>NC_072404.2:106377500-116377500 GCF_028858775.2 Pan troglodytes
CGGCGGCGGCGGCGGCAGCGGCCGGCTCGCACCACCACCACCACCACCAGCACCACCACCACGGCTCGCCCTACGCGTCGGGCGGAGGGAACTCCTACAACCACCGCTCGCTCGCCGCCTACCCCTACATGAGCCACTCGCAGCACAGCCCTTACCTCCAGTCCTACCACAACAGCAGCGCAGCCGCCCAGACGCGAGGGGACGACACAGGTGAGAGGCCGCTGGGGCAGCTCGCTTCTCCCGCCTCCCGACTGCCCCCTACCCCGCCCGCCCGCCCGCCCGCTCACTTCCTCGACGCCCGGGCCTCCGCCGGCCCCCTCCCCCAGGCGGCCCCGCGCGCCCTTGGCCGGGCCCCGTGCGCGCCCGCTCGCCTGGCGCCTGCCTGCCGGCCTCTCCCAGCCGGGCCCCTTCCCGCCGCCGCGGACCCTCAGCTTCCTTGCGGCGCGGCGCGGCCCGCCTCGCTCTCCTTCCTCCGACGCGCAGTTCGGGCTGAGTCCCGGGCCCGGCGCAGGCTTCGTTCGACGAGTTAGTCCACACTGCGCTCTCCAGCCTCCTGGGTCTGTGCGCCCTTTTCCTTGCTCCTTCCCTCCAGGCTGTAACCCACGTTTGACCCGGCTGGGGACATTTCTGGGCCGGAACTGGGGAGTGTGTTTTGCTTCCCAGCCCACGCTGGGCAGGCAGTGGCCTACTTTGCGTGGGGCGCCCCGTGCTCCTCAGTGACTCGGAGGGAAGCTGGCGTGGCTTTCGCTCTGGTTAAACTAGTAACAGTCAGGCTCTTTCCAGTGGGCTTTAAAGTGTCCCTCACCTTCATCCCTGACCGGGCCCCCTATCTAGGTTTTCGCTACAGTGTTGGCTGCTCCTTTGTTCGCGGAGGGGAAGCAAAGAACCTCGGGCTGATGGTTCTCAGCACCCGAGGGGGACAAAGTTGCCGTGAGAGGCGCAGCCTGCTCGTGGGCTGGTCTGAGCTGTTGGTTGTGTTTTGTTTGAGGATTTGGTCCTCCTCAGGAGAGTCATTTCAAAACATGCCGAGGATGCTTGATGCACTGAGCTTGGAGCTGGTGACATCAAGTCAACTGGCCGCGTAAACACCTGGGTGGCTCAAGCACAGCTTCAGGTACTGTTAAGCCGGGCACAGGGGCCCCGCTCCGCCCGGACAGCTGCCGCCTTGCTGCGCTGCGCACCCCAGAGAGCCTCCGGCACCGCCTCCGCTGCGGCAAAGCGGGCTGTTTGTCTGAGGGCCTCTGGCGCTCCCTTGGCCCAGACGCTGCACATTGTTCGGGCCAGGGACTGGGTCAAGGAGATTACGCAGACGCTGGGAGCACACGGGCAGAGTGGACCAAGAGAGGTCGGGGCATCATAGGGATTTTTCGAGGTAACCCTTATTGGGCTTTGGGGAGACTCGTTGCATGCCACGCCAGGAGCAGGGAGATGGCAGCAGTAGCCTCCCGGGTGACCGCTCCTCTGTATTATTTGCTTGCAGATCAACAAAAAACTACAGTGATTGAAAACGGGGAAATCAGGTTCAATGGAAAAGGGAAAAAGATTCGGAAGCCTCGGACCATTTATTCCAGCCTGCAGCTCCAGGCTTTAAACCATCGCTTTCAGCAGACACAGTATCTGGCCCTTCCAGAGAGAGCCGAACTGGCAGCTTCCTTAGGACTGACACAAACACAGGTAATTCCCGAGAAGCCCAAGTATCCCTGAAATGCTGGTACCGCTTGCAGATCGGGCAGGGAGCACATCAGGAGGAATTGTTGGCCTAGTCAACCAAGGATGGAAGGAGCTTAATGACAAATGCCTTTTGCTCCAGTTATGCACTTTCCTGGGACAACACAGTTTGGAATGAATGACCTGGTATTGAATACTGGATTGGATTTGCACATCCTCCCAACCCTCGGCGACCCCACCCCAGCCTAGAATCCTTTTGTGACCAAACTCATAATTCAATTGAGTGTTATTCCAGAGCAGAACAACATGAAAGAGAACAAACATTTAGGAGAAAAAGGTGTACAAGCCAGGAGGCAGAATAAGGTTCAACTTTTTTAAGGATCCTTTTGTAGGCCCTGGGAACTAATAAGGTTTTCAACTCATTGACACAGAAAGAAAACTTGTGAAATGAACTAAGAAAAAACAAAGTAGGCATAGGTTCCAATGAGGTTTAGTAAAGGCTCCAAAGTGCAATCTATTTATCCTAGGAGTGTCAAGGTGGGTTTTTCTGAAGATTTCCCTAAGCACGGTGGTTAAGTCATCTGGGTGACAGGCTGATGTGGTCTGAGCTGCCTCCCTGGAGCACAGGACTTGGGTGCAGTGGCAGAGTTGGAGATCAAAGAGAAATGTTACCAAAATTGTAACAGGTGAAGCCACAGTTAAGTACGGTTACTGAAGTTCTCCCATCCTACTAATTTGAAAGCCATAGAAGGCATTTCAGATTTCACAAGAAGGAGCTTAGGTGAGTATATTAGGACCCTGGTCAAAAAGCCAGGCTGCAATCACCTGCAGTTTTTGTTGATTAATTTACCTACATGGAGTAAGTAGGCCTCATCTGATGTAGGTAATCTTCAGCAAGGGGACCTCAGGTTTTATGAGACTGTTGCTGCAGACTGATTGTGTGTTGACTTAAGACAGTTGTTCCTTAAGCTCTTTTTCAATTTAGCCTGTTTTCTCTTTCCATATTGCTATTCATAATATTTGGGGTTTGATATGAAGGGATTCCGGCTATTCAGTGACTTGTATGCGTCTTGAAAAAGTAGATTCTTATGGCTAGGGAATTTTAAAGGTAAAGGAAGCTGCACCATAAAATTTCCTTCTTCAAATAAAGTAGATCTGAAATGTTGGCCTAGATATGCTCCCATCCCAGATTCCCGATTCACGTTTAATTTTCAGAAGCCCTTTGACTTTTAATTACTATACTAACAATCATGTGATGATCCTTGACCACAGTTTGACTAGGCAACATACAAAATAGGGAATGAAGGAGCTGCAGTCCTTAATCCCTGCAAGGTTATGGGGATATATTTATGTCTGGAGAAAGATGCTTCATGTATAATCTATGGCATATGCAATATATGCATAGATATATTCAAGGCATTTAGTTATAAATGTACAGGCTGTAATTCCTTCAGTCATTTGCTCCTTGTACCTTTATAGAGATAACAGCTTTTGGGTATCTCTACGCATGTACACGGAGAAAATGACTGTGTAAAATAGTTATTTTACATAGACTAAATTTACATTACTAAATTTTATGTAAAATGACAAGACTTTCAGAGGAGGTGCATTCAATTGAATGGCTTTGATTTGAAAGGGCTGCTTTTAAAAATCCTTTAGGCTTTGGACCTGGTCATCTCATTCAGCTTTTTCTTATTTATACTGTTGTTTTAAACCTACGCTAGCACGCAATTCTAGAATTACAATAACTTTAGGTATCCAGGCAAGATACCTAGTATGTTGTAGGAAGTGGGACTGTAAGAGGCTAGAAAGAGGTTGAAGGAGGCGGGGACTTGGCTTGTAGGCGTTGGCGGTGGTTGTTTTTTGTTTTTTGTTTTTTTGCTTTTTTAATATTGCTTCTAAATCCCTGAGTGACGTTAGAGGCACTGGTTTGATGTTTATGGGCCTAATGATTGCTGCATTTCTTGCAGGTGAAGATATGGTTTCAGAACAAACGCTCTAAGTTTAAGAAACTGCTGAAGCAGGGCAGTAATCCTCATGAGAGCGACCCCCTCCAGGGCTCGGCGGCCCTGTCGCCACGCTCGCCAGCGCTGCCTCCAGTCTGGGACGTTTCTGCCTCGGCCAAGGGTGTCAGTATGCCCCCCAACAGCTACATGCCTGGCTATTCTCACTGGTACTCCTCTCCACACCAGGACACGATGCAGAGACCACAGATGATGTGAGTTGCCCAAGGGAACACCCTAGGGAAACGTCTGAACAAGGAAAAGAGGATCCGGGACCTGCTTGTATCTGCGAAAAGGAGCCAAAGGAGCAGGCTTAGGAGAGCTCATAAGTGTGGCAAGAAGCCGACTAGGCTCATTCTCTCTCCCTCTCTCTCTCCCTCTCCTTTCTTTTTACTTCTTCCTTTCCTCCATTCCTTCTTTCTTTCCTTTTCCTTTCTACCTTTCTTTTCTTTTTGCCTTTCACCTTTTTTCTCATTTACCTTCTCTCTTGAGCAACGTCAGTAATTGATCTTGCATCTCAGAGAGAGAGAAAGAGCATGTGTGAGAGAGAAACTGGTTTCTATGCCAGCACTCCTGAAACCCCTTACTGTAAGGATATTTTCTCTTACCCCTTGGGATCCAGGCTCTGAGTCTCTTCTTCTCTTTGGGAGTATCCATCAAAATGACTTTTTTTTAAAAACAGATTTTCCCCCAACCAGAAGAATCTGCACAAACATGGCAGCGTTTTTACTTGTTTAATGAGTTTAAGACATTACATGGTGAAAGAGAAGCATTTTGGACTCCTGCATTTTTATTTACCATTCCCAGACTGACGAGAAAAAGAAAATTCCTCACATAACAGCCCTTGTCTAAAGAAAAAGGAAAAAGTGGCTGTAAGATTAGAACATTGCTACAAAGGGAATGCTGCATGTTTTATCAAAATGCAATGACCAGGAATGATGGTTGATTAAAAAAAACAAAACAAAAACCACTCTTTCCCCACCCCACCCCCCCAAACCCTGAACTGGAATCAGGAAAGACGGAGGAAACAATCAAAATCACCATTCTATTGCTTTGACACCTTTACTAGGTGAATTGGTGGCATTCACAAAGCTAATAGGGACGTTTATATCAAGAAACATTTCTGTATATATTGTTGAATTTTAGTTGTACATATACTTTGTATGTTTTTGTCTTCTTTCATATATGGAGTAAAAGCCACAAAACGCTGAGTGTCTTGTATATTTCTCTCTCTGTGTGTCTCTGTCCCTCTCTTTCCTCCCTCCTCCCTCACTTCCCTTCCCCCCATTAAATTTTCTATCACCCTTAAAAAAATTCTATTTCCTAATATGGGAAGTCATATGTATATATATGAACATCAAGTGCCTGCAAAGATGTCAGTTTGCACACTAGCCTTTGTCTTAGGTACTTTAACATTAACCATGGATGTTCTTTCAACTTTCTTTACATATTACGTTTTTATTGTAATTTCTACACATTTATCTATGTTTTAAACATTAGAATGACCTATCCTCAAGTTAACTTCTAGACATCACAGTAGTTTCTAGTGCTGAAACTGAGTATTCTCCTTTCCCTTTTCCCAGCCAAAATAATACAGCCATATTTGTCTTTGTTTGGATGCAGTTTTTTAAAATATAGGAAAGAAAAAAATAGAGAGTAGAGTGCACAATTATGCCTACTTAATGTTTAAAACCCATTGCCAGCTATCTAGGTAGGAAAATGCACTATCCTGGATGAAATACATCCTTCCGATCTTGGGGAAAGCACAGAAATAATGAAAATGAAAAGTCCTTTCGTCATACAAGCAGGAAGCCCCATACTGCGAGAATTAATGGCTACAGACCTGGGCATCCTTCAAATTATGAACCTTGAAACCACTGAGCCATTTATCAGAAGTCAATAGAGATACTCAGAGTGCTCCATATAATGACAGCGACATACAGTTGTGCAAAAGGACAGTCACTATAATTAGACACAAAGCAAAGACTACTTACCAATATACCCGTTCCTTTTTTTGTTGAGCAACTTCCACGCTCAGTCAGTCTTCAGAATGGTTTAAAACCGATCAGTCTTGTCATTTTCTAGCATTCGCATTGTTACATTAGGAAAAATGTTTTCTTTTCTTTTTTCCCCCTTCCTACTGTGAAACTTTGGGTTCGTAGCTCCCCAGGATCAATTCTGAACAAAGCCTCCAGCTGCAGTGCCATCCAATTTGAAGCAGACATTGGGGACAATTTAAGGTTTTTATCCACAAGAAGGTTTTTTTCCATTCTCTTAAATGCAGCCATAATTAGAGTAATTTTTCATGTAGCCCGCTGATTACAGCGTTTTTACCGTCAAAGATAATTACCTGTAATTTTCTTCCACTTTTAATACTAAAAAGCCATCTTTATTTAGATTCAGGAACAGGAAAGGCGAAACAAAAGAGGGAAATTATTCTGTTATTCATACACAAATTGCAGAGACGTAGGACCTAAAATTGAAAATTAACCAAAATTATAATGCTGAAAAGAATGGAAGAGGCTGCAGAAGTACAGCTGGTAGTGGGGCTTTGCTGAATTATTCAAATTACGTTAGGGAGAATGCTACCATACATCGAAACCAACACTAATTTTTCTTTAAAAAAATTCACCAGATACATGCCAAACCACTGTGAGTGCATAACATTCTGAAACCCGGCAAATGCATGTTGACATATTCGAGGTGTTGTCATGATGCATTTGTATCTATCTCTTTATCTCTTAACAGGAGTTTAATTAAACAAGAAATTCTGCCAAGTAGTCCCCCCCACCCCAGACTGCCCTTGGAACTGGGCTTTCTCTGGATCCTCTGAACCTTAAGGGTTAATATTTTCACTCTTTAGAATGTATTGACCCTATGGTAAGCGGATTCCCGAGGGAGGGATTGGTAGGAGGGGCGTGGGCGAAAGGCATCGCCCAGTGGTGGTGCCTACGACGCCTCCCCACGTTCGGACTTCTCCAGAGGTTGCAGAGTTCGAGCTGTGGAGCCTAGTTCTGACCGTATTTCCTATTTAAAAAGAGATAAAGTGGGGGAGAGAGAGAACAATAGCTGGGGGTGGGGTAGAGGAGGGAGGGGATGAAGAGAACGATTTCTGTTTGGCACCAATAAACATCTCATTATCTTTTGACACAACTTAGTCAAAAGGTTTCTGCCGCCGGAGAAAGGCCTTTTTGCACTGGAATGGAAAACCAAAGATTTCTCAGGCACTTAACATCTCTAGTTGCTTACAATGTCTACACGGTCAGGAAACAGAGTCATCTATAGATAGAACAGCACCGCTTCTTGCTGGAGACTTCCTTGGTGCGTCCCTAAATCTGGGTTTTCTAGCTCCCTAGCTCGGTTCTGCGTCTCAGCCAATCATGCCCCTCCAACCCCAAGGTCGCAGCGTTTGTTCTCGGCGGGCAGTAACTCCAAGATCCGCATAGCCTCCCCCCACCCCCACCGCCCCAACACACCAGCTTGAGGCAAAGACCCTGAAAAGCAGCCTTGAAGGGGTTCAGAGGCCAGTTATTCCGGAAACCTTCCCCCAAGTGGAGGAAAGATGTCGAAGGGGCTTCACCGTCCAGAGATTCATCAGACTACACCTGCCTTTGCAAATGTCCGCATACCTGTGGTTCTAAAGGAGCCCCGTCGCGAGCTCCGTTTGATATCTTGTCGCCTCAAAATCTAAAATCATGGCCACGTGTAAAGACCTCTCTGGATTTACCTAGGATTAGCTGTGAATAATAATTTTCAAATAGATTTTAGCTTGGAATCTCCAGCCGAGTCTCTCCACACCTTATAGAAACATGGTACTTTTCGCAGGCTCCAGTCACAAGCTGCACCAAATACATCAATAACATAGAAAACAAGAAAGACAAATCGAATACTTAAGGATCCCATTCTCACTGGAATCCTTTCACTCAACAGAACAACAACCCTTTTTACTGTTAGAGGGGATAAAAGGTCAGCACAGAGAAATCTATAAAGCAAAGTTGTAGCCCATGATAAATTACAACGGCAACATGTATCTTGGAAAGTGTGAGAAGAGAAATAAGAACTGTTCCTTGAAGTATGCAAGAAATAAAAACTTACCCTCAGTGAATATCTCTTAAGCAATGATCAGGGTTTAGAAATCTATACTGAACCGAAGCACAGGAGAATATTTTTCTGAGTCTCAGGGCAGAAGCTCTTTCTCTATATTCTTGGTTGAGTGAGCACATCCAGGTGTGAAATTGTTTGCACACCCCAGCACCTCTTATATTGCCAGCAAAATTAGCTGTTATTACTGTCACTGTTTAGTGATGGTTAGCGTGGTACAAAAAAAAAAAAAAACTGCTGTAATCAAGACCTGGCGCATCTTTGCAAATTACAGATAATTGTAAACGTCCAGATTATGATAATAGCATCCTAATCCAGCCTGCAATATAATTATTACAGAGTGTTACATCTGAAACTGTCCAGTAGGGCTAATTCAGCCATTATTTAGACCCTATTTTTGCACTGCAAATGGGTTGCTGAGCTGAAAATGTACGATTGTAATTTCACAGGGCACTCAATGAGTAATGGTATAGGAAGAGGAAAATACAAAAGTGAAATGTGAACAGTAGCGATCAAATCAAACCCTGACGGACAAAAGACTGTTTGATTCATATGGAAAAAGAAGAGCGAGAATTAAGAAAATAGCAAATCAGTGGTCTGAAGCATTTCATGTCCAAATCTTCAATAGTGCAGGGCTGATGTGTTTGCAAGGGCTGCTGCATCTGCTGCTTGTCTGGAGTCTAAAATAATTTTTCTTTTTCTTTCTTTTTTCCAACCCCCTGTCTTTTTTTCCCCCTTCTCTCTCCAGAAACATTTTCCTGTTTTAAAAAGGTGTCCCTCCCCCAAAGCAAAGAACATTTGTCAGTTTCACCATTGTTTCCACAAAATCGCCTGAGAGTGTGCCTGTCACTTGTTTATGAACATTTTCTTAAATGAATTTGCTGTCTCTCTTGTTATCCAAGCAAAATGCCCTTGGGCACTTGTGTTTCTGCCCTCTGTCTTCATTCTCTTTCAGCAGGAACTAAGTCATAGAATCCTAAAGGATATTAGCAGAAAACGTATTAATTGCTGCTAATTAAATATAGCCGGCTGGGAAGCTGTCTTCTCCAGTTGGCTTGGCTGGCTATTGGTTTTAATCCTATCATTAACTTTTATTAATTAACATTCCCCCCCCCCATATAAACCAGTCCAGCTGCTGCTTTTGCTACCTGTCACCAATGTGCTAAAATGAGCAAGGTCAATCTTATTAAAATATAGGAGGACCAAAGAAGGAGGGAGTTAGAGCAAGAGAGGGAGAGTTAGAGCAAGAGAGGCTGGAGACAGGCTGGGGGACTACGCTGGTCCCAGAGTCAAAGAGCTCTAGGGGTTCAAGCTGTTTCTTCCAGGAGGATGAACCCTGCCCTGGTGGAGGGTTCTGGAGTCTAGTTCTGGTTCCTGGTGGGGACCACCTAGTCAAAGATACCTAAAGCCCATTTATCCCCAGGAGCTCAATTTTCCCACCATGAATACAGAGAATTTCCTAGGCATCTTTTCTAGCCTCTGGGCCAATGTGTGTCGACTCTCCCTCCTCCCACCACTTCACAGACCCGGGAGCTGCCCAACCAGGGCCACCCTGCAGGATGGCAAGCAGGTTTCCTAGCTCTTGTGAATTTAAGGGCAATAATGAAATGTCCCCTGTTTAGTGACCCCTGTTTATAGATGAAAGTTGAGTCCATATCCTGCTCTTCCTCCGCCCCTCTTCCCTGACCTTGCAAATGGCAAGTGGCAGAAATAGTCCTGGATGACAATAAGCTTCCATTGGCAGGTTTCTGTCTTCTTGGTTAGCGAGAGAAAAAAAAAGCCTTTAAAATAAATCATAGCTTGGGAACTGTTTACCACCCTTCACCCTCACCCACTTCTTAAAAAAAAAAAAATACACTAGACTGCATGGTGAAGATCCCACAGAGAATCCTTACCGAAGCTAGGAGAGAGGGAGGGTATGTGTGTAGAATGATGTTATAAAGCCATTTTTTTTCCTTCCTGTGGTGAAAGGTCGTAATGTGTGGTATTTCACGGTTTTATATAAATCTTGGTTTAGGATGTGGAACAGACTCAATAATACATGTGCTTTTGGCAAAGAGACTCCTTCGGATCCCATAAATCAGAAGTAAATAAGAAGTCCAAGTGAACAAAAGAGCAGGAACATTTAATTGATGCAAAGCAGGACTCTCATCTGCTTTAAAGAGAGGTTCATGTAAATTCCCTCAGTTCCTATCTTCACGGTTAGAGCCCGACCTATAAAACAGGTTATTACATTACAGCCGGCAGTCTTGGATGATTGAAAGGAAAGGCTCCCCACCCCAAACACACACACACACACACACACACACACACACACACACACACACATGCAATAGATACAATGTATACTTTCTGCCCTGAGGAATCTAAAGCCTGTCAGATGCAACAGAAAACGCTGGGGGTTGGCGCGGGGGGGAAGAGACAGGGCTGCGTAGAAAATATTTAACCAATCCCACATGTGCCACCGCTATTTGGGCTATTTTTAAGGCCCAGAGTTCGCTGCGACTGGGCTGAGGTTGAAAAAAACCAAGCACTGTGTGCAAAGACCGCGGGCAACCTGGGAGCGCGAGCCGAGGCCGAGAGCAAGCCGCAGCGCCCCCTCCCCAAGCTCTGGAGCGGCGGGAGCCTCCACCGGCTACTGTGGGAGGGGGTGCTTAAGGGTGGAGGAGCTGGGTGACCGCAGGCGGATCCGCCGGCGTGGCGAGCTTCCCAGAGGTGCCCGAGGGCGTCTGCCCTCTGGGTGTGCCTCCGGGAGGGCTAGAGAGCTCTAGGTTGGCAAGATCCCAGTGACCATTGGGAGGCGCGCGATCCAAGGGGTTGCAGGGATGGGGCGGAGAGGAGGGGCGGTTGGGTAGCCTAAAGGTCCCTCTCCCAGAATACAAGGAAGCGCTAAGAAGAAGGATGTGGGGGCAGTGTTCCGGCAGGCATCCCAGGCTCTTCGGGCTGGAGAGCTCAGGAGACTGAGCGGTGTCAAGGCTGGAGTGAGCTATAGGGTGCGCTGGGAGGAGGTGAGCGCAGCCTGGCTTTGGCGCGCTGTGGGTGACTCCCAGGACGGCGCGGCCAGGACGCCGCGAGCCGTGGGGCGTCCGGTGGGATCAAAGGAACCAGAGGAGGCCAGCCGACGCGTCTGGGATTGTGGGATAAGGGGCGGGAGAGAGGAGATTGACATGGGCGGGGAGATCCTGGCCTGGCCTGTGTCACTGGAGGGGGTTGTGTGCGTTTGTGTCTTTGTGCGGATCAACGCTCTCGGGCCTGAGGCCGTGCCCTGGGTGGATCCGAGTGTGAGTGGACAGGCTCCCGGGTGGGTGCCCCGACGGGAGGGAGAGCGAGCGAGCGAGATCAAGGGCAGCGAGGTCTGCGGGTTCCTCTGTGTGTGTGTCTCAGGCCCTGTGGCTCAGCACTGGAGCCGCCTGGCACCCACAGGAATGCGGCTTCTCTCGGATCCCCAGGCCGCCCCTTGTCCCACAAGGAGGTGGCCGCCAGGAAAAAGGGGGGGAAAAGGGCAGAAATCCGCCTAGCTCAACCCGAGCCTCAAACAAAGGCCAATTTATCTGATCTCTTACAGGATGGCCCCGGAGGTGGTCTGGGCACCGAGGAATCGCGCTGGCCCTGACCGCATGCCCCAGCCTTCCTGGGGTTTGTGAGGAGCTCTGAAGGTGGGGGTGAGGTGTTGTAAGTAAGGGGTGGGGAGTATGAAGACGCCCACTGAAAAGAGCATTAATCTTAGAAAGGACTTGATTCGTCTTGGGAGCACTATACTGAGAGCTAGGCAAGTGGAAACCGGAAGGGGCAGGCAGAGGGGTCACCCAGTGCGATGTCAAGAGTGGGGCCGGCTGGTCCGGGAATATGCTGGGGAGTGGAGCACGTTTATATTCGACGTAGGAAAAACAATGGAGAGGAAGAGAAGGTGGAAGGGAGGGCAAGGGAGAGAAACATCACATAGATATTTTTAGACTTTGCTGAAGATCTGTTATTTTTACATCCTTGGGCTCGGGACGGCAGGGAGTTAAATTCCCCTGAGAGAATCCCCATGGGGCCAGGGAAAGCCCGCTGCAGACTGGTTTACCAGAATATTTTTGTCCACGGCTCCCAGACCAAGCTAAAAAATAAAAACCGCACGAGAGAAGAGGCCTTTGCGAGTGGAAGAAGTGAGGTTGGCACAAGGGAAGGAATCCTGAAACCAAGTCTGTGTCCGCGCGGAGTTAGTCTGGGCCACCTCGCAATGAGGCTTTAGTGATCTTAACGACAAGCAGCCTCAAAGCTAGGGTGGAGGAGTGGTCATTTAGAAAGAGCTTCCCTCTTTCTCCAGAAGAATCCGAACCCTCCCTTCCCTCAGCTCGGCCGCGCCTGGTGAATAGGGATGAGGAAGGGATCCCCCTTCTTTTCCACCAGTAATGGGGCTGGGGAGTTGATAGGGACAGCTGGAAAAATATCTGCCCTCTTTGTGTGCACAAAGGAAAACAGTATGTTCCAAGCACATTCTTGCCACTCACAGGCAGCCAGTAGGTGAGAAATATTGGAGGTGTGCAGTGGGTGCGCCCTCACCCCCAACCTTCCCAAACACGCACCCCTTGGCAGGGAGAGGCGTCCGCGCAGGGGAAAGCCAGGCGCTGGCACACCGCGAGCGCGGGTTTCTCCCAGTCGGAGTCGCCAGAAATAAAGCGCTAGCTCTCCGTGTAATGGAAACTCCCGAAATCCTTACAAGCAAAGAAAGAAAAGCAGGAAGTGGATATCTTCATCTCTTCCCCAATCCCCCTATTCTCTGTGAGCGCAGAAAACAAAATGGGGCACCCTTTGGCTTCCCGCCCCCCCCCCCCCCCGCCCTCCGCAAACCTTCCTATTGCCCCCTCTTCCCCGCACCCAGTGCTCCTTCCGAGAAAGTACGGCTGGAGCGGACTGGGGAGACGGAAATATTGAGTCGCGGCCGCTGGGGGTGCCGGAGGAGGGGTCCACAGGCCAGGCTGCCGGGCGTAGTTCTGCCTCGGAGCCAGGCTGCGGGATATGTCTAAAGAGCGGTCAAAATACTGATTCCTCCAAGAAGCAAGCTGTTCCACACTGGCGGGCCTGGTAACTCTTCTAGAAAAAAAGTAAAGGAGAAGAGAACGAAAAAAATAAAGGAGGTGGAAGGGAGGTAGGGAGAGAAGAGGAGGAGGAGGCAGGCAGAGAGACAGAGAAAATGAGAGAAAAAGAGAGAGAGAGAGGAGAGAGAGACGAGACAGAGAGAGAAACATGTAGGTAAGGTAAATTCCCCTCAAGGCACATAGCGTGCCTTTTCAGGTCTAGTCTCCCAACCCTGGAAGAGCCTTCTGAGAAATCCTCAGTGACAGGATATAATTTTTTATGCTCTAATCTACCCCCACTTTAAGAAGGCTCTTTTGTCACATTTATTGCTGCTGACTTCCTAGCTGTAAAATATTTCACATGCATCTTGTAATTTCCAACGCAACATTTTCCTTCGTATCCTAAGGAAAGAGAGTCCGGCCCACTGAAGGACGGCCAGACAGAAAGACACCTACAATTCAGGCCTGGGTCTTTAGGCGCAGTGCATAGCTCTGGTCATGCTGTTGGTATCTACATGCAGGAGTGCAAGAAGAAGGAAGGGACACAGGGCACAGCTGCAGCAAGTCCTTCCTCTCTATCCCAAAGAAGGCTTCCCAAAGGAGAAATCCTCGTAAACAGATTCTATTTTGCATCATTTAGAACCCGTTTGCCACTGTTTTATGTAAAAGCAAAACAGAGGAAGCTCCTTCCTGAAAAAAGGAAGGCGGGAAGGGAAATATTAAGAGTATTATCTCACACAAAATGAAATCAACACGGCGCCACAATGCTTTCATTCCTTCCTTTCCCCAACCCTGAAGTTCCCTCTTCACAATATCTGCAATGTTTTCATCTCTCGAAAAGAGCCGATACATTTATAATCATACTCCAAAGAGTCCAAGGTTCTATCATTTGCCATGCTCCAAACATTTTAGATTTTTAAAAAATGTAATAGGTGTGAGGCTAGATTTCTTTTTCTTTTCATTTTCTCATCTCTGGAAACTCCCTTTGAAGGGTAATTTGTCTAATTGCTCTGGCACTACACAGAGGCTGATGGGTGGGGGCGCTTCTCCAAGATAATTGCTTTAAGCTTAGAATTCAGAGGGGTTATTGAGGGATTTCTGCTGCCTTCTAACTCACATACAGGGTGAGAGGGATGTATTTTTATTTCAGCATTACTTTCTACCTGAAACAATTATGAGATATGGCAGTACTATAAACATGCCATATATTTTATATATGTATATGCACACACACACACAAAGTATAGCATTGAACATATATACATATACAGTCTGCATGCATAGAGCCCCGACTTCTGTTTTCTTTTTTGCCTTGTTGGATCTCTGCAGAGCTTGTCCTTCTTTAGTTGCCTTCAATAAAACTTCACTAGCCAGTTATCAGAGGGGCAGAATGAAGTATTTTTCAGAAACATTCCGCTTTTCATGGTCGAAATAATTTTATTTATCCAGAATATACAGTTTAATTCCTCTATCTACACTTATTTACATGGCTAAAATAACATTGAAAAAAGTCTTTTGAAAAGTTGAGGTCATAGATTTCAAGGCACCATTGAAAGTGTCCACAGTTGCGCAAAAAAAAGTCCTCTGTAAAAAAAGGGGGGGTCTTTTGAAATGCAATAACTTACATGCAAAAAAAAGCTTTACACATGAATCTTTTTCAGTTCTCCGAACTTCCCCATATGAATTCCTTTCTTTATGATTTTCTAGAACAGCAAAACACAGTAGTCCCAAAAAAGAGAGTAAGAGAGAGCAGCCCATCTAATAGAGTGTCCCGGAGGCCAGCGCCAGCGGGTGCTGTAAGGAGCCCGGCGGCGGCAGGTGGGAATTGATTGAGCTGGCTGCACTTGTGTACCAGGATGCAGAGTTCTCCAGGTAGCTGGACGCTGGGGACTGGTTGGAGGTCGGAGGGTGGGCATGAGGGTGGTGGCTGAGCGAGCGGGACGAGCCCTGGGGCTCCCACACCGCTGGAGACTGCGGCGAGTTACACGCCATTGGGTCGCTGGAGCTGGGACTGTGCTCCGGGGGCATCTCCCCGTTTTTCATGATCTTCTTGATCTTGGATCTTTTGTTCTGAAACCAGATTTTCACCTGAGTTGGGGAACAAAGGCACACGTTACCGGGACACTCAGAGGTCGCCCGCGCCTTCCCCGGGGCGGCGACTGGAGGCATCTTCGGACCTCTGGGCGGCCCAGCCCTGCCTGGCGTCTCCCCGCCGCTTGCGGCCTACCGCCAAGAAGCTATGCCTTAGGCAAACCATGGAGCTCTGGCCCCAGAGGGCGCCCTGGCCGGCTCGGGGCGCCCCGGCCCAGCGAGGCCACGACCCCAAGGCTTGTCTTTTGTTTGGGCTGGGGGTGGGGGACGCCAGCGCGGCGGGTGTGCGCCCCAGTGTCCGCGGCGGCGGCGCGCCTCGTGTAAGCCTGCGCAGGACGCGCGGAACGCGGCGAAGGTCTCCAAAACAATCGCGCGAGCCCGGCGGGGAAGGGGCGTGGGGCGGGCTACGCGCGCCTGTGGTGAGAAAAAGGAGCGAGCTCCCAACCTCCCGTCCTACTCCCTTCACTCCCTCTGCAGCTCAGAGAGGCCAGAATCTGACTGCAGCTCTTGGCGGCGACTCGAACATTCTTTATGCTTCCGTAGGCCCCAGCTGGGTTGGAGAAGTAAAGGGAATGGGACAATCCAGGAAGACTTCCCACGTACAATAGCGCCCCCCACCTCGCGACCCTTCGGTGGCCGTGGCCTGAAGCTCCCGTAGGCTCAGGGCATGACCCTTTAGTTTCTCCGCTCCAGGCGACGTTCTCAGCCTTTTCTTAGCCTGAGACCACCGCGAGAACACCAGGCCTTGCTCACCCCCGAGGAGGCTCTACATTGTTAAGAAAACCAGATAGCTGCTCTGGGCTGCCTAGGCCGCCCTAGAAATAACCCTCCGCTTGCTTTCAACCCGCGAAATTAGCCCCACAGCTCCGGAGGCCAGCTGCGGGGTGGGGGCGGGGGGCGCGGTTAGTGGGAGGTATCTCCAGACCGCTGATGAATACCATCCCCACCGTCTCAAGGCCTGACTCACCGAGGGAAAAGCATAGGGGCTGGTGTCTTTGGGTCTATTAGTTTCTCACGGGTACTGTCGAAACAGCTCCAGTCCCATCGAGACTGAACCGCGCGACCCAACCAGACGTGCAGCTCAGGCAGGTCTAGTGCATGGCAGCGGCGTATTTACCTGTGTTTGTGTCAATCCCAGCGAGGCGGCCAGCTCGGCGCGTTCCGGCAAGGCGAGGTACTGAGTCTTCTGAAACCTTCTCTGTAATGCGGCCAGCTGAAAGCTGGAATAAATAGTCCTGGGTTTACGAACTTTCTTTGGTTTGCCATTCACCATTCTCACCTCGGGCTCGGTCACTTCTTTCTCTAAATAATCAAAACAGACTCAGTTAAAGCTTGTCACCAGACAATGCCCCTTTTGCGGAAGGGCCTCAAATAGAGTCCTAGAGTTTCTTACCACTCAGTCTTCATTCTTCGCCCATATCACCACCACCTTTGCTTTTCAGGACCGCGATAAATATGCACCTACCCCAAATATGGAAAAGCGGGATAGCCTCTGATTAATTCCTACTCTGTTCATTCAGATAGTTTGTGCAAAGCGCTTCCTACAACACTGCTTTCTCCTTGGCATCTGGGATTCAGCTCTTGCGGTCGTTCCTTCTTCTCCCGGACTTGTTTTTACGCCCACCCTGTGCTCCTCCGCGTTTCCGCCCCTCCCCAGGCTTCAAGAACACCAGCCCCTCCCCAGGCTTCAAGGAGGTGGCCCTGGGCCGTGACCCTGCTTCTGTCGGCGTCTGTTCGGGCGCCCGCAGAAGCCAGACTCTTGGGCAGGGAAGACGCTAACCGAGGTCTCCAAAGTTCAAAGACCCACAAGCAAACTGCTCCTTCACTTCAGCAGCAAGCGGTCGGGGCCGCCGCAGACAGAGGGTCGATTATGCAACCCCCATAATCTCGCTGCAGATCTGCGAGGGCACAGATGTGTCTGGTTTCTTTTACAAATAGACTTAATATGTTCTTGGCAAAAAAAAAGAAAAGAAAAGAAAAGAAATCTTCCACTTATGCACGGAATACAGAGAGAGTGAAAGAAACGTAGACACCTCAACCCGGGGCTCTCTTTTAAAGTTCAGCAAGAGTCACACACTGAGAAGGAATCGGTGGTGGGGTGTTTTCGTAGGAAAGGGGCGGCAGGTCAGGACGAGATTCTCACTGTCATGAGTATGGGTTTGGGCGGGAGGGGGAGGGATTGCCAAACGCGTGTTGTACAAACGTGCCCTGGGGCTACAACTCCCCTTCCTCAAAACTACCACCCCTCTGGAACTGACGGAGAACCTCTCCAGGGTGTGTGTGTGTGTGTGTGTGTGTGTGTGTGTGTGTGTGTCAAGTTCCAGGGAGAAGTGTGGAGGATGAGGGCTGTGGTCTCAATTCTGCCAGAGTAGGGGATGCTAATATTAGCAGGATTATTAATGTGCTGGTGGGAAGAGATCAAACCTTACCAATAAAACCTCTCCGCCGAGCCTCATGCCTTTCTCTTACCGCCCAAGCTCACTAACCCTCTTAAACTCTCTAAGTAAGTTTCAAAGTGGACGAAAAAGGAGGACGGAAAGACAAATTGTGGGCGCCTATGGAGACAGAAAAAAAAATCTATCCTACAACGTGACCCCTCAGCAACCCTCCTCCACCTTTAAATGGCTTTTTGTTTTTGGAAATGCCTGGATAAACCGCAAAACTCTCGGCGCGCTCTTCTCTGGCTGGCTACAACTCCTTAACCCCCCACCCCCACCCAGCGTGCTCAGGGCACCCGCACCGTGCTAGTTTGTGGCGGCTCTCAAACTAATCCTGACTGAGTTTTTGAGGCAGCCTTCTATTCCCACTCGCACCAACCCAGCACGCTTACCAAAATTCCCAACTAACCTTCTCTTTGTTACGCAAACGCCAGGAGCTGCTTGATTCTTTCTTCTCTCCACCCCTATCCCCTTTCCAGCCTAGCCGGCTTCCTGGCCGGGCAAGCTGGGAATTCAGCGACTGAAGGGCCTTGGAAGGTGCCGGAGGGGAGAGACGCTAGTTCGAACCTCCACAGGGCTCTCCTACTAAAAATCCCTAAAATGCTGGCCCGAGAAACTCTCTTTGTTGGAGGGTCTGAGTCCTACTCCCTTCTGCCGCGTGCGCCCCCACTGCCGTGAACCGCTGTGACCCCCAATCTACCACCCCATCTCGCGCCCCCAGCGTCCTAGTCGCCCTGTATCTGCCCAGCCTTCCCCCTGTCCATGTACCTGGCTGGTTGGTGGCGCTTGGGACGCGGTTGTAGGCGCCGCCGTACTGGTGGTAGGAGCTAGCGTAGCTGTAGTCGGCATAAGCTTTGGCTGGGTAGCTCCCGGCGGAGCCGTTCACGCCGTGATACTGATACTGGTAGGGGTTGAGAGCTTTGCCATAGGAAGCCGAGGTAGGAGAGCAGTAGCCGTGCGGGGCTCCCCCCGTAGGGCTGTAGTAGTCAGAATCGGTAGCTGAAGACTCGGGCAAAGTTGGCGATTCCTGAGACGGATGGTGCATAGCTGCGGACGTCTGGAACGGAGCTTGGAAGTCGCCGGATCGGATGCTGGGGACCCTTCTGTCAAACACTCCTGTCATCGCTCACGGGCGGCGGCAGCGGCTGTCCTTGCTGTTGTGGCGGCGGCAGCTGCCCGAGTTGGCTGTGGGGCTGCTCTGGTCTAAGCAGACATGGCTGTGGGAGCGAGGGAGGAGGAGGAAGAGGAGGAGGAGAGAAGGAGGAGGCGGCGGCCGCGGCGAGGAGGAGACTGGGAGTCGTGAAGTCTCTGTCTCCGGCCGGCTGACTGCTGGCTGAGGCGCAGCACAGCCTTGGTTAAATCCTTAATTGCGCGCTTACGCACAGCGGGGTGGATCTGGTTCTATTGGCCAGGGCCTCGGGAGCAGCAGTAACACCCTAACTCGTCCAACTAGTTTTAGCACAACAAAGCATTGCTTAAAAAGGGGGTGGGGGGTACTGAGGGGGTGTGTGTGTTTGTGTGTGTGCGCGCCCGCGCGCTTGTGTGTGTTTTTGCTTGTTGTGGAGTGGGGAGGGGTCTTAGTCTATCTGTTTTTAGTAAATTCCAAAGACATCGCAGAAGCCACAGCACAAGGCTCTGTGATGTCTGGGGACAATGTGTTCCAATCAGAAGCCTCAAAAGTGCACATGTTTTGGGAATGAGGTGGGCGACCATCTTTCCTTGCTTCCCACTACCCCGCCCCCGTGGGCTGCACCAAAGGCGAGTGTAGAATTAAACACTGATACTGAAATAGGGAGTCAAGGTGCAGGGAGTGGGGAGCGGGGGGATGTAGGATGGAGGCAAGAAGGAAGGGAAACAGCATTTTTTTTTTTTTTTTTTTAGTGGAGTGTTGGGAAGCAAGTTGTAACTTACATGTTTTGAAAATTTGCTCTTTGGGGAAAGAGGCAACTTCCTTTGCAGGAGATGAGTATCTTCCGGACGCGGGCTGGATAGGAATGCCCAAGAAGGCACAATGTCCATTAAGCCGGTGAATGGCAGGGAGAGTTCCTGCAGCCCAAAGTCCTTATAATGACTTTTAAAAATTACTGTCTTAAACACATATAACTTAAGGAAGCCCAAATCCTCGTTGCTGGCTTGCAAAAAGAGCCAAACAGCTCCACTTCTGTTTAATATTTTCATCTATTTTCAAGACATTGGAATAAAGGCTCTTTAACTATGTTCAGTGGCCAAAGACTCCCGCAAAGGTGAATGGATCCATGTATAACCTGCCATACCTCCAGGAAAGAATGGGAAAGTCTCGGAAGTGGGGAAGGAGACAAGGATCAAAGCCTTTGCAAAGTCAGATGATGCTCATTGATTTCCCCCTCCTGGCTCCATGAATGTGGCCCAGTCTCTCCATTTCCCAGACCCGGATTTCTGTACCCTCTCCCCTTTATTTCCTGCTGCAAAGACATCCTACTTAGCTCGTATGCAAGGGAAGAAAGGATTCAAGAATCATTCAGTTGATACACGAGATCTAAACTTTGCTCTTCAGGAGGTGCTATCCTTGTTCTAGTCGTGATTCAGCTGGGAGTTTAGAAATTCAGCATAAAAGTCTCTCCCAATCCCCATTGTTACTCCCCTCAAATAGGCAACTCCGCGGACTAGATCCTGATTTGGGGCCTTCCTACATCTTCCTTTATGGGGTCCAAGACCGGCAATCTGGGAGTTCCACAGGCTATCTAGGGTTATCTGGCCTCCCCTCCGTTTTCCCTCCTACCGAAGAAGAAAGCGTCTGTGTTAGTTGTGTCTAGTATTAGTTTAGCCTTACTTGGAGTGTGGAGCCACTCGGCCTAAAACAGGCCGACGGGTAGAGGTAGGGTGTCTGGAACTCAGAGCAAGATACAGCCCCGCTCAGGAACTCCAAAGCAGAGCTGCCGCGCGTGCACCAACTCCCTGCCTTTGCGGTCTGGACTGCACCAGAAAAACACAGCTATTGTCGCACTTCCTTTCGGGGGAAACTTCAGCACCGGGAGACTGGCGCCCAGCAGCATTCTCCTTCTCCCACTGGCCCGAGTCACGAGCTTTGGGCCTGGGCTGCCGCGGGCTTCTCTGACATAGACTTCGGGGTAAACAGAGCTGCAGCTGCCAGCCAGCCCTGACTTGACGCTGTCGATTACCGACAGGCTGTTAACCGTCTAGATGTAGGCTGTGAGGAGCTAAAGAACAGGAGGGAAACATGGGTCTGCGGTCCTGGGCTCTGCTCTGGAGAAGTTATCGGCGCCCATCGAGTCACCTGATACACACTGCCATTTAATTACAGAAATCGCTTCCTCAGATCAATGCCAAGGACAGTTCAAAGCACCTCCCGGCAAAGACAAGTGGGCAGGGAGCCAGGCCTCCCTTCCTCTGGTCCCCTATCTTCGACACTTTTGGTTAAGTAGAGATTTGAGTTACCACATGGTTATACTGAACAGGGTGTTCCTAGCAATGCCCTTACACCTTGCTGAGATGCCAGATTCTAACCAGGATGGGATTGGAAGCTGCAGAATTGGGGCAAAATTTAGAAGTTCGGGATCCGATTGAAAATAATGTTACAATGTCAAATTAGTTCTAGACCTTGCTAAATTTCACCCCCCCGAAAAACCCCGCAGTCAAAATGGACATTCTTTCCCACATTTCATAAAAGACAAAAAGGAGTGGGCCTGGAGGGAAGAATTTAACTTCTTTGTTTCGGTTCCTAAAGCGTTAGAACGTTGGCCCTCACGCAGACTTGAGCCATTCTGCTTCTGGGTGAGACCAAATCTGGATGTGTCTCTACAGGTCCAGAGCCTCAACTTTCTTGATTTTGTTCCTCTTTTCAAGGTTGACCCCACTCCCCACTCCACCCCTTCCTTAAAGGCAGCCGGGAGGGAGAGGAAGCACTAAGTTAAAAGCAGCGGAGAGTCTGTTCACAATACAGTTTTATTTAATTTCACAATATAGGCATTGTAGCTCTGTGCACTGCCGGCTGCTCTGCGGGCCTGTCTGCGGCTTCGGACCCACGCTCAGGACATACACCGGCCAGTATCCCGGCTCTCGGAGCAGCAAACTTTTGCTGGTGTTGTGAGGGAGTTCTCACACTAGGGCCTCCAGCTTTGTCCTAAGGCCAGCGGGCTGGACGCTATTGCCTCTCAAAATCCACCGACAAATCCAGCCGTGGAGAAACAGCCCCACGGCATCAAACTCTTCCAGCAGTGCGCTTCCCGCTGAGACACGTAGGAAGAATGTAAGTAATTTCATCTTTTAGTAGCTGAAATCTGCAAAGGGAGGGAAGGGGAAGTAGCGGGGGGGAAGCCCTAAGATAAGTGCAAGTCTTTACCACGAGCGCCACCCAGTGTCCTCGAGCAACATTGCGCAAATGGCAAACCCCAAGCTCAGTCACTGGCCGGACACCAACTGGTCCTTAGTGTTAGAGTTCACTTCCAGGTGGCTTTCTTTCTCTGTACTTCCAATACATCTTTCTCTCAATTCCCATGCCCTTTCCTTTCCTTCTTGCACATTCATACTTTTCCTTCCTCCTCCCACCGGCTCACCTTTTTCTGGGTCACCTTTTTCTTGGTGCCCCCTGCCCTATCCCTCAATTCTTAGGTGTAAGGCGCTCCTTCAGTGTCCCCACCTGGGGTGACTGGAAGGCATCAAGGATGACTCTCCTTTCCTAGCCTTTTATTATTATTATTATTATTATTATTTGGACAGAGTCTTGCTTTGTTGCTCAGGCTGGAGTGCAGTGGCATGATCTTGGCTCACTGCAACCTCTGCTTCCTGGGTTCAAGCGATTCTCTTGCCTCAGCCTCCTGAGTAGCTGGGATTACAGGCATCTGCCACCACGCCCGGCTAATTTTTGTACTTTTAGTAGAGGCAGGGTTTCGCCATGTTGGTCAGGCTGGTCTCGAACTCCTGACCTCAAGGAATCCACACAACTTGGCCTCCCAGAGGGCTAGCATTACAGATGTGAGCCACCGCCCCCGGCCGCTTTTCCTAGACATTTGTGAAGAAGCAGGCCCTCCTTTAGTTAGATGAGGTGCTTGGGAAGCTTTCGGTCATTCACTACTATGGGCTGAAAAGAGTGCCACTGAGTGTGCAGGGAGAGAGCCGCAGAAGGGGGTGGGGTAGCAGAAAATCTTAATAACAGCATTTACTCAACTTTCTCCATGTAGCCTATCTGGAGATCTGTTTACTCATAGAAGTGCCAACAGTAGAACACCTTTTCTTTTGGGCTTGAAACTCAGAAAATTCAGTGCAGTTGAAAATATTTAATTTATGAACTTAAGATATTTTTAATATGGAAACTTTCATTTATATAAAACATTGTACACATCAATTGGATGTGCATAATTCAGGTAAATAAAGGACCCCTTAATATGATGCTAGCATTGTATAGGCACACTTGGTATAAAAAGCACTTTGACTTTATCAGTAGAATACTCATTCTTTAAAAGTCCAGTTTTGGGGGTGAGGTTTATTTTTCTTTTTATTTGCACTGCTTTATCCATTATCTTTCTTTATCTGTCCAGTGAAAAATGCTCGAGCAATTCACTCTTATCATGATCCATTTAGAGTACTTTTCATCCCAGAAATCTCAAACACAACAAAACTGGTTAAGTCAAACATTTTGTGGAGGTAGACCTGAGTAATCATTTTATTACAATGGAGCTGCAGTTATCTTTGAGCTGGGGCACTAAGGCCGTTTAATAACTTAAGGTAACAGCTCTGAAATATTCAATTTGATATTTGTATAGAAAAAGCACATTTCTTGGAACTAGGGTGGGATGAAAAGATAGGAGTTATGATTGCAAAAGTAGCAAAGGCTTTCAAAAATAGCACAAGTTGTTGGTCACTGGTTTTGGCAATGCAACTGAATGGCCTTTGTCTCCCAATAGAGGGCTAGGCACACTGACTTGGATCTAGCATTCAGAGGTGGTTCATCTGAGTTAGGAAAACTATTTAATTCCCCATGTAGGTTCAAACTTCTTCCCATGTGTTTATGAGGCTGAACTAACTAGGCCCAAGCTAAAATGTTTAGGAGCCCATTTAAATCAACAGTGAGCTTATCTAGGGAGAGAGAAGAGGGAAAGTGGGTGTGAAGGGTAACAGGATAAATAGAAAAAAGGTTTCCTCCCATGCTGAAATTAATTATAATATCCCCTTGCCCTCAAGAAAAATGTGTTTGGAGTTAAAGAGCATCCCCAACAAAGTAAATCTCAAAGGATTCACTAGTAGGCAATTATATAAATATTCTGAATAAATTAAAAATCCCCAGAGGGAAAAACTATTTTCCACTTAATTCCAACCTAATAAGATTTTTGGTTTATTTCCAAATGATAGGGCAGATCATAGACTTCTACACGTTTTGTTTTTATAATTAAGACATTAAAATATGTTTATTCATTTAACTTAAACATAACTAGCTAGGAAAACGCCTTAAGTATCCACTCAAATCTATTCTCTATGAGACAAATTTAATATACCGCAGCTGAAAACACTTCAAGTTCATCTAACTAGGAAGTAAATGGGATTATATTATTATATGTCTTTGCAAACTGAAATTGAGGCATATTCTTCATCCTAAATTCGGATTTCATCTTCTTGAAAGGAAGGTTTGGCTGTGGTACTATTTACAAAACCTTTATTCTTCTTAAAGATATATAAATATTCCAAATTCTAAAAATACCCCTTGTGGAGTTAAAAGAAAAGTAATTGACAGACAGGAATTCAGAGCAATGATCCACCTCTTGCAAGGAAATAGCAAGAGTGAAGCTTCAGTCATCTTTAATAACATCCTAATTCCAAGATCTATTTAGAATTTTAAAGTTCATTGATCCTAAGCCACTGTATTTTATGATCTGACAATATTGTATGCAGAGATACAGAAAACCAATTCTGAAGCCAAAGCCAGATTATTCAAACACTGTGAGCTGCGTAAAACTTGGCCCACAACGTACATGCACAAGGGCAGATAGTATAATTTTATAGGCATTTTTACCATCTGCCCTAATTATATCATTTTAATAGATTAAAACAAACAGAAAGAAAATACAAAACCTTTCTCTACAGCTGTGTTTACTACCTTTACCTTTTATAAAGAAAAAAATTCTTAAACAGGCAACCCCAGCCTGAGATAAGAGGTTTCCCTGCTGTGTTACACAGCACAATCAGTCGAAGCTGCAGTGCCCACCTGGACTTGCATCCCTCTGTGCTCCTGCAGAATAAAATTAAGGCAACAGAAAGGAAAAGTCAATAGCTTTCCAAGTGAAGTGTAGCTGACAGCAATGGAGTCACTTTTAAAAATTGTGGGCAGAAAAGATACGTTATTTGCAGCAAGAAGCTTAGTAATACTCAATGTATATAGCCCATGGGCAGTTAAGCAAAATTTTACTTTTTCAACATTAAGTCTTCAGTTTTATTTTATTTTACTGTTTCAACATAGCAGGCTCTTGGATGGTACATGTAGCAAAGTATAATAAACATATACCTTAGTATAATTTATTGCTGCATCCTGATTTATAATTTTGGGCATATAACTGCATATGTCCACTAGTTTGTGTGCATTCCCCTGTTGATGCATGCGTTTCAGTTGGTTACTTAGCGAATCAAGGAACACTGTAGTTGTTGCTCCAACTTTTGGACAGACTTCACTTTGCAGACAACCTACTATGCGTCTGCATGCACCACTGGTAGTCTAAAATGAGGTTCAGGGATGTCTGGAATTTTTCTTACAAGTTCCAGGAATCCTTGGAGTTAGAGAAGGAAAAGATACTTATGACACTCGGGATGTTAGCAAGGTATATACCAGCATTGCATTAAATAATTTCTTAGAATAAAAAAAACAAAATTGGAAATCAACAAATCAGATAAACAAAAACTATAGGCAAGAAAAACTGTCTTCATACATGAAAAAATTCAGAATGTACCATTATTCCCTACAGTTCTCTGTTGCCTTCTTTGTTATTTGAGTCTCTAGCTGCTTCATGGGTACACTGTTACAGCCTTTTTACACATGCCATTCAAGAGATTCAGACACATTTAGGGTTATGTTATAGAGTAACTGTGCTAGGTTGCTAGCAGTTAACCTGCATAGCAAACTTGGAGAGGATAGGAAGAATGTTTTAGCATCAGGATAAATAGATGAACCAAAGAAGATATCATATTTGCTAAAGTGATAATACTTTTAATGGAATTATTCCTGAAGCCTGTTAATTTGGCACAAAAATAGGGCGGAAAGTATCTAATAATTAAAATTTCCTGGTAAGTCTTCCTAACTTATAAGAATAATGGAAGAGATTAGAAGAGAAATAGGCCAAAGAACAGAAAGCAAAATGATAGAAATAGATCTACTTTGCACTCTCTGAATTAAAATAATCACTGGGGAACATTCAGGAAAAAGTACTTGTCCACCCGAGGACTGTCTTTTAGGGAACACTTCTCAGAGAAGTTGGAATGAAAGTCACTTCTTTGTGACTCCCTTTTACTAGGGTCATTAAAATTCAACATGGCCTTAAAAATCACAGTTTAGGAAAAATGTTCTGTAAATGTTTCGAGTATGTTATTGGGCTCCATTCCTCTTCAGAGTCTTATGGCGAGTATTTGGCATGTCTTGCAAATTTTATAGACCTTTAAATGGTTTTTCCCAAAGGGATTTCACACATATAATTCACTTATACTTTCACAGTGCCTTGAGAAGCAGCTATGTCTGCCTGTTTTGGGTGGTCCTCAACTTTTATATATTTGCCTTTCATTTAACTTGAACTTGCTCATATTCCATATTGGCATTCCTACCTCACCCTTTATTGGTGGGTTTGAGTGGTGATGTGGTGGCACTGCCTGCCAGCTACTGCTGTTGGGAGTAAAGTGCCTGCCTGGCCTTTGAACAGTGCCAAGTTTGTATTCCCTCTGTCTCACACTATGCCTAGGAATATCTGGGCATGGAATTTCCAGCTCAATGCAGGGCTGCCATCTCCCCCTCTCTTGCCTAATCCCTCCCATCACCATCCTTGCAATTGTCACTTTCTCCATGGGCATGGAGGCTAACCACTGGGCTTGCCTAGCCTCCTGCTCCAGTCCCTGCAGATCAGCGTGCTCCTGAAAATGAGAGATGCCTGGCTCAGCGCTCCCATGTTTATGAAAGACAAATGGCCACCTCATCTGCTCTCCAGGGATTGGGCCAGAGGAGATAACACTGATAAAACTTGCAATTAGGAATTTTATATTTGGTTAGCGCTTTGATAATGGATATCCACTTTCAAATACATTTGTTTTGAATGAAAGGTATTCCTTGAATACCTAATTGACAGATTAATTTACTGAGGCCCAAATAATCCACTTTTATAATAATAATTCCTTGCATTTGCTTAGAGTTTTAAACTTTTTTTTAATTCCAGAAAGTTCTCGTATAATTGATTGTTTACTCTCACAATATTCTTGAGAGGCAAGTAAGGCAGGAAGAAACCTGATTTCCCAACTTTCTATTTGACATGCGCTATGTAAATTGTGTTGTTACCTAAGAGTAGTTAAAATTTCCCATGGTCAAAATGCTCTCTGTATGCACATACAAAAAGAGTTGGTCATGGACTGAAGTAAACTTATTACTGTTTTAATATTAAACAACAATAACAACAACAACAATTCAGGCCAGGCGAGGTGGGGCATGCCGGTAATCATAGCACTTTGGAAGGCCAAAGTGGGAAGATCACTTGAGCTCAAGAGTTTGAGACCAGCCTGGGCAATGTAGTGACACCTCTACAAAAAATTTAAAAGTTACCCAAACATGGTGACATGTACCTGTGGTCCCAGCTACTTGGGAGGCTGAGGTGGGAAGTTCACTTGAGCCCAGGAGGTTGAGGCTGCAGTGAGCCATGATCATGCCACTGCACTCCAGCCTGGGTGACAAAGTGAGACCCTGTCTCAAAAAAAAACAAAAAAAAAAATCTCAAAACCAATGATAGGCATTTACTGTATGCTAAATGCTTTGTGCGTATTATTTCATTTAATCTTTACAGCAGCCTGTAAGGAGGTGCCATTATTATCCATTTTATATAGATGAATGTGAGGCAGACAGATTAAGAAAGAAATTTAAGGCCAGGCGCGGTGGCTCATGCCTGTAATCCCAACACTTTGGGAGGCTGAGGCGGGCAAATCACAAAGTCAGGAGATCGAGATCATCCTAGCTAACACGGTGAAACCCCGTCTCTACTAAAAATACAAAAATAAAAATAAAAATAAAAAAATTAGCCGGGCATGGTGGTGGGCGCCTGTAGTCCCAGCTACTTGGGAGGCTGAGGCAGGAGAGTGGCGTAAACCCGGGAGGCGGAGGTTGCAGTTAGCCAAGATCGCACCACTGCACTCCAGCCTGGGCGACAGAGCAAGACTCCGTCTCTAAAAAATAATAAAAAAGAAAGAAAAGAAAAAAAAAGAAATTTAACTATTATCCTGTGGCTAATAAGTTTATTGCATAGGAGTTCTCTAAAAACCAGAAATCCTATACCCTGTGGAAAACAAAAGCATAGAATTGAGGCTTTAAATACCAGAATAACGTTTCTGTTGCTACTCTCCTTTTTTTGTGTGTTCTTAGACCTAAAGACACATACAATAAGCTGTGGCTGTTTTAGTTGTAGTTGTTTGGTTTTGTTTTGAGAGGTGACAGCGTGCTGGCAGCCCTTGCAGCCATCGCTCTCTCTCGGTGCCTCCTCGGCCTTGGTGCCCATTCTGGCCGCGCTTGAGGAGCCCTTCAGCCCGCTGCTGCACCGTAGGAGCCCTTCTCTGGGCTGGCCGAGGCTGGAGCCGGCTCCCTCGGCTTGTGGGGAGGTGTGGAGGGAGAGGCACGGGTGGGAACCGGGGCTGTGCGCGGGGCTTGCAGGCCAGCTAGAGTTCCAGGTGGGCGTGAGCTCGGCGGTCCCGCACTCGGAGTGGTTGGGGGGTCCTGCTGGCCCACGGCAGTGCGGGGCTTAGCACCCAGGCCAGCAGCTGCGGAGGGTGCGCTTGGTCCTCCAGCAGTGCTGGCCCACCAGCACTGCGCTGGATTTCTCACCGGGCCTTAGCTGCCTCCCCACGGGGCAGGGCTCGGGACCTGCAGCCCGCCATGCCTGATTCTCCCCCCGTTCCCCTTCGCCCGGGACCCTGGGGTCCTGCATGGCCTGAGCCTCCCCAATGAGCGCAGCCCCCTGCTCCACAGAGCCAGGTCCCATCGACTGCCCAAGGGCTGAGGAGTGCGGGCACACCACACAGGACTGGTGGGCAGCTCCACCTGCGGCCCCAGTGAGAGATCCACTGGGTGAGGCCAGCTGGGCTCCTGAGTCTAGTGGGGACTTGGAGAACCTTTGTGTCTAGCTAAGGGATTGTGAGTGCACCAATTGGCACTCTGTGTCTGTCTCAAGTTTTGTGAACACACCAATCAGCACCCTGTGTCTAGCTCAGGGTTTGTGGATGCACCAATCGCCACTCTGTATCTAGCTAATCTGGTGGGGACTTGGAGAATCTTTATGTCTAGCTAAGGGATTGTGAATACACCAATCAGCACTCTGTATCTGGCTCAAGATTTGTAAACACACCAGTCAGCACCCTGTGTCTAGCTCGGGGTTTGTGGATGCACCAATCAGCGCTCTGTGACTAGTTAATCTGGTGGGGACCTGGAGAATCTTTATGTCTAGCTAAGGGATTGTGAATGCACCAATCAGCACTCTGTATCTAGCTCAAGGTTTGTAAAGGCACCAGTCAGCACTCCGTGTCTAGCTCAGGCTTTGTAAATACACCAATTGACACTCTGTATCTAGCTAATCTAGTGGGGGTGGAGAACTTTTGTGTCTAGCTCAGGGATTGTAAATGCACCAATCAGCACCCTGTCAAAATAGACCAATCAACTCTCTGTAAAACAGACCAATTGGCTCTCTGTAAAGTGGACCAATCAGCAGGATGTGGGTGGGGCCAGATAAGAGAATAAAAGCAGGCTGCCTGAGCCAACAGTGACAGCCGGCTGGGGTCTCTTTCCACATTGGGAAGCTATGTTCTTCACTCTTTGCAATAAATCTTGCTGCTGGTCACTCTTTGGGTCCACACTGCCTTTCTGAGCTTTAACACTGACCACGAAGGTCTGCAGCTTCATTCCTGAGCCAGCGAGACCACGAACCCACCAGAAGGAAAAAACTCCAAACACATGTGAACGTCAGAAGGAACAAACTCCGGACACGCTGCCTTTAAGAACTGTAACACTCACCATGGGGGTCAGCGGCTTCATTCTTGAAGTCAGTGAGACCAAGAACCCAATTCCGGACACTGTGTGTGTGTGTGTGTGTGTGTGTGTGTGTGTGTGTGTGTGTTTTGCTTTTTTGGGTTTTTTTTGAGGTGGAGTCTCACTCTGTCACCCAGGCTGCAGTGCAGTGGCACGACCTCAGTTGACTGCAACCTCTGCCTACCGGGTTCACGTCATTCTCCCACCTCAGCCTCCCGAGTAGCTGGGACTACAGGTGCCAGCCACTACGCCCAGCTAATTTTGTTTCTGTATGTTTAGTAGAGACAGGGTTTCACCGTGTTAGCCAGGATGGTCTCTATCTCCTGACCTCGTGATCCGCTTGCCTTGGCCTCCCAAAGTGCTGGGATTACAGGCTTGAGCCACCATGCCCGGCAATGATAGTTTGTTTATATCAACAGTTTCGTTTCCCTTTAATCAGTTTCACTTTTCTTTAGAATCCAATTGTTGGGTATTAGTATCCACATCTGAGGAAATTGAATGGAAATATACTGTAAATCTGAGGTAGGGCGTTTTTTAGTGTTGGAACAAGGAAAATTCAGGGAAAAGTTTCTCTTAATAGAAAGCTGTTTTATAACTGATGTTAAATGTCGATGAGCAATTGGTCCCTGGAAACAACTGATGACAAACACACATAAAACTAAGCAGCAGATCTTGTCCCACCGTTTGCCCCCATTCTTTATTTTCTCTTGTTTTTCACATACGTGTCTCACACATCTATCTACAGACTATTCTGGCAAAATGTTCACACTGTTTCTTTAACAAAGTTATGTATAGAATGACCATATAACTTATCCAAACTGAGACTTTTTTGATTTTTTGGAGACGGGGTTTTGCTCTTGTTGCCCAGGCTGGAGTACAATGGCAGGATCTCGGCTCCCTGCAACTTCCGCCTCCTGGGTTCAAGTGATTCTCCTGCCTCAGCCTCCCGAGTAGCTGGGATTACACGCATGCGCCACCACACCTGGCTAATTTTGTACTTTTAGTAGAGACGGGGTTTCTCCATGTTGGTCAGGCTGATCTCAAACTCCCGACCGCAGGTGATCCGACCGCCTCGGCCCCCCAAGTGCTGGGATTACAGGCATGAGCCACCGCACCTGGCCCAAACTGGGACATTTTTGAAAGTGAAAAGGGGTTGATAATTACTGGGACAATAGGAGTAAATTGGAATAGTCCTGGCTAAACCTTGATTTTGTGGCATATTTCTCATACACTCCAAAGTCCTTCAGGAGGCCATCTTGGAAAGTCCTGTCCAGTAGCCTGGCATCATGGAAGCTTGCCTGGTTAGCAAAGCTTAGGTTTTTTTTAGTTGCCTTGGGGTTGACTTACATAGCCTATCCTCAGTAGGTTAGGGATGGTCCGGACCGCCACCTGTACATATGCAGGTTGTGCAATACATGAGTGTGCAATGGTGAAGGGGAGTGGGAGGTGGAATCCAGCCCGCACTATACTTGCCCAGCCAAATACCCAAGTGAGGGACTGCATCTGCACTGAGAAAGGAGCATCTATTTCCGACTCACACAAAAGTTCCCCAGGGAATGGTAGACTCTCTGAGTACAACAAAGTTCACTTCCTTATCTAACATTTTCCTAATTGTTCACTCTATATCCTTTACTTCATTTTGATTATTATCTTTTTAATAGTTTTGGCAGAAATTGTGCCTCTATATTTTTTAAAACACTTAATCTGAATGCCTCACATAATAGAAAACTTTAGAGAATTGAAACCTGAGGCTTCCAAATGCACAAAAGTATAAGTATACTAAAAGATTTTTTTCTTTTCTTTTCTTTTCTTTTTTTTGAGACAGAGTTCTGCCATGTTGCCCAGGCTGGTCTGGAATTCCTGGGGCTCAAAGGGTCCACCTGCCTCGGCCTCCCAAAATGTTGGATTACAGGTGTGAGCCACTGTGCCTGATCTGTTTCCTTTTCAGCTCAGAACTTCCTAAGGCTTTTCGAAATCTTGTATATAGAGAAGATAAATGCTTCTGCCTACAGTGACCATGCATTAACGCACTGTATTTCTTTTCTTACATGAGGTGTGCCATGTATAACAAAGATTTCCCTTACTGCCTAGGTTTCCTCAAAGAGTGAAACTTTGAGGACTATTACTTTTCACAAAACTTTTTAAACGTACTCCTGCCCTTGCAAGAGAAATGACTATCTGGTACAATTAACGTTGGACCATAGACCCAAAGAACAGTGAATATTTCAAACACAAATTGCTTTTGAGAATCATAGTCCTATTCTGGGCTTGAAGACATTCATGTAGGAAATTAACAGAAAATTTTAATAAAGACTCTTTGGATAAAGAAAATTAGATGAGGAATGCCAGTTTGTCTTTTAAGTTGCTTGAGCAGATCTGTCATAACAGACATTGCCCCAGATTGTGGAACCCTTTCCTTCTTACATCTTTTAATGGTAGTAGAACTTACAATACCATAATTTCCTTTCATTTTTGACAGTGTTATACTATCTTTTTAGATTTACACTGACAGCATTTCATCTTGACATCATTAGATCATCTCACCTGACTTTTGCATGGTGCACATCATTACATTATGATGGTGCTATACAATTACCAGTGAAATGAATAGGGTATTAACATGATTACTGAAAAAACGTTAGCACATACAGATATAGCATTCTGTAATTGAAAGCATATTATAGCTATTAATTGGTCTGCCCAACACTCCTGGGATCCAGTGAAACTTCCTTTTTTTTTTTTTTTTTTTTTTTTTTTTACCAAGTTGGATAATGAAAGGGAGTGACTTAGACAATATTACAGAACCAGGCAGTGGCTGAACTTTTCTTAACTTCCTTGATGTTTTTAAGCCTAAGAAAGTTGGGTGTGAAGATTTATAGTAACTAATCACTGTCTTGAAAGGGCAGACAAGTGAGAAAATTCCACAAGAATACCACTTTTTCTAGTTTCCATTTCAGGACTATCATGGCAATTATTGAGAATCAATTCTTCTAGGTTTTGTGAGAGTTTTGGGAGACAAGTAATCTGGAATTATTTAAAGTGTCCATCTTAAATGGAATTGATTTGGTGTGAGAAAAATCACATAACTTTTAAAAGTTAATCATTAATCAGGAAATGTTGTGATCAAAGGATGATACAGAAACAACTTTAGAACTATAGAAATCTTGATTATTGAAAAGCCTCTATACTTTCTTCATATATTTTTCTAAAATATTGATAATGCCTTACCAATGACATCCTAGACTTGAGAGACTCAGTGTTGTCTTTGAGGAGAGGATGAACTGACTCCTTTTTCTAAATCATATAATTCACCCTGAGTTCCAATTTTAAGGTGACTAAATAAATTAATTGTATGAATTAGTTAAAATTTTGCAAACTTTTTGAGCTTCACTTTGTTTTTTTTAATTTCTTCTCATTTGTATGAAGTGAATATGTATCATAAAGATTATCATGAGGGTAAAATGAGATAACAGATATAAAACTCTCAGCTTAATGCTTGGGCACAGTAGACACTCAATAAAGTAGAGCAGTTCCTATAATTCAGGAGACCTTGACTGGTCTGGGAACTAGAGCAGAAACTTTGGCGGCTTGAAAGTGGTAGTTCTTAGGGGACATTTCTTCACTCTTGGCCCTTCTTCTGCTACGTTTACACTGCCTGGAGAAGTCACAGGGATCATGATTTTCCTTGAATGTTTTCTGCCATGACTCAGCAGTAAAACAGCAGTATCAGTGGATGGAGCTGGTAGATGGATCAGAACCAGCTTATCTGACTTTAACTAATATTGTTTTATCGAATTTTCCCCCACCCACCTGCAAAAGGAAGAAACCAAATGAGAGGAATACAAATTTTCACTGTAATTGAATCAAATCATAACACCTGGAATTACGCATATGTCTATCTTGATTGGCCTATTTACAGCCATATATATTTTGTGGCAAACTAGTGTGGCAAACTAGCCCATTTAAGAAATGGGCTTTTGAGGTCAGGAATATTGCATCATTTATATTTTAGGCACAATTTTCAGTCTTTCCTTAGACCTTGGAATTTACTCTTTTCTCTTCACTCCCAGCCTGACTACCACTCAGTTCATCTCATCCCCCATATTGCAATAGCCTCCAACTGGTCTTTGCACCTTCAGGCTCTCCAAGCTCCACTCCAGTCACCTATCACAATGATCACTATTCCCTATAGTTCAAGTCTAAACTTCACATCGTGGCACAAAAGTCTTCCAGAATCTGCTCCAACCCTAACAATCTAGTATATCTCCATCTTTTTTAGCTTCCAAATCCATCTCATTTCTTCAGCCAAGTTGATTTTCTCCCTGTTGCCTGATCATATCGAACACTTTTCCAGGTCTACCTCGTTGACTGTTCATTCTCTTACCTATCTCTGCGTTCAGTGTCGAAAACAGAAGTCATTCTAAATGTTTTAGGCAGCAAGGAATTGAATGCCAGGGACTGGGTGCTTACAAAGTGTCAGAAGGGTTGGAGGAAGGGTCTAAGCTGGGCCTCTAATGACAACTCCTGGAGCACCAGGAAGGGTGCTACCAGAAAGACTGAATTCAGAACCCACTGCTGTAGCAATAACCCCAGGATCAGAAGCTGCTGCCATTACTGCTGCTATAATTGCCTCCCAACGAAAGGAGCTGGGGGAAAACGAAAAACAAAAAAACACTGGAATGTGATTGAGGAGAAAACACAAAAATTTATATTTCCATACCCTGTCACTACCAATAAAAGCAAAAAGATGTGTGAAAATGGCCTCTCACTTCTGTTTTCTACATGGGATACAAAGCCATTTACTCTGCATTGCAAAATCCTAGTTGCAAAGAAGTCTTGGTGTACATGAAGGCAACTAGAAGTGAGGTGGATGAACATTAAGAGAGACTTCTTCCTTCTCCTCTGTTACCAAAATCTTGTATATCCATTTCAAGGATCAGTTCAAATATTGTATCCTCCAGGAAACAGCAAGCAATGTCAATGGTAGATCTTTATGCTTCCTAATCACCCTTAACCCACATTGCAGAGATGGTCAATATGTAGTTTACTTAGCCATACCCTGCCTTCCTACACCTCTAGTGGTCATCCCACTTGAATTTCAAGATTAAAGCACAAGATTTACTCAGCCTGGAATTGGCCTCAGAATCCTTCTTACCACAGTACTCAAGTCAGCCTTAATCAACTGATGGGAGATGATGCTTCAGATAAACCCTGTTTGCAAGCCCTGAAGTCTATTCTTCAGGCATCTAGACAGCTTTTGATTAAATATATTAGATAGCAATTCTGACTTGATCGTTCCCTAACCTCAAAGCATGATGGTCTGAAATAAGGATACTGGTGGATTTGTGTGTTGCAGGGGGCGGGAAGTAAGTAGTCCTGAATCATAGATTTTAGATCTGGAAACGGCTTCAAGAAATACCTTGATACAGCTCTTTGTCTGTAGGCAGGAAAGCTTTTATATCTGAGTTTAAAAATGAATAAACTGAGGGCCAGAGAAATTAAGTAACTTCCTGAGTTTACACAGATATGTTTTGTTATCTGATAACAGCATATTACACTTCAAGATGGAATTACTAATGAATCTACTTCTCTCATCTTTTGTGCTTCTTTATTATTGATAATTCATCACAGTCTATAAAATACAAATTTAGTAACTGAGTTTTTCTCCTTTTCATTATCTTCGTTTCTACCAGGAAATAATCACAAATGGCAACAAAACAAAACAAAAAAATACCTAGCATAAGAGTACAGGTTGTAGAGTACTGTTTATTACCATGTTCAACCTTGAGAAAAATTGCAAAATAGGTGAAATTTATCTAAATTGACTTCTGTCTTTAAGTATGTCTTTTTTCCTTCCTGTAGGTTCCTAAGACTTTTATGAATATTTAAGGTTTCCCACAGGCTCTTTATCCCTGGAGAACTGTCTTATACACTAGAGCTTTTTCATTTACATATTTTCTATTCATCAGGGCACTCATCACCTTTATGAGCTACTAACCTAAAACTGATGAAGTAACAAGAGTTTTGTGTACCTTTGCCTTGCCATAATCTATATCTTACTGACTTCTCCTGATAAAAAATTGCCACCAACTTAGTGCCATAAAATAACACAATTTATTATCTTACAGTTCTGTAGGTCACAAGTCTGGTGTGGGCCTCACCAGCCCAAAATCAAGGTGCTGGCAGGCTGTGCTCCTTCTGGAGGCTTTAAGGGGGAATTATTTCCTGCTTGTGGGGTTGTTGATAAAATTTGATTCCTTGTAGTTGTAGAGCTGAGGTCCTGGTTTTCTTGCTGTCAGCTGACTGCTGATCCCAGGTTCTACAAGCTGCTATGTTCCCTAGCTCATGGTTCGCTTCCTCCACCTTTAAAGTCTGCAATGGTGAATGGAGACCTTCTCACATCACAGTTCTCTGAGCTACTCTTCTCCTTTTAAGGGCTCATATGATGAGATTAATCCAACTCAAATAATTCAGGATAATCATCTCACCTCCAGGTTGTAACCTTACTCATTCACATCTGCACAGTCCCTTTTGCCATATTTGCTAACTTTATTTACAGAACTAGGACATTGACACCTTTGGGAGGCCGTATTCTGCCTACCACACCTGGCTTCCATAGCATAATCACATCTTGATCCAGTTTCCCTCTTTATTTCTTGCCTTCCTCCCTTCTTTCCTTTTATCCTTCTTAACACACGATTGAGCATCTACTATAATGATAAGTACTTACATAAGTGTGATGAATACAAAGATGACAACAGCATGACCCCTTTGTCATCTTTGTTACTCAAGTTACTGTCTGGTTGCTCTTCTCTTACTCTTCTGATTGCTTCTTTTTTGTGTAATATCTTTCTTCTACCCCAAGGCAGAATTTGGAATCTGTCACATGGAGCCTGTCAGTGTTCTATCCTGAATAACTCATTTAGTGCTAAGATTGCCTGCATATAAATCTATTTATGCACATATCTCAGATTCTACTTCTCTTTTTCAGACCTCTCTCCTGAATTCCACTTATACACCTTCAGGTGGACATTTAAATTTACTCCGTAATCACCTCCAACTCAGTTAGGATGGAACTTATCATTATGCTTCAGACTTTCTTCTTTCTTTAAGAAGCTCAAAAATTCTCCTAGTCACAAAGGTAGAAAACTTTTCAATGAGTCTTAACTGCCCCTTCGTCTTATTTTTGTAACAGGGATGCTATTTGGGGGAGGGGGATATTAAACTTATATATTTATCTTTGGTAATACCTAATTACTAGTTGTCCCACAGCTCTCATATCCAGAGCCAAGTAGGGTCAACTTCTGTCATAGAGTTTTCGCCATAGAACAAGAAAGATTTACCTTCTGCCTCTGATGGGGAGGCTGTGGAAATCTGCCCTAGAGTAGAAGAGAGATAAGATGTGGCAGAGTTCAAGTTGAGACAAAGGTCAAAGGAAGATGCAATTCATTCTGGGAGTATGAGGAAGAGAAGGAGCAAATCAGTAGCAGGAAGGCAAGTGGTCAGATTCTCCTTTGCACTAACGTTCTGGAGTAGAAATTAGGAACAAGGGGGAAACTACAAACAGAGTGTTTTGCCCTTGAGTCAGAGCTGGCTAGAAGCTCACCAAACTTGCTTTTTCCTGAAAGACACCCAGACTACATTTCTTAGATTCTCTTGCAGTCAGTTGGCAGCCACATGACTAAGTTCCAGCCAATAGAATGTGGCAAAACTGATGGACTCATTACTTTCATCTGGGTCATTAAAACCCTCTGTGTGATCCTCCTGAATCTTTCCAAGCCAATGGAAAACCCTCAGGTCCTCCGGCAAGGGCTCTTCACCTTTTTGAATCATTATGGATCCTTGCAGCAGTCCGGTGGAGCCTATGAACTCTTTTTAGAACAGTGTTTTTAAATGTATGAAATAAAAGCCAAAAGATTACAATTAAAACAGATTATTTTGAAACACAGTTAACAAAGTATCTTAAAATGCAAATCTGTGATATGGTAATGTGTGTTCTTCTTTATTAATGCATTAAATTACAAGATCTAGTGGCAAGTATAATAACTACCATGTTTCCAACATGCCGATGATATAAAGAGATAGCCTTGATACCTGAAGTGTGAAAAAAAATCTGTGATTTATTTCAATGACAAAGTTGCAGGCTTAGCAGACATCTTTCAGTTAACAAAGGTCACAGGACTTGCCCAGCCACCTTTGCGGCTTAGACTAGTATGTGAATCTGAGACCCCGTCTCCTTTATTGCCTTTAGATCACATAAATCCTCCCCAGCCTTGCCTCGTATTCACAGATGTTATCCTGGGGTGCAGCAGGATGAAGGGGGAGAATCTCAGAGTTTGAGCCATAAACCTGAAATAGACCGAATTACTTAAAAGGGGGAACTATTTAAAGCTGAAGAGAATGAAATAATGTCACCAGGCAAATTTAACCTTTCTGACTCTTCAGTGGGGTGGGGTGGAACTTAACCGTGAAATTTTGATCAATAGGAGACACTAAAGGAGCCGGATATGATGTAGGGAAAACTTCTGCCACTTAAAAATGAGAGAAAGCCTGGCTTTTGTGCCCCCCACCTTCCACATGGGAAAAGTAGAGAAAAGAAGGAAAGTGATGTAGAGGAAGAAGCAAAGTAGGAGAGGCATAGGTCATAGCTTCCAACTCTGGGCTGAAATTTGCAGATATAGGGATGTGGGCTGGGTTGAGAAGAAAGAGGCTTTTGCTGTGATTCTAATTGGAATGCGGAGGCCATGCAAAGTAGCCTCTTTCGAACCTGGAGGGTCCAGAAAGGTAGAGATGTTGGTAAGAATGGTTAAGGAGAGGGCTATTGTTACTCTTCCCATGGGATGTGCAGGCACTCAGAAATTTCTGCATGCTTCATGGGACAATGTGAAGAATAGCTGATTGGGGAGCTGGTAGTCTTGTTTAGGGACTGTTGTAGGGAAGGGTTAGGTGACAATACTCACGTGAAACTACTCACAGAACTCATTTTTTTCAAGGGCAGGAAAAAAATAACAGGCACTTAATAGAGGATTACAGCAATGGCTATAGTCATGATGGAACAGAGTCAGCAAGAGAAGACCACTGCGTGTGAATCAGTAAAGAGAATAACCTGCAAGTTCCTCAGGCATCCCTCAGCAGGCCTGAGTGCAAAAGGATCAGGGACCTGCCCAGCCACACCTCAGCAGAGAGCAGCTAGGACTTGGATGACTATTCACAGCTCCAACTCCATCATTGCCATGATATCACATGAACCTCTCTGACAATGAGAGGCCACCATGGAGAGGAGCAGTGGAAGAGAGAGAGAATCTGAAGGAAGCAGTTTTCAAAAGAGATAGAGTTATTGCTGAATGATTTTATAACAGAAAGACTAAGACACTTAAACGTTTAAGCTTTCTTGACCCCAGATTCATACTTAGGGTAATGGGGTCTCATGAGGAAGATGATTGGTTATGAAAATAAAGAAACAGTATTTTTTTCCTTATATGCATAATTTGTACATTTGAAGCCCTCTTACATTTCTCCTTTGGTGGTAAGAGAGCTTGCAAAAAATGGCCCAAATTCTCCATTGCTCTCTGTATCGACTTTGTATCATAAAGTTGCAGCTCCTCCCATGAAAAAGTTGAGTCTACTTTTTGAATCCAGACAGGACTTGTGACTTTCTTTGGCCAAAAGAACACAGCAGAAATCATGATGCACCGGTTTGAAGCCCATGCCTCAGGAGGTCTTTCATTGCTTTCCTGGACTTCTACTGTCAGCATGAGAGCCAGCTCTGGCCAGCATGCTGCAGAAGAGAGACCTTATGAGGAGGACTCAGGCCATCTCAAATGAGGTCATCCTAGACCAGCCAGCCTCCAGCTGACCTAACAGATGGCTCATGAGTGAGCCCAGCTTAGATCAGCCAAGCCTGTCCCAGATGAACAGAATCTTCCAGCCAACTCACAGGTTCATTAAGCCACTAAATTTTCATTTAAGCCACTACATTTTGGGGTGGTTTGTTATGCACCAAGAGCTAACTGATAAACCTACAGAAGTAATAATATATCCTATTGCCTCTTCTCTTTCTGTCATATGTCACAATAACCACTTTATCTTCTTACCTTTCAGGCTTTTTCCTCTCCAAACCACCTTGCAGCCCTGAGGTAGACCAAGCCTTCTGCATGCTTCTTTCTTTTCCCTTAAGCCCTGAGGGTCAAAATAACAATAGTACTTGACACCAAGTCACTCACTGATTTTATTTCCTGGAATACAGTTCCTTCCTTTTGCTATAACCCCCAGTATTTGATCTTCCTCAGTCACTGCAATAGCTGCCACCCTGAAGCTCTCCTGGGAACACCTTCCCAACTGAGGCCCAGGATGCAGATTGCTGGTCTGGCATGCTTTCTGTACCACTCTCTACCCATCCTGTCCTGGAGGGGATTTTTATCTACGCTTATTTGGAGGGTCTTTTCAGTGGCTATCTCTCAACCTTGGGTCATCCAGCCTTCTCATGGTTATAGTGCTCTAAGGTCTTCAAAAGGATGCTTGTATTTTTAATCTCTTAGCTCCAATGATCAAGAAAGAACAAGAAGAAAGGACTGGATATACAGTGGAATATATTTAACCTTAACAGGAATGAAATTCCTATAATGCTGCAACATGGATGAACCTCGAAAACATTGTGCTAAGTGAAACAAGCCAGACACAAAAGACCACATATTGTATGATTTCACTTATATGAAGTACTGCTATGGTTTGAATGTTTGTCCCCTCCAAAACTCATGTTGAAATTTAATCCCCAATAGGTGGTATTGAGAGGTGGAGTCTTTTAAGAGGTGATTGGATCATGAGGACTCTGCCCTCATAAAGAGATTAGTCCATTCATGGATTAAGGAATTAATGAGTTATAATGGCAGTGAGACTGGTGGCTTTATAAGAAGACGAAGAGAGACCTGAGCTGGCACACTCAATCCACTTACCATGTAATGTACTACTCCACCTCAGGACTTAGCAGAGAGTCCCCACCAGTAAGAAGGCCCTTACTAGATGTAGTCCCTCAACCTTGGATTTCTCAGCCTCCATAACTGTAGAAATAAATTCTTTTTTTTTTTTTTTTTTTTTTTTTTTTTTTCTGAGACAGAGTCTCACTCTGTCGCGCAGGCTGGAGTGCGGTGGCGCCATCTCCGCTCACTGCAAGCTCCGCCTCCCAGGTTCACGCCATTCTCCTGCCACAGCCTCCTGAGTAGCTGGGACTACAGGTGCCCGCCACCACGCCTGGCTAATTTTTTTTGTATTTTTAGTAGAGACGGGGTTTCACCATGTTAGCCAGGATGGTCTCCATCTCCTGACCTCGTGATCCACCCGCCTCGGCCTCTCAAAGTGCTGGGATTACAGGCGTGGGCCACGGCTCCCGGCCCCTTTTCTTTAAAAATTACCCAGCTTCAGGTATTCTGTTATAAGCAACACAAAATGGACTAAGACAGGTACCTGGAATAGTCAAATACACCAAGACAGAAGGTAGAACAGTGATTCCTAGGAGTTGGGGGAAGGGAGGAGTAGGGAGTTTTTTAATGTGTATAAAGTTCAGTATGGGATGATGGAAAAGTTCGACAGATGCATAGTAGTGATGGCTGCACAATAATGTGAATGTACTTAAAGCCGCTGAACTTTACACTTAATAGTTAAAATGGCAAATTTTATGTTACATATATTTTACTAAATAAAAATGTAAAATAAAAAGAACCACAATGGGGTTCCACTTTATATGCACTAGAATTGCTATAATAAAAAATTTTAATGGAGGTGGGACAAAGAGGTTTTCAGCACAATCTTCGAACTCTCCAAAACTTGGCATGTGTCTCTAACCTCACTCCTAGAATCCTTGAGACTTTACTTTCCTTCTGAGCTTGAGAGTCTTACTCTGTGTTTTGATGCGAGTCCTCGGTCTTGTTTTGGGCTTTTCCATCTCTTAAGTCCTTCTATCTTTTAAGGTCTAGTTCAAATCCCATTTGCTATATGAAAACCTCTCTGATCACCACCCTAATCTTTCTGTCCTTTGAGCTATCCTTGATCTTATTGTTTGTGCCATTATTTATCCCTTTTCATAAATAGTTTAATAGTATTAAAAATGTTTTTAATAGTTTTTAAATATATTTTTAAATTTCTTTTAAAATTTTTGTGGTTACATAATAGTGTATATATTTATTGGATATATGAGGTGTTTTGATACAGGCATGCAATGTGAAATAAGCACATCATGGAGAATGGGGCATCCATCCCCTCAAGCATTTATCTCTTGAGTTACAAATAGTCCAGTGACATTCCTTATTTTAAAATATACAATTAAGATATTATTGGCCAGGGATGATGGCTCACGCCTATAATCTCAGCACTTTGGGAGGCCGAGGCAGGTGGATCACTTGAGGTCAGGAATTTGAGACCAGTCTGGCCAATATGGTGAAACCCTGTTTCTACTAAAAATACAAAAATTACCCAGGTGTGGTGGTCCACACCCGTAGTCTAAGCTACTCAGGAGGCTGAGGCAGGAGAATTGCCTGAACCTGGGAAGCAGAGGTTGCAGTGAGCCGAGATCGCACCACTGCACTCCAGCCTGAGTGACAAAGCAAGACTCTGTCTCAAAAAAAAAAAGAAGTTATTATTGACTATAGTCACCCTGATGTGCTATTAAATAGTAGGTCTTATTCACTGAATAGTTCTTTATGTATTTGCACATTGATACCCATATCAACATCTATTTATTGGGTGCTAGATTCTCTCAATCCAAGTAATCAATACATACCTTAAAAAATAAGAGACGGAATTTTTTATCTCTTGGGTTCTCTTATAGTAGCTAATATAGAACTCTGCACATATTGTTTGCTCAGTAATTGTTGATCCATCATTTAATTCTATGTTGTTCTGGCCAACATAGCCTTGACAGGGCTTTTCTGAGGAAAATGCCTAATCAAGTGTTTCTCAACCTGATTTTCTTCATTGTATCCCCCTGACCCAGGAAACTTTACAGACTTTTTTTTTTTTGCTAATCATCTCCCCTATGAAATTTTACTACTACAGATAGGCAGTCTGTCTCTACAGAATTTCTATACAGCCATACACAAAAAGAGCAAGAATTTTCCCCCAAGAACCAATCCCCCGCACACCTGAAGGGAATATTATCCCCATTGAGAATGCATGTCTTAACCCTTCATGACCTTCAGCAAGGCAGTGGGGAAGATGTTTGGGTGGTTTTCCAGGCATTTCAGGCTCCTCAAAGCACAGCACCATAGAGGTCTTTCTGTTCCACCTCCCTGAGTACCTAAAAACCCTGCTTTTTCTTTGTTTCTTTTCTTTTCTTTTTTTTCTCCATGATTATTGCTTTTGGTGGTAGTTTTCTGCATTCACAGGTGAGGACAGAAACTGAAAATACCCTCTCTAAAATGTACTAATTTCTCTACATCTCACAGTTGTTGGGTTATTAACTTATTTGCTTATTTTGGGGGAGAGGAATAAGCATCTGTAATCGACACAGGAAATATACAACGTTGCGGCTTCTCTTTAGGTGCATAGCACCACTTGAAAAGGACAGAGCACAGTATATAGGATGGAAGACTGCCAGTAGGGCATATGGTGCTTTGTTTGAAATAGAAAAAGGTGCCCCTTCCTTCAGGTCCCACAGCCCTGGCAGTGTGCACAGTCAGCCTGCACTTGAGCTCCCTTGTCTGGGTAACTTTATGGAGGGAACCACCTGCACACCTTCAAACAGTAACACCTGACTAAACAAACATACAAATATGGGAATTCATATGTTTAAAACATATTTTAAAATATATTTAAAACATACTTTAAATACTGTGAAACAGTTATGCCCTGTGTAGCCACAAGCTCCTTTTCCCATCTTATTGACTGCAGGGTTTGGATTTGGGAAAGACAAGATACTTCTCTTTGCTTGGACATGGTGTGCAACTGGCATAGGTCCCATGTTGGAGTGTGGGAGCATCCGGAGAGAGAGCATTTCTAAAGTGAACGCCAGACAAGTCGTCATGTAGAACACATATCTCTCTTGGGACACTTTTCCCGGAATTTTCATTGCTTTTTTCCCTCTCTAATCTGGGCTTCCCATCTGAACGTTTAAATTTTAGGTCAGATTAAAACATTCCATCAAACTTCAATAATTGTTAATTTGAAAATACATTTTCATAAAACTAAACACAAACTTTTTTTTCTTTTCCCAGTTACTAGTAATCAAAAAGTTCTGTTTTATAAAGCTTAAAGTTGGAATTTCCACCAAATATCTGATTTTCTACTGTTGCCATATTTTCACTTCAAGTAGAAATAACTATCTATATTACCAATATCATTGCATCACATAAATTAGGAAAAATTTGTATGGCTTCTGATAGAATAAAGTAATACTAGCAGTTTATTTTTGATTGCTCTGAAGTATCCTATAAATGACTTAACAAACTCCCTAAAGTATTACTAACATGATTCTTAATGGAAAATATGTAAATGTCTCTGTGGATAAGCATTGTAACTTAAAAATATAGACTTCAAAATACCAGTGGGTAAACATCTTAAATATGTATCAGGTTTTTCAGATTGCTTAAGCTTTTTTAAGGCTTGTTGTTATAGAAGAATTGATGAAGATAACTGAAGATTATGAGCTTAATTTGAGATTCATAAATCTCTGATTTATATTTCAGGAAATACAGGAAAATTCTTTTCTTTTCTCATCAGTATCTAAAGTTCTTAAAAAGTTATCCACATTGCAGGGAGGCAAGATGGCCGAATAGGAACAGCAAGGGTCTATAGCTCCCAAAGAGACAAACGCAGAAGGCGGGTGATTTCTGCACTTCCAACTGAGGTACCCGATTCATCTCACTGGGACTGGTTAGACAGTGGGTGCAGCACATGGAAGGCGAGCAGAGGCAGGGTGGGCCATCGCCTCACCTGGGAAGCACAAGGAATTGGGGAACTCCCTCCGCTAGCCAAGGGAAGCCATGAGGGACTGTGCCATGAAGGACGGTGCTATCCGGCCCAGATACTATGCTTTTCCCATGGTCTTCACAACCTGCAGACCAGAAGATTCCCTCGGGTGCCTACACCACCAGAGCCCTGGATTTCAAGCACAAAGCTGGGAGGTCATTTCAGCAGACACCAAGCTAGCAGCAGGAGTTTTTTTCATTCCCCAGTGGTACCTGGAACTACAGCGAGACAGAACTGCTCACTCCCCTGTAAAGGGGGCTGAATCCAGGGAGCCAAATGGTCTTGCTCAGTGGATCCCACCCCCATGAAGCCCAGCAAGCTAAGATCCACTGGCTTGAAATTCTTGTGGCCAGCACAGCAGTCTGAAGTTGACCTGGGGTGCTCGAGCTTGGTGGGGAGAAGGGTGTCCACCATTACTGAGGCTTAAGTAGGCGGTTTTCCCCTCACAGTGGAAACAAAGCCGCAGGGAGGTTCAAACTGGGTGTGGAACCCACGACAGCACTCCAAAGCCGCTGTAGACAGACTGCCTCTCTAGATTCCTCCTCTCTGGGCAGGGCATCTCTGAAAGAAAGGCAGCAGCCCTACTCAGGGGCTTAGAGATAAAACTCCCATCTCCCTGGAACAGAGCACCTGGGGGAAGGGGCAGCTGTGGGCCCACCTTCAGCAAACTTAAACGGTTCTGCCTGCTAGCACTGAAGAGAGCAGTGGATCTCCTAGCACAGACTGCCTCCTCAAGTGGGTCCCTGACCCCCCATGCCTCCTGACTGGGAGACACCTCCCAGCAGGGGTCGACAGACACCTCATACAGGAAAGCTCCAGCTGGCATCTGGTGCATGCCCTTCTGGGATAAAGCTTCCAGAGGAAGGAGCAGGCAGCAATCATTGCTGTTCTGCAGCCTCTGCTGGTCATACCCCAGGAAACAGGGTCTGGAGTGGAACTCCAGCAAACTCCAGCAGACCTGCAGCAGAGGGGCCTGACTGTTAGAAGGAAAACTAACAAACAGAAAGCAATAGCATCAACATCAACAAAAAGGATGCCCACGCAAAAACCCCATCAGAAGGTCATCAAAAACCAAAGGTAGATAAATCCACGAAGATGAGGAAAAACCAGCACAAAAAGTCTGAAAATTCCAAAAACCAGAACAACTCTTCTCCTCCAAAGGATCACAACTACTCGCCGGCAAGGGAACAAAACTGGATGGAGAATGAGTTTGACAAATTGACAGAAGTAGGTTTCAGAAGGTGGGTGATAACAAACTCCTCCCCGCTAAAGGAGTATGTTCTAGCCCAATGCAAGGAAGCTAAGAACCTTTATAAATGGTTACAGGAACTGCTAACTAGAATAACCAGTTTAGACAAGACCATAAATGACCTGATGGAGCTAAAAAACACAGCACAAGAACTTTGTGAAGCATATACAAGTATCAATAGCTGAATCGATCAAGCGGATGAAAGGATATCAGAGATTGAAGAGCAACTTAATGAAATAAAGCGTGAAGACAAGATTAGAGAAAAAAAATGAAAAGGAATGAAAAAAGCCTCCAAGAAATATGACAGTATGTGAAAAGACTAAACCTACGTTGATTGGTGTACCTGAAAGTGACGGGGAGAATGGAACCAAGTTGGAAAACACACTTCAGGATATTATCCAGGAGAACTTCCCCAACCTAGAAAAACAGGACAACATTCAAATTCAGGAAATACAGAGAACACCACAAAGATACTCCTCAAGAAGAGCATCCCAAGACACATAATTGTCAGATTCACCTAGATTGAAATGAAGGAAAAAATGTTAAGGGCAGCCAGAGAGAAAGGTCAGGTTACCCACAAAGGGAAGCCCATCAGACTAACAGCAGATCTCTCTGAAGAAACCCTACAAGCCAGAAGAGAGTGGGGGTCAACATTCAACATTCTTAAAGAAAAGAATTTTCAACCCAGAATTTCATATTCAGCCAAACTAAGCTTCCTAAGTGAAGGAGAAATAACACCCTTTACAGACAAGCAGATGCTGAGGGATTTTTGTCACCACCAGGCCTGTGTTACAAGAGCTCCTGAAGGAAGCACTACATATGGAAAGGAAAAACCGGTAGCAGCCACTACAACAACATACCAAAATGTAAAGACCATTGACCCAATGAAGAAACTGCATCAACTAATAGACAAAATAACCAGCTAGCATCATAATGACAGGATCAAATTCACACATAACAATATTAACCTTAAATGTAAATGGGCTAAATGCTTCAATTAAAAGACAGACTGGCAAATTGGATAAAGAGTCAAGACCCATCAGTGTGCGGTATTCAGGAGACCCATCCACGTGCAGACACACATAGGCTCAAAATAAAGAGATAGAGGAATATTTATCAAGCAAATGGAAAAAAAAAAAAAGCAGGGGTTGAAATCCTAGTCTCTGATAAAACAGACTTTAAAGCAACAAAGGTCATAAAAGACAAAGAAGGGCATTACATAATGCTAAAGTGATCAATGCAACAAGAAGAGCTAACTATCCTAAATATACATTCACCCAATATACGAGCACTCAGATTCATAAAACGAGTTCTTAGAGACCTACAAAGAGACTTATACTCCCAAACAATAATAGTGGGAGACTTTAACACCCCACTGTCAATATTAGACAGATCAACAAGACAGAAAATTAACAAGGACATTCAGGACTTGAACTCAGCTCTTGACCAAGCAGACCTAATAGACAGAACTCTCCACCCCAAATCAACAGAATATACATTCTTCTCAACCTCACATAGTACTTATTCTAAAATTGGCCGCAAAATTAGAAGTAAAACACTCCTGAGCAAATGCAAAAGAATGGAAATAACGAACCGTCTCTCAGACAACAGTGCAATCAAATTAGAACTCAGGATTAAGAAACTCACTCAAAACCACATAGCTACATGGAAACTGAACAACTTACTCCTGAATGACTACGAGGTAAAGCGTAAGAGGGAAGTTTAGTAGGCTGGGTGCAGTGGCTTATGCCTGTAATCCCAGCACTTTGGGAGGCCAAGGCAGCCAGATCACAAGGTCAGGAGATCGAGACCGTCTTGGCCAACATGGTGAAACACCATCTCTACTAAAAATACAATATTTAGCTGGGTATGGTGGCATGCACTTGTAGTCCCAGCTACCCAGGAGGCTGAGGCCAGAGAATTGCTTGAACCCGAGAGGTGGAGGGTGCAGTGAGCCACGATCATGCCACTGCACTCTAGCCTGGGCAACAGAATGAGACTCTGAAAAAAAAAAAAGAGGGAAATTTATAGTACTAAATGTCCACATCAGAAAGCTAGAAAGATCTCAAATCGACACCCTCACATCACAATTAAAAGAACTAGAGAAGCAAGAGCAAACAAATTCAAAAGCTAGCAGAATACAAGAAATAACTAAAATGAGAGCAGAACTGAAAAATATAAAGACACAAAAAACCCATTAACAAAATCAATGAATCCAGGAGCTGGTGTTTTGAAAAGATTAACAAAATGGATAGACCACTAGCAAGACTAATAAAAAAGAAAAGAGAGAAGAATCAAATAGACACAATAAAAAATGATAAAGGGGATATCACCACTGGTCACACAGAAATACAAATTACCATCAGAGAATACTATAAACACTTCTACGTGAATAAACTAGAAAATCTAGAAGAAATTGATAAATTCTGAGACACATACACCCTCCCAAGACTAAACCAGGAAGAAGTCAAATCCCTGAATAGACCAATAACAAATTCTGAAATTGAGGCAGTAATAGCCTACCAACCAAAAAAACCCCAGAAGCAGATGGATTCACAGCCAAATTCTGCCAGAGGTACAAACAGGAGTTGGTACCATTCCTTCTGAAACTATTCCAAACAATAGAAAAAGAGGGAATCCTCCCTAACTCATTTTATGAGGCTAGCATCATTCTGATACCAAAACCTGGCAGAGACCCAGCAAAAAAGAAAATTTCAGACCAATATCCCTGATGAACATTGATGCAAAAATCCTCAATCAAATATTGGCAAACCAAATCCAGCAGCACATTTAAAAGCTAATCCACCACGATCAAGTTGGCTTCATCCCTGGGATGCAAGGCTGGCTCAACATATGTGATAATCAATAAACGTAATCCATCACATAAACAGAACCAATGACAAAAACCACATGATTATCTCAATAGATGCAGAAAAGACCTTTGATAAAGTTCAACACCCCTACATGCTAAAAACACTCAATAAACTAGGTGTTGATGGAACATATCTCAAAATAATAAGAGCTATTTATGACAAACTCACAGCCAATATCATACTGAAAGGGCAAAAGCTGAAAGTATTCCCTTTGAAAACCAGCACAAGACAAGGGTGCCCTCTCTTACCTCTCCTATTCAACATAGTGTTAACAAATGATACTGATCAGGGCAATCAGGCAAGAGAAAGAAAGAAAGCGTATTCAATTAGGAAGAGAGAAAGTCAAATTGTCTCTGTTTGCAGATGACATGATTGCATATTTAGAAAACCCCATCATCTCAGCCCCAAAACTCCTTAAGCTGATAAGCAACTTCAGCAAAGTCTCAGGATACAAAATCAATGTGCAAAAATCACAAGCATTCCCATACACTAATAACAGACAAACAGAGAGCCAAATCATGAGTGAATTCCCATTCAGAATTGCTATAAAGAGAATAAAATACCTAGGAATCCAACATACAAGGGATGTGAAGGACCTCTTCAAGGAGAACTACAAACCACTGCTCAAGGAAATAAGAGAGGACACAAACAAATGGAAAAACATTCTATGCTCATAGATAGGAAGAATCAATATTGTGAAAATGGCCATATTGCCCTAAGTAATTTATAGATTCAGTGCTATCCCCATCAAGCTACCACTGACTTTCTTCACAGAATTGGAAAAAACTACTCTAAGCTTCACATGGAACCAAAAAAGAGCCCACATAGCCAAGACCATCCTAAGCAAAAAGAACAAAGCTGGAAGCATCATGCTACCTGATTTCAAACTATACTACAAGGCTACAGTAACCAAAACAGCATGGTACTGGTACCAAAACAGACATATAGACTAATGGAACAGAACAGAGGCCTCAGAAAAAACACCACAAATCTACCACCATCTGATCTTTGACATATCTAACAAAAACACACAATGGGGAAAGGATTCCCTATTTAATAAATGGTATTGGGAAAACTGGCTAGCCATATGCAGAAAACTGAAACTGGACCCCTTCCTTACACCTTATACAAAAATTAACTCAAGATGAATTAAAGACTTAAATGTCAACTTAAAACCATAAAAACCCTAGAAGAAAACCTAGGCAATATCATTCAGGACATAGGTATGGGCAAAGACTTCATGACTAAAACACCAAAAGCAATTGCAACAAAAGACAAAATTGACAAATGGTACCTAATTAAACTAAAGAGCTTCTGCACAGGAAAAAAAACATCATCAGAGTGAAAAGGCAACCTACAGAATGGAAGAAAATTCTCACAATTTGTCCATCTGACAAAGGGCTAATATCCAGAATCTACCAGGAACTTAAACAAATTTACAAGAAAAAAAAAACCGCATCAAAAAGTGGGTGAAGGATATGAACAGACACTTCTCAAAAGAAGACATTTATGTGGCCAACAGACATATTAAAAAAAACCTCATCATCACTGGTCTTTAGAGAAATGCAAATCAAAACCACAATGAGATTTCATCTCATGCCAGTTAGAATGGCAATCATTTAAAAAGTTAGGAATCAACAGATGCTGGACAGGATGTGGAGAAATAGGAATGCTTTTACACTGTTGGTGGGAGTGTAAATTACTTCAACCATTGTGGAAGACAATATGGCAATTCCTCAGGGATCTAGAACTAGAAATAACATTTGACCCAGCAATCCAATTACTGGGTATATACCCAAAGGATTATAAATCATTCTACTATAAAGACACATGCACATATATGTTTACTGAAGCACTATTCATAATAGCAAAGACTTGGAACCAACCCAAATGTCCATCAATGATAGACTGGATAAAGAAAATGTGGAACATATACACCATGGAATACTATGCAGCCATAAGAAAGAATGAGTTCATATCCTCTGCAGGCACATGGATGAAGCTGGAAGCCATCATTCTCAGCAAACTAACACAGGAACAGAAAACCAAACACCAAATGTTCCCACTCATAAGTAGGAGTTGAGCAATGAGAACATTATGGGCACCGGGAAGGGAACATCACACACTGGGGCCGGACAGGGCATTGGGGGCAACAGGAGGGATAGCATTAGGAGAAATACCTAATGTAAATGACGGGTTGACGGGTGCAGCAAACCACCACGGCACATGTATACCTAAGTAACAAACCTGCATGTTCTGCACATGTATCCCAGAACTTAAAAAAAAAGTTATCCATATTGTTTCAATATGTCTCATTTTATTTTGCCAATGTAAATTTTTTTTGTATCTCCATTCTCACTTGCAAAAAGAAATGTATATTTATTCTGGGAAATGAAACCAATGTATACAAATTCAAATACACACAATTAGCACAAGAATTCATCACAGTACATGATATTTTAAAGAAGTAAGTTTTTTTTAAGGTCATTAAAGTAATAGTTGATGAGAATAACCAATTTAGAGAGTGACATAAATGACCTGATTGAGCTGAAAAACACAGCATGAGAACTCCGTGAAGCATATACAAATATCAATAGCTGAATTGACTAGGTGGAAGAAAGAATATCAAAGTTTGAAGACCACCTTGATGAAACAAGGCATGCTGACAAGATTAGAGAAAAAAAAATGAAAAGGAATGAACAAAGCCTCGTGAAATATGGGACTATGTAAAAAGACTGAACCTACGATTGATTGGAGTACCTGAAGGAGACAGGGAGAATGGAAACAAGCTGGAAAACACACTGCAGGATATTACCCAGGAGAACTTAACCAACCTAGCAAAACAGGCCAACATTCAAATTCAGGAAATACAGAGAACACCACTGAGATACTCCACGAGAAGATCAATCCCAAGACACATAATCATCAGATTCTCCAAGGTCGAAATGAAGGAAAAACTGTTAAGGGCAGCCAGAGAAAAAGGCCAGGTCACCTACAAAGGGAAGCCCATCAGACTAACAGCGGACCTCTCAGCAGAAACCCTACAAGCCAGAAGAGAGTGGGGGCCGATATTCAACATTTCTAAAGAAATGAATTTTCAACCCTGAATTTCATATCCAGCCAAACTAAGCTTCATAAGTGAAGGAGAAATAAAATATTTTCCAGACAAGCAAATGCTGAGGGATTTCATCACCACCAGGCCTGCCTTGCAAGAGTTCCTGAAGTAAGCACTAAATATGGGGGAAAAAAAGGTACCAGCCACTGCAAAAACACACCAAAATATGAAGACCAATGACACTATGAAGACACTGCATCAACTAGTGTGCAAAACAACCAGATAGCCTCATAATGACAACAAGATCAAATTCACACATAACAATGTTAACCTTAAATGTAAATGGACTAAATGCCCCAGTTAAAAGATGCAGACTGAATTAAAAAGTCAAGACCCATTGGTGTGCTGTATTCAGGAGACCCATTTCACATGGAAAGACACACATTGGCTCAAAATAAAGGGATGGAGGAAAATTTACCAAGCAGATGGAAAGCAAAAAAAAAAAAAAAAAAAGCAGGGTTTGCAATCCTAGTCTCTGACAAAACAGAGTTTAAGTCAACAAAGATAAAAAAAAGACAAAAAGGGCCAGGCCTGGTGGCTCACACCTGTAATCCCAGCACTTTGGGAGGCCGAGGCGGGTGGATCACGAGGTCAGGAGATCGAGACCATCCTGGCTAACATGGCGAAACCCCGTTTGTACTAAAAATGCAAAAAATTAGCCAGGCGTGGTGGCGGGCACCTGTAGTCCCAGCTACTCAGGAGGCTGAGGCAAGAGAATGACATGAACCTGGGAGGCAGAGCTTGCAGTGAGCCGAGATTGCACCACTGCACTCCAGCCTGGGCAACAGAGCAAGACTCTGTCTAAAAAAAAAAGACAAAGAAGGGCATTACGTAATGGTAAAACAGTCCACAAGAAGAGCTAACTATCCTAAATATACATTCACCCAAAACAGGAGCACTCAGATTCATAAAACGAGTTGTTAGAGACCTACAAAGAGATGTAGACTCCCACACAATAATAGAGGGAGACTTTAACACCCCACTGTCAATATTAGACAGATCAACAAGACAGAAAATTAATAAGGATATTCAGGACTCGAACTCAATTCTAAATCAAGTGGACCTAATAGACATCTACAGAACTCTCCACCCCAAATCAACAGACTATACATTCTTCTCAGTGACACATGGCACTTATTCTAAAATCAACCACATAGTTGAAGGTAAAACACTCCTCAGCAAATGGAATAGAACTGAAATCATAACAAACAGTCTATCAGACCACATTGTAATCAAATTAGAACTCAGGATTAAGAAACACCCTAAAACCACACAACTACATGGAAATCGAACAACCTTCTCCTGAATGACTCCCAGGTAAATAATAAAATTAAGGCAGACATCAAGAAGTTCTTTCAAACGGATGAGAACAAAGAGACAATGTACCAGAATCTCTGGGACACAGCCAAAGCAGTGTTAAGAGGAAAATTTATAGCACTAAATGCCCACATCAGAAAGCTAGAAAGATCTCCAGCTGACACCCTAACATCACAATTAAAACAGCTAGAGAAGCAAGAGCAAACAAATCCAAAAGCTAGCAGAGGACAAGAAATAACTAAGTTCAGAGCAGAACTGAAGGAGATAGAGACACGAAACACCCTTCCAAAGAAATCAATGAATTCAGGAGCTGTTTTTATTTTTTTTAATTAACAAGACACATAGGCTGTTAGCTAGACTAATAAAAAAGAAAAGAGAGAAGAATCAAATAGACACAATAAAAAAAGATAAAGCGGATATCGCTACTGACCCCACAGGAATACAAACTACCATCAGAGAATACTGTAAACAACGCTATGCAAATAAACTAGAAAATCTGAAGATATGGATAAATTCCTGGACAAATACACACTCCCAAGACTAAATCAGGAAAAAGTTGATTCCTGAATGGACCAATAACAGGCTCTGAAATTGAGGCAATAATTAATAGCCTACCAACCAAAAAAAGCCCAGGACCAGGTGGAGTCACAAGCAAATTCTACCAGAGGTACAAAGAGAAGCTGGTACCATTCCTTCTGAAACTATTCCAAACAATTGAACAGGAGGGATTTCTCCCTAACTCATTTTACGAGGCCCACATTATCTTGATACCAAAACCAAGCAGAGACATGACGAAAAAAGAAAATTTCAGGCCAATATCCCTAATGAAAATCAATGTGAAAATCCCCAGTAAAATACTGGCAAACAGAATCCAGCAGCATATCAAAAAACTTATCCACCATGATCGAGTTGGCTTCATCCCTGGTATGCAAGGCTGGTTCAACATATGCAAATCAATAAACATAATCCATCACATAAACAGAACCAATGACAAAAACCACATGATTATCTCAATAGATACAGAAAAGTCCTTCAATAAATTCAACATCCCTTCATATTATAAACACTCAATAAACTAGGTATTGATGGAACATATCTCAAAATAATAAGAACTATTTATGACAAACCCACAGCTAATATCATATTGAAGGGGCAAAAGCTGGAAGCATTCCCTTTGAAAATCGGCACAAGACAAGTATGCCTTCTCTCACCACTCCTATTCAACATAGTATTGGAAGTTCTGGCCAGGGCAATCTGGCAAGAGGAAGAAAGAAAAGGTATTCAAATAGCAAGAGAAGGAGTCAAATTATCTCTGTTTGCCAATCACATGACCCTATATTTAGAAAACTCCATAGTCTCAGCCCCAAAACTCCCTAAGCTGATAAGCAACTTCAGCAAAGTCTCGGGATACAAAATCAATGTGCAAAAATCACAAGCTTTCCTATACACCAACAATAGACAAGTGGAGAGCCAAATCATGAGTGAACTCCCATTCAGAATTCCTATAAAGAGAATAAAATACCTAGGAATCCAACTTACAAGGGATGTGAATGACCTCTTCAAGGAGAACTACAAACCACTTCTCAATGAAATAAAAGAGGACACAAACAAGTGGAAGAATATTCCATGCTCATGGATATGAAGAATCAATATCGTGAAAATGGCCATACTGCCCAAAGTAATTTACAGATTCAATGCCATCCCCATCAAGCTACCAATGACTTTCTTCACAGAATTGGAAAAAACTACTTTAAAGTTCATATGGAACCAAAAAAGAGCCCGCATTGCCAAGACAAGCCTAAGCAAAAAGAACAAAGCTGGAGGCATCACGCTACCTGACTTCAAACTATAATACAAGGCTACAGTAACCAAAACAGCATGATACTGGTACCAAAACAGAGATATAGACCAATGGAACAGAACAGAGGCCTCAGAAATAACACCACACATCTACAACCATCTGATCTTTGACAAACCTGACAAAAACAAGAAATGGGGAAAGGATTCCCTATTTAATAAATGGTGCTGGGAAAACTGGCTAGCCATATGTAGAAAGCTGAAACTGGATCCCTTCCTTACACCTTACACAAAAATGAATTCAAGATGGATCAAATACTTAAATGTTAGACCTAAAACCACAAAAACCCTAGGAGAAAACCTAGGCAATATCATTCAGGATAGGCATGGGCAAGGACTTCATGACTAAAACACCAAAAGCAATGGCAACAAAAGCCAAAATAGACAAATGGGATCTAATTAAACTAAAGAGCTTCTGCACGGCAAAAGAAACTATCATCAGAGTGAACAGGCAACCTACAGAATGGGAGAAAATGTTTGCAATCTACCCAGTCTCACAAAGGGCTAATATCCAGCATCTACAAAGAACTCAAACAAATTTACAAGAAAAAAACAACCCCATCAAAAAGTGGGCAAAGGATATGAACAGTCACTTCTCAAAAGAAAACTTTTAGGCAGCCAACAGACACATGAAAAAATGCTCATCATCACTGGTCATTAGAGAAATGCAAATCAAATCCACAATGAGATACCATCTCACACCAGTTAAAATGGCAATCATTAAAAAGTCAGGAAACAACAGATGCTGGAGAGGATGTGGAGAAATAGGAACACTTTTACACTGTTGGTGGGAGTGTAAATTAGTTCAACCATTGTGGAAGACAGTGTGGCAATTCCTCAAGGATCTAGAACTAGAAATACCATTTGACCCAGCCATCCCATTACTGGATATATACCCAAAGGATTATAAATCATGCTACTATAAAGACACATGCACACATATGTTTATTGCAGCACTATTCACAATAGCAAAGACTTGGAACCAACCCAAATGTCCATCAATGATAGACTGGATTAAGAAAATGTGGTACTTATACACCATGGAATACTATGCAGCCATCCTAAAGGATGAGTTCAAGTCCTTTGCAGAGGACCTTCATTCTCAGCAAACTATCAGAAGGACAGAAAACCAAACACCGCATGTTCTCACTTATAGGTGGGAATTGAACAATGAGATCACTTGGACACAGGGTGGGGAACATTACACACTGGGGCCTGTCTGGGGGGTGGGGGGCTGGGGGAGGGATAGCATTAGGAGAAATACCTAATGTAAATGAGAAGTTGATGGGTGTGGCAAACCAATATGGCACATGTATACCTATATATCAAACCTGCACACTGTGCACATGTACCCTAGAACTTAAAGTATAATAAATGATAATAATAAAGTCAAGAAACAATAGATGCTGGCAAGGCTGTGGAGAAATAAGAATGCTTTTACACTGTTGATGGGAAAGTAAATTGGTTCAACCACTGTGGAAGACAGTGTGGCAATTCCTCAAGGATCCAGAACCAAAAATACGATTTGACCCAATAATTCCATTACTGGGTATATACCCAAAGGAGTATACATCATTCTACTATAAAGACACATGCCCACGTATGTTTATTGCAGTGCTATTTACAATAGCAAAGACATGGAACCAACCCAAATGTCATCAATGATAGACTGGAGAAAGAAAATGTGGTACATATACACCATGGAATACTATGCAGCCATAAAAAGGAATGAGATCATGTCCAGGGACATGAATGAAGTTGGAAACCATCATCCTCAGCAAACTAACACAGGAACAGAGAACCAGACACCACATGTTCTCGCTCATAAGTGGGAGTTGAACAATGAGAACACATGGACATAGGGAGGGAAACAGCACACACCTTTGGGGAATGGGGAGTGACAGGAGGAAAATTACATGAGGGTCAATAGATGCAGCAAACCACCATGGCATACGTATACCTATGAAACAAACCTGCACGTTCTGCACATGTATCCTGGAACTTAAAGTAAAATAAAAATTAATTAATTAATGATGTACTTTTTCATATCTTCTTGGTATGTATAGAGAGGTAAAGTTATGTGGTCATTTAATTTCAAGTTGCATGGATGCTGCTCAGAGAATCTGTCAGCCAAGATCTCTCCCTTGTGATGAGTTAGGTAGACAGAACAGAAAGCTTTCTTTAGAGGCTATGAGAGGAGAAAGAAGAGCATTCTCCTTTTGTAGATCCACAGTGTCCTCACAAAGCTGGCTGTTTGCACACTGCTGGACCAGCACATCCTGTCTGGGATTTTGAAGGTCTTTGCCCTCAGAATCTTTTCAGTTCCCTACATTGCCCTGAATCTATAATGCCTGATATTCTGAAATCATGGTGTGAGATGAGTCTCACTGATTTTGTGCTCTTAAGATTCTGGTTGAGGAAGTCACTATGCAGTTCTCTAGGGATGTAGAAGTCTGGGAGAAAAGTATCGCATGGAAACCTGCTCACGTATGTCTCCCAAAGTTCAGGGGCAAAAAATCAGGCTTGGAACCATCACAAAAATTATTTCTAATAAAATAACTGTACTCACACAAGTTTGAAGGACAATAATGCATCTTTTTCTTTAATCACCTTAAATCAATAAAATAGTAGTTTGTGATATCCTTATCTTTAACTCTTTTATGATGTTACCATCAGTGATAGAAATAAGAACTAGAATGCTTCTGTTCTTATTTCTTATTTCTGCTCCAAGAAAGCAGGAGATGAAAAAAAATCCAGATGCTTAAGATTGCAGGCTTAAAAAATTCTTGCTTACATTTTAGTGTGCAGTTAGCTTCTGACCACCTTAATTTAAATAGTATCTTTGTGGGGTAGAAAGAAACCCCAGGAATTTTGGTTAAATACAGCTCAGTTACTATAGAAGACGGTCATTAAATATTTTATAAGGTATTTTATGTAGCATGTATTTACAAAGGGTACATACAGTGCTACTTAAGAGCCCCTATTATGTACACAAAACATGTTGTTATAGGATGCTATGTTCAGATCATAAGCTACAGCCTAAACATCTAAAATAATTAAAATATCCAAAATCTATTTAATGGCGTGGCATTTAGGACTGTGTAAACATGTAAGAAAGTGTGCTTTGGGCTTCCAAATAATCCACTATATTAAAAGCTACATTCTAAAACAGTGAACAGAGAACTCTGGAGTTCTGCTGTCACAGTAAACCTGTGCAACTAAATCAAACACTCCTGGTCAGATATTAAATGATTAAAACATTTCCAAAATCACTTGAAAAAGAACAAATCCATCACATCATTATAGCTAAGTTTACTGCTTAAGAAGCAATACGGCCGGGCGCTGTGGCTCACTCCTGTAATCCCAGCACTTTGGGAGGCCGAGGCGGGCGGATCACGAGGTCAGGAGATCGAGACCATCCTGGCTAACAAGGTGAAACCCCGTCTCTACTAAAAATACAAAAAATTAGCCGGGCGTGGTGATGGGCGCCTGTAGTCCCAGCTACTGGGGAGGCTGAGGCAGAAGAATGGCGTGAACCTGGGAGGCGGAGCTTGCAGTGAGCCGAGATCACGCCACTGCACTCCAGCCTGGGCGACAGAGCAAGACTCTGTCTCAAAAAGGAAAAAAAAAAAAGAAGCAATAGCACAGCCCTGCCTACAGTACCTCAGAAAACCCAGTGCTAACGAATTGTTACAAACCCAGTGTAACAATTGTTACAAAACCAGTGTAACGAATTGTATTAAGAAGCAAAAATGCAAAAACAGCAGGCTGATTATTTTAAAAATTATAACATACCCTCAGGTAAGTAGCTTGAATTTGCCTCCCGGGCAGAGATTGGATGTGGAGGAGAGCTGAGTTGGGAAGCATTTTGGCTGCAAGTATTAGAGATTTTAAATTTTTCTCCTGAACTGAAAAAGTTCATTGTAAGCCCGCTGAATACTGTGCATCTAACCTTGAGGCAACCTAGCAACAGTGACATCTAGTGGTCACACTAATTGCATCTCCTCACCTCTCTTCCTCCCCAAACCCTTCCCAAAAAAGAGTGATATCAGAGTTAAGCATTTAAAGTTGAATCTCTCTGCTAATATCTACCCTTAAATGGTCTTTCTGGGTCTCTAAGTTGTTTCAAATACAAGTATTGATAGATCAGGGCTAAAATGTCTAACTGAGTCTTTCTTTGATTTGTATGAAAGTCACCTTGCAATATAGCAAAAGGAGAACAATCGGGCCCAAATATTAAAAAAAAAAAAAATGACAAAACAAGTCTGACAGCCCAAAGACCTTCGTCATGATTAGAACGCTCAGAGTTGCTTTGTCCTGCCCCTATACTCCATCACACAGAAGGCTGCCACCAGACTAATCTCCCCAAATAGTAACTGTCATCAATGCTTCAGTTGTCCCCAGCTGCCCACCACATTGAATTCATACGTACCTGCCTGGCTTTCAAAGCACTCATAAGAATCACCCACTGTACTTATTTCTCACAATTCCTCATTTCTCTACTCCAGCCAAGTTAGTTTCTTTTCTGTTCTCTGGATCCATCATAGTCCTTTCTCTTTTCTTGCCTTTTTTCCTCCTTTTCTCGCTCCTTTCTTCTCTGATATCTATTTTTCAAAGCTCATTTTAAGTTCATCCCTTCTACAAAGCCATATCTTCATTATTGCTCAAGCCTATGCCGACCTCTCATTTCTCTGAATTTCCATTTCATTTACACTTAGTACCACTCAGTGAAGCATTAAATGGCTTCACTAGTGTTTCATGCTTCTTGGTCTTGTCTCATCTGCAAGTTTTAAAACTCTGCCAAAGCAAGAGTTGATATCTTATATGTCTTTTTGTATTTTCCATAGTCGTTTATTTTGTTTGTTTGTTTTGTTGCTGTTGTTGTTGTTTAAGACGGAGTTTCGCTATTTTACCCAGGCTGGAGTGCAATGGCACCATTTCTGCTTGCTGCAACCTCCACTCCCCAGACTCAAACGATTCTCCTGCCTCAGCCTCCCGAGTAGCTGGGATTATAGGCATCTCCACTACCACACCTGGCTAATTTTTACATTTTTAGTAGAGATGGGGTTTCGCCATGTTGGCCAGCTGGTCTTGAACTCCTGACCTCAGGTAATCCATCCACCTCAGCCTCCCGAAGTGCTAGGATTACAGGCATGAGCCACCATGCCTGGCCCATAGTTTTTAAATGATGTAACATATCTAAAACAAATCCTCATCTAAACCATTCCTTAATTTCTCCTCAAGTTTCAGTGGAACAACTCTATCTCTTCTTGTCCAACTAGTTGGTGGACTCTAGTTTTTAGTAACTGTTAGTATAATGTTAAGCTGAGATAAGAAACAATAAATAAGCCTTATACCAACTTGAGTTGTTGTAAAAACGTATTCCCAGAACATTTTCAAGGGAACACCAACATAGAATGAATTATTTTACAAACGTTAGATACTATACAACAGAGCAAAATGACAAAATAGTGTGGAAATCTCTCTTTGTATTTGAAAAGCTCTATTTCCCTTCCTTTAGGAAGATCATCTACTATCTACTCCAAAAATGTTATCCTATATCTGTAACTCAAGTTCTGTTCACTATTGTTTGATGGCTCCATGCTTTTCAAATCGATGGTACACTATCATGGATTATCTAAGGAACAACGAGTGCCAAAATAAATTCCTAGTTTCTATTATGTTTTAAATAAAGGGAACTTACACATCAGAATTTGGATAAATAATATTTAAGATTCTATTCCATATCCACTAAGCATTGGCCGGGTTAATACCACATTGGTTAAGATTCAACTGAAGGATTGAATTTTCTCCTGGTCACCACGTTTTTAAAGAGACAGACAAATTGGAGAGAGTTCAGAGGGGAAGAACAAAAATGATCAAAGGTTTGGAAAATCAGCTCTGTGAGGAAAGGTTAAGAGAATAAGGCCTGTTCTGCCTAGAGAAGAGAGAACTGAAGGGCCATAATAACTCTCCAAAATACATAAAAGAATGTTTCCAGGAGGAAAGGGACCAATTATCCTCATTAGTCAACAAGGATAGGACTAGGGATAATGGGACTTAAGTTGCAGCAAAAGGAAGAAAAAAAAAGATTAAATATTATGAAAACCTTCATTTCAAGGCTAGGCCTAATGCTTTTTCTGAGTTAGGGATAAAGAAATCATCCCTCTGTGATGATAGGGAAAATATCAGAAAATTATCAGAGAAAACCTTGGCAACTCAAGAATTATAAGGGAAAAAAAGATGAAATTTTGACGTTATGCTTAAAATGTGCATAACATTCTCCACTCAAACCCAATGAGGTAGTTATTTTCACCAAAAACCATAAAAATACATACAGAACACATAAACACAAAGATGCACAGACAAACAAATACAAATGAAGAAAGACAATTACCTATTCCCATACTCTCTTGGCTCATCTTTCACAGGACTAATGCATAAAATAGGTTTTATCTTAAAATAATAAAACATTAGTGCCCTTTGTTCCTTGATTTAATATAGTCATCATATTAAAAAGTGGTGGAACTGATAGAGTTTTAAATACAGATAAATCAAGCATGCATAAAATAATGATGGAGTGGAAGAAAATATAATACATCTGAAAAAATCAGCATTCGTTTGCATATGATTTGTTTTTGTTGCATGTCATTTACCTTGGTATTTTCTTAAGGCCCTACTTCTCTGAGAAGGTGGGAGTTATCCAGTTGAGTGCATTATCTTCATTCCTTTATATCTCAGCACAACTCTGATTGTCAGTCTCCATTTCTCCATTGCTTTCTTCTCTCAATGCATATTTATTGATAACCTGCTGTTTGACCAGGAACTAGGCCAGTGTTTTCACGCACCTTTATTCAATCAATCATTCAATCATTTAGTCAATGAATATTTATTGAATGTCTTCCATATCCTGGGCACCTTGATAAACACTGGCTAAGGCTGAGGACAAGACATATTTTGTCCCTGCCCTCATGGAGTATACATTTTGACATAAACAAATACATATGATGTATGAGGAGTGTTGAGGAAGGGAAGTAAAGGGTGCTATGAGAGCACATAGCGGGAGAACCTAAGTTAGTCTAGGGAACACTGCCTTACAAATGAAAGTTAGCAGGTAAATAATGGGGTGTGGGTAGAGGAAGGGGCAAGTATTCCAGGTAAACTGGTAGAGGAATAGCATGTGCAAAATTTCAGAAAGAAGAGAGACAGCAATGGTGTTTATGAATTTATATATTTTATGAAATTACCTTAACCAGCCTTTTCTATAAAGTGAGATTGGGCAGTACAGTAACTATGTCTGTACTTGGAAACATTGAAATTATCTATAATATTTTTCATTTTTAAGATGTCAGTGATTATATGATGAACTGCCATTTTAATCATAGTTTTTTGGGTTTGAAAAACACCTCTACATTAAAATGGGAAAATAATGTGTCTTGAATATATTTGCACTTGGTTTTACAAAATGGGATCTTACCATATACATTGTTCTGAAACTTTATTTTTTGGAAAATGATCATATTTTCATTATTTGGGGATAAATTTGATTTTCAGACACAAAAATAGTCATTTGGCACTTGGTCTTTTGATGGTCAAAAACAAAAAAACAATACTAGCTAATTCTAACAGAGGTTTTACACAATATTTTTTGCACTATTCACATAAATGTATAGCATCTTGAGATGTGTAGTTTAAATGCTATTCTTTTGGATTTATTCACTTTGCTACTGCTTTTCAAGGTCTATATAGTTAAATTTTGATATTACAAATAATCTGGAAAATAAAACATTTACTTGAAAGTCTCTAGTGGGGCTAGAGGAATTTTGTTTCTCAGAAGATCATCATGAAAGGAGGGTTGATTGGGTAACAGCTGAAATGGACATAGCCACTGCTTTATCAACTCCAAGTCTTCCTTGCTCCTCTCCATCAGAGAGTCCTATGGTGAACTGGCCTGAGGGATTCAGCTCTCAGTTACAGGAATAAGAAGAAACCTCAGAACACTGAGACCATGAGGGAATGGCTCCTCAGTTGTAGACATTCTTTTTTATTTAATCAGGTTAATATTTTTATTTTTATTTTTTACTTTTTTTATGTTTCCATAAGTTATTGGGGTACAGGTGGTATTTGGTTACATAAGTAAGTTCTTTAGTGGTTATTTGTGAGATTTTGGTGCACCCACCACCCAAGCAGTATACACTGCACCATATTTGTAGTCTTTTATCCCTTGCCCCCCTCTGACTCTTCTCCTCAAGTCCCTAAAGTCCATTGTATCATTCTTATGCCTTTGTGTCCTCATAGCTTAGCTCCCACATATCAGTGAGAACATACGATGTTTGGTTTTCCATTCTCGAGTTACTTCACTTAGAGTAATAGTCTCCAATCTCCTCCATGTCACTGCAAATGCTGTTAATTCATTCCTTTTTATGGTTGAGTAGTATTCCATCATATATACCACAGTTTTTTTATCCATTTGTTGATTGATGGGCATTTGGGTTGGTTCCATAATTTTGCAATTGTCAATTGTGCACTATAAACATGCATGTGCAAGTTTCTTTTTTGTATAATGACTTCTTTTCCTCTGGGTAGATACCCAGTAGTTGGATTGCTGGATCAAACAGTAGTTCTACTTTTAGTTCCTTAAGGAATCTCCACACTGTTTTCCATAATGGTTGTACTAGTTTACATTCCTACCAGCAGTGTAGAAGTGTCCGCTGTTCACCTCATCCATGCCAACATCTATTATTTTTAAATTTTTTTTATTATGACCACTCTTGCAGGAGTAAGGTGATATCGCATTGTGGTTTTGATTTCCATTTCCCTGATCATAAGTGATGTTGAGCAGTTTTCATACATTTGTTGGCCTTTTCTGTATATTCTTTTGAGAATTGTCTATTCATGTACTTAGCCCACTTTTTGGTGGGATTTTTTTTTTTCTTACTGATTTGTTTGAGTTATTTGTAGATTCTGGATATTAGTCCTTTGTCAGATGTATAAATGGTGAAGATTTTCTCCCACTCTGTGGGTTGTCTGTTTACTCTGCTGACTGTTCTTTTCCAATGCAAAAGCTCTTTAGTTTAATTAGCTCCCAGCTATTTATCTTTGTTTTTATTGCATTTGCTTTTGGGTTCTTGGTTATGAAATCCTTGCCTAAGCCAATGTCTAGAAGGGTTTTTTCCAATGTTATCTTCTAGAAATTTTATAGTTTCAGGTCTTAGGTTTAAGTCCTTAATCCATCTTGAGTTTATTTTTGTATAAGGTGAGAGATGAGGATCCAGTTTCATTTTCCTACATGTGGCTAGCCAATTATCCCAGCATCATTTGTTGAAAAGGATGTCCTTTCCCCACTTTATGTTTTTGTATGTTTTGTCAAAGATCAATTGGCTATAAGTATTTGGGATTATTTCTGGGCTCTCTATTCTGTTCCATTTGTCTATGTGCCTATTTTTATACAAATATCATGCTGATTTGGTGACTATGGCTTTATAGTATAGTTTGAAATCAGGTAGTGTGATGCCTCCAGATTTGTTCTTTTTGCTTTGTCTTGCTTTGGCTATGCGGGCTCTTTTTTGGTACCATATGCATTTTAGAATTGTTTTTTGTAATTCTGTGAAGAATGATGATAGTATTTTGAGGGGGATTACACTGAATTTGTAGATTGCTTTTGGCAGTATGGTCATTTTCACAATATTGATTCTACCTATTCATAAGCATGAGATGTGTTTCCATTTGTTTGTATCATCTATGATTTCTTTCAGCAGTGTTTTGTAGTTTTCCTTGTAGAGCTCTTCCAACTCCTTGGTTAGGTATATTCCTAAGTTTTGGTTTTTTTTTTTTCAGCTATTGTAAAAGGGGTTGAGTTCTTGATTTGATTCTCTGCTTGGTCACTGTTGGTGTATAGAAAAGCTACCGATTTGTGTACATTAATCTCGTATCTGGAAACTTGGCTGAATTATTTTATCAGTTCTAGGAGCTTTCTGGAGGAGCCTTTAGGGTTTTCGGGGTAAACAATCATAGCATCAGCAGATAGTGACAATTTGACTTTCTCTTTATCGATTTGGATGCCCTTTATTTCTTTCTGTTGTCTGATTGCTCTGGCTAGGACTTCCAGTACTATGTTGAAGAGAAGTGGTGAGAGTGGGCATCTTTGTCTTGTTCCAGTTCTCAGAGGGAATGCTTTCAACTTTTCCCCATTCAGTATAATGTATGATTTTTCTGCATCTATTGAGATGATCATGTGATTTTTGTTTTTAATTCTGTACCATATTTATTGACTTGTGTATGTTAAACCATCCCTGCATCCCTGGTATGAAACCCACTTGATCACGGTGCATTGTCTTTTTGATATGTTGTTGGATTCAGTTAGCAAGTATGTTGTTAAGGATTTTAGCATCTATGTTCATCAAGGATATTGGTCTGTAGTTTTCTTTTTTGGTTATGCCCTTTTCTGGTTTTGGTATTAGGGTGATGCTGGCTTCATAGAATTAATTCTGGAGGATTCCTTCCTTCTCTATCTTGTGGAATAGTGTCAAAAGGATTGGTACCAATTCTTCTTTGAATGTCTGGTGGAATTCTGCTGTGAATCTGTCTGGTCCTGGACTTTTTTTGTTGTTGTTGGTAATTTTTTAATTACCATTTCAATGTTGCTGCTTGTTATTGGTCTGTTCAGGGTATCTAATTCCTGATTTAAGCTAGGAGGTTTGTATTTTTCCAGGAATTTATCCATCTCTTCTAGGTTTTCTATTTATGTGCCTAAAGGTGCTTATAGTAGCCTTGAATGATCTTCTGTATTTCGATGGCATCAGTTGCAATATCTCCTGTTTCTTTTCTTAGTGAGGTTATTTGCATTTTCTCTCTTCTTGGTTAATCTTGCTAATGGTCTATGAATTTTATTTATCTTTTCAAAGAACCAGGTTTTTGTTTCATTTATCTTTTGTATTGCTTTTTGTTTCACTTTCATTTAGTTCTGCTCTGATCTTGGTTATTTTCTTTCTTCTGCTGGGTTTGTGTTTGGTTTGTTCTTGCTTCACTAGTTTCTTGAGGTGTGACCTTATAATATTAGTTTGTGCTCTTTCAGTCTTTTTGCTGTAAGCATTTAGGGCTATGAACTTTCCTCTTAGCACTGCTTTTGCTATATCCCAGAGGTTTTGGTAGGTTTTGTCATTATTGTTGTTCAGTTCAAATAATTTTTTAATTTCCATCTTGAGGCTGGGCATGGTGGCTCATGCCTGTAATCCCAGCACCTTGGGAGGCCGAGGCAGGCAGATCATGAGGTCAGGAGATCAAGACCATCCTGGCTAACATGGTGAAACCCCGTCTCTACTAAAAAATACAAAAAATTAGCTGGGCGTGGTGGCGGGTGCCTGTAGTCCCAGCTACTGGGGAGGCTGAGGCAGGAGAATGGCATGAACCCAGGAGGCAGAGCTTGCAGTGAGCTGAGATAGCACCACTGCACTCCAGCCTGGGCGACAGAGCGAGACTCCATCTCAAAAAGAAAAAAAAAAAATTCCATCTTGATTTCATTTTTGACACAATGCTCCTTCAGGAGTAGTTTATTTAATTTCCATGTATTTGCATTGTTTTGAAGGTTCCTTTTGGAGTTAATTTTCAGTTTCATTCCACTGTGGTCTGAGAGAATGCTTGATGTAATTTCAGTTTTCTTAAATTTATTGAGACTTGCTTAATGGCCTATCATGTGGTCTATCTTGGAGAAAGTTCTATGCGCTACTGAATAGAATGTGTATTCTGAGGTTGTTGGATGAAATGTTCTGTATATATCTCTTAAGTCCATTTGTTCCAAGGTGTAGTTTAAATCTATTGTTTCTTTGTTGACTTTCTCTCTTGATGACCTCTCTAGTGCTGTCAGTGAATTACTGAAGTCTCCCACTATTATTATGTTGCTGTCTATCTCACTTCTTAGATCTATTAGTAATTGTTTTATAAATTTAGAAGCTTCAGTGTTAGGTGCATATATGTTTAGGATTGTGATGTTTTCCTGTGGGACAGGAATATTACTATTATATAAGGTCCCTCTTTGTCTCTTTTAACTGCTGTTGCTTTAAAGTTTGTCTTGTCGGATATAAGAATAGCTACCCCTGCTCAGTTTTGGTGTCTATTTGCATAAAATGCCTTTTCCACCCCTTTACTTTAAGTTTATGCGAGTCCTTTTGTGTTAGGTGAGTCTCCAGCAGATAATTGGTTGGTGAGTTCTTATCCATTCTGTGGTTCTTTATCTTTTAAGTGGAGAGTTTAAGCCATTTACATTCAACATTAGTATTGAAATGTGAGGTACCATTGCATTCATCATGCTCTTTGCTGCCCGTGTATTTTGTTTTTGTGTGTGTGTTTTAACCTGTATTTTCTGTTTTTTTAACCTGTATTTTTGTTTTATAGGTCCTGTGTGATTTATGCTTTAAAGAGGTTCTGTTTTGATGTGTTTCCAGGATTTGTTTCAAGATTTAGAGCTCCTTTTAGCAGTTCTTGTAGTGGTGGCTTGGTAATGGCGAATTCTCTCAGCATTTGCTTGTCTGAGAAAGTCTATATCTTTCCTTCATATATGATGCTTAGTTTTGCTGGATACAAAATTCTTGACTGATAATTATTTTGTTTGAGGAGGCTGAAGATAGGGCCCCAATCCCTTCTAGCTTCTAGGGTTTCTGCTGAGAAATCTGCTGTTAATCTGATAGGTTTTCCTTTATAGGTTAGCTGGTGCTTCTGTCTCAAAGCTCTTAAGATTCTTTCCTTCACCTTAACTTTGGACAACCTGATGACAATGTGCCCAGGCAATGATCTTTTTGTGATGAATTTCCCAGGTGTTCTTTGTGCATCTTGTATTTGGATGTCTAGGTCTCCAGCAAGGCTGGGGAAATTTTCCTTGATTATTCCCCTAAATGTGTCTTCCAAGCTTTTAGAATTATCTTTTTCCTCAGGAATACCAATTATTCTTAGGTTTGTTTGTTTAATATAATTCCAGACTTCTTGGAGGCTTTGTTCGTATTTTCTTATTCTTTTTTCTTTGTCTTTGTTGGATTGGGTTAATTCAAAGACCTTGTCTTCTAGCTCTGAATCTTTCTTCTACTTTTTCAATTCTATTGCTGAGACTTTCCAGAGCATTTCACGTTTCTAAAAGTGTGTCCAAAGTTTCCTAAATTTTTGACAGTTTTTTCTTTAAGCTACCTAGTTTCTTGAATATTTCTCCCTTCACTTCTTGTGTCATTGAGAGACAGAACTAGCTGGATTTCCTAGGCTAACTAAGAATCCCTAAGCCTAGCTGGGAAGGTGACCGCTTTTACCTTTAAACCTGGGGCTTGCAACTTAGCTCACACCCGACCAATCAGGTAGGAAAAAGAGCTCACTAAAACACTAATTAGGCTAAAACAGGAGATAAAGAAATAGCCAATCATCTATCACCTGAGAACACAGTGGGAGGGACAATGATCAGGATATAAACCCAGGCATTCAAGCTGGCAACGGCTACCCTCTTTGGGTCCCCTCCCTTTGTATGGGAGCTCTGTTTTCATTCTATTTCACTCTATTAAATCTTGCAACTGCATTCTTCTGGTCCGTGTTTTTTACGACTCGAGCTGAGCTTTTGCTTGCCGTCCACCACTGCTGTTTGCCGCCGTCACAGACCTGCTGCTGACTTCCATCCCTCCGGATCCGACAGGGTGTCTGCTGTGCTTCTGATCCAGCGAGGCGCCCACTGCCACTCCAGATCAGGCTAAATGCTTGCCATTGTTCCTGCATGGCTAAGTGCCCAGGTTCATCCTAATGGAGCTGAACACTAGTCACTGGGTTCCACGGTTCTCTTCCATGACCCACGGCTTCTAATAGAGCTATAACACTCACTGCATGGCCCAAGATTCCATTCCTTGGAATCCATGAGGCCAAGAACCCCAGGTGAGAGAACACGAGGCTTGCCACCATCTAGGAAGTGGCCCGCTGCCATTTTGGAAGCGGCCTGCCACCATCTTGGGAGCTCTGGGAGCAAGGATCCCCCGGTAACATCATTTCTTAGATTTCCTTGTATTGGGCTTCGCCTTTCTCTGATGCCTCCCTGATTAGCTTAATAACTAACCTCCTGAATTCTTTTTCAGGTAAATCAGGGATTTTTTTCTCAGTTTGGATCCATTGCTGGTGAACTAGTGTGATTTTTGGGGGGCTGCTGAAGAGCCTTGTTTTGTCATATTACCAGAGTTGGGTTTTCTGGTTCCTTCTCATTTGGGTAGGCTCTGTCAGAGAGAAGGTCTAGGGCTGAAGGCTGTTGTTCAGATTTTTTTGTCCCACAGATTATTCCCTTGATGTAGTACTCTCAGCCTTTTCCTATGGATGTGCCTTCCTGTGAGCTGAACTGCAATGATTGTTGTCTCTCTTCTGGATCTAGCCACCCAGCAAGTCTAACCAGCTCCTGGCTGGTACTGAGGGTTCATTGCACAGAGTCCTGTGATGTGAACCATCTACGGGTCTCTCAGCTGTGAATACAAGTGCCCGTCTCAATGGAGGTGGCAGAGGGGTACAATGGACTCCATGGGGGTTCTTAGCTTTGGTGGTTTAATGCTCTATTTTTGTGCTGGTTGGCCTCCTGCCAGGAGGTGGCACTTTTCAGAGAGCATCAGCTATAGTAGTATGGAGAGGGACCAGTGGTGGGTGGGGAACCAGAACTCTCAAGATTATATGCCTTTGTCTTCCACTATCAGGCTGGGTAGGGAAGGACCATCAGGTGGGGACAGGGCTAGGCATGTCTGAGCTCAGACTCTCCTTGGGCAGGTCTTGCTGAGGCTGCTGTGGGAGATAGGGTTGAGATTCCCAGGTCACTGTAGTTGTGTACCTAGGAGGATTATGGCTGCCTCTGCTGAGTCATGCAGGTTGTCAGGGAAGTGGAATAAAGCCGGCAGTCACAGGCCTCACCCAGCTCCCATGCAAACTGAAGGGCCGGTCTCACTCCTGGCCCCGCCCCTTCCCTGCCCCCCTCCCCAACACCCCCTAGTCTGTCTCCAGGCAGTGAGCGAGACAGGCTTGAAAACTTGCCCCAGGCTACCCATCTCCCAGCTGCAAAAGAAAAGGGCTTGGTTCTTCCTCCACTTGTGGAGTCTGCTCACTGGATTTGTGACCTTCCCCGAGTTCTGGCCAGAAGGCTTCTCAACCCATTTGAATTGTTACAAAGTTCAGCTAGAGATTTTCTTCTACCTGTGGAGTTTTACCCCCCAGTTTCTCTGGCCACCCTCCCAATGGATCCCTGTGGTGCCAGGCAGGAATGGCCTGCTTGGGGACCCAGCAAATTCCCAGAGTTTTTCTCTTGCTTCCTCTACCCCTGTATTTCACTTGGCTGTCTAAATTGACTCAGCTTCAGGTAAAGTCAGAAACTTCTCACACAAAGAGTCCTTCAGTTTCTCCAGTGGGGGTGTGTGTTTGGGAGAGGAGGGTCTTCCTTTCCCACTTCCACAGTTGGGGCAATCACAGTATTTGGCGTGAATCCCAGGTCCTGAAGGAGCAGTCTGCTACCTTCAGAGGGTCTGTGGGTCCTCTCAGGATTGCTGGTTTGTCCTTGCAGTCGATCTGGAGCTAAAATTCACAATGTGAGCCTCCACACGCTGCTCTGTCCAGAGCTGCAATCTAGTCCTGCCTCCCGTCTGCCATGATGATCTAAAGTTGTAGATGTTCTTAACATCAATCAGAAATGTGTTTGAGCAGCCTCCCTTTGGACTAATAGCAAGTTTAATGGCTGCTCAAATGGTGCTGGGGTGTGTGGAGGGTCCTGGAAAAAAAAATAGAATATTCTTAGCACTATCTTCTATTTTAAAAGACACTAAAGAAAGAAGTGACCAGAATTACATGCATTACAGAGTTTCTCCTTTTTTAAAATTAAAATTTTAATTTTTAGAGACAGGTTTCATTCTTTCACCCAGGCTGCCAGTCTGTGGTGCAGTGGTGCAACCATAGCTCACTGCAGCCTCAAATTCCTGGGCTCAAGTGATCCTCCCACCTTAGACTCCCAAGTAGCTAGGACTACAGGCATGGGCCATTTCACTCAGCTAAAAGGTTTTCTCTTTTTAATTATATTATTTCATAACTTTCCTTGCTGTGAAATTAAATACTATTAAGTATTATAAATAGTATGTATGTGTGTATGTATTTATTTATTTAATTTAGTTTTTTAGACAAAGTCTCACTCTGTTGCCCAGGCTGGAGTGCAGTGGTGTGATCTCGGCTCGCTGCAACCTCTGCCTCCCGGGTTCAAGCAATTCTCCTGCCTCAGCTTCCTGAGTAGCTGGGACTACAGGCACGTGCCACCACGCCCAGCTAATTTTTGTATTTTTAGTAGAGACAAGGTTGAAACCTGTCTGGTCTCGAACTCCTGACCTCAAGTTACCCACCCACCTCAGCCTCCCAAAGTGTTGGGATTACAGGTGTGAGCCACTGCACCCGATCTATTCTAAATAGTATTTAAATTAAAAAGGCACAAAAGCTGTATGAAGTAGAGTTCTTTGGTTGCAAGCAGCAAACACAAATCAACTTTGGCTAACTTAAACAAAAAAGGAAATTGCTCGGATATTGTTGCCAGAACCCAAAGATTATCCAAAAGGATGGAGAGCTTAGAATAGTTCCAGGAGAGCTTCCAGGTTGGTGAGCACATCCACGTGCCTGAGTGGAGGTGGGGCAGCCTACCCCACCTCCACAGGCACAGAGGCTCCAGTGCTTGGGACCCTTCTGGACCTTGCCATGTGTATCACTTAATCTGGCTTTTCATGTCTATCTTTTATAATATCTTTTGTAATAAACCTACAGGTGAGTGGACTGTTTCCCTGAGTTCTGTGAGCCTTCCTGGCAGATTATTGGAATCAAAGGAGGAGGGTCATGGGAACCCTGATTTGTGGCTAGTAGGTGAGAAGCACAGGTGACAACCTGGGACTGGCAATTGGTGTCTGAAGTAGAGGGCATTCTTGTGAGACTGAGGCCTTAACCTGTGAGATCTGACAGTAGATAGTGTCAGAATTGAATTCAGTTAGAGGACACTTGGTATCTACTGGAGAACTGCTTTGCATATGGGGAAAATTCCCCATCCATGTTGTCACAGAATTGTTCTATATTGTGAGAGTACAGAGACAGAGTGTGTGTGTTGCCACCAAACTCTACTGCAGAAAATAACTTTTCTTTAGGGGGTAAGAAGTGCTCATTTACTCGTTGCACAAACAGATGTGGAGCCCCTTTTGGGTGCAAGGCCTGGCAGATGATCTTTTAAATAACCGAAGCCCCAGAGGCAGGATTTTTGACTTTCTTCACGGCTTATACTCAGAGCCTAGAACCACGCCTGGCACAGAGTTGGTGGCCAGTAAATATTTGTTGGATGAGTAAATGAATCTTTCTCACACCCTGTTTTCTCATCAAAGACACTTTGATTCTCAGGACCCTTTACTTGTATTCATGGGGAGGAATCTGACCACGCCGTGAGGAGGGACAAGTGACATGCTGAGGAATGAGTGTGACCGCTGCGCACATACCAACTCAGCACCAAAAGGAAGAATCAGACGCCTGCACTTTGCACTGCTGTGGAAAATCTGACTGGGTTTTAAATGTAAGTAGAGAAAGGGTGCTACCCTTTCACTTCCTGTTGCACTGCAATATAATTCTGACATTAACCATCTGGAGTTGGTGCCCACAGGTTAAAGGGCATGGTCCCCAGTGAGCCTGCCCCCACTTTAGAGGCCAACCACAAGTGGAGTTCTCGGGGCACCTGCACTTTTGACAGACTGGCTCAAGATTCAGAGTTCCCTTGAGAGCCTCAGATAATTCGCTCAAAAGGCTAACAGAACTTAGGAAAGTGCTGTACTTATGACTGCAGTTTTATGATAAAGGATACAAATCAAGACCAGCCAGATGAAGGGACGCGTGGGGCAAGATTTGGGAGGGAGGCTTCCACAAGCTCTATGCCCTTTCCCGTGGACACGAGGCTTGTCTTCCTCCCGACACAAAGCCACCACCTTCTAATTATTATGTGATTGGTCATTCTGGTGACCAGCCTCCATCCTGAGTCATCGCATCTTTTACTATAAACTAAAAGAGTTTCTTGGTGTGATCCAAGAGGCTCAAAAGTAACAAAGATACTCCTATGACTTGTGAAATCCCAAGGATTTCGTGTCGCCCAAGAAGCAGGGACAAAAGCCAGTCAGATTCTTCATTACACAATAAGTGTTCTGGTTTTAGAATAGAGTCTTATTTAAAAGCTTGTGAGATGACAGAGATTCTTTGCTTGACCAAACTTTGGTCAAGCTCCTGAACCATCTGCTAGGTGCTTTTGTGTACTTCCTTATAAGATTCAGTTTTAGCAAGAACTTTGCCACATCAGTTTAGCAAGATCCTCCCACTCTCACTATCTGATTACCCTTAGAATCTGATTGGGTTCCTCTATCATCCACCCAGCAAGGTCTGATCACCTTGGCTTGTCTTTAGCAAGAATCTTGTTGGCACCTGTGATCCCTGCTACTCCGGAGGCTGAGGCAGGAGAATCACTTGAACCTGGGAGGCAGAAGCTACAGTGAGATGAGATTGCACCACTGCACTCCAGCCTGGGTGACACAGCGAGACCCTGTCTCAACAAAAAAAAAAAAAAAAAAAAGAAAAGAAAAGAATCTTGTTATTTTGATTTAGCCAGAATCCCCCTTACCTCTGATGTTTCCTTCTAGTAATTTTCTATCCACTGGCTCCATTCTGGTCCTTGGTTCTAAATTCCTATTTGCCCTTGCTATATTTAGTGTTAAGCCCAATTTCTCTGCCCTACTGCAAACTCCCAGTGCAGTGGGCCCTATACCTATCTTGATAGTCCTGAATAAAGTATGCTTTATCACATTTTAATAAGTGTCATTGAATAATCTTTTTCTTTAACACAGATACTCAGACGACCAGGCCTTCAGTAGTCAAAAATGTAAAGTCTTATTTTACAAAGATCAAAGACATAGCTAGCTTGGCATGGGGAGCTTTTATTTGTTTGTCAGCTTTTAATGTAGTGATGAATTCATTCTAAATGTAACCAACCACACTGAAAATAAAAGTTTATTTGACTTTAATTTTTAAAGAAGAATATTCCCAGAAATACAGGTAGTGGGAGCCGTTACCATCAGGATGAATAAACACGAATTTTTTAAGTCTTTGTTACTTGTTCCAGATTCAGATTCCAGGAAGAGACCTTCTGATTGGACTAGCCTGGATCACATGCTCGTTTCTTTGATTTACATCCTCTCAAGTATATAACCAATGAGTGAAGCATGGCTCTGGAAAGAACAGTTACTGGATGCTTAGTAGGCAAAAACAACAGATATGTGCTTCACCAAAGCATTTTCTCCTGCAAAAGTATGAAGTGCCACATAAGTGGCATTTCTGTTGTACCATGCAGAGTGATTCTTGAGCTTGAAATTTTAATTAAGATTCATGAATATGAAGCTGTGACCTTTATGGCTTTTTTTAAATCTATAGAACTTAGTTCTACATTCTAATTAATATAGAAATGCAGAGCACCCAAAGAGGCACTTCTGTACCAAACAATAATGCTACATAAATGAAAAAAGTCACATGCCTACCTTGAAAACCAGTAAAAGGCAAACTGTTTTCCAAAATCACATGTTAAAAACTTTAAAAAATATACAGCATAGTTTTGTTCAAATTATGTAGAGGATTAGGGAGGGAGCTATAAACTTTTCATGACTCCAAGTCTTTAAAGTCAACCCTCGCAAAAAAAGGAGGTAGAGATATGAGTTGGGAGATGGTTGCAGCAGTCTGATTATGCAATCATGCCACTTTAAATTAAGAAAATGAATTAGTGACAATTAAAATGAACATAAATAGTCAAGAAATATTTTGGACATGGGATTTATATGATTCTACATTGTAAATAATTTTAGAGGTAAGAATCTGTCATGATTGTAATACTACTACTAAGTATTTGCTTTTAAAATCCTCTTATCTGGTAACCATAAAATGTCCTTCTGAGTAAGAGTAACATTATTATTCCAACTCTGCAAATAAAAAAAAACTGCACATATTTGTGATCTATCTAAGGTGAAAAATCAAATCCTATCCCCTTCCTGATTCTCAACTTGTTTTATATTGTACAGCACATGTGGCATCTCATTTTTCTACATTTTTCTTAACTATAGGCTTTCAAGGCATTTGCATGTACTCTGCTATCTCCAAAATCAAGAAACATGTGTTCATCCATCTGCTTAAAATCTCCTCCTTTTAAAAATGATGTCCATTTTGGAATAGGTGACAACTGCATATGTGTTTTGAATGAGGAAATGGACAGAATATCACCGAAATCAGGACCTTTTCAAAAGACTACTTGGAAATGCTATTCCTTTTATATCTATTTTGTCATATTTTGTTCATTCTGCTAGTAGTTAAGAACAGTGATAATTTTCATGAAAAATGTTTGCTAGGGAAGAAACCAATCATGATTTCTTTTACCACTTCAACTATACAGAGACTCTACAATTGCCAAAGACAGATGGCAGAAACCATGCTTGCTCCACCAAAAACATGAGGTTCCTTAGCATTTGTTTAATTAAATACGGCTGCTTCGACAGCTTCTAAACCAATATTTTGAAGAAACATTTGAACTCTTTAAAAAAATGTATTCGTTTCATTTTATTTGCACAGTTGATGCCAAGTTTTTAACCAACTCTCTTTCCAGAGCTAAAATAATATCCAGGAGAGCTCAAAAAAATTATGTGAAACACAGATTGACTACAGAGTATTTAGAGTTGGGATTTGGGTTCAGCTCTGGGTGCTCACTGGTTCATATTTAGCACTTGCTGGTGGCATTTACAGTTTGCCTTCTAGCCATTGGAATGCACACCCAGAAAAATCCAATTGCTGAGGTTATGACGCTTGTTGGAGGGATTTAGTGGATTAGACTAGAGGAAACAGGATTTTGGTTCCTGGCTCTGTTAGTCATTGTCTGTGTGACTTCAGACAAGTTAGCTTCTTTGTGCATCCCCATACCCCCCACACCTTCACACCTCCCCACTCCCCACAACAATGAAAGGGGCAGTGAAAAACAGAAGGGAAGAACATAATACTAACTTACATTTCAGGGCCAACATAAGTAACAATTGATGCTTCATGATACTTGGTCTCTTTGTGATCAAAATATAAGCAGAAAGAGTATACTAAAAAGACCAAATAACCAAGAGGTAATCTTATGTAATCACTCCTTTTGTTTACACTTTCAGAGAAGTCTTTTATTGTATACTTCTCTGCACTGTTAAGCTTCAAGGTTTCAAAATTCATTTCAATCAACTTCTCATGGTTTACATCTCTCTGAACACTATAAGCTGAAAGTGTATCTCTTAAAAGAGATACTTTTCCATTTTTTGTGCAAAGGTTTTTATTGTTCTACTTCAATCCAGACACATTTTACTCAGAGGAAAAGATAATAATGGCTGATGTGTCAAGGTAAGTTTTGTTTGGACATGCATTAAAGATACAACTTAATGTTTTCATAAAATACTGTATACAATAGATCTCATCCAATGCTTGCTTTTAACAGATGCCTGGTTCTAAAAGGGAGCATTAGTTTTTATATGTAGGAAGTTAAGCACTTGATAATTGATCACCTTCAAGTACATTCTGTCTTTTACAAATGGTCATTTTGTGATAAGCTGTTCCACAATTCCCTTTAGCTCAGGAGAATTTATACCCAATTGAAGGTGTGGAAATACACTGAGCCCCATATGCTATGATGTCTAAAGTTAGAAGACTGTGTAGTTTTCCTGAGTCTGTTTCAGGAATTTGTACTGGGCAGTGATGTTTGTTGCTCCCAGCTCAACTAGGGATGACTCCATCCACCAGCATAATGGGTTGGGCATATGACCAAAACCTTGAAAATGAAGGTACTACTCTATCCTTTACCTATGATGACTGGTCAAGAGTGTGTGTGTGTTTTCGTATCCAGTCTAGTGAACATCAGTTTGGGAAAGAGAATTTATTTTTGCCAGCATTACTATGCTGGTAGGATGTAAGCCCAGCACTAATGTTGCAATATCCTATTAATTTTTTAAAGGTATATACGTATATACAAAGACAGTCTACTAAAGAGGTATTAAAAAATGATTAGTAAATGTTTAGTCTTACTAGTAATCAAAGAAATGCAAATTAAAACAATAAGATACGATTTACTTTCTGAATTGGGAAATGATTAATTAATTGATAATTAGGTGACAAATTTGTTTTGGAAAGGATGCTGTACGCTATGGTTTGAATGTGTCCCCCAAAAGTTCATGTGTTGGAAAATTAGTTGCCATTGTGGTAGTGTTGAGAGGAGGGCCTTTGGGAGTCAATGAGGTCATGAAGGCTACTCCCTTATGAATGGATTACTTTTCTTATTGTGAGAGTGATTTAGTTATTGTGGGAGTGGCTTTGTTAGAAAAGCTAATTGTCTCTCACACTTACTTTCTTGCCCTCTATCTTCTGCTCTTCCACCTGTGATGACCCTCACCAGATGCCAGGTGTCATACTCTTGGACTTCCCAGCCTCCAGAACCATGAGCCTAGTAAACTTTTCTTTATAAATTACCCAGTCCTTGATATTCTGTCATAGCACCAGAACATGGACCAAGACACTGTGAAATGCTCAAGTTTGTGGACTAGAAATTTCTGTAACATTTTTTAAGAGCAATTTGAAAATATCAATTTTTTTAAATCAATATCATATTATTTGTCCTAAGGGGAATATATCCTAAGGAAGTAATTCTAAACATGGGAGTTTGAAGCACAAAACCAGAAACAACTAATATCCAGAAGTAAGAAAATAATAAGCTAATTATAGTAGATACATTGGGAGAAACATTTAAGTATTAAGTGAAGAATGCAGGATACAAAATTGTAAGCACATGGCTCCTTAATGATATATAGCGTACAAGTGATTTGTTCCATAATTTGCATAGTATTTTTCTTTACAAATATATTAAGTGAAATCATGATTGTGCATGTTTAATATATTTTTCCCATGCTCTAAATATTAATGTACTCTCTCAGCCAATGACACCTAGTGGGGTGTATTATTAGGCCAAGGAGGACTAGGGCTCTGCTATCCCAAATTGAGAGTATTGTGTAGTAGATACTGTTTATTCTTTTTATTTTATGCTTTATTTTTTGAGACAGAGTCTTGCTCTGTTGCCCAGGCTGGAGTGCAGTGGCACAATCTCAGCTCAGTGCAACCTCTGCCTTTTGGGTTCAACCTATTCTCCTGACTCAGCCTCCTGAGGAGCTGGGATTACAGGTGCATGCCACCACACCTGGCTAGTTTTTTATATTTCTGGTAGAGACAGGGTTTCACCATATTGGCCAGGCTGGTCTTGAACTCCTGACCTCAAGCAATCCACCCGTCTCAGCTCCCCAAAATGTTGGGATTACAGAGGTGAGCCACTGTGCCCGGCAATACTGTTTATTCTTTTAGGGGCTCTCTTTCTCCCATTTAGCTTGTATTTAGTGAATAGTTTTTATTCAAAATGACTGACAAAAATGGTGCAAGTGATAGTGGAACAATTGTTTCCAAGAATCTGATATTAAAACTCAGGTTTTCTGGAAAACTGAGGAGTCTTCAGAGAAACGGTGAGGTGACAAATTAAAAAAAAAGAGTAGGAGATTAGGAATTATTGGAAATCCTTAAACTTTTTGCAATTATATAAACATAATTGCAAGTAAATAAACGTTTTAAAGACAGAATTCCTCTTACTCTTTGTGGAGCTGACTACATAATTTGTAAAGCCTAGTGCAAAATAAAAATGGGGAGCCCTTGTCAAAAATCAGGGAGGAAAGCACCGTATTAGTCCATTTTCACACTGCTATAAAGACATACCCGAGACCAAGTAGTTTATAAAGGAAAAAGGTTTAATTGACTCACAGTCACACATGGCTGGGGAGGCCTAAGGAAACTTACAATCATGGTGGAAGGCGAAGGAGAAGCCAGGCACATCTTACCATGGTGAAGTAGGAGAGAAAGAGAGTGAGGGGGGACCTCACAAACACTTTTAAAGCATCTAATTTCATGAGTATTCACTTAGCATCATGAGAACACCATGGAGGAAACCGCCCCCATGATGCAATCAATCCCACCAGTCCCTCCCTCAAGACATGGGAATTACAATTCAAGATGAGATTTGGGTGGGGACACAGAGCCAAACTATATCAGTAGGTATGAAGCTTTTTTCCTTCTTCCATGGTGTCCCTCTCAAACTTTTCTTGGTGTTTTTATTTGCTATTTAATGTCATTCTAAGTAAAGAAAAATTTAGATATTAAATGTTTATTACAAATTTTCCATTTATTTTTATATTGTGTAGTGCCAGTTTTAAATGCAAATGTCAGAGCACCGTATAAAAGTGAACAGACAATTTCCTGCCTCTAGTGGGCCAGAAGAGACAAATATGAACCATACTCGGGAAAGGTGGAAGGAGGAAGAGAAGATTCCTCTCAGGCATGGAGCAGAGGGTACTTGTGGGGTGAGTGTGAATCCTCACAGCTGCACAAGGACATGCGTGCTTGGTACTGAGTCAGTTACCAGGTTCTGCTCCTGCCAGCCATGAACCCATACCACTCAGTGGGGCTAGGGTCTATGGAAATTGAGAGTGCTGCCTCAATCCACAGGAGATGGGTGATCCCCAAGCATCTTTAAACCTCAGGGCTGAAATGTGCTCAGGATCTAGGTGGGATAGGGGAGAGGCTGCCCCCGCCTCCCACCCAGCCCACCTAGATGCAGCCTCTGATGGGCTGCTCAACAGAGGTATGGGCAGTGGTGCTGTCAAACCAGGGCTCAGGGGCTGCCACCATGCCCTATCCTGAGATGTCAGAATGCAGATACCTAACTCTATCCTCTTTATGTTACCCCCATGCTCCCGCCAGGAGCAGAGGATGGCAGTCATTGTAGGGAGGAGAGGGGGAAATGAACTGGGGTGGAGAATGACAGGGAGTAGGGGAGCAGACTCCTGAGAGCCTCTCCAGGGCAGGTAGAGGGAGGCAGGACCATGTGAAGCTGAAGCTCCAAGGTCCTGACGCATGCTCCATTGTCCCATTGGACTTCACTCACAAAATCCATATTCAAAGATAATGTTATTAAGAATTTCAAGGCAGCAACCACAGAGCGTTAAAACCCAACTGTGGGGCCCTGTGTGACTGCCCTGGTTCCACCGTCTATCTATGTGAAAGAGTACTTTGGCTGCTCTTGCTGCAGTCTTCCAGTTTTAGGATATGCGTTTCTAGTCTAGGTCACATTTTTCTCCCTCTGTATGCCTACAGAGTTCAAAGATTATGTAGCCTAGCTTAGTACTTGTTTAAAAAACATTACCCAAATAAAACCAACTGGACACCAATTAGACCCTTAACATGGACAGTGACAATATGAACGTTACTTGTCCCCTTATAGATGGGTTCTCTTTCCCCAGCTGGTTTGTTAAAGTTTTTGAGGGCAGAGAACCTGTTTTATATTTCTTTTTTTTTTTTTTTTTTTTTTTTTTTTGAGACAAGTTCTGGTTCTGTCACTTAGGCTGAAATGCAGTGATACAATCACAGCTCACTGCAACCTCTGCCTCCCAGATGTGAGAGATTCTCCCATCTCAGCCTCCCAAGTAGCTGGGACTACAGGCGTGTGCCACCACACCTGGCTAAATTCCTTTTGTATTTTTTGTAGATATAGGGTCTCACCATGTTGCCCAGGCTGGTCTCAAACTCCTGGGCTCAAGTGATTCTCCTGCCTCGGCCTCCCAAAGTGCTGAGATTACACATGTTAGCTACTGTGCCTGGCCTATGTATCTCTTTTTATCCCTTCAACCCCCTTGGTGCCTAACAAGTCACTTGAGTCTTTTATTCATGATAGTGATAACATGGTATGTTAAGTTTGCTCTCTCTAAATGAGATAGCTACCTTTTTTAGAAAAATAAATGCCCAGGTAGCATTTAATAACTATTTGTGACTTCATTATGAAAGGGTATTGAGCCACATAATCTTTAAGTTGGAAGGGAGATGGGAGATCACCACTGGCTTTGCACAACTAGTCCAAAATCACATAATTTCTTATTGACAGGTCCAGATCTAGAAACCATGTCTCCTAATTTTCAGTTCAAATGCTCTTTATAAGACACAATATTGTTTCTGCAAAAAGTGTAATTAGCAATCTATTTTGAAATCTCATACGCTCAGGGCTAGTTGTACCATATACAATAAGGAGATGATTTAAGTTATATCTGAGAAAGAAGGAACAAATTTTGAGAAAGAGAGTTAGACATGATTCATTAGCAACATGAGAAGGATAATGAGAAAAAGGAATGGCTTATCCACATGATGTGAATAATACTGCTGTTTGTATTTTCCTGTTAAGTCTCTATTGCCTCCATGTGGATTATGATTTGTGGTCTGGAAATGGAAAATGTGAATTCCAAACCAGCTTCCTCCTCTATCATTCTCCACCTGGCTAACAGCTTTCCTTTACCATCCTAAATGCTAATATTAACATTAATCTGCTGTTTCTCAAAAGATAACATCAGTTAATTTCTCTAATTATTCAGTGCAATTAACACATTTTTGCTGAAAAAATGTACACTATGTTAGATGATGCAGAGTATATAAAAATAATTAAACTAACAACAAAACAGTCCCATTTTCAAAGAGCCAAAGAACAAAGAAAGGGGCAGGAGGTCTATTTGCTATTTTCTTTAATCCAGGCCACTGCCACCTCTTATTATGACTAACCAAAAGCTGAGATGTAATAGAACAAAACAAACCCCCTAATGGGAAAGCAGGGGACATGATATCTAGTTCTTGCTTAGCTTTTAATTAGCTATATGACCTTGGGCAGGTCATTTAATCATATTGGATTCCCCATTTTTTTCATCTCTAAAATGAGAGGTTTGGATGGGAAGTAACTTCAAAGCTCCCTTCAAAGTCTGAAATCCCAATTTATGATTACAATATATTTATTTGAACTAAACAATCGTCTAATTTATTCCAGATTATGGCAAAATTAGCTTATAATTAACTGATGTTCTCCTCACTTTAATTCAGAACACTGAATAAAATTGAAATTACAAATTGGAATAAAGACAAAACAAAGTTTTTATTGCCGGTGATGTTGGCAAGAAAGTTAGTAGTTAAGGTTCAGATGACTACTATATCTTCTTTTTGTTTAACTTTTGTCTAAGCCACAGTTGCTGGATGAGGAAGCCCTACTGTCTCATGTCTTTATGTTATGGTTTAAGGTACAAAGTTTGCACGCGCATACAGCACTCTCACACACACAAATCCTATTTAAGTATTGAGGAAGGTAAAAGAAAGTGTTTTGATCCAAGGCTCACAATTCACCTACTTTTTGCAGCAGATGACAGTTTCCTCTTTCAGGCTGTGGTTAGTCTTGATTTTTTCGTTGGGCAGGCTGGCAACATAAGTGGCAGCATTGGGCAGGCTGGTACATATGCGCATACAACTTCACCACAGGTCATGCCCAGAGCCAATAGCTGCTGAAAACTGTACATAGGTGGTCTTGACCCTTCGGACTCAGATTTGACAGAATGCAGTATAGAAGAACTCATATTCTTGTAAGTGTCCTCAAGGTTTTTTTAAAAAAACTTTTTAAAATTTCAGCATATCTTTGCTTTCCTTTGATTCTTTTGAGGTTTAAGGGTGGTCACTGGCAGAATTACACAAATAGAGTGTTCACAGCTCAGCAATCCTTGGATCCACATTTGGAGTTCTACGTGGGTGGCACAGGAATAAATGCCAATAAGAAGCCAGGACAGATCTGTTAACAGAAGTTAATGCCTTGGGATAGAGCCCTGAAAGCTTCCATGAAAAGACCTGAAAGACTTAAAAATTATAATAGTAGAAAAAAGTCAATCTAAAAATTTCTAGTAACTTGAATACATTATTTTTTTCAAAAAAAGTATCTTTTCATTTATCCAAAAATTATTTTTGATACTTTCAATGTTAAGAGTCAAGGTAGCCTTTAGAATTGAGTTTGCTTCACATTCAATTTTTAAAAATTGAAGGGAGCCTACACAAGCCAGAAACAAAATGTCTTTGTGTTCTTACTCTAGCAGAAATGGGGTTGTGGAAAGGGTGGAAAGTGAAGAAAACATCACCTAAAATATACTCTATGAAATATAACACGTTCTTCTAAATTTACCTCTTTCTATGCGATGTTATCAGTTATCCTGATGCAACTAAAACCAATTTCACTAAATTCAACATAACTACTTAATTACATTTCCAGATTCCTAGTTAGTGCAGTATCAATGATCTGTGCCCATCTTTCTTGTTTTTCAAAAATATTGAACATTCTTGTCCTTACTGTTAATAAATAGTCTGCTCAAGGTTTTCAAGAAAATTTACAACAATTGAACAATTCATATTGTATATAAGTAAAAGTGCATACCTATATATTTTTAATTTTTTTCAATTTTAGGTTTTAGGGTAGAAGCTATTCCAGATCCTGCTTCTGTCTGATTGGAGACATGATAAAATCTGAATAGACAGTTAAATAATTAATTTTTAATATCTCCCTCTTACCATTGAGCATTAGAAGTGACCTAGGTTAAGAACTGTCCCTGCAGTTGCTTTCTACCTGGTTGTCAGACCACCCAGGCTGAGCAGCCACAGGGCCTGATTTCTCTATCAAGGCGATATTTTCCTTCAGGAGTCGCATTGTATAGAATTGGCATTAAATGAGGGCCTCCGACAAGGCTTTCCTGGGACATAGTTATGTGTTCTTCCCTGCCTCATTGCCAGGGTGATTATTCTCAGGGAAAAGCTATTTCCAGAGGGATTATAAGAGACTTGCTGGCTGCCAAAGGAGGGATTTTGAAAAAGTCTGTGGTGCTGGAAGAAACGATCCTAACCACATATGTTCCCTGAGATCTCACAGAGAGCAAAGTCATAAAAAGAGGCCCTTTGAAGAGAATTTTTTATCCTGTTTCTTCTATTGAAAAGTAATGGGGACTGACCCCATGGAGTTACAGAAGAGAGATTTAGCATGGGAAGCAGCATTCCTCTGTACAATTATGGAGAGGCTAGTGCTTTCCCCTGTAATTTAACAAGTCAGGAGGTAACAGACTCACTGGAGTCTCTATTGAGTCTGCTGGAGTTGTGTTGGAGGTAAATCCAGTTAATGAACTATTATAGCATCCACTTCACACTACTTCAGCATCTTACAAGACCTTCATGAAGACGGGAAAGCGTGAGGAAATCAAGTCACAGGTTACATTTATGGAACACCTGCCTTGGGAGGATTGTTCCTATGACATCCTGTTGACCCTCACAGCCTTCTTAAGAGCCATGTAGAAAACAAAGACAGATTCTCTTTACTTTGTAGATGTAGAATCTGAAAAAGTCAAGTGACTTGCATGAAGTCATTCTTCATAATCAAGTTGGAGCAAAGAATAAAGACTGAGACTCTTGACTCCAAACCTATGGTCTGTAGGCTAAAATTCTGAGGCAGCAAAGCCTCTGAGCAGAAATACCCTTTTTCCCTCATGGGCCCAGGCAAAATTGGGTAGTGGCCTCTGTACTTCTGGTGACTGTTCTGGTTATCTAGGCTGTGTAACAAACTACCCCAAAACTTATGGACTTAAAACAATAACAGGTATTTTATCATCTTTCATTATTTTTATGGGGCTGCAATTCAGGAACGGCTCAGCTTGGCAGTTTTAGCTCTGGCATTTCTCATGTGATTACAGTCACAGTGGTTTGAGGTGGAGCAGGAGGGAAGCAAGGACAGCTGGGAGCTGGCTAGGCATATCTCTTTACATAGCTCAGGGCCTTTCCATGTGGACTCTCTGTGGGGCTTGGTTTGGGCTTCCTCACAGCAAGGTAGCCTCAGGGTAAGAGGGCTTTCTACATTGGCATCCTAGGGCTCCCACAGAAGTGTTTCAGCAAGCAGGGGGAAGCTGTATCTGAGGCTGGGACTTAGAGAGATACAGCTTTGGCTTCTCTAATTGGAATGCTCCTTTGTAGAACCCACTTAGGAATTCCCCCACCCCCACACCTGCCTTTTAAATAGACTGTTTTTAGAGCAGTTTTAGGTTCACAACAAAACAGCAGAATGTACAGAGATTTCCACTATACTCCTTGCCATTCCCCTGCCCCCCAACTTGTTTAGCATTCCCTACTATCAAAATCTGGCACCAGAGTGGCACATTTGTCACAATCAATGAACCTACAATGATATATCATTATTACCCAAAATCCATAGTTTATATTAGGATTCAGCACTATACATTTAATAGGTTTTGACAAATGTATAATGACATGTATCCACCATTATAGCATCATACAGAGTATTTTCACTGCCATAAAAATCCTCTGTGCTCTACCTATTCATCTCTCCCTTCCCCTAACCCCTGACAATCACTAATCTTTTTACTGTCTCCAAAGTGTTGGCTTTTCCGGAGTGTCATATAGTTGGGATTATACAGTATATAGACTTTTCAAATTGGCTTCTTTCACTTAGTAAGACACATTTAAGTTTCCTCCATGTCTTTTCATGGCTTGATAGCTCATTTCTTTCTGGTGCTAAATAATATTTCATTGTCCGAATATATCAGTGTATTTATTAATTCACCTACTGAAGGATATCTTGGTTGCTTCCAAGTTTTGGCAGTAATGAATAAAGCTGATATAAACATACCAGTGAGGGTTTTTGTGTGTACATAATTTTTAACACATTTGGGAGGAAGTGCAGCTGCTGAATCATGTGGTAAGAGTATGTTTAACTTCATAAGACTGTTTCAAACTGTCTTTCAAAGTGGTCATACCATTTTGAATTCTCAACAGCAATAAACGAGAATTAGGAGAGTTTCTGTTGCTCCACATCTCGCCAGTGTTTGTTATCAGTATTCTAGATTTCAGCTATTCTAACATGTGTATTAATTAATATACACCCAAACTATAAAAGGAGTCTGGCTAAGAGTACAAAGAGGGTGGAGCTGGAGAGCTGACCAGCTCCAGATTTATAAGACACATTTTTTGCTTTGAGGTATCTCTATGGGAACACTTTGTTATTGATAGTGTTGAATATGAAATACATCAACAAACATATATTTGTTAAGCACCTAACATGTGAAAAGCATTGCACTGGGAGCTCTAATTGATGAAAGAAGAACGAGATGGTCCTTCCCTCCAGAAAGCACAAAGTCTATTTGGATAGACTTAATCTTGAAAAACTGAGCAATTAGATCATTAAAAAATGATTTAATATTTTATTACCCATTATGTACTCTGCAATACAAGAGGGGCTTTTGGCTCATTGAAGACATAACTAAGCTCTGTATTAGATTGGCCGTCTTATGGCAAAGACAGCAAAATCAAGGTGCCAGTACTGAATGGTAAGAAGCTAGAGAGAGAAGACACTCTAAGAGTGTGTAGACAGGGTACTGCACCCCACTCAATCCGAACCATCTGCCTCCATACACCTATTCATGGCCCAATGAGGTCTACAGAGAGAAGCACAGTGGAGTCCAAGGATGGAGACATGCTGGGGGTTGAAGTCCTCTCAGGAAGTTTCCTGAAGAAGTAAGTGAATGTCGTGTATTATTGGAGAATAGATAAAATGGAGAAAAGAAAGGATGGCTTTTGGGATTAAGAGACAAAAATGGGAAAGTGGGAGGAACTTTCCAGGACTGGCTAGTTATCCCAGTTAACTGAAGTGAAAGGCTATGCAGGAATGAAGTGGGAGGAACAAAGGCCAGGATCAGTTTATCAAAAACCCTGACTATGCAGTCAAGGAAACTTTGAAATGTGCTGCCTATTGTGGAAAGCAACAGGGTGGGCTTGGCTGGAGATGTTTTTAAATAACACACTACACCTAGACATTGAAGAAGCACCACTTAGCTACATTAGAATTTAAATGTTAGATGGATGGAACTTGATAATCACAGAGGTTTCTTCTGGAACCTGGGGCATATACAAAAGTTCCATTATGAAGATCTATATTTAACTAGCTAAGCATCTTTCACAGACTTTGGTCTTTGAGTGTTTGATCACTTCTTGTTTATTCTGTTTGGTGAACCTGGTCCCACACAGCTTTCTCTAGGGCTTCCTAAGTACAGTACAAGTGTCTTCAGAAGGGTGAGGGAAGTTGTTCACTGCCACCTCCCCAGGCCTGTCCCTGCCTCAGGGGAGTGTGGGGGCTGCTCTATCATTACCAGTTCTTGGCACAAAGCTCTGAAAAGATGGACACAAGACTTGCACGTTTGTGTTTTCATGGCTGAAGGCAGTTACCATTAGGTGACTTTTTTTTCACTAAAGATAAAAATAAAGTGATAAAAAAGCTTGCTTAGTCAGACTAATTCTACTCTCAGTTCCATTAAGGAAAGGTAGAGAATAAGGGGTAATTTCGAAGAAGATCAGTGTACCTTGAAGCCTGCATTTCTAGTACCCTTCTGTAAGCCAGTGGAGAATATTTGGTAAGATATTTGTTTGATGAAAATATGTAATGTATGTATATTAATGCATTCCCAATGCCTGAGCACAGTGCCTGGTACATAGGAGATTCTTAATAAATTGTGTTGAATGACTGAATTAAGTAATCTATGTAAAATAGTTGTGGAACAAATATCAAGAAAAATCATTAACATACTTCTGCTTGTAATACAGTCTTTTTCATTTGTTTTTGTTTCAAAGCACTTAGAAATTTTGGAAGGGGTGGGGAGAAGAAAGACAACTTTTTTTTAAATTAAAAATCAACTCTAATTTTACTTTTTAGAAATAATCGCTATTAACATTTAGGTGTATTTCTTCCAGTGTTTTTTCTACGCATATCTTTGTTCATATATAAATTTTAATACATTTAAACCAAGTACCTAACCTGAAGAAGAGAAGCATAAATTAAAACATACTACATGGATTTACTAATTTTTTTTCCTTGATGTAGTCTTAGAACATAAAAGGGATATACAAATATATACCTATATCTTATATGAGTCATCATTAGCTTAATTACACATTTGGAGCCAGCTGTATCAACATACACAGGTCATATTATGCATATGCTACTTTTTGTTCTCAATTTTAGCAGCACTTATGGTTTAATTAATATTAAACTAAAACAAAACAAAATTTAAAAAGGCAGATGAAAAACGCATATAGTTTTGAAACCATTCAGCTTTCTAATTTAAATAGCATTCAGCAGCGTATGCCATTTGTCAACCCTGGCTTTCTTCACTAAGGCTTTAAGAAAAGAAGAGAGAAACCAGAGGCCTCTATGTTGTCCCATGTTGGTTATTTTGCTAGCACATGATTGCAGCCCCTGATCTAGGAGCCTGCAGTACAGAGATCTATGTTGAAGATAGCATTTGGGCCAGCAGCATATTTTAATACATTGGCATTGTGTAATTGGACACTATCCTTGTTTTCCATAAGCCTTGGAAAGCCATCCACATACTTGGAGAAATGAAAGCTTTCGAGTAAAGCCCCTCCTCCCACCATCAATGTGCTAGATAAAATAATGGGCTTTTCTTAAGCATGACAGGGGATTTATATGAAGGGCATCTATTGTTTGGTTGGGATGTTTTCCCTTCCAGTTTCTTCTACTTTCCTATCTAGCTGTACAAGGGGTGTGATTAGGAGGGGTGAGGGGAGGCTGGTATGCGTTCTCCCAACCCTTCACCACAAACCCAGCTGCCAGAGCTGAAGCAGCCACACAGAGAGCTAAGGAAACTTAAAAAACTTAATTAAGGGAAAAAAAAAAAGCAAACAAAATAGTTTTAAAGTGGATTTACTTAGTGCCGTAGCCTTGCCAGGGAAACCACGGAGTCTGCATTTATATATTTCTTATATAAGACATATCTAATTAAAACAGGAGAGGGGACAACAAGCTTTCTTGCAAGTTCATTTAAATACATGTTTATGTTATGTTTAAATTCCCTATGGGGTAATGTAATGATGCCAACGGCATAAAAGCAATTTGATTAGGCAACTGTAGACTTTCGTGAACACTTTTAGCCTTAAGTGCTTAGGATTCACTTGCCCTGCCATACCCTATATAAAAGCTATCTACCCCGGCTGGGCAGGCCCCCAAACCTGAAGACCATGCTTCCAACGTGAGAATGATTGGCCTTCACCTTTTTAGTATCCTTCTCCTGCCTTAGCTCTTTAACTCGAAGAATATACTGGAGGCCAGGTGCGGTGGCTCATGCATGTAATCCTAGCACTTTGGGAGGCGAAGACTGGCAGATCACTTAACGCTAGGAGTTTGAGACCAGCCTGGCCAAAGTGGTGAAACCTCGTCTCTACAAAAAATAAAAAAATTAGCCTGGTGTGTAGGCACAAACTTGTAATTCCAGCTACTCCGAGGCTGAGGCATGAGAATTGCTTTTGGGAGGCAGAGGTTCCAGTAGGCCGAGATGATGCCACTACACTCCAGCCTGGCGATAGAGCGAGACTCTGTCTCAAAAACAAACAAACAACAACAACAACAAAAATAATATACTGAAGCTTTATTTTTGCTCCTTTGTTTAATGATTTTATTTTATTGTATTTTTTCTATATTTTTTTTGAGATGGAGTCTTGCTCTGTCTCCCAGGCTGGAGTGCAGTGGTGCGATCTCGGCTCACTGCAACCTTTGCCTCCCGGGTTCCAGCGATTCTTCCGCCTCAGCCTCCCGAGTAGCTGGGATTATAGGCACGTGCCACCATGCGCTGCAAAATTTTAAAAATAGTTTTAGTAGAGACGGGGTTTCACCATGTAGGCCAGGCTGATCTCGAACTCCTGACCTCAAGTGATCCACCCGCCTCAGCCTCCCAAAGTGCTGGGATTACTACAGTTGTGAACCATCGCGCCTGGCCTGTTTAATGATTTTAAATTGCATGTCAGTTTAGAGAAATTATAATTGTTTACAAGTCACCTAAAATATCTACATTATACATACTATAATAAACAGAATTTAATTGGGGGAAGCAAAATGTCACTCTCTTTTAGCTTATAAAACAGACTACATTTTAGGATTGTACTTCTGAAAGTGTGGTCTATGGTTCAGAGGCATTGGCATCACCTGAGAGCTTGATAGAGATGTAGGATCTCAGTTCCCTCCCTGAACCAGCTGAATCTGCATCTGCATTTAAACGAGATACCCAGATGACTGGTGAGCACACCACAGTTTGAGAAGCACCCATTTAGGGTGAAGGCATTCTAGGAAAATCCTTCTTTTCTCAGACCCAACTTCTTGAGACATTAGGTAGCTTCTCCAGTAGGAGTACTATGGAAAACATTCTGTGTGCTCAAGAATCCCTTAGGAATATTGGTAGCCCTTTTTGATCTGATGGGCTCATTAGGAGCCTGATAAAAAAAATTAAAAATGAAGAATAGGCCGGGCGCGGTGGTTCACGCCTGTAATCCCAGCACTTTGGGAGGCTGAGGTGGGCGGATCACAAGGTCAGGAGATCGAGACCATCCTCGCTAACACGGTGAAACCCCATCTCAACTAAAAATACAAAAAAGTAGCTGGGTGTGGTGGCGGGCGCCACATTTTTATTTTCAATAAAACATAAAAATAAATAAAAAATGAAAATGATAGTAGAGTATAGTAAATACATAAACCAGTAAGTCATTTATTATCATTAACAAGTATTATGTACTATACCTAATTGCATGTGCTGTATTTTTATAGGCCAGGCAGCACAATGGGTTTGTTTACACAAGCATCACCACAAACAGGTGAGTAACGTGTTACTTTACGATATGATGACTGCTACTACGTCACTAGGCAATAGGAATGTTTCAGCTCCATTATAATCTCTTAGGACCGCTGTTGTATATGTGGTCCATTGTTAACTGAAAGATTGTTATGCAGGGCATGATTGTATTTAAATTTGGTACCTGTGAACAAAAAAATTTCTTTAATATTATATTCCTATAGATGGCAAAATACAGTCTCTATAGAATGTTTATTCTGCTAGAGTTCCTGAAAAGGCTATAATTCCATCATACATCCATAAAGGAGAATACATCTGTGTTCTTTTTCTTTTTTGTTTTTGTTAGTATGGATCCCATTTGACATAACTTTGAAATGTATATTTCATTAATGGATGCATATGTTGTGACATTGTTATATCTTAAAATAATCTCATCGATTAAGAACATTATTGTACTATCTGAAAGGCCATTTGGAGTTCAAGTAAATAAGATAATTAAAATGAATGAGATAATTTTGTGATTTGCTCTAAGCATAATTCTAAGATCTTTGTGACAGTTGCTAATATGTTTGTAAAAAAAATACTGTAGTCATTAATTGTCAAAGTCTTATTTTATGGGGGAGGAAAAAGTGTTTGTTTAAACACTCTTAGTCCGGCCTGGAAAATATTTAAGGGCCGGGCGCAGTGGCTCATGTCTGTAATCCCAGCACTTTGAGACGCCAAGGCGGGCAGATCACTTGAGGCCAGGAGTTCAAGACCAGCCTAGCCAACATGGTGAAACCTCCTCTATTAAAAACACAAAAAATTAGCCGGGCATGGTGGCGCATGCTTGTAATCCCAGCTACTCTGGAGCTGAGGTGGGAGGATTGCTCGAGCCCAGAGATGGAGATTGCAGTGAGCAGAGATCATGCCACTGTACTCCAGCCTGGATGACAAAGTGAGACATTATTTAAAAAAAAAATTTAGACAGTCATATATGGTTATATCATATCATTATTTCAGTTAATTTTAAGTTGTGTATATCTAACAGTAATGTTATGTTCTAAAGTGAAAATTAGGTTTAAAAAACGTATTTTTTAAAATAGTGGGTAAAGTTTCTACTGACTACCAATTTATATCATCATCATTATTATCATTGTTAACTCTAATAATCACTTTTTATGTGCTAGTCACTAACTATTCTCAATGTTTTTTTTGTTGTTGTTTGTTTTTTGTTTGTTTTGAGACAGGGTCTCACTCCGGTTGCTCAGGCTGGGGTGCAGTGGCACAATCTCAGTTCACTGCAGCCTCAATCTCTCCGGCTCAGGTGATCCTCCCACCTTAGCTTCCCGAGTAGCTGGGGCTACAGGTATGCACCACCAGGCCTGGACAATTAAAACAATTTTTTTGTAGAAATGGTGTCTTGCTCTGTTGCCCAGGCTGGTCTCAAACTCCCGGGCTCAAGAGATCCCTCTGCCTTGACCTCCGAAAGTGCTGGGGTTACAGACATGAGCCACTATGCCTGGTCTTCTAAATGCTTTTTACATATTAAATAGCTAAATTACACAGACGCTTTTTTTTTTTTTTTTTTTTTTTTTGAGACAAGAGTCTCACTCTGATGCCCAGGCTGGAGTGCAGTGGCGAGATCTCGGCTCACTGCAACCTCCGCCTCCCGGGTTCAAGTGATTCTCCTGCCTCAGCCTTCCGAGTAACTGGGATTACAGGCACCCACCACCACGCCCAGCTAATTTTTGTGTTTTTAGTAGCGACAGGGTTTTGCCATGTTGGCCAGGCTGGTCTCAAACTCCTGACCTCAGGTGATTCTTCCGTCTCTGCCTCCCAAAGTGCTGGGATTACAGGCATGAGCCACAGAGCCCAGCCTCACAGATGCTTTTTAAGTACCTACCAACATTCTCATTTTAAGAGGGGAAACTGAAGTCCAGAGAGGTTAAACAACTAGCCCAAGGCATAGACTTCAAAAGTGGCAGAGCTGGAATCTAGCTGAATATGACTTACTCACCTTAAATTTGTAATAATGAAGGATAGATACTGTATTCTTATATCAGACAAAACAGACTTCAAAGCAACAACAGTTTAAAAAGACAAAGAGGAACATTACATAATGATAAAAGGATTAGTCCAACAGGGAAATATCACAATCCTAAATATATATGCACCTAACATGGGAGCTCCCAAATTTATAATACAAGTATTACTAGACATAAGAAATGAAATAGATGGCAACAAAATAATAGTGGGGAATTTCAATACTGTACTGACAACACTAGACAGGTCATCAAGACAGAAAGTCAACAAAGAAACAATGAACTTAAATTATACCCTAGAACAAATGGACTTAACAGATATTTACAGAACATTCTACCCAAGAACTGCAGAATATACATTCTTTTCATCAGCATATGGAACATTCTCCAAAACAGATCATATCATGGGCCACAAAACAAGTCCCAATAAATTTAAGAAAATTGAAATTATATAAAATAGCTTCTCAGATCACAGTGAAATAAAACTGGAAATTAATTCCAAAAGAAATCCTTAAAACTATACAAATACATGGAAATTAAATAATCTCTCCTGAATGATCTTTGGATCAATAATGAAATCAAGATGGAAATTTAAAAATTCTTTGAACTGAATGATAATAGTTACACAACTTACCAAAACCTCTGGGACACAGCAAAAAAAAGTGCGAAGAGGAAAGTTCACAGCATTAAATCCTTACATCAAAAAGTCTGCAAGAGCACAAAATGACAACCTAAGGTCACACCTCAAGGAACTAGAGAAACAAGAACCCAAACCCGGCAGAAGAAAAGAAATAACAAAGATCAGAACAGAACTAAATGAAATTGAAACAAAAAAAAATACAAAAGATAAATGAAACAAAAAGCTGGTTCTTTGAAAAGATAAATAAAATTGATAGGCCCGTAGCAACAGTAATCAAGAAAAGAAGACAGAAGATCCAAATAAGCTCAATTAGAAATGAAGTGTGAAATATTATAGCTGATACCACAGAAATACAAAAGATCATTCAAGGCTACTATGAACACCTTTATGCACACAAACTAGAAAACCTAAAGGAGATGGATAAATTCCTGGGAATATACAACCCTCCTAGATTAAATCTGGGAGAAATAGAAACTCTGAATAGACCAGTAACAAGTAGTGATATTGAAACAGTAATAAAAAAATTACCAATCAAAAAAAGTCCAGGACCAGATGGATTCACAGCTGAATTCTCTTTTTTTTTTTTTTTTTCCCCGAGATGGAGTCTCGCACCATCACCCAGGCTGGAGTGCAATGGCACAATCTCGGCTCACTGCAACTTCTGCCTCCCAGGTTCATGTGATTCTCCTGCCTCAGCCTCCCGAGTAGCTGGGATTACAGGTGTACACCACCACACCCAGCTAATTTTTTGTATTTTTAGTAGAGATGGGGTTTCACTATGTTGGCCAGACTGGTCTAGAACTCCTGACCTTGTGATCCACCTGCCTCGGCCTCCCAAAGTGCCGGGATTACAGGCATGAGCCACCACACCCGGCCTCACAGCTGAATTCTATCAGGCATTCAGAGAAGAATTGGTACCTATCTTACTGAAACTATTTCACAAGATAGAGAAAGAGGAATTCCTCCCTAAATCATTCTATGAAGTCAGTATCCCCCTAATACCAAAGCCAGAAAATGACATAAGAAAAAAGAAAACTACAGACCAATATCCCTGATGAACACAGATGCAAAAATCCTCAACAAAAATACTAGCTAATCAAATCCAACAGCATATCAAAAAGATAATACACCATGATCAAGTGGGTTTCATAACAGGGATGCAGCGATGGTTTAACATACACAAGTCAATAAATGTGATACACTACACAAACAATTAAAAACAAAAATCACATGTCCATCTCAACAGATGCAGAAAAAGCATTTGACAAAATTCAGCATGCCTTTATGATGAAAACCCTCAGCAAAATTGGCATAGAAGAGACATACCTCAAGGTAATAAAAGCCATCTATGACAAACCCACGGCCAACATTATACTAAATGGGGAAAAGTTGAAAGCATTCCCCCTGAGAACTGGAACAAGACAGGGATGCCCACCTTTACCACTGCTATTCAACATAGTACTGGAAGTCCTAGTCAGAGCAATAAGACAAGAGAAAGAAACAAAAAGCATCCAAATCAGTAAAGAGGAACTCAAACTGACACTGTTCACCAATTATATGTTTGTATACCTAGAAAACCCTAAAAACTCATCCAAAAAGCTCCTAGATTTGATAAACGAAGTCAGTAAAGTTTCAGGATACAAAATCAATGTACACAAATCAGCAGCACTGCTATACACCAACAATGACCAAGCTGAGAATCAAATCAAGAACTCAACCCCTTTTACAACAGGTGCAAAAAAAAGAAATATTTAGGAATATGCCTAACCAGGGAGATAAAAGATCTCTGAAAGGAAAACTATAAAACACTGCTGAAAGAAATCATAGATGGCACAAATAGAAACACATCCCATGCTCATAGATGGGTAGAATCAATATTGTGAAAATGGTCATACTGCCAAAAGCAATCTACAAATTCAATGCAATTCCCATCAAAATACCATCATCATTCCTCATTGAACTAGAAAAAACATTCCTAAAATTCATATGGAACCAAAAAAGAGCCTGCATAGCCAAAGCAAGACTAAGCAAGAACAAATCTGGAGGCATCACATTACCCAACTTCAAACTATACTACAAGGCTATAGTTACCAAAAAAGCAAGGTACAGGTATAAAAATAGGCACATAGACCAATGGAACAGACTACAGAACCCAGAAACAAAGCCAAATACTTATAGACAATTGACTTTTTTTTTTTTTTTTTTAAGACAGGGTCTTGCTCTGTCGCCAAGGCTGGAGTGCAGTGGTGCAATCTCGGCTCACTGCAAGCTCCACCTCCCAGATTCATGCCATTCTCCTGCCTCAGCCTCCCGAGTAACTGGGACTACAAGCGCCCGCCACCACACCTAGCTAATTTTTTGTATTTTTAGTAGAGACGGGGTTTCACTGTGTTAGCCAGGATGGTCTCGATCTCCTGACCTCGTGATCTGCCCGCCTCGGCCTCCCAAAGCGCTGGGATTACAGGCATGAGCCACCACGCCTGGCCGACAACTGCCATTTAACAAAGCAAACAAAAACATAAAGTGGGGAAAAGACACTGTATTCAACAAATGGTGTTGGGGTAATTGGCAAGCCACATGTAGAAGAAGGAAGCTGGATCCTCATCTCTCACCTTATACAAAAATCAGCTCAAAATGGATCAAAGACTTAAATCTAAGACCTGAAACCATAAAAATTCTAAAAGATAACATCAGAAAAACAATTCTAGATATTGACTTAGGCGAAGACTTCATGACCAAGACTTCATGGCCAAAAGCAAATGCAACAAAAACAAATAGATGGTACCTAATTAAACTAAAAGGCTTCTGCACAGTAAAAGAAATAATCAGCAAACAGACAGCCCACAGAGTGGAAGAGTATCTTTGCCAGCTATGTATCTGATAAAAGACTCATATCCAGAATCTACAAGGAATTCAAAAAAATCAGCAAGAAAAAAACAAATAACCCCATCAAAAAGTGGGCAAAGGACATGAATAGACAATTCTCAAAAGAAGATATACAAATGGCCAACAAACATGAAAAAATGCTCAACATCACTAATGATCAGGGAAACGCAAATCGAAGCTGCAGTGCAAAACCACCTTACTTCTGCAAGAATGGCCATAGATGTTGGCATGGATGTAGTAAAAAGGAGCACTTTTACATTGCTGTTGGGACTGTGAACTAGTACAACCCCTATGGAAAACAGTATGGAGAGTCCTTAAAGAACTAAAAGTAGAACTACCAGTTGATCCAGCAATCCTACTACTGAGTATCTACCCAGAGGAACAGAAGTCATCATCCAAAAAAGACACTTGCTCATGCATGTTTATAGCAGCACAATCTGCAATTGCAAAAATATAGAACCAGCCCAAATGCCCTTCAATCAATGAGTGGATAAAGAAACTGTGGTGTATACACACACACACACACACCACGGTATTATATATATATGTTATATATATATATATATGTTATATATATATATATAAATGACATCAGTTTTCTCCAAAGTCTTTTCTCTCTTCATGTATCTGTAACATATTTCTTTCTCTTGATATATGTCATTGTCGAGGAATCCTTGTTTTGACACTTCTTTTGTAAATCAGTTGCTTTTTCTCCTTGCCATTGCTCCACCTGCTTAGACTCTGTATCTCTCAGTTAAAGGATTGCAACAGTCTTCTAATTGCATTTCCTTTCTTTAGTTTTTTTTCTACCTCCAATTAATAGGACATAACATATATAGTATTCCATGGAATATATAGTATTCCATGGAATACTACTCAGCCATATAAAGGAACAAAATAATGGCATTCGCAGCAACTTGGATGGAGTTGGTGATCATTATCTAAGTGAAGTAACTCAGGAATGGAAAACCAAACATCATATGTTCTTACTTATAAGTGAGAGCTAAGCTATGAGGATGCAAAGGCATAAGAATGATATAATGGACTTTGGGTACTTGAGCGGAGGGGTGCGAAGAGGGTGAGGGATAAAAGACTACACATTGCATACAGTGTACACTGCTCGGGTGATGGGTGCGCCAAATCTCAGAAATCACCACTAAAGAACTTTTCTGTGCAACCAAACACCATTTGTTCCCCCAAAACTATTGAAATAAACAACAACAACAAAACAGAATAGATACTGTAAATTCATTCTAATTTGAGGAGGACAGAGAGAAGGGAGATAATGTCCCTTGTCAATTTTTTTGCATTTGTTTATATATTTACTGACTTTTGCTTTCTGTAGGTTAAATGACAATGGCCTTATGAAGTTGATATCTTTGTCTGAATTATTTAGATTGTTTTCCTTCAATTTTAAGAGTGCTATGTACTATGAAAGTACAGTGCTATGAAAAAGTGAGTTAGTAATAGTGTGGCTGCCAGTTGCCTTTGATTACAATGTGACTTTATATCCTGGGGGCACAGGTTGTACTCTGAGGACAGTGGGAAAGCTTTGGAAGATGGTGGGCTGTGGGAGACACCTGAGTGAAGCCATGTTTTAAAAAGATCAATCTGAATATGTTATGTCCTATTAATTGGAGGTAGAAAAAAAAACTAAAGAAAGGAAATGCAATTAGAAGACTGTTGCAATCCTTCAACTGAGAGATACAGAGTCTAGGCAGGTTGGGCAATGGCAAGGAGAAAAAGCAACTGATTTACAAAAGTAGCGTCAAAACAAGGATTCCTCGACAATGACATGTATCAAAAGAAGGAAAGATGTCACAGATGCGTGGAGAGAGAAAAGTCTTTGGAGAAAACTGATGAGTTTATCTTGGAACAGAGACTCTGAAAGGATGACAGGACACCCAGTTTGGACTTACCCTGTGGTTATATAGAGAGCAAGACTCTAACTGTGGAGAGGTCAGAGGTGTGTGCATGAGGCTTGGAACGGCTTTTTGAGAAGCTATGCTGGCGGTTTTCCAGATAAGGGTCCAGTGAGGCCTTTGAAGTGGTTAGAATGGGCTTGGCCAGGTGGGGGCAGCAGAGCATCAGTAATTGCTGGGGACAGCTGGCCGGGACAAGAGCGCTGACAGGGAGTCATGTTTGGATTGAGCCTTCGAACGTGTTCACATTTGTGGGCTGGAAGAACTACAGCCAGTTAAGGAGACAGAGGGAGTGGGGTCCTGAAGGTGGGATCGCCTGGGCAGCACAAATGTGTGGAAGGCAAAGATGCAAAGACTTCTAGGAAGTCAGGAGGGGGTAGGAGTGTGAACAGAAGCAAATGACTAGTGACTTTGAAGAAAGAGATTTCGGAAGAATAGTGAGGCCAACACCAGGTTAAAAGGGGTCAAATGGGCTGGGCGTGGTGGCTCAAGGCCTGTAATCCCAACACTGGGAGGCCGAGGTGGGTGGATCACTTGAGGTCAGGAGTTCTGGACTAACCTGGCCAATATGGTGAAACCCCGTCTCTACTAAAAATACAAAAATTAGCCTGCAATCCCAGCTACTTGGGAGGCTGAGGCAGGAGAATCGCTTGAACCTGGGGAGGTGGAGGTTGCAGTGAGCCAATATCACACAACTGCACTCCAGCCTGGGTGACAAAGCCAGACTCAGTCTCAAAAAAAAGAGGAGGCAGGGGATTAAATGAGGAATGGGTATGGAGATGGAGAAAGTGGGAATAGGAATGTATATTTTCAAGTCAATGAAAAAAAGCAGAGTAACAGGATGGTCGCTTAAAGGGGAGGCAGAATAGAGAGATTTTCTTTTAACCTTAAGTATTCTTGTGAGTGTTTGTGAGCTCAATGAAATAATATCATGAAGAAAATAATTGAAAATGCCTGTGAGAGAAAGAACAAGGGGTTATGAAGACACTCCTCAGAAGAGTTGGGATATAATCAAGAGTTCTGGTGGAAAGTTTGGGTTGAAGGAGAGTAGGAAGGAAGAAGATATAGATAATGGAGATTTTATGGATCTTTATTAAGAGTGCCAACATTGTACAGTCAGCCCTTCATATCCACGCGTTCTGCATCACAGATTTAACCAACTCAGGATCAAAAATGTTCAGAAAAACAATTGCAGCTGTACTGACATATACAGACTTTTCTTTGTCATTATTCCCTAAACAATATAGTATAACAACTATTTATATTGTATTAGGTATTATAAGTAATCTAGAGATTATTTAAGGTATATGGGAGGATGTGTATAGGTTATTTGCAAATAACTATGCCATTTTTTATCATATACTTGAGCATCTGCAGATTTTGGTACCTGGGGAGCAGAGGAGAAGCACTGGAACCAATTCCCCATATATATCAAGAGATGATTGTATAAGTAAGCTGTATTCCAAATGTTCATTAGTTATCTGGAAAAGTTAAATCATTTTCCTGGAGAAACATGTGGTATTGCGGATATGGCATGTGGAAAGATTCTGGGGTGTGCTCTTCAGATCATGACATTATAATCACCTCCCCCTACTTTATAAATGCGGATATAACTCAAAGTTATGTTTTTACTGTTTTCACTTTACATTCTCCTCCTCAGAGAGAAGTTTCACTTTTACGGTTTAAAATATTCTTAACTATATAACAATATTTTCCCCCATTGTTGCAAGGACTCTTTAGTACAGAAAAGGCTGAACATTTAATAATTAGTTTTTAACACAGTGCCGTAATATCTTGTGTACTTTCCCAGAACTCAAATGTCTCCAAGATGGGAATTTAGATCACTGGTTCTGAATCCTGGCTGCACATTAGAATCACTTTGCCCGGAGCTTCTAAGCAATATCAATGTCTCAGCCCACCCTTGGAGGTTTGAATTGAGGCCTCATTCAAGCAGTTTAGAATGAGGCCTAAGAAACAGTATTTTATTTATTTATTTTTTTTTACCAGTTTCACAGGTGAATGTAATATACAGCAGATGTTGAGAGCCACTGACTTAGACGATTAAAGGAACTGCACTGACACTATTAGGTAAATTTTCAATGCATCATGTAGGGTAGGCTGCCCCATTCAAACTCAGTGTGATTAAAATAAAATGCATTTCCACAAGCAGTTTTCTCTCCGGACTTTCTGTCTTCAATTATACATCCACAAAGGAAAACATGAAAACCTCTTAGATTCAGCCTTTTTTCCATTTCCTCATATCCGGTCAGTCCTTAAATCCAATGTCCTTCATAGTCTCATGCCCATGCTCCCACAGCTCTGCCTGCCTCTATGTGTTATGAACTCCTGGAAATCTCTTGCTGTCTTCTTTGGCTCAAGTGCAGACAGTTGAGTTAATCATGTTCTTCAGGCATGTTGTCATCGTGGATTCATGCAAGGCCCTTTGTTTAAATGAAGGTATTTATTCATTCAATAGTCTATTTTGCACATGGCTGCCAGATTTTTTTTAAAAGACTGCTTTCACCAATTCTCTTGACTCACATCTCCCAGTAACTCCTCATTTCCTACTCTGTAAATGGTGAACTACTTTGTGTGCCTTTTAAGGCTTTATATAATTGGTATTGAAACTCCAGGGATTCAGCCTAGGTCCTGCTGCTCACCACACAGGAAGCCAATCACTGAGACAGAGTATTGCCAGGGAAGAAGGCTTTATTCAGGTGCTGTAGCTGAGGAGATCAGAGATCAGTCTCAAATCCATCTCCATTCATCTCCCTGACCAACTAAAATTGAAAGTTTATATACCAGGAAAGAAAAGTAACTATGCGTGGGAAAACAGGAATTAGGGAGGGGTAAGGAAGAGGAATTGGCCAACAGGAAGCAGGTGGTCAGTTAGGCAATAATAATGGCTAAGGGATCTGGCATCTCATTGTCCAAATGCAGTGATTTAGTAAGTTTCAGTTCCTTGATACTATGTGGAAGGCCTGATGTTTGGTTTCCTGAGAAAGTAACTCAGATAAGAAAAATGTAACTTTCTTAAGTCTTAGGAATCTCCCAGACATTTTTTTCTTGCCATTATCCCTTAAACAATATAGGGAATAACTAAAAAAGTCTTGGGAGGGTCTATTTCTATGTTTATTCAAAAGAAACCATAAACATCAGTTTTATGGGACAATTGGACCAGTTTCATAATCGACACCCATTCAACTTAGGATGTCACTTAACTTCTCTGGCCCATTTTACCACCTGTAAAATTATACGTTAATAAATATATAAAGATATGTAATTATATAATACTATATATTATACCTATATAATTCTTTCTAGATCCAAACAAATATTCCTATTTTTTAAAGGACTATTTTCTATTCTGCCTACAATAGGCTATTCATTATTCTAATCAGTTTGGTTTCTTCACTCTTCTAACAACACAAGCTCAGTGTTGCTTTTCATGTTGGTTTTCTCTTTTGAAAAACCTCAGGTCTTTTCTTAACCTGTCTATATGATATCATTATTCAAGGCACAGCTTAGATTCCACTCATCTATAATGTCTTCCTAGATGAGTGCCTGAGTATATGATCACACAATTTGAAATATAATGCATTTTGTTTTGTGTTGTTCCCAGACCTTAAGTATCTTTTTAATATTTTCTAAATATTCTGTTTTTATGTTCCTTTCTTTGTTCTAAGATTTATGTATAAGGATGCTTTAGAATTTTTGAGTGGTTGTACTTTTGTGTTGTTTTAATTTTTGTGGCTACATAGTAAGTATTATGATTTTCTAATTTTGTGCATTGTGGTCAGAGAATAAGATCTATAAAATTCCTGGTTTTAAAAAAATGCGTTTAAATTTTTCTTTGCGATATCATCTAATTTTTGATCAGCTTTTGTCAAGATTTTTATGGAAACTTGAAAGTAATATGAATTCTTTGTTTTCAACAGTTTTTAAGCCAGTAATGTAAAATATCTTTTTACATGTAAAAGAGATATATAACTTATTGTTCAAAACTGGGAACTACATTCATAATCTTACCAGTAAGTATTTTAGCATGTTTGCTTCTAGAGTTTCTATTTTTAAAAAATGACTAAAATCATATATATTATATATATTTGTATCCTGCTCTTGATTATTAACAATAATTTGATGTGTTTTGTCATTAAAATATCATACTTAACATCATTTTTAAAAGCATATTTAATATTCTATTATATGGCTATATCATAATTTAATTAATTCCTTGGTGTTGGACATTTACATTTCATTTTTTTTTTACAACTGAAAATAATATATCATTCTTCAAATGTTAAAATAATAGACTGGAAACACACCCCAACCTCCCATTCCTACTAATCTTTAGAAACGAGACAACGTATATTTTAAAAAGCTGTAACTGGATTGGAAAAGATGGGGAATTTAATATTAATAATTTAATAGTAATATGAATTCTGTTTTAAAGTTTTTAAACAAGTTATGTAAAATATCTGTTTATATGTAAAAGAGATAATGTGTTGTTCAAAATTGGGAACTACATTCATAATCTTACCAGAAATAACAGTACTGTAAGTATTGAAACTTCAGAAACTGTGAAGATTCCCTGGGTGATGGAGAGTAGCTCTCATTGAAAAAGAAAGCTCAGCCCAAAAGGTAAGTACATGAGTACTGCTAGAAGCAGGTAAGAGTGATTCCCAGAATGTACCACACCTGGAAGAGATAAACACGATGAGCAGGGAGGGTCTTGGCAGCAAACAGGGTGATTAGTCAGGGTACCACAGTAGGAGCAGCCAGGTGGCTGCCTCCAGGTGAAGGCAATGGGTATGGGAGATTGGGTCAGAGAGATAAGAATGTGCCCTTAAGTGGATAACAAGGGCACACAAGAGGGTAGGAATTTCCACAAGTGTAAGACTAAGATACCCACTAAGATACTCAGACTGGCAAGATATCCTAGTGGCACATTGTCTCTACTCCCTTACTCTTACTGAAAATTGATAGACATACAATCCTTGGTAGCCTGTCTTGTCTTTCCTTTGAGAGAAGAGACACACTAACTGGGCATCCGAAATACAAAAGTAAGTACCTAGTCAGAATTGTTCGTATTTGTGGAAAGCCAATACCAGGAAATACAATGAACTCAACAAATATAAGTACTTATACCTCAGGAAACAGTTAACAGAGCAAGCAGAACAGGATGAGAACAGAGGATAGTGTATCACTAACTAAGAATAGGGAAACTAAATTTGAACAATAATCTGAACCTACAATTGGAATATACATCAATATAGGACATTGCAGAGGACAGGCAGGGAGGGAAATAAAATCATGCTAATGTTCCTGTCTTATTTGGAGGAGCATATAGGAACTGATTAACCTTAGATATTGTTTGAACAATATGATATTATGGATACATGTTGAAAATGCAAGGGTGATGACTAGAACAACAGAAATAGAATTTAAAAGGCTGGGCGCGGTGGCTCACACCTGTAATCCCAGCACCCTGGGAGGCCGAGGCGGGTGGATCACAAGGTCAGGAGATTGAGACCATCCTGGCTAACACGCTGAAACCCCATCTCTACTAAAAATACAAAAAAATTAGCCAGGTGTGGTGGCAGGCACCTGTAGTTCCAGCTACTCGGGAGGCTGAGGTAGGAGAATGGCATGAACCCGGAAGGCGGAGCTTGCAGTGAGCCGAGGTCACACCACTGTGCTCCAGCCTGGGCAACAGAGCGAGACTCTGTCTCACACACAAAAAAAAAGAAATAGAATTTAAAAGTTTCCAACTGGTAGTTCAATAAAAGGCAATACAGTCAAAAAAATCTGGAAATTGTGGTTAGTAGAAAACACAAAATATGACAGCAGGGAGTAGTTCAAACAGACCATGAAACACAATAATAGGCTAAATTGATCAACTGAGAGACTGCATAAAACCCAGTTATAATAAAGAGGAGAAAAACAAAATGACATGTAATGGTTGAACATAAAAAGACACTTGAAGCAAATGTTAACAAAACAAAAGCAATTATAACTATATTAATATCAGATAAAAAAGAATTTTTTGTTTGAGAATGAGTCTCGCTCTGTCATCCAGGCTGGAGTGCAGTGGCACGATCTTGGCTCACTGTAACCTCCATCTCCCGGGTTCAAGTGATTCCCCTGCCTTACCTTCCTGAGTAGTTGGAATTACAGGTGTGTGCCACCATGCCTGGCTAATTTTTTGTATTTTTAGTAGAGATGGGGTTTCACCATGTTGGCCAGGCTGGTCTCGAACTCCTGACCTCGTGATCTGCACCCCCCCCCTCGGCCTCCCAAAGTGCTGGGATTACAGGCGTGAGCCACCATGCCTGGCCAGATAAAATACAATTTATGACAAAAATACTGAAAGGAACTTGAACTATTTCATGTTATTGAAAGGTATAAGAAAGTATAACAATCATAAGTCTCAATGTGTCTAACAACATAGCTCCCAAAACCACAAACCAAAAACAAATACACTCATGTGGAGAAACTGACAAATCCACAATCATACTGGGTGAATCCAAAGCTCTACTTACTGAAATGGAAAGATTGAGGAGGCAAAAAAAGAGAGAAAGTATAGAAAATTTGAATAATATAATCAACTGAACCAGATAATGCAGTTTTGAGTTTATTCTTTTTGCACAACTAAGGAAATACGGTTGACCCTTGAACAACATGAGTTTGAACTGCACAGGTCCACTTATATGTGGATTTAAAAAAAAATACATTGAAAATTTTTTGGAGATTTGTGACAGTTTGACAAAACTCACAAACAGCATAGCCTAAAATATAAAAAAATTAAGAAAATGTGAGGTATGTCATAAATTCATAAAATACAATGCAGATACTAGTTTATTTTTATCATTTGTTACCATAAAATATACCCAAATCTATTATAAACAGCTAAAATTTATCAAAACTTATACATACAAACAGACTGTATATGGGGTCATTCCCAGTAGAGAGAAATGTAAACAAACATAAAGGTGTGGTATTAAATAACTGCATAAAACTAATGGTGGTTCATACTGTTCTACTGTAATAATTTCATAGCCACCTCCTGTTGCTATTTTGGTGAGCTCAGGTTTGCAAGTATCTGCTTAAAACACTGTGTGATGCTACGTCCAGGGGCAGTGGCTCACGCCTGTAATCCCAGCACTTTGGGAGGCTGAGGCAGGCAGATCACACAGTCAGGAGATCAAGACCATCCTGGATAACACGGTGAAACCCCGTCTCTACTAAAAATACAAAAATTAGCCGGGTGTGGTGGTGGCACGCGCCTGTAGTCCCAGCTACTGGGGAGGCTGAGGCAGAAGAATCGCTTGAACCTGGGAGGCGGAGGTTGCAGTGAGCCAAGATCGCGCCATTGCACTCTAGCCTGGGCGACAGAGGGAGACTCCATCTCAAAAAACAAAAACAAAAAACAATAAAGCACTGTGTGATGCTAATAATCTCTGCGTGAACAGTTCATCTCTCCAGTAAACCGCATATCCCAGTAAAAAGAGATCTGTCACAGTTCTTGCATATTTTTTATTGCATCCAGTGCAATACAGGAAACCTTGAATAACACCAAGAGACCCATGTGAAGTGCCACTAGCAATGCTGGAAGTGCGCCCAAGAAGCAGAAAAAAGTCATGACATTAAAAGAAAAAGTTAAATTGCTTGATATATACCATAGATTGAGGTCTGCACTTATGGTTGCCAGCCATCTCTGACATACAATTCATCTTGGAAACAGATGACATAAACTTATGGCATTGATAAATATAGTACAGTACTGTAAATATGTTTTCTCTTCCTTATGATTTTCTTAACATTTTCTTTTCTGTATCTTACTTTATCATAAGAACACAGTATATAATACACATACAATATGTGTTAATCAACTGTTTACCCAATTATAAGTCTTCTGATCAATAGTGGGTGAATCCTAAGCTCTACTTACTGAAATGGAAAGATCAAGGAGGCAAAAAAAAAGAGAAAGTATAGAAAATTTGAATAATATAATCAACTGAACAAGATAATGCAGTTTTTAGTTTATCCTTTTTGCACAGTAGTTATGTTTTTGGGGAGTCAGAAGTTATATATGAATTTTTAACTGGCATCCCTAACCCTTGCATTCTTTAAGGGTCAGCTGTATGTGCATTTTTTTCCCTTTTTACACAAAATTTTGCCTACTTTGTCAGATGTTTTTCTATCAACTAAGATGCTGGCTTTTGTGTTGCAGAATTCATTGATTTCTATTTTATTATTATTATTATTATTTTGGAGACAGAGTCTGGCTCTGTCGCCCAGGATGGAGGGCAGTGGCGCGCTCTTGGCTCACTGCAACCTCCGCCTCCCAGGTTCAAGCGATTCTCCTGCCTCAGCCTCCCCAGTAGCTGGGACTACAGGCGCCCGCCACCACACCCAGCTAATTTTTTGTATTTTTAGTAAAGACGGGGTTTCACTGTGTTAGCCAGGATGGTCTAGAACTCCTGACATCATGATCCACCCACCTCGGCCTCCCAAAGTGCTGGGATTACAGGCGTGAGCCACCACACCCGGCTATTATTATTATTTTAAAATCAGGAATGGGTGTTGAATTTGTCAAATGTTTTTCAGCTTATGAACAATGGTCATTTTTTTCCTCCTTATATCTTATAGTATATCATTAATACTTTAAATTATAAAATATAACATTTTATTTGGACTTTCGGTTGATTTTCTGTTCTCAGTAATCAACAATTATAAACATTTAAAAACATTCCTTATGGTTTGCTTTTTCTCTCCAGATACAAACACATTAAGTTTCTCTTCGATTTTTTTTTTTTTTTTTTTTTTTTGAGACGGAATCTCGCTCTGTCACCCAAGCTGGAGTGCAGTGGCGCAATCTCGGCTCACTGCAAGTTCCACCTCCCGGTTTCACGCCATTCTCCTGCCTCAGCCTCCCGTCTCTTTGATATTTTTTATGTAACATGTTTCAGAAATTCAGAAAAATGCTAAAGACTATTATGCTTTCTAAATTGACTTTCAGAGAATGGACTTTCCATGAATGTATTTGCTTTTCTAATTCCTTGAACAATATGTTTAAGCTTGAAATTTTGGTTTTAAGACATCTGCTATCTTACCATTGCATTTCAATAATTAGACATATCAGATACCATTTAAAAACGTTAAAGAATTCTTTTCTTTTTATAGTTTTCATCGTCACACAATGATGTACCTAACTTTGAGACTCCAAGGTAAGGTGGGAAATGAAAGACAATTTCTGGTGTTGTTTTGGGGGACCATGGGTAGTCGCAATGGCCAGATCAGGTTTGTACATCTCTCTAGGCCTCTAAGCATGTGAGAGCTGTTTGGGTTGAAGATGTATCTTGTCCCAGACTTTTCATTGTTCTCAGTAATTTAGAACTTGAAATTTGAGTAACTGTAATTTGAAAACTGAGCCACTTGTGCAACTGAATTCAAGACTGTAAAAACGTTGTTTTCTTATCTAATGATGTAAAGCAGCTTCCAAATCTTTTGTCATCAGTTCTCTCCCTCCCCACTCCTTTCTCACTTCCGTTTGAGAGAAAAATGCTTTAGCATTATTTGCAAGCAAGTCTTGTTTTCAACATTTTAGTAAAGACTAGAGTATAATACAAAGTGAAAATTCAGTACACTTCATACAGGTATTTCTTCTCCTTTAATTTATTTTTCCTCATTTACCAATTCTCTCCATCTCTTTTGACCTCAAAATTCTCTATCTGCTTGCCAAAAATTGTCCCTAGCTGCCTCCTTCCATTTCTAGCTGTGTGTGAGGTAGTCCACAGAAGCAGTACACTGAATAGTGCAATTGCTGTGTTGATCATCCCTATGGCTATAGGTGGTTATTATATTTTGTGTGCCCTGAAAGGCTTAGGTGATGTGTTCCATATACAATTTTAAGGCATTTACCCCACGTTTTTCTAAACAAAAAATTTTTAAAGCAATTATTTAAGAGTGGATATATGTTCTCTTTCACTTTACAAAAAATTTTGGAGGGAATCTGAGAGAAGTCATGGTTAGAGATTAGTAAAGTTGGAAAGTACTGCAAATTACCTAACCCAGCTCATTTACAAGTGAGAAAATCTGGGCACAGAGCGGTTAAATCACTTGCAGAGTAACATATAAGAAAAAGAAACACATGAAGGAAGGATAAAGGAAAGGTCTGCATGAAGTGTAGTGATCTAGATTGGTGGCCAGAAATATAAGTGTGATTTTATTTTCAGTTCATGGCTATTTTTACCACAAGAGGAACACTGATCAGCCTAAATTGGTCAGGGAAACAGAGAAAAGTTTTGTCCTCAAAACATAGCTCACTGTCCAGCTTGTTGTAAAAAAAATAAAATAAAGGTTAACTGTCATTATTCTCACTGTTATTGCTTGATTCCACATCTCAAGGCCTAACCACACCACTATGTCTTGGCTTCTCTTTCACCCATCATCTGCCATTTTTGAGCATTGATTCTCCAATGCTTTGTGGACCCTTTCTACTCTCTTTAGGCTCAATTAATTCCTTTATTTTTTAATTAATTCATTGGCAGAATGTTTTCTCACATTTTTATAAGAGTGTTGGCTCTTGAAAGAGGTATTTATTACACATGTTCTTTAACTCCAAAGGAAACCAGAAAAAAACAAACGGGGACAAGAAATCAATTTTCAATTTTACAGGGATATTAACAGATGAAGTATGGTTAGAAAAAAATTTCCTGAAGCAAAATAACCACGCTGCCATTCAATCCTTGCCATTAATGCAGTTTGCCATAATACCAAATTAAATCCATTTTTAAAAAGTTCTGTGTTTTTTAAAACACATATTTTCCCTAAATTTAAGCAAAAGGAGAAGCTCTATTCAAGGCAATAAATTCTACTTACTATTTGTATGGCACTGTGGTGGGCCCTGAAAAGGATACTAAAATGAGTAAGTACCTGCCTTCAGTAGCTGAGTGTGTCTTGTTTTTCTTTCAGAAAGTTTTTGCACAGAAAGAAGTCTGGGGTCTGTGAGACAATCACACAAATTTCAACATTTCTGCCTCTTCTTCACCAGCAGGAATATGAGGCATCTGACACCGTTAGTGAGTTTCACACATTAATTCAACAGATACTTATTGAGTGCTTACTACAGACCTAGTGCAGGTCACTAACAAATCACAAAATCCCTGCCCCCATAGAATTTGTACTCTAGTTGGGGGATAATAAATGGAGAATAAGCACATGAGTAAATTATGTAAGTAATATAGAGAGAAACAAAGCAGAGGAGGAGCATAAGAAATTCTTGGTTTGGTGAGCTTGCAACTTCAAGCAGGGTTTCAAATAGGGTTGCCAGGGAGGGTCTCATTAGAAGGGGACCTGAAGTAATGCGCTGAGTGAAATAAAAGTGTTAGCCAGGAAGATACATTTGGCAAAGCATTCCAAGTAGACGGGACAGCAAGTGCCAAGGCCTCAGTTGGGAGTGTACCTGGCTTTTTAAAATATGAACTAAGAGCTAGGAGGCCAGTGTGGCTGCAACTGGCTAACTAGGGGGAAAGCAATAGGAGAAAATTTAAACCTTTAAGGGCTAGAGACTGGGCTTTACTCTGATGAAAATCCCTGGAGGCTTTTGTTGAGCAGAGGAGTGAAATGATCTGATTTACAGTTTAGATTGTTAAAAGAAAAACTTTAAACAAGTTAAATCTAATAAAGTTTATTTGCACGAGCACACGTGCGCACACACACACGATTTATGAGGCATTCATCAGGCAGCAGCACTTAACAGGGAGAGGTTCAGAGAGCTCTACCCAGCACTGTGGGCAGGCAGTATTTATAGACAGAAAAAGGAAGTGCCCCACAGAAACAGCTTGATTGCTTACAGTTGGGCTAGTCTTATTTGGGCAGGACATTATGACGTATTTGCCTTATATGCACATAGTCTGATCAGTTGGCAGCCTGTGATTGGCTGAAGCTCAGCTACTTGTCACAAGAATATACTCTCAGTTGCAGTTTATTTACATACTAAGTTAGGTTGCAGTTCCCTACATAGCAACTCAGAGTAGGGAGGAAATTTTAGGCCAAATTTAATTTAAATTATGTTGGAGCATGACCGAAGTTGGTCATGGCCAGAAGCTGAACACAGATATGGAAGCTAACACAATATCCAGTGGAGAGAGATTGTGGTAGAGTACATGGGGCGAAATGGTTGATTTCTGCATTTTTGTTGGTGACGCCATCAGGATTTGCTGAAGAACCAAACATGTGACAGGAAAGGACAACACAAGGAGCTGCCAGCTTTGGAAACCAGTTCTACTCTCAGTATTACCTTCGTAAAAGATAGAGCTTTGTAAATTTCTAGATTCCTCGTTCTTATTATCCTAGACTATTTAACCAGACTCTCCAGGGTCGTGGCCCTGGAAACAATACGTTTAAAACTCTTCCCAAGGATCCTTCAGCAGCCAACTTGACTTTGGCTAAGGAGTCCGCCAGCTCTGGGCTCACTTGGGTTGTTTGCAAGGAAGAGCCCATGCCCAGAGTATAAATTGGGAGAACAGAGCTGTGCAAAGAGCGTGGGTTGGTGAGCTAGTGGATGGCGAGATTAATCTCACTCTGATCCCTAAAGCAGGGTGCAGTAATACTCTAAATGCCTCAAATGGGTTGGGAACCATGGAAGGATTCCCGGAGGAGCCCGATTTTAACGAAGCTTTTCTCAGGCCTTTGGTAGGAGGACAGAAACGAAGTTGAATGAAAAAGACAGTGGAGTGGGACTGAGAAATGACAAGGGCCCACCACAGACCTCTCTCTTTCAAGGCCTGTGTCGTCAGGACGCAGGCCAGAAGCCACGACGAGGCGCAGGCGCGACTCCACGAGGGCCACGCCCCTCCTAGAGAAGGACCGACCCGTTTTCCGCCCGCAGCGGAGCTTGGGTTTCCGGGAGGACCTGATTCTGCAAAGGACCAAACCGGATAGAGGTCGCGCGCCCTCTTTCGTCTGCTTTCCGGTTCACTAATACGCAAGTTCGCAGAAGGGCGGGAACGCGCCGTCCCTCTGCGCAGGCGCAGTCGGCGGTCGGCGTGGGGCGCTATGCCGGGGCGGCACGTTTCTCGAGTCCGGGCATTGTACAAGCGCGTCTTGCAGCTGCACCGTGTTCTGCCCCCGGACCTCAAATCCCTGGGCGACCAGTACGTGAAAGACGAATTTAGGAGACATAAGACCGTTGGTTCTGACGAGGCACAGCGTTTCTTGCAGGAATGGGAGGCAAGTGACGCTCCCTTTTCTTTGCCCAAGACCTTTGGGGTTCTTCGGTGTCCAGGTTTCTAGTTCCAGTCCCCTATGCGGGGTTAAACAGAGCAGCAACCTGTTCTGTTTGAACAGCAACGCTGTTCCGGTAACACTTTCCAAAGTTTCTCCCACGGGTTTCTCACTAGAGCAGATCCTATTACTTCAGCGTCCCCAATTCAGTTCAACTTTTGAGCTCCTGCAGATGCCAGGTGCTCGAAGGGTGAGGGTAGGAGGTCACAAAAATGAGCAAGTCGTCGTTAAGTGCTCAAAGACCTCAGGAGCTTTTTGTCCTTTTAAGTGCCTTTGCACCTAGTAAGCGCCCATTAATAAATTAATGGTTCTCTTATTAGTTTTCAAATTTAAAGGCTTATTTCCGTAATTTATTATTTAATCTCAGCGCTTTTGGTTGGGTTTAAATAATTTTCTCACTTGGCTGATACAGAAATCAGATAACATGAAAAAGATTACAAAAGGTTGGAGATTACAAACTGTGAAGGAGAAAAATGCTGGTGGCAGTTAAGTCAGGCGAAAGTTGTTTCCTCCGGTCTCAAGTCCTTGTTACTTCGCCCTGCACCATTGCGCTAAATATTAAACAGACACATGCATTAGCAATAAGTCGTTTGACTTTTTTTTTTTTTTTTTTTTTGAGTGAAGGAAAAAAGATATTCAGAGTATTTCGTGGGGCTCGGGGCCCTGCAGGATTGCCCCTAGTTTTCATTTGCAAATATAAATAAATGAATGGAATTAGAGATTGGAATGACAGCTCAGATATTTGAAAGCATGAGTTGGAGCTGATATGAAAATAGAGGTAAGCGATTCTTCGGCCTAAAAAGTTGAAGGGGAGATGACTGAAGTCTGCTTTTTAAAAAAAAATCAAAAGAATGGTTAGGGTGAACACAAACTTTGCACTGACTTCCAGAATTCTTTTTTGTATAATTATTGAAGCTTTTAAGAGCGACATTTAGAACAATCGGGAAATTTAGAACTTTCTTGAAAATCATGGTGTATTTGATGTAATTCGCTTGCCTGAAGCAGGGAAGTTGAAGCTTTTCAGACACAGAGCACTTTATTTTAATAAGGTAATTTGGTTTTGGAGCCTGAAGAACTGGATTCAGATTCAGTCTCTGACATTTTAAGTGTCAGATCACATAATTTTTCTAGTCTTATTTTCTCATCTATAAAATAATAAGTGTTTATGCATCTCAAAATTTACGTATGTAAATGTATTTACAAGCACTTGTGTATTGCTAATTGTTATGAAGCTATAAGATACTGTATTAAAGTATTTTACATCTTTTATGGTAGGTCATTTTGTGGCCGTACAGGAAGGAGAGTAGCTCTCTGTTGGGAGGAAATAAGGTTATTTTAAGAAGTCTTAAAATGTAAGCACATGGAAGCCTCTTTGGGAAAAAGTAGGAAAGAGTAGCAACTCAGAAAAAATTGATAATAGGTTGTAGGAGAGAGAGAGGGTATAAAAAAGAACTGCATAAATAAAAAATGTGTTATTTGACCTGGTAGGCTTGGTAACTGGGATTGAGCTTTTTAAAACTTGGAATAATTTTAGACATACAGAAGAGTTAGAAAGAGAGTTCCCTACATCCTGTTTCCCCCTGTGTTAGCATCTTACATAATCAGGGTACAGTGATCAAAAACAAGAAATTAACATTGCTACAATACTGTTAACTACAGACTTTATTTACAATTTGCCAGCCCTTTCACTAATGTCCTTATTCTGTTCCAGGATCCAATGGGGATTCTACAATGCATTTAGTCATTCTTTTTCCTTAATCTCCATTCTGTGACAGTTGCTCCGTCTTCCTATCTTTCATTACCTTGATACTTTTTTGAAAAGTACTAGTCTGTTACTTTGTGGAATGTATCTCAGTTTGAGTTTGTCTGATGTTTTCTCATGGTTAAATTGATGTTATGCATTACTGAGAATACCACATGGGCAAAGTGTTCGTCTCAACACTTAATGTCAGAGGGCACATGATACTAACATGACTTCTTACTGGTGATGATAACTGTGATCACTTGGTTAAAGTAATAATCCACGTGGTGTCTCTCCTGTAAACTTACTATTTTCTCTTTTGAAATTAATACATATTTGGGGGTAGGTACTCTCAGGCTTTCAGATGATTACTAGTCTTAGCATTCATTGATGGATTTTGCCATTGTGTTCCAATGGTGGCTCTTTTGTTTCCCTCATTCCTTCTGAATTTATTAGTTGACACGCGTCTGTAGAGAACAGTTTTCCTGTCTTCCCCGACCATTGTTGATCTACTGGAATTAATGAATTGGCAGCTGGGTAAAGATAAATTTAAACATAGTAATCTCTTTGTATAACATAATTATCACAGTTACAAGGCAGCTTAATCTAAGCCTGGGAGTTAGACGTGGTAGGTTGGATCCTACCAGGAAAGATACTTGAAGAACTGGTCTTTTTGAAAGAGTAGGGCTAGAGAAGATGCTAATGATGGGAGGGGAGAAAAACCTGGCTAGAGAAGTTTTATCACCAGAGAGTAATATACTTAAGACTTCCAAGTCTTTTTCCCCCACACATGTTCTTCAAAATATCTAATTTATGATTATGTTATACTAGATACTGCTAGACATGACATGGATTTTTATGCCTTTATTTTTCAGTTAGTGCTCATTACAAACTTGGCACCTGTTGTTTGAATATAACTTAATGGTTACGTTTACATCAAACTAAGAGTAACTGTTGTGGACTTCTAACTTAATATGTAGAGTCTGGTCTACACGATCCCAGTCCCTCACACACATCTAAACTTAATTATGGACTTGAATGGATTCTGAATTTGTTTTACATCAGGGGCAACTTTGGGTATAGTTGCCACTGGAGAAAAGAAAGGGATCAAGAACACTAGAGGCCCCATATTTGGAAGAGAGTTCTCTAATTCTCTTCATTTGTGATCCTGGAAAACTGGCAATATAATAGTAGAGAGAATTCAGCTGGGGAGAGTTTTTGTTCAGGGACCAAGTGGGGCAACGTGGAAGGAAAGTATTTTAAGTATAGAAATGTAAAAGCATGTTTACAGAGTAAATAGTGAATTTATGTAATTTCTCACCATAAGAGAAAAAATTTAAGTTCAGGAAGAGTTTTTGGGAATCTATGAAGGGAGAATGTACGATAACTGGTTTGTAAAATGTGCATTGTAATCTCAACTCTTAGGAGGTAACTATTAGAAGTGAAATTGAGACTCCATAGATCAGGGGTCTTACTATGGCATTTTAAAAGTTCTGACTGTGCTCATTTTTGAGGAATAGTTGTTTAAGGCTTTCTATTTTTCTCTCTGTGCCTACCACTTATTTTCTAGGAAATCAGAATAAGCATTGAAGATTAAATAGATAAAACATGTTGGTGAGAGAATATGAGACAAAGAGCACAGAAGAGTGTGCTCTCAGGAGCTACCTGAAGAGACTTCACGTATTTTTCTTTTTCTGTCCCATGTATTTTTCTGAGTTGTCTCTTGCCTAGTTCCTGTTGTTTTTCTTAAGTACCTGTTCTGTGTCTGTTGGGGAATATTTTTTAACTGTTTTGTTTCTAGAAAAAGGCAGAAACATTTTTCAGATAGTTTTGATCACTTATATTTCCAGACAATGTGCTAGGCATTTAAGACACAAAAATGAATAATAAATGTATTTTACTTTCACAGTGTTCAAAGTTTAGTAGAAAAGGATAGACAATTGTAATATAGTATGAAAGAGTGTCTATTAAATGCTGTGGGATCAAGGAGTAATGGAGGAAGTTGAAAGCTACACAAGATGGTTAAGTCTTGAGTAGGTCAAATTTACCATATCAAAGAGAGAACCTTCTAGAAAGAGGGAATAACATATGCAGAGGCATCGAGGTAAGAAACAGTATGAGGTTTTTTGGGTTTTTTTTTTTTTTTTTTTTTTTTTTTGAGATGGAGTCTTCGCTCTATCGCCCAGGCTGGAGTGCAGTGGTGTGATCTCAGCTTCCTGCAAACTCCGCCTCCCAGGTTCATGCCATTCTCCTGCCTCAGCCTCCTGAGTAGCTGGGACTACAGGCGCCCACCACAGCGCCCAGCTAATTTTTTTTTTTTTTTTGAGACGGAGTCTCGCTCAGTCGCCCAGGCTGGAGTGCAGTGGCGCGATCTCGGCTCACTGCAAGCTCCGCCTCCCGGGTTCACGCCATTCTCCTGCCTCAGCCTCCCGAGTAGCTGGGACTACAGGCGCCCGCTACCACGCCCGGCTAATTTTTTGTATTTTTAGTAGAGACGGGGTTTCACCGTGTTAGCCAGGATGGTCTCGATCTCCTGACCTTGTGATCCGCCCGCCTCGGCCTCCCAACCAGCTAATTTTTTGTATTTTTAGTAGAGATGGGGTTTCACTGTGTTAGCCAGGATGGTATTGACCTCCCGACCTTATTATGATCCGCCCACCTGGGCCTCCCAAATGCTGGGATTACAGGCGTGAGCCACCGCGCCCGGCTGAAACAGTATGACTTTTTTCCAGGAACTGCAGTGTTGTGTTTGGAATTTAGTGTTTTACGCAGAAGATGAGGAAGAAATAAAGCTAAAGAGGTGGCAGGAGACAGGATATTCTGCTAAGGGTTTTAAGTTTTTATTTTGAATCGTTGAAGGCTTTGTAAATGGTGGAAATGACTTAAATTACATTCTAGAAAGATCATGTTAGCAGCAATATAGAGGAATAATTGAAGTAAAAGCCAGATTGAAAGTAGGGAGAACTGTTAGTAGATGGATGTAGTAATCCCAGTCTCAAATAGGTATATACCTAAACCAAGACAGAGGCCTTGAAAATGGAGGATATAGATTTATGAGGTTTTTTTTTTTTCTTTTAAAGTAGAGTGGAACTTGACTTGTTGACTAATACAGTATTAGTGAAGGAGAAGAAAACAGAATGGATAACTCTCAGGTTTGGAGCATGATACCAGTAACCAGAATAGTCATATAGGAGGAACAGATTGGGAATGAGTTCAGTTTGGTGTGCTTTGTGCTAAAAATTCTCATGGACAGTTAAGTGAAGATGTTCAGAGAGATATGTGTTGGTCTGATACTCAGGAGACAGATTGTGGCTGGAGACAGAGATTTGGAAGTTATTACCTGTAGTTGGTAGACTAAAGATGTGGGTGGAAGTGCCCCTTTTGGGTATAAGTTGGTCAAAGATAGAACATTAACATTTAGGAGTTAAGAGAATGAAAGTAGTTGTATAGTGCTGGAATTTTTCTTTTCTTTTTTTTTTTCCATCTGTATGTAGTTGTTCCTAGCTACTGCTGCAATGTAAGTACTTTTTTACTTTTTAAAATTTTATTTTAAGTTCTGGGATACATGTGCTGAACATGCAGGTTTGTTACATAGGTATACATGTACCATGGTGGTTGCTATAGCTATCAACCCATCATGTAGGTTTTAAGCCCTGCATGCATTTGGTATTTGTCCTAATGCTCTACCTCCTCTTTCCCCCCACCCCCTTAAAGGCCCAGGTATGTGATGTTCCCCTCCCTGTGTCCATGAGTTCTCATTGTTCAATTCCCACTTAGGAGTGAGAACATGAGGTTTTTGGTTTTCTGTTCCTGTATTAGTTTGCTGAGGATGATGGTTTCCAACTTCATTCATGTCCCAGCAAAGGACATAAACTCATTCTTTTTTATGGCTGCATAGTATTCCATGATGTATATGTTCCACATTTTCTGTATCCACCCTATCATTGATGGATATTTGGGTTGGTTCCAAGTCTTTGCTATTGTAAATAGTGCTGCAGTAAACATACATGTGCATGTGTGTTTATAGTAGAATGATTTATAATCCTTTGGGTATATACCCAGTAGTGGGATTGCTGGGTCAAATGGTATTTCTGGTTCCAGATCCTTGAGGAATTGCCACACTGTCTTCCACAATGGTTGAAGTAATTTACACTCCCACCAACAGTGTAAAAGTGTTCCTATTTCTCCACATCCTCTCCAGCATCTGTAGTTTCCTGACGTTTTAATGATTGCCATTCTAACTGGCGTGAGATGGTATCTCATTGTGGTTTTGATTTACATTTCTCTAATGACCAGTGATGATGAGCTTTTCTTCATGTTTGTTTACTGCATAAATGTCTTTTTTTTTTTTTTGAGAAGGGTGTGTTCATATCCTTCGCCCACTTTTGGATGGGTTTTTTTTTTTTTCTTGTAAATTTGTTTAAGTTCCTTGTAGATTCTGGATAGTAGCCCTTTGTCAGATGGATAGATTGCAAAAATTTTCTCCCATTCTGTAGGTTGCCTGTTCACTCTGATGGTAGTTTCTTTTGCTGAGCAGAAGCTCTTTAATTTAATTAGATCTCATTTGTCAATTTTGGCTTTCGTTGCCATTGCTGTTGGTGTTTTAGTCATGAAGTCTTTGCCCATGCCTATGTCCTGGATGGTATTGTCTAGGTTTTCTTCTAGGGTTTTTATGGTTTTAGGTTTTACGATTAAGTCTTTAATCCATCTTGAGTTGGTTGTAAAGTGTAAGGAAGGGGTCCAGTTTCTGTTTTTTGCATATGGCTAGCCAGTTTTCCCAGCACCATTTATTAAATAGGGAATCCTTTCCCCATTGCTTGTTTTTGTCAGGTTTGTCAAAGATGAGATGGTTGCAGATGTGTGGTGTTATTTCTGAGGCCTCTGTTTTGTTCCATTCATCTATATGTCTGTTTTGGTGCCAGTATCATGCTCTTGTGGTAACTGTAACCTTGTAGTAATAGTTTGAAGTCAGGTAGAGTGATGCCTTGAGCCTTGTTCTTTTTGCTTAGGATTGTCTTGGCTATGCGGGCTCTTTTTTGGTTCCATATGAAATTTAAAGTAATTTTTTTTCTAGTTCTGTGAAGAAAGTCAATGGTAGCTTGATAGGAATAGCATTGAATGTATAAATTACTTTGAGCAGTATGGCCATTTTAGCAATATTAATTCTTCCCATCCATTAGCATGGAAGGTTTTTCCATTTGTTTGTGTCCTCTCTTACTTCTTTGAGCAGTGGTTTGTAGTTCTCCTTGAAGAGGTCCTTTGTGTCTCTTGTAAGTTGTATTTCTAGGTATTTTATTTTCTTTGTAGCAATTGTGAATGGGAGTTCACTCATGATTTGGCTCTCTGTCTATTATTGGTGTATAGGAATGCATGTGATTTTTGCACATTGATTTCATATCCTGAGACTTTGCTGAAGTTGTTTATCAGCTTAAGGAGTTTTTGGGCTGAGACGATGGGGTTTTCTAAATACACAATCAGGTCATCTGCAAACAGTTTGACTTCCTCTCTTCTTATTTGAATAAGTTTTATTTTTTTCTCTTGCCTGATTGCTTTGGCCAGAACTTCCAATACTACGTTGAATAGGAGTGGTGAGGGAGGTCATCATTGTCTAGTGCTGGTTTTCAAAGGGAATGCTTTATCATTTTTATTGTGTCTGTTTGATTCTTCTCTCTTTTCTTCTTTATTAGTCTGGCCAGCGGTCTATTTTGTTAATCTTTTCAAAAAAACGTCTCCGATTCATGGATTTTTTTGAAGGGTTTTTCATGTCTCTCCTTCAGTTCTGGTCTGATCTTAGTTATTTCTTGTCTTCTGCTAGTTTTTGAATTTGTTTGCTCTTGTTTCCCTAGTTCTTTTAATTGTGATGGTAGGGTGTCAATTTTAGGCGTTTCTCACTTTCTGATGTGGGCATTTAGTGCTATAAATTTCCCTCTAAACACTGCTTTAGCTGTGTCCCAGAGATTCTGGTACATTGTCTCTTTGTTCTCATTGGTTTCAAAGAAACCACTTTCAGGAACCTCAATCAATCGTAGGCTTGGTCTTTTCACATAGTCCCATATTTCTTGGAGTCTTTGTTCGTTCTTTTTCATTCTTTTTTCTCTAATATTGTCTCCATGCCTTATTTCAGTAAGTTGATCTTCAATCTCTGATATCCTTTCTTCCTCTTTGTTGATTTGGCTCTTGATACTTGTGTATGCTTCATGAAGTTTTCATGCTGTGTTTTTCATCTCCATCAGGTCATTTATGTTCTTCTCTAAACTGGTTATTGTGTTAGCAGTTCCTGTAACCTTTTGTCAGAGTTCTTAGCTTCCTTGCATTGGGTTAGAACATGCCTCCGTAGCTCAGAGGAGTTTGTTATTGCCTACCTTCTGAAGCCTGCTTCTGTCAATTCATCAAACTCATTCTCCATCCAGTTTTGTGTCCTTGCTGGAGAGGAGTTGCAATCATTTGGACGAGAAGAAGCATTCTGGTTTTTGGAATTTGCAGCATTTTTGTGCTGGTGTTTCCTCATCTTCATGGATTTACTTTGGATGGGGTTTTGTATGAGGGTCTTTTTTGTTGATGTTCATGTTGCTGCTTTCTGTTTGTTTTTCTTCTAATAGGCCCCTTTTCTGCAGATCTGCTGCAGTTTGCTGGAGGTCTACTCCAGACCCTATTTGCCTGGGTATCACCAGCAGAGGCTGCAGAACAGCAAAGATTGCTGCCTGCTCTTTCCTCTGGAAGCTTCGTCCCAGAGGGGCACCAGCCTGATGCCTGCCAGAGCTCTCCTGTATGAGGTGTCTGTCAACCCCTGTTGTGAGGTCTCTTCCAGTCAGGAGGCATGGGGGTCAAAGACCCAGTTGAGGAAGCAGTCTGTCCCTTAGTGGAGCTCAAGCACCGTCCTGCGAAAGCCCTCCTTGTCAGCATCCGCTGCTCTCTTCAGAGCCGTCAGGCAGGAACATTTAAGTCTGCTGAAGCTGTGCCCACAGCTGCCCCTTCCCCCAGGTGCTGTGGCCCAGGGAGATGGGAGTTTTATCTGTAAGCCCCTGATTGGGGCTGCTGCCTTTGTTTCAGAGATGCCCTGCCCAGTGAGGAGGAATCTAGAGAGGCAGTCTGGCCACAGCTGCTTTGCTGCGTTACGTTGAGTTCCTCGCAGTCCTTAGTACTGTCAGAGGAAAACAGGCTACTCAAGCCTCAGTAATGGCAGATGCCCCTCCCCCCACCAAGCTGTGTCATCCCTGGTCGACTTCAGACTTGTGCTGGCAGCGAGAAATTCAAGCCAGTGGTTCTTAGCTTGCTGGCCTTCATGGGAGTGGGACCTGCTGAGCGAGACCACTTGGTTCCCTGGCTTCAGCCCCCTTTCCAGGCGAGTGAACGGTTCTGTCTTGCCTGGGTTCCAGGCACCACTGGAGTACCGAAAAAAAAAAAAAAAAAAAACCCTGCAGCTAGCTCGGTGTCTGCCCGAATAGCTGCCCAGCTTTGAGCTTGAAACTCAGGGCCTTGGTGGTGTAGACACACAAGGGAATCTCCTGGTCTTCGGATTACAAAAATCATGGGAAAAGCATAGTATCTGGGCCGGATAGCACAGTCCCTCATGGCTTCCCTTGGCTGGGAAAGGGAGCCCCTCACCTCCCCCCAACTCCTTGCGCTTCCTGGGTGAGGCAGCACCCCATGCTGCTTCTGCTCGCCCTCCATGGGCTGCACCCACTGCCTAACCAGTCCCAGTGAGATGAACAGGGTACCTTAGTTGGAAATGGAGAAATCATTGGAGAAATCAAATGGAGAAATGTATTGGTCTTGCTTGGAGCTGCCAACCAGAGCTGTTCCTATTTGGCTATCTTGCCAGATCCAAGAGAATCCATTTTCTTTTTCTTCTCTTCAAGTAAAGGCAATGATCCCGGTATCATGGACTGACTGTAACTGCTCTTCTTGATTATGTTCAATTCTTTATACTTGTGTGATAATTTAGTTATTATAACATTTTCTTTCCCATTTTATTTTGTTGCATTTGTTCGAGAGGAGGAAATGCTTCAGACTTCAGGTAGCCATCCCTTTGTAACTCTCATGGGATGTCTTATATATGATTTTGAAGTGGATCATCATTTGTATGTATGTATCATATATACACATGTATTATTAAGTGGCATGTCACCTATATTTAGAGTTTCCTTAGTATAATTAGGATTGGATGGGTATTTGGCTAGTTTTTATAAATGTATGCTTCTCTTACCTAATTTGTGGACCTCATTTTGTTGCTCTTGAACATCTTGATTTATAGTTTTAGCTTGCAGGAGAAAAGGAATGAATTGCTTCTCTGTTTAGTGAATGGATTGTATGTGTCAGGGATACATTTCCCAAGTATGAGTGGGTCAGTTGGGTCTCAGTCAAATTGTTAATTCTGCATTTTACTCATTGTCGGTGTTTTTGTGATGGTTTATTGAATGGTGATTTGTCACACATATATGTTTTCTACATCAAATTTTTTTTGTTTTTTGTTTTTTGTTTTGACTGAGTCTCCCTCTGTCACTGAGGCTGGAGTGCAGTGGCACTGCGTCGGCTCACTGCAACCTCCTTCTCCTGGGTTCAAGCAGTTCTCCTGCCTCAGCCTCCCAAGTAGCTGGGATTACAGGCGTCCACCACCACATCTGGCTAGTTTTTATATTTTTAGTAGAGATGGGGTTTCACCATGTTGGCCAGGCTGGTCTCAAACTCCTGACGTCAAGTGATCCACTTGCCTCGGCCTCCCAAAGTCAAGTTTTAACTTTTAAAACATTTTAACCATACTGTGGTCCTTAACTAATGGTTTAAAAAGGGGTACAAGAGAAGATACAAAACAGTTTATCCTTGCAACATAGAATGTTTTCTACTTTTTCATGTCTGAAACACTTGCATTATTAGTGAAGCTTTTAAGATATTACTACTTAGGAATATTTAATTTTTATTGGTGTTATAAAATGTGTTATAACAATACTCATGATAAAGTAACAAAGTAAAAATTATAGTTTGATCAATATTGCATATATTATTGACTTTATGGTATGTTACTAGAATACAGGTGTATGTTTCTTTTATTTAAATGATTCAAAATTTTCAGATTTAAAATAATGGTAATAGCATGATAATGTTAATATGCTAGTGGTCATAGTTCTGAAACATTGTGTGTGTAGAGGTATGTGTATAGGTAATGTGCAATCTTAAAATTTGAAGTTTTTGTACAAAATTTAAGGTGATAAAAATTATATATGCATGAAAGGAAAATAAAAAGAAATTAAAATTCATGAAAAATATGGGAAAGAATATGTGGATGATATTAATTTTCCTTATTCTTACTATTTTATTAAATAAATGTAGTTTATGGTTGCTTAATAAGAACACTGTATACAACTGAAGTTTTACATAGGGAGTAGAATTAACTGAAAGAGAGCTTCTGATTGTTTTGTTAAGCCCCTGTTTTTCAGTTGGTGCACTTTTTTTTCCCTTTGAGATAGGATCTTGCTCTGTTGCCCAGTCTGCTCTCGAACTCCTAGGCTCAAGTGATCCTCCTGCCTCAGCCTCCTTAGTAGCAGAGATTAACTTTTTTCTTTTTTTTTTTTTTTTTTTTTTTGAGACGGAGTCTCGCTCTGTCGCCCAGGCTGGAGTGCAGTGGCGCGATCTCGGCTCACTGCAAGCTCCGCCTCCTGGGTTCACGCCATTCTCCTGCCTCAGCCTCCCGAGTAGCTGGGACTACAGGCGCCCGCTACCACGCCCGGCTAATTTTTTGTATTTTTAGTAGAGACGGGGTTTCACCGTGTTAGCCAGGATGGTCTCGATCTGCTGACCTCGTGATCCGCCCGCCTCGGCCTCCCAAAGTGCTGGGATTACAGGCGTGAGCCACCGCGCCCGGCCTAACTTTTTTCTTAAGTTGAAGTAGTAGATACATATGGCTTAGAATAATTAATTAGTGTAGAAGGGCTTATAATAAAAAGCAGTGTACTCTTTCCTGTTTATCTCTTCAAAGGGGACATTTTTTGTTTTATTTTGGTCTCTTTCATGTTCCAAATGTCTTGAGAATTTTGGTTATCTGTCCATATTTATGAATAAAACAATAAGAAACTAACCAAGAACTATACATATAGATAGGCTTGTTGATTGGGAAATTACTTTTAGGTTAATCTTGCCTGTATTTGCTTCCTGCTCCTGATTTCCTACCTACCTGGTGTTTGAGTTCACTTGGTTTTGGCAGCTTGGCTGTCTCTTTAGGTGTATTCTCTGTTTGTATTCGGAACTGTGGCCTCCTGTGTCTGCTTTGCTTCATTATTTACACTGTTCTGCTTTCCATCTTCAGAAAATCTGTTGAAATTGCTTGGCCGCTAATGGCTCCATTCTTGTTCTCTAGTCATTATGGATTATTCCTTTTAAAAATTGCTTTACTGCTAGTTTAGTCTGGCTTTGGAAGGGAGAGGAGATAAAAAAATAAGCTCTCGTGATATCCCCAGTCTGCCATCTTTACTTGGAAATCCTTTCATGTTAAAGATGAAGAAACTAAGGCCTATAGAAGTAAAATGACTTGTTTGATACTGATGCAGGATTTTTTCAGTGCCGCTTTGCCAGCCGGAAATCTCTGGCCAGCAGCACCCCTGCCCAGGCCTCACTTAGTTCTGAGCTGGCCACTAGTCTCTATGCTCTGCCCACCCAGGCTGGCAGGCTGCGCTCAGCTTATGCTACCAGCCTGGATCCCATGTCTGCTGAGGGCGAGCCAGGCACAGAGCAGCAAAGGATATGTGAGCAAGCGAGTGTGGGATCCAGCCATGGTGCACAGCCAGGTGTGCCGGCTGCTGTGGTGGGTCTGCGGTGGGATGGGCAGCTTCAGGCACTGGCTTCGTGCGAGGCCGTGGCTGGACCAGGCATACCACAGCAGCTTCCACCTTGGGTGCCAGCATCAGGATGAGGAGAAGGCAGTGGAGCCCGAAAACTTGGAGATGCCAGGAACTGTGGAGCCCCAAAGGGGGCATTACAGCACGTGAAATCTCGTCTCTATTAAAAATATAAAAACTACCTGGATGTGGTGGTGGATGCCTGTAATCCCAGCTACTCAGGAGGCTAAGGCAGGAGAATTGCTTGAATCCTGGAGAAGGTGGTTGCAGTGAGCCCACACAGTGCCACTGCACTCCAGCCTCGGTGACGGAGTGATCTCAAAAAAAAAAAAAAAAAAAAAACAACCTTGATGTAGAAAACATATATGTGTGACAAATCACCATTCAATAAACCATCACAAAAACACTGACAATGAGTAAACAAGACAGCTTATTTCTGCTGTCTGCAGCCTAGCAAACTGGGGCATGTTACAGCTCTGGCTCGGGAAGTCCTGGGGTCTGGTCCCCCAGAAGGGTCCTAGCTCTTCTTTTGTAGTCCAGCTGGTGGGAGTGTGTCACTGCCTGCAGCTGGGTGAGCTGATCAGCTTGTTCATGTTATAGCTTGTTCATTCCTACTGCCCTGCTCTGGCCTGTGGCTCTTGGGCTGGCCCCGCCCCTCCAATGCTTCCTGTCACGTGTGGCCGCAGCCCTGTGATGGCAGAGGGTGGGAGGGCTACAACCATTTGGCAGGTCCCAGGTTCTTGTCCCGCATCCAAGAAGAATAGGGTTATGGGGACAACCACATAGTGAGTAAGGTGGAGAAGAGTTTTATTCCAGTCTCCACACAAGAGGGGACCTGAAGTGGATAGTATTCCCTACCTGAAGGGGGATAGTCTCCACCTGTGGCTGAGTCCAGGGGTTTTTATGGGCTCAGAATGGAGGAGTGTATGCTGATTGGTCCATGGGCAGGCCTGGAAAAAACACCATTTGATTGGCTGAAAAGGCAGGGAGGAAGTTCTCTATCTGGTCATGGACTTTGCCAGGAACTGGCAGCTCGGTTTTCAGGCTCCAGGCTGTTTTTGGCTTGAAAGTCAGTTTCATTGGACCTGCCCTTGTCTGCCTAGGAATTTGTCTGTCTCCTGCTGCTATCAGTATCATATAGCTAGATAGGACAAAAATGTTGTGTTCTTAGTTTATGAAGGTCTAGTCAAGATTTAAAATTAGTGTTTCCAAAAAACTATTAAACTTTTGTGCTGTAAGATGATTACAGATTTTTTCCTTTGAATCTTGCTTGTTTGCTTTTTACAATTTGTCTATTTGATTCTTCAGTTTTTATATTTTTCCTGAGGGAAAAGATATCTTCTTAATCATCTTTTTATCTTCTACACTTCTAGCACAATATCTTGTAAATCAGTATCTAAATATTATTTAAGTAATAATTTGTTTTTATGTTTATTAGCCTGAAGTGCTAATTGCCTGATATTTCTATTTGAAAGATTGTTTTCAGTAATGAGATGAGAATGGAAATTGCTGGGCTGTAACTGTTAAACTTTTTAAATAATCAGGCACATATTTGTTTTCTGTGTGATTTTTTGAAAGGTTTCTTTGGGCCTTAGTTGTCTCAAGAGGGAAAATATATTTTACCCCTGAATTAGGGATGGACCAAAAGTTCCTTTTTACCTCTTAAGATGTGATTATATTATGAGGTGAGTTAAACTATTGAATCAAATGGCTTGGTTAAATTATAAAGACAAATAGAATGTTTGGGATTAATATGTGATTGGTCACATTAATATGAAAAGAACTTATTTAGCTCAATAGGAAAAAACTTAAAGCTTTACTAAAAGAAATGGGCAAAAGAGACTCTAATAGGTCATTCTGTGATTTACGTACAAAGATGTTAATTGCTGTGTTGCATATCTATAGTAAAGTGAGAATTTTAAATTACTGTAGATATCCAATGATAGAATAATGAAATTATAGCCACATGATGGATGGGTTAGTATGCAGTTATTAGAAATGGTGTTTCAGAAGAACTAATAACATGGAAAAACTGTAACATAATTACATATAAACTTTATCTTTGGATGATAAGATTAAGAATGATTGTAATTTTCTTCTGTGTACCTCAGATTTTCTTGATTATCTGCAAAAATCAGGTGTTACTTTAGTAATTATAAGAAAGTTATTAAGGATAATTTTTAAAATGCACTGGATGTAGTTAATATTTTTACCAGTCTTTTTCACAAAGGACTTGAGGCAGACATGCTCAGTGAGTCAGTTACTAGCGCCTTATATATACATTTCCTAATTTTGCCTTTAAAATTTTGTAGGTTCAACTCAGACTTTTTCATGTTTAATAAATGTTAATGTCATCTATATATTTTGTATGATTTCTTGTTGAGTTTTGTAAATGAAGTAAATGAAAATCTAAACGTGTAGATTCAAAATGTATCTAAATATTTCTTTTTTATGTAACCGTTAGAAAAAATATTTGGAGTCTTTAGGGCTCTAAACTGAGATCAGAAAATCATCATGGTTATCTATTTGGTACCTATCATCACATCAGTGTCATCTATCTGGTCTAGTATTATGTCTTGTTAAGCAATGTGAATAATCTTATGTTTAATTTCTTAGAGATCATACTTAAATATTCAATGATTTTCCACTAAATTTGATAAAAATTAAGTTACCATGTAGTAACTGTATTCCATTTTAATTTTTTACCTTTTTCCCCTATGTTTTATAGAAGGTGAATGAAGGCTGTCAGTGAGGTAGGATTGGGAGGGGATATAGGTTAACTGTTGATTTGTCTTCTTCTGACACATCAATCAGGGAGGGTGGAAGACAGGTAAATAGGCTCCGCTTGGCTTAGAAACCAGTAGGCTTCAGAAAGATATTCTAGGTAGCTATGTGCCACCTTGATTGTGATCATATAGGGTCTGGTAATTGATCTTATAGTCTGGAGTTGGACTTTACCAACATAACCAGAAATGATCAGATTTTTGGCAGCAGACTCACATTACTTAAATTTGTATAACATTGAAATATAAATAAGAATACTGATTTATTTTTTCTGCTGCTAGGGGAGTGGGGGCTTGTGAAGAGGGCTCTCATTTCCAGGAGTTAGAATATTTATATTTACTTCCAGGGGAAACCTTTTCAGATATGTCTCAGAATCATGTATTTTTTTTAGATTTTAGAAAGTGAAGAAGTAGTATTTAGTGAATTTTAAGAAACACCGAGTGGGATCTAGGGTGGTACTGTAATCAAATACATTAGTATGTCTGCAGAAAAAAATTTGAATATTCACAGTAAGTGGAGTAAATAAAGACTTTATGTACATTTATGTCAGGATTTGCTGCCAGATAAGTTCTGAAAGAGCTTTTGTTTTTAAGAACTTCTTTGACTTCAGGGGATTGTGGACCTCTATTAAGCTTTCTGGGAAACTGAATTAGTGTTTAGAAGGTTGCCTGGTAAACATGGAATTAAAATGACAGGGAGTGGGTAGGCGTGAGAGCTTTTTTCATCAGACCTCACTGTGTCTGCAGTAGAAAACATCCCTTTAGTGATTATTTTTGTGGGTCCTACAGCTTCATTGCCCTTTTTTCCTGAACAGTACTGAATGCATATTGTAAGTTTGCCCTCAATCCTTTATTTTTAGGTTTACCACCTTCTTTCTGTTGAGGTATCATTGTTACTATTACACATGTTAATGGATTAAACTACTTCTTACTTATTTTTCCTAGGCCTGAAAAATTTCAGATTCTTCTCTTTGTGTGTAAATTTAATTAGCTTAACCCTAGAGGAGGGAGAATGGTATTTGCCTCATTTACAAGTTTTTGCTCTTCTTTACTCCTAAATCAGTGTAACTCAAAGCATTTCTAAAGTAAATTGCACTTTGCTTTCAGAGCTCTAAAACACTAAAATATTTGTGCTTTATTCGAATAGATTTAAAAATTATAGTATGGTTTATTTTCCTTTAAAAGACATTTCATTGTTATAAACACACAAACAAAAACCCAAGGCCAAAACCGGAATATTATTGTACATGTCATAGGTTAAGTAGGAACGGTTTCTGGACTTTGGTGCAATAACTCTTTACTGACGAAGAGGTCTATAGTTTGTTTAAGAACTATCCCACTTAAAAACCAATCCATACACTTTTCATGCAGTTGACTCCCTCCCCCCTTTCCAAAGCTCAGAATGGCAGCAGATGATACAGCAAACACGTAACTGCAAAAACAGCTACAGCAGCTACCTGGGTGAGATGGCTGCCACCTGCAGCCTCAGTGAATCTGGCTTCAAACCACATGCCTTGAATGTGGCCCCTCCCAAAAGTAACATGTTTATTGCCTCACACTTCCAATCATGGGCCTCAAGAGTTTGTGATTTATTTATTTTATAAGCTATAGATATATATAACTGATAACTCTGGATTACTGGTGAATAACCAGAATGAACACCACTTTAAAAGAAAAATGCTGTGACTATCATTAAATGCTTTTATAAGGCTAAGAGAAAGATGCACAGAGTGAAAAGAACTTTCGTTTTTGAGACAGAGTCTTGCTGTGTCTCCCAGGCTGGAGTGCAGTGGCATGATCTTGGCTCACTGCAACCTCCACCTCCCAGGTTCATGTGATTCTCCTGCCTCAGCCCCCCAAGTAGCTGGTATTACAAGTGCCTGCCAACATGCTTGGCTAATTTTTGTATTTTTAGTAGATATGAGGTTTCAGTATGTTGGCCAGGCTGGTCTTGAACTCCTGACCTCACATGACCCGTCTGCCTTGGCCTCTCAAAGTGCTGGGGTTACAGGTGTGAGCCACCTCACCCAGCTGAGAAGATGTTCTTACTTTAAAATGTTTGGACATTTTTGCAAGTTTGATACAGTTTCTGGGTGCTCATAACACCCCTGACTGTTTAATGCACATACTTAAGATTTTCAGAACACTTTTAGAGAAACTGACGTGATCATATTCTAATTTTGTAATTAAATCTAGTAAGGGCAGAGACATTCTCAGAGAGGTGTATTATGATGTTTTCCCTACTCTGGATTTTACATGGAAAGAGATGCTCAGTTTTACTTCTTCTTCATACCCCCTTCCTTAACCGTCTCTTTCTCCTGTCTGTCATCCTGTTCATCCTACTCCTCTTTTTTTTTTTTTTTTTCCCCAGGAACTTTAGCTTTCTCCTTTGCACTGTCAAATTTTCCTGAAGTGGCTACATCCTTGTCATATTTCTCATTGAGCTTTACCCCCTTATTATTGTAAGGCTGCTTTTTGTTATCAGTAAGGGTACTCTACATCATACCTAACATTTTGGTCTTCAGTTAAGATGCCAGTGTTTGTGGATTTGTTCTTAGGATACAACTCTAAACAGAACAAGAAGCTAGCTGGCAGTGATAGTTTGTGGACATTAGGATCCTTCTTCCTGCCTCTCTTAGCTGCTCCAAAATGCTTCATTTCCAGATCATCAAATTTAAATTCCTTTCTTAGACGTTGTCTCTGACCTGCAAGAGGACTTCTTAAAAACCTGCAACACTAATGGGGATCTCTGGATTTTTCTTTTTGTACTTCTGGCCTATACAAAGAAGGGAAAGTAGATCTTAGCCCATTGGTTTCTTGGGGTCACCTTTAGTCATTATTGACTGCATTATTTGCTAGTCCCCATATGTGTGTGTGTGTGTGTGTGTGTCTGTGTGTGTGTGTGTGTGTGATGTATGTGCGTGTGTGTGTGTGTGTGTGTGTATATATATATATATATTTTTTTTTTTTTTTTTTGGGAGACAGAGTCTCACTCTGTCACCCAGGCTGGAGTGCAGTGGCTCAATCTCGGCTCACTGCAAGCTCCGCCTCCCAGGTTCACACCATTCTTCTGCCTCAGCCTCCTGAGTAGCTGGGACTACAGGCGCCCGCCACCACGCCTGGCTAATTTTTTGTATTTTTAGTAGAGACGGGGTTTCACCGTGTTAGCCAGGATGGTCTCGATCTCCTGACCTCGTGATCCGCCCGCCTCGGCCTCCCAAAGTGCTGGGATTACAGGTGTGAGCCACCATGCCCGGGCTAGTCTCTGTATATATTTTTAAAGAAGAATTTGGTAGGTTCATGATGATTAGGATAGATATAAATGTATTTGTCAGAGACTATCTTAAATATGCATTTCTATGCCATTTTCAGTTAATGTATTTGGTTTCACCTGCAATATTTGTCGAGCTGTTAGGACAAAGACTAATAGGAGTTTCCGAAGCTTGATACTCTTATAACTAACTATAACTAATTTAATACCCTTGAGTATATTTCTGAAGAATTCTTTATAAACTGATTTTTTTTGAAATATAACTTTTAGGTATATTGGCAAACTTACTAATTAAAAGAGTTCTTTTGTGAATCCTTTTGAAAAGTGAATTATCAACCTGTAATTTGTTTCTTTGTGTAAACCTGTATTTGCATAAATCAAATTTGTTTTAAATAGGGTATGTCTAGAAATCTTGATGCATGTATCTGAAAAGAAAATTTCTGTTTCATGTGAAGAATTCCGATTTGGTACTTTCAGTAAGTAAGACCTGCCAGATTATTTTAGTTCCACTTTTTTTTAACAAAATGCTATCAAAATATTCTTTACAGCCTAAATTAAGGGGGTGGCAAGAGTTTATGTAAGATTGAACTATGTACAGTACACTTTTAAACTATTTTCTTAAATAGTAATGGGTAGTGTGAAGTTTTGCAAAGTTAAAAAGTTATTCAGAAGTTTTTTTCTCTTTTAAAGGCATAACTGGAATCTGAAATTATTTTGCTTTAGCTTAGTCTGTAGTTAAAGAAGTAGATGTATATGGTGCATTTAAATATAATGTTTGTTCACTTACTACTTACTATTGTTTGATTAATATCCAGCAATTTATTGCTCTGCTTAATACTTGGAAGATAGTAATGATAATTCATCTTCTTAGTTTGAATGCTTGAAATAGCCATAAGCAGTTACCTAGTCCTTAATATAATATAAAATGGTAGATTTATACTGAAAATATAAAATAAAATAAAATGTGATTCCTATTGTGTAATATTTAACTGCACCATTTTCTTTAAATATAGGGTTTTGTGTTTTGTTTTTTTTTTTTTTGGTTGTTTGTTTTTCAGGGCTGTCTGGGAGCCTCACTAGTATTTATTATATTCTTTCTTTGGGAAAGTATATACAAACTAAAGCTGAGAACATTGGGAACTTGTCCACATCTCTCACATCCTCTGCATAGCCTACTAGATTTACATTGTCAGTCAAAGGAGAACCCTTTCATGATCTAACATACGTTCTGTTAGAGCCCATGGAAATTAAATCCTTTCCTTGATAACTGAGGAGGGAGTCTGTGGGTTAGGGAACTCTTGGAAATTTCCTGGAAACTAGGAGAAACACTTGTAATATAAATCAGGCCAGCTATATTTGTCCATGACCTTAACAAGTTGAGAGTCAAGGATAATGCACAGGACATTATTAAGTTCAAAACTAGAAAGGAGACAAGAGATCAGGAGCGGAGGTTTCAAGATCAAGTTCAAGTCAAGGATATGGAGAAATTGTTCAAAATGTAGGCCTTGAACTATGTGAGGGTGTTCACACTATGTTGGAGAGAACTAGACAGAAGCAGCCCAACTGAGTTCAGTTGTTTACTCAGTTATTCAATGTCTACTATTTTTTAGGGGTTATGGATATTAGTACATAGTCAGGATCTTTAAGGACTTTATGAGCCTGCCACAAATCAGTATGTGATAGGGTGAGACCCATTGTGTCTTAAAGAATAATAGTTGTGAATGCTGGTCTTTTGGCAGCGTGACAGTGATTTGGAGTATGAGTAGTGTGAGTACAAGAGGGAAAGCATCTCTCTTTCTTAGCTGTTGAATTTCTGATTATCTACCAATATATCTACCATGTCACTTGCCAATCCTTCATATGCCCTCATTCCATTCGCTTTTTTTTTAGATGGAGTTTTGTTTTGTCGCCCAGGCTGGAGTGCAGTGGCACCATCTTGGCTCACCACAACCTCCATCTCCTCGGTCTGAGCAATTCTCCTGCCTCAGCCTCTTGAGTAGCTGGGATTACAGGCACGTGGCACCACACCCAGCTAATTTTGTATTTTTAGTAGGTTTCACCGTGTTGGCTAGTCTCGAACTCCTGACCTCAAGTGATCCACCCGCCTTGGCCTCCCAATGTGCTGGATCACAGGGGTGAGCCAGTGTGCCAAGCCCCACTGGCATTTTTTTTTTTTTCTTGACAGAGTCTTTGTTTCCCAGGCTGGAGTGCAGTGGCACAATCTCAGCTCACTGCAACGTCCACCTCCCACGTATAAGCAATTCTCTTGCCTCAGCCTCCTGAGTAGCTGGGATTACAGGTGCCTGCCACCACACCTGGCTAATTTTTTGTGCGTTTTTAGTAGAGACGGTTTCACCACGTTGGCCAGGCTGGTTTCGAACTCCTCACCTCAGATGATCCACCTGCCTTGGCCTCCCAAAGTTCTAGGATTACAGGCATGAGCCACCACTGCCCAGCCCTCATTGGCTTTTGAAGATCATTTTATCTTTGAATTTATTTTAAAAATATGTATACCCATATGAGAGATTACATATTAAATTTAATATGACTAACACTTTTAATGATTATCTGACGTTGATTAACATCTAGCCACTTACTCTGTGACCTTGGGTAATTTGATTAACCATTCTAAGCCTTGGTTTCCTCATCAGTAAAATGGGCATAGCAACAGTACTTACCTCTAAGGTTAAGGATTAAATAAGATAGTATATGCATAATAGTTGTCCAGTGCCTTACACGTAGTAAGTGTTCCACAAATGTTAGATATTTTAGCTTTAATGTTGACACAGTATTTTTTTGGTGCTGCTTTGCCAGCTGGAGACCTCTGTGGCCAGTGACACCCCCATCTGGTCCCTGCTTGTGCCCAGGCTCACTGCAGGAGGCGCCTACCCACTAGGTCCATTGGACCACGCCTGGCTTGCAGTCTGGCCCAGATCCTGTGCTTGTCACAGGATCCACACTCAGCCTGTGTCTGGGCCAGGTGTTCCCCAGCCTGCCTGTGCTACAGCTCATTCAGTCCCACTGCCCTGCTCCCAGCAGTGCCTCGGGGGCTGGCCTGGCCCTGCCGCTGCTTCTCACTGCATGGGGGCGCTGCCCGGTGCCGGCAGAAGGCCACAGTGTTACAGCCTTTTTCCTACCTGTGTTCGGTGGTTCCTGAGTTCTTGTCCTGTGTCAAGAAGAATGAGGTTACACTGACAACCGAAGGGTGAGAAGGGCAGAGAAGAGTTTTATTGAACAACAGAACAGTTCTCAGTGGAGAGGGGACTCAAAGTGAGTGGTCCCCCACCTGAAGGTGGGTAGTCCCCCACACCTGGAGATGGGCAGTTCCAAAATATGGCTGAGTCTGGGGCTTTTATGGGCTCAGAATGGGGGAGTATATGCCGATTGGTTTGTGAGTATGCAAAAAAGGCTAAAACAAAGGCACCACTCAAAAGTAGGCATGACAGTGTAAAAAAGCCAATTAGGGAAGGGTGTGTATATGTAAAATAGGTGAAGGGTGAGGATCAATCAGAGGAAAGAGCACCAGACAGGAAGAGAGGTTCTTAGTCTGGCCTGTAGATGTATCTGAGACTCATAGCTTGACTTTTAGGCTTTAAACTGCCTTTGGTTTGAAATTGAGGTTTCACTGTGGACCTGCCCCTATCTGCCTAGGCATTTGTCTGCCTCCTGCTGCTATCAGTGTAGGGTAGGAAGTAGGTTGACAGGAAGGAGACAAGAATTCCAGGTAAGAGTGCTCTGAAAACAAATTTTGTAATTTTGTTATTCTTAATTAAGTCTTTCTTCTTTCTTATCCTCTGTATGCTGTTAGTTGCCAAATCCTGTTGACTGTTTTCTTTTACGGTATCAGAACTCTGACCTATTCTCTCCATTCCAATTGTCAGTACCTCTGGATGTTTGTAGTTATTTCATGAATAATCTTGCCTTTAGTCTCTTTTAACTGTCACCTTATAAAATACAACTTTGATCATTTTATTACCCTTGTCAAAACCCATCAGTGTTTTCCCATTGACCTCTCTTTAACGTGACATTCAAAACTGTGCAAAATCTGGCCCGAATATATTTTTCCTACCTTTATCTCAATGTTCTTTGTCATGAATTCTATGTTCTAGTCACTTAACTGAGCATTGCTCTCTGAAAGTGGCCTCAAGTTGTTTTGACTCTGACTGTTCATTTGGCTTAATGTTTTACTGTCTTTGTCTGCATGGCCAAACCCTAAAGTGTCTTTCAAAACAACCTTCATATGGTGCTGTCAATTCTTAATTGATTAATTCTTCAAATGGAAAGAAATCTCTATGTCTTAAATTTCCCTCAAGTTGTATTTTTCTCTTTTGGTAGTATTTTTTTTTTTTTTTTTTTTTTTTTTTTTTTGAGATGGAGTCTCGCTCTGTCACCCAGGCTAGAGGGCAGTGGCGTGATCTTGGCTCACTGCAAGCTCCGCCTCCCGGGTTCACACCATTCTCCTGCCTCAGCCTTCTGAGTAGCTGGGACTACATGTTGCAGGAAGTCAGGGACCCCGAACAGAGGGACCAGCTGAAGCCATATCAGAAGAACATAAATCGTGAAGATTTCATGGACACTTATTAGTTCCCCAAATTAATACTTTTATAATTTCTTACGCCTGTCTTTACTGCAATCTCTGAACATAAATTGTGAAGATTTCATGGACACTTATCACTTCCCCAATCGATACCCTGTGATTTCCAATGCCTGTCTTTAATTTCTTAATCCCGTCATCTTCGCAAGCTGAGGAGGATGTATGTCGCCTCAGGACCCTGTGATGATTGCGTTAACTGCACAAATTGTTTGTAGAGCATGTGTGTTTGAACAATATGAAATCTGGGCACCTTGAAAAACGAATAGGATAACAGCAATGTTCAGGGAACAAGGGAGATAACCTTAAACTCTGACTGCCGGTGAGCCGGGCGGAACAGAGCCATATTTCTCTTCTTTCAAAAGCAAATGGGAGAAATACCGCTGAATTCTTTTTCTCAGCAAGGAACATCCCTGAGAAAGAGAATGCATCCCTGAGGGGAGGCCTCTGAAATGGCTGCTTTGGGGATGGCTGTCTTTTATGGTCGTAGCTGAGGGATGAAATAAGCCCCGGTCTCCCATAGCACTCCCAGGCTTATTAGGACGAGGAAATACCCACCTAATAAATTTTGGTCAGACCGGTTGTCTGCTCTCAAACACTGTCTCCTGATAAGATGTTATCAATGACAATGCGTGCCTGAAACTTCATTAGCAATTTTAATTTCGCCCCGGTCCTGTGGTCCTGTGATCTCACCCTGCCTCCATTTATCTTGTGATATCTTATTACCTTGTGAAGCCTGTGATCTCTGTGACCCACACCCTATTCGTACACTCCCTCCTCTTTTGAAAATCACTAATAAAAACTTGCTGGTTTTACGGCTCAGGGGGCATCACGGAACCTGCCAACATGTGATGTCTTCCCCGGACACCCAGCTTTAAAATTTCTCTCTTTTGTACTCTTTCCCTTTATTTCTCAGACTGGCCGACACTTAGGGAAAATAGAAAAGAACCTACGTGAAATATCGGGGGTGAATTTCCCCCGATATCTGGCGCCCGATGTGGGGCTCGAACCCACGACCCTGAGATTAAGAGTCTTGTGCTCTACCGACTAGCGCCTGCCACCACACCTGGCAATTTTTTTGTATTTTTAAGTAGAGACGGGGTTTCACTGTGTTAGCCAGGATGGTCTCTATCTCCTGACCTCGTGATCCCCCTGCCTTGGCCTCCCAAAGTGCTGGGATTACAGTCTCTTTTGGTACTTAATGTTATCTACATTGTATTATAGTTACTTATGTACACCTTTTTGCCACTAGTTGATGGTAAGTTCATTGAGAACAAAAACAATGTTCTACTTATCTTTGTAAAATTAATGGGACAGTAGTATGTTTTAATAGATGTTCAGTAAGTCTTTTTCCCCCCCAAAAGAAAAATGAGTGATTATTTTTTGACAAAGACCAAATATGCTAATTACCACAGCTGGATAAAAAGTTGAGCAATGAAATGTGTGAATTGTTGTCTTTTTTTTTTTTTTTTTTTTTTTGAGACAGAGTCTCGCCCTGTTGCCTGGGCTGGAGTGCAGTGGTGTGATCTTGGCTCACTCCAACCTCTGCCTCCCGAGTTCAAGCAATTCTCCTGCCTCAGCCTCCCGAGTAGCCGGGATTGCAGGCGCATACCACCACGCCTAGCTAATTTTTTGTATTTTTAGTAGAGACGGCATTTCACTATATTGGCCAGGCTGGTCTCAAACTCCTGACCTCGTGATCTGCCCACCTCGGCCTCCCAAAGTGCTAGGATTACAGGCGTGAGCCACCGCGCCTGGCCTGAATTGTAGTGTTTATAAAGATTAATAATGTAAACAAAGTCTTAAATTCTGAAATTGTATTTTATAAATATATGAGAATTTAGGGCATTAGGCTTATTCCAAGCACTTTAATTCATGTCTTTATGTAGATAATACTGTCAACCCATTAGGCATATGATTGTATGCATAGCTGGTTCAGTTTTTAATTTTGTTTTTTTGCTATTTGGCTATTAATAAGCTTTTGTCTTTATAGAACTAGTATCAAGCATCTCTAGTTTCTAATTATTCAGAACAAGTTAAAGTAGCTTAATACTCCTGTTTCTTTTCCAATTTATTATAGGGTTTTAAGTGCCTAAAGTCGGGGAGAGAAAAGGAGACAGTATTTAAGGAATTTAAGATCTTGAAGTGGAAAAGGCCTAGAAGAGCCATAACTGCTGAGTCTTGGAAAGAAAATGAAACAGAGTGTCTGCATGCAGTTTCCTTAAGGTACAAATGAACACCACTATCTTCTCTCAGGAAGAAGGAGCAACTTTACAGGATTATTTTCTTCTTAAATTCTTTTTTTTTTTTTTTAGACAGAGTCTCACTCTGTTGCCCAGGCTGGAGTGCAGTGGTGCGATCTTGGCTCACTGCTGCAACCTCTGTCTCCTGGGTTCAAGTGATTCTCCCGCCTCAACCTCCCGAGTAGCTGGGATTACAGGCAGATGCCACCACATCTGGCGAATTTTTGTATTTTTATTAGGGGATTTCACCATGTTGGCCAGGCTGGTCTCGAACTCCTGGCCTCAAGTGATCCACCCACCTCCACCTCCCAAAGTGCTGGGATTACAGGAGTCAGCCACCACTCCCAGCCCCTTCTTAAATTCTTCTAAGAATATTTACTTTGTTTAAAAACTGGATTAATCTTTTCAAATATTAGAAACTGCTAGGGTAAGCTAATACCCTAGACTGATACATTAATTTTTTTTTTCTTTTTCCATAAGTTATTGATGTACTGGTGGTATTTGGTTACATGCGTAAGTTCTTTAGCGGTGATTTGTCAGATTTTGGTCCACCCATCACCCGAGCAGTATACACTGCACCATATTTGTAGTCTTTTATCCCTCACACCCCTCCCACTCTTTCCCCCAAGTCCCCAAAGTCCATTGTATCATTCTTACAGCCTTTGCATCCTCACAGCTTAGCTCCCACATATCAGTGAGAACATACAATGTTTGTTTTTCCATTCGTGAGTTACGTCACTTGGAATGATAGTCTCCAGTCTCACCCAGGTCACTGCAAATGTTGTTAATTCATTCCTTTTTAGGGCTGAGTAGTGTTCCACTGTGTGTTTGTGTGTATATACCAGTTTCTTTATCCACTCATTGATTGATGGGCATTTGGGTTGGTTCCACTATTTTGCAATTGTGAATTGTGCTGCTATAAACATGCATGTGCAAGTATCTTTTTCAAATAATGAAAAAGATTATCTTTTCCTCTGGGTAGATACCCAGTAGTGGGATTGCTGGATGAAATGGTAGTTCTACTTTTAATTCTTTAAGGAATCTCCACAGTGTTTTCCATAGTGGCTGTACTGGTTTACATTCCCACCAGCAGTGTAGAAGTGTCCGCTGATCACCGCATCCATGCCAACATCTATTATTTTTTTATTTTTTTTATTATGGCCATTCCTGCAGGAGCAAGATGGTATCACATTGTGGTTTTGATTTGCATTTCCCTGATCATTAGTGATGCTGAGCGTTTTTTCATATGGTCATTGGCCTTTTGTATATCTTCTTTTGAGAATTGTCTACTTACATTCTTTACTCTTTTTGATGGGATCGTTTGTTTTTTTCTTACTGATTTGTTTGAGTTCATTGTTGATTCTGGTTATTAGACCTTTGTCAGATGTATAGATTGTGAAGATTTTCTCCCACTCTTGTGTGTTGTCTGTTTGCTGACTGTCCTTTTCTCTTTAGTTTAATTAGGTCCCAGCTATTTATCTTTGTTTTTATTGCATTTGCTTTTGGGTTCTTGGTCATGAAATCCTAAGCCAATGTCTAGAAAGGTTTTTCCAGTGTTATCTTCTAGGATTTTTATAGTTTCAGGTCTTAGGTTTAAGTCCTTGATCCATCTTGAGTTGATTTTTGTATTAGGCAAGAGATGAGGATCCAGTTTCATTCTCTTACATGTGGCTAGCCAATTATTCTAGCACCATTTGTTGAAAAAGTTGTCCTTTCCCTACTTTACTTTTTTGTTTGCTTTGTCGAAGATCAGTTGGCTGTAATATTTGGGTTTATTTCTGGGTTCCCTATTCTGTCCCATTGGTCTATGTGCCTGTTTTTATACCAGTATCATGCTGTTTTGGTGACTGTGGTCTTACAGTTTGAAATCAGATAGTGTGATGCCTGCAGATTTGTTCTTTTTGCTTAGTTTACTTTGGCTATGTGGGCTCTTCTTTGGTTTCATATGGATTTTAGAATTGTTTTTTGTAATTCTGTGAAGAATGATGGTGATATTTTGATGGGGATTGCACGGAATTTGTAGATTGCTTTTGGCAGTATGGTCATTTTCACAATATTGATGTTACCCATCCATGTGCATGGGGTGTGTTTCCCTTTGTGTGATCTGTGATTTCTCTCAGCAGTGTTTTGTAGTTTTCTTTGTAGAGGTCTTTCAACTCCTTGGTTAGGTATATTCCTAAGTATTTTTTGTTTTTTTTTTTTGCAGCTATTGTAAAAGGAGTTGAGTTCTTGATTTGATTCTCCACTTGGTCGCTATTGGTGTATTGAAGAGCTACTGATTTGTGTACATTAATCTAGTATCTGGAAACTTTGCTGAATTCCTTTATCAGTTCTAGGAGCTTGATAACATTAATTTTGTGTGTACATGTAATTTCAGAAATTTCCACATGATGGCAGAAGATACTTATGTCTGGGAAGATGTAACTAAATGAAAACTTTAAATTTTATCTGAAGTAGTATTTGTCTTTTTACATTCTGACTAGTACATTTCATATTTGAATTGTCTGTTACAGATTTGTTGCCACTTTAACTATTTTATATATATGTTTTAACTAATTTTAAAAGGGAGTAAATATTTTTTCTACTATATACAATGTTAATCCATTTTTGAAGGCTTCATGGGTAATCACTGAATAGTGTTTAAATAATTGGTTTGGTAAAAGTCATTTTTCTTAGTAAGTTTAAGGGATACTGAAGGCATTTATTTACCAGTTCTAGATGAATATATGAAACCCAATATGTGAAATTTTATTTGACTTTATTTTAGAAATTAAGGAATTGGTTCAACATACATTCTTTTGTGTTACCTAGAATTTTGAATGACCACTTCATGGTCTCATTACCATTTTGAATCTTGCTTCCTTTCCCTGTCGCTGTCAAGTGTTCTCTTAAATTTTCTTTGTCTTAATTGAAGAAATTATTTCATTCAATAAACATTTATTAAATGCCTTCCATGTTTCAGATCCTGCTCTATAGCCTGATGATTCATAGTAATTCAAAACCCCAACAGAGAGAGAATCTTCGTTTTCGAGATTTCCCAGTCTTGGAAGGCAGATAGCCATCAAACACATGATTGTTTTTGAGTAAATTTTTGTAGTTCTTACTACAATAAAATATATTTATAATAAAAATTTTAAGGAAGATGCAGCTTTATAGTTAGCAGATTAATTGTGAAATTATGAGTTATATCATTGATGACCTGGAAAAGATAAAAATAGAGATTTGGAAATTTTGTGAAAACTTAAATAGGCTTTTTCCCCCCCACTTTTGAACGCTAGATGACAGATAATTTAGTTTAAAAAGCAAAGAGATAACATGACATTTTTTATTTTTGGCCAGTAATATTCTGGCCTTTTTAAATGTGCTGATTTTTTGTCCTGTCTATTATTAGTTTGGTTGTATAATTTGTTGTCAAAACTGGGACACTTGTGGGAGTAAAAGAAGCACTAAAATCACATCATACACACATTTTTGAAATGTGTATTTATTGACATATAAATTGTGTTTATTATGTTGTTAGAACTATGAAACAGTTCTTTATAACTTCTCAAAAATTTTCCAAAATATAAAACATTTGTATATTTGAAGGCAAAACACTTTTTATTGTGATTGTATAAATGTTACAAAAAGAACATAAAATAATTGTTCTTGAGACATATTTATGTACTTTCTATCTGTTCCTGTCTGTAATACAGTGTCACTTTTTTTCTCTGAAGAATACAGATTTTGCAATTTGGTTTTAATTTTTTTAATTGCCTGATATCTTTTTTGAAGTTACATTTTATGATTAATAGAGAAAACTATTCTGCTATAGATATTGGGATACCAAAGAAACTCAGCAAATTTTGCCCAATGGAGGAGATTCTCAAATCAATATTTTTTTGCATTTAAATTATAAATAGTTAAGCCCAAAGATTTTAATAGGTACCTTTTTTTTTTTTTTGAGACGGAGTCTCACTCTCGCCCAGGCCAGAGTGCAGTGGCGCAATCTGGGCTCACTGCAAACTCCACCTCCCGGGTTGATGCCATTCTCACGCCTGGCTAATTTTTTGTATTTTTAGTAGAGACGGGGTTTCACCGTGTTAGCCAGGATGGTCTTGATCTCCTGACCTCGTGATCCACCCACCTCGGCCTTCCAAAGTGCTGGGATTACAGGCGTGAGCCACTGCGCCCGGCCAATAAGTACTGTTATTGTCTCCATTTAGATTAGTTTTCTCTGACAGATATTTCTGTAGGATAAAACTTGTCAGATAAATTATCTGTATTTAGGATTATTTTAAACGTTTTGCCAAATTCACATGCTTCAAAATCATAGGCCTTTTCAATTTTCTTCTATTTGGGTATGAATATAAGTATACGCAGTTATAACTAGGAGTTCCTTCAAAAGATTGTTTTCAGAAGTTGAGATAGATACACAATTATAGAATTTCAAAATTAGATCTTGTGCATTATTTGTGCTCTCATAATTCATTGTTTCTTCTTTTAGTAAATTTGTCTTCTAGTTATAAGCTTTGTTTTCAAAAACACTTCATTAAAAGCTTAAGCTTTTTGTTTATTTGTCCAGTACTTTGATTAAATAATTCCTACTGATTTGAACAAAATGCAACCAAAATCTAGGGAACTAGTTTATAAGAAATTTCAGCATCATTGTAGGGTACTTAGGTTGATTTGCAAATTAGTTCTGAAAAGGCTCCAGGGTTTCTAAAATCTATATGATAGGCAGCCCAAAAGGAAAGCTCATGCTGCCATGGGGAAGTGCTTGTGCTCAATAGCAGTCTTGTTACAAAAATTTTATATATTACTGTATAAATACAGATTTTTAGCCAAGTGTCAATTTGACAGCAGATTCTGTTTTGATTATTAGAATGTCACAGTTTGGGCATGGTTATAAATTGTGTACGCACCACCAATTGCATGTACATTCCTCTCAAAGACTCTAATAAGAACATTGTTTCTTACTTTGGTACTCTGCTCCACCAAAATGTGTTATCACTGTAAAAAATAATTTTATCTTCAGTGGTGAACTTTTTATTTATTTATTTATTTTTATTTTTATGTTTTTTGAGACAGAGTCTTGCCGTGTCTCCCAAGCTGCAGTGCAGGCTCACGGCAACCTCTCTTACTCCCAGGTTCAAGCAATTCTCATACCTCAGCCTCCCAAGTAGCTGGGATTACAGGCACATGCTACCATGCTCAGATAATTTTTGTAGAGACGGGGTTTCACCATGTTGTCAAGCTAGTCCCGAACTCCGGACCCCAAGTGATCCACCTCAGCCTCCCAAAGTGCTAGGATTACAGATGTGAGCCACTGCTGAACTTTTTAAAAACTGAATTTACAATAACACGATAACATCAGATGTTTAACCTTTAAGAATGAATTTCCAGCCGGGCACAGTGGCTTGCAACTATAATCCTAGCACTTTGGGAGGCTGAAGCGGGAGGGCCACTTGAAGCCAGGAGATGGAGACCAGTCTGGGCAACAAAGTGAGACCTTGTCTCTACAACAATGTTTTAAAAATTAGCCAGGCATGACAGCTCATGCCTGTAGGCCCAGCTGCCCAGGATGCCGAGGCTGGAGGATTGCTTGAGCCCAGAAGTTTGAGGCTGAAGCCAGCTATGATTGCCCTACTGTACTCCAGCCTGGGCGAAAAAGCAAGACCCTGTCTCTTAAAAATAAAAATAAACAAATAGTCACCAATAGTTTTACTTTGACTCCATGAATTTGATAAACAATTCACCCTGTTCCTAGATTTAATTTAACTGGTTTTTCCATTTGAAGCATCTACTATCACTGATATAAAGCTAACAGCATTCAACTTTTTTCAAAGTAGTTCTTTTGTTAACAGTCTAACAACTATTGCTTTACTTTTTATACGTGCGTAAGATAACCTAGAATAAAAATGAGTGAAATTAACTTAGATGATTAGTGATTTGATCTAAATGAAAAAATTGTGCTTCTCAGTGTAATATGTAAATATATGTTATCTGTAGCTATACCTATTGTCTCCATGTACAGTAATTTTAAAAGTAGATTCTGATGCACAATCAGTAGATTTGTGTCTTTTTTTTTTTTTTTTTTCTGAAACAGGATCTCACTCTGTCTCACAGGCTGGAGTGCAGTGGCATGATTTTGGCTCACTGCAGCCTCAACTTCCCAGGCCAAAGTGATCCTCCCACCTGCGCCTCCTGAGTAGCTGGGACTACAGGCTTGCGCCATCACACCTGGCTTTTTTTTTTCTATTTTTTTTGTAGAGACATGGGTCTCACTATGTTACCCAGGTTTTGGTCTTGAACTCCTGGGCTCAAAGCGATTCTTCCGCTTTGTCTTCCCAAAGTGCTGGGATTACAGGTGTGAGCCACCGTGCCTGGCTGATTTGTGTCTTTTGATATACATTTAGTCTGTGAGATTGGAGTAGTCTCCATGTTGCATGTTTATTATCAACTGGTTTTTAGAAATAAAAATTTCAGTTTTTCACTCAAGATACACTTTTTTTTTTAAAGCTTACTGGTGCCAGAAGGGTTAGTTGCAAAATAAAAAGCATTGCCAAACAATACATAGTTGCAGATTTGTACTATATACTAAATGGCAAAACCACTGTAGTAGGAGCAAACTGCACATGTATACCTTGGAGATATTGTGATAAAAAGCAAATATTGCAATAAAATGAGCCATGTGGGTTTTTTGGTTTCCCAATGCATATAAAAGTTATGTTTACACTATTATCTACTAAGTGTGTCATAGCATTGTCTTAAAATAGAATATACATGCCTTAATTTAAAAATATTGCTGAAAATGCTAATGATTGTCTGTCAGCAAGTCATAATATTTTTACTGATCAAGAATCTTGCCTCAATGTTGATGGCTGCTGAATGATGAGGGGGGTAGTTGCTGAAGTTTAGGGTAGCTGTGGCAATTTCTTAAAATAAGACCACAATAAAGTGTGCTGCATTAATTGACACTTTCAGGAAAGATTGATCTGTAGCATGCAATGCTGTTTGATGGCATTTTATGCACAGTAGTCATTTTTTTCAAAGTTGAAGTCTATCCCCTCAAAGTCCTCTTGCTGCTTTATCAATTAAGTTTATGTAATATTCTAAATCCTTTGTTGTCATTTCAACACTGTTCACGCATCCTTGCCAGGAGTAGATTCCATTTGAAGAAATCACTTTCTTTGCTCATCCGTAAGAGAGAACTCAGCCATTCAACTTTTATAATCAGATTACAGCAAGTCAGTTACATCTTCAGGCTCCACTTCTGAAGTAGAGTTCTCTTATTGTTTCCACCACATCTGCAGTTACTTACTCCACTGAATTCTCAAACTTTTCAAAGTCATCCATGAGGGTTGGAATCAACTTCTTCCAAACTCCTGTTACTGTTGATATTTTGACCTGCTCCCATGAATCACAAATGCTGTTAATCGCATCTAGAATGGTGAATCCTTTCCAGGAGTTTTTCAATTTACTTTGTCCAGATCCATCAGAGGAATCACTATCTATGTCAGCTATAGTCTTTCAAAATGTATTTTTAAAATAAGACTTGAAAGTCAAAATTACTTGATCCGTGGGGCTACATAATGGTTGTTGTATTAGTAGGCATGAAAACATTATTAATCTCCTTGTATAGCTCCATCAGAGCTTTTGGGTGACCAGGTGCATTGTCAGTGAGCAGTAATATTTTGAAAGGAATCTTTTTTTCCTTTTTTTTTTTTTTTTTTTTTGAGATGGAGTCTCGCTCTGTCCCCCAGGCTGGAGTGCAGTGGCCTCATCTCAGCTCACTGTAAGCTCTGCCACCCGGGTTCACGCCATTCTCCTGCCTCAGCCTCCCGAGTAGCTGGGACTACAGGCGCCCACCACCACACCCGGCTAATTTTTTGTATTTTTAGTAGAGATGGGATTTCACTGTGTTAGCCAGGATGGTCTCGATCTCCTGACCTTGTGATCCTCCCACTGTGGCATCCCAAAGTGCTGGGATTACAGGTGTGAGCCACCGCACCCGGCCTAGGAATCTTTTTCTGATCAGTAGTCTAAATAGTGGGGTTAAAATACTCAGTAGCTGGGACTACAGGCCTGCACCACTGCGCCTGGCTGTCAGTTGTTTGTTAGTGTGTTTTAAGACTTAATATATTAAGATTAGTTTTAGGTTCATGGCAAAATTAAGAGGAAAGCACAGAGATTTTCCATATACCTTCTGCCCCAACATATGCATAGCCTCTCCCATTATCAGCATCCCCCACTGGAGTAGTACATTTGTTACAATAGATGAACAAACTGTAGGGGTGACGGGAACTTTTACTGCACACTCCGAAGTTTCTGTAGTTGAATCTGTGATAAACTGAAAGCAGACAGATTAATAGGAGAAAGGCATACGGATTTATTATGTGCATATACACAAGAGTCTCACAAAATAAAAGACTCAGAAAGGCCAGATGATTGGAATTTTTATAATATCTGTAGCTGCAGAAAGAAATAGGGGCTTGGGGCTTCTAGGGAGTGGAGGTGAGGACAGACAGGCTTTGGGAGGATGAGGGGAAGAAATCTAGTGAACAAAGGTTGTCTTGTTACATAGATTAAAATATCTCAGGGAGCAGCCCTCCAAAGAATGGTAAAGCTGCTCTGGGTGAGGTTGCTAACCTTTAGTCCTTTTTTTTGTTTTGAGTTGGAGTCTCCCTCTGTTGCCCAGGCTGGAGTGCAGTGGCACAATCTCCGCTCACTGCAAGCTCTGCCCCCCGGGTTCATGCCATTCTCCTGCCTCAGCCTCCCGAGTAGCTGGGACTACAGGCGCCTGCCACCATGCCTGGCTAATTTTTTTGTATTTTTAGTAGAGACAGGGTTTCACAGTGTTCGCCAGGATGGTCCGCATCTCCTGACCTCGTGATCTGCCCGCCTCGGCCTCCCAAAGTGCTGGGATTATAGGCATGAGCCACCACGCTCGGCCAACCTTTAGTCTCTTTTTCCTGTGGTACGGTCTTTCCAGATCCATCTTTAGGCAGATTAGGGAAACTTTAGGCAGATCAGAGAAAACTTCAGCTTGCATCCACTGGTTCCCTGCTGTTCCCCAGTCATGATACCAAAGAGCCTTACTTTGGGGTATCATTTTCTGAGCCCCAATACTACATTGACACATTAAGATCACCCAGAGTTCATCATTTACATGTAGGGTTTACTCTTGTTTTCTTACTTTCTGTGAGTTTAGACAAATGTATAACGACATGTATCCATCTTTATAGTAGTATATAGTATATTTTCACTGCCCTAAAAATTCTCTCTGCCCTGCCGGTTCATCCCCCTCACGAACCTCTGATAACCCACAACTGTAACCCCCAATGGGTTCTACTTGCCTTCTGCCAGATGAAGCCAATTTATCAAGATGGGAATTGCAATAGAGAAACTGTTTCATACACATAGAGCCAACTAAATTGGAGACTGGAGTTTTGGTATTACTCATATCAGCCTCCCTGAAAATTTGGAAGCTAGGGTTTTTGAAAGATAGTTTGGCAGGCATGGACTAGGGAATGGGAAATGCTGATTGGTTAAGTTAGGGATGAAATAATAGGGAGTTGAATCTGTCCTCTTGCATGGAGTCAGTTCCTGGGTGGGAGGTCACAAGACCAGATATCCCAGTTTATGGGTCTGGGTAACACCAGTGGATCCATTAGAATGCAGGGTCTGAAAAATATGTCAAACATCAGTCTTAGGTTTTACAGTAGTAATGTTATCCATAGGAGCAATTGAGGAGGTTAGGAAGTTTATGGCCTCTGACTGCGTGACTTCTGAGCCATTATTTTGTTTATTTATTTATTTATTTTGAGATGGAGTCTCGCTCTTTCGCCCAGGCTGGATTGCAATGGCGCAATCTCAGGTCACTGCAACCCCTGCCTCCCAGGTTCAAGTGATCCTCGTGCTTCAGCCTCCTGAGTAGCTGGGACTACAGATGCGTGCCACCATGCCCAGCAAATTTTTGTAGGCGTGGTGGTTTAGTAGAGACAGGGTTTTGCCATCTTGGCCAGTCTTGAACTCCTGACCTCAAGCAATGGTATCCCGCCATGCCCGCCATGGCCTCCCAAAGTGCTGGGATTACAGGCATGAACCACTGCATCTGGCCCTGAGCCATTATTTCTTATTTTGTGGCAAATTTGTTAGTTTTACAAAGGTGATCTAGTCTCCAAGCAAGGAGGATGTTTGTTTTGGGGAGGGCCTGTCACTGTCTTTGTTTCAAAATTAAAGTGTAAATTCCTCACAAAGTTAGCTAGACCTACACCTAGGAATGAACAAGGGCAGTTGGGAGGTTAAAGTCACGATGCAGTTGATTAGGTCATATCTCTTTTGCTGTCATAATTTTCTCACTTGTAATTTTTGCAAAGGTGGTTTCTCCACTGATCTGTGTACTCTCACCCTCGTTTTGCCTTTTCTGGCGTGTTACATGTTGGAATCATACAGAATGTAGCCTTTTCAAATTGGCTTCTTGGCTGCTTTTATTTGGTAATATGCGTTTAAGTTTCCTATGTGTCTTTTCATGGCTTGATCATTTCTTTTTAGCTCTGATTAATATTTCATTGTCTGGATGTACTACAGTTTGTTCATTTACCTACTGAAGGATATCCTGGTTGCTTCCAAGTTTTGTCAATTATGAATGAAGATGCAGTAAACATCCGTTTGCAGGTTTTTGAGTGTACATAATTTTTCAACTTCTTTGGATAAATACCAAGGAATGCAATTGCTGGATCATATGGTAAGAGTATGTTTAGTTTTGTTAGAAATTGTAAAGTGTCTTCCAAAGTGGCTGTACCATTTTACATTTCCACCAGCGGTGAATGAGAGTTTCTGTAGCATATCCTTGCCAGCGTTTTGGTGACCATTTTATATTTCCACCAGCAGTGAATGAGAGTTTCTGTAGCATATCCTTGCCAGCATTTTAGTGACCGTTTTACATTTCCACCAGCAGTGAATGAGAGTTTCTGTAGTGTATCCTTGCCAACATTTTGGTGGTCTCAGTGTTTTGGATGTTGGCTGTTTTAATTAAGGTGTATAGTGATATCTCGTGTTTTAATTCATGTTTTCCTAATTGTCACATGCATCCGTGTGAAGAGACCACCAAACAGGCTTTGTGTGAGCAACAAGGCTGTTTATTTCACCTGGGTGCAGGCAGGCTGAGTCCGAAAAGAGAGTCAGCAAAGGGTGGTGGGATTATCATTAGTTCTTATAGGTTTTGGGATAGGCGGTGGAGTTAGGAGCAATGTTTTGCAGGCAGGGGGTGGATCTCATAAAGTACATTCTCAAGGGTGGGGAGAATTACAAAGAACCTTCTTAAGGGTGGGGGAGATTACAAAGAACCTTCTTAAGGGTGGGGGAGATTACAAAGTACATTGATGAGTTAGAGTGGGGCAGAAACAAATTACAATGGTGAAATGTCATCAGTTAAGGCTATTTTCACTTCTTTTGTGGATCTTCATTTGCTTCAGGCCATCTGGATGTATATGTGCAGGTCACAAGGGATATGATGGCTTAGCTTGGGTTAAGAGGCCTGACACTAATGACTAGTGATGATGAACATCTTGTGCTTATTTTTCACCTTTATATTGTCTTTGGTGAAATGTTGCTCATTTATTTTGCCCATTTTCCAATTGGATTTTTTTTTTCCAATTTTGAGAGTTTTTGATACATTCTAAATGCTAGTCCTTTGTCAGTTATGTGGTTTGCAAATATTTTCTCCTAGGCTGTAGTTTGTTTTTTTATCCTTTTAACACAGTCTTTTTCAGAGCAGAAGTTTTAAATTTTGATGAAACGCAGTTTATCATTTTTTCCTTTTTGGGGTTATTCTTTTGGTGTCAAGTATAAGAACTCTTTACCTACTTCTAGGTCCTGAAGATTTGCTCCTGTTTTGTTTTTTGTTTTTATTTTTATTTTTGATAACTTTATGTTTTACATTTAAGCCCATGATCTATTTTGAATTAACTTTTCCATATGATTTGAAGTTTTAGGTCAAGGTTTATTTATTTTTTGCTTAGGGATATCCAGTTGCTTCAGCGTAATTTGTTAAAAGACTATTTCTCCTGCATTTAATTACTCGGGTACCTTAGTAAAAAATCAATTAGGCATATTTGTCAGTCTAGTGTTTTCTTTCTATTCCATGTCTGTTAGCTGTCACACTGCCTTGTTACCTGTGGCAATACATTAATCCTTAACATCAGAAAGAGTTACTCCTTTCACTTAATTCATCTATTTCAAAATTGCTTTGGCTATAATAGAACCTTATTTTCCACTGTACATTTTATAATAAGCTTGTCTTTATGTACAAAAAACATATCTGGGATTTTGATTGGAATTGCATTAAACGAGGTCAATTTGGGGAGCATTAATATCTTTTCTGTGCTGCATTGCTTCAATTTTAAAACTTAAATTTAAATTAAAATGAAATCAAATCAAGAATTGAGTTCCTCATTCAGTCTCAGTAATAATGTTTCAAGTGCTCAGTAGTCATCTTGGTTTGTGGCTTCTCTATTGGACAGTGTAGCTCTGGACTCCTGTGCATACTGGTCCTTGTTTCTTGAACACCTTCCTTTGATTTAGTTTGGCCAACTTCTTATCCTTTTAGACTTAGCTTAGATGGCACATTTTCCTGGAAACCTTTTCTGCCCCATGCCTCATTTCTCAGCCCAAGTGCTCCCACTGAACTTTGTTCACTTCTATTTATGGCAATTATTATGCACTTGCTGCTCTTCATTATATTGTGTGGTGATTAACTACCTTATTACTTGTGTGCTTTCCCACTAAATTATAAGCTGCTTTAAATCAGAAATTGTGAGATCATCTTTATATCCTTAGCATTTGATATTTGGTATATATACAATAAGTAACTGGGGATATATGGACAGTAGTATCACATCTAGTTATTTACATGGTGACTACTTATTTTCTAGAATTGTAGTCTCTAAACTTTTGGAGCATATATATTTATATATATTATAAATTCTGAACTGTCTTACAATTAGCTAATATCCAAAGCATGATACATTACCTAGTGGGGAGTGTTCATTAATAACAGTAGATATCAATTTGCATTCCAAGTAGTCTTCTTGATATTTTTGAAAGTTTTAGGTTGTTTTTAGACTTAATTATATTGCCATTTTTTTAAAAAGTATGGTACGTGTGTCATAACTAATGAACTAATATTGACACAGTATTGCTAACTAAAGTCCATTCTTATTCACATTTAGCCTAGTCTTTATTCACATTAACTTAGGTCATTAGCCTAATGACCTTTTTCTGTTCCAGGATTCCACCCAGGAGATCACATTATATTTAGTTGTCATGTCACCTTAGCCCTCTAGGCTGTGAGAGTTTCTCAGCCTTTCCCTGTTTTTGATGACCTTGACAGTTTTGAAGGTACACATAGTCTTTTGTAGAATGTCCCCCAGCTTGGATTTGTCTAATGTCTTTCTCGTGAAAAAACTGGGGTTTTGAGTTGTTGGGATGAAAACCATAGAGGTAAAGTGCCATTCCCACCATATCAGGTGTACATTATTGCCATTGTTTTTACCTCATTAATGTGGCTGATGAGCTTGCACTAATAGTTGGAAAAGTATTCTCCACTGTTATCTTTTGCTTGTGCTTGCATTATTAATGTTGTCTTCAGAATATTCTTTATGGGCATCTTTTGAAGTTATCTGTCCATTTTAGGGGTTAGTTTAATTAAACTAGATAATATAAATTTAAATCCATTTAACTGACATATCAAACTGTAGCACATATAAATAGCATACATCAAAAGTAAATACAGGGGTATAGGTGGAGGTTTCTTCAGTGCAGGGGAACAGGAGAACTTCTGTTCTTCCCTCATATTATTTATTGCCTGTATTCTACATGACCTAGACTGTATGTTACACAGTCATGAGGATGCTAAGGATAATCTATAAATATTAATTTAAAAATTTCTTTTTTAATGTTTTACATATATATTTTTTTAGAGTGAATTATGTTTTTAATTATACTTTTAAGTTCTGGGGTACATGCGCACAACGTGCAGGTTTGTTACACAGGTATACATGTGCCATGTTGGTCCGCTGCACCCATCAACTCGTCATTTACATTAGGTATTTCTCTTAATGCTATCCCTCCCCCAGTCCCCCAGCCCCTGACAGGCCCCTCCCTGTGTCCATGTATTCTCATTGTTCACCTCCCACTTTTAAGTGAGAACATGTGGTGTTTGGTTTTCTAACCAGAAATTTTAAATACGAATTCTGTTATTTTTCCCCTTACCCTAGTGGATTGCCTTGCTGTGTATAATCTCTGTATCCCTGGGGTACTGACATTTGAATCTGGATACTAATTGTCTAGTAGAGTACTAAAAGAACTTCAAAAGTCGTCATTTTACTGGCTTCCTGAGTTGATTCTTTTTTACATTCTCTAGACTTTTTCAAGTTAGACTTCTGTACCTGGTATCCTTGCTGTGACAGTTCCCTTCTATTTCCTGACAAACAAGGTGGGTTGTATATTGGAATTCCAACCTTGTAGTTAGTTAGAACCCTGGGAATCCTTATAGAAATGCAAATCAAAACCACAGTGAGATACTGTCTCACACCAGTTAGAATGGCGATCATTAAAAAGTTAGGAAACAACAGGTGCTGGAGAGGATGTGGAGAAATAGGAACACTTTTACACTGTTGGTGGGACTGTAAACTAGTTCAACCATTGTGGAAGTCAGTGTGGTGATTCCTCAAGGATCTAGAACTAGAAATACCATTTGACCCAGCAGTCCCATTACTGGGTATATACCCAAAGGATTATAAATCATGCTGCTATAAAGACACATGCATACGTATGTTTATTGTGGCACTATTCACAATAGCAAAGACTTGGAACCAACCCAAATGTCCAACAATGATAGACTGGATTAAGAAAATGTGGCACATGCATACCATGAAATGCTATGCAGCCATAAAAAATGATTTCATGTCCTTTGTAGGGACATGGCTGAAGCTGGAAACCATCATTCTCAGCAAACTGTCCCAAGGACAAAAAACCAAACACTGCATGTTCTCACTCATAGGTGGGAATTGAACAATGAGAACACATGGACACAGGAAGGGGAATATCACACACTGGGGCTTGTTGTGGGGTGGGGGGTGGGGGAAGGGATAGGATTAGGAGATATACCTAATGTTAAATGATGAGTTAATCATGATGAGTTAATCATGGTGTGCCATGAGCACACCAACATGGCACATGTATACATATGTAACTAAACTGCACGTTGTGCACAGGTTAACTTAAAGTATAAAAAAAAAAATACAATCATTGCTAGGTTACTTGTCTTAAAATTTCCTTTTGGGGGCTAGGTTAATTGAGAGAACACTTTTAGCAGGCTAACAGTTACATTTCCACGAATATAGAATATGAAAGTTTTTACCCATGAACCTTTTTTTGTTGTTTAATGTTTCCATTTCTTCTGATCCTATAAACATCTTAGTTTCCCCGTGTTTTTGTTTGTTTGTTTGAGACAAAGTCTCACTCTGTTGCCCAGGCTGGAGTGCAGTGGCACAATCTCGGCTCATTGCAACCTCTGTCTCCCGGGTTCAAGCGATTCTCATGCCCCAGCCTCCTGAGTAGCTAGGATTACAGGTGCCTGCCACCACGCTGGCTAATTTTTGTATTTTTAATAGAGACGGGGTTTCACCATGTTGGCCAGGCTGGTCTCAAACTCACCTCAGGTGATCTACCCGCCTCAGCCTCTCAAAGTGCTGGGATTACAGATGTGAGCCACTGCACCCAGCGAGTTTCCCCATGTTTATGAGTAATTCTTTGAAATGGAAAGATGCATGATCAGTGTCACTGGAAAAAATAATTAAAAAATAATATAGACCAGGATCACTATAAGAAACCCAGTGTATGGACTATGACCTTAAACTGTGATAAAATAGGACTAACAGGATATTTTTAACTTTAGCTAACATTTTAGGAATAAACTTTCATTCTATAGTTAATTTAAAATACTTCAACTTATAAAAATTTGATTCATGAAGCTTTAAAATTGTTACAGTGTAAGGCTTAATGTAAATTATTGAAAAATGTATACACGTGTAAACAACCTGTTTTTTTCTTTTTTCTGTTTACTGTTAGCAATTCAATGATATAAGGAAAGTATACTTGCTGAGATTCTAATTGAACAGAACATAGTATAAAGTTACACATTTTTATTTAAATAAGTTCTCTATTATTTTCCAGCAAAATGGCATACACGTCTTTTAGATTCCTTCAAGTCTGTATTATTCACGTAATTAGTGCCAGCCTCTATAACAAATAATTCCAAAGTCTTAGTGGCTTAATATGATAAAAATGTGTGTCTTGTTCTTAAAACGTAGTTTGTAGATGTTCCTGTTGAGGCAGCTCTCCTGGGGGTAATCTCCTCTAAGCAGTGATGCTAGAATCTAAACTTCCTTAACATTTTAGACTTGTAGCCATGTGTATGACCTTTTAGATTTCCAGAAATATGTGGGTGCTTTTCAAAGCTTTATTCACCAGAGCATCACATTCACCAGACTTTCCTCCCAAGTTTTTTGGTTAGTCTGTTGTTTTCCCCCAATATCCCTTGCCCCAGGCAGCACTGACTAACATTTGCTTTACATATTTTTGTTGAAGTTTCCCAAATAGCCCCCTCAGCACAGGGAGAGTTCTAAGTCAAGCAAGAGAAAGGCAGTCCCTTTGAGCTCGTCCTCCAGGAAATCACCAAATAAGTCATAACAAACAACCCCAATTTTTTTTTTCTTTTTATTAAAGAATAAGGCCTATTCAGTTCCCTCTGGTACTGAGTATGTCTACCAGGAGTGTGGGCTGATGTCTTCAAGGCCACTGGTCATCTGGGGAACATGGAAGTAGATAAGAGTGAGTTAAAAAGCCACGAAACTGTCCTACTGAGATTTAGTTCTTTTTTTCTTGACTAAACATTTACCTGGTTGCTGTAAGCTTTCCATTAGTTTCGGGAGTTTCGAGAAGGTTGGTTCTGACAGTATTTGCCAGTTTATTTGTTGCTTTTTGGAGGGTTAGACCATTGGTGTTCTCTACTCTGCCATATTTGCTGCCATCTGATTCTATGATTTTTGTCTGAGGATGGGTGCTATCCTGATGACATTAGGAAAGGAAAGATAATGACAAGGATTTGTTAACAATAGGCCAATGGCCACCCTTCGTCTGGGAGGTGAGGAGCGCCTCTGCCCGGCTGCCCTATCTGGGAAGTGAGGAGCGCCTCTGCCCAGCCATCCCATCTGGGAGGTGAGGAGCGTCTCTGCCCAGCCGCCCCGTCTGGGAGGTGAGGAGCGCCCCTGCCCGGCCGCCCATCGTCTGGGAAGTGAGGAGCGCCCCTGCCCGGCCGCCCCGTCTGGGAAGTGAGGAGCGCCTCTGCCCGGCCACCTCGTCTGGGAAGTGAGGAGCGCCTCTGCCCAGCTGCCCCATCTGGGAAGTGAGGAGCGCCTCTGCCCGGCCGCCCCATCTGGGAGGTGTACCCAATAGCTCTGAAGAGACAGCAACCATCGAGAACGGGCCATGATGACGATGGCAGTTTTGTTGAAAAGAAAAGGGGGAAATGTGGGGAAAAGAAAGAGAGATCAGATTGTTACTGTGTCTGTGTAGAAAGAAGTAGACATAGGAGACTCCATTTTGTTCTGTACTAAGAAAAATTCTTCTGCCTTGGGATGCTGTTAATCTACAACCTTACCCCCCACCAAAAGAAAAAAAAGAATAGGCCAATGGAAAAGTGTCCAAATGGAGATGCGCTGTAGGCGGTTGTAAATATGTGACTGTGGTGAAAGGCAGAGGTGGTCAGACTTGAGATTAGGTTTTGAATTTGGCAATGCTGAAGCTCTGGAACATAGAGGTGTATTGGTGGAAGGAATGACAAATGGCTGCTGAAGCCTGAGCTTTGGAGAACAGTCAGTGTAGGCGCAATAAGACTTTTCTTTTTCTTTTTTAAGTAGGAAAATTATTTTTTGGAATTTAATATAAACAAACATTAATTTCTACTTGTTTCAGTTTCTTTGTCATCTCTTAAAAAAAAAAGTACAGATGGTCCCCCACTTAACGATGGTTGGACTTAAAATATTTTTACTTTTACAGGGATGCAAAAGTGAAACACATTTAGTAGAAACTGTGCTTTGCATTGTGATCTTTTCCTAGGCCAGCGACATACAGTGCAATAGCCTTTTGTGATGCTGGGCAGTGGCTGGGTCCCAATCAGCCACTCAGTCACAGTACTCTACAGTATACTGTGTTGCCAGTGTTTATTTTGCCTGTCTGTAGGCTAATGTGAGTGTTCTGTGCATGTTTAAGGTAGGATAGGCTAAGCTATGATCTTGGGTAGGTTAAGTGTGTTAAATTATTTTCCTCTATTAGTATTTTTACCTTACAGTGGGTTTGTCAGGACACTACCCCATCATAAGTCAGCAAGCATCTATATAGTCTATGGGACTCGACTTCACAATTAGCTGCTGTTTGGTTGGGATTACACAAAGAATGATTACAACAGTAAGTTTCTCTCCTGGTTTCTTATTTACTTATTCATTTTATTATACTTTAAGTTCTGGGGTACACGTGCAGAATGTGCAGTTTTGTTACATAGGTATACACGTGCCATGGTGGTTTGCTGCACCCATCAACCCGTCACCTACATTAGATATTTCTCCTAATGCTATCCCTCCCCTAGCCCCCCTCACCCTCTGACAGGCCCTGGTGTGTGCTGTTCCCCTCCCTGTGTACATATATTCTCCTTGTTCAACTCCCACTTATGAGTGAGAACATGTGGTGTTTGGTTTTCTGTTCTTGTGATAGTTTGCTGAGAATGATGGTTTCCAGCTTCATCCATGCCCCTGCGAAGGACATAAACTCATCCTTTTTTATGGATGCATAGTATTCCATGGTGGTATGTGCCACATTTTCTTTATCCAGTGTATCATCAATGGACATTTGGGTTGGTTCCAAGTCTTGCTATTGTGAATAGTGATGCAGTAAACATACATGTGCATGTGTCTTTATAGTAGAATGATTTATAATCCTTTGGGTGTATATCCAGTAATGGGATTGGTGAGTCAAATGGTATTTCTAGTTCTAGATCCTTGAGGAATTGCCACACTGTCTTCCACAATGGTTGAACTAATTTACACTCTCACCAACAGTGTAAAAGTGTTCCTATTTCTCCACATCCTCTTCAGCATCTGTTGTTTCCTGACTTTTTAATCATCGCCATTCTAACTGGAGTGAGATGGTATCTCATTGTGGTTTTGATTTGCATTTCCCTAATGACCAGTGATGATGAGCTTTTTTTCATATGTTGGCCGCATAAATGTCATCTTTTGAGAAGTGTGTGTTCATATCCTTTGCCCATTTTTTTGATGGGGTTGTTTTTTTCTTATAAATTTGTTTAAGTTCTTTGTAGATTCTGGATATTAGCCAGCTCCTGGCTTCATTGATTTTTTTTTGAAGTGTTTTTGTGTCTCTATCTCCTTCAGTTCTGCTCTGATCTTAGTTATTTCTTATCTTCTGCTAGCTTTTGAATTTGTTTGCTCTTGCTTCTCTAGTTTTCTAATTCTTTTAATTTTGATAATAGGGTGTCAATTTTAGATCTTTCCTGCTTTCTCTTGTGGGCATTTAGTGCCATAAATTTCCCTCTACACACTGCTTTAAATGTGTCCCAGAGATTCTGGTACATTGTGTCTTTGTTCTCATTGGTTTCGAAGAACATATTTATTTCTGGCTTCATTTTGTTATTTACCCAGTAGTCATTCAGGAGCAAGTTGTTCAGTTTCCATGTAGTTGTGCGATTTTGAGTGAGTTTCTTAATCCTCAGTTCTAATTTGATTGCACTGTGGTCTGAGAGACTGTTTGTTATGATTTCCATTCTTTTGCATTTACTGAGGAGTGTTTTGCTTCCAATTATGTGGTCAATTTTAGAATAATTGCGATGAGGTGCTGTGAAGAATGTATATTCTGTTGATTTGGGGTGGAGAGTTCTGTAGATATTTATTAGATCCTCTTGGTGCAGAGCTGAGTTCAACTCCTGAATATCCTTGTTTATTTTCTGTTTCATTTATCTGTCCAGTATTGAGAGTGGGGTGTTAAAGTCTCCCACTATTATTGTGTGGGAGTCTAAGTCTCTTTGTAGGTCTCTTGAGAACTTGCTTTATGAATTTGAGTGCATATATATTTAAGATAGCTCTTCTTGCTGCATTGATCCCTTTACCATTATGTAATGCCCTTCTTTGTCTCTTTTGACCTTTGTTGGTTTAAAGTCCTTTTTTTTTTTTTTTTTTTTTTAATTTTTAGTGCAGTGAAATCTCGGCTCACTGCAACCTCAGCCTTCCGGTTTCAAGTGATTCTCCTGCCTCAGCCTCCCAAGTAGCTGGGATTACAGGCACCCGCCACCATGCCCAGCTAATTTTTGTGTTTTTAGTAGAGACAGGGTTTCGCCCTATTGGCCAGGCTGGTCTTGAACTCCTGACCTTGTGATCTGCCTGCCTTGGCCTCCCAACGTGCTAGGATAACAGGCGTGAGCCACTGCGCCTGGCCTATAGTCTGTTTTATAAGAGATAAAGATTGCAACTCCTGCTTTTTTTTGCTTTCCATTTCCTTGGTAAATATTCTTCCATCCCTTTATTTTGAGCTTATGTGTGTCCTTGCACGTGAGATGGATTTCCTGAATACAGCACACTGATGGGCCTTGACTCTTTATCCAATTTGCCAGTCTGTGTCTTTTAACTGGGCCATTTAGCCCATTAACATTTGAGGTTAATATATTTATGTGTGAATTTGATCCTGTCATTATTATGCTAGCTGGTTATTTTGCCTGTTAATTGATGCAGTTTCTTCATAGTGTTGATGTTTTTTACAATTTGGTATGTTTTTGCGTGACTGGTACCAATTGTTCCTTTCCATGTTTAGTGCTTCCTTCGAGAGCTCTTGTAAAGCAGGCCTGGTGGTGACAAAATCTCTTAGCATTTGGTTGTCTGTAAGGATTTTATTTCTCCTCCACTTACGAAGCTTAGTTTGGCTGTATATGAAATTTTGGGTTGAAAATTCTTTTTTTTTTTTTTTTTTTTTTTTTTTTTGAGACACAGTCTTGCTCTGTTGCCAGGCTGGAATGCAGTGGCGCGATCGCAGGTCACTGCAACCTCTGCCTCCCAGGTTCAAGCGATTCCCCCTCAGCCTCCCAAGTAGCTGGGATTATAGGCACGTGCCACCATGCCTGGCTGTTTTTTTTATATTTTAGTAGAGACGAGGTTTCACCATGTTGGCCAAGACGGTCTCGATCTCCTCTCCCTCCTCAGCCTCCCAAAGTGCTGGGATCACAGGCACAAGCCACCGCGCCTGGCCTCTTTTTTTTTTTTGGAGACGGAGTCTCACTCTGTCACCCAGGCTGGAGTGCGGTGACAAAATCAGGCTCATGGCCTCCTGCTTATTCAACAGATTGTATGGTGGCAAGGTAATTATTATCTCTAAACTAAAGGTGTATTGGTTCATAGTTCTTTTTTTTTTTTTTTTTAGACAGAGTTTCACTCTTGTTGCCCAGGCTGGAGTGCAATGGCGCAATCTCGGCTCACCACAACCTCCCGGATTAAAGCGATTCTCCTGCCTCTACCTCCTGAGTAGCTGAGATTATAGGTGTGCGCCACAACACCCGGCCAATTTTGTATTTTTAGTAGAGATGGGTTTCTCCATGTTGATCAGGCTGGTCTTGAACTCCTGACCCTAGGTGATCCACCCCTCTCGGCCTCCCAAAGTGCTGGGATTACAGGTGTGAGCCACCGTGCCTTTCCGGTTCATAGTTCTTTTATATAGCTATGACATTTATGCCCTAAGTCATCTTGAGTTGCGTGAATTCATCACACACACAGTGAATAACTAGTGGTGGAGATTTGAAGTGAAACTGATCTACCAATGTGGGGATGGAGGGATGATAGACTAACATAATTTCCATAATTTGCATCATACTGAAGCAACATATTATATAAACAAAATTACATAGTGAACTGAAACTATAGGAAAGATGGCAAGATAAACCTATTAGGGAACATAGTTTGAAATAATGTGTCATGGCTGTGATGAAATTGTAATGGAAAACAATAGCTTGGAGTTCTTTGAATATAACTCACTCTTTAAAAGATTAAATCCCTAGCACTTTGGGAGGCTGAGGTGGGCAGATCATGAGGTCAGGAGATCAAGACCATCCTGGCTAACTTGGTGAAACCCCATCTCTACTAAAAAAATACAAAAAAATTAGCCAGGTGTGGTGGCCGGCACCTGTAGTCCCAGCTACTCGGGAGGCTGAGGCAGGAGAATGGCGTGAACCCAGGAGGCGGAGCTTGCAGTGAGCCGAGATCGTGCCACTGCACTCCAGTCTGGGCAACAGAGCAAGACTCCGTCTCAAAGAAAATATAAAATAAAATAAATTTCTTGACTTCACATCAATTAAGGTATCTCAAAGGATTTTCCTACTTTTTTTTTTTTTTTTTTTTTTTTTGCTTGTTTTTATTTTGGTTACCAGTTAGCATTCCATTAGCATGTTTTTTATGGGTATTTATTTGAAAATCAACATTTGACTTTCAAATGTGGAATTAAATGGACTTTGCTGCCTTTTTAATAATACTTTTTTTGTGATTGAAGAATTTAAATGACTAGGTGAGATTTTGTAAAATGGTGTAAAGGAGAAACACCTCCAAATAATCATGTTTATACTAATCCTCACTGAGTATCCACATTTTCTTGGGATAAACCTCGGTCTGAATTCTGATATTTAGATTTGCAAGCTCATCCATTCAAATTTGTTCAAGTTCTATGTGTTTCTGTGAAATTGAAGAGGTTAATATGCAGACTGCAAGGCTAAGTTGGCAGTTTGCCTTGTAAAACAAAATTTGTCAGGTGAATTGTGAATACAGGTTTTAGCTGGTCAGTACAGTTTACACATTTTATTCTTTTCCTTTTTTCTTTAATAAATGTGTATCAATGCCTGGTATTGCTAGACAGTGAAGGGATGTGGGTGTCTTGGCATGATCCTGTGTCTTGAGGACTTTGCTGTCAACATCAACAACAGTAAGAAGTCTGCTATAAAAAAACTTTGTACAAATTGCCAAGAGAGCATAGAGGCAAACCTGGGGCAGGGGTACAGGTGTCCTCAACAATATGACATTTGAACTGAGTCTTGACATCTTGTTCCATGAAGTAAATAAGGACATTCCAAATAGAATATATGGCTGCTGATGCATGGATGGGTATAGAATATTTGGGAATGTAAACCAGAAACTATCTGAGACAAGTCTAAACCAATTAACTTAGTAGTTTTTTGTCAAAGTTAAGGACATGCTCGTGACACAGCCTCAGGAGGTCCTGACATCATATGCCCTAGGTGGTTGGGCAACAGCTTGCTTTATGCATTTTAGGGGACATAAGACATCAGTAAATACATGTAAGATGTACATTGGTTCAGTCTGGAAAGCAGGAAGAACTCAAATTGGGGAGGGTGGGAGTTCCAGGTCATAGGGGGAATGCAAAGATTTTCTGATGGGCAATTGGTTGAAAGAGTTTAAAGACCTGAAATCAATAAAAGGGAGTGTCCGGGTTAAAATAAGGGGTTGTGGAGAGGAAGGTTCTTGTTACGCAGATGAAGTCTCCTGATAGCAGCTTTTGGAGAGAACAGATTGTAAGACTTACTGAGTCTGTTATGTTAGTTTTAAGGTTTCTGTTTTAATGTTAATGCTGGTCAGCTGTGCCTGAATTCCAAAGGGAAGAAGGTATGATCAGGCATGTCTGACCACCCTTTCCCATCATGGCCTGAACTAATATTTCAGGTTTACTTTAGAATGCCCTTGGCCAAGAGAAGGGGCCAGTTAGTTGGCGGGGGGGCTTAGAATTTTATTTTAGGTTTACAGGAATTATAGGTAGTTTGTATTGATGCTGGTGAAATAAGGAGCCAGATGAAGGACCTTATAGAATAGTAGAAATAATAATTGCTGTCTAAAAGTTATTAATTCAGCATAGAACAATGCATAATGGATTTTATGACTAAACTTAAAATGGATTTTATGTACTTTTCCCACTATAGTGTCTCACTCAGGGCATCAAAATACTAATTTGACTGATCTAGGTACTTTCTTTCTTGACAATGCTTGATAAAATTTTACAACTTTCAGTGATTTTTTTTTTTTTTTCTTTTCATGCCAAGGCAGTTAAAGAGGAGTGTGTTAGGGTGGATTTACGTGTAACCACCTGATATGGTTTGGATGTGTGTCCCCACCCAAATCTCATGTCAAATTGGAGGAGGGGCCTGGTGGGAGGTGACTGGATTATGGGGCAGATTTCCCCCTTGCTGTTCTCATGATAGTGAGTTCTCACAAGATCTGATGGTTTAAAAGTGTGTAGCACTTCCCCCCCTTGGCTCTCTCTCCTGCTGCTATGTGAAAAAGGTGCTCGCTTTTTGTTCATCTTCTGCTATGATTGTACATTTCCTGAGGCCTCCCAGTCATGTTTCCTGTTAAGGCTACCAAACTGTGAGTCAATGAAACCTCTTTTCTTCAAAAATTACCCAGTCTCAGGTAGTTTTTTTAATAGAGAAGTGTGAGAACAGACTAATACACTACCCAATGTGTTCACCAGGCCTGCTGCCTAGACAGAGCCAATTTATCAAAACGGGAATTGCCATAGAGAAAGAGTAATTCACACATAGTCGGCTGTACAGGAGATTAGTTTATTATTATTCAAATCAATCTCTCCAAGCATTTGGGATCAGGGTTTTTAAGGAAAATTTGGTGGGTGGGGTACAGTGAGTCTAGAGTGCCGATTGGTGGGGTCAGAGATAAAATCATACAGAGTTGAAGCCATGCTCTTGCACTGGGTGGGGGGCCCACAGATAAGATGAGCCAGTTTATCGATCTGGGTGGTGCCAGCTGATCCAAGTGCAGGGGTTGCAAAACAAGCACTGATCTTGACAGAGGCAGGAGGCAGACAAATGCCTAGGTAGATAGGGAAGGGTCCCTAGTGAATCTGTGATCCACCCACAAGTGTTTACACTGGATGTTTTTGTGCAGATAAGGGAATACCTGCACAGGGTCTTGCCTGGACATGCCCACAGTGAACTAGAGGCCCACATGCACTGGGGGGAATGGGGTAGAGCCACCAGGAATTCGTGCTTTATGCAGGGGAGGAGCCTGGTCTCTTCAGCTTATGTGTGGGAGCCCTGGTATTCAGTCTGTGAGGTGGGAGCTTGCTGGCAGGACCCCCTCTTTTTGCCTAATGAATTCTGCCCTCATCACCCTTCAACGTGTTCACGTGCCTAATTTTTCCTGGTCATGAGACAAGAACTTGGATTTAGCTGAACTAAACTTAGAGCAAAAAATCCTGCATCAATCTTAAGTTTCACAATAGTGATATTATCCCCAGGAGCAATCTGGGGGAGGGTCAGAATCTTGTAGCCTCCAGCTGCATGAGTCTGAAATCATAATCTTTTGGCTAATTTGTTAGTCCTACAACAGCAGTCTAGTTCCCAGGCAAGAAGGGGGTTTGTTTTGGGAAAGATGTGTTATCTTTGTTTCAAACTGTAAACTAAATTCTCCCAAAGTTAATTCAACCTGTGCCCAGGAATGAATAAGGATACCTTGGACATGAGAAGCAAGATGGAGTTGGTTAGGTCAGATCTCTTTCACTGTCTCAGTTATAATTTTGCAATGATGGTTTCAATCCCTTCCTTTGGGTTTTATAACACCTTAATCTTAAGGTGTGGGCTAATGAAGATGGAAAAAGTGTGACACCTGCTCTAACTTCTTCCTGCTAACCGGGGGTGTAATTGGGATAGGTGTTGACTCCAAGGTGAGAGGTTTCATACACTTGGCTTTTGTGTTTTCTTCATGCCTTTTGCATTTTTTATTATGTTACTTAACTAATTTTTGTTCCCTTTTCTTTTAGCCTATAAATAAATATCCTGTTCATTTCTTATATACTTATTCTTATATTCTCCTTTAGTGAGTAAGCTATCTTATTTGTTTGATATTTTAGTTTGATTACAGATATGTAGACTCTGGGTAACGTGAAATGTGATTGTGATAATGCTACACTCTTTCATTTGGTTAATTAGAATAACAAATGCAGAAGATAACTTGTAAGACATTAGAATACATTTAAATTTTCTGTTAAAATTTGACTTTCAGGGCTGGGTGCGGTGGCTCACGCCTGTAATCCCAGCACTTTGGGAGGCAGACGGATCACTTGAGGTCAGGAGTTCAAGACCAGCCTGGCCAGCATGTTGAAACCCTGCCTCTACTAAAAATACAAAAGTTAGCTGGGCATGGTGGTGGGCGCCTGTAATCCCAGGTACTTGGGAGGCTGAGGCAGGAGGATCACTTGAATGTAGTGAGCTAAGATCGCGGCGCTGCACTCCAGCCTGGGCAACAAGAGCGAAACTGTCTCAAAAAAAAAAGTATTAATATCATGATCGTCTGCTTTGGATCAGTATTACCCCAAATTGAACTGTGAAAGTACTGTCAATTTCAATATATATCAAATATAATTTTTAAAATACTTGATTTGATGTAACTCACTTGATGTTATAATAGATTCCTTTGGAGAGTAAGAATTATGCAGATTGCTATACATTTTTTTGGTGACAGCTATAATGTAAATAATTTGTTATAAAACATACTAATTTTATTTTCTCAATAAATTGGTGATTTTCTAAACAGATTACATCAAAATAGAATTTGAATGCATCATGTCCTTTAGTTTATATAATTTTTTTAAATATAGAATTAACCTGCATTACAGAGGAACAGGTAGTTAAAAATCTATTGCTAAATGCAGTTTTTCTGTAGAGTGAAAAGAAAAAGCCTGATTATAAAAAATGTAAAAAAAGAAAAAATTATAGTTTTGAACTCTTTATGTTTTTAATGTCTACGAGTGAAATTTTTTGTTCTATTTTCTTAACTATTACAATTTAGTTGTTTTTGATGACTAATATTGATAGTAAAATATTTGGAAGAATTTTTTCAAAAGCTTTTTTTGAGTTTTGTGTATTAGCTTTATAAGCTGTTTTTTGTTCCCCATCAATTTTTAAATCAGTAGTGTATATACATTCTTATCTAATTGGATCATTGTCATCCTTAGGAATTACAGTTAAACTTATTTTCTTGCTACTTTGCTAGAACCCATCCTCACCTCCATTGAGGTATAAGTGAGTAAGGTAAGGAGTTGGCTAGTTCGTTTTTTTTTTTTTGAATGTAACAGCTTTACTGTGGTGTCATTGATGCATAGTGAACCACACATATTAATGTGTATACTTGGGTGAGTTTTGAAATATGTATACACCCATGAAACTGTCACCACATTCAAGATAACAAAAATCTATTACTCCAGAAAGTTTCCTTGTGCCTCACTGTATTCTAATATTACTAAAGAATAAATTAAAGGTTATATATAAAATATAAAATGTACAAGTAGTCCATTCACCTAAATGATCAGGAAAATGTATTTTTAAAATTAGTTTTATGAATACATTTTTAGATTAAGTAAAATAAGTTATGTAATATTACCTTAAGTACAATGCTATTATTGTTTCTGGGAACTTTGGGATGAATTTCATAAACAAGAATGTGCTTATTTTCTGTGCTGACTTCTCATTTCTGACATTATGACATTTGATTTGTAAGTGTCCAATATCATGGACATAGAGTTTATAGTAGACAAATATAAAGAATATTTGTGAACTAGGTTTTCTATAACATTTCCTTACTACTTCCTTAGCCAAGAACTTTCTATGTTCTTGCTTTTTTTTCTTTTTATCTTTGCTGTGCTGTGTCACAACTAACACCTTTTTTTGCTCATCTCTGGGAGTCACAGGTGAATCTTGAGTTTGGTTTACAGAGGAACCTGGGGAATTTGACTTCACAGAGGCTAAGCTTCATGGCCACCTGAGAAATTGACTTATTAGTGACACTAGTGTTACTTTCTATTCTTTGCACTCTGTATATCAAAGAGTTATATATTACAAGTGTTTGTGGGCTAAGAAATAGCATGTATAAGCTACCATCTTTGACTTGAAAATCATAAAACCTCGTCAGAATGAGCCCAAGAAACCAAATTTATTATCATTGCCAACATAGGTTCTTTTTTCTTTTTCTATAATATATTCTGTATTAATGACTTGGGCAGATGTGCTTCAAATCCCCAAAGTGTCTTTGAATTTAGTTATTGTAATTCAGGTAACTTTCAGGTTTCTTGTGGGGAGGAGTGTTTTTTGTTTTTGCTCCTCTAGGAGGCATGATATTTTTAATAAGTTCTCTAGGGAAAGCTTGACCAAATGCTCCCAACTTAGGTTTGTTGGTTCAGTGTTGCTAAAGAGAATCTTATAATAATTGAATAAATTTTGGGGGAAAGTTACCTTTTTCTTTCCTAGATAATAATTGGCTTTCCTTTGGTTGTTTACTTTAAAGAATACAAATAATTTTTCAAAACTATAAAAAATTACTGTCATTTTAGCTATCTAGGAAGTTTGTGAGAATAGTAGCACAATTTATGCCTATTTTAAAGGGAATTTATAATTTTTGTAATTCAGAAGAAAGGCATCAGACTAATTCTGATTGTGACAGCATTTTTATGATTTAACCTAAAATCTTTTTTTATGCTATTGAGGAAATTATTTGTATATAAAATATTTAAAAAGTCAAGTTTTTAATGGGACATGTCATATAGTTTGGTATTTTCTTGAACTCTATACAGTTGATGAGTACCTTAATAATGCTATTTTCATAAAATGTTTTAAACCATTTGGTTTTAGTATTAAAGGAGGCCTATGCTGCATGCTTTTCTAAATAAGAATAGCCTTTTGTGAGGCAACTAATTATCTTTATTTACAGAGCTTGACAGTTTGGATTTTCATATATCATTATTACTTTGGGGCCATTTAGTTGTAATTTTGTTTTAGAAAACACAGATGAGCAAATACTAGATATATGATTAAACAAAATAATGAGAACTTAGATTTTCTTTTTTAAAGCTTGTGTTCAAATTATATTAATTACAATCTGCAAAATTGCTTTGATCTCTGCTGTTAAGGACAAATGAAATACTGGAGCTGTAATTTCCTTATCCCCAAATTTTTCCTATAGCTATTCTTTCCTTTCTTTCCCTTTCATTTAGTTACTTAAATAATATTTATTATAAAATATCAAAACAGTACAGGGTTGAGGTGTTCAGAACAAAATATGAAAAACTATTCTTCAAAAGTTTCTGGCCATCCTTTCAGCCTCTGTTTAAATTTGTACATGTTTTGTAGCATATTCAAATGGCATATATCCATGATATTTTGCAAGTTGATTATTTTACTTGGGAAGCTTTTCATGTCAGTACATGTTTGACCTTGTTCTTTTTAACTATTGCATGCTCTTTTGTAGTCTAGATGAACTATAGTTAATGTGACCAATCGTTATACCTCTTTCTATATGCATGTATTTTTTAAGGGATGAATGGGTCCAGTAGCTTTTCTGCCTTCATAGTCCTGTTACTCAGAGTCCTCAACTCTCCGAAATCCATTGTTTTCTTGGTTCTTGTCTTTCTGTGACTCTTAACCACCTTTCCATATTCAAATCCAATTCTCTTCCAACACTGTTCATTATTGGAATCTTAAATTGTGGCCCATATTTGTTTATTGAACCAGTCAGTCTCAGTCTCAATTTTTGTATGTCAGTTATATAAGGAATTTTATGCCACTTTGGTTCTAGCCTGTGGGGAATTTCAATGATTTACATTATAAATAAAAATATTAATGGTACACAAAGTGAATTATTAAATAAAGGTTCACCAGCTATGTGCTAAAGTGACAGTTCTGAAATCCCACTGTTTTGATGAGGAAATTACTGTGAAACCTATTTAAAAATGATTTTGGTATGTCTTACTTGGATTTTAAAAATGTATATTGTAAAAAATTATTATAATAAGATGTTTAAGAAATATTTCTAAAGAAATATTTCTAGAAACAGAAGAAAAACTGGTAAATCAAGGCTTTATCAAAGAACTGTAAGCGGTCCCCTTTTGGGGATTGGTTTTGTGGAAGACAGTTTTTCTGCAGGTTGTAGGGGATGGTTTTGGGATGAAATGGCTCCACCTCAGATCATCAAGCTCAAATCATCAAGCATTATATTCTCATGAGGTGCACATAACCTAGATACTTTGCATAGGCAGTTCACAATAGGGTTCATGCTCCTGTAAGAATCTAATGCCACTGCTGACCTGACAGGAGGTAGAACTCAGGTGGCAATGCTTGCCTGCTTCCTAGCAGGCTGTGGACTGCACCACTACCTGGGAAGCTTTGTTGAGAAGAAATTTCAAACCCATAGTTGAAAGTGAGAAGCTATTGAAATAGTTTTAGTTGAATGTTTCTAATTTTAAGTTACATATGAATATGTATATGCATGTGTATATATGCATTTTTTTAATTTAGAGAAATCTCAACCATATAAAATGTAGAGAAAATATAATGAACCACTGTGTACCTATCACTCGACTTCAACAGTTGTCAACTCATGGCCAATCAGGTTTCATCTGTACCCCCACTTATTTCTCTTTCTCCCAGATTTTTAAATCACAAACATAAAATTTTTCTTAGGTATTTTAATGTAGACTCTTTAAAGTCATGACCATACTATTATGTCACCTCCAAAATTAGAATTTTTTTTTTTTTTTTGAGATGAGAGTCTCACTCTCTCTCTCACCCAGGCTGGAGTGCAGTGGCGCGATCTCGGCTTACTGCAAGCTCCGCCTCCCAGGTTGATGCCAATCTCCTGCCTCAGCCTCCCGAGTAGCTGGGACTACAGGCGCCCGCCACCACGCCCGGCTAATTTTTTGTATTTTTAGTAGAGACGAGGTTTCACTGTGTTAGCCAGGATGATCTCAATCTCCTGACCTCATGATCTGCCCACCTCAGCCTCCCAAAGTGCTGGGATTACAGGCGTGAGCCACCACACCTGGCCAAAATAATTCTTAATACCAAACATCCAGTCAGTTTTTAAAGTTTCCTGATTCTTTTTGTTAGCAGTTTTTTTTTTTTTTTTTTTTTTTTTTTAAAAGACAGAGTCTTGCTATGTCACCAGGCTGGAGTGCAGTGGCACAATCTCGGCTCACTGCAACCTCCGACTCCTGGTTTTAAGCAATTCTCCTGCCTCAGCCTTCTGAGTAGCTGGGATTACAGGCATATGCCACCACACCGGCTAAGTTTTGTATTTTTATTAGAGACAGGGTTTCACCATGTTGGCCAGGCTGGTCTCGAACTCCTGACCTCAAGGGATCCACTCAGCTCAGCTTCCCAAAATGCTGGGATTACAGGCATGAGCCACTGTGAGCATTTTTGTTCAAATAAGAAAGTATTATAATTAGTTAATACACCTGTTAAATCTAAAATTCTTTTGTTAAGCTCTTTGAGTTAATTTTAGAGTTACAGAAGAGAGTTGCAAAGATAGTACAGGTTCCCTATACCTTTCTGCAGCTACTTCCCCTGTGATAGCCTACATAACTATAGTACTGTTATAGAAACTAAGAAGCTAACATTGATGCAATATTATATTATTAATTAAACTACAGAGTATATTCAGTTTCACCAGCTTTTATAGGAATTTTTTCTTTCTGTTCCAGGGCCTGATGCAAGATCCTGCATCACATTTAGTCATCAGAGCTCCTTAGTTTCCTCTAATCTGTAATAGTTCCTTCCTTCCTTTTTCCTTGTCATTGATGGCCTTAAAACTTTTGAAGGGTACTGATCAGTTATTTAATAGAGTGTCCCTTAATTGAACTTTATCTGATGTTTTCTTATGATTAGATTGAGGTTGTGCATTATTGGGAAGCATACCACCGAGGTGATACATCCTCTCAGTGCCTAATTATCGGGAGGTACATGAGGGCAGTGTGACTTACTACTGGTCATGTTTACCTTGATCATTTCATTGAGGTGGTATCTTTCAGCTTTCTTCACTGTAAAGTTGCTATTTTTCCTTTATTACTTCTGAGACTGGCGTTATTATGTAGTTTTTCATACTCTGAATCATGCTGATTGCATTCCCATGGTGATGTTTAACACTTAGGTCTCTTGTGTTTCCTGTAAATTGATAATTAGATGTAGAGGCTTATTAGGTGTATTTTTTTGTTTGTTTTTGGTTTTGTTGTTGTTGTTGTTTTGGTAATATGTACTAATATCAGAAGACATGTAATATCTGGTTGTTTCTCTATGTTATTCCTTGAAATGGTTTATTTAGTTTGATTCTAAATGCTGGTAAGAAGAAATCTAATATAGTTCATTTCTATTCTTTAAAAACATCTGTATAATAGATAAATGAGTTCTAAAATTGAAGTAATTTAAGATAATTTATAATTTGGTTGTTTTCTTAATGTTATTAAACTGACACATTTTTTAGATTTTAATTTTAGGTTTGAGGGTACATGTGAAGGTTTGTTGCGTAGGTAAACTTGTGTCACGGGGGTTTGTTGTACAGATTAGTTCATCACCTAGTCATTAAGCCCAATATCCAATAGTTATCTTTTCTGTTCCTTCTTCCACCCTTATGTAGGTGTCTGTTGTTCCCCTCTTTGTGTTCGTGAGTTCTCATCATTTAGCTCCCACTTACAAGTGAGAATGTGTGATGTTTGGTTTACTAAAAACTAAGCAGTCCTCTTGCCTCGGCCTCCCAAAGCTCTGGGATTATAGGTGTGAGCCAGTGTGCTCGACCATACCAGTAATTTAATAGTATCAATTTGATTCAGACTATAAGCAAGTTTAATATACAGGTAGAGAATTAGAGAGTACAGTGAAGGCACAGCTGGCCTTATAATATTTAATTGTTCTATCACTGACAAACTGGTACTACAGCTTCTCTGCCTTTTCAAAAACTCTAGTGGGAAACAGTATAGCATGAAGGTTAGTTTTTTTCTACTAGGAGACTTTAAGACTGTGTTTCTGTAGTTCACTGCTGTATTAATTTCCTGTGTCTGCTGTAATAAATTACCACAGCCTGACTTAAAACAATGGTAGTGTATTCTGGAGAGGCCTAATTAAAGAGTGAGAGGCTCTAGGGAAGAAATCCACATCTTTCAGCTTCTGGTGGATCCAGGATTCCCTTGAATTATGGCCATATCGCTCCAAACTTATTTTTTCTTCATATCACATTCTCCTCTGTATGCCTAATTTATCTCATCCCCTCTAAGAATACTTGTGACCGTATTTTCAGGACCATCAGAATAATCTCATCTCAGAATCCTTAATCACACTTGCAAAACCTATAATATACATATAAGGTAACACAGTTTCAGAGATTAGGACTTGACATCTTTTGGGGACACCATTCAGCCCACTGCACCTGCTCTCACCATACTCAAAAGTGTCTCTCTTCGACAGCTTTCTGCTACTTGAAGCAGCTGCTTAACTTACCCTGAGGAAGCACTGCACATTCTCTTTGGTTCAAGAGAGCAATCATAGAAATCTTCTAACTTTCGGGATAGCTTTATTCTTAGAAGCCAGCATAACAGTTTGAAACCAAAGGATGCTGTTAGTTAATGTGTAGTGTAGTATTTTTCTGTTCTGAGTCTCTTCCCTCCAGGTAGATATGCTTGGTGGGGTGACTTAGTCATAAATTCACATTTTACTGCTGCTTCTTCCTATATCTGGAAACCTCCAAATTGTGGTCCTGAAGTTATTTTTATTTTGGCCATTTTTCTCTCTTGCCAGGAAAGGAATGCTGTTGCAAGTACATGGAGTCAAAGACTAGTCGGTAATGGGTGGTGTACGGGCGAAAGGTTGGGTTTTTTTGTTTCCTTTTCGTGAGTCTTTCTACCCAAGATGTTCATTCATTGATCATTTCTCACACATGAAATGTATTTCTACTTTCCATAAGAAACATTATTCCCATAATTATTATAAATTATACCCTAAGTGAAATATTCTCTGAAATTATGCACAGTTATGAAAATTTTCAAAAATGGGAAAGTTATGTATTCACCACTCAGATTTAACAAATATTAATATTTTGAAATATTTAGTTCACTTTTTTAAAGTAAATAAATATTAAAAGGTACAGCTAAAATTCCATTCCCCTTTCTTACTCCTCAGAGGTAATCAGGATCCTGATGTTGGTTGTTTCCATGCTTGTTTTTATGTTTTGTACATTTGCATATATTTGTAAATGATATATATATTTTTAAACTTTAAAAAAAGATTTTTGCTTTATTTTTCAACAATTTAACTATCATATGCTTAGGTATAGTATTTTGTATTCTGCTTGGAACTTGCTAAGCTTCTTGAATTTATTTTTCCTTAAAATATTCATTAAAATTCATAAAACTATAAAAATAAGATATCCGGCCAGGCACAGTAGCTCAGGCCTGTAATCCCAGCACTTTGGGAGGCCGAGGCGGGTGGATCATGAGGTCAGGAGATTGAGACCATCCTAGCTAACGCAGTGAAACCCCATCTCTACTAAAAATACAAAAAATTTACCTGGGTGTGATGGTGGGCGTCTGTAGTCCCATCTGCTGGGGAGGCTGAGGCAGGAGAATTGTGTGAACCCGGGAAGCACAGCTTGTAGTGAGCCGATCGCGCCACTGCACTCCAGCTTGGGCAACAGAGCGAGACTCTGTCTCAAAAAAAAAATAAGATACCCATTAAAATTTATTTTTCTGCTAAGGCAGTAACCTCTTTTCTTGGATTCCACTTAAACTTACGGTAGATCTTTTGGCATTATTTCACAGATCACTAATCTTTTACTCATTTTTTAAATAGTTCTGTTTAAAACTGGATAATTTCTATTGCTGTATTTTCAAGTTCATGAATCTTCCTTTCATCTCCAGTCTACTATTAAGTGACATTTAAAAAATTCCAGATAGTGCATTTTTGAGTTCTAGAATTTATTTGGTTCTTATAATTCCTCATTCTCTGCTGAGATTTATCTGCCCCATTTATGATGACTGTATTTTCTTTTACATACTTAACATTTATAGTACCTGCTTTAAAATCTATCTCTGCTTATTCTAATGTCTGAATAATCTCAGGCACTGGTCTCCATTGATTGCCTCTTCTCTTAACTGTGTTTGTAATAATTTTTAATTTTTTTCCTGGACACTGTAAATGATACATTGTAGAGACATTATTCTAGATTTTTCCTCACCCAAATGGAAACTCGGTGGCCATTAAACAGTAACACCCTCTCCTACCTCCTCCCAGCCCTTAGTATTATCTATTCTTTCTGTCTATGAATTTTCCTATTCTAGATATTTCATGTAAGTGGAATCATACAATATGTCTTTTTATGTTTGGCTTCTTAGCATAATGTTTTTAAGGTTTATCCATGTTGTAGTATGGATCAGAACTTCATTCCCTTTTAAGGGTGATAAATATTCCATTGTATGTGTATACCACATTTTGTTTATCTGCTTGCTGGTGGACATCTAGGTTATTTTCCAAATGTCGTCTATTGTGTATACAAGTATGTGTTTGAGTTCCTGTTCTCAGTTATTTTGGTAATATACCTATGAGTGCATTTGCCGGATCATATGGTAATTCTGTGTTTAACTTTCTGAGGAACTGCCAATCTTTTCTGCAGTGGCTATACCATTTTATATTCTCATTATCAATGTATGAGGATTCTAGTTTATTCCAACTGTTATTTTTCTGGGGTTTAAAAAATTATTATAGTAGACATCTTAGGGTGAAGTGGCATCTCATTGTGGTTTTGATTTACATTTTTCTAATGGCAAATGATTTTGACCATCTTTTCATGTACTTGGCCATCTGTATATCTTTGGAGAAATGTCTATTCATGTGCTTTACCCATTTTTAAATTGGGCTATTTGTCTTTTAGTTGTGGTTCCTTATATATTCTGGATAATAAACCCTTTTCAGATATGATTTGCAAATTTTTTCTCATTTTGTAGTTTGTCTTTTTACTATTAGGTGTCCTTTGATGCACAGAAGTATTTAATTTTGATACTGTCCAGTTTATTTTTGTTGTTGTTGCTTGGGCTTTTGGTGTCATATCTAAGAACCTATTATTGCCAAATCAAAGGTCATAAAGATTTACCTATATATTTTCTTCTAGGATTCTCATGATTTTAGCTCTTATATTTAGGTCTTTGATTCACTTTGAGTTAATTTTTGTATATGGTAGAAGATGGGGTGTCTAACTTCACTCTTTTGCATGTGGAAATTCAGTTTTCCCAGCACCAGTTGTTGCCTAGATTATTCTTTCCTCCACTGAATGGATTTGACATCTTTATCAAAAATCAATTGGCTATATATGTAAGGATTTACTTCTGGACTCCTCATTCTATTGGTGTTATATATCTATTCTAATGCCAGTGCCACACTTTTGTTTAATGTAGCTTTCTAGTTAAGTTTTGAAATTGGGAGTTGTGAGTCCTCTGTTTTTGCTATTTAGAGCTCCTTAGTTGTCCATTTTTGCAAATGAATAATTTCTTAAAGCCTGCTTTTTAGATTTTATTTTTTGGAGTTTCATCCGTGTTGATACATAGACTTGTAGCTTATTTGTTGTGACATCTTTATTATCATCTGAGTAAATTTCAGTGTATTTGACTTTTCTATTGAAGTACAATTATTTCCTTTTTTTTTTTTTTTTTTTTTTTTGCTTTAACAATCAACATTCTTGTGCATGATACTTGTTCACATGTTTTAAAGTTTCTTTAGGATGGTAGGGTGATTTTTGCCTTGCCAGGAAACCTTTGGCAGTGTTTCGAGACATTTTAGATTATCAAGACTGGGAGAGGGGTGTTACTGCCATCTGGTGGTCAGAGACAAGAGATGCTGCTAAACATCCTGCAATGCAGACTCTCACCGACCCCTCCCCACCCCTACCCCCCCTACACACACAAAATAGTGCCAAGGTTGAAAAACCCTGCCTGCCCTGAAGCATATAGAAGTGGAATTGATAAAACTTGAAATGTTTTCGTCTTAGTAAGTGGATTTCTGTAAATCATGGAAGAAATATTTTCTCCATAGGTTTGGAATGTTTGGAATTAAAGTTGCTCTGGCAATGCTGCCATTCCAGCAATTACAAGCAATTTATATATCTCAAGCCAGATCAGGTAGCAGCATTATCCAGAGTTAGCCAGTTCATTCACTTTAACTTCATGAACTAAAATACTTTGGCACTTTGTCTGCTTAAAAGATTAATTTTAGAGTGAATCTGTTTCAAAACAGTGGCACTTGTGCAGATGGGGATAGTTGGAATATTAGGCTGAATGTACTTATTAATAAGACCAAATTAGAACATGAAAAAGTTTTTCTTGACACAGATGGTTGTTAAACATTGAAGGCTTAAAGGTTTAAGAAGTTTTTCTCTAGTATATTTTAAATTAAAATTGTAATTGAAGACATAGGAATGAATTTAGACTCACTTGAAGATGTGTTACATGTCACCGTGGAATACTGTGCTGCCATAAATAGGATGAAAGCATGTCCTTTGCAGCAACATAGATGCCATGATCCTAGGCAAATTAACACAGGAACAGAAAAATAAAATTTTAAGTGGGAGCTAAACATTGAGCACACATGGATGTAAACTGGGAACAACTGACAGCATGGACTACTGGAGGGAGGTATGGGTTGAAAAGCTACATGTTGGGTATTGTGCTTACTCCCTGGGTGACAGGACCTGTACCCAAACTTGAGGATCATGCAGTTATTCCCATCTAACAAACCTGCACATGTACCCCTTGTATCTAGGGGATATATGTGCAGGTTTAAAATAAAAGTTGGGGGAAAAAAGACCCATGGTTCCTGTTTGAGAATCCGTTGAAAGCTATGGCCCCAGAAATGATGTCCGTACTTGTGTAAATACAATTTTGCATATGGTTTGAGGTGGTTTATGCATGCTTCTGAAGCCCATCCAGGGACTCACCACTCTTTACTTATATCCAGGTTAAAAATTTTGCTAAAAGTTGGTTAAAACACTTAAAAGTGCTAAAAATAGATATACATGAAATTATCAATGAATTGTATCTTCACAACTATATTTATATCTCCTTAACCAAATACTTCTGCATTTACTGATGAGGAAAAATAGGTGACTCAGAATTAGAATTCAAGTCCTCTAATGTTAAATATTATTTAAACTTTACATCTATAACCTTCATTCTTTATCTTTTTAGGTGTATGCAACAGCGTTATCGCAACAGGCTAACGAAAACAGACAAAATTCAACTGGAAAAGCATGTTTTGGCACCTTCCTCCCAGAAGAAAAACTTAATGACTTTCGTGATGAACAAATTGGACAGTTGCAGGAGCTGATGCAAGAAGCCACAAAACCCAATAGGCAATTTAGTATTTCTGAGTCTACGAAACCAAAATTTTAGTCTATACAACAAAGCTTAATAAGACATGCAAAAATTTAGAACCCCTACTTTGTCATTGGTTTTTGAAATATATTTAAGCTTTGAAAACACCTGTTATTAATGAAATACTCTTTTATTTTGGATATTATGATTGCAGTATATGGATCAAGATCACTAGTGACAATTGAAAAAACTATTGGAATAATAGCACTTGTATGAAATTCAGTTTTGGAACTAAACAGCAAATAATGTATCTAAAATGGACAAATTTCTAGAATTTTGCTGAAAACGTTTTAAAATGCTATTCTCATCCAGCCATATTAGTCTTCTGGCTTTTCTTTAGCTTCATCAAATAAGCATGTTGTGATAATGATAGATGTACAATTCCAACAAGGTTATTTTTTAAATACATTGTCATTCTGAACATTTTATCATTTCTACTTTAATAATACGTACATGATTTTTCTTCTGAATGTCTCTTCTCCCTGCATCACTGTTCATTCACAATGAAAGGTTAGGAAGAAGCTTTAAAATTCACTATTTATTTTACTATCATTTGTATAATAAACTAAACTAAACTATACAAAGTATAATACGTTTCCTCCAGTGTTTGTTTGTTAATAACAACCCCTGAAATAATGTGTAGCTACATTGAGACTCTCATTTATCAACTAATAGTTGAGGACATTACAAATCAACTTAAGTATAATAAACTTTCCTAAGATCTCAAATTTTAAAAACGGTAACCCCATTTACAATATAAAATGTGGATTTTAAAAAATATTATGCTAAATGACTTGTATCTTTAGTTATTGAAACCTGATTCCCAGTGTGATACTATTAGGTGGTAGAGCCCTCATGAATGGGATTAGTGCCCGTATAAAAAAAAAGCTCCAGGGAGATCTCTTGCCCCTTCTACCATATGAGGATACAGTGAGAAGATGTTAAAGCAGAAAGTGGCCCCTCATGAGACACTGAATCTGCTGGTGCCCTGGTCTTGTACTTTGCAGTCTCCAAAACGTGAGAAACAGATTTCTATTTATAAGCCACCCAGTTTAAGGTAATTTGTTATAGCAGCCCAAAGAGACTAAGACAGTTAGTTAGGAAGGCTTACTCCAAGATTCTGAAACGATCATTTTTTTAGATGTACTTGCAATTTATGTCATCTCTTTAGAAACTGATACATGTTTTCTCTGGGTTGGTGTCTCGTGTTCTCTCTTTGTATATACCTGCTAGGGCCACCTTAGTCCGTTCTTGCATCCTTTTTTTTTTTTTTTTTTTGAGTCAGTCTGATCTGTTGTTGGTCTTTCTCATTGAGAAAGATGATAATCAATAATTATTCCGTCTGTGTTATAACAGGCTTCAGGGATACAACAATGGATAAGACAAAGCTCCTGCCCTCAAGAAGTTTAAAATCTAGTTGTGCATTCAGGAGCCCTCGTTCATCATGAACAAATACATCTGCAAACTCTTTACAGCATTATCCTTTTCATCATGCCTAATAGAAACCTAATACTTCTGAAGACGCTGCTTCGCTGTAGTCTTGTAAAGTGGGCCACAACTCCCACTTTACAAGAGACCCATCCTATTGTCCCTTTCAACCCATCACTATGCCACCCTCGCTTAAGAACTCGTTCCTTTGTGGCTTTTTTTCTTTTAGGGTATACTTCCCTTCTGTTCGTTGGCACTTGACTTAACCTCAAATCTTGCCATTATTTTGGTGACTTAGTATTTATGTCGTTTACTTAACCAGCAGACTGAGAGTTATCTAGCATTATTCACTTTCATTCAACCACTCACTCATGCCATGGCTACACTTAAACCTTCACTCTGTTCAGAACTGTTTTGCATCTGAAATTATGAATTTCAATATCCTGTGCTTTTGCCACTATCTCTTAACAATATAATCAGTTTCTTACTCCCACTGCACAATTCATTCAACAGATACTTATTAAAAACCTGCATTTGCCAGATGTCATTCTAGGTATTAGCGATATAGCACTTATCAAAGACAAAAAGTCTGCTACCCCCATGGAACTCAACATTCTAAAGGAGAGAAATAAAATATGTAGGGTGATAAGTACTATTGAGAAAAATAAAAGCAAGGATAGGGAATAGGGCTATGGTTCCAAAATTATAAACTGAGATTCCCTGGGCACCTCAGAGAACTCAGGGGTGCTGCAGGATATTTTAGCTTTGAGGAAATCACAGTCACATTTGTGTTTGCTGGACACCACGCACATTACTAGTGCAAGGATTTTCAGTTTTACAGTTATATTGCCACATTCTTTTTAATGACAGATCTTTGTGAAGCTGGGCTTTTAGTGGTTGCTGTGATAAAAATGCAAATATCACAGAAGATGAGTAACAGAAAATGTAGGTAGTGTTGGTTAATATGATTACAGTGTAAGTTGCATAGTATCCAACAGGTGCTAAATTGTTTTGGCACAAATAAGTTGTTTGGACTACTTAATAAACAAAACTAAGTTTTGTTTGCTGTTTTGCCTAGATGCACTGTGCAAATACTGGGACACCAAGTTCGTGAACTAAAAGTTTGGGTAATAGGGAGTGGTCTTTAACAGTAAACTGATACATAAACTTATCAGTCCTTTGACTACTTGGTGCCTTCAATGTCATTCTACTAGTGCTTTTATTTCCATTACAGACTCCCTAGTTTCTGTGATCCTTCACTTCAGCCAGCCACTGAGCAGTACCTTCCATGTCTTTTTCTTTTACTTCACCTGCTGCTCTAGCCAGGGTAACCACTCACTTGCCAAAATCAATGGGATATTAATCACTGTAAGGTTGATAAGTTGAAGACTTGATAGTATTACTGTCTTCTGCTTTTAAACCACTTCTGCTTTTTATACTGCCTACTTCTCCTTTAGATTATAAATTTTCTCCTCCCTACCCCCACTTTTAAAAATATGATGTCTGTGGGATTTCATCCTCAGGACTCTCACATTACACATTTGTTGCTTCAAATATTAGCTCTACTCTTAAATCACTAACCCCAACCTAAATCTCATTTTTAAATTTTTAATTTTTGTGGATACATAGATGTATGTATTTATGGGGTACATGAGATAATTTTAATACAGGCATGCAATGTGTAATAATCACATGGAAAATGGGCTATTCATCCCCTCAAACATTTATCTTTTGTGTTATAAACAATCCAGTTATACTTATTTTTAAATGTACAATTATTGACTATAGTCACCTTGTGCTGTGAAATACTAGGTATTATTCATTCCTTATTTCACTTAACATACTGACCTCCAGTTCCATCCATGTTGTTGCAAATGACAGGATCTCATTCTTTTTTATAACTGAATAGTACTCTATTGTATACCACATTTTCTTTATCCATTCATCTGTTGATGGACACTTACGCTGATTCCATAACTTGGCTATTGTGAAGAATGCTGCAGTTTGAGAGTGCAGATATCTCTCTCTAGTATACTGACTTTTCTTATTTGTCATCTGTATCCATCAATGGGATTGCTGGATCATATGCTAGCTCTATTTTTAGTTTTTTTAAGAACCTCCAAACTGTTCTCCATAGTGGTTGTACTAATTTACATTCCCACCTAAGCTGCACAAGGGTTCCCTTTTCTCCACATTCTCATCAGCATTTGTTATTGCCCGTCTTTTGGATAAAAGCCATTTTAACTGGGGTGACATGCTATCTCATTGTAGTTTTGATTTGCAGTTCACTGATGATCAGTGATTTTGAACACCTGTTTATATGCCTGTTTGCCATTTAAATGTCTTCTTTTGAGAAGTGTCTACCAGATCTTTTGCCCATTTTTAAATCTGATTATTAGATTTTTTTCTTATAGAGTTGTTTGAACTCCTTATATATTCTGGTTATGACTCCCTTGTCAGATGGATAGTTTGGAAATATTTTCTCCCATTCCCTGGGTTCTCTTCACTTTATTATTTCCTTTGCTGCGCAGAAACTTTTTAATGTACTATAATCCCATTTGTCCATTTTTGCTTTGGTTGCCTGTGCTTGTGGGGTATTACTCACGTTTCTGTCCAGACCAATGCCCTGGATATTTTCTTCAGTGTTTTCTTATAGTAGTTCCACAATTTGAGGTGTTGGATTTAAGTCTTTAATCCATTTTGATTCGATTTTTGTATATGGTGAGAAATAGGGGTCAAGTTTCATTCTTCTGCATATGGATATCCAGTTTTCCCCGCTACCATTTATTGAAAAGACTGTCTTTTCTCCCATGTATGTTCCTGGCACCTTTGTCAACAATAAGTTCACTATAGATGTGTGGGGGTTTTTTGTTTTTTTTTCTTTCTTTTTTTTAAATAGAGTGTCACTGTCACCCAGGCTGGAATGCAGTGGCATGATCTTGGCTCACTGCAACCTCCACCTCCCAGGTTCAAGAGATTCTTGTGCGTCAGCCTCCTGAGTAGCTGGGACTACAGGCATGTGCCACCATGCCTGGCTAGTGTTTACATTTTTGGTAGAGATGGGGTTCCACCATGTTGATCAGGCTGGTCTCGAACTCCTGGCCTCAAGCGATCCGCCCGCCTCAGCCTCCCAAAATGCTGGGATTATAGGCATGAGCCATTTCGCCTGGCCAGTAGATGTATGGAGATGTGTGGATTTATTACTGGATTCTCTATTTCTTTCCATTGTTCTATGTGTCTGTTTTTATTCCAGTACCATGCTGTTTTGGTTTCTATAGTTCTGTAGTAGAATGTGAAGTCAGGTAATGTGATTTCTCCAGTTTTCTTCTTTATGCTCATGATAACTTTTGCTATTCTGGGTCTTTTGTGGTTCCACATAATTTTTAGAATTTTTCCTGTTTCTGTGAAGAATGGCATTGATAGGGATTGCATTGAATCTGTTAATATGGACATTTTAATGATATTGAGTCTTCCAATCCATGAACATGGAATATCTTTCCATAGTTTGTGTCCTCTTCAATTTTTTTCATTGTTTTATAGTTTTCATTGTAGAGATCATTTACTTCTTGGTTAAAGGGTTAATTCCTAGGTATTTAATTTTATTTGTAACTATTGTAAATGGGATTAAAAAAAATTTTCAGATTGTTCACTTTTGGCATATAGAGATGTTACTAATTTTTATATGTTGATTTTGTATCTTGCAGTTTTACTGATTTTTATCAGTTCTTGTAGTTTTTGATGGAGCTTCTTAATCTCATTTGTGAACTTCAGATCTGTGTTTGAGACTGACATTTCCAACTCATGTTTAAAATCAAATATACTTCTCTTCCCTTTTCAGTGAATAACAACATATGCGCAATGACGAGTTAATGGGTGCAGCACACCAACATGGCACATGTATACATATGTAACAAACCTACACGTTGTGCACATGTACCCTAGAACTTAAAGTATAATAAAAAATAAAAATAAAAAAAAACATGTACACAGTTTACCAGTTCAGATTTTTGCAATTTTGCTTCGATTTCACCATTTCCCTACAGGCCTCTTTCTCATTATTCAGCAATTCTGACAACACTACATGGTGGATCACAAAATGCTCATAGTTCTCTACCACTCCTTGTACCCATGCCCTTTGCAAGGTAACTTTGCAGTGCCTCCTATTAATCTGTTTTTCAGTTGTTCAAATCTGCAGGCCTTGTGACTTGATTTGCTCAAAAGAATGAGGGAGTAATATTATGCAAACTTAGGTTCTAGGCCCTCAGAGCCTTGCATACTTCTGCCGGCACTATTGGACATCTGACCAACTGCCATGTGAGCAAACTAGGGCTGGCCTACCAGAGGATCAGATCATGTGGAGCAAAGGTGAGTCATCCTAGACCAGCCAGCTCTCAGCCAGCCACATTTATATGAGTGAGCTTAGCCATGACAGCTAATCCCAGTCCAAATTGCCAATTACAAGCTAAATTAATGGCAGTTCTTTTAAATCAGTACATTCTGGGGCAGCTTATTATATAGTTAGGGCTGATACACTGTACTGCCTTACTGTCTCAAAATCCCTCATTCCCCCTTTTCCGACTATTAGTCTGATACTTTAGACTTACAATTTTTTTCTGTAGCAATCTATATGTGGCTTTCTTGTCTCCAGCCTGTTTTTTTAGTATGTTATTTGCAGCCAGTCACCTTAGTGATATGCAAATCCTATTTCCCTGCTTAACATTTGGAGTGGAGGAGGGTGTTTGGATTGTACTTAATGGTAGTGATACATGGCACAATTGGCTTCTTACCATTGTACTTGGTGGTTGAGAGGAATCTGATACAGCTTATTGAAAATAAATTGGAAATATGTATTAAGAACTTTAAGAACAATGGTACTTTTTGAACCCGTAAATTTTATTTCTAAGATTCTATCCTAAAGAAAAGATATTGAGGAATGTGCAGTTTTTCACATAATCATGTTATTAAAAGTGATATTTGAGTGAATTTGGAACAGCAGAACTCCCCCAAATACTTAAAAGGTTAAGTGAGTTGTGATGACATGTATAACGAAGTAGTTTAAATGTAGGTTTATGAAGAATTTTTAATGACATGGAACATTTCCTGACATTGATAGGTGAGAAAATGATGCTATGAAATATATGGGATTTTAAATAAAATTTTAGATTTTCTTTTCAGTAATGTGGCAAACAATGCTAATCTGAGCAGTTCTGCTGAAAATGAAAACTTTTAGGTAGAGTAGAAAAAGTATTTTTTAGAAGCTTCTAGGAGCTGGCAATACCCTAAGAGATTAATTATAAGGCCAATATTGCTAAGTGAAACTGGCAAAGCCTCTTTTACCCTAAGATGAATTTCTACTTTGGTTTTGATGGTTCTTTGGGACACAGTGGGCAGAAGACAAAGCACAGAACCCGCGTAAGTTGGAGAGTCATAAACGGTTTTTCCAGAGAGACAGGACCCTAAAGACTATATATACCCTCAGGGTTAGAGTGAGCCAGAAGAAAACTTGCTCCAGTACTTGTACAGAATTGCAGGCTATCCTGGATTCAAGTCATCTGTGTACTAAAACAAAACTTAAGCTATAAATTTAATATATGGCCCCAGAATGAGTACCTGACAAATGTAAACAAGTTTTGAGGATACTCGGGTCACAGATAATTTCCAGAAAAGTGAATCCTCAAGTTTCAGTAAACAAGCAGACTCCACATGGAAAGCTAGCACCATGACTAAGAGGCAGCAGAGACAGACCACCAGAAAATTCAGATATTGGAATTAACACATGTATAATATAAAACGTGTTCACATGTTTAAACTTAAAAGTTATTTGGAAATATCTGCAAGAAACAAGGCATTATAAAAAGTAGGCTGGCATATTTGAAAAAGAACCAAATAGAACTTATAGAAGTAGAAAATAGAATAACTAAAATTAAAAAATTAACCCTAATGGACAAGTTCAAAAGACAAGATGGACTTGAAATAATGAGAATTAGTGACTGCAATACAGAACCAAAAGAAATTATCCAGAATTCCGCATGAAAAACAAACTTGAGAATATGAGAGGTGGTTAAAACACAAGAGTGTAATGTATATCTAATAGTTTCAGATAGATACCGAGGCAGAACCAATATTTGAAGCTATATTTCCTGAGACTTTTTCAAATCAATGAAACACATAGTCTATGGATTTATCCTAAGCAGGATAGATATAAAATCCTCATTCTTAGACATACCGTATTGAAGCAGCAGAATGCCAATAACTTGTAAAAGCAGCCGAAATAAAAGTCACAAGGGAACCTCAGCTAGTACAGGACAAGTCCCTGGATGGCTTTGGTGACCCAGCTATTCTCCACTTCCTCACTTGTAGCTCTTGTAGAAATGTGCCAGGAATACAACATCCTAATGAAGAATTGTCCAGAACAGCCCAGGCTCTGTTCCTGTCCCTCCTGGAACAGGGTGTCCTTCACCACTTTAACCCAGCAGCCCATGTCACCTCCTAGGGGGTACGGCTTTCAAAATCCAGGGGCTCTCCGTGACGGTGCAAGTAGAGTATGCACAGATGAGTCCCAATCTGCCCTAGGCAGCTTTCCTCAGCCTTTGGAGACTTGCTTGTCATGAATCCTGGGCTACTGTTTTTCCTTACTGCCTACCTACAATTAATAAGACGACTTCATGAAACGTGTGTGTGAATGTCCTGTCTCACCAGACTCTTGGAAGTAGTAGAGACTGCAGTGCAAGATGCAGTGGGCTAAAGTGGTAAGCAGTGCACAGTGAATCTTCCTCACAACTAATCTTAAGCTGACTTCTCAAGAACAATAATGGAAATCAGAAACCAGTTGAATGACTATCCCTAATGTGTTGAGAGAAATAAATTCCATTTTAAAATTATATACCTAGCAAGTGTATTTCAGGAATGAAGGTAGAAAAAAGATAGTGTCAGACAACAAAATATGAGCAAGGTTGCCACCTGCGGATTCTCACTAAAGGAAATTATAAAGGATGTGCTTTGAAAAGGCTTTCGATAAAATTCAACAACTCTTCATGTTAAAAACTCTCAATAAAGTAGGTATTGAAGGAACATACCTCAAAATTATGAGAGCCATCTATGACAAGCCTACAGCCAACATCATACTGAATGGGCAAAAGCATACTCTCTCTCTCTCACTACTCCTATGCAACATAGTATTAGAGTTCTGGCCAGAGCAACCAGGCAAGAGAAAGGGCATCTAAATAGGAAGGAGGAAGTCTATTTCTGTTTGTAGATGACATGATTCTGTATCTAGAAAACACCATAATCTCAGCCCAAAAGCTTCTGAAGCTGAAGCAACTTCAGCAAAATCTCAGGATACATAACATATAAAAATCAGTAGCATTCCTATACACCAACTACAGTCAAGCCAAGAGTGAAATCAGGAATGCAATCCTATTCATAGTTGCCACAAAAAGAATAAAATACCTAGGAATACAGTGAACGAGGAGGTGAAAGATCTCTACATGGAGAACTGCAAAACAGTGCTCAGAGAAATCAGAGATGATACAAACCAATGGAAAAAAATTCCATGCTCATGGATAAGAAGAATCAATTTTATTAAAATGACCTTATAGCAGCCCAAAGCAGTTTGTACGTTCAATGCTGTTCCTATTACACTACCAATAACATCCTCACAGAACTAGGAAAAACTATTTTAAAATTCATGCAGAACCAAAAAGGAGCCCAAATAGCCAAGGCACTCCTGTGCAAAAAGAACAAAGCTGGAGGCATTACACTACCCGACTTCAAACTACACTACATGACTACAGTAGCCAAAACGCATGATACTAATACAAAAACAGACATATAGACCAGTGGAACAGAATAGAGAGCCTGGAAATTAAGCTAAACAGCTACAACCATCTGATCTCCCACAAACGTGACAGAAGCAAGCAATGGAGAAAGGACTCCCCATAAGTAAATGGTGCTGGGATAACTGGCTAGCCATACGCAGAAGATTGAAGCTGGACTCCTTATACCATATACAAAAATCAACTCAAGATGGATTAAAGACTTAAATGGAAAGCCCAAAACTATAAAAGCCCTAGAAAACAACCTAGGCAATATTATTCAGGACATAGGCACGGATAAGGATTTCATGATGAAGACGCCAAAAACAAATGCAACAAAAGCAAAAATTTACAAATGGGATTTAATTCCAACTAAAGAGCTGCACAAACAGGGAGCCTACAGAATGGGAGAAAGTATTTGCAAACTATGTATTTGACAAAGTTCTAATATCCATTATCTGGAAGGAACTTAAATCTACAAGAAAAATACAACCCCATTAAGATGTGGACAAAAGACATGAGCAGACACTCTTCCAAAGACGATGTACCTGTGGCCAACAAGCATATAAGAAAAGCTTAACATCATGGATCATTAGAGAAATGCAAATCAAAACCACAATGAGAAACTATCTCACACCAGTCAGAAGGGCTACTATTAAGAAGTCAAAAAATAACATGCTGGTGAGGTTATGGAGAAAAAGGAATGCTTATACACTGTTGGTGGAAGTGTAAAAAGAAAATCTGGTACATATACACTGTGGAATACTATTCAGCCATAAAAGAGAATGAGATCATGTCTTTTGCAGGAATGTTGATGGAGCTGGAAGCCACTATCCTTGGCAAAATAATGCAGAAACAGAAAACCATATGCCACATATTCTTATTTATAAGTGGAAGCTAAGTGATGAGAACACATGGACACATGGAGGGGAACAACAGACACTGGGGCCTGTTGGAGGGTGGGGAGTGGCAGGAGGGAGAGGATCAGGAAAAACAACTAATGGGTACTAGGCTTAATACCTGACAAAGTAATCTATACGACAAACCTCTATGACACAAGTTTACCTATGTAACCTGCACATATACCTCTGAACTTAAAAAGTTTCTTTTTAATAAAAAAGGATGTGCTTTATTTGTGTAATGAGAAGAAATAAAAGACCAATTAGATTGTAAAAATGGATGACTCTGAAGGAGCTTTTATTATATTGAATATTGATGTTTCATGGGGTTAAAAATGAGAGATTTAAAAATATACAGGAATAATACATCAATTGGTATGGTAATGATTGAAGGAAGTGCTTTAAGTTTAGATGGTGTGAGAAGTGAATAAAATGTACTGATTAATTGTAAATATAGATGTGATTTCTAGTGTAACTACTACAAATGACTGCTATATAGAAATGAATATTTAACTTTCAAGCTAGTACTGTGGAAAAATGAAACAGGAAAAATAATTATAAAATAAGAAATAGAAAAAACCATAGAAGGAACAGAATAAGTAGAAAAAAAGATATTAACAGATGTAAGTATAGATGTAATTTCTAGTGTAACCACTACAAATGATTGTTACATAGAAATGAATATATAACTTCAAAACTAGTAGAGTGGAAAAATGAAATAGAAAAAAATTATAAGAGAAATAGAAGGAACAGAATAAGTAGAAAAAAATGAGACAGTATTAGTAGACATAACCAAAATGTGAGTAATTACATTAAATGTAAATGGACTGAGTTATCCAGTTAAAGGCAGATTGTTAACTGATTAAAAAATGAAACCAATTATATACTGTTATAAAAGACAACACCTAAACCATAAAATACAAACATTTGGAAAGTAAGGTGATGGGTAAAATTATACAAACCAAAAGGAAGCTGATGTAGATATATTAGTATTGGAAAAAAGAAACTGCTAGGGAAAGAGTCATATAATGAAAATTTCAGTCCACTAGGAAGGTAATTCAAAATTGACATTACTGACCAGGTGCAGTGGCTCACGCCTGTAATCCCAGCACTTTGGGAGGCCAAGGTGGGTGGATCGCTTGAGGTCAGGAGTTTGAGACAAGTCTGACCAACACGGTGAAACCCAGTGTCTGCTAAAAATACAAAAATTAGTTGGGTGTGGTGGTGCATGCCTGTAATCCCAGCTACTTGGGAGGCTGACTGAAGCAGGAGAGTTGCTTGAACCCAGGAGGCAGAGGTTGCAATGAGCTGAGATCGTGCCACTGCACTCCAGCCTGGGTGACAGAGCAAGATTCTTGTCTCAAAAAAAAAAAAAAAAAAAAAAGTTTGGCATTACCTGGTAAGTAAATGATTAAGCAGCCTCATATTTGAGGATGTTAACGCAATTCAAGGTAACCCATGTGTCAAAGAAATGCTCATCTAACCTAAAATATAAGTGGAACTGGACAGTGGTGAAAATACTTAAAATGTATGTGTTGCAGCTAAAACAGCACTTGGAAGAAATTGATAGATTTAAACGTGTCTAGCAGAAGGAAAGACTAAATGTTAATGAAAGAAGCATATATCTTAAGTTATAGAAAAACAACACAAAATAAGCTGAAAGAAACTAGAAGGCAATAAAGACGAGCAGAATTTTATTTTAAGGTTTTATCTTTGAAAAAGATTTCTAACAGTGATAAACCTCTGACAAAGTTAAGGAAAAAAGCAGGCACACATATCCTGTGTCTAGAATGAAGAAGAGGACATAAATATTCCTATTATGATGTTAAACATATTATTATGAATAACTTAAAACCAATAAGTTTGTAACACGTAGAAGAAACTGATGAATTTTAATAAAAACATAGCTTACCGAAATATACAATAGTTCAATAGCCATCAAAATAACTGAATCAATAATTTACAATATTCCCAGAAAGAAAATTCCATGCCTAAACAACTTATTTGGTGAGTACTAACAAGTATTCAAAATGTAATTCCAAACTTAAGCCTTTTCAGAAAAGAGGGGTACTCCTTAACTATATGGGCCCAGCAAATACCTGAAACCAAATGAAGTATGAAAAAGGAAAATTACTGGCCAATTTCACTTAGGAACATAGATTCAAAATTCTAAACTAAGTATTAGCAAGACAAATTCAGCAAAGGATGATTCATCAGGAACTAGTTGGGTTTATGCCAGGAATCCAAAGTTGTTTTTACATAAAAAAATCAATTACTATGATCACATAAATTAAAAGAGATTTAATTATGACCATCTCATTAGATGGAGAAAAAGCATTTGCTAAACATTCAGTATCCATTCATGATAAAAATGCTTTTAGCAAACCAGGTATAAAGGGCACTTTATCAATGAAAGGGTTTCTACTGAACATCAGCAGCAAACATGATGAATCGTTGAAAGCTTTGTCTTTAAGATTGAGAAAAAGACAAAGATATCTGTCATTTCTTCTGAATTCAAAACTGATAGTCTCTGAAAATATAATTGTATATGTAGAAAATCTAGAAGAATCCATAAATTTCCACAAATTCAGATGAATAAGAGAAGTTTGCTGGATGCAATAATTGCTATCAATTGAATTTCTGTGTAGCAGCAAAAAGCAGCATGAAAATTTGTAAGTATTTTATCAACAAATATTAAATACTTAGAAACCAATTTAGAAAAAGATGTTAAAAATTCTCTGGAGGGAAAACCCCTATTCTCCCTGGGACAGAGCACCTAGGGGAAGGGGCGGCTGTGGGTACAGATTCAGCAGACGTAAGCATTCCTGCCTGCTGGCTCTGAAGAGAGCAGCAGTTCTTTGAGCACAGCGCTTGAGCTCTGCTAAGGGACAGAATTGCTTCTCAAGTGGGTCCCTGACCCCCATGCCTCCTGACGGGGAGACATTTCCCAGCAGTGGTCGACAGACAGGAGAGCTCCGCCTGGCATCTGGCAGGTGCCCCTCTGAGACGAAGCTTACAGAGGAAAGAACAGGCAGCAATCTGTGCTGTTCTGCAGCCTCTGCTGGTGATACCCAGGCAAACAGAGCCTGGAGTGGGCCTCCAGGAAACTCCAACAGACCTGCAGCAGAGGGGCCTGACTGACAGAAGGAAAACTAACAGAAAGGATGAGAGCATCAACATCAACAAAAAGGACGTCCACACAAAAACCCCATCTGAAGGCCACCAGCATCAAAGAACAAAGGCAGATAAGTCCAGAAAGATGGGGAGAAACCAGCGCAAAAAGGGTGAAAATTCCAAAAACCAGAATGCTGCTTCTCCTCCAAAGGATCACAACTCCTCACCAGCAAGGGAACATAACCTGATGGAGAATGAGTTTGACAAATTGACAGAAGTAGGCTTCAGAAGGTGGGTAATAACAAACTCCTCTGAGCTAAAGGAGCATGTTCTAACCCAATGCAAGGAAGGTAAGAACCTTGAAAAAAGGTTAGGCGAACTGGTAACTAGAATAACCAGTTTAGAGAAGAACATAAATGACCTGATGGAGCTGAAAAACAGCACGAGAACTTTGTGAAGCATACACAACTATCAATAGCCGAATTGATCAAGCGGAAGAAAGAGAATCCTAAGCAAAAAGAACACAGCTGGAGGCATCACGCTACCTGACTTCAAACTATACTACAAGTCTACAGTAACCAAAACAGCATGGTACTGGTACCAGCACAGATATATAGACCAATGGAACAGAACAGAGGCCTCAGAAATAACACCACACATCTACAACCATCTGATCTTTGACAAACCTGACAAAAACAACCAATGGGAAAAGGATTCCCTATTTAATAAATGGTTCTGGGAAAACTGGCTAGCCATGTTCAGAAAACTGAAACTGGACCCCTTCCTTACACCTTATACAAAAATTAACTCAAGATGGATGAAAGACTTAAATGTAAGACCTAAAAGCATAAAAAGCCTAGAAGAAAACTTAGGCAATACCATTCAGGACATAGGCACGGGCAAAGTCTTCATGACTAAAACACCAAAAGCAATGGCAACAAAAGCCAAAATTGACAATTGGGATTTAATTAAACTAAAAATTTCTTTTGCTGTGCAGAAGCTCATCATCAATGTGAACAGACAACCTACAGAATGGGGAAAAAATTTTGTAATCTATCCATCTGAAAAGGGCTAATATCCAGAATCTACAAAGAACTTAAACAAATTTATAAGAAAAAAACAACCCCATCAAAAAAATGGGCAAAGGATATGAACACACACTTCTCAAAAGATGACATTTATGTGGCCAACATATGAAAAAAAGCTCATCATCACTGGTCATTAGGGAAATGCAAATCAAAAACCACAATGAGATACCATCTCACTCCTGTTAGAATGGCGATCATTAAAAAGTCAGGAAACAACAGATGCTGGAGAGGATGTGGAGAAATAGGAACACTTTTACACTGTTGGGGGGAGTATAAACTAGTTCAACCATTGTGGAATACAGTGGCTATTGCTCAAGGATTTAGAACCAGAAATACCATTTGACCCAGCAATCCCATTACTAGGTATATACCCAAAGGATTATAAATCATTCTACTATAAAGACACATGCACACATGTTTACTGCGACACTGTTCACAATAGCAAAGACTTGGAAACAACCCAAATGCCCATCAATGATACACTGGATAAACAAAATGTGGCACATATATACCATGGAATACTATGTAGCCGTAAAAAAGGATGAGTTAATGTCCTTTGCAGGGACATGGATGAAGCTGGAAACCATCATTCTCACCAAACTAACACAAGAACAGAAAACCAAACACTGCATGTTCTCACTCATAAGTGGGAGTTGAAGAATGAGAACACATGGACATAGGGAGGGGGAACATCACACACTGGGGGTGTGTCAGATGGTGGGGGGCTATGGGAGGCATAGGATTAGGAGAAATACCTATTATAGATCACAGGTTGATGGGTGCAGCAAACCACCATGGCACGTGTATACCTATGTAACAAACCTGCATGTTCTGCACATGTACCTCAGAACTTAATTTTAAAAAATTAAAAATAATAATTGGAATTAACTATACTAAAAAAAAATTTCTGGAGGAAATTGTAAACTTTTTACTTAAAGACACTAAAGAAGTCTTAAAGGAAGTGGCACTCCACAGTCAAGGATTAGAATATTTAATATTGTAAATACCTTGTTTCCAAATGGTCTGTAGTTTCAACACAGTCTTCATCTAATTTCTAAATGTTTTTATTTTTAATTGACAAGCTTATTTTAAAATTTATATGGAATTGTAAAGGGCCAAGGATAACCAAGTCACCCTTAAAGACAATATAATCAAACTTACCCTACCAGATGTCAAAATATAGCTTTAATTATTAAGATATTATAGCCTTTTATTATAGGGTGCCTTGACTTACGGCAATGATGTACTGCAGTATAATGGAGAAATGACTAATTTTCAATAAACTGTTCTGGAAAGTGGTATTTTTCTAGGAAAAAATAAACTTTGGTATCTCAAATTGGTTATAGGTTTCTTAAAGATCAAAATATGAAAGGCAGTATTACAACACTGCAAGAAAATAATACGGAGTATCTTCAAAATATTGGAGTAGGAGAGAACTTTTAAAATAAGACAACAAGTTCTAAAGAACAAAATGAATAAGTCTGATTAACATAAAGCTTATTATTAAAAGTAGTAAAGAATGCAGACACAAGCCTCAGAGTATAAAAAGATCGTTGCTACACATATTAATGGCCAAAAACATCTGAAGAACTCCTATAAATCAATGAAAAAGGGGTAAATTCCAATAGAAAATGGGCAAAGATATTGAACAGTAAGTTCACAAATAAGGAAATTTACATGGTCAGTTAACAGAAGAAAATCCTTGGCCTCATTTGTAATAGGGAAACTTAAATAGAAATTACAATCAGATTACATTACACAACTTCCAGGTTTAATAAAATAAAGTCTGACAATAACAAGTGTTGATAAAGATAAGGAAATAATAAAAACTCTTATCCTGCTGGTGGGAGTGTAGATTAGTATAATGTCTTTGGAATACATTTTTATATTCTCTAGTAAATTTGAAGATTATTATGCATAATACTATTGCATTTTTCATGTTACTGCATTCATGGTATTACACTGTAGTATGATGGTCGAGTACAGACACTTCTGCCAACTGCATTGATTTGAATTCCATTTTCCTAGCTTTTTCACCTTGAACATGTGACTTGATTCATAAAAGTAAAGTTTGTCTCCCCACCCCAAAACCAATTTTTGCTTTCATAGTGTTGTGAGCATTAAATGAGCTAGTCTGTGTGAAATGTTCAGAACAGTACCTGGAATGTAATAAACACTACAAAGCATTTATTATTGTTATTGCTGTTACTATTACTTTGCAACCCACAAAACCAGTTCTAGACAATTTTGTGCATGTGTGAATTAGGATACTATACAAGAATGTTCATATAAGAATTATTTTAGCAGCTTCAGTTTTCTAGGGTTTTTATGGTTTTAGGTCTTAAGTTTAAGTCTTTAATCAATCTTGAGTTAACTTTTGTATAAGGTATAAGGAAGGGGTCCAGTTTCAGTTTTCTGCATATGGCTAGCCAGTTTTCCTAACACCATTTATTAGCTAGGGAATCCTTTCCCCATTGCTTGTTTTTGTCAAACCAGAAACAATGCTAATGTCCCTCAATAGTAGAATGGAAAAAAAGTTATGATATAGTCATATAGCAGCAAACCTGAATGAACTATTATTTTCATATACACAGAAGAAAGAAGTCAAATAAATATGGTGTGAATGCATTAGTACAAAACTGAAAAACAGGCAAAACAACAATATCGTGAGGAATGCAGGTATTCATGGTAAAACGTTAAAGAAAGCAAGCAAATTACTATCACAAAAATTAAATAGTGGTTAACTCCACTAACAAGGTTGTGACTGGAAATGGGGACATGGGGTCTTCTCGGATCCTGGGGGGCAATGTTTCATATTCTAAGCTGTGTTATGTTTATATGAGTGTTTATAATTATTCTTCAAATTGTATGTATATGTTGTTGACTTCCATTTTTAAGCTACTAAAAACTTCTGGAGTGGAAAAGATAATTGTTCAAAGTGTGGGCATGGGAAAGAGAGATAAAGTGTAATCTCTAAATGGACAGTCCAAAGGCATTTGGAGACATTTGCTCAAGATCAAGGAAAGAAAGAGTGGACACGATATGGAACCCCTCCTCCTTCTCCCAATGCATATTGAGCCTTATAAATGAGAGTGTTTTACCATTGAGTACAATGGTGGATTTTTAAAAAATACAAATTGCTGGGTGCCCACCCTGAAGAAACTGTGTAGGATAGAGCCTAGGCATTGGTAGTTTTTTTTGTTTTTTGTTTTTTGTTTTTGAGACGGAGTCTCGCTCTGTCGCCCAGGCTGGAGTGCAGTGGTGCAATCTCGGCTCACTGCAACCTCCACCTCCTAGGTTCATGCCATTCTCCTGCCTCAGCCTCCTGAGTAGCTGGGACTACAGGCACCCACCACCACGCTTGGCTAATTTTTTGTATTTTTAGTAAAGACGGGGTTTCACTGTGTTAGCCAGGATGGTCTCGATCTCCTGACCTCGTGATCCGCCCGCCTCAGCCTCCCAAAGTGCTGGGATTACAGGCGTGAGCCACCGCATTTGTAGTTTTAAAAAAAGCTGTCTAGGAAATTCTGATGGGTTTCTGGGCTTGACTTTCACTGCTATATTAAAAACAAACTAAACCAACAATATACCTTGAGTGAGTAAAACTAAAAAAATAGGAAAATAATTATTTCAATTAAGGATCAACCACAGATTCTTTCATTTATAGTGATTAGCTCCCTTTCAATGTAATCCAACTCCCCCCAATTTTGAATTATTCCTAACACTTCAAGAATTTGGTTAATATGTCATGTAGGAATATATCTGCTTAAGAGGGAAAATTGACCTAATGGTTACTTTTGTGATTATATTTGTTGCTTTCATTTTTTATAAAGCTCCTTATTTTCTAGCTCTTGGCATTTTATGTTGATGTATTTCAAAAAATTGGTTTTACAATGAACAACACTTGAGGGTTGTTTGCATTTTCCTTTTGTTAAGAGACCTGATAGAGGAAAGACTACAGGACCTTTGTTATATCAACTTGATTCCTATAAAATTATGGAATTTCAAGAGGCTGTTAAATGTATCTAGTTTAACTACATTTTTTGCCCTTTTATTTTCAGAACTTATTTGATCAAGGAATGCATTTTGACTCTCGAGATTAATGAATTTGAAATATAAATTCACTTATTCCAACTAGTTGAGTATTTTAGACATCTTTAAGTCTGACTTACAGAAACATGCAGAAGTGCTGGGGTCCGTTGGCAGTTATGGGCTTTAGGAAATGTATTATTTTTGTACAAATTGTAAGATTAGCTTATAATGTTTTAGCAAAGAAATAATAGAGTTCAATGCTAGATACCTGAAATAGTACACCCTTTTCAGGATTTCAAAATATATCCGTGCGAAAGCTGAAAGGAGCTGAATGTTGAATAATTGTTGCTAAGCAACATTAAAAGAATAACTATCTGCATAGTAATGGCATATCTAACAAACGCTGCCACTCACATTAGATGACAGAAAGGAGAACAAAGCACCAGGCTACAAGAATAGTAAAATTTTACATTTAAAATGTATATCATAATGAACTTGTAAGATAAGCTCACTCAATAGCAATTTGATTTTAAAATATGACTAAACAAAAAGATTATGGTAAAAACATTTGAATGAATGGGATTTGGATTAGATAATATTTTAAACCAACTAATCTAAAGTAGGGAGAAAGGCAGCATTGTAACACTTCAGTAAAATAGTATAGTGAATATCTTCAAAATATTGTAGTTGTTCTCAAAGCTTAGCTTTATGAAACATGTAGAGGGTACCTTTATGTCTTCTAGACCCAAAGACACATCTCACATTGTTTAACTCTGTTGCCCCAATCTCAGTCTTCTTTTAAAGGAGAATTTGTATTATTTTAATTATTTTTATGTACAGAAAACTCAACAGGGTACACTTAACCATTTGGTGGCAAGTTCTTTAGCCTTTGGCTTCTCCAGCTTGGCAATGTGAGCCAGACTTGGGACCCAGGACGTTGCCTCCCCAGTGATGGGGAATCTCATCATATCTGTCGTTATAATTGATCCTGATAGCTTCCAACATTTTAGCCAGAGCTCCTTTGTTGTCCAAGTTAACCTGTGTGAAGGCTACAATGGTGCAGGTCTTCCTGCGGACTAGATGCCCCAGTCTTGCCTTTCCCTTGAAAATGCAGTAAGGGGCCCCCATGTTATGACACAGGGCAGGCAGGAAGACACCAGCTCGATGGGATCCATGTCCTGTGCAGTCACCACCAGCTGCGCCTTCTTGTTCCCCACCAAGGTGGTGATGGTGTTAATTCCTGCTTGAAGGACAGGTGATCTCTTAACAGAGACATATCCTTTGCGAGCAGCTTTCTTCTTAGCCCAGGCCAACAGCCTCTGCTTCTTCTCTTGCTTTTTCTCTGGTCAGTGGCCAGCTTAAGAAGCTGAGTAGCTGTTTGGCGGTCCAAGGCCTGAGTGAACTGGTTAATCGCCGGAGGCGCTTTCAGCAACTTATAGAGGATGGCTCTCTGGAGCTGCAACCTGATACAATGGGGCCATTTCATAAAGTAGGTGAGCTCCCTTTTGGGCTGGATGTCCTTCCTGTCCAATGCCAAAATTCTTAATTCTTTTCTCAAACAGGGGATTCACCACTTTCTTGGCCACCTGCTTCTTCCCATTGGCCTTTCTTTTTGGCATCTTGGGTGGCAGGAGGAGAGAGCCCAATCTCAGTCTTTCTATGGAGAATGCAAGTTCCATAAGTCAGAAAGTTTGTTTTGTTCTCTGATGTTTGACCGATACTTATAAAGTGCCAGCCACATTGCAGGGACTCCATAAATATTAGTTGAATAAAATAATATCTAAAAATAGTATAGTAGTCAGTGTTCATTCTGGAACAAACAATCAATTTGAATATGGAAAGTTTAATATAAAAAGTATTAAGTAGGAAAGTAACTGTAAAACTCTTATAAAGCTGTAAAGAGAACTCAAAGGAATACCCTAGGGATAAGGCAGAGTACCCACAGAAGAACAAACTTGGAAAGAGAGGCCCTTCCCAAGGTTGGGATTCAGAACCTAGTAGATAGCAGAGGCATTTGCTGTGTTGCCCAGGCTAGAGCTAGTGTATAGTTGCTAAGCAAGCAGGAAACTACCCTCTGGCATGTGTGATGGTCCTGGCAGGCAGGCAGGCTTACAGAGGAATTGGGAGTTTGGAGATTCTGCTCATTGGTAAGTCAGTGTACAGATGGATATGTAGTGTGGATATCTGGGCGTCTTAACAACCTTATGCAATGCAAGCAGGTTGAGGATGGTAACAGGCACACAGAGGGTATGAGGCCTAAGGAAATGTGTGACTTGGAGTGCACAGTGTTTGTGTCTGGAGTTACACAATAAGCAACTCAGGTATGGATGGGCAGAGGCTGATAGCCAGGTAGGCACAAAGAGGGAGCCAGGGCATCTGGAGTTTACTTGTGAGCAGGGTGCCCCATAGCATGAGATGTTCATTGATAATGTCCTGAGTGCCAGGTGAGGTGATCACCAGTCCAGGCCAGGCTACAAGCTTGGCAAGAGACTATACATCCTGGACATGCAGGTAGGCGGAGTATGCTGGTGTCCCAAGACACATGCTGCTGGCATCTGTGCAGTAGGAACAAAGGAGAAGCAAAAATGGCAGCACACTAGATAAATCCCTGCTTTTACAATGATCCTCCAGCACTCTCACTGATAAAGCTAGATATTTTCTCACTACAAAGGAAAAATATTTAAATCTCCATCATCACAGAGCTGGTAAGGCAGAATCACTTTGGAGAAGAGAGGCAATAAACTGACATCAAGCGCATGTAGTTAACATAGAATGTATGCCACATACTGAGATTTATATTGGTTATTATTAGATTACATATAGTATATAGCTATTCATCTATTATATAGATCATATTACATAAATTATTTAAACCTCAATTTCCCTATGATTTGCTATTTGTTTTATAGATGAATAATCTGAAGCTTAGAGGAATGAAGTAACTTGCTAGGTGTCGAATAGCTGATAAGAGCAAGAAATGGGATTTTAACCTTTTTAGTTTTCCTAGCACCTATGCCTTTAACCATTATCCCATTACACTTCCTCCCAGAGGAAAATGTTATTGAATTGCTAAAGGTAACCTACTGGCTCAGCACCTATTGGTTGTGTCCTCATCAAGTGACACTTTAGACACTTGCTTTTCAGTGGTCTTACCCACTCAAAGGTTCTCATGTTGCTCGTAGGGTGCCAAGCATTCCTTTAGTTACCTCTGCGTCAGTTCCTCATAGACGAGCACCCCATACTGGTCATCAAATAGTGATGCCAATAGGGTAGTCCCAGTAGAGTCCCCTGTGTAGGGAGACAGTGCAGGCATGGCAGTCAACACTAGATGATAGTAACTCTTCCAAAAGAAGACTGCAAGGCAAATTTCCTGAGATCATGTAAATGGGCCCTAACTCTGGACACAGTTAATGGTACCTTTCAAATTCAGGAATGAAAAGAAACATCTGTGGCTGGGCGCGGTGGCTCATGCCTGTAATCCTAGCACTTCGGGAGGCCGAGGCAGGTGGATCACAAGGTCAGGAGATCGAAACCAACCTGGTGAACACTGTGAAACCCCGTCTCTACTAAAAATACAAAAAAATTAGGCAGGCATGGTGGTGGGCGCCTGTAGTTCCAGCTACTTGGGAGGCTGAGGCAGGAGAATGGCATGAGCCTGGGGGGTGGAGCTTGCAGTGAGCGGAGATGCACCACTGCACTCCAGCCTGGGCAACAGAGCGAGACTCTGTCTGGAAAAAAAAAAAAAAAGAAAGCAAGAAAAAGAAACACCTGCTTACTCAAAGTACCACACCAAACATCCTCACATTTTGTTCTTAGGATTTTGGTCTTAGATCTTTCTTACTCCATTCCCCCTCTGGGTACTCCATCAACTCCTTTGGCTCTCTGAACCATGTATTTGATGATATCCAGATCTCTCCCCAGGCTACATCTCTCTCATGAGCTCCATACCTCTGAATCCAAGCATTCCTTAGATATCTACCCCTAGCTATCCTAAAACCCAAAGACCATAGTTCAAAACTCCACTCATTCCATTGCCCTAAACCTGATCACCCTGTCTGGGCTTCTTTTTATGAACAATCACCTAGCTGTCATTACCAGAAACTGGGTGTCATCTTTGATGTGTTTCTCTTCCTTACCTCTGCATGAAATACATTCCTTTTGTTCCCTCCCCACCTTTATTCAACCTATCACCAAGTCTTGTTTATTCTATTTAATAACTCTTACATTCACTCAGTTTTTTCTATCCACACTTTCACTTTAGTTCAACCTATTATCTCATCTGGATTTCCCCAATATCTTCCTAACTTCCTCTAGTATTGACCCCTCCAATCTGTTCTCTAGAGTGCCATGAGGGTAATTTTTCTCAAATTCAAATCTGATTATGTCACTTCCTTGCTTTAAAAACCCTTCAATGCTATCTTATTTAAGGTAAGTCCAAACTCCTCAATGCATATCGTTAGATTCTTTATGATCTAGCTTGAGTTTACCTCTTGAATCACTTAGAGTCGCTAAAAGAAACAACCATAGACAAATTAAACAGTTTGATTGAACTAAGAAGGACTTGCAAATCAGGCATTCCCAAAACCAAAATAGGTTGAGAGAGACTTCAGCACAGCTCTGTGGTAGAAGATGATTTATGGACAGGAAAAGGAAAGTGACATACAGAAAATGGAAGTTGAGGTACAGAAACAGCTGGATTGATTACATCTTCGTGTTCGCTTTATTTGAACATGGTTTGAAGAGCTGGCTGCCTTCAATTGGCCAAAACTTCTTGATTGAAACAAGATTAGGTTATAATCTGTTTACACCTCTGGTTTACAGTATTTCTCTGTATGGAGAAACCTTTAAGCTGAACTTAAAATATGTGAGAAGGCAGTTTTAGGCTGAACTTGACTCCAGTCAGAAGACCGAAACTACTCTCAAAAGACAGAAACTACACCAGTCATTTTCATTGACAGAAGATGAAAAGTTGTTTATTAGTTATGAAGAACTGATAAAGCAAAAGAGAACAATAAGATGTCATAGAGGTAGCAAATGCAGGAAGAAGCTATCAATTCTAGCGCTGAGGGAATAACGGGAAGAGGTTAAAATTATTAAACTTTAAAAGAAGTGTGCCCCGAGTAGCTGAAATTCAGGCCTCTGAGGAGAGGGACAGCGGACAGCTGGTGTGTCTTAGGTGGAGTGACTATGATGCAGCTAGTTTTGCAAATGTTAGAAACTGTAAATTTGCTTCAACTGCTGCTACTAGAATGGGCAGCAGCTTCTAGAGTGAAAAGAGCCTGGAGGACACTGATAGGAATAAGAATAAGAGACAAACTGGAAGTAACAAGGCTTTTCCTTCTCCATTCCAGTAGTTTTCCTCTAGTATCCCCTATTGGCAGAGCCTAAGGAAACCATCTGGCAAAGCAGGAATGTAGTTTGTAGAGTCCTAACACCAGCATCACAAAGCTAAGTTAGAAGAGTGGGTTTGAAGCTAAAGGACAATAACTCAGAAACTGGCAAAATCCATCCCTTTAGCTATTCAGCACGCTCGCATCCTTCTATGTGTATTTGTCTTACAAACAACAAAAACAACTCTATGTTTTCACTTAGAAATGCAACTATCCTTTTTACAAATGAAGATGTTCTCATCCTTTTCTCAAAATGAGGAGCCTAAAGTTACAACAATAAGAGCATCCACATCCATAAATGATTTATCTCTGGGCTATGATAACTACTCCCAAAGTTCAGTCACAGTTCCATCTGAATATTTGGTCACCTAAAGAGGAAATAGTAAACTTACCTGCCAACAAAATTTGTGAAAATTAATAAGCGGAAGCATATGAAAGAAAAATTTGTATTTATATGTACAGAGATGAACGCTCACTTATACAATAAACAGAAAATATATACATTAGTCATTACTTCTATAACTAGTCCCAAGGTAATAGTTTATAACTTTCTTCTTTCACTACCAATCCCTTGTCTCTTTTGTTCTCAGCCGTAACTTCAGCAGATCAAAGTTGTCTTTACTGTTGTTTTTAACCTGGTGATGTTTGATGTCTCAAACTCTCATTCTGAAGGACCTGAATCTTCAGTGGACCTGCCCTTTTGAGGCGGAAACATTTCTGGGTTCCAAACATAGTTCTCCCAGCTCCGGTGTAGGCAGCAACCCCATTTCCTCTTAGTAAACAAAGTCAATCATCCCAGCCAGTTGATTAACCCCATCTTTGCCTGTTGGATCAGTAGCATGAAGAACCCCAAATGGCCAGGTGGTAGCCCTAACTTCTAATTCAATAGAACCATCATTGTGTCCCCTGGTAGAAACATTTTCCCCTTGGAACCACGTCTTCTAAATTGGCAAAGTTCAAAGCAAAAATTCTGCAAGTACATTACTAATAGTGAGGGGAATTATATGCAATTCTGCAGGTTGATTTCTGGGTCCATCTATCCTGACTTTGGGAGGGACAGCCGCAAATATTGGTCACTAATTCAAACTATAAACTTCATCCTGTAAAATAGAACCCCATACTTTCAGGGCATTGTCTCCAAACTGGCACCATAACTGAGTCTTCACTAGGTTATTCTAGCATTCTATTAGATCAACTGCTTCTAGGTGATTGGTGCTGGGAGATTAATCAACTCCATGGGCATGAGCCCATTGTGCACTTCTTTAGCTCTGAAATGAGTTCCCTGGTTACCAGCAACATTTGTATAATCACATAACTCTGAGTGAGGCAATCCATAGGTTCACAAATTGTGACGCTGGCAGTGTATTATCAACAGGGAAGCCCAATTCATATCCAGAATACATACCTATTCCAATGAGAATAAATCCTTGCCTATTCCTCATAAAGAAGAGACTGACGGAATCAATTTGCTACCAGATATCTATCTAGTCTCCTAGCGGGTACTGGCACATCAAAGGGCTCAGCATTGATCTCTGATGTTGATAGATTAGGCTCAACAACAGTGGTATCCATGTCAGCCTTGGTGAGGGAAAGTCCATGTTATTCAGCCCATGCATAGCATCCTGCCACCATATCCCTGCCGCCATGGCCACTTTGTACATAGGCCCATTAAGCACTAGGGTGGTTGGAGAAAGAAGTTGAAAGATATTCACAAACTATGTCAATTTATTCACCTGATTACTGGGAATATCCTCTACCATAGATGTTTGTTTTTTTGAGACAGAGTCTCGTTCTGTCACCCAGGCTGGAGTGCAGTGGCGTGATCTCGGCTCACTGCAACCTCTGCTTCCTGGGTTCAAGGGATTCTCCTGCCTCAACCGCCCAAGTAGCTGGGACTACAGGTGGTGCCACCATGCCCGGCTAATTTTTTGTATTTTTAGTAGATACAGGATTTCAACATGTTAGCTAGGATGGTCTCTATCTCCCTGACCTCATGATCCAGCAGCCTTGGCCTCCCTAAGTGCTGGGATTACAGGTATAAGGCACCACAACCGGCCCGTAGATGTTTTTATTAGATTGTTTGTTTGTTTTGTTTGTTTGTTTTTTAGTACAGAAGAGGTCTCACTGTTGCCCAGGCTGGTCTTGAACTCCTGAGCTCAAGCAATTCTCTTATCTCAGCCCCCAAAATACTGAGATAGGCATGAGACACTGTGCCAGGCCTATAAAAAAACTTTTAATTGTAAATTGACAAGTTATAATTGCATGTAATTATGGGGTTCAAAGTGATTTTTTTTTTTTTTTGAGAGATGGAGTCACACTCTGTAGCCCAGGCTGGAGTGCAGTGGTGCGATCTTGGATCACTGCAACCTCTGCCTCCTGGGTTCAAGCAATTCTCCTGCCTCAGCCTCCTGTGTAGCTGGAATTACAGGCATGTGCCACCATGCCTGGCTAATTTTTTTGTATTTTTAGTAGAGACGGGGTTTTACCATGCTACTCAGGTGGGTCTCGAACTCCTGACCTGGTGATCCACCTGCCTCAGCCTTCCAAAGTGCTGGGATTATAGGCATGAGCCACCATGCCTGGCCCAAAGTGATATTTATGAATATAATATGGAATAATTAAATCAAGCTAATTTATATGTTCATTATCTTTAATACTTATTTTTTGTGGTGAGAACATTTGAAATTAACTCTCAGTGATTTTGAAATGTACAATAGGTTATTTTGCTATATTCAGTCTGCAATGCAATACATCTAAAGGAAAAAGAAATATTTCTTCTAATTGAGGCTTTGTTTTCTTTGACCATCTTCTTCCTCATTCCTCCTGTACCACCCCCCGACCTTCACCCCCGGTAACTACCATTCTATTCTGTGCTTCTTTGCATTTGAGTGTTTTATATTCTACATATAATAAGAACATGCAATCTTCATCTGTGTCTGGTTTATTTAGTTTAGCATAATGTTTTTTACTTCCATCCATATTGCCACAAATGACAAGTTTTTTTAACTAAATAGTATTCCATTATGTGTGATACCATATTTTCTTTATCTATTCCTCTGTTGATGGACACTTAGGCTGACTCCATAACTTTCCCACTGTGAATAGTGCTGCAGTGAACATGGGAATGCAGACATCTCTTCAATCTACTGATTTCAAGTATTTTGAGTAAATATTCTAAAGTGGGATTGCTGAATCATATGTAATTCTATGTTTAGTTTTTTGAGAAACCTCTATGCAGTTTTCTATAATGGCCGTACTAATTGATATTTCCACCAACAGTGTCCAAGTGTTCCCATTTCTATACATTCTCATTAATACTCATTATCTTTCATCTTTTGAATAGCCATTCTGATACGTGTATGGGGATATCTCATTGTGGTTTTAATTTACATTTCTCTAATTATGAAAAAATGCTCAATATTTCTAGTATCTGTTGGCCACTTGTAGATCTTCTTTGGATAAATGTCTATTCAGTTCCCTTACCTATTTTTAAATCAGATTTGTTTTCTTTGTATAGAATTGACTCTCATATTTTACATATTGACCCCTAATCAGCTGCATGGCTTGCAGCTATTTTCTCCTGATCTTTAGGTTGTCTCTTCACTCTGTTGTTTCCTTTGTTGTGTGGAGGATTTTTATTTTGAGGTGATCCTGTTTATCTCTTTTTGCTTTTATTGAGTGTGCTTTTGGGGTCAAATCTAGAAAATCATTGCCCAGACCAGTGTCTGGTAGTTTTTCCAGAATGTTTTCCCCTAGTAGTTTTATAGTGTCAGGTCTTATGTTTAAGTCTTTAATCCACTTTGAGGTGATTTTTACATATGGTGTGAGATAAGGGTCTAATTTCATTCTTCTGCATCTGGATATCCAATTTTTTTCAACAGAATTCATTAAGGACTGTCTTTTTCCTGTATTCATGGCACCTTTGTTGAAAATCAGTTCTCCATATGTGCATGGGTTCATTTCCAGGCTCTGTATGTTTTCCCATTAGTCAATGAGTCTATTTTTATGCCAGTACCATGCTGCTTTATAATATAAAGTCAGGTGGTGTGATGCCTCCAGTTTTTTTTTTCCCTTATGATTGCCGTGGCTATTTGGGGTTTTTGTGGTTCCATATGAATTTTAGGATTGTTTTTTTCTTTTCCATGAAAAATGACATTGAAATTTTGATAGGGATTACATTGAATCTGTATATCACTTCGGGTATTATGGACATTTAAACAATGTCAATTCTTCCAATCCAGAAACATGGGATATCTTTCCATTTATTTGTGTCTTTTTCAATTTATTTTATTAACATTTTATAGTTTTTAGTGTGCAGGTCTCTATCTCCTTGATTAAATTTATTTCTAAATTATTTTTATGGCTACTGTAAATAGGATTGTTCTCTTTTGGAATGTTCATTGTTAGTGTACATAAAGACCTCTAATTTTTGTATGTTGAGTTTGTATTCTACAACTTTATTATATTCTTAAATTAACTCTTAACAGTTTTTGGTGAAATCTTTGTAGTTTTTCTATATGTAAGTTCTTGTCATCAAACAATAATAATATCACTACTTCCTTTCCTATTTAGATGCCTTTTATTTCTTTCTCTTGTCTAATTGCTTTGGCAAGGACTTCCCACTCTACATTGAATAGAAATAATCAGAGTAGGCATTCTTGTCTTTTCGAGATCTTAGAGAAAAGGGTTTCAGTTTTTCACTGTTGAGTATATTTACTGTGGGCTTATCATATATGACCTTTATTGTATTGAGGTATATTCCTTCTATATCTAATGTATTGAGAGTGTCTAATGACAAAAGATGTTGAATTTTTTTGAAAGCCACTGATTTAATTGATTCTATTTTTTTTTAATTATACTTTAAGTTTTAGGGTACATGTGCACAATGTGCAGGTTTGATACATAGGTATACCAGTGCCATGTTGGTGTGCTGCACCCATCGACTCATCATTTACACTAGGAATTTCTGCTAATACTATCCCTCCCCCACCCCCCACCCCCTCCAACAGGCCCCAGTGTGTGACGTTCCCTGCCCTGTGTCCAAGTGATCTCATTGTTCAATTCCCACCTATGAGTGAGAACATGCGCTGTTTGGTTTTCTGTCCTTTTGATAGTTTGCTGAGAATGGAGGTTTCCAGCTTCATCCATGCCCCTGCAAAGAACATGAACTCATCCATTTTTATGGCTGCATAGTATTCTATGTTATATATTGCCACATTTTCTTAATCCAGTCTATCATTGATGGACATTTGGGTTGGTTCCAAGTCTTTGCTATTGTGAATGGTGCCGCAATAAACATACGTGTACATGTGTCTTTATAGTAGCATGATTTATAATCATTTGGGTATATACCCAGTAATGGGATTGCTGGGTCAAATGGTATTTCTAGTTCTAGATCCTTGAGGAATTACCACACTGTCTTCCACAATGGTTGAACTAATTTACACTCCCACCAACAGTGTAAAAGTGTTCCTATTTCTCCACATCCTCTCCAGCATCTGTTGTTTCCTGACTTTTTAATGATTGCCATTCTAACTGGCATGAGATGGTATCTCATTGTTTTTGATTCGCATTTCTCTGATGACAAGTGATGATGAGCATTTTTTGATGTGTCTGTTGACTGCATAGATGTTTTCTTTTGAGAAGTGTCTCTTCATATCCTTTGCCCAGTTCTTGATGGGGTTTGTTTTTTTCTTGTAAATTTGTTTGAGTTCTTTGTAGATTATGGATATAGCCCTTTGTCAGATGGGTAGATTGCAAAACTTTTCTCCCATTCTGTAGGTTGCATGTTCACTCTGATGGTAGTTTCTTTTGCCGTGCTGAAGCTCTTTAGTTTAATTATTATGTCCCATTTGTCAATTTTGGCTTTTGTTGCCATTGCTTTTGGTGTTTTAGTCATGAAGTCCTTGCCCATGCCTATGTCCTGAATGGTATTGCCTAGGTTTTCTTCTAGGGTTTTTATGGTTTTAGGTCTAACATTTAAGTCTTTAATCCATCTCGAATTCATTTTTGTATAAGGTGTAAGGAAGGGATCCAGTTTCAGCTTTCTACATATGGCTAGCCAGTTTTCCCAGCACCATTTATTAAATAGAGAATCCTTTCCCCATTTCTTGTTTTTGTCAGGTTTGTCAAAGATCAGATGGTTGTAGATGTGTGGTGTTATTTCTGAGGCATCTGTTCTGTTCCATTGGTCTATATATCTGTTTTGGTACCAGTACCATGCTATTTTGGTTACTGTAGCCTTGTATTATAGTTTGAAGTCAGGTAGCGTGATGCCTCCAGCTTCGTTCTTTTGGCTTAGGATTGTCTTGGCAATGCAGGCTCTTTTTTGGTTGCATTTGAACTTTAAAGTAGTTTTTTCCAATTCTGTGAAGAAAGTCATTGGTAGCTTGATGGGGATGGCATTGAATCTATAAATTACTTTGGGCAGTATGGCCATTTTCACAATATTGATTCTTTCTATCCATGAGCATGGAATATTCTTCCATTTGTTTGTGTCCTCTTTTATTTTATTGAGCAGTGGTTTGTAGTTCTCCTTGAAGAGGTCCTTCACTTCCTTGTAAGTTGGATTCGTAGGTATTTTATTATCTTTGTAAAAATTGTGAATGGGAGTTCACTCATGATTTGACCCTCTGTCTGTTAATGGTGTATAGGAATGCTTAGGATTTTTGCACATTGATTTTGTATCCTGAGACTTTGCTGACGTTGTTTATCTGCTTAAGGAGATTTTGGACTGAAACAATTGGGTTTACTAAATATACAATCATGTCATCTGCAAACAGGGACAATTTGACTTCCTCATTTCCGAATTGAATACCCTTTATTTCTTTCTCTTGCCTGATTGCCCTGGCCAGAACTTCCAACTCTATGTTGAATAGGAGTGGTGAGAGAGGGCATCCCTGTCTTCTGTCGGTTTTCAAAGGGAATGCTTCCAGTTTTTGCCCATTCAGTATGATATCGGCTGTGGGTTTGTCATAAGTAGTTCTTATTATTTTGAGATACATTCCATTGATACCTAGTTTATTGAGAATTTTTAGCATGAATGGCTGTTGAATTTTTTCAAAGGCGTTTTCTGCATCTATTGAGATAATCGTGTGGTTTTTGTCATTGGTTCTGTTTATGTGATGGATTACATTTACTGATTTTCATATGTTGAACCAGCCTTGCATCCCAGGGATGAAGCCAACTTGATCATGGTGGATAAACTTTTTGATGTGCTGCTGGATTCAGTTTGCCAGTATTGAGGATTTTCCCATCAATGTTCATCAGGGATATTGGTCTAAAATTCTCTTTGTTGGTTCTCTGCCAGGCTTTGGTATCAGGATGATGTTGGCCTCATAAAATGAGTTAGGGAGGATTTCCTCTTTTTCTGTTGATTGGAATAGTTTCAGAAGGAATGGTACCAGCTCCTCTTTGTACCTCTGGTGGAATTCGGCTGTGAATCCCTCTGGTCCTGGACTTTTTTTGGTTGGTAAGCTATGAATTATTGCCTTAATTTCAGAGCCCGTTATTGGTCTATTCAGAGATCCAACTTCTTCCTGGTTTAGTCTTGGGAGGGTGTATGTGTCCAGGAATTTATCCGTTTCTTCTAGATTTTCTAGTTTATTTGCATAGATATGTTTATAGTGTTCTCTGATGGTAGTTTCTATATCTGTGGGATCGGTGGTGATATCCCCTTTATCATTTTTTATTGCATCGATTTGATTCTTCTCTCTTTTCTTCTTTATTAGTCTTGCTAGCAGTCTATCAATTTTGTTGGTCTTTTAAAAAAACCAGCTCCTAGATTCATTGATTATTTTGAAGAGTTTTTTGTGTCTCTACCTCCTTCAGTTCTGCTCTGATCTTAGTTATTTCTTGCCTTCTGCTAGGTTTTGAACTCGTTTGCCGTTGGTTCTCTAGTTCTTTTAATTGTGATGTTAGGGTGTCAATTTTAGATCTTTCCTGCTTTATGGGCATTTACTGCTATAAATTTCCCTCTACCCACTGCTTTAAATGTGTCCCAGAGATTCTGGTACGTTGTGTTTTTGTTCTCATTGGTTTCAAAGAACATCTTTATTTCTGCCTTCATTTTGTTATTTACCCAGTAGTCATTCAGGAACAAGTTGTTCAGTTTCCATGTAGTTGTGTGGTTTAGAGTGAGTTTCTTAATCCTGAGTTCTAATTTGATTGCACTGTGATCTGAGAGACAATTTGTTGTGATTTCTGTTATTTTACATTTGCTGAGGAGTGCTTTCTCCCAATTATGTGGTCAGTTTTAGAATAAGTGTGATGTCGTGCTAAGAAGAATGTATATTCTGTTGATTTGGGGTGGAGAGTTCTGTAGATGTCTATTAGGTCTGCTTGTTGCAGAGCTGAGTTCAGGTCCTGGATATCCTTGTTAACCATCTGTCTCATTGATCTGTCTAATATTGCCATTGGGGTGTTAAAGTCTCCCATTATTATTTTGTGGGAGTCTAAGTCTCTTTGTAAGTCTCTAAGGACTTGCTTTATGAATCTGGGTGCTCCTGTATTGAGTGCATATATATTTAGGACAGTTAGCTCTTCTTGTTGAATTTATTCCTTTACCATAATGTAATGGTCTTCTTTGTCTCTTTTGATCTTTGTTGGCTTAAAGTCTGTTTTATCAGAGACTAGGATTGCAACCCCTGCTTTTTTTTTTGCTTTCCATTTGCTTGGTAGAACTTCCTCCATCCCTGTATTTTGAGCCTATGTGCCTCTTTGCATGTGACATGGGTCTCCTGAATACAGCACACTGATGGGTCTTGACTCTTTATCCCATTTGCCAGTCTGTGTCTTTTAATTGGGGCATTTAACCCATTTACATTTAAGGTTAATATTGTTATGTGTGAATTTGATCCTGTCATTATGATGTTAGCTGGTTATTTTGCCCATTAATTGATGTAGTTTCTTCATACATTGATGGTCTTTACAATTTTGCATGTTCTTGCAGTGGCTGGTATCAGTTGTTTCTTTCCATGTTTAGTGCTTCCTTCAGGAGCTCTTGTAAGGCAGGCCTGGTGGTGACAAAATCTGTCAGCATTTGCTTATCTGTAAAGGATGTTATTTCTCCTTCACTTATGAAGCTTAGTTTGGTTGGATATGAAATTCTGGGTTGAAAATTCTTTTCTTTAAGAATGTTGAATATTGGCCCCCACTCTCTTCTGGATTGTTGGGTTTCTGCTGAGAAATCCGCTGTTAGTCTGATGGGCTTCCCTTTGTGGGTAACTTGACCTTTCTCTCTGGTTGCACTTAACACTTCTTCCTTCATTTCAACCTTGGTGAATCTGACAGTTATGTGTTTTGGGGTTGCTCTTCTCGAGGAGTATCCTTGTGGTGTTCTGTGTATTTCCTGAATTTAAATGTTGGCCTGCCTTGCTAGGTTGGGTAGGTTCTCATGGATAATATCCTGAAGAGTGTTTTCCAACTTGGTTCCATTCTCCCCATCACTTTCATGTACACCAATCAAACATAGATCTGGTCTTTTCACATAGTCCCATATTTCTTGGAGGCTTTGTTCGTTTCTTTTTACTCTTTTTTCTCTAAACTTCTCTTCTTGTTTCATTTCATTCATTTGATCTTCAATCACTGATACCCTTTCTTCCACTTGATCGAATTGGCTATTGAAGCTTGTGCATGTGTCACGAAGCTCTCGTGACACATCCATCAGGTCATTTAAGGTCTTCTCTACACTGTTTATTCTAGTTAGCCATTCGTCTAATCTTTTTTCAAGGTTTTTAGCTTCCTTGGGATGGGTTCGAACATCCTCCTTTAGCTCAGAGAAGTTTGTTATTACCGACCTTCTGAAGCCTACTTCTGTCAACTTGCGAAAGTCATTCTCCATCCAGCTTTATTCTGTTGCTGATGAGGAGCTGCGATCCTTTGGAGGAGAAGAGACACCCTGATTTTTAGAATTTTCAGCTTTTCTGCTCTGATTTCTCCCCATTTTTGTGGTTTTATCTACCTTTGGTCTTTGATGTTGGTGACCTACAGATGGGATTTTGGTGTAGATGATCTTTTTGTTGATGTTGATGCTATTACTTTCTGTTTGTTAGTTTTCCTTCTAACAGGTCCCTCAGCTGCAGGTCTGTTGGAGTGAGCTGCAGACCCTGTTTGCCTGGGTATCACCAGCAGAGGATGCAGAACAGCAAATATTGCAGAACAGCAAATATTGCTGCCTGATCCTTCCTCTGGAAGCTTTGTCCCAGAGGGGCAGCCACCTATATGAGGTGTCTGTTGGCCCCTACTGGGAGGTGTCTCCCAGTTAGGCTACACAGGGGTCAGGGACCCACTTGAGGAGGCAGTCTGTCCATTCTCAGAGCTCAAACGCTGTGCTGGGAGAACCACTGCTCTCTTCAGAGCTGTCAGACAGGGACGTTTAAGTCTGCAAAAGTTGTCTGCTGTGTTTTGTTCAGCTATGCCCTGCCCACAGAGGTGGAGTCTAGAGGCAGTTGGCATTGTTGAGCTGGGGTGGCCTCCGCCCAGTTCGAGCTTCCTGGAAGCTTTATCTACTCAATTCTCAGCAATTATGGATGCCCCTCCCCCAGCCAGGCTGCTGTCTCACAGATCCATCTCAGACTGCTGCACTAGCAGTGAGCAAGGCTCCATGGGCGTGGCAGACACCGAGCCAGGCACAGGAGAGAATCACCTTGTCTGCCAGTTGCTAAGACCTTGAGAAAAGCACAGTATTTGGGCAGCAGTGTCCCGTTTTTCCAGGTAGTGGGTCACGGCTTCCCTTGGCTAGGAAAGTGAAATCCCCTGACCCCTTGCACTTCCGGGTGAGGCAACACCCTGCCCTGCTTTGGCTCACCCTCTGTGGGCTGCACCAACCGTCCAACCAGTCCCAATGAGATGAACAAGGTACCTCAGTTGGAAATGCAGAAATCACCCGTTTTCTGCATCAATCACGCTGGGAGCTGCAGACCAGAGCTGTTCCTATTCAGCTGTCTTGGAATGCCCTCAAAGATGCTGAATTTTGTCAAATGTTCTTTCTACATCTAATGAAATGACCACATGGTTTTTGTCTTTTATTCTGTTAACATGATGTATCACACTTATAGATTTGTGTATGTTGAAACATCGTTGCATCCCTGGGGCAAATTCCCCTTGATCATGGTAAATTATTTTTTAATACGTTGTTGAAATTAGTTAGCTAATATTTTGTTGAGGATTTTTACATTGATATATATTGAAGACATTGGCCTGCAGTGTTTTTGAATGTGTTTTTTTCCTTGTAGTGTCTTTCTCTGGTTTCGTTATCAGGGTAATGCTGGCCTCATAAAAAGAGTTTGGAAGTATTCCTGCCTTTTCCATTTTTTGCAAGGATTTGTGAAGAGTTGGTATCAGTTTTTTAAGTGTTTGGTTGATTCTGCAGTAAAGCCATCAGGTCCTGGGATTTTCTATGATGGAAGACTTTTAATTACTGATTCAATCTGCTGCTCATTATTCATCTGTTTAGATTTTCTATTTCTTCCTGGTTCAGTCGTGGCATATGTGTCTAGAAATTTATTCGTTTTCTGAGTTATCCAATTTATTGGCATGTAATTTTTCATAATAGTCTCTCATGATCCTTTTTGTTTTTGTGTTATTAGTTGCAATGTCTTTTTCAGTTCCAAGTTTGAGTTCTCACTTTTATTAGTCAATTATCTTTTCAAAAAAAATTTATTTTCACTGATCTTTTGTATTGTTCTTCCAGTCTCTTTCATTTATGCTCTAATCTCTTTGTTTCCTTCTGCTGACATTGGGCTTAGTTCTCTTTTTTTATTTCCTTGAGGCATAACATTGTTTATTTGATATCTTTTTCGATGTGTTTATTGCTATAAATTTTTTGCTTAGCACTACTTTTGCGCATCCCATGTTTTAGTATGTTGTGTTTACATTTTTCTTATTGATTTCTGTTTTTTTACCATTGTGGTCAGAAAAGGTGCTTGATATTTTTAACTTTCTTAAATTTGTTAAGGCTTGTCTTTTGGCTTAACATATGATCCTGGAGAATGTTCCATGTGCAGTTGAGAACAATGTGTATTCTGTTCCCGTTGGAGGGGATGTTCTGTATTATCACTGTTAGGTCTATTTGGTCTAAAGCATTTTTCAAGTCTGATGTTTTCTTATTTTCTGTCTGGATGTGTCCATTATTGAAGTCCCATACTATTATTGTGCTATAATCTCTCTCACACACTTCATATCTGTTAATAGTTTATATATTTAGGTGTTCTGATGTTGTGTACATATACATTTACAATTATTATATCTTCCTGATGAATTGACCCCCTTGCAGAATGTTGTCTTTATCTTTTTACGGTTTTTTATTTGAAGTCTAGTTTGTCTGCTAAGTATAGCTACCCATGTTCTTTTGTGGTTTCTATTTGTACAAAATCTTTTTTCATCTCTTTACTTTCAGTTTATGTGTCCTTAAAACTGATATCAATTCCTTGAATGCAGCATATAGTTGGGTCTTGTTGTTTGTCTATTCAGTCATTATGACTTTTTATTGTATAATTTTATCTATTTACATTCAAGATAATTATTGATAGGTAAGAACTTATTACTGCCATTTTGTTAATTGTTTTCTGGTTGTTTTATAGACTTTTTTCTTTTTTCCTCTTTTGCTGACTTTGTAGTGTGATTGTTTTTCGGAGTGGCACACTTTAAATCCTTTATATTTTTGTTTTGTGTATCTAATACAGATTTTTGCTTTGTGGTTGACAAGCTTTGGATATTTTTTGATAAGCCATCAGTTGAAATACAAATATTTTCACACCATGCCCATTCTGAGAGATCTATCCTCATACTTCTCCAGACCTTGCTGTCACTAATCTTCTAATCTTGTTCTTTCCAAGTCCCTGATCATCAGTCCCAAGTGTTAACAAATCCCCACAAATCAATATAGATACATTCTTTTGTCTACCTTCTGATGCAAAGTGATCAATCAAATGAACTGCTTGAAGTTTTGCCCATTGAGATAAATTTCTATTACTAATGCCCTTCATTACCAATCCTCTCAAGAGGGATTATAATGCTACAGCCATTCACTTCTGGTGGGTACTAATATACTGTATAGAGACATCTACAAACCAGTACTGACTTTTTTCCTTCTTAGTCATAGGAACTCCCATGGGGCCTTAAGTGTGGATTGATTAAAAAAAAAAAAAAGTGGGAATGCAACAGAAGTGTCAAAGAAATCTGAGCCATCTAGTTATAGAACTTGAAAATAGATGGCTGCTGTATATATTCAAATTATGGCTCAGCAAATCAGGTAACACCCAGTTTTTTATAGACACGCCAGGTTGCATGCTCACTTGATACAGTTAGCATTTAGTCTATACCACTGCCTCATAGAAAAGATTGTTTCTCAAAATGAGGATAGTTATCTGCTGAAGGGAGTGTGACTTTGCTTCAACCCTAGAAGCCTATGCTGTGATTTTTCTTATTTTGTCTGTCAGAGACTCCATACATCATTTCTATTTGCTACAGCCATTTTATGTCTCATTGGATCTGCTAATCATAAGTCCCAAGTGGAAGAATAGCTTGTGTTGCAGTCTTGACTTGCTACAGAGCCCTTTATTGCTTTGGACCACACTCAAAAGGTGGCACCCTTATGCAATACCCTTAAAGAAACATTTTAGACAACAGAAATGTAATAGAGTTGATTTGACCAAAGATTATTTCATGAATCTGGCAGAACTCAGGAGAGGCTCAGAGTGCACCACCACAGCAGCATGGGCAGTGAGGTTTATGTGGAGGGAAGCCAAAGACATTGATTGGTTTCATATGGAAACAATCTCAGAGGTTAGTTGGCAGTTTCTGATTGGCAAAGTCTCTTGTTTCATTTTACTGTTTACATTGGGCTTTGGTCTGCTCACATAGAAACCTAAAGCACGATGGCTGTCTCAGCCAAGTGACCTATTAGAATTTTTTTAAAAACAGTTATTGGATAAGAGTAGAAGCCTCATATCATCCCTTCCCCTTTCAAACTTGAACTTTATGGTGAAGTTTGTACCATTAGTGCCGCATGCTTTCTTTCTCAGCCCTAGCACTTTGCATATACTGCTCCATATATCTAGAACACATTTTTATCCCTTTTCTGGCCCTTGCGTGCTTTTTGACCTTAGCTATTGCCTGCTAAGCAGTCTTTCCTGTCTTCCAAATCTGGGTTAGGTCTCCCTTCTTTGTACTCCCACAGCCCACTTGACTCATTCTTATCACAGCATTTAGCACATTATGTAGAAATTGCTTGGTAAATTGTTTATATCAGCATTTCTCAGCCCTCTTTATCATCACCCATCTAAAGAATCTTTTTAGACATTTTGTTCCTAATCACCATTCCCTTCCTCCTTAAAAATGTAATGACCTGTATATGCTATATATTTTTGTACTGCATGTCTGTGTCTTATATGTTTTTTAAAAAGATTTTCTTCCACCTCCACCAAGAGCCAACTTTTATCCGCTCTGTGGGTGATATTACTTTCCCCCTTTCCAATGCCCCTTCTTGGGAATGCCTGATCTATAAGCACTCCTGAGGCATATGTTGTGTCTTGTTCTTTGTTGACTTACCAGAGCTTAGCATGGTACTTATCTAGTAAAGGCTCAATAAAAATTTTAACAAATGAGTTAGCAGATGAATGAATCAACCTTTAAAGGAGACCAAAGATCACAGATGAAAGCACATTGGTATTCTTACCTTTTACCTTTGATTCCCCTTACAGAATTTGTTAGCCTACGATTTTTATGCCTTTAATTTTTTATACTTTTTCTTCTAAACTTTTTGAAGGGTAGGACCATTCCTCATCCATTTGTCAACCCCTTAGAGAAACATAAATCACAGTGCTTTGCACACAGAAGGTATTCAATGAATATTCATTGAAATACCGCAAGTGAATAAGTTAAGACTTTCCAGAAAATCACCAGTTTTCAATTAAACCCTAAGGATGGGGTCAAAAAAGGAAGGTGATTTCAAGAGACTTTGCTTCAAGGGCTGTAAGAGATTTTTTTTTTTTTTTTTTTTTTTTTGTCAGACGGAGTCTCACTCTGTCGCCCAGACTGGAGTGCAGTGGCGCGATCTTGGCTCACTGAAAGCTCTGCCTCCCAGGTTCATGCCATTCTCCTGCCTCAGCCTCCCGAGTAGCTGGAACTACAGGCGCCCGCCACCACGCCCAGCTAATTTTTTGTATTTTTAGTAGAGATGGGGTCTCACCATTTTAGCCAGGATGGTCTTGATCTCCTGACCTTGTGATCCGCCCACCTCAGCCTCCCAAAGTGCTGGGATTACAGGCATGAGCCACCGCGCGCGGCCTGTAAGAGACTTTTCTATAAACCATTGCCTATTTGTTTGTTTCTTCCTCTATGCTCTCTTAGTATTATTTATTTGTGTTTACTGTATATCAAGCTACCAGATAGACTGAGAAATCCCCTAAGGCAAGAACCATTTTTTACCCCGTCTTATATCTCCTGTGCCACACATGGTGTCAGACATCAAAGGAAGTAGTAGAGTAGTAGAGGCATATCCATATTTGAGTTCTCCCTTTGCCTTTGACCAGTTGTGATCTTTGGCAAATTACTTAAATTATTGGTCTCTTTTTTATCATATGATAAATGGAAATAATAGTAACTATCTCAAAGGAGTAAACATCCCACTTCTAAAGTGGAGTGTACATCCATACTCCTGGGTCTCTCTGGTCTATGCCAGACTAGGATAATAAAAGGGGACCTTTTGGTAATACAGAGAAGAGTACATATTCTGTTAGCCAGGAAATGCAATTGATTATACGAAGAGGGGACAATCTTAGAATTAAAAATGTTTGTTATAAATGTTTTATCATCAAACTGACCCATAAAGGACCGATTTCCTCCTGAGTCTGATTTTCCTACATTCAGAATCTCAGGATTCAGCTCAAGCTTTTTTCCTTTTTCATTATCCCCCCTCCTTTGTCCATATTGATCCTCTCTCATTAAGCAAATGGGGGGTCACTCACAGTTCCCTCCCCATTCCTATTGTTTTCTGTACTTTGTTTATCCTATTTTTTCCTGCTTAGAGGGCCCTTCACCTGATGCCATTTCCCCCCTCAGTCCCTGACCCCCAACCTCTACTCCCTACTCTAACCCCATTCCAGCTTGGCCAAAGGGCAAAGCAGAGAACTCAGAATGACCAGCTCTGGGGGAACAGAGTCAGAAAAGAAGTGTAACGCTAGGGGAAGAGATAAGAGATTAAAAGATGAGTTGACAATACTTGAATGAAGAAAAGAAAAAGGTGGATTTATGTTTGCTCGTGTAAGAACTTAGTGTGGACTAACAGGTGACTAAGAGACAAACAGAAACTTTTTTCTTCTTTCTTGGATTCTGTGAGTGAGCTTAACTCTCAGATACTAAGCTTTGTTGTTTGTTTGTAATGGATTCTTCCTGCTCTTACATATGTTAAGGGCATAAGGTGATGAATACTAAATGAGATAACATCAGTTAGGAATTGTGGTCAGTTTAAAGAAGATAAGTAGGCATTCATTTTTATCGTGTATATTAAGAAAAGGAGGGCTGGGCACAGTGGCTCACGCCTGTAATTCCAACACTTTGGGACGCTGAGGCGGGCAGATCACGAGGTCAAGAGATAAAGACCATCCTGGCTAACACGGTGAAACCCCATCTCTACTAAAAAAAAAAAAATACAAAAAAGTTAGCCAGGCGTGGTGGCGGGCGCCTGTAGTCCCAGCTACTTGGGAGGCTGAGGGAAGAGAATGGCGTGAACCCGGGAGGCAGAGCTTGCAGTGAGCCGAGATTGCACCACTGCACTCCAGCCTGGGTGACACAGCGAGACTCTGTATCAAAAAAAAAAAAAAGAAAGAAAGAAAGAAAAAAAAAGAAGTGGGCGGTAAAGACCTGGTATGGCTGCTTCATGTTGTCATTAGAGTCCTAGGCTGACTGTGGCTTCCTTATGCTACCATGATTCAGTGGGAGAAGGTCCATTAACATAGCCATGTTTCAGGCAACAGAAAGGAGGGTGGATCAAGGACTGAGTCTACATCCCTTCTAAGGAGTTTTCCCAGAACCCCTGTATCCAACTGCTCCTGGCCCGATCTGAGCCACACACCCACATCCACAAAGGAGGCTGAGGAATACAGTCTTTTAGATGAATTCACTGTCATTTCTAATACAAAAAGGGTTAAGTCCTGGGTTCTGTTAAATGAGAAGCAATTGTCTGTCTCTGCTATAACATTAATGCATTGAGCCAGGCACAGGTAAGTGCTCAGTTGAAATTAATACTTAATTATTGGGTACTTAATGCTTATGGAATAAATGAGCAAATGGATGGAAACATTTCCCTACACACATCAGAATTAGAAATGGCCAGTAGTTCCTTATTTCATTTGAAAGCTTATAGGCTTTGCTTACACATTCGTAGCCACTCAATTTGAATCCTAAGTTCATAAGATATAAAGGAGGCAGCTGCACACTGAAAAGAGCCTTACTACTTGCTGCAGTATTGCATTTCTCTATCTGAGGGCAGGCAGAGCAATAGAATGAAAGACTTAGGACCCTATTCTAGCCACTGTCCTTTATTTTCCTGCTTCACCCATGTAATCATCTCTCTGTAAGCAAATAAGTCCACTGAGTTTCAGTTCTGTCTCCGTTTCTGTTTCCTCTGGTACTTTGTTCAAACCATTTTCCCCCTGTATAGAAAGCCTTCTGCCTTCCTCCTCTCCTCTCCATTGATGCCTCTTCATTTTTAGAGACCTGCAGCTTCAGGGTCCTTACCATGGGCCAACCCATTCTGCTTTCTCTGTCTCCATCTGTCTCCATGCTGATCTCTGTCTCCTTCCCCGGAATTTTTCTAACACTGCCAAACACATTGAAAGAGACTAATTCTTATACACAAACTTCTTGTGTGTCTTTCTTTTTGTAGCTTTCACAATATCTCAATACCTATCAGATGGTCCATAAACATATTTTGGCCAATTATCCCATTGACTATTAAAGCCTAAGCCATGTTGATGTGATAAGTGGTAGCCAGTGAGAGTCAGGGTGAAGCATTTTTACTTTGGCAAAATGCACAGGGACTGCTCCATTGTACTGGTTTTCTTCCCTCCTCTGCTGTGTAAGCCAGGCTCTTGTGAAACATTTCTTTCTCCCAAAGCTTCCTTGTTTTTGACTGTTTTAATGTTCATGAGGCCAGAGAGGTCTCCCAAATTATCCAAACATCTCACAGCAATGGGGTCCCAAGAAAGAGCTAACCATGGGCCTCAATTTCCTTTCCTCTTCCATTGGTTGTCTGACTGCCTGACTGAAAACCTCAGGAGATGATCAAAGAATCATAAACAAGTTGTAGGAAGCTTTGGGGGAGTTTGAATTTCAGGCAGAAGCCTTTAGAAACAAGTCTTGAACCTTACAGTGTGTAGATGAATACCTTTCATTCAGACCTGGGTTTTACATAGGAATTAAAGCCAAACTGAAGTAAAATGTTCAGAACAATCCCTTCAATGCGATAGACAAAAGGTTCTAATTTTATTGACCCAGGGTTCTTAATGCAGAAAGAGTCCCCTCTACCCAATAAAAAGATGCATATTTAAAGGAACTGATTGGCCCACAGAATTTAAGTAGTCAGGAGCAAAGAGTAGGGAAAAGTATCCCACCATACCTGAGTTGGTTATAATGGAAAAAAATCCCTGCTGCAATAGCTTGCTGCTTGTACTGATGATGCTAGAGACTGGACAATAGACACTGGAGTTGCCCCAGAAAAACCAAATACTTTTGTCATGTCCACTAAAAGATCTGATAGCTTTTCCTGTGGGCTTCATCACCTGGTCACCTGGTGCTCACTTCTGCCTCCAAGTCTCATGCAGGTGGATCTGCTTGGCAGACCCTAGGTGCATTGTTACTAGAGTGGGTTCCTAGTTTGGACTGTTAGTCAAACTTTTAAGGCACAAACTTACCACCACAACATTTAACTAGCTCTTAGAAAGGATACAGAAGAGACAGCATCCAGAGCAACAGTGTCTCAGAAGCCTTCGGTGCAGTTTCTGATGTCCCCAGGCACATACATTGGGGCATGTTTTGGTCACAACAAATGACAGGCTGAAGTGAATGTGGATCACATCAGCATAAGAAAGTCATAGAGTTTAGGATCCCTGAAGCCTGAAGTCTCAGCTAATCCTCAGCATTCCAAAGGCTGTATGCCATGCTTCCATTCTTTAGTGCAGCTACGGTGCATATATTACAGTTTACACAATGAACCATCTCGACAACTAGGTACAGTACTTAGGAATGTCTTAGAAGGCTTATTTAGCCACAGTGGATATGTCAAGAAGTTCAACTACAGATCAAACTATGCTCAAGCATCCCTAAAACTAAGAGTGACAGTCCAGCTGTTAATTCTTATCTTTCACCAGGTCACATGTGGAATTCTGGCTGAAAGGGAGTCTGGCAATTGCAGTTTTGAGCTTTTCTGACATCAGTGGCCCAGGAAGTCAAATAAGGAGGTTAGAATAGATGTTGTGTGGACCAAAACACTGACCACTTAAAAGCAAAAACAAAGTAACCTAAAAATTCCCCAGACTTGGTGTCTGGCGATGGGCCACTAAAACTACCTGCACTAAGTTGTGACTTTGGACAAATTACCTGCTCACTTTGGTTTTCAGCTTCCTTAGCTGCCACAAGAGAGATTCAGACTGTATTGCTTTAGCAGTTAGTTCAGCTGTAACATTATATAATTCCATAATTTGGGGGCAAATCTATTCTAAATCTCTGCAGAAGACACATGACCAGATAGGCTATGTGTAATTGATACCTTTGAATTAAAATATCATGCCACATCAGACTAGCTGTTATCTCTGTGCTATTTCCAGATTTGTGAAGTATTTTACTCACTCTTATTCTAATATGACTTGTATAGACGTCACTTGGTTTCAATTCACATTTATAATATTCAGTTTTACAAGCCTAAACTCTCTAAGCATATTTTATATTATTTTGAACGCACTTAATTTCTGGAAAATTTTTATTAATAGCATTACATACAAAACAATTGTGTTGGGTGGCATTTTATCAACTTGAGGCAAAAGTGAAACTGCCTATATTGTCTGCTTGGGCTGCCATAACAGTGAAGTTAACAGAGTACAGAGTTGTTGGCTTAAAGAGCAGAAATTTCTTTTCTCCTAGTTCTGGAGGCTGGACGTCCAAAATCAATTTTACCTTAATTATTCCTTAAAGCCCCTATCTCCAAAGACAGTCACACTGGGGGTTAGAGCTCTAATTTTTAAACTTGGGTGGGGGACACAATTCAGTCCACAGCACTGCCTCAATGGGACCTAAAAACATGATGAAGAGAAGAACCAGATCATTACACCCTGAGTCAAAATCCATAAAGGGCCTGGGCATGGTGGTTCATGTCTGTAATCCCAGCACTTTGGGAGACTGAGGTGGGAGGATTTCTTGAGCCCACAAGTTTGAGACCATCCTGGGCAACAAGGTGAGGCCTCATCTCTACAAAAACTTTAAAAGTTAGCCAGCCATGGTGGTATGGGCCTGTAGTACCAGATGCTTGCATGGCTGAGGCTGGAGGATCCCTTGAATTTGAGGCAGCAGTGAGCTATGATGGCCTGGAGGACCGAATGAGTCCCTGTCTCTTAAAAAAAAAAAAAATCCCTAAAGGAACTGTGGTACACAAGTAAAAACAAAACAAAACAAAAATCAATGATTGAATATCAATGATGTAACCATTTATTTGCTGTTTTGGGATCTATTTGGCTTACCTTTCTTCATCAACTTGTTTCCTAACTCCTTGCCATAGGAATATCCTTACCTACTTAGAATGATATAAAGATTCAGAAAGATGTTGAAGGGGCATAATTATTACAGAAGGAGGACTGAGAAAGATGATTTAAGTAATTTAGAAATGAAAAATCCTCTCACTGACAAGTGGTATTCATCTCACTGCAGCATGCTCACCAAAAATCTCAGTTCAGTGTATTTTTATAAACTTAATGAACTGAAACCTAATTATAACAATTCATTTGGTCCAGATTACGAGGATAACTAAGAAGACATTAAGAACATAAAACTTTTGGGAGGCTGAGGTGTGTGGATCAAGAGGTCAGGAGTTAGAGACCAGCCTGGCCAACATGGTGAAACCCCATCTCTACTAAAAAAAACAAAAATTAGCCGGGTGTGGTGGCACACACCTGTACTCCCAGCTACTCAGAAGGCTGAGACGGGAGAATCACTTGAACCCGGGAGACAGAGGTTGCGGTGAGCCAAGATTGCACCACTGCAATCCAGCCTGGGTGACAGCAAGACGCCATCTCGTGGGGCAGGGGCGGACCATAAATATCCTTGGCAAATTATTTTGAGTATTTCTTAGGGGCTGTTTATCTTTCTTTGAAGGTGAGTTCAATTTTGGAAAACAGTAAAGTTTGGCAAATACAGTAGGTGATTAATTGGACAGTATATATAGATTATGCAACATGTTAATAAATGGACTGACTTCCTGTGCAGTTGAAACCAGTTCTTTTGAGGACATAGTTGGTGAAGCACATCCACTGAGAGTTTTGTATTCTGAGTTTTGCTTTCACTGTTCTTCATGGGCCACTCTCTGTTTTTGTTGTTGTTGTTTGGAGACAGTGTCTTGCTCTGTCGCCCAGACTGTAGTGCAGTGGTGTGATCTCGGCTCACTGTGGCCTCCACCTCCTAGGTTCAAGTAATTCTTTTGCCTCACCTCCTGAGTAGCTGGAACAATAGGCATGCGCCACCAAGCCCAACTAATTTTTTGGTATTTTTAGTAGAGATGGGGATTCGCCATCTTGGCCAGGCAGGTCTCCAACTCCTGGGCTCAAGTGATCCCCCAGCCTCGACATCCCAAAGTGCTGGGATTCCAGGCCTGAGCCACTGTGCCTGGCCTCAGCTCTCAGTTTTGAAACTAATAACCTACGTTATAGATCTTGAGTTATTTAGTTCTCAGAATGACCTCCAGCTCTTTTGGCTTTTTCTCCTTGGTTTTATAGCAATGCTAGAGACCAGTGTATGCTATACTTTTGCCTGAAAAGGTCTTAGAGACTTTATTGACTGGGGAATGGAGAGAATATGGAGAGGCCAGAAGAATGGGGGCTCAAAAGAGCTCTTTGGAACTTTATCAACCCCTGGGGAGAATGAATACAATATGATTCCTTTCGTTTGTTGACCTCAGTGACATGAAAACAAACAAATTGCCAAGCCTTCTTGAGATCCACAGGTCTTCATTTCACACTTAAAATGTGCCCAAAGATTCAATTGTGATGACTTCATAAAGTCTGGGGCTAATCAAATATTTATTATTTTATGACATTGGTTCTAAACTTGTTTTCTCACAAAAATGATCCTAACATAGAAAAGATTGCAGGTTTAAATTTAAGTAGTGTTTTGCTCCTGATGGATTAAAGAAAGGACTGAGAGGGCGTATTTCAGGATTGGGTAAAATAAAGAGTAGGATGAATAGCAGGAAGTGAAAGAGGCTAAATAAAGATGGGGAAAGACTTCAAAATACAGACTAAGAACCTGAGGTTTTACCTGGGAGCATGATGGTACAGAGGAAGGATTTATGGAAAGAACATTCCTTTGCTAATTTAAGGGTTGTCCTAAATGACAGGGGAAAAGACAAAAAGGGATGAAAATTAGTAGAGAAGTCTATTAGTAGAGAGGGAGGAATGAATCAGCAGAGCACAGAGGAATAGAAGCTATCTGAAGACTTTAAATTGAACAGGTAGTTTCACCATTTGACTTTTAGCATTCCAGAAAACTGGGATTCTGCTTTTCTTGAAAGAGCAGATTATGTCAGTAAATAGCCTAGTGATTCAAAAGGTGGCTGCTGACTGTTATCACCTGGAACTTGGTAGAAATGCATGATCTCAGGCCCCTCATTTTAAGGGTCTCAGGTAGTTTCCATGCACATTAAGTTTAAGAAGCACTAGGACTGCAATTGGGAAGATGGATTATGATGTTAGAAGGACTGAGTCGAGTCCTACCTGTCATAGTCTTTCTTCTAAAGGTGCCACTGTGGGCAAGTTACTTCATATCATTGAGCCTCAATTTTCTTATTTGCAACACAATGGAAATGTAATACCTACCTCAAAGAGTTATTAGGATGAAATGAGGTAGAACTTGTAAAGCTCTTAACATGGTGCTTGGCAAATAAAAGGTAGTCAATAAATGCTAACAATTGATGTCCCTGACAATGTTGATGTTCCTAGCAAAGGCCTAGGAAGAATTTAAACTTATGTTGAACTTTACCTTTTTAATTTTCAAAATAATTTTCCTAAAGAAGAAGGATGGAAGAAAGGAAGGAAGGAAAGTAGAAGAATGGGGAGGGAAAGGAAAGAAGAAAGAAACGTCTAATTCCCTAAAGAAATAGGCATGTTAAAGACACTCCCCAGATAGCTGGATTGTTCCTTTCCATTTGTGGAAATAATTGGCATTGTTCCCTGGGAGTTCTGCATAAAAAACAGATGAATCAATCTGCCACAGATTGACACCAGCTAAATGAACTCATTTAGCTCTCATTTAGTCCAAATGACCCTCTGCTAGTCAGCTAATCAATCTGACAGAAATGCAATGGTCCTCTTCTGGTCTTACTAGCAGCAAAAGCACCAATGCTTCTCACCATAGGAACCTGTCATTTGGCACTAGTGACTGTTTTGGATCCTATTATTTCTAGAAGACATTAATACTAAAATTATTTAAGGTGAACAGTTTAGGGAGAATTGTACCTTATCTAAGCAGGTGTTTTTGTTTTTTGTTTTTGAGACCAAGTCTCTCTGTCTCCTAGGCTAGAGTACAGTGCCACAAGCTCGGCTCACTGCAACCTCCACCTCCCCGGTTCAAGCAATTCTCCTGCCTCAGCCTCTTGAGTAGCTAGGATTACAGACATGTGCTACCATGCCTGGCTAATTTTTCTATTTTCAGTAGAGATGGGGTATCACCATGTTGGCCAGGCTGGTCTCGAACTCCAAACCTCAGGGGATCCACCTATCTCAGCCTCTCAAAGTGCTGGGATTACAGGCATGAGCCTAAGCCCGATGTTTTTGAAGGAGTCTATCTTTTGACAACAGTTACCTATTTTGAGCAGTCAAACAAATAATTTAAGATAATTCCCTGTAATATTAGAGGTCAGAGCTCTATGGTTGTTTTCCTCAATGCCAATATAGGAGGTTATCCCTGTGGATTTCAATGTAGTTGATAATCTGATCTAACTTGCTATGCCAGCAAAATATCACGGTGAATTCCTTTCCTAATGCTGTTCCCTCTGTCTCTGAAAGCCCTTATTCCTTTCATTGTATAGAATTCTTACTTGTTCCTTAGATTAAGTGTCACCTCCATCAAGACTTCCTCAATTGCCTTAGGCATTAAGTTCATGCGTTTACTTTTATAGTGTCTGGTACCTACTTCTGTCTTTTACCATGCATCTCTCTGGATAGTCCTGGCTGCTGGTGTGTCTGCCCCCTGCCCCCGACCCCGCTTTCCTGGGATTGTGAGTTCCTCAAAAGCAGAAACCACGTCATTCATCTCTGTATTCCTAGCACTTAGCCTAGGGAGCCAGCAGTGGACACCTAATAAGTGGTTGCTGACTAATTCAACAAATGAACTAACGGCAGGGTTATTGCTTGGATGGTGTTTTAGTTTCCTAGAGCTACTGTAACTAAGTACCACCAACTGGGTGGCTTACACAACAGAAATATACTCTCCTATGGTTCTAGAGTCAGCAGAGTCATGCTCCCTCTGAATTCTCTAGGTGATATGGACAGGAGACAGGGAAATACTAGGTAGAAGAGGGTGGTTCCGCAGCAAAGGCCTCCCCTCAGGCCTGGATACCCGTGGTCCTAAGTGAGGACATGCATGCCGGTTTTTGTGCCCAAAAAGTTGCCTTTTGGCCTGCCATGCCGTCTATCCTGTCCCCATATAAACCTCAAACCCCAGGCTCCAGAAGCAGCAGATGAGGAGACAAGCAGACAAACAGCAGAACAGCACAGCAGAAAAAGAGAGAAGAGAAGGAATGTCTGAACACTGAGAGGAATTCGACTTGGGGCAGTCAGAGAGGAGTTCAGCCACTGGACGGCCAAACTCCAGGGGAAGATCATCTTCCCACTCAATCCCCCCTTCCAACTCCCTATCCATCCTGCTAAGAGCCACCTCCACCACTCAATAAAACCCCTGCATTCATCCTTCAAGTCGTGTGTGACCCTATTCTTCTGGGACACTGGACAAGGGCCCAGGTACCAAGGGGTCACTGAGCTGGTTAACACTTAAGCTGTCTGTGGATGGCAGACCTAAAAGAGCACCGTAACACTGGGGCTTCAGGAGTTGCAGGCACCCACCCCTAGATGCTGCCATGGGGCGGGAGCTCGAAAGTGTCCACCCTGGTTCCTGCACCTGCCTGTGTGCCTGCTTCCTGTCCTGTAAGGGGTTTGAGCTTGCAGTGGCTGAACAGACAATCACACCCCTGTCGCGCGTCTTATGAGGGGGGCCAGGGAACTCTCCTGTCTCAAAGGGGAAAATCTATCCCTTTTTTTTTTCTCCAGATGGAGTCTCGCTCTGTCACCCATGCTGGAGTACAGTGGCACTATCTCGGCTCGCTGCAACCTCCGCCTCCCAGGTTCAAGCGATTCTCCTGCCGCCTCAGCCTCCCTGGTAGCTGGTATTACAGGTGCCCACCACCACATAACTTTTTGTATTTTTAGTAGAGATGGGGTTTCACTACGTTGGCCAGGCTGGTCTTGAACATCTGACCTCAGGTGATCCACCCACCTCAGCCTCCCCAAGTGCTGGGATTACCTTGTCTCAGCTTCTGGTAGCCTGACGTGTTTTTTGGCTTGTGGCAGCAAATCTTCAATCTCTACCTCAGTCCTCACACGGCTGTCTCCCTTCTCTGTCCAAATTTTTATCTTCTGAGGACACCAGCCATATTGATTAAGGACCCACCCTACTCCAGTATGATCATGTATTAACTAATTCCATCTGTAATGATGTCATTCCCAAATAAGCTCACATTCTGAGATACTGAAAGTTAGGGCTTCATCTTTCTGGGGGTACACTTCAACCTAAAACATATAGTAAGGATCTTAGGGGAAATCCCACAGCAGGCATGGTCTATGCCTTCCACTCTATATTTGTACAATTGAATCCTGATTTAGAATTAAGATCACAGGCAGCTTTAATAAATAGTAGCCAGAAATGGAACATTTCTAGGGAAAAGAGGTGGAAGTACTGTAGCAGGAAATTCATTAATCTCTGAAGTGGTATAAATGTATTTCCCACCCTGAGCTCCCCTCTAATATTAAATCAATGAAAATTAATTAAACTGAAGTCTTTATAATTGTCAGTGGAATGAAATACTATTTATTCTTTACACAGGTTTGACCCAGATATTAGATTCACAGATATTCACTGCTATTTCATGTTAACTGAAATTTCTTTGATAATTTACCAAACTGTTGGCAGCTGAAATTCTAATAACTTTGGTATATAACAAGAGAAAATCAGGTTAATTAATTCTTGAAAATAGCATGGGAATATATTGAAAAGAATGGTGAAGCTGGATGCAGTGGTGCACACCTGTAGACCCAGCTACTTTGGAGGCTGAGGCAGGAGGATTACTTCAGCCCAGGAGGTCAAGGCTACAAATGAGCTGTGGTCCTGCCACTGCACTCTAGCCTGGGTGTCAAAGCAAGACCTTGCCTCAAAATAAAAAATAAAAAGATAAAAGGATAATGAGATGTTGAAAGCCTAAGATGCTAGCAGTATGAGTGTCGGCATCAATGGCAGATGACACCCCTTGGGGCAGACATCAGCCCCTTTGACACTGAACATTGACAGCCTAGCTCTAGTTAGGAGCAACAGAGGATCTTGCAGACCTTGGCAGTGTAACTGCCATGAGGGTCCTAGTGAAATGGGAGAGTTCTCTGGCCCCGCCACAGGAGGTGTGATGGGGGTGTGGTTCTCTGTTCAGCAGCTGCAAGCTTAAACCCCTTACCAGAGAGGTGGCACACAGGCAGGTGCAGGAACTGGGGTGAGTGTTTTTGAGCTCCAGCCCCACAGCAGCGTCTACGGGTGGGTGTCTCTGACTCCCAAAGCCCAAGTGGACACATGTTACAGTGCATTCTTTTAGCCTCACTGTCCAGGGATGGCTTAAGGGTTAACCAGCTCAGTGGGCCCTCTGCCTTTTTGCAAAGGCAGGGGGCCAGTGTGACAGCTTTCTGTATCCTGAGCTCTTGTCCAGCGTGTTGGAGGAATTGAGAAACACACAGACTTGAAGCATGAATGTGGGAGTTTTACTGAGTGGTGGAGGTGGCTCTCAGCAGGACGAATGGGGAGCTGGACAGGGGATGTAGTGGTAAGATTATCTTCCCCTGGAGTTTGGCCGTCCAGTGGCTGATTCTCTAACTGTCCCCACCTGAACTCCTCCAGACAGTCCTTCTCTTTCTCTGTGCTGTTCTACTGTTTGTCTCCTTGTCTGCTGCTTCTGGTGTCTGGGGTTTGGGGTTTATGTGGGTACAGGGTGGGGGGGGGCATGGCAGGCCAAAAGGCAACTTTTTGGGCACAAAAACAAGAATACTTCTCACCTAGGGCCATGGGGATCCAGGCTTGAGGGTGGGGCCTTTGCTGGAGAACCATCCTCTTCTGCAAAACACCACCATACTAAACTAGACCACAGGGGAAGAAATGGCAGACACCAATGGGTAGCAAAGAAATGCTCACATAACACACATCAGGAAAGCAAGAGAGAAATGTGAAGAAAAAAAGAATGAGAAAAGGGAAGAGAGGCTTCTGGGAAAATCATGGGTGCATAATATTAGGGATGATCTCAACAACAGGGTGTAAATGTAATAGAGGTGGCCTTGAGAAGGGCGAGGTTGGGAAGATGTTGGAAGACCTGGCTAAGAAGCCTGTTAGAGGGTGATAATGAGTAAACAAACTTCTTGTCTAGATAATGGGAAGGGTGTAGGGAATATCTAGCATGGCTCTGATAGGGGTTAGGGGTCTGAAGAGCTGGGTGTAGAGAAGGGAATGGCTAGGGAATGTTGCAAGGATGTGGCAGGAGGGCTGTGGATATGCTGACCCAAATGTTCATGTAGGCCAGAGGCAGGGCCATGTGTACTGCTGTGCAGGTGTAGCCCTGCACTAAACAGCAAGCTGAGCAGGTTGATGGAGTCTGGAATCCAGTCTGGATGCCTCACACTAAGCTGTGGGCCCTGTCTCAAGATGGCATCCCCTTGGAAAAAGCAGGGAGGCTTTTTAAAATCCGCAAAGCACAATGTGGGCTAGTATAGCTTTGACCAATAGCATTTTTTCTGGTCACTTTTTGGCCCCTTAGGCACTGATACTGCTTCCATCTTCCCCTCCCATATTTGAAAACAGCTCTCGTTTATCCTCACTCATTCTGTAAAGCCTGTAAGCCTGTGCTTATTTTTTTTCCTCTTTTTTTAAGAGAGGCGTTCTCACTCTGTCACTCAGGCTGGAGTGCAGTGGTGTAACAATGGCTGACTGAAGCCTCAGCCTCCTGGGCTCAAGCAGTCCTCCTGCCTCTACCTCCTAAAAACTGGATCTAAGTGTGCCACTGTACCCAGCTAATTTTTGTTTTTATTCTAGATGGGGTCTCATTATGTTGCCCAGGCTGGTCTCAAGTTCCTGGGCTGTTGTGGGAAGTCAGGGACCCTGAACAGAGGGATCAGCTGGAGCCGCGGCAGAGGAATATAAATTGTGAAGATTTCATGGACATTTATCAGTTCCCAAATAATACTTTCATAATTTCTTATGCCTGTCTTTAATCTCTTAATCCTGTTATCTTCATAAGCTGAGGATGTACGTCACCTCAGGACCACTGTGATAATTGTGTTAACTGTACAAACTGATTGTAAAACATGTGTGTTTGAACAATATGAAATCAGTGCACCTTGAAAAAAGAACAGGATAATAGCGATTTTTAGGGAACAAAGACAATCCTAAGGTCTGACTGCCTGCGGGGTTGGGCAAAAAGAGCCATATTTTTCTTCTTGCAGAGAGCCTATAAATGGACGTGCAAGTAGGAGAGATATTGCTAAATTCTTTTCCTAGCAAGGAATATTAACATTAATACCCTGGGAAAGGAATGCGTTCCTGGGGGGAGGTCTATAAACGGCCGCTCTGGGAATGTCTGTCTTATGCATTTGAGATAAAGACTGAGATATGCGCTGGTCTCCTGCAGTACCCTCAGGCTGACTAGGGTGGGGAAAAACTCCGCCCTGGTAAATTTGTGGTCAGACCAGTTCTCTGCTCTCAAACCCTGTTTTCTGTTGTTTAAGATGTTTATCACAACGATACGGGTACCACTGAACATAGACCCTTATCATTAGTTCTGCTTTTGCCCTTTGCCTTGTGATCTTTGTTGGACCCTTATCAGCAGTTCTGCTTTTGCCCTTTGTCCTATTCCCTCAGAAGCATGTGATCTCTGTTAGACCCTTATCAGTAATTCTGCTTTTTGCCCTTTGAAGCATGTGATCTTTGTACCTACTCCCTGTTCTTACACCCCCTCTCCTTTTGCAACCCTTAATAAAACTTGCTGGTTTTGAGGCTTGGGCGGGCATCATGGTCCTACTGATATGTGATGTCACCCCTGGTGGCACAGCTGTAAAATTCCTCTCTTTGTACTGTCTCTCTTTATTTCTCAGCCAGCCGACACTTATGGAAAATAGAAAGAAACTACATTGAAATATTGGAGGCAAATTCCCCCAATACTGGGCTCAAGTGATCTTCCTGCCTTGGCCTCTCACAGTGCTGGGATTACAGACATGAGACACTGCACCCAAGCTGATTTTCTCAGTCAGCTTTGATGGAGGTACTTGACATAAACTTAAGAAGGCCTTTGTGCTGTATCTCCATCTCACACTTTCCTATCAGTTACTGCCAAATACTTTCCTGCCTTAATATCCAGGCTTTGTCTTCTTCATTGATTAGAATTTTCTCAGTGTAAACTTGCATGTTGCAGGGCTTAGTTACTCTCCATTCTGAAGAAGCTCTGCACAACATGCACCAACAGCTGGCTTACAGGCTTCAATGAGAAGGAATGGTGTTTGAAATCTGTCTCATTTCTTGGGCTAAAGCTTTCTCTTTTGAGTCTTGGACCCATTGGAGTATTTGTAAAGCTATGAACCATCTCTCCACAAAAGTACACATAATTACACATACATACCATCAGTAGTTTCCAGATTCTGGAAAACTCTTTCATAGCACTCCCTAAGAAGTTAAGTCCCAGCTCTAGAGACCATTTGAGGCAGTTGTAGACTGTGATATGTTGTTTATTGTTATTAATTTTCCTTTTGTAGAACTCATAATTTTGAATATAAACAAAAACTTGATGTCACCAAATGTCTATGGCACCTAGAGACATTTGTGCTTACTGTCTCTAGGTGCATAGTATTTTAAGAATACTGTACTATGATTTCTCTCTAATCTGTCTCCTGGTCACCAACTGTATTCCCTGAATTCATTTTCTTAACTGGTTTATTATAAATGGCCTCCTCGCTTTTTATCCTCATTCTTACCCTCCTTCATCCCATGTTCCACTTTAGCTTCCAGAGTGATTTTTGTAAAATAAAATTCATGTTATTCCTTGCTTAAAAACCATTCAAGGACTCTCTGTTGCTTATAGGATGTGGTTATATATTTATGACCACTAATCCTTCATAAATCAGTATGTAAAACTAATCTGTGTATAAAATCTGTTGTTGCTCCAACTGAGACTACTTGAGCTCTATCAGAGAGAATGTGGGCTGAAAGGGTCTTGGAATTCAATGTAGATTGGGGAAGAACTCGACGTGACAAAAACATCAAGCCAGGACAACAAAATGGTCGTGTGTTTCCTAGAACTGCAGTGCCATTGTCTCGGTAGTATAAGCAGCAATGAGCAGCAAACAGTTGTACCAAAAGAGCAACACAGTGTTGATGGATGACATTTAGGTGCAAGAATTTATGGGGGAGGTGGGTGGTGGAAGCATGGTGGAGGGGAAGGAGAAGTGTGACAGTGAAGAAAGAGAGTCACTAAAGTGTATGTTGATGAGGGGTTACTGATGTGGGCAGCTGGACTCTTGTCTGCTGGGGCCTCCAAAAAGAGGTTTGATTGGTATTTGATTGATTACATTTGATTGGTGTACCTGAAAGTGATGGGGAGAATGGAACCAAGTTAGAAAACACTCTTCAGGATATTATCCAGGAGAACTTACCCAACCTAGCAAGACAGGCTGATATTCAAATTCAGGAAATACAGAGACCAGCACAGAGATACTCCTCACGAAAAGCAACACCAAGACACATAATTGTCAGATTCACCAAGGTTGAAATGAAGGAAAAAATGTTAAGGGCAGCCAGAGACAAAGGTCGGGTTACCCACAAAAGGAAGGCCATCAGACTAACAGTGGATCTCTATGCAGAAATCCTATAATCCAGAAGAGGGTAGGGGCCAATATTCAACATTCTTAAGGAATTTTCAACCCAGAATTTCATATCCAGCCAAATTAAGCTTCACAAGCAAAGGAGAAATAAAAACATTTATAGACAAGCAAATGCTGAGAGATTTTTGTCACCACCAGGATTGCCTTACAAGAACTCCTGAAGGAAGCACTAAATATGGAAAGGAAAATCTGGTATCAACCACTGCAAAAACATACCAAATTATAAGACCATTGACGCTATGAAGAAACTGCACCAACTAACAAACGAAATAACCAGCTAGCATCATAATGACAGGATCAAATTCACACATAACAATATTAATGTTAAATGTAAACAGGCTAAATGCCTTAATTAAAAGACACAGACTGACAAATTGGATAAACAGTCAAGAACCATCAGTGTGCTGTATTCAGGAGACCCATCTCATGTGCAAAGACATACACGCGCTCAAAATAAAGGGATGGAAGAATATTTACCAAGCAAATGGAAAGCAAGAACAGCAGGGGTTGCAATCCTAGTCTCTGATAAAACAGACTTTAAACCAACAAAGATCAAAAAAGACAAAGAAGGGCATTACATAATGGTAAAGGGATCAATGCAACAAGAAGAGCTAACCATCCTAAATATATATGCAATCAATACAGGAGCCCCCAGATTAATAAAGCAAGTACTTCGAAACCCACAAAGAAACCCAGACTGCCACACAATAATAGTGGGAGACTTTAACGCCCCACTGTCAATATTAGACAGATCGACAAAACAGAAAATTAACAAGGATATTCAAGACTTGAACTCAGCTCTGGACCAAGCAGACCTAATAGACATCTACAGAACTCTCCACCCCAAATCAACAGAATATGCATTCTTCTCAGCACCACATAGCACTTATTCTTAAATTGACCACATAATTGGAAGTAAAACACTCCTCAGTCAATGCAAAAGAACAGAAATCATAACAAACAGTCTCTCAGACCAGAGTGCAATCTAATTAGAACTCAAGGTTAAGAAACTCACTCAAAACCACACAACTACATGGAAACTGAACAACCTGCTCCCAAATGACTGCTGGGTAAATAAGGAAATTAAGCCAGAAATAAATAAGTTATTTGAAACCAATGAGAACAAAGACACAATGTACCAGAATCTCTGGGACACAGCTAAAGCAGTGTGTACAGGGAAATTTATAGCACTAAATACCCACGGGAGAAAGCAGGAAAGATCTAAAATTGACACCCTAACATCACAATTAAAAGAACTAGAGAACCAAGAGCAAACAAATTCAAAAGCTAGCAGAAGACAAGAAATAACTAAGATCAAAGCAGAACTGAAGGATACAGAAACATGAAAAACCCTTCAAAAAAAGAAAAAAAAAAAACAAAAAACAATTGGCTGAGTGTGGTGGCTCACACCTGTAATCCCAGTACTTTGGGAGGCCGAGGCGGGCGGATCATGAGGTCAGCAGATCGAGACCATCCCGGCTAACACGGTGAAACCCCATCTCTACTAAAAAATACAAAATAGCCAGGCGTGGTGGCGGGTGCCTGTAGTCCCAGGTACTTGGGAGGCTGAGGCAGGAGAATGGCGTGAACCTGGGAGGTGGAGCTTGCAGTGAGCCAAGATTGCGCCACTGCACTCCAGCCTGGGCGAGAGCAACACTCCGTCTCAAAAAAAAAAAATCAATGATTACAGAAACTTTTTATTCTTTTATTCTTTCTGTACTTTTTTTTTTTTTTTTTTTTTTTGAGACCCAATGTCACTCTGTTGCCCAGGCTAGAGTGAAGCGGCACAATCTCACTTACTGCAACCTCCACCTCCCAGGTTCCAGCAATTCTCCTGCCTCAGCCTTCCAAGTAGCTGGGACTACAGGCATGCACCACCATGCCCAGCTAATTTTTTGTATTTTTAGTGGAGATGAGGTTTCACCATGTTAGCCAGGATGGTCTCGATCTCCTGACCTCGTGATCCACCTGCCTCGGTCTCTCAAAGTGCTGGGATTATAGGCATGAGCCACCGTGTCTGGCTGGAGCTGGTTGTTTGAAAAGATTAACAAAACAGACTACTAGCCAGACAAATAAAGAAGAAAAGAGAATAATCAAATAGACAGAAAAATGATAAAGGGGATATCACCACTGATTTTACAGAAATACAAACTGCCATCAGAGAATACTATAAATACTTATGTGTAAATAAACTGGAAAATCTAGAAGAAATGGATACATTTCTGGACACATACACCCACCCAAGACTAAACCAGAAAGAGGTTGAATCCCTGAATAGACCAATAACAGGTTCTGAAATTGAGGCAATAATAGCCTACCAACCAAAAAAAGTCCAAGACCAGACAGATTCACAGCTGAATTCTACCAGAGGTACAAAGAGGAGCTGGTACCATTCCTTCTGAAACTATTCCAAACAATAGAAAAAGAGGGACTCCTTCCTAACTCATTTTATGATGCCAGCATCATTCTGATACCAACACCTGGCAGAGACACAACAAAAAAAGAAAATTTCAGGCCAATATCCCTGATGAACATGGATATGAAAATCCTCAATAAAATACTGGCAAACTGAATCCAGCAGCACATCAAAATGCTTATCTACCATGCTCAAGTCGGCTTCATCCCTGGGATGCAAGCCTGGTTCAACATATGCAAATCGATAAACATAATCCATCACAAACAGAACCAATGACAAAAACCACATGATTATCTCAATAGATGCAGAAAAGACCACTGACAAAATTCAACACCTCTTCATGCTAAAAACTCTCAAACTAGGTATTGATGGAACGTCTCAAAATAATAAGAGCTATTTATGACAAACCCACAGCCAATATCATATTGAATGGGCAAAAGCTGGAAGCATTCCTTTTGAAAACCTGCACAAGACAAGGATGTTCTCTCTCACCACTCCTATTCAACACAGTATTGGAAGTTCTGGCCAGGGCAATCAGGCAAGAGAAAGAAATAAAGGGTATTCAAACAGGAAGAGAGGAAGTCAAATTGTTTGCAGATGACATGATTGTATATTAAGAAAACCCCATCTGCCAGGCGCGGTGGCTCACGCCTGTAATCCCAGCATTTTGGGAGGCCGAGGCTGGTGGATCATGAGGTCAGAAGATCGAGACCACCCTGGCTAACACAGTGAAACCCTGTCTCTACTAAAAATACAAAAAAAAATTAGCCGGGCCTGGTGGTGGGCACCTGTAGTCCCAGCTACTCAGGAGGCTGAGGCAGGAGAATGGCATGAACCCGTGAGTGAGCCGAGATCACGCCACTGCACTCCAGCCTGGGCAACACAGCAAGACTCCGTCTCAAAAAAAAAAAAGAAAACCCCATCATCTCAGCCCAAAATCCCCTTAAGCTGATAAGCAACTTCAGCAAAGTCTCAGGATACAAAATCAATGTGCAAAAATCACAAGCATTCCTTTACACCAATAATAGGGAGCCAAATCATGAGTGAACTCCCATTCACAGCTGCTACAAAGAGAATAAAATACCTAGGAATACAGCTTACAAGGGATGTGAAGGACTTCTTCAAAGAGGACTACAAACCACTGCTCAAGAAAATAAGAGAGGACACAAACAAATGGAAGAACATTCCACACTCATGGATAGGAAGAATTGGCCAGGAGAGGTGGCTCACACCTGTAATCCCAGCACTTTGGGAGGCCGAGGTTGGCAGATCACGAAGTCAGGAGTTTGAGATCAGCCTGACCAACATGGTGAAACCCTGTCTCTACTAAAAATATAAAAATTAGTTGGGCATGGTGGTATGTGCCTGTAATTCTAGCTACTCAGGAGGCTGAGGCAGGGGAATCGCTTGAACCCGGGAGGTGGAGGTTGCAGTGAGCCAAGATTGTGCCGCTGCACTCCAGCCTAGGCGACAGAGTGAGATTCAAAAAAAGGATAGGAAGAATCCATATCGTGAAAATGGCCATACTGCCCAAAGTAATTTGTAGATTCAATGTTATCCCTATCAAGCTACCATTGACTTTCTTCACAGAATTAGAAAAAAACTACTTTAAATTTCACATGGAACCAAAAAAGAGCCTGTATAGCCAAGACAATCCTAAGCAAAAAGAACACAGGAGGCATCATGCTACCTGAATTCAAAGTACATTATAAGCCTACAGTAACCAAAGCAGCATGGTACTGGTACCAAAGCAGATATATAGACCAATGGAACAGAACAGAGGCCTCAGAAATAATGCCACACATCTACAACCATCTGATCTTTGACAAACCTGACAAAAACAAGAAATGGGGAAAGGATTCCCTATTTAATAAATGGTGCTGGGAAAACTGGCTAGCCACATGCGGAAAACTGAAACTGGGCCCCTTCCTCACACCTTATTCAAAAATTAACTCAAGATAGATTAAAGACTTAAATGTGCCAGGCATGGTGGCTCATGCCTGTAATCCCAGCACTTTGGGAGGCTAAGACAGGTGGATCACGAGGTTAGGAGTCCAAGATCAGCCTGGCTAACATGGTGAAACCCTGTCTCTACCAAAAATGCGAAAATTAGCTGGGCATGGTGGGGGGCGCCTGTAGTCCCAGCTTCTTGGGAAGCTAAGACAGGAGAATCACTTGAACCTGGGAAGTGGAGGTTGCAATGAACTGAGGTCACACCACTGCACTCCAGCCTGGGTGACAGAGACTCCATTTAAAAAAAAAAAAAAGACTTAAACATGAGACATAAAACCATAAAAACCCTAGAAGAAAACCTAGGTAATAACATTCAAGACATAGGCATGAGCAAAGACTTCATGACTGAAACACCAAAAGCAATGGCAACAAAAACCAAAATTCACAAATGGGATCTAATTAAACTAAAGAGCTTCTGCACAGCAAAAGACGCTATCATCAGAGTGAATAGGCAACATACAGAATGGGAGAAATTTTTGCGATCCATCTATCTGACGAAGGGCTAATATTCAGAAACTACAAAGAACTTAAACAAATTTACAGGAAAAAAACAACCCCATCAAAAAGTGGGTGAAGGATATGAAGGGACACTTCTCAAAAGACATTTATGTGGCCCACAAACATGAAATAAAGCTCATCACCACTGGTCATTAGAGAAATGCAAATCAAAACCGCAATGAGATACCATCTCATGCCAGTTAAAATGGCCATCAAAAAGGAAGGAACAAAGCTGGAGAGGGTATGGAGAAATAGGAACGCTTTTACACTGTTGGTGGGAGTGTAAATTAGTTCAACCATTGTGGAAGACAGTGTGGCGATTCCTCAAGGATCCAGAACCAGAAATACCCCATTTGACCCAGCAATCCCATTACTGGGATTATAACCCAAAGGACTACAAATCATTCTACTATAAAGACACATGCACACATATGTTTACTGCAGCACTGTTCACAATAGCAAAGACTTGGAACCAACCCAAATGCCCATCAGTGATACACTGGATAAAGAAAATGTGGCACATATACACCACGGAATACTATGCAGCCACATAAAAGGGCGAGTTTATGTCCTTTTCATGGACATGGATGAAGCTGGAAACCATCATTCTCAGCAAACTAACGTAGAAACAGAAAACCTAACACCCCATGTTCTCACTCATAAGTGGGAGTTGAACAATGAGAACACATGGACACAGGGAGGGGAACATCACACACCAAGGCCTGTTGCGGGGTGGGGGGCTAGGCAAGGGATAGCATTAGGAGAAATACTAAATATAGATGACAGGTTGATAGGTGCAGCAAACCACCATGACACATGTATACCTATTAACAAGCCTCCACGTTATACACATGTATCCCTGAACTTAAAGTATAATTTAAAAAAAAATAAGGAAACATTGGACTTGAACTATACTTTAGACCAAATGTGCCTAACAGATGTATACAGAACATTCTATGCAACATCAACAGAATGCACATTTTTCTCAAGGGTACCTGGAACTTTCTCCAAGATAAATCATATATTAAGAAGCAAAATGTGCTGGGCCTGGTGGCTCACACCTGTAATCCCAGCACTTTGGGAAGCCAAGGTGGGCAGATCACCTGAGATCAGGAGTTTGAGACCAGCCTGGCCAACATGGTAAAACCCTGTATCTACTAAAAATATGAAAATTAGCTGGGCATGGTGTTGCATATCTACTACTACTCAGGAGGCTGAGGTGGAAGATTGCTTGAACCTGGGAGGCAGAAGCTGTAGTATGCTGAGATCGTACCATTGCACTCCAGTCTGGGAAACAGAGTGAGACTCCGTCTCAAATACAAAAGAAACAAAACATGTCTGAACAAAATTTTCTCAATATGATAGTATCAAGTTACAAAATCCATAACATAAGAAATCTTGGAAAACTCACAAGTATGTGGAAATTAAACAACAGGCTACTAAATATCTAATGTGCCAAAGAAGAAAAAAAGAAATCAAAAAATATCTTGAGCCAGACAAAAATGGAAACACAACATATCAAACCTATGGGATGCAGCAAAATAAGTTCTGAGAGGCAAATTTATGGCAATAAATTTCTATCTCAAAAAAGAAGAAAAATCTACAATAGATGACCTAACATTATACTTCAAGAAACTAGAAAACAATCGAAGCCCAAAGTCAGTAGAGGGAAGAAAATAAACACCCAGAGAAAGAATAAAATATATAGAAAAACAATTTAAAAAATCAACGAAATCAAGAGTTGGTTTTTTTTTGGAGACGGAGTCTTGCTCTGTTGCCCAGCTGGAGTGCAGTGGTGCGATCTCGGCTCACTGCAAGCCTGCCTCCCGGGTTCACACCATTCTCCTGCCTCAGCCTCCCCAGTAGCTGGGACTACAGGCGCCCACCACCATGCCTGGCTAATTGTTTTGTATTTTTAGCAGAGACGGGGTTTCACCGTGTTAGCCAGGATGGTCTCGATCTCCTGACCTCGTGATCCACCTGCCTCAGCCTCCCAAAGTGCTGGGATTACAGGCGTGAGCCATCGCGCCCAGCCAAGAGTTGTTTTTTTTTAACTTAATTTTATTTGATTTATCTTATTTATTTATTTTTGAGATGGAGTCTCGCTCTGTCGCCCAGGCTGGAATGCAGTGGTGTGATCTCGGGTCACTACAAGCTCCATTTCCCGGGTTCACACCATTCTCCTTCCTCAGCCTCCCCAGTAGCTGGGACTACAGGCACCCGTCACCACGCCTGGCTAATTTTTTGTATTTTTAGTAGAGACGGGGTTTCACCGTGTTAGCCAGGATGGTCTTGATCTCCTGACCTCGTGATCTGCCCGCTTCAGCCTCCCAAAGTGCTGGGATTACAGGCGTGAGCCACTGTGCCCAGCCAAGAGTTGGTTTTAAAAACTTAAATTATTAAATTGTTGTATTCACACATTGTCACTGCAGATATTTATGGGGGTACAATTTGATGCATCAATACATATATGTTACATAATGAACAAATCAGGATATTCAGCATATCTGTCACCTCATTCATTTATCATTTCTTTGTGATGAGGACATCCAAAAGCCTCTTTTTTCACTTTTTTTGTAATATACAATGTCTTACTGTTAACTATCATCACCTTACTGTGCAATGTAACACCAGAACTTATTCCTCTTATGTAAGTGTAATTTTGTACCCATTGATCAAACTGTCTCCCCTCTTTCCAACATTGGCTTTTTGAAAACAAAACTGACAAATTCTTACCTAGACTAGGAAAAAAAGAGAAGATACAAATAAAGTCAGAAGTGAAAAAGGAGATATTATAAAATCCGTATCACAAAGAATCATAAGATATTACTATGAGCAATCATATGCCAACAAATTGGACATCCTAGAAGAAATGGATAAATTCCTAGACACACATAACCTACCAGTACTGAATCAATAAGAAATAAAAAAAATCCTTCAAAGACCAATGACAAGTCAGGAAATGGAATCAGTAACAAAAATCTCTCATCATAGAAAAACCCAGAACCTGATGGCTTCACTGCTGAATCCCACCAAATATTTAAAGAAGATCTAATACCAACCCTTCTCAAACTCTCCCAGATAATTGAAGAGGAAGAAACACTTCCAAGCATTTTGTGTGAGGCTAGCATTACCTTGATATCAAAGCCAGCAAAAACATTATAAAAAAAGAAAATTACAGTGCAGTGACCTTAATGAACATAGACACAAAAATCCTCAACAAAATACTAGCAAACCAAATTTAACAACACATTAAAATGTGGTTCAACATATACAAATCTGTAAGTGTGATACATCATGTTAACAGAATGAAGGACAAAAACCATATGGTCATCTCATTAGAGGCAGAAAAAAAATTGACAAAACTCAACATCTTCCATGATACAAACTCCTCACACATCAGGTATAGAAATATACCTCCAAACAATAAAGGCCATATATGACAAGCCCACAACTAACTTTATGTTCAACAGTAACAAAGCCCTTTTCTCTAAGTTTTGGAACAAGACAAGGATGCCTACTCTTACCACTTCTATTAAACATAGTGTTGCCAGAGCAATTAGACAAGAGAAAAAATAAAAGGCATCCACATAAGGAAGGAAGTAGGTGAAAGCTTTTCCTCTAAGATCAGGAGCAAGACAAAGATGCTCATTCTCATCACTCCTCTATATAATATAGTAATAGAGGTTTTTGCCAGAGCAATTAGGCAACAGAAATAAGTAAAAGGCATTCAAAAATAGGAAAGGAAGTAGCAAAATTGTTGAAGACATGATCTTATACATAGATAATCCTAAGAACTCTACCAAAACACTATTATAGAACTAATAACAAAAAAATCAATCATGTTTCAGGATATAAAAATCAACATACAGGCCAGGCATGGTGGCTCATGCCTGTAATCCCAGCACTCTGGGGGGCCAAGGCGGGTGGATCATGAGGTCAGAAGATCGAGACCATCCTGGCTAACACGGTGAAATCCCGTCTCTACTAAAAATGCAGAAAAATTTAGCCGGGCGTGGTGGTGGGCGCCTGTAGTCCCAGCTACTCGGGAATCTGAGGCAGGAGAATGGCATGAACCAGGCAGGTGGAGCTTGCAGTGAGCTGAGATCACGTCACTGTGCTCCAGCCTGGGCAACGGAGCAAGGCTCTGCCTCAAAAAATAAATAAAATAAAATAAATTTTTAAAAAATCAACATACAAAGATCAGTAGCATTCTTATGAACTAACAAACTATCCAAAAAAGAAATCAAGAGAACAATCTCCCCCACCTTTTTTTTTTTTTTTTTTTTTTTTTTTTGAGACAGAATCTAACTCTGTCACCCAGGCTGGGGTGCAGTGGTGCTATCTCAGCTCATTGCAACCTCCGCCTCCCCAGTTCAAGCAATTCTTCTGCCTCAGCCTCCCGAGTAGCTGGGACTACAGGCAGGCATCATCATGTCTGGATAATTTTTGTATTTTTAGTAGAGATGAAGTTTCGCCATGTTGGCCAGGCTGGTCTGGAACTCCTGACCTCAAGTGATCCGCCTGCTTCAGCCTTCCCAAGTACTGGGATTAAAGGCATGAGCCACTGCACCTGGCCAAATAATCCCATTTATTATAACAGCTACAAAATAAAAATGTGTACACTGAGCACTATAAACTGTTGATATAAGAAACTGAAGAAGACATGAATTGAAAGATATTCTATGTTTACAGATTGAAAGAATACTGTTAAAATGTCCATACTACCCCAAATTTTCTATAAATGCAATACAATCAAAATTCTCATGTCATTTTTCACAGAAATAGAAAAACCCTAAGATTCATATGGAACCACAAAAATCCTGAATATCCAAGGCAATCATGAACAAAAAGAAAAAGGCCAGAGACATCACACTACCTGACTTCAAACTATATTACAAAGCTATAGTAATTAAAACAGCATGGCACTGGCATCAAAACAAAAACAGCAGCCAATGGACCAGAATAGAGCTCCCAGAGATGAACCTATGCATTTATACTCAATTGATTTTTGACAGAGGTTCCAAGAACACACAATGGGGAAAGGAAAGTCTCTTCAATAGAGTGCTGAAAAAACTAGGCAATCACAAAAACGACACAGAAGAATAAAATTGGATCCTATCTCACCCCATAATAAAATCAACTAAAAATGGTTTAGGGACTTAAATGAACGACCTACAACTATAAAAATATTAAAATAAAACATAGGAGAAAAACTACATGACATTTATGTGGGCAGTATTTTTTTCAGATTTGACCCCAAAAGCTCAGGCAACAGAAGCAAAGAAAGACAATTGGGATTTTAATCAAAGTAATAGCTTTTGTACAGCAAAGAAATCAACAGAGTAAAGAGATAATCTACAGATTGGGAGAAAATATTGTTAAGCAACACAGCTAGTAAGGGGTTAACATGCAAAAACATAAGGAACTCAAACTCAATAGCAAAAAACAAATAACCTGACTTAAAAATGGGCAAAGGACCTGAATAGACATTTCTCAAATGAAGACATACAAATGGCCAACCAGTATATGAAAAAAATGCTTAACATCACTAATCATTAGGGAAATGCAAATTAAAACCACAATGAAATTTTACTTCACACATCTCAGAATGGTGTGGCAGCTGTCTTTTTATTTCCATGAAAAATATGAATAACAAATGTTGATTAGAATGTAGAGAAAAGGAAACCCTTGCACACTGTTGATGGGAATATAAATTAGCACAGCCATTATGGAAAATAATATATAAGGTCCTGAAAACACCAAAAATATAACTACTGTATGATCCAGCAATCCCACTTCTGGGTAAATATTCTAAGAGCTTGAAATTACTATGTGTCAAAGGTATTTGCACTCCCCTGTTCATTGCAGTGTTATTTACAATAGCCAAGTTATAGAGTCAATCTAAGTATCCAGCAACAGATGAATGGATAAAGAAAATGTAGATTTACCCAATGGAATACTATTCAGCCTTGAGAAATAAGAAATTCTGCCATTTTTCAATGACGTGGATGAACTTGGAGAACACTATATTAATTGAAATAAGCCAGGAAGAGGAAGACAAAAACCATGTGTTCTCCCTTACATGTGAAATATCTAAAACAATGGAATTCTTAGAAGCAGAGAGTAGAATGCTGGCTTCCAGAGTCTGAAGGGTGGGGTAAATGGGGAGATGTTCGTAAAAGGGTAGAAAGTTGCAGTTAGATGGTAGGCAATAAATAATTATTTAAGATGGCTATGTTAATTAGCTTGATTCAACCATTCCATACCGTATGTATATGTGTGTGTGTGTATATATATATATATATATCATAACATCACCATGTACTTCATAATTATATATGATTATAATCAGAAAACAAAATAAAAATGCAAGCAAGTAATTTTCACTGTGGTATGAAATTTGGATTTTATTCTAAAAGCAAAGGAGAGCCATTGAAGTGTTTTAAGCAGAGGATCAGCTGATATAATTTACCTACTAAATAGATCACTCTGGTACATTTTCTTTTAGATACTAAAGAAAGCATTGTTCATAGATACTGAACCATATACCACAGACTTGCAAAAGTAAGTCCGTATCATTGAAATCTTCACAGATAAGAGAAATTTTTAAATGTGGCAAGTCAAAATAATTATCCTGCCACCTTCATATTTTCCCATATGTAGATTTCTATTGCAAATTTTTATAATCTTCAACCAGTAATATTTCAGCTAAATATAGAAGTATATATTTTAAGTTTCTGGCAAAAACCTAATGACAGTTCACAAGGTAAAAGAAACAATTTCCTAATGATAAACTTGTTGTAAGTGTAAAAACAGGCAAGGCCATTTTTACTGTGTGTCATCACCATGGCCTCAGCAGGCTCCACCAGATGAGGAGCTAAACAAAGGGATGATGGCCTGACTCAATCTTCCCTTCTTCAAAAAGAAGAACCTCCATACTCTTCCTGAAGCCAGATAGACCCTCCTGATTCTTCATGTCTAACATCAACTGTATAACATTCCACACTGTGACCATCTCAGTGGACGCCTTTGTTGACTTCTTACTCATTAGCATTTAGTTGGACTCAGACATTTCTACTACAACAATGCCTGGATCACATGGCATTGACTAAGATTTTAGAATCGAAATCATTCTTCCAGAAAAACTGAATATAAATGAACTTCAAATATAGTTTTTCTACATTTATGTAAAAATGTTTACCTAATTTCAGGTATCTCTTTTGGTGGCATGCTGAAAGCAGCAGTATGAGGAAGGGGAGGAATCAGTTAGCTCAGCTGGCTGTGTGATATTGGTCATGTTTAACTTCTCTAACTCCAGTTTTGACATTTATAGTGTGGGGATAGTAATACCTGCCATACTGGGAGGTTGGGAAGTTAAGAGGCAGTGCATTCACAGTGCTTGGCACATAATAAATGGTGAACTAATAATATCTCTTATTGCTATTTTATTTGCCAACTCTACCTCTCTGTGTAGTTAATAATATCTTTCTAATAATATATAAGTAAGTTATTCCTCTGTATTCCTCTTTGATATATTTGTTCTATCATCTACTTGGTTATACCTCTTTTCCACAAAATACTCTACCCACAAAATAAGTCATCCCTCCCCAAGGGAGATGTCAGAACTCAAATTCTAAGCTTTCTTTACAGGTAGTGTACATTTGATTGGTCTACTGTAAATGGGGCTCTTATTTTTGCTGGTACAGGTGACAGCAGCAGCAGTGGTGGTCATTTTCCAGAGTTCACAAAGTTATGTTTCTGAGGCAGCAGTAGCCCTGGTGACAGCATTACTAGTGGTTGTAGTAAAGTCAATTTACTGCTGACAGAGAAATTTGATGGTGCTGTTTGGTGCTTCATTCCTTAGCTTTGAAAATCCTTTACCTAATATCCCATATTAAGCACAAGCCTTTTGGCTTTATCTATCTAGATTCTATGTTCTTTTTAGTTTTGTTTTTAAATAAAAAATTTTTAGTTGGAATAATTTTAGATTTACCGGGAAGTTTCAAAGCCAATAGGAAAGTTAGGGAACAATCCACAAAATCACTGTCACTTCTGACACCAAATGCAGATTTCTGGGTTCCCAAGACCACTCTCACTTCTAACACCAGTTGCAGGTCCAGAGTTCACCAATTCTACCATTAGGTTTGATTGTTGATTAAAAGGACTTGTAGAACTCACTGTAATCTATCATGCTCAGAGCCACAGTTTGCTACAGCAAAAGGATACAGACCAAAATCAGCCAAGGGAAGAGATGTACAATGCAGAGTCCAGGAAAGTTTCAAGCACTGATCTTCCAGCTGTCCTTTCCCTCTGGAGTCATGGCCTGTGTTTGCTTCTCCTGAAAATTATGTCTGATAGTACATATGGAATAGGGCCCACCGGAGAAACTCACCTGAGCTTCGAGTCAAGAATTTATATGGGGCTCAGTCATGTGGACATGGTTGGCCATCCACATGGCTGAACTCAGTCTCACTCAACTCAGGACTACTGTCCTCCAGTCATACTGTTAGATTATCTGGTGTGATCCAAGGCCCCCAGGTTAAAAAAAAAAAGAAAACATCTTTATGAGGCAGGACATTCTAAGAGCTTGAAGATTACCTCCCAGGAGCTGACAGCATAGGCCAGACCTCCCTTTAGGCAAGGTTAAGTTCCTTCCAATACACAAATAAATCATTTTTTTTTCAACTTTAAGTTCTGGGGTACATGTGCAGGATGTGCAGGTTTGTTACTTAGGTAAACATGTACCATGGTGATTTGCTGTACAGATTAACCCATTACCTAAGTATTAAGCCCAGCATCCATGAGCTATTCTTCCTGATGCTTTCCCTCCCCCTGCCCCTCTGACAGGCTCCAGTGGGTGTTATCCATCCCCATGTGTCCATGTGTTTTCATTGTTTGGCTCCCACTTGTAAGTGAAAACATGCAGTGTTTGGTTTTCCATTCCTGTATTAGTTTGCTGATAATAATGGCTTCCAGCTCCATCCATGTCCCTGCAAAGGACATAATCTCGTTTCTTTATATGGCTACGTAGTATTCCATGGTGATGATACACAAATCTTAATACAAATTTAAATACCTGTATACTTCTCACATCAGTACTGACACATGATCCTTTGGTCTCAATAGCTGCCATTTAATTATCTTATATATTCTAAGCCATGAGCATTATCTCCAGTCACTGCAGCAATATTTTAAGGTAGCTATTCTGACATTTTATAATTGAGGAAACTGGGGCTCAAAGGTGAAACAAAAACATGTCTGAAGTCACCAAGATAGTAAATCACAGAGTCAGATTTCAGAGCCAGCCCTAACTCCAACGCCTGTCCTCTTTTGCAAAATGGCTGGTTTTACTTTGTGACTGATGCACTTGCCTTGGACTCTATAAAGTATAGATAAGACTGATGACTATTGCCTAATTCATTAAACTGTGATTAAACATGTTTTTTAGATTAGTCTAAAAATTTATATTAGTCACATCCCTATGAGCATTTTTAAAAGAAAAAAATGCCTATTTGACATATTAATACAAACAGCATTGGCATATTGCACAGTTCTGTCCTTATAATTTTTGCTTTAACTTTTCTTAGGCTTATTTGAATCTCATTTCTTTCTCCCTTCATGGACTTCAGCTAAGTGCTCATTCTTAGTTTTACAGTGTTTTATTGTCATCTTTTGTCAATAAATAAATCCAGTTTTCTACTTGCTTAGTGAAGGCCAACAAAATTCCAATGTGTTGTTTAGGATTTGTATAAGTTCAGAGTTCCTTTGTAATTCTCATTTTGTTTTAGATTAAAAACAAACAAACAAAAAAACATGGACTCCCTCAACCTTGAGGCACTCTCTTCCTGTGCCTCAAGGCCAGAAATGTAACGCAAGTCCTTTAGTCAAAGGTGTAACAGACAATTGCTGCTGAGAAAACGAAGCTACAGGAGTGGTGTTCTAAGTACTAGGTGGGCTATAGTAATTAGTAAGTGGTAAGCATTGAGCACCACAGGGAGCTGATAATGGGATGAAACTAATACCATGTCAGACAACAAGAACTATATGTCTCAACATTTAAAATAGATTTAAATACATTTAAGCCAGAGAGGCTGTCAGAGAAAATCTGCATGTGCACATTTCTAAGGAGATAGCAATTAAATTAACTGCCACCCACTGCATCTTAAGATGAGAAAACTGAAGCATGATGTTACGCAGCAATATTAATAATAGTAGCAACAATGGCTACAACTTATTAAGAGGTTTCTAGGTGGCAGGTGGTGTATTAAACACAAACACATTGTATCATTTACTCCTCATGTTAACCCTGAGATAGGCATAATTATAGCCATCCTCTTAAATTGAGGACTGAAGTTTATAGAAATGAAGACACTTGGCCAAGCGTACAAAAATTGCTAAATGATGGAACCAGGATTTGAGTCAATGAAGTCTATGTCTAAACTCATATCTTTTACCACTAGGTACTATTTCCAATCATAGACCCATAGTCAATAATGGAACCATGAGAAGAATCTATCTTTCCATGCTTACAACCTGATAGAAACCAAAATGCCTCATTGTTAATTGTCCTGATATTGCACTGGGAACAACCATGTTGTCTGGAAAGAAAAAGAAAAAGTTGGGGCAACTAGTAATCTCTACAGAAGCCTTCTTATGACGGACGAATGGAGAGAAAATACATTTTCCTGGCTCTTCAGCCAAACTTCCATCTTCTGCCAATCCTGTGCCCTCAGGAATATTAACAAGTATTTGTACTAACAGATCTTGAACTTTCCTAAGCAAATAAATGTTCTCAGATTAATTTCCCTTCTCCTTCTCTGCATGGGAACCTCAGATTAATTCTGATTTAGACTCAGCAGTTGTAACCGAGGCCAGGAATAAAAAGTGAGGTTGACGAAGAAAAATTTACCAGTAAAGATATCTTCGTATATAATCCTATCCTCAACCTCCCTAAATACAGACCAGAGAGAATATATTCCCAGGCCAAAAATCTGAGAGGTTTACTCTAGAGAAATTAAATGAATAATCCAGGAAATAGAAAGTTTTATAGTTTATGTGTTAATACTGCCATATAGTAGTTTTCTACACCTAATGACACTTTGGGAGCCACAGACTTAACAACGGGCTTCCCACGAGTGGGCTATATTAATATCAGGAAAAAAAGCATCTCCACTTCTATTCAACATAGTACTGGAAGTCCTGGCCAGAGCAGTTATGAAGGAGAAAGAAATAAAAGGCATACAAACCAGAAAGGAAGAATCTAAATTGTCTCTGTTTTCAAATGACATGATCTTATATAGTCATGTGCCACATAATGATGTTTCAGTCAGTGATAGATTGCATATACAATGGTGGCCCCATAAGGCCATAATGAAAACCTTATTTTTACTCTACCAACTAGTTTTGTGTAAGTATACTCTATGATGTTTACACAATGACAAAAATCACTTAACAGTGCATTTCTCATAATGCATTCTACCCTTAAGTGACACATAATTGTATATAGAAAACCATAAAGATTCCACCAAAAAATCTTAAGAACTACTAAACAAATTCAGTAAAGTTGCAGGCTACAAAATCAATGTACAGAAATAAGTAGTGTTTCTGTATAGTAACTATGAACAATCTGAAAAAGAAATGAAGAGAACGATCCAGTTTACAATAGCTACAAAAATAAAATAAAATACTTAGCAATAAATTTAACCAAGGAAGTGAAAGATCTGTATACTAAAAACTATAAAACACTGATGGCAGAAATTGAAAACACAGATAAATGGAAAAATATCCAGTGTTCATGGATTGGAAGAATATTGTTAAAATGTCCATACTACGCAATCTAATCTACAGATTTAACACAATTGCTATCAAAATTCCATTGACAATTTTTCACAGAAATAAAAAACCCTGAAAGACCCCAAGTAGCCAAAGCAACCCTGAGCAAAAAGAGCAAAACTAGAGGCATCATACTACTAATCTCAAAATCTACTACAAAGACAGCATGATCCTAACATAAAAACAGACAAATAGACCACGTAGAGCACAGAATGTAGAGCACAGAAATAAACCTCATGCATTTATAGTCAATAGACCTTTGACAAAGGTATCAGGAATGCACAGTAAGAGGACAGCCTCTTCAATAAATGGTGTTGGAAAAACTGGATATCCACATGCAGAAGAATGAAATTAGACACTTATCTCATGTCATATATAAAATTCAACTGAAAATGGATTAAAGACCTAAATGTAAGGCATGAACTGTACACTACTAAAAAACCAAACAAAACAAAAAACAAACAAAATGGAAAAAAAAACCTCTTGGTATATTGGTCTGGGAAATGACTGTTTGGATATGACCCAAATCACAAACAACAAAAACAAAAAAAGACAAATGGGATTGTATCAAATTAAAAAGCTTCTACACAGCAAAGAAAACAGAGTAATGAGGCAACCTGTGGAATGGGAGAAAATATTGGCAAACTATACATCTGATAAGGGGTTAACATCCAAAATATACAGGGAACTAAAACAACTCAATAGTAAGACAACTCAAACAAAGGGCAAAAGACTTGAATAGACATTTAAGCCAAAGAAAACATAGAAACGGTCACATTTTTAATATATAAAAATGCTTAATATCACTAATCAGGGAAATGCAAATTATAATCATAATGAGACACCACCTCACATCTGTTAGAATAGCTATTACCAAAAAGAAAAGATAGAAAATGTTGGCAAGGATGTGGAGAAAAAGGAACCCTTGTACACTGTTGGTAGAAATTAGTACAGCCATTATGGAAAACAGTATGGGGTTTCCTAAAAAAGTTAAAAGTAAAACAATCATATGATCCAGCAAGAGTATATATCCAAAGGAAATAAATTCAGTTTATTGACGAGATATCTGCATGCCGCATTCATTGTGGCATTATTCACAATAGCTAAGATATGGAATCAACCAAAGTATGTATTGATAGATGAATGAATAAAGAAAATGTGATATAGATATATACAATGGAATACTATTCAGCATTGAAAAAGGAAATTCTGCCATTTGTAACAACATGGATGAACCTAGAAGACATTATGTTAACCGACATTAACCAGATACAGAAGGTTGAATACTGCTGCATGATCTCACTTAGATGTGGAGTCTAAAAAAGCTAAACTCATAGAAGTAGAGAGTAGGATATTGCTTATCAGGGGCTTGGGTGGGAATGGGAGGGCATTAGGGAAATGTTGATCAAAGGATACAAAGCTTCAGTTAGACAAGAGGAATAAGTTCAACAGATCTATCATGGTGAACTATCATGGTGAATATAGTTAACAATAATGTATTATATACTTGAAAACTGCTAAGAGTAGATTTTAAGTGTTCTCACCACAAAATGTAAGTAATGCATAGTTAATTATCTTGACTAACATTGATACATTGATTCTACAATGTATATAGATGAAAACATGTTGTATACCATAAATATATACAATTTTTGCCAATAAAAATGAGTTTAAAAAGTAGATGCATCATAAGTACAGTTTATGAAGATGATTTAACAATGATGAATTATATGCATACAATGACAATGCAGCTAACTGTATAAAGAAACTACTATTAGATATGCAAAAATATGTTGATGAAAGTACAATAAATATTTTAATTTTTTTTTTAGAATAAGATATACTATACAATAAAAGGAATATAGAGAGTCTACAGTTTTATTTAATAGCTAGGTATGGAATTTTTAGTGTCATAGATAGAATATATCTAAATATTTTTCTTTATAAATTTGCGTTTTACCACAAAGAAAACCTTACCATTTTTAAAAATAAAGTTGAGAATTCTTTAGGCCATGTACTCTGATCTTTATCTGATGAAATTAGAAATTAGAAGATGAATTATAAAAACTTAACTGATTAAAATTTAAAGAGTCTAAATAATCCCTGAATCAAAGAGGACATTAAAACTGAAATGACAAGATATTTATAAAGCAATAAAACAGAACACCTCGTATTAAACCAATGGGAATCAGTTGAAGCAGTTCAGAGAAAAACTTATAGGTTTAAAAGTACTTAGTATTAAAGATACAATGCTAAAATAAAGGAATTTTGTATCCATCTTTAGAAAATGAAAAAGCAACAAAAAATAGATAATACCTTTAAGAGCCTGATAGGGAAAGAATTAACACGGCAATAACAAAATCATACAAGATTATCAATGGCAAAATAAGGAAAATAAGCATGAAAGTGAATGAGATTAAAATAATTGTAACAGTACTATCTGCAACTACTCTGGCAACAAATGTGAAAACCTACAGAAAAAGATTATTTGTTAAAAGATATAAATTAACATAATTATTCCAAAAATAAGTTAAAAATTTCAATGGATCAATTCAATTTAAAAAATTGAGAGTCAAAATTTTTCATTACAAAAGATACCAGAAGCAAATAGCTTCACGAATAGCCAATTACAATGTTAAACAATTCCAGACAAAGCATGAACACTGCAACAATTTCATGAAGCCAGCATTCAAGTTAAACAGCAAAAGCTGATGAAGTCAGTGTAAAAAAGGAAACTAGGTTGGTCGCAGTGGCTCATGCCTGTAATCCCAGCACTCTGGGAGGCTGAGGCGGGCAGATCATGAAGTCAGGAGTTCAAGACCAGCCTAGCCAACATGGTGAAACACTGTCTTTACTAATAATACAAAAATTAGCTGGGCATGGTGGCGTGTGTCTGTAATCCCAGCTACTCAGGGAGGCTGAGGTGGAATTGCTCAAACCAGGACCCCGGATGCGGAGGTTGCAGTGACCCGGCCACTGCACTCCAGACTGGGCTACAGAGCGAGACTCCATCTCAAAACAAAAACAAAAACAAAAACAAAACTGTAGACCCATCTGACTCATGTGTAAAAATTCTACATAAAAATATTATCAGGCTGGGTGTGGTGGCTCATGCCTGTAATCCCAGCACTTTGGGAGGCCGAGGCAGGTGGATCTCTTGAGGTCAGGAGCTCGAGACTAGCCTGGCCAACATAGTGAAAACCTGTCTCTACTAAAAATACAAAATAGCCAGGTGTGGTGGCATGCACCTGTAATCCCAGCTACTCGGGAAGCTGAGGCAGGACAACTGCTTGAACCCAGGTGGCGGAGGTTGCAGTGAGCCAAGATTGCACCACTGCACTCCAGCCTGGGCAACAAAGTGAGACTTTCTCACCAAAAAAAAAAAAAAAATCAAATTAAATCTAGCCAAATAGGAAAATTATAATGCAATAATACCAAGCAGGATTTTATCCTAGCATGCAAATATGATCCAAAATCAGACTATCAATAAAAATTATGTGATTATACAAATAGAAAACAAGAACAGGAACCAATAAAACTCAAGTTTCCCACAAAAATATATTTTAAAACTATCACAGTTATAATTTATCATTTGACTAGAGATTACATAGAATATAAGATGAGAAAATGAAATCATTGGCATAACTTTTGAAAAAAAGAAGTGACCTCTTTTGCCGATCATTAAATTTTATCCCCACAAAGTTCTAGAAGGCTTACTTCTTAAAAACTATAAAAATCAAAACTTTAAGTATAAAAATCAAAGGTTATTTATTAATGTGAGTGAATATAAAATATATACAATTTCAAACATCTTCTCTAGTAATATGAGATAGAAAATCTATTATTAATAGCAATAAAGCTGTAAAGTATTTAGATATGAATTTAACAAAAAATGTATAGGATCAACATGAAGAAATTACTTATTGAAAGACAAATAAGAGACATTTAACATTATTAACTGGGAAAACAAATGATAAAAATTCAATTATTTCAAGCTTTATATATAATTCAATTTTAATTAATATTCCAATGCTTTTTTGGGGGAATATTGGATAAAATTATCTTAAATTTTCATACAAGACTATATGAACAGTCACAAATTATCAAAAATAAAAGCTGTGAGGGGGAAATTTATTAAATAGAGCCACACAATTGAAATAGCATATTAGCCAGAGAAATACATTTAGGTGAATGAGACAAAATAGAGGCTATCATAATACATTCCAGAGTAATTAGATAATTAATATATGACAGGTAATAGTTTAATTTAGTATGAAAAGGATAGTTTAATAAACTTTATTGATAGCAATGGCTATCTACTTGAAAAAATTAAGTTGGGTGACTTATTTCAAACTATATTCCCAAATATTTCACAGATGAGAAGCTAAGGCATGAGCAGTAAATAATTGCTTTCAGCCACATGGCTGGTGCAGGTGAAGCCAGTGCTTGAGGCTCCTGTGCATCCTACTTCCTGCCTCCTCCGAGTGGCCTGAGTGTGCCCAATGCACTTATATAAGGAATTACGCTTTAGGAGAGTGCCATGTAAAAAACAATGGCAGATGGGTTTCCACCTTTACCCGGGTTCTTTTGTTTTGTTTTGTTTTTGTTTTTATTCCCTATTCAATTTGTTATTATTATTATACTTTAAGTTTTACGGTACATGTGCACAATGTACAGGTTAGTTACATATGTATACATGTGCCATGCTGGTGTGCTGTACCCATTAACTCGTCATTTAGCATTAGGTATATCTCCTAATGCTATCCCTCCCCCCTCCCCCCACCGCACAACAGTCCTCAGAGTGTGATGTTCCCCTTCCTGTGTCCATGTGTTCTCATTGTTCATTTCCCACCTAAGAGTAAGAACATGCAGTGTTTGGTTTTTTGTCCTTGCGATAATTTACTGAGAATGATGATTTCCAATTTCTTCCATGTCCCTACAAAGGACATGAACTCATCCTTTTTTATGGCTGCATAGTATTCCATGGTGTATATGTGCCACATTTTCTTAATCCAGTCTATCATTGTTGGACATTTGGCTTGGTTCCAAGTCTTTGCTATTGTGAATAGTGCCACAATAAATATACGTGTGCATGTGTCTTTATAGCAGCATTATTTATAGTCCTTTGGGTATATACCCAGTAATGGGATGGCTGGGTCAAATGGTATTTCTAGTTCTAGATCCCTGAGGAATCGCCACACTGACTTCCACAATGGTTGAACTAGTTTACGGTCCCACCAACAGTGTAAAAGTGTTCCTATTTCTCCACATCCTCTCCAGCACCTGTTGTTTCCTGACTTTTTAATGATTGCCATTCTAACTGGTGTGAGATGGTATCTCATTGTGGTTTTGATTTGCATTTCTCTGACGGCCAGTGACGGTGAGCATTTTTTCATGTGTTTTTTGGCTGCATAAATATCTTCTTTTGAGAAGTATCTGTTCATGTCCTTCGCCCACTTTTTGATGGGGTTGTTTTTTCCTGTAAATTTGTTTGAGTTCTTTGTAGATTCTGGATATTAGCCGTTTGTCAGATGAGTAGGTTGCGAAAATTTTCTCCCATTTTGTAGGTTGCCTGTTCACTCTGATGGTAGTTTCTTTTGCTGTGCAGAAGCTCTTTAGTTTAATTAGATCCCATTTGTCAATTTCGGCTTTTGTTGCCATTGCTTTTGGTGTTTCAGACATGAAGTCCTTGCCCATGCCTATGTCCTGAATGGTAATGCCTAGGTTTTCTTCTAGGGTTTTTATGATTTTAGGTCTAACGTTTAAGTCTTTAATCCATCCTGAATTAATTTTTGTATAAGCTGTAAGGAAGGGATCCAGTTTCAGCTTTCTACATATGGCTAGCCAGTTTTCCCAGCACCATTTATTAAATAGGGAATCCTTTCCCCATTGCTTGTTTTTCTCAGGTTTGTCAAAGATCAGATAGTTGTAGATATGCGGCATTATTTCTGAGGGCTCTGTTCTGTTCCATTGATCTATATCTCTCTTTTGGTACTAATACCATGCTGTTTTGGTTACTGTAGCCTTGTAGTATAGTTTGAAGTCAGGTAGTGTGATGCCTCCAGCTTTGTTATTTTGGCTTAGGATTGCCTTGGTGATGCAGGGTCTTTTTTGGTTCCATATGAACTTTAAAGTAGTTTTTTCCAATTCTGTGAAGAAAGTCATTGGTAGCTTGATGGGGATGGCATTGAATCTATAAATTACCTTGGGCAGTAGGGCCATTTTCATGATATTGATTCTTCCTACCCATGAGCATGGAATGTTCTTCCATTTCTTCATATCCTCTTTTATTTCACTGAGCAGTGGTTTGCAGTTCTCCTTGAAGAGGTCCTTCACGTCCCTTGTAAGTTGGATTCCTAGGTATTTTATTCTCTTTGGAGCAATTGTGAATAGGAGTTCACTCATGATTTGGCTCTCTGTTTGTCTGTTATTGGTGTATAAGAATGCTTGTGATTTTTCTATATTGATTTTGTATCCTGCGACTTTGCTGAAGTTCCTTATCAGCTTATGGAGATTTTGGGCTGAGACAATGGGGTTTTCTAGATATACAATCATGTCATCTGCAAACAGGGACAATTTGACTTCCTCTTTTCCTCATTGAATACCCTTTATTTCCTTCTCCTGCCTAATTGCCCTGGCCAGAACTTCCAACACTATGTTGAATAGGAGTGGTGAGAGAGGGCATCCCTGTCTTGTGCCAGTTTTCAAAGGGAATGCTTCCAGTTTTTGCCCATTCAGTATGATATTGACTGTGGGTTTGTCATAGATAGCTCTTATTATTTTGAGATACGTCCCATCAATACCTAATTTATTGAGAGTTTTTAGCATGAACGGTTGTTGAATTTTGTCAAAGGCCTTTTCCACATCTATTGAGATAATCGTGTGGTTTTTGTCTTTGGTTCTGTTTATATGCTGGATTACATTTATTGATTTGCATATATTGAACCATCCTTGCATCCCAGGGATGAAGCCCACTTGATCATGGTGGATAAGATTTTTGATGTGCTGCTGGACTTAGTTTGCCAGTATTTTATTGAGGATTTTTGCATCAATGTTCATCAAGGATATTGGTCTAAAATTCTCTTTTTTGGTTGTGTCTTTGCCAGGCTTTGGTATCAGAATGATGCTGGCCTCATAAAATGAGTTAGGGAGGATTTCCTCTTTTTCTATTGATTGGAATAGTTTCAGAAGGAATGTTACCAGTTCCTCCTTCAACCTCTGGTAGAATTTGGCTGTGAATCCATCTGGTCCTGGACTCTTTTTGGTTAGTAAGCTATTGATTATTGCCACAATTTCAGGGCCTGTTATTGGTGTATTCAGAGATTCAACTTCTTCCTGGTTTAGTCTTGGGAGGGTGTATGTGTCGAGGAATTTATCCATTTCTTCTAGATTTTCTAGTTTATTTGCATAGAGGTGTTTGTAGTATTCTCTGATGGTAGTTTGTATTTCTGTGGGATCGGTGGTGATATCCCCTTTATCATTTTTTATTGCATCTATTTGATTCTTCTCTCTTTTCTTCTTTATTAGTCTTGCTAGTTGTCTATCAATTTTGTTGATCCTTTTAAAAAACAAGCTCCTGGATTCATTAATTTTTTGAAGGGTTTTTTGTGTCTCTATTTCCTTCAGTTCTGCTCTGATTTTAGTTATTTCTTGCCTTCTGCTAGCTTTTGAATGTGTTTGCTCTTGCTTCTCTAGTTCTTTTAATTGTGATGTTAGGGTGTCAATTTTGGATCTTTCCTGCTTTCTCTTGTGGGCATTTAGTGCTATAAATTTCCCTCTACACACTGCTTTGAATGTGTCCCAGAGATTCTGGTATGTTGTGTCTTTGTTCTCATTGGTTTCAAAGAACATCTTTATTTCTGCCTTCATTTCATTATGTACCCAGTAGTCATTCAGGAGCCGGTTGTTCAGTTTCCATGTAGTTGAGCGGTTTTGAGTGAGTTTCTTAATCCTGAGTTCTAGTTTGATTGCACTGTGATCTGAGAGACAGTTTGTTATAATTTCTGATCTTTTACATTTGCTGAGGAGAGCTTTACTTCCAACTATGTGGTCAATTTTGGAATAGGTGTGGTGTGGTGCTGAAAAAAATGTATATTCCGTTGATTTGGGGTGGAGAGTTTTGTAGATGTCTATTAGGTCCACTTGGTACAGAGCTGAGTTCAATTCCTGGGTATCCTTGTTAACTTTCTGTCTCGTTGCTCTGTCTAATGTTGACAGTGGGGTGTTAAAGTCTCCCATTATTATTGTGTGGGAGTCTAAGTCTCTTTGTAGGTCACTCAGGACTTGCTTTATGAATCTGGGTGCTCCTGTATTGGGTGCATATATATTTAGGATAGTTAGCTCTTCCTGTTGAATTGATCCCTTTACCATTATGTAATGGCCTTCTTTGTGTCTTTTGATCTTTGTTGGTTTAAAGTCTGTTTTATCAGAGACTAGGATTGCAACCCCTGCCTTTTTTTTGTTTTCCATTGGCTTGGTAGATCTTCCTCCATCCTTTTATGTTGAGCCTGTGTGTGTCTCTGCACGTGAGATGGGTTTCCTGAATACAGCACACTGACGGGTCTTGACTCTTTATCCAATTTGCCAGTCTGTGTCTTTTAATTGGAGCATTTAGTCCATTTACATTTAAAGTTAATATTGTTATGTGTGAATTTGATCCTGTCATTATGATGTTAGCTGGTTATTTTGCTCGTCAGTAGATGCAGTTTCTTCCTAGCCTCGATGGTCTTTACAATTTGGCATGATTTTGCAGTGGCTGGTACCAGTTGTTCCTTTCCATGTTGAGTGCTTCCTTCAGGAGCTATTGTAGGGCAGGCCTGGTGGTGACAAAATCTGTCAGCATTTGCTTGTCTGTGAAGGATTTTATTTCTCCTTCATTTGGGAAGCTTAGTTTGGCTGGATATGAAATTCTGGGATGAAAATTCTTTTAAGAATGTTGAATATTGGCCCCCACTCTCTTCTGGCTTGTAGAGTTTCTGCCGGGAGATCCGCTGTTAGTCTGATGGGCTTCCCTTTGTGGGTAACCCGACCTTTCTCTCTGGCTGCCCTTAACATTTTTTCCTTCATTTCAACTTTGATGAGTCTGACAATTATGTGTCTTGGAGTTGCTCTTCTCGAGGAGTATCTTTGTGGTGTTCTCTGTATTTCCTGAATCTGAATGTTGGCCTGCCTTGCTAGATTGGGGAAGTTCTCCTGGATAATATCCTGCAGAGTGTTTTCCAACTTGGTTCCATTCTCCCCATCACTTTCATGTACACCAATCAGACTTGGATTTGGTCTGTTCACATAGTCCCATATTTCTTGGAGGCTTTATTCGTTTCTTTTTATTCTTTTTTCTCTAAACTTCCCTTCTCGCTTCATTTCATTCATTTCATCTTCCATCACTGATACCCTTTCTTCGAGTTGATCGCATCAGCTCCTGAGGCTTCTGCATTCTTCGCGTAGTTCTCGAGCCTTGGTTTTCAGCTCCATCAGCTCCTTTAAGCACTTCTCTGTCTTGGTTATTCTAGTTATACATTTGTCTAAATTTTTTTCAAAGTTTTTAACTTCTTTGCCTTTGGTTTGAATTTCCTCCTGTAGCTCGGAGTAGTTTAATCGTCTGAAGCCTTCTTCTCTCAACTCGTCAAAGTCATTCTCCGTCTAGCTTTGTTCTGTTGCTGGTGAGGAACTGCGTTCCTTTGGAGGAGGAGAGACGCTCTGCTTTTTAGGGTTTCCAGTTTTTCTGCTCTGTTATTTCCCCATCTTTGTGGTTTTATCTACTTTTGGTCTTTGATGATGGTGATGTACAGATGGGTTTTTGGTGTGGATGTCCTTTCTGTTTGTTAGTTTTCCTTCTAACAGACAGGACCCTCAGCTGCAGGTCTGTTGGAGTTTGCTAGAGGTCCACTCCAGACCCTGTTTGCCTGGGTATCAGCAGCAGTGTCTGCAGAACAGTGGATTTTCGTGAACCGCGAATGCTGCTGTCTGATCGTTCCTCTGGAAGTTTTGTCTCAGAGGAGTACCCGGCCGTGTGAGTTGTCAGTCTGCCCCTACTGGGGGGTGCCTCCCAGTTAGGCTGCTTGGGGGTCAGGGGTCAGGGACCCACTTGAGGAGGCAGTCTGCCCATTCTCAGATCTCCAGCTGCGTGCTGGGAGAACCACTGCTCTCTTCAAAGCTGTCAGACAGGGACATTTAAGTCTGCAGAGGTTACTGCTGTCTTTTTGTTTGTCTGTGCCCTGCCCCCAGAGGTGGAGCCTACAGAGGCAGGTAGGCCTCCTTGAGCTGTGGTGGGCTCCACCCAGTTCGAGCTTCCTGGCTGCTTTGTTTATCTAAGCAAGCCTGGGCAATGGCGGGTGCCCTGCCCCCTCCCCCAGCCTCACTGCCACCTTACAGTTTGATCTCAGACTGCTGTGCTAGCAATCAGCGAGAGTCTGTGGGCTTAGGACCCCCCGAGCCAGGTGTGGGATATAATCTCCTGGTGAGCCGTTTTTTAAGCCCGTTGGAAACGCGCAGTATTAGGGTGGGAGTGACCCGATTTTCCAGGTGCCGTCTGTGACCCCTTTCTTCCACTAGGAAAGGGAACTCTCTGACCCCTTGCGCTTCCCGAGTGAGGCAATGCCTCGCCCTGCTTTGGCTCGCACACGGTGCACTGCACCCACTATCCTGTGCTCACTGTCTGGCACTCCCTAGTGAGATGCACCCGGTACCTCAGATGGAAATGCAGAAATCATCCGTCTTCTGTGTCGCTCACGCTGGGAGCTGTAGACCGGAGCTATTCTTGTTCAGCCATCTTGGCTCCTCCCTGCAATTTTTATCACCCTGATGCGTTCTAATAAGAGTTCACTATGGCCCGTGAGCCAAATCTGGCCCACTGCCTCTTTTTACAAACAAAGTTTTATTGGAACACACACAGTTTAAATAAGGACATGTAAAAATAAACTTACTAAAACAGAATATAAATCTGGAAAAAATTTCAGAGACTGTAAGCATAAAATAGGAACCAGGTAGTTTTTAAAATTTTACATGTTTGGGCCAGGCACAGTGGCTCATGCCTGTAATCCCAGCACTTTGGGAGGCCGAAGCAGGTGAATCACAAGTTCAGGATATCGAGACCATCCTGGCTAACATGGTGAAAACCCGTCTCTACTAAAAAATAGAAAAAAAATTAGCCAGGCGTGGTGGCGGGCGCCTGTAGTCCCAGCTACTCGGGAGGCTGAGGCAGGAGAATGGCATGAACCCAGGAGACGGAGCTTACAGTGAGCCGAGATTGTGCCACTGCACTCCAGCCTGGGTGACAGAGAGAGACTCTGTCTCAAAAAAAAAAAAAAAATTTGTATGTTTGCATTTTGATCATTTTTTAGGAGATGGGGGTCTCACTGTGTTGCCCAGGCTGGAATGCAGTGGCTATGCATAAGTACCATCATTGTGTACTACAGTCTCAAACTCCTGGCTCAAACAATCCTTCTGCCTTAGCCTCCTGAGTAGCTGGGAGGTACTACAAGTGCATGCCACTGGGCCTGGCTACCAATACACCCAAAAGGAAGAAATGGATATACTTGACTATAGAAAAATTTAATATTTTTTGTGTGGTAAGAAACACCACACCCACAGTCAAATGCCAATTGTGAAAAAATATTTGTAATATGTATGATGGAAAAAGAGGTTAGTAGACATAATTTACAAAAAGCTGCTGTAAATCAATATGAGAAAGATAACCCAATGGAGAAGTGACAAAGTGCTATGAAAAAGCAATTAATCATAAGAGAAAACCCAGAGGTTAATAAACATGAGATGTTTCACCTCCCTAAAAAGCAGGAAAATGCAAATTAAAGTAATATACATGTATCACTTCTTGTTCATCACAATGGCAAAAATTAACAAGAATGAGAACCTAGTTCTGGCATTTCTTTATTCATGCATTCTTCTATTTAACACATATTTATTAAGTGCCTTACATGAGCCAGGCATGATTCCAGGTGTTGAGGATACAGCAGTGAACAAGAGACAAAAACCTCTGTCCTTATGGAGCTTGCAGTTAACTGGGGAAAGTGGCGAAGAAGGTACTCATATTGCTAATGAAAATAGGAAGTGTTATAGCCTTTTGGAAAGGAACTTAATATTTATTAAAATAAACACATAATCAGCTTGAATTCTAACAGTAGACTTGAAGAGATTTCCATCATGTATAGCTGAGTGACAAAAAGCAAGACTCTGGAATGTATATGATTGATTATCACATGGAAAAAAAAAAAAAGCAATGACAGTCCCCTCCCCACCACCAAAGCATAGGTCTACATTTATATACATCATTGATGTTAAAACCACCATCTAAGGTGTGAAAACACATGCATGAAACTGTTTACATTGATCAATTGAGGAGAAGTGGAATGGGGAAGCAAAAATCTCAAAAAGACTGAGCATCTATTCTAGAATCTCACATGTGATATCCAATTTATCTAAACACTTCTATATCTGATTTTTTTTTTTACTTTCAAGTTTTAAATTCTACTTTCTTTTAGAGTTTTAGTCATTGCTGGTAGATGAAAACTTTTCTTAAAAAAAGTTTTTTACTCATCTATAATAGTTGTACACTAAAATTTTAGGGGTAAAGGTGGTATTTTGATACTTGCATGCAATATGTAATGATCAAATCAGGGTAATTGAGGTATCCATCACCTCAGCTCAAACATCTTTTTATGTTGGGAGCATTACAATTATTCTCTTCTAGCTATTTGGAAGTATACAGTACATTTTTCTTAACCATAATTTAAATATCTGAGGTTCTATATCAATGAGAATTGATGTTAATAGTTAAGCATCTCGGAGTAGTAACTCTACCGGTTATTATCTTTTTTCTTTCTACTTGAATGTTTTTTGAAACATTTTAATAAAAGTCGTAAGCATTGATTATGTATGTTCCATATCATAAAAGTATACAGTAAGATGAAGATAATATAAATGTCAAAAATGTAGAGGAGAGTTGGGCAGTTTGGGGGGTAACATAAGGACTTAAATTCCCATCTTTCATAGTTAGGAGTCAGTAGACAATGCCCAAAGGTGTTAATTCAAAATACAGAGTTAAATCATAACTTATTGCTGTGTAACCGTCAGAAAATATAAAACCAGAAATAGTTAAAAGAAGTTATCCCTGACATATAACAGAACTGACGTTTGGGTGGGCAGAATTGGTATTAATCTTCTATTGTAAATTGTTTTGTACTATTATTTTTTTATCAGAAAAAAAAAATTGAAAATGTAATCAGTTACCAGCCAGATAACCTCGAGCAAGTTACCTCTCAATGTCCCAGCCCCCCGCCTGTAAATGGGAAAATAGCAGCCATTTCATAGAGTTGTTGTGAGAATGTATGTGAATTGTTGACCACAATGCTTATGTCACAGTAAATACTCAGTACATTGGGGCCACTAGTTTGATTATAATTTAAAAGTTGTAAGTTTGGTTCCCCTTTTTAGAGCCCCAGTATTTTCTCCGTATCCTCAACTCTACTCTCAAGCAATTAAGAGCTCTAGTTGAGGGGGGTTTTATTTCATTATCACCAAAAACAGACGACTAGGTATATGTGAAAATGTTAATCATGAATGTGTGGATTTATTTTTATTTTTTTTTATTTTTTATTGAGACGGAGTCTCTCTCTGTCGCCCAGGCTGGAGAGCAGTGGCGCAATCGCGGCTCAGTGCAAGCTCCGCCTGCCGGGTTCACGCCATTCTCCTGCCTCAGCCTCTCCGAGTAGCTGGGACTACAGGCGCCCGCCACCACACCAGGCTAATTTTTTTGTTATTTTTAGTAGAGACGGGGTTTCACCGTGGTCTCGATCTGCTGACTTCGTGATCTGCCCGCCTCGGCCTCCCAGAGGGCTGGGATTACAAGCGTGAGCCACCGCGCCCGGCCGAATGTGTGGATTTCTGACAGGCACATGGTAGTCCTCACATGCTATCTGGAGACCTGCTCTATCTGCTTCTGGCAATGTGAGGGTTCCTCTCCACTATAAGAAACTCAGATGATATGTGGCATATGTGATTTATGATATGTGGTCAAAAAAGGATTTGGAAAAATGTCTACTATATGTTATGTGAAAAAATTTAGGACAATATGTATAGTCTGGATTTTTAAATTAAAATAGAAATATAAGGACCCTTATATGTGTATATACATATTTCCTATAAGCCTAGAAAGATTAATTAAAATCAAGAGTTAATTTTATATCACATACTTTCATATAGCTAAATTATTACAAGAAGTGTGTAATAGTTTTATTATTAGAAAGCGCAGTGGCCCACAGCACTCTTTTGAAAGGAAACGTATAGATAAGTGGTCAGGTTTGGGTATGTGTACTCAAGGAGGAAATGTGGGTCAGTGGCTCACAGATAAGGAGCTCAAAAATTTACTCAGAGTTCTTTATTTCCCATGAAATACAGTATTGGTACCAGTTCAGTGCCAATAAAAGTTAATTTGTGAAAAAGAACTATTACTCATTTTGCAACTAACATTATTTTCCAGATTAAGTCTGTTGCTTCTGTTCTTACCATTGATAAATCACCTGTTAAGTGTACCAAGCCATGCAAAGATATTTCCTACTAGAACTATTAGCATGCATGTTGCCTAGGAAAGGTCAGTGGAAACATTCGTCATCATTTGAAACGTTACTGTAGGAACCAGTGAGAATACTCTGCCTGAATTATGGAAAACTCTTTCTAGACTTCAAAGGGCTTTTATACCTCTACTTCTACAGAATCCCCAGTGTTTCTAAGTTGATGAAGTGATCCAAAGTCTGGAGGCTGAGACCATAGAGGTACCTTTGCAAATAAAAGGGTCTTGGCAGAGGGAGTCATGGGGGAGGCATGTTAAAATCTAAGAGGGCCATGAGAGAGAAATAATCTGCCACTGTCTCCAGGCTGCACTTATTTTCTCCACGCATAACCTAGGGTTTCCTCTTTCGGCCAACAAGAATGCCAAATGGGAATGCCACATTGAATTTGGTGGTCTTTGGAAGGTGGATGGAAGTGGAAAATGAAGATAATGAGAGGGGAGAAGACCCCTGGAAAACAGTAATTGGGAAATCACCTACCTTTCTAAGAGTGGAGAGTAGATGCACCATTTAAAAACTCCAGGATATAACCTAGGATTTACAATTGCTATGTCATGATGGTGTCCCTTGGGGGATCCCTTTACCACAATAACTAGCAAGATTAAAAAAGTATTAGTAAGGTGTTTAGACATTCCGCAATGTATACATATATCAAAATATCATATTTTATGCTATAAACATATAGAATTATGTTTATTATAAAAAGAAATAAATTGAGGAATAGACATGCAATGAAATACTATCGAGCAATAAAAATGAACAACAATTATTCTAAGTGATGTAACTCAGGAATGGGAAACCAAATGTCTTATGTTGTCACATATAAGTGGGAGGTAAGCTATGAGAATGCAAAGGCATAAGAATGTAATGGACTTTGGGGACTTGCGGGGGAAAGCTGGGAGAGGGTGAAGGATAAAAGACTAAATATCAGGTAAAATGTTCACTGCTTGGGTGACGGGTGCACTATGAGCTCAGAAATTACAAATAGAGAACTTATCCATGTAAGCAACATTGTAATAAAATTGTAATAATTTTGTTTTTCTCTATACTTTTCCCATATAAGTATGAACTGCTAAACACTGTAGCTTAGCTTTCCAGGTGTTTAATCTTTACATAAATGAAATTATTCTTTACATAATTGAGATTAAGAATAATCTCACTGAAAATCTGGAAAGCCTAGCTATAGTGTATAGCAGCTCATATTTAGGTGGGAAAAGTGTAGAGAAAAGCAAGAAAATTATTACCACAAAAGTCAAGTATCAGTTATCCATGGTGGGGAGGGGAAGGTTGTTTTGAGTGTCAAGGAGTAGATGTGGGGGTAGGTAGGGAAGTTATTAGTAAAATAAACGGATTACAGGCGTGAGCCACCACACCTGGCCAATACTTTTTTCTTCCACAACCAAACATAATTTAGAAAATTTAGGAGGAGAAGGAAAGCCTAGTGTTTACCCATATTTTTCCTTACTCTCTTCCTTCTTCATTCCCAATAATCCAGTCCCCCCAAAACCTGAGAACTCAGGATAACCACTGATGTAGTCCAGGCCAAAAGCCAGTTTGAGACTCAGGAAGAATCAATGTTTCAGCTGAGTTCAAAGCCAGGAAAACAGCACAACAAAACACAATGTTCCATTTCAAAGGCCATCAGTCAGGAACACATCCTCTCTTACCCAGAGGTCAGCCCTTTTGTTCTAGTCAGACTATCAAGTAATTGGATGAGGCCCACCCACATTAGGGAAAACAATCTGCTTTACTCAGGCTCCCAGCTCAAATGGTAGTCTCATTCCAGTCTGAAATATTTGAGGCCAAAGAAAAATACCCAGATAACTCATCACCATGTTGTTCTTTATTCCCATATTCCCTAATGGCCAGCTTATTTTCTCTAGCTTTCAGCATTTTCTTGTTTGTCTTACACTGTTTCCAGAGATTTCAGTTGCACTTATCAGGAGGAATAGGGAAAAATATACTTACTCCATCTTTCCAAAAGCAAATATAATTTGAGTTTTGAAGTTAATCATTTTATCTCAGACACTGAGGGAAAATAATTCAATCACTGGTTGGTCAGAGAGATCATCAACACTAAAAATTCCTCCATTGATTTCACCAAAAAGGTTCTTAGTCTAAAACCCCCAAAACCAATCTCAGGTCACGTTTTCTGTTTTCAAATCTGAGTCATGCTTTTCAGAAAACTTCAGTTTTGTTATTTAAACTGAAACCTCCTTGAGGTCAAGGGCTACTTTTGTATTTCCATGGTTATTCAAAACATACTCGGGACATACTCTCTTTCCAGAGCTAGACTGAGAAAGATCCAAGAACAAGAAGAGCAGGTAGGAGTTTAATAATAATAGCATGGCTAAGGCTAAATACCAAAAATTAGGCCAGATGATTTTTGCAGAGCATCAAATAGTATCTCTAATTTTCACAATATCTTATAAACTGGCAACAATCTCCTTTTACAACTGTGGAATATTCCAAGAAATTAAGTGATTTCTCCAAAGAAACATAGCTTAGGAATAGCAAGGCCGCCAGTTGATTCTAGGATCCAAGGTTGCTCTTCCCTTTACATTATAAAAATATGGAAAGGAAAAGGAGTGTCTGGGCACAAGAAAAATTATGGCAGAAAAACTGGCAGGACTTATTTACTGCTTAGCTTGGGGTGTAATGAAAGAGAATGAACCAAATACAACTTTGGAGTTAAGGTTCTTTGCAGAAAAATGATGGCTTCTTTCAATTACTAATCAGGAAGAGATTTAATAGCAGGAATCAGTGCTTAGGAAAGTACAGGGCAGGCAAAAGAGTAGAAGCTAGCCTAGGTCTCCAGAAATACTTTCCAGATCCCAGTTCTGACCTGCTGGGGACTTACTACTACAGAGACTATCACTGGAATTACTGAGTTCAAAAGTTTCACATGGATTTTTGACTGTGTGTTGGATTATTTCCCTTAACCCCTGTGTTGTTCAAGGATCAAAACCATACTGGCATTTTAGTCTTTACATGAAGTTAGTTCCTGGGAAGGGATTAGGTAATTAGTGCCTTATTTTCTGTCCAAAAGCCAAAGACAATTCCTTTTGGAAGGTAAAATGGCTTTTCCCAGAAAACTGAGGCAGCACGAATACAACTAATGGAAAAATACAGTGAGAGTTTCGGAGTGAAGATTTTGTAAACAGACGATATTAAAATTTTGTTATACCTAGTGATTTCTATCAATCTAAATTTCTAAAAATCAAAATATGTAATGGTATCAAATTAAATAATACAAAGAGCTAAAATTGAGAGGCTGTAGTCTCCCCATCCCTCTCTATCCTACGCCCACTCCGTATCATGTATGAATTGAAAGTGGAATAACCAAACAATTAATTGTTAATATAATACCAACTAGTAGTTTGGAGATAAGTGCAGGGTTTATTCAGGGGTCCAGGGTTACTATCCCCAACTGATCCATACACCAGGGAGAATGTTGCAACTTCATGATCATGTGGATTCACTTTTCACACATTTTTTCAATTGTTTGTAGTAGCCCTGTCCCTGAAAACTCCCTTCTGAAGCAGCCTCTGGCTCCTGTCTGTACCTGCTGCTTTCTAGGCTCACTGCATAACCATCGTCCTAGGAATCCCCGCTCCTGGCCGTTTTGGGTTGGAGCTATACAGTTTTCTTAAACTGTGCTTTCTTCCTTCCCTCCTGCATTTTGAATACATCTTTAAATGACTTTTGAGGAAAGGCTAAATTTTCTGTCATTGCTTGTCTGAAAATGGCTTTATTCATGCTCTTCCTTGATTGATAAAGTCATTTTGTCCCCTTAGAATGCACTGCTCTGTAACGTCAGAGAATCAGCATAGGCAGTTAGCCAAAAACTACTCTCGATTAATTTCTGAGAAGCTTCCATCCAGAGGGCTGATTGATACGCTTTGAGTGTGTCTATGGTTAGATGTGTCTATGGGTTATAGCTTTTTCCTATTATAGTACATCTTATTAATAGCAAATTTGCCTTCTTAATAGCAAAAGTCACTGTTATGATTTCTATTGTTATGGTTTACTTTTAATTTGATTTTGAGGTCTTTCTCTCAAGAGTGACCATAAACCAAGATAACCACTTTCTAGGAGAGCCCTGACTAGGAGAAAGTTAGATTCGGGTGTATCAGGCAGGTGAGACACAATGAGGAAGTAAAACCAAATGCATGAAACACAAGAAGGTTATTACTTACAGATCACCTAGAGGTTAGGGGTGTCTACAGGAGGCTGACGGGAAGGCTAGAGGTGGCAGGGAGCTCAGCCAACGGGTGGGGAGCAAGAGACAGAGAGGAGAGCTGTGGGGCCAGGTCTTTATTAAGGTGCACAGGTGTTAGCCCTTACACTTTCCTCAGGGGTTGTGAATTTTTTACTTTAAAGAAAACACCTGTGAATTGGGGAACTTGTTTACAAGACTCTGGTGTTAACCATTAAGTTTTATCACGGCAGCACCTGTGGAATATGTTGGGTTTGGTTCAATGAGATGAGGAAAAAACGGGCTGTATTGCAAACAACCACACAGGGAGGGAAAGTTTTAACTGGGCCAAAGGTGACAGTATATGACTGGGCTTCAAATAACTTATGGCAGTCCTAAAAATGGGTGCTGAGGCAGCACTTTATTAAACAAATTGATGACAATCCACCCCTGGGTGCCCTGGCATGATATTTTAAATGTAAGACAGTTGTAGCTTGAGTGGTGAAGATATTGACTGCAAGGAGAATAATATCATTCCCAAGAAATTAAGCATTCAGTATGGCAGTTATGTTGTTGGTTATGAACTAATAATTGAGCAAAGTATATGTAAATATTAGTGGTATTGTGTCTAGCCAAGGGGAAGGAGTGGTTGTGGTTGGAGATGCAAGTCAAGAGGCTGTGGTAGAAAGCTGGATGGGGTTACAGTAGGAGAAGGCACCACAGAGTAGTCAGTCTTCTCTCCAGGGGGCCAAGGGGTTGTTTAATATGAGATAGGTGCCTCCTGGGGAAAGCAATAATCATCACTAATTTAGTAACCTCTATCAGGTTTTCCTTTAGGCATGGAAGTGTAGGGGTGTATTTTAGAAGAGAGCAAGGACTATACCAGGATCACAGGCTAAGCAGACAGTGAGTTCAGAAAGAAAATTTTAAACGTGTCAATTTTGTGCCTTAGGACAGGCAGCCCATGGGTGTTGCTGAGTGGAGACTTTAGTGTAAGAGGTGAAGTCTCCAGCACAGGGGGCAAAGTCATCTCCAACAATAAGGTCTTGGGATGGTCTTGCAATGTCATCTTAGGCAATGACAGCTGAAGCATTATTTTGGGCCCTTGCAAACTTGTGTGGGATTGTAGGACTGGGGTATCCTTTTAAGTGGGTACCTACTTAAGTTGATGTAGGCCTCCGGATTGCAAATCAGTATAAATGCCCAAACCAATAGTGATAAGGCCATCAACAGAATGGTGTGCAGCTGCATCTGACAGGGTGTTTTTGTTTGTTTGTTTGTTTGCTTGTTTGTCTGTTTTGAGCATGTGGAAGTTTAGGTGTAAATGGGTTATCTATCAGATGAGCAAATGCCTGGCCTATAGGAAAATCTATTATTAATGAGTCCCAGGAAAGTATGTGCCTTCCATCTGGCCTCCAGCCCTTGTGGAATGGGGGCAAGATTGAAAATTTATAAAGATAGGCCAAGACCTGGATAAAATAAACTTTTGGGTGTTGTGAGGCGAGAGATTCCCAGATTTTTTTTTTTTTTTTTAATTTTGAAAGGTACAAGTTTTAGGTAATGACCCAAGGGTTTATAACGAAAGTGAAGATGAGACCAGGACATCCAGTACTAAGAGAGCTCTCTTAGGTTTGGCTAAATGTGTTTTTTGGGGTCCCATTCTTTATTAGGGACATGATGGCTAAGGGATAGAAAGTGGCAGTATTCCACTAAGCTCATCACATATGATAGTTAAGAGTGCCACATGCATGCATAGTCTACAAACTCTTGTTACTGTTCACTCAGTTTATCCTAAGGGGCTTTCCAGATAGTCAGGAGGTCAGGGGGAGGAATGACTTTCCCCAGTACTCTGGCATCTGGCAAGAAACTGGGGACAAGGGAAGCCAACTCCTTCAGGTGGAATATACCAGAGGCCCCAGGTTTGGTTCCATCCTGTATTGAGGCCTCAGTAGCCATGCTGAGCTTGTGGGGCGCTGTTTCTATAACCTAATGCATAATGAGCACCTGGGTATAGAGTGTCACAGGCTCGAGGTCAACAAGAATCTGTATTTTTAGTAGAGGGCAGTGGGTAGACAGTCATTTATTGTTTTAATGGTGTATACCCTGAGGCCAAAAGAGGCAGATTTTTGCATCAGAGGCTCTAGAACAACTTATAGCCATCAGAAGTGGTTTGGAGATCTTGGGAAGCATGAGAAGAGGTTGCCAAAGCCTCAGAATTAATCTGAGGTTCTCAAGTGCAGAGAAGGAGAAGGGAAATTAATGAGGGCATTAATAGGAGTGCCTGCTGATTTTAATTTGTAAATGGTAAATACGTTGCCTTCAGAACCCAAAAAGTAAGAAAAGATATTGACTTATATGTCCTTAAAGAGTGTATCATATGAACCTCATTGGAGGAGGACAGCATTGACATATGCTGTAACTGTGTTCCTGGAGATGATGGATGTAATTAAGAACTTGTCTGCAGAGACTGTGCGTGATGACCAAACCGTTGAGACCTACCCCATGAGTAGCCTGGAAAAGGTATATTGTGTCCCTTTGGCGGTAGAGGCAAACTGCAGCTGAGAGATTGTTGAAGTAGGCACTAAAACATGTTAGCCAGTCTATGAGAGTAAAATATTTAGAAGTTCCTGATTGAATTGGATGAGCAATTTGAACAATATTGGGTATTGGCTAAAGGGACCTTGATGGATGGGACTATAACATTAAGGTTGTAGTAATCCACCATTATTACGTTGCTTTTAAAAATAACAACCATGTGATTCTCAATTGTTTCTTATTGATTTTCTTCTCTCTGGAAACTTTTACTGTCTTCTTTTTATCTTTGGCAGCCTAATATTTCATCAGGCTGCTTCTAGGATTTAAAAAGTATATTATTTACTGTATTCAGCACTCTGTGTGCCTTCTCTGTGGCCAGAAATTTTTTTTCTCTAATTTTCCTATTAACTTCTTTCACTCCATTTTCTCCATTCACTTTTCTTGGGGTCACTGTTAGTCGAATGGTAGACCTTCTGATTTCATTTTTGTTTTTTTTTTCTTTATTTCATATTTTCTATATCTTTGTCTTCTTGCTTTGTGTTTGGGAACCATTCTCAGCTTTGTTTTTCAATCCGTCTTACTGAATTGTTTTACCAGAGCAATTACTTTAACTTTTTAAAGTTCTTCCTTGTTCTGTAATTGGTTCCTTAGTATCTTGTTCTTGTTTTATGGTTGAAATAGCTTCTCAAGTTTCTTGACTTCTTAAGGGCTTCCTCCCCCCATCTTAAGCTCTGTTTTGTTTCTATAACAATTACGTACAAGGTTAAATAGTCTGGTTTCTTTTCCTTTCATGTAGCTGTGTTTTTCTATATGTCTGGTGATTTTGGTTGTTTATTAATTATTAAGAATGAAGAATTAGGTACTCAGGTCTGACCTGAGCTCTGTGTGTGTGTGTGTGTGTGTGTGGTGTGTGTGTATGTGTGTGTGTGTGTGTTTGTGTTTGGAGGGGTGTCAGTCAGAAGGCTTTAAAGTGAAATTCCCAGGAAGGAGCCAGAAAAGCTCTCAAATTTGGGGTTGGGGACAAATCACACTGCCTTCTCTTTACTTACAGGATAGGGCTAGTTTGAGTCCTGGCTCTGCTTCCTAGCAGCTTTATAACTTTGGGCAAAGTACTGACCTTTCTTATAGCGCAAAACTGTTTTACAGAGCAAGGGCTGCCTCTTCAACATTCTTATATCTCTCTACTATACCTGACAGGGCTAGATATATAGTACCATCCACCATTCCTCCCTTTGGGTCCCTAGTGTACTCGCTTGCAAAACTTATGCCCACATTTCTATTTTCATCTACTCACTTCAGAAAGACCTGTGGGCAGAAACTCTGTATCTCATCAAGTAGTATAATGCTTGACACATATTAGGAGCTTGACAAATGTTAGTTGAATTGATAAATCTAAATTTCAATAAATACTCATTTCAAAGACGTGAACTTATGGAACTTGAGGGAGCTCAAACTTAAAATCCTTTAAACTCTTTCTTAAAACTTCAACTACAGTCTACATGTCATGTTGCATTACTTCTGTGGAAGAAGGAAAGATCCATAATGATTAATGTTGACAAAGGAGTAATGAGCTTAAAAAATTGTTAGCTAATATTTATTCATCATGAGATATTCTCCAAAACCATCTCTAGGTTGGTCAAAATGAAGACTCCAATGCAATAAAGAAATATAATTTAATTTAGTTACATTCTTTTTCTAGGGTAGACTATGTTTATCTTATGAATAAATGTATTTTGTTAATATCTTTGCTTCTGCAATTTTGATTTAGTCTTCCAACTGCTGGCCATCCATCATCAGCAATTAAACCAGGCAAAATTAATCACTGAGAAATTATTTACTGAGACTAGACCTAATACCGGGCACTTAATTGTAAAAGTACTTCCTCAGGCTTCAGCTATAGGCTGAATTGTTACACTTTCTATAAAGCTGTGTGCTTGTTCTGCTCTTTTTTTCAGAGTGATTTATGACCCTAGCACAATTCAGTTTCAATAACTCAAGTTTCCTAGAACTCCAGTGGGAATAGTGCAAGCCCACCAGCTGCAGATGTCCTGGTTAAGGCTTTCTTCTCACATTTTAATTCAATTATAACCAGATATTTTCCCCCTTGTTCATTCATGTTTAATCCAATATTCACATATATGAAAAGAAAATTTGATAAAGTTGTGAATGTGTTATGTTTATATGTAGAACATAGAAATTGAGGTTAAGTTTATTTTAGCTCTAAGAAACTAAAAATCTCAATTTTTACATTTCCATTCCCAACCCTCTGGATCAAGTTCTTATTACATTGTTTGGATTATTACAATATCATCTTAATCAGCTGGTGTGGCTGACTTAGTTTTGCATGACCTGACTGTTTCTTTACACTACTGTTGTAATTGTAATGGGAACCTATTGGATTGTTTTACTAGAAATATTTTCTTTTTTCTCCTATTTTTATTATTGCAACAGGAGCAGAGCAAGGGAAGTGTATGCTAAGACTTTTGTTTTTTGCAGGGGGGAAGCCCAAGAAAAATCTATTTTAACACTCAGTATAGGTTTTAAGTTTCTAACAGAAGAAAAATTTACCTATTCAATGCAAGATAGAAAAAAAGAAAAAATTAAACAAAGAAAGTGTGGAAATAGAAAACAGAAAGTAAAAAAGCAGAAATCAGGTCAGGCTCGATGGCTCACGCCTGTAATCCCAGCACTCTGGGAGGCCAAGGTGGATGGATCACCTGAGGTCAGGCGTTTGAGACCAGTCTGGTCAACATGGTGAAACCCTGTCTCTACTAAAAAATACAAAAATTAGCTGGGTGTGGTGGCACGTGCCTGTAATCCCAGCTACTTGGGAGGCTGAGGCTGGAGAATTGCTTGAACCTGGGAGGCGGAGGTTGCAGTGAGCCGAAATCATGCCACTGCACTCCAGCCTGGGTGACAGAGCAAGACTCCCCCTCAAAAAAAAAAAAAAAAAAAAAGCAGAAATCAGAATCTGAATGTAATACTAATATAATAATTTGCATGTAAATGTGTTTAAAATGCCAATAAAAAGACAGATGCTCTCAAATCGGATTAAATTATTACTGTGTTGTCTTTAAAAACATATTTAAACCCAAAGGATGCAGAGTAATTGAAAATAAAAAATGTGTATCACAGAAAAATGAACCAAATAATGATGTGGTAACCATTCAACATCATGCAAAACTAATTGAAAACTAAAACAAATGAGATAAAGGAGGACACGTATATATACTGATTTTAAAAGTAGACCCGGGGGGCAGGTGTGGTGGCTCATGCCTGTAATCCCAGCACTTTGGGAGGCCGAAGCAGGCAGATCACAAGGTCAAGAGATTGAGACCATCCTGGCTAACACAGTGAAACCCTGTCTCTACTAAAAATACAAAAGAAATTAGCTGGCCTGGTGGCAGGCACCTGTAGTTCCAGCTATTTGGGAGGCTGAGGCAGGAGAATGGCGTGAACCCGGGAGATGGAGCTTGCAGTGAGCCGAGATCGCACCACTGCACTCCAGCCTGGGCGACAGAGCGAGACTCTGTCTCAAAAAAAGAAAAAAAAAAAAAGACCGAAGTTTTGATTAATAACATATATGCATATAATAATATAGCTTCAAGTATATAAAGCAGCAATAAATGGATCTATGGGGAAAAACAAATAAATCAGTATTTGTGGTTATACACTACTGTTGGGGTGAAGAAGTTTGGCTGGGGCAACACTAACAGGAAAAAAAGCAGATAGGAAAGAACAAGTCCCTTGTCTTCCTCCTCCCAGGCACCCTTTAATATCCCCCAGTGACAGAGTCTAAAAGGAAGCCACTAGGAAAAGGAGAAATGTAATTTTACAAAGAGAGTACAGAGGTTAACTGGAAGCTGAAAGACCGTACCTTAACAATCAGCATAACATGGCAGAATACAGGTCTTTTAATAGCTGGGATAATTTTGAAAATGAAGTGTGAAAGTGAGGGGCATGCTCTCTCAGATTTGAAAATATAATATTTAAAAAGTTATTTAAAAAGTTTGGAACTTATATGAGAGTAGAAAAATAGACCAAAGGGGCAGAGCCCAGAGATAATCCTTACATAATAAATAGTCAATCTTGATATTATAATACACTGGCCTCACACATCAATCAGGAAATAACTTTTAAAAATCTCACTGCAATGGAAAACCAGATTATTTTATGGAAAAGAATATACAGTTGACCTTTGAACAATGAAGGGTTTAAGGGTGTCAACCACCCACTGAGTTGAAAATTCACATTTAATTTTTGACTCCCCATAAACTTACCTACTAATAGCCTACTATTGACTGGAAGCCTTCTTGATAACATAGAGTCAATTAACACAGATTTTGTATGTTATATGGGTTATACATTATAACAGTATTTGCAAAAATACAGTATGCTAGAGAAAAGAAAATGTTATTGGCCGGGCGAGGTGGCTCATGCCTGTAATCCCAGCACTTTGGGAGGCCGAGGTGGGCGGATCATGAGGCCAGGAGATCAAGACCACCCTGGCTAACACGGTGAAACCCCGTCTCTACTAAAAATACAAAAAAATTAGCCAGGCTTGGTGGCGGGCGCCTGTAGTCCCAGCTACTCAGGAGGCTGAGGCAGGAGAATGGCATGAATGCAGGAGGAGGAGCTTGCAGGGAGCCAAGATCACGCCACTGCACTCCAGCCTGAGTGACAGTCAGACTCCGTCTCAAAAAAAAAAAAAAAAAAAAAAGGATAACAGGAATGTATTTCATAAGCTAATTCAGGCTTAAAACATCAAGATTACATTGCAGGTATTTAAATGCAATGGGAGATTTTTTGACCTGATTTATTACCTTTTTACATCAAATAAAGAAAAACAGTTAAATTTACTATCAGCACCTTGCTTCTTGCTTCTGTTGGCTTAGCCAGTCAACATTTGTTGCTACAATAAGCTTTGTTAAGAAATTCCTATCAAAATAAGGCCTTTCAGAGCACAGCATGTATTCAAAACTTCTGTAGGTTCAAAGTAGTCTGTTTTTGTTGATTATGCTTAACAATATTTTAATTCCACATTTTATCCTAAGAAAAAAAATCTGTACATAAGTATGTATGTATGTTTGTGTGTGACACAATATCTGTAAGACTGACGGAAGCTACAGATTGGAGAATATAGAATGTTAGTGAGGATGTGAGGAAACAGGACTCTGCAGGCATTGCTATTGGACATTTAAACGGGCACAGCCTTTCTGGGGCTTGGTGAAATTGAATATACAATGACCCTTTGACTCCACAAATCCAAGTCCTCGGTAAATAGGATACGAATTGTGATATTTATTGCAGCATTGCTTATGACAGCAGGGAGTCGGAGGCAATGTAGTTACTGATCACGAGGGAAATCATTTTTAAGCTCTGGAAGAAACAACTAGGGAGTTCTCTGCATCAGTGAAAAGTAATAAACTAGATGCACAATGAGCAGCAACGTGGAGAGGTATTACAAACACTATTGAGGAAAAAAGTAAGGAAGAAAACAGCCTCTATGATATGAAAAGCATTTATGTAGATCAAGAAAGAACAATCTCTACAGTGCAAAAGAAGTCTCTACAGTATACTTACAAAATATTAAATTACACACATTAAACAGAGATACCCATATCTAAAATTACATACAGTACGTATATTTTTTCAGAGATACATACATTTCCAAAAACATTAACACTGGAGGAACAATCAATGTGGGAGAAGGAAATGGGAACGGGAATGGAGAATGACGTGAGAGAAAATAATACGATAAGATACACGTAAGGAACAAAATTGAAAAGTATGCCCTCCAAAAGGACAAGTGTGACAACACAAGCCTCTCTAGGAGAGAGAGTGAGAAAGAGAGAGAGAAAAGAAAAGAAATGAAAAGATATGCCGCTCTCCTGCTCAAAATCTTTGACTCTACTGCACAAACTGCATACAGTCTACACTTTTTAATCAGCTACTAAAGGCTTTCCACCATCTGTTCCAAACTTAGTTTTCTATCTTCTCTCTCTACAGTTCCCAGTAAAGCGACTGCTTACTGTTCTGTGTGTATTGCTTGGCCTTTCTGAGAGAATGTTGCTCACACTCGCTGTCATGTATTGAATATCTATTCTGTGCCTGGAATGGGCCTAGGAGCTTTAACATTCAGATGTCATTGACTGTCCAAACAATGCAATGTGGGTGGCGTTCCTGCCCCAGTACTAAAGATCCTAAAGTAAATGGAAGCTTTGAGAGCCTGGCTGAAGAGTCAGAAGGCTTGTATTATTCCTGCCACTAGCATACCTTATTATCCCCCGCCCTCCACCCACTCGCCCCTGTGCCATTTCCATATGTCCAAATCATATCTACGCTGCAAAGCCTTCTCAAATGCAAACTCTGCAGTGAAGCCTTTCCTGCTGACTCCAAGCAAGTGTGATTTCACCTTTTGTGAACCCCATATTATTTGTTACGTATGTAACTCTTTTCTGTACTTGTTTTATTTTGACTTTTAGATTGTAAACTCTTGAGCACACAAACTGTATGTGGTTCATTTTCTTCTTGAGGCCTTACACATTTTTGCAAGGGAATGTCAAATTTAAGTGAAAAGGGCTTTGGAATTTGGGCATATGTCAATAGAAGCTTTCAGTCTTAGCATTTGAAAGCAGGGGGCACCCAGGCAGAAAACTGGCAAGTTGGGTAGGTCATTTAGGAACTGTCTGTGGCTACAATTTCAAGTGCACCAGGAAAAATATGTGTGGCCCCATCAGCTGTCTGATGCAGGATATTTTACTCATAGCCTTAGGTTTCAAAGTTAGAACACAGATTCAAAAACTCATCACCCTTGGCAAAGATAACACATAGCTTTACTACTGAGGTGGCAATGAAATCACTGAAAGTCAAGTTTTGAAAATGAACATATGTATGTATGTGTGTGTTTTAGTGCATGTTGTACATCAAACTGTGGAGAGGAGAGAGAATGGAAAGGAGGAAGCAGGGTTCCTGTAGGGCAAAATCTATACTTCACCATGGTGGTTAGGGTAGGGCTTGTAAAGGGAGGGTTGAGGTTAGGGCAAATTTAGAGTTTCTACAGGCTGAAATGAGAAATTCATAGGCCTCTCTTTAAGAAGCTGGGTAGATTAATATTGGAGTTTCAGCTGGGTCAATGAAATATCATTCCTGTCTTTTCCCACATGAATTCAGAACTAACTGAGAAGTGGACACACAGAAATAAGGTAGAGGTTGAAATTATCTATTACTGATAAAAGCTGAATTGAAGAATGTGGCTTAGATGTGTGCACACCTAACACTGCCCCTGAATTAGACACATGTCCTTCTGAATGTACCTTCATGGTGATGAAACAAGTACACATCCTGAAGGCAGGCTGGCTTGGAAAGAGCAGGAGGAAGCCACTGAGCCAAATGTTCCTGTTTATTCTCCCAAACTGGTCAATCAGATACACCACTCCCAGATGAAGCAGTGGAGAGAGGAAGTTCCTCCCCATGAAACATGAGTGAGGTGAAAAGGAGATATTTACTTACCCTCCATACCCACAACTAATATCAGTTAAACAGGAGTTGTCATTTTAACAGAGATAAAATTGAAGAATACAGATGTGATGGTTAATACTGAGTGTCAACTTGATTGGACTGAAGGATGCAAAGTATTGATCCTGGGTGTATCTGTGAGGGTGTTGCCAAAGGAGATTAACATTTGAGTCAGTGGGCTGGGAAAGGCAGACCCACCCTTAATCTGGGTGGGCGCAATCTTATCAAGTGCCAACGTGGCCAGAATAAAAAGTAGGCAAAAGAACGTGAAAAGACTAGACTGGCTTAGCCTACATTTTTTCCTCTGCTGGATGCTTCCTGCCCTCGAATATCAGCCTCCAGGTTCTTCAGCTTTGGGACTCAGATTGGCTTCCTTGCTCCTCAGCTTGCAGACAGCCTATTGTGGGACCTTGTGATCATGTGAGTTAATACTCCTTAATAAACTCCCCTTTATGTATACATCTATCCTATGACTTCTGTCCCTCTAGAGAACCCTGACTAATACAACAGATAACCAGAACTGTTTTTCAGAACCCAACTGAACAGGTGTGCTGCTAATCAATTGACTGCACCTCAGCCCAATTTTGCCCTTCATTTTCTGCACTGGAGCAGTGCAGCGGGACCCTGAAAATATTTCTCCTTTGCCAGCTGGCCAGCTGTCAAGCTTTGTCAGAAGAATGCCCAAGGGATGCTGGAGGAGAAGTGACTTTTCTCTTCCTGGCAGCAGTGTCTTCTTCTGGGCAGGCTCCTGTTGTGGGCTCTTTTTCTGCCATGCCAGGCTATAGCAGCAGCCAGGGGCCAACATCACCTGGACTTTCTCTGTGGGTGACTGCCCCTGGCATCTGCACAGGAGGCCTTGCAGCAGAGTGCTGCCAGCCTTGCAACCCCTGTGAACAGCGTTCCCCAATACACCAGCAGCAAACAAAGCCTCAGCAGACTTCTCTGCCATCCACTGAACCATGGCTGTGCTCTTTCTAATGGGGGATGGATCTCTGGAAGGGGTCTTTCCCAGAGCTGTCTCTTCTTTAAATGCTATGTCTCAGCCCTAAGGGCAGTAGCTGCTCCTACAACTGCTATTCTTATATTCTTGAGCATTCTCTTTACTTCTCACTAGCTAATTCTTCCATCCCCTGTTACAGTGAATAATTCTGTGTATTAAATTTAATGTTAAACTTTGCCTGTTCAAATTACTCTGTAGTTTCTGTGTTCTAATTGGACCCTGCCTAATACAGCCATTAATTAGTAATTTTAGCACTATGCCCCAGTGCATAATAATTATGAAGGAAAACATTACCATTTAATATTTGACTAGCAGGTCATTTTTTCATAATAGTTTCTAAACTCTGTGAAAGATAATTCAAAGCAATATTTTCCACGTGCATTATACATTAAGTCATTTAATCCCATAAAATAAAGCATTTCTATAAATTCTCGAAAGGTTGTGAGTATAAAATAGAAATGTGATTTGATAGTGTCTCCAATTTTCAAACACTTCAGTAAAAGACTTTCTGAAAGGTACTAAATCCATGCCATTAAAACCAGTGACAGAGACTCAATTTTAATCTGCTTGAAAGATTGCCTGGACAGCCATAAATGGTGTATTTCAAACTGTTGCTATCACCTTGGGGATCTTTGCCTACTTGTGGCTAAAATCCTCAGCAGAAGCAGGGATAGGCACTGGTGCTAACCAAGACCCTCCTGAACATCCAAATGTTATCGGGATAATCTGAGTAGTGCCTGAGCAACTTACTTGGTGACTGGTAGTCTCTAAAATTCAGTTGCATTCTCAGTAATCTTGTTCTAAAAAAGCATAGAATGATCATCTATGGCTTCCTAGATTTCATGGATAGGCACTCAAAGACTTTAAAATACTTTAAAAGGCTTTAAAAAAGAACATATATTTGAACATTAGTTTTATTGATAGACAATAAGAACCCAAAATCATAACTTAAAGAATGTAATTCTTGTGAATGGTAGCAAGCCAATAGGTCTGGATTCCAGCCTTAATTCACGGGTTGCAGACCTTTGGCTGGTTATTTGATCCTCCCCAGGCCTCACTTACTTACACGTATAAAATGAAGAGGCTGATTTATAGATTTCTGCTAGTGCTAAAGTTTATGATTCTATGAAGAGAAGAGCTTTCTCGAGGCTCTTCACATGCCTCCAATTTAGACTCATGTTTTCTCATAATTCTTTCAGTCTCTGTTAGCTAACTTCTAAACACATTGCTGACACCACATACTCAAAGCTTACTAATGGATTTTGGCTTAGAGTAGTGACTTGACTATCTTTTCCTTGGTTATATGAATCTCTCTCTCTGACCGTAGTTACTTCACGTCATATCTTATCACCCATAAAGCTTACTATTTCTAGGTATGTAACTTCTGCTTTACATTAATCACTTTTCATGTGTGTAGTCTGGTTTCCCAAAATCAAAGCTCAACATCTTTTTTTCTTCATGTTCTAGAGCAGAATGCTATATTCACATAACACATGCTTTATAAATATGTGTTGATTCCTACATCCTCTTCTACTAAAGATGGATGAAAATAATTAAATGGTGGAAACCAAATCTTTATCTTTCTGAGATGCTTTGCCTAAGGAAAAACAGAAACAGAAAAAAAGATTGATAATAGTTTTTTTCTAGTAATTTATGTTTTAATTCTAAAAAACTGAAAAATTTAGAACTGAATGAAGTAGAAAAATGTTTTACATTCATCCCCATCCTGTTTCCTAGGATTTAACAATTCAGTGTATAATCTCAGGATCTTCTGATAAATATTCCTAGTGCTTCTTGTAACAACATCTGGAAAAGTGTGAGGTATACTCCATTACCAGAAAGAGGAAGAAAGATAACTCTCTTACTATTCGTCCACTGATAATACAAATAGAATACGGAACAAACAACTACAAAGTAATTCTTCATTTTTCTCAAGTTGTTGCCCTTAGTCCATTCAGAGTCTGCCTGCAATGGACTTTGGAAGGCCTTTCTCATTCCAGTTTCTTTCCTTCTCCACTCCCCACTCCAGATACTTCCCTGTCTGTCCCAGACTATGGAGGACTCCCTCCCTTCTGGAAGGCTCTCAAGGTAATGACACTGGTGCCTGGCTCCCTCCTGGAAGGTCCTGGGAGGTCCTCCTTGGGAACAAGGCAAGGGTCTTTTCGGTTTTTCACAATGGAAGCTTTTACACACCTTTCTCTTGCTCATATTAACCAGCTCTCTAGCATAGCTTTGAAGTGTCACCATCCTAAATAAGAAAGGATACCTTACCAAAGAAGTGAGAAATGGAAATAGGAGATGAAGAGGAAGAAAATCAGATCTATTGATCTATCTATCCATCCATCTATTCTATTATCAATTGCAATAATAAATATATAATTCTATAACAAATTCAATATTGTATAACATAGATACATACATAAAATTATACATAATATACACACATATATAAACATGTTATAGATAGGATTATTCTAAACAAATGTACTAGACATGTTAATCTACGGCTTGCTTTTTTCACTTAAAACATTACTTTTCACTTACTTTTTTTCACTTAAATTATTACGGATAGTTTTCTATGGTAATATATATAAAATTACTCAATTTTTAAAAAGCTATATGTACAATAGCTTATCTAATCAATCTCCTAAGTATGTATGTTTAGCTTAGTTTACACATTTGCTTTGCATATAATGCTGCAATCAAATTGCTGGACTAGATACATGGTCATTACACATTACATATTTATACTGTAAACATTTTAGGATAAATACCTAGAAGTAGAATTGTTGGGTTAAACGATATGCACACTTAAACTTTTAGGTGATACTGCCTACTTACCCTACAAATCTGGTTGTACCTATTCATATTCTTATCAATAGCATGTGGGAACCCTGTCTCATCATGCCCTTATGAATTCAAGATATTTTTAATGTTTTGTAAGATACTTACTAATATGATAAGTGAAAAACAGCATCCTCAAGTCTGAAGTTGCATTTCTATCATTTCATGTGATTTTTAACCATTTGCATTTCTAATTCTTTGAAACTGCCTGTTAGTATCTTTTTTTTTTTTTTTACTGTCCAGTCCATCTATTATTGAAACCATTTTTATTGGAGCTAATCCTCTATCATATTAATGCAAATATACAGATTTATTTTTACTTTTAGCTTTGCCTATTATTATTATTTTAATTATTTATTTATTAATTTTAAATCACTTCTGGGAGTTAAATTCAACAATATTTTTCTTTTGGATTTGGCATGGTATCTCATGGTAAGGAAGACCTTCCTCCAATATATAATAATGTTTATCCATAAGCTGTTTTTTCTTGTGATTTTTTTATCTACCTGGAAATTATTGTGGAGAAAGATGTGAGAAAATAGAATGTTCTATTTCTTTCTTTTTTCAAACTGGAAAGCCAGTTTTACCACATCACGTATTTTTATTTTCATTTTTTAATTATCGAGTCTCAGATATGTCCTATCATTTAAAAAATATCTTCCCCTTACCACATTGAACTAGGTGTTCTTGTTTATTATTTCTTTCTAGAAATACCAAGCCCGTTATTTATTTTTACAAATTCACTTACCTGGTCTGGCATCCCGTAAGCTTGAGGTCAGACAATACTCAGTCTTCTTCTGTAAACCCCGTTCTTTGGATTTTTTTGGAATCTTGATCTCTAGGAAAGCAATAGAGATACTAAGTATCAGAGGCTTTGGCTGGTTATACAACTTGAGGCCAGCAATGTTATCAGAACAATTTATCTTTGTACATTATTCAGGTTAGAAATATATATGATACTTACTTTAATGCTATGAAAAAATATACTTTTGTAATCATTTTAGTGAAAGTTGTATATATTCTTATTTGGCCAGGAAGCTATTTTCAATTTGACATATTTGGAGTGCCAAGTGGGATAATCATTTATTAGATTAATAAGTAACAGTATTATGACAATCGCCATTTTAATTACTTAGTCTTGGAAACCCAAATAGCTCTTAAAAATTGTTTGTTTATAAAATATAAATGGGGCATAATATATATAGATCACTCAGTCTAAGTAATCACTGTAAAATTTATTTTCCTCTAATTTCCTGGAGTATTATTTTATGAATAATATTTGGTCTAGAATATTGAGATTTTTAAGGAAAACATCTAGGCTGGGTGAGGTGGCTCATGCCTGTAATCCCAGCACTTTGGGAGGCTGAGGTGGGTGGATCACCTGAGGTCAGGAGTTTGAGACTACCCTGGCCAACATGGAGAAACCCTATCTCTACTAAAAACACAAAAAATTAGCCGGGCATGGTGGTGGGCACCTGTAATCCCAGCTACTTGGGAGGCTGAGGCAGGAGAATTGCTTGAACCTGGGAGGTGGAGGTTGAAGTGAGCCGAGATCGTACCACTGCACTCCAGCATAGGCAATAGAGCAAGACTCTGTCAAAAAAAAGAAAAAAGAAAGAAAGAAAAAAATCTTTTCTTTTTCATTCTACATTACTTAATTTATTTTATCTGCTAAGGTCTGAATTATTGTTTCTCCTGCCAGATTAATATGTTGAAATCCTATCCTTAAGGGGATGGTATTAGGAGGTGGGGGGTGATGTCTTTGGGTGTGATTAGGTTATAGGAGGCAGAGGCCTCATGAATGTGATTACTGCTCTTATAAAAGAGGCCTGAAAGAAATCCCTCACACCTTTGCCAGGTGAGGCTACAGTGAAAAGATGGCCATCTAGGAAGTGAGTCCTCACCAGATACCCAATGCTAGTGTCTTGATCTTGGACTTCCCAGTCCCTAGACCTGTGAAAAATAAGTATCTGTTGTTTATAAGCCACCCAATTTATGATCTTTTGTCATAGCAGCTTGAAAAGATTGAGACATATACTTCTGTCTTTCTTAAGCATTATAAAAGCTTTAGTGATATAATTTTGAAATTCTGATAATCACCTGAGCAAATCTAAGGATCAGAGCAGCAAAAAAAGAGAATAAAGAAATCAGAAGAGTTTTGGAAACAATAATAGGTTATAACAGTTAAAACACAATGTTAGGGAGTAGGAAGTTATTCCTTCTGGCTGCAAATATCCCCTATTCTGTAACATATATATATATATAAGTGTTATTTCAGCTGAAATTAACAATATGAAAAACAGAATGCATTTCACATGCTTTTACAGAAGTAAATTGTGTGTTACGGCAATATCAATAAATAACAGACACATTGATGTTTTCTCTCGTAAACTTTAGAACTGGACATCTCTGGGTTTAAGTCTCATATCTGACATTGACTGGATGTGTGAACTTGGGCAAGTTAATTTTGCTAAGCCTCATAAAATAAACTCTCATATAATTTTTGAGATGGCACATAGTCTTGGCGTTAAAAATATTAGCTGTTAATAGTGTACTGCTACTAAAGTTTTTGAGATTTCATAGTTACCCAGGAACTGAGGAACCATAACAGCCAGTTCTCATTCATTCAGCAAACTGAAAAAAAAAAAAAAAAAAAGTTGTAGAAACCCTTACCTTAGCATATCTTCAGGAATAATCAGCAGTTAATTAAATTTGAAGCTGTTAGACTAAAGTGATAGAGAATACAAGTAAGAGCTAGTCAAAAAATCAGAAGACACAGCAAAAATGGAGATTTACAAAACAGGCTGGGAAGAGATGAGAATTGAAAATATAATGATATTTACTAAGAGCATTTTTGATAAAACAATACTGCTGACTCCTCTAAAACATACTCTAAATAATATTTTTACTTTAAAAATATATTACTTTATTGTTTATTCTTTTTTATTCCACTTTTAGTGTCATTGCTTTATTATTTTTGCAGCTTTGTTGAGATATAAGAAAAAGTTGCATATACTTAAGTGTACGTGATGTTTGGATATATGCATATAGAGTGAAATAATTGCTGCAATCAAGCTAATCAATATATCCATTTTTTCATTTTTGTTTTTAACTCAATTGCTTTCTTCTGTAACTTTCAAATTATTTTGATCCTCCATTTTCCTTTTGTGTACTCCCCCAACACAAATACTCATTAGAAGAGACAAACTATGTTGTTTTCTTTTTTCAGCCTTCAAATACCGCTTTCTCTCTTGTTGCCTGTTTTGCTCTTCATGTAAATGGACGATTATTAGATGATTGTGGCAGACAATATGTGGCAGTGCTGGTTATCACGTGCCTGCTTAACATGCTTTTAATTACAATGAAGATCCCAGTTCTGAGAAAGAAATTTTGTTTTTCTTTATTTTATTTTATTATTATTTATTTATTTATTTATTTATTTATTTATTTGAGACGGAGTCTCGCTCTGTCGCCCAGGCTGGAGTGCAGTGGCGCAATCTCGGCTCACTGCAAGCTCCGCCTCCCGGGTTCACGCCATTCTCCTGCCTCAGCCTCCCAAATAGCTGGAACTACAGGTGCCTGCCACCGCGCCCGGCTAATTTTTTGTATTTTTAGTAGAGATGGGGTTTCACCGTGTTTGCCAAGATGGTCTCGATCTCCTGACCTCGTGATCCGCCCGCCTTGGCTTCCCAAAGTGCTGGGATTACAGGCGTGAGCCACCGTGCCCGGCCGAAATTTTGTTTTTCTAAAAAATCAAAAGTAAAATGTTTATACATAAAATAAGAGCTACCAAAATTTTAAAAGCTTAAAATTGGTCTCTTTTTAGAACCATAAAATGACTACAGTTTCTTAGTCCAGAAGAGTTAAAAGAATATTAAGTTAAGTAATAGATAGGACTACATACTCTTACAGAGTCTTAGCTACTTAAAAAGCAAATTTTTTTGTGTCTTACACAGAATCACATTATAAAAGTCCCACCTGTCAATTTAGGCGTGATTTTGTAGAGCTTTCATCCAAAACATTATTTAGTAATTCCAATCAAAACTAAAATACAGTTTCTATGGAACTTGACAAGCTAATTTGAAAATGTGCAAGAAAAGAGCAATGGTCGAAAATGTGCATCACAGGAGCATAATCATCTGAGACAGAAAAAGAAGAAAAAAGAAAGAAGAAAAAGAGGAGGAGGAAGAAGAAGAAGAAAAGGAGGAAGAAGAAGGGGGAGGATGGGAATGGGTATGATTTGTTCTACTAGACAACAAGATTTATAATAAAGTTATAGTGACTTTAAAAGTGTTATAATAACATGGGGACTGATAGAAACCATGGAAACGAATGGATAGTCTAGACACAGACATATATAAAAACTTGATATCTGACAGAGGTGGCTTTATAGATTAGTAGCCAGTATTTGGTGCCAAGACATTTAGTTACCAAAATAGAAAAAAATAAAGTCAAATCCTTACTTCACAGCACACACAAAAGACGGATTAAAGATCTAAAAAAAAAAAAGAAAAAATATATGACATTTTAGAAAAAATATAGGAGAATACCCTTAAAAGCACAAGATAAAAAAGGTATAGGAAACACAAACTATCATAAAAAAATTGAGAAAGTTGACTACGTGAAAACTGAAACTTTTAACAAAAGATAACATAATTATGGTAAAAAGACAAGCCACAGACTAGAAGAAGCCATTTGCAACATGTAGAAGTTTTGCAACATATATCCAAGATATATGAAGAACTTGTATAAATTTTAAAAAAGAGTATACGACTTAATAGAAAAAGGGCAGAAAACATCATCATCAATTCACAGAAGAGCAATCAGAAGAGGAAACACACACACACACACACACACACACCTTACTAGTAGTCATTTTAATGAAAATTAAAATATCTATCAGATTGACAAAATTTTAAAAGTATAAAGGATGATGTGAAGCAAGTGTAATTTTATACACTCCTTGTGAGAGTATACAAATCAATTCAACCACTGTAGAAAGCAATTTGGTAATAGATGGTGAACTGATAATGCCTATTATCCATAAAAGCCTGAAAATCTCCTCGCATGTACAAAACTTAAAGAAAAGCTCACTCATAAACTCAAAGATACATGAACAAAAATCTTCAGGGTCGTATTGGTCATAGTATTAGGTTGGTGCAAAAGTAACTGCGGCTTTTGCCATTGAAAGTAATGGTAAAAGCCGGAATTACTTTTGTACCAACCTAACAGGAAAAAAAGGAGACAAACAGTAAGTCCATCAATGAACCAGAACTATGTATATTAACATAATGTTGCACAAAAAACACATTACAGGCTGAGCGCAGTGGCTCACGCCTGTAATCGGCATTTTGGTAGGCTGAGGCAGGCAGATCACTTGAGGTTAGGAATTCGAGACCAGCCTGGCCAACATGGAGAAACCACGTCTCCACTAAAAATACAAAAATTAGCTGGTCATGGCTGTGCACGCCTGTAATCCCAGCTACTAAGGTGGCTGAGACATGAGAATCGCTTGAACATGGGAGGTGGAGGTTGCAGTGAGCTGAGATCCCGCCACTGCACTCCAGCCTGGTCTGGCTCAAAAAAAAAAAAAAAAAGAAAAAAATTACAAAAGAATATTGTAGTATGTTGCTGCTTAGAGTTTTACAAGTTTATGAAAAAATATATTGTTTAGGGTTCTATGCAGATGTAGGAAAAGTATAAAGAAATGCACAGGAATGAGAAGCATCTAATTTGGGATGATCGCTGCCTGCTCAGGAAGCAAAAAGGGGAATGTGGCGAGCTTAAGCTATCCTAATATTTTAGTTCTTAAACTGAATGGTGGCCATCTAGGTGTTCATGATTATAATCTTTATATCTTTTTATGTGTCTTAAATATTTGATAACAAATTTGTTTTAAAAAAGAAGCAACAATAGGGTAGGGTATATTTTTACCAAAGGCCGAAGTAAAAACTCTTGAGTTGGAATTTATACTTAGAAAAGGGGCTTCCATTTTTCTTAGTCACACTGAGTGATTGGGGTGGGGAAAACACAGATTTTTTTCTCAATCTTTGTTTTCTCCCCAACTACTATTATAATATATTATATTACATAGTCTTTGAAAAGGGTAAAATGAATCAGAAACCTATAATATAGATAGTAAATGTGTCCCATAATCCAGTTCCTTCAGAATTTTGCAGACTTTGCTCAACTGTCTTTTTGTTTTGATTTTTTTTTTTTTTTTTGCTTGTTAAGGGACCTAAGGCCATTCTGATTTCTGATCCTTTGTGAATATGAGGATGTTGATGATGTTTAAAAGCAACTGATGCAGATTCTGAAGGTGTTTTATAAATAAGAGTTTCAAGTGTATATTGAATAATGATATTGTTTAGTGTATTTCAAAGCGACTCCTTTGAAAGATGCTACACTCATTGGATGGAGCAACCATGATACCTCCTGGGCTTGCAATGCCCTTAGGCCTATTGATGATTTTCTGGATTGCAGTTACAGGACAATGCAGAGAGGGAGGTGTGGAACCACACTCTGCCGTTCATCACAAGCTGGAAAAGAACTGAATTAATGAAATAAGACTTACAAGTATAACTTTGATTTTTACAAATGTGTGTTTTTTTTAGAGTCTTTTGTCTATATCCTTATATCTTTCAAGCCTAGGTCAAATGCCTCCTCTTTCTTTATTCTTCAGGAAACACAAAGTACCAGAGCACGTTCCTGGTGCAGAAGATGCAACAGAAAGTGGGATGTAAGTGATCTCTATCCTCACAGAGCTTATTATCCTTTATATGTATTGCTCTAATGATGCTCACTACATTTTTGTCATTTGTGAACATTTCATTCTACTAGACAGTGAGTTTGATGCCAGCCTCGTTTTCCAATCATCAGTGTTTCCCTATGGAATTTAACACAGTGCTTTACAGCTACAGACAGTGAATCAATGTGTGTCACATCAATAAATGAATGACTTTTCCCATCATGCTTTGCTGGAGTAATACAACATAGCTTCTCTCCTACTAAATTGGTAGAAACTAACTTAATTATGATATTATGTCTTGGAGTCATATTAAGAAGTTTGCATCAAATAAACTATTAAAATGAAATGATGGTACAAAAATCAGCCTTAATATTTTTCCTTGGAATTACAGAATACAATTTATAGCATAATATTAGTGAATCATGTTTGTGTAAAATGGTTATAAATGTAGAATAATGTGCTTATTCAATAGGCTTAATATCTATTTAGAAGGGACTATTATTATTTACTAGGAAAGAATATTATTTTATAATATTGCTGAGGAAAAAGTTTTTAAAATTCTCTAAATACATCTTTATGATAGGCAATGACTAAATGAGAAGAAGTTTTGAAATAATCTCTTACTTTGACTTGGTTTAAAAAATATTTTTCTTTGTGCAAAGACAAATTCCAAGGGTAAATATTTTGAAGAATTAAAAGTTGTAACCTCAAATTTAAAGCACTAAGAAAAAGTATAGAAAATTTGTTAAAATTTTCTTCTACCCGGGTATACTCTTTTGTGATAACTCATCATTTCAGAGGGTTTCACTGCTCTCTCTTTAGCTTTAATTTTTTTCCTTTATATCTTACTCCAATACCTGTATTTTCATCTTCTCTTTTATCCCAAACTACATTATTTTGGTGTAAATTAATCTGGTTAATGTATAATGAGTGAGGTCTCAAAAATAAATTTTAAATCACTCAACAGGCCCATTTAAATGATTTTCTAGAGGGAGTATTTCATTGAACTCTTAATTTTGCCAAATGTTACTCAGTTTCTAGGAGCTGGGTCAGAAGAAGAGGTATTACTACAATTTTATGATTTTCTAGAATTTAAGGACAGTATTAGTTCGTTACCTATAACACAAACCTCCTCACATACTCATGAACCTCCCTCTTTATTTCTGGAATTGGAGTGTTGTGTTTTTGTTTTTGTTTTTTCTGAGACAGAGTCTTGCTTTGTCACCCAGGCTGGAGTGAAGTGGCGCGATCTCGGCTCACTGCAACCTCCGCCTCCTGGGTTCAAGTGATTCTCCTGCCTCAGCCTCCTGAGTAGCATGCACCACCACGCCTGGCTAATTTTTGTATTTTTTGTAGAGATGGGGTTTCACCATGTTAGCCAGGCTCGTCTCGAACTCCTGACCTCCGGTCATCCACCTACCTTGGTCTCCCAAATTGCTGGGATTACAGGCGTGAACCACCACACCTGGCCTGGAATTGGAGTGTTTATTTAAGAACCAGACAATTGTTGGGTCATAGACACCATGTAGCTATCAATTTTCCAGATTGCTGTCTGAGGGAAAAGCTGACAGCAATGGATCTGCACTAGGATTTACCGTGAATTCAGTAACTTTAAAATGATTTTCCAGGCCAGGCACGGTGGCTCACCCCTGTAATCCCAGCACTTTGGGAGGCCAAGCCAGGAGGATTACTTGAGGTCAGGGGTTTGAGACCAGCCTGGCCAACACGGTGAAACCTCGTCTTTACTAATAATACAAAAATTAGCCCGGTGTGGTGGCAGGTATCTGTAATCGCAGCTACTCAGGAGGCTGAGGCAGGAGAATCTCTTGAACCTTGGTGGCGGAGGTTGCAGTGAGCTGAGATCGTGCCATTGCACTCCAGCCTAGGCGACAGAGCAAGACTGTATCTCAAAAAAAAAAAAAAAAAAAAAAAAAAAAAAAAAAAAAAAAATTCCTATGGCAAAATGTACCAAATACAGAATGACATATAAAATTCCCCCACTCTGCAGCTGTATGCCCCAGGAGCAGTAAGCCCTATATTCCCTAGAACTCATTTATGATTTTGCCCACTAATTAATGAATGGCTTCTGCAAACTCTCAGAAAAGCTGAAGCTAGGCCATTAATAAACCATAGCTCTCGTTTCCTGAGAGCTCTTATCTAATAGTCAATAGCTCCCTTTCCTTTCCCAGCTGGATTTGAACTTGCTACTGAGTTTTGTAAACTAAAACAACCCAAAAGCTACTCTGTAATTCCTGCTTCTAAACTCAGCACTGGCCACTTTTGGCTCTCAGGGGAAGATCAGAACAGAAGAAATGAATTCCCTGTCAAGAACTGTGAAGGCTCTGAGATTCCACTCTACTTGCAGGCTAATAAGTCAGCCATATACAACTTTATGTATGCTGACAGAACACATGAGACTCCTGGGTCAGAGACTGAGGAGATACATCTTCAGAGATAGTTTATTACTCAAATCATAGCAGTAAACAGAGTATCAGCATTATTTGTGCTGGTTTCCAAGATCCAATTTCCGCAAAGTGATGCAAAGATGACATCTGCACGTGTTGTGTTGCAGGAGAGAAACCTTGAGGTAGGGAACCCAAATCTTTAATAATGTGCAGTAAGCATGCCTGCCCTTTGCTCCAGAGGAAAACACTATCTCTGTATTCCAAGACTGTTTGCTATAGAAACATCCTTAAATAGTCTGGAACAAAGAATAGTAAGTACCTTGCTGGCAATATGTGCAAAAATGTGAGCAGCTCATGGTGAACTGTCTTTCAACATTCCCCCAGCTGATTCAGGCTGGACTGATAGTTCCATTAAAAAAAAATGAAATAAAACCTTTTCAAATATTTCAAAATCTTGTCCTATCCATTTGAATATAAGAGGTTTCATGTCCCTGACTAGTTTTTGTTTCCTCCAAATTGGTTTATTTTGATGTTATTATTATGATCTAGAGACAGGGTCTCACTCTGTCACCAAGGCTAGAGTGCAGTGGCATGATCATAGCTCACTGTAACCTTAAACTCCTGGGCTCAAAGGATCCTCCTGCCTCAGCCTTCTGAGTAGCTAAGACTGCAGATGCATGTCACTGTGCCTGGCTAATTTTTAACTTTTTGTAGAGATGGGGTCTCACTATGTTTCCTAGGGTTTCCTCAAATTACTGGCCTCAAGCAACCTCCCGTCTTGGCCTCTCAAAGTGCTGGGATTATGTTTATTATTATGTGTTATTTGTGGTCTCTATCTTCTGTGTTGGGAATTTTCTTTAGATGCTTTATAATTTTAGCTGTTTGCTCATTACTAAGAACAGGAGACTAAATAGCTTATTGGTAGCTCTGAATGCATAGGTAGGGCTCTGTTGACTGTGGTCTTACCTATTGGGTGATTTCATTGAGCCATCTGGAAAGAACAGTTGATGTCAATATGTTTAGGTCTTTACTCTCAGCTAATCAGTTTCCCTACATAAATGTCATCCAATCTTCTGCATGGGTGCTAGGGAACTGGCTTCCAGGGTTCTGAGAACCCAGTGGTGAAATCATCACACATACATTTATGCACACATTAACAAAGTCTTTTTGTTTAAATAAAGTACTCTTAATCACACTTCTCTAATTACAAATAAGGTTAGGAATATTTTCCTGCATTTACTGTCAGTGTGTTTTCTCTTCTGTGAACTGACCATGTCATGTTCATGTTTATACTGAGTTGTGTTTTTCTAGGAATTATTTGTGTACTCCTGTTCTGAACCCTGTGTTAATTATCTGTGTGGTATCTTCCTCCAGATTTTAGATTTTCCTTTCCTGCTATCTGCCGCTGCTGAGCATTTTCCTCAATATAGCCTTTCTTCATTCCTAGACTTTTGTGATGTGGCTTTTGGTCCAACACTTCACCAATGTACCAATGTGGGCTCAAGGTCTAGTCCCTAGCACCACCCCCATCCCCATGCTCCTCATAGGCCCTGTGCTGTTAGAGGTCAGGTGATGTATGATGCTTTAAGAGCTCATTGCCCTTCCTGCATGGTTCCTACTTTCAGGGGATCTGTTTTTACTGTCTCCCAACTCCTACATTGACTTAAAAGAATATTTTATCCATTTACCCGTTATTTTTCTTGCATTTTTGGGTGTTTTATAGCCAGAGTGCATAGAGATCTCTAGTACATTTTGTTGCTAGAAACAGAAGTCTATAATTTATTTTTCTTCTTTCTAAACGCTGTACCCATTCTTTCTAAACACTGTACCCATTCTTTCTAAACACTGTATCCAATCTGGCTGGAATTTTATAGGAGCATATATCTTCTGGCTAGGAGTTTGAAATGTAAAATTGAGTTTATGCACTAGGTTTTAAAGTTTTTGTTTTTGTTTTTTTCATTTGTAGAAAGGAATGCCTTAGTTATGTTCCTAATTTTAAGGGAATCTATGCCTCATTTTAGTATTGTTGTGTTAGCTAGAGATAGATCTCCAATGTCTTAGTTATAGGTAATCTTGATAAAGTTAGTGGGTAAATTTAATTTTAAGTAAACACATTTTTTACAATAATGTCTTAACCAATGCTTCTTATGATAAGTGTTCTTAGTCTCAAGACTGTAAGTTGATAATCTTTGGAAATACTAAAACAAAACTTTCAATAGTGCAGATATGCACTTTGGCTTTCTGAGCAGTCTAAGACAGAAACTTGAAATTTACTTAATGTTTATGGCAATTGGTATGTACGTTATTTCTAACCTTCTCCTTATCTTACAAGACACAATAACTGCCTGATGCTTCTTCTAAAAGCCCCATGTTTCAAGTTTCTCATTCTTTCAAAAGTATCTTCATTAAAGTTCCTTGTACAGTAGTTATATTTTCAAGCAAAGGCTGAGTTAAATAATATTAGGCTTATAGTTATCTGTTCCCATAGGATAAATAGATATACCAAAAGTTGTTTAATGAAACTCCTTCCTGGAGAAAAAAAAGTAATCCAATAGGTTAAGGCAGCTACAAGTCAAAACTCTAAAGTAGCAATAGGCCTAAATGGCACAAGCTCTGAGAAATTACAAGACCAAGATACTCGTTTAAACAAATCTTACATCCATTTCATTCATAAATTTATCTCAGTGAATTATTACAAGCAAAGGAGAATGTCAAAATTTTAAAATGTTACTTATTTTAATTACATTTGGTTGACATTTTTATCCCGTAAATCATTTCTAACACTGCAGAAATTTTGCCCTCACATTGGTCCCCAAGTAAGGTCCCAGAGGTTCCTTCAATTGCTTATGGGCAACTTAATGCATAAGACTGCACATAAAAGGTCCCTCTATTACTATACAATTAGCACAGTGATAGGTGCTGGTGCTGATGGTGGTGGAGATAGACTGTTGTTACAAAAGACCACCTCTTTTTATGATGTGAAAATGTGCATTCTTGTATGTTGCAGCAACATACAAATGAAGCAAAATAGACTGGTGGATAGTTCTTAAACATTAATGTGCATATAACATATAAATTATCTAACCTCTATATACAATGCAGATTCCTGGCTCTCTATCACCAGAGATTCAGAATCAGTAGATCTGATTTTTGAAAATTTTGAGAAACACTATAATTGGAGCTTACAGTCATGTGCAAAATAATGGCTATTTTAGGCCAAAGATCTGTCAGGGAAAACTTCAAGGAAGTGATGAATAGGATAGGATTGTAAAGCATGACTTGCGTTTTTATGTCTGGAAAGGAGAGAGAGAGAGTCTTTGACATAAAAAATAATACCATGAGCTAGATGCTAGATTTGGAAATGAGTCCTATGAAAAGAAGCAATGAGTATATTCTCCTGACTAAAGCATAGAGGTTATAGTAGCCTGCCGTGAGAAGATCGAAAAGACCAATGGCCAATAAATACTTGTTGGACAGAACTGCTGGCTTCTGGGAAAAGTTTCCAGCCAGTGCAGAGAGAGATTTAAGTGGGAAGGAAATTTTTCCTGAATAACCTTAGCCCTGGGAGCTCATCATCAGCAGACCTGGAGGATTAAGTAAAACATTTTTTTTCTTTTTCATCCCATTTGCTATTAAAAGCCCTAATCTGTCTCCCTGTCTCTCTTTTATGGATGTCATAAAAGAGATGCACTTCCTATCTTATAGTAATTCAAAGATTCATATTGTCTTCCTTATTAGACTCTAGATTTTATGAGCGCAGGTTCTTAACTTATTCATCATTTTGTTTCTTCACAGTCCATCATACAATGCTATGCAAAAGGGCAGTATTCATAATATCTGTTTAAACAATCAATTGATGACATAATCACTTCACTACGCTAGGTACTTTGTACATAATATCATATTTAGATTTTTGAAATCTACTACAAGTTAGGTATTGCTATCCACATACTGCAAGGAAGGAAACTGAGGCTTGGAAATGTCAAGCACTTGTCTATTGTCACACACTATTAAAGGGCACAGTCAGAAATGAATGCAGGACTGGAAACTCTGACTTAAAAGATGTACTCTTTCCACTAATGGATGGAACAAAGAAATGAATGAAAGAGAGAATGAGGAGTATAAAGCTAAGCAATTCATCTGAAGGGAATGATACTGAGATTTTAATCAGAATTTCAATCTGCTTATTCTAGAGGTGGAAGGAAGGTAAGCTGGGGATTCTTCAGTTCTGAGCTCTTTGGAAAAAGGTGTGGTCTGCTGGAAGGGAGTGCTAGAGCGCAGAATGTATAGTTAGAAGGTGCCTAGAATGTAGGACAGAGCCTACTGGATATTCCATACCTAAGTTGATGGGGAGAGAGACTCAGCTGTTTACAAATGGCATTATGACAATGTGGAAGAGGAAGAAAGCAAGACCTATGATGAGAGTTAGTCTTGAGTGAACGATCGCCCAAGTGATTGGTAAAATATACAAATTATCAGGTTCCATAGCCAGAGATTCTGATTAAATGGTCCTGGGGTATTGTGCGGGACCATATAATGTGCAGTCCAGGTTGAGAACTCACTGTCCTAGGATTTAACTTCCTTTCTTGAACATTGGGATTTGGCCTCATTGTTACTACAGCGCTGACCGCCACAGGTGTTCTCCATGGAAATAGGTTACCACTTCAAGGTTACTGGTCTCTGGATGTTGAATAAAACAGTGTGATTATTACTACGAGACTGTTTTGTTCTCATGTGATAGTAGCCATCTTTTTCTGAGCATGTCCTGCATTCCAAGTGATTTTGCTTCTGGGATCAAATTATACAGCCATTGGCATGAGATTGGCTTAGCAAAATTAATGAAAACATACTTAAGCAAGTTTTCCTCAGCTGTGCCATTTGAAGGGTCCTTATAAATTTTTAAATATTAAAGTAGTAACGTAAATTAAGAAAATGATTGTTCGAATTGCAAGTTAGACTTTTCAATTAAACTCAAATTACACCTCTAATGAAGTAGATTGTTAGTGATGATTTCAAATTATGAAGCAATACTTAAAGAATACAGCATAGGGTTTGAAGTGGAAGGCCTAGCTCCAAAACCTGACTTTGTAGTAGTAAATGGATAACTTTGGAGAGGATAGTAACTTGTCTGCGTCTGAGTTTCCTCATTTATAAGATAAGGATAATAATACTTCCTTGCAATAGTGTGATGGTAAATGCATAACAACTGGCTCTCAGGACAGAGTGCTGCTGGTTTGTGGCATTTGCCAGTTTTTGAGGTGCAAATATTCCACCATGGCTGATGTAAAGTTAGTAAGAGAACTGGCTCAAAAAATTCCTAAAAATTTAACACTGGGTTTGTTTGAGTACCTCTGCTTACTGAGATATTATAATGATAAAATAATGCGATATTATAATGATAAAATATGTAAATTAGTGTTTGACCCAAATGTACTCAATATGTACAGTGTTTCCTAATTCTATAGTTTTCAAAAATTTCAAATATTACTATATTGAAAATAAAATTGTTACCATTTGAAAAATAAGATGTTTTACCTGGCAAAAAAGAACAATACTGTTCTGTTAATCTTGAAACTTGAAATGGATTTATGCTCTTCAAAGCTGGGTTAGTCCTAAATTCACCATGTCTCCCATCATGAGTCCTTGAAAATCTATATTTACATATTTGAAAATTATAAGCTCTGTGTGAAGATTTGATTAGCAAGTATTTATTAAGCATATTTTGAGTTCTGAGCACTATGCTATACACTGTGTACTATGTTAATAACTTCTTTGAAAGGCAAGATTTTCATGTGTGGAAGTCTTAGATCGTCTTTAACGCTTTCTACTTTCTTCCCAATGACCTTGTCTCCACTCTTGGCATCCAGAGTGGATGCCAGAAAGGCATCCTTGCCTTTTCTCCTTTCTCCATACGTCACCTCTTCTAGGGGCATTTTTTTTCTGCTAAGGGACATCACTAGAAAGGTAATGGTCAAATCTGACAAAAGAGGATGAGAATGAAGGAGCTTACTGAGAAGCCAGATATTTAGTTGGCAGCATCCCAGGTAGGACCCAAACTATATTTTCCTGACTTTAGCAAGGAGTTTGGTGGGAATAGACTGCATCAGTGAAAGCCATTCAAAACCCTTACCTATCAAAGCATCCGAGTTACTCCCTATTTCCTGAGTCCTAAATTCAAGGCGAGAATGAGTTAACAGTCTTCACATTTGCTTTCTTTCTCATGTGGGCCTTTCGCCCTGGGCTTAGTCCCACAGTTCTTGCCATATATGTGAAATAAAATCCAGATTCTTACCCAGGCACAGCCCTGCATAATTTAGCCTCTGACCACTGTGCCACTAGTAACATCAACTTGCATTTATTGAGTGCTCACTATGAGCCAGAGGTTGCCCTGTTCTGACCTGAATTAAGTCATATTATTCTCATAACAAAGCTTTGCAGTTTTAATCTTGCTTTATAGATGAGGAAACTGAGGCCTTAGTTTAAATTTCTTGTCTGAGATCATACCAGTCCAAAGTGGCAGGGCTGAGATTGAAGGTCTAGTGAGGATTTCTTTCCTAAAGGACATGTGGTAAGGATGATATGAGTTCTGAGGATGGCCAAACCTGCTGTCAACGGGGCACGGAGTGTAGCCTTCCATGGGGAGGGGTGCCATGGAAGAGCCAGGAGAGGAGGGCACAGAACATTGCCAACAACTGGTCCAGGAAATGGCAAAATAAAATAAAATCTTTGAAAAAGAGAAGGAAGGATGATGATGGACTTTGTCTAACATCACGGTTATGGAAGGTATGTACCAAGTGTGAACCAAAATGCAGTTTGACAGACACATGCAGTTAGTTGTCTGTCTCACCATTACTATCCATTTTTAAATTAACACTTATGGGAGACCAGAATATTCCACCCAAAAATATGAAGAATTATTGAGCTGAAGGCAACTAAGAGGAAACAGATTCAGGAAAGCTTTCTGACCTTCAATTGCTGAAAAGCAGGCCATAGGTTGGCCTCTTTTCCTAGGGAGAACAGAGGTTAACACTGAACACAACTTTGCACTCTTATTGGCCTGGAGAAGGCACAAGAGGAATCTACGTTACCAAGGTTTACTAACCATCCTTTATCGGCCAACTCCTTCCTCAGAGTTGTCACACCTAGAGACTCAAAGTCATTTTTGTCTTGTCACTTCTCTAAATATTCACTATTCTTCATTGAGGATGTCATATAAGCTAGAATTCAAAGCCACCACTTCGATAAGTCATTCCCTGGGAGTCTCCCATATATGTATATGTTAATCAACTTCTGTTTTTCTCTTGTTAATTTGTCTATTATAGAATTCTGTTTCAACTAAGACTCTATGAGGGTTGAAGAAGCCATTTCTTTTCTTCCCCTACACTTTCTATTGAAATATACACATGGAAAACTGCTCAAGATATAATTTCACACTTGATGAACTTTCATGATGGGAATAGACCCATGTAACCAGCATCCAGATAATAAAATGGGTAATTACCAGCATCTGAAAGCCTCCTTATACCCTTCTCATTTATTTACACCATCATTCCTCAAAGGTAACCAGCACACCCTACCTCTCTCACTATAAATTATTTTTTCTTGTTTTTGAACTTTATGTAAACAGAATCATACATATTTAATCTTTTTTTGTTTGGCTTCTTTTGCTTTGGCATTTGTTTCTTCAATTCATCCATATTATTGCATGTATCAATGATTTATTTGTTCCTGTTGCTTAAATATACCATGGTTTATTTGTTCTGCTTCTGAGGGACATTTGAGTTGTTTCTAGTGTTTGACTACTATGTATTGTGAGCCTTCCTGTACATGTCTTTTGGTGCCTATAAATATGCATTTTGTTGGGTATATACAGAGGAGAATTGCTGGGCCATAGGATATGCATATGTTCAGCTTCAGTAGATAATGCCAAACTTTCCTCAGAAGTGGTTGTACTAAATTACACTCGTACCAGCAGTGTATGAGGATTCCAGGTGGTACACAGTGATGGTCTCATTCTTTTTCATTCTGGTGGGTGTGCTTGATACTTTATGGTGGTTTTAATTTACAGTTTCCTCATAGGAATGTTGGGTACCACTGTTTATTGGCTATTTGGATATCCATTTTTGTGAAGTGGCCGTTTAAGCCTTTTGCCCATTTTTAAAATTGGGCTGTATGTTTTCTTTCTATTGATTTGTAGAAGTTTTGAAAATGAATCTTATCAGTCTATTTTGCAAGGATTTAAAAATCTATATATAGTTAGCTAAATACAGCTTCTTCATATCCAATGCTAAGAATAGTACTTAATATCTTGTTAATTGTTGAAAAAGTACTTATCTTTTAAATTGTTGTGTTTTCAGCAGTTTGGTTCCAGACCTTTTTTCGCCCACACATATGGCATTCCTGTACTCAATAATGACAAGTCAGTTATTCTAGAAAACAGCTTGCTTACTCTCTTTCCCTCCCTACCTCCCTCTTTTCCTTTCTTCTCTATTTCTATCTCCCATTCTACCTCATTTCATTCCTTCTCTTTCTTTCTTCCTATTTTCCCACAACAGTTTACATTTATATAAAAACTTTCTAGTGAGTTTCTTTTAGAGAGCTTGTTCTCAATTAATAGGCCACAACCTCTTTTCTGAGAACACTGCATAAATAGCTGGGACTCGAGTTTATGTAAATAATCATATCAGAATTACCTTATGATGTTGCTTTCCAAGCACTATCTTTCATGAGTCATTTAAAACTGCTTTAAAAATTCATTAGACAGAGAGAGACCCAAGTACAAGCTCATTATAGAATTTCAAATGAACCATGTAATACAAAAGGAACATTGATAAAATACAAAATAACTGATAATGGTGTTCTTCCTATGCAGGTATGCTTGGTAAAGCACACCTGATACATAAACATTTAGAACTACATAAAAGATAAATGCTCTTCATTACAAAAGCAATCTCTGGATTACAAAGGGAATCCCAATAATTCACAAAATGCTCTCTTTTGTTCCTCTATGTTCAGTTTGCTTACTCTGTTTCATCTGTCTTTTTTACATAGCAAGCAACCTATGCTTAAAACATAATTTTATTTACCGAAAATGATTTATATATAAACTTATAACAAAATATTGCATCAAATAGATTATCTGTAGAAAAAAAGAATAGGGTGGGCACGGTGGCTCACGCCTGTAATCCCAGCATTTTGGGAGGCCGAGGCGGGTGGATCATGAGGTCAGGAGATCGAGACCATCCTGGCTAACATGATGAAACCCCGTCTCTACTAAAAGTACCAAAAAATTAGCTGGCCGTGGCGGCGTGCACCTGTAGTCCTAGCTGCTTGGGAGGCTGAGGCAGGAGAATGGCGTGAACCCAGGAGGTGGAGTTTGCAGTGAGACGAGATTGTGCCACTGCACTCCAGCCTGAGTGACAGAGCAAGACTCCGTCTCAAAAAAAAAAAAGAAAAGAAAAAAGAAAGAAAAGAATACTTCATGATGATGTCACTAGGAGGGAACTTTCTTTCTTTCTTTTTTTTTTTTGAGACAGAGTCTCACTCTGTTGCCCAGGCTGGAGTGCAGTGGTGCGATCTTGGCTCACTGCAACCTCCGCCTCCTGGGTTCAAGCAATTCTCCTGCCTCAGCCTCCCAAGTAGCTGGCATTACAGGCATGCACCACCACACCTGGTTAATTTTTGTATTTTTAGTAGAGATGGGGTTTCACCATGTTGGCCAGGCTGGTCACGAACTCCTGACCTCAGGTGATCTGCCTGCCTCGGCCTCCCAAAGTGCTGGGATTACAGGCTTGAGCCACTGTGCCCGGCCTAGGAGGGAACTTTCTTTAAATGCTTTCTGTGAGTTGTGGCAATGGATTTCTATTGATTGCTCCATCTTTCCTACTCTAGTGTTATGCAATGTTGGTGAAACAGCAGAGCATTAAAAGAATTCTACCATCCCTTCCAAGGCTGAACCCATATCTCTTTATTGCTAAGTTTTTACCTAATTAAAAAAAAAAAAGCCACATTTGAAATGAAAAATATAATCTCATGTTTAATCTGCTAAAAGAAATGGCCTATGGTAAAAGGTGAGGAAGATGTCTGCATAATTTTAAACCTCCGATTCCAATAGAGAATATATAGAAGGAACACAAAGCCACCTGGAATTTCTGAATGCCGGTGAGAATACATGATTCATTTGAAGAGTTTTGCTCTAAAGGGGAACAGAGAAATGGGGCGGTAGGAGGAGGAGGATGTAGAGTCTAGAAATGATTGCTTTGAGATGGGAGAATTAACAGTGTATTTGTGTGATGATGGGAACAATCTACTAGAAAGGGAAATGATGACGCAAAAGAAAGAAGAGAGAATTGCTGGAGTGACGTCCTTGGAGGTGGGAACTAGGCGCAGGAAAGGGGCTGGCCTTACAAAGGGGCACAGAGTACATGCTTAAAATATGTTGAAGGAATTAATGACTTCACACTGTGGGAACTTATTTTCGCTTCTATTTTTATCACTATATGGGCCCTCAATATGGTATAGTAAGTGATTAAAAGCAGAGTCTTGGGAGTTTAAGAGACTTGGCTTTGAGAACCACTCCCTTGATGTCTTAGGGAAATTACTTAGACTCTGTATGTCACAGTTGATGCATCTGTAAAGTAGACATAATAATAGTATCTCTCATAGGGTTGCTGGTGCTATTAAATGTGACAAAGTATATGAATTGCCTAGCAAAGTGTCTGGCACATAGCGAGGGACCTCAAAGTGGTAACTTCTATTGTCAGCACTGCCTCTGCCTTGGAGCAGCTGTCCTGGGTACCTAGCTAGGAGTCCAGGGTGAATGCCACATGAAGCCCACATCCACCCTGAGAGTAGCACAGCTTTCCCTCTTCTTCCACGGGCAGCTCATGCCACAACAGTGCAGAACACAGCATTCTTTGTTCCAGCCCTGCAGTACTCCGACAATTCTGAAGAAGAAGTTCTGGAGGGTAATTTTCTCTCCTTTTAGAATCTTCTCTAGGTTAGGGCAGATTGCAGGACTGAAGTGAACTGCCAGAGAGCAGAGATGATAAAATGAAGCCAAAAAGGGGTGGGGGGAGATAGGGGGGAGTGGGTTGGGGGATGGTTAGTGATTTACTCCTCCACAGATGTAACCAGCACTGCCTTGAGTAGGTGGTCAATAAACAGTTTGATAAATTGATGGGAAATATTATACCACTTCCCAAGGAATTTGAAAGCCCAAGAAAAGGTAGTGTAAAACTTAAAATCAATTAATAATATTAACAAAGATGGGCCAGATTTTAGTGTCTTCATGTAATTGAACAAATATTTACAATTTGCCAAAGTGTATCTTGGCAAAAGTGTAGCCTGTCGATCAAGATACTTCCACAATCTGCTTGTTAAAGGCTTTCACAGACTAAGCAGTAACACCCAAAACACTGATTTAGTTGTGACTAACACTTCACGGCTATTAATTGTGTTGGTTTGGGGGCAATATTATGGAAAAATAAATTATGGTGGTTTTGAATCCATGTTGAACAAAGTTATTAAGTAAAAGGTCCACATTCTGGGGAAATATGGATGAGAAAAGGAAAGCCAGTATTAGGATAATAGAGGAAAGAGAAAACCATTGCCTATCTTTCTTGATTTAAACAAATTGGCATAAGCAGGGGTCATTGAGAATAAAATGACTTCATGCAATTCTCATGACAATATCCTAAAGGCTACAGTCCAGTGATATAATCAGTTAGGAGTATTTAACACTTATATTATCAGCTATAATTATAACAAGTTCATCATTCTGGTTTTTGTACTGACTATAGTGCCTGCCAGTCAACAATAATGTCCTTCAATTCAGTAACTGTAAATAGTACTTTCATACTAAGCAATATTTCATTTTTTAAATTTTGCATCTTAAATTTACCAGTGAGGGCTCATTTTCAGTCAATATCTTCACACAGTTATCATCATAATCAATTCTCCGTATTTGAGTTATATGTCATAAATTTTCATTTTTCTGGGTTTGGGCTTTAGCTGTGCTATAATTGTCTTGACTTTTCTCTATATCTTCATATTATATCTTAATAACATGGGACACAAACCACTATACTTTCACTTTAGGTCCAGGACTCACAGTACTGTCTCACTTTAGCCAGTCTCACATTTTGCTCTTGAGAGACAGCACCCACTCAGTGCTTCATATTTCCTGTTCTGCCTTTGGCTGTGGGTTGAGTCATTCATACATTTATTTATTTATTCACTCAACAAATGTATACAGAGGCCCTATTAGGTTCTAAGAACTCTGCTAGCTATTGGGAATGCAGCCATGAACAAGAGATACAGTGTTCTTGCTCTTGTGGAGTCTGTGTTCTAGTGGGAAACCAGGCACCAAACGAGAATATATAACGTGAGATGAGTGTTGCCAAGACATTGCGGGAGGAAGTGAGATTCTGTAATGGGGGACCTGGCTCAGGTCATCTTTGAACTGCAGTTTGAAGGCTTGTATCATGACTGTTTTGTCATGGTGTCACATTTGTAGAAATATCAATTTGACTTCCAAAAATAATAAAAATTAAAATTTAATGAGGTTTAGTGACAAAATGCCAAAGAGCAATTTTCTACATAACATGATATGAATAACATTTCCTAAGCACATGCTATGTGTGAGGCATAGTTCCCTTATGGAGTATAAACTATTAATGCCCCCATTTTACAGATAAGGAATCTATCTGTAAGGCCACAGGTATATTAAGTAACTGCTCAAGCTAGATGGTCACATAGCTAGTAAGTAATAAAAATGGAATTTAAATCCAAATATTCTGGCTCTTAACCACCATGTTGTATGACCATGTAGAAGCAACATTTCTTAAAAACCTCTTTCCTGTTCTCTTTTCTCCTTCTACCTTCTACATGTAAAATGCCCAAAAGATTATTCTTCAAATTTAACCCCTGGTTTTCCTGACTCCTCTTCCTTACTTTCTCTAGTTGGGCCTTTTAAATAGGGCCATTTATTGTATCTCATAAAATGAGTTAGGGAGGATTCACATCGATGCAAAAATCCTCAATAAAATAGTGGCAAGATGAATCCAGCAGCACATCAAAAAGCTTATCCACCATGGTAAAGTGGGCTTCATCCCTGGGATGCAAGGCTGGTTCAACATACACAAGTCAATAAACATAACCCAGCATATAGACAAAAACCACATGATTATCTCAACAGATGCAAAAAAGGCCTTCAGCAAAATTCAACGCCCTTCATGCTAAAAACTCTCAATAAATTAGGTATTGATGGGACATATCACAAAATAATAAGAGCTGCTTATGACAAACCCACAGCCAATATCATACTGAATGGACAAAAACTGGAAGCATTCCCTTTGAAAACTGGCACAAGACAGGGATGCCCTCTCTCACCACTCCTATTCAACATAGTGTTGGAAGTTCTGGCCAGGGCAATCAGAAAGGAGAAAGAAATAAAGGGCATTCAATTAGGAAAAGAGGAAGTCAAATTGTCCCTCTTTGCAGATGACATGATTGTATATCTAGAAAACCCCATCATCTCAGCCCAAAGTCTCCTTAAGCTGATAGACAACTTCAGCAAAGTCTCAGGATAAAAAATCAATGTGCAAAAATCACAAGCATTCTTATACACCAATAACAGACAAACAGAGAGCCATATCATGAGTGAACTCCCATTCACAATTGCTTCAAAGAGAATAAAATACCTAGGAATCCAACTTACAAGGGATGTGAAGGACCTCTTCAAGGAGAACTACAAACCACTGCTCAATGCAATAAAAGAGGACACAAACAAATGGAAGAACATTACATGCTCATGGATAGGAAGAACCAATATCATGAAAATGGCCATACTGCCCAAGGTAATTTATAGATTCAATGCCATCCCCATCAAGCTACCAATGACTTTCTTCATAGAATTGGAAAAAACTACATTAAAGTTCATATGAAACCAAAAAAGAGCCTGCATTGCCAAGACAATCCTAAGCCAAAAGAACAAAGCTGGAGACATCATGCTACCTGACTTCAAACTATACTACAAGGCTACAGTAACCAAAACAGCATGGTACTGGTACCAAAACAGAGATATAGAACAATGAAACAGAACAGAGCCCTCAGAAATAATACCACACATCTACAACTATGTGATCTTTGACAAACCTGACAAAAACAAGCAATGGGGAAAGGATTCCCTATTTAATAAATGGTGCTGGGAAAACTGGCTAGCCATATGTAGAAAGCTGAAACTGGATCCCTTCCTTACACCTTATATGAAAATGAATTCAAGATGGATTAAAGACTTAAATGTTAGACCTAAAACCATAAAAACCCTAGAAGAAAACCTAGGCATTACCATTCAGGACATAGGCATGGGCAAGGACTTCACGACTAAAACACCAAAAGCAATGGCAACAAAAGCCAAAATTGACAAATGGGATCTAATTAAACTAAAGAGCTTCTGCACAGCAAAAGAAACTACCATCAGAGTGAACAGGCAACCTACAGAATGGGAGAAAATTTGTGCAATCTACTCATCTGACAAAGGGCTAATATCCAGAATATACAATGAACTCAAACAAATTTGCAAGATAAAAACAAACAACCCCATCAAAAAGTGGGCGAAGGATATGAACAGTCACTTCTCAAAAGAAGACATTTATGCAGCCAACAGACACATCAAAAAATGCTCATCATCACTGGCCATCAGAGAAATGCAATTCAAAACCACAATGAGATATCATCTCACACCAGTTAGAATGGCAATCATTAAAAAGTCAGGAAAAAACAGGTGCTGGAGAGGATGTGGAGAAATAGGAACACTTTTACACTGTTGGTGGGACTGTAAGCTAGTTCAACCATTGTGGAAGACAGTGTGGCGATTCCTCAGGGATCTAGAACTAGAAATACCATTTGACCCAGCCATCCAATTACTGGGTATATACCCAAAGGAATATAAATAATGCTGCTATAAAGACACATGCACACGTATGTTTATTGCGGCACTACTCACATTAGCAAAGACTTGGAACCAAGCCAAATGTCCAACAATGGTAGACTGGATTAAGAAAATGTGGCACATATACACCATGGAATACTATGCAGCCATAAAAAATAATGAGTTCATGTCCTTCGTAGGGACATGGATGAAGCTGGAAACCATCATTCTCAGCAAACTATCACAAGGACAAAAAAACCAAACACCGCATGTTCTCACTCATAGGTGGGAATTGACCAATGAGAACACTTGGACACAGGAAGGGGAACATCACACACCGGGGCCTGTTGTGGGGTTGGGGGAGTGGGGAGGGATAGCATTAGGAGATATACCTAATGTAAATGACAAGTTAATGGGTGCAGCACACCAACATGGCACATGTGTACATATGTAGCAAACTTGCACGTTGTGCACATGTAACCTAGAACTTAAAGTATAATAAAATCTATATATATAATAAATAAATAAATAAATAAATAAATAAATAGGGCCACTTAGTGTCTGGGGCTTTTTTCCCATTGTCAATTGAGGCGTTAGTCTGGTTACCACAATTAAGGGTGAGCCCAGGATCTGACCAAGTGAGAGAGAGCCCGCCCCTTTAGAGGGTATGTGGTGAATCAGGTGTGGAGGTGGAATTTTTTTTTGTTTTGTTTTGAGATGGAGTCTTGCTCTGTCACCCAGGCTGGAGTGCAGTGGGACGATCTTGGCTCACTGCAATCTCCGCCTCCTGGGTTCACACCATTGTCCTGCTTCAGCCTCCCAAGTAATTGGGACTACAGGCACCCGCCACCACGCCCAGCTAATTTTTTGTGTTTTTAGTAGAGACGGGCTTTCACCGTGTTAGCCAGGATGGTCTTGATCTCCTGACCTGGTGATCTGCCCACCTCAGCCTCCCAAAATGCTGGGATTATGGGTGTGAGCCACCATGCCCGGCCTGAAGGTGGACATTCTTGCTTGAACAAAGAGGAGATGTTTTGATGTTTTCACTTGCAAATGCTCTATAATTTTGTCTCTTTTGTGTGTCAGAGAGGAGTCGGAGATATTAGCTATGCTAGGAGTAAGAAGAATGGCCCAAGAAGGAAAGCATGTACCAAGGTCCTGGGCAGAGGGAGCATGGGGTTTATGAGGTATTAAAAGCTATCCAGAGTGGCTAGAGAAGGGTAGGCAGCAAGGTAAAAAACAGCCAGATGGTAAAGAGCATTATAAGCTTTGGAAATGATTTTAGACTTCATCTTTTTTGCATTTAGTAAAGGGGATTCATCTAAAAGGCTACTGCAGAAATTAAACTCTCAGTGAGAGTGATGTGGACCTAGATAGTGGTAGGGGGTATCAAGGGACTCAACTATAGAAGGTATAATAAGAAAGATTTGTGATTGATCCAATGTAGATTATGTGGGAGAGACAGAAGCTGAGAATAACTCCCCAATATTTATGACTTAAAAATCTAGGTAGAAGATGGGACCATTCAATGAAATATGGAAGAATGACAGGGGGAATTAGTCTTTTTGGGTTGAGTGCTAACAATTTGTACTCTATCAATTTAGCTAAGCTGGAATGACAGTTCTCAATATCCCCTTTCCTGAATAGTTCTAAATTAGTAGAGGCCACAAGAGCCATTTTGCTTGAGATTTTGAAGGCAGAAGTGAAACAGCAGCCATATTCTTTTTATGCTGGAAGATTGGTGCAGGGGCACCAGTGGCTACTTTAGCTCTTGCATGTTGTCATTTACCTAGAGGTTTCCTTGTTGGCAAGGCTTGCAGCTTCTTCACCTCCTGCCAGAGTTTTCTTTTTTTGACAGAATCTGGCTCTGTCACCAATGCTGGAGTGCAGTGGCATAATCTCGGCTCACTGTAACCTCTGCCTCCCAGGTTCAAGTGATTCTCCTGCCTCAGCCTCCCAAGTAGCTGGGACTACAGGCGTGTACCACCATGCCCGGTTGATTTTTGTATTTTTAGTAGAGATGGGGTTTTGCCATGTTGGCCACACTGGTCTTGAACTCCTGACTGCAAGTGATCCGCCTGCCTTAGCCTCCACATGAGCCACCACACCCAGTTGATCTTTCTTTCTCTTTCTTTCTCTTTTTCTTTCTTTCCCTCTTTTTCTTTCTTTCCTACCTTCCTTTTCTTTTCCTTCCTTCCTTCTTTCCTTCCTTCCCTCTCTTTCTTTTCTTTCTTTCTTTCTCTCTCTCTCTCCCTTCCTCCCTCCCTCTCTCTCTCACTCTTTCTTTCTTTCAGCAGGGTCTCACTCTGTCACCCAGGATGGAGTACAGTGGCATGATCTCAGCTCACTGCAACCTCTGCCTCCCAGGTTCCCGCCATTCTCCTGCCTCAGCTGACCGAGTAGCTGGGACTACAGGCACCCACCACCACAACCAGCTAATATTTGTTTCAATAGAGATGTAGCTTCTCTTGCAGGTGACTTGCATCAGGCAGATTAGAGGCTGGAAGGCAGTGAGAGAGCAATGTGGGTTCCATGTAGTCCTCATGGGTCCCAGCTAATCATCATGTGTTTCAGTTTCTTGGCTCTCCCCTACTTCTCATCTACCTATTTTTCCCTTGCTGACTGCAGGCTCAAGCACCAGGTACAAAGACAACAGCCTCAAAGAGATGGCTTAACTCAGCGGTCCCCAACCTTTTTGGAACCAGGGACTTGTTTCATGGAAGATAATTTTTCCACACACCAGGGGTGGGGGTGGTTTTGGGATGATTCAAGCTCTCTGTATTTATTGTGCACTTTATTTCTATTATTATTACACTGTAATGCATGATGAAATAATTCTACAACTCACCATAATGTAGAATCAGTGGGAATCCTGAGCTTGTCTACCTGAAACTAGATGGTCCCATCTGGGGGTGATGAAAGACAGTGCCAGATCATCAGGCATTAGATTATCATAAGGAGCACACAACCTAGGTCATGTGCAGTTCACAATAGGGTTTGCGTTCCTATGAGAATCTAATGCCACTTCTGATCTGACAGGAGGCAGAGCTCAGGCAGTAATGTGAGCGATGGGGAGTAGCTGTAAATACAGATAAAGCTTTGCTGGCTTGCCCATCACTCACCTCTTGCTGTGTGGCACAGTTCCTAACAGGCCACAGAGTGCAACTGGTCCATGGGCTGGGGTTTGCGAACGCCTAGTTTAACCAGTTCCCACAACTGCATGAAGTGTAGTACCTATCATAAATCTCTCATTACCTATTACATCTAGTGATTCTGTTTCTCTGATTAAACTACTGATAAATTGTGTTAGAGGAAGATCAGTTTAGTTTTATTCATACTGAATATGAAGAACCTATGAGACCATGAAATAGAGATCAAATAGGGAGATTAATATTCAGATCTGGGTATCAAAGATGATATATTCAAGACTTATTATAATGTAGATAAAAATACAGTCTTGGTATAATAAAAAATATATCCGTTCTTTGTCCTCCTTCCTGGCTCAGAGCTTCAAAAACCCTTGGAATTTCCGTAAGGAGAGAATGTCTTTGTTATGCTAACTGAAATAGCTCAAGGTGGGTTTTTAGCTTCCAGATGGGGGCTGGTCACAAGAAAGACCAACCACAAACCCCCAGAGTGGGAACTTTGGGCCAGCCAGACCTGCAAGGAGGGGAAGAGGGCTGGAGATTAAGCTCAACAATGCGGCTAATGATTTAGTCAATGGTTGTTACTGAACCAAACCTGAGTCCACTCACCCTGGTGTAGTAAGTCCAAACATTCAAACCAAGGCGTTGCAGTGAGAGAAAGGAAGGAGTCTATTTTCAAGGCACCAAGCAAGGAGAATTAAGCAACTCATGCTTAAGACCCGACCTCTCTAATGGTATGCAAGCAAAGGTTTTTAAAGAGAGGGGTAGATTTTAGGAAAACAGAAGTTACAGGCAAAATTGTAAATCAATGCATACAGGTTATACATTGATTTGGCCTGAAAAGGTGGAATATCTTGAAATGCGGGCTTTCAAAGGTCATAGGCGGATTCAAAGATTCTCTGATTTATTATTGGTTAAAGAAGCAAAACTCTGTGCAAAAACTTGGAATTTCAGTCCTCAGTTCCTCCTTATCTGAGGTCTGTGTGCCAGCAGATGGCATTTTCCATTTGGTAGGGTTCTGGGTTTCTGAAAAACAATCCAGGGACATGTGTAAGTGTTATCTTTAGTTTCTATAGAGAGCCAAGCATCTTGTGGCTCTAACTTCTTGGCTATTGTCTTAAGCTATTATTATCTGGTTGCTCATTTACTTCTCAAGGCTATCTAGGTGCCTGGAATTTCCCTTGAAGGAACTCAAGATTTTCCTTAATTTTCATGTTTGGGATGGGGGAAAGAGCTGGCAAGGCCCTAGAAAGGGTCCCTGCTCCATCTCATTGTGCCTATGTAATAAAACACCAATAAAATTTCTGGACATTGGAGGTTTGGAGGAGCTTCCTGGTTGATGAATACACTGACGTGGAAGGTGATGCTCTGAATGCATGGGAGAGGACATGAAAGCTCTATACCGGGACTCTTCTAGAACTTGCCCTATGTGTATTTCTTCTGACAAAGCTGTAATTGTAAGTCCAGTGCTTTTCTGAGTTCTGAGAGTTGTTCTAGTGAATTATCAAACCCAAGGCAGGTTGGTTATTGGAACTCCTGAATTTGTACCCAAGTCAGTCAGAAATGTGGATGGCCTAGGGAACCCCAGAACTTGTGGCTGGTATCTGAAATCAGGGCAGTCTTGTAGAGGACTTTACTCTTAAACCTATGGAGTCTGATGTAACTCTCAGTAGTTAGTATCATTATTAAGTTATAGTAAACCTCGTTGGAGTGGAAATGGAGCAGAGGCCATGGAAATGGCTATTGTAATAAGAAAACATTCAGGGAGACTGTCTAAATCCACATGAATCAGCAACCTTCTGTATGAAAAGTCATGGTCCTCTTTTGATAACTCTGATGTTCACCAGGAAGGGGCTATGGTGAAAGGCAGAGAAGGTACTGAGAGACAGGACTAGCTGGATTTCCTAGGCCAACTTAGAATCCCTAAGCCTAGCTGGGAAGGTGACCGCTTCCACCTTTAAAAACGGGGCTTGCAACTTAGCTCATACTCGACCAATCAGATAGTAAAGAGAGCTCACTAAAATGCTAATTAGGCAAAAACAAGAGGTAAAGAAATAGCCAATAATCTATTGCCTGAGAGCACAGCGGGAGGGACAATGATCGGGATATAAACTCAGGCATTCCAGCCGGCAACGGCTATCCTCTTTAGGTCCCCTCCCTTTGTATGGGAGTTCTGTCTTCACTCTATTAAATCTTGCAACTGCATTCTCTTTTGGTCTGTGTTTGTTACGGCTCGAGCTGAGCTTTCGCTCGAGCTGTTTGCTCGAGCCTCCGTCGAGCAAACTGTTGTTTGCCTCCGTTGCAGACCTGCCACTGACTTCCATCCCTCTGGATCTGGCAGGGTGTCCGCTGTGCTCCTGATCCAGTGAGGTGCTCCTGATCAGGCTAAAGGCTTGCCATTGTTCCCGCACAGCTAAGTGCCCAGGTTCATCCTAATCGAGCTGAACACTAGTCACTGGGTTCCACGGTTCTCTTCTGTGACACACGGCTTCTAATAGAGCTATAACATTCACCGCATGGCCCAAGATTCCATTCCTTGGAATCCATGAGGACAAGAACCCCAGGTCAGAGAACACGAGGCTTGCCACCATCTTGGAAGTGGCTGGTGGCCATCCTGGGAGCTCTGGGAGCAAGGACCCCCCGGTAACAGTACCACAGCAAGTAGGGTGGTCCTGCTGTTTTGATGGTCCTCCCACCCCCAGGCTATGGGCCTCCTGTGTTATAACACAAACTCTGGACTTCATTCAGTCTCAGTGATATGGACAGGAGGCAAGGAAATACTGGCTAGAAGAGGGTAGTTCCCTAGCAAACGCCCCCACCCTCAAGCCTGGAAAACCACAGCCCTAAATGAGAAGAGGCATTCTTGTTTTTGTGCCCAAATGTTGCCTTTTCCAAGACCACTCTAGCCCACCATGCCCCCATCCTATACCCATAAAAACTACAAACCCCAAGTTCCATGAGCCCAACAGCAGAGGAGCAGAAGAGCGGCACGGCAGAGGAGAGAAGAGAAGGAGCATCTGAACATGGAGAGGAGTTTGGCTGGGGACGGTTGGAGAGATCGGCCGTGGAATGGCCGAACTCTAGGGGAAGATCATCTTCCCACTCCATCCCCTTTCCAGCTCCCCATCCATCCTGCTGAGAGCCACCTCCATCTGGCGATAAAATTCCCCCACATTTACCATAATTCAATTTGTCCATGTGACCTGATTCTTCCTGGATGCCAGACAAGGACCCGGATACCAAGAGGGCACTGAGCTGGTTAACTCTTAAGCTGTCTGCAGATGGCAGGGCTAAAAGAGGACTGTAACATGCCCACTGGGGCTTCGGGAGTCACCAGTACCCACCCCTAGACACTATCATGGGGCTGGAGCCCAAAAGTGCTCACCCCAGGACCTGCACCTGCTCATCTGTGTGCTCCCCCTCCCATAAGGGGGGCAGGATCAGGGAACTCCTGTTTCACTAGCATCTCAAGTGCTTCATTTCTATGCCGTGAATCTGCATTAACTGCAGGTTATTCACTTTTAGTTTTGTTCTTCCAGCATCCGGTTTGCTCTGGGCATGAATAGCCTGTCCTGTATGGCTGGGTTGAGAGAGCAGGGAGGTTGTGGGAAGGTGGTGGATGACAGGACAGTTAGTATGGGCCGTAAGTTATATTACTTGCCAAACTTTTTCCTCACAAAGTAGTTTGTCTGAGCAAATGTAAAATGTGTTTTCTCAGACAGTTAATTAAGCCAAATGCACAGTGAACAACTCGTGGGCTTTCCTAGAGTCATTTGGGGTTTGCATTCAGCCTTTGAATCTGGGGAGGCTAGCCATTAATAATTTAGTATCTGGGAATGTTACCTGAGAACTAAGACTCTGAGCTACTAATTAGCCACCCAGAACCAAGAAGCTTTCTGTGTTGTTCTTACTATATTCATAAAAGCATAATCATGTGAGCTGATTTTTCAAGGAACAAACACATTTAGCAATATTTCGTGATATTCTGTGTGGGCTTTTGCATGTAGGTGGCTGAGAGGCAAGATGTATTTGGATGTGGAATTGACTAAAAAGTGAAGTTTAGAGAAGGAATGTGTGTGTGTCTGTGGTGGTGGGGTGCTATTGCTCTTTCTGAAAGACTTTGTAGTTACAAGAGACACAAATTCCTTAGGTTAAAGGACAGTCAGATGGATGAATCTTAACTGCTTACTAGTCCACACAAACCACTGGGAGGTCTGAAGAGCATGACTGAGTCCTCCCAACCCTAACCAGGATGGTACCCTCTGTTAAAAGAAAAGAAAAGAAAACAAAACAAAACAAACAGAACTTTAGACAAATTAAATTTAACAGACTTTAATTGAGCAAAGAGCAATTTTCAGATTAGGCCCCTGAAACAAAATAGGTTCAGAGAGACTCCAGGGCTGCCTTATGGTCAGAGATGTGTGGACAGAAAGAGGAAAGTGACATACAGAAAATGGAAGTGAGGTACAGAAACAGCTGGATTGCTTACGGCTGGGCATTTGCCTATCTAAACATGATTTGAACAGTTGGCTGCCTTTGATTTGCCCAAATGTGGTAAACGGTACAAGAGTAGGTTATATTCTTTTTACATATCTAGTTAGGTTACATTTACTATGTATGGAGAAACCTTTAGGCTGAACTTAAAATATGTAAGGAGGCAGCTTTAGGCCAAACTTAATTGAACAATTCCCCTCTTTGAGAGGCTGACCAAAACTTTAGGCATTCATGTCACTCTGCCACCATTGTAAATGTACTTATTTGGTCTCAAATCCCACTGAAACATAACAGAACAGTGGGATTTGTAAGGGTTACAAGGACTTTAGGTTAGTTTTTTTGGTAAGAATTAGAGCAAAAGGTACTTCTTTATTATGCTGGAATCCTCTGTTCTCAGGAAGAAAGAAAACTGGTTTGCTTTGGGATCTGTATGCTGCCTCGTAGTTTCAGCTTGATTATGTTGCATTTGGCATGAGTGATGACATTTTTGTTTTGTCTGGTCTAGTGCACAAGCTCAGTCCAATACAATTGCATCCGATAATTTTGTTTAAAAGTTCTCCACCTTTTTTTTTTTTTTTTTTTTCGAGACGGAGTCTCGCTCTGTTGCCCAGGCTGGAGTGCAGTGGCGCGATCTCGGCTCACTGCAAGCTCCACCTCCCGAGTTCACGCCATTTTCCTGCCTCAGCCTCACGAGTAGCTGGGACTACAGCCACCTGCCACCACTCCTGGCTAATTTTTTGTATTTTTAGTAGAGATGGGGTTTCACTGTGTTAGCCAGGATGGTCTCGATCTCCTGACCTCGTGATCCGCCCGCCTCGGCCTCCCAAAGTGCTGGGATTACAGGTATGAGCCACCGCGTCTGGCCAGTTCTCCACCTTTTTGGTCTGATTCTCACTTAGGTGAGAGTGTGACCAAAACTAGGTTTTGGCACTACTTTCAGTTACCATCATTTTGAGTTTCTGGTCTCAGTATGTCATTCATAGGTGACGATGTCCTCATAGTCATGCATTTCTTTGAGATTTTGTCATTCCAGCTGAAGTGAGACCATTTGATAGTCTACAGAAAGCTGCATGAAAACATTTAAAACTTTTGAGAGAATACAGTGCACCAGGGAGACTACTGTTATTACTATGAGGAAAATAATACCAAGAGTTTGAAGTATGCTTTTTAGTCAGGGCCTTCATAAACTAAACCATCTAAAAGCAAATAGAGCAAAGAATGAGCTAGAAAAAGAATCTACTAGTTTCAACCAAGGAGCTTGTTAATTCCCTACAGCTAAATCTCTATAATACCCCATATATTTATACATGTACAACAGGAAGTGTCAGGAACTCTACAGATTATTTTGTGTTATACCAGTAAGTATTCCAGAGCGATTGTATTATTTAGCATAACTTTAGCAAGATAATTTTTAAAAGTCTGTTGTAAATCCACAGCATTTGCAGTAGAATCTGATATAAAGCCTATTAGGAGGGACAAATTTCTATTCATTGCGTCATTTATTCCAAATCACAGATAAAGGAAGCTAACAAATGATTCCCACCTTGAAGGGTGAAGGCCTCCTGGCAATGTTCTATTTAACCTAGAATGTAGGTTAACAGGAATGGACCAATGTTCTGTTTCTGACTGATGATGAATCAACAAATGCACCATTAAATTCCTCACCCACACTGACTTTTCATTTTCTTTCTTTTTTTTTTTTTTTTTTTTTGATGGAGTCTCGCACTGTCGCCAATACTGCAGTGCAGTGGCATGATCTCAGCTCACTGAAAGCTCCATCTCCCGGGTTCACGCCATTCTCCTGCCTCAGCCTCCTGAGTAGCTGGGACTACAGGTGCCCGCCATCACACCTGGTTAATTTTTTTGTATTTTTAGTAGAGACGGGGTTTCACCATGTTAGCCAGGATGGTCTCGATGCCCTGACCTCGTGATCTGCCTGCCTCGGCCTCCCAAAGTGCTGGGATTACAGGCGTGAGCCACCGTGCCCCGCCTGGCTTTTCATTTTCTATACATCAAGGTATAAGTTTGCTCATGTGTAAGGTTGGCTGTGAAATCTTCCACAAATAAAAGTACGCCCCCTGGGTGCACACAAGATCTCTTTTCCAATTCTACTGTTCATAGGGACATGAACAAGGAAAAACTTAAGAGAGGTAAGAGGCTCATGATAGCAGAGAAGTCTTGACTTGTTATCTTAGGAAAGCTGTCCATGTCTAGAATGCTATGTGTTTCCAGGGACAAACTCCCCCAGTAAGCTTTACCTCAAAGCCTCCATTGGGTGCCCAGTTCTGACAGTCTGGAAGGGCCCTTCTGAGTTGTGATATTACAGACCCCAGTTTCAAGGTCCTGAAGTTTTGCTCTAGTTTAAGTGGAAAGGGCAGACTTTCTCTGATGTTGTTTCCAGAAGACTCAATCTTTGGGTTCTAGATTGTTAGGGGTTTAATTGTCCTCATTTGGTAGATCATGAAAAGCTTTCTTTACCTGGTGAAAATACACTTAGGCATAATGCATTAAAGCCTTGCATCATTTATTCATATCAGAATTTAGAAGTAGAAAATACATGAGGTTCTATTATTAGAAGCATAGGCCTTCCAGTGACTATTTCATAAGGGTTCAACTTATGTTTTCCACTGGAAGTGGATCTCATTGTCATCAGTCTGCGTTACCTTTGACCAGGCTATCTAGTCAATTCAGTTAGCTTTGCCTAATATTATTGTATCTGCAATACCTTATTTAACTATTTTACAACTTGCCAGTGAAACAAGTGCATTTATTGCTGGAGATTTCTCCAGTAATGCACCATGAAAGAAGTATATTTCCTAATAACTTTTTAGCAACTGTTATAGCATCACCCTTCTTGCATGGGAAAGCTTTTATACAACCAGAAAACATGCATTGAAAATGACAAGTGGGCCAGGTGCGGTGGCTCACACCTGTAATCCCAGCACTTTGGGAGGCCGAGGCGGGTGGATCACGAGGTCAGGAGATTGAGACCATCCTGGCTAACACAGTGAAATCCCGTCTCTACTAAAAATACAAAAAATTAGCTGGGTGTTGTGGCGGGCACCTGTAGTCTCAACTACTCGGGAGTCTGAGGCAGGAGAATGGCATGAACCCAGGAGGTGGAGCTTGTAGTGAGCCGAGATCGTGCCACTGCACTCCAGCCTGGACGACAGAGCAAGACTTCATCTCAAAAAAATAAATAAATAAAAGAAAAAATAAAAAGAAAATGACAGGTGAATGAAAACCCACCATTAAATGTTAAAATGCTACCATGAGGTAGCAGAAAGGTACCTGACATTTTGATTGTATTCCCAGGATTATGGGTTTGACAAACCAAACATTGGTCATAAAACATTTCAGCAATGTAGAACAGTCATCACACCAATATACACATTTTCTATTTGGATCATTGTATTGCTTCCATGATGAGTCAGGAAAGGCATAGCTTTTAGTAATGGAAGCTTTAACCAGAAAGGACCAGATGGTGATCTAAGCTCTCCATTAACCCATGCTTAACATTGAATTTATATCCTTTTAAATACTAGTTTTATTTCTCCAATTCAGATGCCTAGGTAATTGTACCTGAATTGGAGAAACAAACTGGTATTTAAGAGGATATAAATTTAATAACCCAATCTAATAATTGGGATATCATAGGTAATTTGACTTGGACCATGGAGTTCATTTGAACTGCAAATCACATTTCAGTATTGGCTGATTTAGCATGAAAATCTGGCAGAGTATTCCTTTGGTATTAATTCTTGTCCTGCTGGGTTTGCAGTTTTATAATCCAGTCAATTTCTTCATTAGAGTTCTGGGAATTTTTACCCAATCCAAATGATATGATCCTAAAGTTATCCAAAACCTGTATTCCAGAATGGTCGTCAGGGGTCTTTCCAGGAACCTCCTTAAAGATACAATATTCTAGGATTTTACTTGCTTGTAAGCTTTCAGAAAATGCATTAGAATTAAGCAACTGGCCAGGCGTGGTGGCTCATGCCTGTAATCCCAGCACTTTGCAAGGCTGAGGTGGGCACATGACCTAAGATCAGGAGTTCGAGACCAGCCTGGCCAACATGGTGAAACCCCATCTCTACTAAAAATACAAAAATTAGCCGGGCATGGTGCCAGGTGCCTGTAATCATAGCTACTCAGGAGGCTGAGGCAGGAGAATTGCTTGAACCCAGGAGACCGAGGTTGCAGTGAGCTGAGATCATCCAGGGCACTCCAGCCTGGGTGACAGAGCAAGACTCTGTCTCAAACAAACAAACAAACAAACAAAAGAAGTAAGCAATTAACTGTGGAAATAAAATGGTCTTAAAAGATAACTTAAATGGTCTTAAAAATAACTTAAAAGATACAATTTACAAGAAAATTTTTTTCTATGGCCTATAATAATTTACATAATAACCATAATTATGACTGAAAACATACCAAGACATATCAGGATTTTAGGAACCTCATACAATTTTGGAACATATATTGATAATATTTTCACAAAATATAACTCAAAGAAGGTTAAACCTTTCTTATTTGACAATCCTTTCCATGTAATTTAACATATCAAATAAATCTGTTTATTCTCTCTTTAGGAGGCTTCAAGGGTCTTCTGCAACATCCCAAAGTTAGTTTTCAGTCAAAAAGATTTAATTTTAAATTTGATTTTAGAAAGCTTGTCAAATACGTCAAAGGTTTAAAACAATCAAAACAGGATCAAAGATCACTGTAAAATAATAGTGATTAATTTAGCCTAAGTGACAATTTAAAGTTTTTAAAAAGCAATACTCTGGTTTCTCTTCAGATCATATAAATGTTTTGCCTTTTAAAGTTTTTAAAAAGCAAAAATCTTCATTCTTTCATAGAGAAGAAACTCAGTTTTCCAATCAAGAGACCTAAGAAAGACAGCATGAAACAGAATCTCTCTTCTTCCTTTTTTCTTTTTTTTTGCATTTTACTCAAAAGGTGAACAAAGATATTTTACTGTCTCTTATTAACACTACATGAAATCCTTGTTCAATATATAAAACCAAAACTTACTTTTGTATTAGTGTGTTATCAATACTAAAGCTAACTTTAGCAATCTTAGCAAATCCATCCAATCTCAATCAGCTTTTGACCACACAAGATTTCAGTAAACCTTTTATAATTTTCTACAGAACTTCTTTCTATTCTCTTTCTCTTTTCAACTTTCTATATTCACTTAATTATTATCTGTCATTTTTATTCCTTTATTTTGAAACAAACTTTAAATAACTTCTCTTCTAGACAAAATTATTTGTTTCTCAACAAGCACATATTTTCATGCCTTTACAATGTTCCTCACCAAAAACATATATTGCTTTTCTTTATACACTCTGTATACAGAATTATTTCTCTAGTAAACAATTGTAAATCTAGTAGTTTTAATCACATATATTAGCTACAAATTCAACTTAGTAACCCTAATTTCTAGTGAAATTCTAGGAAGTAAGTAATTTTGAACTGTTTTATATCAGTATTTGTAGATGAAAACCATTTCATAATTGTTAAGAAAGAAGTTTCCTGGCAATTTTTTAATTAACTAATCTAGATATATTTAGCTTTTCTATACCATATAAATATAAGATGCAAAGTATATAAACAAACATATGTTTAATAATTAATGTTTCAGTATTTTAACTTAGAAATGACTTGACATTTTATGACCACCTATTACTTGATTTAACATACCATGAAAACTGAAAAGAACTGTGAAACTACGGCCAGGCGCAGTGGCTCACGCCTGTAATCCGAGCACTTTGGGAGGTCAAGGGGGGTGGATCACCTGAGGTTGGTAGTTTGAGACTAGCCTGACCAACATGGAGAAACCCTGTCTCTACTAAAAATACAAAATTAGCCGGGTGTGGTAGCGCAAGCCTGTAATCCCAGCTACTTGGGAGGCTGGGGCAGGAGAATCGCTTGAACCTTGGAGGCAGAGGTTGCAGTGAGCTGAGATCATGCCATTGCACTCCAGCCTGGGCAACAAGAGCAAAACTCCATCACACACACACAAAAAAGAATTGTGAAACTATGACACTGGTACCCTCCCTGACATCTTCTCTGGTTGTACTGGGTGCCAAGTACTCATGTGGTTGACTAGGATGACTAGGAAGGGTGGGAATCACCTAGGTCCTGAATATACACACTGTCTATAGAGCTCAGGATAGAGGACAGAGCTGGGAAGAGGATCCCTGGAGGATTCAACGCCTCCCTGAATGGCCAGAAGGCAAACCTGCACCAGGGAGGAAGGGGCCATTTTGGGCTTTACTCTGCCATCTAGGCACTGAGAACATATCCCCAGCATGGCCACTTGTCAAGCCCTGGAATCCAAAGGCTCAAAACCAAACACACAGTAAGATGCGTGTTTCAAGGAAGCCCAGCAACCAGCTCTTACAACTTTAGCTTACAAACAAATCAAGTAAGTATCAAAAATATTACAGAAGCAGCAATTTCATAACATTAAAACAGGTATCAGAGACAGCATAAACCTCTCTGACCAGTATTTGAAGATAAAGAAGCCTGAATTATACTAAACTGACAATTCTGAATTCATTCTTATTTTATTTTACTAACAATTTAAAAACCAGCTTTATTTACAAAATACGATCACATAGCATAACACATATAGACATATAGAAATACAGACAGACAGAAGCAGGTCTTTTTTTTTTTTTCTTTGAGACAGAGTCTCACTCTGTCGCCCAGGCTGGAGTGCAGTGGTGCAATCTCAGCTCACTGTAACCTCTGCCTCCCAGGTTCAAGTGATTCTCCTGCCTCAGCCTCCCAAGTAGCTGGGACTACAGGCATGCACCACCACGCCCGGCTAATTTTTTGTATTTAGTAGAGATGGGGTTTCGCCATGTTGGTCAGGCTGGTCTTGAACTCCTGACCTCAGGTGATCCACCAGCCTCAGCCTCCCAAAGTGGTGGGATTACAGGCGTGAGCCACTGTGCCTGACAGAAGCAGGTCTTATAACTTTCATAAAGAATTCTCATTTGCTGGCTTTCAAACAGTTTTTTTTTCCATTCAGACTATCAATCTTCCAGTGACTTGTTTTATTGCCCTCAGTAACTGTCAGCTAAGCAACTCTAAATTTGCATTTCTAACAAGATGACTCTTAGGTGAAACAAGGGAGAAAGTTTATATCTCAAAATCACGGAGGTAGGCCTCGGGCCTAAATATTGTACCATCATTTGTCTAAACCAAGGGAAAAGGGTAGAGGTAAGGCCCAGTTAAAATTATAAGAAAAAGTTAAATGGGAGAGTTCCCTGACCCCCCTTTGCAGGATGTGTGACAGGGGTGTGGCTCATCTGTTTGGCCACCCATGCTCAAACCCCTTATTGGAGGGGGAGCAGATGGGCAGGTGCAGGAGCCAGGGTGAGTGCTTTTGGGCTCCAGCCCCACGGTAGCATCTGGGGGTGGGTGCCTGCAAATCCCAGAGCCCAAGTGAGGATGTTACACTGCTCTTTTAGCCCTGCCATCTTCAGACTGCTTAAGTGTTAACGAGCTCAATGCCCTCTTGGTACCTGGGTCCTTGTCCAGCATCCAGGAAGAATCCGGTCACACGGACAAATTGAAGGATGGTAAATGTGGGGGACTTTTTTGCCAGGTGTAGGTGGCTCTCAGCAGGATGGACAGGGAGCTGGAGAGCGGACGGAGTAGGGTGGGAAGATGATCTTCCCCTGCAGTTCAGCCATCCTGCAGCTGATCTCCTCTCCGACTGTCCCCAGCTGAACTCCTCTCGACCTTTAGACACTCCTTCTCTGTTGTGCCACTCTTCTGCTCCTTTGCTCTTCTGCTCATGGGGCTTTGGGTTTGGGGTTTATATGGGTACAGAATAGGGGGGTGTGGTAGGACAAAAGGCAATATTTGGGCATGAAAACAGAAATGCCTGTTCCCATTTAGGGCTGTGGGTTTCCAGGCTTGAGGGTGGGGCCTTGACTGGGGAACCGCCCTCTTCTACCCAGTATTTCCCTGTCTCCTGTCCATATCAAAAGTACCTTAAACAAAAGACTTGTTATGTAAATTTGAAACAATGGTAAGAGTTTCTAGTGACTCAGGCCTCTGTCTCTTCTTGGTGTACAGAGGAACACACCCTTAAAAATGAAGACGTTTGGCCAAGTGTGGTGGCTCATGCCTGTAATCCCAGCACTTTGGGAGGCCGAGTCAGGTGGATCACGAGGTCAGGAGATGGAGACCATCCGGGCTAACATGGTGAAACCCCGTCTCTACTAAAAATACAAAAAATTAGCCGGGAGTGGTGGTGGGCGCCTGTAGTCCCAGCTACTCGGGAAGCTGAGGCAGGAGAATGGCGTGAACCCGGGAGGCAGAGCTTGCAGTGAGCTGAGATCGCGTCACTGCACTCCAGTCTGGGCGACAGAGTGAGACTCCGTCTCAAAAAAAAAAAAGAAGACATTTTTCATAGATGTAAATTTTTTTTACAAAAGGATTTCAAAATAGCTAGCTAAATGCCAGGAAGTTATATTTTGGAGACTGATTTAGTTTAATAGTACATCTTTTTAACTTAGCTACTGTTTCTTAGCTAAAATTACTGAGTTCAGAGTGGAGCTCATTAAGAAGAAAAAGCACAAAGAACCAATTCTCTATGCCTGGACTCAGCACTCAGCATAGATAGCTTTGGAAAAAAAAAAAAAGAAGCAAACTTACTTTACCAGGGGCCTACCTTTTATAAATACTTCATCCAAGATAGCTTTTTTTCAGCCTTTAGGGTATAATAGTAACTAAGCAAAAGGTTAGTAGATTTAATTTTTCTTACCAATCAGTTGCTTAAGCCTTTTATTTGCCTCATATAGTCTTTTTAAAAAGGCAATAAAATATTGAAATCTTTTTAGAAGCTTCTGCACATCAATAAGCCTCCCTGCATGAGACAAATTTGGGAACCTTCATTTTAAATGCACTTCTTAAAGTGCAGTGTTGTTCATTTGGAATGTTTCATAGTGATTTGGTATTGATATGGACAGGAGGCAGGGAAATACTGGGTAGAAGAGGGCGGTTGTCTGGCAGAGGTCCCACTCTCAAGCCTGGAAACCTGCAGCCCTAAATGGGAACAGGCATTCCTGTTTTCATGCCCAAATGTTGCCTTTTGGCCAGCCACATCCCCCTATCCTGTACTCATAAAAACCCTAAAGCTCAGCCTCCAGAAGCTGACAAGCAGAGAAACAGATGAGTGGCCGAGTGGCATGGCAGAGAAGGAGAGAAGGAGCATCTGAACATTGAGAGGAGTCTGGCTGGCGATGGTTGGAGAGGAGATCAGCTGTGGGACAGCCAAACTCCAGGGGAAGATCATCTTTCTACTCCATCCCCTTTCCAGCTCCCCATCTGTCCTGCTGAAAGCCACCTCCACCACTCAATAAAATCCCCGCATTCACCATCCTTCAAGTCTGTGTGACCTGATTCTTCCTGGACGCTGGACAAAGACCCAGGTACCAAGAGGGCAGGGTGTAAAAGGCTGTCACCCTGGCTCTCCACTGAGCTGGTTTAATACTTAGCCATCTGCAGGTGGCAACTGCTAAGAGAGCATTAATTGTAACACACCCCTAGATGCTACCGTGGGGCTGGAGCCCAAAAGTGCTTTCCCTGGCTCTTGCACCTGCCTGTCTGTGTACTCCTCCTCCTGAAAGGGGTTTGAGTGTGCAGCAGCTGAGCAAACGAGTCACACCCCCATCACGAGTCCCGCGAAGGGCTCAGGGAACTCTCCCATTACATTATCTTTAGTAAGATTTCAACATTTTTGTAAGCATTTGCTGTTTCCGGGGTCTAATACTTACACATGCAATTGTAAGTATAATTGGAAGGTGGAGTAATCAGTTTTTTAGAAATTAAGAATCCCATTTTTATGTCAAATCTTAGTTTTGGCTCTTAAATCCCCCTGATCAACTTATCCAATGATTTTTTCCTACCTAAACATGCCAGAGAAAAAAATCAAAAGAGACAGAACACAAAAATCTCTGCAAATTTCCAAAAATTGAAGTTTGCACCCCCTGTAGCATTGCCATTTACTGCCAGTTTCTGTTTCATCCAGTCAGATATCCAAGGCCTCTAACTGGATCCAAGCCAGTTACTTTTCAGCTCGAGTCTAGGATTAGACTAGAGTAATTAGTCTAGTGTGAATCCCAGCGTGATTGACGCAGAAGATGGGTGATTTCTGCATTTCCAGCTGAGCTACCTGGTTCATCTAATTAGTCTAATCCTAGACTCTGTCCAGTTTCTGTCCTAAGGTCCTAATCCAGTTCAGATAAAAAATTTGCTCAAACTAATTTAGATAGCTCAAAACACAAGTCCACGGAGCTTTGGAATCCAAGAGTGAACTTACCCACAATCACCAGTTTCTGCAAGAGAGCAATAAACACAATGGGCCTGGTAGGTATTTTTCTTGGTCTCTTGGTGCTCCTGGGGGTTGCAAGAGGCTCTACTTTGGGTTCCACTTCTAATGCCATCTGTTAAAACAAAACAAAACAAAAAACTTTAGACAAGTTAAATTTAACAGAGTTTAATTGAGCAAAGAATAATTTCAGATTGGGTAGCCCCCCAAACCAGAATAGATTCAGAGCTACTCTAGCACTGACACATGGTCAGAGAGGATTTATGGACAGAAAAAAGAAAATGACATACAGAAAACAGAAGTGAGATAGAGAAACTAGATTGGTTACAGCTGGGCATTTGCCTTATTTGAATATGGTTTGAACAGTTGGCTTCCTTTGATTGGCTGAAATTTGGGGATTGATATAAGAAAATAGGTTACAGTCTGTTGAAACATCCAGTTAGGTTATAGTTCCCTATGTGTGGAGAAACCTGTAGACTGAACTTAAAATATGTAAGGAGGCAGCCTTAGGCTAAACTTTACTTAACACCTGTCTCTATCTTCCTGTTCCTCTGGTCATTATAAGGCAATATCTTGAGACTAAATATTCACCGGCAGCAAGTAAATGTAGTGTCCCAGCACCTCACCAGCTCTGTAACTATAGGAAAGTCACCAGTTTGGACTATTTCTCACTCATGTGCCTTGAACCTCAACCCTGCCTTCCCACACAACCACCATCATTGTTCCTCTAGCTTTTGGATGTGGTTGGGGAATAAGGAAGTGGCCTAAAGACATACCTGGTTTCAAATCCTGGCTGTTCCTCACTAGCTGTGTGACTCTATCAGCCACACAGCTTCTGTAAGTCATGATCTCTCTTCTGTAAAAATGGATAAAAATGTGGCCTCATGCGTCTAAGGATTAACTGTAGTAATGTACATAAAGCTCTTAGCACAGGGCCTGAAACTTGCTAGGTGCTGGTAAGTAGTAGCTAATAACTTTATTATTTATATCATGTTTATGAATGGGCTATTAGTAAACAAGTTTATTCAAAAGGCCACGTGGTTCACAAAGATTATTTATAGAGTGCAATTCAATTGCTTACAGGGCTTATGAGGACATGAAAGATTGAGTTTTTTTGTTTTTTTTTTTTCTTCTGTGCCATGGTGGCCATAGACTTCTTTTTCTGGCCATACATTAGGACAAGCATCATGTAGATAAGAAGTGATGGGAGAGATCCGTTCCAAGACGGCTGAATAGGAACAGCTCTGGTGTGCAGCTCCCAGTGTGACTGACGCAGAAGATGGGTGATTTCTGCATTTCCAGCTGAGCTACGTGGTTCATCTCATTGGGACTGGTTGGATAGTGGGTGCAGCCTACGGAGGGCCAGCCAAAGCAGGGCAGGGCATTGCCTCACCCGGGAAGCACAAGGGGTCAGGGGATTTCCCTTTCCTAGCGAAGGGAAGCCGTGACAAACTGTACCTGGAAAAACAGGAAACTCCCGCCCATATATTGCGCTTTTCCCAGTTTTTCTTAGCAACTGGCAGACAGATTCTCCCCTGTGCCTGGCTCGGCAGGTCCCACGCCCACGGAGCCTTGCTCACTGCTAGTGCAGCAGTCTGAGATTGAACTGCGAGGTGGCAACCTGGCTGGGGGAGGGGTGTCTGCCATTGCTGAGGCTTGAGTAGGTAAACAAAGCGTCAGGGAAGCTCAAACTGGGCAGAGCCCACCACAGCTCAGCAAGGCCTCTGCCTCTATAGATTCCACCTCTGTGCGCAGGGCATAGCTGAACAAAAGGCAGCAGACAGCTTCTGCAGACTTAAATGTCCCTGTCTGATAGCTCTGAAGAGAGCAGTGGTTCTCCCACCATGACATTTGAGCTCTGAGAATGGACAGATTGCTTCCTCAAGTGGGTCCCTGATGCCCGTGTAGCCTAACTGCGAGACATCTCCCAGTAGGGGCCGATAGACACCTCATATAGGCAGGTGCCCCTCTGGGACGAAGCTTCCAGAGGAAGGACCAGGCAGCAATATTTGCTGTTCTGCAATATTTGCTGTTCTGCAGCCTCTACTGGTGACACCCAGGCAAACAGGGTCTGGAGTGGAACTCCAGCAAACTCCAACAGACCTGCAGCTGAGGGACCTGACTGTTAGAAGGAAAACTAACCAATGGAAAGGAATAGCACCAACATCACCAAAATGGACATCTACACCAAAACCCCATCTGTAGGTCACCAGTATCAAAGACAAAAGGTAGATAAAACCACAAAGGTGGGAAGAAACCAGAACAGAAAAGTGGAAAATTCTAAAAACCAGAGCGCCTCTTCTCCAAAGGATTGCAGCTCCTCACTAGCAATGGAACAAAGCTGGACAAAGAATGACTTTGATGAGTTGACAGAAATAGGCTTCAGAAGGTCAGTAATAACAAACTTCTCTGAGCTAAAGGAGCATGTTCAAACCCATTGCAAGGAAGCTAAAAACCTTGAAAAAAGCTTAGACGAATGGCAAACTGGAATAAACAGTGTAGAGAAGACCTTAAATGACCTGATGGAGCTGAAAACCATGGCACGAGAACTTCGTGATGCATGCACAAGCTTCAACAGACAATTCGATCAAGTGGAAGAAAGGGTATCAGTGATTGAAGATCAAATTAATGAAATAAAGCGAGAAGACAGGGTTAGAGTAAAAAGAAACAAACAAAGCCTCTAAGAAATATGGGGCTATGTGAAAAGACCAAATCTACGTTTGATAGGTGTACCTGAAAGTGATAGGGAGAATGGAACCAAGATGGAAAACACTCTTCAGAATATTATCCAGGAGAACTTACCCAACTTAGCAAGGCGGGCCAACATTTAAATTCAGGAAATACAGAGAACACCACATAGATACTCCTCGAGAACAGCAACCCCAAGACACATAGTAGTCAGATTCACCAAGGTCAAAATGAAGGAAAAAATGTTAAGGGCAGCCAGAGAGAAAGGTCTGGTTACCCACAAAGGGAAGCCCATCAGACTAATAGCAGATCTCTCGGCAAAAACCCTACAAGCCAGAAGAGAGTGGGGGCCAATATTCAACATTCTTAAAGAAAAGAATTTTCAACCCAGAATTTCATATCCAGCCAAATTAAGCTTCATAAGTGAAAGAGAAACAAAATCCTTTATAGACAAGCAAATGCTGAGAGATTTTGTCACCACCAGGCCTGCCTTACAAGAGCTCCTGAAGGAAGCACTAAACATGGAAAGAAACAACTGGTACCAGCCACTGCAAGAACATGCGAAATTGTAAAGACCATCGATGCTATGAAGAAACTGTATCAATTAACAGGCAAAATCACCAGCTAACATCATAATGACAGGATCAAATTCACACGTAACAATATTAACCTTAAATGTAAATGGGCTAACTGCCCCAGTTGAAAGACACGGATTGGCAAATTGGATAAGGAATCAAGACCCATCAGTGTGCTGTATTCAGGAGACCCATCTCATGTGCAGAACATAGGCTCAAAATAAAGGGATGGAGGAAGATCTAACAAGCAAACGGAAAGCAAAAAAAAAAAGCAGGGGTTGCAATCCTAGTCTCTGATAAAACAGACTTTAAACCAACAAAATCAAAAGAAACAAAGAAGGCCATTACATAATGGTAAAGGGATCAATTCAACAAGAAGAGCTAACTATCCTAAATATATATGCACCCAAGACAGGAGCACCCAGATTCATAAAGCAAGTCCTTAGAGACCTACAAAGAGACTTAGACTCCCACACAGTAATAATGAGAGACTTTAACACCCCACTATCAATATTAGACAGATCAACGAGACAGAAGATTAATAAGGATATCCAGGACTTGAACTCAGCTCTGCACCAAGCAGACCTAATAGACATCTACAGAATGTTCCACCCCAAATCAACAGAATATACATTCTTCTCAGCAACACATAGCACTTATTCTAAAATTGACTACATAATTGGAAGTAAAGCACTCCTCAGCAAATGTAAAAGAACAGAAATCACAACAAACTGTCTCTCAGAACACAGTGCAATCAAATTAGAACTCAGGATTAAGAAACTCACTCAAAATATCACAACTACATGGAAACTGAACAACCTGTTCCTGAATGACTACTGGGTAAATAATGAAATGAAGGCAGAAATAAAGATGTTCTTTGAAACCAGTGAGAACAAAGACACAACGTACCAGAATCTCTGGGACACATTTAAAGCAGTGTGTAGAGGGAAATTTATAGCACTAAATGCCCACAAGAGAAAGCAAGAAAGATCCAAAATCAATACCCGAACATCACAATTAAAAGAACTAGAGAAGTGGCCAGGCACGGTGGCTCATGCCTGTAATCCCAGCACTTTGGGAGGCCAAGGTGAGCCGATCACGAGGTCAGGATATCAAGACCATCCTGGCTAACATGGTGAAACCCCGTCTCTACTAAAACATACAAAAAATTAGCTGGGCGTGGTGGCGGGCACCTGTGGTCCCAGCTACTCGGGAGGCTGAGGCAGGAGAATGGTGTGAACCCAGGAGGCAGAGCTTGCAGTGAGCTGAGATCGAGCCACTGCACTCCAGCCTGGGCAACAAACTGAGACTCTGTCTCAAAAAAAAAAAAAAAAAAAAAAAGAACTAGGGAAGCAAGAGCAAACAAATTCAAAAGCTAGCAGAAAGGCAAGAAATAACTAAGATCGGAGCAGAACTGAAGGAGATAGAGACACAAAAAAAACCCTTCAAAAATCAATGATTCCAGGAGCTGGTTTTTTGAAAAGATCCACAAAACTGATAGACCACTAGCAAGACTAATAAAGAAGAAAAGAGAGTAGAATCAAATTGATACAATAAAAAATGATAAAGGGGATATCACCACCGATCCCACAGAAATACAAACTACCATCAGAGAATACTATAAACACCTCCATGCAAATAAACTAGAAAATCTAGAAGAAATGGATAAATTCCTGGACACATACACCCTCCCAAGACTAAACCAGGAAGAAGTTGAATCTCTGAATAGACCAATAACAGGCTCTGAAATTGAGGCAATAATCAATAGCCTACCAACCAAAAAGAAATCCAGGAGCAGACAGATTCACAGCCGAATTCTACCAGAGGTACAAAGAGGAGCTGGTACTACTCCTTCTGAAACTATTCCAATCAATAGAAAAAGACGGAATCCTCCCTACCTCATTTTATGAGGCCAGCATCATCATGCTACCAAAGCCTGGCAGAGACACAACAAAAAAAGAGAATTTTAGACCAATATCCCTGATGAACATCAATGCGAAAATCCTCAATAAAATACTGGCAACCTGAATCCATCAGCACATCAAAAAGCTTATCCACCACGATCAAGTCTGCTTCATCCCTGGGATGCAAGGCTGGTTCAACATATGCAAATCAATAAATATAATCCATCACATAAACAGAACCAATGACAAAAAACACATGATTGTCTCAATAGATGCAGAAAAGGCCTCGACAAAATTCAACAGCCCTTCATGCTAAAAAGTCTCAATAAATTAGGTATTGATGGAACATATCTCAAAATAATAAGAGCTATTTATGAGAAACCCATAGCCAATATCATACTGAATGGGCAAAAACTGGAAGCATTCCCTTTGAAAACTGGCACAAGACAGGGATGCCCTCTCTCACCACTCCTATTCAACATAGTGTTGGAAGTTCTGGCCAGGGCAATCAGGCAAGACAAAGAAATAAAGGGTATTCAATGAGGAAAAGAGGAAGTCAAATTGTCCCTGTTTGCAGATGACATGATTGTATATTTAGAAAACCCCATCATCTCAGCCCAAAATCTCCTCAAGGTGATAAGCAACTTGAGCACAGTCTCAGGATACAAAATCAATGTGCAAAACTCACAAGCATTCTTATACACCAGTAACAGACAAACAGCCAAATCATGAGTGAACTCCCACTCACAATTGCTACAAAGAAAATAAAATACCTAGGAATATGACTTATAAGGGATGTGAAGGACCTCTTCAAAGAGAACTACAAACCACTGCTCAACGAAGTAAAAGAGGACACAAACAAATGGAAGAACATTCCATGCTCATGGATAGGAAGAATCAATATCGTGAAAATGGCCATACTTCCCGAGGTAATTTATAGATTCAATGCCATCCCCATCAAGCTACCAATGACTTTCTTCACAGAATTAGAAAAAGTACTTTAAAGTTCATATGGAACAAAAGAAGAGCCCACATTGCCAAGACAATCCTAAGGAAAAAGAACAAAGCTGGAGGCATCATGCTACCTGACTTCAAACTATACTACAAGGTTACCGTAACCAAAACAGCATGCTACTTGTACCAAAACAGATATATAGACCAATGGAACAGAACAGAGGCCTCAGAAATAACAGCACACATCTGCAACCATCTAATCTTTGACAAACATGACAAAAACAAGAAATGGGGAAAGGATTCCCTGTTTAATAAATGGTGCTGGGAAAACTGGCTAGCCATGTGTAGAAAGCTGAAACTGGATCTCTTCCTTACACCTTATACAAAATTTAATTCAAGATGGATTAAAGACTTAAATGTTAGACCTAAACCATAGAAATCCTAGAAGAAAACCTAGACAATACCATTCAGGATACAGGCATGGGCAAGGACTTCATGACTAAAACACCAAAAGCAATGGCTACAAAAGCCAAAGTTGACAAATGTGATCTAATTAAACTAAAGAGCTTCTGCACAGCAAAAGAAACTACCATCAGAGTGAACAGGCAACCTACAGAATGGGAGAAAATGTTTGCAATCTACCCATCTGACAAAGGGCTAATATCCAGAATCTACAAAGAACTCAAACAAATTTACAAGAAAAAAGCAAACAACCCCATCCAAAACTGGGCAAACAATATGAACAGACACTTCTCAAAAGAAGACATCTATGCAGCCAACAGACACATGAAAAAATGCTCATCATCACCAGTCATCACAGAAATGCAAATCAAAACCACAATGAGATACCATCTCGTGCCAGTTAGAATGGCGATCATTAAAAAGTCAGAAAACAACTGATGCTGGAGAGGATGTGGAGAAATAGGAACACTTTTACACTGTTGGTGGGACTGTAAACTAGTTCAACCATTGTGGAAGACAGCATGGTGATTCCTCAAGTATCTAGAATTAGAAATACCATTTGACCCAGCAATCCCATTACTGGGTATATACCCAAAAGATTATAAATCATGCTGCTATAAAGACACATGCACACTTATGTTTATTGCAGCACTATTCATAATAGCAAAGACTTGGAACCAACCCAAATGTCCATCAATGATAGACTACATTAACAAAATGTGGCACATATACACCATGTAATACTATGCAGCCATAAAAAAGGATAAGTTCATGTCCTTTGCAGGGACATTGATGAAACTGGAAACCATCATTCTCAGCAAACTATCATGAAGACAGAAAACCAAACACCACATGTTCTCACTCATAGGTGGGAATCGAATAACGAGATCACTTGGACAAAGGGCCAGGAACATCACACACTGGAGCCTGTCGGGGGGTGGGGGGCTTGGGGAGGAATAGCATTAGGAGAAATACCTAACGTAAATGACGAGTTGATGGGTACAGCAAACTAACATGGCACATGTATACCTATGTATCAAACCTGCACATTGTGCACATGTACGCTAGAACTTAAAGTATAATAAATAGTAACAAGAAGTGATGTCTGAGACCAAGCCCAGAAAAATCATTTTTCCTAGACAAATGCTTTCTAGGAAAACTTATCTCACCAGCCAATGAACTATATATTAGAAATGATTTTTCTAGGAAATGATTTCCTACACCTTTTCTAGAAAAATCATTTCCCAGAATAATCATTTCAAGTTTTGAAGATAAATCACTTTTTTTCCTCTAAGTATCTTCCATCATAAATTGGAAATAAGTCTCAGATAGTATTCTTTTTCTCAGTGCCTGTGGAGGTAGTTTTAGTTACAAGAAGCCAAATCATTTAGCTTACCTCAAGCTAGGATTCCTAAGGCAGCAAGAGGGAGAGGAATCCTGGTCAGGATTCACAGAGCTCTACACAGTCCTGCCTCTCTACCCTAACATGACTCAGCTGCTCTTTCCTTCTCTCTACCGCAATTGCCAATTGCCAGTTGTTTAAATCTTTCCCATTTCAAATTTCCAAAGAAAAAACCCAACTGGTCTAGTGACCACTTTCTCTGTTTGAGGAGAGCTTCTTATGGCATAGCATAGCACAGCATAGCATAGACATAGAACTCAAAATTACAAGCCCCAGATTCTTTGATTCAGTCTTGCACGGAGGTAGAGTTGATGATAGAGGCGGCAAGTCTCAATCAATGTTGAATGAAGAGGCTTGAAGGAACAAAGAGATTCTTGGCCCTGGTGTTCTGTATTCTCCAAGAGCTACCGTTTGCATTTCCTTTCGAGTCAGGAAAGAAGTTTGAAGTCCATTTATAAATCAGCTGCCTTAAAGACACTCAGATTATAAGGCTGAAATGAGGATGCTTTCTTTTCAGATTTCTATCTTTTCTGTATCTTGTCATCATAAAATGAGTGCTGCATAGTCTATTTGCAAGATATTTCCCAAAAACTCTATTTTACCTACAATGGTTTATTGCATATTGCCCTTAACCTTGATTTTATAATACTTGTTTACCTACTGAATGTGGGAAATTACAGTTACTCTTGTGTGTTTGTTATGGAAAATTCTATTTAAATTTACTCGTCAACCTTCTAGTAGTTAACCCTTTGACTATTGTTTTACTGATCAACAAAGAGGCCAGAGTAGCTAGAACCCAGTGAGCAAGAAGAGAGAAGTCAAGGATGAGGTTAGAGAGGTCAATGGGTAGGCACCCTTATATATTAATTCAGTCAGTATAAAAGCCTATTTAGACTCCCCTGGAGTTAGGAGTAGGGATCGGGAACTAACATCTGTTTTCTGTATAGCTATGATACAAATAAAGATAAATGATAGGTTTAGTTGAATAGTATTGAAACTTCTTACCACTTTCACTACCACTGTCCTCGTACAAGCAACTATCATCTTTGGTCTATGAATTTTTGCAAAAACCTATCTTGGCCAGGTGCAGTGACTCACGCCTGTAATTCCAGCACATTGGGAGGCCGAGGCAGGTGGATTACTTGAGCCCAGGAGTTTGAGAACAGCCTGGGCAACATGGTGAAACCCCACCTCTACTAAAATTACAAAAAATTAGCTGGGCATAGTGGTGTTTACTTGTAGTCCCAGCTACTCGGGAGGCTGAGTGGGAGAATCAACTGAGCCCGAGAAGCTGAGGCTGCAGTGAGCCATGATCATGACACTGCACTCCAGCCTGAGCAACGGAACGAGACCTGTCTCAACAAAAACCAAAACAAATAAATAAAACCTTCTATCTGATCTCTTGCTTCTTCCCTTGCCTTCTTGCAGTCTGGTCAACACAACAATCAGGGTGTGGCTGTTAAATAAGTCTGCTTTCTTTCAGTGGCTTCTCATGTCTCTCAGAGGAAAACCTCAATCCCTACATGGTCAGTGTGATGCCTGCCCCTTGACCTCTCTAATCTCATCCTTGACTTCTCTCTTCTTGCTCACTGGGTTCTAGCCACTCTGGCCTCTTTGTTGTTCTTCAGACACAGTAGGAGTCTCCTGCCTTAGGGCTCTTGTACTTCTATTCTTGCTGTGTGGGGTGCTCCCTGTTAAGATACCTACATGGCTTCCTTCGTCTCCTTTTCAGGTCTGTACTCAGTGGTTACCTTCTCAGTGCAGCTTTCCCTGGCCACTCTATCCCTCTCCAAGACATGAATCTCTCCACACCCCTACGCTGCTTTATTATTTTATTTTATTTTTTTGGGGTGGAATCTCACACTGTCACTCAGGCTGGAGTGCAGCAGCACGATCTCGGCTCACTGCAACTTCTGCCTCCCGGGTTCAAGCAATTCTCCCATCTTAGCCTCTCAGGTAGCTAGGATTACAGGCGCGCACCACCATGCCTGGCTAATTTTTGTATTTGTAGTAGAGATGGGGTTTCACCATGTTGGCCAGGCTAGTTTCGAACCCTTGACCTCAAGTGATCCACCCACCTTGGCTTCCCAAAGTTCTGGGATTACAGGCATGAACCACCATGCCTGGCCTCCCTGCTTTCTTTTTCTTTTCTTTTTTTTTTTTTTGAGACGGAGTCTCGTTCTGTTGCCCAGGCTGGAGTGCAGTGGCATGATCTTGGCTCACTGCAAGCTCCGCCTCCCATGTTCACACCATTCGCCTGCCTCAGCCTCCCAAGTAGCTGGGACTACAGGCGCCCGCCACCACGCCCGGTTATTTTATTTTATTTTTTTTTTTGTATTTTTAGTAGAGATGGGGTTTCACTGTTTTAGCCAGGATGGTCTCTATCTACTGACCTCATGATCCGCCCACCTTGGCCTCCCAAAGTGCTGGGATTACAGGCATGAGCCACCGCGCCTGGCCCTATTTTTCTTCATAGTAATCACCAACTAACATGTACACGTTTTACTTGCTTATGTTATCATCTGTTTTGCCTCAGTAGCAGGAGATTCCATTAGAGCAGGGATATTTTTCTCACCAGCTCCTGCTTTGTACTGCTGAATTTCTAGCACCTAGAAGAATTCCTGACACAGTTGGTATTCAATCAATGTTTGTTAAATAAATAAATGAAAATACAGATCTTAACTTTTTCCTTAGTAGAGGATACTGGGCATCCTATTGAATAGTTGATCTTATGTTGGTGGACCCTCAAGGTCTGCGATAGGGCAGTTTATCTCACAAAGATTGCGGCTGTATCAGGATTGAGCCAAGTGGCCCAACTCCTTTGGCTAAAGATAGGGTGATTAAGTCACTACATTGTGATTAAGTCAAAGTCATAGGAAAACTGTACGCAGTGAGATAATGTTGGAGTTTCCTTGGATGCTTGCTTGAAAAATGTGGGAGCATTTCAGGGTCCCTCAAGGGCATGAAATTGAGTGCACTTTTAGTCTTGCAGATAACTTCGACTGGTCACAAGCTGATTCACCAAGACCGCAGGTAGATCAATTCCCATTCATTCCAACCCCTGGAGAAACAGCTTACGGCTCTTCTGATTCCAAGTCTGGAGCAGAGCCTCGGCCTGCTGGCAGGAAGGAAAAGTCTACAGAGAGGAATGTTTTAAGGGAATACAGGAGGACCTTGCTTAAAATACACTCCTTCCATAACAACTTTCATAGCCTCTAGAATGCTGCCATTAGGAATATATTCCTATTAGAACTGGAAATGTTTTTGTTTTATATAGTATCTTCTTAAGATGCTCTTATGCCTAGAGCACATAATATGTAAACAAAGACTGTACTTTGTGGAAAATGTCTATTCTTAAGAGCTACCTCTTACGAAGTTTGCAGAAATTGATCACTGACTACGTGCCTAGAAAGAGGAAAGCAAGAGAAGGTAGTTGAATACAATCAGGAGGAAAATCATCCTGAAACAATATAAGAAAACTTAACTCTCCCAAATAAATATTTCTGCACCTGATACTAGTCATAGGCATACATACAATCCAAACTGCCCTATGGGGAAAGCAAGCCATTTCTGCTGGAATTACTTTTTGATAGGCAAAAAGCAGAGAAGCCTCTTCGTGAATTTTGCTTTGGGACAATCCAGCCTGAGCGACAGAGCGAGACTCCGTCTCAAAATAATAATAATAATAATAATAATAATAATAAATAAATAAACCTTAGCCTCTAGATCAGAACCAACCAAGAACAAAGGCACAAACATACTCTGTCACTTGTGTGTTGAGTCTTTGGTGGAATAAAGCAGTTTCCAGCAAAGGGAAGTTTTTCACATTACATAATAACTGTTTACGTCTAAGAGGCACATGTAACCCCCAGAGGCTTCTGTGTATCTTTTATTTTTTGTATTTTCACCCTGAAGACACGTCTTTGTCTCTGAACTAAAAGAGGCTGTTCCCTGTGGGATCTGAGATGAAGGAAGCCTAGAAATTGGGCACTTGGGCATAGATGGGGCCAATTATGGTAATAAGTTCTTTGGAGGCAGAGAGGGGTGTCTCTATCTCTCTCATACCAGCAGATAAGGATAGGAAGGGAAAGAGGACACCCTGGGGGATAGATAGAGAATTATCTGTAGGATGATGGATTTTGCCTAAAGAAAGGGAAAATTATTTTGTAACTTGATTCCCTGTACCTGAACCAACAGCCACCTCATTTATTTCGAGTCAAAAGTGAGATTCAAAAGCAGTATATTTGAGTAGGAAGTGGAAAAACAGTTTTCCTGGGTTGTTTGAACAATTTTGACCTTTATAATTACTTTAAAAGTAATATGTGTTTTTGCTTAAAAATTTGGAAAATGCAGGAAAGTATAAAGGAAATAAAAAATCATTCACATTCCCATCACATCTTTTTTTTTTTTTTTTTTTTTTGTGAGATGGAGTCTCGCTCTGTCGCCCAGGCTGGAGTGCAGTGGCGTGATCTCGGCTCACTGCAAGCACCGCCTCCCAGGTTCATGCCATTCTCCTGCCTCAGCCTCCCGAGTAGCTGGGACTACAGGTGCCCGTCACCATGCCCAGCGATTTTTTTTTTTTGTATTTTTAGTAGAGATGGGGCTTCACCGTATTAGCCAGGATGGTCTCGATCTCCTGACCCTCGTGATCTGCCCGCATTGGCCTCCCAAAGTGCTGGGATTACAGGCGTGAGCCACCACACTTGGCCTGCAATCCCATCACATCTTATTTAGATGTTTATCTTTCCAATCTTTGTTCTGTTAATATACATACTTTAAAAATAATGCAATTATGTTCTATATCTTGTTTTATAATTTACTTCTTTCACTTAATTTATCATGTACTGTATATTGCCAACATCTTTAATTGTTTTTCTAAATAATTTTTAACAGCCACATAGTATTTTAATATATGTGGGTATCAATATTTGACTATTCCCCATTTTTAGACATTTAGGTTTTTTTCTATCGCAATGTGAACATTTCCTTTAATTTAAATAAAAATAAAAAAACTACACGTGCATTTTTAAATAAAGTTGCATTTCTTCTTTTTGAGACCTTAACTCACTAAACATTGAAAATGTTCCTTGGCTATTGCCTGAATGCAGGAATCTTTCTTGGCTGTTTTGAAGAGGGGTTTTTAGACAGTTTTTAGGAGAGAGAGGGTTGGGGTGGGGTTATTTAGTGGGGCAGGGCATGAGGATGGTTCTTATTAGTAGTTAGTCATGGAGTTAAATCTTAATGCTTGAGATATTTAGAAGCCAAAGTTATGAGTACATGAACTCTAAGGTAGAGGTATGTCTGTGTGTGTGTGTGTGTGTGTGTGTGTGTGGGTGTGTGTGCATGTGTTCACATGGTTGGCAAGTGGGATGGAGTTGCTTGGTGTAAATATGATTTAATCAGAACGAAATTAACATGCTGAGGTTGAAGGTGGGTTAGATAAATCCTATTCTTTTTCTTTTTTTTTGAGACAGTCTCAGCTCACTGCAAGCTCTGCCTCCTGGGTTCAACCAATTCTCCCTGCCTCAGCCTTCCAAGTAGCTGGGATTACGGGCGCCCGCCACCATGCCCGGCTAATTTTTGTATCTTTTTAGTAGAGACGGGGTTTCTTGAACTCCTGACCTTAGGTAATCTGCCCATCTCACCCTCCCAAAGTGCTGGGATTACAAGCTTGAGCCACCGCACCTGGCCTGATAAATCCTATTCTAAATTGAATATGTGCAGGTCACTATTTTGCTTTCACTTAGCAATTCCCTTCTTTCTTTTTCTCTCCCTCCCCCACACCTCCACTGTCACACTGCAGGTAGTGAACATCAAAACTCACAGCAGGAAAGGGATTGGAGCAACTACTTCTCTATCTAGGCCAAGGTCAGTTTGTTACACGAGACCCAGAGTTTCTTGTCTCTGGATCTAAGTGCCAGAAACTTCCTCTTTTCTGAAATATTAGAGTTCACTACTTTAGATACCTTCTTTGTTAAACTTTCCCAGGTCTCTAGTCTGAATGAATTATTCTTTCATGGGCATGCCCACTTATTTGCAATTATTCAGAATTCATTTTCTTTTGTCTTATTTTATAAAAAGTGATTTGTTTGTGTCCCCCAGTGGTTGAGTTCAAGATCCTTGTCTTCTTCATTGTCATGCTTCTTATGCCTGGCACAGAGCCTAACTTAGATACTCAGCAAATATTTGCAATGACATCAAACAGACGAAATAAAACCCCAGGAGATAAGATAAAGTGCTTGGACTGCATATACTTCCTTCACTTTTAATTTCCTTCTGTTTTCTTTTTTTTTTTTTGCTCACCTGTTTGCTGTTTCCATTCTCCTTATCAATTACTCAGGGTTAGGATATTTAATTTTAAGTTTATTTATTCAGAGTCTTCGCACTCTAAGGGGGAAAGAAGCTACAAGAACAGAAACCAATTAAATATGTAAGATTAGGTTGATGAATCATGTTAAACATCAACTATAATAATAAATAGAAGAATATAAATATTCTGTGATTCAAATCTCAGCAGATCAAAGGCTGGTCATTTTCTGTGAGTTAGACTTTTTTTCTGGATATGTTCACACATCCAGGTTTACAGAAGAACTGAAGGGAGAGCTGGTATGTATGAGGTTCATTCCTATGTCAGGTGGAAAGGATTTCCTAATGGATATAGATGTGCTCTTTTGTCTGTAGAGAATTTTGCTGCTAGATTTAATTGAATTTGTTTTTTGTACAGTACTTGAAGCCCAAGGGAAATTTTGCTTGTTTAATAAAGAAACAGGATTTTATATAAATCTCAAGTGACCTGATAAACACACAGTATAAAACATGTCTAATTCTTAACGCTTAATTCAATTCAATAAACGTTTATGGGACATTCATTATATGTGAGGTGCTCTACAAGATGGCAGGAGACCCGGAAGGAGAAAAGATGGCTTCTGCCCTCAGGAAGCTAACAGTTCGGTATACTCCTATATGTAAATTGCCACCTAATATACACATTTGATGAAATAAGGGCTAGGTAGTGTTTACCTGCCCCAAATACATACTTTACAGTAGGAGAACCTGAAGTGCTGAGTGGAGAAATGAAGTTAGCCCAGGCTGGATGAGATGGGCAGGCGCTTCTGGGTTGCATTGACTCTTACTACTATGGCCACTCTAGCCCTTTCTAGCCACAGCAAACACTCCTATCGTGTTTCTCCCAGACTTCATCATGCCTCCCACAGGTGGAGGAAGAAGACCTAGAATATGGCGACTCTCTTAAAGGTGCAACTATGCCCTTGACAACTTACAGAAGGAACAGAGGCCATAGTTTTAAACCTACTTTGGATTGTAGATACCTTTGAGAATCTAATAAAAACTTTCGGAGCCTGTCGTCAGAAAACTGCAGAATGTTCCTACAGACAATGCCATGAGTAATTTCTAGACTCCCTGAGGCACACCTGTGGTTTTAGCTGAATCCATCTCTTCCCTTGCACTGACTAGCTCTCCTCCTTCTGAGCTACTACACAAATGAACTAGACAGCTCCTGAAAGCAAGTAAAAGGACTCAGGAAACAGATCCAACTGCTCATGCTCAATCAGTCAGAAAGGAAGCAAATAAGGAATAAGAAATAGTGACTCTCTACCTCTAGGTTGATGTAGAAATAAGTGATTTTTTAAATAGAGAAACTTGAATTTTTAATTATTATAACATTTAAAAATCTATAATGGTAGCAAAATCTTTGCAAATAATGTAAAATAAAAATATGTATGCAATGTCAACAGGAGGTTTTTGTTTGAAATATAATGACTTTTCGGCCCGGCACGGTGGCTCACGCCTGTAATCCCAACACTTTGGGAGGCCAAGGTGGGCGAATCACGAGGTCAGGAGATTGAGACCATCCTGGCTAACATGGTGAAACCCCATCTCTACTAAAAATGAAAAAAAATTAGGCGGGCGTGGTGGTGGGCGCCTGTAGCCCCAGCTACTCAGGAGACTGAGGCAGGAGAATGGCATGACCCCAGGGGGCGGAGCTTGCAGTGAGCCAAGATCCCACCACTGCACTCCAGCCTGGGGGACAGAGCAAGACTCCATCTCAACAACAACAACAAAAAAAGACAAAGACAAAGATGGGCATTACATAATGGTAAAGTGATCCGCCTCAAAAAAAAAAAAAAGAAATATAATGACTTTTCACATGGTGGATTCAGGAATTTGTAGGGATAATGGAAAGTAGTATGAATGATGTGTATTATGAAAACAAATACTTATTTGTGATAAAGGAGAGGAACTTTGGTTATTCTATTATTCTTTTCTCTTATGTTATTCTGTCTTTCCTTTCCCAATCATCCTTGCTTTTCCTTTCTACATTTGAGCTCAAGTTATTGATACAGGAAAGACTAAAGATTTATTAAACTATCAAAAAGAAATAACTTTATCAAATGTCAAGCAAAGTTGATGGGAAAAAAATCCCTCCAAGCTAAACAGTAGTTTGAAAATGTAATCTTTTAGAAAATGGCAAAGACCTTTAAGAAAATAAGCTGATTATTTTGATTTAAATTTGACTCATTATATATATATAGCTACAAACCAAACTCAACCATCATCTGTGTACACTTTTCTTCCATACTAAGTAGAAATATCCTTCATCAGAAATGCTTTAATGAAGAGTTTTGTTTGGCTTTTTAAATGCTGAATTTTGACCTTATGTTGATTTTCTAATTTTCATCTTCTTAGCTGCCCAAAACCAAGGTTATGAGTACAGAGAATTATCAAAGGACAAGTGTGAAAATCCTCCACATTTAAGACCTTATACAGAGATTAGCACTGGAGATAATTTCTATGGACATATTCTATTGCACTGAGTTGGTATACCTGGCAGAATTGTAGCAGTATTTTCATTTGAGTTCTAATCTGTAGATAACAATTGAAAGAGAAAGATGCAATCACCTAGAGAATTTATACTGAGGCCAGAGCCATACTCTGAGTACACGTGGAACATTTATGTGGTCAAAGCTGCCACAGTAATTACAAAAGAAGCGCTGTGGGGCCGGGCGCAGTGGCTCACACCTGTAATCCCAGAACTTTGGGAGGCCGAGGCGGGCAGATCACAAGGTCAGGACATCAAGACCATACTGGCTAACACAGTGAAACCCCGTCTCTACTAAAAATACAAAAAATTAGCCGGGCGTGGTGGCAGGCACCTGTAATCCCAGCTACTCGGGAGGCTGAGGCAGGAGAATGGCATGAACCCAGGAGGCGGAGCTTGCAGTGAGCAGAGATCGCGCCACTGCACTTCAGCCTGGGCGACAGAATGAGACTCCGTCTCAAGGAAAAAAAAAAAGCGCTGCACTCTAAGGGGGCTGCTGGGAAACAATAAGGCTGGGAGGGGTAAGCTATTGGACTAACTCCTCAGAAGAACATGGATATGACAGAGACTGCTAATACCCCCTCCAGTGCCCAATGTTTTCTCTTTTCCTTTTAAAAATAGAATCTTGCATGTTTTAATTGGATACATAGCCACCTATGTAGAGACTGTTATTTCCCAGATTTCCTTGCTCTGGGCATGGCCATAGGATGGGAATGGAAGTACCCTTTACAAGGTAATCAAATATGTTACATTTATAAATGCAGGTTAAAATATCTAAAGGATCTAATTAAATTAGTTTATAATTGGGACCAATCATTAATCAAAAACCTCTTAAAATCCTGTTAAACTTCGCCATATTTGTAAAGTAATACAGCTTGTAAGAAAAAACTTAAAACACCTAGGGTTTTGAGTTTTAAATATATTTATTATCAAATAATAAATTTAGTATTAAATTACTGATGAAAATGTAACTTGTATTCAGGGCTGCAAGCCTGTTTTGGGGTATCCTACACTGTTAACACTTCAGATTTTCAACTAGGCCTGAAAAATGAGATGTGACCTTCCAATAGGTCTGAATCACTGGCTAATTTACTGATGCCCACACTTTTATATACTCTATTCATCAAATCCCCAGGCAGATGACAGCTACCCGAGACAAGAGATAATAAATTGTTCTTTACAAAGACAATGGAAGCTGTATACAGTGTCAACTGACTCATCTTTTTGTTGTTGTTATTGTTCCTGGAGAACAAGCGAGGGCTTTTCAGTTCAGAGATCACAGCTGCATATCTCTGAGGTCTTTAATAATTTCAGACTGATCATGGATACCACATTCTTTGATTAACTGACCTTTAGTAAAAAGAGAGACAAATGAATGAAAATGAATATTCTTGGCAGTTCACAAATCTGTTTTAGGCATTGCTTTTCTCATATATGTGAGACAAAATATTGATCAAAATGCATAACTAAATCATGAAGGAATAAAAGAATTTCTTAGTGCCATGCCATCGTTTTTTGTTTCGTTTTTTTTTGAGACGGAGTCTCGCTCTGTCACCCAGGCTGGAGTGCAGTGGCACGATCTTGGCTCACTGCAAGCTCCGCCTCCTGGGTTCACGCCATTCTCCTGCCTCAGCCTCCCGAGTAGCTGGGACTACAGGCGCCTGCCACCACGCCTGGCTAATTTTTTGTATTTTTAGTAGAGACGGGTTTTCACCGTGTTAGCCAGGATGGTTTCGATCTCCTGACCTCGTGATTCACCCGCCTTGGCCTCCCAAAGTTCTGGGTTTACAGGCGTGAGCCACCGTGCCCGGCCACCATGCCATCTTTTTTGGGAACATGAGCTGGTCGCTTATCTCACCCTAATTCCTAATGTTCAACTAGATTTTAGGGGGTTTCCATTTTCCCTAACACTTCATGACTTAGGTAGAGTTTCCACCAGCCTTTCAGAATATTGAAGCCATCAGAGTGCACCAAGTTTGATTCTGGGAGGCCAAGTTAGTGTGATAGGCTGGGCCTGGGCTTCACCCAGCCACCAGTTGGTAAAAGTGCTGGCTTAGGAGTCAGGAGAAGTGAGCTTGACTCCCAGATCTTCCACTTGCTAGCTGTGTCAGTTTAGTCAAGTCATGTCAGCAATTTGAGCCTGAGTTTCTGCATTTAGAAGAGTTTTTGTAAGAATCAGATGATTTGATGTGTAGGAAAGGGTTTTGCAAACTAAAGTGTGCCATCTAAATATAAGGAACTCTACAGGTTGCAGTGTACTGAATAAAGTCCAGAAAAGCATGATCCATAAGTGGAAATTTTTAAAATGGAGTACAGTACATATATTTAGGTGTGACCTTTACATTTCTAAAAAAGACTTGTAATAGGGCAAAGATAAATTTTGGCTGAATTAGAAAGAAGTGTTTTTAAAAGTCCAGACTGAAGCCTGGGGTGATCAGGTCCCAAGGACTGGAAAATTCTTTTTTTTTTTTGAGATGAAGTCTCACTCTTGTCCCCTAGGCTGGAGTACAATGGTGCGATCTCTGCTCACTGTAACCTCTGCCTCCCAGGTTCAAGTGATTCTCCTGCCTCAGCCTCCTGAGTAGCTGGGATTGCAGGCACCTGACACCATGCCTGGCTAACTTTTGTATTTTTAGTAGAGACGGGGTTTCACCATGTTGGCCAGGCTGGTCCTGAACTCCTGACCTCAGGTGATCCGCCCGCCTTGGCCTCCCAAAGTGCTGGGATTACAGGTGTGAGCCACTGTGCCTGGCTGGACTGGAAAAATTCTGAAATATCCAGCTGCCTTCTTATGTAGATAGATGGTATTCTAGAATATCGTAGTTGATGTCATCAAGATGGATGACTATATGCTAATGACTATTTCCAGGCTAAACTTTTACGTTAAGTTCAGATTTTTTTTTTCAGCTATCTGTTGAGCATCTTCCCTGGAGGCTACACAGGCACCACTGTCTTCATCTTCTAGGCCTTCTTATAATTTCTCCCCCACCCCTGACCACATCTGCCTATGCCTCTGAACAAAACCACTAGAGTTGTTCTTCTAGTCTGTATGTATGTTGGCTGTTGGTGGCTCCACTACAACTAAAACCTAGGATAAACCCCCAGACAATGTACAAGGACAACAGCAAATCAGTTGTGCTGTCAGAGACCAGAAACCCGGGAACCACCCTGCACTGCATTCTTTCCACCACCCCAAATCTATCCCATCAATCACCAAATCTCGTTGACTTTATTTAGATGAAAGACTATCTACATATATTCTAGCTGAATTTTCATTACAAAGCTGTAAATTATGTATTAGCATCTCCATTGTATAAGGGATAACTCTCAGGCTCAAAGATATTAAACAACCTTCACACAAGTAGTAGGTGTCAGAACTGGGATTTTTCAAACTCTTTGCTTTTTCTACTACACCATCGTTTCCTTATATTGTGGATATTATTTACAGCTCTATCTCTTCCATTGAAAAGAAGCTTCTCCTGCCAGGGCCTCAGTAGGGTTAATCTTCGTATTCTCAGATATAATGTCTAGTACACAGTGCCCAATAAATGTTTGTTGAATTTGAGGAAATAGTCATTTTGTGGTTAAGTTCTATATGCGTGAGTTTCTGTGCTGTTCTGGCACCAGTTTCTTGGTTTGATGTTGAGCTCCTGTAACGCAGGGACCTGACCTTATTTATCTTCATTTCCCTAAGTTCTAGAAATTGGCTAACTCATACATAGCAGGCACTCAATAAACATTTAATAGATCTACTTAAAATACCAGCACATTACCTTCATAGTTTGTGTCTTTAGAACACAGGCTGTTTTCTTCTGGCTTTAACAATCCCCTAGACCAAAGTGGAACTGGTTTAGAGTTTTCTTTAAAAACTAAGTTTTGCCTCAGAGAGCATCTAAAAAGGATAGAACAACACTGACAAAAAGAAGCTGCTGAGAAGATTGATAACTCACACATGGGCAGCTCTTTTTTGTTTAAAAAGATACTCTTATGATATGGAAGAAAATCTTTAGGATCTAGGGCTAGGGGAAAAGTTGTTTTTTTGGTTTTGTTTGTTTGTTTGTTTTTTGAGACAGAGTCTTGCTCTGTCACCCAGGCTGGAGTGCAGTTGTGCGATCTCAGCTCACTGCAACCTCCGCCTCCCTGGTTCAAGCGATTTTCCTGCCTCAGCCACCCGAGTAGCTGGGATTATAGGTACACGCCATGCTGGACTAATTTTTTGTATTTTTAGTAGAGACGGGGTTTCACCATGTTGGCCAGGCTGGTTTCAAACTGCTGACCTCAAGTGATCTGCCTGCCTCGGCCTCCCAAAGTACTGGAATTACAGGTCCGAACCACCGCACCTGGCCTAGGGGAAAAGTTTTTAGCCTTCACATCCAAAGCAAAATCCAAAAAAGGAAAATTGCTAGATTAGGCCTCTTCAAAATTCAAAACTTTTGCTCTGCTAAAGATCTTGTGAAGATAATGAAAAGACAAGCTATAGACTGGCAAAAATATTTTCAAACCACATATTCAGCAAAGGACTAATATCAAGAATATATAAAGGACTCTCAATACTTTACAGTAAGACATCCAAACAATCCAATTAGAAATGGGCAGAAAACACAAAGAGACGTTTCACAACAGGATATACAAATGAGCACATGAAAAGCTGTTCAATATCATTTTCATTAGGAAAATGCAAATTAAAACCACAAAGAAATATTATACAATTTTCAGAACACTAAAACAAAAACATAGTCATAATACCAATTCTGGGGAATATGGAGAAACTTGAGCCTCATACATTGTTAGGGAGAATGGAAAATGAACAGCCATTCTGGAAAACAGTATGGCAGTTTCTTTCAAAACTAAACATGTTTAACGTATGATTCAGCAATTGCTATTTATTTATCTCAGAAAAATAAAAACTAATATTCACACAAAAACCTGTCCGTGAATGTTGATAGCAGCTTTATTCATAATAGCCAAACACTGGAAACAGCTCCTTCAATGAGCAAATGATTAAATAATCTGTAGTACATGGGTCCCCAACCCCTGGGCTGTGGACTGGTACTGGTCAGTGTTCTGTTAGGAACTGGGTAGCACAGCTGGAAGTGAGGGGTGGGTAAGAAAACATTAGCACCTGAGCTCCGCTTCCTATCAGATCAGCAGCAGCATTAGATTCTCAGAGGAGTGCAAATCCTATTGTAAACTGTACACACAAGGGATGGAGGTTGCAGGCAAGCAAGCATTACCACCTGAGCTCTTCTTCCTATCAGATCAGCAGCGGCATCAAATTCTCAGAGGAGTGCAAACCCTATTGTGAACTGTACATGCAAGGGATCACGGTTGTGTGCTCCTTATGAGACTCTAATGGCTGAAGATCTGAGGTGGAACATTTTCATCCCCAAACCATACCCCTCACCTTGTCTGTAGAAATACTGTCTTCCATGAAACTGGTACCTGGTGCCAAAAAGGTTGGGGACTGCTGCTGTAGTACATCTATGGCATAGATGTACATATGGTATATGTATGCAATTTTACATGGGCATGCATTACCATAGATGTACTACAGCAGCAGTCCCCAACCTTTGTTGTAATAAAAAGCAACTATTGATACATGAAACAAGTTGGATAGATCTCAAGGGAATTATGCTGAGTGAAAATAGTCAATACCAAAAGATTATATACTGTAAAGTTTCATTTATACAGCATTCTTGTAGTGGCAAACTTTTAGAGATGGAAAATAGGTTTGTGGTTGGCAGGGAGAGGATGGGAGGTAGGTAGGGGTGCCTATAAAAGTAGAATGAAGGATCGTTATAATGGACTTGTTATGTATTTTGACTGTGGTGGTAGTCACATAGATCTACATATGGGATAAAATTGTATAAAATTAAATACACATACAGGCTGGGCATGGTGGCTCACACCTGTAATCCTAGCACTTTGGGAGGCACAGGTGGAGAATCACCTGAGGTTGGGAGTTCTAGATCAGCCTGAGCAACATGGAGAAACCCCGTCTCTACTAAAAATACAAACAGTAGATGGGCGTGGTGGCACATGCCTGTAATCCCAGCTATTCGGGAGGCTGAGGCAGGAGAATCACTTGAACTCGGGAGGCGGAAGTTGCAGTGAGCCAAGATCATGCCATTGCACTCCAGCCTGGGCAATAAGAGTGAAACTCTGACTCAAATTAAAAAAAAAAAAGAAAAAACGTTAAATGGACATACAGACACACAGATGAATAAAAATGGCTGAAATCTGAATAAGGTTGGTAAATTACATCAATGCCAATTTCCTGGTTGCGACATTATTCTATAATTTTTCAAGATATTGCCATTGGGGGAAAACAGAATAGAGGCTACATAGAATTCCTCTGTATTGTATGTTACATCTTCATGCAAATCTTCAATGATCTCAAAATAAAAAGTTTAAAAAATTGTCTGAAATGAGATAGAATGATGTTATTCATTATTTTATAGGAAAAGAGAGGGAGGCTCAGATAAAGTAGATATCTTGCCTAAGATCATTCAAATACAGAGTGTAGACAATGAATCTGAACTCAGGTTTCTCTGACTCTAAATTTGTGTCTCTCTTTTTTCATTATTTTATACTTACAGAAATGATACCAGAATTCTTACTTTCCGTGTATGTTCATAATCGAAATGAACACATTAGCATAGATTGTTCATTTCTTTATAGAGAGATTTAGTTAGTTCTCTAAGGAAAAGGGATGGAATGCAAAGCAGATAAGAGGTAGGACAGGCCTGGGAAGTTGTTGGTGAATAAAATAAGGAAAAACATCAAAGATTATCATTGCTTACTTCACTCTTGCGCCCATGACAAGCTCTGTTAAGCACTGATTTTGGAACCCAGAATCTTTGGAAGGGTGGAAGGTGGTGTACCACGTGGCCTTTGGCCTCCCAGGCTGGAGTTAAAACTAAGAAGTTTAAAGAAGACCTTTTCTTGGCCGGGCGCGGTGGCTCACGCCTGTAATCCCAGCACTTTGGGAGGCCGAGGCGGGTGGATCATGAGGTCAGGAGATCAAGACCATCTTGGCTAACACGGTGAAACCCCGTCTCTACTAAAAAAATACAAAAAATTAGCCAGGCGCGGTGGCAGCTGCCTGTAGGCCCAGCTACTTGGGAGGCTGAGGCAGGAGAATGGCGTCAACCTGGGAGGCGGAGCTTGCAGTGAGCCGAGATCGTGCCACTGCAGTCCGGCCTGGGCGAAAGAGTGAGACTCCGTCTCAAAAGAAAAAAAAAAAAGAAAAAAAGAAGACCTTTTCTGTAATTTGCTAAGCACTTTGGACCAGGTAGATGGCTAGAGAATTCTGGGGTTCTTTAGAGTAAAATCCAGGACCATTTGTGTGTCTTCTGGAGACGTAAGTGCTTTCCTGGGTGTTCTGGCAATGTGTGTACTGTTTTTATGAGTTAATGCTCCCTCCCATCAAAGTTTTGATAACCAAGAAGAGCTTTCCATGATGTGTCAGATTTTCAGATAACAGAGGTGGGTGCAATGCCAGTTCCTGTAATCGCTTAATACATACTTGCTGCCTGATTTACAAGGTCATTTTAATCTATCCTGAATATTAAGTAGAAGTCAAGCTGGAATCATTGTTCACCATATCAATATTTCTACAAACTTCCTCTCAAGGTCTAGGGCTGACTCTCCTCCTGGAGCTGGGTTTCATAATATGGAAGGCTGCTGTTTAGATCAAAATACATCTTATCTCTGGGACTCTCAGGTACAATACAGTATAATGAATCTTCAATCTTGTAATTCTTTGACAGTTGATGCAAATTGTGTGTAGTGAGTAGCGAGGAACAGAGAAGAATGTGATTTTATTTTCTTTGAGCATGAAACATAGCTAGTATCCAACTTAAGGTAAATATCAAATATGAATCCCCAGTTCCAACACACACATACACATACATGTGCGCATGCACACACTCCGTCTATACTATGAATGACTTAGGTGAAACATGCTTGCCCTTAGGCAGGAATATTATAAAAATTCTACTGTGTCCATAAGAGATAGATAGTGGAATTTTCTTTAGTTGGTCAATAAAAAGGGCTTGCTAAGTAATGTTAGTGAGTAAACAGTCACGTGAGATTGGGTATATCAAGAACTTTAAACAAACACTGACTGAAGCATTTGTAATGCTAGCCAACCTGGGAATTGTGGATGGATGTTGACAGACTGAATAAAAAGATGTCCTGATTTGCAGTTATTTAATGGAGGATTTTGAAGAGTTCTAGGAAGGAAACCTGGAATTTCCTTGTACTTTTGTAACATTTATAAAGTTAACAGTTCCATTTGTTTGGAAGAAAAGTTTATAGTGCCTGAAGCTATGACAGATGAGCTACGGTAGATAAAGAGATAAAAGTGATTTTTCTTCTCAAATAACAGAAATATTTTCAAATTGGAGGTAATGGGGGAGAACCACACACACTTAAGGGAAAAGGACTGAAAGTTAGTGGAGGTGGTGAAAGCAGCACAGCCTTGTGCTGAGCATTGGAGAGCTGCAGCCCTTTGCTTTCTCAGAGGAATGGCAAATGATACTTTATTAAACTTACCCAGTAGGAACTTGGATGAGATGAGAACTTGAGGCTTTGTGGAGTCCCAAAGTGGGACTACCTCTAACACTACTTAACAAGGTCTACAGCAAAGCAAAGGCTCTCATCCAAGCCATATGGGACCTGAGGGGTTTGTGAGCAAAATGCCGGCATAGATAACAGCTGGATTTGGAAACCTGACAAATTTGGTAGTCTGCCATAAGGCTTTTCTCTCACTGAATAAAACTGTTATCTGACCTCATGTTACCTTTCAAAAAATGTTTGTTCTTAATTTGCAGAATAAACATCTCAAAATGTTTACATTTTAGACTTTGTTTTCCTCATCACGGTGTACTATTTATCTCCTTTGGTTTAGCCAGACAGTATTTGTCACAATCTGTACCGGATGGAAGCTACTTTCCTTTTAATTGCATTACTCTTAATGTCAGTATTTAAGACAAATATCCATCTCCCTTAGACAAATAATTCAATTGTTTTTGTTCTGAATAAATGATGAGGTTTTGGTTTCCAGTGCTTTCTGTCTCTAAAAGGTCACAATCCATAAATTCTTATATATTTAAAGATGAAGTAGCTTACATGTCAATGTGCTGAAGAGTAAAAGAAAGCCATCCTAAGATTTAAAATCTGCTGTAAACAAATCTCAAAGGATATCACCTTCTTCAAGTCAAACTCTGACATGTGATAGCAGTATTTGATAGCTAGGGTACCTAGCAAGCATCTTTGCTATTCCTATGTGAATAATTCCTAGTCCATAAAGGTCTACAAAGTATGTCAAATCTCTTTTAGTTGCAAGGGTCAGAAAACCAACTTGAACTTGTTTAGGTATTAACTGAGACCTTTGACTAAACTATAGGGAAGGCAGAAGTGGGACTGACTTCAGGAATAAAGAGACTGAAGACTTCAGTGCAAATAGTACTTATCTAATACATTTGAGGAATGGCCACTGACAACTTTCAGACTTACCTCTTCAAGCTTCTCCAACAAAAAAGATAGGGCTGTCCTTTCTCTCTCCTCTTATTCTTTTCTTCCCATTTATTCCTCTTTTTCCTTCCTTCCTCTCACTTCTTTCCTTTTTTCCCTCTCCTCTACTCTTATCCTTTTTGATAACTGCAATTACATCAAGTAATTTGGAGTCTGGCTGTACAATTCAAGGTTGGTAATTATTTTCTCTCATCTTTCTTAAGATCTTGTTCTATAGTCTTTGGGCATCTGTTGTGGCTGTTGAGAAGTGAGTTGTATGCCTAACTGTCATTTTTCTTGTAGGTATTTTTTTTCTCACCTTCCTTTTAAGATCTTCTTTTATCTTTGGCATTTCATGCATCTAGTGTGAATTTGTTTCATTTATTATACTCAGGGCTCTTAGTTACTGATCGGATACTTTGTGGCTTCTATAATTATGGGAATTCTAAACTAATGTCCCTTTAAACACTTCTATGTTCACATTCCATTTATTCTTTCTTGATAGACCCTCTTTCAGATTTAAGTTGTTCATTTTTACTTTACCCTCCAAACTTTTGAATTTATCTTCCATACTTTCCATCTTTTTTATCTTGCTATATTGTTTTATTTTAGCTTTTCAGATATGTCTTACAATTCACTATTTTTCTCTTCAGCTGTGTCTAGTCTGCCCTCTAACCTACTCTATGAGTGAATGGCTATATTTTTCATTTCTTGAAAGATTTACTTTTCAAATCTGTTATTTTTATAAAATTCTGGTCTTTTTATATTTCCTTTTATATTTTTAAATTATTTTAGGCCTACTTATTTTGTAGTCTCAGTCTAATAATTATTTTTTTTGTGAGTTTTCTTTCCCTCCTTTCATTTTGGACTGTGGAAATACTTGTGACCTTGGTTAAAGGGAGTTTAGTCAGCTAAATTTTTCATTTGCTTTTGTTATGCACCTCATTGATTTTATCAGTCTAGTACCACTTTTTATGTTAAGTTCTTGACTTGAGGGTTTTCAAATATTTTTGAAAACCAAACTTTTCATAAAGGCAAAATCATAGTTTCTTAGAGAAGATACCTCTAACCTTAGCTCAGGGTGAAATTGACAAGCTTTTTGTTATTTTCTTGGTTTGCTTGATGAAATTTTTTCTAGTCTACACTCTCAGTGAATATGTAGCCCCTTCAAGGTTCTAAGGAGACTTTTTATGGCAGTCTCAGTTTTAATTACCTGTTTCACAGGCTTCCAGATATTGTTTATCTTCTTATGTAGGTGAAAAATCCAAGAGGCACGGAGCTTGCATTGAATGACCAACTTAGAATTATGGCCAAACAACATTGGTCTTTCCTTTATTTGAATTTGACAAATAGGAACTTTTCTCAGGAGATACGTCACATTTTATTTGGAATTTCTAAATATTTTGTAGAGAAAAGATTTTCAAGATATCTTGTCCAAAATATTGATGAAAATGGAAATTACAGAATGTTTTTTTTTTTTTTGAACCAGCTTGGATCTATTTGCCTATCTCCTGGATCACGTTGATCCAGCTTAGGGTACATGTTTACCTCTCTGAGTTTGGGGAGGTAATGTGATTATCAGTACCTTCCAGAACCATATAGTATGAGTGGGGAAACAACTGTTTGTCCCCCTATTCCCTCACCCCAGAAAAGAAGGGATAGTCTAATGCCAGAACAGGGAAAACAGTGCTGAGGCAAATGAAATAGCTGTCCACTACAGATGGTTCCCTTGTCTGAGCTTTGTAGATAAGACTGAATTTGCTGAGCCTAGTACAGAGTGAAAAATGGGGAGCCACTTGTTCAAAAAGCAGGAAAAAGTACCATTAAAGGTACTAAAACATAAAGCTTTTTTTTCATGGCCTCTTTCTTTACTTGTGTTGGCATTTTTTATTTGATATTTAATATCAGACTACCTTGGGCACAAGGATACTCAAGGGGCAGATGCAGACCTTCACAGGTGGGGGTGCTGCTCTGCAACTCAGCACAGGTACACCTGCTGCCCAGTTTCCCATCCCACCAGCCACTAGACTGACATGCCTTGCTCCATCCAGGGGTGGGGAAGTTGAGCTAGGTATCTACCCTTCCCATGGACCCACTATACCAACCAATGGCAGATGGGTAAACCCCAATATTATTGTTATCTCCATGACAGGGCATGCAAAGTACCTGATTTGTGGGTAGTTAGGAGGCTTGCCCTGCTGAATTTTCTGCTGAACATACTATGGTGCCGCTAGCCTAAAGTGGGGATAGGTATCTTGAGATGCCACAGAGTATATATGCCCAACCCTGAATCTCCCAACAGTCAAGCGCAGGCTCTTGTGGGGTAAAGTGTCGCAGTAGTTGCTGAGCAGCAGCAAGGAGTGGGGGGAAGGTGGAAGGGCCCTGGGCACCAGGGTATGGGGGAGTAGGTGGCTGACACCCCTTCCTGGGAAGACAGCAGGAAGCATGGCCATAGGTGAGCTGCGACTCTATGCCTCTGGTGTGTTCTCTATTGTTCCATTGGTCTTCACTTACAAATTCAAAGATAAAATTATTAAGAATCTCCAGATAGTGACACTATCACAGGGCCTCCTCAGCCTGCATATGGGAATGCAGCCAGCCCTGGGCTCATCAGGCTGATTATCTAGGGGGTTATCTCTCATGCAAAAGGCAGAGCAAAGATTTGCAACAGAGCAAATGAACACCAGCCTATCACCTCATTCAGGAGTCTAATGAAGAAATGTATGGCAATGCAGCATGGCTTGAAAACTAATTTCTAGTCTGCAACTCATTGTGAAACTGTATTGAGCTTCCCCATTTAAATTCACATAACCTTGGGTATATCTGGCTGTCTACCTGAAACCTCTAGTCACAAAAAGTATATTTCCCTCAAAGGTTGAATTCTCATGTCAGAGTAATTTCTACAATTTCTGATTTTGAGATGGTATTCCAGGAACCATCACAGCTTGCATCAGCTTCATTTTCTTTTCCTTGCTTCATAAATTGGTTATATTGTCAGGCATAGGGAAAGTGTTTTTTGTTTGTTTAACTCACTCTATAGTTATTTAATGAGAGAAGTAGACGATTGGGAATCTCTGATCCCAAATCCCAGATATTAGCTTTAAATATGCAACTAAAATAAAATTGGAGTTCTTAATTCTCTCCCACATCTCCCTCTTTATTTCTTTCTCTATCTGACTTAAAGGTAATTGTACAGTTACCCAAAAATGATGACACAAAAAAGGAAAAGGAAATTAACAACTGACAATAAAAGAAAATTGGTAAGTCAGAATGTAAAAAATCTTTTATTTCTTATAAAAATATAACACAAGATATTTTCACTAGAATAAATTAAGAAAATTCAGAAGTATATAATCTAGCAAGTGAAAGTCCTTTATCACCGCTCAATTTCCCAATCTTATTCTTTTCTTCAGGGGTAACCACCACTAAGAGTTTGGCCAGGTGCAGTGGCTCATGCCTGTAATCCCAGCACTTTGGGAGGCTGAGGCAGTCGGATCACCTGATGTTAGGAGTTCGAGACCAGCCTGACCAACATTGAGAAACCCCATCTCTACTAAAAATATAAAATTAGTGGTGGTGCATGCCGGTAATCCCAGTTACTTGGGAGGCTGAGGCAGAATTGCTTGAACCTGGGAGGTGGAGGTTGTGGTGGGCTGAGATCGCACTACTGCACTCCAGCCTGGGCAACAAGAGTGAAACTCTGTCTCAAATAAAAAAAAGAGAGTCGGATGCACATTTTTTCCAGATATTTCTCTATGCCTTTACATAGATATATAGTAGGTGGGAAATGTATACCAGAGGGAGAAATTAGGAGGGAAATATATAATAAGCTTTTCTTTGTATGGAAGGAGTGCAGCATCAAATTTAGTTAGTATAGGTAAAATCAACAAGACCTTGCAAGAGACTTAAGGGGAGAAAACAACCAAGGAATGGTTTGAATTATTTTAAGTACAAGTGTTAGAACAGACACAAGCAAGAAAGGGATTTGGCCAACTAGATTACAGCTCTTGGTAAAAGCAGCAATCTCATAACCCATTCTCCATTGCTCCAGCTACATACCATATCCCCAGTGTACAGTAATGACATTCTAGTTTTGGGGGTGGCTACAGACTCCAGTTAGGTTTACTTTGGTAATAGAGTTATTCACTCTATTTCTATCCTGACGTGTGAATGGTGTGGGGAGAAGTTTTGTAGGGGTTTGTGCCATACACACAAAATAATATCAGGAGGGAAAAGGATAAAATGAATCTAACAGGGTTGACACAGGCCTGCTCTAGTGAGCTTCTGGACACTGCAGACTTTCTCCCCTGACTGGCAGAGCTGGCAGTAAGTCATACATCAGGTAGTTGTTTATCTCTATCTTAAGCGCTGATCTACCTGACTTCTGTGTTTCATAAAAATCTAGAAGTTAGAAAACCAGAGGAAAAATTTGTTTACTCTTCTGGTGCCACAGGTAATGATTCAGAGCACTCTAGGGTTGTGTGTGTGTGTGTGTTTGTGTGTGTGTGTGTGTGTGTGTGTGTGTGTACTCCTTTTATTTCCTTCCCATTGGGAAAGCTGCTTCTAGGAAATTTAATTGACTGAAAGGTCTATACTTTTTCATTCTTCTGTCTTTTCTTTTTCATTTGGTCTACAACATGGATATGATGTCTTGAGCTCCAGCAGCTGCCTTCTGTCATAAAGTGGCCTTAAAGAAGAAAGAAGCCCCATGGATGGAGTATTCTATCCAGAGACAGAAGGAACCTGGGTTCATGACGGTTTTGGAGCACTCGTATCTGTTTTGGACTGCCTATTGTTGTTATCGCTCTTTTTTTTTTTTTTTTTTTTTTTTTTTGAGACAGGGTCTCACTCTGCCAACTAGGCTGGAGAGCAGCGGTGCAATCTCGGCTCACTGCAACCTCCACCTCCTGGGATGGGGTTTCGCCATGTTGGCCAGGCTAGTCTGGAACTCCTGACATCAAGTGATCCATCTGCCTTGGCCTTTCAAAGTGCTGGGATTACAGGTGTGAGCCACCGCGCCCGGCTCTCTTTAATACATTTCTTAAATGCTTAATGCATTGTTATTTCAGGTTTCCTGATACATAAAAGCCAAACTTAACCTTTGTACACCATCTATCTCTTTTTGTTGATGTTCCTTTCTTGTATGCTGTTGGATTAAGGCTTGATGTTATTTTAACTGTGTAGCGTTCCATTTCCTTTCTAATTAGTTTGAAGTTATACACTCTATTTCTGTCCTTATGCTTACCATTAATATTTTGAGGTACATGTTGAAACTATGTTTCTATCTTCCTGTTTAAAATGAATTCTCACTTTTATCCTTTCACTAAACCGATCAGGAACCTAATAATTTCTGACTTCCTTCCTCACACAATTCCCCATATCGACATTATTTACTACTTTAATGTTTGAATATTAGTAAATATTAAGACTCTCCCAGTATTATTATGAAGTTTTATTTTTAAATATCTATTTTATGATATTTTAAGGGCTATATAATGGGAGAGTTACTTACATCTACTCAGTCTATGCTCTTGATCTAACCTACATATAATTATATGATAAAAATGTACATTAAAATGCATTGAGGAAGTAGAGGAAGGGTTAAGAGAACACCACAATAAAAAAGCTGTTCCCAATCCTTTCTTATTCAACTCATCAAAATTTCTTTAGCATTTATGCAAATGTATGTATTCTGTCACTTTCTATTTCTGTCTCTCTGAAAACTGTTCTCTTTGAAGCTCCCTCACATTGCTCTTCTCTGATTTTTTTCTTTTACAACTATAGTCCTCTCTCCACTTTTTACTTTTGTATCTCTTTTCTTGTACCTGTCTACCATGCAAAAGCTCCATGGCCAAGAGACATACACGAATAATTCTTCCATTTCAGAAAAGGTGAAAGGTGTGGTTGTAATTGCCTAAGATTTAGTGTATACTTTAATGTCATACACAAATAAGAGAACCTGCTACTTAATAGAATGCCATTATTTGTTCTCATGTAAAATGCAGAGTTAAACCCCAGTTTATCTCTTCATTGTTATAAATCTGTTTCATGATTTATGTTCCCTTTAACTATATCTATATTAAATAAATTCTTCAAGCATAAAAGGTATTATGTTTGGAGAAACACTGAAATCCATAGTTAAATATGTAGACAATATAGTTCAGAATAAAGGAGTTAGGTAACACCCACCATACCTAACCCATTTCAACAAAGCCCAGCTAGTGTAAATATTAAAGGGAATGCTGCATGCAATTCACAAAAAAATTGCTCCTTTAAATCAATATTATATGTATATGACATGAAATTATTGTAAAGTTATTAGATAAAAATACCACAGGGAAAAAATCAGGTAAATAAACATAATTACAAATATAGCATGTAAGTATCATTTCCAAAAGAAAAAGTTGGTAGAATCCCACGAAATTGTTTTCTGAGTATAAAAACAGAACTCAACATTATGCCAGAAAAAGCTTTAGAGTTTACATTTCTAAGGAACAGCTCTTTGAAATACACAAATTAATGTCAGCCTACTCTTTGGGTTATGTCTGAGGTGGAGATCCTGAAGTGAAGATACCAGTGGTGAGACTGTTTAGGAGTAATGAGTGCCAATAAGAAGGAGTGACGAGGCAACCAAGAGGCCCTTAGACCTAGGAGTTAAAGTTACATACACACATGTTCTGGACATACAATTAGACACAACTGCTCTCCTATTTAATCAGTGTCAGCCATGTGTCAGATACAGGGCTCCAAGCATAGACTGACATGATATAATGAACTGTGAACATCTTGAGGCCAGGGATTATGCTTCATTCTGTTTGTACACAGTAAATGACAAATGTTTGATATTCAAGAAAGAAAATATCACGGTGCCCCAATAAACAGAAATGCTTCATGATTTACTCAGGGTCAGTCTAGTAAGGCTATTTGCCCAAGTTAGCTAACAAATATTAACCACCTCCAAGAGAAACAGGTAGTTCAAATCCAGTTTTAAAGGTGGAGGACAGCAGGTTTAATATTTCCATTTATAATGTGTTCTTGTGATGGTGGTGTGACAGGAAGGTACAAACGCTTCTTTGTTTGTGTGTATTTTCATATTGGTATGTCCACCAGGGTGCAAAGTTAGTTTAAAATGAGGTTTTTCTGGAAACTTGGTTTTATCTCTAATGGGATCCAAGAAATTGGGAACGAAAAGTGCATTTCTTATTCATGGCAGAGTTGTGCTTGAGACTATTTTCCGTGTGCTTTTCTTTATGTTAAAAATAAAAGATAGGCTGGGTGTGGTGGCTCACGCCTGTAATCCCAGCACTTTGGGAGGACGAGGTGGGTGGATGACCTGACGTCAGGAGTTCAAGACCAGCCTGGCCAACATGGCGAAACCCCGTCTCCACTAAAAATACAAAAATTAGCTAGGTGTGGTGGTGTGCACCTGTAATTCCACCTACTAGGGAGGCTGAGGCATAAGAATTGCTTGAACCCGGGAGGTGGATGTCGCAGTGAGCCGAGATCATGCCACTGCACTCCAGCCTGGGGGACAGAGCAAGACTCTGTCTTCAAAAATAAAATAAAATAAAATAAAAGATAATAAGATGTACAGGACAAAAAGGGGAAAGGAATCTAAAAGATAAAGATAAAATTATAGAGGAAAATAGATAAAACAGTAAAAGTAAACTGCCATGGTAAAATCCATTAATCAAACAACCTAGAACAAAAACAAACCTACAGACTCAAGAGAAAAATAAAACTTATCTGAATGTAAATGGCTAAAAATAGCTGATAAGTACCCAGTACAAAACTAATAACAAGACAGAAAATCTTACATAACAGTATTGGAGGCAAAAGTCCTCAAAGATCAAGGTCCCTGTATTAGGGTTCCCCAGAGAAACAGAACCAGTAGTGTGTGTGTGTGTGTGTGTGTGTGCATGTGTGTTTGTTTCTTTTTTGTTTTTGAGATGGAGTCTTGCTCTGTCACAAGGCTGGAGTACAGTGGCACAATCTCGGCTCACTGCAACCTCCGCCTCCTGGGTTCAGTTGATTCTCCTGCCTCAGCCTCCTGAGTAGCTGGGACTACAGGTGCCCGCCACCATGCCTGGCTAATTTTTGTATTTTCAGTAGAGATGGGGCTTCACCATGTTGGCCAGGATGGTCTTGATCTCTTGATCACATGATCCACCCGCCTCGGCCTCTCAAAGTGCTGGGATTATAGGCATGAATCACTGTCCCCAGCCCATTTCTATCTATCTGTCTGTCTGTCTATCTATCTATCTATCTATCTATCTTTATAATGAGGAATTGGCTCATGTTACTATGGAGGCTGAGAAGTCCCACCATCTGTGTCTGCAAGCTGAAGACCCAGGAAAGCCAGTGGTGTAATTCTAGCTCAAGAGCAAAGGACTGCATGTGGCTGACTGAAGGCATCTGGTACTCTCCTCTTCCACGAAGAAGAAACAAAATAGTGAGTAGATAATCACATTTCAAATAGATCATCTAAGAGAGAACACTAGCATTCAACAGAGAAGTGACAGGAAACATCCAAGGCAAGGAAGGAGCAGGAAGCCAGGCATCCTGCTCAGCCAGGATTAGCTGGGAGAGCAGAGAGGTTTCTCAATGTGGAGAAAGAGTGAGAGACCTCCAGTGGTCCATATTACCATTGCAGACTCCTGCAATCCTATCAATGGGAATGCTCCTCAACCCTCACAGGCCCTGAGACTAACATGAGGAGCTTCCTAGAGACCTCATAATGGCACTGCTCCAGACAGGGAGCTCATGCTGGGTCTCATGAACTCCCCGAGCCCTAAGCAGCTACAGCACAGTACCATTTTGAGAGCCAGCACCCACCAGATTGCATTCTGCCCTGGGGCCCAACAGCCCCTGCATCTCCACATCCCTGTAGCCCCATTGACATTTCTCATCTGCATCTGCCACTGTGGTTGGCTGCTGCTGCCAGTGCCACAAGGCAAGCCATTAGCAGTGACCTTGCTGTCCCCAGCAGCTCTGCACATTTTCATGCACCCTGAGAGCATAATCTCTCGCCTGCAGCTGCCACTACTCCTGGCTGCCACGACTGGGGCTAAAGTACGAGCCACTGGCAGAGACCCTGCTGCCACCAGCGGTGGAACTGCCATGCATTCACAGGTGCCCTGATCAGAGGCTACTCTGCCCATAGCCATGACCTGTGGCCAAGTGTGTGTTCCCCAGGCACCTGCCACTGAAAGCAACCCCACCCTCCCCAGCAGCAGGACCACAGTGCAGCTGCTACTGCATCCACTTAAGCATTTTGCTGAGGGCCTGGGGATCACCCTACCCCTGCAACCACAGCCAGTGGCTGCATGTACCATAAGAGAGCTTGGGGACAGGCCCATGTGGCCCAGATCCTTCTTCCCCCTACAGTGCCTGAGCATGCCATTTGAGGACCTCAGGACCATCGAACTCCTTCCATCACCATTGCTACTCGAGCACTCCTTTTGAGGCCCTGAGGTCAGGCCCACCCAACATGCTGCTACTACTATGGCTGACACCCCCCCAAATGCACCACCTGAGGGACTGAAGACAGGCCCTCCCAGCCTGTCGCAGCCATCACCAACACCAGTATGGTCCATTTGGCAGCCAGAGGGTTGTCCCACCACTGCTACTGCCATCACCCATGCTATGCCTGCTGCCTGGGAGCCCAAGGACCGCCCATCTGCCTGGTCCACTACTGCCACTACCAGCACATGAACAAGCCACCTGGAGGCCCAAGAATCAGCCCTTCTGGACCTGCTAACACTGGTGCTAGTGTATGCCACCCTGGGGCTCAAGGATAGGCATGCTTGGTCTGCCACTGCCAACAGTGGGGTCTAAGGATTGGCCTACCTCCTGTCCCATCCCCAGTAAAAATGTACCACAGACTCCACTAACAATTGCACCCTAAGGAAATCACAGACATCACTGGTGCTGTTTACAGCCAAAGAAATCACATGGAGATTACACTATTACACATTTTTAGAATCAAAGTCAAAGAGCCCTACACAACCAACACCATAGATATAGCCTCAGGAAATGTCCTCTCCTATGAAAGCAAATTCAAAGGATTGGAAGAAGCAACTGGTACATCAGACATGCAGCTATCAATGTAAGGACATAAGAACTATGAAAAAGCAAGGAAATATGACATGTTCAAAGGAACACAATATTCTTCAGCAACAGACTCCAGTGAAAAAGAAACTTATGAAATATTGGGAAAATAATTCAAAATAATGATATTAAAGAAGCTCATTAAGGTACAGGAGAACATGAATAAACAATAGGAGAAATTAGAAAAACAATTCAGGATATGATTGAGAAATTTACCAAAGATATAGATATCATAAAAAAGAACCAAACAAATTCTGAAACTGAAAAATCCATGGAATAAAATAAAAAATCAATTCAAAATTTTCAATAGGCTAGATCAAGCAGAAGAAAGAATTTCAGGACTTGACATTTTTGAAATAACATAGTCAGGGCTGGGCACAGTGGTTCACTCCTGTAATCCCAGCACTTTGGGAGGCTGAGGTGGGCAGATCACGAGGTCAGGAGATCGAGACCATCCTGGCTAAAATGGTGAAATTCCGTCTCTACTAAAAATACAAAAAATTAGCCGGGCATGGTGGCGGGTGCCTGTAGTCCCAGCTACTGGGGAGGCTGAGGCAGGAGAATGGTGCGAACCCAGGGGGTGGAGCTTGCAGTGAGCTGAGATCGTGCCACTGCACTCCAGCCTGGGTGACAGAGCGAGACTCCATCTCAAAAAACAAAACCAAAAACAACAAAAAAAACACAGTCAGACAAAACTAAAGAATAAAGAAGAATGAACAAAGCCTTTGTGACATAATGGGACACCGAAATCAGACAAGGACACAACTAAAAGAGAAAATGACAGACCAATATCCCTGATGAACATAGAAGAAAAATCCTCAACAAATACCAGCAAACACAATCCAGCAACACATCAAAAAGGTAATATGTCATGATCAAGTGGGATTTATCCTAGGGATGCAAGGATGGTTCAACACAAGCCAATCAATAAACATAATACATCACATCAACAGAATGATGGGCAAAAACCAAACAATCATCTCAATAAATTCAGAAAAAGCATTTGATAAATTCAGCATCCTTTCATGACAAAAACTCTCAACAAACTAGGCATAGAGGGAACATACCTCAACATAATAAGGGTCATATATGACTAACTCACAATTAACATCCTACTGAATGGAAAAAGCTGAAAGCCTTTCCTCAAAGAACTGGAACAAGACAAAGATGCCAAGTTTCATTATTTCCATTCAACACAGTACTGGAAGTCCTAGCTAGAGAAATTAGGCAAAAGAAAGAAATATAAGGAATCCAATTGAAAAAGAGAAAGTCAAATGACCCCTCTCTGCAAAAGCTTCTGCACAGCAAAGGAAACAACAAACAGAGGGAAGAGACAGCCTGTTAAATGGAAGAAATATCTGCAAACCATTCATCCAATAAGGGACTAATATCCAAAATATACAAGAAACTCAACAATAAAAATACATTAAAAAACTACTAAAAAGTGGGCAAAGGCCATGAATAAACATTTCTCTAAAGAAGACCTACAAATGACAAACAGGTATATAAAAAAAATTCTAAACATCACTAATCATCAGGGAAATGCAAACTAAAATAACGAGATATCATCTTACTCCAGTTAGAATGGCTATTACTAAAAAACCTGAGTTCAAACTATACTACAGTATAGTTTGGCTACAGTAACCAAAACAGCATGGTACTGGTACCAAAACAGATTTATAGACCAATGGAACAGAACAGAGGCCTCAGAAATAACACCACACATCCACAACCATCTGATCTCTGACAAACCTGACAAAAGCAATGGGGAAAGGATTCCCTATTTAATAAACAGTGTTGGGAAAACTGGCTAGCCATATGTAGAAAACTGAAACTGGACCCCTTCCTTAAACCTTATACAAAAGTTAACTCAAGATATATTAAAGACTTAAACATAAGACCTAAAACCATAAAAACCCTGGAAGAAAACCTATGCAATACCATTCAGGACATAGGCATGAGCAAAGACTTCATGACTAAAACACAAAAAGTAATGGCAACAAAAGCCAAAATTGACAAATGGGATCTAGTTAAACTAAAGAGCTTCTGCACAGCAAAAGAAACTATCATTAGAGTGAACAGGCAGCCTACAGAATGGGAGAACATTTTTGCAATCCATGCATCTGACAAAGGGCTAATATCCAGAATCTACAAGGAACTTAAACGAATTTACAAGAAAAAAACAACCTAATCAAAAAGCAGGTGAAGGATATGAACACACACTTCTCAAAAGAAGACATTTATGTGGCCAACATGTGAAAAAAAGCTCATCATCACTGGTCATTAGAGAAATACGAATCCAAACCACAATGAGATACCATCTCACATCAGTTACAATGGTGATCATTAAAAAGTCAGGAAACAACAGATGCTGGAGAGGATGTGGAGAAATAGGAATGCTTTTATACCGTTGGTGGGAGTGTAAGTTAGTTCAACCATTGTGAAAGACAGTGTGGTGATTCCTCAAGGATCTAGAACCAGAAATACCATTTGACCCAGCAATCCCATTAGTGGGTTTATACCCAAAGGATTATAAATCATTCTACTATAAAAGACACATGCACACGTATGTTACTGTGGCACTGTTCACAATAGCAAAGACTTGGAACCAACCCAAATGGCCATCAATGATAGACTCAATAAAGAAAATGTGGCACATATACGCCATGGAATACTATGCAGCCATAAAAAAGGATGAGTTCATGTCCTTTGCAGGGACATAGATGAAGCTGGAAACCATCATTCACAGCAAACTAACACAAGAACAGAAAACTAAACACTGCATGTTCTCACTCATAAGTGGGAGCTGAACAATGAGAACACATGGACACAGGGAGTAGAACATCACACACCAGGGCCTGTCGGGGGCTGGGGGGCTAGAGATAGCATCAGGAGAAATACCTAATGGAGATGATGGGTTAATGGGTGCAGCAAACCACCATGGCACATGTGTACCTATGTAACAAACCTGCACGTTCTGCACATGTATCCCAGAACTTAAAGTATAATTTAAAAAAAAAACAAACAAAAAAAACAAAACAGATGCTGATGAGAATGCAGAGAAAAGTGAACTCTTAAACACTGTTGGTGCAAATATAAATTAGTACAGCTACTATGGAAAACAGTATAGAGATTTCTAAAAAAAACTAAAAATAGAACTACCGTACAATTCAGCAAGCTCACTACTTGGTATCTATCCAAAGGAAAGAAAGTCATTATATCAAAGGGATACCTGCACCCCATGTTTATTGCAGCATTATTCACAATAGCCAAGATATAGAATCAATCTGTCTATTAATGAACAAATAGATGAAGAAAATGTGGTATATATACACAATGGAATACCATTTAGCCATAAAAAAAAAGAGTAAAATCCTGTAATTTGCAACAACATGGATAGGACTGGAGGTCATCATGTTAAGTAAAATAAGCCAGGCACAGACATACAAATACCATATGCTATTCCTTGTATGTGGGAACTAAAGGTAGAGAGTAGAATGACAGATGTCAGAGGGTGGAAAGGAAGTATATGTGGATGGACGGGGGTTGGTTATGACCTATAGAAATAAGTTTTAATGTTCGATAGCAGAATAAGGTGATGATAGTTAACAAAAATGTATTGTATATTTCAAAATAGCTAGAAGAGAGGACTGGAAATGTTCCCAACACATAGTCATAAATATTTGAGGTGATGGATATCCTAAATACTCTGACTTTATCATTACACATTCTACATATGTAACAAAATATCACACGTACCTCACAAACGTGTAGAAATGCTATGTATTATTATTATTATTATTTTATTTTTGAGACGGAGTCTTGCTTTGTCACCCAGGCTGGAGTACAGTGGCTTGATCTCCGCTCACTGCAACTTCCGCCTCCCGGGTTCTCAGGCAATTCTCCTGCCTCGGCCTCTGGCTCGATCTCCGCTCACTGCAACTTCCGCCTCCCGGGTTCTCAGGCAATTCTCCTGCCTCAGCCTCCCAAGTAGCTGGGACTACAGGTGCATGCCACCACACCCAGCTAATTTTTTGTACTCTTAGTAGAGACAGGGTTTCACTGTATTAGCCAGGGTGGTCTCAATCTCCTGACCTCATGATCTGCCCACCTCGGCCTCCCAAAGTGCTGGGATTACAGGCATGAGCCACTGCGCCTGGCTTATTATTATTATTTATTAATAATATTATTAATTATTATTATTATTATTTTTATTTTATTTTTTTTATTATACTTTAAGTTTTAGGGTACATGTGCACATTGTGCAGGTTAGTTACATATGTATACATGTGCCATGCTGGTGCGCTGCACCCACTAACTCATCATCTAGCATTAGGTATATCTCCCAATGCTATCCCTCCCCCCTCCCCCCTCCCCACCACAGTCCCCAGAGTATGGTATTCCCCTTCCTGTGTCCATGTGATCTCATTGTTCAATTCCCACCTATGAGTGAGAATATGCGGTGTTTGGTTTTTTGTTCTTGCGATAGTTTACTGAGAATGATGGTTTCCAATTTCATCCATGTCCCTACAAAGGATATGAACTCATCATTTTTTATGGCTGCATGTATTCCATGGTGTATATGTGCCACATTTTCTTAATCCAGTCTATCATTGTTGGACATTTGGGTTGGTTCCAAGTCTTTGCTATTGTGAATAATGCCGCAATAAACATACGTGTGCATGTGTCTTTATAGCAGCATGATTTATAGTCATTTGGGTATATACCCAGTAATGGGATGGCTGGGTCAAATGGTATTTCTAGTTCTAGATCCCTGAGGAATCGCCACACTGACTTCCACAGTGGTTGAACTAGTTTACAGTCCCACCAACAGTGTAAAAGTGTTCCTATTTCTCCACATCCTCTCCAGCACCGGTTGTTTCCTGACTTTTGAATGATTGCCATTCTAACTGGTGTGAGATGATATCTCATAGTGGTTTTGATTTGCATTTCTCTGATGGCCAGTGATGATGAGCATTTTTTCATGTGTTTTTTGGCTGCATAAATGTCTTCTTTTGAGAAGTGCCTGTTCATGTCCTTCGCCCACTTTTTGATGGGGTTGTTTGTTTTTTTCTTGTAAATTTGTTTGAGTTCACTGTAGATTCTGGATATTAGCCCTTTGTCAGATGAGTAGGTTGCGAAAATTTTCTCCCATGTTGTAGGTTGCCTATTCACTCTGATGGTAGTTTCTTTTGCTGTGCAGAAGCTCTTTAGTTTAATTAGATCCCATTTGTCAATTTTGGCTTTTGTTGCCATTGCTTTTGGTGTTTTGGACATGAAGTCCTTGCCCACGCCTATGTCCTGAATGGTAATGCCTAGGTTTTCTTCTAGGGTTTTTATGGTTTTAGGTCTAACGTTTAAATCTTTAATCCATCTTGAATTGATTTTTGTATAAGGTGTAAGGAAGGGATCCAGTTTCAGCTTTCTACATATGGCTAGCCAGTTTTCCCAGCACCATTTATTAAATAGGGAATCCTTTCCCCATTGCTTGTTTTTCTCAGGTTTGTCAAAGATCAGATAGTTGTAGGTAAGCGGCGTTATTTCTGAGGGCTCTGTTCTGTTCCATTGATCTATATTTCTGTTTTGGTACCAGTACCATGCTGTTTTGGTTACTGTAGCCTTGTAGTATAGTTTGAAGTCAGGTAGTGTGATGCCTCCAGCTTTGTTCTTTTGGCGTAGGATTGACTTGGCGATGCGGGCTCTCTTTTGGTTCCATATGAACTTTAAAGTAGTTTTTTCCAATTCTGTGAAGAAAGTCATTGGTAGCTTGATGGGGATGGCATTGAATCTGTAAATTACCTTGGGCAGTATGGCCATTTTCACGATATTGATTCTTCCTACCCATGAGCAAGGAATGTTCTTCCATTTGTTTGTATCCTCTTTTATTTCCTTGAGCAGTGGTTTGTAGTTCTCCTTGAAGAGGTGCTTCACATCCCTTGTAAGTTGGATTCCTAGGTATTTTATTCTCTTTGAAGCAATTGTGAATGGGAGTTCACTCATGATTTGGCTCTCTGTTTGTCTGTTGTTGGTGTATAAGAATGCTTGTGATTTTTGTACATTGATTTTGTATCCTGAGACTTTGCTGAAGTTGCTTATCAGCTTAAGGAGATTTTGGGCTGAGACAATGGGGTTTTCTAGATAAACAATCATGTCGTCTGCAAACAGGGACAATTTGACTTCCTCTTTTCCTAATTGAATACCCTTTATTTCCTTCTCCTGCCTGATTGCCCTGGCCAGAACTTCCAACACTATGTTGAATAGGAGCGGTGAGAGAGGGCATCCCTGTCTTGTGCCAGTTTTCAAAGGGAATGCTTCCAGTTTTTGCCCATTCAGTATGATATGGGCTGTGGGTTTGTCATAGATAGCTCTTATTATTTTGAAATATGTCCCATCAATACCTAATTTATTGAGAGTTTTTAGCATGAAGGGTTGTTGAATTTTGTCAAAGGCTTTTTCTGCATCTATTGAGATAATCATGTGGTTTTTGTCTTTGGCTCTGTTTATATGCTGGATTACATTTATTGATTTGCGTATGTTGAACCAGCCTTGCATCCCAGGGATGAAGCCCACTTGATCATGGTGGATAAGCTTTTTGATGTGCTGCTGGATTCGGTTTGCCAGTATTTTATTGAGGATTTTTGCATCAATGTTCATCAAGGATATTGGTCTAAAATTCTCTTTTTTGGTTGTGTCTCTGCCAGGCTTTGGTATCAGAATGATGCTGGCCTCATAAAATGAGTTAGGGAGGATTCCCTCTTTTTCTATTGATTGGAATAGTTTCAGAAGGAATGGTACCAGTTCCTCCTTGTACCTCTGGTAGAATTCGGCTGTGAATCCATCTGGTCCTGGACTCTTTTTGGTTGGTAAACTATTGATTATTGCCACAATTTCAGCTCCTGTTATTGGTCTATTCAGAGATTCAACTTCTTCCTGGTTTAGTCTTGGGAGAGTGTATGTGTCGAGGAATGTATCCATTTCTTCTAGATTTTCTAGTTTATTTGCGTAGAGGTGTTTGTAGTATTCTCTGATGGTAGTTTGTATTTCTGTGGGATCGGTGGTGATATCCCCTTTATCATTTTTTATTGCGTCTATTTGATTCTTCTCTCTTTTTTTCTTTATTAGTCTTGCTAGCGGTCTATCAATTTTGTTGATCCTTTCAAAAAACCAGCTCCTGGATTCATTAATTTTTTGAAGGGTTTTTTGTGTCTCTATTTCCTTCAGTTCTGCTCTGATTTTAGTTATTTCTTGCCTTCTGCTAGCTTTTGAATGTGTTTGCTCTTGCTTTTCTAGTTCTTTTAATTGTGATGTTAGGGTGTCAATTTTGGATCTTTCCTGCTTTCTCTTGTGGGCATTTAGTGCTATAAATTTCCCTCTGCACACTGCTTTGAATGCGTCCCAGAGATTCTGGTATGTTGTGTCTTTGTTCTCGTTGGTTTCAAAGAACATCTTTATTTCTGCCTTCATTTCGTTATGTACCCAGCAGTCATTCAGGAGCAGGTTGTTCAGTTTCCATGTAGTTGAGCGGCTTTGAGTGAGATTCTTAATCCTGAGTTCTAGTTTGATTGCACTGTGGTCTGAGAGATAGTTTGTTATAATTTCTGTTCTTTTACATTTGCTGAGGAGAGCTTTACTTCCAACTATGTGGTCAATTTTGGAATAGGTGTGGTGTGGTGCTGAAAAAAATGTATATTCTGTTGATTTGGGGTGGAGAGTTCTGTAGATGTCTATTAGGTCCGCTTGGTGCAGAGCTGAGTTCAATTCCTGGGTATCCTTGTTGACTTTCTGTCTCGTTGATCTGTCTAATGTTGACAGTGGGGTGTTAAAGTCTCCCATTATTATTGTGTGGGAGTCTAAGTCTCTTTGTAGGTCACTCAGGACTTGCTTTATGAATCTGGGTGCTCCTGTATTGGGTGCATAAATATTTAGGATAGTTAGCTCCTCTTGTTGAATTGATCCCTTTACCATTATGTAATGGCCTTCTTTGTCTCTTTTGATCTTTGTTGGTTTAAAGTCTGTTTTATCAGAGACTAGGATTGCAACCCCTGCCTTTTTTTGTTTTCCATTTGCTTGGTAGATCTTCCTCCATCCTTTTATTTTGAGCCTATGTGTGTCTCTGCACGTGAGATGGGTTTCCTGAATACAGCACACTGATGGGTCTTGACTCTTTATCCAATTTGCCAGTCTGTGTCTTTTAATTGGAGAATTTAGTCCATTTACATTTAAAGTTAATATTGTTATGTGTGAATTTGATCCTGTCATTATGATGTTAGCTGGTGATTTTGCTCGTTAGTTGATGCAGTTTCTTCCTAGTCTTGATGGTCTTTACATTTTGGCATGATTTTGCAGCGGCTGGTACCGGTTGTTCCTTTCCATGTTTAGCGCTTCTTTCAGGAGCTCTTTTAGGGCAGGCCTGGTGGTGACAAAATCGGTCAGCATTTGCTTGTCTGTAAAGTATTTTATTTCTCCTTCACTTATGAAGCTTAGTTTGGCTGGATATGAAATTCTGGGTTGAAAATTCTTTTCTTTAAGAATGTTGAATATTGGCCCCCACTCTCTTCTGGCTTGTAGGGTTTCTGCCGAGAGATCCGCTGTTAGTCTGATGGGCTTCCCTTTGAGGGTAACCCGACCTTTCTGTCTGGCTGCCCTTAACATTTTTTCCTTCATTTCAACTTTGGTGAATCTGACAATTATGTGTCTTGGAGTTGCTCTTCTCGAGGAGTATCTTTGTGGCGTTCTCTGTATTTCCTGAATCTGAACGTTGGCCTGCCTTGCTAGATTGGGGAAGTTCTCCTGGATAATATCCTGCAGAGTGTTTTCCAACTTGGTTTCATTCTCCGCATCACTTTCAGGTACACCAATCAGACGTAGATTTGGTCTTTTCACATAGTCCCATATTTCTTGAAGGCTTTGCTCATTTCTTTTTATTCTTTTTTCTCTAGACTTCCCTTCTCGCTTCATTTCATTCATTTCATCTTCCATTGCTGATACCCTTTCTTCCAGTTGATCGCATCGGCTCCTGAGGCTTCTGCATTCTTCACGTAGTTCTCGAGCCTTGGTTTTCAGCTCCATCAGCTCCTTTAAGCACTTCTCTGTATTGGTTATTCTAGTTATACATTCTTCTAAATTTTTTTCAAAGTTTTCAACTTCTTTGCCTTTGGTGTGAATGTCCTCCCGTAGCTCAGAGTAATTTGATCGTCTGAAGCCTTCTTCTCTCAGCTCGTCAAAATCATTCTCCATCCAGCTTTGTTCCGTTGCTGGTGAGGAACTGCGTTCCTTTGGAGGAGGAGAGGTGCTCTGCTTTTTAGAGTTTCCTGTTTTTCTGTTCTGTTTTTTCCCCATCTTTGTGGTTTTATCTACTTTTGGTCTTTGATGATGGTGATGTACAGATGGGTTTTCGGTGTGGATGTCCTTTCTGTTTGTTAGTTTTCCTTCTAACAGACAGGACCCTCAGCTGCAGGTCTGTTGGAATACCCTGCCGTGTGAGGTGTCAGTGTGCCCCTGCTGGGGGGTGCCTCCCAGTTAGGCTGCTCGGGGGTCAGGGGTCAGGGACCCACTTGAGGAGGCAGTCTGCCCGTTCTCAGATCTCCAGCTGCGTGCTGGGAGAACCACTGCTCTCTTCAAAGCTGTCAGACAGGGACATTTAAGTCTGCAGAGGTTACTGCTGTCTTTTTGTTTGTCTGTGCCCTGCCCCCAGAGGTGGAGCCTACAGAGGCAGGCAGGCCTCCTTGAGCTGTGGTGGGCTCCACCCAGTTCGAGCTTCCCGGCTGCTTTGTTTACCTAAGCAAGCCTGGGCAATGGCGGGCGCCCCTCCCCCAGCCTCGCTGCCGCCTTGCAGTTTGATCTCAGACTGCTGTGCTAGCAATCAGTGAGATTCCGAGGGCGTAGGACCCTCCGAGCCAGGTGTGGGATATAGTCTCGTGGTGCGCCGTTTTTTAAGCCGGTCTGAAACGCGCAATATTCGGGTGGGAGTGACCCGAGTTTTCCAGGTGCGTCCGTCACCCCTTTCTTTGACTCAAAAAGGGAACTCCCTGACCCCTTGCGCTTCCCAGGTGAGGCAATGCCTCGCCCTGCTTCGGCTTGCGCACGGTACGCGCACCCACTGGCCTGCGCCCACTGTCTGGCACTCCCTAGTGAGATGAACCCGATACCTCAGATGGAAATGCAGAAATCACCGTCTTCTGCGTCGCTCACGCTGGGAGCTGTAGACCAGAGCTGTTCCTATTCGGCCATCTTGGCTCCTCCCTCTATTATTTTAAACAAAGGCCTCAGAACCAGGGGGCCAAAGGTGTAAATCTCAGTCCAATGAGAACACTGATGACCCAGCTCAAGAAAGTATGTAGGAATAAAAAGGGGTAAATTCCTCCTTCCTCCACCTTTTTTTTTTTCTCCTTTTGAGGGCCTCAAGACATTGAATGTTGCCCACCTTCATTGAGAAGGGCAATCTACTTTAGTGAGTCCACTGTTTCAAATGCTAATTTCATTTGGAACAACCTCACAGACACACTTGGAAATGCCGTTTAATTTGGAAACTCCACGGAGCAGTCCAATTGACATGGTTACCATCCCAGTCCTCTTAACCTTTTTCAGAGAATCAGCTTTCTTGGTAATCTGGACCCCTGGAAAAGTGTGTATATGTACCACATTTTTGTTGTACCCAGGGGATCCCTGAACTCATCTGTGAGCTGGTTAAAGCCTTGGACCCGCCCTCTTAGCAAACTGTCCACATCTTGTCCCCTGCACTCTGCACCACGACAATCAGGTGTCTTTCCTTGTGCACCTCTCCGCCTTATGGCGACATGAGGCACTTGCCACCTCTAAGGGTAAATCACTTGCTTTATTTAGTTCCTTCTCACAAATCAGATGGTGGACAATATAGAGCTAACATAAATAAAATAATGAAATGAACACAACCCTAGACCCCAGAAAGATTATGAACAAACCTTACTGAGTGGGGAAAAAATCTGACACCACTAAAACTTTCTCCAGCCCTACCAGCATTACTATGAAGTGTCTGATTGGTTTCAGGCTTTCACCAAAGTTGATACACACTATATTTTTTTTACCTGTAACTCAAGGGGACAAGTTTGGGATGTGGTCCTTTCATATTCATCCTATGCATACAGTGGTTCCAGGTTGGGTTCCCAGGAAAACAGATGCTGAGACGGAGGTTAGTGTGCAGGCTGTTTATTAGGGAGTCACACTTTGGAAATTAACACCTGTGGAAACAAGGGGTAGAACAAGTGTGGGCACAGGGAGATGTTAAGCTGTGAGGCAGGCCTGAGGACAGCCTCTGCCAATCCTCCAGCTTGCAGTAGAGCTAAGATGGCCCTTCAGAGTTGGCCTGCATTGGGAGGAATTGGCTGTGTCCTTATACTTCCTATCTCCGTCAATCACTGGGTGTTGGCGTCCCAGGAAATACTTGACTTTTGACCAGGTGGCCCCCTGCAGCTGGAGCAATCCCTGAAGCAATCTACAGCAAAAGACTATCTGCTGACATCATTCTTCCAGCAGCGGGGCCACAATCCCTTTTAGAAGGGTGCGTCTCCATGTCCATCACACAAGCTGATCCACTTTAAGTAAGCTTCAATTCACACTAGTTTGGTTGGTTATAAATGGAGTCTGTTTCAGAAAAGCAGGATTTCTACTCTCAGAACTAATTCATTCAAATAATATTCATAAAATGCCTATGATGTGCCAGTTACTGTTTTAGGTGATGATGATATGGTGCTGAAAAGACTCTACCCTCAGTCTAGTGGAGGACTTAGAAAATAAAAAGATAAGGCAATAAATAACATAATTTCAGATAATGACAAGTGCCTTGAAGAAATTAAAGCAGGGTGAGAAAATAAAAAATGACTGGGTAGGGGTGAAGGAGGTGCTAGCTTAGGTTAGTGGTCAGGGAAGGTGACATTTGAGTAGAGACTTGATTGAAAGGTAAGGCAAGTCCTGTGAAACTCTGGGGCTAAGAGTGTTTCAGGCAGAGAAAAGGAAATGTAAAGACCTCGAGCACGACTGAGCTTTGCACATTTAGGGGGCAGCAAGGCCAGCTAGGGGGAGTGACAGAGAAGGGGTAGGGTCAGAGAATCAAGGCCTATGGGGCCAGGGGGCCTGAAAAGGAATGGAGATTCATTTTAAACATAATTGAAAATCCCTGGAGAGCTTTCAACAGCATAGAGACAAAACCTACTTTACATTTTAAAACTGTCTGTGGAGAATGGGCAAGAGGATGTGTGGAAATAAAGATAATGGATTCAACATTTTTTATTGTAGTAAAATATGCGTAACATTGAATTTACTATTTTAAAGTTTTTTGAGTGTACAATTCAGTACATTCACACTTGTGCAACTGAAACCAACCCAATAGTCCCACAGAGGGTTCTTTTGGATAAACGTAGAAATTGACCCTTCTGGTCTTACAGCTTGAAACTCACAATTGTTTTTGTTTGTTTGTTTGTTTGTTTTGTTTTGTTTTGTTTTTGAGACACAGTCTCGCTCTATCACCCAGGATGGAGTACAGTGGCGCAATCTCGGCTCACTGCAAACTCTACCTCCTGGGTTCACGCATTCTCCTGCCTCAGCCTCCCGAGTGGCTGGGACTATAGGCGCCCGCCACAACGCGTGGCTAATTTTCTTTTTTGTATTTTTAGTAGAGGCGGGGTTTCACAGTGTTAGCCAGGATGGTCTCGATCTCCTGACCTCGTGATCCGCCCGCCTCAGCCTCCCAAAGTGCTGGGATTATAGGCGTGAGCCACCGCGCCTGGCCAACCCACAATTGTTTTATCTGAATTCTTTCCTCAGGAAATAACCCCCAGGCCTCTCAAAAAGTATCAAAGAACTGAAACTCACCAGATTACTGCATCCAGAGCCCGGCCTCTCATATTGTTTTCCTACTCTTCCCTAGTTCCGGTTCCCTCACACATTGTTACATTTCTTGCCTGCTATATAAACCCCTAATTTTAATCAGTCAGGGAGATGGATTTGAGACTGAGCTCCCATTTCCTTGGCTGCATCACCCGATTAAATCCCTCTTCCTTTGCAATACTCGTCATCTCAGTCATTGGCCTTCTGTGCAGTGAGCAGCAGGCACTAGACTGAAGCCTTGTTGTTTCAGGAACACAACCATCACCACTATCCATCTCCAGAAATTTTCCATCAGTCAAACAGAAGCTCTGTACCTATTAAACAATAGCTCTTCATTTCCCTCTCCCTCCAGCCCCTGGTAACCATTATTCTATTCTTTCTATATGAATTTGACTATTCTAGGTATCTAAGTGGAAGTACACAGTATTTGTCCTTCTCTGTCTGGCTTATTTCACTTAGTGTAATGTTTTCAAGGTTCATCCATGTTATAGCATGTATCAGAATTTTATTCATTTTTGAAATTGAATATTTTATTCCATGTTCATACCACATTTGTTCATCCAACCATCAGTGAAAGTTTAGGTTGCCACAGCTTCCACTAATCACTACACCCTACAAAATGAACTTCATTGTATATTATGTTCATTGTCAATGAAAATAGATAAAAATCCATACATTGTCTTCTTGCTCATTTTGAATTTTGGTGGTCTGTTTTCTTATAACATCAGCTTATCATAATTCATCTCAGGTTGATAAAGATTTTGCACTAGGAGGAGAAGCTCTACATAAAAGTCTTTTCGTTGTTGTCCAAGGAAAAACTTGCTATTTTTTTGTTAGTATTATCTTCAAAATGTACTTTACAGGAATGTTTTAAATTCACTTGCCTAGTTTGTGAGAATTAAATTAGTTAAAATTACAAATATAATTTCTACATCCACTTAATTATTGCACAACAATTCTACAAGCCCACTGCCCTTGATAGAATATTATTTTCCATGTTGGCAGGAATGAGGAGGTGTCCCAGTGACCCAGAATGAGGTCTGGCACATAGGAGATGCTCAGTGAGTATTTGTTGACTGTAAAGTTTAATAACATGCAGGAGGGTACCATCTACTTGTGGTATCGTGGGGAACTTCAGCATATCTCATGACAAATGATCATAGGACATGTGGTCAGAATGAGAATCCCAGTGTCAGTCAGTACATTAATGTGTTGGGGATAATTTCTTATTTTTTTAGATTAAAAGAAAATGTAAATGGAAATTTTAATACTTTCTTCCTATACCCCAATGGATCATCTCGTACTGTGTATCCTTCTTGAAAACTGGTGATTTTTGACTTCAGAGGAAAATTATACTTCACTGAATCGACTTTATTTTTCTCAATTTATTTTCAATTATCTGTTTCAGGGAAATGTTGACTTAGCTTAGGTCTCTATTGTGAGATGTAAATTGTGTGAAATCCTATTACATTTTGTTTATTAGTGATTCTATTTAATGAAGGCAGAACATCTTATTAAACATGACTAAATGATTATCTTTGATAACAGAATTGAACTTAGGCCATAAATGAGTCAATAAATTAATTGCTTGTCCCCACTGGTATTCAAAGAGATGCATCGGATCTCTACGTAAGCTAGAAATGCTTATGGGCCTGTCGGCCAGTAGCATACCAAAATATTGTGTCTAGGCTGTGAGACATGGTTTAATGACCACTTCCAGAGGGTAGCTGCTGGCATTTTCTCCAATGTTCTCTCAGCTGCTGCTGCTTTTATTCGGCTGTGACAGACAATAAAGAACCTTCCAGGACCTACTGCAGCCACGGCCCCAATTATGGCTCAGATGTCATCCGAGGTAAGAAAAGACAATGTGACCACAAGCTTCCATGAGATCGGTATGCATTTCAATACAAGTGCTCTACAGAGATCCTTCCTTCAAAGAAACAGCTAGAAAAGCTCCAAGTCCTTGATGCTACCCCTAATAAATATAAATTCTCTATATTTTTCCCTTTGTTAAATTATGTATATTTAATTTGAATAATCAAGACACTTAATTCTGAGAAAACAAGTGGCCTATTTGTGTCAACCCATTACTTCTAGCTTTATTTCTCTACACATAAAATACAAAGGGCTCCTGACTCTTGTGATTGCTACAGTGAATAGAAGGCTTGGTTTCTTGATGTGGAAGCTACCACACTAGCCTGCCACATGAAATTAGAGCAAGTTAGAGCACTTGTGCATTTCAGTTTACTTATTTGTTGAGCCTAATTATGCTAGATTACTTAGATAACTGATTGGTCTTTGATCCAATTGAGAAAGGATCCCTCCAAAGCAAACTGTGGCAACATTTGTTTATATCCTGGCAATGTTTTTAAAAAGAGGCCCTTTTAAAGAGACAAGCAAATGTGAAATACAGCATACTTTGTTTTATTTATTGTTTTATTCACTTTCTTTTCTTTTCTTTTTTGTCTATTTTGTAGAAACAGAGTGTCACTATGTTGCCCAGGCTGGTCTCAAACTCCTGGGCCCAAGCGATCCTCCTGCCTTGGCCTCCCAAAGTGTTCTGATTACAGGTGTGAGCCACTGCATCCAGCCCCTGTTTTATTCACTTTATTGTGCTTTGCAGATACTATGTATTTTACAAACTGAAGGTTGTGGCAACCCTGGATAGAGCAAGCCTATTGGCATCATTTCTCTCTCTCTTTTTTTTGAGACAGAGTCTCACTCTGTCACCCAGGCTAGAGTGCAGTGGTATGATCTTAGGTTCAAGTGATTCTCATGCCTCAACCTGCTGAGTAGCTGGGATTACAGGTGCGTGCCACCATGCCTGGCTAATTTTTGTATTTTTAGTAGAGACAGGGTTTTGCCATGTTGGCCAGGCTGGCGTCGAACTCCTGGCCTCAAGTGATTCACCCGTCTTGGCCTCCCAAAGTGTTGGGATTACAGGTGTCAGCCACTGTGCCTGGCCTATTAGCAGCATTTTTCTGATAGTGTGTACTCACTTCACATCTCTGTGTCACATTTTGTTAATCTTCATAATATTTCAAACTTTTTTTTATTATTGTTATGGTGATCTGTGATCAGCAATCTTTGATGTTACTATTATAATTGTATTAGGGCATGGTGAACTGCAACCATATTAGACAATGAACTTAACTGATAAATATTATGTGTGTTCTGACTGTTACACCAACTGGTCATTCCTCCAGCTCTCTCTCTCCGTGGGCCTCCCTATTTCCTGAGACAACAATATTGAAATTAGGCCAGTTAACAACCTTACAATGGCCTCCACATGTTCAACTGAAAGGAAGAGTTGCACTTCTCTCACTTTAGGTCAAAAACTAGAAATTATTAAACTTAGCGAGAAAGATATGTCAAAAGCCAAGGCTGACTGAAAGCTAGGCCTCTTTTTTTTTTTTTTTTTTTTTTTTTTTTGAGACAGAGTCTCACTCTGTTGGCCAGCTGGAGTGCAGTGGTGCCATCTCGGCTTGCTGCCATCTTGGCTCGCTGCAAGCTCCGCCTCCCAGGTTCACACCATTCTCCTGCCTCAGCCTCCCAAGTAGCTGGGACTACAGGCGCCCGCCACCACACCCGGCTAATTTTTTGTATTTTTAGTAGAGACGGGATTTCATCTTGTTAGCCAGGATGGTCTCGATCTCCTGACCTCATGATCCGCCCGCCTCGGCCTCCCAAAGTGCTGGGATTACAGGCGTGAGCCACCACGCCCAGCCAAAGCTAGGCCTCTTGTGCCAAATAGCCAAGTTGTGAATGCAAAGGAAAAGTTCTTGAAGAAAATTAAAAATGCTATTCTAGTGTACACACAAATGATAAGAAAGAAAAAACAGCCTTATTGTTGCTATGGAGAAAGTTTCAGTGGTCTAGGTGGAAGATCAAACCAATCACAACATTCCTTTAAACAAAAGCCTAATCCAAAGGCACTAACTCTCTTCAATTCTATAAAGTCTGAGAGAAGTGAAGAATCTACAGAAGAAAATTTTATAGCTAGCAGAAGTTGGTTCATAAGGTTAAAGAAATGAAGCCATTTCCATAATATACAATGCAAAGTGAAGCATCAAATGCTGATGTAGGAGCTGCAGCAAGTTATCCAGAAGATCTAGCTTAGATTATTAATGAAAGTGGCTACATTACATATGCACTACGGAATACAATGAAGCCACAAAAAGAACGAGACCACGTCCTTTGCAGGGACACAGATGGAGCTGGGAGGCCGTTATCCTTAGCAAACTAACACAGGGACAGAAAAGCAAATACCTCATCTCACTTATAAGTGGGAGCTGAATTATGAGAACACATGGACACATAGAGGGGAACAAAACACACTAGGGCCTATCAGAGGGTGGAGGGTGGGAGGAGGAAGAGAATCAGGAAAAATAACTAATGGTAATAGCCTTATACCTGGCTGATGAAATAATCTGTACAACAAATCTCCTTGACACAAGTTTACCTATGTATCAAACCTGTACTTGTATGTCTGAACTTAAATAAAAGTTGTAGCTACATTAACAAGAGATTTTGAATGTAGATGAAACAGCTTTCTGCTGGGAGAAAATGCCATCTAGTACTTTCACAGCTAGAGAGAAGTCAATGCCTAGTTTCAAAGCTTCAAACGACAGACCCACTCTCTCGTTAGGGGCTATTGCAGTTAGGCACTTTAAGTTGAAGCCATGCTCATTGATCATTCTGCAAATCCTAGGGCCCTTGAGAATTATGATAAATCTACTCTGCTTGTGTTCTATAAATGGAATAACAAATCCTGGATGACAGCACATCTGTTTACAGAACGGTTAACTGAATATTTTAAGCGCACTGTTGAGACCTAATGCTCAGAAAAAAAAGATTTCCATTCACTGCTCACCCAAGAACATGTTCACCCAGGAACTCTGATGGAGATGTACAAGGAGATTAATGTTGTTTTATGCCAGCTAATATAACATCCATTCTGCAATCCATGGATCAAGAAGTAATTTCAATTTACAAGTCTTATTTAAGAAACAAATTTCATAAGGCTATAGCTGTAATAGATAGCAATTCCTCTTGTGGATCTGGGCAAAGTAAATTGAAAATCTGTAAAGGATTTGCTAGTCTAGATGACATTAGAATATTTGTGATTCATGGAAGGAGGTCAAATATTAATATTAACAGGAGGTTAGAATAAGTTGATTCCAACCTTCATGAATGACTTTGAGAGGTTCAAGACTTTAGCCAAGAAAGAAATTGCAGATATGGTGAAAATGACAAAAGAACTAGAATTAGAAGTGGAGCCTAAAGATCTGACTGAACTGCTGCAATCTCATGATCAAACTTGAATGCATATGAAGTTGCTGGTGTTTTTTTTTTTTTTTTTTTTTTTAGATGGAGTCTTGCTCTGTCGCCAGACTGGAGTGCAGTGGCGCCATCTCGGCTCACTGCAACCTCCATCTCCCGGGTTCAAATGATTCCCCTGCCTCAGCCTCCCGAGTAGCTGGGACTACAGGCACCTGCCACCACACCCGGCTAATTTTTTCTATTTTAGTAGAGACGGGGTTTCACCATGTTGGCCAGGATGGTCTCAATCTCTTGCCCTCGTGATTCACCTGCCTCGGCCTCCCAAAGTGCTGGGATTACAGGCATGAGCCACTGCGCCCAACTCATATGCAGTTACTTTTAAAGGATGAACAAAGAAAGTGGTTTAAGATGGAGACTACTCCTTTTGTTTGTTTGTTTTTCGAGATGGAGTCTCAGTCTGTTGCCCATGCTAGAGTGCAGTGGCACGATCTTGGCTCACTGCAATCTCTGCCACCCGGGTTCAAGCAATTCTCCTTCCTCAGCCTCCCGAGTAGCTGGGATTACAGGCACCTGCCACCGCACCCGGCTAATTTTTGTATTTTTAGTCGAGACAGGGTTTCACCATCTTGGCCAGGCTGGTCTTGAACTCCTGACCTCGTGATCCACCCACCTTGGCCTCCCAAAGTGCTGGGATTACAGGTGTGAGCCACTGCGCCCGGCCATGATGGAGACTACTCTTGATAGAGACATGAATATTGTTGAGATGACAACAAAGGACTTAGAATATTCCATAAATGTAGTTGATAAAGCAGTGACAGGGTTTGAGAGGTACTGACCAATTTTGAAAAAAGTTCTACTGTGGGTAAAATGCTATCAAATATTATCGCATGGTACAGAGAAATCTTCCATGAAAGGAAAAGTCAATCAGTGCGGCAAACTTCAATGTAGTCTTATTTTACGAAATTACCAGAGCCACCCTAACCTCCTGCAACCACTACCTTTGATAAATCAGCAGCCACCAACATCAAGGCAAGACCCTCCACTAACAAAGCAATTACAACTTGCTGAAGGCTCAGATGACTGTTAGCATTGTTTAGCAATGAAGTATTTTTAAATTAAGGCATGTATGTTGTTTTTTAGACATAATGTAATTGCACACTTAATAGGCTACAGCAGAGTGTAAATGTAATTTTTATATGCACTGGAAAAGCAAAAAAGTTGTGTGACTTGCTTTATCATGATAATTTGCTTTACTGGGGTCTGGAACTGAACCTGCAATATCTCTGAGGTATGCCTGTAGTTAGTTGTAGGACTTAACATTTAATATTTGCTTTATGCTTTCCAAAAACGTTTCTGGGATATGATATTGCTTGATTTTCACAAAAGTTATGTGAAGTAAGAGGAACAGGGACTAATACTCAACTTTTATAAATACTTTATAGTTCAGAGAAGTTGAACCCAAGTGAATCCAACTTAGTTAAGGCAGACCTAGACCCTGAGCTAGGATGAACCAACTGTTAGTTGAATATTTCCTTACAAAATATTTACCATCTAGGCCAGATGACTTAACCCAATCTTCAATTACCTCAATTCTGAAAAATGGGAACCACATTTTCTCCATCAGACACAAGAATGTTGCGAAGCTAAAGTGCCTGTGCATGAAGCTCTGAGGATGTCTCTGGGATGAAAGGTGGTAAATGAATTTAACTTGTGATACGACAGCACACTGCTTTATGGCCTTATATAAGGTATTTGGTGAGTTGGGAGTGAAGGCCATGTACGGTGGCCATGTGAACAGCGGGGCCAGCTAAATGAACATCTAGACTTAATTGGAACCAAGAAATGCTTATTTGTGCAAATTGTGACTCCTTGATTTTGGGGTGATTCCATTTATATTCTTATTTCATGGATAAGGAGCCAGGCATACAAGGCTTTTTCCTTTTTTTTTTTTTTTGAGATGGAGTCTCACTCTGTCGCCGAGGCTGGAGTGCAGTGGTGTGATCTTGGCTCACTGCAACCTCCGCCTCCCGGGTTCAAGTGATTCTCCTGCCTCAGCCTCCTGAGTCGCTGGGATTACAGGTGTGTGCCACTATGCCCGGCTAATTTTCTATTCTTAGTAGAGACCTGGTTTCACCCTGTTGGCCAGGCTGGTCTTGAACTCCTGACCTCAGGTGATCCGCCTGCCTCGGCCTCCCAAAGTGCTGGGATTACAGGCGTGACCCACCATACTTGGCCCGAAGACTTATTATTATCCCATCAGCCTTTATCTCATGGAATTTGGCCTCAAAAATTAAGTAAACATTTAAGTCAAAAGGAGAGTGAGAATATTGCCTTCTAGCCTTTCATATAAGATTTGCTGGTATTTAATGAGGCCTGATTCTGCCTGGCACTGTGCCAATGCCCTTATTTACTGCTGAGAAAACTGAAGTTCAGAGATGTAAAGTTATATGGTCTAGCTCACATAGCTTCTGTGTGGTGAAGCTGGGGTTCCAACTCAGGTCTAATTCCATTAGAGTCTTGCGTCTTTCCTGCCTACTCATATGTACCAAGACTCAGCGAGTACAGGAGTTGGGCAAGGTACTGAGACTACAAGGGGGAATGGGTGGTGAGTCTACTTTCTGGGTATAGTCAAATTCATTTTCATACCTGATCATTCATTCATCCAGTATGTATTAAGCAACTACTGTGTGCAGACCCTTTTCTAGGTGCTGGAGAGACAACTAGGAACTATATAGAAATGGTCCTTTAAGAAACCTAGGGGTTGCTAGGAAAAGCAGACAAGTGAATGAGCAATAACACGAAGTGTCATACATGCTACTCTTAAGGTATTAAAAAATCCTACTGGAGCACAGAAGAGGGGAGGATAATGTTTATGAGTGGGGAATGTTTATGCCATATCTGAAGTGGTTGATAAATGAAGGTAGAATGTTTAAATTCTAAAGACTTACCTCTCAGACATTTTACTATTTTTTCTCTAAAATTTATCTGTTTCTTTCTTTCACACACACACACACACACACACACACACACACACACACACACACACATCTATGATATATCCTAATATAGCCAAAGACCATGGGAACTGAAGTTTCATCATCAGCTGAGTTAGTGTGTGAATGGGTAGCAAGAGCTCTAGCATCGCCAACAGCAGATGACCAGGTCATCTATGCTAAGTAAGAAGGTCTCCTCTTCCATGCCTTCTCTTCATCAAGAAAAGACTCTAGCCAACCAAACTGTGCTTAGGTTTCAGACAACAAAGCTCCTACAGCCCCAAGGGAAAAAGAAAATGGAAACTTCATAGCATCCTGCTATAAAGTTTCTGATCATTTCTTCTTGGATTTCTTTCACGGATTCAGCTTCCCCTCCCCTTTATAATTACTTATTTTTCTTTGGTGTCAGTCTTGGATGGCACACTCAGCATGTGGGTCCTCTTTAGATGTGCACTCATTTTTAAGAAATCATATTTCAGAAACCAGTGGAAGCTTTATCATTATCCAGGCAGCTCATTCCCATACACTGAATTACCTTTTAAGCAAATTAAAGGAAATTTCTTCTCTCAGACACATAATTCTCAAGTTTGGCCTTTGACAAAGTAAGATTATAATGTGATTTCTCCAATAAAAGGGAAACATTGTTTTCATTTTTGGCAATAGCAGAAAAAATATTGAATGTTACAATTGAATGTATAATTTTTCTTCCCAATGGATGTATTCTACAAATGAGCTAAATATTTTAAATGTCTCATAAGATTGATAAATGATGGCTAAGTTTATTTTGTGAATAATTTTATTGTCTACCTTATGTTTTAGGAAAAAAATAAACATCTCTCTGGCATAACACTGTGGTATGAACACTATTTGTTTTTCAGAAACTAGATGAAATTTCATGTTTCTGCTTTTCTCATTATTCTTTCATAAGGTTTATATATTTTGAGGATAACTATATTTTGAAGAAAGGTTAAAAATTATTCATCCACTTACCTAAGAAATTACCTACTGGTGAGGATGAGTGCAAATATCTTTAAAAGTAAATAAAGTTGGCAATGTACTAAGCCATCCTGCAGTTTCAGATTCAGTTGTTCTTCTAAAGAGAATGTGATTCTGGCTATGCTGAGAGAGCCTGCAGCAAGTACTTGAAATCCAACTTTGACAGGTTAGCTCTGACATCTCTGGGCTTTGTGGCTCTCCACACCTTGTTAAAATGTCAACGTAATTTACAATGAACTTACAGAGACAACCAGTAGTAGCCTCAAGGCATATATAATTAAGCATTGCTGCAATAGAAAAAAATTATTTCTCTAAAGCCAAGTATCTGCAACAAAACTATCATGCCCATTGGACAGATGCCTAAGCAAGCTATGTCATGGTTCACCCAAAGCCATATCCTTGTGCTGTAGAAAGTGATGGTCTGGGTTTTATCTCCTATTGGATTAATCATTTGGCCATTTTCCTTTCCTAGACAGAAGCTTTTTATTTATTCCAAGATAGTGCCTATTTTGTAAAAAGGAAAATAACCCATGTTAAACATGTAATAGTCTATTTCTCTACTTACCTCAATATTTCTAACTATAAAGTAGGCACAGGGTACCCACTTTAAAATCATGGGATACATGGGAGGAAGAGGGAAGGACTCATGCTGGAAACAGCAGAAGGACAAGAATTCCCTATTGGTTTTTAATATGTGCCTGTCCCAGGTGCTTAATGAAACCTTGTAAATCTTCATCTTCCAAACGACTGGATTCAGTTTTTGGCAAAATAATACATTTTGGGCATCTTAACAGGGACAGCAGGGACATAGGGAGATGAGAAATATATCTCTGGATTTACTCCGCTAAACTTAAAAGTTTTCTTTCTTTTGGAGAAAATCAACCCTCTTGATCATTTTACCTAGACCAGAGTTTCCCTAGGTAAGGTAAAAGTTTCCCTACTTGGCAGTTGAAAAGTACAATTACCACTTATACTATTTTTAAGCTACACAAATGTTAAAATTATCTCTATTCAAAAACTTTGGTGAATTGTTTTCAGATCTTTGAAGCAAAGCTATTGTGTGATTAATGACCTCATTTCTGACCAGTTTGGAATGGTGGAGTCCATGGTCTGTCAGGATGAGAGAAACCAAGATGCTGGTGACACTTCTTTCTCTAGTGCCAGTCTCCATCTTTTCGCTGAGAAAAAGATGATTGCACGGGCATTCAGGGGGTTAGCTAAGATGTTTTGCTGACACAAAAATGGTGTCTGCTTTTGCAAAGGCCTGGGTTACAAGTTATATTCTTTTTCTTTAAAGAATTAGCCCTGGAGCCTGCGGCTAACACATGCCCCTTTTCACTTGAGTTGGCAGGGAATTTTTAAAAGTTTTCTGGTGTGGCCAAGATCTGAGAATTACTTATTTATATTTACCATTTGTATATAATTATATTTAGTGTAGATTTGGCTACAGGATTCCTGTGTACCCATTAGAAAATGGCACTATTCTGACCAACTCTAGATATTTTACCATGAGTATGTTTTATTCCATCAAGTCATTTATGTCTTCAAATTGTAATTTTCCTCTCTTAAAAGAAAGATAATGTTTTAATTTTATCTTCAAAATCAAAACTTTGTCTGCTCCCTGAATTTGGTTCTTTAAAAGTTAGATAGCATCAAAAACCAGCAGTTTTTCTACTTTTTTTCTTCCACTTAAATGATTTACATGTTACAGAAAATATAGGATGGAGGTTTGTCTTCTGCCCTACTCTCCCAACTCCCTGTGATAAAGGCACCAACACAAACAGAAATAAAACCTACTTGAACATTAAGAGTCTTAGCTTAATAGACTTCTCTGGGAATCATAAGAGAAGTTTCCTTCTAAAATAATGCTGTTTATTTAACAGTGGGACTAACGGTAAGCTGAAATTCATTACATATTCATGAAACTGACTTACAGCAAAAGCAAATCTTAAAGGGAAAATCTTGGAACTGAGACTCCCAATATTATAGCTGGCACATAATTTTTTAAACAACTGATTAATTTCAAAAATTTTATTTTGACCTCTGAATTTGTTATACCCTCACTTTGCCTACTCTTAGAAAGTGAAAATTTCCAGATTGTTGAAGATTCTCTACTATAATAATCTAATATCCATAACTACGGATGTGACAGAAGGATGGAAAAATTGCTGTGAATGTGATTCCCTCTGGAGGCAAAAGGCGGAAATGTCTTTAGGAAACAAATCATAAATTTCCTTAGCTGGAGAAAGCGTGAAATATAAAATCTAAACATGAAAAATTTCCACATAGTTGATGTAAAGTTAACTTGATGGGGAAGAGACAGCTGCAAACTAGAAACCAGGGAGGGGGAAAAAAAAGCCAATGAGACAGGACAATAAATGAGGAAACTGACAGTTTCATCAAAGGTCAAAGGAAATAGGTAGAAGTGTCAAAGTGTGGTCTGGGATGCTCACATCTAATAGAGGGCCTGGCTGCTCTTGTCATTCCCCTGGGGCTGTAGTGATTGAATGGAGGCTGCTTCCAGTGGCAAGCTAATTCCTCACCAGGGCAAGTAGAAGGATGGTGCAGAAAGACAGAGACTGTCAGGGACTGTTTCAGTATTAGGGAGCTACTGCCATGTAATTGTTTACATTCCAGATCCAGCCTCCAGACTAAAAGTTGACCAAATTATTTATGGAAACATATCAGCGTTCAGTTTCCTAAAGGACCTAACATGTTGGTTTTGCTAAACAACTTATGACCAAAATAATAGAGGGGAGGAAAGGAGAGCAGTCCAAAGCACAGTGCCTCATGAGCTTCATTCAGTAAACAGAGCAATTAACCCCAAATTAAGACTCTATTTTTTGCAAATAAATTTTTATTTTTTTCTTATTAAGCCTCTGTTCATATTTCCACTTTAAAAAAAAAAAAAAAAAAAAACTACAGGGTGAGCTGGCAGGAATGATGGGCAGGGGATCCAGAACAAGGAGGAGTCACCAATAGATAGGACCTTCTATCTCTCTCCCCATATCTCTCAAAGATTTACTGCGATCCAATTACTATGTGTCACCAGCAGTCTGTCATTTGATTCTTACAACATACTAGGAAGTAAAACTGGGACTCAGAGAGCTTAAGAAACTTGGAACTTGCTGAAGGTTACACCGCTGTTTAGTCATGGAGTGTGCGAGGGAACTTGAATGGTGGAAACACCAACTTTCCGGAGGTCTCCTTCCCAGGAAGTTGACAGCAGGGGCTCGTGGCCTGTCTGCTGGGACATAGGCAGGGGTCACTGCAGGTGTATCCACATCATTGTCACATGTAACTTGTCTGTTATCAGTAGAAAGGCAATCTTTCCAGCCCTCTTCTAGACCGAAAGGTAAGTAGGGCTGTCCCTTTTTTGCTGTCATCTCACATCCTAGAAAGTGTTATCTAATCACCAGTGCCTACTCTTTGTAGTGATGAAAAAGACACAAGTATAGAAAGTCATTTTATAGGTTATGCTTATTTCCTGTAAAAGGGTTTAATTGCATTCTCCTTTTGCCTCGCAGATGCTAAATAAGGGGTCTTTAACTCTTAGAATAAGTTTGTGATCCTTAGAACACATCCTTTTCTTGTTGCCTCTTAGTTACAGATTATAAGCAGAAATAAGTGAGCACCTTTTTTTTATAGCTGGAGAGAAGGAAGCAGGGAAATGAAACAAGGACAAACATGTATTCTCTTCAGAAACCCCAGATATTTGCAACTTTCAAGTATGTTCAGGTCATGTGTATTCAGTTTGATACCACAATTGCTAACTATGAAAAGGAATTTTGAAGCTAATATTTTACAAATAAAGGAGAAGGCAAATGATTTTTTTCCCACAAGTTAAAAATTACACAGTATGCTAAGGCTGTATTATAGAATTATATTGAACATGGGAGGCAGAAGCAAATTGATAGATACATTTATAGATGAAAAGGGGTAGAAATAATTTGAGTTTAACTAGAAAAAGTAAACTATCTTATCCTCAAATGACTAACTCTTTAGTCATTTTGCATATTAATGTAGTGATGGATTTTAAGATATGAAACTATAAGATGTTATGAAAATTTTTAAATAAAATTAAAGAGCTTTCATATAAATACATCCTAATATAGATTAGCTTTTTTTTTTTTTTTTTTTTTTTGAGACAGAGTCTCGCTCTGTCGCCCAGGCTGGAGTGCAGTGGCACAATCTCGGCTCATTGCAAGCTCCGTCTCCTGGGTTCACGCCATTCTCCTGCCTCAGCCTCCTGAGTAGCTGGGACTACAGGTCCCCGCCACCACACCTGGCTAATTTTTTGTATTTTTAGTAGAGATGGGGTTTCACCGTGTTAGCCAGAATGGTCTTGATCTCCTGACCTTGTGATCTGCCCGCCTCGGCCTCCCAAGGGAGGGATTACAGGTGTGAGCCACTGCGCCTGGCCTAGATTAGCTTTTAAAAAATTATTTATTTTCATCTAAAGTTATATGTGCTTTCAAAATAATCTTGAGTAACTTCAAAGTATTTTAATTGAATAAATACCTATTCAAGCATACTTGGTGGAATTAAAACAGTAAAAACATTCACGCAGTTGACCAAGATTATTTACTTCTTAATGCTGATTTTTGACAACTGACTTTGTAAAACATACTTTATTTCCTATGCCAAGAGAGAGGAACCATAAAAGGAACTAAATTTTGCATAAAACTGTTTATTATTATTTTAAAAAGTTAGGGAAAGGAAGAAAAACTAATAGATTAACATGGACATCTAATCTGCCTTGTGAAAAGAGAAATTTTCCTAAATTTGCTCCATCTTTCCAAGTGAAGTTATACTTTTACATTTTTTTTTTTTTTTTGAGATGGAGTCTTGCTCTTTCGGCCAGTCCGGACTGCAGTGGCGCTACCTCGGGCTCACTGCAAGCTCCACCTCCTGGGTTCACACCATTCTCCTGCCTCAGCCTCCTGAGTAGCTGGGATTACAGGCGCCTGCCACCGCGCCCGGCTAATTTTTTGTATTTCTAGTAGAGATGGGGTTTCACCGTGTTAGCCAAGATGGTCTTGATCTCCTGACCTCGTGATCTGCCCACCTCAGCCTCCCAAAGTGCTGGGATTACAGGCGTGAGCCACCACGCCTGGCCTACATATTAATATTCTTAAGTGCAAAGTTTTAAGTAAGTTGGAAATGAACATGGTATGAGTTGATGGCAATGTTTTAAATAGAAATCCTCAACCTAGGGCCAGGTGCAGTGGCTCATGCCTGTAATCCCAGCACTTCGGGAGGCCCAGGCGGGTACATCGCCTGAGGTTAGGAGTTCAAGACCAGCCAGGCCAACATGGTGAAACTCCATCTCTACTAAAAATGAAAAAAAAAAAAAAAATCTGCCAGGTATGGTGGTGCGTGCTTGTATTCCCAGCTACTTGGGAGGCTGAGAATTGCTTGAACCCAGGAGAGGGAGGTTGCAGTGATCCGAGATTGCTCCACTGCACTCCACCCTGGGCGACAGAGTAAGATCCCATCTCAAAACAAAACACAAAAGAAATGCTCAACCCAGAACTTCTAAGTTGTCTAATATATACCAGCCAAAAAGCAAAGCTAAGCTGTGTTATGTGCAGAAATGTATATTTACATGAGGAGGTATAGTTAATGTGATTCTTCTTTTTCTTTCTTTTTTTTTTTTTTTTTTGAGATGGAGTCTCGCTCTGTCTCTCAGGATAGGGTGCAGTGGGTGATCTCGGCTCACTGCAATCTCCACCTCCCAGGTTCAAGCGATTCTCCTCCTTCAGCCTCCTGAGTAGCTGGGATTACAGATGCATGCCACTATGCCTGGCAAATTTTTTTGTATTTTTAGTAGAGACAGGGTTTCACCATGTTGGTCAGGCTGGTCTTGAACTCCTGACCGCCCACCTCGGCCTCCCAAAGTGCTGGGATTACAGGCATGAGCCATGCCATCGCGCCAGGCCAATGTGATTCTTAATGAGCCAAGGAGGTGTGGTATATGGCATAAGGACTTCCTGCCAGTCCTTTTCTGTGCCCTCCAGTTTATTTATGGACTTGTACCCAAAAGAACACCCATGCTTACTTGCAAATGAACTTTGTCTATATGAATAACAGAAGGAACACCTTCCAAGGCAACATTTCATATGTCTCAGTGGGAGGACAGTGGCATTTCTTTTGGGTACCACTGGGACATAGCAACTGGTTCCCTTCAGTTTATCTAGTGAGAGAACCAGGATGCACTAAGGAGTTTATTCCAAAAAAGAGGAATTTCTTCTTCCTCAGTAAGCCACAAAGGACCCCAAAGGTATCTCTTCCCAATTTTGACAATTTCCTCACTAATCCAGGCTCAGATTAAAGAATTTAGCAAGATGTAGAACAGTGATTCTCAATAAAGAATAATTTTGTTCCACAAAGGCCATTTGACAATATGGAGACCATGTTGTCACAGCTGAGGAAGGGGTGCTACTGGTGTCTAGTGGATAGAGGCAAGAGATGCTGCCAACCCTCTTACAATGCACAGGGCAGTGCCCCACAACAAAGAATTATCAGACCCACAATATCAATAGTGTGGAGGCTGAGAAACCTTGATGAAGACCAAATGGAGGAAGAAATAAAAAGGCAACAGAATACCATATTACCTCAAATAACTCAGGGACCATCAATTTAAGGTAAATTCCAATAGTCCACAGATACACCGTGGGCTCCTCCCAGGCATATTGGGGGACCCCCTGGAAGGTTGCTGTGATAATTCCTTTTAATGGCCTTATGTTTCTTAGAAAAACGTCCCAGCTAGGATGCAGTTTTAAAAACCCATTAGTATCATCATTGTAAATGTCTTCAGTACCACACCACAGAGGAATCATGGTGTGAGCATGTTTTAAAAAGCAGTCGCTGCTTTGTTTTATGAGAAACCACAACAACAAAATAATGTTTCATTTTTCTACCACATTTTTACAACTATTTTTCTCTACTCTGAGGCTGAATATCTTCTCTAAAATATTCAAAGCACAGAGTGTGATTTATAACTATAAAATATCTCTGCTGACTTTAAAGTTCAGCTTTTGTAGTTGCTTTGTTTTAAATTTTTTTTATTTTTGCATTTCACACCAAATTAGACTTGAGTTGCCCACTGATTATCTTTAAGCTAACATAGCCTTGGTTTCATCATGCAAATAGAAAAAAATAAAGTATTAATGATTTTTATACCCATATGGACATATGTCCAAATGATTTTTTGAGCTTTAATTTCTAAATGGTAAACATAGCATATAAACACATTTATTATTAAAAAGTCAAAAGCACACATACCTATGAGGCAGAGTATGGGTTTCTACTTTTTCATTTTTAATTTTTAAAATAATTTTTGCATGGGAAACACACATGGTTCAAAATTCAAAAGTTACCAAAGGGCTTACAGATAAAATGAAGTCTCTTCTCCATTCCCAGCAATTCAGTACCCCCCTCTGGAGGCAAATCCTCTTACCAGTTTGTGTATTTGTGGTATTTATTCTTCCCATTCTACTCCATGCAGTTACTGACATACACATGTTAATAATGCTAAACTACCATTGTTTATGTCCAAAATGCCAAGGACTTTATATATATTATTTCATTTAATCCTCAAATCAGATTTGGGGATTAGAAAATATCTGAGTTAAATATTTAAGAAAGATACAAATTATTTAAGAATTATATGCAATTATAAAACATGAAATATATGAAATTTTATAGGCCAAAAGTAGTCAAATATTAGCAAGTCATATGGTGAGACCTTATATTAAGTTAGTGGGAGATTTTCATTTTCTGCAGCAAGATAGAATATATAGCTTGAGAACTTTTCTGCTATAAAACACCTCGAACTGCATAGCTGAGTTTGCAAGAAAGAAAGGGAAATTCCTGGGAGGCAAGCACAAATTGGGAAATGAAATTTGCCAGAAATCCTTGAAGAAGGTTAAAATTAAATGTCCTTAACAGATCAAGAAATAAGGCTCTGGGCTCAAAGGGCCTGGACAAGAAGTAGAATGGAAACCCTCATAAAAAATAGGGGCCTTTGGATAACTATACCCTCAGTAAAGGGGAAGTCTAGAGTAAAAATCTGCCCTTCAGCACTGATAGGCAACAAAGAAATTTGTACTTCTTGGCCTCAGCTCCATGGGGAGGGAGCAAAATGGGTTTCCTGAGAGTTCTTTATCCCAGGGGTAGTTTTTCCTAGAGTTTGAGATTCATACGTATGCTTCCCACATAGAAAAGGAAATTACAGCTACAAAAGTTGCATAAAAGGCCAGTCAGAATGGCTATTATTTATTTAAAAGTCAAAAAATAACAGATGCTGGTGAGGATACAGAGAAAAAGGACTGCTTATACACTATTGGTGGGAATGCAAATTAGCTCAGCCCCTGTGGTAAGCAGTTTGGAGATTTCTCAAAGAACTAGAAATAGAACTACCGTTCAACCCAGAAATCCCATTACTAGGTGTATAACCAAAGGAATATAAATGATTCTACCAAAAAGACACATGCACTCCTATGTTCACTGCAGCACTATTCACAATAGCAGACATGGAATCAACCTAGGTGCCCAGCAATGGTGGATTGGATGAAGAAAATGTGGTACATATACACCATGGAATGCTATACAGCCATGAAAAAAGAATGAGCTCATGTCCTTGGCTACAACGTGGATGCAGCTGGAGGCTGTTATCCTAAGTAAACTAACAGAAACAGAAAACCAAATATTGCATGTTCTTACTTATAAATGGGAGCTAAATCTTGGGTTCACACAGACGTAAAGACAAGAACAGTAGACACTGGGGACTGCAAAAGGAGGGAGGGAGAGGGGCAAGGACTGAAAAACTATCTGTTGGGTACTATGTTCACTATCTGGGTGACAGGATCAATAGAAGCCCAAACCTGAGCACCATGCAATACACCCTTGTAACAAACCTGCACATGTGCACCCTGAATCTCAAATGAAAATCAAAAAATTCAAAAAACAGTTGTGTAAAAGGGCTAAGAAAATACTTGATTCATCTGTCAGAAGCAAACACAAAATCACCTTTGAGAGAAACCTCTTCAACCCAGTCCAGAAAAGATTCCCTAGGATAAAACTTGACTTATCATGAAATGAATAAAAACATAAGAAAAGTAACGAAGACACTTTAAAAAAAACTAAGATTTAAAACAACAAACAGAACTTACTTAAAATAAATGATCATTGCAATAAAAAGTCTCAATGGGAAGGTCAAACAGCATGTTATACACGACTGAACAGAAAATGATTGAAATGAAAGATGGAATTGAGGAAAGATAAAGATAGGGAAAATATAAAAGAGAAAGTAAGGTGCATGGAGTATATAAAGAGAGGCTTCAATTTGCGTTGAAAATGAACTGTAGGTGAAAAGAATAGCCAATATATAAAGAAATAATGGCTGAGAATGTCCAGAACAGATAAAAGACAAAAATCTTCATGCTTAGAAAATATGAGTCCCAAGCAGGATAAAAACCTACATAACTCATAGAAAAACTGCTGAAGATTAAGGCCAAAGATCTTTAGAATAGCTAGAAAAATGTAAAGAGAAAATTTGTAATTTGGTGGAGATTACAATTCCAGGAACCAGCAAAAATGGGTTTGTACTCACATCTCTCAGACTCCAAAGCTCATTTACCCTCCAGTTGCTCTATTCTGCTCCCTAGTGTACTTAATTTCTGACTTTTCATCTACTGCTGAGTTATTCTAAGCGTATATGAAATGCCCTTAGAAATATTTTTTTCTGTTCTATACCACTGCTTTTAGTTTTTATTCTCTGCTTCTTAAACTTTAAACGTGTTTATTTATTAATTAATTATTATTATTATTATTATTTTTCTTGAGGTGGAGTCTCTCTCTTTCAGCCAGGTTGTAGTACAATGGTGCGATCTTGGCTCACTGCAACCACCGCCTCCTGGGTTCAAGTGATTCTCCTGCCTCAGCCTCCCGAGTAGCTGGGACTACAGGTGCATGCCACCACACCTGGCTAATTTTTGTATTTTAGGTAGAGATGGGGTTTTGCCATGTTGGCCAGGCTAGTCTCAAACTCCTGACCTCAGGTGATCCACCTGCCTTGGTATCCCAAAGTGCTAGGATTACAAGAGTCAGCCACCGCACCCGGCCTAAGCATGTTATTTATTCATTTAACAAATATTTATTGAGCAACTACTGCATGCAAGGCATTGTTCTAGGATAAAAAACAAAAACCTGTATAAAGCAAAATAAAGATTGGGAAACACCAGTTTTAATATTGGGCTGCACTGATAGAGGTCTAAACTCAAACCTGTTACAGGTAGTTATTTAGGCATGAGCGGGACAGGAGAGGACTCTCTCCCACCCACTAGGAATATCAGGTTATGGCTCAGCAATTACCACATTGCCTTCCTAAAAGAGATAATTGACAGTTGGCACCAGGGAGGGCCATTTCCTGATGATTCACACCTATTAACATCAAAATGTTAGCTGAATGCAGATCCTATGGAGAAGAAATTTCCTGGGCATGTACGTTAAGAGACAAAATGGCGAAGTATGACGTTCCGGGGGTACTTTCCACCGGAAAAGGGAAGAAAACCTCAGATAGGCATGTGTACAACTTCCTAAACACCCCATGCATGCTCAGTTCCTAAGTGTAAGGAGGGCATTGCGTATGTGGGAGGCCCACCTAAAGGAAGAATCATGGCAAAGAGCTGAACCTATAAAGTCCCAGGTGTTTTTTGTTTTGTTTTGAGATGGAGTTTCACTCTGTCACACAGGCTGGAGTTCAGTGGCCCAATCTCGGCTCACTGCAACCTCTGCCTCCCGGGTTCAAGAGATTCTCCTGCCTCAGCCTCCTGAGTAGCTGGGATTACAGGCGCCCACCACCATGCCCAGCTATTTTTTTTTTTTTTTTTTTGTATTTTTAGTAGAAATGGGGTTTCACCATGTTGGCCAGGCTGGTCACGAACTCCTGACCTCAAAGTGTCGGGATTATAGGCATGAGCCACCGTGCCCAGCCTGGGATCAAGTTTAAATGTTCTCTTTTCTCTCTTGGACTGTGGCACCCACTTGGATATCTTCCAAGTGAACTGTCCTTTTTTTCCTTTTCTAAAGGCTTTTAAAATAAACTTCCACTCCTGCTCTGAAACTTGCCCTCAGTCTCTTTCTGCTTTATGCCCCTCAGTCGAATACTTTCTTCTGAGAAGGCAGGGACTGAAGTTGCTGTGAACCTGTATGGATATGCCACTGGTAACGTGGATTCCTGCCACTGCTAACAAACCCAGTCTGATAAGTTTTTGTTTGTTTGTTTGTTTGCTTGCTTTTGTAGACAGCCTCATTCTGTTTGCCAGGCTGGAGTGCGTGGTGCTGAAAGCAACCCAACAGTCCCATAGACAGTGTTTTTTTGGATAAACATAGAAATTGACTCTCTTCTGGTCTTAAAGCTTGAAACTTACATATGTTTTATCTGAGTTCCTTCCTCAGGAAAGGACCCTCAGGATTCTCAAAAAGTATCAAAGAACTAAAACTCACTGGGTAATGGCCTCCAGACAATGAGATACCAGGCCTCTTATTCATCATGATTGCTTCCTTACCCCTCCCAAGTTCCTGATTTTTTCACAAATAGTTACATTTCTTCCCCGTTATATAAACCACTGATTTCAGTTGGTTAGGGAGATGGATTTGAGACTTATCTTCCATCTCCTTCACTGCAGCACCTGATTTAAAGCTTTCTTCCTTGGCAATACTCATTGTCTCAGTAATTGGCTTTCTGTGCAGCAAGCAGCAGGACTTAAACCGAACCCCTAATGTTTTGGTAACAGTGCCATCATGGCTTACTTGTAGCCTCAACCTCCTGGGCTCAAGCATTCCTCCTGCCTCAGCTTCCCGAGTAGCTGGGACTACTAGTAGCATGTGCCACCACATCTGGCTAATTTTTGTACTTTTGCGGAGACTATGTTGCCAAGACTGGTCTCCAACTCCTGAACTCAAGTGATCCTCCCACCTCAGCCTCCCAAAGTGCTGGAATTACAGGCATGGGCCAGTGTAACCTGCCGAAAAATCTTATTTTTGCTGGGGAGGCGGAAGATATCAAGCTGGGTGAACACTTGACTTTTTAGTTTGGTAAGATGTGCTATAATTACTTAGTTTATTTGGTGAAAACTGTTTCTCTTCTCTTCCTACATTTTTATCACATAACAGGAATCCCTAGTTTATTCTGCAAAGATACTGGATGTTCTATTCCCATCTCTGTGCCTCTCAATCATTTTGCTTTGTAGTATCAAAACAAAAACAAAAATAAACAAAAAAAGAAATAGGCTTAACCAAGATTTCAGAGGATAACAATCTAATTTGATCTTTAGCCACATTCTACTTAGTCAAAAAACAGTGATTCTACCTACCCTTTAAAATATATTCCATGTATATATTACCTTGCATTTGTATAGGTATATGTATCTTTAAACACTTTCATATGCATCATCTTAAAATTCATACATATGGACATGTTTGTCAGAAATAAAATTTAAAAATAATTTGATGAAAAACATACAATTTAGACTTTTAGGGGGTAATTAAAAATATATATAATTTTGTAACACAAGGAAACAGTACAAATTATTGGACAATAGGAAAAATATTAATCTATTAGTTTCTTTATAAAAGCCAAACAAGTACCTAACATAAAGGTAAATTGTTTCAAATTGAATTTTATAAAACATTTTATTGTGTTGAAGGATGACAGAATCTACCAACTCCAAATATGCTTTGGCATAAGTATTATTTTGAGAGCTAAAGGCACTTGAAAGACAGCAGCTGCAAGAGGGGTGCTCTGACCTTTCCTTCTCTTTCTGAAAGCAAGAAATAAAACTCCCATCTTAGAGATGCCCTCTCTATTCCAAGAGGAAACATTCTTATCACCACGGTGAGGCCAAAAGAATTCTGTACAAACAGACCTTGTTTAAAATAACTCTTTTTTTCCTCAAGACAGAGCCTGAAGCCTCTGCCTCACAGGCTCATGCCATCGTCTCACCTCAGCCTCTCAAGTAGCTGAGACAACAGGCACACACCACCATGCCTGGCTAATTTTTTCTATTTTTAGTAGAGATGGGGTTTCACCATGTTGCCCAGGCTGGTCTCAAACTCCTGGGCTCAAGCAATCTGCCTGCCTCAGCCTCCCAAAGTGCTGGGATAACAGGTGTGAGCCACTGTGCCCAACTTGAAATAGCTATCTTCTTTTGGTCTCCTCATACATTTTAGTTATGAAACTGGCCCAATTGCCCCATAGAACTGATGTCTATGGTTTCTTTTGAATTAACATAGGAATGGACCCTCCAGTCTTAAAACTTGAGAAAGTTACATTTATCTTATCTGAGTTCCTCTCTCAGGAAATCAACCATCAGGCTTTCGAGATAGTATTAAGGAATTGAAACTTAACAGATAACCCAATCTGGACAATGAGGCCTATCATTATTGCCTAACTGACCACCTGCTTCCTGTTGAACAACTTCTCTTCCTTATCCCTCCCTAATTCCTATTTTCTCACACATGGTTGCATTTCTTCCCTGCTATATAAATCCCTAATTTTAGTCCCTCGAGGAGATGAATTGGAGACTGATCTTGTATCTCCTTGGGTGCAACACCGGAATAAATACTTTTTCTCTGGCAATACTCATCGTCTCAGTGATTAGGTTTCTGTGTGGTAACAGGGCCTAGACTGAACCTCTGGTGTCTCAATAAGTTACTTTTCCACAATTGCTTCTCTTCGTTCTACCCAGCACATAAGCACTTAGGTTTTGCCACTTCTTTGGGTCTTTATTTTTCTGTTGGGCTCCCAGGTGTATAATAAAAATCTATAAGCTTTTTTCTTGTTAATCTATGTTAATTTAATTCTCAGGGCTACCTGGAGACCAGAAGAGGGTAGAAGAAAAGTTTTGCCTCCCCTACAATGTAAATAAAGGCAGAAAATAACATAAAAGGAACATCTTGTGCTTGCCAGCCAGCTTAAGAAATAGAACTACCAATATGTTTGAAGACTCCTGTGTGCTCCTTCATGATGATCTCTCTCTCCTTTCCAGTGGCAGCCACTATCCTGAATTTTGTGATAATTTCTCCATTCCTTTTCTTTATATTTTAATCACATACATGTGTCTCTTAAACAACATATTTAGACTTTCCTATTTTTGAGCTTGATATGAACAAAACTATACTTCTGTATTTTTTCTTAGTTTGCTTTTTGAGTTCAAAATTATTTTTCCTGAGATTCAATCATGCTGGTGCATATAGCTGTAGTTCATTCATCTTCACTACTGTATCATCTTTAATTGTATGATTATATTACAATTTTTAAAACCTATTCTACTTTCATAGACAATTGGGCTGTTTTCTAGTGTTTGTTCCTATCATAAACAATGCTAGTATGAACATTCTCATACATGTTTCCTGATGCACATGTGCAAAGATCTCTCTAGGATATATTCCCTGAAGTGGAATTGCTTGGACAAGGGTTATAGGCATGTTCACCTTCATTGGTAGATATACATTTATTTCCCAAGATGTTTGTGCCAATTTATTATTTATTTATTTTTGAGATGGAGTCTCGCTCTGTTGGCCCAGGTTGGAGTGCAGTGGCATGATCTCGGCTCACTACAAGCTCCACCTCCCAGGTTCACACCGTTTTCCTGCCTCAGCCTCTTGAGTAGCTGGGACTACACCACACCCGCCTGCCACCACACCCGGCTAATTTTTTGTATTTTTAGTAGAGAAGGGGTTTCACCGTGTTAGCCAGGATGGTCTCGATCTCCTGACCTCATGATCTGCCTGCCTTGGCCTCCCAAAGTGCTGGGATTATAGGTGTGAGCCACCATGCCTGGCCTGTGCCAATTTAAACTCTTATTTGCGTTGAGAAATTATATTGCTGCATGTCCTTCCCATTACTTGGTTTTGTCAGGCTTTAATTTTTTTTTTCCAGTCTGGTGGCTGTGAATTGGTATATCATTGAAATTCATATGTTCACTCATACTAATGATGTGGAGAATCATTGGCTATTTACTGGCTCTCCATGCTACTCATGAGACATGACTATTCAATAAAAAAAAATTTGATTATTTGTATTGGCCTACTGATACACAACACTTTTATATATTACAAAACTAGTTTTTTATGTTTTATTTTACAGGAATCACAAAAATATTTTCCCAAGTTTGTAGTTTAACACTCTTTATGGGGTCTTTTAGTGAATAGTTATTAATTACAATAAGATTAAATTTCTTAATATTTTATTATAGTTTACATTATTTATTTATGAGATCCCTAAGGAGACAGAAGCCTTTCACTTATATTTTCTTCTGAAGTTTTTAATGTTTTGCCTTTCACATTTGAAACAATATATCAGAAATTGATTTTTGTGTAAGGTATGAACTAAAGGTCAATTTTCCACTTTTTTCCTTATAGATGAACAATTATACTAGAACCATTTATAGAATAATCCATTCTTTCCTACTAATTCTGAGTTCTGTTGTGCCATTATTCAAGTTTTTAATATGTAAATAGGTAATTTTCTTGTTTTTCCATTTCGTTTCATTGCCCTATTTATCTCTGCACCAATTACAAAATTTTATTATCACTTTTTTAGGGTAATAAAATTCTTCTTGGTTCTTCATCTTTAGGATTACTTTAGCTCTTTGCTTTTCCAACAGGTTTTTGAATCTAGGATTTTTATTTGTTTAAATCTGTAATTCCAATGAATATGCAGATTTGAAGAAACACATCTTTATATTAACCTTTCCAATATGCTAACATAACATATAAGTCTATCTATTTAGATATTCTTTAATGTCTTTGGATCCAATTTTATTACTTTATTTATTTATTTATTTTGAGATGGAGTCTTGCTCTGTTGCCCAGGCTGGAGTGCGGTGGCGTGATCTCAGCTCACAGCAACCTCCACCTCCCAGGTTCAAGTGATTCTTCTGCCTCAGCCTCCCAAGTAGCTGGGATTACAGGTGCATGCCACCACACCCAGCTAAGTTTTGTATTTTTAGTAGAGACGGGGTTTCACCACGTTCACCAGGCTGGTCTCAAACTCCTGAACTCAAGTGATCCGCCCTCCTCAGCCTTCCAAAGTGCTGGGATTATAGGTGTGAGCCACCGTGCCCAGCTTTTATTATTCTCTTTATAGAGGGCTTACATATCTTTTGATATGCGTATTCCTAAGTACCATCTATTTTTAGTTGTTTTTGTAAATAGTAGTACCTTTTACAAGTTTTTTTAAATCTTCTGTTTGTTGCTGGAATCAAGAAATGCAGTTAGCTTTTGTGCATTAATCATATATTGTACCATCTTGACAAATTCCAGTAATTCCTATAATTTGCATAACCCTTTGTATTGTTCATATAGATGGTAATTTTCTCTGTGAATGACAGCTTTTTCCCTTCTTTTTCTATTCTTATACCATTTTCTCTTTGCTAAATTATTTAAGACTTTCAGTATAATGTTGAATACTAGTGATGATAGTAAGTATGCTTGCGCTGTTCCTTACGTTAAAGAATGCTTTTAGCATTTTGCTACTTAATATGTGTTCTCTTTCTATATACAGTTGTCCCTTGGTATCCTTTGAGGATTGATTCCAGAACCCCCCACAGATAACAAAATCTATACATTCTCAAGTTCCTGATATAAAGGGTGTAATATTTACATAATCTATGCACATCCTCCCATATACTTTAAGTCATCTCTAGATTATCTAGAATATCTAATACAATGTAAAGGCTACGTAAATAGTTGTTACACTGTATTGTTTAGGGAATAATGACAAGGAAAAAAGTTTGTATGTGTTCAGTACAGACACTTTTTTTTTCCCAAATATTTTTGATCCACAATTGGTTGAATCCACGGATGAGAAACTCAACAGATATCAAGGGCTGACTATATATTGATGAATTTGTTTTGTTTGAATTTGACTATATACTTTCTTTTTCTCTTGTGGTTTTAGTATTAAGTTTACTCATAAAACAATAATTATTTCTCCTTTGTGTATTTCTTTAAGGAGTTTATAGAAAAATTGAATGATCCTTTACTTGACTTAGTAGAACTTTCCTATAATTCCATCTGAGCCTGGTGCTTTGTGTGAAAAGAACTGACTTCCAGGTTAGTTTCTTTTAATGGCTATAGACTATTTAGATTTTCAACTTATCCTTAAGTTTATTTTAGTGATTTGACCATATTACATGTTTATAATGTTGGTATACAGTTCTTCATAATACCCTCTGCTTGTTTTCTGCAGTGTCTGTAGTTATGTTCTTCATCTTTTCCCCAATTTTTAATTTATGGTTTTGTCCTTTTTACGTTTTCTTGTCAATTTGTCAATATTCTCAGTCTTTTTGAAGAACTGTATTTTGGCTTTATATTATTCTATTGACTATTTTCTATTTCACTAATTTTTAGTTTTGTCTCTTAATTCTACACATCTAATTTCTTTAAATTTATTGTTTTTCTCTTTCTAACTTCTTAAAGTTGGATATTTAGCTCATGTATTTTTAGATTATTTTTCTTTTCTGATACAAGTAATCAAGGCTATCACACTGTTTTCTCCTAGCCTCCAAACCACCCTTCTCTCATTTGCTTTGTGATGCTGAGACAGACACTCTTCAAATCACATTTTTCCTTTCTACCTAGTTCCCTGTTAGCTTCTTCCAGTAGCCACTAAATGGAGATGAGGAGACTGGAGAGAAGGAAAAGAAACTGCTCCTGCCAGTTTTGCTTCCTGTTTCTGTAAGTGGCATTTCTGCAATGTTTTTCACTTTGGCAGCAGCATTTGGTTCCAGTTTCTTCTATAGTCTCAGAATTAGCCTCATTGTGTCCCCTCAGAGATACCAACATCAGCTGGCTAGAAGCAGGAGTGCTTCCTCTGAACTCCCAAATACCAGCACCAGCTGGACAATACCTTCTTACCAGAGGTCTGGGTCCCACCTCTGCAGAGTCCTGCTCCAAGCTGTTAAATTGGGAGAACCACCCCTCTTCCTTTTCACATTCAGCTCCAGGAGTAGCAGCTGCTGCCTGCAACTAGCATCCCTGGGTCACTTCAGAGGTCTCCTTCTGCTCTTTCAGTTGTCCTAAAGCCTCTTTAAACAATTCCTGATGTTAAAATTTTCTGCTTCCTTGAATGGGCCCTGACTGATACAGTTATAGGCTATTTGGATTTACTATTTCCTCATAGGTCAGTTTTAGTGACTTGTATCATTCTAGGTCTTGGACCATTCCACCTGTTTCAAATTTATTTCCTTATAGTTGTTCACAGTAGCTTCTGCATGATTTCTGCAGCCTAGGTACTTACAGCACCTTTTTCATTTTTAGACTTCTTTTCTAAAGTGGTAAAACATTCCCTTAATACAAAGATGCTTTAGTTGGATCCTGCAAGTTTTTATATATAATTGCTTCATTTAGATTTGTGGTTCTAACTATTTTATATTTCCATTGTAGTTTCTTCTTTTAACCATGGGTAATTAAGGCATATGTTTAAATTCCAAGTGTAGATTTGAAATATGTAGATTTTTAAAGATACCTTTCTGGTAATTATTATCTAATTTAAGTTTTGGGAAGTCCAATATTAAGACATGTATGATACAGGTTTTTGAAAGTAGGTGACATTTCTTTAAGTACAGTTCATAATGTATTCTTTAAAAACATTCCATGTATGCTTGAAAAGAATGTGTACTCTCAAACAGGGAGTACAGCATTCTATATATGTACATTAGAATAAGGTTTTAAATTGTGCTGTTCAAATCCTCATCCTTTGTGATTTCTCCTTGCCTACCCTTTAAGTCAGTTACTGAAATATTTCTGATATAATCTCTCACCATGCTGGTGCATTCATTTCATCCTTTTAATTTTGTCAAATTTTGCTCTGTGTATTTTAAGCTATGTCATTGGGTATATATGATGTCAGATTATCTCTTCTTGGTGAATTAAAAATTTCATATATGTGGGATCCTGTTATTTTCATGCTACCTTTGTCTTAAAGTCTATTTTGTTTGATAGCATTTTGCCTATACCACAATGCTTTGGTTGGTATTTGCCTAAAGCATAATTTCCCATCTTTTCATTCACTACCTTTAAATGTCTATTTTTTTCCACGTATGTTGGAGTGTACAACTAAGTTCAATAATCTAATCTAATAATAAAATAATTTGCAATTTTTGTTTTAGCCTTTTTTGCAATTTAATGTATAGAATGAATTTATTAAATTTAATTGGATTGATACAGTTAAAGAATGTTCTGTTGGCTGAATTCTTTTTACCTTAATAATGTAATATGTAATAATTTTTTGTAGTATTTTAATAATAATATATAATAATTTAAAAATAAAATGTAATAAAGTTGTATCTGAAGACTGAGTTAGGAAAAAGTTCCAAAGGCAAATTCCTGGAACTCTAGAAAAACAGAATGGTGGCAAGTGTCAACAGAACTGATGTGTAAAATGACAACAGGGAAAACTATACAACTGTACCGCTGTGGAAAATAAAATCATATAATTGAAGAAAACTGTTCTATCACATGTCTTACATTTTAAAACTTCTCAGGAAAAGTTATTTATTTATATATTTTAAAGATATAGTGGCTTTATGTACACCTGTACTTTTCCAAAATACAATGAATATGACCAGTATCTTTACAGACGAAGCTGTGACTAAGCTTGTGCCTGAGGGAAAAACTGAAAATCAGAATGTCTGTTTTTTTCCAACATAGATACATTTTCAACTGGAGATTTAATAAGCTTTCTGCTCCTAGTGACTTACCTCATGATGTATCATGTATATTCCCTTATAATCATGATTTGTTTTTTTTTTTTTACTTTTCAGGTTTAGAATAAATCTTCACTATTTCCTACCCAGTGGCAAACACTTAAGGGAACTCACTGAAGTTTGGATGACTGATGAAGTATATAACAAACCCTGACTTTCCCAATATCCTAGCCCTACATAATGCTTTTTGGTGAAGGTCAAATGAAAAAATTTAAGGCAACAGTATTTGTACTGTGACCATTCCAGGAAGATAGCTCCCTGATTTTAAAAATTCAAAATGGGATATATACTTGAACTAACACATACACTACAATAGCCTTGCTGTAGTTTCATTATAGTTATCAAAACCCACAAATATGTTTTGCCTGGGTAACACGAAGTAGGAGAAATAACCCCTAAATCCTTCATATGCTTAACTCTTACTTGGACATTGTTGCCAATTAATTATGAAGGAGTTTATTTTTTATTTGTAAATAGAATGTATGAGGAAAAGGAAGGAAAGTTTACTTTATACCCACAGGAAAATCAGTCCCAAAGACATATACAGCACGACAAGAAGAGGTAAGGCACAGTTGTCTGAAGGATAATAGAACAGGTTTTTGTTAACTCACTATGTCCAGGCCAAAACCTTCCAACCATGATTATATTATAAGAAACTAGTGGCTGGGGACGGTGGCTCACTCCTGTAATTCCAGCACTTTGGGAGGCCGAGCTGGGCTGATCACAAGGTCAGGAGTTCGAGACCAGCCTGGCCAACATGGTGAAACCCCGTCTCTAGTAAAAACACAACAAAATTAGCCAGGCACAGTGGCACGTGCCTATAATCCCAGCTACTTGGGAGGCTGAGGCAGGAGAATCGCTTGAACCTGGGAGGTGGATGGAGGTTGCAGTGAGCCAAGATCATGCCACTGCACTCCAGTCTGGGTGACAGAGCGAGACTCCGTCTCAAAAAAAAAAAGAAACTAGTGAACATTTTTGCTACATTAAAAGTGCTGTTTCCTAAACAAGAGAACACAAACAAAGCCCAAAATATTTCTTTATTTTTACTTATTTATTTATTTTGAGACGGAGTCTCGCTCTGTCGCCCAGGCTGGAATGCAGTGGCGTGATCTCAGCTCACTGCAAGCTCCGCCTGCTGAAAACCCAAAATATTTCTAAAATGCACATGTTTCCTGACACTTCAGCTAACTCACAATGACTTGGCAACAATTTGAGTTACTAGTAGAAATCTCAATGGCTTTAAACTTTGAGTTTCTGGGATATTTTATCAGTGTAGCATGAAAAAATATATTAAATATACGCATTTAAGTAGTAATCTATTTTAACTCTGTATGTATAGTTTTAAAAAATAGCTATCCTAAGAATGGTTTTGTTTATTGTTCCACATATTTAAAACGTTGTATCTTATGCTTTTTTGTTTACTATGAATCTCTAGGTTCACATGGAGGATATCTAAAAGCTGTAATGTGTGGTCTTGAATTTACATGTTCCCAGTATTTACATCCTGATTCTTTTAAAACCTTGCTCACATTATGTGGGTATCCACAGGAGGTTTTAGGAGAAACTCAACTGGGATTATATATATGCTGAAAAAGATGCCACTGAAGATCAAGTTTAACTTTTTTCTGAGGTATGCTTCCCATGACTTTGGTTATGTGCCTATCCTAGACATTAAACATTTAGCCACTGATTTGTGGACCGTGATAGTTTGCTACAGATCAACCTGGCACACAAACAGAGGTTGGAGCATGATCCACTTTGAATAAAGGAGCTTTGCAGGCCGTTGGTTCAGGAGACCCCCTTATGGCTTGAATAAGGGGCTAAACACACCTTCTGACATTCTTCAAATAATTATGGGCTCTTTTTGCCTCTTGTGGGAAACAAATAGGTTTAGAAATTGTGGCTATCATCTACACAGAAAGCCAAAAAAAAAAAAATTGGCATCTTTCCCAGAATAAAATCTTTGCATTGATGCAAGAAACGGACATGTAGTGTTGACAAAATTCCTGAGAGAGGTACCTCTGTCTTAGAATTATGTTGTCTTTCAGTGTGCAGCCAGAGACCTCCCTAGTGAACCCAGTTAACCGAGGTAATATGGTGGACTGTTCCCAGGGCCGTGCCTCCCCACCAGAGGGAAGTGTTATGGTGCCTCTTTCTGACTCTCATTCCCAGTCTCTGAGCCCAGAGCTGTTGAGACATGTGAAAGAAAGAAAACCCCACAAAGAGCTAAAAACAATGAGGAAACCTGAAAGTGTGTCAACATTATTTTGAAGTGAGAATGAAGGGCAGCAGAAAAATCCTCCCATCTCTGTCAGTTTCTACAACCTCACTGACTAGTTTCCAAAGACCCAAATTCCTTCTAGAGAAGGAAGTCAACCAGGATTTGGTCAAAGCCTGAAACAGGAATGTCTACTTCCCCAGTGGTGAACTTCTTGAAGTATCTAATTCACCTTTACATCTCTGCAGTGCCTAGTGCAGTATCTTGCTCAGCAAATACTTGGAGGGAGGGAGAGGAGGGTAAAATGCTCTTTCCTTTTCCTTCATCCGCACAGTGAAAACCTTATTTGTGGTATTATCTTAAATCCAAAGAGCAAGGCAGAAGGGCTTGTCTACCTTACAGAAATGGTAGAAAGACCAACTCTCATCGAGAGTCATGGAGAAATGCAGAGGGGTATTTATTAATTTCCAGGTGACTAGCTTAAGTCCTTTGTTGATTTTTAAAACAACCAAATGCTTCTGAGATTTCATAACTCAAATGAGTTTCAGAACCTTGCCAGTAAATCTCAAAGAATGCACTTATTTGGCTTTTTATCCTCAGAGAAAACAAGAATAGATATCACGCAGGAGCCTTTCACTGCAAATTATATTGTTAAGCAATAATTTGATAACAACAAAGAATTTTCCTCTAACCTGACTCACATTATTGGAACACTAGAGGAATGTATTCATATGATCACCTTGAAGCAGTCAATAGATATTTTTTAAAATTGTATCATAATGAAGAGAAAAGGTCCCATTACTATTTAAATGCTAACAATCACAAAGCTTCTAAGTGCAGTAGGGTAACACTCTCCCTGCTCACTCACTCTAGACAAACAGACAATCATGCCAACAGATTTCATCTAATTGTATCTTTGTATTTTATTTCCGATGGAACCAGAGGTTATAAGAACTAATATTTCTTCACCAATGCAGTATCTAAAAGATAGCTACAATTTGGAATAGAGCTCAATAGAGAGATGGAAAACAAGAAAATCCATGGAGAAATATCAGCCTTTGCTGATGTTTGCTATCACTAAAATAGATGTATAATTATGACACTTACTGGAACACAACCTTAAATGGCACACTTGTCAGAGAGGATAAGCATTAGGTGGATGGTGGGAGAGGGCTACCAACATTCTTCCTCATTTTAACTTGTTCTGAAATTTTAGCCCTGTCACTGAACTTGTGTTTTGTAGTTTCTTGGATTTCCTCAATAGACATGTCAGATCCAGACTTACTTTTGTTGCCTCCCCTCAGTCATCCATCTCTGAGTCTTGGTTGAGATGACAAAGTTGGCAACAGAGTGTCAGAATCTCCCCGTGTTCCCTGAATTCTGCAGAGTCGCTCTCCTACTTGCCTCCTTCCACTGCAGGGGACATGTCCTAAGACTGGCTCCTGGCCCAGTGCATAAGCCCCTGGGAAAAGCAGATGCTCACCTCAGGATCATGTTCTCCCTGTTGGGGACACCTAGGTTTCCATCTCAACCTATTACCTCCAAACTTGTCATCTCATTTCTAGATTTTTTTCATACTGTTTTGGATTCAGTCTGATTTCACCTTTCCCATGAAGCAGGCTGTCCACCAGTGATGCTCTCAAAAGTATCTACATTTCCAGAACATATTTTACATCCTCAAAACACTCATACTTACTGTCTTACATTACAGAGACATACACACATACCTTAGCTTTAAACCTACTGAAGACAGGTCTTTATTTTCTTAAAATTCCCCTATTCTTATTGACTAGCAGATCTCTTAAGCATAGAACTTAAAACTGTTGGGTAAATACTTAGGGATCTTACTTTATGAAATAGACATGTTTAAAAGTAATGCAGATTTCATTTAAAATACACTGTGAACACTAGCTTTTTCATGAGATCCTATTTTGACTTTTTTTTTTTTTTTTTTTTTTGAGATTGGACTTGCTCTCTCGCTCAGGCCGGGGTGCAATGGCACGATCTCTGCTCACTGCAACCTCCACCTCCCAGGTTCCAGTGATTCTCCTGCCTCAGCCTCCCAAGTAGTTGGGATTACAGGCACGCGCCACCATGCCCGGCTAATTTTTTGTATTTTTAGTAGAGACGGGGTTTCAACATGTTGGCCAGGCTGGTCTCAAACTCCTGACCTCATGATCCGCCCCCTCCTTGGCCTCCCAAAGTGCTGGGATTACAGGAGTGAGCCACCACACCTGTCCCACTGACTACTTTTAAACAAAAATTATGCTCTAACGGTTTTCTTAATAAGTTCAGATTTTTATTCAAAGGGTTTCAAGGCAAACTCACAAAGAATTTGCAGCCCCCTGGAAGCTAACTAAATACTATAATAACGATTCATGCTGTGCAAAAATTGTGCCAAATGTTTTCTATATCTACAAAAGGCTGTCAGTCTTCTGTTTAGCAACAGAAACCACAATGTTTTACCAATCTATATGTATAACTAAGCCATGCAGTTGGTTCTGTATCTTAGTTTTAAAGGTAATACTAATTGAAGAGTTCTGGATTTTTGCTTTGAATTTTATTCAAATTCCTTGGTTTATAATGACCTAAGCATCTTTCTAGAGTCTAGACTAAAATAGCGTTTTCAACCTTAACACTATCAACATTTTGGACCAGATAATTGCTGCCAGGTGGCGGGTGGCGGGGCTGTACTGTGCATTGTAGGGTGTTTAGCAACACATCTAACCTCTACCCACTAGATGCCAGTAGTACCCACCAATCCTCTGAGTTGGGACACCCAAAAATGTGTTCAGATTCAGGCAAATGTTCCTGGGGAGAAAATTCTATTTTCCTGTGATCTCTGTACCAGCAGCATCACCATAACCTGTTGGTTTATAAAAAATGTAAATTTGATCCCACTTGGACGTAGTGAATCAAAATCACTGGGAGTGGTATTTAGGAAGCTGTCATTTAACAAGCTCTTCAGGTGATTTTTACACATATTGAAGTTTGAGAGCTGCAGAGACCCAAGTCTATTGCAAGACTGGGGAGAATCCCAACATCTAGGTCACACCCTAGACTAATAAATTATAACCACTGGGGGTGGGACACAGGCAACAATAAATTTTGAAGCTTGAGCAGTGGCTCCATGAATTGCCTGGGGACTCTAAAAATGCTCACAACTGGGCCCACTTTCTATTAATTAAACTAGAACCCTTAAGGTAGGATCCAGACATCAAAATTTTCCCCTCCCAAGTACAATGTCGTAAGAACATAATAAGCACTCAGTAAAACCTTTTTTTTCAAAGCAAAAGCTTATGGAAACATTAAATATTTAAAAAGTCTTCAAAGGTAAATATTTATAGGCAAGTACTGAATTCTTATCCTAAGCCAGACAAACCTGTTGGTACCCAGAGTTGTGTTTCTAGCAAATGGAGCTTGCTTACAAATTCTGGAAGCTGTCAATGTGAAATAAGCTATTTTAATATTGCCAGTCACTCAGATAGCCATACACAGAAGTCATGAGATGAAAACATCCTTGCACTGCTGCTGCTTTTCATGGATTAGCTGGGGTGTGTGAAGAATCTGACCGTGGCTCTTCCTTTGGGAGACTCTGAGTGCATTACGCCTACTCCCTATGCACCTGGTTAGTCCTCCTGAGTGCATGCCCTCTAACTCCCTCTGTCCTACCACCAGCTCTTCCCATATCTTGTTTTTTGGAGCTTTTCCTATTTTTATGAACTTGTGGATGCAGAGGATAGGTTGACATTTTGGCAGAGGATCGTGACATACACAGAAATGTCTCTCCATGGTAAATATAGCTCAGTAGGGAAAAGAATCAGCTTGTTCTATGAAGATATTTCTACAGAGCTTGTTGATTTTCTTGATTGCCTGTGCAATGAAGTTTTATACATCCAAAACAACTGAAAATCAGAATCTATTTATAAAATATTCATAAAAATAAGTATGTTGATGTATGTGTGTGGGTCCTAAAAAATCAATCTAATTGAAACAAAAGGCTAGTTCTAAGAAGAAATCAAGAAGCATCTGTGTCACTTTGTAGTTCTATTTTGGCTTGTTATTATTTTCAACAGATTCTGTGGTTGTTAAAGAGCTTTGAGTTTATCTGTCAAAGAGGCATGACACAGCCTAATAGAATTGCATATAAGAATCCTGATCCAGAAATTCCTGGTTATGTATCCTTGGAGAGTTAATCTCTCTAAGCCTTAGTTTCCTTACCATTTTCCCAGTGGAGTTGTTATGGGAGACTCCTCCAGCTCCTGCTGGCAATAAACGTCCCGCGTTTGACACAGAAACAATAGCCGGTTCAAACAAGAAGCCGTTACATTTCAAATTCTGGAGACTGTTTTCAACATTAATTCAAGTAGGGGGAGATTGGGGTGAGAGATCTTAGTGATCCCAAAGAATCATTAGAAGTTATAAAAATAATGACCCGTATTGAGACATATTTTTTTCTGAAATCATTTGTGTCATTGTGGTCTTGTATTTGTACAGAAATAAAATTGAGTCTAATTTGTCACCACCCTTTGATTCAGAAAAACCTCAACACCCTCTTCACGAGGGACAGAATCCAAATACTGACAAAGGAGCAAATGCCAAAGAACACGTCGCAGTTCAGAGAGCTCTGGATGAGACTGGCCATGAGAGTCATTTACATGGTGTCATGGTGCTTTGCTAAATGTATCTTTTGTTAATTAAATGTTTTAACAACAATAGTCCAGCTTATAGAGTTTATCTTTAGGGACTATTTGGTGGGCTTGATGCTGTATAATGTCTTATATGTTTAGGATTGCAGATGTCACTTTTAATAAGTAGTTCAAAGCTTGAGTGAACTAAGGATATGAGGCCAACTAGAGAGAGTAGGAGCCTTAATTATATGGCCTAAAGCAGTTGTTTTCAGCAAGTGTGTGGTCTTTAGACAAGCAGAACCAGTAGCCTCTAGGAATTTTGTTTAGAAATGCATATTCTTAGACCCCATGCGAAATCCATAGATCAGAACCTATTGGAGTGGGGCTCAGCCCTCTATGCTTTGATAGGCTCTTCAGATCATTCTGATGTCCACTCAAGTCTGAGAACCACTGCTCTAGTGCTGTGCTTCCTAAATCTGGATGTCCATCAGAATCTCCAGAAGAGCTTGTCAAAAAAAAAAAAAAAAAAAAAATCCAGATCAACAAATGATCTCATGCCACTCCTCCAGATTCTGATTCAGTTGGTTTGGGACCAAGACATTTATCTTTTTAAAAGATGCCTCTAAGTGATTGTGTTGATTATCTGGGTTTAGGAACCACTTTATAAACTACCAGATTTCAGTGGCTTACATTTTGGGGGAATGGGGGAAAAGAAGAAGAAAGAGGGGAAAAAAGGAGAGAGAAGGAGGGAAGGAAAAGTGGGGAAGGAGAGAAAGAGAGGGAAGAAGAGGAAAAGAAAAGGGGGAGGGAGTATGGAAGGGGAAAGGACAGAAGAAGAGCGGATGAAATAGCTTTTCTTTCTTTAAATCAAATACTTCACTGATACACCTATATTTAATAACTAGTTTCAGAATTAAACTTTAAGAATTTACATTAATTGCAAGCTTTTCAACAAAGTCTAGGATTAAAAAATGGTTTCCTTTCTCCCAAATTCTTGACTATCACTCATTGTTTAATTTAGCCCTAATTACCTACCAGACTTCACTAGAATATAATTGTCTAACACACTTGAAATATGTATCTTGGAGTCAGACCCTAAAGGACTTGTCCTTAGCTCTGGAATCTTAGAGTTGGAATTAAAAAATCCTGCCAATAGTTTGGCCTCAGTATTCTCCAATGCCAACTTTTCTCCATTGGAAATACGAGAAGCTGTTCCTCTCTAGTGTTAATTGAAGGCAACACCCGTCTAGCCCCTCCTCAGCTGAAATCATCTACCATCTTCTCTGACTCCCCTGTAATTGACCTCCTTGTGTGCCTAAGAAATTCTATCATGTAAAATGTCTGCAAATGACAGAACCAAAAGCTCTTGCAACACATTTTGAAATATCATAAGAAGAAAAACATTATTTTCCACTCTTAACAAAGTATTACCCTTCTAGTTGTAATTTTAGCTCTGACATTTTATTATGAAATAAAGGTCCCTTTCTAACTCCCTAGACTAGGGGGCTGGTAAACTCTGACCTGTTACCTGTTGTTGCACAACCACTGAGCTAAGAAAGGTTTTTACATTTTTAAATGGTTGAAAATGCCAACAAATAATATATTTCATGATACGTGAAAATGATATGAAATTCAAATTTCAGTGTCTATAAGCGAAACATTATTGGAATACAGCCATATTCATTTATTTATTGTCTATGGCAGTTTTTGTGTTACAAAGTACAAAAGCAGAAATATTCAAATGCAACAGAGATCATATGACCCACAAGTCTCAAAAATATTTTCTATGTGGACCTTTACAGAAAAAATATGCCAACACCTGTTCCAGACTCTGAACTGTTGAAGGGAATTGATCCACAGCTATTTATCATAGCCCTAGTTATCTATCCCACCTTGAGTAAGTACACAACTTCATGTTTTTCATTTTATGGATGCATAATTTGTTTTGCGGTTTTTATAATCCACCTTGCTTCTGAAAGAGCTTCTTCCTTATATCTTACTATATTTTAAACAATATTTAGAATAGCAGCTTTAACAACAATATAAAATAGAGATTTCCAGGATTTGACCCACCTGGTACAAGGGAAAAGTAAGGGGAAGGAAGCCAGGGCTGAAGCTTAATGAGGAGTGGACTTGACTCTTCTCTGGGGCTATTTTCTGCCCTAAAGCAAGGACATCGCTTTTTCTAGCAAAGATTTTTTTTTTTCTGTCATGCATAAAAATAGCCTTCTTTGTACAAAGCCAAAAATGTTTTTAAAATTACACTTTCAACAGTTTTAACTCATTTTTCATTTCATTGTAAGTTCTTATTTTGTTCCTGCAAAGAATCCAACAGGAACATACTTATCAATCATCTTTTTCAAAGAGAGAGTATTGACATCTGAATTACATCTAAAATAGAGGGAGAGGGGATGAAGGGGAAAGTATGAATCAGTCTTAGAAAAACAACAGTAATTCTAAAGATCTAAAATTACTTGAGAAATAGGGTCATCAAGAAAACATAAAAACCAGCAGCAACCATTTATCAAGATTGTGGCCAGCCAAAGTCTAAAACAAATGAACAAACAAGCAAACAAACATTGTTTCCTAAAAAATTAAAAAAAAAACATCGGCTGCCTGTGACCAAGATTTTCCTCTTTGTGTTTTTAAAATCATACAGAAAACGAACCAAGAAGTACAGAGTTCACTTTTTAGATTTCTAATAATGATGTGACCTTTGGTTTCAGATCAGTTCTCATAAACATCTATTTTTCATTTTCAACATTACTGGTATCTTCAAACAGTTCTACAATAAAATAATTCACAAGTACATGTAAATGATAGTTCTTTTGCATGTAAAATTGCTAGGCGATGTACTAGTTTTATATGCAAAATTTCATTTTCTTTGCACTATTTTCTTCGTAAATGCCCAGTAGCTTATGAAAGTAATAGAAATCCTCTTCTGCCATCTCAAATTACATGTCACAATCCCAAGAATTAGATGCCAGAGAAAATTGCTACTCAGGAATATTATTTTGATTTTACTTTTAACAGTAAGCATTTCTTTGAATGTAGCCATTCCGTTGTTGATCTCATTTTTAGTGGCAGGGCAAATGAGCATATGTCAAAACATGGTGGAAACTTGTGCTGAGATCTAGATTGAACAAGGAGCAGGTGAAATGTCTACAAATTGTGGATTTTAGAAATGATAAATGCTTCATGGCCTACATGCCAGACAACTTTTAACTGGAGATAAAGCAGCAGGAATAGTTAAAGGAAAACACTACTCTTGTCATTAAAAAAAAAAAAAAAAAAACCAAATAGTTAAATGTACTCAGTGGTTAATGTGCAAGGTACTGTGTTAATTTTCTTGCATGCTTTATCTTGGTTAATTACCTATCTGATGTCTCTATTTTTGAAATTTTCAACACTTTTGATCCAATGTTCCATCAAACAGCATCTCTTAGTGGGTGCAAATTGGTTAAATAGTTAGGAAGAGCCAAAGGATGCAGCAGTGCCCTTGTCTAGCTCTTCATCCTAATAGTACCCAGTCACCTGGGGGAAGGCAATCTCCAGGACAAGCCCATCGTGCCTCTGATGTCTGTCTAGGTTTTCACACCACAGCACTGCAGAAACAGGGGCAGTCATTTTGCTAGATTTCATGCATTGTTCTCTTCTGAGGATTATGACATCTGGTAATGAATTGGTTAACACTGAGGAGGAATAGGAATGTTGATTTATGGATTTTCTGGAAAAATTGGGAAGTCAGGAAACATAAATTACTTTTTAAAAAAACTTTTGTACTCCCTACCCCCAACCCTTGCCCGCAGAAGTTTTAACTTTAAAGCAATGATAAAAAGGTGAATTTTAAATTAGGACTTTAGCAATCACTCAAATAGAAAGAGTAAGCTGGTTTCAGAGTTCAGTAGAATTGAGGAAACTTCATATTTATTTTGCTTACTCGAGGATGAGCTCCTGCGGGGAAAGGACCCTAACAATCCCTATATTTATCCATTGCTTACAAGAATAACTAAGCTCATTTTTTAGTATATCCCATGGCTACTGATATAAAGTAAAATCTTACAATAATTTGAAACCTTTTTAATAATGGAGGCATTGGTAATCCTGAAGGGTTTTTAGACTACCTTTCCTCATGTTTGCCTATATTGTTGGGAATTCACCAAGAGGTAAATCGCTACAGTCAGAAACCATGGTGAATATCTGCAGACATCAGTTGCCATGAGACATTCCTTGCTTGAAGCCTAAGAGGAGACAAATATTTAAAATTATTGATTTTTGACTATTATTCATAAATTAGTCTCAAGCTGTCTAGTTTTGACTATTGTCTTTTTATTTCAAAATATTTGATATGTGAGCAATTTTCCCACTACTAAAATGTCATATATTCATGACAGATATTTTATTTTGTTTTTTTGAGACAGAGTCTTGCTCAGTGGCCCAGGCTGGAGTGCAGTGGCGCAATCTCGGCTCACTGCAAGCTCCGCCTCCTGGGTTCACGCCATTCTTCTGCCTCAGCCTCCCGAGTAGCTGGGACTACAGGCGCCCGCCACCATGCCTGGCAAACTTTTTTGTATTTTTAGTAGAGACGGGGTTTCACCATGTTAGCCAGGATGGTCTCAATCTCCTGACCATGATCCGCCCGTCCCGGCCTCCCCAAGTGCTGGGATTACAGGCGTGAGCCACCGTGCCCGGCCTCCATGACAGATATTTTAATGAAAGAGCCTAAATAAAATTTATGTCCAATGTTCTAAAAAATTACATGACTGTTGTTTGAAGTCAGCTGTGAACTAATACTAATTAGTCTATTTCTTTATAAAACAGAGCTAATCATTACAGAGTAAAAACTACAATATACAGACCAGATATCTTTGGAAGATGAAACAAATCTATAACATCAAGGCAATAAAAAAAACCCAAAACATAAAAACTAAAAATGTTGTTCAAAATGTTTATGCTTGTGAAATTTGCATTTTAAAATATTACTGGTATAACTCCCATTTGAAAGCATTTTGTGTTTTTATGCAGTCTCATTAATCATGGCATAGTGTACAGCTTTGAGATAAAATGAGTCTTTAAGAATGTGTGGGTCTTGTTCTTTAGTTAATGGAGAGTTATGAGGCTTTCAAAATCTGGTCATATTGATTAATCCTTTTAGTCCACACCACTACACTATGGAATAAGCAAGAAGTTACACCCTTCAGATAGGAACTCTCAGTAAGGGTAACGGGTTTACCAAGGTTATAGGGTTATAAATGCTGGAGTCCTTACAAGAAGCCAAGTCTTATTCATAATTCATTCTATTCCATAACACTTCTCTATTGTATAGTAAGAATAGCATAGTCTCTTAAAAGTCGCTTCTAAAGCTAAAATTTTATGATTCTGCCCTTCAGTTCCCTTATGTCTATAATGGACATAATACTTACCATACTTACTTGACTCAGTATTGCATATGATAATTCACACCAATGGCTTACTTAGGTAGTCAATATTCCAAGAGGGAAGTGGGACCTAATAGCCTGCAGTTTCCATGAGACTTGGAAAAGACTCAGGTGACTGGACCTGGCGGGAAATTTTCAGAACTAACTATTCAAGACACTGAGAAAAAGTAGAGCTCTGATCTCTCGAAGGTTAGAAAAGACTTACCATGTTAGCAGTGATAAAGACTTGCAATATGCAGTAGGTGGGTAGAAAAGAATATTCTATGAGGGCTTTGTGTCAAGTTTTGGAGTTGGGATAGAAAGGAAAAATGTCATAACTAAAAATATCAGTCTGATTAAAATTGTAACATGTGATATGTTATAACCATATTTACAAATGGTCTAGACCAGTAGTTTGGATGCTAAAAAAATTATCTTTCCCTGTGTCCCTTCGTTTTTCTTTTTCTTTTTATTTTCCTCTCTTTTCATTTTTTTCTCCCTCATTCTCTTCTTCCTTTCTCTTCATCATTGGATGAAGGAAAGCCCTTCCCCTAACTCATCTGAACAATTTTTAAAGCAAAAGAAGAGTTAGAACCATACTATCTGGGGGGATGTGTCTTGAGACAGCTATAGCAATAGCATCTACAGCCTTTCAATTATAAGAGGGAGATTGTGCTCAGAGTTGGGGGCACAATTTGAGATACAAGCCACCTTGTACCAGTAAGGATTACTTTCAACTCCAAGTAACAGAAAACTTGACAAACTAAAGAGCTTATGCACATCAAGGGTTTGTTTATCTTACTCAGTAAGAATCCAGAAATGGGCCATCCAGAGCTGGAGGTACAGTCCAGTGTAAGTGCGTTAAAGAAGGCAGGGCCCTCTATCTGCTCCGTCGTCTCTAGTGAATAAAGTACCTATTGCTGTCTAACAGCATCACCACACTGTAGGGGCCAAGGGAAAACTTCCCCTTTGTCCTCTGAAGATTTGCTGAAAAATCAACTGACAAAAGGCAGATTAATAGGAAAAATGGCATACAAATTTATTAGAGTGCATGGGGGGAATCATAGAGTGATGACCCCACCACACAATGGGGTACAGATGGTTATATACCTTACTTCTTCTCAGAGGAAAAGGAGATTGGAAAATGTGGATGATTTTAGGGGGGCTAGTAAATTATTTTTAGGGAAATTCAATGGGCTTGAAGAACATACAATGGCCTAGTACAAAGTCTGTTGGGCACACAGAGCAGACAATGGTTTGTGAAAAAATTCTTTCCAGCTGTATTGACAGACTTCAGTCCTTCTCCCCCTGCATATCAGTTCAATTTATGAAAACTTGGGGAAGGGTCCAGAGGTAATTGTTTTCTTCTTTGATGGGTCCAGACTAGGCAGTCGGGGAAACTTCATGCCATGTTTTGAGAGTGAGAGAATTGAGAGATGGGAAGAGAGGAAGGTCAGAGAAAACTTGAGGCTTCTTCTTCAATTCAGCATATCAAAGCACCCTATGTGAGTTTCTGATCACCAACAACACATTTAACAGCTTAAAACAACTCAAATTTATTATCTCAGTTTCTGTGGGTCAGAAGGCTCCAAATGTAGTTTAACAGGGTCCTCTGCAGGACTGCAGTCAAGATGTTGGCCAGGCTGGGTCTTCATCCAAAGCTTAATGGGAAAGAGCTGCTTCCAAGCTGTCATGGTTACTGCAGGCGTACCATTCCTTGTGGAGCATTGGACTGAGGGCCTCTGTTTTTTGCTGGCTCTTGGCTGGACACAACTCAGAGTTTTCAGTTTGTTCTTGGACAGACGCTGCCCTATATTCCTTGCCACATGTACCTCCCCAACATGGCCTCTTGCTTTGTCAAAGCTAACAAGAGAGAGTCCCTCAGTGAAACAGATGTTACAATCTTAATCACAAGAGTACTGTCTTAACACGTTTACTATTCTATTGGTTAGAAGCAAGTCACGGATCCTGCCAATACTCAAGGGGAGAATACATGAGGGCACGAAGACCAGGTGGTGGGAATTATGGTTCCATCTTAGAATCTGTCTGCTCTACCCAGCATGGGCACAAGATGGCTATTATACCTCCAGACACCCCATGTCCCAGGCAGGAAGAAGGAGAACGGGGATCTGCAGTACCAGAAGACTTCCCTTACACATCATTGGTCAGAACTGTGTTGCACAGTCAGGCCAGCTCAAAGGCAGTCCAGAAATTCTAGTGTTTTGGATCTACATCTATAGCAGGGGCAGCCAAGAAGGGTTGGAAACAGAGCTTGTTATGTTAGCTAACCCACAGGGCCTGCCACTTATTCCAAAGGAAGACTATTATGGCTGGGCATGGTTTGGAAGAGAAATTGCAATCTTTGAACTGGAAGGAAAATATTTGTGTGACTGAGGTTTTAGTGATTTCACAAATGAGGATTACAAGACATGAGATGACTTGACATGACCACAGTGTGATGTGATTTATTTTTTCTACCTCTCAGGCAGCTGTGGCCTGGAGAAATGAAGAGCTACATATATACACATGGGGGTTATAAAGCAATGAGGTAGGTCCAAAGCACATACCAAAACCAGCCTCTAATTTTCTATTCTATGTTGCAAACATGGTAGTAATGCAAATGAACCTGCATCTTTATTCTTCCTTTACTGCATTGGCCATACTTTTTACAAAGCTAGCAAAGAGGACTCTAGCCTTTTACTGATGCTTGAAGAACCTTAACATTTTTGTAGAAAATATGCCATAAAAATGGAAAAGTTAACTATTTTCAGAATTGGTCTTAATGTTATCATTTCCTTATGTGAACTATGCTCTCACATACATGCCCTTAGCACTTTACTTTAAAAGTAATTACGTGTCCTTAAGCTTTGGACAGACTAGCTCTCAATTCAAAATGGACCATGTTGCAAAAGTCAGCTCTCACCTTATTTTATGCTACAAAGAAATCAGTTGAGCTGGAACCTTTCATGAATGTGGTAGTACTGCCTCAAGACAAAGTTTTCTGGGAACAAAATACTTTATAATCATGAAAGAAAATCAAATTATCTTCCAGTTGTGCTCTCCTTAGGTGTGAACATTGTTGCACAAAAACTAGGCTCAACCTTGCCTGTAATAATTTTTCTCTTTGCTGCACAGTTTATTATTTCTTGATGGAATCAAGTCAAACTCTAGCCATATCAAGGTTCTTTATGAAAAAATAGGATGTTCTGTCAGTTTGAGAGATGAGTGGCAACACAAAAGACTTTAGTTATTCAGTTCTCTGGCTCTTATTAATTTTCCAAAAAGAGCATACCAGAATTTCAAATGAAGTTCTCTAGCTTTTCACTCTATTGATATATTTCTAGTTTATTATCATTTGTGCTAGTAAACTGGAATATATTTATATGTTCTGTCTTTATTCACTAGTACCTTTCTTCCAAAAGTTCAGCACTGATTAAAACGTATTGTTAATACTCGGGGCAACATGCAGACACTACTATCCTGAAACACTAGATCTGTGAAATCTGCTAACTTCTTTCGCCCAGGTAGAAAAAAATGGAACACTCTGAAGTAAAGAGGAAGACTTCCCACAGTGAAAAGAAGAAATGAGGCTGTAAAACAGCAAGAGGTGGCTGGGAGCGGTGGCTCACGCCTGTAATCCCAGCACTTTGGGAGGCCGAGGCAGGTGGATCACAAGGTCAGCAGATCAAGACCATCCTGGCTAACATGGTGAAACCCCGTCTCTACTACAAAATACAAAAAATTAGCTGGGCGTGATGGCGGGCGCCTGTAGTCCCAGCTACTCGGGAGGCTGAACTAGGAGAATGGCGTGAACCTGGGCGGCGGAGCTTGCAGTGGGCCAAGATCGCACCACTGCACTCCAGCCTGGGCGACACAGTGAGACTCCATCTCACACAGCAAGAAGTACACCTGCTCAGAGATTCTTTAGGGGGCAGTAGAATGGAAGGTTTTGGAGTTGGAGGCATAGATGCATTTATTCAGTTGGAGTTCACGTTATATATAAGAGAGATTTGATGCAGATTACAATTCCATACCTTGATGGCTTTTCTAAACTCCTAATTTTTGACATAAGGAAGTCAAAAGGATTCAGGGTAATTCAGGGTGTGTTCTGATGTTACCTAGCATCATATTTCTGTTAGACTCTGGAGGACCTTGTTTTTCTAGCTCCTATAGAAACTCTCTGTTTAAAAAGCAATAAGAATCTCCTCTCAGGTAGTGATTTCTCAGCAAGTTTAGGAAACATTTTAGACAGTGGTAGCCCTTCTTGTGCTACTGTTTGAGTGAATCTGATGGGACCAGTCATCTCTGGGCAGCTCTTCTAGTGACCAGCATTTCTGTAGGCTTCTTCCTATTTTAATGTGTTTTGTTTTATTTTATTTTATTTTTATTTTTTTTTTGAGACAGAGTCTCGCTCTGTCACCCAGGCTGGAGTGCAGTGGCCCGATCTCGGCTCACGGCAACCTCCGCCTCCCTGGTTCAAGCGATTCTTCTGCCTCAGCCTCCTGAGTAGCTGGGACTACAGGCATGCGCCACCACACCCAGCTAATTTTGTATTTTTAGTAGAGATGGGGTTTCACCATGTTGGCCAGGATGGTCTCAATCTCCTGACCTCGTGATCCGCCCACCTCGGCCTCCCAAAGTGCTGGAATTACAGGTGTGAGCCACCGCACCCAGCCCTTAATGTGTTTCTTATGAGCAAGGACCCATTATGATTTCCGCTCTAAGAAACTGCCACAAAATTAGCAGCTTAAAACAACATGAATTTATTATCTACCAGTGCTGTAGGTCATACATCTGACATGGATCTCCAACCAAGGTGTCCGCAGAACTGCATTTTTCTGGTGGCTCTAGAGGTGAATGAATACACTCCCTTGCCTCTTCCAGCATTGAGATTCCTTGGTTTGTGGCCCCTTCTTCCATTTTCAAAGCCAGCAATGGTGGGTTAGAATCCTTTTCACAGGGCATCACTCCGATCTCCTTCCATTTGTCTTTCACTTTAATGGAACGTTGTGATTACCCCTCCTGGATAATCCAGGATAACATTTTTATTTTAAGATCAGCTGGCTAGCAACACTAATTCCATCTGCAACTTTAATTCCCCTTTGCCATGTAATGCAACATATTCACAGATTCTGGGAATTAGATGGGAACATCTTTGGGGGTCATTATTCTGCCTGATACAGTTCCTGAGTAGTGTTTAAAAACAAGTAAGCCAGGTGTGGTGGCTCACACCTGTAATTCCAGCACTTTGGGAGGCCGAGGTGGGTGGATCACGAGGTCCAGAGATTAAGACCAGCCTGGCTAACACGGTAAAACCCCATCTCTACTAAAAATACAAAAAATTAGCTGGGCGTGGTGGCACGCACCTGTAGTCCCAGCTACCCGTGAGGCTCAGGCAGGAGGCTCAGGCAAGAGAATGGCTTGAACCTCGGAGGTGGAGGTTGCAGTGAGCTGATATCATACCACTGCACTCCAGCCTGGGCAAGAGAATGAGACTCTGTCGCCAAAAAAAAAAAAAAAAAAAAAAAAAAAAAAAAATTAAAGGTGGTTTTGATCAGCCATTCACACCAAAGAGCAGTATTAAACCTGTTTAATACTGAAGTATGAATTCAGCTTTATCAACCAGCCTTGACTCACACTTAGCGGTCAGGATATAGTTTTATGGCTGATCAACTGTCTTTCCCTCTTCTCACCCTTTTCAAATTAATAGAGGAGAGAGCTCCCTCTGTATTTATATCTTCCTACTTTCAGTCGCTAAGAATCCCTGTAAGTCCATGTGACAGAGATTGTAAGCTGTTAATCAAAGTCTGTCCTTTCTTGGTCCTCAGATAGACTACTTTTCCCAGCTTCTCTTTAAGTTAGGTGTGGCCATAAACTGGGTTTCAGCCAATGGAAGTGTATGATTCTTCCAGGCCTGGCTCATAAAATTCTCCTGTATGTGGTCTTCCAGATTTTTCCCCCTCAGGAAAGAGGAAGGAGGAATCCTGATTATGTTGGAAATGACCGTGGTGACGTTAACATCTAATGGTTTGGCTACCGAAAACTCCTCAATGGCAAATTGTATCAGAGGTGCCTCTGACCTAGAACCCCTGCCTAGGGCTGGTACATAAGAAACAAAGGAAGTTCCTGTTCTAAAAGCTGATAAATGTATGGAACCTCTTGTTTACAACAGCTCAGCCTGTATTCATTAATTGTTTGCTCCTGCATTCTTGTTTTGTTGCACTCTCTCTTTTCTTCTTTACAGTGTATTTCTCCAGCCACATACTCCCTGTGCTATATTCTTGCAGCAGCTGCTGCTGCTGCTGTTGCCTCCCATGCTGTTCTTATTGACTGCTCAGAGTTCTGGACCACCCACTAGCCTATATGATGCTTTAGTGAGTATTAGGAAAGGCATCTTTTTAGGGTGGTCAAAATAAAAGGCACCTTTTCCGGCTGATGTACTCCATGAGTGTACAGCTTGACAAATGGACCAACTTTTTGGTAAATCAAAATGTTCCCCTTTCTCTAGGTAGATGCATGCAGGTGCCAGGGCAAGGCTTGGTGAGCTACTTGCAGGCCTGGATTTGGGCTCCCATGTGTCCCCTCATCTGGGCACTTTGTGTATGGCACACACTGCACAACTCCCTATGGAGGCTCTGCTGGAACTCATCCATGGTGCACTTTCCCTCTGCCAATGCCACTTTCACTCTTAGTACCAATGGGCCCACATTAGGGTTGTGTAAGCCAGGCCCCTGTACCTTTGATGACTAAAGACATTTATTCTATCGGAATCGTCTTTTTCACTCTTCTATAGAAAAAACATTTGAAAGAAAAATATGGGATTCTGACTGTATGAACATCCCCTCTGGAATTAGAACCTTAATATGTGCTGTCTCCAGGTATTAATGGATGTCTAAATGGAAATATTCAGAATTGGGGAGGCGTAAGGGGTGGGGACCCAGAGTTCATCTGATGTGGACCATTTCCCTTACCTTTATTCTCCAGGAAGATACACTGTTAGCACACTTATCTGGCAAACAGCCTTGTCTAGTAAACATGGCACCTGGCAAATGCACACCAGTTTGGAGCTTACTGGTATTTCTGAATTGTGGTGCACTGTGTCGCCTTCTTCAAGCTCCCCTCAAACACAGGGAAGTTCCCATGTGGATTTTCCAAATCGGACATATTTTTGGGGGGAGGAACATGGGGAGACTATATTTTCCAGGCTGTCTTGCAGTTAGGTATGGACAGGTGACTGAGTTCTGACTAGTAGAATGTGGATTTAGAGTAATGTATGACACTCCAAAGCCAAGATAAAGAAAGCTTATCTTTAAAGAAATATCCCTTCAAGATAAAGAAACCTTATTTTTATGATGTAAATACATATTTCTGCATAAAGAAGGTGTTTGTTTATATTGGAAAGAAGTGTCTCTCGTTGTCTCAGAGAAGAAGAGGGGTAGATACCTGGCTCCTATTTAAGCTACCATTTTCATAATTAGGAGTTCCTCTCCTGTAGTACAAAATCCTTCCTTTTTATCTGTAGAGTCTGTTTTTCTTCATTGTATAAATTCCAAAAAGGGAAATGGATTAGTTCAGTTATTGCTATAAGCAATAATAAGTCTGATCTTTGATCCAGAAACTTCATGTTTACTTTCAGGAAAAAAGAAATAAATATAGATATTTAAAACCACTCCCTTTGATTCCTTTATATTCTCTCTCAGTTTCTGGCTGGTTGCAGAATGCTTAGTAGAGGACTCTGAAGTCTTAGGGAAAAGCAGGGCCACTAGATAGAAGAAACCTGTCTCCCAACGTCTGTGAAGAGAAGATACTTTTTTTTTTTTTTTTTTTTTTTTTTGAGATGGAGTCTCACTCTGTTGCCCAGGCTGGAGTGCAGTGGCACAATCTCGGCTTACTGCAAGCTCCACCTCCTAGGTCCACACCTGCCTCAGCCTCCCGAGTAGCTGGCACTACAGGTGCCTGCCACCACGCCAGGCTAATTTTTTTTGTACTTTTAGTAGAGACAGGGTTTCACCATGTTAGTGAGGATGGTCGCGATCTCCTGACCTCGTGATCCGCCTGCCTTGGCCTCCCAAAGTGCTGGGATTAGAGGCGTGAGCCACCACACCCAGCCCCAAAGAGAAGATACTTCTGTTGGTCCATGTTGGACTGCCATGTAAGTAAGAAGTTTTCCTTTAATATTTGAAGCCATTGGGACTTGTTTTGTTAAAACAGGCGACCTAACTTATTTCAAATACAACATGAATCTCAGTTCTCATAACTTGACATCAAAAGCACTGTGTTAGAAGAATTTGTGTAAATCTTACAAATCAATGAATATAACACTTTTTATCGTTAGGGTTATTTCCAGATACTATATTAAAAAACTGAAATGATCTTTAAAATATATTATTCAAAATACTTAGCATAATGTCTGTAAATAGAAGACATGTTATATAATAATGATGCTCTTATCTTTTAGGACATTGATATAATAGGTCTATTCACATTTTATTTAAATTTAAATATGTAAATGTCCCTTTTTAAGGAGCGGTTTGGTGTATTATATTGTAATGACATTCAGCCTCACTGCAAAATGTAGCTAATTTAGATCATTTCAGAGAAAATGACAACTGTTCCCTTATTACAAAGAGCATAAACGAGATGATTTCTACTTTTTACTGACTAAAGTTAATCATTGATGTTAATAATACTTTATACTTACATAACACTTTGCTTCAGTGTATTTAATGCCTATTATCACAAATGCTCAAAACATCTCTGTGAGCCAGGCAGGAGACAGAATTTAGTGGACATGTGCATGTGTGTGTGTGTGAGAGAGAGAGGGAGAGAGAGGAAGGAGAGAGGGAGAGGGAGAAAGGGGGGGGGGAGAGAGAGAGAGGGAGAGAGAGAGAGAGATTGAGATTGAGTGTACATGCTTCCTTGGCTATCCTACAGATGTAAACAGATAAGAGGCAAGTCCCTTTAGAGCAGATGTTTCCCCACAAGCTCTGTAGAAACTGTGATGTAGGCATGGAAATGAAACAAAGGTATGAGGATATCAATTATTCATACTGGCTTGGCTGAAGTGAGAGTCCAGGAGTAAGTGCAGGTGTCTGGGGGCAACAGAGTCTAGGATGTGGCCACAAGTGTCCCATGGACATGGCACCAGAGTCTGTATTCAAAGTATATTAGTCTTGTTGGATGATCTTGGCTGTGCCTTGCTTCTCTTGGTTCCTACTGTTTTTCAGCACTTCTCAAGTATCTTCATTGATTCTTTGAGGTACCCAATATTCTAAAGCATGCTTTTTTTTTTTTTTTTTTTCTTAAGTTGTCCTGAGCTGGTTTTTATTTTTGGCAACCAAAACCTCAACTGCCACAAAGTGTTCAAAATTATTATTTTTGGTTTAAAAATTTTGTTGAAATGAAAAACTGGTGCCAGAAGAGAAGGGGAAATCTCTAGAATGAAAAGCCTTCTCAGGAAATTTGAGTAGCTGCCTGAGACCTACTTGCCTTGGCGGGTATCGGCCCCAACAGCTGATGCTCTGCTCCCCTGCTGGGACTCCTGGTGTAAAGCTCTGTGACTCATTAAAGCACAAGGTGTCTCATTCCTAGTCACCCTTTAAACCTCAGTTGACCTCTCACTTTTTCTGGGAAGTGTCCAAAGGCTTCTCTTCTTTCTATTCTACACAGTTTGTGCTCCCATAGCATGCCCTACGTACACTTCATTGTGCTCAGTACACTGCACAGCTGTGGCCACATTCTCCACTAAACTGGAAACACCTTTGAGAGGGAGCTTGTGCAATGTATCACTATGTCCCCAGGCCTGATACAGGAATTAGAACATAATAGGGACTCAACAAATGTCTACTGAATGAATTTCTCCAAAACGAATGCCCTTAATATATTCCCAGGAATGCATGACAAATTTTTGAACTTCTATTTGCTCACATTCCTAAACTGGAAAGCTATTTAATACATGCTGTGGCATTGTTTCCCGCTGTTTTTCTCAGCCTGGACTGGCACTAAGTTCTTTTACATGCATGGTCTCTCTGAATGTTAGTGACATCTAAGGACAGAAACTGAATTTGGGATTTTAGAGACATAAAGGAACTTGGGGATTATTTATCACAAACTCAAAATTGTTACAAGAAAACTGAATTTGGCAATTTTGATTCACAGGCTTGGGGGCCCATAGCTGGTTAGAAGTCACATCTGTGATGACAAATCTTGTCTCCTGATTTCCAGCCCACTGCGCTTGCCCCTAAACTATTTTGCTCTTTCCCAGTAAAACTGTATGTATACTTCCCAGAATATTTGGCTTGTCCCCAGAAAGGGAAGGGTGGTGACTAATAACTTGTCCAAGGTCATACAGCCAGTGAGTGGGAGGTGGGATTTGAAACTAGGAACATCTGATTGCCACACCTGCGCTCATTCCTACTCAGTCATCTGCTCCTACACAGTATACAGGCATTATGCTAGACAGTCCATATTTCTTATGTTATTTAATTTTTAAATAACCCAATACAAGTAGGTATTATTATCTCTATATATTATGCGAATAATGAATCTGTAGCTCTGCAGGGGATGTTGCTCAAGGATACAAGCTGAGATCCAAACTTGGCCCTTGTGACTCAAAAGCTATCATGCAATTAGATGATCACACAAACAGACTGCTTCCTAACACAGCGGAATGTTGTAGAAGTGACTTGTTCTCCATCTGAGCTTTTCTACCCTCCACTTACCAAGCCCAGCACTTGCCTGATCCAGTCCTACTTTTTTCTTACAATATGCTCCTTTTTCTACCCTTTCTATCAGTTTCTTTTCCAAACTGGCTCAGAGCTCACCTCCTCCTGGAAACCTTCCCAGATTACCACTCAGGCTTTCACCATATTCCTCTGCCTTTGCTCAAACATTAGAAGGAGGATTTAGATGTCATGGGCTGTTTGCTCAAACCATCAGGCAACAGTCTTTGCAAAGCATCTCAGAAAAATAGTTATTATTACTTAAAATTATCTAGCTTAAGGGCATTTATTCTAAAAATAGCTAATAAAACTACTGGTAACAAATTTAAAAATTACAAATTAGAAGTAATTTGGGGATCACATTCTACCCTTTGTACAGATGAGGAAACTGAGATCTGGAGAGGTTAAGATGATGTGTAGAGTTATGCCCAAATTTAATAAGTGGTTGAATGGATTTAGGTTTGTTTTCTCCTATGGTCAGTGGAAAATGCAGAGAAAAACCCAGTTGTGGTCAGTTCTGCAATATTTTTTCACAGGAATAGGGTTAGGTAAAATCTCCTTTTAACTTCTTCTTGTTTAGAACAAATAGGTTTTGCCTACCTCTTTTTGTCTTGTCTCTCCTCACCCCTACTCTTCTCTCTCTTCCCATTCTTAGTCATGCCTTATTCCCTAAAGAATTTTAAGCAGCTGCCATATAGTCACTGTTTCTCTAGGTTTCCCTTTGATAAGGTTTAGCTCTGTGTTTCCACCCAAATCTCACCTTGAATTTTAATAATCCCCACGTGTCAGGAGAGGGACCTGGTGGGAGGTAACTGAATTATGGGGGCGAGTTTTTCCAGTGCTGTTTTCATGATGGTGAATAAGTCTCACGAGATCTGATGGTTTGATAAAGGGGAGTTCCCCTGCACATGCTCTCTCTTGCCTGCTGCCATGTAAGATGTGACTTTGCTCCTCATTCCCTTTCAGCCATGATTGTGAAGCCTCCTCAACTATGTGAAACTGTGAGTCAGTTAAACCTCTTTCCTTTATAAATTACCCAGTTTTGGGTGTGCCTTTATTAGCAGCATGATAACAGATTAATACACCCTTATAAACACATTTTCTCAGAAGGTATCTTTTGACTCACTGGAATTTGGAACAAAAGCCTTAGCGGTAAAACTATAGCCATCTGCCCTGAGTGCTCTCTAGAATACAACTATCCCTCAGAAAGTCATGACCATAATAGGAGCCTGGCTAAAGCCTCATTTTCTTTTACATATTCCACTATTCATGTTGTTTCATATTCTCCTTTGGATTGACTCAGTTTCCTTTCTAGGGGGATTTATGGAGGTTTCAGGGAGGTCTACATTGAGCTTCCTATAATATTGTTCCAGGCATGGACACAAAAATTTCAAAAGCTCTTTGTAGTATCAACAACAAAAATCAGGCCAGGCGCGGTGGCTCACGCCTGTAATCCCAGCACTTTGGGAGGCTGAGGCAGGCAGATCATGAGGTCAGGAGATCGAGACCATCCTGGCTAACATGGTGAAACCCTGTCTCTACTAAAAATACAAAAAAATTAGCCAGGCGTGGTGGTGGGCGCCTGCAGTCCCAGCTACTTGGGAGGCTGAGGCAGGAGAATGGCATGAACCCAGGAGGTGGAGCTTGCAGTGAGCCAAGATCACGCCACTGCACTCCAGCCTGGGTGACAGAGCAAGACTCTGTCTCAAAAAAAAAAAAAAAAAAAATCAGTCACATGAGCCACCCATTTATGGTTTTTAAAAATCACAACCGTGACTTCCTAATCCCTTTCCATCTTCTTAAAAGTATGGAGGTGGCAGATTACCTATAAAAGTTTTTGGCTAGGTGTGGTGGCTTACGCCTGTAACCCAAGCACTTTGGGAGGCTGAGGGAGGTGGATTACCTGAGGTCAGGAGTTCGAGACCAGTCTGGCCAACATAGTGAAACCCCATCTCTACTAAAAATACAAAAAATTAGCTAGACATGGTGGTGGGTGTAATATCAACTACTAGGGAGGCTGAGGCAGGAGAATCACTTGAACCTGGGAGGTGGAGGTTGCAGTAAGCCAAGATGTGCCATTGCACTCCAGCCTGGGCAACACAGCAAGACTCCATCTCAGAAAAAAAAAAAAAAAGATATTCCCACACAAATGGGGTGCTCAGGAAGTTCTCCCAATGTTAGGGCCTCAGGGTATCAACAATTAAAGATACAAATCATTTAGTCTACATATGAAGCTGATGTTACACGTTGACTTTAAAGATATAGAAAGTGAAGTTTGCTGAAGTAACTTGTCCGAGGTCACACAGCCAGTGAGTGGGAGATGGGATTTGAAACTAGGAACATCTGATTGCCACACCTGTGCTCCTTCCTACTCAGTGACCTGCCTCTGTGGTTGAACACATGGAGCTTCTCACGTGTGGTGGATCATTGGATGGGAGCAGCACTGGATCACAGATGACACACCCATGCGAGGTAGCTATCTTTTTTCTTTTCTCCCCAAACTAAAATGACAGCAGGAAAGTACCAGCATTAGACTTACACAATATAGACACTTTTCTGGGTTCTGGTAAAAGTAAGGAGCCCCCACGTTAAAAGCTATTTAATTTAGGGCTCTTTAGTTTGGGGGTGGTCTATTTGTGTGGAGGATTCCTTTATCTGTCGTGACAAGGATGTCTTAGATTTCATATTGTTTTCTTATTGAAAGTTTGTAAGGTCCTGAAATAGGATAAAATGAGATGGCGCAGTGGAAGGTGAGGCATTGATTGTTCTAGGTAAGTGTTACTGAACTTTTATATCATTTTACTATTTTTGCCAGGATAAAATGGATTCCAGAAGATATTCTTTGTATTTCCTCCTATGACAGTTTCTTATAAAAGGAAAATAACATGTATATTTTATACGTTATTGATGTATACATGTATATATTATATATGCATTTATGTATATATGTATATATTATATATACACATTTATGTATATGTGCATATCTATGGAGAATGAAAACCAGAAATACAGAAAAAATTATATATAAAATCATATATACATAATTACATATAAATTATGTGTGTATATATACATATATATATACACATATATACACACACACACATATATATAGAGAAAAACTATTCTCATTTTCCACTTTTTTACTCACTTTGAATCCGAAGAGGAATTGCCTCTGGATATAGTATTACTGGAAATAAGGCCACCTGATGACTCAGTCCTCCTGACAGAAAAATGGTTATTTCTGGCTGAGTGCGGTGGCTCACGTCTGTAATCCCAGCACTTTGGAAGGCCGAGGCGGGCAGATAACGAGGTCAGGAGATTGAGACCATCCTGGCTAACACGGTGAAACCCCATCTCCACTAAAAATACAAAAAATTAGACGGGTGTGGTGGCGGATGCCTGTAGTCCCAGCTACTCGGGAGGCTGAGGCAGGAGAATGGTGTGAACCCGGGAGGCAGAGCTTTCAGTGAGCCGAGATCACGCCACTGCACTCTAGCCTGGGCGACAGAGGGAGACTCCGTCTCAAAAAAAAAAAAAAAAAAATGGCCCAAGCCATTTCTATTAAACATGCAAATGGTAAAGAGAAAAACGATTTGATAAAGCTTCTATAATAGCTCAAACAAGCAGTTTATGAGCAGAGCATTGACAAGTGACAAATGGCACAAGATCTCTACATGGGCAAATTAGCAGCAGAAGGCATTTCTATGCACACTGGGCCAACATTAAGTAATTGGACAAATATGATTGCAAAAGATTTCATCTGTCTTAAAGAGAAATAGAGATTATTGTCAGAGTCCAGATAATTGCGTTTATATGGGTAGAGAGATCTCTTCATTAATTCTGAAACTGTGTAGCTAAAATTAAATTAAAAATAAAAATCTCATGAGGGTATTCTATATAGAATCATGGCTAAGAATATAGAGAAAATGCAATAAAAAATAAATTACTAAAGCAAGTAAAGGTTTTCTTTCAATCTTACCCAATCCTTATATTAAATTATCTGAGCTTTAATCTAGGATTTAAAATTATTTGCAACTAATGCTGTTCTTTTTCAGTATACTTCTAACTCATCTTGCCACAGACTCATGTATTATTCAGCGTGTACATGCTTCGAGTCAAAGCATGCTCATTGTGAGGAATATCAATACCAATTAGGTTTCTCAGAAAATAAAACAAGGAAAAGTTTGTAAAGTTAAAAACAAAATTGCTTCTTTAAATTCTGTTGGTGAACTGCCAATGGTTTTTGAATCCTATATAAGATGACTTTATTTCTGTTTAAATACACAATAATTTAGCATTGATAGAAAGTGCTTGTGTTTTAAAAGTGTGCTTTTTTTTTTCACCTTTGTAAGCTTCTGGACAAACAGCAGAGGCAATTATAGTCTTATGAAAACACAGTCCAGTAAATCTTGAGTCAAGGTAATAGTATGTTCCTAGTCGCCCCCTTCCAGAATGGCACCAGGAGTCTGCTAAATCATGCCTTATAGCTATCAGCCCCCCACCGTCCTTGATCCCCCCACATACAGAGCCAGGCAGGAGAAAATGCTCCTTAGTGGGAGGCTTGCCAGTAGCACAGGCGACAACCCCATTCTGGGCTTTGTCAGGGTCCCAGGAAGCCTTTTCTATATAAACCGCAATGATCAGAACAGGCAGATTTTCTTACCTGTCACTTTCCATTCTCTTGAAGATTTAATATTAAAGTTTCCTCTATAAAGAAGAATCAGTGACATGATAATCACAGTAGTAAGATAGCAATATAGCTGAAATATGGGGGAAAATGTTCTAGCAAAGTGTAACACAAAGCCAGTATGTCTCAATATTATGAGTCTGTATAATCCTGTAATTTAAGTTTTTGTTTTCTACTACCATGGAAAATATCTTCAAGAGTGCAAATAAGAAACTAAAGATACAGAAATGCCTATGACACAGTCCCTGCCATGAAGAAGATCAAGAAGCCTATCCACAGAGAGGGTCACAATTACCACTGATGTAAATGTCATAATCGGAGTGTTTAAAGCTCTTGTTTTGATTTAAAATTCAATACGTTGAATGCAGTAGATGAAAGAAGTAGGCCAGGCGCAGTGGCTCATGCCTGTAATCCCAGCACTTTGGGAGGCCAAGGATCACGAGGTCAGGAGTTTGAGACCAGCCTGGCCAACATGGTGAAACCCCATCTCTACTAAAAATACAAAAATTACCCACGTGTGGTGGTGCAGACCTGTAATCCCAGCTACTCGGGAGGCTGAGGCAGGAGAATTGCTTGAACCTGGGAGGCGGAGGTTGCAGTGAGCCAAGATTGTGCCACTGCATTCCAGCCTGGGTGACAGAACAAGACTGTGTCTCAAAAAAAAAAAAAAAAAAAGGTAATTAACACTGTTGATATTTTCAACTTAGGAAACTAGTTTGTCTTTCATTAAGGTCAAAGAGTTAGAAATTATCTCTGTCATCATAAAAATAAATATATACTAAGTGAAGTGAAATAAGGAGAAAAAACTTACGGTCATTTAATGGTAGCATCAAAGAATATTCATGATGAAGAAAGGTAACAGTAACCCCTTAGATTCACTCCTAGAGGCTGTTGGGTTTTGCTATGGTCTTCTTTCAGGGATGCACTGATTGCATCAGTAATACCCAGAACCTTATAAGTGATCAAAGGAAATAAAACATTTTGTTCCTGTTTGAATTGTGTTGCTTTCTTAGCCATAAAAATTTGAATGAGAACCCATGTGTACAAATGGGATTTGGATTCCATACTCCTTCCTAATTTCATGCATTAATTGGTGCTATTTTCTTTTTTTTTTTTTTTCGAGACGGAGTCACTCTGTCGCCCGGGCTGGAGTGCAGTGGCACGATCTCAGCTCACTGCAAGCTCCGCCTCCCAGGTTCACACCATTCTCCTACCTCAGCCTCCCCAGTAGCTGGGACTACGGGCGCCTACCACCACGCCCGGCTAATTTTTTGTATTTTTAGTAGAGACGGGGTTTCACTGTGTTAGCCAGGATGGTCTCTATCTCCTGACCTCGTGATCCGCCTGCCTCGGCCTCCCAAAGTGCTGGGATTACAGGCATGAGCCACAGCGCCCAGCCAATTTGTGCTATTCTCTTTTTTGAAAAATCTTATTATTTTATTACTATTACATAAGGCCCTGAGTTTTCTCACATTCGGGGATATATCCTGTTTCCAAAGGGGCTGCACATGTGTGCTATAACCTGTATTTTGGTGTATCTGCAGTTTTAAATGAATATGCAATTAAAGTGAAGGTTGACTTGCCATTTTATTATCTTTTTGAGGTAATCACATATAGATTACACAAAAGCACAATGTTTAAGTTTCAGATTTTAAGTCACTTAGTTTATTATTTTTCACTTTGGGAAGTGAGATTGAAGTTGTAATGCCATAATTAGATATATGGTTTAACATACAAACACACGATTTTTAGGATGATACACAACACATAAAATGGGATCAACTGATGTTCTCCTTATCAACCACTGACCAGCAAAAAGAAGAATACAATTAACAAAGGTCTGGAAATGAGTAGGAGAAAGGGCAAGGCATTGGTCAATTGTCTGCAAGACCACAAACCCACATGGCCACCCTAATCATTTCTCAAGGTCCACTCCACAGCCAGATATTTGTATCTCTTTAAATACCAAGTTAACAAGTAATCGCCTAATCATGGAAGTATAGAGTAGAGGTTGACTAAGAGTTGACGGGGAATATTCAGGCTTTTTAAGGCTTTGTCTTAAATTGTCAGAGGAGGAAGCAAATTGAGAAGAGGGAAAAGGTCAGATCAATCCTTTCCAAAGAAATTCCTTTTCTATGGGAAAAATGGACTGATCTGACCTTTTTCCCTCCTTCCTGGAACCAGAATTTAGGGATTATTGCTATTTCTTGAGTACTAACAGTTTCCTGGATGGGGTAAAAGATACTCTAGTCTGTCATGAATGGCCCTAACCATATAGTCCTAGATATCCTACATTTTTCCTAATAACAGTGGAAACAATTTTATTTTCTTAATTGTTAAAATCAAAGAGCTATAGATGCCTAAAGCTTTAATTTCAGAACAATGTTTTCATATGAATTTGAAAATTATTTGCTAATTTTCCAATTAGTAGTTGATCATTCACGATAATCAAAGAACACTAATAATGATGTAGGAACCAGTTTGAGCCCTAAAGTATTTTTAGTCTTCAAACATTCTTTGTTAGTTGGATGCTGCCAATTTTGATTTTATCTTTTTCCAACAGCTGCTATCTACAGATTTCACATCTGTTTCTCTAGTATGCCCATAAAAATGTTGCTACTTCCTCTGACTTAAATGAGATTTTAATGAACGTTTCAGGGACAAATCACATGCCTCATAAGACTGCTGCTTCTCCCAGGTAAGCTGACAGCACAACTTTTAATGAGCATAATCAGAAATGAGATGCCGATCCTACCTTCAGAAAGGCAGATCACCATGAGAAGACGATTATTATCCAGCCATTTTCCTAACGAACTGACAAGGAGGCCACGTGCACCAGGAGAGACCTTGAAGAGAGGCTGCTAATTGCCGCCCACCATTCACCCAAGGACGTATGACTAACAGACTCAAATGACAATCAACGAGACAGTTTGAGAGGAGGAAGATTCCAAAGACAGCTTGCCCACCAACTAAGACTGACGGGTGAATAAAGACATTCACTCTGAGCAGAAGCAAAACAAGCATATTCAGATTACTTAAAGGAATTTTTTTGAAATGTAAAGTTTGGAGGTTTAAAATACTTTGCATCTTAGTTGAATATGGTAGCACTAGCATTTGCGTATGTCTGGAAATTGAAGCCTTGAATTAAAAAATTTTTCTTAAATTAGGATTCTATAAAATGAACACACAAACTGAGTGATACATCAAATAGTTCCAAGTTCACTTTATGAAATATTAAGATCCTTTTTTTGTTTTGAGATAGTCTCACTCTGTCACCCAGGCTGGAGTGCAGTGGCACAATCTCTGCTCATTGCAACCTCCGCCTCCCGGGTTCAAGTGATTCTTGTGCCTCAGCCTCCTGAGTAGCTGGGATTACAGGTGCGCACCACCACACCCAGCTAATTCTTGTATTTTTAGTAGAGATGGGGTTTTGCCATGTCGCCCAGTTGCCCAGGCAGGTCTCAAACTCCTGGCCTCAAGTGATCTGCCTGCCTTGACCTCCCAAAGTGCTGGCATTACAGGCATGAGCCATTGTGCCTGGCCTAATATTAAGATTGTTTTATTGACTCTTCAGTACTTCCCTTTTCTACCCCCACCACGCATATGCACTTGCCTAAATTTGTTGTAATTATTCCTGTATTTCTAGCAGTTTCTAGAAGAGTCTTTCGAAACTTTAACTCACTGGGTGACCTTGATCAAGGTCACTTGCTTCCTTAACTATAATGGTGATAATTGGCAGAGACTACCTGGAGGTTGCATCTGTATTAATCATTCAGTGATCCCCAGTGAGGAAGGGTTTGGTGTGTTGGCTCCTGTTCCTCCTTCTGGGACCTTAAGACCATAGAAGAGGCAGGAGGAGCTAAAAAACAAACCGTGTTGAAAGAGAAAGACATCGGGCTGTTGCTCACCATTCTCTGCATTCAAATAATGGACAGCAAAGTGTCTGACCCTGCAGTGCCCCCTTTCACCATTACAACCAGAAGTGCAACCCGACTGGAATCAGGCTTATCTTACATTTCTACAAAAGCTGTGATCAAGGATTTTTAATATTGCACTTTAGACTTGGAATCCAGGCCACAAAGAAGTAAAATACCTTTAAAGTGTTCCATTAGGATAGATTCAAATGTGATCTTGGCAAGCATGATTAAGAAGATGAAAAGATTTTCTCATCTTGATAAAACTTAACCCTTAAAATGTGGAAGCAAAAGCCATAATCAATTTCAGACAGGTCACAAATCTTATTCTTTAAGGGGATTTAAAAAAAATAACATAAGTCTATTATTGAAATTCACGAGCAATATATGTTCATCGAAAAAGTATTAGGAAACATGGAGAATAAAAATTAAAACAAATAGCAAGGTTGCTAAGAGCTGTTTTGGATTATAAAACACTTGGACTAGAAAAATCAGCACCAATGCCTTATTGCTGCATGCTCTTGGTCAAGTCACTTTGTATTTCTAAATATCACTTTCCTTACCTGTAAAGAGACTATAAAATCTAAATTACAGAACTGTTGTGAGAACTAAATTTAATAACATAGTTAATGTAATTATACAATTACTGAAAAATAGCCAGTGCTCCATAGAAGGTAATTGTTTCTGTTATTATATTTTATTATTAGTCACTGTAATCTCACTGATAACTTTGGCTCAACCATGTTTGGCAAGATCGTTATGAAGTTCTAGGATCTCCTGACCCCATGATCCGCCTGCCTTGGCCATTATAAGATTTTAGTATCTATAAAGCTTTTGTACCCATGGGTTATTTTCCATTATTCTAACCACTGAAATAACAAGTGAGATTGATTGTTTCCAGTCCCTTAGAAGACAGAATTAAATGCTGCACTATCTGGAAGGAGTAGGCACTACCTCAGGGAACAACCGACTGATCCTGCCAACTGGTACGTTGATATGATGGCCGCATACACAATCTATCTGACAGGATATAAGAATGTCTATTATATCACAATCCTGCTTGTTTTAAAACTGCTTTCATATACAACATCTCATTTGATCTAATAATACTCCTTTTTCCAAACTCTTCCAAAAGTTCTATACTATGTGCCAAAAAAACTTCTAGTCCTGCAGGATGGTCAAGCCTCTTGATGACCTAATTTTAACTTTCTCTTCCCTTCACATTCCCTAGGTTCCTGATGGATTTATCTTCTTTTGGGTTCTCCAAACGTTGTAGGCTTTCCCATATTCCTTAATTTGCTGATATTCTTTCCATTCCTTAGAATCCATTTTCTCAACCCTCCACCTTGCTGACAAAGCCAGCCCAGGCTCAACACCAATGCTTCTCTTTTACAATGTTTTGCCTGCCTTCCATATTCAATTCACTAACCAACCTGATCTCTTTCAGGGTCTTTATTATGTCCTACTTCTTTTATAGTATTTTTTTCTTTATTTGTCTCAGTTCTTTTATAAACTATAGGGTCCTTGTGGGCAGGAACTCTCCTGGGAATGTCTGCGTCTCTCAAAGAGTATTGCTTATAGAAGGAAAACTCTTTTTTTTTTTTTTTTTTTTTTTGTTTTTTGAGACGGAGTCTTGCTCTGTCGCCAGGCTGGAGTGCAGTGGCATGATCTTGGCTCACTGCAACCTCCACCTCCTGGGTTCAAGTGATTCTCCTGCCTCAGCCTCCCGAGTAGCTGGGATTACAGGTGTGTGACACCACGCCTGGCTAATGTTTTGTATTTTAGTAGAGATGGGGTTTCACCATGTTGTCCAGGATGGTCTCAATCTCATGACCCCGTGATCTGGCTGCCTCAGCCTCCCAAAGTGCTGGGATTACAGGTGTGAGCCACCACGCCCGGCCGAAGGAAAACTCTTAAACATGCTTACCAAATTAATTTTATTTGATACTTGTGGCAAATTTGTTACTTGATCAGGAAGGCATTATTAACCTTTAGCAGATTAAGAAACTAAGGCTTGAAGCGGGTGAATGAAATGTGTCCTAAACTCCATTATCTGATAAGGCAGACCAAACATGATGTTTAGATTCCTAATCTAGAAGTCTTTCTACTCCACAACACCACCCCTATTATAGCTCTTTACTATAATAGAACAGGTGAAGGTACCAAATGAGTGTAAGTACTTTTCCCTAAGTTTTCTAGTACTTACTTGAGAACAAAGGACTATGACATACAAAGCAGTGCTTGGGAAGGGGCTGGTCTCATCCTAGCCCAGCAAATCACAACTAAGAATTAAAACAGAATTGGACAAAGTCAATGTCACTTCAGTATGTCTACACGCCACAGAGTTGTCCTTTATAGCAATTTTAAATAATATTTATTTAGGTCTTTATTTATTTTTGCCTTATCTCCTCAAACAGGAAGGCACTTGAGGGCAAGGGCTACATTTTATACATATTTACATCCAGAAATTTGAAATAGGTAGACCTCATGTATCTTGTGCATCTCCTTTGTGCAGTTATGTATATTTATAGGAAAGAACAATATTAAAAAAAATAACTTCAGTGAAAGCAAATTTAGGGTAGCATACTGGGACAGGGGGTGAAAACCTGATTGGCTGTAAGAAAATAGGAACAATGCATTGAAATAATTAGCAAAAAATACTAAACCTGCCTCACAAATGGAAGAATGCATTTTAATGTCCTAAAGAATAGAAAAACTTGTTCACTCACTTATTTGGTATAAATGAGTTCTGTCTAGAGAAGAGGGAAAAGAAAATAAAATATGATACCCCTGTCCTCTCCCCAGGATTCCTCACCACTTCCTCATTTCACAAATACCTTACCTGTGGAACTGCATATTCCCCTGTGCTTAGAAGAGCCTAGTGTTTGGTTTAATGCTGAATTCTTAATTTTTGAACAAAGGACTCACATTTTCATTTGGTACCGGGTCATGAAAACTATTTGGCCAGTTTCACTTATCACCCTTCAAGCCTATAGATGTCTTGCAATCAAGTTTCTTCCAGATCAACAGGGGTATGGGGAATGTCTTGCTCTCTCTCTCAGCCCAACTACAGGAAACACTTTTCTGAAGAAATTTTAAGAGAAAAGGACTGTGAAATCATACAGAGGTCAACAGTCTCCCTAGAAGCTGATGTCTGGAAAGTCCAGAAAGAATGATATGAGTATGACTACTGGAAACTGCAAATCCAGACTTCCTGTAACATTTTAAAAAGCATTCATGAGAGTACAGTAAAAGATTAGCACTTAAGCATTGTGGGAATCTTCTCATGATATTCTCATTGACCAGAATCTTATTAGAGTGATGTGTCTGGCTTTAGCTCTTTATCTTGAAAACTGAGAAATCTTACAAGAAAGGGACAGAAATTAAAAGAGTAGGAAATAGAGTCCATTGAAAATGTTAAAGACCTTGGATTAAATTGTCAAGATAAGTCTAAAGTTCATAGCTTCCATCAAGTGTATAAAGAACTAGCATTTGAGCAATTATTTTTCTAATATTGCAGAGGAGATTCTTCTTGAGTGGGATGGGCCTAATATTATGGGAACTTTGAGTGCATTGTATGGCAAGAAGAAAGTCTGTCTTAAACACAGGAGAGGCAAAGCCATTGGAAAGAAAGACCAATATGAGGCCGGGCGCGGTGGCTCACGCCTGTAATCCCAGCAGTTTGGGAGGCCGAGGTGGGCGGATCACGAGGTCAGGAGATCGAGACCATCCTGGCTAACACGGTGAAACCCCGTCTCTACTAAAAATACAAAAAAATTAGCCGGGCGTGGTAGCGGGCGCCTGTAGTCCCAGCTACTCGGGAGGCTGAGGCAGGAGAATGGCGTGAACCCAGGAGGCGGAGCTTGCAGTGAGCCGAGATCGCGCCACTGCACTCCAGCCTGGGCGACAGAGCGAGACTTCGTCTCAAAAAAAAAAAAAAAAAAAAAAAAAAAAAAGACCAATATGAGTATATTAATTGAAAAGTTATGATGAACAGTATGCCATGATTGAGAAATAGATATAGGTCAAGATGCCCATTTAGAATGTACATTTAAAAATATTATTATTATTGGTTGTTGAGAAGAAAACCAATAAGATCAGTGAGGTTAATCAAGGGAGAAGTGAATGACTAACATGAGAAGAAGGAAGGCAAAGAGAAGCAAAGGGAATTAGTTACTAACATTCAGTTGATTACCTGAAAACACACTGAAATCTCCTGAGATAGGAATGGAATATTAACAAAACTGAAAATTCTGAAAGCCTTTCTCTTTCTCCTATGTATGCCTCTCTGCTTCACAACTACCCTTCATTTTCCTGTGTACCTTTCTCCAAAGACTTCCTCCACATTCTGTCATGAAAGTTGGTGGGTGAGGCTGGTGGTAGCAGCAATTTGTGGTTTCATAGGCAAATCCAGGGTAACAAAGACACATCTTCTTTTGAGATACACCTCCAAGGACAACAGACAGACTTATCCTTTTTTGGTGTCTACTTAGGTAAACTGAAGAGACTTAGATAATCATCTTAGAAAGATATACTGTTTTCCTAGAAAATTTAAGTGTTTTCATTTGGAAGATGGATGGAGATGAGAGAGGGAGGGAGGAAGGGAAAAAAAGGAGGGAAAGATGGAGGTAAGGAAAAAAGGAAAGAGAGAGAGAGTCAGAGAAGGGATGGGTCAGAGGGGAAAGAGGCAGAGGGAAGATGGGGAGAGAGGGAAAAAAAAGGAACAGAAAAAAAGAGAGAGATTCCATAATACATTAGAAAGTTAATTTAATTCTACAAGTCAATTTATAACTAGATAAGCATTGTTTTTAAGAGGAAATGAACAGCCATTATCAATTTGTGTCTCTTTGATTTCCTTCTCTGAACTGTATTAACTCCTCTTCTCCTTCACAAAAAAGCAGTAATTTAGCATGCCAATAAACGTACATAATCAAAACATTATTTTGAACATTATGCTTATTAATTATCTGGTGATAAATAAGATACAAAGGGAACAGCCTATGAGAGGAATAAGAAATATGAAATGGATAATGATGAAATGAAAGCCTAAAACTGAAGGAATGCTTAAGATGGAAAAGGTAAGATGCAGAGTGAATCAAAAAATAAAAGACAGGAAATAGTGTAATAATGTAATTATAAAAGGAAATAAAGACGACTAATTGGGATGAGGCACTAGAGAATAAATATGAGATTTATTCTTATACTTATATACTTAGTGAAGATAGCTTTCTTTGATGGATGTATAAATATAAAACAAGTTTTAAAAGCATAGGGAACCTCATGAATCTTGAAATCAGATCAATAATTTACTAAATTTGATTTGGTACAACAACTGAATAAGTCATACCAATTCTTGGCTCTGTGTTCCAAACTTAGAGTAAAAAATTGCTGGTAATGCAGTTCTCAACTCTCAACAGGCAGTTTCCATCTATTTGACATCATTTGAATCCAAGCTAAAAGAGAAATGGCATAAGTAGTTGAAAGTCAAAGTACACAGCTTTATTCTCTGCTGCTATAATATAGTTTGGAAATGTATCCATGAAGGCACTAAAGTCAAAAAATAAGCTCATATTGAAAACATAGATTTTTAAAAATACCACCGTCAACTGTTTATCTATATGAAGTGGTTTTCACAGGCTTTTCCCCTGAAAAATGTCACTGCACCTGTTAAACAAGTGTTCAAAGAGATTTGCTATGAATTATTCCATGAAATGTCCTATGTTTTAGACAGGTTCCTTTCTTTGGTGGGGGTTGGGGGGCTGCGGTATACAAAACTACCTTGACTGATTATATTAACCACAAACTATAACAACAAAACAAAACAAATCTTTTGATGTTTGCAGATTCGGGATGGTTGCTTAGCTAACAAGTACTTCTCTAGTAGCCATGTCTAGGGAACTCCCTTCTTTCTGGGAATTGTATTCCCTTCCTCCCAGATTTAGACACATGTCCCAGATGGGAACTGTCCTTTCCTTATGACTGCATTTCGCCTGGGATGAGGTAGGAACCTGACTCAACCTAGTTCAATGAGCTTAATCCTAGGACTCTCCAATAATCACATCTCCACACACCATCCCAGATCTTCACTGACCTTCAGTGACTGTTTTAGATAAGAGTTTAAGAGACAAGTTAGCCAATTAAATGTCCTTCCCAGGTTTTTAACCCTTTGTTAGAGGAAGATAATCTCTCTTCTCCGTCTAAATACTGTGACCTTGTGAACCTGGAGATGCTGGAAGCTGCATTTATACTCTTGCAGCAATGTTATTCAGAGATAATGAAGCAAATGTGAAAGAGAAAGAATGCTCAAAAAGTTACATGTGGGATTACCATATGGTCCAGCAATTCTACTCTTAGGCATATACCCCAAACAATGGAAAGCAGGGACTCAGACAGATTTGTACACCAATGTTCATAGCACCAATGTTCACAATAACCAAAAGGTAGAAACAATCCAAATGTCCTTTAACAGATGAATGTATAAAGAAAATGTGGGTCAACCAGGTCCCCTCCCCACAGCAACATGGCAGCTTCTCTTCCTCAGCACGGTGACTGGCTTCCCCTCAGGACCTGTTGCCACAGGCAGACTTCCTGCACACTGGCAGCCTGAGACCACCATGCAGTTTATGTTGCTTTTTATTAAAAGTTGTCAGGAAAAGCCTCAACTGCAGGAGAGAGAGAACTTGTTCACTTTAGCAGAGAAACCTAAAATGTGCAGATATGCTGTGCTACTGTGAATCAGGGCAATGAACTAACTGCCCTAGAAACAATTCATCATTACATGGAATTACTTAAGTATTTTGGCAGTGTGTGTGAACTTGATGTCGTCTTTAATTTTGAAGAGGTTTATTTTATTTTGGATGAGTTCTTTTTGGAGGGGAAGTTAGGAAACCTCCAAGAAAAGGCAATTGCACAGGCTGATCTACCTCAGGAGGAAGCTTAAACCCCACACAGAGTTCTCCAAGAAATTGGACTGACATAACTCTCCTCCTTGTTGATAACTTCTTTTGGCATTTCACACACTGTAGATGGCCCCTGTCTTCATGTCCATGTTAGCTAATGGTGTAAGATGATGTCTTGTCAGTATTACTGTTTTTCTAAGCCACTTCATTCAAGCCTATACAATTTTTTAAGAAGGAACTTTGGTTAATCAAGTGATAAGTTAAAGGACTTAAATATGAATGGGGCAGAAAAAGATGACTTTTCTGGATATTTTAAAGTTTATAGGTCAGTTTCTCTTAATCTGATTATATACACATATGAAAATGACATCTGTATACATGCAAAATGAAACAATCTGGCAATATACATTTATTACTATATTTGACAAAGAAATTCTTAAATTATAATGTGAAACCTCATTTTATAAAACCAAAGACTAGTGAACATTTCAGTATACATAAGAGTAAAGGGAATTGACATGTTACATATGGAATGAATGGAAACTTAACCTTGTTGAAACTTTAGAAAGCAGATTTACGCCAAAGACTCCTATTGGAAACTACATACCTTAAAAAAGGGGTGGGGGGAGAATACAGATGATTTTAAATGACTAAATTGGAATGATGCTTTTTACACTAAAAATTATTTCTTAGGTATTCTGAACCTGGAATGAGAAACAGGATTGTTTCATAATAGCAAGCATGTAATTTTTAAGGTGAAGGCACATTTGACTCCTGAAATGAATTTTTGTGGACACAGTCACTTAGTTGGATGGGTTTTGATGCCCCGAAATAAAATGGAAATGTTAATTTGCCAGGGATTCTTCATAAAAGTATCTTATAGAAAACATGTTGCTCTCTTCACAAAGTGTTGAGTGTAAAGTCATTGTATGAAGTATGAATGTTCCTTCTGCAGTGCTTGTGAAAGCCAAACTTATTTTGCTTCCCTATTCCTTCCCTCCATGTAGAAGTGCTACAAACTTTACAGTGGCTTCTTTTCTTTCCATGGCATTGCCTAGTTAACAGAAGTCTTACAAAAATTTAAAAAGAGGCCAGGCACGGTGACTCACACCTGTAATCCCAGCACTTTGGGAGGCTGAGGCAGGTGGATCACCTGAGGTCAGGAATTCGAGACCAGCCTGGCCAACATGGTGAAACCCCATCTCTACTAAAAACACAAAAATTAGCCGGGCATGGTGGCAGGCGCCTGCAATCCCAGCACTCAGGAGGCTGACGCAGGAGAATCACTTGAACCTGGGAGGCGGAGGTTGCAGTGAGTCAAGATTGTGCCACTGCACTCCAGCCTGGGGCACAAGAGCAAGACTTCATCTGAAAAAAAAAAATTTTTTTAAAAAGAAACTTTTTTTTTCTTTTGGAGATGGAGTTTTGTTCTTGTTGCCCAGGCTGGAGTGCAGTGGCGCAATCTCGGCTCACTGCAACCTCCTCATCTCAGGTTCAAGCAATTCTCCTGCCTCAATCCCAAGTAGCTGGGATTGCTGGGATTACTGGGATTACAGGCGCCCACCACCATGCCCGGCTAATTTTTTTGTATGTTTAGTAGAGACAGGGTTTCAGCATGTTGGCCAGGCTGGTCTCGAACTCCTGACCTCACCTTTCATATAAAAAAGTGAGAGTTGAATGAAGTAAAAGGACATTAATTGGCCCTAAATGTTTTAAAGCTATACAATTGTCAAACATCACTTTTCTAATTACTTGTAAGTATGTAAACATGTCTTCATGGTTTATACTTTCACTTGTATATGCTGGGATGGATTAAGCTTTGTTGTGACTATGACCCATATTCAGGCCATGTGAGCACTGTCTTATTGCATCGCCAATTAGTTGTAATAAACGTTGAATGTACACACAGAAAAAAAATAAAATGTGGAACATACCTACAATGGAATAGCATTCAGCCATAAAAAGGAAAACTTTGATACATACTGTTGCAGGAATCAGGAGGACCAGAGAGACCACAGGGTGAAATAGGAGGATTTATTGAGTTCACTCAGACCCAGTGGATTAACATCCAAAGACCTGGCCCAGAACAAAGACAGCACTTGACTTTTATACACACTTCTAAAAGGGGGTGGGCTAGCTTGAAATAAGCTTAAAGTGGCACAAAAGCAAGGATACAGAAGCAGAACAAAAGCAGTTAATCATACTATGACAGGTTCATAACTCAGGCTTACATATAACTCTTGCTATGCGGCCCAGATAGCTGTTATCTAGGCTTGCTCTTGTGCCTTGCATGGGCTTATCTCATAACCTTCACTATGGTGCCTAGGTGGCTGCAATCCAGGCCTGCTCAGGTGTCTCATGATCTTCACCGTGCTTAGATGAAAAACAGTTGTTTCATTTTTTGCTTACTATAAATAATGATGTAATGAATATTCATGCATTGACACACAATTTACCCATGTAACACACCTGCACAGGTACCCCATGAACATAAAAGTTCGTAGGAAAAATAAATAAATAAATAAATCTGGGAGAGAAACACACACATGTACAAAATAAAATAAAATGATAGATTCCTTTTTTGTCAAATTTAATGTTTTCTATATTTTTCAAATTTTGTAAAATGGCATGTAATTACTTTTTAGTTTGACCAAGAGCCAGAGCATTTTACTTTATAAAGGTATTTTAGAAATGGAGTTAGTTTAAAGCATTATGCTAAGAGAAAGAAGCCAAACACAAACGCAATGTATTTTATGATTCTGTTTGTATGAAGCATCAAGAATAGACAGATCTGTGGAGACAGAAGGTAGATTGGTGGTTTCCAGGTGCTGGATAGGAGGGAGTGAATGTGGAGTGACTGCTATGGTATGTGGATTATATCTCAATTTTAAAAACTTGAGTCAAAATTTTTAAAAGTAACTGAGGTAGTTTAGTCATTATTAATATTATCCTTCACTGCTACTAATTTAAAATTTCTTTTTTAAAATAGCTTTATTGAGATAGAATGCACAAAACCTAAAAATGCACCCTCAAAAGAAGATGATTTGAGAGTTTTTAGTGTATTCACAGAGTTGTAGGTCACCACTATCTACTCCAGAACATTTTCATTGCCACTTCTTCCCCCATAAAAAGCCCATATTTATTATTGGTTATTAATTATCCTCCCTTCACCCAGCCATTGAACCCTAAATGACTGCTAATCTACTTTCTATATTTATGGATTTGCCTGTTCTGGGAATGTCATATAAATGAAGTAATACAATACAAAGATTATTGTGACTGAATTCTTTCACTTAGAATAAGGCTTTCAACATTCATCTATGTAGTAGCATGATTCAGTACTTTCTTTTCATTGTCAAATAACATATTGTGTATAAGTATACCACATTTGTTATTTAGCTACATATCAACTGATGGACATTTAGTTGTTTCCTTTTTTGATTACTATAAATAATGCTGTAATGAATATTCATGGATTGGTTTTTAGGTTTTTAATTTTTGGGGGATATGTACCCAAGTGTGGAATTGGGGGATATGTACCCAAGTGTGGAATAAACATATGGTAACTCTATGTTTAAGATTTTGAACCAGCCCAGACAACACAGTGAGACCCCATCTCTGAAAAAACCTAAAAAATCAGCCAGGCATGCTGGCACGTGCCTCTGGTCTCAGCTACCCAGGAGACTGAAGCAGGAGGATCGGTTGAGCCCAGGAGTTCAAGGCTGCAGTGAGCTATGATTGCACCACTGCACTCCAACCTGGGTGACAGGGTGAGACCATGTATCAAAAAAAAAAAAAAGAAAAAAAGATTTTGAAGAACTGACAAATTGTTTTCGAAAACAACTACACTATTTACATCCCCAACAGCAGTAAATAAAGGTTCTAATTTCCACACATCATAAAAAAGTGGTTGCTTAACAACACAAATGTCCATGGACAGATTAATAGATAAAATGTGGACTATACATACAACGTAATATTATTTGGCCTTAAAGAGACAGAAGCTCTGATACATGCTACAACATGAAGAACCGTGAAAACATGATATTAAGTGAAATAAGTCAGATACTAAAGTAAAAATATTTTACAAGTCCACTTATAGAAGGCACCTAGAAAAGGCAAACTTATAGAAATAGAAAGTAGAGTACAGGTTACCAGGGGCTGAGGGGAGTGGGGAAAGGGGAGTTATTGTTTAATAGAAACAGAGTTTCTGTTTGGGATGATAAAGTTTTGGAGATGGATGGTGGTGAGGCTATACAACAACGTAAATGTATTTAATGCCACTGAACTATACTTAAAACTGGTAAAAAGGTAAATTTTATGTTGGGTATATTATACAATAAAAAAGTTGCCACTGTAATAACAAACCAAATTTTGACTTTAAAATGTGCAAACTTTAGACTTGGCATTTCTATTCTTAAGAATTTAGCTTAAGGAAATAATCAAGGATGCTAAAGAAAACAAGGGTGTTCCCTCAAGTGACAGAATGTGACATTGAATATCCAGTGACTGAGGATTCATTACATACATTATGGTTTATATATTTGATCAACTATTATACAGCCATTAAAATTGTAATTTCAATTGACATAGTAAGATATTCAAGATAGTTAAGGGAAAATGTTGGGAAGAAAAATAATACATGTAATAAGTTGTGCCTAAATTTATCCCTTCTATTTCTTATAAGAGATTTTTAAAAAAGTATTTCAAGTACATATATGTACATGTCATTGAAATACAGGTTCAGTTGCTCACTGCTTGCAGAGTCCAATTAACAAGAACAAGGTCTAGTCTAAAGTGACTTTTTATTCCAAAGCTAGCTTAGGGGAAGAAGTACAGGCTTCCTACATTAAGGAGACCACTTTGCTGTTGGAGCAGAAAGTAGGGGCAGTGGTGCTTTTAAAACAGGGGTGGAAGTGAGCAGGTCAGGGTTCTGTACAGTTGCTTCAGTGCCCTATTTACTGGGCAGTTTAGGTGGCATCTTCATGGACAGAAATAGGTTATAAAGGTGGCCAACAACCCTAGTGGGCATACTTTGGGTTGGAAATCAACTGTTACCTGTCAGGGCAACCTCCTGGTGGGTTAATGTTCCACTCTGGAGTTTCTTTTCTTTTTTTTTTTTTGAGTCAGAGTCTCGCTATGTTGCGCAGGCTGGAGTGCAGTGGTGTGATCTCGGCTCACTGCAAGTTCCGCCTCCCAGGTTCACGCCATTCTCCTGCCTCAGCCTCCCGAGTAGCTGGGACTACAGGTGCCCGCCACCACACCTGGCTAATTTTTTGTATTTTTAGTAGGGACAGGGTTTCGCTGTGTTAGCCGGGATGGTCTCGATCTGCTGACCTCGTAATCTGCCTGCCTTGGCCTCCCAAAGTGCTGGGATTACAAGCGTGAGCCACCGTGAACCTGGGAGGCAGAGCATGCAGTGAGCCGAGATCGCGCCACTGCACTCCAGCCTGGGCGACAGTGAGACCTCGGTCTCAAAAAAAAAAAAAAAAAGAAAAAGAAAAAGAAAGAAAGAAAATTGGGGGTACTCTTAAAGGCATACATATAAAGTTTAGACAATACATCAAGGCATAATCCATGATCACTTCTGGAATGAGATTGATGGCTATATTTACCTGAGTTTTTTTTTATTTTCAACTAAATTTTCTACTATAATTATGTAGTACTTCAGGAAAGAAGTAAAAATAAGTATTTTTAAGCAACTTCTTCTCCATTGTACCTAGTCTCCCATTTTCAAGCCCAAGTGAGATAATCATCACTGGTCACACCCAGATGATGGACTGACAGATGCCTCCCTTGGAGAAGACCAAGACTCCAGCTCTAGGCTTTATTTAGTGAGCTTCTTCCTTCACCTCCTTCAGGTCCCCACTCCAATTTTTTTCTGTTGGATTCCTTCATGTTGTGTCTTTGCTTCCTTTACCAAACTGTGATTTCCTCTTGGGGTAAGGATTAAACTTTAGGAATCTTCCCATTCTTTCTAGGTGCCCAGTGCTGGACTTGGTCCATAGGCAATTAACAAGTGGGTGTCATATCAATAAAATATAGCATATTTGCCTTCCCTCAATAGGTCTGGGCTACAGGGAGCAAGATTTTGTGTGTATATGTTTTCTCCTAAAACACTTCTTGCCTCTTGGCCTCTGTATACTAGCTGCATTGGAAAGAATACCAAAGGTAAAAAAGAAGGAGTATCTGAATGTCAAATTAACAAAGTTTTGGTTTTATAAACAAATAAGCAGTGAGCTGGGGAAGAGAAGGATGTGAATACAGATTGTGTATTCGGGACAATATTGTGCACATGTCATTGTTTGATGCCTGCTCAAATATTCTTGCTCTTATAATTTAGATTATCAGTGCTTCTCGTTAGGTGAGTTTAATGGATACATCAATGTGTAAAGGATACAAAGTTCTCCTTCTGCATTGTTGTATGTTAAAAAAAAATTCAAGCAACAATACATCATTAAATAAACTGGATAACATTTACTGACCCAAATGCACCACGCACTCTCCTAAGCATTTTAGAAGTATGATCACATTTAATACAACAATAACCCTAAGAGGCAGGTACTATTATTGTCTTTGTTTTATAGATGATGAAACAGACACACAAGAGCTGAGGTTCTCAGATCATGAATAGCTAGAAAATAAGACAGCCAGATCTTAAACCCACACAATCTGTCTTTAGAGGCCATTATGGGAATATTCAAGTGGTAGACATTGTAAAGTCAGTAAAGATCCATACCAGCCTGAGAACTGAGATGATATGGCAGAATGACTTTAATATCTTTGCTTTATACACTTCCATAATTTTTAACAATGAGAATGTAATACTTTTAAAATAAAAGTCTTATTAAGTATAAATAGAAGAATTTTGAGGTTTGTATTATGCAAATTACTAAGTAGTTTAACTGTTAACTTGGAATGAACCTACAATTAAGATTTGCTACCGTAAATTTATCAATCAATCATGATATATCCTTTGCACACAGTATGAATGCACTACAGAGTTTAATTTGGAAAACCGTGAGTAATTTCAGAGATGATTGCAGGTTGCTACATGTTATAAGCTGTCATTTGCCATTGTTAAAGGGGTAGATTTCTGATTCAACATTTTGAGAGTTCTAGAGTAAAAAGTACTTTTAAAGTGCTTATTAAAATATTGAAGTTGGATATTACTGGACTGAGAGTATAATTCTATATTCCTTTATAAGAATATTTAAGGCATTCCTAAAGACCCCTTAAAGCTCTTATATCCAGTTCTCTGGTATATAACATTTTCTTGGATTTTTAGCTCAGCAGATTCTGTCTGGTAGAAAGAGTTGAATAGTGAAACAAATACCAAACTGGTACGAAAGAGACCTGGTTTTGACTCTGAATCCAGATCTATTTTTCAAGTCAATTCATTTTTCTGTACTTAAGATTCTTCATCTATAAAATGGCAGGTGGCAGTGTGGTTACTGGATGTTCTTTCCACGATATCTTCTGGCTCAAACTTGTACAATTCTATAAGCCATGTACAGAGATAAGCTGGGTAAAAAGCACGAGACAAAAAGACTATGCAATTACCTTTTTATCAATCAGGATTTTCAGTTGCTAACAATGGAATTCACACTGGCTAGCTTAAGCCAATTGGGATTTATGAAAGGATATTAGATATCTCAAAGACTTTCCAAGAGATCTTGAAAAGCAGGTGTGGATGCTACTTGGCAAGGAGCAACATAGCCAGATAGAACATCCAACTCTTTATGCTGCAGATAGTTACAGCAAAAACACCATTCCTACTGCTGTCTGTCGCTACGTGCTGATCATGCTCAGCACAAGACCTTAAGCCCCATCACTTCAAACTTTCACACTTGACAAGTGATAGATCTCTCTGGGCTCAGTCACCTCCTCATGGGCCGCTCTTCTGCATCCAGACCTCATGCAGGTATATTTCATTACTAGAATCTAAGTTTCATACTCACACCTCTACCTACAAGAGATCCTGGGGGAAAGTTTTTGTTTTTAATTTTCCTTTGGGAAGCCAGACTCATAATGTGGGAATGCATCAAAATGCAGAGAAGATATTCAAAAGATATTGGGCAGGACAAATATCCAGAAATGTTATTCCTGGATAACAAAACTTACATATCCCATAGCAAAATATGTTTTTTGTACTTGTTTTTAAAGCTTATTTTCTTTAAAACCTTACTATCTCACATTGATCAGAGCTCAGCTGTAGAAAATAGAAACCGTTCCGGCTAATTTAAGCAGACTGAGATTTAATTCAGAGATTTAGTGCTTACATAGTCATTGAGCGGGTGGAGGGGCCAGCTCACAGCTGAGCTTTCAGGAATAACACCACCACCCCAGAAGTGGTTCTCCAAAGGACTGCTGCCTCTGTCACTACTAAAGGAAGCTGAGGAATCTGCTAGAACTGCTGGCAACAAGTGCTTCTGTAATCCGTGCTAACAAACTGGCCTCATTTACTGCCCTCTTGAAAGACAATAAACGGGTCTGGATGCTGAAATTGTTATGACAGCTGCTGGGGAACAATCACATGCCTTCATGATGGTGATTGGCAGCAGAAGGAGAAGCAGCAGCAGCAGCTCGACTTCTGTCTTCTGCCATCCAAATCTTATTCAGATGCATCTGCTGGGTAGAATCTAAATCACCTGAAGAACCAGAACTGGCAAACAGTCTGGGAAGGTTTCCTTGAACATTTTCATTTGACGTATTTGATAAAACAAATGACAAAGAGCAGGGGAGCAGAGTGAGCCAATCTGCAATATCTGCCACATTGTGTTGAGCTCTTAGACGGTTGTTGACATTCATTCTTATCCATGAGCTAATGTCCTTCTAAAAAATCTCACAGGAGGTTAGTATACTGCATTGACACTCAGGATTTCAAAACATGAAGGAAGTTGCTTATGCTTACACAGCTAGGAAATGGAAGAACTAGAATTTGAATCTAAATTTTCTGTCTCCAGCTATAGCAGTCTTTCAACTCCTCACTATCTAGGTTGGGGCACAACCTGGATAACGCGACACACATACACACGCACGTGCGTGCACACACACACCCATTTATTTGCATGTGGCATATTTTTCTTTTCCTTAGCTTAGTCTTGGGCCCCAGCTTAGATCATGACACAGGAAACACAACTTTTATTGTGTGTTCATTAGTCATTTAATTTGCAGATGCTAACATTGGCAATGTTCCTGCTGTAATGGAACATAATGGAACCATAATTGCATAGCAAAATCACAATGAATCTACTCCCATTTCTGGTCAGAAATATGACTGACAGCCTTGCTTCTGAAATAGTGAGAGCTTCAGATTGGGGCAGCCCAAGATTAAAGCCCATTTTTCCTGGGACTAAAGCTTAATAGTAGATATAATTCAAATACTGTTTCTTATTAAAAATTTAAGTATAATATTTCCTTTTTTTTTTTTTTTTTTTTTGAGACGGAGTCTCGCTCTGCTGCTAGGCTGGAGCGCAGTGGTGTGATCTTGGCTCACTGCAACCTCCACCTCCTGATTTCAAGAGATTCTCCTGCCTCTACTTCTTATGAAAGTCATGAATCATGGCCAAGAGACCTGCACCCCATCCTCTCTGAACCTTAGTTTCCTTGCCAGAAAACTGAGTATGACACCATCTGCCCTAAAGAACTTCATAAATTCTTACAGAGATCAGTTACATAATGTGTCCAGAAGTAACCCATCAACAGGAAAATAATAAATGGATATGAGGTGGAATTCCATCCAAGAAAAAATAAGTTCAGTCTTGACTAGCACATACCCAAATAAGTGTAACAACAACAAAATTACAAAAGGATTAAATAATATGTTCACACATTAAATAAAAGTAATGGTTGACCATAGGGAAGAAAATTTTTTTTCTTTTTTTTTACTTTTATTGAATTATATATACAGACAAATATAAAAATCATAATTACAGCTCAACTGTTTTTTTTCCAAGGTGAACACATCCATGGGGACTGTGGTGGGGGGGGGGGGAGGATTGCATTGGGAGATATACCTAATGCTAGATGACGAGTTGGTGGGTGCAGCGCACCAGCATGGCACATGTATACATATGTAACTAACCTGCACAATGTGCACATGTACCCTAAAACTTAAAGTATAAAAAAAAAAAAGATTATTTAAAATAAAACCATACATACAACAATGCAGATATATTTCATCATTCACCTAAAATGCAACCGAGTAATCTAGACATAAGAGTGTGTATGAGATATTAATCTATTTAGATAAAGTTCAAGGGTAAGCAAAATTAAATCATGCTATTATAAATCAAGAAAAATGGTTTCACTTGGGAGAGGAAAGTGACTGTGGAAGGAGCACAAGGTGTTTTCTGGGAGGGCCTGCAGTATACTATGTTGGGAAGAAATTTTAGGAATTAAAATTACTACAACTTAATAAGCATCTATAATTTGTGAGTTATATCACATACTTGTGAAAGATAGGAAAAAAACAAAGTGTTTTTTCTACCCTCTACTCATACAACTCAGTCAACACAATGCTTCTGACACCATATTTCCCAGTGGACACCAGTTAGGTGTCCTCTAATTCAACTGAATTCTTTTTTAATTTGAGACGGAGTCTTGCTCTGTCGCCCAGGCTGGAGTACAGTGGTGCAATCTCGGCTCACTGCAAGCTCTGCCTCCCGGGTTCACGCCATTCTCCGGCCTCCTGAGCAGCTGGGACTACAGGCGGCCGCCACCATGCCCGGGTAATTTTTTGTATTTTTAGTAGAGACAGGGTTTCACTGTGTTAGCCAGGATGGTCTCAATCTCCTGACATCGTGATCTGCCCACCTTGGCCTCTCAAAGTGCTGAGATTACAGGCTTGAACCACTGTGCCTGGTCTGAATTCTTACACTATCTACATAGAGATAGTGTCAGATTCCACAAGTTAAGGACTCAGTCTCACAATACTGTTCCCTACTTCAGATGCCAATCACAAGTCCCGGGCTGTGACCTGTGCTTCTGACTGTCTATAAACTGGGGGTTCCTATCACCCCCTCCTTGGGTTTAATTTGCTAGAGTGACTCACAGAACTCAGGGAAACAATTTACTTATGTTTACCCATTTATTATAAATTTGATGAACAGCCACATGGAAAAGATGCATAGGGCAAGGTATGGAAAAAAGGGCGAGGAAATTCCATGCCTTCTCTGAGCATACCACCCTCCAGAAACTCCCATGTGTTCAGCTATCAGGAAGCAATCTGTACCCAGTCCTTTTTTTTTAATGGAGGTTTTAGTACTTAAGCATGACTAAATCATTGGCCATTGGTATCAACTTAACCTTCAGCCTCTCTTCTCTCCTCAGAGATAGGGTAGGGGTAGAACTAAAACTTTTAACTCTCTCATCACATGGTTCATTTCCTTGGACACCAGCCCCCAACCTGAGGCTATCTAGGAGACCAACAGGAGTCATCTCATAAAAACAAAAGATACTTCTACCACTCAGGAAATTACAAAGGTCTTAGGAGCTCTGTGTCAGGAAGTGAGGTCAAAATCCAAGTAATAGGACAAAAGATTCTCCTAGTGCCTTTATTTACAAGAGTTTTTGGAGCTCTATGCCAAGAACTAAGGAGGAGAGACCAAATATATTCCATATTATATTGTAGGGGAGTGAGAGATCAGCTCCAACCTCCTTTACTTCTTAAGATGGCTCTTTGGCTGAATCTAGAAACTAAATTGACACCAGGCAGATTAACAAAAGAAAAGCATGCAAGTTTTATTAGTGTTTACATGTACATGGGAATCTTCACAAGAAAGTGTAATCAGAAGAAGTGGCCAAAGCAAGATGTTTTTATACTTTTTAAACAAGGAATGATACATTTGAGAAGGGATGACAGGACCAAGGGGATCTGGCTAGAAGACAGGGAGTCACTAGGAGACAAATGGGAGAAGGTGGAAAACTAGTGAAAGATAAAGGTTATTTCTGTATTGTGGCACTATTCACAATAGCAAAGACTTGGAACCAATCCAAATGTCCATCAGTGATAGACTGGATTAAGAAAATGCGGCACATATACACTATGGAATACTATGCAGCCATAAAAAAGGATGAGTTCATGTCCTTTGCAAGGACATGGATGAAGCTGGAAACCATCATTCTCAGCACACTATCACAAGGACAGAAAACCGAACACCAGATGTTCTCACTCCTAGGTGGGAATTAAACAATGAGAACACATGGACACAGGGCGGGGAACATCACACACTGGGGCCTGTTGGGGGTTAGGGGTCTGGGGGAGGGATAGCATTAGGAGAAATACCTAATGTAAATGACGAGTTGATGGGTGCAGCAAGCCAACATGACACATGTATACCTATGTAACAAACCTGCACATTGTGCACATGTAGCCTAGAACTTAAAGTATAATAATAATGATAATAAAAAGATAAGGCCAGGCGCAGTGGCTCACACCTGTAATTCCAGCACTTTGGGAGGCTGAGGCAGGCAGATCACAAGGTCAGGAGATTGAGACCATCCTGGCTAACATGGTGAAACCCCATCTCTACTAAAAACACAAAAAAATTAGCCAGGCTTGGTGGCGGGTGCCTGTAGTCCCAGCTACTTGGGAGGCTAAGGCTGGAGAATGGCATGAACCTGGGAGGCGGAGCTTGCAGTGAGCCTAGATCTCGCCACTGCACTCCAGCCTGGGCGACAGAACGAGACTCCATCTCAAAAAAAAAAAAAAAAAAAAAAAGATAAAGGGTATTTCATTCAGGTCCATTGCAGCCCCCAATTTTCAGTCTCTAGTGACAAGGGCTATTTTATCACCCTGTTATGGGGAGGGTAGCCCTCCCAAAGGAATCTTTATGTCTTGCTGCATGCAGGAAGGAACAAGTCAGCTAGCCCTTTCTGAACTACAATTTCTCCAATGTTTTCAACTTGAAATAATCAACATGCCAATCCAGCAATTTTGGGATGGCACTGTTACCCCATCTGGCATCTATAAGGCTGTAGGCCTTGACTGGACAGATGGACAACTCTAACTCTGTTTATCTTTAGCAACAAGATGCCTGAGATCAGAGGTTCCCCTTTTGTTCACACCAGCTAAAACCAGTGGGATCCAAGATAACAGCCCACCTGACCTCTGAACGACCTCCAACTTCATTATAATCTAATTTCCATGCTAAATATCACTCTCACCACTGCCATGACAGCTGACAATCACCATGACACCATGACAGTGACTGGAAGAAGCCATGAAAAGATGAAAAGAAGGTGGCACTTCAGTTCTGAGAAGTTCACTGCTCATTCCCAGAAAAGACATGAATATTCCTGCCCTTGTTTTTTTTTTTTCTTTTCTTTTCTTTTTTTTTTTTTTGGGACGTAGTCTTGCTCTGTCGCCCAGGCTGGAGTGCAGTGATGCGATCTCGGCTCACTGCAAGCCCTGCCCCCTGGGTTCATGCCATTCTCTTGCCTCAGCCTCCCGAGCAGCTGGGACCACAGGCGCCCGCCACCACACCCAGCAAATTTTTCATATTTTTAGTAGAGACGGGGTTTCACTGTGCTAGCCAGGATGGTCTCAATCTCCTGACCTTGTGATCCACCCACCTTGGCCTCGCAAAGTGCTGGGATTACAGGCGTAAGCCATTACGCCTGGCCTGCTCTTGCTTTTAATGTCCAATCCCTTGATCAGAGAAACCTTGTATTTTAACCCCATCAACTCTCACAAGTCAAGAGGTTGATTTGTGATCCCTGCTCCTACTTCTCCATTCCTTCTCCAATGAATAAAACTTGCCCCGCTTGATGCTCATTTTCAGTTTCCCATATTGGCTCTGTGACAGTGAACAGGGAAAGATCCCATTGTTTGGGGCAACTGAGTTTCAGTAATAGCATGTCCCTCATTTCTTCATTATTACAATATCACAATGCCTAATCTTGAAATGTTTAATAGAAATAACATTTGTAAGCCACGTATTGCCTTTGAGTCTTTCATGTTTTTTTTGTTTGTTGTTTTATTTATTTTTATTTATTTTTTGAGATGGAGTCTCACTGTCGCCCAGGCTGGAGTGCAGTGGCGCGATCTTGGCTCACCGCAACCTCCACCTCCCAGGTTCAAATGATTTTCCTGCCTCAGCCTCCCAAGTAGCTGGGACTACATGCGCACGCCATCACAACTGGCTAATTTTTTGTATTTTGAGTAGAGATGCGGTTTCACCATGTTAGCCAGGCTGGTCGTGAACACATGATAATCCACCCGCCTCGGCCTCCCAAAATGCTGGAATTACAGGTGTGAGCCACCGTGCCCGGCTGTCTTTCATTGTTTTAATACCAAGTCATATTTATGTAGTACTTTATAATTTTCCCAGTGTTTTCTTTGACATTACTTAATCTTCAAAATCACCAAGTGAGGCAAGTAGTCCTTTCACTTCTCCAACATTCCTACTAATTTTGGTGGCTGTGGCTTCCCTGTTGCCCTGGGGGTAGCAGAGAAACTCCATTGTGGAATCTCATAAAATATTTTTTCATCTCATGACACCTACAGGCATTATTTGAGCACAATAAGATGGCTGAAGCTGTGGGTGAATAAGCAAATTTTTTTTCTGAAGTTTATCAAGATAGACATCTTTCCCTCTCTTCAGTATCTTCTTCCAGTTTCTCTCCTGTTACTTATACCCCATTCTTTTTTTTTTTTTTTTTTTTTTTTTTGAGATGGAGTCTCACTCTGTCACTAGGCTGGAGTGCAGTGGCCTGATCTCAGCTCACTGTAACCTCTGACTCCCGGGTTCAAGTGATTCTCCTGCTTCAGCCCCCCAAGTAGCTGGGACTACAGGCACACATCACCATGCCCAGCTAATTTTTTTTTTTTTTTTTTTTTTTTTTACACGGAGTCTCATTCTGTCGCCAGGCTGGAGTGCAGTGACGCAATCTTGGCTCACTGCAACCTCCACCTCCCGGGTTCAAGCGATTCTCCTGCCTCAGCCTCCTGAGTAGCTGGGACTACAGGCGCACGCCACCACGCCTGGCTAATTTTTGTACTTTTAGTAGAGACGGGTTTCACCATGTTGGCCAGAATGGTCTCGATCTCTTGACCTTGTGATATGCCCACCTCGGCCTCCCAAAGTGCTGGGATTACAGGGGTGAGCCACCGTTCCTGGCCTTTGTATTTTTAGTAGAGATGGGCTTTCACCATGTTGGCCAGGATAGTCTGCATCTCCTGACCTTGTGATCTGCCCCGCTTGGCCTCCCAAAGTGCTGGGATTACAGGTGCGAGCCACCATGCCCGGCCTCGTACTCCATTCTTAAGAGAAGGTAGAGTAGATGAGGAGAGCTTTTGCATTTTATTTCCCATCATCCCACGGAGTGCTCTTACCTTCTGTTTGCGGTCTCCTGGAACAGCTGTTCTGGACAGCCAGCATTATGAATGCCCCCAGATGGCTCTTGGTGCTTCTGGAATCTTGCTTCTGAGGATTTCCCCTTTCTCGAATTCATAGTTGTATTCTGTGGTCTAGTATTCCAACATCCAAATAAGAGGAGTACCAGAGGTATACATATCCCACCCAGCTAACAGGGAAAAGCTAAAAGGCCAAATCTCTAATGACTCTACCCTAATTACACAAAGGATTACAAAGCAGTGAGGCATATGGAGGGGAGAGTGCTTCATGTAACCCAAAAAGTAACTGAGGCAAGTCTCAATTGAGATACAGAGGTTTATTTAGCCAAGGTTGAGGAAGTGTCAAGGAAAAAATATAAGTCACTGAAGCATTTGTGACCTGTGCTTTTTCCAAAGAAGTTTTTGGGAGCTTCTGCATTTAAAGAGGAAAGAGTAAGCAGGAGGGGATAAAAAGGAGATATGCTCATATGTAAGGGAGGGGTACTGAGAATGAAAATTTTTCTTTTTTTAAAAAATTATTTATTATACTTTAAATTCTGGGATACATGTGCAGAACGTGCAGGTTTGTTACGTAGGTATATATGTGTCATGGTAGTTTGCTGCATTCATCAACCTGTCATCTAGGTTTTTGTTTGTTTGTTTTGAGACAGAGTCTCACCCTGTCACCAGGCGGGAGTGCAGTGGTGCAATCTCGGCTCACTGCAACCTCCACCTCCTGGGTTCAAGTGATCCCCTTGCCTCAGCCTCCTGAGTAGCTGAGACTACAGGCATGTGCTATCAAGCCCAGCTAATTTTTGTATTTTTAGTAGAGATGGGGTTTCACCATGTTGGCCAGGATGGTCTTGATCTCCTGACCTCATGATCTGCTCGCCTCGGCCTCCCGAAGTGCTCGGATTTCAGGCATGAGCCACCGCACCCAGCCCCATCGTCTAGGTTTTAAGCCCTGCATGCATTAGGTATTTGTCCTAATGCTCTCCCTCCCCTTTCCCCTTTCCCCCCACCCCCTGACAGGCCCCAGTGTGCGAAGTTCCCCTCCCTGTGTCCATGTGTTCTCATTGTTCAACTCCCACTTATGAGTGCTGTTTGGTTTTCTGTTCCTGTGTTAGTTTGCTGAGAATGATGGTTTCCAGATCCATCCATGTCCCTGCAAAGGACATGAACTCAGAGAATGAAAATATTTTGAGCAGCAGGGAAGAAGACTGGCTAAGTTGACAGTAAACAACACACAATTACCAGGCAGCAATGCACAAAACAGCAGCCGAGGTCCGAAAAGGATTAGTTGGGAGGTAAGTGCAGAAGCCATAATAACCACCTGGGGAGTTTGTTGGTGATGGACATACCCAGGCCTACCCAGGAGATGCTGATTCAGAAGATATGGCTGGGGTCTGGTTATCTCTGAATTTAAATAACTCTCCAGAAGACACTGATTCACCCTTTTATTAGATGGCCATTGCTCTAACATCCCTAGAGGGTGATACTTCTCAATTTAAAAGATAATGCAGGTAATTATTTCATTTTGAATGTTTGTATCCTTCCAAAATTCATGTGTTTAACTCCTCAACTCTCAATGTGATGGTATTAGGAGATGTGGCCTTTGGCAGGTAATTAGGTTATGAGGGGAGAGTCAAGATGAATGGGATTAATGCCCTTAGTAAAGAAGCCCCAGAGAGCTGCCTTGCCCCTTCTGTGATATGAGAACACGGTGAGAAGGCATCATCTGTGAACCAGGAAGTGGGCCTTCACCAAACACCAAATCTGCTAGTGCCTTGATCTCAGACTTTCAGTCTCCAGAACTGTGAGAAATGAATTTCTGTTGTTAATAAGCCACCCAGTCTATGGTGCTTTGAAATAGCAGCCTGAACAGACTAGACGGAAGTGATGACCACTAGTTCAGCCTCCCACACAGCCCAATCAGCAGCCTACAGGCCAGCCCCTGCTGCTGGAGCTGGGTCATTCCACAGGCTCCCTCCTTGACTTTCTACAACACACCCTGGCTACATCTGATTGGTATATCTTGTCATTTAAAAAGCTAGAATGTATTAATGGTCTCCAAAACTGTTTTTCCCTTTTTACTACTTATACTAACAAATGGCTTCAATTTTCTATCACTCGAGTCTTCCTGGACTAAACTTCATCTCTCTCCTAATCTTCCATCTAGTCACTTGCTAGATGCTAGTTGCTTCAACCTCCTTAACAAGTCTCAATTTTGTCTCCTATGTCGTCCTAATAACTGTGCTTTAGTTCAGGCTCTCATGATTTCCTATCTGGATTACTATAGTTATCTCCTGAATTGGTTTCTCCACCTTCTGTTTTACTTTCCTCTAGCCCATTATCCATAAATCTGATCTTTCTACTTTTCCCAACTAAAATGCTTTCATAACTCTCCAATGCCCACAGAATAAAATCCAAGCTTAGCACAAAGAGTCCTGCATGGTCTCAGGGGTCCAATTTAAAATCTTATAACCTAATGAGGGATGCAGCCTGGATGAGAATGGTGGGGATTCTGGCGAACTGGATTGCACACGCTCTATGTAGAGAGGGGCCATTTCCAGCTCTCATTACTCACTGCCACATCAATGCTATTACATCTTCCACTTTTCAGTATAAACTGAATTTATGCACTATCTCCAAAATTTTAATTAAATATAACAACACTATTCAAGCTACCCACTCTTCAAGACTGTGGACTAGATCCAGTCCAGGGGTGGCTGCTTTGTACCCTCTGTTTTAGACCTTCTCCCAGCTCCATCTGAATAGGTCTGACATCCAGGGATTTCATAGCTGGTTAAACCATACGATGGATGAATATACATTACTAAAACCTAATCCAAGAGAAGCAAGAAAGTTAAGTAAACTTTCACCTTCTTGCCCAGTCAAAACCCATTTTCTCAGTCTGGGTGCAGTGGCTCACACCAGTAATCCCAGCACTTTGGGAGGCTGAGGTGGGTCAATCGCTTGAGGTCGGGAGTTCGAGATCAGCCTGGCCAACATGGTAAAACCCTGTCTCTACCAAAAAATACAAAAATTAGCCAGGCCTGGTGGTGCGTGCCTATAGTCCTAGCTACTCGAGAAGCTGAGGTGGGAGAATCACTTGAACCTGGGAGGCCGAGGCTGCAGTGAGCCAAGATCACGCCACCGCACTCCAGCCTGGGCGGCAGAGTGAGATCCCGTCTCAAAAAAAAAAATCAATAAATGATCTCTCCATTACATGATAAAAATTAATCTTTAAAGTTTATCACAAAATTGTTACCTTTGGTATATAGCTCTTCACTTCTTTCTCTTTGCTTTATTTCTTACTTCCCTGTAATTGGGAGGCAATAAATGGTCTTCTCTTCCAAGAGAATGTAGGCAGTCATCACAATAAAAACAGATGAGACAAAAATGTCCATGAAGGCTGGGTGCAGTGGGGGATGCCTATAATCCCAGCTACTCAAGAGGCTGAAGCGGGAGGATGGCTTGAGCCCAGAAGTTCTAGACCAGCCTGGACAAAATGGCAAGACTCTTCCTCTAAAAAAAATTTTTTAAAGTCAACAAAAGACTTAAGATGATAAGGTCAGGTGACTATTTGGAAAGAAAGTTGGAAGAAAGACTCTGGAGGCAATGCTCATGCCAGTGAGGCTGAGGTCACCTACTCAATTCTCATTACCAGGATCACTACATGGCAACTTCACCTCTCCACGAAAAGGTTTTCAAATAAGCTGTAACACTAGTCTCCTCAGAAACACTAATTTGAAGAAAATGCACAACATAGATTTCTCCACATTGTTCATTATTCTCCACATTATTCAGTTGCATTATTCAGGGGCACCCCTCCTCTGTCATCCACAGTTCATGTGACATATTATTAACCTGAGAAGAATATCTGTGATTTCTATGTTCTTAACCTTTTTTGATCATAGAACTCTGGAAATCTGAGGACATCTATGGATGCTTTTTCCAGGAAAACACATATGCACACAAACTTTTTAAATATTTACCTGTCAGGTTTAACACATCTACAGTAGCAACCCCATAAGCTACCTAACTTTAGGACTCTCACCTACAAAATACCCTGGTTTACCCCACAGCAACGGTTCCCTATGAGAGACAAAAAAAGAAACATACAACAACAACAAAAATTCCATGGTGAACACAATGTAAATGTTTATCCTTTAATCTCCCCTAGTCTAGTACCTGAACAAGTCACACACCACTGACTTTCATAGCTGGCATTCTCTTAAGAGAAGCTCCCAGGAACAAAGACCTTTTTTTCGGTGGCTTTTTGTCTGAAGTTTCTGGTTTCAGAAAAGTTGTACTAATATTTAATTTATATGCTTCCAGTGATGTCTTGTTGCAGCCAGACAGAAAACGTATTGTCTTTCATTAGATGGCCCCTGAGTGGAACCTGAGTCATTCTTCCAGTGAAGAGATGAAAAAGAGAGAGGATGAATGACATTCTGCAAGGAAACTCTAAACCTCCCAACATGTTGCTGTGGAATTTGTGGCTCAGAGTCTGGTTCAGTGACAGAGGTTCAGAATATCGCTTTTTATCAGGGGCTGGGTGTGTGTCTCAAACCTGTAATCCCAGCACTTTGGGAGGCTGAGACAGAAAGATCACTGAGGCCAGGAGTTCAACATCAGCTGGGAAACATAACAAGACCCTGTCTCTACAAACAAGCAAAAAAAGAAAAGAAGAGAAAAGAGTTGCTTCTATTAGATCACTTTATGATGTGAGACCCTGGGAAGTTAGACTAATATATCACAGAATGCTAGAAATATATTGGTGAATTGGAGTAGAATGTTAAGTGTGTCCTCTTCCCACAAGAAAGCCAAGTTGAGAACCCAGATGAACATCAGCAAGTTGCATGGGACACACCTGGAAGATGAGGAAGCAGATAGTCTGATGGGCAGGACAGGATGCTTCACCTGCTTGTGTGGTCTATCCCACCATGGGAGGGTGGCTGCCAGGGATGAGCAAGTCAGGGAAACTTCTTCCCTGGGTGTGCCGTTGTTTTGTTGTTGTTGTTTTGCCTTTTTTTTTTTTTTCTGAGATGGAGTTTCACTCTTGTTGCCCAGGTTGGAGTGCAATGGCGTGATCTCAGCTCACTGCAACCTCTGTCTCCTGGGTTCAAGCAATTCTCCTGCCTCAGCCTCCCAAGTAGCTGGGATTACAGGCACCCGCCACCACGCCCAGCTAATTTTTGTATTTTTAGTAGAGACGGGGTTTCACTGTGTTGGCCAGGGTGGTCTCAAACTCCAGACCTCAAGTGATCCACCCACCTCCGCCTCCCAAAGTGCTAGGATTACAGGTGTGAGCCACCTTGCCTGGCCAGGCATGCCTGTTTTTAACTGTGTTCACTATAAAATACAAGCACTCAACACTATTGAGGACACATTCATAACATCTTTAATATGCCTCTGCTGTTAACATTATATGTATCTTCCATCTTTTTGTATCCCAAATGTCAGCTCCTCTCTGAGCTCCCCCAAGGATCTATTTACCCACCCAGATAAAGAACAACGCCAAATGTACTGATGGTCTTGTAAGAGGGATGGAGTGAGCTGCTTTTAAAATCCTCTTTATATTCTTATAAAAAAATCGGGCTGGGTATGGTGGCTCATACCTGTAATCCCAGCACTCTGGGAGGCTGAGGTAGGTGGATCACTTGAAGTCAGGAGTTCAAGACCAGCTTAGGCAACATGATGAAACCCAGACTCTAAAAAAACCACAAAAAGTTAGCTGGGCATGGTGGCATGTGCCTGTAATCCTAGCTACTCGGGAGGCTGAGGCAAGAGATGGACTGGAGAGATGGAGATTGCAGTGAGCTGAGATTGAGCCACTGCACCCCAGTCTGGGTGAAAGAATGAGACTCTGTCTCAAAAAAAATAAATAAATAAAATTTGATTCTAATCAAGCCTCTAGTTCTCACTCATGGTTAGTATGAAATATAGAGGAACATGTTTAACTCCAGGGTAGAAACCAGCAAATTCCAGCATGTGAGAAATTCTGCAAGACAGATATATCAGTTTCTTCAGCAAATGAGTGGCAAATTCAAAAAGAAAAAAAAAAATAAAGGGAAACACAAATAAGAAAATTTACAAAGTACATCAAATAAGTACAATACACAAATATTATTATTATTTTTGTTGGGGGGTGGGGGAGGGATGGAGTCTTGCTGTGTCACCAGGCTGGAGTGCAGTGGTGGTCTCAGCTCACTGCAACTTCCACCTCCCGGATTCAAGCAATTCCCCTGCCTCAGCCTCCCAAGTAGCTGGGATTACAGGCATGTGCCACCACGCCTGGCTAATTTTTTATATTTTAGTAGAGACGGAGCTTCACCATGTTGGCCAAGATGGTCTCAATCTCCTGACTTCGTGATCTGCCTACCTCGGCCTCCCAAAGTGTTAGGATTACAGGAGTGAGCCACTGCGCCTGGCCCACAAATATTATTTCGAATATACTTTTAAATGTATATCTTACCACCATAATGTTCAGCCAAACACAAAGAATGCATACTTTTGAGTCTACAAACCATTCCAAATCCAGATATTGGTTACCTGTGTATGGAATAATCACTGAAGGGGGTGTGATTTCTGGGGTGCTGGTGATACTCTGCATCTTTATTGGGGTCCTTGTTATATTGATACATTTATTTATGAAAATACATTGTATTAGTTTGTTCTCACATTGCCATAAAGAAATACCCGAGACTGAGTAATTTATAAGACAAGAGGTTTCATTGGCTCACATTTCTATAGGCTGTACAGAAAACATAGTGACATGTGCTTCTGGGGAGGCCTCTGGAAGCATCCAATCATGGCAAAGGGGGAGCAGGCATGTCACATGGCAAAAGCAGGAACGAGAGAGAGAGGGGGGAGGTGTTACACACTTTTAAATGACCAGATCTCACAAGACCTTACTATCATAAGGACAGTACCAAGGGGGATGGTACTAAACCATAATGAGTAACTGACCCCATGATCCAATCACCTCCTGAACTGCCTCTGCAAAATTATGACTGAGACAGTGAGAGAGAGCTAACCTAATCAACTCCATCTTGGCTCTAACCTTTACGCTGTCCTTGTTCCTTCCTGGGTGTAGGCTGAACTAACTTTGGGAAAAACTTAGTTTATAGTTTATCATTTAAAACAAAGATGATAACAGCCCTGACATGGTTTGGCTGCTTCCCCACCCAAATCTCATCTTTAATTTTAGCTCCCACAAGTCTCACGTATTGTGGGAGGAATCCAGTGGGAGATAATTGAATCATGGGGGTGGTTTCCCCCATACTGTTCTCGTGGTAGTGAATAAGTCTCACGAGATCTGATGGTTTTACAAGGGGTTTCCCTTTTCGATTGTCTCTCATTCTGTCTTGCTTGCCGTTATGTAAGACATACCTTTGGCCTTCCACCATGATTGTGAGGCCTTCTCAGCCACGTGGAACTGTGAGTCCATTAGCCCTCTATCTTTATAAATTATCCAGTCTTGGTTATGTCTTTATTAGCAGTGTGAAAATAGACTAACATAAGCCCTTTCCCAAAACAAACCTCCTTCTTGTCTGGGGACTAGACTGCCTTTGTAGGACTAACAAGTTGGCCAAAGATCAGAAATTATGGTTTAGGAGTCATGTGGCTGAAGGCTACAAGATTCTGATCCTCCCTAAACTGCTTCTAAGATCAGTGCTTGAGATATTTTGCAGATCCCGAGCTTGATGGATCAGCTGGCACCACTCAGATGGAAAAAACTGGCTCATCTGATCCTGTGACCCCACCCAGGAACTGACTCAGCACAAGAGGACAGCTTTGACTTTCCATGATTTCATCTGCTACCTAACCAATCAGTACTCCTGGCTCACGGCTTCCCCCCACCCACCAAATTGTCCTTAAAAACTCTGATCTCCGGATGCTCAGGGAGACTGATTTGAGTAATAATAAAACATCGGTCTCCTGCACAGCCTGCTCTGTGTGAATTACTCTTTCTCTATTACAATTCCCCTGTCTTGATAAATCAGCTTTGTCTAGGCAGCAGGCAAGGTGAACCCACTGGGCGGTTATACTCCCACCAGGTCCACCCTCAACACTGGGGACTACAATTGAACATGAGATTTGATTGGGAACACAGATCCAAACCGTATCACACATTACACTGTAAACCTATGGTTTATGTACTTTTCTTTATGTTGCAAAATAAAATGTTTTCTTACACTCATGAGGCAATTGAAACACTGATATTTGATGATACCTAGGAATTGCCAGGGTTTTTTTGTTGATGATATTGGAGTTTTGTCATAAAAAAGTCTTATGGTTCAGAAAGACACACAACTTTATCTAGGTAAAATGTGATGCTCGAGGTTTGCTTTAAAAAGTAAGGGAGGTGGCCAGGCGCAGTGGCTCACCCCTATAATCCCAGCACTTTGGGAGGCTGAGGTGGGTGGATCACAAGGTCAGGAGATCAAGACCATCCTGGCTAACACAGTGAAACCCCATCTCTACTAAAAATACAAAAAATTTGGCCGGGCATGATGGCAGGCAACTGTAGTCCCAGCTACTCTGAGGCTGAGGCAGGAGAATGGCGTGAACCCGGGAAGTGGAGCTTGCAGTGAGCTGAGATTGCGCCACTGCACTCCAGCCTGAGCAACGGAGTGAGACTCTGTCTGGAAAAAAAAAAAGTAAGGGAGGTGAGGGGAGTAAGTTAGAGTTTAGATTGGCCATGTAATTGATAATTGTTGAAGCCAGGTGATAGTTACATGGGGGTACATTAAGCTATTGTCTAGTATATAGTTGAAAATTTTTCTTAAAAAAGTAATTGTGGAATCCCCAATAGACACCTCTCTTTGCCCACTTCTGTTATAACCCACTGGATTCTTGTCACCCACTGCACAAATAAGGCCAACACAGTGAGACAGAAGTGTTGCAGCAGAGAAAGAGTTTATGGTAAGGCAATTGAGCAGAAGGATGAGAGATATTTCTCAAATCAACCTCCCTAAGAATTTGGAGGCTAGGGTTTTTAAAGATAATTTGGTGGGTAAGGAGCTAGAGAATGGTGCTGCTGATTGGTTGGGAATGAAATCATATTGAAATTGTCTTTGTGTGCTGAGTCAGTTCCTAGGTGGGGGTCATTAGTTCAGGTGGTGTCAGTTGTTCCACCACAGTGCAAAGTCTGAAAAAAATATTTCCAACACCAGTCTGACATTTAAAAATAGTGTTGTCTATAGGACCAATTAGAGAACTTACAAATCTTGTGACTCCTGAGCATCAAGCAATTTAGGAGACAATAACTAGTTATCATTTAACTATGCATAGGTCTTAGCAGAATTCAGGTCTTTACCATAATTCTAACCTTGTGGCCTTTTATTAGTTTTACAAAGGCGATTTCAGTCCCTGAACAAGTAGGGGGTTAGTTGGAGGAAGGAACTATTATCATCTTTATTTTAAAGTCAAACTGTAAAGTAAACGGCTCTCATACTTAGTTTCACCTACACCCAGGAATGAGCAAAGATAGTTTGTGAGGTTAGAAGCAAGATGGAGTCAGCTACATTAGTTTTCTCTCTCTGTCATAACTTTTACAAAGGCAGTTTCAATTATTTCTCTCTGCACTTCCTTTGGACTTTCACTTCTCTCCCGTCTTTCACCACTGCTCCCTCTCACGGGATCTACTCCTCTCAGTACAACTTTTTTTTTTTTTTTGAGATGGAGTCTCGCTCTGTCACCAGGCTTGAGTACAGTGGTGTGATCTCGGCTCACTGCAACCTCTGCCTCCTGGGTTCAAGTGATTCTCCTGCCTCAGCCTCCTGAGTAGCTGAGACCACAGGTGCATGCCACCACACCCAGCTAATTTTTGTATTTTTAGCAGAGACAGGGTTTCACCATGTTGGCCAGGATGTTTTTGATCTCTTGATCTTGTGATCTGCCTGCCTCGGCCTCCCAAAGTGCTAGGATTACAAGCGTGAGCTACTGCTCCCCGCCTCAGTACAACTTTTAATCTATTTTCTTTCATATGCAGTGAGCTCAGCTAAACTGTCTTAGTATGAGAACCAGCACATCCTACCGACCCTGAGGCCTCAGCCTCTAATCAAATGGGTTTACAAAAACAATCAACAAAGATGGGTCTTTTCCAGGAAAACGGAGGAATCCTATTCTAACTGCCATGAAAAACAATTTTCTGTATTCATTCATTCATTCATCCCCTACCCACAATATGCATAGGTAGGGTTTATCTCTTAATAAATTTGAGAAGTATTGTTAACAGAATCAGGAACATAGTTGTTAACCTTTCCCCAGGGTGGGCTACTTCTACTGATCACTAATATAAACCATCATCACGATCCTTACAAGCTTTGCTGTCAGAAAGCGATCTTCTCTGAAATTGGTTCCTCTTTTTGATATCCCTCAATCCCTTCCACACCAGCTATAGTTGTTGAATTTTCCTTTAACTGGGACATTTTGAGTTTGTCAGAGGAGGAAGGGAGAAAAAGCATTTAAGAATAGTCTACTGACTGAATGGGAATTACTGCAAAGAGCTGATGAGGTGAGAATGCCAACAAGCGGGTTTAAGACCAAAACATTCACCCAAGTGAGATTACATTTGTTTTCTGGAAATAGGGGTGGTACAGGATAATTAACTTGACTTGGTCTTGAAACATATTTTCAGCCTAGAAGAAGCACACAAATCGTACTTGACTTAGGAATTAATAAACAGATGTGATTTGGAGAAAATTAAAACATTTTATCAACCTCTGTGAAACTCACAACTCAGATTGTATGAGCCTAAGCTATAAAACATTGTATCTCATCATCTCAGCTTAGGGGTTTCTGCTCTAGTGTCCCACCAACAGCATGCCCTCAGTAGTAGGGGCCTTCCACTTTTTTGTTTTTGTTTTTTTTTTTTTTGAGACAGAGTCTCACTCTGTCGCCCAGGCTGCAGTGCAGTGGCGTGATCTCAGCTCACTGCTACCTCTGCCTCCTGGGTTCAAGCGATTCTTCCATCTCAGCCTCCCGAGTAGCTGGGACTAGAGACATGTGCCACCATGCCCGGCTGCTTTTTGTATTTTATTTATTTATTTATTTGAGATGGAGTCTCACTCTGTCCCCCAAAGCTGGAGTGCAGTGGCATGATCTCAGCTCACTGCAGCCTCTGCCTCCCGGGTTCAAGCAATTCTCCTGCCTCAGCCTCTCAAGTAGCTGGGGTTACAGGTGTCCACCATCACGCCTGGCTAATTTTTTTGTATTTTTAGTAGAGATGGGGCTTCGCCATGTTGGCCGGGCTAGTTTCGAACTCCTGACCTCAGGTGACCCACCTGCCTTGGCCTCCCAAAATGTTGGGATTACAGGCGTGAGCCACCACGCCCGACAGCCTTCCAGTTTTATCATGTCCACTGGAAGGTCTGTAGCCTGCCTCTGTCACTTACTTACACTTCTGCTGTTTCTCCTACCCTACAGATCACCTTTAGTTACAAGGACTCTCAATGACTTTCCTGAGCACACATCCCCACAGCTATCTCCTATTACTGCTCCGAGGCCTTCCCCTAAGACTGTATAGCATAGTCAAAAACAACCAAAGAGCACCTTCCTAATATTCAGGCACGGCATCAGTTTAAGTAATGGCAGAATTCTTTGGAGAAATTCAATGTATCTTAAATGCCCAGAGGATTCATTTGACTCTAGACAATCTGGACAGAAATAATTGTGAAGCAGGTAAATTTTCCTGAGAGTTCAGTACAGGGACTGATAGAGAAGGATATTCTCCAGATTATTGAATATCATAGCTTTGCACTGCTTACAATGAAGCTCTCACACAAAGGCCACTGATGGAGAATAATCAGATGGAGAATAATCCTACTGTGCTATTGATACAACTTATAGCAGCACAGGTGTTTGGAGGACACCTGAGCATATTCATGCCACCTTGAATCAATAGGCAAAGAGATTTCCTCTTTAAGGTGAGACAGTTCTAATCTGGTGGTCATCAGCAACTGTGCTTTGAGATACTTTGAGCTTCCATGTGTAAGAAAGGAAGTGACAGGCTCAAAGCAACAGTTTTAAAGACCCTTGAGAAAGAGTAAGGGCTTAGTCTGCAGCCACCCAGTGGGTGCGATTACCCACGCAGTTCTGTGTAGCTCCTGACGAGTACATGCTATAGTTTCATGTAAGAGGCAGTATGGATATAGTGTTCAGAGCATGGGCTTTTGGTCAGATTACTAGAGTCTGTCAAACCTGCTTTATTTATAAGACAGATGATAACAGTGCCTGTGGCGTTGGCTTTTGTGATATTAAAATGATTTAGTATGTGTAAGCCCTTAGAACAGGGCTTCCTGCCCCATTGTCAGCATTCAGTAAATGTTAGCTATTTTGAATTGAGGGGTGTGGAGTAAACATACAAGAACAACGATGATTTTGGAATGGTGTTTAAAAGAAATTTACAGAAAGATTCCAGAGAAATGTGGTAAAAAATTAGCCTTTAATTTCTGGGTTAGAACTCATTTTAATAAAACAGTATGTCTCAAATGACTGAAGAAAGAATTGTATGGCATCACAGAAAGAACATAAGACTTGGAGGAAAGACGTGGAGGGTTAAGTCCTAAGTTGTCACCAGCGCTGTGGCCTGGGATCCTGCAACTCATCCCTTTGGGCTTATAAGGAAAGTTAATCTCTGTGGGTTGCTTCTAGCTTAAAACTATGATACGATGCCAAGTAACACTTAAATCACTGTTTCTTTGATTGGATGCATATTAAGGTTCAAAAAAGAATTACCAGTCTGGACCCCTGTGCTTCCATTCTCCTCTTATTTAAATCATCTTATTTCAATCTTCTCTTATTTAAATCACCTTATTTAAATCATTTGAATTATCTATTTAAATGTTAATAGGCTTATCTGATTTAATAATTTAATCATACTTATAAGATATAATAGATTAAAAACCAGAACATCTAAGACCTGTCCCCAGACACCTGAGCAAAAAAAAAGACAAACTGACACTAAGGTAGAATGTGATAAATATTTATCTTAAGATAACAGATCTTTGTCTTCCATCTTCTTTAATAATGTTTATAGTGATAAATATGTCCTGAGTGGGATTTTTCTCCCCAGAAAAGAATTTGTAGAGGCAAAGCCACACTGCTGACCAGTTTCCCTTGTTCCTTACTGCCCACGTTTCCAGACAGCTGGTCAGGGTTATGGCTGTGGGCTGTGGCCGTGAAACAGGAGCATGCTGACCCAGGGTGCTGCCTGCCGAGCTAGTGCCCAACCATTAAGAGGAGTTAAATTACTTAACAACAGCAGGGATGGTAGAGCTAAGAAAAGATTTAAGATGATGAACTAAATTGTATACAAAAATATGCCTTCAAGAATAGTCTCTAAAGGGCATTCATAACCGTCTTTCTGAAACCATAAAGAAACCTGACATACATTGATATTTTCTCCAGCTAACTCCCTTGAAGAGGCAGTGCTCATTATCAATTCAAAATTTAAACTGGTGTACTCACCAGGAAGAATAAATGAAATTCTGTAGACATTATCATGCAAATTCCATCTTAAGCTTTCCAGTTGTAAAAATGTTCAGTTGTTTATAACCAGCTTGGCATTTCCATGTAAGATAGGATTTTTAGAATAACAGGACAGATTTATGAAAAATAAACAAGACTAACATGTTATTTAAAACGCCACAAATGGAGACTAAAATTCACCAAAGCTGACATAATATTCCAAAGGCAAAACCTGAGGTGTACATGACAGCTATTCCTCAGGATTACATACATATGATTTCAGACAAATGGCTTAGAGAACCCGAAATCCTTTATTCACAAAGGTTTCACATTTCTGGTAAGAGAAATCCAAACCAATTCAATGGAATCTAGGTAGAGTCTAAACAACACTAGGTACTGTATAGACATAAAAAATAAATATGGCAAAGATTCTACCATTGCTGTAGTGAGAAGTGGGAGGAGAAAATAGACACATAACTGAACTATAAAGCAGACTGTGATAAATATTATAGAAGGCACCAACAAAATGCTTTGAAGTGCTTGTGTTTGAAAAGAGAGAAAGATTAGGTTTGTGGAAATAAAACATTTTGTGTGGAAAAAAGTGTTATTTCAGCTGAATTTTGAAAAATAGGTAGGATTAGGATAGCAAGTAAGTGAATGGGAAAAGGCTATCTCAGGTGACTGCATCAGTAAACGCATAGAGGGGTTGGAGCATTATCCCACTTGGCTTGAAGGAGGGAGCATTCGAACACCCCAGCATGATGACCGAATACTGAATTGGAGGTGCTGTGCAGAGAACAGGCCCTTAGAGACCGGCTGTTATTATTCTTCATTCTGCAGGCATCGTTCCTCCAGGAATTGTTATGTCACTCATAAGAAATTGAACCATCTTTAATTAAAGCCACCTAAGTTGAACAAAGGAAGAAGAGTGACTAGAGAAGAAATTGATGATGTGAGGAAGAACAGAGATTGATGGAGACATAATGGAGGGGTCAGGAGGAGGTGGGATCCATGGACTGGGGTATGGGTTCCTATAAGGAAAACCATCACTATTTTTTTTTTTTTTTAAGAGGAGGGGTAAGCAAACTGTTCCTGTCAGGAGCCAGATGGTAAACATTTTAGGCTTTCTAGGCCACATGTTCTCTGTCTCAACTATTCAACACTGCCACTGTATTGTGAAAGCAGACATAAATAAATGAACGAGCATGAATGTATTCCAGTAAAACTTGATTTTAAAAATGGCTAGCAGGCCAGATATGGTCCACAGGCCATTGTTTACCCTTTTCCTTAGAGAATTAGCAAGGAAGAAAAATAAATGTACTAAGATATTCAACAGAGATAAAATTAATTAAAAGCTTTCTTTGACTTTACAGTTAAAAAAGGAGGGTAGGTTATCTGTTAAGAAATGTACATGGAGGACAGAAGGAAATGAAGACATCTTATAACAGCCATCATGAGGTTAACCAGGAATGAAAACACCCAAAGCAGCATTTTGAATTCTTAATGGGGCCAATCAACTACTCTAGAACCAGAAAGGAGAAAGTCTACAAAAGCATTGTTCAATCTGAGACTTGGCTAGTTCTCAATCGTTTTTTGTATCTGTTGCATAACTTAGGGGGTACAAAGAAGATCAAGCCATTGCATATTACATTGTATTGACAAGAACTTACCACTGTAAAGTTCAAAAGGAAGAGTTTCTTCTTATTTCTACTCACAGGTCTCACTACAAAACCCACTTTAGTGTCATCTGCACAGCAATCCAAACACTGTGAACAGGAGACAAACAATCAAGCATTGGCTTGGACCCAAAGATGAAACATAAGGTCATGGATAAACTCAAGAATATGCCTCAGCCATCAAGTTACCAGCAATAAGATAAGAGCCAAGGTTGGAATAAAGGAAGTCAATTCTCTATGTTTTCTTTGTCATCTCAGATGCAGGGAGATCTAACACAGAGGAAACAGGTTGCTATTTCTCCAACAGTAACTCAAAAGTTTCGGAAGCTATCTAACACAAAGTATTTCAGGAACATAAGGTGAGAAGAGTGAGCAAATAGCAGGCTCTTTCCTTTAGAAAAATAACTTCTTTTTAAAATGACTTGGGCTCTTTACATTTCCTTTAAGGACCACAGGCTAGTTCTGGGCTCCCCACGTACTATGAAGGAGAGTGTCACATGTCAATCAAACATAGCACGTGATGGGAAAGATTGGCAGGCACCAGTGGATAAGCTTCCATTTCCTTTTAATGATACTCTAGAGACATGGACATAGCTTTCAGGCATTTTGATCAGGCAAGCAGTTAAAAGTATCACACTGAGCCTGAGAATCACCATAGCTGGAAAGACAAGGCGCAGTTGCCATCTATTTGAATTTGCTAATTTGCCTAAAACTGACAGAGCAAGGCTTGTCAAAGATGATTATTTGGCACTGTCAGTCTCTCCCTAAAAGGATTTTCATCATTCGGCCTTCAGCCCCTGTTGATCAAGAGCAGTGTGGAGCACAGTTTTTTTCTACATTTGTCACCTCAAACCATTCCTTTGTTTCTCTGAGTAATAATTCACATCTCCACTCCACTGTTAGAAAGTGGGGTTAGAGCTCTCTATGGTAACAGTAGTTGTAGGCATTATCTTAAGCTTTCAGAGTTACCTCTGCTGAAAGACATCAAAAATCCCAGCTTACAACCCAAGTACTGTTCAACACCACAATACCACGTGTTGTCTTTCCCTTGTCTTTAAGGGGGTATCACAAGCTTAAGGCCCAGGAATGCCCATCTCAAGAGAGGTCAGAGAACCATGATACACAGTCAGCCCAGGAGAGTAAGGGGTCAGAAGCTCAAACACCGGGGCTTGAGATACCTTATCTGATTAATTGAACAAGATCTGCAGCAAGCAATTCTTCCTGCCTGTCTTCTGATCTTATTCCCAGCCTCCTTTCTCAATAATATTTGCCTTGTTGCTGCCATGCATGTAACATGGCAACATTATTATTATTTGTTCAGTGTTGTAACTACGGAACAATTATGAGTTGGACAGTGTCGCTCAAGAATCCTAAATGAAACAGTTGTCCCAGTTTTACAGATGAGAGACCTCCAACTTTGAGAAGTTGCAACATTTGCCCAAAAACACACAGCTATGGCAGGTTGGTATTTAAACCCAGGTGTGTCTGGCCCCATAGCCTGTGCTCTTATCTAGACATGGGTCAACAGGCCCTGAGGAGTCTGCTCAGTAACTGCAGATTTTCCTCCCAGGAAGGGGGAAGTTTCAATGTGTATACACCCATAGAGACACAGCCAAGTGCCCTGGTATCATAGCAGTGGAGAAAGCAGGTGTCATGAAGAAGTGTTAGAAATCTCATAACAATCAAATATGTGCAAGCTAAGTCTTCACCGGAAAAGAATTAAGTTTGCATCTTTACAGTTTACACTAATGAAAGTATTTGCAATTTGTTTTCATTTGCAAAGTCTCACTCGATCTGCATAGCAACCTCAGGAGGATAGCAGAGCAAACACCATTTCCATTTTTCAGATGAAAAATTATGAAGTTTCTAACAGGTTAGAAAATGGAAAAACCAGGATTAGAAACTTCATTTTCCAGTTCTGAGCCCCAGTTTTCTCCCTAATATTAGGAAGCTTCTGTTCTGTGTATTTGTTGCTTAATAGATCTGTGAACAAACTTCTCCCAGCATACATTGTTTCCCCCTCTAGCTCCTGAGAGATGGCATTTACCAGTTCCATAGTTCTAGTCTCAGGGGAATTAGCACACCCTCAAAACATGAGAATAAAACTGGTCTTCATTAGCAAGCAGTAGTTTGATTTAATTGCTAAAGTTAAACAAAAAGTGGGAAATCTTGACTATATTATAACAGGTAAAGTCTATAACTCTATGCTATAATAATTAAAAAAATAGAAACAGCAGCGTGAATTTTTTTTTAAAGTTAAGAGTGGGGACAGAGGGCTTAGCCAAAATCCCTGGACAGCAGTATAATGATATGTTTATATTGACTAGTGTCATTGAGAAAATCACAGAAGAACCAGAAAGCATAAATAAGAGTGTAGACAAGCACAAATGCTTGTGAAATAAAAAAGAAAACAGAAGGAACCAAAAATAGATAGAAAGCAATAATTGAATCTGAATCATTAATCACAGGCAACAATGTACAAGAGAAGAAAATAAGTCACTAAATGCATACCATTATATTATCCTGTTATTCTCCTGGCTTGGGGATATGTCACCAAAGAGGAAAAGAAGTAACATGGAGCAGAGGGACAAGAGGAATAAAAAGAGGAGAGTTGAATCCTGGAAGCTCAGGAAAAGACACAAAGTGTTCAGTATGAAGGAGACACTCTTTTGAATGATGAGGCATATTTCTCCATTGCTTTCGGTGTTATTATTATTAAATAAACTTGAGTATGAAGGGCTGGGGGAGGACTTTTGACAATCCTAGCTGTCAGTCCCTCTGCCGACAGTTGCTATTTTTTCCTATTGCTATTTCATTCCTTCCCAACTTCTCCCTTCATCTGGTAGGTGACTGAGCTGAGCGGTTCCACCCCCACAGTGCATGCTTCTCTCTTCACCCTTGAGCTGCGGTTCCTTGGGAGGAAACCATACTTTCTGCAGAAAGAGAGGCTGGGGTCAACAGAGTCTTCACATGGCATGAGTGGCACTGGCAGGCTGGAGTCCAGAGTAATATGAAGTTTGAATACAGATATTGATGGCAGAAATTGGCAACAAACCCTAGAATCAAATCAACAGTATGGGAGGTCTCTGTTACCCTGATTTCTGAGGGCAAGGGCTATCATCTGCTTTGTGGTCTTAAACTTTTTAGGTGATTATTTTAGAGGATCTAGATCAGTGTAATAACAGTGACACGGAGTTTTACCCTGTAATTACTAAAGTCACTAAATTTCAAAACATTTTAGAAAAGATCTAAAATGAATTGACACTGCACACAAACTTACTTATGGGTCTGTCAAAAGTTTTCAATAAACTACCTTTTCTGAACCCAGTTTATTTTGAAACATGATAAGCCCAGATTTATTTTTATCTAACCTGACACATTCACTTTTGAACTGATCTCCCCACAGCTGTACCATCCACTTGAAGAAATGATAATGCTGTGGATGTCATTGTTCCCAGCTAAGTCTTAGTATGTAGCTCTGGAGGATGCTTCAAATCAGGGCATCAATGCTTCATGGTTGGCTCTCTCTCCCAGGTCCTCATTCCAACCCCTGCAAAAGCCCAATGACTAATGAGACAAATCCAAGTCTTTGCTGAGAACCCTCTGACTTCTGTCAAACTAATAAGCCCTCCTACACTTCTCTTTCTACGTTTATCCTGACAGACAAAAACTGTGGGCAAAAACATCCAAACATGGACTTCCTCTTGTCTTTTAGTTTAAAGGCATGCATTTGTCAGGTGAGAAGTTCCAAGGCAAATTCCAAATTCCCACTGTGATTTTTATTACATTCTTGCAGACTTACAGGTAAAGCTATATTTCATCGCAAAGTTTCCACTTATCTGTTGTAAATAACTTTTCCAAAAGTTAAGCTAGGTATTAACAACAGCATTTGCTGATTGCCAATAATGTGCACAGGACAATAAAATAAAACTCAATCAGCTGGAATTATGATAAAATTATTACATACTAGTTATTATGACATCAACTCTTTGGCTACCATAGGAGTAAAAGCATTCAAATAAAGCCGATTTACCTCATTTGCTAATGAAGATGGATAAGTAAAAGCTTCTGTTTGAATTCCAAGACTTACTGTATGTAACAATGGGTTTGGTCTGTGGACCAGCACCATCAGCATCACCCGGTAACTTGCTAGAAATGCAAATCCTCAAGCCCCACCCAAGACCTACTGAATCAGAGCCCTAGGGGGTACGGCGGAGGTTCAGCAATCTGGTTTATAAGCCTTGCAGTTGAATATAATAAAGTCTCCGTTTTCAGAACCATTGGTATAACAGCATTGGATTAAAACTGAAGCAAAAACACCTACCACTTAAAAATTTTACTTTCCACGACTTTCAAAGCAGCATCAGATCTTTAAAATAAGCTTTTCATTTTAGAAATAGCTTTAGATTTATAGAAATGTTGCAAAGATGGTACAGAGAATTCCCATATACCCCACACCCAGTTTTCTCTATTGTTAACATCTTGCATTAGTACATTTGTCACAATTAATGAACCTATATTGACACATTATCATCAACTAAAGCCTATACTTTATTCAGATTTCCTTAGTTTTTGCCTAATGTCCTTTCCCTGTTCTAGGATCTCATTCTGGATGTTATATTACATTTAAATTCCTAGAATATAAAAAAAAATCAGTAATCTCCACGATATAATGTATCTTGATTCTTATCAAAATTAGCCATGGAAATTTCTCCATACTTGCCTTGTATGTGCAATATAATGTCTGGTGGCATTTAACATTTCTTCTTCTATTATACCTGATAGAAGTTTCAGTTTCAGGATGTTAATTAGGCTGTGCCACATATCACTACTTAATGGATCTGAAATCTTGGGCAAAGGTCACTTGACTAATCATTATTTTCTTTTGCTGCTTCTAAAGCTGTTGAATTCTCCCTGTTATGCCAAATTCCCTTTGCAATTAAATAATTTAGAGAAAAAAAAAACTCTCAGTGAAATCACATGGATACCCACACAAGGCTTGATGTTTTATAAAGTGTTCTATTACTGATATAAACTGATATATTTTAAAAATCCTGTCTCTTTAGTTGTTGTCTTGGTTCAACACATTGTTCTTAGCATAATAGTGCAATTTTAAATGCAATTGTCTGATTTCAGGATTAATATCTCTGTCTCTCCCCCTAGAATGTAAGAACTATGAACAGGGCTTCACCCAGTTTGCCTGCCATTGTATTCTCAGAGCTTAGCATAGTACTTGACACAAGGTAGATATTCAATAGCAATTTGTTAAATATGATGAGAACCTAAGAAGGAGATCACATCCAATAAATATTAAAGATATTTAGCTATTACATTAATTTAAACTAATAATTTATAAGGAAGTCATGCTCTGAAGGAACTTGTAATGATTTCTGAGCATTGATCATTCAGCCATGTGCTCCGCTTTTCCTCTCCACTCCTCCCTTCCCCCTGCCACAGAAAGCAGTGCAAACAAGATACCTGATATTGATCTTGCTAGAGAGAGACAAGAATTGCCACAATTTTGTTTTTTTTTAATTGTGACTTCTAAGTGAACATACTAACTTTTCTTAGAAGGAGGTTAATGGCCCATGGCTGCCAACAAGAAATAGTATAAATGAGAAAAATAGTATAAATGAGAAAAAGTGCAATAGAGTACCAGTATCTTCACACCAGCCAGTGCTCAGGCCACTTGCTGAAATTCATCATCAGATTTTTTGTGCATTATATGATCAGAGCATGTTAGACATATTCCAAATAATGTTATATTAAAGAATAATGCACAATAAAATAACAACAAAAATAAATTTAGAGCATGTAATGAATTCTGATGTCTACTTACCAGCTTTAGACTAATAGCTTAGAGATTTCACATAGGAAGTGCTTCATAATGGGATTTTTCTTCATATAGTCAAGTTTTTACTTGCCCAGTAAAAACAACAACTACATTTTAAAAGTTTACCTCCTGGCAAGGTGCGGTGGCATGCCTGTAATCCCAGCACTTTGGGAGGCTGAGGCCAGCAGATCACCTGAAGTCAGGAGCTCAAGACCAGCCTGACCAACATGGTGAAACCCCGTCTCTACTAAAAATAAAAAATAAAAAACATTAGCCAGGTGTGGTGGCATGCGCCTGTAATCTCAGCTACTCAGGAGGTTGAGGTGGGAGAATTGCTTGAACCTGGGAGGTGGAGGGTACAGTGGGCTGAGATCCCACTACTGCACTCCCACCTGGGTGACAAGAGCCGAAATGTCATCTAAAAACAAAACAAAACAAAAAGTTTAACTCCCTTAGTATTTCATTTTAAATGATTTCCAGGAAGTGTAAGATTGTGAATATTCATTTAAAACAATGTTTCCAATAAAATATGACATTATAGAAAACCAGAATGCAATACAACATTTTGGATGATGACTGATGCCCTTAGGGCTTGTGTAAATACAGCACCTGTTATCACCCACTGTGATAAGTTTTACATTATTTGCTGTGAACAAAACTCCCAGTGAGCTATTATTTATTAGGCTAGTTATAAAGGTTGTACCAATTATTTCTGAGAGTATAAAGGTAAAACTGAGTTATTCATTGTTTTTCTAGCCCCAAACCACAAACTCTACTAGGCTGCTTTAGGCATGCAGAACAGAGCAAAGCCAAATAAAAACAAGTCTTCTGGCTTTTGCTGCTCTGGGGAGAAACCAGCACCTCTGCTGCCTTGCAATTCTGAATGTAAAGTAGAATGATAGAAAAGAGTTATGGGTAAGATTCTAGCTGAATGGGACTTTAGAGATCTGCCAGTTCAACTCTTCTAAATGAGGAAACCGAGGCGCTCAGAAGTCCGACTTTTTCAGGGTCACATGTAAACACCAGAGTCAATGTAAAAAGTGAAGGGAAAAGAAATAAATACTGATGAAACTAAAACTATCTCTTTAACAATACTTAAGTCCTAGACAATGCATTTATTTACTTCAAGTTACATTGATATAATTAAATTGTAATATAATACGAAATCTGTGGATCATTAAAATATGATTCTACCTGTGTAGGGTAGCATGGTAGACAGAATAATATCCCCATAAGACGTTTACATCCTAATACCAGAAGCTCTGAATATGTTACCTTACATGGTATAGGGGACTTTTGCAAATATGATTGAGTTAACGATCTTCAGATGGGAAGGTTATCCTGGATTATCACTATCTGCATGGGCCCAGTGTAATCACAAGAGTCTCTATAAGAGGGAAGCAAGAAGGTGAAAGTCAGAAGAGGAGTTATGGCAATGGAAATATTCTAAATCCCTTTTCTTGGAATTCTATTAAAATGGATTGCTTTATGCAATGGTATGAATGCTTGTATGCCACCTCCCCCCAATTTCTATGTTGAAATATTAGCTCCCAGGGTGATGGTATTAGGAGGTGCAGTTCTTGGGGAGGTAATTAGATCATGTGATAGAACTGTCCTGAGTGGAATTAGTGCCTTTACAAAATAGGCTCAAGGTAGCTTGTGTATCCCTTCCACAAGCAGTGAGAAGGTGCTATCTATGAGGAATTAGCCCTCACCTGACACCAAATCTTCTAGAACCTTGATCTTGAACTTCCAAGCCTCTAGAACTGTAAGAAAGAAATTTCTGTTGTTTTTAAGCTACCCTATCTATGATTATTTGTTATAGCAGCCTGAACAGATTAAAACACTATCTTTAGCATTAGTAAGGTACAATTCTTCCAATAGGCTGCCTAGTCACATATTAAATATTAATCTTGGATTCTAAAGACAGGGTAGAATTATATATATTGTACATTGTAATTCTTTTCAACAAGATCACATTGACATAGGGTCATTGGCTAGATCACAAGGATTTCAACTAGAGAGACAAGTTCTGTGCCATAAACACAATGTTATGTAGCAATCGTGCAAAGAAAACCATCAGAAAAAGTTTCCAGGTAAAATAATTAGTAGGGTTCAATCCTCTGTTCCATTTATTCTAATTGCCTTCCTATTTATGGAGAACCACTGAGTTTAACTTATTAATGTAAATATAAGCTTTGCTCACCAAGAAAGCTTGGCTAAAGTCCTGACTCCAAAGAATGATGATGGCCAACTTTGATAAGAGTCAAAATATATACTGGAAATTGCTGATTTTCTTCATATTAAGAAATTTAACTTGAACATATCCATAATTTAGAATTAAGTGCTTGAATGATTGAATCATGCCGAATACCACTTTTAAAGTTGGATTTGCTCTTTATCTTAATTTGAAATAAATAGAATTGTATGAAAATAATAAGAATAATAGTTGTCTTTCACTGGAGGCCTCTCATGAGTCTGGCACTCTGCTAGATGCCTCATTTATACTTCTCACTTAATCTCCAGGAACCACCTTCAAGAGGGGAACTATTACCTCCATTTTACATAGTAGAAATGATGCTCAGAAGAGGACATAACTCATGCAAGATTACATCACTGGAAAATGACAAATACAGGATTTGAAGACAAAGCTGATTCTAAAAGCTAAATTTTATTATCCATTCCAAATTTTCTTGCAAGACAGTAACCTGTCTATTCTATGTTGTATTTTTGTGCCTAGATACATTCAGAAAGTGGAACACAAGATTCTTGGAGATATGAAGAGTTTCTCTTAGAGTAAAAAATAAATTATCAGATAATGCAGAAGAATGTAGGGCACCTGATTACAAATGCTACCTCCCATAATCACCAGAGAATTTGCCTCCTGTTGGCCTTTCCTTGTCATTGTACGACATAGACGAAAGGGTATAAACAGATGAGGAGTTGAAAGCAGAAGATAAAGGTTTGAATCCTTTCTCCTGCGCTTGCTTCTGTGTGACTTTCTTATTTCAAAGAAATTTGAAATTCACATGGAAGGACCTAAAAAATATAATCATATTTCAATACAATATGCCATACTACTTAAATATTAAAATCTCCATTCTATATGTATAGGAAAAAACCTGGAAGGATGTAAACAAATGATTACATAATAGTAGTTTTGAGGAATTCAACTTTCTTGTCTTCAATCTTTATAAAGAAAAGGTATATTGAAATAATAAAGTTTTTTTAAGTGAATCAAATATAGAAATTAAAGAACTTGTTTGGTTAACCTGAAAATTAAGCCTCATTTTATTTTGCCTGCAAAAAGTGGTTAATGATTCTTATCTCACTGGATTTTAAAGAAAGTGAAGTTTCTAGGGTCTTCAAGTAAGGCTTTGAAGTACAATCTTTCCTGGAAGGGAAAGGCAAGGACCAAATCTAAGGAGAGATAGAATTGGGAGAAAATTAGCAAATGCCAGAAAAGAAGAAGGGCTGAGCCTCTTGTAGCAAAGCGACAGGGAATAAACAGCCTGGAATGTTGTTTGGAGGATTAATTATGATACAAAGAAAGCACACAGCACAGTGCTTGATGCAAGAGCTGCTTCTCAAATGGCAGCCATTGTTGGACATGAGTGATGTTCCAGGCATAGTGCAGAATGATGAGATTCAAGCACCACTAAGCAAAAGGCCAAGCTCCATTCAAGATCTTAGACACCTATGCAAGCCAATCAGGCCAAATATAATAGACATAGTCCATAAAGGTATACAAAGCCTGGAGTATCCAGTGGTGAGACAGGGATCCCCCTGGGAATATAAGTTCAAAAGAGAAAACCTGTCCCTCAAGGCACTTGCAGTGCCAGAAGGAGCCGTGGCCAAAGAGTTCCACACACTTACAGGGAAAATGAGGTGGGGTCAGGAACAAGGCTGACATGATGCTTGCCTGGTAAAAAGCGAACAAAAATTATTTGAATTGCTTCCTCCTAAGATCCAAGAGCCAAGGACAGGATAGAACTTGAAGGGGCATTTAAGTGGCTTGAACTGCCAAAATTAGGACAATTTTTGAGCTGGTAGCCAAGAAAACAGATGCATATCAATGAATCACTCATCTAGATGAAGAGTTATAAATGATAATGCTGTTGATTAAGACTTCTGGTCTGACCCTCACCCAAGCCCTGTTTCTCAAGTGACAGGTCTCTCTAAAATACTCTTTGAGAAAACTAGGACACTGGATCCTGTGGAACCGGCTGCAAAGGCTTCACCTCTCTCCATGGGCTTCATCTTGCCTCTCCTCCCCTGAAACAACTCACATTATTGTTAGAAAAAACACAAAAGCAATTTTAAATTTAAAATTTTGCCAACACAAATGACCAGGATGGAAGAGGTAGTCTTTGTTTTTCACCATCATAAAAGAAGCTCACATTTGTTAAGTACTTCTTGAATACAGACCATTTCTATCTACTCATTCAGCAGGAATTTACTGGGAGCCTCCAGGCACTGTTCTGAACTCTCAAAGGGGTTCTATTGAACAATACCCATGGGGTTGCTATTCTCATGGAGCACCAGCTTCTACTAGGGAAGCAGGTAATGGATAATGGAGTAAATAAACAAGAATTTAGATTCTGATAAATACCATGAAGCAAATAGAGCAAGTGAAATTACGATGCTCTAGTTTAGACAGTATGGTCAGAGAGGGCTTCTCTTGGAAGATGGTATTCAAACTGAGGTCCAAGTTATGCAGTGTCCTGTGAGGTCTGAGGGACCTACATCCAAGGCAGGGCAAGAAGATAACTGATGTGTGCAAGATAAGGCTAGAGGGGATACAAGGGTCACGTGAGGAACTTGGCATGTATTTTCAGTATGGTAGGAGTCGTTACCAGGTTCTACACAGAAGAGTGACATGATTTCCACTTCTAAACTATCACCCAGACTGTTTTATGATGCTAGCTTACAGTGGGCAAGATTAGAGGCAGGAAGACATGTGAGGGTGGCTCCTGCATAGACCAGTCCAGAGGTAACAAAGCCTGACAAGGCTGCCAGAGAGAAGCTACAGAGGAGCCAGAGCAATAAAACACAAGCACCATTGGCTCACATGCAAGAGCTGTGGGGAGTCAGTGAGTTTGCTATGGGGTAGAATTGATGGGCTTAATTACAATTGGCTAGGGAATGTGAATGACAGAATAATCAAGGGTGACTCCCTGACTTCTAGCTTGGACAATTTCATGGATGGGATGCCATTTGCTAAGATGAAGACAAATGAGAAAGACATGGATATTTGAAGGAAAAAAATTAATCTGCACAACCCAAAAGATAGATACTATTTTTTCTCCATATTATAGATGAGAAAATACAACCTTCAAGAGGTTGTTAAAAGTCACATAGGTAAATAGAAAGCACCGTGGTGATATTAAATGCAGAGGGGTTGGCTCAAGGGCCTGCCCTCCCAACCGCTCCTGCACTGGCTCTTCAGTACCACTCATGTCCTTTGCACTTCAAAAGAGACTTACTCATAGCAGCAAAACCCAATAACTTAAACATTTCAGGAGTAAAATTTATTGGTACTTGTGAGAAGTAAATAGGCTTTCTAGAGGAGGAGGGCTAACCTGGAAACTTGAAAAAAGGGGATAATATGAATCCTTTTCTTGTGAATAATATTTTTCCAGTAGTATTTGAGCTACAGCACCAGTGATATCAATGTCAGTTTCCTCCTAGCCATCTCTTCTTCTAAGAGAGATAACATTGGCCAAAAGCAGTGAGCTTCCCAATTCTCTATTAAAGAATTCCAGGAAAATACAAGCAAAGGCAAATGAAAAACACAAAACATCTGCTTTGTCATGAAGTTCAAGTGATGGTTTTCCTTAGACTATCTTAATTTCATGGGAGCCAGTGCCTTTTTCCAAGGTAATTCTTGGCTAGGACATTTCCCCTAACAGGATATTAAACATGACAATCGCATCTGTCCTTCTATGATAATAGGAGCAAGGGAGAGGCTCAATCAATCATGAGTTCCCAGCACTGTGCTCTGAGAAACCCGGAGGATTATTGAAGGCTGCTCTGAAGATTACTGGCATTAACGTTGGTCAGGAAGAGATGGCTTATCTTGCTGATTGGAACCAAGTGCCTCTTGGCTTGCTGCTCAGAAGGGATTCTGTGTGACCTCACAGGTTGCCACTGACAGTTGCTTTCACTTGGCTGTGGGGGTGGCATTTGACATAAGAACACTGCAGAACAAGAGAACGTTAACAGCACAATTAATAAACCACATCATCTTTTAAAAATAGGGTCTATTTTTACATTTATTCCTGAGTTGCAAAAAGTTCCTCCTTTGAGATGTTGCTGTTTTCACTGATGAAAGACTAAAATTAAATCACCTGCTTCTCCAGAGGATACATTTCTTGTATTCTCATTGGCAATTTAGCCTGCCTCTCTGAGTTGTGACTGGGCAGTGCCATGACAAAGAGCAATGCTTACATGTTCTTGCTGTGAAGTAAACCCTAGGGATTAGAGGGAGTTAGTGGTAGTTAGCCCATTAAGGAGTCTCACATTTAGTAAATCCTGAGAATGCTAGACTTCAGCTCTTCATCCAGTTTTTGAAGCCTCACACTAAAGGCGTTATTCAGAGTGGTGAATCCCAATCTTTCTGCAAAGAAATTAAGTTTGAATATCTGGGGGAATTTTCTGGCTCTGGAAACATTGTTTTGCCATCCTGTCCTGGAGCCAAAAATGCTGAAATAGGACTCATTTAAGTGTTTGTTGTGGATCTTGGTCATTTTTAGTTAAAATAAGTTCTTTAATTTTCTTTCTTTCTTTTCTCAGTAATTTTTAGAGACTTTATGGCCAAAGATAATTACATTTCTTAATTTGCTTCATTTTAAATTCATATCCAAGCTTTCAAAGAGATTGGTGTTCCTAAAATGGGTTTTGCCAGCTGTGCAGTCTGTGGGGCCCTTGTACCATCAGCCTGTTCTGTCCGGATGAGGCAGAGCAGAGAGAGAAGCCATATGGAGCTCACATGACGGCAGCTTGTCACAACCAGAGCAACAGCAGCCTTGAGCTGGCTGTGTTGCTGTGGTTTCTCTCAAGAGGCAGCAAGTGTACAGTAATAGCGTGGTATGGAAAATAGGAAATACTAGTGACTCAGATGAGATACGTAGCAGGGCAACGAGGAGAAAGTGCACTGAAGATCCAATATAGGTTTCTTGACTGTGACAAGCATGGATATGGAAGTGGGACATAAATATCTCATGAATGGACCATCTGTTGGGGGAAATCCTTCCAACATGGTTGAGAGGATTATATTTTGAACACAAGACATCTTTTGTTAGGCTTCTCTCTGGAAGGCTCTGGCATATATTCACACAGACACAGTGACAAATGCAATCAAAGAGGCTGAGCCACAGCCATGAAGACATCATAGAACTACTTCTGGCTAAAGGGAAGAGCTCCCTGGATCCCACCTGCAAATGTGGATAGATTGCCCTGTGTGGGGTCAGAGTGTGTGAGGGCAATAATTAGGGTTGAGTTTACACCTGGCATAAGTACAGAATTTCCAGTGTTAGAAAGCAGAGGGTGAAATCTTTCATTTGAAAAAACGATGTGTTTGGGGTAATGGATTTGAGAAATCTACAGTCTGGAAAGTGATATATGACATTGGCCTTAAAAGTTGTGAGCTTTATGTAAAAGTCTCTGAGTTCCTCTTTCTAAAGTCAGTTGCATCAATTAAATGCTAAAAATACCACTTTCTACCTAGAAGAGTCAACTGGAATGTGGATTTATGTTGAATAAATCCTGACTTCACACTTCTTGTCCAACATTTTGGGAATACCAATTGACAAATCTCTCCTAATCACCTTGTTGACAGGAATCTGCAGAAAAAAAAGATATAATCTATGTAGGCCTTGATTTACTCCTAACTAGCAAGACACTCAAAACTGTTTCAAAACTGGTTTATCATAATTGTTCATTAGCAAAATTTAGCTAAAACTTTGGTCAAATTACTTCTTTATTACCTATTGTGTAAATATTATTTTCTTATCTGTTGATCCAGATATTCAAGCAATTATCTCAAATGCATGGAGCAGTTTCGAAAACAAAGGGAAAAGTGACAGACTCAAAAAGAAACTCCAACCTCTGGGGACCCATTTGACTCTGGGCTTGCATATGAGGAATGCCCTCAATTTTGACCCTAAGTCATCAGATCAGCTCATAAAAAATCTGACTTCTTGGTAAGACTCATCATCTAATCAGAACCTGCTGTGTGTGCTAATGAGTGTGTAATCAACATAAAGCCAGTAGTAATTGGACATTCAGTCACATATATTTATGTGACAGGCACTGTTCTAAATGCTGGAGATTGAGTGATGACCAGGACATGATCCCTGCTCCCAACGAGCCCCATTTTATTGAAGGAGATAGAGTTAAGAGCCATAGAAATATATTGTTCTAAGTGCTACATGAAACCTGAGATCAATTACTTTTCTTCCCAAAAGCCTGAGAAATCTGACACACTCCTGTGTTTTAGAATGCATGCAATACTGGTTGGGAGAGGAAAGAACATACAGAAAGGGTAAGCAGAAGGTGTTCTGATAGCCCCTAAGGTGGTTCCTAGCACTGTCTTAGATGGTCAGAAAAAGCTCTTAGAGGAACAGATCTCTAGTCAGAGACCTACAAGGAGCTAGCCAGAATTGGTAATCCCAGGTATCTCTGAAGTGATAAAGGTAGGACTCAAGTAAAAAAGATTTGGACAGAAGACTTTGAATCTCATTTTTTGTTTTGTTTGTTTGGGGGTTTTTTTGTTTGCTTTTTTTTGTTTTTTTTTGTTTTGTTTTTGGTGAGAGTGCAAACAGTGTCTCTAGACTTGAAAACACTAGGCCCAGTTCACACTGAGGATACTATAAACAAAAAGATTAAGTGAAAGGTTTCATACTGAATATTGAGACCTTCAACCTTCTTTTCCCACTAGGTTCCCAGAACACTGGCAGCCAATCATATTTCTTCCAAGAAGGAGATCAAAAGGTGTTTGAGGATCCAGTCCACCGAAAGTACCTAAAGGTACTGAGATGTGGGTTCTCAAGGCCGCAGCTCATCCAGATCACCCTCCAGCGATGACCACACTCAACACAACACACCCATTTGCACAGAACTTCTAGAGCAATGAGGTCTCAGCAGGAAATAGGTGGTACACACTAAAAGGATTAACAGAAGAGACTTTAATGAAGGGATTACTTATATAAAGGTGGAAAAATTTAAAGGAATTTTTTAAAAATGGTGACCAATTCAGGGATGAGCATGAATGGGAAGACCTGAAAGAGCATGGGAGAGAATGTTACCACCAGAATTCAGTCAGAGCTGCAGCTATGGAAGAGGGGTTGTTTCTGTCACAGCAATAGAACAGTGATTCTCAACCTGGGGCAATTTTCCCCATATGAGACATTGGCAATGTCTAGAAATATTTTTAGTTATCAATACACTGGGGAAAGAAGATGCTACTGGAATCTAGAAGATACAAACCAGAGATGTCACTAAACTCCCTACTATGCATAGTGCAGTAACAAAGAACTCTCCATCTCTAAATATCAATAGGACTGAGGTTAAGAAACCCTGAAATGGAGGAAGAGAGCCACTGGCTGAACAATGACTGGGTAGAGAGTAAGGGAGAATTGATGACTCCGTCTCCCTGTCCGGCTATATTTTGATTTCTTGCCAGTGCCTCCACTGGTTGAACCTAACAGGAAGCCACAGAGCTATGTGTCCCAGATGATGTGGTTCATAGCACTCAGCCTCTGGGGCATTGACAGGGTGGAGAATGAGTCTGGAGAGACATGTGGAGAATAACCACATAGACTTCGATTCACTTTTAAGTGCTAAAACTTGAAAATGAGCAGAGAGGCAAGGCTGGAAAATAAACAAAAAAACACTCAATATTCTGAGCGATGAGAGAATATGCATCAACCCAAGAATGTAATTAAAAATACTGAAAAAAAGGAAAGTTCAGGGAAGAAAAACGCTTGGAAATTACAAGTGTAACAGCAAAAATGAAAACTTTATATGAGTGGTTTTATTTGGGGCCTGAAAACCAGTGAAATGTTAATTTTTGTCTAGGTTGATGGGGAGCAAAACATACAGCACACAGAACACATTAGACTCGGAATTCAGGAGACAGAGGGGCCACAAGAACATAATCCCTCCAAATTAACAAAATACAGTGGGAAAACTTTGGATCAATTCAAACCATTCAATTGGAGGATGGAAGCAATTTTATCTTGTTCAAGTCCACTGTGGCCTCACTTCATAATTGAGTAATGTATATCCTTGTGTTACACAGTTTTGTTTACTTGTTTTGCCTCTAAGTCTTATCAAAGTGCATAGTTAGGCTCCTTAAGCAGAGGGCTAAATTACATTTTTCTTTTGATTTTGATGTATCTGGCAACGTCCTGACAGCTGGCGTAAAAGGAAGGAAAAAATTCTCTCTTTGAGAACCTCATGAACTTACTGAGCGAGATAATGACTGGACAAGTTGGAAATCCTCATCCCCTGGGCTAGGAACTTCAAATCACTGAGAAGGAAAAACAGGCCCTTAGCTTCCCAAGTGGGGACGGAGTTGAGTTAAACAGTTGCCCTCACTCAGATTGTCTCTTTATTGGGCTTACAGAACACGTATCCGTTTCTTAAGGAGATAGAGCTATACAAAACACACTGATCAAGATAATGAAAAGACAAGCTGCAGACTGGGTAAAAATATTTACAAAAGACATATCTAGTGGCACTGCTGGTGTAGTAGTACCATGCAAGATCCCCCCTCACAAAAGACATATCTGATAAAGGATTATAATCTAAAACATACAAAGAACTCTTAAAACTCAACAAGAACATAGGCCAGGTGTGGTGGCTCACGCCTGTAATCCCAGCACTTTGGGAGGCTGAGGCGGGCAGATCACCTGAGGTTGGGAGTTCCAGACCAGCTTGACCAACATGAGTAGAGACACCTCATCTCTACTAAAAATACAAAATTAGCCGGGTGTGGTGGTGCATACCTGTAATCCCAGCTACTCGGGAGGCTGAGGCAGGAGAATCGCTTGAACCCAGGGGGCAGAGATTGTGGTGAGCCGAGGTCGCACCATTGCACTCCAGCCTGGGCAATGAGAGTGAAACTCCATCTCAAAACAAAAAACAAACAAACAAAAAAACTCAACAAGAACATGAACAACCTAATTTTTTTAAATGTGCAAAAGACCTGAATGGACACCTCACCAAAGGAAATATACAGATGGGAAATATGCATATGAAGAGATGTTCAACATCATACATCATTAGGGAATTACACATTAAAACAACGAGATAACATTAAACACCTATTATGATGGCCAAAATCCAAAACACTGACAACACCAAATGCTGGTGATGATATATAGTAAGAGGAACTCTCATTCACTGCTGGCAGAAATGCAAACTGGAATAGCCATTTTGGAAGACAATTTTGCAATTTCTTACAAAACAAATGCACTAATGCCTCAAATAGAGCTATGTCACTGAAAGTCTACTAAATATGAAGGACATAGTTTTGCTCTGGTGTGTATGTTTGAAAACATGTATCACATGATTTGAGGGGGACTTATTCTTCCACACTTTTAGCACAAAAATTGTTGACATCGAATCAGAGATCAACTATGATGTCCACAGTAGGAGATAGCAGGAAGAGGTTTTACAAGGGCAGTCACCACCCACAGTCACTCAGCAGTAAGGAGACAGGCCTACAAGAGTGAGGGTTTACTGGATGCCTCCAGTTGAAGAGGTGAGTTAGCAGGACTGCTGCCTACAGTTGGGCCAGTTGGGCTGAAATCCAGCTCTAGTTTCATTTTTGAATTCTTCTAGGCAGACTGCATCTGCCTAGAGGAAGGGTACCTTTTCCTAATTTGCGCCAAGATGTCAAATGAGATAGAAGAGACACTGGTGGTTTCATGATCTTTCATGTGTACCTTTCAATCAGAATTAAGGGATCTGGGGGCTGTATACGAGTAGTTTTGCTGGTGGGACAATGTCTTAGTTCATCTTCTGTTGCTTATGGCAAAATGTCTGAAATTAGGTGATTTATAAAGAAAAAAAGTTCTTACAGTTATGGAGGCTAAGAAGTCCAAGGTCAAAGGGCCGCATCTGGTGAGGGTTTTCCTGCTGGTGGGGACTCTGTAGAATTCTGAGTCAGTGCAGGGCATCCCATGGTGAGGAGGATGAGTGTGCTAGCCCAGGTCTCTTTTCTTGTTGTTATAAATCCACCAGTCCCATTCCCATGTTAACCAATCAATCCATTAATCCATGAATGAATTAGTCTATTCATGAGGGCAAAGTCCTCTTGACCTGATTACCTCTTAAAGGCCCTCACCTCTCAATACTGCCACAATCAGGGATTAAGTTTCAACATGAGTTTTGAAGGGGACAAATATTCAAAGCATGACAGTGGTAGATCCATTGCTGTGGTTATAGACATTTCAGGTTTGCTAGCTATTACTATTACCCCAGTTTAAGCCCAGACTGAGGAGGCCTGGGTAAATGTAGGTCACGTACATAGATTTTCATTTAGTTAAAAGTTTTTATTTGTACTTTTACAAAATCATTTTAATATATAAAAAACTTAGTGTTTTTTAGTGTACAGTTAATTTAAGGTGACTTTTAGGAAGGTACATTTTTATTTCCTCTCCTTAGTCCCCCTGTCTTTTCTTTCTCCAATAGTATCCTGACATTACTATATGTGGGACGTTATTTAACCTGCCTTTAAGAACATGTATAATTTGGTTCTGAAGTGTGGAACAATACACTTTATTTAAAATGTTCAGGACATTATGTAGCTCTAGAGGAGAGAAAAATAGATTTTTTAAAAAAGCAAAGGAGCTAAATACAGCAATTACTTCCAATGACATTACATGCTGCCTATTCAGAGTGTTTTTCAAGAAACACACACATTAAATGTTATGTGTTAAACAGACCCCTGTTCAATATGAAAATGATTAGGGCATAAACATTTCATAATAGGAAGTTATGATTGAGGACTGAGAATGATATCTCCTGACTTGCTCTGTGGAACAGATAATCAAGTTGTCTTTCAATGACTGAACCTGCAGTGAATGTTTTACTTGGGAAATAAATGAAATTGATTATATATTCTAGACAAAAAAAAAACACGCTGTAATTACTTTCAATCTCCTCATAAATGTTTTTCCACTAGCAGAGATTTTTTAAATTGTTAGAAATTACAAGAGGATGGGAGCAAGAGCGTTTTATTCATAGGAATTAAGAGCAGAAAAGACCTATTGGGTTGGTCCATCCTTCTTCTTGCCAAGAAGGTACCACATTTATTCTGCTCAGTCCAACCTATAGAATTTAAGTGATGGCCTCCACCACTTTTTTTAAGGCAGTCTTGCACTGATTTCTTTACTGGGTTTCAGAAGATAATGGGAGCTTTAACCAAACTTGCAAATCAATTTCTAAAACTGCCAGTCTTCAAGACAACTCTCTGGCCTGATAATCATTTTGAGCCAATCCTGTTTGCAGTGCTGATCCCTCTTCATTATCTGCCTTTTTTCATTACCCTCTCTGTCACTAGACCAAAATACAAGTTTCTCTTTCTGCCAAACACTCCCCATAGAATGAGGCAAACCTGGGCAGTCCTATGGCAAGACTGAACTATATACTCGGGTGCTGCTTTCCCCTCTTCACCCCAAGAATGCTTCCCCTCCTTTCAACAGATGACCTACATGAGACTGCTCAGGCCACTGGGCTTCTGTTTCTTAGCCCCTCACTGCTCTGTCCATCTCCCTCCTGGAACCTGCCATTCTGCATGTCATTACTAACTTCCCTCTAAACATTTCCACTGAATGCTTTGGAAACAAATTCTTGGTACCCTCAAATGTCTCCTGTAAAGTCTCCTCTTTCTTTTTAACCTGATTCTCAATTTTGGTCATTTGTGTTCCACCTCCATAATTTTTGCTATATCTGTATGCCATTTGTTTGGGTAAATATGGGCTTTCTATTTCAGCTGAGAAACTGACAAGAAGAGGCACATTTTAGCAAATGGAATAAAGCAACAAGTGCCAGGTACTTACATCTCAAAGTAAAGTGCTACCCAAGACATAATAGGATATTTTGAAACTAGATCATTTTTAGTCTTCATCTTCTTCAAGGGTATGAATGGATTGACCATATAGGGCAAGAGAAATTTTCTTCCCTTAGCCTCCGTAGGAGGGATAGGTAGAACGAGATGGAAGATATACTATCAGAAGCAGAAACTGGCGTTCAGCTTTGTGAGTTGCCAGAGAAGGGACCTTCCCCTTATTAAAGAACTCATAGCCACATCTTCCTTTTTGAGAGAACTTTAGGGAAATACTTAACACCTCTCACTGGGAATCTGCCAGATCCACAGGGCACAGATGCAGATTTCATTTGTGGCATTCTACTCCTATTCTCCACTCCCCATGTGCTTCCCCCCAAAATCTGAGAGGAGTCAAAGGTGGTGTGGGATAGGAGGAGGGGAGGAGCTGCCCCAGCAGTTGCAGGGAGGATAGGGAGGCCGGCCTTTCCTCTTCCCCACTTTAGACACCCCAGTCTGAAGCAGCACCAAGATGACAGGGAGAAAGGTTTCCCTTTGAAGCAAGTTTGGAGTTTTGGTAATTAAGCTGTACTGGTACCCTTAATTATTGAACTGACCCTGTTTTTTGGACTGTAAGGGACAGAAAGTCTTTGCATTTTGCAACAGTGTCCAGAAAATGATATGGATTGGCCCAACAGCAGGAGGTCTACAGATTGAGTATAAAAGAATAACTGGGTTGGGGGCAGAAGAGAGAAATGTTTTCGTCTTTCACTCTATGATATCACACTCTTTCCTCATCTCACACTGTTAGCATTTGTGAGGCTCTCTAGAGATCCTTTAAGGCTTATTATCCAGGGCTACATATATACACAGGGCTCATCAAATACCCAGTAGTGAAAAAAAGAGCCAAAATGCTCCAATGTCAAAACCATTCTGGAGGCACAAGAACATTCTATCAATTGGCTGTGTTTAAAGATTCAGAGCTCTGAGTGGAATCTTATCCATGAACATGAACTTAATGGTTTTTCTTAAATTATTTTTAATCAGTTTTTTGAGCTATAGTTTATATAAAGTGTATCCCTTTTAGGAGTACAGTTCTATGAATCTCAAAAAATGTACACATTTATTTAATTACTACCACAATTGAATTATAGAATATTTCTATTAGCCTGAAAACTTTGTATCCTTTTTCAATCAATCCCTACTCTCCCCCACCACCAACTCCTGTTTTGGCCTTTCCCATAACGTCATATAAGTGGAATAACACAATGTATAGTATTTTCTTCCTGGCTTATTTTATGTAGTATAAAGTTTGAAGACTCATCCTCATTGTGTGTATTAATAGTCTCTTTTTATTACTGAGTAGGATTTCATTGTATGTTTATACCATTATCTGTTTATCCATTCATTAGTAAACTGATATTTGGATTATTTCATTTTCTGGAGATTATAAATAAAACAGTTCACCTTAAAATCTTAAAATTTTTTTTAGTTTTGTCTTGAACAGTAGGTTTGGAATGTTAATTACATATATATTTATATATATTTAGGGAGAAAGAGACATTAATACAAATACATAACTATGAATATGAAGCCTTTTGTCTTTGTACACTGGGATAAAGGAAATAACATTCTTGTTGGAGGAAATGGGCATCTATGGGTAAAAATAAGGTGGCCTGAAATACTTGTTTTAAAAAGAGAAAATATATTTGAAATGCAAATGAACCCATACAAATACAAATGAGCCAAGTACAAGTAACTAATTAAGAAATATTTTTCCCGCAATTTACCTTTGTCATCTTTATTTTTATCAATGTCTTATGGTGAATTACCTCTAGAACTACTGTCAATTATCAAAAACCACGATGTGAAAAGTATGTGAAGAAAACTGTTTCTTTAGAGGCTGATGACCAAATTCTCAAGTATTTGTGTTCAATTTCTAAGTTATTAGGAGTTTGCCCTCTAATCATCAGAATACAAGAAATTATCATTCCATTTGAGTGGGAACTTTTATTATTTCTTAAGACTCAACATTCATCTTTCAGATAAATACAATAACTTTTTCAGTTTTGCTTTGAAAAAGAGAAAAGGATTGGAAATGACCAGCTATCAATTTTATTGGTATTGAAAAGGCTGAGGTGATGGCCTAAATTTGGATTATGTAAAAACAATGGACTTCTAACAAGGGCAGAGGAAATCGAAAGAGGAAAAATGTGCTCAGCTATGAGCTCTGCAACCTAGTGATACAGAAGGGGGTAAGGGAAATGCTGTGTAGAGGAGGGCATGGTCCCTGGCTAGGACATCACCCCTGGGCCTGCGCCCACAGACCTAGGTGAGGACAGGCATTTATTTTTTCCTGCCCAAATGTTTCATTTTCCAAGACCACCCTGGCCTGTCACGCCCCCATCCTGTGCCTACAAAAACCCTGAGACCCTAACAGGCAGACACACAAGCGGCTGGACATTGAGAGGAACACATCAGCAAAGGACAGATGTAGGCACACTGGCAGGCCATCAACCAGGTGCAGGGCGGGAACAAGGTGGAGTTTGGCTCATGCGGTTGAAAGAGAGCCCTGGCTGCTGAGTGGCCTGACTCCCGGGGAAAACCATCTCCCTTCTGGCTCCCGCATCTGCTGAGAGCTACTTCCACTGAATAAAACCTTGCACTCATTCTCCAAGCCTACGTATGATCCGATTCTTCCGGTACACAAAGGCAAGAGCGCCAAGATACAGAAAGGCCTCTGTTCTAGTGGTAAGGCCGGGGTCTAATTGAGCTAACACAAGCCACCTAGGAATAGCTAAACTAAAAGAGCACCCTGTAACACACGCCCACAGGGGCTTCAGCTGTAAATATTCACGCCTAGACACTGCCATGGGGTCAGAGCCCCACAGCCTGCCTGTATACTCCCCTAGAAGTTTGAAGAGTGGGGCACTCAAGAAGTAAGCCGCAATTCCATCACATGCCCTGCGAGAGGGACAAGGGAAATTTTCCTGTTTCACTCTGCTTTAAAATAAATTCATCATTACCAATCTCTGAACAATTAATGGGAGATGAAAGAATAACATTCTGGAAAATAGGTGCCAAGGAACAAGTAATAACACAAAGGAGAAGGGACTTCATCATGTCAATCAAAAATAGTTGGGCTGGGCATGGTGGCTCACGCCTGTAATCCCAGCAGTTTGGGAGGCTGAGGTGGGTGGATAACCTGAGGTCCGGAGTTTGAGACCAGCCTGGCCAACATGGTGAAACACTGTCCCTACGAAAAATACAAAATTATCCAGATGTGGTGGTGCATGCCTGTAATCCTAGATACTTGTGAGGTTGAAGCAGGAGAATCGCTTGAATCCGGGAGGTGAAGGTTACAGTGAGCCAAGATAGTGCCACTGCACTCCAGCCTGGGCGACAAGAGTGAAACTACATCTCAAAAAAAAAAAAAAAAAAAAAAAAGTATTGGGCAAATGACGTATTTGTGGCTTGAGAGAACAAGCATCCTCTAAATTCCAGATAATCAGTTTACAATTAAAATCTTAGAGCACAACTTATATGTGTAAGTTGGGGAGTGTCTACATTTTAATAAAATTATTTTTGTCTCTCTATTCTTCTCATCCATATACCAAATAACATGCTTCTTCCATGTAATTTATAGATTTTGTAAAAGAAGTTTAACTCTCAAAAAGCAGAGCATCTCATTAAATATCTACTTAAGAAATTAAATAATAAATACACATAATTAAAACTAAATAATACACATAATTTTCAAGCACATGGAACATTTGTGAAAACTGATCTCAGAAAGGAAGTCTTCATCCATTTCAAATAAACAGAATACTTTCCCTTACCTTAGCGCACTAAACAAATGATATTAAAGTTGCCCTAAAAAGACATTTTTTGCTTCAAAAAGACCAAAAACTTTAAAACAAAAAAGAAAACAAAAAGGGGAGAGAAGGGGAGTAAGATCTTCATGAATAAGCTTTTATATAGCTTTACTAAAGGAATAAGACAACACTTTAGTATTAATGGGCAATGTGATATGTATGTTAATAGAATGGCTCGTATTGTAAAGATGTTGATTTTCCTCACATCTGCAACATGTACAAGCGGCTAGAGTTTAGAATCCAAAATAGTCAAAGAACGCCTATTAACAACCACAAAAAAAGACAACCTGGTAGAAAAATAAGCAGATAATATGAATAGACAAGTCAGAAAAGATAAAATGCAAATGACCAATAAACATTTAAAAGGAAATCAATTTCACTAGTAATCAGAAAAATTCTAATTACAATAAAGAGATTGTATTAGTCTGTATTCACACTGCTGATAAAGACATACCTGAGACTGGGAAGAAAAAGAGGTTTAATTAGACTTACAGTTCCACATGGCTGGGGAGGCATCAGAATCATGGCAGGAGGTGAAAGGCACTTCTTACGTGCTGGCAGTAAGAGAATATGAGGAAGAAGCAAAAGTGGAAACTCCTGATAAACCCATCATATCTCATGAGACTTACTCACTATTCCCAGAATACCATGGGAAAGATTACCCCTATTATTCAATTACCTCCCCCTGGGTCCCTCCCACAACACAGGGGAATTCTGGGAGATACAATTCAAGATGAGATTTGGGTGGGGACACAGCCAAACCATATGAGAGATGTTATTATCTTTTCCTCCTTTTAAATAACAAAAACATTAAAACATCAGACAATATCAAATACCGGAAAGATTGTTAGGAAGTGGATATAATATTGTTGCAGCCCCTCTTAGGAGCAATTTGGCAATATCAGTTAATAAACCTGAAAAACAGGTTTGACTGATTACTGTCTTCCTTAAGCCAGCCATAGGACAACAATAATCATGACAGCTTACATGCCTGGAGTGCCTACTTAGTAAAGGTGACTATTCTAAGACCTTTTTGTATATGAATTCATCCGATTCCCATAACAACTGTATGGTGTAGAAGCTATTGTTATTCTCACTTTTTGGGTGGGGAAACTGAGGTGCAGACAGATGAAAACCTTGGCCAAGGTCACCTGGCAGAACCAGTCTTTGACATGCGGCTGTCTGGCTCCTGAGCCTGATTTCAACCACTCACCACATGCTGCCTTTCTAGGACAACACTATCTCATGTACACAAAGTTATGAGGGCCAACATATTTTACAGCAGTGAGCAAAATTGGAAGCAAAATAAATGTCTTCGAAGAGGGTATTAGAAAAATGAAATAGGTCTGAATACTGTTTGTGATTAAAGGATGAATAATACATGGACAGATCTAAAAAAAATAGTATGATAAGAAAGGTTTTTTTTTTAATACAACTTATAAAAAACCTGTCTGCCTAATGGAAACTTGGGGTGGGGGAAGGTATGGCCAAGTTACCATGAAGTTTGTAATGAAATATTTTACTTTTAAAATAACATTTTACTTTTTCAAAGTAAATTTTCAATGGAAAGTTTTAAACAATATTTTACTTTTCTAAAATAAACTTTTGATGGAATAATACATATCTTAATCTATCAATAAAAGAACCAAACAGATGCAAACCAAATAGGATTAGTAAAACTGAAGGGAGAAACCATTTTAACCACTAATGTATGTATTTGAAAAAAGGAAAATTCACATATTATGCATGTAATTTTAAAAAACATTAACATAAGGTGATAATTAATTCAAATACTTATAATTTATTCTGTGTTATTGGATTATAGGTGATGATTATGTGCTTCCTTATTCTGTGATTTTCAAATTTCCAAATACAAAAAGAAATACAACCCAAATAAGAAAGAATAAGCAGGAAAAGGAAGAAACAAAGGAAAGAATGTAAGGGAAAAAAGTACAAAAAATGATGGCTTATATTTTCAAAGCTCACATCTGTTGGGTTTCAGGATGTGCACACACTGGAGGAATACAAAAGAGGAGAATATCATAAAGGTTCTGGTATTAGGAAAATTGGTACCAAGAATGTACCTGGCATGGCATTAAACACATATGTTTAAGACAACAAAGTTAGCCTGGTGGTTTGCCTTTCTATTTAGTGTGTGTGTGTTTTCTATATTGGAAAAGGAAGAGCAAAGAAGAAATATGCTTAGTGTATAGAATCTAGTATGATATTCACAGGAAACAGAAATAAAGTTGAGCTTTTGAAACTCCAGTTAAAGTTGCATAAAAAAATCTGGAAGTCATAATTAATGCGTAATGTGTCAGGATCAAAATTTGCAAATATCTTGACAAGCTGGAAACCAACAAAATACAATTTATCAAGGATGATTCATTCACTTTGTTGTGTGTGGGGGTGGGTGGGGCATATTTATGTGCTCTGTGGAGGTTACAAAGATAAATGAGAAGTAGTCACTGCCAGGGATGATATAAAAATATTTAGCCTCTAGTATGACAATAGCATTAAGCAATCAGAAAGAAGGCAAAAAACCAACAAGTACTCCCATCCCCATCACGGCCCTCACCCTTAAGAAGCTGGGTAATGTAATAGGACAATAAGAAAATGTATTCACTGCCATGCAATGCAGAACGTCATTGTCACAGAATACTATAAAGGGCTGGGTGTGTGTGTGTGTGTGTGTGTGTGTGCATGTGCTCATGCTGGGTAAGTTTGAGTATGGAGGAGATGAACCTCAAAGAAGGGATGAAACATCAAGAGACGGAGAAAAGGACATTCCAAAGAGAAAGGACAGCCTGAGAAGAAGTGTGAAGGCAAGAAATTATGGGAATCTTTACCAGAGAATCCAGAATAGATAGCCCAAGGTGGCAGGAAAACGGGTGTATAAAAAACATACATCAGGATTTTGCCTAGATCATGTAAAGTCTGCAAAACAAGCAAATGTGTTTGAATTTAATTATTTAGGTAATAGTGAGTCACTGAAGGTTTCTTGATTTAAAACGAGCAACCAGGCCAGGCGCGGTGGCTCATGCCTGTAATCCCAGCACTTTGGGAGGCCAAGGCAGCTGGATCACGAGGTCAGGAGATCGAGACCATCCTGGCTAACATGGTAAAACCCCGTCTCTACTAAAAAATACAAAAAATTAGCCGGGTATGGTGGCGGGCACCTGTAGTCCCAGCTACTCGGGAGGCTGAGGCAGGAGAATGGCGCGAACCCGGGGGGCGGAGCTTGCAGTGAGCCGAGATCGCGACACTGCACTCCAGCCTGGGCGACAGAGCGAGACTCCGTCTCAAAAAAATAAAAAATAAATAAATAAAACGAGCAACCTAACTAGAACCATCAGACAAGTGAAAGTATTCCATCTTGAGCTATCCTCATTATCTCCTTTTGTGCTAGACAGAATAATGACCCCCCCCAAGGCATCTGTGCGCTAATTTTCAGAACCTGTGAATATGTTACCTTTGCAGATGTGGGTAAGGTCAAGGGCCTTCTGAAGGGGAGATAGTCCTGGATCATCAGGGTGGGTCCAGTATAATTACCCGAGTTTCTCAAAGCAGAGAACCTTTCCCGTCTGTCAGAGAGAGATACAATTTGAGAAGGACTCCTTCTTTATTGCTGGCTTTGAAAATGAGGATGGGAATCATGAATTAAGAAATGAAGTGACCTTCAGAACTGGGAACAGTCCTCAGTGGACTATACACTTGATAAGGGGGATCTCAGTCCTGAAACTGCAAGGAATTGAATTATGCCAACCACTTGATGATTAGGAAACAGATTCTCCCCTAGAGCTGCCATAAGGAAATGCAGCCCTAGGCAACGTAATGGTATCCTGGTGAAATCTGTACTGGACTTCTGACCTACAGAACTGTAAGATAGTAAAGGTGTGTTTATGATGCAAAGTTTGTGGTAATTTGTTATAGCAGAAATAGAAAACTAATACTTGTATATTTTAGGCACTTTGGTTCTTTCAATTCTTCCAATGAATCATACACCCTCCTGCCCCAGAGTCTTTGCATGCATTTTTGCATCTAACGGGTATACCTTGTCTCAGATCCCACCACCTCCACAGCCTTTGCGAGGAAGGTTTCTCTCTCTCTGTGCTTTACGATTGCTACTCTCTCAGAAAAGCCTCCATCAAATCTGAATTCCCACTGTGGCGTTGTATCTCAAAGTCTCAAAGTCTCTTGCTCACTCATTGCAGATGTTCAGTAAATATCTGCATAAGAAAGTAGAATTTACCAGCAATGGTGTACCTCCAAGTGTTCATTTGCTCACACAAGGTAGTATCCACCAGATTGCTCCTTTGTAAAAGAACTTTTTTATGTCTCTAATTAATAAGTATTCTGTGTGGCAATAATTTGGGACCCTGTGAATGTCTTCTCTCCTAATATTTGACTCAATTGTTTTAGAAGTCATTAATGATCCTTGCTATATTTATTGATATAATTGGACACAAATTGTAATATTCTAACTCTAACTTTTCTTCTATTTATTAGCTGATATTCTGTTAAGAAGAGTATTCTTTCCCCGGCCTTCAATATTGCTATGGACATATATATATGTATATATGCACATATACACATATAGCCATATATATGTCTGTATGTATATGTGTGTGTATATCCATATGGCTATAAATGCCATACATATATATATATAGCTGTATGTATGTGTGTATATCCATATGGCTATAATGCCATATGGCTATATGGATATACACACATGTGTATACATACATATACACACATATGCATGTATATATGTATATTTACACACATATATGTAATAGTTTTTTCCCCCTGAATGTGATTTAATTGTTGTCATTACTCTGATGCTTGTCTCTAGTTTGGCCAGAGCTGGCCCCTTCAAGCCAACTGCTGTGTCCTTTTCATAATATCATGTTAGACTTTGGTTACTTTCTTGCTTCCTGGCACAAATTTTTCCAAGCTCACCTATTTTCTCTGCCTCAGACCTAGAATCATGGAAACTAAAAGGACAAAAAGTGACAATTATCTTATAGAAAGAAATTTACTACAAAAACACAAACTATTTTTGTCCTGATACTGAGTATGGTATAAAATACTTGAGGAAAGTAGGCTTAAAACTGCTTAATAAAAAATTTGTATTGAGAAATAAATCTTTACATTTGTATTGAGAAATAAATCTGTACATCAGAAATAAATCTGTACATTTACAGTGAACTCATCCTTGACAAAGGTACCAAAAAACATACATTGTGGAAAAGACACTCTTCTATAAATAGTGCTCGGAAAACTGGATCTCTATATGCCAAAGAAAGAAACTAGACCCTATCTCTGGCCATTTACAAAAACAAAATAAAAATGGATTAAAGACTTAAACCTAAGACCTGAAACTGTGAAACTACTAGAGGAGCATTGGAAAAACACTGTAGGATATTGGTCTTGGCAAAGATTTCTTGAATAAGATCTCAAAAGCATAGTCAACCAATGCAAAAATGGACAAATGAGATTAGATGAAGCTAAAAAAAAATATGCACAGCAAAGGAAACAACAAAGTGAAGAGGCAATCCATAGAATGCAAGAAAACATTTGCAAGCTACCCATCTGGCATGAGATTAATAACAAGAATATATAAAAAGTACAAATAAGTTAGGAAAAAAATAATCTGTTTTTAAAATGGGCAAAAGATCTGAATAGACATTTCTCAAAAGAAGACATACAAATGGCCAACAGGTATATGAAAAAATGCTCATCATCACTAATCAGAGAAATGCAAATTAAAACTACAATGAGATAGCATCTCACCCCAGTTAAAATGGCTTTTATGCAAAAGACAGACAATAACAAATACTGGCGAGGATGTAGAGAAAGGGGAGACCTTGTACACTATTGGTGTGAATGTAAATTAGTACAATTGCTAGGGAGAACAGTCCAAAAAACTAAAAATAGAACTACCATATGGGCTAGCAATCTCACTACTGGGTACATATCTAAAAGAAAGGAAATCAGTATATCAAAGAGATGTCTTCACTATCATGTATATTGCAGCACTATTCACAGTAGCCTAAATAAGGAATCAACCTAAATGTCTGATATGGTTTAGATGTGTCCCCACCCAAATCTCATCAACAATTGTAATCCAAATTGTAATCCACATGTGTTGAGGGAAAGACCTGGTGGGAGGTGATTGGATCATGGGGGCGGTTTTCACCATGCTGTTCTCATGAAAGTGAGTTCTCATGAGATCCCATAGTGTTATAAGTGGCAGTTTCCCCTGCTCTCTCTCACCTTCTGCCATTAAGACATACTTGATTCCCCTTTGCTTTCCACCATGATTGTAAGTTTCCTGAGGCCTCCTAGCCATGCTTCCTGTTAAGCCTGCAGAACTGTGAGTCAATTAAACCTCTTTCCTTTTTAAATTACCCAGTCTCAGGTAGTATTTTTAATAGCAGTATGAAATGGACTAATACAGTGTCCATCAGTGAATTGATAAAGAAAATGTGGTACATACATACATTAATCATCCATAAAAAGAATGAAATCCTGTTATTTGCAACAACATGGATATAACTAAAAGACACTGTGTTAAGTGAAATAAGCTAGACACGGAAAGATAAATATTGCATGTTCTCACTAATATGTAAGAGCTAAAAAACAATTGAACTCATGGAGATGGAGAACAGAATGATGGTACCAGAGGGGTACCATGAGAAGGGGAGCCGGGAGGTTGGGGTAAAGAGTAGATGGTTAATGGGTACAAAAATACAGTTAGATTTTAAAAGGAGTAAGATTTAGTGTTCCGTAGCACAGTAAGGTGACTATAGTTAATAATTTATTATGTATTTCAAAATAACTAAAAGAGTGAAATTGGAATGTTCCTAACACAAAGAAATAAGTGTTGAGGTGACAGATACTTCAATTACCCTGATTTGATCATTATGCATTATATGCTTGTATCAAAATATCTCATGTACACCATAAATATGTGTAAATATGATATATCCAAAATAATTAAACACTTAAAAAATTTTAAAGAAATCATTGAAACACCAGAAAAATGGCTCAATAACAGATGGACAATGTGAAATTGAATGAAACTCTGGCTCCACAAAGTTTGCATAAAACTTAAAGTTTCCCTCAAATACTTATTTGAAATCAGTAGCAAACTTGAAAGTGCATCAGAATCATTGGAAGAGCTTTTTAAATAGATTGCTGAGCCCCACCTCCAGGCTTCTCATCCAGTAGGTTTGAGTTGGGGCCTGAGAATTTGCATTTCTAACAAGTTCATAGGTGATGTTGATGCTGCTGGTCTGGGAATCATTGAGAACTATATGTTACAGAAGTTATCCCATTTGATTCTTTTGTTTTTCCCTGATATGTCCTTTCCCTGATGTGTAGTCTGTACATCACTGAATTTCAGTCATATTATTCCTAGTACCTACATACTTGTCTGGATAATTATATATTTGTGAGCAGGGAAAACCAGATTGGGGAGGGTGGTGGATTGGGGTAAGAAGCTGGGATTTGTTCATCTGCTGGCCATCAGGGGGAGTGCTGGTCAAGTTTTCTGCTAGAATCCTCTTAGAAGTTGTTAGCTCTTTCTAGGACTCTACATTATTCTTCTCTAATAGGTCCTCACCATCCACTAAATAAATGCGGTATAAAAGCTTCTATCTTGAAAAAGAAACCACCTCTGGCCCCACATGATTTTGTTCTTTTTTTTCTCCTTTATAGCAAAATAGCTAGAAATATTTGACTTCCTGTCTTCACTTCCGGACTTCCCTTCCCATCTCTACCTTCTCTTGCACTGGGTCAGCACCACCTCCATGTCGCCAACTCTATGGCTCATTCCCGGTTATCATCTTACTTGCCCTCCCAGCAGCGTTTGATATGAGTGATTTCCACCCTCATATGTTTCTCTTCTTTGCTTGCTCTCCTCCCCTTCTAACTTCTTGTTTGCTGCATCCATCTCCTTCAGTGCTCCGAAATACCCTAGTTTCTGATATGGAATATCTACTGTTCTCCATGTATATGAACTTCCAGGTGATCTCATCTGGCTTAAATATCATTGCCATACCACACCATGAATACAATTTGATGATGGCTTCCCCACCCCACCTACTCTCTACTCTTGGCCTAATCTGCCTGATGTGTTATTTACAATCTGATGTACCTAGCATCTCTGTAAAATGCACCTTAATTCTTGTCTAAACTTCTACAGTCTCTCTGACAACTCTTGTATTCCTTCCTCCTGACTTTTCTTTAAAACTCAATAATGAAATATCTTTTTACTTGTATCTTTTCATTTCTTTCCTTCACAAGTGACCCTGTGACTGAATACTTTATTTTTATCTTTTTTTTTTTTTTTTTTAGATGGATGGAGTCTAATCTCACTCTGTCACCCAGGCTGGAGTGCAGTGGTGCTATCTCGGCTCACTGCAACCTCTGCCTCCCAAGTTCAAGTGATTCTCCTGCCTCAGCCTCCCAAGTAGCTAGGATTACAGAAATGCACCACCACGGCCGGCTAATTTTTGTCTTTTTAGCAGAGGTGGGGTTTCACCATGTTGGCCAGGCTGGTCTCAAACTCCTGACCTCAAGTGATCCACCCGCCTCAGACTCCCAAATTGCTGGGATCACAGGCGTGAGCCACTGTGCCCAGCCTGTGACTGAATACTTTAATTTATCCACATGCCTAAGCACATTTTCTATAATTACTCCCAGTTCTTCTCATTGCTTATTCTCTAAATCTCTTTGAGATAAACCATATATAACAAAGAACATAATTTTGTATGGAGTGAAGATAATTTTTAAATATGAAGCAAACAGCAATAAGAGAATCTCTTTAGCAATAAAAAGAATTTCTATGTGTATATACATATGCATTTGTATGTATATATAAATATATGTGTGTGTATATATACATTTGAAAGCCAGAATAGTCAATGCAGTCTTCACTTTGAAAGATTTTTATCCTAAAATTTGAGAGCCCAGGTTTGATGCTTTAAAACTCAATTCAATATGCCTCTTTTAAAAGATTCATCTTTTTACATAAAACTGGGATTATGTATATGTGCATAAAAATGAATGAACATCAAAGTCTATTCAAAATGTTCAAAGTAAGAGCTTTTTCAGATTACACTCATAGAAGTTTCTAGGCTTTATAGTTCCATTGAGGCTCTAGATAAATTATCTTAATTGAATCTAAGTTTGTAGCATTGATCCACACACACTGGCCTGCAGTGACACTAGTGAAATTTTCTATGTGAAATCAGTCAAGAAATATTTGCCAAATATCCTTTGGTCAGTGTGCAACTGCAGCGATTAAGGGACTCATTTGTTTTTCTTCCTTATTGTAGATGCCATGGCCAATCCCTGGTCTCTGAGAAATGAGGCAGGTCATAAGGCAAAGTGGGCACCAGGTCTATGTCCTGGTGGATTTCAGGAACTGACCAGGTGAAGGCATTGGGATGAAGGAGAAAGGACACAGGGATTTGAGACAGAGGTGGTCCATCTCTCTCACTTACTAGCTGGGTTATCTCAAAGATTTTATTTAACTCCCTTGAACTTCACCTGTAAAATAGGAAAATTAAGATTTCATAAGTTGTATAAAAATGGAATGTGAAATTATATAACAGCACTTTGTAAAGGGCTATATCCACATTCATATCTGTATCAAGCCATACATTCGTTCGCCTACCTTTCCAGAGTCACCTAATTTCCACCCACTTCTGTAATAGAGAGTGCACTCTTAAGTTTCATATGTGAAGTTCATATATTGTAAGTGTAAAAATATTCAAGTAATAGCTACTCTAAACTTTTCTTAAGGTGACATGTTTTCCTATCACGTCATCTTTGTCATGATTTCTTTATTTACTTCATTTCTGGCCAAAATTACATAAAAGCTAACAATTTTTCCTTATGCCATAGATTAGGAAACAAAGCCAAATTCATCCAGTGGTGTTTTTCTGGTTGGAATTTCCTACAAATGAATACTCTCTATTTTGCTATGATATTCCTAATGCATGCAAATTATGCAAGCCAATGGAGACAGTGAGTAAGATATTGAGAACTAGATTGGCACAAAAACACTTCCAGATTTCACTGGCATATGAGGTTACATCTGCATCAATACGCACATTTTTAAATACAGCACAGGATTCACCTAATACACACAGGCACTTGTGAAATTTCCCTTCCTCAAGTATTTTAGAGTATTTACAGAGTGACAGTCTCTCTCATGTACTTAGAAACCATTTCAATCATGCTGCTGATCTCTCTGCTTGTGACCCATGGGATTGGAAGCAAGGTAGAAGAGAAAGAGGCTCTCTGGAGCTCTTGTTCTCAGTTCATATTACCCCGCTCTCTTTCTTTGCCTTCTGTCTCTCCCTTACCCCAAACAGGAAACGGTGATGCACATCAGTTCAGACCAAAGAGTCTATTGCTCAAATAAATGAAAAAATACAATGCCTTTAGAACTGGAAAACAAAAACAAACAAACAAAAAAAACCCCACTAGAGTGAGAGGTAGTAAGACAAGGAAGGAGAACCACTAGGTGCATTTTTGAGCTGGATCCCTGGGACTCAATCCCACTGGGGCCTTTGAAAAAGGCATGTGGAAGCACCTTAGAATTGTCCCTCTGAAGGACAGGAGGTAGAGACGTTTATCCTCTGACTCTTGTCCTTCACTGGTTGAAGGTTGTCCAACCAGTTGGCTGTGTGCTCAAGCTCAGCAACCTCCTGTAGCTTTGGAGAAAGCCCTGAGGAAGAAGAGGGGAGTGACTCCAGTGCAAATGCTAGCAGACGGAGCTCAGAACCATCTACCATGGCTGCCACTGAAATCAGAGGTGGGCTGAAATGGGATATAGGTGCAAAATGCATCTGTTGCAACTAGTGTCAGTGAAATTCAGCCCATTCATTATGCCTGTAACTTCCATGCAATGATAATAAATATAAGATAACTATCAGAATGAGAGATATTAATAGTCCCTACAGCACCAAACACTTGTTCTACCTCAAGTGCTGGATACAAGGAAAGGCAGTATAGGATGATATGTAGATCATGAAATTCTGGGCTAGACAGATTTGAGTCAAAGACCCTGTTCCACCATTATTAATTGTATGCTCTTACCAGTTATTCATTTACTGAAGCCTCAATTTTTGCATCTGTAAAATAGTAATATTAATGGCTTCTTCATGGAATTCTGATGTGAAGTATATGAGATAACCAGTATAAGTCCCTAGTTCAATGCCAAGCACAGTGCCTGGCACAGAACAGCCAGCCAATAAACATTAGTTCCTTTCTTCTACTTTATGAAGCAGAACTATTTTCCCTCAAATACTTATTCAGATGAAACAGTGCTAATGTCATCCAGAGAATTATAGGTTGAAAGTTGTATTAGTCTGTTCTCACACTGCTATAAAAAAAAATACCTGAGACCAGGTAATTTATAAAGAAAAGAGGTTTAATTGGCTCACAGTTCTGCAGGCTGTGCAGGAAGCATGGCAGCATCTGCTTCCGGGGAGGCCTCAGGGAGCTTTTTACTTATGGTGGAAGGCAAAGGGAGATCAGGCATCTTACATGGCAGGAGCAGGACCGAGGAGCGGGAAGGTGCCACACACTTTTGAGCAACCAGGTCTCAGGAGAACTCACTATCACAAGAATAGCACCATCTGCCGGTGCCAAACCAGGGGTCCCCAACCCCTGGGCCGTGGACTGGTCCCGGTCTGTGTCCTGTTAAGAACTGGGCCACATAGCAGGTGGTGAGTGGCGGGCAAGTAAGCATTACTGCTGGAGCTCCGCCTTCTGTCACATCAGTGGTGGAATTAGATTCCCATAGGAGCGCGAACCCTATTGTGAACTGCACATTTGAGGGATCTAGGTTGCATGCTCCTTATGAGAATCTAATGCCTGACTAGAAACTTTTTAGTTTATCCTGTTAACCACAACTTCCCAGGATATCCTCAACTGTACCCAAGTTTGAAACGTACAAAACTGCCCTACATTGATCCAAAGAAGTTTATTGACATAGTAAAGTTTGCTCAGCAATTCCCAGCAGCCAGCTTTGGAGTCTCAAAATTTCAGACAGTCAGGCTCCATAACATTGGTAGGAATAAACTGAATAATAAAATTAAAAAACCCATTCCTGAGCTTTTGAACCAACATCTCCAGTGACAGGTAGGGCTCGGGGTTCTGAATTTTGTATGATATTATTCTGAATCACACCCAGGATTGAAAATTTTGATTCAACAAACTACTTAAGAAGCTCAAAAATCAGTAAGATTAAAAATAATTTTAAAATTCAAACATTTTAGCCACGTGTGGTAGCTCACACCTGTAACCCCAGCGCTTTGGGAGGCCCAGGTGGGTGGATCACCTGAGGTCGAGAGTTGGAGACCAGCCTGATCAACATGGAGAAACCCCACCTCTACTAAAAATACAAAATTAGCTGGGTGTGGTGGCACATGCCTATAGTCCCAGCTAGTCTGGAGGCTGAGGCAGGAGAATAGCTTGAACCCAGGAGGCGGAGGTTGCAGTGAGCTGAGATTGTGCCACTGCACTCCAGCCTGGGCAACAAGAGCGAAACTCTCTCAAAAAAAAAAAACAAAAAAAACAAAAAAAAAACAACTCAAACATTTTAGTTTGAACTTTGCTTGGATTTCTTTCCTTCATGCTCTAATTTATTTCCTTTATGCCCCCTGCCTCTGTATTTTCCCACTGGCATCTAAGAACTGGAAGAAAACATGACAGATTTTATGTACTACCTTAACTTTATAGCATTTCCCGTGTACATTTATTTTATCAATGAATTTTCTATATGATCCTGTGGGGTTACAGACAGAAGCTGAGACTCAGAGGAATCAGATAATTGATCAGCTTCCACATTTAGTGGCAGAGCCAGGAACTCAAACACAGATATTTTTTCAGTGATTTTTAAATTACATTTTTACTGAATCACATGAGTTTCACCTAGTTTTGAAGTTTTAAAGGTTTTTTTCTCCTCCTAGTCAACATTCATAAAGACCTTGTCAATTTTTTTGGCACAGAACAGAAGCCTCCGGGGCAGAATTCTGACCCAGAGACAAGATAACATGATTCTAATACATTTATTCATAAAAATATAAACTAGACTTATATCAAATGTGTTAAAAAAATCATTCTGCCAACACATTTAATTTAGGTGGAAAATATTTGCTTTGCTGACTGGCTGATTAATCAAATCAAATAATTACAACATTAAAATAATTTGTCAGAAAAGGGTGGCAGCCCTCAAACAAAAATAATCTACTGCTTCTCATTAAACAACACATTAATATAACTCATTTTACTGAATGAGCTGAAATTTTCTGTTTATGTTAATTTATATTTCTCTGAGCCCTTAGTTTAGCAAGAATTTGTAATCATTTTCTTATAAACCTTGTATATTACTGATCTGCTAAGCCTGTGACTCCCAAATGAGGTTAAGTTTCCTTTGTATATGCAAACCATCTTGGCACAAACCCTCATTGACTTTCCGGCAGGGATTAGCCTCTTTCAGTTCATCTCTTCACCCACTGATTTCCAGAAGTTTCCCAGGTCATTGCCTTAAAATTCCTCATTTTTCCTATACTCTGATTTCTCCTCTTGCTGTCAGGCCATCTTTTCTGGGGCAGATGACCCCTGTGTCATCATCTCACTTCTTGGCCATTGTCTTCCCCTGATACTACCAAAAATAGTTCAATTCCCTCAATTCCCACACACAACTGAGACTAAACCATACTGTTAAAAAGAACTTACTGAAAGCTCAGAGACTAGAGAAACTTAACAGACGGCTGCTGGAAGTCTCTAAGAGACCATGAGTGTCCCTGCTGTTTCCTGGCAGGCCTCTGTGTGGTAGAGCTGTCAACTCGATTCTCACCAAAAAGAAGAGTTAGGTATTTCTTCACCCAAGAATCTAGGCCTGCCTGACTGCCTCCTCTGCCAAAGATAAGGGGAGCTCCTTTATTCCTAAGGCTTATCTTATTTCCTGTTCTAGGCTGATTGACATTGGGAATATCCATTCTCTTCCAGGGAAAATATTAACTCAAAAATAAGGTGTAATCTCATCCCATGTCTAATACAAAGGGTCATGGCCCATATTGTGGCTCATCCAACCTTAAATGAGAAGGGACAGCAACAGCCGAATGTAGGTAGTGCTGTGACAACCCAGTTCACTCTTTTTCACAGTATTTTCCATAGCATGAATGAAAAAGAAGATAAGAACTGTCTATCCCATCTCCTAGACCTCTTGAGGGAAAATACTTGAACAAAACTCATTCACATTTTCCAAGAACATAGAGTGTATTTCAGGCACAGGGCAATTTCTGAGTCTACATGGGCCCATTTTCACTATTAACTCAACTTCATTACTACACAGAATGCTGAATGCCAGTCTGAAGCATCTCCTTTTAGGTTAATTCTCAAGAACAATGGGTAGATACTTCCTCATGTCTGCATAACTAGAACAGCTGAACAATGAGTGTTTTCTGCAAGAATCAATTCCAATATCTGCCCTAGAATATTTAAATAGCCTATACTCTCCACAAGGGCAATTTCCCATCTTTACAGCTTAAAAGATAAGCTATAACCTTTATTTTAGGTAGATAGATCATACTTTAAATTCTGCTACTTTATATGATTTATCAAATTTATTTAATTCGTATTTAAATTGAGATGGGAACCCTTTATGCTATTAAGAAAAAAATCAACATAAGGCCACATGAGTCAGTCTTTTAAAGAGAAATATCAATTATTTTTTCCATAGGTTAAGAAAGGAGAATATATAACTTTATCAGGTATATGAAAAATAGACTCCAGATCTATTATTGTAATCCAAAAAAGAAAGGACTATGAGAAACAAAGTGAAAGTTAAGAGAAAAAGATAGTGATATTAATACAGATTTAGGCACAAGAGAGAAAAAACTTACATACCCATGCATACACATATGCCTACACATTAAAACACATCCCACATCTAAGACTCTCACGTGAGTAAAATGTAGCAGAGAAAATGGCACATTGAAACCAGGAAATACACACCAAGATCACAGGTAATAGTGACCTTATCTTCTGGTACATGCCCACTAGACTCAAAAAATCAGGTTTTGGTTTTTGTTTTTCACTGTAGGCACAAATACATACAGCAAGCTATTTAAAGGTAAATCATAATTGATATGATTCTAGACCCCTAAACCAGTACTCATCCTAATTCTAAAAATGTCTTTAAAACCAAAATTGTATTTTTTAGTCCATATTTTAATGTCTTTATCTGCCTTAGTGAAAATTGATAAGATTTTACAATCTCCTACAAGGTTTGAAATTAGTCTTTTCTCCAGAGAGATAATCCACTTATTTTAGGAACCTAAATTACGTGTTCTACAGCCACTTTAACATTTTTAGCACAGAACTCTAAGTTGAACATGCTCTAAACTTTGTTTCTCTAAGTAGTTCTGCACTTAAACCACTCGAACAAGATAGGCCTTAGAATCTGACAAATCCAGGTTTAAAATCTGGCTCTGTCATTTCCTAGAAATGGAAATTTAACAAATGTATTTAACCTAAGATTGTGTTGTCTTGGCTCTTGTTTTGTAAATTGAAATGATGTGAAGATTAAATGAGATAATGCATATAAAATAACTAGCTGAGCACTAGCACACTTTTTTTTTTTTGAGACGGAGTCTCACTCTGTCACCCAGGCTGGAGTGCAGTGGTGCGATCTTGGCTCACTGCAAGCTCTGCCTCCCGGGTTCATTAAGCTCAACAAAAGATGTGAAGATCTTTGGACAAGATCTTGTGAGCTTTGCTTGTAAAATCAGAGCACAGATTCTGTATCCAGACAACTGATTTGGAATTTCAGTTTCCCAACTTGCCAGCTTACTGGATCTTGGCAAGTTGTTTAACCTTTCCCATCCCTTGTTGTCATCCACAAAACAAGGATCATAGTGTGCTGGGAAAATTAAATGAGCTATATATGTAAAGTACTTAAAATAGAGAATAGAGCCTAGCACACAAAAGAGCAAGTTTTTGGCTGTTACTGAAATAGAATGAAGAATCCTTTGCTTAGTGTTCAAGGAAAGTGTACTTACTAAGGTGGCTGGTATACTACCAGTCATGTAATATATGAAGTGGAAGAAAAAAGACCTTCATAAAGATGTGTGCTAGGCTGGGTGCGGTGGCTCACGCCTGTAATCCCAGCACTTTGGGAGGCCGAGGCGGGCAGATCACGAGGTAGGAGATCGAGACCATCCTGGCTAACACGGTGAAACCCCGTCTCTACTAAAAATACAAAAAATTAGCTGGGCGTGGTGGCGGGCGCCTGTAGTCCCAGCTACTCGGGAGGCTGAGGCAGGAGAATGACGTGAACCCGCGAGGCGGAGCTGGCAGTGAGCTGAGATCGTGCCACTGCACTCCAGCCTGGGCAACAGAGCGAGACTCTGTCAAAAAAAAAAAAAAGAAAGAAAGAAAAAGAAAAAGAAAACTAGAAAAATCCTTGAATTTACGTTTCAAATAATTTGCTTCAGTTCAATACAAAAGATATTATGTGGCCTCTGCTGGTTTGTGAGAACACATCTAAAGAAATGGAGGTATAAGAAATCTGATATCTCACAGGTCTTATCTTCATCCTTTATGTCTTTGGATAAGTGTAGGAGGTTCTGTTGTGGAATAAAACTATATCAAGCAAAGACGCTTAATAGTCCCTCCCTCCCATGCCTATGATTTTGAGCAAAAATATACATGAAAGTAGCCCAGGAAGTTAAGCACAACAAATGGCCAGAGAGAACTCTCATCTTTATTTTCTTACCTGTTCAAATTTTCATATACCTCATTTATTTATTGAACAAATATTTATTAGTTGCCTATGCTAGCACTGGAGTTGTGAGCATGTGAGGAAAAGTGTCTGCTCTTGGGTTCACATTCCAGTTTCAAGAAATGGACAATAATCTCTGTTGCTGTATTATATGCTGAAGTTTCCATTTTTTTCCATAGTATATTTATCTCTCTACCCCATCTGTCTCCCCAGTCTCTCTCATGGTACCAAGAATGCTGATTTTCTTCCTCCTGGTCATGTGAAAGCAGAAATCAAGTTTGAAGAAATTCCTGACCTATCAGCCAGATGAAGATTCTTAGATGTTCTTCCCAGAAACCAGATAAGTCTAAGCCTCAAGGGATGGAGAATGAGAGGGCTCAGTGGCTACTCAAATGAAAGAAGGTAGAGAGGAACTTGCAGTGGGAAGAAGGGTAAACCTTTGGTCATGAGACTATGTAGCATGGAAGAAAGATCATAGAGGCCACGTAAGCACTTGTAAAGCCCCCAGAGGATATGGATGTACAACCCTATATTCCTGGCACACAGTAGGTGTGCAACAGTCATTAGCTGTTATAATTATTGTCCTCTTTATGGTTTTTCAGTTTTAATCATGACCAGTCCTTTCAGCACTGGGAGTCCTGTGTCAAAAACCCTTCTCCATGGCTGGATCTAGACTGCCAATGATATGCCTCCTAGGTGTTTCAGTTGTCTCTCCCTGCCTCTCTTGGCCACTACCCTCCTGCTGCTCACTCCTCCAGGCTTCCAGGATAACCTGACAAGCCCTAATCAGTTTCTTTCTCCTCTTGGGTTAGAGAAGGACACACTTCATCTGACTGACCCACTTCTTTGTCCTACTGTCGAGCTCTGATCTCTTATTCTCATATGGATGATTTATGTTCATTTCTATACAAAAGTAGGTAGTCTATCTTCAGGCAGGAGTAAGAAGCCTCCCGCAACTAGATCTATTTATATCAATTCAACTTAAAGTAGGTACAAACCCCACCAGAAGAGTAAGCATTCCTTGATATACAAGTCGGAACTATGTAATTAAAACCCAAAATAAAAACTGGCATTGTAAGCATTGTAGTTACCCTCTGTGGCAACACTTGGGATTCTTTGCTGGATTGTGAAGGGGGAGGACCATACAAAGCTCAGGAAGAAATGGTATAATGCTTTTTTTTTGTTACCTAAGTGGGTTAAGCAGTGGGTCTGACAAGTGCTAACAGGACCCATTGTTAAGAAGTAGGCACATAGAAGTTTCTGGAAAAGTCACTCACAAAAGAAGAGTCATAGTGTATTAGTCCATTTTCACACTGCTGATAAAGACGTACCTGAGACTGGGAAGAAAAAGAAGTTTAATTGGACTTACAGTTCCACATGACTGGGGAGGCCGCAGAATCATGGAGAGAGGCAAAAGGTACTTCTTACATGGTGGCAGCAAGAGAAAATGAGGAAGATGCAAAAGCAGAAACCCCTGAAAAAAACATCAGATCTCATGAGACTTATTTGCTACCATAAGAACACTATGGGAAAAACCGCCCCCAAGATTCAAATTACCTCCCATCGAGTCCCTCCCACAACACATGGGAATTATGGGAGCATAATTCAAGATACGATTTGGGTGGGGACGCAGCCAAACCATATCAGATAGTGTACATCTGAAATAGATTTTGACAGATCTCAAGAATTGAATTTTCCAATTTTCAATTGTAGGAGAGAGGGCAATTTAACTCTCATAAATTTCACTTTACCTTTAATATGCATCACACTTCACAGAGAAGCTGTAAGGATTAAGTCAGATATAAAAGTGCCAAGAACATTGTTTTGCACTTATTGGATACTCAATTAATAGCAATTCCTGTCCTTTCCTTAGGAGAAGGGGCTCAGATATAGTTAGATGCCACCTAGACAATATCTAGGCCCTGGTTGACATTGTTTACGTGGCTCTGGTGGTTGTTAATTATTAATATACCTTGAAATCAGTTCATTTCATTCTACTTCAACAGCTTGAAGGCTGTTAGAGTCAAAAAAGTTTTTTCTTCAAATTAAAAAAGACACAATATTCAAACTTGGTAAAATGTTTAATGCGTGAAAAATTGTTTCTGTTTCCCTGAGTCATTAAAGGGACAGTGTATATCTCTTTATTTGTACTGGGAATTCTTCCAAATTGCATTAGCACTCAATCTCAACCATTCAGAAACTAATGTGTGGCCCTGATATATTGTTATCTGAGTCAATCATATAGCACTCTACCATAAGCCCAGCAATTGGCTCATCATTATTTAACTTCCATCATGGTCTTTAGCAGGTAATATGCTATACACAAACAAATTATTGTGGTCTTGACATGAAGTGCAAATTCTTTTTTCTACCAGTTTATAGAAAAATTGAGAGAAATATTTAAAGTGTAAGGGTTCTTTGCATTTAAACTTAATGTATTTTGGGTTTGGAAAGAGTGCTTGTCAGGAAATCATTGCTATGCTGAAGTTTGACTCACACATCTATTTCTGTACTAATCTCCCATCAAGGAACAAAATAGTCTTATCTTTACAGTGCCAATCAATCTAATCCATCAGTCAGGTATCATTTTCCATTTATATCTTTATATGGGATTTTCTGTCACTGCTATATGATAGAACCCCAAATTATTGTCTAGAAGTACATGTCGATATATCACCGCTTTACATCAATGTGCTCATTGATGGAAAATTTGATTTTTAAGAAAAAACTTAAACATAAACATCTGGATAAGTGAAACTGTTTTATTGACATATTAAAGAATATGCATTTTAACATAATTTTTTTGTGTCTCACTTTCTCAGTTTATACTAAGCTTGAAAGAAACTTTAAGTTAAACAAACAGAAGGCAAGAAATATAAGACAAAAGATATTCCTAGTTCTTCCAAGTTATAAATCACCAAAATGATGATTATTTAAACATCTGAAATCTTGCATGCATAAATGGCTGTGGACCTAAGAACTCTTCTCAGAGCCTATGATTGAGCTTGCCACAGAAGTGGTACAGCAGGGTCAAAAATAGCAGTCAAACTGGAGCTTTGTAAACAGTAGCTCTCCCCTCTTGCATGCCAATAAGAAGTAAAAATGCAATATGACAGGAAGACTCATTTAAGAGATACCCAGCAGGATGCTCATTGACCCAGAATAATTAAATATGCAGCGTCCTGGATGGACAAAATATAGGATATAACTGAAGGGTACTTTGATGAGCTAATTAAATTATTCTTTCAAAAGTGCAAGGAACCAATTATTCACACAATATCTGAGTGGTGTGGCTTGCCTATATGCTTATTTTACAAAAGAAAATGTAAAACAAATGAACAGTTTGGACAAGCTGGTGGAAGATATCTTGGAGGATTGAGAGAATGTTTTGAATGCCTGAAGTCTTATGCACTGTGTATTCATTGTGAACACTAGTGGTGTTTGTTCACACCTGGGATACCTGCTCAAGGAGTAAGGTTTATATATGAAACTGTGCATTAATACACAGAATGTAAGCATACATCCATGGTAAAATAGACAATCCTATTCACAGGGAGGAATAATATCTTTGTGAATATAAGCCAATCATTTTCATTCTTCCTGTAAATTTTTGTCCATCTGAAACTTTTTATGTCTAAAGTTTATGACCTCAGAGAAAAGGACATTGTGGGAGAAGTGAGAGAGAACAGACTTCCTAAATACCTTTATAAACTCCTTTAGCATACCAAGATTCAGGACTCAGCTCATACACTGCCCAGAATGCAAAGAAGCTCTCTCTCACTCTCCTAGGGCATAAAACTTGTTTTTGTCTGATAAAAAGGAAATAATGACTTGGAGTGAGAGAGCAAGTTTGCTTTTTTTCTTTTTTCTGGGAGTTTGAGGGAATTTAGAAAAAGAAGATAAGCTGGGAAGAGATAAGAGAAAATGATGAGTCATGTGTCCTCAGAGTGAGGAAAAGCTAAGGACAGTGGAAACCTCTTGTCCTGGCTTTCCCTGTGGGATTTAAGAGGGAGTTTGTCAAGCAGCAACAAATCGGATCACAGTAAGCCAAGTGGTACAGTATAGTTTGTCAGACAAAAGGAGACTTTGATATTTGGCTTTCCTGATCCACTCAGGGTTTGTGGGTAGCAGGGATGAGACCCAGGTGTTCTTGTAGCTCCAGTATAGAAGCAGTTGGCCACAGAGTTGAGAGTTCTAGGGATGTTATAGAGCCCACCATGGTGAGGATGTAGTAGAATGCAGAGAGCCTATAGCACCAGATAGAACTGAGGTGACGCTGAGTCAACAAGGGAGGGACAAACAGAGATCAGATATTGAGTCATGCTAGTCACAGATGTCAACTGCACATGTAAGCAGGACCAGCCCCTGACAAGGGGGCAGAAGGGATTGTACTGGAGCCCCAAGATGCCAGCAGACACCTACCCCGTGGACCTAAATTCTTTTCCTTCACCACAAGGTTGCATTGCAGCACACCCTCACACTCACCCAAGCACTGCTTGGAGGGGGTGGAAGAAATAAAAACCTACATCGTTTTTTTTTTCTTGGTGAGTCTGAGCATATCCTAAACTAATGGTTTAAGTAACTTAAACTGACAGGATGATATTAGTCTGCTCAGGCTGCCATAGCAAAATGCCATATACTAGCAGGCTTAAACAACAGAAATTTATTTCTCACAGTTCTGAAGGCTAGGAACTCCAACATTAAGATGCCAGCTGGTTCAGTTCCTGGTGAGGGCTCTCTTTCTTGATTGCAGATGGCTGCCTTCTCACCATGTACTCACATGGTGGAACAGGGAAGCTCTGGTCTCTCTGCACCAGCCTGTCAGATTTGGGCCCCACATTTATGAGCTCATTTAACATTTTTCACTTCCTCATAACCCCTAACTCCAAATACAGTCACATGGGGAATTAAAGTTGAACAAATACATTTTGTAGGGACACAATTCAGCTTATAGCAAGTGCTAAATGTTTGTTTTCTTCCTTCCACCCAGTGGACTGAAGTTTTGTTTCAGGGAAACAAAATGGATTATAGACAAAGCCACATCTTCTTTGAAAGAAAAGTAATATCTGAGTTTATAAAGAGTTATGACTGTGCGCTGTCTCTTTGTGATTGTACACAAACACAAACATAATAATGAAGCAACTAGCTATTTCCTTAAAATGGGACAGACCCTGGCTCACTAGTGGCTGTGGACAGCCTCAGACCAACAAACTTGAATCAATGCACTGGGCTTACAGTAGTCCATTTTCTGAATATTTCCATGCCTTCAAAATAGTGGCCATGCCCCTTCTGTGCACTCTGTGCGTGTATTATGTATTTTTCAATAGATTTGATTGACTGGACAATTTTATCAAATGAGTTGTTAATCTATAGAAGTGTTTTTCCATCCCAAATACTCATGTATTTTCTAGTTCAAGGTTAAAGACAAAAACTGAGGAAACTACATGGGGCAATGTAATAATAAGCAGAAAAAAAATAGATCCTGCTGTTTTAAATGAAATATACATAGCCCACAACCTAATTCCATCTGTGATGTTCCCTTTAAGAAATGCTAGGTTCTCCAAAACATTTCGGCAAAACTGATCTATAAATAAATCATTAGTCTCTGCAGTGGGGATAAGCAAAACCAAGGGCATTCTCTGCATGGCTTTGTTTCTTCCTCATGACATTGTGGGAAAGAGAAAGGAAATGCTTATGGGTATCATGGAATAAAGAGGAGGAGTCCATAAGGAGTCATAAATCTAAATGATTGTAATTCATCCAGATGGAAAATTTGGAGATTCTATTAAAAATACAATCTCTTCATATTATTTGCTGCATTGGTGAGAAATGGAATTCAAAAGCTCTGCCTTCACAAGCTTAGTAATATTAAAAGATTTTTCCCTTCAAATCCATTGCAGGCATCATTGTGTATCTCCCAACAGAAGTCCCCGAGTCCTTGAAGCAGGCTCCATGTTATAGTGGGGAAGGTGCGTTGTAATGAGAACCAAGCAATTTATGTTCAAAGCCATCTTTCTACTGTTGATAAGTCACTTTGCTTTGCCTCCTTAATTGTAAAGTGTCCCATCAAACTCAACAGGTTACTCTGAGGCTCTAAAGAAACATAAGCAGTCAGATGCAAATATAGATACTAAATAGTATAACTTGTTTATAATAGGCTTTCAAAAGATTTTTAATGAAAGAAGCATATAAACTGGAATAAAAACTTTTAGGCTTTTTTCTACCTGCATGTCAACAACCTCCAAAAAAGATCATTACCTTCAATACTTCCTGCATTTTTACATCAATACATATAAGTCATTTCAAAGATGTGAAAAAATGTGAGCAGATAAGATGAGCTTGGAAATAAAAAAAGAGAAAAAGGAATTATTCACCAAGAAGCAATGACACCATTAGGATGCCCTCTTATGCCTAACACTGAGTCTAAAGTACTCTAAGAAGCCTGACTGGAGTTAGTGGTCTTATTTAGTTGGGTTTTATTTGGCTCAGTCAAATTGCCATTTTGGTAGACTTATTGCTCAACAGCTGCTCATCTAATCAAGAAAAAGCCAAAACTCAATGAAGAGTCATTTCCTTGCTTCTTTTCATTCCTGTGCAAGTGACAATTGAATTACATTTTCAAAATATTTCATATGCATGAAAATTTAGAACATGCAATAAAGCCAGCTGCAGAAGACTGAAAGTCAGCTCAAAGCCATATCGAGATGCAAGAGATTTATTTTGCTTAGAATGGTCACCTATGGCAACAGCATCTATTTAATTATGTATCCCTCATTGCTTTTTCTGTAAGTAAATGATGTGATATTCTGAGTAAAGTCACTGAATTTCTCCTAGGATTAGTGTCACCTGCAAATACTGCCACTCTATTAATTTAGACAGGCTCAAAGTAACCTCCTTCCCACACCAGCAGTGGATATACTAGCCTAGGTACCAATAGAATTGTGCTTTCTTCAAGCTCAGTTCTGCCAAAGATCACAGTGGGGAAAGTGCTTCCTTATCTGGAGTCCCTAAGATAGAAGATATGCATATGTCAGCATTGTGCAACTCCAGGGGGGCACCAATCATACGGATACCATGCTATTGATGTAGTGGTCCTACAATTCTGCATTTTTATAGGAAGTGGGGATATAGCTTCCATCAGACTTCTAAAAATGTTCCCAACCCTCAATAGTCAAAGACATTCATTTAGATTTCAAAAAAATTGAATAGAAAGCAGCTTATCTTTATATCTGACTTCTCTTTTTCTTCATTATGCAAAAAGACCAGCCTTGCAAAGTGGCTTTCTTGCATTTAGGTTAAAAGCTTCAATTAATAGTTAATTGCTTATTATTCAATGGCAAATTATCCATGTGCTGTATTTGTCAGTTTCCCTGCCTATTTTATTTCTGGCTGTCTTCACTGATAGGTTATAAGCTTGTCCACCAGAAAGTATACATAAGGTCAATGAGGTAAATGTATTACTTATTAATTCTGCTGAAAAACTGAGAGAAGAAGATATATTAATATAATCTACTGATTTTCAATAGGAAACTGTTCTATTATTTGACATTTCCAATTCTTCTTGTTATTCACATATTTTTACCACTGACAATTGGAAGGCAACCTTGCCTAAAAGACAGTTATTTATTACACCATACAAAGCATGTGCTTTTTTTCCTGCTTATTTAGCAGTGTGATCTTTCAGAAACATTTAGAAAAGAAAACATCTTAGCTATCAAATGTACATAAATGGTTGATTAATTATTTCCCATGAAACTAGGCATTAAAGCAAGTAGGTGTGTGTGTTTTGGGAGAATGGAGGTGGGACATAAGATATCAAGCATTCTGTGTAAAGATCAAATAACCCATACTCATTTTACAGTAACTCCTCTTCCTGACAAGTACTAAGTAGCTTCTTGCCTGCATTTTGATACTAAGGAAACAGAGAACTTGCTCACTCACACTAAATAAATGCAGCCCAAAATTTGCTCACAGTGCCAGTCTCTGCTGCAGCAATTCAAAGGAGAATCTTGCTGTTCGGGCAGAAGAAATTCAATCACCTTGTGGAGATAATGAAAAAGCTTCATACTTTTAATCAGATATTGATCGATTACCATAATATTCTCCCATAGCAATAGCTGCAGGCATAAGAAACGGAAAGAATGGAAGAGATTTTTAGGAGAATACAAAAATAAATAAGTATTTGAGACTTAGATACTGCAAAACAACAGCAATTGCTACTCTAAAAGCTTGGTTGCACTCTTGCAGCCCATAATAAAGTCTGTTCTTATTGATCATTGGGTTGCTGGGAGAGTAGGAACATTTGTAGACAGTTCTCCAGTGTTGTTTGTTAATTATCCTTGTCTACTGGATTTCCTGCCAGCTATCCCAAACAGTTAGTGCTATGAGTGGCTCAAGCAATAAAGTCCTAAAACTACAGGTTCTATATATTCCAGAATATATGTTTCATATAATTGTGTTGCTGTTCTTTAAATGGAATCTATGTTTCTTGTATTGTAGAACATGCAGCACAATGTATATAGACTTGTCATAGCTAATTTTGATAAAGAAAAAAAAACAGGAATGGTCTTTCTTGTCTCAGTAACACGCATCTTTGCTGGTTAATGAGGCTTCTCTCTGTGTCTCTGACTAAGGACAAGTGAGCCAGCACAGTTGTCTTCATCATAACAGAACAATTTCATTTTTTCAAACATTTATAGAGCTCCCACCCTCTGCATAGCACTGTTTAAGGTGCTAAAAGACATAATACTGCATTACTGTCCTAAAAAAGATTACCCCAAGCCAAAAAAGAAGAAAACATTTTTAAATACGGACATAGAAAAATGAATCCTAAGGGATTAATTTTACAAATACGCTCAAAGCATGAATCTGTTAAGAGATTTTGAATTTGTGTAAAAATAAAGGGTAGCAGGATTAGTGCAAAGGGGAGGATGATTGATAAGCTAGAATCTGTGTCCTTATAGGAAAAAATATTACACTAGTCAGGGGTATAAGCAAGCAGCTTCTAATTATAACATGCTTAAATTAAAGTCGTAAAGTATTGCTACAGCTCAATCCAGAGTATCTCTCTTGACAGCCTGATGTGCCTAAGGATAAAAGTTACGTGCAGGGTTAAAATTTAGTAACATCTAAATGGAATAAAGGATTACATTATGGGCTCACTGGAGAAGGTTTTCCCAAAAGTATATGAATACTACAACTCTGGAATAGCTAGGACTTTATCATAGTGCCAGCATTATTCTCAACTTTGAAGGTCTCCCTCCTTTCATTGCTGAAAGATATTTTTTACTCTATTTCTGGATTACCTTTAGTGCTCTACTGAGAAGACATACATTGTAATAGTTTAAAAAAAATAGATGTTAGTCTGGGGATTATTAAACTTTTAGATTCACAGGTTACTCATTCATTCCTATAAATGTTTTAGAATCTGGTTGTCACTGTTAGGATGCTCAACCGGCTCTCCTTGCAGACTATGAAGATGGGGATCAATCCAGTGGTACAAGACTAGCCTGTGTAATGTGGCTTGAGGGCTTTACCCTGTCCTGAATATCTCCTATCTAATGTCACATGCAGGTCACCACCATTAAAGTCAATCTTTCCCTTAAGGAAATCTCATAAACTAGAACATAGATATTTTTAAAAGAAGTAAGTCTAGGGCATGACATTGCAAATGGCAGAATAGGGAGCCCCAGACTTTCTTCCCTCAATGGACATAATGATTTAACAATAAGACATGAGGTAATTTCTTTTGTGAGAAACCAGAAAACACTAAAAAGGATCCTGTACCCCAAATAAGAGCAAAAGCAGCCACATCAAAGCCAACAGGAAAATTTGGGGCACTCTCTCACCATTATCCCTCCGCTGCCAAAATACCATACAAATTAGTAGGAAAATCTCAGTTTCTGGATTCTCTCGGGGAGGAGAAAAGAAGATTAGAGTGTTTATTCAGCATTTAGACTTTGTGGGACAGAGGAACATCTCAAGGGACAGGCTTTTGTCTCAACACTCTTGAAGCACTGACAGGACTCACCATACTCTAGATCTTTGGGGGTTGCTAAGAATAAAAAGGAACTAGGCAAAGTGTTTCTGTTCCAGAAGACCCATACCATAGAAGACAGATGCCAGGGGAACAAGAGATTACAAGCTCCTGAAAGAAAAAACATGTAAAATCTTACATTAGGAATGTACACTCACAGGTTCAAAAAAGATGTATCCACAGAAAAAGTTGAGATCAGTCTCATATAAGCAGAAAGTAGAATGGTGGTTACTAGGGGTTGGGGAAGGGAAAAATGGAGAATTGCTATTCAATGAGTATAAAGATGGTGGTTACTAGGGATTGAGGAAGGAAAAATAGAGTTGCTATTGAACGACTATAAAGATGATGGTTACTAGGGGTTGGAGAAGGAAAAATTGAGAGTTGCTATTCAATTAGTATAAAGATTCAGTCATACAAGAGTGAGATGAAAAATCTCAAGATGAGAAAGTTCCAGAAATTTGCTATACAGCATTGTATTCATAGTTAACAATACTGTACTGTACACTGAAAAATTTTGTAAAGAGGGCCAATCTCACGATCTGATCCCTAGACCTTCTAGGGATGAATGGCAGTGAGGACTGAGCAGGGAATTTGGAGATAAGTAGAGCCAGTCCAGGTCTTGGCTCTGGCACTTTTGAACTGTGTAATAAACTATACAGTTAACTCTACAAACTGTAAAGTTAAATAATTTAACTTATTTAACTCATTTCATTAATGGACATCTTGAACAGAAGATCTCCATTTATGAAATGAGTTAACAACTGTACACAGAGCTTCATGTGAGTTTATATAAGTTAAATACCCAAGTTTTGGAGTTGGAAATAATCTCGGAATCATCTCATCCAATGGCTTTCAAATATTTCTTTGCTTTCTATTCCCTAAAAGTACTTTAAAAAACATTGTACTACTTCATTCATATGAAGTTGTCATCTAACATTTTTCCAATTGAACTGAAGATTGTTAAATAGTCGCGAAGATATACTTTGTCATAGTTAGAATATTGACATTTAAAAATAAAATATTGAATTGTACTTCTATATATATCCAAAGAAATCTAAATGCTACATCATTTTAATACCTATCATCTTTTTTTTTTTTTTTTTGCGGCAGAGTCTCACTCTGTTAACCAGGCTGGAGGGCAATGGCATGATCTTGGCTCACTGCAACTTCTGCTGCCTGAGTTCAAGCGATTCTCCTGCCTCAGCCTCCTGAGTAGCTGGGATTACAGGTGCCCACCACCATGCCCAGCTAATTTTTGTATTTTTAGTAGAGACAGGGTTTAACCATGTTGGCCAGGCTGGTCTTGAACTCCTGACCTCAGGTGATCCACCCGCCTTTGCCTCCCAAAGTGCTAGGATTACAGGCATGAGCCACTGCCGGCTGCCCCAATTTCTTAATTTGTAAAGTTTAAACCTCCAGAAAGATTTTTTAAATAGTACAATTAGCCTCTTAAATACACCAACTGTTAAAATTTTGCTGCGCTTGCTTTTTGCTTTCTTCTTATGTGTGCATGTATGCCCAGGCGTGGTGGCAGGCACCTGTAATCCCAGCTACTTGGGAGGCTGAGGCAGGGAGAATTGCTTGAACCCCAGAGGCAGAGGTTGCAGTGAGCCGAGATCACGACACTGCACTCCAGCCTGGGCAGCACAGCAAGACTCCATCTCAAAAAAATAAATAAAAATAAGTAAGATAAAATAAAACAAAATAATAAAAGAAATTGGGGCAAAAAATTAAAAATACTTGAGCAAGCTTTTCATTAAGTCAGGAAATTTTCCATATTTTTTCCTTAATTTGTGTTTCTTTTTCATTTTGCTGCAAAAATTTGTCTTAAAATAGTAGTTTTCTAATTGAAAATGTTTAATTCATCACTTGTCACATTTCCTTCCAAAATGTGTTTATAAACTGAAATAAATTTTTTCTGTGACTAAAGAAAAAAACCATCTAAATAGTATCATATTTTACCAGACTGAGTTATCACTAAAACTCATTAGGATATAATTGACCAAAACAAAATAAAATTGATCAAAACAAAATTTTTAGAAATAAATTAAGATAAAGCTTTCCCCCATGCAGCTCATATGGCTATCAATAAATATCGTTTATTGCTAGAATAATACACAATTCAGAATCAGCTAGTTCTATTTTTGTTTTTATAAATAAGTTAAGAAAGCTTAACATTTGTTAATAGATGTTCAATTTAGTGAATTAAATGCTAGAAATCACAAAATTGCCTGCTCTCCAGAAACAAATTAACCCCATCGTCCTTCAGTTTTAACGAAAACAAAGAATTAGGAGCCATCTGACTTATTTTATTTTATTTATTTATTTATTTATTTTGAGACACAGTTTGTTGCCCAGGCTAGAGTGCAGTGGCGCGATCTCAGCTCACCGCAACCTCCCCCTACCGGGTTCCAGAGATTCTCATGTCTCAGCCTCCCAAGTAGGTGGGTTTAAAGGGATGCACCATTACACACAACTAATTTTTGTATTATTAGTAGAGATGGGGGTTTCACCATGTTGGCCAGGCTGGTCTCAAACTCCTGACCTCAAGTGATCTGCCTGCCTTGGCCTCCCAAAATGTTGGGATTACAGGTGTGAGCCACCACACCCAGCCCCACCTGACTTTAAAAGGATCCTGTTAGTCATTTGAGTCATTCATTTTCTCAATTTCTGGGAAGATTACTAAGACTTTTCGAAGACTTATGAAATGACAATTTTATATATATATATATATATATATATATAAATATAAAATATATATTAGAGTCAGCAAAACCCGGACTCTACAAAAAATACAAAAATTGGCCTGGCATAGTGGCAATCCTATAGTCCTAGCTACTTGGAGGGGAAGCTGAGGCAGGAGGATTGTTTGAGCCCAGGAGGTTGAGGCTGCAGTGAGCCATGATGGCATCATTGCACTCCAGTCTGGGTGACAGTAAGACTCTGTCTCAAAGAAAGAAAAAAAATAAGAATATCCTTTCCACACTTCCAATATTTCACTCTTCTCTTCTTGCTTTCATGGTGTCCAAAGAGAAATTCAATGTAATTCTTATTTTTGTTTCTCTGTAGGTAATGTATCCCACACTCCTCTCTACCAGGCTTCTGTCAAGATTTTCTCTTTGTCATTGACCTTCTACAGTTTGAATATAACATGCCTAGATGTAGATTTTTTTTTTTTTTTGGTATTTATCCTGCTTGGTGTTCTTTGAGCATTCTGTATCTGTGGTTTTTGTGTCTGTCATTAATTTTGAAAAATTCTCAGCCATTATTACTTCAAGTAATTTTTCTGTTCCTTTCTTTCTTTTCCTTCTGGTATTCTCATTATCTGTATGTTACAGCTCTTATAATTTTCCCACAGTGCTTGGATATTCTATTCCATCTTTTTTATCCTTTTTCCTCTTTGCATTTCAGCTTGGACATTTACCTTAACATTTCTTCAAACTCTCTGATTCTAGTTTTATGGCAGTATAAATGACAGATAAAAATTATATACATTTAAAGATATACAACATGATTTAATATACATTGTGAAATAATTACCACATCAAGATACTTAGCACATTAATTACCTCACATTTTTACCATTTGTGTGTGTGTGGTAAGATCTATAGTCTTAGCAAACTCAAAGTAACAATAGAAAATTATTAGCTATAATCACCATGCTGTACATTAGAGGCACAGAACTTGTTCATCTTATGACTAAAAGTTTTTACTCTCTGACTAACATCTTCTCATTCCCTCACCCCTGGCATCACCCTTCTCTGCTCCTGCAAACAAACCGATTCTTTCCCCAGCCATTATCCAGTCTACTGATGAACTCAAAGCATCTTTCATTTCTATCACAGTGTTTTTTATTTCTAACCTTTCCTTTTAAACCTTAGAGATTGTATCTCTGCTTATTTTACCTATCTGTTCTTGCATGTTGTTCACTCTTTCCATTAGAAACTTTAACACATTAATCACAGCTATATTACATTTCCAGTCTGAAAATTCCAACATCTCTGTAATATCTCAGTCAAGTTTTGATTTTTGCTGTCTCTTCCAACTGTGCTTTTTAAAGGTGTATCTTATAATTTTTTGTTTAAAACCAGACATGATATATCATGGGTAGAAAACTGAAATAGGCTTTTAGTATGAGGTTTTATGTGAATCTGGCTTAGGGTGAGTTATGTTTGTTTGTTGTAACTGTGATGTCAAAGGCTACAATCTCCTCTAGTATTTTTGTTTTTGTCTGCCATCAACTTTGTATATCTCTGGAGACTCATTAAATTGGGTGTGAGGTTTGCAATTCTTTAGTCGTAATCCCCTGTCACCACACAGGAGCCCTGTTGATATGGTGGTAAGGTGTTGAGGAAGGGATGAGTTCTATGATTAGGTCTTATCTTTCAAGGAGCTTGAGTTGGACATTTCCCTTCCCCTAGGTTGGTTAGGCTTTGGTAAAACATCAGTCTGCTGTATTCTAGTAAAATAGTTTCACTTGACAGCAGGCCTCGTTAAGGAGAATAGGGAGTTCTGGGTATATTTCAAAATAGCTACTGTTCCCCTTTTGGATCTTCACCAAGAGAAACTGGTAGGGCTCCTGGAGACAAAACTCACAAAAATTTGGGGACCCTTTTAAGACTGGGCCTCCTCGGAGTTTTTTTTAACTTTCAGCTAATTCACACTGAGCCTCTAGCCATTCATCAATTACTACAGTGTACCTACCAATACTGGCTTAAGCTGAGAGCTTCTGCTCCTAGACTTCTGCTCCAAGTAATCTGTAATTCTCTGTATCTACCTGTCTGTCTGTCTAGTTTTAGGGGCAGTAGTTTGCTTTGGACCTCAATTCTCTGATGGATCTAAAAAGAGCAGTTGGTTCTTATTTTGCTCAGGTGTTTTCTTGTAAGAATTTCTAAGCTCTTGGCCAGGCGCTGTGGCTCACGCCTGTAATCCCAGCACTTTGGGAGGCCGAGGCGGGCGGATCACGAGATCAGGAGATGGAGATCATCCTGGCTAACACGGTGAAACCCCGTCTCTACTAAAAATACAAAAAATTAGCCGGGCGTCATGGCCGGTGCCTGTAGTCCCAGCTACTTGGGAGTCTGAGGCAGGAGAATGGTGTGAATCTGGGAGGGGAGCTTGCAGTGAGCGGAGATCACGCCACTGCACTCCAGTCTGGGCGACAGAGTGAGACTCTGTCACAAAAAAGACAAAAACAACAACAAAAAAGTATTTCTAAGCTCTTTATATGTTGCCTGGGAAACAGAGTCTTTGAAATAATATCTTTAATTTTTCATTTCATTACAGTGCAAATGTTGGGTATCTAAGTTATTATGAAGCAAAATGTATGATAAAAAGTATGATTTTCCTTTAGTAAATACATATGCATGAGTTCCATTTTTGAAAATAATTCTGAAATGACTCAATTTTTTAGATACTAATGATCAAATCTTACCTATATATTTATTTAAAAAGCAAGACACTAGAAACTAATCAGTTCTACAAGTATTTTATGTTAACAGGAAGTAGAAATTATTAAACATTTTTATAAGGCAATTTAAGAGGATTGACTATAATTGCTATAAATATTTTATGACATATTTTGATAAAATAGGTTTTAAGTACCTTATTGAATAACTCATACTATGGGTATACGAAATCTCTACAACTTTTATCTGTGGTTTTATCCAATGTAATTTGAAAAATCTGATAAGCATTAAGCATTGCAATTGCAATTAAAGAAGTAACATCATTAACCTATACCACTTTGGCTATTTATGTTAGTCCATCTGTGTTGCTATAAAGGAATACATGAGACTGGGTAATCTATGAAGAACAGAGGTTCATTTGGCTCATGGTACTACAGGCTGTGCATGAAGCATAGTGCTAGCATCTGCTTCTGGTGAGGGCCTCAGGAAACATAATCACGGCAGAAGGTATAGGAGAGCCAACATGTCAAATGGCAAGAGAGGGAGCAAGAGAGAGAGAGAAAGGAAGTGCTAGGCTCTTAAACAACCAGATCTCATGTGAACTCAGAGTGAGAACAGCACCAAGCCATTCATGAGGGATCCACTCCCTTGACCCAAACACCTCCCACGGGCCCTCCTCCAATACTGGAGGTTGCATTTCAACATGAGATTTGGAGGGGACAAAACATCCAAACCAGAAGAAGTTGCTTTTCTTTCCAGCTAATGAAGCAAGAGATGAACATAAAAGCTGAAATAAAACTGTTCACATTTAAATACATGCAAAAATTCATTTCTAGAATTCAATGTATCTTACTGTGCTCTCCTTTATTCTTACTAGACATTGCCTAAAGTACTGCATTCTGTCACAGTGGTCAAGGGGTCGCAGAGGTAAGGTAATTAAGTAAGTGTTCCATTACCCTCTCAGCCTAAATTCTACAATATATTTGATTTTGAAACCTCCTAACAAGGATCAAAATACCCCAACTCTAATGTTATTTTTCAGTATTACCAGAAAACCATAAGCCTAGCAAAACCAAGATGCTCTGTGACAGGTTTATAAGTCATTAAATGAGGTTTCCAAAACAATAAAAATATTTCAATATAACTTTTTTTTTTTTTAAAGGCCCTGGGTTTCCTGGGTAACCAGGACAACACACGATAGTAAGATTTAGGATAAAAGTAGAGTATGCTTTTTTTTTTAATATAGAGAGAAATCTAATTGTGATAGGAAGTAGAAAGTTACAATCTACATGAAGCTGGGAAAGTATACAAATGGAAGTTGAAGACAAGAAAATGTGTTTCCTTAAAACTACAGAGCCCACATATACCTCAGAAAGTCTTTGTATACCTGCAGAATTATGCATACATCAATTTGATAACCACTAGTCCAGTCCAACTTTCACATTTTAAAAATGAAGAACCAGAAGCCATAGAAATTAAATGACTTGTCCAGCACTACACAATTGCTTTGTGGCAGAACTGGGACTAGAACTTAGGTTTCCTATTTCCCAAGCTGTTCTTTCCAACACGCTATGCTATTCTCATTTTATATATGAGTCATATATAACTTTAAAATCCAGTTTAAAGAGGTTAAGAGTCCTGAGGAAGATGACTGTGTGATCTTGGTCAGACTCAGGCTTAGGTAAAACTCCATTTACATGTAGATTCTTCATTCAATAGATTTTTAAAAATTATGTGTTTAACATATTGCTAAAATACCCAATACTTTTAGAATGAGTAACACCTTAAAAGTTGTTAGCGATTTATATTTCAATGTGAATAAAGCCTGTTTCTACATGGGAAATAAAAGGGAAGAGCAAGCACCCCTTTTTCAGTGATAGTCCAATCAGGAGAGAAGACCCACTACACCGGGTAGAGAGTAAGAGATTTATTACATAAAATAGATCTGAAGCAAGTGTGGGGCCAATCACTACCATCCCTGCTGCTATAATTGAGTTACCCTTATCCAGGGCATGGAGTACATGAAGGGAAGTGTGAAAATCTAAACAAACTTTAGGTTATATTCATAAGAAGGAATGTGGAGGGAGGAATAATTTTTAGCATTAATTGCAAAAGCCAGGCTTTTGAGAGAGAAAAGATGTTGGGGATCTCAACAACTTAGCTTTCCATATTACATGCAGAGCTCAGAGGCCTAAGAACATAGTGTCTATGTGGTGATTACTGAGGCAGTAGAAGGCTTGATGACTTTGGCTGTGTTTCTCACTCAAGAAGTATGGAGTGCCTGATTAGATGGGGGAGGGGAATTCAAAAGTTGTGAATAAGGCTTAAGATGTAGGTCTCAGAATCCTATCATCCATCTACTTATCCTCCCCTCTGGAATGGACTCCAGTGGGGAGGCAATGAGGAGAATAACTAGGTAAGTTTTAGTAAAGTCACAGGGAAAAGCACTGCTGGGAGATTGCAAACTCAAAGAGAAGCCTCTTTACTAACATGGATCCTGAGTAGTAGAGAAGAAATAGCCAAAAATGTTATCTGGCTAGATGAGTCTAGGAGGAGTCTTATAAACCCCAGCACAGTGAAGAGAAAACAGCCATGAGTTCCAGAATCCTGCAAAAAAAAAAAAAAAAAAAAAAAAAAAAGAGCTCAGAAAGGCAGAGAGGGGCCTGTAGACAGAAGACTACCTTCATTTGGGTCTCATAAACCTGATAAATAGGGCCATGGACCTGGCGGCCTCAGCCATAAACATCAACACAAAAGAAGAGCAAACAACACCTCAGCAGAGGTCAGCAGATGCTGGTGACCACTGGGCACTGATTGACTTATCCATGATGGCTTAATGATAAGACTCCCTTTCCTCCCTCTACTGCCTCCACTAACTTAGATCACCCCCAGGATAAGATGAAGGCTGAGGCACAATCTTGATTTTGGGCTGGGCACTTGCTCGCATTTGCCCAAAGGAAATGGAGTTTGAAAACAGAAGTCATTGAATTACATTAACTTGTCAGGATAAACTTTTCTGGCTGGGCATGATAGCTCACACCTGTAATCTCAGTGCTTTTGGGAGGCTGAGGTGGGAGGATCACTTGAGGCCAGGAGTTCTAGAACAACCTGGGCAACATAGCAAGACCTTCTCTCTACAAAAAGTTTTCTTAAAAAAGTAAAGTGTGAACTTTTCTGGCATCAGCAGAAATGAGCCCAGGAACTGCATTAATTCCAGCCTTAGACAAAATATTTACTGTGAATTGTGAACTAAATTGTGTCCTCCCTCCCCCAACAAATTCATATGTTGAAGTCCTAATCCCCAATATGATGCTAATGGTATTCAGAGATGGAATCTGTGAGAGATAATTAGGTTTAGATGAGGTAATGAGGATGCGGTCTGCATGATGGGATTAGTGCCCTTATAAGAAGAGGAAAAGAGACCGGAGCTCTCTCTCCACCATGCAAGGGCAAGGCTAGAAGGCTAGAAGATGGCTAGAAGGCAGCCATCTGAAATCCAGAAAGAGAGCCCTCACCAGGAACTGAATCAGTTGGCACCTTGATCTTGGACTTCCCAGCCTCCAAAGTGATGATAAACAAATGTCTGTTGTTTAAGCCACCTAGTCTATGGTATTTTGTTATAGCAGTCCACACAGACTAATATACTTTAGTTTTACAACTTCTGTGACTTTGGAAATTTTATACCCTTAAAGAGAGATACTACAAAATTATACATCAAAAATGCTTTAACCAATATATTCTCTGCTGCAAGATGCAAAATTTCCTATTTCCCTTTGCCAATTGCAGTAGTGCTTTTTGTTGTTATTGCTAAAAAATGAAAATGGAAGACTCTGTATTCACAACTGGATCAGAGAGCAGTGTCAAGTTGATAGAAGGTGACCAGAAATTAAATTGAGCTAGAAAAAATTTAAAGCATGCATTCTCTCTTCATTAGGAATCCCCTAAATCCCTGGAAAGCAGATCCCATACGCTGCAATAACATGTAATAGAGATGCAAGTTATTTTATTTGGACATTAAAGGAGAAGGCAAGCTCATAAACTAAGGACTCTAGGACAATTTAGCAGGAACTGTTTGTCTGAATTTCCATGAGGGTTGTATTTCCCTTGGAGAAGCCATGAAAACAAGCGAGTTTTACTCTGAAACAAATTAAGCTGATGTTCAGGGCTCTAAATTTACATAGACATCTTCAAGGCTCTGAGAGGGGTCCTTTCAATGTATTCATACAGTCAAATGTTTCCGTAAAATTTGTAACTGTGTATTATTTTAACTGAATTTACTTATAGCTGCTTTCTCTTTCTACTCTGACTAATCTTCGAGCTTTAGCTCCCCTAGTATCATGTGGCACCAAGGTGGTCATGGGCACTTTTAGTATCCAACTGGGAGAAGCTGAGTTGATAGTACATTTAGTTTGTCTGTGGTGAGACATGTTTACGTGGGTCATAATCACTCTATGCATGGGGAGGTTGTTATTTCAAGCAGTGCTCCTACCCTGCCCCCTTACCTGGCATCATGTGACGGAAATGTGGAGTTAGGTTTTGTCGGGAAAATATTGTGCTATACAACATCAAGAGTACATGGGTAGGGAGGAGAAACAAGGTTTGAAACAGATGAGTCAAAAACTAATCTATGAAAAATTACTTCAATGATCATATACGGAAAATTGTAAAGAGATTCTCCCTGACACCTAGTAAGAATGGAAGCTCTGTCCTATTAGGAATATATACAGTAACGTAGCATCAAAACATAAGATTTTTTTGATAGAAATTTCATGAAATACAATTGATCAAAATTCATTTGTTTGTAAGAAACCAACCGGAGCAACCCTACAAAAAGTGAATACACCTGTGTGGGAGGTCACATATCTAGGCATCTTGACTATCAATAATCTAAAAGACAAACTTTAAATAACCTTTCAATGGAAAAATTGAATTATATTTCTATTATCTGATAAAAATGTCACAGAGTCACTGTGATGTGGAAAATGCTCAAACCAGTTTTTCCTCTGCTCTCACACCACAGCAACAAAAATCATCAACATTGAAGATGACTTCAATGACAAAACATAGGGGAGGGTGTTCTCCCCACCAGCAAGTGGCAGGGAACACCATCTACGGTGAACACCAACTAGGTGTCCTCCAGTTCAATTCTCACCCTGTCTAACTGGAGGTAGTGTCAGATCCCACAGGTTTGGGGTTCAGTCCCCAAGACTCCCTCCTACCCCTTGAGACTCTTGGCCTCTGGAACTTCTGACAGACTGGCTTCAAGTTGGGGTTCCCATGACCCCCACTTTCGGTTTGGTTAATTTGCTGGAAAAGCTCACAAAACTCAGGAAAACGGACATTTACGAGTTTATTATAAAGGATGTTACAAAGATACAGATGAAGAGATGCATAGGGGGATGGGGACATGGAGCTTCCATGCCCACTCCCAGATGCGCCACCCTCCATGAATCTCCATGTGTGCAGCTATCCAGAAGCTCTCCAAACCTTGTCCTCTTGGTTTTCTATAGAAGCTTCATTACGTAAGCATGATTGATTAAACCACTTACCATTGGTGATCAACTTGATCTGCAGCCCCTCTCCCCTCCCTGGAGGTTAGGGGTGGGGCTGAAAGTCTCAACCCTCTAATCCTGCCTTTGTAACCAGCCCCACCCTGAAGCTGTCGACATTTGCATATAAGACAACACTTTGGAGATTCTAAGGATTTTAGGAATTTTATGCAAGGAAATGAGGTCGAAGACCAAACATACATTTTATAATATCATTCACTGTCATAAGACAAGGTGACCAAAAAATGTTGAAACATTGTAGCTAAATGTTGAGATTAGTATTATTTTGGGCTTTTTGCTCTGTTGTCGCTTTAGTGTTTGTCAGCTTTAAAAATTGTATTTTGTTGTGATTTCTTTTTCTCATTCTAAATATTCATGTTTGTGTCAATTTTGTGCTGCTTTTCTTAAAGAAAATGCTTTAAATTGTATAAAATTCAGACCCTACAAAGTCTAGGTCTACAAAGTCTGTCCCTGACTAAGAGACAAAAACCCGAGTTAAGAGTTACCTTCATTTCTCCTATTACGATTGGAGCCTGTTTCCTATTTTATGCCTGGTGGAAATAGCTAATTGATGCCTATTTCTCTCAAATGTGTAGCTGTTGAAGAAAATGAAATTAATAAAATTAAATCAAAAGGAGAGTCTATGGCCCCTGTTTGAATTGGAAACTAATTACTGATCTCGAAAAAAGAACCACACAAGAGGATATGTGAGTATGTGTATTATTTGGTACAAAGGATAATTTTTAAGAACACAAATCATGCATAGATGTAGTAGGTAAATGCATATTTGTGATTACTTGCAGTTCTGTTTTGAAACCAATTAGTTTTAATTTCATATTCAAAATAATGAATGGCAATGTATTTGAAATGTAATTGACCTGTTCCTACAGAACATACTGCAAAAATAGGCAATGCATTCTGTTGGTTCTGATCAGCTATCTTTATTTACTTATGTTTTATCAGATCACTTTTTTTTTTTTTAGACGGAGTCTCACTCTGTTGCCCAGGCTGGAGTGCAGTGGTGCGATCCTGGCTCACTGCAACCTCGGCCTCCTGGGTTTAAGAGATTCTCCTGCCTCAGCTTCCTGAGTAGGTGGGATCACAGGTGCACACCACCATGCCTGGCTAATTTTTGTAATTTTAGTAGAGACAGGGTTTCACCATGTTGGTCAGGCTGGTCTCAAACTCCTGACCTCGTGATCCACGTGTCTCAGCCTCCCAAAGTGCTGGGATTACAGGCATGAGCTGCTGCACCCGGCCTTAACAGATCACTCTTTAGGGCTCTACAAATAAGTGACTTTTAAGAAATAAAAAATAAGAAGAAACCTACATGTAGTAGCTAGAAAAACTAAATCATTAATCCTATTTTTAATTCTAGAAAGTGTGGCATTGTCCTTTCCTTGATAAAAATATCTGATTTGCATGAGATAATAGCCTCACACTGACTTAATAAAATTTAAAACCAGAACAAAAACTATAGTTTATTCAGATTATCACCAAGTAGGTACCACCTGTTCAGAATACTACAAAGTTAGAAAAGGCTCTTTCTTTCAATGCCCCAGGGATGAAGCAATGGCCAACTCATTCATTCAAGGTACCTCTGGTGTTTTTGTTCACTGCTGCATTCCTGAACAGTACATAGTACACTGTAGGGGCTCAATAAACAGTTCTCACTATGGATAACACTGAAGTACACTCACTATGTGAGTACACTCACTATGTAAAAGACTGAGGTACACTACAGTTTATGTGAATGGCACCCATTAGAATTATGCTGTTATCAACCTGTGTGGACAAACTTGGTGGTCCTGAAAATTATTTGTTAAATGAATAAATGAAATATGCTGAAAGTCTATGATTTGTCACCCCTGATCCAGATACTAATGACAGGAAAAGGAATAAAGCAGTCCTTCAATTTAAGCTAATCCCTAATTAGCCAAGAGAAACTAACAAAATAGAACATAATAAAATGTTACACATGTGTTTTAGGGTTCTCCAGAGAAACAGAACCAAAGGATATATCCTTTTGAGAGAGAGAGAGGGGAGGAGATTTATTAGAGGAATTGGATCTTATGATTATGAAAGCTGAAAAGTCCCATGATATGCCATCTGAAAACTAGAGAACCAGGGAACCCAGTAGTAGCGTGGCTCAGCTCATGTCTCAATGCCTGAGAACCTGAGGGGCTGCTGGTCCAAGTCTTGCATCCAAAGGCTGGAGAAGCTGGAGTTCTGATGTCCAGGGGCAGGAGAAAATGAGTGCCCCAGCTTCAGAAAACTGAGGGCAAATTCACCTTTCCTCTGCCTTTTTGTTTTATCCAGGTTCTCATAGAACTAAATAGCGACTGCTCACATTGGGTGAGGGTGGATCTTCTTTACTCAGTCCAGTGATTTAGATGGCAATCTCTTTTGGAAATACCCTCCCAGACATAACCAGATATAATGCTGTATCCGTCATCTGGGAATTCTTTAGTCAAGTTGACACCTAAAATTAACCATGACATACCTGCTAATATAGAGATATGAAAAGTTCCATGATCATTATTAAATCTGTCTAAAGAGGTTGAGAAATCTTCCCAGAGGCATTGAGATTTGAACTGGGTAAAGGATTTTGCTTGGCAAACACAGGAAGGAAAAACATAAAGAGAGAACAGCTTGATACTTGGGTGTATTAGTCCATTTTCACGCTGCTAATAAAGACATATGCAAGACTGGCAATTTACAAGAGAAAGAGGTTTAATGGCCTTACAGTTCCATGTGGCTGGAGAGGCCTCACAATCATGGCAGAAGGCAAGGAGGAGAAAGTCACGTCTTACATGGATGGCAGCAGGCAAAGAGAGCAAGCTTGTGCAAGGAAACTCCCCTTTTAAAAACTATCAGATCTGTTTCTGGCTGCCAAGATGGCTGAATAGGAACAGCTCTGGTCTACGGCTCCCAGCGTGAGTGACGCAGAAGACGGGACATTTCTGCATTTCCATCTGAGGTACCGGGTTCATCTCAGTAGGGAGTGCCAGACAGTGGGTGCGGGATAGTAAGTGCAGCACACCGTGCGCGAGCCGAAGCAGGGCGAGGCATCCTCACTCGGGAAGCACAAGGGGTCAGGGAGTTCCCTTTCCTAGTCAAAGAAAGGGGTGACAGACGGCACCTGGAAAATCGGGTCACTCCCACCCTAATACTGTGCTTTTCCGACGGGCTTAAAAAACGGCTCACCAGGAGATTATATCCCGCACATGGCTCGGAGGGTCCTACGCCCACGGAGTCTCACTGATTGCTAGCACAGCAGTCTGAGATCAAACTGCAAGGCAGCAGCGAGGCTGGGGGAGGGGCGCCCGCCATTGCCCAGGCTTGTTTAGGTAAACAAAGCAGCCGGGAAGCTCGAACTGGGTGGAGCCCACCACAGCTCAAGGAGGCCTGCCTGCCTCTGTAGGCTCCACCTCTGGGGGCGGGGCACAGACAAACAAAAAGACAGCAGTAACCTCTGCAGACTTAAATGTCCCTGTCTGACAGCTTTGAAGAGAGCAATGGTTCTCCCAGCACGCAGCTAGAGATCTGAAAATGGGAAGACTGCCTCCTCGAGTGGGTTCCTGACCCCTGATTCCAGAGCAGCCTAACTGGGAGGCACCCCCCAGTAGGGGCAGACTGACACCTCACACGGCCGGGTACCCCTCTGAGACAAAACTTCCAGAGGAACGATCAGACAGCAGCATCTGCGGTTCACGAAAATCTGCTGTTCTGCAGCCACCGCTGCTGATACCCAGGCAAACAGGGTCTGGAGTGGACCTCTAGCAAACTCCAACAGACCTGCAGCTGAGGGTCCTGTCTGTTAGAAGGAAAACCAACAAACAGAAAGGACATCCACACCAAAAACTCATCTGTACATCACCATCATCAAAGACCAAAAGTAGATAAAACCACAAAGATGGGGAAAAAACAGAGCAGAAAAACTGGAAACTTTAAAAACCAGAGCGCCTCTCCTCCTCCAAAGGAATGCAGTTCCTCACCAGCAATGGAACAAAGCTGGATGGAGAATGACTTTGACGAGTTGAGAGAAGAAGGCTTCAGATGATCAAATTACTCCAAGCTACAGGAGGAAATTCAAACCAAAGGCAAAGAAGTTAAAAACTTTGAAAAAAATTTAGACGAATGTATAACCAGAATAACCAAGACAGAGAAGTGCTTAAAGGAGCTGATGGAGCTGAAAGCCAAGGCTCGAGAACTACATGAAGAATGCAGAAGCCTCAGGAGCCGATGCGATCAACTGGAAGAAAGGCTATCAGTGATGGAAGACGAAATGAATGAAATAAAGCGAGAAGGGAAGTTTAGAGAAAAAAGAATAAAAAGAAACGAACAAAGCCTCCAAGAAATATAGGACTATGTGAAAAGACCAAATCTACGTCTGATTGGTGTACCTGAAAGTGACGGGTAGAATGGAACCAAGTTGGAAAACACTCTGCAGGATATTATCCAGGAGAACTTCCCCAATCTAGCAAGGCAGGCCAACATTCAGATTCAGGAGATATAGAGAACGCCACAAAGATACTCTTCAAGAAGAGCAACTCCAAGACACATAATTGTCAGATTCACCAAAGTTGGAATGAAGGAAAAAATGTTAAGGGCAGCAAGGTAGAAAGGTTGGGTTACCCACAAAGGGAAGCCCATCAGACTAACAGCGGGTCTCTCGGCAGAAACTCTACAAGCCAGAAGAGAGTGGGAACCAATATTCAACATTCTTAAAGGAAAGAATTTTCAACCCAGAATTTCATATCCAGCCAAACTAAGCTTCATAAATGAAGGAGAAATAAAATACTTTACAGAGAAGCAAATGCTGAGAGATTTTGTCACTACCAGGCCTGCCCTAAAAGAGCTCCTGAAGGAAGCACTAAACATGGAAAAGAACAACCGGTACCAGCCACTGCAAAATCATGCCAAATTGTGAAGACCATCGAGGCTAGGAAGGAACTGCATCAACTAACGAGCAAAATAACCAGCTAACATCATAATGACAGGATCAAATTCACACATAACAATACTAATTTTAAATGTAAATAGACTAAATGCTCCAATTAAAAGACACAGACTGGCAAATTGCATACAGAGTCAAGACCCATCAGTGTGCTGTATTCAGGAAACCCATCTCATGTGCAGAGACACACATCGGCTCAAAATAAAAGGATGGAGGAAGATCTACCAAGCAAATGGAAAACAAAAAAAGGCGGGGGTTGCAATCCTAGTCTCGGATAAAACAGACTTTAAACCAACAAAGATCAAAAGAGACAAAGAAGGCCATTACATAATGGTAAAGGGATCAATTCAACAAGAAGAGCTAACTACCCTAAATATATATGCACCCAATACAGGAGCACCAAGATTGATAAAGCAAGTCCTGAGTGACCTACAAAGAGACTTAGACTCCCACACAATAATAATGGGAGACTTTAACACCCCACTGTCAACATTAGACAGATCAACGAGACAGAAAGTTAACAAGGATAGCCAGGAATTGAACTCAGCTCTGCATCAAGTGGACCTAATAGACATCTACAGAACTCTCCACCCCAAATCAACAGAATATACATTTTTTTTCAGCACCACACCACACCTGTTTCAAAATTGACCACATAGTTGGAAGTAAAGCTCTCCTCAGCAAATGTAAAAGATCAGAAATTATAACAAACTGTCTCTCAGATCACAGTGCAATCAAACTAGAACTCAGGATTAAGAAACTCACTCAAAACCGCTCAACTACTTGGAAACTGCTCCTGAATGACTACTGGGTACAGAACGAAATGAAGGCAGAAATAAAGATGTTCTTTGAAACCAACGAGAACAAAGACACAACATACCAGAATCTCTGGGACACATTCAAAGCAGTGTGTAGAGGGAAATTTATAGCACTAAATGCCCACAAGAGAAAGCAGGAAAGATCTAAAATTGACACCCTAACATCACAATTAAAAGAACTAGAAAAGCAAGAGCAAACACATTCAAAAGCTAGCAGAAGGCAAGAATAACTAAAATCAGAGCAGAACTGAAGGAAATAGAGACACAAAAAACCCTTCAAAAAATTAATGAATCCAGAAGCTGGTTTTTTGAAAGGATCAACAAAATTGATAGACCACTAGCAAGACTAATAAAGAAGAAAAGAGAGAAGAATCAAATAGACTCAATAAAAAATGCTAAAGGAGATATCACCACCAATCCCACAGAAATACAAACTATCATCAAAAGATACTACAAACACCTCTACGCAAATAAACTAGAAAATCTAGAAGAAATGGATAAATTCCTGGACACATACACCCTCCCAAGACTAAACCAGGAAGAAGTTGAATCTCTGAATAGACCAATAACAGGATCTGAAATTGTGGCAATAATCAATAGCTTACCAACCAAAAAGAGTCCAGGACCAGATGGATTCACAGCCGAATTCTACCAGAGGTACAAGGAGGAACTGGTACCATTCCTTCTGAAACTATTCCAATCAATAGAAAAAGAGGGAATCCTCCCTAACTCATTTTCTGAGGCCAGCATCATCCTGATATCAAAGCCGGGCAAAGACACAATCAAAAAAGAGAATTTTGGACCAATATCCTTGATGAACATTGATGCAAAAATCCTCAATAAAATACTGGCAAACCGAATCCAGCAGCACATCAAAAAGCTTATCCACCATGATCAAGTGGGCTTCATCCCTGGGATGCAGGGCTGGTTTCATATACACAAATCAATAAATGTAATCCAGCATATAAACAGAACCAAAGACAAAAACCACATGATTATCTCAATAGATGCAGAAAAGGCCTTTGACAAAATTCAACAACCCTTCACGCTAAAAACTTTCAATAAATTAGGTATTGATGGGACGTATTTCAAAATAATAAGAGCTATCTATGACAAACCCACAGCCAATATCATACTGAATGGGCAAAAACTGGAAGCATTCCCTTTGAAAACTGGCACAAGACAGGGATGCCCTCTCTCACCACTCCTATTCAACATAGTGTTGGAAGTTCTGGCCAGGGCAATTAGGCAGGAGAAGGAAATAAAGGGCATTCAATTAGGAAAAGAGGAAGTCAAATTGTCCCTGTTTGCAGATGACATGATTGTATATCTAGAAAACCCCATTGTCTCAGCCCAAAATCTCCTTTAGCTGATAAGCAACTTCAGCAAGTCTCAGGATAAAAAATCAATGTACAAAAATCACAAGCATTCTTATACACCAATAACAGACAAACAGAGAGCCAAATCATGAGTGAACTCCCATTCACAATTGCTTCAAAGAGAATAAAATACCTAGGAATCCAACTTACAAGGGATGTGAAGGACCTCTTCAAGGAGAAGTACAAACCACTGCTCAATGAAATAAAATAGGACACAAACAAATGGAAGAACATTCCATGCTCATGGGTAGGAAGAATCAATATCATGAAAATGGCCATACTGCCCAAGGTAATTTATAGATTCAATGCCATCCCCATCAAGCTACCAATGACTTTCTTCACAGAATTGGAAAAAACTACTTTAAAGTTCATATGGAATCAAAAAAGAGCCCACATCGCCAAGTCAATCCTAAGTCAAAAGAACAAAGCTGGAGGCATCACGCTACCTGACTTCAAACTATACTACAAGGCTACAGTAACCAAAACAGCATGGTACTGCTACCAATACAAAGATATAGATCAACAGAACAGAACAGAGCCCTCAGAAATAACGCCGCATATCTACAACTATCTGATCTTTGACAAACCTGAGAAAAACAAACAATGGGGAAAGGATTCCCTATTTAATAAATGGTGCTGGGAAAACTGGCTAGCCATATGTAGAAAGCTGAAACTGGATCCCTTCCTTACACCTTATACAAAAATTAATTCAAGATAGATTAAAGACTTAAACGTTAGACCTAAAACCATAAAAACCCTAGAAGAAACCTAGGTATTACCATTCAGGACATAGGCATGGGCAAGGACTTCATGTCTAAAACACCAAAAGCAATGGCAACAAAAGACAAAATTGACAAATGGGATCTAATTAAACTAAAGAGATTCTGCACAGCAAAAGAAACTACCATCAGAGTGAACAGGCAACCTACAAAATGGGAGAAAATTTTCGCAACCTACTCATCTGACAAAGGGCTAATATCCAGAATCTACAATGAACTCAAACAAATTTACAAGAAAAAAACAAACAACCCCATCAAAAAGTGTGCGAAGGACATGAACAGACATTTCTCAAAAGAAGACATCTATGCAGCCAAAAAACACATGAAAAAATGCTCATCATCACTGGCCATCAGAGAAATGCAAATCAAAACCACAATGAGATACCATCGCACACCAGTTAGAATGGCAATCATTAAAAAGTCAGGAAACAACAGGTGCTGGAGAGGATGTGGAGAAATAGGAACACTTTTATACTATTGGTGGGACTGTAAACTAGTTCAACTATTGTGGAAGTCAGTGTGGCGATTCCTCAGGGATCTAGAACTAGAAATACCATTTGATCCAGCCATCCCATTACTGGGTATATACCCAAAAGACTATAAATCATGCTGCTATAAACACACATGCACACATATGTTTATTGCAGCTCTATTCACAATAGCAAAGACTTGGAACCAACCCAAATGTCCAACAATAATAGACTGGATTAAGAAAATGTGGCAAATATACACCATGGAATACTATGCAGCCATAAAAAATGATCAGTTCGTGTCCTTTGTAGGGACATGGATGAAATTGGAAATCATCATTGTCAGTAAACTATTGCAAGGACAAAAAGCAAATACCGCATGTTCTCACTCATAGGTGGGAATTGAACAATGAGAATACATGGACACAGGAAGGGGAACATCACATTCTGGGGACTGTTGTGGGGTTGGGGGAGGGGGGAGGGATAGCATTAGGAGATATACCTAATGCTAAATGACGAGTTAATGGGTGCAGCACACCAGCATGGCACATGTATACATATGTAACTAACCTGCACATTGTGCATATGTACCCTAAAACTTAAAGTATAATAAAAAAAAGCCAAAAACTATCAGATCTCGTGAGACTTACTCACCATCATAAGAACAGCACAAGAAAGACCTGCCCCCAGGATTCAATCACCTCCCACCAGGTCCCTCTGACAACATGTGAGAATTCAAGATGAGATTTGGGTGGGGACAGAGTCAAACCATATCATTGTGAAAAGATGGGATGACTGGAAGCCGGTACCTGTGAAAAGATGGAAAGACTGGAAGCCAGTGTGCAGTGACTATAATATGGCTCAGGTATAGATATTTTCAGAAATGGCAGGAGATATAGCTAGAAAGGTTGGCTCTGAAATGTAAAGGGACTATAATCTCATTCACCTTTGAATTTCTCAGAGCATCTAATACAGTGACTGATATCTATTTAGTGCTCAGCTGCTTAGGAGGAAGATGGATGGGTGTGTGAAGCCTGAGATAGTTTATTTAAACTAACAACACTGCTATAGTCAGGTAAGAAGCTTCAATCTTTATCTAATGTTAATACATTGCTGGCAGGGCGTGATGGTTCACGCCTGTAATCCCAGCACTTTGGGAGGCCGAGGTGGGTGGATCACCTGAGGTCAGGAGTTCGAGACCAGCCTGGCCAACATGGTGAAACCCCATCTCTACTAAAAATATAAAAATTAGCCGGGAGTGGCAGGCGCCTGTAATCTCAGCTACTCAGGAGGCTGAGGCAGGAGAATCGCTTGAACCCAAGAGGCGGAGTTTGCAGTGAGCCAAGATCATGCCATTGCACTCCAGCCTAGGGGACAAGAGCAAGACTTCATCTCAAAAATATAAATAAATAGGCCAGGCGCGGTGGCTGACACCTGTAATCCCAGCACTTTGGGAGGCCAAGGCAGGCAGATCATGAGGTCAGGAGATTGAGACCATCCTGGCTAACATGGTGAAGCCCCATCTCTACTAAAAATACAAAAAAATTAGCTGGATGTGGTGGCAGGCACCTGTAGTCCCAGCTACTCAGGAGGCTGAGGCAGGAGAATGGCATGAACCTGGGAGGAAGAGGTTGCCGTGAGCTTTGATAGCACCACTGCACTCCAGCCTCGGCATCAGAGCGAGACTCCATCTCAAAAAAAAAAAAAAAAAAATATATATATATATATGCATATATATGCATATATATATATAAAAATTGCTGTTTATAATGCTCAGAAAATATTTTCTCCTCCTGTGCTTTGAAACATAAATATCTTTGATTTGTATGTTAACAAAGCTGACTTGTTGAAAGAATGTATCACTTGTAAATTAATAATAAAGACTAAAATTACAATTGATTTTATAATAACTCCTTTGTAAGAATTTGTATTGGATTTTTTTTTATAATGCCTAAAAATATATTTTCTATTTCAAAATCTTTCTGCAACCTAAAACTCGAACCTTCAGATCACTTCTGGTGCCTAAGTTAGGCTGAATAGTTCTAATTTCTTTGTTTCAAGCTAAAACTCAAATCCAGTGAAGGACATTGGTAATAAAATGAGAAAGGTACAAAATCACACTGCAAAAAGCAGCCTCATTCATCTGGAAAGTTATCTCCTCTCCTGCTGGGCCTGAGACTTCTCACCATAACCCAGAAACACCACACAGCTGAGAGCACCAGCAAGGAGGATCCCAGGATAACAAGATCTTGACCTGCCTGGGTGGCACTTTTTATTTCCCTGGGCCAGAGACTCCACTCTTCAGCTAGGGTATAGCCTGGCCTGGGAAAGTTCCTCCTACCCATTCAAGCAAACCAGCAGGGACCAGCGAGAACCTCAGTGACACTAGATAAACCAAGCAAACCAAAATAACACTGCAAAGGCTCTGAAACATCAGACTGTCAATAGAACCTAGACTACAAAGAAAAAAAGACTGTACTTTTATAAGTAGGCTAGGACTTTGCATGACAAACCTAAATAGGGTGACTACCTGATAAACAAAACTTTTAAATAGGGTTGAGAGTACCCTAGTAGCTAAAATATCCAGGACATAATACAAAAATCCTGTCATGCCAAGAACTAGGAAAATCACAACCTGAATGTGAAAGGACAATTAACTGACACTAACAGGACACTGAGAGGTGACAACGTGCTAGCAGCCCTCACTCGTTCTTGGTGCCTCCTCAGCCTCGGCGTCCACTCTGGCCACGCTTGAGGAGCCCTTCAGCCAGCCGCTGCACTGTGGGAACCCTTCTCTGGGCTGGCTGAGGCTGGAGCCAGCTCCCTCTGCTTGCAGGGAGGTGTAGAGGGAGAGGTGTGGGTGGGTGGGTGCAGGCTCAACAGGCCCCGCACTCAGAGTGGCTGGCCAGCGCCGCCAGCCCCGGGCAGTGAGGGACTTATCACCCGGGCCAGAAGCTGTGGAGGGTGCACCGGGTCCCCCAGCATTGCCGGCCTGCCCACACTGTGCTCGAATTCTCACCGGGCCTCAGCTGCCTCCCCACGGGGCAGGGCCCCCTGCTCTGTAGCACCCAGTCCCATCGACTGCCCAAGGGCTGAGGAGTGCAGGCATGCAGCGGACTGGCGGGCAGCTCCACCCGTAGCCCTGGCGTGGGATCCACTAGGTGAAGCCAGCTAGGCTCCTGAGTCGGGTGGGGACTTGGAGAACTTTTATGTCTAGCTAAAAGTTTGTAAATGCACCAATCAGCACTTTGTGTCTAGCTCAAGGTTTGTAAATGCACCAATCAGCACCCTGTGTCTAGCTCAAGGTTTGTAAACGCACCAATCAGTAGTCTGTGTCTAGCTAATCTAATGGGGACTTGGAGAACTTTTGTGTCTAGCTAAAGGATTGTAAATGCACCAATCAGCACTCTGTGTCTAGCTCAAGTTTTGTAAACGCACCAATCAGCACCCTGTCAAAATGGACCAATCAGCTCTCTGTAAAATCGGCCAATCAGCTCTCTGTAAAATGGACCAATCAGCAGGATGTGGGTAGGGTCAGATAAGGGAATAAAAGCAGGCTGCCTGATCCAGCCATGGCAACCTGTTTGGGTTTGCTTCCATGCTGTGGAAGCTTTGTTCTTTTGCTTTTCACAATAACTCTTGCTGCTGCTCATTGTTTGGGTCTGTGCTGCATTTATGTGCTGTAACACTCACTGTGAAGGTCTGCAGCTTCACTCCTGAGGCCAGCAAGACCACAAACCCACTGGAAGGAATGAACAACTCCAGATGTGCCGCTTTAAGAGCCGTACAATCACCGCGAAGGTCTGCAGCTTCACTCCTGAAGCCAGCGAGACCACGAACCCACCAGAAGGAACAAACTCCGAACACGTCTGAACATCAGAAGGAACAAACTCCGGACACACCATCTTTAAGAACTATAACACTCACTGTGAGGGTCCGCAGCTTCATTCTTGAAGTCTGCGAGACCAAGAACCCACCAATTCTGGACACAACACCAACATGAATCAGATGTTGGATTTATCTGGCAAGGACTTTAAAGCAACAATCATGAAAATGACTTAACAAGCAGTTATAAATTATCTTGAAACAATTGAAAATATAGAAATTCTCAAGAAAAAAAGAAAGTTATAAAAAATGAAATTATAGAACCACAAAAATACAATAGCAAATTTATAGAAAGTTTTTTCTGAATAGTTTCAATAATGGAGTGGAGATGACAAAGAATAAGGTTAGTGAACTTAAGGATCAATCAGTGAAATTTATCTAATCTGAACAGTGAAAATAGACTGAAAAAAATGAAGAAAGCCTCAGAAACCTGTGGGACAATAATGAAAGATCCAATATATTTGCATCATTGGTTTCTTTGAAGGAGAAGAGAAGAAAATTGGCCCTGAAAGAGCATTCTAATAAATAAATAAACTTTCCAAAATTGGTGAAAAATCCAGTCACAGATTCAAGAAGGTGAAAAAACTCTAGGATAAATCCAGAGATATCTATACCAAGACACATCAAAATTAAACTTCTATAAACTAAAGCTAAAGAAAAAGACTTGAAAACAGCCAGAGAGAAATGGCATGTTACCTAGGGGAACATATTCAAATGGCAGCAAATTTCTTATCTAAACAGAGTCCAGTTGGAAGTGAGATAATATTTTTTAAGTGCTATCAGAAAAGAACTGTCAACAATGAATTCAAAACCATCATTCAGGATTAAAGGGAAATAATGACATTCTCAGATAAAGAAAAACAAACAAAAAATAGTCACTAACAAAAATATCCTGTTTTGAAGTTTTTAAAACAGAAAGGGTATGATAAAAGAAGGCAACTTGGAGCATCAGGACGGAAGGAAGAAGAATGAAAAGAGCACAAATATGGGTATGCACAAGATCTCCTTATGAGTTTTCTAAATCATATGTGATGCTTGAAACAAACATTTTAAAATCATCTGATATTATAAACAATGATATCTAAGAATGTGGAGGTAGAGGAACCTAAAAGCAAATAGTTTCTACACTTCACTTGAAGTAATAAAATGTTGATACCAATAGACTGTGATGTCACATATGTATACTACAATACCCAGAACCACTAAAAAAAATTTATGCAAAGTAATACAATGCAACACATAAAATCAAGATAAAACTCTAACATTGTTCAAGTATTTCACAGCAGGGCAAGAGAAGAGAATCCAAAGATTAAGAAACAGAGGGAACAAATAGAAAACAAATAATCAGATGGCAGACTTATGTCTTAATACATTCAATAATTACTTTAAATATAAATGGTCTACTACATCAATTAAAAGACAGATTGGTAGTGGATACAAAACATGACCCAATTTTATGCTGTTTACAAGAAACTCTTAAAATTCAAGGATGATTAGGTTGAAAGTAAAAGGATGGAAAAAGATATTACATGCAAACAAAACAAAGCAACAGTGGTTCTATTAATATCAGATAAAGTAGGTTTTAGAGGGAAGAAGATTGTTTCAGGCTAAGAGCATCATTATATAATAATAAAAAGACCAACCCACCAGGAAGATAAAACTATCCTAAAACATGTATGCACCAAAAAACAAAAACAAGAAACAGAGACTCTATACGTGTGGCAAAAAGTGAAACAGCTGAAAGGAGAAATGGACAAATAGTTAACCACCACAAGCTCCCTCCTCGGAAACTGACAGAACTACCAGACAGGAAATCAGCAAGGATATAGAAGAATTGATCAACACAATCAACAATCAGGATCTAATTAACATATATAGAATATGCCACACAACATCAGCCCAATATACTTTTTTTCTTTTCTCTGAACACCATGGACTATTCACCAAAAAAGACTGTATCTTGGGACATTAAAAAAAAAAAAAGGATCATATCCTGGGACATGAAAAAAATATGTAAAAATACAACATATCAAAATATGTTGAAAGCACTTAAGTCAGTACTGGGAGGGAAATTTATGATATTAAATGTTTAATTTAGAAAAAAGAAAAGATCTAAAATCAATAACTAAGTTACTACTTTGAGATACTAAAACAAAAAAAAAAGAAAAATTAAAATCCAAAGCATGCAGAAGGAAGGAAATAATTGAGCAGAAATCAATGAACTTGAAAACAGGAAAACAGAAAAATAACAAAAAACTTTTTAAAAAGTACAATTAATAAGATTGCCAAATATGAAAAGAGAGGACACAAATCATTGATATTCAGAATAAAACAAGGGATATCACCACAAATCCTGCAGCTATTAAACGGAATACTGTGAACAACTTTACGCTAATAAATTTGGCACCTAGGAAGACATAGAATAATTCCTCAAAACCACAACTAGCAAAACTCAAGCAAGATGAGGTAAGTAATCTGAATAGCCCTTTCAATCACTGAAAAATTTAAATTTGTAATTTAAAATCTCCTGAAAATAAATCTCCAGGTATAGATGGTTTCACTGGAGAATTCTATAAAACATTTAAAGAATTAACATGATTTTTACAAAATATCTTTCAGAAACAGAAGAGGAGGTAAGATTTCCCAACTCATTTTATGAGGCCAGCATTGCCCTGCCACCAAAACCAAATGAAAATACAAAAAAGAAAATCAGCCAATATCTCTTATAAACTTAGAACCAAAAATCCTCAACAAAATATCAGCAAATTGAATACAACCATGTATAGAAAAAATTATACTCCGTAACCAAGTAGGATTTATTCCAGGCATACAAGATTTGTTCAACATTTGGAAAAAAGTCAATGTAAACTATCATACCTACCAGATAAAGAAGAAAAAAAAATATGATCATATCAATTGGCACTGGAAAAGCACTTAACACAATCTAACACCCATTCATGATAAAAACTCTCAGCAAGTTAGAAATAGAGAGTAACCACATCTTCTTGATAAAACAGTAACTACAAAACTCTCATAGCTAACGTAACACCTAATCGTGAACAGCTAAATACAATATTTTCTAAAATGAGGAATAAGGCAAGGATATCTGCTCTTACTACTCTTTTTCAACATAATACTGGATGTTCTGGCAGCTAAAATAAGGCAAGAAAAGGAAATAAAAGATATACAGATGGGAAAGTAAGAAATAAAACTGTCTGTAATGCAGATGATATGATACTGTATGTAGGAAATCTCAAAGAATCTACAAAAATTCCTAGAATTAATAGGCAAGGTCAGTAAGGTCTCCGGACACAAGATTAACATATATAAATCAACATTTTTATACACTAACAAAGAGTTTCTATATACTATTTTTTATGGGAATCAACATTTAAAATGTACTTTCATTTTTAATCTTGCCAAAGAAAGTAGAATACTTATATTGGTATAAACTTAACATGTATAGTATCTGTATGCTGAAAATTACAGAATTCTGATTGAAAAAAATCAAATAACACCTAAATAAATGAAGAGGCACACTGTTCTCATGGATTGGAAAACTCAGTATAGTAATGATGTTTATTCTCCCCAAATTGATCTGTAGATTTAATGCAATTCCCATCCAAATCCCAGAAAGGTGTTTTGTAGATATAGACAAGCTTATTCTAAAATCTATTTAAAAGGCACAGGCCCTATAATAGTTAAAACACTTTTTAAAAAGACTAAAGTGAGAGCACTCATTTTACCTGATTTCAAGCCTTATTATGTTGCTTCAGGAATCAAAAGTATATAGTCTTGGCAGAGGATTAGACACATAAATAAATGGAATAGAGAACCCAGAAATAGATCCATATAAATATGTCCAACCAATTTTTGACAAAGGTGCAAAAGCAATTCAGTGGATAAACCATAGCCTTTTCAACGAATGATGCTGAAGGCAAAAAAAAAAGTTGACCTAAATCTTATACCTTACACAAGTCAACTCAAAATATATCACGATCTTTTTTTTTTTCTTTGAGACAGAGCCTCCCTCTGTCGCCCAGGCTGGAGTGCAGCAGCGCAATCTCGGCTCACTGCAAGCTCCCCCTCCCAGGTTCACACCATTCTCCTGCCTCAGCCTCCCAAGTAGCTGGGACTACAGGCATCCGCCACCAAACCTGGCTAATTTTTTGTATTCTTAGTAGAGACGGGGTTTCACCATGTTAGCCAGAATGGTCTCAATCTCCTGACCTCGTGATCCGCACGCCTCGGCCTCGCAAAGTACTGGGATTACAGGCGTGAGCCACCACGCCTGGCCACGATCTTAAACATAAATGTTAAACTATAGAACTTTTAGTGAAAAAACATGGGAGAAAATCTTTGAGACATTGGACTAGAAAGGACTAGACTGAGATCTTCCGTTTGACTCCAAAACATAACACACTATAGGGGAATTGATAAATTAGACCTCATCAAAATCAAAAACTTCTGTTTTGCAAAAGACCACTTGAGGAGAATGTAAAGGCACAACAGCTGTTGACTGGGAGAAAATACTTGCCAACCATATTTCCAACAAACTAGTATTTAGAATATACAAAAAACCTTCAAAAACAATTTTTAAAAATCCAACCAGAAACATAGGCAAAATATATGAATAGACATTTGCCCCAAAACTACAGATAAAAAATAAGCACATGAAGTATGTTTAACATCATTAGCCTTAGAGAAATACAAATTAAAACCACAAGAGCTATCAATACACACCTACTGAAATGGTTAAAATAAAAATTAATGACAACATCAAGTGCTAGTGACAAAGTAGAGAAAGTGGATTGCTCATATGTTGCTAGCAGGAATGTAAGATGATACCGTCTCTCTGGAAGGAAGTTCGGCAGTTCCTCATAAACTGAAATATGCAACTACTGTATGACCCAGGAATTGCATTCCTGGGCATTTATGCCAAAGAAATGAAGATAGGTTCATAGAAAAATAAGTACATGAGTGTCCATAGCAGCTTTATTCACAATAGCCAGAAATTGGAAACAACCTAGATGTCCTTTCATGGGTGAATAATCTTTGGCACATTCATATCATGGAATACTCCACAGGAAAAAAAAAAGGAATAAACTACTGATAACACAAAACAACTTGAGTAAATCTTAAGGAAATTACACCAAGTAAAAAAGATGAATCTCCAAAGATTAGGATTTTATTTTTCTACTTATAGATCTTATGGTTCTATTTATATAACATCCTTGAAATGACAAAGTAGTAGAGATGAGGAACGGATCAATGGTTTCCAGCGGTCTATGGCAGAGGTGGGATTGGGGGAGGGAGGGAGGTGTGTGACTATGAACCATCAATAGGAAGTCTCCTTCTGGTGATGAAACTGTTCTTTATTTTCATCATGTCAATGCCAATATCCTAGTTGTAACATTTTACTATAGTTTTGCAAGATAGCACCATTGGAAGAAATTAGGCAAAGGATACACAAGATCTCTTTGCATTATTTCTTACAACTACTGTGAATCTACGATCATCTCAAAATTTAAAAATTTAATAAAATAATTACAGAAAACACTAAACATTTTGAAATCAGTAAGACAGAGACTGAACTAAATGACCTTTTAGGATCTTTCCAGATTTTCACAAATCATTTCCCCCACATTTGGCAAGGCCTAAAGTGGTCACCTTGTATCTTTTCCAAGGAATAATTTGTTGTCTCTGTTTCCTATGTAACTTATGAGCTATGGTCCACACTGGGCAGAGGCTGGTGCTGCCACTGAACAGCTCTGTAGTCTTGGGCCCTCACTTTTTCTTTGTGTATCTCTGTGCTTCAGCTGTAACGTAAGAGGACTTAAAGATCTCTAAAGACCTTTCATCTTCAAAGTTCCAGAATTCCAATTGTTTTCTTTTGTATTTAGATTCTACACCCAATAGAAGTTAAAAACTTCAGATTTGTAGGCCTTTAACACACTTTCCACATCATCTCCATCTCTGCTAACTTGTGCTTGATTCCCAGGCTGCTCTTACATCACCCGCCCCCCACCAACTCCCTACTACCGGGAAATACCCAGTCATTTCTCCAAATTACTGCCTAGAGAGTAATAGTATTTTTGTGGGTATTGAAAACTGAAATATGAGTCCTGAAAAGGACGGAACCGGGAAAAGCAAACCATGGTCTTTATACAGCATTAAGCTACCCCCATTAGACACATGTCCCTCCTTAGTATATATGTGGCAATCCCTTTCTACTTGGGCTTTCACCGTGGAAACAAAACAATCTCAGATCAGATCACAGTTAGAGGACAACCACCTTTGTTAAACCGGATGAAAGAAAAACCCTGTCTCATTACTACCTGTTGTGCATCCTGCTTCCACAATCAGCATGGCTAGCCTCTGCATTGTTGACCTTTTAAAAAATACGGTACATTATTTCAGAAAACCATCCAGCAGATGCTCGCTGTCTGAGGGAATGAGTGAGAGCAAGCTGGCCACTGGCTGGATTCTGTTGCTACCACTGATAAAATCACTGCTGTGATGTATGTGGACTGGGCCCAGCTCCAGAAAGCCAGTGAGGGGTGATGTTGGGTGACAGAGAACTTGGAACAAAAGAAAGAGGTAGAGGAAAGGAAGAAAGGAAAAATAGATAGATGAACTTCAGCCCCTGAATGACTCATGTTGCCACATGATATACTAAAGAGAAGCCTGCCCAGGTTTTGTGTTTCGTTGCTATGATTATCCCCAAACTTTCTACTGACTATACTATCTTTTGACTCCCAGGAGTCTCAAGTTTTATATGCTTCTTTTCTCAAGTACCTACATTGCATTGATTCAATACTACTACTTTGATTCTCCATTTTGAATTAGATGACAACATATAATTGCAAGTCATTTTCTCGTCAGTCCCAGTGTTAATAGGTAAAATTGCTGAGATTCACATCAAAAGGAAAGAGACATGCTACTTCATTCCCCTCAGCAGTGTAATAATAGGTAAATATAAAGCTCCCATGGATGTTTTAAAATAATGAAACTGACGCAGGAGTGCTGGGAAGGGAAGAGCCTGGTCCCTTTAAATGATAGGAAATGGGGAAGGGAAGTGCTGCGTGAGGAGGGCGTGGTCCCTGGCTAGAGCTCTACCCCCACGGACAGGCACTCTGCCTTCCTGCCCAAATGTGGTATTTTCCAAGACCACCCTGGCCTGCCATGCCCCCATCCTGGGCCTATAAAAACCCTAGAGACCCTAGCAAGGCAGAGACAGAGGCGGCTGGAAGTTGAGAGTAGCAGATCCACGGAAGAAGACACAAGCTCCTGGACATCAAGAGGACGTCAAGGGGAGCACACCGGCAGAAGAGTACAGCCGCAGAAGAGCACACACTTTGGCAGGCCATTTACCAGGGGGAGGAGGCAGAGTTTGGCCAGGACAGTCTGAGAGCCAGGGCCACTGAGCAGCCCAAGTCCAAGGGAAGATCATCTTCCTTCTGGCTTCCCCATCGGCTGAGAGCTACTTCCACTCAATAAAACTTTGCACTCATTCTCCAAGCCCACGTGTGATCCGATTCTTCCGGTACACCAAGGCAAGAACCCGGGATACAGAAAGCCCTCTGTCCTTGAGACAAGATAGAAGGTCTAATTGACCTGGTTAACACAAGCTGCCTATAGACGGCAAAGAGAGCACCCTGAAACACACGCCCACTGGGGCTTCAGGAGCTGTAAACATTCACCCCTAGACACTGCCGTGGGGTCCAGAGCCCCATAGCCTGCCTGTCTGCCTGTTCCCCTAGAGGTTTGAGCAGCGGAGCACTGAAGAAGGGAACCACTCCATCGCTTGCCCTGTGAGGGGGACAAAGGAACCTTTCCTGTTTCAAAACTACCTGTAATATGAGGGCCGCAGGTTAAGAAACACAGGATTCTTCTAGAAATGTTCTTTTGGCACAGGGCGTTCATACTAATAAAGTCAGAGCTTTTAAGCAGACTACAGCACCCAGCTCAGAGCGTAAGGCATGAGGTGTTTAACATGAGCACTTCTCATGTGCTCGAAGTAGTTCAGATGATAGATCAAATCCCAGATTCACCTCTTGTGTCACCAATAGACTTACCCTTTGTAAACATTAATTTCCTATCCAACAAATTAAGAATAGTAATATCTATGCCTTATAATAGGTGCTTAAGAAATTCTATCTGTGACTATCACTGGATAATTAAGGTAGCAGCAAATGAAATCCAAAACCAGATACATCTTGGTAGGGTTAGTCAAGCATTTTTAGAAAACTACTTTCACATGTATTCTTTCATTTCCATCTCATTCTGTCTTTCCAGAACTAGGGGTAGAAGCTGAGGCATTAAGTGAAGGACAGAAACAACAGATAGACAAGAGGGAGCTGGTGAAAGAAAGCTATCCAACCAATCTCTGGATTTATAATGATACCTTCAAATACTGTGTTTTCTTGTTCTTCTCCATAGATTCAGTTTCTCAGTTCTTCCCTGGCTTCTCATTGTAGTACTTATGGTGAGTTGCCTACCCAATAAGCACTCTCTTTCTTTTCTTTATTATCACAACTCTGATTTTCGTAAAGGACAACAAGCCCAGTTAAAAATATCCCCCTCCTCACACCTCCTTGTACAGTTAGCCAGAACTAACAGTAAAGCTTAATGTCAGTTTAGTTAGAACTTGCAGGCAAGTCTTTCCTAAGGTCATTAGTTCTGGCCAATGAGATTTAAGCAAATGCCTATGGGGTAGGTGGACCAAAAAGTTGTGGTTTTTTTCTTGTTCAATAAGGAACAGATGTACCTTCTGCCCTTCACCGCTATCTCACATCTTTACCGCCTGAAATGCAGATGCCATGCCTATAGATGGAGCAACCATCTGGTGGCCAAGGGAACAAGAGCCACACCCCAAGAATGTGAGAACAGGGTTTGTATTACATGCACCTAAATGCAATCCTATTTGATATTTTTGTACAGTCTGATTCCAAGTTCCCTCATCAATGGATAGCTGCTATCTTAGGTGCTTTCTTGATCCCAGAAGCACTCAGAACCAAGAACAATGTTCCAGGGATAGCTGACTAGCCCAGAGGACCAAAGAAACTCCCAGCTCTGTCTTGTAAAGCTCTCATTTATAATGTCATTGTTAATGCTTAAACCACATGTATCTGTTTCTCTACAGAATTCATATTGACTATTCACCACACATTCAATCCCATTGCTGAGCATATATTCAACAAAAAGAAAGTCAGTATATTGAAGAGAAATTTGCACTCCCATGTTTATTGCAGCACTATTCACAATAGTCAAGATGTGGAATTTACCTAGGTGTCCATCAACAGATGAATGGATAAAGAAAATGTGGTTTATACACACATAATGGAGTATTATTCAGCCATAGAACAGGATGAAATCCTGTCATTTGTAGAAACACGGCTAAAACTGGAGGTCATTATGATTAGTCAAATAAGCCAGACATAGAAAGATAAATATCGTATGTTATCACTCACATGTGGGAGCTAAAAAAGTTCAAAACCACAATGAGATGCCATCGCATGCCAGTCAGAATGGCGATCATTAAGAAGTCAAGAAACAACAGATGCTGGTGATGCTATGGAAAACTAGGAACGCTTTTACACTGTTGGTGGGAATGTAAATTAGTTCAATCATTGTGGAAGATAGTGGCAATTCCTCAAAGACCTAGAACCAGAAATACCATTTGACCCAGCAATCCTGTTACTGGGTATACACCCAAAAGAATATAAATTATTCTATTATAAAGATACATGCATGCATATGTTCATTGCAGCACTATTCACAATAGCAAAGACATGGAATCAACCCAAATGTCCACTGATAATACACTGGATAAAGAAAATGTGGAACATATACACCATGGAATATTATGCAGTCATAAAAAGGAGTGAGATAATATCTTTTGCAGGGACATGGATAGAGCTCGAAGCCACACCCTCAGCAAACTAATGCAGAAACAGAAAACCAAACACCACATGTTCTCACTTATGAGTGGGAGCTGAACAATGAGAACACATGGATACAGGGAGGGGAACAACACACACTGTGGCCTGTGGGTGGGGGAGAGCATCAGAATAAATAGCTAGTGTATACAGGGCTTAATACTTAGGTGATGGGTTGATAGGTGCAGCAAACCACCATGACACATGTTTACCTATGTAACAAACTTGCACGTCCTGCAAAGTGTATCCCAGAACTTAAAATTTTTTTAAAAAAACGTTGATCTCATGGAGGTAGAGAGTAGAATGGTGGCTATCAGAAGCTGGAGAGGGTAGAGAAAATAAAAGAGGTTGGTTAGTGGGTACAAAAATATAGTAAGATAGAAGGAATGAGTTCTAGTGTTTGTTAGCACAGTAGGGTGACTATATTTATTAATGTATTGTATATTTCAAAACAGCTATAAGATTTGGAATGTTTCCAACACAAAGAAATGATGTGTTTGAGGTGATGGATATCTTAATTACCTCTATTTGATCATTACATATTGTATATATGTATCAAAATGTCACAAGTACCCCCATAAACGTGTATATTATGTACCAAACAGGGAAAAGTTAGATATTATCATTGTATCACTGTGATAAGTTATGTATCTGTAAACCACAGAAACCCACTGTAGTTAATTTAATATCATTAGCTAAAATGTATTGAAAACTTGATTCATAGCAGGTACTTTTCTAAGTTTTTCATCTCCATTTAATTCTCAGAACAATCCTATGACATAAGAAGCATTAAAGTTGCCACTTCATAGACAGAGAAACACAAGATGGAAAGTTTTAGAATCAGGATTCAGTCTCAAATATACACATACTCTTAGTCTCTTACATTATGCTGGTTCCCAATGGAATATATTGGAAGTGTCAGGAGCTCACAAAACTGATGAGAAAGCTGGTGAACTAGAATTAGAAATGGGCAGGCTCCACAGGGCTAAGAAACAAGCAGGATCATCTGGATTGGGCACTAGTGCCAGAATGAATCAACTCCAACCATTTTCAATCTTTTTCACTCTACTAAAACCACAATTCCAAACGGTCTATCTTGGTCACGTGCCTGCCCTTTGATAAGTCAGAACAGGGAAGCTGATTAACTGTCCCAGATTCTGTGCCTGAGGAGGAACAGCTAATTACCCAGAATTCAAGTTTCCCTTAGGGAAATGGGAAAGAGAATAACACTGAGCGTCAAATATGTACTACCACCATTCATAAATCCCCTCAGCCTTACTTGCCCCGGGAATTTTTCACTAGCTATCTTGCTCCTACCTGCTGACATCTGTGGCCAAGATGTAGGGGTAGGGGTGAAAGGATGGGCTCATTTTCACCCTCCAGACTATTCTCCTCCTTTTAACTCTTATCTCTTCTGCAATAGTCCTAATTTCCATTCTCTGATACCCATTAGAGGGAAATTACAGTTTTCTATGACTTTCTTTTGTAGAGTGATCTAACTTGTCTTCTCCATTTCAGATAAGCCCACCTCTGCATAAAGAAAAAGTCACTTAAGTGTTGTCCAGAACCAAAAAGCCTTTAATAAGTATATTCACTCAATAACACAAAGAATACAAAGAAGCTTTGTCTTCAGAGATTCTTGTTAGCCAGTTCAATATGAAAATATTAGGTAGAGTTTCTTCTTCTACCTATAGTCCCTAGAAGAAAGCTCACAAGAAATTTTATTCTCTTCTTTCCCAGTGAGGTTTGTTTTTGTTTGGAGATGTATGACATGAATACAAATTTCATAATCATACAGTCCAAAACCCCTTGTTCTGTTTCTGTATGCCTCAAACCTCCCTTCTGCCTAATGCAGAATATTTCACATAGTTGCTTCTAGGTAAGCACAGTCAATTTCTGTGTTTTTCTCAAGCAATGAAATTTTAAAACCCAGTTCTTTAACACTTCTCCACCGGAGTTGATGCTTGGGCTCCGGAGGTTTATCGAATGCCTGTGCACAACTTCCACTCATTTTGTGCTGGCCTGCTACTCCAGGGGTGATCGGCTTCCTCTGTAACCCCTCCTGAGCTGACCATTCATTTGCTTCAGCAAGGCCAGCTGAGTGGCCCACCCTGGCTCCTTTTTTTTTGGTCATTTCCTGAGGATGCCAAATCGCCCTGAAGTCAGTGAGTTCTCTCCAACCTGGGTTACATAAATGGCCAATTTTTGAGGCATGTGGAAGGCTAGCGGCTCTTCTGTCTTCCTTTGGGGACAATGAAGGACACCAAGACATCACTCTGTCCTAACATCCCTTGTGACGATTACTGTCCCGTGGCTCCCACACCACAAAAGCACAGGAAGCAGCTATGAGTCTGCTAACTATCGAAAGGCAGGAGCACACGCTCAGCTCAGGGTCCCCAAACTTATCTCAGGGATGGACTTGCCACTCGCATGCCCTCAGCCCAGCCTGCTCTACCACACTGACTGAGGTGGTGGGAGCAGAGGAACAGTGAGACAGAGCAGGCCGATGGAAATCTACATGCTGCTTTTCTTCTTCAGACCTCGGAATCTTCATCGGGTCTGGAGACTGGGTGTACGAGAAGGAGAAAAAGCTGATAGCTTATTATCAGTCTTTTCCAAACTCCAATCAAAAAATCATTCTTGTACTCTGCTTCTTTTGCTGATAATCCCTTAATAGAGGAATGTCATTGGATAAATACAGAGTATGAGAAAAAGTATATCTATTAATACTTGACATATAAAGCCATTATAACACCTAAATACATATGTGTATTATATAATAGAGAGAGACTGTAAGTCTAAATTAATATACAGCCAGTAATCATGGAAAAAAATGTCTATCACGAAACACATCTGAAGGTTAACCATGTGGCAATTTGTACATCCTTATTATTATTATTTTTTTTTTGAGACGGAGTCTCGCTCTGTCGCCAGGCTGGAGTGCAGTGGCGCAATCTCGGCTCACTGCAACCTCCGCTTCCTGGGTTCAAGCAATTGTCGTGCCTCAGCCTCCTGAGTAGCTGGGATTACAGGCACGTGCCGCCACACCCACCTAATTTTTGTATTTTTAGTAGAGACGGGGTTTCACCACGTTGGCCAGGATGGTCTCCATCTCCTGATCTCGTGATCCGCCTGCTTTGGCCTCCCAAAATGCTGGTATTACATGCATGAACCACCATGCCTGGCCTGTACATCTTTCTTTATGCTTCTATTTATTTGCCAAATTCTCTACTCAGAGAACATATTCTTTTATAACCACGAAATAAGTAAATAATAGTTTTTAAAGTTGCTGTGTTAGTCATAGCAATAGACCACTATATCTACATTCCATGGCACTTAATTGCATTTGTAGTAAAAACAGGAAGAAAATAATGAATAAAAATGTATACAGTAAACGATTTTCCCCAAAAAACCTTTTCCTTTCTGATATTGCAAACAAACTGCTTGAGTTACAAGCACAGGTTGTTTTTATACAGTATTCTGAGGTATTCATGATGTAGGCTTATATTGCAATCCTATTTGGGAATTAAGACAAATTAGCTAAATTTTTATGTGTTTGTTCCATGTTTTATTTTCACAGACTACTTTCTGAAATCAGTAATTGTCTTGTTCCGGTAAAAGAAAGCCTTCAAATTAGATATAACTTTTTAAGTCTCCGGACGCACCGTTTGTGCATAGAAAGGTTGCTGAGGAGATGTTCTCAGCCAGGATAGGAGCTGATTATATAGATGAAGCACTAGGGACTGAGAAGAGCCAGGGATGGATCCAGGAAGGGTCATGCAGGAGGTGGGGAGGGGACCCCGCTTGCTACCAGCCCACCGCTCCATCCGCCTGCAGTTCACTCTTTGCTCCCATTGTTCTTGGTTAATGTTTTAGAGACAATAGAAGCTGTTACATTTAAAAGAAAAATGCCTGGTAGGCTGCAGTTTGTAAACAAACCAGAACAGCACTATAGTGCTTTTGAATCATTTGGCAAGAGATTGGGGAAAGCATTTGGATGGATTCCAAGAAGCATATTGCTGTGTCCAAATGACTAACTGCCAGTGACTGGTAGTGAATTGATCCGTGTTAGTTCAGGACCTCCAAAGACCTGCTCACAGGTGAAGAATGAGGAGTTTACATCCTATTCCAGACCAGGCTTCTGACAGATCTCCTAGTTATAGAAGGAGGTCTTTTCATGCTTAATCGCTGGTCTTGGTACATAAAACCTATGACATTTTGGGAGACATAACACCAAGTGAAGTTTTTTTTTTTTTTTTTTTTTTTTGAGACGGAGTCTCGCTCTGTCTCCCAGGCTAGAGTGCAGTGGCACGATCTTGGCTCACTGCAAGCTCACCTCTCAGGTTCACACCATTCTCCTGCCTCAGCCTCCCGAGTAACTGGGACTACAGGCGCCCGCCAACCACGCCCGGCTACTTTTTAAAATATTTTTTAGTAGAGACGGGGTTTCACCTTGTTAGCCAGGATGGTCTTGATCTCCTGACCTCATGATACGCCCACCTCAGCCTCCCAAAGTGCTGGGATTACAGGCTTGAGCCACCGTGCCCGGCCTGTTTTTGTTTTTAATCTCCCATGGTTAAGAAAATAACCCATGATAAAAGGATAATCTTTGGCCTCTGTTGGGTACAGAGAACAGGCAAACTACACTGGATGTGAACATGGCATCGTGAGTGTTTTTTTGTTTGTTTGTTTTGTTTTTGTTTTGAGACGGAGTCTCGCTCTGTTGCTCAGGCTCGAGTGCAGTGGCGCGATCTCGGCTCACTGCAAGCTCCGCCTCCTGGGTTCACGCCATTCTCCTGCCTCAGCCTCCCGAGTAGAGTAGAATAGCTGGGACTACAGGCCCCCGCCACCATGCCCAGCTAATTTTTTGCATTTTTAGTAGAGACGGGGTTTCACCATGTTAGCCAGGATGGGTCTTGATCTCCTGATCTCATGATCCTCCCGCGTTGGCCTCCCAAAGTGCTGGGATTACAGGTGTAAGCCACCATTCCTGACCCATGAGTGTTCTACAGGTTCTATGGGAGGAAGGAGCATGGCGAGGTAAATGCTGAAACAACATATTTTATCTAAAATCAACTCCAAATCTAGCCTTCTAAAACTCTTACCCTGTTGATAGACTGAATGTAATTTGCTTGAATCCACTTAATCACAGACAACATTACATATTTGCGAGTTATGTAACTATAGACAATTAACTTTTAAGAGATTCTAATGAGAAATTCATACTATAGAACTGGTTAACAAACCTTTGAAATACCCTCATCAAAAGGCCACACTCCTAACCCAGCTACTATTAGTGCTTCAATACTACTATCTTAATTCCCAAGTTCATCAATCAGTATAAATGTTAAAATTAGTATTTCTTTGATGAAATGAACTGTGTTTATGATATATGGGTTGCCTAGAAATATTGGACTGATACCTCTATGACTGCATGAAGGTAGCATAAGAAACTGATGAGTCCATCATCCTTCCACCTTAGGATTAAATCTTTTGGCCTAGAATTCCACTCAGTTGTATGCCCACCTCTTAAAGGAGTGTTCTGTTGCCTCAGTCAATCCAAAATTCACCTGAGCCAATCCAAAATTAACCTGAACCTTCTTAAAAACAATAATCAGTTTTGCATTGAAGGGAACCTTTCAGGCAAAAGTTTTCAATGAAGTACTTGAAAGGCCATAGACTAGAGTGTCTCTTGAGGCCTGACCCTGATCCATCCTTCCTCACTGGGCAGGACTTCCCTTCAGAAACTCCAATAACTCCAGCCAGAGGCTCAGGGACAGAACCTGTATCTCCCTGGGCCTAAGCCCCTAGGGGGAGGGGTGGCTGCAGTCTGTGCAGGCCAGCAGACATAGCCTTTCCTCCTGGTAGTTCTGAGGAATCTGGACAGCTCAGACAAGTGGGTTCCCCCCCAGCAAGACACACCCCTTCTACCAAGGGACAAAGTGCTTCATTAAAAGTGTCCTGTTCCCCGTGCTACCCAACTGGGTGAGACCCTCCAACAGAGGCTGTCAGATACCTTATACAGGAGTGAGCCTTTTGGTGTCAGCTTGGTGCCCCTTAGGGTCAGAGGTCCCAGAAGAATGAGCAGGCACCCATCTTTGCTGCTCTCCAGCTTCCTTAAGAGACATATCCAGGTGTGGGAGTGAATCAGATGAATAGGGGCTAAAGCCCCCAGCAAACTGCAGCAGCCCTACAGAAGAGGGACCTGACCATTGAAAGAAAAACAAACAGAAAGCAACCACAAGCATCAACAACAACCAAAAAAAGCCCCCACAAAAACCCCATCCAAGGGTCTGCAGTCTCAAAAACTGAAACTAGACAAACTCAAAGATGAGAAAGAATCAACAAAAAATTGCTGAAAACACAAAAGGCCAGAGTGCCTGTTCTCCTCCAAATGATGGCAATGTCTTTCCATCAGGGGTACAGAACTGGATGGAGGAACAGATGGATGAATTGACAGAAGTAGGCTTCAGAAGATGGGTAATAAACTACACTGAGCTAACGGAGCTCAGTGTTCTAACCCAATTCAAAAAAGCTAAGAAACTTGATAAAAGTTTAGAGGAATTGCTAACTAGAATAACCAGTTTAGAGAGGAACATAAATGACCTAATGAAGCTGAAAAACAGCCCAGGAACTTTGTGAAACATACACAAGTATCAATAGCTGAATCGACCAAGTGGAAGAGAAGATATCAGAGTTTGAAGACCACCTTACTGAAATAAGGCATGCACACAAGACTAGAGAAAAAATTATGAAAAGGAATGAACAAAGCCTCCAAGAAATATGGGACTTCATAAAAAGACCAAACCTATGATTGATTGGAGTACGAGAAGGAGATTGGGAGAATGGAAACAAGCTAGAAAACACACTGGAGGATATTATCCAGGAGAACTTCCCCAACCTAGCAAGACAGGACAACATTCAAATTCAGGAAGTACAGAGACCACCGCTAAGATACTCCATGAGAACATTAACACCAAGACACATAATCATCAGATTCTCCAAGGTCAAAATGAAGGAAAAACTGTCAAGGGAAGGCCAGAGAAAAAGGCCAGGTCACCTACAAACGGAAGGCCATCAGACTAACAGCAGACCTCTCGGCAGAAACTCTACAAACAAGAAGAGATTGGGGGCCAATATTCAACATTCTTAAAGGAAAGAATTTTCAACCCAGAATTTCATATCCAGCAAAAATAAGCTTCATAAGAAAATGAGAAATATAAACCTATTCAGGCAAGCAAATGGTGAGGGATTTTATTACCACCAAGCCTGCCCTGCAAGAACTCCTGAAGGAAGCACTAAATATGGAAAGGAAAATCCAGTACCAGCCACTGCAAAAACACACCAAAATATAAGGACCAATGACACTATGAAGAAACTGCATCAACTAGTGTGCAAAATTACCAAGTAGCATCATAATGACAGGATCAAATTCAAACATAACAAAGGTAAACTCAAACATAAATGAGAAAAATGCCCCAATTAAAAGACACAACTAGCAAATTGGATAAAGAGTCAAGACCCATCAATGTGCTGTATTCAGGAGACCCATCTCACGTGCAAAGACACAAACATAGGCTAAAAATAAAGGTATAGAGAAAAATTTACCAAGCAAATGGAAAGCAAAAAAAAAAAAAAAAAAAAAAAAAAAAAAAAAAAAAGCAGGGGTTGCAATCCTAGTCTCTGTCAAAACAGACTTTAAACCAGAAATATCATAAAAGACAAAGAAGGGTATTACATAATGGTAAAGGGAACAATTCGATAGAAAGAGCTAACTATTCTAAATATATATGCACCAAATATAGGAGCACCCAGATTCATGAAAGAAGTTCTTAGAAACCTACAAAGAGACTTAGACTCCCACACAATAACAGTGAGAAACTTTAACACCCCACTGTCAGTATTAGATCAACGAGACAGAAAATTAACAAGGATATTAAAGACTTGAACTCAGCTCTGGATCAAGTGGACTTAGTAGGCATCTACAGAACTCTCTACACCAAATCAACAGCATATACATTCTACTCAGTGCCACATGGCACTTATTCTAAAATCGACCACATAATCAGAAGTAAAACACTCCTCAGCAAATACGAAAGAACTGAAAAAGTAACAGTCTCTCAGACCACAGTGCAATCCAATTAGAACTCAGAATTAAGAAACTCACTCAAAACCACACAATTACGTGGAAATTGAACAACCTGCTCCTGAATGACTCCTGAGTAAATGGTGAAATGAAGGCAGAAATCAAGAAGTTATTTGAAACCAATGAGAACAGAGAGACAACCTACCAGAATCTCTGGGACACAGCTAAAGCAGTGTTAAGAGGGAAATTTATAGCACTAAATGCCCACATCATAAATCTAGAACTATCTAAAATTGACACCCTAACATCATAATAAATAGAGCTAAAGAGGCAAGAGCAAACTAATCCAAAAGTTAGCAGAAGACAAGAAATAACTAACATCAGAGCAGAACTGAAGGAGATAGAGACATGAAAATCCCTCCAAAAGAATCAATGAATAAAGGGGCTGGTTTTTTGAAAAAATTAACAAAATACATAAACTGCTAGCTAGGCTAATAGAGAAGAAAAGAGAGAAGAATCAAATAGACACAATAAAAAATGATAAAGAAAATATCACCACTGACCCCACAGGAATACAAACTACCATCAGAGAATACTATAGACACCTCTAGGCAAATAAACTAGAAAATATGGAAGAAATGGATAAATTCCTGGATACATACACCCTCCTAAGATTAAACCAAGAAGAAGCTGTATCCCTGAATAACCAATAACAAATTCTGAAATTGAGGTAGTAATAGCCTACCAACCAAAAAAAGCCGAGGACCAGACAGATTCACAGCTGAATTTCTACCAGACGTACAAAGAGGAGCTGGTACCATTCTTTCTGAAACTATTCCAAACAACTGAAAAGGAGGGACTCCTCCTTAACTCAGTTTATGAGGCCAGCATCATCCTGATATCAAACCTGGCAGAGACATAACAAAAAAAGGAAACTTTAGGCCAGTATCCCTGACGAACATCGATGCAATAATCCTCAATAAAATACTGGCAAACCTAATCCAGCAGCACATCAAAAAACTTATGCACAAGGATCAAGTCAGCTTCATCCCTGAGATGTAAGGCTGGTTCAACATACGCAAATCAGTAAATGTAATCCATCATATAAAGAGAACCAAAGACAAAAACCACGTGATTATCTCAATACATGCAGAAAAGGCCTTTGATAAAATCCAACATCTCTTCATGTTAAAAACTCAAACTAGGTATTGATGGCACATATCTCAAAATAATAAGAGCTATTTATGACAAACCCATAGCCAATATCATATCAAATGGGCAAACGCTGGAAGCATTCCTTTGAAAACTGGCACAAGACAAGGATGACCTCTTACCACAACTATTCAACATAGTATTGGAAGTTCTGGCCAGGGCAATCAGGCAAGGGAAAGAAATAAAAAGTATTCAAATAGGAAGAGAGGAAGTCCAATTGTCTCTGTTTGCAGATGATATGATTTTATATTTAGAAAACCCCATTGTCTCAGCCCAAAAACTCCTGAAACTGATAAGCAACTTCAGCAAAGTCTCAGGATACAAAATCAATGTGGAAAAATCACAAGCATTCCTTTACACCAAAAATAGACAAGCAGAGAGCCAAATCATGAATGAACTCCCATTTACAATTGCTACAAAGAGAATAAAATACTTAGGAATACAGCTAATAAGGGATGTGAAGGACCTCTTCAAGGAGAACTACAAACCACTGCTCAAGGAAATAAGAGGACAGAAACAAGTGGAAAAACATTCCATCTTCATGGATAGGAAGAATATTGTGAATGCCCAAAGTAATGTATAGACTCAATGCTATTCCCATCAAACTACCATTGACATTGTTCACAGAATTAGAAAAAACTACTTTATATTTCATATGGAATCAAAGAAGGCCCAGTATAGCCAAGAGAATCCTAAGCAAAAAGAACAAAGCTAGAGGCATCACACTACCTGACTTCAAACTATACTACAAGGTTATAGTAACCAAAACAGCATGGTGCTGGTACCAAAACAGACATATAGACCAATGGAACAGAACAGAGAGCTCAGAAATAACACTACACATCTACAATCATCTGATGTTCAACAAAACTGACAAATACAAGCAATGAGGAAAGGATTTCCTATTTAATAAATAGTGCTGGGAAAACTGGCTAGCCATATGCAGAAAACTAAAACTGGACCACTCCCTTATACCTTAAACAAAAAGTAAGTCAGGATGGATTAAAGACTTAAATGTAAAACCCAAAACCATAAAACCCTAGAAGAAAACCTAGGCAATACCATTCAGGACATAGGGATGTGAAAGATTTCATGACAAAAACACACAAAAGCAATTGCAACAAAAGCCAAAATTGACAAATGGGATCTAATTAAACTAAAGAGCTTCTGCACAGCAAAAGAAATTATCATCAGAGTGAACAGGCAACCTACAAAATGGGAGAACATTTTTGCAATCTACCCATCTGATAAATGTCTAATATCCAGAATCTACAAGGAACTTAAATTTACAAGAAAAACAACCTCATCAAAAGGTGGGTAAAGGATATGAACTGACACTTCTGAAAAGAAGATATTTATGTGGCCAAAAAACACACACACAAAAAGCTCAACATCACTGATCATTGGAGAAATGCAAGTCAAAATCACAATGAGATACCATCTCATGCCAATCAAAATGGCAATTATCAAAAAGTAAGGAAACAATAATCCTGGTGAGGCTCTTGAGAATTAGGAATGCTTTTATACTGTTGGTGGGAATGTAAATTAGTTCAACCATTGTGGAAGACAGTATGGCGATTCCTCAAGAATCTAGAACCAGAAATACCATTTGACCCAGCAATCCCATTACTGGGTATATACCCAAAGGAATATAAATCATTCTACTGTAAAGACACATGTACATGTATATTTATTGCAGCACTATTTACAATAGCAAAGACATGGTACCAGCACAAAGGCCCATCAATGATGGATTGGATAAAGAAAATGTTGTACATACACACCAAGGAATACTATACAGCCATAAAAAGGAATGAGATCATGTCCTTTGCAGGGACATGGATGAAACTGGAAGCCATCATCCTCAACAAACTAACACAGGAACAGAAAACCAAACACCACATGTTCTTCCTTATAAGTGGGAGTTGAACAATGAGAACACATGGACACAGAGAGAGGAACATCACACCCCAGGGGCTGTTGGGGGCTGCAGAGTGAGGGGAAGGAACTTAGATGATGGGTCAGTAGGTGCAGCAAACCACCATGGCACACGTATACCTATGCAACAAACCTGCACATTCTGCACATGTATCCCTTTTTTTCTTTTAAGAAGATATTTTTTTAAATGACAAACTTGTCAGGAGGAAGAGTAGCTGCAACATTGAACAGAAATGTATGTATATAACACTTTTTCAAAATTAATTAAAAAAAAATTATTTTTAAAAAAGGTCATAGAACCAGCCAGGCATGGTGGCTCATGCCTATAATCCCAGCACTTTGGGAGGCTGAGGCGGGCAGATCATGAGGTCAAGAGATCAAGACCGTCCTGGCCAACATGGTGAAACCCTGTCTCTACTAAAAATACAAAAGTTAGCTGGGCATGGTGGCGCACGCCTGTAGTCCCTCCTACTCGGGAGACTGAGACAAGAGAATCGCTTGAACACAGGAGGCAGAGGTTGCAGTGAGACGAGATCAGAGGTTGCAGTGAGCCGAGATCTCACCACTGCACTCCAGCCTGGTGACAGAGCAAGACTCCATCTCAAAAAAAAAAAAAAAAAAAAAAAGCCGTAGAACCAAAATTCACAGATCTTAAAGAAAAGGTTGAATCTGCTCTGGTGCTCTGGGACTTGTTATTAGCCTTATTGCTAATAAATATTTGTACTGTAACAAAATGTAGTCTAAATCTTGCTTTCTTTGTAACATGCCATCTAGTAGGAAAATAGTGGAGGAGACCTGAAGTCGTTGCCTACTTTTACCTAGTAGAGGGCACCTGCCCTTTAAAACACACCCACACCCATTGTGAACAACCAAAATACATGATTGGTTTATTTCAAGCACATGTCTTCATCTCAAACATAGTGGCAGAACACTATTTTCTATGCTAAATTTTGGATTGTCCTCAAATTGTACATTTTTTCCCCTTGAGGGTAGATTCTGTACCAATGTCTAAAAGTCACCCTTACTAGCAGATGCCTTACAAATATATATATACCCAAATTCAATTTAGTGTGACTATGAATAATCAAACCAAAAGTTATAGAAGAAATTAACACTTAAGATGAACAGACACCCTTAGTAAAGTTAATGTTCTTCTTACAGCAGAGAACGCTGATCACCTTTTTGAAGACTTTTTACAGTATTTTCATTTTATAGACAGATCAACATGGCATGAATTTTCCTCATATCAGATGCTGACTTGTAAGCCTAATTATATCCATATTTAAAGTATTAATGAGTTTTCTCATTAGATTTTCCACACAGAGGCAAGGAGAGGGCCAATCTAGTTATTCTCCAGGGCATAAGGTTAAAATGCTCTAAAGTTGATGGGAATAAAGAGAAGATGGTAGCATGTCCAGGTTTATTTTTAGTCCATTCATCTGCTTGAATTTTATGTTTCAAAAACTGAACTACGGCTGGGCGTGGTGGCTCACGCCTGTAATCCCAGCACTTTGGGAGGCCGAGGTGGGTGGATCACTTGAGGTCAGGAGTTCAAGACCAGCCTTGCCAACATGGCTAAAACCCATCTCCACTAAAAACACAAAAAAATTAGCCAGACGTGGTGGCGTTTGCCTGTAATCCCAGGTAGCTGGGAGGGTGAGGCAAGAGAATTGCTTGAACCTGGGAGGCGGAGGTTGCAGTGAGCCAAGATCCAGCCACCGTACTCCAGCCTGGGTAACAGAGCGGGACTCCATCTCAAAAAACAAAACAAAACAAAACAAGAAACAAAAACACACACACACACAAACACAAAAAAACAAAACTGCCAACTACCTTCGTACCCTGCAATGTGATGTTTAAGAAGAAGATGGCAGAAGAAGACACTCAGCAAATGCTTGGTGCATCCATCTGAAGCACCTACTTTAGGGCTGGCCTAAGACAAATTATGGCTTAAAACTGGGTGACTTTCCAACTTCCCCTTACGTAGCCTGTAAGAGCAAGATGATAGATGCTACTGTCACTATTTTGGTTGATAGATGCCTGTTAATTAGGATAGGTAAACTGATATCTGTGAAAATACTATATTCAACTAAACATAAAATCCTGAGGGCTATTTCTAGTAATTCTCTAAGTGAATTTCAAGCTTTCCATTATCCCAACTTTAAATTGAAAGCAATAATATCTATCCATGTTATTTTAGTCAGGGTTTTCTAGAGAGACAGAACTGATAGTATACATAGACATATAAAAGGAAATGTATTAGGGGAATAGACTCACTTGATTATGAAGGCTGTGAAGTCCCACCATAGGCTGTCTGCAAGCCGGAGAATCAGAAAACCCAGTAGCGTGGCTCAGTTTAAGTCCAAAGGCCTCAGCGCCAAGGAAGCTAATGGTGTAATTCTCAGTCCAAGGCTGAAGGCCCAAGAGCTGGGAGGAGCTGCTGGTATGAGTCCAGGAGTCCAAAGGCTGGAGAACCTTGAGTTCCAAGGGCAGGAAAATAAAAGCACCCTGATTCCAGAAGAGAAGGAGAATTCACCCTTCCTCTGCCTTTTGTTCCATATAGGCCCCCAGCCAATTGGATGGTGCTTGTCCACATTCAGGGTGGATCTTCCCCACTCAGTCCATTGACTCACACACCAATCTCCTTTAGAAACATCCTCACAGGCACACCTGGGGCAGCCAAACCATTTTAATCAAAAGCAAAACCACCTGAGATTCATTTCAGCAGAAGCGGGATAGGCTCAGAGCCTACAGAAACATTCAGAATAAACAATGCTTTACCAGCTGAGTATCCCTTAATCCAGTCAAGTTGATAGCCTAAAGCAACCTTTCACATATTGACATCAGATGTGAAGGACTCATTCAACAAACACTTAAAACACTCATTGGGTAACTACTATATTCAAGGCACCTTGTTAAGTTTTAGAAGTCCAAGTGGTTGCAATCTATCAGACTTACAATTAAACCTTAATGGAAAGTATAAAAAGTAGAAAACAAAGGTTCTAATTCAAAGAAGGAAAAATACAGGGATTTGTCAAAAAAATGTAACCCTTTTTCAAATAGTATTTTTCCACTTTTTTGAACCTAAAATGTAGGTCTTAACTTTGGCTGCTCATGAGAACTACTGATGATTTGTTTGTAACAGTGCTGGTCAGTGCCCATGGTCATTTCTTGTCCCCGCCTTCCAGAGCTACCTAATTAGAATTTTTTTTTTTTGAGATCAGTGCCCATGGTCATTTCTTGTCCCCCCTTCCAGAGCTACCTAATTAGAATTTTTTTTTTGTTAAGATGGAGTCTTGCTCTGTTGCCCAGGCTGGAGTGCAATGGCATGATCTCAGCTCACTGCAACCTCTGCCTCCCAGGTTCCAGCGACTCTCCTCCCTCAGCCTCCCCAGTAGCTGGGACTACAGGCACCCGCCACCATACTCAGCTAATTTTTGTATTTTTAGTAGAGATGGGGTTTCACCATGTTGGCCAGGATGGTCTCGATCTTCTGACCTTGTGATCCGCCCGTCTCGGCCTCCCAAAGTGCTGGGATTACAGGCGTGAGCCACCACACTTTTAGAGGAGTGGGGAACAGGCTTCTATATGCAAAAAAACTCTGTAAGTGATTGTGTTATGCAGTGGGCACTGAGAACCACTGGCCCAGCAAGGCAACTGGGGAAGGAATGTTAGTTTCCTTTCTCCCCTTCCACCTTCTGAGACTTTGTTACCAAGTTCAGCGTAAGCGCGGTAGAAGGGCTACTTGCCAAACCGTCCTTTTTATTTAGAAGATTGGACATGATCCTCAAATCCAAGTTTCCCTCAAATCGCTACTGATTATGGCAGTCAAAAAGAGAAAGAAAAGAACTTAGACTATAGTGTAAGGTGACCGGAAAAATCTGATTAAAGGACAAATGTTCAGTTCAAAGGTTGCTTTGCTGTGTTTCAAGCTGAGAATAGCATCTCTATTTACTCCTCACGATGTTCATCTCAGGAGGCACTGTACTTTCTACGGTTTACACTCAAATCCTGTAGAGCAGCATTTCTTCTACTGTCTTTCCCATCTTGGGCTTTCTCAGTTTGTACTTTTTCATGAAAGCCACTCACACTTTGTATTTTGTTTGCTGTTATTTTTAATTTAAAAATAGTTAAATCATTTGTTTACATTGTATCTTTGGAGGGAAGCACACCTGGCCTAATTCTTAATTCCCCTTACCATAGGACATTTCCCTCTGAGAAACCCCCAGGTCATAATTATCATCTTTCCCAAAGTTTTTCTTGGTCTTCTTAATAGTACTCCACACGGTTAACACTCCATGTGTTCTCACTCCATTGAATGCAATTTAGATTTTACTGTATAATCACGGGATTCTGAATGCATAATAAATACTGCCTTTGTTATTAGTTATTCCATGCATTTATGATTTGTCTTCCCAAGTAGATGATAAACATTTTGTCTGCTAACTCATAGTTCTGCAAATTCAAGAGAGGACTGTGCTTTGTCAATTTTTACTTATCAAAAACCCCCACGTTCAATTGCCTCGACCCTATTGAGGGTTACTTTTGATTTTGCAAGTAAATAGAAAAAAAGGAATCATTTTCTGAAATCTCTACTTAAAAGCACAAAATTCTCATCATTTTTCCAGGCATTAAAAGTTGCTGCATGAATCCTATTATTTCCCAGAAGAGTATTTTTAAAAAGTATAGCTGACTTACTCTGTACACATTTAAACTAACATAAAATACCCACCCCCAGGCCCCCGCAACGCAGGTTTTTTTTTTTTAAAGTCTATTTTCACAAGTCGTAGGAAAACTCAGATTTAGAGATCTCTAAAATCCTGTAGTGGAACATTCTGTAAAATGCTCTTCCAAGAAGATAATTCCACTATGGACTTCATGACACTTCCTTGTGTGGTTAATCACAAACAATGTCGCATGAATCAAGGGTTGGAGAGATTTATAATGCTTCCTTTCCTTGGGACTTTTCAAAGGCATTTTATATCGCCTCATTTGAAGCCTCTATGTGAAAGTTTCCCTTAGAAAAAAGATCACATAATAGCATGATGTTCAGCAAAGATTGTCTGAAATCCACTGAGTTGACAAAAGCATTTTATTTTTGGGACCAAAAAGATTTAATAAACTTCCAGTTGTGCATGCATATAGAGGTAACAATAGATCAAATGACCAAAAAGTCAATTCAGAAAATGGTCTTGCTCTGGTAAAAATTATTTAAATTACAAGTAACAGAACCTACATATACCGTCTTTGCAAAAAAAAAAAAAAAAAAAGTGCAATGGGAGAGATTTAATGGAAGAATAAAAAATATATCACTATGCTTTGTGCAATTAGGTGTCACAGCAAAAATAAGCTCAGAAAGAGAACAAGAGACTCCATATCAGAAGTGGCATGTCCTTTCTTCTTTGCCGATCTCATGATATCTGTCTCATTTTGCTTATGCCTTCTTCTGCAGATTGAGGTTTTTTGTTTTGTTTTTTCAGGACTGAGTTTTGCTCTTGTCACCTAGCCTGGAGTGAAATGACACGATCTCTGCTCACTGAAACCTCTGCCTCCTGGGTTCAAGTGATTCTCCTCCCTCAGCCTCCTGAGTAGCTGGGACTACAGGCATGTGCCACTACACCTAGCTAATTTTGTATTTTTAGTTGAGATGGGGTTTCACCTGTTGGCCGGCCTGGTCTCAAACTCCTGACCTCAGGTGTTCCACCCACCTTGGCCTCCCAAAGTGCTGGGATTACAGGCATGAGCCACTGTGCCCAGCCAGATTGAGTTTTTATATCTGCTATAGACATGGCTGCTTCAATACTTTTCATATCATTTTTTTAGATGATGTGAAATGTAAGATCACATGAGAAAAAATATAAAGAGACTTCCACTTTCACTAATTGAAAATCAGATAGCTCAGACCAACATTCACCCAGATGACATAGAAAAGATGAGAAAAAACTTGTTGGCATCATATAGATAAGAAGATACTGAAGATTTACTAGGTCAAGATTCAGGAGAAGATGAAAAGGCAGAGACAGGCACCTAGCAGTTGGAGATACTTCCCTGGAGGCATCTGTTGATTCCCAAAGAAGCTGCTCAGTTACTAAGCAACACTTTTCTCAGCTTCATGGAATTTGGAAGACAGAAGAATAAGCCAGTTTTTACCAAGAGTGGAGAAACTGATAAATCCCTGTGCTTGGATTGGAACCTAAAATGGCTTAACTCTAGAAGTAAGGCTAAATCAGAAGTGAACTATCCCCGATATGGACTATGGCCCAATATCAAGTCATGGAGTTTGATAAAATTTTGAAATTGAATTAAGGTAATACCAGATTAGAGATTACAGTGCCCAAAGGTGCATGGTAGAAGCAAACAAAATATTTTTCAGAAAAAAATAACATTACCCAAACCTCAAATTATTTCTATAAGCACTTTTCCAAATAAAATGCCTGGATCCCATTTATAATAACCAGGCACACAAAAAGACAAGAAAAGATGAATATAAATCAGCAGAAACAATAGACAATTAATCATACCAATTGAGGTTGGTCCATATGTTTGCACTAATAGATACAGACTTTAAACAGACTTTAAAAATAACTATGTTGGTCATATTCAATGAGTTCAAAAGAAAACTGAAATATTAAAAAATGCCTAGCATATTTTTTTAAAAAAAGAAGATGAAAATGAACAAAATAGAAATTATAGGGTGCAAAGTTCTAACAACTAAAATTTAGAACTTCATGGATGAGTATAACAACTAGTTAGGCATAGCTAAAAAGAGAATCAGTAAACTGAGAGGTAGGTCAGGAGAAATAATCTAGATTAAAGAACAGAAAAACAAATGAATGAAATGCACCAAAGAGAGGTAATAAGAGGCATGGATAATACAGTGAAAAGGGCAAACATACATTTATCTCCAGACCCAGGAGAAAAGGAAAGAGAGAGGATATTGTACAAGCAATATTTGGGAAGATGACGACTGTGAATATTCCAAATGTGATGAAAGACATCATCCACAGATTTAAAGCAGTCCAAGCATAACAAATGCAAGGAAATCCACACCTACACATATCGTAACAGAAACCAGAAATAATCAAATGTAAAGACATAATCTTAAAATTAGCTAGAGAAAAATATATACTGTTTTCTTTTCTTTTCTTTTTTTTTTTTTGAGACAGTCTCGCTCTGTCACCCAGGCTGGAGTGCAGTGGCACTGTCTCAGCTCACTGCAACCTCCACCTCCTGGGTTCAAGCGAGTCTCCTGCCTCAGCCTCCTGAGTAGCTGGGACTATAGGTGTGTGCCACCATACCCAGCTAATTTTTTGTATTTTTAGTAGAGATGGGGTTTCACCGTGTTAGCCAGGATGGTCTCAATCTCCTGACCTCATGATCCACCCGCCTCAGCCTCCCAAAGTGCTGGGATTACAGGTGTGAACCACTGCACCTGGCCAGATATACCATTTTCAAAGAGCAGTAATTAGATCAAGAGTTGACTTCTTATCAGACAAAAATATAATTATCTCCTCAATGGGTTGAAAGGAAGTAATTGATTTTTATGCCATTGAAAATATCATTCAGAATTAAACAAAATATCTTCATGCCATAGAAAAAATAGAGAATCTATCACCTGCAAAACTGCATTAAAAGAAGTACTAAAGAATGATCTCCAAGTAGAAGAACATGTTTTTAAATGAATCTTAGAGATGCAGGACGGAGTAAAAAATAATGAAATTGTAAACAGGTGGGTAAACTAAATAAATATTAACCACATAAACCAGTTATAACAATGTCTTATGAGGTTTGTTTTTTGTTTCCTTGAAGACAGGGTCCGGTTCTGTTACCCCAGCTGGAATGCAGTGGCACTATCATGCTCACTGCAGCCTTGAACTCCTGGGCTCAAGCTTTCCTCTTACCTCAGCCTCCTGAATAGCTGGCACTACAGGTGTGCACCACCATGACTGCAATTATTTTATTTTTTGTAGAGAGGTGGTCTTGCATTGTTGCCCAGGCTGGTCTTGAACTCCTGGCTTCAAGCCTTCCTCCCGCCTTAGCCTTCCAAAGTGCTGATGTTTAACACACACACACACACACACACACACTCCTATCTGTTTTACAGAGTAATCCATAGGTCAGAATCTAGCTCATTGATTACCCTTACAAGAAGTCTATTAAAGAGAGAAGGCAATGTGTCTTAATTTGAAGCTTATGGAAGTTGTTGAAAAAATGCCTCTCTCCCCACTCCAATTTACCCACCCCTCCACAAGAAACAGAAGGAGGCTGATCAAAGTAATCAAGACTGACTGGCATGTCTCAGCATTCCAAATATATGTATATTCCTAAAATCTAGGGAAACGGGGCTCTGACCACTGGAAGTCTGTAACACACATTGTTAGGACTAGCTGAATTATGTAATTACTACCCAGGTTGGTCAGGACACATCTCTCACACAAATAAGATGTCTTAACCACCAAAAAACAGAATATAACATTATCTTTAAAAATTAAAAAATTAAAAGTAAAAGTGTAAATAATTATCTGGAAGTGTTTGCCATTTTTGAAAAAAAATACTTATCTGCATTCAAGTTTGGAAGATTTTGTTTATTAGATCACCGAAGCTATATTCTTTTTTAACTATATTTTATGTGGCTCAAGCAAAAGCATAAATTCTTAATATTGCAATATACTTACCATAATATAGCTATATAGTCTATTTGCAAAGGAGCAATAGTTATCATTGGACTCATATTACTTTTTCTTCTCAGAAACTTCATTTTTCAAAATAAAATGCTACAGTCATTACAGTGAAAATATAAACAGAACTATTTACAATATAAACACATATATTTACAATATAAACACAAATATAAACAGGAGTATTTACAATATAAACACTTACTGGAACCTACAACTTTCCAAAATCTTTCTCCTTCACTTTTTCCTGTCTAAAATTGGATTAATGTGTTCATTTTCAAAGGAACTTGATGGACAGTACTAAAAGTTTGAATATTGTGAGTGCTTAATAGTAGTTTATAAATGCTGAATACTAAGTTATAGGTGATGTAATAAGCATAACTTCAGAAATACTTCAAGATAATTTTGCCATGCTGCATGCTTTCAAATAAATTAATTAAAAAATATTAACCTAAACAGAAATATGATTAGACTCATCATGTCAAAATTGACTGTAATTTTATGTCTGTTAAACATAAGGTGAAGTTTATCTTCATTGAATTTTAGATAGTAACTAGAGCAAGTTATCTAAGAGATAGTGTTATACAAAAAATGATAGGGTAAATTGGTTAACAGTATATAGAATGCTGTTTCAGTGAATGCTACATTTTTGTAAAAAAATCTTAGGGTTTAAAATAATAATAAACGAGAATTAATTGAGCTCCCTGGGGAAATAGTTACTGAAATAGTTAATATTTTCTGAAGAATAACAAAAAATAAGACACTAACTGAAGACAATGAATAAAGACAATTTTATTCTCAAACAATTGAATTTTATACATTTCATGATCATCCAACGACTTCTTAATCGCTTTATGAAAACTGGTTTGAACACTTCGAAATAGACACAGACTTCCTTCTGCAGAGCTATCAATGACAGGGACACTATTAGACGGAGATTGCAGAAAAGCTCTCACCAACTTCAATGTATTTTTATTTAAAATTCCACTACTGACATGTAACCATGACAGCAAAGAGGGCCTTTCTCTAACTGTAGAATAAGGAGATAGGCTCTTGGAGCACAATATCCATCAAAAAGATTAAGTAATGAAACAGGACACATTTCTGTCACTTCTACATCTGCCTGCTGTGCAAGTACACAAGGAGAGAAAGAAGCTGTCAGTTTGAGCAGCATTTTCCAATCTGAGGCTTTTAGGAAAATTACAGGGCACTGAAGAATTACAGTTCACATTAGAGCTGATTGGTGTCACAGCCAAAAGGAGGAAAGGCTCCTTGTCCTTTCACAATAGGGATTCGTCTTCCTTGAGCAAAGCTAATCACCTCCCATACTTGCAAAACTAACGATATAGCTAATCAAAAGAAATCATCCATTGAAGTGAAGTCTTCGTAGGCTCTTGGTTTAGTACAAAATCAATTTTGATTTTCATAAATGCCAGGTAGCTTTGACTGTATTGTCAACATCTGCACAGGTAATGTTGCTGAATACCTGAAGGTTGCTCCAAGTTTCTGTCCTAGAAAGATGGCTCTTGCTCCTGTTAATATGGGTAGATGTTCTGATTCCAAATAAAGTGCAATTTTTCATTATCCAGTGTAGTATCACTTGAGTGATTATATTAAACAGGATAGACTTCTCATCTTTCCCAGTCAAGGAAGAAATGTTTGACAATAGTGGCCTCTTCACTTGGAATCTGTAATCACAGTTCTTGGCATTGCTTCCTTCTGAGTTTTAGCTCAGAGCTAAGAGAATAACACACATATTACTGTGTTATTTAGCAAAGGACAGAGAAGAACAAGTGAAAAGTGGTCAGTTTAATATTTTAGCAATGTCTAAATCAATTGTTTACTGAGTATAAGAGGTTTTATCAGTGCAAAATCCTTCAAAAAGTTTTGAGGAAATCTGTCCAAACTAGGGAAGGCAGATTTATACCTAATAAACACATTTAAGAAAGTTGGGTGCCACCTGTTTTTTAAAAAAATTAAAATGGTGGTGTACTTATCAGGCTATTCAGCCTAATTTTTTTTTATTATTATACTTTAAGTTCTGAGGCACATGTGTAGAACGTGCAGGTTTGTTACATAAGTATACATGTGCCATGGTGGTTTGCTATACCGATCAACCCATCATCTACATTAGGTATTTCTCCTAATGCTATCCCTCCTGTAGCCCCCCAACCCCCAACAGACCCTGGTGTGTGATGTTCCCCTCCCCACGTCCATGTGTTCTCATTGTTCAACTCCTACCTGTAAGTGAGAACATGTGGTGTTTGGTTTTCTGTTCTTGTGTTAGTTTGCTAAGAATGATGGTTTCCAGCTTCATCCATGTCCCTGCAAAGGACATGAACTCATCAGTTTTATGGCTGCATAGTATTCCCTGGTGTATATGTGCCACATTTTCTCTATCCATTCTATCATTGGTGGGGATTTGGGTTGGTTCCAAGTCTTTGCTATTGTGAGCAGTGCCGCAATAAACATACTTGTGCACTTGTCTTTATAGTGGAATGATTTATAATCCTTTGGGTATATACCCAGTAATGGGATGGCTGGGTCAAATGGTATTTCTGGTTCTAGATCCTTAAGGAATCGCCACATTGTCTTCCACGGTGGTTGAACCAATTTATACTCCCACCAACAGTGTAAAAGTGTTCCTATTTCTCCACATCCTCTACAGCATCTGTTGTTTCCTGACTTTTTAATGATCGCCATTCTAGCGGGCATGAGGTGGTATCTCATTGTGGTTTTGATTTGCATTTCTCTAATGACCAGTGATGATGAGCTTTTTTTCATATGTTTTTTGGCTGCATAAACGTCTTCTTTTGAGAAGTGTCTGTTCATATCCTTTGCCCACTTTTTGATGGGGTTGTTTTTTTCTTGTAAATTTGTTTAAGTTTTTTATCGATTCCGGATATTAGCCCTTTGTCAGATGGATAGCTTGCAAAAATTTTCTCCCATTCTGTAGGTTGCCTGTTCACTCTGATGCTAGTTTCTTTTGCTGTGCAGAAGCTCTTTAGTTTAATTAGATCTCATTTGTCAATTTTGGCTTTTGTTGCCGTTGCTTTTAGTGTTTTAGTCATGAAGTCTTTGCCCATGCCTATGTCCTGAATGGTATTGCCTAGGTTTTCTTTTGGGGTTTTTATGGTTTTAGGTCTTACATTTAAATCTTTAATCCATCTTGAGTTAATTTTTGTGATTTTTATTTTTTATTTTTTTGAGACTGACTCTCTGTGTCGCCCAGGCTGGAGTGCAGTGGCACAATCTCGGCTCACTGCAACCTCCGCCTCCTGGGCTCAAGGGATTCTCCTGTCTCAGCCTCCCGAGTAGCTGGGATTACAGGCACGCACCACCATACCCAGCTAATTTTTGTTATGTTTAGTAGAGACAGGGTTTCGTCATGTTGGCCAGGCTGCTCTCGAACTCCTGACCTCAGGTGATCTGCCTGCCTCGCCCTCCCAAAGTGCTGGGATTATAGGCGTGAGGCACCGCACCCGGCCTCACCCTAAATTTTATAAAAGTACTAAATGATAGTAGACCCTCGGGCGGTCTTGCTGCAAAACTGAATTCTGTAATACCCTTAGTAAAGGAAGAGAAAGAAATCATAGAAAAATCAAAGTCCCAATTAAAATAGCTCAGAAAACTGTGCAAAAGATATTTGAATTATTTTGTTAAATTCCATTCAATATTAGAAACACATGTATCATTCTAAAGATATCTTCAAAGGTGTAAAATTAAAAGTCTAGTAGCAAGTCTCTATAAATTGCTTGATGGAAAATGGTCAAATGATAGCAACTGAAAAGTAATCTGTTTTTAGATTTGTTTAGCCCAATTCATCTTTGCTTTGGTTGTTTTAACATTCGTAAGGTAAACCTGTCATATGCAGCTGAGAGTATTTCAGTGAGATCACAGTTAATCTGTCTTGGGAAGAAACAAAATTTTCATTTAAATGGAGCAATTCAAGAGACTTTAATAAAAGGACTATTTACAGAGGTGTAGGCAAAGTTTATGAAACCCAGATATAACAAAACAGGAAGCTGCTATGGCTGTAGGCTGGAAAGAAATAAGGGTGTAAATAAGGTCATCAGAACAGAGTAAGAGGTGGAGTCATGGAGGAGAGGCTGCCCAACAGAATAAGTTACAGTCTTAGGGGCCCACAGCCACTGCCAGAACCCTGAAACACAGCAGGGAGGGAATGGTGAAGAAATAATCCTAATTCTTTCTTTTCACTCCAATGTCTTGTTGATGGCTGTGTTAGATAAACTCCACAGGAAACCAGCAGACTAGAGAATCTGGGCAATGCTGCCCCTAAGCATCAACTACACAGGACAATATGTAGGGAATAGAAGGATTGAGAATGAGTCTGAGTAAATGTGGAATAACCAGAGTATGATGTATGTCTATTGATAATTAAGTTTCATAGTACTAGCTGCAAATACATGAGTAGATATTTCTGCTGATTTGTAGTAATTTCAATGATTCCTGCCTCCAGTCTTTTATGGCCATAGGTTATTTAACTGTCTCTCTATTGTTGAATTATTAATTTGTTTCCAATTTAATACTCTTATAAACAATATTGCAATGAACTTCCATTACTGCAAGGCACTGCAACAGAGATATAGGAAATGTATATTTTTAAAGTAAACTTCATTGAAGTATAATATACTTACAATAAAAATAATATCACACTTTTTAAGTGTACATACAGGTCGGTGACTCTTAACAATTGTACACACCCTTGTAAATATCATCAAGATATAGAACATTTCTATTCCACAAAAAAGTTCCCTTGCACCCCTTTTTAGTCAATCTCTTTCAACTATTTACCTATTCCATGTGACTACTGGTCTGATTGTGTCAAATAGATTAGTCTTGTGTATTCTAGGATATTATACAAATGGCATCTTTTGCTCAAATATCTATGAAATGCAAACATATTGTTGTATCTATCGGTAGATTGCTTCTTTTTATTGATGAGAACTGCTCCATCACACAAGTAAACTCTAATTTGTTTATTCATTCACCTATCAATGTTTCTCATTTTGGCTATCAGGAATAAAGGTATTATAAATATTTATGTAAAATTATACACATAGATTTTTCTCTTGGGTAAATACTTGGAAAGACTGAGATATGTGATAAGTGTATGCTTTACTTTAGAAAAATGGCTAAACTGTTTTCCAAAGTGCTGTATCATTTTACACACTCACCAGGAATTTTTATGAGTTCCAGTTGCTTTACATCCTCACCAGCAATTAGTCTCACCAGTCTTTTTGATTTTAGTTGTTCTAGTGAGTATGCAGTGTTTTTTGTTTTGTTTGTCTGTTTGTTTGTTTGTTTTTGAGACGGAGTCTCACTCTGTTGCCCAGGCTGGAGTGCAGTGGTGAGATCTGGGCTCACTGCAACCTCTGCCTCCCGGGTTCAAGTGATTCTCCTGCCTCAGCCTCCCGAGTAGCTGGGATTACAGGCATGTGCCACCATGCCCAGCTAATTTTTGTGTTTTTAGTAGAGATAGGGTTTCACCGTGTTGGCCAGGCTGATCTCAAACTCCTGACCTCAGGTGATCTGCCCACCTCGGCCTCCCAAAGTGCTGGGATTACAGGCATGAGCCACTGTGCCAGGCCCCAGTGGTATATTATTTTAAGTTGCATTTCCCTAACGACTAATGATATTGAGCATCTTTTTGCATAATTTCTTGGTCTTTTGCTGATCTTCTTTGATGAAAAGTCTGTTCAAGTTTTTGCCTTTTTAAAAACTATCAGGTTGTTTTATCATAGTTTTATCACACACACACAAAAGAAAGCATGTTCTCTATAGGCTAGAACTCAGCGGTTAAAGAACATGTGGAAGTTTGGAAATGGTTAGCAATCAGAATGAATCTGTAGGTAAACTGTGCTTACTCCTGTGTTTTATCCTAACCATGGGAGTCTACAAAGAAGGAAGGAGAGACATAAGCTTTGAAGATTGTCATAAAAACAATTAGGCCATGTAAGTAACTATTATGTAATTAACACATTGGCTTTCTCTCTGACCAAGGGGGAATTCCTCAAATTATTTTTTTCTCTCCTCTCTCTCTCATGTTCTCCATCAAAAAATAAAAATTAAAAAAGCAAGCTTCTCTAAAGACTCTCTCAGTTTTGACATCTTATGAGTTGATAATGTAATAACCCCAAACTTTAAATTCTCACCTGCCACAGTTTTTAGAACCACAGAGAACAGGCATTATTTACAGATGGAGTAATTTTCTTGTCATGTGGAAATGAGGCTATGTGATTTGCCATCTAGGGTGAAGTACTACGAGCTCAGTTGTTATATGAATCTTTTCTGTGCAGAATTGTCATTTATACTCCTGTCATGTGTGATTTTTTTTCTCTTGGCCTTTAAATTTGAGATCTTTGGGTTTCTGTTGTGTTTTTCCCTAAACAAGAGTCAAACCTGTCATCTTTTCATAGACTCACGTACAGACAAGTAGCGATGCTTTATGTAAGCACTTAATGTTCATGCCAAAAAAAGTTTTAAAAATAAATTATCAGTGGTGGCATTTTGTGTCATAAAGTATCGACTTTGTTTTAGTATAAAAGGATTGACGATGTTAGTAAATTTTTGATGCTAGTTTTATTTAAAATTTTTATAATTACATTAGTCACCCAAATTCTACCTCCATTAAATACCGGTTCAGATTACATCCAAACATAGTATTGGGTCATTCTGGGTATTCAATGGTGAAGACATTTTTCTTTTTTTTTTTTTGTTATAAATTTTAGCTTGTTTTTATTTTTAATTTTTTAAATTACTTTTTAAATTTTTTGTGGGTATATAGTAGGTGTATATATTTAGGGGATACATGAGAGGTTTTGAAATAGGCATGCGGAACCACCATGGCACATGTATACCTATGTACCAAACTTGCATGTTCTGCATGTGTATCCCAGAACTTAAAGTTTAAAAAAGAAACTATATATGTACATATATACATATATGTAAATATATGTTTACACATATATTTATATATACATATATGTATATATTTACATACATTTATATATGCATATGTGTATATATTTACATATATTTACATATACAAATGTGTATATATTCACACATATATTTATATATACATATGTGTATATATTCACACATATATTTATATATACATACGTGTATATATTTACATATATTTATATATGCATATGTGTATATATTCACTCATATTTATATATACATATATGTATATATTCACACATATCTTTATATATACATATGTGTATATATTCACACATATATTTATATATACACACGTATATATTTACATATATTTATATATGCATATATGTATATATTCACTCATATATTTATATATACATATGTGTATATATTCACACATATATTTATATATACATATGTGTATATATTCACACATTTATATATACATACATGTATATATTTACATATATTTATATATGCATATATGTATATATTCACTCATATATTTATATATACATATGTGTATATATTCACACATATATTTATATATACATATATGTATATATATTTATATATGTATATATACATGTATGTATATATATTTATATATGTATATATACATGTATGTATATATATTTATATATGTATAAATTATATATATGTATAAATATATATTCACATATATATTTATATATACATATATATTTATATATACATACATGTATATATTCACGTATATATTTATATATACATACATGTATATATTCACGTATATATTTATATAAACATACATGTATATATTCACGTATATATTTATATATACATACATGTATATATTCATGTATATATTTATATATACATACATGTATATATTCACGTATATATTTATATATACATACATGTATATATTCACGTATATATTTATATATACATATATGTATACATTTACATATATATATATAAAAGAAATAGGCATGAGGAGAAAGGAAGAGCAGCGTGGTGTGACAGCCCACCTGAGGGCCACACGGGGCAGGGGAGCCCCCACACCCCAGCCAAGGGAGGCGGTGAGTGAGCATGCTACCCAGCCTGGGAAACTGCTTTTTACATGTAACTGTGCAACCGACAGATTGGTAGATCCCACATGTGAGCCCACCAGGGCACCAGGGTCTAAGGTCCCAACCACAGAGCAACACCTAGATTCTCAACAGCCACTCAGCTAGAACTGCCTAAGCCTGCCAAGTTCCCCAGAGGAGGGGCGGCCATCGCCACAGCTGCAGCTGCCTGCTGTCTAAGCTCTTTGGGGGTGGTGGCAGCCAACTCTGGGACTCGTAGCTGCCTAACACACTAAGCTCCCAGGGCGGGGGAAGGGCGGAAGCCATCTCTATAGCTCCAGGCTGTACTTTTCCCCTGCTGGAGCCAGGAAGGCTGGATGGCTTGGTCCCAAGAGGTACTACCCACAGCCTAACACACCTGCTGTGGTAGAATGTGGCCAGAGTAACTCCTCAGGCCTGAGCCTGACTCATCCCTCCTCACTCGGTAGGGCATCCCTGCAGGAACTCCAACAACTGCAGTCAGGGGCTCAGGGACAGAACTCTGAGCTCTCTGGGCCTGAGCCCCTAGTGGGAGGGGTGGCTGTAGTGTCAGCAGACCAGCAGATGTAGCCTCTCCTCCTTCTAGCTCTGAGGAATCCAGGCAGCCCAGTTGAATAGGTTTTCCCCCACCACAGCACATCCCCTCCACCAAGGGACAGCCAAAGTGCTTTGTTAAACAGGTCCTACTTCCCATGCCACCTAACTGGGTGAGACCCCCACCAACAGGGGTTGTCAGACATCCTGTACAGGAGCATATCTACTGGCATCAGGTTGGTGCCCCTCAAGGTCAGAGATCCCAGAGGAAGAAGCAGGTACGCATCTTGGCTGTTCTCCAGCCTCCCTGAGTGACATTTCTAGGCGCAGGAGTGAACCAGATGAATAGGGCCTGAAGTAAACCCCCAGCAAATGCAGCAGCCTGGCAGAAGAGAGACCTGACTATTGAAAGAAAAACAAACAAACAGAAAGCGACAACAACAGCATCAACAAAAAAGTTCCACAAAAACCTCATCCAAGGGTCAGCAGCCTCAAAGATTGAAACTAGACAATCTCACGAAAATGAGAAAGAATCAATAAAAAAAAAAAAATGCTGAGAACCGAAAAGGCAAGAGTGCTTCTTCTCCTCCAAATGATCGCAATACCTGTCCAGCAAAGGCGTAAACTGAATGGAGGATAAGATGGACGAATTGACAGAAGTAGGCTTCAGAACATGGGTAATAACAAACTCCACTGAGGTAAAGGAGCATGTTTTAATTCAATGCAAAGAAGCTAAGAACCTTGATAAAAGGTTACAGGAGCTGCTAACTAGAATAACCAGTTTAGAGAGGAACATAAATGACCTGAGGAAGCTGGAAAACACAGCATGAGAACTTTGCGAAGCATGCACAAGTATCAACAGCCAAATCAATCAAGCAAGCAGAAGAAAGAATATCAGATATTGAAGACCATCTTACTGAAATAAGGCAAGCAGACAAGATTAGAGAAAAAGGAATGAAAAGAAACAAACAAAACCTCCAAGAAATATAGGACTATGTAAAAAGACTAAACCTACAATTGGTTGGTATACCTGAAAGAGATGGGGAATAATAGAACCAAGTTGGGAAACACATTTCAGGATATTATCCAGGAGAACTTCCCTAACATAGCAAGAGAGGAAATAGAGAGAACACCACTAAGATACTCCATGAGAACATCAACCCCAAGACACATAATAACCAGATTTCCCAAGGTCACAGTGCAGTAAAAAATGTAAAGGGCAGCCAGACAGAAAGGCCAGGTAACCTATAAAAGGAAGCCTGTCAGACTAACAGTGGACTTCTCAGCAGAAAACCTACAAGCCAGAGGAGAGTGGAGGCCAATATTCAATAATTCTCAACCCAGAAATAGAAATAAAATCCTTTTCAGACAAGCAAATGCTGAGGGATTTCATTACCACCAGGCTTGCCTTGCAAGAGCTCCTGAAGGAAGCACTAAATATGAAAAGGAAAAACTGGTACCAGCCACTGCAAAAACACACCAAAATATAAAGACCAATGACACTATGAAGAAACTGCATCAACTAGTGTGCAAAATAACTAGCTAGCCTCATGATGACAGGACCAAATTCACACATAACAATATTAACCTTAAATGTAAATGAACTAATTGCCCCAATTAAAAGGCATAGACTGGCTAATTGGATAAAGAGTCAAGACCCATTGGTGTGCTGTGTTCAAGAGACCCCTCTCATGTTAGAAGACACACATAGGCTCAAAATAAAGGGATGGCGGAATATTTACCAAGCAAATGGAAAGCTAAAAAAAAAGCAGGGGTTGCAACCCTGTCTCTGACTGTCTCTGACAGAACAGACTTTAAACCAACAAAGATAAAAAAGACAAAGAGGGGCATTGCATAATGGTAAAAAGACCAATTCAACAAAAAGAGATAGTTATCCTAAATATATGCACCCAGTACAGAAGCACTCAGATTCATACAACAAATTCTTAGAGACCTATAAAGAGACTTAGACTCCCACACAATAATAGTCGGAGACTTTAACAACCCACTATCAGTATTAGACAGATCAATGAGACAGAAAATTAACAAGGATATTCAGGACTTGAACTCAGCTCTGGATCAAATGGGCCTAATAGATAAACCACAGAACTCTCCACCCCAAATCAATACAATATATACTCTTCTCAGTGCCACATGGCTCTTACTCTAAAATCGATCACACAATTAGAAGTAAAACACTCCTCAGCAAATGCAAAAGAACTGAAATCTTAACAAAAAGTCCCTTAGACCACAGTGCAATCAAATTAGAGCTCAGGATTAAAAAACTCACTCAAAACCACACAGCTACATGGAAATTTGGCAACCTGCTCCTGAATGACTCCTGGGTAAATAAAGAAATTAAGGAAGAAATCAAGAAGTTCTTTGAAACCAATGAGAACAAAGAGACAATGTGCCAGAGTCTCTGGGACAAACTAAAGCAATGTTAAGAAGGAAACTTATTGCATAAAATGTCCACATCAGAAAGATAGAAAGATCTCAAATCGACTCCCTAACATCACAATTAAAGGAGCTAGAGAAGCAAGCACAAACGAATTCAAAAACTAGCAGAAGACAATAAATAACTAAGATCAGAGTGGAACTGAAGGAGATAGGGACATGAAACTCTTTTCAAAAAATCAATCAACCCAGGAGCTGTTTTTTGAAAAAATTTACAAAATAGATAGACCACTAGCTAGACTAATAAAGAAGAAAAGAGAAAAGAATAAAATAGACACAATAGAAAATGATAAAGGGGATATCACCACTGACCCCACAGGAATACAAACTATCATCAGAGAATACTATAAACACCTCTAGGCAAATAAACTAGAAAATGGATAAATTCTTGGACACATACACCCTCCCAAGACTAAACCAAGAAGAAGTTGAATCCCTGAATAGATCAATAACAAGTTCTAAAATTAAGGAAGTAATTAATAGCCTACCAACCAGAAAAAGTCCAGGACCAGATGGATTCATAGCAGAATTCTATGAGAGGTACAAAGAGGAGTTGGTATCATTCCTTCTGAAACTATTCCAAACAATTGAAAAGGAGGGACTGCTCCCTAACTCAGTTTATGAAGCCAGCATCATCCTGATATCAAAACCTGGCAGAGACACAACAAAAAGAGAAAACTTGAGGTCAATATCCCTGATGAACATTGATGTGGAAATCCTCCATAAAATACTGGCAAACTGAATCTGGCAGCACATTGAAAAGCTTATCCACCATGATCAAGTCGGCTTCATCCCTGAGATGCAAGGCTGGTTCAACATACACAAATCAATAAACGTAATCCATCACATAAAGAGAACCAATGACAAAAACCATATGATTATCTCAATAGATGCAGAAAAGGCCTTTGATAAAATTCAACGTCCCTTCAAGTTAAAAACTCTCAATAAACTCGATATTGATGGAACATATCTTTAAAAAATAAGACCTATTTATGACAAACCCACAGCCAATATCATAATGAGAGGGCAAGCTGGAAGCATTCCCTTTGAAAACCGGCACAAGACAAAGATGTCCTCTCTCACCACTACTATTCAACATAGTATTGAAAGTTCTGGCCAGAGCAATCAGGCAAGAGGAACAATAAAAGGTATTCAAATAGGAAGAGAGGAAGTCAAATTGTCTCCGTTTGCAGATGACATGGTTTTTTTGTTTGTTTGTTTTTTCTGAGACAGAATCTTGCTCTGTCGCTAGGCTGGAGTGCAGTGGTGCGATCTCGGCTCACTGCAACCTCCGCCTTCCAGGTTCAAGTGGATCACCTGCCTCAGCCTCCCAAGTAGCTGGGACTACAGGCACACGCCACCATGCCCAGCTAATTTTTGTAATTTTAATAGAGATGAGGTTTCACCATGTTGGCCAGGATAGTCTCGATCTCTTCATCTTGTGATCCACCCGCCTTGGCTTCCCAAAGTGCTGGGATTACAGGCATGAGCCACTGGGCCCAGCCCAGATGACATATTTTTATATTTAGAAAACCCCTTCATCTCAGCCTGAAAACTCCTTAAACTGATAAGCAACTTCAGCAAAGTCTCAGGATACAAAATTAATGTGCAAAAATCACAAGCATTCCTTTACACCAACAATAGACAAGGAGAGAGCCAAATCATGAATGAACTCCCATTTACAATTGCTACAAAAGAATAAAATACCTAGGAATACAGCTGACAAGGGACATAAAAGACCTCTTGCAGAAGAAGTACAAACTACTGTTCAAGGATATAATAGAAGATACAAACAAACGAAAAAACATTCTATCCTCATAAAGAGGAAGAATCAATATCTTGAAAATGCACATGCTGCCCAAAGTAATTTATAGATTCAATATTATTCCCAACAAACTACCACTGACATTCTTTACAGAATTAGAAAAATGACTTTAAATTTCATATGGAACCATATGTCTTGTATAGCCAAGACAATCCTAAGCAAAAAGAACAAAGCTGGAGGCATCACGCTACCTGACTTCAAAATATACTACAAGGCCACAGTAACCAAAACAGTATGGTACTGGTGCCAAAACAGACATATGAATCAATGGAACAGAACAGAGACCTCAGATATAACACCATGCATCTACATTCATCTGATCTTTGACAAACCTGACAAAAACAAGCAATGGGGAAAGGACTCCCTTTTTAATAAATGGTGCTGGGAAACTAAAATTGGGCCCCTTCCTTACACCTTATACAAAAATTAACTCAAGATGGATTAAAGACTTAAATGAAAAATCCAAAACCATAAAAACCCTAGAAGAAAACCTAGGCAATACCATTCAGGACATAGGCATGGGCAAAGATTTCATGATGAAAATGTCAAACTCAATTGCAACAAAAGCTAAAATTGACAAATAGGATCTAATTAAACTGAAGAGCTTCTGCACAGCAAAAGAAACTATCATCAGAGTGAACAGGCAACCTAGAGAATGGGAGAAAATTTTTGCAATCTACCCATCTGATAAATGTCTAATATCCAGAATCTACAAAGAACTTAAACAAATGTACAAGAAAAAACAACCACATCAAAGCATCAAAAAGTGGGCAAAGCATATGAACAGACACTTCTCAAAAGAAGACATTTATGCAGCCAACAACCATATGAAAAAAAAGCTCAACATCACTGATCATCAGAGAAATGCAAATCAAAACCACAATGAGATATCACCTCACGCCAGTCAAAATGGTGATTATTAAAACGTCAAGAAACAGCACATACTGGCAAGGCTGTGGAGAAATAGGAATGCTTTTACACGGTTGGTGGGAATGTAAATTAGTTCAATCATCCTGGAAGACAGTGTGGCAATTCCTCAAGGATCTAGAACCAGAAATACCATTTGGCCTACCAATCCCTTTACCGGGTATATACCCAAAGGAATTTAAATCATTCTACTACAAAGACACATGCACACGTATGTTTATTGCAGCACTACTTACAATAGCAAAGACATGGAACCAACCCAAATGCCGATCAATGATAGACTGGAAAAAGAAAATGTGGTATATATACACCATGTGATACTATTCTGCCATAAAAATGAATGATATCATGTCCTTTGCAGGGACATGGATGAAGCTGGAAGATATTATCCTCAGCAAACTAACACAGGAACAGAAAACCAAACACCACATGTTCTCACTCATAAGTGGGAGTTGAACAATGAGAACACATGGATACAGGGAGGGGAACAACACACACTGAGGCCTGTTGGGTAGGCGAAGGGAGGGAGAACATCAGGACAAATAGCTAATGCATGCTGGGCTTAAAACCTAGATGATGGGTTGATAGGTGCAGCAAACCACCATGGCACATGTATACCTATGAAACAAACCTACATGTTCTGCACATGTATCCCAGAACTTAAAGTAAAATTAAAAAAAAAAAAAGAAATAGGCATCAATATGAAATAAGCCCATCATGGAGAATGGGGTATCTATCACTTCAAGCATTTATCCTTTGAGTTACAAACAATCCAATTACATTCTTTAAGTTATGTAAGAATACACAATTAAGTTATTATTGACTATAGTCATCCTTTTGTGCTAACAAATAGTCTAATTCATTTTTTCTTTTTTTTTTTGAAACAGAGTCTCACTTTGTTGCCCAGGCTGGAGTGCAGTGGCGTGATCTCGGCTCCCTACAAGCTCTGCCTCCCGGGTTCACGCCATTCTTCTGCCTCAGCCTCCCGAGTATCTGGGACTACAGGTGCCTGCCACAACGCCTGGCTAATTTTTTGTACTTTTTAGTAGAGACGGGGTTTCACCATGTTAGCCAGGATGGTCTCCATCTCCTAACCTCGTGATCCGCCTGCCTCGGCCTCCCAAAGTGCTGGGATTACAGGCGTGAGCCACCGTGCCCAGCCCCATTTTTTCTATTTTTTTGTAGACATTAACCATCTGCATCCCCTCCCCAACCCTCCGCTACCCTTTCCAGCCTCTGGTAACCATCCTTGACATTTTTCTTTTAAAATCTAAAATGATGTTTTAGAGAAATATAGACCAAAGGGCTCCAGACGGACTCAGCTGTATAATATTCCACAAGACTCAGTCTATCTTTAAGACCAGATATAAATGTCTCTACGTTGATTTCCAAATGACTAGAATATTCTGTCCTCTATATAGGTTACAGCAATCTAGTTACATTGGGAGTTGGTCAAAATATAATATAATCACATTAACCCAAGTATTAAGGAGTGCCTCAGTGACCTCTGCACTCAGGCCAAAGAGGCTCTCTTGAGAAGTTCCCTCCATTGCTGCAGGAGGTGGTCTCTGTCCATACCAGTCACTGCAAACCTGATGGTTCCTGAAGTCTCTGATGTGATTCCATTCATGCTAGAGTTGCCCTTTCCAAGGAAGCCACTGAAAACATTGTTACATTGTGACTTCTCCCACATGATTCTCCTTGGAATGTCTCCAGTATCACAATGTAAACTCAACCATGTTTCATGTTGCTTTGAATTTAAGACTTATGATAGTACATGGATTTAGTATATTAAATGTAATTGCTTTACAGATTTATTCTGCTAAAGCAAATATTTTGCATATGTAATCTACCAGGCACCCTTCTATTATAATTTAAGGCAGTATTCCATTAGTGTTTAAAACATCATGCTTTGTAGGAAATCATTCTAGTTTCACTGACAGCATTCTCTGTACTCAATTTTCTCAGTAGTCCATACCAGCAGAATTATTTTTTTCACGTTGTTCTCGTAATTACAAAAGTGATACATGCTTATTGTAGGACATTTGGAAAATATAGAGAAGATGAGAGTAAATAATAAAAATGGCTTATAATCCCTTTGCCCAGAGATAATAAATTTTAATATTTTGGTGTTTCTCTTATGTGCCTATCATGTTATAAATTTTCACATACATTATTTAGAGCAACCATCATTTCTGAATTCTTCCTCCTCAGCTTTCAAGTTTATATCAGGACACCAATACATTTTCCTCAGCTGAAGAGGAATTGGGAGTTGAAGCAGAAAGAATGAGAGAGAAGAGAGAAAATAGAGCTTAGAATCTGTTTTTCAGTGCTGAACTTATTATAATAAGAAATTAAATGGCCCCCTTCAAAGTCATTCCCAGAAGCCTCTGCTCTCATGATTATTGCCTGCTTCTTCTTTATCATCATGAGAGTTTAATAATACCATTGTCAAAGTTAGCACAGTTATTTTTTATCTAGCATTTGAATAAAATGCCACCTCCCATTTTATTTTGTGGCACTCATGCTAACCCCTCATCCCTTTCCCTGATTCTGGGCCCTCTGGGCCTCCTCCTCTTGTTAGTGGAATCTTCTCCTACGCTAGTGATTAGTTATGTCAGCCTTGGGCAGTCCAGGAGAATAGAATTACATGGATTGATGCTTGGTCAAAGACTAACTACAAAATATCCTCTCAACTATGGAAAAATCTACAGATTTTTAAGGTAATTATATCATAGTTAAACACACAGCATAAATGATCTATGAGATCCTGCTGAAACCACTTTAATAAATAGAGCAATTTGTGTTTGGTATAATTATAGTTGCATGTAAATAAAAGTTGTGTCAATCCCCAATGTTTTCTCATGGTAGTTTCATAGTTTGAGGTCTTAGATTTAAGTCTTTTATCCATTTGATTTGATTTTTATATAAGGCAAGAGACAAGGGTCAAGTTTTATTATTCTACATATGGATATCCAGTTTTCCCAGCACCATTTATTGAATAGATTGTCTTTTCCCCAATATATGCTCTTGGCACCTTTGTTGAAAATGAGTTCACTGTAGGTGTGTGGATTTGTTTCTGTGTTCTTTAGTCTATTCCCCTGGTCTATGAGTCTATTTTTATGCCAGTACCATGCTGTTTTAGTCACTATAGCTCTGTAGTATAATTTGAAGTCAGCTAATGTAATTCCTCCTGTTTTTGGTTCTTTTTGTTTAGGATAGCTGTGGCTATTCTGGATCTTTTGTGGTTCCATATAAATTTCAGAATTGTTTGCTGTATTTCTATGAAGCATGTCACTGGTATTTTTATAGGGATGCATTGAGTCTGTAGATTGCTTTGGGTAGTATGGACATTTTAACAATATTAATTCTTCCAATCCATGAACATGGAATATCTTGCCATTTTTTGGTGTCCTCTTCAATTTATTTCATCAATGTTTTATAGTTTTCATTGTAGAGATCTTTCACTTCTTTGGTTAAGTTAATCTTAGGTATTTAATTTTATCTGTGGCTATTGTAAATTGGATTACCTTTTAAATTTTCAGATTGTTCACTGTGCACATAGAGAAATGCTACTGATTTTTGTATGTTAATTTTGTATCCTTCAACTTTACTGAATTTATGATTTCTAATAGTCTTTTTGTGGACTCTTTAGTTTTTTCCAAATATAAGATCATCTCATCTGCAAACAAGCATAATTTGACTTCTTCATTTTCAATTCGTATGCCCTTTGTTTCTTTCTCTTGTCTCATTGCTATAGCAAGGACTTCCAGTACTATGTTGAATAACAGTGGTGAAAGTGGGCATCCTTTTTGTGTTCCAGATCTAAAATGAAAGGCTTTCAGTTTTCCCCCATTCGGTACAATACTAGCTGTGGTCTGTCATATATGGCTTTCATTATGTGGAGGCATGTTTCATCTATACCTAATTTTTTGAGGGTTTTTATCGTGAAGGGGTGTTAACTTTTATCAAATGCTTTTTTAGCATCAATTGAAATGAGCATTTGGTTTCTGCCCTTCATTCAGTTGATGTGGTGTATCACACTGATTGATTTGTGTATCACCTCCTTGCATCCTTGGGATAAATCTCATTTGGTCATTATGAATAATCTTTCTTGTGTATTACTGAATTCGGTTTGCTAGTATTTTGTTGAGGATTTTTGCATCAATATTCACCAGGGATATTGAACTGTAGTTTTCTTTTTTGGGATGTATCTTTTTCTAGTTTTTGTATCAGGGTAATATTGACCTCATAGGATTTAGAACAGTTCTTCTTTAAGTGTTTGGTAGATATTCTGCAGTGAAGCTATCAGGTCCCAGGCTTTTCTTTACTGGAACTCTTTATGATGGCTTTTACTTGTTATTGGTCTGTTTGGTTCAATGTTGGCAGGTAGTATGTATCTAGGAATTTATCCATTTTTTCTAGATTTTCCAATTTATTGGCAGATAGTTGCTCACAGGAGCCACTAATGATCCTTTCAATTTCTCCTTTTCATTTTTGTTTTGTTGTAATGTCTCCTTTTCATTTTTGTTTTCATTAATTTTGTTTCTTTTCATAAATGTTGTTTATTTGGATCTTCTCTCTCTTTTTCTTGGTCTGGCTAAAGTTTTGTCAATTTTATCTTTTCAAAAAATCAACTTTTTGTTTCATTGATCTTTTGTTTTCTTCTTCATTTCAAATTCATTTATTTTTGCTCTGATCTTCATTATTTCTTTTCTACTAATTTGGGGTTTGGTTTGCTCTTGCTTTTCTGGTTCTTTAAGTTGAAGTATTAGGTTATTTATTTGAAGTTTTTCTTCTCTTTTTTGTTGTAGGCACTTATAGCTATATATAAATTTCCCTCTTAGTACTGGTTTTGCTGCATCCCATATGTTTTGATACATTATGCTTCCATTATCATTTGTTCCAAGAAGTTTTTCAATTTCCTTCTTAATTTCTTCTTTGAAGAAAGGCGCATAGTGTTTAACTTCTATGTGTTTGTATAGTTTCCAAAATTCCTCTTGTTATTGACTCTTAGTTCCATTGTGGTCAGAGAAGACATTTGACACTATTTCAATTTGTTTGAATGTTTCATAACTTGTTTTGTGACCTAACATATGGTTTGTCCTCAAGAAAGTTCCATGCTGAGGAGAAAAATGTGTATTCTACAGCCACTGGATGAAATGTCCTGTAAATATCTACTGGGTCCAGTGCAGACTAAGTTCAATGTATCTTTGTCGATTTTCTGTCTGGAAGACCTGTCCAATGCTGAAAGTGGGTGTTGAAGACTCCAGCTATTATTGTATTAGGATCCATTTCTCTTTAGCTCTAATAATATTTGCTTTGTATATCTGGGTGCTGCAGTGTTGGGTACATATATATCTACAATCATTATATCCTCTTGCTGAATTGACCCCTTTATCATTATATAATGGCTTTCTTTGTCTCTTCTTACAGATTTTGTCTTGAAATCCATTTTATCTTATATAACTACTCCTACTCTTTTTTTGAATTTTCAGTCTATAGGTATCTTTATAGGTGAAGTGTGATTCTAGTAGGCAAAAGGTCACAGTCTTGGGATTTTTTAAAATCCAATTAGCTACTTTATGACTTTTGATTGAAGAGTTTAGTCCATCTACACTTAATGTTATTACTGATAAGTAGGGACTTACTCCTGCCATTTTGTTATTTGTTTTCTGGTTGTTTTGTGGTCTTCTTTTCCTTCTTCCTGTCTTCCTCTTAGTGACAGTGATTTTCTCTTGTGGTATGCTTTAATTTCTTTCTTTTTATTTTTTGCATATCCGTTGTATGTTTTTCAACTTGAGGTTACCATGAGGCTTGCAAACACTGCCTTATAACCCATTATTTTAAGTGGCTGACTGCTTAACACTAACAAAAACTGATAAAAAATACTCTACACTTGAACTTCATCCCCTGCTTTTAACATTTTGTTGTTTCTCTTTATGTGTTATTGTACTGTCTATGTTTGGAAAAGTTGCTGTAGGTATTATTTTTGACTGGTTCATCATTTAGCCTTTCTACTTAAGTGAAGAGTGGTTTACACATCACAATTACAGGGTTAAACTATTCTGTTTTTCTGCATGCTTACTGTTACCAGTGAGTTTTGTGCCTCAGATTATTTCTTTTTGTTCATTATCATCTTTTTCTTTCCGATAGAAGAACTCCTGTTAGCATTTCTAGTAAGATAGGTCTGGTTTTGATGAAATCCCCCAGCTCTTGTTTTATTGGGAAAGTCTTTATGTCTCCTTCATATTTGAATGATATTTTTGCCAGATATACTATTCTAGGATAAAAGTTTTTTTTTCTTCAGCCCTTTAAATATGTCATGCAACTCTCTCCTGGCCTATAAGATTTCCACTGAAAATTCTGCCACTGGATGTATCAGAGCTACATTGTATGTTGTTTGTTCCTTTTCTCTTGTTGCTTTTAGGACCCTTTCTGTATCCTTGACATCTAGGACTTTGATTGTTAAATGCCTTAAGCTAATTTTCTTTGGGTTAAATCTGGTTGTATTCTACTATCTTCTTGTATTTGAAGGTTGATATCTTTCTCTAGGTATGGGAAGTTCTCTGATATAATCTCTTCGAATAAACTTTCTACCCCTATCTGTTTCCCTACTCCCTCTGTAAGGCCAATAATTCTTTATTTTATTTTATTTTATTTTTTTATTTTTTGAGATGGAGTCTCGCTCTGTCCTCCAGGCTAGAGTGCAGTGGTGCAATCTCTGCTCACTGCAAGCTCTGCCTCCCGAGTTCACGCCATTCTCCTGCCTCAGCCTCCTGAGTAGCTGGGACTACAGGCGCCCACCACCACGCCGGCTAATTTTTTTGTATTTTTAGAGAGACAGGGTTTCATTGTGTTAGCCAGGATGGTCTTGATTTCCTGACCTCGTGATCTGCCCACCTCAGCCTCCCAAAGTGCTGGGATTACAGGCATGAGCCACCGTGCCCGAAGGCCAATAATTCTTAGATTTGCTCTTCTGAGGCTATTTCTAGGTCTCGTAGGTATGCTTTATTATTTTCTACTACTTTTTATTTTGTCTCCTCTGACAGTATATTTTCAAATAGCATGTCTTTAAGCTTACTAATTCTTTCTTTTGGTATGGGGCCTCATGACTCTGCCTGGTGCCCTATCCTATTGTGGCTGAGTTGGTATCCAAGATGTAAGACAAAGTCCTCTTTACTGTTTCCTCTTCTCTTCTTAAGCACAAGGAAGAAGTCACTGTCATTGCTGTGAGCTGCATTGCCTGGGGTTGGGGGTGGCATGGCACAAGCACTCCTTTAGCCATGCTAGCTGGTGTCTCCCTAGGTAATGTGCTACCCTAGTTCATGGCTCTAAGTTCAGACTGGCACTAGGAGTTGCCTAGGAATTGCAGTCCTTGCAGCCTGACTGCCTTTCAAGTTTACATAGGATTCTAGGGCACTTTGGCCTGTGGTGGCAAGGCTTGCAGCGAAACTCAAGTTTTGATCAGTGGGATGGGAAATTCCCTCTGACTAGGGTTAATCCAGCTGTTCCCTCTGTGCGCAGGCTCTGGCTGAGCCCAGCACAGCTTTATTCTCTGCCGTGACAGAGCAGCACTGAATTTAATGTAATGTCCCACAGCCACTGCACTCTCCCTCACCAAAGTGCACAGATTCTTTCTCCATGCAGCTGCCAAAGGACAGGGAGGAATAGCATAAGTGATTCCTGGCCTCCTCAAGTCCCCTTTTGGTGATATGAAATTAAAACTAGGTATTTTGATTGTTCAGGTAATTTTTGGTTCTTGTTATGGTGCTTTTCTATGTGCAGATATTTGTTGAAGTTTGGTGTTTCAAGTGGGGTGGGGGTGGGATTAACAGTGTAGGCTTCTATTCCACCATTTTTCTCCACCCTGCCTTAAAAGACTAACTGGATTAAAACTGGTTTAGTAACTAGTTCACTTAAATTTTTAGGACCACATCTCTAAAAAGGAATACTTTTACTTCTATAGTGGGTTATGGGGTTATGAAACTTGTTTTATCCATTATTTTATCTAATTTTACCCTATGAATTAGGTGTTATTACATTTTAGGAATCAGGGGCTTGGAGAGATTAAATACACCTCTGATGTTCATCTCGACTCCCTCCAATTGGATTCTCATGGTTCTATCACATACAAGATTTTATCAATTTAAACATGTTTTACCCATTCCATTTTGCTTAATTTTTACATAACAGACTCAAATTATAATATTTAATACAGAAAAATTATTTCAATGTTTTATGAAATATTAAAATTGTCTTCTGTTTCTATTCATGCAATTATTTTCATTTGTTTTTGAGTACTCTTCGTGTTCAAAATTTGGCTTTACCTTGTGGCTCATTTATCCACAATATGTTTTCAGTAAAATATACTGCAGAACAATTAAAACTGCTATCAGGTAATTTATTTTCTGATTCATAAATGATATAAGCCTAAAAAATTACTCCTTCTTTAATATCTCTGAAATACCAAAACATTACGAATAACTGCAATACAAGCATGCATACATTTTATCTCATTAATTTGGTATGTTTTTATAGTCTAAAAATCTAAATGAAGCTCCCTTCAAGTTGGTGAAAAGCATAGTTTTATTTTCTTTAGGAAACAATCCACTCTTCGAACTGCATGATTATGTCTCTTCCATGAAGACTTTGCCGGCTCCTCACCACCCTGGATACCCTCTTTCCCAGCCTCCCAGCATCTATTCCTGCTACTATGCATCCCCAATACATCCTGGATCCATCCTTTTCTTTCCATATCCAATGCTACCATTCTGACCTAAGGTTCATTAAACTCACCTGCATTTATGCACAGGCTTCCTAACTGGGTCTCCCCAACTCCCACCCCACTCTCCAGCCATTCTTCACTCAGACCAGAGCTATCATTTTGAATGTGTGTTAGGTCCTGTTTCCCCACTTCAACACCTCCCATTGTGTTCAACACAGAATTAATTGCTATTAAATGGCATCAAGCCTCATCCAGCAGCATCTCCTACTACTTTGACCTCTTCTTCCTTTCTCCTCCTCTTCTTTCTGCTCCAGCCAAGTGGACTTTGAGTTTCTCCCCCGCACCAAGCTCATTCTTGACTCAGCACCTTTGCCCATGCTGTTCCTTCTGTCTGGAAAACTCTTCCTTCAGATTTTATTTTGGACTGGTCTTTTTCTTATCATTTAGGGCTCAACTCTAATATCACAGTCTCAGAAAGGCCTTTTTGGAACAACCCCATTCCATCACTCTATCAACTCTGTTTTATTTTCTCATAACCTTTATCACTTTCTGCAATTATCTGGCTTATTGACTTGTTTATTGGTTCATTATTGGTCTCTCCCTCTTAATAAAATGAAGTCTCCACAAAAGCAGAAACTTGTTTGCCTGGTTCACCATTTTATCTTTCCCTAGCACCTAGGGTAGTTAGGGCCTTATAACTTTCGTGGGCCTGCAGTACTTCTGTCTTCCTGGGCTCCTTGCTCCATAAGGAAAATTTTAAAATTATATTTCATGACTCAATTGGTATAAAGACAAATATACTAACATCACATATTATAATTTTTATGTGACCTGAAGTTTAATTTTTTTCTTCTGATTAAAAAAAAAAAGAAAACATTTTTGTGGGCCCTTCGCACTGGACCTCCTGTGTCTAACAGAGAAGTCATCTTGAAAACAGCCTGGGGCATGACAGGTGCTTAGTTATTGAGCAGATTGAATAGATAATGGACACTGGCTCACTTTCTACTCTGCTGGCTAATAATCACTTGGAGTCCTATATTTGTAAACTGAGAAGTAAAGTCAGATCACTTTCCTTTTGTTTTCTCAACTCCTTCCCTGAAGTTCAGTGACAGTTATGGCCTGTGCTATATTACAGTCTTTTATTACACACATCTACTATCTTTTATTGCTTTTGTGGTTGAAGTATTAGTCTTATTTCTGTAACTAGATTATAGATTTCTGCAGTGCTGAAATTTTATTGTATTCTTCCCTTAAGTGTCCACAGGGTGCATGTTTGTTATTTGTCTGATTGCAGTTTTAAATTATCATATGCATAAACATATAGAAAAAGATAAATTTTGGTCAATAAATAGATAATGGTTCAAGAGAGAAATATCAATGGCTTGAAAGGAGGTAGTGGGTATTGTGAAGCAATGCTTCCCAATCTTTTTCATGTCGTGGCATGATGGCAAATAGCCCCTTGCACAGCAGATGAGGCTAAATGAATAAGGCTACTTGAAGCCGGAGGTGACTGTTTGAGAGCTCTAAATGACTCAGGCCCTACAGCACCATGAAGGAGATGACTATCTCAACATAACTTGATCACATTTGTGGTATAAGTGCTTGGAAGACCTTCTCTGAGGCTTGCTATAGCTGCTGATGTGGAATTATTGTACAACCTCCCAGTGAGGTGCTAGACATGTCTGCTATGGGCTGGTGAGAGCCAGTTGTTAAAGTTTTAGAAATTTTACCAAAGAGTTGTTAAATATAACCATTATTAAAAATTATATTTAAAATAGAGATAAATTTTCAACAGACCACATTTTACTCTTGTGTATTTCTTACATCTTAGTGTTAATTATGCTTTTGTGATTATTTATGTCTATTGTATTTGCATGGTGGAAACACAATATAGTGGTCGTACCACTACTACTCAGCTCTTCCTGACTCTGTGACAGGAATGTCACATTGGTAGCTTGAAGTTGGCCATGATGGGAGTTTTCACCCAAAGGAATTGGCAAATGCTACAAAGCAGGGCTTTTTCCCTCCTACAGAGCTGGTTGCTAAATGTCTATAACCTCACTGCTGCCCCTATCCACCCCATTCTCAGCGCTCCTAGACAACACTTCTTCCTTGCCTTGCCCTTTCTAATCCCCAGACAAACACGGGAGCAGCAACAGAGTCACCTTTAGCTTTATAGAAAGAGGCTGGAAAGGACTAGGAGTCAGAAGATGGGGTTCTAGTCTGGATTCTTTCAGACTTCGGGCTAGTCAAATTGCTTCTCTAAAAAATCGGTGATACAGTTTGGATATTTGTCCCTACCCAAATCTCATGTTGAACTGTAATTGCCAATGCTGGAGGTGGGGCCTAGTAGGAGGTGTTTGGATCCTTGGGGCAGATTCCTCATGGCCTGGTGCTGTCTTCGTGATAGTGAGTTCTCACGAGATCTGGTCATTTAGAAGTGTGACAACACCCACCCCCTACGTCTCTCTCTCTCTCTTGCTCTGCTTTTACCATGTGATGTGCCTGCTCCCCCTTCACCATAATTGTAGGCTTCCTGAGACTCCCTACAAGCTGAGCAGATGTTGGCACCACCCTTCCTATGAAGCCTGCAAAACCATGAGCCAATGAGTCAATCAGTCAATCAAATCTCTTTTCTTTATAAATTACCCAGTCTTCTCATTCTCAGGTTTTTTTGTTTTGTTTTGTTTTGTTTTTGTTTTTGTTTTTGTTTTTGTTTTTGAGATGGAGTCTCGCTCTGTCACCCAGGCTGGAGTGCAGTGGTATGATCTTGGCTCACTGCAAGCTCTGCCTCGTGGGTTCACGCCATTCTCCTGCCTCAGCCTCCAGGAAGCTGGGACTACAGGTGCCCGCCACCACGCCTGGCTAATATGTTGTATTTTTAGTAGAGATGGGGTTTCACCATGTTAGCCAGGATGGTCTCGATCTCCTGACCTCGTGATCCACCTGCCTTGGCCTCCCAAAGTGCTGGGATTACAGGCATGAGCCACCGTACCTGGCCAGTCTCAGGTATTTCTTTACAGGAATCCAAGAACAGCCTAATACAATCAGTTTTCTCATTCAAAAAGAGATATAACTGCATAACATTGAAAGTCCCTTTCCAACCTAAATTTCTATTCCATTTTCTTCTAGTACTCTAGGGTGTCATCACTCACTCTCAGTGTTTGATTTCCAGTACTGTTTACCACACCTCGCAACCCTCTGTTTTCTAGATAGTTTACAGGCCTCAGACAATGTTACAGTGTTGCCTGGGACTGTAGGGAGACCCCCTGAAACTATTGCTGTGGAATAAAAGATGAAATGCTCCTGATTATTGTAAATACAAAATTGCATGCAGGATTGTGTAAAGACAATACCAGGTTGGACTGCCAGAATGAGCCAAGAGTGCGTGATGTGCTTTCCCCTGCAGAGAGCCTATGAATGGACGTGCAGTCAGGGAGGTTTCACATCACCAAGATTCCTATCCCAGAAAAGCAGATGTTCATAGCTCTGGGAATCGAATGCGACCCTTGTGGAGAGCCTATAAACGGATGCATGGGGGGGCGCCTGTCCATATGGATAAGATAGGGCTATAAACGCCCTCATCTTGCCACGGCTCTTCTAGGACTCTTTAGGGTTAAGGCATACTCCCTTCTGAGAATTTCTGGTCTAACCGGTTGTCTAGCTTCACGTCCTGTTTCTATGGATTTTTTGTAACCAGCTTCTGTTGCAATTGTTACTGCTGATTAATATATTGCTAATCATAGGTTATGGATAGACTGTGTTTCTGTTTTAAGGCTCTGTTAGAAATTACTGATGCACACACTATATTGTAAATTCTTATCCCTGTATACTGTACTACATACAAATGTACTGTACTTCTACATACAAATGTTAAAGAATTACTTCATCCCCATGTGACCATCTCACCCCATAATCAAATGACGCTAAATCCCTCACTAACCTATCCCGGCCCTCACTAAACTTAATAATAAATGCTGGTACATCCAGTGCATTGTTGGCACCACGGGACCAGCAGGCAGTGACCCCTCTGGACCTGGCTTTCACTATCTTGTGTGTGTCTATTATTTCTCAACCTGCCGATCCACCTGGGAACAAAGAGAGAGCCCTGTTGCTTGCGGGCTGCTGGCCAGATCCCGCAATATGGGGCCAGAAAACTGTAGCTTTGCTGGCAACATTTCATCACAGTAAAAATTTGATGTCAGCGTGCATATTAGTTAAGCACGTAGGCTTTTACATATGAGACATTTGGACTGAAATTTTCACTCTGTCCCTCCCTATTTATATGACATCAAGCAAGTCCCCTCTGTAAGTCTGTTTCCTCATTTGCATAACAGGTAATAAATGGTACTTATCTAATAGGGCTGTTGTAGAGATTATAATGTATGTATAACATGCAGTATGTATTAGTGCTTGATATATGTGGTAATTATTATACTGATTTTTAAAAAATTGTTTAAAGGAAAACATAGTGCCACATGTAGCACCTCATTTGGATGTGTCTGGAGTCTTGAAAGCTTGATGAACCTACATTCTTCTACAAATCAGCCTTTAGACCTTTTCTGGAGGTTGTAGCAGAAGAGCGTACACACTCTTGTACCCTTGATTGATGAACAGTCTTCCTCTCTCAGAAAGATCAGCCTTGTTAGCCGAGTGTACAGCTTTGGGAGGGATGCACATGGAGTGATGAGGGAGAAAGAGGACACTCAACTATCCAGCCAGATGAGCAGAATCAACCCTGGCGATCAATGAGGTAACATGTCACAGCCAGATCACCCTCACATTTGTTACTAATTTTGTTGTTGTTGCTTTTAGCGATTATTCTTTAGGACAGCGGTTTTTAATGGGGGCAATTTATCCCCTGTGGGATATGTGACAGTGTCTGGAGGCATTTTTGGTTTTCAACTGGGGGATGGGATGCTAACTGTTATCTAGTGGGTAGAGGCCAGAGAAGTTGCTAAACCTTCAACAATACACATGATAATCCCCTTCCCCCAACAACAGAGTTATTTGGCCCCAAATGCGAATAGAGTGAAGGTTGAGAAACCCTAATCTAGAGTAATGCTGTCCAAAAGAACATTCTGTGATGGTGCAAGTGTACTACATCTATGCTGTGCAACATGGTAGCCACTAGCCATATGTGGCTATTGAGCACTTGAAATGTGGCTAATGCAACTAAATAACTGAGTTTTACATTTTATTTAAATTATTTTAAATTTAAATAGTCACAATACAGCAGCTAGTAGCATTGGGCAGCACAGCTCTAAGGGGTCTTCTCTAGGACAGGATGAGAAATAGCTCTTATGACCAAAGATTCCATTCAGAGTGCCCAACTCCTAAGAATTCAATTAGTTCTTAGAAATAAGTTTCAAAAAAGTACTAGAAATATAATTAAGGCCAGGCGTGGTGGCTCACGCCTGTAATCTCAGCACTTTGGGAGGCTGAGGTGGGCAGATCAGGAGGTCAGGAGTTCGAGACCAGCCTGGCCAATATGGTGAAACCCCATCTCTACTAAAAATACAAAAATTAGCTGGGTGTGGTGGCATGCACCTATACTCCCAGCTACTCGAGAGGCTGAGGCAGAAGAATTGCTTGAACCCAGGAGGTGGGGCTGCAGTGAGCCGAGATCGTGCCACTGCACTCTAGCCTGGGTGACAGAGTGAGACTCCGTCTCAAAGACAGACAGAAAGAAAGAAAGAAAGAAAGAAAGAAAGAAAGAAAGAAAGAAAGAAAGAAAATTAAACTTAAAAAATGCACAGATAAGGAAAAAATCAGAAATAAAAGCAAAAATATTTCACAGTATCTGTCTTTGGTTAGTGGGACTACTAATTTAGATAGATTTTCTCCTATCTAATTACATGTATTTCGATTTTTAAAATGACATGAACATGTGTCAATTTCACAAGAAAACAAATTAAAATTCTAAAAATATAATTCACTAAAAGAGAAATAGTAAGACCTACATGAGATCACCTGCTAATACAATTTGGTTTTGTCGAAAGAGAAATGCCTATTAGTGCCTTTATGAATAAGAAGAGAACAAAAAACTGGGTGCCCTGGCCCATGCCCATAATCCCAGCACTTTGGGGGACCAAGACGGGTGGATCCCTTGAGCTCAGGAGTTCCAGACCAGCCTGAGCGACATGGAGAAACCCTGTCTCTCCCAAAATACAAAAACTAGCCAGGTGTGATAGTGCACGCTTGTGATCCCAGCTACTTGGGACACTGAGGTGGGAGGATTGCTTGAGTCCCGGGTGGTTGAGGCTGCAGTGAGCTGTGATCATGCCGCCACATTCCAGCCTGCAGAACAGAGTAAGACCCTGTCTTTGAAAAAAGAAAAGAAAAGAAGATAACTAAAAAATGGTCTATCTCATAACATTCTGAAGGTCTGTGAACATTGGTAGTCAACGCATAATTTTAGTAAATGGAGTAGGATCTATGAAATCAGAGGAATCCTCTAGGCAAGGTGAGCAAGGGGAAGAAGGCACCTTTAATTCATCCTTTATATTTACCGACATGCAGTAATTTGGCTGCGTTCCTCTGCTGGTGTATGTCATACCTGTCCCCAATCCACTACCTCTCAAGCCAAAACTATTCTATCGGTATTAGGTCCTTGGAATCCAGTTCAGTAAATAACCTGGCAAACTAATTTAAGCCTAGGAGTCAAAGGTTAATAGGAAATCAATGTATTATTTCTTTTAGATAATATATATTCATGTCCATGAGACACTTCCATCCTATAATATGCATAGGTCATTTCCATGTCCCATATCTTCTCTGTGAACTGGTGAGAAGCCCATTTAATTCTACTTAAACCATATTGTGTTTTCTTTTGTGATTCCAAAATGTCTAGAAGTTTAAAAATCTTGTCACTGTGCTGATGAAAGCAAGGAGTATCTGCTTACAGAAAGATGGGGTAGTGTGGAACAGTTGGGAAGTGGCACACCCACAGTGGGAAGGGGCCTAGCTCCTAGCAGTAGGTCATCAGGTCGGCTAGTATAATATTTACCTCTTCAGTTGTTTATTATTGTCCCTATTCAATAGGTAGGAAAGTCAAGATTCATTGAAATTAGATAACTTGCTCAAGGTCGTAAGATGTTGAGCCAATTACTATCGCAGTATAACAATCCACCTCAAAACTTAGTGGCATAAAACAGCCATGTTATTAGATTTTCAGATTGGGTGGCTTTACATTTGTAAAGGGCTCATCTGGGCCATTCTCTCACGGGGTCTCTCATGATGCTACGGTCAGACGTTGGCTATAGTGGAACACCTAAGGTTTGGAGTTTGGGGTCCCTCATAGCATGGCAGCCTCAGGACAGTTCAATTGCTTACATAGTGGCTCAGGTTTTTAGCACAAGTATTCTCTCAATGAATGTGAGATCACATCACCTTTTCAGAGCTAGCTTGTGAAATCACACAGTGTCACTTTTGCCACATTCTCCTGGTTACAACAAAGTCACAAATTTACCTATTTTCAAGTGGAGGATAATTAGACTTCACCTCTTGATATGGAAGTATCAAGGAACTAGAACACGGGAGATGGGAGAGATTGTTGAGGTTGTCTTTGGAAAATACAATCTGACATGGATGATTAAGTGCCTACTCAGAATTTAAAACCTGGGCTGCTTCATACCAAACTCTTTGTTCTGCTGCACTAAACCCCATTCCTAAGATTTCATGTAAGTGATTATGTGGTAACTGTGGTAATAATGTGGTAATGTGGTAAGGAAGTAGGCTTCTCAGAAAAAGGTAAACTATTCACAATGGATTAGTTATTAGCATGAAGTTTCAATTCCTTGTGTTTGTTTCATTTATAGATTTCTGTGTGTCTTCACCTATCTTACTCAAAGCTATTCTGTGCTGGGGTATCATTTTCTTGTGGTATATGCTGGTGTATTGATGATTCATTGTTTGCGGAAAATTCTTTGTTTTTCCAAAGCTCTTATTCAAGGTTCACCTTCTGTATTGCAAAGAAGGCATATCTTTCTCTGGAAAACATTTTGAAAAATGCCTGCTACTAGTACTTATTACTGAAGAATTGCATCCTTTTCTATTTGCTCTGCCATCTATCTTGGTTCCCTATGTCTGCATCTATGGCTTAGTTTGACTTTTTTGTTCTTCCTCTGCAAAGGGAAGGCTTGCAAAGCACGTGCCCTTTTTGGGTAAAGTGACTTCCTGATGGGAAGCTAAGCTGAACACAAAACTCCATTCAGCAGAAACTCAGATGTCATGTCACATCCTGCAAACACCACAGACACTTCTACCCCTATCATGCATTTCAGCAAAACTACAGTAACATCTTGCCCTAAAATATGTGAAACACAGAAGGCTGGTCCCTAGTCTTAGAATGCTTGAGATAACAAATGAAGTACTAGAAGAGAAACTTGGATACAAGAGCAAGGCATAAGCAGTGAGTTACTAGAATATAGACACTCTGAGGTAAGGGGAGGAATTGCAATTCAGAGACATGGGAGCCCAGTAGTCACCCTGGTCTCGTCTGCAGTGTGTAGAACCTAATTAGAGCAGGGAAAAAGAAGAGAGATGACTTAAGATGGTTAAGTAATTAGAAAGCTCTTAATTCTACTTCTATTTGCCTGAATAAGTAAATTTCTGTTGGCCACATTTATCATCTATAAAACCTAGCTAATAATAATCACTTTTTATATTGCTGGCAATAACTGGAGCATAGTCAACATTTCTTTCTTTCCCCACCTCAATTTTTTCTCTGCTTCCTCTCAGGATAAATCTAAGCAATGGGTTGCAACTGAGGCTGTGGTGGGAAGCTTAACCAGCTCTGTCGTGAGAAACTGAGAAGGACAGCTGCAGGGGCTGACATTCGGCATTCACAAGAGGAGAGATGAGAAAACACCGCTGGTAACAGCTGGTGAGAGTGGAAATTGAATAGTTACATGTATAAAAATTTAACAGATTTAGTGCCCAAATTATGTGAAGATGTGCAAGAATGATCATCGTGGCACTGATTTTAATGCAGTAGTTACAAACTGGAAACATTCTACACGTGTCTTGATAAGTATCTAGTTAGATAAATTATAGCATAGCCATGTGATGGAGTTGTAAGTATCCTTTAAAAAGAATAAGGTAGAATTGTACATGCTGATGGAAATATCTCCAAGATACGTTGTTAAATGAAAAAGCAAGTTGCCAACATAATATTGTATAATTGTGTTTGTGTGTATTTCCGTGTGTGTGTGTGCATGTGTGTATTGTGGTATGTGTTTATGTAAGAATATAGTTGGCCCTCCATATCCATGGGTTCTGCATCTGCAGATTCAACCAACTTGGGACAGAAAATATTCCAGGAAAAAAAAAAAAGGTTTAAAACGGCCGGGTGCAGTGGCTCACGCCTGTAATCCCTGCCAAGGCGGGTGGATCACGAGGTCAGGACATTGAGACCATTCCTGGTTAACACGGTGAAATCCCTTCTCTTCTAAAAATACAAAAAATTAGCCAGGTGTGGTGGCGGGAGCCTGTGGTCCCAGCTACTCAGGAGGCTGAGGCAGGAGAATGGCGTGAACCCGGTAGGCGGAGCTTGCAGTGAGCCGAAATCGCGCCACTGCATTCCAGCCTGGGCGACAGAGCGAGACTCAGTCTCAAAAAACAAAACAAAAACAAACAAAGACCAATAAAAAATAATACAAATAAAAATATAGTATAACAACTATCTCCATGGTATTTCCATTGTACTCAGTATTATAAGTAATCTAGAGCTGATTTAAAGTATATGGAGGATGTGTGTAGGTTATATGCAAATACTATGCTATTTTATATAAGGTATTTGAGCATCCCCAGATTTTGGTATCCTGGGGCATCCTGGACCAATCCCCCGTGGATATCAAGGGATAGCTACATATATAATGGTATATGTATAAAAATTTCCATAAGGATACACAAAAACTGATAATAGCAGGTGATTTTATTAAATGCAGTGGGAACGGGAGATGTGCAGAGAGGAAGACTTTTTTACTTTGATTTCCTCACTTTTTTATTATTTGATTTTTAAATAGTTATAAGCATGTACTACTTTTATAATGAAAATAAAAAAATACAACGATCCTTTTTTTTTTTTTTTTTTTTTTTTTGAGACAGAGTCTCACATCTCACTCTGTCGCCCAGGATGGAGTGCGGTGGCGCAATCTCGGCTCACTGCAAGCTCCGCCTCCCGGGTTCACGCCCTTCTCCTGCCTCAGCCTCCTGAGTAGCTGGGACTACAGGTGCCCACCACCACGCCCGGCTAATTTGTGCATGTGGGTGTATTTTTAGTAGAGACGGGATTTCACCGTGTTAGCCAGGATGGTCTACGATCTCCTGACCTCGTGATCCACCCACCTCGGCCTCCCAAAGTGCTGGGATTCAGGCGTGAGCCACCGCGCCCGGCCAATACAATGATCTTTAAAAGCTACTCAACACAGAGAGACAAGTAAAAGATCCCAGGATAGCAAGAGCTAGCTAAGGAATTGAAATTTCACAGGGGAATTTTAAGCTCTGAGTTTACAGCAGAAAGTTTTGAGGACATGATTAACATTTATGCCAAACACAAGCAGGAAATAGGGCAGTGAAAATCATGTAAATGACCCGGAGGAGTCCACAGGTAGGATGTTTGTAGAAAATGTCAGATGTTTGTTCATACTCATTTCAGTGATTCAGCCCTGGTTGCCCTCTAAAATCACCTGGGGAGTTTTGAAAATATACAAAGACCCACTCGCAGATATTCTGATTTAATTGGTCTGAGGAGGGACCAAGCATGAGTATGTTTTAAAAGACCACCAGGTAATTCTTATGTATCCAGGATAGAAAGCCACTCCATGTAACACTGCTTAAAACCCTCAGGATAATCGACAAGCAATTGCTGACCACCCACTACCTGCCAGGTATTGCGCTAAGTGTTAACCTTACGAATGTGAAGTAATTTTAAAAACTTCCTTCCAAGTGATAAGGATATTATAACTTTTCTGTAAATGCAATTTGTGGATGACAAATGAAAAAATAATTTTAAAAAGAAGAGTGATATGTAAAATAATATATACTGTTTTTAATATCAGATAAGTGGAAAAAAAACTATTAATATGTGTAGTGGTTCCTGTATCAACTTAAAAAGAAACTACCTTTTATGCTATAACAATTGTCCAAGAGCTTGCCTAGTACTTGAACCATTTTATTCAAAGTGAGGTCCATGGGCCAGGGACGTTATCATCATGCCTGACAGCCCGTTCAGAATGTAGAATCAGTAGCTCCATCAGACCTATTAAATCAGAATCAGCATCAAATAAGATCTCCAGGTGATTCAGAGGCACATCAAACCTTGAGAAGCACTGTGTTACTTCTAAGAAGAACTTAAAATCTTTTAGATCTCCTTGGTCATATCCTTCCTATCATAAAATTGAATGACTTGCTTTCAGGAGAATCATAAACAGCTTACATCCCAACCATTTCTGTAACAAAAACAACATTAATAAATCACCTTGTTTGCAGTTACTGTGCTGGGCACTATAGCCACTTTCTAAATACAACCCTAAAGAAATATATATTATTGTTCCTCCCATTTACCAATGAGTCCACTGAGATTCATCAAGTCTCACAGCTTATAAATGACAAAACTAATTTTAAATTCAGATCTGATTAACAATGCAGTTGTTTTACTATACTTCATTGTGTTCAGTGCTTATGATAGTGATATTATGTTATTTATTACACTTTTCATTAAAAATGAAATTTGAATAATCTTTAAAGTTACAGTCATTGCAGAACTATTTAATAACTACAATAAAAAGAGAAGTTGGATTATAATCCATGAGCTGACCAATCACATACATTTCATTTCTCTCTCTCCCTCTCTCTCATACATATACATATACACACACACACACACACACAAAACACACACACAACACACACACACACACACAGTTTTAGCTTGTATAGTAATTAGATCTGTTGGTATGTTCAGAAATCTTGCAGCGAAATTTTTCAGACCCTGAAAGGCAGCCAAGAGGAACGTTTTGTTTCAATTGCAATTAACATTAATAAAAATAGTTTATATAAAAACAAGGTGGAACTTTTAATACAGAAAGTGTGCAAAGGTGTATAGACTAGCTTCGAAGTGGATCTTGTCTTTCCTAAATAAATGCCAAAGTAGAAAATCAGTCTGAGATGGAATAAAATCTTTTCATCATCTATCACAAGAAGATGACATTTAATCCATCTCCTTACTTTGAAGACTGATTAAACTTCAGATGAAATTTAGTTAATAAATCATATTAGCACAATGCATCCCTATGGCATATACCTCTTCCAATTACAGAGCTTCTCCTCAATGATCTATGTGAGTTTCTATGTTGGACTTTGGTCTTGAACTCAAGTAATTTTTGTTGGAAACAACTGTTGTTCTGGCCAGGTAAAATCAACCTTTTCTTATTTACTGCTAAAGGAAGTAATAGAAGACTGTCCACCGACCACAGAAGTTGTGTATTTTCAGCATGGTTGGACCTATCTGGATGTTATATATCTAGTCATGCTGAAAATATTAAAACAGAGAACTATACCATGCTGAATATAAATAATTTAATATTAGGTCTCCAAGCCCATCTTAGATTATGCTTCTGTGGTTCATGGTGCCTGCTGAAGAGTTGACGGAATTTGGCATTTGTGTTCAGCCAGTCACCACATCTTTTTTAGTTCTGTGGGCCGGAGAGGGCAAATTAACTAAAAACTAAAAAATAAAAAAAGGTAAAAATAAATAGACCTATCTGACATATGTTGACCTAAGGAAAAAACTAGAGACAAAATTAATGTCAGTAAAGAGTTTATCTGGGCCAAATTTGAGGACTGCAACTGGGAGACATAGATTCAAATTGCTCTGAATATATGCTGTGATTAGTAGCAGTTACAAGTAGGTTTTTAAAGGAAAAAGAAGGGGTAGTTTCTAAATCTGTGTATCAATAGTTTGTGTTAAAATAACACAAGTTGTTGATTAGGTATACATTGGTCTTTGTATTATAAATTCCAATGAAGATAATGAGTGAGGGTTACATTGCACAATCTGTGGTAACATTTTAGATAATTTATCACCTAGTCTGGAAACTACAAGGAAGGAAAGAAAGAAGAGAATGCCTTTAAATAATTGCCCGTGGAGGATCACCTGGACCCTGGGAGGTTAAGGCTGCAGTGAGCCGTGATAGCGCCATTGCACTCCAGCCTGGATGACAGAGTGAGACCCTGTCTCAAAATAAATAATTTAATTTAATTTAACAAATAAAAAATAAATAATTGCCCCTGGGCCTAGGCAGTGGGGACTGAGCGTGACTGAAGTCTCATATTCATGTCTCCCTAGGCCTGATAAATTTTGTGTAAGTCACATTCCGCAGACTGCTCTGAGCTACTTTCTTTCTTACAAAAGAGGTTTAAAAAAAAAGCAAAACATATGGCAATTCCCAGTAACTACTAAAGACAATACTCATCCTAAGTGAAAGGCATATGACAAAATCTCATCTAATATTAATACTCCCACACAAATGCAAATTTACAAAGAGTAAATCCAGATTTCAGCTACCTGAGAATTATCTGATTTTCCATTTGTAAAAAAAGGGGGTGAAATTGGCATGGGTATGTTGGGGAAATATAATTAAAAATAAAATGTTCTCCCAACCCAGAAAACCTCTCCTCAAAGGTAGTAGAGAAAGAAAACAGTTTTATTATTGAATAAGCATCAAACCAGAATGCAATGCCTGTCACAGGCAATCTGCTAAGAGATTGCAAACACAGAAAGGAATCTCATCCTTTATATAACCAAACAAATGTGACCCATTACCTATGTGTTTTCAAAACAAACAATAACTAGTCTTCAAGCAAGAATACTTTAGTCACACATAGTTCATCCTAACTTTACCTGGCAATTGGGTTTAACATCTAGAGCTAATTGTCTTTACAGGAAAAATAAGCTTCTATGTCTTTATGACAGGAGGTAGTTTTGCACCTTGGAGCAAAGCACCCACCAAAGTTAGCTTCCTACCCTCCCACACAAACTGGGAGATAGTGGTGTTAGCTCCTTTGATGTTTACATGTCAAAGAGAGGAGAAAATGTTTATAATTACAAAGTTTCTAAAGCATTTTTAAAATAGATGCCCTGAGAAAAAGAGAGGGAGGGAAGGTACCTCTTCCCTTATTTTCAACCAGGGGAATCAAACCTCTTAGTTTTGTTTGTATTTGTCTTTTCAGGTAGAATAACCTACCCAGAGAGTCTATTTTTCCCATCTGCCCAAAGGAACAATAAGAACATCTGACTGGGGAGATGAGCTACCTCCATGAGCTAACAGTTTTGTTACTTGCATCAAACCATTTAAATATTCTGGGCCTCAATTTTCTTCTCCATAAAGTGAGGATATTAATAATGCTTACTTCACAAGGTTGTTACAGAGATGAAATAAAATATGAAAAACTAAATGACTTTTAAAGTGCTCCATAAACTGTGAAGCCCTGTACCAGTAAAGCTGTTGCTTGTTATGATATGCTTTCAGAGAATTTAGAACAGCCCCCTGCCAAGGCCCTCCCATCATTTCTCGATGTGCAAAATTACCATTACCAGAGACTTATTCTTAATTTCCTGAAAATGCAAATGCTCTTGAGCAGCTAACATATTAGCATCATGACCAGCTTATTTTTTAAGAGATGGGGTCTCACTTTATCACTCAGGCTTGAGTGTGGTGGCACTATCATAGCTCACTGCAGCCTTGAACTCCTGGACGTCAGTGATATACTGTGTCCAGATTAAAGAGGTTGTGCCTGTCCTCTATACACTCTAGAAATCAGGCTGTTCTGGAGAAGATTGAGCAGTTTAAAGAGATCTAGGGCTCGCTGGACTCTAGTTGGAGGGAGGAGAAAAAAAGAGGAGTTGAGCAAAAAATGTAAAAGATAGGACAAGGTCTCCTTCCCACTTCTTTTCAGAGCTAGCCCCGTGCCAAGGTCATGTAGGAAAGAAATGAAGGAAGTTCTTTACTTCCAATGATTCTGGCAACAGATTACTTCCTATTTTTAAGAGAAGACACAGACATACATTCTAAACATTCTCATTGTTCAAATTCTCTCTGTCCAAATTACAAAATACTCTATTGTCATTGTTTCTAAGTTTTGAAATTTGTGTTCATTAAAGAGAGGCACAATTATAATATCATGTATGAAAGGAGAATCAAGAGATTATCCAATGCTCAAGAAGGACGTTGTTGCTGTTTTATTAGGCTCAAGAAGAAAGTATGACATTTTCAAAGACATGTGTGGCTTAATAAGTGTCTGTTTTCCAGAAATGCCAAGAAACATTGTGGATCACAGTTTGAGTTTCCTTCTAAAATCCCAACACACCTCATAAAAGTAAAACCCAAGCCTGAAGCCAAACAGCTCAAGGTAGGAAGTAAATTTAGAACCTGGGGTTCTGGCATATAGCTCTGATCCAGAACACAGTAGGAGGCTTGCCAGAATGTGGAAAACTTGCTGTCATAAGGAAATAGAGGCAACTACTCAATGACATTGTAATCCAATTTCTGTAAGTTTTATTACATAGGGGGCTGTCAGCATCAGGCTCTGCGATTATGACTCATTGGGTTATTCTGGCTAACATGGAGCACACTATACATATACACAAACACACATATACTAATTCTCCTATGGAGACAAGAAGACTGTAAATGGTCCCATGGTAATCTATGAAGAGAAAGAGATGCATGTTTTTGAGCTTAAAAATAACAAATAAATAATAAGTGACATTATAGACATCTAAGGGATCAGGCACTGTTCCATGGCATATATTAATTCATTGGATTCTTATAGCATCCCTATGAGGTAGGCACTATTATAACCTCATTTTAAAGAGGAGGAAACTAAAGCTCACAGAGGTCAACTACTTTCCTAAAGCCACACAGCCAATAAGGAGACAGTTGGGATTCAAATCCAGGCAGTCTGACTCCAGAGTCCAGGATGCTTACCACCCTAATGTATTTATTTTCAGAGACCTTCTAAGCAGAACTTTCACTACTAATCTAGTATTTACTTCCCAATTCACTTCTTTATTTCTCTGGTTCAAGTAATTCAGAGCATACTTTTTTTTTTTTTATTCTTCAATGTTTAAAGAGTTCTATTTTCCGGCTCACATTCTGGGAATGTGAACACTGCCAGTCCACACAAGTAAAAATATACACACCATCAATAGGTTACTCTATCAGCACGGTGGAATACAAGACGAATTTGATTTTTTGTTATCTAACTAAAGTTACTGATTTATGGGTATCAAAGTTATCCTTATGATAGGGTTTGTAACTTTGTCTAAAAGTGATTGCGATACTGGTAAAATATCACTACACTGATGTAAACAAAATAATTAGATTAACAAATTAGGTTCAAAACAATTATTTCTACCCCATCAAATTAACTCTGTCCTAAATGATACCTAAGAAAAAATCATAACTAAAATTGTTGTTATTGCTGCATCATTAATGTTGTATTTCCTTAAAAAATTTTATATTAAGTAATATTTTCTTTTTGTGAAAGATTTATTAGGAATAAAACAAGCATGTTTATTCTACCCTGACTCTCAATTCTATACTATATTCCTGGGCCAATAAAACACTGTTTTAACAGTTTAAAGGCCATATATATATATATACACACACACACACACACACACACACACATATATACACACACATATATACATATATATATATATATATATATACACACATACACACACACATACACATATGAACTTCTGAATGGAGACTTGCAGATCTTCATTTTGTAAAATTCAACACTCATTCATGATTAAAGATAGTAACTGTCTTGGTCCCTTTGTTCTGCTTTGACAGAATAACTAAGACTGGGTAATTTATAAAGAGCAGGAATTTATTTTTCACATTTCTGGAGGTTAGGAAATCTAAGATTGAGGTGCCAGCATCTTGCGAGGGCCTTCTTACTGCATCTTCACATAGTGGGAGGTGGGAGGGTAAGAGAATAAGCTAGCAGAATTGTGTGAAGCCTCTTTTATAAAGGCCTTAATCCCATTAATGAGGAAGGAGCCCTCATGGCCTAATTACTTCTTAAAAGGCCCCATTTCTTAATACTAGCACATTGGCAACACTTGAATTGTGGAGGAGACATATTTGAACCACAGCAATAAGTAAGCCAGGAATATAAAGGTTCATCCTCAACCAGCTAAAGGGTATCTATTCAAGTCAGGAGCTAAATAAGGATGCCTGCTATTTCTACACTCTTCGGTGTTGTACTGGAAGCCCAAGGCAATTGGATAAGACAAGAATAACTAATAAGAGAAATAATTATATGGACAGTAAAAGATACACATCATCACTTTCAAATGATATTATTTTCTTACTAGGCCATCCAAGACTATGAACCTTCCTATTTGTCAACACTTTGTGGTGGTGCTACTGTTTCTATTTTCTAGGAGAGTTCCTCAATTTTATCTCCTATCACAGTTTTAATTTCCAGGTGCTTTCTTTCTCTTCTCTGAATAGTCCCCTTTTTATCTCATGCTGCTCCGCTTTCATAAATGCAATTGCTTCTTATCTCTTTGACAATATTGTTTTTAAAAGATGTTTTCTTATGCTCCTTGCCTATTTCTATTTCCTGTGGAATTCCCTCTCCCCTCCATATTGTTTTGGCCTGCATTTTTCATAGTAAAGCCTTCCTCAAATGTCTGGTGATCGTTGGGTGGATTCATTCATATTTAAGGATATTGGATGGAGGCAAAGTTTGTTGACTTGCAGGCTGACCAATTGGGAACCTGACCATTTTTCAGGAATACTCCCCAGGTAACTCTGAACATCTCTCTCATAGGCCCATGTCTTTCCTCTCATCTTCTGTTTAAGAGGTATTCATCTGACATCTAGAGAGCTGGATGCTAAGCAGGAAAAAGGAACTAAGGCATTCCTCATTCTATATACAGATTCTCACTCAATACCCTGTTATCTGCATGTACCCTCACCCTGTCCTTAGCTGTGCCAGATCCCCCTGAGACCATATCATGCCTCAGAATACTTCTCCAGAATAAAAGGGAACTCACCTCTCTGAACAGGGTTGGGGAGATTCTTTACATACTTTCTATTTTCCAAAATTTGCCTGATATCTCTCAATTGCTATTTTCTTCTTCCCATTATAATCAAATCTAGGTTTAAGGAGGCAGTGGTGATAAGTGCCTTTGTGAACCTACCATGTTTACCAGAAGTCCATACTCAAATATTAGTTCAAGGAGCCAATTTCTAGCTCCTTAGAACTGTTCAGTATGGATGGATTATTAGTTTTAGAATGCCAGAAGCTCAAATCCACAATATTGCGAAGTGACCAAGAAAAAAAGATGCAGCACCAGAAAGTGTTAAATTCTGAGAAGCTGCAGCAGCCATTGCAAAAACTCTGGCAAGCTCTCAATTTGAACAGTAACAAGACTGTTCAAAAGCCCTGGGAAACGGGTCCAGAAAGAGAATTTCAAGATCAGGTGTTCTTGAATCCTTATCTTTCCCCTTGCACCTAAACAGCAAAGGGCCACATTTAAGAAACTTACTTAAGTTAACTCTATTTCACTAAATTATAAAGCCTTGCCCTGGATTAGAAACCAAGCAGGTCATCTTACAGAGGAAAAGTAGTTCATGCCCTTTAAATCCATTATAATATCAGATGTGTTAGCTGACACCCAAGACACTATGCTAAGTCTGTGTTTTAGACAACAGTAAGTATTTTAAAACTTTAAGGATTTTAAAATAGAGACCCAGAGACTACCCTAATTCCAGGTCATTGCAATTGGATAAGAGGGACTGCTTTAGTTACCAGAGAGCATGGAGGGGAAAGTATCTGAGGTTACCAGATGGTGCTAAACTGGCAAGCTGGACACAGAGGATGAAAGACATTCTCTGTGGTCACTTTTACCCTTCCTAACTGGTTTATTTGTATTGAAAACCTTTCACTTTCACAGTGGAATAAATGCCTGGGCCCCAGGTGACTATCCGCAGATCTCTAGAGATAAAGGGAGAGGATTTAGATAATATATACTTTGCATGAAATCAATATTTGTTGCAGAACATCTAAAATCAAGTTCCCTGGTTAATAAAATTCAGGCTGTGCAAAAAAAAAAAAAAAAAAAAAAAAGAAAATCCCAAATTGCTACACAAAAGAACCTGAAAATGACTGTACATAATTCAATAAAATATTTGTTTTTTCTAAAGAAATCATGCAAGGTTTCTTTAAATCTCAAAATGCTCTTGAGTAAATAATAAAGAACTCAAATTATAAACCTAGAAGCAAAAATAATTTTGCAGAAACTATCTATTTTATAAGAGAGATTAAGACACTCCTGGAGTGCTTACAGTGGGGAGTTTTAAAAAAGGAAGAAAACAATCCTCTGGCGAATAAAACAGAGAGAACATGATGAAAAATGGCTGGGCATGGTGGCTCACACCTGTAATGCCAGCACTTTGGGAGGCCAAGGCGGGTGGATCACCTGAGGTCAGGAGTTCGAGAGCAGCCTGGTCAACATGGCAAAACTTCGTCTCTACTAAAAATACAAAAATTAGCTGGGCGTGGTGGTGGCCGACTGTAATCCCAGCTGCTTGGGAGGCTAAGGCAGGAGAATTGCTTGAACCCAGGAGGCAGAGGTTGCAGCGAGCCAAGATTGCACCACTGCACTCCAGCCTGGGCAACAGAGCGAGACTCCATCTCAAAAAAAAAAAAAAAAGAGAAAAGAAAAACAACAGCAACAACTAAACCCTCAAGCCACAGACACAGCTTGCACAAATAAGCACTGGTCAACACTGCATATTAATCCTGAATGTAAGAAGAGATGTTAGGAAAGGATGACAAAGTCATCTAGAATGAGGAAATGTGTGCAGTTCAGCCCCCATTGTGAAGACCTGACACTGAGTCTTCCTGTCTTGTTTGTATTCCCCAGCACCCTATTAGGTGATGATCATTCTAGATACAATTCCTTAAGACTAATTCAGTCTCAGTCGTGACATTTTGACTCCTGAATCACTTTTCTCTTTTCCTTGTTCCTGACAGTGAGCTGTCAGTTTACCTGTATTTGGCCTGTTACCTGAACTCTCCATAAGCCACCAAGAAGCAAAGGTAACAACTACAGTTACTAGGGTGGTTATTGTCTTGGTTGTGTGGGAAACAGGAGCAGCCACACAGACCAATTTTAAATGGATTATTGTCAGGATATAGAGAGATTATCCTGTCAAAAATCAACAGAAGTTATATTTATGTTATTCACTTGAGGAGAAAGGCCATCTTTTATCTCCCTGAGCACATTTGTTTTCAATGTAAAGTAATATGGAAAAAACGAATGTAGTACTTAATCAATAAGATGAGAAGCAGGATATTTTTGTCCTCTGAAATCTTGCTTCAAAAACATTGTGACCAATACGACCTATGCGTTTATATCTATTTGGTAGTATTACTATCACTCTTTTGATTTATTCTTATAGAGTAGCAGACAGAAGCAGAGTTATAATTCTGTATTTCAGAACAGTCTATCTTGCTAACAATGAAACAACTCTTCTTTCTCCTTCTTGCACTCCAAAATGAGGGGAATGTTTCTTCCTAGTTTGTGTGATAATGCTATCTTAGATCAGGTTCTCCCTTAAGCAGACCCTCACCCCAGGATTTAGATACAAATGATTTATTAAGGATGTGCTATCAGAAGAGTAAGGGGTAGAAGAAACAGGATTGGGAAGGGGGCCAAGGCAAGCAAGGGTATGTCTCATGGAAGACCCAGGCTCAGCCTGGTCCTGCAGGAAGTTGTAGAGTGAAAATTACCCTTCAAAATTTCTCCATCTACAGGTAAAGGAACAGAGTTTTGGTCCTCCCACACCACTTAGTCACTGGCTGGAAGATGCCCAGAAGGAATAGCAAAGGACTCTTCCATGCTTTTCCAGCTCCCATGCTGGCTCCACTGCCTGAGGGCAACCCTCTGAAGGTCATAGGAGTGAGTTATTAGCAGCAACAAATGGGGAAGCTGGAGGATGGACCCAAAGGAATCTAGGCAGGGCACCGTGGCATCTGCTAGAAAGGGGATTTATGCTTTCCATTACTCTAACCTGAATTAGAAAGTTTCCCTTCTTCTTACATCACTATCAGTGATCCATATTCTATTTATAATCTCCTTTTGAGGATTCTCACTTTAGAGATCTGCTGTTTGACAGTTTAAACTTCAAGACTTTCTCCCATACTGTAGCATCTCTTATCCTGCAGCCTGTACAGTATAAAGCATTGTTATAATCAATCTGTGTCAAAGAACACAGCACAAGCATTCTCCAATCCATAGGTGAAGGGCAAGTTGTGGAATCTGAGAATGGAAACTCTTGAAGGTGTTTTATTAGAGGAAGGACTGGAAGAGAGGAAGATTGAGCTATCTGAAACATGTGTATTGTCTTCATAATGGCCTAGTGCCAAAAGCACCAAACCTGTGCACTGCTGAGTGTTTGGAGAGCATCCCGAGAGCTTCATGAAGCTCTCACAGATACTTCTCTGCATGACTCCCAGAACCCCAGCTTAGGGTCTGAGTTGGCTCAGGCCCAGGAGAGAAGACAGGACAGAAGCTGGAGTAAATATTCTTGAACCCTTACTACCAAGAATCATAATTCCATCATGGATGAAGAAGACCCAGGGATGCTGGCCTCTTGGACACAATTTGACATCTTATGCCCATACAGCACTCTGTGTTTTTTAAAATAATGAGCCAAATTATGTATAAGCAAATTATACATTTTTTTTCACTTATTCTGAGCAGAAAGATCATCCCAACCTGTATATCTCCCTTATGAAAATTATTAAAAGAAGGAAATGGTTATTTTTCCATCGTGTGTATACAAAATCTAGGAAAAACTTGCAGATAAAGATAACACTTGGGGACAATGAATTATTTATTAGCTCTTTGCTTGAACTCTGAAATCTGATCAAAGAGGAACTTCTGACACTTATTCTATTAATTATGAATGACAAATTTTCAAGCTTTCTGCTAAGAGTATTATGTGTTACAAATCAGCCCAATCCCACTTGACTTTTTCCTCTGCATAGCAGTGGGCAGAGAAGCTCTTCCTCCCCTGCTTAGGAGCTTCTCCATGCCCAAATTCTTCCCATCTTTCAAGACTAGTTGAAATGCACTTTCTTGAAGAACACCTCCCAGATTCCTCCCATTGTGATCGATCTTTCCCCAAATGATTCTTCAGTATCTCCATGATCTCACTTTTGTTCTCTGACGTGTGCACTTAGCTATCTTCCTGTCTCTCATACAGATTTTAAGTTCTTATTCGTTTTGGCATCCCCATTACACCTAGAAAAAGGCTGTACATGTAGATCTCCTTGAACGTTATTGAATTGAATTTACATATTTTAAAAAACTGTTTTGAGCCCTTACAACGTGCTTACTCTGTACTAGACACTGGAAGAAAAGGTATATAAAAAGATGAAAACAAAACAGTTCTTAAACTTTTCATTAAGGGTTAAAGACAGCCACATTTTTAAAAAAAGAAAAAGATTATAATAGGGTTTGCTAAATTTCAAAAAAGTACCATAGGAGTCCACAACTCCCTGTGAAAAGGTCAATAGGTGTCATCCCCATAAAAAGGTAACGAATATGAGGCTGATAGATGATGCATGGTAGCCATGGGTGTCTGGACCAAAACAGTACTGTCAGGCTTTCAGCATTCCTTCTACTCTCCATGGGGAGTCTGCACTAGGCAAGGATCAGAGGGTGTACCCCTGGGAAAAAGGACACATGGCCAAGAACTCATATAGATTGCTCATATAGATTACCTGTTTAAGAAAACAGGATCTTAGACTAGGTAGCGTGAGGGGAAAAAAACGAAAGAAAGAAAACAGGAACCAAGCCTTTGAATGTGGCCAATTTTAACTTTGAATGTGGGCAGTGCAGGCAGTCCTAAAAGATCCCATGATCCGAATTCAAGGGCCAAAATACATGAAATTCCACCAGTATTTATTGCTTTGAGTGCCTTTTAATGTGGTTATCTGTTACAAAGCAAATACTCTTAATATTTTAACACATCAAGTAAGCTAATGCATATTCATTGCACTAAGGTGCTTTTCTTCCTTGGGGGAACCATGATCTCGGTGAAAATACTGGGAGGAGATTTTGGTGAATACTAAATACTTTGTGAAGAGTAAAAAGGGGTGAAAAAAGAAGGAAGGAAGGAGTGTTGTGTGCCCAGAGAGAATAACAAAATATAAGCTCTAAAGATATTAAGAGAAGCAAACATTGTAGTTTTTTGGAAAACAGAAAGATTAGGGTAATTTGGGGACTTTACAGTAAAGAAAAGCAAAGGAAGTTATACTGGAAGAAGAAAAATATCACAAAAATTAAAGTTTTCTCTCTTACAGCAAGTTGGAGAAAGGTGAATTGTGGAAGTGAAAAATAACTATGTAGGAAAATAAAAGAAAAAACAGGCATGTTCACCAACCCTTAGTAGTTTTCCATGAATTCACTTTCAGTAAATTAAATTCTGTTCTATCTCTTCAGAACTGTTACAGAGCTCAAAACACTAAAAGATCAGTATTACTCTGCCCATAGCCTCTTCTGTGGTATTTTATTCTACAAACCTTTAGGGGAATTCTCTTTGTGTTCAAATGGCAGGTTGTAATTTTGTACCTCCATGATGGCAGCTTGAGAGAGAAGAGAAAGCTGTTTTACACTACATCCTTATGCCAGCACTGACGTATCTCAACCTTGTGAGCCCAAAGAATTAGTCACTGTGGAATCTTCATTACAACACAGCTAATGAGTAAATAAAATCAAGAGAGAAGAAGATAATGTGGTTAAATATGTGCTAGGGATGGAAAAACAGAGAGAGGGACATTAATCCCACTTATAGGGTTTGGCTTTAAATCAATTCATATCATGACATTATGAGCAGCTGTTAAACATGACCATCAAAAGTTTCACTAGAAAACTCTTCAGCTTGATACAAGATTCTGAGAGAACCAAACCATGAAAGTACTTAAGTATCATTAACAACAGATTTTGGTAAAATTTTACGCCAGAAGGAAGTCTTTTATAGATTTCTCCACAGGCCATTATTGAAATAGAAATTCAACCATTAAGGTCAGCAAAGATGGGCTTATCCTGTTGCCTACTTCAAAGCTGTCACTGGGTTTTTTGCAGGGACTACTTCTTTCTTGGCCTAAATTCAAAGGCCACTTTCTCAGGGCAGGTGTGTTCAGCAAGAATAGAATTGTATGCACGCTCCAAATAGACAATTCTCCCTTAGCAGCCAAAAATGTAGTGCTTTATATCCTTGAAGTGTCATTGAAGGCATGCATTCTAGGCAGTGAAGCAACAGCATGTTTGATGTTTTAAAAAATAGATATAAGCCTTGCAAAAAAAAAAATGGAGACTACTAGACCAAATCAGCCTGTACTTTTCAAATATGTCCAAAAAGTCTTGCTATTGACATTAGCCATCTTGGTGCTGGACTGTCCCAGGAGGAGCTGGCAGCCACCTGGAAGAAGGCCAATGGGAGTGTTGGCATGCATCCTCAAAACACTGCTTTTTAACCCTCTCTTCCCTCCCCAAACCTCCAATCTCACTTCCATCTTTCTTACTGTTAGCTGCTAACTCCATAGAGAAGTTAGCTCTTAACTTTCTATGGGGGGAATAAAACAATAACCCTCATCTAAATTTACCTGCATCTTCATCCATCTCTTTCTCTTTCCTTTTTTATATTAGTAAACGTGTCCTTCTCCCCTCAGAGGCAGTCTCTCCGTATGTTCTCTGGATCTCCCCTTCTCAGCAACATATCTAATGCCTTCCCCATCTCTATTCACCTTCCAAGGTGAATCCATCCAATCCCATGACTTCAGTAATCATATAGTCACTGATGAATCCCAAATTTGCATCTGTAAGTGTGACTCTGTTCTGGATTTCTATATGACTTACTTGACAGCTCCACTTGGATGACCTGCTCTCAATAGGAGTTAAATGTGAGTTCCCTACTCAAACATTTCTCTCCCATTGGTATCTCTGACCTCAGCGAAATGCATAGCCCTCCACTCAGATGCTTAAGCCAGTAACTTGGAGAACTCTGTCACACCTCACTGACTTTTGTCTCCATGTCTAAGAATATATTACCAAGTTCCAAATTATGTCTCAGATCTACTCTCTATAATTCCACTATCATTATTATAGAACCATCCACAACTATCACTCTCCTGGACTACTGCAGTGGATTCCTAACTCATCTCCACCATTTATTTTTGCTTCTTTTTTTTCTGCCAATCCATTCTCCATACAGCAGCTTATCTGTCCTTTTTGAAAGAAAACACCATCCTCATTACTCACCTTGAGCCACTCAGTGGTATTTCACTGCACACGAGTGATGCCATAGTGCACGTGTTTCTGGTGAGCTGTCTCTGTGTGCCACTTCTGGCTCATCTCTTGACTCACTCCTAATTCCTTCAGTGACTTTCTTCACTCTGGTCCTTGAACAGGCCTGGCTTTTTCCCACATCATGCACACAGGAGATTTCCCCCTTTTTGTTAGCCTAACTCCTATTCATCCTCAAGATCAGAGCTTAAATATCATTTCATCAGGGGATACTTCAAAAGTATTCCCCAATTTTCATGCCCCCACTCCACACCCACCTTTTCAATTAGATCCTGCTTTTGGAATACTTTGTTTTTTCTTCCTTGTGTTCATCAAAATTACATTGTCATTTTTGTTCATGGCTATTTCTCCATGTCTATCTAGTACAGGGTTTGGCACAAAATAGATGTTTAATAAGTATGTGAATGATGGATGTATGTATGGATTGATGAATAGATGAATGGATGGATGGATGGAGGGATGGATGGATGGATGGAAGGAAGGAAGGATGGACAATGGTATGTTCCCAGCTATCATTTTTGTAGTCAGCAAGTTGGAATATATTCAAGAAACCTCAAAGAATGATTTGAAATTCGAGCTAAAGTTTTCTTTTTAAGACATTTTTTATTGAGTACCAAGCCAAGTTCTACCAGAAAATAATGATGTGAACAGGGAATTAAAATCTTTGTTTCCCAATAAGGACAATGAGACTGTATCATCCCATCTCAGGACAATCCGATCAGGTGATAAACCAACTGAGAGTTTTCCTTACTCAATAACAAAACACCTGCATGGTACACCAGTCCATACCAAACACCAAAACAATGCCTGGTATCTCTCTGAGAATATGCTTTTCACCCCTTTGATCAGTCTTTCAATCAATCAAAAAGGGAGAAAGTTCAAATCACATATTTTTCTGCCTTAAGCATTAGAAAGAGCCTTTGTGGATTTCTCTATTTCATCATAGTACTACGTCTCAAAGGGCAGACCCCAGACCACTTGCAACAAAATAACAAGGAAAGTTTATATACAGGAAAGCTCTCATATTCTACATAAGACCTACTTCCCTCTGTGGAGAGAGCCGAGGATTTTAGTAAATCCTCAGGTAAACTTGTGCCCTCAGAAATTTGAGAACAATTGGTCTAGAGGTTGTCAGTCCCTGCAGAAGGGCGTATAAAAATGTTTGTTTCAACTGAGCAGCCTCTCAATTCAATTTCTTTTGACCTATCAAAAGAAAATCTGTTAAGAACCACACAACTACAAAAGGCAGCTTAATTTAGGTTATCACACAGCTATGAAAGGCAGCTTAATTTACTTTAAAATTTGAATTTTTTAGAAAGAGAAATATAACATTTTTCACTTCACATGTTACAGTGGTGAAACATAAGACTGGGAGAGGCTGAGACATGGGGCTGGATGTGCACCCAGAGGAAGAGACTCAGTGGCAGAGCAGGGAGAAAGGGCAGCTTGGCAGGCAGGATAGAGAGTCCTTCAGAAAAGGATAATGCTTTACGCAACAGGAAGTTGTAAGAAACAATTACGGTTCCAATAGGTAGTAAAGCATAGTGATAGGAAATAGCAAACAGGAACTATTTAGAGATAGAGATAGACAAATAGGTAGGGAATCAGCAGTCATGTTATATTTACAATAGAATCTGCTGCAGGCCCTTTATCTCAAGCAGTCCTCAAGAAGGCCACACCACAAGTGTTTAAAAACGTCCTCCTAGCAGGTAAATACATGAGCTTTATAGAGTACTGGGTTAATCAGCTTACAGAAAACAAGTGAGTTCTTTGACAGAGTTGGGGATTAATTAACACAGGTGGTTTATTTTCAGCTTATGTAAACAAATTTATTTACCTGTAATAAGCATAGTCTACATATTTTGCAAGTAAATGCAATTTATAATAACAAATATCTTTGCAAAACTTTTGTTCATCACAAGCCTCCCAGCTAAAGGTTACATTCCTACAGGATTAAACACTAATCATTCAACATTAAAGAGAAGAAATAACTCATGATAACAAGAAATGAAACATGAAGAGTTCTAAATAAGACTTTTGCCGGCCATTCTCCTAAGGTGCTGTTTGTTGATATGCTCCAGAGGGCAACGAGACTTACAAATGTCAGACCTCTCTGTTGCTTATCATTGTAAAACTAGTAATCAAATTCTTTTCTTCCAAAGATCTCTCATCAAATATCACCGTGACACATAATTGTTTGTTTGCTTATCCAAGCTCGAACCTCAGATTTAGGCTTAAAATCCTTATTTCTGTATTTAGTAGCGAGCATTCAGCTTTTAAGGGCACGTACAAGAGCAAGGGAAGACCCAGTTCTAGAAGGATCAGAGCATTTTATAGGTTACTAGACAAATGGCTCAGCACTCAACATACACCACTTAGCAGCGTGTCTATACACTAACAATGAACTGCCCAAAGAAGAAGTCAAGAAAGCAATTCCATTTACAATAGCATCAGTACAAAAAGGGGTAAATTTAACCAACGAGATGAAAAGATTTATAGACCAAAAACTATAAAACACTGATGAGAAAAAATTGATAAAGACACAAATAAATGGAAAGATAGCTGTGTTCATGGAATAGAAGAAATAACATTGTAAAAATGTCCATACTATTTAAAGCAAGCTACAGATTCAATGCAATTCCTATCAAATTTCAATGAAATTTTTCAAAGGCTTAAAAATAATTCTAACATTTATATGGAACCACATAAAAGCCTCAAATATCCAAAGAAATCTTGAGCAAAAGGAACAAAACTGGAGGCATCATGCTATCTGATCTCAAAATCTGCTACAAAGCTGTGATCAAAACAGCATGGTACTGACATAAAATCATACATATAAACCAATAGAACAGTGATAGCCTGGAAGAGCAGGCGGTGATCACTTGGTGGATGAAAGCAAGACTGCAGACCCAAATGTCCAACAGTGATAGACTGGATTAAGAAAATGTGGCACATATACACCATGGAATACTATGCAGCCATAAAAAATGATGAGTTCATGTCCTTTGTAGGGACGTGGATGAAGCTGGAAACCATCATTGTCAGCAAACTATCGCAAGGACAAAAAACCAAACACGGCATGTTCTCACTCATAGGTGGGAATTGAACAATGAGAACACATGGACACAGGAAGGGGAACATCACACACCGGGGCCTGTTGTGGGGTGGAGGGGATGGGGGAGGGATAGCATTAGGAGACATACCTAATGTTAAATGAAGAGTTAATGGGTGCAGCACACCAACATGGCACATGTATACATATGTAACAAACCTGCACGTTGTGCACATGTACCCTAAAACTTAAAGTATAATAATAAAAAAAAAAGTAGAGCAGAGAGACACAGATAAACTAGGCTCTTGGTGATGTCACCTGAACCTCTGGTCAAATGTGCCCAAAGCCAGCATTACCTCTGAGTTTTTATTTATGTAAGCCAATGAATTCCCTTTTTGCTTAAAACAGTTTGAGTTGGGTTTTTCCATCATTTGTAAATAAAACATTTTAACTGATATAACCAGAATCCATGTATTCATTATTGAACATTTACTGTATGACTGGCATATACTAAATGCTGTAGATTCTGTGGCGAATGATTCATTTGATTCTGGCTCTCATGGACTTACTTCCTACAGTAAAGGAGACAGACAGTACAAAAATAAACACTCCAGTAAAATTGTGATAAGTTCCAGGAAAGTGAAGACTCTAGGTCTATTACTAAGAAAAACAGGTGGCTGAGAAAGAATTTGATTAAGAAGAAAGGGGTGCATTAGTCTGGAGAAGGAGCTTGGGTTGGCCAGGTGAAGTGTGGAGAAAGTACACACAAGCTGAAGATGTGTTTTCCCTTCTCCTACCTACCCTAACCCCTTAATCACAGCAACAAACTTGTCACAGGGCTAAAAATCCAATCTAATTAAAAGTTACATTATTATATTAGCAAGTTGTACTATTTTCCAGTCCTGATGTTCCCACCTACCAGCAGCACCACCATTGGAACCAGTCAGGCAACATGGATACCCAAGTGACTGGTTTATACGTCAGTTACCACCACATCAATAAGAGATCCTGCAGTTTTGAAGTTGTGTTTCAGGTTCACAAGTTTGTTGTTCAATTTCTGGTTTCCTCATTTCCATGTGACTTTTCCAATGTAAATATCACTTGGAGAAGGAGGGGGCCTATATCCCAGGGCAAGCAGAAGTGGTATCTCAGCTGTTCAGTCTAAACTGATTCTGCTCCATTTGGCAGAGCACCAGCTGTTGGCCCGGCTCATCTCACTCGGGTAGTTGCCAAAACATTCATATTCTGTAGTTTTCTATTCCTCATTTTAATTTTTCCTTCCAGTATGTTTCTTGAATTCAGCGAAAATTGCCTACATTTCCTTCTTACAGTGTGATAGACTACCTTCGGGTCTATGCTTCTCAACAGATAACATATGTGAAAGCCCCAAGGCAAGAGAATTTGGTCTCCAGGATCCATAAGGGTCAATGTTTAGCAAGCAATGAGACTAGAGGGACTGGCAAGTGCCAGACACTGTCCAGTCATAGAGGACACATTAAGGATTCTGCATCTTATCCTAATGCCAATAGGAAGTCATTGAAGGGAGTTAAACAGGAAATGAGATGAACAAGCCTGCCTTTAAAAAATTACTGATATAGTCTTCCTGCTAAATAAAAAACCAATCAAGGTATTTGTTTCCTGGGAACTTATCTGAGAGATAAAAAATGGGTTATACAAACTGGAGTGGGGCCTACAGGGGCCAGAAACTGGAAGTTATTTTCTTAGAGCTCTAAAAATTTGAAAAATGAAGAGTTCTTACTTTATTTTACAAGGGAAAAAATAGTGCTATCTTGGAACATTGACTCAAAAGAGTCAAATTTCAGTTACAGTTTTACAACTATAGGCATTAATCTTTTCATTCCTGCTACTTCTCATGTGACAAGTGAAAATAAGTCGACAGTAAGTTCAAGTGTATAAATCAGTACTTCCCACACCTATGTCAAAGAAAACATCAGGCAGATGCCACTTTCCATAGATAAGATGCTTCTGGACTTCAGGAAGTTAAATTTAATCCAAGTATGATTTCATAAATGTCACTTCCCATTGTACAGTCCCTTTTATTGCTACAGGCACAAATCATTTTTAATAATGAGTAATATGCAGGGTAAAGGACAATTATAGTCCAGAGGTATTACAAATCAAAGGAATAACACAGATAAAACCCCTGCTGCAAGTCCATGAATCCATAAGTTATGAAATTCAATTTGCTTAAAATGTCACCAATTCATCATCTCTAGTTTCTGAGCTAATAAGAGCAGCTCTAGAGAGCATATTCTGATCCCAGGCACCACTTCACCTGGCATGTGATTCTGAGACCTTTTCTCTCCAAATATATGTTTCACTATTCTTTAAATTTTTCTAGATTCTGTGTAAATGCATTAGTAACAAGCCATCAATCCCCCCCAAAGTGTTGTTTGAAGTACAACAGATTTTGCTGCTTCAGAGTCTTAAACCAATTTTATTTAATTTCTGGGGCATAACATAGAAGGCAGCAAACTCAGATTGAGGTACTTTTTTACTGACTAGGGGCCTTTTTCAGGAAGCCTAATGTATCTAACCACAGTCTTCAGCTTCATGTATTTCCATTACTGTATTTTCAAAATAACACTATAATGGGCCACAGAACCATTAAAAAGCTCACTTTTGAAGGTTACTGAAATCCATTACTGCAATGTGCTTTTCCCTACCAACCTACTGGTGTGGATTGCTATCCCTTGGGCCAGGATTTAAGATTATTGCATGCACACCCAAATAATCCATTAAAAATAATGATGTTAATGAATTAATGTTCACTTTTAAAGGAAAAGCATTAATTTATTTTTTTCAAAAAACTGAAAACATTTTGTATCTTGCAATAAATAATATAACCAATTGGCATATATTACATTTTACAAGTGTTTTTCTATTTCCTACAACAGGGGTATCCAAAAATCCATCCAGAACTAGAGCCATTGTTTGCTGATGTTTTTCACCTAACAGGATACTCAGAAGAATCTGCTAATAAGAGTTACATACATAGGCTGCGTGCAGTGGCTCATGCCTGTAATACCAGCACTTTGGGAGGCCTAGGCAGGCAGATCACTTGAGTTCAGGAGTTCAAGACCAGCCTGGCCAACATGGCAAAATCCTGTCTCTACTAAAAATATAAAATTAGGCCAGGCGCGGTGGCTCCTGCCTGTAATCCCAGCACTTTGGGAGGCCAACGTGGGTGGATCACTTGAGGTCAGGAGTTCAAGACCAGCCTGGCCAACATGGCGAAACCCCCGTTTCTACCAAAAGTACAAAAATTAGCCTGGCATGGTGGTAGGCGCCTGTAATCCCAGCTACTTGGGAGGCTGAGGCAGGAGAATTGCTTGAACCTGGGAGGCAGAGGTTGCAGTAAGCCGAGACTGCGCCACTGCACTCCGGTCTGGGCAACAGAGTGAGACTCTGTCTCAAGAAAAAAAAAAAAAATTTAGCAGAGTGTGGTGGCATACGCCTATAATCTCAGCTACTCAGGAGGCTGAGGCACGAGAATCACTTGAACCTGGGAGGCAGAGGTTGCAGTGAATCGAGATCATGTCACTGCACCCCAGCCTGGACCACAGAATGAGACTCTGTCTCAAACAACAACAGCAACAAAAAGAGTTACATATATAATACCAGTTCAGGGAAAATACATCCCTAACTTGTGTCCTGATAGTTATTCCCCCACTTTGATCCCATGAATTACTTTACTCGATGTAAATCTAATAAATCCCGGAATCTGGGTTTCTTAAGCCTATGCCTAGCCTTCCTTTATTTAGTTCACATACTGCCTCCTGCATAAGACAACAAGTCACCTGTAGAGATTCCAGAGTCTCTTTTAGTCACCATGTTTTGGGATGAATCCTAAAAAAATCCCATGAAATTGTGATTTCTAATTGTTTCTCTCAAAATGCACAATAGTCATAAAACTGATCATAAATCAATTTCAACTTCTAAGGTTGGCCAAGAACATTCATAAGCATCAAGAATGTTTGGATTTTGTCTCTATTTTTGCTTTTAAATTAGACAAATAATGTGATTCAGTATACTGGCTCCTTTGCAGGAAAAAGAAGGGGATAAAATTGTGAAGAGACACACAGGATCTTAAAGCTAATGATAATATGCTATTTTTTAAACTCGGTACTGGGTACACAGATGTTCACTGTATTATTAACCTTCATTTATAAAGATTATTTTCTATTTACTCAATATTTTATAAAAAGAGTTTTGAAAACAAAATTAAATACATGGAAATAGTCTCTGTTTCCAATTTCCACATTTAAATTATTACAACCTATTGGAAGCAAATCAAAGACATCTGTTAAATTTTGAAAGCTTGCCGAAAGTTTCAGGAAAACCCTGTAAGAGTAATTTTGCCTCTGAAAGACTTTTATCCAAAAGTTGCTGCCAGATGCTATTCTAGTGATACTATGATAGAATACCCTAAACAATATTTGAAGAAAAAAAAATCATGCTTCATTTAAAAAATAAACCTTTAAAAACAATCAGGCACCACCTGCCAAACACAGCAAACATTTGTTTATTGCATGCCTTCTGAGTAGCAGATGTAGTACATGTACTATTGCAAATACAGAGACAAATATACAGTCCCTGCCTTCAGAGAGTTTACAGTCTAACAGGGAAGGAAGATAGGCATATAAGCAATTGATTCTAATGCAAGATAACATTAAATAAGTGCTTATCAGGAGCGTGAACAGCCTGCTCTGGAGCTGAGTTAAAGAAGTGGACTAGAGCCAGACACAATGGTTCATGCTTGTAATCCCACTGCTTTGGGAGGCTGAGGCAGGAGACCAGCCTAGGCAACAAAGCAAGATCCTATCTTTAAAAAAAAAAAGAAAAGAAAAGAAAAGAAAATTAGATAGGCATGGTGGCATGCACCTGTAGTTCCAGCTGCTCTGGAGGCTGATGGAGGAGGATTGCTTGAATCCAGGAGTTTGAGGTTACAACGAGCTATGATTGCACCATTTCATTTCACTCCAGCCTGGGTGACAGAGCAAGACCCTGCCACAAACAAACAAACAAACAAACAAACAAACAAAAAACTGGATTGAGGCCTCCCTTGGAAAATAGTATTTACTATGATTAATTCACAACAATCTAAGGTCAGCCCCTCGCTCTTTCAACTCCAGAATTTGATTGTATCAAGGCACCAGATTCAGAGCATCAGATTGATTAGATTCAGAGACAATGGCTCACATTCGCCAACTCTCAAAAGTCTAAAGAATATAAACTAAAGTGGGAATTTATAAATTTGCAATAACAATTATAACTGCTGGGAAGAGTGAATGTCCACATTGCCTGACCGGCATACATTCTTTCCTGAAAGTAAGCTAAGCAGAAAGCCCTGTCATGAGAAAGGTGCTTGGGATACAAGAAGTCAGAATAAGGTCAGCTAGTGATATGGTTATAATGATTTAAAAAGGCATCATTTTGATAACCATATCAAAATTATATGGGGAGGAGAAAGGGGAGGGAGAAGAAAGGAAAGGTGAGAGGGGAGGAGAGAAAATTGTGAGCTTTGAGCAGCTAACTGATTCACTTGTAGCTAATTGGGAAAGCCAGATATCTCTTAGATAATTTCTTTTTCTTTTGGAAAAGTTTTAAAAACGCAAAGTTCTGGAACTTTCTTCTTTGCCTGGAGTTCCATAACTCTATTTGTGCATTCATATTCAAAAGGTAATCTGTGCATGTTGAATTAGCTTCAAACTGCTAACTGAAAAATCCCCATTGTAAAAAAAAAAAAAAATTCAACAAGAAAAACTCTTCCATTATCCTCCTAACTCCTGACTCAGGTTAGAGGTGAAAGAAATAAAAATTCAAGGCTCACCAATTGCACCCATATTGCAGTTATTCTGGAGAATATATATACCTTAATATACCCCTGTGTAGCAGTCTATTTCAGCTGCAAAGAGAACTATCCTCCAAGGTAGTTCTATACTCTTTGAGAAGAGAAGGGTTGGGGTGAAAGATGGTTCACCATATTTTTTCCCTACCTGGATCATCTATGAGTAGATGGTCCAAGACCATCAGTGAGGTGAGGCCAGTGTCCATTTTCTATGGAAAGGAGGGACAATCTTACCTGCTTGGATATCACCTTGCCTGACTTTGCTGAAGAAATCTGGGTAACTGTTCCAGTCATACTGGATATATGGGGTTTCTGGTGGGGGTTGGGGGAGAAGGATGGAGAATTTAACTACTTTTCTCCTTTATTCCTTGATTTTTTGTTCCTTATTTCCCAAAACTCTCTCCCTTGGTCCTTTCCTTTAATTAACTCCCTGTGTACTTTATGTGCTCTAACATTCCCATTTCCTGTTGAATTGTCTCTGTGTCAGAGTTACCTTAAGGCTTGAAGATTTCACACCCTCAGGAGCCCTCTGTGTCATTGGCCTTTCTCTTCTGTCTGGTCACTACTGCTCTATCTCAGTGCCTACTGGCTCTCCTTGGGAGGCAGAAAGGACAGCCTCATGGATATAATGAAGGGGAGCGGGGGATGGTCCACTCTAGACTGGCTAGCTTTATACTAAAGGAGCATTTTAAAAACCCATGACTTTACCATTATGAGGATGAATTATCTCCCCAATATATCCAGATGGTGCACATGAGAAATGTATCTTCTTCCTATTAATACATCTTGCTCTAGTTCTTGCAAAGTAAAACCTAGCTCTTTTTGTGCTGAGTATTCACCTTTCCTGTCTTGAATCATATAAAACAACTTTCCGTTTTGCTTTCAATCCATGTTGTCGAATAACTTTTCTCTAACTGCTGGGTTTCTCCTCTTACATTGGTGGGTGTCTGAAAAGCTTAGGGATTTTCAGCTCACTCTGCTACACTTTAAAAAAAAACAATACCAACCAACAAAACTTCTTTTGTATAGATCTATTTTCTGTAATTAAAAGAGACTTGGCTAAATTAATCTAAATTAAAATCCATTTGTTTTATTTCCTTCTAGGAAATATCCAGTGTAACAAAATCATTGACTTTCAAAGCCTTATAATATAGTAGCAGAAGAATAAAGTAAGGTCTTTTGAAATATCCACAGGTACAGTCTTGGTTAAATAAAGAACAGTAGTAGTGTTTTACCCAACATTGTTGTGGAGTAAGTTAATTTTCCAGATAGCTAGCATTTATCTTTAAGCACTAAAACCTGCCTTTATATATATACAATCTATTTTGAGCTCTAATCCTGTAATGCCCCAAGAGCCTGGAAAAGTAAGCAGGTTGTATGTTTTTGCAGCCTTGAGTCAGGTTCTTTAAAGAGTCCCTGTCGCCTGCCCTACTATCGGACTATCAATCACGCCATCTTGTGCCTATCAGAGCTTTCCTTTTAAAAATGTACCCATTTTCCACTCAACATATATCTTATAGCCTCTAATTTGTGCTGGGTGGAAAAGTCTTATAACCAAATTGGTTCTAATTCTGTATAAATGAATAGAAATAGTTGTGGGAATTGAGGGAATCACCTGAGAATAAGCGGTATGAGCTTAGGAGTGTAAACTTTCTGTGGTCATCAGAACTTTGTGACATAGATTTTGTCTTCTCAGGACCTTTTCCCTTCATTTTTAACTTTTTCTGGATAGTGAAAATTGCTACATAGGATATTTGAATAAATGAGCTGTTGTTATTATTATTCAGCAAAATGCTCTCTGTCACTTTACTCTATCTTAAGATGCGAAATCTGTCACTTATTGTAAACTGCCCAAAATACTTGTGGAATGTGCCGGGGGATTATATATCTATATAATAATATAGATACATTATATGTCCATAGATATTATACTATCATATAGATACATCATAATATATCTCTATTTTTCTATATGGAGACAATTTATATATATAGATATACAGAGAGAAATGACTAATCTGTATATAGATATCTATATATAGATATATATTAGTGAGGGTTTAGTCATTTCAGTTCTGAATGATTATATCCTAATAAGCAAAAAGGAAGTTGTTAAAGACAAAACTCATGAAGTGGTTTGTTCTGGTTAATTTACTGAAATTTATATAATGTACTAAGCATTTTCTTACCACAATAAATAGACCTGACTGGAGATAACAACCTTTGATGACCAAAAATGTTTTATTGGGAACGTCTGTTTTCATGATGCAGCACAGTTTCCGTAAGTACAAGAGAGTTGTGAGGAGAGGCTGGAGTGATTTGCCATCACATCTCACAGAATTTGTAAAGAAATATTAAAATAAGTTCCTTCTGACAATTGAATTTATTAATTATTTCACTAGAAGAGTTTGCTTATTCTGACTTTTGTTTTCTATTCTTTCGGTTCAGGCAAATCCAGGTTTTACTGTAACAGAAAACAAGGCTACACATTCTCTAGGTACCATGAAAGGCAGAATGAATCCTGTCATTAGAGACAAAGTAAATTTAGACTAAGTCTACTTGTATGCACTAATTTGAGAAAGAATAGGAGTATGAGGAAGAAGCGGAAGTTAATCACACCACCAGTAGACTCACTAATATCTAATATCTACACAGTGGGTGGACAGAATCTAATTATAACGGTGTCCCCAGATTTCATCAGCTAAAGAGACAAAGTTAAGAAAAATTAAAAAATAAAACACCCCGCTTGTCTATGCAGGAGTTGGAGTTAACAGCCATGTTTCTACTTCCCTCGCCATGTTTATGGGCAGACTCTTTATGTCTTCGTATTTGGCTGAACCGGGCTGTGTCTGACGCGTGTTCTTCAAATTCCATGTTTGCATTGGGACTTTTCCTCAGAGTGTCAGCACTGATGCACTTTCTGCCCTGCAAGTGCTTTCTCTCATTCTTTTTGGTCAGATAGGGGTGTACTCATGCTGTGATTCTTTTTGGAAATCTCAAGCAATCTTGCAATTTATAACTCAAGGGAAATATATTGTCTGAATTTTAAAATTAATATAACGTAAGTATTGTTACATTACACAGAAGAGAATTGACTTTTACATTTCCATTTATATGAAAGTGAAGGAAGAAAATCAACTTCTCCCACATCAAATGATAAAATAGAAAAACAATTATATTAATGGTTGTAATTTTGTATTTTGTTGTATCCTAGCTTTTTATTGACTGTAGAAGATACTGAATTAGTGATATTTTATCTTAAATATTTGTGCATTCCAAAAAGTAACCACTGCATTGATTTATCTGTTATCTGTTATTTTATACCACCAAGTATTCTATCCAGAAATATTGATTTCCGAAGTTAGATGCTGCAGCTGATGAACAGAATAGCAGAATATGTCAAACTGCACTTTTTGTTACTAATATATTTCAGCATGTGATTTACTTCACTATAGGTCATTAAAAGAAGTTCACTTTTAGTTAAGAAGCCTGATTTGGGGCGGGGTTGAAGAAGGATAACACAAATTGTAATTTCTAAAAATGGCTGCAATAATATTTTTTATCCAACCATGCTACTTTTTCATTAAGAGGTGGAGCCTATTTCTCATCACCGTGAACCTGTGATGAGTCTTTGTGATTTCCTTAGAAATTTGAATGGTGTGACTTCTTTTAAAATTTTTTTTTTTTGAGACAGAGTCTCGCTCTGTCACCCAGGCTGGAGTGCAGTGGCATGATCTTGGCTCACTGCAAGCTCTGCCTCCCGGGTTCATGCCATTCTCCTGCCTCAGCCTCCAGAGTAGCTGGGGCTACAGGCGCCCACCACCATACCCGGCTAATTTTTTGTATTTTTAGTAGAGACGGGGTTTCACCGTGTTAGCCAGGATGGTCTTGATCTCCTGACCTCGTGATCCGCCTGCCTTGGCCTCCCAAAGTGCTGGGATTACAGGCGTGAGCCACCACACCCGGCTGAATGGTGTGACTTCTAAGGCTAGGTGAGAAAAGGTGATGTGTATAGCTTTTGCCTGGCTTTCTCTCTTGAGATGTTCACCCTCAGAAACTAGCTACTACTATGTTCTGAGGAAGCCCAGGCTACAAGGAGAAGCCACATGTAAGTGTCCTTGCTAAAATCCTAACCAACAGCCAGAATCAAGCACCACACATGTGAGTGTGAACAAGCCTTCAGACGATCCTAGCCCCAGCTGATGAGTCATCCTCAGCCTCCTTTGAATCTTCCAGCTGAGACTGCAGGCTCTGGAGAGCAAAGACAATTAGTCCCTGCTGTTCTCTGTCTAAATTCCTAACCCACAGAACCCACAAGCCTAATAAATGGTTGTTTATGATATCAAGTTTTGAGATATTTGTTATGCAACAGTATATAATTGTAACAAAAGGACAGAGAAGGAGAAGACCAAATTTTTGCACTGTAACTAAGAATGAATTGCCCTATAAATACTCAGGATTCTAACACAGGAACTTTTTTTCTTCGTAGTGTTTCAGGACTTTTCCTTAGTTCCACAAAGAGAGGGTTCTTTGTCCCACAGCGACAAAAATTTGGGGCTTGAAGACAATTTGAATGGTGAGTAAGACAGGGTTTTACTGGGTGAAAACAAAAAAAAGGGGGGGAAACAGGGACTCTTGCAAGGCCAGAGTCCCTGCTAGAGTGCTTCCTGCCCAGCTGTTCCAATCCCAGTTTCCACACAGGAAGAGAAGGGGCCAGGCTCCTCCCTGCTGCAAATGGCAGGAACTTCTGTGGCTCCACCCTAGTGTGCAGTCTGGAGTTTTTCCAGGGACCCCCGACCCACCTAGCTGTCTCGACAATAAGTTAAAACTCACTCAAATTCCCATTATCAGATGAGCAGAAAGTACAGTATCTCTGTTTTGGGGCTCCTGACTTCCTTGGTTCTTTATAGGACCTGGTTTGTCTAGGATTGTCTTCCAAATCTAAGAAGATAGAGTACTGATATCTCATATGTTTCCCTCTGATTGCATTTGCTTGGCGTCTCATTGCCAATTGCTGTCTAAATCTGTAGGCCCATGCCACCCAATGCCTTGATGGCTTAGCCTTCAGCACAAGCAAACACAATCTTTTAAGGGGGGAATAACATGCAGATAACTCTATTCCCTCAGGGCCACATTCAAACAGTATGCCCCACCTAATTTTTCATACTTTCCCATACAACCATTCCTCCCCAAGACTCCTGTTACCCTGAAGTTTCTGGATCCAGATGACTTCAGATGTGCCATTTTCAAGCCACAAGAACTATCACTGTTTCCAGCCCTAAGAATCCATTCAGAGGTTGTTTCTTTCCTTTTTCAGTCCTCTAGATAACAGGATTTACTCCCCTCCCCATTTAGGCAATGGAGATTTCTACGCACACTGACTTATTATAGCTACTTGGACTGTCATTGGCCCCATAACTACTAGAAGTTTTCCCATTTCTTACTCTTAATGGCAGAGACCAATTACTGACCTCAGCCAATAAAGAATCTCGGCCAGGTGCGGTGGCTCATGCCTGTAATCCCAGCACTTTGGGAGGCCAAGGCAGGCGGATCACGAGGTCAGGAGATCGAGACCATCCTGGCTAACACGGTGAAACCTTGTATCTACTAAAAATACAAAAAAATTAGCCGGGCTTGGTGGTGGGCATCTGTAGTCCCAGCTACTCTGGAGGCTGAGGCAGGAGAATGGCATGAACCCGGGAGGCAGAGCTTGCAGTGAGCCGAGTTCGCACCACTGCACTCCAGCCTGGGAGACAGAGAGAGACTCCGTCTCAAAAAAAAAAAAAAAAAAAAAAGAATCTCAAGAAGGCTCAGACCTTCACAAGAAAAAAAAAAATCTATTTATGTCTTGGAGGTGATTCATACTTCCAAAAGTTCTCTGACCATCTCTATCATTAGAATTGCAAGACCAATTATAAATTAAATCTTCAGTTGGGGCACATATAATACATTATAATTATAATTTTAATTAAAATATTATTTAGTGAATATTCATTGTGCTCCAGCTTCTATCCTAGACAAATGTTCCTGTTATCTCAGGGATATGCTAGATTAGCATTCAGCAAACTATGGATCAAAGGCTAAATCCTGCTTCTTTTTGTAAAGTTTTATTGGAACACAGATAACCTCATTCATTTACGTATTGTCAATGACTGTTTTTGCACCCCAAAGGAAGGGTTGAATAGCAGAAACAGAGACCTTCCAGCCCTTTAATCCTAAAATATTCACTATCTGGCTCATTACAGAGAAAGATGCCAACTTCTTCTCTAGATCAAGAACATTCCAAGCAAAGTAGCTAAGAAAAAAACAAAAAACAAAAACTGTCTTCAGAGAACACTACTGAATTTTGTGGTAAGCACATTAGCTGTTCTAAGAATTTGCTTTTCCTGTCCGCATTCATTCACATGAACACATGGACACCAAATTTTGGAATCTGGATTAATATAAATTCAGTTACAGGCTTGTCATGTTCTTAACAGAAAAAGATAAAAACATATATGAGTTTGACTGGAAGAGAAAAGAAAACAAGCAAACTATTGTACTGTGGAAAATTAGCCTGAAACCCCAAATTCGAAAACAAAAATTCTCAAAATACCTCAAAAGAACTGATGAATTGCTAAGTGATACTAAAAAAGTCATTCAAAATAAAATACATGATGACATAGTAGCTTAGAGGAAAGAAAGATAGAATAAAAGGCTTTAATATACTCTAATAGGAATTTCAGAAGAATGAAGGGAAAAGTAAGTACCCAAATGTTATCAAGCACTTTAGGGACAAAAAATAAATTTAAAAAATTGATGCTTTCGTCCCTCAACGATATTGCAATCTAGTGAGGCTGTTATATACACACATGCTTCTATAAGAATTCTGCATAAAGTTTTATATAAAAGTATTTAAAAATTATATTAGAAGGAGAAATAATGGATTTATAATAGTTGTGTGTAATTTTATGAAGGAGGAGGATTATTTCAGTTTGATTGAAATTTGAATTATCTAAGGAGTAGAGACAGGCAAGGAGACTAAGAGATCTGACATCTTTATCTAAATTTTATTTCTTTTGTTCCCAACATCTCCCTTTCATTCCAGTATTTTTCCTATGTATTAATGTAGGAAGAATATATTCATGTTCATGGAAGACTCCAGGCCAGTCTGACCACAACTATAACATTAGAGTCTGTGATTTCACTGTGTTCCTTTCTGCTATTACCAGAAAGAAGTAAGATGAGATGGATTTTAGAGTTAAAAAGTTAACCTGTTAAGTGTGGGTAGAAACAGTGAAGATTACTCCTTACGCATCCTTTTAAAACATTCCAAGTTGTTTGATATGTGGTGCTAATTATGAAACTATTTATAGTTATTTTTAATTTTTCCATGTAAACAATAGCAATCAGATTATCTACAAAGAAAAAATTTTCTGTTAATACAAATTAATATAAACACTATTTGAGTAAAATCTTGTTATAAAATTTGAAGGATCTTGAAAAATGTAATTTCTGATCTGATTACTTGCTATTATAACTCTCCTAATTTCATGCACTTGCTTAAGGAGACAGTGTTTTTGAAGAATTGCCTTTTAGAAATGCAGAATAAATATTAGCCCATCTTGTAATAAAGCAATGTATTCTCTCAGGGCTGGGAATTGTTCTAGTAAATGGTAGAGAATTCAAATATAAGGTACTGTTTGCTTTCCATTAGCTAAATTATTGATTACAAATCAATATACATATTAGAAATGACAGAATATTATTAACCATCCATGCATATAAGCTGTTTGATTTTGTTACAAACACTGCCTGAAATGTAAAGATTTTGTTTCAAGATCCGTTATGAAAAAAATATATTAAATTCCACCAGATTGCAAGGGTAAAGACTATCTTAATTATCACTACTACCTGTCTTAGAGTAGGTATTCAATAAATGACAAATGAACAATTTGCTAGCTTCTTGTCACTTCTCTTTTCAATTTCACAAAATGATACTGTAGAACATTCGTTTAAAGAGATATTGTGTTGAGCGAAAATAGTAATCACATAATTTGTATAATTCTGGGTTAGAAAAAAAGTCAAGTTTTCCCCCCCACTCCATTTTTTTACATCTCTAGATTTGTAAGAGGGCAAAAAGCAAATACTGAATCTCTCAAATTTATTCGATGGTGGGATTTTTTTTCCTCTCAGGGAGTAATTATTGGGCAAAAATAGTACACTGTCTTTGCTTGGCTTACCCCAGAAGAAGGCCCTAAGACAAACTTAAGTTGCTTATTTGAGAGATGATCCCAGAATGCACCAGTAGATTAGAGTGGGATAGAGATGGGAAAGGGATCAACAAAAAGTAAATCACAAAACAAGTTACTTATCTGGGAAGTTAGACCTTAATTTTGCTGGTGAGCTCTAGGAAACTGCTGGTGAACTCTAGGAAACTGTGTAGAACAGTGGTCCCCAACCTTTTTGGCACTAGGGACCAGTTTCATGGAAGACAATTTTTGGTTCTATGGACCAATGGGCGTGGAGGGGGGAAGGTTTTGTGAGGATTCAAGTGCATTAAATTTATTGTGCACTGTATTTCTATTATTATTACATTGTAATGTATAATGAAATAGTTATACAACTCACCATGATGTAGAATCAGTGGGAGCCTTGAACTTGTTTTCCTGCAACTAGATGGTCCAATCTGGTGGTCATGGGAAACAGTGACAGATCATCAAGCATTAGATTCTCATAAGGAGCATGCAACCTAGATCTCTTGCATGTGCAGTTCACAATATGGTACACGCTTGATATGGTTTGGCTGTGTCCTCATCCAAATCTCATCTTGAATTCCCATGTGTCGTGGGAGGGGCCTAGAGGGAAGTAATTGAATCATGGGGGCAAGCCTTTCCTGTGCTATTCTCATGATAGTAAATAAATTTCATGAGATCCGATGGTTTTCAAAAGAGGAGTTCCCCTGCACAAGTTCTCTCTCTTTGCCAGCTGCCATCCAAGTGAGATATGACTTGCTCCTCCTTGCCTTTCACCATGATTGTGAGGCCTCACCAGCCTCCTGGAACCTTAAGTCCAATTAAACATCCTTCTTTTGTAAATTGCCCAGTCTCAGGAATACCTTTATCAGTAGCATGAAAATGGACTAAGACATTAAATTGGTACCAGTAGACTGGGGTGCTGCTGAAAAGATACCCAAAAATGTGGAATCAACTTTGGAACTGGGTAATAGGCAGAGGTTGGAACAGTTTGGAGGGCTCAAAAGAAGACAGGAAAATGTGGGAAAGTTTGGGGCTTCCTAGAGACTTGTTAAACGACTTTGACAAAAATGCTGATAGTGATATGAACGATAAGGTCCAGGCTGAGGTGGTCTCAGATGGAGATGAGAAACTTGTTGGGAGCTGGAGCAAAAGTCACTCTTGTTATGTTGTAGCAAAGAGACGTGGCATTTTGTGCCTTCCCCAGAGATTTGAGGAACTTTGAATTTGAGAGAGATGATTTTGGGTATCTGGTGGAAGAAATTTCAAAGCAGCAAAGCATTCAAGAAATGACTTGGGTGCTGTTAAAGGCATTCAGTTTTATAAGGGAAGCAGAGGATAAAAGGTCAGAAAATTTGCAACCTAACAATGTGATAGAAAAGAAAATCCCATTTTCTGAGAAGAAATTCAAGCAGGCTGCAGAAATTTGCATAAGTAATGAGGAGCCCAATGTTAATCCCAAAGCAAATGGGGAAAATGTCTCCAGGGCATATCAGAGGTCTTCATGGCAGCCCCTCCCATCACAGGCCTGCAGGCCAAAGAGGAAAAAGTGGTTTTGTGGGCTGGGCCCAGGGTCCCCATGCTGTATGCAGCCTGGGGACTTGGTGCCCTGCATCCCAGCCACTCCAGCCATGGCTGAAGCAAGCCAAAGTAGAGCTTGGGCCATGACTTCAGACGGTGCAAGCCTCAAGCTTTGAGAGCTTCCACTTGGAGTTAAGGCAGTACACAGAAGTCAAGAATTGGGGTTCAGGAACCTCCACCTGGATTTCAGAAGATGTATGGAAATGCCTGGATGTCCAGGCAGAAATTTGCTGCAGGGGTGGTGCTCTCATGGAGAACCTCTGCTAGGGCAGTGTGGAAGGGAAATATGGGGTTGGAGCCCCCACACAGAGTCCCTACTGAGGCACCACCTAGTGGAGCTGTGAGAAGAGGACCACTGTCCTCCAGACCCCAGAATGGTAGATCCACCGACAGCTTGCACTGTGCACCTGGAAAAGCTGCAGACACTCAACTCCAGTCCATGAAAGCAGCTGGGAGGGAGGATGTACTCTGCAAAGCCACAGGGGCTGAGCTGTCCAAGACCATGGGAACCCACCTCTTGCATCAGCATAACCTGAATGTGAGACATGGAGTCAAAGGAGATCATTTTGGAACTTTAAGATTTGACTACCCTGCTGGATTTTGGACTTGCATGCAGCCTGTAGCCCTTTTGTTTTGGCCAATTTCTCTCATTTGGAATGGCTGTGTTTACCTAATGCCTGTACCCACATTGTATCTAGGAAGTAACTAACCTGCTTTTGATTTTACATGCTCATAGTGGAAGAGGCTTTCCTTGTCTCAGATGAGACTTTGAACTGTGGACTTTTGAGTTAATGCTGGAATGAGTTAAGACTTTGGGGGACTGTTGGGAAGGCATGATTTTGAAATGTGAGGACATGAGATTTGGGAAGGCATGGTTTTGAAATGTAAGGACATGAGATTTGGGAGGGGCAAGGGGTGAAATAATATGGTTTGGCTGTGTCCCCACCCAAATCTCATCATGAATTCCCATGTGTTGTGGGAGGGACCCAGTGGGAGGTAATTGAATCATGGGGCAAGTCTTTCCCTTGCTGTTCTCATGATAGTGAATAGGTTTCATGAGATCCAATGGTTTTAAAAAGAGGAGTTCCCTTGCACAAGTTCTCTCTTTACCAGCTGCCATCCATGTAAGATGTGACTTGCTCCTCCTTGCTTTCCACCATGATTGTGAGGCTTCCCCAGCCATGTGGAATTTTAAGTCCAATTAAACCTCTTTATTTTGTAAATTGACCAGTCTTGGGTTTGTCTTTATTAGCTGTGTGAAAAGGGACTAATACAATGCTTCTGTGAGAATCTGATGCAGCGGCTGATCTAACAGGAGGCAGAGCTCAGACAGTAATGTGAATGGTGGGGACTGGCTGTAAATACAGATGATACTTGGTGGCTCAGGGAGTTGGGACCCCTGGTGTAGAACACACCCCAGAGTTATTCCAATTAAGGAGATAGAAACTGAGGTTATTTATTAACAAATTTCCAGTAGTACTTGTTGAAGAGTTCTCCTGGGTGAAATCTTTTACTTGTTCCTCCTCGTCCCCCAGTCACTGGGGACCTCTGGTCTTCCCCGAAGAAGAAGGGTTCTACTGGGTTGGGAAGGGTTCAAAGCTGAGAGAAAGCTTCAAGCCAGAGTTGTTCATGCTTACTCTCAGCAGCCAAAGGGTCAGCATGCCCAGGAATGGTGATTGCTGAAAGGACATGCTGGGTTCTAATAGCATCTTCCATATCTAGTGAACACACTTCAGAAAAAACTCTTAGAAGACACATTTATAACCATACTGAAATCATTCAATATTCACATAAAAGGTGTTGATGTTTATCATGACTTTCTACATGTTAAGAGAGTACAGGCATGTATGGTTACAGTCTAAAATAAATTTTGAACTTAAAAATTAAAAACTTTAAGTTTATTTTCATTATTAAGTGATGAATGAAAATAGTGTTAGTAATCATATATTTGTGTAAAAATTATTTTTAAAATTTTATTTTTAACTTTAAAAGCTCTTCCCACATAACAATCCCCTCACTAGTTTCCCCTACAATGTTGGTAGGTATGTTTATCAAATAAAGCACAGTCTATTCAGTTTCAAAAAAAATTTTTGTAATTGCTCATAAATGATGCTGAATTATATCAAATAATATTTACCTTCAATTGAGTTGTCCATATGTTTTTTCTACTTTAATTTGTTAGTGTGGGAAATTGTATTCATAGATAGTCTAATATGAATCACCATTGTCTTCCTTCATCATGATGCATTTTTAAATTACATTGCTAGTTGCTATGTGCTAATATTTGTATTCAAATTTTGTAACTATGCTCAAAAGTGAGATTGACCTATGATATTCTTTTCTTGTTCTGTTATTCTGTTTCAACATTAAGGTTCTAGTCTCACAAAATTAGTTGGGGAGTTATCCCACTTTTATTATTCTCTGTAGTAGTTGCAGAAGATAGGAATTGTCTGTTCTTTGAGTATTTAAATAGACCACCTATGAGACCATTTAAACTGCTTTTTTTGTTTGGCTGAAGTATATACTTTACTAATTTAATTTTTTAATGATTATGGGTCTAATGTGGTATTTTATTTCTCTTAGGGTCAATTTTTTATGGTATACTTTGCTCAGAAAGTCTATTGTGTCTAAATTTTCCAGTTTATTGCTTAATGTTTTTCATACTATTATATCATTATTTGATGATATAATAATGTATCTGTGTATCTGTGATTATTTATCTTTTTAACATCCAATAATGCATGGTTTAATCTTCTTTTGTCTTCATTAATTTTTCCAGTTTTGATGATGATTTATTCTTTTAATGAACCAGTTGTTGGCTACATTATTCTTGGACCTTTATGATTGTTCTTAATTTCCTTTTGTTGTCATTATCTTTATTAAATTCACATTTTTGCTTTTATTTTTCAGATGTTAATTTAACTACATCAACCTTTTGCGGTTAGTGTGTACCTGATTTATCCTTTCTTATTCTATAAAACAAAACAAAGCAAACAAACAACAAACAAAAACCTTAGTCTTTATATTTTGGGATTTTTTTTCTTACAATATGTGAATTTCCTACAGAAATCTATTGATTTCTGTTTACCATGGATTTGTTTTTACTTTTTTTACCTTTCCAAAATTTATCCAGACTAACCAAGTCTTTACCTTTCCCATTGCCCCATTAGTGGGTAGTATCATAGATTCTATTTTTAGTTTTTAGTGATTACTCTTAAAATTTTTTTGTAGAGTTACCTTAGAGTCTAAACATTATTAATATATTTACTCTCATTCAAAAACATATAAGGACCTTAGAGCTTTAACTTAGATCATTCCCTTGACTATTATGTCATTATTTATTGTTTAGTATTTAATTCTACCCTGCTTGATATTCCTATAATTAGTCATCCTTATTATGGCTGTTTTATTCTATTGATGCTTATTTTACTCACAGATATACTAATTTATTTTCTAAACATTCTCCCTTGCATTTTAATATTTATTTTAGAAACTTTTATTTTTTCTTTCTAAAATACATACTTGAGTTTTTCCTTTATTAAAGGCATACAGTTGATAAATGTTTTGTTTTATTTTGTCTGAAAGTATCCTTATTTTGCCTTTATTCTATAATAATGTTTTAGCTGAATATAGAGTTTTAACTTAAATTTTATGTTCTGATTGCTATTTTTGTGATCAATCTCCTACAATGGTAAGACATTAGAAATATTTCATTTCAAATCAGAGGGATACTTGCTGCACAACTTCTATTCAACATTTTTTATCTACTATCATAAGAACTAAAAGATTTAAGAATTGGGAAAAAAAGGTATCCCAACTTTATTACTCATAAATGATACAATTTCTTATATAGTACATCTAAGAATTTATAGAAGAAAATGCTAAAAAAAAAGTAAAAATGCAATAAACATGATAGATATTAGATTAATGTGTGAGAGTAAATTACATCTCTATATCTAAGAAATAAAACATTTGACACATTTGCTGTTGTTTTTACTCTCAAGTAATAATAACTTTTATCACCCCAATAAAATGAGTTATCTTATTATATATCTGTTGGCAGTATGTCTTTGTCTTCCAAAACGACATTTTCAAACTGGATTTAGTGCTCCCAAATGGTACTGGGCCCTAAGCTCGGGAAACAGAAATTCTGACAGGACCTGCAGCACAGGTGCAGCCTGAGACAGTGGAAATTCCCCGCCCCTCCCACCGCCCTCTGACCCCAGCCAGAATCACAGTTTAATTTTCTCTCAGAGGGTTTGGCTCCAGGTCTTAGAGGAAAATTCATTGTCTGTCCATAATCAGCGTTGTCCTATCGAAAAGGATGCAGCACAAGGGTGTAATCATGTGGACTGCGTAACATCAGGACTTAATGGCCAGGTGACAGCCCGTGAAAGCTGATCCACACATGATCTCCCCCAGTGAATACAATGGAAATAGCATTTGACACAGTTTTTAAGGAAATGTTCAATCATGGTTTGGTTGCAAACAAAAGAATCTACTTTAGCTGGCCTAGCCAAGCTAAGATTTAATACAGAATATTTTGTGCTTGTAAACTCAGAAACAACACCTAGTCTATAGATTCACTCTGGCTAGGAAAACTGTCACTGAAGTTAACAGGTAGTTATCATAGATTTTCTGGTTCCAAAACCAAGCCACCTATGACATGATCTGTCACCTGCAATATGTCTGCCGAAAGAATGGATGCCCAGCATTCTCCCTCTTCCCACTTAACTCTGTTTGGCATCAGCCTTTTGTGTGACTCTATCTGATTTGTGATAGATACAGTTGATCCTCATTATTTATAATTCTGTATTTGTGAATTCATCTACTTGCTAATATTTATTTGTAAACCCCAAGTCAATACTCAGAGTGCTTTTGTGGCCATTTGCAGACATGTGCAGAGAAGCAAAAAAAATTGAGTTTATTCAATGCTTGCATTCCCAGCTGAAGTTGAACAAGAAGATGACCTGCCTTCTTGTTTCAGCTCTGATGCTGTAAATAAGTATCCTTTTCATGATCTATTTAGTGCCATGGTTTGTTTTCCATTTTTATAGATGATTTTGCTCATTAAAATGACCCCCACCCCCGACCATGCATGGTGCTGAAGTGCTGTCTAATGTTCCTAAGTGCGAGAAGGCTGTGATGTGCCTTCTGGAAAAAATACATGTTAGATAAGCTTTGTTCAAGAATGAGTTATAGTGCTGTAGGCCATGCATTCAATGTTAATGAGCCAAATATATATTAAATAAGATGTCTTTAAAGAGAAATACATATAAAATAAGGTTATGTATTGATCGATTGACAAAATACTGTGACCACAGTCTCCAGGAACCTAATCCTGTATTTCCCCTAGGAGCAGTGGTTCAGTATTGGCTAAGGCAGTGTTGGTTTGTGGTGAGTTAATAGAACATAACTTTAAAAAATCATGAAAATTAACCGTAAATCACATCTGGAATTTTAGCTTCAAGAGTTTCTAGGAAGATGAAGTTTTGAGACATCCAATCTTCACAAAAGAATGGCTGTTAAATGAACCAAGTCATGGATCCCATTTATAGTGACAACAAAAACTGCAGTGGTGGACAGACTCTATGTTGGCCCCTAAAATCCCCTGGTGTTCATGCCTTTATTTAATCTTCTACCCTTGAATGTGTGCAGGACTTCTGACTTGTTTCTAATCAATAAATATGGCAAAGGTGATGAATTATGTCATGCCACTTAAGCCTCTGTCTTGGTAGCAGACTTGGTCTAGAGACCCTTCTTGCTGATTTAATGCAGGAAGCAACTATGTTGGGAAAGCGCACAGGCAAGGAACTGAGAATGATCTCTCTCTATATATATATCTGTTTTATATATATATACATATATATATATAGTCAGATATAACAGATATATCTACATCAGACTATATATATATAACAGATATATATATATCAGACAATGAAGTACAAGAGTCAGGAAATAATGCACTATTCAAAATAGAGTATTGGAATGATTTTTTATGAATATGGAAAAGGATAGGATTTCTACCTCATTCATATACAAAAATTCCAAACAAATCATAAATTTAAGTGTAAAATAAACTTTAATATACTGCAAAATATAGTAACGACCTCAGGATAGAGATAATTTTCAAGAACAAAGCACAATAACCACACACTATAAAGGGAAGGATTGATAAGTATTTAAACTGCAGTAAAATTTTAAGCTTCTCAAAAGAAAAGAAATATCATAAGTAAAAGATAAGCTACAGACCAAAAGATTTTTATAATCCTATAATTATGAAAAATGAAAATCTACATTATATAAAGAGTATCTGTAAAACAATAAGCAGAAGATAAGCAACCCAAAAGCAAAATGAGCAAAGACTATGAACCAGCAATTCACAAAAGATGAAACCAAAACAGTCAACAATATGTAGTGGTAGATTAAAATATTGGTGACAGGCCAGGCGCGGTGGCTCACACCTGTAATCCCAGCACTTTGAGAGGCCGAGATGGGTGGATCACGAGGTCAGGAGATCGAGACCATCCTGGCTAACATGGTGAAACCCTGTCTCTACTAAAAATACAAAAAATTAGCCGGGCGTGGTGGCGGGCACCTGTAGTCCCAGCTACTCGGGAGGCTGAGGCAGGAGAATGGCGTGAACCCGGGAGGTGGAGCTTGCAGTGAGCCGAGATAGCGCCACTGCAGTCCCGCCTGGGCGAAAGAGCGAGACTCCGTCTCAAAAAAAAAAAAATATTGGTGACAATTCTTCTCTTGCCTATAGTAGTTACATGCACTCATGTCTTTGCCATAGACTCATAGTGGTGGGGTATTTCTCCACTTTATGGATGTTGGACCCAGCTTGCCTTGCTTTGATCAGTGGCACCATAAGCAGACATGTTAAAAATAGGGATTTGAAATATTCTTGAATAACGGGGCTTGCACTTTTGTTCTCTTGCCTTTGTTGTGAGAAGAGCATTGCTAGCCGGCCCACTGGCCCAAGGAATGTAAGAAACATATGGAACAGATGTGGATCCACAGATTTGCAGCTTGAAGAAGAGTCACACCAATTGGTTCCAGACCAATAAAAGTAAATGATTGCCTCTAAGTTTTGGGGTAGCTGGTTGCCCAATATCATTGCAAAAATAGCTAACTGACATACATATAAAAAGATAATGAACTTTATTATTAAAGAGGGAAATACAGATGAAGGCGCGGCGATTAACCATTTCCTATCCATTCGATCGGCATTATATAACATTGCTGTACAACACTTTGGAGAGTAATTTGACAATAATGTGTAATGTTAAAGTATTATAACTTCTAAGTACATAACCAGGAAATTCTTGCACTTGTGCACAGGGAAAGACATACAAAGAATGTTTATTACACCCTTATTTGTAATAACAATTTTTTAAAGAAATCTATCCATCAATAGGAAAATAAATACATTGTAATATGTTTACGATATGGAAAGCAGTAAAAATGAATAAACTATAGCTATGCATTCTAACATTTTAAAAAATCTTGGAAAAAACATTGAGCAACAAAAGCAAGTTTCAGAAGAATACATACAGTATGACTCTACATATATACTGCCCTAAGTCATTAGGACATGACTGTATTTACAGATAGATACTGGTTTTGCATCTTCACATAACAGTAGCAAATTTGGAGGCAGTGTGAAGAGTGTTATGAGTAAAAATTATTCAAAGAACTTTATTAAATCTTTTATTTCTGAAAAAAAATAAGAGAGGCATGCATAATAAAATGGTAAGATTTGACAAAGCTGAGTGGTGGATACCACAGCTATTAGTCATGTTATTCTTTGGACATCTCCCATATGCCTTAATGTTTTATTATTTTATTTTATTTATTTTATTTATTTATTTATTTGAGACAGAGTCTCACTCTGTCGCCCAGGCTGGAGTGCAGTGGCACCATCTTGGCTCACTGCAAGCTCCGCCTCCTGGGTTCACGCCATTCTCCTGCCTCAGCCTCCTGAGTAGCTGGGACTACAGGTGCCCGCCACCACGCCCGGCTAATTTTTTGTATTTTTACTGGAGACAGGGTTTCACTGTGTTAGCCAGGATGGTCTTGATCTCCTGACCTCGTGATCCACCCGCCTCGGCCTCCCAAAGTGCTAGGATTACAGGCGTGTGCCACCGCGCCTGGCCTGCTTTATCATTTTAAAAAGAAAGCTTTGAATTATGAGGCAAAAACCCTGTTTGGATATCACCTCTGCCATTTACTGACCATGCAACCCTCACCAAACTCTAAGAGCTCTCTGCACCTTTGTTTTCTCATTTGTAAAATAAATATGTGGAACTGAGACCTTTAAATTCCCTTGCACCATTAAAATTTCAGATTATATTAATTTTTTAAAACTTAAATTAATTGCTTATATGGATCCATTACTCCAGGCAGAATTCAGAATACCCACTTGGACAGGCAAAGCCATCAATAGAGTCCTCTAACCTCAGATGGTTAGCTCAGCTCAAGGAATACAAACTAAATTGTGGGTAGAGCAGTGCCTCATTCCAACATCATGAAAGCTCCGAAAGTAAGAGTGGTCTAAAAGGTTTTCATGACAATAAAATCATTTATATTTTCTGCCAAAGTTGAAGATACACACACACACACACACACACACACACACACAGAGAGAGAGAGAGAGAGAGAGAGAGAAAATGAATCGTTATCCTACAGAAAAAAAATAAGAGATCCATATCCTTATTAATGTTTTAAAGAAATCTGTATATATCCTTAACAGGATCCAACCCACAGCCCAATTACCTATTTTGCCTTGATACAATTGAAGGACAACCATGATAATTCGAAAAATGTGACAAGCAGGGATTGGCCATGTACAAAATTAAATTGGTATCATTTTTCTACTGTGTACACAAAGAAAAGCCTTATTCTCAATAATAAGGACACATTAAACCTAAAGATTAAAATGAGTTTCTCTAATAGATTCATGAATTCAGCTGCAATAAAGTAGCATTCTTTTTTCCCTCTAGGTATATTCCCTGTTCTTAACTTCTTTGTTTCAAATTCTTAGGAGAAAATAGAGTCTTTGGCTATAGAATGTATTATGTCTGAATGTTTCCACATACAGTATATGACTAACAAAACTATTTATACTAAACTTTCTGGTTTTTTAGATCTTCCAACATATAGGACGCCTGTTCTAAAATGTGCTTTATGCTCCAATTTCCTGCAAATTTATCTATGAAGCCAGGGAAACTGAGTTACTTGGAATTAACTTTTGGTGGTTTCCAGGATACAGCCATCTGCAAGTACTTATACATGGGTAGTTGATGAAAACAGCTAAGTATGTTGTAGCCATGTGATAAATTTTTCATGGTTAAGACATTTTTTTCAAGGTGTCAGACTTAAAATATCATTCAATGAGGGAATAATTTATCCTCATTTTGGTTCCATTGGCTGAAAATGTTGAGAGTTATCTGAAGAGTGTACTGTCCCTGTGCATGTTTAAGTCTTGTATGCTCTAAGAGAAGCATACATGATGCTCAAGTTGGAACTTTACTTATGAGAGGGAACACAACTGTGGAGAGGACCACTGTCTTCTCCCCTGCATGGTGGTGCCATCTTGTTCCACTAATCATTTACTTAGTGGGCAGTGAAAACACACAACATCACACAGCACCTCACAAGAGTGTGAGAAAAACAAAACAAAACAGGGGGAACAGCTAATGTGCCTAAATTCTTCCAATTGCTAATAGCCATTTATAATTGTCTGCACAATATTCCACATGTTCAAAGCAAAGCAGTTATAGCAAAGGTGTTGAAAGCATGGGTTGTACAGTTGTTACCCTGCCTTAAATTATACCTTTACCACTTAGTAGTTCTGTGGTTGATCTTGTATAACTTACCTAACCTCTTTAAGCCATAGTTTTCTCAGTAGTTTCCCAACCCTAAATTCTCACTGCACAATTGCTATTATAAATTGTTTCTACAGCTGATGATATAGTTTAAATATGTTCATATTTTGCTTTTATATTGACCTCTAAAATTGACCATACTTATTATAATACTTCTACTGATATTCCATAGATAATCTCTACTTTCTCTCCAAAATTTTGACTCCTTCCCAGGACAAATTCGTCACACCTCTCCTATGGAAAGGATCAAAAGGAAAAGCTCTCACTGCTATATCACAGTTGGTAGCATTCTCAAAGAGAGAGTTTTAGGGAAGAGAAATGCCAAAGGTGGATCCAAGTCTTTTTTTCTGAAAGTGTAACGTAAACATTGCAATTTTATATTGTCTTCCTATAATTTGTAGAAGAAACTTCTTGGGTGAGGGGAGCACAGAGAAAAATCTAGGTTATATAATTCAGGGAGAAGTACATACCTTATACTTCTTTTTATATCTCTCTCTCCCATAGTGCCTACTATAATGCCTATCATTGCAAACATTTGTCAGAAGAACAATGACCAAATGAGGAAGAGCAGGAACAGAGATGTGATGATGTTGGAAGAAACAACTGTAGCAGAAGATAAGGAGACAAGGCAGTAATGGATTACAAAGGGCACATGTCCCATCACTGACTATAAACCAAAGTAAACAGACTTTAACCTAATGAAGTTTCTTACACCCTTGGTTATGGCATGAGCAGGTGGTGATTTAGTTGTAGTTAGGAGGTAACCAAATGTATTCTTTGGATGTCCCTTTTCCTCTTCTACATTTAATTGGGTTCAACTCCTATATCTGCCCACCTGGATCTTACAGCTTGTGCAACATCTTGACCCATCAAAGCTTTTAGAAACTTCCCATCTTCTCTCATATCCCTCAGTGAGGTGGAAGATTGCAACCCTTCAAACCACAGCCAGAGAGGTAGGTGTCATCTCTGATTTGTAGGCTTGCTCTTCATAAAGGAATATCTTTGTTCCATATTTATCACAAAGACATTTTATCCTCTTCTAATATGTAACTACTCACTGAGCATCTGAAGAGGACTAAAGAATAGATGAAGTTAATTGTTAGGAAAGGTCAATAGATAAATTTTTCGTCCTGTGGCCAACCACTCTCTTAGCCTTTGAGCCTATACTTCCTCCAGTTATTATTATTCTATACTGAAGAAGGTAAGATACAGCTCACCAAAGAAATTTTTACCGTATTTGTTGAGCATATAAGTAAGTAGCTCAGGAGATAGAGCAAAGGTAAAAATATAAATCAAGGATAAAATATATGAATATAAAATAGATAAATCTTGGAGATGATCACTGAAACTTTGGGAAGAGATAAGTATTAGTTTGGCTCATGCTTCAGCAAAAGGTTAGTATCAGGAATTGTGCTGGCCCACAGGGCTCGAGTGCACCAGTTGGTGGTTCACAGTTCAGGTAAGCGCAAATTCTATCAAAGAAAAAAAATACACAGAACTTAACTGACCCCTGCCTTTGCACAGATCATTATGCACTGCTAAATATCTTCAACCAGTTATACATCAGAAATGAAAGCCAGAGTGAATATTTCACTGACTTTTGGCTGAAAGGTGGTACTTCCATGGCCTCTGGGTCATTTTAGCTTGTTGGCTTAGCTTGTAGAGAGAGTTGTTAGCCCCACTCATGGGTGTACTAACTTGGGGTCTAACTTCCTGCCATTGGTACTGCAGTGAATAATTTTCATTCTGTCTGATTTACTCAGTAGATGGTTAACACAGTACCTTGTGTACAAAAGGTGCTAAATGAATGATGAATCTGAGGAATTACTGGTCTTTAAATCATTTAATATTATATTTCAAGGGTAAATTTGAATAGAGAATAAAATAGTGGCTCAAGTTATCTTCATAGCTGTTTTCTCAAACACAATTTTAACCTAGATATAACAAACAACAGCAATAGAATGTGTTAGAAAGAGGACTTTTATGGCCGGGCACGGTGACTCATGCCTGTAATCCCAGCACTTTGGGAGGCCGAGGTGGGTGGATCACCTGAGTGAGGTCAGGAGTTCGAGACTAGCTGGGTCAACATGGTGAAACCCCATCTCTACTAAAAATACAAAAATTAGCCGGGCCTGGTGGCACCTGCCCATAATCCCAGCTACTTGGGAGGCTGAGGCAGGAGAATCACTTGAATCCAGGAGGCCGAGGTTGCAGTGAGCTGAGATTGTGCTACTGCACCCCAGCCTGGGCAACAGAGTGAGACTCTGTCTCCAAAAAAAAGAAAGAAAGAAGACTTTTATATTAAATATAGTCTTTTTTTCCTTATCACTTGAACATTTGATAGCTTGACCTAATCCTAAGAAAAGTTTTTAAAATGAATAATAGTAGTTTTACAGAAGTTGGGCTTTTTAAAGAACATTCTAATTCCCTTAAATCCTCATCTATGCACAATAGGTATTTATGCATTTGAAATATTCATCACAGTCTTGGGTATGTAAACATAAATATAAATGAAGTAATACAGAAACAATTTTCTTGATTACAAGTTATCTTCCATTTCAGGGATATATTCATTACCTTCTTTATGCCTACATAAATGGCTACCATTACTACTGAAACTGCAAAATAGTGTTTTAAATTTTGAAAACATGTCTGTATCCTAACCAATTGGCTGTGGATGAACTTACCAGCTTCTGATTTAGTGTAAGCACATCTGTGGTTTGTTTTGTCATTCCATTTGGTTTTAGCATATTTTTTTAACACTTCCTCATTGCCTCTTGTTATACAAAGACAGCTGTGACCCCAAATGTGTTCACTTTTAAAGTTATGTTGTCTGTCTATGAAAAGGAAACATTCTGAGAAAAAAAAAAGCAAATGTAAATAAAACACAGGTAAAAAAAATCCTGGCAAAAATTCAAATGGTATAAAGATGCTGAAGTAAGTGTTTTCATGAGGATACTGTTGAGAGTTTTGAGTACATTTCAAGCCCCAGAGAACAAAATACATCGAATATAAAGTGACCATCATAATTATTTTTATGACTAACAACTACATAGAAGTTTAATAAATAAGAATCACTAGAAAACTAAACCAAGATATAAATGCTATTAACATACTGACATTTTCACTACTGTTTATATTTGAATAACTATTGATAAATTTTCACAATCAATTATAAGTGAAAATTAATAAATATAAATGATAAAAAATAAACATGAGTTTGAATTCTTAGTCTTTATAACAAGCATCGTGATCTGGAGCAAGTTATCTAATTTCTGTCTTATCACCTGTAAAATGAAGATGATGAAGCTTACCTTACACAGTAGTTAGCAAGATTAGAGTGCTACATGAAGAACACCTGATTATAAGATTCTTAGTCATAAGAAATTAACCAATTCTAACTAATTTAAGCAGGAATATAATGCGTTAAATGTTTTTAAGTAGCTGTATGAGCTATGGGAGGAACAGAGCAACAAGCTTAGAGGCTACAGAGCCAGAACCAGTGCTCTAAATCAGATGGAGAACAGTAGGAGATTGCATTTTGGAGACAGCATTGCCATTCCCACTTAGCATGGGCACAGTGGTTTGCACTGACAACATCAATATCACCAGGCACAGGATGTTGCCATTAAAACCTCTGCCACTGCTACTTCTGGAAATTGGGTATATTACCTGTCAACCAAGTCAGAATGAATTTTGTATGGCACTTGTTTCTTACAGTCAGCTACAAAGATTGGCATGGGTGTGTCCAATTGAAAGAGTCTGGATCACAAATTTGCCCTTAGCCACAGCGAAATTGGAAAAGTGAATTTCTGACTTCCGTAGTGAGAGGTCTATTTATTAGGTAGAAATTCCCCCAAACATAAGAAGGATAAACAAGGGAGAAGCCAAAGAGAATGAAAAATATCCATTACAGTCCATTGTTTTGGCATCTTAACCTTCTTATGTATTATTCCCTCTTATATAAACTTTCAAGCAACTGTACTCATTATTGTATCCAACTCCATGTCCAGGATCTCTGGGGTATGTTTATTCCTCCTTCACTTCACAATCCCACCTTGAATAATATGTAGCCTATAAATTTTAAAAATTGTCATCAGCATACTCTACACAAAATTATAGGGTCAAAAAGAGGGTAAAAAAGGAAAATAAGTCCAAATATTTAAATACATATATTTGCCACAGCAGTTCATTTTTCTTTGAGTGGAACAGCTATGTTTGATATTTATGATTTTTCTTTTATGATGCACATTTCATATTTTTGTCTTTAAGCCAACAACACAGCTGGGTGTTGTCTTCACCTGAAGAGGTGACACAGAACTTCATTCCTGAGGGATCTGAGTGTGTGGTAGTCCTGTCTGAATGAAGCTGCTTGAGTCATCCATTAACATTTGCCACAGCACATGGAAGAACTGTGAGGTACTCTATGGCGTCCTTGAGTTACCTCCATACTCTGTCCTTTCTTCTCTGCCTTCATTGAACATCAGCAACTCTATTTCCCTTACCTGATCCAAATAAATTTCCCCTGCTATAATATAATACAGAGAGTTCCTGTTAACACAGTAGCAGGAAGAGCTGGGAACTGTGCTGGTTTTCTCCAAGAAACCACATGTAGAGCACCAGCTGCGATGGGAGTCATTACCTTATTATGTGTATAATAATCTATGCGCATTCTTTAAGTCCATCTGTCTTCTCTATAGGCCAAATATGTGAATTTACTGGGAATGGGGTGGAATAATTGCTTGAATAGCTGCAAGTTGTTGATGACAGCACTCACCTCTATAATCCTTCTAGAAATATGAAATTGCGGGTGGGAGTCTAGGGGAGGGATAGCATTATGAGAAATACCTAATGTAGATGATGGGTTGATGAGTGCAGCAAACCACCCTGGTACGTGTATACCTATGTAACAAACCTGCACATTCTGCACATGTATCCTAGAACTTAAAGTATATATATAAAAAAAGAAATATGAAATCGCTTTGGTTAACTATTATGGTATGGAGATGCAGTTCTAGGGGCTTCCACTCGGTTTTTCCTACAGTGATAGCCCTCACTCCACAGGTCAGTCGGCCAATAAGAGGATTTTGCTAATTACTGAATATGTCTGTCTCAACTCTGCCTTCTGTAATTGGGAAAATAGCCAAGAGGTGGATTTACAGATTCAATGAACTCTCCGTGAGATGGATCCAAGCCAAAACTCCCTTAATCGTCTGACTTCCATAAGCCCCTACTCTGACTGGCAAACCACAGTGGCAGAGAACAATCATTATAAAGCCTTTCGGGGATCTTGGTTGTCTCTACAGTGATATATTTTCCAAAGCCTTAGTGAATGGGTATCCCCTGTGCCCACCTGGGAGACAGAGGGAATAGCCGAGCATTGTACATCCTAATTAAGTTCACTTCATTCTCATTTCCTTAAGCTTTTGCATACCTTTTTCTTTAAGACACCAAGGATATTCTGGAGTTTCATCTTCACTTAATTCATAAAATGTGAGAGTCCAGATTTCAGTCATACAACCAAGCAAATTGTTAGAGCCACCCTCAGCTGCTTGAGTTAACGTAGTGAAATCAGAATCTCTGTCCGGCACACCCACATCAATAAATTCAGTCTAATCCAACATAATATTTTGTCTACCCTGATCTAACACTTTAGGGTTTATTTCCACATATATTCCCCAAATTTCTGTCAATATAAATTGGCAAAATGTTACAATTTTTGGTGTTTATGGTACTTCTCTTAGATCGTGTTTTTAACCTACCTCCTTGGAATCTGTATTTGAGTGCTATTATAGGTCTAGAAATTACGAGAGGTAGGAAAGAAGAGTTGAGAAGGCTCAGTACTTTCTTGTAAAATTTTAGGAGAATTTATTACATATTCTTCAAGAAAGGTTAACTTCCTCAGACAAGAGGAGAAGGATGTTTCTACTGGGAAGGGAGGCTCAGAGGAATTTGAAATAGGCTGAGATGTCTACATCTCACTCTTCAAGGCCCCCTCTTTCTCCTAAATAATGCCCCAACTTTAAAATGCAATTCCTTGTGAGACTGTGGATCCAATTTGTGTTGTAATTCAGCCACCTGTATAATCTATACCCTGTGGTACACAAGATAAATGTTTCTTTCAAGGCAGTGATGAAAGCTTTCTAGTTCTCTACCTAAGCTCTGATCTGCGAAATCTTATACTCTTTATCCCCAATATAATTATCTATTGCAGTAAGTACCTCGTCACCCTAATCTTCTATCAACATTGGACTCCAGGTGACCACAAGTGATCATTTAAGTATCCATTTGGCCACTGCATGTCATAGACTACCAGACCCCAATTTATCACTGACGATGGGGTCATTAATGTTTTTATGTCTACTCAGATCAGAGAACCAATTCTAGATTTCCATGAAATTCTGTTGGCCAGTGAAGTAGAGCCAGTGTTAGTATTACTGGAATAATAATTTCAAAAACAGAAATTATGGCTTATAAGAAGGCAAGAGGTGGTAGAAAAATGAAGGTCTGGAAAAAAAATTTAGATGAGAGAAACAGTTACTAATCACTGTAGCCTGGAATACTGGCATTGGCAGAAAAGCCAGAGATGATGGGGAAGTCCCAGAAGCCGCATGCATCCACCAACAGACAACTGCAAGGTGGGCACTTATGGAGAGGCCTAAATTCCACAACCACTGGGATGCTAGAGCTCTGGAAAATGTTTGTAACACACTCCACAGCTGTGATATGTGAACTCTGAGGAATCTTCAATGTCTGCAGAAGCCAAAGTAACTGATCAAGCTGCAACATCTAATCATCTCACAACTGTCTCATAATAACTTCCACTTTATCTCCTCATCCAAATCTTTTCTAAATTACTCTTATTGTTAAATTTTAACTCAGAATTTAGAAGGGATTGATGATAGTGGTGCCAAGCTGACAAGAACCAATCTAGCACAGCAAGGAAATTCTCCTGTCTCAACAATGGCACTGGGAGGAGGGAAAACTCACTTTTTGAGAATTTATAGCATCAAGCCAAGCCTCACAGGGATCTTTGTTTGAATATATGCTGCTCATGTTGGTTAAAAATTTTCTAGTTGGAAATTCAATTTAATGTGGTCCTGTGGTGGTCATATTCACAGAAATAGAATTCTCTTGAAACTCAAGGTATCATTCTTCATAGCTAGCCTTCTCTACTGGCCAAATGAATGAGATAAATGGAGATATTAGGGACATCAGTATCCCTCTCTCCTCCAAGTCTTTACTGCAAGTGACTATTTCCGCAGTTCTTTTAGAAATGTGATACTGCTTTTGGTTTTCCATTTTTATAGGAAGCAGGAACTCTAATGATTTCTACTTGGCCCTTAATATCTACCTAGTTCCATAGATCAGGGTGCCAGTCTGCTTGTTGCTGAAAATGTGTATAACTCAGAAGTTTCCAAACTTTCTTGGTGTACAGTGTTCATAATATCATAGTAATTTTTATGTAGTGCCCTTAGACCAAAAGAAATACATAGTAGTTCTGTTGATTAAGTAGTTAAGTTTAAACAACTTAATAAGTATTTACGAACTAACAAGTTACTACCTGTTTGAAACAAAATACATTTTATTGAAAGAAAAAATCTTTTAATTTTCTTCTTGAAGAAACAAAATCATTTACTAATGGGATGTGTTCATCTTACAGAGTATTATACAACTTCTCAAACCTTGGTATCAGATTAGAAAATGCCACTTTCATTTCCTACTCTCATTCCTAAAATATTAATTTCCCACATAGTGCTTGTTTTTTATCAAACAACTGCCAAAAATCTTGTTTTGCAAAAACTACAACATTTAAAAAAAAATAGCACAAATTAATGTAACTCTGAACTACCTTTAGCTAGCAGTTCTCAAGGTTTCTAACAGATATCAAGTTTCACTGTGTTCCTTTCACCAAATTTAAAATATCCCTCTATGTCCTTGTGGCTCAGCGTGCCTCAGCACAAAGTTTAGGAACTCTGGATATAGCTAGTATATAGAATAGGATAGTTCTAGGAGTGTAAACACAAATAAATCTTATTCTTGCCCACTGATTCTTTAAAATATACTTACTTGGAGAAATTTTTCTCCCGTTGCTGGAGTGTTTACTGTGATTCAGACAGTGTCATAAGCAGGCGTAGTAGTCCATTTTCATGCTACTGATAAACACATACTTGAGACTGGGTAATTTATAAAGAAAAAAGATTTAATGGACTCACAGTTCCACGTGACTGGGGAGGCTTCACAATCATGGTAGAAGGCGAAAGGCAGGTCTTACGTGGCAGCAGACAAGAGAGAAAATAAGAGACAAGCGAAAGGAGAAACCCCTTATAAAATCATCAGATCTCGTGAGACTTATTCACTACAAGAACAGTAGGGGGAACTGCCCCCATGATTCAATTTTCTTCCACTGGGTCCTTCCCACAACAAGTGGGAATTATGGGAGCTATAATTCAAAATGAGATTTGGGTGGGGACACACCAAACCATATCAGCACGTTACAAATATTAATGGATTCAGTCATGATAACTCAAGGTAGTAGCTACTATTATTATTCCCAATTCATATACAATGAAACTGAGCCAAAGAGAGATTAAGTCTCTGGCCCCAAATCAATACAGCTAGTAAGTGGTAAATCTGAGACTGAAACCCAGGAAAATTTTTGTCTCCAAAGTCCAACACCTTTAATCACTACATCATGTTTCCCCTTTAATGCAAAGGTAATACTTCTATCCCAATTGAGCAGAGACACCAACAAAAATACCAACACTGTACACTGGGTATTACCACTGAAACCTCTGCTACCACTACCCCAGAAATTGCAGAGGCAAAATAATCTGCTGTCATGCACACCAGAATGGATCAGATTTGGCGCTGCACCTGTTTCTCTCATCACTAGCTTCCAATGACAGAGCCTAAGTCAAATGGTTAAATTTCTGCACTGTAATGAAATGGAAGATGAGAAAGAGATTTATATTTCTATAATGGGAGGTACAAGCTCAATGGAATTGTAATTCACCAAATATAAGAAGGGTGCTCAAAATATTGAATGTCCAGAAAGAATGGCAAATGCCTCCTATAACATGTAACATTATGTCTTCCATATATGTAGTGATAGACATGAAATATTAGCCATAACAATTGTTGCCAATAATTATATTAAGCAGTGAATGTGTTTTTAATATAATTTCTAGATCATACGGTGGTAAATCAATACCATGCACATTTATTTATGCCCCTGACTTCACAAAATAAACTTTCTATCTATTATTTTTACTCACAGATAGGAATATGTGATGTGTTGTTTCTTTCATTGACATTCACTAAGCCTACACTGTTACAGACAAGAAAAAGATAAAAATATATCAACCCACATGCTTTTGAAAAAGAAAAAAAAAGGTTCTCTCTCCTCCCCACAGTGATTTCCTCTCCTCCACACTTTTCAAAATGTTGGTCTAAATATAGATTGAAATTACTTCCCGGGGCATAACTTATTACATTCCAAGATATTATCAACATATTCATATTCTCTTCAAATCCATATTAATAGAAACTGGTCCAAAACAAGTTATTAGCCATAGGAGATAATTTTAAGTTTTAGCATATCCTTGTAATTGGTGACTCAAGTAACTGTGCCCAGTCAGATATAACAGAATTAAAAATTGGGAGTGTGTTTTTGCATAAATATATGCACACTACCTAGAGAAAGAGAAAAACCAAAAACAGGAAAATAGCAAATTTCATATTTTATTGTAAGACTTCAAGAAGCCCAATACTCAATCACACCAAAAATTCAAACAACTTGGTATTCTGTCTCAACAGGAGCAATAGTAGTTCCTTTTATGATAGGAACAACTTGCCAGACCCACTTGAATTTTACAGATCTTATGTTTTTAAAGCAGGTAGAATATTATCTATAAGAAAATGTTTCACATCTGTTCAAATACCATTAATTAATTTAAAAAATCAAAAGACTATCAAGACATTTTAAAAATGACTCCAAAACTTATTGAGAGCACCATATAACTTGAAAACAACACTTAGATCCCCTTAAAATGTCTCAAGCATATTTATGGTTGCCTGCTTCCTGTGGGATGGATGAGGGAGAAGACCAAATAATTTCTAGAGATTATATAAAAAGGCAAAGGTACATTCATTTGCTCTTCTTCCAGGAGAATCAGGTCTAGACCTAGCTACTCAACATTTAGTCACACATGTTCACTTAACATTTAGTTCTTTAGTGAAGAAATAATAACCTCAACAGAACTCCTGTTCCCAAATGTTTTCACATCCTGTTTCTCACCACTCTCTTCCATCTCCTGCCTTCTCTTCTCCTCTCCAACTCCCACATGATTCCCTTGATCTCCCCAGGTCTTCCCTCCACAGTACCATCCTAAATTCTGACTCATTTGCTCCCTTGCCAATTCCTCCAGCAACACCTTTCCTTTCCCCATCCCCACTGTCAAACTTTTCTGTCTTTAGAACCACTCCCTTAGTGGCTTATTCTCTGCTGTTCCAGAAAGCTAACTAACTAATACATTAATGAAGGATAACTTGTTAGTGGCAAATAACGCTCTAGTAAATTACTCCGGTAGGAAAGTTGCATCCTAAAAGAGAATTCTTGAACCTCCATATGACCTTCCCTGGTTACCCTGGGTGACCTCTCTTCATTTGTTATCTCTATTAGAGCACTTTAAAATAACATTTTTCTATCTTACATTCTAAAATTTTTAAGCATGTCCATCTTTACTCTTAGATTATATGAGAGGGCAGCCACAACTGATCTTGTGTCCCTGAAACACCAAGCAGTGACTCCATTCAATTGTGTCAGTAAAGCTCGCTTGAGAAAGCTAAGGCTGGGGCGGAAGTCAGTTTTTCAGAGCTCTCAAGCCATACTACATAGGATGCCTCCTATTCTAGCTTTGCATAAAATCCACTCTGGAATTAGGCAGTAGGTTGGTTTGAGAGTTGGCCTCCCTTGCCCCTTTCTTTCCTCCACAATCAGTATTCACAAATACAGATGTGAAGCTTCTCTTCTCCACCCAGTAAGTAACATATTCAATGTTCTATGATACAAAGGAAGACAGTGAGGGAGAGAGAAAGCATAAGGTCCTAAAAGCAATAGAAGATAATAGGGAAAAGAAGAGAAGAAAGTGAAGACAGAATATACCTTACAACTTTTCTACTTCTAGGGAGTAGACATAAAGTGACATAAAGTGAAAACATTGAAAATGACATAAAGTGAAAAAATAAATGCTATAAAAATTACCAAATCATTCCTCACTACTTTAATGTTGTTTGGCAAGATGATGTCCAAGAGGCTATTGAGTCATGGTTTTTCTGGGTGTGAAAAATGATGTGGTAAGAAATTGTTCCCAAAGAGCCAGTCACTTAACTCAGGAAAATAAAATTCACAAGATGCTAACAGCATGAGATATCATATCATGTTAATATGCAGAAGAGAGTGCTGAAACAATATGGTGTGCTGATTAAATTTTAGAAAATCCCATTGTTAAGAGATTTTTTTTCCATTCAGACAAGTGTTTTGGAGGCAAATATTCACATTCTAAAATTAAAGCTATCAGATCAAATGACAAGATAAAGGCTATGTATTGGTAGTTAACTGATTAAACAAGAAGTGGGAGATTGAGGAAGAGGAAGAGAGAAGAAGAAAAGGGGAGAGGAGGAGATGGAAGAGGAGAAGGAAAGAAAGATCCTAGAGTATCTTGAAGTAATTAAAATATTTCCAGCGGCAGTAATTCTTGATTTAGGTGTGTCTGACATATTAATAATTGTTTTGAACTGATTTAGTTCTTTCTAGCAAATAGTACAAACTTTTATAATATAATCTACATCTGGGGTGAAGGCAAACCTCCTGCTTTGAAAATGCTGAAAATGTGATCAGTTTTCATACATGGCTATGAGGTACAAGAAACATTGAGAAGATTTCTGGAATGTCCATAAAGATCAAGCATTCCAGAAAACTTGGAAACAGCAGATGAAAAAGAAGAAAAGATGTTAGGAAAGTTCTGTGGTTAGAAGGCAATGAATACAACTTGATGTTCTAAATAAACTATCTAGTCAGATCAAAGTAGAAGAGAGAGAATTAACAGGAAATTCATTTGTTCATCCTTTCATTCATCAATAGATAAACATCGGTGTGTTTATCTATTCACTAATTCAACATGTATTTGTCAAAAGCCCTCTGCATACAAAGTCCTGGAAGTACAGTGTTGAATAAAGCAAACACAGCCACAGAACGCACATTTTTCATAGAATACTAGGGTTCTGCTTTTGCTCCAAGAGAGATTATGGAAAAATCGTATATTTTCATCTTGTCATTAAATGACAAAGTGTAGCAGACACTTATTGAACCCCTCAGGGATGTTAATTGGACTTCATGTCACTAGGAATGCAATAAATTGATGTTGTAGCAGAGTGTACTGCCATTAATTATAACTGGCCTTTCTCATAAATATTTCAGAAACCATTTGTTATCTGAAAAAAAATACAGAAAGGGAATTTTGGAAAACATTTTTAAGTGAAAGATATATAAAGGGGATTTATTTCCTGTTCAGTCTAAAGATCATTCACATGAATTTTGATGGTGACAAAGAATTATCAACCCTTATTTTCTGTCTCTAAGGATTCCACATTTTAAGTGTTGAGTTTCAGAATAAATGGAAAACTGAGAAAATATTTTAAAAAGAATAAATAAACAAAATACAAGAATATGCTTTATAAACCTTCAGGTTGTCATGGCACCCATCACATACTGCTTTCCAGACACACTGCCTCTTGAAGTGATTTTAAATCTCATCTACCTCTTTTAATTTTATTTTGAGTTTATTGTCATAAATTTTAATAGGCTTAGCCCTCAGACCATGTCTACTAAGCAAAGCTTAAAATCTAAGGCCAGAAAGTGCTCATTGATGCTTCTTTAATCTGAAATTCTAACAGTGAAAAACAAATGTGATATTTCTATAAACACTCTTACCTCCTATTTCTAGTTGGTTTCCAGCTATCTATCCAACGATACTTTTCATAGTCTCAACATGGTGCTTTGTCATCCTTCACATAGGTGCCCCTATTCCCACCTCTCCTTTTCCTGTGCTTCTCCTGTCATATGGAGTGACTTATCCTTCACTCTCTACACATCCAGTTTCTTCCTTTGAGGTCTCACTTAAATACTGCTGCCCATGGACCCAATGTCGGGGGCCTAATCAGTGTAACAGTGATTCCTCTATCATCTATGAACACCTGCAGCATTTGTGTCTGTGCTTTGATGCTTGGCCAAATATTGGCAGCATCTGCTCTTCAAAGAGGGTGAACTCTTCCAGTAAATTAATGAAATGTTATAGTACAGAAACACCTGACCCAACACTTAACCCTACATTTTAGAAGGGAAATAAAGATCTTCATACTTTCAGTAAATGCCTGACTTTTCTCCAAACTCCCCTTTTTAAAATTATGGCTTTAGAACCCAACAGGAAATGCTAAACCCAAGAGGTAAAGGGTCTTCCGTCCTTTTTCCAAGTAATTTGTTTTTTGTTCTAAGTATGATTTAATTTAATCATTGGATTGTTCAAACTGAACTTTCCCTAGGAAATTATGAAATAAGCAAAGTTTGCCCATAATGCACCCCATCTTTCCTTTTTAACCTAGACTCTAAGTCACTCTTTCTTCCCAGTGATCTCAAAGTAGAACATATACCCTCTATCAAGATCTGGTAAACTAATCCACTCCATTAAATGTAGTCTTGAGCCAAGGACCAGGGGAAATTTTCTTCTCTTTGCCAGGCCCCAAATTAATTTGCATTTTTTTCTGGAAAACAGTGAGTAAAAGCTCAGATCTCCATCAAAGGGACATTAGGCAGAAGGAGTTTTCAGTAAAATCACTGCAGTTGCTACTAAAGATAGCACTAAGGAGTGATAATAGCTAAGATTACTTGAATACTTGTTTGTGCTAACTGACTTCATCCTCTCAACCCTTTAATGCAGATTCTACTTTTAATTCCTATGCACTCTTGTCCCACATAGGCCCAGTCGTTGACAACATAGCAGCCAGTGTAACTGTTTAAAACCCTAAATCAGATTAAGTCACTGCTCTGTACCCAGCCTCTCTGAGACTAAAAGCCAAAGTCTTTCACACAACCTATCAGATGGTCCAGGATCTGACTCTCTGTTCCCCACCATGACCTCACCTGCTACTGCATTTCCTTTTCCCGCTTCACTCCAACCTCCCAAGCCTCCCTATTGTTGTCCTTCAAACACAGCAGGCATGCCCCTCTGCCCCCAGAATCTCTGTGCTAGCTGCTTCCTCTGCCTCAATGACATCTTCCCAAAGAGACCATCCTTTTGAAAATTAGAACACTCATCCCCACCTCCATGGTATTTCCTGTTCTCTCTACTTTGCTCTATGTTCTCCCTAGCAATTATCGTCATCTTGAGTACTATATTACCTGTTTGTTGATGAACCTATTTATTATATTTTGGTTATTGTTTCATTTTGTTTCCCACTCTAGAATGGGAGCTTCACAAGTACTGGGATTTGTCTGTTTGGCTCACTTGAATTTGTAGTGTTAGCACAGTGTCTAGCACATAGTAGCCATTCAGCAAATATTCATTGAATGACTTTATTGAATAATTTGTGAGAGAAACTGAGACATGGAGAGGTTAAGTAATTTGTCTAAGGACACACAGCTAATGAGGGGCTGAAGTGGGATTTAAATGATCTCTAAATAACAGCAGAGTGATTGCCTGTGGCTGAATGCATCAGAAGCAGACTGTCTGCCAGGATTCACATACAAGAGGTTTGTTAGGGAAATGTTCCCAGGTGAGAGTGGGGGAAGCAAGCAGGGAAGGGGACGAAGTCAAGCAAGGGTGAGATCTCAGGCACAGTCCTGAAGAGTGTGGCTTCTACCTAATCCCACAGCGATCTCTGGAATATTAGCTATTCCTCTACTCAGAATAGTCCTAGTTGGACTTAAAGCAAGGGCCAGGCTTTCATGACCCCTTATTTGGCAGTCCTGGGTCTGGCGCTGTGGGATGGGCGAGGCATACATTCTCAGGCACTTACTTCCAGGTCTCTGTTTAACAGCAAATTTGCTCCAGCAGCCTGGCAGCAGTTAGGGGTTAAAAGCTGGGTATTAGAAGGAAAAGCACACCATAGGGCAGGAGGGTGCAGGAGGGAGCAGGAGGAGAGAGGCACTAATGTACCTCTACAGTGGTTCTTCAATGTCTCTCATGATGCCTAAAGTCATGCCCCAACTCCATATTGTGGCCTAAGACTCCAAATAATCTAGCTCTTGCTGACCGTTCCAATCACATTGTGTATGACGATTCCCTTGTTCACTGTGAACTAGTGGCTCATTGGCCACAGGACCCTTGCACCTGCTGTCTTCTCTGTCTAGAACACTACTCATCTAACTCTTTACATGTCAGTCTGCTCTTGACCTTTTGTGTACTAACCAAAATATCCTCAAAAAAGCCTTCCTTAAGCACTGAACCATCACACTTTTTTATTTCCTCAAAAGTATTTGTCACAATCTGTAATTATTTTTGTTCCATGTGTTTATTCATTTATTTATTGCTTGTTTGTTTACTGTCTCCCCACTAAAATATAAGCCCCATAAAGGTAAGGACACTATCTGTCCACTTACAATATCCCTAGTACCTCTCACATTATAGGGGTTAAAAATATTTCTTGAGTGAAAAGAAACGCTGGGAGAGAAATGACTAGCCATGTGATGTCATAGCTGCATCTACCTACCCCAGAGCCGTTTGAGGAGAGCTTCCAAAAGTTAAATTTGTCCAAATCATAAATGAGGCTAGAAAGATGAAGGATATATGAGTGTGGTTAGAATCACCACATTTCACAGGGTAATTTGGGTATCAGATAAAAGCAGCCTCTCTTCACTCTCAGTGAAGACATCACTTTAAATATGCTAAATATACAGGCTGAGACTGAGAGCTGATATTAGAAAGGACAATATAATTTTGCTAGGTTAGTTAAAATTACCCAAGGACTGAAGGCAGAGTCAGCCCACAGGAAGTATAGAAAAACCTGTGCTCCCCAGCATCCATTAACTTGCCCATTTCTTTTGTGAATTGGAAGACAGTGTACCAAATGGAATATAGAACTATCATTTTTATCTTTTCTTCTCTCAACCATAGAATAAAAGTAACCCTCCTCCAAAAAATAAAAAGAAATAGTAATTTTTTCTCTCCTTAAAAAATGGGCTGCCTTGACAAATTTTATAACAGATACAAACAGAAACACAGAACATGGATTTTATTTTAAGAATCCTTCGAAGTCAAAGCAAACTTTCAGTTTGTTGTCTTAACTATAAAAGCTTAAAAGATTTGTTAATGTGTTGTCTTATTTGCTGCCAATGAAGGAGTCCCCAAGGTATATTGTCTATGAACACTTCTAATTTTCCAATTTTAAATATTTCTTTAGAAGGAACACATATGATCTAACAGCATAACTAAGAATTCTTGCTGAGACTTTAGTATTTCTTTACAGTCCAATAATGGGATACATGAGTACATGTGGACTAGGCTTCCATCCTTCAATTTCTGCTGCTATTACTCATCATGGCAGGCCATGGCTTGTCCCTGTTACCTATATATAATCAGAGTGGCTACATATTTTCCTAATCATCTCAATCATAATAATAACAATTTAAAAAAACCTCCTTTCTCTTCTTATACCTACTTAAATGTTCACTGTCTTTCTAAGCTCTGTATATAAACATGTAAAAAGTTAAGCAATCCAATATCCCTTTATACCAAGAAAATTTTGTAAGATAGGTACAAAGAGGGCTTTAAGGTATAATGAGAAAGGGGTATAATTAGAAAATATTTTCCTAATTCCTAATTGACATTTCTTTGTCAATAACAACTTTTAACATTTGTTTACCAAAGTAATAAATGTACATGCTGGTTACAGGCAACATTCCCCAGGCCATCCCTTTCTTTCACCAGGCTCATTTCCTAGCTATTTGTTCCAGTTTCATTGTCTCTATAGTGTATTTACAAATGTTTGTTTATTTATATTTTCTTAATATGCATATTTATTAACAGGTATTAATATTTTATATTATGTGCAATACTAATATAAATATATATTATATGCATCGATATTTTATTAATATGAATATTTTATTATTATTAAGCATTTTTAATATACTTCATGAGCTCTTTGTTTTATCAATGCTTAATTCCTAATATTTTGTATTAACTTCCTGCTATGATTGATGAAGATTTACTGCACTCCACAATCATCTGCCTCCTCTTCCCTCACCTTGCCAATTCTATTAGCTTTTCTTCTTTCTTCACTGGCTACCTTTGCATACTACCTGGATTCCTCTTGTATCACCTATACATAGAGATTTTTTTATTTGCCATTTAATAATATTGAGCTACTGGCCTTCCTATTCTCCTTGTCACCTCTTCCACCCCACCTTTGCCTCTTAACTTGTCATCCTTCTTAACTTCTCTCATCTTTACCCCTAATTCTGTAGTGCCAAGATTAATAACATGTATTCTGTTCTGTAACCATAATCAAGTCTCCTATGTTCTGTCAATACATTGTTCTAGGAGTTAAAAACCACAAAAAAAAGTGTATAGTCTTATGACCCATATGCATATTTTCCAATGCAGAACAATCATTAAGATAACATTTCTTTTTCTTTTCTTTTTTGGGTTTTCCCTAGAATTACATTGCCTTATTGTTGTTCTCAATTTAAGAAAAATATCTTCGTTTATAATGTGAGATTTCTGATGCCCTTGAGAGCATTTATTCTTTTTCACAGAAAAGTGTATTCAGAGGTTTATTTTATTTTTAAAAGTAAGTATATAATTGATACGCTATAGCTAATTGAAGTTAAAATTCATAAACTTAATTTTTCCTTAGGCTTTTAAATTACAAATCTGAATTTCTATTTACAAGTCTAGCATATTTACACAATGACTTTTAACCTTACTTTTGAATAATGTTTGTTCCATTTACAAATTTAGATAAACCTTTGAATATTTCAATTTTATTGTAAATGCAATATTATCAGTTATTTACTGCAAAATAAAATATTTTCAACTACTAAGCCATTTTAATAAATCTAATAAATAAAGTTCATAAATATGGTGAATTTTGAGTTTTCTTAAATATTCCAATAGTGTACATAAACTTGTAAGATTTCATTTTGAAATCAGTCTAGGCCGGGCACGGTGGCTCAAGCCTGTAATGCTAGCCTGTAACGCTAGGCCAAGGTGGGCGGATTGTCTGAGCTTAGGGGTTTGAGACCAGCCTGAGCAACTTGGCAAAGCCCTGTCTCTACTAAAAATACAAAAAAAAAAGAAAAAAAAAAAAACTTAGCCAGGCATGGTGGTGCTCACTTTTAGTCCCAGATACTCGGAAAGCTGAGGCACGAGAATTGCTTGAACCCAGCAGGTGGATGTTGCAGTGAGCCAAGATCATGCCACTGCACTCCAGCCTGGGCAACAGAGTGAGACTCTGTCACCAAAAAGAAAAAAAATCAGTCTAGGCTGGGCATGGTGGGATGCACCTGTAGTCCTAGCTATTCAGGAGGCTAAGGCAGGAAAGACACTTGAGCCCAAGAGTTCTAGATGGCAGTGAGCTATGATTGCACCACTGCACTCTAGCCCTGGGTGACAGAGTGAGATCTCTTCTCTTAAAAAAAAAAAATCAGTCTAATTCAATTACTCTACTATAAATTTCAAATTAGTGTCCCACCATTGTCACTCTTACTAGCAGATAGAACTCTAAATGTGCGTGAATTCCTCAATGCAAAAAACAAAGTAATACTCTGAGTCTTCATTCTTTTCTGATGCTTTCCCACAAAAGACAATTATATTTTCAGTTAAGACCTTACTTTACACAAGGAGAGTGGATGTTGTGTTCTCACCACAAAAATGGTAATCATGTGAGGGAATGCATTTGTTAATTAGCTAGTTTTCACCATTCCACCATGTGTGTATGTGTATATACATATATATGTGTGTGTATACATACAATGTGTGTATGTGTATATACATATATATGTATGTGTGTAATATATATATCCATATATATATATATCTCTATCTATCTATCTATCTATCTATCTATCTATCTACAGAGAGAGAGAGGGAAGGAGGGAGGGAGAGAGAGACAGAGAGAGAGAGAGAGAGGCAGTCCTCATTTTATTGTGCTTTGCAGATACTGAGTTTTTTACAAATTGAAGATCTGTGGTAACCCTGCATTGATCAAGGCTATCAGCACCATTTTCCCCACAGCATGTGTTCACTTTGCTTCTCTGTCACATTTTGGTAATTTTTCACAACATTTTGAATTTTTAAATTATTACTATATCTGTTAGCCTAGTAACAAATATAGTAATAATCTGTCATTATCTATATGATAATCTGTGATTAGTAATCTTTGATGTTACTATTGAAATTGTTTTGGGGTTCAATGAGCCAGGCCCATGTGAGACAGTGAACTTAATCGATAATTATTGTATGTGTTTTGACTGCTCCACCAACCCATTCTCCTTGGGCTTCCCTGTTCCCTGAGACACAACAATATTGAAATTAGGCCAAGTAATAACCCTATAATAGCCTTTAAGTGTTCAAGTTAAAGGAAGAACTGTATGTTTCTCACTTTAAGTCAAAAGCTAGAAATGATTAAGCATTAAGTGAGGAAGGCATATCAAAGCCAAGACTGGTCAAAAGCTAGGCCTCTTCTACCAGTTAGCCAAGTTGTGAATGCAAAGAAAAAGGTCCCGAAGAAAATTAAAAGTGCAATTCCAGTGGACACATGAATGATAAGAAGACAAAACAGGCTGGGCATGATGGCTCATGCCTGTAATTGCAACACTCTGGGAGGCTGGGGTAGGTGGATAGCTTGAGCCCAGGTGGTCTAGATCAGCCTGGGCAACATGGTGAGATCCTGTATCTACAAAATTTTCTTAAATTAGCCAGGATGGTGGTGTGCACCTGTGGGTCCCAGCTACTTGGGAGGCTGAGGCAGGAGGATTGCTTGAGCACAGGAGGCCAAAGCCACAGCAAGCCATGCTCCTATCACTGCACTGCAGCCTGGGCAACAGAACAAATCCCTATCTTAAAAAAAAAAGGAGCAAAACAACCTTATTGCTGATATGGAGAAAGTTTTAGTGGTATGGATAGAAGATCAAGCCAGCCACAATATTCCCTTAAGCCAAAGCCTAATTCAGAGCAAGGTCCTAACTCTTTTCAATTCTGTGAAGGTTGAGAGAGGTCAGAAAACTGCAGGAGAAGAGTTTAAAGCTAGCAGAGGTTGGTTCATGAGGTAAGAAGCCATCTCCATGACATAACAGTGCATGGTGAAGCAGTAAGCACTGATGTATGAACTGCAGCAAATTAACCAGAAGATCTAACTAAAATCATTTATGACAGTAGCAAGAGTAAACAACAGATTTTCAATGTAGAGGGAATAGCCTTCTACTGAAAGAAGATGCCATCTAGGACTTTCATGGCTAGAGAGTAGAAGTCAATGCCTAGTTCCAGAGCTTCTAAGGACAGGCTGACTTTTTTCTTAGGACTAATGAAGCTAGTAATTTTAAGTTGAAGTCAATGCTCATTTACCATTCTGAAAATCCTAGGGCCCTTAACAATTATACTAAACCTACTCTGCCTGTGCTCTACAAATGGAACCACAAGGCATGGCAACACATCTGTTTACAGCGTGGTTTATTGAATATTTTAACATGACTGTTGAGATCTACTGTTTAGAAAAAAAAGATTCCTTTCAAAACGCTACTGCTCATTGACAATGCAACTGGTCACCCAAGAGCTCTGATGGAGATGTACAAGGAAATGAATATTGTTTCTATGCCTGCTAACACAACATCCATTCTGCAGCCTGTGGGTCAAGAGTAATTACTTTCCACTTTCAAGTCTTATTATTTAAAAAATACATTTTGTAAGTCTATAGCTGCCATACATAGCTATTCCTCTGATGGATCTGGGCAAGTAAATTGAAAACCTGGAAAGGATTCACCACTCTAGATGCCACTAAGAACACTTGTATTTCATGGGAGGAAGTGAAAATATCAACATTAACAAGAGTTTGGAAAAAGTTTATTCCAACCCTCAGAGATGACTGAGGGGTTCAAGACTTCAGTGGAGGAAGTAACTATAGATATGGAAATACCAACAGAACTAGAATTAGAAGTGGAGCCTGAAGAGATGACTAAATTGCTACAATATCATGATAATACTTCAACAGATAACAAGTTGCTTCTTATGGAGGAGCAAATAAAGTGGTTTCTTGAGATGGTATCCACTTTTGGTGAAGATTCTATGAATATTGTTGAAATGACAAAGAAGAATTTAGAATACTCAGTAAACTTAGTTATAAACCAGTGGCAGGGTTTGAGAGGACTGACTCCAATTTAGAAAAAAAGGCCTATTGTGGGTAAAATGCTATCAAACAGCATTGCATATTTCAGAGAAATCTTTTGTGAAAGGAAGAGTCAATGGGTATGACAAACTTCACTGTTATTTTAAGAAATGGTCACAGCCACCCCAACCTTCAGCAACCACCACCCTAATCAGTCAGCAGCCATCAACATCAGCAAGACCTTCCTCCAGGATAAAGATTATGACTCGCTGAAGGTTCAGGTAACTATTAGTATTTTTTAGCAGTAGGTATTTTCAAATTAAGGTATGTACACTGTTTTTTAGACATAATGCTATTGCACACCTCATGGACTGTAATATAATGTAAACATACCTTTTATATGCCCAGCAAAATAAAAAATACTGTGTGACTTGCTTTATTGCAGTAGTCACTTTATTGTGGTGCTCTGGAACCATACCTGCAATGTCTTCAGGGTATGCCTGTGCTTCAAAACACCCTGTTGTACATGATAAATACATACAATTTAATCTGTCAGTTTAAAAATTAAATAAAATTTTAAAAAGACTTTTTTTTTATCAATTCAATACTTAATTATTTATGTTCCCATGGTTAAATTACACTCATCTTCTTAGGAAACAACTTCTCAGGTAACTAAGGCTATTTTTAGCTACACATTTTACCTGGCAATAAGATACAGAGCTATAGACATTCGTGGTAAATATTCTTACAGTTCACTTATCAAGCTATTATATTATCTCCAGGAACTTTTGGGATTGCCTTCTTATGCTTGAGGTTACATAAAATCATCAGACTTTGGCTGGGGTGCCAGTTGGGAATACTGATGCAAAACACTGAACAGTATTTATACCATTAAAAGAGTTAGGTAGCTCTATTATATATCGAATTCTTCAATTGAGACATATATTAATAGATCTACAACTCCAGTCAAATTGATTGTTTGGATATTGCGTCTCTGGCTTGTAAGGTATGTAAATTTTATCTGAGTGAAAAGACTTGTAAACTCAATGGAAACCTACATTCTTTTTATGTACACCCTATTATAGGACTACATAACTCTCAAGGATAGATCCAGTTGAATTCTGGGTACATTTCATTGCTTTGTCTCACTATATGGTCATAGTTTTCAAGTCAGTTTACTGACTTTCAATTTTTTTTCAATATCTTCATCTAATCAAAAAATTATTTTAGGGTTCACCTGTCCTGCCAGAAACATACTTTCTGAATCCCTTTATCCTTCTATTGTAATCTGGACTTCTGTTTTCTAGAGTAATGCAACTGAGATCTCTTTTCACTAATTTTTTAGGTTGGTCCATTTTCTTTTTCTTGAGTATCACATCTTTCCCCTTGGTTTACTTCATTTTGCTGATGAACATCCTTAAGTGACTCCCAAAGAAATAATATATGAAAATAATTTTTTAATGCACATGTACCAAAATGTATTTATGCTGGCCCTAAACTTCATTTGGCTGGGCTGAAAATCACTTTCCCACAAGATTTTGATAGTATTTTCTTTTACCATTCAGTGCTCATGATAAAAAGTCTAATGCTATTCTGCTTTTGTGTCCTTTTATAAGTTATCTGTTTTTGTGTGTATAATTGTTTCCTTGTTTTTTGTTGTTCATCCCTTAACAATTTGAGTAACTTCTTTTTATCTTAAAGATTATGATATTTCTATCACAAATGTCTGGGAGGATATTTTTATTCCCAGTGGCCTGAAGACACAGGGACTCATTTAACCTGAAAGCTTGTGTCTTTCAACTCTGAGAATTTTCTTGTTTCATATTTACATTAAATAAAACAATACATTGTATTTAACTCAATATATCTGAAATATTATCATTTCAATCAATATAAACAATTTTATTTGATAATGTCCCCTCCTCTGAATTCTCTTTTCTGCTTTCCAGGAACTTCTCTTCACCAGATGTTAGAATCCCATAGTTGGCTCTTTATTTCTTTCTATATTTTTTCCCATATTTTTCATAAATTATTGTTTTATTATAATTTTTGGAAGATATTTTCCACATTATCTTTTCCTTCTTTTATTGAATACTTTTAATTTTAGTAATGTTTCCTATTAAGTTGTTTTTAGAGATCTGGTTTTGCTGTGCTGCCCAGGCTGGTCTCAAACTCCTAGGCCCAAGTGTTCCTCCCACCTCAGCCTCCCTAGTAGCTGGCATTACAGGTATAAGCCACTGCACTCAGTCTATTTCCTATAACTATTTTTTCAATTTTAATAATTCATTATATTTAACCTAATATATCAAAAATATTATCATTTCAATCACTGTAGAAAATTCATTGGATATTTTACATATCCTTATACCAAATATTCAAACCTACGAGTGTATTTTACACTTACTGAACATCTCAATTTAGACTAGCTACATTTCAGGTGCTCAAAATCTACATGTGGCTGGTGGCTACTATATGGACTGTGGGAGCCTAGAATAACCAAGCTTCTTCACACATAGTAGATTTGAGAAGGGCATAATGTCACAACTAGGATGCATTTTGTTACTTGCATGTTTAATCTTTTTAGGCAATGCAGATTTTTCTATATTAAGATTAAAAGACAAAGGCTGTGCTGATTTTTCCTCTTTTCCCCTATGTTTCTGCAACAGATTTCTTTGCAGTACCTTACATGTGCCGTATTGTAAATGATAGGAACTAGCCCTCCCCTGCCAAGGATCCTATATTGATTTTTAAAAGCTACTTTTTATTATCTGATTTTATGTTTTTCTTGTATGATATTCTTGTGTTTGAATACAATAACTCTGGGAATCTCTCTATGGGTACTATCAACCATTATTTTGTTTTGTTTGTTTCATGTTGTTTGTCTTAGCTTTTCTCTTTCATGTTGAAGGCCTTTCTCAAATTTCTGATGGTCCTTGATTGTTTATTTATATTGAATATCAGCTTCTAAAAGCCAGTATCCAACTCTGTGAAATAGGTGGCCTTTGTCACATAGTAAACTTCTTACTAGGGTAGTAATTCATGGACTCTAGCTGCACATTAGAGTCACCTGAGGAGATTTTAAAAATACAGAGCAGTGGCCCCAGCCCCAGGGAATCTGATTTAATTGGTCTGCTGCAGGAGTAAGCACCAGTTTTCTGTCAATTCTCTAAAAAGATTCTAATTTGCAGATGGAATTCAGAGCCACTGCTTGGAGCTTACAGATAGCTGAACATGTGGAGGTTCTTGGAGAGTGGTGTGCCCAGGGAGGGGATGGAAGTACCATGCCCCTTCCCCCATACCTCATCCTACACATTCTTTGCAATACCTTTTAAAATAACCAGTAAATGTGAGTAAATGTTTCCCTGAATTCTGTGAGTCATTCCAGAAAATTAATCAAATGCAAACAGAGGGTCACGTGAATCCCCACTTGAAGCCAGTCAGTCAGAAGTTTCAGAGGCCTAGACTTGTGACTCTTATGTGTATGGGGGACAGTTTTGGGGGCTGAGCCCTCAATCCATGGAATGCAATGCTATATCAAGGTAGACAGTGTTGGAATTGAATTGGAGGACACCCCAGCTGGTGTCTGCTACTTGGTTTGTGGTAAAAAAAATCCTCCACACGTTTGCTTATTGGAATCTTCTGTGTTGATTGTTGTGGTGTAATAGTAGAGGAAAAACAGTTTGAGAGTTTTTCCCTGCACAATTGGTGTTTAAAGTAGGATTTGCTGGAATGACCTTGACGCATTGGAAATGTGGTTTGGGAAGAGAAAGGATAAAAGAGCGGGAGATAACAAATCTTTGATTCCTGAGTGGCCACGTGGTCACCCAAGGTATGAAGCTGCAGCTGTGTTGAGATCAGTTACTAAAGGTAAAAGTTACCAGTGGAATTAAAGATGAATCTAACTCCCAGGGAGCTCATTCACTGAATGCATAAGGAAATGCAAACTAATAAGAAAAAAGTGAAATATTCAATCTCTTGGTTACTGTTATCTATAAGAGCTAAAATGAAATCAAAAGAGAATACTGGGTTGGACCTTCCTGCAAGATCAATCTCAGATTTCAGTCAGTCTGAGCTGAGGCCACCAGCCTCAAAGCCACCCCACCAAGGGCAGAATTATGCAGTGATAACAGAAAGTATCTGTGAGACCTGTGGTTACAAAGAAGGTAGTCAATATGCGGGAAGGGCAAAACTAAGTAACTACTGAAAACAGGGGGTATGGTGTAAAGGGATTGTTCCATTTTGTAGATTAGTGTCATCAGCTTCCTAAGCAACCTTTACTAAAATGGATTATGAGAGTAACTAATTTAGGGAAGTACCTTTGTTTTTAAATGCTGCAGAGTGGAAGAGCATGTTTGGGGTGATACAGGACCCACAGCTCCCCATTGAACAATCACAGATGGGTATATGTGATCCAGATACACAGAAGGTTATTCCTGAGGGAACAGTCGGCCTGATAGACTGGATAAAAGCCACTATAAGATGTGTTTACCCTGACAAAAGGGACTATCCAATTCCACCTATTAATGTCAAGTGGAACATCCCAGATAAAGCAGCTGATATGCGTTGTATGCAAGCCGTGTGAGACTGGCTGTATGATGACAGGGTTACTCACCTGCTGAATATACTCATTACCCAGGTTATGGTAAATGCTGTGGCTAAGGGGGCTCCTTCTACATGGGCACCCTATGTGACATTACTCCTGCAGAATCAAACAACAGTTCCAGAAGCCTTATCAAATTTACTGTTTCAGCTTCCCCTCATGAGTCTTATGGTTAATAAAAACATTAGGTTAGTTAACAAAGGAATAGGGAAAGGCAAAAGGGATAGTCAAATGACTGGTCGCAGAAAGGTGGAAATTTTTTAAAGTTATTAATAAATAAGGTGAGTAAAGAAAGCATTGATGGGGTGAAACTAAAAGGAAAAAGAAAGAGGAGAGTCATGGAATTCATCCCAAGAGGGTGGAAATCTTTAGATGGTTATAAAAAATGGAATGAATAAAATGGAAATTGATGGAGTTAAAACAAAGGTCCTAATACAACACTATTGAATGTTGGGTGAACCAACAGGAACCCCTGCTGGCCCCTCAACATTAAAGGGCCCCAAACCAGTTTGCTGTATTTCCCCCAATTTGGAAAGATTTAAAAAGCAGTAGGCAGAGACTACAATGAGAAATCTGATATGAAATTGCCTGGGGCAATTGTTGGACAGATTAATGAAGGTAAAGATTGACAAAAAGATCAAGGACCTTTGGCTCAACCCCTGGCTAAGGACCCAAAGCCTTTTGCACAAAAGAGTGTACAATGGTTTGGGGGTGGAGAAGAGAAGTTCCTGAAACTGGAACTTAAAAATGGAAAGGTTGATAGGATTATGTCAACTGATACATTTGAAAATGCTTCATGTGAAGTGGTTGCAACTCTTTTACCTGATTGTATCATGAGAACCAACATTGTATCTTATTGGGAAATGTTTCTTCTACCTAGTTTTGTAAAACAGAAGGCATCTAAATCCAGCCTTCAAGCAATATGAATTGAACTGCTAATGGGAACCAGTAAGATTGCCAGAGCCCACACAGTGCGGAGTAAATACTAGAGTGCTTGCAAGGACAAATTCTCCATTTGACAGCCCTCTGTGGAGTGTTTACTGGGGCTTATGGCAAAATCTTGTGAGCACTTCTCAGAAATGACTACTGAAACTTTAGATTAGAGAGAATTTCAACTTGAGGGGCATTTACTGTCTTGCTATGAAACGTTAACTGAAGCTACCCCTATGACACCCCTCATGCTGTCTCGGGTCGTGTCAGAGAAACATTCTAATGGGGATGGCAGTGCCCAGGAGGGTTCTACAATAAGATGGAAATGGTTTATAAAGGATCGTGCTACCTAGGAAATGTAAAGAATGGATACTTTTGAGAGGGAGCTTCTTTTCCACTAGGACTGACTCTGGAACTGTCTGAGAAACTGCTGGATTCTACAGCACCAGATAAACAGCTCCCAACTGACCAAAGAAGCAAGTGCTGCTTGGTTCATGGATGGCAGTTCCAAAGTAAATGGACAAGATCCTGTTTGGAAGGCAGCTACTTTAAGCAAAGAAAGTAAAAGCAGATCACCTTGGCGGGCTGAATTGTGTGCTGTTTTTCTTTTTCTTTCTTTCTTTTTTTTTTCTTTTTTCTTTTTTTTTTTTTTTTTTTGAGATAGAGTCTCACTCTGTTGCCCAGGCTGGAGTGCAGTGGCCTGATCTCGGCTCACCACAACCTCTGCTTCCTGGACTCAAGCAATTCTCCTGTCTCAGCCTCTCGAGTAGCTGGGATTACAGGCATGTGCCACTATGCCCAGCTAATTTTTGTATTTTTAGTAGAGACTGGGTTTCACTATGTTGGACAGGCTGGTCTCTTGACCTCATGATCTGCCTGCCTTGGTTCCCAAAGTGCTGGGATTACAGGTGTGAGCCACCGCTCCCGGCCAAGAAAACTTGAGATAAGTCAAAGGAAAGTCAAGGCTAGTAATGGCTGGAAAGGTAACTTGCACTGTAAAATGAAGGCAGCAAAATGCAATAGAATGAAATTCAATCTTAAACAATAGAGAGGGAAGATGAAGGAAAGCCAAATCACTCAGGAGGGAAGCCATAGAACTTTCAAAGGCAGGAATGTTATTCAGTTTCATTGCTAGGATATAAATACTCTGTCTCATACAAATGCCTTTGAAAATGTGTTTTTTTCTACTTTTCATGAAAATTAAAGAAGCATAAATAGCTTGGATGAATATTCATCTAGGTTGGCACCTGGCAGAGAAAAGAGAATTTGAAGTATGGACCAAAATCTAATCGGGAAAATATTACTCTCCCTCTTGGTAGTGCCAGGAGCAATACCACCATTCATGAAGGTTTGAGGCAATTTCTCACTAAGAACTGTCTTCCTCAGTAGACAGCTGTGTTACACCTGCACTGTGCCTTTATTTAAATATAGTGATGACCCTTTACAAACCTTTGGCAGAGAGTATGGCTTTTTAATCATTTAAAAAACCTGTGAGGTTAGAATTTAGTACCTCCATTACCACTTTTGCTCTATTTTTTTCTGCCTATTCAACCAGGAACAAATCAAGTGGACTGTGGAGGCTGCACATTAAGACCTGTTAACTGTGTTTCCATTAGCCATGGTCCATGATGAAAACATGAGCACATGCCCTTGACTTTGTGGCTAAGAAGTGCCATTTGGGTAAAAACTCCAGGTATGAAGTTGAGGAAGAAGAGAGGTGCAATTGTTAAGAAAAAAAGACTGAGATCATTATACAAGTAGACTTACATGCTTACTGTGTACAGAGTCAGTACTTAATAATAAGTAAATACAGCTCATTGTCTTAAATTGCCTAAGATTTTTTATGTCTATTCTTTCCAATTTTTCAGCTGAGCAGCAGGTACTCAAAACTCAAAGAAGGCTTGGTACAGTGGCTCACACCTATAATTCCAACATTTGAGGAGGCCACGGCAGTAGGACCACTTGAGCCCAGGAGTTCGAAAACAGTCTGGGCAACATAGTGAGACCCTGTCTCTTAAAAATAAAAAAAATTAAACAAACAAACAAACAAAAAAGCTAGCCATGGTGGCATGTGCTTGTGGTCCTAGCTACTCAGGAGGCTGAGGTAGGAGGACTACTTGTGCCCAGGAGGTCGAGGCTGCAGTGAGCCAAAATCATGCCACTGCACTCCAGCCTAGCCAACAGAGTGAGACCCTGTCTCTACAAAAAATAAAATAAAATAAAATAAAATAAAATAAAATAAAATAAAATAAAATAAAATAAAATAAAATAAAATTAAAAAGCTGGGCATGGTGGCACACACCTGTGGTCCCAGCTACTTGACAGGCTGAGGCAGAAGGATCACTTGAGCCCAGGAGGTCAAGGATGCAGTGAGCCATGATCATGCCACTGTACTGAAACCTGGGCAACAAAGTGAGACCCTGTCTCAAAAAGAAAAAAAAAAAAAAAAAGTCAAATAAGACTTAGCAGTAATTACTGCTCAGACAGGATTCCACAGCTTTGCACTCCTGGCTCTGCTTTCTCTGCAACCATGTCTGACAAACCCAGCATGGCTGAGATTGAGACACTCAATAAGCAGAGATTGAAGAAGGCAGAAACACAAGAGATAAATCCACCGCCTTCAAGAGAAACAAACTAAAGAAGCAAACAGGTGAATTATAATGAGCTGTGAGCTGCGAATAGGTACTGCACATTCCATGGGCATTGCCTTCTTATTTTACTGCTTTTAGCTGTTTGATTTGTAAGCTGCAAAGAGTTTGGAACTGAAATAACTGTGCTGCCCCTTTCTGCATGAAAGAATCAAGAACTACTGACAACAAAGTCATCATCTGCTTCTGTCATCTACCTGTCTGGATGCCAGGGGAGAAAAAAGTGCTTACACGTTGGTGAAGTAAGAAGCTGAATAAAACCACACTGAATCTAGAGCAAAAACTAAGTTAATACAAGGTGTCCTGAAGGCTGTTAAAAGTAGTTTAATAAGAATGCCATTTTTTGTTGTTCAAATAATATTAACTATTGGATCGCACAATTTTTAAAATATGCAAATTAAAAGTTCTAAAGCCTAAAAATAAAGTGACCTAGCTTCACATCTATGTATCACCGCTTCATGCCTCAGCATCCTCAGAGACAAGAATTGCTGTTGATGCAAAAATAAATCATTATTGACAATATAAAGTGACAGTATAGGTTTTGCTATAGTTCCAGAGTCTGGGAAGGTGTACATTGTAAAGCATAAATTGATCTTAGATAGACCCTATTTCCATCGACACATTGAGCATTCCTAATCTGAAAATCTGAAATCTGAAATGTCCCAAAATGTGAAACTTTTTGAACTGCAGTATGACACCACAAGTGGAAAATTCCACACTTGGTGTCATGTGACAGATCACAGTCAAAACACAGGTGCACAACACACAGTTTATTCAGCATCCCAAAGGGAAAAAAGACCTTCCTAGCTCCCTTCAGCTGCAGTCTATCTTTTTTTGTGCGTGCCCCGATTCCCCCATGCAAACATGCCCTCAAAAGGTAATTAAATGGCACACATGCAGACGGGATACACCAATGGCAGGTTTCCCATGATGCCTCATATGGACCAAGACCTATATGTGTTACTCACTGTGATTTTTTTGTTTATTCTCTGCTCTGTAGTATACATAAATTGTTGAAATGTCAAAAAGGAGGATTATTCATACCCCAAACCTTAGCATCACACAATATATCCATGTAAACAAACCTGCACATGTATCCCCTGAATCTAAAATAAAGTTGAAATTATATGTAAAAAAAGAAAATGTCAAAAAGGCCTGCAGATACCCCTATGAGTAACAGTGAGAAGAAAAAGAGGGAGCATTTATGTTTATCTATAACACAGAAAGTCAAGCTGTTAGACAAACTGGACAGCAGTCTAAGCATGAAACATTTTATGGAAGAGTATGGTACAGGAATGACCACTATATATGACATGAGGAAACAGGATAAATTGTTGAAGTTCTATTGAAGCAATGAGTAGAAGTTAATGAAAAACAGAAAAATGCTGCATAAAGCTAAAAATGAAGATCTCAATCATGTTTTGAAAGGATAGTTCCATCAACATCACAGCGAACATGTTTCATGATCACGTGGTATACTGATCATGAAACAAGCAAAAATACATTACAACAAAATGAAAATTGAAGGGGACTATGAATATTCAAGAGGTGTACTGAAGAAATTTTAGAAAAGATACAGCATTACATTTTTAAAGATTTCTGGTGAGAAAACTTCTGCTGATCACAAAGCAAAGAAGGAATTCATTGATGAGTTTCCAAGGTCATCACTGATGAAAATCTGACACCAGAACAAGTCTATAAGGCTGATGAAACACCATTGTTTTGGTTTTATTGCTCCAGAAAGGCAGTGACTACAGCTGATGAGACAGCCCCTACAGGAATTAAGGATGCAAAGATAGCGTGACTGTGCTGAGATGTGCTAATGCAGTAGGCACACATACTGTAAGGTTGCTGTGGTAGGCAAAAGCTTGTGTCCTCACTGTTTTCAAGGAGTGAATTTCTTACTAGTCTATTATTATGCTAACAAGAAGGCATGGATTACCAGGCGCATCTTTTCTGATTGGTTTCACAAACGTTTTGTACCAGCTTGTGCTCACTGCAGGGAGGCTGGACTGGATGACAACTACAAGATTTTGTTATTTGACAACTGTTCTCCTCATTCTCCAGCTGAAATTCTCAATAAAAATAATGTCTATGCCTTGTACTTTCCCCTAAATGTGACTTTGAATCAATGAGAAGCCATGTGACCAGGTTATCCTTAGATCAATTTAAAGAGTAAATATAAAAACACTTTCCTGAACAGAATGCTAGCAGCGGTGAACAGAAGCATGGTTATAGAGGTTTTCAAAAGGAGTTTAGCATGAAGTATGCTGTATTTGCTGTTCCCAACACTTAGAACTCAGTGACTAAACACAGTTGTGCATGCCTGGCACAATCTCTTGACTGCAACTATGTTCAGTGATGATAATGAACAAGGTAGTGACTCTGAAGGGTCCTGTATATTAAGTGAGAAAAAAAATGATGTCTAGCCTCCTTACATTTGTAAAAAAATACACCTTCAGGTCGGGTGTGGTGGCTCATGCCTGTAATCCCAGCACTTTGGGAGGCTGAGATGGGTGGATCACCTGAGGTCGGGAGTTCGAGACCAGCCTGATCCACATGGAGAAACCCCATCTCTACTAAAAATACAAAATTAGTCGGGCTTGGTGGTGCATGCCTATAATCCCAGCTACTTGGGAAGGCTGAGGCAGGAGAATCACTTGAACCTGGAAGGTAGAGGTTGTGGTGAACTGAGATCACGCCATTGCATGCCAGCCTGGGCAACTAGAGCAAAACTCTGTCTCAAAAAAAATATATATAGATAGATAGATAGATAGATAGATAGATAGATAGATAGATAGATATACACCTTCAGAGTCCATCAATAAGTTAGAGGAAGTGAATATTGAAGAAGTTTTTAACATGGATAACAAGGCTTCAGCTGTTCATTCAATGACCTATGGTGAAATAGTCTAAATGGTTCCGAGTCAAGGTGATTGTAAGAGTGACAATGAAGATGATGTTGTTAACACGGCAGAAAAAATGCCTATAAACAACATGATGAAAATGTGTTATGAGTGTATTGAAGGACTAGAGTAACATGCATTCATAACAGAACAAGAAGTCATATCAGTTTAGAAAATCAAAGGGAGACTTCTAAGACAAAAACTATTGTTAATGAGGCAGGTGACTAAGAAGGAAACCGTCACCATGCTTAAAAAGCCAACCAGCAGCATGACTCCTCATACCACTTCCTGGTCCCTCAACTGCTTCTAATGTTTCTTCTCATCTAAAAACCCCCCACAAAATGTAGTGTACAGTGAGAGACCTTTCAATCAAAACACAGACTTGTAGGCGGAGACGGGAAATCTGCCATTGTTTGTTGTTGCTCTTGTTTATCAGCTGACACAGGTATTCTGCTGATGCTGCTACTGTGCTGCTTAGTTACCTGGAACACTCATTTTTTTCACTGTATTAATGGTATGGCATATTTTTTACTTATGTGTGAATAAATATAAGAAAATGATTGCTTATTGGTAGCATAAAAATTCAGAGTCATGAATGATGGTCGTGCAAAACAACCACAAATTATCCGCATGGGTGCCTGAGATAGTGATACCTTTACTTTCTGATGGTTCAGTGTATACCAACTTTGCTGCATGCACAAATTTATTGCAAATATTGTATAAAATTACCTTCAGCATATGTATATAAAGTATATATGAAACATAAATAAATTTTGTGTTTAGACTTGGATCCCATCCCCAGTATATCTCATCTATATATGCAAATATTTCAAAATATGAAAAAACTGGAAATCCAAACATTTCTGGTCCCAAGCATTTCAAATGAGGAAGACTGAACCTGTACTCTCTTTGTGAGCTTTGGTTAAATTAGTCTCTTGAAGCCTCAGTTACCTAGTCAATAAAGTATTGCCAATAATAGTATTCATGCTACAGAGTTACCATGATAATCAAACAAATATGGCATATAAAGCACATAGCACAAGTCTAGCACTTGGTAAGCACCCAATAAAAAATTACTATTGATATTCTCATGATTATCCACAGTCTTACATGCCCAACCTCTTTGAGTCAGTACTGTGCCTTGTGCTCATCTTGACGAAGAACTAAACACTTCAGCATACAACAACCGCCCTGCAACACACCACCAAATAATAGGCCCAACTGAAATAATGAGAAAATGCATTTTACTGAAGAATTTGTGTTGCTGCAGGAAAGAGTGTTTCTCTCACACTAAATGGGAAGGCTTCTCTGTTTTCCCAAGAAATGCATCTCTTGCCTACAGCTGATACAATCTACACCGGCTCCCCCGTCAGCATGAGACCCCACTGGTTATCTGAACTCTAAGCTATATTAGTCACCAATATGTCTGGGAGTAAAGTATGGGTTCAACCTGCCTTACCCATATTTCCTCACCACCAATGTCAACGTTCTCCAAAAGAATAACAAGAATCCATATTTTAAGTGAAATCACATTTTAAACATTTAGAAAAGCTTGCTATTGTAGACCAATTCAAATGTCACCTCTCCTATGAAACTGTTTCTAACAAAGCAGAGCCAGACAGGAGAAAAAGAGGTGATAAGAAGTCAGGAGTCCTGGATCTGCTGATAACTGGCTATGTGACCTTAGAAATATCCTTTTGTGGGCTGGGTGCAGTGGTTCACATCTGTAATCCCAACACTTTGGGAGGCCAAGGCAAGTGGATCCCTTGAGCCCAGGAGTTCAAGACCAGCCTGGCCAACATGGCAAAACCCTGTCTCTACTAAAAATACAGAAAACTAGTCAGGTGTGGTGGCACATGCCTATAGTCCAAGCTACTCAGGAGACTAAGGTGGGAGGATAAACTGAGCCTGGGAGGTCAAGGCTTCAGTAAGCTGAGAATGTACCACTGCACTCCAGCCTGAGCAACAAAGAAAGACCCTGTCTCAAAGAAGAAAGAAAGACAGACAGAAAGAAAGAAAGAAAGACAGACAGACAGACAGAAAGAAAGAAAGAAGAGAAAGAAAGAAAGAGAGAAATATCCTCTTGTTCATCGGTTTCATCATCTGAAAAAAAGTTTTGGCAAGATTATCCCTAAGACACATTTCAATTCGAAAATTCCATCAAGGATCTTTCTGAAAATACAAGAAGCTAATATTAAAATAAATCTTTTTCATCTCACTTTCAATGTATCTCTTAAATCCTAGTTTGTTTAAAGTTAGCTATGCCGTAATTATGTTATCTAAACTCATGAAGCCTGTATTCATAAAATATGGGCAAATGCTGCAGGCTTAGATATGTAATAAAGAAAAGGAAAGATACACTGGGTATGGTTTCATTTATAGAAATTGAATGTTGAGTAGGCTAATTTCATATATAGAACTAACTCTCCCTGGAAACGTTCTTTTAGTGGAGTATCACATTTCCCAAAAAATATTTGAATACTAGATTTTAAAGTGAATAATTATGATATAATCATGACTGCAATTTACTAGGCATCTACTGTATTCCAGGCACTATACTATGTATTTTACAGTGTATTTTCATATTATTATTAGAACAATCCTATAATGTTGAACACACACACACACACACACCCCACACACATATGCACACTGAGAATTAGATGCTAAGTTATATGCCCATTGTCAAACAACTGGTAAATGATGGAAACCAGACTATAAACTGGGTCCATCTTCCTGCCACATTTGTGTTATGTTTCATTATGTATGTTCTTATAACTTCTAATTGATTCTAAGTGTGTGTGTATTAGTCACCTATGAATCTCAAAATTTTAAAGCAGCTATGCACTGCATGGCTCAAAATATTAAAATCTCATGCAACTAGAAGGGATGGAGTAACTGAAATGATTTTTTTGTTTTGTATGCTTAGAATATGCTAAACAATGTTGGAGGAACAAAGTTAAAATGAATGTGCCACTGGAACAAATTTTTAAAATCAGAAATAACTGGACTTCCCCACCCTCTATGAAGTCTTCTTCTAACCGATAACTTACCCTAGAAAGATGATGGAAGAATCCAAACAGAAGAAAGTGGAAAAAGGATTGGCAATACATTTTTAAAGTTTTCTCTGAATCCTAGTTACTGGAAATGCTAATTTTGGAAAAATGAATCCCAAATCTCTTGAATTTTAGTTGGCTAGAAGAGAGAAAGAGAAATGATTGAACTCCTACTTAAATTACTTCCTTATAATTAAAAACCCATTCACCCATAATGCTATTGATTCTTTTCGTGGCTAACATAGATGTAGAATAATAAATTACTATTTTATATATAATTGTTAATCCAGGTAATTGCATCCAGGATAACTCTATTAGTGGAATAGCTTTGTGAGTGATTTTTATATATCACTAACAATGATTCATGCCCTATATAAGACAAGAGAGTGGAAGGCTGCAGGCCTTTATATTCTCTGTTTATAGAATAAGAACCTAGACTGAAATATCAGATTTCTCTATGGTTTGTGCAGTAGTGGCTTCAGGATTTTCGTAAACTTTGAAGATAATTATAATAATATAGTGCTGGATATCTCCCAAAAAAGAACCTATGATTTCTTTTAAATTCTATGTTACAGACTGTCTTTTTTCATTGTCAACGTTTAGAGAAGACTCTCAGGAATCAACCCATCCTTTATCTGGTTTATAAGCAGATCCTCTCATGTCCAAGGTCTTGGACAAAACCTTTTCCCACTAATAACTTTAACCGGTTCTGTCCACGTTCCTTTATTTTCTTTTTTACTGACGTTTTCACAAGTTTCCTTAACAAGGTATCTAGTAATATTGTCCTTTCCTTATTCCTTGCTCATAATTTCTTTCAGACAAATCTACTAAAAATATCATGGAGCTTAACTCTAAGATTTTACAACTAATCCATTAATTACCCTTAAACATGGTTGTTAACATGTAAAAGCTATCTGTTTGGTAGTTATGACTATGACTACAGAGCAATTAAACATCTCTGGAATCTACCTATGAACCTGTTCTGGTCAAAACCATAATAATTAATGGCAAAGTTTACGTGTCCTCCTCTGTATTAATATGATGATCAGAGTAGAAGCTCCAGAAGTAATCTCATTACTAAATATGATTAATTTCATTACTAAGTATATACTATATTAGGAAATTTATCTATGCATGTATTTTATTATTGTTTTAAAGATGGGATGTTTCTGTACCTTTAATAAGAGAATTATCTCTAAGCAAATGTGGCTTAATCTTATTGTATGGTTTTGGTGGAATAATTCTTCATAGTTTTCTTTTTGTCTATCAGAATTACTCTATTTTGATTTTGATGTAACTATTCAATAAAGGAAATGTTTCTCTGGACTTCTACTTTTTTCTTCTCAGGTGAATGCAGTGTCATACCAACACAAGACAGAATAAAGACAAAGACTACTCTCTGATCTCACCTATGAAATTAGAGTAAACCACAAAGAGTGTCCCACAAGAACAATATACAGGAAGGTTTTTCCCAGTGTAGGTTAAATTGAGAAGGGGGTCACTTAAAAGATCTCAAAATATTCCCAAACAATAGGGAAATAATTTTTTTAATAGAACTGGGAAAATAAAACATGTTTATTCATTTGTTCTGTTAACATTTTGACATGGTTTGACTCTGTGTCCCCACCCAAATCTCATCTCAAATTGTAATCTCCGTAATCCCAATGTGTCAAGGTAGGCACCTGGTGGGAAGGGATTGGATCATGGGGGCGGTTTTCACCATGTTGTTCTCATGATAGTGAGTGAGTCCTCATGAGATCTGATGGTTTTATTCAGTGTTTGACAGTTGTTCCTTCACACACTCTCTCACCTGCCTATCTGCCATGTAAGACATGTCTGCTTCCCCTTTCGCCATGATTGCAAGTTTCCTGAGGCCTCCCCAGCCATGCAGAACTGTGAGTCAATTAAAACTCTTTTCTTTATAAATTACCCAGTCTTGGGCAGTTCTTTACAGCAGTGTGAGAACTAACTAATACACATTTATTACCTATAATTACCTACTATGATCTGGTATTGTTTTAGGAACTGAGTATAAAGAACGAAGCTGGAGGCCAGGCGCGGTGGTTCACACCTGTAATCCCAGCACTTTGGGAGGCCGAGGTGGGCGGATCACGAGGTCAGGAGACCAAGACCATCCTGGCTACGGTGAAACCCCGTCTCTACTAAAAATACAAAAAAAATTAGCTGGGTGTGGTGGTGGGTACCTGTAGTCCCAGCTACTCAGGAGGCTGAGGCAGGAGAATGGTGTGAACCCGGGAGGCAGAGCCTGCAGTGAGCTGAGATCACACCACTGCACTCCGGCCTGGGCGACACAGGGAGGCTCTGTCTCAAAAAAAAAAAAAAAAAAAAAAAAAAAGAACAAAGCTGGCATGTTTCCTGCCCTTAAGGAATATACAGTCACGTGCTGTATAACAATGTTTCAGTCAACAATGGAATGCATATAAGGTCCCATAAGATTATAATACCGTATTTAACTGTACCTTTTCTGTGTCTAGATATCTTTAGATACACAACTGTTTACCATTGCGCTACAACTGCCTACAGTATTCAGTATAGTAACATGCTGTAGAAGTTTGTAGCCTAGGAGCAGTAGGCTACACCATACAGCCTAGGTGTGTAGTAGGCTATACCATCTAGGTTTGTGTAAGTACACTCTATGATATTCACACAAGAACAAAATCGCTTAATGACACATTTCTGAGAACATGTCCCCATCATTAAACAATGCATGATTGTATAGTCAAATAAAAAATACAGTTACAGGTAAATAAATAATATTTAAATGCAGCTTATGGTGAATATAAAGGAATCACAAAGTTGGTACTGTGATACGAAATTTAGAAGATAGCCAGCTTAGATATGATGATCTTTCTGCCTTTGTAAAGTGGACATTTAACTTGAGAACTGAATGCTATGCAGACAGTGGGAAGAATAATGCTGACCTAGAGGTCAGCAAACATTCTGTAATGAGACAAAGAGTAAATATTTTCCTGTTTTGTGTGTCATTTCTTCTCTGTTGCAACTAATCAGTTCCACCATTGAAGTATAAAAGCAGTCATTGACAATACCTGAACAGATAGGCATGGCTGTGTTCCAATAAAACTTTATTGAGAAAACCAGGCAGTGGGCCAGATTTGACTTATGAATTGTACTTTGCCAGACATATAAGTGTGGTCAAAGTCTATCCGATAGGACAGAGATTGCTGTGTTCAAGAACTGGTAAGAGGCTGGTATGGCTAAAGTAGAGTAAATAGGAAGAGGGGGCAAGAAATGAGCTTGAAAAACTAAGCAGGGGCCAGATAGTGTATGGCTGTAAAGACCATGTTAACAATCTTCTATTTTGTTGGATTCTATTTAAGCCACTTAAAGTTTTAAGTAGGGTAGTGTTAAGTTAAATTAAATTTGGCTTAAAGTTGCCTCCATATTTTAATTCCCTATGTAGTGAACTGCAACCTAACAGTATATAAATGAACTGCAACTAGGCCAGGCACAGTGGCTCACACCTGTAATCCCAGCAATTTGGGAGGCCGAGGCAGGTGGATCGTTTGAGCTCAGGAGTTCAAGACCAGCCTGGGCAACATGGCGAAACCCTGTCTCTACCAAAAATACAAAAGAATTAGCCAGGTATGGTGGGATGTGCCTGTGGTCCCAGCTACTCAGGAGACTGAGGTGGGAGGATTGCTTGAGTCTGGGAGGCAGAGTTTGCAGTGAACCATGACTGTACCACTGCACTCCAGCCTGGGTGACAGAGCAAGACCCTGTCTCAAAAAAGAAAAACAAAAAACAAATTGCAACTAAGAGTATATTCTTGTGACAAACAGCTGAGTATCAGACAATCCCAGCAACAAAGCTTTAGCCAATCACAGGCTGCTAACTCATCCAACTGTGTCCATAAAGGCAAATGCCTTATCCCATCATGCCCAAATAAGGCAAATGCTGAGCTATAACCAATCAGACTATTTCTACAAATTCCTTTTTCTGTACATCACTTTTTCTGTCTGTAAATACTGCCTGCCCACATTACTGAGTGGAACTCTCTGAACCTCTTCTGGTTCTGAGGCTGCCAGATTCATGAATCATTTTTTTTGCTCAAATAAACTCTGCTAAGTTTAATTTGTGTAAAGTTTTTCTTTTAACAGTAGTAGGATTGTGCTATTTATATTTTGGAAGCTTATTATGATTCCTATGTGGAGAACAGATTGGAAGACTACTGAAGTAGTAGCACACATGGTAGCAACGAAAATGGAGCTAAGTGGATGTATTTGTGATGCATTTAAAGATAAAAATCCTAATTGATGAATTGGATGGAGATGGGATGATAATAAAAGAAGGAAAAAAATTATCTTTGATATTCAGAGTTCTAGCTGGGGTAATTGGATTGACCATAGGTAGTCAAGTTGGGTGAAATTATAAATTTCTGAGGAAGACTAGAGGGAAAAAACCCTAAAAAGTTAGATTGAATCCAATTAGATAATACCTTAAGTGATGGGCTAAGTAGATTGTATTCGTGTTAGTAAAAATGAAGAAGTTACTGAAGAGTTTTGAAGAGCAGAATAATATAATCAGAGTTGTCCTATAAACTCTGTTTTGTGCATAAATTAGAGAGGGATTGTGTCAGGAGTCAGGGGAAAATGTTACCAAATTATTTAAATCCAACAGAAAAGAGATAATGAAGATTTGGTCCAGGGGATTAATATTGGGAATGGTAAGAAACGTAATGTAAATAGAACTTTTGGTTGAAATACACACAGATACACACAGAGACACACAAACATACACACACATATATACATGAAGATTAATGTATATAGCACATGGGTTTTGAACTCAGGCTATCTGGTCCCAGAGTCCATGACACAGCACTTGATATAATACTTTTATCAAATAGCTATTATGACATAATTTATTGTGGTATTTAATGTTCCATATTTAAAAGACTCAGTGATTTCTTTTATAGTTCAGTGTATTTCTATCAGAAAAGTTATATGTCTCCTTTTATCAGATGGAAACTATTTAATTCAACATTTTATTTTTTGTTGTCAGAATGTGTGTGTGTGTGTGTGTGTGTGTGTGTGTGTGTTTCAGGGTATTTACAGTAAATAAACACTATGAAATCATTTTTACAAATTAAAACACATAAGAATAAAAGCCAAATTTTAAAGGGAAACGTGGGTAATTAGACAAGATTATAAAGTTAGTACAACTGAGCCCAAAAATTAGCTCTGAGTTCTCTGACAACCAAAAAATAAAATAAAAACAAGGGGGAAGAGGTAAAAATGCTGAATTAAATAGCTTCCATCTTATATAAGGACACATGTCACTTTTCCAGGAGAGATACACTGAACTATAAAAGAAATAAATCTCTCAGAGTATTTTAAATATGGAACACCAAATACCACAATAAATTATGCCATAATAGCTATTTGATAAAAATATTATAGCATAGACCAATTTTATTTATTTGGTTTTTTTTGAGACGGAGTCTCCACCCAGGCTGGAGGTGCAGTGGCGCGATCTCGGCTCACTGCAAGCTCCGCCTCCTGGGTTCATGCCATTCTCCTGCCTCAGCCTCCTGAGTAGCTGGGACTGCAGGCGCCCGCCACCACGCCCGGCTAATTGTTTTATTTTTAGTAGAGACGGGGTTTCACTGTGTTAGCCAGGATGGTCTACCATCTCCTAACCTCATGATCTGCCCGCCTCGGCCTCCCAAAGTGCTGGGATTACAGGCGTGAGCCACCGCGCCCGGCCCATCATAGACCTATTATAGTGTATTGACAAAAAGTAAGAACAATGAAGTCCAGATAATGAGTTTTACAGTGATTCGATTTGATTCTGAAATAAAGCTTACAACATACGAATATATAGTTAGTGTTTCTCAGAGATATGTCTTCCACCAAACACCCAGCACATTAATGAGATCAACTTTACAGCAGTACAGAAAACATAGTGGGCAAAAGCTAGTGTCATGGACTCTGGGACAAGATAGCCTGAGTTCAAAACCCATGTGCTGTAGACATTAATGGTTTTAGCAGAGTGGCTGTAGACACCAAATGTCAAGGGGTTACAGTGGGGCTGGCATAATCAGAAAGGAAAAGTTCCAATGTACATCAGCTGGTAAAAGGTAAAGTTACTTGTCAGATATATCAACTATTAAATTAATAATGGCTAGAAAAAGAAAGAAATAAGGTATAGCTCCACAGTGGAGTTTCTCAGTTTGAAAAATATGCTCCCCAGTAAATTTAAATTTAAATGTGACCATTCTCATTATTAATCTAGTTCAAAATGATTTATTTCCTATTTTTTAACTAGTGTTTCTATGACGCATTACAAACTTGCCATTTCGCAAAGACAGTTGGGCTGGCTGTATCTAATTTTAATTGAATTTTTGACCTTTAAGGATTCAGTTTGGCCAAACTGATATCTGATTAGGAGGATTTTCAGTAGACTTATTAGTCTGGGTTATTACTTTCAGATTGCAGAGTCATGTTGAATAAGAAGATTATATTCAGTATCTTGGCAAGTATATACAATGAGTATTTCTTAATTGCACACAGAAGCAATGGAAAGAGAATACATTTAAGAAAGATTTTTAAAGACTGCTATCCTTGACTATATGTACACAGTTCAAAAAACCACCAGACTCCTTATCTTTTGATTTGAGTTTATGAGTTTATGTGACTAGGAGTTTATAAGGTGAAAAACAACAGCTGTGGGCTTTGTTCTTCCTTCAGAGCAAGTTATATTTGCTTGATAATAGAATTTGCTTGTGTTTAGTCTAAACAAAGAGTTGATGTCAATTGACTTTATTTTGTTTTACCTCTCCCAATCCCTGTCTCCCTCCAACATTTGCCACCTTGCTTCTGGCTTCTCCAATGGATATTCAATGCTCATCCTTACCTCTCTGCCTTTGCTGAAGCTGTTCCCTCTTCCTGGAATGCCTTCTGCTTCAGTCCCTCCTAACTAAGGAAATTCCACTCCCTGCTCCTGTAACACAATGCTCTCTTTACAGCATCTATTACATCTCCTGCCTCCCTGACTTTCTTCAACCCTGCTGGGGTGAAGGCTGTGATGCATTCATCTCTGTATTCCCAGCACCATATTTGTTTGGCAAATAGAAAATAAAATAAAAAGCATTTATTAAATTAATTCTCCTTATCACTTGTGAAGAGTGTTGGAGGGTTGGAATATTATAACATTTTTCCAGAAACATGCCCATTTCTGACTTCACTATCCCAGGAACTAACAGTAGCTTCCAATAAGAATTGACTCTCTGGACAAAGAGATGGTAACACAAAGATTAATGAATAAGCAGCATCATAAGACAATGAAGGCAGAAATTACATTCACATACAGTTATTAGTATGTGTTACTAATAACTATGGTCTTAGTGTTACCTGGTTTTGAATTGTTTTGCTTAAAATCTAGCCTACCTCAGATGGTAGAGAGCCCTGTCACCCTGGTTTTACCTTTATAATACCGTCTCTTCTCACACCATGGGAAATGTAGCAAATAATTCACAGCCTAGTAATAATGTGGCCTGGAAGTATTTTTAAAAATAATTGACACAAAGTGTGCTGAAATAAAAAATATACATATAATAAATATATATGAAATACAATTTAAAAAATGGCTAAAGTTATATACAAAAGGAAATTAGAAAATTTCACTCCAAAAAATTTAAAAAACACAAAAGAACATAATAATACAGGAAATGAGGAGCAAAAAAAAGTTATGAGGCATGTAGAAAACAAACAGAAAATAACAGAAGCAAGTCCCTTCTTATCAGTTAATTACTTTAATGTAAATAAATTAAACTCTTCAAGCAAAATACAGAGCTTGGTAGCATAGATTTTAAAATACAATTCTAACTGTATGCCATCTACAAGAGACTCATTTGAGATCCAGAGACACATGGAGGTTGAAAGTAAAAGGATGGAAAAAGATATTCCATACAAATAGTAACTAAAAGAAAGCAGGGGAGGCTATACGAATGTGAGAAAAAATAGACTTTAAACTAAAAAAGTTTATGAAACAAAGAAAGGCATTATGTATTAATAAGAGGTTCAATACAGCAAGAAGGTATAAGATCATCACATTTACATTTATATACCTAATAATAGACTATCAAATCATATAAAGCAAAAATGGGCAGAAATGAAAGGAGAAATAACAGTGGGTGACTTCAGTATCCCACTCTCAGCAATAGATAGAACAATCAGACAGAAGAGAAATAAGAAAACAGATAATTTGAATAACACCATAAACGAATGAGATCTAACAGACATTTAGAATACTCTAACCCAACAACAGAATACACATTCTTCTCAAGGGTACATGGGACATTTTCCAGGATAGACCATATGATAGACGAGAAATTTAACAAGTCTCAATAGCTTGTTAAAAACATGTATATAATAAAAGTATCTTCTCTAACCGCAATGGGATGAAGTTAGAAATTAATGACAGAAAGAAAATTGGAAAATTCACAAATTTCTAGAAATGACACAGCACACTCTTAAACAATCCATGGATTGAAAAATAAATCACAAGGAGAATTAGAAAGTATTTAAGACCTTTAGGGCCAAGATGGCAGACTAGAAACAGCTAGTGTGTGCATCTCTCACAAAGAGAATGGAAGGGGTGAGTAAATATAGCACCTTCAGTTGAAACATCCAGGTACACACATTGAGAATAATCAAGGAAACAACTCAATGCACAGAGAACAGAGAAAAGCAAGGCAGGATGACGGCCCACCCAGGAGCATACGGAGCCAGGGGAAACTCCCCTGCCCCTAGGGAAGTGGTGAGTGAATGTGCGAGCCTGGAAACCCATGCTTCTCCCAAGGGTCTTTGCAACCCTTGGGTCAGGAAATTCTCCTCATGAACCTACCCCAGCAAGACCTTCAGTCTGACACACAGAGCTATATGGAATCCCAGCAGAACAGCCACTCAGGCACACATGGAGACCCGGGAGACTTAAGATAACTGGGCTTCCCAGCAAAGGTAGTTGCAACTCTGGCAAAGTGGCAGGTTAGACCCCCACACGTAACCCTAGGAAAGAGGCTGAATCCAGGGGGCTAGGCAGTGACAGTCTGCAGGCCCTGCTTCCATGGCAACCCACAGGATAAGACCCACTGGCTTGGAATTCTAGCCAGCCACGGGTAGCAGTGTTAGACATCCCTGAGACAGAGTTCCAAGTGGGGAGGGGCAGGCCACCATTCTTGCTGTTTGGGCGAAAGAGCAAAGCTGTTCCAGCCTTTGGGTTTTGGAGAGTCCAAGCTGACCAGAGGCAGAAACAATCCCCATGCACAGCACAGCTGCATCCTTAAAAACATGGCCAGACTGCTTTTTAAAGCAGGTCCCCAATCCCGTTCCTCCTCACTGGACAGGACCTCCCAACCAGGGTCTCCAGCCACTCCCAAAGGTGTTCTGTGACCCACAGAGATTTGAAACCTCCCTTGGACAGAACTCCCAGAGAGAGGGGTGGACTGCCATCTTTGCTGTTTGTGTGACTTAGCTGCTCTGGCCTTTGAGCTTTGGAGACTCAAGGTAACTGGGTGCTGAAGTAGACCCCCAGTACAGCACAGCTGCTCTATGAAAAAGTGGCCACAGTGCTTTTTTAAGTGAACTGTTTCTCCCTACTAGGTGGGACCTTTCAACTGGGGTCTCCAGCCACCTCCGACAAGTGTGTTTGGCTCAGTAACATGTCTGTACTTCCCTGGGACAAAGCTCCCAAAAAAAAGGGCAGGCAACCATCTTAGCTATTTCCCAGACTTCATTGTTAATACCTCCAGGTAATGGAAAATCTGAGGTGACTAGGGACTGGAGTGGGCCCCCAGCCTACCGTAGCAGCCCTACAGAAAAGTGGCCAGGCTGTTACATGGGTGCCCATTCCCATATCTCTTCAATAGGCAGGGCCTCCAGACCTGGGCCTCTAGCCACCCTCCACCAGAGTACTGAGCCAGTAGCAGCTCTGTAACTCCCCAGACAGAGCCCTTCAAGGCAACTGAAAGCCTCTCTGCCACTGCCTCTGCAGTCGAACTACCCTTGCCACCCTCGGACTAATAAAGGAGCAAAGACTTTAAGTGCCTTATCCACACCTCCAACAAGCTGCAGTTGACCTAAGGAGAGAAGGCCAGTTTGTTTTCCATGGGTCCCACCCTCCAGTCCCCCACTGCTCATCACCAGTCAGGGAACCTCCAGTTTGGGCCCACAGCACAGACTCTCTAGCCTGAGCTGATGGCACTGAGTGATTACTAACCTGCATCTCTCTGGGGTGGAGCCCTCAGGAGACAAGCAAAAGACCCTTGGCCACATCCACAACTAAGGTCCCTTCCTCTTCTGCCTCAAAACTGGGGAAGAAACATACACACTCAGATTGCCCCAGGGCTGCAGTGGGCAGCTGGGAGTGCCAAGCCATGATCTACACCCAGCACTCAAGGGGGAGAGGAACCCACACTTTCAGAACATTGATGGGGAACATGGCTACAAGTGGAAGAAAACATAAGGGAACCACACAACTAAGCAAAAGTCTACCAACTGATCAATACACCTAAGTGCCACCTAATGGATCACACCCCAAAGCTTCAACACAAAAAATACCTCACTAACATATCCCTCTCTGAAACCAAAGACAAGAAGTCAGCTTCAAATAAAGACCCTGCACAAAGCCTTGGCCCTGTGAAAACATTCAGAAAATAAATCTATTGACTGTACTCAATCTACACTGCACTTAAAGAAACACTCACACACAGAGATAAGAAAGAACCCTAACAAGAACTCCAGTAACTCAAAGGCCAGAGTGTCATATGTCCTCTAAACAAACACTCCAGTTCTCCAAAAAGAGTTCTTAATAAGGCTGAGCTGGCTGAAATGAAACCAAAACAGCATGGTACTGGTACCAAAACAGAGATATAGATCAATGGAACAGAACAGAGCCCTCAGAAATAACGCCACATATCTACAACTATCTGATCTTTGACAAACCTGAGAAAAACAAGCAATGGGGAAAGGATTCCCTATTTAATAAATGGTGCTGGGAAAACTGGCTAGCCATATGTAGAAAGCTGAAACTGGATCCCTTCCTTACACCTTATACAAAAATCAATTCAAGATGGATTAAAGACTTAAACGTTAGACCTAAAACCATAAAAACCCTAGAAGAAAACCTAGGCATTACCATTCAGGACATAGGCATGGGCAAGGACTTCATGTCTAAAACACCAAAAGCAATGGCAACAAAAGACAAAATTGACAAATGGGATCTAATTAAACGAAAGAGCTTCTGCACAGCAAAAGAAACTACCATCAGAGTGAACAGGCAACCTACAAAATGGGAGAAAATTTTCACAACCTACTCATCTGACAAAGGGCTAATATCCAGAATCTACAATGAACTCACACAAATTTACAAGAAAAAAACAAACAACCCCATCAAAAAGTGGGCGAAGGACATGAACAGACACTTCTCAAAAGAAGACATTTATGCAGCCAAAAAACACATGAAAAAATGCTCACCATCACTGGCCATCAGAGAAATGCAAATCAAAACCACAATGAGATACCATCTCACACCAGTTAGAATGGCAATCATTAAAAAGTCAGGAAACAACAGGTGCTGGAGAGGATGTGGAGAAATAGGAACACTTTTACACTGTTGGTGGGACTGTAAACTAGTTCAACCATTGTGGAAGTCAGTGTGGCGATTCCTCAGGGATCTAGAACTGGAAATACCATTTGACCCAGCCATCCCATTACTGGGTATATACCCAAAGGACTATAAATCATGCTGCTATAAAGACACATGCACACGTATGTTTATTGCGCCATTATTCACAATAGCAAAGACTTGGAACCAACCCAAATGTCCAACAATGATAGACTGGATTAAGAAAATGTGGCACATATACACCATGGAATACTATGCAGCCATAAAAAATGATGAGTTCATGTCCTTTGTAGGGACATGGATGAAATTGGAAATCATCATTCTCAGTAAACTATCGCAAGAACAAAAAACCAAACACCGCATATTCTCACTCATGGGTGGGAATTGAACAATGAGAACACATGGACACAGGAAGGGGAACATCACACTCTGGGGACTGTTGTGGGGTGGGGGGAGGGGGGAGGGATAGCATTGGGAGATATACCTAATGCTAGATGACGAGTTAGTGGGTGCAGTGCACCAGCATGGCACATGTATACATATGTAACTAACCTGCACAATGTGCACATGTACCCTAAAACTTAAAGTATAATAATAAATAAAATAAAATAAAATAAAATAAAATAAAAAGAAAGAAAGAAATAGAATTCACAATATGGATAGGAACGAAGGTCATTGAGTTTCAGGAGGATGGCAAAACCCAATCCAAGAATCACAATGAAATGATACAGGAGCTGAAGGATGAAATAGTCACTATAAAAAAGAACCTAATGTATCTGACAGAGCTGAGTAACACAATAAAAGAATTTCACAATGCAATCATAAGTATTAACAGCAGAATATTAACAAGCATTAACAGCAGAATAGACCAAGCTGAGTAAAGAACCTCAGAACTTGAAGATTGGCTCTCTGAAATAAGACAGACAAAAATAAAGAAGAAAAGAATTAAAAGGAATGAACGAAATCTCCTAGAAGTATTGGATTACGTTAAAGAGGCAAAATCTGTGAATCATTGGTACCCAGAAAGGGAGGGAGAGAAAGCAAACAACTTGGAAAACATATTTTAGGATATCGTCCATGAAAACTTTGCCAACCTTGCTAGAGAGGCCAACAGTCCCTTTGTGCAGGCTGGCATATGCCAATTTGGGGGTGGTAACCACCCAATTTTATCTCATTTTAAGCATTACATTTTGAAGACTGTGAATATACTTCACAGCAGATCAAACACATTTATGGCATGCACTGACCTCTTCTTAGGGCCCAGAACTTTATAGAGTTGCCTACCAGGGTTACCGTAATGGAATTTATGATATTAAGAAATTACTAGTTGTATTATTTATCCTGTGATTCATTCATTCAATAAGCTTTTACTGCATAAACTTTGCATCCAGCACTGTAGTAAGTACCCAAAATTGAATAGAAATAATGGCTTTTGAAAATTGCGCAAAGCAGGCCGGGCATGGTGGCTCATGCCTGTAATCCCAGCACTTTGGGAGGCCGAGGCGGGTGGATCACGAGGTCAGGAGATCGAGACCATCCTGGCTAACATGGTGAAACCCAGTGTCTACTAAAAATACAAAAATTAGCTGGACGTGGTGGCACGTGCCAGTAATCCTAGCTACTCAGGAGGCTGAGGCAGGAGAATCACTTGAACCCGGGAGGTGGAGGCTGCAGTGAGACGAGATCATGCCACTTCACTCCAGCCTGGCAACAGAGTGAGACTCCGTCTCAAAACAAAAAGAAAAGAAAATTGTGCAAAGCATAGGTAAATATTTTTCTTGATTAAGCTTCTCACTGATAAGCCCTCTTTCTTTTGGTAAATGTCACTCTGTTTGTTAGGAGATGTCTGCTTTTCCATGAAATGAAATAGGGGCTAAAGCCCTGAAAGAGGCAAGACTACAATGGGCTGAAACAGTTGGTATAGCAACCCCAGAGAAGCGCTTCATTTTCTTTTTACAGTAGAAGCAGGTCCATGTCTTTTGTGGTTTCCTTCACATCTTTGGAGTAGTTGTGACTTCTCAGTTTTTCCCCCCTTAAACTGCATTGCCTGTTCTCTTTTCCTGACATGCTATCAGGTATCAGTGTGTTGAATACATACTGCTTGTGTATCAGACTTACGTTACTGTCATTACCATTAAAAGAATCGCAGCCTTGTGCCCCATGACCTTCAAAAAAAAAAAAAAAAGAAAAAAGAAAACTCCTGAAAGATTCTACACAAGAAGATCATCCCCAAGACACATAATCATCAGATTTTCCAAGGCCAAAATGAAAGAATGTTAAAGGCAGCTAGAGAGAAAGAGCAGGTCACCTACAAAGGGAACCCCAACAGGCTAACAGTGGACCTCTCAGCTGAAACCCTACAAGCCAGAAGAGATTGGGGGCCTATATTCAATATCTTAAAGAAAAAAATCTTCAATCAATAATTTCATATCCAGCTAAACTAAGCTTCCTAAGTGAAGGAGAAATAAGATCTTTTTTACATAAGCAAACGTTTAGGGAGTTCATTACCACCAGACCTGTCTTACAAGAGATCTTGAAAGGAGCACTAAATATAGAGAGGAAAGACTGTTACCAGCTAATACAAAAACACACTTGAACACACAGACCAGTGTCACTGTAAAGCAACCACACAACGAAGCCGGCATTACCAGCTAACAACACAATGGAAGGATCAAATCCACACATATCAATACTAACCTTGATTGTAAATGGGCTAAATGCCCCAACTTTTTTTTTTGAGACAGAGTCTCACTCTGTCACCTAGGTTGGAGTGCAATGGCATAATCTTGGCTCACTGCAGCTTCCGCCTCCTGAGTTCAAGCAATTCTCATGCCTCAGCCTCCCAAGTAGCTGGGACTACAGGTACACACCACCACACCTGGCTAATTTTTGTATTTTTAGTAGAAATGAGGTTTCATCATGTTGGCCAGGCTGGTCTCAAACTCTTGCCTCAGCCTCCCAAAGTACTAGGATTATAGGCATGAGCTACCGTGCCCAGCCCAAATGCCCCAATTCAAAACCACAGCATGGCAAGCTGGATAAAAGTGCAAGACCCAGTGGTTTGCTGTCTTCAAGAGACCTATCGCATATGTAATGGCACCCAGAGGCTCAAAGTAAAGAGATGGAGGAAAATATACCAAGCAGATGGAAAACAGAAAAAAGCAGGTGTTGAAATCCTAATTTCAGACAAAGCAGACTTCAAGCAAACACAGATCAAAAAAGACAAAGAAGGGCATTACATAATGGTAAAGGGTTCAATTCAACAAGAAGACCTAACTATCTCAAATATATATGCACCCAACACATATATGCACACTCAGATTCATAAAGCAAGTTCTTAGAGACCTACAAAGAGACTTAGACTCCCACAACAATAATAGTGGAAAACTTCAACACTCCATTGACAGTGTCAGACAGATCATCAAGGCAGAAAATTAATGAAGATATTCAGGACCTGAACTCAACATTGGACCAAATAAATCTGATAGACCTCTATAGAACTCTCCACCAAGAAAAAAACAGAGTATACATTTTTCTCATCACCACATGGAACACACTCTAAAATCAACCATATAATTGGACATAAAACAATCCTCAGCAAATGCAAAAGAAACAAAATCATACCAAACACACTTTCAGACCACAGCACAATGAAAATAAAAGTCAAGACTAAGAAAATTGCTCAAAGCCATATGATTGCAGGGAAATTAAACAACATGCCTCTGAATGACTTTTGGGTAAATAATGAAATTAAGGCAGACATCAAGATTTTCTTTGATGAAAACAAACGTACAATATATCAGAATTTATGGGACACAGCTAAAACAATGTTGAGAGAAATTCATAGCACTAAATGCACATCAAAAAGTTAGAAAGATCTCAAAAAAATTGAAGCCAAATTGAAGAATCCAGTAGTTTTTTTTTTGAAAAAACAAACAAAAAAGATAGGTAGATAGGCCACTAGCTAAAGTAATAAAGCAGAAAGAAGATCCAAAGAAACACAATGAGAAATGGTGAAGAGAATGTTACCACTGATCCCACAGAAATTAAAACAACCATCAGATACTACTGTGAACAACTCTATGCACACAAAGTAGAAAACCTAGAAGAGATGGATAAATTTCTGGACACATATACCCTCTCAAAACTTAATAGTTGCAGCACACCAACATGGCACATGTATACATATGTAACAAACCTGCACATTGTGCACATGTACCCTAAAACTTAAAGTATAATAATAATAAAAAAAACTGAACCAGGGAGAAATAGATTCCCTGAAGAGACCAATAACAAGCTCTGAAACTGAATCAGTAATAAGTAGCCTACCAACAAAACAAAGCCCAGGACCTGATGGATTCACAGCTGAAATCTACTAGATGTTCAAAGAAGAGCTGCTACCATTCCTACTGAAACTATTCCAAAAAACTGAGGAGGAACTCCTCCCTAACTCATTCTATGTGGCCAGCATCTTCCTGATACCAAAACCTGGCAGAGAAACAACAAAGAAAGAAAACTTCAGGCCAATATCTTTGATGAGCATCAATGCAAAAATCCTCAATAAAATACTGGCAAACTGAATCCAGCAGCACATCAAAAAGCTAATCCACAATGATAAAGTAGACTTCATGCTTGGGATGCAAGGTTGGTTCAACATACACAAATCAATAAATGTGATTCATCTCATAAACAGAACTAAAGGCACAAACCACACGATTATCTCAACAGATGCAGAAAAGACCTTCAATAAAATTTAATACCCTTTCATGTTAAAAACTCTCAATAAACTAGGTATTAAAGGAACATACCTCAAAATAATAAGACCCATCGATGACAAAACCACAGCTAACATCATACCAAATGGGCAAAAGCTGGAAGCATTTTTCTTGAAAACTGGCACAAGACAAGGATATCCTCTCTTACCACTACTATTCAATATAGTATTAGAAGTACTAGGCTAGAGCAATCAGGCAAGAAAAAAATAAAGGGCATCCAAATAGGAAAAGAAGAAGTCAAATTATCTCTGTTTGAAGACAACATGATTTTATATCTAGAAAACCCCATAGTCTTGGCTCAAAAGCTCCTTCAGCTGATAAACAACTTCAGCAAAGTTTCGGGATACAAAATCAATCTACAAAAATTACTATCATTTCTGTATACCAAAAACAGCCAAGCTTTGCCAAGCCAAATCAGGAAGGCAATCCCATTTGCAATTGCCACAGAAAGAATAAAATACCTAGGTATATGGTTAACCAGGGAGGCGAAAGATTTCTACAATGAGAATTATAAAACACTGCCCAAATAAATCAGAGAAGACACAAACAAAAGGAAAAACATCCTATGCTCATGGATAGGAGAATAAATATCATTAAAATGGCCATACAAACCAAAGCAATTTACAGATTCAATACTATTCCTATCAAACTACCAATGTCATTCTTCACAGAACTAGAGAAAACTATTTTAAAATTAACATGATTGAAAAAAAAAAGCCCAAATAGCCAAAGCAATCCTAAGCAAAAAGAACAAAGCTGGAAGCAACATGTTATCTGACTTCAAACTATACTATAGGGCTACAATAACCAAAACAGCATGGTACTGGTACAAAAACAGGGACATAGACCAGTGGAACAGAAATAAGGCTATCTATGACCATTTGATCTCTGACAAAGCTGACAAAAACAAGCAAGGGGAAAAGACTCCCTATTCAATAAATAATGCTGGGATAACTGGCTAGCCGTATGCGGAAGACTAAAGCTGGACCCCTTCCTTACACCATATACAAAAATCAGCTCAAGATGAATTAAAGACTTAAATGTAAAATGCAAAACTATGAAAACCCTGGAAGACAACCTAGGCAATACCATCCTGGACATAGGAATGGGCAAAGATTTTATGACAAAGACACCAAAAACAATTGCAACAAAAGCAAAAATTGACAAATGGGACCTAATTAAAGAGCTTCTGGACTCCTCCTTCCTGCCATCTTGTAAGGAAGGTACCTTGCTTCCTCTTCACCTTCTGCCATGATTGTAAGTTTTCTGAGGCCTCTCCAGCCATGATGAATTGCGAAAGAGCCATGTAATCATGCCAACATTCTGATGAAGCCTGATCCAAGAACCTTATGGACTAATGGTGATTCAAAGCAGGGCTAACTCAGACAGTGTACCCAGAGTCAGCTATTAATCACTCCAGCCAGGGTGTGACAGAGTTAGAAGACCTCACTCAAAAAAAAAAAAAAAAAAAAAAAAAAATCTAAAACAGCAACTTCAGTGTGCAGGAAGGAGCAAGGAGCATAAGAAAATTTAAAAAGAGGTGTCAGAGGGATGTGGCCTGAGAGACTCCATTGTCATTGCTGACCCTGAAGGTGGAAAAGTCATGAGCCAGGGCAGGCAGATGGCCTCTAACAGCTAGAAAAGGGAAAGGAAATAATTCTCTATGGAGCCTCCAGAAGGGACACATCCTGCCAACACCTTGATTGTAGTCTGTAAGACCCGTTTGGACTTTTAATCTCCAGAACTCTATTGAAGCTTAGGAGAAGATGGCAGCTAGGAGGCAGGACTAGCCTGCAGCTCCAGCTCAGACAAACAGAGCAGTGTGTGGAGACTCACATCATGAACTTTTGCTTCAGAACTACTATAGGAATATATCAGGAAAGCTGAGAGAATCCACAGACCCTCTGAAGGAAGTGGATTGCTCCTGCAGGACCTGGGAGATAGCCCAAATACTGTGCTGGTAACCATAGCTGAGAGACCTGAAGATGATTCACATGACAGGACTCTGTGCAGACGATCCCCAGTATCAGCTCAGAGCTTGGTAGCCCTGCTGAATGGCTAGATCCAGAAAAGAAATAACAATCACTACAGTTTGGCTATCAGGAAACCACATCCCATGAAAAGGGGGAGAGTACTGCATCAGGGAACTTTTTGTTCCTTTATGGAACAAAAGAATCTGAATGGCAGGCTTGAGCCCCAGATCTTCCCTCGGACATAGCCTACCCAAATGAGAAGAAACCGGAAAAACAATTCTGGTAATATGTCAAAACAATGTTCTTTAATACCCCCAAAAAATCACACTAGCTCACCAGTGATGGATCCAAACCCAAAAGAAATCCCTGATTTACCTGAAAAAGGATTCAGAATGTAATCTACAAAATCTACTAAGCTAATCAAGGAGGCAGCAGAGAAAAGTGAAGTCCAATTTAAGGAAATCAAAAAAAGATACAAAATATAATGGGAGAGATCTTCAGTTAAATGGATAGAATGAATACAAAACAATCAAACTTCAGGAAATAATGGACACACTTAGAGAAATGCAAAATGTACTAGAAAGTCTTAGCAATAGAATAAAACAAGAAGAAAGAACTTCAGAACTCTAAGACAAGGATTTTGAATTAACCCAACTCAACAGAGACAAAGAAAAAAGAATTCTAAAAAACGAACAAAGCCTCCAAGAAGTCTGGGATCATGTTAGATGATCAAACCTAAGAATAATTGGTGTTCCTGAGGAAGAAGAGAAGTCTAAAAGTTTGGAAAACATAACTGGGGGAGTAATCAAGGAAAACCTCCCTGACCTTGCTAGAGACCTAGACATGCAAATATAGGAAGATCAAAACACCTGGGAAATTCATCACAAAAAGAGCATCACCTGGGCACATTGTCATCTGATTATCTAAAGCCAAGACAAAGGAAACAATTTTAAGAGCTGTGAGGCAAAAGCGTCAGATAACCTATAAAGACAAACCTTCTGTAGCTTTTGAATTTGTTTGCTCTTGCTTCTCTAGTTCTTTTAATTGTGATGTTAGCGTGTCAATTTTAGATCTTTCCTGCTTTCTCTGCTGGTCATTTAGTGCTATAAATTTCCCTCTACACACTGCTTTAAATGTGTCCCAGAGATTCTGGTATGTTGTGTCTTTGTTCTCATTGGTTTCAAAGAACATGTTTATTTCTGCCTTCATTTTGTTATTTACCCAGTAGTCATTCAGGAGCAAGTTGTTCAGTTTCCATGTAGTTGTGCAGTTTTGAGTGAGCTTCTTAATCCTGAGTTCTAATTTGATTGCACTGTGGTCTGAGAGACAGTTTGTTGTGATTTCTGTTCTTTTACATTTGCCAAAGAGTGCTTTACTTCCAACCATGTGGTCAATTTTAGAATAAGTGTGATGTGGTGCTGAGAAGAATGTATATTCTGTTGATTTGGGGTAGAGAGTTATCTAGATGTCTATTAGGTCTCCTGGTTGCAGAGCTGAGTTCAGGTCCTGTATATCCTTGTTAACCTTCTGTCTTGTTGATCTGTCTAATATTGACAGTGGAGTGTTAAAGTCTCCCATTATAATTGTGTGGGAGTCCAAGATCAGAGCACAACTGAAAGAGGTGGAGACACAAAAAACCCTTCAAAAAATCAATGAATCCAGGAGCTGGTTTTTTGAAAACATCAGCAAAATTGATAGACCGCTAGCAAGACTAAATAAAGTAGAAAAGGAAGAAGAGTCAAATAGACACAATAAAAAAATGATAAAGGGGATCTCACCACCGATCCCACAGAAATGCAAACTACCATCATAGAATACTATAAACACCTCTATGCAAATAAACTAGAAAAATCTAGAAGAAATGGATAAATTCCTGGACACATACACCCTCCCAAGACTAAACAAGGAAGAAGTTGATTCTCTGAATAGAACAATAACATGCTCTGAAATTGAGGCAATAATTAATAGCCTACCAACCAAAAAAAGTCCAGGACCAGACGGATTCACAACCGAATTCTACCAGAGGTACGAAGAGGAGCTGGTACCATTCCTTCTGAAACTATTCCAATCAATAGAAAAAGAGGGAATCCTCCCTAACTCATTTTATGAGGCCAGTATCATCATAATACCAAAGCCTGGCAGAGACACAACAAAAAAAGAGAATTTTAGACCAATATCCCTGATGAATATTGATGCAAAAGTCCTCAATAAAATACTGGCAAACTGAATCCAGCAGCACATCGAAAAGCATATCCACCACGATCAAGTGGGCTTCTTCCCTGGGATGCAAGGCTGGTTCAACACACACAAATCAATAAACGTAATCCATCACATAAACAGAACCAATGACAAAAACTACATGATTATCTCAATAGATGCAGAAAAGGCCTTTGACAAAATTCAACAGCCCTTATTGCTAAAAACTCTCAATAAACTAGGTGTTGACAGAATGTATCTGAAAATAATAAGAGCTGTTTATGACAAACACACAGCCAATATCATACTGAATGGGAAAAAAGTTAATTCAAGATGGATTAAAGACTTAAATGTCAGACCTAAAACCATAAAATCCCTAGAAGAAAACCTAGGGAATACCATTCAGGACATAGGCATGGGCAAGGACTTCATGACTAAAACACCAAAAGCAATGGCAACAAAAGCCAAAATTGACAAATGGGATATAATTAAACCAAAGAGCTTCTGCACAGCAAAAGAAACTACCATCAGAGTGAACAGGCAACCTACAGAATGGGAGAAAATTTTTGCAATCTACCCATTTGACAAAGGGCTAATATCCAGAATCTACAAAGAACGCAAACAAGTTTACAAGAAAAAAACAACCCCATCAAAAAGTGGGCAAAGGATATGAACAGACACTTCTCAAAAGAAGACATCTATGCAGCCAACAGACATATGAAAAAATGCTCATCATCACTTGTTATCAGAGAAATGCAAATCAAAACCACAATGAGATACCATCTCATGCCAGTTAGAATGGCAATCATTAAAAAGTCAGGAAACAACAGATGCTGGAGAGGATGTGGAGAAATAGGAATGTTTTTACACTGTTGGTGGGAGTGTAAATTGGTTCAACCAATGTGAAAGACAGTGTGGAAATTCCTCAAGGATCTAGAACTAGAATTACCATTTGACCCAGCAGTCCCATTACTGGGTATATACCCAAAGGATTATAAATCATGCTACTATAAAGACACACGCACATGTATGTTTATTGTGGCACTATTCACAATAGCAAAGACCTGGAACCAACCCAAATGGCCATCAATGATAGACTGGATTAAGAAAATGTGGCACATATACATCATGGAATACTATGCAGCCATAAAAAAGGATGAGTTCATGTCCTTTGCAGGGACATGGATGAAGCTGGAAACCATCATTCTCAGTAAACTATCGCAAGGACAGAAAACCAAATACTGCCTGTTCACACTCATAGGTGGGAATTGAACAATGAGATCACTTGGACACAGGGTGGGGAACATCACACACTGGGGCCTGTTGGGGGATTGGGGGCTGGGAGAGGGATAGCATTAGGAGAAATACCTAATGTAAATGATGAGTTGATGGGAGCGTCAAACCAACATGGTACAAGTATACCTATGTATCAAACCTGCACGTTGTGCACATGTACCCTAGAACTTAAAGTATAAAAAAAAGCTATTTTTTATTAAAAAAAAAAAGCTATCAGATTGACAGTAGATATATCAGCAGTAACCTTACAAGCTAGAAGGGATTGGGGCTCTATCTTCAGCCTCCTTAAACAAAACAATTATCAGGTAAGAATTTTGTACCCAGGGAAAGTAAGCTTCATAAATGAAGAAAAGATACAGTCTTTTTCAGACAAACAAATGATGAGAGAAGTCACCACTACCAAGCCAGCACTACAAGAACTGCTAAAAGGAGCTCTAAATCATGAAACAAATCCTGGAAACACATCCAAACAGAACCTCTTTAAAGCATAAATCTCACAAGAACTATAAAACAAAATACAGTTAAACAAACCTAACAAATAGCATGATGAATAGAATACTACCTCACATCTCAATACTAACATTGAATGTAAATGGTGTAAATGCTTCACTTAAAAGATACAGAATGGCAAAATGGATAAGAATTCACCAACCAAGTATATGCTGCCTTCAAAAGACTCACCTAACACATAAGACTACATAAACTTAAGGTAAATGAGTGGAAAAGGACATTCCATGCAAATAAACAGTAAAAATGAGCAGGAGTAGCTATTCTTATATCAGACAAAACAAACTTCAAAGCAACAGCAGTTGAAAAAAACAAAGAGGAGGCCACTGCAGTCCAGCCTGGGCGAAAGCGAGACTCCATCTCAAAAAACAAAAAACAAACAAACAAACAAAAAACAAAGAGGGACATTATATAATGATAAAAGGCCTTGTGCAACAGGAAAAAATCACAATCCTAAATATATATGCACCTAACACTGGAGCTCCCAAATTTATAAAATAATTACCACTAGACCTAAGAAATGAGACAGCAACACCGTAATAATGGGGGACTTCAATACTCTACTGACAGCACTAGACAGGTTATCAAGACAGAAAGTCAACAAAAAGACAATGGATTTAAATTATATCCTGGAACAAATGGACTTAACAGATACTTACAGAACATTCTACCCAACAACCACAGAATATGCATTCTACTCATCAGCACATGGAACTTTTTCCAAGATAGACCATATGATAGGCCACAAAACTCAATAAGTTTAAGAAAACTGAAAATATACGAGATACTCTCTCTGACCACAGTGGAATAAAATTGGAAATCAACTCCAAAAGGAAACTTCAAAACAATGCAAATACATGGAAATTAAATAACCTGCTCCTGAATGATCATTAGGTCAACAATGAAATCAAAAGGGAAATTAAAAAATTCTTTGAACTGAACGATAGTGACACAACCTATCAAAACTTCTGGGATGCAGCAAAGACAGTGCTACAAGGAAAGTTCATAGCCTTAAATGCCTTCATCGAAAAGTCTGAAAGAGCACAAATACACAATCTAAGGTAACACCTCAAGGAACTATAGAAACAAGAAGAAACAAACCAAACCCAAACCCAAACCAGGCAGAAGAAAGGAAATAACCAAGATCAGAGCTGAACTAATGAAATTGAAACAAAAAAAGAGTTAAATGAAAGAAAAAGCTGGTTCTTAGAAAAGATAAATAAAAGTGATAGACCATTAGCAAGATTAACCCAAAAAAAGAAGAGAGAAGATTCAAATAAGCTCAATTAGAAATGAAATGGGAGATGTTATAACCAACACCACAGAAAAATAAAAGATCATTCAAGGCTACTGTGAACACTTTTACATGAATAAACTAAAAAAACTAGAGGATAATTCCTGGAAAGATACAATCCTCATAGCTTAAATCATAAAGAATTAGCAAACCTGAACAGACCAGTAACAAACAGTGATATTGAAATGGCAATAAAAAAGGTACCAAAAAAAAAAGTTCAGGACCAGACAGGTTCATAGCTGAATTCTACCAGGCATTTAAAGAAGAACTGGTACCAATCCTATTGACACTATTTCACAAGATAGAGAAAAAGGTAATCCTCTCTAAATCATTCTATGAAGCCAGTATCATCCTAATACCAAAACCAGGGAAGGACATAACCAAAAAAGAAAACTACAGGCCAATATTTCTGAGGAACATAAATCCAAAATTCCGTAACAAATTACTAGCTAACCAAATCCAACAGCATATCAAAAAGATAATTCACCATGCTCAAGTGGGTTTTATAACAGGGATGCAGGGATGGTTTAACATACACAAGTCAATAAATGTGATATACCACGTAAACAGAATTAAAAACAAAAATCACATGAGCATCTCAATAGATGCAGAAAAAGCATTTGACAAAATCCAACATCACTTTATGATTAAAACCCTCAGCAAAATCAGCATACAAGAGACATACCTCAATGTAATAAAAGCCATCTACGACAAACCTACAGCCAAAATAATTCTGAATGGAGAAAAGTTGAAAGCATTCCCTCTGAGAACTGGAACAAGACAAGGATGCCCACTCTTAGCACTTCTATTCAACATAGTACTGGAAGTCCTAGCCAGAGCAATCAGACAAGAAAAAGAAATAAAGGGCATCCAAATAACTAAAGAGGAAGTCAAACTGTCAATGTTTGCTGATGATATGATTGTATACCTAGAAAACTCTAAAGATTCCTGCAAAAAGCTCCTAGAACTGGAAATTAATTCAGTGAAGGTTTAGGATACAACATTAATGTACACAAATCAGTAGCTCTGCTGTACAACAACAGTGACCAAGCTAAGAAACCAACCAAGAACTCATCCGCTTTTACAATAGCTTCAAAAAAACTAAAACACTTGGGAATATACCTAACAAATGATGTGATAAACATCTACAAGGAAAACTACAAAACATTGCTGAAAGAAATCATAGATGACTCCAATAAATGGAAACACATCCCATACTCATGGATCCAGGGTCAATATTGTGAAAACTACCATACTGCCAAAAGCAATCTACAAATTCAATGCAATTCCCATCAAAATACCACCATCATTCTTCACAGGATTAGAACAAATAATTATAAAATTTATATTGAACCTAAAAAGAACCCACATAACCAGAGCAAGACTAAGAAAAACAAACAAACAAACAAAATCCCACAAATCTGGAGGCATCACATTACCTGATTTCAAACAATACTATAAGCCCATAATAACCAAAATAACATGGCACTGGTATAAAAATAGGCACATAGACCAATTGAACAGAATTGAGGACCCAGAAAGGAACCCAAATACTTACAGCCAACTGTTCTTCAACAAAGCAAACAAATATATAAAGTGGGGGAAGGACACCCTATTTAACAAATGGTGCTGGAATAATTGGCTGGCCACGTGTAGGAGAATGAAACTGCATCCTCATCTCTCACCTTATACAAAAATAAACTCAAGATGGATCAAGGATTTAAATCTAAGACCTGAAACTATAAAAATTCTGGAAGATAACATCAAAAAACCCTTCTAGACATTGGCGTAGGCAAAGACTTCATGACCAAGAACCCAAAACACATGCAAAATAATAATTAATAAATAGATGGGACTTAATTAAACTAAAGCACTTTTGCACAGCAAAAGGAACAGCAGAGAGAGTAAACAGACAACCCACAGAGTGGGAGAAAATCTTCACAATCTACGCATCTGACAAAGGACTAATATCTCAGAATCTACAGTGAACTCAAACAAATTAGCAAGAAATAAAACAAACAATCTCATCAAAAAGTGGGATAAGGACATGAACAGACAATTCTCAAAAGAAGATATACAAAATGCCAACAAACATTTAAAAATGCTCAACATCACTAATGATCAGGGAAATGCAAATCAAAGCCACAATGCAATATCACCTTACTCCCGCAAGAATGGCTATAATCAAAAAATAATGGATGTTGCCATGGATGTGGTGAAAAGGTAACATTTCTACACTTCTGCTGGGAATGTAAACTAGCACAACCACTATGGAAAGCAGTGTGGAGATTCCTTAAAGAACTAAAAGTAGAACTACCATTTGATCCAGGAATCCCACTACTGGGTATCTACTCAGAGGAAAAGAAGTCATTATTCGAAAAAGATACTTGCACACATGTGTTTATAGCAGCACAATTTGCAATTGCAAAAATATGGAACCAGCTCAAATGCCTATCACTCAACGAGTGGATAAAGAGACTGTGGTATATATGTATACCATGGAATACTACTCAGCCATAAAAAGGAATGAATTAATGGCATTCGCAGCAACCTGCATGGGATTGCAGACTATTATTCTAAGTGAAGTAACTCAGGAATGGAAAGCCAAACATCATATGTTCTCACTCATAAGTGGGAGCTAAGCTATGAGGATGTAAAGGCATAAGAATGATACAATGAACTTTGAGAACTGGGAGGCGGGGGAAGGGTGGGAAGGGGGTGAGAGATAGAAGGCTACAAATTGGGTTCAGTGTATATTGCTTGGTTGATGGGTGCACCAAAATCTCACAAATCACTGCTAAAGAACTTACTCATGTAACCAAATACCACCTGTTACCCAAAAGTTTCTGGAAAGGGTATTTAAAAAGAAAATTTTTAAAAAGAGAGAAAAGACCAAAGAAACAAAACAGTAGAAACTCACTCTAATTACTGTGGAAACAAACTGGAAATGGGGCTAGAGAAAAAAGGAAGAAGATCCGTGTAGCACCAGCTACTTGGGAGGCTAACATGCAGGGATCACCTGGGCGAGACCGGGAATTTATTTCAATGTTTATTATTTGAAGTGTGTCATTCATTATTTAGAAGTTTGATGATGTTTTTATGTCCAGAAGTATGCCAAAGGAAACTAATTCCTCTTTATATCAATTAGCCTGTGGTAGAATTGGTTTCCTTATGCTTAGAGTCACAGTATCTAAGAACCTAGCGACCATTTTTAGTGAGGACTTAATGTACCCCTAAATTAGGTTTTCAGTTTGTTCACATCCTAAACTAAGCTGCAATCAGGTAGGGATTCAAGGAACAGAGGCAGCCTCAGATCAAATTTAGTTTAACAATAGATAAGATATTATAACAGTTTCTATGTTTGTTATAGAAAAAATAAGTGGAAAAGAAGGTTTTTGAACACATGCCCTTAATAACAAGTATCTTATTTGGTTAAATGTAAACATAGTTTTTAACATTTGAAGAAAAACTATTATATAATTTTAAAATTGTACATAGTAAGGAAAATAGGCCCATAACTAATAATGAAAACAGGCTATTCCAAGAATGAAATGGCCCACAAAGAGGGGCAGGTGAGGGTTAAGAAGTAAAGGGTTAAGAATACGGGGTGGGCCGGGCGCAATGATTCATGCCTGTAATCCCAGCACTTCAGGACGCTGAGGTGGGAGGATCACCTGAGGTCAGGAGTTTAACACCAGCCTGGCCAATGGGGTGAAAGCCCGTCTCTACTAAAGGTACAAAAATTATCTGGGCGTGGTGGTGCACACCTGTAATCCCAGCTAAAGGGAGGCTGAAGCAGAATTGCTTGAATCTGGGAGGTGGAGGTTGCAGTGAGCAGAGATCACACCACTGCACTCAACCTGGGCAACAGAGCGAGACTCTGCCTCAAAAAAAAAGAAAAAATAATAGGGGGTACAATAGATGGAGGTGGGAGAGAGTAGGGAGATGAAGGTAAAACTAGGGATGCCAGAGGCAAGAATAGAATTATATTTTAGAACAGGGAGTCCCCAGCAAACTCATTTGTAAAATGAGAGTTGATTAAAGTAAATCAACTCTAAGATTCTATCTTATACTAAAGCTCCTTTATTTTGTTAAGGTGTAAATTGACAGTAAAAAGAAAATGCAAAAGGATTTAGGAAAAGATTGGCTCAGGCTGGGCTGGAGTCATTGAATTAGACATCAGTGAGCAATGTAGCACTCGAAATCCTGATCCTTCCTCTTCAGAAATGCATGGCAATCAGCTCTTCCCACTGATTAAAATTTTGGCTCTTAGAGGAAAATTTTGTATGAATAGTTAGGCTGTGATGTTCTTGTGGATATTAAGTTACATATCACACTTGAGTTTTCAAAAAAAAAAAAGAGCTTCTGCACAGCAAAAACAAAAACAAAACAAAACAAAACAAAAACTATCAATAAACAGAAAACCTGCAGAATGGGAGAAAATATTTGCAAACTATGCATCTGAAAAAGGTCTAATATCCAGTATCTATAAGGAACTTAAACAAGTCACAAGAGAAAAATAACCCCATTTAAAAATGAGCAAATATGAACAAACGCATTTCCAAAGAAGACATACATGTGGCCAACAAGCATACAAAAAAAAAGGTCGACATTACTGATCATTAGAGAAATGCAAATTGAAACCACAATGAGATATCATCTCATACTAGTCAGAATTAAAAACTCAAAAAATAACAGATGCTCATGAGGATGCAGGGAAAAGGGAACACTTATACACCTTTGGTCAGAGTGTAAATTAGTTCAACCACTGGGAAAAGCAGTATGGTGATTCTTCAGATAACTAAAAGCAGAGCTACCATTTGACCCAGCAATCCCATTACTGGGCATATACCCAGAGAAATATAAATTATTCTACATAAAGACACATATATGTGAACATTCACTGTAGCACTGTTCACAATAGCAAAGACATGGAATCAACCTAAATGCCCATCAATGACACATTGGATAAATAAAATGTGGTACAAACACACCTTGGAATACTATGCAGCCATAAAAAAGAATAAGATCATGTCTTTTGAGGGAACCTGGATAGAGCTGGAGACTATTATCCTTAGCAAACTAACATAGGAACAGAAAACCAAGTACCACATGTTCCCACTTATAAGTGGGAGCTAAATAATGAGAACTTATGATCACAAAAGAAGGAAAAAACAGACACTGGGTCTGCTTAAGGGTGGAGTGTAGAGGAAGAGAGGAGGAGGGAGAGGAGCAGAAAAGATAACTATTGGGTACTGGGCTTAATATGTGGCTGATAAAATAATCTGTACAACAAACCCCCATGATACGAGTTTACCTATGTAACAAACCTTCACATGTACCCCTAAACCAAAAATAAATGTTAAAAAAAGAAAGTATTTAAGAATTCATGAAAACAAAAAATCAACATACCAAAACTCATGGGATAGCAAAGGTAATGCTAAGGGTGAAACGTATAGCTATAAATATATACATTTAAAAACAAGATAAACCTCAGAAGAACAATCTAACTTACAAATTAAGGAGCTAATAAAGAAGAAATAACTAAATCCAAAGCCAGCAGAAAGAAGGAAATAATAAAGATTAGAGAGAGATAAATGAAATAGAGAATAGAAAAACAATTGTGAATATCAGTGAAACAAAAAGCCACTTTTTCAAAAAGATCAACAAAGTTGAAAAATCTTTAGCTGGATTGACTAAGAAAAAAAGGAGAAGACTAAAAGAAATATAATCAGAAATGACATAAGAAGGGACATTACACTTGATACCACAGGAATTCAAAGGATAGTAAGAAAATACCATGAATAATTATATGTCAAAATTTGGATAACTTACATTAAATGGACAAGTTTCTAGAAACACACAACCTACTAAGACTAAATCAAGAAGAAATATAAAATCCAAATTGACCTATTTAGTAAGGAGATTGAATCAATAATAAATTTTCCAACAAAAGGAAAATCCTGGACCTGATGGCTTCACTGGTGAATTCTACCACACATTTATAGAAGAACTAACACCAATTCTTCTCAAAATTTTCCAAAAATTTGAAGATAAAATACGTTCTAACTCATTCTATAAGGCTAGCATTTCCCTGATAACAAAGCCAGACAAAAACACTAAAAGAAAATAAAACTACAAGCCAATATCCCTTATAAACATTATGACAAAAACCCTCAACAAAATACTAGCAAACTCAATTCAGCAGCCTATGCAAAGGATTACATACGACGACCAAATGGGATTTACTTCTGGAATACAACAATGATTCAACATATGAAAACTGATCCATGTAATAAACCACATTAGTGAAATGAAGGAAAAACAAAAAGCTGGAGGACAATTACTACAAAGCTATAGTAATCGAAACCCCCACCCAAATACCCAGTGATATTGACATCAACTCCACAGCACTATAGACAATATAGTGGGTGTAAGAACTAGAAGCATGAACTTGAGAAGCAGACAGCCTGAGTCCAACCCCTTTTGCTAGACACATTAATGGAAAAACTGTCAAAAGAGTGTGGTACCAACAAACATATAGACCCATGGAATAGAACAGAGAAAATAGGACCAGAAATATGTCCTCACATATATGTGTTTTAGTTGACAAAATACCATAGACTGGGTGGCTTATAAACAACAGAAATTATTTTTCATACTTCTGGAGGCTGGGAAGTCCAAGATCAAGTTCTCATCATCAGATTTGGTATCTGGTGAGGGCTTTCTACCTGGTTCAGAGATGGCCATCTTTTTGCTACATCCTCACATAGTGGAAGAGACAAGGGATCTCTTTTATAAAAGCATTAATCCCATCCATGAAGGCTCTAGCCTCATGACCTAATCACTTCCCAAAGGCTCATCTCCTAATGCTATCACCTTGGGGTTAGGGTTTCAACATATGAATTTTGGGAGGACATAAAACATTCAGTCTAATGCATATGGTCAATTGATATTTTACAAGGATGCCAAGACCATTCAAATGGGGAAAGGACATTCTTTTCAACAAATTGTACTGGGAAAACTGGATACCTACATCTAAAAGAATGAAGTTGGATCTTACCTAACTCCCCAAAAAATAATTAACTCAAAATGGATCAAAGACCTAAACATAATACCTAAAACTATAAAACTCTTAAAAGAAAACATAAAGCAAAAGCTATGATTTGGCAATGATTTCTTGAATATGATACCAAAGGCATAGACAATAAAATTAAAAAAAAGACAAACTGGACTTTATGAAACTTTTTAAAATGTTGTGCATCAAAAGACACTATTAACAGAGTAAAAAGGCAAACCACAAAACAGGCAGAAATATTTGCAAATTAGATATCTGATAAGGGACTAATACCTAGAATACAGACAGAACTCTTTTTTTTTTTTTTTTTCCAGATGGAGTCTCGTTCTGTCGCCCAGGCTGGAGTGCAGTGGCGCAATCTCGGCTCACTGCAAGCTCCGCCTCCCGGGTTCACGCCATTCTCCTGCCTCAGCCTCCCCAGTAGCTGGGACTAGAGGCGCCCGCCACCACGCCCAGCTAATTTTTTTGTATTTTTAGTAGAGACGGGGTTTCACTGTGTTAGCCAGGATGGTCTCCATCTTCTGACCTCATGATCCACCCGCCTTGGCCTCCCAAAGTGCTGGGATTACAGGCATGAGCCACTGCGCCCGGCCGACAGAGCTCTTAAAACTCAACAAAAAAAAAACCACAAACAACCTGTTTCACAAATGGGCAAAGAATTTGAAGCGGCATTTTTCCAAAGAATATAAACAAATGGTCAATAGAGTGAAAAAATGCCCAACCTCACTAATCACTACAGAAATGCAAATCGAAAACAGATGAGATACCATCTCATATACATTAGGATGGCTACTATAAAAAAATCACAAACAAAAAGTAACAAGTGTTGACAAGAATGCAGAAAAATTAGAACTCCCGTGCACTGTTAGTGGGAATGTAAAAGAGCATAGCCACTGTGGAAAACAGTATAGCAGTTCCTCAAAAAATTAAAAATAGAATTAGCATATGATCCAGCAATTCCACTTTTTAATATAAAATCAAAAGAATTGAAAGCAAGGTCTCAAAAAGATACTTGTACACCCATGTTCATAGCAGCATTATTCACAATTGCTAAAACATGTAAGCAATCCAAGTGTCCACTGACAAATGAATGGATAAGCAAAATGTAGTACATACATACAATGCATCCCATTCAGCCTTAAAAAGGAAGGAAATTCTGATATGAATGAATTTGATGGACATTATGCTAGACGAAATAAGCCAGTCACAAAAAGATGAATACTGTATGATTCCAGTTGCATGAGATACCTAGAGTCATCACAATCAAACACAGAAAGTAGAATAGTGGTTGCTGTCAGAAGTGGGTAATTGTAAGTTATTGTTTAATGGTCACAGAGTTTTAGTTTTATAAGATGAAAAGAGTTCTGGAGATAAATGGTGGTGATGGTTGCACAATAATAAGAATGTACTTAATACCACTGAACTGTACCCTTAAAATGCTTAAGATGGCAAATTTTATGTTATGTGTATTTGCTACAGAAGAATTAAAATTGAAAAATATAAATATGACTAAAATTAATAAAGCAAGTTAGAATTTCCATGAGGCATTAAGAAAAAAATTAGATGATTATAGCAGCAAGATTGCCCAGGTAAATAATATGAAAAGGTAAGTCAGTGTATCAGGAAAGACAGAAGGGACTTTGCCTTTCATACAACATACTATGTTAATGTAATATTTGCAGCAACCGTTATGTTCCAGAAGACTTTCTAAAGTTCTGGCGTCTGGGGCAACAAAACACTGAAGAACTGGTGCACCAACTTGGTATAGATGAAATCCAACAATTTTACAAACATTTACTAGTCAGATAATATAAACCTGGCACTATTCTAGGACCCCCCCCCATATCTGCAAAGTATGGTAAAAATTGTTAATTCAAAGAAAAATTGAAATCTGTAATCACCAACCAAACAAATAAGAGTCACGTCTAATTGATACGATACTCTTCAAAAATAGTAACCAGTGAAAGAAACAAAATGCTGGAGTGAAGCAGAGAGGGTCATTACTGCCTGGCTCCACAGAGTCCCTTTCCTTCAAACCCCTCCATCACCCTCCAGAGGTTTTATTTTGAGTTGACAAAATTCTGAGAATTATCAATGATGTGACACATAGAGAAAAGAAAACTCAGTAGGCAGATCATTATTTTCTTCCTAAATGCAATGGAGACAAGTGACGCCACGGAAGAGCACTCTAGAGCTGACTCTTTAAGAATGGAAGGAGGCTCCCAGGCCACCCAGAGATCAAATTATAATGGGGTCTCCTGCAGGAGAAGTATAGACTCTCCAACCAGGGAATTAACATGGAACAAGGCATTGCACAAAAATCTCAGATGAAAGAGCAGAGACAAGTTATTCAGACTGCAGGGCATCTTGGTCAAGTCCTGTGCTCCCTCTGTCACTCCCTCAGGCTAAGAAAGTAAAGCTGAACACAAAATTCTTAGCCCTCAGACGAGGGGAAATAAATCTCAGATATTGTTGGAACACAAGTAGTCACTCCCACTCTGTCTGCCCAGAGCCATGCAAACAACATCAAGATGGAGAAAATGGCCCAGAGACTATGCAAATATATTAGATACTGTATTAGTCAGAGTTTTCCAGAGAAACAGAACCAACAGGATGTGTGTGGAGAAAGAGGGATTGATTTTAAGAAACTAGCTCACAAATTGGGGAGGCTGGCAAATCTAAAATGCACACAGCTGTCTGGCAGGCTGAAAATTCCAGCAAGAAGTTGATGTCTTCAGGTCTTAAGTCCCAAGGCAGTCTGGAAACAGAATTCCTTCATCCTCAAGGGACCTCAGTCTTTTTCTCTTAAGACCCTCAACTGATTGGATGAAGCCCACCCACATCATGGAAGGTAATGACTTTCCGCAAAGTCTACTGATTGAAATATTAATAACATCTAAAAAAAAAACTTCACAAGAACATGTAGATGTATATAATCAAATAATTCAGCATCATAGCCTAATCAAAGTGACATAAAAAATTAAGTATTACACACAAACATGAGGGTGCACATACACATATCCATCTAGAATAATAATCTAGAAGAATAATAATAGTTAACATTCAATGCATGTGCTAGGTACTGTTTTTTTGTTTGTTTGTTTGTTTGTTTTTGAGATGAAGTTTTGCTTTTGTTGCCCAGGCTGGAGTGCAATGGCTTAATCTCGGCTCACTGCAACCTCTGTCTCCTGGGTTCAAGCGATTTTCCTGCCTCAGCCTCCTGAGTAGCTGGGATTGCAGGTGCCCACCACCATGCCCAGCTAATTTTTGTATATTTCATAGAGACAGGGTTTCACTGAGTTGACCAAGCTGGTCTTGAACTTCTGACCTCAGGTGATCCACCTGCCTCGGCCTCCCAAAGTGTGGGGATTACAGGTGTGAGCCACCGCGCCTGGCCCTTAGGTACTGTTCTTTACGTTTCACATGTATTTACTCATTTAATCCCCATAGCAAAACTTATGAGGTAAATAATATTTATTTTTGTATTTAACAGACTAGAAAACTGAGGCAGAGAGTGCTTGAGTAACTTATCCAAGGCTACATGCTAGCAAATGGCTAAGCCAGTAAAAATTGGCAGAGTTTGCTCAAAACTCATGCATTTTACCACTGAACTAGAAGAAAATGTAACTCAGGAAATAGAATGCAATTCCCCCGCTTCACTCTAAGAAGGTCTTAAGAACATTAGTTCAATAAAATAAGAGCATACTAATAGAATAATTTAAAAATTAAATGAGATGATAAAGGAAATTACCAGTCTAGAGAACAAATTTTGGACTATGCAACATGATTATGGAAATGATAACTAAATTAGAAAATGCAAGGCACAGAATAGACAAAAGTCTATTCTGGCAGAAAAGAACTGAAATAATCTGAATGAATGCAGATAAAAAAGACAAAGAATTAAAGCAAATTTGGGAGAATATTATAGACATGAAATATAATATATATTATAGTATTATATATATGAGAATCCAAAGAAAATTTTCATAATATTATTGAAGTAAAAATTCCACTTCAAGATATATTCAAAGACATTATGCAATAGAATTTCTCTAAAATGAAGGATAATAATTTAATATATTAAAGAGCAAGTCCCTACTTATACAAAACAAAAACAGTTCATGATACTCCAAGAAAATTAGAGGTAGTATGCTCAATAATATTTCTTAGCTGAACTATTCAATGTCAAGGATAAAGAAAAAATTCTTCAGATATTCAAACAGAAAAGCAGGGAAAAACTGTATCACTTCAGAATTATCAATAACACTCAATTCCACAAGACAATAAAGCAATGTCCATAAAGTTCTGTGAAAATTTAATCTAAAAATATTATAATTAATCAAGATGTCATTTGAGCATAGAAACCACTAACAGACATTCACTAGCATGAAAGAACTCAGGAAATGCAATACACATTATTTCTTCTTGGAGAAGAAAAATTTTCTTGACAATGACATCCAGTCAAATAACAGATGATTAAAAATAAATTTAAGAATGGCAAAGTGAGATTAAAAGAACTGGTAATGAATAAGGAATGTATTTAAACATACAGTGAAAGTAGACAACTAATAAAAGTATGGTAGCAATACTGAATGTGAATGTTATAAACTTGAACAATGTAAACTAATTATGTAACTGCAAAAATTGGGAAATAGGGGAAAGGGAAAGTGGGAAGAAATTTAAGAGTGCTAACATCCTCATCTTTCAAAATTAGGGAATTGATATTATATAAATATATATTTTTTAATGTTACAAATTAATACTAGCCTCTTCATGTTTATCTCTAAACCTTGCTTTTTTTAACTTTATTTAGGTTTGAGAGTACATGTGGAGGTTTGTTACACAGGTAAACACGTGTCACGGTGGTTTGTTGTACCTATTATTTCATCACCCACATATTAAGCCCTGTACCCAGTAGTTTTCTGCTCCTCTCCCTCCTCCCACCCTCCCCCCTCAAGCAGACACCAGTGTCTGTTATTTCCTTCTTTGTGTTCATAAGTTTGTATCATTTAGCTCCCTCTTATAAATGAGAACCTGTGGTATTTGGTTTTCTGTTCCTGCATTAGTTTGCTAAGGATAATGACCTCCAGCTCCATCCAGATTCCTGCAAAAGACATGATCTTGTTCTTTTCTATGGCTACATAGTATTCCATGGTGTGTATGTGCTACATTTTCTTTATCCGATCTGTCATTGATGCCCATTTAGGTTGATTCCATATCTTTGCTATTGTCAACAGTGCTGCAATGAACCTCTTGGCATATACCCAAATGAATAAACCCTGCTTTTTTAGCACCAGTCAGTTCTTTTATGAAAAAAATATCCTGTGGTGAACAAACATTCTTCACTTTAGTTTTGTTTTTCTTCTACTGATATCAAATAAAATATAAATAACTATCTTTTGTTAAAAATACTTACTAGGGTCTTATCCTATTTTCATAACTTTTATTTGTCTATTGCTCTATCCTTCTAATTGTATAAAATGCATACAAAGTACAATGCATACATTGTATGAAATGCATAAAATATTTTTATAAAAACAATCAGGTGACTTTTTCCCTTTAAAAATTGTAAGCAGGCTGGGCGTGGTGGCTCACATCTGTAATCCCAGCATTTTGGGAGGCCGAGGGGGGCGGATCACTTGAAGTCAGGAGTTCTAGACCAACCTGGCCAACATGGTGAAGCCCCATCTCTACTAAAAATACAAAAATTTGCCAGGCATGTTGGTGGATGCCTGTAATCCCAGCTACTCGGGAGGCTGAGGAGAATTGTTTGAACCCTGGAGGCACAGATTGCAGTGAGCTGAGATCATGCCACTGCACTCCAACCTGAAAGACAGAGCAAGACTCTGTCTCGAAAAATAATAATAATTATACATAAATAAGTAAATATTATAAGGAGTATACCAAGATGTTGACAGTGGTTCCTTTTGAGTGATGAGAAAATGGACAATAGTAATTTTTTTTTTACTTTTGTCCAGGTTTTAATTTATGTTGCAAATTTAATTTGCAACATAAAAAATGAGGTATTAATGAATTACTTGTTCACCAGTCTACTAATCATGAATTTAGCATGCATTAAACATATGTACTTTATTAATATGTATTTTTTCATAAACTTATCCTAGGAAATAAAACAGGTAATAAAGAATGCAAATATCTCAACCTCTACAATGTTCAAAGGGAAAGTGTGCAAAACGTGCATGTCTTAGTAGGATCCCTAAGTTAGCAATTAATGAATGATGTGGGGAATGTGGGAAATGTATTGTTGGATATACCTTTTATCTCATTATTGTTTATTACTCAATTCTATGAAATAACCTCTATTTTATGTACTATGGCACATTTACAACATACAGCATCTGAATAAAATTATACAACTGGTTATACAGAACTAGTAGTTTAGATATTATAAAGTAGCTGTCTTGTTACCTCATAAACCATAAACCACATTAGTATCTGAGAAATTAAAAAAATTTCTAAAATGTCCCACTTCAGGTATAGAATTTTACAAGATTTAGGGGGAAATTATCACATCGTTTCTTATATTAAAATAACAACAATAGCAATATAAGGCTAAACCAAAAACCTAAAAAGAAATGGTTACTAGACATAAGAGAGCAGAGAGATAGGGACTGAAGGTACACTTCTTTCAATACATAATGTTTTTTGTTTGTTTGTTTGTTTGTTTTTGAGACAGATTCTAGCTCTGTTGCCCAGGCTGAGTGCAGTGGCATCTTGACTCACTGCAACCTCCACCTCTCGCGTTCAAGCAATTAACCTGCCTCAGCCTCCCAAGTAGCTGGGATTACAGGCGCCCGCCATCACGCCCAGCTAATTTTTGTATTTTTAGTAGACACGGGGTTTCACTGTATTGGCCAGGCTGGTCTCAAACTCATCACCTTGTGATCCACCCACCCCGGCCTCCCAAAGTGCTGGGATTACAAGCGTGAGCCACCACGCCCGGCCACGTAATGTTTTTAATATTTGAGTTTAGAACCATGTATTTTACATAATTCTAAACTTACGTTTAAAAAATGATCCCTATAACTTGAGCAAAATGAGAAAATGAATCTACCTGTGTAAGAGTTGGTAGCATAACCATACAAAGAACTTGTAAAGAGACTTTATAACACAGTAATATGACCGAACATACCTGGTGTGATATGCCCTAAAGATTAAAAAAGAACAAAACTGCAAACAAAAACTCTTAATCTGTTTCCAGTAATGATATTGTTGATCATATTGGCACCATGTATTGGGATAAAGCTAATGAATAATCATGTTGATGTCATTTGGGGTATGGAAAAAGAGATGCAAAATAGAGTAGGTTAATTAAAAACTCTATGAGATCCTGATTTGAAAAGAAAGTCGGTATACGTTCATGATTATAGATACACACACACACACACACAGAGACACACACACATTGTTCTCAGCTCTGTCCGCTGAAAGGGTCTTGAAGCAATGAAGAACTCACTAACAACGTGTAAAAATAAAGCCCAGTTTATGATCTCTAATGGTCATTTTCAATTCTAAAATTAGGGCCCCTTAAAGGCAGATTTCGGGTCAGAAGCAAAACGTATATAACTTTGACCCGAAACATTTTGTCATACCAAAAACAAGAAAAAGCCATCAAAGCCTATTGGCATAAAGTCTCAGGAGTCACTTTGAAGAGTCACCTGCGGGCCAAGAATAGGTCTGAACTTCAATTAGAAGAATGCCTGCCATGGATTGAAATATAGTTGGCCCCCTGTATCCATGGGTTCTGCATCTATAGATTTAACCAAACGTAGGTCATAAATATTTAGAAAAAAATGCATCTGTGCTAAACACATACAGACTTTTTCCCTTTGTGTTATTCCCCACACAATACAGTATAACAACTATTTACACTGCCTTTATATTATATTAAGTATCATAAGTAATCTAGAGATTATTTAAAATATATGAGATGATGTGCATAGGTTATATTCAAATACCACACCATTTTGCATCAGGGACTTGAGCATCCACAGGTTTTGATACCTACAGGAGGTCCTACAGCCAATCCCCTATGCATACTGAATGATGACTGTATGTCAAATGTGTTTAAATCCATGAAGTCATAATAATCCTAATTTTTTAAAGTGGGTCTTATTAAAAGGTGTTAATTTACCAATTCATTATTTTCAAAATTGGTAGAGAGACATAATCAAGCATTTATCCCATCTTTCCTATATTAATAATGCTTTAGAATAACTAGTTGCTGAGAAACATGAAAGAAACAAGTCTGCCTACCAGACAAATAATGAATGATAAAATCAACATAGCACGGTTTTGAAAATACTAATGAATTAATAGATCTAGAAAATGATAGTCAATGGCTGCTAACAACTCAAAAGGAGAAACAACCACATATCATGTGCTTCCTACCAGAACAACACAACACATGTGAAGTAGTCTCTCAAAAAAAAAAAAAGAAAAAGAAAAGGAAAAAGAAAAAAATGTACAGAGGATCAAACTTCTAGATACAACTACCAATTAACAGGAAATAATCGAAACAGAGAAACAAGTTAAAAGGCAATCAGCAAACTCCAGAATGCGGTACACTCTCCTGACCTGTCTTATCAATAAACTACAATAGAGAGAGAAAGAGAGAGCGAATTACAGATTCAGGGAGATTTAAGAAACATGCAGTAGAAGGAATGTTCGTGTCCCTCCAAAATGCATGTGTTGAAATCGTAACCCCTAAGGTTATGGTATTAGGAAGTGGGGTCTTTGGAAGATAATTAGATCATGATGGTGCAGCTCTTATGAATGAGATCAGTGCCCCGATAAAAGGGACTTTGAAGAGCTCTCTCATTCTTTCCTGCCATGTGAGGATGTAACAAGGAGACAATATGACAGTCTGTAACCTGGAAGAGGGCCTTAAACAGAACCAGACCATGCTGACACCATGATCTCAGACTTCCAACCTTCGAAACTGTGAGAAATAAATTTCTGTTGTTTATGTCACCCAGACCATGGTACTTTCTTACAGCAGCCTGAACTAACAAAACCAATTGTAATGTATGGACTTCATTATAATTCTGATTTCAACTAGTAAACTGTGTGGGCCGGAATTAGGAAGCAATGAGAAATATTTGAATGCTAACTGGATATTTAATGTAAGGTATTATTTTATGTTGTTTTAGGTGGGATAATGGCGTGGATATGTTTTTATTTTTTTTAATTCCTACCTTTATACAGACATGCTGAAATATTTACAGTTGAAATGATTAAATGTCTGGGATTTTTCTCAAAATAATCTCAGTGCAGAGGAAACTGGAAGGGTTGTAGATGAAACTTGGAAGTGGATGTTTCTCTCTACTTTTGGATATGCTTATAATTTTCCATATAAAAGTTCTGAAAACGGAAAATAAAATGCTCACATTGTGAGGCTAAGGCCAAAAGAAATCAGAGATGCATGAGAATTTCCAAATTCAGGATTATTTAAGAACAACATAGAGAAAAAAATACTTCTGGTTTGAGTTGCAAAAATTTATTTCTTTTATGCAATATACTAAAAAATCATAATTAATTGAAAAATATAATACTTCATATGTAAAGGGGAGAAAACTACTCCACCAAAGATGTCACATCTTTTAATTCATTTGGAGATCAAAGAAATGTGTCTGCCAGGCAACCAAGGGCTCATGGAAAGGTGTGGTTTCTGTACAAATGCTATTTGTCTAATATTTTGTGCTGTTAATGACTGTCCCATTAGCATCTTCACTACACTTACTTTCATAGAAAGGAGAAACATGATTTACAGAGCCCTTTAGTGACAAGGGTGAGGATCCTACACACTATGTTGCTGGTTTCCTAGTCTTCAGCAAGAAAGTGTAGGAGAGAAGCAAAAAACGTCCTGTTCAACCCCTGCTCCTGGATGTGGCAAGGAAGAGGAGTTACCCGGCTTGAAACAAAAGAAATCCTAAGTCTGACACACAATGTCATGTTTAAATTCCCCTTTCTCCAAAATGTAAAACAAATCTGCTTCCATCTTCTAAAATACTATGGGACTAAACATCCTTTTGTTATGCTAAGGAAAAGCCAGTATTCGCGTTGATTTAGAAGAGGGATGTTCTGGTTATAGAAAGATGCTGTGTCTCAGAAACACTTAAATACTATTAAGCTAGAAATAGAAGGGAAAATAATGCTTCCCCGCATCTCCCCTCAAGCGTAGTCCTCTTTTTTTAGCCTGATTTCCGACGAAATGTCTGAATGCCTACAGTTATTTGGCCATCCTCAAAAGTGCAACTTATCCTGACGTCTCGAGGGACGGAAAAGTTACCGAAGTCCAAGGAATGAGTCACTTTGCTCAAATTTGATGAGTAATATCAGGTGTCATGAAACCCAGTTTCGAAGGAGAGGGGAGGGGGCGTCAGATCTGCAGATGGAAGCAGGCCGCTCCGGATTGGATGGCGAGACCTCGATTTTCCTAAAATTGCGTCATTTAGAACCCAATTGGGTCCAGATGTTATGGGCATCGACGAGTTACCGTCTCGGAAACTCTCAATCACGCAAGCGAAAGGAGAGGAGGCGGCTAATTAAATATTGAGCAGAAAGTCGCGTGGGGAGAATGTCACGTGGGTCTGGAGGCTCAAGGAGGCTGGGATAAATACCGCAAGGCACTGAGCAGGCGAAAGAGCGCGCTCGGACCTCCTTCCCGGCGGCAGCTACCGAGAGTGCGGAGCGACCAGCGTGCGCTCGGAGGAACCAGAGAAACTCAGCACCCCCGGGACTGTCCGTCGCAGTAAGTGCCCGCGCGGTGGTGGCCGCGGCTGCCCGGGTCACCCCGCCCCGCATCTGTCCGAGGTGGCCGCGCTGGGGGCGCCGCTGCGGCGAGGGACAGTGGGGAGACTGGCTTCCCAAACGCCAACGCCCCTCTTTGTCTTCCACCTGCAGAGTTTCCTGGTTTGAAGGTGTGGGTTGGTGGGTTAGGGGGCTGGGGGAGTTGGGATTCAGGGAGAAGAGGGTTGGAGAATCTTTGGGACGCGATTCTCTCGCCTAACCGGTACAGGTGAGACTTTAGTCCTTATGTTTTTGATCTCGGTTCATCCGTTGTGGGGCAGAAAATTCTGTTGCTTTAACTCTTGGATAACCACCCCTAATAGATACATTATTTCTCTCTTTGGTGTCTTCTCCCCTACCCCTTCCCAGAAATCCAACATGAAAATCCTCGTGGCCTTGGCAGTCTTTTTTCTTGTCTCCACTCAGCTGTTTGCAGAAGAAATAGGAGCCAATGATGATCTGAATTACTGGTCCGACTGGTCCGACAGCGACCAGATCAAGGTGAGGCCCCTTCCCAGGACGGCCCGCACCCTTCTTCCTGGGCTCGGGAGCTGTCACCTTCCCACGCAACAGCACCCTAGTTAACGTGGCAGGCACCGCCACCACGGAAAGAGGCAGCGGTTGCGTGCGAGAGGATGGAAAGGGGCACTATTTCCCGGGTTCCCCACCGGATTTTGTGCCCACGATTCAAGTTTCTTCCCGTGGGCGGCACCGTCCGGCCCAGGAACTCCCTGCAGTAGGGATGCCCTCCCGGATGAGCCCGAGATCCTCACAAGGAGGGAAATCTCGTAAGATTTCATCCCCCAGGACCTGGGATTTCGGGGGCTCGGGTCCAGCTGCACTGCCCTAGCGTCTGGGCACGGGCAGAGGAGGGCGCCTTGGTCGCGGGCAGCAGCGGGCACACGCGCGAGCTGCAGGGGGATTGGAGGGCCGGAGGCTGGAGGGAAGTTAATTTCCTGCCTTCACGTTTGTTTTGCGGACCTGAGGATGTAGCTTGAAGTTTCCCTTTAGAAACTCGTAGGCTACAGGCGCTGGGGAGCGCGCCTCGGAAAAACGGTGAAAGTCGTCTGTAAAGCGTTGTCACCCTTCCCCACCGGAGCCCCAGCCCCAGATCCCACACACCTGTGTGCATTTAGGGCGGTGAGGACTCTACAAAGCCGGCACCGAGACAAGACAAAGTCAGGTGGCGGCGCAGCAGATGAGGGAAGGTCCCCGGGCTGGGAGGAAAGAGCGGAAAGCGCTCGAAGCTTGAAGACGCCGAGCCAGCTGCTAACTCGCCCCGGCAGGCTTGCGGGGGGCGGGACGCGAGTTCGGCGGGGAGGGGCGCAGAGAGGCAGCGCCTCGGGAGGGACCCCGCTCAGCCCGAGCGTGGGGAAGGCTGCCTCCCCACGCCTCGGGGCCGGAGTACTGCGGGGGGAAGGGCTCGGGTTGCTGGGTGCCTCGCTCTGGTTGCCTTACACGCCCTTTGTCCGTGCTTTTGTCCCCCAGGAGGAACTGCCGGAGCCCTTTGAGCATCTTCTGCAGAGAATCGCCCGGAGACCCAAGCCTCAGCAGTTCTTTGGATTAATGGGCAAACGGGATGCTGGTGAGATAGGCGACCGTCCCTAGATGTCTTGGGCAGCCCGCCCTGTCTGCTCACTCCTTCCTGGAGTACCCCAGGGTCTCTCGCTCTGAATAGAGATTTCCACTCCAAGAGGGGTGTAATTCCCCAGGCGCGACATTGGCCCACACCGCACTAAGGCACGCACGGGCCCGCGGGGGGAGGGAAAGATCTGGTTCGCATGCCTCACTGTATTCGAGTGAAGCGCTCCCTTGACTAAAGATCCAAACTGACAAAGGGAAGGCACGGGCCTCCAGGGGTAGTACTGCGGATGATCCAAGTGCATGTGGAAGAGGATTTTATAGCATTCCCTGAGGTGAGAGTAGATTTGTCTTGGGATAGAAATATCGTTTCCTTGAATTCATCGCACGGTCAGTGGAACATGTAGTTAATGACAATTCGTCTCTTGTCAGATTCCTCAATTGAAAAACAAGTGGCCCTGTTAAAGGCTCTTTATGGTAAACATTCCTATAAATCTTTATTTTACTATTGTGAAAGCACATGTAGGAAAGTGAAATAAAATCTTTTATGGGCTGAAATACAAGATCTGGGTCATGCCTGTTTAATAAAGAGATGGATTTGCGCACTCTCTCTCGGTTTCTCTCTCTCTCTGTCACTCTCTCTGTCTCTCTCTCTCTGTCACTCTCTCTCAGTCTCTCTTTCTCTCTCTCTCTCAGTGGGTGGCCAGCCTTGAAGGTGGGATGTGTTACAGTCTTATAGTTAATAAGAGGCCTCAGAAGTCTCATAGTCCTAGGTTTGAATCCCATAGAAGGCACTTAATAAAAATTCCATTTGTTTGTTTAAATATTTAGTTTTTATGATTAATAATTTGTTTAGCATTTATGGTTCTGCTTTATTCCTCAGGATAATATATAGATAGAAAATGTTACATATTTTGAGAATCAAATTATTTTATAAAAGATATAATGTAGCATCTTTAAAAGCAAATCTATATGTGTTTGCTAATTTTATCTTTCTTCTAGGACATGGCCAGATCTCTCACAAAAGTAAGTTCAAAATTATTTTGACATTTATCAAATTTAAATGTAAAATTATATTGAATTTCACTTTATTTATCTTACCTTATTTTCTGTCATGACTCTAGGGCTTAATATGTTTAATGAAGACAATATAAGAATGGGGGAGATTCATATTACATCCAGAATATGGTTGTTTAGACATATTGTACTTAGCAAAGAGATGCATTATATTAAAAAAGAAAAAAATGTCTTTTAAGTCCCTTCAATTGTTAGTTTTAGATAAGAATTTCAATCCTAGGATTAGAAATCTACCATACATATTTCTTCCCACCCACCCACCCCCTAAGCTTACTTTCACTGTAAACAAACAAACAAACAAACACGAAACCCCCACAAGCATTTATAGGCATCTCCTAACTCATTTTAGTATGCTTGGTCCAATAATGATGTCATTTATTAGGGTCATCCAGCAGCCAATTAAATGGAATGAGTGAGTGAATATGAGTAGAGAATCCATACTAAAAATGAAGATGGGTAGAGATGCAGTTTTTTAATCCCCTAATTGAATGGGAAAACTCAATCAGTAAAACATTTCTTAGGGCAGCAAAGATGGCAAAATTGTGGTATGTGAAGGTCATTAAATTTGTTTCTCAGTTAATGGAACCGGAGTTGACAAGAAGTGGAAAGGGTCTATCTTCATCGTATTGTCCACTCACCTATTGTACCCTGTCATGGATTTGGTTCATTGGGTGGCAGAGCAGGCCACATTAACTAACGTAGCAGCTCTATTCTCAACTATTAAAATAAAAACCAAGAGAAATTCTCTCACTAGCATTGAAATAGTAACCTTTCCTAAGAGTTCATCTTTGAAAAATAAATAAATAGTATTCATATTTACTTTCTAAGGATTTGACTTTGAAGAGAATTATATATAAAAATTCTATGTAATAAAAAATGTACTCTGTTCATGTGAAAACTAATAAACTTTTCTGAAAGGAGTATCTTTTAATATCCAATAAAATAAAAACAGTGACCTTTTAGAAGATTATAATCATCAAGGAAAGGAATCTGGTTTAATTAAGGTCTACTTGCTGAGAAGTACAACTTATTAATAACACAAGGAATTATGCTTGGATATTTCACTCTCACACAAATGTGAAATTGACTTCCTAAAAAATCAAACCTAGCTCAAATAACAATATTTTATATAAAATATTTTAGACCCTTACATAACAGATAAAATATATGAATAAAGAGTGCTTGCTAATATTAAATATAGAATTAAGAAAAGTGGTTTCATTGTATTGTTTTAGTGTAATTCATAAAACTTTTAAGGAATCTTTATTTCTTCAGTCTCACCAAAACTTGAAGTAGATAGATATTTATTATACAGACATATATTCAGAAGCTTGCTTTGTTCTGGTTATAATAGTTTGTTTCCTCAAAGATATACATATTAAAATACCCCTAAATGTATTTTTCCAGGACATAAAACAGATTCCTTTGTTGGACTAATGGGCAAAAGAGCTTTAAATTCTGGTATGTATGAAATTATGACTGAAAATAGACAGTATCTCAAATCTATTTCTATTTTTTTCTAAGACATAGTTTTAAAATATTAAAAAGGAATGGTAGATATAAAAATGAGTATTATGGTGGAAAAATTTAATTGTTGTACTTGTAACCACAAATGGATTTATAGCTGGTTAAGCTAATATTACCACAGTATCTGTCTATTTCTCTCCAATCACCATTCTTACCAGTGTCTGCCCCATTTAATCATTACCAACCTGAATCTTTGGGTTAGTGCTATATTCTTTCCTGTAGATCTGTTAAATAAGCCTTGTTTAACCTTACTGAACTAAGAGGGAGTGGGGAGTGCCGGGAAGAATGAGGGTGATTTTCACTTGTTATCAAAGTAATTTGAAAGTTTTACAAGACATTACATTTGGCGATCTTCCAATACAAAAATAAATTCACAAAACAAATTCTTTATGCAAATTAATCACTTTTTATGAAGTTGTAGAAATTCAAAATCTAAACATCCTGATGGATGTTGGAGAGGACAAAAGTGATACGGTTTATTCCAGTACTTTCAAAAAGGAACACAATTAAATATCCTTGAGTGTTATAAATTGGTTCTGGCTATAATAAACTCCTTAGAGAGAAAGGATGCCACAATTCTCATTTTAATTCTGAACAACTTTTTCATATGATATAAAGGCTGCAGGTTTCCTTCTCTTCAATTTCCACCTTCTTTGTAAATACCACGTACATATATCTGAAAACCGTTATTAGTTAACTCATTCATCACACTGATTTCAAGGTAAATAACCCCTAGATCATTTTAATAGAAGCTCACTTTTTGTTAAGACCTTATAGCTCTTACCTCTAGGGCTTCTTGGAAAAGCTATTCAAATTCTATTTTGCCTTCAGTGAAAATAGAATTAAAATACTAAATACGTTATTAATTAGAAAGTAATCAGCAGCTGTCTTACCCATTTAGAATATTTCCAGTTTCTAGACAATCTATAAGATGTGCTGGCTTAATCCTTAATTATCTGGATCCTAAGAAAAATAATTATCCTAGTGTTTTTTAATGGAGATTTTTTTCTTTATTGTGAAATGTAAGACTTGGGTACATTAAATAAAACCACTTTCTGTGGGGCAAAAATCAAAACCCGCAATAGAAAAAAAAAGTTAACACAATCTGGGCTACAGCAGAAGCCAGAGAATATATTCATATAATTGAAAAGTTCTAAGTGTTTCATAATTGACCTTTTGATACAAAATTTCCAATAAATCTGGAATTTGAAGTTCTTGGTGAAGTCCACAGGACTTCCTAGTGTTCTTATTGGGTCCCCACTTTCTATTTAGACACTACCTTTGCATCTTCTCACCAGTCATTTTGGGCTGCCGAAGTGTAAAAGTGTAAGAAATTATCAATGTGCCTTAATGAAAAACTTGTAATTGTTTTATTAATATGTATTATCTTCCCACTTTTGGAAATGAAGTATAAATTTAAACCACAATGGCTTTTATTTGTATCAATACATACTAGTCCTCACTTAATTGTAGTTTTCTTGATAATCATATTAGTCATCAACTTTCCACTTCCAGAATTGATATAGGTTTCAGAACATGCTTAACTTTACAAATGTAGATATTGTACAAGTTAGAACAGATTAAATACAATTAAATGTACTTAAAATAATAACATAATTATAAGTAGTGATAAAAATCACTGTAGTGAATCAGGATCAATTTATAACTAAATCCTTGTTCCTCCATTTTAGTTAAGGAAATAGAAATAGGTGAAATATGGATAAAAATGTGATATGATCCACAGTCAATCAGGGATCTTTTTATGTACCTCATTGAGGCAAGGTTATCATAGCCTTAATCTATAGCCCTCTGATCTTTACCCACTCATGGTCAGGGACCCCTTTGACAATCTGATAAATCTAGATAGATGCCCTTTCCCAGAGAAAACCTCATCAGCTCATACACTCAAAAATTTATATCAGGCTTCAGAGGGTTCAAAGACCAGGTAAGAAACTCTGCTTCCATGTAAGAGGACATTATGTTCCAGCTAAATCACTGTCTGTCTTTAGTTGGTTTACATTAGCTTTCATCTAATTTCTCTGAGGAATAGAGTCATGTTACCTAAAGCTTGTCAGAGACTGAACTTGGGCCATTCATCCTGTTCCTAATATAATCAAACCAGAATGAGAAATAAACTGTTTCCTTCCCTCACGCCTGTCCAGTGTTGGCTCAGACTGTTCTGCCTCACAAGTGCATACTTAATTGATGTAAAATATGCAGCTTATTGTTAACCGCACTTAAAGGATAGTTGGGTGTTTAAGACCAGTATTAAAAGAGGGAAGTGATAACACTGGTGCCTTTACCTGCCTTCTCTGTCAGCAAATCTTCTCACTGAGGAAACTGTTTAGAGTAGCACTTATTATTCCTACAGATCCTTCACAGATCTTTCTACTCTTTCTGTTTACATTCAGTATTTTATACAGGCCATACTGAATTTCAAAAAGCATAGTCTATACCATACGTCTAAGTCTATAAGGTATTCGTTAAGGATGAAAAATATCCCAAAATACTTTTATTGCAACAGTCTGATTTTTACCCCTTTGTGGTTACAGATCCCTTTGAAATTATATATAATAAATATAATATAATATAATATATAATTTTGGCATTTTTTTGTCCAGATAATCAATGTATTTCAATTACTTGCTAGCTATATGTTAAATACCTTTGGAAGCAATAATTAATCCTTCACAGGCCATTAAGGTGCTAGTGAAAAGTTAAACAGTATGGTATTTAGATGGCTCAACTGACTTACCTATGGTAAATGGGCTGTTTTTAGTCTTGAGGGCAGTCCATCACTGGGAGGTATCCACAAGGTAGGAAGAGACCCCTACACAATTAGATGCCCCTTGAGCAAAGATCAGCAAACTTTTCCTGAAAAGAAACAGATTATAAATATTTTAGGCTTTGTGAGCCATGTAATCTCTGTTGCAACTACCCAAATCTGTTATTTTAGGCCAAAGCAGCCATAGACAATATGTAAATGAATGAGTGTGTCTGTATTCCTATAAACCTGTTTACAAGAACAAATGGTATTCTAGATTTGGCCCATGGTCTCTGCTAGAATAAAAGTCCCACATTTGGTTTTTATCCTACTAGTATTCCTGGTTATTTTAGGCATTGTCCTTTCTAGAATTCACTATGGGTATCTGCCACTGCTTGAGAAAGCTGCTGAGAATCAACACTGCAATATATTGTGGAAATATGCTTTGGGGGCACCAAGTATATGACAAATGATGAATGAAACCGAGTTCTGTGGTTAGATCATTTCCAATCAGGATAGAGACTGAGGCGGGATTGGAAGATGTGCAGATAACATTCTTAGAAATACTTCTGTAGAGGGAAAATGTCATTATGAGTTTAAAATAAATTACTATATGCCCTGAACTTTAGTTGTGTGACTCCCTCAGTGAATTCACTTAAAAAACACTTTATCTCTTCTTTGTTTTCAGAGGCTTATGAAAGGAGTGCAATGCAGAATTATGAAAGAAGACGTTAATAAACTACCTAACATTATTTATTCAGCTTCATTTGTGTCAATGGGCAATGAAAGGTAAATTAAGACATGCACTATGAGGAATAATTATTTATTTAATAACAATTGTTTGGGGTTGAAAATTCAAAAAGTGTTTATTTTTCATATTGTGCCAATATGTATTGTAAACATGTGTTTTAATTCCAATATGATGACTCCCTTAAAATAGAAATAAGTGGTTATTTCTCAACAAAGCACAGTGTTAAATGAAATTGTAAAACCTGTCAATGATACAGTCCCTAAAGAAAAAAAATCATTGCTTTGAAGCAGTTGTGTCAGCTACTGCGGAAAAGGAAGGAAACTCCTGACAGTCTTGTGCTTTTCCTATTTGTTTTCATGGTGAAAATGTACTGAGATTTTGGTATTACACTGTATTTGTATCTCTGAAGCATGTTTCATGTTTTGTGACTATATAGAGATGTTTTTAAAAGTTTCAATGTGATTCTAATGTCTTCATTTCATTGTATGATGTGTTGTGATAGCTAACATTTTAAATAAAAGAAAAAAATATCTTGAAGATTTTTGTCACATCTTTTATTAACATTTATGTCCAATTAGCAATCTTTCCTTTAATAGGTGAAATAGGTTCAAAGCGGTTTTGTCTAAAATGCAGTTTCTCTCTCTGTCATGCACTTTTTTTGCTAAATCACTTGTCATGAGATCATTTATGAAGAACACAATTGCATTTTGCATTCCAAAGAGTAAAGGCTAAGTTCTGGTTTTATATGCTTTTAATTCCTTTTTACAAATAGGATAATAATCTATTTCAAAGATATATTTCACTGATTATTTTCTTGTTGAGTAAAACATCAGCTCACTACCATTTCAGCCCTGCTCAGAGCCCAGGTATAAATGCTTCAGTGCCTGAGTCTCACTAGAATTAAGATAGCAAATCAAATTCTCACAAAGATTGTCGGAAGATGATACAGAAAGATGAGGTGTTGATAATAGGGCAACACCCTCACAGCAAAAATAAGAACTCCTTTCCAGCATTTCTAAGAAGTGCCTGTGAATTGCTAATACCTATAACACTCTCTCTGTCTGATAGAAGCACATGCGTCAGGAATAAATACCAAGCATTGAGAGGGAGGCTTGTGCATTTTGATTGATAAGTGTCCTTGGAATCATTTTCTGATTGCATAGAGCATGTGAAGTATTGACCAGTGGTGAAACAATGCAGACAAGCACTGTTCAGTGAAGTAAAAAAAATGAATTTAGCCTGGACTGGTCACTGTTGGTGAGCAATAAAACCATTTGTAGGAGAGAAGAGCTAAAGCATATTTTAACATTTATATTTTCAATTAAATTTTTTTTTAAAAACTCCAACTCATATTCGTTAGTACACAATACATCTAAATAATGAAAAATTATATAATGGTAAGCAAAATGGAGAAAACCAGAGTCATCCCCTAGAGCCCCACTCCCCAACAGCAATGTTTAACATTCCATTGAATAATAATTATAATAAATAATCATTAGCTAAAATTATATATGTACTTAATCACTCAATGACAAAAATAATTGTCATTATTATCATTTTACAGATGGGGTTATGAAGCTTAACAAAATGCTGGGGTCAGAGATTATAATAGGAGTCAGGATTGGAAATAAACTGAGGGGGAAATAGAGCAAATATCTAACAATGAAATTGATTAAGCAAACATGTACTAAAACAACAGAATATTATACAGTCATTTAAAGCAGCATCATGGTGTATTTAATAATGTGGAACATATATGGTATGTTGTTAGACATAAAGCAGTATTTGTTATATATATATTTACATATGTATTTACATATATATATAGTTTTTCTGCATAGCTGTTGTAACAAGGGGAACAATTTTAGTGGATAAGCACATGGGACTCAATGTCATACTACTCAGGTTTGAATCTTGGCTCTATCACATTATGAATGGCCTTGTAAAGATGGGCGAGTCCCTTAACTTTTCTTTGCCTTATTTTCCTCATCAGTAAAATTAGAATAACACTAGTACTCACTACATGGCATTCAGCTGAGGGTTCAGTGAAATGATGCCTGTAAAGCTTTGAACACACTCTCTCACACACAGCGAGCATTCAGTGAATGTTACCTGTTCCCATTTTAAGCTACTGTTCAAAATGCCAGTGTGAAAATTAGTTCTATATTTTAGCCATAAAAAATTTTTATAGGCACTAGACACACTGAACAAGCAACAGCATGGGGTGGTATTTAAATCTTTGCTTCACAAATTAAATCCAGGCTATATCACAAATTTGCAGTGCTTTGTGCTGTTCATTGCTGCACTAAATAGTCCCCATGGCCCCTTCCCACTCTGAAATTCTATAAATCTCTGTGGTATGATCCCACAGTGCTACATAAAGACATGCATTGGTGGAACTTCACTCATGCCTGCTTTCCCTCTAGGCCCAGAAACCCAGCAGCAACACAAATAGGAAAAGGGACAGAAACTTCAGTTTAAGTTTCTGCTCAAAACATTTATTATTACTTTCTCTTTGTGCCATATTTCCTTTAAAGTAAGTTTTCTTCACCTATATTCTTTCTTATTGTATTCTGTTATGAAACAGCAAAAAGACCAAACTATATAAACTTACCTGTATACATTATTGCTTTGGTTTTTGTTTGTTTTGTTTTTGTTTCTGTATTGGTCAGGGCCCAGGGCAAAAATAAATTATTTTCAAGCTAATTTGAGAAGGGGTTAATAAAGGGACTAGTTACAAAGTTATGGGCAGCATGTAGAGAAGCTAGTAATGGTATATGGTTCTCCATGCTATGTTCTTGGGAGCAACAGCTACCCCTATGCCAGAAGGATCAACGTGAAGAAATGAGGGTCCCTGTATGCAAAAGGCTGCTTGATGGCAGTTGCCTTCAGTAAAAGAGTGGAGCCAAAACAAGGTGTTCAAGTATGGATGGGAGGAGGAGAGTGGGGTGACCAGGTAATAAATATCCCATCCTCATTGCCACCCAGCTGTCTGATCTCCTGTCGGTACCTCCCACTGGGCAAACCCAACTGGAAAACAGAAGAGTAGGAGCCCTTGAATGCTGTCTACACAAGTAAGCAGCACATATAGGGCTCTTGAGCATGTGGAGAAAGCCGGCAGGTGCATTGGTGGGGTGGGGCAGGGGACGAAGAAGGAAGATATTCAACACGTGTGCTCTATTATCTTGAATCAAAGGGAAATTAATAAGCAGAAATCCAAATAAAGGAAAGCATACAGTAACAATAAAAGTCCTTCTCTACATCCCCAGGGATATAGTTTCACATGGATCCATCCAAACAGACAAAAATAAGAGCATCTTGTCTCAATTTGAGCACGTGCTGAAATCTCTCCTTCTAACACGAAATCATTATGAATGATTTTTAAAGGTATATTTTTAAGGAAGTTAATACATATGTTGGGATTTATGCAAAACACAGGAAAGATTTTTATTAGATCAGAAATTTTGTAAATCCCCAAAAAAGAAGCAGAAGGGAAGCCACAATAGTAAGCCATAGCCCTAGCAGGAAATTGCAGAGGCTACAGTGGAAGGTGCCAACCCCAGAATAAGGAATTGACCACTGCAGACAACAGACTTGCTAGCAATACTGGATGAGTATTGCAGCCATGAGATAAGGGGACAAAATATTCAAAATTCTTAAGGAAAACAGTATTTAACCAAACTATCATTTAACAGTGAGGATGAATTTGTGGAAGAAGAAAAGCCAACTAAAAGCTGTTAACTTAAGCCTTATTAAAACCATTGCAACATGAGAATAGCTCAAAATAGCTATTTCTGCTGAAGAGCAGAAAGCCTAAGGAATTTATATGTTAGATTAGCCGGGTGCAGCAGCTCATGCCTATAATCCCAGTGCTTTGAGAGGCTGAGATGGGAGGATTGCTTGAGGCCAAGAGTTTAAGACCAGCCTGGTCTTAGAAAAGCAAGACCTCATCTCTACAAAAAATATAAATGAAACATTAGCTGGGCATGGTGGCACACGCCTGTAGTCCTAGCTATTCAGGGAGCGAGGTGGGAGGATCATTTGGGCCCAGGAGTCTGAGGTTAAGGTGAGCTATGGTTGTGCTACTATATTTGAGCCTGGGCAACAGAGCAAGACCCTGTTTCTGAAAACAAATGAACAACAACAACAACAACAACAAAACATAAGAATTTACATGTTAGGTTGATGAAGGTCAGTCAATATTTCACTATATCCTGAAAATTGTCCACTGTTCCAATTCAGAGAAGGTATGGGGCTGTATTAATAATGAGACAGGATTCAGGTCCTGCAAGACTGAAGCTTAGGTTCTAGCAGCTGTTATCCAATTTGGGTCTGAAAGGAAAAGTGAGGAGAAAGAGGCGTGGGCCCAGATCTTACTAGGGTCAGTGAAATAAATTCAGTCATTCACCTTCTTTCACTAATTAAGGGCATTTTCACGCATAGAAGACCTCAGAAACTTTACACCCACCTTCTTTGAAAAAATTACTAAGGACTTATTTCAGCAAGAAGAAAACTAAATCTGGGAGGAAATAATTATAAGAAATAGGGTGAGCAAAGTAATCATTTTTAAAATATTGCCAAATTGAAGAGTTATGTATGTGTGTGTTAAATAAACAATCTAGAAATAAAATCTGATAAGATGTCAACATGGGAGTTAGCTGGGGGAGAAGGAAGGACAGTATAAAAGGAAATGAATACATGCTAAATTTATTGTGTTCTTGAGGAGGCTAGGACATAATCCAGACTTTTTCTCAAAGAATGTGTAAGTTTCTGTGTGTGAGTTAAAAATATACACAGGCTAAAACTAAAAGAATAGATGAATAAGTAACTATCAAAACAGAAGAAGGAAAATGTTGCAAAGCACAATCTAATCAACAGAAGGAAAGAAAGCTTTTTAAAAATCTTCGTTAAAAAACTAACTAGGCCAGGCGTGGTGGCTCACACCTGTAATCCCAGCACTTTGGGAGGCCGAGGTGGGCGGATCACCTGAGAGGTCAGGAGTTCGAGACCAGCCTGGCCAACATGGTGAAACCCCATCTCTACCAAAAATACAAAATTAGCCGGGTGTGGTGGTGGATGCCTGTAATTCCAGCTACTTGGGAGGCTAAGGCAGGAGAATTGCTTGAACCTTGGGGGTAGAGGTTGCAGTGAGCCGAGATTGCGCCATTGCACTCCAGCCTGGTCAAAAAGAGCAAAACTCTATCTCAAAAAACCAACCAAACAAACAAACCTAACTAAACATTTATATTGGCATAAATATAAGTAGGTTTATTAGACCTATTAAAAGACAGAGATGTCAGGTTGCTAAAAAGATAAAAAATGTAGCTATTTATTATTTCCCAAAAGACAAACCTGAAAAAAATAGAAAAATGTTAAAAAATAAAGGGATATTTTAAAAATCTGCCAAATACTAACATAATGATTATATGGCAATTTTACTGTCATACAAGTCAATAAAAAATTTTCCTGGTAAAAATTCCAGGAAATAAAAAATGATTATTAATATTGATAAAAGGAATAATCTACAAAGAACACATAACAGCATTGAACCTTTATGAATATGAGGTATAGTCAAAATATATAAAGCAGGCTGAGAACAGTGGCTCACATCTGTAAACCCTGAACTTTGGGAAGCCAGGGAAAAAGGGTTGCCTGAGTCCAGGAGTTTGAGACTAGCCCAGGAAACATAGCAAGGTCTCATCTTTACCAAAAAGATTTTTTAAAATTGTGTGTGTATATATATATATGTATATATACATATATTTTTTTTACTGGGAATTGTGAAGAATGCTGCAATGAACATAGGAATGCAGGTATCTTTTCAATGTACTGATTTCATTTTTAAAAATATATATATACCCAGAAGTGGGATTGCTGGATCATATAGTAGTTCTGTTTTTACATTTTTGAGCAATCTCCATACTGTTTTCCGTAAGTTGTACTAATCTACATTCTCACCAATAGTGTAAAAAGTTTCCCTTTTCTCCACATCCTTGCAACACTTGTATTTTGTCTTTTAGATAATAGCCATTCTATTATAAGAAGGGTGTATATATATGCCAATCAAAATATTTTAAAGCATTAAAAATGTGTAAATAATAGCTATGAAAAATGTCACACTTTTTCAGTCAAAAAGTAAGCAAGTGCAAGAGGAATTAAATAGACATATAGAGAATTAAGACAAATAGACATATGCAATCAAGAATCTTCATCCCTAATGAACCCCAAAAATCCTCAAAAAATACTAGCAAGCCAAATTCCACATCACATTAAAGGAATCATATACCATGATTAAGTGGCATTTATCTCTGGGTTGCAAAGATGGCTAAACATATGCAAATCAGTTGATGTGATTTAATAGAATGAAGGATAAAAATCATATGATTATTTCAATAGATGCAGAAAAAGCATTTGACAAATTCAACATCCTTTTATGATTAAAACTTTCAACAACTACATAAAGAATATACTAATATTATTTTTGTTGTTTCTCAACATGATAAAGGCCACACATGACAAGCTTACAGTTAACATTATACTCCACAGTAAAAAGTTGAAAGCTTTCCAAGATTAGTAACAAAGCAAGGATGCCTACTCTTTCCACTCCTATCCAATATAGTACTGGAAGTCCTAACCAAACCAATTAAGCAAGAAAAAGAAATAACAAGCATCCAAATTGAAAAGAAAGCAGTAAACTTTTCCCTTTTTGCCAATGACATGACCTTATACATAGAAAACTATAAAGATTCCACCAAAAAAACTCTTGGAGCCAATCAATTCTGTAAAGTTGTATAATACAAGATCAGCTATAAAATCAACAGCATTTCTGTACACTAACCACAAACTATCCAAAAAAGAAATCCAGAAAATAATATTATATATCATAGCATTTTAAAAATACATAAAATGTTTAGAAATAAATTTGACCAAGGAGTTTCTACATTGTTTTCTACATTGAAAACTACAAAATATTGATGAAATAAATTGAAGATGAAAAGAATAAATGGAAAAATATCATTTTCATGGATTAGAAGAATTAATATCATAAAAATGCCTGTACTACTCAAAGTGATCTACAGATTTAATGAAATTCCTATTAAAATTTCAATGAGGTTTTTACAGAAAGTTTTTTTAATTCTAAAATTTGTATGGCATCACAAAAATCATGAATAGCCAAAGCATCTTGACCAAAAAGAACAAAACTGAAGGCATCACACTACCTGACTTCAAAATATACTACAAAGGTATAATAATCAAAACATCCCAGTACTGGCATAAAAACAGATATATAGACCAATGGAACAGAATAGAGGGCCCAGAAGAAATCCACACATTTACAGTCAAATGACCTTCAACAAAGGCAGCAAGAACACACAATGGGGAATGGACAGTCTCTTCAGTAAGTGGTGTTGGGAAAACTGAATATACACATGCAAAAGAATGAAATTAGACTGGTTTCTTGCACCATCTGTAAAACTCAACTGAAAATAGATAACTTACTTAATTGTAAGGCCTGAAACTATAAAACTACTAAAAGAAACCATAGGGGAAAAGCTTCTTTACATAGGTCTGGGAAATTACTTTTTGGATATGACTCCCACAGCTCAGGCAACAAAATAAAAAATGGGCAAATGGGATTGTATCAAACTGAAAAGCTTCTGCACAGCAAAGAAAAACAAAAGTGAAGAGACAGCCAACAAAAGGGGAAAAAATATTTGCAAGTCATACATCTGATAAGGGGTTAATATTCAAAAAATATAAGGAACCCAAACAACCTTATAGCAAGAAAATGAATAACCCAATTTTAAAATGAGCAACAGATGAGAACAGACATTTCTTAAAAGAAAACATACAAATGGACAACAGACATATGAAAAAATCCTTAACATCCCTAGTCATTAGGGAAATGCAAATAAAAACCACAGTGAACTCTCACCTCACACTTCTTAGAATGGCTATCATCAAAAAGACAAAATACAACAAAAGTTGCAAGGATGTGGAGAAAAGGAAAACTTTGTACACTATTGGTGGGAATGTAGATTAGTATAACTATTATGGAAAACAGTATGGAGATTCCTCAAAAATTTAAAAACAGAACTACTATATGATCCAGCAATCCCACTTCTGGGTATATATATTTTAAAAAATGAAATCAGTACATTGAGGATATACCTGCATTCCTATGTTTATTGCAGCATTCTTCACAATTACCAAGATATGGAATCAAACTAAGCATCCATTGACAGGTAAATGGATAAAGAAAATGCAGCACACACACACACACACACACACCTCCACACAATGAAATACTATTCAATCTTTTCAAAGAAGGAAATCTGATCATTTGTAACAACATGGATAAACCTAGAAGACATTATGCTAAGTAAAATAAGCCAGGCACAAATACTACATGATCTCACTTATATGTGGAGTTTGAAAAGTCAAGCTCATAGAAGCAGAGAGTAGAATGGTGGTTGCCAGGGGCTGGCGGAAGGGAAGAGGAATGTGGAGATGTTGGTCAAAGGGTAAAAATGTTTCAGTTAGACAGGGTGAATAAGTTCTGAAGCATTAAGCTTGCAGAGCATGGTGGCTACTGTTAATAATAACGTATTGCATATTGAAAATTGTTAAAAATATAGATCTTAAATTTTCTTATCTCACACACAACAAAAGTTTGTGAGGTGAGAGATATGTTAATTAGCCTGATTTCATGATTTTGCAAGGTATGCATATATCAAAACATCAAGTTGTATACCATAAATATATCCAATCTTTATTTGTCAGTTATACCTTAATAAAACTGAGGAGGAAGAATCTTTACCAAATAGACATACTTTAAAATATATATGTGGAATTTTCAGATAATTGAACAATAGGACAAAAAAATGAAAGAAATAATTTTAAAGAGATAAACTTTGGAAAGCTATTGAAAAAAGATAAGGTAAAACTTGACATTGACAAAAAATAGCTATATATACACAAGAGTTGGAAAAATGTTTAAGATACTGCTATACAAAATTCTACACCAATGAATGTATGAAAGTATAATTTTTGGTTATTAGAAATTATTATTGTTCAAAATTAGAGTATTAAAATAGCCCACTGAAAATGGAAGTATTTATAGCTCATTATACACTCATTAACTACACCTCCTAACCCACACTGACATCTAAAAGGCAGTAACCCAGACCATTTAATAGATAATTCCAACTAAAACTCTAAGAATGAAAGTAATGAACTTTTCCATCTTTAATAACTGTTTCAGAAATAGGAAAATAAGGGCAAGTTAACTCTCCAACACATTTAATGAGGTCAGTCTACACCTAAAAGAAACTACTGAACTCATTTAATAAGACTAGCCTAACGCTGATATAAAACCAAAGGAAGGACTCTAGAACAGAAAACTGTAGGCCATCCCCACTTGTGACCATAGAAACAAATAATAGAAATAACAAATCTATGTATATGCTATTATATAAGCTATGTAAACAATGTATAAGATATAATAATTTTATAATATATGTACATATTATATACTTACATGTTATATATGTTATAAAATATTACACACAAAAAAGATTAAATAAGGCTTTCCCAGAGATGCAACATTAGAAAGCTTATCATTATAATATACCTCAATAACATATTAAAGGTGAAGGTGGGTCTCAAAGCTCTCTCCCAGCTCCTTTTGGAAATATTGATGAGCTGATCCTAAAATTCTTGTAATAAACCAAGTGACCCACAATAGCCAAAACAATTTTGAAAAGGAACAAACTTGGAGGACTCATACTTACCAATGTCAAAACTTACTACCAAGCTGCAATAATCAAGACAGTGCAGCTCTGGTATAAGGTTAATCATATAGACTGTTGCAATCAAAATGAGGATCAGTAATAAAACCGCATATTTATGGTTAACTGATTTTTAGCAAGTGTGGTCAAGCAATCAATGGGGGAAAGAATGGTCTTCTTTTTTAATGGTACTGGGATAGCTAGATATCCACAGGTGAAGGAATGATGGAGGAATTCTTCCTCACACCATACACAAAAATTAACTCCAATGGATTACAGACCTTCAGTATGACCTAAAACTATAAAACACAGCAGTAAATCTTTGCAGCTTGGGTTAGCAAAGCATTCATAGATATGACACCAAAAGCAAAAATTAGATAAATTTTTCTAAACCTTACCAAAGTTAAAAACTTTTCTGTGTCAAAGGTCACTATCAACAAGGTGAAAAGACAACCCATAGAATAGGAGAAAGTATTTGAAAATCACATATCTGATAAGGGACAAATATGGGCAAATATCTAAACAGGCATTTCTCCAAAGAATGACCAATATGCACATGAAAAGCAACATCATTAACTCTTAGGGAAAGGTAAACCAAACTCACAGTGAGATGCCACTTCACCCACACTAGGGTGGCTATAATAAAAAAGACAGGTAACAAGTGTTGGTAAAAATGTAGAAAAATTGGGAACCGCCTACATTGCATTTGGGAATATATAATTGTGCAGTCATTTTGGAAAACAGTTTGCAGTTCCTCAAAATGTTAAACATAAGAGTTACCACATGACCCAGAAATTTCCTTTCTAGGTATATAACCAAGAGAAATGAGAACATATGTCTACACAAAAACCTGTACAAGAATGTTCATAGCAGTATTATTCGTATAGAGAAAAAGTGAAAACAACCCAAATGTCCATAAACTGATGAATGAATAAGCAAAATTCAGTACATCCATATGATAAGAATATTATCCTGCAATAAAAATAAATGAAATACTGATAAATGCTGCAACATAGATAAACTTTGAAAATGTTTTGCTAGGTGAAAGAAGCCAGTCAAGAAAGAGTACATATTATTCCACTTATATAAAATGTCCAGAATAGGCAAATCCGTAGAGGCAGAAATGTATTAGTGGTTGCCAGTGGGAAGGAAATGGGGGGTAACTGCTAAAGCTACAGTGTTTCCTTTTGAGATGATGTTCTAAAATTGTGGAGATGTGCACAACTCTATAACTGTACTAAAAATCAATAGTTGTACACTGACATATCCATGGCATGCCTAAGAAATGTCTTAGTAGGAGATGTGCACAAGCCAGTGCAGAGTATGATTATCAGTACAGAGGGCAGAACCAATTAGGCCGCAATCCAGTGCTACATCACCTTGCAGTGGGGCTATGAGAAGCCAGTTCCCCCATCCTACTTGGGACCATGCAGCACTCAGTGGGCATGACTGGGGCCTGGAATGTCTGAACATCAGTCTGCTAAGGACCTCCAGATCTCTCTGTCTTAAGAAGCAGCCATTTACAGGGCTGCTATGTGTTGTATGTATAGGGTTGTGTACAATCAGTGTGATTCAATCATTCACTTAACTTGTGTATTAATTTATTGACTCTATTCACTTATATAACATGGTATTAGGACATTCCTTTTGTGTGCTAGTCATTGTACTAAGCATTAACTGCCCAGAGAAAACAAATCTTAGTCTTTTGCCACAGAACCAACCCGTTATTTTTAATTGTAGTGAATAAAGGGAAGGATTCAAGCATTTATTCTGCCTTTAGTAAATAAGCTGTTAAAAATTTCTCTATATAGAAGTATTCCAGCTAACAAATGAAGACAAAAATGTAAGAATTAGAATATCACTATTTTACAGCCCCTATGAACTAATAGATGTAGGCAATAGTCATCAATCAATACTAACATCACAAATGAGAAATAAACAGGTTATATGTGTTTCTTAATGGAATTAAACAACATTGTGTGTGAAGTCTTGCCAAAAACGTTCAAGCTTGATCAAGTTTCTAGATCTAACTACCAGTTTGGAGGAAATAAAAAAGTTAGAGTTACATAATAAATGACTTCATGGGAAAGACAATGGAAATTCTAAAGAAAGATATTCAGCTCCTCAACAAATACATTTTAAGATAAAGAAAAGGAAAGGAAACGGAAGAGTAGCTTAGAGATGAAAAGAGACTTGAGAGACATATCAACCAATTGCAATATATGGACATTATTTGAATCCTATATTAACAAATAAAAATGAAGTATGAGATAATCAGAGAACCTTGAACACTGGACATTCGATGACAATAAGGAATTATTGTTAATGTTTAGATGTGATAATGGTATACAGTTATGGTTAAACAATGTATGAGTTGCAGTCATTGATCTTAAGAAGCTCACAGAAAGTGGGGGGAATACGCAGGTTGAAAAATGATTCAAATACAACTTGATAAGGTTACGCCAGTGATAAGTGAAAAGTATTGTGGGAACACAGAGATGAGTACCACCCAGGAGGCTGAAGGAATAATTCCCATATAAGACAGATAAGAGTCTTAAAGGATGAGAAGTTTGCCAGGGAAATTAGGCAGGAAGGGAGCCCTGAAACAAGAACAATATGAACAGAGACAAAGAGGTATTAAAAAAAACAGGATGTGTTCCAAGCAGTGCAAATATTTGAGCATGGTTACAGCACAGAGAAGGTGGTGAGATATGAGGTTGGAGAGACAGGCTTGCATGAGATCTTACTGGATCTTTCTCGATTCTGTATGAAGGCCAATGTACTACCTGTTTGATGTTTAAGTATTTTCAGAGACGGAGAAATGTCATTTAAGAGTTATAACAGGTTTCTCTCTCTCTCTCCTTTTTTTTTTTTTTTTTTTTTTTTTTTGAAACAGAGTCTCACTCTGTCCTCCAGGCTGGAGTGCAGTGGCATGATCTCAGCTCACTGCAAGCTCCGCCTCCCAGGTTCACGCCATTCTCCTGCCTCAGCCTCTCCAGTAGCTGGGACTACAGGCGCCCACCACCACACCTGGCTAGTTTTTTGTATATTTTAGTAGAGACGGGGTTTCACCCTGTTAGTCAGGACGGTCTCTATCTCCTAATCTCGTGATCGCCCGCCTCAGCCTCCCAAAGTGCTGGGATTACAGGCGTGAGCCACCGCGCCAGGCCAACAGGTATCTCTTTCTAGAGATGAAGACTTCACTGTACTTCAAGCTTCTAATATAGGTTACAAAAGTGTTATTCAATATGATGTGGGTTGTCATCACTAAGATTCCTGCTAAAATTCTGCTATCTTTTAAACCAAGGAACAGAACACTCAGGAGAACTGGCCCATGTGCTAATGAGGTTCCCACTGTCCCTTCTAAGCCCTATGCCTGGATCAGCAGAGGACTCTCATCTCATCCTGTAGAAAGGTTTGGCTTCAGTATACTCCTGAGAGCTGGAGTTAGGCTTCTGTGGGCTGTAAACAGAAAATAGAAAACAGCCGACTCCCTCGGGCCATGCTTCTTCTTGGTATCTTGTTCCACGTCTATCCCAACTGTCTGCCAAATTTCTTTATGCTTTCTAAGACAAATTCATGGCCTTTTCCAGTTTCCTCAGAAGGGGCACTTGTAAACTCCAAAGGAAGGTGAGACCAGATCATGGCCCAGAAATTCTGTTTGGCTTACCTTCTCTGGAACCTTCATCTAAGAGTGGCAATATTCTCCTTTCCTTACGCAGCTAGGTTTGCACTTTTTACTCAGTTAAAAACAAAAATAAACTAAACAATATATTGTTTAGAGATACATAAGTAAGTGGCAAAACCATAAAGAAAACCAAGAACATAATTAACACAAAACACCAGACAGTGGTTTCCTTTGCTGGAGGAAAGAAAAGAGGAGTACACAGGGCATTTCTGAAGTACTGGGTAGATTTCTTAACTATTGACTCTATTCACTCTATTGATTTCTTAACATGGGGGTTACATTGCTGTTTATTTTATTCTAACCATTCTCCAAACCATATGTATATGTATGATATACTTTTCAGTGTGTATGTAACATGACAGACACACAATTTTTAAAGTTATGGGATTCAAGACAAACATCTTTCATAGCTCCATCATTTGAAACTTTTCCCTAGATATCAGTCTTGCAAATTGATGGCAAGTGGTGGTGACCGACATTCACCTTCCCCTATGCTAACTATCCTGCCTCTTGAAAAAAAGAGTGAAGCAAGTGTGTGTGCATATGTGAGGAGCTATAGGTCCATTTTACTACTATTGGGTAACTCTGCCTCTGAATTTCTGGACAAACCCATAAATTTGAAATAAATTCTCCTTCCCTTGCCCCATGCCTTTTGAAACTGAAGAACATTTTTCAAAGTTCAGTTAAGTGAAACACCTTGCATAAAAAATGTTGTAATTGAGCCTGCTCATGAACAAAAATAATGTATACCAAAATAATTTAGGTATATAAAAAAGTAAAGATAAAATGACATTGTTGGGACAGGAAGTCTAGGAAGAAATTAAAAGCTAAAGAAGAGAGTGGAATAAGCCAAACCCACATGGACATCTCAGAAAAGAAGGAAGGTGCCTCAGTGGAAGACATTTCCAATAGACATTTTCTTTCCTCTCTTCCCTAAATTTTGTTCATATTAATCTCAATTTCTAAAAATATTTACCTGTGTAATTTATTTCTTCAAAGATCATTTACACACATGAAAGGAAACTCTTTCTAAATAAACCAAAGTGCAGAGATAATTTCTAAGCTTTGTTCATTGAGTTATTATTATGCAAAAAGAAATATTTAGGGAATTATAAAAAACTTCCCTACTGCAATTTCATAAAATATTATTCTCTTATAATACACATTAATGGCCTCTTCTAAATAGGTGTTAAGTCTATTAGGTAAATATATCATTACACATTTGCAGTCTTTTTTCCCTTCCTCATTTGGTTATGTTGTTACAAAAATGCATTCCGAAATTCCAAATACATTTGGAAGACTTTTAAAATTTTATTATAATAACTTTTTGGTGCCACCAAATTTTATATGACTCTATTCCAAAGGTTGAGCTTATTTCATACTATTTCAGAAGAGTAAAAATTATGTTGCATTGCTCAGACATAATAGACTAGAAAGATTGATTCATTCACTCCTCTGTTTATTTAATCATTCATTCATCCATCACACTTAATTGTCTTATAGTGGTAAGACCTTGTGATAAGTGCAATGGGGAAAATATTCATGAATTGGACCATGAGGCTGACATCAAAACGCCTCATATCTAATAGGAGATTAAAATATGCCCAAATAACAAAACTGTTAATTACCATAAGAGAATATTTTTTAAGTACGATTACCTCTGTGATGGCACAGATCATTTTCTTCTTTCTCTCTGGTGATCCCTTTCACCTGGAATAGTGCTTGGCCCATAGCAGGCGCTCATGCTTATTGAATGGGGGTGGGGAGAAATGTATGAATGAAAAAAAGATGACACATGACCTGGGCTTGGATAATGGAATAATCTGTTCATCAGAAAATACATAAGGCAATTTCAAAAATCAAGATTGTGCTTGTGAGTCTTATTTTGACCAAATTCAGTTCTTTTCAGCAATAATTACCTCAGCATGGTCTTAAACCTCCCTCTCCACACTTGTCCTGTCACCACAACTTAAGAAAACATCCATGAACATAAAGACAAAGGCAGTCCCAGGAACTAGGGGAAATTTGTTGAACTATGGTTGATCCATCAAAGAGTGCTGTTCATTTCAAAAGAGTGACCTTGGGGTGTTATGCACTTAGTTCCATGATGCTAACATTATTTAATATATGCATAGAACTCCAGAAGTTGCCTTCAGAATCTGCATCAGCTCCTCTAAATATCCACAATGGCTACATTTTTATCTTTTAAAGGTGGCTTTAATATTTGAGAGTCCTGATATTTTCTCTACTTCAATGTACAAATAAATCAGTTGAGTAACATTATTACTGGATATCTTAAAGAGGTACTCCAATTACATTCTCAGAATACTTGCTCTACATAATGGCAAGGTATATAAAGTGGAAAGGAGGCTTGTTTAGATGGCTTTCTTTACAATTTTATTTAAATAAATCTTCAACTACCCACTGCGATGTAATATAATATTTTTTGAAAGATCAATGGGGCTGAAGTACCAAGTGACCATATACTGGAGCTTCTGAGTTGCCAGCAATTCAATAAAAGCTTGGAATAAAATAAGACCAACAACTTGAAAGTCTGAAATTATCATTTTCAAGAGTCATTTTGTAGCAAACAAGAATATAGAGAGGACTAGAATTATTTAAATTAGTGAAAACATGTAGGTGGTTCTGAAATACAGAAAATAGCCTTACAAAAGTTCAGAGTGGGTAAGCATCTCTAATGTAATACCCTGCAGTGACATATTCCATAGAACAAACAAAAGAATACCTTATTTTTTTAATAGTGAAAGATCTCTTAGAAGGGGTTCTTATCTATACTCCTAGATGGCTAACATACTTTATCTCATATCATCATTGTGATACATTATTGATGGTGTCAATGTTATACATAGTGAAGACATGCCAGTGTATTTTCCTCAATGTCCAGGATAGACTATATTTTTTATATACTTTCTACATTAACTACATATGTCTTCTATTATTCAGTAATAGTCTAAGATACTCTGTCCTCTTTGCAGTTGACCCAGAAAATGAATCAATCTTGTGGGTCACCTCAAATCCTGGTTTTCAATGGGGAAAAAAAACTTCAAAAGTTCTATTAACCAACAATAGTATAAAGAATATTAAAAAGTGCTTGTTGCATATTAAACAATGTGCCTATCTCATTTTTCTTTTCACTTTGCTTTTTGGATTGTCAAGGTTTTCCTCAAAATTGCTGTAATAATATAGAAGAGAATGTCACGTCTCCTCCCTTTTCCAAAACTTTATAAAAAATTTCTTACAAGCTTGTGGATGTAATTGTCTTGATTTAAGGAGAATAAACTGAGAAAGAAAAATGTCTAAGCAAACAACTGTTCAAATATTTTAGAAACTATTAAAACTTAAGGAAAATGTTCTTTTGAAGAGCTAATCACTTATGTAAGAATTTGTAATTATGTAATGATATATGATTAATAATTACTACTCATGTTTAAATAAACTGTAGTTGTTTTCTTGTGTGATTTATATTATAAATTATTAGGCCAAAATAATGTTTGATATAAATATCATTTTATTTAATGTAATAGGCATTAATTATAAATAATTAGATAAAATTATTTTATTATACATGATGAAATATATTATTTGGATGATATATTTCAGTATTTCTTAAAAAGGACTTTACTATGGAAACACAATGTATGATATTCACAAAACATGTGTGATGCAATCCCAAGATATATATCTAGATGGATAGCTGCAGAAGAGACAAGAGATTCTGAAGATTGTGAATAATTCCTAATGAGGTGACCCTCAAAATACTTAAACTTAAGAAAACATAAGAGAATGTAAATGAATTAAAATGATGCTATTTTTTACCTTAACTTTTATTCTTTTCAAATTTCAAAAACCTTATAATTTTTACTATTATTAACAAATTTGTTATGATATACCTCATGTCTGATTCAGACAAACCAATATTTTATTCTAGTTGCTAATGCTGCTCTATTCTATAGTTCATTCATCCAAACACTATCCATTTGCCACACATTTTGAGTGTCTGCTAGGTATCAGGCTCTGTGATAGGCACTGGCATTATGGAGATGAACAAGGAATCTTTGAACTCAGTTTCATCTCTTAAAGATCAATATATTGAATGCCTGAGAATGATCAGTGTATTGAATTGTTTTTCATGTTAGAATTTCATAATTGATGAGCTATAAAATATTCTTTATCTTAACCCCTGTAATTTTAAAAATTATTGAACAACTTCCCTATTTTACTTAATGTTCATTTACTGATTACTATCTATTTGATAGAGAGGCTAAAAAGGAAAATTTAGTTTTCAGGAAGACCCATCAGAAATTAAGACATGAGCTTCTGATAAAGATGGCAGTCTAGGAGAGAAGAAGTATCATCTTTTGCTTAACCATCTCAAGGTTCATGGCTGAGACTCCTATAACAAAAAAACAGAATAAAAGCATACGAGTTAGTTTAATATAAATTATAGGTGACACAGAAGCCTCAGAAATGAAGATCTGAAAAAACAGGAATATCTCTGTGTATTTTATGCTAAGTCTGATTTTAAAAAAAAGATGGTTGTGAAGAAACGTGATTGGGCAAAAAGGAAGATGATGCAATGATAATAAACTGGGGGGGAACTCAGCAAAGCCTGTTTGTTCATATTCTTTTCTGTGTCTGTGTCTTCAGAGATAAGGATGGTCCTTTTATCCAGGTAGAGGGAGGACTGTTTGGAGTGAGGGTCTTTTGGAATGAAGGTCTTATAACCTGCTTCAGGGGAAGGTCAGCTTGGTTTTATGGCCCACTTCAGGGGAGAAAAGAAAAAAAGAATTCTAGTTTCTATGGACTGCTTGAGGAGAGAGGGGGGGCATGAGAAGGTCAAAGAAACCTTCCTGCTTCTGCAGTTTTCTTAATTTTTCAGCTTAAGACTCAGTATTCCAAGATGCCATATTTTGGGCTATCATGTTCTGAGTTCTGTCTGCAGTTTACGCCTATATTATATTTTACCCTCCCTGAAACTTACTGAATTTGAGGGAAGAGAGGGCATTCTGTGTATAGCTGAAATAAAACAACTTAGCTTCCTAACCAAGAAAAATTTTAGATGAACCCTGCAGCTCCTCAATAAAATAAACTGAATTAAGACAAATGCTGAACCATCAAATAAAAGCAATGTGAATTTTGTTCAATTTTTAGCAATATGGAATAGTAGAGAGCCCAAAGTCATATAGCCTCAAATCATTTAAGCTATTTTAAAAGGAGGAATATTTTAAAATATGCTTTTAAAACAATGAAAGACACTGTTGAGAAATTGCAATAAGCCATGTGAAGCTGATAGCAAAGCAGGAACTCCAGCCTGATAAGATAAGTTTGGACCCCAGAGGTCCAGAGCACTATAGTGGTTCTCAAAGTGTGTTCCCTGGACCAGTGGCAGCAGCATCACCTAGAAGGCTGTATTTCTAACAATTTCCTAAGTGTCTTCCTAAATCTACTAAATCAATAACTTTGGAAGCTGGGTCCAGTAATTAGTGTTTTAAGAGAACTAGAGTGGTTCTGAAATTATAGCATATATCAGAATCATTTAGAGGGCTTGTTAATTTCATCAGTGTATTTTCTGGGAATCAGCAGCATTGTTAGAAATGCAGAATCTTAGGCCCTACCCCATACCTACCACATCAGAATCTGCAGTTTAACAAGATTCCCAGGTGACTTCTACACATTAAAATTTGAGAACCACTGGCCTAGAGTAATGTCTTCCAAACGTTTTTGACTCAAAGAAAATATTCTTTGTGATACAATATACGCACACACACACATACACACACACACACACACACACTCACACACACACTGCAGTGGGGTCAGGAGTAAGTGAGGTGAATAAGATACCCAGGATATGAAATTTAAAGAGGCATTCACTTTCAGAGTCCTGCAAATGCACTTACATAAGTGAGTGCCTCTTTTAATTTTGTACTCTAATTGACTCACTTCATCTCATTCTCATCCACTGCTAGCTTTGAAGGCAGAGAAAACGAGCCATGAGCCAAAGATTGTGGGTGGCCTCCGAAAGCTAGAATATCCTGAGCTGACAGCCAGCAAGGAAATGAGGACCTCAGTAGAATAACCACATGGAACTGAATTCTACCAATAACAAGAGTGACATTGGAAGTGGATTCATTCTTAGAACTCCAAGAAAGGAATACAGCCTGCCTGGCACTTCTATTTCAATACTGTAGCACTCTAAGCAGAGGACTCCACTGAACCACACCGTACCCATAAACAGGAAGTCTTTTATGCAGCTGGTATTTATGGGAATTGGAAATTTTGACCTACACAGCTGTGAGATAATAAATGGGTGCTGTTTTAAGCCACTAAAATTTTTTTATTTTTTTAATTTATTTTTAATTTCCATAGGTTTTTGGGCAACAGGGGTATTTGGTTACATGAGTAAGTTCTTTAGTGGTGATTGGTGAGATTTTGGTGCACCTATCACCCAAGCAGTATACACTGAACCCAATTTGTAGTCTTTTATCCCTCACTCCCCTCCCACCCTTTCCCTGGAGCCACCAAAGTCCACTGTATCATTCTTATGCTTTTGCATTCTCATAGCTTAGCTCCCACTTATGAATGAGAACATAGGATGTTTGGTTTTCCATTCCTGAGTTAGTTCACTTAGAATAAAAGACTCCTTGGCCGGGCACGGTGGCTCACGCCTGTAATCCCAGCACTTTGGGAGGGTGAGGCAGGCGGATCATGAGGTCAGGAGATCAAGACCATCCTGCCTAACACAGTGAAACCCCATCTCTCCTAAAAAATACAAAAAATTAGCCAGGTGTGGTGGCAGGCGCCTGTAGTCCCAGCTACTCAGGAGGCTGAGGCAGGAGAATGGCGTGAACCTGGGACGCAGAGCTTGCAGTGAGCTGAGATTGTGCTACTGCACTCCAGCCTGGGCGACAGAGCGAGACTCCATCTCAAAAAAAAAAAAAAAAAAAAAAAAAAAACCAGGTTCCAAGATGGCTGAATAGGAACAGCTCCAGTCTACAGCTCCCAGCTGAGCGACGCAGAAGACGGGTAATTTCTGCATTTCCAACTGAGGTACCAGGTTCATCTCACTGGGGCTTGTCGGACAGTGGGTGTAGGACAGTGGGTGCAGGCCACAGACCGTGAGTCGAAGCAGGGCGAGGCACTGCCTCACCCGGGAAACACAAGGGGTCAGGGAATTCCCTTTCCTAGCCAAGGGAAGCCATGACAGATGGCACCTGGAAAATTGGGTCACTCTCACCCTAATACTGCACTTTTCCAATGGTCTTAGCAAATGGCACACCAGGAGAATATATCCGGCGCCAGACTCGGAGGGCCCCACGCCCATGGAGCCTTGCTCACTGCTAGCACAGCAGTCTGAGATCAAACTGCAAGGTGGCAGCGAGGCTGGGAGAGGGGTGCCCACCATTGCTGAGGCTTGAGTAGGCAAACAAAGTAGCTGGGAAGCTCGAACTTGGTGGAGCCCACCGCACCTCAAGGAGGCCTGCCTGCCTCTGTAGACTCCACCTCTGGGAGCAGGGCATAGCTGAACAAAAGGCAGCAGAAACTTCTGCAGACTTCAACGTCCCTGTCTGACAGTTTTGAAGAGAGTAGTGGTTCTCCCAGCAAGGAGTTTGAGATCTGAGAACAGACAGACTGCCTCCTCAAGTGGGTCCCTGACCCCCAAGTAGCCTAATTGGAAGGCACCTCCAAGTAGGGGCCAACTGACACCTCATACGACCGGGTGCTCCTCTGAGACAAAGATTCCAGAGGAATGATCAGGCAGCAACATTTGCCGTTGTGCAATATGTGTGGTTGTGCAGCCTCCACTGGTGATACCCAGACAAACAGGGTCTGAAGTGGACCTCCAGCAAACTCCAACAGACCTGCAGCTGAGGGTCCTGACTCTTAGAAGGAAAACTAACGAACAGAAAGGACACCCACACCAAAACCCTATCTGTATGTCACCATCATCAAAGACCAAAGGTAGATAAAACCACAAAGATGGGGAGAAACCAGAGCAGAAAAGCTGAAAATTCTAAAAATCAGAGTGTCTGTTCTCCTTCTAAGGAACACAGCTCCTCTCCAGCAACGGAACAAAGCTGGATGGAGAATGACTTTGACGAGTTGAGAGAAGAAGGCTTCAGAAGATCGGTAATAACAAACTTCTCCGAGCTAAAGGAGGATGTTCAAACCCATCCCAAGGAAGCTAAAAACCTTGAAAAAAGATTGGATGAATCGCTGACTAGAATAAACAGCGTAGAGAAGACCTTAAATGACCTGATGGAGCTGAAAACCATGGCACGAGAACTACATCATGCATGCACAAGCTTCAGTAGTCGATTCGATCAACTGGAAGAAAGGGTATCAGTGATGGAAGATCAAATGAATGAAATGAAGCGAGAAGAGAAGTTTAGAGAAAAAAGAATAAAAAAGAAATGAACAAAGCCTCCAAGAAATATGGGACTATGGGAAAAGACCAAATCTATGTCTGATTGGTGTACCTGAAAGTGACAGGGAGAATGGAACCAAGTTGGAAAATACACTTCAGGATATAATCCAGGAGAACTTCCCCAACCTAGCAAGGCAGGCCAACATTCAAATTCAGGAAATACAGAGAACACCACAAAGATACTCATCGAGAAGAGCAACTCGAAGACACATAATTGTCAGATTCACCAAGGTTGATATGAAGGAAAAAATGTTAAGGGCAGTCAGAGAGAAAGGTTAGGTTACCCACAAAGGGAAGTCCATCAGACTAACAGCAGATCTCTCAACAGAAACTCTACAAGCCAGAAGAGAGTGGGGGCCAATATTCAACATTCTTAAAGAAAAGAATTTTCAAGCCAGAATTTCATATCCAGCCAAACAAAGCTTCATAAGTGAAGGAGAAATAAAATACTTTACAGACAAGCAAATGTTGAAAGATTTTGTCACCACCAGGCCTGCCCTAAAAGAGCTAAAGGAAGCACTAAACATGGAAAGGAACAACCGGTACCAGCCACTGCAAAATCATGCCAAATTGTAAAGACCATTGAGGCTAGGAAGAAACTGCATCCACTAACGAGCAAAATAACCAGCTAACATCATAATGACAGGATCAAATTCACACATAACAATATTAACCTTAAATGTAAATGGGCTAAATGCTCCAATTAAAAGACACAGACTGGCAAATTGGATAAGGAGTCAAGACCCATCAGTGTGCTGTATTCAGGAGACCCATCTCATGTGCAGACACACACATAGGATCAAAATAAAGGGATGGAGGAAGATCTAACAAGCAAATGGAAAACAAACAACAACAACAACAAAAAAAGCAGGGGTTGCAATCCTAGTCTCCAATAAAACAGACTTTAAACCAACAAAGATCAAAAGAGACAAAGAAGGCCATTACATAATGGTAAAGGAATCAATTCAACAAGAAGAGCTAACTATCCTAAATATACATGCACCCAATACAGGAGCACCCAGATTCATAAAGCAAGTCCTGAGTGACCTACAAAGAGACTTAGACTCCCACACAATAATAATGGGAGACTTTAACACCCCACTGTCAACATTAGACAGATCTATGAGGAAGAAAATTAACAAGGATATCCAGGAATTGAACTCAGCTCTGCACCAAGTGGACCTAATAGACATCTATAGAACTCTCCAGCCCAAATCAACAGAATATACATTCTTCTCAGCACCATGTCGCACTTATTCCAAAATTGACCACACAGTTGGAAGTAAAACACTCCTCAGCAAATGTAAAAGAACAGAAACTACAACAAACTGTCTATCAAACCACAGTGCAATCAAACTAGAACTCAGGATTAAGAAACTCACTCAAAACCGCTCAGCTGCATGGAAACTGAACAACCTGCTCCTGAATGAATACTGGGTACATAACGAAATGAAGGCAGAAATAAAGATGTTCTTTGAAACCAGAACAAAGATACAACATGCCAGAATCTCTGGGATTCTGTAGAGGGAAATTTATAGCACTAAATGCCCACAAGAGAAAGCAGGAAAGATCTAAAATTGGCACGCTAACATCACAATTAAAAGAACTAGAGAAGCAAGAGCAAACACATTCAAAAGCTAGCAGAAGGCAAGAAATAACTAAGATCAGAGTAGAACTGAAGGAGATAGAGACACAAAAAACCCTTCAAAAAAATCAGTGAATCCAGGAGCTGGTTTTTTGAAAAGATCAACAAAATGGATAGACCGCTAGCAAGACTAATAAAGAAGAAAAGAGAGATGAATAGACGCAATAAAAAATGATAAAGGGGATATCAGCACTGATCCCACAGAAATACAAACTACCATCACAGAATACTATAAATACCTCTACGCAAATAAACCAGAAAAATCTAGAAGAAATAGATAAATTCCTGGACACATACACCCTCCCAAGGCTAAACCAGGAAGAAGTTGAATCTCTGAATAGACCAATAACAGGCTCTGAAATTGAGGCAATAATTAAGAGGCTACCAACCAAAAAAAGTCCAGGACCAGACAGATTCACAGCCGAATTCTACCAGAGGTATAAAAAGAAGCTGCTACCATTCCTTCTGAAACTATTCCAATCAATAGAAAAAGAGGGAATCCTCTCTAACTCATTTTATGAGGCTAGCATCATCCTGATACCAAAGCCTGGCAGACACACAACAAAAAAAGAGAATTTTAGACCAATATCCCTGATGAACATCGATGCAAAAATCCTCAATAAAATATTGGCAAACCTAATCCAGGAGCACATCAAAAAGCTTATCCACCATGATCAAGCGGGCTTCATCCCTAGGATGCAAGGCTGGTTCAACATATGCAAATCAATAAACAGAAACCATCATATAAACAGAACCAAAGACAAAAACCATATGATCATCTCAACAGATGCAGAAAAGGCCTTTGACAAAATTCAACAGCGCTTCATGCTAAAAACTCTCAATAAACTAGGTATTGGTGGGACGTAACTCAAAATAATAAGAGCTATTTATGACAAACCCACAGCCAATATCATACTGAATGGGCAAAAACTGGAAGCATTCCCTCTGAAAACTGGCACAAGACAAGGGTGTCTCACCACTCCTATTGAACATACTATTGGAAGTGCTGGCCAGGGCAATCAGGCAAGAGAAAGAAATAAAGTGTATTCAAATAAGAAGAGAGGAAATCAAATTGTCCCTGTTTGCAGATGACATGATTGTATATTTAGTAAACCCCATCGTCTCAGCCCAAAATCTCCTTAAGCAGATAAGCAACTTCAGCAAAGTCTCAGGATACAAAATCAATGTGCAAAAATCACAAGCATTCCTATACACCATTAACAGATGAACAGAGAGCCAAATCATGAGTGAACTCCCATTCACAACTGCTTCAAAGAGAATAAAATACCTAGGAATCCAACTTACAAGGGATGTGGATGTGAAGGACCTCTTCAAGAAGAATTACAAACTACTGCTGAATGAAATAAAAGAGGACACAAACAAACGGAAGAACATTCCATGCTCATGGATAGGAAGAATCAATATTGTGAAAATGGCCATACTGCCCAAGTTAATTTATAGATTCAATGCCATCCCCATCAAGCTATCAATGGCTTTCTTCACAGAATTGGAAAAAACTACTTTAAAGTTCATATGGAACCAAAAAAGGGCCTGCATTGCCAAGTCAATCCCAAGCCAAAAGAACAAAGCTGGAGGCATCACGCTACCTGACTTCAAACTATACTACAAAGATACAGTAACCAAAACAGCATGGTACTGGTACCAAAACAGAGATATAGACCAACAGAAGAGAACAGAGCCCTCAGAAATAATACCACACATCTACAACCATCTGATCTTTGACAAACCTGACAAAAACAAGAAATGGGGAAAGGATTCCCTATTTAATAAATGGTGTTGGGAAAACTGGCTAGCCATATGTAGAAAGTTGAAAGTGGATCCCTTCCTTACACCTTATACAAAAATTAATTCAAGATGGATTAAAGACTTAAATGTCAGACCTAAAACCATAAAATCCCTAGAAGAAAACCCAGGCAATACCATTCAGGACATAGGCATGGGCAAGGACTTCATGACTAAAACACCAAAAGCAATGGCAACAAAAGCCAAAATTGACAAATGAGATCTAATTAAACTAAAGAGCTTCTGCACAGCAAAAGAAACTACCATCAGAGTGAACAGGCAACCTACAGAATGGGAGAAAATTTTTGCAATCTACTCATCTGACAAAGGGCTAATATCCAGAATCTACAAAGAACTTAAACAAATTTACAAGAAAAAATCAAACAACCCCATCAAAAAGTGGGCAAAGGATATGAACAGACACTTCTCAAAAGAAGACATTTATGCAGCCAACAGACACATCAAAAAATGCTTATCATCACTGGCCATCAGAGAAATGCAAATCAAAACCACAATGAGATACCATCTCACACCAGTTAGAATGGCAATCATTAAAAAGTCAGGAAACAACAGGTGCTGGAGAGGATGTGGAGAAATAGGAACACTTTTACACTGTTGGTGGGACTGTAAACTAGTTCAACCATTGTGGAAGTCAGTGTGGCGATTCCTCAGGGATCTAGAACTAGAAATACCATTTGACCCAGCCATCCCATTACTGGGTATATACCCAAAGGATTATAAATCATGCTGCTATAAAGACACATGCACACGTATGTTTATTGTGGCACTATTCACAATAGCAAAGACTTGGAACCAAACAAAATGTCCATCAATGTTAGACTGGATTAAGAAAATGTGACACATACACACCATGGAATACTATGCAGCCATAAAAAATGATGAGTTCATGTCCTTTGTAGGGACATGGATGAAGCTGGAAACCATCATTCTGAGCAAACTATCACAAGTACAGAAAACCAACACCACATGTTCTCACTCATAGGTGGGAATTGAACAATGAGAACACTTGGACACAGGGTGGGGAACACCACACACCGGGGCCTGTTGTGGGGTAGGGGGAGGGGGGAGGGATAGCATTAGGAGATATACCTAATGTAAATGACGAGTTAATGGGTGCAGCACACCAACATGGCACATGTATACATATGTAACAAACCTGCACGTTGTGCACATGTACCCTAGAACTTGAAGTATAATTTAAAAAATTAAAATGAAAAAAGAATACTAGTCTCCAATTCCATCCAGGTTGCCGAGAATGCCATTAATTCATTCCTTTTTATGTTAAGCCACTAAATTTGTAGTAATTTGTTATGGCAGCAATAGAAAACTAATACATATATAAATACATACCTACTGCATGTATGTATATAATTGGTGTCAAAAAATACACTTACTGTAAGAATATACTATATGTGATAAACTGTTATTTTTATACTCTCCTATACGATTTTATTTCATTTTTCTTTTATTTATTTATTTGTTTGTTTTGAGATGGAGTCTCACTGTGTCGCCAAGGCTGGAGTGCAGTGGCGTGATCTCGGCTCAGTGCAACCTCTGCCTCTCGGGTTCAAACAATTCTCCTGCCTCAGCCTGCCAAGTAGCTGGGATTACAGGCACTGCCGCCATGCCTGCCTGATTTTTTGTATTTTAGTAGAGACAGGGTTTCACCATGTTGCCCAGGCTGGTCACGAGCTCCTGAGCTCAGGCAATCCTCCCGCCTCAGCCTCCCAAAGTGCTGGAATTACAGGGGTGAGTCACCATGCCCAGCCTTTATTTCATTTTTAATGCTGGTCAAGCTGTACTAAATTAACTTTATAAACCGTTAATTGGTTTATAAATTGTTTTGATTAAAAATTTTTTTAGCCTAGATATTTTGTACATTTTGGAGGGTAGAAAGTGGTGGACTAAACATTGGGCCTCCGTGGTAGGACAGGGAGATGGGCCAGAAATAATCCTAATTAAAACCAAGAATTGGGAAATATATATATATATATATATATATATATATATATATATATATATATAAAAGAAAGGAAGAGCAAAACCTCTTCTGCAGAGGAAAAAATAGCAAGAAAGAAAAGTACAGTTGTTTAATAGGTGTATTGAACAAGTTTTGGAAGGTAAAATGAAGCAGAGGCCATCTTCCTTCTGCTGGTATTGCTTGCAAGCCAGCCCATACAAGTGTGAGCACTTAAAGACAGATGTGGCAGCCAGACTCAGGGTTGCAACATGCAGCACCAGCAGCTTCTGTCCCTTGCATTTCAGCTATGGTACTGTGCTCTTGAATTCACTATTCCACTGGCAGGCTTAACGTTTGTTTCCCTAGTTATTCCAGTGATTTTATGAGCACAAGTACCTGTATGGATTCTCTGCTTGAATAATACTTGCTCCTGCCCTGAATCTGGACCCATCAATAGGAATCCTTTCGTGCAGCTGGTATTATATGGAAATTGGCTAAACACTTTGGAAAATAATTTCGCATTACCTGGTGAAGTGGAACATGTGCATACCATAAAACTCAGGAATCCTACTCCAAAAAATATATCCTAGAGAAAATTTTATATAAATATATTCAGGAAGCATGTATAAAAATGTATATAAAAACACTGTTCATAATGACAAGAAATGGATACAACCCCAAAGAGAGAGTTCCCTATTAAAAAAATTGGTAAGGAACCATAAAGTTCAAGAAGTTACAGAAACTAAAAGATAAAAAGCAATTCCACAAGCTTTGTGATAGAAAAGCAAGGACACTTTCCAGGCAAAGGAGATGGTAGCTGGAGAGCAGAATTAATTAATTAGCAATTAATTATGCTAACTGAAGAACTGTCCACTAAGTGTTGTGGAGAAAAAGAATTTATCCAAAATGTGGTATTCCTAGGTCATTCATATATCAAGGGGAAAAAAAGCCAATTGAAAAATAAAACAAAATGTAAAACTCACAATTGGAAAAGGCATAATATGAAAAGACTGTTGATGACCACTCAACTGAGTGTAAATCACCATGCTAACAAGAGTTATAGAACAAAATGTAATTGCTATAGTTCTTTAAAAAACCGCTACATAATGTAAAAATAAGAACAGTTTGAGGATAATGGACTAGATCAAAAATTTTTTAAAATGCCAACACAATGAAGGGAAAAGGCAGGGGTAATAATATAAAGTATCTATTTATGGCTCACGCCTGTAATCCCAGCACTTTGGGAGGCTGAGGCAGGCAGATCGTGAGGTCAGGAGTTCGAGACCAGCCTGACCAATATAGTGAAACCCCGTCTCTACTAAAAAATACAAAAACTAGCTGGGTGTGGTGGTGCGTGCTTGTAGTCCCAACTACTTGGGAGGCTGAGGCTGGAGAATCACTGGAACCCGGGAGGCAGAGGTTGCAGTGAGCCGAGATTGCGCCACTGCACTCCAGCCTGGGTGACAGAGGGAGACTCCATCTCAAAAAAAAAAAAAAAAAAAAAGTATCTATTTATTATTTGTCTTGAGGACTGACAGAAAATATAACTTTACTTCAAAAGTTGGCAGATGAGGAAACACAGACTTATAAAGACTTATACATTTATTTGAAAGATACATAGAAAATTTCGAGGAGAATAAAAAGCAGATGCTTTTATCTTCTAACTGGGAAAGGAAGAGAAGGGAAGAGGGTAAAAACGTGAAGAAATCAGAGACTACATATCAAAAGAGAAGGAATAGTAAAACTGGAAATATAAGTAAAGATAGCACATGCAAAGCCAAACACACATAATATAACAACAAATGCAAGTAGGATAAACTTGCCTATAAAAAGTGAAATCGCTGAAACTATATGTTATATATGGAGATTTATCTAAGACAAGGGAAATCAAACAAATTAAAACAATGTAAAAACCTGGCGGGTCAAAAACAATTAAGATTAAAAAAAGAAACACGGTATTATAAAATTAATATCAATATTCAAAGAAAAAAAATTAAATGGGACAAGGAGTATATAATCCACAATGAAAATAACTTATGAATATTTACTTTAAAAATCACATGGTGTTGAAATACACAAAGTGGAAACTTCTAAAAGGTAAAGATAAAATTAACTAAAATATAGTAGTGGTTTTAAAATGTGTTCCTAAATCTTAAATAAATTTGGTAGGAAAAAGAGAATATGAAAAAATCTGCATAATAGAAAGTAAGGTAAAGTAACAGATGTCTTTGGACTCAGCTTGCTGGAAAAAGGAAAACGACGAGCTATTCCAATGCTGGTCAAGGTAGTAAAGAGTCACTTTGAATCAGTATTGGCTCACCATAGCCAACAATACCACCGAAAGAATTAGAGCCCTGCCTTACATCTAACAAAATTCCAGAACATTCCAAAGAGATTCGTGATCTAAATATTTTTTAAAACTTATTTTGTAAAAGAAGAATTTAGAGTTTTTTAATCCCAGGGTACAAAAAGTCTTTTAAAGGTAGAGATAAATACAAATGGCCCCTGATATACAAATGATTTGTCTTAAATTTTTTTGACTTTACCATGGTGTGAAAGTGACATACATTTAGGATGCCCCTGTACTTACAATGGAGTATCACAACATAGCCCCATCGTTACGTCTAGGAGCATCTATACATAAAGTAAAAAACTGACAGTAAAGTAAAAGACTGTTCACCAGTTCAGCAAAACATTAAAATATTTTATAATATTCTGTTTTAAGGAAGGAATGAGAGAAGGGACGGTTTAATACATTGTTGATAGGAGTATAAAGTGATACATTTTGGAAAGTCAGCTTGATGATTTATATTTTAAAATCTTAAAATTTTAGTTTCCTTTGTTTCCATTAGGGTTGCAATTAACAGACACTATCTTTGACTAACTTATGTGAAAAATAAATTCGTTGGAAGGATTTTGGATAGTTCATAGACTCAAAGGGAAAGTTGGAAAACCAAGTCCAGGAAAAAAAATGGAACTGGACAAATCATCAGACCATCCTCATGGAATAAAAGAATGAATAAACAAAAGAGCCCCCAATATTTTTAATTTCTTACATTATTGCCCTCAAGAACTACTACCAAGAGAAAATAGATAATCTGATTGGCCTAGCTTGACTGGTGAGAGCAGGACAATTTATGTTATAATTCTACCAATTCTACACACAAAGGGGATGATGGCACCCCCGAAGAATTAGGGTGCTTAGTTTTGTTGCCAAACAAGAGAGTGAGTAGATGCTGAATGGTCAAAAGGGACAAATACCCATTACAGCAGTTTACTCAGCAACTCTATGTGTAGTACCTTATCCCAAGAAAATAACTGGACAAAGATACAAATATAGCCAGGTGCAGTGGTGTGTGCCAGTAGTCCCAGAGTTACCCAGACAAGGGGAGGGTTCAGCGGGTGACAGTCAGATGACCACAACCAAGGAGGATTTAATTAACAAGGAGATTTTACCATTTGCAACAAGTAAGAAGGACACCAGGGATAATTCCCCAAAGCAATTCCTCCCTGAACAGAGGTGAAAACAGGATTTTTAATAGGCTGGTTAGCTGAGTCATTGTATGTAGCTCTGGCACAGTCTCATGAATAGAACGTAGCAAATGAGCTCCTTCCTGGGCGGGGTTTTTAGTACAGTGATGATGAGCATTTGCAAAAGTTCATCTTAGACTCGGGCCACTCTGGATACAGCTGGGGTTTTTTTGTTTGTTTGTTTGTTTTAACAGAGCCTGAACTTCTTCTTGAAGCTATTTAAAACAACAAGAACTCCAGGTGCAACAGTTATAAGGAAGTAGTTTTTCACACTGGTACCCGAAAAACCAGGGACTCTGGGTTACATCAGCTACTGGGGAGGCTAAGGCAGGAGGATGTTTGGGCCTAGGAGTTCGAGGCCAGCCTGGGCAACATAGCAAGACCCTGTCTCAAAAAAATGCAAATATTTGCAAATAAGGCATTTATCACAGTGGTTTTTTTTTACAGTGAAAACTAAAAATTGTTTAACAATATAGGATTGGCTCAACAAGTTACATTACAGGCATCTGAAGAAACGATATGCCACCACTTAAAATAATGATTCAAGTCAACATTTACAGACATGGACTGATGTCCTTAATATACAGTGAACAGAGAAAAGCCCTGGGAGGGGAAAGCAGGGAAGGAAAGGCTTTGAGGGACTGAAAGGCGGGAGGAAGGACTAGATAAGAAGGTCAGCCCTTGGCTTAAGAGGAAAGTGGTTGGCGGGGGCATGGCTGAATCAAAGTGGGCTGGGAAAGGTGAACGAGTTTATTCTGAGCTCTGGGTCAGAAGCCGCTGGAAACAGGCCAGGGAAAGTGGAAGGTGGAAGAGTGGCAATTTAGTATCGTGACACAGACAGGCCCTGGATGTGCCCAACCTCACAACATTCAAATAAATGTCTTTATTTTTTAAATACGGAAGGAGGCATATCCAGAATTGAACAATGATTTTTCTCTAATTCGGACTGTAGAATTTTTTTGCTTGTCTGCATTATTAATATCTCTATGATGAACCTTAATAAGTTCTGTAGTTTACAAAAGAGAAAAATATCCTCTTAGTCTTCAAATACAACAAGAGGAATAAACAAAACAAAACAAATCCTAAGACTCAGATTGCTGTGTTAATAGGAGTCCCCAATCACAGTGAGGCGGGTATAGAGATTTTACAAGTTAGGATTTCATCCAGGCTTTACAGGAAAACTTGAATCACTGAGTGTGTTTAATCATTACCATCTATTAAGTTGCAGCACAAAACCAGTTTATTGAAGGTCAGGACGCCTGGCTTCAGAAGCAATACAATGACCATCTCATCATTCTTCTTTCTCAGCACTTAGTTGGTGTGTGAAGCATGCCACACATTTTTATGCCCATAGCAACAGGGAAAGAGTCGTATGCTGGAAATAAATTGCATATTCCATCTGCCAATGAAGCAGAGACGACATATCCTTATTGGATCAACTGACATGTTTTTATTTTCTTGTTTTGTGCAGTTTGGCTTTGTTTTGTTTTAAATAAAATAAAGACGAAACTGCTTGAGATAACAGACCTGTAACATGACACATTTATCTTTCAAAATATTTCTATTCATAAATCTCCCAAGATAGACCAAACCATCTGTACAGGTATTAATGTTTGCTCAGAGTACTGACCCTATAGGTTTCAATGTCTATCTCATGAGTGTGGCACAGGTGAGTGAACCGGGAAATAGGGATAGAAAAATAAAACCGTATCTTCAGCAAGCACTGCAGAATTATTTCCAGCAAGTGCACTTCCTCCTCCCCGCTCAATGTTGCAAGCAGAAAATGGAATTACTCTTGTAGCAACAGCTTTCTTTTTATCAGTTATAGGTGAAGTGGCCAGAGGAGAATCATAGAATATTGAGGCTAGAGAAACTAGATACCATCTTACCTAGCTTCTTCATTTATGACCCAGGAAGCTGACATACAGAGAAGTCACGCCACCCCTCAGTGACATTGGAGCAGCAAGGACAAGACCTTCTACTTAGTTTCCAAGATAATTATTTGGTTGTAGTTGTGGGAATATCATTTACTGGCTTTCCTTAAACCCAGGCAAATTCAGATTTAGAATTTGATTTCATTTCTACTGCAGCAGAACCAATTACCACCAACTTGGAAGCTGAAAACAATTATTTCTTAGCTCACAATTCTGTAGTTTGGAAGTCCAAGCATGCCATGGAGGGTACTCAGCTCAGGTTTTCTCTAGGCTGCAATCAAGGTCTTGGTCAGCTGCACTTGCACCTGGAGCTCGGGGCTTCTTCCAAGCTCATGTGGTTGTGGCAGAGTTCAGTTCCTTGTGGTTTTAGGACTGAAGTCTGTTTCCTTGCTGGCTGTCACCTGGGGGATGCTCTGAACTCCTAGAGGCTGCCCTTACTCCTAGCCATGTGGTCCACAGCCAACAACGGAGCCAAATCTGTCTCGAACTCAATCTTCTCATGCTTCAAATTTCCCAGACTTCCAATCGCTCTCCAGGAAGAGCCCGGTCTCTTTTAAGGCTCACCTGCTTAGCTAGGTCAGGTTTATCCAGAGTAATCTCCCTCTTTTAAGGCCACCTGTGCCATATTGTATTACCTAATCATGGGAGTGATAACCCATCATATTTACAGGTCCCTTCCACACTCGAAGGTTGGAGATCATCTTAGGATTTTGCCTACCACAGAAACCAGGCAATTCAGCAGCTTGCCACAGCACTGGCCCAGCTGTGAGCTCCATTGAGCTGAAACAAAAGACATATCAGGATTCAGCACATTTCTGAGGCTGTGCTATGAAGATTATGGGCATGGAGATTAATGAGCTACAGAAGTTCTTGCTCACTCACCAAATTTTAAACAAAACTTAGAGGCTTACAAAGCCTTATGTAAGGGAGAGATACCAAAACTAAATTTCATAAGATTATTGAAGGAAACAGGATCACTTTATAATTTCTAGTTTGAGATTATATATATCAACTATTCAAAATTATGTTCTTCCTATAAAAGAGCTGATTCTTCCCTTCATCATGAAAATAAAAGAAATGGCAAATGATGGCTTTGCATATTGCAAAGACAATGCTCCATCTATGAGGATCTTAAGCCTCTTTTTTGAACTCAGTAAAAAATGCATTTATTACACAGACCAAAATGTGTCGCCTGCTGCTGGTAGCTGTCCCATCTGTCCACTTCCACAGCTACAACTCTATTTCAGTTATTCTCTGTCTTTCTCCTGGACTCTGCACTGGCCCCTCACCAGGGATTTAGGGTCCCTTTTTTCATTTTTTACTCAACTTGCACTCAGTCACCAAATTTGATTCCTGTTACTCTGCTCCTCAGCCTTATCTGAGCCTGTAAAAATCCCACCTGTTTTTCCCAGTCCAGCAACCTCCAACCTCTTGGAAGTACCTAACCTCTCCTCTATCTAAAATAACCCTTTGTTCCACTTTCACCTCACTACCTGTTCTTTGTACTGCGGATACACTAGGTAGCAAGTCCCTTGAAAGCAGGAATCTTGTCTTTCTCATTTGCAGAGCTTTCTACAGAATGAGTTCTCTATGTATACATTTGTTGATTAAAGGGATACATTTTTCATTCTTCTGTTTTGATACTGACTTATTCTTGTTGAGAATGGGAAAAAAATAAGTTCTGAAATCCACTCATACAAAAGACTTTATTATTGTTGGCCAACTGAGAATTAACTTATCCATACAGTCAAGTGCTTAATCATCTCTTTGGTAGTAAGTCAGCACTTAGGAAGATGAATTAACATTCTGGTTACTGAGGGGTCATGTAGAATTCTGCAGTAGTAAGTAAAGTACATATGAAATGGTGACACATTTAAGAGAGCACACAAAAGACAGAACAATAATTCATCCAATGACTTCAAAGAGTCCACAAATATGTCTAAACACCAAGTTTACAAGCAAGACTATAATTGCATTGGTTTACATAGGCACTGAGGGAAATAATCTACTGGGCACCCAGAGTAGTAGTAGTATAGTATTGCGATAATCTAAGCAGTAATTGATCATAGTTCTAAGCTCTGCAGGAAATGGCAACTATAGGTATAACTATCCACCAGAGATACATGACTGATATGTCATCTACCTCCCAGGAATCTCCACTGACCCATTCTTAACCCACTGAAACAAATAATTTTTCATCCTGCCTTTAAAGGCCTTCCATGATTTGGGCCTACCTTACCTGTGTAACTATGTCTCCCTCACTTACCAAGACATGCTCTCAATTCTAGCCATCATTGTCTTCCTGCTATCTTCAAGAATCACCCTCCACATCTTTGCCAATGATCTCTTTTCTTCCTCAGAAAGACTCCTTACTCTCCTCCAAGCCTGTCGATTGCCCATCATCAGGATGTTCGCAAATCCCAGCTCCTTCAGGATCCTTTACTAACAATGCTTGAGAATATCTGGGTATTGCATTTCTGCTTGAAAAACATGTTGGCTGGTATAATATCCTTGAGTTACACCTTACTTCCCTCAGAATAGAGATTTCTCCAGTGCCTCTAAAATTTGCAATATTCAATTGAGAAATCTGATAATCAACTTTTTTTTCTCTTTGTAGATGATTTGATTGTTTTGCCTGGATGCTTAGAGTGTTCTTCATCCTTAAGGTACAACATTACAACTAGAATATGTTCATGTTGAGTGTTATGGATGAAATTTACTTGTAATTCATTAGTATTTTCAATCAGAATTTTTATTCTTTATTGTAGGGATATTTTCTCATATTTTTAATACTTATTTTACTTTCATGTGTTCTCTACTTAAAAGATGTCTGCCATTCTTATGTTGGATCTTTTCTGTCCTCAATACTTATTAATTTCTCTAATTGTTTTAATCTTTTTGTCTTTTTTATTAACTTTATCTGTGATTATTCATTTCTCCTTGTCATTATTTTCAGTATCAGCTATATTAATTCTGTTTCTTGACATTTCTGTACATTTATTAGTTCTGTTATTTTGAGATTTGATCCTCAAATTGTTTCCTTGGGTTTGGAAATTTTTCTTTTAATCTCATTTTGTTGTATTAGCATCTTATTTTTGAGCTCTATATCAGATTCAAATTTTTATTAGGTTGTTCTATAGTGTAAAGCAAATGTTCCTTGGTTGATATTTTCTTTTAGAATGAATTGGCTATCTTTTGCATACTTGCTTATTTCCTTTTTTATTTTGCTGTCAAATGTTTGTATAGTTTCCATTCCATTTATTTAGATATTGCTCACTTAGTTTGCTGATAATTTTCCTTCTTCTTACCATGCCCAGATCCATTTATACCCTCCTCTCACATGCTCTGTGACCAAGGAGGCTGACTTACATTGATTTCATTACCACAGCAGACTCCTTTGCCCTCTGGCTTTTTATTGGGTTCTGCCAACAGGAAGAATTGGCAGGAGGTTGGAAGATGGAAAGAGGGAAAAGTCTAGGCACTTATCCCCACTCCTTTCCTGCCTTGCCATGGTCTTACAATGACCACATCCCTCTACTGTTGCAGCTTCTGCCTGGTGGCCTCTCTTCCATGGCTCCATCACTGACATGACTCCACTAGCACAATTCTTTCTCCTCTTCTCTTTAGGAAATATCTTTCTGGCTCTGCTAGTCTCCAGTGCTTCTCCATCTCCTATTGGTTTCCTTAACATCATTCAAACTTTGGTAAGTAGTTTCTTCCTTAAATGCTTTTCAGTTAAAACCTTTGAGTTTGCCATCATTTTTGCTAGGACCCTAGCTGATGCACTTAGACAGCTTTGGCCAGGCGTTGTATGTGCTTTGGTATATTATGAATGGCTTTTTGAATCCTGTCTTAATTTGGGTAATCAGAAGCATATCCTACGGCAAATATTCCATAGCAAGTAATTTATTTGGGAAGTGTAAAAGTCCAGCAGGGAGTAGAGAAATGAGCTAGAAGGGAAGTCACTGAATAAAGGGTATGTCTATAAGGCTAGCCACTACTGGACGCAACTGGAGCTTAATTCCTCGGGTAGATTCTGAGAAATAACTCAAAATATGCTCCTCAAAGTTATCCAACCCAAGGAGCAAGGTTGCTCACGTACTCATACATCAACTGCTATCAGTCATTTGGTCAATGCCCCGCCCCGACCCCACGGTCAGGAAGCCTCCTGTAAATTCAGAGGAGGCCTAAAGGAAAAGAGTTAAAGATACTGGCAAATGGTAGACTGGTAGTGCTCTGAAGGATGTGGGCAAAATACCATAGCTAGAAAAGCTATGATTGTCTGCTATGATTTTTCCCCAAATATGAAACCAGTTTTTCTTTACTCTTAGGGATACAGTCTAAGAGCTGAGTATTTTAAGTCTATCCACTTGTCTGTAATTTGAAGGAATGGCAGTGATTAAATGGTAGGTAGGAAGAGAAGAATATGACTTAGGCAATATACTTTATTTATTGCAATATCCTGGCTCCATTCTCTCTTCTGAGTTTTCATAAGGGCTTTTTACCAGGTTTCACTCCACTTACTTCCATGTGTGAAGGTTGACAGCAGGCAGTGGGATGGGGCTGGGAGGAATTAGAGGTGGGGAAGGAGGATTGCAGAGGTGGCTCCAGCATGTTCTCTGTTCAACATGTGACCTTAGAGCATTTATTTTTATCACCAAGAATCAGTTCCATAGTACACTTTACATATTGCATCTATTTCTTCCCAGATGTTTTCACTACTCACCAGTCAGAGGGAAAAAAACATAAAGATGCCCAGTCAGATTGATCTTTTTTAGACCTAAACCATTGGTAATATTAAAGGATACTTATTAAAAGAGGGTACAATCAGGACTCACATAGATATAAAATAAATGCATGCCAAAGATTTTATTTAAATCATTAATTAATGAAGGAACCTATAAGGTGTTAAAACCTGTTCACCCGGATAATATCCTGCAGAGTGTTTTCCAACTTGGTTCCATTCCCCCCGTCACTTTCAGGTACACCAATCAGATGTAGATTTGGTCTTTTCACATAGTCCCATATTTCTTGGAGGCTTTGTTCGTTTCTTTTTATTCTTTTTTCTCTAAACTTCTCTTCTTGCTTCATTTCATTCATTTCATCTTCCATCACTGATACCCTTTCTTCCAGTTGATCGCATCGGCTCCTGAGGCTTCTGCATTCTTCATGTAGTTCTCAAGCCTTGGCTTTCAGCTCCATCAGCTCCTTTAAGCACTTCTCTGTCTTGGTTATTCTAGTTATACGTTCGTCTAAATGTTTTTCAAAGTTTTTAACTTCTTTGTCTTTGGTTTGAATTTCCTCCTGTAGCTCGGAGTAGTTTGATCGTCTGAAGCCTCCTTCTCTCAACTCATCAAAGTCATTCTCCGTCCAGCTTTGTTCCGTTGCTGGTGAGGAACTGCGCTCGTTTGGAGGAGGAGAGGCGCACTGCTTTTTAGAGTTTCCAGTTTTTCTGCTCTGTTTTTTCCCCATCTTTGTGGTTTTATCTACTTTTGGTCTTTGATGATGGTGATGTACAGATGGGTTTTTGGTGTGGACGTCCTTTCCGTTTGTTAGTTTTCCTTCTAACAGACAGGACCCTCAGCTGCAGGTCTGTTGGAGTTTGCTAGAGGTCCACTCCAGACCCTGTTTGCCTGGGTGTCAGCAGCGGTGGCTGCAGAACAGCGGATTTTCATGAGCCACGAATGCTGCTGTCTGATCGTTCCTCTGGAAGTTTTGTCGCAGAGGAGTACCCAGCTGTGTGAGGTGTCAGTCTGCCCCTACTGGAGGGTGCCTCGCAGTTAGGCTGCTCGGGGGTCAGGGGTCAGGGACCCACTTGAGGAGGCAGTCTGCCCATTCTCAGATCTCCAGCTGCGTGCTAGGAGAACCACTGCTCGCTGCAAAGCTGTCAGACAGGGACATTTAAGACTGCAGAGGTTACTGCTATCTTTTTGTTTGTCTGTGCCCTGCCCCCAGAGGTGGAGCCTACAGAGGCAGGCAGGCCTCCTTGAGCTGTGGTGGGCTCCGCCCAGTTCGAGCTTCCCGGCTGCTTTGTTTACCTAAGCAAGCCTGGGCAATGGCGGGCACCCCTCCCCAGCCTCACTGCCACCTTGCAGTTTGATCTCACACTGCTGTGCTAGCAATCAGCAAGACTCCGTGGGCATAGGACCCTCCGAGCCAGGTGAGAGACATAATCTCGTGGTGCGCCGTTTTATAAGCCCGTCGGAAGAGTGCAGTATTAGGGTGGGAGTGACCCGATTTTCCAGGTGCTGTCTGTCACCCTTTTCTTTGACTAGGAAAGGGAACTCCCTGACCCCTTGCGCTTCCCGAGTGAGGCAATGCCTCGCCCTGCTTCGTCTCACACACGGTGCGCTGCACCCACTGTCCTGCGCCCACTATCTGGCACTCCCTAGTGAGATGAACCTGGTACCTCAGATGGAAATGCAGAAATCATCCATCTTCTGCGTCGCTCACACTGGGAGCTGTAGACCGGAGCTGTTCCTATTCGGCCATCTTGGCTGCCCCAATCTAGCAAGGCAGGCCAACGTTCAGATTCAGGAAATACAGAGAACGCCACAAAGATACTCCTCGAGAAGAGCAACTCAAAGACACATAATTGTCAGATTCACCAAAGTTGAAATGAAGGAAAAAATGTGAAGGGCAACCAGAGAGAAAGGTCAGGTTACCCACAAAGGGAAGCCCATCAGACTAACAGCGGACCTCTTGGCAGAAACTCTACAAGCCGGAAGAGAGTGGGGGCCAATTTTCAACATTCTTAAAGCAAAGAATTTTCAACCCACAATTTCATATCCAGCCAAACTAAGCTTCATAAGTGAAGGAGAAATAAAATACTTTACAGACAAGCAAATGCTGAGAGATTTTGGCACCACCAGGCCTGCCCTAAAAGAGCTCCTGAAGGAAGCACTAAACATGGAAAGGAAAAACTGGTACCAGCCACTGCAAAAACATGCCAAATTATAAAGACCATTGAGGCTAGGAAGACACTGCATCAACTAACGAGCAAAATAACCAGCTAACATCATAATGACAGGATCAAATTCACACATAACACTATTAACTTTAAATGTAACTGGACTAAATGCTCCAATTAAAAGACACAGACTGGCAAATTGGATAAAGAGTCAAGACCCATCAGTGTGCTGTATTCAGGAAACCCATCTCATGTGCAGACACACATAGAGGCTCAAAATAAAAGGATGGAGGAAGATCTACCAAGCTAACGGAAAACAAAAAAAAACAGGAGTTGCAATCCTAGTCTCTGATAAAACAGACTTTAAACCAACAAAGATCAAAAGAGACAAAGAAGGCCATTACATAATGGTAAAGGGATCAATTCAACAAGAAGAGCTAACTATCCTAAATATATATGCACCCAATACAGGAGCACCCAGATTCATAAAGCAAGTTCCGAGTGACCTACAAAGAGACTTAGACTCCCACACAATAATAATGGGAGATTTTAACACCCCACTGTCAACATTAGACAGATCAACAAGACAGAAAGTTAACAAGGATACCCAGGAATTGAACTCAGCTCTGCACCAAGAGGACCTAATAGACATCTACAGAACTCTCCACCCGAAATCAACAGAATATACATTCTTCTCAGCATCACACAACACCTATTCCAAAGTTGACCACATTGTTGGAAGTAATGCTCTCCTCAGCAAATGTAAAAGAACAGAAATTATAACAAACTGTGTCTCAGACCACAGTGCAATCAAACTAGAACTCAGGATTAAGAAACTCACTCGAAACCACTCAACTACATGGAAACTGAACAACCTGCTCCTGAATGACTACTGGGTACATAACAAAATGAAGGCAGAAATAAAGATGTTCTTTGAAATCAATGAGAACAAAGACACAACATACCAGAATCTCTGGGACACATTCAAAGCAGTGTGTAGAGGGAAATTTATAGCACTAAATGCCCACAAGAGAAAGCAGGAAAGATCTAAAATTGACACCCTAACATCACAGTTAAAAGCACTAGAAATGCAAGAGTAAACACATTCAAAAGCTAGCAGAAGGCAAGAAATAACTAAAATCAGAGCAGAACTGAAGGAAATAGAGACACAAAAAACCCTTCAAAAAATTAATGAATCCAGGAGCTGGTTTTTTGAAAGGATCAACAAAAGTGATAGACCGCTAGCAAGACTAATAAAGAAGAAAAGAGAGAAGAATCAAATAGACTCAATAAAAAATGATAAAGGGGATATCACCACCAATCCTACAGAAATACAAACTACCATCAGAGAATACTACAAACACCTCTACGCAAATAAACTAGAAAATCTAGAAGAAATGGATAAATTCCTGGACACATACACCCTCCCAAGACTAAACCAGGAAGAAGTTGAATCTCTGAATAGACCAATAACAGGATCTGAAATTGTGGCAATAATCAATAGCTTACCAACCAAAAAGAGTCCAGGACCAGATGGATTCACAGCCGAATTCTACCAGAGGTACAAGGAGGAACTGGTACCATTCCTTCTGAAACTATTCCAATCAATAGAAAAAGAGGGAATCCTCCCTAACTCATTTTATGAGGCCAGCATCATCCTGATACCAAAGCCGGGCAGAGACACAACCAAAAAAGAGAATTTTAGACCAATATCCTTGATCAACATTGATGCAAAAATCCTCAATAAAATACTAGCAAACCGAATCCAGCACCACATCAAAAAGCTTATCCACCATGATCAAGTGGGCTTCATCCCTGGGATGCAAGGCTGGTTCAATATATGCAAATCAATAAATGTAATCCAGCATATAAACAGAGCCAAAGACAAAACCACATGATATCTCAATAGATGCGGAAAAGGCCTTTGACAAAATTCAACAACGCTTCATGCTAAAAACTCTCAATAAATTAGATATTGATGGGACATATCTCAAAATAATAAGAGCTATCTATGACAAACCCACAGCCAATATCATACTGAATGGGCAAAAACTGGAAGCATTCCCTTTCAAAACTGGGGCAAGACAGGGATGCCCTCTCTCACCACTCCTATTCAACATAGTGTTGGAAGTTCTGGCCAGGGCAATTAGGCAGGAGAAGGAAATAAAGGGTATTCAATTAGGGAAAGAGGAAGTCAAATTGTCCCTTTTTGCAGATGACATGATTGTATATCTAGAAAACCCCATCATCTCAGCCCAAAATCTCCTTAAGCTGATAAGCAACTTCAGCAAAGTCTCAGGATACAAAATCAATGCACAAAAATCACAAGCATTCTTATACACGAATAACAAACAAACAGAGAGCCAAATCATGAGTGAACTCCCATTCACAATTGCTTCAAAGAGAATAAAATACCTAGGAATCCAACTTACAAGGGACGTGAAGGACCTCTTCAAGGAGAACTACAAACCACTGCTCAAGGAAATAAAAGAGGACACAAACAAATGGAAGAACATTCCATGCTCATGGGTAGGAAGAATCAATATCATGAAAATGGCCATACTGCCCAAGGTAATTTATAGATTCAATGCCATCCCCATCAAGCTACCAATGACTTTCTTCACAGAATTGGAAAAAACTACTTTAAAGTTCATATGGAACCAAAAAAGAGCCCGCATCGCCAAGTCAATCCTAAGCCAAAAGAACAAAGCTGGAGGCATCACACTACCTGACTTCAAACTATACTACAAGGCTACAGTAACCAAAACAGCATGATACTGCTACCAATACAAAGATATAGATCAACGGAACAGAACAGAGTCCTCAGAAATAACGCCGCATATCTACAACTATCTGATCTTTGACAAACCTGAGAAAAACAAGCAATGGGGAAAGGATTCCCTATTTAATAAATGGTGCTGGGAAAACTGGCTAGCCATATGTAGAGAGCTGAAAGTGGATCCCTTCCTTACACCTTATACAAAAATTAATTCAAGATGGATTAAAGACTTAAACGTTAGACCTAAAACCATAAAAGCCCTAGAAGAAAACCTAGGCAATACCATTCGGGACATAGGCATGGGCAAGGACTTCATGTCTAAAACACCAAAAGCAATGGCAACAAAAGCCAAAATTGACAAATGGGATCTAATTAAACTAAAGAGCTTCTGCACAGCAAAAGAAACTACCATCAGAGTGAACAGGCAACCTACAAAATGGGAGAAAATTTTCACAACCTACTCATCTGACAAAGGGCTAGTATCCAGAATCTACAATGAACTCAAACAAATTTACAAGAAAAAAACAAACAACCCCATCAAAAAGTGGGCGAAGGATATGAACAGACACTTCTCAAAAGAAGACATTTATGCAGCCAAAAGACACACGAAAAAATGGCCATCAGAGAAATGCAAATCAAAACCACAATGAGATACCAACGCACACCAGTTAGAATGTCAATCATTAAAAAGTCAGGAAACAACAGGTGCTGGAGAGGATGTGGAGAAATAGGAACACTTTTACACTATTGGTGGGACTGTAAACCAGTTCAACCATTGTGGAAGACAGTGTGGCGATTCCTCAGAGATCTAGAACTAGAAATACCATTTGACCCAGCCATTGCATTACTGGGTATATACCCGAAGGACTATAAATCATGCTGCTATAAAGACACATGCACACGTATGTTTACTGCGGCACTATTCACAATAGCAAAGAACTGGAACCAATCCAAATGTCCAACAATGATAGACTGGATTAAGAAAATGTGGCACATATACACCATGGAATACTATGCAGCCATAAAAAATGATGAGTTCATGTCCTTTGTAGGGACATGGATGAAATTGGAAGTCATCATTCTCAGTAAACTACCGCAAGGACAAAAAACCAAACACCGCACGTTCTCACTCATTGGTGGAAATTGAACAATGAGAACACATGGACACAGGAAGGGGAGCATCACACTCTGGGGACAGTTGTGGGGTGGGGGGAGGGGGGAGGGATAGCTTTAGGAGATATACCTAATGCTTAATGATGAGTTAATGGGTGCAGTGCACCAGCATGGCACATGTATACATATGTAACTAACTGGCACATTGTGCACATGTACCCTAAAACTTAAAGTATAATAATAATAAAATTAAAAAAAGAAATGCAAGAGGGAATATTACTACTGAATTTACAGAAACAAAAAGAATTATAAAAATGTACTATGACCAAAAGTACTATGAATTTGTGTGCCAACACATTGGATAACCTACCCACTCCATATTCTTAGCACAATAGATTATAATTTGTTTCCCCAAATATAATGTCTTCTATGTTATATATATATATATATATATATATATATATATATATATATACCTGTTCAAATTAGAATTCAAAATATCACCTAAATACAGGCAGATAAGAAATGCTAAAATGAATTTATACATAGATACAAAACCTAGTGAAACTGGTCAGAATCCACAAGGCAATAATCAATTGCATGGCACTGGACAAAATTTATACTTTTACAGAAAAAAGCATTTGCATTACTATCACTTCCGTACAAATTATAGACTTGTAATGTAATTCAAAAACAGTGAAAGGCAGAGATAACCTGGAAGAGAGCACTAGACAGGACAGTAAGTATAATCTTTAATGGTTTTTCTTTTTTTAAAATCTATTTCAAAGAACTTCACAATTTTTTCTGACAGTTCAGTATTGTCAGAGTTTAGCAGACTCACTTGTATGCTTTCTGGAGCATGGAGGTTAAGAACTTACCTTGCTCTGCTGTTCTGTCTGCATAAGAATACAAGAGCCTTTTGCTTCTTCCTCAGATGCCAAGCTTGTTGATGGTGGTGGCTGTGGTTGATTGTATTACCTTATGCCTCTTTTTGTTTGGTTGTTGTGGATGATTTTCTTCCTGCTATTTGGTATTTATTTTTGCTAATTGTGTGAAGTATTAGAGATGGATGATTTTGTAACTTATTTTCAATCTATTATCCTAACTAGAAGCTTCTCCTAAAAACACTAACCCACATTGACCTCCCCACTTACTTGCTTCTAAAACAAAAATTATATTACCCATTTTGATAATAATATTATCTTGGAGAGTGGTATGACTGTGTGTCCTTTTAACCTGTACATTCAGGACAAAAGTCAAAGCCAAAGCCAAATTCTTTGAGTAATTCAAGTCCCCTGCAGCTTCCTCAGATTTAGCCCAGCTTCAAGGATCACTGAAACACTAAGGGGATGCTCCCAGGTCATTCTTCTACTCACTGCTTTCATTCAGCCATTTCTAAATCTGAGTACTCAGGATATTTTGACTCGTGCATTTTCCTCAAATCCTAATTCTGAGGATGTCACTGCTGTCTAACTGTAATTCTCCTCTGCAGGAAATTTAATACTATTTCCTTTTATTCCTGTAGCCAAACCATTCCTTATGTCATATTGAGAAATTTCTCTCAAAACCTAAAGTAAATAACCAAGGAAAAGATCTGCTCATGACATACAGTTAAACTGCACTTGACCCAACCAGTGGATTTTGTCTGGAATATAAATTCTCAAACTGGCTTTCCATAAGCCTAATAAAGCTGAGGTTGTTTTTCTGTCTACCACAAAAAGTTCAAGTTTTATTTTCAAATTTCTCAATGTTTAACCAGTGTTAAGGAAAATTCTTATACCAACTCTGCCCATTATACACCTGATATCAAATAATTTATCATTATTGGGGGGTGGAGCCAAGATGGTCGAATAGGAACAGCTCCAGTCTACAGCTCCCAGCATGAGCGATGCAGAAGACAGGTGATTTCTGCATTTCCAACTGAGGTACCACATTCATCTCACTAGGGAGTGTCAGAAAGTGGGTGTAGGACAGTGGGTGCAGCGCACCAAGCATGAGCCAAAGCAGGGCGAGGCATCACCTCACCCGGAAAGTGCAAGGGGTCAGGGAATTCCCTTTCCTAGTCAAGGAAAGCGGTGACAGACGGCACCTGGAAAATCGGGTCACTCCCACCCTAATACTGCGCTTTTCCAACAGTCTTAGCAAACGGCACACCAGGAGATTATATCCCATGCATGACTCAGAGGGTCCTATGCCCACAGAGCCTTGCTCACTGGTAGCACAGCAGTCTGAGATCAAACTGCAAGGTGGCAGCGAGGCTGGGGGAGGGGCACCCGCCATTGCTGAGGTTTGAGTACATAAACAAAGCCACCAGGAAGCTCGTACTGGGTGGAGTCCACCTCAGCTTAAGGAGGACTGCCTGCCTCTGTAGACTCCACCTCTGGGGGCAGGGCATAGCCAAACAAAAGGCAGCAGAATCCTCTGCAGATTTAAACGTCACTGTCTGACAGCATTGAAGAGAGTAGTGATTCCCTAGCAGGCAGCTGGAGATCTGAGAACGGACAGACTGCCTCCTCAAGTGGGTTCCTGACCCCCAAGTAGCCTAACTGGGAGACACCCTGCAGTAGGGGCAGACTGACACCTCACACAGCCGGGAACTCCTCTGAGACAAAACTTCCAGAGGAACGATCAGGCAGCATCATTTGCTGTTCCCCAATATCTGCTGTTCAGCAGCCTCCGCTGGTGATACTCAGGCAAACAGGGTCTGGAGTGGACCTCTAGCAAACTCCAACAGACCTGTAGCTGAGGTCCTGACTGTTACAAGGAAAACTAACAAACAGAAAGGACATCCACACCAAAACCCCATCTGTATGTCATCATCATCAAAGACCAAAGGTAGATAAAACCACAAAGATAGGGAAAAAACAGAGCAGAAAAACTGGAAACTCTAAAAATCAGAGTGCCTCTCCTCCTCCAAAGGAATGCAGCTCCTCACCAGCAATGGAACAAAGCTGGACGGAGAATGACTTCGACGAGTTGAGAGAAGAAGCCTTCAGATGATCAAACTACTCCGAGCCAAAGGAGAAGTTCGAACCCATGGCAAAGAAGTTAAAAACCTTGAAAAAAAATTAGACGTATGGCTAAATAGAGTAACAAATGCAGAGAAGTCCTTAAAGGACCTGATGGAGCTGAAAACCACGGCACGAGAACTACATGAAAAATGCACAAGCCTCAGTACCCGATTCGATCAACTGGAAGAAAGGGTATCAGTGATGGAAGATCAAATGAATGAAATGAAGCGAGAAGAGAAGTTTAGAGAAAAAAGAATAAAAAGAAATGAACAAAGCCTCCAAGAAATATGGGACTATGTGAAAAGACCAAATCTACGTCTGATTGGTGTACCTGAAAGTGATGGGGAGAATGGAACCAAGTTGGAAAACACTCTGCAGGATATTATCCAGGAGAACTTCCCCAATCTACAAGGCAGGCCAACATTCAAATTCAGGAAATACAGAGAAGGCCACAGATACTCCTTGAGAAGAGCAACTCCAAGACACATAATTGTCAGATTCACCAAAGTTGAAATGAAGGAAAAAATGTTAAGGGCAGCCAGAGAGAAAGGAAAGCCGATCAGACTAACAGCTGATTTCTCGGCAGAAACTCTACAAGCCAGAAGAGAGTGGGGGCCAATATTCAACATTCTTAAAGAAAAGAATTTTCAACCCAGAATTTCATATCCAGCCAAACTACCTTCATAGGTGAAGGAGAAATAAATTACTTTACAGACAAGCAAATGCTGAGAGATTTTGTCATCGCCAGGCCTGCCCTAAAAAAGCTAAAGGAAGCACTAAACATGGAAAGGAACAACTGGTACCAGCCACTGCAAAATCATGCCAAAATGTAAAGACCATCGAGACTAGGAAGAAACTGCATCAATTAACGAGCAAAATCACCAGCTAACATCATAATGACAGGATCAAATCCACACATAACAATATTAACTTTAAATGTAAATGGACTAAATGCTCCAGTTAAAAGACACAGACTGGCAAATTGGATAAAGCGTCAAGACCCATCAGTGTGCTGTATTCAGGAAACCCATCTCACGTGCAGAGACACATATAGGCTCAAAATAAAAGGATGGAGGAAGATCTACCAAGCAAATGGAAAACAAAAAAAGGCAGGGGTTGCAATCCTAGTCTCTGATAAAACAGACTTTAAACCAACAAAGATCAAAAGAGACAAAGAAGGCCATTACATAATGGTAAAGGGATCAATTCAACAAGAAGAGCTAACTATCCTAAATATATATGCGCCCAATACAGGAGCACCCAGATTCATAAAGCAAGTCCTGAGTGACCTACAAAGAGACTTAGACTCCCACACAATAATAATGGGAGACTTTAACACTCCACTGTCAACATTAGACAGATCAACGAGACAGAAAGTTAACAAGGATACCCAGGAATTGAACTCAGCTCTGCACCAAGAGGACCTAATAGACATCTACAGAACTCTCCACCCCAAATCAACAGAATATACATTCTTTTCAGCACCACACCACAACTATTCCAAAATTGACCACCTAGTTGGAAGTAAAGCTCTCCTCAGCAAATGTAAAAGAACAGAAATTATAACAAACTATGTCTCAGACCACAGTGCAATCAAACTAGAACTCAGGATTAAGAAACTCACTCAAAACTGCTCAAGCACATGCAAACTGAACAACCTGCTCCTGAACGAATACTGGGTACATAATGAAATTAAGGCAGAAATAAAGATGTTCTTTGAAACCAACGAGAACGAAGACACAACATGCCAGAATCTCTGGGAGACATTCAAAGCAGTGTGTACAGGGAAATTTATAGCACTAAATGCCCACAAGAGAAAGCAGGAGAGATCCAAAACTGACACCCTAGCATCACAATTAAAAGAACTAGAAAAGCAAGAGCAAACATATTCAAAAGCTAGCAGAAGGCAAGAAATAACTAAGATCAGAGCAGGACTGAAGGAAATAGAGACACAAAAAAACCTTCAAAAAATCAATGAATCCAGGAGCTGGTTTTTTGAAAAGATCAACAAAATTGATAGACCACTAGCAAGACTAATAAAGAAGAAAAGAGAGAAGAATCAAATAGATGCAGAGGAGCCAAGATGGCCGAATAGGAAGAGCTCCAGTCTACAGCTCCCAGCCTGAGCGACGCAGAAGATGGGTGATTTCTGCATTTCCATCTGAGGTACCGGGTTCATCTCACTAGGGAGTGCCAGACAGTGGGCGCAGGTCAGTGGGTGCACGCACCATGCGCAAGCCGAAGCAGGGCGAGGCATTGCCTCACTCGGGAAGCGCAAGGGGTCAGGGAGTTCCCTTTCCTAATCAAAGAAAGGGGTGAGGGACGGCACCTGGAAAATCGGGTCACTCCCACCCGAATACTGTGCTTTTCTGACAGGCTTAAAAAAGGGCGCACCACGAGATTATATCCTGCACCTGGCTCGGAGGGTCCTACCCCACAGAGTCTCGCTGATTGCTAGCACAGCAGTCTGAGATCAAACTGCAAGGCGGCAGCCAGGCTGGGGGAGGGGCGCCCGCCATTGCGCAGGCTTGCTTAGGTAAACAAAGCAGCCAGGAAGCTCGAACTGGGTGGAGCCCACCACAGCTCAAGGAGGCCTGCCTGCCTCTGTAGGCTCCACCTCTGGGAGCAGGGCACAGACAAACAAAAAGACAGCAGTAACCTCTGCAGACTTAAATGTCCCTGTCTGACAGCTTTGAAGAGAGCAGTGGTTCTCCCAGTACGCAGCTGGAGATCTGAGAACAGGCAGACTGCCTCCTCAAGTGGGTCCTTGACCCCTGACCCCCGAGCAGCCTAACTGGGAGGCACCCTCCAGCAGGGGCACACTGACACCTCACACTGCAGGGTACTCCAACACACCTGCAGCTGAGGGTCCTGTCTGTTAGAAGGAAAACTAACAAACAGAAAGCACATCCACACCAAAAACCCATCTCTACATCACCATCATCAAAGACCAAAAGTAGATAAAACCACAAAGATGGGGAAAAAACAGAACAGAAAAACTGGAAACTATAAAAATCAGAGCACCTCTCCTCCTCCAAAGGAACGCACCTCCTCACCAGCAACAGAACAAAGCTGGACGGAGAATGACTTTGACGAGCTGAGGGAAGAAGGCTTCAGACGATCAAATTACTCAGAGCTACGGGAGGACATTCACACCAAAGGCAAAGAAGTTGAAAACTTTGAAAAAAATTTAGAATGTATAACTAGAATAACCAATACAGAGAAGTGCTTAAAGGAGCTGATGGAGCTGAAAACCAAGGCTCGAGAACTACGTGAAGAATGCAGAAGCCTCAGGAGCCAATGCGATCAACTGGAAGAAAGGGTATCAGCAATGGAAGATGAAATGAATGAAATGAAGCAAGAAGGAAAGTTTAGACAAAAAAGAATAAAAAGAAACGAGCAAAGCCTCCAAGAAATATGGGACTATGTGAAAAGACCAAATCTACGTCTGATTGGTGTACTTGAAAGTGATGGGGAGAATGGAACCAAGTTGGAAAACACTCTGCAGGATATTATCCAGGAGAATTTCCCCAATCTAGCAAGGCAGGCCAACGTTCAGATTCAGGAAATACAGAGAACGCCACAAAGATACTCCTCGAGAAGAGCAACTCAAAGACACATAATTGTCAGATTCACCAAAGTTGAAATGAAGGAAAAAATATTAAGGGCAGCCAGAGAGAAAGGTCGGGTTACCCTCAAAGGGAAGCCCATCAGACTAACAGCGGATCTCTCAGCAGAAACCCTACAAGCCGGAAGAGAGTGGGGGCCAATATTCAACATTCTTAAAGAAAAGAATTTTCAACCCAGAATTTCATATCCAGCCAAACTAAGCTTCATAAGTGAAGGAGAAATAAAACACTTTACAGACAAGCAAATGCTGAGAGATTTTGTCACCACCAGGCCTGCCCTACAAGAGCTCCTGAAGGAAGTGCTAAACATGGAAAGGAACAACCGGTACCAGCCACTGCAAAATCATGCCAAAATATAAAGACCATCGAGACTAGGAAGAAACTGCATCAACTAACGAGCAAAATCACCAGCTAACATCATAATGACAAGATCAAATTCACACATAACAATATTAACTTTAAATGTAAATGGACTAAATGCTCCAATTAAAAGACACAGACTGGCAAATTGGATAAAGAGTCAAGACCCATCAGTGTGCTGTATTCAGGAAACCCATCTCACATGCAGAGACACATATAGGCTCAAAATAAAAGGATGGAGGAAGATCTACCAAGCAAATGGAAAACAAAAAAAGGCAGGGGTTGCAATCCTAGTCTCTGATAAAACAGACTTTAAACCAACAAAGATCAAAAGAGACAAAGAAGGCCATTACATAATGGTAAAGGGATCAATTCAACAAGAAGAGCTAACTATCCTAAATATATATGCGCCCAATACCGGCGCACCCAGATTCATAAAGCAAGTCCTGAGTGACCTACAAAGAGACTTAGACTCCCACACAATAATAATGGGAGACTTTAACACTCCACTGTCAACATCAGACAGATCAACGAGACAGAAAGTTAACAAGGATACAAAGGAATTGAACTCAGCTCTGCACCAAGAGGACCTAATAGACATCTACAGAACTCTCCACCCCAAATCAACAGAATATACATTCTTTTCAGCACCACACCTATTCCAAAGTTGACCACCTAGTTGGAAGTAAAGCTCTCCTCAGCAAATGTAAAAGAACAGAAATTATAACAAACTATCTCTCAGGCCACAGTGCAATCAAACTAGAACTCAGGATTAAGAATCTCACTCAAAACTGCTCAACTACATGGAAACTGAACAAGCTGCTCCTGAATGACTACTGGGTACATAATGAAATGAAGGCAGAAATAAAGATGTTCTTTGAAACCAACGAGAACAAAGACACAACATACCAGAATCTCTGGGACACATTCAAAGCAGTGTGTAGAGGGAAATTTATAGCACTAAATGCCCACAAGAGAGAGCAGGAAAGATCCAAAATTGACACCCTAACATCACAATTAAAAGAACTAGAAAAGCAAGAGCAAACACATTCAAAAGCTAGCAGAAGGCAAGAAATAACTAAAATCAGAGCAGAACTGAAGGAAATAGAGACACAAAAAACCCTTCAAAAAATTAATGAATCCAGGAGCTGGTTTTTTAAAAGGATCAACAAAATTGATAGACCACTAGCAAGACTAACAAAGAAAAAAAGAGAGAAGAATCAAATAGACGCAGTGAAAAATGATAAAGGAGATATCACCACCGATCCCACAGAAATACAAACTACCATCAGAGAATACTACAAACACCTCTACGCAAATAAACTAGAAAATCTAGAAGAAATGGATAAATTCCTTGACACATACACTCTCCCAAGACTAAACCAGGAAGAAGTTGAATCTCTGAATAGACCAATAACAGGATATGAAATTGTGGCAATAATCAATAGCTTACCAACCAAAAAGAGTCCAGGACCAGATGGATTCACAGCCGAATTCTACCAGAGGTACAAGGAGGAACTGGTACCATTCCTCCTGAAACTATTCCAATCAATAGAAAAAGAGGGAATCCTCCCTAACTCATTTTATGAGGCCGGCATCATCCTGATACCAAAGCCTGGCAGACACACAACAAAAAAAGAGAATTTTAGACCAATATCCTTGAAGAACATTGATGCAAAAATCCTCAATAAAATACTGGCAAACCGAATCCAGCAGCACATCAAAAAGCTTATCCACCATGATCAAGTGGGCTTCATCCCTGGGATGCAGGGCTGGTTCAATATACGCAAATCAATAAATGTAATCCAGCATATAAACAGAGCCAAAGACAAAAACCACGATTATCTCAATAGATGCAGAAAAGGCCTTTGACAAAATTCAACAACACTTCATGCTAAAAACTCTCAATAAATTAGGTATTGATGGGACGTATCTCAAAATAATAAGAGCTATCTATGACAAACCCACAGTCAATATCATACTGAATGGGCAAAAACTGGAAGCATTCCCTTTGAAAACTGGCACAAGACAGGGATGCCCTCTCTCACCACTCCTATTCAACATAGTGTTGGAAGTTCTGGCAAGGGCAATTAGGCAGGAGAAGGAAATAAAGGGTATTCAGTTAGGAAAAGAGGAAGTCAAATTGTCCCTGTTTGCAGATGACATGATTGTATATCTAGAAAACCCCATTGTCTCAGCCCAAAATCCTCTTAAGCTGAAAAGCAAATTCAGCAAAGTTGCAGGATACAAAATCAATGTGCAAAAATCACAAGCATTCTTATACACCAACAACAGACAAACAGAGAGCCAAATCATGAGTGAACTCCCATTCACAATTGCTACAAACAGAATAAAATACCTAGGAATGCAACTTACAAGGGATGTGAAGGACCTCTTCAAGGAGAACTACAAACCACTGCTCAAGGAAATAAAAGAGGATACAAACAAATGGAAGAACATTCCATGCTCATGGGTAGGAAGAATCAATATCATGAAAATGGCCATACTGCCCAAGGTAATTTACAAATTCAATGCCATCCCCATCAAGCTACCAATGTCTTTCTTCACAGAATTGGAAAAAACTACTTTAAAGTTCATATGGAACCAAAAAAGAGCCCACATCGCCAAGTCAATCCTAAGCCAAAAGAACAAAGATGGAGGCATCACACTACCTGACTTCAAACTATACTACAAGGCTACAGTCACCAAAACAGCATGGTACTGGTACCAAAACAGAGATATAGATGAATGGAACAGAACAGAGCCCTCAGAAATAACGCCACATATCTACAACTATCTGATCTTTGACAAACCTGAGAAAAACAAGCAATGGGGAAAGGATTCCCTATTTAATAAATGGTGCTGGGAAAACTGGCTAGCCATATGTAGAAAGCTGAAACTGGATCCCTTCCTTACACCTTATACAAAAATTAATTCAAGATGGATTAAAGACTTAAACGTTAGACCTAAAACCATAAAAACCCCAGAAGAAAACCTAGGCATTACCATTCAGGACATAGGCATGGGCAAGGACTTCATGTCTAAAACACCAAAAGCAATGGCAACAAAAGACAAAATTGACAAATGGGATCTAATTAAACTAAAGAGCTTCTGCAGAGCAAAAAAAACTACCATCAGAGTGAACAGGCAACCTACAAAATGGGAGAAAATTTTCACAACCTACTCATCTGACAAAGGGCTAATATCCAGAATCTACAATGAACTCCAACAAATTTACAAGAAAAAAACAAACAACCCCATCAAAAAGTGGGCGAAGGACATGAACAGACACTTCTCAAAAGAAGACATTTATGCAGCCAAAAAACACATGAAAAAATGCTCACCATCACTGGCCATCAGAGAAATGCAAATCAAAACCACAATGAGATACCATCTCACACCAGTTAGAATGGCAATCATTAAAAAGTCTGGAAACAACAGGTGCTGGAGAGGATGTGGAGAAATAGGAACACTTTTACACTGTTGGTGGGACTCTAAACTAGTTCAACCATTGTGGAAGTCAGTGTGGTGATTCCTCAGGGATCTAGAACTAGAAATACCATTTGACCCAGCCATCCCATTACTGGGTATATACCCAAAGGATTATAAATCATGCTGCTATAAAGACACAGGCACACGTATGTTTATTGCAGCATTATTCACAATAGCAAAGACTTGGAACCAACCCAAATGTCCAACAATGATAGACTGGATTAAGAAAATGTGGCACATATACACCATGGAATACTATGCAGCCATAAAAAATGATGAGTTCATGTCCTTTGTAGGGACATGGATGAAGCTGGAAACCATCATTCTCAGCAAACTATCGCAAGGACAAAAAACCAAACACCACATGTTCTCACTCACAGGTGGGAATTGAACAATGAGAACACATGGACACAGGAAGGGGAACATCACACACCAGGGCCTGTTGTGGGGTAGGGGGATGGAGGAGGGATAGCATTAGGAGATATACCTAATGTAAATGACTAGTTAATGGGTGCAGCACACCAACATGGCACATGTATACATGTGTAACTAACCTGCACATTGTGCACATGTACCCTAAAACTTAAAGTATAATAATAAAAAAATTTCTCATTATCATCTGTTAATTTTATCACATACCAATTATATAAGAAATATACTAAAGAGATAAAAATTATATAATACTAATTCCTATATTTATCCAGTTATGATGAAATTGGTATTGCCAATGCTGAGTTGCTCCCCAACAGAGCTTCCAAGAGAGAAAAAGTAGTTTTATATTGATTTCTCTCACTGTCCCATGGCACAGACATGCAGAAAAAGGAGCTGATATTCTGTCTCTTTTAAAGGATATCTATTAAACACTTTAATGGTGTCCAGCATCATTGTCAGGATTGGAGTGTGTTAAGAAGCTCACTGGCAATAGGGGACTGGGGACTAGTCAACATCAGGAGCAAAGTTACCTTTCCTAAATACTTTATGCGTGATAGTTCACACACACACACACACACACTTAAATTTTTTTCTTTTTTTTGAGACAGAGTCTGGCTCTGTCACCCAGGCTAGAGTGCAGTGGTGCAATCTCAGCTCACTGCCACCTCTGCCTCCTGGGTTCAAGCGATTCTGCTGCCTCAGCCCCCCACGTAGCTGGGACTACAGGCGCGCACCACCACACCCGGATAATTTTTGTATTTTTAGTAGAGACAGGGTTTCACCATGTTGGCCAGGCTGGTCTTGAACTCCTGACCTCAGATGATCCACCTGCCTCGACCTCCCAAAGAGCTGGGATTACAGGCATGAGTCACCAGGCCCGGCCCTAAAACTTTTTATTTGTGGCATTGACATTTTAGAAGAGAAGCAGCTGTAAATTGAATTTTTATTTTGGATTTCTCATGCTTACTATGATCCTTTCTATGCTCTCCTCCCTTGCCCATCTACCAAAATCTGTTCTAATTAAGAATCTGGTTATCAATAATGGAAATTTTAGTTTGATAGTAAATCACTGTGTTACATTCTCCCAGGAAAACTTCACTTTAAACCTTAAATCTAATAGTAGAATGAATGAGTTGCCTACTGTTGTAGATATTTACAGTATCAACCAGCAGATGGGGAATGATTTTGGAAAGCATGAGAGAGGTCCAGATCTACCTGAAACCACAAGACATAGGCAGACCTATGAGACCAGTCCTTTTAAACCCAAAAATGTTCTCAAAATGCAGAAGAAAAAAAAAAAACTAATGTTATTCTCTGGTTTAGTAGATCAAGTTTTCAAATAAGTTGTTTTACTTAGTTGTCACTTCCCCTTTGATTCTAAAATACATGTCTTTCCCAGATCTAAATCTTCCATCAAAAAATTAGAAACATGGTATCATACAGTTAAGCTATACTATGCTCAAATGTTTTCTCTGGTCCATTTCTATTATCTCCTGTTTACATGTTTCTGCCTAAAGGAAATGTTCCTAAGGCAAAGAGGGATGATGTTTGCTCTGTAGTATACAAATACCTAACAACTTCTAGCAATAAAATAAAGAATATATATTTAAGGTGACAATCTGTATTTGAAATACGCTATAAAGCACTTACCCTAAATTATACTATGTAGGTGGAATGCTATAAAAAGAAGTACAGTGCTACATTGTTTTGAACTTTTAAAAAGGTTTCTTTATGGAAGAAACAATTCAATTATTAAGCATCTGTGATTTTCCCCACACACTAATAAGTTTATCATTGGTTTACAAGTTAGAATCAGAATCTAAGGTTATTTCATTTCCAAGAAATATAAGCCACCCCCCTTAGAAAAATAAACCAACAAGGAAGAAATTTGTCTCACTGCAAGCCATTATATCTAAATGGTACTTAATATTTGGTTCAGTCCTGGTACTAAAATTAAGTTAGACAAATCAGTCAATAAATACTACTGAAATATATAATATACAAGCTTACCATTAATTTCCATGTGAGACGTAAATGCAAGCTCTTTTTACCATACAAAGCTAATACTTGAGTTGAACAGATGAAGCAAAGGCATTAAAGACAAAAGGGTTCATGGCTAATGCCAAATAAATGGAAAATAAAACTGTACCACAGACACTCACAGGAAAAAGATTTCATAGCAAGGGTTTATTGAGCAAACTTTTTCTTCCTCTGTTTGATATTAAAGTATCTTTTATTTTTAACACACATGTGCATGTTGATACATTCAGATATTCTTTCTAGAGTGACTCCTGTCCTCTTCACTTTTCTTTTATGTGCTTGGACTTTAGATCTAGGGATAGCAAATCTATTACACAGATGTTACCTCTTCCCCTATGGAAGACAGAAAAATCCTTCCCAAAATAATCCTACTAGCAGAAGCCACCTCAAATTCATCAGCATTAGCAAGCCAGGGGAAATGCACTTGACAGATTGTAATAGGCTGTGGGTCTCCTGCTGGGGATAAGGTTGTATCCTTATACTTGGCAAACAGCTTGGCACACAAAATGGCTCTAATAAAAATGAGCTTACGTAATTAATTAACTTATCAGATTATGTAATTCTATTCTTGCCTAGGTACTTTTCTCATGCAGCACTGCATTTTACTGCTCTCCAGAACCACAGAGGGACATTAGTGGGATAGGTTCACAGGTTTGTGGCATGTGAGCAGAGTACTAAGGAGTCAGGGAGACAGTGAACTACTGAAAACGGAAATGACATAAAGAAGCAGAAGCCTGCAGAGTGGGAAGGGAAGGCTTGAAAAGAAAGAGCAAAGGTAAGGCATCAAGAACAATTTAAGCTGATCTTAAATCTGTGGGAGGTTACTGCCCTATGTATCTATAGGTGACTTTTGCTAGAATTATAAAATATAACTTACACACAAGTTTGTATAGAAAGCATTTGTACAGTTTAAAGAGCAAAAATAGGTCAGGCGCAGTGGCTTATGCCTGTAATCTGAGTACTTTGGGAGGCTGAGGTGGGAGGATCACTTGAGGTCAGGAATTTGAGACCAGCCTAGGAAACATAGAAAGACACCGGCTCTATAAAAAAAAATTTAAAAACTAGCCAGGCATGGTGGCATACACCTCTAGTCCCAGCTATTGGGAAGCTGAAGCAGGAAGATTGCTTGAGCCCAGCAGTTCAAGGTTGCAGTAAATTATAACTGCACCATTGTACTCCAGCTTGGACAACAGAGCGAGACCCCATCTCTCAAAATTTTCTCAATTAATTAATTTTAAAAATAAAAAATAAAGAGCAGCAATAAAATAAACACCCATATGCCCACCACCTAATACAAGAAATAGAACATTATCATCCCTGGAAACCATTCTGCGATTGAACACCCCACCCCAACAACCTTCTTAGAGGGAACCACTATCCTGAAATTGTAACCATTCTCTAGTTTCCTTTTAGTCTTTATGACCTATGTGCCCCTATGTTTGAACATTTGCAATGGAATAATATTGTGTCTTCTTCTACAACTTGCATCTTCTGTTCAAGTTCAAATCTTTGAGATTGTCCATATTGATGTATGTACTGGAGTTGATTCCTTTTCACTGCAGTATAATTTTGCTAACTATTCTACATTTATATATGGATCTTACTGTTTATAAACACTTGGATGTTTCCAGGTTTTTGCCTATTAAAAACAATGCCACTTTAAACATTTAGGTAGCCATCTCCTAGTACTTGCATGCCAAAGTTTCCCAATACTTGGTAGTAGAATGGCTGGGCCATACAGTATGGTCATGTTCAACTCTCCTAGATAATGCAAAGTGTTTCTTAAGAGTGGGTTGTACCTGGGGCGGTTCCAAGATGGCCGAATAGGAACAGCTCCAGTCTACAGCTCCCAGTGTGAGAGATGCAGAAGATGGGTGATTTCTGCATTTCCAACTGAGGTACCAGGTTCATCTCACTGGGGCTTGTCGGACAGTGGGTGCCGGACAATGGGTGCAGCGCACCGAGTGTGAGCCGAAGCAGGGTGAGGCATCGCCTCACCCGGGAAGTGCAAGGGGTCACAGAATTCCCTTTCCTAGTCAAGCAATGCTGTGACAGATGGCACCTGGAAAATCGGGTCACTCCCACCCTAATACTGCACTTTTCCAGTGGTCTTAGCAAATGGCACACCAGGAGATTATAACCTGTGTCTGGCTCAGAGGGTCCCACGCCCACAGAGCCTCGCTCATTGCTAGCACAGCAGTTTGAGGTCAAACTGCAAGGCAGCAGCGAGGCTTGGGGAGGGGCGCGTGCCATTGTTGAGGCTTGAGTAGGTAAACAAAGTGGTGAGGAACCTCGAACTGGGTGGAGCCCACCACAGCTCAAGGAGGCCTGCCTGCCTCTGTAGACTCCACCTCTGGGGGCAGGGCATAGCTGAATAAAAGGCAACAGAAACCTCTGCAGACTTAAATGTCCCTGTCTGACAGCTTTGAAGAGAGTAGTGGTTCTCCCAGCATGCAGCTTGAGATCTGAGAACGGACAGACTGCCTCCTCGAGTGGGTCCCTGACCCCCGAGTAGCCTAACTGGGAGGCACCCCAAGTAGGGGCAGACTGACACCTCACACGGCCAGGTACCCCTCTGAGATGAAACTTCCAGAAGAACAATCAGACAGCAACATTTGCTGTTCAGCAATACTCACTGCTCTGCAGCCTCCGCTGGTGATACCCAGGCAAACAGGGTCTGGAGTGGTCCTCCAGCAAACTCCAACAGATCTGCAGCTGAGGGTCCCGACTGTTACAAGGAAAATAAACAAACAAACAGAAAGGACATCCACACCAAAACCCCATCTGTATGTCATCATCATCAAAGACCAAAGGTAGATAAAACCACAAAGACGGGGAAAAAACTGAGCAGAAAAATGGAAAATTCTAAAAATCAGAGTGCCTTTCCTCCTCCAAAGGAACACAGCTCCTCAACAGCAATGGAACAAAGCTGGAGAGAGAATGACTTTGACGAGTTGAGAAAAGAAGGCTTCAGAAGATCAAACTGCTCTGAGCTAAAGGAGGAAATTCAAACCCATCGCAAAGAAGTTAAAAAACCTTGAAAAAGATTAGATGAATGGCTAACTAGAATAACCAATGTAGAGAAGGCCTTAATTGACCTGATGGAGCTGAAAACCGTGGCACGAGAACTACGTGACACATGCACAAGCTTCAGTAGCCGATTCGATCAGCTGGAAGAAAGGGTATCAGTGATTGAAGATCAAATGAATGAAATGAAGCGAGAAGAGAAGTTTAGAGAAAAAAGAATAAAAAGAAATTAACAAAGCCTCCAAGAAATACAGGACTATGTGAAAAGACCAAATCTACGTCTGATTGGTTTATGTGAAAGTGACGGGGAGAATGGAACCAAGCTGGAAAACACTCTGCAGGATATCATCCAGGAAAACTTCCCCAACCTAGCAAGGTAGGCCAACATTCAAATTCAGGAAATACAGAGAATGCCACAAAGATACTCCTCGAGAAGAGCAACTCGAAGACACATAATTGTCAGACTCAATAAAGGTGAAATGAAGGAAAAAATGTTAAGGGCAGCCAGAGAGAAAGGTTGGATTACCCACAAAGGGAAGCCCATTAGACTAAGAGCAGATCTCTCAGCAGAAACTCTACAAGCCAGAAGAGAGTGGGGGCCAACATTCAATATTCTTAAACCAAAGAATTTTCAACCCAGAGTTTCATATCCAGCCAAACTAAGCTTCATAAGTGAAGGAGAAATAAAATACTTTACAGACAAGCAAATGCTGAGGGATTTTGTCACCACCAGGCCTGTCCTAAAAGAGCTCCTGAAGGAAGCACTAAACATGGAAAGGAACAACTGGTACCAGCCACTGCAAAAACATGCCAAATTGTAAAGACCATCGGTGCTAGGAAGAAACTGCATCAACTAACGAGCAAAATAACCAGCTAACATCATAATGACAGGATCAAATCCACACATAACAATATTAACCTTAAATGTAAATGGGCTAAATGCTCCAATTAAAATACACAGACTGGCAAATTGGATAAAGAGTCAAGACCCATCAGTGTGCTGTACTCAGCAAACTCATCTCACATAGGCTCAAAATAAAGGGATGGAGGAAGATCTAACAAGCAAATAGAAAACAAGAAAAGGCAGGGGTTGCAATCCTAGCCTCTGGCAAAACAGACTTTAAACCAACAAAGATCAGAAGAGACAAAGAAGGCCATTACATAATGGAAAAGGGATCAATTCAACAAGAAGAGCTAACTATCCTAAATATATATGCACCCAATACAGGAGCACCCAGATTCATAAAGCAAGTCCTTAGAGACCTACAAAGAGACTTAGACTCCCACACAATAATAATGGGAGACTTTAACACTCCACTGTCAACATTAGACAGATCCACAAGACAGAAAGTTAACAAGGATAGCCAGGAATTGAACTCAGTTCTGCACCAAGCAGACCTAATAGACATCTACAGAACTCTCCACCCCAAATCAACAGAATATACATTCTTCTTAGCACCACATCGCACTTATTCCAAAATTGACCACATAGTTGGAAGTAAAGCTCTCCTCAGCAAATGTAAAAGAAGAGAAATTATAACAAACTGTCTCTCAGACCACAATGCAATCAAACTAGAACTCAGGATTAAGAAACTCACTCAAAACCGCTCAGATACATGGAAACTGAAGAACCTGCTCCTGAATGACTACTGTGTACAGAACGAAATGAAGGCAGAGATAAAGATGTTCTTTGAAACCAATGAGAACAAAGATACAACATACCAGAATCTTTGGGACACATTTAAAGCAGTGTGTAGAGGGAAACTTATAGCACTAAATGCCCATAAGAGAAAGCAGGAAAGATCTAAAATTGACACCGTAACATCACAATTAAAAGAACTAGAGAAGCAAAGCAAACACATTCAAAAGCTAGCAGAAGGCAAGAAATAACTAAGATCAGAGCAGAACTGAAGGAAATAGAGACACACACAAAAAAAACCTTCAAAAAATCAATGAATCCAGGAGCTGGTTTTTTGAAAAGATCAACAAAATTGATAGACAACTAGCAAGACTAATAAAGAAGAAAAGAGAGAAGAATCAAATAGATGAAATAAAAAATGATAAAGGCGATATCACCACTGATCCCACAGAAATACAAACTACCATCACAGAATACTATAAACACCTTGAGGCAAATAAACTAGAAAATCTAGAAGAAATGGATAAATTCCTGGACACATACACCCTCCCAAGACTAAACCAGGAAGAAGTTGAATCTCTGAATAGACTAATAACAGGCTCTGAAACTGAGGCAATAATTAATAGCTTACCAGCAAATAAAAGTCCAGGTCCAGATGAACTCACAGCCGAATTCTACCAGAGGTACAAGGAGGAGCTGACACCATTCCTTCTGAAACTATTCCAATCAACAGAAAAAGAGGGAATCCTCCCTAACTCATTTCATGAGGCCAGCATCATCCTGATACCAAAGCCTGGCAGACACACAACAAAAAAAGAGAATTTTAGACCAATATCCCTGATGAACATCGATGCAAAAATCCTCAATAAAATACTGGCAAACCGAATCCAGCAGCACATCAAAAAGCTTATCCACCATGATCAAGTGGGCTTCATCCCTGGGATGCAAGGATGGTTCAACATACAAAAATCAATAAACGTAATCCAGCATATAAACAGAACCAAAGACAGAAACCACATGATTATCTCAATAGATGTGGAAAAGGCCTTTGACAAAATTCAACAACACTTCATGCTAAAAACTCTCAATAAATTAGGTATTGATGGGACGTATCTCAAAATAATAAGAGCTATCTATGACAAACCCACAGTCAATATCATACTGAATGGGCAAAAACTGGAAGCATTCCCTTTGAAAACTGGCACAAGACAGGGATGCCCTCTCTCACCACTCCCATTCAACATATTGTTGGAAGTTCTGGCAAGGGCAATTAGGCAGGAGAAAGAAATAAAGGGTATTCAATTTGGAAAAGAGGAAGTCAAATTGTCCCTGTTTGCAGATGACATGATTGTATATCTAGAAAACCCCATTGTCTCAGCCCAAAATCCCCTTAAGCTGAAAAGCAAATTCAGCAAAGTTGCAGGATACAAAATCAATGTGCAAAAATCACAAGCATTCTTATACACCAATAACAGACAAACAGAGAGCCAAATCATGAGTGAACTCCCATTCACAATTGCTTCAAAGAGAATAAAATACCTAGGAATCCAACTTACAAGGGATGTGAAGGTCCTCTTCAAGGAGAACTACAAACCACTGCTCAACAAAATAAAAGAGGATACAAACAAATAGAAGAACATTCCATGCTCATGGGTAGGAAGAATCAATATCATGAAAATGGCCATACTGCCCAAGGTAATTTATAGATTCAATGCCATCCCCATCAAGCTACCAATGACTTTCTTCACAGAATTGGAAAAAACTACTTTAAAGTTCATATGGAACCAAAAAAGTGCCTGCATCACCAAGTCAGTCCTAAGCCAAAACAACAAAGCTGGAGGCATCACACTACCTGACTTCAAACTATACTACAAGGCTACAGTAACCAAAACAGCATGGTACTGGTACCAAAACAGAGATATAGACAGATGGAACAGAAGAGAGCACTCAGAGATAATACCACACATCTACAACCATCTGATCTTTGACAAACCTGACAAAAACAAGAAATGAGGAAAGGATTCCCTATTTAATAAATGGTGCTGGGAAAATTAGCTAGCCATATGTAGAAAGCTGAAAGTGGATCCCTTCCTTATACCTTATACAAAAATTAATTCAAGATGGATTAAAGACTTAAATGTTAGATCTAAAACCATAAAAACCCTAGAAGAAAACCTAGGCAATACCATTCAGGACATAGGCATGGGCAAGGACTTCATGTCTAAAACACCAAAAGCAATGGCAACAAAAGCCAAAATTGACAAATGGGATCTAATTAAACTAAAGAGCTTCTGCAGAGCAAAAAAAACTACCATCAGAGTGAACGGGCAACCTACAGAATGGGAGAAAATTTTCACAACCTACTCATCTGACAAAGGGCTAATATCCAGAATATACAAAGAACTCAAACAAATTTATAAGAAGAAAACAAACAACCCCATCAACGAGTGGGCGAAGGATATGAACAGACACTTCGCAAAAGAAGACATTTATGCAGCCAACAGACACATCAAAAAATGTTCATCATCACTGGCCATCAGAGAAATGCAAATCAAAACCACAATGAGATACCATCTCACACCAGTTAGAATGGCAATCATTAAAAAGTCAGGAAACAACAGGTGCTGGAGAGGATGTGGAGAAATAGGAATGCTTTTACACTGTTGGTGGGACTGTAAACTAGTTCAACCATTGTGGAAGACAGTATGGCGATTCCTCAAGGATCTAGAACTAGAAATACCATTTGACCCAGTGATCCCATTACTGGGTATATACCCAAAGGATTATAAATCATGCTACCATAAAGACACATGCACACGTATGTTTATTGTGGCACTATTCACAATAGCAAAGACTTGGAACCAACCCAAATGTCCAACAATGATAGACTGGATTAAGAAAATGTGGCACATATACACCATGGAATACTATGCAGCCATAAAAAAAGGATGAGTTCATGTCCTTTGTAGGGACATGGATGAAGCTGGAAACCATCATTCTCAGCAAACTATCGCAAGGACAAAAAACCAAACACCGCATGTTCTCACTCACAGGTGGGAATTGAACAATGAGAACACATGGACACAGGAAGGGGAACATCACACACTGGGGCCTGTTGTGAGGTGGGGTGAGTGGGGAGGGATAGCATTAGGAGATATACCTAATGTAAATGACGAGTTAATGGATGCAGCACACCAACATGGCACATGTATACATATGTAACAAACCTGCATGTTGTGTACATGCACCCTAGAACTTAAACTATAATAAAAATACATAAAAAAGAGTGGTTGTACCAATATGCATGCTCACCAGCACTGAATGAGAGTTGCCACAGCTCTGCATCTTTGGCAGCACTTAGTATTATCAGTCTTTCTAGCTTCTGCCAATTTAATTGGCTCATTTGGCAGTATTCAGTAGCACTTCTGTTCTTTCATTTTTTTTTTTTTTTGAGATGAAATTTTGCACAAGGTATCCCTCAACAGCCTGCAGGCTGAGTAGGCCATGCAGAGCCAATAAATGTCATCTCTACTCTCCCTCTCCCCTCTCCCCTCTCCCCTCTCCCCTCTCCCCTCTCCCCTCTTTCCACGGTCTCCCTCTGATGCCGAGCCGAAGCTGGACGGTACTGCTGCCATCTCAGCTCACTGCAACCTCCCTGCCCGATTCTCCTGCCTCAGCCTGCCGAGTGCCTGCGATTGCAGGCGCGCACCGCCACGCCTGACTGGTTTTCGTATTTTTTTGGTGGAGACGGGGTTTCGATGTGTCAGCCGGGCTGGTCTCCAGCTCCTGACCGCGAGTGATCTGCCAGCCTCGGCCTCCCGAGGTGCCGGGTTTGCAGACGGAGTCTCGTTAACTCAGTGCTCAATGGCGCCCAGGCTGGAGTGCAGTGGCGTGATCTCGGCTCGCTACAATCACCTCCCAGCCGCCTGCCTTGGCCTCCCTAAGTGCCGAGATTGCAGCCTCTGCCTGGCAGCCACCCCGTCTGGGAAGTGAGGAGCGTCTCCGCCTGACCGCCCATCGTCTGGGATGTGAGGAGCCCCTCTGCCTGGCTGCCCAGTCTGGAAAGTGAGGAGCGTCTCTGCCCGGCCGCCATCCCATCTAGGAAGTGAGGAGCGCCTCTTCCCGGCCACCATCACATCTGGGAAGTGAGGAGCGTCTCTGCCCGGCCGCCCTTCGTCTGAGATGTGGGGAGCACCTCTGCCCTGCTGCCCCGTCCGGGATGTGAGTAGCATCTCTGCCCAGCCGCCCCGTCTGAGAAGTGAGGAGACCCTCTGCCTGGCAACCGCCCTGTCTGAGAAGTGAGGAGCCCCTCCGCCCGGCAGCCACCCCGTCTGAGAAGTGAGGAGCGTCCTCCCTCCTCGTCCGGGAGGGAGGTGGGGGGGTCAGCCCCCCGCCCGGCCAGCTGCCCCGTCCGGGAGGTGAGGGGCGCCTCTGCCCGGCCGCCCCTACCGGGAAGTGAGGAGCCCCTCTGCCCGGCCAGCCGCTCCGTCTGGGAGGGAGGTGGGGGGATTGGCCCCCCGCCTGGCCAGCCGCCCCATCCGGGAGGTGAGGGGTGCCTCTGCCCGGCCGCCCCTACTGGGAAGTGAGGAGCCCCTCTGCTCGGCCAGCTGCCCCGTCTGGGAGGGAGGTGGGGGGGTCAGCCCCCCGCCCGGCCAGCCGCCCCGTCCGGGAGGGAGGTGGGGGGATCAGCCCCCCGCCTGGCCAGCCGCCCTGTCTGGGAGGGAGGTGGGGGGATCAGCCCCCCACCCGGCCAGCCACCCTTCCGGGAGGTGGGGGGCGCCTCTGCCCGGCTGCCCCTACTGGGAAGTGAGGAGCCCCTCTGCCCGGCCAGCCGCCCCGTCCGGGAGGGAGGTGGGGGTGTCAGCCCCCTGCCCGGCCAGCCGCCCCGTCCAGGAGGGAGGTGGGGGGGTCAGCCCCCCGCCCGGCCAGCCGCCCCGTCCAGGAGGGAGGTGGGGGCGTCAGCCCCCCACCCGGCCAGCCGCCACGTCCGGGAGGGAGGTGGGGGGGTCAGCCCCCCGCCTGGCCAGCCGCCCCGTCCGGGAGGGAGGTGGGGGGATCAGCCCCCCACCCGGCCAGCCGCCCCGTCCAGGAGGCGAGGGGCGCCTCTGCCCGGCCGCCCCTACCGGGAAGTGAGGAGCCCCTCTGCCCGGCCAGCCGCCCCGTCCGGGAGGGAGGTGGGGGGGTCAGCCCCCCACTGGGCCAGCCGCCCCGTCGGGGAAGTGAGGGGCGCCTCTGCCCGGCCGCCCCTACTGGGAATTGAGGAGCCCCTCTGCCCGGCCAGCCGCCCTGTCCGGGAGGGAGGTGGGGGGTCAGCCCCCCGCCCGGCCAGCCGCCCCGTCCGGGAGGTGAGGGGCGCTTATGCCCGGCCGCCCCTACTGGGAAGTGAGGAGCTCCTCTGCCCGGCCACCACCCCATCTGGGAGGTGTACTCAACAGCTCATTGAGAACGGGCCATGAAGACAATGGCGGTTTTGTGGAATAGAAAGGGGGGAAAGGTGGGGAAAAGATTGAGAAATCGGATGGTTGCCGTGTCTGTGTAGAAAGAGGTAGACATGGGAGACTTTTCATTTTGTTCTGTACTAAGAAAAATTCTTCTGCCTTGGGATCCTGTTGATCTGTGACCTTACCCCCAACCCTGTGCTCTCTGAAACATGTGCTGTATCCACTCAGGGTTGAATGGATTAAGGGCGGTGCAAGATGTGCTTTGTTAAACAGATGCTTGAAGGCAGCATATTCGTTAAGAGTCATCACCACTCCCTAATCTCAAGTACCCAGGGACACAAACACTGCGGAAGGCCGCAGGGTCCTCTGCCTAGGAAAACCAGAGAACTTTGTTCACTTGTTTATCTGCTGACCTTCCCTCCACTATTGTCCTGTGACCCTGCCAAATCCCCCTCTAAAAAAAAAAAAAAAAAAAAAAAAAAAAAGAAATTTTGCTCTTGCAGGCTGGAGTGCAATGGTGTGGTCTGAGCTCATCACAACATCTGCCTCTCAGATTCAAGTGATTCTCCTGCCTCAGCCTCCCGAGTAGCGGGATTACAGGCATGAGCCACCACGCCCGGCTAATTTTGTATATTTAGTAGAGAAGGGGTTTCTCCGTGTTGGTCAGGCTGGTCTCAAACTCCCGACTTCAGGTGATCTGCCCGCCTTGGCCTCCCAAAGTGCTGGGATTACAGGCGTGAGTCACCGCACCCAGCCCGCACTTCTGTTCTTTTTTTTTTTTTTTTTTTTTTACCCATTTTCTCTATTGGATTGACTTCCTTTTCCTTATTTATTCATAAGGGTTCTTTATCTCTTCTGGACACTAACCCCTTGTTAGTTAACCAGGTTTCTGAAAATAGGTTTTCCCATTTAATGGCATATGCTGCCCCCCTCTTGATGGCACCTTTGATGTCTGTAAGTGAGATAATGCTGGTTGGTTGGTTGGTTGAGGGTTGGGTAAAAAGGGTTGAGAGGGAATAGTAAAAAGCTTGGGGTGGGAAGAGCTAGAACAAGAAGTCATAGTAGCAAATAGAGTCAGTGTCTGGTATGAGGTTAGAATAAGCTGGCCTGGGCAACATTTAAGTATAAGTGAAGATGACACCAAATTACACCCAGGTGTTTTCCTCTAGACACCTGATCTACATTATTTTCCTTTGAATGTAATGTTTACTTACATTTTTTAAGTTAGCTATATTAGGGGGATTTTTGTAAGGAAGAAAAGCATGCTTGCCTCCACCCTAGAGACCTTCCAGAAGGCACACTCACAAACTTATGGCAGCATCCTCTACTTGCAGATTTATCTCTATAGAAGCAGGTGAATCCAAGGAAAGTGAAATCTTCACATCTAAGCATAAAGTGTGACTGTGGAAAATATAGTGGGGCTTAAGGTTTGGTTTTATTGTTTCATTTTTATTCTGTTTGTTTATGACAAATGAGCATTTGTTCATCTTATGTATTTTTTCCTTGTAGTCTTCCTCCCATCTCCTTTATAAGTTCCTATTATATTGCATCATCAGAGCTATACATTAATTCACAAACGTTTTGAGCACCAAACAAGTGCTGGGTTGTCCACTACCACTGGTAATAAAACAATAAATAAAACTGTTCACTCCCCTCAAGAAGCTCACCCCCTAATTACAGGAATGAGATATATCTCATATTCTGAGTGAAAACAAGGTGCTATGAAAGCAAATAATACAGATATCCAACTCAATCTAGTTCAATCTCATTGCCTCATTCTGAAAGTTAGTTCTCCAATAACATTTTTGAAAAAATTCATTCCTCCAAACCTCCCCCGAAACCCTGGCAAAGACTGATCTTTTTTATTGTCTCCACATTTTTGCCTTTTCCAGATTATCATACAGTTGAAATTATACAGTAGGTAGGCTTTTCAGATTGACTTCTTTCATGTAGCAATATGCATTTAAGTTCTTCCATGACTTTGTGTGGCTTCATAGCTCATTTTTTAAAAATCAATGAATAGTATTTCATTGTCTGGATATACAATTTGTTTATCCATTCACCTTGTGAAAGACGTCTTGTTTGCTTCCATATTTTGGCAATTATGAATAAAGTTTCTATAAACACCTGTGTGCAGTTATTGGTGTGGAAATAAGTTTTTAACACATTTGGAGAAATTCCAAGGAGCACAATTGCTGGATTGTGTGGTAAAAGTATACTGTATTTATTTTTGTAAGAAACTGCAAATGGTCTTCCAAAGTGGCTATACCATTTTGCATTCCCACCAGCAATGAATTAGATCTCCCATTGCTCCACATCTTCACCAGCATTCAGTGTTGTCAGTATTTTGGATTTGAGCCATTCTAATAGGTATATAGTGGTATCTCATTGTTGATTTAAGCCCCAAAACATTTTTGTTTCTGAAGAAGTAATTGACTTCTCTAAATACAAGCTTTGTTAGACTCTTAATCAGAGTGTTTGAAGGAATTTTAAAACCCTCTCATAAGTTAATATGAAAAAGCAAAAGGCAAATGATAATAATCAAGATAAATATGTAAAATAAGAATAAACTCTGAGGAAAATATCTATGTATAATTTGGTGCATTTTTCACCTATGTTTACTTAAATGCTGTCCAACTCAGCTTCATCTAACCTTATGTCAAAAAAATCCCCGAGTTTAAAAGATTTAACTCCAATTTTGAAGGAATTTCCATGGTGAGTATAATACCATCAAACAATATTGCATGCTATAAAAAAACCTTTTGTGAAAGGAAGCATCAGTTGATGTGGCAAACTTCATTGTTGTCTTATTTTAAGAAATTGCCACGGCCATCCTATTCTTCAGCAACCACCGCTGTGATCAGTCAGCAGCCATCAAACATTGAGGCAAGACCCTCCACCAGCTAAATGATTATGATTTGCTAAAGGCTCAGATGAATGTTAGCATTTTTTAGCAATAGCGTTTTTAAATTTCAAAAAACCCTAATATTAAGATTATAAAAGCTATAGTAAATAATACCTAGTAGTTCTGGCATTAGAATAGACAAGTAAATAGTGCAGAATCTCAATGCTGTAATGTACCTACTGATATATAGAAACAGGCTGCCTTCACAGATCAGTGGGAAAATGATGGACTTTTCAACAATTGTGTTAGGACAATGGGTCATCCATATTTAAAATGTTATTTAGTAGTTCACATTTTATATACAACAACAAATTTCAATGGATTGAGGACTAAATTTAAAAATCAAAACTTTAAAACTTAAGAAAATTTGGAAGAACATCTTTATAACCCTAAGGTAGAAAAGCACAATCTAAAACAAAAGATCAGCAAATTCAACTAAATTAAAAAATGCCTATTTATAGAGAGACACCATAAAATAAAAAAGAAGCCACTGGTTGTTACGTATAAACTGATAAAGAACTGGAGTCTGGAATAAATAAATAACTCCTACGAGTTAATAACTGCCCCTTACAATTATTGGGACAAGTTTTAGATGCACAAATTCTATGGTCTAGAATTTCCACTCTTAGGCATTTACCCTAGAAAAACTCATATACATCAATCAGTAGGAGGATAAATAACGAATTGTGGAATATTTATTCAATGGAATACTATGCAACAATTAAAATGGGTAAATCTCAAAAACATAATGTTGAGCAGAAATAAGTGAGCTTTGCAGAAAGTATATAGCCTTAATTAAAAAAAATTTTTTTGAGATGGAGTCTCACTCTGTCACCCAAGCTGAAGGACAGTGGCATGATCTTGGATCACTGGAACCTCCACATCCCAGGTTCAAGCAAATCTCCTTCCTCAGCCTCCTGAGTAGCTGGGATTACAGGTGCACATGGCCATGCCCAGCTAATTTTTGTATTTTTAGTAGAGACAGGGTTTCACTATGTTGGCCAGGCTGGTCTCCAACTCCTGACCTCAGGTGATTCGCCCGCCTCAGCCTCCCAGAGTGCCGGGATTACAGGTGTGAGCCACCACACCCGACCAATAAATTTTTAATATGTAAAACAATACTATATACATTGACACCTACATATGTCATAGAACTCTGACGCTAGCAGCAATGGTAAACATGAAATTCAGGATAGTGCTTACCTCTGGACAGGGGCCTCAACAGTATGTGTACTATGTTATTTTCTGAGCTGAGTGATGTGTATATAGGAGTTTATTAGGCTCTTAATCCTTGTTTCTATGCCTGAAATAGTTCATATTTAATTTAATTAAAGGTTAAAAATCTATTTTTTACAAAAAAAGGAGAGCCTAAAATGGATACTGTGAGCAGGGCAGGCCATCTAAAAGACTCCTCTGCGAAGACCTGGACAAGACTCCACCCTCCTCCAGGTGCACACTCTACACCCAGTTACACTGACTCTGTCAGATATGACCATGCTCCTGACTTCCATTGCAGGATCATTCCCTTGACCTAGAGCCTGGCTCCTCCTTCCTCATATTTGCCTTCAGGTAACACTACTCCTAGTATGCCATTCCTTCTGCCCCCTACTCAGCTATTCCCACCCCACAGCATCTTCTTGTCCTGCCAGGCTCCTGCCAAAAGAAACTCTAGCTATTCCCACTTTTCTCGGGTACATCTCAACTTCATAAAACTCAGCTTCAAGAGCCATATTTTACAGACATTTCTGAAACTATTAATGACATGGCGTTAATAAAACATCCCTCCCAGCACGAGCATTTACTGAATGTTCACATTACTGAGCTTCTGATGGTGTCTGCAGAGTTATTTATTTTCTTGAATAGTCCTTGTTCATGTACACAGCTTGCTTTCCCATTTGATATTCTGCTTAAATATCTATAACTCCATGTTTAATGATTAAGTGTAAAAATGCTCCAACTCTCTATTGCCACCATTGCAACTATTTTCCCATACTCTGCAAAATACTCAAAGCAGAACTAGCATTTGGTGAAATGATGCCGTAATATATCATCTTTAAGAGTGTTTTGCTGCACAACACTCCTGCATTACTACCAAAGGACGTTGTGAGTTTTGGATACGTTTGAATTCCCTGAAAATTGGCAAGGATATTTTACAGGGAAATTTTTGGTCCGAGTTACTCAAACTAAGTGATGTTGCCACACCCAATATGCACAGAGAAAGAAAGAGAGGTTAACCTAAGACAACAAAGAAAAATTTTACATATTAAAAAAAAAGATTAGTGGGGACAAATATTCAAAATGAAGCTCGACAACAGAAAAGACCCTCATCAAAGGGTTGGGACCCTCAAATGTTGAGGTAACTAACAAGTCGAGTTCTGATGTATCACCAACCCTTCCCCTGTGACCACACATTCACCACCTTTTCTGTTCCTCTTCTCATTCCCAGTAACTCCCCATCTCACTGTGTCCCTGTGTCCTCATTCTGCCCCCGACTAAAATGAGTTACCATGGCTGTGCCTACCTGGCCTTACTCTTACTGAACATTTCTTAATACCCAGAATCTGTCCTTCCCTTCTAGGCCACCCTCTAAACTTACCTGCTCTGTGTACCTTCCACAAGGGCTTGTTGTATTAGTCTGTTCTCACACTGCTATAAAGACATACCTGAGACTGGGCAATTTAATGAGAAAAGAGGTTTAATCAGCTTACAGTTCTGCTGGCTGTATAGGCTTCCGCTTCTGGGGAGGCCTTGGGAAACTTACAGTCACGGCAGAAGGGGAAACAGGCATGGTCTTCAAGTGGCCAGAGTAGGGGTGGGGATGTGCTATACACTTTTAAACAACCAGATCCCAGGAGAACTCTATCACAAGAACAGCAAGGAGGAAGTCTGCCCCCATGATTCAAACAGCTCCCACCAGGACCCTCCTCCAACACTGGGAATTACAATTTGACATGAGATTTGGGTGGGGACACAGAGCCAAACCGTATCACTCATTTGCTTTCACAATGGAAACTCATCCACTCTTAAGTAACCAATGGAAGATGAAAGCTTGCCATCTTACCTTTTATGGACATTTACATGAGCTCGAATCCAAATAAATGAATCTATGGTGGCAAAATTTTACATGCCATAAAAGGCAGCTAGGAGAGAGATTTTGGAGGCTAAAGGTGCTTTCTTTGGTGCTTCTGTTTCTCTAAGTCATACCTGCTGAGTAACTGATAACTCCATCTGCTCCTGAAGCCATGTAGAATGTCGGTCTTGCAGGAGTGGGTAGAGTCCTGTTTCTATGTTCATTTTTTGTGGTTACCAACCCAGGAAGACCTGGATTATGCTGTGCTCCCATGGGACACAATGGACCATCCCCAACTCTCTGCCTTTAACTCAGGTCTAACCTCCCAGGACAGCCAGCTCCCAGGATAGGCAGCTAAAAACACTCAGGCATCTTGGCTGCTGAGTGCTCACCTTAGGCCACACTGGATCTCCCTTCCACATGGGCCTCCACAGTCTACCAGCTCCGGGCATGGTTGGCTTCCTGTTTGAGACTTTAGCGCTTTGGTTTTGGTGTTCTTCTCTCCAGCTCAAATGTGATCTGGCCTCATACTTTATCCTTATACAATGTCTAGCTGCCCCCAGATATCCATCTCAGCTGAGTCAAACCTAACCTTGAGACAACCCCAGAACCAGACTATTTGGCTGGTGCTTCTCACTGGCCTCCTCGATTCCCCACCCTAATCCCTGAAGGTAGAGCACAGTTCTTCAGTTCTGTCTCTGTTATAGGAACGGACAAGGCCAGACTTTGACATGAGTGCAGGAAGTGGTTATCTCCACAGTGATTATTTGTATGGTCTAATTTGAGATGCCATTTTACAGAAAAGTGGTTAGGAGCCCCAACCCTGGAGTTGGACCGCCAGGGTTCAATGTCCAAGTCTGTTACCTATTAGCTGTTTAACACTGGGAAACTTCCTTGTTTTGTGGGAATGACAATTGCACTTGCCTCAGAAAATAGTAGTTAAGATTAAATGAGACATACAAATACTGTGTCTAGCAAAGTAACTGACATCTAGTAGTGGTCGACATATTAGCTAATACTATTATTATTTTGATCACCAAGTGTTCTAGGGCCTGTGCTTCCACTGTGAGAGATTCACTCCTTTATCAGCCCCTCCTCAGGCCCATGACACTAATTCACAGTGGACTTTGTCCTTGACAAGAGGACTGTAACTGCCAGGAAACTTGAGGATGGAAGTGGGTGGGAAAAGTTGAAGAAAGCAAAGAGGAACAGACAGAGAAGGCTGAGAATATTAAAGATGAACTTTGTCTAATCCACAGTGTGTCAGAGCTGATGCTCCTGACAGGTTGGGGCCTGAATCTGTTACTGAGAATGAAAGGGGAGATTGTATGTTGAGTAGATAACTATTATGGTACTTCTGTGTTAAACTACTCCAGGAACACGATTCATGAGAGATATGTGTAGTAGGAGTGCCAATACATAAAACACAAGGTGAAGGGTGCCTTCTGGAGTTGTGTGACAGGTTGGCCCTGAACTAGCAAATATTCACAACACTCCTTGACATCCATCCCACAATCACCCCTCTAGCTCCACACCATTACCAAAACCCCACTCCAAAGTGAAGAATGAATAATCTAAGCCAGTGGTTCTCAACTGAGAGTGATTTTAACACCAGGGGAACATTTGTTGGTCACAAGTTGAGGGGAGGTTACTACTATCATGCTAATGTCATCTCATGAATACAGCCCAGAAGTGTCGCTAAACACTGTCCTGACAATGCAAAGAATAACCCCCACAACAAAGAATTACCCAGCCTTAAATGTCAATAGGGCTGGGGTTGAGAAACTCTGCTCTAAGGCCATTCAATCATGGTGATCTTTCTCCTTGCCAGTGAATAGTTCAGGTGTTGCAGGGGTGGAAACTGAAGAAAAGGCAAAGTTTGTGCAAGGGTTGCAATGGTGGCAATCCATAACTCCATAGGTGAAGTGACCTTCAGATGATCAATTAGCCCCATTCACACTCCGGCCTTAAGGAATTCGCAGAAAACTGAAGTTCTACATCCATTTTGCCTAAGTCTTGAGGGGTAGAGAAGCCCCTTACTGACATTTAAGTTGCATTTCTTATTTTTAAGTATATATTAGTTCTAGAAAAACATATCTATAGTCAGCTCCCTATCAATCAAAAAATAATGTGTCCTCTGTTACTAAAGCCTTGGTAGATATAAATGTGGGATATGCTTAGTTTTGTTCTCTACATCCTGACTTTCCTGGGACTTGAACCTAGTCAAGACTTCATCCCTCCATTTTTCCAGGCACTAAACAAAACCACAGACTTCTTGAAAATAGAGTCTTCATCTTCCTTACATTTTTATTCCCATATCCGAAACTAAGCCTGGTACATAAAAAGCACTTGAAAAGATTTGTTGAAGACTGAATGAGGGAACACATAAATGAATATATTCTGGAATTTCGATCCCAACTTATTTTGCTGTGTTTCTCCTAAGAGTAGGTATCATCTCCACTTGTATACATCTACTGGTATCTGATATCAAAGATGACTCCAATGTATCAATTTCCTATTTTTTCATAGGAAGTTTTCACCTATCTCCTTGCATTTCTACTTAGCATACTTGTTTGTCTCTTGCCCATCATTTTCTTCCCAAGCCTCATGAAATTCGTGAAAGCCCTGGCCAGTTTTCTGTCATCTTTGTGTTGAAGCTGTGGTCAAGAAAAGCCTCTCATTCGCTACACCCACTGTTGGAGCTGCTCCACATTTTTCCCAGGCAGAAGAGCCTCTCCCCAAGTCTGGTCTAGCCCCAGGGCAAAGCCTTGCCTGAAGTGAGCCTGGGTGTTTTCCCACCTCTGTGAATACTTGCTGCTCACCCACTTTCCATCCACAGTGGTCACAAATCCCCAGAATATTTATCTCTTTGGCTTTCTTCGTTGATGATTTTCTCCACCCTATTTAGAAACCCTTCATCCTCTTTAACCAGAGGAAGAGAGAAAGGTGTGCTTCTCTGCACATCTAATTATCTAATTTTTTTTTCATATCTTAGATTCTCTTGCATAGCTATGGAAGGAAGAAAGCCCTGTGTCCTCTCTAGTTTCTTCCTATTAATACCACCCTCTACCTCAAGTATTATTTGAATATCATTGTTTGAAACCAGACTTATTACTTAGCCTAAAATTGAGAGCACATATTTAGACTGCTTAATCAGATTAGGTTAATAAATATGTATTTTTAAACTGTACTTGAACACTCTAAATACTGAGGAGTTTAAGCAAGCAAAAATATGTAAATAAATGTTAAATTTAGAGAAAGTTTAATACAATGCATGATGTTACAACTAAGCAGACAGAATAAGCCCAAATTAAAGAAGTAATGAGGTAACGTACTTTGTGCATTGAAAGTGAATGGAATTTCTAAGTGTCACTGTCTTGGTAAAAACAGCAATTTATTCCTTATCCCCTCTCCCCAGTCTAAGGAGTGAGAGATTTGCTTGATAGAAGCAGAGGATACAGATGGTATAATAAAGTCTTACACTATTTGTTGATGAGAACTTTTATGCCTCATCGTCTGCCCCATATATGGGCAAACTGATAAGAAACCCGGGATACTTTCACCTTTGATTCCAGCAGGAAATTCAAATTACACAAGTGTATTAGTCCGTTCTCATGCTGCTATGAAGAAATACTCGAGACTGGGTAATTTATAAGAAAGAAGTTTAATTGACTCACAGCATGGCTGGGGAGGCCTGGGGAAACTTACAATCATGGTGGAAGGGGAAGGAACACAGCCTTCTTCACCTGGAGGCAGGAAAGAGAAGAATGAGAGCCAAGTGAAGGGGGAAGACCCTTATAAAACCATCAGATCTTGTGAAAACTTACTCACTATCATGAGAATAGCATGGGGGAACCACCCCTGTGATTCAATTACCTCCCACCAGGTCCCTCCCACGACAAGTGGAGATTATGGGAACTACAATTGAAGATGAGGTTTGTGTGGGGACACAGTCAAACCATATCGACAAGCCTCTGCCTATGCGCAATTCCAATCTAATCCCAACCCCACCCACTAACCACCACAAAAACTCCAAGCCATTCTCCTTTCCTTGCTCTCTCAAGCCTCACTCTCCCCAGAAAGCCTCCTTATACAAGTAATAAACATTTCATAACTTGTGTGTATGTAGCATTATTGATCTTGACATCAAAACTAAATTGTTGGTGAGGGCCAATTCTGCTTCTGTGGGGTGGTAACAACATATGGTATGTTTGAATATAAGAGATACATTCTTGCCCCAGGACCCCAAGGAGTAGAATTCTTCAGTAGAAATAAAGCAAAGGAGGTCATGGTAGGTAGCAGAAATTCTCCCAAAGTGTTCGAGTAGGACTAGTGAAGGTGTAGTTTATTCAGAGTTTATCTACCCTCTCTGCCATGCACTGTTACTATGAAATTAACTCATTTTTGCTATGGATGCTGATGACCATCCCCTGAGTCTGACCAGCTTCCTTGGAGGAAAACCAAAGAGAAGCAAAATGTATCTGTGCTCTTCATTGCTTCCACACAAAGCAGGAAAAATTCAGCCAGAAGTGCATAGTTTGGATATGTATGCTACAAGTACAGATTATTTTGTCACAAGAGAGAGACTTTTTCATGTTGCCTATAAGCTTAGGTTACTTTTCCCAAAACTTCACACAAAATGATTAATAATTATTCATTGCTTGGCTGCAATGTTTCCATCCTATTGGCAGATTTGATGAGATGAACACTGCAGATTCTGAAATCAAGCTTATCAGATTAAAATCAAATTTGCCAACTGAGAGGGAAATGTTCACCAATTTGATGAATATGTGGAATAGAAAAATTGGTTTGTCTCATATATATAGGATACTGCATTTGGTAAATAGAAAACAAACATCCTCTAAAGAAAAAAAAACTTTTAAAAAGCCTTTCATTTTCGCTTTGAAATGCTTTAGGAGCAATGCATTAGAAAGTATACTAAGAGTACACCAGAAGTTCTTTCTCTTTTTTCTTTTTCATATTTTATTATTCTTATTTTTTCTGCATCTCAGAAGCTGGGCATGGGACAGTTCTGAAAGATGGAACTTCAGAAAATTATTCTTGTCTGTTTTGTAGTTTCACAAGTCATTCTGTATCCATTTATTCATTTCCTATTAGTGACTAAATGAATGTCTTTAATGTCTCTTTACAGATGAGAGCCCAGGAGATAGGTAGACAAGAACTTTATCACTGATCACCACCAACCAGTGATTACTGAGCATCCTCCATGGTCATGACAAGATATAGATGACGGGAAACAAGAGTGGGTTAATCCAGAGAATATTACACTTCCTATAAAGCTGGAACTTGTCTTCTGGAATAGAGATGTTTATAAGAACAGAGATAGAAATATTTAAGTAATTTTTTAAAACTGAAAAATTACAGCCAGTAGTTACTATGCCTTATTCACTCCACCATCTAACATAGCACCTAGTATGCAGTAGGCACATAATAAATGCAAAAGAAAATAAACATGTGAATTTGAATCATTAAATAATTTTGCTGGCCATCAAAATTATTTTATATTAACACACTGATCAATTAAAGATGGAGATAGCTAAATCATTCTATTGTTAAAATTAGTCTGAGCGGCATGCTCTAAATTACGCTAACAGAAAAATGCTCATTAAAAATAACTATAAACAACATCTGTATACATCTCCCTGGATACCTGGATAAGAGTTTCTCTAGGATATATTCTCAGCAGTGGAGGTACTGTGTCAGGGGTATTCTTCTCTTTAACTTTTCTAGATACTGCCAATTTACGCACCAAAATTGGTGTACCAATTTAAACTTCCACAAGCCAAATAAAAAGGATATGCATCAAGCCATATCTTTGCTAACATTTGGGCTCATTATGTTTTTCAAATTTTTTTTTTTTTTTGAGACACAGTCTTGCTCTGTCACCCAGGCTAGAGTGCAGAGGCCTGATCTCGGCTCACTGCAACCTCCGCCTCCCAAGTTCAAGCAATTCTCCTGCCTCAGCCTCCCAAGTAGTTGGGATTACAGGTGCACACCACCAAGTCTGGCTAATTTTTGTACTTCTAGTAGAGACAGGGTTTCATCACGTTGGTCAGGCTGGTCTTGAACTCCTGACCTTGTGATCTGCCTGCCTCAGCCTCCCAAAGTGCTGGGATTATAGACGTGAGCCACCTCACCCGGCCATGTTTTTTCAAATTTGTATAGCATGATGGGCACAGTTATTGTAGTTTTATTTGCATATTTTTATTTCTAGTGAGATGGAGCATCTTTTAATATTTTATTAGTCACTCAAGTTTACTCTTCTGCTCTCCATAAATTGTCTCACAACTTTTTCCTCATTTTTATACTGAGGTTTTTATTATCTTTTTCCTATTGATTTGTAGGCATTCTTTATGCATCCTGAATACCAACCCTCTGTTGGTTATGCATACTGAAAATAAATTCAGTAGATTATCTTTTATATTTCATTAAGATATTTTTGATACAGTGTTTATTTTAATTGATGAGCTTTTCATTCACAATCACAGCAGTATTGTTCACAAAAATGAAAAAACTGAAAGCCTTCTAATAATATATCATGAGGAAAATGGAAAAATAAATACATTTGGATATACTCAAACAATGTAATTTTATGCAACAGTGAATTAGAGCTATACATATAAACACAGATAAATCTCATAAACAAAACATTGAATGAAAAATGCAAGTTGGAGAAGACAAAATGCAATATTAACATACTTAAACCTTAAAAAACCTTTAAAATGATTTAACGGGCCAGGCAGGGTGGCTCACACCTATGATCCCAGCACTTTGGGAGGCTGAGGTAGGCAGATTGCTTGAGCCCACGTGTTTGAGACCATCCTGGGAAACATGGCAAAACCTTGTCTCTACAAAAAAATACACAAAAAATACAAAAATTAGCCAGGTGTGGTAGCACATGCCTCCAGTCCCAGCTGCCTGGGAGTCTGAGGTGGGAGGATCACCTGAGCCCAGGGAGGTCGAGGCTGCAGTGAGCCATGATTGTGCCACTCTACTCCAGCCTGGGTGACAGAGTGAGACCTTGTCTCTAAAAAATAAAATAAAATAAAATAATTTAACCTAAAGTATAAAGAAACATGTGAGAAAACAAACTTCAAAGTCAAGTTTATCATACAGTTCTTTGAATGTCTTCATATTTTTGCATGTTGAAATAATAGTTATTGAATGCAGCAGCAGTTCTGGTGTCACTTTCTCTAGTGAGCTAGATCAGGCTTCCCCTGCAGCCATGTTGAAGAAACTTGCAACTGGCACTGATCCTTCACCATCCATTCCTAAGAGGGTGTCTTTCAGGATGAGGAGATTGAGATCATTGCCAATACTCAGCCACATTATGTCACCTTTACAGACATAACATGACTGATCACTGATACTGCAACTAGTCAAGTTACAATGAACTCCGCAATATGATTATTGGGGCCCAGTGTATGCTTGGGCAATGATTTGATTACTCAACTCTCCAGTAAGACAGGCAGTCTAGGTAGAGGAGATTTAAAATTTCTGGCTTAAGCTGGGTGCTGTGGCTCATGCCTATAATCCCAGCACTTTGGGAAACTGAGGCAGGAGGATCACTAGAGGTCAGGAGTTTGGGATCAGCCTAGTCAACATGGTGAAACCCTGCCTCTACTAAAAATACAAAAATTAGCAGAGTGTGGTGGAACGCACCTGTAATCCCAGATACTAGGGAGGCTGAGGCACAAGAATCATTTGAACCTGGGAGGTGGAGGTTGCAGTGAGCTAAGATTGCACCACTGCACTGCAGCCTGGGTGACAGAGCGAGACTCCAAAAAAAAAAAAAAAAAAAAAAAAGACAGAGAGAGAAAGAGAAAGAAAAGAAAAAAAAATTTCTGGCCAGGTGTTGTGGCTCATGCCTGTAATCCCAGCACTTAAGTGGGCAGATCACTTGAGGTCAGGAATTTGAGACCAGCCTGGCCAACATGGTGAAACCCTGTTGCTATTAAAAGTACAAAAGTAGCTTGGTGTGGTGGTCCATGCCTGTAATTCCAACTACTTGGGAGGCTGAGACAGGAGAATCGCTTGAACCTGGGAGGCGGAGGTTGCAGTGAGCTGAGATCGCACCATTGCCCTCCAACCTGGGCAAAAAGAGCAAAATTCTGTCTCAAAAAAAAAATATATATATATATATATTAAAATTTTGGTTTGAACGAAATGAACAAAATTATAGGAGCTCACTTTGGCAAGCTGGGACATCACCACAGTACCAGAGCTTTAATGACTCTCAGTGCCAAGGTGCAAACAATGCTATAAATGTTACTGGTCTCTGTATTGCCAGCTACCCAAATGCCACTGCTACTGCTTAAGGCTTGATCAGGATGGTTGCTGTCAAACAAAATGTGTTGATCTTTGACACAGAAAGCAGCATTTTTGATGTATCCATCCTCACTTGTGAAGATGGTATCCTTGATGTCTAGTTTTCAACTAAGGACATTTTTTGGGTGGATAAAACTTCCTTAACCCAGCTGGGCATGGTAGCTCATGCCTGTAATCCCAGCACTTTGGGAGGCCGAGGCAGGCAGATCACTTGAGGTCAGGGGTTTGAGACAAGCTTGGCCAACATGGTGAAACCCCGTCTCTTCTAAAAATACAAAATTTAGCTGAGCATGGTGGTGGGCACCTGTAATCTCAACTACTCGGGAGGCTGAGGTAGGAGAATCCCTTGAACCCGGGAGGCAGAGGTTTGCAGTGAGCTGAGATCATGCCAGTGCACTCCAGCCTGGGTGACAGAGCAAGACTCCATCTCAAAAAACAAACAAAAACAAAAACAAAAACAAACAAAACTTCCTTAACCAAATGTCAACCATATGAATGTCAAAGTCAAGAGCAAATTAATAAAGACATTAATGAAAACAAGAAATCTATCTGAGTACTGTCTGGAGGCCTGAGGATCAACCGGCCCTGTCTGACACTTATGTTAAAAATGCACACCATCAGGAGGCTTAACACGAAGGCCTAGCTCACCTGCTTCTGGCTCCTGAGCACCACATTCAGGGGCCTGGAGACCACCACACCCACTACTGCCAGTATCCATGTACTCCTCCCAGGAGCCTGAGGATGGATCCTCACAGCCTGCTGCCACCAACACCAGTGAGACCCACCTGCCCATACCACCTGGAGGCCTGGAGACTGGCCTTACCAAACTATTACAGTCATTGCTGGCACCAACACACGTAACCTTGGGTTACAAGAGTTGACCCACCATAGCTACCACCATGGCTGATGCCACAAATGCTGCCTAGAAGCCCAAGGACACCCCACCAAACCACAAATTCTACTGCTGCCACAGTTGACACCTGAACAAGCTGCCTGGAAACCCAAGAATTGGCCTATTTGGACTCACTAACACCAGTGCCTGCATATGTTGCCCAGGGACCCAAGGATAGGTATGCTTAGCCCACCGTTACCACCATGGGGGCCTGAAGACTTGCCTGCCTTGCCTAGCCATTCCCAGCAAAGCCTAACCACAGCCTCCACTAACAAGGGCAACCTAAGCCACTGAGAAAATCACAGGCACCACTGATGCTGACTGTAGCCAAAGAAATCATTCAAAGACTATACTGCAATACATACCCAGAATCAAAGCTAAAGCACCTATACAACTAACACTATAGATATATGTACAGAAAAAGTCCTTCCCCATAAAAACCAATCCAAAAAAAAAGGAAGAAGTGACTGTTACACCAGAAGTGCAGATATCAACACAAAGACACAAGAAATATGAAAAAGCAAGGAACATGATATCTCCAAAGGATCACAATAATTCTTCAGCAATAGATTCTAATGGGAGGGATAAAACCTGTAAAATGCCAGAAAAATAATTCAAAATAATGGCATTAAAGAAGCTCAGTGAGATACAAGGAAACACAGATAAACAATACAAATAAGTTAGAAAAACATAAAATTAGAAATTAGGAATTCATGATCTGAATGAGAAATTCAGTAAAGAGATAAATATCATTAAGAAAGAACCACACTGAAATCCTGGAACTGAAGAAATCAATGAATGCAATCAAGAACTTTAACAATAGACTAGATGTAGCAGAAGAAATAATTTCTAAACTTAAAGGCAGGTCTTTTAAATAACCCCACCCTCCCCCACCAAAAAAAAAAAGAATAAAAAAGAAAGAACATGTGGGATACAATCAAGTGACCAAATATTCAAATTTTGGGTTTTCCAGAAGGAGAAGAGATGAGCAAAGACATAGAAAAGCTATTTAATGAAGTAATAGCGGAAAACTTCCCATGTCTCCATGTCTTACAAGAGAAATAGATATCCAGATACAGAAAGCTCAAATATACCCCAAATAGAATCAAGCAAAAAGGTCTTCTCTGAGATACATGATAGCCAAACTGTCAAAAGTCAGTAATAAAGACAGAATTCTAAAACAGTGAGAGAAAAGCATATAGTCACTTAGAAGGGAACCCTACCAGACTAACATTGGATTTCTCAGCAGAAGTCTTACAGGCCAGAAGAAAATGAGATGATATATTTAAAGTACTAAAGGAAAAAAAAGACTGAGAACCAAGAAAACTATACCCAGTAAATCCATCCTTCAAAATGGAGAAATAAAATCTTTCCAGACAAGCAAAAACTGAGGAAATTTATTACCGGTAAAGCAGCCCTACGAGAAATGTTTATGGGAGTCCTACATTTGAAAGTGAATGGATGATATCTAACATCATGAAAACACAAAAAAGTATAAAACTCACTGGTAGAGCAGACACACAAATGAGAAAGAGATGGGACTAAAATTTTACCACTACAGAAAACCAGCAAACTGCTATGACAAACAATAAGACAGAAAGAATGAAATAAAGGAAATACAAAGCAACCAGAAAACAATGAACGATATGATGAAAACAAAACTTCATACGTCAATAATAAATTTGAATGTAAGTGGATTAAATTACCCAATTAAAAGATATATACTGGCTAAATAAATTTAATATAGCCCAACTGAGGCCAGACATGATGGCTCATGTCTGGAATCCCAGCACTTTGGGAGGCCAAGATGGGAAGATCACTTGAGGCCAGGAGTTCAAGATCAGCCTGACCAACATAGTGAAACCCTGTCTCTACTAAAAATACTTGGTGGCACATGCCTGTAGTCCCAGCTACCTGGGAGGCTGAGGCAGGAGAATCACTTGAACCTGGGAGGCGGAGGCTGCAGTGAGCCAAGATCATGCCACTGCACTCCAGCCTGGGTGGCTGAGCAAGACTCCATCTCAAAAAAATAAAAATAAAATAAACCAACTATATGCTGCTGCCTACAAGAAAGTTGCTTCACCTGTAAAGACACATGTAAACTGAAAGTGAAGGGATGGAACAAGATATTCCATGCAAATGGAAATCAAAATCATGCAGAAGTATCTAATGTATATCAGATAAAACAGGCTTTTTAGTCAAAAATAGTAAGAAGAGACAAATAAGGTCATTATATAATGATAAAGGGGTCGATTCAGCAAGAAGATATAATAATTTTGAATATATATACACCCAACACCAAAGGAACCAGATATATAAATCATACGGTATTAGATCTAACAGAAAATCATTACAGCCAACAGATTTTTGACAAAGGTGTCAAAAACATATATTGGGAAAAGAACAGTCTCCTCAATAAATGGTGCTGGGTAAACTGGATATTCATATGCAGAAGAATAAAACTGGATCCCTGTTTCTTCCCATATACAAAATACAAAAATCAACTCAAATGGATTAAGGACTTAAACAAGAGACCCAAGACTATAAAACTTCTAGAAGAAACCATAGGGTAAAACACTTCAGGACATTCATTTAGGCAAAAATTTTATGGTAAGACCTCAAAAACACAGGCAACTAAAACAAAAATAGATGAATGAGATGATATTAAACTAAAAAGATTCTGCACAGCAAAGGAAACAGTCAACAGAGTAAAAAGATATTTTCCAAAGAAGACATACAAAAAGCCAACTGGTAATGAAAAAATACTTAACAGCGCTAACACAAATCAAAATCACAGTGAGATATTTTCTTACCCCAGTTGGAATAGCTATTACCAAAAAAAAAAAAAAAAAAAAAAAAAAAAAAAAATTCTGTGGAGGATGCAGAGAAAAGGAAACTCTTATACACTGCTGGTGGAGATGTAAATTACTATAGCCATTATGAAAAATAGTATAGAGGTTCCTCAAAAAGTTAAAAATAGAATTACCATCTGGACGCAGTGGCTCATGCCTGTAATCCCAGCACTTTGGGAAGCCAAGGTGGGTGGATCACAAGATCAAGAGACAGAGACCATCGTGGCCAACATGGTGAAACCCCGTCTCTACTAAAAATACAAAAAATTAGCTGGGCATGGTGGCATGCGCCTGTAATCCCAGTTACTTGGGAGGCTGAGGCAGGAGAATCGCTTGAACCTGGGTGGCAGAGGTTGCAGTGAGCCGAGATTGTGCCATTGCACTCCAGCCCGGCGACAGAGTGAGACTCCACCTCAAAAAAAAAAATGAATAAATAAAATAAAATTACCATATAATCCAGTAATTTCACTGCTGATTATTTATCCAAAGGAAAAGAAATTAATATATCAACACAACTCACAATAACCAAGATATGAACTAAACTTAAGTATCCATCAATGAATAAATGGATAAAGAAAATGTAGCACAATATGTTCACAATAGAATGCTATTTAGCCACAAAAAAGAATAAAATCCTGTCATTTGCAGCAACGTGGGTGGAACTGGAGGTCACCATGTTAAGAGAAGTAAGCCAGGCACAGAAAGACAAAAATATCACATGTTCTCAATGACACGTGGGAACTAAAAAAAGTTGATCTCATGAAGGTAAAGAATAGAATGATAGCTAACAGGAGCTGAGAAGGGTGTATGGGGGAGGAGAATAGGGAGAGAAGTTAGTTAATGGATAAAAATAAACAGCTTCTGTCCAAGATGGCCAAATAGGAACAGCTCCGGTCTGCAGTTCCCAGCGTGACTGACGTAGAAGACGGGTGATTTCTGCATTTCCAAGGTACCTGGTGCATCTCATTGGGACTGGTTGGACAGTGGGTGCAGCCCACTGAGGGTGAGCCAAAGCAGGGTGGGGCATCGCCTCACCCAGGAAGCGCAAGGGGTCAGGGGTTTTCCCTTTCCTAGTCAAGGGAAGCTGTGAAAGACTATACCAGGAAAATCAGGACACTCCCGCCTTAATACTGCACTTTTCCAATGCTCTTAGCAAATGGTACACCAGGAGATTATATCCCATACCTGGCTCAGCAGGTCCCATGCCCACGGAGCCTTGCTCACTGCTAGCACAGCAGTCCAAGATGGAACTGCCAGGCGGCAGCCTGGCTGGGGGAGGGGCATCCGCCATTGCTGAGGCTTGAGTAGGAAAACAAAGCGGCCAGGAAGCTTGAACTGGGTGGAGCCCACTGCAACTCAACGAGGCCTGCCTGCCTCTGTATACTCCAAAGGCAGCAGAAACTTCTGCAGACCTAAACTCCCCTGTCTGAAAGCTCTGAAGAGAGCAGTGCTTCTCCCAGCATGGTGTTTGAGCTCTGAGAATGGACAGACTGCATCCTCAAGTGGGTCCCTGAATCCCATGTAGCCTACCTGGGAGACACCTCCCAGTAGAGGCCGACTGACACCTCATACAGCTGGGTGACCCTCTGAGATGAAGCTTCCAGAGGAAGGATCAGGGAGCAGTATTTGCTGTTCTGCAATATGTGCTGCTCTGCAGCCTCTGCTGGTGATACCCAGCAAACAGGGTCTGGACTGGACCTCCAGTGAAGTCCAACACACCTGCAACTGAGGGACCTGACTGTTAGAAGGAAAACTAACAGAAAGGAATAGCATCAACATCAACAAAAAGGACATCCACACCAAAACCCCATCTGTAGGTCACCATCATCAAAGACCAAAGGTAGATAAAACCACAAAGATGGGGAGAAAACAGAGCAGAAAAGCTGAAAATTCTAAAAACCAGAGTGCCTCTTCTCCTCCAAAGGATCACAGCTCCTCACCAGCAATGGAACAAAGCTGGATGGAGAATGACTTCAATGACTTGACAGAAGTAGGCTTCAGAAGGTCAGTAGTAACAAACTTCCCCAAGCTAAAGGAGGATGTTCAAATCCATCACAAGGAACTAAAAACCTTGAAAAACGATTAGACAAATGGCTAACTAGAATAAACAGCGTAGAGAAGACCTTAAATGACCTGATGGAGCTGAAAACCGTGGCACAATAACTACATGATGCATGCACAAGCTTCAGTAGCCGATTCGATCAAGTGGAAGAAAGGGTATCAGTGATTGAAGATCAAATTAATCAAATGAAGTAAGAAGAGAAGTTTAGAGAAAAAAGAGTAAAAAGAAACAAACAAAGCCTCCAAGAAATATGGGACTACTTGAAAAGACCAAATCTACATTTGATTGGTGTACCTGAAAGTGATGGGGAGAATGGCACCAAGCTGGAAAACACTCTTCAGTATATTATCCAGGAAAACCTCCCCAACCTAGCAAGACAGGCCAACATTCAAATTCAAGAAACACAGAGACCACCACAAAAATACCTCTAGAGAAGGGCAACCCCAAGACACATAATTGTCACATTCACCAAGGTTGAGATGTAGGAAAAAAGTTAAGGGCAGCCAGAGAGAAAGGTCGGGTTACCCACAAAGGGAAGCTCATCAGACTAACAGCAGATCACTCAGCAGAAACTCTACAAGCCAGAAGACAGTGGGGGCCAATATTCAACATTCTTAAAGAAAAGAATCTTCAACCCAGGATTTCATATCCAGCCAAACTAAGCCTCATAAGTGAAGGAGAAATAAAATCCTCTACAGACAAGCAAATGCTGAGAGATTTTGTCACCACCAGGCCTGCCTTACAAGAGCTTCTGAAGGAAGCACTAAGCATGGAAAGAAACAACCGGTACCAGCCACTGCAAAAACATACCAAATTGTAAAGACCATCGAGGCTAGGAAGAAACTGCATCAACTAACAGGCAAAATAACCAGCTAACATCATAATGACAGGATCAAATTCACACATAACAATATTAACCTTAAATGTAAATGGGCTAAATGCCCCAATTAAAATACACAGACTGGCAAATTGGATAGAGAGTCAAGACCCATCAGCATGCTGTATTCAGGAAACCCATCTCATGGGCAGATACACCCATAGGCTCAAAATAAAGGGATGGAGGAAGATCTAACAAGCAAGTGGAAAGCAAAAAAAAAGCAGGGGTTGCAATCCTAGTCTCTGATAAAACAGGCTTTAAACTAACAAAGATCAAAAGAGACAAAGAAGGCCATTGCATAATAGTAAATGGATCAATTCAACAAGAAGACCTAACTATCCTAAATACTTATGCACCCAATACAGGAGCACCCAGATTCATAAAGCAAGTCCTTAGAGACCTACAAAGAGACTTAGACTCCCACACAATAATAATGGGAGACTTTAACATCCCACTGTCAATATTAGACAGATCAATGAGACAGAAGGTTAACAAAGATATCCAGGACTTGAACTCAGCTCTGCACCAAGCAGAACTAATAGACATCTACAGAACTCTCCACTCCAAATCAACAGAATATACATTCTTCTTGGCACCACATCTCACATACTCCAAAACTGACCACATAGTTGGAAGTACAGCACTCCTCAGAAAATGTAAAAGAACAGAAATCACAACAAACTGTCTCTCAGACCACCGTGAAATCAAATTAGACCTCAGGATTAAGAAACTCACTCAAAACCGCACAACTACATGGAAACTGAAAAACCTGCTCCTGAAGTGACTACTGGGTAAATAACGAAATGAAGGCAGAAATAAAGATATTGTTTGAAACCAATGAGAACAAAGATACAACATACCAGAATCTCTGGGACACATTTAAAGCAGTGTGTAGAGGGAAATTTATAGCAGTAAATGCCCACAAGAGAAAGGAGGAAAGATCTAAAATCAACACACTAACATCACAATTAAAAGAACTAGAGAAGCAAGAGTAAACTAATTCAAAAGCTAACAGAAGGCAAGAAATAACTAAGATTAGAGCAGAACAGAAGGAGATAGAGACACAAAAAACCCTTCAAAAAATCAATGAATCCAGGATCTGGTTTTTTGAAAACATCAACAAAATAGATAGAGCACTAACAAGACTAATAAAGAAGAAAAGAGAGAAGAATCAAATAGATGCAATAAAAAATGATAAAGGGGATATCACCATCAATCCCACAGAAATACAACCTACTATCAGAGAATACTATAAACACCTCTATGCAAATAAACTAGAAAATCTAGAAGAAATGGATAAATTCCTCGACACATACACCCTCCCAAGACTAAACCAGGAAGATGTTGAATCTCTGAAAAGACCAATAACAGGCTCTGAAATTGAGGCAATAATTAATAGCTTACCAACCAAAAAAAGTCCAGGACCAGATGGATTCACAGCCGAATTCTACCAGAGGTACAAAGAGGAGCTGCTACCATTCCTTCTGAAACTATTCCAATCAATAGAAAAAGAGGAAATCCTCCCTAACTCATTTTATGAGGCCAGCATCATCCTGATACCAAAGCGTGGCAGACACACAACAAAAAAAGAGAATTTTAGACTAATATCCCTGATGAACATCGATGCGAAAATCCTCAATAAAATACCGGCAAATGAATCCAGCAGCATATCAAAAAGCTTATCCACCATGATCAAGTTGGCTTCATCCCTGGGATGCAAGGCTGGTTCAACATATGAAAATCAATAAACGTAATCCATCACATAAACAGAACCAAGACAAAAGCCACATGATTATCTCAATAGATGCAGAAAAGGCCTTTGATAAAATTCAACAGCGCTTCATGCTAAAAACTCTCAATAAATTAGGTATTGATGGGACATATCTCAAAATAATAAGAGCTATCTATGACAAACCCACAGCCAATATCATACTGAATGGGCAAAAACTGGAAGCATTCCCTTTGAAAACTGGCACAAGACAGGGATGCCCTCTCTCACTACTCCTATTCAACATAGTGTTGGAAGTTCTGGCCAGGGCAATTAGGCAGGAGAAGGAAATAAAGGGTATTCAATTAGGAAAAGAGGAAGTCAAATTGTCTCTGTTTGCAGATGACATGATTGTATATTTAGAAAACCCCATCATCTCAGCCCAAAATCTCCTTAAGCAGATAAGCAACTTCAGCAAAGTCTCAGGATTCAAAACCAACGTGCAAAAATCACAAGCATTCCTATACACCGATAACAGACAAACAGAGAAACAAATCATGAGTGAACTCCCATTCACAATTGCTACAAAGACAATAAAATACCTAGGAGTCCAGCTTACAAGGGATGTGAAGGACCTCTTCAAGGAGAACTGCAAACCACTACTCAACGAAATAAAAGAGGACAGAAACAAATGGAAGAATATTCCATGCTCATGGATAGGAAAAATCAGTATTGTGAAAATGGCCATACTGCCCAAGGTAATTTATAGATTCAATGCCATCCCCATCAAGCTACCAATGACTTTCTTCACAGAATTGGAAAAAACTACTTTAAAGTTCATATGGAAACAAAAAAGAGCCGGCATTGCCAAGACAATCCTAAGCCAAAAGAACAAAGCTGGAGGCATCACGCTACCTGACTTCAAACTATACTACAAGGCTACAGTAACCAAAACAGCATGGTACTGGTACCAAAACAGAGATATACACCAATGGATCAGAACAGAGCCCTCAGAAATAACACCACACATCTACAACCATCTGATCTTTGACAAACCTGACAAAAACAAGAAATGGGGAAAGGATTCTCTATTTAATAAATGGTGCTGGGAAAACTGGCTAGCCATATGTAGAAAGCTGAAACTGGATCCCTTCCTTACACCTTATACAAAAATTAATTTGAGATGGATTAAAGACTTAAATGTTAGACCTGAAACCATAAAATCCCTAGAAGAAAACCTAGGCAACACCATTCAGGACATAGGCATGGGCAAGGACTTTATGTCTAAAACACCAAAAGCAATGGCAACAAAAGCCAAAATTGACAAATGGGATCTAATTAAACCAAAGAGCTTCTGCACAGCAAAAGAAACTACCATCAGAGTGAACAGGCAACCTACAGAATGGGAGAAAATTTTTGCAATCTACCCATCTGACAAAGGGCTAATATCCAGAATCTACAAAGAACTTAAACAAATTTACGAGAAAAAATCAAACAACCCCATCAAAAAGTGGGCAAAGGATATGAACAGACACTTCTCAAAGGAAGACATTTATGCAGCCAACAGACACATCAAAAAATGCTCATCATCACTGGCCATCAGAGAAATGCAAATCAAAACCACAATGAGATACCATCGCACACCAGTTAGAATGGCAATCATTAAAAAGTCAGGAAACAACAGGTGCTGGAGAGGATGTGGAGAAATAGGAACACTTTTACACTGTTGGTGGGACTGTAAACTAGTTCAACCATTGCGGAAGACAGTATGGTGTTTCCTCAAGGATCTACAACTAGAAATACCATTTGACCCAGTGATCCCATTACTGGGTATATACCCAAATGATTATAAATCATGCTACTATAAAGACACATGCACACGTATGTTTATTGCGGCACTATTCACAATAGCAAAGACTTGGAACCAACCCAAATGTCCATCAGTAATAGATTGGATTAAGAAAATATGGCACATATACACCATGGAATACTATGTAGCCATAAAAAGGATGAATCCATGTCCTTTGTAGGGACATGGATGAAGCTAGAAACCATCATTCTGAGCAAACTATAGCAAGGACAGAAAACCAAACACTGCATGTTCTCACACATAGGTGGGAATTGAGCAATGAGAACACTTGGACACAGGATGGGGAACATCACACACCAGGGCCTGTCATGGGATGGAGGGATGGGGGGGGATAGCATTGGGAGAAATACTTAATGTAAATGATGAATTAATGCGTGCAGCAAACCAACATGGCACATGTATGCATATGTAACAAACCTGCACGTTTTACACACGTACCCTAGAACTCAAAGTATAATAAAAAATAATAATAATAAGTAAGCCAGAAAAAAGAAACCCACATAGGAGAGTTGGAATGAAAAATGCTAGGAATAGGGGAGGGGAACATCCTGCTGAAGACTCAGGGAAAAGCACTGCACTGCAAAATAACTAGCATAAGAACCAGAAGAAATTTCCTTGGTGTATTAATTAGGATGTACATCAAGAATTTAATGAAATAGGAGCCCAAATCCGTAAGACAGAGAGGAAAAAAACACATCAAGATAAGCGGTAAAATTGAAGAATTTTTACCTTTTTAAACAAAAGATACAAGAGGTAAAAAGGAACAAAAGGAAAATTGAAGAATCATAGAGACAAGAAGAGGATGCCAAGCACAAAAGCCAAATTAAATCTGGTTTGAAAGCAGCAAAGAGCAGAATTCACAATGCAGACATGGACTGGTAATGACAAAGGTGAATTTAAGCCGTTTTACCAGAAAGAGATAAAAATGTTGAAAGGGAAAGTTATAGGTGTGTAAGATACAGAACAGAGAAACAGAGATTCAACAATAAAGTTATAGTTAGTTTGGGGGATGGGAATACTTTTGGATGCTTTCTCAATAGCAAATGCTACTCCTATCAAATGGGAGTGATCTCAAGTCAGATATCTTTTCATGGGGACCTGCATGACTCTTCCTCCATGCTGCCTGTGCGTTTACTCTAGAAGCTTCAATATCTCCTTACTGAGGAGCCTCAGGAGGTGGAAGTAAAGGGTGGGTTTTCTTGTCTCACTTGTTTTTATTGGTGCCAGCATTTGGGGTAGACCCCATGCTTAGAAATTTATAGCCAGAGAGCTATAAACTTAGGCCTGAGAGGGGGAATGTGTCACATAACAGGCAGGGGTGGGTTGCATGGACGTTATAAAAGGCAAATGTTGAGCCTTAGGTCCTAAAATCCCGAGGTCAAAGCATTAACTCGAGACATGTCCATTGCTAGTGTTCACTGCAACCTACAGTAAACTGAGCCCATAGTCTATGCATACTTAGGAGGCCACTCTACTCTTTTCCGTTGCTGGCCCTTAGACCGAGGACAGCAATGACAGGGCAGCTGGGCAGTAGAAGGGAACAGCTTGAACTCAAAGTTCCAGATTATCAGTGGGTACCAGCTCCTCAGCTTGGGAATGTTCCTAACAATATTCCTGGAAAACAAACAAATAAATGGAACCACTGGAAAAGCCACAAAGCAGAACACTTCAGTGTATAGACTGAAAGGCTCACTTCACTTTAGGCAAGATTAATAACATCAGATCTATATTTAGCCATATTCCAGGGAATATTTAAATTGCAGGGATAGAGACAAAATTCCAGAAGTATTCAAGCAGAAACAACAACAACAACATCAAAAACCAAAACATTTTAATTGTAAAGGAATAAAAATATCAAACTGGGCTGGGCCTGCAATGCTAAATGGCAGAAGCCAATGAGGAAATGTCGGTGGATCATGAGCTCAATGTTTGTGTTCCAGCTACTGTTGCTGCAAAACAAAGAAACCTAGGACGTGGTGGCTCATAGCAGCTTATGAATAAACCTACCATGGTTCTCTGATGGAGTTCACTGATTTCTGTTCACTTTTCTCCTCCACTTCAAAACATGCTCAGATCATACTGTGGTCAAAAAGCAAAAGAAAGCCACCAGGTTGCTCATGCCTCGTCAGCATTTTAAAAAGCTGCATTGTGTCTCGTTTCACAATGTGAAATTTGATCACTTTTACACAACTATTTTATGGGTCTGAAAAGTGCTGTGTATCCCTAAGAAGCTTTCTAGGGGAAGGTCTTGTTATATTAATTGTTGAATAAATCTCCCTAAAAATGAAAAAAAATTAAAAAATCAACAGTTAGATAGAAGGAATAAGTTCTAGTGTTCAATAGCACAGCAGGGTGACTGTAGTTAATGATAATATATTGTATATTTCAAAATAGCTAAAAGAGAATATTTGAAACATTCCCAACACAAAGAAATGATAAATGTTTAAGGTGACAAATATCCTAAATACCCTGATTTGATCATTACACATTGTATGTATGTATCAAAATATCACATATACCTTATAAATATGTGCATATATTATTTATCAGTAAGAAATAAAGTAAAAAATTACACTGTGGGGAAAATAGGTGTGGAACCAGATAGTAGTGATGGTTGCACATTATGAATATAATAAATGCCACTGAATTGTAAACTTAAAAAATGATTACAGGAGACTAGGTCACATAGCAGTTAGTGATGCAGATGCTTGACCCACACTGCCTAGGTTCAAATCCCAGTTCTGCCATTTATGAGCTGTGTGAGGCTGGGCACAGTGGCTCATGCTTGTAATCTCAGCCCTTTGGGTAGCTAAGGAAGGAGGATTGCTTGAGGCCAGGAGTTAGAGGTTTCAGTGACTTATCATCATACCACTGTATTCTCAGCCCACATGACAGAGCAAGACTCTATCTTTAAAACAATTTTTTTAATATATGAGCTGTGTGACCTTGAACAAGTTATTTAACCTCTCTGTGCTTCACATCCTTCAACCATAAGGCAACACTGATAATCAAAGCATCAACTTCCAATGCCAGTTATTTTGAGCTAAATATCAATAGCACCCCCTTCAGTTTGAAAAAGTCCCAGTTCAGAGAACAAATTACATGGTCATTCAACTCTCATTGATCCACTCTTGAAGATGTTGCCAGACCAGAGAGTAGAGAGTATATTCTACATAATCACAAAATGTAAGACACTCAAAATTTTTACAAGAAATCTAATGACAGTTCTTTAAAAAAAAAAAAAACTACATGAACTTTAGTATATATACACGAGGGGTTATTCTGAAAACTTGAAATGGGAGCACATAAAAATGAAATTCATGTCCTGAAGAATAATGTTCCTTTCAAAAGAGGCAACAAATATAGTAGAAATATTTTATAACAAATATTTTATAAAGAAGATAAAAACAACTAAATGAAATGTGACCTAATGCTGGTAGTTGTCCTTGGAGTAGAAGGTTAGAAGTGCTTGTTTTTTTCTTTTTCTGTATCTCTACAGTTCCCAGTTATTTTACAGTAGGCACATATTACTTTTATAATCAAAAAGATTTTTTTAAATGATCAGACTGACTCACAAAAAATCAAAACATAATTGCAGAATCAAGACATACTTAAAGTTATTCAGAAAGGCTGAATATAAAGAGACAGCAAAGGTATACTAGGAAAATGCAAACAAAAACTGGAGATTGGGATATCTGGTAATGTAGAATTTAGACCAGAAAACATTAAATAAGATAAAAAAGGACTAGTTTTAATGCTAAAGGCTACAATTTACAAAAAGCCATAATATCTTATGCACCCAAATGACATAGAAATAAATTCAAAACTCAGAAGCTACAGGAGAAGTAAGAATAGACAAAAACTTAGGTAATATCATTTTATTCTCCAAGTAAACATGGCACACTAATAAAAATTAACCATGTATTAACTCATAAAGAAAACCTGAGGCCAGGCATGGTGGCTCACGCCTGTAATTCCAGCACTTTGGGAGGCCGAGGCAGGTGGATCACCTGAGGTCAGGAGTTCTAGACCACCCTGGCCAACATGGTGAAACCCTGTCTCTATTAAAAATATGAAAAAAATTAGCTGGGCATGGTGGCATGTGCCTGTAATCCCAGCTACTCGAGAGGCTGAGGCAGGAGAATCACCCGAACCCAGGAGGCAGAGGTTCCAGTGAGCCGAGATTATGCCACTGCACTCCAGCCTGTGGGACAGAGTGAGATGCCATCTCAAAACAAACAAACAAATAAAAGTTTCATAAGTCTCATCAAAGTAAGGATAATCAAAAATGTTATCTAATCACAATGTAATAAACCAGAAATTCACAATAAAATTTTAAAACACCCCTCTATCTAGAAATTTTAAAACTTAGTATTACATAATTCTTGGGTCAAAGTAGAAACAAACTGAAATTTCAGAATTTCTAAAAATATTTATACAAATACTACATCTCAGAATCTATGGAATATAATTAAAACTGTAATCAAAGGAAAATTAATAACATTAAATACCAATTAAGTCAATTAAATGAAATAAAAATTAATTAGATATCCGACTCAAAAAGTTAGAAAAAAAACAAGAAAGCAACTACCTCAAAAAACCAGAAGGAATAAATTGTTAAAAGCATAACAATATTAGTATAAATACTTTTCAGTGAAAGAAGGTTATGTGTAAGGATAAAAAAAATAGAAAAGCATTAGCTCATCTCATCGGAAAAGAAAAAAGACTCCAAGCACATATACCCAAGATAAAAAGTTGCAATGAGGAAGTAACCATCAAATACAGAATATTAAAAATTATAACAGGTTACTTGCATGTATACCAAAAAACTAACAAACACATTGAAAACCTCTGTCACAAATAATTTTCTAAGAAAACTTAATATACCAAAACTAACCCAACAAATATTATTTTCAAGTTGTTTAAATATATCACATTTTACAGAAGAAATAGAAAAAATAGAAAACCTATCCCTAGCCCCATGAAAGCACAAGGCCTACAAACTATACTAAGGGAACTATACCAACCTTCAAAGAATGGATCATACCAATCTATTTTAAATGTTCTAAAGCATAAAGAAGAAAAAGAAAACTCCAAGAGTTTGAAGTGAGCATAACACTGACAACCAAACCTAATAAACATTATTGCTTTGCACACACACAGAAGAAAATCATGGACCACTGGCACTTACAGCAATGCAAAAATCTTAAATAGAATATTAGCAAGCAAAATCCAACAGCAGCCTTCTAAAAATATATCATGACCAAGTGGGGTTTACTGAAGAAATTAAAGAGAAAATTAATATTGAAAAATCCATTAATATAAAATTCATCATATTAAGAGGTCAGGGGAAAAAATTACTTGATCTTCCCCATAGATGCTAAAATTTATTCAACACAAGTATAAAACTCTTCTAATAAAACTTAATAAACTATAAAATAAAGCATATTTCCTTAACATGAATTTATGTTTACATATATATTTCAAATGTAGTACATGTATCCTGGTTGGATATGCCTTGAAAAAAAGGAATTTATAAAATCATTCTAGAAATTACGTGGAAATTTAAATATGTGTGAAATATTAGATGACGCTAGGAAAACATTGCTAATTTTCTTAGTTTTGATAACAGTGTTGTAGTTATTTAGGAGAATGTCCTTATTCTTAGGAAATCCATACTGAAGTATTTAGGAACTGAAGTGTGATGATATCTGAAACTTAGTCTAAATTATCCTACAGAATAAAAGTATACATGAAAAATATTAATAATTGTCATATTTGGATGGTGGCTATAGAGATGATCATTGTACTGTTCTTTCAACTTTTCTGTGTGCTTGAAGATTTTCATAATAAAATATCAGAGATTAAATGAAATTTATAAAAATAGTAATGATAGAAACTTTTCAATATAGTTTCACTCACTGTTCTAGTTAAACTCTTTTGTTTCCAAAGATCAGAGTCCCACTCAGGTTACCTTAAGAAAATATTTTTTAAAGATACAGGTGAATCAGACCTAAAATTGGAATCCCACACTCAAAGGACATTCAGGTGGCTCTAGGAACTGCCTGCTCTCCCAGTGGCCGGCTAAGGGACCACCTCATTGCTCTCTCTGGGTCTCCACTTTCCTCAGTGCTTCTACTGCCTTCTCACCTCTCCCAATAGATTCCCTTTGCTATCTTCAATTTCAGCTGACCTTACCCAGCAAAGTTATACGTGGGCCCTTTCACCCATCAACCTCACTCCTGGAAATCTAGCTCTGACATGTTGGCAAAAAAAACCAAATGATATCTACACAAAGCTATTCATTGTAACATCATTTGCATAAGCATAAAGCTGAAAACAACCCAACTTCCATCAAAAGGTGACGGATTAAGTAGACTATTATACATGCAATGATGGAAAACTGTGTAACTATAAAAAGTAATGAGAACAATATATACTGATATGTAATGATCTTTAGGTTACATTGTAAAGGGAAAAAAGCCATGTATAGTATCCTACTTCCAGTATTTTACTTTTTGTGTAAAAAAAAGAATAAAAATATATAAATAAACATATTTATTTATATTTTCATAAAGAAATAATGAAAGGATAAACCAAAAACTAACTTTTAAAAAATGCTTCACTATAGTGGGAGGGAGAAAGTAGGATGAAGGAGCCAAGGACAGAAGCTTCCCTAGATGTGCATTTGGCCAGCTTTCCTGGAGTCTGGGCCTGTAACTGGCTGTGAGCATTCTGCAGGCCAAGCAGGCCACAAGATTTAGCCCAGACTGAAGGGAGGAGAAAGAGACTCCAACTCTCTATGGGAAGTGTGACAAACAATATATGTGGCCAGCTTTTCTAAAAGAGGACAACCAGACATGATGTGCTTCATAACGGGGCTTACTAAAAAGTTATACAACAGTAGCTATAAAGTGATTTTGCCTTAAAAATTTCACTTGAATGTCTAATCAAGCCTCCAACTCTCAGTTTCTAGGCAATATAAGGGATAGAAGGAAACATTTAACTTTTAAAAGGTTAAAGAAGCAATCAGCCTAATTCAGAATGTGAGAAATTCTATAGGACCAAACAACCAGAGGGAGCTGTCACAGAATAACCAAATGTAATATGAACGTTTGATTTTGATTTGGATTTTAACTCAAACTAACTGTAAAAAGACATAATTGAGACAACTGGAGAAATCTGAATGTGGACTGGGTATCAGACAATGTTTAAAAATTACTATTCTGTAAAAACATTTTTTTAAAAAATTTATTTAGTATTTAGAGATGAAATAACATGGTATCTGGGATTTGCTTTTAAAATCTAAGAGAAGAAAGTGGAGGTGGTAAATGAAATAAAATGAGCAAAATGTTGATGAAATTGTTGTTAAAAATACTATTTTTTTTTGCATCCTTCAGCTACCACCATTAACTTTCCAAGCCTCTTGATGTTACTTAGTTCAAACTCCCTGAAGAGTAAATATAATTAAGTCAGCTAAGCCATAGGCCACTGGCTGGGGTCTGTGATTGAGCTATCTTTAGGTTTACTGTCAGCTATGGACTGAATGTTTGCATCCTCCGAAATTCGCATGTTGAAATCTAATCCCTAATGTAATGGTATTAGGCGTTAGGGCCTTTGGCAGGTAATTAGATCATAAGGGTGGAACCCTGAAGAAAAATGGGATTAGTACCCGTATTAGGGGCTACAGAGACCACAGTTATCCTCTTCTACCATGTGAGGACACAGCTAGAAGGTCTACAAACCAGGAAGCCGACCCTCTCTAGACACTGAATCTACCAGCACCTTGATCTTAAACCTCCAGCCTCCAGAAATGTAAGAAATAAATTTCTGTTGTTTATAAGCTACTCGGTCTATGGTACTTTGTTATAGGAGCCCAACATACATTGCCCACTCACCCCGGGTCCAAAAAACTGGGAAAAGTAGGTTACAAAGTAAAAAACTTGATCCCCTGATCCTGTTTCTTCAGCAAGGATTGAAGACTACGGCAATTCCATAGAGTTAAAGAAGCAGAGGGGAGCAGGCACACTAATCAGCACCTCTAGTGCTATCTTCCTGAGAGTGGGAGGAGCTGATTCTTTAATGGATGAGCTTCGCATGCATTTCAAAACCAACAATAACATCTTTTTGACTCATAAACTTCTCATGAGTCCCACATCTATTTGCCTACCATCTCCTTTGATTGCTCATTGTTACAAGAAATAAATGGGGATCAGGGGTTAACTATCATTTCTTCATAATCAAGGCAAGTGGCCAAGTGATTTACCCAAGGAACAGAGCAATTGGTTCTAGAGGAAATAAATAAATTGTATTTTGTATATCAACTAGACTGCATCTTCAGGGAATTGTGCAGCATTGAAAACAACTTTTAAACTACCTAATAATTATCTGTAAGCATCATCTCCCCTTTAAAAAAATCTTTTAGACTTTCCTATGGAAAATCTACATTGTCAGCCCAGATGGGTGTTGGAATAGCAGGAAATAGGTTGGAGACTCAGGGAAAAATCTCCTTATGAAAGGCCTTAAGAAGCAGGCTAAGGGATTTAGAATTTGTGGCTTTGCTGAAAGGGATCACTATGAAGGTAAAATTCATAGAAAAGCAGGGTTAATTCAAAAGAGAGAGACTGATGAAGACTGGGAGACCAGCTACGAAGCTCAGTAATAAAAGCCTATTCTCCAAAGGGGCAGCTGAAATGTAGATGATGCACAACATCTGAAAGATATTCCAAAGGGAGAAATAATTTATTTTAATGGCCCTGGAGTTTGGGAAGGGAGCAGAATAAAAAGTCAAAGATGACTTGAAAGTTTCTGATTTGGAAGACTAAAATGTATTGATATCCCAGACAGAAGTGGAATGATAAGAATGGGAACAACAGAAGCAAGGCAGCCATTTAATCAGTCCCTGATAAGTAAGAGTTGAATGTACTTTTAGGGTAAGGAAGACATCTTATAGCCAGCCATGGTGGCACTTGCCTGTAGTCCCAGCTAGTCAGGAGCCCAAACAGACACTAAGGTGGGAGAATTGCTTGAACCTAGGAGTTGGAGACTATAGTGCCTGGGCAACAGAGTGAGGCCCCATCTTAAAAAAATAAATGAATAAAAATCTTGAAAGCAATACATAGAATATATACATACAAAATTCTCCAATTCCTTTGTGATATGGTTTAGCTGTGTCCCCACCCAAATCTCATCTTGAATTGTAGCTCCTATAATCGCCACATGTTATAGTAGGGACCTGGTGGGAGGTAATTGAATCATGGGGGCAGGTTTTCCCATACTGTTCTCAATGTTAGTGAATAAGTCTCATGGTTAGCGAATAAGATCTGATGGTTTTACAAAGTTCAGCTCCCCTGCACATGCTCTCTTGCCTGACGCCATGTAAGATGTGCTTTGCTCCTCCTTCACCTTCTGCCATGATTGTGAGGCCTCCCCAGCCACGTGAAACTGTGAGTCCATTAAACCTCTTTTTCTTTATAAATTACCCAGTCTTGGGTATTTCTTCATAGCAGTATGAAAATGGGCTAATATACTTCGTAAACAGCTATTTAATTGTAGAAAAGGTGGAATTCAGACAATTTTCATTATTTTGGGAAGATAATCCTGGGCACAGAAAATTAATGTTAATTTTTTTATTAATAATTTAATAACATTAATTATTAATGTTAATTAATACCACATAGAGCTATATGCTAGCTGAGAATTTAGAATATCTGTAAAGTTATTTAATTGTTCTTGCGTTTCCTTCATGTCATTGCTTCTAAAAGCTTTACTAGTTGTCTAATAATCTTAGCCATGGGAAATTTAATATGATTTCCTTTACTTTAAATTATACTTATTGTAAAATGTCTTAATTACCCCTACATGATAAAATTTAACTGATAATGGGAATCATTCCCAGGTTTGAAATGTGCATATTTGACAGCCAAGTTATTATCATGGTTGATGCTATTGCTTGTGGAAAAAAACAGCAATCTAAATCCACATGGAAGCCAATACATCATATTCTACTGTCAGCATCTTCAAACAGTGATAATCCAAGGGAATTGTAGGCTATTTGCCAAGAGAAATCACTCTAAAGGTATACCTAGCTCTCTACTTCTGAAAACACATATACCTGGTTGTAATTTAACCATCATCTGAAAGTAAACTCCTTTAAATTGCTGATGGGTCTCTCTAATCCAGTAGCTTTCAATCTTGACAGCACATTGGAATCTCATGAAGAAATTTCAAAAGTATAGTAATAGATATCTAACTCTCGTCTCCTCCCTCTTTCTAATCTAATTGTTCTGGAGTGTGGTTTGAGGATCAAGATTTTTAGTAGCTCCCCCAGTGATTCTAATGTGCAGACAAGGTTGAGAATGTCTGCACCATTTTCCTAAAGATTGTCTGAAAGTTCAGATTTCCTTTAGCTTTTTAAACATTTCCTAAAGTTATAATAAAAGCCTTATTGGAATATACCACTGGTATAAGGAGAAATAATGTCAGAGGGAATCAAACAGAAAAACAAAGCAAGGGGGTATGAGGAATCATTTTTCTAGGAAGTAGGAGAGCACTTGAGGGAGAAAATTGTTATTTGGGGAAATTATTTAAAGGCTTTTTGTGGTGGGGAGTGGTGGCTCACACCTATAATCCCAGCACTTTGGGAGGCTGAGGCGAGCGGATCACCTGAGGTCAGGAGTTCGAGACTAGCCTGGCCAGTCTCCACTAAAAATACAAAAAAATATTAGCTGGGCATGGTGGTGCACGACTGTGGTCCCAACTACTCGGGAAGCTGAGGCAGGAGAATTGATTGAACTCTGGAGGTGGAGGCTGCAGTGAGCCGAGATCATGCCACTATACCCCAGTCTGGGCAACAGAGCAAGCCTCCATCTCAAAATAAATGAATAAATAAATAAATAAATAAGCCTTTTTAGATGGACAAAGCAAGAACAAAAGACTACTTTGTATGGGAAATAATGAGTCTTAAAGTGGTTGGAATTTTCCAGCATAATGAGGTAAAAGATGATTCCTTTTGGCAGAAAAGCTATTTCCCATAGCTTTTGTTGTTGCTTGATTGGTTGCTTAGCCAATAGGTATGGTATTCTTAAGTAAGCATTTTGCTGATTTCTTCTGGCAGCTGAGAAAAGGTTGTTTATTTGTTTGGTTTGTTTGTTTACGGAAGGACTTTGGGATAAGAGAAAGAAGAAATTGGGAGACAGCCTTTGAATGGCCTCTAGATTCATGCCAATAGGTCAGATCCTAAGATCTGCAGAGAAACTTCCATGGTAGGGTTTGGTTGCTGGAGCTTTGAAACAGCAAATTGAATTTCTTTCTTTTCCATGTTGGAATGCCCCCTTGATTGTACATCTAGGCCTTCAATAAAGCTTTGCTGATAATCACTACTACCTATTGTCTAGCTTGCATTGGTGTGGTCTTAGAGAATGAAGAAAGGGAGCTGTGCTCATATTTATAGCAAATTGGGTCAGCCTGCAGTAGCAGAGATGAAACATCAAAAGCCAGGAACAGCTATTGGGTGAGACGTGACAAGCAGCAATCCTATAAGGACTTTATTGAAATTTTCTGCAGTTTTATAGAAAGAAAGCTTAAGATGTTCTGTTTAGAGATGAAAGTAACCAATAACTTCAGAAAGTATAAATATTCAAGGAATATATGCCTTTATCTAATAGCCTAGTTCATAATTGTAAACTTATTACAGCTGAGAACACTAGCACTCCTCATTATCCATGTTGTTTATCTTCTTCCTGAGAACTCCCCTAAACAACATCTTCTGCCCACCTTACTATGTTGGGCCATGTGACTGGAGTCCGATTAGTGGAAAGTGAGCAGAAGTATTATAAAACACTTTCAAAATTGACTCCTGTAACTTCTTATATCATCTTCATATTCTTTCTCTTTGCTCATTAGGCAACTGAATGCAGAGGTTCCAGTGCAGAAATTTGAAAAGAACTTATAGGATGATAAAGCCACTAGATGAAGGAGACTGAGTACCTCAATCATTAAAGAAACAGCTGCCCCTTCCTATTTAGGCTATGAAAAATATAAAAACACTTATTATGTTAAGCCCTGAGATCTGTGGGTTGTTTATTACAGCAGCGCTAGCAGCTAGTTTTACTTCAGCTGGCAATATACTAAGTGACTACCCAAATCCAAAAGTCCCATTCTGTACAGTCACTCAAAAGAAAAGAAAAAATTATTTTAAAATTCATATGGAACCAAAAAAGAGCCTGAATAGCCAAGGCAATCCTAAGCAAAAGAATAAAGCTGGAGGCATCACATTACCTAAATTTAAACCATACTACAGGGCTACAGTAATCAAAATAGCATGGTACTGCTGGTACAACAACAGACACATAGACAAATGGGTCAGAATAGAGAACCCAGAAACAAGGCCACACACCTACAACCATCTGATCTTTGACAAAGCTGACGAAAACAAACAATGGGGAAAGGACTTCCTATTCAATAAGTGATGTTGGGATAACTGGCTAGCCATAGGCAGAAGATTGAAACTGGATCCCTTCCTTACACCATATACAAAAATCAACTCAAGATGGATTGAAGACTTAAATGTAAAACCCAAAACTATAAAAACCTGGAAGGCAACCTAGACAGTATCATTCTAGACATAGGAATGGCAAAGATTTCATGACAAAGATGCCAAAAGTAATTGTAACAAAGGCAAAACTGACAAATGGGATCTAATTAAACTAAAGAGCTTCAGCACAGCAAAAGAAACTGTCAATAAACAGACAACCTACAAAATGGGAGAAAATTTTTGCAAACTATGCATCTGACAAAGGTCTAATATCCACAATCTGTAAGAAACTTAAAAATTCAACAAGCAAAAATAAATAACTCCATTAAAAAGTGGGCAAAGGACATGAACAGACACTTTTCAAAAGAAGACATACATGTGGCCAACAAGCACATGACAAAAAGTTCAACATCACTGATCATTAGAGAAATGTAAATCAAAACCACAATGAGGTGCCATCTCACACCAGTCACAATGGCTATTACTAAAAAGCAAAAAAACAACAGATGCTGGTGAGGCTACACAGAAAAGAAAATGCATAGTTAGTGGGAAGGTAAATTAGTTCAGTCACTGTGAAAAGCAGTTTGGCGAATCCTCAAAGAGCTAAAAACAGAACTACCATTTGACCCAGCAATCCCATTACTGGGTATATGCCCAGAGGAATATAAATCCTTCTATCATAAAGATACATGTACATGCATGTTCATTGCAGCACTGTTCACAATAGTAAAGACATGGAATCAACCTAAATGCCCATCAAGGGTAGACTGAATAAAGAAAATGTTGTACATATACAACATCGAATACTATGCAGCCATAAAAAAGAATGAGATCATGTTATTTGAAGCAACATGGATGGCACTGGAAGCCATTATCCTTAGCAAACTAATGCAGGAACAGAAAACCAAATACCACATGTTTTCACTTATAAGTGAGAGCTAAATGATGAGAACACATGGACACATAGAAACAACACACACTCTGGCCTATCAAAGGGTGGAGGATGGGAGGAGGGAGAAGATCTGAAAAAATAACTATTTGGTATTAGGCTTAATACCTGGATGACAAAACAACCCTCATGACATGGGTTTACCTATATAGCAAACATGCACATGTACCCCTGAACTTAAAATAAAAGTTTTAAAAACTTAATTATTTTTTAGTAATTCAAATCACACAAACAATGCTTTCTGACCATAATAGAAATAAAATAGGAAATCAACAAATAAAGTAATGCTGGAAAATTCCCCAAATACTTGAAAACTAAATCACATACTTCTAAGAAACCCACAGGTCAAAGAAGAAATCATTAGGGAAATTGGGAAGTATTTTGAACAGGTGACAATAAAAATACATTTCAAAATTTATGGGATAGTGTCAAAGAATTACTTAGGGAAACTTTTAGCACTTCACGTTATGGTTATTTCCTCAGTAGATCTATAGCCCATTTCTTCAACTGTGTTCCTCTCTTCCTCATTATTTTCTTTCTGCCCATGTGAGGAGGGAAACTATGGTTTGATCTTCCCTGTCCTCTTACTAGTTATAATTTGTCCATTAAGTTAACACGTATTGAGAAACTACTGTGGGCCTATAGTGCTGGCTCAGAGTAGGAGCTTTACAAATATCTACTGAATAAATAAATCAGGTAATTTCAATTTGGAGACAGAGAAATAAAAGAAATAAAGAGAACTTGCAGCTCCATTGTCTATTGCTAAATCAAAACTTTTTTTTTTTTTTGAGACAGAGTCTCGCTCTGTCGCCCAGGGTGGAGTGCAGTGGCGCCATCTCGGCTCACTGCCAGCTCCGCCTCCCAGGTTCACGCTATTCTCCTGCCTCAGCCTCCCGAGTAGCTGGGACTACAGGCGCCTGCCACCGCGCCTGGCTAATTTTTTTGTATTTTTAGTAGAGACGGGGTTTCACTGTGTTAGCCAGGATGGTCTTGATCTCCTGACCTTGTGATCCACCTGCCTCGGCCTCCCAAAGTGCTGGGATTACAGGCGTGAGCTACTGCGCCTGGCCCTAAATCAAAACATTTTATATTTAGGTTCATACTACTCATAAGATTGATCTTCATTTTCCTCTCTTAACAGTCCTTTCAAAAGAGTAAGTCATAGAATCACAAATCTAATCTGGTCACATCAAATGCATAAGTCTTCTCTAGCATCTCCAATAAGATCTGTCCAGCTTCCTCTGAACACCTCCAATAAGACTATTCAATATGTGAATTGAAGAGTCAATTCAATCTATTAATTTTCTAGACTCATGGTAGTACAATGATTTGCATTTACCTTTCCAAACTGAATTGTAATTCTGATAAAAATATAAACATAATCTCTGGCACTGGGTTTGAGTTCTTCTAGCTCAAGTGACCTGTCTCCATAACCCACAGTCATTTGTAGAAAGGCAAAGCTATCTTCACTCAGTTACTTCAACCTCAGAAGATGGGATGTATCTCCAAAACTTTCATTTTCTCCCTTTTTAAACTTACTAGAAAACACCTTATTTAGATGCATTGCCTTCAACGTTTGCAATTTTATCTTCTACACACTCTTGATATGCAAATTGCATGAATGTACAAATCTGAAAGCATATATTAACCCCTTTAGAAGGTAAACCAATGCCCAATGACCATGGAAAAAAATCATTCTGATCACATTCCCATTTCCCCTTTATTGTTTGGTGAAGACTCATCCTTTGAGTCCACCTTAACATGGTTCCTGTTCATTTCTTTTGACCATTTTAGTGGACTCTTCCTAGACTTCTACAGCTCCACTATATCTTCCTCAGATTTGCATACACTATCCAAGAACTTACGTAACGGGAAGGTGGTGTTTGTAGTTTGATTTCCATTACCTTTTTGATGATTCCTTCCATTTGGACTGCATCATTTGTTGTCTGTATTCCAGAATGTATCTTGCCAGTGCCTGCAAAGAACAATCAACCATTACTGCTACATCCTGCTCTGGAGCTCAAACTTAGAGAACAAGCTTATCATATTCTAAGTATATTTTAGAATCTAATTTTCCAAGACATGTTACTTGATTTGGTCACAATAATCAAATTTTGTTGTTAAATCCTTGTCACTATTCAATATTTTGCATAAAAGTAAATTTTATAACTCTTCTGTGTTCCATGTCTTGTTAACTAATATTTTAAATGACATTATATCAAGCATGTAAATTCAGTCCTCTCCCCCAAAGGCAGTGTGTGACTCTTACTAATTTTTACTAGAACACAATAAACCCTGCAATTAATATAGCACTTTAGACTCCTGGGTAAAACCAACACCTTGTATTTGGAATGACAAGTTAATAATCACTGCCATCGGCTGGCAACAAAAAAAACCCCTCTGGTTTATACCAACTTGTTTGATCAAAGGCAGTTTCAGGTGAACAAAATAATTATATTTCCAGGAACGATGCACTAACAGATAAAAATACACTTGTCTATTTCCTGCCCTCTACATTTGCATTGGTGCAAACAGCACCCAGAGCAATCAGAAAAATAATATTGAGCAAAAGCAGTTGCATTGGCAACCATGAGGTCACAATCTTTACTAAAGAATACAGAATGAGAGCATGATGAAATGGGAAAGAGAGGTATCCCCACTAGCGTTTTTTTTAGCATCACTAAGATTATAACTACTCTCAGTTTACAAGTCCAATTAATTAATTCCAACCCCTCTGCAACTCTTTCTGAGCAAATCAGTAATTTAACTTACCTGATAAGTCAAATTAATAACCAGTCACCTGTCTAGTGACCTTACTCAACTCAAGCCTATGTTATCTTGACAGATTGGATAAAGCAATTTAAATCTTATTAAAGCAAAGGTTTGATGTATTTCATCCAATCCATTACGTGTACATATATAAATACATTGTGGAAAAAAATACTACCACGTCTGCGCTGGAAATGTGTTTTGATACAATGTTTTCAAGAAACAGTATTTTTTAAAGATGTCTTTGGATAGTCTAACAGTTTGTCTCAATGGGAGCTGCTATTCTTAGTCAGGAGTAACAATTCTTCATTGTTCTGTACATTACAGGATGTTTAGCATTCCTGGATCCTACCCACTAACTGCCAGTAGATTGTCCCAGTCATATATGTATGGGAACCGGAAACGCTCCCATATGTTTCAGAATGGCCCCCAAGGAAACAATGCTGCCCTCTCTCCCAGTTAACAATCTTTGGGAAGGCTTCCCAAAAGAAGTTGAAGGATTTAGTAACTTCCCTATTGCAGGGTCAAGTATTCTTTAGAGAAATTCTAAATCAAAGAAAAGAGAGCTAATTCTAGAGGATAATTTCTAATGAGCAAATAAAAATGTTCATCCTTGCTTCTACTCTTCTTTCTAAATGATGCCTAAATGATTTTCTAATCTAAAATTACAAACTTTAAAGGAAAAATGACTATCAAAAAATAAGATAAAATAAAAAATACTTATGAAGTGTTAAGTTCTGTATGACAAAAACAGAATATGACAAAAATAAAATACAAATATGAAACTAGAAACATAATTGCAGGGGTTAATAAATATACAAAAAATCCCTACATAGCAATGAGAAAAAACTAATGTCCAATAAAAAACTGAACTGAGGAATTAGCAAGCAAACAATAAGACAAATGGCTAATAACATAAAAAACCATATTCGACCTCATTAGTAATCAGGTATAAACAATATACATTTAAACAACAACTAAATATAAATATATTTATATGTTTTACCTACAGTGAAAATATATTTAAATGAAAACACTCAGTATTGGTGAGGATTCACAGAAGTACAAGAATAGGGACAAAATTGATGTTGCCCTTATGAAGGAAATTTAGACATAGCTAGCAAAGCCTTAAAATTTTACAAGTCATTTAATCCATCAACCCCAACTTTGGCAATTTAGACTAGGAATGTAATTGTGGTTGCAGGCAAAAAATTGGCTACAATATTGTTCACTGAATCTCTTTTTCTTATTTTGTGGGTACATAGTAGGTGTATGTATTTATGGAGTATATAAGATATTTTGATACAGGCATATGATGCATAACTAAATCAGGATAAATGGAAGTGTCCATCATCTCAAGCATGTATCCTTTCTTTCTGTTATAAACAATCCAGTTATACTCTTAGTTAATTTGAAATGTACAATAGGTTATTTTTGACTGTAGTCACCCTGTTGTGCTATTAAATACTAGATCTTATTCATTCTGACTATATGTTCATAGTCATGAATCATTATTTTTTGTAGTAAAAGAGTAGATACACGTATATTTTCAAGAATAGGAAAATTTAATGAATAAACTATGGTATATCTAGAAAATAAAATATTATGAATTTAAAATAATGCCTTTGAAAAGTATTTAGGGACATGGAAAAATGATCTTAGTATATCATTAATGGGGAAACGCAAGGCTCCACACCCATGGAGATTGGTCCCAGGATCCCAGTGGATATCAAAATTCAAGGTTGCTCAAGTCCCAGATATAAACTAGCATAGTATTTGCATCTAACCTACACGCAATCTCTCAGATACATCAGATCTTCTCTAAATTACTCATAATACCTAATACATTGCAATCGCTATGTAAGTAGTTGTTATACTACACTGGTTTTTATTTGTATTACTTTCTATTGTACTGTAAAAATTTTTTCCAAACATTTTTGATCTGTGGTTGGTTGAACTCATGAATGCAGAATGGCAGACACAGAGGGCCCACTGTTTGTAAAATATGACCTTTTTATAAAACTTATATATGCATGTGTTTATATAATCAGAGAGAGGGGGCTATATTTGTCTTGTAGAGAAAATCTTGTTCTTCTTTGCAAACTCAAAACCTGGCATGGTGCCTGGAACAGAGTATGTACTAAGAGTATACCAAGTCAATCACATGTATAAATAAATTGGTAATAAAGGACATTCCCTAAAATGCTATTGGTTATTGAGGCTGAGATTAATTATGTTTTTCTTTCTTCTCTTTGTTTATATTTATTTCGGGGGTTTTATACAATGAGCATGGATTACTTCTGTGATTTCAAAAAAAAGTGTAAGTCCTACGGAAAGCTTTAATTTGGTTGGAAGGAAATTTGTGGATCTTAAAGGGAAGGATTTCAGTCATGCTACAGCAAGTGTGCCTCTATTGGTCATGAGCAACACTTTCTTAGCCATAATTTGAGCTAATTCAAAAGCCTACTCACCTGCTGGGGTTTTTCTCCCATAGAGAAGTGATTCCAGGCCACCTGTGGTGGCTCATGCCTGTAATCCCAGCATTTTGGGAGGCCAAAGCAGGAGGATAGCTTGAGCCCAGGGGTTCAAGACAAGCCTGGGGAACATAGGGGAACCCTGTCTCTATATAAAAAAAAAATAAGATAATTAGCCAGGCACGGTGGTGCATGTCTGTGGTCCCAGCTACTCAGGAGGCTGAGGTGGGAGAATCGCTGGAGCCCTGGGTGGAGGTCGAGGCTGCAGTGAGCCGTGATCACACCACTGCACTCCAGCCTGGATGACAGAGGGAGGTACTGTCTCAAAAACAAACAAAAAAGAAGAAAATTGAGTCCCCCATAGACTTCAGAAGTAAGATAAGACAATAAACTTCTGAATCATCCCACCTTACACACGAAGCAGGGACAGAGTAACTGGGAAGAAGAGCCCCTGGGGACACCTTGGAGAACAAGATTCTAGTGCCAATTGACAAGTGACTCAGATGGTGAAAGCATTATAGACAACGACATTAGGCTCTGATTTTCTCTTTCATTTTCGCGTTTGCTTTAATTCTTATTTAAAGCAATGTGTGTATCTTACTTCAACTAACGACAATGTTTTAATTTGAGGGGCAGTTTAGTCGCTTTAAGACTAACATTTCTGGCTCCATCACATCCCTTGTGTAGAAGGCAGTGGCCTACTACAACAAATAAGCAAGAGTGCCACCTCGTGGCAGCTCACTTAATATACACATGGTTCCTGAGCACTGGAAGAAATTTAAGAAAAAGTTGAAAAGAGGTAATAATAATTCAGAGATTGGCCTAACATGCCTCAACAGCTTCAGTGCCCTGAATTGCAAAGGTTTCCTTCTACCTAGGATTTTAGCTTTCAGAAATGTGACAGTTTTGGTCAGCATAGAAAAAATATCAACCTGAATTGCCGTTATCTCTACCGTAAATTACTAAACACGAGGCTCTTCTGGAGATGAACTACTGATCTCTGATAACATCGTTTATAACATAACCAAAATTATCTGACTTTGGGGAGCTATTGTCCTCTCCTCATCACTTATTCTGTTATTTAATGAACATTTATTGCACACCTTTATTTTCCAGGAACTGCACTAGACTTTGGGAACATAAACATGAGAAAGATACATTCTCCAGCTGGTGAAAAGCTCATACACTCTGTTAAATAAAATTTCTAGAAGGCCATTGGTTTGAACTAAGCTCCCTGCACTAGGCCCCAACAGATCAAACCAAAATGGTGTAACCCATGCTAAAGTTCCATATCACCAAATTGAAACTAAGTTGTTAATCTGACCTTCTGAGAAATTAAGAGAGAAAAAGAAATAATAGCCAAACCCCAAACAGGCCAGTTTTAGCCAATATGATCAGAAAGTCCCCTCTGCTTTAACCCTTACAAGGAAGGTAACCTGCTGTTAACCAATCTGCTTTTTGTATTATGCTGTTTCCTTGTTCCTGCTCAAGCTTTTAAAAACTGACTCTTCCATCACGCCCAACAGAGCACCACTCTGTTTCTTAGATGAGATGCTACCTGACTCATGAATCACAAATAAAAGCCAATTTGATCATTTAACTAAACTTGTTGCAATTTTGTCTCTTGACATTTATCATGAGATACTATGCTGAATCATCTATTGTCAACTGCGCATCACCATCATCCCTTTTAAGGTCTTCTCCCACAATCCATTTACCTAGGACATGGAGTTTCCCATAGAAGTCACTCAAGATTTGGAAGACAGAAGAAATAGAGAAGTTTTATTCTCTAGAGGCAACTGCATCCTGACTGAAGAAAATGAGAGGCTCAGAGTGGCTCCCTGGTGAGCTCTTGAGAACCCATCTGTGTTGCTGCTGCACCGTGAGACGCTGGGGGACCTCTTAGAGATTCCTAAGACTTGCAGCAGCTTGCTGTTAAGTTCCTGAGAACCCGCTGCCCTGTTGCCTCAGGATAAGATCTCCAGTGTCCGCTTCCTTCCCGCTGGCTTGCCTGGTCTTCACTACTCCCCAGCCTTTCCAATAGTCAAGCAAGCCCCTAATTCCTAATAACAAACCCTTTCTGCCCCCAAAACACGGAGTGCCTTCTGTTTTCCTGACCAATCCTGACTGACTCAGACACGTAGCTAGATAATTCATATAGCTAGATAATTCTACAACATTGCTATAGTGTCATGAAAATCAGACTACATCAGATTTTATGAGAGCTGAGTGGCAGGAAAGTATCCCAGCTGTAGATGATTGAAGGAGGCTTCCCAGAAAAACCGACATCTAAGGTAAGTCTCACAGATTAACAGAAATTATCTAGGTGCAAAGAAAGATTCAGAAACTAAGGTATTTAGAAAATAAGTTAGGTTTTAGAAGGGCTGGATAACCAAAAATAAAACTGTATTTAAAGGGGAAAACACACAAGACTAAAAAAGTTGCCAGACTTACAATTAGCATGTTGATGAAGAATAAAACAACAGTTTTCTTGCATGATTACCATTCCTGTAAAGCTCATTACACATTTGTAGAAATCAGTCTGGCAAAATGCAGTAATGCTGTTGGTGCTTCTTCCACCCCAAACCCTTACCAGATAGGTACACCAAGTTCGCCAGCTGCTGTGAATGATAGCCACTAATGGCTCACAACTGCAGCCTTCTCTGAAGAATTGCTATTCACCTGGAAGTTTCTGGAAGACTCTGACTTCCTCCAAAGGCATTCACAGGTGAGGGCTGACATACAGGCCTGCAAAACCTGGCCCCCTCATCCTAAGGTGATGCCAACTTTGGTATGCCATTCAAACTCGGTGGGAGCAGGCTAAGGCTGAACTACAGCAGAAACCTCATCTTTGCTTAACTTTTCCTCTGTCCTATTTTCTGCTTTCCTCACTTCTTTTTTTGTTCTTTTGGTCTTTTGGTTTTTTTGAGATGGAGTCTCCCTCTGTCGCCCAGGCTGAAGTGCAGTGGCGCAGTCTCGGCTCACTGCAACCTCTGCCTCCCAGGTTCAAGTGATTCTTATGCCTCAGCCTCTCCAAGTAGCTGGGATTACAGGCATGCACCACCACACCCAGCTAATTTTTTTGTATTTTTATTAGAGACGGGGTTTTGCCATGTTGGCCAGACTGGTCTCGAACTCCTGACCTCAGGTGATCTGCCCGCCTCGGCCTCCCAAAGTGCTGGGATTACAGGCATGAGCCACCGCAACCGGCCTGCTTTCCTCACTTCTTGATGTGTGGCAGAAACTGCAGACAGTCTGGAATTGCCTGAGCATGCAAACAAAGCATGGTGAGTTATGAGCTGGAGAGATAGGCATTTAGCCTAATAATGTAAGGACTTCTTGTAAGCTGTATGAAGGGAGTGTGAACTCTATCTATGAGTACTATGATCTTCCAACATTTGTCCACACCATCAGTAAAAAATTTAGAGCATGATATATATTTAATTATTAATATACTGACATGTCATACATTTTGTAAATGATGTACAAAAATAGAAATTTTAAAGGAAAAAATGAAAAATAGAAGTTCAGCTTCCCCTGTATTTCAACAGATTACCTTGCACCCTGCCTTAGGTGACATGCACCACTGTGGGGACCATAGGGGCAGAGAGGAAGGTTGGTCAGCTCTTTATTCCAGACCTATGATCCCATTAGGCTTCTTGTCTTTAAACAATAGTATGGATCTGCATTTTTTTTGCTGGGATGGGTCTCTAATGCCTGCTCTTGTGGAGAGACAGAGTAGAGATTTCAGGTAATCTATTTCCTCTGTTGATGGGCATCTTGCCTAAGAAACACACACACACACACACACACACACACACTTCAAGCAGTTCTTTACCAGGGTTTTTAGTGAAAAAACCTAAATAATACAGATGTAAGAGATGGGATTGAATATCAGGTGCCCCCTGCACCCAGTAATAAATCAGTCTCTCCCTCACTGGCTTTTTCATTCTCTATACCTTAAGAAGGCATTGATCTCACTACACCTTCTGGGTGGGACAATAGAACATTTCTGAGGTCATTGAAAACTATCCTGTTTGTACCTGTCTTCTCTGCTCCATGTTACTCCTTTCTCCCCACTATCTCCAAGTCTTTCATGTCTAGTCCCCACTCCCAGTGCCCCCATTTTGCTAGACTGCAACTATTCTCTTAGAAGTAAGCAAGTCCCAAAATATCTCTTGGGATACATTTTCACAGTCTCCTGTTCCATTTGTGAATCCATGCCAGCCATCCTTGCTCACTGCCACTAGGCAGAGGCATGTAGGAAGGCTTTTAACCTCAGGGGGAGCAGAGGAGGGCCAGCAGGTAACCCTACTCCTATTCTGGTCTTCTTTTTTCTCTGGTTATCTCTTAGAATCTGGCAAAGGAAGCCTCAGACATCTCTCACAACAAGCAGGAATCTCCCATCCATAGTGCCACTGGGTCCAGGTAAGAAATTGTCACCTCCACCACCAGCATCACTTTGACCTTACTAACAGTTGTGGGTACTGGTACAAGAGTACAAATGGAATACCACATATCACATATCTAAATGAGCAAAAGTTATAAATAAGCAAACACAACTGCTCAATAAAATATGTCCCATCCTACCACCTTGACAAATACTTCGTCCTAATGTCAAAATTGAAAAATATGAGTGATTTGTATGTGACTGGAAGTCAGTATGGTCCAAGGCTGCACTGTTCGTGTCTTTCTCAGACCCTGGGTTGCATTGCAATTCCAGCTTTCTTCCATGCTCCTGACATTAAAGTATGCCATGCCCAGTGCTCCTTCCTGATCTGTGACTCACCTGGCTGATGGTGGGGAAGGTAGTCTCCCAGCTGAGATAGGGAATATAAAAGAAATTGGGGTGTGGGAATGTGAGATCTGAGTTGAGCAGCAAAATTTGTGATAACAGCAGAGGACATGTGGAGGTGCCCAACAGGAAGCCAGATATGAGTCTAAAGTGCTGACATTTTTGTCGCATTTAACACCAAACCATCTGATGAAGTTTTAGTTCTAGGGGCAAATAAGAACAGATGGGAGAATGAGATTGACTGTATTTCTATTGCTCTACCAGTTGTTCCATGTAATAAAAACATCTTTATGTCTCTTTCTGCAAAATAGAGACAGAGATGTCTTTTGAATAAGCACAAATGGTACATAAATCAATTAACATCTTTATTCAGAGCCTTTTACTCTCATGATTGCAAATTAAGCTCCATACTATATTTAAAACTAAAGCACTATGGTTCGTGACCACTGGGAATTAAAAATTTTGTCAGAGACAAGAGAATCAAGACACCTATATATGACAGGGCAGATAACACAGGATGGGGTTCAGGACATGCTATTCCAAAATATAACACTTTGGCACACTGAAAACTGGCAGAAACAGGGAAGTCTCTGAGTTTCCTCTGCCCCCTTCTTCCCTGGAGTAGATCATAAAACCTAGGAAGAATTTCTTTTTTCACCTTTCCCTAAAGTAGGACATAAGACCCTTATGGAAGAGGTGTCCTCTACACCCAGAGAAAAGGAGTGTCCTTATCTCTAAAGATGAAGGATCACAAAGGAATCTGAGCAAACAGTCTTTTAAGTTTCCCTGTTTGTTGCCATCAGATCATGCCCTCTTTGTCTTATCACATTTCTCAACTGTCCACTGTTCATCAAACCTAACATAAAAATATACTGGCTTAACCATTTCTTTGGGTCTTCATTTCTTATGAAGTTTCTCATGTCACATAAAACATTAAATAAATTTGGCTGGGCACAGTGGCTCACACCTGTAATCCTAGCACTTTGGGAGGCCGAGGTGGGCAGATTGCCTGAGCTCAGGAGTCCAAGACCAGCCTGGGCAACATGGTGAAACCCGTTTCTACCAAAATACAAAAAAAAAATTAGCTGGACATAGTGGCACGTGCCTGTAGTCTCAGCTACCTGGGAGGGTGAGGCAGGAGAATTGCTTGGATCTGGGAGGTGGAGGTTCCAGCGAGCCAAGATTGCGCCACTGCACTCCAGCCCAGGTGACAGAGCAAGACTCTGCCTCCTAAATAAATAAACAAATAAATAGATATGTATGCCCTTTTCTTGTTAATCTGTATTTTGTTATAGGAGCCTCAGCCATGAACCTAGGATGGGTGAGGAAAAGATATTTTCCTTCCCTACACGTACAGTCCTTATTCTCCACGGAGTAGAGTAACGCCTGACAAGAAGACGCTCAACACAGGCTTATTGAAGGAATGCCACAAGGCAGAGGTGAAATAAAACTGCACAAAATTCCTTCTGGTGTTTAGTAATGTTATGGTCTTTCTATTAAGAAGAAGTGTCAAGGTAGAGCTACTGATTGTGTGAGTTGTACGGAGTATGTGTAGATTAATTTATCTAGATTAATTTCAGCACACAGGACATGGTTTATTTAACCTGAAAATTCTTAAACATTTTAACCAATATTTTTTGGGAGGCTGAGGTGGGCAGATCACCTGAAGTCAGGAGTTCAAAACCAGCCTGACCAACATGGGGAAACCCCATCTCTACTAAAAATACAATATTAGCCAGGTGTCGTGGCACATGCCTGTAATCCCAGCTACTCAGGAGGCTGAAGCAGGAGAATCGCTTGAACGTGGGAAGCAGAGATTGCGGTGAGCAGAGATCGCATCATTGCACTCCAGCCTGGGCAATAGGAGCAAAACTCCGTCTCAAAAAAATGAATAAATAATTAAAAATAACCATTTTAATTGATATTTTAAAATCAGGAATTTTTTTCCACAAAAATCTGGATTTCTGGATTCTCTCACAATAAAAGACCACCAGTGTTGCCACATGGCATGAAAAGGCTGGATCTGAGGAGCAAACTATTCCTGGGCTTTCCTTGCCATTGGCCACAACTCCCCCACCCTGCCCAAGAGGCTTCACATGTTCACCTGCCTGGCCCCTTGCAGCATGTCAGTGTGTAATTTCTGGTTGGGTGATAACGTATATTACATATCACATGGTCCATATGTCCACTGCCATCATCACAAACTTTTCTGCCTGTTCTAAGTCCTTTTATGTCCGAAATTGGTGGGTCCTTGGTTTCGCTGACTTCAAGAATCAGGCCGCAGACCCTCTCGGTGAGTGTTACAGCTCTTAAAGGCAGCACATCTGGAGATGTTCCTTCCTCCCATCTGATTCGTGGTCTTGCTGGCTTCAGGAGCCAAGCTGCAGACCTTCGACATGAGTGTTACAGCTCATAACGACAAAACAGACCCAAAAAGCAAACAACAGTAAGAGTCACTGCCAAGAGCAAAAGAACAAAACTTCCACAGCATGGAAAGAGAGCCTAGCAGCCTGCTTTTATTCCCTTATCTGACCCCACCCACATCCTGCTGATTGGCCCATTTTACAGAGAGCTCATTGGCCCATTTTACAGAGAGCTGATTGGTCCATTTTGACAAGGTGCTGATTGGTGCATTTACAAACCTTGAGCTAGACACAGAGTGCTGATTGGTGCATTTACAATCCTGTAGCTAGACACAAAAGTTCTCCAAGTCCCCACTAAATTAGCTAGACACAGAGCACTGATTGGTGTGTTTACAAACCGTGAGCTAGACACAGAGTGCTGATTGGTGCATTTACAATCCTCTAGCTAGACATAAAAGTTCTCCAAGTCCCGACCAGATTAGCTAGATACAGAGTGCTGACTGGTGCATCCACAAACCCGGAGCTAGACACAGAGTGCTGATTGGTGCATATACAATCTTCCCGCTAGACATGAAAGTTCTCCCAGTCCCCACCCAACTCAGGAGCCCAGCTGGCTTCACCTAGTGGATCAGGTGTGGGGGGCTTTGGGTGGAGCTGCCCACCAGTCCTGTGCCACGTGCCCACACTCCTCAGCCCTTGGGCAGTCGATGGGACCAGGCGCTGGTGAGCAGGGGGCGGCTCCCCTCTAGGGGAGGCTTGGCCATCCGTGGTGGGTGGGGGGGGCCCTCGGGCATGGCGGGCTGCAGGTCCAGAGCCCTGCCCTGCAGGGAGGTGGCTGAGGCCCAGCAAGAATTCGAGCACAGCGCGGGCGGGCAGGCAGTGCTGGGGGACCCAGTGCACCCTCCACAGCTGCTGGCCCGGGTGCTAAGCCCCTTACTGCCCGGGGCCAGTGGCGCCAGCCGGCTGCTCGGAGTGCGGGCCCACCAAGCCTGTGCCCACCTGGAACTCGCGCTGGCCTGCGAGCACCACGTGCAGCCCTGGTTCCCGCTGGCGCCTCTCCCTCCACACCAACCGGCAAGCAGAGGGAGCCGGCCCCTGCTTTGGCCAGCCCAGAGAGGGGCTCCCACAGTGCAGCAGCAGGCTGAAGGGCTCCTCAAGCGTGGCCAGAGTGGATGCGGAGGCTGAGAGCGAGCGAAGGCTGCTAGCACATTGTCACCTCTCACTTTCGCATTGCTACAAAGGAATACCTGACACTAGGTAACTGATAAAGAAAAGAGGTTTATTTGGCTGACAGTTCTGCAGGCTGTACAAGCATGGCACCAGCATCTGCTAGGCTTCTGGGGAGACCTCAGGGAACTTTTGCTCACAGCAGAAGACAAAGGAAAAGCAGGCAGGTAACATGGCCAGAGAGGGAGCAAAGAGTGGGGGCAGGGGTGGGGGGAGAGTCTAGATTCTTTTAAACAACCAGATCTCATGTGAACTAACTGAGCGAGAACTCACTCATCAACAAGGGGATGGCACTAAGCCATTCATTCGTAAGAGATCTGACCCCATGACCCAAATACATCCCACTAGGCCCACCTCCAACATTGGAGGTCACATTTCAACATAATTTTGGAGGGGACAAACATCTAAACCATATTACTGCCCAAAGAAGAACTCACATTTTCCCCCCTTTCCCAGTGGCCCTTCCCAACCCTTGCTTTCTCCTGTATTCACTATTTCTGCTAGGGAGACGACCTCCCCCACCACTAGCCAAAGTGAATCAGAGTCAGGGTGGAGCACGGGAAATAGTGTATTTCAATGTCAGGAAGATGGAAGAAAGGTGGCTTTGCAATGCAATCCAAGGTCTGTGACATTATGTATCACATGGCACAATATGACAAAGATGTGTACAAGGTCATTAGCTGGGGTTTTGGTTTTAATCTATGAACACGAAAAGAGCTAAACTACAAATTAACAGATGCACAAGATTCAGATGTTAAAACCAATAGAAAAATTCCCGTTTGTTGAACAGTCAGTTGAGGATCATCCTACCCCACCGTGTGGTCATTTGGGAGCATACAACCTATATAACTCCTGTGCCCAATAAAACAGATAATGTCTTACATTATCCTTGGTCACAGAATAATGTAATAGGATTGCTATAAGGTTGCCTTCAGTGTGTTTAGCAAAGCTCCCAAGCTAGCAGTTCATTGAATTTGATCTGGTCAGTTGGTACAGAGCCCCAGAAACCCAGCCACTTTATGCAATAATGAATCATTCCTTTTTTTTTTTTTTTTTTTGAGATGGAGTTTCACTCTTGTTGTCCAGGCTGGAGTGCAGTGGCGCGATCTTGGCTCACCACAACCTCCGCCTCCTGGGTTTAAGTGATTCTCCTGCCTCAGCCTCCCGAGTAGCTGGGATTACAGGCATGCACCACCAGGCCTGGCTAATTTTGTATTTTTAGTAGAGATGGGGTTTCTCCATGTTGGTCAGGCTGGTCGCCAACTCCCAGCCTCAGTTGATCTGCCCGCCTCAGCCTCCCAAAGTGCTGGGATTGCAGGCATGAGCCACCGCGCCCGGCCTAAATCGTTCTTTTTCACTGTGTTTTCTTCTCACTACCTGAAATGGACCGACACACATGCTGGGTTCTTACCTGCCTCTCCACTTTCAAACCTGCTGCTCCATAACTTCCAACATTTCCACTAAATCCACTACCTGTGAGTTCAATTCTGTGAAGCATAAAGTTAATAGATAGAGGATACAGCTTTGCTGGTAGGAACTAAAGGCACTTCTTACATAGAAAGAAGGTCATCGTAATGGGGGCTCACCAAGTTCTATGAATCATCTGTCTACATATGAAAATTGCCTTGTAATATGGAGCTCTTTTCTGTGGTATCCATTATAATTGACAGACGAGTCTATTGGCCACAAATTGACCATCTTCTTGTTCAGTGTTTGGGCTGCTTGTACATTGTTTCTTCAGCCATAAAATGGGGATGGTACCAACAGTGGGTGCCTCCCAGAATTGCCATAGAGACTGAGTATGGTCGTACACCAGTGTTAGGTGCACAGTAAGTCATCAGTACACATTAGCTGGTATTATGTGTAAACTAAGTGCTCAATACACATTTTGTCTTTTAGCTACATTTGCATAAACTGAGACAAGCCAGGGTTTAGTAGAGTGGGTAATTATGAAAATGAGTTTATGTAGATTTTTGCTACATTCAAAAAGCAAATAGCAGATTTGAGGTTGTTCACATCTTTTCTTACCTTCCAGAGTATAAAGGATCTCACTTATGTAAGAATACACATCGTGCAGGTATGTTTAGGCTAGTGGATCAAAGAAGAGGGAGATAAAAGGTTCACAAAAACAATACATATACAAGTTCATAGTGGCCTGTACAACAGTCATATGATGTCTACAGGTTAAAACTGCTCACTAATTACTTATAGTTAATTATTAAAACTGCTCACTAATTACTTATAACAAATTATAGAGCTTCTGTGCGTGGGTGATTTTATGAAATAAAGATGTCATCTCTTCAATTTAGCATAAAAGTTTCCCTACACCACCACCTTTCAGAAAAGGCATAAAATTGCCTCCAGAGAAAAATATGTGTTGTTGCTGCCACCCTGTGGTTTTGTTTTATATTGTAGCCCTCAGATAGTAAATAAATATTTTATACTGCCACAAGCAATTTGTAAAATATACTGGCAATTTCTAGGTATGGCTTTCTTCTTAGTATTATTAAAAATTCACCAAGTTGCAAAGAGGACTATGAATTAATTTATCGGTATCAATTTATTGACTAGGTAGGTCCTGAAATCAGGTAAAAACTCACAAAGATCAAAATCACATCTAAGTCACAGAAGATCTAAATTACTCCACTGATGCATACATATACATGCTCATGGCAAATTTTAAAAATTAAAATAGTATCTTATGCTTAAATTTATAAATAACTTATGAGCTACCTATAAAATAGGCCATATACTCCCATTAACAAGACAGAAGTAGAGAAAAAATATGGAATTATAATTTTTCCATGTATGTAATTATATTCTATAGTCTATCCCTTTGAAAAGTAACACAGAGTAGGGGTTAAGCATAAGGTCTCTAAAACCCTGAAACCTGGGATCCAATATCCCACTTCTATTAGGTGTTAGCTATGTGACCTCAGGCACGCAATGTAACACCTCTGTATGTTGCTTTCCTTATCCACAAAACATGGATGAGCTCAAAGGAACAAACTTCACAAACTGTTGTGAAGACTGATTATACCTTTTAGAGCAGTCCTTGGCACTCAGGAAGGGTAACCAATTAATGTTAACACTTACTCTGTATAACCACAATTATAATGGTATGAGCCAAATTGGCTTTATTGCTCGAAATCAACCCTTTCCCTTCAAACTGTTCCCTTTCTCACCTGTGCTCAGATACTGATTCTCCCAGTTCTTTCAATCTGCCTCCTTCTGCCAACACATTGATGACTTGGCGGCTGATGAGCCCTGAAGGGTAATTTTCTGCTGGAGTTGGAGGCCCTCAAGTGACTGACCACAGGATGTCAAAATTGCTCCTAAGTAGGGCTTGCTATATTTCTTCTGTTTTATTCTTTTTGAATATGTTTTGTTGTTGCCGCAGTTATTCTGTTCCTGCTGAATTATATAGTGGACAGATGGGGAGCAGATCACTTTTTTCTTAGTTCATGAAGTGCCGTCTCCAGCCCTGAAATAGATTTCCACATAAGTACATCACCCAGAGATCCTAAACTCTGGGCTTGGAATCCTTGCACAATGGAATTCCTCAGTCGTAACCTTCCAAAGGGGGTGAATATATTTCTTGCATAGGAGAGTGAATTCAGTATTTTGTTACTGAAGAGCAGATTTGGGGAGTCACTAGTGCTATTCTCCAGATATTTTATTTTCCTTTCTGGTACATGCTCCTTTGAAGTTAGGTGTGGCCACGTGACTTACATGTAATGTGAACAAAAGTGATGTGTCACTTCAGAGTGGAAGCTTTAAGTTTCAGTAAATAATTCACCACTTTCTCCATCCCCTGCCTTGCTGATGGTGGAATTATGTCAAGGTCGTGCCTCCATCAGCCTCGGTTCCAGAGTGCTTATAACCCCCTCAACAATGTGCAGAGCCCCCCATAGGCTAAGATGGACACATAGTTTGAGGGAAAAAAAAAAAAAAACCTTTTGTGACAATGCACTGAAATTTTGGAATTGTTTTTTCAGTATCACCTAGCTCATGCCATTACAGAAAACAATTAGCCTCACTGCAATCCCTGGGAGATTCCCTGCAATCCCTGTTCTTGCTCCCAATAAAAGCCCTTTCCCTTAGTCTCCCAACTCACACCAGAGACCCAGGATATAGTTTCAGGCTGACATTGCAAGACAATATTTAGAAAAGAACAACTCAAAGGCTCTGCAGTCAACCTACCTAGCTAATTTGAGGTTCCACCACTTACTAATTAGCCAAATGACTGAGCAACATATTTAATATGTGTAAAATGGGGTGACAGTGTTTATCTGTTTCAGTTACTATGCCTGTGTAAGAAACCACAAAACTTAATGGTGTCAAACAAGCTTTTTTATTATGCTCACAGATTTGTGAATGAAGAACTTGGACAGAGCACACAACAGGGATGGCTCATCTCTCCTTCCCATGCATGGGCTCCAGGTAGAAGACTCAAAGATTAGCAGCTGGAACCATCTGGAGCCTCACTCCCTGACACAGCTGGCAGTTGGTGGCTGCTGTTGGCTGTCGACTAAGCCCTTTGCTAGGGCAGTCAGCCCAAACTCACATACAGCCTCTCCACGTGGCCTGGGCTTCCTTATACATCAAAAGAGAGAAAGCAGAAGCTACATCATTTTTTGTGACCTGGTTTCAGAAGTCACGCAGCATCGCTTCCACTGTATTCTACTACTAGGCAATTGCAAAATCTTGCCCAGGCTCAAGGAGAGAAGAAATAGGCTGCTTCTTCAGGGGGGCAGCCAGGCTCTGGAAGAGTACACGGGACCAGGAACACTGCTATGGCCACTTTTAGAAAATAAAATCTGCCACACTTCCTAAGATTGGAATGAGCTAACACAATAAAAGTACTTAGAAAAGCTGCAAAGTACATGCTTGGTATTGATTTTTCCACTGCACAGTCTAGAACCACACATAACTGCCTCCCTGCCCAGCTTCCACTTTGCTTCTTCGTGGCCAGACTTTCCCTTCTTAGGGACCTAGTCCAATGATCCTTTATCAAAGATTCTAGACCAAACTAAGGCAATTCCAAGACAGGAGGCATTCAGGAGCATGCTCTGACTCTGTGGCCTCAAGATGTTCATATCACAGTCTAATACAAGCAAATTTCCCACAAAGTATAATCCTCTGGAGACTGGGCTATCATAGGCTTAAGGTTAGTTCCTTTTTATATTTTTACTTGTAAAGGACTTAAGAAGCTTTCAGGCCTTATGTCAACCAAGATAACCTACCACACATATACAATTGTCCCTTTGTAGCAAAAGATCTTCAAGAAAATGTTAAAACTTTAAAAGTAGATTTTAGGTGGATTTTACTTTTCTTTTTTTTAAAAAATAGAAGTGTATCATTCTGTCAAACTATACGGTACCTTTTAGCAGATTTTAAGAGAAAGTGAAATAAACCTCTAAAGGGCGGGTCATTCACGACAGTGCTCACATCAGACTGAAATGGCAGAATGACATCAGCTAATAATCTTTTAATTTATGCTCAAAGGAACTGGACTATTGGTTGTTAGAGATGCTGTGTAGATTAGTGCCTCCTTGGCACTAAATTACCAATATCCAGGAAAACAGGCTTAGCCAATAAGTGAGCTATTAAGTCATGTGTACAACAATTCAAGGGCCGTTTCTTCAAATCTTCTATAATTTAAATTGCAAAAGAAGAGAAAAAGCTAGCTTTATTCTTTGTGCCAAGAACCTTCTATAAGCCTTGTGTGTAGTTTGAAATCCAGAAAGGTGCTGCCATTATAATTGACCTATAGTTTGCTGCTATGAAATTGGCTTAACTAAGTATCTTTACTATCAAACTTCTGGGTGGTAACTAAATATGCCAAATCTCAGTCACTAAAGTTAAAAATCTAGAGCCAGACCCCACTCCCTGGAAAACTGGCAATTTGGGGTTTATGTCATACATTAATCTTGTCATGTACACTGTGTAATCATTCTCAACCAAGTTTCCCAAGTATTTTTGATGTCATTTAGCTTGGCTGTCTGAGGCTTTACCAGGAATAAATATGCCTAGAATCAAATCATTCTAGGTTTAGGCAACTTAAGCACCTACAAACACAAGATTATCATTAAGAGTCATCTACTAGGCCCGGGTGCAGTGGCTAACACCTGTAGTCCCAGCAATTTGGGAGGCCAAGGTGGGTAGATCACTTGAGGCCAGGAGTTTGAGACTGGCCTGGCCAACATGGTGAAACCCCATCTCTACTAAATACACAATAATTGGCCGGCACAGTGGTACCTGCCTGTAATCCCAGCTACTTGGGGGGCTGAGGCACAAGAATTGCTTGATCCCAGGAGGTGGAGGTTACGGTGAGCTGAGATCAAGCCATTGCACTCCAGCCTGGGTGACAGAGCAAGACTGTCTAAAACAAAACAAAAACAAACAAACAAAAGTCATCTAAGATGAATGACTTTCCTCACTTTCTTAGCGATATTCTTATATCATACAGGCTTATGGGTAGCCTAAAATACACCCTTCTTCCAACTTACCAGATAATTTTCTGCCTACTCACTCCTCTATTAAGCATCCTTGTATTTATCTGTACACCAGCAATTCCCTTTTCAAAAGTTTCTAAGAACTAAATTCACCTTTATAATGTATTTCAAAATGTTGTCCCTAAACAACCAATGAGCATTCAAATGAAAATCTTCTACCTGTTCTTTGAATGCGTTATTGTACTTTCTCTTTCAAGTAGGTTTAGACTTTTTTTTATGGTACTCACTTTTTTTTTAAATTATACTTTAAGTTCTAGGGTACATGGGCACAATGTACAGGTTTGTTACATATGTATACATGTGCCATGTTGGTGTGCTGCACCCATTAACTTGACATTTACATTAGGTATATCTCCTAATGCTATCCCTCCCCCCTCCCTGTAGCCCACAACAGGCCCTGGTGTGTGATGTTCCCCTTCCTGTGTCCATGTGTTCTCATTGTTCAATTCCCACCTATGACTAAGAACATGCAGCATGTGGGTTTTTGTCCTTGTGATAGTTTGCTGAGAATGATGGTTTCCAGCTTCATCCATGTCCCTAAAAAGGACATGAACTCATCCTTTTTTATGGCTGCATAGTATTCCGTGGTGTATATATGCCACATTTTCTTAATCCAGTCTATCATTGTTGGACATTTTGGTTGGTTCCAAGTCTTTGCTATTGTGAATAGTGCCACAATAAACATACGTGTGCATGTGTCTTTATAGCAGCATGATTGATAATCCTTTGGGTATATACCCAGTAATGGGATCACTGGGTCAAATGGTATTTCTAGTTGTAGATCTTTGAGGAATCGCCACACTGTCTTCCACAACGGTTGAACTACTTTACAGTCCCACCAACAGTGTAAAAGTGTTCCTATTTCTCCACATCCTCTCCAGCACCTGTTGTTTCCTGACTTTTTAATGATCGCCATTCTAACTGGTGTGCGACGGTATCTCATTGTGGTTTTGATTTGCATTTCTCTGATGGCCAGTGATGATGAGTATTTTTTGATGTGTCTGTTGGCTGCATAAATGTCTTCCGTTGAGAAGTGTCTGTTCATATCCTTTGCCCACTTTTTGATGGGGTGTTTTTTTCTTGTAAATTTGTTTGAGTTCTTTGTAGATTCTGGATATTAGCCCTTTGACAGATGAATAGATTCCAAAATGGGGAAAGGATTCCCTATTTAATAAATGGTGCTGGGAAAACTGGCTAGCCATATGTAGAAAGCTGAAACTGGATCCCTTCCTTACACCTTATATAAAAATTAATTCAAGATGGATTAAAGACTTAAATGTTAGACCTAAAACCATAAAAACCCTAGAAGAAAACCTAGGCATTACCATTCAGGACATAGGCATGGGCAAGGACTTCATGTCTAAAACACCAAAAGCAATGGCAACAAAAGCCAAAATTGACAAATGGGATCTAATTAAACTAAAGAGCTTCTGCACAGCAAAAGAAACTACCATCAGAGTGAACAGGCAACCGACAGAATGGGAGAGAATTTTTGCAATCTACTCATCTGACAAAGGTTTAGACTTTCATCAGAAATGCTTAGTTAGCTTAGTTGTTCCTCTAGAACAGCAATCAACTAACTATGGCCCACAGGCCGTATCTGGCCCACCATCTGCTTTCATAAGTAACTTTTAATAGAACATGGCCACGCTCGTTTGTTTACATATTGTCTATGTAACTGCTTTTGCACTATAATGGCAGAGCTGAACAGTTCCAAAAGAGGTCCACAAAGCCTAAAATATTTACTATCTGGCTCTTTATTAAAAACAAATAAAAAATTTTTTAAAAGCCTGACCCCTGCTCTAGGACAAGTCTCCAGAAGTGGCTTTGGCTCAACATAAAAGAGAAAAAAATGAACTACTATCTTGCAAAATAGAGCTGTGATGAACTCCTACAGAAGATTCAAGTCTGAGTCTGCCTAGGCAGCTGTTAGGAATGTAGGCAGAACAAAAATAGTGTAGTCCTTTGATGACGTCCCTAAGATGAGGCAAGGACTGGAAGGAAGCCACACGGGCACAAGATGCAAATGTCATCTAAAGCAGCTCTGCCAGGAGAGGGCTGTGAGTTCTTGCAGACATCTGATAATTTTCCCTTTTCCTAGCTTACCCTCCACTTTACTGTGATACAGCAAAACATTTCTAGTTACCTCTTATGAAGAGACTGTATGAACATAAATGACTACAGCAATGTTTTAGATTTAGGACTTTTATTTTTTTCACACCCAAGTTAGCCTGAGTTGACTCTCATTGTTCCCCTATCTACCCATAGTCCCCATACAACAGGAAGAAATATTTGCTTTCACATTACAGCATAAAGACCACCTAAGCTTTGACAGCTGACTTGTAGTGGGTCAGTGTGCGGGCAGAAGGGTCAGTGGCATTGATCCACTTGGGCATCCAGTAATGGCTCAGCCAGTCAGCCCGGCCTGGGTAATGGCGTTCAAAGACTTGACGGTAGTAATATCCTTCTTTGGTTTTAGGAGTATTGAAGGGAAATTTCTGGGCTGCATTTGCCATCATTGCATCATCAACCTGTAAGAATAAGCATATAAGAGCAAAACGGTTTAAAATGGCAGGAAATACTTGTGTTTAGTCTCATTTCATGAAACAGAAAATGTTAAGACGTGACTGTAACTTGTATGAGACCCTTTGAATCACCCATCACTTAGAAAATGCTAAAGTATTCATAATATGGATAGCTGCAGTGCCTTTTAAAGAACACTCATATGCATATTTTTAATACTTGGTGGCTCTGTTTTAGTCATTTGTGCCTAACAAGATCTGGCACCCAGCAGGTGCCCAAAAATCTGATAAATGAAGATCAGTGATGATTAGTAGTAAGTCTCCTCTCTCTTTCGATTCTAGATGCCACTTTATAATCCTTCATGCTACTTAATTCTTACGTAATTCTTACAAAAGAGATAATTGTTTACAGAAACTCTGAATCTCTCTGATAGGGACATCCTAACAGAGAGATATCTGATGTATGTATCATTCAAACTAAATACATGTATCATTCAAACTAAATACAAAATGAACAGCAATGACAGCTCTGCATCCAAACTGTCTTATTCCTGAAAATGTTTTTAAAGACATTATACCTGATGTTCAACGTATTCCTGTAAAATCTTAAACCAGGAATTCTTAACTGAAGTTATTCCATCACTGAAGGCTTCTTTTGGTCGCCAGAGAATCTCTTTGGGTATCAGATTGGAATCCTCAAACGTCTCTCTCAGGAGATGTTTTTCTATCCCATTCTGACATGACAAGAAAAGGAGCATCAGGTAAAAATTACAAATATAATCTGATGGCAATGGACAGTTTTACCTTGAGTTGATTTACCTACCTTTGGAATTCTCATTTCTGGTGGCAGAGACAAGTAATAGGAAGAAAATCGATGATCTAGAAATGGGACTCTCAGTTCAAGACTTAAAGGAGAAAAGAAGAAAATCTAAATTAAAATGGGTATTTAGTGCCTGCCAGGTTAGGTTCTGATTCAGTTTCCCATCAATTCAACCAGATCTTAAGAAATGTTAAGGTCATACAGTCACATACAAGCCTCCTAATGACTGCCCTACGCTAATGAATAGATACAAAAAATAAATCTTCATTTAAAATAATACATATATCATGTCATCTAGGGAGTAAAACTAACTGAGACTATTACTTTTACTTTCCCTTCTAGGAATAGTTAAATGCATATTTCAAAAAGCAGAAAAAGTTACAAAACATGAGTGACCCAATCATTAAGAAAATACCTTGCCTAGACCTAACTCAGTGTTTTCTAGGTGAGACCATCTCTTCTAACAATTGTGATGACAACACAGTATTTTTTTGCCACTGATTAACAATTCACATACAATATGCGATATAAACCAGTGTCCCACTATATTACATCAAATTCCATATCACCGGTTTCCTGAAGCCTACTGACTCTAGTTAGGACAAGCAGAGAGGATAATGACCAGATTCAGTTCATTCCTCAAACCCATATTTAATTATATCCTGATCTAGGTGTGATTCAGCTGAGGCAACTAAGACATTTAATGTCAGTTGTTTATCCTGTACAGTAAAAGTCTTCAGTTCTTCAACATATCTTTAGACAATTAGAATGATAACCAAAGAAACCTGGTTCTTTATAATGTAATCAAACCCCTTGTATCTTCACTACTCTATTCCCTCAGGGTCACTACAGCACCACATGGGCATGGTGGGCACTCACTACTTGTCACATGATGTTTACGATCTTTACTTCTCTTTAAAACACTTAACAGTAGCTGCTGTAGCAGCCTTGCCTCTTCCATCTTGGTTGTTCAGATGTGAGCAGAATGTTGTTACCCTTTAAAGGTGAAAACTCCACCTCAAACAACCTATGGAAGAAGACTTCTCTCCATATACCACAACACCACTTTGAAATGTGGCCTAATCCTTTTGGGACAAAGTTAAGAAACAGCTTCATTTTCTCTATAAAAGTCACACTTTGTAACATATAGCCAACTATATGTAACATATAGCCAATCAGCTATTGATTTTTATTTTCTCAGGGTATTGAGCTTTTTGTTTTGTTTTGTTTTGTTTTTGGTGTTTTTTTGTTTTTGTTTTACAATAGCCTCTAAAAATATTACCCATGGGCAGCAGTAGTTCGATCTGCGCGGAGAACATCAAACAAATAGAGTTCCCTCAGAAGCCTCTCACTCTCCTCCTCGGCTTTTTCAGGAGAAGGAGCCTATTTCACAAACAAAAACACCAAGAGTTTTGCTTTTGGCACACAAAGCAGTTTTTCTTTCTCCCTCTCCAATCCTAAAGGTGGATAAGACAAAAAGTTAAACAAATTTAGGGAAGGGAGTAAATAACTGAACGGGGGTAGTAAGCAATGCTTCACAAAACATGCCTTCCTTCCTACCAAACTGCTAATATTAGAATAAAATGAACACACTGGGCAACAGTCATAATTCTATAGGATGCTAAGAAATGGCAGAAAGGGGATTCTCAAGCGTAAGTAGTTTTATTTATTTATTTTTAACTTTTTTTTTTTTTTTAGAGACAGGGTCTTACTCTGTCAACCAGGCAGGAGTGCAGTGGTGCAATCACAGCTCACTGCAGCCTCAATCTCCTGGGTTCAGGTGATCCTCCCACCTCAGCCTCCTCAGCAGCTGGGGGTATGAGCATGAGCCCTCATACCCAGCTGTAACTAGTTTTAAAGAATAAAAATTATCTGACACATTAAAATTTCTTTCTTCCCCAAGAGATAGAAAGCAAACACTATCAGATTCCCTTTTGTAACCTCACAAGATACTCAAAAATATCACTGTCATACTGAAAGATGATAGAAAATAGTCAAACAATTCATACTTTTCTTAATATAGCATGAATATCCCTCCACTTCAGAGTGGTTACCTTGTGAAAATATATGTAACCCTGCGTAAGTTCATCTGATCCTTCTCCAGAGAAGATCACCACGCTATCTGTGTTCTTCCGAATATACTTGGAAATTAAATACATACCTTAAATGAGAGAGAGAAATTAACTTTAATGTCAACATAACCTTCCACCAAAAATGCCTTTGATTTGATTTTTGGAAATAATTGAAAGCTTTACTACTATACTGGACTTCATATTAATATAAAGTAGTTTCCACAATAATGACCTTGTATTTACAAGCCATTTATATGTACTTAATCCAAAAGTACTACTGTAAAATAAAATAACCTGGAACCATTCTGTCATTTTCTAAACAGGTTTTAAAATTCTAATGTTTTTAGACCAAGAATGTCCACCTCAAAACTTTGCTAAGCTGAACAATGACTCAAATACCTAAAAATCATGCCTTTCATAGTGGTATTATGACACAAAAATAAGAATAACCGTTTTGGTGGTTTAGTGTTAATTTTGATGGGTATTTTCCCCCTGCCACTCCCCATTTACCAGATTTCACATAAAGCTGGGGAGACTATATAAGTTATTAAACTTGCCTCCTTGGTCCTGCACCACATCTCTCTAAACCAGTGTTTCTTCTCAACCTTGTTTTTATTATCACCTCAGCTAGAGAGCCTTTTTAGACATTTATTTTCCTAACCTCACCCCAGCCCCATGAAATTCCAATACCAGAGCTATCCTGTCTATCTGCTTATTTATTGTGATGTTTTGGAGGGCCATAAACCATTGTAATACCTAAGATATTTTTGCCTTCCAAGGCAAGTCTCTCAAGGGAGGCAGTAGCATATAAAGGCTTAATAACACTGGATCAGTCTGATTTGGGGTATACTTCCAATCTCAGTAGATACATTATCTACAAGATAAAATTAGTATTGTTTGCAGAGCAATGATAGCTAGTGACTGGTAAGTTGTGTGATGGAATATATCTAAAATGACTATTTCTTATCAAAAATGCATTACCAAATAGACCTATTTCCTCACTGTATATAGACTGTAGCCCAAGAAACTATAAGAGAAATGGGAGGTAGAGGGCAGAAAATATGTATCTGCTCCCTGGGGAAACACCAACAGTGACACCAACAATGTGGTGGTTGAACTACGTATTTATTGTTCCCTTCACTCCAAAAGAGATTCAGAGAATTCTTAAGTGGTCTTAAATAATCAGTAACATAGGGATTTAATTTGCATTCATCCTTAAATAACATTTTTAAACTATGGCTTGAAATAATTTTTTTAAACCTTACATTTTTTTCAGTATTAAAAAAAGCTTTTTATTTAATAATATCATAATACCTTACCTACTGAAGCACGAACTGTTGTAATGTCATAAGTTTCCAAGGAAAATATGACTTCATCCAGAGCCTGAATGCCTTCCTCAGAGTTAAAAAGGACTTCATAATGTTCACTTCCAATATGATCTGCCACCTTATTATATAAAGAAATACCCATTTACTTGTTAAAGAAAATAACTTCCCTTGAAAATCAGACATGATGGGAGTTCACAAAGCTTTATGAATTAACAATGGTGAAAACTAAACAAGGGAAAAAAAGAAAAATGACTTTACAGCCCACCACATACAAGCCCCATCCAGCACTGTTTCCTCACCTGCTTCAACTCCACCACCAGGAAGTAAGTCTCCCCTCAGCTCCTCTGGTGCCAAGGCTTCAACCATTCTCCCAGTTGGCACCTCCCTCTCTACCTATTTTACCTAACCCACCTCATCTCTCTCTAGTCCAACATGGTCCCACGCTAAGCTTGGTCTTTTTTGGTCCTTCTTAAATGCCTAATTTTATATCCAGGATGTTATTCTTATATAGAACGGCCCTTCCCCTCATTCTGCTTTCCTTGGCTATTTTGGATTCTCTCGGCATTGACTACCTTGCACTGAGACTGCTCTCTAGCTTTTTCTCATCCATGCTATGAAAGTCCTCCATAGTGGGAACTAGGTCTCCCGCTCACTGAATACAGACAAGCTGCCCTCTGCCCACAGTATTCTAAATACAGTAATTTCAAAAATAATAATAACAGCTAACACTCATTAAGTACTTACTACATGCTAAGTTCTACCCTACTTACTTTACATGAATTATATCATTTCACCTTAAAATTTCCCCATAGCAGACACTATTATTTTTGTTACATAAATGAGTAGAGCCAGGATTTCAAACCACAAGTCAGGTTCCAAAGTCTGCAGTCTTAGCCATGATACCATGCCTTTACGTTTAAAAAAAAAAAAACAAAAAAAAAAACGAACAAACAAAAAACCCGTTTTTTTAATTTTTCAAGATGGGGTCTTGCTACGTTGCCCAGCCTGGACTTGAACTCCTGAGCTCAGACCTCCCACCACAGCCTCCCAAGTATCTGGGACTATAGGTGTGTGCCACTGCACCTGACTTATGCCTTTACTTTCTTTTTTTTTTGAGACAAGGTCTCGCTCTGTCACCCAGGCTCCCATAAGGCTAAGACTACAGGCATGCGTCACCAAGCCTGGCTAGTTTTTGTATTTTTTTGTAGAGATGGAGTTTCATTATGTTGCTCAGGCTGGTTTCAAACTCCTGACCTCAGGTAATCTACCTCCCTCAGCCTCGTAAAGTGCTGGGATTACAGGTGTAGGCCACCATGCCCAGACACCTTTACTTTCAAAAGAGCATACTTATCATCATAGGGTCTTTGTGAGAATCGCATGGGTCATAACAGATAAAAGTACACAGAGGACAGTGTACAACACAGTGCATATCCAACAGCCATTTCATTCTATTTTAATACAATCAATTTAAAACAATTGACCCAGTCAATACAGCAGCAGTAGAATCACCCATTATTGACTCCATTTTCATTCTAATAACAAGTCTACTCTAACTACACTACACAAGGGACAGAGACAGCACCTTACCTTTCTGGCAGCCAGTAAATCGGGGCTGTCTTCCATGCCAATTGCAAATGTCTGGAGAGGATACTGTACTTGGGCTTCTTTCAGCTGCTTCAACAGAGTGGCAGCAACCAAGCTGGAGTCCAAGCCCCCTACATGCAAAAGAGGAAGTGGAAGTGTCCTAGTTATGTGCCTTGCATAAGACAGGGACAGAAGATGTATATTCCTGATAAACACCAAGATCATAGTTTTACTATTTAAAATCCGCCAAGTTTTATAAACTGAAATCAACTTCAACAAGAGAAAAATATATAAACTGTGATAATAGTAGTATTTGAATTGGTTAAAAATCACTACACAGAATTCTAAAGAACATTCACTGACTCACTCTTAACACCAATAACATAGCTATAGTGTAACTCAAGTTGGAGTATGACTATGACTATTAAATACAGCTTATAAAAAATCATTTCCATCCTATAATGAAGGAAAGAGTAAATCATACAGTAAATATTTTATAGTAAAAACCAAAGGGATGGCTACAAATCATTTCAATTAAACACACATGAAATATAATTAGGTTTTTTTAATTGACTTCACCTGATAAAAGGCAGCCAATCCTTCTGTCTGTCATCAAACGTTTCTTTACAGCATTATTAAAAAGGATCCTGAGGTTGTTCTTCACAGTTTCTATCTCAAAACCTATAAACACAGCAGTAAATCAAACAGCTCCAGAAAATCTTGGGCTGGATTAGTTATTGAAATGAAATACACAATCATCAACATCTATCATGATGGTATTTACTCAATGGTGGAGTGTGCCAAATCTTAATGTGTTCCCTCCAAACAAAATAGGAAGTAGGTCTTGAAACTAAAATCATTCAAATGATGGGAGAATACAACTTAAAATTTTTTTCCCTTGGAGAAGGATGGGGAATAGGTGGGTGGGTGTCTGCTACCTGGAAAGAGTTTCTCCACATTGTCATAGAGGGCATGCAGGGGTTCATCCCGACAGTGATGATATTTAACCATTTCCACGGATGCAACTTTGCCATTTGGCTTTAAATCCAAAACTTCATAGTGTCCAGGAAGAAAAGGCTCCACTTTTAAAAAGGGAGTTGCGGAGTGCTTCAATGTAACAAGACCTGGAAATTCACAATGATACCTTTATTCAAATTAGGTAACCCTTCCCAATAACTTTCACGATTAGTTAACATCATCTACATTCCTATTTTCCCTTTTTAATACAAACACATACCCATTAAATAAGCAAAATAGGAAAAAAATTTTTCTATTTTCCTAAGCCCTACCATCTACTTACCTGAGAGATAATAATGGCACAGGGATATACTGCCAAATTACACTAACTTTTCGTAATTCAAAGAAATAGAAAAATCTCCAGTGTTCAATTTCTTCTTCTTAGATTTCTAATCAAGAAAACCTATTTTCTATACTAAAGCAAATACACAAAAGGAAAAGACACACTTATGAAGCAAAGGGATGAACTGGAGTCCTAATGTTATGATAGGCTGGGAGTCATTTATTTGTCATCACTGAGGTATTTTCAGAACACAGCCATGGTTCCCAGACCTTTAACAAGTACAGTGATCCACTTTTAGCTACTTTAAAGTCAGATAAGAAGACACCTATCCCTTAACTAGTTGTTATACACTATATGTGAATAAAACCATATAACTTAAATTTCCTCAATAAATTCTCACAGACAGTACAGTACCCAACCTCACATCACCATGATCTTTGATACAAACATCAATGTTTTATTGTAGATCGTAACGGACTATCTACATTGGAATACTCGTGATTTACAATTTGAGATATTCTACCCAGCCAGTAACCTGTGTAGCACTGAATTCAAATACCAGAAAAAGGACCCAGATTCCCTCACCAGCCAGCAGAGCTCAAGTGAGCTACACAACCCGGATAGGGAATGGGGAGTAATTAAAAGGTTTTAAGCAGGCAATACTATAATCAGATGAGTTTTTGACAGGTTATTCTAAAAGCAGTGAGAAAAGAAAATTGTTGCAGTATTCCAGATGAGATAATTTGGTCTGGAAAAGGACAGTGTCAAGGATATAGAAAAGAACAATCAAGGAATTTCAGAGGGTAAGTTCCATATCAAGTGATCATCAGGCTCAAAGAAGGCCCAGGGGAGCAGGAGGCTGCTTTTCCCCAGTGTTCTCTTTACCAGGCTTTCCCAGCAGTCCTGGCAACTGACATATATATATGCTTGTTCTTTGCCATCTGATCACACTAGAAATGCCTGAAAATAAGCCAGTTCCAGTATTAGTACAAACACTGTGACTAGTGTCCTAAGGACCCCTTTGATTGATCTCATTATCCCTGCTTCAGCCAATATTAAATCTGAAAATTAAGTGAGAAAGAATTTAAAGAATGGCAAAAAGAGGCAGGGAGAGAGATATTAGGATGTTACTGCTGTATAGGTAAGGGATAAAAAATAAATGTCTTCCTCAAGTTTACCATCAAAAAGTGCTGTACATGATTTGCAAGTATTTTCTTCCAACTTGTGGGCTGTCTTTTCACTTTCTTGATGGTGTCCTTTGATGTGCAAAAATGTTTAATTTTGATGAAGTCCAATTCATTGATTTTTATTATTGTTGCTGGTCTCATATTTAAGAAAGCTTTGCCAAATCCAGGGTCATGACAATTTACTTCTATGTTTGCTTCTCAGGATTTTATAGTTTTAGCCCTTACATTTAAGTGGATTAGTTCAAAACTGATTCATTTGATCCTTTTTTTTTTTTTTTTTTTTTTTTTGAGACGAGCCTCGCTCTGTCACTGACGCTGGAGTGCAGTTGCGCGATCTCGGCTTACCGCAAGCTCCGTCTCCTGGGTTCATGCCATTCTCCTGCCTCAGCCTCCTGAGTAGCTGGGACTACAGGCGCCCGCCACCATGCCCGGCTAATTTTTAGTAGAGACGGGGTTTCACTGTGTTAGCCAGGATGGTCTCGATCTCCTGACCTCGTGATCCACCCGCCTCGGCCTCCCAAAGTGCTGGGATTACAGGCATAAGCCATCGCGCCTGGCCTGATCCATTTTTCTGTATCCATAATTTTTGTATACGATGTTGGGTAAAGATTCAACTCCAGGTTTTGCATATGGTTACATATCTGGTTGCCCCTGTGCCAGTTTTCAAACTTCTTTCCCCACTGAATAATCTTGGCACCCTTGTCAAAAATAAGTTGATTATATATGTGTGGGTTCATTTCTGACTCTCAATTCTATCCCACTCGTCTATACATCTATCCTTCTGTCAGTATTATATTGTCCTTATTACCATTGTCTTGTAGTAAGTTTTAAAATCAGTTAAGTTTGAGGTCTCCTACTTTGTTCCTCATTTTCAAAAGATTGTTTTGGCTATTCTTAGTCTCCTGCAATTCCATATGAATTTGAGAGTCAGCTTGTAGATTTCACAAAGAACTCATCTGGGATTCTGATAGGGATCAAGTTAAATCTGTAAATCAGTTTAGGGAGGACTGCCATCTTAACAATGTTAAGCCTTCAAATCATGATCATGGGATACTTTTCCATTTATTTAGATCTCCTCTCATTTCTTTCAACAACGTTTTATAGTTTTCAGAGTACAAGTTTTACACTTCTTAAATTTATTTCTAAGTATTTTATTCTTTTTGATGCTATTATAAATGAAGTTGCTTTCTTAATTTCATTTTGATTGCTCATTTTAAGTATGTAGTATTCAGTTAAAGTGTGTCAAATACCATTGATTTTTGTATATTCATCTTGTATCCTGCAACCCTGATGAACAGAAGGGATTTGTATCTAGAATACATAAGGAGCTATTACAATTCAGTAATAAAAAGACAAAATAACTCAATTAGAAATGGGTAATTCAAGAATGGATAAACAAACTGCATTGCATGCAAACAAATGGAATATTATTCAGCAAGCACACCAACATGGCACATGTATACATATGTAACAAACCTGCACGTTATGCACATGTACCCTAGAACTTAAAGTATAATAATAATAATAATAAATGAGCTATCAAGCCATGAAAAAACACAGAAGAACTATAAATGTATACTGCTAGGTGAAAGAAGCCAGTCTGAAAAAGCTACATACTATATGATTACAACTATTATACGACATTCTGGGAAAGGCAAAGTGAGAGAGAAAGCAAAAAGATCAGTAATGACTAGGGGGTTAGGAGGAAGAGGACGGGAGGAATGAATAAGTGGAGCATAGGAGATTTTTAGGGCAATGAAACTGTTCTACATAATACTGTAATGGTGGGTACATGGCATTAAACATTTGTCAAATCGAAAAATCTATAAAACACAAAGAGTGAACCCTTATGTAAACTATGAACTTCAGTTAATATATAAGTATCAGTTCATCAAATCTAATAAATGTAGCACAGTAATGCAAGATGCTAAGAGTGGGGAAAACTGGGCAGGGGCACTGTAGGGGGAGCATATGTGAACTCTCTGCACTTTCCTCTCAATTTTTTCTAAAACTGCTCAAAAAAAAATGAAGTCTATTATGTTTTTAAAATAAAATGATCCCTAAAAGGAAAAAAAATGGCAAAGGATCTGAACAAATATTTCTCCAAAGAAGATATACAAATGGCCAATAAGCATAAGATAAGATGCTGGACATCACTGTCAACAGGAAAATACAAATCAAAATCACAATGAGATACCACTTCACATACACTAGAATGGCTAGAATTAAAGTCACACACTGTTTGTGAAGATGTGGAGAAACAGAAATTTTAATACACTGCTGGAGTGAATAAAAAATGATGCAGCCTTTTCAAAAATTAGTCTGGCAGTTCTTCAACTGAACATAGTTATCATGTGTCCCAGCAATTCTACTCCTAGATATACACCCAAGAGAAATGTCCACACAAAAACTTGTACACCAATGTTTATAGCAGTATTATTCATAATAGCCAAAAGGGGTAAATAATGTCCTAAATGTCCATCAACTGACAAGCGAATAAACAAAATGCAGTGTATCCATGTAATGGAATATCATTTGGCCATAAGAAGTAAGTACTGATACATGCTACGGCATAAACAAATCTTGAAAGCACTATACCAAGTGAAAGAATCCAGTCACAAAAGCCCATATGATATATAATCCCATTCATATGAAACATACAGAATAGGGAATCCAGAGGCAGAAAGACTGGTGATTGCCGGGGCTACAACTGCAGGGGTGCAGCTGATGGATATGGAGAGATGGAATTCAAAGCTAAAGGGCACAGGAGGCAGGGTGTTGTGGTGCATGCCTATACTCCTAGCTACTAGGGAGGCTGAGGTGGGAGAATCACTTGAGCCCAGGAGTTCAAGGCTGCACTAAGCTATGATCAAACCACCGCACTCCAGCCTGGGCTGGGCGACTGAGCAAGACCCCATCTCTTAAACAAACAAACAAACAAAAACCTAGTTGATCCTGCCAGCAAAAACTAAGGTAAAGGGCATAGGATTTGATTTGGTTTTTTTTGAGGTGGAAAAACAATCCTAAAACTGATTGGAGTGTTGGTTACCAACATCTGTGAATATACTAAAAACCACTGAACTATATACTTCAAGTGGGTGAATTACATGGTATGTGAATTATCAATAAAGCTGTTTCAGAAATCCTAACACTTGCTGTGCTATAACGGCAGCAAAGTACCACAATGCAATAATTGCAGAGTCAACCCTACGATTATAGTATGACACAGGAAAACTTAAAACTGCACTTAAGATCAAGCTAGATGTAGAGCATATTAGCACAGCAAAGAATAAACGACTGCACTAAAGAATCATCCTTCAAGGATTACAGAATTTAAGTGCTGAAAAGGAGAGTACAACTCCTCTGTTTTTTTAAAAAAAGATAAAGACTCATAACTTAGTCACTTGTAAAATTCTGGATTGCTCTCTAAGAGATTTTCAAATATAATTTAAAAGAAAACATACAACCAAGACAATAATGAAAATCTATAGAAAAATTTATTATTACCTTTAGCTTCTGAACATACAGCCAAAAATCCATCTTCTGTCATTGCTTTAAACAAAGGTCTGACTCCATATGTATCTCTACCCAGGAACACTTTCTTATTGGCAGTATCCAGTAAAACAAATGCAAACACACCATCCAACATACAAATTGTTTGCTCAATTCCTCCTTTGTCATAAAGATGAAGGATTATCTCACCATCCACTTTGGTCTGGTATTCAAATTCAAAATGCTGTTGCATCTTAGGAAGCGAAAGCAAAACCAAAATGTTAGACTCCTTGTACATTCACTAATAATTTTTTATTGCAAAGATGCTTCAGTATTTCTGAGCTCTATAATCCTTTCATGCACTTTGGTGATTTAGGAGAATCACAGCATTATTAAACTAGGGTTCGCTTCAACTCATATTCTGCAAATTCTGTTCAACATAAAGCTGAACCCATGAAAATTTTAGTTGCAGTCTGATAAACAGAACATAATGGGAATGTGCCAGAACAGTAACCTGTGGAGGGATGGAAATGTATATTATATACATACCATATATGTAATACATACATATATTTATATATATACAGATTGAGTATCCCTTATCTGAAATGTTTGGAACCAGAAGTGTTTTGTGTTTTGGACTTTGGAATATTTGCATATATGTGAGATATCTTGGGCATGAGACCCAAGTCTAAACATGAACTTCATTTATGTTTCATATATGTTATACACAAAACCTAAAGGTAATTTTATATAATATTTCAAATAATTTTGTGCATGAAACAAAGTTTGCATACATGGAACCATCAGAAAGCAAAGGGGTCACTATCTCAGCTACCATGTGGAAAATCTGTGGCTGTTTGACATCATTGACCATCATTCCTGACTCTGAATTTATTATGCTGCTGATGAGCAATCATTTTCATATGCTTATAAAATATGACATACCATTAATACAGTAAGAAAGTAATAAGTAGCATAGTAGAATCACCAGAATACCTGCATCAGCTGTTAAACAGCTGTACAAACAATGGCAGGCTTTCAGACTCCACCTACAATGCTGCGTTTTGATTAAAAGGTTACTATACACTGTATTTTTTTTTCCTTTTTCAGGTGAGAAGAAATATCAGAAGCAGCTGAGCAACTAGGAAGCGGGTCCTCTGAGATTGAAGAGGCATTCGGCCAGATGACTTTTAAATGTTTCTCCAGAGTCATCTGCTTCATTAACAATGGCTTTTGTCTTGGAAGGCTCTCTTTGATTTTATAAACTGACATGACCTCTTGTTCTGTTATGAATGCAGGTAGCTCTAGTCCTTCAATATCTCTATCACGCATTTTCACCATGTCATCTATACCTTTATACTACAGTCCAGTTTCTCCTACAGCTTGACTTTCTGTGTTATAAGTGTTTCTACTTTTCCTTATCACTGCTGCTCATAGAAATATCTACAGGTCTTTTTGACATTTTCAGTATCTTAACACCACAGAGCAGAAAATAAGCAAAAATACACAATGGATAATGCACATAAGTCCCATCTGTGGGGATCCTGCCAATGGCATATCCAGCTTGAACATGTGCCATTCTATTACCCTTTGTGGGCGTGCTTGCATGGGGAAATCTGGGCATGTGTAGAAAAGTTATACTGCAGCTGAAGCGGGCTGAGAGGGTCTTTTTTCCCTCGGGAATGCCAAATAAACTGCGTGTTTTACATCTGCATTTTGACTGTGACATCAAAATGCACATGTAATGTCATGTCAGTGCTCAAAAAGTTTCAGATTTTGGAGCATTTCAAATTTCAGATTTTCAGATTAGGGATGCTCAACCTCTAAATTTAAGTTAAGATAATAGGTTGCCTGGTTGCCATGACACTAAAAAACGTGTCTTCTGCAACTATAAACTTTTGGTTTGAGAAGATAGTATTGGCTAAGAAGTTCCTCCAATTCAGCTTCAAAGTCCTAGCTATAAAAATGTAAAGCAAAGGGACAAACATCATTTGGCATCATTCCCTGAAAAATAAATGGCTCCATCACAATAACAGATACATGATCCAAAACAAAGCTGCTGGTCCCCAGGGGTGGATGACAATGCCCAGTGCTTCCACCACTGCAGTAGCATTAAAGCTACTCCTTACTGATAGATAAAATGACGGTGGCGCTTTATTAGTCTGCATTCCCCAAAAGAACAGCAAAGGGACTGTCTGCCACTGCATGCAGAGTAAGAAGGTTTGATTAGGCTACTCCCCAATTCTGACACTCTCCACCATCGACGGCAAACTATGAGCCATTAATGGCAAACTATGAGGATGAAAAGTCCTTGATGTATTCCTCTTTCTTCTTTGTACTCGGGTTTTTGGCTGACATTAAAGAAGAGGTTTAAATCAGGTGGAAATCCTAGATAAGCTTAAAACATGCTTTCAAATTTCAAAAAGTAAACCTATTATGTATGCGCATGACCCATAAATATGCTTCACACTCCATCCAGCTCACTCCATAATTTGTGAATCTTTTGTCTATAAGTCCTCACTGAACTGTCCAAAAATGGGCTTTGCCTCCAGTGGCTACAAAGTCACTACCTGGTCACCCCTCTCTGCTCTATCAGGGATGATCTGTAACTAGCAGGTGGGGGCCTGTAAACAGTCTTCTGCTGACTCTTCTGGGCTGAACTGCCTGAAGGGTTAGTGACCATAAAGCATTCGGTGATATTAGTAAGCAACAGCTTCCCAAATCTACCTTGCCCACCTCTTTGGCCTAAACTTTGCAGGTAATTTATTTAAAAAGGAGAAGGGTCCTTTGGGTAACGGATGTATTACTTCCTACTCTCCTAAAACCAAACTCCAATGCTGCACCTTATATAAAAGCCCTCAAATCTTGCCTCCTGATGTCATGCTGTCATTTGACTTGGCTGCAGGCCCCTGATACTCCCCTGCAGGGAGAGGGCCTGCTCTTTGCCCCAGCCTTTACCCCATTCCTCCTTTCTTTCATTCAGTCTCCTTCTACTCCCAGTACACCTCTGGCTGTATTTTATTGTAGTGGTAAACTTTATTTTTACCAAAAAGGAGGTGTGGGGGGGATTTCTGAATACTTTATATAAGCCTAAAGTATACATTCTGCTCATTAGACAGACTGCTAGCTGCCCCAACTACATAAACTTAGATGCTTGGTAGAAGCAATGGAACAAACTTCTCTACTTTTACAAATATAACATTTGGCTAATTTAGAATAGAAATTAATTATTTTCAAAATATTTAACTTCTTGTAACTTTTTAATAAAAGAAACAACACTGTTCAAGTGAAACAGGGCACTTCCTATTTCATTTAAGGGGAAGGCCAAGCTGATAATGCCATAATACCACCTAGCGTTCTCATGTATATGACATTATTTGACTTAGAAAAAATTTTTAATACACTCTTCTTCTACCTCCCACTAGCAGGAAATTCCATTCTTGCCTTTCCTTTTCACCATTTCATCTCTAATCACCTAGAAAAATGATGTCTGGTGCATAGTAGACCCTTAATAAAGGAATAAAGAAATGTGTAAAAGGAATTTCCTGAATAACTATTTTAAAACTTTTTAAATGAGAAGACTATTATTAAGAGTCTTCCTATGAGCAGGCAACAAACAATGACAAAAGCTATTGTTCACAGATAAAAATGTCCAAAATGTGATTAGGATATAAATCTCTATCAATGCATGACAGGTATCTATCAAGAAGTCTCAAAAAATACCAAGAAACATACCAACCAAATGCATGAACCTTGAATGAAATCTGGCTCAAAACAAACAAAAATCAGCTATAAAGATATTCTTGGTAGCACTTTGAGAGGTCAAGGTGGGCAGATTACCTGAGCTCAGGAGTTCCAGACCACCCTGGGCAACATGGTGAAACCCTGTCTTTACTAAAATACAAAAAATTAGCCGGGCATGGTGGCAGGTGCCTGTAGTCCCAGCTACTTGGGAGGCTGAGGCAGGAGAATTGCTTGAACCTGGGAGGCAGAGGCTGCAGTAAGCCAAGATCTCACCACTGCACTCCAGCCTGGGTGACAGGGTGAGACTCTGTCTCAAAATAAATAAATAAATAAAAATAAATAAAAATATTCTTGGGACACTTAGGGAAATTTCATTTAAGTATTAACTGGATATTAGGTGGTATTATGGACTCTTAGGTTTAATAATGGCATTGATATTATGTAGAAGAATGTCCTTATTCTTAGGAGACAAATGCTTATATATTTAGGAGTGTCATAATATCTGCACTGTACTCTCAAATGATTCAGCAAAAAAATGTGTGTGTGTGTGTGTGTGTGTGTGTAGAAAGAAAAATCAAGCAACTATGGCAAAACATTAATGACTATTTAATCTAGGTGCTCGTTGTTCTGTTCTTTACTGTATGTTAGGAATTTTTTCAAAATGAAAAGCTGGGGAGAAGGAGAAAAAATTCTAAGAGTCAATGAAACTGAACTGTAATCCCCATTTTTATCACTTTTTTTGTGACCAAGTCATTTCACTCACCTTTTTATTCATCAGTTCCCTATTTACGTACTTAGAGCAAATGAGATAACGAACATAGAGTGCTTTGCAAAGGAAAAAGCATGATACAGAATATGTAACATCATCGTAACCAACAAACTCTGAAGTTTAATCGCATCCAGACATCTGGTTTCTTTCTCCTCACCTTCTTATGGTTGTAGATTTCACCATTGTAACAGAGCCACAAATACGGATATTTCTTCACTCGGATTGGCTGCATTCCAAACAGCGGGTCAACTACCGCCAGCCGGTGAAATCCAAAGCAGCAGTTGGTGTATCCATTGACATTCTCAAAACGGAATGCATCTGGACCTCTGTGTGCAATCTTCATAGCACTCAGACACTGAACAGAAAGGCAGTCATCACTGCCAAACAGCGCCCAAATGCCACACATGGTGCAATGAAGCTATAAGCTTTCTATGGAGAGAAAAGCAGACAAATCAAAAATATTCAATATCCAATCCAACTCTGCATTAAATCTTGATTCCGGAGACGTGCATAAACCACTTCAAAGACTAAAATTTAAACCATCTTTTCTATCGCGATTTCCCATTAGGTTGGCAGGCACATGGGAGTAGAGAATGATTTAATTTACTTACAGGTATTCGGAAAAGATAGTGACCTCTACATTCAACCAGCTACAGCAGCTTAGCACCTAGCCAAAGTCTGCATCTCTCCCACCTTAGGATTTAGTGGTTGGCTAGAGCTGACAGCATCCATGCCACATCTGTCTCTGCATTCTAAGTTTGCTTCCAAGATACACATACAAATGCAGGCTGGCTCCAACCTAGCCAGAGATCCTAGCCCCACTCTCACCATCCCAAAATCCCTCAAAGATCCAACAGACTTTCCAGATTACTAGAGTCTCCTCTCAGGTTCCCTTGACAGTTAAATGCCCTCTTTATCTGAACTAGCTGCAGGTACCATATAATGGGTACAACAGAAAATCACACTGCTGTAAGTGTAAAAGATACGCAGCTCTTTCAAGCATTTCACTATATTACATCTAGGTTACCTTCAAGTGATTTATTCAGATGTGATTGAAGAAAATCTAAAGGGAAAAAAAAATTTAATTTGATATCAGATATCCTGGCTTTATAACAAATAAAACATTTCAAGTTAATAGAAGATACAAAATATTCACTATCAAAATGTCCTAACTGACAAAAATGTTCTCAAATATTTCTGTCTCAAAGTTGCATTGTTCAGTAAGGAAGCAAAGTAGGTGGGACATATATAGCAACAACATCCCTAATAAAAAACTTGGCTCATCCCTATAAGCCCGGAAGCAAATAAATCACCCTTACATACGTTAATTACTTTCCAATTTCAAATTCTCAACTGTGAAATAAAGGGCTGTTTTATTTGGCTGCTGCCAGCTCAAAATGACACATTGCACCATGTGTGGCATTTGGGCCCTGTTTGGCAGTGATGACTGCCTTTCTGTTCAGTGTCTGAGTGCTATGAAGATTGTACACAGAGGTCCAGATACATTCCGTTTTGAGAATGTCAATGGATACACCAAAAACAAGATGTTTTAATTAAAACATCTCTAACTTGAAATATAACTATTTTGGTGTTTTTTTTTTTAAAAAACTGCGAATTGCAGCAAATGCCCAAATAATTTGGGATAAACACCCTAAGGAAAAAATATACATTCAAGTTGCATAAGTCACTTTGAGCAATTCTTTGATGATATTTCATTTATATCTAAAAGAACCAAAGGTTTAGCTGGCTTTTCCGGAAAACCAGAACCAAATAACATATGGTTAGAATGAAAATCATCTCAAGCAATTTGGAAATGAAGTACCACATGTCCTATGCTGTCTCTTCCATGCACTTGACCAAATAGCCCAAATAGCCTATAACAAATTATTTGAGATTTACTGGAAAAATTCCATAAGATTTAAATGAGATGACTACTAATAAGCCATCTGCCTTTGACTCTATATCAATTTAAAACGGGTTAGGAAAGTGCTTTGAAAATCAAGTATGGTCATCAGGGAATCAGTTACCTAAGTCTTCTTAACGCTGCTTAGTGAACCCCTGTATTAATCCTGCTATAATAAATACATTCTAACCACTAAACTGGAGGGGAAAAAGGGAGAACAAAGAGGCATGTAAAGTACACTTATTTTTTCTAGTAGGAAAAAGCCAATTATTATTTTTATTGGAATCAGTCTTATAGGAGGGCAAAGTTCCTACTGCCGCTACCTGTTCTCAATATTTTTCTTATTTCTTCCTAAACTTCTAGAGCAGTGCTGTCCAATAAATACGTATGTAAGCCACATATGTAATTTTAAATATACTAGTAGCCCCATTAAAAGAAAAAGGTGAAATTAATTTTAAATAAACTTAACTCAGTATGTCCCAAATAGTAACATTTTAACATATATGTAATCAATATAAAAAATTATCGAGCAGATATTTTACACTGTTCTTCCTACTCCAACGACAAAATCCAGTGTATTTAACACAATACATCTCAGTTAGGACTAGCCAGCACTTCAAGTGCTCAACAGTTACAGGTGGCTAGCGCCTACCGAACTGGACATGGCAGTTTCAGTGCATTTAATTTCTATTCCACTTAGTGCTACTTACAACTTCACCCTCTCCCTTTACTTTTATATTAAGATCTCAGTAAGTAACCAACTACAGACAGGTTCAAGCCCTACTTTACCTCTAATTACTCTTACAGCAATGTTATGAATCATGATTTAAAATTTAAAAAAAAAAACTGCTGTTAAATTATTAGTCAAGCGCCCAGGGCAATGGACAGTAAAGAAATAATGTAGGCCACGGGCCGAGATGAAAACTGTCCTTTTTATTTAAAGCTATAACAATCATCTGAAGCCAGCCCTGCAAAATGACAGCCATTGAAAAAGGCATGCTAGTTCTTTTGCCTTTTTCTGTACTTGGTCGCCTGTGTCCCTAAACAGACCTCTTCTCGGCAGGGTTTGCTCAGCAAGTCACTTGCTGAGTCTTGCAGTCTACAGAGACGGGTGGGGACTGGTGGGGATGGCGGGGTGAGAGGGGAGGAGGAGGGTGAGCGGTCCAGGTGAGGAGGGGGGCAGTTGAAGGTGAAAGCAGACACCGAGACGGTGATAAGGCCGCAGTCTCTTCTTCCTAGATCAGGACCACGCGACACCTGACTGCGCCCTGGCCACGAGCACGATCCGACCCGTCCGCCGCAGGGACCCGGACCGCGAAAATGTCCACAGGCTTCGACGCCACAAAATAAAAAAAAGTACACATATAACATTTACAGGGGCTCAGACCGCCGCTGCCTCCTCTCCGGAGCGGTCCGGCCTGCCGGCCGCGGTTCCCTCTCGATGCTTCAGGGAACCAGGACAGAAAGGTCCTTCCGCTAGCTGCCAGGTGCGTAACAATCGCTAGGCGTCCGCCCCGCCCTCCCTACCGCAGGAGCCGCAGCATCAGCAGGCGCCCCCGAACCGCGTCTGCCGGGTGCCAGGCTGAAGACCGCATCCTCCACCCCTTCCTTCCGGAGCAGCCCCAGGGCACGCGAGGAGGATGCTGGCGCGGGGCGCAGGGCACGGGGCGCAGGACCCGGCTCACCTGGGCGTAAGCAGGTCAGGGTGATGTGGCAGGCTGAGGCCAGGGATGTGGACAACTTGACGGGCGGCGAGGCTGCTGGCGCTTATACCGACCTGGCTCCTGTAACGCGTGCGGGAAGTTTCATCATGCCTGCGAGGACCAACCAGCGCGCACAGGGGCGGGGCCGCGGGGTGTCCGGGGCGGAGCAGGACTAAGTGGGGCGGCGGGAGGGCGCAAGGAGGAGCTCTTTTGTTTCCAGCGCCTTGCGTCTCAGTGCGCCTGTTTAAGGATAGCCTCAGAGCTCCGCCCAGGCTACCTGCTGTTCTGACAATTAGGGAGGCTTCTGAACTTGGTTTGTTCTTCGGGAAATCATCACCGTTTTTTTGTTGCACTACCGTCTGATTTATTATGCAGTGCAGAGAAAAGCTTGTCCTAAGAAACTGATGCGTGAGGCCTAAAATGTCCTTATAAGATCTATTAATAAATCGGGGCCAGGAGCGGTGGCTCACGCCTGTAATCCCAACACTTTGGGAAGCCAAGGCAAGAGGATCACTTGAAACCGGGAGTTCAAGACCAGCCTGGGAAACACAGCGAGATCACATCTCTATAAAAATTGGTGGCACACCATGGTAGTCCCAGCAACTCAGGAGGGTGAGGCAGAAGGATAGTTTGAGCCCAGGAGTTTGAGGCTGAGGTGAGCTCAACTCCAGCCTGGGCGACAAAGGGAGACCCCCATCTCTAAAACAATAAAATCTAAATCTAATTGATACATGAAGCCAAAATACATCAGTGGTCCTTAAACATTTTAAGTACAAAGATTCCTTTTAGAATCTCAAAAAGGATTTTGTCAACTTGCCTCCACAAGATGATTATGTGCTTTTAAGTCTCTTTGATGAAGAAAAGACATCACGATTTAAAAAAAGTATCATAACACTCTTAAATCGTATTTTACTAATTACATCAGCACCGAAATAAATTGAGAAATAGTAAAATTATATGTGCACGACCTACTATGATCAGACTACAGTCAATGCTTGGAGAACATGCAGGTTTGATATCCCCATACAACGCATTCCTGACTAAATCAAAAACGCCAACAATTTAAAATCCCTAAGAACAGAAGATGGAGTAGTCGCTTAGTAGTTACAGGCAAGAGCAAAGATGAGAGATGACTTGTTCTAAGGTTCATTCTTGCTGGAAAGTTTTCAGTATCAAACAGACTTTGCTGTATCCTAATTGACGTACTTTAAACCTGAGAGCAATGTGGGAAAGTAGGTCTTCTATCTACATTTTACAAATGAAAAAATAAGACTCAGAAAAGTTGAGGGATTTATCCAAACACAGCTTCACAACAGTAGAGAATTGAGTCATAATCTGTGTAAACCCAGAGCCCATTTCCTGTAGCATCTTGCCTATGTAGCGAAAGACAGGTTCCCCTGCTTGGTATGTTACCTAGTGTGCTTCGTTGTGCTGTGTATCTCCTGCTTGTCCGTCCAGAGCTCTACCCTTCTCCACCTCACTTTCTATCCTGGCTCCCTTGCTCTCCTCTTTCAGGGAGAGTGTGCAAAGGCAGACATTTCGAGGAGATGCAAAAGGTGAAATTAAAATTGCTAATGAAGTTTTGGCACCATTGTCATTGATAACATCTTATCAGGAGACAGGGTTTTGAGATCAATCGGTCTGACCAAAGTTTATTAGGTGGGAATTTTCTCTTCCTAATAAGCCTGGGAGTGCTATGGGAGACTGGAGTTTATTTCACCTCTGCAATCTCGACCATAAGAGACAGGTACGCCCCGGGGGGCGAGTTCAGAGACCTACCCCTAGGTGCGCATTCTCTTTCTCAGGGACGTTCCATGCTGAGAAAAGGAATTCAGCGATATTTCTCCCATTTGCTTTTGAAAGAAGAGAAATATGGTTCTGTTCTGCCCGGCTCACCGGCGGTCAGAGTTTAAGGTTATCTCTCTTATTCCCTGAACAATTGCTGTTATCCTGTTCTTTTTTCAGGGTGCCCACATTTCATATTGCTCAAACACACATGCTGTACAATTTGTGTACTTAACGCAATTATTACAGGTCCTGAGATGATATACATCCTTCTCGGCTGACAGGATTAAGAGATTAAAGTAATGACAGGCATAGGAAATCACAAGGGTATTGATTGGGGAAGTGATAAGTGTCCATGAAATCTTTACAATTTATGTTTAGAGATTGCGGTAAAGGCAGGCATAAGAAATTACAAAAGTATTAATTTGGGGAACTAATAAATGTCCATAAAATCTTCATAATCCACGTTCCTCTGTCATGGCTTCAGCTGGTCCCTCCGTTTGGGGTCCCTGACTTCCCGCAACACAGCACAGTGACTGGCACAAAAGAGTTGCTCAATAAATACATCAGGATGAATAGATAAATACACGGATAGGCACTTTGAACTACAGATGAGCTTAAATACTTTGTGTTTTTCTTAGTCAAACATGTGCAATTAAGCATGTGATAAATGTTATGCTGACCACACCTGTGTCTTGCCTGATGTTCTTTGCAATCACTAAATGAAGTCAATTGTGCCTGTTTTTACAGTTCTATTTTCAACCTAATGATCTGTTTATTTTAACTTCTGGCTGTTGGCTTTGTTTGGGTTTGTTAGCCTGACAAAGTGGTAGATATTGGTATTTGCTCTTTTGTTTAAATGTCACGAACTTTAAAAATGCCTTTGCTTTTGGGAAGAAACCCTAGTTAGGACACCCTAGCGGTCAGGATGATTTGGGTTCTGGTGCAGTAACAACAATCCCCAAATCTCAGTGGCTTCATGCAGTGAGGTATTTGTTTGTTTTTGAGACAGGGTCTCACTCTGTCACCCAGACTAGAGTGCAGTGGTGCAATCTCAGCTCACTGCAACCTCTGCCTCCCAGGCTCAAGTGATTCTCCTGCCTCCTGAGTAGCTGGGATTACAGGCCCATGCCACCACTGTCTGGCTAATTTTTGTACTTAGTAGAGACAGGATTTCACCATGTTAGCCAGGCTGGTCTTGAACTCCTGACCTCAAATGATCCACCCGCCTTGGCCTCCCAAAGTTCTGGGATGACAGGCATGAGCCACCATGCCTGGCCACAGTGAGGCTTATTCTTGGTCACGTTGCATGTCTGGGCTGTGTTAGGGCATTGTGTGGTGGTCTGTTCATTGTGTTCACTCAGGGATCCAGGCTGACAAAAGCCCCATCTCTGCATGTGTCCTTGATCACCCTTCAGGGGAAAGGGAATGTGGTGGATCATAGAGCCTCTTAACACTTCCACCTGGAGGTGACTCAAGTTGCTGCTGCTGCTCATGGTTCATTGGACAAAACGGATCACAGAGTCATGGGCAACTTCTCTGTGCCTGGAAGGGGAAACAAATTTGAATAGCCACATTGATTTTCCCTAGTTATTACACAGAAGGCCTCATTTAAACACAGTTACTTATTTGTGTTTTGAAGCTAATTGTAGTCCAACAACCTTCACAGAAGATATGTGCTCTTCCAAGCTATTATTAGGCACAATTTTTTTTTTTTTTTTGAGACAGAGTCTTACTCTCTTGCCCAGGCTGGAGTGCAGTGGCATGATCATGGATCGCTGCAACTTCTGCCTCCTGGGTTCAAGTGATTTTCATTCATCAGCCTCCCAAAATGCTGGGATTACAGAAACCCACCACCACGCCTGGCTAAGTTTTGTATTTTTAGTAGAGATGGGGTTTCACCATGTTGGCCTGGTTGGTCTGGAACTCCTGACCTCAGGTGATCCACCTGCCTCGGCCTCCCAAAGTGCTGAGATGACAGGCATGAGCCGCCGCGCCCGGCCTTGAGTATGATTTTTGATTTGGAAGGTCAGAGTTAGGGTTTTAGTCTGAGGACTGTATGATGTGAAGGTGAAAAGCAGAGCTTGGCTGTGAGTTTGCTGGTATTCCTGTGCTGCTTCTACAGCTCTTTGGCTGTGTGACCGTCACCTTTGGCAAGTTCCTTTACCTTTCTATGTGTTGGTTTCCTCATCAATAAAATGGAAAAAATAATCATAATCATAATAGCTATTGGTGTTGGGATAGCCCAGTGGTTGACACATAAGGACTCAAACATAGTTTTTTTTTTTTTTTTTTGAGACGGAGTCTTGCTCTGTTGCCAGGCTGGAGTGCAGTGGTGCAATCTCGGCTCACCGCAACCTCTGCCTCCTGGGTTCAATCGATTCTCCTGCCTCAGCCTCCCGAGTAGCTGGGATTACAGGCGCCTGCTACAACTCCCAGTTAATTTTTGTATTTTTAGTAGAGACGGGGTTTCACCATGTTGTCCAGGATGCTCTCGATCTCTTGACCTCATGATCCACCCACCTCAGCCTCCCAAAGTGCTGGGATTACAGGCATGAACCACCGTGCCCAGCTCAAAAATACTATTATTAATTTTGGGGGGCAGTTACTATATTTTGTGAAAATCAGAGTTTAGTACCTTGTAACACTGAGTTGGGATCTATCCCTGAAGGAACAGGCTTCTAAAGAGGAAGGCATCGAGAGAGGGGCAAAATTTTAGTGGATGCTGTAATGACTTTAGGTATATGGACCTGGGGCTGAGTTCTAGCTGGGGCCACCAGGTAGCAAGGTGGACTTTGCTAAATTCTATCACTTTCCTGGGCCTCAGACTCACTTGTTACAAATGGGGTTAAAGCATCCCTCTTTCAGGGCTAAGATAAAGATGATTAAGTAAGAGGGAATGAAAGCAACTTCCATCAATGGTCAAAAGTATTCGTTTAACTTCTTTTTTTTTTTTTTTTTTTTTTGAGATGGAGTCTCTCTCTGTTGCCCAGGTTGGAGTGCAGTGGCATGGTCCCGGGTCACTGCAACCTCCACCTCCTGGGTTCAAGTGATTCCCCTGCCTCAGCCTCCTGAGTAGCTGGGACTACAGGTGCGTGCCACCACGCCTGGCTAATTTTTGTATTTTTAGTAGAGACGGGGTTTTACCATGTTGGCCAGGATGGTCTCGATCTCCTGACATTGTGATCCACCCATCTTAGCCTCCCAAAGTGTTGGGATTACAGGCATGAGCCACCATGCCTGGCCCATTTAACTTCTATATTACTTTCCTGTTGGTGGATTTACCAGTGCAAACTGAGCAGCTTAAAACACCATCCAGTTATTATCTGTTTCCATGAGCCAAGGGTCTGGGCAGGGTTTAACTGGGTCTTCTATTCAGGGTCACAATACTGCAACCAGAGTGTCAGCTGGGGTCTCATCAGATGCTCAGTGTCCTCTTCCAAGCTTATTCAGTTTGTGGACTGAATTCAATTTCTTGCAATTGTTGAACGAAGGCCCTCAGCTCCTAGAGCTGCCACCTCCAAAGACAGTTAACAGCATGGCCATTTGTGTCTCCTTGGAGGCTAAGGGTTGAATCTCTGAAACTTCACCTTTAAAAGACTCACCTGATTAGGTCTGGCCCACCTAAGATCATCCTGCTTTGGATGAACTCAAAGTCAGCTGAGCAAATGTGCTTAACAAAGCAAGTGTGACCATAATCACATTTGCAAAATTCCTTCCCCTTGGCCAAATCACAAGCTCTGCACACACTCAAGAAGAGATGATACAGGGAGCAGATATAAGGGAGTGGTTCTCTTGGGGGCTGTCCTAGAATTCTGCCCATTACAACTTCCTTTCTCAAGGAACAGCAGGCCTGGGGAGAGATGATCACGGATGAGAGCAGCCCACAGGTTGTGAGCGCCAGGTGCTGGCGTAGGATGCAGGAGGCTGCCAAGCAAGTATGAAAAGCCTTCTCTGGGCTGGGTGGAGTGGCTCACACCTGTAATCCCAACACTTTGGGAGGCCGAGGTGGGTGGATCACGAGGTCAAGAGATCGAGACTATCCTGGCCAACCAACATGGGGAAACCCCGTCTCTACTAAAAATACAAAAATTAGCTGGAGTGGTGGCACACGTCTCTAACAACCCAGCTCCCCTAGTGAGCAATTCCTGTCCCTTTTAAGGGCTCACAACTCTAAGGGGGTCCGCGTGAGAGGGTCGTGATCATGAGAGAGTCGTGATCAATTGACCAAGAAGGGAGTACGTGACTGGGGGCTGCATTCAGCAAACCCCATCTCTACTAAAAATAGCAAAATTCAGCAAAGTCTCAGGATAAAAATCAATGTGCAAACATCACAAGCATTCGTATACACCAATAACAGAGAGCCAAGTCATGAGTGAACTCCCATTCACAATTGCTTCAAAGAGAATAAAATACCTAGGAATCCAACTTACAAGGGATGTGAAGGACCTCTTCAAGGAGAACTACAAACCACTGCTCAACGAAATAAAAGAGGATACAAACAAATGGAAGAACATTCCATGCTCATGGGTAGAAAGAATCAATATCATGAAAACGGCCATACTGCCCAAGGTAATTTATAGATTCAATGCCATCCCCATCAAGCTACCAATGACTTTCTTCACAGAATTGGAAAAAAACTACTTCAAAGTTCATATGGAACCAAAAAAGAGCCAGCATTACCAAGTCAATCCTAAGCCAAAAGAACAAAGCTGGAGGCATCATGCTACCTGACTTCAAACTATACTACAAGGCTATAGTAACCAAAACAGCATAGTACTGGTACCAAAACAGAGATATAGACCAATGGAACAGAACAGAGCCCTCAGAAATAATGCCGCATTATCTACAACTATCTGATCTTTGACAAACCTGACAAAAACAAGCAGTGGGGAAAGCGTTCCCTATTTAATAAATGGTGCTGGGAAAACTGGCTAGCCATATGTAGAAAGCTGAAACTGGATCCCTTCCTTACACCTTATACAAAAATCAATTCAAGATGGATTAAAGACTTAAATGTTAGACCTAAAACCATAAAAACCGTAGAAGAAAACCTAGGCAATACCATTCAGGACATAGGCATGGGCAAGGACTTCATGTCTAAAACACCAAAAGCAATGGCAACAATAGCCAAAATTGACAAATGGGATCTAATTAAACTAAAGAGCTTCTGCACAGCAAAAGAAACTACCATCAGAGTGAACAGGTAACCTACAGAATGGGAGAAAATTTTTGCAATCTACTCGTCTGACAAAGGGACCTATGACTTTCTTATAACCAAGAGAATATGGCAGAGGTGATGGGATGTAGTGATTATGTTAGATAGGATGTTAAGTTGTCTTGCTGGGAGGCTATCTTGCTGGCTTTGAGGATGTGAGCTGCCATGTCGTGAGTGGCCAGATGGAGAGGCCCATGTGGCAGGAAGCTGAGGACAGCAGGAACCTGGGGCCCTGAGACCAGCAGCCTGCAAGGAACTGAATGCTGCCAACAACCAGATGATACGGGAAGCAGATCAATCACCAGTCAAGCCTCCAGATGAGAACTGAGCCCTGGCTGACATTATGGTTGCAGCCTTGCACTGAACCCAGCTGAGTCACGCTGGATTCCTGACCCACAGAAACCACGTAGTGATAACTGTGTGCTGTCTCAAGCCACAAAGTTTGCAGTAATATTGTTGCACAGCAATAGATAACTAATATAAAAACTGTCCTACATCATGTACATTACTGAGCGAAATGTAGAACCTGGATTTAAGCTCTGATTTCAGAGTTGTGGTCTCAGTCTCCCCAGGGAGACCTGTCCTGGGAGACAGTTATGCCAGGCTGTGATGCTGTGATGATTGTTCTCTTCCTACCCAGAAGCTTTCAATAGGCATGTCAAGCATGTTACCCCAGCTACATATACCAAATGTATTTCTGACAAATGCCAGGACATCGTGAGCTTTCTTGTTTTACTGAGAGCTCCATAAAGGAAGGATCATCTCTGTCTTTTTTTTTTTTTTTAAGAGTCTCACTCTCACCCAGGCTGGAGTGTAGTGGTGCGATCTCGGCTCACTGCAGTCTCTGCCTCCTGGGCTCAAGGGATTCTCCAGCCTCAGCCTCCTGAGTAGCTGAGATCAAAGGTGTGCATCACCACACCTAGCTAATTTCATATTTTTGGTAGAGAGGGGGTTTACTCATGTTGGCCAGGCAGATCTTGAACTCCTGGCCTCAAGTGATTCGCCTACCTCGGCTTCCCAAAGTGCTGGGATTACAGGCATGAGCCAATGCACCTGGCCTGTCTTTTTTATGTTATATCCATGTGAAACAGCCCAGTGGTCAGCACACAAAGGGGTCCAAATGTGAAAGGAAAGGGCGAACACAGGGGAAACCTAGGGGTGTTCAGAAATAGTTCCCAGGTCACTGCCTGTTTCAATATGTACAGTCCTGGGCCCCACGCACAAGATTCTGACTTGGCAGGTCAGAGTTGGAGATGGGGAGCTACCTGGTTACGAGGGATCCCAGTGCATTTTGAGGCAGCTGGTTGTTAAGACTGCATTGTAAAAATTACCCCCCAAAGATGTGAAGGGAAACAGAAAGACATTGGCGGGCTAGAAAACAACAGAAGTAAAACATGAACAAGTTCATTCCAGAAGGAGATTCTCAAACACAGCTGCACATCAGAATCACCTGGGGAGATTTTAAAACCCCAGTGCCCAGGCTCTGCAGCCCAGATCAATTATTACAGAATCTCTTGGGGATGAAACATGGGCATCAGTATTTTTGGGTTTTGTGTGTGGTTTTTTTTTTTTTTTTTTTGAGATGGAATCTTGTTCTGTCACCCAGGCTGAAGTGCAGTGGTGCGATCTCAGCTCACTGCTACCTCTGTCTCCCGGGTTCAACCCATTTTCCTACCTCAGCCTCCCAAGTAGCTGGGATTACAGGTGTGCACCACCACGCCTGGCTAATTTTTGTATTTAATAGAGATAGGGTTTCACCATGCTGCCCAGGCAGGTCTCGAACTCCCAGCCTCAGGTGATCTGCCTGCCTTGGCCTCACACAGTGCTGGGATTACAGGCATGAGCCATTGCTCCTAGCAGTATTTTTTTAATGAGGCAAAATTCACATAACATACAAGTCCCTGTATGAAACCATACACTTCAGTATCATTAAATACATTCACAATGTTAAGCAATCATCATCTCTGTCTAGTTCCAAAACATTTTCATTAACAGCCCCCGCCCCCACAAAAAATAACCCTGTATCCATCAAGCACTCTCCATCCCCTCCCCTTTCCCCCAGCTCCTGGCAACCACTTACCTGCTTTCTGCCTCTATAGATTTGCCTATTCTGGGCCTTTCACATAAATGGAATCATGTAATATATATAATAACCAAAAGGTAGCAACAACCAAGATGGCCATTTGGTTGATGAATGAACAAACAAAATGTGCTGTATCCATACAATGGAAATATTGGTACCTACTACATGTGGATGGACCTTGGAAACATCACGCTAAGTGAGAGAGAGCCTTGGTATTGTCTCATCTCCCCAGGAGATTCCAAGGTGCAGCCAAGGTTGAGACCCACTGACAAGCAATGGATACGATTGGGTGCAGATGAAATAAGGCAGCCAGGGGCAGGAGGGACGTCTCATTGAAGATGACTATTTGTGGATGCCTAGCAGGGGTGGGGATGAGGTATGATAACAGCAACCCCAATCCCAACACAGCGTGACCGATTTTATCTTCAGCCAGCTGATACGCCTCATAGGGTTTGGACACAGGACACCTCTGCCTCCCAGGTTCAAGCAATAACACCTGCCTCAGCCTCTTAAGTAGCTGGGATTACAGGCATGTACCACCACGCCTGGCTAATTTTTATATTTTTAGTAGAAACGAGGTCTCGTCATGTTGCCCAGGTTGGTCTCGAAATTCTGGCCTTACATGATCCACCCACCTCAGCCTCCCAAAGTACTGGGATTACAGGCATGAGCCACAGTGGCAGCCTCCAAATTCTATTTGAAGTTTGACTTTCCCCCTCCAGAAAATCCAACCTTTTCCCAAGTCACAGTGGGACACCCCGGAGTTAATTTGAGAGAAATGTGCTTTTAAAAACAACTCCAGGCCAGGCACAGTGGCTCACGCTGTAATCCTAGCACTTTCGGAAGCCAAGGTGGACGGATCACGAGGTCAGGAGATCAAGACCATCCTGGCCAACATGGTGAAACCCCGTGTCTACTAAAAATACAAAAAATTAGCCGGGTATGGTGGCACATGCCTGTAAGCCCAGCTACTCGGGAGGCTGAGGCAGGAGAATCGCTTGAACCAGGGAGTCAGAGGTTGCAGTGAGCCAAGATCGCGTCACTGCACTCCAGCCTGGTGACAGACAGAGATTAAATAAATAAATAAATAAATCCCACCAATATGAACACCAAACTAGAATCACTCCATTGACTTCCCTCCGCCAAGCAGGGGGAGTGATGGTGATGGTGCATGAGTGCCTATTTGCATTGAGTCTTAATGGAAAATAAGGTTGTGTCATTCAAAGGAAAAACAAATCACAGCCCAGACTGGAGCTGTGGATGAATAACATGGCTGAGTGTTGGTACAGGCTTTCCACAGCAATATTAAAACTGAAAAAATCAGCAATGAAGCTCCCAGCCACATTTCTGCCAAATGATTTAGGGGAAAACAACAGAGGCACTCCTCAACTTTTCCTTCGCTGCACAAAGTGGGTTTGGCTGGAAATGCCAAGTGTGCTTGTTGCTGGGATCTTTCAAATGGAAGCAAGCTGGGAGTCAACCTCCTGCAGCCGCAGGCCAGAAATGGGTTTAGGCCAAACTATTATAGTAACACTGGTGCACATCTAAACAGATTTAACTCCCTCACAGCAATCCAGATTAATTTAATATGCTTTCTTATTGGCATTCCGCATTTCTCATTAAAGCAAATAAACATCCATTCCTCTGTGATAAATTAGGGCAAAAAAAAAAAATTCATATGTCTAGGGCATAGGGAAGGAGGAGTTGTTGGCTGTTAAAAAAAAATACTGCAAATGGCCTTTGAAAGTCTAGACATCTTCATCATAAACACAAACATTCCTCTTCACAAAGGGACCTCAAGTAACCTTAGGCTGGAGGGCCCACTTGAGTATGTTTTTCTTCTCATTCTTTCTTACCTTCCCTCCAGCCCACCCAACCCACATTCAGTGACCAAGTCACGTGGGTTTTACCTCCTAAATCTTTTCAGATCCGTTCACTGCTCAGCCACTCTCCTGACACCACCATAAACCAAGCCACCATCACCTCCAGCTGTTTGACTGCAAATGCCTCCTCACTGGCCTCTGTCTTTCCCTGGCCCTGTGACAATCTGCACTCCTCACAGGGACCAAAGCGATCACTTCAGAAGGTGCATCCAAACCGATCACTCGCTTTCAATGGCTCCCTCTGCTGTGTGGGTTAACAATGATAAACACTCGGCCGGGCGCGGTGGCTCACGCCTGTAATGCCAGCACTTTGGGAAGCCGAGGTGGTCGGATCATGACGTTAGGAGATCCAGACCATTCTCCCTAACACGTTGAAACCCCGTCTCTATTAAAAATACAAAAAAATTAGCCGGGCGTGGTGGCGGGCACCTGTAGTCGCAGCTACTTGGGAGACTGAGGCAGGAGAATGGCGTGAACGCGGGAGGTGGAGTTTGCAGTGAGCCGAGGTCACGCCACTGCACTCCGGCCTGGGCGACAGAGTGAGACTCCATCTCAAAAAAAAAAAAAAAAAAAAAAAAAAAAATTATAAAAGGTCACCTTTACTGAGCACACACTATCTCATTCCATCCCTACATCAGCCCTTTATTTCACCAGTGGGGAAGCTGGGACACAGAGTAGTTAGGTGGAATGCCCAAGGTGGGACCACTCGTGTGAAGTTTCCACACACTAATGTGAGACCCTCCGTGACCTAGCCCCTCTCTTTCTCCAGCCTCATTTCCTGATTCTCTCGCTTGCCCTGAAGGCTTCAGCCACACAAACTTCTTGAAAGTCCCTTAAATCTGGCTGAGCGCAGTGGCTCACGCCTGTAATCTCAGCACTTTGGGAAGCTGAGGCGGCTGGATCACCTGAGATCAGGAGTTCGAGACCAGCCTGGTCAATATGGTGGAACCCCATCTCTACTAAATATCCCAAAATTAGCCAGGTGTGGTGGATGGCACCTGTAATCCCAGCTACTCGGGAGACCGAGGCAGGAAAATCGCTTGAACTCGGGAGGCAGAGGTTGCCGTGAGCCAAGGTCGCACCACTCCACCCAAGCCTGGGCGTCAAGAGTGAAAGTCCGTCTGAAAAAAAAAGTCCCTTAAATCTGCTCTATGCCTATCAACCTCAGGGACTTCACTATGCTGTTTCTCACCCTGAAATGCTGTTCCTCATTTCTCTACATAGTGAACTCATCCCACCCCCTAGGCCTCTCCTTAAGTGTCATCTCTTCAAGGAAGATTTTACTTTTTAAATATAACTATTAAAATATAATTCAGGTACCGTATGATTTGCCCATTTAAAGTGAACAAATCAATGGTTTCAGTGCACTCACAGAGCTCGGCAACCACCATCATGATCAATTTTAAAACATTTTCATCACCCCAAAAAGAAACCCTGTATCCATGAGCAGGTACCTGCCATTTCCTCCTCCCACTAAGCCCTGACAATCTACTTTTTTTGAGATAGAGTCTCTGTCACAGGCTGGAGTGCAGTGGCACAATCTCGGCTCACTGCAACCTCCACCTCCCAGGTTCAAGCAATTCTCCTGCCTCCCGAGTAGCTGGGATTACAGGGATGTGTCACCATGCCCATCTAATTTTGTATTTTTAGTAGAGACAGGGTTTCTGTCTTCATAGATTTGCGTGTTCTGGACATTTCATATAAATGACATCTTAGAATATGTGACCTTTTGTGACTGGTTTCTTCCACTTAGCTTAATATTCTCATAGTTCATCCGTGTTGTAGCACGTGTTAGTACTTCATTCCTTTTGATGACTGAATAATATTCCATTGCATAGTCAAACCATGTTCTATTTCTCCACTCATCAGTAGACAAGCATTTGTGTTGTTTTCACTTTGGCGCTATTATGAATAATGCTGCTATGAGCATTTGTGTACAAGTTTCTGGATGGACATATATTTTCATTTCTTTCATAAACTGGAGTGGAAGTGGTGGGTCATAGAACTCTGTGTTTAATCTTTGGAAGAAGTGCCAGACTGTGTAAGAAAGAAAGCCTTTCCTCACCCTGTGAGACTGAGCTCCCTCTCTCCATTTATACATTCTCTTTAAGCCCTTTGCTTCTCTTTCAGAGCAATTCACGTTGACCTGGGTCACCCTCAACTTAACTCCCCTAGATCCTCAGGGTCCACACTAAATGTGATGAAATATGATGCAAGCCACATATTTACTTTTGCATTTTGTAGTAACCACATTTTAAAAAGTAAAACAAAAGAAGTGAAGGTAATTGGAAAAATATCACAGATTTAAACCTATCCAAAATACCAGGTCAACATGTATAAAATATTTTAACAATAACAAAATACTTTGCTTTCTTTTTATATTAAGTCTTCACAATCTAATGTGTATTTGACACTTCTCACACATTTCAGAATGATGGCAGCAGCCCATATGGGGGGCCCGCCCATGATGCCAATGATGGGCTCTCCTCCTCCTGGGATGATGCCAGTGGGACCTGCTCCTGGAATGAGGCCGCCCACGGGAGGCCACATGCCCATGATGCCTGGGTACCCAATGATGAGACCTCCTGCCCGTCTCATGATGGTGCCCAGTCAGCCCAGAATGACTCGACCAGACAGATAAGGATAGAGGGGAGGCCTCATTGCATCAGTGTTGTTTTGTTGTTGTTATTGTTGTGGTTTTTTTTGTTTGTAATGTTTTGTTTTGTTTTTGAGACAGAGTCTTCCTCTGTCACCCAGGCTGGAGGGCAGTGGCATGATCTCAGCTCATTGAAACCTCCACCTCCCGGGTTCAAGCGATTCCCCTGCCTCAGCCTCCTGAGTAGTGTGGGACTACAGGCGTGTGCACCATGCCCGGCTAATTTTTTTTATTTTAGTAGAAACGGGGTTTCACCATGTTGGCCAGGACGGTCTCAATCTCCTGACCTCGTGACCCGCTCGCCTCAGCCTCCGAAAGTGCTGGGATTACAGGTGTGAGCCACTGCGCCTGGCCTATATGAATTTTATATTTACCTGCTCCCTTCACCAGGAGATCATGCTGCTGTGATATCGGGTTTTCTTAACAGCATAAGGAAGACTTGCCCCCTTGCCCTATCAAAGAGAATAGTTTTGGAGGGGAGAAGTGGGGCCAAAAAAGATGCAGTTTTCATTTGTATAGGGAAATGTGAAAATAAAATTGCCAACTCCTTTAGTTAAAAACAAAAAAAAAAAGAAAAGAAAACAAGACGTGGGGCTGCCAAGTGCAATACTGTGGATTCCATGGATCTCCTACTCTGGAGGCTAATATTATCTTTGCTGAAGCCAGACCAACCTGACACAAAGACCTTTTGGTTTTTTAATGTGACTATGTTTTATTTTAGAATGTGTAATTCACTTTAGAAGGGCAAAGTACCTGTCTGGGGAAGACTATTTAATTTCCTGAATTTATTTAGAACGTTGGCTGATGTTATTATGAAGGAAAACAGCTCTAACAACTGAGTGCCCCCCACATAGACACAGCTCATGAGTTCACGGGGCAAAGGAATTGAACAGCAGCCTCCTAATAGCCGGCCTTCTTTGTGATGTGGAAATAATTATCAGCATGTAAAAGACTATATATATATTCAACAATTCTGACCCCCTGCAAAATTCAAATCTATAACTGATTTGCTTCCTGGGCTCTTGAAAACAACTTTGTCAAAATTGTTCAGAAATATAATCAGCCAATCGTTGCCCCTTGAGGACGCAGGATAAAGCAAGTCATCCATGACCAATGTGGAGTCGGCCGTGCACAATTACATGCAGACCTGCAGGACATCGAGTCCCTGCTATGGTCCCTCCCCAGTCAGGCCCCCATTGCCTGGGCTGCAGCCAGAAGCATTCAGGCACAAGTGCATTCAACAAATACTTATTTAATTGTATTGGTGGTTAGAGGGTTGCGATTGATTAAGGTACATTAATGGATCCATGTCCTCCCTGTATCCAAGACTCTGTTATTTGTCTCTGCAGTTCCTCCCACTGAAGAATCGGAGTATATTTCTCCAGTCCCTAATGTTGGGTTTTGAATTGTGTCTCGCTTTGGCCACTGGAATATTAATCTGTATGACCAAAAACTTGGAAAGTGTGCATTCATTTGTGCTCGCTCACTCCTGCTATCACCATGAGAACAAGCCCAGGCCAGACTGCTGCTTCCAGCAGAAGATAAGAGACACCAAGAGCAAAGTCGAGCTTCCCAGACATGCTCATGCTAGATTGACCAATCCTCAGCTGACCCATAGATCCATGAAAATAAACGATTGTTGTATTAAGCCACTGAGATTTGGAGTGACTTGTTATGCAGCATTTTGTGACAACAACTAACTGATACAAGGGTCACCGTCCTTTATCTCTGTAGATTTTAACCAATTTTTAATAGCTAGATGGAGATCTTCTAGTTGCCTTTATTTATAATGAATATGACTGTAGAGCTAGTTTGGCCTGACACTACCAGTAACCTACCCAGAAATTCAGAAATACTTTCTTCTCCAACCCGCCCCAACCAACCTTTTTTTTGTTCGTTTGTTTTTGGGTTCTCCCTCTTTGCCTAGGCTAGAGTACAAATGGTTACAGTCAGAGCTCACTGTAACCTCAAAATCTTGGGCTCAAGTGATCTTACCCTTCAGCCTCCTATGTAGCTAAGACTACAGACATGTGCCACCATGCCTGGCTAATTTTTTTATTCTTTGCAGAGAGAGGGTCTCACTATATTGCCCAAGTTGGTTTCAAACTCCTGGCCTCAAGCAGTCCTCCTGCTTCACCCTTCCAAAGTGCTAGGATTATAGGCATGAGCCACCACACCCAGCCTCTTCTTCTTTTTAAATAGAAACCTTATTTTATTCTGACAGTGGGTTGCTTTCTTTTTTTTTTTTTTTAAGAAAAAGTTGGCCCAGCCCCAGGGAATAAATTTTGACTGCTCTAAACAGGGTTGGCCAACTATAGACCAAGGGCCAAATCTGACCCTCTGACTGTATAAATTAAGTTTTACTGGAATAAAACCAGGTCCATTGATTTATCCATTGTCTACATATGCTTTTAGGCTACGATGGCACCACTGTGTCACTACAACAGAGGTTATCTAGACCAAAAGCCTAAAATATTACCGTTTGCCTCTTTATGGAAAAAGTTTGCCATTCCCTAGTCTAAGGTTTAGATTCTGAGCTTATCATTTTAGCCTACCCCACCTTACCAGTGACTGGCTAAAAACAAGTCTGTGATTCCATTCTGACTGTTCTACTGAGGGAATTCCCCCTTCTTCTCATGCAGAGCTGATGAGGGTAAGTTGTATTAATAGGACATATGCTCAGGTTTTCTGAAAAATACTTTTATCTAGAAATGCATAGGAATATGCTGGTGCCTCAATGTACCAACTGGGGGCCTGGAGATTGACTCACCTGCCTCCAGAGCTAGTGCTCACACTTACTACTGAGAGGCCTGAGGAAACGCCTGCCTACCCACCACCAGAACCTGCATACGTCACCTGGAGAACTAGAGATCAGCCTGCCACGCACACCACCCAGGAGCCCAGTGGTGCACCTGCCCACCTGGCCCAGTGCTGCCACTGCCAGCAACCAAAGGAGCCACCTGGAGGCCCAGGGATTGGCCCACGCAGACAGGCTATCATCAGTGCCCACAAACACTGCCCACGGTCCCTAGTATTGACACACCTGGTCCACCACCACTACCACTGATGCTGAAGGACAAGACTTCCTGGCATCCCCATCCTCAGCAAAGCCTCACCACAGCCTCCAATAACAACTACAGTCTGGCCAAGTGTGGTGGCTTCTGCCTGTAATCCCAGCACTTTAAGAGGCCGAGACGGGTAGATCACAAGGTCAGGAGTTCGAGAGCAGCCTGGCCAACATAGTGAAACCCCATCTCTACTAAAAATACAAAAATTAGCTGCGCATGGTTGTACTTGCCTATAGTCCCAGCTACTCAGGAGGCTGAGGCAGGAGAATTGCTTGAACCCGGGAGGCAGAGGTTGCAGTGAGCTGAGATTGTGCCACTGCACTCCAGCCTGGTGACAGAGCTAGACTCCATCTCAACAACCACAAAAAAAAAAAAAAAAAACACTGCAGTCTAAGCCACTGAATGACTCACAGGCACCACTCATGCCAATTACAGCTGAAGGAATCATATGCAGACTATACCACTGTACCCACCCAGAATCAAAGCCAAAGTGTGATATCCAATGAACACTGTAGATACAGCTATAAGAAAAGGTCTTTCCCATATAAAAGCCAATCCATAAAATTGGAAGAAATGACTGTTATGTCAGAGGCACAGATAGTCACATAAGGATGCAAGAAATATGAAAAAGGAAACATAACATCTCCAAAGAAGCACAATAATTCTCCAGCAACAGATCCAATGAAAAGAAAATCTATGAAATGCCTGAAAAAAATTCAGAATAATGTTATTAAAGAAACTCAGGGAGATACAAGAGAACACAGATAATGAATACAAAAAAAAAAACAGGAAAACAATTCAGAATCTGAATGACAAATTCAACAGAGATAGACAGCATAACAAAGAACCAAACACAAATCCTGGAAGAGAATAAATCATTGAAATAAATACAAAAGATAATTGACAGCTTTAACAATAGACTAGATCAAGCAAAACAAAGAATTTCTGAACCTGAAGACTAGTCTTTTAAAATAATCCAGTCAGACAAAAAGAAAGAAAAAAGAATGAAGCAAGACTACATGACATATGGGACACGTATGTGACCAAAAACTGAAATTCTGGGAGTTCTGGATGGAGATGAGATGGGTAAAGGCATAGAAAACCTATTTAATGAAATAATAACTGAAAACTTCCTGAATGCTTCCAAATGCAGGAAGCTCAAAGATTACCAAATAAATACAACTCAAAAAGGTCTTCTCCAAGGCACATTATTGTAAAATTGTCAAAAGACAAAGAGAAAATGCTAAAAACAGCAAGAGAAAGGCATCAAGTCACTTATAAGAGAATCTCCATCAGGCTAACAGGGGATTTCTCAGCAGAAACCTTACAGGCTAGGAGAAAAGGGGATGCATACTACAAGTAAAATAAAAATTTAAAAATGTAAGCCAAAAATACTATACCCAGCAAAGCTATCCTTCACAAATGAAGGAGCCTGGCACAGTAGCTCACATCTGCAATTCCAGAGACTCAGAAGGCTGAGGCAGGAGGACCATTTGATCCCAGGAGTTCAAGGCTGCAGTGAGCTATGATCATGACACTGTACTCCAGCCTGGGTGGCAGAGTGAGACTTCATTGCTAAAAAAAAAATAGTAATAATAAAAAAGTATTTCCCAGATAAGCAAAAGACTGTTTGTTTGTGTCTTGTTTGTTGTGCTCCTACAAGAAATGTTTAAGGGAGTCCTACATTGGGAAGCAAAAGAACAATATCTACCATCATGAAAATACATGAAAGTATAAAACTCACTGGTAGTTCAGACACACAAAGAAGAAAGGATTCAAACATCACCACTAAAGAAAACCACCAAACTGCAACCATAAATAATGAGAGAAAAAAGGAACAAAGGTGTATTAGTCTGTTTTCACACTGCTGATAAAGACATACCTGACTGAGACTGGGCAATTTACAAAAGAAAGAGGTTTAATGGACTTACACTTCCACATAGCTGAGGAAGCCTAAGAATCACGTTGGAAGGCAAGAAGAAGCAAGTCATGTCTCACATGGATGGCAGCAATCAAAGATAGAGCTTCTACAGAGAAACTACCCTTTTCAAAACCATCACACCTTGTGAGACGTATTCACTATCATGAGAACAGCATGGGAAAGACCTGCCCCCATGAATCAATTACTTCCCACCAGGTCCCTCCCACAACATGTGGGAATTCAAGATGAGACTTGGGTGGGGACACAACCAAACCATATCATTCTGCCCCTGGCCCTTCCCAAATCTCATATCCTCACATTTCAAAACCAATCATTCCTTCCCAACAGTCCCCCAAAGTCTTAACTAAGTTCAGCATTAACTCAAAAGTCCACAGTCCAAAGTCTCATGTGAGACAAGGCAAATCCCTTCTGCCTATGAGCATGTAAAATCAAAAACAAGTTAGTTACTTCCTAGATACAATGGGGGTATAGGCATTGGGTAAACACAGTCATTCCAAATGGCAGGAAATTGTCAAAACAAAGGGGCTACAGGACCCATGCAAGCCCAAAATCCAGTGGGGCAGTCAAATCTCAAAGCTCCAAAATTATCTCCTTTGACTCCATGTCTCACATGCAGGTCATGCTGATGTAAGAGGTGGGCTCCACTCCTGTGGCTTTGTATGGTTTAAACCCCCTCCTGGCTCCTTTCACGGGTTGGCATTGAGTGTCTGCAGCTTTTCCAAGCACACAGTGCAAGCTGTCAGTGAATCCACCATTCTGGGGTCTGGAGGATGGTGGCCCTCTTCTCACAGCTCCACTAGGTGGCGCTGCAGTAGGGACTCTATGTGGGGGCTCCAACCCCACATTTCCCTTCTGCACTGCCCTAGTAGAGGTTCTCCATGAGTGCCCTGCCCCTGCAGCAAACTCCTGCCTGGATATCTAGGCATTTCCATACACCTTCTGAAATCTAGGCAGCAGTTCCCAAACCTCAATTTTTGACTTCTGTGCACCCACAGGCTCAACACTATGTGGAAGCTGCTAAGGCTTGGGGCTTGCACCCTCTGAAGCCACAGCCCACGTTGTACCTTGGCTCCTTTTAGCTGCAGCTGGAGTGGCTAGGACTCAGGCACCCTAGGCTGCTCACAACAGGGGTCCCTGGGTCCAGCCCACAAAACCATCTTTTCTTCCTAGGCCTCTGGACCTTTGATGGGAGGGGCTGCCATGAAGACCTGTGACATGCCCTGGAGACATTTTCCCCATTGTCTTGGGGATTCACATTTGACTCCTCGTTACTTAAAGAAACTTCTGCAGCCAGATCGAATTTTTCTTGAGAAAATGGGATTTTCTTTTCTATTGCATTGTCAGGCTGCAGATTTTCCAAACTTTCATGCTCTGCTTCCCTTATAAAACTGAAGGCCTTTAACAGCACCCAAGTCATCTCTTGAATGCTTTGCTGCTTAGAAATTTCTTCTATCAGATACCCTAAATCTCAAGTTCAAATACCCTATCAGATACCCTAAATCTCTCAAGTTCAAAATTCCACAAATCTCTACAGCAGGGGCAAAAAGCCACCAGTCTCTTTGCTAAAACGTAACAGGAGTCACCATTGTGCCAGTTCCTAACAAGTTCCTCATTTCCATCTGAGACAACCTAAGCCTAGACTTTATTGTCCATATAACCATCAGCATTTTGGGCAAGTCTCTAGGAAATCTCTTCCAAATTTTCCCACATTTTCCTGTCTCCTTCTGAGCCCTCCAAACTGTTCCAGCCTCTGCCTGTTTCCCAGTTCCAAAGTCACTTCCACATATTCAGGTATCTTTTAGCAACACCCCACTTCTGGTACTAATTTACTGTATTAGTCCATTTTCACACAACCTATAAAGACACATTCAAGACTGGGAAATTTACAAAAGAAAGAGGTTTAATGGACTTACAGTTCTACATTGCTGGGGAGGCTTCAAAATCATTGCGGAAGTCAAGGAGAGGCAAGTCACATCTTACAGGGATGGCAGCAGGCAAAGAGAGAGCTTGAGCAGGGAAACTCCTCCTTTTAAAACCATCAGATCTCATGAGACTTATTCACTATTAAAAGAATAGCATGGGAGATACCTGCCTCCATGATTCAACTACTTCCCACTGGGTCCCTCCCACAACACATGGGAATTCAAGATGAGATCTGAGTGGGGATACAGCCAAACCATATCAAAAGGCTATACAAAATAACCAGAAAACAATGAACAAAATGACAAGAATAAGTCCTCACCTATCAATAATAACTTCGAATATGGGTTAAATTACCTACCTAAAAGATAGAGACAGGCTTAATGGATAAAAAATGACCCAACAATGTCTACAAGAAACTCACTTCACTTGTAAAGACACACACAGACTGAAAGTGAAGGGATGGAAAAAGATATACCACACAAACAGAAATCAAAAATAATCAGGAGTAGCTAAACTTACATCAGATAAAACAGACTTTAAGTCAAAAACTGTAAAAAGGACAAAGAAGGTCATTATATGGTAATAAAGGGATCAATTCAGCAACAAAGTATAACAATTCCAAATATGCATGCAACCAACACAAGCGCATCCAGAGACATAGAGCAAATATTATTAAATCTACATGGAGAGATACAGTCCAATACAATGATAGTTGAGAACTTCAATATCCTACTCTCAGCATTGGAAAGTTCATCTAGACATAAAATCAACAAAGAAACATTGATTTAAGCTGCACTTTAGACCAAATGGACCTAACAGATATTTTCAGAATATTTCATCCAGCAGCAGCAGAATATACAATTATCTCATCAACACATGGAACATTCTCCAGGATAGACCATATGTTAGGACACAGAACAAGGCTCAATAAAATTTTAAAAATTAAAATCATATCAAGTATCTTCTCAGACCACAATGGAATAAAACTTGAAATCAATAAGAAGAAGAAATTTGGAAACTGTACAAATACATGGACCTTAAACATGCTATTGAATAATCATTGGGTCAATGAAGAAATTAAGATGGACATCAAAAATTTTTTTAAACAGAAAATGGAAACACATCATGCAAAACCTATGGGATACAGCAAAAGCAGTACTAGGAGGAAAGTTTATAGCAATAAATGCCTACACCAAAAAAGTAGAAAGATTTCAAATAAACGACCTAATGATGCACCTCAAGGAACTCAAAAAGCAAGAACAAATCAAACACACAATTAGTAGAAAGAAAAAATATAAATAACATAGCAGAACCAAATGCAACAGAGACAAAAAAGAAATGCAAAGAATCAACAAGATAAAAGTTGGTTTTTTGAAAAGTTAAACAAAATTGATAAACCACTAGTGAGGCTAAGCAAAAAAAAAAAAGAGAGACCCAAATAAATACAATCAGAAATGAAAAAGGAGACATTACAACTGTTACCAAAGAAATAAAAAGGATCATTAGAGGCTATTATGAACAACCATATGCTAACAAATTGGAAAACCTAGAGGAAAGGGATAAATTCCCAGACATACACAGCCTACCAAGATTGAACTAGGAAGAAACAGAAAACCTGAACTGACCCAAAATGAATGGCAGGTTTGACTCAGTAACAAAAAGTCTCCCAAAAGAGAAAAGCCCTAGACTAGGCTTTTATGCTGATTTCTACCCAATTTATAAAGAAAAACAAACACCAATTCTTCTCAAACTATTCCCAAAAATTGAAGAGGAAGGAATTCTTCCTAACTCATTGTATAAGGCCAGCATTACCCTGATATCCAATCAAGACAAGGACGCAACAAAAGGAGAAAACTGCAGGCCAATATTCCTAATGAACATAGATGGTAAAATTCTCAGCATAATATTACCTAGCCAAATCTAATGATGAATGAAAAAGATAATATACCATGATCAAGTGGAATTTATCCCAGGAATGCAAAGATGGCTCAACACACACAAATCAATACATGTGATACATCACATCAACAAGATGAAAGGCAAAAACTATCTGATCATCTCAGCAGATGCAGAAAAATCACTCAGTAAAACTTACCATTCCTTCATGATGAAAACTCTCAACAAATTATGCATACAAGGAACACTTCAACCTAAGAAAAGGCATATATGACAAATCTACAGCTAACATCCTACTACTGGGAAAAAATTGAAAAGCCTTTCCTCTAAGAACTGGAACAAGACAAGGATGTCCACTTTCACCACTCTTATTCAACACAGTATGGGACATCCAAGCCAGAGTGATCAGACAAGATAAAGAAATAAAAGGCATCCAAATGGACAAAAGGAAGTCAAATTGTCTCACTTTGCAAATGACATAATCTTATACCTGTAAACAGAAAAACCTAAAGACTCTACCAAAAAACTCTTAAAATAAATTAGGCTGGGCATGGTAGCTCATGCCTGTAATCCCAGCACTTTGGGAGGCCAAGGTGGACGGATCACCTGAGGTTGGGAGTTTGAGACCAGCGTGGCCAACATGGTGAAACCCTGTCTCTACCAAAAATACAATTAGCCAGGCATGGTGGTAGGTGCCTGTAATCCCAGCTACTTGGGAGGCTGAAGCAGGAGAATCGCTTGAACCCGAGAGGTGGAGGTTGCAGTGAGCCAAGATTGCACTACTGCACTCCAGCCTAGAAAACAGAGTGAGACTCTCTCAAAAAATAAAAAATAAAAAATAAAAAACATTTTTAAAAACAGATGTATAATTCAGTAAAGCTTCAGGACACAAAATCAACATACAAAAATCAGTAATGTTTCTATATACCAGTAACAAACTAGCTAAAATAGAAATCAAGGAAGAAATTCTATTTACAATAGCTACAAAAATAAAATACCTAGGAATAAACTTAACCGAGGATGAGGAAAAAAAAAAAACCAAAAAACCTCTACAATGAAAACCACAAAACACTGATAAAATAAATTGAGAAGGACACAAACAAATGGAAAGGCATCTTATGCTCGTGGGTTGGAATAACTAATACTGTTAAAATGACCATACTACCCGAAGCAATCTAGAGATTCAGTATAATCCCTATCAATTATATTCTTCACAGAAACAGGAAAAAAAAAACCCTGAAATTCATATGGAACCACAGAAGACCCCAAATAGCCAGAGCAATACTGAGCAAAAAGAACAAAGCTAGAAGCCTCACACTACCTGATTTAAAAATATACTGCAAAGAGGCCGGGCGAGGTGGCTCAAGCCTATATCCCAGCAGTTTGGGAGGCCAAGGCTGGTGGATCACAAGGTCAGGAGATCGAGACCATCCTGGCTAACACGGTGAAACCCTGTCTCTACTAAAAACAAAAAACAAAAAATTAGCCAGGCGTGGTGGCGGGCATCTGTAGTCCCAGCAGCTACTCGGGAGGCTGAGGCAGGAGAATGGCATGAACCCGGGAGGAAGAGCTTGCAGTGAGCAGAGATCACGCCACTGCACTCCAGCCTCGGCGACAGAGCAAGACTCCATCTCAAAAAGAAAAAAAAAAACACATATATATATATATATACATATACATATATATATGTGTATATATACGTATATATGTATATGTGTGTGTATATATATGTGTATATGTGTGTGTATATATATATATACACATATATATATATATACTGCAAAGCTATAGTAACCAAAACAGCGTGTATTGGTATTAAAACAGACACAAAAACAAAGAAAACAGACTAAAGAATCCAGAAATGAATCCACATATTTACAGCTAACTGATTTTCAAGAAAGCTGTCAAGAACATACATTGAATAAAGGACACCCTCTTCATTAAATGGTGCCAGGAAAACTAGATATCCAAACAGAGAAGAATAAAACTAGACCCTTATCTCTCATCACTTACAAAAATAAACTCAAAATCAATTAAAGACTTAAATGTAACAGCCACAACTATAAAACTACTAGAAATAAACACAGGAGAAACGCTTGAGAACAAAGATTGTATCGCTAACATTTAAAAGTACAAGCAACAAAAACAGACAAATGGGATTATATTAAACTAAATACCTTCTGCATATCAAAGAAAACAATCAACAGAGTGAAAAGACAACACCCCTCCCTTACACCATACACAAAAATTAACTCAAGATGGCCTACAGACTTAAATGTAAAACCCATAACTATAAAAACGCTGAAGACAACCTAGGCAATACCATCTGGTACATAGTGATGGGCAAAGAGTTCATGGTGAAGATGCCAAACGCAATTGCCACAAAAGCAAAAATTGACAAATGGGATCTAATTAAATGAAAGAGCTTCTGCACAGCAAAAGAAACTATCAAAAAATAAACAGACATTTCTCAAAAGAAAATATACAAATCACCAAGTTTATGAAAAAATATTCAACATCACTAATCATCACGGAAATGCAAATCAAAACCACAATGAGATATCATCACACACTTGTTAGAATGGGTATTAAAAAGACAAAGCACAACAAATGCTGGCAAGCATGTGAAGAAAAGAAAATTATTGTATATTGTTGGTGGGAATGTAAATTAGTACAGCCATTATGAAAAAAAGTACAGAGATTTCTCAAAAAACTAAGAACAGATCTACCATATGATGCAGCAATCCCACTCCTGGGTATATATCCAAAAAAAGGTATCAGTGTATCAACGGGATATCTGTACCCCCATATTTACTGCAGCACTATTTACAATAGCCAAGATATGGAATCAATCTAAGTGTCAATCAATGGATGAATGGATAAAGAAAATGGGAATATACGCACAATAGAATAGTATTCAGCCATAAAAAAAGAATGAAATCCTGTCATTTTCAGCTGTCATTGCAGTCCAGGCTGGAGTGCAGTGTCACAATCATAGTTCACTGCAGCCTCAAATTACTCCTGGCCTCAATCCATCCTCCCATCTCAGCCTTCAGAGTAGCTGAGACTACAGGCGCATGCCACCAAGCGCGGATAGTTTTTTTTTTCTTCTTTTTGGAGAGAGTCTCACTCTGTTACCCAGGCTGGAGTGCAATGGTGCAATCTTGGCTCACTGCAACCTCTGTCTCCCGGGTTCAAGTGATTCTCATGCCTCAGCCTCCTGAGTAGCTAGGATTACAGGCATGCACCACCACACCAGGCTAATTTTGCTCTTTCATTGTTGTTTCTTGTTTGTTTTTCACAAATAGGACTTCTTATTTGCTACTGTTTTAAGTCTGAACTTTAAACAGATTCTTGGACTGGTGGTTCATATCCATCAGCTCATTCAACTTTAGCATGTGTCTCGTCCCTAGTGGGTTTTTCAGAACTACTGCCTTCACCACGAAGCTCCATGCCTTTCAAATCCAGGGTTCTCCAGCATTTTTACTTTTCTAATGAAGACATCATGGAGAGGATAAATTGGCAAGCCTTTTCTATATCTTTTCCAATGTTGTCTGGAATCAATTTATTGACCACTTCTTTCAAGTCATTTGTCTGCATCTCTCAGGTCATGATTTCCATCATCTTCTTCTGGATTTGGCAGACTGATGGTGCTGAGCATAAGAGGTCTTCAGTATCTGATTGTTGTGTTTTTTAGTAAAACCAACACAAAACAGATGAAAGAAGTAACCATCGGTAGTCTTGACATCAACATGAGCTTCAATCATTGTTGAACATTTTTCAACCATGGAACATATTTTGTCACAGGTAAGATCCATGCCATAGAAGTTAGTCAGGCAGTTTTTGTCCTGAACATCTTCAGTAATCAGCTTGAATTTTCTAAATGCAACTTCATCATTCTGCAAATCAGCAAGACTCACTTCAAACACAAGACCCTTGAGACCATCAGATGCAATTTGGGTTCCTTGGGTCCTGGCGACCAAGTCTTTCCAATATTTCTTATATTGAACATAGGAGGTGCTTTCACATCATACTGATCTTTCTTAGAGAATGGACCAACTACTTTCTTCTTAACTCCCTTTTTGCCACCTTTCATAAGGCACTTGTTCTTAACAACTGCCATGGTGCTGCTTGGAGTACCAAAAGGCTAAATTTTATATTTTTGGTAGAGACGGGATTTCACAATGTTGGCCAAGCTGCTCTTGAACTCCTGATGTCAGGTGATCTGCCCACCTCAGCCTCCCAAAGTGCTGGGATTACAGATGTGAGCCACTGCACCCAGCTGTTATTTATTTTTTCTTTTTTTGTACAGACAGGGTCTTGCCATGTTGCCAAGGCTGGCCTGGAACTCCTGGCCTCAAGAAATCCTCCCACCACAGCCTCCCAAAGCACTGGGATTTCAGATGTGAGCCACCATGCCCAGCCTGGAATCTATTTTTAAAGCCAATCAAGTGTTGAATAAAATTGCAACTTGGGCTGTTTTTTCTTTGCATTTTTTACATTTCAATGGTTTTTAATATATTCAGAGATATACACAAACATTACCAGTCAATTTTAGAACATTTCATGACCTCAAAAAGAAACCTCATACGCTTTAGCTAACAACCCCATCCTCCCATGCCCCTACCAGCCCTAAGCAACCACTAATCGACTTCCTATTTCCATAGATTTCCATCTGAATGTGGAAATGTTTTCCATGTAGAATGTGATCTTTCATCTGTTTTGAAGGTTCATCCACGCTGTAGCGTATGTACTTTCCTCCTTTTTGTGATCAAATAATATTCCACCATGTGGGTAGACAACAATAGGTGTATCTCTTCATCTGGTGATGGGCATTTGGATTAATTCACTCTTTGGGTTATTTAGGAGTGATGCTACTGTAATTATTCATGTACAAAATTTTGTGTGGACCTGTGCTTTCATTTTTGAATATGAAAATATTGCGCATCTCCAAGGAAGACATACAAGTGGCCAATAAGCACATGAAAAGATGCTCAATGAAATTCATCATCAGGGAAACAGAAATCAAAACCACAATGAGATACCACTTCATACCCATAAGCATGGCTAGAATTGAAGATAGAGAAAATTGGCCTGGTGCGGTGGCTCAAGCCTGTAATCCCAGCACTTTGGGAGACCGAGGCAGGTGGATCACCTGAGGCCAGGAGTGTGAGACCAGCCTGGCCAACATGGTGAAACCCTGTCTGTACTAAAAAAATACAAAAATTAGCCAGGGATGGTGGCAGATGCCTATAATCCCAGCTACTCGGGAGGCTGAGGCAGGAGATTAACTTGAATCTGGAGGCAGAGGTTGCAGTGAGCTGAGATTGTGCCATTGCACTCCAGCCTGGGCGACAGAGCAAGACTTTGTCTCAAAAAAAAAAAAAAAAAAAAAAAAACAGAAAATAACAAGTTTTGGTGAGGATGCAGAGAAATTAGAACCTTCATACACTGCTGGTAGGAATTAAAATGGTGTAGCCACTGTGAGAAACAGTTTAACAACTTCCCAAACAATTCTACATAGAGTTGCCAAATGACCCAGCAATTGTACTCCTAGATATAGGCCCAACTTGGGCTCTTTCAATCTATGGAAAATGAACTGTGGGTACTTGGCAAGAACAAAGAGGGAGAGAGGCAGAAATGCTGCCATGAGGGCACATTGATTGGTCTCTAGTACACATGGCTCCTACTGCAAATGGTCTCTAAATGACTTCATCAGTTGCTCAGAAAAAAAATCACCCTCTGCTCCAATCGTGGAGGAAGAAGTATGGATTGGACCTGGTGAGCCACGGTAAGACTGACTGCTAAACTTTATGAATGATGAGGGGATTTGCACGTATAATCTTGACTGTACTCGATTTTTTATTTTATCCAATGTCTTTGAAAACCTAACTCTTAAGAACTGACTTTCCTGTACTTGTTGTTGACTCTAAGTAAATTTCCAATTCCACATAGTCCAAAGATGATATGCTGAGAAATCTCTCAAAGGAAAAATGCTAAGAATACAGGCACAGTTATATGGCAAATTTTGCAGAATTAACACAAATTGCACTTGTGGGTATGAAGCACAAAACATTTTCATGGGTAAAGAAAAAAGTGTTCTTCATTCTAGTAGACGCTGCAGGATGAGGCCGATCAAGGTGCTGGCCCAGCCAGACCTTGGGCTCTTACCTAATTTGTGTTAGAGTCAACTCTGAGGGAGTCTGTATCTCAGTCATCTTTTTTTTTTGACATGGAATCTCGCTCTGTCTCCCAGGCTGGAATGCAGCGATGTGATCTCAGCTCACTGCAACATCTGCCTCCTGGGTTCAAGCGATTCTCCTGCCTCAGCTTCCCAAGTAGATGGGACTACATACATGTGCATGCCACCATGCCTGGCTAATTTTTGTATTTTTAGTAGAGACGTTTCATCATGTTGGCCAGGCTGTGCTCAAACTCCTGCCCTCAAGTGATCCGCCTGCCTTGGCCTCCCAAAGTGCTGGCATTACAGGCATGAGCCACCATGCCCGATCTCAGTCATCTTTTTATCCTCCACACCTGGCAAGTTCTAGACACACTGTGGTTCCATACAAGTTTGTTGAATAAACAGGAGACAGAAAGTGGGAACTCTGGAATTATAGAAGATTCCAGAAATTGTGCATATTTCCCAGAGACTGTGGCCCAATTCCTCAGTCCTGCCAGAGTTTCTCTATCTCAACTCAAACCTTATGTGTGGGCCCAGGCGCAGTGGCTCACACCTGTAATCCCAACACTTTAGGAGGCTGAGGTGGGCAGATCACTTGAGGCCAGGAGTTTGAGACCAGCCTGGCCAACATGGTGAAACCCTGTCTCTACTAAAAATACAAAAATTAGCCAGACATGGTGTTGTGCACCTGTAGTCCCAGCTACTCAGGTGGCTGAGGCACAAGCATTGCTTGAACCCGGGAGGCGGAGGTTGCAGTGAGTCACTATTATGCCACTGTACTCTAGCCTAGGCAATAAAGCAAGACTGTCTCAAAAGAAAAAAAAAAACCCTTAAGTGTGGGCCTTGTTACAGAATTAATGTGTATATGGACAATATGTACATGGGTGTATGTTAAGAGCATGAGTCATCCACAAGATTTTAGCAAAGTCCATTTGGAAAGCTCAATGCTTTGGGCTTCCACTTGCTTTGCTGCCTCTGTCCTCAGAAGGAGGCTTCATCCTTCCATGTAACCAGCAAATCCTTTATGCAGAGATGTACACAACGCACTCCTCTCCTTGGCTATGACACCTTGAAAGGGTCCTCTTGGTGGCCCCTGGTGCTCATTTCAGAGTAGTTCAAATTAAGGTGATCAGCTTTCATGGCAATCACTCTACAAATCACTCCTATTATGACCAATTTTTCTAAATGCTTTATTGAATTATTACTTAAAGAAATGTGCACATAGAAGAGGTCAACACAGTACTTTTCTTACAAACTGAACATACTGGCCAGACGCAGTGGCTCATGCCTGTCATCCCAGCACTTTGGGAGGCCGAGATGAGCAGATTGCTTGAGCCCAGGAGCTTGAGACCAGCCTGGGCAACATAGTGAGACACTCCTCTCTACAAAAAATAAATAAATAAAAAATTAGGCAACAGTGGTGGCACATGCCTGTAGTCCCAGCTACTCGGGAGGGCTGAGGTGGGAGGACTGCTGGAGCCCAGGAGGCAGAGGCTGCAGTGAGCCATGACGGTGCCACTGTGCTCCAGCCTGGGTGACAGAGAAAGATTCTGCCTCAAAACAACAACAACAACAACAACAACAACAAACCTGAACATCTCCATATTACTGACACCCAATTCAAGAAACAAAATATTACAGACCCTTCCAGGATATTCCTGGGGTCTCTTCCATCTCTACTAACCCCTGACTACAAACAGCCTCCACCTATTTCATCTGACATTGTGCTTTATGAAAGCAGCAGTTCTCAGATGGGGCTATTTTGCCCCCTGGGGACATTAGGCAATATCTGGAGACACTGGGGGTTGTGTCTACTTGGGGGGAGTTGTGTTACTGCATCCAGTGAGTCCAGGGATCCAGGGATGACGCTCAACATCCTAAAATGCACAGGGAACCCCCACACATAGAACAGAGAAATTGCTGAGCCAAAATGTCAGCAGTGTCACAGCTGACACCCTGACATACACACTATCACATAGTATCTGCTCTTTCGTGCTCAGGATCTTTTTCATTCTAATCATCTCATAGGAAACAGAAATGTCATATAGAGGTAGGTAGAGTCCAAAACAAAGAAGATCCAGAGTTTTTTTTTTTTTAAATCAGCCTGGTGCCTTTAGAGCTAGGATTTAGTTTCCATTCTTTCTGTCTCATTTTCAAGTGATTTTTTCTTCAAATGGCATCTACTGGGCTCAAGAACCGGAGATCCCCACAAAGCTGAGATTCACATGGGAATTTTGTACACACCTACACAGGTATACACTGCCATTTCCATGCAGACATCCACCCACAGATACACACATCCGGAGACCAAGACAGAACGCAAACTCCACCATAAAAGCACGGTTCCCCGAACAGGAGAAACGCACCATTCACTCCAGGGAGGTACATATTTGTTTAATTCAGCCTCTGATAGTCAGGTTGTTGCCAAGCCCAGCTCTGAAAGTCTTCCCCTCTAGGAAAGAGAGATGGATTTTTTCTTTACTCAAGAATATAGATCTAAAAAAAACAAACACTTCTGCATCTCAAAGCAGGCTCTACCTCCTGAGCTACACATATTGATCAGCATTTTATTGTCAATTTTCTTTTATTTGAATTGGAGAAAAATATAACTTAATTATGTTCTTACTGACAGTTTGGAATCAGTTACACTAAATCCAATTCTCTGGGTTCTCATGATTAATGTGTTTAATTTGGGGGACAACAAAGCAAAAGCATTGGTCGTGTTTTAATATAATTAGTACAGGATATATCTAAGGGGTTGCAGTATCACTGTAGCAAGAAGCTCATTCTGCAGTAAAAGGGGGGTTCTGCCACTAGGATTGAGTTAGGGTGGTTCATGGCTGCATCGTTTAATCAATGTCTCTTCAAGAGTCCATGGAATGTGGAATGGGAGAGACTGAAATAGTGCAAGTCTTGGCTAAGCTTCTATTAAGGGGTGTTAGGAGCTGATAAAATAACCTGGTCTTTATAGACATCCCACACTGTAGTTCTCTAAGCTACAGATTCTCGGATTTTTCTATTTTATAAATGAGTAAAAATATTTTTTTAATTTGAGAACAAACATAAGGTTGCTATCTTTTTTTCTTTTGGGTAAGAAGGAACTTTTTTAAACTACCAGTTTCACACACACACACACACACACACACACACACAGAAATTCCACCATGATTGGTCAGAATAGGTGAGGTTTTGCTGCAATAACAAACAACTCCTAAATCTTGGTAACTTCAAACATCAGAAGTTGTTTTTCTCACTCATGCTACATCTGCAGGGAGGTGTGGGGTGCTCTGTTTCCCATCAAACTTGCCCTAAGACTAAGGTTAATGGGGGTTGCAATACCTCAAGTATCACCAAGCAGGGAACAGAGGGAGAAGAATGCTAGAGAGTCTCGTACTAAGAATTAAATGCTCCAGGCTAGAAGTCTAACATTGCACCTCTGCCCCCAGCCTCTTGGCCAGTACTAGCCACATCCCCTCCCCCACCACAGGGCAATGCATGAAGACAGGAGAATTGGATACATTACAAATTTCTACCCCATGGCATTTCATAAAAGAGAAAAAAACGCAAATACAAAAATGTTTTAATAGAATAGAATATATACATTTTTAGAATAAAGAACAATCCTCCAAAAAGGACAGCTGGTGGTCTTTCAACAATAGGCACATTTCTGTGACATTTTCTCTGTTTTTCCATTTTATCCTTAACCTATGAACATTTTATACAGACGGTCCAAAGAACACCATTTGGGGACCACTGCTCTAATCAGGTGATGAAAACGGCCCCAAGAACAGAGCACAGTCTCTTTAGCAAAGACCCAGCAGGGCCAGGGTGACCATGTTCTCACCATCAATGTCCAGACATCCACCTGCAGCACCCTCACATCCCAACATCAAACAGTGGCTCTTTATAGCTTGATTCTAATGCCCTTTGATCTTCATAATCATTGTAAAGCTCTCTGGCCCCAAGATCTAATATCGCCACTCTAGCTACATCATGCAACTGTTCACCTCTCCTGCCTCCTCATCCCTCTAAACTTCTCTTCACAACCTCATGTTTCCTTCTTGCTTTACCTTCCTGCTCAGCCTGGACCTTACAGTCACCTTCTTCTTGTAATGTGCTCCTAAACTCGTTCTTCCCTTTCTTCAACCACACCCACCTGGAAAATCTCCATACCCCACTGATGACTTGGCTCGCAACTGCCCAAGGGCTGCTGAATGATACTGGAAAGAATCACAACATGGATCTGGTAGTTCCACTAAATAATCTCACCATCCAACTCTAGGGTAGACTTCACTTCTGTTCAGCAATATTTTTAAGTATCACAAATAAATTCCAAACCATATTTGCTATAGCAATTGACTTTAAACCTCTTCCATATCTCAAAGCCTCCAAAACCCATCCCTAGGGGTTTCAGAGCCCAGAGTTGAGTTCTCTCAACTCACTTCCATCTCACCCCTAGATCACTGTATCTTGACCCCCTTCCTCTGCCTTTCCCATGTTATAAGGAGAAGCATCCTTCTCCTTTTCCAAGCTACCTTCTCCACTTGTGCCTCATTTGAGACCTGCCTTTATCATCCGTTCCCTTGGAACTCCCATGACTCACCACCTTCACTTGTCATTTCACTCATAAATATTTTGCACCATGTATGTGCCAGGTGTTTAACATATAATCATGCTTAAGTCTCCACATGCTAACAAGAAAAACCTTGATTATCCCTGCTATGCCCTCAAGTCATTACCCTCCCCGCTCCTTTCCTGTGTTCCTAAACTTTGTTGATCTTCATCAATCCCTCTGATGCAGATGGCTCCGAAGTTTGCATCCTCTTAGGTTGGTGCAAAAGTAATTGCGGATTTTGCCATTAAAAGTAATGGCAAAAACAGCAATTATTTTTGTACTAGCCTAGTATCTTTTCTCCTTCTACCAAACTTTGTCCCTGAGACATCTCATCACCTATAACTACCTCCTCCGTGCAGTTGATTCCCAGATCTGTATTATTCTACTGAAAGTCCATTCCCCAATTTTCTCTGCTAGAATAACAGAAGCCCAATTAGAATTCATGCTACCAGTTTCCCACCACCACCGCCACCACCACCACCATCACCCTGCCATTGTTAGCAAAACCATCTCTTGAGTGGAGCTCAAAGATTTGTAATCTCCCACTCCCCAGAAAGATAACTTCAGACTCAGCCTAGAAGTAAAGATCCTCCAGATATGGCCTCAACTACCCTCCAACCCATGTCCCCAGTGCATCCCATTGATGCCCCCTTCAGTGGAGCTAAAATGGAGTGAGTGGTTTTCTTTTCACATACTCCTGGTGTTCTTCCACAAATACAATTTTCACCTCTTCAATATTTTCAAGGATTCTCCATGCTACACACAGTGAAATCCAAACTCCCCATCAGGACCCCAGTCTTCCCAAACCCTCTTTGCAGTTTTCTGCCTCCATGCTTTTCCTTGGGTCATCCTCTTCTCTAATATAACCTTGTGTATTATTCTAGGTTCTCCAGAGAAAGAGCAGAGAGATAGAGGTAGAGCTGTACACATAGAGAGAGACAGATTGATTTGTTGTAAGAGATGGCTCACATGGTTATGGAGGCTAAGGAGTCCTGGAGTCTGCAGCCAGCAAGCTGGAGACCCAGGACAGCCAATGATATAGTTCCAACTCGAGTCCACATCTAAAGTCAGGAGAAGATTGATGTCCCAGCTCAAATATAATCAGGTAAAAAAAGCAAATTCTCTGTGACTCTACCTTTTTGTGTTGTTCAGGCCTTCAGTGGATTGGATGAGGCTCACCCACATTGGGGAGGACAATCTGCTTTATTCAGTCTACCAATTAAGGGTTATCCTCATCCAGAATACCTCAGAGACACACCCAGAATAATGTGTAACCAAATATCTGGGCACCCCACAACCCAGTCAAATTGATACATAACACTAACCATCATGTCTTGCTTCTACTCTCTCGCCATTACTGCGTGGCCAAATCCTTCCCTTATTTCAAGGCTTAGTTCAGATGTTACCTCTTAACTAAGCCTTCCCTGCTAACCCCAAATATTAATGAATTGGTGTCTCCCTTCTCTGATGTCTCAAAATATGTTGTGTTTCTCTTTTACTGTATTTATTACAAACTCCCTTATAAATCAAGACAGTGATTCCCAGACAAATTATCAAAAGAGTATAAAAGAAGTCTTCTTTGAGTGTGAAATATCTCATGGAATATAGCACATGGCCTCTTCATGAAGAAACTACTGGGAGAGAAGAAGACAAGCTGGAAGAGGCTAGGGAAAGGGGGTTAGTACAAAGCACAATGAGGCTGGGCTCATACAGTGGCTCACACCTGTAATCCCGGCACTTTGGGAGCCCAAGGCCGGTGGATCACGAGGTCAGGAGATCGAGACCATCCTGGCTAACACGGTGAAACCCCGTTTCTACTAAAAATACAAAAAAGTTAGCCAGGCATGGAGGCGGGCGCCTGTAGTCCCAGCTACTCGGGAGGCTGAGGAAGGAGAATGGTGTGAACCTGGGAGGCAGAGCTTGCAGTGAGCCAAGATCGCACCACTGCACTCAAGCCTGGGTGACAGAGCAAGACTCCATCTCAAAAAAAAAAAAAAAGAAAAAGAAAGCACAATGAAATGTCAGTGGATGGGTGCCTATAATTTCTAAGGGAAACAGAGTATAATCCAAGAATTTTATAGCCAGCTAAATTATTGCCCAATTAAAATAGGCAAAAGACACTATCACATGCTGAAGAACTTAAAGAATACAGTATTTCTGAGCTCTTTAAAAAAAAGTCTTCATAATAAAATTTAGTCAGCCAAGAAATTAAAAAATAAGCAACTTGTGAATTGAATGACCATGACAAAAGGCTAGTGATAGGACTATGATTGCAGAACAGAAAGAGAAGGTGGTCAACCTTAACAACATAAAACAACCTAGAAATAACTAGTTTCCAGAGGTAAAGGGAGGGACTGTAGGAAGTAGAAGTGCTAATGCCCTTTATTAAGTCAATTAATCAGGTCTAAAATTGAAACGTGATTTTAAATATATAACTTCTTGTTTATTTTCCTCCCTAACTACCTGAGGATCAACCACCATCATGAATGACACAGTAACTACCTGGACCAGGAAGTTCATGACCAATCGACCGCTCCAGAGGAAACAAATGGTCACCAATGTCCTTCACCCCGGAAAGGCAACAAAATGTACAAGACCACAATGGATGTCATCTTCATATTAATAGTTGGACTCAGAACCCATTTTGGTGGTGGTTAAACAATCGTCACCCACATTGGAGTGCAGTGGTACGATCTCAGCTCACCAAATCTCTGCCTCCCAGGCTTAAGCAATTCTCCTGCCTCAGCCTCCCCCGTAGCTGGGATTACAGGCACGCACCACTACTGCCTGGCTAATTTTTATATTTTTAGTAGAGATGGGGTTTCATATTGTTGGCCAGGCTGGTCTTGAACTCCTGACCTCAAATGATCCACCCGCCTTGGCCTCCCAAAGTGCTAAGATTACAGGCATGAGTCACCGCGCCCAGCCTTTTCTGTATTAAATTTTTTAAAACACAACATTTAAAATAATCAAGTCATTCTTTTTGAATCTACTTTGTATTATAGGTATCCAAATACTCACCTATTCTCTCTTACATGATGACAAACTCGTTGAAATGTCATTTCATTTTGTGGCTCCAGCCCCGGGGATTCTGACTCTCATTCTAAAGGGACTGCATGCAGAGCGAGCAAGCCGCCTGGATGATTCTCTTACAGGTGTTTTAAGGGCAGCAGTTTGAGACACCCTGATGCAAAAGAACGAACCCTCAAGGAAGTTGGCTGTACATGTATTTTCCTTCCTAGCACAGGAAACGACAGAAAGATTATCCAATCAGTACCACTCATAGCACCTGATTATATGTGTATGAGGAATTCAGAAATCGTTTGATCAAGGTTGAAGACCTAAAAAGAAGCTTTTCTCTCGGACACCAAGTCCCCATCTCATGCGTGGTTGAGTTAGTAGAAACTGAGGATGATGCTTCTTCCTCCAGCATTGGTATCCTATGGTTTTTGTTGTTCAGTAAATGAAGTACCTCCATCCCCCAACATCCCCAAACTCAATTCCAGTTTCCTCACATACACTTTTTTTTTTTTTTGAGACCGAGTCTCGCTCTGTCACCCAGGCTGGAATGCTGTGCAGTGGTGCAACCTCAGCTCACTGCAACCTCCACCTCCCAGGTTCAAGTGATTCTCCTGCCTCGGCCTCCTGAGTAGCTGGCATTACAGGCATGCACCATCATGCCTGGCTAATTTTTGTATTTTTAGTAGAGATGAGGTTTCATCATGTCGTCCAGGCTTGTCTCAAACTCTCGGCCTCAAGTGATCCACCCACCTCAGCCTCCCAAGTGCTAAGATTACAGGTGTGAGCCACCGTGCCCAGCCCCCTCACTTACACTTTTACAGAAGATCTGATCATACCCACTCCGCAGAAGTCAGAATGGCCCCCACGTGGTGTTAAACGGGAGTGAAAACTTGAGTTCAATCAACTGAGGGTGACACAGAAACATTTCCCCCAAAACGCTTTTGGCAGCTCTGCTGATCCATAACCTGGCTCCATTTCAGGGCAAGACCTCCACTTAAGCTGCACTGGCTTCCACTAGAGTAAATCACATTAACTCATGGCAAACACAACTGAAGGGCAAAAAGATTCTTTTTAAAATGATTTTTGTCTCTCACTTACCAACACACGCTGGCCTCCCTACAGCCTGACTCCATTCAGCACCTGTTCCACTGAGCACCCACTGAAAGCTCAGCTCATGAGCTGAGATGACCCAGACATCAAGGAGTTTACAATCCAGGGGAAGAACAGACCTGAATACAAGTGATGACAATACAAGACGGAGTCAAAGAGCCCAACTTGAAGTTTCAGCAGAATAGCACCAAAGACTAGTTCCCAACCCAGCTCCCAGAGCCAGAGCCAGAGCCAGGCTGGCTGCATGAGATCAGCTGGGAGCTTTTGCAAACCTAGGTCCTAGCTGAGCCCCTAATCATCAGACTGGCAGTCACTGGGAGTGAGCTCTAGGAACTGGTTTATTTAATAAGCACCCCCACACACATGATTCTGATGTTCCTAAGGGTTGTAGAAACATGGAACTATAGAAAACACTAAAAAAAAAAGGCACTAAAAGAAACCTATAAATATTCACTACATCCCAGGCATCATGAGGACACTCCACGTGCACTATTTACAATACTTAGAATAACCTGCAAGGGAAGCATTCATTCATGACGATGGGCTTTATTGGGATGAGAGCCAGCCCTGGGAATGTTTGAACCCGCACTGAAAGGCACCCCCTCCTCCCCACAGGAGGGGGCTAACATTAAGGAGCAGGGGCCAGATGGGAAATGGAGTGTCCTTTTATTATGAGACCACAGTGAAAGACTTTTTTTTTTTTTCCAGAGTCTCATTCTTGCCACCCAGGCTGGCGTCCAGTGGTGCAATCTCAGCTCACTGCAACTTCCGCCTCCCGGGTTCAAGTGATTCTCCTGCCTCAGCCTCCCGAGTAGCTGGGACTATAGGCACCCGCCACCACACCTGGCTAATTTTTGTATTTTTAATAGAGACAGGGTTTCACCATGTTGGTCAGGATGGTCTTGATCTCTTGACCTCATGATCCACCTACCTTGGCCTCCCAAAGTGCTGGGATTACAGATGTGAGCCACCATGCCTAGCCTTAGACTTTCAAGTAAAGCCACAATGGACCACAGAACTTAGACATCAGGGCTAACATGGAATCTCTGTCATTAAATCTTGAGATCTTATTATCTTTGCTCAAAGAAAAAAATAATCACAATTGACATTTTGAGGACAAGACATCTGAATGTAAACTTGATCTTAGAGGATATTAAGGAATTACTGGTAATTTGATTAGGTATGACAATGATCATATAAAAAATGCCCTCATGTTTTTAGAGGGAAAGTAAATTACGTAGGGGTGAATATCAGGATGCAATTACATAACTACTGTAAACTATTTTGTAAATACTTCAGAAAAACAAATGGAGTAAATATTGCAAATGTTAATAGTTTTTCAATCTGTGTGATAGGTATATGATAGCTCATTAAACTAGTCTCTCTACTTTTATGTTTATTGAAAAGTTTTCATAATAATAATAATAAAAAAAAACCTTGGCCAGGCACAGCAGCTCATGCCTGTAATCTCAGCACTTTGGGAGGCCGAGATGGATGGAGGACTGCTTGAGCCCAGGAGTTTGAGACCAGCCTAGGCAACATGGTGAAACCTCATCTCTACAAAAAATAGACAAATTAGTCAGGCATGGTGGTGTGCACCTGCAGTCCCAGCTACTCAGGAGGCTGAGGTGGGAGGATCACCTGAGCCCAGAAGGTCAAGGCTGCAGTGAGCCAAGGTCACGCCACTGCACTCCAGCCTGGGCAACAGACCCTGTCTCAAACAAACAAACAAGCAAACAAAAACCCTCTTGATCCCATTTCCCAAAAAAATGATTTTTTTGAGATCTTACCATCTCCTGGCTTGGTGCAGAGTACAGGAAATCAAGAAAGTACAGCATACAAGGAATAAGGAGGGAGGGAAGCATAGGGGAGGCTGACACCGTGGACTCTCCCAGCTCAGTCGACCCATGCACCTTGCTTCATGGAAGAAAGGAATGGAAGATGAGTCATGCCTTCAGCACATAGTGACCTTCCTCACTAGTAAATGTGCCTCCAGAAGTGTCCAAGAACTCACTCTCAGAGCCAGGCTGGCTGCATTAGAATCACCTGAGAGCTTTTGCAAACGTAGGCCCCTACTGGGTCCAAATGCATTCATCTCTTGGAGAGAGGAGAGAGGCAGAACAAGGAAAAGGATGGGAAGAAACCAGCCTTGTGCACAGGAGGATGCTGGGATTCCTCCTGCAAGTTTAGCGCAATGCAGCCTATTTTACAAGGTCACAGAAGCTCAGAGAGGTAAACCTGCCCAGGTTCTCCTAGCTTGTAACTGGCAAACCCGCCCAAGTCTCTGTCTCTAGAGATATTTCCACTTGCTTCAACTCTGGAGCTGTCTTAGTTGTAAAGATGACAGATTCCACTCATCACTCACTTTTGTTTGCAGATATTGCCTAAGGTCCCTTGTGAATATTTAGGTCAGGGCTGTTTTTTTGAGTTTTTTGTTTGTTTGCTTCTTGTTTTTTTTACAAAGCAATCTTGTGGAAAGAACCCAAAGTGGCTCCCCCATTTAAGACCCTGTAAACAGGGAGACGAGAGTCCTGGTCTGGTTTCCACACATTCCTTGGATTTCCCTGTGTGTAAAATCCAACAACAATCTTTGACAAATTGCCTCCCCTAGGGGAGAGATGGAGGAAGTGTTAACTTTGCTTTTTTTTTTTTTTCTGTTTTCAGACAGAGCCTCGCTCTGTCGCCCAGGCTGGAGTGCAGTGGTGCCATCTCGGCTCACTGCAACCTCTGCCTCCTGAGCTCAAATGATTCTTGTGCCTCAGCCTCCTGAGTAGCTGGGACTACAGGCAGACGCCACCACACCTGGCTAATTTTTGTATTTTTAGTAGAGATGGGGTTTCACATATTGGCCAGGCTGGTATCGAACTCCTGGCCTCAAGTGATCCAACCCCCTAAGCCTCTCAAAGTGCTAGGACTACAGGCATGAGCCACCCTGCCCAGCCAATTTGCTATATATTTTTTTAATAGACAGCTTCGAGGTCCAGTATGATTTCACAGATTAGGAAACATCACAGGCAAAGAAGAACACTTTGCATTCAAATAGCAGAATGTTTTCATTTTCAAAGAGCTCTCACCTGCCATCTAATCTTGTCTTCCTAGCAGTCCTGGGAGAGAAGCAGATGTGGTTTCCAATTCCACTTTCCAGAAGAGGAGACTGAGGCAGAGGCTTTGCAGATACACAGAGGACATGTGAGGACAGGTGAAGGTCATGATCATTGTCAGCCCCCTCCCCCAACTGGACATTCCCAGATCTGGTGGACTTCCAGCCAGTGGAGACAGAAAGACTGGATCACTCAACTCTGCCATGGGTGCCAGGACCCAATTTTTCCCTTGCTAACTCGGTCACCTCCTGTCTGGGATCTCCAACTACTACCCATCCCAGAAGTCTCAGCTAAAACAGCAATTCAACGGGGAACTTTTTTCTGAGGCTCCAGGATTGGGCCAGGCCCTCTCCATGGCTTTCTGCCCTTCCCCTACTGCAGAACTTAGCACTTGTACGTCACTATTGGTTAAAACATGTGCCTTTCGTATGTTCTCCACGTTATCTGCAGCATCTGCCAAGAATAATAATGAATGGTAAAACCTAATCTCTATTAAGTGTCGATGATGCACTTTTAATGTGACATCTTATTTAATCTTCACTATATCTGCAAGAGTATAAGCTATTAAAGCCAATTTTCAGATAAGAAAATCAAAGCACAGTTTCTATAACTTACCCAAGCAGCTAGCTAGGAGGCAGCTCAATTTGAGCCCAGGGAATCAGATTCCAGAAACCATGTTCTCAATTACTAGAGCAGATACCTCCCCAGAATCTAGTAGGTGGTTAATGAGTCTTTGTGGAATAAATGAACAGAAGGACAAGCAGTGGATGGATACATGGGTGGGCAGATGGATAGATGGGTGGATGGAAAGATGGGTGGGTGGGCAGGTGGATGAATGAATGGATGGTTGAGTCGGTGAAGGGATGGCTGAGTGGGTGGAGAAATGGATGAGTGGGTGAGGGGGTGGAGGGATAGATAAATGGATGCACGGGTGGGTGGATAGATGGGTAGATGAGTGAATGGGTGGATAGATGCATGGGTGAGTGGATGGATAGATGGGTTGGTGGGTGGGTAGGTGGATGATAGCTGGGTGCATAAGACAGTGGGTTGGATGGCTAGATGGGTGGGTGGGTGGGTGGATAGATGGGCAGGTGGGTGGATGGATGTATGCATGTATGTATGTATGTATGTATGTATGTATGGATGGATGGATGGATGGAATGGTGGATAGATGGACGGACAGATGAACAGATGGACTTGAGCATTTATTCAGGGTCCTCCAAAGAACTGAGTGATTTCCTAGGGTGTGTCATCACCTGCAGGTGGGTGGGCAAGGTGGCTTGCCTCTGTAATACTCATGATTATGGGTAGTGCTCAGCCTTAGTCGCCACTCTCGGAACACTTTATTGACTAGGAAAGTCAAAACTGGCATTGACAACTAGTGCAAATTACAGCTATAACTAACAGAAGATGTTGAGTGATGACAGCTGGGCAACCAATAATCAATAACTTGGCTGTGTCATGTTGCTGCCATGCTGGACAGGTAGAGCCATGGGTTCTTTGATCCCTCCATCACATCGAGGATGCTTATCAAGACTTCCCCAATCATGGGGACAGGGATCTTATCAAATACTTGCAGTTCACCCCAAAAGGCTCACCCTCTTCGTTCCACCTGCACATGACCTTCAGCTCAAAGACATTTCCAGTTCTCCAGGTGAGCCCTTCTTCCAGCCTTTGAATTAACCCTGATGTCTGCCTGCACATTAGGTATCTTCACCTTTCATCACACAGCCTTTTCCAAGGCTTTCCTTCAGTCCAGCCCTCACTAAACGCTGGAAATGTTGTTGACAAAATCCAGAACAAGCTGGCTGGGGGATACAGGTGGGAAGCAGGCTGTAGTAATGGGGAAAAATTCTAAGCAATCTCGAACGCAGAAAAGAAACTGAACAGGTAAGAGAGAGGCACTCAAGAGAAGAAGTGTGAATTTTGCATAACTGAAGCTGAAGAAGAGCGGGGGGCATGGCAGACCACAAGATAAATATGATATAGACTCCGTTTTAAAAAAGTATAAACACCCACCCTTTCCTACAGACAACTGTGCTTCAAATATTGCTAAGGTCTTTACTAAAGGCGAGTCAGAAAAACTGAGTATTTTATGCAATACAGTAAGAAGGCCCATAGGCAAGCATGTTCCTGACACCACCTTCTAGGATAACCCTTGGGATTCTGGTTATACCTGTCCTAAAATTGTCTGTCACTCCTGCTGTTGGAGAGCTACCATGAGAGAAGAACCATAGTGAAGTGGTTAAGAGTGTGCACCCAGCGACCAGCCAGATCGCTTCAAACCATCACTATCTAATACCGAGCAAGTTACACAATGTTCCTGAGCCTCAACTTTCTCATCTGTAAAATGGGTATGCCGTCATTCATTAATCAAATTCTAGGTAAGCATATACTAAACACCAGAGACACAAATGAGAATCAGAAACAGGCATGGCCCTGGCCCTCACGGTGACCACAGTCTTGAAGGGGAAGGATGACACGCACAGAAACAGGAAGCCGTAGCTGAGCTAGTGTCTACCACAGAGAGGCACCTGGTGTCATGAAAGCAGGTAACAGGGGGTTGCTGTGACTGAGTCAGTGTGGCCAGGCGTCCCTGAGGATGTAGTGACTCCACTGTCAGATGAGACCGTGACCAGGTGAAGAGGCAGGGAGAGGGAAAATCTTTCCAGGAAGAAAGAGCAGGATATGCAAAGGCCCTGTGGCAGGAAAAGAGCAAAGGAAGTTCAAGAGCCTGAAAGAGGCCAGAGAGAACAAGTGAACATGTGGATAATCACAGCACCGACCTCATACAGGACTTACAAGAAATCGAGACCCTGTCTGTAACAGATTCAGCAATAACTAAATAGAAACTATCTCCTAAAAGCACACGATGAGGCTCCTTGGTGGTATTTCCCATGTGAGGCTGCATGGACTCAGAGGCCAAGTTCAACCTGCCTGTAGACAACCTCCAAGCCAGCTGGACACACATGCTCAGGCTCAGGATACCCAGGACAGAGTCCTAGATGCTTGAAGTCATGATAAGTATCCAGAATGACACAGAATTCCAGCCAGGCATGGTGGCTCACACCTGTAATCCCAGCACTTTGGGAGGCTGAGTTGGATCACCTGAGGTCAGGAGTTCCAGAACAGCCTGGCCAACATGGTGAAACTCCCTCTCTACTAAAAATACAAAAAAGTTAGCCAGGTATGGTTGTGGGTGCCTGTAGTCCCAGCTACTCAGGAGGCTGAGGCAGGAGAATCGCTTGAACCTGGGAGGCAGAGACTGCAGTGAACCGAGATTGCACCATTGCACTCCAGCCTGGGCAGCAAAAGTGAAACTCCGTCTCAAAAAAGAAAGAAAAAAAAAAGAATGACACAGAATTTGCTAAAGGGGGAGAAAAGGCTTTCTTCAAAGCTGGGCCTGGTTTCTACAGAGAGTCTTTCAGATGAAAATTAAGCAACTCTTTGCAAGCAGCTCTTTGCAAGCACCTCAGAGGAGAACCCCTCATGATGGATCAGGCACACAGGCGGATCCAAGACAATAGGCTGCGTGCATGTGAACAAGCCTATGGTGGAAATGCAGTGCTTTATTTATTTGGGGTGGTTTAATCACCAGGAGGGAGAAGCTTCTCAAGCAGCATTCAGAGGTGGCTGTTGCCTGGGTTTTCTGGAAGAGGGAGGCGGTGAGGATGAGGGCTTCCATTTCATCTGCAGTCCCCTTGCAGAAGGAGCTGGGGAAAGCTTTGCAGCCATCTGCACACTGTTTGCCATCTTGTCTGGCTGGGCAGCCGAGCTCCAGATGGGGGCGGATGGGATAGCTCCTGCCACCGTATTTGGAGAGAGATGGCAGGGAAGTCAGACCCCATGAAGAAGACAGGAGCACACAGGTGCTGGACAGTGCTGCCTAGGCCCCTGGGGCTGAAGTGTCCTACCCCACAGTCTCTAGGTGCCACTAAAGCGGCCCGAGAGGATCTTCTCTGTCCATCTCCATCCTGGCACCTACAGACACTTGGAGAGTCCTTCACATGGGAACTCACAAATGCACACTCATAACCCCCACACGGAACTCTCATACGTAGCAAGTGAAAAGACAGGATGCCAGTTAAACTTGAATTTCAGATAAACAACAAATCATTTTTTAGGGTAAGCAGGTCCCAAATATTGCATGGGATATATTTGCACCAAAAAAAAAAAAAAAAGGTTAATGAGAAATTCAGGTTTAATTGGACTTCCTGTATTTTACCTGGCAAGCCTAACCCTGCATAAACACAACCTCGAGCTTGAAACTCACAGAGAAGCCATGGCCGTGCTCACACACGTGCACAAACCCATATGCCTTACAGAGTCAAGGGCTGTGATGAGGGTTCCCACACTTGCACACTTCCCTGTCCTCTGTCTGGGCTCAGAGTAAACAGAGGGTCACCTGGCATCCAGGTCTAAGCTGGGCTTGGAGGTGTCCTAATGAAGCAGGATGCTGACCTGCACTTCCCCAGCTCAGCCGGGGCTGCAGCCAGGCCTAGCTTCCAGTCTCGGGCCTAGAACACACAGCACAGCCCCAGACCTTGGCAAGAAGTCTTCATCTCAAGGGCCACTGGCTCAGGACCTATTAGAAGCCCCACTTCTTTCCTCTGTTTCTGCTGCCATTGCCCTAGTCTCTGACCCTGACACTCAATCACTCTATAAACACAGCAGGTACTAGGGGTGGCTCTGGGCTTGGCACTAAAGACAATGCCCCCGGTAAAGCCACAGTCTAGCAATGACAGTCAACCACGTATCAGCAACAGCCCTGCCCTACACGTGCTGACTGCGCACAAGGCCGGCGCTGTGAACGTGCTCTCAACAGTGATCTCACTGAACCCTCATGGCAGCTCTAGGATGCAGACAGTAGCATCACATTAACCCCATTTTACTTTTGAGGAAACTGAGACCTGAAGAAGACAAATGCAGGCCTCGAGATTTGCAGTAACATTGCCAGGAATGTTTGAGAAAGCAAACTTCTCCAGAGTGAGGCAGTCTGCCAGAGCTCAGAAGCCAGAGTCCCTGTTAGCAGGGGCTGGGGGGACTGTGGGGTGGGGGCCGACAAGCAGGTAGGGGCTGGACCCCCCAGGACACCAGGGTGCAGACTGGTGTGAGTAAAAGAAAGAGAGGCAGTCGTGCCATCATCTGCAGAAGATGATGTCTACAGAGGACAGTACCATGTGAGCCCTTGGGGAGCCGGATGACTGGAGGGAATTTTGCACAGGATGCAAATTAAGCACAGATCCCCCTCTGACCTAGAGAGCCCACCTCCAGGAACATCTCACAGAAATGCAGGCACAGAGCACCAAGTGATGTGTGTAAGGAAATCCATCAGAACACCATCTGTGACTGGGAAAAGGTGGAAACCATCCAAAGACGTATCGGTGCAGGGCTGGTTAAATGAAGCGTGGTGCATCCACACGTCAGAATAACTGCTGGGAGAAGAAGGTGGTACCCAGGTTCCAACGTGAGACAATGTCAAAGACATGCTGCCTGAACAGCAGGCTTTCCAAAGAATAAATATAGCATTATTCCATTTTTACTTTTTAAAAAAGGTTACAATAAACACTTATATGCAAATACATGTGCTTGTGTGCACAGAGGAAAAAGGTGTGGACAGGAACAGAAAACCAAACTCTGCGGGTTCTCACTCATAAGTGGGAGTTGAAAAATGAGAACACATGGACACAGGGAGGGGAACATCACACACCGGGTCCCGTCGGGGGTGGGGGACAAGGGGTGGGAGAGCGTTAGGACAAATACCTAATGCATGCGGGGCTTAAAACCTAGATGACGGGTTGATAGGTGCAGCAAACCACCATGGCACATGTATACCTATGTAACAAACCTGCACATTCTGCACATGTATCTCAGAACGTAGAATAAAAAATAAAAAGAAATCAAAGAAAAAGGTGTGGAGAGGTACACCCCAACCCTTCCCAGTGTTACCTCTGAGAAGCAAGATCAAGAAAAGCAAATCAAGAGGATGTTTTGTTTTTTGTTTTCTACATAAATTTTTTTTTTTTTTTTTGGAAACATAGTCTGGCTCTATCAGAGCACAGGGCTCCTGCCCCGGGGCTCTGATCCTCAGCTGGTGAGGTCTAGAGGGTCAGAGGGAGCCAGACTCCCTAGAGAAGCTAAGGCAGGAGCCCTGTGCTTAGGCAGGAGCTAAGCTAAGCTAAGGCAGGAGCCCTGTGCTGCGCTGTGGGTAACCTGCCCCCTTCCAGCTGGGGCCAAATAGAAGGGGGAAAGGCTGCCCCCAGAATACAGGGCTCTCAGAGGCCCTGGGGATCTGTGCTGGCAGTCAGGAGGACTGTCACCTCAGTGCAGTTGCCTGCAAGGAGGGCTGTGCAGGAAGCTGCATGTTGCTCAGAGAACAAAAAAAGGAAATTAAATGCAACATCTTGTTATTAGCAAGAGCTTTTGAGACAGACACTTAAATATGCATGCCTAGACATTATAAAACTTGGGGGAAATGTTAATTTCAATAACGCCACTTCTTGTGCTTGCAGAAACCATTCTTTTATCTCCCTTCCTAGTAATTTGGGGGCTCCATCCCTCAGAGTGGCAGCGCCAAGACAGCCAGCCTCACTGGGTTTTGTAAGCTGTGCAAGGTGAGATCCCAAGCCCTTGCCTGGAGACCCATCTTAGGAAAATGTTAGAACAGGGCAACAAGTTGCCATTTCCTCCCTCCTTTCTCTTCCCCATACAAAAATCAGAAAGCACACTAGCCCAGTGCCCAGCCACAGTGGTGAGGAAACCCCACTCAAAATCCTGGGTTGTGCCCCTGATGCCAAAGACCTGCAAAATTGGGACTCACCTGCTGCAACCCTAGCCCAGACTTGTGTACATTTCAGGAGTGGCTGGACTCATGGCCGCCTGGGACGTCAGGGTGGTACAAAGTACTCTTAATCTAAGACTGTCGGGGTACAAAGATAAGCTTTTTTTTTTCCCTTTTCTTGAGAGCCAGATGGTAAATAGTTCAGCTTTGCAGGCCATAGGTCTCTGTCCCAACTATTCAACTCTCCATTGTAGCAGGAAAGCAGCCACAGACAATATGCACTGAAATGGGTGTGGCTGTATTCCAATAAAACTTTATTTGTGTGAACAGGCAGGGGGCTGGTTGTGGCGTGTGGGCTACAGCCTGCCTCCTCTGCTACAGCGTGATCTCCAAGGACCGATCCATCTTGTAGACCAGCAGCTGGCACACAGGAGCTGCTCAGATACTTGAAGGAGGAATGGAGAAGGCAAGCAGCCCCCAGTGTGCAGACGTGAGGGTCTCCCAGCAGCACCATCCTTTGCCATCTCATGCTGAGGGACAAAGCCAGAGCAGCCCTCTCCACCAAGGCTGGGCTCTCCTCCAAGGAAATGTGATAACAAGACAGAAAGCACTGTGGAAGGATAGGGGCTTTGGAGTCCCACAAACCACAGTTTGCAAGACCAGGAGCATCCTGCACTTCCTTGCACACATCCTGGGTGGGTGCTGGAGCATCTAGACTTAGAGTGAATCTTTTCCCCCTCCTCCCCCAACTGGCCTCCATTACACTTCCAGCAACAATGTAGTGTACGTACACAATGGAATACTATTCAGCCTTCAAAAAGAAGGAAATCCTGCCATTTAAGACAACATGGATGAGCCTGGAGGATATTATGTTAAGTGAAATAAGCCAGGCACAAAACGACAAATACCACATGATCTCACTTATATGTGAAATCTAAAAAAGTTGAACTCAGCCAGGCATGGTGGCTCATGCCTGTAATCCCAGCACTTTGGGAGGCTGAGGCCGGCAGATTGCTTGAGCCCAGGAGTTCGAGACCAGCCTGCATAACATAGCAAGACCCCATTTCTACAAAAAAATACAAAAATTAGTGGAGCGTGGTGGTGCATGCCTGTACTTCCAGATACTCAGGAGGCAGAGGTGGGAGGATTGATTGAGCTTGGGAAGTCAAGGCTGCAGTGAGCCAAGATCACACCCCTGCACTACAGCCTGGGCAATAGAATGAGATTGTCTCAAAAAAAAAAGGATGAAAAAGAAAAGAAAAAAGTTGAATTCACAGAAGCAGAGTAGAATGATGGTTGCCAGGGTGGGGAAGTGGGCAGATGCCAAAGGACACAGAATGTCATTTTTAGAGAGGAAGAATAAGTTCAGGATATCCATGGGACAACATGGTACCTATAGTTAATAACAACATATCATACATTTGGAAATCACTAAGAGAGTAGATTTTTTAAGTGTTCTCACCATAAAAAAATAAGTCTGGGAGGTGATGTTATTTAGCTTGATTTAGCCATTTTGTAATGTATACATACTTCAATCACATCATGTTGTACCCTCTTGTACATAATTTTTGTCAATTCAATAAATTCAACAACTCCAAAAAACAAGACATTCTTTTTACAAAATAATTATTAAAAATAAAATTCAGAATTCTATTTTATTTATTTATTTATTTTTGAAACAGAGTCTCGCTCTGTCACCCAGGCTGGCTGAAGTGCAGTGGTGCGATCTCGGCTGACCGCAACCTCTGTCTCCCAGGTTCAAATGATTCTCCTGCCTCAGCCTCCCAAGCAGCTGGGATTACAGGTGTGTGCCATCACACCTGACTAATTTCTGTATTTTTAGTAGAGACAGTTCCGCCATGTTGGCTAGGCTGGTCTCAAACTCCTGACCTTAGGTGATCTGCCAGTCTCGACCTGCCAAAGTACTGGGATTACAGGTGTGAGCCACTGCACCTGGACAGAATATAAAAGATTGTTTAATTCAACTAAAACATTAAAACATAGATTATTTCTATAAGTGGTAATTGTTCTAACATGTTTTGGTCAAAATAGTCTCCTTACTCATCCACAATTAAATGGTTAATTGACATTTGATTGGATTTTGATAAAGTTTTCAAATCATGATTGACTTTTCCAACGTACAGTAAAATGTGTTTGAAAATATTTCATAAAAATTAGTATTTAAAAATGGTCAGGCATGGTGGCTCATGCCTGTAATCCCAGCACTTTGGGAAGCCAAGGTGGGCCGATCACTTGAGGTCAGGAGTTTAAAGCAGCCTGGCCAAACCTCAACTCCACTAAAAATACAAAAGTTAGTCACGCATGGTGGCGCGCACCTGCATTCCCAGCTACTTGGGAGGCTGAGGGAGGACAATCCTTTGAACCTGGGAGGTGGGTTCCCCAGGCTTAGAGCAAAACCCCCATCTTGTCCGTCTCCACTCTCATCCCAGGCAATCACAGTCATTTCCACAGCCTCAACCACTGTCTACCTGGGATGCCTCCCAAGCCCAAGTCTCCAGCCCAAACCTGCCTTCCTAGCCCCAGACCCATCTGTCCTGGCACACGTTGCCCCCTGGGTCCCAAGCAACCTCAGCCAATGAGTCCAACATCAACTTCCTGTCCTTGCCTGACACTGTCAGCCCTGAGATCAGACTTGACCATTCACCTCCAGTACCTGATAGGTCCGTCAGTCCTTTGGAACATATCCCACGAACATTCCCCAAACCAGGCACCGGACTCCACACATCAACACCGTCATGTGAGTCACCAGCATCCCTGGCAGGGACCCCTGTCCCAGCCTCCAACTCATCTCCTTTCTGTCCCTTGAGTTCTGTGTCACATTCCAGAGGCCACAAGAAGAAAAATGACAACCTTAATGCAATTAAAAGAATTGAGAAGACATTTCCCTATGGTCCAAAGTCTTTCCAACTGAGAAACACATATCAAGATCTGGCCTGCCAACCCTGCAGTTAAATGTTCCTGAAATAATTAAAGCCCAGGGCAACACAGCCCGCACTCCACGAGTACTCCTAGCACAGTAAGACTTGCTTCTCTGGAGGGGCTTGAAATGTCCAGTGTGTACCCTGCCCCTCTCTGTCGTAGCTAACAGGAATGTGCTTCATGTCTTCTTCCTGCTCAAAGGACCGTCCACCAACCTGTGCAGGCAGCACTTTTGGCCAGGGGGGGATGCGAGAACTTCCCACCATTTCCCACTTACGCACTGCATTCCTCAGGAGCCTGCCTCACAAATTACAAGAGCGCCACGGCAGACACACCACGTTCCAGTGGGCGGCCATGTCTTCATGTCAGCTTGAAAGATCGTCACCAGGGAAATATCTATATCTCGGCAGAGAAAGCTTCAGCCTGTGTAGTCCAGCTGTGCTCAAATGGAAATCCAGAAACCCAGATGTTGGTCCAAACACCCTGTCTCGGACTGCCAGCTCTGCAGGTCCCCAGCGTGGGAGTGAACTGGGTGGGCCACCTACCCTGCCTGCCCACATCTCTGCTTCCTGGAATCCTGGACCCTGAGAACCAGGGGGATGTGGTGGGGAACAGGCAAGTCTTGTGCAGAAAGCCAAGATGCCACCCAAATCCACTCTGCAGTCTAGGTGGGTGATATTCTGGTCTGCACCACACCAGTGCATGAGGGGATGGAGGATGGAGTCTAGACAAGCCAAATGTAAAAAGATATTGCCCAAGTATTTTGTGCTTTGTCTGTGTTACAATGCTATGCCCAGCCCAGCGTGGTGGCTCACACCTGTGATCTCAGCACCTGGGGAGGCCGAGGCAGGCGGATCACCTTAGGTCAGGAGTTTGAGACCAGCCTGGACAACATGGTGAAACCCCATCTCTACTAAAAATACAAAAATTAGCCAGGTGTGGTGGTGGGCACCTGTAATCCCAGCTACTCGGGAGGCTGAGGCAGGAGAATCACTTGAGCCCAGGAGGTGGAGGTTGCAGTGAGCAGAGATCATGCCACTGCACTCCAGCCTGGGCAACAGAGTAAGACTCCATCTTTAAAAAACATAAAAATAAATAAATTCTATGCCCAGCATTTTCCATTTACTGTCTTATTATCTCAGTAAATCCCATATAACCTTCCTATGGAAGTGTATCTCATTTATCTCCATTTTATAGATGAGAAAACTGAGGCCCCTGGAGTAGTATTAATTTTCCAAGACCGCATTGCTCATAAAGGGTACAGCAGGGACCCAAGCTCGACACTCTCACCCTCAAACATTTCCACAAGTGTAGACCAATGGCTCTCAACTGGGGTGGTTTTGCTCACGTACCACTCCCTTGCTCCATGGCATTTGAAACCGTCTGGAGACATCTGGGGTAGCCATAGCTGGGAGGGTAGAATCGTACCTAGAGGATGGAGACCAGAGATGCTGCTAACCATCCTACAATACATGGGACGGCCCCACGACCACCACCATGAATGGTCTGACCCCAAGTGTTGTGACTGTGCCAAAGCTAAGAAACCCAGGTTTCTCCTCAGCAAGAAGGAAAATACCTGCAAAGTAGATGCACCTCTACAGGAGCCGCAGGCTGACAATAACCTTCTTGATCTGGTTTCAACCCTGGATGCTTTTACCTGGTGCGTTCATCAGGGATTTCAGGGACTCCAGTGAGTTATCACCCTTGAATGCTCGGTTCTGCCTGACAACCCAGAAATCTCTGCCGAGGTGCCTGGTCTTGGGGAAGGCTCAGCAAATGGTTGAGGTTGATAACCAAATACCTATGAGAGACTTCTCTCCCTCCAGGAAGAGCTGTTGGTCAGACACACACTGGGATCATTCACAAGCGGTCAATAAAGGCTTGGGGAGGGCCAGGTTTTCTAGGCCTTCTCAATGGGATGGGTGTTTATGGATACACAAGAAGCCCGTGAAATTTCTGATATTGGCAGGAAATCAATGTGCCCGACCCTCCACCCCCCCGCCTCCCCACCATAAACACATGCCCTGCAGCAGGACTTGGCACTCAGGGGCTCCTGGGGTCCCGATTTATCTGCTAAAATCTCCTCTAGCCACCACCGAATAAGGCAACCCCTTGCCACCCAACCACAAGAGCACAGCCTGGGAGCCACTCCAAGGGACATCCAGTCACATTAAAACCTCAGCCATCCAGAGCACCAGGCCTGGTGATGAGAAAGAACATTTTATCCTTAAAAGCATCTGAATGCCCATGCTGCTTCTTGCAGAGAAAAGTCCAAAATAATCTGCTATTAAAGAACGAGGATGGTTTTGACATTTTTACAAAGCTAATGGTCTACGCAGACAAAATCTCATAAAAGGGCACTCTGTTCTTCTTGATCCACTCAGACATGGCCTGTGAGTGAAGAAACGGGCTCTCCTCCTCAAAGAAATCACTGCTGATCCTCGTACCAGCCTGACACTGCTTCATGGGTTCTTCAAAGAGAGCATTCCCATAGAAACTAAAAAGGAAGAGGAATGTGTCTGGCGGGCATTGTGGGCAGCAGTGGGCTTTGGGCCAAATTTTAAGTTTGAAAATCAAGATTCCCTCTTTTCGAGGGGCCGCCGGACTGAGCAGATACAGACACCGTGAAAAGAGGGTGCCACGTTCAGATGCAGGAAACAAGGATGGTTTCTGTTCAGTTCCTCCATCATCCTTCAGGTCATGCGATTCCCATTTCCCTCTGTGGACCAAACAATTCAGTGGGGTTTCTGCCTTTTACATATTTCATTATCAACATATCATCCTTTTAGCCTCCAGAAGGCATTTTAACATGAAGATTCTGGCTTAAGACTCTTGTGGGTCTGTCTGTCTGTCTCTCTCTCTTTTCCTTGAAACAGAGTCTCACTTTATCACCCAGGTTGGAGTGCAGTGGCATGATCACAGCTCACTGCAGCCCAACCTTCCAGGCTCTAGCAATCCTCCCACCTCAGCCTCCCAAGTACTTGGGACTACAGGCACACACCACCATACCTGGCTTTTTTTTTTTTTTTTTTTTTTGGTAGATATGAGGCTTCACCATGTTGCCCAGGCTGGTCTTAAACTCCTGGGCTCAAGCGATCCTCCCCCTTCGGCCTCTCAAAGTGCTGGGATTATTGGCTTGAGCCACCATGCCCAGCCAAGAACCGTGTCTCTTGTGATGCACCCCAGAACAAAACATCACTGCAAAAACACACCAAGGCATGAGTTTTAGTCCTAAGTCCGATTTATCCACCATACACTATGTGCCAGGCACAACGCTAAGTCTTTCTATGGACGAGCATCCCTTAATCTCAGCAGTAACAACCCCAGACAATGGGGCCTGTTGACAGATCCATTTGCCACTGAAGACAGTAAGGCTCAGAGAGGGTAAGTGGCTTGTGCCATGTCAGCCAGCTAAGGAGGGGCAGAACCAGGATGCAAACCCCAGCCGCCTGGCTCCAGACTCGCGTTCCCAAGGTCCCACTACGTTTGGTCACTGCAGTGCATTCTGGTATCCTGGTCTTTGGCAGAGTCCACGTAAAAGAAGGAGGTAGAGGGAGTGAGAGGGACTTCACGCAATAAAGTTTCCTGGTGTTACACTGCCACCGTAATTGTGTCCCCGACCAGGACCTCTCCCTTCTCATCCTTTCCGTGATCGGCCCTGGAAAACCTTCCAGAGAACTGTCCTCCTTCTCCCGGGATCTCAGAGAAAATTCACCTGAGTTCAGTGTCCAGGTGACCCAAGCTCTGAATGCAGTAACGTGCACGGGGAGATGAGGATGTCACCATGAGCAAGCCTGCCAGACAGCATCCGGGAGCAACCCCAAGACTGGGCAGGGGGGCTCTGATGCAGCCCACGGCGAGGAGGGCTGCCCGTGCTGCCTAAATGTGTTCAGAATGAAGGCCGCCCTCCCAACTTCAACCTGGGGCAGGCCACGGAGCCTCCCGCCGCCCCTACCCCGCGTCCCCAGCACCCCCGCGCTCCCGGCACCCCCGGACCCCCCCGCCCGTGTCACTTACTCCTCTGCCGTCGCCACCTGTCTGGGTGCCGGTCTCCTCCCTGCCCGGTCGCGGCGCGTCCTCGCCGTCCTCGCAGTCCTGGGGCTGCGCGCTTCCCGCCTCCAGCAACAGCCGCAGCCTCTTCTCTTCGGGAGGGACGTCGTCCTCCTCCCTCCTGGGCCGGCCGTCCCTGCCTCGGGGCTTGCCAGTGGCTTTGGAGCTGCCGGAAGGGCTGGCCATGGCCCCGGGGGCTCTGTCTGCACTTGGGGAAGAAGAAGGACCCGGCGCAAGCGGCCTCTCGGCGGAGCTGGGGCGTCTGAGCGCGGGCTCGGTGGGTCCGCGCGGCGCGGAGCTGGGCACCGGGGCCGGCGCGGGCTCCTCTGCGGGCCGCTCCTGGCTCTCTGCCGCCCTCTGCTGGCCGCTCACGCGCACCTCCGCCACGCCGGGCCCGGGCCTGCGCCGCTCTCACCTGTCCTGGCCCAGGAGGTCGCTGTCCCTTGCCCGTGGCCAGGCCCGCTCTGGCCAGGCCCTGCACCTCCTCCCCGCCCCAACCAGGTTGCACCCCGATGGTCTCCCTGCTCAAGGAGGAGAGAAGAGAAGGGACGCCCCGAGAGGGTGGACATCGGCCACAGCCACCTTGTCTTTGCTCTTACCCTGTGTCTTGCATGATTTGGAGGTGGTGGGAAAACCGAGGCTGCTCAAAACTCGTGGAGAATTCCGCCTTCAGGATGACATGAATGCACCTTCGCATTGCCTACCAACAGATCTTTTTTGAGCATCACTGTGGACCAGTCGTGGTGATGGGGGAGGGGATATTGTGGTGCACATGACAGGCGTTGCCTTCACCCAGTGGGGCTCAGCGCTGGGTGAGAAGGCATTGAGAATGGACATTGTCAATTGGGCCAAAGGAGGCCAAGGAGAAGTGCTGGGGGCATGGGAACTAAAAAAGACAGGAGGCTCAGCAGGTCTTGGAGCTGGGAGAGTGACAGCAGCAGCGGCTGTTCCAAAGGAAGCAACAGCTGAGAGAGGTCTCAGAGAGTTGTTCTCAGCCCAGTGGAGGGTGTTCAGGCAGAGGGAACAGCGTGTGCAAAAGCCCAGAGGCTGGGAAAGAAGCAGAAAGACGACTGTGGGGCTGGAGCGTGGTTGGCAAGGTGAGAGAAGTGTGGTGGGCGGACAGATGGCCTGGGACCCAGCCGTGCAGGGGCAGAGGATATAGGGGATCCTTGCAGGCCCCCAGCCGGGGCTGAGGCACAGAGACAATGCAGGTGGGCAAAGGGAGGAGATGTGGAGAAATATTTTGGAGGCATGCCCTGATGAATGAGCCCAGGATGCACCCTTAGTGTCAGTGTGGAGCTCCTGCCTTGGCTGTGTGATGAGCTGAACCCGGGGGTATTTTCTGGACATCAAAGTGCTACACCCAGAGTCCAGGACAGGCTAAGTGAGCACCAGCAGCTCCTGGCCCACCTCAAAAGCAGGAGAGACAGGGGAGACTGGGGAGGCCGGGGTGGAAGGGGAAGCCAGGAAGGAGGAGAGGCCAGGGAAGCAGAGGAGGCCAGGGAGGCAGAGGAGGCAGGAGAGGCTGGGGAGGCTGTGTCCTTTCCATGATTCTGCCCAGGATCCTAGGTCCCTGTACTCCCTGAACTTCTCCACCCCAAGCGCTGGAAACATGTTGCACAATGGTCTCCCCATTAAGCTCCTGATGGCAGCCCCTACCCTGCTGTGCTCCCTATTTCAACCCTAACAGCTCTCACAGTGGGCAGCACATAATAGGTGCTCAGGAAACACTGGTGGGAGAACACATGGGTCTGCTCAGCACCTTCCTCTCTCCTCCAGCTCTCCCCAGTCACGAAATAATTCTGATAACGACACATGGGCTATGAGACCCTCTTCTATTACTTTCCATATGCTAATCCATCTATACCCCACAGCAGCCCTGGGGTGGGTGCAATGAGGATGCCCATTTTATAGAGGAGGAAACTGAGGTATAAAGAGGGTAAGTGACATAGGCACACTACAGGGGCTGGGGCCAAGTGATCAGAGCACTCAATCCCCAAAGGCAAGGTGGATGCAGTTACCATAAAAGACAGCAGAGTCAAAGCTGCAACCAGAATAGCCTGACTCGCAGAGACCTATGGTGCCAGCTGATCATGGCATTCCTAGAAGTGAAATAGATAAGAAGCCTGCCACATTTTTACTGGATCTGTGTTTGCAGAAGAGTTCTAGGTCAGGTGAGCAGAAGTCTAATCTGAATCATAAAAACAGAGTCACAGTCCCCAGTCAATTCCCAGACATAAGCCAGTTCACAGACCCAGAGTCCCTTGTCTGAATGGGAAGCCAGGTCCCCTCCAGAAAGGACTCTGCTCCACTGCCAAAAATTTATACTGTCAATCTTTCTCCCAGCCTGCCCCCAAGGGAATACACAGCCTTTTACCTGGATGACTGAACAGGAGAAAAGGAACTAATGGGACCTGTGCAGGATCACTGGACACAGGCTCTGAACTGGCACTAGGGCGAGACTAGGGTCTACCAGACAGAATAGGCATTTTGGAGGTCAGGTGAATGTTGGTGCAAGTTCATGTCATGGTAGATCCATTGGGTCCCCAAATCCATCCTCTGGTTATATACAAAATGGCCATGTTGAGATTTAAATTCATGGTATCCAACTTAGAGGCTGTGCTCTTACTCATGAAACATTCTGACACTACTAACCAATTTAAAAATGCAAACACCTCCTGGGGCTAGCGAGAGTCCTCCAAACAGTCATGTAAATTGGTTCTGTCAAGGATTTCCTCCTACCCACCCCCCCTCACCCCCCATCCCCCCCACCCCCCCAACCCCCCCCCCCCACCCCCCGAGAGCCAGTTGCAAGGAGAGACTAGGGAAGGGCATTGGGTAACTTTGTTGCTAAAAGCTCTTCTGGATAAAGAAGAGCTTTATCCAGGAAAAAGAAGCAAAATAGAGTTCAGCAGAAGTTGAGAAAAGAAGCAAATAGAGTTCAGCAGAAGAGGTAAGAAAGTAAGTTTATGTTTGACCAGGCACGGTGGCTCACGCCTGTAATCCTAGCACTTTGGGAAGCCAAGGTGGGCAGATCACGAGGTCAAGAGATCGCACCATCCTGGCCAACATGGTGAAGCCCCGTCTGTACTAAAAATTCAAAAATTAGCTGGCCATGATGGCACACGCCTGTAGTCCCAGCTTCTTGGGAGCCTGAGTCAGGAGAATCACTTGAACGCAGAAGGCAGAGGTTGCAGTGGGCCGAGATCATGCCACTACATTCCAACCTGGTGACAGAACAAGACTCCATCTCATAAAACAAAACAAACAAACAAAAGTAAGCTTATTTTTAAGCCTGAACAAGTGTAGTGGTTTAGGGGTTCTGCAAACACGGCCCCAATCAGGCTACAAGATGTTGTGGCAGCAATATTTACAGCCAGTCACTCCTGGCCGGCTGAGCCACTTTTCAAAACACACTTGCACGGCTGTGCAGAGCGGCTGGCTCCACTGGCAGCCGGCAGAGCCATAACTCACACTGTCACCACTGCCCTCAAACCCCTTCGGTAAGCACTTTGTTTTTTTGAGACGGAGTCTTGCTCTGTCATGCAGGCTGGAGTGCAGTGGCACAATCTCGGCTCACTGCAAGCCCCGCCTCCTGGGTTCATGCCATTCTCCTTCCTCAGCCTCCCAAGTAGCTGGGACTACAGGTGCCTGCCACCATGCCCGGCTAATTTTTTGTATTTTTAGTACAGACGGGGTTTCACCGTGTTAGCCAGGATGGTCTCAATCTCCTGACCTTGTGATCTGCCTGCCTCAGCCTCCCAAAGTGCTGGGATTACAGGCGTGAGCCACCGCGCCCGGCCTGGTAAGTACTTTTAATCAATGCAACAGGAATAAACATTTGCTGCAGAGCGGCAATGTGCAGGGAGGAACATGGTTCCACTAAGGCTCAGAAAGCAAAACCTCCTGGCTGTTTGCATCTATGCAAGAGCTCGCATGAAAAGCCCTCTGTGTGGCTGCCAGCCTCACACACTGCCCCCAAGGGGTGAGTTTCTCTTTCCATGTTAATCTATGCTCTGACGTGCCATCTGTCAACAACCACACCATTCTCAGTTGCCATTTCAAAGCATCTTTGCCCTGTGAATGGTCACCAGCCCTGCCCTGCAAGCCCCCAGTTCACATTGAACTTAAATGAGAGAGAAAGCAGGTTTCGGGGTGGATTTCAGTTCAGCATCTTGGAGTCTCTGTGTGGACATGAAATCTGTCTCTCCAGCTGTGGGCTGCATCTTGTTTGTCATCTGGTTTGGTTCTTGGGGACTTGAAAACTCGTGGGCACCTTTGCAATTTGTCAAGAAGCTGCATGGCCCTTCCAACAAAAGCAAGGAATAGGAACAGAAGCCCAAGGCTTCAGATCAATGTGCAACTTAAAGCAGCCTCAGTGTAAAAGCAAACAAGAGTCAGAGGGATGCCTAAGGCAGAGTCTAGTCCCCAGGGCAGCTATAAGGCAAAGACAAAGAGAGAGAGAGACAGAGACAGAAAGACAGAGAGAGATGGGAGGAGACATGAGGCACCCAGGCCTCTGCATCAAAATCCCTACAAGAGGGGCCTCCTAAAAATGCAGGAGGCTGAGGTGGGTGCATACAGAAGTTCAAGACTAGCCTGGGCAACATAGCAAGACCGTGTCTTTACAAAAAATACAAAAATTAGCCGGGTGTGGTGGTGTATGTCTGTGGTCCCAGTTACCCAGGTGGCTGAGGTGGGAGGATGGCTTGAGCCCAGGAGGTAGAGCTGCAGTGAGCTGAGATAGCACCACTACACTCCAGCCTGGGCAACAGACTGAGACTTCATCTCAAAAAAATTTTAAAAAAATTTTAAAAAGGATCACCCTGGCTACTTGAATGGGTAATAAGAAGGTAAGAGCAGAAGCAAGGAGACCAGCAGGGAGATTCTGCAGGTGGGAGTCCACAGTGGCTCAGACCAGGCTGGCGCTGAAGACTGCCTGAATTCTGTATATATTTTGATGAAGCAACTCACCGACTCTTGAAGAGTGGGCTCTAGGAGACTGTATTTTTAATAAGCTCTCAGAGGATACTAATGCAGGCTGAATTTGAAGAACTGGTTTAGGTGAAGCTTCTGTTTCATCCTTGGGGAAGTGCCTACTGACTTTTCTCTAAGTCACCTCAAAAGAGGTGCTAGACAAGATGTGCTCCAATGTCTGAACATGTGTGCACAGCTCTAGAGCCAACCTCAGGACACTGAGTCAAAGGTTAGGAGTACAACAGTGAACAACCACCATCCTCTTTTCAATGAGCTTTGCACTTAATGAGAGAAATAAAAAGCAAAAAAAAAAAATCATTTTCAACTCAGAATGGTAAAAGTTATGGTGACAGTATGCCTGGGGCAATGGGAGCACATAGAAGGGGCACCCGATTGGCTAGGTGCAGTTGTTCATGCTGTAATCCCAGCACTTTGGGAGGCCAAGGTGGGTGGATCACTCGAGACCAGAGGTTCGAAAACAGCCTGGCCAACATGGTGAAATCCTGTCTTTACTAAAAATACAAAAACATTAGCCAGATGTGGTGGTGGGCACCTGTATTTCCAGATACTCAGAAGGCTGAGGTGGGAGAATTGCTTGAACCCGGGAGGCGGAGATTGCAGTGAGCCAAGATCGCGCCACTGCACTCCAGCCTGCATGGTCAGAGCGAGACTCCGTCAAATAAATAAATAAATAAATAAATAAATAAATAAATAAATGCCCGGAGGTGGGTGGGCATGCAATCTCTATCAGGTGGTGAGAAATCCTTCTCCACCACAGGACTCCTCAGTTGAAGACTAGAAAATGGTAGGAATTAGCCAGGTCGATAGGAGAGGTGTGGAAGATCATTCCCAGCAGAGGGAAGAGCATGTGCAAAAATCGAGACGTGAGAGGGTGAGGAGCTGAGAGATGTTCATATAATTGTAAAAATTGACTAATATAGAGGTAAGTTGGAGCCAAATCTTAAAGGTTCTTTGTCGTGTTTATCTTGTAGACAAAGGTAGACAGTAGATGTTTTTATGCAGGGGAGTAATGATCCACTTTGTGCTATAAAAAGAGCAGTCTGACTGGAGGAGAGTGGGAGGTGAGTAGACCAGGTAGGAGGCTGCAATACGCCAAGTGAGACAAGATGGTTGGCTGGACCAAGGCTGTGGCAGTGAGGATGGAGAGGAGACAGTAGACTAACTTGACTGAGACAGAGGGAGGAATGAAGGAGGAGGCCCAGGTGTTTTGGAAGCTGGGTGGATGGTGGTGTGAATCTGACGTGGTGAGCCCAGGCAGAAGAGAAAATCAGGAGAGGCAAGGTAAGATGAGGTCAATGCAAGAAAGACAGCCAAGTGGAGATAACAACTGGGCCATTGGATTCATCAGCCTGGAGTTATACAGAGAGCTCTGGAATGGAAATAAAGAGGAAAGGACTTTGGGAATAGGTGAATCCTCCCAGAATAATGTGTAGAGAAAGGAGAATAGAACACAGGGGACAGAAAAAGGGAAGAGATTTGTTATTAAAACCAACCATCCATCAGACATCTTCCAATACAACACTTGTTAGAGGTTTCCTCAGTGTGAGTTATTCAGGACCAGAGCTAAAGACCATATTCCCAATAAAATCACTGCTGGGAAGGTCTTCATGAAAACATTTAATGCTGCTTTTAAAACAACAACAACAACAACAAAAAGGCTTTAGCTACTGCACAGACCCTGGAGCAATTTTTTGGCAAGAGTCTATCAAACACGAATCTGATCTGACTCAAGGAGGTGTCATATCAACTGTAAAAATCCAATTCCAATGTCCATAACAGCCTTTCTGCCAGGTACAAGACCGTAATCCAGTTGAAGTGATTTTCTATTGATTAATAGGCTGGGAATACACAGGTTGTTGGTTTTTGAGATTTGCCTCCCTGTACCTTCATGCCAGCTGTGAAAGAGTCAAAAGGCTCCTAACTGTCAAAATAAAAATGACACTTGGTCACAGAGGAAACAGATTATAGGTCAAACACATTGATGACTTTTTAACTATGAGAAGCCATTAATGTTACTGAATAAGCAAATCTGTTTGCATAACCAGATTTGTATAGGCTACTGGGAATAAAGGTTTTCCTAAGTGGGTGATTTGTACAATGATATCCTTTGGGTCTCTGATGGAACAGCTCTGATGAGGAAATGTTCCTTTAATTATGTGGAAGGCCAATTACCACGTTATAGCCACATTGTTTTGCAGATTGCATATAATTTCACCATTTCCATAGCTTCAGCACTATAATTCTGGAGAAAATTCAGGCACCAAGGAGACACTTGAGGCACACTATGCTGGAGACAAAGATGTTTTAGTGAACTCAATTTAAGCTTCAACATTAAAGTTATTTTGTTGAATAAAACATAATGCAATAATGAGCTTGTGTATGTCAACTGTATAGTGCAGGTAATAATAGCTAGAGAGAGCATGTCCCGTCTTCTCTTTTTAATGCTCATTCAAGTAATACATAATGCTATAGAGAGAACCTTTCTCTAATATGTGCTTCATCTCAGGCTGAGCGTGTTTTGGGCAACTGTGCTTCATGAAAAAGAAAAAAAGTAAAGGATCTAATTTGGGAGCCATTCACAAAAGTGCTACCACTTGATTTTTTTTATAGTCTGAGATTTCTTATTCCCAGTGCCTACCAGGAATGGACTTTCTGGAGAAGCTCAGATTAATCACTCCTTATGAGAGGTGACAGCATGCTGGCAGCCCTCACAGCCCTCGCTCGCTCTCGGCGCCTCCTCTGCCTGGGCTCCCACTTTGGCGGCACTTGAGGAGCCCTTCAGCCCGCGGCTGCACGGTGGGAGCCCCTTTCTGGGCTGGCCAAGGTCGGAGCTGGCTCCCTCAGCTTGCAGGGAGGTGTGGAGAGAGAGACGTGAGCCGGAACCGGGGCTACGCGCGCTGCTTGCCTGCCGGCTGGAGTTCCGGGTGGGCGTGGGTTTGGCAGCCCCGCACTAGGAGCTGCCGGCCCGGGCAGTGAGGGGCTTAGCACCTGGGCCAGCAGCTGCTGTGCTCGACTTCTCGCCGGGCCTTAGCTGCCTCCCCGCGGGGCAGGGCTCGGGACCTGCAGCCCGCCATTCCTTAGTCTCCTCACTCCGTGGGCTCCTGTGCGGCCCGAGCCTCCCCGACGAACACCGCCCCCTGCTCCACGGCACCCAGTCCCATCGACCACCCAAGGGATGAAGAGTGTGGGTGCATGGACAGGGACTGGCAGGCAGCTCCACCTGCAGCTCCTGTGCGGGATCCACTGGGTGAAGCCAGCTGGGCTCCTGAGTCTGATGGGGACTTGTAGAACCTTTATGTCTAGCTAAGGAATTGTACATACACCACTCGACACTCTGTATCTAGATCAAGGTTTGTAAACACACCAATCAGCACCCTGTGTCTAGCTCAGGGTTTGTGAATGCAACAATCGACATTCTGTATCTAGCCATTATGGTGGGGACTTGGAGAACCTTTGTGTGGACACTCTGTATCTAGCTAATCTAGTGGGGACGTGGGGACACTTTGTGTCTAGCTGAGGGATTGTAAACGCACCAATCAGCGCCCTGTCGAAACACACCATTCAGGCTCTCTGTAAAATGGACCAATCAGCAGGATGTGGGTGGGGCCAGGTAAGAGAATAAAAGCAGGCTGCCCGAGCCAGCAGTGGCAACCCGCTGGAGTCCCCTTCCACACTGTGGAAGTTTGTTCTTTCGCTCTTTGCAATAAATCTTGTCGCTGCTCACTGTTTGGGTCCACACTGCCTTTATGAGCTGTAACACTCACCGAGAAGGTCTGCAGCTTCACTCCTGAAGCCAGCGAGACCATGAACCCACCAGGAGAAATGAACAACTCCAGACGTGCAGCCTTAAGAGCTGTAACAGTCACCGTGAAGGTCTGCAGCTTCACTCCTGAGCCAGCGAGACCACGAACCCCACCAGAAGGAAGAAGCTTCGAACACATCCGAACATCAGAAGGAAAAAACTCCAGACACGCCACCTTTAAGAAGTGTAACACTCACCAGGAGGGTCCGTGGCTTCATTCTTGAAGTCAGTGAGACCCACCAATTCCGGACACACGTATACACTTGGCACTGGGAGGTCTGTATGGAGCAAGTGAAGAAATCAGCAGAGTGAAGATAGAGGGAGAACAACATGATGGGGGAAAGGCAAAGTTACTGTCATGTTGGTTTCAATTCTGCCACTCATGAGTGAGACCCATGACCTCCTCTCTGTAGGACTCTGTTGTTCTTATCTGTAGAGTGGAGGAATAGAAGGGCCTTTTAAAGTATTAACATTTCCTGACCTATCTGTAAAACAGTTTCATTCAAACTGATGGGAATCTTGACTACTTTGCCAAGAGGACATAATAATCATCAAGCTGAATGCACCAAACAACATTGCCTGAAACTATCTAAGCAAAAACTGAGAAAGTTACACAGGACAGACAAACCTCCTATAAGAGTAAGAACTCTTTAGCACATGCTTAGTGTGTCAAAGACAATGCTGTGTTCACACCATTCCTCTTCCTGGACATGCAGAAAGACTACATTTCCCAGCCTTACTTGCAGTTAGTTTGGAACCATGTGACTGCATTTCCACCAATAGGAATGTAAGAAATCCCTTCAGGCCAAGGTTATCAAAGGCAAGTGTGAGCTATGTTCCCTCTCTTCCTATCCATATGGCTACAAGTGAAAAACTCTGAGATGGCAGAATTAAAAGATGGAAACCTCCAGAATCTCTGAATCACTGTTGGACAAGGGCCCCCAAGGAGAACCCCTGCCCTGCACCAGACTATGCTATGGGTGCCAACCCACTGAGAGTTCAGGGTTTATTCGTCTCAGCAGCAGTCTATTGTTACACTGACTAACATCCTAAGGTTTGAGCAATCTAGCATATTGTTAATTGAAGCTAGATTTCAATTACACTGAGAAACTTATCTATTTAAAAATAAAAACTCTCCTAAAAAAAACAAATAATCCACAGTCCTTTTAACAACATGTGGCGAATTTGCAAAACAAACAAACAAACAAACAAACAAAAAAACTGGCCACATATTAGGCCATAAAGAAGTCTCAACAAAATCCACTATGCGATTGACATTGTCCAGACCACATTTTCCTGATCATAATGCAACAAAATTAGAAGTCAACAGCAAGAAGATAGCTAAACACAAGCATACATTAGGAAAATTAAAAATATCCTTTCATGAGTTAAATGAAAAATCACAATAGAAATTACTAAACATTTACAACTGAATGAAAACACAACTTTATATATATGTATGTATTTTTGTGTGTGTGAGTCTTCCAACTTTGTTCTTCTTTTACAAGGTTATTTGGGAAATTCTGGGTCTCCTGCAATTCCTCATACAGTTTTATGCTGTTTGTCAATTTCTGTGGCTGGGATGAACTTATCGTAGTTCTCATAGACCAGGGTTTGCATGTCGCTGTCTAGAGCCCGGATCTGCTGCACCATGCCCGTCTCACTGTCCATCAGCTGGGCCAGAGAGCACTCTCTAGGCAGCTTGTCTAGGTAAACTTCCGGGTCGAAGTGCGCCCCGTTCAGATCAGTGGGGTCCAGGGGGTCGGACCCCGCGGGGAGTCCCACCGCCTCCCCTTCTGAGAGGCCGTTGTAAAGCTTTAGCATCCTGTGCGCCTTCCACCGACGCTCCATGAGCCTCCACATCGGGCCCTTCTGGGGAGTCCCCAGGTCCACACCCCGGGCTAGGCCCAGCGACAGCTGCCGCCGCCATAGCTCCAACTGCAGTCCACGGGCATAACTTTTTATATTTTTAAGTTGGATATATGGAGCTACTTGGCTTTTGCTTTCATCACATCATTGAGGAAAGAAGTGGTTGCTTATGGTACCCCTGTTTTTACTGCAACCTGTAATGGATGAGAACCTCCCTGTTGCAGAGAGCAAAACACTGAACTAAATTGTGCTGTAACACAGCCCTGTGTTGGGGGATTGGGAGTGATCATGCAAACGCTTGCAAATTTGCACAGTGACAGACACAATCGTTTGGGCAGCTGTTCACTATATGAAAAGGCAATTGACCAAAAGTCAGTTACTGAGCTATCTCAATACTTTCATTTTATTTTAACTTTTGGCAACCAGGTGCAATTAAAGGAGAGAAAGAAAACAAAGTGATAAGTGTAAGATAATGTACACACATGTGTAAAAGAAAATGACAAGACAGGATGACTATTTGTCTCTTGGTTAGCTCCTTGGGCTCTATGTCTCCTTCCTCAAAGAACCTCGTTTTCCTTTGTCCAGATTTGTTAGGGTGGATAATCCAGGCGCCTGCTCTCCCATGATGGAAGCCAAAGACGTCCCTGGAGCCGCCTCCTGCTGCACCCTTTCCTGCACTGCCCACATGGACACAACTCAGCCGATTAGACTTCCTCTCAGAACTTTAGTCTTGAACAAAGGGATTAAAGGGTGAAGTGACTGAAGGTATGCCCTTCCAAAGTGGTACGTGAGCTAATGGCTAAAGTTTGCCAAGCCCATCCAAGCACATTTTTTCGTAATTTTTATTTATTTATTTTTTTAAGACAGAGTCTTGCTCTGTTGCCCAGGCTGGAGTGCAGTGGCCTGATCTCGGTTCACTGCAACCTCTGTCTCCCGGCTTCAAAGGAGTCTCCTGCCTCAGCCTCCCCAGTAGCTGGGATTACAGGCATACGCCACCATGCCTGGCTAATTTTTTTTTTTTTTTTGTATTTTTAGTAGAGACAGGGTTTCACCATGTTGGCCAGGCTGGTCTCGAACTCCTGACCTTGTGATTCGCCTGCCTCAGCCTCCCAAAGGACTGGGATTGCACGCATGAGCCACCACGCCCAGCTTCCAAAAGTTTTAAGCAGAGCTCAGAGGTCTTAACCACAGGCACATCGGAGGAGCATTTTTGAAATGCTTTCCAGCTTCCTCAATAGGAATGGAAGCCAAACTCCGAATTGATGACTCCTTTGAGGAAGTCGAAAGCTGTAAGGAAAGCCAGGAACAGGGGCAAGGGAGGGATGCGTCCCGAATGATCCTGTGCCAATTCTTTCTGGAATCCTTGATGTGATCTCAGCTGCCCTTTCTATACATGACACAGTGATTGTGGCACCCACTGGTCTAGATGTGGTCTACAAGGAACCCCGAAAGGGAAGGGCACAGTGAGCAGGGCCATCGGCCTGAGTGACGAGGATTTGAGAGGGCAGGTTGGATGCAGGGAGAGGACTGGCCAAATGCCATGTGTCTGGACTTAGACTGCCTGGTTCAAATTGGACTTCACCCTTTTTGACTTCGTGATCTGGTACAAGCTACATGAAAATCCGTTGCGCCTTTTCTAGTCTGTAAAATCATCATGAAATGTGCACTAATAACGTGGAGACTATGCAGATGAAATGAAACCAGCTGCATAGAGCACAGAGCTCAGAGCCTGGCCTTTAGGAAGCCCTCAGTAAGGGTTCATGATGCCATGGTGTCTGTCGTCATCCTCTTTATCCTCATCATCACCTTCATAATCTCTTTGTTGTTCTTAGGGAATAGTTTAGAGGGACTGATTCCCTGCTATCATGGGTGAGATGTCTATGAAAAGGACAACCAGTGGGGGAGGAAAGAAAAATTTTGAATAAGATTTCTGAGACCCCCAGCACAACCAAGAACAGAAACTCCACAGTCTGCTGAGGACAGAGTTTGCATATTGGTCTCCTCACATCTGCCCAGCGCATTCTCCTGTTTGTCCTGAGGAGGAGGAAACAAGGCTCCTGACCGTCCCTCAGCACTCACTTGAAGGGGTGGCCTGCCCCTCCACACCTGTGGGTATTTCTAGTTGGGTGGGATGAGAGACTGAGAAAAGAAATAAGACACAGAGACAAAGTATGGAGAAACAACAGTGGGCCTAGGGGACCGGCACTCAGCATACCAAGGATCTGAACCGGCACAGGCCTCTGAGTTCCCTCAGTTTTTATTGATTATTATTTTTATTATTTTAGCAAAAAGGAATGTAGTAGGAGGGCAGGGTGATAATAAGGAGAAGGTCAGCAACGAACATGTGAGCAATACAATCTAAGTCATAAGGAAGTTCAAGGGAAGGTACTATGACTGGACGTGTCTCTAAGCAAGATTTATGTTTCTCTCCAGCCAAACATCTCAGTGGAGTAAAGAATAACAAGGCAGCATTGCTGCAAACATGTCTCACCTCCCACCATAGGGCGGTTTTTCTCCCATCTCAGAATTGAACAAATGTACAATCGGGTTTTATACCGAGACATTCAGTTCCCAGGGGCAGGCAGGAGACAGCGGCCTTCCTCTCTCTCAACTGCAAGAGGATTTCCTCTTTGACTAATCCACCTCAGCACAGACCCTTTACTGGTGTCGGGCTCGGGGACGGTCAGGTCTTTCTCCTCCCACGAGGCCACTTTTCAGACTATCACATGGGGAGAAACCTTGGACAATACGGCGCTTTCAAGGGCAGAGCTCCCTGAGGCTTTCCACAGTGTATTGTGCCCCCGGTTTATTGAGAATAGAGAATGGCGATGACTTTTACCAAGTATACTGCTTGGAAACAACTTGTTAACAAGGCACGTCCTGCACAGCCCTAGATCCCTTAAACCTTGATTTCATACAACACATGCTTTTGTGAGCTTCAGGTTGGGTCAAAGTGGTTTGTTCAAAGTGACTGGGGCAAAGCTACAGATTAACAACATCTCAGCAAAGAAATTGTTGAAAGTACAGGCCTTTTTCAAAATGGAGTCTCTTATGTCTTTCCTTTCTACATAGACACAGTAAGAGTCTGATCGCTCTTTCTTTTGCCTACACTCACTGAACTGCCCTTCCCCTCTGCTGGGCCATGACCACGGAGAACAGGTCCACTGTCCTCCCTGCATGGTGCACCATGGAGGCTCAGACTCCGTCCTCGAGGCTGGCAAGAAGACAGGGTAAGACATGAGCCTCCTGATACAGGTGATGTCTGTGGAGCCCACAGGACTGCAACCTCACACTGCAGGGCTGGAGGCACAGACTATTTACTATTCTGTGGCCTGGGGGCTCAAGGCACAGAGCTCCTCATTAGTCAAAGTCGCCCAAGTTCCCCAACCACTAAGGATTTCCTCATAATAATGCAAGAAGAAGAAGAGAAAAGTGAGTGTCCATAGAAGCTTTGGGGCTCTTCCTTTAATCAGGAGAAAGCTGGTGTGTATTCTTCACTTCTTTCTTTTCTTTTTAAACATCCAACTGCTTTAATTTTCATCTTTATTATGGGAAAATATACCATGTATAAATATTAAAAATTATAAATATATATTAGTTCATATAGAATGGCCAGTATAAACATTTACAGTTTCCACTCTTTTTCAGTTTACAGTTTCATGACATTAAGTACGTTCACATTGTTTAGCAACCATCACCGTCATCGTCTCTGGAACAGTTTTATCTTTCAAAATGGAAATTGCACCCATTCACCAAGCTCTCCACTCCTCTCTCTTGCCCACCCCTGGGGGCCACCTTTCTAGTTTGCAACTCTCTGAGTTTAACTACTCTAGACACTTGATAGATAAGTGGAATCATACCGTGTTTAATTTTCTTGTTTTGGAGACAGAGTCTTTCTCTGTCACCCAGGCTGGAGTGCAGTGGCGTGATCTCGGCCCACTGCAACCTCCACATCGTGGGTTCAAGCGATTCTTCTGTCTCAGTCTCCGGAGTAGCTGGGATTACAGGCGTGCGCCACCACGCCCAGCTAATTTTTGTATTTTTAATAGAGACCATATTGGCCAGGCTGGTCTCGAACTCCTGACCTGAAGTGATCCGCCTGGCTCAGCCTCCCAAAGTGCTGGGGTTACAGGTGCGAGCCACTGAGCCTGGGTGTGTTTATCCTTTTGGGATTCATTTATTTCACTGATGATAATGTTTACAAGGTTCATCCATGTTGTGGCCTGCGTCAGAAGTGCCTGTTTTTTTTTGTTTGTTTGTCTTTTGTTTGTTTGTTCGTTTGACTTTGTTTTGTTTTGTGTTTCCATGGAGCCTCACTCTGTCTCACAGGCTGGAGTGCAGTGGCACAATCTGGGCTCACTGCAACCTCCACCTCCTGGGTTCCAGCCATTCTTGTGCCTCAGCCTCCCGAGTAGTTGGGACTATAGGCACACGCCACCACGCTCGTCTCATTTTTTGCATTTTCAGTAGAGACAGGGTTTCACCAAGATGGCCAGGCTGGTCTTGAATTCCTGACCTCAGGTGATCCGCCCACCTCGGTCTTCCAAGACGCTGCGATTACAGGCGTGAGCCACCGCACCGGCCAGAAGTGCCTGCCTTTTTAAGGCTGAATAGTCTTCCATTGTATGAAGGAACTGCAGTGTGCTTTGTCATTCATCTGTCCACGAACCCTTGGGTTGCTTCCACATTTTGGCTGTTGTGAATAATGCTGCTATGAATATGGGTGTACACAAATCTGTCTTCCACTCCTGGCTTCTAATTCTTTTTGGTAGGTACCCACAAATGAAACTGCGGGAACATCTGATCATTCTGTTTCTAATTTTTCCAGTAGATGCCATACTATTTTCCCCGTTCCTTCACGGTTTTACATTCCCTCCGATCATATTCGAGCATTCCTACTTCCCTCTAGTCTCACCAATGCTTGTTTGTTTATCATATCCATCCTAATGTGTGGTATGACATTCTTGGTTTGATTTGTGCTTCCCTATGATGAGTGACTTTGAACATCATTTTAGATGCTTATTGGCCATTGCTATATCTTCTTTAGGAACACGTCTACTCGAGTCTTCTGACCATTGTTGATGGGATGCTTTGGGTTTCTTGTTGTTTAGTTCTAGCTGTTCTTTATATATGATGGATATCAGCCTCTTTTCAGATATATGCTTTGCAAATATTTTTCCTAATCCATGGGTTATCTTTTCACTCAGTTCACAGTGTTTTTTGCTGCACAAAAGTGTCTGTCATTTAGATGTAATCCAAGGAATCTAATTTTCTTTTGTTGCCTATGCTTTTGGTGTCATATCCCAGAGAACATTGCCCAATCTGATGTCATGAAAGCGTGGCCAATGTTTTCTTTTAGGCGTATGATACTTTTAGCCCTTGGGGTGAGGTCTTTGATCCAGTTTGTGTTAATTTTTGCACCTGGTGTGACATAGGGTCCACCTTCATTCTTCTGCATGTGGAAATCAAGTTTCTCCAACACCATTTCTTGAAAAGGCTGCTTTTCCACCAATGAGCTTTCTTAGCACTCATGTGAAAAATCATTTGAACATATAGGTGAGAAGTTATTTCTGGGCTCCAAAACAAACAAACAACAACAGACAACAGATAAGGATACAGCATGGTCTGGGCGCAGTCACTCAACGCCTGTAATCCCAGCACTTTGGGAGGCCGAGGAGGGCGGATCACCTGAGGTCCGGAGTTGAAGACCAGCCTGACCGACAGGGAGAAACCCCCGTCTCTACTAGAAATACAACATTAGCTGGGCGTGCTGGCGCATGCCTGTAATCCCAGCTACTCGGGAGGTGGAGGCAGGAGCATCGCTTGAACCCAGGAGGCAGAGGTTATGGTGAGCCAAGATTGCACCATGACACTCCAGCCTGGGCAACAAGAGCAAAACTCCATCTCAAAAAAAAAAACAAAAAACAAAAAACCAGCATGATTTCAAGAGCGGAAAGAGAAGAGCTTAAAAACCAGCATAATGAGAAAGTTAGGAAGCTTCTTACCAAAGCATCTGGAAATATGCAAGCAATTCTTGTGAACTAAAATTTTCATACTGTACTATCAAACACTAGAACTCACTTATTCCATCTTTCTGTATTTTGGGACACAATTATCCACTTGTCTTCATTCCCTATCCCACCCCTTTTCTTCCTAGCGTCTGCTGATCACCTTTATACTTTCCACCTTCCTGAGATTCCTATTGTGTGTAGGTGGGTGATGGAGTCTCTTTCTGTTGCCTAGGTTGGAGTACACAGGCAAAATCCGGGCTCACTGTAAGCTCCACCTCCCGAGTTCAAGTGCTTCTTGGGCCTCAGCCCTCTGAGTAGCTGAGACTACAGGCACGCGTCACCATGCCCGGCTCATTGTTTGTGTTTTCCGTAGAGACGGGGTTTCACCATGTTGGCCAGGCAGGTCTCGAACTCCTGGACTCAAGTGATCCGTGCGACTCAGCCTCCAAGAGTGCTGGGATTACAGGCCTGAGCCCCCACACCTGGCCAAGGTGTCCTTTTTTCTTCCTACATAGAAGTGAGGACATGAAATATTTGTCATTCTGTGCCTGGCTTCTTTCATTTAATATACAGACCTGCAATCTCATCCATTTTGTCTGCAGCGGAGAGGAGTTTCTTCCTTTTTAGGCTGAATAATACTTCATTGGGTGTGTATACCACAGTTTCTTCATTGAAACAAATTTCTGAAGAGCAAATATTTTTAAAATGTCTCAGAATGTGAAACCTCAGGGATACTGTGTCCATTTTATTCTTTTCTATTTCCCATCTTATGTATATGCAAGTGTATAACAAAGCAGCAATCAATGTGTGTATAAATCTACAACTTCAACAAATGTAAAATATAAATGCTGAGTGGTGGCTGGGCGCGGTCGCTCATGCCTGTAATCCCAGCACTTTGGGAGGCGGAAGCGGGCGGATCACCCGAGGTCGGGAGTTCAAGACCAGCCTGACCAAAATGGAGAAACACTGTCCCTATTAACAATACACACACACAAAAAATTAGCCAGGCATGTTAGCGCATGCCTGTAATCCCAGCTACTTGGAAGGCTGAGACAGGAGAATTGCTTGAATACGGGAGGCAGAGGTTGCAGTGAGCCGAGACTGTGCCATTGAACTCCAGCCTGGGCAACAAGAGTGAAACTCTGACTCAAAAAATAAGGAAAAGAAAGAAATAGAAAATGTGAAATGGTAAGAAAAAACAGCATAATAAACATTTGTATGGTGTTGATGGACAATGCATTTGAAGATAATATTTGAAGAAATCATATTACAATTAATTTCTGTTCTTACACATTGGAGCTTGATGCCTCTAAAAACTTCGTCATTGGAACCACCTCTGGGGCTTTAAAAGAAAAAAAAAAATCCACATACTCACACAGGTGCAAGGAAATCAGAATCTCAGGTATTGAGACCCAGGGCCTCATCATTTGTAAGCTCCCCAGGTGAGTTGACTCAAAACCAAGATTGAGGAACGGCGACATGGATCTCTACACATAACCTGCCTAAATAGATTCTCTAGAAGCAGTTTATAAAGAAATTCCACATGAACTGTGGAAGAGGATATGAATTTGATGTACAGTATGTCCTCACTTAACATCTTTGAAAGTCTCTTGGAAACTTCACCTCGAAGCAAAATGATGTATAGTGAAACCACTTATTTTTCATCAACAGTATAACTACACAACTTTGAACAACCAATGGTGTTGGAGGACCTCCTGTACATTGTTTCCATAAAGTCAGTTTTCAGGGAATTCCAAAACGAAGTGAGGACTTCGTGTATATAAAAAGATGGTTGTGATTCCACCTGGATGACAGGGTTATTGCTCAGAAACTAAAAGAGGCCGCCTAGGTATAGAGGATTCAGTCATGAGGTTTCTGCTAAACAAAGGATACCAGAATCCTCACCCATTCCAGTTAAAGGCATAACGAAGAAAGCAATATTCACAAAGGAAATGCAGAAAGGAATAAAAGCCATCAAGCCACAAAAATAATGTGACTAAGGGGCAGGATTTGCAGATGTAGAGATTTAATGTGGTTGCCCTTTCTCACCCACACAAGAAAAAGGATGGAACAGATCATGAAATTCGACTGTTCTGCTGAGCACCCTCCGCAGGGCACTTTGTATGTCCCTGTTTCTCAGGCTGTAGATGAAAGGGTTCAGCATGGGAGTGACCACAGCGTACATCACTGACGCCACCACACCATTGCTGGGGGGTGGTGACACAGCTGAAGTCAGGTACATGCCAATGCCTGTTCCATAAAATCAGCAAACAACTGCTAGGTGAGAGGCACAGGTGGAGAAGGCTTTATACTTCCCATATGACAATGAAATCCTTAGAATGGAGGGGATGATTTTATAGTAAGACCATAGGATCCCTGAAATGGGAAGAAAACCAAACATAGTACTCTCGAAATATATGAATATGCTATTGATGACGCTGTCAGAACAGGCAAGTTTGAGAAGTTGAGAGGGGTCACAGACAAAATGAGAGATTTCCACATTCTTGATGATGGTGAATTGTAACACAACTCAACTGTGCAGCTGGGAATCCAACAGGCTAAGGAAAAAGGACACCAAAACGAAGAAGACACAGAGGTGAGGATTCACGATGACTGGGTAGTGCAGAGGGCGACAGATAGCTACAAAGCAGTCATAGGCCATCACAGTCAGGAGCATGGCTTCTATACATGCAAAAAGGACGAAGAAAGACATCTGCGTCAGACAGCCCGCATGAGAGATGACTCTGCTATGCGACTGCATGTCCACAATCATCTTGGGAACCGTGGCCGAGGTGAAACCGATGTCAGCCCAGCACAGGTTGGAGAGGAAGAAGTACATGGGGGTGTGGAGGGGAGAGACAGAGCTGACAGCCGGGATGCTGAGCAGGTTCCTCAGCACCGTGACCAGATACATGGACAGGGACAGAGAGAGCAAAGCGAGGACCGGCTGCAGTTCTGGATCCTCTGAGAGTCCCAGGAGGAGGAATTCTCAGACATCTGTGAGATTCCGTGGCTCTGTGTGTCTTGGACACCTTGAGAAGGAAAGAGGATTGGAAAAATAAAAGCTAAAAACCAGCCCTTAATGCTGGATGCAAGCAATTCACAAGGAACATTTTCACACTTGCGGACCATACACTGCCAGCAATGTTTCTCAGTTATGACAATTCCAAAAAATCTCAGAATTATTACGTGATTTACTTTTTTGCTATACAAGGCTTTCTGTACATACTACTTTAGAGAAAATCCACTGAAGAATATTAGAAGACCAAAACGTCATATATAACAAATCCGTGATCTCAGTAAAATACGGCCTACTCTTTTCCGAAAAAATACAATGCAATGACAATGTCCTTCTCTCTTTAAGAAAAAGATCTGTCTAATTGAAAGAAATTAAGAAGCCGTGAAATACACTCTACTTTATTCTGACACCGTGCTACAACTTCCATTGATGTAGAATATGTAAAAGGACGACACAAGAGCTAGGACCCCATTATCTGAAAACGAAATCAAACCTTATAGTTCTCAATTGGAAGACCTTTTCACATGCCTGTTACTTTTCATATTTATTATCATCCTTCGGTTTTCTGACATCATTTCTTCATAAAAGTACACGCACACTCAAAGATGGGAGCTGTGTTTCCAAATGAATTGAATATATAACTCTTGGCCCAGCACCATGGCTCACACCTGTAATCCCAGAACTTTGGGCAGCCGAAGCTGATGGATCACCTGAGGTTAGGAGTTCCAGACCAGCCTGGCCAATGTGGTGAAACCCCGTCTCCAGTGAAAATAAAAAAACATTAGCCGGGCATGGTGGCGCGTAACCCTAGCTACTCAGGAGGCTGAAGCAGGAGAATCCCTTAGAACCTGGAAGGCAGAGATTGGACACCCTGTGATAGGATTTTTGATATCCTAGGGAGATATTGCTCCTGACAGCAGAGTGGGTGTACACCCTGTGATATTATTTGTAATATCCTAGAAAGATATTGCTCCTAATATCATGGTGGCTCTACACCCTGTGATCTTAATTGTAATATCCTACAGAGATATTACTCCTAATAATACAGTGGGTGTACACCCTGTGATATTATTCATAATATATTACAGAGATATGACTCCTGATATCACAGTGAGTGTACACCATGTTTGTACACTCTGTGATCTTATTTGTAACAACTTAGAAAAATATTACAGCTAATATCAAAGTGGGTGTACACACTATGATGTTATTTGTTATCTACTAGGTAGATATTACTCCTAATATGACAGTGAGTGTACACCATGTGTGTACAGACAGTGAAATTATTCATAATACCCTAGGAAGATATTACTCCTCATATCACAGTGGGTGTACACCGTGAGTGATATTTTTTTCTAATATCCAGCGGGGGAGAGGATGATATTGCTTCCAATATCACAGAAGGTGTACACCCCCCTGTGATATGTTCCTAATATCCAGGGAAGGAGAGGATGACATTATTCGCAATATCACTGGGGGTGTACCACCTCCCGCCGGGATATTGTTCTTAATATCCGGAGGTGGAGAGAATGATGTTACTCCCAATATCACAGGGGGTGTACACCACCCCTGTTTGTAAACGCCCCCTATGATATTGTTCCAAATGGCCTGTGAAAGAGTAAACATGACTCCCATTATCGCGGGGGGTGTTCAGCCCTTATGATATTGTTTTCTAACATCCAGGGAAGGAGAGTATGCTATTACTCCCAATATCGCAGGGTTTGTACACCCTTTTGTGTTTTTGTGCCCAATATCCAGGAAAATAGAGGATGATGTTTCTCCCAATGTCGAAGTAATTGTACAGCACCCCTGTGATATTCTCCCTAATATCCAGAAAGGAAGAGAATGATATTACTCCCAACAGCGTAGGAAACGTATACCCGCGCTGTGGTATCTTTCCCAGTATCCAGTTGGGGAGAGGATCATATTACTTCCAATGTCGCAGGGTGTGTGCACCCCCTCTGTGATCTCGTTGCTGACATCCAGGTTTGGGGAGGACGACATTACTCCCAATATCGCAGGGGAAGTACACCCCCCCGTGACCTTGTTAGTCATTTCCTGGGTGGAGAGGATGATCTTACTCCCAATATCGCAGGGGGTGTTCACACCCCTGTGAAAATTTTCCTCATATCCAGAGGGCGAGAGGATGATATTACTCCCAGTACCGCAGGGGGTTTACACAGCCCTGTGATACTCTTCCTAATATCCACAGGGAGAGAGGATGATATGACTCCCAATATCGCAGGGTGGGTACACAACCCTGTGATATTGTTCCTAATATCCAGAGCGAAAGAGGATGATATGACTCCCAGTTTCGCAGAAGGTGTACACCCCTCCTGTCCTATTGTTCTGAATACCCTGGGAGGGAGAGGATAAGGTGACATTGAATATCGCAGGGAATGTACACCCTCCCCCTCTGATACCCTTCCTAGTATCCAGGGGAAGAGAGGATAATTGTACTCCCAATATCGCAGAGGCAGTACACCCCACCTGTGATATTGTTCCCAATATGCAAGGGGGGAGAGGATGATACTACTCTCAATATCGCAGAGGTGTTCACATCCCCAGTGACATTTTTCCTAATATCTAGGGGAGAGACAATTACATGACAGCAAATGTCGCAGGGTCTGTACATCCCTTCCTGATATTGTTCCTAATATCCAGGGGGGAAGAGGATGATATCGAATATGAAAGGGGGTGTACAACCCCCACCCCTAAGATATTGTTCTTAATATTCTTGAGTGGAGGTGATGATATGACTCCAAATAGCGCAAGGGTTGTTCACACCCCCCTGTGATATTCTTTCTAATATCCAGGGGGGGAGAAAGTAACATGACTTCCAATATTGCGGGTGGTGGATACCCCACCTGAAATATGGCACCGAATATCCAAAGAGGGAGAGGATGGCATTCATACCAATATCGAAGTGTGTGTACACGCCCCTTGTGACATGGTTTTTAATATCCAGGAGGTGGGAGGATATTAGTCCCAACGTCACAGAAGGTGTACACTACCCCTGTGATATTGTCCCTAACTTCCAGAGGGGAGAGGATGAGATCACTCCCAATATCTCAGAAGTTGTACATCCCCCGTGATGTTGTTCGTCATATCCAGGGAGGCACAGGATGACATTCCATTGAATTTCGCGACAGGCATACACGCACACTGTGATATTGTTCCTAATATCCAAGAAGGCAGAGGATGACATTACTCCCAATAAAGCAGTGGGTGTACATTACCCCTGTGTTATTGCCTCTAATATCCGGGACTGAAGGAGGTGGGGAGAGGATAAGATTCCCTCCAATGTAGCAGGTGGCTTGACGCCCCTCGTGGTGTTGTTTTACATATACAGCGGGGAAGACAATAATATTATTTTTGATAGTCCGATTCATCCGCTCCACCTTTCCGGAACTCTGAGGCCGGGAGGCGGCATGCAGTTTCCGTGTGATCCCCAATACTTTTGCCGTCTTCTGTAGCAAGTCAGCCACAAACGCAGGCCCGTTATCTGAGCCGATCCAGAAGGGCAGTCCCAATCTACGAATCAGATCTCGAAGAAGCACACGGGTTACTTCACGAGCTTTCTCAGTTTGTGTTAGATAAGCCTCCACCCACCCAGAGTAGGTACACCCAAGAACTAGTAAATACTTGTTACCTCCACACTTTGGCATCTCTGTGAAGTCTACCTGGAGATCTTCAAAGGGGGCTGCTCCATAAGCTTGTATGCCAGGTGGAATGGCTGGACCTTGCCTCGCATCATGCTGTTGGCAGCTGGCACATCACTGCCTCACTGTTTTGGCAAGGGCTGAGAAAGGCGAGATGTAGAAATACCGGCCTAACAACTTTTTGCAGTGACTCCTGACCTTGATGGGTGGTTTCTTGCACAGCCAGTACAACTGCAGCTCCTTGCAGCTGTGGCACAGCTACTCTCCCATCTGGTAACCGAATCCATCCTTCCTCCATCACTTGTCCCTCTACCTGGAGAAAGTCCTTTTCTTCCTTAGAATAAGCAGGTCTAAGATCAGGTGCTTGAGGGAGCAAAGGAGCTGTGACTGATGCCTGGAAAGGGGCAGATGCTGCTTTTTGAGCCTCTGAGTCAGCACGGGAATTCCCCAAGCCCACCAAGGTGGAAGCTCGCTGGTGTCCCCTGCAATGCATAACTGCCACCTTGTGGGGTTTCCATACTGCTTCTAATAAATGGAAGATTTCTGGTTGATATTTTCTGCCTTTTCCCCCAGAGTTCAATAGGCCCTTTTCTTTCTAGCATGCTCCATGCACTTGAAGGGTTAAAAAGGCATACCAAGAATCAGTGTAAGTGTTGACAGTCTCACCCTCACTGAGTTCTAAGGCCTGAATGAAAGCAATGAGTTCAGCTTTCTGGGCTGAAGTGGCCTGGGGCAACGATCTGACTTCAACAACAGTGTCCAGGGTTATCACTGCATACCCTGCACCTCTCTCTCCTTGGGGGTTGAAGAAGCTGCTCCCATGCACGCATAGTTCCCGGTCTACTGATGCCCAAGGCTGGTCCCGGATGTCAGGTCTGCTAGAGTCAACTGAGTCCAACAATTTTACACAATCATGCTCGACAGGGCTCTCTGATAGCGGGAGCAAGGTGGCGGGGTGTAGGGTGTTACAAACTTCAATGGTTATACGGGGATTTTCACAGAGCAAACTTTGGTACTTGGTGAGTCTGGCATTCGTTAGCCAATGATGTCCTTTAGTATTCATTAAAGTCACCACAGCATGGGGGGCCTTTATGTTCAGGTTCTGCCCAAGAGTCAGCTTCTTTGCTTCTTGTACTAGCAGGGCAGTTGCTGCCAAGGCCGTCAAACACAGGGGCCATCCTTTAGAAACCCCGTCTAGTTGTTTGGAGAGGTAGGCCACTGGCCTCGGCCAGGGCCACACAGTTTGGGTTCAAAGTCTGGCTGCCATCTTTTCTCTCTCTCTGACACATAGGATGTAAAAGGCTTTGTCAGATAGGGTAGCCCCAGGGCTGGGGCTGACATAAGTTTCTCCTTTAACTCATGAAAGACTTGCTGTTGTTGGGATCCCCATTCAAAAAGTTCCCGGTCCCCGCCCCATTGGTGACCTCATACAAAGGCTTGGCTAATACTGCAAAGTTTGGGATCCGCAGTCTACAAACCCCACAGCTCCTAAGAATTCTCTCACCTCCCTTCTGCTCTTAGGCTCTGCTAGATTACAAATGACCTGCTTTCTTTCTGATCCCAGGCTGCGTTGCCCCTGTCGGATAGTAAATCCCAAGGAACGTACCTGCTGTAGGCAGATCTGAGCTTTCTTCTTGGACACCTTACACCCACAGTCCTCCAGGTGTCGGCGTAGGGCAATCCATTCCCTTGGCGCACCGGACTGCCGTGGGGTGTCCCAGCAAAAGCTCATCACCCTAGCGGAGCAATGCGCAGCCTAGGTCTCTGGTGGGAAACTTCTGGAGGTCTCGAGCCCACGCCTCCCTGAAGATGGTGGGGGAGTTCTTGAACTCTTGGGGAAGCTCGGTCAAAGTGTACTGAGTAGTGACACCTGACTCCGGATCTTCCCACTGAAAGGCAAACAGCTTCTGGCTCTCCGGGGCTAATCTGATAGGAAAGAAAGCGTCTCTCAGGTCCAAGCAGGTGAACCAGCTGTCCTCGGCTGGCAGCAACCCCAACAATGTGGACGGGCTAGGTACTGTTGGATGGAAAGTCAGGGTAGCTTGACTAAGCAAGCGCGAATCCTGTCCCGGCCTGTAGTCCTTGGTCCATGGCTTGGGAACAGGCAGGAGGGGAGTGTTCCGTTGAGACTGACAAGGAACTATCATACCCAAAGTTCTTAGGTGCTTAAGAAGGACCTGGATACCTTGAAGAGCTTCTCTGGGGACCGGGTCCTGTTTTTGCCTAAGCGGCTGGGCCCCAGTCTTAACTGGCCAACCCTGGAGGGTTGTCTTCTGCCTGTACTCTTGGCCACCGCTTAGCCAGAGCTGGTCTTCTCTCTTGGCCCGGCTCAGTTCACAAAAGTCTCCATTCCTCCTCTCGGGGGACCGTAAGGGTCATAATGACTCCCATGGCGGGTCACTTTAGCAGCAAAGAGCTGTGTTCTGTCAAAGAGAGAGCAGCTCTCAGCTTGCTAAGCAAGTCCCTTCCCAACAAGGGCAAGGGACAGTCAGACATGTACAAAAACTGATGAATCACTTGATCTCCTCCTACAGTGCAAGTCCCAGGCAAGCAGAAAGCTTGCTTTGCTGAAACCCCCGTGGCTCTGGTGACTTCAATAGTCTTTCTGGATAAGGGGGCGACCGGGGCGGCTACTAGCGAATGTTCAGCACCGCTATCTACAAGAAAATCAATGTCTCTACCCTCGACTGTCATTCTGACCAGAGGCTCTTTGGGAACACTTGAGCCTGGTTTCCCTCAGTCCGATAACCCTTCTGCCAGGTTGAGCCAGGCCCCTTCCTCCTTGTCCGGGGCCTCCTGCTCTGAGTCACCTTGTTTTCTTTTGAGCTCAGGGCATTTGTTCTTCCACTATCCTATTTCTTTACAATAAGCATACTAGTGACGCTGCAAACTCTGACAGCCAAGCTGAGTTTCTTTCCCAGCGCCCCCCTTCCCTTGCTTCTTTGAGGGGACAGTCTGATTGCTGCAGCTAACAAACAGGTCGGCATTTCACCGGGCCTGACCTTCATTCTCTTTGCACTTTCCCTCGCGGCTTACTGCATCCCTGTTTACAAACACCTGCTTAGCTATTTCTCATCAATGTGATGTATTCATCCCTGCAAGCCCAGCCTGCTTCTGCAGTTTTCTTCTAACGTCTTCCGCGCTTTGACGGACTAAAGCCATGTGAATCATGCGCTGATTTTCAGGGTTATCAGGATCAAGGGGAGTTTACATACCATAGGCCTCACACAGTCTCTGGTAGAATTGTGGTGGACTTTCTTCTTTTCCCTGAATGACCTCAGAGACCTTGTTAACGTTTGTGGCCTTCTGAGCTCCCCTCTTGAATCCTTCTAAGAGAGCTTCCCTGTCTCAGTTTAGCCTTTGCATATCCTCTCTTTCATGTGGGTCCAACTGGGGGTGGGTTCCTGGTAACTGGGTCCTTCCATACTCTTGGGGGGTTTTGATAATCAGCTGGTGCATGTTCCTCTAGCCACTTAGTTGCTACGTGGAGCCCTCTCCGCCTTTTGCCTTTCATCTCTCTTAAAGAGTAACATGAGCAACCGGTGGCGATCAGCCCAGGTGGGGTTGTGGGTCTGGATAACAGTTTGGAGCAAATCAATTAGTGCTTGCGGCTTTTCGCTCTAGGACGGGGTATTGTTTTCCCAGTTGAGAAGGTCGGCAGAGGTGAAGGACTGGTACACAAAAACACGTCTCTCCACCACGTGACCATCCTCCTGTCTCCCAGTATACCGCTGCTCTCTCAGGGGCGTTTGGATCCCCGTTTTGGGTCGTAAACGAGTTGCCGAGGGAGGGGTGGAATGGCGCAATGTTACTTACCGCAATTAATAATCTCAATTATTAATTGATACTGATAATTATCAATATTAATAACTGATCATATAATTCTTAAAATCAATACCGATAATAATGATAATTCGTATTAAAGAGTTATACTCACGATAACAATAAATGATGAATATTAATGATTAATGACGCCTGGTCTTAAAGAGTGATATTGATCTTATTCATTAGAAAACTGTCATATTAGCTCCTAATAATTAACAGTAATATTAATAATCTGAACACTATTTTTAGCAATGATTTCTTAATATTAATATTAATATTGGTAATACATATTCATGTTAATAAATGAGGAAGAATTAATATGAATATTATCCCTAATACCTCAGTGGGTGTACACCCACCAGTGATATTGTTCCTAATGTCCAGGGAGGGAGAGAGCATGATATGACGTTCAATATCGCAGTAGGTGTACACCCACCTGGTGATATTGATCCGAATATCATCTCCAGGGGGTGGCGTATGACGTTACTCCCAAGATAGCAGTGGGTGTGCATCCACCCGGTGATATTCCTCCTAATATTCCCGGAAGAAGAGAATGCTATTACTCCCAGTATCTCAGGAAGTGTACACCTCTTCTGTGACATTGTTCCTAATATCCGGAGGGGGAGAGGGTGATATTGCTCGCAATATCGCAGGCTGTGTACACCCACCCTCTCATATTGTTCCTAGCAGCCAGGAAGTGAGAGGACGATATGACTCCCCATACAGCAGGAGGTGTACATGCATCCTGGGATATTATTCCTAATATCCACGGAGAGGAGAGGCTGATATGACTCCCAATATCGCAGGGGGTGTACATCCAGTCTGTGATATTGTTCTTAATATTCAAAGGTGGAGAGGTTGATATTACTCCCAATATCACAGAAAGTGTACAAACCTGTGTATTATTGTTGCTATTATCCGGAAGAAGAGAAGATGATATCACCCCCCCATCGCAGGAGGTGTACACCCACTCTGTGATATTTTTTCCAATGTGCAGGGCAGGGGAGGATAATACTCTTCTTCATAGCACAGGGTGTGTACAGCCCCACTGTGATATGGTCCTTAATATTCCAAGGCGGAGAGGATGATCTTACTCCCAATACCGCAGAAAGTGTACACAACCCCAGTGATACGGTTCCCATGATCCAGGAGAGAAGAGGATGATGTTACTTTCAATATCGCATGGGGTGGACAGGCCCCCAGTGATATTGTTCCTAATTTCAACGTGGGAGAGGATGATACTACACGGAATGCCCCTAGGGGTAAAAACACTCCTGTGATATTGTTCTTAATATCAAGGGGAAAGAGGATGCTATTACTCCAAAGAGCGCAGAGGATGTGCACCCGTCTGTGACATAGTTGGTCATTTCCAGAGGCGGAGAAGATACTACTGACAATAACGTGAACACGCTGTGTGACCACCGTGGATCGTCATATCCAGGGGGGGAGAGGGGGGCGATGTGACTCCCCGCATCGCAGGGGGCGCCCGCCCCCCTGCGACGTGAATCGTCATATCCAGAGGGGGGTGATATGACTCCCCGCATCGCGGGGGCCTCACCCCCTTGCGATGGGGGTCCTAAGATCCAGGGGGTGATAGGGGCTGGCTCTTACTCCCCGTACCCCGGGGTGGGGCCTCAACCCCTGCGATGGGGCTCCTAAGAGCCAGGAGGGGAGAGGGGCTGGCTCTTACTCCCGGTATCCCAGGAGGTGTGTACAACCCCTGCGATATTGGGAGTAATATCATCCTCTCCCCCTGAATATAAGAAACAATATCACAGGAGGATGTACACCCCCTGCGATATTGGAAGTAACATCATTTTCTCCCCCTCCGGATATTCGGAACAATATCACAGTGAGTGTGTACAGCCCCTGCGACATTGCCGCTAGTATGTTCCTCTCCCTCCCAGGATAGAAGGAAGAATGTCACAAGGGGGTGTACATCCCCTGCGATATTGGCTGTAATATCTTCCTCTCCCCCGCTGCCCTTTAGGAGCAATGTCACACAAGGGGTGTACACCCCCGGCTATATTGGGAGTGATATCATCCTCTCCATCCCTGGATATTAGGAACAATATCCCTAGGGAGTGTACACATCCTGCAATATTCAAACTAATATCATCCTCTCGCCGCCTGGATATTAGGATCAATATCACAAGGGTGGTGTGCACCCCCGGCGAAATTGGAAGAAATATCATCCTCTCCACCTTTGGATGTTAGGGACAGTATCACAGGGGAGGTCTCTGCCCCCTACGATATTGGGAGTCATATCATCCGCTCCCACCCACAATATTAGGAACAAGATGACCGAAGGGATGTACACCCACTGCACTATTTTCAATAATGTCATCCTCTACCCCCCGGCTATTAGGAGTAACATCATAGAGGGGTGTACACTTTCTGCGATATTGGGAGTAATATCCTCTCTCCCACGGATATCGGGAACAGTTCTATTAATTATTAATATTAATAAATATAATAACAATAGTAATCATCAATATTAATAATTACAGTAGAGACAGTAAAACTTAGTACGGATGAAAAACATTAATGGTTACTATAAATAATAGCAATATCACTATTAATAATAAAATAATGATATCACTAATTAATGTTACTTCAATCAATCATAAGTGATGTCGGTAATAAAACAATAATTAATATTAAGATTAATAACTAATATTAAAAGTGACATTAATATTAATAATTAATTTTAATCATGCATAATCATATCTTGAAATAATCATTAATGATTAATAACGTTATACTGTTAATTAATATTACCATTGATAATTATTAATAAGACTGATGTTTAATAATTCAGAATATTATTACTGCTAACACCACAGAGGGTGTACACCTACCTGTGATATTGTTCCTAATATCCAGGGATGGAGAGCATGATATTAATTTTCATATTGCAGTAGGTGTACACTCACCCTGTGACACCAATCCTAATACCCAGTGGGTGGAGTATGACATGACTGCCAACATAGCAATCAATGTACAGCCACCGAGTGATATCGCTCCTAATATTCACGGAAGAAGCGTATGATATTACTCCCAATATCGCAGGGAGTGTACAACTCTTCTGTGATACTCTTCCTAGTATCCCGAGGGGGAGAGGGTGATATTAATTCCAGCATCGCAGGCTGTGTTCACCCAGCCTGTGAAATTGTTATTAATATCCTGAAAGGGAGAGGATGATATTACTCCCCATAGTAGATAGATATGACTCCCCATAATAGAGCAGGAGGTGTACACCCACCCTGTGATATTCTTCCTAATATTCAGAGGCCGAGAGGTTGATATTACTCCCAATATCGCAGAAAGTATACACCCCCGTGTGAGATGGTCCTTCATAATATTCCAAGGCGGAGGGGGTGATATGACTACGTATATGGCAGAAAGTGGACACCCCCCAGGGATATTGCTCCCATGATCCTGGAGGGAAGAGGATGATATTACTTTCAATATCACAGAAGCTGGACACGCCCCCACTGATATTGTTTCTAATTGCAACGTGGGAGAGGAGGATATGACACGCGATATCCGAGGGAGTGGAAACACCCCTGTGATACTCTTCTTAATATTCAGGGAGGAAGAGGATGATATTACTCCCAATACAGACGGGTGTACACCCGTCTGTGAAACAGATCATAATCTCCAGACGAGGAGATGATATTGCTCACAATATGGTAAACAGGCTGTGAGTCCACCGCGGATCCTAAAAACCAGGGGGGGAAGAGGGGCTGGCTCTTACTCCCCGTATCGCGGGGGGCGCCTCGCCCCCCTGCCATGTGAATCGTCATATCCAGGGTGCGAGAGGGGGTTGATATGACTCCCCGCGTCGCGGGGGCGCCCGTCCCCCTGCGATGTGGATCGTCTTGTCCAGGGTGGGAGAGGGGGGTGATATTACTCCCCGCGTCGTGGTGGGCGCCCTCCCCCCTGCGATATGTATCGTCTTGTCCAGTGTGGGAGATGGGGGTGATATTACTCCCCGCATGGGGGGGTCGCCCGTCCCCCTGCGTTGTGGATCCTCGTATCCATGTGGGGAATGGGGGGTGATATTACTCCCCGAGTCGCGGGGACGCCTGCCCCCATGAGATATGGATCGTCATATCCAGGGGAGAGAGGGGGTGAGATTATTCCCCGCATCGAGGGGGGCCTCCGCCCCCCTGCGATGTGGGTCCTAATATCCAGGGGGGGAGAGGGGGCTTATATTACTCACCGCATCTCGGTGGGCGCCCTCGCCCCCCTGCGATGTGGATCGTAATATCCAGGGTGGGAGAGGGGGGCGATATTACTGCCCGCATCGTGGGGGGTTATTAATACGTTACTCCTGGGAGATTTTCTCTACTGCCACACTTGGTTGACACCCTGGGACATTATTTTCCGTATTTTGGGAAGATGCAACTGTTAAAATCACAGGAGGGATACACCCTGCGATGTTCGTAATATTTTAGGGGAATGTTAATCCTGATTTCACAGGACTCTGTACCCTGTTGTATTATTCATAATATCCTAGCGGGACAATAATAAGAATGTCACAATGTGTGTACACCTTGGGGTGTTATTCTTAGTCTCCTAAGGGGAAGTTAGTTTATTGTCACACGGTGTATTTTCCCTTTGATATTATTGGTAATATACTTGGGGGATGTCACTCCTTATGTCACAGGTTTTCTACACCCTGTCAAATTCCTTGTATTGTTTTTAGAAGATGTCACTCCTCATATCACAGAGGGTGTACACTCTGTGATAATATCGTCATATTCTAGGGAAATGTTACTTTTAATGTCACAGAGGGAGTACACCTTGTCAAATTTTTCGTTATAGTTTTGTGGAATGTTACTGCTAATGTCACACGGGGTGTACACACGGTGATATTACGTGTCATATTCTCTAGAAATATTACTCGTATGTCACAGGTCCTATACACCCTTTAATATTCTTCATAATATTGTAGGAATAGGTGACTACTAATGTCACAGGGCGAGTCGGACCTGTCATAAAATTCGTAATATCCTTGCGGGAGTTCACTAGTAATTTCACAATGTGTGTACACCCTTTGATATTCTTCGTATTATCCTAAGATGTTACTACTCATGTCCCAATGCAGGTACATTCTCTGATATTCTTCATTATATCCTAGGGGGATGTTACTTCTAATGTCACACGGGGTGTACTCCCTGTGTTCTATTTCGTAATGTCCTAGGACAGTTTTACTTTTAATGACTCAGGGGGTGTACACATTGTGATATGATTCGTGGTATTCTAGAAGGATGTTACTCCTAATGTCACAGGGATGTAGACCCTGTGAGAGTATTCATAATTTTCCAGGGGTCTATACTCCTAATGTCACAGAAGATAACACCCAGTGACATTATTCGTAATATTCTAGCGAGATGATGCTCCTAATGTCACAGGGGGTGTACACCCTGTGATATTATTCTTAGTATTCTCGGGGGATGTTACTCTTAATGTCACACGTGTGTTCCTTCTGTGATATTATTGAAAATATGCTAGCTGGATATTACTACTGATGTCACAATGCGTGTACACCATGTGATATTATTAGTAATATTCTGGGGGGATGTTACCCCTAACGTTACAGGGGTGTACACCATGTGATATTGTTCCCAATATTGTAGGGGGATGTTACTCCTAATGTCACGGGACCTGTACACCCTTCGATATTATTTGTAATCTTATAGAGAGATATTACTTAAAGTATCATAGTGGGTGTACACACATGGGGTACACCCACTGGGATATTATTTCTAATATCTTCAAGAGACGTAACTCCTAATATCACAGTGGGCGTACCCCATGTGTTTACACCTGTGATATTCTTTGTAATATCCATGGTAAACATGACTGCTAGTATCCCACAGAGGGTACACCCTGTGATATTATTCACCATATCTGAGGGAGGTATAACTTTTAATATCACAGTGGGTGTACACACTGTGATATTATTTGTCATATCGTAGAAGAATATCATTCCTATTGTCACAGGGGTTTCACATCCTGTGAAATTATTTGTAGTCATCCAGGGGGGTGATTATCGTAAAGTCGCAGGGTGTGTACACCCTGTGATATTCTTCTTCATATTCTAGGGGGATGTGACTCCTCATGTTGCAAATGTGTACACGCTGTGATATTATTCACCATCTACTAGCTGGCTATTGTTACTAATGTCACAATGTGTGTACACCTTGTGATGTTATTCGTAATATCCTAAGGGGATGTTCCTCCTGTTGTCACAGGGGCTGTGCTTTCTGTGCTATGATTTGTAGTATCCCAGGGGATGTTACTCCTACCATACAAATTGGGTACACTTTGTTATATTATTCGTAATATCCTAGAGTGATGTTACCCCTCATATCACGGGGGTGTTCCTCCTGTGATGTTATTCTTCACATTCTAGGAAGATGTGAACCCCTAATATCACAGAGCGTGTACAATCTGTGAAGTTATTCATAATAGTTTCGGGGGATGTTACTCCTAATGTCACACTTGGTGTATAAACCGTGATATGATTTGTCAAGCTTTTTTGGATATGTTACTCCTAATCTCACAGGGGCTGTACACCCCGTGATATTATTCATAATATCTTAAAGAAATATTACCACTAATATCACAGGCGGTGTACACCCTGTGGTATTATTCCCGATGTTGTAGGGTGATGTTACTCCTAATGTTACAGATGGTATTCACATTCTGATAATACTCGTCATACCCTAAAGGGATGTTACTACTGATGTCACAATGCACGTACACAATCTGATATTATTTCTTATATCCTCGGGCAATGTTGCTTCTAATGTCACATGGGGTGTACACTTTTTGATATTATTCGTCATATTTTAGAAAGATGTTACTCCTAAACAGGTGTACACCCTGTGAAGTTATTCACAATAATTTTGGAGGCTGGGACTCCTAATGTCACCCGTGGTGTACAGTGATATTATTCATAATATTTTATGGAAATGTTACTCCAAATGTCGCAGGGGCCTTACACCTTGTAATATTATTCATCATAACCTAATGAAATGTTACCTCTAATGTCACAGGGGGTGTACACCGTATGATATGGTGCCCAGTATTGTAGGGGGATGTTACTCTTAATATTACAGGGGGCGTTCACACTGTGATAATATTCGTAATATCCTAAATGGATGTTAATGCTAGTGACACGACGCGTGTACATCCTCTGTATTTGTTCGTTATATCCTCGGGGGAGGTTTCTCCTACTGTCACATGGGGTGTACTCTCTGTGATATTATTCAGAATATCCTAGGTGGATGTTACTCCTCGTGTCACAGGGGCTGTGCATTCATTTTGTGATGTTATTCACAATGTCCTAGAAGGATGTTACTCCTCAGGTCACAGGGGATGTACACCCTGTGATATTATTCATACTATCCTAGGGGATGTTACTCCAAATGTCACAGAAGGTGCACACTCTGTGATATTACTTGCAATGTGCAGGGAAATGTACCCCTAATGTCACAGGGCATGTGCACCATGTGTGCACAGCCCCTGTGATGTTATTTGTAATATTCTTGAGGGATGTTAATCCTAATATTCCATATGCTGTTAACCATGTGTGAACACCTTTGTGGTATTATTCCTAACATACTAGAAAGATGTAACTCCTAACATCACGTGGGGTATAGGCCATGTGCGTACACCTTCTGTGATATTATTCATAACATCGTAGGGAGATGCTACTCGTAATTTTACAAGGTGCGTACATTATGTGTGTACACCCCCTCTGATGGTATTTGTAATATTCTAGGGGAATGTTGCTGCTAATGTCACAGGGAGAGTACACCATGTGTATGCAACCCTGGTAATATTATTTCTAATATCTTGGGAGGATGTTGCTCCTAATGTCACCTGGAGTGTACAGCATGTGTGTACACCTTCTGTGATATTCATAAATCACAGAAAAAGATTACACCTAATGTAACAGGATGTGTACACCGTGTGCATCAACCGCCTTTGATATTATTCGTAATATACTAGGGGGCTGTGACTTTGAATGTCACAAAGAGTGTACAAAATGTCACAGGGTGTGTATGCCTCATGATATGATTCCTGATATCAAGAAGGATGTTACTCCTAAGGTCACGGGGGATGCACACACTTCGATAATATTTGTAGTCTTATAGGGAGATTTTACTGTAAATCTCACAGTGGGTGTACACTATGTACACTATGTGTAGACTGTGATATTATTTGTAATATCTCAGATACTACAGAGTTATAGCTCTCTGTGTTATATTAGAGATATATCTAAGACAGTACAAATAATACCACAGTGGGTGTACCTCATGTGTGTACACCCTGTGATATTAGTTGTAATATCCATGGTAAACATTACATCTAATATCACAGAGAGTGTTCTCCCTTTGATATTTCTCATACTCTCATAGGGAGATATTGCTTTTAATGTCGCAGTAGGTGTACACCATGCGTGTACATTCTGTGATACACCTTATATCCTAGGGAGATATCTCTCCGAATATCAGTGTGTGTACGCCTTGTGATATTCTTCATATCCTAGAAGGATGTTACTCATAATAAGACAGAGGGCGTACACCCAGTGATGTTCTTCGTAATATCCTAGGGAGATGTTACTCCTAATGTCACACGGGGTGTACACCCATGATATTACTCCTAATATTCTAGGGGGATGTTACTTTTAAAGTCACAGGGGGCGTACACCCTGTGAGGTTGTTCGTAATATCCTAAGAAGATGTTGCTCTTAATGTCACATGGGGTGTACACCCTGTGATATTACTCAGAATATCTTATGGGGATGCTACTCCTAACGTCACAGGCTGTGTACACCCTGTGATGCTATTCGGAATATCCACAGAGATGTTACTTTTGATGTCACAGACAGAGTCCACCCTTTGATTTTTTTATCATCTTAGGGAGATATGACTTCAAATATCACAGTGGGTGTACACCCACTGTGATGTTATTCGGAATACCCTAGGGAGATATAACTTTTAATATCACCGTGGGTGTACATACTATTTGTGTACACCTACTGTGATATTATTCCTAATATCCTAAAAATAAATAGGACTCCTAATATCACAGTTGGTGTACACACCGTGATATGAGTCGTAATATTCCAACAGGATGTTACTCCTCAGGTCACAGGTGGTTAATACCCTGGGACAGTATTCCTCATATTCCAGGGCGGTGATACTCCTAAAGTCACAGGGTGTGTACCCCGTGATATTATTCCTCCTATTCAAGGGGGACGTTACTCCTAATGTCACAGGGATGTACACCCTGTGATATTATTCATAGTATACCAGAGGGATATTAGTACAAATGTCACAATGCGTGTACACCTTGGCATATTATTCGTAATATCCTAATGTCACAGGGGGTGTGTTCCCTGTGACATTATTCCTAATATCCTAGACGGCTATTTCTCCTAACATCACAGGGTGTGTACACCTTGTCATATCATTCATAATATCCTAAAACTACGTTATTCCTCATGTCACAGAGGGTGTTCACCTTGTGATATTATTCGTAATTGTTTTGTGGGATGTTACTCCTAATGTCATACAGGGTGTACACAGAGTCACACAGTGCTATGACGTGTAATATTATATAGAAATGTTACTCGTAAATCACAGGGGCTGTACCTCCTGTGATATTATTCGTCATATTCTAGGGGAATGTTACTATTGTCACAGGGGGTGTACACCCTGTGATATTACTCGTCATATCCTAGCGGGATGTTACTACCAATGTCACAATGCGTGTACACCCTGTGATATGATTTATAATATCCTAGAGACGTTACTAAGGTCACAATGCATGTACACCCTCTGATATTATTCATCATATCCTCAGGGGATGTCACTTTTAATGTCACACGGGGTGTACTCCCTGTGATATTATTCATAATATCCTAAGGGCTTGTTACTTTTAATGTCACCAGGGGTGTATATCATGCGTATTCAACACCTGTGATACTATTCCTAATATCCTAGGGGCATGTTCCTCCTAATGTCACATGGGGTGTACACCATGTGTGTACACCTGCTGTGATATTATTCATAATATCCTAGGGGAATGTTACTCCTGATGGCACAGACGGTGTACACCATGTGTGTACACCGCCTGTCATTACTCGTAATATCCTAGGGGGATGTTTCTTTCAATGTCACAAAGGGTGTACAAAATGTCACAAAGGGTGTACAAAATGTCACAAAAGGTGTTCACCTTGTGACGTTATCTGTAATACCCTGGAAGGACGTTACTCCTAATAGGTCACAGGGGTGTACACCTTTTGATATTATTTGTAATCTCATAGAGAGATATGACTTGAAATATCAGTGGATGTACACACATAGTGTATACCCTGTGATATGATTCATAATATCCTAGGGAGATACAACTCCTGATATCACAGTGCGTGTACCCCGGGTATGTACACCCTTGATGTTAGTCATAATATCCAGGGTAAAGATTACTCCTAAGATCACACAGTGGGCATACCCTGTGATAATTTTCATCATATTATAGGAAGATATTGCTTCTAATATCACAGTGGGTATACCCCTTTTGTGTATACTGTGTGACGGTATTCTTTATATCCTAGGGAGGTATTACTCCTAATATCACAGTAGGTGTTCACCCTGTGTTATCATTATTTGACCTTGCTGCCTTTTTGAACCCACACTACAAAGGAATGGAACAGATAAGATATTGAGATTAGACTGTGCTGCCGTGCGGCCGCCGCAGGACACCTTTCATATCCCTGTTTCTCAGGCTGTAGATGAAGGGGGTCAGCATGGGGGTGACCAGTGTGTACATCACTGAGGCCACTGCACCCTTTCTGGGGGAAGATGACACATCTGAACTGAGGTACCCTCCAACGCCTGTTCCATAAACTCAGCAAACAACTGACAGGCGAGACCCACAGGTGGAGAGGGCTTTATACTTCCCACCTGATGAAGAAACCCTCAGAATGGAGGAAACAATTTTAGAGAAAGAGAAAAGGGTCCCCAAGATGGGAAGAAAACCAAATATGGCAGCAGGGAAATACATGATTATGTTAATGGTGAAGGTGTCACAACATGCAAGATGGGAGAGTTGAGAAGGGTCACAGAAGAAATTAGGAATTTCCACATCCTTGAAGCAGGTCACTTGCAAGGCAATCAAGTTGTGCAGCTGGGAGTCTAAAAGACTGAGGGAAAAAAAAAAGACAACAAAACTAGAAAGGCACAGAAACACGGGTTCATGATGGTGAATGATATAGAGGGTGACAGATGGCTACAAACCAGTCATAGGCCATCACACTCAGGAGCATGTCTCTCTTCCATGCCTCCAAAAATGGCAAAGAGAGACATCTGATTCAGGCAGCCTGCATAGGAGATGACTCTGCTGTGAGACTGGATGTCCACAATCATCTTGGGGACCGTGGTGGAGGTGAAACCGATGTCAGGCAAGGACAGGTTGGAGAGGAAGAAGTACATGGGGGTGTGGAGGTGGGAGTCAGGGCTGATGGCCAGGATGATGAGCAGGTTCCCCAGCACCGTGACCAGGCACATGGACAGGAACAGCCCAGCGAGGACCGGCTGCAGTTCTGGATCCCCTGAGACTTCTAGGAGGAGGAATATAGAGACATCTGTTAGATTCTGTGGGTCTGCATAATTTGGACACCTTTGCCTAGAAAAGAGGGTTGAAAAATGGGAAACAAGTAAACCAACACCTGGCATTGTGTCTGCATTTTGAATAGAAGCAATTCACAAGTAATGTTTTCAGATTTCAGAGCAATCCACACTCAGCAATATTTTGCAGTTCTGACAGACTCAATTGTCTTCTAATGCTTTCATCATTGATTTCTGTGTTATTCACTTCTTGCTGTACACACCTGCCTTAGAGACACTAGATTCAAGAATGTTCCAAGAACCAGATCATCATACATAACAAATTCGTAACTGCTAGAAAATACAGCCTATCTTTTCCGAAGAAAACTATGTAATAAAACCATTCTCTTCACTTGAAGAAAAAGGTTATCCTAATTAAAGGAAATTAAGAACTCAAATATTTTATTCTACTAGATTGATGAATTCCCTTGATTTAGAACATTTATAAACACTGTAGAACAGCTGAGACCATGTCATCTGGAAATGAAATTAAAGTTGATAGTTCATAAGCAGAAAATAGTTCCACATGCCAGTTAGGTACTAGTGATTTCATCATTATGTTTTCTGACTTTTCTCCTTCAAGAGAGTAATTGCTTACTCAAATCGGTGGGTCTGGTTTTAAAATTCATGGAAGCTATAACTCCTGTCCTTAGCTTAGGTGGACTTAGAGTTTTCATCAGAAAGTTTGGCCAGATGCGGTGGCTCATGCCTGTAATCCCAGCACTTTGGGAGGCTGAGGAGGGCGGATCACGGGGTCAGGAGATCAAGACCATCCTGGCCAACATGGCGAAACCCCGCCTCTACTGAAAATACAAAAACTTCGCCCGGTATGGCGGTGCACACCTGTAGTCCCAGCTACTCGGGAGGCTGAGGCCGGAGAATGGCTTGAACCTGGGAGGCAGAGGCTACAGTGAGCCGAGATCACACCACTGCACTCCAGCCTGGGCAAAAAGAGCAAAACTCCGTCTCAAAAAACAAAAAACAAGAGGAATCAAGTAAGTCGAAGTCACACTTATGACAGCCAATTTTTGTGAACCAAGGAAGTGTGAATTCAAGAATTCACATAGATGTTGACTTTGGCTATCTCCTATGTGCCAAGCAAGATATAGGCTCTAGGGAATTATTAATTCAGCTTATTAAATCTCCCAGTTCTTTTCAATACAGAGAATATTTACATGAGAAAACTTAAGTTAAAAATATGTTACAAAAACTACTGTTAAGTGATGTTGTCTCATTTATGAAACCACCTAATTGCTTTAGGCATCTTTCAAAAATTTCAACTTATCCTGAAGTTTCAATTTACATACAGAATATCACCCACATTTTTGTTATTTTTCAGTTTCCTCTCAATGAATGGAATCATCAAACTTTTTATCCTTTTTTTTTTTTTTTGAGATGGAATCTCGCTCTGTTGCCCAGGGTAGAGTGCAGTGGTGCAATCACAGTTCACTGCAGCATCGACCTCCGAGGCTCAAGCGATCCTCCCACCTCAGCCTCCCAGGTAGCTGGGACTACAGGCATGCACCATGATACATGGCTAACTTTTATAAAATTTTTTGTAGAGATGGGGCCTTCCTATATTGCCCAGATTGGTCCTGAACTCCTGGGCTCAAGCAATCCTCCCGCCTTAGCCTCCCAGAATGCTGAAATTACAGTGTGATTCACAGTGCCCTGCCTCACTGAAACTTTTAAATCATAAAATTATCTGCATTCTGTACGTTCCTTGAGCACATAGACACACTTTTTCATCAATGGGGACACATTCCTACTATAAGGCTGAGAAAAGAGAAGGGAGTTCAATACTTACTGAATAAATGTAGGCATAAACCTCACTACCTGTTTCAAAGGCCTCATTATTTTCTTCTCTAAGACAAATACAGAGTCACTTTGCAGTCATTTACAGATTTCTCTTTAAACAACCCTGAGCCTAGAGATAGGGGTAAGTGGTTGGACTCTGAGTTGAGTAAGAATGCCATGCTTACCTTGTACATGCTGTAGCACTGCTGCAGCACCGAGCTATAAACCTTGTCCTGCACACACGAAAACACAGCACACATCTCAGTTCAAGGGAAAAACAATGTCTACTGGATAGATGGCAAAGGTACACTGACTCTTGGCCAAACAGGATAATGTTTACAAACTTGGTCCCACCATAGTCGTGTGCTGAAAAAAAGTGTTTGCGTTTTTTTTTTGAGATGGAGTCTCGCTCTGTTGTCCAGGTTGGAGTGCAGTGATGCAATCTTGGCTCACTGCAACCTTTGCGTCCCCGGTTCAAGCGATTCTCCTGCCTCAGCCTCCCAAGTAGCTGGGATGACACGTGTGCGCCACCATCCCTGGCCAGTTTTTGTAGTTTTAGTAGAGACAGGGTTCCGCCACATTGGCCAGGCTGGTCTTGAACCCCTGACCTCAAGTGATCTGCCTGCCTTGACCTCCTAAAGTACTAGGATTACAGGTGTGAGCCACTGTTCCCAGCCAGAAGTGTTTAAACTCTAATTTGTGAATCAGTAAGCCTTACTTTAGGAGGGCTTTCAATATAGATGAGGAATAGAAGGTATTAGTGAGATAGGGTGCATATACATTTTAAAAAGATTATGCTCATGTAAATGATAAACATAAACCTTTGCTATATACCCTGAGAAACTTTCGCAAAAGCCACCTAGTTTAAATCTGACCAAGGAAGGCATTCAACATACTCAGCAATACATTTAAATAAATAAATAAATAAACAATGACACATTACCAACAACTCCTCCTCTTGATATTCAATAACTGGTTTTCCATCTTTACTGTTTTTCAATTATAGAATTCCGAACAACCTACAAAGTTTGATAAACTGAAATTATACAATGAATTCATTAGACCATGTTTATTTTGCCTTAGTTTAAAAACTTTGAACATGCCACAGCACAAGAAACACAGCTTCTTAAAGCAGACCCAAGAACGAATAAAGCAAATAGGAAGAACTTGATTTTAAAATTGCAACCAATTTTATTTTAATTTTACTTGGATGCAATAGCCAGAGAACTTTGCTAAATTCTGAATAGTAAAGATCACCCATAACTTCACCATACAATTTCAGAAAGATACACTGTGTATGTAAATACCATGACCATCCAGAAATTTTCTTCTGGTTCATTAAAGAACTGTCTGTTCTTCTGCGTATGTAAAGATTTTGCAGGTTTTGATGGGCTAAAGGTCCTACAAAGGTTAAAAAAATATGTTTGGGACAATTCTCCAGCAGCAGTTTTAAGAATTCACTGAACTCTAAAGGCACACTTAGAGGTATTACCTTGTAAACTGTACAATAGCTTCACACAATCCGACATTTCTAATCCTCTCATTCTTTTCTATTTTTTTTTGGAGACGGAGTCTCGCTCTGTCACCCAGGCTGGAGTGCAGTGGTGCGATCTCCGCTCACTGCAACCTCCGCCTCCCGGGTTCACGCCATTCTCCTGCCTCAGCCTCCCGAGTAGCTGGGACTACAGGCGCCCGCCACCACGCCCGGCTAATTTTTTTGTATTTTTAGTATTGACGGGGTTTCATTGTGTTAGCCAGGATGGTCTCGATCTCCTGACCTCGTGATCCGCCAGCCTCGGCCTCCCAAAGTGCTGGGATTACAGGCTTGAGCCACCCGCCCGGCCTCTTTTTCTTTTCTACCTCATTTGGATGATAAAATAAAAGCTTATTTTCCTCCTGAAACATGAGGAAACAGAAGCACATCATGAATAGAAACACTTCATCTTAGCTATTGAAAACGCTAAGTTCAGTGTCGACCTCTTGTGTTGCACATGCTAATGACAAAACCAAAGAAAAACCGGTTTTAGAAAAACAGGAATTGTAATCCTAGCACTTTGAGAGGCCGAGGTGAGAGGATCACCTGAGCTCAGGAGTTCAAGACCAGCCTGGGCAACACCGTGAGACCTCATCTCTATTTAAAATAATATGAATAACAGGAATTATCTCATCATTGTGCAAATACTGCCCAACAGTCAGAAGGCAATTTCGATAGTCAGTAAGTCACATCTGAAGTAGCACCAGGTAATTTTTATGGAAACTCAAGTCTCCAGATTTCTTTCCTAGAGCTAATCTGTAATACACCAATGCTTGTAAGAAATAAAGGTTTGCACATCTGCAGACACATAGCTCCCTGAAAATTAAATCCAGCCAGTTCCCAGGCATTTGAACTGACGAGTTTTTTTTTTTTTTCTTTTTCTGGAGATGGGGTCTCTGTCACCCAGGCTGTAGTGCAGTGGCCCAATTACAGCTCACCTGCAGCCTCAATCACAAGCGATCCTCTGGCCTCAGCCTCCTGAGTAGCTGGAAATACAGGTGCGTGCCACCACGCCTGGCTCATTTTTCGATTTTTTTTTTTTTTTTTTTTGGTAGAGTTGGGGGTCTTGCTTTGTTGCCCAGGCTGGTCTGGAACTCCTGGCCCCAAGTAATCCTCCCATCTCGGCCTCCTAAAGTGCTGGGATTACAGGCTTGAGTCACAGCGCCCAGTCTGGACAGTCTTTAAAAGAACTCTGACTTGCTGGTAACGAAACACAGCTCCGGACATCCTTTGAGAAAGTCGCTGTCCCCACCTCAGCACACACAAACACAAACACACACACACACACACACACACGTGTCCCGGAACTTACACACACACACACACACACGTGTCCCGGAACTTACACACACACACACACACACACACACACACACACACACACGTGTCCCGGAACTAATTTTCCTCATTTGGGTGAAAACTTTTACAGGGTCCTCCTGGCTTGCATCATTTGAAGGCTAGCGTCTGCCACTCTGCTTCCACGCTTCTAGTTGGGGACTACCCACTTAACAAAGCCAAGTTCAATTTTAATTTCCCAGAACTGACGCAAAGCAAAGCGCAAAGAGACTGAACCTGGGGTGTGGAGTGATACAAACCTGACGGGGCTTTATTCCATAGACAGACATCGACCCAGGACCTGAAGCGGTCCCTGCCTGCTGTCAGGTCCCCGCCGCAGCCCCCGGCCCGGGGTCAGCACCTGGAACAACGCAGGCTAGGTCAGTGCCGCTCGAGGTGGGCAGAACCACAGAGCCGCCGCCCCTGGGGGCACCGACGCCGCCCGCTCACGCGCCGCCCCCTCCGCATACCTCTGCTTCCCGCGGCCAGAAGCGCGGGTTGTAGATGAAGAAACTCAGCAGCGCCGGCGGGAACTGCTTCTCCTGGGCCGCCGAGGGCCCGCTCCCGGCCCCGGCCGCAGCTGCAGCCATCCCGGCCGGGTCCCCACCTCGGGAGCCTCCCACAGCCAGCCCACAGAAAGCAGCCACCTGCTAGAACACCGCACTTCCGCCTCCCTCGCCACCACCCCGGAAGCGCTCGCCGCCGACCAGGAAGAAGAACCCGCCTCGCAGCGTCCTCTTCTGGCACCCCAGGGTGGCCTTGTTGTCTGTTTCCCGGCCGAGTTTGTGTTTTGCTGGCTTGCGGAGTTTTCTCCTGGCTACAGGCGAGGGTTGCGCGTTTCAGGAAAAACTGAGTGGGGCACTGTTTGTTTGTTTGTTTTTTGATAGGATCTCAGTTTGTCATCCAGGCTGGAGTGTAGCGGCGGGATCTCAGCTCACTGCAGCCTCAACCTCTGGGACTCAAGCCATCCTCCTGCCTCAGCCTCCCAAGTAGCTAGGATTACAGGGCACGCCATCAAGGCCAGTTTTATTTTTTGTAGAGGTGGGGTCTGTGTTGCCCAGGCTGCTCTCGAACTCCTGGCTTCACATGGTCTCCCATTTCGACCTCCCAAAGTGCTCCGATTATAGGCGTGAACCTGTTGTTGTTTTGGTGGTATTGTTTTTAATTTAATTTAGAGACAGGATCTCGCTTTGTCACCCAGGTTGGAGTGCAGTGGTGCCATCATAGCTCACTGCAGCCTCAACTCCCAGGCTCAAGCGATCTTCCCACCTCAGCCTGAGGAGTAGCTGAGACCACATGCATGCACCACCATGCCCAGATAATTAAAAGAAAATATATATAGAGAGAGAGAGAGAGATAGAGAGATAGATAGAGAGAGAGAGAGAGAGAGAGAGAGAGAGAGATAGATAGAGAGAGAGAGAGTTAGATAGAGAGTAGAGACAGGGTCTCACTTTGTTGCCCCAGCTGGTCTCGAACCCTTGGCATCAAGGAATCCTCCTGCCTCTGTTACTGGATGGAAGGTCTTGACCGTGGATTGCCCAGGTTCTTGGCGTGTTGAACAAAGAATTGAACAAAATGCCCAAAGTAGCAAAAGAACAAAGCAACGAAAAGAAACAAAAGAAAAAACCGGAGTAAGGAAGAGACAGATTTATTAAAGCGAAAGTACAATTCACACAGCAGGAGCGGGATAGAGCAAACGGCTCAATAGCACCCGTCAGGATTTTTATTAAGCTGGAAGAATTAGGTAACGCCCCTAGGTGCCCTTTAGATGCCTCCGATTGGTTACACCCTCTGAAGGATTGGCCTGTGACCAATCAGAGGCTGAAGTGGAGACTTGCGCACCACCACCCACCCCCCGCCGTCAATCAGAAACTGTCACCCTCCCCGCCCCCCACTCCGCCTGATTGACGGAATGAACACGTGGCCTCTATGCTGCCTAATCTTGCCTAGAACTGGCTGCACCTGCTGTTCTTTTGTTTCTGCCTTAACCCTTGGTTACCCTCATGCCCTATTCTGCCTCACCTGGCCTCCCAAAGTGCTGGGATTACGGATGTGAGCCACCCACACCTGGCCCATTGTTTTGTTTTTAGTTTATTTAAAAAGTATTTTATTCTAAGACAGCACTTTGCTCTGTTGTCCAGGCTGGAGTGCAGAGGCCAGATAATAGCTCACTGCAGCCTGGAACTCCTGGGCTCAAGTGATCCTCCCACCTCAGCCTCCCGAATAGCTGGGACCACAGGTGCATGCCACCATGGCTGGCTAATTTTTAAATTTTTCGTAGAGCTGGGGTCTCACTATGTTAACCCAGGCTGGTCTCGAACTCCTGGGCTCAAGTGATCCACTGGCCTTGGGCTCTCCAAGTGCTGGGATTATAGGCATAAGCCCCTGTGCCATGGCAGTTTTTTTGTAGAAGGAAATGTAAAGACACAAAGGAAGCCTCATTTAGAAAGAAACAAGGCTGGGCAAGGTGGCTCATGCCTGTAATCCCAGCACTTTGGGAGGCCAAGGTGGGTGAATCACTTGAGGCCCGGAGTTCCAGACCAGCCCCGTCTCTACTAAAATACAAAAAACTAGCCAGGCGTGGTGGCACATGCCTGTGGTTCCAGCTACTTGGGAGGCTTGAGGCAGGAGAATTACTTGAACCCAGTAGGTAGAGGTTGCAGTGAGCCAAGATTGCACCACTACACTCCAGCCTGGGCAACACAGCGAGACCCTGTCTCAAAAAAAAAAAAAAGAAAGAAAGAAAAGAAACACATTTCTGTTTGGCCCATTAGCATAATCTACAGAGTCCTTGTTTGAGAGACCTCAAGTGACCACTGGATCACCCACACCTACAAAGTTTGCCCCTTTCCCCCATTCCTTCAGTGCAGGTCTGGAGGCAGATGGGGCACTGTGTGTGCCATGGGAGCAATATCACAGGTGGCAGACTCCCCAGAGTGGCTGTTCCTGGACCTTGTCGCCTGGGATTCCCTTGCCTTTGAGGTGTGTGGGTTGTGGCATAATTGGGATGGCTCGTTACGGTTATTTGGATTCAAGACTTGGCAGCATATGGTTTGACCAAACTCAAGAAGACTTTGGTTTAGATTGCCTCATCTGTCACATATTAAGTTTGGAAGCAGAACCACTTCCCTTATCCAGCCTGGCAGAATAGATCACATTTAGGGAAGTGATGAGCTGGAATTTGGACTGGAGACAGATCTGGGTACATATCCACTTTTGCCATTCACCGACTGCACCAATCTCCTTGCACCAAAGAAGAGATAGAGACTCTCTCGTCTGTATCTCTTATTTGGAAAATGGCTAATAGTAAATTCCTGCCAAGTGAGAATTTCACTTGAAGAGTTAAATGGGACTATGAATGTGCATCAAGTGCCAGCACCTAATCATTATTTCATAAACGATTGCTACTGTTCCTTGCTATTGACTTTCCCAATTAGCTTGCTCTAGTGCATGAAATTATTCCATGAGAAATACATGTTTTGGCTGGGTGTGGTGGCTCATGCCTGTAATCCCAGCACTTTGGGAGGCCGAGGCTGGCAGATCACTTGAGGTCAGGAGTTTGAGGCCCAACATGGTGAAACACTGTCTCTACTAAAAAATAAAAATAAAAATAAATAGCCGTGCGTGGTGGCAGGTGCCTGTAGTCCCAGCTACTCCAGAGGCTGAGGCAGGATTATTGCTTGAACCCGGGAGGCGGAGGTTGCAGTGAGCTGAGATTGCGCCACTGCACTCCAGCAGGGGGACAGAGTGAGACTCTGCCTCAAAAAATAAATAAATAAATAAATAAAAATAAAGCACAAGGTGCTATACAAGTGAGTGAGATTAATATTTTAGAGTATGAGTCACAGTTTCTCCCAGGATACCTCTGTGTCCTTGTACATGTTTGCCTCTCCCTTCCTCCCACATACAATTCATTGCAGGAGGCATCGCAAGAGGGAGATGACAAAAAACAAAATGAAACATCCAGAGATCAAAGAAAAGAACATGCTTTTATGGTTTCAAAGTTAAGGATGCAAGAACACTTAGACTTCAATGCATCTGCCTCTCCAAACACAGTCCTTGGGTGTGCACGGGTACGAGGCAGGAGTGGTAGTGATGACAGATACCCACATAGGTTTGGAGGTCTCAGAGGAGAGGGTGTGTGTGTCTTGGGGAAGCTGGGGGAAGTGGTGAGCTTTGCAGAGTTCCCCTCTGGGTCCAGCATGGCTCAGTAACAGTAGAGTAACCACGGAACAGGGGTATCTGGACGAGATATCCTTATTGTTCAGGAAGAAGCTGAATGATTTACTTGTGCATAGAAGGAATTCAGAGAAAGCCAGTGCTGAGAAGCCTCAAGGTCAGGACCAGGAGGAGGTAGCAGTGGCCCCTCAAGACCACGAGAGTAGAGAGGATTGAGGATGACTCTGTGTTCACTGTTCTGACTGAGAATACTCCAGTCCCATGTGGGGCCTCGACTCTCTCCCCCAGCCTATAGTAAGAAGGGAGAAGAGGTTGCTTAATTACCTGACATAATTAAGATTCTGACTCCCAGCACAATGGGAATTCAAATCAAGTTCAGTTACAGAAATAGAAGTTAGATGTTTTGCACAAAGAATTTGCGAACTCAAAATTCCAAGGGAATGAGCTGTGGGAAAGACACATTTTGGTGTTGGAAAGGGAGCTCAGTTCCAAGTAGAAAGTCACAGTTCCGGCCAGGCACAGTGGCTCACGTCTGTAATCCCAGCACTTTAGGAGGCCAAGGCGGGCAGATCACTTGAGGTCAGGAGATTGAGATCAGCCTGGCAAACATGGTGAAACCCTGTCTCTACTAAAAATACAAAACTTAGCTGAGTGGGGTGGCACGCACCTGTATCCAAGCTACTCAGGAGGCTGAGGTGGGAGGATCACCTGAGCCTGGGGAGGTCGAGGCTGCAGTGAGCCGTGATCGCTCCCCTGTATGCCAGCCTGGGCAACAGAGCAAGACCATGTCTCAAAAACATAATAATTTAAGGTGAATAGATTTACATTCATTGTAGAGCCCCTAGGAAAACAATGTCAAAATCTATCCCCGCCCCCCCGCCAAAAAAAGTTGACTTTTTGAAACCTGTGAAAACATATGCAAATGAAGTCTTTCCAGTGAATAAATTAACAGGCCAGGTGGAAACCATCCTGGTGATTCCAATTTCATCTGTCTTCTTAAGTGTTTGCAAAGTAACCGCATACCTTAACATGAGCAGAAGAGATAGAAGATAGGTTTTTGCTTGCAATTGGATTCTGGAGTGCTCATTACATAAACTTAAACTGCAGTCATGACAGAGAATTAACTACGTACCTTGTAAACCTGTACAAATAGACAAGTATTTCCTATCTTCACTGTTTTGCTATGCTTTGCTTATGAGCTAGAAAGAACTACTTTGTAAATACTGCTACTAAGTCTTCACTAAGTACTACTACTTAGTAATAGCTACTTACAAAATCTTAAAGCATTTACTGAGTATCAGTACTTAGCAAATGACTACCTACAGAATACTAAAACATTTACTGAATAGCCGTACTTAGCAAATGACTGCTTACAAAATATGAAAGTATTTACTGTGTAGCAGTACTTAGCAAATGACTACTTACAAAATACTAACATATTTACTGAGTTGCAGTACTTAGCAAATAACTATTACAAAATACTAATTAATTAGATTTTGTGCAATTATATAGTAGTGCTAAATATTAAAATACTTAGTATTTACAAATTACTAAAGTATTTACTAATTAGTGGTACTTATAGTATTTACAAAATCTTATAAATACTTCATCATGTACAGATGCTGAAGCAAAATACTAGATAATGTTTGAAGTATTTTAATAATTCTTATTAGTCAACAACTAAACATTCACAAAGCTGTTTTTTAAATTTTTATTTTTTTATGCTAATCTCTGTATTGTTCCAATTTTAGTATACGTGCTGCCAAAGCAAACACACAAAGCTGGTTTTAACATCATGTTCTGGCCGGGCGCGGTGACTCACGCCTGTAATCTCAGCACTTTGGGAGGCCGAGGTGGGTGGATCACCTGAGGTCAGGGGTTCAAGACCAGTCTGGCCAACATGGTGAAACCCCATCTCTACTAAAAATACAAAAATTACCTGGGTGCGGTGGCAGGCGCCTGTAGTCCCAGGTATTTGGAAGGCTGAGGCAGGAGAATTGCCAACCCGGGAGGCGGAGGTTGCAGTGAGCCGAGATCGTGCCACTGCACTCCAGCCTGGTGACAGAGTGAGACTCCATCTCAATAAATAAATAAATAAATCATGTTCTACCAAAATATGAACTACTCTCCCAAACTATAAGCCAAAATTACAATTAAGTAAAAATAGTCAAAATGAAAGCCCACACTTCCAGTCCTGTTTTATAAGCAATTAGGGAAAATAATAGGATGCCTAATTTTTCAACTCTGTGACCTACGTTGCAATCTAGACCTTCATTTCTTTCTTTCTTTTTTTTTTTTTTTTTTTTTTTTAGCTAGGTTGTTGGTCTATCATCCAGACTGGAGTGCAGTGGTGCGATCACAGCTCACTGTAGCCTCCAACTCCATGGGTCAAGGCATCCTCCTGAATACCTGGGACAATAGCCGCACCATCACACCCGGCTAACTTTTAAATTTCGAGATGGGATCTTGCTATGTTGCCCCAGCTAGTCTCAAACTCCTGGGCTCAAGTGATCCTTGAACCTTGGCCTTCCGAAGTGTTGGGATTACAGGTGTGAGACACCACACCTGGCCATAGACTTTCATTTCAAAGTCAATATATGGCTGGGCGTGGTGGCTCATACCTGTAATTCCAGTACTTTGGGATGCCAAGGTGGGCAGATCATCTGAGGTCGGGAGTTCGAGACCAGCCTGACCAACATGGTGAAACCCTGTCTCTACTAAAAATACAAAATTAGCCAGGCGTGATGGTGCATGCCTGTAATCCCAGCTACTCGGGAGGCTGAGGCAGGAGAATCGCTTGAACTGGGAGGTGGCGGTTGCGGTGAGCCGAGATTGCACCATTGCACTCTGGCCTGGGCAACAAGAGCGAAACTCTGTCTCAACAACAACAAAGTCAACATACATCATTTTGGTGCTAAGAACAAGCTCTCTTGAGGTAGACCTGTGGTCATCTACAAATTAGGTAAAAATTGAGAAGGCAAGCGCAAAGATAAAGGTGGTTATATGTTTGTCAATCCCTTTTCTGGATTGTTCTAATTTTCTCTAGAGTTTTGATTTCATTTTGGGTATGTTATATTTAACATTCTCCTTCAGTACATGAAAATACATACAAATGAGTCAAACAATGAATAGAAATTTTGGGAACAGAATAGCATGCCAAGCTTTCATTAATTTGAGTGTGGGACACACTCTAGGCATGAAAGATTTTTTTGAAATCAGAATTTATTACTACTTTGGGCCAGGTGCGGTGGCTCATGCCTGTAATCCCAGCACTTTGGGAGGCTGAGACGGGTGGATCGCCTGAGATTGGGAGTTTGAGACCAGCCTGGCCAACATGGTGAAACCCCATCTCAAGTAACAATACAAAAATTAGCTGGGCATGGTGGCAGGCACTTATAATCCCAGCTACTTGGGAAACTGAGGTGGGAAGATCACTTGAACCCGGGAGGTAGAGGTTGCAGTAGGCCAAGATCACGCCACTGCACTCCAGCCTGGGGGCAACAGAGCGAGACTCTTTCTCAAAAAAAAAAAAAAAAAAAAAAGAATTTATTACTACTTTGGTTTAGTGATAGTTATTGGGCAACTCTGCATCTCTTTTCATTTTATTTATTTTATTAATTTATTTTTGAGACAGGGTCTCGCTCTATCACCCAGATTGGAGTGTAGTGGCATGATCATGGCTCACTGTGGCCTCAACTTCCAGGCTCAAGGGATCCTCCCACCTCAGCCTCCCGAGTAGCTGGGACCACAGGTGCATGCTACCACACCCAGCTAATTTTTAAGTTTTTTTGTAGAGACACGGTCTCCCTATGTTGTCCAGACTGGTCTTTTTTAAAATTTTAATTTTAATTTTTTTCCTTCATTTTCTCTAGTTACCATGCTGCACTTTATTTTATTTCTTTTTATTTATTTATTTATTATTTTTTTGAGATGGAATCTCTCTCTGTCACCCAGGCTGGAGTGCAGTGGTGCGATCTCGGCTCGCTGCAACCACCACCTCCTGGGTTCAAGCGATTCTCCTGCCTCAGCCTCCCAAGTAGCTGGAATTACAGGCATCTGCCACCACGCCTGGCTAATTTTTGTACTTTCAGTAGAGATGGGGTTTCACCATGTTGGCCAGGGTGGTCTCGAACTCCTGACCTCAGGTGATCTGCCCGCCTCGGCCTCCCAAAGTGCTGGGATTGCAGGCGTGAGTCCCTGAACCCCGCCCAGCTGCACGTTTATAAAGGCTCCAGTCTTCTCTCCCTGTTCTGTAATCCTCCCAGCTGGCGATAACTAGGATTAAAATTTTACTGCATCTCCTTTCATTCTTTTTATTGTGAGATGCATGTTGAATAGGAAATTTGTATGAAATTCATATAATGACTAAACTCAGGTAACTTAAAAAAATTATTTTAAAATTATACTTCCCATCAAAGACTTGGAAATGCTAATTATTATTATTTTTTTTACAAAATGCAAACTTAGAAAAATAACAACTAAATCAAAAAGTGCTAATTAATGAATATGCTCAAATGTGCAAAGAGGCCAGCCATGGTGGTTCATGCCTGTGATCCCTGCACTTTGGGAGGCTCAGGTGGGAGGATCACTTGAGGCTAGGAGTTCCAGACCACCCCTGGCAACATAGCAAGACCCTGTCTCTACAAAAAATACAAAAATTAGCTGGGTGCAGTTGGTGAGCACCTGTAGTCCCAGCTACTTGAGAGGCTAAGGCAGGAGAATCACTTGAGCTCAGAAGTTGGAGGCTGCAGTGAGCTGTGATTGCATCACCACACTCCAGCCTGGGCAACATAGCAAGACCCCATCTCTAAAAAAATTTTTTTCTAATCCCCAGAGAGTTTTACTTGTATGAGCAGTTGAAATAAATCCCCCCTCAACCCCACCAGAGCATACCCAGAATCCAAATAACATAATTAAACTTTGGTATGAGTAAAGACGAGATTATTAGGTTTCATGTAAGTGTACCACCTGGAAATTCTTGGGTGTTAAATAGAGATAGTGCTTCATTATTGCCGCTTATTGTCTGTTGACAGAGACTCTGAAATGAAGTCCCTAAGATCGGGTTGGAAGAATGAAAAAGTAGTGTACTGTTATTTGAAATGGACAAAAATAATTGTCCATTTGAATTGTAGTTTTGAAACAGTAAAATGAATAAAATTTATGAATAACCAACTAAAATTCTACCTATAGAAAATCCAGCCAGGTGCAGTGGTTCATGCCTGTAATCCCAGCACTTTGGGAGGCCAAGGCGGGTGGATCACTTGAGGCCAGGAGTTTGAGACCAGCCAGGCCAAGATGGCAAAACCCCGTGTCTACAAAAAATACAAAAATTAGCTGGGCATGGTGGTGCACACCTGTAATCTCAGCTCTCAGGAAGCTGAGGCAAGAGATTGCTTGAACCTGGGAGGTGGAGGTTGCATGAGCTGAGATTGCGCCACTGCACTGCAGTCTGGGCAACAGAGCGAGACTCTGACTCGAAAAAAGAAAAAAAATTTTCTGGCTATTTATCCCTTTGTATACATCTAAGCATTTTCCCTAAGACAGTCAGACCTAATAGTCTTGACCTAATCCAATGCTAATAGTCTTGTCTTTACTCACACCAGTTTTTAACTGTGGTGTTTGGATTTGGGGAATGCTCTTGGGGCGTTTAATTCCACCTATGAATACGAGTAAACCTCTTTGGGCACGAATTTGTTTTTGTAGAGATGGGGTCTTGCTATGTAAGACTTAATGACACAGTGTCCCCTGGTGGCTCCATATAACCCCTTTAGTCATTTTTCCTATTCAGGTGCCCTCCTGATTGACAGAAAAGAAATAAGAGAAATTAGGCTGGACATACGGCTCATGCCTGTAATCCCAGCACTTTCAGAGGCCGAGGAGGGAGGACTGGTTGAGACAAGGAGTTCAAAACCACCCTGGCCAACATAGTGAGACCCCCCCATCTCTATTTAAAAAAAAAGAGAGAGAGAGAGAGAAATCCATGCTCTTAACCTAGATGAGGGTGAGGTTGTCTTGGCAGCTCCAGTGGGTAATGGAGTTCTTGGTCCGTGAAAAACTCACAACTGTGATTTAAAAAGCGTTATCATCCACGTTGTTTCTTTGAGGTGTCTATGGTGGTCAGAAGCCCCATGGAACGACAGAATCACCCATTTAGAACTGTTGATGAGATAAAGAATCCTTAGCTGGGGACGGTCGGTGGAGTGAAAAGAAAATAGCAGAGCAGAATACCAGTGTACGGTGTGGCGGTGAAGGCAAACTGTGGATTGTTTTAAGAATCAAGGCTCAGCCAGGTGTGGTGGCTCACACCTGTAATCCCAGCACTTTGGGAGGCCTAGGTGGGCGGATCACCAGAGGTCAGGAGTTCGAGACCAGCCTGGCCAACATGGTGAAACCCCGTCTCTACTAAAAATACAAAACTTAGCTGAGTGTGGTGGTGCATGCCTGTAATCCCAGCTACTCAGGAGGCTGAAGCAGCAGAATCGCTTGAACCTGGGAGGCAGAGGTTGCAACGAGCTGCTGCACTCCAGCCTGGGCGACAGAGTGAGACTCTGTCTCAAAAAACAAACAAAAACAAAAAAAATTCACTATGCTGAGAGTGATACTGTTAAAAAAAAAAAAGTTTGTGCCTGTCACCCTAAGTCATCTTGAGGCCCCCTGCTAGTATGTGCCCCATACTTTGAGGAACTGCATTTAACATGACCCTCTGGAAAACAGAGGCTGAAAAGCCACTAAGCTGGTTAGTGTGCCAGAAGCAATCTGGAAGAGCTCCAAGGCCTCTTGTGAGCTGGAGGGTTTAGTAAAAAGTGTGAGCTTTTACACAAGCTCTCCAGAAAATGCCTCAATTGTTCCCAGGAGTCCTCAACTCGCAGGGTTAGCCCGAGAGAAGAGCTTTAATGTGCCACCTGGAAACCAGCCTGGTGAGAATTTCCTGGCTTAAGACTGCCCAGCCCTAATTACAGCCCTGTAACAGAACCCCGGAGGCTCACCTCAAACCAAAGGCAAGGCTAGGTGTATTGGGCTTAGGTGAATCGCCTCAGAGCCAGGAAACCAGTGGCTGAGAAAGAGAAGGGGGAGGTGTCAGAGGACTGGGTGAGAGCAGGTGAGCCTCTCTGAGAGCTCGTTTCTCTCTCTCTCTCTCTCTCTCTTTTTTTTTTTTGATAGCTTGTTTCTCAAAGAAGAAGAAGATGGCCGGGTATGGTGGCGCATGCCTAATTGTGGCTTGGAATCCTTTGGGAGGCCTAGGCAGGCGGATCACCTGAGATCAGGAGTTCGAGACCAGCCTGGCCAACAAGGTGAAACCCTGTCTTTAGAAATACAAAATTAGCTGCACGTGGTGGTGGGCACCTGTAATCCCAGCTACTCAGGAGGCTGAGACAGGAGAATTGCTTGAACCCGGGAGGCAGGGGTTGCAGTGAGCCAAGATCGTGCCACCTCACTCCAGCCTGGGTGACAGAGTGAGACTGTCTCAAAATGAAAAGAAGAAAAAGGACTTGAAAATAGATCTGTGGTGGCTCACACCTGCAATCCCAGCACTTTGGGAGGCTGAAGTGGGAGGTTGGCTTGAGACCAGCAGTTCCAAACCAGCCTGGGCAATAGAGCGAGACCCTCCCCCACCATCTCTAATAAATAAACAATAAAAAGTAAGGCCGGGTGCAGTGGCTCATGCCTGTTATCCCAACACTTTGGGAGGCTGAGGTGGGAGGATGGCTTGAGCCCAAGAGTTCGAGATCAGCCTGAGCAACATAGTGAGACCCTCCCCCACCATCTCTATTAAATAAACAATAAAAAGTAAGGCCGGATGTGGTGGCTCACGCCTGTTATCGCAACACTTTGGGAGGCTGAGTGGGAGGATCGCTTGCGCCCAGGAGTTCGAGATCAGCCTAAATAACATAGTGAGACCTCACCTCTACCAAAAACACAAACGTTAGCCGGGTGTGGTGGTGCATGCCTGTAGTCCCAGCTACTCAGGAAGCTGAAGTGGGAGGATGGTTTGAGTCCAGGAGGCAGAGGTTGCAGTGAGCTGAGATCGTGCCACTGCACTCCAGCCTGGGCGACAGAGCTGGACCTTGTCTCAAAATAAATAAATAATAAAGAGGAAATGGGTCCGTTTGTACTAATCTGGAATCGCAAGTCTCTCCTGAGCTTTACAGACCACTACAGACACGTATTCTGTTTTGTCTTGTACCTTTTGCTTTTAATTAAAAGCAAAGTGGCTTTCTAACACATGGCAGAAAACACACTGGTAAGAGTGACTGGCTGGGCACAGTGGCTCACGCCTGTAATCCCAGCACTTTGGGAGGCAAAGGTGGGTGGATCACTTGAGGTCAGGAGTTTGAGACCAGCCTGGCCAACATGGTGAAACCCCATCTCTACTAAAAATACAAAAATTAGCCAGGCGTGGTGGTGTGCGCCTGTAATCCCAGCTACTTGGGAGGCTGAGGTGGGACAATAGCTTGAACTCGGAAGGCAGAGGTTGCAGTGAGCCAAGATTGAGCCACTGCACTCCAGCCTGGGTGACAGAGTGAGACTCTGTCTCAAAAAAAAAAAAAAAAGAGTGATTTTATGCTGGCTAAAATCCCTTCCTATTAATTTCAGTGTCAGAAGATTTGCTGAGAAAAATCCTAGCTTGACAATGGCATTTATTTGTGACTCTAAAGAAACAACCAAAAACACCCTCCAAAACCTGATTTCCTTGTTTGCTCGACCATAACACCAGTGTGACCCGCTCCAAGCTTGATGGGACCAGAAATCCTACAAAAAGCCTTTGGTCCCAGCTTGCTTGAGTGTCGTGCTGAGGAAAAAACACGCCCACACATCAGCAGATGATGAGAAGCCTGTCTTTATTGGGTGATTTTTAGAGGCATTGCCTGTTGGGGGAAGGGGGGCTTACAGAAGTTGTCAGGGCATATACCCACCACCAAGAAAGTCATGAGTGACTCTCTCGTGACCTCGCTAAAACAATGAGCAAACTGCAGAAGGTTTTCAGGGAAGATTAACAAATTAGGTAGGGATGGGATGTGGGGTTCCCCATTCCCAGGGCTTTGGAATCCTTCCAGGTGATTATCCCTTTCTCTCTTTTCTCCAGAGACTGGGGCTTTTAAGAATGCACCATTTCCTGGAATTCTAGAACAGAAGAGGTGAGAACAGGGTCAGTGGAGGTGGCTTGGTTCTTTACAGACATGCCGTGGCCTGTGAGAATTCCAAAGAGGGAAGGAAGCAAAGAAAATTGTCAGATGATGGGCATGGCCCCCTTGGAGGGCACAAAAGAAAGAAAAACTGGCCGGGCACAGTGGCTCATGCCTGTAATCCCAGCACTTTGGGAGGCCGAAGCGGGTGGATCATGACATCATGAGATCGAAACATCCTGGCCAAAATGGTGAAACCCTGTCTCTACTAAAAATACAAAACTTAGCTGGGCGTGGTGGCATGTGCCTGTAGTCCCAGCTACTTGGGAGGCTGAGGCAGGAGAATCACTTGAACCTGGGAGGCAGAGGTTGCAGTGAGCCGAAATCATGCCACTGCACTCTAGCCTGGGTGAGAGAGCCAGACTCCATCTCAAAAAAAAAAAAAGAAAGAAAGAAAGAAAGAAAGAAAAAAACCCTGGGTATCAATGACTATATCTCAAGGAAGTCCACAGGGTTCCTTTTCTCTGAATAATCTTATTTAACAAACATCTTCAGCTTTGCAATAGAGGTCTTTGAATTAGAACTTGTCAAGCCCATCATTTCTCCCTGATAATGCCTGAATTCAGTGTAATTACCTGTGACCATCTGTGAACATTTAACTTTTTGTCTGCAGACAGGAAGGGGAGATTTTCTTTCTCTATTCTGTAGCTGGGTATTGCATTTTTAGGATATATTTGATAGGGTGGGACTTTGAACTGACTTTCCTCCATTGAACCAAACTCCAAAAGTTTCTGTTACTAAAAGAAGGATAATAGTAATAATAACAAGGTATGGATGTTACAGATTGATATAAAAAACTGGGGACTTGCTTTATATTTATTGGTAAGCTTTGTTTATTTGGAAATCCTTCATGGTTATGTTTATCTTTTTTTTTTCTTTCGAGATAGAGTTTCACTCTTGTTGCCCAGGCTGGAGTGCAATGGTGCCATCTTGGCTCACTGCAACCTCTGCCTCCCAGGTTCAAGTGATTCTCCTGCCTCAGCTTCCCGAGTAGTTGGGATTACAGGTGCCCACCACCATGCCCGGCTAATTTTTTATATTTTCAATAGAGATGGGGTTCACCATGTTGGTCAGTCTAGTCTTGAATTCCTGACTTCAGGGGATCTGCCCACCTTGGCCTCCAAAAGTGCTGGGATTATAGGCCTGAGCCACCACGCCCAGCCCATGGTTATGTTTAAATAAGGCAATCCCCCCTTACCTAATCTGTTTTTATGAGCTATCTATCTGCATTAACTCCCATGTAGTAAGCGATAGTGGTATAATTTTGAACAGGTTTTTTTTTTTAATAAGCATCTAACGTAGCAGTTTTAAATTTCAAATTAGCACCACCAGAAGGACCACCATACATTCTGCTGAGTTGGCAGGCACAAAGTAGTTAAAAAGCACGCTAGCAACATGACAAAATCAAGTGAAAATAGTCCTACAGCTGTGCTAGTGTATTCTAAAGCTCAAACCTAGGATTCTGCCTACGGAAGACTCAATAAATGAGGTTGGCTTATTTGTTCTCTGTTTAATATTATCCCCTTGGCGGGCTAATGTCCAATAAAATATATTTGTCTAAACCCTTGAAGATGAAGAGGCCTTCCTACGCATGCCAATGGACCCTGGTCTGAGGATGTAAATCTTTCCCTTATTCTGAGGGGTTCAAACCCCACTGGTAGAAATACCTCGCGCTATATGCAGGTGCATTATGGTTGGCAGGTGCAAATAATTGGCCAGGTGGCTAGCTAGTCCCCTAGTCAGGTGAAGGATATTTTGCAGCTCATAGACAATGATCAGTGTGACCAGCTTCTATAGTACCTACCGAGCATTATGCCAGGGTTTTTACACACATCATTTGCATCCTTACTTTAGTCTCATTTTACAGATGAGAAGACTGAGGCTCGGTAAGGTTAAGAAGGGGAGATTTTAAGCCACATTGGTTTGATCTCACAGCCCAACCCCTCACGGATGCTTCCTGAGCTAGAGTGTTTTATGCTACGTACACGTGTGGACATACCCTCTGCTCCAATTTTCCCATCTCCATCATTATCTGCCGCAGCCATCAAGGACTTGGTTTCTGACTCGGTCAGTTCTCTGGCACCACTCTCAAACTTCTGGAGGAAAAACCTACAGGATAATAAAGATCCATGGGGATTTTCAAAAAGATCATGCATCTCTGTGTTTACACTTTTGTTTTTCCTTTAAGCATATCATCTGTTTCCAGCACCTGCAATAATTAACCAAGGTCTTAGCAAGCAAAGGTTTCCTTAAGCTGTAGAAACCAATGGTGGGCACTTCATTTTTAAGGTTTCGTTTGTTTGTTTGTTTGTTTTTGAGATAGGGTCTTGCTCTGTCACCCAGGCTGGAATGCAGTGATACCATCATGGCTCACTGCAGCCTCAACTTCCTGGGCTCAATCAATCCTTCTGCCTCAACCTCCCGAGTAGCTGGGACTAAAGGTGCACCCCACCATGCCCCACTAACATTTGTATTTTTTTTTTTGTAGAGACAAGGTTTTGTCATGTTGCCCAGACTGGTCTTTAAATCCTGGGCTCACTCAAGCAATCCACCCACCTCAGCCTCCCAAAGGGCTGGGATTGTAGGTGTGAGCCACAGTGCCTGGCCCATTTTTAAGTTTTTAGTGGTTTTGATTTTTATTTATTTATTTATTTATTTATTTATTTATTTATTTATTTGAGACAGAGTGTCTCTCTGTCACCCAGGCTGGAGTGCAGCTGCACGATCTGGGCTCACTGCAACCTCTGCCTCCTGATTTCAAGCGATTCTTGTGCTTCAGTCTTCTGAGTAGCTGGAATTACAGGCATGAGCCACCGCGCTTAGCCAAGTTTTTAGTTTTTTAAAGTCCATTTGCCAAAGGAAATCCCTTACATGAAAGAATCTTTGCGGCTGGGCATGGTGGCTCACACCTGTAATCCCAGCACTTTGGGAGGCCAAGGCAGGAGGATCACTTGAAGTCAGGAGTTTGAGACCAGCCTGGCAACATGGTGAAACCCCATCTCTACTCTAAATATGAAAATTAGCTGGATGTGGTGGCAAGCACCTGTAATCCCAGCCACTTGGGAGACTGAGGCATGAGAATCACTTGAATTTGGAAGGCGGAGGCTGCAGGGAGCTGAGATCACCCCACTGCACTCCAGCCTGGGTGACAGAGTGAGGCCCTGTCTCAAAAAAAAAAAAAGAATCTTTGCACCTGCAGTCTTCACTGCCCATGTTGAGGGCTTTGCATGGGTAGATGTGCGGTCAACTGACTCATGTCCTTTGCTTTAATGATGCTCGGCCGAGTGACCAACACCAAGGCTGGCCATTGAAGAAATACTGAGCAACCTGGCCCCCACTGCACCCCAGGCCCACCCAGCAGTGCCGGGTAGCAGACAGCCTCAGGACGAAGCTTACTTAAGCTCTTCTTCATCCAGATACCCGCTCTGGTCGTTGTCTATGAACCGGAAAACATCCTTCACCTGACTGGCTGACATCTTGGAGAGGCCTGACGTCTGGAAGAATTTTTGGGGTTCAAAAGTGTCTGGGTCTGAAGAACAGAGAATGGGTTATTCTGACACTCATTGGATCACATTCTATGTTGGGGCCAAGGTACTGAAAACACAGATGATTAAAAACACTTCAACAATATCCCTGAGCTACGGGGATGCTCAACTGGTCTAAGATTTTGGGACAGCCAAGACTTGATGGCTCTGTGATGGCATCCCATGTCCCCTCCGCCCCGGTCTTCCCTCCTCCACTTGGTTTTGTCCATTTTCCTTTTCCCTCCTCCTCTCCTCTGTGCCTCCCCCTCCCCCTGGCCCACTTTACAGGCTGTGTGGCCGAGCCCCCAACATCCCTGGTCTAATTGGTAGGGGGAAATGCAATCACTGGATTTCAACAGGCTAAATGGCCTTTGGCGATTTCTTTCTTTCTTTTTTTTTTTTTTTTTTTTTTTTGAGACAGTGTCTCACTCTGTCGCCAGGCTGGAGTGCAGTGGCGTGATCTCGGCTCACTGCAACCTCTGCCTCCCGGGTTCAACTGATTCTCCTGCCTCAGCCTCCCAAGTAGCTGGGATTACAGGCGTGCACCCCCATGCCCAGCTCATTTTTGTATTTTTAATAGAGACAGGGTTTTGCCAGGCTGGCCAGGTTGGTCTTGAACTCCTGACCTCAAGTGATGCACCGGCCTCGGCCTCCCAAAGTGCTGGGATTACAGGTGTGAGCACCACACCTGGCCCTTCAGTGATTTCTTGCTTTCATGTTTAGTAGGTTTCTTTTGTCTTACAGAAGTGTAATCGTGTGCTCAGATCCCAGATCTCTATAATTTTAGTTATCTAATAAATAGTAGTTTTCTTCTCTGATTCCATGAATTTTCCAGCCAAGCTCGTATTTATTTATTTATTTATTTATTTATTTATTTATTTATTTATTTAGAGACAGAGTCTCACTCCGTCGTCCAGGCTGGAGTGCAGTGTAGCGACCATAGCTCACCACAGCCTCAACCTCCTGGGCTTGAGTGATCCTCCTACCTTAGTTTCCAGAGTAGCTGGGACCACAGGCACATGCCACCATGCCCCGCTAGTTTTTATTTTTATTGTTATGTTGTAGAGATGGAGTCTTGCTATGTTGCCCAGGCTGGTCTCAAACTCCTGGGCTCAAACAGTCCTCTCACCTTGGCCTCCAAAAAGTGTTGGGATTACAGATGTGAGCCACCATGCCTGGTCTACATTTTTTTTTTTTTTTTTGTAGACAGAGTCTACAAAAAAGGCCGGGTTCAAGCAATTCTCGGCCTCAGCCTCCTGAGTAGCTGGGATTACAGGTGCCCACCACCATGCCCGGCTAATTTTTTTGTATTTTTAGTAGAGATGGGGTTTCACCATCTTGGCCAGGCTGGTCTCAAACTCCTGACCTCGTGATCCACCCACCTCAGCCTCCCAAAGTGCTAGGATTACAGGCGTGAGCCACTGCGTCTGGCTGCCTGGCCTACATTTTGATTTTGTGTTGCCTCGCTGGAGGGGCAAAGCTGTGAGGAAATCCCACCCCTGCCCCACGTCCCCTCTACCTTGGCATTCCTGGAGCGCTGCTGCAATGTCATCAGCACTGAGCACGTCCGTGATGCTCATTTTCTACCTACTCACACAGAATAAACGAGAGGCGATAAGCCACAAACAGGAACGTGCACATCCAGGGGAAACACATCTTCCCAGGCCCACTGAAACTGTATGTGTGTCTAGATTTTTTTTTTTTTTTTTTGAGATGGAGTCTCACTCTGTCACCCAGGCTGGAGTGCAGTGGCACAATCTTGGCTCACTGCAACCTCCACCTCCTGGGCTCAAGTGATTCTCCTGCCTCAGCCTTCCGAGTAGCTGGGATTACAGGTGCGCACTACCAGGCCTGGCTAATTTTTGTGTTTTTAGTAGAGACGGGGTTTTGCCATGTTTGCCAGGCTGGTCTCCAGCTCCTGACCTCAGGTGATCTGCCTGCCTTGGCCTCACAAACTGCTGGGATTACAGGCATAAGCCACCAAGCCAGGCCTGTCTAGAATTTTTTAAATGTGATAAGCATGGTTTTGTATTAAGTGACGGGACAGAATACCCAAATTAAAACCAGATACCAAAAAGACCCCAGCCCTTTTTGTCTCAGAGCCTTCTTTTGAATATATGCCAAAAATGAAAAAAAAAAAACATGACCCAAAGAAGGATTCATTTGTTTCCTTATAAAAATTATAATGACATAATCAGTCATTTGCATAGGCAGCCATAAACCATGTTACAAATGCACTGGCATTTTCCTACAGCAGCCCGAGAGATGCACTGTTGCAAATTCCACATGGGAAAGGATACAGTTTGGGCTGCTTGCAGACATTCTGTGGAAGAAGACATGCTACCTGTCCTGAAAGGTGGGAAGCAGATGGATGAAAAGCCCATCTCCCAGAGATTAAAATCCTTCCAGGTGTCAGAGCCATGGGAAAACAGGAGTCTAAGCACCTGAGCCTAATATGAATGCATGCAGTGAAGAAGAGTCTGGGGTCTGATGGGTCCACCAGTTACTCACCGTTTTAGGTTTTCCCCCAGGAAGAATCAGGAAAAAGAGTTGAAGGAGCAAAACAACAGATGTGCTTTTGCTACCTTACTGACCTACCTTATATAGGCTAGAAAAAGTGATAGTTACAACCTCTTAGATTTCCTTTTCAAGGATCAGGTGAATGCAGCTCAAATGTCTTGTCTTACTCATGAAACCTCTTTTTTTTTTTTCTATTTATGTCTCAAGGGAATGTGGGTGGGAATAGCCAATTGTAAAAACAACAACAACAACAACAACCTCAACAAACCTTAACTAAGGTTTCAATTCTGCAAACGAATCCTGTCGGCAAAGTGTGGAGAAGGTTCTAGAGCCTGGTAAGCTGGAGATGGTGGCCTGAACTAAGACAAACACATACAGGGTGCTCTGTAAGCTGAAAAGCTCCCCAGATGTTAGCAGGTACCATTGGAGGCAGGCCTGTTTTCAGCTTTGGGAACTATGGATGTGTAAGGCTGACCTCAATCTGGAGTTGAAGACTCAAAGCCATTGTCACCAAGTGCACACACAGGACTCGTCCGGCACAGGAGACAGGGCTAAGTGACGTGATTTTCCTACAAAACTCTTGACTTTGACGTTTCCCAGCTATACCATAAACTGCACACACTCAAAAGGCAAAAAGGAGGAAATCAAACCAGCATCCCCAACCCCCAAAACTAACAAGTTCAGAAACAAATACTCTGAGGCTGAGGCCAGGACTAGACACCTCAAGATTTTGTTTCTGTTGTGACAGGGTCTTGCTCTGTTGCCCCGACTGGAGTGCAGTGGCACGATCTCAGCTCATTGCAGCCTTGACCTCCAGGCTCAAGCGATCCTCCCACCTCAGTCTCCCGAGTAGCTGGTACTACAGGCACACACCACCATGCCTGGCTAATTTTTTAAATATACATATTTTTTGGAGAGACAGGGTTTTGCCATGTTGCCTAGGCTGGTCTTGAACTCCTGGGCTCGAGTAATTCTCCCACCTCAGCCTCCCAAAGTGCTGGGATTACATGTGTGAACCACCATTCCCGGCCTTTTTTTTTTTTTTAATTTTCAGCAAACATTTATTGAGGCTTTATATGGCCAGCACTGTGCTAGACTCTTCTTTTTAATTATTGGGTAAAAACCACATTCCATAAAATATATAATCTTAACCATTTTTAAGTGTATGTATAGTACAATATTGTTAACTCTTGGTGCATTATTGAATGAGAGATCTCTGTAATTTATTCAGCTGGAAAAACAGAAACTCTGTATCCATTGAGCTGCCACAACTCCCCTGTTCCCCCACCTCCCAGCTCCTGGTAAGCATCATTGTACTTTCTGCTTCTAAGAGTTTGACTACTGGCCGGGCACAGTGGCTCATGCCTGTAATCCCAGCACTTTGGGAGGCCGAGGCAGGCAAATCACAAGGTCAGGAGTTCGAGACCAGCCTGACCAACATGGTGAAACCCCATCTCTACTAAAAATGCAAAAATTAGCTGGGCATGGTAGCCTGTAATCCCAGCTACTTGGGAGGCTGTGGCAGGAGAATCACTTGAATCTGGGAGGCAGAGGTTGCAGTGAGCTGAGATTGCGCCACTACACTATAACCTGGGTGACAGAACGAGACTCCACTTCAAAAAAAAAAAAAGAGTTTGACTGCTTTATCTAGGGACATCATATAAGTGGAATCATATAGTATTTGTATTTTTCAGACTGGCTTATTTCACTGAGTATAATGTCCTCAAGGTTCATCCGTGTTGTGGCATGTGTCAGGATCTCCTTTTTTTTTTGAGACGGAGTCTTGCTCTGTCACCCAGGCTGGAGTGCAGAGGCATGATCTCAGCTCACTACAACCTCCACCTCCCGGGTTCAAGAAATTCTCCTGCCTTAGCCTCCCAAGTAGCTAGGATTACAGGCACATGCTACCACACCCGGCTAATTTTTGTATTTTTAGTAGAGATGGGGGTTTCACCATGTTGGCCAGGCTGGTCTCAAACTCCTGACCTCAAGTGATCCACCTGCCTTGGCCTCCCAAAGTGCTGGGATTACAGGTGCGAGCCGCCGCACCTGGCCTAGGATCTCCTTTTTAAAAGCTGGAGTCATGTTTTTTGTTTGTTTGTTTTTCATTTTTATTTTTATTTGTTTTTGAGACAGAGTTTTGCTCTTCGGGCTGGAGTGCAGTAGTGTGATCTCGGCTCACTGCAGCCTTGACCTCCTGGGCTCAGGCAATCCTCCCAGCTCAGCCTCCCAGGAGGCTGGGACTACAGGCGCACACCACCACACCTGGCTAATTTTTTGTATTTTTTTTGGTAGAAACAGGGGCCTCACGATGTTGCCCAGGCTGGTCTCAAACTCCTGGACTCAAGCGATCCACCCTGCTCGGCTTCCCAAAGTGCTGAGATTACAGACGTAAGCCACTGTGCCCAGCCTGAAGTTTTTAAAAAGTGCAAAAATAGATCCCGTGTTGCAATGAGAAACATACAGTGGCTTAGAAGTAGACAGTTCAGGCCGGGTGCGGTGGCTCATGCCTGTAATCCCAGCACTTTGGGAGGCTGAGACAGGCAGATCACCTGAGGTCGGGAGTTCGAGACCAACCTGACCAACATGGAGAAACCCCGTCTCTACTAAAAATATAAAATTAGCTGGGCATGGTGGCACATGCCTGTAATCTTGGCTACTCGAGAGGCTGAGGCAGGAGAATCACTTGAACTGGGGAGGTGGAGGTTGTGGTGAGCCGAGATCATGCCATTGCACTCCAGCCTGGGCAACAAGAGCAAAACTCTACCTCAAAAAATAAATAAATAAATAAGTAGACAATTCAGGATACCTAGAGCAAGACCTCAGACTCTTTCCTGGGTAAAACAGTGGGCATCTTCACTTTGCCCCAAATATATTCTCCTACCAGGATGGTATACCCCCTAGTGTCGTCAGTGAAGAGTTTCTCTCAGGGATACCTGCAGCCTTTCTTAAATGACCAAACCTCCAGCCGGCACCCTATCTCTTGTCCACATTTTATTCCCCAGTGCCTAGCCCAGGACTGACCTAGATTTAGGCGCTCAGCAGTTATTTGATGAATGAATAAATAAAAATAGCAAAAAGAAGTTGAAAATACGATTCCCAACCAGCATTACCTCGCCCAGCCCCTTAAAGAAGTTTCTAAAGATTGGGTGTGGTGGCTCATGCCTGTAATCTCAGCACTTTGGGAAGCCAAGGTGGGAGGATTGCCTGAGCCCAGGAGTTCAAGACTAGCCTGGACAACATGACAAGGTCCTGTCTCTACAAAAAAATAATAATCATAAATCAGCCCTGGCCAGGTGCGATGGCTCACGCCTGTAATCCCAGCACTTTGGGAGGCCGAGGCAGGTGGATTACCTGAGGTCAGGAGTTCGAGACCAGCCTGGCCAACATGGTGACACCCTGTCTCTACTAAAAATACAAAATTAGCCCGGCGTGGTGGTGCATGCCTGTAATCCCAGCTACTCCGGAGGCTGAGGCAGGAGGATCACTTAGAACCCGGGAGGCAGAGGTTGCAGTGAGCTGAGATCATGCCACTGCTCTCCAGCCTGGGTGACAGAGCGAGACTCTGTCTCGGAAAAAAAAATAAATCAGCTAGGCATGGTGGCGCATGCCTGTGGTGCCAGCTGCTCAGGAGGCTGAGGTGGGAAGATTGATTGAGGCTGGGAAGTACCGGCTGCTGCAAGTTACAATTGCACCACTGCACTCCAGCCTGGGTGACACAGTGAGGCCTTGTCTCAAAAAAAAAAAAAAGTTTCTGAAAATAAGTCTTAAGAGTTTTGAATTAGGTTTCTGACATTAAGTTGCCATAGAAACTAGCTGAGCCCGTTCTTTTTCTTTGGGAGTGTTTACAATTGTCCATAGAGATAAAACATTTTTTAAAAATCTGCTCATTTAAATCAAAGTAGCATATGGGTTAAACCAAGATACTTTTTATGTTCATGCTATTTTTCTGATAGAAAATAAAGATACCAGAGACGAGGCCAGGAGTGGTGGCTCATGCCTATAATCCCAACACTTTGGGAGGCCGAGATGGGAAGATTGCTTGGGCCCAGGAATTCGAGACCAGCCAGGGTGATGTAGTGAGACTCCCATCTCTATAGAAAAATATTGTATTTATTTAAATTTTAAAAAGATAACATATTCAGTGAACATGTTTTCTGAATCAAGGAGGCACTTAAGATGACAACTTGAATTCCATTATGTGCAATCTGAGCATCAAATATTGATTCAGGCCGGGCGCCGTGGCTCACACCTGTAATCCCAGCACTTTGGGAGGCTGAGGTGGGCAGATCACCTTAGGTCAGGAGTTCGAGACCAGTCTGGCCAACGTGGCGAAACGCTGTCTCTACTAAAAATACAAAAAAATTATCCGGGCATGCTAGTGGGTGTCTGTAATCCCAGCTACTTGGGAAGCTGGGGCAGGAGAATTGCTTGAACCCGGGAGGTGGAGGTTGCAGTGAGCCGAGATTGTGCCACTACATTCCAGCCTGGGTGACAGAGCAAGACTCCGTCTCAAAAAATATATATATATAGATAGATAGATAGATAGATAGATAGATTGATAGATAGATAGATAGATTCACACAAAGAGACAATATTGTATAATTCCACTAATACGAGGTACCTAGAATATTGAAACTGACAGAGACAGACAGAATGGTGGTTAGCAGGGCTGGGGGGAGGGGTAATGGGATTGAGTGTTTAATGGGGACAGAGTTTCAGATTGGGAAGATGAGAAAGTTCTGGAGATGGATGGTGGTGACAGTTGCACAATGTGAATATATTTAATGCCACTGAACTTCAAAAGGTTTAAGATGGGTCGGGTGAGGCGGTGCATGTCTGCAATCCCAGCACTTTGGAAGGCCGAGGCGGGAGAATTGCTTGAAGCCAGGAGTTTGAGACCAGCCTGGGTTACAAAGCACTACCCCGTCTCTACAAAAAATAAAAAAAATTAGCCAGACATGGTTGCGTGCATCCATGGTCCCAGCTACTCGGGAGGCTGAGGTGGGAGGATCACTTAGGCCCAGGAGTTTGAGGCTGCAGTGAGCTGTGATCACACCACTGCACTCCAGCCTGGTTAACAGAATGAGACCCTGTCTCTCCAAAGAAAAAAAAAGAAAATTATTAAGATGGTAAATTTCATATTATGTATTTTATGTTGCATATCATGTTATGCATCTGACATATGTTGCATATGCATAATGATGTGTTGTTTATCATATTTGCATATTTATGTAATGTAATGCTTATGTATATCATGTATATGTATATATTAACAATTTTTAAACGTTGATTCAGTAGTCTTCATTATTTTGGCCACCAATTCCTAATTGCTCCCAGGAAAGAATAGGAGGATGTGGAAGTAGATCGTTTTTTTTTTTTTTGAGACAGAGTCTCGCTCTGTCACCCAGGCTGGAATGTAGTGGCTCGATCTCGGCTCACTGCAACCTCCATCTCCCGGGTTCAAGCAATTCTCCTGCCCCAGCCTCCCGAGTAGCTGGGATTACAAGTGCCTGCCACCATGCCCGGCTAATTTTTTAATTATTTTTAGTAGAGACGGGGTTTCGTCGTGTTGGTCAGGCTGGCCTCCAACTCCTGACCTCAAGTAATCCGCCCACCTCAGCCTCCCAAAGTGCTGTGATTACAGGCGTGAGCCACCGCGCCCAGCCTGGCTGCCCTTGTGGGGACAAAACTCTTGACTGCATGGGAGACCCTCCTTCCATCATGTATGATGGGCTAGTTGAGGGCACCGTGGACCTACTTCCATGTTCTCTCAACAGATGTCTTCCTAAATATCTCTTAACTTCATCTTCTCTTCATGGACCACCGTCACTACCCCAGCCCAAGCCACCAGCATCTCTTTTGGGAATGGAAACAACTGTGGTGGCCTCTTAACCCTTCTCCACGCGGGGTCACCTCCAACCTAGCCAGATGGGTTTTGAAAAAACCCAAGCATGGCTGGACTGGGTGGCTCATGCCTGTAATCCCAACATTTTAGGAGGCCGAGGCAGGAGCATTGCTTGAGCCCAGAAGTTTGAGACCAGCCTGGGTCACAAAGCAAGAACCCATCTCTACAAAAAATGAAAATAACTAAATAATTATCCAGGCTTCTGGGCTTGAGTGGTCCTCCTGCCTCAGTCTCCTGAGTAGCTGGGACTACAGGCATGTGCCACCACCAGGCTGATTTTTAAATTAAATTTAATTTAATTTAAAAAAAAGTTTCTTTTTGAGATGGAGTTTTGCTCTTGTTGCCCAGTCTGGAGTGCAATGTCAAGATCTAGGTTCACTGCGACTTCTACCTCCCAGATTCAAGCGATTCTCCTGCCTCATCCTCCCAAGTAGCTGGGATTACCGGTGTGCACCACCACACCCTGTGAATTTTTTGTAGTTTTAGTAGAGACAGGGTTTTACCATGTTGGCCAAGCTGGTCTTGAACTCCTGACCTCAAGTGGTCCACCCGCCTCAGCCTCCCAAAATGCTGGGATTACAGGTATGAGCCACTGCGCCTGGCCTTAATTTTTTAATTTAATTTTTGTACATTCAGGGTCTGGCTCTGTCATGCAGGCTGGAGTGCAATGATGCGATTGTGGTTCACCGCAGTCTTGACCTCCTGGGCTCAAGCCATCCTCCCTTCTTGGCCTCCCAATGTGGTGGTATTACAGGTGTGAGCCACCGTGCCCAGCCCCATCGTCCATTTTTATCTTTGGTCTTTCATTGGCACATTCCTTGTCACAGTGTAACTATTCAATGAACACATTTGAGCAGTCAATGAACTGGCTCTCTGAATCTGAGTTTCTGCATCCAGCCGTCTCCGTGTAGTGACGTGGGGGATGTGGTGGGATCCAGAGTTATGGGAGTGTTTATTTATAAATGAGATACTTCTCTACGAGTGGATTTCCTTTCCCACTCACAGACTGAGCAATAATTGGTTAAATAAGTTTACACATGGGGGTTTGGGACAAGCTCCTTCGTGAGACGAAGTGACTGCTATTTACAAACGAAGACCGTAAAGTGTCTTAGGGCTGCGTGAAAAGGACAGCTTGTGTGTTTCCCAATGGAACGAATGAATAACAAGGATGGGGGATCCCCAGGAGCGCACAGCCCCCATCTATAAGAGCTGACCTCTCCTGGGTTTACAGCTTTGATTACCCACGGGGCAGGGCAAAATGCATCCCTCGTGACCTACGGTGGGTGTGGAAATGGCACAAGTCCCCTGATTACCGCTGGACCCGTAATCTGTGGGCTCCGGTGCACGGTGAAAATGCAAGTCCTGCCAGGCGCGGTGGCTGGTGTCTGTAGTTCCAGCTACTCGGGAGGCCGAGGCAGGAGGATTGCTTGAGCCCGGGAGCTCTGGGCTGCAGTGCGCTCTGCCGATTGGGTGTCTCCAGTAAGTTTGGCATCAATATGGTGACCTCCTGGGTGCAGGGGACCATCAGGTTGCCTAAGGAGGGTGAACCAGCCCAGGCTGGCAACGGAGCAAGTCAAAACTCCTGTGCTGATCAGTAGTGGGATTATGCTTGTGAATAGCCACTGCACTCCAGCCTGGGCAACATAATAAGACCCCATCCCTAAAAGAAAAAAAAAAAAAAAGAAAGAAAAAAGGAAATGCAAGTCCTCTTGTTCAGAGAATTTCACTATGGGGGCCTCAGCGGATTGAATCAAGTGTGCAGGCTTTCTAAGTGCAGGACCCTGAAGACCACAGGTCTCACACCCGTGAAGCCTGCCCTGCTCTCGGCAGGTGTGTGCAACACTGCCCAGTTCACCAACATGATGTCGTGTCATTTAACCATGGCAACAACTCTGAAATATTATTATCCCCGAGACGAACAAGGGAGAGATATCCCAGGTCAGGCAGGGTGCGGTGGCTCAAACCTATAATCTCAGCACTTTGGGAGGTTTGCTTGAAGCCAGGAGTTTAAGACCAGCCTAGGCAACAGAGTGAGACCCCTATCTCTCTTTTTTTTTTTGAGACAAGGACTCACTCTGTCACCCAGGCTTGAGTGCAGTGGTTCAATCATGGCTCACTGCAGCCTCTGCCTCCTGGGCTCAAGTGATCCTCCCACCTCAGCCTCCCGAGTAGCTGTGACTATAGGCACACGCCGCCACACCCAGCTAATTTATTTTATTTTTTGTAGAGACGGGGGCGGGGGGGTCTCACTATGTTGCCCAGGCTGGTCTCGAACACCTGGGCTCAAGCCATCCTCCCGCTTTGGCCTCCCAAACTGCTGGGATTACAGGTGTGAGCCACTGTGCCCGGCTTTCTGGGCATTTTAATTTGTGGATTACCATGCCTGTTATCCCAGCTACTGGGGAGGAGGCTGAGGCAGGAGAATCGCTTGAACCTGGAAGGTGGAGGTTGCGGTGAGCTGAGATCGTGCCATTGCACTCCAGCCTGGGCAACAAGAGCGAAACTCGGTCTTAAAAAAAAAAAAAAAGATATTCACCAATTAGCGTGATATTTACAAGAATTTCATGCGGTAGTTGTGATAGTTAATGTTGTATGTCAATTTGAGTGGGCCATGGGGTGCCCAGATTAAACATTGGCTAAGACTGCATACTTATGTTAACATGTGTTAAGCCTCTGCGCTGACATGTCAAGCACTTCTGTACTCAGCAAAGCAGCAAACATTTTCCACAAGATACCTCACTGCTCAGAACATTAAGGCAGGTATTGATGCTCCCATTTTACAGATGAAGATAAACTAAATTTCAGAGATTAGATGGCCAGAATGTACCAACCTTCAGATGTGTGCTGAAATCTCTGGTTCCCTGATTTTCCTACACGGCCTGGACTAATGGCTTATTTTGTAAGACACAGAGCTCAGAACCCCAGTGAGAAGAAATTATTATTAATAAGGGCTTGTTCTGGCCCCAGCCAATGGGCAGGCTGCTATGAGAATGCATAAAGAATTCTGCAAAGGCTGAGGGCAGTGGCTCACGCCTGTAATCCTGGCACTTTGGGAGGCTGAGGCAGGGAGGATCGCTTGAGCCCAGGGGTTTCAGACCAGATTGGGCAACATAGTGGGACTCTGTCTCTAAAAAAAATTTAAAAATTAGCCAGGCGGGGTGGTACAAGCCTATGGTCCCAGCTATTCAGGATCCTGAGGTGGAAGGATGGATGGCTTGAGACTGGGAGATTAAGGCTGCAGTGAGCCATGATCATGCCACTGCACTCCAGCCTGGGTGACAGAGCGAGACCCTGTCTCCAAAAATAAAATAAAATAAAATAAAATAAAAATAAAAATAAAGGATTCTGCAAATGTCAGCCTACTCCTCTGCCCAAAATATATAATAACAAAGAAAACAAAGCAAAGATGTCATAGCTATGGTTTTGTTGCTATGAGAATACTCTTGTCAAGGCTGGAGGATGGCACAAACATACTGTATTTAACCACTTGTCAGTTTCACTTGCAATTCACACACGTGGCACGTGGGCCTCTGTGCTCTTGTCCTGGGTCAGCCAATGTCAGGGGCGGGAGCGAGGGTACGAATGCTTCGAGAATGGACCCGGCAAGTTGAATGCTTCCGAGAGGTTAGGATGAGGCCGCCAGGGTGAGCACGTGCAGATGATGGGTGGGGCGGTGAGTTGTTCCTGGGTAGTGCAGAAGAAACTGTTCTGGGGTAATGCAGGTGGGTGCAGGTGGGAGGGGACTGGAGAAGGGTGCAGGTGGGAGTGAGATCATAGGGGAGGATACAGTGCTGCAGGAAATATATTTTTTTAATTTTTAAATTTTATTTTTATTTTTATATGGAGTCTCTGTTGCCCAGGCTGGAATGCAGTGGCGCCATCTCGGCTTACTGCAACCTCCGCCTCCCGGGTTCAAGTGATTCTTCTGTCTCACCCTCCTGAGTAGCTGGGACTACAGGCGCACACCACTATGCCTGGATAATTTTTGTATTTTCAGTAGAGACAGGGTTTCACCACTTTGTTCAGGCTGGTCTTGAACTCCTGACCTCAAGTGATCCGCCTGCCTCGGTCTCCCAAAGTGCTGGGATTACAGCCATGAGGCACCATGCCCAGCTAGAGCTGCAGGAAGTATTTTAAGACTCCAGCTGCCAATGGCCTTGGGGAAGGGGTAGGTACACAGGTGGGTCTAGGAGGGCCTGGCACCCCCTTGTGGGGAACATTCATGGTTCCTGAGTTCCTCTCTTCTCTCTTTTCTTCCTGCAGCTTTCTGTTAGTATTGTATTCAGAATGCCAATGGTATGAAGTCAACCCAGCTATTTAGAACTTTGGACTCAGTCGTTTTTGTTTTGTTTTGTTTTGTTTGTTTGTTTGTTTGTTTGTTTGTTTTGAGACAGAGTCTCACTCTGTTGCCCAGGCTGGGGTACAATAGCGCGATCTCGGCACACTGCAACCTCTGCCTCCTGGGTGCAAGCAATTCTCCTGTCTCAGCCTCCCAAGTAGCTGGGATTACAGGCGTACACCACTATGCCTGGCTAAGTTTTGTATTTTTAGTAGAGACAGAGTTTCACCATGTTAGCCAGGCTGGTTTCAAACTCCTGACCTCAGGTGATCCACCTGACTTGGCCTCCCAAAGTGCTGGGATTATAGGCGTCAGCCACTGTGACTGGCCTGGACTCAGTAGCTCTTGGCATGAGTATTGGTTTAGCTGACTTTCTGGGTAGCCCAGAGCTGTTATGGGTGTCAGACTTCACATTCCCAGTGCCTTCTAACTGACTCTCAAAGGAAGACAGAAGCGACATCATTTCTTATCCAAATGCTGCAGGAGAGGAAAATTCCTTAAAATTATCTGAGAGACTATTGGCTATGTCTTTTTTCCCCCTCACTCTTAGACACTTGCTCTAAATTACTCAGTGAAATTGATGGCAAAAGCCCTTTAGACCTTTGGCTGGCTGTGTCTTCCTGAGCTTACTAGAGCATTGTTGGGGGAAGAAAAGGCTGAAATAAAGATGAGAGTGGCTGGGCGCAGTGGCACACACCTGTAATCCCAGCACTTTGGGAGGCTGAGGTGGGAGACCATTTAAAGCCAGCAGTTCAAGACCAGCCTGAGCAACATAGTGAGACCCCCATCTCTACAAAAATTAAAAAGTTCACCTGGGTGTGGTGGTGCATGCCTGTGACTCCAGGTACTCAGGAGGTTGAGGCAGGAGGATCGCTTGAGCCCAGGTGGTTGAGGTTGCAGTGAGCTATGATCTTGCCACTGCATTCCAGCCTGGGTAGGCCCTGTCTCCAAAAAAACAAAACAACACAACAACAACAAAACACAGTGAAGCTAGAGATGAAAAATACACTGGATGGGATTAGCAAATTAGACACTGAAGAAAAAAAGAGTAATGAGTTTGAAAACAGAGCAGTGGGAAAGAGGCCAGGCACAGTGGCTCACTCCTGTAATCCCAACAATTGGGGAGGCTGAGGTGGGTGGACCACTTGAGCTCAGGAGTTTGAGACCAGCCTGGACAACATGGTGGAACCCCATCTCTACAAAAAAAATTTTAAAAAGTAGCCAGGTTTGGTGGTCCCAGCTACCAGGGAGGATCACCTGAGCCCAGGAGGTCAAGGCTGCATTGAGCCAAGATTGTGCCACTGCACTCCAGCCTGGGCAATATAGCAAGACCCCGTCTTAAAAAAAAAACAACCCCCCAAAACAAAACCAATCCCCTCCCAAACACCCCCACATCGCAATAGAAAAGATACAAGCTGAAACGCAGAGAGAAACAATTCTGGAAGAAATAAAACCACACATCAGTGAGCTATTGGACAACTTCAAGTGGCCTAATATACATGTAATTGGAGTCTCAGAGGAAAGGAGAAAGAGGAAGAAACAGAAAAATATTTAAAGAAATAATGGCAGAAAATTTTCCACATTGGATGAAAGTAGGCTCGAGAAGCTCAATGAACCTCCAGAAAAAATAAGAGGAGGAAAAAGGAGGAGGAGGAGGAGGAGGAAGAGCCAACACGTATAAAGGGCGCATTATTATAAAATTGTTTAAAACCAGTGATAAAGAGAAGATGAAGATCATAAAGGCAGCCAGAAAAAAGAGACACAATATGTTCAGAGGAACAAAGAAAAGATTGACATCAGACTTCTCTCTCTCTTTTTTTTTTTTTGAGATGGGGTCTTGCTATGTCGCCCAGGCTTGTCTTGAACTCCTGGGCCCAAGCAATCCTCCTGAGTAGGTGGGATTACAGGTGCATGCCACTGCACCCACTGACATCAGACTTCTGATCAGAAACAATACAGGCCAGAAGGCAAGGAGGAATTTTTTTTAAAGAACTGCAAGAAAAATGAACAAACTATTGCAGATGGACACAAAGATTTTGCTTCTCTTAGCAATTGGAAATCACCTCAACGTCCAATGTGCAGGGATTTGTTAATTGATGGGCCATAAAAAATAAAAGGATAGTCTACAAGTCTACTTAATGATACGGAAAAATATCCACCACATATTGTAAAGTGAAACAGGCACTATGCTAAATGCATTTTGTAAATTGGAAAATATATACTTATAGACACAGGATGGCGGTTATAGGGACTGGACCTTACACAATTGTGGGAGCGGGTCACATGGTAACCAGTGCCAACCTCCACCCTCCACAGATATGTCTTCTTGCTCACAATAAACTGGAACTAGGCAGGGAGGGGAATTATAGGAAATGCAGTCCCAGTTTTGCTAAATTGACACAATACAAATCCACCACATATCAGTAAAAGGCTACAGAGAAATTCACCCAAATGGTTTTAGCAGTTATTACTGGGAGTTGAGTGAGTTTAAATTCTCAGTACACCGGTCAGATGTGAGAAAATCAAACAACACATTTGGTTTTTTAATATAATAAGTCAACCTAATTTTCACTCCAATCCCTCCCATCCTATCAAGGAGGTAGGAAATTCAACATCCTTCCTTCCCTCCCTCCCTCCCTTCCTTTCTAACTTCCTTCCTTCCTTCCTTCTTTTCTTCCTTTCTTTCTTCTTCCCTCCCTCCCTCCCTTCCTTCCCTCCTTCTCTTCCCCTCTCCCTCCATCCTTCCCTTCCTTCCTTCCTTCTTCCCTCCTTCTCTTCCCCCCTCCCTCCATCCTTCCCTTCCTCCCTTCCTTCCTTCTTCCCTCCTTCTCTTCCCCCCTCCCTCCCTTCCTTCCTTCTTCCCTCCTTCTCTTCCCCCCTCCCTCTCTTCCTTCCTTCTTTCCTCCTTCTCTTCCCCCCTCCCTCCCTTCCTTCCTTCTTTCCTCCCTCCCTTCCTCCTTTCCTCCCTCCCTCCCTCCCCCCTTCCTTCCTACTGTCCTTCATCTCACTCTGTTGCCCAGGCTGGAGTTCAGTGGCACAATCATAGCTCAGTGTCACCTTGAACTCCTGGGCTCAATGGCTCCTTCTCACCTCACCCTCTATAGTACCTGGGACTACAGGTGCTAACCACCACACCCAGCTAATTAAATTTTTTTTTTGTAGAGATGGGGGTCTTGCTATGTTGCCCAGGCTGGTGTTCAGCTCCTAGCCTCAAGCAATCCTCCTTTTTCAGCCTCCCCAAACACTAGGATTGCAGGCACGAGCCACTGCCCCCAGCAGAAAAATACTGGACTTTTGTACAAATACCTATACTATTCATGAATAGCTTTTAAACTGCCCTGAAATTATGGGACTGAAGTGATTAAAATCTTTATCCAAATGAAGACAACTCTATTATTATCAAGAGTGTGGCATATTTGACCTACATCTAGATGTGTATATGCATTTTCTTTTCCAAAAATGAATAAAAGAACAAAAGATTTCAGTATTGTTGTTACCTATGTATTAAATGCACAGTTAAACTCACTGTCTCTAAATGCACAGGGTATGTGTTGCCCAAGCCCAGAACAGTTCTCTGGGACTTCCAGGTCGCAGCTGAGTATGTTTTATTTTATGAATTTAGTGTTCTCCCATCGCTAGAGGTGACTCATGTTTATTAATTAGGTTGGTGCAAAAGTTATTGTGGTTTTTGCATTATCGCAACTGTAATATAATTTTGCAATTATAACTTTTGCACCAGCCTAATAAAAAAACACCTTGGCTGACAAGCTATGGGAATGGGATGGCCACCATAAATGACCTTCACGGTGTTCTAAAAAGCAGTGGCTTCCAGTTCAGAAGGGTTTGCTGCCCTCTGTCTAATGAGTTGGGGTTCTCTTTTCTCCTCCACGTTCTAGGGTTTTGATGCCTCTTAGCATCACCATCTCTCATTTGGGGAGCAATTATGAATCTTTAGTAAAAGCTCAACTTTTTTAAGAAGCAAAACCAGCAAGAAAATTCAGCATGTCCCGGTTTTCTAGACGGCATCCTCAAAGATCACACCCAGGCGCTTAATAATTTAGCCTTTTGGGCAAAGTTCTCATTAGAATAGATCAAAAACATGAATAATGCAGGCATTTGCAAATCACACTACTCGTCGGCCGACACTGGCCAGGAAACACCTGAAGCAGTTGCAGAGGGGCTCAGGGTGACTAGATCGGGTGACTGGGTCATGATGACACCAAATTTGGTTAATGGGAATCCCAGGTCATATCCAATGGTATCAAACTACAGCCGCTGCCCGCTGTCTTCCGCAGGTCTTTTAAGTCAAATGTCTCATGCCAGTCAAAATTCCTGCCAGGAAATCACACTCTATTTCCCTAGTTCTTTTTTTTTTTTTTTGAGAGGGAGTTTCACTCTTGTTGCCCAGGCTGGAATGCAATGGCACGATATCGGCTCACTGCAACCTCCGCCTCCCGGGTTCAAGCAATTCTCCTGCCTCAGCCTCTCGAGTAGCTGGGATTGCAGGCGTGCACCACCACACCCGGCTAATTTTGTATTTTTAGTAGAGACGGGGTTTCTCCATGTTGATCAGGCTGCTCTCGAACTCCCAACCTCAGGTGATCCGCCTGGCTCGGCCTCCCAAAGTGCTGGGATTACAGGCGTGAGCCACCGTGCCCAGCCTATTTGATCTATTCTAATGAGAACTTTGCCCAAAAGGCTAAATTATTAAGCGCCTGGGTGTGATCTTTGAGGATGCTGTCTAGAAAACCGGGACATGCTGAATTTTCTTGCTGGTTTTGCTTCTTAAAAAAGTTGAGCTTTTACTAAAGATTCATAATTGCTCCCCAAATGAGAGATGGTGATGCTAAGAGGCATCAAAACCCTAGAACGTGGAGGAGAAAAGAGAACCCCAACTCATTAGACAGAGAGCAGCAAACCCCTTCTGAACTGGAAGCCACTGCTTTTTAGAACACCGTGAAGGTCATTTTTCCTCTTTTTTTTTTTTTTTTTTGAGACAAGGTCTCCCCCTGTCACCCAGGCTGGAGTGCAGTGGTGCGATCACAGCTCACTGCAGCCTCAACCTCCTGGGCTCAAGTGATTTCCCCTACCATAGCATCCCCCCCAACCAGTAGCTGGGACCACAGGCACACACCACCATGCCTGGCTAATGCTTTATTTTTTGTAGAGATGGGATCTCATCATGTTGCCCAGGCTGGTCTCGAACTCATGGGCTCAAGCGACCCTCCTGCCTCGGCCTCCTGAAGTGCTGAGATTTCAGGCATGAGCCACAGCACCTGGCCCCCTCTTTGTCCCGTTGTTCTCCAGATCATTCTTGCATTCCTGATCTCCTTCTCAAACCCCAACATGTCTTCATCCTCAGCTGAAGACCTTGCCTTCTCCTTAACTGAGAAAACAGTAACAACCAGAAGAGAGTGTCCCCAGGTTCCCTAGACAACATCGGCCCTCTCCCAGCATCTGCATCCACTCACTCTGCCTTCCTGCCTTAGCTATAAAATGAACCATCAGGCCGGGTACAGTGGCTCACGCCTGTAATTCCAGCACTTTGGGAGGCTGAGGCAGGTGGATCGTGAGGTCAGAAGTTTGAGACCAGCATGGCCAACATGGTGAAACCCCATCTGTACTAAAAATACAAAAAATTAGCTGGGCGTGGTGGCACGCACCTGTAATCCCAGCTACTTGGAAGGCTGATGCAGGAGAATTGCTTGAACCCAGGAGGTGGAGGTTGCAGTGAGCTGAGATCATGCCATTGCACTCCAGCCTGGGTGACAGAGCAAGACTCCGTCTCGAGAAAAAAAAAAAAATGAACCATCCACATCCTATCTAAAGCCAGCCCCTCCACCATCTAAACTGGATTCCATTCCTGACACCCTCTCAAGCACATCACTCCAGGTACTCCCCCTTCCCTCTCCTGTGCCATCAATTTCTCTCTCCCTAATAGATCTTTCCCATTAACATAATATTAACCGAAAAAGGGACTGAGGCATGAGTCCCCATTGACTGAGGTTGATGCAGCAGTTTGAGGACACGCCCGGGAGGAACATCAGCCACAGGAGCATCTGTGACCTGTGAGTTTCCAAAGAGGGTTTGGGGACTTCACTATTTAAAGGGGAAAGAGCAAGCAGGAGGGATAAAGGAAGGGAGGGTAGGCAGAGAGGCAAATGGTCTCATTCTCTCAAGGCTCTGATTAGTGATCAATAAATCTACATTTTACATGTCAATGAGACATTCGTCTCCAGCTCAGGAAATCTACATTTTACATAAGGTAAAGTAAAACATGTGAAAAAAGGAGTAAAGGGTCCATGATGCATTCATCTTGAGCTCAGTAAATCTACATTTTACGTAGGATAAACATGTGAAAAGAGTAGAGGAGTCCATGATGCGTTCATCTTGAGCTCAGTAGATCTACATTTTACATAGGATAAACATGTGAAAAGAGTAGAGGAGTCCATGATGCATTCATCTTGAGCTCAGTAAATCTACATTTTACATAGAATAAACATGTGAAAAGAGTAGAGGAGTCCATGATGCATTCATCTTGAGCTCAGTAGATCTACATTTTACGCAAGATAAAGTAAACTTGAAAAGGAGTAGAGTCTGTGATGCATTCATCTTAAGCCCAGTGAATCTACATTTTACATAAGATAAACGTGAAAAGAGGGAGTAAACAGTTTATGCTGCATTCATCTTGAGCTCAGTAAATCTGCATTTTACATAACATAAAGTAAACATGAAAAGAGAGAGTAGGGGAATAGGGCCATGCTGCATTTTTCTCAGGGTAGGTGGAAGGATGATTTATGGTCTTGTCCTTGTCCTATCCATGTGAAAATAAGCTGGTAATTGACATTGTCAGTGTGAGATTTAACAGAACTTGCTTTTAGGGCTAGTTTATAGGGGGAGATATATCCTGAAAGAATTAGGGTCTCACTTTGTGAGCAACTTGTGAGGGAGCCATCTGGGAAGATACGTAACCTTCTATCTTGGTGGGCACCTGGCTTATGCTTGAGGCTAGGACATGGGGTTATGAAAATATAGCTCTCCGTTTGGGAACAAAAGGGAAGGCAGTAATGCATGACTCAGTTTCCAAGCTTGACTTTCTCTTTGGCATAGTGAGTTCGGGGTCCTGATAATTTATCTTCTTTCACAGTACAAACATGCTGGTGTATGGATCCTATCTTTAAAACGAACTTCCAAAATGGATGGCAAACAAGCACATGAAAAGATGCTTAACGTTATTCATCCTTAGAGAATGAAGATTAAAGCCACCGTGAGGGCCCAGTGGCACACACCTATAGTTCCACCCACTCAGGAGGCTGAGGCAGGAGGATCACTTGAGCTCAGGAGTTTGAGGCTGTAGTGTGCAATGTTCGTGCCTCTGAATAGCCACTGTACTCTAGCCTGGGCAACATAGCAAGACCCTGTCTCTAAAAAATTTTTTTTAAATTAAAAAGTAGGCCGAGTGTGGTGGCTGATGCTTGCAATTTCAATGCTTTGGGAGGCCGAGGTGGGAGGATAACTTGAGCCCAGGGGTTTGAGACCAGCCTGGGCAACATAGCGAGACCCTGTCTCTAACAACAACAACAAATTATAAATAAATAAATAAATAAATAAAACCACAATGAGATGCCAACACACATTAATGAAAATGTCCAAAATGAGGAGGGCTGACCCATGCCAAGCACTGGTGAGGGAGGAACTGGAACCCTCCTTCCCTGCTAAACTCACTTTCCTCTGAATAAGAAACGCATTACCCAAGTATTGAGCAACTCTCTTGGCTCTCCTTCCATTCTTCAACATGTTTTCCTTCCTGAATGTAAATTTCCTTTGGAAAACACAGTGGAAGTGTCTATCACATGACGCAACTGGTTCTATTCCAACTTCCTCCCCAAGAACCGGGATTTTTTTTTTTTTGAGACTGAGTTTCGTTCTTGTTGCCCAGGCTGGAGAGCAATGGTGCGATCTCGGCTCACCGCAACCTCCGCCTCCTGGGTTCAAGCCATTCTCCTGCCTCAGCCTCTCAAGTAGCTGGGATTACAGGCAAGTGGCACCAAGCACGGCTAATTTTGTATTTTTAGTAGAGATGGGGTTTCACCGTGTTGGCCAGGCTGGTCTCGAACTCCTGACCTCAGGTGATCTGCCCGCTTCGGCCTCTCAAAGTGCTGGGATTACAGGCGTGAGCCACAGCACCGTGCTCGGCCAGAACTGGGATTCTTAAAGCACATCTCCCTCCCATCCTGCTAAAAACCAGCAACAACTATAACCACCACCACCTGTGGCACACACATTTGGTGTCAGCATTAGTGAGCCACCTCCAGGCTACCCCATTTGAGGACTTCTTGCCAAGAAGTTCTCCAGCAGTTTTCACCCAAAACCTGTTCTTGCTGTTTTTGCTCTCTGGCCAACTCTGTGGTCACTAAATCAATGTTTCAGTTTTTGAGCAGGAACAATAAGAACAACAACAACAACAACAACAAAATATATATATATATATACACATACATACATACATACATACATACATACATACATACATACATATACATATCGGGAGAGCCCCAAACTGCTTAGGCACATGTGAAATGCTATAGCAGAAAAGAAACAAAATGCTATAGGATGCTGATTTTTTCATGAACAAGAAATATGAGCGGCTCCGTCTCAACTTACGGATGAGCTGGAGGCAACATTTAATGAAGACTTAAGTGAGTTAATTAAGGAGAAATTGCAAGTAAACCCCACATAATGAGAGAGCCGGTATCTCTCGCTCCAGGGTCCCGTATTTTTATCTATCTGCACTTGTCCATGATGTGGGTTCTCTTTATGGGGGGTCTCCTTGTATTGGGCAGACATCCCCATGAGATTCAGAACCCAGGAAAAAACCATCCAATAAAAAAACACTGGCCGGGTGCAGTGGCTCATGCCTGTAATCCCAGCACTTTAGGAGGCCAAGGCAGGTGGATCACCTAAGATCAGGAGTTCAAGACCAGCCTGGCCAACATGGTAAAACCCCCGTCTCTAGTAAAAATACAAAAATTATAGGTGGGAGACTGTAATCCCAGCTACTCGTGAGGCTGAGGCAGGAGAATCGCTTGAACCTGGGAGATGGAGGTTGCAGTGAGCCGAGATCACGCCATTGCACTCCGGCCTGGACAACAAGACTGAAACTGTCTCAAAAAACAAAACAAAACAAAAAAACAAAACAAACAACAAAAATCAACAAAAAGAAAACCATCAAGGAAGAGACGTTGTCACCCAAAAGCTTCAATGAGCCGGGCGCGGTGGCTCACGCCTGTAATCCCAGCACTTTGGGAGGCTGAGGTGGGCAGATCATGAGGTGAGGAGATCGAGACCATCCTGGCTAACAAGGTGAAACCCCGTCTCTACTAAAAATAAAAATAAAAAAAAATTAGCCGGTGTGGTGGCAGGCTCCTGTAGTCCCAGCTGCTGGGGAGGCTGAGGCAGGAGAATGGCGTGAACCCAGGAGGCAGACCTTGCAGTGAGCCGAGATCGTGCCACTGCTCTCCAGCCTGGGTGACAGAGCAAGACTGTCTCAAAAAAAAAAAAAAAAAAAAAAAAAAAAGAACTCTCATGTTGGCCAGGTGCGGTGGCTCACGATTGGAATCCCAGTACTTTGGGAGGCCGAGGCAGGAGGATTGCTGCAGGCCAGGAGTTTGAGACCAGCCTGAGCAGCAGAGTGAGACCCCATGTCTACAAAAATGTAAAAAGTTAGCTAGGCATGGTAGCGCATGCCTGCAGTTCCAGCTACTTGGGAGGCCGAGGTGGGAGGATTGCTTGAGCCAAGGAATTCATGACTGTAGTGAGATACAATTGTGCCACTGCACTTCAGCCTGGGTGACAGAGAGAGAACCTGTCTCTAAAAAATAATAATTAAAAAAAACCCTCATGTTCTTATCTAGATATGACCTTGAATGGATAGAAAGAAGCTCAGGAGACAGGAGATCCCATCCTATCTTGGGCTTTTCTAGCTGTCTGCCCTTGGGAAATTCACTTAATCTCTCAGAACATCAGTTTTCTTATTTTTATTTTATTTATTTATTTTTTGAGAGACAGAGAGTCTCTCTCTGTGCCCCAGGCTGGAGTGCAGTGGTGCCATCCTGGCTCACTGCAACCTCCACCTTCTAGGTTCAAGCAATTCTCATGCCTCAGCCACCCGAGTAGGTGGGATTACAGGCCCATACCACCATGCCCAGCTAATTTTTGTATTTTTAGTAGTGATGGGGTTACACCATCGCTACATTTCTCCTGGCCATCGTTGGCCAGGCTGGTCTTGAACTGCTGACCTCAAGTGATCCACCCACCTTGGCCTCTCCAAGTGCTGGGATTACAGATGTGAGCCACCATGCCCAGCCTGATGTCAGCAAATTCTTTTTACCAACCCTCCAATCGACCACTTCCTGGTGCTGGGGCTCTGACACCTTGCTCACCTCAAGTGATCCACCTGCCTCAGACTCAGGAAGTGCTGAGATTACAGGTGTGAGCCACCATGCCTAGCGAGTTTTCTTTTTTTTCTCTCTTTTGAGATGTAGTTTCTCTCTTGTTGCCCAGGCTGGAGTGCAATGGCACGATCTTGGCTCACAGCAACCTCCGCCCCCTGGGTTCAAGCGATTCTCCTACCTCAGCCTCCTGAGTAGCTGGGATTACAGGCATGTGCCACCCCGCCCAGCTAATTTTTGTATTTTTAGTAGAGACGGGGTTTCACCGTGTTGGTCAGGCTGGTCTCAAACTCCTGACCTCATGATTCGCCCGCCTCAGCTTCCCAAAGTGCTGGGATTACAGGTGTGAGCCATCATACTTACCCTTAACATGCTCATATTTTCATTTACCTTCTTGAACACATCAAATAGTTGTAGTAGCTGTTTTAATCTCTTTATTAATTCTATCTTTGTCATTTCATTTCATTGGTTTTTCTCCTCTTCCTGGGGTATAATCCTTGCTTCTTGGCATACCTGGTGATTATTACTTTTTAGAGACGGGATCTTGCTGTGTTGCCCAGGCTGGAGTGCAGCAGCACCACCATAGCTCACTGCAGCCTCAACCTCCTGGGCTTCAGTGATCCTCCCACCTCAGCCTCTCATCTGGCTGGGCCTACAGGTGTGCACCACCGCACCTGGCTAATTTTTTAGTTTTACTTTTGTAGAGATGAGGTCTTGCTATGTTGCCCAGTCTGGTCTTGAACTGCTGGCCTCAAGCAGTTCTCCTGCCTCAGCCTCCCAAAGTGCTGGGATTATAAGTGTGAGCCAACACTTCCTGCCATGCCTGGTGATTTTTTACTGGACACCAGGTATTGTGAATTTTACCTGGTTGGGTGCTGAATATTCTTGTTTAAAAAATATATTCTTGAGCTTTATTCTGGGACATGGTTAAGTGACTTGGAAATGGCATAATCCTTTTTTTTTTTTTTTTTTTTGAGAGGGAGTCTCAGTCTGTCACCCAGGCTGGACTGCAGTGACACAATCTCGACTCACTGCAACCTCTGCCTCCTGGGTTCAAGCGATGCACCTACCTCAGCCTCCCGAGTAGCTGGGACTACAGGTGCGCACAACCACGCCTGGATAATTTTTGTATTTTTAGTAGAGACAGGGGTTTCACCATGTTGGCCAGGCTGGTCTTGAACTCCTGACCTCAGGTGATCCACCCTCCTCGGCCTCCCAAACTGCTGGGATCACCGGCATGAACCTCTGCGCCCAGATGCATGGTCCTTTTGAGACTTGCAGAACCCTTAGTCTAGGGCCAATTCTGCCGCACCACGAAAGCAATACCCCTCTGAATGCTTGACTCAATGCTCCGTGTATTATGAGGTTTTTCACTTTGCCTGCTGGGAACACGAACGGTTCCCAGCTTTTTGTAGACTTTGGAATTATTCTGCCTGTTTCTATTGTGTGATTCCTTCCCCTGGTCTTGCTCGGATAATTTCCTCCATGCGTGAGCTGATCCCACTCAGCTTCAGAGTCAAGAGGTTTCCTTTGCAAAGCTGCAGGGTTTGGTTTTTTTTGCATATCTCTCCCGCGGGATTCCATCCTGCAAATTCCAGCTGCTTTGGCTTGCTCAAACTTTTTTTTTTTTTTTGAGATGGAGTCTCACTTTGTGGCCGAGGCTGGAGTGCAGGGGCGCGATCTTGGCTCACTGCAACCTCCGCCTCCCAGGTTCAAGTGATTCTCGTGCTTCAGCCGCCTGAGTAGCTGGGATTACAAGCATGCACCACCACACCCAGCTAAATTTTTTGTATTTTTAGTAGAGACAGGGTTTCACCATGTTGGCCAGGCTGGTCTCGAACTCCTGACCTCATATGATCCACCCACCTCGGCCTCCCAAAGTGCTGGGATTACAGGCGTGAACCACTGCACCTGGCCAGGCCTGCTCACACTTTCAGCTCTGTCTCCTGCACTCAGGGAGACCACTGGGCTCTGCCCGGCTGCCCTCCTCCCGCAGCAGCTGGAAACACTTTGCCTCATTGGTTTCTCCCCTAACAGAGATCACGGTCTTTAGTGCCACCTATTGACCGGTGTCTAAAAACTGCCTTTGCATATGTGTTGTACGGTTTTGTAGGTATTTAAGGCAAGAGGGTTAATCCATCTTGGCCATAAGTTGGGGAAATCTCCACAATTTTTACAACATTTTGGGAGGCTGAGGTGGGAAGATTGCTTGACGCCAGGAGTTCGAGACCAGCTCGGGCAACACAGCAAGACCCCCGTCTCTACAAGAAAATAGAAATACTAAAAGTAGCCGAGCATGACAATGTGCGCCTATAGTCTCAGCTACGTGGGAGGTTGAGGTGGGAGGATTGCTTGAGCCCAGGAGATCCAGGCTGCAGTGAGCCATGTTCGCACCACTGCACTCCAGCCTGGGTGACACAGTGAGACATTGTCTCAAGAAAAAAATAAAAACATTTTAAGTTCCTGGAAGGGTGAGTTAAAGGCTATATAAAGAATTAAAGCTTTTTTAAAATGACATTCCCAAATTATTGGTCAAAAGGGAGCAGTGGGCTGGGTGTGGTGGCTCACACCTGTTATCCCAGCACTTTGGGAGGCCGAGGTGGGCAGATCACCTGAGGTCAGGAGTTTGAGACCAGCCTGGCCAACATGGCAAAACCCCATCTCTACTAAAAATACAAAAATTAGCCAGGCGTGGTGGTGAGCACCTGTAATCCCAGCTACTCAGGAGGCTGAAGCAGGAGAATCACTTGAACCCAGGAGGAGGAGGTTACAGTGAGCCGAGATGATGCCATTGCGCTCCAGCCTGGGCAACAAGAGCAAAACTCCATCTCAAAAAAAAAAAAAAAGTGCATATATGTGTGCATGCAACAGAAAACAGAATATTTATTTCCAGAGGAACCCTGACTTCTCCAGCCTCCTCGGTTTGTCCTTCTTTGTGGGCATGAATTACGCAGCTGCCTATAGATGTCACCAGAGGAAGGCACGTCAGAGGGAATAAAAATCCCAGGGTGAGAACCACAGCACCGTGGCAGAGGGCACAAGCATGAGTGGAAAGGCCCTGTGTCAAACACAGAAGAGGGCTTTGTTTTAAATCAAGACATCTTGGCAAGGCCTAATGGCTCACACCTGCAATCCCAGCATTTTGGGAGTCTGAGGTAGGCTTGAGCCCAGGAGTTAGAGACCAGCCTAGGCAACATAGCGAGACCTTGTCTCTACCAAAAAAAAAATAGTTGGGCGTGGTGGCATGCATCTGTGGTTCCAGCTACTCGGGAGGCTGAGACAGGAGGATCACTTGATCCCAGGAGTTTGAGGCTGCATTGAGCTACGATCACATCATTGCACTCCAGCCTGGGTAACAGAGTGAGACCCTGTCTCAACTAAAAAAAATAAAATAACATAAATAAAATAAAATAAAGTAAATTAAAATAAATAAATAAAATGAAGAAATAAAATAAAAACATCAGTCCACAGAACCCAAATCTTCACCCAAGGTAGAGTGACAACCTTACTAAAACAAATATTGTCATCAGCAACTGAACTAAACATGGTCCAAGGGAAGAGTGAATGAGGAAAGATTTGGTTATGCTCAGGGATTTGGACTAGTTTAACTGAGGTCAATTTTTTTCAGATTTTTCTTTTCAAAAGCTGGTTCTGGAGTGGAGTTCAGGAGCATGTTCTTCATAAAAAGGCTCTTTGTGGGTCGGCCCTGGTGGACGGGATTTCATTAATCTCACCAACCTCATTATCCAACATGCTGAATATGTAGCATCAATCAATGAATGAGATCCTCGGTCTCATGAAGTCAGCTTTCTGGGAAAGGAGAAAAGAAACACAAATAAACAAGGAAATAAACACCCAAGGTGGAAACAAGACGGCGTGAGGGTCAGGTTCCTTGAACTCACGTTCATTTTTTTTCTTTTCTGAGACGGAGTTTCACTCTGTCACCCAGGCTGGAGTGCAATGGTGCGATGTCGGCTCACTGCAACCTCCGCCCCCCAGGTTCAAGTGATTCTCCTGCCTCAGCCTCCTGAGTAGCTGGGATTACAGGCACCTGCCACCATGCCTGGCTAATTTTCTTATTTTTAGTAGAGATGGGGTTTTACCATGTTGGCCAGGCTGGTCTCGAACCCTGACCTCAAGTGACCCACCCGCCTTGGCCTCCCAAAGTGCTGAGATTAGAGGTGTGAGCCACCACACCCAGCCGAGCTCACGTTCTTGAGTCACCCTCTGTTCTTTATAGAGAAGCAGTTTGGAGATTTCGTCCTGTGTGTCTGAGGCCGGGTGCTATGGCTCACGCCTGTAATCCCAGTAATCTCAGCACTTTGGGAGGCTGAGACGGGAGCATTGCTTGAGCCCAAGAGTTTGAGGTCAGCCTGGGCAACATAGTGAGGCTCTATCTCTTCAAAAAATAAAAAATTAGCCAGGTGTGGTGGTGCATGTCTGTGGTCCCAGCTACTCAGGAGGCTGAGGCAGGAGGATCTCTTGAGCCCAGGAGGTCGAGGCTGCAGTGAGCCATGATTGCATTACTGCACTCAGCCTGGGCAACAGAGCAAGACATTGTCTCAAATAAAAAGTATCTGAATCTCTTTTTGGCAAAGTAATCTGACATTTTTCTTGTTTCAGAGAATCAGCTTATTTTCAACCTGAAAGCCAACTAACTCTCACAGGGGAATACTGTACGTGGTGATTACTGCAGTGTGTGTTTGTGTGTTAAAGACTGCTTTGTCATGCAGACTACAGCTCCAGCCTCACCTCGCTGTAATTTACTGTGGATATTTTGCATTATGTAGGCAGCACCTTGTACCCAACAGAAGAGTTGGTGGGCGGGGCAGGGGAGAGAGGCGGGCGGGGTCCAGTCCCAACTCAGGTGTGCTATAAACTGGCTGACCTCAGATGAACCTTGTTATATTGCTGAGCCCAGGTTTTCTCAACTACAACCATAATAATAAGACTTTGCCTCTAAGTTTAACATGGGGAATAATGACCGTATGAAAATATAGACTCAGCCTGGGCAACATCGTGCGACACCTGTCTCTGCCACAAATTTAAAAATTAGCCAGGCACAGTGGCTCATGCCTGTAGTCCCACTGCTTGGGGAGGTAGAGGCAAGAGGAATGCTTGAGGCAAGGAGTTTAAGACCAGCCTGGGTAACATAGCGAGACCCCATCTCTACGAAAAAGTTAAAAAGTTAGTGAGGCGTGATAGCATGTGCCCGTAGTCCCAGCTACTTGGGAGGCTAAGCCAGGAGGATCGCTGGAGCCCCAGAAGTTCAAGGCTGCAGTGAGCTATAATCGCACCACTGCACTCCAGCCTGGGTGACAGAGCAAGACTATGTTGCCTCTGCTGGTCTCGAGACACCCTTGTAGTCTGCTGCCTACTCCATGTAGGATGTAGTTACATTGATAATCTTCATTGTTTTACAGATGGGGAAACTGAGGCTTGAATGATTTACCCAAAGTTAGCAAATGGTAGAGCTGAGACTTGAAGCAAGCTGACTCTAGCATGTTCTTCTCAACTCTCTGGAGACAAGGAGCTCAGAACCCAGTGGCCTGGCTGCCTCCAGGAGTGAGGAATGGGAAAAAAAAAATTGCAACCTGGCTCACTGTTTTGTCTCCAGTGGCAAGAAAGAGACAGAAATGGATATTTCAAGATGTTGTTGTTGTTGTTGTTGTTGTTGTTGTTGTTATTATTATTATTATTATTGAGGCAGCATCTCACTCTGTCTCCCAGGCTGGAGTGCCGTGGTGCAATCTTGGCTCACCACAACCTCCACTTCCCAGGCTCAAGCGATCCTCCCACCTCAGCCTCCCAAGTAGCTGGGACTGCAGGCACGTGCCACCACATCCGGCTAATTTTTTTTGTAAAGATGGGGTTTCACCATGTTGCCCAGGCTGGTCTCGAACTCCTGAGCTCAAGTGATCTGCCTGTCTCGGCCTCCCAAAGTGCTGGGATTACAGGCATGAACCACCGTGCCCAGCCAAGACATTATTCTTTTGTAAAGTAAACATAGTTGCTCTTAGCATATGGTTCTCAATTGATGTGTGTGTGTGTGTGTGTGTGTGTGTGTGTGTGTTCTCTCTGGAAAAGTTTTCTCTGGGAGAAAATTCTAGATTTCACTGTTTTACATTTCAAAGTTGCCAGTTTGTTAAAAAATCAGGCTGAGAAGGAACACGTTAGGACAAAAATATGAAAGACTGTCATTAAAGCAAGCAAGACCAAGGATGGAATTTTACAGACTTTGCAGAGAATTCTTGGATCAACCTATGGACGCGGTGGCTGGTTTTAACAGGATCTGCAAAGAGTCTAATCCCTTTCGTCACAAATGCATCTGGGGACAGAGCCCGATTTGCTGCTGCCCTTGGGGGACTTTTTAACCATTTTTTTTCTCCAAGTTTAGAGTATACATCAAATCCCAGGTCCACACTGACCCCTACTCTGGGCTGGAAGGGCCTGACCTCTCCCAAGAGAGTGGGGGTGGAAGAGAAGCTGGGAAATACAAAGTCATTTGATGGATGTGACACTGGGCACAGGTTGACCATCAAGCCAGGGAGGAGGCCTTTATGCCCGAAAGCCCCTGAGCCTGTTCCAGGGATGGGGTGAACCACTCCTCTACCCACCCAGGCTTGCCTAGGTGTGTCGTGTGCCAAGGAAGCTTCAGGGAAGAGAGAGGACAGAGAGGGGTTGGATGTCTAAGAGTCATTCAGTAAAGTGAACAGAAAGCGAATGTTCCAGTCTGGGAAAGTAAAATCACATGAAAGAGGAAAGCGGATTGTCATAGAAGGTCGAGGCCCGGGCTAGGGAAGGGAAAAACCACATGCTCAAAATCCTGGTCAATGCGTGTCCACCTTAATGGGAGAGAAGCACCTTCCTCCATTGTGGGGCCAGGGCAGGGCCAGAGCCCCGGCTGGGAGTGGATCCTACACTTGCTTTTTTTTTTTAATTATGGTAAAATATGCATAACATAAAATTTGCCATTTTAGCTATTTTTGAGGGTACAATTCAGTGGCATTTATTACATCAAAAATATTGTGCAACCGGGCTGGGCATGGTGGCTCACGCCTGTAACACCAGCACTTTAGGAGGCTGAGGCAGGCAGGAGGTCAGGAATTCAAGACCAGCCTGGCCAATGTGGCAAAACCCCGTTTCTACTAAAAATACAAAAATTAGCTGGGTGTGGTGGTGCGCACCTATAATCCCAGCTACTCAGGAGGCAGAGGCAGGAGAATTGCTTGAACCTGGGAGGCGGAGGTTGTGGTGAGCCGAGGTTGCGCCACCATACTCCAGTTTGGGCAACAGAGCGAGACTCTGTCTCAAAAAAAAGAGAGACAGGAGAGAAATAAACAAAATATTATGCAACTGTCACCACCATCCATCTCCAGAACTTTTCCATCTTCCCAAACTGAAACTGTCCCCATTAACCCTCACTCTCCATCCCCCTTATCCCCAGGCTCTGATAACCAACATTTTACTTTTTTTCTGTCTCTATCAGTTTGACTATTCTAGGTACGTTATATAAGTGGAATCATGCTGTATTTGCCTTTTTTTTTTTTTTTGGAGTTTTGCTCTTGTTGCCCAAGCTAGAGTGCAGTGGTGCAATCTCGGCTCACTGCAACCTCTGCCTCCTAGGTTCAAGCGATTCTCCTGCCTCAGCCTCCTGAGTAGCTGGGATTACAGGTGCGCACTACCACGCCCGGCTAATTTTTTTGTATTTTTAGTAGAAACGGGGTTTTGCCATGTTAGCCAGGCTGGTCTCGAACTCCTGACCTCAGGTGATCCACCCACCTCAGCCTCCCAAAGTGCATGAGCCACCTCGCCCGGCCTTTTTGTTGTTTTTTTTTTGAGACGAGTCTCACTCTGTCATCCAGGCTGGAGTGCAGTGGCACAATCTTGGGTCACTGCAACCTCTGCCTCCTGGGTTCAAGTGATTCTTGTGCTTCAGCCTCCCAAGTAGCTGAGATTACAGGCGTGCACCACCACGCCAAGCTAATTTTTTGTATTTTATTAGAGACAGGATTTCACCATGTTGGCCAGGCTGGTCTCAAACTTCTGACCTCAAGTGATCCACTTTCCTCCGCCTCCCAAAGTGCTGGGATTACAGGTGTGAGCCACTGTACCCAGCTATATTTGCCTCTTTGTGACTGACTTATTTCCTCTCCTCCGCTCCCTCCCTTCCTTCCCTTCTTTCTTCTTCTTCTTCTTTTTTTTTTTTTTTTTTTTTTTTTTTTTTTTTTGAGACAGGGTTTGGCTTTGTCCCCCAGGCTGGAGTGCAGTGGCATGATCTCTGCTCACTGCAACCTCTGCCTCCCTGGCTCAAGCAGTCCTCCCACCTCTGCCTCTCTAGAAGCTGGGACTACAGGAATACACCACCACACTTGGCTTTTAAAATTTTTTTGTAGAGATGAGGTCTCACTTTATTGCTCAGGCTGGTCTTGAACTCTTGGGCCCAAGTGATCCTCCTACCTCAGCCTCTCAAAGTGCTGGGATTACAGGTGTGAGCCACAGCGCCCAGCTGTGACTGTCTGATTTCACTGAGCATAATGTCCTCAAGGTTCTTCCATGCAGTAGCAGGTGTCAGCATTTATTTCCTTTTCAGGGCTACATAATATTTCATTGTATGGATAGACACATTTTGTTCATTCATTGGTAGGTGGACTCCTGGGTTGCTTCTACCTCTTGGCTATTGTGAATAATGCTGCAATGAACATGGGTGTACAAATATCTGTTGAGGACGGGTGCAGTGGCTCAGGCCTGTCATCCCAGCACTTTGGGAGGCCGAGGTGGGAGGATTGCTGGAAGCCAGGAGTTTGAGACCAGCCTGGCCAACATAGCAAGACCCCATCTCTACAAAAAATAAAAAACTTAGCTGGGCATGGTGGGGAATGCCTGTAGTCCCAGCTACTTGAGCGGCTGAGGCAAGAGGATTGCTTTAGCCTGGAGGTTGAGGCCGCAGTGAGCTATGATCTTGCCACTGCACTCCAGCCTGGGGGACAGAGTGAGACCCCACCTCAAAAAAAAAAAAGAGGTTAAAAAATCCCACAAATATCAGCTGGAGTCCCTGCTTTCAATTCTTTGGAGCATCTACCCAGAAGTGGAATTGCTGGATCTACATTTTTTTTTTTTTTTTTTTTTTTTGAGACAGAGTCTTGCTCTGTCACCCAAGCTGGAATGCAATGGCGCGATCTCAGCTCACTGCAACCTCCGTCTCCCAGGTTCAAACAATTCTTATGCCTCAGCCTCCCGAGTAGCTGGGGCTACAGGCGCCCACCACCATGCTTGGCTCATTTTTCTGTTTTTAGTAGAGACATGGTTTCACCATATTGGCCAGGCTGGTCTCGAACTCCTCACCTCAAGTGATCCACCTGGTTCGGCCTCCCCAAGTGCTGGGATTACAGGCGTGAGCCACTGCGCCTGGCCTACTTTTGTTTTTGAAGTGGGTTGGGTGGGCCTGGGTTTCTCAAATCCCAGTATAGCACTGCATAGGATATATCACGGTCCTCAGTTCTCAGAACCTGGGTCTCCTCAGCTGTGAAAAGGGATAGTGATAATAGTGGCAATCACAGGGTTGCTGTGAGAGATACTTAAGATTTTGTAGAAACACCCACGCAGGCTGGGCGTGGCGGCTCACATCTGTAATCCCAGCACTTTGGAAGGCCGAGGTGGGAGGATCACTTGAGCACAGGAGTTCAAGACCAGCCAGGGCAACACAGTGAGATCTCATCACTACAAAAAATATATATAAATTGGGTGGGCGTGGTGGTGTGCACCTGTAGTCCAATCTACTCGGGAGGCTGAGGTGGGAGGATTGCTTGAGCCTGGGAGGTGGGAGGTCGAGGCTGCAGTGAGCTGTGATTGTGCCCCTGCTTTCTATTCTGGGCAACAGAATGAGACTCTGTCTCAGAAAAAAAAAAGAAAAAAAGAAAAAGAAATTATGACTTCAAGACCCAAGGAAAATTGCCTGTTAAAATTTTTTAAAATAATCTTTTAAATAAAAAATTTAAAAGAGAAACACCCATGTATTGTGTACATTGAACGGTGCCTGGCACCTGCTCAGCTTTGAATCATTTCTCCCGTGATGTTGCCATCAAATCTCCAGGGAAGGGGAAGCAGGCACCATCACGGCCACCAGGGGGCGCCGCTGCCACAGCTCTGAGTCTCTGCTGGGCCGGGCTGGCATCTCCACTGCCCATCACCTCCCACCATTGTCCCCCTCCGTTTTCAGGCCGGGCCTCCACTTTCTCATGTCACCCACTCTGCTATTACTCCATGCTCCCATCCTTCCTACGTCCTTACTTTCACCCAGGATGACAAAGTGCCCCACCGTGTCCAGGCCACATCACCTTGTCCCATGACCTATGTCCCTTCCCTCCCCAAGGGAAGCTTCAGCCCATACCTTGCGCCATTTACCTGGCCCAAGGGCTCTCCCTGCGCAGGTAATGACCTTGTCTCTTTTCCCTCTGGATGGTTTCTCTGAAGGTCAGGTGAGGTCATGTGTAGGGAAGTCCCTCAGAGACAAACACTGGGGTCTGGTGCAACAGCTCACCCCTGTAATCCCAACACTTTAGGAGGCCAAGGCAGGAGGATCGTTGGAGGCCAGGAGGAGTTCAAGACCACTCTGGGAAAAATGGCAAGATCCCATCTCTACAAATAACTTAAAAATGAGCCAGGTGTTGAGCATGAACAGCTACTCAGGAGGCTGAGGTGGGAGGGTCGTTTGAGGCCAGGAGTTTGAGGCTGCAGTGAGCTATGACTGTGCCACTGCACTCCAGCCTGGGTGACAGAATAAGACCCTTGTCTCAAAAATAAATAAATAAATAGGCAAATAAAAATCAGCCAGGTGGGGTGACGCAAGCCTATAATTGCAGCACTTTGGGAGGCTGAGGAAGGAGGATTGCTCGAGGTCAGGAGTTCAAGACTAGCCTGGGCAACATCTCTACAAAAAAATTTAGAAATGAACCAGATGTGGTGGTGGGCACCTATAGTCCCCGCTACTCAGGAGGCTGAGGTGGGAGGATCACTTGAGGCCAGGAGTTCAAGGCTGCAGTGAGCTATGATTGCACCACTGCACTCCAGCCTGGATCACAGAGTGAAACTGTGTCTCTAAAATCAAACCAAACCAAACCAAACCACAGCCCAGAGGTGGTGACAGGGTTGGGACAGCTGCAGTGAGCCTCAGGCCAGGGGCCCATGCCTTCCTCAGGAGCTCTGAGGAGTCCTTCCTGGTCAGAACACACTCCAGGAATTGCACTTTTCCAGCAGGGCTGGAGAGGTGTCCACAGGCCTGAGCAGACCCGGCCCCTGGGAGAGAGGCCTGTGGACACCAAGGCCAACTCTAAAGGGGGTAGCTGCATTTGTAGCCCAGCTCCTGGGCACTTACTAGGCCCGAATGTGGGCTCCGCGTGGCCAGAGAATTGGAAAATGCAGAATTTTTTTTCCACAGGAAATCTCCAAATGTTTGAATATTGGCAGTTAGTTACAATTATTTTCAAACTCTTCATGGGCCAGTCAAGGCAATCTACAGCCGGGCTTGGCCTGTGGGTACCATTTTGCAGCCTCTGATGGAAGCTTCTTGAAGACACTGGTCAATGCTAATGGTCAATACCTTGCAGCACTGATCACAGGGATAACCTGAGTTTTAAGCTGCCTGGGTGATCTTTATTTTATTTTTATTATTAATGTTTTAATTTTTTTTAGGGGCAGGGTCTTGCTCTATTGCCCAGGCTGCAGTGCAGTGATGTTATCATAGCTCACTGCAGCCTTGACCTCCTGGGCTCAAGCAGTCCTCCCGACTCAGCCTCCTGAGTAGCTGGGACCACAGGCACTTGCAAACATGCTGGGCTAATTTTTTTATTTTTGGGTGTGTGTGTGGCGGGGGTTGGGTCTCACTGTGTTGTCCAGGCTAGTCTCGAACTCCTGGCCTCAAGTAATCCTCCCTCCTCTGCTTCCCAAAGTGCTGGGATTATAGACGTGAGCCACTGTGCCTGGCTGAGCTTCACTCCTTCTCATGGAAAACTTTTTGTCTGAGCATTGATAGACACTTGGTAACCCCATTATAGTGTGGGCACTGGGCTCTTATAAACAGGGGGCATCATATACTCTCCTTGGTCACCAGGATGACATTTCTGGGTGCACATAAGAAACGTCAACTGCGCTGGGTGTGGTGGCTCATGCCTGTAGTCCCAGCTACTTGGAAGGTTGAGGTGAGGAGATCGCTCGATCCCAGGAGTTTGGCATTCATTGGTGACCTCCCAGAAGCAGGGGACCACCAGGTTGCCTAAGGAGAGGTGAACCGGTCCAGGTCAGAAACGGAGCAGGTCAAAACTCCCGTGCTGATCAGCAGTGGGATTACACCTGTGAATAGCACTCCAGCCTGAGCAACATAGTCTCTATTTAAATTAATATAATATAATATAATATAATATAATAATAAAGGTCAACTGCAAATTGCACACTGATTCTTCAACCACCCCAGGAAAGGCCAACCTCACACTGCATGTGGATGGCGTGACAGTCCTGAATGTGGGGAAAGAGAGCTTGTCCTCGCAGCTACGTCAACAGAAGCCAGAGACTGGGGCCAAGAAGAAAGACCCTGCGGGGTTGGGCTGGAAAGTCCTGGACCCCCAGCTCTTCACACCCACTCAGTGCATGTGATCACAGCTGTAGGATCTAGAATAGATGCGCTTGACAGATGGCCTCTGAAGGTGTTGAAATGGGGCTTCCCATGGCCAACTGGTACCTGCATGCAGTAAGAAGCCAGGTGCTGCCACCGCCCTCCCCCTGTTTGTATCCAGGGGATGGGACTTCTTGTGGAGGTCCCGGTTTGTCTTTGCTTCCGACCCCAAGCAGGCAGCTGGATCAAGCTGTCCTGAGAAGGTGATCCATCTCCCTAGCTGGGTGTATGCAATGCTGAATGCAGCTATCCCAGACACATTTATTCCATATACACCCCCCTCCCCAAATTCCATGGAATGAACGAAGTCAGATTTCAACAAGGATGACTACAGCCCAGGGCGAAATAACTCTGCTATCCCCTCTCTGTAGCTCCCCAGACTCTTTATTTTTTTATTTTTTGAGACAGAGTCTTGCTCTGTTGCCCAGGCTGGAGTGCAGTGGCGTAATCTCGGCTCACTGCAACCTCTGCCTCCTGGGTTCAAGCGATTCTCCTGCTCAGCCTCCCGAGTAGCTGGGATTACAGGCGTGCATCACTATGCCCGGCTAATCTTTGTATTTTTAGTATAGATGGGGTTTCACCATGCTCCCCAGGCTGGTCTCAAATTTCTGAACTCAAGTGATCCACCCGCCTCGGCCTCACAAAGTGCTGGGATTACAGGTGTGAGCCACTGTGCCCAACAGCCAAACTCGATCTCTCTCTCTCTCTCTCTCTCAGAGTCTCTCTCTGTCACACACACACAAACACACACACACGCACATACACACAGAGATACCCATGATATACACACAACCCTCATTTTTCACCATTTGGAAGTTCGATGTCCAATTGAGAGCAGTGACTCCCCTTGCCAATTCCAGGAAATAAAACTAAGCACAGATTGCCAGCTCACTGAGTGTCCGTGGCCTCATGTCTTTTTGGGAAGTGGCCTCTGTCTCTGGAGCAGGGAGAGCATACCAAGTGTTTCGCTTCACTGGGCATTGTGGCTCATGCCTGTAATCCCAGCACTTTGGGAGGCCAAGGTGGGTGGATTGCTTAAGGCCTAGAGTCTGAGATCCACCTGGGCAACATAGTGAGAACCCCATCTCTACAAAAAAAAAAAAAAAAAAAATTAGCTGGGCATGGTGGCACATGCTTGTTGTCCCAGCTACTCGGGCGGCTGAGGCGAGAGGATTGCTTGAGGCTGCAGTGGGCTATGATGGCATCACTGCACTCCAGCCTGGGCAACAGAGGAAGACTCTGTTTCAAAATACAAACAAAAACAACTCCAAAGTACAAAAGGACATCCATACTTGGAAAAAGATATAATAAAGATGCTTGGATTGGACAAAGCCCACACCCCTCAACCTCAACAGAATATCAAGCGAGTGCAAACTTCACTGAGCATAAACTTGAAAGTGCTTAAACGTTTGAGGCCAGGAGTGGTGGCTCACACCCGTAATCCTAGCACTTTGGGAGGCCGATCACTTGAGGTTAGGAGTTTGAGACCAGCCTGGCCAACATGGTGAAACCCCATCTCTTACTAAAAATACAAAAATTGGGCTGGGCGCGGTGGCTCATGCCTGTAATCCCAGCACTTTGGGAGGCCAAGGTGGGCAGATCACGAGGTCCGGAGATCGAGACCATCCTGGCTAACACGGTGAAACCCCGTTTCTACTAAAAATACAAAAAGCTGGGCGTGGTGGCGGGCGCCTGTAGTCCCAGCTACTCGGGAGGCTGAGGCAGGAGAATGGCGTGAACCCAGGAGGCAGAGCTTCTAGTGAGCCGAGATCTCGCCACTGCACTCCAGCCTGGGCAACACAGCAAGACTCTGTCTCAAAAAAAAAAAAAAATCAGCCAGGTGTTGTGGTACGTGTCTGCAGTCCCAGCTGCTTGGGAGGCTGAGGTGGGAGAATCGCTTGAACCTGGGAGGCAGAGGTTGCAGTGAGCTGAGATTGCACCACTGTACTCCAGCCTGGGCAACAGAGCAAGACTCTGTCTCAAAAAAATAAATACATAAATAAAAATGCTTAAACATTTGAGAAGAATCAAGCCCTGAAGGGACCATAAGGACTCCCCACACAGGAGGACGCGTGCCTCAGGGCACTGGGGAATCAGTACTGTAGTGACATCTAAATCTGTGGTCAGGAAGCAAATCAGTCCTAATACCAGAGCAGCTTCAGATTAAAAAATACAAATCAACTGGGTGCAGTGGCTCACATTTGTAATCCCAGCCCTTTGGGAGGAAGAGGCAAGAGGGTTGCTTGAACCCAGGAGTTTAACACCAGCCTGGGCATCATAGTGAGCGTTCATCTCTCCAAAAAAAAAAAAAAAGAGCCAAGTGCGGTCCCAGTCACTCAGGGGGCTGAAGTGGGAGGGTCACTTGTGCCCAGAAGTTGGAGACTGTAGAGAGCTATGATTGCGCCACTACACTCCAGCCTGGGCGACCGAGCAAGACCCTGTCTCTAAAAAAATAAGAAAGAATTGTCTGGGTGCAGTGGCTCACACCTGTAACCCCAGCATTTTGGGAGGCCAAGGTGGGCAGATCACAAGGTCAGGAGTTCGAGACCAGCCTGGCCAATATGGTGAAACCCCGTCTCTACTAAAAATATAAAAAAATTAGCCAGGCGTGGTGTCGGGCACCTGTAGTCCCAGCTACTCAGGAGGCTGAGGCAGGAGAATCGCTGGAACCCGGGAGGCAGAAGTTGCAGTGAACTGAAATCGCGCCACTGCACTCCAGCCTGGGTGACAGAGTGAGACTCCATCAATAAACAAACAAACAAACAAACAAACTGAGTCTCAGAGGGATTAGATTGCCTGCCCTGGGCCACAGAACTAGCTGTAATCATGGTCCCGAGTCTTTGTGTTGGGAGAAATATTAGTTTGGAAGCTCAGTTTCCTCCTCTGCCCCCCAGGTGGACCTGACCTGACTCATGTGTGCAAATGAAGGCATCTCCCTGCGTGCCCACATTTGTCGAGCCCTTTCTTTCCTTCCCCCTTCCTTTTAAAGATGTCTTGTCTTGGGCTGGGTGCAGTGGCTCACGCCTGTAATCTCAGCACTTTGGGAGGCTGAGGCGGGCGGATCACTTGAGGTCAGGAGTTCGAGACCAGCCTGGCCAAAAGGGTGAAACCCTGTTTCTACTAACAATACAAAAATTAGCCGGGCATATGGTGGCGCATGCCTGTAATTTCAGCTACTCAGGAGGCTGAGACGGAAGAATCGCTTGAACCCGGGAGGTGGAGATTGCAGTGAGCTGAGATCACGCCACTGCACCCCAGCCTGGGCAACAGAGCAAGACTCTGTCTCAAAAAAAAAAAAAAAAAAACATTTTTGAGGAAAGGCAGAAGCATTGGAAGAAATTATAAGAAAACATAAAAATAATTATCCATAATTCCTTCAACTAGGTAAAACCACTATAAATGTTTGCCTAGCGCCTTCCAGTGTTTTTCTGTACACACACAAATATGCACAGACCAAAAACTATACACTTTTAAAATGTAAAGACTTTATTTGCCAGGTAGGGTTTTAGAAAGTTGAAACTAATTCATTCTCTAACCGTGTATGAGAGTATGTTCCTCCTGCATCTTCATCAAATATTCGTGTTCCTTTTGTTAAATTATGCATATGTTTTCCTAGTACAGTTTCCCTTTTCTAGCATTAAGTGGCAGTTCTCTAATACTTTTTTTTTTTTTTTTAGAGACAGGGTCTTGCTATGTCACCCAGGCTGAAGTGCAGTGGTGCGATTATAGCCATTGCAGCCTTGAACTCCCAGGCTCAAGGGATCCTCTAGCGGCAGTGTCCCAAGTAGCTGGGACTACAAGTGCGTGTCACCATGCCTGGCTTCCTGATACTTTTTCTGCTTTCCTGCCCCAGATTTGCAATCCAGGCAGAAACAAAATCTCCACTGGATCCCACGGACAAAGACGCCCCATCTTGGGGAGCTGGAGTCATGAATGTCAGTGCGCACACATACACACACACACACACACACACACACACACACAAACACGGAAAGAGAGAGAGAGAGAAAGCAAGAAAGAGAGAAGTAAGGAAGAAGGAGAGAGAAAGAAAGAAGAGAAAGGAAAGAGAAAGAGACAAAAGAAAAGGAAAGAGAAAGGAAGAAAGAAAAGAAAAAAAGGAAAGGGGGCAGAAGGAAGGAAGAAGGGGAAAGAAGAAAGAAAGAAAAAGAGAGAAAGAAAGAAAGAAAAGAGAAAGAGAGAAAGGAAGGAAGGAAGGAAAGAAGGCAGGCAGGCAGGCAGGCAGGCAGGCATGCAGTCCAGCCAGGCGCGGTGGCTCACGCCTGTAATCCCAGCACTTTGGGAGGCAGAGGCGGGTGGATCACAAGGTCAGGAGATCGAGACCATCCTGGCTAACACGGTGAAACCCCGTCTCTACTAAAAATACAAAAAATTAGCCGGGCGCGGTGGCAGGCGCCTGTAGTCCCAGCTACTAGGGAGGCTGAGGCAGGAGAATGGTGTGAACCCGGGAGGCGGAGCTTGCGGTGAGCCGAGATCGCACCACTGCACTCCAGCCTGGGTGACAGAGCAAGACTCCATCTCAAAAAAAAAAAAAAAAAAAAAAAAAGGAACGAAAGGAGGGAAGGAGGGAGGGAGGGAGGGAGGAAGGCAGGCATCCTCTTGTGGACTGTTTTTTTACTTTGTTGGTTTTCTCCACCGGAATACTACATTGTGAGTTGCCACAGTTACTCACCTTTGGCTCTGCCTCAGTGGCGACCCATGGAGTGATGTCCCAAATGCCTACTCTGCAAACAGTCCTGATTGTGCAGTGAGCAGCACTACAACTACATCAATGTAGTTGATTGATGGATGACATTTAAAGACAGAAATGTGTGCAGAGGTGAGTGCAGAAGGGTGAAGGGGACTTCCAGGCACAAAACCTTGAGATCCATCCTAATCCTTCACCAAGGACTCAAATTTTTTTGTTTTTTATTTTTGTGGGTACATAGTAGGTGTATATATTTATGGGGCACATAAGATATTTTGATACAGGCATGCAATGTATAATAATCACATCGGGGGGCCGGGTGCAGTGGCTCACACCTGTAATCCCAGCACTTTGGGAGGCCGAGGCGGGTGGGTCAGGAAGTCAGGAGTTCGAGACCAGCCTGACCAACATGGTGAAACCCCATCTCTACTAAAAATACAAAAATAAGCCGGGTGTGGTGGCCCATGCCTGTAATCCCAGCTACTCGGGAGGCTGAGGCATGAGAATTGCTTGAACCCGGGAGGCAGAAGTTGCAGTGAGCTGAGATAGTGACACTGCACTCCAGCCTGGCCAACAGAGCAAGACTCCGTCTCAAAAAAAATCATATCAGGATAAATGGGGTATCCATCTCCTCAAGCGTTTATCCTTTGTGTTACAAACAATCCAGTTATACTCTTTTAGTTATTTTAAAATGCACATTTCCTATTGACTGTAGTCACCCTGTGGTACTATCAAATACAAGGTCTTATTCATTTTTTCTAACTACTTTTTGCACCCATTAACCATCCCCTCTTTCACCCGCCCCTGCCACCTACCCTTCCCAGCCTCTGGTAACCATCCTTCTATTCTCTATCTCCATGAGTTCAATTATTTTATTTTGTTTTAATTAATTAATTAATTTCTTAGATGGAGTCTTGCTCTGTCGCCCAGGCTGCAGTCCAGTGGCACGATCTCAGCTTACTGCATCGTTCACCTCCCAGGCTCAGGCCATTCTCCTGCCTCAGCCTCCCAAGTAGCTGGGATTACAGGCGCGTGCTACCAAGCTCGGCTAATTTTTGTATTTTTAGGAGAGACAGGGTTTCACCATGTTGGCCAGGCTGGTATTGAACTCCTGACCTCCAGTAATCCACCTGCTTCAGCCTCCCAAAGTGCTGGGATTACAGGCGTGAGCCAGTGCGTCTGGCCTGAGTTCAATTATTTTTAATTTTTAGCTCCCACGAATAAGGAAGAACATGCAAAGTGTGTCTTCCTGTGCCTGGGTTATTTCACTTAACAGAAAGAACTTTGCTTCCATCCATGTTGTTGCAAATGACAGAATCTCATTCTTTTTATGGCTGAATAGTACTCCATTGTGTATAAATACCGCATTTTCTTTATCCATTCATCTGTCAATGGACACTTAAGTTGCTTCCAAATCTTGGCTACTGTGAACAGTGGTGCAATAAACATGAAATGCAGAGATCTCTTTCATAGACTGATTTCCTTTCTTTTGGGGATAAATCTAGCAGTGGGATTGCTGGATCGTGTCATAGCTGTATTTTTAGTTTTTTGAGGAACCTCCAAACTGTTCTCTATAGTAGATGTACTAATTTACATTCCTACCAAGAGTGTATGAGGGTTCCCCCTTTTCCACATCCTTGCCAGCATTTGTTATTGCCTGTGTTTTGGATAGAGCTGGAATTTTTTTTTTTTTTTTTTTGAGGTGGAGTTTCACTCTGTCGCCCAGGCTGGAGTGCAGTGACACGATCTCGGCTCACTGCAACCTCCACCTCCTGGGTTCAAGCGATTGTCATGCCTCAGCCTCCTGAGTAGATGGGATTACAGGCATGTGCCACCACGCCCGGCTAATTTTTGTATTTTAGTAGAGATGGGGTTTCACAGTTTTGGTCAGGCTGGTCTCGAACTACTGACTTTGTGATCCGCCTGCCTTGGCCTCCCAAAGTGCTGGGATTACAGGTGTAAGTTACCGCACCTGGCTGGGAATTTTTTTTTTTTTTCTAAGACAGAGTCTCGCTCTGTCGCCCAGGCTGGAGTGCAGTGGCACCATCTCGGCTCACTGCAAGCTCTGCCTCCCGGGTTCACGCCATTCTCCTGCCTCAGCCTCCTGAGTAGCTGGGACTACAGGCGCCCGCCACCACGCCCTGCTAATTTTTTATATTTTTAGTACAGACAGCGTTTCACCGTTTTAGCCAGGATGGTCTCGATCTCCTGACCTCGTGATTTGCCCACTTCGGCCTCCCAAAGTGCTGTGATTACAGGCATGAGCCACCGCGCCTGGCTGGGTTTTTTTTTTAATAGGATAGATTATGTACATTTATTCAGGAAGATATAATATCAAATATCCTCTTCCATTGAAGTAAAAGTATCTATGTCTAGAACAGTCATCACAAACAGGCTTTTTTTTTTTAAAAAAAAAAAAAAAAAAAGAAAGAAAGAAAGAAACAGGGTCTCACTATGTTGTCCAGGCTGGTCTCAAACTCCTGGACTCAAGTTGTCTTCCCACCTCAGCCTCCCAAAATGTTGAGATTACAGGCGTGAGCCGCAACACCTGGCATAAACAGGCTTTTAAAAATTTATACAGTATCTCTAGGCACAATTGAATGCTAATAGCAAACCAAAGCAACCCTTCAGATTTACAAGCCTGGCCACAAATAGCAAAGAAGTGCTCTCAATATCCACCCCCCAGCCTATAAACTTGCTGTAATTCACAAAGAGAATCTGATGAAAGATGTCAACATTAATAACAATAATATCTAGAATTTATTGAGTGCTTCACTGCATGTCAGATACTGGGCATCTATTTGCATGGAACAGCTTCTATTTTTATCTATTTTATGAATGGACTCTCTGAAGCTCAATGGCTATTAAAGAGGAGTTAAATGGCTATTTGGTGTCCTGGGGTTGGTAAGTGGCTGAGAAGAGGCTGAGCCTGGGCAGTGTGAGCCCCGGGCCTGTGCTTTTAACCACGTCCCTGTGCTGTCTATTGAGGTGACCCATTCCCTGGTATCCTGTGGTCTTTGCACCAGGGAAGAGGACCTGGGAGTCTGGAAGCCCCACTGTGGGCCCGGATAGGCTTACCTGACTTCTCAGCCTCAGTTTCCTCATCTGAAAGGAGGAGGGTGGGTCAGAGTGACCTTAGAACATATTGGCCCTGACACCCCCCAGGACCCTCCAATTTTTTGCTTTTTTTTTTTTTAGATATGGGGGTCTGGCTATATTGCCCAGGATGGTCTCGACCTCTTGGCCTCAAGCAATCCTCCTGCCTCGGCCTCCCAAAGTGCTGGGATTACAGGAATGAGCCACTGCGTCCAGCCAACCCTCCACATTTTGGGGTGAGAGCCAACCCCTCACTTTGCAGCTGAGTAGCCTTGATACACTTCGGGGAGACAATATGGGTCATGGCCATGGCTGGGATGAAATGTAACTAAGGAAGAGTGAGTCTCTGCCCTGGAGTCCCCAATCTGCCTCTGGTGACACTTAAAACTCAAACCAGGCTGGGCGTGGTGGCTCACACCTGTAATCCCAGCACTTTGGGAGGCTGAGGTGGGCGGATCACCTGAGGTCAGGAGTTCGAGACCAGCCTGGCCAACATGGTGAAACCTTGTCTCTACTAAAAATACAAAAATTAGCTGGGTGTGGTGGCATGCACCCGTAATCCCAGCTACTCAGGAGGCTGAGGCAGGAGAATTGCTTGAACCTGGGAGGTGGAGATTACAGTGAGCCAAGATCGTGCTACTGCACTCCAGCCTGGGCAACAGGGCGAGACTCTGTCTCAAAAAAAAAAAAAAAAAAAAAAAAAAACCCAAAACACCAAAAACCCAAACCAAGCTGGAGAGGCATCCTTGGAGTCTGGGGATGAGCGAGGCATCCTTAGAAATAGGCCAGGGAAGGAGGGAAGGAAGCCCCACAGTCACAGTGAGGGCCGATTCCTTTGCCAGCCTGTGTGTCCATGCACTGGACCTGGGGACAGGAAATGTAATCTTGGCCACACACCAGGTGCTGACTTGCACTGCTGCCCTGCCCGGGAGGCCCCCCAAGCCTGAATCAAGCCCAACACCCAGTCTGGAATTGGACCTTATGGAAGGCAAAGGCATTCTCGGTTTAATCAAGAAAAGTGGATACCTGGACCTCACTGCCACCTCATTGAGCTAATGCTTTAAAAACAGGAGTGAGGTTCACCGCCAGCCCTTGGGGAGGATTGGGCAAAGGCTTCTTGCCTCATCATTATGGCTCCTTTCAAATGAAGCTTGGGATATTCACCCCGGGAAGGAGTCGTGCCTGGAAATAGGAGTGCCTCAGACAGCAGGTCTCAGGGTCAACGGGGGGCCCTTCTGTGGAACCCAGAAAGAATGCATCTGGCCGGGCATGGTGGCTCATGCCTGTAATTTCAGCACTTTGTGAGGCTGAGGCAGGTGGATCCCTTGAGGCCAGGAGTTCAAGACCAGCCTGGGTAACATGGTGAAACCCCAGGTCCACTAAAAATACAAAAATTAGCTGGGCGTAGTGGTGTGCACCTGTAATCCTGGCTTCTTGGGAGGTTGTGGCATGAGAATTGCTTGAACCAGGGAGGTGGAGGTTGCAGTGAGCCAAGATCATGCCACTGCACTCCAACCTGGGTGACAGAGTGAGACCCTGTCTTGGGAAAAAAAAAAAAAAAGAATGCTTCTAAAGCATCTAATCAACAGGTCAGAGAACTTACAGAGAACCCTCATTTGTGATGTTTCACATTTTGTTAAAAATTTTTTAATCGATTATATATTTTTCTGAGATGGGGTCTTGCCATGTTGCCTAGTATGACCTCAAACTCCTGGGCTCAAGTGATCCTCCTGCTTCAGCCTCCCAAGGGGCTGGAATTTCAGGTGTAAGCCATTGTGCCTGGACACATGTATCATTTCTTCATGTTACATACATTCCAGTTATACTCTTTTAGTTATTTTTATTTTTATTTTTTTGGTGGAGTCTTGTTCTGTCATCCAGGCTGGAATGCAGTGGCACAATCTTGGCTCACTGCCACCTCCACCTCCCGGGTTCAAGCGATTCTCCTGACTCAGCCTCCCTAGTAGCTGGAATTACAGGCACACACCACCACACCCGGCTAATTTTTGTATTTTTAGTAGAGATGGGGTTTCGCCATGTTGGCCGGGCTGGTCTTGAACTCCTGAACTCAGGTGATCCACCTGCCTCGGCCTCCCAAAGTGCTGGGATTACGGGAGTGAGCCACCGCGCCCGGCCTCTTTCAGTTATTTTAAAATGTATAGTAATTAATGGTGACTGTAGTTACCCTGTTGTGTTACCGAATAGTAGATCTTATTCAACCTACCTAGCTATATTTCTGTACCCATATTGCTCAAAGAAATCATTGTTTCCCTCTCCATGTTTCTGGAACATTTAGACTTCAGGAGCCCTTTTTATTTTTTATTTTTATTTTTATCTTTTTAGAGAGAGGGTCTTGTTCTGTTGCCCAGGCTGGAGTGCAGTGGTGTGATCATGGCTCACTGCAGCCTCGAACTCCTGGGATCCAGCGACCCTCCCACCTCAGCCTCCTGAGTAGCTGGGACTACAGGCATGCACCACCATACTCGGCTAATTTTCAAAAATTTTTTTGTAGAGATGGGGTCTCACTATGTTGCCCAGGCTGGTCTTGAACTCTTGGGCTCAAGTGATCCTTCCACCTCAGCCTCTCAAAGTGCTGGAATTACAGACGTGAGCCACTGCACCCGGCCCAGGCTCCCTCTTGAGATAGGCAGTTGGAGCCCCAAGCTTAGCTTTGGGAGCCAGGTGGGTCCCTGAGGGTGGCCAGGAAACAAGTACTGCCTCCTGGGGGACATACCCATTTTTATTTACCCCATGTTTTGTCCACACACAGCACCCCAGACTCAGCATCTGAATGGGGCTGATGTCAGATGAACACACCAGATCATCCCCTCGTGCTGTTTATATCTCGAGAGAATAGATAAGATATTTTCAGTCGAAACAAGAAAAGTGGCTAAATCTGGGGAAAGTGCTTGGCCAGATCCAGTTTCTTATGATTTAAGCAGAAAGTGTAAACATCTCCTCGAGCCCAGGGCCAAGGACAAACACAAACGCTGGGCTCTGCCCAGGATGCGGGATGAGCCAAGCCGACATGCGGGCGGCGCCGGGGAGCAGCGAGCATTTGCAAGTGCTAACTCGTTCCTGCTGTGTGCAGACAGCACCCGCAGACAGACCAGGCCCGCCCCGCCAGCATCTAGGCGAGGGATGAATCCTGCAGAATGAAGATGATGTTTCGAATGAATAGGAAAAGTGTATTGTGTCAGGGTTCTTTAGAGAAACAGAACCAACAGGAGATTAGATAGATAGATGATAGATAGATAGATAGATAGATAGATAGATAGATAGATAGATGATAGATAGATGATAGATGACAGATAGATGATAGATGATAGACAGCTAGATAGATAGACAGATGATAGATTGACAGATGATAGATAGATGATAGTTGATAGATAGATGATAGATGATAGATATAGATAGATGATAGATAGATAGCGATATAGATAAATGAGAAGAGGATTACCATGGGAACTGGCTCATGAGATTATCAAGGCTGACACTCACCCACCCTGTGCCATCTGCAAGCTGGAGAACTGGTGAAGCCAGCAGCGTGGCTCAGTCCAAGTCCCAAAGGCCGGACAACCGGAAATTCTGATGTCCAAGGGCAGGAGAAGATGGGTGTCCCAGGTCCAGGAGAGAGACAGAGAATTCTTTCCTCTGCTCTTTTATCCTCTCCAGGCCCACTGACAATTGGGTGGTTCCTGCCCAGATTGGGAGAGGGCAGAACTCCCTTACACAATTCACTGATTCAAATGCCAGTCTCGGCCGGGTGCGGTGGCTCACGCCTGTAATCCCAGCACTTTGGGAGGCTGAGGCGGGTGGATCCCCTGAAGTCAGGAGTTCGAAACCAGCCTGGCCAACATGGTGAAACCATGCCTGTACTAAAAATACAAAAACTTAGCCGGGTGTGGTGGCACGTGCCTGTAATCCCAGCTACTTGGGAAGCTGAGGCAGGAGAATCGCTTGAACCCGGGAGGCAGAGGTTGCAGTGAGCCGAGATCGCACCACTGCACTCCAGCCTGGGCAATAAGAGCAAAACTCCGTCTCGAAAAAAAAAAAAAAGGAAAGAAAAGAAAAGAAAAAGAAAGAGAAGGGGGTTGGGTTGGATTTCCATTGTTTGTTTCCTCCTTATGAGCTGAGGGGGCCTGGATCCCGGGCAACTGGGGATGACTTGTGGATGTCTGACCCTGAAGCTGCTCACTCCACCATAGATTGGCAGATTTCTAGATGTTTCCTGAATTTATGGAAGGGAATCTTGTGATTTTTTAAATTTTTAGTTCACTAGTTATTAAAACATGTTTATTTTATTTATTAATTGTTTATTTTACTTATTTTTTTTTTTTAGATGGAGTCTCAATCTGTCACCCAGGCTGCAGTGCAGTGGCATGATCTCGGCTCACTGCAACCTCTGCCTCCTGGGTTCAAGCGATTCTCCTGCCTCAGCCTCCCCTGTAGCTGGGATTACAGATGTGTGCCATGATGCCTGGCTAATTTTTGTAATTTTAGTACAGACAGGGTTTCACCATATTGATCAGACTGGTCTTGAACTCCTGACCTCCGGTAATCCACCCACCTCAGCCTCCCAAAGTGCTGGGATTAGAGGCATGAGCCACCGCACCCGGCCTTAAAACGTTTTCAAAAATAGTTTTAAAATGTCCATAACATAAAACGTGCCATGTTAACCATGTTGAGGCATACAGTTCAATGACATTCAATACTTTCACACTGTGATGTAACCGTCATCCACCTCCATCTTCAGAACTTTTTCATCCTTCCAAACTGAAACCCTGTCCCCATTAAACACTCACTCTCCATCCGCCTCCCCCCACCTCCTGGCACCCGCTGTTCTACTTTCTGCCTTTATAATTTTGAGACTCTAGGTAACTCATATAAGTGGAGTCATGCAGGATTTGTCCGTTTGTGATTGGCTTATTTCACTTAATGCAATGTCCTCAAGGTTTATCCATGTTGTAGCTTGTGCCAGGATTTGTTTCCTTTGTAAGCTGAATAATCTTCCATTGTATGGATAGGCCACATTTGGTTTACCCATCTATCCGCTGGTGGACAGTTGGGTTGCATTTATCTTTTTTTTTTTTTTTTTTTATAGTCAGATTGTTGCTCTGTCGCCCAGGCTGGAGTGCAGTGGTGCAATCTCTGCTCACTGCAACCTCCGCCTCCTGAGTTCAAGCGATTCTCCTGCCTCAGCCTCCTGAGTAGCTGGGACTTACAGGCGCCCACCACCACCATGCCCGGCTAGTTTTTTGTATTTTTAGTAGAGGTGGGGTTTCACCGTGTTAGCCAACATGGTCTTGATCTCCTGACCTCGTGATCCGCCTGCCTCGGCCTCCCAAAGTGCTGGGATTACAGGCATGAGCCACTGTGCCTGCAGGATTGTATTTATCTTTTAGCTATTGTGAATAATGCTGCTGTGAACATGGGTGTGCAAATAGTTTGAGTTCCTGCTTTCAGTTCTTTGGAATGCTAGCTCATAAGGTAATTCTATGCTGCACAGGCTGGAGTGCAATGGCACAATCTTGGCTTACTGCAAACTCCACCACCGGGTTCAAGTGATTACCCTGTCTCAGCCTCCTGAGTAGCTGGGATTACAGGCACGTGCCACCATGCTCAGCTGATTTTGTATTTTTAGTAGAGATGGGGATTTCACCATGTTGGCCAGGCTGGTCTTGAACTCCTGACCTCAGGTGATCCACCTGCCTCAGCCTCGCAAAGTGCTGGGATTACAGGCGTGAGCCACCACACCTGGCCCAAAAAAGTTTTTTTTAGAGACAGGATCTCACTATGTTGCCCAGGCTTGAGTGCAGCTCACTGCAGCCTCCAGCTCCTAGGCTCTAACGATCCTCCTCCTGCAGCCTCCCAGTAGCTGAGACTATAAGTACACACAACCAATTTTTGTATGTTTGTTTGTTTTTTTTTTTTTTTTTGTAGAGATGGGGGCTCACTATGTTGCCCAAGCTTGTCTCAAACTCCTGGGCTCAAGTGATCCTCCCGCCTTGGCCTCCCAATGTGTTGGCATTATAGGCATGAGCCACTACACCTGGCCCTATTTTTGACTTAATTTTTTGAGGGGCTGTCAAACTATTTTCAACAATGGCTGTGCAGTTTTCCATTCCCACCAGCAGTAGGCAAGAGTTCCAATTTCTCCACATCCTCACGAACACTCATTTTCAATTTTTTCTTGAGTGACCATCCTAATGGGTAGAGTGCTCTATCTCACTGTGGTTTTGATTTGCATTTTTCTAATGATTCATAATGGTGAACATCGTTTCATGTACTTATTGGCCATTTGTGTATTTTTGGAGAAATGTCTGTTCAAATCCATTTTTATCAGGTTTAAGAAAAACTGTTGAATTGTAGGTGTTCTTTATGCATAATCTGGATATTAACCCCTTATCAGATACATGACCTGTGGGCCAGGCGTGGTGGCTCACGCCTGTAATCCCAGCACTTTGGGAGGCCAAGGCAGGCGGATCACTTGAGGTCAGGAGTTTGAGGCCAGCCTGGCCAACATGGTGAAACCCCCCCCCCACGTCTCTATTAAAAATACAAAAATTAGCTGAGGATGGTGATGGGTGCCTGTAATCCCAGCTAGTTGGGAGTCTGAGGCACGAGAATCACTTGAACCCTGGTGGCAGAGGTTGCAGTGAGCCGAGATCTCACCACTGCACTCCAGCCTGGGTGACAGAGCGAGACCCTGTCTCAAAGAAAGAATGTATTTTTACAAGTCATATATATATATATATATATGACTTGTAAATATTGTCTCCCATTCTCCTGGGTTGCCTTTTTGCTATGACGATAGTATCCTTTGATGCACAAAAGTTTTAAATTTTGAGGTAATCCAATTTATCTATTTTTTGCTTCTGTTGTCTGTAGCTGTGCTTAATTTGTAAAAAGCCGTTTACTTGGAAACCACCATGGCTTTCTCCCACAAGCCTTAGAAACATCTCGCTATGCAGATCACTGTTTCTGCAGTCAGATCTTCCTTCCAAGTAATTGCTGTGGCTTCTGCCTCCAGTTCATCCCGGGAGATGGGTTTTTTTTAAAGGCCAGGCCATAGAGGCGGGCTTCTGAATGAAGGGGGAGGTTCGTCTGCACCCCACAAGGGGCCCACACAATCCTGAAGTCCCCGAGGTACCCCTGTTCCAGACAGAATGCTGGCGTGCACCCTAGAAAGCCTCGAAACTGGCTCGTTTTGGCCACTTTTCTCCATTCTGGCACCAGGTCATTTTCTGCTGTAGACAGAATCTATTTTGAGCTGCCTTTTTTTTTTTTTTTTTTTTGGTCTCCTGCTTCATACGTGTGGGTCTCCCGTGGGCTTCACATCTGAGAAGCTTCTTTCTCTTGCCGAAATAGAGCCAGCCACGTGGGGAGAGCGGTTCTTGGGCACAGATGGCACCGTGGGGGAGAGGAGCCTGCTCTGGTTCTCCCACCCGTGCCTGAGGAACGATGCCAGCTTCCTGGCCACCCTTTGGAATCAGAAAGAGCTGGTTACAGAGTTCCTTTTATTTTATTTATTTATTTATTTTTCAGATGGAGTCTTGCTCTGTCACCCAGACTGGAGTGAAATGGTGTGATCTCGGCTCACTGCAACCTCCGCCTCCAGGGTTCAAGCAATTCTCCTGCCTCAGCCTCCGGAGTAGCTGGGATTACAGGCGCCTGCCACCATGCCCACCTAATTTTTGTATTTTTAGTAGAGATAGGGTTTCACCATGTTGGCCAGGCTGGTCTCTGACTCCTGACCTCAAGTGATCCACCTGCCTCGGCCTCCCAAATTGCTGTGATTACAGGCCACTGCACCTGGCCCCTTTTATGTTTTTTTAATTAACTTTTTTTTGTTTTTGAGACAGAGTCTAGCTCTGTTGTCCAGTGGTGCAATCACAGCTCCCTGCAGCCTTGACCTCCCGGGCTCAAGCAATCCTCTTGCCTCAGCCTCCCAAATAGCTGGGACTACAGGAGCACACCACATGCCCTGCTAATTTTTTTTTTTTTTTCTTGAGACAGAGGCTTGCTCTATTCCCTAGGCTGGAGTGCAGTGACATGATATCGGCTCACCACAACCTCTGCCTCCTGGGTTCAAGCGAGTCTCCTGCCTCAGCCTCCCGAGTAGCTGGGACTACAGGTGCCCACCACCATGCCTGGCTAATCTTTGTATTTTTAGTAGAGATGGAGTTTCACTATGTTGGTCAGGCTGTTCTTGGACTCCTGACCTCGTGATCTGCCCACCTCGGTCTCCCACAGCGCTGGGATTACAAGTGTGAGCCACCGCACCTGGCCTAATTTTTTAAATTATTATTTTTTTGTAGAGATTGGGTCTTGCTATGTTGGTCTTGAATCCCCGGCTCAAGCAATCCTCCTGCCTCAGCCTCCCAAAGTATTGGGATTACAGGTGTGAGTCACCGTGCCTGGCCCCAAAGTTCCTTTTAATGCCCATTGCTGGAAGCCCTGCACCTTGTAAATATGTCATACACTTGCTGTCTGTTCCCTGGGCTGAGATTTTGATTGTTTATGGACAGAAGGCTCTATAAATTTGGATTTCTACAGATGTACTCTCTCCTTAACTAGTATCCCTTAGTGATCCTGCTAAATGGCCAATTGACTTGGCAGGAATTTCAGATGCAAAAGTAATTGGCTCTGTCTAGGGTGAGAATTTGGGGGAAGGCATGGGGTAGTTGAGCTCAAGATTCTCGGACACTCAGGGCACTCATGTAAATTTACCATGGCCCTCTTTAAGGGGCTACCACCCTCCCGGGGAACCTGGGGCTCCATGACTCCTCCTCACCCTGCAGTCATTGTTTTATTTTATTTTATTCTATTGTTCGTTTGTTTTGAGATAGGGTCTCACTCTTGGCCCAGGCTGGTGTGCAGTGGGGCCATCATGGCTCTCTGCCACCTCAACCTCCTGCACTCAAGTGAACCTCCCACCTCAGCCTCCCGAGTAGCTGGGACTACAGGCATGCACCACCATGCCTGGCTACATTTTGTATTTTTTATAGAGTTAGGGGCTTGCCAGATTGCCCAGGCTGGTCTCGAACTCTTGGGCTCAAGTGATCCGCCTGCCTCGGCCTCCCAAAGTGCTGGAATTACAGGCATGAGCCACCGCCCCTGGCGTGTAGTAACTGTTTTAAACTCCCTTCTCTTCTCTCCTCAAGCCTGTGGTCCCTGCCCCTTCCCTTCCCTTTCACTCAGATGGTGGCCTCACTTCCCCCTCATAAGGGTCCTCGAAGCCTTCAGCTAGAAACTCCAACACCCATTGGCCAGGGACAGTGGCTCATGCCTGTAATCCCAGCACTTTGCGAGGCTGAGGTAGGAGGATCACTTGAGGTCAGGAGTTCGTGCCCAGCCTGGCCAACCTGGTGAAACCCTGTTTCTACTAAAAATACAAAAATTAGCCAGGGGTGGTGGCACACGACTATAATCCCAGCTACTCCGGAGGCTAGGGCAGGAGAATCTCTTGAACCCAGGAGGCGGCGGAGGTTGCAGTGAGCTGAGATTCCGAGATTGCACCACTGCACTCCAGCCTGGGTGACAGAGCAGACTCCGTCTCAAAACAACAACAACAACAACAACAACAACAAAACAAACAAACAAAAAAACAAGAAAGAAACTCCAAAGCCCTCTTCTAAACACACAGATCTGCCCTCCCCATCATCCCTTCCTCTCTGCAAGCCTGCTCCCCATCCATGATTTGGAACCCTCCCCACCTCCCTCTCACCACCTCTCCTAGTCCACTGGGCCCTCCCCATCACTTTTCAACAGGCTTTTAGGCTTCTTGTTAGAAACAGAACAAAACACTCAAAACCCTTCAGGATGCCTCACCCCCTTCCAGCTATCCTCCCTCTTTCTCTCTTCTCCTTTTTCAGCCAAACCTCCTCCAGTGATTTCTCTAAACTCACTGCCTCCCATCTGATCCTCTCTCTGGAACCCTTTTCTCTCTCCATCTCTCCACTCAGGTCACGGATTCAGGGAGCTTGTCAGTATTCTCACCCGTCCTCTTGGCAGCAGAGATGCTGGAAATTTCTTTTCTTTTCTTTTCCTTTTTTTTTTTTTTTTTTGAGATAGGGTCTCATTCTGTTGCCTAGGCTGGAGTACAGTGGCACCATCACAGTTCACTTCAGCCTTGACCTCCTGGGCTCAAGTGATCCTCCCACCTCAGCCTCTTGAGTAGCTGGGACTACAGGTGCACACCACCACACCCAGCTAATTTTGATATTTTTTGTAGAGTCAGGGTCTTACCATGTTGCCAAGGCTGACCTCGAACTCCTGGCCTCAAGTGATCCTCCTGTCTTGGCCTCCCCAAACTGCTGGGATTAAGACATGCGCCCAGCCTCTTCTCTTTTTTTTTTTTTTTTTTTTTTTTGAGACAGAGTCTCACTCTATTGCCCAGGCTGGAGTGCAGTGGCACAATCTTGGCTCACTGCAACCTCCACCTCCTGGGTTCAAGCAATTCTCCTGCCTCAGTCTCCTGAGTAGCTAGGATTACAGGCACGTGCCACCACACCCAGCTAATTTTTGTATTTTTAGTAGAGATGGGGTTTCACCATGTTGGTCAGGCTGGTCTCAAACTCCTGACCCCGTGATCCACGCGCCTCGGCCTCCCAAAGTGCTGGGATTACAGGCGTGAGCCACTGTGCCTGGCCCTCTTCTCTTTCTATAAAGGACATCAGTCACTTGATTTAGGGCCCTCCCTTATCCAGTCTGACTTCATCTTAACTTACATCTTAATGACAGCTAACAAGACTGTTTCCAAATAAGGTCACACTCACAGTACCGGGGTTAGGTCTCCACCTTATCTTTTTGGGGACACACAACTCAACTCAGAGCAGATAAAGAGCACCCATCTTCCCTAAGAAATTCCCCACTGGCACAAACCCATCTTTCCACGTGATGCCAAGCCATCCTACGACCACGTCCTCATAATTTCTCTATAGGTCAAGGGTGTGTTTCTGTGCACAGTCGTGACAACAGCTTCCATTGATGAGGACCAATTGACTGCCAGGCCCTGGGCTCTAGGTGCAGTGATCTGCCTCCAAGTGACCCTTTATCAGCCAGGTGTGGGGGTGCACATATGTGGTCCCAGCTATGTGGGAGGCTGAGGCGGGAGGATCACTTGAGCCTAGGAAGTTGAGGCTGCAGTGAGTTGTGATCATGCCACTGCATTCCAGCCTGGGCCACAGATCAAGACCCCAGAGACCCTGTGTAAAAAGAACCTTTATCCACGTTGGATGGTTGAGAAAGCTGAGTGAATCACAAGTGACAGGAGCTGCCTTACCCAAGGCTACCTGGCCACTGAGAGGCAGGGCTGCAGGCTACAGAGTCCTATTTTTCTGTTATGGGGGGTCTGCTTGTTGGGCACTGAGGGAGCAGAGAGAGAGAGAGAAGGCAGGTGGTAGCGAGTGTGGCCATGTGGAAGGGACTCCTTGCCTGATCAAAGGCAGACCCAGGTTGGGTGACTTCTGACGCCCACTTCCTTGAGTCCACCCCAAGATTCGAACCCTAGATCTCCCAAGGAAAGGAGGATGATGGAGGAGGGAGGACTGCCTGGTCAGATGGTGTCCTGGGAGGACTTAGTCTTTCCCTGTCCCCACTCTCCCAAGGAGTACAGCCCAATGGCCAGCCACGGTAACCCTATGATGGCAACCCCCAGACTCCCTATAGGACGGAAAGATTGACTCCCATCACTGCTGAGAGCACCCCCATCCCCTGCTGGCCCTCTGCAGGTGTTACCTTGGTTGCAGAGAGTCTCCAGGTTGCACAGAGCCCTGTCCCTTCCCAGGGCAACTGCATTCAATGCTTAGCAGCAAAGAGGTCTGAAGACCCAATTTCCTGTCTTGACTCAAGCCTACTTGGAAGGGCCCTCCCAGTTCCGGCGCTCCCTATGGAGTCCGCTGAGGCCTTCATCGAGACTGCATTGCAGCTCAGCTTTCCCCGCTGTTCAATCCTGCTTCCTTCCCAGCCTGCCTTCCTCACTCTCTTCCCCTGATCACTGCTCTGCAGACTTATCCCCATCTGCCACGCATCCTCGACTGGAACAATCTGCAGAGCATCTTCCGGCAGGGACGGGCATAGAGGAGGGCAGCTGTGAACACCTCCTGGTCAGCACCGGGTGCTCACTCAGAAGGGTGTACATTTTCACTCTGCACCCCTCGCTTTGGGTGCTGCTAACGTGCCATCCCCATGTAACGTGTTGTATTTTATTTTATTTTTGAGATGGAGGCTTGCTCTGTCGCCCAGGCTGGAGTGTAGTGGCACGATCTCAGCTCGCTGCAACCTCCATCTCCAGAGTTCAAGAGATTCTCCAGCCTCAGCCTCCCGAGTAGCTGGGATTACAGATGTGTGCCACCACATCTGGTTAATTTTTGTATTTTTAGTAGAGACAGGGTTTCACCACGTTGGCCAGGCTGGTCTCGAACTCCTCACCTCTGGTGATCTGGATCCGCCAGCCTTGGCCTCCCAAAGTGCTGGGATTACAGGTGTGAGCCTCTGCACCCAGCCTGAATTGTGCACTTTCAATGAGTGAATTGTATGTTATGTGAATTATATCTCAATAAAGTTAGTCTTTAAAAAAAAAAAAAAGAAGTCTTATCTCAGATCAGTGACCTCCAGGGCTGAAATCTTAACCTGACTAGGCCTTCAGGGATCTGCCACCCCCAATACCTCTGTGAGCTCCTCCCCCTACTCCTCACTCACTCCTTAAACCACTTGGGCCACTTTGCTATTCCTCCAGTGTGCCTAGGGCACCCTGACCCCAGGGCCTTTGTATGAGCTGTTCCCTCTGCCTGGAACTCTTTTCCTGATACCCGCATTTCACTTCCTTCAGCTTTCTCCCCAAATGTGCTCTGAGACCCCTTCCTTGACCCACAGGAAAGCACACGCTCAGTCCCAGCGCTTTCTCTTCCTTACCCAGCCTTATTTTTCTGAGTGCATTTCACCATTTGACTATTACAAACATTTAGAACAGTTTTCTGTCTTCTCCAACTAGAATCTTAGCATGGTGAGAGGACAGATTGTTTTAGTCCTTGGCCCCTCAAATAATGCCTAGTTATGGTAGGCTTCAGTCATATTTGTTGAGAGGATGCAGAGCTGCATATTTTTGTTTTTGTTTTTGGTTTTGGTCTTTTGAGAGAGAGTCTTACTCTGTGGCCCAGGCTGGAGTGCAGTGGTGAGATCTTGGCTCACCGCAAGCTCCGCTTCCTGAGTTCCAGCGATTCTTGTGCCTCAGCCTCTTGAGTAGCTGGGATCACAGGCACGTGATACCATGCCTTGCTAACTTTTGTATTTTTAGCAGAGACAGGGTTTCACCATGTTGGCCAGGCTGGTCTTGAACTCCTGACCTCAAGTGATCTGTTCGCCTCAGCCTCCCAAAGTGCTGGGATTATAGGCGTGAGCCACTGCCCCTGGCCCTGTCATATAATGTATTTAACCAGCCTTAAATATATTAGTTAGCAGTAACTAATGTATTAGTAACTTACTACTATGTAACTTACTACTTAGTAACTTACTACTATGTAACTTACTACTTAGTAACTTACTACTATGTAACTTACTACTTAGTAACTTACTATTATGTAACTTACTACTTAGTAACTTACTACTATGTAACTTACTACTTACTGTATTAGTAACTTATTACTTAGTAACTACTACTAAGTATGTGGCAATTAATATCTTTGTATTTAGATCTTTGAGTCCATGCTAGAGCGTATACAGATTATCAGTAATGGAACTGATGTGTCAAAGAGCTTATGCATTTGGGGGTTGATAGATGTTGCCAAACTGTCCTACAAATATAGGATCAACTACCCTATAGTTGACTGTCCCATCAACTACCGTAGACTTTCCTCACACCCTAAGTAATAATTTGCTACCTTCTTTATCTTTGCCAATCGGAGATGTGAAACATACTATTTCCTTGTAGTTTTAATTTATATTTCTTATTTTGAGTGAGGTTGATCATGTAGTACAGTGATTTGTGTGATCTGTAGATTCAACACAATCCCAATGAATTATTCAACCAATCCCTTCCCTATTAATGAACATGCCTGTTGTTACCAGTATTTCAATATTTGAAATTAAACAATTAAATTTTTTTTTTTTGAGATGGAGTCTTGCTCTGTTGCCCAGGCTGGAGTGCAGTGGCATGATCTCGGCTCACTGCAACCTCCACCTCCCGGGTTCAAGCGATTCTGCTGCCTCAGCCTCCCAAGTGGTTGTGATTACAGGCGCTCACCACCACACTTGGCTAATGTTTTGTATTTTTAGTAGAGATGGGGCCTCACCATTTTGGCCAGACTGGTCTCGAACTCCTGACCTCAGGTGATCTGCACGCCTTGGCCTCCCAAAGTGCTGGGATTACAGGTGTGAGCCACTGTGCCCGGCCGAAATTAAACTCCAATGTGCAAATCATGCGGCTTTGCACTCTTGTCTGATGATCTCCTTTAGAAAAAGTGGAAATGCTGTTTCAAAGAATCCTCTCATTTACATTTCTGGGTGGTTAAATAAGCCTTCCAAGAAGTCTTCCAAAGTCTGTTCCAGTTTATTCCCACCAATGAAGTATGAGAACATTGATCTGCCTTCTGGAAAGATGATAATCATTGACACCCCCAAAACAGAGCATGAGAAGGCCTGTCTCCTTGTTCTCTCACTACTCTGGATTTTGTTAGTCTTTTTGGTTTCCCAGAAGTATAATTTATTGTGCAGTAAAGAATTTTATCTCAGGCTGGGAGCTGTGGCTCATGCCTGTAATCCCAGCACTTTGGGAGGCCAAGGCAGGAGGATCACTTGAGCCCAGGAGGTTGAGACCAGCCTGGGCAACATGGCAAAACCTTGTTTCTACAAAAAAAAATACAAAAATTAGCCAGGTGTGATAGTGCATGCCTGTAGTTCCAGCTACTTAAGAGGCCGAGGCCAGAGGATCACTTGAGCCTGGAAGTTGAAGGTTGCAGTGAGCCGTGATTGTACCAGTGCACTCCAGCCTGGGACATAGAGCAAGACCCTGTCTCAAAAACAAACAAAAAATTATGGTACATCTTCTAGGTGGAATGTTACACAGTTCTTCAAAATAACAATCAGGCTGGGATTACATCTGTAATCCCAGCACTTTGGGAGGCCGAAGTGGGAGAATTGCTTGAGTCTAGGAGTTTGAAACCAGCCTGGGCAACATGGTGAAATCCCGTTTCTAAAAAAAAACCCACAACAATTAGCCGGGTGTGGTGGCATGTGCCTGTGGTCCCAGTCACTTGGGAGGCTGGGGTGGGAGAACCACTGTAGCCCGGGACTTGGAGGCTACAGTGAGCCATGACTGCACCACTGCACTCCAGCCTGGGCAACTGAGCAAGACCCTGTCTCTCCCCACCCCCCAAAACACATACACACACACACACACACACACACACGACTACAAAGACTGCAGCAATACAGAAAAAATGTCGACATAATTTTCTTTTTTTCCTTTTTTTTCGAGCTGGAGACTTGCTCTGTCGCCAGGCTGGAGTGCAGTGGTGCGATCTCGGCTCACTGCAACCTCCACCTCCTGGGTTCAAGCGATTCTTCTCCCTCAGCCTCCTGAGTAGCTGGGACTACAGACATGTACCACCATGCCCAGCACATTTTTGTATTTTTAGTAGAGATGGGGTTTCACCTTGTTGGCCAGGATGGTCTCGATCTCCTGACCTCGTGATCTGCCCGCCTTGGCCTCCCAAAGTGCTAGGACTACAGGCGTGAGCCACTGCACCCGGCCAATGTCCACATAATTTTAAGCAAAACGAGCAGAATCCAAAATCGTATCCATGCTGACTAGAACTGTGTGAAAATACACCTACAGGTGAACGGAGACTGGCCAGAAGGTAGAAAAGTGTAGAGATTGGTATGAATGGTTTTTCTTGGTTTTGTCCTTGGTATTTGGTGGATCGATGGGTATAGATTGGGAAAGGGAATGAGTAAGAAGCCTCACAATGAGAGAGACAGGCGTGCACCTCTTGCGTCTGCACTGAAGGGTGGTGTGGTTAGGGAAGATACGCCTGTCCTTCCTGCAGCACTCTGCACACAAGGGCAGCTGGGCAGTTTGCAGGCGGTCATCTCGAGGTGCTCACAGGACCACAGATGCTCAGGGCTGCCGTCTGGACCTGCGTGTCCCAGCGTGAGATGCGTCCCACCTGATTTTAACAGAAGCAAGTTTTTTTGTTCTTGCTGTTGTTCAGTGATTTTGGACATCTAGCTCCCAGAGCTGTCAGAGCAAAGAGAATGCCTGTTGTTTGAAGCCACCCAGTTTGTGGCTTTTTTTTTTTTTTTTTTTTTTTTTTTGGAGATGGAGTCTTGCTCTGTTTCACAGGCTGTAGTGGTGCAATCTTGGCTCACTGCAATCTCCACCTCCCAGGTTCAAGCGATTCTTCTGCCTCAGCCTCCCAAGTAGCTGAGATTACAGGCACGCACTACCATACCCAGGTAATTTTTGTATTTTTAGTAGAGACAGGATTTTGCCATGTTAGCCAGGTTGGTCTCGAACTCCTTACCTCAGGTGACCTGCCCGCCTCAGCCTCCCAAAGTGCTGGGATTACAGGTGTGAGCCACCACACCCAGCCGGCACCTTGTTATAGCAGCTGCAGTGTTACATGCTGAACTGTGTACCCTCCACATTCCTACATTGAAGTCTTATTTATTTATTTATTTATTTATTTATTTATTTATTTATTTCAAGATAGAGTCTCACTCTGTCACCCAGGCTGGAGTTCAGTGGCACCATCTCGGCTCACTGCAACCCCCCACCTCTTGGGTTCAAGCTATTCTCCTGCCTCAGCCTCTAGAGTAGTTGGGATTACAGGCGTGCACCACCATGCCTGGCTAATTTTTGTATTTTTCGTAGAGATGGGGTTTGTCCATGTTGCCCAGGCTGATCTCGAACTCCTGGCCTCAAGCGATGCGCCTGGCTTGACCTCTCAAAGTGATGGGATCACAGGCGTGAGCCACTGCGCCTGGCCTATATGTTGAAGTCCCAACCTCCAGGACGTCAGAATGGGAGTGTGCTTGGAAACAGGGCCTTTAAAAGGATAATTAAGTTAAAATGAGGTCATTAGGGATTAGACACCTGATCCCTTCTGACTGGTGTCCTTATAAGAAGAGGAATGAGGGGCCAGGCATGGTGGCTCATGCCTGTAATCCCAGCACTTTGGGAGGCTGAGGTGGGCAGATTATGAGATCAGGAGTTCGAGACCAGCCTGGCCAACATAGTGAAACCCCATCTCTACTAAAAATACAAAAAAAGTAGCTGGGTGTAGTGATGCGTGCCTGTAATCCCAGCTACTTGGGAGGCCAAGGCAGGAGAATCGCTTGAACCCGTGAGGTGGAGGTTGCAGTGAGCCGAGATCGCATCACTGCACTCCAGCCCAGGTGACAGTGTGAGACTCCATTTCAAAAAAAAAAAGAAGAGGAGGACTGAGAGACACACAGGGGCACACCATGATGTTTGCGTGCAGAGGCAATGTCATTTGAAGACACAGTGACAAGATGACCATCTGTAAGCCAGGGAGACAGGCCTCGGGAGAAACTGAGCCTGTCTATACCTTGCTCTTGGACTTCCAGCCTCCAGAGCTGTGAGAAAGTCCATTTCTTTTGTTTAAGCCACCCAGTCTGTGGTATTGAGTGATGGCAGCCCTCTAATACACAGGAGAAAACCAATACAGGAAGAACCTTTTGTTACTAGTGACAGAAAACATTATCAAATTTCCACAGAAAGAAAATGTATTGCAGAAAGAGAAACTATAGTGACTCACATTTCAAACGTACATGTATTTATTTTAAAAATAAACTGTCTGTCACTACCATAAATAGAATCCCGGAACCATATCCGTGAAAGCCTGTGAACACACAGCAGTCATTTTGGCTTCAGGTAGGGCTTGGTGAAACATACACGCAACTTTACCACCATCCACGTCTCAGCTCTGCATCCCAGGATTCTGGCCAAAAAAAAAAATGCTTTTTTTTTTTTTGTGATCACAGACAAATGCAGCAAGCAGTTCACAAAGCTACACTCTCCTGGGTCTTCAGCCAGCAAGAAGGAGAGTGCCCTTGACCGCCAAACAAATCCAAGGCTTTGCCCCAGTTGGACCCTCTGAGGTCACAGGCTGTCTCTGAACCAATCACTGTTGCCAGAAAACGTGATGTCCCAGTGAGCTTAGTCCTTGACCACATGTTCCTCTCCTGGCATGGAGAGGTCATGAGAGTGAGAAGGAGGAGGTTGCTTTCCTCAAACACATTGGACTGATACCTTTGGGTAAATATCTTCAGAAAAGTTGGGGTATTTGTCTTTTTAAAAATTTATATAAAGAGCCGGGCACGGTGGCTCACACCTGTAATCCCAGCACTTTGGGAGGCTGAGGTGGGTGGATCACCTGAGGTCAGGAGTTTGAGACCAGCCTGACCAACATGGAGAAAGCCCATCTCTACTAAAAATACAAAACTAGCCAGGGGTGGTGGCGCATGCCTGTAATCCCAGCTACTTGGGAGGCTGAGGCAGGAGAATCGCTTGAACCTGGGAGGCAGAGGTTGTGGTGAGTCGAGATCGTGCCATTGTTCTCCAGCCTGGGCAACAAGAGCGAAACTCTGTCTCAAAAAAAAAAAATTTATATACACACATATTATATATATTAGACATATATGTTTTATATATCTTATATATGTTATATATAAGGCATATTATATATGTTATACATAAGGCATATTATATATATGTATATATATTTATATACACACATATATAAATAGACATACACATATGTATATATAATATGTCTTATATATATAAAAATATATATGTGTATATACATAGTATGCCATATATATATTAGACAGGGTCATGCTGTGTTACCTAGGCTCTGGAGTGCAGTGGTGTGAACATAGTTTTTAAATTTTTCGCAGAGATGGGGTCTTGCTATGCTGTCCAAGCTGGTCTTGAATTCCTGGCCTCCAGCAGTCCTCCCACCTCAGCCTCCCAGAGTGCTGGGATTACAGGCATGAACCACTGCACCCAGCCAGGATAGTGTTAAGAAGAAGAAATAGATATGAGGTGGTCAGTTGCCAACTGCTATTGCAACTGCCCCAAATTTCATGCCCATAGTAATCCAACGAAGTAGGCATTGTTAGTGTCCCTGTTTTCTTTTTGAGACAGGGTCTCGCTTTGTCACCCAGGCTGGAGTGCAATCTTGGCTCACTGCAGCCTCTGCCTCCCATATTCAAGCGATTCTCCTGCCTCAGCCTTCTGAGTAGCTGGGATTACAGCTGCGTGCCACCACACCCGGCTAATTTTTGTATTATTAGTAGAGATGGGGTTTCATCATGTTGGCCAGGCTGGTCTTGAACTCCTGGCCTCAAGTGATCTGCCCACCTCAGCCTCCCAAAGTGCTGGGATTACAGGTGTGAGCCACCGCGCCTGGCTAATTTTTGTATTATTAGTAGAGACGGAGTTTTGCCATGTTGGCCAGGCTGCTCTTGAACTCCTGAACTCAAGTATCTGCCCGCCTTGGCCTCCCAAAGCGCTGGGATGACAGGTGTGAGCCACCATGCCCGGCCAAGTGCCCCTGTTTTCTATAGGAGAAAGCTAAGCCTTTGGAGGAAGAAACGAGTTGTCTGAGCTGGCAAGTGGGAGAGTTTGGATGCAAACTTGAGTCTCTAAGTCTGTCCCCAAAGTCTCTCTCTTTTCCCCCACGTTCACTCTCTTCCCCTCTAACTTCTGACAAAGAACCTGTGCCTGATTCTTGTCCAACTTGTTATCTACTTGAAATTGGCCACCGTGAGAGTATTTACACTGTGGAAATTAGCAACTGCTACAGATCAGGACTTTTTCCCCCAAAGAGTCAGTGAGCCACAAGACACAACAGCTCTCATTGCGACTCCAATGGGGTTCACCACTGGTAACCCCCATCTCAAATCTCACAAGTGGATCCTTGATGCTTTAATTTGGTCTGAAGAGATTTCAGTGTAGTGTGAGATGGAGAGGCTTAGAAAAGCCCCTGGCTGCGGCAGAGTTAGTGTGAAAACAGCAGCCACTTCCTGAGACGGTGGAAATTAACATCCGCGAGAAAGATTTTGGCATCTCATAGCAGCTGAGCCCTCTGGCAACCTGCATTCCTGGCCAGTTACTCACTCCTGAGCCTAAGCAGGTGTTGACAGGGCTCTGCCCCTCTTAGTGTGGCTAGGACTGCCCTGGCCTGCCTGTTCCCTTCCTTGGCAGATCACCTATTTGCTAAGTTACCCTGGGATTTCTCCATCGGTGTCCTGCACTCGCAAGACGGGGAATAGGCAGGATGGGATGGGGCGCTGAGCCGCAGCCTAGATTTGGTCAGGAGCTGAGGATCAAACCTATTCCTGGGGCCGGGCGCAGTGGCTCACACCTGTAATCCCAGCACTTTGGGAAGCTGAGGCGGGCAGATCACTTGAGGTCAGGAGTTCAAGACCAGCCTGGCCAACATGGCAAAACCCTGTCTCTACTAAAAATACAACCCACAATTGTCTGGGTCCTTGCCTGGCCTGTTTGTTTGTTTTTAATTAAAGATGGGATCTTGCTATGTTGCCCAGGCTGGTCTTGAACTCCTGAGTTCAAGAGATGCTCCTGCCTCAGCTTCCCAAAGTGCTGGGATTACAGACATGAGCTACTGCACCCAGCCTAGTATTTTGAACAGCACTTTTTTCCTGCTTTTTGAACAAGAGGCCTGCATTTACATTTTGCACTGGACTCCACAAATTATGGAACTGGCCCTGTAGCAGAGTCCTCACCCCCAAAGACCCAGAAGACTTGGAAATGGAAAAGAAGCCCAATATTTTCCCATGTGATAAAAGGGCCAGGCATGTTTTTTTGGAGGCCAATTTTACCAGCCAGTCCTCTCCAGTCCAGACTATTCCCCTGAGATCACTGGTTTATCTTCCCCTCATCCTAACTGGTGGGCCTAACCCATTTTTACCCTGATTTTCCAAAATGACCCAGGGTTAAGAGAAGGAAACACAAGCCAAAGACTCTGAGAAAATATTTGCAAAACATATATCAGATAGAGGATTTGTATTCCAAATATACAAAGAACTGTTAAAACTCAATCATAACAAAATGGTGTCTGGGTGTGGTGGCTCACACCTGTAATCCCAGCATTTTGGGAGGCTGAGACAGGTAGATCACCTGAGGTTAGGAGTTCAGGACCAGACTGGCCAGCATTGTGAAACCCCATCTCTACTAAAAATACAAAAATTAGCCAGACGTGGTGGCACGCATCTGTAGTCCTGGCTGCTCGGGAGGCTGAGGCAGGAGAATTGGTTGAACCTGGGAGACGGAGGTTGCAGTGAGCTGAGATCATGCCACTGCACTCCAGCCTGGGCGACAGAGTGAGACTCTGTCTCAAAAAAACAAAACGAAACAAAACAAAAAAAATGAATAACATATAAAGCTTTTTTCTTTTTTCTGCAGTCTCTCTATTGACTTGTCACAATATTTTTTATTTGCTCCCTACTATCATTCTAAGTAAAGAAAACTCAGAAATCTAAATTATTAGCATGAATTTACCATTCATCTTTACATTGTGTAACGCCAATTTTTTTTTTTTTTTTTTTTTTTTTTTTTGAGACAGGGTCTTGCTCTTGTCGCCCAGGCTGGAGTGCAATGGTGCGATATCGGCTCACTGTAACCTCCACCTCCCAGATTCAAGCGATTCTTGTGCCTCAGCCTCCTGAGTAGCTGGGATTACAGGCATCCACCACCACGGCCTGCTAATTTTTGTATTTTTAATAGAGACAGGGTTTCACCTTTTTGGCCAGGCTGGTCTTGAACTCCTGACCTCAAGAGATCTGCCTGCCTTGGCCTCCCAAAGTGCAGGGATTACAGGCATGAGCCATTGTGCCCGGCCCGAAAAGGGGGTTTCTGAAGATCAAAATCAGAAACACCTCCAAGCAAAAACGTGAACATATATTAATTCTAGGTGGAGGGTACATGAGTGTTTATTTTACTCCCTATAGTTTTCTGTAGGTTTGAACAATTCCACAATTTTTTTTTTAAAGTAGGGCTGCCAAATTTCTCTTTTTGTTTGCCAACCCACTCCTCCCCAGTTCCTGCCTTTTAAAGACAAGGAAAACCTAAGCCTGCAGGGAGTAGGGGGAAAGCGACAGGATTGGAGGCCATGGGGTGTGAGGTGGGGAAGCAGGCAGGTGGCGGGAAGATGAGACTAATTACCCACTTCCGGGATCCGGTTTGGCTCCGCCCCCGCCCTGCTGTATCCATGGTAACCAGGTCTCCTTCGCAAGGCTGGACCAGTTGCCACGACGGGCTCCCGGGCTCCACCGGTGGCCTCTCTGATGGCCCGCTCGGCGAGGGGTCCCCAGCTATGAATCAAAGGGGGCACTTCTTGAATATAAAGAACAGCGTTGTCCTGTCCCGCTGGGTCCCTTGTAACTGCATCTGCCACCCTAGGACAAGAGCAAGTCATTTCAGAAACTTCACCTACAGCCATTAGCCATCAAAGGCTTGCCGGGCACTGCCTGGTGTCACGCACTGCTTGTCGCATTTATTATGGGTGTGTGTCTTTGTGGGGACCTCCAGATTCCGCAGGGACAAGTCACTTGGGGACTCCAAGAAAGGAGAGAGCTTCATAACCTGCCGGTGTGGACGTCTATCTAGCTACACGCCCACCCTTTTATAAAATGTTTTATAAATTGATCTTACTCTAAAAGTCACACGAATCTGTAGGAAATCTGGGAAATCATCTCACCACCCACGGATAACCACAGCTAACATTTTTTTTTTTTTTCTGAGACAGTGTCTCACTCTGTTGCCCAGGCTGAAGTCCAGTGGCATGCTCTCAGCTCACTGCAACCTCTGTTTCCCGGGTTCAAGAGATCCTCCTGCCTCAGCCTCCCAAGTAGCTGGGATTACAGGCGTGTGCCACCGTGCCCTGCTAATTTTTGTATTTTTGGTAGACAGGATTTTGCCATGTTGCTCAGGCTGGTGTCAAACTCCTGTGCTCAAGTGATCCACCTGCTTCAGCCTCCCAAAGCGCCCGGGCCACAGCTAACATTTAGATCTCCGTATCCTTCCAGTATCCCCTTTCCTTTCCCATTCACTTTGAGAGTTGGCGTCTTGCAACATTGGAAATTCATAGCCTCAAAGGGATCTTCTGCCAGGGCTCTGGAAACGAGTAGACATGAGTTACAATTGCAGCTTCTTTGCTTACCTGCCACCTTTGGCAAGTTAATTAATTTTTCTACACCTCAGTCTTCTGACTTGTAATATGGGAATAATACTAACAGTATCTACCGCATATTCTTCTTTTTTTTTTTTTTTTTTTTTTGGACACAAGGCCTTGCTGTCACCCAGGCAGTGAGGCAAACACGGCTCACTGCAGCCTTGACCTCCTAGGCTCAAGAGATCTTTCTCCCTCAGCCTCCTTGAGTACCTGGGACCACAGGTGCACACCACCAAAAATTTTTTATTTTTATTTTTTGTAAAGATGGTCTCTCTATGTTGCCCAAGCTGGTCTTGAACTTCTGAGCTCAAGTGATCCTCCAGCCTTGTTCCCTCAAAGTACTGGGATTACAGGTGTGAGCCACCTCACCCAGCTGGGGAAATGGCCAAATGCATGTAAAATGCTTAGCACAGTGCTGAATACCCAGTAAGCCGTCAGTAGAACCACACCCCCTTCTTCAAGCACAGCAGCAAAGTATAGTGTGGTATAATTATAACATTCTGCAACATAATTTTAAAAAAATTTAACATAGCACGAGCATTTTCCTTATATCCTTAAATATTACCTAAGTATGATTCTTAATTATCACATGACTATTCAACATAGGGATGTATCCAATAATTTATTTAGCCAATTCTCCATCGTTGGACCCGGGGAAGGTGAGGGTTTCCTTATCTTTTCCTTTTCTAGACAATACTGCGGAGGAAATCCCTTATTGAATGTTTGATATTACTTTAATGTCTTTATGTTCAGGAAAGCCTTCCTCTCTCTAGGATCAGATCAACATTCTCCTAAATATGTTTAGTTCTTTTATGGCTTCATTAAATTTTAAAAAAAATTTTATTTTTATTTTTTAAGAAACAAGGTCTTGCTCTGTTGCCCAGGCTGGAGTGCAGTGGTGCAATCATGGTTCACTGCAGCCTCCAGCTCCTTGGGCTCAAACAATCCTTCTGCCTCAGCCTCCCGATAACTGAGACTACAGACACACATCGCCATGCCTGGCTAATTTTTAACTTTCTTGTAGACATGGAGTCTTGCTATGTTGCCCAGGCTGGTCTTGGACTCCTGGCCTCAATCAATCCTCTCACTTAGGCCTCCCAACACACTAGGATTACAGGCGCGAATCACTGCGCCTGGCCTGGAATTTATTTTGATACCATAAAGTGAGAGTTAAGAAGTCTAATTTTATTCTTGTTCATAATAAGCTAACCAATTGTCCCAGCATCATTTCTTGAAGCAGCCAATCTTTCCTCCTTGGTTTTCTTTTTTTTTTTTCTTTCTTTCTTTTTTTTTTTTTTGAGACAGAGTTTCGCTCTTATTGCCCAGGCTGGAGTGCAATGGCACGATCTTGGTTCACTGCAACCTCTGCCTCCCGGGTTTAAGCAATTCTCCTGCCTCAGCCTCCCAAGTAGCTGGGATTATAGACGTGTGCAACCATGCCTGGCTAATTTTTGCATTTTTAGTAGAGACGGAGTTTCACCACTTTGGCCAGGCTGGTCTTGAACTCCTGGCCTCAAGTAAGCCTCCTGCCCTGGCCTCCCAAAGTGTTGGGATTACAGGTGTGAGCCACTACGCCCAGGCAATTTTGTATTTTTAGTAGAGATGGGGTTTCACCATGTTAGCCAGGCTGGTCTTGAACTCCTGGCCTCAAGTGAGCCTCCGGGCTCGGCCTCCCCAAGTGCTGGGATTACGGGGATGAGCTACTAGGCCACTTTCATTGGATTCTAAACTCATCCATGTAACTGGTTCTTTGTTGGGGCTCTTGGCTCTGGCTCCCAAAGACGTGCTGGATTTATATGTGGCAGTGTTGGTCACAAGCCATCAGTTTGTAGAGTCCCATGGAAACTCAACCTCACAGCACTGGCCACACGTGTCAAAAAGGAGTTGCCAAGTCTTAGGCTTTTCTCCAGCCGGTGTTGGCTGTCTTTGCTTCCTTTTTCCCACCATGTAAAATACTATATTTTTGTCAAGCCCCAAATCACGTTGTCCATGATCAGCCACCTCTACCCATGGCCATTTCTATGACTGAGCAATGTCTTAGCACTTATGTATTCAGCCTCCTCATCTGGAGCAGATTGTATTTTTCAAAGATGTCCTCATCAATATATTTATCTATCCTATGTGCTCTTTTTACAAATTGGCTGATAGACCTCTCCTGAAAAGTGGAGTCTGTGTGCCCTCTGAACCTTTAATAGGTTCAGACATCTTATTTGGGATGATGAAAGAGTTATGGAAATGGATCACAGTGATGGCTGCACAAATTATTTTTCTTAGTTTTAAAGTTTTGTTTAGAGATAGGATCTTGCTCTGTTGCACAGGCTGGAGTGCCGTGGCGCTATCATAGCTCACTGCAGCCTCAACCTCCTGGGCTCAAGTGATCCTGCCCCCTCAGCCTCCTGAGTAGCTGAGACCACAGGCATGTGCCACCATGCCTGGCTAATTTTTAAAGATCTTCAGTAGAGATCGGATCCCAGGCTGGTCTTGTACTCCTGCCCTCAAGCAATTCTCCTATCTCAGCCTCTCAAAGTGTTGGGATTATAGGTGTGAGTCACTGTGCCTGGCCTTCAATTTTTTTTTAGTGGTGAATAGTAACTTACTAGTATATTGTAAATAATAGAACTAATAAGTGCAGGGCTCTCCTGTACATCAGAGTACCATATACCTTCCTAACCTGGGTTTTGGATTTAGGCAAACTTGCATTCACATTCAGCGCCATATCTGTGCTGATCTTGGTGTGCTCTTGAGCAAGTTACTTGATCTCTCTGGGCCTTGGTTTCCTGAACTGTAAAATGGATAAAACAGAACCCCTTGCCAAGAGTTGCTGGAGAATTGAACAAGGTAGGTGCATACTAGATCATGCACAAAAGCTTGGGGCATATTTGGTGCTCTCAAGAAGGGTTGGCTTAGCTGGGCATGGTGGCTCATGCCTATAATCCCAGCACTTTGGGAAGCCAAGGCAGGAGGATTGCTTGAGCTCAGGAATTCAGGACCAGCCTGGGCAACAGAGCGAGACCCGATCTCCCCAAAAAAATAAAAATAAAAATAAACTTTTTAAGTTATCCAGGCATGGTGGCATGCACCTGTGGTCCCAGCTACTCAGGAGGCTGATGTAGGAGGATTGATTGAGCGCAGGAATTTGAGGCTGCAGTGAGCCAGGATTGCACCACTGCAATCCAGCCTAGGTGACAGAGCAAGAGTCTGTGGAAAGAAGCAAGAAAAAGAAAAGAAAAGAAAGAAAGGAAGGAAGGAAGAGAAAGAGAAAGAAAGAAAGAGAAAGAGGGAGGGAGGGAGGAGAGGAAAGAAAGGAAGGAAGGAAGAGAAAGAGAAAGAAAGAAAGAGAAAGAGGGAGGGAGGGAGGAGAGGAAAGAAAGGAAAGGAAAAAGAAAGAAAAGAAGGAACAAAGGAAGAAGAGAAAGAGAAAGAAAGAAACAAACATCAGGTCTATCTCATTTGCTCTTCATAGCAGCTCAATAAAGTAGAAGCATCTTACCATCTCCTTGCTACAAAGGAAGAATAGGACCCTTAGGGAGATGAGGCTACCTTCCTAACAGTGCTTGAGGAGTGAGGGGTTAGAGCCTAGGCTGGCCCCTGTATTAGTTCTCTGGGGCCACCATCACAAGATACCACAGTCCGGGTGGCTTCAGCAACAGAAATGTGTTGTCTCACAATTGTTGAGGCCAGAAGCCCACAGTTCAGGTGTTGGCAGGGTTGGTGCCCTTTGGAGCTCTCTCTCCTTGTCTTGTAGATGGCTGTCTTCCTCCTGGGTCTTCCTATGTCAGCCTCCGTGTGTGTCTGTGTGCTAATCACTTCTCCTTCTCCTCCACCTCCTCCTTCTTCTTCTCCTTCTTTTTTGAGACAGGGTCTCTCTCTGTCATCCAGGCTGGAGTGCAGTGGCGCCATCTCAGCTCACCACAACCTCCATTTCCCGGGCTCAAGCAATCCTCCTGCCTTGGCCTCCCAAGTAGCTGCGACTACAGGTGTGTGCCACCATGCTTGGCTGATTTTTGTATTTTTAGTAGAGACAGGGTTTCATCAGTTTGGCCAGGCTCATCTTGAACTCCTAGGTTCAAGTGATCCTCCCACCTCGGCCTCCCAGATTGCTGGGATTACTGGTGTGAGCTACCGTGCCTGGCCACTAATCTATTCTCATAAGGACACCAGTCGTACCGGATTAAAGCCCACCCTGACTGGCTCATTTTTACTTAATCACCATTTTAAAGGCCCCGTCTCCAGATAGAGTCCCATTCGGAGGTATGGGGGTTAGGGTTTCAATGTATGAATTTTGGAGGAACATGATCAGCCCATAACAGCTCCCCTTCTCCTGTTATCTTGGGATTCTAATTCTGAAATAAGTGGAGGTTTAGATTTGCTGGGACCTTGGCCTCGGCTCTGGTTCCAGGGCTATGTCTAGACCACAGGGAAACACCCAGTCAATGAGGTGTGTTCAGAAGGAACAGGACAGCCTCAATAGCTTGTTCCAACGCAAAGCTAGGCCGACCGTCTTTACAGCCACCCTCACAGCCTTGGCAAGACTAGAAAGTACCAGTAAAACCGCATAAAGTGATGCTTGTTCAGACAGGTCCAAGCCAGCAGCACTCACCTTCAGAAGGAGATCTAGGAGAGGGGGAAAAGTATCTGCTGGCTACAAGGAAAGAACAAACCTTCAATTAATGACTCCCTGGGGGTGGCGGGGGTGATGACGGGGGCGGGGATGGCTAGACAGTAATAATTCCCATCCACAGTGGCTGTGAAAATCTTCTGGGATGTCTTGGGGAGGGCTGGGAGCGGGGAGGCAGACAAAAACAACAAAAAATAAATAAGCAGGATGATTTCAAGTGATGATGAGGTCCTGAAGAAAATGAAGCCAGGCCGGGCACTGTGGCTCACACTTGGAATCCCAGCACTTTGGGAGGCCGAGGTGGGAGGATTGCTTGAGCCCAGGAGCTTGAGACCTGCCTGGGCAACATAGTGAGACCCCATCTCTTAAAATAATAATAGTAATAATGGTAGATGAAAATGAAGCTTGGCTGGGCATGGTGGCTCCTGCCCATAATCCCAGCACTTAAGGAGACAGAGGCAGGAGGATTGCTTGAGCCCAGGAACGTGAGACCAGACTGGGCAACATAGTGAGACCCCATCTCTTAAAATAACAATAGTAATAATGGTAGATGAAAATGAAGCTTGGCTGGGCATGGTGGCTCCTGCTTATAATCCCAGCACTTAGGGAGGCAGAGGTGGGAGGATTGCCTGAGCCCAGGACTTCAAACCAGCCTGGGCAACATAGTGAGACCCCATTCTCACGAAACAAGAAAATGAAGGCAGGTGATGGGGAGGAGTGCTACTTTACAATGGATAGTGAGACAGTGTCTCTCGGAGAAAGAGGTGGCTTTTTTTTTTTTTTTTTTTTTTTAGACAAAGTCTCGCTCTGTTGCCAGGCTGGAGTGCAGTGGTGCGATCTCGGCTCATTGCAACCTCTGCCTCACAGGTTCAAGGGATTCTCCTGCCTCAGCCTCCCAAGTAGCTGGGATTACAGGCATGCACCACCAAGCCTAGCTAATTTTTGCATTTTTAGTAGAGACATGGTTTCACCATATTAGCCAGGAAGTTCTCGAAATCTTGACCTCATGATCCTCCTGCTTCAGCCTCCTAAAGTGTTGGGATTACAGGTGTGAACCACTGTGAGAAGGTGGCTTTGGAGCTGAATCCTGAAAGGCAAAAAGGATAGAGTTAAGGAATGAGTTATGGAAAGATGTGAAACTGGATTTCTCCACCTGGGCACTGTGGATGTTTGGAGCTAGATAGTTCTTTGCAGTTGGAGGAACTGGGCTATCTTGTGCTCCCTGTGCCCAATAGGGTGTTGAGCGGCATCCATGGCCTCTGCCCGCTGGATGCCAGTAGCCCTCTTCTTATCCCCCAGCCCCCAAGTCCCCACAACCAAAATGTTGCCAGATCACGTGTCCCACAGGAGGAAAAGTCAACCACTGACTGAGCCACAAGAAGGACGTCCCGCAACAGAGAACAATGACCGTGTAGGACCCAATGTGGGAACGAGCTCGGCAGGTTTTCTTGGAACAGAAGTTTCCAGAAACAAAAGACTTCAAGCAGTTGACAGCTGATGGGTGGAGTCCAGTGTGGGAGGAGAGGAGAGGAATGGGGAGAGGTGTATGGCCGGGGTGCTGGCAGGGAGCCTGGTGCTGTGGGAGGAAGGTGGATTTCATTCTGCATGGCAGGGGAGGACGCTGGAGGGACGTGGCCTAAAAGGTCGCTCCAGCTGCTGGGGTAGGGGCCAGGGGACAGACTGGGGTTTACAAACGCGTTAGTTTCCTGTGGCTGCGGTAACCAGTTACCACAGAGGTGGTGGCTTAAAACAGTAGAAATGCGGCCAGGCACGGTGGCTCACGCCTGTAATCCCAGCACTTTGGGAGGCCGAGGCAGGCGGATCACCTGAGGTCAGGAGGTCGCAACCAGCCTGGCTAACATGGCGAAACCCAGCCTTTACTAAAAATACAAAAGTTAGCCGGGCATGGTGGCGGGCACCTGTAATCCCAGCTACTCTGGAGGCTGAGGCAGGAGAACCGCTTGAACCAGAGAGGCAGAGGTTGCAGTGAGCCAAGATCTCGCCACTGCACTCCAGCCTGGGTGACAGAGGGAGACTCTGCCTCAAAAGAAAAAAAAAAGAAAGAAGAAGGAAGGAAGGAAGGAAGGCAGGCAAGCAGGCAAGCAAGCAAGCAGGCAGGCAGGAAGACAAGAAAGAGAAAGAAAGAAAGAAAGAGAGAGAAAGAAAAAGAAAGAAAGAAAGAAAGAAGGAAGGAAGGAAGGAAGGAAAGAAAGAAAGAAAGAAAGAAAGAAAGAAAGAAAGAGGGAAAAAAGTGTGGCACCTCCCCTTCTCTCTCTTGCTCCTGCTCCTGCCATGTAAGATCGCCCGCTCCCACTTTGCCTTGCACCGTGATTGGAAGCTTCTTGAGGCCTCCCCCAAAAGCAGAAGCCTCCATGCTTCCTGCACAGCCTGCAGAAGAACTATGAGCCAATTAAAACCTCTTTTCTTTCTCAATTATCCAGTCTCAGGTATTGCTTTACAGCGGAGCAAGAACAGACTCATACAGGGATAGAGCAGGGATTGTGTGTGTTTAACCAGCCCGGGCTCTGCCATATCACAGCCCAGACAATGGAATAACAGGGCTGAGATGAAGAGTGTTCCATCCAAGCTGGCAGCCTCTCAATGGCTTGTGGAAATCTGAGCAGCAGAAATCAAAAGGGAAACGATGGGCATTGCTTGCCTGTGAGTGAACAAGTTCAGAGCCGTACGCTCAAAGTGTCTAAAACATCCTTTCCAACACATCCACGACCCTGCCCTGGGTTACACTGTGAATGGAGTGAAAGTTGTTTTTTTTTGTTTGTTTTTTGTTTTTTATTTTTTTTTGAGACGGAGTCTTACTCTGTCGCCCAGGCTGCAGTGCAGTGGCACGATCTTGGCTCACTGCAAGCTCTGCCTCCCGGGTTCACGCCATTCTCCTGACCCTGAGTAGTTGGGACTACAGGTGCCCCCCACCACGCCCGGCTAATTTTTTGTATTTTTAGTACAGACAGGGTTTCATCGTGTTAGCCAGGATGGTCTCTATCTCCTGACCTCGTGATCCGCCCACCTCGGCCTCCCAAAGTGCTGGGATTACAGGCGTGAGCCACGGCGCCCTGACAAGTTGTCTTTTTTTAAGAGTCCCTGAACAAGGTGCGTTGTTGCCTCTTCTGCAGAGCTCTGGCCCACTGCTGGAGAATTAGAACTCCCAAGCCACAACCAATCTTGAAACGCTAAAGGAGAATCCTGCAGAAGACACATCAAACCCTCGTAATGTGGAACATAAAACTTCCAAATACTGCTTGTCTCGGCTGCTTTAAAATCCCAGGCCTTTTTTTTTTTTTTTTTTTTTTTTTTTGAGACAGGATCTTGCTCTGTTGCCCAGGCTAGAGTGCAGTGGCGCAATCATAGTTCACTGCAGCCTCCAACTCCTGGGCTCAATCGATCCTACCATCTCAGGCTCCCGAGTAGCTGGGACCACTAGTGCGCACCACCATGCCCACCTAACTTTTTGTATTTTTTGTAGAGATGGATTCCACTATGTTGCACAGGTTGGTCTTGAAACTCCTGGACTCAAGCGATCTGCAAGCCTTGGTCTCCCAAAGGGTTGAGATTACAGGCATGAGCCACTGCACCCAGTCAGTTTTTTTTTGCATTTGTTATTACTTATTTTTTAACTGACAGCTAAACTTGTATATGTTTATTGTTTACAACATGATGTTCTGAAACACATATTCATTGCAGAATGGCCAAACCAAGCCAACCAACAGGCATACGCATCACCTCACATTTGTAATTTTTGCAGTGGAAACACTTAAAATCTACTGTTTTAGCATTTTTCAAGAAAACAACATATTGTTATTTTATTTTTATTTTTTGAGGCAGGGTATCTCTCTCTCACCCAGGCTGGAGTGCAATAGCACAATCACAGCTCACTTCAGCCTCAGACTCCTGGGCTCAAGTGATCCTCTCTCCTCAGCCTCCCGAGTAGCTGAGACTACAGGTGCGCACCACCACGCCTGGCTGATTTTTAAACTTTTTGTAGAGATGGGGTCTCGTTATTTTGCCCTGGCTGGTCTTGAACTCCCGGGCTCAAGCAATCCTCTGGCCTCGGCCTCTCACAGCACTGGGATTACAGGCATGAGCTACCTTGCCCAGCCAATATATTGGTCACCATGTTGTACAACCAATCTCTTGAGCTTATTTCTCTTATCTAACTGAAATTTTGTAAACTTTGACCAACATCTCCCAAACTTCCTCCCCTATCACCACCCCAAGCCCCCTGGTAACCTGGGCTCTGCCATATCACAGAGCAGACGATGGAATAACAGGCCATTCTACTCTGTACTTCTCTGAAATCGACTTTTTCAGATGCCCCATGTAAATGAGATCACACAGTATTTGTCTTTCTGTGCCTGGCTTATTTCAGTTAACATAATTTCCTCCAGGTTCACCCATGTTGTTGCAAATGATAGGATTTCCTCCTTTTGTGGCTGAATAGTATTCCACATTTCCTTTATCCATTCATCCAGTGATGGACACTTAGGTTGATTTCACATCTTGGCGATTGTGAATAATGCTGTCAATCAGGAGTGCAAAAGACTTAAAAAAGGAAAAATTTGGCCCGGCGTGGTGGCTCATGCCTGTAATCCCAGCACTTTGGGAGGCCGAGGCGGGCGGATCATGAGGTCAGGAGATCGAGACCATCCTGGCTAACATGGTGAAACCCCCTCTCTACTAAAAATACAAAAAATTAGCCGGGCGTGGTGGCGGGCGCCTGTAGTCCCAGCTACTCGAGAGGCTGAGGCAGGAGAATTGCTTGAACCTGGGAGGCAGAGGTTGCAGTGAGCTGAGATTGCGCCACTGAACTCCAGCCTGTGTGACAGAGCGAGTCTCCATCTCAAAAAAAAAAAAAAAAGGAAAAAAAATTTTAAAAGATAATGACGTCATTAACATGAGTGTGCAGATATCTCTTTGATGTACTGATTCTACTTTTTTTTTGGGGGGGGGACAGAGTCTCACTCTGTCACCCAGGCTACAGTGCAGTGGCACGATCTCAGCTCACCACAACTTCTGTCTCCTGGGTTCAAGCAGTTCTCCTGCCTCAGCCTCCTGCGTAGCTGGGATTACAGGCACGTGCCACCACACCTGGCTAACTTTTATATTTTTAGTAGAGACAGCGTTTGACCATGTTGGCCAGGCTGGTCTTGAACTGCTGACCTCAGGTCTCCCAAAGTGCTAGGATTACAGGCGTGAGCCACCACGCCCCAGCCTGATTCTACTTCTTTTGGCTATATGCCCAGTAGTGGAATTGCTAGATCATATGCTAGGTCATATGCTAAATTTTTAAATTTTTTGAGGAATCTCCATACTGTTTTCCACAGTGGTTTCCATGATGGCTGTACTGATTTACATTCCCACCAACAGTGTGCGAATGTCCCTTTTCTCCACATCCTCACCAACACTTAATCTTTCATCTTTTTTCAAATAGCCATTCAGACAGGTATGAAGTGATATCTCATTGTCAATTTTTTTGAGACAGGGTCTCGCTCTGGAGTGCAGTGGCTCAATCATAGCTCGTTGCAGCCTTGGCCTTCTGAGCTCAAGCAATCCTCCTGCCTCAGCCTCCCAAGTAGCTGGAACTATAGGTGCACACCAGTATGCCTGGCTATTTTTTTTTTTTAATTTTTTATGGAGACGGGGTCTCACTTTGTTGCCCAGGCTGGTCCTCCCTCCTATGCCTCCCTCCATGGGGCTTTGTAAGCACTGCCAAGCAAGCTATCTCATGGGCCTTTCTTCTTTGTGCCTGTCACAAGGGCAATTTCACATTTGTTTGTGCTGTTATTTATTTATTTATATATTTTTTGGAGACAGAGTCTCACTCTGTCACCCAGGCTGGAGTGCAGTGGTGTGATCTCAGCTCACTACAACCTCTGCCTCCAGGGTTCAAGCGATTCTCCTTCCTCAGCCTCCTGAATAGCTGGGATTACAGGCGTCTGCCACCACCCCCGGCTAATTTTTGTGTATTTAGTAGAGACAGGGTTTCACCACGTTGGCCAAATTAGTCTCGTACTCCTCAATTCAAGTGACCTGCCTGCCTCAGCCTCCCAAAGTGCTGGGATTACAGACGTGAGCCACTAAGCCCAGCCTTGGCTTGTTATTTTATCAGCACCTGTATCAGGGATCTTTGGGTGACCGAAAGCCGAACACAAGCTGACTTAAGCAAGAAGGGCATATCTTGGGTTATTCACTGAACTCGAAGTCAGGGCAGTGATATGATGGAGCAGCTTACTGACTGTGTGCAATCTCTCCCAAGCCTGAGTTCAATCAGCCTGGTGAGAATATTTACACTATGGAAATTGGCAGATGCTATGAATCAGGGCTCTCTTACCCCTCACCCCAGAGCTGATTGTTAAACATTTACCAGCACACCACTGGATGTTTATTTCAGGTATGGCTGCATACAGAGGCCAAATGATGTCACCAACCCCTGACCTCGCTTTATCTCTCTGGCTTTCCTCTGCTGGCTACTCTCAAGCAGGCTTTCCCTTTATGACATGTGACAGTGGTGACAGTTCTAGCCTGCAAGCTTCCAGGGCAAGTGAAGGGCAAGAGAAAGGACCCCTTTCTCCCATGTCAAAGCCTCATTTTGTCTCTCTAGCTCAAAGTGGATTACATATCTGTTTCTTTTCTTTAAAAACATCGTTTTTGGGCTGGGCGCAGTGGCTCATGCCTGTAATCCCAGCACTTTGGGAGGCCGAGGGGGGTGGATCACGAGGTCAAGAGATCGAGACCATCCTAGCCAACAGGATGAAATGCCATCTCTACTAAAAATACAAATATCAGCTGGGCACAGTGGTGTGCACCTGTAGTCCCAGCTACTCAGGAGGCTGAGGCAGGATAATCGCTTGAACCCACGAGGCAGAGGTTATAGTGAGCTAAGATTACACCACTGCACTCCAGCCTGGGTGACAGAGCGAGATTTCATCTTAACAACAACAACAACAACAACAAAATACATTGTTTTCGTTTTTTGTTTTGTTTTTTTTTTTAGAGATGGGTCTTGCTCTGTCACCCAGGCTGAAATGCAGTGGTGCAATCATAGCTCAGTGCAGCCTCGAACTCCTGGGCTCAAGCAATCCTCCTGCCTCAGCCTCCTGAGCAGCTGGGTCTACAGGCATGCACCACCACACTCAGCTAATTTTTTAAAAAAATTTTGTTGTAGAGACAGGATCTCACTATGTTGTCCAGGCTGGTCTCAAACTCCTGGGCTCAAGCAATCCTCCTGCCTTGGCCTCCCAAAGTCCTGAGATTACAGGCATGAGCCATCATGACTGGTAGATTACATGTCTGTTTCTAAACCAATCACTGTAGCCATTTAAAATTGAGTTGAAAAAAATATATAGCCAGGTGTGGTGGCTCACGTCTGTTGTCCCAGCTGCTCAGGAGGCTGAGGTGGGAGGATCACTTGAGCCCAGAAGTTGGAGGCTGCAGTGAGCCATGATTGTGCCACTGCATACCAGCCTGGGCAATAGAACAAGACCCCCCATCTCAGAAAAAAGGCCAGTGGCAGTTGAAAATTATTTATTGTGTGCCTACTATGTGCCAGGCACTGTTCCAGGCTCTTGAGTTTCAAGATAATCAACATAGGAAAAATCCCCTCTGCCTCCAGAACTTATGTTCTAATGAAGGGAGACAGACCAAAACCAAGAATGATCAAAGTCAGGGGTTAAGAAGTGCAACAGAGAGGCTGTGCATGATGGCTCATCCCTGTAATCCCAGCACTTTGAGAGGCCAAGGAGGGTGGATCATTTGAGGTCAGGAGTTCGAGACCAGTCTGGCTAACATGATGAAACCTTGTCTCTACTAAAAATACAAAAATTAGCCGGGCGTGGTGGTACATGCCTGTAATCCCAGCTACTCGGGAGGCTGAGGCAGGAGAATTGCTTGAACTTGGGAGGCGGAGGTTGCAGTGAGCCGAGATTGTGCCACTGAACTCCAGCCTGGGTGACAGAGGGAGACTGTCTCAAAAAAAAAAAAAAAAAAAAAGAAGTGCAATAAAGAAATGAAATGGTGGGGAGAGGTAAATATAGAGTGTGGGGAAAAGGCTACAAGTAGAGGGTGGTCAGAGAAGGCTTCACCGAGCAGGTGACATTTGAGTAAATACCCAAATAAAATGGAGAAGCCAGGCAGGCAGATGTCAGCATGGGGGGAAGGGTGTTCGGGGCAGAGGCAACAGCAAATGCAAAGACTCTGCGATGAGATGTTGGAGAAAATCCAGCTCTTGTTTTTTGTTTTGTTTTGTTTTGAGACAGAGTCTTGCTCTGTTGCCCAGGCTGGAGGGCAATGGCGAGATCTTGGTTCACTGCAACCTCTGCCTCCCGGGTTCAAGTGATTCTCCTGCCTCAGCCTCCTGAGTAGCTGGGATTACAGGTGCCTGCTACCATGCCTGGCTAACTTTTTTGTATTTTTAGTAGAGAGGGGGTTTCATCACGTTAGCCAGGCTGGTCTCAAACTCCTGGCCTCAAGTGATCCGCCCGCCTTGGCCTCCCAAAGTGCTGGGATTACAGGCATGAGTCACCGTGCTTGGCCTCAATGAAGCATTTTTGAGTGCTATTTATAACATTTATATTTAATATCAGCTTCCCTGAAATTAAAAATATTTTATTAATTTTTTAATTTTTTAATTTTTAATTAAATTTTATTTTTAATTAAATTTTAATTAAATTAAATTTTTTAATTTTTAGAGGTAGGGTCTCACTCTGTCACCCAGGCTGGAGTGCAGTGGTGTGGTGAGCTATGGCTCATTGCACCCTGGAACTCCTAGGCTCATGTGATCCTCCTGCCTCAGCCTCCTGAGTAGCTGGGACTACAGGTAAGCACCACCACAGCTGGCTAATTTTTAAAAATGTTTACAGAGACAGGATCTTGTTATGTTGCCCAGGCTGATCTCGAACTCCAGAGCTCAAGCAATCCTCCCACCTCAGCCTTCCAAAGCACTGGGATTACAGGCATGAGCCACCTTGCCCGGTCTAAAAACATTTTAAGAAAAGCGTGCCAGTGATGGTCCAGGAACATTTGGTAGCACATTAGAGCCTTGTTGCTCTTTGGAAGGATGTGTATCCTGGAAGATGTTGGTGTAGAGAGAGGACAGAACCAAGGGAGCCATTCTCAGCAACAGAGCATTTTTCATAATGCTTTCCGTGTGGTTCTTCTTTTTGCCTAGCCTTGTATACAATCAGTCCCCCTCCCAAAATTGAGAAAATGATGAAAAAAATTACACAAAATGTCAACTGAAGAATTATGAGGTTCACAAATTTGGAAAGGAGAGCTTTATTTCTTACAAAGGGTTGCAGCCTACAGGATGCCATCCCACAGGCTGGGAAGCGTAGCCTCAGGGAGAAGCCAGAAGCAGGTACGTGGAGGGAGGAAAGAAGGAGACAGGAATTTATACGGAACTATAAATATTCAACTATACATATTCAACAGGTGACTATACATATTGAACAGGTTATGGGAGGAGCTATGAATATTCATGAAGAGAGAACATACACATGCCTCGTCAGCAAACAGCATGTTATATGCATCCTATGTTCACTTTGGGCAGAGACTTAACATTTAAATGTGTCACAATGAAGCCCTACACATCAAAAGGTGAAGCAGAGGACACGAAGGCGCTCAGTGTACAGCATCTGTAGACTGGTCAGAACCACTCCATGATCTGTGGTCTCTTTTTTTGTTTTGTTTTGAGATGGAGTCCCAATCTGTCGCCTAGGCTGGAGTGCAGTGGGTGCAATCTCGGCTCACTGCAAGCTCCGCCTCCCAGGTTCATGCCATTCTCCTGCCTCAGCCTCCCAAGTAGCTGGGACTACAGGCGCCCGCCACCACACCCGGCTAATTTTTGGTATTTTTAGTAGAGACGGGGTTTCACCGTGTTAGCCAGGATGGTCTTGATCTCCTGACCTTGTGATCTGCCTGCCTCAGCCTCCCAAAGTGCTGTGATTACAGGCATGAGCCACCGTGCCTGGCCTCTCTTTGTTTTTTGTTTTTTGTTTTTTTTTGGAGACGGGGGGTCTCACTCTGTTGCCCAGGTTGGAGTACAGTGGCCCAATCACGGCTCACAGCAGCCTCAACTCCTAGACTCAAGTGATCCTCCCACCTCAGCTTCCCAAGTAGCTGAGACCACAGGTGTGCACTACCACACCTGGTGAATATTTTGGATTTTTTGTAGAGATGAGGTCTTGCTATGTTGCCCAGGCTGCTCTCGAACTCCTGGGCTCAAGTGATCCTCTTGTCTCAGCTTCCCAACATGCTGGGATTTACAGGCAGGAGGCACCACACGGGACCTCAGCGATCTCTTATCAGGGAAGAATGCTGGGCAGTTGCTGTGTTGAAACTGCAGACAGGGAGGGGAGTCTGGCAAGTCTTTCAAAAGCGCTGGTTTCTGTTTAACCCTTAGGAAAGAAAGTCTAATTGCAGTTAGCAAGGGAGAGGACATGGGGAGCTTGTCTAACCCCCCGTTTCATCATGGCTGGGAACTCCATGTGTAAACTCTCTCTGAGGTCTCCCTCGCCAAGGGGGGCTTGTTCAGTTGGTTCAGGAACTTAGGATTTTATTTTTGTTTTTCAAAATGAAGCAAGGAGAGTGAGAAAAGGGATGGCAATGGAAAAGAAAGTATTGAATACAGCCAGGCACAGTGGCTCACGCCTGTAATCCCAGCACTTTGGGGGGCCAAGGCGGGCGGATCACCTGAGGTTGGGAGTTCAAGACCAGCCTGACCAACATAGAGAAACCCTGTCTCCACTAAAACTACAAAAAATTAGCTGGATGTGGTGGCGCATGCCTGTAATCCCAGCTACTTGGGAGGCTGAGGCAGGAGAATCGCTTGAACCCAGGAGGCAGAGGTTGCAGTGAGCCAAGATCGCGCCATTGCACTCCAGCCTGGGCAACAAGAGCAAAACTCCGTCTCAAAAAAAAAAAAAGGTATAAGTATTGAATACAAAGCAACTGTACGTTAACAACCATCTTGTTTTATGATGCAAACCCCATGCTTTAAGCATTTTACTTAAGCATTTATGAACATGGTTTGTTGTTACATACAGGAGATTTACATATGATAAAACTGACTATTTTCACTTCTCCATTTCCAGCCTTTAACCTCCTAGCCTAGGAATCTGCAAACATTCGCTTTTTAAAAATTTTTTGAAATTTTTGTTTTGGGACAGGGTCTCGCCCTGTCACCCAGGCTGGAATGTAGTGGCGTGATCACCAGCTCACTGCAGCCTCAACCTCCCAGGCTCAAGTCATCCTCCCACCTCAGCCTCCCAAGTAGCTGAGAACCACAGGTGTGCACCACCACGCCCAGCTAATATTTTTATTTTTTGTAGAGATGACATCTTACCATGTTTCCCAGGCTGATCTCAAACTCCTGGGGTCAAGAGATCCTCCTGCCTCGAACTCCCGAAGTACTGAGATTACAAACATGAGCCACTATGCCTGGCCTTTTTCTTTTTTTCAATAAAGAAGGGGTCTCTCTATGTTGCCCAGGCTGGTCTCGAACTCCTAGCCTTAAGCAATCCTCCTATCACCTTGGCCTCCCTGTGGTGACAAAAGGCAGAGTAGTGGTTACCTAGAGGAGAGAATGATGGAGACAGGTCCCCAAGGAGCCTGGCCAAATGCTGGAAGTTCTCTGTATCTCTGCCATCCAGTATGTAGCCACTAGCCACATGTGGCTATTTAAATTTAAATGTGAAATTTACTTCCTTGGTATAATGATTCCTGAAAAAAAAAATCAGACATAGAATTATGCTGTGACTCAGTAATTCCACACCTGGTGCTGTAACCCCCCTAGAAGGTGAAAGTAGAGTCTGAAACAGGTATTTGCACACCTGTGTTCACAGCAGCATTATTCGCAACAGCCAAGAGGTGGGAGCAACCGAATGTCCATCACTAGGTGAACAAATGTGATGTTTCCATACAGTGGAATATTACTCAGCCTTAAAAAGGAAGGGAATTCTGACTCCTGCTACAACACTGATGAGCCTTGAAGACTTTATGCTTAGTGAAATAAACCAGTCACAAAAGGACACACACTGTATAGTTCCACATTTATGAGACACTTAGAGTATCAAATTCAAAGAGACAGGGCTGAGCGCGGTGGCTCACACCTAAAATCCCAGCATTTTGGGATGCTGAGGCTGGTTAGCTGGCATGGTGGTGTGTGCCTGTAGTCCCAGCTATTCAGGAGGCTGGGCGAGGAGGATCACTTGAGCCCAGGAGGTCTAGGCTGCAGTGAGCCATGACCGCATCACTGCACTCCAGGCTGGGTGACAGAGCAATACCTGGTCTCTCTTTAAAAAAAAAAAAAAAAAAAAATCATAGAGGCAGAAAGTAGACTGGCAGCTGCCAAGGGTTTGGGAGAAGGAGATGAGGAGAGTCCATGGATAGTTTCAGTGGGGGAAGATGAGAAGTTCTGGGGGTGGATGGTGGTGATAATTGCACAATAAGGTGAATGTGCTTAGTGCCACTGAACTGTACACTTACAAATGGTTAACACGGGCCGGGCGCACTGGCTCACGCCTGTAATCCCAGCACTTTGCAAGGCCAAGGAGGGTGGATCACCTGAGGTCGGGAGTTTGAGATCAGCCTGGCCAATATGGTGAAACTCCATCTCTACTAAAAATACAAAAATTAGCTGGGTGTGGTGGCACACCTGTAATCCCAGCTACTAGGGAGGCTGAGACAGGAGAATCACTTGAACCCAGGAGGTTGCTCTGTCTTGCTCTGTCGCCCAGGCTGGAGTACAGAGCCGCGATCTCGGCTCACTGAAACCTCGGCCTCCCAGGTTCAAGCGATTCTTCTGCCTCAGCCTCCCAGTAGCTGGGATTACAGGTGCACACCACCACACCTGGCTAATTTTTATATTTTTAGTAGAGACGGGGTTTTACCATGTTGTCCAGGCTGGTCTTGAACTGCCGACCTTAGGTGATCCGCCCGCCTCAGCCTCCCAAAGTGCTGGGATTACAGCAATGAGCCACCACGCCCGGACCTGCTGCTTCTCATTGATGTAAATCCCAAGCATGAGACTTATAGACAAAGAGAGGGAGCTGCAAGCATTTCTACGCCCCTCACGCCGAGGGAGGTTTACTGTCATCTTCTCTGATGGTTAGAAGACCTGGACTTGATGGTACAAGCAAAGACCCAAGTCCTATGCTTACCTTTGGCAGCCAAAAAGATGGGTACTCTAACTCAACTTCAGAGAGACTGCAGCAGGTCCTTCTTCCTCCAGATGGCTTCAGTCTTTTTTCTCCCTCATAATGGCGTCTTCACATTCTTGTGAAGATAAGAATGAATGAATTCCCATGCCTCACTGTGTACATTGGGGTCTTGTTGAGGACAGAAGCTGCATCTCACCTATTTTTCTACATCCCGTAGCACCTATTACAGTGTCTGGCACAGGGTAGCCATTTGCTGTTTTATTTTTAATTATTATTATTATTTTTTTCAAGACGGAGTCTTGCTCTGTCACCAGGCTGGAGTGCAGTGGCGTGATCTCGGCTCACTGCAACCTCCGCCTCCCAGATTCAAACGATTCTCCTGCCTCAGCCTCCCAAGTAGCTGGGACTACAGGTGTGCACCACTATGCCCAGCTAATTTTTGTATTTTCAGTAGAGATGGGGTTTCACCATGTTGGCCAGGATGGTCTCAATCTCTCGACCTCGTGATCCGGCCACCTCAGCCTCCCAAAGTGCTGGGATTACAGGCATGAGCCACTGTGCCTGGCCTTATTTTTAATTTTAAAAATTTATATAAGTGCCAGGATTCCTGCCACCAAGGTTGAGATGACTTACAAAAGGAAAATGTGCCACAAAATAATCTTAACTCAGATAGGAAGAAGGAATCAGGGCCAGTTCAGTGGAAAAGAAGTGATAACGAGGGACAGAAGAATTCAAAAGGCAAGTCAAAGGCTGACATAGTTGCTCTAGGCAAGCCTCTTATTTGGCTTAGAGCTTCCTGGCAGGCAAAGTGAAAAGGGAGATGTGACCAATGAGTTGCATTCTTCTTATTGTCAGGGAAAGAAACACATCTATGCCAGGTATCTCTCCTTTGCCAATTCAGGCCTGCTCTCAACCCTTCTCCAAGCCATCCTCTATCCTACAATCAAGCTGAGCTGTAGAGACTTTATCAACAGGTTCTTGTACTCTCCAGCTTCTAGCTGGGTTGAGCTCTGGCATGAGATCAGAGGGAGGGAGAACAGTGAAGTCTGGCTGTTCATCTCCTCCCTATCCCATCTTCTTAATCCTTCAAGGTCAAGTGGCCTTGGGCTGGCTATGGCTCTTAACTGAAGGTCATCCTTCTACACCTAGCTGTCTTCCCTCCTGGGTTCTGGCAGCTCCTCCTTTCCCACTTCTTCCAGTCAGGGGTGATAACGACTTGCTGCTGTTATCCACACCTTTGTAAATAATTTCATTGTAAATAGCCCCTTCTAAAATGATCCTATTTTGAGTGTGTCATCAGGATCCTAATGGTAATGCAGGGCAGGTGAGCCCCAAATTGGGGCTTAGCCTGGGAGGGCTCTTGGGTTCACCCAAGAAAGAATCAAGAGCAAGCTGGTGGTGTCTTTATTATTATTATTATTATTATTACTGTCACCTATGCTAGAGTGCAGAGTGCAGTGGCACGATCTTGGCTCACTGCAACCTCCACCTCCTGGGTTCAAGCGATTCTCCTGTCTCAGCCTCCCGAGTAGCTGGGATTACAGGCATGTGCTACCATTCCTGGATAAGTTTTGTATTTTTAGTGGAGACAGGGTTTCACCATGTTGGCCAGGTTGGTCTCAAACTCTGGACCTCAGGTTATCCACCCACCTCAGCCTCCCAAAGTGCTAGGGTTACAAGCGTGAGCCACAGCACCTGGCCAAGCCAGTAGTGTTAAACAGCAATTTTGTTTGTTTGTTTGTTTGTTTGTTTTGAGACAGTCTTGCTCTGTCACCAAGGCTGGAGTTAAGTAGCACGATCTCGGCTCACTGCAACCTCCACCTCCCATGTTCAAGCAATTCTCCTGCCTCAGCCTCCCAAGTAGCTAGGACTACAGGTGTGAACCACCATACCCAGCTAATTTTTTTGTATTTTTGTTGTTGTTGTTGTTGTTGAGACAGAGTCTTGCTCTGTTGCCCAGATTGGAGTATAGTGGTGCGATCTTGGCTCACTGCAACCTCCACCTCCCGGGCTCAAGCAATAATCTTGCCTCAGCCTCCCGAGTAGCCGGGATTACAGGCACCCACCACCATGCCCAGCTAATTTTTGTATTTTTAGTAGAGACAGAGTTTCGCCACGTTGGCCAGGCTGGTCTTGAACTCCTGACCTCAGGCAAGCCACCCACTTTGGCCTCCCAAAATGCTGGGATTATAGGCATGAGCAACCACGCCCAGCCTTTTTTGTTTTTTGTTTTTTTTGAGACGGAGTCTCACTCTGTCACCCAGGCTGGAGAGTAATGGTGTGATCTTGGCTCACTGTAACCTCCACCTCCCGGGTTCAAGCAATTCTCCTGCCTCATCCTCCTGAGTAGCTGGGATTACAGGCACCCTCCACCACACTCGCTAATTTTTGTATTTTTAGTAGAGACAGGCTTTTGCCATGTTGCCCAGGCTGGTCTCGAACCCCTGACCTCGTGATCTGCCCACCTCGGCCTCCCAAAGTGCTGGGATTACAGGCATGAGCCACCGCGACCAGCCTGCCCTGGTATTTATACCCGCTTTTACCTATATGCAAATAAAGGGGTGGTTTATGCAGACATTTCTAGTATGAGGGTGGTAACTTTCAGGTTGTGGGGTCATTGTCATGGAAAGGGGTGATAACATCCAAGTGTTGACATGGCAATGGTAAACTGACATGCTGCACTGGCGAGTGTCTTATGGAAAGCTGCTTCCACCAGTCTGTTTCACCTGGTCTTCAATTAGGTCCAGTATCTGGGCCCCGCCTCTGGAGTTGAGTCCTGCCTGCTCCCTCATTGGGACCCTGATACCTTTTCCATTTCCCTGCCTAGCCCTAAGTCCTAAAATAAACTTCTGGCCGGGCCCGGTGGCTCATACCTGTAATCCTAGCACTTTGGGAGGCCGAGGTGGGTGGATCACTGGAGGTCAGGAGTTCGAGACTAGCCTGGGCAACATGGACAAGCCCCGTCTCTACCAAAAATTAAAAAATTAGCCAGGCGTGGTGGTGGACATCTGTAATCCCAGCTACTCAGGGGGCTGAGACAGGAGAACTGCTTGAACCCGGGAGGCATAGGTTGCAGTGAGTTGAGATCGCGCCACTGCACTCCAGCCCGGGTGACAGAGCGAGCCTCCGTCTTGAAATAAATAAATAAGTAAATAATAAAAGAAAATGAGATAAGATAAAATAAACTTCTCGTGTGGTGATATGAGACCTAGTGAGTGGGGGGCGATGAACAAGTTCCCCACAGCAAAGGCAAAAGCAGCAATGAATTTTAATGGACTGCTTCCTTCAATGAGAGCCAAGAACATCTCATTCACTCATTTGCCAAATAATTATTGAGCACCTGCTATGGTGACCTGCCATCATTCCTAGTTGCTGAGAATTACAGTAGAGAACAAAAAAACCCAGTGAAGGCCGGACACAGTGGCTTATGCCTGTAATCCCAGCACTTTGGGAGGCCGAGGTGGGTGGATCATTTAGTTAGGAGTTCGAGACCAGCCTAGCCAACATGGTGAAACTCTGCATCTACTAAAAATACAAAAATTAGCCAGGCGTGGTGGTGTGCACTTGTAGTCCCAGCTACTGGGGAGGCTGAGGCAGGAGAATCACTTGAACCTGGGAGGTGGAGGTTGCGGTGAGCTGAGATCGCGCCACTGCACTCCAGCCTGGGCGACAGAGTGAGACTCCATCTCAAAACAAAACAAAACAAAAAACTCCAGTGAAGACAGCTCTGTGAGAGGCAGAACTCATGTGGCCCGGGTATGTGGACTTTGGGATGTGATTCTCAAACCTCAGCACCAGAAACCCCTGGGAGGCTTGCGTGTAATAGATACAGATCGCTGGTCCTGTCCGCAGCCTCTGATTCGGGAGCTCAAGGCTAGGACCGGAGAATGTACATTTCTAACAAGTTTCCAGGTGATACAGATGCTGCTGGTTTAGGGACCATCCTGACCTCTTTTTTAAAAAATAGTTTTTTAGAGACAGGATCTCGCTCTGTTACCCAGGCTGGAAGTACAGTGGTGTGCTCATAGCTCACTGCAGCCTCACTGTTGCCCAGACTGGTCTTGAACTCCTGGGATCAAGCGATCCTCCCACCTCAGCTTCCTAATATGCTGGGATTACAGGCGTGACGCACCAAGCCTGGCCTCCTACTCTGACTTCTGATGCTCAGATCTTGAGGGTGGCACATAGAAGCCTTCTATCAGTAGACGTTTGTAGGCCGTTTGGGGATGTGTATTGCAGCCAGGGCCCAATGCTAAAATTATCTGTCATTAGTTAACTGGGTCTTGGTCATTAGAAACCAGGAGGACATCCCTTTATGAAAACAAAGTCACCAAGACCAAGCACAGGGGCTCATGCGTATAATCCCAGCACTTTGGGAAGCCAAGGCAGGAGGAACGCTTGAGGCCAGGAGTTCAAGATCAGCCTGGGCAACATAGTGAGATCCTATCTCTAAAAAAAAAATTTTTTTTTTTTAATTTGCTGGGCATGGTGGCACACATCTGCAGTCTCAGCTACTCAGGAGGCTGAGATGGGAGGATCACTAGAGCATAGGAGTTTGAGGCTGCAGTGAGGTATGATTGCAACACTGCACTCGAGCCTGGGTGACAAAGGGAGACCCTGTCTCCAACAAAAACAAAAACAAAGGTACAAATTCCAGGACCCTGGCTGGCAATGGTAGAGCTGAGGAGTAAGATCTAGCCTGCAAGTGTTTGGGCACTGTTTTCTGTGTTCCCTTATTGTGGTAGACACTGCTGACTGCCCCCTGTTGTTTGTTTCTTCTCGAGTAAACGAAAGTCACAATTCTTTTTGTTGTCGTTTGTTTTTTTCCACCGTGGGATCTTACTATGTTGCCCAGGCTGAAAAGCTACAATTCCTTTTTTTTTTTTTTTGAGACAGAGCCTTGCTCTGTCGCCCAGTCTAGAGTGCAGTGGTGCAATCTCGGCTCACTGCAAGCTCCACCTCCTGGGTTCACACCATTCTCCTGCCTCAGCCTCCCGAGTAGCTGGGACTACAGGTGCTCGCCACCACGCCCGGCTAATTTTTTGTATTTTTAGTTTTAGTAGAGACAGGGTTTCACCATGTTAGCCAGGATGGTCTCCATCTCCTGATCTTGTCATCCGCCCACCTCGGCCTCCCAAAATGCTAGGATTACAGGCTTGAGCCACCGCACCCAGCAAAAAGCTACAATTCTTAGCTGGCCATGTAACCACCTAAAATAAAGCCTTCATTTCCCAGCCTCCCTTGCAGCTAGGTATGTCTATATATCTAAGTCCTGGTCAATGGGTGTGTTTTTTTTAATTGACATAAAATTTGCATACCACAAAATTCACTGTGTTAAGGTATATAATTCAGGGCTGGGCACAGTGGCTCATGCCTATAATTCCAGCACTTTGAGAAGCCAAGGCGGGTGGATCACTTGAGCTCAGGAGTTTGAGATCAGCCTGACCAACATGGTGAAAACCTGTCTCTACTAAAAATACAAAAATTAGCCTGGTATGATGACACACTTCTGTAATCCCAGCTACTAAGGTGGCTGAGGTGGGAGGATCACTAGAGCCCGAGAGATCAAGGCTGCAGTGAGCCATGATCATGCCTGCACTCCAGCCTGGGTGACAGAGTGAGACCCTGTCTCAAAAAAAAAGTATACAATTCAGGGGTTTTGAGTATAATTTGCAATGTTGTACAATCATCACCGTTATCTACCTCCAGAATGGCCAATGAGGTTTAGGCTTTCAGGAACTTTCCTTGAAAGGTGGCTGTTACAAACCATCTGCTCCTTCTTCTTTGTCCTTCCTTCTATTTTTATTAAACCTGGAATGTGAATGTGGTGGCTGGAGTTTCAGTTGCCATCTGGGACCATAAGGATGAGGTCACACCCCAGGGATGGCAAAATGAGAAGCTCGAAGGAGCCAAAATACCAGAGGCCTTTGTGCTGTCATACCAGCCAAGACTATTGTCCCAGACTTTTAAATGAAAAAGGAATAAACTTTTGTCTTGCTTAAGGCACTCTTGGCCAGGTGCAGTGGCTAACATCTGTAATCCTAGCACTTTGTGAGGCTGAGGCAGGAGGATCCTTTGAGGCCAGGGGTTTAAGGCCAGCCTGGGCAACATAGTGAGAAGACTCTGTCTCTTAAAAAAAAAAAAAAAAAGCCAGGCCATGTTACTGTATGCCTGTAGCTACTTAGGAGGCTAACGTAGGAGGATCACTTGAGCCCAGGAGTTTGAGGTTGCAGTGAGCTGTGATTGTGCCAATGCATTCCAGTCTGGGTGACAGTGAGAATCTGTTTCTCTTCTTTTTTTTTTTTTTTGAGATCAGGTCTCACCTTGTTGCCTAGGCTGGAGTGAAGTGGTGCCATCATAACACACTGCAGCCTCAACCTCCTGGGCTCAAGGGCTCAAGGGATCCTCCCACCTCAGCCTCCCGAGTAGCTGGGACTACACGTGCGCACCTCCATGCTTGGCTGATTTTTGTATTTTTTCTTTTTGTAGAGATGGGGTTTCACCATGTTGCCAGGCTGGTTTCAAACTCCTGAGCTCAAGCCATCCTCTCACCACGGCCTCTGAAAATGCTGGGATTACAGGTGCGTTCCATTGTGCTTGGCCAGAGAATTGGTCTCTTAAAGGAAGAAAATGTTTACAGCTGAACCTAATGCTAACTGATAGCAAGCAATCTGATGAATCAGCCTGGGTTCTTACTCATAATCACAGAAACTAATTCTAATGGGTCTGTGCAGAAAAGAAATGTAATTAAAGAATACTGGTTCACGCCTGTTATCACAGCACTTTGGGAGGCTGAAGTGGGAGGTTGTTTGAGCCTAGTGTTCAAGACCAGCCTGGGCAACATAGTGAGACTCCATCTCTACAAAAAAAAACAAAAATTAGTTAGGCATAGTGGTGTGCACCTGTAGTCCCGGCTACTTGGGAGGCTGAGGTGGGAGGATAGCTTGAGCCTGGGAGGTCAAGGCTGCAGTGAGCTGTGATTGTGCCACTGCCCTCCAGGCTGAGCGAAAGAGCAAGATCTTGTCTCAAAAAGAATGAAAAAAAAAGAAGGAGGAGGAGGAGGAGCAGGAGGAGAAGGGGAAGGGGAGGAGGAAGAAGAAGAAACAGGAAGAAGGAGAAGAAGAAAGAAGGAAGAAGGAGAAGACGAAAGAAGGGGCCAGGTGCGGTGGTTCAAGCCTGTAGTCCCAGCAGTTTGGGAGGCTGAGGTGGGCGGATCACCTGAGGTCAGGAGTTCAAGACCAGCCTGGGTAACATTGTGAAACCCCGTCTCTACTAAAAATACAAAAATTAGGCCAGGTGTGGTGGCAGGTGCCTGTAGTCACAGCTACTTGGGAGGCTGAGGCAGGAGAATCGCTTGAACCCAGGAGGCGGAGGTTGCAGTGAGCTGACTTGGCGCCACTGCACTCTAGCCTAGGCAACAGAGCCAGACTCCATCTCAAAAATAAAAAATAAAAAACAAAAATAAAAATAATGAAAGAGAGAAGGGAGAAGAAGGGAAAAAAGGGGAAGGGGAATACTGGGTAATTTGGATCTCTAGGAAGGCTGGAGATCCTGGCTTGGAGTCTATAGAGTCAGGAACAAGCCTCAAGTCACAGAATAGAACTGGTTCAATGCAGCTATCACAGCTCATGCTGTTAGAAGCAAAAAGCAACCCAGCTGATTCCCTCTCTCTAGACATTAGTTGTAGCTGTGGCTATCCAGTTTCAAAGTGAGCATGCCTGGTACCTGCTCCTCTTTCTCCCTAGCCTCTGATTGGTGGTACACAGGTCACATGGCAGGATCCTAGCTTTAAGGGAGGCTGGGAAAATGATCATCAGTCTATAGTGGCCAGTGCTGGACCACCAGGACGAATAATCAATGGCTACAACATCCACCCGAGTGTTCCCTATAGCTGCTGCTGAATCAGAACCTCGATGATGTTTGCTGCATAGAGCCTCTGATTTATAATGTCTGTGTGTAGGAAATCCCTGATGGACAGCAGCTTATCTCCCTGACTTAATCAGCAGCACCATTGAACGCTTTACATTGCCTGTCACTTTGGATTGAATGAGGCTGAGTGGCGCCTCTTGAAATTCCCTGGCCCACCTTGAGGAGAAATTTGTCCATGCACCAGGCAGGTCGTGGGCAGCAGATAGTTCCTGACCCAGCAGAAAATTTCCCCTACCGCTCCTTGTCCAGGTTGCTGTTCCCTTCTGCTTTATCCTTGAGAGCCTCCATTAAGCAGCTGTTCTCTGGACCCAGCCATTACCACCAGGACAGAGGAACTGTTTTGCTGCATAACTTGGACTCAACGCAGATTCTGCATAAAGCAAGGGCTTTGGACTCCGAGACTTCTGAAGACCCCTCCAGCTCAGACTGATGTTTCAGGGTTTGATGCTGCTGTGGTTTCTAAATTTCCTGGGGGCCCCTCCTGGACGTGGGGCCCCTCCTGGACGTAGGGCCCCTCCTCGACGCCATGGCTCAGGAAGCAGAGAGCTTTCCAAATGGCCTAGTTTCTATTAAAATGTCTGCTTGTTCAGCAACTCCACTTCTGGGCATATACCCAAAAGAAAACTGAAAGCAGAGACATGAACAGGTATTTGCACACCTGTGCTCATAGCGGCCTTCTTCCTAACAGCCCAAAGTAGAAACAAAACCCACAGGGCCGTCGACGTATGAATGGATAAACAAAATGTGGCAAATACATCTGGTCACAAAAAAGACAAACACCTTATGATTCCAGTTAAATGAGGTTCCACGATTGGTCCAGTTTATAGAGACAGAAAGTAGAATGGTGATTACCAGGGGCTAGGGGATGGGGTAAAAGGGGTGTGAGAATTCCATGGGAGAGAGTCTCAGTTTGGGAAGACAAAAAAGTTCTGGAGCTAGATGGTGGTGGTGGTTGCACGATCATGTGAATATGCTTAATGCCACTAAACTGTACACTTAATATTATTGAAATGGGCCAGGCACGGTGGCTCACACCTGTAATCCCAGTATTTTGGGAAACCTAGATGGGAGGATTGCTTGAGCTCAGGAGTTTGAGACCAGCCTGGGCAACATAGCGGGACTCCATCTCTTGAAGAAAAATTTTGGGGTTGGGCACGTGGCTCATGCCTGTAATCCTAGCACTTTGGGAGGCTGAGGTGGGCAGATCACAAGGTCAAGAGTTCGAGACCAGCCTGGCCAACATGGTGAAACCCCGTCTCTACTAAGCATACAAAAATTAGCCGGGTGTGGTGGCGCGTGCCTGTAATCCCAGCTACTCGGGAGGCTGAGGCAGGAGAATTGCTTGAACTCTGGAGGTGGAGGTTGCAGTGAGCCGAGATCACACCACTGCACTCCAGCCTGGTGATAGAGTAAGAAACCATCTCAAAAAAAAAAAAAAAAAAGGCCGGGCACGGTAGCTCATGTCTGTAATCCCAGCACTTTGGGAGGCCAAGGCGGGTGAATCACCTGAGGTCGAGGGTTCAAGACCAGCCTGGCCAACATGGAGAAACCCCGTCTCTACTAAAAATACAAAATTAGCCTGGCGTGGTGGCACATACCTGTAATCCCAGCTACACAGGAGGCTGAGGCAGGAGAATCACTTGAACCTGGGAGGCAGACGTTGCAGTGAGCTGAGATCGCATCATTGCACTCCAGCCTAGGCAACAAGAGTGAAACTCCGTCTCAAAACAAAAGAGAAAAAAAATTTAATAAAAAAATGGTTAAAATGGTAAATTGTATGTTATGCATATTTTACCATAATAACAATTTTTAAAGTCTGCTCGCTCTGAGCTCAGTGTCTTCAAAAGCTCTCTGCTGGGTCCTATTAGCAGGACTAAAGGCAAGTAACATAGTGCCAAAATATCTCATCAATTCAGTTGATTCGTTGATAATTGTAATCAATACAGAGGAAAAAACTAGCCGACCCTTTCTGCACCTGTTCTCCTAGGAAAGAGCCACCTGACTCCCTAACCGGCATGAGCTGATGGCCTGGAGACATGGCTCCCCTGAGCCAGCAAACCTGACTTGTGGAAAGGTGCAACTCCTCTTACCTAGTCCAAAATTGCATAGGATTTTTTGCTGTCTAATGACCTCAGCTGCCTTCTGAACACAGAAGTGCACACCCAGATTGGAATAAAGATGCGACAAATAGAATTCTATCTCCGTGTGTCTATACCTTGCTCAGAAACAAGGCAGAATAGCAAAATGGAAAAGCTATATGCCATCACCAGACAGCAACAATCCTTCAAGTAAGATTTTAAAAAAGAATACATGGAATGTAGCCAACCATCCCCACCAAAAATAAAACACTCCACTTCCCTCAGCCGATTCAATTATCTCTCTAAAAAAGGGCTTTTTTTTAACACCTCCCAGCAGGCAGCAGATTCAGTGAGTTGGTGAGGATAACAGTGAATAATTAAGCAACCAGTGCCCAAGGTGTGAAGGAAAACATGGACTGGCTCAACTAGGAGCAGCAGTGTCTAAGCTCCGTGAATATAAATGTTTAGAAATGAATATTATTGCCTAGTGCCATCTGGAATATTTTTCATTATGTAGAGCATGTTTTGGAAAACTTAATGATTTCCTTTTTTGCGTGCATGAGACAGGGTCTCCCTCTGTTGCCCAGGCTGGACTGCAGTGGCGTGATCACAGCTCACTGCAGCCTTGACCTCCTGAGCTCAAGCCATCCTCCCACCTCAGCCTCCCAAAGTGCTGAGATTACAGGTGTGAGCCACCGCGTCCCACTAATGATTTTCTAACTGTGAAGCCATCCCTGTGACAAAGACTGTCCTTGACATGATATTGCTCTGAGTTGAAATTCTCACCTGGAAAATCTGCCAACGTAGGCCGAGCGCGGTGGCTCACGCCTGTAATCCCAGCACTTTGGGAGGCCGAGACGGGCGGATCACCTGAGGTTGGAAGTTCAAGACCAGCCTGACCAACATGGAGAAACCCTATCTCTACTAAAAAAACTACAAAATTAGCCGGTCGCATGGTGGTGGCGCATGCCTGTAATCCCAGCTACTCAGGAGGCTGAGGCAGGAGAATTGCTTGAACCTGGAAGGCGGAGATTGTGGTGAGCTGAGATCGTGCCATTGCACTCCAGCCTGGCTGGACTTCGCTTTTCGCAACAATAGCAAAACTCTGCTCAAAAAAAGAAGAAAAAAAAAGAACATCTGCCAACGTAAACATAAAAACAGACACGCAAACAACAGTCCTCCCTTTTGCCTATTAAATAATTGAGGTTCATTACAAAAAAATGAGAACCTTTGAAAAAAAGAAAAGAAGAAACATCCACGGTGCTATCATTTAGAGACAATCACCGTCAGTATTCTAATGTTTTGGTGATTTCCTTCCAGTTTATGAATATGCATGAGTATAAATATGCATATGAGTATGAGATCACACGACCTCCTTTTACTAATACGGTCACATGGGCATTTTGTCTTGTTCACACGGTCACTCCTGGTTGGGTCACATTTGCATGGTTCCTGCTTTCCTGCTTTTTACAGCCTTTGACCTCTGTCCTCTGGCTGGAATACTCTCACCTTCCTTATGTTTTCCAACCTTGTCCAACCTCACCAAGATGTGATTCTCTGCTATTTATGCCTCTCTGAAATGTACATTTTACATTAAATATATATAAATATATATATATATATATTTTGAAACAGAGTCTCTCTCCGTCACCCAGGCTGGGGTGTTTTGGCACAATCTCAGCTCACTGCAACCTCTGCCTCCTGGGTTCAAGTGATTCTCCTGCCTCAGCCTCCAGAGTAGCTGGGATTACAGGCACGCGCCACCATGCCTGGCTAATTTTTGTATTTTTAGTAGAGATGGGGTTTCACTAAGTTGGCCAGGCTGGTCTCAAACCCCTGACCTCAAGTGATCTGCACATGTCGGCCTCCCAAAGTGTTAGGATTATAGGCGTGAGCTACCACGCCCAGCTCATTTCACATGGTCTTGACCTCATGGCTGCATTGGAGTTTTTTTTTTTTTTTTTTCGAGACAGAGTCTCACTGTGTCACCCAGGCTGGAGTGCAGTGGCACGGTCTTGGCTCACTGCAACCTCCGCCACCCGGGTTCACGCCATTCTCCTGCCTCAGCCTCCCGAGTAGCTGGGACTACAGGCGCCCGCCACCACGCCCGGCTAATTTTTCGTATTTTTAGTAGAGATGGGGTTTCACCGTGTTAGCCAGGATGGTCTCGATCTCCTGACCCCGTGATCCGCCCACCTCAGCCTCCCAAAGTGCTGGGATTACAGGCGTGGGCCACCGTGCCCGGCCTGCATTGGAGTTTCTGTGCTCAGGGCCTGTACTGCGCAATCAGGCCTTTCTGGGGACATAGCAGCTGACACTGCCGGACCCCAGCTCTCTGGCCAGGTCTCTGGCTCCCATGGACAGCCTCTCCAGAGAGTCACCATTCACTACCCGTTCTCCCACCAGACAGAGATCAAATGTACACCATAAGAACTGTAGTTCACAGTATCATATTGTATTTGGGATTTTTGCTAAAAGAATAGATTTTAGGTTGCTCTTGCCAAACACACAAATGGGTAACTATGTAAAATGATGAATACGTTCATTTACTTGGATATAGTAACCATTTGACTGATTATATGTATATCAAAACGTCATGTTGTACACCTTAAATATGTATAATAAAAAATAATAAAATAGCAAACAAAAAAAAAAAGCCTGAGGCCTCCCCGCTTTTTTCTTTTTATTTTCTTTTCTCTTTTTTTTTTTTTTTTTTTTTTTTTTTTTTGAGACAGTCTCACTCTGTCACCCAGGCTGGAGTGTGGTGGTATGATCAGGGTTCACTGCAGCCTCAACCTCCTGGGCTCAAGCAATCCTCCCATCTCAGCCTCCCGAGTAGCTGGGACTACAGGTGCACACCACCATGACTGGTTAATTTTTAAATTTTTTGTAGAGATGGGTCTTTCTATATTGTCCAGGTCAGTCTCAAACTTCTGGGCTCAAGTGATCCTCCTACCTCAGCCTCCCAAAGTGCTGGGATTATGGATGTGAGCCTCCATACCTGGTCCCATTCTTTTCTTTGTAATCCCTCCCACTTTTTTTTTTTTTTTGTAGCGTGAAAGAGTTTGCAATCATTTTTCTCTGTGAGAATTATTAGCTCACAAATTTTCAATTTCTTAGCCACCTCGGTAAGAAGAAAAATCACAAATGGTTGTTCTCCAACGAATCGGGGGGTCGTCAAGCAAGACCCACATAAATGCCACCAGCAGAGGAGAACAGAGGCTGTTTCCAGGGCTGCCCAGAGATGTCCCACATATTTTTTGTCACCTGATACCTCCTAGGGGCAAAGAAGTCCCCATTTTCCAGCTAAGAGATAGCTGAGTTGTTTTATCTTCTGGTATTGGCCTCTGTGCCGAAGCCCCCTCTGATCTGTCCTTTCCCTGGGTCTCCATCCATCTGCCTGAGCTGGACGGAGCCTCAGACCTTCCAGAAGAGAGGTTGTAACTGAATCACAGGTTCAGTCACTCACCACTTGCAAAGTTCCATTAACAAGCGCGAGGTCTGGTGGCTTTTTATTTTAAAGCTAGTTTGCGGGAAGAAGTACAGGCTTCCTGGCTTAAGGGTACCACTTCACTTTTGGAGCAGAAAGTGTGCACTTTTAAAGGGGGGGTCTGGCATGAATGGCATGCAGGGGAGAAAGTGAGCAGGTGGGGGTCTGCCCAAATTTGTTTGGTGCCTTATTTACTGGGCAGTCAAGCTAGCACCTTCATGAGCAGAACTAGGTTGTAAACTCTCCAGGTGGGAGAGAGTTTCAGTCTTCAGAGTGGCTGAAACTATCCAGTGGGGAGAGAGTTTCATAGTGGGCATACTTTGGGTTGTAAATAGACCGTTGTCTCTCAAGGCAATCTAATGGGAGTGAGTTCCACGCTGGAGTTTCTAAGCACATAGTTAGATAAGCTTGCCCTGCAGGGAGTGTCTGGTGAGGGGGAGGTAAAAGGTTATCATGTCATTCCTTTTTGTGTGTGGCAGGGGAGGGATAAAGTCTTGCTCTGTCTCCTAGGCTGGAGTGCAGTGGTGCAATCTTGGCTCACTGCAACCTTTGCCTCCTGGGTTCAAGCCATTCTGGTGCTTCAGCCTCCCCAGTAGCTGGGATTACAGGCATGTGCCACCACGCCTGGCTAACTGTAGTATTTTTAGTAGAGATGGGGTCTTGCCATGTTGGCAAGGCTGGCCTCAAACTCCTGGCCTCAAGTGATCCACCTGTCTCGGCCTCCCAAAGTGCTGAGATTACAGGTGTGAGCCATCGTGCCCGGTCAAGGTATAATTGCATTTCTAAAGGGCTAAGTAGGAAATGAGGAACAGGGGAAACAGAAAAGAGGAAAAAAAAATAATTACTCATTCTCTTTTTCTTAGAAAAATAGGGGTACTTGGTTACTAGGTGAGCAGATGGGGTTGGTCAATTTCCCCCAAGAGGAAATAGATGCAGAGAGAGAAACTAATAACCTCAAGGCCCAAATGAAGTCAGTAGCAGAAGGCTGGCTTCCTCAAAAGCCCGTCCTTCCTGCTGATGATCAAATACTGCCCTAGTCTTCTTGGCATCACCCACAGGAAAACAGAGGCGCTCTGATTCCTGCATGGGTAAAATGGGCACAGCTCCACCCTCAGAGGACTTATTCAGGGGAGCGATGTCATACCTCACAGGAGATGCCTGCGAGCCACCTGGGACACACAGCTGTCCAGGCATCCTGAACCAAGTCTGCAATTGTTTATGGCTTATTCATGGGGAATCAGAGAAGGGCAAACACGCTTGCCCTCTTAGCAGATGAGTTGTGGGTTGTGATTACAACCTGGGTGTACAAGGGGCAGTGAAAAGCCCAATTTCTTTCTTTTTTTTTTTTTTTTTGAGAAGGAGTCTCATTCTGTCACCCAGGCTGGAGTGCAGTGGCGCGATCTCAGCTCACTGCAACCTCCACCTCTCGGGTTCAAGTGATTCTCCTGCCTCAGCCTCCCAAGTAGCTGGGATTACAGATGCCCGCCACCACAGCCGGCTAATTTTTGTATTTTTAGTAGAGACAAGGTTTCACCATGTTGGACAGGCTGGTCTTGAACTCCTGACCTCGGGTGATCCACCTGCCTTGGCCTCCCAAAGTGCTGGGATTACAGGCATGAGCCACCGCACCCAGCGAAAAGCCCCATTTCTGTTTGTTTGTTTTGTTTGTTTGTTTGTTTTTGAGATGGAGTCTCGCTCTGTTGTCCAGGCTGGAGTGCAGTGGCGCGATCTCAGCTGACTGCAACCTCCGCCTCCCGGGTTGAAGCGATTCTCCTGCCTCAGCCTCCCGAGTAGCTGGGATTACAGGCATGTACCACCATGCCCAGCTAATTGTTTGTATTTTTAGTAGAGGCAGTGTTTCACTGTGTTAGCCAGGATGGTCTTGATCCCCTGACCTCGTGATCTGCCCGCCTTGGCCTCCCAAAGTGCTGGGATTACAGGGATGAGCCACCATGCCCAGCGAAAAGCCCCATTTCTAACAAAGTTTGGCAATTAAATAAGTAGCCACAACTCCTTCTGCTATTAAATAATAAAGCCATTGAGTGTTACACAGAAAGAACCACAAATTCCGGCCAAGCCTGTTGGTGGCTGTTGGAACCGCCCTAATAAACAATTTCAGGTACAAGCAGGTGTGGCAGAGGGAGGTGCAGGAAGTTCCCTGAGGCCTCCCAGCCTAGGCCCCCCGGCAGTGGGAGTGGGGGCCTGCTGGTGAGGTCTGGCTTCCTGCTGGGCTCTGAACCCAAAAAGAAGCCAAAGGCAGACCCAGAGAGCAACTGCAAACAGTGATGAGATGGTTGATTTGGGTGTCCTTGGACCCGGGATTCTGGACTGCTGGGTTACAGGGGAGTCACTTCCTCACTTCTCACCTTATAGGGTCACATGGAGCGTTTGCTCCCCAGTGATTTGGGGAAGATAGAAGCGACTCCTTAGAGTATCTTGAAGTAGGGGCTTACAATCAGACAGACAGAGAAAAAGCTCCCCCCATTCCTCTTTCCCGCTGCCCCTCACTGAGATACGTGGATGAGAGAGGGTGGCATTGCATGGGGTGGTGGAGAGTCCCAGGCGGGTCTTGCTGGAGGAGCTCCCCAAGGACTCCCTTTGCTGGAAGGCTCCGGTCCCCGTTCTGGTCCAATGCCAAGGAAGGGACAGAAGATGACGCTGCATGAGCTCATTAGTCCCTGGGAAGACAACGGGCCCTGCCCTACCTGCCCATGTGCCAGTCTGGCACCAACTCGCCCAGCCTGTTCCAGCTGGCCTGGTGGAAACTGACGCAGCAGGTGACTCCCTTGGTTTTATGGGCTTGGGGCAAAAGTCGTGTGGCCAGCAGAGTGGCTGAGGCAGGTAGAGTTTTCCACAGCGGCCTGGGCTCTCCTTGTCCTAGAAGTCTAACAAGTCATCTTCTTGTTTACCCTGGTGCCTCCCTGGAACATAACCTGACACATCACGGGCACTTCCTGTGTGTTTTGAAATAATTGTCAAAGGATTGGTAAGGAGCAGATGTGAGCAGAACATGTGCCCTGCGCAAGAGAAGCCCGTGGTCCCCAGAAACTTACAATTCTTTTCTTTTTTAAATTTTTTCTTTTTGTTTTTAAGATAGGGTCTTGCTGTGTCACCCAGGCTGGAGTGCAGTGGTGTGATCGTGGCTCACTGCAGCCTCTACCACTGGGGCTCAAGGGATCCTCCCACCTCAGCCTCCTGAGTAGCTGGGACCACAGGCATGTGCCACCATGCCCAGCTAATTTTTAATATTACTGTTTTAAAATACATGTAATTGTATTGAGTCTATCTTCTCGAAGGACAAAGGTTTACTCAGCAACTATTAACTTCAGGGTAGAGCTTGTTCTCCACCTCTGCTCTTCACCCTACTCCCCAGCCCCGATCTCACCAGAAAGCAAACCTTAATAGGGTCTCTCACCTGAGGGGTATCCAGGAGCAATTTGGTCCACACCTCATCTTCGCAAAAAGCTTTTAACGTATACTTTGTTGTTGTTGAGACAGGATCTTGCTCTGTTGCCTAGGCTGGAGTGCAGTGGTTCAATCATGGCTCACTGCAGCCTTGATCTCTTAGGCTCAAGTGATCACAATCCTCCTGCCTCAGCCTCCTGAGTAGCTGGGACTACAGGTGTGCGCCGCCATGCCGGCTAATTTTTTTTTTTTTTTTTTTCTGTAGAGATGGGGCCTTGCTATGTTGCCCAGGGCAGTCTTGAACTCTTGGTCTCAAGTGATCTTCCCACCTCAGCCTCCCAAAGTGCTGGGATTACAGGCATGAGGCACCGAGGCATGAGACGGGCCTCGATGTACACTTTTGACGTTATTCGGTTTTCACTCTGATACTTAGCAAGGATGCCGGAGCCAGGCTACCTGAGTGTGAACCCTGCTTCTGTCACTTACTAGCTATGTGACCTTGGCCAAGGTCCTTATCTTCTCTGTTTCTGTCTCCTCATCCACAAAATGGGAATAAGGATAGATTAAGCCAATCACCAAAAGCAACCTATTGTATGATTTCATTTATATAAAATGTCCAGAATCAGCTGAATGCAGTGGCTCCTGCCTGTAATCCCAGCATTGTGGGAGACCAAGGAGGGAGGATCACTTGAGGCCAGGAGTTCAAGACCAGCCTGGGCAACATAGCACGACCCTGTCTCTACCAAAAATAAAAACAAAAAAGCCCAGAACAGGCAAATCCATAGAAGCAGGAAGTAGATTAGTGGTTACCAGGGGGAATGGATGGGGAATGACAACTAACGGGTAGAGTTTCTTTTGTGGGTGATAAAAATATTCTAAAATTAGATAAAGCTTAAAGAGTTATTACTTATAAAGTGCTTACAGCAGTGTCTGACACATCAAAAGTGATCTGCAAGTCATTGTCGAATAAAACTTACCTCGAAAGGAAGGCATGAATACTAATGAACTTGGAAAAAAAAAGTTCATAATACAATTTTAAAATGGTATTTCATTCCCAAATCTCACTATCTGCTGTGTACTTTTTATAAATCCTGCTGTAATTATTTTGTGCATAGCATCATTATATAGCTGTATAAATTATGTACATTAAAAGTGTTAATTTGTTAGACTTAAATGTGTTAGCACGTTTTTACCATATTGGGTGGTTTCCGCACCCCCTCCAAAAATGGGTGGTGGCTCAAGGCTCTGTTGGCAGCTGGTGAGCTGTCCCTAAGTTACACAGGTTTAGAGGCAACAACAGGTAAGGACTTTGCACAAAGGCATTTGGAAAGACAGCCAATTGTCCATCATGATATCTCATCATTGCCCAGTTTGGTAATTGATGTATCATTTGCATTAATGATATACCACACATCATTATGCAGATAAAGTCGGCTATCATCCAGAATGAGGCGCACGGCCTTTGATTGGCAGAGAACTAGGGAGAGTCAAATGACTTTTAACCTACTTGGTCTCCTTATTTGCCTAATGCTGAATTAAAGTCACACAACCACGACAGGGATTCAAGTCAAGCAAAGGTGATCGTAAAGACCCGCAGGAGGGTGTCCTATGGCGAGGCCACTGATGTGCCGGCTAGGGGTTAACAAGTGGCTCTTGGCTGGGTGCGGTGGCTCATTCCTGTAATCCCAGCACTTTGGGAGGCTGAGGTGGGAGGATCACTTGAGCCCAGGAGTTGGAGACCAGCCTGGGCAACACAGCAAAAACCCATCTCTACAAAAAAACGTAAAAAAAACTTAGCCAGACGTGGTGGTGCATGGCTGTAATACCAGCTACCTGGGAGGCTGAGGTGGAAGGATTACTTGAGCCTGGGGAGGTCGAGGCTGCAGTGAGCTATGGTCATGCCATTGCGTACTCCAAGCTAGGCGACAGAGCAAGACCCTGTCTCAAAAAAAATAAATAAATAGGCGGGGTGCTGTGGCTCATGCCTGTAATCCCAGCACTTTGGGAGGCTGAAGCGGGAGGATCACGAGGTCAGGAGATCGAGACCATTCTGGCTAACACAGTGAAACCTCGTCTCTACTAAAAATACAAAAAATTAGCCAGGTGTGGTGGCAGGCACCTGTAGCCCCAGCTACTCGGGAGGCTGAGGCAGGAGAATGGCGTGAACCCGGGAGGCGGAGCTTGCAGTGAGTCGAGATTGTGCCACTGCACTTCAGCCTGGGTGACAGAGGGAGATTCCATCTCAAAAATAAATAAATTAATTAATTAAATAAAATAAATAAATAAATAATAGAAAAAAGAAGACAGGAAAAGACACCAGGTATGCATGTGGCCGGAGGAAAGACCATGTCAGAGAGAACGCAGCCATCTACAAGCCAAGGAGAAAGGCCCCAGGAGAAACCAACCTGGTCAACACCTTGATCTTGGACTTCCAGCCTCCAGAGCTGTGAGACAAGAAGTTTCTGTTGTGTAAGCCGCCCAGTCTACGGCATTTTTTTTGTGGCAGCCCATGTAAACTAATACACTCAGAGAGCAGTTTGCCCTTAGAATAGGCAGGGAGGGTTGCCCAGGGTTCTTGTGCTGGAGGTGCCCATGTATCAGAAGCACAAACAGAAATGTATCAAAGAACACATGGGCCCCCCGTCATTTGGGCAGTGTGCACCCTGTAACTAAACATCCATGTATCCACTCTTTTTTTAAAAAGAGCTTTCTTTTTTTTTTTTTTTTTTTTTTTTTTTTAGGCTGGGCACAGTGGCTCAAGCCTGTAATCCCAGCACTTTGAGAGGCCAAGGAGGGCAGATCACAAGGTCACGAGTTCGAGACCTGCCAGACCAACATGGTGAAACCCCATCTCTATTAAAAATACAAAAATTAGCCAGGTGTGGTGGTGCGTGCCTGTAATCCCAGCTACTGGGGAGGCTGAAGCAGAAGAATTGCTGGAACCTGGGAGGTGGAAGTTGCGGTGAGTTGAGATTGCACCACTGCACTCCAGCCTGGGCGACAGAGCAAGAAGACTCTGCCTCAAAAAAAAAAAAAAAAAAAAAAGAAAGAAAAGCGTTTTTGCTTTTTTTTTTTTTTTAAATAGAGACAGGGTCTCCCTATGTTGCCTAGATGGAATTGAACTCCTGGGCTCAAGTGATCACCCACTTTGGCCTCCCAAGGCACTGAGGCCAGGAGCTCCAGACCAACCTGGGCAATACAGTCAGACTGCCATCTCTATGAAAGAAATGTTAAAATGAGCCAGGCATGGTGATACATGCCTGCAGCTCAGCTACTCAGGAAGCTGAGGTAGGAGGATCACTTGAGCCCAGGAATTTGAGGCTGCAGTGAGCTATGATCGTGCCACTGCACTCCAACCTGGGCAACAGAGTGAGACTCTGTTTCGAAAAATAATAATAATAATCAAAGTAAATAATAAAACAATTAAAAAATGACTTTCTGGGTAAAAGGAGCCCCAATTAACAGTGTTTGCCAATTACCTGTGGTATAAATACTCATATGGCTTATTCAAGCTATAGACATGATGTCACTGAACTTGAAGGTGGGAAGAGGTACAGTATTATAATTCCCACCATAAAAAAAAAAAAAAAAAAAAAAAAAAAAAAAAAGATGGGCCAGGCACGGTGGCTCACGCCTGTAATCCCAGCACTTTGGGAGGTGGAGGTGGGCGGATCACCTGAGGTCAGGAGTTCGAGACCTGCCTGACCAATATGATGAAACCCTATCTCTACTAAAAATACAAAAATTAGCCAGGCGTGGTGGCATGCACCTGTAATCCCAGCTACTCTGGAGGCTGGGACTACAGAATCACTTGAACCCGGGAGGAGGAGGTTGCAGTGAGCCGAGATTGCACCACTGCATTCCAGCCTGGGCAACAAGAGCGAAACTCCACCTCAAAAAAAAAAAAAAAAAGTCAATAACCTTAAGAGCATAGGTAACATAATTAGGCATCAATAACTTTTAAGCATTTATTATCTTTGTTTTTTCAGTAACAACTTTATTGAGAGATAACTCAGACTATAAAATTCACCCCTTGACAGAGGTGAATTTTGTAGTATAGTCACCGAATTGTGCAACCATCACCATCATTTAACTTTAGAATATTTTCACCACTCTAAAGCAAACCAAACCCCTATACCTATTCACTGTCATTCCCCATTCCTTTCTCCATTCAGCCTCTGGAAATTACTAATCTACTTTCTGTCTCCATGGGTTTGCCTACTCTAAATTCCTGAAAATGAAATCATACGATGATGTAGCCTTTTGTGGCTGGTTTCTTTGATTTAGCATGATGTTTTCAGGGTTCATGCATGTTATAACATGTATCAGTGTTTCGTTTCTTTTTTCCTGCTAAATAATATTCCATTGTATGGATATAACACATTTTGTCGATCCATTTATTCGTGGATGGGCATTTGGGGGGCTTTGGCTTTTTGGCTCTTATGAATAATGTTGTCATGAACATTCATGAAAAAGCATTTGTTGGGATGTCTGTTATCATTTCTCTTTGGTATAAACCTAAAAATGGAATTGCTGGACAATATAGTGACTCTGTGTTTAACATTTTGAGGAACTGCTTGTTTTTCAATACCCCTGAACCTTTTTTTTTTTTTTTTAAGTGATAGGATCTTGCTCTGTCCCTCAGGCTGGAATGCAGTGGTGCAATCGTAGCTCACTGCAGCCTCAAACTCCTGGGCTGAAGCAATCCTCCTGCGTCAGCCTCCCAAGCAGCTGCAACTACAGGTGTGCACCACCTTACTGGTCTAATTTTTAGTAGAGATTGGGGTCTCACTATGTTGCCCAGGCTGGTCTTGAATTCCTGGCCTCAAGTGATCCTCCTGCCTCAGCCTCCCAAATTGCTGGGATTACAAGCGTGAGCCACTGTGCCCAGCTAACCTGAACCATTTTGTATTCTGATGGGCAATGAATGAGGGTTCCAATTTCTCCATATTCTTCCTAATACTTGTCTGTCTTTTTTATTATACCCATCCTGGTGGGTGTGAAGGGGTATCTCATCATGATTCTGATTTGCCTTTTCCTCATGGCTAATGATGTTGCACATCTTTTCATGTGCTTATTGTCATTTGTACATCTTCTTTGAAGAAATGTGTATTTACATCCTTTGCCCATTTGGCTGGGTGCAGTGGCTCATGCCTGTAATCCCAGCACTTTGGGAGGCCAAGTTGGGCAGATCACTCAAAGTCAGGAGTTCAAGACCAGCCTGGCCAACATGGTGAAACCCCTCTCTACTAAAAATACAAAAATTAGGTGGGTGTGGTGGTGGGCGCCTGTAATCCCAGCTACTCAGCAGGCTGAGGCAGGAGAATCGCTTGAACCCAGGAGGCGGAGGTTGCAGTGAGCCGTGATTGTGCCACTGCACTCCAGCCTGGGCAACAGAGTGAGACTCTGTCTCAAAAAAAGAAAAAAAAATCCTTTGCTCATTTTAAAATTAGTTTTATTTATATTATTATTGATTTAAGAGTTCTTTATATATCTGAACACAAGTCCTTAATCAGATACATGATTTGAAAATATTTTCTCACATTCTGTGGGTTGCATTTTCACTTGTGTTCTTTCAAATACAAAAGTCTTTAATTTTGATGAAGGCTAATTTTGATGAAGTCCAATCTTTTTGTTTTTTCGCTTGTGCTTTTGATGTGCTTTCTACAAAAACATTACCTAATGTAAGGTGATGAAGATTTATACCTAGGTTTTCTCCTAAGAGATTTATTGTTTTAGCGCTTACATTTAGGACATTTTGAGTAAATTTTTTAAACTGCTTCTTGCAGATCACGGCTAACCCATAAGCAGCATGCCCAGAGTAGTCAAGTTAATTTTTTATATGGTGTAAAGTAGGAGTTTATTCCATTCTTTCCATGTGAATTGTCCCAGCACCATTTATTGAAAAACCATTATTTCCATTAAATTGTCTTGACAACCTTGCATAAAATGAATTGACAGTAAATGTGAGGGTTTATTTCTGGACTCTCAATTTTATTCCATTGATATCTATATCTATCTTAACTCTTCTTATGCAGTACCACACTGTTTTCATTACTGTAGCTTTGTAGTAAGTTTTGAAATCACACCATGTGAGTCCTCCAACTTTGTTATTTTTCAATATTGTTTTGTCCATAGTGGATCTTTTGGAACTCAAAATGAATTTTAGAAACAGCTTCTCAATTTCTGCCAAAAAGGCAGCTTTTTGGGGATTTTGATAGGAACTGCATTCAATCTGTAAATCAGTTTGGGAGTATTGCTGTCTTAACAACATTACGTCTTCTAATCCATGAACATGTGATGTCTTTCCATTTATTTAGATCTTTAATTTCTTCCAGTAATGTTTTATAGTGTTCAGAGTATAAATTATTCCTAAGTATTTTGTTAAATTTGTTCCTAAGTACTCAATTCTTTCTGACGCTATTGTAACTGAATTGTTTAAATTTCTTTTTTGATTTCTCATTGCTAGTGTACAGACACAATTGATTTTGTATTGAGCTGTATCTTGCAACCTTGTTGAACTCATTTCTTAGTTCAAATAGTATTTTAATGGAGTCCTTGGTATTTTCTACATACAAAAGGATATTGTTATCGGTCAACAGAGATTGTTTTATTTTTTCCTTTTATGTCTGAATACCTTTCATTTTTTTTCATGACTAATTGCCTGGCTATAATCTCCAACATAATGTGAAATAGAAGTAACAAGAGTAGACATCCCTGTCTTGTTCCTGATCTTAGGAGGAAACATTCAGTCATATAGCAAGTATGATGTTTGTTATAGGGTTTTCATAGATGTGCTTTATTATGTTAAAGAAGTTCTCTTCCATTCCTATTTTGTTGAGTGTTTTTATCATCAAAGGGATTTTGTCAAATGCTTTTTTCATGCTTATTGAGATGATCATGTGTTTTTTGTCTTTTATTCTACTAATATGGTATATGTTGACATTGATTGATTTTCATATGTTAAACCAAGTTTGCATTCGTGGGATAAATCTCACTTGGTCATGGTGTGTAATTCTTTTCATATGCTTTTAGATCCTGTTTCCAAGTGTATTGTTAAGGATGTTTGTATCTATATCCATAAGGGATATCAGTAAATAGTTTTCTTGGGCAATGCTGGCTTCATAGAATGAGACAGGATTCCTTTTCTATTATTTGGAAAAGTTTGTAAAGGACCGGTGTCGTTCCTTTCTATTAATGTATGTTTTGAAGTATTCAGTAATAAAGCTGTCTGGGCCTGGGATTTTCTTTGTGGAAAATTTTATGATTACTAATTCTGTCTCTATTCTTTATAGGTTTATTCAGGCTTTCTATTTCTTTTTAAGTCAGTTTTAGTAGTTGTATCTTTCTAGGAATTTGTCTATTTCATTTAGGTTACCTAATTTGTTGGCATACAGCTGTTAATAATATTCCCTTATAATTATTTTTTATTTCGGTAAGGTTGGTAGTGGTATCCTGTATTTCATTTCTTATTTTAGTAATTTGAGGTTTATCTCCTTTTTTTCTTGGTCAGTCTAGCTAAAAGTTTCATTTTTGTCAATCATTTCAAAGGATAAACATTTGGTTTTGTTGTCTTTTCTCTATTACTTCATTTATTTCTGTTTAATCTTTATTTCCTCCTTCTCCTAGCTGTTGGTTTAGTTTGATCTTCTTTTCCTAGTTTCTTTTTTTATTTGTTTGTTTTTGAGATGGGATCTCACGTTGCCCAGGCTGGTCGTGAACTTCTGGGCTCAAGTGATCCTCTTGCCTCAGCCTGACAAGTAGCTTGGATTATAAACTATAGGTGCATACCACCACACTTGGCTCCATATTTTACTAGTTTCTTAGGTGGAACACTAGGTTATTAATTTAAGATCTTTCTTCTTTTATAATTTAGGTGATTAAAGCTATACATTTCTCTGTAAGCACCACTTTATCTACATCCTATAAATTTTGTATGTTGTGTTTTCATTTTCATTTATCTCAAATTATTTCCTAATTTCCTTTGTGATTCCTCCCTTCCTCCCTCCCTCTCTCTCTCTTTCTTCCTTTCTTTCTTTTTTCTAGCTTTGTCACCCAGGCTAGAGTGCAGTGGCATGATCTTGGCTCACTGCAACCTCCACCTCCCGGGTTCAAGCGATTCTCCTGCCTCAGCCTCCCAAGTAGCTGGGATTACAGGCGCCTACCACCCATGCCTGGGTATTTTTTGTATTTTTACTAGAGACAGGGTTTCACCATGTTGGCCAGGCTGGTCTCAAACTCCTGACGTCATGATCCACCCACCTTGGCCTCCCAAAGTGCTGGGATAACAGGTGTGAGCCACTGCACTCCATCCCTTTGTGAGTTCTTGATTCATTTGTTATGTAAGAGTGTGTTGCTTAATTTCCACATATTTGTGAATTCCCCAAACTTCCTTTTATTGTTGATTTCTAACTTCACTCTACTCTTGTCAGAGAACACATACTTTATTAGATTTTAATTCCTTTAAATTTATTGAGGCTTTAAAAGTGGCCCTGAATATGGTCTATTCTGAAGAATGTTCCAGATGCATTTGAGAAGAGTATATATTCTTCTGCTCTTGGCTGGAGTGTACTATAGATGTCTGTTGGTCTAGCTGATTTATGGTGTTGTTCAAGTCTGCTGTGTCCTTGGCTTTCTACCCAGTTGTTCTATCTATTACCAAAAGTGGGGTAGTGAAGTCCAAAGTATTATTTTTTGAATTGTCTATTTCTTTCTTCAATTATGTCAGTTTTTGCTTCATGTATTTTGAAGCCGTGTAGTTAGGCGCATGCTTCTACATAATTGTAATATCTTCTTGATAGATTGACCATCATTATAAAATGTCCTTCTTTTTCTTGTTGTTTCACATTCTATTGTCTGATATTAGTATAGCCACTCAACCTCTCTTTTAGATGCTTTTTGCCTGGTTTTCTTTTATCTCACTTTAAATTTATTTTGCTTTGAATCTAAAATGTGTCTCTAGTAGACAGCATATAGTTGAATGATGTTTTCCTATTCATTCTGCCAATCTCTACCTTTTGATTAGAGTGATAAGTCCATTTCCATCTAATGTAATTATCAATAAGATACGATGAAGATGATGATGATAATTTACTAATTTTTTTAAAGTAAGGGTTTCACTCTGTCACTCAGGCTGGAGTGCAGTGGTGCAATTATAGCTCATTGCAGCCTCAAACTCCTGGACTCAAACAATCCTTTCACCTCAGTCTCCTGAGAAGCTAGGATTACATTTGCATGCTACCACACCCAGCTAATTTAAACAATTTTTGTAGAGATGGAGCCTCACTATGTTGCCCAGGGTGGTCTCAAACTCTGGGCTCAAGTGATCCTCCTGCCTTGGCCTCCCAGATCCCTGGGAGTACAGGTGTGAGTTACTGTGCTGCTCATCAGCAAAATAGGATTATGTCTGTCATTTTGCTATGTATTTTCTATATGTCTTATGTGCTTTTTATTCCTCTATTCCTCCATTACTGCCCACTTTTGTGTAAAGTAGATATTTTCTAGTGTACAATTTTAATTCACCTGTTACTTGTTTTTAAATATATATTTCGAGTTTTCTTAGTGGTTGCCCTAGAAATTACAATTAACATAATACCCTAAAACAAGCTAGATACGATTAATAGCAGCTTAATTTCAATAGTGTTTAAAACTTTGCTCCAGTATAGCTCTCTTCCCACATCCATGTTTTGTGCTATTATTGTCATACAAATTATATCTTTATATATTATAAGTCCCTCTGCCAGTTTTATAATTGTTGCTTTATGTAGTAGTCTTTTAAATCAGATAGGAGAAAAGAAAGTTATAAAGAAAAATACATTTATATTTATATTCTTATATTTAGTGATGTAGTTTCCTTCTCCTGGTGTTTTTTATTTCTTTATGTGAATTCAAGTTTCTGAATAGTGACTTTTTATTTCTGTTTAAAGGACTCCCTTTAGTATCTCTTGTAGTAAACATTGTTAGCAACAATTTCACTCTGTTTTTGTGTATTTGGAAATGTCTTGATATTTATTTTATTTTTGAAGCTTTACTGGACATATAATTCTTGTTTGACAGTCTTTGTCTTTCAGCTCTTTAACATGTCAGCACTTTGAATTTGTTGTCCCACAACCTTCTGGCCTCCATGGTTTGTGATGAAAAGTCAGCTGTTAATCTCATTGTGGAACTTCTATATATAATGAGGTTCTTTTTCATGTTGCTTTCTAGATTCTCTCTTTGTCTTTGTCTTTGAACAGTTGGTTATGATGTGCCCAGATGTGGATTTCTTTAAGTTTATCCTACTTGGAGTTATTTGAGCTTCTTGGATGTGTAGCCTAACACTTATCATGACATCTGGGAGATTTTCAGCCATTATTTCTTCAAATGTACATATTTTTTCCCTTTCTCTCTATCCTCTCCTTCTGGGAATCCCCCACTTTATGTATTTTGGTATGCTCAATGGCATCCCACAGAGCTTTGAGGTTTTGTTATTTTTTTCTTTTAAAATAAGCTTTCGATAGTTTCAGATTTATAGAAAGGTGTAAAGCTAGTACAGAGAATTCCTATATATCCCACACCCAATTTTTCCTGTTATTACTTTACATTAATGTGGTATATTTGTTATCATTAATGAATTGCTATTGATATATTATTCCAACTAAAGCCCATATCTTACTCAGATTTCCTTAGTTTTCACCTAATGTCATTTTTCTGTTCCAAGATCTTATTTTGGATACCACATTATATTTAGTTATCATATCTCCTTAGACTCCTCTTGGCCATGACAATTTCTCAGACTTTCTTTGTTTTTCATGACCCTGACATTAAAAAAAAAGTTTTTTAAATAACCAAATACTTGCAACAAATGACCTTGACATTTTTGAAGACTACTGGTCAGGTATTTTGTAGAATGTCCCTTAATTCGGATTTGTGTGATTGGACTAATGTTATACATTGAGGATGAAGATCACAGCTCATCACATCATATCAAAAATACATAGTATCAACATGGCTTAACAGTGTTGATGCAGACCTTGTCAGGTTTCTCCACACTTTGGTAAAGCTACTCCCCCCACCCCACACTATACTTTGTTCATTTTTATTCATTTGGTTTTCCTTCTACTCCTCAGACTGGATGATCTCAATTTACCTATTTTCAAGTTCATTGATGCTTTTTTCTGTCAGCTCAAATCTGCTATTGAGTCCTTCTAGTGAATTTTAAATGTCAGTTATTGTACTTCTCAACTCCAGAATTTTTATTGGGTTCTTTTTAAAGTAACTGCTGTCTCTTTGTCAATATTCTCTTTTTTAAAGTAATTGTGTGCACAGGTAATGAACTCCCTTTTTGGAAGTATAATTCAATAGCTTTAAACATATTTACAGATAAAATTTTAGAACATTTTCATCATCCCCCAAAGAAATTCCATACCCATTAGCAGTCATTCCTCATTTCTTCCCACCCTGTCAGCCCCAGGCAATTACTAATCTATTCCCTTCCCTCTTCAGCCCCTGGCAAACACTAACTTACTTTCTGTCTGTATGGATTTGCCTATGCTAGACATTTCATAAAAATTGAATCATACAATATTTGGTCTTTTCTAACTGGCTTTGTTCACTAAGCATTATATATTTAAAGTTTACCCATGGTGTACCACATATCAATACTTCATTCCCTTTTTTGTTGGTGACTAATATTCCATTTTAAGGATATACTGTATTTTGCTAATCCATTCATCAGTTGATGGACATCTGGGTTATTTCTACCTTTGGGCTATTATAAATAATTCTGCTATGAACATTTGTGGGAAAGGTTTTATATAGACATACATCTTCAATACTTTTAGGTATATACCAGGAATAGAACTGCTGGGTAATATTGTACCTCTGTGTTTAACATTTTAAGGAACTACCAGACTGTTTTCCAAAGCAGCGATACCATTTTACATTCTCATTTGTAATGCATGAGAGTTCCAACTTTTCTACAACCTCACCAGTCTTGTGTCTCATATTTTAAAAATTAGACCTGTCTTTTTATAAACTAAAACCATCCTATTGTGCATGAAGTGGCATTGATTTGCATTTCCCTGATGCCTAAAGATGTTGAGCATCTTTTCATTTGTTTATTGTTCATCTGTATATCTTCTTTGAAGAAATGTGTATTCATACCCTTTTGCCTAGTTCTTAATTAGGCTGACCAGGTGCTGTGGTTCATGCCTGTAATCCTGACACTTTGGGAGGCCGAGGGGGGGTGGATCATTTGAGGTCAGGGGTTCAAGACCAGCCTGGCCAACATGGCAAAACCCTGTCTCTACCAAAAATACAAAAATTAGCTGAGCGTTGTGGCACACGCCTGTAGTCTCAGCTACTCGGGAGGCTAAGGCAGGAGAATCACCTGAACCCAGAAGGCAGAGGTTGCAGTGAGCCAAGATTGCACCACTGCACTCCAGCCTGGATGACAAAGTGAGACTCTGTCTCAAAAAAAAAAAAAAAAATTAATTGGGCTATTTGTCTTCTTGTCATTGAGTTGTTAAGACTTCTTTTTGTAATTTTTTTTTTTAATTTTTGGTGTTTGGTTTGGGAGGTATTTTGTTGTTTTCTTATTTTTTATTTATTTTATTTTTTGAGATGGGGTTTCTCTATTTGCCCAGGCTGGTCTTGAACTCTCAGGCTCAAGCAATCCTTCTGCCTCAGCCTCCCAAGTAGCTGGAATTACAGGCATGTGCTACTGTGCCCAACTTGTAAGAGTTCTTTTTGTATTCTAGATGCAAGTAACTTATCATATATATGGATTTCACATATTTTCTTTCATTTTGTGGGTTATCTTTTTACTTTCTTGGTTGTGCTTTTTGAATCACAAAAGTTTTAAATTTTGAAGCCAAATTTATCTATTTTTTCTTTGTTTGCTTGTGCTTATAGTATCCTATCTCTGAAACAAACCTAATCCAAAGTAATAAGGATCTATGCCTACATTTTCTTGTAAGATTTTCATAGTTTTAGCTTTTGCATTAGGTTCTTGATCTATTTTTAGTTAATTTTTGTACATGACATTAGGTAGGGGCCGATCATCATCATTCTTTAGCATGTGGATATCCACTGTCTCACAGCATTTGTTAAGAAACTATTCTTTTCCATTGAATTGTCCTATACCCTGGTTGAAAATCAATTGACTGTCAATCTTAAGATTTATTTGTAGATCCCTAATTATATTGTTTGATGTATATATGTCAGTGCCACACTGTTTTGATTACTATAGTTTTGGAATATATTTTGAAGTCAGAAAATGTGAATCTTCCAACTTTGTCTCCTGAACCCTGCCCAAGATTGTTTTGACTATTCTGGGGCCCTTAAATTTCCATATGAATCTTAGGATCAGCTTCTCAATTTCTGAAAAGAATCCAGAGGGAATGGATGGGAATCACATTAGATCTATAGATCAATTTGGAGAGTATTGCCTTAACAATATTGTCTTTTGATCCAGGAACATGGGATGTCTTTCCATTTATTGAGGTCTTCTTTATTGTTTTTCAATCAACCGGCAATTCTTTAGACATATTTATAATAATTATTATTATTTAATTATAATAATTATAATTTAAAGTCTTTGTCTATTAAGTCCAACTTCTCAGCATCTGATATGGCTTGGCTCTGTGTCCCCACTCAAATCTCATCTTGAATTGTACTTCCCATGCATTGTGGGAGGGACCTGGTGGGGGATAATTGAATCATGGGGGTGGTTTCCCCCATACTGTTCTTGTGGTAGTGAATAAGTCTCACAAGATCTGATGGTTTTATCAGGGGGTTCCACTTTTGTGTCTTCCTCATTCCCTCTTTGCCTGCCGCCATCCATGTAAGACAGCACTTGCTCCTCCTTGCCTTCTGCCATGATTGTGAGACTTCCCCAGCCACGTGGAACTGTAAGTCCAATTAAATATCTTTTTTTTTTTTTTTTGAGACAGATTCTTGCTCTGTCGCCCAGGCTGGAGTGCAGTGGTGCCACCTTGGCTCACTGCAAGCTCTGCCTGCCGGGTTCACGCCATTCTCTCACCTCAGCCTCCCAAGTAGCTGGGACTACAGGTGCCTGCCACCATGCATGGCTAATTTTGTTTTTGTATTTTTAGTAGAGACGGGGTTTCACTGTGTTAGCCAGGATAGTCTCCTTGATCTCCTGACCTCGTGATCCACCTGCCTCGGCCTCCCAAAGGCCTGAGGTTACAGGCATGACCGCTCCACCCGGCCATTAAATCTCTTTCTTTTGTAAATTGCCCAGTCTTGGCGAGTATGTCTTTATGAGCAGCATGAAAATGGACTAATACAGAATCCTCAGGGAAAGTTTTTGTTGTCTAATTTTTCATCCTGTGTATGAAGCATATTTTCTTGTTTCTTTTTCTGTCTTGTAACCATTTTTCGAAAACTGGACATTTAAAATTGCATAATGTGGAAACTCTGGAATAGGTTTTCCCTGATATTCCCCTTCCACAGGGTTTGCATTGTTGTTGCTGTTTGTTATTGCTGTTGCTGCCATCATTCATTTTTAAAGGGACTTTCCTGGTCTAATTCTGTATTTTGAAAAATTTGTGAATGGCCACCAAAGTCTCTGTTTAGTTAGCTTAGTGGTCAGCTAATGACTACAGAGATTTCCTTAAATTCTTTTTTTTTTTTTTTTTTTTTGATATAGAGTTTTGCTCTTGTCATCCAGGCTGGAGTGCAGTGGTGTGATCTCGGCTCACTGCTACCTCTGCCTCCTGGGTCCAAGTGATTCTCCTGCCTCAGCCTCCCGAGTAGCTGGGATTACAGGCGCGTGCCACCATGCCCAGCTAATTTTTGTATTTTTAGTAGAGACAGGGTTTTACTATGTTGGCCAGGCTGGTCTCAAACTCCTGACCTCAGGCGATCTGCCCAACTTGGCCTACCAAAGTGCTGGGATTACAGGCGTGTGCCACTGTGCCTGGCCTCCTTAAATTATTTGAGCCAATATGTCTCCCTGGTTTTGCTAAGAGTCTCTGTATGTGTGTTGGAGCATGCATCTGATGCTCTGGCAGTTTAAAATTCTGCCCCAGTCCTCACTGTGCTTGCACAGCCTCATGATCAACTAGGAATGAGAAATGAGGGCCTTCTCATGTATTTCCTAGCCATGTTCATAGCCTTGTACATGCACATGGCTTTCTAGATTTCCAATAATATGGTGGATCTTTTCAAAGCTCCCACTGACATATTATTCCCTAGATTTTTCTTTTAAGTTTCTCATCAGCCAACTGGTATCACTGGCTCAGGCAATTGCAATGTTAAACAGTTGTCACTGATTATTTTCAACAAACAGGATAGGTCTATTTTCACTGAGGCATTTCTGAGTCATATCAAATGAAGAAAAGCCCTGAAAATAGTGCCTTTCTAAGGAGCTGCCAGACAGGTCAGATAGTCACAGTTCTTTGGGGATACAGGTTTTGGGGGAGCTCCAAACCTATTCTGCCCCCTCTGGTAGCTGCTAGGCTGCTTATTTCCACAGTTCCCATGGTGGTGAAGTTGCTGGTTTTCAAGGCTATCACAGAGGTGGGGAGAGAAGAATGGAAATACGGCAAGTAAAAATTTCATGAAGCTCATTATTCTTATGAGATTTGGCCATTTTCCTTTTCTTTATTTTAAGAGACAGGGTTTCACTATGTAGCACAGGCTGGAGTGCAGTGGTGGAATCACAGTTCACTGCAGCCTCAAATTTCTGGGCTGAAGCAATCCTCCCATCTCAGCCTGCCAAAGTGCTGGGACTACAGGCATGTGCCACTGTGCCTGGCTAATTATTTATTTTTAGTAGAGATTGTGGTCTCACTATGTTACCCAGGCTGCTCTCAAACTCCCAGGCTCAGGTGATCCTCCTACTTCAGCCTCCCAAAGTGTTCGTATTACGGGCGTGAGCCACCACACCTGGCCTCAGCCATTTTTCTTTAACAAATTGACTCATGATATTGCAAACCTTTGGCAAATTCCTAGAGTTCTGAAGAAGTTTATGTGGACAATTTTGCTAGTGCTCTTCTTGCCTTCCATTCTTCAAGTATCAGTCCATTCTTGCATTGCTATAAGGAATACCTAAGATTGGGTAATGTATAAAGAAAAGAGGTTTAATTGGCATATGGTTCTGCAAGTTGTACAGGAAGCATGATGCTAGAATCTGCTTGGCTTCTGAAAAGGCTTCAGAAAACTTACTATGATGGCAGTAGGCAAAGGAGGAGCGAGGCATCTCACATGGTGGGAACAGTAGAGAGAGAGAGGGAGGAGGTGCTATACACTTTTTAAACAACTAGATCTTGTCAAAGCTCACTCGCCATCACAAGAACAGCACCAAGAGGATGGTGCTGAACCATTCATGAGAACCCTCTCCCATGATCCGATCACCTCCTACCAGGCCCCACCTCCAAAACTGTGGATTACATCTCCACACATGAGACTGGGTGGGAACACAAGCCCAAATCGTATCCAAATGCTTCCCTCATGACCTTTGTTTTTAAAATAATTTGTTTAATTATACATTTATATAATTTATTTATTTATTTTTGAGATGGAGTCTCACTCTGTTGCCCAGGCTGGAGTGCAATGGCATAATCTCAGCTCACTGCAACCTCTGCCTCCTGGGTTCAAGGGATTCTCCTGCCTCTGCCTCCTGAGAAGCCGGGATAACAGGCGCCAGCCACCATGCCCAGGCCATCTTGGCCTGGCTGGCCTTGAACTCCTGACCTCAAGTGATCCACCCGTCTAGGCCTTCCAAAGTGCTGGGATTACAGGCGTGAGCCACTGCCTATAACTTAAATTTTAACAATGGCTGTGTTGAACAACCAATGCGCATAATTCCTGAACATGTTAACAATTGGCTTTCGTGAGTTGGCACCAGCAGCTCCAGGACCCCACCAACAGGCCTCCTGGGTGCCCCATTTGATCCAGCTGAGCTCTGTGAACCTTTAGAGTATCTGCTAGGTGCCAGAGCTCCAGAAGTGCTCATCCAATACTAAGCTGACTCCACATCCTTCAGGCCTCAGCCAGAGCTTGCTGGCAGGACAGACACTGGCAGGAGGGTCTTCCAAGCGATGGCTTGGCATGAAGGAAAACTTGCAAGAATGGCCGTAAAGGGCTGGGCGTGGTGGCTCATGCCTATAATCCCAACACTTTGAGAGGCCGAAGTGGGCAGATCACTTGAGGTCAGAAGTTCGAGACCAACCTGGCCAACATGGTGAAACCCTGTCTCTCCTAAAAATACAAAAATTAGCCAGGTGTGGTGGCGGGCGCCTGTAACCCCAGCTACTCAGGAGGCAGAGGCAGGAGGATCACTTGAGCCTGGGAGGCAGACGTTGCAGTGAGCCAAGATCACACCACTGTACTCCAGCCTGGGTGACAGAGCGAGACCCTGTTTCAAAAAAGAAAAAAAAAAAAAAGAATGGCTGTAAAACACTGAAAGATATTGCTTCTAATCTTAGGTATTGATTTCCAAATTGTGCTAAAGGCTGTTTTCTGACTTCTGGGTGAAACTAAACAAAGCCAACAGGTTTTTGTTTGTTTAATAACATCTCTAACTGGAAGTCTTCAAGTATTGAGTAAAGGCATACGTGGTGAGGTGGGTGGTGGGGCAAAGGTTGCCTTTAGACATCGTCTGGGGGATGTGCACTGTAACCCCTGTTCTGTGAAAGAGGAAAAGAAGTTTGTTTATTTGTTTGTTTGTTTTAACTTTTGGGCTTGCTCAAATAATAGCAAAATCTACTTTGGGATTGTGGTCCGACGTGCTGTTGGAGTGCACTTTAGTTGTAAATAACCACTACCAGGATTATCAGGTAAGGCCTTCCTTAGGCCAGCACTGCAGCAGGCAGTCCGAGCCTCCTTGCAGTACACAGTGTGGGTGTCCCTGGCTTCTCTGAACTCAAAGTGAGAAGCTTCCTGATAGAAGTAGAAGTATAGGCTAGGCGCGGTGGCTCATGCCTGTAAGCCCAGCACTTTGGGAGGCCGGAGTGGGCAGATCACGAGGTCAAGAGATCGAGACCATCCTGGCCAACATGGTGAAATCCTGTCTCTACTGAAAATACAAAAATTAGCCAGGTGTGGTGGCGGGCACCTGTAGTCCCAGCTACTCAGGAGGCTGAGGCAGGAGAATCGCTTGAACCCAGAAGGCAGAGGTTGCAGTGAGCTGAGATCACACCACTGCATTCTAGCCTGGTGACAGAGACAGACTCTGTCTCAAAGAAAAAAAAAAAAAAAGAAGTAGAAGTACAACAGGGTGATTGTGTCTCTTTCCTAGACCTTTGCCTTCCTTACCAATTCTGCATATAATCAGCAGAAAGCCGTGAACTTTTTTTTTTTTAAGACAGAGTCTCGCTGTGTCGCCCAGGCTGGAGTGCAGCGGTATGATCTCAGCTCACTGCAACCTCCGCCTCCTGGGTTCGAGCAATTTTCCTGCCTCAGCCTCCCAAGCAGCTGGGATTACAGGCACGCGTCACCATGTCTGGCTAATATTTTTTGTATTTTTAGTAGAGATGGGGTGTGACCATGTTGGCCAGGCTGGTCTCGAACTCCTGGTCTGAAGTGATTCACCCACCTTGGCCTCCCAAAGTGCTGAGATTACAGGTGTGAGCCACCGTGCCCGGCCAAGCCATGGACTTTTAAATTCAACGTTTCTCGTTCCAGCTATTTGTCTCCTTAGATATTTATTGGCTTGCCTCAATCATCCAACAAATATTCCCTGGGCATCATCTGTGTGTCCAGTGCTGTGTTAGCATCATCGACAGCTGGCATTTAGGATGGACATTTGGGGAGTTTGGAGAACTGGGGAGGTTACACTGTTGCCAGGTGGCAAAGTCTCATCTGATAAGATTGAAATCAGCTCCTCTCATGCACACACTGAACCATAGCGCCTCTCCAGAAAAGCTTAGCATTTTCCCAACCCCCATGCCTCTGACCACTATATTACTTGTGTGTGGAGAGTGCTTTCTCTATCCTCTCTGCAGGACTGTGTTCTCACCTCACCTCTTGGTGGGGAGAAGGCCACCCCTGGGAGCTGCTCTGCCCTGGTACCTGGGACCAGGGCCATGCACCATTGCTTTAGAGAACACCTGCTCCGACCCAGGTCCTGCACCAGGGATTTCCCACCAGCTGAATCAGACACAGTTGCTGTCCTCAGGGAGCTTACAGTCACGGGTCAATAGGATACTGCAGCTAGGATAGCAGTCCACACAGGGCCAGGGCGGGGCACTAAGGAGATGACAGTCATTTCTCCTAGAGAGTCATAGATGAAGTCATATGTCAGGTGAGTCTCGACAGATGAAAGGAAGAGTGTCTGCCAGGTGGACAAGAGGCAACAGCTTGAGCTCAGGAGGTGAGTCAGTGGGTGATGCCGAGAGAGGCATTCTCTTGATCAATTCAAGTGAAAAGCCCAAAGCAGTTTGATGGCTGAGAGGATGTGTAGGTCAACTTAAGGAGAAGAGCCTAAAACAGCTCTGACAAGTAAAAAAAAAAAAAAAAGGCAGAAGACAAGACAGGCCTATTTTTGCATGTTATAAAACACCGAGAAAAAAATATCAGGATGATTGTCATGGTCTTCTTTACATTTTCCTGTATTTTTCAATTTAAAATAATTGTTAGTGTTACCTGCTGCCCACGCACTCCTCCGTCTGCAGGGGGCGCACCGGCCGCCACCGCTCACTCCTTCAGGATGATGGGCGGGGCCTCCTGGGACGGTGTGGACTGACGAGTGGCTGGCCGCCCTGTCCATCACGACATCCCGCCCCCGCGCTACGTCACATGACGTAGCCCATCATGGCGGCGGGAGCGCGGCTGCCCGGGCCCGCCGCTCCGCAGGGCTGCTGCCGTTGCTGCTGTTGAGAGGCGGCGGCGGCGGCGCAGGCGGGCGGGAAGGATGGTGTTTCTGCGACTGGAGCGGCAGGTGCGGACCGGGAGCCGGACCGAGGTTTGGCAGAAGCAACGTGTGCTCGGGAGCAACCGGCGCGGGTGCCACTGAGGCAGCGGAGGGAGGCAGGATCGACTGACGGGCAAACGGACGGACGGACGGAAGGCGACTCGAGAGCCGGCCCCGGAGCCGCGCCGTGGGCGAGATGCCGGGGCCGCCGGCGTTGCGGCGGAGGCTGCTGCTGCTGCTGCTGGTCCTCCTGATCGCCGGCAGTGCTGGGGCCGCGCCACTTCCGCAAACAGGTGCAGGTGAGCGGGCCCGCGGCGGGGACGGGGCTGCGGGGTCTTCGGCGTGGAGGGGAGGGGGCGGCAGGGCCGGGCCGGCCTCGGCGCCGAGGAATCGGAGGGCCTGCCGGGGGTGGGAAGCCCAGGGAGGCGAGTGATTAGGGAGATTTCTGCCGCAGGGGCGTGGGATTTGGGGGGGCGGGAGCGAGGCGACGTCGTTGGGGCTGGGGAGGGCGGCGGGCGAGGTAGCAGCCACCGACCCCTCCCGGGATAGGCTGCGGTACCGGCCCTGGACCTGTTGCCTTAAGATCCTCAGCTTATATCGCTTCCTGGCAGTTCAGCTTCCCTTTCCAGATGTCACCTGCCTCTTGTGCTTTTTTTTCGCATCTCATAAGAACCGTTTCTTAGCCCTAATCATACTTAAATGCAAATGACTTGGCGAGCTGTGCGGAGTTTGTTTTCGCTCCTTGCAACTTATTCTGAAGTTGTAAATTGATTTTAGACGCTGTGCTTTTTATTCGGAATGTATCTCCGGGGATGAGAAGGAAACAACTATAAATATTTCTATTTTAGGAAGCCAGTGATTAGAGTAGCAGGCGTTGAATAACTATTGACAAACTGGCTTAAGGGTGATGGAAGTTTCTATTTTAGCTAACGTCAGTGTATGATTTTCTTTCCTCCCCCCCCCCGCCCATTTTCTCAACATCGTTTTTATTTGGGGTTTATTTTCCTAAATAAAACTTCAACCCAAGTAAACATCCCAAGTTGGGTCATTTTTCTAAAAAGGAAAAAAAAAATCTAGGCTAACTTGGCATTATTGACTGCCGCCGTTACCTTTGAAATGGGGAAAGATTGAAATTTCATACATTCATAGAATGTTAGAGTTAGAAGAGACCTTAAAGAAAATTTAGACCAATTTCTTCTTTACGTAGTAGGAGATACTGGGCATGTTGGGTCAAATGACCTACCCAGGGTGACACAGCTTCGTTGTAGGCAGAGCCCCAAAGCCAGGTCTTAGATACCCCTAGTTGTATGATTTTTTTTTAAGTCTTGTAACTGTTTTGGAATACTCTCGAGGTCAAGAGTTATTTTGGAATAATGTTAATTGGGTACAGAATGTGGATGTACTGTCTCCAGTAAAGACATATTTTTCAAACAAATCTACGATGAAAGCTACATGTAATTGCTTCCAGAGCTACATCAGGGTTTGTCATTGAGTGCCCTTTAGTTGAACGTTAAATGTCCTCATTGTACCGTATAATGTAGCACTAAATTTCTGTTACTGCCTTAGATCAAATACTTGTGAGGTGAATTCTGTTTTCTGATCCGATAGATAAGAAGAGTAAATGTTATCAGATGTGTATAGGCAACCCCGGAAAGAGTCACAGAAAGTACCTGGGAAATAATGAAAGATTATGTGGAAGGATGGTGATGTTGATATTTAAAGATATTGATATTGAAAGTTAGCACTAGTATAGGGTAGTAGGTAAAGAGTATTTATATGATGGGGATTCAAGAAATTTCCAGATGACTTTACACTTAATTGGATTTTTATATATTTTGAAGTATCGATTCTTTATAGGAACCTATGTCTGCCTGCACACTTTTTTTTTTTTTTTTTGAGACGGAGTCTTGCTCTGTCACCCAGGCTGGAGTGCATCATCGGTGCGATATCAGCTGACTGCAACCCCCGCCTTCCGAGTTCAAGCAGTTCTCTGCCTCAGCCTCCTGTGTAGCTGGGACTACAGGCCCCTGCCACCATGTCCGGCTAATTTTTGTATTTTTAGTAGAGACGGGTTTCATCATGTTGGCCAGGCCAGTCTTGAACTCCTGACCTCGTGATTCACCCGCCTCAGCCTCCCAAAGTGCTGGGATTACAGGCGGGAGCCACCGCGCCTGGCCACCTGTACACTTCTTACATGGTTTTTATTCCATTCTTTTACAATTTTATGGTGTCATGAATTATAAAAAACTGAATTTTGTTGGGGTGTTGTAGAACAAAGCAATCAGAAAAGTTAATCTGTAAATAGAGATATCAAATCTTGACATACATATAGCATAAGGAAATATTTGGTAATTTGTAGCAACTTTTGCTACAAATTTTCCTTTCATATTCTGATCTTTGTAGGATAGGTGTATATGTTTTGATGTGTTGCATATGAATAATGGGTACCTAGGGTTAAAGTCTGTGGAAAAGATGCACAGTCAGGCCGGGAGCAGTGGATCACGCCTGTAATCCCAGCACTTTGGGAGGCCCAGGTGGGTGGATTGCTTGAGGTCAGGAGTTCGAGACCAGCCTGACCAACATGGTGAAATTCCCTCTCTACTAAATATACAAAAATTAGCCGTGCATGGTGGTGGGAGCCTGTAATCCCAACTATTTGGGAGGCTGAGGCAGGAAAATTGCTTGCACCCAGGGAGCGGAGCTTACAGTGAGCCGAGATTGTGCCACTGCATCATAGCCTGGGCAACAGAGTGAGACTCCGTCTCAAAAAAAAAAAAAAGAAAGAAAGATGCACAATCAGACATAGATTCAGGGGCTTGTCTCTCCATCCAAAAGAGTTTATTGATCCTCGTTAGCTGAGGTGGGTTCTTGACCAAGGTATATTAGACCAAGATTAAAAAAAAACCTTTAAGCTAATCCTGACTAGTGAGCTCGCTGGTTAAAAAAGAGGAATCCTGCTTGACCATGTATGGTAGATAAAAGAGCAGTTACACGCCAAAAACCTAACTAAAGCTTCTGGTAATCTAGGAGCCTGCACTCCTTGTGAAGATAGAGCTAGACACTTTCAAATAAGGATAGACCCATTTCATAGGGTCTTTCGCCTCCTTGTTCTTCTTTCTGCTTGAAGCCTGATCAGTCTATCCAGTTTAATGGTGCCTTAGAGAAAGCATGCAGTTAAATGAAATTCAGCTTTTAAACTGAAGATCATTTATCTATGGTGTCTTCATCATCTAGATTCATTGCTAGACTCAGAAGATGAAAAAGATATTTTCTTATTCAGTCATAATAAAGCTATGTAAATATATAGATTGCACTTGCCCATCAGGCAAGAAGGCATTTCTTGGTTGAACTTTATTTTGGGCCTCTTCTTTGAGCTGGGATGCCGTTTTGCCCCCTACCCCCGCCCCGTCTAGGAGCCTCTTTCCCTGAGAATCTGTGTTTCTGTAAGGGCCCTTGTTGTTATGTAGACTAAGACTTGCTGGTCCTCTCTAGGAAGCTTTTATGTAAAGGGAGAAAGTTCACTGTTTTCACACCCAGTTAAATTGCCAAACTAAGATTACAGTTCAGTTCTTTTCCCCAGATCATAGTTATCAGATCATTCTTCTCTTAGAAAACATGGATGCGCCTTTTCTAAGATTCTCAGGATTCACATCATAAACGGGGACTAGAAATAAAGAAAGATCTTGTATATGTGAACGAATTTCTCTAAGCTCACACTTTCTTATTAATATTAGGATAGTGGTGAGACAAGGAAACCCAGTTCTATTGTTCTGCAGCATATTAGGTCACAGAGTACAGAGGAAGCTTTTAGCAGCTCCAGATAAAGGACCTCATGGAAGCCCGTGAAGCCAGTGGGACTCAGCTACTGATTAAACAGCAGCTTGTGAAACCAAGCCTCTCGTTTTAGATTAAACAAACAGACTTGTATTTTGAAAAAGATTTCTAAAGTAAAGGAAATGCTTTCTAAAGTATGAATTACTGTGTTTAACAGCCTCTGAGAAAATTATTTTCAACAGGCTTTCTATGCAAATTATTTTAGGATTTATAGCTATAAATCTTGAAATTTGATTTTGGTTGGGATTGCTGCAATTACTTTTACTTGGTGATATTTTGGGGTTAACTAAATGTGCTCATTTGAACAGTAATAGGAAGTCCGTCTGCAGTTTTATAGCCGATTAGCACTGAAGTTATCAAATCCTTACAGTTTTGCTGATAATCAGTGTGCTGAGTGTTCCTGCAAATTCTCTTAAAAATTTAGAGTCCTTGGGCCCTCTCTGGCCCCTGTGTATTGTGTCACTTAGATAACAGCTGTAGATATAATTTTAAAAAGACACTGTCATATAAATAAGGGACGTCCAGGGTTCTGAAACAGTAAACAAATGAGTCCTCAAAAAAGTTCTTGTAAATGGACATATAGAAATAATCCAACTTTTTCGTTTAGTTGAGAGTAAAATTCATGAACCAATCCTAGCTGGAACAGAGTGTTGTAGGAAGAGCTTGGGCTTTGTAGTGAGATCTGGGTGTGAAGCCTTGGCTGCCGCTGGAATAGCTTAAGGACCCTGGGTCAGTTACTCGACCTCTGGGCTTAGAACTCCATCATTAAAAAGGGTGGCGATGACAATATTTACCCAAAGGGTTGTGGGGGGCACAGTGGTGTACCCTCTCACACTAGATTGCTTCATTGTTTCAGATTTCTTTGTAAATTTGGTTATCATCAAATTGACTAATGGCAGGTGGTATGGCATCAAAGCAGGAGCTCAAAGTGGTAGCTGCGTAACATGGCATGTCTAGAATTTACTGGATTTTAAAAATCTTTGTTGCTCAAAATAACTTTTTTATGGTGGATGGAGATGCTTTAGAGAGAAATCTGGTTTATTTAAGTCTAAGCTGGTATTGTTACTACTTGAAATTCGTAGTGTTGGAGAACTATGCTGGAAATTTTTAGGATCATCTGGGTTAGTCTGCTTTTATGTAATAAACCTGTTTTTAAAGTGGAAGATGACTAAAGCTCTTGCATGTGAACAGTTGCTGATTTTAATTTATTTAAAGGAATCATGAGCACTTGAAAGTTTTTGTTGATCTTAAACACAATTGTGTATTGTCATGAGGCATCCCTGATTAACCCAGGTTGTAGTAGAACAAGCCCAGAGCTGATGCTTTCTCTTAGAAACCAGAGAGATGAACGTGACTGACGTTTTTCTTTCTCCCTCTCATTTTTCTTTTTTTTAAGAGACAGGATCTTGCTCTGCTGCCCAGGCTAGAGTGCAGTGGTGCGATCATAGCTCACTGCAACCTCCAACTCCTGGCCTCAAGAGATCCTCCCATTTCAGCCTCCCAGAGTGCTGGGGTTATAGGCATGAGTCACTGCACCAGGCAAGACTTGGTTTATCTGTAAAACGGAGAGAATAGTTACAGTCTTGTGAAGGTCCAAACCTGTGTTGTCTAGTACAATAGCCACTAGCTCCCTGTGGCTGCTTAAATGTAAACGTTTTAGAACGAAAGCTTCAGTTCTTCAGTGGCACTGGCCACAAGTTAAGGGCTTGATAACTGCAGGTGGCTGGTGGCTATGGCATTGGACAGCACAGAAGAGAACTTCCCATTATGGAAAAAGGTTCTGTGGGACAGGGCTGGTGTGAGGCAGGTACAGTGCCCAGTCCTTGGTTAGGACATGTAAGGCCAGCTGTGATTATAATTATGATCATGATCCTGATTCTTCGTGAACTCCCAAATCTAGGCCCATTACAAGGGTGAGGGAAGTGAGAAGAGGGCTTTGAAAAAAGAAAGAAGAAAAGACAAAATAATTGTGGAGTTTTTGCTGGTGAAGAGATGAGAACTGAGGTAGCACAACCTCAGCTCCCCACTGCAGAACAGAAGAAAGAGACTTCAGGGAAAAACAGTCTTGCTCTGTCACTCAGGCTGGAGTGCAGTGGCACGATCATAGCTCACTGTAGCCTCAAACTCCCAGGCTCAAGCAATCCTCCCGCCTCAGCCTCCTGAGTAGGTGTGTGTCACCTACAGACACTTACCTGTAGGTGTGTGACTACAGGTGTGTGCCACCATGCCCACTTTATTTTTTTTGTAGAGATGGTGATATGGTTTGGCTGTTTCCTCACCCAATTCTTATCTTGAATTGTAGTTCCCGTAATCCCCATATGTCGTGTGAGGAACCCCATGGGAGATAGTTGAATCGTGGGGGTGGTTACCCCCATGCTATTCTTGTGATAGTGAATGAGTTCTCACAAGATCTGATGGTTTTGTAAGGACTTTTCCCCCTTTGCTTGGCACTTCTCTCTCCTGCTGCCATGTGAAGAAGGACATGTTTGCTTCCCCTTCCGCCATGTTTATAAGTTTCCTGAGGCCTCCCCAGCCATGTGGAACTGTGAGTCAATTAAACCTCTTTCCTTGATAAATTACCCAGTCTTGAGCGATTCTTTATAGCACTGTAAGAATGGACTAATACAGCTGGGGTCTCACTGTGTTGCCCAGGCTGGTCTCAAATTCCTGGCCTCAAGTGATCCTCCTGCCTCAGTCTCCAAAAGTGGTAGGATTATAGGTGTGAGCCACCGCACCTGGCCCTTTCTCATTTAAAATCATGTGCTTTTATAGTCGACTAGCAGTGCTTTATTACTGTTTTAAAACTTTGTATTTACTAAAATGAGGGAAGGAATATTCTCGGAGGAGATGCTGGACAACCATCTCTGATCTAGAAGACTGCTCCCTCTAGGGATTTTAGATTCCATTATCAGCTTTTCTTTGAATCTTCTTATGAAGATACTGTTGCAGAAAACTGGGGAAGTTATGGTAAAATTGGCATGTCTGCAGAGCAAAATATTGGATTGATGTCTTTTAAAATTGCAGCAAGTGGCTAATTCGGAGCCCTGCCTTGGCATTACAATTGTTTGTCACAAAGAGCAGGCATATCAGAAAAGTAACCTCATTATTAAATTCTTTCTTTTTTTTTTTTTTTGCAAAAGTTAGCTCAGTGCAGTGATTCCAAATGTCATTTATTGTATTGTGATTCAGGTGGGAAAAGTGAGCACTATTTATGCCAGATGTCTCAGGTACCCGCAGCCACAGCATCGATCAGTATCTTTCATTTTCTCTGCCTTTTTTTCCTTCCCCAACCACAAAAGAGTGACTCTGTATTCCTCTGCCCACCTGGGCCTTTGGTAGGAGGGGGTGGTGGTGGTAAACCTTCTGTTTAATTTTTGACAATTTGGTAGGTAGGTTTTGCATTTTATTATATGTGTTTTTTTAAAGTTTTTTTTTTTTTTTTTTGAGACAGGGTCTTGTTCTGTCACTCAGGCTGGAATGCAGTGGTGCAGTCATATTCACTGCAGTCTCAACTTCTTGGGCTAAAACGATCCTCCCACCTCAGCCTCCTGAATAGCTGGGACTACAGGTGCATACCACCATGCCTGACTGATGTAAAACATATTTTTTCTATAGAGATGGGATCTCACTATATTGCCCAGGCTGGTCTCAAACTCCTGGACTCAAGTGATCCTCCCACCTCAGCCTCCCAAAGTGCTGGGATTACAGGCATGAGCCACTGCACCTGGGTAGTTTTAATATTTTAAAAGGCTTGAGTTGCCATCAGGTCAAATTAGGTGTGCAGGACCTTATGCTATGGCTAAAGTAGCCCCTGTCTCCCTGTATCTGGTGAAGGGAGACGGTCGCATCGGGGTGTCTGCTGCAGTGCATCTGTTGTTGTTCCTGCCTCCACCCTCCACAGCACTTTTTTCAGAGCTAACTTGATCTGCCTATTGCTTGCAAAATATTCCGTGCAAATTCCCATCTTCTGGCTCTCCATATATTCTCCCTGTTTGCAATTGCCTCTTTTCCTGCTTCTGTAAGTGCTGCCATCTTTTTATTTTTTTTAAAACCTCTTTGCGGACCCACCTTCCCTACTGAGTTATTGATCCTGGCCCAGCCCTTAGAGATTCCTTCCCTTGGTGAACTTGAGAGTGTATACCTGTGGAGCAAGATGTTTCATGGGGTGCCAGATGAAAACATTGGAACTGATGTTTATTCTCATTTCATCCTCTTAAAAGGTCAACTTATGTGATGTTTTAAGGTATAGAATGTGTGGTACACTAACACATTTTTTGATTTATAAATGACATGGGACGGAAAGAACATAAAATGTACTGCCTGGGTACAGTGGCTCATGCCTGTAATCCCAGCACGGTGGGAGGTCGAGGTGGGTGGATCACGTGAGGTCAGGAGTTCAAGACCAGCCTGGACAACACGGAGAAACCCCGTCTATACTAAAAAACACAAAAATTAGCTGGGTATGGTGGCACACTCCTAAAGTCTCAGCTACTCAGGAGGCTGAGGCAGGAGAGTCGCTTGAACCCAGGAGGCGGAGGTTGTAGTGAGCCGAGATCATGCCATTGCACACCAGCCTGGGCGACAGAGCGAGACTCAAAGAAACAGAGAAAGAGAAGAAAAAAAGAAAGGAAGGAAGGGAGGGAGGGAGAGAGGAGAGAGAAATTACTGCTGGCTGAAATCAAGAAAGGTTTGGTTTTGGGTCGGGTGCTGTGGCTCACACCTGTAATCTCAGCACTTTGGGAGGCCGAGGCGGGCGGATCACGAGGTCAAGAGATTGAGACCATCCTGGCCAACATGGTGAAACCCCGTCTCTACTAAAAAGTTAGCTGGGTGTGGTGGCGGGCACTTGTAGTCCCAGCTACTCAGGAGGCTGAGGTTGAACCTGGGAGGCGGAGGTTGCAGTGAGCTGAGATTGCACCACTGTGCCCAGGCCTGGTGACAGAGCAAGACTCCATCTCAAAAAAAGCAAAAAAAGAAAGGTTTGGTTTCATCATACCAGTCTACTACTTGCACTTAATAAATACCAAATACCACTTTATATCTTCATATCATTGGTTTTTTGTTTGTTTGTTTAAGAGACAAAGTCTTGCTCTGTTGCCCAGGCTGGAGTGCAGTGAACTGTCATGGCTTACTGCATCCCTGAACTCCTAGGCTCAAGCAGTCCTCCCACGTCAGCTCCTGAGTAGCTGGGACTATAGGCGCATGCAACCATGCTTGGCCAATTTTTACTTTTTGTAGAGATGGTCTACAAAAGTAAAGTTACCATGTTGCCCAGGCTGGTCTCAAACTCCTGGCCTCAAGCAGTCCTCTGGCTTCGGCCTCCCACGGTGTTGGGATTATAGGTGTGAGCCACAGTGTCCGGCCTACATCATTGTTTAAGTCCTGTCTCTTTACCTAGTTTGCAAGGACCGTGTCTTATATCCTTGGGATAGCACATTTTTGGGATTGGTGTTTGGATGGTATGTCACAGGTTGTACATGCTCCGTCAGCATTTGTAACTGAGGATGATGAAGATGATACTAGAGAACTAAGTTCTCCAAACCAGTACCTCAGTGTGTGTCTGTGTGTGTGTGTGCATGTGTGTGTGTGTGTTTGTGCGTGCGTGTGTGTGTGTGTGTGTGTGTCCGCGTGTGTGTGTGTGAAGGAGAGGGTATGAGCTGAAGCCTCTCACTCTCTTGCGGACTTAACTTCCCATGCAGCCACAGACCTTCACCTGGGATGAGGCCATTTATAGTTTTTTTTTTATTAAAACCTTTTTCTTTCACAACAATTTTAGATTTACAGAAACATTGCAAAGATAGTACAGAGTGTTCCTGTGTGTCTTTTACCCAGTCCCTGTTGTTAACATCCTATATTAATGTAGTACATTTGTCACAACTAAGGAACAAGTATTAATATATTGCTATTAAATAAGTCCACAGCTTATTCAGTTTCTTTAATATTTCTCTAGTGTCTTTTTTTCTCTTCCAGGAAACCACATTACATTTAGTAGTTATGCCCCTTGGGCTCCCCCAGTCCATTCCTTGTTTAGAGTGACCTGGACAGCTTTGAGGAGTACTGACTGGTCAGATATTTTGTAGAATGTCCCTCAACTGGGATTTGTCTGATGTTTTTCTCACGATTAGACTGGGGGTGTGGGTTTCTGGGAGGAAGACCACAGAGTTAAAGTGCCATTCTCATCACATCACATCAAGGGTGTGTGCACACAACATCACATAGCATGACTTGTCACTTGATCACCTGGCTGAGTAGTGTTTGTCAGCTTTCACCCTGTAAAGTTACTCTGTCCTCCCCTCCCCATGGTGTATGAGTGCAGGGTCAACACTTAATGAGTGGCAAGCTGTGCTCCACCTCTTTGCAAGGAAGTGTCTGTAGACATTCTTTGGAGTTCTGTTGAAGAGACTCGCGTATTCTCTTCTTTTCTTTTTTTCTTCCTCTTCCCCTTCCCTTTCCTTGACAGGTCTTGCTCTGTAGTCCAAACTGGAGTGCAGTAGCACAGTCATGACTCACTGCAGCCTTGAACTCCCGGGCCCATGCGATCCTCTGTTTATTTCTTTATTCAAGCATTTACTTATGTCAGTGTGGATGCATGGATATTTATTTTATACTTCGAGTTGATTCCACAGTGTTGTTTATTTGTTCTTACGTTGTACCAGCTTTGGCCATCGAGAGCTCTTTCAGTTAGCTCCTGGGTGCCCCGCTGACATATCCTCATTTTTTTTTAAGCATTTCCTTATTTTCTGGCATTTCAAGAAGCTACAGGTTCATCTTGTATATTCCCTGCCCCAGTCCTAGAATCAGCCTTTTCTTCAAGGAGCTCTGGTTCCTCTGATTGGAGAGTGATATGAGAAACCAAGATCTGGGCCAGGCGCAGTGGCTCATTCCTGTAATCCCAGCACTTTGGGAGGCCGAGGTGGGCGGATCACTTGAGGTCAGGAGTTCAAGACTAGCCTGACCAACGTGGTAAAACCTCGTCTCTACTAACAATACAAAAATTAGCCAGGTGTGGTGGTGTGCGCCTGTAATCCCAGCTACTCGGGAGGTTGAGGCAGGAGAATCACTTGAACCCAGGAGATGGAAGTTGCAATGAGCCGAGATTGGACCACTGCACTCCAGCCTGGGTGACAGAGTGAGATTGTCTCAAAAAAAAACAAACAAACAAAAAAAACAAGATCTGGGTGCTGGGTTTGCTCATTGCTTCTGGGCATTTTTAATAGATTTTTGATCCTCTGCTTCCTGTACCTAATCTTTGGGGTTGTGGGGAGGGGAGGAGAGAGCAACTTTGGGACCTCTTAGAGACAGATGAGCTGGAAGGACTCTGTCCATGTTTTCTCCCTATCACTTAAACTAATAAATACCACCATAAACATTCTAAATACCATGTTTGTGGTACTAACTGCATTATAATGATATTGGCAGAATCTTATTTTTCTTTTTAGAGTAATAAATATATGAAAAATAGATTCGATTTACCTCCTCCAAGAGCAGCTTAATCTCTGAGAATATGAACGAAACCTCTTTGGCTTAAGAATTTAGTTAGAGAGGATTATTTTGGGGGGTCTTTCAGTGTTGGAATTGCTGAAAAGGATTATAGGCAACTCCTTGAATTGGTAAAAGTTCAGATGAAATTTCTACTGGCGAGTCTCTTGAAGAGCATGGGGCTGTAGACTTGCTTTGATGTATTTACTGAGCTTTGCTTTGCTTTGCTTTTTTTTCTTTTTATTATAGAAAATTTCAAACACACAGAAAAATAGAGTGAAGTGGTATAGTGGACCCTCGTGTTCCCGTCACCCAGCATCCACAGTATTTTCATTCATGATTCATCTCGTTTCACCTTTACCCTTCCCTCTGCCCTGGCCTTTGTTGTATTGATGTAAATCTCAGTGACGGATCAGTGCAGCTGAAAATGCTTCAGGAAGAAGTGTGTTTTTATAAAACAGGATGGCTTGCGTGAAGATCACCTAGGTATTTGTAGAAATGCAGATTTTGGCCGGGCGCAGTGGCTCATGCCTGTAATCCCAACACTTTGGGAAACCGAGGCAGGCAGATCATGAGGTCAGGAGATCGAGACCGTCCTGGCTAACATGGTGAAACCGCGTCTCTACTAAAAATACAAAAAATTAGCCGGGTGTGGTGGCGGGTGCCTGTAGTCCCAGCTACTCAGGAGGCTGAGGCAAGATAATCGCTTGAACCTGGGAGGCGGAGGTTGCAGTGAACCAAGATAGTGCCACTGCACTCCCGCCTGGGCGACAGAGTGAGAATCCATCTCAAAAAAAAAAAAAAAATAGAAATGCAGATTTCTGGGTCCCAAACTAACCAGCTGAATCAAAATGCTGAAGGCTGGGCTGGAATCCTGCATTTATAATAGTTTTCTGGTTATTTCTCCCCTCATCCCCTCACTGCCACAACACACGTATTTCATCTTCTACCACATACAAAATAATACCAGTTATTTACTGGAAATCTGTTGACTTGTGTAACTAGTGAGAATCAAGGAAAGGAGGAAAACATTCCATTTGGTTAAAAACTTGAGATTTTAAAATGAATGCCAACACCTGAAATCTGAAGAGCTCACTCGTCCTGAGCACCACGTGTAAATATCTCCCTGTGAGTACATATGCCATCACGACAAAGGAATTCAAGCACTCCGGGGCAGAACACAGCTAAAGCTTGAAATAAGTATTTTTTTATTTTTTAAAAAACTTCACTCCTTCTCTAGATGTCTGTATGAATAATAGCTTCTTTACATTTTACGAATATCATGTATAAATATCAGGGAAAACAGCAGGTAGTCCAACAATCAGATGCTGGTACCGTGAGCTGAGAATCTTGGTGCCAGTCCTGGACCACCAGGCCTCAGCTCACTGCAGCTAGAGTCAGGGTGGCAGGTGACTCGTAGGGAAATTTTGAGAGCAGGTATAAAACCGTGACATTCTTAATTCCCTCGGTGATAAATGGGTGTGCTGTAACGTGAGAACCCCTGATTCGTAATCTATAAGGTAACTTGCAGGGTGTTTTGTTTTGCTAGGATAATATGTTGTTAGCATCTTGCTTTTAAAAAGTTTATTTTTCTAAGCTAACTCATTTAGGTATAGCCTAGGATTTATAGCCTATTTCATATTTTTTGATAGGTACTTTTTTTAAAAAGCTGTTTGTTGTTATATTTTGATATATTTGCTGTGGATGATTGATCTGTACAAAATTTTCTTATGATGAGCAAAAAAAAGTAAACTGTCTCTGAAGCTGCTACATTATAATGATTGTATAATCATCAGTCGGGTTTGATGAAGAACACCATAGGCTCTTGTATTAGTACAGACTATTTTTTGACAACATGTATGCCTTGGGTGGGAGAAAAGAATTTAGTTACATCTATGATAGCGGTTTTTGAGAGAGGAGCTGCTCTTATTTGAAAGTGAAACCACTATAATTTTAAAAGGCTTATGTTTTTTTTCCCCCTTCAGGCTCATATTCTCAGTCCATCCCCAAACTTTGTTTTCCCTGTTTTTGCTAGACTGAGGAAGGGACTTGAGTTTGACATGGTATAATTGCAACCTTTAATTATAGGAAGTAAATCCCCAAGACATCTTGGACTTAGAAGATAAAGGAGGAGAAGTTTGCAATCATTTTGCACATTTAAAATATCTGTTTTAACCAACTAGTAATTATAAAATTTTGTAGTTGCAGCTTTTTACTGCAAAACTAAAGTGTTGTGATCTATTGGTGGCCTCTCAGATTAGCCACTAAATTTAAGTTTAAAGTATTTTTCTCATCGCAGATTCTTCTCAGAACCCTCAATAAATTAAACTTGTGCCCCTTTCAAGAGGAAAAAATATTCTGTCCCCATTCTTTCCTGGCAATTTGCCCCTGTAGAAGGGTTCCCTATCTAGGCAGCAGCGGTTGCTTCCCCGGATCCAGCCTGTCAGTTACTGAGCAGAGCCCCACTTGACTCTTACCTCAGACTGTTATTAAAATGCAACACCCGGACACTGATTGCTGGTAAGGCACTGAAAAATAACCAACTTACCAAAATAGCCCCCTGGGAACACTCTCCCAGAGGCCTGCCACAGCAGTACAATTCAGGAATCTGTCATCTAACTTAGTTTTCTGTATTGAAAAGAAAATTCACTTTAATAAAGAGCTGATCACCAACATTAACCGTATAGGCACCTGGTAGACTTAGAAAATGTTGGGACCGTAAATCCTTGTCTGTAGAATTTTAGAGTTGGAATGCCAGTTTTACAGATGCAGTCAGTCCCACACCGCCAGTTAGGGGCAGGTCCGATTCAAGAGTGAGGGTCCTAAGGTCCAGGCCATCCGTTCACCCTGGTGAACCGCATTGTGCTTTAAAGAACCTCTGTAGTGCGATGCGCATGCACACACAGAGACCCAACTCCAGCCACTTCTCTGGATATTGATTTCTGTATATTCTCTGAAAGTACTGGGGTGAAATGTTAAACTACGAATCATAAGATTGCCTCTTGAAGTACTAAAGAAAATGCCATATTGAAAATTAGGAAACTAAGCCTGGCGTGGTGGCTCACTCCTGTAATCCCAGCACTTTGGGAGGCCAAGGCAGGTGGATCATGAGGTTAGGAGATCAAGACCATCCTGGCCAACATGGTGAAACCTTGTTTCTACTAAAATACAAAAAAAAAAAAATTAGCCTGGCATGGTGGCGTGCACCTTTAGTCCCAGCAACTCGGGAGGCTGAGGCAGAGGAATCGCTTGAACCCAGGAGGGTGGAGGTTGCAGTGAGCCAAGATTGCGCCACTGCATTCCAGCCTGGCACAGAGCCAGACTCCATCTCAAAAAAAAAAAAAGAAAATTAGGAAACCAAAGTGCTAGCTTCCATAATTAGGCTGAAAAAAATCACATTCATATTGTTTTTAAATTTGTGCCGGGCATGGTGGCTCAGGGCTGTAATCCCAGCACTTTGGGAGGCTGAGGCGGCTGGATCGCTTGAGGCCAGGAGTTCGAGACCAGCCTGGGCAACATGGCAAGACCTCGACGCTACAAAAATTTTTTTAAAAAATTAGCTGGGTGTGGTGGTGTGCACCTGTGGTTACAGCTACTCAAGAGGCTGAGGTGGGAGGATCACTTTAGCCTGAGAGGTCTAGGCTGTGTTCGCACCTCTGCACTCCAGCCTGGGCGACAGAGCCGGACTGTCGAGACCGTGTCTCGGGTTAAAAAAAAAAATTGTAAGAACATGTATTTAGTTTCTACCTATGAGATGACATTATACCATTTAATTAAAGGTAATAAAAATGTTTCTGACTTTTAAGAAGTGTAATCATAAACTTGTAAGCATTCATTTGTAAACATGAAAGATACTTTAAACACCACCATTGATTTATATGCTTTTGTGGAGGTCTGGACTCCTTTTTTTTTCTTTCCAACTTTCGTTTTAGTTTCGGGGGGTGCATGTGCAGGTTTGTCACGTGGGTAAATTGCATGTCGTGGGGATTTGGTGTATAGATAATTTTGTCACCCAGGCAATCAGCATAGTACCCCATAGGCAGTTTCCCAGTTCTCACCCTCCTCCAACCCTGGATGGTTTTAGGAATCCGCAACTGCTGTAGGTCCCAAGAATAATGCTCATTGGCGGATATTTTGTATATCCTTTCAAGAGTCACGGACAGGTATTTTAAAAAGCGTGTGGAACAGTCAACAAATGTCATTTTTCTCCTCTTCTTTCTCTCAGCTCTTTAAAACAAGGCATTGTGACCCATGCCTCTCATCCCACCCTTTCCTGGCAGCTGCAGCATCCTTCACTTATGTCCTCTTTGTCTCCTGCTCCTGGACCCTTGCTGTCAGCTTATATAATAAATAACAGTTCAGTGAATAACTCTACATGGTGTTTGTGTGTGTGTGTGTGTGTATATAACTGGATCTCACTCTGTCCCCTAGGCTGGGGTGTCCCTTCCCAAAGTGCTGGGCTTACAGGCTGAGCCACTGTGCCTGGCCTGCATAACACTTTTAAACATGCTTTTCTCCTCTGCCTTCCATGGTAGTATGCCTCCCTGTTGCCTCCGAAACATCCTTTTTCCTGTTTCCTATCAGCTCTGTTTCTTTGTCCCCTCCCTTAAATGTTGTTTCTTATCTCCTTGGTTCTCTTTTTTTTTTTCCTTCCCCCTTGATCTATTTTGTAAATTATATTTGCAAATGATGCATGTAAATAGTTTTAAAAAATTAAATAGTTTTTCAGGGTTTATCATAAAAATAGTGAATCCCTGTCCTGTCCCATTCCTCCCCATCCCTGCTGCTGGCTCCCAGTGGCAACGCCCTGCAGCTCTTTTAGCCACATTGTGGGCTAATGTGCTTGTAGCACTGTTTGTTGCTTTAATCAGATACTGAGTTTCTACTATGCATGACAAGGATTTATATATTCACACACATACGTGCATTCACCCTTCTTCTCAACACAGTCACTTAAACTTTTCCATTAAATCAGCATTCATTATTTACATTTTTATGGCTACAGACATTGTTTACAACTGACCCTATAGTGTTTGTGATGATTACAGTTCTTTTACTTTTGTTAGTTTTTTATGAACACATCATTAATCCGTCCCAGGTGCCTCGTCAGCAGCTTAAATCTCCTCTCCGTGTGTTTGGCTGTTGTGTCCTGGAACCCTTGTGTCCTATGCCAGTCTTGCAGTGGTGTCTCCGTGGCCGCTGTCCAGCCTCTTGAGAGGTCTGAAGCTTTTAAGACTTCCTATGTGTCTAGATCTGAACAGTTGTAAAGCTGTGCCTTGGTATGAGTCTCGTTTCATCCATTTCATTCATCAACATGGATGCACAATGGGCCCTTTGAACCTTGAAAGTTGTGTGCTTTAGTTCTGGCCAATTTTCATATATATATACACATACACACACAGACATACACATGTATGTGTATATATGCACACACTTTTTGGGAAGAATTCTCTTCTCTTCCTTCTCTTTGTTCTTTCCATCTAAAGCTTCTATCAGCAGATTGTTGGATGTTTTGGAATGAGCTTCTACTTTACTTCTGTTGATCTTTTTGTCTGTGTTCTACTGCTATGTGCAAGTATTTTTTTCAATTTCATTTGATTTCCAGGAGGCCTCCTCTCCCCACTTTTTAAATAGCCTCTTTCTTCTCATGAGTATACTGTCTCTTGTTATTTCTGAGAATATAGTTGTTGTTTTTTATTATTTTTTAGCCTCTGCATTGTCTGTTTCCCTCAGGTTCCTTTATATCTGTTTGGGTTGGGCACTGTCTTTTACCTAAGAGGTTTTTCAAATGTCAGGTGATACTTGAAAGTCTGTTCCTCTTTCAGAGCAGGGAGTTAATAAATGGATTGGAGGTGTGCTCCATGTCCCCTTTTCCCTCCAGCTTCACCTCGCATCTGCCAGCAAGTCCTGGCTCCGCCTGCTTTCATCCCCTGCTCTGTCATGGAGTGGGAAGAGCTTGCACTCTGAGCCTCACCATGTACTGTCTGACCTTGGAGAAGTTACTTTGCCTCTTCAGTGCTCCGTTTCTTCATTTTAAAATGGGGCTCATCAGGCACAGTGGCTCATGACTGTTTCCCAGCACTTTGGGAGGCCAAGGTGGGGAGAATCATTTGAGGCCAGGAGTTCAAGACAAGCCCGGGCAACATAGCGAGACTCCATCTCTGCAATAAATTTTAAAAAATTAGCCAAGGGTGGTGGCCCATGCCTGTCATCTCAGCACTTTGGGAGGCCAAGGTGGGAGGATCACTTGAGGCCAAGAGACAGAGACCAGCCTGGGCAATGTAGTAAGACCCTGTCTCTACAAAAAATTAAAAAATTATCTGGGCATGGTGGTGCACACCTGTAGTCCCAGCTACTCGGGAGGCTGAGGTGGGAGGATTGCTTGAGCCCAGAAGTTCAAAGCTGCAGTGAGCTATGATTATACCACTGATTCCAGCCTAGGTGACAGAGCAAGACTGTGTCTCTAAAAAAATAATAATAATAACATAAAATGGGGCTAATGATACTACCTACCTCAAAGAGTTGTTATGGAATTGGAAGAGTTTAGAATACTGCCTGGAACATTGTAAGCAACATGTAAATATTGACTATTTTTATAACCCTCCTGGGATCAAATCACTGTCATTTCTTGCATGATTTAGTTGTAATATCAGAAATGTGTTCCCTGGTCATTCCATAAAAAATAACAGTCTCCCCAGTCCAGGCTAGGCGCATGGCTCACGCCTGTAATCCCAGCACTTTGGGAGGCCGAGGCGGGCGGATCACGAGGTCAGGAGATCGAGACCATCCTGGCTAACATGGTGAAACCCCGTCTCTACTAAATATACAAAAAATTAGCCGGGTGTGGTGGCGGGCGCCTGTAGTCCCAGCTACTCAGGAGGCTGAGGCAGGAGAATGGCATGAACCTGGGAGGCAGAACTTGCAGTGAGCCAAGATCACGCCACTGCACTCCAGCCTGGGTGACAGAGCGAGACTCCGTCTCAAAAAAAAAAAAAAAATCTCCCCAGTCCTTTGTTTTATTTTTCCATATTGCTTCTTGCCATCTGACGTATCATATATTTACTTAGTTGCTTATTGTCTGCCCTGTGTGCAGGGACTTTGTTTTTTTCACTTCTTTATTCTCAGAACCTATAGCAGCACCTGTCTTATAAGATGCTTAGTAAATGTTTGTTGAATGAATGAATGTGTTGGTGGGTCTTTCTGCCTGGTGAGCTTCACAATAGGTGACTGCGCAGCCATTTCAGTAGGTGACACCCCTGTCCCATAACCCTCTTAACTATTTGGGGGTATTTTATCTTGGGCTGGATACCTGAGTATCTGGAAGCACCTAATTAGATATTGAATTGTCTTTGGGCTTATTTTTCTGTATGACATAAAGACAACAGTTGAAGCGTTATCAAATAGGAAACCCTAAATGATCTTGCCTTTGTGTGCTGTAGAACCTTGTCAAGGTCACTGTTGTAACCAGTTTCTGACTTAGTTTCGAAGATGGTACTTAAAAATCAAAACTTCATTGTAGAGGATTTTGAACATATGCAGAAGTAGAGAGAAGAGCATAATGAATTCTCTCTCCCCATACCCGGGCCCAGCCATCTCTCACCGCCAGGCCTGCTTCAATATTCAATAGTAGCACCAGGTACTTCCTCTCTGAAGAGAGAACTTGGAAGGACACATTGCCTAAGATTGCATTTCAGTTATATTTGCAAGAACTTAAGTTAGGCTTTAGGAAGCCAGCAGGGCTCTGAGAACATAGACTCCATCGAGGGATTGTAGGAGATTTGAAAGAAAAAGTAGACATGTTTTTCTAGGTTATTTAGGGTCTGCCCTACATGGGAAGTAAGGAGCAGACATTTAGGCCACTTCTCCCATCTTTCAGCTGTATTGTGCAGAAGTTGGATTGGCGAAGTGTTGTGAATCTAGTACTGCCATTGACTCGCCTGCACATCTCTGCAGACGTACATGGGAAGTTGTGTGACAAAACAGAATATCCTTCCCCTAGACGTTGGTGGTCCACTGCAGGGATGGTTGTGGGGTTGAGCCCTGGGAATCTGGCTCTGAGTCTCTCCTTCTGGGACTAGATGCTTCCCGTTCCTGCATCGGCTTCCGGAGTGTGGAACCACCGTTCAAAGCTGTTAAAGACATGGAAGTGCCGTGGATGACGCCATAGCTCAGCTCTGCCAGCAGCTTAACCAAGGTTCCAGTTCCGGAATATCCAGCCTTTCATTTCTTGGGGTGTGGGGGCCCAGTCATCTGGCAGAAGTCATTCAAGCCCGACATTCTTTTGGCCACACCGTGCTGCCTTAGATGAGCTTTTCTGTAGTAGTCTCCATCCTAGTTAGTGTTTTAAAATGGGAATGAAATGGCACTTTGATAACAAATTTTAGTGGAATAGTCTGAGAGAAACCAGCAGCTTCGTATAAAATGATCTCATTCACAGGTATTTAATTAGCACTCAAATTATATAACCTTTCTGCAAGTGTGAGGGAGCAGTTGGGCTGGCTGACCTTGAAAATCACTTTTGAACAGAGGAACTCTTCCCTGTCTGTGATTAGCACACAGAGCGATCTGTTTCTCTAGGCTGTTGAGATTCTGGCTTAGGGTCTTTGTGGTATCTCTGATTCATGAACGGGATCATCAGTGCACTCTTCACTGTTGTGTGTGACTGAGTATATTTACTGCCACGCTTCATTTCCCTTTTCCTTTCCTATATTAGAATACCTGAGGGAGATTCTAGGTTATTTAATGTTCTTATAAATAGATATATTGTTATATTATGGCAAAGAAAACACTTTGTGACTTAAAATTCTGTGTACAGGAAACCTTGATGATAGATGGGTTTGTAAGTTTGAGGCGTTAAATAAAAATGTGTGATCTGCAATAATTGTTCGAATTTTTTTCCCCAAGTAGTGTGATGATGATTCATTTTATTAAGTCTCTGGGCTGCAATGCTACTTGTCAGGGTGTTAGAAGAGGAAGACAGGCTTAGTGGTCCTAACGTGCTAAGAGAAAAAGGCCCAAACGATGTGTTTTAAAGATGGGCTTTATGTTGGGCCCATTTGGAAGGTTGCTGGCCCTTAGCTTCCCTCAGTTCTATGAGTTTTCTTTGTCTAATCCTTTGTCTAAGTAGCCACCATTGTTAATTTTCAAGTAGGCACAGAATTCTCCTATGCAAATTCCCTGAGGCAAGAGGGTCTGGGCAACACAGAAAACAGGCGAGATGTGTAAGGACCTGGCCCTTGCTTTACACTTGCTTTTCCAGTTAGAAGGCAGGATGCCCTCATGCCCGTGCCTGTGCTGTCAAGGATGGACCCCTGCCAGTGGGATTGGCTTTCTTCAATTAATGCATGGACCAAGTATATGTTAAAATAACTAAAGGAGTGGAATTGGAGTGTTCCTAACACAAAGAAATGATCGATGCCTGAGGTGACGGACACCCCAAATACCCTGATGTGGTTATTACACTTTGTATGCCTGTATCAGAGCGTCACACATACGCCATAAATATATACACCTATTTGTACACTTAAAAATAAAAAATTAAGGCTGGGCATGGTGGCTCATGCCTGTAATCCCAGCACTTTGGGAGACCAAGGTGGGTGGATCACCTAAGGTCAGGAGTTTGAGATTAGCCTGGCCAAGATGACGAAACCCCGTCTCTACTAAAAAATACAAAAATTAGCTGGGCGCGGTAGCAGGTGCCTATAATACCAGCTACTTGGGAGGCTGAGGCAGGAGAATCGCTTGAACCCGGGAGGTGGAGGTTGCAGTGAGCCAAGATCGCGCCACTGTGCTCCAGCCTGGGAGACAGAGCAAGACTCCATCTCTAAATAAATAAATAAGTAAATAAATAATTAAAAAGGTGAAAAGATTAGTAAATTGACACAGTGCTAGGGGCTGAGTTTTACCCCTCCATGTACCTCAAACTATAACTGTATTTGGAGATAGGGCTTTTAAACAGGTGAGTCCTGAGGGCGGGCCGTAGTCCATTCTCACTGTTGTCCTTGTAAAATGGGGAACTTTAGACACACACAGAGACACCAGGGATGCACACAGAAGAAAGCCCCTTTGAGAATGCAGGGAGAAGGCTGCTGTCCACAGGCCAAGGAGAGAGGCCTCAGGAGAAACCAGCCCTGCCGACACCTAGTCCTCTAGGACTGTGAGAAAGTCAAGTTCTGCTGTTGAAACCCCCAGCCTGTAGTATTTTGTTTTAGCAGCCGTAGCAAACTGATACGTGCAGTGTTCAGACTAAAACAAATTTAAATCACATCTTAGATGGCACCAATTAAGATTCCTGTTTTGTTCCTAAACACACGTTGGCATAGAGGTCCGAGGGCTGTGGCTCTGCCCGTGTGTGGGGCTTTCTTCTGAGTCCTGTGCTCCAGGGGCTCCCTGGGGAAGAGGCTGCCTTTGGATTCTCGCTTTGCCTGCACTGAGTAGAATGCACTGATGGCCTCCAGTGAGATGAGGCTGTGCGAGAACATGGTGCATGTGGGTAAACACCTGTTTTTGAGGGAGAACATAAATTGGAGGAAATCCACTTTTTGAGATAATGTATTTCTTAATAAAACACCTTAGTTAGGCAGCTGAAGCAAAATGGGTACATGTTTGTGGGAGTTCTTGGGGCCCTGGGGAGTAAGCATCTCACCACTCCAATACAGTGTAGGTCAACAGTGGGAAAATGTCCCGAGTAAGAGTGTAAAATTATTGAAGGATGCTTCTCTTATAATCTTATTTGTTTGACCCTGAAAACGTAAGTTTATTATTATTATTTTTGAGACAGTCTCACTCTGTCACCCAGGCTGTCACCCAGGCTGTAGCGCAGTGGCACGATCGCAGACCACTGCAGCCTTAACATCCTGGGCTCAAGCCATCCTCCCACCTCAGCCTCTCGAGTAGCTGGGACTACAGGCTCATGCCACCACGCCCGGCTAAGTTTTTGTATTTTTTTGTAGAGACCCAGGCTGGTTTTGAACTCCTGAGCTCAAGCACTGGGATTACAGGCATGAGCCGCCGTACCTGGCCCATAAGTTTATTCAGTTTTGTTTTGTTTTGTTTTGTTTTGTTTTGTTTTGTGATAGGGTCTCACTTTGTTGTCCAGGCTGGAGTGCAGTGGTGTGATCGTAGCTTACTTCAGCCTTGACCTCCTGTGCTCAGGTGAGCCTCCCAAGTAGCTGGGACTACAGGTGTGTGTCACCGTACCTGGCTGATTTTTCACACTTTTTGTAGAGATGATGTCTCACTATGTTGCCCATGCTGGTCTTGAACTCCTGGGCTCAAGTGATCCTCCTACCTCAGCCTCCCAAAGCACTGGGATTACAGGCGTGAGCCACTGTGCCTAGCTCGTAAGTTTATTCTGTGATCCGGTAGGTTGGTTATGGTTTCTTTCTGTTGTTGTTGTTTTTCCTGTTTCGTTCCCTTGCTTGCTTATTTTCCCTCGCTTGCTCATGCCCCTTCATCGCTCTCTAACTTTTTTCCCTTTTTCTTACCCCGACTTCTACCTGAATGCTAGGCGCTGGGCTAGGCTCTGGGGAGTCATTGGTGGATTATACAAGCCTGGCCCGTGACCCCATTCAGCTTGCAGCCTAGTGGGGAAGGCATATGGGCATTTGCAACATGGAGTGACAGATTCCATGGGGCGATGCACGGTAATTGGGGGTGCACAGGCAGGGACTCCAACCGCGGGCCTCAAGGATGGTTTCCGAGTTGAGCTCTGATGGGCAGGGATGAATGAATGGTGGGGGCAGGGGAGCGTGTCATGTTAGCGTCTCTGGGTGGTGGAAGATATGAGAATGAATTGGCAGAAGATCCATCTGGAAGGATGGAGAGAGGGTCATCATAGCTCATAGTAGAGAGCTGGCGGGGAGTGATGGAGTCGGGGCTGGGAGGTCAGAAGTAGCCAGGCAACGTTGGATGCTGAAGCCTTGTGAAGGAATTTTGCCATTAGGTTAAAGATGGCGAGAAGCTGGGGGTACAAAATTCAACAAATAGGAAAGGATATAGCACCTTTGTGCTATACCAACAAATAGGAAAGGATATAGCACACTCTGTCCCCCAGCCACTCTGTTTCTGTCCTTGCAGGTAGCTGCTGTTATATGTGCACCTACTGGTCTTTGGCTCTTCTTTGTTTTTCCTTGTTTTCATTTAAGCATCTGTCCTAGAGATGGGTTGGATGGTGTTCCCCCTAAATTCATACGTGGAAACCCTAACCCCAGTGCCTCAGAATGGGACCTTATTTGGAGAGAGGGTCTTTACGGGGATGATCAAGTGAAAATGCGGTCATGAGGGTGGGCCTAATCCAGTGTGACTGCTGTCCTTATATATAGGAAGAGGAAATTTGGACACAGACACACGTAGAGGGGAGATGATGGGAAGAGACTTAGGGAAAAGGCAGCCAGCTGCCAGAAGCAAGGAGAGGCCTAGAACAAACCCTGCCACCACAGCCCTCAGAAGGAGCCCATCCTGCTGCCACTTTGATCTTGGACTTGGAGCTCCCAAAACTAGAGAATAAATTTTGGTTATTTGAGTCACCCAGTTTGTGATACTTGATTATGACAGCCCTAGCACGTTAATGGCCATATCAAGAGTAGGCAAGAATATGGATTATAAATTATGATATCTGCTTTCTTCCATTTAAACTTTTAAATTCATTTAATAAATGAAAGCTTCAAGCATGCAAGACATAGATACTGTAATGAATTCCCACACAGCTTCCACCCAGCCTGAATTAGCTGCAGCCCATCTTTCTTCATGCTGCCCCCGTCCACTTTCTCCACGCCCTCGTGCTGTTTGGAAGCAAATTCCAGACATCATTAAGTAGGTCACTATCTCCAAAAGATAAGGACTACATTTAAAAACAACTACATGACCATTATCACTCCAAGGAGAAATGAATTACATTTTCTTAATATGGTCAGTTAGTGTTCAGATTTCCAATAGCCTGAAATGTCATAGTTTTTAAAATAGGTTGAATCATGATTCAAATAACATCCATATGTTGGAATTGGTGGGTAGGTCGTTTAAGTCTTTTAATGTTTGCCACTCTCCCTCTCTTCATCTCTTTCTTTTTTACATTTTCCTAGGCTTTTCTCCCCAGGTGTTTTTCACAGCCTGTGTTTTGCTGATTACATTCTTGTGGTGGTATTTCACATGTCTCGCTATTCATAATGTTTCCTATACATTGACATTTGGATCTAGGTGGTTGATTAGATTGAGGTTTGATATTGTTTTTGTTTGCTTGTTTTGGGCAGTACTGTTGCATAGGTGGTGATGTGTTTTTCTATCAGGAGATAATGTCTGTCTTTCTGTGTTATCAGCTATTGATATAAATTTCATGTGTCATAAAATGTTATTTTGGATTAAAAATACGATTTAAAAACGTGAATTCTTAATTATTCTTAGCTTTCAGGCCATACCAAAACAAAAACTGTGGGCAGGATTTCACCCAGTGGCCACAGTTTCCTGATCCCTATTACCCGAAGAGAGCAGCTGCTTAGACCACAGGGGTACCAAAGTTCAATGTTACAAAACTGTGATACGTTGTTTTCTAAGGTAGTTGTGACACCAGCAGTGAATAAGCAGCTCTACTTCCTGAACTGAGGTCTTTACATTAGCAGTTCACTTTAAAAGAAACCAGGGCTCTTTGGGGAAATGATTGATAGGAGGTTTGAAACAGAAACTATAAAAGATGAGCCTGGAACAACCCAGGGAACAAGAACTCCACCCAGGCCTGCCGGGACCCTGTGGGAGGGCTTGGGAGCAAACCGCTTTAGAGGCCCTGCTTGCCAAAGACAGGACAATGGGAGTGTCAATCAGAACAACCACAACGGATGGAAGCCTGTGGGTGCTTTAAATCCATTAGCTCATAATGATACCACAGAACAGTGACAGCAGCTCTCTGAACTGGTCACTGCCAGAGGATGCTAGTGAACCAACTTTTTTTTTTTTTTTTTTTTTTGAGACGGAGTCTCACTCTGTCGCCCAGGCTGGAGTGCAGTGGCGCAATTTTGGCTCACTGCAACCTCTGCCTCCTGGGTTCAAGCAATTCCCCTGCCTCAGCCTCCCGAGTAGCTGGGACCACAGGCGCGCGGCACCACACCTGGCTAATTTTTTGTATTTTAGTAGAGACGGGATTTCACCATGTTGGTCAGGATGGTCTCAATCTCCTGACCTTGCGGTCCCCCCACCTTGGCCTCCCAAAGTGCTGAGATTACAGGCGTGAGCCACCGCACCCAACCACCAACTCATTTTTTAAAAACTGGCAAAGAAAGAGAAAGATTTAAGTATCTAGTCTGCCTTTTCCTTATGACTTGAACCACTGGGTAACCAAATAGTAAATGTGAGGAAATTTCTCTTTATAAAAGCATATCCACTAGTGACTGAACAAGGAATGACAACATTAGGATATCCAGCATTTTGTAATCCCTAATGGATCTAAATATTGATCATCATTTCTTTTTATCTGTGGCCTTTAATTTTTTTTAATTGAATCCCAAAATGGCTTCACAGACAACTCTTTAGTTAATTACATATGGGTCCAGTTTCATCTGAGGTTCTAGAGATCATGAATCAGATAATTGGGCTGGAGTTATAATGGTTGAATTAATAGGTGGTATTCCTGGCTTACCTTGAGTCATTACTGAGAAATTGCATTCTCCAAATTACCTGTCTCTAAAACAGATAATATGTACCTACCTCTTAGAGTTTCTCAAGTTTTCTGCTTATTGAATCAAGTTCTAGGTAGCTATTAAAATGCTTTGAAAACTATTAAATGAAAACTCACAGAATGTGCTGTAGACATGCCGGGTGTTTTTTAATCAGTGTCTTGGGGAAAGCATACGTAGTCCGCCAGACCTCAAGTGGTGCTTGCTCTCAATTTGTGATGGGAAAAGCTGCCTAAATGTATGGTGATGCCTGTTCTTGATGTTGTTTGGTAGATGACTGGCTCGACGTATGCCCTTCTCAGTGCTGTAGGCTGCATGTTAAAGCTGCCTTTCTTTATCGGGTTCTAACAGCTGCAGTCAGGAACTGTGTCAGGGACTGGTTTCTAGTTTGACCACGGCGGTATAGGGATTTTATTTGTGGTTCTTCAAGTCTAGAATTTACTTCCTCTCTGTGGTTTCTGCAAACCCATCTCACCTTCCAGCCTATGTTTGATTTCCTCATTTTATGGAAGTTTTTTTTTTTCATTGCTAAATAGAGTTTTTTTTTATAGCACAGTGCTTTTGGATTCATCAAAAGAAAAATACTTTAAAGTTTTAAAAAGGGGTAACTAAAAATGTCTACTTGAAGCTACCTAGTCAATTTCTGAGGCAGTAGTTTTAATGGGACTGTTAGATACTGAGGTTGAGTAAGTGTGGTTCACACTGAGGAAATCTAAGGGAGAGTAGGTGCCCTGCAGACCCTAGCAGAAGTAAGTGTAGCAGAGAGCTAGGGCAAAGCGTGGCATAGTTCATTGGTCTTAACCTGGTTATACTCTTCATGCCTATCTAGTGACTCACAGAGGACACTTTCATGAATCAGATAATTAGGCTGGCATTCATACAGTCCTTATCCAGTTCTGTAATAAATAAGTAGTTTGTGATGATTAAAAAAACAAAACAAAAACTCTGGGTGCAAGAGAGGAAAAAGTAAGTCAAGATCAGCTATGTGGAGTTTGAAGAAGTATAAACTACCCTAATTAATGACAGACTTGGGTTCAAAGGACAGTGGGCTGTTTTTAAGTGTTAAAGGTTAACCACATAGAGGCAGAGCAGTGGGGTTTCAAGGAAAGCGAGGGAGCTTGCACCCAGCACACCTAAACTCAGTCTGGCCTGCCACTGTCCCACCTGGGTTCATGGGCATATCAGTTTCTTCATCTGTGACGTGGAGCTGGTCGTATTACCTCAGAGGTATTGTGACAGCCAAATGAAATAATACTGTATTTTATCAAATGTCAGATGAGGTTGATGATAAGTCACACCCTTATTTTTGTACCATTAAAAAGAAGAAATGCTGCCAGTTAAACTAACTTGAAGTGTGAGATGCACCTGAAATTCAGAGATGCAGTGGACAAACTATGTGTTATTTTTTCTTTTTATTCTCCCTTACAATCCAAATGCGTCTTTAAAAACAATCAATAAAAAACAGTGTACGTGAAAGCGCTTTGCTTTCCTCAGGAGTCAAATTTAATTTTTATTATGTGAATCGGGAGTGAAGCACAGTTCTTCAGAAATAATTCCAGCAGTCTGGCGCAGTGGCTCATGCCTGTAATCCCAGCGCTTTGGGAGGCTGAAGTGGGTGGCGCACTTGAGCACAGGAGTTCAAGACCAGCCTGGACAACATAGTGAGACTCCCATCTCTCAATAGAAAAAAAAAAGAGAAGAAGAAGAAATTCCAGTGGGGAAGCACAGGCTTCTTGTCTGGATGAGTGAACAGCTCACTGCAAGGAGGAAGAGAAGAAAATCATCCTTCTTGGTCTTCATAAGAATTGGCTCTCAGTGCCTCAAGCTCCTCACTTAGTTTAGGTTTTCCAAATGGACACAAGTGTGTCTGTGGTTAGGGAGTTCTTGTTCTCATTGAAAGTTGACTTCCTCCAGATTGGTTTCAAGAGGAAGCACCGAGTTACCTCCTGTGTTAAATGTATGGGCTTTCCTCTGTTTTAGACTTTGTTGATTTAGAACTCGGAGATTCTCGACACCCCTTGGTTAACTGTATTATTCTTAAGCACAGACTGAGCCCGCATGTGACAATGGTGTTTCAGCATTGCTTTCACAAAGGGACCTTTTGTTATTGAAAAAGAACTTAGTTCTGTTTGCAGTTCATTTTAGACTTCCCTGATCTTCACTGAAGCTTATTTTAGATTCAAGAATGTGTTTTGCTCACCTAGGAGTTTGGGTTAGTTTTTCTCCTCTCTTCAAGTACCCTAGCTTCATTTAAGAAAAAAATAACCTCATTAATTTATCTCTCTGCCTTCCTTTTGGTGCATTTGAACACTTAATTAGCCATAAATGAGGATTTATTTTTATTTTTTATTTTTATTTTTTGAGACAGGGTCTTGCTCTGTCACCCAGACCGGAGTGCAGTGATGTGCTCACAGCTCACTGCAGCCTCCTCCTCCTGGGCTGAAGCCATCCTCCCACTCAGGCTCCTGAGTGGCTGGGACTTCAGGCACGTGTCACCACGCCCAGCTAACTTTTATTTTTATTGCTATTTTTTGTAGATATGGAGTCTCACTTTGTTGCCCAGGCTGGTCTCAAACTCCTGGGCTCAAGCGATCCTCCCACCTTGGCCTCCCAAAGTGCTGGGATTACAGGCATGCTCACTGTGCCTGCCATAGATGAGGATTTTAAGGAAAAGTTTATTTCTCAGTAAAACTCCAGTAGCTGAGACTTTAATAGTTTGCTCTAACAAAGAAAAGGTTCACAACTATCCTAGTTGAATAATATGTTTTCCGGATAATGAAGAACTTGCTAAAAATAAGATGTAAAAATCTTTATGCTCTAGATAGGGATGGGAAAAGGCCAGGCGGTAAAATATTTTAGGCATTGTGGCTCACAGGCAGTATCCTTGGCATATTCTTTTTTTTTTTTAAACAGCCCCTTAAAGATGTAGAAATCATTCTTTGCTGGAGAGTCAGGGGAGGCCCCCCACGCAACAGCAGGCCTCAGGCTGTAGTCTGCAGGCCGCCTCCCTCCCTGCTTATCATGACCAGAGCTCCTTGGAGCAATGGCTGGTTCTCAAGCAGAGTGGGGAAAATATGAGGAGCCTGGAGCTTCCTGTCGTGCCCGGAAGTAAGGAAGAGTTGGAGAAAAAGGGAAGGATGGGGCATGCCAAAAAGATCCAGTAGTCACCTTGATAGAGCTCCCAGTGACAAGGCTGGAACCATTGGAGCCACAAAATAAGTGATGATGACTTTGGATTACAGCCCGGAGAATAAATATCCGTGAGTCCATAAGTATATACATGACTGAATAAAATAAATAAGGGGAGGAGAGGGGACCAGTCTTCCTTACAGAATTCCAAATAACAAATGTAGAAGAAATGAGGGATATAGAAAATCACCTTCCAAACATCACAGTAGTAATTGCTGTAGGCAAGATGCGCTGACAGATGCAGAAAACTGGTGTGCAAGACCTGAAGGAGAAACAGGCAGTTGCATAGCCTCAAAGTTTCTTCCCCTGATATTACTAATTACTGGAGGGTTTTTAACCTGTGTCTGCAGACTCTACTACTCCTCCCTCCAGGAAGTACAGCTTATGTCCCTTCCCTGTGGGCCAGCATTGCTTTCGAGGAAGAGTATGAGAAGGGAAAGGTAGGCCTGCAGTGGTTTGGTGACGCCTGGTGGGAGCCACCTGGCCCATGGGATCAAAGGTCACCTCACCAGGCATAGGTCATGCGCCCTGCTGTGCAAGCAGGACAGTTCACCCCACTGGAATTCTCTAACTCCTTCCCAGGTAGCCACAACCTTGGTCTAATCCTGAGAAGACATTGGGTGGCCCAGGTTGAGAGACATTCCACAAAATAACTGACCAGCACTCTTCAAAAGTGTCAAGAGTTATGAAATGCGAGGAAAGACGAGAAGCTGTCAGAGACTGGAGGAGCTGAGGGGCATGTGGTGATTAAATGCAATGTTGGTAGTTTGGATTGAGTCTGAAAAGAAAAAAGGACTAAAGTGGAGAAAACAGTAAAATCCGAATAAAGCCTGAAGTTCACTTCATAGCCTTGTTACCAGTGTTACTGTCCTAGTTTTGATCAGCATACTGTGGTAATGTACGATGTTAGCATTAGTGGAAGCTGGGTGAAGGCTGTATATGAACTCTCTGTATTGTCTCTGTAACTCCTCTGTAAATCTAAATTATTTCAAAGAAACAGCAGCTTCTTATCCTGGATGGATCATCAGCTTTTTCTCGAGCATTATTTTATTAACCCTTACACCCATTTGTATGTAGAGGAAAATATATTGATTCACTAATTAAAGTTGATTTTGGAATGTACATGTTTTTAATATTATTTATCTCTCTTTCCAGGGGAGGCGCCACCTGCTGCAGAAGTTTCCTCATCTTTTGTGATCCTGTGTGTGTGCAGTTTAATAATATTAATAGTGTTAATTGCAAACTGTGTATCCTGCTGTAAGGACCCAGAAATAGACTTTAAGGTGAGCACAGAGGGTAGGAACATTTAAAATGGTCTTCCAATATGTTTTTCAATAGAATAACTGGATAGCATAGTCCTTTGGGAACAGGATCAGCAGATTTTTTTTCTTCCCCTAATGGCCAAATAGTAAATATTTTCTACCTTAGTGAATAGTAAATATTGTGGGCCATACAGTCTCTAAAACAGCAGCTCAACTCTGCCAGGATAGACACTGTTACCAAATGGTCATGGCTTTGTGCCAATAAAACTTTATTTACACAAATAGGAGGTTTGGATTTGGTGCATCAGCTGTAGTTTGCTCCGCCTCTGTCATTGACAATAACCACTTGCCTGTGGTGAGTTGAGGTTCTTGCTGAGTGAGGAGTGAAGCGTGGTGATTGAATTCATTGTTGTCCGTAAGGGCTATGAGGAAGAGCAAGGTGATTGTTCCCCTCCACCCCCAAACTTCTGTAGACTGGTGAATTTGTGGTCACTGAGATTACTGAGGCAGAGGGATCCCCCAGTGTGTTTTGTGAAAGAGGAAGATCATTGAAACCTCGAGTTCCCTAACAGGGAGGAGGAGGCTGCAGATTGTAAAGTCCTGGCCAGGGAGGGTAATAGAGAAGATCTGGTTGTAGCAGCAGACGGTGGAATGGACCAGTGAACCAGCCAGGAAGGCCTCTAGAACTTACTGCATGCCTGCTGGAGTGCATTCGGCCTATGTAAATACTTGTTATAAAGGAATACATGGGGGGAAGAAGGAAGGAATGTGGCGTGCAGAGAAAATGGTCCTTAATGTCGCTCCCTGTTGACCGCGCAGGGCTGGCCCAGGAGCCTGGAGGTCCAGTGGTTCAAATTGAGGGAAAAAAAAGGTCGTCTTCTGGCTAAAGCCTTGTTTTCCCTAGACATGGGGCCCTGGTCTTTAGAACCTCATGGCTGTTTTTGTGTGCTGTCTTTACCCCGAGCCTTCTAGTAGCGCTGAGGAAACACACAGATGTGCTGTTTTCTTGGGTCAGCACTGGCCGTATACACACAGAGGGCTGAGAACACAGGAGGGCGGTTGGAAAACACTAATGGGGATCAGTTCCTTTAGAATATTTTGCCCCAGACCTGTAGAGTTTTACTCACAACATCAGTCCCTAGGCCTTAGAACCCCTACACACACTGCTATGGCGCCTGCTGACGGCACTAGTAGTAGGGGCACAGTTGTCGGTGGACAGTTTGTGTCCCTTGCTTGTTAGTCTTGCTGTGGGACTTTACACAGAAACCTGGCCATTTCAGGACAAAGATAAAGCCTGATCAGTGTTGCTGGTACTGAAATCCAGTCTCCATCTCACATTTCATGATGCCTCATTCTTGCCTTAGATCATGCAAAGCTTTTTGAATCTCAGGATTGAATGCGGGAGTTCATTTGAGAGCCAGGAATCTGTGTTGTTACCAAGCTTCCCCCGGAGATGCTGGCGCAGGGGCCGCAGTGTCTTAGAGGACTGTCCAGCTCTAGAGTCTGTGTGACTGTGTAAAGAGTATTTCCATCTGTGATTTATTGGCTTTCTCTAGATTTAAAGCTGTGCAGTTTTAGAGCTGATGGTCCGTGGAAGTCATTTTACAGACCAGGAAGCTACAGTCTGGTAACACAGGTGACTTGCCGACATTCATCCAGATAGCCAGCGGCAAAACTTTAAAAGTGACCCAGGCTTATCTAATTTTTCTTCTTTTCTTTTTTCAGACAGGGTCTCTCTCTGTCACCCAGGCTGGATCACACTTCACTGCAGCCTCAACCTCCCAGGCTCAAGCAATCCTCCCACCTTAGCCTCCCGAGTAGCTAAGGTTACTGCAGGCACACACCATCATTCCCTGCTAAGTTTTGTATTTTTTGTAGAGACAGGGTTTCACCATGTTGCCCAGGCTGATCTTGAACTACTGGGCTCAAGTGATCCTCCCGCCTCTGCCTCCCGAAGTACGAGGATTACAGGCGTGAGCCACCGGGCCTGGCCATTTTTCTTATTTTTATACTACATTACCTGGTCTGAATCTTTAGAATCATCTGTTGGTATATCTAGTGGTACATCATGCTGCTGCCAAATTTTGAATGGCATTATTTTAAGGTAGGAGTGATGGACAAAATCATTTTACAGAGAGAGCCCTATTTAGGAATGTCCAAAAGGAAAATTGAAGGATTTCCTCTGTTCAAAAATCGCCTCCCAGATTGAAGTTACGGTACCTCATTTTTCTTGCTCCCAACTCCATCAATACAAATAGCAATAATGTCCTTTAATGCACTGGAGAACATACATGAGAATAATGTCTTCTCACACGCATATGGAAACACAAGTGTTAGAGAAATCTACCATTGTAACTTTTAGTTTCTTTCTTGTATTGGATGGGGGCTAGGAGAGGTGGTAGAGAAAATGAAAATAAAAGTTCATAGACTGTTCAGTGGAGAACAGTCTTGTTCACTGATCTGTTCCCAGCTTCTGTTATGGTGCCTGGAGGGGTAATACATGTTAATTATCTGAACAAATGATTTGATGAATGACTTGATAATTGGCCGTGTCTATGGTAAATTAACATGGAAATCAAGGTATACCAGTTCCCCAGAATGGTGACGGAAGAATTGCGATAGCTTCCCACCGAACGTCATGTAAAAGGTTTCCACAACTTTATTTATTTATTTATTTATTTATTTATTTATTTATTTATTTATCTTGAGACGGTCTCGCTCTATCACCCAGCCTTGACCTCCCAGGCTCAAGCAGTTCTCCCTCAGCCTCCTGAGTAGCCAGGACTACTCCAGTAGTCCTGCGCCACCATGCCTAATTTTTTTAAATTATTATTTGTAGAAACAGGGTCTTGCCATGTTGCCCAGGCTGGCCTAGAGCTCTCGGGCTCAAGTGATCCACCTGCCTCAGCTTCCCAAAGTGCTGGGATTACAGGCATGAGCCACGTTGCCTGCCTGCATCCTCAATTGTAAAGTTGTCATCTTTAGAAAGCCAGACGTGTTTATATGTTAATTACACTTATGCGTCGCTTGGTTTTTTTAGTGACCTTTGTGGTTCAGATCCTGGTGATTTTTTTTAGCTAATTTAGTAATGTTTCCATTGTTACTCTTTTCAGAGAAATAGAACTCACTTAAAAATATCTTTTCTGAGTCTTTCAACATTTATTTTGATAGAAATCACATTTCAATTAGAAATGCATATACAACTTTAAAATAAAATGATTTATTTTGATTCAGTATGCAAAGAATCATGTCACAAAAGTAATAATATTAAAAGAATTGCTTGGCCAGGCGCTGTGGCTAACATCTGTAATCCTAACACTTTTGGAGCCTAAGACAGGAGGATTGCTTGAGATCAGCCTGGGCAACATAGGGAGACTCTGCCTCTACAAAAAAAAAAAAATTCAAAAAATTACCTGGGCGTGGTGATGCGTGCCTGCGGTCCCAGCTACTCGGGAGGCTGAGGTAGGAGGCTCACTTGGTTCCTGGAGGTCCAGGCTGCAGTGAGCCATCATCATGCCACTGTGCTCCAGTCACTGTGCTCCAGCCAGGCAACAGAGCAAAACCTTGTCTCAAAAAAAAAAAAAAAAAAAGAATTGCTTAAACTGTAGTCATTTGAGAGTAAATTTTTAAGCCTAGAAAACTATTTTTGTGTAAATTCCATTGCATTTAACTTCAAACTAACAGTTTAAAAACTTACATGAAATATGTATAATTTATTTTCCTGTCTTATGTATTCTGCTGTTTGGAGTCAGAGAACAAAATTACATATGCTTTTTACTTAACATTAAGTACAAACTGGAAAAAAATAATTGTGGCAGCAAGTTCCAAATCATTGTGCAAGTATGTTCCTATTTTAAGTGTTAGCCAATGGTTTTTAATGCTTGCTCTCTTTCATTTTAGGAATTTGAAGATAATTTTGATGATGAGATAGATTTCACACCACCAGCAGAAGATACTCCCTCTGTTCAGTCCCCAGCAGAGGTCTTCACACTTTCAGTACCAAATATTTCACTCCCAGCTCCCTCGCAATTCCAGCCTTCTGTAGGTAAGACCATACAGCCTAATGCCACGTTTTCATGAATTGTTTCTGAGATCTGAGAATGGGAGCCTAGCCATCATAAATATTGGACTGCCCATCTCCTCTTTGGTTTATTTCTCTTCCTTCTGCTCCCAGTGAAGCTGAATTCTAGTGGTCAGGCCCATTGTATTCCTGCAATAGCTTTGTCTTCTGCTTTCTGGACCCTGGGTCTGGTATGAGAATAAAACGAATCTCCTCGATTCATTGACATTGAACACCTGGACAGAACTCCCAGGCTCTGTTCTGGAGGTGGTTTCTCTGCTAGTTCTGGCCACGGCTGACCTTGCTGAGTAGGACACTGCTGGCTTCCACTGGGATGCCCTGCATTTGGGTAGGAGAGGAAAGTTTGGATATGTTAATCAGATTGACTTTTCTAAGCTTCTTCAGACAGAGGTTTGGTTCTGTGTTAATTGATGTCTTGTGAAAAAATAGAATGTGACTAGAAAAATAGAATGTGACTATAGTTTTTTTTTTTAGAGTTTGAAATTTAAGCCCTTTTTAGAGTTAGAACTTTTTGTGGTCTTAAGAAATTCTTATTCTGTGATTAAAATAATACCTTTTAAAAAATATTTTAAGCTTTTGCTTTGACAAAAGAAGTAGGTTCAAGAAGTAGGGTTTTCTGAGATTGCCGCAAGAAGGCTGTGTAAGTCTGTAGATGCTAGGACTACCTTTTCTGGTGTGACACACGCTGTGGGCTCTGCCTAGGGCAGAATAAACCCCCGAACTGATGCCACTGCAGGCAGGCATGACTATAAGAAAAAGCCAGATGGAACGTGACATAGTTGGTGCATTTCATTTAAATATTTGTAAAGTAAGAATATATTTAAATTTATAGATTTTGCAGCATTAAAAAAAACAACCTGGAGTGTTTAATTGCTGTAAATAACAATACCCCTACTCCAACCAAAATAATGAAGTTTAAAAGGAGGTCTAATATATTCTTGGGATAACTTAAGTATACTTACTCTAAATGGAAATATTTTATTGTTGCTTGTTTGATAATTTGCTTTCCTTTATACTTAAGAAAAACCTGGAGAGACTTCTCAGAGCTTTTACAGGCCCATAGTCGATCCCCAGTGGATTCATTTCAAGTAGCTGAATTCCAAATTAGATCAGCCTAAGTGGAAACGAGAATTTTTGACACATGGACCCAGACCGTAGGAAGAGCAGGGGTTCAGCTGACCTTGGAGACAGCTAGAACCAGGGCCTGGAACATCATCAGCATTTTAATTCATTTCTGATTTTCTCTTCTCTTCACATATCTGCTGAATCTCTTAGGCAGCTTCTCTGCTCAGTAGGGAGGTTGGCTGCCAGCAGCTCCACACCCATTCCCTTGTAGTTTTATAACCATAGAGGAAAGGAGCTTCTTTCTCTCTCTCCTTGGACCAGAAAGAAAACCCTTTGGAGGGACATTCTGGTTGTCTTCACCTAAGTCACAGGATGCAGAGCCATCACTGGTCAGGAAGGTGGGGACAGACAGACAGCTTCTCTTCAGGATCTACTGGGGATGGATGGGAGCACAGTCAGATGCAGGCAGAAGAGAAATTATGGTGACCTGGGCAGCCATTGTAATTTTGTTTATATACACACCCCTTTCTGTTTTACTGAAGCCCCGTACCCTAATATCCCTCTCCATAGGAAGAAATTATTTTAAATTTCTCTGAGTAGAATACACTCAGAATATTTTTATCATCTTGGGATACGAGAGGCCTTTCCAAGCATGCATCAAATCCAGAATCCATATAGGAACATACTGCCAAATCTGATTTACAAAAATGAAATATTCTGTATAGAAAAAGACACCACACACAAATTGACAGAGTCGCAAAAAATATTTGTGAACTACAAACAGTATTAAAAACGGTTACATATCAAGAGTACAAACAAATGCAGGATAAAAAGTAACACGCTACTAGAATAAATAAGCTGAGGACATGAAAGGAGAATCTCAAATGGCCAATAAACATAGTAACCTCGTTATTAATTAAAGAAATGCTGACTTAAGCTGAGAGCAGATAGGTAAAGATGAAAAGAAATGACACCAGGTAGTGATTGGCGAGCATGTGGAGGGCAGCAGGCAGTCTCATCCACTAGGATTAGTGCAGCTATAAATTGCTGAAGATGTTCTTTCTGGAGGGGTAGTCGGGCAACATATATCAAAATATGAGACATGTTGACTCTTGATCGAGCAGTTCCACTTTTAGTAATTTATCTTTAGGAACTAATTGGGCAAGTGTGCAAATATGCATGTACAAAGGACTTTATTGCAGCGTTGTTTGGCAGGGTAAGATGGAAACAGATTAAATGTCTGTCAATATGCAATTTGCTAAATTATAGTCAGTCAATACAGTGGCGATTTATGTGTTCCTATAAAAGGATCAAGGTGAACTGTATTTGACTACAAAAGATATTTGTGATATAGTACATGAAAAAGATATACCACATACAAGCAATTCTACAAGTTCTACCATTTTTTTCTTTTTTTCTATTTTTAAAATGTATTTTATTTTTTGCATAGATAATATATTCACTTGGTTCAAAAACCATAACATTACAAAAAATATATATATTTAGGCTGGGAGCGGTGGTTCATGCCTGTAATCCCAGCACTTCGGGAGGCCGAGGCAGGTGGATCATGACGTCAGGAGATTGAGACCATCCTGGCTAATACGGTGAAACTCCGTCTCTACTAAAAATACAAAAAAAAAATTAGCTGGGCATGGTGATGGGCGCCTGTATTCCCAGCTAGTCGGGAGGCTGAGACAGGAGAATGGCATGAACCCGGGAGGCGGAGCTTGCAGTGAGCCAATATCTCACCATTGCACTCCAGCCTAGGGGACAAAGCGAGACTCTGTCTCAAAAAAAAAAAAAAAGAAAGAAAAAAAATATATATATTGAAAAGTCTCCCTGTGGTATTTAAATGTGACCTATTTTCCACCGCTGGCTTCCCTAAGTAACAGCTGCACTGTTGGTTCTGGTTTTTCATACACCTTTCTCGAATTTGTTGATGCAGGTATCTCCCCTCACTCCCATTCACATTTACTTTTAATTTTTTAATTTTTTGTTTTTTAAAAGACTTTTTATAGAGAAGTTTGAGGTTCACGGGAAAATTTAGAGGAAGGTAGGTACAGACATATCTATTATGTCCCCACCCATACACATGCATAGTCCTCCTTTTTTTTTTTTTTACTCAAAGGTGTCATGGTAAATTCATTATTCTGCATCTTGCTTTTTTTTCACTTACCAACATACCTTGCAGATCTTTCCATATCATTAAAGGGTATGTATTCTTGCTTCTAGGTTCGTACTATGTAGATTGTATCGTTTAGCACAGTTTATTTAAACAGCCCCCTGTTGATGGATATTTGGCTTGTTTCTAATGCGAAAACAAATAAAGCTTGTATCTGTGTTGTTTTGCAGGTGGTTGTTGTACTGGTATCCGTAGAATATATTTCTTAAAGTGGGTCAAAGAGTACATGTGTTTATAATTTTGGTGGGTCTTGCCAGCTTACCCTCTGCAGGAGTCGACCAATTTATCTTCCTGCCAGTTGGGTATCTAATGGTAAATGCCATTGCTTTTGAAGCTAAATTGGTATCAATTCAAACTAGATTGTTATAAATTTAGGATGCTAACTGTAATCCCCATGGTAACCACTAAAAAATTTACAGAAAGGGAAATGAAGAGGGAATCAAAATGGTACACTAAAAAAAAAAAAAAAAAATCAATCACACATACAAAAAAGGATTTTTGATGCACAGGATTCCTAATTTTAATATAGTAAATTTTACAGTTTTTTTTTAGAGTATGAAATTTAAGCCCTTTTTAGAGTTAGAACTTTTTGTGGTCTTAAGAAATTCTTTCTTATTCTGTGATTAAAATAATACCTTTTAAAAAAATATTTTAAGCTTTTGCTTTGACATTTAGATCTAAAACCCATCTTGAGTTGATTTTTGAGGATGGTGTTAGGAGGAAATCCAACTTCAGCTTTCCTTATAGATTGCTGTGGTTTTTCAGCTTCATTCATGCACTGATCTTTCCTTTTCTCTCTGCCTCCATATGTGTATAGGTCTATTTTAGGCTTTCTATTCTCTGTCATTAATTTGTGTATTTCTTGTCCCAATACCATTCTCTTAATCATAATCATGTCATAATAACATGAATTACAAATATTTCTCAAATTCTGTATGTTCTCTTTCACTCTCTTAATAGTGTCCTTTGACGCATAAAACTTTTCCGTTTTAATTTTGATGAAGTCCAGTTTATCTGTTTTTTACTTTTGTTGCTTGTGCTTTTGGTGTCATATTTAAGAAACTATTGCCAAATCCCTGGTCAGGAAGATTTATCTCTATGTTGTCTTCTGTAAGTTTTATAGTTTTAGCTCTTGCTCCTTGATCTATTTTGAGTTAATTGTTTTATATGGTGTGAGGTAAGGATCCATCTTAATTCTTGTATACGTGGATATCCAGTTGTCTCACTTAACAGTGTTTGAGAGACTGTTGTTTTCCTATTGAATTGTCTTGGAACCCTTTTTGAAAATCAGTTTACTATATTTTTTGGGGTTATTTCTGGACTCTCGGCTGTATGTCCATCTTGATACAGACTCTTGATCTGTATGTCTGTCCCTGTGCCAGTACCACACCATTTTGATTGCTGTAGCTTTGGTTTTATAGTAAGTTTTGAAATCAAGATATATGAGTCTTCTTTGTTTTAATTTTTCAAAATCCTTTTGCCTATTTGGGATTTCTTACAATTCCAACTGAATGTAAGTATCAGCCTTCCTATTTCTGTAAAACAGGCCACTGGGATTCTGATAGTTTTTTTATTTTATTTTATTATTATTTTTTTTTAGTCTAGTCAAGTGAACCAGTGGGAGTGGAGAAGGAACAAAATAATCTGTAATGGTTGTAATCAAGGAATTTTTTTTTTGATGTACCATTTTGATTCCCTTCTCATTCCCTTTGGATTATATTTTTAGATGTTTTCTTAGTGATTATAATGATTACAATTAACATCCCAAATTGATAACAGTTTTGAGTTGATACCAGCTTAGCTTCAACAGCACACAAACTCTGCTCCTGTACAGCTCAGTCCCATCCCTTTATGTTGTTGTCACAAATTACATCTTTATACATTTTGTGCCTATTAACACAGTTATAATTTTTTTAATGCATTCGTATTTTAAATTGTGTAGGAAATAAAAAGAGGCGTTAGACACCAATAATACAGTAATAACGGCTTTCGTATTTACCTACATAGTTACCTTTACTGGAGATCTTTATTTCTTCAGATGGCTTTGAGTTACTGTTTAGTGTCCTTTTATTTCAGCCTGGAGGACTCCCATTAGCTTTTGTTGTAGGGCAGGTATACTGGCAGCAAACTCCCTAAACATTTGTTTATCTCAGAATGTCTTAATTTCTACTTCATTTTTAAAAGATAGTTTGGCCAGATATAGAATTCACAGGTATTTGCTTTCAGCACTTTCTCTGTGTCATCTCACTGCCTTCTAGCCTCCACAGATTCTTTTGAGTAATTGGTTGTTAATCTTATTGAGGATCCCTTGTATGTGATGAATTGCTTTTCTCTTGCTGCATTTGGGATTCTGTGTCTTCGGTTTTCTACAGTTTGTGTCTCAGTATGGATCTCTTTGAGTTTATGTTACTTTTTTTTTTTTTAAGTCTCACTTTGCCACCCAGGCTAGATTGCAGTGCTGCAATCATGGTTCACTGCAGCCTCGACTTCCTGGGCTCCAGTGATCCTCCCACCTCAACCTCCTAAGTAGCTGGGACTACAGGTGCACGCTACCACTCCTGACTAATTTATTTTTAATTTCTTATAGAGGCAGCATCTCACTGTGTTGCCTAATTAACTGGTCTCAAACTTCTGGGCTCAAGCAGTCCTCCCACCTCAGCCTCCCAAAGTGTTGGGATTACAGGCATGAGCCACTGTGCCTGGGCAAGTTTATCTTACTTGGAGTTTTTTGAGTGTGTAGATTCATGCCCTCTGTTTCCTTTTCTTTCTCACCTCCTTCTGGGACTCCAATTGATAATATGTCTCTTGGTTTATTTGACAGTGTGGCTCACACCTGTAATTCCAGCACTTTGAGAGGCCAAGGTCAGGAGTTCGAGACCAGCCTGGCCAACTAGGGAAACCCCATCTCTACAAAAAAATACAAAAATTAGCCAGGTGTGGTAGCTTGTGCCTGTAGTCCCAGCTACTCAGGAGGCTGAGGTAGGAGAATCAGTTGAACCCAAGAGGCAGAGGTTGCAGTGCGGGATCGCACTGTTGCACTCCAGCCTGAGTGATACAGTGAGACCCTGTCTCAAAGAAAAAAAATTAGGCCAGGTGTGATGGCTTATGCCTGTAATCTCAGCACTTTGAGAGGCTGAGGTGGGTGGATCACCTGAGGTCAGGAGTTCAAGACCAGCCTGCCCAACATGGAGAAACCCTGTCTCCACCAAAAATACAAAAAAAGTTAGCCGGGCATGGTGGCGCTTGCCTGTGGTCCCAGCTACTCGGGAGGCTGAGGCAGGAGAATCACTTGAGCCTGGCAGGCAGAGGTTGCAGAGAGCCAAGATTGCGCCACTGCACTCCAGCCTGGGTGACAGAGCAAGACTCCGTCTCAAAAAAAGAAAAAACTTAATTTAAAAAAATAAAGTCTTGGGCCGGGCGCGGTGGCTCATGCCTGTAATCCCAGCATTTTGGGAGGCCGAGGCGGGCGGATCACAAGGTCAGGAGATCGAGACCATCCTGGCTAACACGGTGAAACCTCGTCTCTACTAAAAATACAAAAAATTAGCCAGGCGTGGTGGTGGCGCTTGTAGTCCCAGCTGCTTGGGAGGCTGAGGCAGGAGAATGGTGTGAACCCGGGAGGTGGAGCTTACAGTGATCTGAGATGGTGCCAGTGCACTCCAGCCTGGGTGACAGAGAGAGACTATGTCTCAAAAAATAATAAATAAAACAAAATAAAAAATAAAGTCTTGTCTAATAATTAGTCCAATGTCTGTTTTCTCAGTGACAGTTTCCGTTTGTTCATTTTTACCTGTGAATGGGCCAATTTTTGTTTCTTTGCATGTTTCATAATTTCTTTGTTGGAAACTGGACGTTTTGAATAATGTGATGTGCAAAAGAGAAGTAGAAGAAAGAAAACAAAAAATATTGTCTAGGTCTTTGCAGATTGACTCTGCTGGGGCACTCCTTCAACACCTAGCCAGGCCGTTTATAACCCTGACTTAGCCTTCACTTCCTTCTTGTGTTGGGCCTGAAGACCAGCTCCAGCTGAAAGCCTGTTTTCTTCCTCAGCCTTTCTGAGTACGCATCCTGCCCTGAGCATACACGTGGCTATCTAGGTTCCCGTCTACATGGGAGCTTTCCAAAGCCCCCTTTCTCCTCCAAAATCTCACCCCAGCTTTTCTGCCAAAACTTTCAGCATGTGTACTGTTGGCCTCAACTGTTGTTTTTGCCCTAGGTGGCAGTAGCTTGTTCTCATTTGCCTTTTTTGTTTTCGAGGAATATGTGACCACTCCATCCTGATAGAATTGTGAGTTACGTGAAACAAAGAGAAGCCACTTGTGGCAGTTCCTCAGTTAGGTCAAGACAAACATAGTTCCTTGGGAATAAGGTCCACTGTGCTCCCCGTGGACCCTGGTACCCACCTGGGAACACAGGTCATCTTTAAGACTGCAGCTGCACTGGGGAGGGAGATTGGAGAAGCAGGGTAAGTTAAAGCTACAAAGATATTCTACCCTGTCTCAGTGGACTTTCTCCTGGCTCGCTTTGGTTGCTGTAAACCTTTGACCATCTTCTAGAGTTTTTATAAGGTTGACACTGGCAGTTTAAAAAAAGTCTTTTAGTGTTTCTTGGAAGAGACAGCTACCAGAGGAGACGTCTCTGCTCCACCATTTCCACTGCTGTCACCGTTTCCACTGCTGTCAGTTAATTTGATAGAGGTGCAGTTAAATGGTGCCGGAACAACTGGATATTCATTGGCAAACAAATGAACTTTGATCCATACCTTGCACCATATGTAAAAACTAACTCAGAATGCATCATAAACCTAAATTTAGAACCTAAAATTATAAAACTTGTAGAATAAACTCTTTATAATATTTAGTTAAACAAAGATTTATTAGATAGGACACTAAAAGCATCATTCACAAAAGGAAATATTTATAAATTGGACCTTTTCAAAATTAAAAGCTTTTTGGAAATTAAAATTTAAATTTAAAGTGTTTTGGAGAACAGTGTTAAGAGAATGAAAAGTCTAGCCATGGACTGGGAGAAAACATTTGCAGATTACATATTTGTTAAAGGACTTGGTTTCAGAAGATAGAAAGAACTTTCAAAACTCAATAATAAGAAACAGCCCAATAAAAATGAGGCAAAGATTTGCATAGATATGTCACCTCAGAAGATATACAGATGGCAGGTAGGCAAGTGAAAAGGGACTTGATATCATTAGGCATTAAGAAAATAAAAATGCACTTTGGGAGGCCGAGGTGGGCGGATCACAAGGTTAGGAGTTTGAGACCAGCCTGGTCAATATGGTGAAACCCTGTCTCTACTAAAAATACAAAAAGTAGTCGGGCATGGTAGCAGGTGCCTGTAGTCCCAGCTACTCGAGAGGCTGAGGCGGGAGAATCACTTGAACCCGGGAGGCGTAGGTTGCAGTGAGCTGAGATCGCGCCACTGCACTCCAGCCTGGGTGACAGAGCAAGACTCTGTCTCAAAAAAAAAAAAAAAAAAGGAAAAATGAAAACTAAAGTAAGATTGCGTACCCTTTAGAATGGCTAAGATGAATAAGACTGACTACACCAAGTGATGGCAAAGAGACGGAGCAACTGGAACCCTCGTGTGCTACTCATGTTTTAGGAAGCAGTTGGCAGCTTCTTGAAAAGTTAGAGACACCTCCCATATGATCTCCTTCATATTTATTCAAGAGAGATGAAAGCACTTGTCCCTAGAAAGATTTGCATGCATGTATTTATAGCATCTTGATTTGTGATAGCCTCAACCTGTAAATGACATGAATGTCTGTCCACTTGTGAATAAGCAAGCAAGCTGTGGTATATTCATTCAGTGGAAAACTCTTCTGTGACAAAAGTAAGAATAAACTCTAGATACACTCCAGATCTTGATTGAATTTTAAAATAATTTATGTAAGCCATACCATCGAAAAAAGAGTACATACCATATGATTCTGGTTGCATAACATTTTCGAAAATGCAAATTATAGTGCAGACAGCACGTGAATGGTTGTGTAGAGATGGGGGCAGGTGGAAGGGATTACTGAGGGTATCAGAAGACTTGGGGGTAATGGAGATGTTCCGTATTTTATTTAGGTAATGGTTTCACAGGTGCATACAAATATTAAAGTGTATCAAAGTGTATACTTTAAATATGTGGACTTTATTGTATATTGATTATACTTCAGTAAAACTTTTTAAAAATTAAGGAGAGTAGTTTAAGAGTGCTAATCATATGTCTAGGTGAGCTGTTCAAGAGAGATGAAAATGAAGACTAAGTAAAGGCCATTGGCGTGGTGATTGGTGGTTACATGAGAGTAGCTGGATCGGAAAAAAAAACAATGCGCAAGGTATTAAAGAATTGGTAGGAAACTCATTAAAAAATATTGCCAGTTTTAAAGCCTAAAACTGTTTTGGCATGATTCGTTTAAAAGAGGTGTTTTATGTATTTATTCCTACCTTTATTTGCACAAGCCTTTATGTTAGTGTTCATACTTTATAGGTTATATATTTAATATTTAGATACTTATATTTCATTTTTAATGTTTTTTTCTCTACAGAGGGATTGAAGTCTCAAGTTGCCCGCCACAGTCTAAACTACATACAGGAAATTGGAAATGGCTGGTTTGGAAAGGTAAGATGCTCTTCACTTGCATTTGTTTTCCTCTGAATGATACTGTGTTCAGTGCAGAGCTGATGAAGAATTGTGTTGTGCGGAGTTCCACGTGCCCTGTGGGCCCTGCGTTACTAACTGAGTTTCCCCATTCCCCCTGTGGCAGTGTGGGGGCGTGAGCTTCAGCCTTGCTGTGTGTCGAGCCTTTTCCAGAAAGGATGTCTTACGGCATACAGGCTGTTATAACAAAATATCATAAACTGGGTGGCTTATAAACAACAGAAATTTATTTCTCACAATCCTGGAGGCTGGGAAGTCCAAGATCAAGGTGCTGGCTGATTCCAGATCAGGTGAAGGTGGCACTTTCCTGCTGCGTCCTCACGTGGTTGAAGGAGCAGGGCAGCTCTCTGGAACCTCTTTTGGAGGGATGCAAATCCCTTTCCCTCCCAGAGGCCTTCCTCCTCTCCATCGCATTGGTCATTAGGTTTCAGTTTACAGATTTGGGCAGGACAAAGGACACAGACATTTCGATCATAACAAAGGCCTTTAAAAAAAAAGTATCTGAGACTTTTCTAATTGTTGACATAAGAAAGTAAGAAGGGAAAAGAGACCTGGAATCTTAGCAGCTTCAGCTTTGTATCCTTCTCAGGTTAGATTGTTTTTTTAATCCCTTCCCCTTATAGCACTTAAGCCACTTTAGAACTGTAAATACAGTCTTACAATGAAGACCACCATGAACAACTAGTCTTCTCTCATAGCCCGTCAAGTGGCCTGTAGTAACAATGCTTTGTTGATTTTTTTATCGTAGATGGCTCAGAAGGAGTAATCTCCTACAGCCATTTCCACAGTACTGTAGTCGTGCTCTGCAAGAGGTTCCTAATGGAGTAGGGATTACATCGTAAGCAGGGTGCTTACAACAGGAGGATGCACTTCCCAGTAGTCAGCCATCTGCTGCTGCTTCTCCTTCCCTTCAGCGTTGTCTGTATCTTTCATGTCCTCCCAACTGTTTGAGTTCTCTTCTGCACCATTCAGCAAAACCTGTTACGTAGCAGCCATTGTTCTTGGTGCTAGGGGCACGACGTGGAGGAAGATGGGTCAAACCTTGACCTGTGTGGAGTCCTGTATGAGAGATCAAACAAAACCCTGTCTTCACAAGGCTTAGATATCTAGTTGGGAGGGTCACACAGCAAACAGTCAATTGTGGGAGGTGGGCTCAGAGAGGTAGAGGGCAGGCAGGTGATCTGGGATATTGTGTGCCTAGAGACTGCCTTGCTCGGAATGAAACGGGGAAATACTCTGGTGCTTGAGAGATCATGATGTAATTGAGTTACCTTTTTAAAAGGATCACTCTGGAAGTCATAGAGGGGGAAGGTGAAAGCAGGGAGGAGATGGGCTAGAAGGCTCCTGCAGGCCCAGGCAGCTTGAACCTGGATGCTAGCGGTGGAGGTGGCAAGAAGTGGTAGGACCCAAGACAGATGTTCAGACGAGAGCATGCGGGTGTAGACTTAGAGGGGATAAGACATGGACTGTGGAGGAAGGGCAGTCAGATTGACTGCTGAGGGCCTGATGAACTGGAAGAATGGAGTTGCTGTCAACTGAAATGCAACAGACACTGCAGGAGAGGCAGGAGGAAGTCGGGAGTTCATCTTTGCTATGTCAGGTGTGAGTTGGCTGTTAAGACAACTCAGTGGGGGCACCAAGTAGCTGAACTGGAAATGCAGAGCAAGAGTGAAGGAGAGAGGGTCCCGGCTGGACATGTAAATCCGAGTGATCTCATTTTATAGAGTGTATTCAAAGCTAGGAGACTAGGTGAAGTCATGGAGAATTTCAAAGTGGAAACCAGGGGGAGGCTCTGCAGCAGGGAGAGGCCAGTGCAGTCAGGGAGAAGCAGTGAGGAGGGAGAAGCCCAGGAGACAGGAGTCTTCTGAAAGTTCCAAGAAGATTAATTGCAGTAATGCTGCAGCTTACAAATGGAGTAAGATGAAGCCTGGGAGAATGAGGATTCAGCAGCATAAGTTCCTTGGCGTCCTTGAAAGAAGTTGTTCAGGGGGAAATGGTGATGGTACATCCTTGCGTGGAATGGATTCAAGAGAGAAAGAGGAGATGGTGCATTTAGACAACCCTCTTGAAGAGTTTTACTCCTCAAGGAGCAATAGGTTGGACGCGGTAGCTCACGCCTGTAATTCCAGTGCTTTGGGAGGCCCAGGTGGGAAGGATCACTTGAGGCGAGGAGTTTGAGACCAGCCTGGGCAACATAGCACAACCCCATCTCTAAAAAAAAATTCGCTGAGTGGGATGGCACATGCCTGTGGTCCCAGCTACACGGAAGGCTGAGGCAGGAGGATCACCTGGGCCCAGGAGTTCGAGGCTGCAGTGAGCCATATTTGCACCACTGTGCTCCATACAGGGTGACAGAGCAAGACTGTCTCAAAAAAAAAAAGAGAGGGTGATTTAGTTAATTATCAGAATTTCTTGTTCTCCATTTTTCTGTCCTTATATTTCTAATAAACACATTGAGTTCTGTTCCGGTTCTTACTGTATTTTCAGGACATTAAAATTAATCTATTTTAAAAGGAACTATTTTAAAAGAAGTATTTTTATTTTGATCATTCTCTTTTTTTAAAAATCATTCTCTGGAGTTCAATAAAAACCCTTATTCGCATTTTCATCTTGCACTTTGGAATACCTTGGCATTGTCCTGTTTTATATTTAGCATTTCCCTTGTAGCTAGTTCTCATGTGAGGCAGCAGATTCTCATTTCGTGTTCTGCTGATTTCAGTGGGGTGTTTTGAATGGAGTTTTGGTAGGAGATCAAGGCTGGGTATCATTGGATGGAGTGCGATGGGTGTTTAAGTTTCAGGGCAATGATTGATTGTAATTAGCTTTCGTCAGTTTACTTTCTCATATGTATAGCAGACTAAATAACAAAACTTAGTGGAAGTGTTTTTGAGGAACATTTGAGTTATGTTGGAACTGAACTTATAAATTGCACTTCTGTAAAGTCATAGTGAATTTCCTTGAAGTAGAATACATTTTTAAATAAATCGACACAAATAAGTATAAATACATTTTAAAATAAATAGAAAAGAAATATGCATAAATATGTGAATATTGTAACTATCTGGTGAATGGTTTAAAATGGTCCTTTTACTGAAGAAAAATATTTGAGTTTTCCAAGCTTTTGGTGAGGTGGTAAGTAAAAGAATAGAAGGTCACCTGCTTATTGCTTAACTTGTTCACCTGCGTTCCATTTCCCGGTAAATGCAGCAGACTCCTTTATCATTTTGATGGAAATGACACAAAAAACTGTTCTTTGATTTTAGGTTCTCTTGGGAGAGATTTACACGGGCACTAGCGTAGCAAGAGTCATCGTGAAGGAGTTAAAAGCAAGTGCCAGCCCAAAGGAACAAGATACTTTTTTGAAAAATGGAGAACCTTACTAGTAAGTAAACCTTGTCATGTGTTCTGTAAGGCTAGTCTGTGGTCTGTTGAAGGTCAGGTGTTTAAAACTACTGTGGGATTTCTGCCTGCAACATACATGATTAAGTAAGTTCCAAGGTCTCATAAGACCTAAAATGTCCAGGCGTCATCTGAAAATCACTTAGCATTCCAAGAACCAGGAGAACTCAGCCTAAACCAGAAAAGACAACAGATTCCAACACAGATGACAGAGATGTTAGAATTACCTGACAAGAATTTTAAAGCACTCATGATAAAAATGCTTTGTGAGCAATTGCATCACGTTTAAAACAAAAAAATATAGTCTCAGCAGAGAAATAGAAGACATAAAGAAGACATAAATGGAAACCTCAGGACTAAGAAATACAGGAACTCATCATTTCAGTTACAGCCTCAGGGACATGGGGAAATATAACAAAAGATCCAGCATTATTCATGTCATAGATGTCTCAGAAGGAACGGAGATAGAGGATGGGGCTGAAAAAGGATTCAAAGCAGTATTTAGGCTAAAATTTTCTACATTTGGAAAAGAAAAAGCCTACTAATTTAAGAAATTGAGAAAATGCTAAACAGGATCAACCCAAGGAAATCCATGCCAAGACACATGGTCAAACTTCTGAAAATGAAAGACAAAAAATCCTAAAAGCAGGGAGACAGAAACAGCACTTTACCTATAGCGGGAAGCAATGTGGAGGACAGCCGATTTCTCATCAGAAACCTGGAGGCCAGAAGGAATCAGCACGTTTGTCACTTTTCTAAAGAAAAGAACTCTGAAATTCTTTCTCCAGAGAAAATATCCTTCAGGAATGAAGGGGAATATCAAGACATTCTCAGATGACAGAAAACTAAGAGAATTTATTACCAGCAAACCTGCCTTAGAAGAATGAGTTTTCTAAACAGAAAAGAAATGATAAAAGGAGGCGTCTTGGAACATCAGAAAAGAACAAAAATATGGCTGAACTTCCTTAAAAAGGCTGATTGTATCATCAAAATTAAAACATTTGCGTTGTGATAGACCTTGGTAACAGTGAAAAGACAAGCCACAGACTGGGAGAAAATAGCTGGAAACCACATAGCTGGCATAGGACTCATATCTAGAATTTATAAGAAACTCTCAAAACTCAACAGAAAAAAAAAACCTAATTCGAAAATTGTCAGAAGACATTAAGAGACATTTCACCGAAGAGGAGATAACATGGATAGCAAATAAGCACATGAAAAGACATTCAGTGTCATGAGCTACTAAAGTAATGAATTAAGATCCCTTCATACCTATTAGAAAAGCTGTAATGGCCGGGTGCAGTGGCTCACGCCTGTAATCCCAGTACTTGGAAGGCTGAGGCGGGTGGATCACAAGGTCAGGAGATTGAGACCATCCTGGCTAACACGGTGAAGCCCCGTCTCTACTAAAAATACAAAAAATTAGTCGGGCGTGGTGGCGGGTGCCTGTAGTCCCAGCTACTCGGGAGGCTGAGGCAGGAAAATGGCGTGAACCTGGGAGGCGGAGCTTGCAGTGAGCCGAGATCACGCCACTGCACTCCAGCCTGGGCGACAGAACAAGACTCCGTCTCCAAAAAAAAAAAAAGCTGTAATGAAAAAATAGTGACAATACCAAATGCTGGCAAGGATGTGGAGAAACTAGATCCCTCATACATTGCTGGTGGAAATGTAAAATGATAGAGCCACTGTAGAAAATAGCTTGGCAGTTTCTTAAAAAAACAAAACATACGTTAAGTTATATATTAGCATTAGTTATATGTTAGCATTCTCCAGAGGAACAGAACCAATAGGATGTGTATGTACATGTATATCTAAAGAGAGATGTTTTTAAAGGAATTGGCTCATGAAGTTACGGAGGCTGGAAAGTCTAGAGTCTGCAGGGTGGACCAGGAGGCTGGAGACCCAGGGAAGAGTCGATGTTGTAGTTTAAGGCTGAAGGCTGTCTGCTGGCAGAGTTCTTCCTTCTGTGGGGGAGGTCAGTCTTTGTTCTGTTAGGGTCTTCAACTGATAGATGAGGCCCACCATTGTTGCAGGATCTGCTTTACTCCAAGTCCACCGATTTAAATAGTCATCCGCCGGGCACGGTGCCTCAGGTCTATAATCCTAGCCTTTTGAGAAGCTGAGGCTGGAGGATTGCTTGAGCCCAGGAGTTCAAGACCAGCCTGGGCAATGTGGTGAGACCCTGTCTGTACAAAAAATCAGAAAAATTAGTTGGGCATGGTGGCATCACGCACCTGTAGTCTCAGCTCCTCAGGAAGCTGAGGCAGGAAGATCACTTGAGCCCAGGTGTTCAAGGCTGCAGTGAGCCATGATCACACCACCGTACTCTAGCTTGGATGACAGAGTGAGACCCTGTCTCGGTAGGTAGGTAGGTAGATTATAGATAGATAGATAGATAGATACAGACAGGCAATAATTTCATCAAAAAACACCCTCACAGAAACATAATAAGGATAATATTTGACCAAATACCTGGGCACTATGGCCCAGCTAAGGTGACACACAAAATTAACCGTCACGTCATATAGCCCAGCAGTTGCATCCCTTGTCATTTATTCCAGAGCAGTGAAAACTTTTTTCCATACAAAAACCCTTGCATGATTGTTCATAGCAGCTTTATTTGTAATTGCTAACAATTGGAAAAACTAACATGTCCGTCAGTAGGTGAGTGGTTCAGCAAAGCAGTACATTTCCTGGAGCACTGCTCCCACATTAAAAAAAAAAAAAAATGAACCATTGACACATGGAACACCTTGGATGACCTCAGGGGGATTATGTTGAGTGAAAAAATCAATCTCAAAGGGTCACATACTATACCAATTCCATTTATATAATATTCTTAGAATGAGAACATTCTAGAAATGGAGAACAGGTTAGTGGTTGCCAGGGGTACACATGGGTGGGGTGGGAAGATCTTTGTGGTGATGGGATAGTTCTGAGTCTCCATTGAGGTGGTGGTTACACACATCTGTGCACGTGCAGACCTGGCATAGAGCCCTGCACACACTTTATCACAGTGGCAGTTCCCGGGTTTGGGTGTTGTACTGTATGTCATTGTGTCAGATGTAACCAACAGGGGAAACTGGGTGAAGGGTATACCAGGCCTCTCTCTGCTGTCTTTGCAACTCCTGTGAGTTCATAATTGTATCAAAATAAAGGGTTTTTAAAAAAATTATTTTGGCATACCTTTTATTTAACTATATTTTCTTTTGGACACAATATTTTCCAAAAGGAGTTTGCATATACTGTGGAAATTTATGGAAAAGAATGTATAAGCTAGATAGCCTGAAGGAGAAACTGAGTTATTTAATATCTGGACTGAAATACATATTGAATTTGTTTTGTTGTTGTCGTCGTTTTGAAGCAGGGTCTTGTTTTGTCCCCCGGGCTGGAGTGCAGTGGTGTAGTCATGGCTCACTGCAGCCTCCACCTCCTGCGCTCACGCAATACTCCCGGCTCAGCTTCCCGAGGAGCTGGGACCACAGTTGCGCGTCCCCACACCCAATTAGTTTTTCTGTCTTTTGTACAGATCTGGTCTCCCTTTTTTGTCCTGGCTGAAATACTTACTGAATTTGTATATACAGTTGGCCCTCTGTATCCACAGGTTCTGTGTCCATGGATTCAACCAATGGTGGATGGAAAATATTTTTTTAAAAAATGGAAAGAAATAACAATGCAATAGTAAAAAAATATAAATAATACAGTATAACAGTTTTTTACATAGCATTTACATCGTATTAGGTATTACAAGTAATCTAGAGACTATTTATATGGGCGGATGTGCGTAGGTTATGTGTAGATAATGACACCATTTTATGTAAGAGACTTAAGCATCTTTGGTTTGGATTTTGGTATCTTCAGGGATTCACGGAACCAGTCTCCCGCAGGTACTAAGGGATGACTGTATAGTCTGCCCTCTTTTAAATGCTGCTTTTAAAATATTATCTCTAAACTTAAATTACTAAAGATAAAAATTCTTGAGGCCAGGCATGGTGGCACGTGCCTGTAATGCCAGCTATTTGGCCAGCTGAGGTGGCAGGATCACTTGAGCCCAGGAGTTGGAGGCTGCAGTGAGCTATGATTGCACCACTGCACTCCAGCCAGGGTGACAGAACGAGACCCTGTCTCTTGAAAAAAAATTTGTAAAGTTTCTTATGTTAAGATTTCTTTTTTAATTTGTGAAAATATTCACTTGATTGGCTTTGAATTACTTGCTAGATAACTTAGTATACACCTTTTAAGTATAATCTTTGTGATCTTTTTAGCCTGTCATTTATGTAAATATTATATAAATTATTATGAAAAAATTTGGATTACTATTTGAATAATTTTATTAGTATGCTTTTGTTTGAATAATGTTATTATCTTGCTTCCTGATGAACAATATTATGGCTTTTACTTTTCCCAGCATTCTTCAGCATCCAAATATTCTTCAGTGTGTTGGACAGTGCGTAGAAGCGATTCCCTACCTCCTGGTGTTTGAGTTCTGTGACTTGGTAAGTTCCTTGAAGGAATTCAAGTTCGAGTATTCCAAAGGTTGTATTCAAGCGTTTTTGACAGATGGACATGCTGGATGAGGGGTTGCTTTCATGTCTGTCCCCCACTTGAAGAACTTTATGATGAGTTACTTTTATTCCCTTTGGTGATAGTGATAGTGTTGACTGACACTTACATAGTGGTTTGTTACACTGCAGTCCCTGTGCTAAGCTATTTAGTTGCCTTACCACACTTAATGATAACAAACTCCAGAGTTAGGTACCAATATTTGTCCATACTTTCCATGTGATGGCCATGGTGTGGATCAAGTGTGTAACAGAGCCAGAGCCAGAGCTTGGATCTAGATGTGCCCTCCTAAGAGCGTGAACCGGGCTTGAAACATCTTGAAACACTTTAACCCCCTGAGAGAGCCCAAGAATCGCTTTACCTAGAGTACTCCTCATCCGTCAGCATCTGAAAATAGCAAACGTATGTGACATTTATATGTTTAAAGAGTTAGATTTATTTTCTTAAAAACCTTATTTCTTAGCATGATAATATTATTTATTGGACAGTTGGAAAGATTGTTCTTTGTGCAGTTTCATGAATAATTTCAGTAGTAATTTCTATGTGAAATTTCCTCTAAACATCTTTTCCCGCATGCAGAATATTTCATCTTTTTTAAAAGCCCATTTTTAGCATGTAATTGTTATCTTCCAAAAACAATGGTGAGCTGTTAATTGGATGAGTCAGGTTTTAATTGATTTCTTTGCATCATCTCAGTTTTCAGAACATTGAAACTTCTGTGGCTGTGCATAGAAAAATAGGAGTACCCCAAAACAAATTCCCAGTTAATTCAAATAACATTTTCATCTGTTTAAATAAAGAACAGTAAGCATCGTGATTTTTTGTTTTAATTCCTAAGTGTGATTCGAGTATTTCTCTCATTGGCAGAGGTGGTTGATTAATAAACTTGATAACATTAGCTTTTGTTGGATTATGTAATAGTTACCCTCAAATATCTGTGGCTCATTGCAACAAAGTAGTTCTCGCTCATCTTAGGTGTTGGCTTTGAGTCAACTGTGGCTCTCTTCTGGGCTGCATTCATCTTCACTCTAGGATCAGTGTTTTTTCGTGCCTGTAGATGCTGGAAAAGAAAAAAAGAGAAAGTGTATTCTGATGTTGTTCCTTAAAGCATTCTTCATGGCCTCTGGGTCAAGTTTGTGAGGTTGTTTAAATCTCTCATATCTTCTGATTTGGGGGAAGGAGTGTGGAGGGGGTTTGAGTCAGTTTTCTGTTGGTTACTGAGAGAGGCTCTAGTTAAAGATTTTCCTTATAATTCTGGTTGTTTTTACATTTTGATGCCCTGTTATGTAGGCATGAACATTTAAGGTTGGTATAATTTCCTACAATTTCAACCTTCTATCATTATGAAGGGGCTCTCTTTAAGGTTAAAAGCATTAATAAAGATAAAGTCTGGTTTTATTGATACTAATATAGTTAGACCAACTTTCTGTTGGTTGGAATTTGCCTGTCAAATTATATTTCTGTCAATCCTTTTCTTCTCTGGTTTACACCTCTTGTAAATAGTTGTTAAAAAATTTTTAAATCTTGCAATCGTGGTCACTTAAAATGGAATATATAGTTCATTTACGTTTCTTGTAATTAGTGAGATATTTGTAATTTTATCTACCTATTTGGTATTCTTTTTTGTACCCATTACAATTTTTCTTTTTTGCTTTTTTTCTGTTCTTCTTTGGGATTCTCAATTTTTTTTGTTTGTTTCAATTTTCCCCATCTACAAGTCTGGACTTGAGATATTTGTTTCTTAATTTTTTGTGTGGTCGCACTAGAAATTACAGCATGCACATTTTTTAACCTAACAAAGTCTAAAATTAATATTTTAATCCTGCCCCAAAGGAGCTGGAAACTCCTAGAGCTCTCTCTCCATGTAAGGAAAACTGGAATTAAACCTACTTTTCTGGGCCACCCCATATTCTCTGCCATTGTGGAGGATGCTTATTCATTGGACACTTAACTGAAGTAAGGCAGCATGCTGCACCTGGAGATACCGAGACTCAGTGTGCTCGTTGTCCTCCAGGTCGCCCAGTGAGAGGTGACACAGGATCAATTATTTAGTAGAGGCATGAGAACTAAGAGGAAGGAGTTCTCGCTGGGATTTCTCAGGGTGTTATTGCATATTATTATATAATCAGTTTTGATGATCTCGATATGATCAGAGTTATAAAATTTATGATCCTAGGTTATTGTGATATAAAAATAGCTTCCTTTTAGTCTAGCTCTGTGTGACCCATGGAAGGTGATTTTGGCACTGACACAGCATCAACAAAAAAAAGTTAGGACACAGAGATGTGCCCTCAGGTGACAAGGCAAGTCTGCTCGTCAGAGGCCCGCTATTCTGAGCTGTTTCATGTTGCCTTTTTTGGTCCCTAAGCTCCTTATATTAATTATAAATAACAGTTGAGGCATAGTCTTTGTGAGTGACCATCACAGAAATAGAGCCGGAGGCAGCATCTATTTGACAATTGCCCGTTTCCCGGCTGATGGAGGTGGCTTGGAAAACTATCTCATATATTTTAGCATTTTCCAGTTCTTCTTTGCCCTTCTGCATGCGTTCCTGAAAGTTCCAGTAGACAATGTTAGTTTTTTCATACAATGGTCAAAGACCTTGTCCACTCCGCTTCATGTTTTCTTCTGAATGGGTTCAGAAGATGGGCTTTGTTTTAATGCTATTTTAATGTATTTTTTATAGCAGCTGTCCTTTTTGGGACTAGTAATTTAACCAGTTTTATAAAGAAACACAAAAACATGGTGGAATAACTCCTTTATGTTACCATAAATGACCCAGTGTTGATCTAGAGTATTATTTGTATCTTTATCATTGTACAGACATCTTTATGAAAATATAAGAAATACATCTGTTCTTTAACTCAGCATCCTTATAATTTTTTCCCCAACAAATTTAGAGCTCAGACTTAAATACATGTTATCCAAATACTTAGACTAAGTATTCAAAGCATATTAACTTACCTAAATTTGATTGGCTCTTATACTTTGGGGTGAATATTATGCATACAGCCTTCTAGAATGAGCAGATGTGACTTCATGAAACACATTTTATGTGACCCTCCTAAGTCACTCGGGGACGGTCACTCCTGAACATCCCGAGGAGCTCTGGTCCCCATCAAAAGCTTCCACTGGCAGTGCAGAGCTAATAGCTTGTTTAATTTAAGCGTCCCACCTAATGGTACATTGATCAATAAAATTTTTTAAGCCATCATTGTTCCTCAAATAATTAAAAATACAATTACCATATGATCCAGCTAGTTCCACTTCTGGGGATATATACAAAAGAAGTGAAAGCAGGCCCTCAGGCAGATATTTGCACACGTTATTCACAGTAATGGGTTATTATCGAAACCACTATTCACAGTAGCTGGGAGGTGGAAGTGGCCAGGTGTCCATCGATGGGTGAATGGATAAACCAAATCTGCTCTCTCTGTGCAATGGAGGATTGTTAAAAGGAAGGAAATTCCAACACAGGCTACAGCATGAATGAACCTTAAGGCCATTATGGGAAGTGAAACAAGCCAGTCACAAAAAGACAAGTTCTGGGTAATTCTACTTACAGGAGGGACCTAGAGTAGTCAGATTCCTAGAGACAGAAAGTAGAAAGGTGGGTGCCAGGGGCGGGCTGGGGCTGGGAAATGGGGAGTTGTTTAATGGATGCAAAGCTTCAGTTTTGTGAGTTGAACAAGTTCTGGAGGGGGCTGGTGGTAATGGTTGTGCAGCAAGAAGAATGTACTTAACTCTGGAATTGTAAAGTTAGACATGGTTACAATGCCAAATGGTATTTTATGCATTTTTTTTTACCCCAGTAGAAAAAAAATGGATAATTACCTCCCACAATTTAAGGTGCCATGTCAGGTGCTACCTATGTTCGGAGGCTAGGATGCCCTTTGGAAATCTTTGGTTATCACTTGGCGTGGCCAGTCATATATCAGAGTCAAGGTCATAAACACAGGGTGCCACCAACTTGTCCAGCAGTGGGAGGTCACATTGTTTCCTTGGGCAATTTCGTACATATCACTTCTGGGCTCTCGTAAACTTGAAAAGGAACAGGTTTTCCAGCAGCGAGGACTAGGGGCCTGACAGGGTTCTTGGCACTGAAGTCCAGCTTCTCCAGGCTCCCACTGTGTGGCAAGAGCGGTCAGGTAGCACCAGCCCAGGGAGCCAGAGAGGGCATCTACTTGAAGGGACCAAGGGTTGTCCCATGGGACACACCAAAGTGTCACTTTGACACTGAGCCCAGCTCCCAGCCTGGATGACCCAAAACCTGCCCAGAAACAGGCCTTTCTGATCAGAGGGGCATAACCCAAGGCAGGACCTGCCCCCTGGCCGCAATACAAAGGGCACAGAGGGCAGCGGTCTGGGCTCTGTAAAAAGCCGCTGTGGCCACGGTGAAGGACCGGCTATCGCTGCCTGTCTTAGCAGGTCAAGAGCGATTGAATGAACAGTGGCCTTTTCAGTCGTCATCCTGCAGTCATCATGCCCAATGATAACATCTCCCAAGTAGAAAGGAGAAAATATTTTTGCACTTACTTAATTCCTTGTAAGATGGAATTAACCAGCCTGTTTTTAAAAGGCACTTAATCATGGAATTTTTATGAAAGTAAATGAAAACTCTTCTGAGTGCATTTGGTAGCTGGCCTGCAGCCACAGATTTGCAATGCTGACGGTGACAATGTTTATGAGAGGAGCCGAGAGATGACTGTAGGGTGTTTTATAGAACTTGTTGCCATGGCAGGTACGCGCCGCTCTCATGTGAATATCAAGGCAATGAGACTTTTGATTAAGGATCACTCACTCAACAAAAATGGATTGAGCAAATTCGAAGTGCCGGGAGCTGCCTGGTGCTTTAAGGAACACAGAAGTGAATAAGCCCCGCCCCTGACTTGCCTGCTCGGATGTTCATTCTGCCACTCACTGGTTTATCGCCTTGGAAAATCCCTTAACCTCTTCTGTAAAATGGCAGTAATACTGTCTCCCCTTAGAACTGCCCTGACCATTAAGTAAGATGATGGATGAGATTACCGAGCACAAGGAAAATGCTCAGTAAGTGGTGGCCATTTTTAGTTACTAAAATTGATTGATTCTAATTATTAAATAAAAGCTTGGGTAGTGCGTATAGAAGTACGGGAGTCCTAACCAGGATCACTGGGGAAGGCTTTGTAAAGGCAGTGTGGAGACGGGGGATGCTGTGCCCTGGTGGCGAGGCCAGCTGGGTCTGTTGGGAAGGCTCAAGTGGAAGGGGTAAGGACAGAGAACAAAGCACGCTGGAGACCAGGCTGCCAGCCGGGAGAGAAAAAGGAGGATGTAGACTAACCTTTGCCACATCCTAGTCTTTCTTATTGGTCAGCAATTTCTTCAGCTCCATCACCTGGCTCCGGAGCAGATGATACTGTGTTCTTGAATGTTGTATCCTGAGCTCCTTTACTAAATTCAGCCAGTAAAACATGGAGTCAGTTTCTGAAGGCAGTTCGCAGTGGAGAAGGGGAAGGACGTCCACTGTTTCTGAAGGCAGTTCGCAGTGGAGAAGGGGAGGGCATCCGCTGGCTATCCTTTGACAGTAGCGCGTTGCTCTGTGGGACTTGGGCTCTTCTGTTTCTCATGAAGAGCGGTGACTTGGGGGCAGAATCAGAGGAGCTTAGACCCATGGGCTCTTAGACCTGGAAGGAACCTTGGCCGCTGCCCACAACGGGGAGTACGATGGGGAAGCTCTGAGCATTCTGGGCTAGGCCCAGTGCTGGGCATTTGATGTGTGTTCCCATCGAGTGAGTTGTCTTGACAACGCTGTGAGACCCGTAGCAGTAGCTTCAGTCTACAGATGAAGAAACCAAGGCCGAGAGAGGGGAAGGGACTGGCTGAAGAATCAGACCCAGGCTGCGTGTGTCAGGGTTGGTGATGGACTTGCCTGAGGGTGCAGAGTTACCAGTGCCAAAGTGAGTGTATTTACGGGTGGCTTGATTTTATTCTAATTTTATTCTATTGTTTTTAAAAATAGAAATGGGGTCTCACTATATTGCCCAGGCTGGTCTCAAACTCCTGGTCTCAAGTGATCTTCCCACCTCAGCCTCCGAAAGTGCTGGAATGACCCGGCCCTGTGTACTTTTATACCAGGTGGTTTAATGCCACTACCAGCGGGAGGCCTCCATTTTAGAATTGGCCTCTTTGGTGCAGAAATGCCTAATTAATGGGCAGCTCTTCTTTATGAATGTAGTTATTAATAAGCCCCATGCACCAGGGCACCTCAGTTCAGCAATTTCTCCTCAGGCACCGGGCACACCAAGATGGATGACGTGTCATTGCCCCTAAGGAGCTCATGTAGAGGAGAGGGGACACGGAGTCACGGTGGAACAGGCGTGAGGAGAGCTGAGGGCACAGGTGGATGGGGTCTCTGACCAGAGCCAGCAGAGGGGAGGCCTGTGCTGGACAACCGCGTGGGTTGAGGTGTGGGGGTGATTGGGTCGGGAGTACGTTCCCAGTCCCTGCGTCTGCCCTGTTCCAGTGCCCGGCCCTGTGCTGGGGCCCTGCCAATGGCCTTGGCCCTCCCCACGCCTGGCTGCAGCCCGGGCACTACGGCCTTGGCCCTTGCTGAGTCTGCCTCGGCTGCCTCTGGCCAGGCCCTTCCGGTCTTCCCTGGTGCCTGCTCTCCCTCCCCTGCATTTCCTCCATCAGCACTGCTTCCCCATGTGTGTGGCCACCCTGCTCCTAGGTGCTGTCTTCTTTCTCCCCTGTTGCTGCAGTGACAGGTCATCGCTGCTTATAACCAAGGTGTGCACCTGTAGCTGGAGCGCTGGAGCCACACGGAGTGGCAGCTGTGATTTCAGCAGAGGTTCTCTGGCGCCCTCCGATGGTGCTTGGGCAGGCTGATGGGGGCCTCACTGTTGTCCGTAAAAGTTTAAAAAGAAAAACACTTTTAATAGAAAAACTTACAGAATAAGGATATAAAGAAAAATATTTTTGTACAACTGTGCAATGTGTTTTTGTTTTAACCTAAGTGTTATTACAAAAAGACTCAAAAGTTTTAAAAAATTAAAAAGTAAAAAAGTTACAGTAAGCTAAGGTATATTATTGAGAAAGAAAAATTTTTTATATAGATTTAGTGTGGTCTAAGGGTCTCTTGAGCCCAGGAGGTCAAGGCTGCATACAGAAATACTTGCCATCGTGTTACAGTGGCTTACACTGTTTTCAGTGCAGTAACATGCTCTATAGGTTTGAAGCCTAGGCTGTAGCAAGAAACCACCCTCTGTAGCCTCAGGGTGCGGTAGGCTGACCATCTAGGTTCATGTAAGTATACTCTGTGACGTTTGCACAATGGTGAAATTGCCTAACAACACATTTCTCAGAAGGCATCCCCAGTGTTAAGTGACACACGACTGTATTTTAACAGAATTTTGGAATAATTTAGACTCTCTGTTCTCAAAGTAACATTTACTATACAAAGATAAACTTTCAAAGAGAATCAGATTTTACTTAAAGAATATTATTTTCCCAAATTAAGTGTCTTTGGCTAGCTTTAATGTCCAGAGTAATGAAGTAATAAATTTAAAAGCCCAGTAAAAATGTGAAATTTCAGATTTACTCCTAAGTTCATTCTTATTAAATGGAAATGATAGGGTGGGGCGGCTTTGGGAAAACAGTTGTCCCGACTTTAACCTGTAGGGCATCATTTAGAATGTCTGCCTAAGTGTTTTTTCTTTTTTCTCCCATTCATTAAGCAAATATTAAACACATGCTGTGTGCCCAGCACTGTTCTAGGTTTTAGAGACACAATAGGGAACTAGACGGAGTCCTAGCCATGTCTAGCTTGCTTTCTAGTGGTAGAGACAGACAAGGAAATAAAACAGCAGGGAGGAACCCAGGCTATCACGGTTGGATTTATGTTTTCAGGGACTGGCTTTGGCTGCTCAGGCGAATGGATGCAGGGAGGCCGCAGGGAGACTGGCGCAGGTGTGTCCTCAAGGTGGGGTGGTGCTGGGACCAATACCACAGCAGCGGAGGCATAGGAGGTAGTTTGAAAACAGACCCAGAACTTGGTGACGGGTTGGATGTGGCTGCCTAGAGGCAGAACTCACAAATGACATCTTCACTTTTGGTCTGACGCACTTGGAAAACGGCGATGCCACTTACTGAGATTGGCAGAGGTTTGTGCCAGAGGGCTCTTAGGCATACAGGGAGGGAAGTTGAGTCAGGAGATGAGGGGCTGGGCCAGAGAGCTGTACGTGAGGCATGGGCTTTCAAGCCATGGGGTGGCTGAAACCCCTGGTCGGGGAGCGCCCCTAGGACTGAGGACCAGGACGGAGCTCCAGGGTCCTTACGGATCAACGAGAGGAGGGAGAGCCAGTGGGGGGGCCGAGGAAGGAGCGGCCAGTGGGATAAGAAGAAACGCAGGAGGTTGCGGTGCCCGAAGGCTGGTGAAGAAGAACGTGTTTAAGCAAGGAAGGAACGGGCCGGTCTCCGTTAATGCTGGTGAGATGAGACCCGGCAGCTGTGCTTGGGGAGAAGTGGGCAGGTCGCTCCTTGATAGGCCTGGCGAGAGCAGCTGCCACTGAATGGTGGATGCAAGTGCTTCTGATGGTGGCAAGGGGTTCCTGAACAAGGAGCCAGGACCGACCAGGCTTCTGAGGAGTTTAACTACGGAAAGGAGAAAGAAGTGGAGGGCTGGGGAGGGGAGGGCTGGGTTTACCTGGGGGGTGTTTGGGGCCAGAGCAGAGAGAAGAGATGGACTCTCGAGAGGACTGAGCTTAGAAAGGCACAAGACGAAGAATCCATGGCAACCAAAGAGGAGATGATGTATAAGGTTATGGATGCCAGTGGGCGGGGGGACCAGTGGTGCTGAGAAAAAATAGACACAGGCAGAGAGCTGCTGGGAGGGAAGAGAGGCCCCAGGCTGCGCGGAGGCGTGGCGGCGTCAGCTGCCCCAGTCTGCATGTCTTCTATTTCATTAGCAGAAGCGGGGGTGTTGCGCTGTCTATATCATTCTTTCATCCTTTCAATAAAATTATTGAAGATTATGTTTTTCCCCAGAATCATCCTATTAAACATATAAATGACTTTATTTTTTCAGTTCTAAAGCTATTTACTTGTTGACTTTTTACACAGTATTGAAATTAATTAATTGCTCCTAGTGTCCTGCAGAAAAGCTGTATAAAGCCCTCCCTGGCCATTCATGTCAGCATTGAGGAGGGGGCTTGCGAGGAACCTGTTTACAGGTGATTGAATGACTCATTCTACCAGGGCGTTGCAGGTCACTTGCTCTGCTGGTGGAGAGCTTGGTGTAGCGCTCTGCTGCCATCTAGTGTCCTAAGTTTTCCTTCGGGAGTTTTTTGGGGGGGTTTGGGAAGCTGAGAAATTTTTAAAACTTGGATAAAGGAATGTTTATTTTAATTCAGAATACATTGCTGTTCTTGGTGAGCTTTTTTCTTTAAATAATAGACCAAAATAATCATGTCTATTCACTAAGCACCATTAAAGTACAAATAAATCAGATAATATGTCTGTTTTGGATAGAATGAATCAAATTTTAGTACTTGCTTAACATAAACATCTTTACTCTAATTAAAGATTTTATGTTGATTTTTTCTTTTAAACTGTGGTACCAGGAGAGCTCTATGGACCTTTCTGAAACATAGAACTAACCCTGGATCCTACACAATCCATGACAAGTCTCAACCATGAGAACCATGACCAGGGGCCTCCAGTAATCTTTGATGTTCTTCCCTATTCCTGGGTTAAAGATATTTTTGCCTGGAATGTACTGATTTTATCTATTCTTAAGTAAAATCCCTTTCTGTTGATTATATTCTGTCTTTGAGTGAAATTTGGGAAGTGGGCTATTATGGAGAGAAGACATTTTAACAACAGTGAGTGGGGTGAATATACTTCAGATACCCTTGAGAAGCAGCCACGCCCGCTCTGTGCTTCCTCTGCCTTCATGGCTGGAGTGGCAGTTCACTGCCTGCCAGCAGCTGCTGTTGGTTTTAGGATTGGCCAGATTCAGCCCAGCAAAACCATGTTTTCGTGTGAGAGTAAGTTTTTCCCTAGATGGGTATTGGTGGCGGAGGGGTTAGGCAGAAGAATTTCATTACCATTTCATTGGTAATGTAGATAGACTTAAGCTTTTTTCATGTTTACTTTCTCTATGGGCTACCTTATGAAACTCCCATCTGCCTGTAGTCCTGGAGTTTTTTGCTGGAATTTTTCTGGGTGAATTTAATTGTCTTCTGAATCATTTGTTATCCTTACAACTCCCAAGCTCCACAGAGCCTAATCTGAATGGAGGGGCATGTGTTTTTACAAGAAAAAAAAAAAGTTTTCTCTTTCTCCTCTGGAGTGGCTTCTAATTTCGTTGGAAACAAAGGAGAGGGCACCACATTTGGAAGGAAATGTGTGAAGGACAGCAATGCCGGGTGCACGGCACCGAGGGAAGACCACTGCTCCCCTGGCAGAGCAGTCACATGACGCTTGGGAGACCCCAGCAGATTGATGGGATTGACCTTCAGTTATTTTATGTTCATTTTTATAAAATACATTGATGTTGTCTGCATACTGATTTAATTCACTTGCTAAATAGACCTTTCTTGACTAGTTGGTAAGCCGAAAAGTAGAAGCACAGCCCTACCAGTTATTAGCTCTGTGGCCTTGGGCAAATTTCTTACCCTCCCTAAGCCTCAGTTCCATATCTGGTAAACATCTCATATTGTATTTGCAGTAACAAGTGCAAAAACTCCTAACATAACGCTTGGCTCAGGGCTCAAAGCACAAATGGTGGCAACTATTAATATCAACATTATCACTCATGTAAAGATCTTGGAAACTGGGAATGGAAACAAATTTAGATTCTTGGAGTGGACCTAGAAGTTACCTCAGAATGTACTCAGTATTAAATGTGGGTAAACGTTTGTAAAGGAATACTGTGTTTTAAGGTTTTATTCTGGGAGGTATTTGATAAATTGGCTATCTTCAGTAACAGTTACAAGACATGTACTCTTTAGTTGGTCAAGGAAAATGCCCTTCCTCAGGAGTCTTTTTTTTTTTCTTTTTTTTCCCGCTCCCCGCCTCCAGCCATCTTTTCTTGACTCAGATTTAAAGAACACTGAAAGCTATTGGCTTGCTTTCTAAATTTTATTAACTGATTCGAGGAAACTTTAATTTGGAATGAAATCATATCAATAAATATTTAATCATGTGGTAAGGAGAATATGGAAGATTTTATTCCCTCAGAAGGGTGTTCCCCATAACAGATACACAGTAAACTCCCAAAAACATAGTATCCTAAATGAAAATCATGAAATAAAGACAGCGTAACACAGGGAAGTCTTGGAGGAGGCCTGGGGAGCCCTGCAGTGTCATGGCCGTGTGCTGGGCATCTGACTGTAAGTTTGTTTATTTTCCTGCTCAGGTTGCTCCCCTTTGAAGAGTAGGCTTGTTAACGTGGTGAGTTTTTCTGGAGTGGCTGAAATGTTCTTTCTCTTCACCGTCTCAGGATAGCCCAGGGTCCTGGGGAAGCTGGGGGAGACCTGAAGCAGTTGTTGCTGCACTACCTGGACTTCTCCTTTCCCACCCATTTTTCTTTCCTTCTCTCCCGCTCCATTGCTCCTCCAAGCTTTGGCAGTAATCACGGCGCCTTCGTGATGAAGCGCTCACTGCCCAGGGGCCGCCTGGAGTCCATAGAACAGGCAGTGTGAGTGGCATCATTTCTTACACTCTCCGTGTCATCTCCTAGGTAACCTGGGAGTTTCTCTAATTCTACACAGCATTTAGTTTAAATGTGCATCATTGCAAAACTATCTTTTTTTAAACTGTTTTGTGTTCCATGTGTTTATGTGACAAAGATGTTAACTAGTTAGAATGTTCCTAAAAGCATAATAGTGTTCTATACTTTCACAGTATTGGGTTGGAACTTCTTTAAGTATGAACAAAAGAAGTTTCTAATAAATAATCTTAACAGTTAGTGTTCACCGAGGCACGTATTTAAGCGCTCACTTTATTCCTGTGGCTCATTTGGAAACTCACACGGGCTGACTTTTGCAGGGTGACCTGAAGGCGTATCTGCGCAGCGAGCAGGAGCACATGCGGGGGGACTCACAGACCATGCTGCTGCAGAGGATGGCGTGCGAGGTCGCCGCGGGGCTGGCCGCCATGCACAAGCTGCACTTCCTGCACAGGTGGGTCCCTGCATCAGCGGTGCACACCCCACACAGCACCGGCGGGACAGTCCAGAGAGGCTGCCGAGTTTGTGAAACTTAAGGAGGACAGGAGGTGGCAGAATGAACCCAGCTCATGTAGGTAGAAGCGATCTCGTTCTTGCCCATGTCCGGATAAGGGTTGAGTTGGGCTTCATTGAAACCAGTACCAGGGAATAAGATGTCTTAATACATTTATTATTTCCAGCATTTCAAAGAATGTGAATAGTTGTACCTGCCTCAGAGTTGGGAGTAAACAGTCCCGATCCACCGTATGACACCTCGTGTGTTTCATCGCTGGTTGCCACACCAGCTTTAGGCTTCTGGTGCCACCGCCCGGTTTCATGGTGCATCCCAGTTCACATTCCTGAGAGAGGAAGAGAGAATCTCTAGGCCAGCAGCCTCTGTTTGCACAAGGTCATAGCACTGGTTTCTGGCCAGCTGAAGGGTGGGCTTCAGGTGCCCATTTGGAAGCAGAGGTGTCATGGGATCCGATCTGATGAGGCCCCCCGCTCCCGGGTGGGTAGTCAGGGGCTGCTTGTGAGCAGCACAGCGATCTGTGTAGCACATTTCTGTTGCAGCTTTTCAGGCCCCACTTGAATGACCATAGTTCTTTTTTTTTTTTTTTTTTTTTTTTTTTTTTTTTTTTTTTTGAGACGGAGTCTTGCTCTGTCGCCCAGGCAGGAGTGCAGTGGCACGTTCTCGGCTCACTGCAAGCTGCACCTCCCGGGTTCACGCCTTGAATGACCGTAGTTCTTTGGAACACGTTATATTTTGTTAAGATCATAGATGGTGATTTTCGTAATTAAAACACCAAAGGACTTGGAGTCCCGTCACAAAAGAGGAGTCTGTTCTGTGAACCCAAAAGGAGATTTCTGCTTATTCTCCTCTAGGCTTTTGAGCTGTGCTTTATGTTTAAAAACAACACAATACGTTTAAAATTATTTCTTAGGTCTCCAGGGAAACCAGGCAGTATTTCTTTAGTCAACTTTAAGTAAATCATTTAACTCTTAGTAATCCATTGACCTAAAAAGGAACACCTGTGTGTCTTGACTTGAAGAGATGTGTATGAAGTATTCTATTTTTTATTTATTTATGTATTATTTTTTTGAGACGGAGTCTCTGTCGCCCAGGCTGGAGTGCAGTGATGTGATCTCGGCTCACTACAACCTCCACCCCCAGGGTTCAAGTGATTCTCCTGCCTCAGCCTTCCAAGTAGCTGGGGCTACAGGCACGTGCCACCAGGCCTGGCTAATTTTTGTATTTTCAGTACAGATGGGGTTTCACCATGTTGGCCAGGCTGGTCTCAAACTTCTGACCTCAGATGATCCGTCTGCCTCAGCCTCCCGAAGTGCCGGGATTACAGGTGTGAGCCACTGTGCCTGGCTTGAAGTATTCTTTTTTGTAAAAAGCAGATTTCACAGTAATATACTTAGTGTGATTCCATTTTTTAAGTATGAAAACACCTGGTCATATTTCTAGAGGTGTGTGTGTCTTAAACAGGCGTGGAAAAGTACCATGCCTATCAGACTGTCAACATTCCTTCAAGGGGGGGACAGAGGAAAATTATTAACCTTCTTCTTACACATTTATATCTTGTTTGATTTATGATAGTAAACAAATCATTCTGGTAAAGTGTTTTTTTTTTTTTAAAGACTCAAAAAGTTACCAGTTTCTTAAGACCCAAAGCAGAATCCCTTACATGAAGCTTTATAAAGATTTCATAATGGAGAAAGCCTACATTTAGCTTTTGATGTCTTTTATAACAGGCTGTTATCTAGCATAATTTATATTGTTAATATATCTTACAAAATGCAGATAATTACTAATACTGGTATAGGAATTCTTAAATTTTGGAGAAGGGGGCTTAATTTTAAAAGAGCATCATATAGGAATCAGCAATGTAAAATTATCAAAGACAACTAGAATCTGTATTTTTTAAATTGGCAAAGATATCAGAGTAAATAGTATTTTCCTGTGAGTTTCAAGTTAAAGTTTTACTTAATTTCAAATCTTGTGGACTTTAGAGCAAGTAAAGATGATGAGTAAATCACATAGTTTGGGTTTTATTCAAGTTCTAAAACTCAAGTTAAAGAAAATCCTTGAGGCTGGGCACGGTGGCTCATGCCTGTAATCCCCGCACTTTGGGAGGCCGAGGCAGGCGGATCACAAGGTCAGGAGATCGAGACTGTCCTGGCTAACACGGTGAAACCCCGTCTCTACTAAAAATACAAAAAATTAGCCGGATGTGGTGATGGGTGCCTGTAGTCCCAGCTATTCGGGAGGCTGAGGCAGGAGAATGGCGTGAACCCGGGAGGCGGAGCTTGCAGTGAGCCGGGATCATGCCACTGCACTCTAGTCTGGGCGACAGAGCGAGATTCTGTCTCAAAAAACAAAAAACCCTTGAAACCATTGACAGCTGTTTCATTTTGTTGTAAAAAAAAAAAAAAGAAAAAGTAATCATATCTATATTAAATTTCTGTTTGGGGCAAAGTTTTGTGTTTTAAGATATTTTTTGTCAGTAGCATATCATATAGTATATTTTTAAGTTGGAATTTAGAATATTTATTGGTTGACTTAAAGTAGGACTTCCTCTGTTGGTTGAAAATAGAACAACCTACATGTCCAATTAAAGTTCTTAGCTCCATTTGGAAACTAATCTAGTAAGGCACCCACAGTGAAGTTGTATTTCTACCTATTGTTTAAGAAGAGCCTTAACCTGGAGTCTGAGGAGCCTGTGTCTCTGAAGTCGTGCATGTGACTTTTGGAAAGCCATGTAAACAGCAGGCGCTGCCAGCTTGCTGCTGTGCCATCCCACTTGCCTTGCTGGCCTGGAGCCCAGGACTTCCTGTCCCCTGCCTGCCAGTCTCCTGAGCAGCCCGTCCGTGAGATGCCACCAGGTCGCTGTGATGAGCTGAGCCAGGGGGTTCTCATGGGCGGCCTGTCTCCTCGCAGCGGCTCATGGAGCTGGAGACCTGGAGGGGGTAGCCTTGCGGAGTACCTGGGTGACCATTGTATACAAAAGAACCTCTATAGGATTTGCCCGGTTGTAGCGTTACAGTTACTTTCTGCTGTGCAACACTGGGGTTAGTGTGCAGCGAACTTCCACTGCCTGCAGAGTTCAATGACAAGGTGAGAGGTAGAGAAATGCATTTAAAATCCAGTGACAAGGTGAGAGACAGAGAAATACATTTAAAATCAAAGCAAAGTGCACACCTGTTGCTCACTACTGCCCCAGCAGGAGAGTGGAAACGCGTGTTCTCATTTGGCAGGGTGTTTGCCGTGTTCCATGCATTTGCAGAACGTTCTGTGAGTAGTGATTTGATCGTCAGGGCCACCCCACGTGCCACGAGGCAGGTGCCATTATTCATCCCAGTTACAGAGGAGAATACTGAGGCTTGGGGTGCTGAGCGGTTGGTCTGTCTCAGCCACTCATTTGATCATTTGATGAGCAGTTTGTACCCAGGTGCACATACCGTGTGTGGTCATTTCTGCAGGAGGAGGAAGAGTTACTTTGGGAAGAGTCCAGGTCGGTTTTTGGAAGGAGGTGGCGTTTTAGTGATCCTTGAAGAATGGGCATCAGTTGAAGGCTGGAGGACATTCAGAATTTCTGGAGAAGGGAGTAGCAAGATGATGTATATGGTAGGAGGAAGAGAAAGAAAGGGAGTTTAGGGAAATGTCAGATAGTCCATTGTTACCAGAAAAGAAGACGCAGGAGAGAAGATAGTGGGAGATAAGAATAGAGACGCAGCTTGAAACCAAATTACAGAGGGCCTGAGTGCCAAGATAAGGCCTTCAGGCTGTGTTCTGTAGGCAGTAGGATGGCATGCCCAGAGCTTTGTGTGTGCACGTGCGTGCGTGTTTAATCAGTATTGCACTACAGCTTAGGCTGGTTTAGAAAGAGAAGGCACTACCGAAACGAAAACCAAACCGGAATTCATACTTGGCGGGTGTCCATGAAGTTTCCTTATTTCCCTTTCTACATGGAAGACTTGCTGAAGGCAGGGATTGTATCTTCCTGACCTTTGTATCTCCCATGATGTATGTCACACAGAAATGAGGAAGGCTTCAAGGGAAAGGAACCAGTTTGACTGCAGCTACAACCCAAGAAGAGATGGAAAGACTGTAATCAGCCGAGTAGCTACACTGGGAAGGTGATTAAAGAGCTTTCATTTTAAAAGGCTCTAGGTCCAGAGGGTTTCATGGGTGTCCTCTGTCTGACCTTTAATGAACAGGTGGCTCCAGTGTATTTAAACTATTCCGGACCATAAAGAAGATGGAAATTTCTATAACTCATATCATGAATCCAACACAAGCTTAATAGCAAAAGATGACATAAAGAAATTATTGACGATTCTCCTGAATGAACATAGACACAAATACTAGCAAACCGCATGTAGCAGTGTGTGAATAAAACAATTAAGACTTATTCTAGGACTATAAGGGTAGATGTGTATTATAAAAATATGTCTACATAATTCATTCCATTGACAGAATAAAAGAGGAGAAATACATTATAGCAATAGATTGCAGAAACATCATTTAGTATAATTCAGCAGCTATTCTGTGTTTACATAGACTATGTAAACATATTCTCTTCTGATGGGAAACATTTCTTCTGACAGGAAAGGAAAGATACAACTTAAATATCATATGGACTAAGACTCAAAACTTTACCAAAACTTAATAGCAATATCATGCTATTGCTAAATGGCAAAATAATAAAGTCCTTTCAATTAAATGAGAAACCAGGCAGAGATGCCCACTATTTCTGTTACCTTCCAACATTTCTTTGGAGGTACTAGCTAATACAAACACAAACTATAAAATTATCAGTTTAAAAATAATAGGCCCAAGAAATAAGGGGGAAAAAAGAAAAAAATAAAAATAGGCCAGGCACAGTGGCTCACACCTGTAATCTCAGCACTTTGGGAGGCCGAGGTGGGCAGATCACTTGAGGTCAGGAGTTTGAGACCAGCCTGGCCAACATGGTGAAACCCCATCTCTACTAAAAATACAAAAAAATTAGCCAGGCGTGGTGGCACACGCCTGTAATCCCAGCTACTTGGGAGGCTGAGGCAGGAGAATCGCTTGAACCTGGGAGGCAGAGGTTGCAGTGAGCTGAGATCGCACCACTGCACTCCAGCCTGCATGACAGAGCGAGACTCCATCTCAATAATAATAATGATTTACTGAATGCTTCCCACATGCCAGCTACTTTACACCAGCTCTTAAGTGGTAGTGCTGGTTTTCCCGTCTGTGTTACAGGTCAGGAGACGCAGGCACAGACAGGTATACTGACTTGTTCAGGGTCGTGCAACTGGAAGCCAGCAGAGCTGGGATTCAAAGCTACACCGTCTGCCTCCAGATTTCACACTGTTAACCACCGAGCTACACCACACGATCATTGGAAAAGAAGAGAACATTGCCCTTCTTTACTGGTGCCATGGTGTTGGATGTTTAGAAAAACCAAGAAACTGTGCTTTTAAAAAATTAGAATTCATAAAAGAATTTGTTGTGGCTTATTATAAGACAGTATACATAAGTCAGTAGTTTTTCTCTGTACAGGTGTAATTATGTACCCAGCAGTGAAGGTGGATAAAAACCATTTTATTCTGAATAATGCCAAAATTATAAATTATCTGGGTATATATTATGTGAGAAAGACACAGGACTGTATGAAGAAAACTATGAAATCTTATTGAAGAATGTAAAATAACATGTGGACACATGGAAAGATGCACCATGATTTATGGTGGGGAGGCCACACAAAAATGCCAGTTCACTCAAAGAATTCCCATTCGAATCTGAACAGGGTTTTTATTTATTTTTTATTTTTTTGAGACAGGGTCTCACTCTGTCACCCAGGCTTGAGTGAGTGCAGTGGCACGATCATGGCTCACTTGCTTGGCCTTGACTTCCCAGGCTCAAGCAATCATCTTGTCTCAGCCTCGCAGGTAGCTGGGACTATACATATGCACCATCAGTGGTGGACCCTATTCCAGCCAGAGGCGTTTTCCCTAGGGTGTAATAAGAATTTCACACCCTGTGGAAGAACTCTGTTTACCCAAATCCTAGCAAGTGCCTGAGATACACACAGCAGGCACTCAGTAAATGTACCATTGCCCAGCTAGCAAAGACTGACCTAATAAGCAGGGCAAATACTGTCAAAACTCTAGTATAAAGTTGCCTCTGTGTGCTTTATCGGAATCCTCTTGTTTTAATCCTCTCCTGGTATGTCTCCATCCCATCTTAGAGTGTTAAGTGCAGAGTCCCTTCGGAAGCTTAAGTCTTTGTGGCTGCCAGAGTCAGAATGACGTGACGAGCAGAGAGGCGCTTTGGAATTGAAGTTTTCATTCACCTCTCATCAACTTTACCAGTATAAGGCTGGTTATTTCATCCTTCGGAGCTCTATCTCTTCTATAAAATGGGGATCGTCTTTAAAGCCCTGGAGTGCTGTTGTCAAGATGGAGATAAAGTATGCCAAGCTGCTAGAAGAATATTCAGTAACTTTCCGGTATTTTGCTTCCTGTCTGTGAACTCTTCTTATCAGGAATCCAGGTTACTCGGGAAAGCATAAGTAGTTCACATAATAGAGGTGTGGATTATTTTGAAAATGCCTCCTGCGTGTTGAGTTTGCATTGGAGAACCCCGAAGACGCGCAAACTAGTCCTAGCATGAGTGAGCAGCAAGCAGTGGTACTTCCTTGTGAATCGGGGTGGGAACCCTTCAGAACCGCGAGCTCCCACTTTCTGTCCATCGCTCTGCTCATGCGGCCCTGAGTCTCATGGTTACTGTGGTCTCAGTCACAGCAAGTGCTGCCAAGCTCAGGTGATGCTGCCAGAGCCTTCTGAGAGCCGGGCGGGGCTGGTGCCACTGGCACCCTCATCCGTGGACCTGTTTTTCAACTTGAAGGGAGAGCAGACTGGCTGTGTGTTTGCATTTCCTGACAAAAGCAGCCATTGACGTCAAGAGTTCCCTCTGTTGTTAAGAAGTGACACCTGTGTGTTTTTCTTTAGCTTTGCACGTTATTGGGCTTCAGATAATATTTATTTTTACCAACTTTGGCCCAAATTGTATCATTACTTTGAATCTGTACAGCACTTTTATGTTTTCAAAACATTTCATGTATTTTTCAGTGTTACCCTTGCAACAGCCTTGCGAGTTAACCATTTCAAGTGCAACCTGTTGTTTCGTGAGGAAACTGAGGCTCCTCTGCTATGCACGTGACCAGCCCAGCATCACATGGTCTTGCAGCAGTGGAACTGAGATGAGCTCCTGGCCTCCTGACTGCCCAGGGCTCCCTCCCACTGCATTGTGGAGCCTGGGCACTTGGGGAGGAGTGGGGCAGGACCCAGTCCTGCCACTGTTTGCTTCCTCACCACCTCTGGGTTTCAGGTCGTGAGAAGCATTACCTTTTCCCTTGGGAACACCAGTTGCTTGCTTTCGAGTTTTATAATGAGAGCCAAGGACCTTCTGCAGGCGTAATTGTTCATCTTTTACCAAGCCTTTGCATTTCAAGTATCCAAAGACCTAAGTGGAATGTTAGTATGGAGAGAGAAGAGGAGGGAGGGACTGGGACAGTCATCCTGCCATCCAGGAAATGCCTGAGCTCGACATCGCCCAAGCTAGCCTCAGGCTGCTGCCCCTGGCCTAGCAGGATGCGTGCTTGCCCTTGTTGGGATGCTGGCATCCAGCTCCTTGTTCTGGTCTCAGGAGTGAGATGTCGGGAAGGTTCACAGGGTCTGTTTATAGACCCTAGAGGTGGTCGTTGGTGGTGCCCAGTGACGGAGCCTCTATTGGCAAAACCTGTATCTCTGCAGTCGCAGCTGTTGGCCCAGTGGATAGAGCAGCCTTACTTAAAGCATTTTCACTTTTCTGTCCTCAAATGGCATGTTCCTCCTCCCTCTCTCCCTCCCTCCCTCTCTCTCTCCCTCCCTCTCTCCCTCCCTCCCTCCCTCCCTCTCTCTCTCCCTCCCTCTCTCCCTCCCTCCCTCTCTCCCTCCCTCCCTCTCTCCCTCCCTCCCTCTCTCCCTCCCTCCCTTTCTCCCTCCCTCCCTGTCTTCCTCCCTCCCTCTCTCCCTTGCTTAATTCCAAGAAATGGGGACCAACATTCCTCTTACAATTAGAAGATTCTTTGTTGTTCATAACAGTGGAGTCACAGGTGTCCCAAGGTTTTTCCCAGGCAGTTCAGCAGGCCTGAAGGCTTCTGGATGGAGTGCAGAAAATCACTTGTAAGCACAAAGAGTGTGGCAAGTGATGTGAGGTAGCTAACTGGAATCCACATTGAGGACCAGCTGCGTGCTTGGAACAGCAGCTCCAAGTGTCACTGCACCATCGTTGAGAGTTATTGACGGTGAAAACACAAACATATTACCGAACACTACCTTGCTAGCTTTGTGGCCCTAGCGAAGTCACTTCAATTCTCTGCCTCAGTGTCCATATTTGTTAATGAGGAAAATAATAGTACCCACCTCACAGGTTTGTGGTGAAGATTAAACACTTAGAGAAAATGTAAAATGCCTCTTGTGAAGTAAGTATTTTGTGAATATTAGCCATGATTATGTTATTGAATCAATGTTATGTATCAAGCTGTTACCGAATTATATCGGTGTTAGCCGTTGCCGTCGTCATCTCCATTATCCTTGTATTTCAGACATGTGAGCTTTGGAAATTAAAATCTTTGAAAATATGAATGTGATAGTTTAAGTTTTTGGTCTTTTGCCTTTCTGTAAAGACATACATTTTGCACTATGGAAATTCAGCTTTGATATCTTCAGTTTACAACTTAAAACTATAAATTAGGCCTCCTTTTCTATTTTAATTTAATGGCTTTTTTATTCGTATACCAGTTGGTGATTATAAAGACTCTAAGGGTTAAAGCCAAAAGCCAAAAAGCTTAATCTGTTGTCTGTGTGGAAAGTTCCTTTAGAAAAAGTAGTTTTTACTTGTCAAATTGTGTGTTTTTGAAAATTAACTGTTTCTTAAAATAAATTCTATAATTGTTCTGTGTCTTGAAATATGCTCTTTACCTCCCTTGTGGAGAAGTAGAGAGTTTGGAAGTCATGAAAGTAATTTGGAAAGGGCCTGACTACAACGCTTGCATATCTTTGAGAAAGGGGAAAAATAAACATTTTTAATAATGTGGATTATTTTTGGGTGCTTGAAGTTATAAATTATATTAATATTTACTTATAACAGACTATTACTCAAGTAATACAAGCTGTAAAAAAAATTCACCAATTTTGCTAATAGCATTTTAGAGTTCCTTCTTAGTCACTCTGAAAATACAAGGAAACACTCTTTCAGGTCGGGCCGGGCCCAGCTGGTTCCGGTTCCGTGAGCGCCCGGCAGACTGAGGGAGAGAGAGAGAGAAAGAGGAGGGGAGGAGGAGGAGGATTCAGGGAATAGGAGCTGGGGAGCCCTTCTGCGGAGCCCTTCTGTGCCACAGTGATATCAGTATCAAGATAAAAGTGTGGAATGGGAGAAAAATTCTCAAAGCCTGAAAGAAAATCTGGAGATGCTGTTTTTCCAGCAGCTCAGTTGAGGGAGAACTTAGCTTGTCTCTGTTTCTTGATTCCTCTTCAACTTCTGTTTGCAAACCAAGACTTGTGTTTGGAGAACTCTATTGTACTGAGCCTAAGTCATTTTTGATCTATAACAAGAACATGCATTTTCACATGTCAACTAGATTTGTGGACCAGTAAAGTTCTCCCCAAAGAGATGGGCTCTCACCCTGCCATCCAGGCTGGAATAGTGGTGCAATCATAGCCCATTGTAGCCTCCATCTCAAGGACTCAAGGGATCCTCCCTCCTAGGCCTCCCAGGTAGCTGGGATTACAGATATAGAAAAGCATATCCTAAAATTCATATGGATTCTGAAGGGACCTCAAATACTCAATACAATACAGTCTTAGAAGAACAAAGCTAGAAGACTCACCTTTTCTGATTTTAAAACTTACTACAAAGCTACAGTAATCAAAACAGTGTTGTACTAGCATAAGGAAGACATATAGACCAATGAAATAGAAGAGAGAGCCCAGAAATAAAACTTCATATATATGGTCAAATGATTTTTTTCTTTTTTCTTTTTTCTTGAGATGGAGCCTCGCTCTGTTGCCAGGCTGGAGTGCAGTGGCACGATCTCAGCTCACTGCAACCTCCGCCTCCTGGGTTCAAGTGATTCTCCTGCCTCAGCCTCCCCAGTAGCTGGAATTACAGGCACCCACCATCATGCCCGGCTAATTTTTGTATTTTTAGTAGAGATGGGGTTTCACCATGTTGGCCAGGAAGGTCTCGATCTCTTGACCTTCTGCCTGCCTTGGCCTCCCAAAGTGCTGGGATTACAGTTGTAAGCCACTGCACTCAGCCGGTCAAATGATTTTTAACAAGAGTACCAGGACTATTCAATGGAGAAAGGATAGTGTTTTCAACAAATGCTGCTGGGAAAATGGGATATCCACATGCAAAAAATGAAGTTGAACCCTTAACTAACACCATATACAAAAATTAACTCAAAATGGATCAAAGACCTAAATGTAAGACGCAAAACTATAAAAGTCTTAGAAGAAAATAAGGAAAAAACTTTATGACAGTGATTTATTCAGCAGTTATTTATTGGGTATGACATCAAAGGCACAAGCAACAACAACATAGAAGACTACATGAAAATGTTTAAACTTTGTTAATCAAAAGACACTATCAATAGGGTGAAAAGATAACCACCAAATGGAGAAAGTATTTGCAAATTATATATCTGAAAAGGGTTATATAAAGCATATATGGAGAATTCGTGCAACTCAACAACAAAACAAACAGCTTGATTGGAAAATGAAGGAAAGTGTGTATTTCCTTCTCCAAAGGAAATATACAAATGGCAATAGGTACACCAAAAGATGCCCAGCATCACTGATCATTAGGAAAATCCAAGTCAAACCATAATGAAATACCACCTTACACCCATTAGGATGGCTACTATCAACATCAAACAATAATATGTTTTGGTGAGGACGTGGAAAAATTGGAACCCTTGTGCTCTGTTGGTGGGAAGGTAAAATGGTACAGTCACAGTGGGAAGCAGTATGGTGGCTCCTCATAAATATTGAAAATAGAATTTCCATGTGATGCAGTGATGCCACTTATGGGCATATCCCCAAAATGGTTGAAAACAGGGTCTTAAAGAGATAATTTGTACACCCATGTTCATACCAGCATTATTCACAATAGCTGAAATATGGAAGAAGTGTAAACTAAAAATAAAACTTTAAGCTTCCTAATTGTCTGAATGAACTCATCCTCTCAGCCAAGGACATCTCACAGTTCAGGACATGATGGGGAGGGGGCGATCAGATTCCCCATTATACTCTCCCTTTGGAATTCAGGCACAACTGACCAGCATTAACATTAAAACAGAGATCTTACGACTTTTTGTAGCAATAAGACACCATATTCCAGCCTGACTAAAGTAAAGCATCACATGACAGATAGCAGGCCCTGTAAGAAATTGAAGTATTTTGCCCCCAAATATATTCCTTTGACATATTTAAAAATGGCCCTGCAAAACTGTCTCTTAGAGGCAAAATCTACATTCTGTAGAGAATGCCTTTCCCTTTCTAGGTCTTTTCTCTGATCCTGGAGAGAATTATTTGAGTCTTTCATCATTTTAAGTCTCATAAGAAACATTTACAATCTATTCTTTCTGAAGCCTGCTACCTGGAGTCTTCATCTGCATAATAAGAACTATGGTCTCTACAACCCCTTATCTTAACCCAGACACTCCCTTATATGGAATTTCAGGTGTGTATTTTTTATTTATTTTTATTTTTTATTTTTTGAGTACCCAGGTTGGATTGCATTAGTGCGATCTCGGCTTATTGCAGCCTCCGCCTCTGGGGGTCACATGATTCTCGTACCTCAGTCTCCTGAGTGGCTGGGATTACAGGCATGCACCACTATGCCTGGTTAATTTTTTTGTATTTTTAATAGAGATGGGATTTCACCATGTTGGCCAGGCTGGTCTTGAACTTATGACCTCATGTGTTCCACCTGCCTCAGCCTCCCAGAGTACTGGGATTACAAGTGTGATCCACCATGATCTGGCCTCACTCCAGCTTTTTTGTATTTTCAGTAGAAACAGGATTTTGCCGTGCTGGCCAGGCTGGTCTTGAACTCCTAGCCTCGAGTGATCCGCCTGCCTTAGCCTCCCAAGATGCTGGGATTACAGGTGTGAGCCACCATGCCCGACTGGGTTTCTGGTCTTTAGGTAAACTAGTTTGACAGGTTGCTAATCAGAAAATCTTTGAATCCACCTGTTAGCAGTGGTGAATCTATATGGGTCTGCAACAACTTGATTCTTGCCTCCTTGGAGGAAAGAATTTTGCTGAGAGGCAGTAGTTGGTTTCAGGCAGAGGGAGAGACTGAGGCAAGTTTTAGAACAGGAGTGAGAATTTGTTTGAAAGTTTTAGAGCAGAAGTGAAAGGAAGCAGTACACTTGGAAGGGCCAAGCGGGTGACTTGCAAGATCCAAGTGCCCTGTTCAGTCCTTGACTTGGGGTTTTATACATTGTTGTGGTTCTGGGGTTTGCTGAAGTTGTGCACGTGTTCACTTGAGGAGTTTTTTCCTTAACCTGTCGAGCGTTCCCAGTGGGAGGTCGTATAAGAGGCCATTTTGCCTCTTAGTGTGCCTGTTTGAGGTCTTTGAGAAGAGGATAACACCAGTTCCGAGTGTTTTCTGTCTGTTAGGAGACTGTCTTTTCCTGGTGCTGGCTGTGACCACTTATCATTTTAGAGAGACAGTTTAACAACCACCTGACCATCACTTTATTGTCGCCTGACAGTCCTGGGGGCAACAGGGGTTGGGGGTATGTGTGTGGGGGTGCTCTCCTCCTGCCCTGTCCATATCTGCCTAACTACCTACTCTAACATACCTATGAGCTGGAAGCCTCCACTTAGAGTGTTTGAGTTGTTCTGCCTTTTTTGACTGAGCCATTGTACATCTTACATGTGTTGATTGATGTCTTATGTCTTCCTAAAATGTATAAAATTGAGCTGTAGCCTGACCACCTTGGACACATGTCGTCAGGACCTCCTGAGGCTGTGTCACAGGCACGTCCTTAACCTTGGCAAAATAAACTTCTAAATTGAATGAGAAAAAAAAAGAAAAGAAAAGAAAATACAAGGAAATAAGCCATACATCCGGTTTTAATGTAGAACGTGGTACAGATATGGTCAGTATTTAACCTGAGCTAGTTACTTGCCTAAAAGTGTGATCATCTTTATTATTTAAGTGATTGATGACATATGTAATACTTCTACTATGAAAAAGAATTTTAAGAGGTTAATTCTTAAGCAGAGAGCTCAATATACTTACTCGGATCCCGAGAGAAAGCCCATTTCTGTGGCATTTCCATACAGCATGATCCTGGTTGTTGATTCTTCTTGCCATGTTCACTTCCCTCTGTTTTCAGTGATTTAGCCCTGCGGAATTGTTTTCTCACCTCCGACTTAAATGTGAAAGTGGGAGATTACGGAATAGGATTCAGCAGGTACAAGGTAAGCCAGAGGTTTAAATGTTTTCAGTCTGATTTAATTTGAATTGTGAAGTTGTAATGTCACCAAATGCCCCACTGTTTGTATAAGAATCTTAGTCGCTAGGCTTTCTGGAGAGGGATTTGCAGCAGTCATTTTAATGTGGTCTAGGCTTCTGGCGTGTGGCTTGTGTAAGTCTGCGGCTTTGCGTCCGAGGTTTTGCAACAGCTTTCCAAAAGTTTTGTTTAAAAATATTTATAAACACTGTAAATGATGTAGTCTGATGGTGCATAATAAATTTTAGAGTGAACACATGAGCAACAGTAGTTATTATTACCTGTTATGATAAAATATACATATCATATAAATGTTTCTCCATTACGTGGTCAGTAAAATTTCAGCTCATGTTCAGTAACCTGGGGATCTAGGTTTTTTTTAACTCTGTCATGAATATATTCTAAAGGAAATAAGTGAAGAAGTCAATGAAGTTTCCATTTGTGTGTGTCTGTGTAGCCCCAGTGAATGAGGTAGAGCGTTCTGGGGCAGAGAATGGGACTGTCCCAGCTCCGGGCTGTCAGGAGACCTCGGATAAGCCACTTGACCTCCATTTTCTTTTCCTTTCTTTTTTTTTTTTTTTAAACGGAGTCTTGCTATATTGCCCAGGCTGTTCTTAAACTCCTGGGTTCAAGCAACTTGCCTGCCTTGGCCTCCCAGAGTACTAGGATTACAGGTGTGAGTCACCCCACCCAGCCTTGACCTCCGCTTTCTGAGCAGCAACATACGGATAAGATCTGTTTTATTTTTCAGAGTTCTTGTGAGGACCAAACGGGTAATATTTTCAAAAAATATTATGCAAATAGAAATTGGTTATTTGTCTACATAGTAGCTGTAGTGTCTCGAGCACTTGCTAGATGTCAGGCACTTAGCACCTGCCTGTATCCTGCATCATCTCTTTTTTTTTTTTTTTCTTTTTTTGAGATGGGGTCTCGCTGTCACCCTGGCTGGAGTGCAGTGGCGCGATCTCGGCTCACTGCAACCTCCGCCTCCCGGGTTCAAGCGATTCTCCTGCCTTAGCCTTCCGAGTAACTGGGACTACAGGGTCCCTCCACCACGCCCGGCTAATTTTTGTATTTTTAGTAGAGACGGGTTTCACCCTGTTGGCCAGGCTGGTCTCGAACTCCTGACTTTGTGATCCGCCCACCTCAGCCTTCCAAAGTGCTGGGATTGCAGGCGTGAGCCACCGAGCCCGGCCTGCATCATCTCATTTAATCCTCACCGCAGAGGGGAGGTTTGTGTTCTCCTCACTTCACAGATCAGGAAAAAACTTCACAAAGTTGTTGCTTGCGTAGAATCACATAGCTGGTAAATGGTAGAATGAGGACTTCAAACCCCGGTCTGTCAGAGTCTAAAGCCTACAGTCTTGCTCACTAACTGGCTTCACTGTTCAGCGCATAAGTCCCAGTATATATTGTTTTAGTGTTTTGCTCAGAGTCTATGTTATATGTATCAGACACAGCGCACTTTCTTATCCAAGAAGGATGACTTAGCAAGCGTTCATGGCTCGCAGATGAGGTCATGAAGCCCAGGAGGCTTCAGCAAAACTCCTTACCCACTTTCTGCCCAGAAAGTCACTCTTCATGCCTGCTTTTTTTTCTGACCTGGTTTTTTGGATTGGGTATATGTTTTCTGAGAATACCATGGATTTAAATTCTTGAACTCACCAAAAGTATAATTCTATTCAAAATTCTGTGTGCTTTCTAACAAAACAGGAGGATTATATTGAAACAGATGATAAAAAAGTTTTCCCTCTGCGATGGACTGCTCCAGAATTAGTAACCAGCTTTCAAGACAGACTGCTAACTGCAGATCAGACTAAGTATAGTAATATCTGGTACGTATTGGCTTACCGTTTTATTAGGCATTTCTTTGGCAAAGTCCTAACTAACTTCTTCCTCTTTGAGTACTTCCTTAAAGGAAAGTAGTTGTATAAGATGTAGGAACAAAAGAGTATCTGATGGTGTGAAAAAGACAGTTTAAAAGACATAAATAGTAATTATCACAATTGTGGTGATGGAGTTAACGTTTTGAATACTGCCCCTGCTACCCATTTTCCTTTAGAAAAGCAGGAACCAAGTCTGTTTCATATTCTGTGTCTCCCTCAGGGCCTGACAGGTAATAGATATTTAATATGTATTTATTGAAGTGAAAGAAGAAACTGAAAGGGGTGTGGACTATCATGTTTATACTATGATTTATAGGAGTCAGTTTAATGGGAGCTAAAAAGATGCACCTAAAACTTTGACTAACAATTTCTGTCACAGCCTTCTTAATTTATAGCTATGTTTTATGTGCTGTTGTCCTGCTTTTTTTTTTCTCTCCTTGCTTTCTTTTGGATTGATTTCTTTAAAACAATTTTTTTGCTTTTATTATTTTTTTCATTGATGCATATAATTGGACATATTTATGGGGTACAGTGATACATATATATATATGTTTTTGTTGTTGTTGTTGTTGTTGTTTTGAGATAGAGTCTCACTGTCGCCCAGGCTGGAGTACAGTGGTGTAGTCTCGGCTCACGGCTCACTGCAGTGTCCACCTCCCTGGTTCAAGTAATTCTTGTGCCTCAGCCTCCCGAGTAATTGGGATTACCAATATGTACTACCACACCATTTTTGTACTTTTAGTAGAGATGGAGTTTTGCCATGGCTGGTCTCGAACTCCTGAACTCAAGTGATCCGCCTGCCTCGTCCTCCCAAAGTACTGGGATTACAGGCGTGAGCCACCGCACCTGGCCCAGTGTAATATTTTGATACCTATATACAGTGTGTGATGATCAAATCAGGGTAACTAGTATCCCCTTCACTCCAGACATGTATCATTTTTTCTTTTTGTTTTTGGGAACATTCAAAAGCCGCTCTTAGAGCTGTTTGAAAATATACAAAAATTTGTTGTTAATTATAGTCACCCTTCAGTGCTTTAGAACACTAGATCTTATTCCTCCTTCCCAGCCGAAATTTTGTATTCGTTAGTCAGCTTCTCACTATTCCTCCTCTCCCTCCCCTTCCCTGCCTCAAGTAATCACTCTTCTACTCTCTACTTCTATGAGATCAACCTTTTTATCCTCCACAAGTGATGAGGTTTTCTTCCTTTTTCTTTCTCCCTTGTGTATCTGCTCTACCTAGTGTATCGTGAGTCTGATACTTCTGTGTTTTTTCATGTTGATGGTTATCCTCCTTTAGCTTCCAGATACAGGACTCCTGGACCATTTCTCTTAAGGCATGTCTCATAATGATGAATTCCTTCAGTTTTTGCTTATCTGGGAAAGACTTTATTTCTCCATTTTTTAAAAAAAAGTTATTATTTTATATATATTTTTAGTAGAGACGAGGTCATGCTGTGTTGCCCAGGCTGGTCTTGAACTCCTGGCCCCAAGCAATCCTCATGCCTTAGTCTCCTAGAGTGCTGGGATTATAGTCATGAGCCATCGCGCCCAACCCTCCTTCATTTCCAAAGGATATCTTTGCAGGGCATAGTGTTCTTGGCTGCCAATTTCAGTACTTTGAGTATACCATCCTATTCTCTGCTTCCCTCTTATGTGACTTAATGCTTTTCTCTGGCTGTTTTTAGAATTTTTATCTTTGTCTTTGGCTTTTGACAATTTGACTATAATGTGCCTCTGAAATGACCTTTTGGGGTTGATTGTATTTTAAGGACCTTTGAGCTTCCTGGATCTGGATGTCTGTATCTCTCCCAAGACTTGGGAGGTTTTTAAGCTGTTCTTTCCTTAAATAGCCTTTCTCTGCCTTCTCCTAGCTCTTTTATTTCTGTAACTCCCATAATGTGTGTATTTGTTTGCTCTGTAGTCTCCCATAAGCCCTGAAGCCTTCCTTCACTCCTTTTCATTCTTCTGTCTTTTTCCCTCTGACTGGGTGATTTCAAACAACCTTTCTTCAAGTTGAGAGGTTCTTCTGCTTGAGTCTGTTGTTGAAGTTCTGTATTTCTTTTTATTTCATTTATTGAATTCTTCAGCTGGGCTTACTGCCTGTGAGGACCCCAGTCGACCCCAGTGTGAGGACTGTAGTGTCCACGGTGAGCAGTGTGAGGATGTAGGGGTCCACAGTGAGATCCTCTTACTTGCCCTTACCTGGAAGAGAAAGTTGCTCCTGGTTGCTGGCTGCGCCTGCCAGGGATGGGGTGGTGGAGGCCAGGCGTTTCCTTCTGCTTTCGCTGTGGCTGTCCTGAATTTCCTGAGTACCTGTTACTCCTTTGATGGGCTCTGGTGCTCTCCTTTAGTGATTTTTGTCAAAATGTAGTTGCTTCTTTGTTGTTTGGGGCGTGTCGTGGAGGGTTAGCTGGACGTCAGAATCACTGGGGAACTTTTTTAAAACGCAAGTTTTCTAGGCCACACCTGGATCTACCAACTAAGCATCCTTTAGGGGTGGACCTGACCTACCAGTGTGTGTGTTCACGGCTTCCCAGAGGACACAGATGAGAGTCACGTTCGGGAACATTGCAGTAAATAGACACAAATGCAGGATGGAGGCAGTGTGTGGTGGGGAGGAAATGCAGAGACCTCGTGGAGGAAATGAGAGGCAGCTCCTCTGACCCAGGAAGCCAGCAGAGGCTGTTTCCATGGGGACAGAGCACCGCAGTGTGAGAGAGGATTGGGCTGGGACTGAGAAGGGCGTTCCTGCTGTGGTGAGGCAGCCCTCAGGGTCTCTCCTGGCACACAGACAGCTGCCAGCGTGATGGGGGATCCCTTCAGAATAGCAGCAAAACCCACGATACTGAGGAGTAACTCAAACCAAACTTGTGGGTCTCACAGAGAGGATATCGTCTTGCCCATGTAAAGATTCCTTTTAGATGGTTTCTGGTGTTTACTAATGTTGTTAATAGGTGCATTTTTCTACCAAAAAAAAAAAAATCAGAATTCAGGGTATTTATCTTGTTTCCAGCAATTCTGCCAAATTTTTAGAACATTCTGATGGTCTTTCCAATAATTTATTGAGTACTTAAAAGTTGATAGTCATCTCATCCACATAATTACACCTATTATCTCTGTTTTGTACTTTTTTCATTGGCCAAAACTTCTAGGGTGGTATTCAGTAGCGAATAGGAGGCATGGTCTTCCTCATTTTAACAGAAATGCCTCTTTTTTTGCTATTGTGCTGTTGATTATTGGTTTCAGATTAAAGAACAATCTTGGCTGGTTATGGTGGCTCACGCCTGTAATCTCAGCACTTTGGAAGGCCAAGGCAGGTGGATCACCTGAGGTCAGGGCTTTGAGAGCAGCCTGGCCAACATGGTGAAACCCTATCTCTACTAAAATTATAAAAATTGGCAGGGCATGATGGCTTGTGCCTGTAATCCCAGTTACTTGGGAGGCTGAGGCAGGAGAATCACTTGAACCCGGGAGGCAGAGGTTGCAGTGAGTGGAGATCACACCATTGCACTCCAGCCTGGGCGACAGTGAGACTCTGTCTCAAAACAACAACAACAACAACAACAACAACAAAGATCCTATTAATAATCTTTTCAATACACACCTTGTCCTTAAAATTACTGGCTATGTAACAAGTATGAGTGTTAAAAATTTGACATCTAAAGGGAGAGAGAAACAGCCATTTTCTTTTTCCAACAGGTCCCTGGGTGTGACACTTTGGGAGCTTTTTGACAATGCCGCACAGCCGTATTCAAACCTTTCCAACTTAGATGTCCTCAACCAAGTCATTAGAGAGAGAGACACAAAACTCCCGAAGCCCCAGCTGGAGCAGCCCTACTCTGATAGATGGTTGGTAGCCTCACATTCCACCTGTTCTGTTTCGTCTTCACTGTGAGGTGTCCCCAAAACACAAAAAAATTCGTGGGCCAAATATTATGTTTCTTCATTTCCTCTTTCACCATGATGTCACCATGAGCTGAACTACTTAATGTGGTTGGCAGTGATGAAGGTGTAGAAATGTTTGGGGTGTTGAGTTGGCTTTAGGGTCCTTGTAAATTCTTTTCATATTGTTTATTTATTTATTTTTATTTTTAAAAAAATGTAGAGACAGGGTCTCAATATGTTGCCCAGGCTGTTCTTGAACTCCTGGCTCAAGTGATCCTCCCACTTCAGCCTCCCATTGCCCCAGGATTACAAGTGTGAGCCAGGGTGCCTGGCCTCTTTTGATATTTTTAACTGATTCGGCCAGGCACAATGGCTCATCCCTGTAATCCCAGCACTTTGGGAGGCTGAGGTGGGCAGATCACGAGGTGAGGAGTTCAAGACCAGCCTGGCCAACATGGTGAAACCCCATCTGTACTAAAAATAAAAAAATTAGCTGGGCGCGGCAGCGGGCGCCTGTAATCCCAGCTGCTCGGGAGGCTGAGGCAAGAGAATTGCTTGAACCCAGGAGGCAGAGGTTGCAGTGAGCCGGGATCATGCCACTGCACTCCAGACTGGGTGACAGAGCAAGACTCCGTCTCGAACCAAAAAAAAAAAAAAATTCGTGATGGTTCCACTGATTGCTTGTCGTGTGCTGCTCAGGTATGAAGTCTTACAGTTCTGTTGGCTGTCACCAGAAAAGAGACCCGCGGCTGAAGATGTGCACAGGCTGCTGACTTACCTGCGGCTGCAGAGCCAGCGGGACTCAGAGGTTGACTTTGAACAGCAGTGGAACGCTCTGAAGCCGAACACAAACAGCAGAGACTCCTCCAACAATGCTGCATTCCCAATTCTCGACCACTTTGCCAGGGACCGGCTGGGTCGTGAAATGGAGGAAGTCCTCACCGTGACCGAAACCAGCCAGGGCCTGAGCTTCGAGTATGTCTGGGAGGCCGCTAAGCACGACCACTTTGACGAGCGCAGCCGGGGCCACCTGGACGAAGGCTTGTCCTACACGAGCATCTTCTATCCGGTTGAAGTTTTTGAGAGTTCGCTTTCAGATCCTGGGCCCGGAAAGCAAGATGACAGCGGCCAGGATGTCCCCCTGAGGGTCCCTGGAGTGGTTCCTGTTTTTGATGCCCACAACCTTTCTGTTGGAAGTGACTATTATATCCAGTTAGAAGAAAAAAGTGGTAGTAACTTGGAGCTTGATTACCCACCAGCGCTGCTCACAACCGACATGGATAATCCAGAAAGGACTGGCCCTGAACTGTCCCAGCTCACGGCGCTCAGGAGCGTTGAACTTGAGGAGTCCAGTACGGATGAGGACTTCTTCCAAAGCAGTACAGACCCCAAAGACTCTAGCTTACCAGGGGACTTACACGTGACCAGTGGCCCCGAGAGCCCTTTCAACAATATATTTAATGATCTGGACAAATCGGAAGATTTGCCCAGTCACCAAAAAATATTCGACTTAATGGAATTAAACGGAGTTCAAGCCGACTTTAAACCTGCCACTTTAAGTTCCAGTTTGGATAACCCCAAAGAGTCAGTCATAACGGGCCACTTTGAGAAAGAAAAGCCCCGTAAGCTTTTTGACAGTGAGCCTCTCTGCCTATCAGATAATCTTATGCACCAAGATAATTTTGATCCATTGAATGTTCAAGAATTGTCAGAAAACTTTTTATTTCTTCAAGAGAAAAACTTACTAAAAGGCTCATTGTCCAGCAAAGAACACATAAATGATCTTCAGACAGAACTTAAGAATGCTGGTTTTACTGAAGCTATGTTAGAAACGTCACGTAGAAACTCTTTAGATACTGAGCTTCAGTTTGCTGAAAATAAGCCAGGCTTGTCTTTGTTGCAGGAAAATGTAAGCACAAAGGGTGACAATACAGATGTCATGCTCACAGGTGACACTTTGAGCACCTCATTGCAGTCTTCCCCGGAAGTGCAGGTACCTCCTACCTCCTTCGAAACAGAAGAAACGCCCCGTCGGGTACCCCCAGACTCACTCCCAACACAGGGAGAAACCCAGCCCACGTGTTTAGATGTTATTGTCCCGGAGGACTGTCTCCGCCAGGACATCAGTCCAGACGCTGTGACTGTCCCGGTTGAAATTCTCTCAACCGATGCCAGAACCCACAGCCTGGATGACAGGTCCCAGGACTCTCCTGGCGAGAGTGAGGAGACCCTGCGGCTCACCGAAAGTGACTCTGTTCTTGCTGATGACATCCTTGCCAGCAGGGTGAGTGTAGGGAGTAGTCTCCCGGAACTGGGACAGGAATTACACAATAAACCATTTTCGGAAGACCATCACAGTCATCGCCGGCTAGAGAAAAACTTAGAGGCTGTGGAGACTTTAAATCAGCTCAATTCTAAAGACGCAGCAAAAGAAGCAGGCTTGGTGTCTGCCCTCTCCTCGGACTCAACCAGTCAGGACAGCCTCCTGGAGGACAGCTTGTCAGCACCCTTCCCAGCCTCTGAGCCGTCCCTGGAAACCCCGGACTCTCTGGAGTCAGTGGATGTCCACGAAGCGCTACTGGACTCTTTAGGATCTCACACTCCCCAGAAACTAGTGCCCCCCGATAAGCCGGCAGACAGCGGCTACGAAACAGAGAACTTGGAGTCTCCTGAGTGGACCTTGCATCCCGCTCCCGAGGGCACCGCAGACTCAGAACCAGCCACCACGGGCGATGGCGGCCACAGTGGTCTGCCTCCCAACCCGGTCATTGTCATCTCAGATGCCGGCGATGGTCACAGAGGCACAGAAGTGACCCCTGAGACATTCACAGCTGGCTCCCAGGGTTCATACCGAGACTCTGCGTACTTCTCAGACAATGACTCTGAGCCCGAGAAAAGGTCTGAGGAGGTCCCGGGAACCTCCCCATCCGCCTTGGTGTTGGTACAGGAGCAGCCCCTACCTGAGCCAGTCCTCCCCGAGCAAAGTCCTGCTGCCCAGGATAGCTGCCTGGAAGCCAGAAAGAGCCAGCCAGATGAAAGTTGTCTGTCTGCTTTGCACAACTCCAGTGACCTGGAATTAAGAGCCACGCCGGAGCCAGCACAGACTGGTGTTCCCCAGCAGGTGCATCCCACGGAAGACGAGGCCAGCAGTCCCTGGAGTGTGCTGAACGCAGAACTTAGCAGCGGCGATGACTTCGAGACACAGGACGATCGCCCCTGCACCCTCGCTTCCACGGGGACCAACACGAACGAACTCCTTGCCTACACCAATTCTGCGCTGGACAAGTCCCTGTCCAGCCACTCCGAGGGCCCGAAGTTGAAGGAGCCGGACATCGAAGGGAAGTACCTGGGGAAACTCGGGGTGTCAGGGATGCTCGACCTCTCAGAGGACGGGATGGATGCGGACGAGGAGGACGAAAACAGCGACGACTCGGACGAGGACCTGCGGGCCTTCAACCTGCATAGCCTCAGCTCCGAGTCGGAGGACGAGACCGAGCACCCCGTGCCCATCATCCTCAGCAACGAGGACGGAAGGCACCTGCGGAGTCTGTTGAAGCCCACAGCGGCCGATGCCCCCGACCCGCTGCCCGAGGACTGGAAGAAGGAAAAGAAGGCAGTCACGTTTTTCGATGATGTCACAGTCTACCTGTTTGACCAGGTATCTGTTCCCTCTAAATCATTTTCTATACACATCCATATAAGGATTCCAAAATGTGCTAGGAAATTGAGTGTGGTCTGTTTTCTAGTTGCCATTTTGAGGCAGCAGATTGTGATTACTCACAAAAAGTAATTTGGGGTTGGTTAGAGTTCTAAGAATATGCAGAAATGTCATTTGCTCAGGGAGTTCGTATTAAATTAGGAGAAAGAGACCTGAATGCTCTTCCTGGGTCTTCTAATGGAGTCTTCCTGAATTAGTCACCCTTTACACACCAAATTTTTACTGTTTTACTTTTTTATTTTTCTTTTGAGAGAGCCTTGCTCTGTGGCCCAGGCTGGAATGCAGTGGTACAGTTGCAGCTCACTGCAGCCTTGAACTCCTGGGCTCAAGTGATCCTCCCACCTTCCATAATAGCTGGGTCCACAGGTTCATGCCACCATGGCTGGCTAAGGTTTTGGGGTTTTTTTTGTTTTGTTTTTTTTTAATTTTTGTAGACACACGGTCTTGCTATGTTGCCTAGGCTGCTCTCAAACTCCTGGGCTCAAGCCATCCTCCCATCTCAGCCTCTCAAAGTTTTGGGATTACAGGCATGAGCCACTGCGCTTGGCCTCCAGTTTTTAGAGCCTGACAATTGGCAGTAGGACCCACCACTTGGGTACAAGCCTGGAACCATGGCTGGCGTGCAGCCCTGGAGACAGCTCAGGAGAGGGGCCAACCAGAAGCCCTGCGGTGGGTGTCTGGAGGGTGTGACACACAGCAGGAGCGTCTGTGGTCCTTCTGCTCTGTCCCCTGACCTGTCCTCTTTCCCTGCTTTGGAGCAGGCAGCTTAGTGTGCACTGCTGAGTGGGCATGGATTTAGGCTCCTTTAAAAATGTAACAGCGGATAATTCAAGCATGCTTTAAAAAAAAAAAAAAAAGTTCTTTTCATACTAGTCTTTGTAGCCCTTGAATTTGCTGCTTGCATCAGCTGGATTGTTGGGAGAGCTCAGTGGTGGGACATGAGAATGGGGTCCCCTCATCTTCTAGAAGGCGCAGGAGTCCTCGCCGTCTCCTTCACATTGCTTGCCCTCCCTTTTGCTCCATTCTGGGAACCCAGACCTTGGTCTCAGCCCCTGCGTGGCACCATCCCTCATGGGTCCGTGGCTGTGGTGGGTCCAAGCACTGTTCCACCTCCTCCCCCAGGAGCTGCGTCTGTTGAACGTCACTTTATGCCTTGTTGTTCCTCTGTGTTCTGTTCACTTTGGTTTTTATGATGTTTCTTTAAAAATCGTTAAATCACCCGCATTTGAGCTATAGCATATATGGCGGGGAAGTGGATGTTTAAAAAATGAAAAGTAAGGCCAGGCGCGGTGGCTTATGCCTGTAATCCCAGCACTTTGGGAGGCCAAGGTGGGCGGATCACCTGACGTCGGGAATTCAAGACCAGCCTGGGCAACATGGCGAAACCCCATCTCTACTAAAAATATAAAAATTAGCCAGTCACGGTAGGCAAGACTGCAGGCCCAGCTACTTGGGAGGCTGAGGCATGAGAATTGCTTGAACCTGGGAGGCAGAAGTTGCAGTGAGCCAAGATTGCACCACTGCACTCCAGCCTGGGTGACAGAGTGAGACCTGTCTCAGAAAAAAAAAAAAAAAAAAAGCAGCCTCCTGAGCTCAGCCTGACCTCTTGAACCTGATTCTGTGAGGGGCCAGGAGGCCGTCTTTCTCTTTTCATTCCCCAGGTGGTTCCTAGGCATATCTCGAACTCAGGAGCCTCTGAGCTCAGGGAGCCTGAGAAAACACGCTGCCGTTTTCTAGTAAGAGTGGAAGGGAGAAGGGATCACCTGGCCCCTCGGGTTTGTGTTTTGTTTTCAATGCATCCACATAGCCCTATCTCCACCGTCTCTGTGAACTTGGATTATCGCTGCATTTCTCCATGGATGGGGTAATGTATAGGTGGGACGGAACTGTCAACTGTGCTCGGTGAGCAGTGCGGTTAGGAGCTAGGGAGCACACTGTCCCCACTTCCTGAAAGCCTGGGGGTAGCTGGAGAGTGAGAGGGACGCAGTCCCAGTGGAAGCAGCGTGTGGAGAAAACTCCCTGGGGCCGCAGAGTATGGGCCCCTTGCACAAGTCTTTGTGGAGGGTGTTATGTTTTTCTGACTTTAGAAGACAGAATTGCGAAAGATGAAGATCTGTGACAAGGGCACACTAGTTATGGGATGGAAGGTACAGAGATCAAATACCAGACATGCTTAATGGATGCGAGGCTTTGACAAGGAAGTTAGTGTCAAGGAGAAAGTCGGAAGGTGGGTCAGGGCCAGAAGAAAATGAGGAAGATCTTTCTGATGATCTGAAATTCGTTTGCTTATGCGTCTCATGCAGCATGCCTTGAAGCGACAGCCACCAAGCGTTCAGGCCGAGGACTGAGGGTTTCCTCCCACTCCTGCTTTCTTTTTTAATGAGCTGGTTTTGAAGTTGTGTAGTTTTTAAGCAGTTGAAGTATCTTGGCTCCAAACTTTTAACTGAGTGTTCATGGGATTGGGCAGCAATTGTTTCTTGGTTATATTACTATTTGTCAGTTCAGCAAATACTTAACCAGCACTTACCGTGTAAAGTAGTAAAGGCTGGTGAACAGTCTGTGGGTGCCAGCACCTTTATTATACATTGAGTCTTGTTTTGCTTCCCCATGTGGGGGTGGTTGTCACCATCTTCATGGAGAGGACCCTGAGGCTCAGAGTAGGTAAACTTTGCACAGGGTCTGGCCCCAGTGAGTAGCAGTGCTAGGGCTTGACCCAAGTCTCCTGGACCGAGCACAGAACTTTTCACCACTGAGCCCTGCCACCTCTTGCATGCACCTTTACAATCTGCAGCCTGGCATCGCGTTCGACTTTTAGCACTTGCGATGTCCTTCCTCAGTGCACAGTGTTCTTGAGACAAAAGTAGCGGGTAATGATGCTTATTTGCAATTAGTGCGACAGGGTTCCCTCCAGCCTGATCCGTCATACTGTAAACAAGCACTGAAGGCTGGGCACAGTAGCTCATTCCCATAATCCTAACATTTTGGAAAGCTGAGGCAGGAGGATCGCTTAAGGCCAGGAGGTGAGACTGGTCTAGGCAGCATAATAAGAACCGATTTTTTAAAAATTGGCCAGTTGTGGTGGCCCGCACCTATAGTCTCACCTGCTCAGGAGGCTGAGGCAGGAGGATCGCTTAAACCCAGGAGTTTGAGAGTGCAGTGAGCTATGATTGCGTCACTGCACTGCAGCCGGGGTGGCAGAGTGAGACCCTGTCTGAGAGGCTCCTGCTCTCCAGCTTTGAGGAATAAACATTCAGGGCTCCACCTAGGTTTTTTTGGTTGGTTTGGGTTTTGTTTGTTTGCTGGCACTGTCTTTGGTTTTGTTATCAGAGTAATTAATGCTGGTCTCATAAAATGAGTTGGGAAGTATTTCCTTCTCTGATAGTGTTTGGAAGAGATTATGTAGATTTGTTGATCTTTCCAAAAAATTGCTTTTGTTTTCATGGATTTTTTTTTCTTTTCTATTTCGTTGATTTCTGCTTTGTCTTTATTATTTCCTTCCTTCTCCTTGCTTTGAATTTATTTTGCTTTTTCTAGAAAAGCTTAGAATTCGAGACCTTACTTCTTTTCTCTCTGTTTTTTTTTTTTGAGACGTCTCACTCTGTCGCCAGGTTGGAGGGCAGTGGCGTGATAACGGCTCACTGCAACCTCCGCCTCCCGGGTTCAAGCAATTCTCCTGCCTCCACCTCCTCAATAGCTGGGATTACAGGTGTGTGCCACCGCGCTTGGCTAATTTTTGTATTTTTAGTAGAGACGAGGTTTCACCATGTTGGCCAGGATGGTCTCAATCTCTTGACCTCATGATCTGCCCACCTCGGCCTCCCAGAGTGCTGGGATTACAGGCCCGAGCTACCGTGCCTGGCCTCTTTTCTCTTTTTTTGAGACTGGGTCTCACTCTGTCGCCCAGGCTGTGGTAGTGCAGTAGTGCGATCTCTGCTCACTGCAGCCTCCACCTCCCAGGCTCAAGGGATTCTCCTGCCTCAGCCTCCTGAAGTAGCTGGGACCACAGGCGCCCACCACCGTGCCTGGCTAATTTTTGTATTTTTTGTTTCGTCATGTTGCCCGGGCTGGTCTCGAATTCCTGAGCTCAGGTGAATCTGCCTGCCTTGGCTTCCCGAAGTGCTGGGATTATAGACGTGAGCCACTGCACCTGGCCTCTTCTTTTCTAATAATTTAATGCTATAAATTTCCCTTTATGTACTACTTTAGCTGCACCCAGCAAATTTTAATGTGTGAGTTTTCGTTTTCATTCAGATCAAAAAGTTTTTTGTAAGACTTCCTCTTGGGAGCATAGATGAACAAGTATAGTTTAATATATTAGTTATAATTAATAATTACTAATAATTGGTTAATATAGTTTAATAAGTATATTGTTTAATTTCCAAGAGTTGGAGATTTTATTGTATCTTTTTGTTATTAAATTTTAGTCTAATTCCATTATGGGCAGAGAACATATTTAATATGGTTTCAATGCTTTTAAATTTGTTAAGGTTTATCTTAGAGCCAGGATATGGTCTTTCTTGGTGAATTATTCCATGTATACCTGAAAGAGTGTGTATTTTGGTTTTGGTGGGTGGATCGTTCTATAAATGTCAGATTTAATTTGTTGATGGTATTAGTTCTTCTCTGTCATTGCCGATTTTTCTGCATACTTGTTCTGTTACTCAGAGAGAGGTTGTTGAAGTCTCCAGCTGTGATTTTTAGATTTGTCTATTTCTCTTTTCATTTCTGTTCATTTTCGCTTCCTGTATTTTGCAGCTCTGTTGGTGCATATACATTGAGGATGATGATGTCTTCTTGCTGAATTGACCTTTTCATCCTTTCGTAATGTCCTTCCGTATTCCTTTGTCTTATATTCATAGAGCTGCTCCAGCTTTCTTTCTTTTTTCGGAGACAGTCTCACTTTGTCACCCAGGCTGGAGTGCAGTGGTATGATTTTGGCTCACTGCAGCCTTGAGCTCCTGGGCTCAAGCAGTCCTCCTGCCTCAGCCCCACAAGTAACTGGGACTACGGGTGCACACCACCACACACAGCTAATTTTTGTATTTTTTGTAGAGATGGGGTTTCACCATGTTGGCCAGGCTGGTCTCGAACTCCTGAGCTCAAGCAATCCGCCCGCCTCGGTCTTCGAAAGTGTTGGGATTACAGGCGTGAGCCACCGCTCCTGGCCACGTTGTTTTGGTTAATGTTTGCGTGGTGTATCTTTTGCATCCTTTTACTTTTAATCTACCTGTATCATTATATTTGACATGAGTTTCTTGCAGATCTTATAGTTAGATGGGGTTTTTAAAACTCTGTTCTGAAAAATCTGCCTTTTAATGGTATGTTTAGATCATTTACCTTTAATAAAATTATTGATATTTTGGATTTACGTATACCATTTTATTTGTTCTATTTTTATTTCTATTCTTCCTCTTTTTAATAAATTGAACATTTTTAGTATTACATTTTTCCTTTTCTTTTTTTCTTTTTTTTTTTTTTTACACTGTTCTCTTTGCGTAGTTTTTGTAGTGGTTGTTCTGCGGGTTACAATGTATGTGTTAAACTTCTCACAATCTACTTAGAATCTGTATTTGCATATTTCAGATGGAATGTGGAAACCCTACTGTCACTTAGGCCTTTTGCCCTCCGTCCCCTTCTTGACATGCTCTTCTATGTTGCATACATGTACACTGATAACTCCTCAGACAGTGCAACACATTTGACTTTCTGTCATCAAACACATTCTAAGAAACTCAAGAGGAAATGAATAGTATTATACAGTTGGCCCTGGAGCAACATGGGTTTCAACTGTGTGAGTGTACTTATAACATGGCTTCTTTTCAACCCAAAACAGATCGAAAGCACAGTATTCTCGGGATGTAGAACCTGTGTATAGATACGGAGGGCTGACTTTTTGTATATGTGGGTTCCGCAAGGCTAACCACAGGACTTAGTATGCACAGGTGTGGTTATGCATGGGCGGTCTTGTCACTGATCTCTGTTCAGATCGTTTCTGGAGTTGTCCCTTGGTTTCCAAGAAGTGGTGGTTCCATAATTTGGATACCATAATTAGAGGCTGCCCAAGTGCTTTATATGAAATGGCATCATATTTGCATATAACCTACACACATCCTCCTGCAGACTTTCAGTCATCTCTAGATTACTTATAATGCCTCATACACTGTAAATGCTATGAAAATAGTTGTTATACTGTATTATTTATTTTGTTGTTGTTGTTGTTGTTGTTATACTGTTATTTCTTATTTGTGGTTGTTTCTGAATGTTTTCTGTCCTGGTTGGTTGACTCTGAGGATGTGGAACTCTCTGATCTGGAGGGCCTCCTGTCCTTCTGTTCTTTTTCATTATTGATGTTCCAGGTTTCCTTCTGGGACCCTTTCCCTTCTAATTAAAGAAATTTAACTAGCTTTTCTTTTCTCTCTTTTTTTTAAAAACCCATTTTTTTTGCAGGATTCCTTTTATTTTTAAATAAATTCTCTTAGTTTTTTTTTCCATTAAGACTGTCTTTATTTCACACTCATTCCTGAAGCCTATTTTCTCTGAGTGTAGAATTCTGTGTTGATAATTGTTTTCTTTCAGCATTTTAAAAATGTATCTCTTCCTTCCACCCTCCACGGTCTCTCATGAGAAATTTGCAGTCACTCAGATCATTCTTCTCCTAGAAGTACAAGTGGAGCGTCCCTTATCTGAAATGCTTAGGACCAGAAGCATTTTAAATTTCTGATATTTTCAGATTTTGGAATATTTGCATTATACTCACCAGTTCAGCATCCCAAATCTGAAAATTCGAAATCCCAAGTGCTCCAGTGAACACTTTGGGCGTCATGTCAGCGCTCAAAAGGTTTTGGATTTTGGAGCATTTTGGATTTTTGGTTTTCAGATTTGGGATGCTCAAGCTGTAATACATGTTTTATCCCTGGCTGCTTTCAAATCTTTGTCTTTAGCTTTCAGCAGTTTGATTATGGTGCATCTGAGGGTGGATTTCTTCGTGTGTGTGTTTTGTTTTGTTTTGTTTTGTTTTGTTTGAGACAGAGTCTTGCTCTGTCACCTAGCTGGAGTACAGTGGCACGATCATAGGTCACTGCACCCTTGAACTCCTGGGCTCCAGTGATCCTCCCTCCTCAGCCTCCTGAGTAGCTGGGGCTACAGGCGTGCACCACCACGCCTAGCTAATTTTTAAATTGTTTGTAGAGACAGCATCTCACTGTGTTGCCCAGGCTGGTTTTGAACTCCTGGCCTCAAGGGATCCTCCTGCTTCAGCCACCCAAAGTGCTGGGATCACAGATGTGAGCCACCCCACCTGGCCCAATTTCTTTGTATTTATCCCGTTTTTGTTTTGCTAAACTTAAATCTGTAGTTTTGTATCTTTCACCAAATTTAAGAAGTTTTCAGGCATTCTTTTCTTCTAGTACTTTTTCTGCCCCACGCCCTGTCTCCTCTCCTCCTGGGACTCCAGGGTTAGACCCTGTGTATTCTCTCATAGGTTCTGAGGCTCTGGTCCTTTCTTCCTCCAGGTTTTTTTTTTTCTTGCTCTTGTTTGGATTGGGTGATTTCTGTTGCTCTGTCTTCAAGGTCCCTGATGATTTCCTTCGTCATCTCCATTATGCTGTTGAGCCCATCCATTGAGTTGCTAGATTTTGGTTATTGTACTTTTCTTTTCTGAGTTTTGCTTTTTGTCATTCTTCTTATCATCTGTTCCTTTGCTAAGACTTTCCCTATTTCTGTTCATGGTAAGAGTGTTTCCCCTTAGTTGTAGGAGCATTTTTATAATAGTCCTTTTTCAGATAATTCCAACATCGGTGGTACCATGACACTGGCACCTGTTGATTGTCTTTTCCCAGGTAAATTGAGGTGTTCCTGGTTTTTTGTATGTGAAGTAATTTTAGCTTTTGGATCCTCCTATCATGTTAGGCAGTCTGTGCCATGTTTAAATGCTGTGAATCATGTTGATATTTTTATCTTAGCAGGCCTTGACCCGGTGGGTGCAGGCCACAAGTTCCAAGCAGCCTTCTGTGGGCTGTGGTTTCAGTGTCAGTTCCCAGTTCCCCTTTCAAAGCCTTCGCTGTGCTGTTTGAACCTGCCCCACGTGTGTGCCCCGCACCCCACCCCGGTCTCCCCTGAGGTTCATTTTCAAAGCTTGGGTGTGTTCAGAGTCAGATCTACCACACACAGCCCAGGAGCCCCCCAGCAACCTCGTCGGGTCACCTTTTTGAGCTCCTCCCTCTTCTGTGATGTCCCTGATACTTGCAGTTCTTTGGGCCTCTCCTTTCTGGTCCCCTAGCTAGAAAGTTGAGGCTTTAGTTACGCGATGTGCCATACTTCCTGCAATCGCACGCACATCTGGAGCTAAGCAGTGGGAGGACAGAAGGGAAAAAAACCCAGCGAGGGTCCCCTCCCGCTCGGGATCACAGTCCTCCAGTGGAGAGGAGGCTTCATGGCCCTCAGGATTATAGGCAGCTGTTGCCCCAGGATTGCTTGAGACTGGAGAGCAAGAGAACAGAGAAAAGAAGAAAGCTGGAATTCCCCCTTCTCTTTCTGAGCATCAGAAGACCCCCTTCCTGCTCCAAAGCCAGAACCAAGGGCTTCTCCCGGAGCACTGTGTCCAGGGCGGTGCCCACTTTGGATTCCGGGCTGACCTGAGTCCAGGCGGGGGATTGTGGAGGAGAAGCCGACACACTTGTTGCTGGCGGGTGGCACCTTGAGCACTGCCGCTCGTGCCCGCCTGCCTGCTGCTCTGCGCTTCTCTGCAGCCTCAGAGGGCTGCTTCATGCCTCTGCCGAGGTCAGAGCTGCAGGCAGAGGGAGAGACAGGGCCTAGTGTCTGTCCGTCCTCCCAGGCCCGGAGCCGCCCTTGTCTTGAGACGCTTACTTCTCAGTCGATCAGTCTGATGCGCCTGCCAGTGGGGAAGCGGTCACATGGGGGGTTCCCGTGAGCAGGCCTTTGCTGACAGGAGTTTCTGTTTGACTTTTCAGGAGACCCCAACCAAAGAGCTGGGGCCCTGTGGAGGAGTGGCGTGCGGCCCGGACCTGAGCGGCCCAGTCCCAGCCTCAGGCTCTCCCTACCTGAGCAGGTGCATCAACTCCGAAAGCTCCACCGACGAAGAAGGTATTTCACGTCATTGTCTAGTTTTAAAGGAAACTGAAAAATTGAGTAATGTAAAGGTTTTTTGAGGGTAACTTCCCATGTTGCTTTAATGACGCCCCCTGACATGGGCACAGAACTGCCATCTGCCAGCCGGGCCGGGCTGTGTCTTCCGACCTGCAGGGCGCACCTGCCCAGAGGCTCCCCCTCTCCCTCATCACGCAGTGATAAAAAGGGTGGGGTTTTATTTTTTATTTCTAGGTGGTGGCTTTGAGTGGGATGATGACTTCTCCCCAGATCCTTTTATGTCAAAGACAACAAGTAACCTGCTCAGCTCCAAGCCTTCTCTCCAAACATCCAAGTACTTTTCTCCGCCGCCACCGGCCCGGAGCACGGAGCAGAGCTGGCCGCACTCGGCGCCTTACTCCCGGTTCTCCATCTCTCCCGCCAACATTGCCAGCTTTTCCCTCACACACCTGACCGACTCGGACATCGAGCAGGGCGGTGAGAGGCGCCGCGTGCTGGGGATTGGGAGTGCAGGGTCGGGGGTGGAGCGCTGCAGCTGGGAGACGGTGGTTTTGCAGGCCTGATAATCTCATGTCTTCTTCACATTTGCCGAGTAGATTACAAACTCGTTTTTATAAAACTCCCATCATCAGCTGGGTGCAGTGACTCCTGCCTGTAATCCCAGCTACTCAGGAGGCTGAGGTGGGAGGATCAGTTGAGCCTGGGAGTGTGAGACCAGCCTGGGCAACATAGTGAGACCCCATCTCTAAAAAAAATAAAAACTAAAAAATTAGCTGGATGTGGTGGTGTGCACCTGCACTTCAGCTACTCAGGAGGCTGAGGTGGGAGGAATGCTTGAGCCCAGGAGTTCAAGGCTACAGTGACCTATGATTGTGCCACTGCCCTCCAGCATGGGTGACAGAGCAAGACCCTGCCTCTAAAATAAATAAATAAAACTGCCAGCATCCTGAGTGTGCTCTCGGGGCCATGCCCCCTGCCTGTTGTGGTCACTCTCAGGCTCGTTACCGGCCACCCTTTGGGGCCAGGCTGAGGCAGAGGGGCTCTGGGTCCCAGGAACGCCCAGGCTGCGCACCATCTCCTCTTTTTCTCCTGTGGCTGCATAGTCCCCCCTCCGCACTCTGTCTCCTCCTTTCCCAGAGAGAACCTGCTCTTCAGCAGGCTCGTAAGAGCACTTGACCCCTGGACTTGGGACCAGCCCACATGCCCTCTGGTGCTGCCCCTGGAATGTTGGTTTTGCTGCTGAGTCTTGGTCCTGGTGTGGCTCCCGAGGGTGGGGTGGGGTGAATGGGCAGGGGCCGTTTGAAGTCGAGGTATCTGAACATAGGGAGCCTTCTTTCCCCGTCACTAGATTGAAAGATAAAGGTTAATAGGCTCATTTTTTGATTGGAAGTTTACAGATCAAATAATAAATATGGAATACAAAGAGGCTTTATTTGCCTCGGCGCTAGGCTTCATTTGTGCCGATTAGATAACACCTGCTATCTGCCAGTCTGTCGGGGCAGATGTGTGGATCCCAGCTGACTTCTTCTGCACCCTGACCCTTAGCGCCCAGCGGGCATTTGAGCCTAGCAGATGTGGGAGAGTCAGGCAGGGGCTGCTTCCGAAGGAAAGGACAGGAAGGGCCGCTCAGGCGGTGCTGGGCTCAAAACACCCGCTTCCGTTCCTGTGGTGCAGCGCACATGCCATCCACGCCATGCCTGTCTGATCATTTTAAAAACCCAGCTTTGTCGTCTCGCTTCCTCTCTCCTCAACAGGAAGCAGCGAAGACGGAGAAAAGGACTAGGTGGCTGCCAACGCGCACGCTCGGGTCCGAGGCTGCTCCCCTGGAGCGGCGCCCCTGCGCCCTCAGCCCGAGCAGCGACATCCACTCGCCATTTGCTGACATGAGATTGGGAGGAAGAATCCAGAGGTGAAGAGGGAGACGGCTCTTAGCTGCGTTCAAGGCGGGGCCCTCGGGAGCCCAGGTGCAGAGCGAGGCCGTGTCCAGGAGCCGGCGTCCCTCAGTGCACCGTGCACCCGCGGCCGCGGCCTCCCAGGCAGTGCTCATGCGCTGGCCGTCGGGGGAGGCAGGGGCACAGCCTCCATGTGCGCGCGCGCGTGTGGAGCTGTGTGCACCGCATGTGTGCTTTCCACAGGGGCGTCTCTGCCTCCACGCCTGCACATCCCGGCACACGTGTGGGCACCACAGAGGACACGTGAGGGGAATGGTCACCAGTGAGCCATATTTATTATTTCTAGAGAAATCACGAACTGCTCTCTGTAATTGCACTGTGGATAAATGTTCCGAGAGTCTCCATTGTTGTACAGGATCTTCAATTATTCGAGGAGAATGAGGCAGGTCAAGCCGATGCTAGCCACTAGTTTGATTTTTTTTCTGTTTTATAGTTTGCGCTGCATGGTACTTGTGAAGCTTAAATATTTTGAGTGTTCTACTGTGTCTAGGATTGTTGGGATTGTACATATGGTACTCTTTCATAAATGATAAATGATTCTGAATGTTAGTGTTTTATGTTCATATAGGAAATATTTTCATTGAGTCCAAAATACCACTGTTTTGTTGATGGAATTGAATGCATTTTTGTCTCTTCTTGATGAAGCGGCTTTGCTGCAGCAAATGAGGCTTCTCTCTGAGGAGCTGAGAGGTCTTGCAGCCTCTCCTTGTATTCTCCCACCCCACATCCCATTTTTTAAAGCCCTTTTGGTAAAAACCAACAGGTTGTGGCCGCAGACCTCAGATGGACCCGGCCCATCCCTGGGGACGTGCTGGCGTGGCAGGTCCAGAGAGCTGCACCCTGCACGGGGCACCGCACCGCTTCCCTCCGCGCAGCTCTTCTGCCTGGTTTTCGGAGGCCAGGCTGCTGGGAAGCTTCCGTTCCCGTCAGTCCTTCCTTCAAGAAGCCGGGGAACTCAGGCAGACTCATCTCCGCAGAGCACACCAGCCGTGGGGGACCGTTCGACTTGATGATGTGTGCACACTTCAGCTGGTGGGGACTTGAGCTTTAAAAAAACCTCCACAGCCGAATCTTCTCCTCCGAGCCACTCCACGTCACGTCCAGCTGGGCCTGGCCAGTCTGTGGTTATCCGTGTGGGATGAGATAACACCACATCCTGCAGATGTGAAGGGGGATGGACAAGGGACGACGGCAGAGCATCAGCAGCCGACACATAGTTCGGGTCGGGGCCTTGGGTGGTCCTGCATGGCCCGGGACTCATCTCACGGACCCTCCGTTCTGCATTAAGCCCCAGGTTCTCTTCTGGCTTTGAAAGGGCCCGAGTGCTCCCAGTGTAGCTTCGTCATATCGGCACGAGCCCCTGTGGTCATGGGCGACCTCACACCTCCCTCCCTGAGTTCTGCTCTGACATAAGGAAGTCCTCGGTGGCTGGTGCAGCGCGGCTGTGCTGTGCTGGGGAGGCAGCCGTTCCTTCGGGGGTCCTCGGGCCTGCAGTCCCCTCATACTCACCCTTCACCCAACATATTTTCCGGTGCTGATATGTTTCCAGACTCCAGCGCAACCTGGGGTGCTCTCCAGACCCTTGCAGGGGCCGCCTGGGGTACACGGAAGGAAGTTGAGTCCTAGTGCAAAATGCAGGCGGACGTTGCCAGAGAGTGCGCAGCAAATGACCTTCATTGCCAGTTTCACCCCACTCCTCTCATTTTTTATACTAAGCAATAACTTTCCAAAGCAAGAAGTTCAGGATGGAGAGAGTCCCCTCCTGTGTAGGCATGGGGTGGACGCGGTGCCCACCTGGGCTGTGTGGGGAGCACCACTGTCTCGGGATGCGCGAATTTTTTTTTTTTTTTTTTTAATTAACAGGGCATTAGAAGATGATTTTGCCAAAATTGTCATGACTCTGAATTCTTGCTGTGGGGACTTCCTGAGTTTTCTCAGTTTTTACATCTAAGATTAGTCTTGGCTGAGGAGAAATGAGACGTGATTATACTACTTTTTCAATTGCAGGTTTAAGGAGTTCAGATTTAATGACCAAAGTCATGCAGATCATGGAATCTGTCGTCGTCTTATACAGTGTCAGCCTCGAGTACATTTATTGACCTTTTGGGGCTGTCAGTTTTCCACTAGGATTAAGATTTTGGCCGGGCGCGGTGGCTCACGCCTGCAATCCCAACACATTGGGGGGTCGAGGCGGACGGATCACTTTGAGCCCAGGAGTTCAAGACCAGCCTGGGCAACATGGCGAAACCTCGTCTCTACTAAAAATACAAAATATATATATATATATATACTAGCTGGGGCACATAGTGGTGTGTGCACCTGTAGTCCCAGCTGCTTGGGAGGCTGAGGTGGGAGGATGGCTAGAGCCCAGGAGATGGGTGTTGCAGTGAGCTGAGACCATGCCACTGTACTCTAGCCTGGGTAACAGCCAGACCCTGTCTCAAAAAAAAAAATTTTTTTTCATAACATAATTCCCATTTTTATTTATTTTGAGTCACTCATAATTAATTGCCAAAAAAGCATTTTATACATTGAGTTGGGGGGTAGTGGATCTTAGTGTGGTGTTGCATGGAGGGGCGAGATTTTATATTTATAATCAACATGTGGGTTAACATGTTTTTTTGAAATCCAAGCAGTACACAGGAAATTTAAGTAGAATAAAAATTGCAGCCCATTTTTGAAATGTCAGCATGTGCTGTGTTCAGTTCAGGTTTTTGTTGTTTGTTTTGTTATTTTTTAACTAATAAGTTGGTTATCAGTGGTGGGTTTTCAAAATGCACTTGTTCTAATAAGTTGTACAATGAAATAAATCAGTGGCATTCTCTAGATAATGTGGGGGAAGGTTAGAATATTTTCTGGCCTTCTATGGGGTAGCAACCCAGAATCAATCTGAATTAGTCCTATTTTGGTGGAGTTTGTACATTTTAAATCCTATAACAAAAATAATCTAGTTTTCATTTCCTTACTAGCTAGATGCGAATTTGTCTTTTTGAATGACCCTGTCAATAAGCCAGAAAGGGCAACCCAGAAAAAGTGCTCCCCACATCCTTCTGAGACTTGGCCTGTGTGTGTGGACGAGAAGCCATTCACCGTAAGGGTGCAGAAAGCTCGACCAAGCCGAATTGCAAACAACGTTCGTTCTATATTTAAATGTACAGGTTCGATCGTTTCTATAGAAATGGGTTTATCTAAGAAAAGTCTTGGTTTGTCTTGCTGCTGTAAAAGGCCTTTCCAAACCCCTCCTTTTATTCCTGTTTCCCGAAATAGGGTATTTGTAGAGTTAAGGACCTACTGCATGTCTGTCCCCAGGGCCCCGGTGGAAGGAAGGCAGTGCCTGCTCTTCCTTGACTCAGCCCATCATCTGAAAATTCAGAAGTGAACCAAGGGTTAGACGCCAGAGGTTGGGCTTCTGTTAGAGTGGCTTCAAAACATGAGCCTTATGGGAAGTAGCCTTAAAAAAAGAATGGGTATACGCAGTGACTTCCGATGGAAATCTCCAAAACAATATTCCTAAGTAGCAATGGGGTTGGCTCAAGTCTTTATTAACAAAGAACATTCTCTTTCATCTATAAAGAAATTCTTAAAGATGCATTGACAGTGTTGAATTACCAACAGCCTGTGAAGATCAGTTTGACCGGTGTGGACACGTGCTGGTTAAGCACTCAGGCCTACGTGGGCCGAGCGGGATCTTGATCATGGGGCTGGTGTATGGATCCACCGTCGGATTCCGTCTGCAGAGGAGGACATAGGGGGCCGTCACACCCACCAGGCCTCCCTGCTGTGCTTTAACACAGGCAGAAGAGGTTCATGGCAATATAACAGTCAATGAACTTTCAGTTTAAATTGTGTACATTTTTAAATTGTAAGATTTTTACTGTATATTGATGCATAGTGTGATTCAATAAATTGCTTGTAATTTAAAAACTATTTAATATTCAAAATAAATATAGTTATATATTTATAAACTCTGTTGGCCGCGTTTCTTCTGTGGTTTGTCCACCGTGCAAGGGCCACCTGGGTGGGTGGCCTGGCCCTGCCCTGCTGTGAGCGCCCGCAGCCTGTGTTCCAGGCCCCTGCCCTGGTCCCTCTGGAGCTTGTGTGACAGACCTAAACTCCCCGCACTCCTGAGGACATAAAGCTTTGTATAACCACTGGAAAACCAAACCTGTTTAGTGTTCCTGCCACCTTGAAGCATGTCTATAAACCATGCCTTTGCACTCATGAATTTGGGAAGCATTTTCGTTTCCAAGGACCTCATTGGGCCCAGCCTCAAATGAGCTTTAGGCCAAGAGAACTAACTAACCTTGGCTCCAATCTAGCCTTTCTGTGCCCGCCCCCCGCCCCACTATGGCCCCTCTGAGTTCCCACCCAGAGGTACTGAGACAGAGCAGCGAGACCCATGAGTGTGGAGCCCAGGCCTGCCAGCCAGCGTGACACTCACCGCACCCCTAGCAGCCCCGAATAGTCCCTGAGCAAGATGCTGCTTTGGCTGGGCGTGGTGGCTCACGCATGTAATCCCAGCACTTTGGGAGGCCGAGGCGGGTGGATCACTTGAGGTCAGGAGTTGAAGACCAGCCTGGCCAACGTGGAGAAACCCCGTCTCTACTAAAAATACAAAAATTAGCCGGGCGTGGTGGTGCATGCCTGTAATCCCAGCTACTCGGGAGGCTGAGGCAGGAGAATCGCTTGAACCCTGGAGGCGGAGGTTGCCGTGAGCCGAGATCATCTCGCTCCATTGCACGCCAGCCTGGGCAGCAAGAGCGAAACTCCGTCTCAAAAAAACAAACAAACAAAAAAAAAAACAGGCGTTCCCATGGACTGCACACCTGCCCAAGGAGCCCCCAACCACCACCCCAACTCGGGCTCCGCCCCCAGCCCGTAGGAGCCCCAGGTTCCCCTAAACATCCCGGGCGGCGGGGCGGGGGATCCCCTGGGAGATGCCCGCGTTTTCGCGGAGCGGCTCGTCCCGGAGTGCTCCTGGGACTTGGGATCTGTGTGCTGAGCCTGAATCGGGGCTGCCCCTCCGTCCGGCGGCTCCCAGAGACCTGTTTCCCATTGGCGGAATGGGCCCGGGCCCCGCCACGAGTGGAGAGGCCGGGCAAGGAGGATCGCGGGAGGCATGGATGCGGGGGTGCTGTGTCAGGGGGAGGGTCGGGGAAAGCGGGCGGGGGGAGGCTGTCTCGGGCATGGATATGGGGTAGGCGGGTGGGGAAGGCGCGAGTGGAAATTGAGGGGGAGGATGGGGAAAAGCAGGTTGTGGGGAGGCTGTCGGGGGACGGGAGTAGGGGAGGTGGGGACGCAGGCTGTCTTGGGGGGGCTGTAGCGGGAGAATGGGGAGAGACGAATGGGGGGAAGCTATCTCGGGGCGGTTGGGGGGCTGTCGGGGGAGGATGGGGAGAAGCGTGTGGGGGAGGCTGTCTGGGGGAACGAGGGTCGGGGGCTGTCGGGGGAGGGTGGGGAGAGGCGGGCGGGGGTGGCTGTCTTGGGGGACGAGGGTGGGGGGGCAGTAGGGGGAGGATGGGGAGAGGCGGGCGGGGGAGGTTTTCTATCTTGGGGGCGGGGCGGAAGCTGGGGGCGGGGCTGCGCGGCCACCTGGTCCCGGGGTCCCGCCCGCCCGCCCGCAGGTGCCGCCACTGCTGCCCAGCGCCCGCCGGGACACCCGGACCCCGGCCCCGCCCCGGCTCCGCCCCGAGGGCTCATTTGCATGCTTCCGCGGCCCCGCCCGGGGCGGCTAAAGCGACGTGTCCTTGTCCCCCGTGGGCAGCCTCGGCGCGTGTGGCCGCGGATCCCCAGGTAACCCGGGAGCTGGGAACTCGGGTGGGGCCGCGGGGAGGGGACCCAGGGGCAGGACCTGGCGGTGGGGTTGTGGGGGCTGTGGGGAAACCCGGGTGGGGGACTTCTGGTCTGTCTGGAGGCTCCACGGGGCCCATCCACGTGGTGGGATTGGGGGCTGCCGCCAGGCCCTGGCCATTGCAGACCTCTGACCTCCACGGCTGCCCCATGTCCGCAGCGGTTCTGGCCCCAGTGCTGTCCCTGCACGTGTCACGTCCAGCGGGGCAGGACAGTGAGAGCCTGGTGGCTGGAGTCACTGCCCGCCCACGGGATGAAGAAGTCAGTGCCGCCTCCGGCAGAGGCGCCCCCTAAGCTAGGGTGGGAGACGCATTCTAGGCAAAGTGTCAAAGGTCACCGAGCTCAGGAGGCACTCTGGGGGCAGTGAGGGGCATGAGCCAGAGGAAGATCTAGGGGTCAGGGTGAGTCATCCTGGGGGAAGGGGGACGCAGGGACAGGGACAGATTCCAGAGGTCTGTTTGAGGTAAAGCAAGGGCGTGGGTGTGTGTGGGGTCAGCCCAGGGCTAAGCGTGTGAACAGAAGGACCTCCAGTCACAGAGCGCCAACCCCTGCCCCTGGTACCATTGCTGTCAGCAAGGAGGAAGCTGCCAGGGACGGCACCCCAGCGGGTCCCCTGGCCATGTGGGGTGACCACAGAGTGTCCTGTGTTCTGGATTTCAGCTCCAAGGGCCTCACCTTCCTGCCGCCACCTCCTAGGACAGCCAGTCCAGGGCCATGAAGACCAAGAACCGGCCGCCACGGCGCCGGGCCCCGGTGCAGGACACAGAGGCCACCCCCGGGGAGGGGACGCCCGACGGGTCCCTGCCGAACCCGGGGCCAGAGCCGGCCAAGGGTCTGCGGAGCCGGCCGGCCCGGGCCGCAGCAGGGGCTCCGGGCGAGGGCAGGCGCAGGCGGCCAGGACCCTCCGGGCCCGGTGGCCGTCGTGACAGCAGCATCCAGCGGCGGCTGGAGAGCAACGAGAGGGAGCGGCAGCGGATGCACAAGCTAAATAACGCCTTCCAGGCCCTGCGTGAAGTCATCCCCCACGTGCGCGCGGACAAGAAGCTCTCCAAGATCGAGACGCTCACGCTGGCCAAGAACTACATCAAATCGCTGACGGCCACCATCCTGACCATGTCCAGCAGCCGCCTCCCAGGCCTGGAGGGGCCGGGCCCCAAGCTCTACCAGCACTACCAGCAGCAGCAGCAAGTGGCTGGGGGTGCGTTGGGGGCCACGGAGGCCCAGCCCCAGGGCCACCTGCAGAGGTACTCCACGCAGATCCACAGCTTCCGAGAGGGCACCTAGCGCCCAGTCCTGGGTGGGGGTGGCGGTGGCCGCGGCTGCCTGGCCTGCTCCTCCCAGCCCCAGTCCCTCCAAGCCACGAGCCCCAGATGGGCGGTGACACCCCACAAGGACACGGCCTCAGCGGTTCCATTTTCCCCCGAAAATTCAGCCACTTCCCTGGAGCAATTTTTCCTGCCCCGCTGGGGACCAGCGAGTGGCCTAGTTGCGGCTGTGGCCCTGGACAGCGGCGTGAGGCCCAAACCTCTAGGTAGGGCCCAGTTGGATCCTGATTTTTCATTGAGCCAGGCAGTCTCAGCCCTAGTTGAAAGGCCTCCTTAGCCTTAGAACTAACGTCTCTTCACCCTGACTTCTGGGCAAGGGGAGATCCCAGGAAAAGGTTTACCTGCAGGTTTTCCAAGGCCAAAGTCCCAGCAAGGACCCCCTCTCCAACCTTTGTTATAGGGCTACATGGGGCCTGGGCTCAGCATCCTCATTTGGGGTAAACTGAGGCCCGGGACAAGCCCGGCAGAGCCCAAGGCTGCTCGGGGAGTGGGGCCAATCAGAGATGATTGGAGCTGCCAGAAACTCTAATCAGATGACCTCCAATTCATCCTTAAAAGTTGAATGGTGGGGAGGGGCTGGAGTCTCTTCCTCCCTCCTCCCGAGTTGGGGCTCCTGGATGTGTTGACTCCAGGCTGTGCCTGGTTGTGGAGGGTCTGGGGCAGGGTGTGAGGGGTGCTGTGGAACTGGAGCAGGAGACAGGGCTGGGTGTTCCTGGTGCAGCCCTTCTGGGCATGGGAGAGAAGCCCCAAGGCCCTGGGTTGCTCCCCAAGAGCAGCTCTGAGGCCTCCTGCTCAGCCCTGGCCTGTGTGGGGAGCGAGTGTGCCCCCCACCCAGCCCCTGCCACCACCGTTACTTATTCTCACTGATGTGGGGTTATCATATAATTGGCACCATGCTGTCTGTAGGACATTACGACGTGCTTGGGTTCTGGTTTGAGTTGGCAGCCCGTTGGGTCTCTCTGCCTGGTGGAGCCTTGGGGTGGCAGGTACGTCCCTTCCCCCGCCCAGGTGCTTCATCCTCATGGCCGGGCCTGGTGGCTTGGCACGTCTCTGCTGCCCCAAGCCCAGCTTCCTTCTGCTGGGCGTTCCTGCCCCACTGGCTCTGCCGGACTTGGCTACTGGACTCTCCCCTCCCTCATGCCTCTGCCCAGAGATGTCCCAAAGGCCCTCAGGGCCACGCCGGGCCAGGGATGTGGCTGCCACAGCTGAGACCAAGGGCTCTGGCTGGCCCGTCCCCACCAGGTGGCCCTGCCCTCCCCAAGTTGGGGGTCATGGCGCTTGGGGTCAGGCCTAGCCACGTAAGGACACAGGTAACACCCTGAGGATCTGGCATTGGCAGCTTCAGGCCTAACTTTCCTGGTCAGGGCCCCTTAAGGTGGCCCGGGCATATTGGTTTCATTTCGATGAGACTTTATCAGAGGCCTGGTCTGGTCCTGGCCCTACCGCCCCAGCTGTCCTTCAGCACAGCTCGGGGTGGGGACTCCAGGACGCTGGGTCTGCCCCTTGGGAGGGGCACTCTGGAAGGTCAGGGTGATCCACAACTGTGAGCTGAGGTTGGATGCAGCTGGGAGCTTGGGACAGAGAGAGCCCAGGGCTCCCCTGCTGTGGGGCACCTGCCCAGCGGGGACACGAGATGACAGAGACCTCCCCGGTGGGGGTACTCAGGTGCTACGAACATGGCAGCTCTTGTTTCCGGCTGAGCCATGGCCAGAGCAGGGCTCAGTCTGCCCCTGAACTTGCTGAATGGACCGACGAGCTGAGCCTGAAAGCCCAGAAGAGCCTCGGTCCAGAAGACGGAGACTCGGCCCGGTGTCCAGCACAGCCCAGGGCTTCCTGGGGGGCAGCAGGAGTGCCTGGGGGTCACCGCCTTCAGGACAATGGCCTCAGTGGCTCTTTCTTTCTGCCCTGAACTGGCACCTGCACCTCCTCTGCTTCCTAGAGGGTGACCTGGGCCAAGCCGCCCAGTCCTTCTTCCCCTGAGGCCAGAGGGGACGCCCCGCGGCCACATCACACGGGATCCTCAGCAGCCATAGTCTCGCTTCGGGGTGTCCAGTGTTTCGAGAAGGACAGGGGACAGGGGCCAGGTCCACTCCCTTGGCCCTCCTCTTGGACCCCAAGGCCAGGCCGGATCCTTTTATCCCGTGGGGAGCCCCTGCCTCGGCCATCGGGATGAGGTCCCTCAAGTCCCTGCACAAGCAGGTCAGAGACCCACATGCCGTTCCTGGGCTACCCCACGCGCCATCCCCTGGGGCTGTGGACGCACCCACCCCCCGACAGACAGGCGCCCTGAGAGCTCCGAAGGCGTGATCCCCATCCCCACCAGCGGAGAAGCCAGAACCGCGATTGTTGCATCTGGGAAAACCCAGCTGGAGCCGAACGGCCCGTGCCCCCGCTGTAATTGTGCTGAAAATGTTTCTCAAATGACCCAAATTGGCTCTTATTTTTTCTAATGGCCCTTTCAAAGTATTCATGAAATTGATGCTGTGTCATAAAACAAAAATAAAAGATTTCACAGCAATGTCTGCTTCAGGCACACGGGGAACCACGCGTTTTAATCAACGTATTGATAAAAAACACCAGGGCACGGACACTCCAGGGGAAATGCTTATTGAGTAAAGTATCCGAGGAAGTGATGCGGGGCAGGTAAACAGTTGGTGCTCAGCAGCGAGAGGACGCGTCGCTCTGCCGTTCTGCAGGGTGACGCCCTCCCCGTACCTCGCTGAGAGCCACCTGCAGACACAGCAGGCCACAGCAGAATGCACAGGTCACTGTTGTAGGGGAACAAATCGTAATGCCCAGAGAAAACCTGATAGTGAAATGTAAACAGACAGGACAGGGTGGTTCCAGGTGGCCACCACCGCCAGGCCCTTCCCGTGATTGATCTGAGAGCTTCACAGCCGGCGGCACTGGGACCCATTTCCAGAAACACTGGAACACCAGGTCTCTCAGATGCCCACGGGAGGGGCCCCAGGGAGGCCTTTCTCAGCATCAGCTTTTGGGTGACAAACCCCATACAGCAAAACTGTACAAATACACACAACGGACCCCCAGCTGACAGTGAGACCAGGACCCTAGGAAGGTCAGGTGGTGGTGAAGTCATCCCCTCTCCAACCGAGCAGAGCCTGGGGTTGGGCTCTGATGACCTCCCGGGCAAAGTGTCCAGGTGGAGGAAGCAAACTCCCAAATGGGGCACAAAGGTAATAAAAAGCAGCTGAGAGATTGCGGGATGGGGTCGGGGCCACTTGGCCGACACCTTCTGCCTCGCCTGGCCGGGCCGGGCCAGCCTCTCGCCACAGGATGGAGGGTGACTGTGCACCCTGCTCCATGTACAGGACGGGCTGAGGGTCCCATGGCCACTGCCGACAGACACAGTAGTACTGCTCCCCACAGAAGCCCGCAGTCTGCACCCTCCTACAACATGATTTGACATCCAAGAAGCCCCTGTCACCAGCGCATCTGGGGAAGGGGCCGAATGGGGGTTGATGATGGTGACTGCACACACGGACGCTGCCTCCAGCCATGGGGCAGCCTCTCATCCTCTCCCAGCCTCCCGTCTGGTACCCCGGCCCCCTCAGGGAAGAGGACATCCCATCCACTCCAGTGTTATTTCCAATCTGCTGTCTCCTTCCTTCACTTTTTTTTTTTTTTTTGAGATGGAGTCTCTGTCGCCCAGGCTGGAGTGCAGTGGCACGATCTCGGCTCACTGCAGCCTCCGCCTCCCGGGTTCAAACGATTCTCCTGCCTCAGCCTCCCGAGTAGCTGGGATTACAGGCACCCACCACCATGCCCAGCTAATTTTTTTTTTTTTTGTATTTTTAGTAGAGATGGGGTTTCACTATGTTGGCCAGTCTGGTTTGAAACTCTTGACCTAGGTGATCTGCCCACCTCAGCCTCCCAAAGTGCTGGGATTACAGGCGTGAGCCACGGCGCCCGGCCTCCTTCCTTCACTTTTGAAATTAAAGCCTCTTTGCAAGTCCTGCTCTGAGAAATGGTCACTGCACATGGTAAAGAGGCCCTGAGCCCCATGGCCGTCTCTCTTGGTGAGGGGTGGCGGGCCCGGGTGCTGTCTGAGATGCCAGCTCAGGAGGGCTCCATCCTGGCTCTGCTGCCCCAGGGCCGGTGTTCCCGGAGGGCTCCAGGTTCCCGGTTCTAGTCCTGGAAAGGCAGAAGGGAGAGGGGAAGGGAAGGGTGGGAGGGGCCTCTGGGAGGTGCAGCCCCACCCCATGCCCCACACCCCGGGACTCCTCGCAGACGGGGACACGTGCGGGAGTGTCCGCGGAGCTTCACATTTCAGGGCCGTCTCAGCCAGTGCCTCTGAAGTGGCCGCAGCCTTGGGGCCAGGTTCCCTCCTGAGTCCACCTGGGCCACATTGCTCCCATGGTGCACACTCCAGCACAAGAATGGCTCAGCCTTGATCCCCCAAACTGGGCACCGTCCCTGCATGTAGGTGTGTGGGGGGGCCTCAGCAGCAGACGGGGCCATGGGCCTCTGGTGGGGCACTCGGCTCCTGCTCCTGGGACGAGCTCCGGGGGGCCCTGGTGGCATTGGCCCGGACAGAGATATGGTCCCAGCCTCCCTGGAAGGAGAGAGCTGCGTCACCAGGGGACTCGGGGACTCGAGGATCCTGGAGGGGATCTGCCTGGGGGCCTCCCTGCAACCCAGACACCGGGTCCCAGGGGACAGTCCCACAGTGGTCGTCCCGTCTTCAGCACCCAGTGCAGGCACAAGGTGATAACACAGCCCAAGGCCGCGGGCCCCGCTCACCCCGATGCCGTAGTCCCAGCCGTGGCCCTTGGGCTCGTGAGGCTGCACGCCGGTGCGATGACACACTGTACCCCGGCTCAGGCTGTGGCTGCCCTGCACTTTGTTGGCGATCACCCAGACCTGGAGCACAGACCCCATGAAGCCCTCAGCCCTACCTGCAGTGGGACGGCTGGGCATGGGATGGGGGAGACCAGAGAGGGAACCAGAGTACCCCAAGTGCCCGATACCCCCTGAGCACTCCCACCTGGTCCAGGGGCCCCACGGACACTCGGCACACGTTGTTGGACACGTGCTCCCAGCTGGAGCCCTGCGGGTAGCTGGGCGTGATCCCTTGGCGATACCACAGGTTTCCTGGGGAGAGAAGCAGTGAGGGTCAAAGGGGAAGACCTTCCCGGCCCCTCCTGCCCGTGCGGCCCAGCAGCCGGTGGCCAGGCCCCGCTCTAACCACTTCGGGGTTTGGGAAGCTGCTGGGGAGGCAGGAGGGTCCTGGCCCCTGAGTCAGGGCCACAGCCTCCTCCGCTTCTCCACACTCAGGAGCCTGGGCTGCAGCCAGCTCCGCCTTCTGCACACTTGGGGCGTCCCCCGAGCCTCATAATCGCCCTATTGTGCTGGGCACAGCCGGCCTCCTGATCCTCTTTCTGCTGAGGCAGAAACTATGGACAAGGGAAGTCCTAGCCAGAGCAATCAGGGAAGAGAAAGAAAGAAAGGGCATCCAAATCGAAAAAGAGGAAGTCACGGTGTGTCTGTTTGCCCATGATAGGATCAAATACCTAGAAAACCCTAAAGACGCCTCCAAAAGACTCCTAGATTTGACATATGAGTTCAGGAAAGTCTCAGGTTACAAAATCAATGCACACAAATTAGTAGCACTGCTACATGCCAGCAGCAACCAGGCTGAGAATCAAATTAACCCCTTTTACAACAGCTGCAAAAAATAACATAAAATACCTGGGAATGTACTTAACCAAGGAGGTGAAAGAGCTCTATAAGGAGAACTACAAAACACTGCTGAAAGAAATCATAGATGACAGAAACAAATGGAAATACATCCCATACTCATGGATTGATGAGTATGGGATGAATCAGTGGAAGAATCAATATCATGAAAATGATCATACTGCCCAAAGCAATCTACAGATTCAATGCAATTCCTATTAAAATACTGTCATCATTTTTTACAGAATTAGAAAAAAAAAATCCTAAAATTCATATGGAACCCACAAAGAGCCTCAATGCCCAAAGCAATTCTAACCAAAAAGAACAAATCTGGAGGCATCACATTACTGGACTTCAAATTATACTACAAGCCTACAGTAACAAAAACAGCATGGTGCTGCTATAAAAATAGACACATAGACCAGTGGAACAGAAGAGAGAACCAAGAAATAAAGCCAGATACCCACAACCAATTGATCTTTGAGAAAGCATACAAAAGCATAAACTGGGGAAAGGACACTTTATACAATAAATGGTGCTGGGTAAACTGGATAGTCGCATGTAGAATAATGAAACTGGATCCGTATCTCTCACCATATTAAAAAAACAACTCAAGATGAATCAAACACTTACATCTAGACCTAAAACCATACAAATTCTATAAAAAAACCTAGGAAAAACTATTCAAGGGCTTTGCCTGGGCAAAGGATTTCTGACTAAGATCCCAAAAGCAAATGCAACAAAAACAAAAATAAAGGAGCCCTAATTAAACTAAAAAGTTTCTGCAGAGCAAAAGAAATAATCATCAGAGTAAACAGAAAACCCACAGGATAGGAGGAAATATTTGCAAACTATGCAACTGACAAAGGACTCATAACCAGAATCTAGAAGGACTCAAACAAATCAGCACACACACAAAAAACAAAAAACCAATAATCCCATCCAAAAGTGGCCAAATGACATGAATAGACATTTCTCAAAAGAAGATACGCGGCCGGGCACGGTGGCTCATGCCTTTAATCCCAGCACTTTGGGAGGCCAAGGCAGGCGGATCACCTGAGGTTGAGAGTTTGAGACCAGCCTGACCAACATAGAGAAACCCCATCTCTACTAAAAATACAAAATTAGCTGGGTGTGTTGGTGCATGGCTGTAATCCCAGCTACTCGGGAGGCTGAGGCAGGAGAATCGCTTGAATCTGGGAGGCAGAGGTTGTAGTGAGCCGAGATCGCACCACTGCACTCCAGCCTGGGCAACAAGAGCAGAACTCCATCTCAAATTAAAAAAAAAGGAGATATACAAATGACCAACAAACATTAAAAAATGCTCAACACCACTAATCATCTGAGAAATGCAAATCCAAACCACACTGAGATATTAATACCACTTTATTTCTGCAAGACTGGCCATTATTATAAAGTCAAAAAACAACACAGCCAGGCGCGGTGGCTCATGCCTGTAATCCCAGCACTTAGGGAGGCGGAGATGGGCAGATCACCTGAGGTCAGGAGTTCGAGACCAGCCTGCCCAACATGGCGAAACCCCATCTCTACTAAAAATACAAAAAAATTAGCCAGGCATGATGGCAGGGACCTGTAATCCCAGCTACTTGGGAGGCTGAGACAGAAGAATCGCTTGAACCTGGGAGGCGGAGGTTGCAGTAAGCCGAGATCATGTCACTGTACTCTAGCCTGGGCGACAAGAATGAAACTCCGTCTCAAAAACAAAAAAAAATTTTTTTAATGGTACATTTTACTTTATTTTTATTTTTATTTTATTTTATTTTTTGAGACAGAGTCTTGCTCTGTCACCCAGGCTGGAGTGCAGTGGCATGCCTTGGCTCACTGCAATCAATATCCTCCTCCTCCCAGGTTCAAGCGATTCTCCTGCCTCAGCCTCCTGAGTAGCTGGGATTATAGGTGCGCACTACCACACCTGGCTTTTTTTTTTTTTGAGACGGAGTCTCGCTCTGTCGCCCAGGCTGGAGTGCAGTGACGCAATCTCGGCTCACTGCAAGCTCCGCCTCTGGGGTTCACGCCATTCTCCTGCCTCAGCCTCCCGATTAGCTTGGACTACAGGCACCCGCCACCACGCCCAGCTAATTTTTTGTATTTTTAGTAGAGACAGGGTTTCACTGTTAGCGAGGATGGTCTCGATTTCCTGACCTTGTGATCCGCCTGCCTTGGCCTCCCAAAGTGCTGGGATTACAGGTGTGAGCCACCGCGCTTGGCCTAATTTTTGTGTTTTTAGTAGAGATGGGTTTCACTAAGTCGGTCAGGCTGGTCTCAAACTCCTGATCTCAAGTGATCCGCCCACCTCAGCCTCCCAAAGTGCTGGAATTATAGGCATGAGCCACTGTGCCTGGCTAATGGTACATTTTAAAATAACTGAAAGAGGGCCAGGCGTGGTAGCTCACACCTGTAATCCCAGCACTTTGGGAGGCCGAGGTGGGCAGGTCACTTGAGGTCAGGAGTTTGAGACCAGCCTGGCCAATATGGTGAAACCCCGCCTCTACTAAAAATATAAAAATTAGCCAGGTGTGATGGTGCGTGTCTGTAATCCCAGCTACTTGGGAGGCTGAGGCAGGAGAATCGCTTGAACTCAGTAGGTGGAGGTTGCAGTGAGCCGAGATTGCACCACTGCACTCTAGCCTGGGAGACAAGAGCGAAACTCCATCTCAAAGAAAAAATAATAACAATAATAACTAAAAGAGTAGAATTGGATTGTTTGTAACATAAAGGCTTGAGGAGGTGGATACTCCCTTTACCCTGATGTGATATTATGCATGCTTGCCTGTATCAAAACATCTCATGTACCCCATAAATATACACACCCACTCTGTACCCATAAAAATTAAAGTTTTTTTTTTTTTTTTGAGATAGAGTCTCGCTGTGTCATGCAGACCATGTTGGCCAGGCTGGTCTCGAACTCCTGATCTCAGGTGATCCGCTGGCCTCAGCCTCCCAAAGCACTGAGATTACAGGTGTGAGCCACCATGCCCAGCCAAAACATTAAAAATTTAAAAAAAGAGCAACTTGCCATTCTCATCCAGGGCATACACCGACGTCTGCCCCACGGACACCTGCTTCAGCCTCTGTCTCGGTGGGGACGGGATGTGGTACCAGCAGTCACCTGCGAAGGGGAGGCTGACTCAGGCACGCGGCCTTCTCCTACTCACATGGGCCAGGTGGGGCTGTGGGCCTCGGTCCCCAGCTGCCTCTCGGATATGTTGCCTGGTGTCAGCTGTGGGCCACACAGAGCTGACACGTGCCCTGCCGTCCACCCAGCACTGTGCCTGGGGTCTCTGGAAGCCATGGCGGGCTCCGATGGACTCATCTTGCCAGTGCAACACAAAGGCTTCCTGTGCAGCTCATGGTGGAGACCCAGCCTCAGGGGCTGCCCTGCTAACCCATCCCTGTGCAGAGGGCAGCTGAGTACCAGCGTCCCCGTGTTGGACACTGGACATCTGGAGAAGAACAAGCCAGCACAGCCCGTCCTCCCGGGCAGCCACCAGATTGGTCACTGTGGAGTGGACCCTGCAGGGCCGAGACACAGGGGCCACCCCAGGAAGGGCCAGGCAGGCCTGGCTCCAGCTGCCCCATTACCAGGGTGACCACCTCCCAGTCAGTCCCAGTGGGAGGGGGACTCCCACTTCTGGGGGAAGTCCCAGCTTCTGGGGGACCCTGGCCCAGAGGGGATGTTCAGCAAACATCAGCTTGGACGGAAGGTGAACACTGCAGGGGCTCCTGGGGCACGGCACTCACCGGCTGGCTGCGAGGGGTACACGGATCCCCGGTAGAAGGCGGAGCCGTCCCTTGCCACGGCCCACACCTGGTAGCAGGCCCCGATGGAGATGGAGGCGAAGGGCTGGTCGGTGCCAACGTGCAGCCAGGAGGAGCCCTGGGGACAGCAAGGAGGGGCGCTGAGGTCACCAGGGCCCCCACCCCCAGGGCCCCACCTCCAGGACCAGCAGAAATGGGCCTAGCGCGTGGGCAGCACAGGTGGCTGGGGGACAGCCGGGAGTCACACAGCCCTACCCAGCCTGATCTCGGTGCTTGTTGAAATCCTGGGCGCATCTCATCCTCCTGCGAGCAGGGAAAGCGCCCCCGTGGGCGTGTGCACCTCACCGGGGTGCTGACCACCAAGGACCGGGTGCCAAAGAGCCGTAGTGTCCCCTTGGCCCACCTCTGTCACCCCCGCCCCACCCGCCTCATTCCTGGGCCAACTGCCCCAGGGCACAGGGACCCACTCGGACCACAGGCAGTGTCCACTGGTCCTAGGGGCTTGTCCTGAGCAGGGTCTGAGCCCTGCCAGACTCCAGAGCAAAGGTCTCATTTCAAGAAGAATCTGTCTGGCCCCGGCACTCACCGCAGGGTTGAGCTCCGACACGCCCAGGCGGCACAGCACATCCCCCTTGTCGCTGATGGCCCAGAGGGCGATGCTGTGCCCACTCCCCTTGGCACCTGGGCTCTCCGGGATGATGGATACGTCCCTGAGGGCGATGGGGGGCACCTCCAGCCAGGGCCCACTGGTCACCAGCTTGCATTTTCTGTACAGTGGAGAGGGGACACAGCCCAGGGACCCCAAGGTGACCACCAGGCTCCAGGGCCTCTGCCTCTGGAGCCAGGAGGAGGAAAGCAGCCAACCCCGGGGCGGGTAGAAAGAGGGGCCCAGAGGTGGCCTCCTCCCCACCCCCACTCCCATCCAGGCCCAGCCAGGCCCCCACCCCCACCCCCAGCCCCAGCCAGGCCCCGTTCTCTGTCCAGCTCACAGGTGGAGTGTGCCAGTGACATTTCTCTTATTTGTTCATGAAAACAAACTATTCTGAAACCAGAGAGCACTGGGAGCCTGCGGGCATTTCCTGGGCTGACATTTACTCAGATTCGGCTTCCCTCTTCACCCTACTCCCCACTGCTTCTTCCCTTGGGACTGAGGTCAGAGGCCAGGAGATCTGGCCCGGGGTGTGGGGAACCAGAGCTCCCTCAGGGGTGGCTCCTCCAGGAGCCTGACCGTAACAGTCACCCTGCAGCCCTGCCTCACCTGGCCCAGCACCTCCTCCTCACAAAATCCTTCATCGTTTTGGACCCATGGTATGAGCTGCAAGGAGGAAGAAGATGAAATCAGGGCCACTTCGTGGAAGTTTCTGGAAAGGGACCGTGCATGTAAACATTCTTGTTCTACCCGTTACAGGGCATGGGGACTGGGTGGAAGCCATGGATGGGGTTCAGAGGAGGAGGTGTCACCATGCGCGGCTCTCAGGAGGTGCTTCCTGGCTGCCCAGGCAGGATCAGGGTTGAGTGCAGCCCTGGGGACCTGCAGGGAGGGCCTCCTGGGAGTTGGGGCCTCCCAGGGGCAGGGGTCTCCCTGGGGAAGGGGGTCGGGGCCTCCCTGGGGCTGGAGCGGAGCAGTCACTTGTCAGGGGTCAGGCTAAGGGGACTCAGCCCTCCCCTCCCCAGGCCCCATCAGAGCCCTTTTGGGGAGCAAGAGCCCTCGGTCAGGATGAGGCCCGAGGCTGAGCGGAGGGTGGTCCAGGAGGCCTGGCTGTGGCCGAGGGGACGGTCCTGGTCTGCTCAGAAGCCACCTGGCTCTGGGCCCCGGCTCAGGCTGTCCTGGCTCCATCTTCCAACAGGCTGAGACTGTGCCGTGAAGGGCCTGCCCACGCCATGCACCTGCACCGCCAGGGTCCAGGGCCTCGTGACAGCCACTGCATCTCTCCGAGGGGCTCACACTGCCCCTTCACCTAACATCTCGTGTTGGGTCCCTCAACACTAAGGGCCTGGCTCAAAGCCCCCCAGAGCTCACCCTGCTAAGGCTGTAGAGGCCACTCGCCCTCCTCAAGCCCCTCAGTCTGGTGCCCTGGGTGCCACCATCTGACCCTCCCAGAGCCCGTGCCTGGCACAGCAGGGATGAACGTGGCGTGGGGGAGCCATGGCGCTCCTACCCGTGCCACACATGGAGGCCAGGGGTGCCACATGTGCAGGGAGCACTCCCCTGGGCCCCTCCTGGCCTCTCTGCTGGCTCCTCCCCTTCCAGTAGCAGGGCTGGCACCAGGGGTCTGCTCCTTGGCCAGGCCTAGGGGGCAGGGTTCAGCCTGGAAGAGCAGTGAGGCCAGAGGCCACACACTCCAGGGCCCTGACATTCAGGACCCGGCCCGAAGGCCCTGTGCAGGGAGAGGCTTACGCAGGGAAGTCGCTGGCATACTGCCACCCCTCCTGGTCCGTGCCCCCCGGAACGCTGAAATCCACGAACCAGTCGGAAACCTGGGAGGAGTGGGTCAATGAGGATGGGACCCCCCGAATCCAGAGGGCAGTCAGAACACTCGAGGAGGGGCAAGGAGGGGTGGGAGGGCGGATTCCCAATCCCCCAGGGGGCAGCGGGACCTCACCCAGGCCCACTGCAGGGACGGGGGCTTCGTGCCAGCCTTCGTGCACTCCTGCAGCCCCGAGGCGTCGCTCCACATGTACCGGTCCGTGGGCAGACCCCTGCGGCAGGACGACAGGGCAGGTGACGAGGGAGACTGGGGAATGAACTGGCTCACTCAGACACCCCCATAACACCCCACAGGGAAGCACCGAGCTCCAGTCTCAGAGCCAGCCACCTCCAGGCACTCGCACTCCTAAGAGGTGACAGCCTGCTGGGCACAGTGGCTGACGCCTGTAATCCCAGCACTTTGGGAGGCCGAAGCGGGCAGATCACCTGAGGTCAGGAGTTCGAGACCATCCTGGCCAACATGGTGAAACCCCATCTCTACTAAAATACAAAAAATTAGCCAGGTGTGGTGGCGGATGCCTGTAGTCCCAGCTACTCAGGAGGCTGAGGCAGGGGAATCACTTGAACCCGGGAGGCGGAGGTTGCAGTGAGCGGAGATCGTGCCACTACGCCACTGCACTCCAGCCTGGCGACAGAGCAAGACTTCGTCTCAAAAAAAAAGGCGGGGGGAGGGGGGGAAATTTGGACACAGACACATGCATAGAGGGGAGAAGACTCTTTCTTTCCCTTTCTCTCTCGCTCACTCGTTCTCTTTTCTTTCTTTCTTTTCAGAGACAGGCTGTCGCTCTGTCACCCAGGCTGGAGTGCAGGGGTATGATCATAGCTCACTGCAGCCTCGAATTCCTGGGCTCAATTGATCCTCCCAACTCAGCTTCCTGAGTAGCTGGGACCACAGACACATGCCACCATACCTGGCTAATTTATTTTTAAGTGTCCTGTAGAGATGGAGTCTTGCTTTGTTGCCCAGGCTGATCTCGCCTTGTAAAGCACTGGGATTACAGGTGTGAATCCCCACACGTGGCCACATTTCTCTTGTTCAAACCATGTGGTCTGTGGTACTTTGTTAGTACCACCACAGGACACTCGAGTGGCAGGAAGCAGCACATAGGGCAGTTCTGGGGACGGCTGAGGCTGAGATGCCTGGAGAACGCAGCTGGGGCACGCATTTGTGATGACCAGCTGTGGCCCTTTCAGGCCTCTCTGAGACAGATGTGGGTGCGCAGCCCTGCCCTGCCCTGTCCTCCGTCGGAACTGAGGAGGACGTGAGGAGGGGGTGGAGATCCAAGTGTGCTGCCAGGCTGTGTGGACACTGCCCACAGCTGAGGCGGAGGTTTTCAGGATGGAAATATTTTGGCGATGTGTGCCAACCGCCTTAGAAAATCTCAAATCCCCTGATTTACTGGGGTAAACACACAGACACACAAATATTTACACACAGGGACATCCTTTAAATGGTTCCATAGGACGCTGAAAAGGTCACATATGGTCGAGACGTCCAAGGCTGAGTAAAGTCAGATACACTGGGTCCACTCTGGGTACAGAACGGTGAGGTCATGGAGCCACCTCCCTGTGCCTGGCCTTGTCTGCCCCCAACACGGACACACAGTATGGCTGGAAGGCCACACCCCACATGCTAATTGCAGTTGCTGTCTTTGGCTGGTGAGATTAGAGTTGTCAGAGAGTTTGTTGTTTCTATTACTAAGTGTTTATTTCGTCAATTTGGAAAAGGCAGAAGTGGAGGCCGGGCGCGGTGGCTCACGCCTGACGATGCCTGTAATCTCAACACTTTGGGAGGCTGAGGCGGGCTTCGGGAGTTCAGGAGTTGGAGACCAGCCTCACCAACATGGTGAAATCCTGTCTCTACTAAAAATACAAAAATAGTCAGGTATGGTGGTGCATGCCTGTAATCCCAACTACTCGGGAGGCTCAGGTAGGAGAATCGCTTGAACCCAGGAGGCAAAGGCTGCAGTGAGCCAAGGTCGCACCACTGCACTCCAGCCTGGGCGACAGAGTGAGACTGTGTCTCAAAAAACAAAACAAAAAAAACAAAGAAAAGCAGGAGAGGAAATCAATTGCATTTCTTTAGACAGCCTCAAAAAGTTAAAAAAAAATTTAAAACTTTGAATATGCCACTTATAATACTGTCCAAAAATATGAAATACAGTCTAATAAAAGATGTCAAAGCTCCAGTATAGAAAACTACAGGTCAGGTGCGGTGGCTCGCACCTGTAATCCCAGCACTTTGGGAGGCCGAGGCAGGCGGATCATGAGGTCAGGAGTTCAAGACCAGTCGGACCAACATGGTGAAACCCCGTCTCTACTAAAAATACGAAAATTAGCTAGTCGTGGTGGAGCGCGCCTGTAATCCCAGCTACTTGTTAGGCTGAGGCAGGAGAATAGCTTGAACCTGGGAGGCAGAGGTTGCAGTGAACCAAGATCGCGCCACTGCACTCCAGCCTGGGCGACAGGGCGAGACTCGGTCTCAAAAAAAAAAAAGAAAAAGAAAACAAAAGTACAAACCTCTCTTTCTTCTATCTCTGGTGCTTGAATCAGGAACAGAATCTTATTAAGAAGGAATTACATACATTTCTTGGAGGTAGAAACTTTGTCAATACAGTTAGAGACTTTTGACCGGGCGCGGTGGCTCATGCCTGTAACCCCAGCACTTTGGGAGGCTAAGGTGGGCAGATTACTTGAGGTCAAGAGTTCAAGACCAGTCTGGCCAACATGGTGAAACCCTGTCTCTACTAACAATACAAAAAATTTGCCAGGTGTGGTGCCAGGCGCCTGTAATCCCAGCTATTCGGGAGGCTGAGGCAGGAGAATTGCTTGAACCCAGGAGGCGGAGGTTGCAGTAAGCTGAGATCATGCCATGGCACTCCAGCCTGGGTGACAGAGCAAGACTCTGTATCAAAAAAAAAAAAAAAAAAAAAAAAAAAGATTCAAGGAAAAAAATCTCAGTGAGTGGTAAGATCCGGTTAGTTTCCTGCTGGCGGCCTGACACCAGGCTCTACTGGACTCCACGCTACGGTGGATGTTGCTGTCCTGTTTTTGCCAGGACTAAGGCCTATGCCATGCAGCATCCTGGCCGGGCACCTGTGCCACTTACCTGCTGGTGTAGCCTGTGACAGGGTTCCAGCGCTGGTTCTCATAGATGTGAACACACTTCACGTCTGACTGCGTGTAGATGTTACTGGTGCTGCTGGCCAGGCCTGTGGGGAGAGGTGGCTGCTGGGACCGAGGCCACATACGCTCCGCTTGGGACTCTGGCTTTCCGTCTGAAGCACAGATTCCCAGAGAGACGGGGAGGGCGGGCTGGAGCCAGGTCAGCGGAGAGGGGCAAACAGTCCTGTTGAGCTTATCGCACGGGGGTTGGCCTGGCTTGGGTTTTCTCCTCCGGGACCGTGATTATTCTGGGATTGTGCAACCTCGATGAGCACAGCCTGCTGTGCATTAAACCTCCCATCCACACCCCTCCAGCGCCTCTTCCCACCTTGCCCTCCTACTTAGCACCAGGGAGGCATGAGGCCCACCCAGCTCACTCTGTGTTACAAAGGCACCTGGGACCATCAACGTAACCTCCGTGAGCCCCGGCTTCCTCACTTGTAAAATGAAGACAGAGGTCATTCCTGCCTCACACACAGGGAAGCTGGAAAGCCTGCTCAGATATGCGTTCCTGGGGTATCAGGGGACCACAGTTCTCTGGGGTTAGCTGCTCCCCCGTGGGGCATGTGGGCTGCGGCCTGGAACGCCCCGTTTCAGTGTCTGTTTCCGCCTTCGTTTTCCAGTAGGAACAGAGGGACCCTGGCTCCTAGAAATCGGGGGGCCACAGAAGTTCAGCGAGTGCCTACCCTGAAGGAGGAACCCACCTAACGCCCTGAAAATGAGGGGCTGGACATGCTGGTGGACCCTGGCCGCTGCCTCTCTGGAACCTTCGAGGCCCTCAGCTCGAAGTGGGTACTGGCAGGGACCATCCTGGGTGGAGGCTGGCAGTGGTGAAGGTCACCTGTCAGCCAGCTGTTAGCCGAGTGTGAACACTGGGACAGTGGCCCTGGCCTTGGGCAGGGAACCCAGACGGGGACTAGAGGAAAGAACGCCCAGAAAGGCTCCGGGGGGGCCGTGGGCCGCCCTCACCTTGGAAGCAGCCGCCTCCATAGCCGCCTGTGTATACCCAGGCCGTGTGGTCATAGCCGATGCCCCACACCACGCCCCGGCTGTTGGCCTCCACCATCCGCAGGTGGCCTCCCATCTGCCGCCAAAACCTGGAAGGATGTGAGAGGGCAGGTGGAAACCCCTCAGACCCCACCTTCCGACCCTGCCTGGCTGCCCTTTTGTTCCGTGTCCTCCTGTGGTTCTGGGATTTTCCCAGCCCTCGGTCTCCAAGCACAGACCATCCACCCTGCCTGACCTCCGCGTTCATATTAATCAACGCTAAAAAGACTCAGCCCACGAGAGGTGCAGGGTCTCGGCACTGGGGCTGTGCAGGTCAGACCCTCTCCATGGGCTGGGAGTCTTCTGGAACCCACCCACTTCAGCCCCATGGTGACATGGAGGGAGATGAGGCCAGCGGCGTGTTTCACAGGGGCCCCTTGGGGTCTGGGACCTGGGGAAATGGGCTGGCCACAGTGGCAGGTGCAGCCAGGCTTGAATGTCACAGAGCAGAGCCGGACATGACATCTAATCCTCTGCATGAGTGACAGCACGGCCCTTGGGCTTCCAGGGTGTCAGCGGGAGGCGGTGCCAGCACAGCATGGCCTCCTGGGCGGGCAGAGTGCAGGCTGCGGCTGGTGAGGGCACAGCCTCCTGCGGCCGAGGCCCTGTCACTGTCACTGTCACCAGAGGCGGTCTGAATCCTCTGACAGGATATTGCTGTCCCCTCCTGCAGCCAGGACTTCTGGCTCACTATGTCCCCAGCCCCAGTGCCCACGGGTAATGAAGCCCAGGACCTCGTCGGCTTGGGAACACCCCCAGGGCAGCCTCTGTCCCACAGGGGACAGAATCATAGCCCCCATGTCCCCTGCCGGGCCCTTGTCCTCAGGACTCAGCTCAGATCCCCCCCAGGGAACCTCATTCCCCCTTTGTGGCTTTTTTTTTTTTTTTCTGATACAGGGTCTCGCTGTGTTGCCCAGGCTGGAGTGCCGTGGTGTGAGTGTGATCACACCTCACTGCAGCCTTGAACTCCTGGGCTCAAGTGATCTTCCCACCTCAGCCCTCCGAGCAGCTGGAACTACAAGTGCATGACACCATGTCTTGCTAATTTTTTTGGTTTCTTTTTTTTTTGTAGAGACGAGTCTAGCTATGTTGCCCAGGCTGGTCTCGAACTTCTGACCTCAAGTGATCCTCCTACCTCAGCCTCCCAGAGTGATGAGATTGCAGGCGTGAGCCAACCTGCCTAGCCCCACCTTGTGGCTCTCAATGTCCCCAACAGAACAATGTCTCCTAGGCTTGTGCGCCCAGCCCTGCCCTCACCCCACTCCAGCCTGGCTACCCCGGGTCCCCCAGGTCCAGTCTCCACCAGCATTTCCCAGTGCCAAACGTCAAGTCCTCTCTCTGCCCACTCCTGCTGGACTTCAAACCCCACCAACTCTGCCTTGACCACGCCCCCAAACTCTCCTCCCACAGCGGCTCTCTCCTCTCTGCCCCCAGGCCCCGGGCCGCCCATGCAGCAGGGGCTCAGCTGGAGCTGGAGGCGGCTGAGCACCGGGTCTGTGCCCTGGGCAGGTGGAGAGACGTGGCTGCTTTGCTACAGCCTGGAAGCCCCCTGGGGTGGAGAATTGTGCCCCTCACCCACATTCCACATTCCTCCCGATGCTCAGAGGCTGCTGGGCGGCACTGACCCACCCTGGGCCCAGTGGGGCTTCTGGTTCCCCCTCTTGGAGTCTTTGGACAGGCCCAGGGGGACTTGGGGGCCTGGGAACCAGTGGCCGTGCCTCTGCCTGGTCAGCGAGAAGCTTGACCCTGCGTGGACTCCAGTCCTCTGGATCCCCCTTCTGTAACCACGAGCTCGGGGTGAGGCCAGGCCCCAGACCCCACCCAGAGTGCGGCTCACTCACATCTGGTCGCAGGGCAGGGGGTGCTCGTAGGCTTCCAGGTCCGGGCTGGGCTCGCTCACGAAGATGTCCCCCTTGCAGGTGATGGACCAGATGGCCTGCGGGGACGGGCGGCCCTGCACCTTCCGGCTCTCGCAGCAAGACAGGCTGAGCAGGGCGAGCTGGTGTGGCACAACGCCGGTCACTGCTGAGCAGGCCAGGCCAGGCCAGGCCACCCCACCATGGCTGTCCCTCCCCCCGGCCCGAGGGGACCACCGACCACTCACCCAGTCATTCATGTCCTGCTCGGTGGCAGCAGCCAGACGCACCGGCCACCTCTGCCGTGTCCGCTCAGGGGTGTACAGGGCAAAGGAGTGCTTGGTCTCGTTCAGCACTGGGACCAGCGCCACCACCTCATTCAGGAATATGTGGACGTACTGTTCACAGAACAGGCGCCCGGCAGGGCTGTCACCCAGGGCAGAAGGCCTCTGGAGGGTGACCCCCACTGTGCTTCACCCTGGGACCCTGGCCCTCGGACACCCTCTCTCCTGGCACCCCCAGCCCTGCCCCCTCCCTTGGGTACCCCCAGCCCTGCCCCCTCCCTTGGTACTTCATTTCTTTACCCCCTCCCCAGGCACCCCCATTTCTGTACCCCCTCCCCTGGGCACCCCCATTTCTGTACTCCCTCTCCTAGGGCACCCCCATTTCTGTACCCCCTCCCCCGGGCACCCCCATTTCTGTACCCCTCCCCTGGGTACCCTCATTTCTGTGTCCCTCCCTGGGCACCCTCATTTCTGTACCCCTCCCCTGGGCACCCCCATTTCTGTACCCCTCCTCTGGCACCCCAGTCCTGTGTCCCCTCCCTGGCCCCATCTCCTGTGGGACCCGTGGGCACCTTCTTCTCCTCGTGGACCACATAGTAGATGAAGAGGATGCTGTCCCGGACGCCGTCGTGCCCCGTGAACTGCTCCAGGGCCAAGCGCACGTCCACCCACTTGTGGGGCTTCCAGTCGCACCACCACTGCAGCGCCCCGGTCTTCACCCACACCGACTGCACAGGCCGGGGCAGTGGACACCATCACAGGCAGGCCCGGGGTGCCAGGGGAGGAGGGCGGGGCTGGGGGTGCCCAGAGGAGGAGGCAGGGCTGGGGTAGGGCCCACCCAGCACTCCCGGCTGTCAGCCCAGCTCCCCCTATGCTAATGATAACAGTGACGCTGCCGGACACCCAATAGGTGCAGGCTGAGCCAGGGCTGTTCCGTACAACCTCCTCTCTCTCAAACAGCCAGAGTGGGCACTGCCATCCCGCCTTCTGCATGGGGAGACAGGCTCGGGAGGGTTCCGTGCCTGGCTTGGTGTCACAGAGTGAGCCAGCGGCAGAGCTAGAACCCAAACCACAGCCTACTTGTGTCCAGGGGCCTTTGGAATGAGGCGGGTCACATGCTCTGTGTGACTTCCCTGTCACCCCCACACTTGACCTCTGAGGGCCGGGCTCTGCCACAGGATAGCGGGGCAGAAGCAGGGTCAGCCCAGGCGTGGGGTCTCCGGCCGCCCTCTGTGCTAACTCCTTGCAATCACACGCTACACCCCTGGGCGCCCGGGGTTCCCTCCAGCAGGAAGAGGATGACGTGGTTCCCCTCCCTGGCCACCCTCCCTTCCCCACCCACCACCCTCTGAGGTTGCTGCCGTCTCTGGGTCCCCAGGGCCTCCAACGAGTCCGGAACACAGTGAGGCCCAAACCAAAGTCTTCAGGATGGACGAAGAAACCCTGAGCTCATTTCTCTATGCCTGCATCTGGGCGGGAGACCAGGGGATGGAGGCATCTATCTGTTTCTCTCAGAGCTGGTACACAGCAGGCGCTCAATGAATGATTGCTGGAAAAAAAAAAAAAATGCGTGCGCAGCCACCGGGGCACCCACCTGCTCCACGGCCTGCTCGTAGTGTCTGAAGTTCTCCAGCTCCCGCTTGGTCCTTTCCGTGAGCTGCTGGAAGATCTGCTTCCTCCAGGCAGCGGTCTGGGCCGGCGTGATGGACAGGGACAGCATGTGTACCGAGGAGGACAGGCCTGTGGGGCAGAGAGAGCCTCAGGGCCGGGGCACTGTCCTGCCTGCAGCTGGGCAGGAAGCCACGGCGCTCCCCTCCACCAAATCAGCCCTTTCTAGCTCAAAAGCTACGCTCTCTGTTAAGCCTCCTTCCACCCTTCGCCCTGATGGACGAGTTGCTCTCCCCCAGTAATTCAGCCTGGAAAGCAGCCACCACTGCTAGCACAGGGGAGGGGCTGCAGACAGGGGAAGGGGCACTGGCCACTGTGCTTCCAGGTCCTGACAGCCTCGGGCTGGTCTCTGGAGGCCACAAAGGGGCGCAATGTCTGGCTCAGAGCTGCTGAGCACAGTGAGGCGTCCAGGGAGGACAGCAGGCCTGCCCGAGCCCCCTGATCCCGGCCTCCTCCCACACCCCACACCCCCAGGGCACCTGGCCATGTGGATGCCCCCAGGCCCTGCAGGAGCCCTTACCCGCCTGGACAGTGAACCACCTGGGCATGGCACATGCCTCCACCACGCAGCCGCCTCCCGACACCCAGGCCCACAGCGGGTGGTCATCCACCCCATACGGCTCCTCCAAGCCCAGTGGGAGGAGCCCCAGCGAGGAGAGGCTGGTGGTCTCGGGGAAGCCAGCGGCCGAGTGGCTGGGCACTTTCTTGGCCTCCTTGAGGTCAATATTGGTCCAGGGCAGCTCGGCCGGGGTGGGGGCCGGGCCGGGGTGCGTGTTGGGTCTGGCCTCCCTGCTGCCCTCGGCTGGGCAGGCATCTTCCACGGTATCTTCTGCGGTCCTGCCAGCCCCCAGGCCTGAGGCTGAGTTCCCTGTGGCATTCTTGGAATCGTCTAGAGGTTCTGCAGGGAGAGTCTGGCCAGGCCCTGGTCTCTCGACTTCCGAGGAGGCATCGGTGTCGCTGGGGGCAGACTCGCCACTACCCCTCACCTCATCACCGAAGAAGCAGCCGGCACTGGGGACAAATCAGGGCAGACCCATCACTCCCTTGCAGGGGAACAGGCGCTGTCAGGCAGGCCCGGCTCCAGCGTGCTCCACCATGACTGCCTGTGGAAACTTGGGCAAGTCAGAACCTCTCTGAACTCCTGTCTCTTCCTCTGTGCAAGGTATACATCAGCACCTGCTTCCAGGGAGCTGACACCTGGGCCACCCTGCAGACCAATCACATCCACATATCTGAGAGTGAAGATCTAGAATTAGTATTTCTTCTTTTTTTGAGACGGAGTCTCACTGTCATCCAGGCTGGGGTGCAGTGGCACAATCTCAGCTCACTGCAACCTCCGCCTCCCAGGTTCAAGCGATTCTCCTGCCTCAGCCTCCCGAGTAGCTGAGAGATTACAGGCATGCACCACCACGCCTGGCTAATTTTTGTATTTTTAGTAGAGACGGGGTTTCACCATGTTGGCAGGCTGGTCTTGAACTCCTGACCTCAAGTGATTCGCTGGGCTCAGCCTCCCAAAGTGCTGGGATTACAGGCGTGAGCCACCGCGCCTGATCATAAACCTCTTTTCTTTATAAAAGACCAGCTTCAGGATTCCCTTATAGCAACACAAAATGGACTAAAACGCGTTTTCAAGCCTCTTGGATATACACCCAGCAGTGGATGTGCTGGCTCACATGACAGTTCTGGGTTTCATGTCTTGAGGAATTGCTAAATTGTTCTCCACAGTGGCTGTACCATTTCACATTCCTACCAGCAGTGTATGAAGTTCCAATTTCTCCATGTTCTCACTAGCATTTGTTATTGTCTTTTTTTTTTTTTTTTTTTGAGATAGAGTCTTTCTCTGTTGCCCAGGCTGGAGTGTAGTGACGTGATCATAGCTCACTGCAGCCTCGACCTCCTGGGCTCATGTGATCCTCCCACCTCTGCCTTGTAAGTGGCTAGGACTACAGGCCCATGCCACAGCACCCAGATAATTTTTTTTAGAATTCTTGTAGAGATGGGGTCTCACTATGTTGTCCAGGCTGACCTTGAACTCCTGGGCTCAAGCGATCCTCCCACTTTGGCCTCCTGAAGTGCTGGGACTGCAGGTGTGAGCTACTGCACCCAGCCTTGCCTTTCTTCCACTGACTTTTCACTCTCTTGATAATGTCCTTTTGATTCACAAAAGTTTTTAATTCTGATGAAGTCCAATTTATCTGTATTTCCTCATTGCCTGTGCTTTTGGTGTCATATCTAAGAAGCTATTGCTAACCTCAAAGTTATAAAGATTTGGCATCTGTAGTTTTTGAAGCTTCTCAGCTGATTCTAATGTGCTTTCCAGTTTAAGAACTAACAGCTGGGGCCAGGCGCGGTGGCTCACGCCTGTAATCTCAGCACTTTGGGAGGCCAAGGCGGGAGGATCACAAGGTCAGGAGATCGAGACCATCCTGGCTAACACGGTGAAACCTGATCTCTACTAAAAATACAAAAAATTAGCCAGGTGTGGTGGCGGGTGCCTGTAGTCCCAGCTACTCGGGAGGCTGAGGTAGGAGAATGGCGTGAACCCTGGAGGTGGAGCTTGCAGTGGGCCAAGATCGCGCCATGGCACTCCAGCCTAGGCGACAGAGTGAGACTCCGTCTAAAAAAAAAAAAAAAAAAAAAAAGAACTACCAGCTGGCCGGGTGTGGTGGCTCACGCCTGTAATCCCAACACTTTGGGAGACAGAGGTGGGAGGGTCACTTGAGGTTAGGAGTTCAAGACCAGCCTAGCCAACATGGGGAAACCCTGTCTCTACTAAAAATACAAGAATTAGCCAGGTGTGGTGGTGAACATCTGTAATCCCAGCTACTTGGGAGGCTGGGGTGGGAGGATCACTTGGGCCCAGGAGTTTGAGGCTGCAGTGAGCCATGATCACACCACTGCACTCCAGCCTGGATGACAGAGTGAGACTGTCTCAAAAAAAAAAAACACCATCTGAGCAGACTAAACCCTCAGGTGACACATGAGCAAACGCCTGCCCTGGCTGTCCTCCCTGGGCCTCTGGGCTGACAGCACGGCAGGGTGGCAACCACCAGGCTCAGGGCAGAGGGGTGTGGACCAGGGGCTAGGGAGGGTCACAGCTACAGGTGGAAACGTGGACGGCTGCAGAGCCTGGGCCCTGAGCGCCATCTCCATCCATGCCCATGATGTGGACACGCCCGCTGCAGAGCTGAGATGTCCCCAGCTCATCCACTGAGTCGCCTGCCTGTGCTCTCACGGCTGGTGGGCAGAGCTGGGGCTTGTCCATGCTCTTTAGACCCACGGACCACCAGGTGCAGCCCCAAAACTGCAGCAGCATCACCTGGGGGCTGGTGAGAAATACCAAGTCTCAAACAAACTCGGGGTAAGACCCGGAGATCAAAGTCTCAACAAACCCTCCAGGAGACCCCGATGCCTGAGTCTGAGACCACTGCTGCAGGCTAGGCAGAGACCCTCTGTCTTGTCCTTGTTTCCCCTGGACAGAAGGGCCTTTACTTCCACCCCAGAGAAACTGTTTCTGCCCCAGATCTTCAGCCTTGGACCCAATGGGACAACCCAGCTCAGGGTCGAGCCTTACCTCCATCACGACAGCCCAGCCTTACCCTGCTCCCAGGTGCTGCCACCAGCAGCCCAGAGTATGTCAAACACCTCCAGCGGCCACCCCAGGCTGCCCCCAGGACCTCCTCTCTGTGGGACCGAGGCAGGAGGGCTTCGGCTCTTGTGGCTTTTGTGAGTGGAGACCCATTTTCTCCTGCCTGGGACAAGTCCTGGGACCCAGTGGGGCAGGTGGCAGCCTCTTCTGGACATGACCACCTAGGCTCAGACGGCCCATCCCAACCTGACTCCTGCACACCCTGCCACCCCCAGTCACCTGAGGAGACTAGACGAGCTGCCAGAGTGTGACCGGTCACACTCTCGGGCCGCGATGATGGCCTTCCAGGTCTTCCCACTGAGCTCGCTGGGGGTGACACCCTGCCGGAAGTACACGGCTCGGTCCTCACAGCCAATGCCCCATACCTGGAAGAGAGAGGCTATGTTCCGAGGAATCTGGGCGCAGGCCCGGGGGCTCTTCTCGCTTCCTAGGGGTGCAAAATGCAGGCAGGGTCCTCCATGTGCAGGTGTGTGTGGGCTGGGAAAGTCCATGCTGGGGCTGTGTGGTGGGCACACAAGTCAAATACTGGAAGGGGGCTCAGGAGAAGCTGCGACCTGGTCCCGTCTCCCTGACCTCAGGCAGACCCAGGGTTTCAAGGTGACAAGGTCCACGGGAAGTGGTGGGGCTGGGGGACGCTGTGTTAGGAAATGAGGTTCACCTGCCTCCCTGTCTTGCGTGTGCCCTCTGGTGGGAAGCAGATGCCCCCAGTGAACCCAGAGGTGGTCCTGGTTTTGTTGTCTTTGTTTTTGTTGTTGAGACAGAGTCTTGCTCTGTCACCCAGGCTGGAGTGCAATGACGCAATCTTGCTCACTGAAACCTCCGCCTCCAGGGCTCAAGTGATTCTCCTACCTCAGCCTCCCAAGTAGCTGGGATTACAGGCTCCCATCACCACACCCAGCTAAGTTTTGTTTTGTTTTGTTTTGTTTTGTTTTTGAGATGGAGTCTTGCTCTGTCGCCCAGGCTGGAGTGCAGTGGCGTGATCTTGGCTCACTGCAACCTCCGCCTCCCAGCTTCAACCGATTCTCCTGCCTTAGCCTCCAGAGTGGCTGGGATTACAGTCACGTGCTACCACGCCCAGCTAATTTTTGTATTTTTAGTAGACACAAGGTTTCACTGTGTTGGCCAGGCTGGTCTCAAACTCCTGACCTCAGGCGATCCACCCACTTCACCCTCCCAAAGTGCTGGGATTACAGACGTGAGCCACTGTGCCCGGGATGTTTTTGGTTTTTTTTAGAGATAGGATCTCACTCTGTCACCCAGGCTGGAGTGCAGTGGTGCAATCATGCATGGCTCATTACAGCCTTGACCTCCTGGGCTCAAGCAATCCTCCTGCCTTGGCCTCCTGAGTAGATGGGACTACAGGTGCACACCACCGCACTTGGCTAATTTTTAAATTTTTGTAGAGATGGGGTCTCACTATATTGCCCAGGCTGGTCTCAAACTCCTAGGCTCAAGTGGTCCTCCCACCTTAGCCTCCTAAAGTGCTGGGATTTACAAGTGTGAGCCACCACACCTAACCGTGGTGTTTTTTTTTTAAGATGTAAAGTAACTTCCCTGATTCTGACCTCACTTTCCATGGAAAAGGTTTCTGGGTAGGCATCCTACTCTCTGCCTTTGGGCAAGAAGTAAGGTTTGCTAAAGGGCCTAGGTGGCCTGGCTAGGTAGGCTGTGGCGTCTCTGTCCCTTGGCCCTGGCAGGCTCGCCTCGGGTTCAGCACCCCTGTGCACTAGCAGGTGCCTGTCTCCCCCCGGCCTCTGGGTGCTGTGCCACCGGGGGGGTGGGAGGAGGGTGTGGCAGCAGAGGGAAGCCTGGCACCTCAGAAAGAACTTCTTGCTCAGTACAATGGAGTGGGGGGCTCTCCTACAGTGGGAAGCGGCCACTAGGCTATTGGGTGGCATCAGGAGCCCCCATTCTGGGACCCCTGCTGTTTAGGGGCTGCAGACCCACGTGCACACCTGGTCGTTCATTCCCACGTTCACCATCGTCATCTCACCAACCATCTCAATCCAACTGGTGCCGCAGGGATTGTGAGAGTTGACGCCTCTTCGGAACCACACCTGGGGGAGTCAGAAATAAACATGCCTTCCTGGAGGGCCATTGAAACAGACGGTTCATTCGTTTAAGCCTCAGGGAGAACAAGTGAATAATTTGATCCTTTGGTTCACGTCGCAAATGAGCAGTGGTACATCATTTAGCGAGGAAGCCCTTATCCGTGATCCACGCCGCTCTTCCCACACCCTGACCGCATCTCCTGTGCCTGGCACTGTCCCACGAGGGCTGAGGGTCCTCTGGCCTCAGCCACATGTGTCCTGGCAGCTTCCTGCCCATTCTCCAGCCTAACGCTTGGAAAAGGCTACTTTATTTGAATTGAGTTGGTCCCTGTGAAAGACAACGGCCTTAATACTGTTATTTAGGAAAACTAGTTTTTAAAAAGCTCATTATTAGAAAAAACAAGACCCCTATTTTGAGTCTATTCTTAGTACTTCAAGAAATACTTAAAGCGAAGTATTTTCATGTCGATGTGTAAAAATACACACACTCCCACTAGATTTTCCCAGACAATCTGTGGCTCTGTGATTCAGTGGGTGGTCATGCTCCACCCCGCCACCCGGCATTCCATCAGGGCTCTTCTTATACATTCTCCATGGTGGCCTGGGAGGCCCCATTAGTCTCAGACCTACTGGAGACCTTGTGCTATTAGAACTCCCAAGATGCTGCCAGACATGGTGGCTCACACCTGTAATCCCAACACTTTGGGAGGCTGAGGCGGGTGGATCACCTGAGGTCAGGAGTTGGAGACCAGCCTGAACAACATGGTGAAACCCTGCCTCTACCAAAAAATACTACAAATACTAGTCAGGCGTGGTGGTACACGCTTGGAACCCCAGCTACTTGGGAGGCCATGGCAGGAGAATCGCTTGAATCCAGGAGGTGGAGGTTACAGTGAGCTGAGATTGGGCCACGGCATTCCAGCCTGGGCGACGGAACGAGACTCTGTCTCAAATTAAAAAATAAAAAAAAGAAATCCAATGTTGCCCATTTAATCCAAAGAAAGTGACACATTGCTGTAAGAGGGGCTTGGAAGTTGTGGTCTCTGGGAAGTGGGGTGACCAGGATCCAATGTGGGGGACAGTCTGGTCTGTATTTTTGTGGGCTGGGAGTGGCCTCAGACTCTGAGAGCTTCAGCACTGGAGATACAGATGCAGACGTGTGGCCCGTCCATCCCCCTGGCCAGGGAAACCCCCTTGACAAGCAGTTAGAAAAACCCCGTGACTGGCCGGGCACGGTGGCTCATGCCTGTAATCCCAGCACTTTGGGAGGCTGAGGCAGGCGGATCATGAGGTCAGGATATCGAGACCATCCTGGCTAACACGGTGATACCCCATCTCTATTAAAAATACAAAAAATTAGCCAGGCGTGGTGGCGGGCGCCTGTAGCCCCGCTACTAGGGAGGCTGAGGCAGGAGAATGGCGTGAACCCGGGAGGCGGAGCTTGGAGTGAGCAGAGATCGCGCCACTGCACTCCAGCCTGGGTGACAGAGCGAGACTCCGTCTCAAAAAAAACAAACAAAAGAAAAACCCTGTGAGTAATTGGAAATCGGCTGGTTTTATTGGACTTGCCGCTGATAAGATGCAAAAGACAAGCAGTGACTAGAGGATGGGGAGGCGCTTGGTTAACCAAGGGCTTCAGGAAATTCGCTTCCGATTATTCGAAATGTTGCAGCCTATTAGGTGATACTTGCAGTTGCTGCATTTGGGTACCAGCGTGTGGGTGGAGGAGGATTTTACGGCACAAAACGTCCTGGAGATTGGCAACAATTTCAGCAACAAACAATCCATGGTGCTCAGCTGGTGCCGGATTTGTTCTAATGGGTTTTTCTTTTTTGAGACGGAGTCTTTCTCGTTGCCCAGGCTGGAGTGCTGTAGTGCAATCTTGGCTCACTGCAACCTCCGCCTCCCAGGTTCAAGCAATTCTCCTGCCTCCCAAGTAGCTAGGATTACAGGTGCCCGCCACCATGCCCAGCTAATTTTTTGTATTTTTAGTAGAAACAAGGTTTCACCATGTTGGCCAGGCTGGTCTTGAACTCCTGACCTCAGGCAATCTGCCCACCTAGGCCTCCCGATGTGCTGGGATTACAGACGTGAGCCACTGCAACCGGCCTGGGTTTTTCTTTTTTTTTAATTTGAGACAGGGTCTCGCTCTGTCACCCAGGCTGGAGTCCAGTGGTGCGATCACAGCTCACTGCAGTCTCCAACTCCTGGGCTCAAGTGATCCCCCAGCCTCATCCCCATCTTACCTTCCAGTCCTTGGTGACAGCCCAGACCACGCTGACTCCCACCGAGACGTGCATGACCCCGTTTTCAGATCCAGGAGGCTCCACGATGGACCAGGAACTTCCTACCGGGCCCCCAAGAAACCCCCAGTGGCCCCCATCAGCCTGGACAGCTGGGGAGCGAGTGACCCTCACCCTTCTCCCCAGTACAGGGTATGTGGGTGGGGGAGCCGGGCTGCCCACCTTTGGGATTGCTCCTGTTGATTCCTTCCCGGACCAGGGCCTGCCCCTCCCAGAGTGTGGCCCACAGGAGGTCGTGGGGCCCACAGCTGATCTGAACCACCTCCCCGGGGGTGTCCAGCAGGGACCAGGAGGACCCTTCGGGGTTGGAGTGGCTGACGTCCTCTCTGTACCACACCTGGGAGGCAAGACAGGGACACAGCACCTGCATCAACTCATTCACACCAGCCAAGCACGGGGGTCTCGGTGTGGTAGGGGGTAGGACCCATGTCCCCTGACCGTCCAGATCTCACTCCCTGCCCCCTACCCCGGCCAAAAAACGCAAACCCTGGATTCCGGCGGTCCTGGGGGATACACTTGTTCCATTCATCTGTTTGGGGTGACGCCCCCAACCCCGCCCACTCATGGACACCCACCCACCACCTGATTCCAGTCTCAGTCATGTGGGTCTCCGGCCACTCTGGCCAGCCCGTGTGTCCCATGCCCCCTTGTGGCGATGTGCTCTCAGGACACCCGGCTCCAGGGGAGGCTCCAACTCCCATTCATAAACTATCTAAGACGTCAGTTCTTTTTTCCTTCACTGAATGGTTAAGACTGGGAGCAACGTGCTCAGAGCATCCGAACTGTTTGGCTCATTTTAGCTGGGGGAGACTACATGTCACTTCGTGATCCAGAAAGGGCAAGGGACCCTCCCCATAGGGCTGTCTTCAGACAGGGGACGCAGCCTCCCAATCCTGCCACCATCCCCCTACAGCAGGCCCTGCAGGACCAGGCCTAGGAGCCTCCCTTCGGTAGCAAGTGGCCCATCTGTCTCCCCAGCTTCTATAGAAGCCCAGGTCCTGGTGCCACCTCTCATGGACCACAGGTGTGGTGCAGGCAGCACCAGCTCACGGCCGACATTCCAGGACACAAACGCTGCTCTGCAGCCCCTGTTCTCCCCTCTCTCTCTTTGCATCCAGATGGGCATGGCCCCCCGATGGGGGCTCAGTCCTGGGGCAGCTCCCTCACTCTGCCCGGCCCCTCGCCACCGCCCTTCAGCAGGGCTGAGGAAGCAACTGTGTTCGCCTATGCCCAGGCCAACATGGCCGCAGAGGGGGGCTGCGACAAAACTGGCAACTTCTGAATAACTGCTAAGCCCACTGGGGAGCTGTGGTCAATGCGTGGTGAGAGCGACTGAAGAATCCTGCTGTGCAACCGAAAGCCATGACTCGAGTGTCAGCGCCCTGAGCTCAGGACCCTCGGGGCCTCTGCTGCCCTCAGGGGCTGCTTCGATTCCTCTGCTTAGTTCACAAACTCCTTGAGACAAGATTGCCTCTCTCTAAACAGCCACAGATCCACTACCCACCTACCCACCCACCCATCCACCCATCCATCCATCCATCTGCACACCCACACATCTGTCCACCTGCACACACCTTCCATCCATCCACACATATAACCACCTATCCATCTATCCATACACCCACTCACCCACCCACCTACACACCCATCCATCCATCCACACACCCACCCACCCATCCATCCACCCATCTATCCATCCATCCGCACACCCACCCATCTGTCCATCTGCACATACCTTCCATTCATCCACACATATACCCACCTATCCATCCATCCATACACCCACTCACCCACTCACCCACCCACCCACACAGCCATCCATCCATGCACACACCCATCCATCCATCTACACACCCACCCACCCATCCACCCACCCACCCACCCATCCATCCATCCACCCATCCATCCATCCGCACACCCACCCATCTGTCCATCTGCACACACCTTCCATCCATCCACACATATACCCACCTATCCATCTACCCATGCACCCACCCACCCACTCACCCATCCACACACCCACCCACACACCCATCCATCCACACACCCACCCACCCATCCATCCACACATCCACCCACACACCCATCCATCCACCCATCCATCCATCCATCCGCACAACCACCCATCTGTCCATCTGCACATACCTTCCATTCATCCACACATATACCCACCTATCCATCTACCCATACACCCACCCACCCACTCACCCACCCATCCACACACCCATCCACCCATCCACACACCCACCCACCCATCCATCCACACATCCACCCACACACCCATCCATCCACCCATCCATCCATCCATCCGCACACCCACCCATCTGTCCATCTGCACACACCTTCCATCCATCCACACATATACCCACCTATCCATCTACCCATGCACCCACCCACCCGTCCACTCACCCATCCACACACCCACCCACACACCCATCCATCCACACACACACCCACCAATCCATCCATCCACCCATCCATCCATCCATCTGCCCACACACCCACCCATCCACCCATCCACACACCCACCTATCCATCCTTCTGCCCACACACCACCCATCCGTCCAGTGGCACACCTTCTGTCACCCACACACCCACCCCCACACTATTCCTGAAGACTGTGGGAGGCACCAGCAGGGAGCTCAGAAACTGTCTTGAGGAGGCCTCATTGATGTGCCTGAGCTGAGGCTGGGCACTGATCAGCACGCTGGGGGCTCGGAGGAGAGAAAGGCCAGGAGCAGGCATGGGGTGGGGGGGCTGGGGCTCCGGGGAGGAGCAAGACCCAGGGGGTGCACAGGACAGGACCCACAGGAGGTGGGATCGTGGGGAGCCAGGGCAGGGAGAGGGGTTGGCCTTACCTTGCCCTGCAGAGACACAGCCCACACTGACAGGCGGCCCACGGGCTCCTCCGTGATCTCCCAGCCCCCTACAGAGAGGTCGTTGAAGGGGTCAGGCAGCTCCTTGGGGTCATCCTTCGAGGGGATCTGAAGGAAGGAAGTGAGAAATGGTAGCAGTCAGCGCCCAGTGGGCACCTGGGCATGCACCCACCTCCTGCCCGCCTGCCATCCGGACGTCCATTCTCCAGCCCAGCCTGCAGCTGCCTTAATTCACAGGGAAGGCAGCATCAGGACTGTGGGGGCCCCTGCCCGGCTAATTTTTGTATTTTCAGTAGAGACGTGGTTTCACCATGTTGGCCAGGCTGGTCTCAAACTCCCGGCCTCAAGTGATCCACCTGCCTTGGCTTCTCAAGTGCTAGGATTACAGGCATGAGCCATCGCACCCAGCCTCTACAAAAAATTTAAAAGTTAACCGGGCATGGTGGTGCATGCCTGTAGTCCCAGTTACTAGGGAGGCTGAGGTGGGAGGATTGCTTGAGCTCAGGAGTTCCAGGCTGCAGTGAGCTGTGACTGTACCACTGCACTCAACAGAGTGCAACAGAGCGAGACCCTATCTCTAAAAAGAAAAAAAAATAGGGCCAGCTCCCTGGTCTCCTGGCTTCTCCCAGTCCCAGGGGCAGCCCCACCTGACAGCCCTGTATGTCCCAGGGAGGCCTCCACTCATTGGAGGCCACGCCAAGACCTGGGTCCAGTGCTGTGCTCCCTAAGCTGGGAGGTTCTTCTGGGTCATAGAGCAACGCTAGAGCCAGAGGTGCCTCCCTTGGCTGAGGGGGAGGACAAAGTGCCAGATGGAGGCTCAGTCTGGGACAGAGCAGCTTGGACACCAGGGTCAGGGCAAGTTCTGTGCTGTCCTGGGCCTGGCCTGGCTCCCTGTGTGACTATCTCCCAAGTAAAGGGACACGCAGTGTAGTGGTGTTCCCGGGACAGGAAACAGCTCAAAGGCCAGGTCCCGAGGTGGGCGTGGTGTCCCCTGGTGCACACAGGTGGGGAAGGTGGAGAGGAGGCTGCATGTGACACTCTGTCCTGGTCCTATCCTGCCCCCAACCCACATTCAGGAACAGAGACCTTGGCCCAGATGTCCCGGGACTTGTATCTCCTGTACCGGATCCACTTCCGGCGCCGCACACAAGAATTCCACTTCTTGTCTTTCGTGTAGGTGGCGGGAAAGTCGATGGCATACGTCCACCCCTGAAACACCAAGGAAGGGGCTCTCAGGCTCTGCGGGGAAGGCATTTGAAGAGCTGGGAAGGTGGGGAGGGAGGGTGCGGCCTGAAACACCCGAGCTCAGGCACCACAGGGTGCAGGGGACAGAAGCAGGGACAGGCGGGAGGCACCCCCTCCCCACAGGGCAGTCATGGAGGGTCCCAAGTTCACCTACCCCTTTCTCAGTGGGTTCACCTCCAAAATTCTCATCCACGTACCAGTCAGACTCCCACTCCCAGTGCGGCGAGGGCAGTGCCACCCTGTCCAGCAGCCGGTGCTGGAGCCCACTCACGTCACTCCACCCCCAGCGGTCACTCAGCAGGAGCTTCTCACAGAAGCCGCCCACGGGATTCCAGCGCTGAGGGCCGGGGACACAGAGGCGGCCTTGGACCCAAGCCTGCTGGGCGGGAACCCAGGCGGGCCAGGCATCTCCAGGACCAGCTGACCCAGCCCAGCCGACCCCCTCATTGATCTCCAGAATAGGAAGTGAGCAGAGGGCCTGTGTGGGACCCAGCAACTGGGGACCCCCATGCCACTTCATCATGAGCCAGCAAGTAGATCAGCACAGCCCCAAAGGGCAAAGAACCCTCCTGCCAGCCACGGCGCTGTGAGCAGGGCAGGCGGTGGAGGGCACACCTTGTCCTGGGCTCCCAGAAACCACTGGAGCCTGCCCTCGTGGGGACCTGGCCAGACTGCTTTGGTGAGGACACAATAGTGGCTTCAGCCTCAAAGACCCTGGATACTATGCAACTTGAATTTTTTTTGGAGGGGCGGGGTGCAGGGGGACAGGGTCTTGCTCTGTTGCCCAGGCTGGAGTGCAGGGCACGATTATGGCTCACTACAGCCTTGACCACCCTGGCTCAAGTGATTCTCCTGCCTCAGCCTCCTAAGTAGCTGGGACTAAAGGTGCACACCACCACACCCTGCTAATTCTTGTATTTTTTTTTGTAGAGGCAGAGATTCACCATGATGCCCAGGCTGGTCTCAAACTCCTGAGCTCAAGCGATCTGCCCGCCACAGCCTTCCAAAGTGCTGGGATTACAGGCGTGAGTCACCACGCCTGGCAGCAACTCAGATTTTAAGTACAAGGAAGGAAATGAAGGCAGGAACTGGTGGGGAATCTGGGGCCTCTATTTCCCTTCTGTGGTTCATCATTTTAACCAATAACCCAGCGAACTGACCCGCTCGGCAACTCCAACCATGAGGGTTGCTACCTGATTCTCATAGGCCTCCTCTCGGCGGCGGATGGGGACATCGCTGGCACACACATACACGTAGACCTGGTTGTCACAGGCAATGCCCCAGCAGCACTGCGTGGTGGCGCTGACGCGCTTGAACTCCAGCTGGGAGTCCTTGCACAGTTCCCAGTACTGGCCTGCTGTGGACAGCGTGTACACTCTCCCGAAGAGGTCCACCGCCCACAGCACTGAGTTGGGCATGGCGGCGGCTGGAGGTAACCTGCGGCAGGAGGACAAGGGCCAGTGTTCAGGCTCCCAGCCCAGGGGACATCAGAGTCATGTGAAACCTGGGAGACTTCTACTGTGACTATTTGTTCTTTTTCTCTTTTTTTTTTTTTTTGAGATGGAGTCTCACTCTGTCGCCCAGGCTGGAGTGCAGTGGCGCAATCTTGGCTCACTGCAACCTCCACCTCCCGGGTTCAAGCAATTCTCCTGCCTCAGCCTCCCAAGTAGCTGGGATTATAGGCACCTGCCACCATACCCAGCTAGTTTTTGTATTTTTAGTAGAGACGGGGTTTCACCACGTTGGCCAGGCTGGTCTCGATCTCCTGACCTTGTGATCTGCCCGCCTCAGCCTCCCAAAGTGCTGGGATTACAGGCGTGAGCCACCGCGCCCGGCCAAATGCTTATTCTTTGTTTTTTTGTTTATTTTTTTGAGACGGAGTCTCGCTCTGTTGCCCAGGCTGGAGTGCAATGGCACGATCTTGGGATCTTGGCTCACTGCAACCTCCACCTCCCAGGTTTTCTCCTGCCTCAGCCTCCCCAGTAGTTGGGACTACAGGTGCACGCCACCACGCCTGGCTAATTTTTGTATTTTTAGTAGAGACATGATTTCACCATGTTGGACAGGCTGGTCTCGAACTCCTGACCTCAGGTGATCCACCTGCCTCTGCCTCCCGAAGTGTTGGGATTAGAGGCATGAACCACCACGCCCGGTCTCTTTTTTGTTTTTGAAAGAATTTAAAAATAGATCACTTGAGGCCAGGAGTTCAAGACCAGCCTGGTCAACATGGTGAAACCTCATCTCTACTAAAAATACAAAAATTAGCCAGGCACAGTAGTGTGTGCCTGTAGTCGCAGCTACTCATGTGGCTGAGGCAGGATAATGGCTTGAACCCGGGAGATGGAGGTTGCAGTGAGCAGACACAGTGCCACTGCACTGCAGCCTAGGTGACAGAGGGAGACCCTGTCTCAAAAAAAAAGAATTTAAAAAGTAGAGACAGGGTCTTGCTCGGTCACCCAGGCTGGAGTGCAGTGGTTTGATTACAACTCGTTGCGGCCTCGAACTCCTGGGCTCAAGTGATCCTCCTACCTCAGCCTCCTGGGACAACAGGCATGCACCACCATACCCAGCTAATTAAAAATTTTTTTTTTGTAGAGACAGAGTCTCACTATGTTGCCCAAGCTGGTCTCAAACTCCTGGTCTCAAGCAATCCTCCCATCTCGGCCTCCCAAACTGCTAGGATTACAGCCTTGAGCCACCATGCCTGGCCAGATCTTTGTTTTCAAAAGAATCAATGAAAGCTTACAGGTTTAGTTGAATCTCGAAAGATATAACTACCCCACTACTTCCCCAGGGGTCCTTCCCCAGAGTGGGCAGGTCTCCCCGCCATGTTGGCCTCTATCCGGGCATAGTGAGGGCACATTGAGAGCCAACGTGACCATGTGAATTCAGGGACGTAGGGGTCTTTTCTTCATGCGCCCTCAGTGACTCCTTCCTTCTCTTCCCCCGGCTCTCTTCTTCTGCCATTCTCTACTCCTTTCTTTTTCTTTTCTTTTTTATTTTTTAAGAGAGTATCTTGCTCTGTTGTCCAGACTGGAGTGCAGTGGTGCAATCATAGCTCACTGCAGCCTTGAACTCCTGAACTCAAGCCATCCTCCTGCCTCAGCCTCCTGAGTGGCTGGGACTACAGGCATGTGCCACTGTACCTGGCTAATTTAAAAAATTTTTTTTTTAGAGATGGGGTCTCGCTATGTTGCCCAGGCTGGTCTTGAACTCCTGGCCTTAAGCGATCCTCCCACCTTGGCCTCCCGAAGCACTGGGATTACAGACGTGAGCCACTGCACCCAGCCCTTTCTCTCTTCTTTCTCTGTGCTTTGTAGGCATAGCCAAGGCTATTGCTAAGCTCTGCCCCTGACCACCCCTGGCCCCACCTCCAGGGCCCACAGTGCTGTTGCACCCAGGGGTGTCCTTCCTGGAGCCCTGGCTCCTGATAGGAACAGTCTTTCCACCGTGGCAGGGCCACATGGCCAGACACAAGGCAGCCAAACACAGAGCTACTGGATGAAGCCACCAGGGCCATCACCTGAGAAGCTCTGCCCGACAGGGCGGCTCCTAGATCCAACCCAGGACACTGGCCCGGGGCCTGAAGAGAGGAAAGAGCCTACAGATGAAGACATGGCCAGTCTGACTTAAAAACCGGAGCAGAAGGAGACAGGCAGAGTTTATTTAGGTGCCTGGAGGCTGGGCCCAGTGCTCCCGCAGCATGCCAGAGCCATGCGGGTGCTCCAGATGGCCGGGTGACTGTGACGATGGCACGAGATAGAAGCATGTCTGAAAAGAGGAGCAGCTGCCACCGGCAAAAAAAAAAAAAAAAAAAAAGCCAGGTGCGGTGGCTCACACCTGTAAACCCAGCACTTTGGGAGGCCAAGGCAGATGGATCACCTGACGCCAGGAGTTTGAGACCAGCCTGGCCAACATGGTGAGACTCCATCTTTACTGAAAAAAAAGGCGAAAATTAGCCAGGCACAGTGGCGCGTGCCTGTAATCTCAGTTACTCAGGAGACTGAGGCAGGAGAATCGCTGGAACCAGGAGGTGGAGGTTGCAGAGAGCCGAGATTGCACCACTGCACTCCAGCCTGGATGACAGAGTGAGACTCCGTCTCAAAAAAAAACAAAACAAAAAACTAGGCTCTTTGGGGACAAGGTGTATCTTTTTTTTTTTTTTTTTGACAGAGTCTTCCTCTACTCCCAGGCTGGAGTGCAGTGGCATAATCACAGCTCACTGAAACTTCCACCTTCTGGGTTCAAGTGATTCTCCTGCCTCAGCCTCCCAAGTAGCTGGGATTACAGACCTGCACCACCACATCTGGCCCATTTTTGTATTTTTAGTAGAGATGGGGTTTTGCCACTTTGGCCAGGCTGGTCTCGAACTCCTGGCCTCAGGTGATCCGTCCCAAAGTGCTACGATTACAGGCAGGAGCCCCTGGCCCTGGCTGGGACAAGGTATATCTTACAAACACCAAGAAGACAGATTGCAGGTTGAGAAGGAAGTGAGTGAGAGGGTGAGGAACAGGAAGACAGGAAGCAGAACAAAAGCTCAGCTCTGGGAAACTCCCATAACAGGAAGTGGGGGAAAAGAATAGGAGGGAGACTGCCCAGCAGAATGGAGGAAGCCCGGGGAGTAAGAGCCCCTCCCAGAGCAGCTGACCTCCTCCACCCCAGGACACCAAGGCCCGTCAAACATATGAGAAATTCAGAACACCAGCTTTCTGGAACCATCTGAAACTGAGCTGGGACCCCTGGTGACCCCTTCGTGCCTCACTGATCAGGACTGAGGGTCCCTCTGGCACCTTCACAGTGACTAAGAGAGTCCAGAGCTGCCTGGATCTCAGAATGCTGCATTCTGGGATCCTCACTTTCTTGTACCACCAAAAGCTAACTAACCTCTCTGTGCCTTAATTTCCTAATCTATAAAAGGCAGAATAGGGCTGGGCATGGTGGCTCATGCCTGTAATCCCAACACTTTGGGAGGCCAAGGCGGGCAGATCGCTTGAGGCCAGGAGTTTGAGACCAGCCTGGCCAACATGGTGAAACCCGTCTCTACTAAAACTACAAAAATTAGCCGGCTTGGGAGGCTGAGGCAGGAGAATCGCTTGAACCTGGTAGGAGGAGGTTGTAGTGAGCCAAGATCGTGTCACCACACTCCAGCCTGGCCAACACAGCAAGACTCCATCTCAAAAAAAAAAAAAAGAAAAACAAAAAACCAAGTCCCTTTCAGGTCTGAGTCTTCAGCCTCTTCATTTCCATAATAGTCTCTGCACACAGTGGGTGTTGAAACAACATTTAAGGATAATCACCACCACCTACCTCCAACACACTGCCAACTCCCTGATCTAAGACAGAAATACTTCTCCAGGGAAAACAAATGCCACAAATAACTTGAAAAGTAAGGTCATAATTGGTGGACAGATATGTGATAAAGCAAGTAAAGTGTCAATAGTAGAATCTAGTTGGTGGGGATGGGGATGCTGACTGTATAATTCTTTCAACTTGGCTGTATGTGGGAAAATCTTCAATAAAATGCTAGGGGAAGACGAAGGTTTTTTTTTTTAATTGTCACTTTCTATAGTGTTAAATATAAGTTAGCCTTCAAAGATAGCTCAGAGGCCAGGTGCAGTAGCTCATGCCTGTAATCCCAGCCCTTTTCGAGGCTGAGGTGGGAGGATAGCTTGAGCCGAGGAGTTCAAAACCAGCCTAAGCAACACAGGGAGACCCCATCTCTGTAAAAATAAAAAGTTAAAAAAAAAAATTAGCCAGGTGTGGTGGCACATGCCTGTGATCCTAGCTACTTGGGAGGCTGAGGCAGGAGGATCACTTGAGCCCAGGAGTTTGAGGCTACAGTGAGCTATGATTGTGCCACTGCACTCCAGCCTGGGCAGCAGAGCGAGACCCCGTCTCAAAAAGGAAAACAAACAACAACAACAACAACAACAAAACAAAGATAGCTCAGAATTCACTGGATAAGCAAGCAGTTTAGCTAGACTCAGTCTGCAGGTTGAGCTCAGTGAAAGGAGATTTTGACTTTCCTTCAAATAAATGACTAAGCACTAATTTCCTCATAGACATCATTGAATCTTCTGGGCAGTTAATGGGAGAAGACTCTGCTACAGTGAAAGGGAGGGGTGGGGGTTTGCTGTATTTACAAACTCCCTTCAGAGTAGAGACCCAGGCACCCGTCGTCACTTCCTAGCTACAGTTGACATCCAGTAACCATCCTTGGTCAGCCACACTTTCTTTCTGCCTCTGCCAAGAGGCTCCCCCTAGCTCCTCATGGGCCACTTTCTGGCTGTGAGCTGATCAGGCAACTTACACAGGGTCACTGGGTCAGAGGACTCTTGAAAGGGGGGTTGGAACATGAAGCCCCATGATTCAGGGATCCTGGGACTTGTTTGTTTTGTAAGGTTAGAGGGATGGAGGAAAATCTTCCAAATCAGCAGCCTCGAATTCACCAAGAATTTCTACAAGATGAATTTGAGTTGAACCTTCAGTCGTTCCACGAAGAAGGTGTGCTCGCCACCCTCAAAGCCATCTGCCTTTCTGTCTCAGTTTATTCACAGATCCTTTCAGAGACCAAAAAAAGCACCCAAGAGAGGCGGGGACAGAGATGTGGTAGAGGGAAAGACACAGTACAAAGAACGCTCCGCAAGCACTTACTTCCTCTGAGCCTTAGGAGTCCTACCTAAAAGGTTTCTTGCTTGTTTTTCTATTACACTGTCACTCCCATCCGGTATGCAAACAGTCGGCAATGCCTACTACAGTAGCTCGCTGGCTGCCAGGTGCAGGGGCTGTTCAAAAGCGACATCAGGGTCCTAAAAGGTGGGAAAAAGCAGCAGAACTTGCATGGTAGTTGATTCTTTCCTGAAGAATAGGGTCCGCCCAGCCCCACCGGGCAGGAGGTGTCCTGAGTCAGCCTGGCGTTCAGCCCAGTGCTGTGCACTTGGGTGACAGGTGGGGCCCCTGCACTGCCACCAGTAGCATATGTCGGAGCTCTGGGCCCTGACCATCTGCCAAAGCTAATCTTACGACAAGCAGATTTGCTCCCATCAATACCCAGGGAGAGGGCTAGGCAGGCCCCTTGCTGCGTGATTCTCGAAAACAACCAGGATCCCGCGATCCGCTTCTCCTATGGCTCCAGTCCAAAGGCTGGAATGGGGGCGTCACCTGCACCAGGCAACTTCGCTAGCCTGTGGGCGTTCCAGGGCAGGGGACGGGGGCGGCACCTTCCAGGTGTGCAGGCGAGATGACAAGTGCGGTCTCTCCTTCCTCCCTCCCCGCGAGCAAACAGCCTGGGGGTGGTGGGGAAGGCGGCGTGCCCAGCCCTTCATCGCCCCATTCTTTCCCACGGCCCTGGGCCGCCGCTGCAGCTGGAGCGCCACGCTGCACTCACCTGGGCCCGCGCAGGGCGGGGCGAAGTCGCGGTGGTAGGTCCTCGGCGTCCGGGAGGAGCGGACCGGCCCTCCCGGAGACCGGGCAAGAGGGTGGGCCGGAAGCGCCATCAGGCCCCGTGCCCATTGGCCAGCCTCGCCAGGACGCTGCGGCCTGGGACGTGCGATTGGCTGCGGTGCGCCGCGCCGGGGCTGGCTTCGAGGTCGCGCGCCCGCCCACTTCCGGGGTCGCGCCAGGTCAGGAGTCCAGAGTCGGCTGAAGCGAGTTGCCGCGTTCTCTCTGGCGGCGCGACACCGGCCCGTGGACCGCCCGGCCGCCCTCCAGGACCCGGTCTGCAGGAGCGGAGAGGGCGGTGTGGACACCGCCTGCAGGCGAGGAGAAGGGGTGGCAGAGAGGGTACCTGGGTGCGTGGCTGTGCGGCGTCAGGAGGAGCAGGGTGTGGGAGCCCGGCATGGGGCGTGGAGAGGACGCAGGGAACAGGTGTCTTCCTGGTATCCATCGAACTGAAACGTAGCCCTTGAGCACACGCTACACTTAAAGCTTTACTCTTTCGAGGAGGAGTCCTGGAAGCATATGGGATTTTGTGACTATAGCATGGTGTGGTGTCAGTAACAGGCCCTGGATTGCTCAAACTCTATTGCCAATGACAAAACCCAGTGTAAGCTGGCCTAATATATTAATAGTAATATGCGAGTCCTCCTGGGGTGGCGGGCACTGACGTAAGTGCTTTACTTGGGTCTTCTCATTTCATCCTCCCAGCAACCCAAAGAGCTGGCTGCGTCATTCCCATTTTACAAATGCGAACACGGGCTCAGAGATGGAGCGACTCACGTTGTAAGCGATGGAACTGGGATTTGAAAACACTGTATCCCGCCTGGCAGAAAACTGGCAAGGTTAGGATGGAGAAAGGAGAAAAAAGAAAGATGTCGGCCAGGTGCGGCGGTTCATACCTGTAATCCCAGCACTTTGGGAGGCCAAGGCGGGCGGATCACTTGAGGTCAGGGGTTTGAGACCAGCCTGGCCAAGATGGTGAGACCCCCGTCTCTAGTAAAAATGCAAAATTAGCCAGGGGTGGTGGCGCATGCCTGTAATCTCAGCTACTAGGGAGACTGAGGCAGGAAAATCGCTTGAACTGGGGAGGTGGAGGTTGCAGTGAGCTGAGATCGTGCCACTGTGCCACCGCACTACAGCCTGGGCGACAAGAGCAAAACTCCTTCTCAAAAAAGAAAAAAAAGGGCATATGATGGAAGGCTAGATACTACCCGACATTGAGCTAAAACAATGTCACCTGGTTGGACCTAGGGACCTATTCCTGCTCCCCCTCCCCCTCCAGTTCTGTCTCATTTCTGGGGTTGCACACAGGCTCTTCCTGGGCCTTCATGTTTGGGGAAGCCCCACACAGGCCAGCTCCAGTGGAAGAAAACGCCCCCAGAAGCCTCTTGTTCACCCCAGATGGCTCTGCAGAGTCCTGTGTCTGACCCTGACTTTAGCTTGGGCCTGAGGGACTGGCATTTGTGGACTTCGTCTGGAGATGTGGGCAGAGCCCCCCTCAAGCATAAGGGCTCAGCCAGGCACAGGGGATGGCTCCTCAGAGGAAGATCAGGGTGCTATTAGCAGAAGGACGATGAGTGGGCCGGGCGCAGTGGTTCGCGCCTGTAATCCCAGCACTTTGGGAGGCCAAGGCGGGTGGATCACGAGGTCAGGCGATGAGACCATCCTGGCTAACATGGTGAAACCCCGTCTCTACTAAAAACACAAAAAATTAGCCAGGCGTGGTGGCGGGCGCCTGTAGTCCCAGCTACTCGGGAGGCTGAGGCAGGATAATGAGGTGAACCCAGGAGGCGGAGCTTGCAGTGAGCTGAGATTGTGCCACTACACTCCAGCCTGGGCAACAGAGCAAAACTCTGTCTCAAAAAAAAAAAGGACGAGTGGTCGCTAGACTGCTGGAGAAACAGTCTAGAGGTAGGGAGCCCTGGGTTCTGTCCTGCCTGTGACACTCTGTAGCCATTTATCTCCTCTTTAGCTTTAGTTTCCACATTAAAAGAGGCATTGAAAAAAAATGAAAAAGAGGCATTGAATTGGGAGCTTTCTGTGGCCCCTTGCAGTTTTCATGTGTGGTGACAAGGTTCAATATAGTTTTCCTGAATTCAGGGGCTTGGGGACCCATGTCCCCCTATCCCGAGTTCTTTTTTTTTTTTTTTGAGAGGGAGTCTCACTCTGTCACCCAGGCTGCAGTGCAGTGGTGAGATCTCAGCTCACTGCAACTTCCACCTCCCAGGTTCAAGTGATTCTCCTTTCTCAGCCTCCTGAGTAGCTGGGACTACAGGTGTGTGCCACCACGCCAGGCTAATTTTTTTATTTTTAGTAGAGACAGGATCTCACCATGTTGGCCAGGCTGGTCTTGAACTCCTGACCTCAGGTAATCCACCCATCTCAGCCTCCCAAAGTGCTGGGATTATAGGCGTGAGCCAGCATGCCCGGCCAAAAGTTTGCTTTCTTTTGAGTCTGTGATCAGCCTTTCACTGAATACACAATTTACATGTGAGAGTGGGTAGAGGAATAGTCACATATGCCTTACTCACTGTCTGGCTCAGTGAATCTGCATTTTGTATAAACAATAGGGCAGAGGAAGAAATCACATATGCATTTGTCTTCAGTGAGCGGAGGGCTGACTTTCTGCATTGTACCTGTGAAGATAAGCTATCAATTTACATTGCCAGGGAAAATTCATCAGAACTGTTTTAGGGCAAAGATCTTGAGGCCCGAAAGGAATTTGCTTGTGGAGAAATTGTGAGGGGGGTATGTAGCTCTTTTGAACTTTCTAGCTATCTTATTGAAGAATAAAACGGGAGGCAGGTTTGTCTGATGCGACCCTCAGCTTGACTTTTCTCTTTGGCTTAGTGATCTTGGGGTCCCGAGATTTTTTTTCCTTTCACAGTAGGATACATTGATCAGGTCAGTGCCACAGTACAAGGGTCAGAAGTGTTTGAACCCGAGCGACTCCATCTTGAACAGGGGCTGGGTAAAATGAGGCTGAGAACTGCTGGGCTCCATCCCCAGGAGGTTGGGCATTCTTGGTCACAGGATGAAATAGGAGGTCAGCAGGTTTGGTATCACAAGATACAGGTCACAAAGCTCCTGCTGATAGAAGAGGATGCGGTAAAGAAGCCAGCCAAAACCACGATGGTGATGAAAGTGACTTCTGGTTGTCCTCACCGCTCATTATACTCTAATTATAATACATTAGCATGCTAAAAGACACTCCTACCGGTGCTGTGACAGTTTATAGATGCCATGGCAACGTCAGGAAGTTACCCTATATGGTCTGAAAAGGAGGGGAAACCTTAGTTCCAGGAATTGCCCTCTGCTTTCCTGGAAAACTCATGAATAATCCACCCCTTGTTTACCATAGAACCAAGAAATAACTATAAGTATACTCAGTCCAGCAGCTCATGCTGCTGCTCTGGCTGTGGAGTAGTCATTCTTTTATTCCTTTACTTTCTTTTATTTTTTATTTATGATTATTATTATTATCTTATTTGAGATGGAGTCTCTGTCGCCCAGGCTGGAGTGCAGTGGCGCGGTCTTGGCTCACTGCAACCTCCGCCTCCTGGGTTCAAGTGATTCTCCTGCCTCAGCCTCCTGAGTAGCTGGGATTACAAGCGCACGCCAGCATGCCCGGCTGATTTTTATATTTTTAATAGAGATGGGGTTTCACCATGTTGGCCAGGCTGGCCTCGAACTCCTGACCTCAGGTGATCCGCTCACCTCGGCCTCCCAAAGTGCTGGGATTACAGGCGTGAGCCACCACGCCTGGCCTGGAGTAGTCTTTTATTCCTTTACTTTATTATTATTATTATTTTTGAGATAGAATCTTGCTCTGTTGCCCAGACTGGAGTGCAGTGGCACTATCTCAGCTCACTGCAACCTCCACCTCCCGGATTCAAGCAATTCTCCTGCCTCAACCTCCTGAGTAGCTGGGATTACAGGTGCACGCCACCACACCCAGCTAATTTTTGTATTTTTAGTAGAGACGTGGTTTCACCATGTTGGCCAGGATGTTCTTGAACTCTTGACCTCAAGTGATCCGCCCACCTTGGCTTCCCAAAGTGCTGGGATTACAGGTGTAAACCACTGCACCCAGCCTGTTCATTTACTTTCTTAATAAGCTTGCTTTCACTTTATGGACTTGCCCCAAACTCTTTATTATGTGAGGTCCAAGAACCCTCTCTTGGGGTCTGGATCGAGGCCCCTTTGCCGTATAACAAGGATCAGGAGTAGACAAAGAAAAGTCCAGGTCCCTGGCTCAACAGAAACTACTCTCCAGCAAACAAGATAAAACTTGCTATCTCCCTTTAATTGAAGTCCCTAATGTTTGTGTCCCAGTAGGCATCCATATGGTCTCTGTATTTACCAGCGGCTGGAAGCTCGCTTTGTACATTACTCTGCACGACACCACATGACTGCTCCTGACAGTAATTTGAGGAGCTTCTGGTGATGGTAAACTTGCACAGTATGTTCAAAACCAACCTACAATCTGTGTTACGCCTGTATGTTTCACAAGGAACATGTCTGTATATTTCGACTCCAGAAATATAATTTGTCAAACCAATTATCGTACCTAAAATGTCTTGTGCTGTGTTTTATAATAATTTACACAAATGAGTTTCATTTCATGTAATTAACCTATTCCAGTGTGATGTTTCTCACCCCAACTTTGCCAGCTCTCTTTCCAGCACAGAAACAGATTCCGCTAACCATCGCCAAAGGCAGGACCTGTGAAAGCTGAAGCATCTCCTGGTCTCTGCTCTGCTGAGCCTTCCATAGCAAATCCCAGGCAGACAGGGTCCTGAGGATTGATGGCACCTGAGCAGCAGTTGTGACCTTCCCCAACATTCTCTTATGCCTCTCTGAAAGCCAGTAATCTCCCGGCATGGTGGCTTATGCCTGTAACGTCAGAGTTTTGGAAAGCGGAGGTGGGAGGATCACTTCAGGTCAGGAGTTTGAGACCAGCCTGGGCATCAAAGTGAGCCTCTATCCCTACAAAACATTTTTTTAATTAGCCAGGTGTGGTAGTGCGTGTCTATAGTCCCAGTTACTAGGGAGGCTGAGGCAAGAGGATCGCTTAAGCCCAGGAGGTTGAAGCTGCAGCGAGCTGTGATTGCACCACTGCACTGCAGCCTAGGTGATAGAGCAAGACCCTGTCTCAAAAGAAAAAAGAAGGACCGGGCATGGTGGCTCACTCCTGTAATCCCAGCAGTTTGGGAGGCCGAGGCAGGCAGATCACGAGGTCAGGAGATTGAGACCATCCTGGCTAACATGGTGAAACCCTGTCTCTACTAAAAATAAAAAAAAATCAGCCGGGCGTGGTGGCATGCGCCTGTAGTCCCAGCTACTCGGTAGGGCGAGACAGGAGAATCGCTTGAACCCGGGAAGCGGAGGTTGCAGTGAGCCGATATCGCGCCACTGCACTCCAGCCTGGGTGACAAGGCAAGACAATGTCTCAAAAAAAAAAAAAAAAAAAAAAAGAAAGAAAAAAGAAGAAAGAAGAAAAAGAAACAAATGGTCAATAAACTTATGAAAAAGTGCTCAACTACAGCGATAAGCAGGAAAATGCAAATTAAACCCACAATGAGTTGCCTGCCAGACAGGCTAAGGGAGTAGAAGTACGAGCTGGTGCCATCACTGGGGAAATCAGTGACATGACCTCATAGAGCTGAAGCTAAGACTGTGCTGTGGCCCAGCAGTGATTTAGGTGCTGTACGTACACACCTTACCAGCATTCTCTATGTAACAACAGCCCCAGGTGTCCATCTGTAGTGGAATGCATGATCGGTGTGATGGAGTCACATTAGGTTGCTGCAAAAGGACTTGCGGTTTTGGCCATTAAAAGTAATGACAGGGTGGGTGCGATGGCTCACACCAGTTATCCCAACGCTTTGGGAGGCCGAGGTGGGCAGATCACTTGAGGTCAGGAGTTTGAGACCAGCCTGGCCAAAATGGCAAAACTCTCTGCTCAAAATACAAAAATTAGCTGGGCATGGTGGCACACACCTGTAATCCCATCTACTCAGGAGGCTGAGGCAGGAAAATTGCTTGAACCCAGGAGGTGGAGGTTGCAGTGAGATGAGATCATGCAACTACACTCCAGCCTGGGCAACAGAGTGAGACTCCGTCTCAAAAAAAAAGAAAAAAAAAAAAAAAGAAAAAAGGCCAGGCACTACTAGTAGCTCACGCCTGTAATCCTAGCACTTTGGGAGGCCGAGGCAGGTGGATCACCTGAAGTCAGGAGTTCGAGACCAGCCTGGCCAACATGGCAAAACCTCATCTCTACTAAAAATACAAAAATTAATTGGGCATGGTGGCGCATGCCTGTAATCCCAGCTACTCAGGAGGCTGAGGCAGGAGAATCACTTGAACCCCAACGGTGGGGGGAGGTTGCAGTGAGCCAAGATCGCACCACACCACTGCACCCCAGCCTGGGTGACAGAGTAAGACTCCTCCAAAATAAATAAATAAGTAAAAGTAATGACAAAAACCACAATTTCTTTGGCACCAACCTAATACAGTGTAATATTATTGGTAACAAAACAATGAAGTACAACTAAATGCAACAACGTGAATGAGTCTTGAACATACGCCAAGGAGAGAAAAACCAAACACAAAAGAATATATGTGATCCCATTGACATGTGAATTTCAAAAACAGCCAAGAACTTTATTATAGTGTTTGAGAGTGTATGTTTGGTAGTGAAAGTATAAAGACGGCCAGGCGCGGTGGCTCACCCTTGTAATCCTAGCACTTTGGGAGGCCGAGGCGGGTGGATCACAAGGTCAGGAGTTCGAGACCAGCCTGGCCATCATGGTGAAATCCCATCTCTACTAAAAATACAAAAAATTAGCTGGGAGTGGTGGCATGCACCTGTAATCCCAGCTATTTGGGAGGCTGAGGCAGAAGAATCGCTTAAACCCAGGAGGCAGAGGTTGCTGTAAGCTGAGATGGCGCCACTGCCCTCCAGCCTGGGCGACAGAGCGAGACTCCATCTCAAAAAAAAAAATAAATGTATAAAGACAAGGAGGTGATTAGCATAATGTTACAACAACCAGGATGTGGATGCCTTTGGGGCAGGAAAGGAACACAGAGGGTTGGCCGTGGCCGGCAAGATTCTCATGCTTGACCTTGGTGGTGTCAGGTTTTGCTTTACAATAATTCACAAGATTTATGTCTGATATGCTTTTCTCTGTGTCTTATGTTTTACAATTAAGGAAGAGTTTTACAAAGCACATACGGTCCAGCCTGGCCAACATAGTGAAACCTGTCTCTACTAAAAAATACAAAATTAGCTGGGCATGGTGGTGCGGGCCTGTAGTCCCAGCTACTTGGGAGGCTGAGGTGGGAGGATCACTTGAGCCTGGGAGGTGGAGCAAATCACCTAATTTTACATGAATGGGATAACTTATCAAGTGACAGCATCACACGATTTGTGTGTGTGTGTGTGTGATGGGGTCTCGCTCTGTCACCCAGGCTGGAGTGCAGTGGCATAATCATAGTTCACAGTAGCCTCAACCTCCTGGGCTCAAGCAATCCTCCACCCCCAGCCTCTTGAGTAGCTGCGAGTATAGGTCTGCACCACTATGCCTGGCTAATCCCAGCCTCTTGAGTAGCTGGGAGTATAGGTCTGCACCACCATGCCTGGCTAATTTTTTTGTTTTTTTTTTTGAGATGGAGTTTTGCTCTCGTTGCCCAGCCTGGAGCGTGGTGGCATGATCTTGGCTCACTGCAAACTCTGCCTTCCAGTTTCAAGCGATTCTCCTGCTTCAGCCTCCCGAGTAGCTGAGATTACAGGCGCACACAACCACACCTTGATAATTTTTGTATTTTTAATAGAGACAGGTTTTCACCATGTGGGCCAGACTGGTCTCAAACTCCTGACCTTGTGATCTGCCGGCCTCGGCCTCCCAAAGTGCTGGGATTACAGGCGTGAGGCACCGCACCCAGCCACTAACTTTTTTTTTTTTTTTTTGAGACGGAGTCTCACTCTGTCGCCAGGCTGGAGTGCAGTGGCGCGATCTCACGATTATTTGAGGGAGCCTTCCTTGGAGCTCAGCACATGTAAGGGCAGACCCAGTAGCTGTTATCAGCCCCATCTGTCAATGGAGAGAGAAAGTAACTTGCCTAAGTTCACACAGCTAGTCAGAATTCTTGGGTTTCTGAGGAAGGATGAACCATCATAGGCTGGAAATGAAATAGGTCAAAACTCCTTCAAATAATTTTATAAACGTTGGCTCAACTTTTTGAGAATGAAAATAATACATGTCTATTTATAACACTTATTAATTTGGTTTTACCTACATTTTTCTTTTTTCTTTTTTTTTTTGGAGATACAGTCTCGCTGTCGCCCAGGCTGGAGTGCAATGGCGTGATCTCGTCTCATTGTGACCTCTGCCTCAAGTGATTCTTGTGCCTCAGCCTCTACAGTAGCTGGGATTACAGGTGCTCACCACCATGCCTGGCTAATTTTTGTATTTTTAGTAGAGACGGAGTTTTGCCATGTTGGCCAGGCTGGTCTCAAACTCCTGACCTCAGGTGATCCACCCGCCACAGCCTCTCAAAGTGTTGGGATTACAGGCATGAGCCACAGCACCCAGCCATTATGTACATATTTCAAATCACATTTTGTAGAGAGATTATCTTTAGTAAATGCTTTTCTTTTTTTGTTTTTAGAGACACAATCTCACTATATTGCCCAAGCCAAAGTGCAGGTGTGATCATTGCACACGACAGCCTCAAACTCCTGGGCTCAAGCAATCTTCCTGCCTTAGCCACCTGAGTAGCCAGGTGCGGATCAGTAGTGGGACTCTGCTGGTGAATAGCCATTGCAACCTGGGCAATATAGCAAGACCTTGTAATCCCAGTACTTTGGGAGGCCTGGGCAGGTGGGTGGATCACTTGAAGTCAGGAATTTGAGACCAGCCTGTTCAACATGGTGAAACCCCATCTTTACTAAAAATGCAAAAATTAGCCAGGCATGGTGGCGAGTGCCTGTAATCCCAGCTACTCGGGAGGCTGAGGCAGAAGAATCTCTGTAAGATAAAAGCCTATAAGATAAAAAACAAGTTGGTTACTTCCAATATACAATGGTGGTACCAGCAATGGGTAAACATTCCCATTCCAAAAGGGAGAAATTGGCCAACAGAAAGAGGTAACAGGCTCCAGGCAAGTCTGAAACCCAGCAGGGCAGACATTAAGCCTTAAAGCTTAATCTCCCTTTACTCCATGTCAAGGGAGAGCCCCCATGACTGTTCTCCCAGGTTAGAGTCTGCTGCCTGTGGCTTTTCCAGGCTGAGGATGCCAGCAGCTGGTGGATCTACCTTTCTTGGGTCTGGTCTGGAGAGTAGTGGTCCCCTTCCCACAGCTGCACTAGGCAGTGCCCCAGTGGGGCCTCTATGTGTGGGATCCAACCCCACATTTCCCCTCAGCACTCCCCTAGTAGAGTCTTTCTGCAGGGGCTCCATCTCTGCTGCAGGCTTCTGCCTGGGCACCTGGGCTTTCTGATACATCCTGTGAAATCTAGGTGGAAGCTGTTAAGCTTCCTTCACTCTTGCATTGTGTGCACCTGCAGGTTTAACACCATGTGGAAGCTGCCAAGTCTTACAGATTGTGCCTTTAGGAATAGCAGTTCAGTTAGATCTGGGACCTTTGGCCTGCGGCTGGAGCTGGAGAGCCAAAATATAGGAAGCAGTGTCCTGAGGCTGCACAGGACAGTGGAGCCCTGGCCCTGGCCCTGGCCCCTGAAGCCATGCTTTCCTCCTAAGCCTCTGGGCCTGTGATGGGAGGGGCTGTCCTGAAGACTTCCAAAATGGCTTCCAGGCCTGTTTTCCATCTCTTGACTCTTAGCACTTGGCTCTCTTTTAGTTATGTAAATCTCTCTACCAAATGATTGCTCCACAAGCTCCTTGAATTCCACCTCCGAAAATGTTCTTTCCTTCTCTACCTACCACATGGCCAGGCTGCAAATTTCCAAATTGTTATGCTCTGCTTCCCATTTATTTATTTACTTATTTATTTATTGAGATGGACTTTTGCTCTTGTTGCCCAGGCTGGAGTGCAGTGGCACAGTCTCAGCTTACTGCAACCTCCGCCTCCCAGGTTCAAGTGATTCTCCTGCCTCAGCCTCCCGAGTAGCTGGGATTACAGGTGTGCGCCACTACACCCAACTAATTTTTGTATTTTTAGTAGAGATGGGGTTTCACCATATTGGCCAGGCTGATCTCACACTCCTGACCTCAGGTGATCCACCCTTCTTGGCCTGGGTGACAGAGTGAGACTCTGCCAAAAAGAAAAAATAAAAAAACCAGATCTTGCATGAACTATTAGATCAAGAACTGATTCATTACCATGAGGGTGGTACCAAGCCATTCACGAGGGATCTGTCCCCATGACCCAGACACCTCCCACTGGGCCGTGCCTTCAACAGCGGGGGCCACGTTTCAGCATGAGATTTGCAGGGGACAAACATCCAAACCAGATTAACACCACAACCCCATCCTTGGGTTTAAAAATTTGCTAGAATGATTTAGGGAAACATCACTTATGTTCACCAGGTTCATTTTTTTTTTTTTTTTTGAGATGGAGTCTCACTCTGTCCCCCAGGCTAGAGTGCAGTGGTGTGATCTCGGCTCACTGTAACCTCTGCCTCCCAAGTTCAAGCGATTCTCCTGCCTCAGCCTCCCGAGTAGCTGGGACTTCAGGCGCCCGCCACCATGCCCAGCTAATTTTTGTATTTTTAGTAGAGACGGGGTTTCACCATATTGGCCAGGCTGGTCTCGAACTCCTGACCTTGTGATCCACCCGCCTTGGCCTCCCAAAGTGCTGGGATTACAGGCATGAGCCACCGTGTCCAGCTGACCAGGTTCTTATAAAGGTTACAAGTCAGGAACAACTAGATGGAAGAGGTTCATGGGGCAAGGTATGGAGAGACAGTGGTGCATGGAGCTTTACACCCTCTCTGGGCACTTCACCTTCCTCATCAAATCTCACTCAAAAGTTCTTTTTTTTTTTTTTTTGAGATGGAGTCTCACTCTTGTCACCCAGGCTAGAGTACAATGGCGCGATCTCGGCTGACTGCAACCTCCGCCTCCCAGGTTGAAGTGATTCTCCTGCCTCAGGCTCCCAAGTAGCTGGGATTACAGGCACTGCCATCATGCCTGGCTGATTTTTGTATTCTTGTAGAGACGGGACCTCACCATGCTGGCCAGGCTGGTCTGGAACTCCTGACCGCAGGTGATCCGCCCGCCTCAGCCTCCCAAAGTGCTGGGATTACAGGCGTGAGCCACTGTGCCTGGCCAAAAGTTTTTTTCTGAGACAAGGTCTTGCTCTGCTGCCCAGGCTGGAGTACAGTGACACAATCATGGTTCACTGCAGCCTCGACCTCCCTGGGCTCCAGCGATCCTCCCACCTCAGCCTCCCGAGTAGTTGGGACTATAGTCTTCCTAGGCTAATTTTTAAATTTCTTGTCGAGATGGGGTCTTGCTATGTTCCCCAGGCTGGTTTGAACTCCTGGGCTGAAGTGAGCTTCTCACCACGGCCTCCCAAAGTGCTGGAATTACAGGTGTGAGCCACAGTGCCTGGCCCAAAAGTTCTTATAGAGATTAATCTCCAGCCTCCTTCCCGTTTCCAGAGGTCAAAGGGTGGGGCTTACAATTCCAACTCTAATCACTTGGTCTTTCTGACTGCCAGCCACTATCAAGGGGCTAAAGTCACCGTATTAGCAGAAACTCAGGTGTGATTAATAACAAAAGACGCGCCTATCACTCAGGAAATTCCAAGGTCAAGGGGTGCTCTGAGCCAAGAACTAGGGACAAAAGTCAAATATATTTCTTATTATACCACACCTACAAAGACATGCAGATTTCCCAAGCAACAGGGGAGTTGGCATACTTGTCAACCTTAAATAATGTAATGGAGAAAATACAGTTAGGTATAGAGCTTAAGGATGACCACCCGGGAACACCAACTCCCAAAAAATGAAGGGCAGCATTCTGAAGTGGAGAAGTTAAGATTTAACTTACATTGGTGGAGATAGGCAGAGACAGAGAAATTTTAGCAGAATTACATTTTCTTTTTTAAAAAAATTATTGTATCTTATTTATTTATTTATTTTTGAGACGGAGTTTTGCTCTTATTGCCCAGGCTGGAGTGCAATGGTGCGATCTCGGCTCACCGCAAACCCCGCCTCCCGGATTCAAGTGATTCTCCTGCCTCAGCCTCCCGAGTAGCTGGGATTACAGGCGCCCGCCACCATGCCTGGCTAATTTTGTATTTTTAGTAGAGGCGGGGTTCCACCATGTTGGTCAGCCTGGTCTTGAACTCCTGACCTCAGGTGATCTGTCTGCCTCAGCCTCCTGAAGTGCTGGGATTACAGGCGTGAGCCACCATGCCTGGCTATTTATTTATTTTTTTGAGACAGAGTCTCACTCCGTCACCCAGGCTGGAATGCAGTGGCAGAATCTCGGCTCACTGCAACCTCTGCCTCTTGAGTTCAAGTGATGCTCCTGCCTCAGTCTCCCACATACCTGGGATTACAGCACCCACCACCATGCCCGGGTAATTTTTGTATTTTTAGTAGAGATGGGGTTTCACCATGTTGGCAAGGCTAGTCTTGAACCCCTGACCTCAGTTGATCCGCCCACCTTGGCCTCCCAAAGTGTTGGAATCACAGGCGTAAGCCACTGCATCCGCCTTTTTTTTTTTTTCTTTTGAGACAGAGTCTCGCCCTGTCACTCAGGCTGGAGTGCAGTGGCGCTATCTCAGCTCACTGCAGCCTCCGCCTCTCAAGTTCAAGTGTTTCTCATACCTCAGCCTCCCGAGTAGCTGGGACTACAGGCATACACCACCACACCCAGCTATTTTTTCTCTATTTTTAGTAAAGATGGGGTTTTACCATGTTCCCCAGGCTGGTCTCGAACTCCTGAACTGAAGCGATCTGCTTGATTTGGCCTCCCAAAGTGCTGGGATTACAGCCATGAGCCACCACGCCCGGCCAGGATTACATTTTCCATACGAGCCCAGTGTATACATTACAGCAATTTTATTGGTGTAGTTTCAAGGAAGATAATTTATTACTCCCTCTGTAGGGATCGTAATCTGTAAGGGTCTTATCTCTGGCTCTGTTTAGTCTTCCTAATTATTTATTTATTAAAAACAATTTTATAGAGACAGGGTCTCACTATGTTGCCCTGGCTGGTCTGGAACTCCTGGGCTCTAGCCATTGTCCTGCCTCAGCCTCCCAAAGCAGTGGGTATAGGCATGAGCCGCCACACCCAGCCTAGTCTTCCTAATTATTTACAGAAAAAAAAAAAGGCAGAAGTTGCCAGGCACGGTGGCTCATGCCTATAATTCCAACACTTTGGGAGTCCGAGGCGGGTGGATCACAAGGTCGGGAGTGCGAGACCAGCCTGGCCAACATGGTGAAACCCCGTCTTTACTAAAAATACAAAAATTAGCTGGGCATGGTGGCGGGTGCCTGTAATCCCAGCTACTTGGGAGGCTGAGGCAGGAGAATTGCTTGAATCCGGGGGGCGGAGGTTGCAGTGAGCCGAGATTATGCCACTGCACTCTAACCTGGGCAACAGAGCAAGACTCTGTCTCAAAAAAAAAAAAAAAAGCTGCATGCCATGTGAGTCAAGCCACCTAGCCACATTCCTCTCAAGGGTCAGAATAATTTAAAATTCCAACAGCTGTAAATTTGAATTCTTTCACATACTGAACTGTCAAAAACCCAGTCATTGTCCCTTCGAGCTCATCAGCTCAGCAGCAGGGCTGGGACGGATGCCTGGGATGACATGAATTCCTCCTGTTCCTTCTGTCTTTCTTTAAACAAGTCACCAGGGGCCATATCCATGCCCCGTGGTGGGTAAATGGTGTTGTGTCCCTAAAGGCCTCCCGCTCAAGGCTCTCTCTGGCCAGGAATGTGGATTTCTTAATGCACAGTTTGACCAGCTCCTTCACTGCCAGGCATAGATCTTTAGGTACTGTAAGTGTTCAGTAAGCACCCGTGAAAGGTCAGAGATGGGGGCAGACGGTGGAAGTGATTCAGAGAAACAAGAAGGAGAATTTGATTGTGGTATGAAAAGGCTTCCACAAGCGGCCAAAGATAAAATATGCCTATTGATCTACAGGATGTCAAATTAAGAAAAACGGCCAGGTGTGGTGGCTCACGCCTGTAATCCCAGCACTTTGGGAGGCCGAGATGGGTGGATCACGAGGTCAGGAGACCGAGACCATCCTGGCTAACACGGTGAAACCCCATCTCTACTAAAAATACAAAAAATTAGCCAGGCGTGGTGGCGGGCGCCTATAGTCCCAGCTACTCGGGAGGCTGAGGCAGGAGAATGGCGTGAACCTGGGAGGCGGAGCTTGCAGTGAGCCAAGATCACACCACTGCACTCCATCCTGGGCAACAGAGTGAGACTCTGTCTCAAAAAAAAAAAAAAAGAAAAACATAGGCTGGGCACAGTGGCTCATGCCTGTAATCCCAGCACTTTGGGAGGCTGAGGCAGGCAGATCACGTAAGGTGAGGAGTTCGAGACCAGCCTGGCCAACATGGTGAAACCCCGTCTCTACTAAAAATAGAAAAATCAGCCACACGTGATGGCACGTGCCTGTAATCCCAGCTACTCGGGAGGCTGAGGCAGGAGGATTGCTTGAACCCTGGAGACGGAGGCTGCAGGAGGTTGCAGTGAGCCAAAATCACACCATTGCACTCCAGTCTGGGTGACACAGCAAGACTGTCTCAAAAAATAAAAAATAAATAATAATAATAATAATAACTTTAAAAAAAAGGTTTGAGGCAGCTGTTCACTCCATCTGCCACATGGTGGCACAGCAAGTGGGCAACTATGAAGCAAGAGTGAGCCCTGACCAAGCATTGAATCTGCTGGGGACTTTATATTGGACTCCCCAGTCTCTAGAACCATGAGAAATAAATTTCTATCATTTATAAATTACCCAGTCTAAGATATTTTGTTATAACATCCCAAAGAAACTAAGACACTGCACAACAAATGGTCACAAATTTATCAGCTCCCAACAGCACACATTTATTCTTCCACAGTTTCCATTGGCGAAGTCTGGGCACTGCTTGGCTGTGTCTTCTGCTCAGGGTCTCTTGGGGCTACATTCAAGGTGTTGGAGGGAGAGGCTGCATTCTCATCTGGAGGTGCGAGTGGGGAATAATCTGCTGTCAAGCTCGTCCAACTTGGCAGAATTCATTTCCTTGCAACCGATGATGGAAGGCACCCTGCGTCTCGCTGACTGCTGTCTTCCCTCCGGTCCTGGAGCCACCTACCATTTCCTGCCACATGACCCTCTCCAGGGGCTGATCACAACATAGTTGCTTGCTTCTGCAAGGCCAGCAGGACAGAGGCTCTAGCCTCCAAAAGGGCCAAATCCCTCTTCCAAGGGCTTCTATTAATTAAACCAAGCTCACCCAAGATATTCTCCCTTTTGATGAACTCAAAAGCAACTCAATTCAGTTAAGTACATCTGCCAAACCCTTTCATCTTTTCCATATTCTATTAGCTAGAAGGAAGATAGAGTTCAATTCAAGGAAAGGGGGTTACATAGGAGGCAGAGAGGCTGGGAGCCACCCAAGGGTCTGTCAGCCACAGTGAAATGACTGGGAGAAAGATAATTTGATTTTGGTATGGAGAGGGAGCCATAGATAAATATGCCTACTGATCTCAAGGAAGTCAAATTAAGACAAACATAAAGGAGGCCAGGTGCACTGGCTCACGCCTGTAATCCCAACACTTTGGGAGGCCAAGGTGGGCTGATAACCTGAGATCAGGAGTTCGAGACCAGCCTGGCCAACAGGGTAAAACCACATCTCTACTAAAAATACAAAAATTAGCCTGGCATGGTGGCACATGCCTGTAATCCCAGCCACTCGGGAGGCTGAGTCAAGAGAATTGCTTGAACCCGGGAGGCAGAGGTTGCAGTGAGCTGAGATCACACTGCTGCATTCCAGCCTGGGCGACAGAGCAAGACCCTGTCTCAAAAAGAAAAAGAACTGGTGGGCACGATGGCTCACACGTATAATCCCAGCACTTTGGGAGGCCGAGGTGGGTGGATCACGTGACCTCCTCACCTGAGGTTGGGAGTTCGAGACTGGCCTGACCAACATGGAGAAACCCCGTCCATAGTAAAAAATGCAAAATTAGCTGGGAATGGTGGCACATACCTGTAATCCCAGCTACTCGGGAGGCTGAGGCAGGAGAATTGCTTGAACCCCGGAGGCGGAGGTTGTGGTGAGGTGAGATTGTGCCACTGTACTCCAGCCTGGGCAGCAAGAGCGAAACTCCTTCTAAAAAAAAAAAAAAAAAAAAAGACCAGCTCGTGTGGAAGGTGCTTCTCTTGGGCACTCAGGGTCAACGGATGCAGGGCAGGGTGGTCCTGAATGGCACGCTGAAGGGCCAGGATCTCACACCATGGGCTGCTGAGAGCCACTGAAGGTTTTTAAGCAGGGAGAGCTGGTGGCTCAGCTGAGCACGGTCACTCAAGGAAGATTACTCTGATGGTGGAAGGGGTACGCAGAGATGGGAAGCTTGCAGGTGACGGGGGCTGGGACTAGTCTAGGTCATGAGATGGATAAGAAGGCTGTGTAGGCTTTAAAAGCAAGACACAAGGGCTAGGAGCAGTGGCTCACACCTGAATCCCACCACTTTGGCAGGCCAAGGCAGGAGGATCACTTGAGCTTAGGAGATTGAGACCAGCCTGGGCAACACAGCAAGACCCTGTCTCTTAAAAAAAAAAAAAAAAAAAGCAAGACACCATTATTACACCTCAATAAGGCTGTACACACACACGCGCACACACACACACACACAAACACACACACGACAGACTACAAGTCATAGTTCCTGGATACAGGAATACAGGAGCATTGTATGTTTCCATGGAAAAGGGTTTCTCAAAAACTAAAGAGGGGCCAGGCATGGTGGCTCACGCCTGTAATCCCAGCACTTTGGGAGGCGTGTCTTGACCTTGTGGCCTCAAGCGATCCTTCCACCTCAGCCTCCTGAGTAGTTGGGACTACAGGTGCGCACCACCACACCTGGTTAGTTTTTGTATTTTTAGTAGACATGGGGTTTCACCATGTTGGCCAGGCTGGTCTCGAACTCCTGACCTCAGGTGATCCGTCCACCTTGGCTCCCAAAGTGCTGGGGTTACAGGCATGAGCCACCGTTCCCGGCCCATATCCCTTTTTCTAATGCTATATTATAAATGCAAAAAGGAATTGTCCCAGGAAAGTAAGGAAAATGATCCACTAAAAAGAACGAATGAATGATGATCTTTTTTTTTTAATTTTTATTTTTTGTAGAGATGGGGTTTCACTGTGTTGCCCAGGCTGGTCTCAAACTCCTGGGCTCAAGCCATCCTCCCGCCTCAGCCTCCCAAAGTGCTGAGATTATAGGCATGAGCCACCAGGCATGGGCATTACAGGCATGAGCCCAGCCTGAGGTGGGGGTCTCTGAGGGGGGCTCGGTTCATGGAACTGAAGGGCCATTCCTGCCTACTCACGGATCAGGCTTTCTGCTCACCTCAACTGACCCTAAAGACACTTTCTTTTTTTTCTTTTTTTTTTTTGAGATGAAGCCTCGCTCTTATCCCCCAGTCTGGAGTGCAATGGCGTGATCTCGGCTCACTGCAACCTCTGCCTCCCGGGTTCAAGTGATTCTCCTGCCTCAGCCTCCCTAGTAGCTGGGATTACAGGTGCATACCATCACGCCCAGCTAATTTTTTGTATTTTAAGTAGAGACAGGGTTTCACCATGTTGGCCAGGCTGGTCTCGAATTCCTGACCTCAGGTGATCCGCTGGCCTCGGCCTCCTAAAGTGCTGGGATTACAGGCGTGAGCCACCACGCCTGGCCCCTGAAGACACTTTCTAGGGCCTCAGGGAAAGCCTGAAACTGGGCTGCTGGCTTGGGCATTTGTCACTTGGCAACTTGGGCATTGTCTTGTCACATTGTGTTCATGTGGCTGGTTCTCCGTTGCCAATTCTCATAAGTCAGGGTTTTTATCAAGGATTCCCTTGGCATTGGTATTAATCCAGCTTCTCCCCAAACCATCCTGGCTCTGAGGGGTGGCACCTGGCTGTGGGCGCCATGAGTCGCTGGCTAGCAAGCAGTTGGACTCCAGGCTCAGAACCTGAGAATCTTGGCGGTGGGGCAGGATTGTGAGGCCGCATTCTGTCCCCGGCGAGACCTGGCTTTGTCCAGTTCCTCCCGGGCCTCCCAACGCCCCCGATGGCTCCTTCCCCCTGGCCATCTGTCCGGTCCCTCCTTCATGTCGGTCGCTGGCCCACCGGTGACTGCTTGGCTTCTGCTGGAGTTTAAGGGGGCTTTCCGCTGCCCCGTACTGAGGCACCCCCGCATCATTCCTGGGCGTGTCCCCAAGAACAGCCATGGCCTCCACAGTGCAAGCTGAAGGTAGGAGCCCCCGGAACAGACCAGGGAGGCAGTGGAGGGTGGGCTGGGCCAGAGAGAGGATGGGGGCTACCTGCTGGGGAGAAGGGATGGGGGAGTGGAGAGGGGACCCTCCTGCCACAGTGGCATCAGGAGGCCCTGGGGGCTCCTTCCCTCTGTCTCTTCGCCCATGGCAGCCTCTCTTCTTTGGAGAACCCCTCCCCACTGCTGCCCCCCAAGCTCACATGTTCTGCAAAGCCAAGACTCCATGAAACAGCATCTCCAAGCCTCGGTGCCTTCTCCTCCACTCTGCGGCTTGAAGCAGAACCGAGTTCTGGGCACTGCTGGCAAAATAGAATAATGATGGAGAGGAGGAGACCCAGATCCTTATAGGCCCTGAGAGGGTCCCCCCAAACATCATTGCTTGGTGGTGGGTCCTGAAAGCCGCTCCCTTACTGACCAAAGGAAGTGACCTCTCCATCTCAACCTGGGAGTGGTCATTTTTCTGCTTCATCCTAACCAAAGATGATGCCTCCTGTCACCAAACTCAGAGCTCTGGTGACTGGGGACAAGTTTGCCTCAAATTCCACTTCAATTCTCTCTACCATCATAGATTATTTCAATTTTATAATATAATGTTTATATATTCAGGGGGTTCAAGTACAGATTTCTTTTTTCTTTTTCTTTTTCTTTTTTGAAACGGAGTCTCGCTCTGTTGCCCAAGGCTAGAGTGCAGTGGCGCGATCTCGGCTCACTGCAACCTCCGCCTCCTGGGTTCAAGCGATTCTCCTGTTCCAGTCTAACAAGTAGCTGGGATTACAGGTGTGTACCACCACACCCAGCTAGTTTTTGTATTTTTAGTATAGATGGGGTTTACCATGTTGGCCAGGCTGGTCTTGAACTCCTGACCTCAAGTGATCTGCCCGCCTTGGCTCCCAAAGTGAGGGAATTACAGGCATGAGCCACCGTGCCCGGCTTTTTTTTTTTTTTTGAGATGGAGTCTTGCTCTGCTGCTCAGGCTGGAGTGCAGTGGCGCGATCACAAATCACGGCAGCCTCAACCTCCCAGCCTTAAAACACCTCAGCACCCTGCGTAGCTGGGAACACAGGTGCACATCACCATGACTGGCTAATTTTTAAATATTTTTTTGTAGAGACGGGGTCTTGCTGTGTTGCCCAGGCTGGTCTCAAACTCCTGGGCTCAAGCAATCCTCCTGTCTTGGCCTCCCAAAATGCTGGGATTAGAGGCGTGAGACACTGCAGCCAGCCAGCCACAAGGACAGATGCCTTACATGCAGGTATTGCATAGTGCTGAAGTCTGTGCCTTCAGTGCACCTGTCACCAGAATCGTGAACATTGTACCCAACAGGTGATTTTCAGACCTCACCCCACTCCTGCCCTCCCACCTGTTTCAGTCTCCAATGTCTATTCTGCCACTCAGTATGTCTGTGGGTACCCATCGTTTAGCTCCCACATATAAGTGAGAACATGCCATCATAAATTAAACCACAGCTAGCAGATCCCATAGGGAAAGACCTTCTGTCAGTCTGGATAACTTTTTTTTTTTTTTTTTTTTTCTGAGATGGAGTCTTATTCTGTCATCCAGGCTGGAGTACAGTTGCGCGACCTTGGCTCACTGCAACCTCCACCTCCCAGGTTTAAGCAATTCTCCTGCCTCAGCCTCCTGAGCAGCTGGGATTGCAGGTGTGCACCACCACACCCAGTTAAGTTTTGTATTTTTAGTAGAGACGGGGTTTCACCATGTTGGCGAGGATGGTCTTGAACTCCTAACCTCAGGTGATCCACCCGCCTCGGCCTCCCAAAGTGACGGAATTACAGGCGTGAACCACCTCGCCTGGCCAACAATCAGGATAACTTTCATTGTCATCTGATAGAGAATAGAAAAGTCACAGAGGTGCCTCATTTTCCCTGAATGACACTTGTAATCTCCAAAACTATCGAGTGAGATCCCAAAGAGCATCAGTCATCTCCACTGGCATCTTCCCTGCCATCTAGGCACTCTCAATTTATTTTATTTTATTTATTTTATTTTATTTTATTTATTTTATTTTATTTTATTTTATTTTTTATTTTATTCATTTTATTTTATTTTACTTATGAGACGGAGTCTTGCTCTGTCGCCCAGTCTGGAGTGCAGTGGCACAGTCTCTGCTCACTGCAAGCTCTGCCTCCCAGGTTCACGCCATTCTCCTGCCTCAGCCTCTCGAGTAGCTGGGACTACAGGCGCCCACGACCGAACCCAGCTAATTTTTTGTATTTTTAGTAGAGACGGGGTTTCACCATGTTAGCTAGGATGGTTTCGATCTCCTGACCTTGTGATTCGCCCACCTCGGCCTCCCAAAGTGCTGGGATTACAGGCGTGAGCCCGTGCCCAGCCTACTTTATTTTATTTTTTTAAATTTTTTATTTTGTGGAGACGGAGTCTAGCTCTATCGTCCAGGCTGGAGTGCAGTGGTGTGATCTCAGCCCACTGCAACCTCCGCCTCCCGGGTTCAAGTGATTCTCCTGCCTCAGCCTCCCAAGTAGCTGGGATTACAGGTGTCTGCCACCATGCCCAGCTAATTTTTGTATTTTTAGTAGAGACGGGGTTTCACTGTCTTGGCCAGGCTGGTCTGGAACTCCTGACCTCATGATCTGCCCACCTCAGCATCCCAAAGTGCTGGGATTACAAGCATGAGCCACCGTGCCTGGCTTCAGTTTATTTTTCTTTTTTCTTTATTTTTAAAAGTAGAGATGGGGGCCAGGCTCGGTGGCTCACGCCTGTAATCCCAGCACTTTGGTAGGCCAACGCAGTTGGATTACCTGAGGTCAGGAGTTCAAGACCAGCCTGGCCAACATGGTGAAACCCCATCTCTACTAAAAATACAGAAATTAGCCAAGCGTGGTGGTGGGTGCCCGTAATCCCAGCTACTCAGGAGGCTGAGGCAGGAGAATCGCTTGAACCCAGGAGACGGAGTTCAAGGTGTAGTGAGCCGAGGTTGCACCATTGCATTCCAGCCTGGGTGACAGAGTGAGACTCCATCTCCAAAAAAAAAAAGAGAGATGGGGTCTTGCTATGTTGCCCAGGCTGGTCTCCAACTCCTGAGCTCAAGCGATCCTCCCGCCTCAGCTTCCCAAAGTTCTGGGATTACAGGAGTGAGCCACTGCACCTGGCTGCTCTTGATTTTTTAAAATGAGGAATGGCCTTATGTCATGATCCAGACATATTTCTAGCCTGAAGAGAGGATGCCCTTTATGGTCTAGGAACCAGAGCTTGAGTCTGGAGGTGGGAGAACCTAGGTTTGAATCCCTGCTTAGCAGTCAAATGATTGTGGGCACATGACCTTGAGTTCAATTAAACATTTAGTGAGCTCCTACTACGTCTGAGGTATTGTGGATACAGAGATAAGGCAGTGTCCTGGCCCACAAAGGGCTCAGGGGACCTGCTCAATGAACAGCCCAGCTCCTTCCTCATCTCTAAATCGGGGCTGATAATATCTGTCCATCATGGCTCTGGGGTTAATTGTGATGACAGAATATGGAAGTATGAATCACAACACAGTACTCAACACAAAAGAGAGCAGTGGGACATGCTGCTGCTTTCTCCCCTGAAGTTCCATTTATTTATTTATTTAGAAACAGGGTCTTGCTCTGTCACTCGGGCTGGAGTGCGCTGGTGCAATCATAGCTCACTTCGGCCTCCACCTCCTGGGCTCAGGTGATCCTCCCGCCTCAGCTTCCTGAGTAGCTGGGACTACAGGTGCATGCCACCATGCCCGGCTAAGTTTTTATTTTTATTTCTTATTTTTGAGACAGAGTCTTGCTCTGTCACCCAGGCTGGAGTGCAGTGGCGTGATCTTGGCTCACTGCAACCTCTGCCCCGTGGGTTCACGCAATTCTCCTGTTTCAGCCTCCCAAGTAGCTGGGATTACAGGTGTCCACCACCATACCTGGTTAATTTTTGTATTTTTAGTAGAGATGGGGTTTCACCATGTTGGCCAGGCTGGTCTTGAACTCCTAACCTGCTCGGCCTCCCAAAGTGCTGGGATTACAGGCGTGAGCCACCACGCCTAGCCTGGTTTTTATTTTTTGTACAGATCTTGTTGCCCAGGCTGGTCTTGAACTCCTGGGCTCAAGCTTTCCTCCCTCCTTGGCCTCCCAGAGTGCTGGGATTACAGGCATGAGCCACTGTACCTGGCCTTGAAGTTGCATTTAGAAATGATGATTCTGTCATTCTGGAAGGTGATGAGATAAAAATGCCCCCAAAGAATAGACATGATTATAATTCGGAAAGGATGCTTGAGGTCTCTGGTTTTAGAAAGCCTGGCTCCCTGAGGTTAACTGACTTGCACCTGTCCCCCAGGGAGGAGATAGAACAGTCTGAATGAGAACCACTTGTTCTTTCAATCACAACTCACTGCCCTCGACATCCCAATTTGGCTGATGTTTTATTGGATTCCCCCCTGCCACCGATCAAGAAGTCTTGGAAAAGCACCCTGTTCTGTTATTCTGAATATAGCAGAGATAAAAGGTGTCCACTGAATTCTGCGTGTGTTGCCAGAAATGTGTTCACATCCACGTTTTAGCCTGGAGGTATCGGTGCATCTGTTAATCCTGCAGCTGCTTCTCAGGGGTTTTGAGTACAGCAGGTTGGAAACTTACTTAGCCAGAAACTTGCCATTCCGAATTTGTGCTTTTGTTAATTTTTTTTTTCAACCTCCATCTCCCAGGATCAAGCCATTCTCCTGCCTCAGCCTCCTGAGAAGCTGGGATTACAGGCATGCGCCACCACTCCCAGCTAATTTTTGTATTTTTGTATTTTTTATTTTATTTTATTTTTTTTGAGATGGAGTCTCATTCTGTCGCCCAGGCTGGAGTGCAGTGGCGCAATCTCGGCTCACTGTAAACTCTGCCTGCCAGGTTCAAACAATTCTCCTGCATCAGCCTCCTGGGGTAGCTGGGACTACAGGTGTGTGCCACCACGCCTGGCTAATTTTTTTTTTGTATTTTTATTAGAGACAGGGTTTCACCATGCTGGCCAGGCTGGTCTTGAACTCCTGACCTCGTGATCCGCCTGCCTCGGCCTCCCAAAGTGCTGGGATTACAGGTGTGAGCCACTGTACCCAGCCCTAATTTTTGTATTTTTAATAGAGACAGGGTTTCACCATGTTGGCCAGGCTGGTCTCTAACTCGTGACCTCAAGTGATCCGCCCACCTTGGCCTCTGAAAGTGCTGGGATTAAAGGTGCGAACCACCGTGCTTTCTTTTTAAATTTTTTTGTAGTGGCAGAGTCTCACTATGTTGCTCAGGCTGGTCTCGAACTCCTGGCCTCAAGCAATCCTCCTGCCTTGGCCTCCCAAAGTATTGGGATTACAGGCATGAGCCACCATATCTGGCCCAGAATTTGTTCATTGTTCTTGTGGCAAGTGCTTGAAAATGTGGATTACAAAAGAAATGCTCTCTATGTTTCATTGTGTGAGTTAAGTGTGTTCTACCAGGCAGATTTATGTAGTGAGGACTACCCCATTAGAGAATGAAGAGTGTAATATAGATTTAAATATGTAAATGTATACATAGAGGATATATATATGTATATACATACATGACTTGTGATATAATTTGTCTTGTCACTCAGCAAGAGAAATTTTTGTCTGTGTCATGTAGAAACTTATGTGCTTAAGTTATAAAATATTTAGAAATATTTGCCTAGTAGAACCATAAGGCTTACCTCAGGCTAACCATAAAACTCGGAACTTAAAGTGTTTATCTAAGATAAACATTTAGCAAATATTCAGCAAATATTTGGCAAGGGCCTTCCCTGAGCCAGGCGCTTGTAATTGGTTACAGCCTTGGATTTTGAAATTATATTTGCTTCCTTTTTTTTTTTTCTTCTTTTTCTTTTTGGTCTTAGTTCCTACCATGTGAGATACTTGCTGCTTGTGTGTTCCCAGAAGCTCACATGGTGGATTATCAGCCTTTCTCAAGAGCATTCAAGAAAGGGCATGATCCTGGTTTAGGTTTCCTCTGGTACACTGGAGGAGAGTCAATGGTGACTGTCAAGGTTTCCAGAACAAGACATCTCCCTCATCCCCCAGGCGGGGGCCAGGACCTCCACTGTCCAGCCAGGTCTCCTTGCTGAGTGCCCCCAGTGAAAACATTCACACAGAGCAACAAAAATCACATATATTCATTTGTATGGGAATGGCAGTACTAAAAATAATTTTTTAAACGTCTGCATGAGGCCTGGTGTGGTGGGTCACACCTGTAATCCCGGCACTTTGGGAAGGCCGAGGTCAAGAGTTCGAGACCAGCCTGGCCAACATGGTGAAACCCCATCTCTACGAAAAATACAAAAATTAGCTGGGTGTGGTGGCACACGCCTGTAATCCCAGCTACTGGGGAGGCTGAGGCAGCAGGAGAATCACTTGAACCTGGGAGGTGGAGAGTGCAGTGAGCGAAGATCATGCTGCTGCATTCCAGCCTGGGTGACAGAGTAAGACTCTGTCTCAAAAAAATAAAAATAAAAATAAATGTCTGCATAATACAAAAGTGGATAAAAGGCCGGGTGCAATGGCTCACTCCAGTAATCCCAGCACTCTGGGAGGCCAAGGTAGGAGGATCACTTGAGGCTAGGAATTCAAGACCAGCCTGGGCAACAGAGGGAGACCCCCATCTCAAAAAAATTTAAAAAATTAGCCAGGTGTGGTGATGGCACACCTGTAGCCCCAGCTACTTGGGGAGGCTGAGGTGGGAGGTCACTGAGCCCGGGAGGTTGAGGCTGCAGTGAGCTATGATTGCACCACTGCACTCCAGCCAGGCAAGCAGAGCAAGACCCTGTCTCTAAAAAAAACAAGAAAGAAATCCAAAAGTGGACTATCCACTTTTGTATTTGTATTCTGTATTCTGTATTTTGTATTCTGCTCTGTAGCAGAATTTCGGCAATCCAAAACATATGCATATTTATGTATTCCAAGTCTTCTTTGATAGGAATGCATTTCTCTTAAAACCAGCAAGAGGCCGGGCATGGTGGCTCACACCTATAATCCCAGCACTTTGGGAGGCCAAGGCAGGCGGATCACCTGTGGTTGGGGGCTCGAGACCAGCTTAACCAACATGGAGAAACCCCATCTCTACTAAAGATATGAAAAAATTAGCTGGGTGTGGTGGCACATGCCTGTAATCCCAGCTACTCGGGAGGCTGAGGCAGGAGAATCGCTTGAACCCAGGAGGCAGAGGTTGTGGTGAGCCGAGATCGTGCAACTGCACTCCAGCCGGGGCAATGACAGCAAAACTCCATCTCAAAAAACAAACAAACAAAAAAACAAACCAAAACCAAACAAAACAAAAAATCCAGCAAGAGGCGGCATACTTCTCTTGTATACTTGGCATGGAGGCAGTGTGGGGTGATCCTAGGATTAAGTGTGGTACATCTGTTGTTTGAAGACCCACCTCTACTGGTTGGGAGGCTTTGGAAACGTATGGAGGCCCTCTGTGCTTCAGTTTCCTTTTTTTTGAGGCAGGGTCTCGCTCTGTCGCCAGGCTGGAGTGCGATGGCACAATCTTGGCTCACTGCAACCTGTCTCCTGGGTTTAAGTGATTCTCGTGCCTCAGCCTCCCGAGTAGCTGGGACTACAGGCACGTGCCACCACATTCAGTTAATTTTTAAATTTTCTGTAGAGATGGGCGGGGGGCTGGGGGGTCTCGCTATGATGCTCATGCTGGTCTCGAACTCCTGGCCTGTAGCGATCCTCCCACCTTGGCCTCCAAAAGTGCTGGGATGACAGGTGTGAGCTACTGTGCCCCTCCCTTCAAAGACATTTTTCTAATACTGAAATCTGATGCTCACACTCCCCTGTTCAAACTCTACACAGTTCCCCAATAGGCTCTTACAGGATGCTATCCCAACTCCAATACCCGGCACCGCCTCCCCTGGCCAGCCCCACCTCTGCCTTCTAGAGACTCTTCCAGGGCTCTGGCCACACCAAGTGACAAGTCCTGGCATATAATGGGCCACTGTATACTCTTTGGGATTGCAGTTCACTCTGCCTGGAATGCTCTGCCACTGGTCCCTGGGGCTGACTCGCCACTGGCCTTCCAAGCCAGGCTGTGGCCCTGGAACTCTCCAGGCACCCAGGCTCATCACCACCCTGTGTGTGGCAACTCCAACCCTCTCGCCATACAAAGCTCCCTCCACCACCGTTACTGTCTGGCTCCCTGTCTGCTACTTGTGTCCCTGTCATTGCCCTCTTTGGCCCCCCAGGGCTTACACACAGAGCCCGGGATAGCAGTTCCATATTCCGCACGCTGCACGTTTGGAGGGGCAGGAACTGCTTTGTGTCTGAGGGCAGCACTGGTCAAAGCCATGCCGGGACATCCCGAAGTCACACCCCAGCATTCACAGACTTGGAGTTCCAAACCCAGGGGCATTGCTGGGGCAAAAACAATTGTTGGAAGAGAAGGGGACTAGCAGCTGTGGATTTTGTAGGGTTTATCAGGAAATGCAGGCAAGCAGTGAAGGGACAATTAGCCATGAAATGGAAGGGAAATGTGCCAGCTTTTGTTGATCTGATAGGAAAGGAGATCACCGGGCCTGCAGCTGCTACTCTTCAGCAGTTTGCAAGGCTGGGAGGAGAATCCAGGTGGCCCCTGTTGACCAAGTGTTAGGAGGGTTGACATGAGCCACATCTCTTCATGGTTGATGAGGCACGAGGTTGCACCCCAGTATTCTCTGGCCAGGGGCTGTCACCCTGTGGTGCCCGGACAGCTGCCCCCAGGAACAATGGCCTCCTCACTGCCTACCAGAGCCTCTACTGGCTCCAAAGCCCTTGGCCACTCCTGGCCAGTCTCCACTCTTTTTTTTTTTTTTTTTTTTTTTTTTTGAGATGGAATCTCACTCTGTCGTCCAGGCTGGAGTGCAATGGCACGATCTTGGCTCACTGTAACCTCCGCCTCCCAGGTTCATGTGATCCTCGTACCTCAGCCTCCGGAGTAGCTGGGATTACAGGTACCCCCCACCATGGCCAGCCAATTTTTGTATTTTTAGTAGAGACGGGGTTTCACCATGTTGGCCAGCTGGTGTTGAACTCCTGACCTCAAGTGATCCACCCACCTCACCCTCCCAAAGTGCTGGGATTACAGGCATGAGCCACCACGCCCGGCCCAGTCTTCACTCTTGATCTGGCTGTTCGTTAGTGCCAGGGGCCACCCCTCAGTTCCCTAGTGTACCTGGACCACCCCTCAGTTCCTCTTTCGAGGACTGTGGGTACGATGACTAGGACAGGAGGTACAAGATCGATGGGAATGGGCTTCGAAGAGCTGGTCTTGTGATAAAGAAATATGATGGTCAGGTGGGCTTGGTGGCTCACGCCTATAATCCCAGCACCTTGTGAGGCTGAGGAGGATCACTTGAGCCCAGGAGTTTGAGACCAGCCTGGGAAACATAGCAACACCCCATCTCTACAAAATATAAAAAAAAATTAGCTGGGCACTGTGGCGTGCACCTGTAGTCCTCAGCTACTTAGGAAGCTGAGATGGGAGGATCACTTGAGCCCCGGAGGTCGACGTTGCAGTGAGCCAGGGTTGCATCACTGCACTCCAGCCTGGGCCACAGAGTGAGACTCTGTTTAAAAAAAAAAAAAATATATATATATATATATATATATATGTATATGTGTGGGTATATATACATGTGAATGATGATCCCTTATTAAAAAATAAAAATAAGGCCGGGTGCAGGGGCTGACATCTGTAATTCCAGCACTTTGGGAGGCTGATGCAAAAGGATTGGTTGAGGCCAGCAGTTTGAGACTGGCCTGGGCAACATAGCAAGATCCCATACGAAAAATTTTAAAAATTAGCTGGGCATGGTGACGTGCGCCTGTGGTCCCCAGCTACTGAGGAGGCTGAGGTGGGAGGATGGCTTGGGCCCAGGAGGTCGAGACTGCATTGAGCAATGACTGTGTCACTCTACTGCAGCCTGGGTGACAGAGCAAGAGAGCCCCCCCAGCACCCCCTACAAATTTTTTTTTTTAAAAATTAAAAAGGCGCGGTTCGAGAAGAGCTGTAGTCATCCCAGAGCTACAGTGCAGGTGATATCAAAATGCAGGTGAGAAAACTGGAGACAGAATACAGTAACGGATACAGGTGCCCCTGAAAAGGTGCAGAGGCGCTAAGGACGCAAGCAATCCTGAACGTTCCAATCGTTCGTTTTAAAGTTGTCCTGGCAAACCCGTGAAGCCTTGTATGAGGAAATGTTTCAACGAGGGTGCCTGACGCAGTCCCCGAGGCCAGAAAACACCCAGGTTTAGATACGGGCTCTGACCCGCATCTGCCACAGCCAAATCCCTCCCCCTTCTGAGCCCGATCCCGTGTTGTCCTCCAGGGGTAAGCAAAACACCTGGCAGGGCTGCCTGAAGATTAGGGAAACTGAGGAGACGCGGCAGGTGCCCAGTATTTATAGTTTTGTCCCCAAACGGGGGAGTTATTTGTAAGCACTGGCTACTACCCCCGTAAATCACCTAATTGTCCAAAAAAAGGCAAACGGAGGGAATGCGCCGCAGCTGAGCACCGCGCAGGCCGCAGCTGAGGTGCACACCCGGGTGTGCCCTTTGTATTGCTGGAAGCGCTGGCGATCATAGGGGCAGAGGGCTGGGGTTGGGGCGGCCTGGGACCCACCCGGCCCCGCCCCCTCTCAGGCCCCGCCCTCCCCCTCCTCCACGGGTAGGGGGACCTCGGCCGGCCTGGGAGATCGGGGCGTAGGGGGAGGTGGGGGTGCATCCGCGAGCCCTAAAGGTCACGACCCTATGGGGCGTCTCTGGGTCGTCGTGGGGGATGGGCGGGGGGGGGTGGTCTCCCCGCCACGGGAGGTCTAGAGCGCAGCGGCGGCGGGGCGGGGCGGAGTGCAGAGGCGCAGCCGGCTGGGCGGCTTCGGGAGGGCGCGGCCCCTTTAAGACGCCCCGCCGGCCCTGCCCCCGCGCCCCGCCTCCCGCCGCCCACGTGACCCCGGTCTTGTGACTGGGCCCGGGAGGGCGGGGGAAGCCCGCGGCTCGCGCCCGCCCCGCCCCGCCCCGCGTCTGCCTCAGAGGGGCCCGAGCTACCCGGTCCGCCGCGTCCCCGCCGCCGCCGCCGCGTCCCCCGCCGGGGCCGACCGAGCCGAGCCGGGCCGGAGCGGCGGGCGCGGCCGGGCCGCCATGGACCACAAGCCGCTGCTGCAGGAGCGGCCGCCCGCCTACAACCTGGAGGCCGGCCAGGGCGACTACGCGTGCGGCCCGCACGGCTACGGCGCCATCCCCGCCGCGCCCCCGCCGCCGCCCTACCCCTACCTCGTCACAGGTGGGCCCGTAACCAACTTTCCCCGCCGGCGGCTTCCGAGGTGGCAAGCCCGGTCGGGGGACGCGCGTCCGGAGGCGGGTGGGGCCCGCCCGGGGGTCCTTCCTGGAGCTGGAGGTCCCCGGGCTGGCTTCGGGACCCGGCGCCGCCGAGGGCCAGCCTCCCCCCCGGGGCTCTAGTCCTCGGGCCCGTCGTAACCCGGCGGGGCCGGATCCCTGCCCCAGATGAACTTTGTGTCACGAGGCGCTCGCTGTTGGCAGATTAGCGCCGAATCAGGCCCGCGGTGGCCGTCCCGAGGGTGGAAAAGACCGGGGCTTTTTTAGCGGGGTAGAGGTTGGGGGGACAGGATGGGTAGTCCCCGTGGCGGTCCGATTTCTCCTCCCTGCACCCTAATGACCTGCTTTCCCGCCCACAGGGATACCCACCCACCATCCCAGGGTCTACAACATCCACAGCCGGACCGTCACCCGCTATCCTGCCAACTCTATCGTGGTCGTGGGAGGCTGTCCCGTCTGCAGGTGAGTGGGTCTGCAGCCTGGGGACTGGCCCTGGAAGCTCTGAGAACCCCCGCCCTAACCCCCAGGACCTCACAGCTCTGCTTGTGGGAGTGGGTCCGGCTTGACTTGGATCTTGACCAGAGCCCTTTATGGGAGGGACAGACAGGCTGCCCGAATGCGGTGTGGGAGAGTGCGGGTCCGCTCACCCTTGGCTCTGAACACATTTTGTGGGGGTAAAAGGGTGGATTCCTTTTCCTAGATCTTGGGGCATTGCACCCCAAGTGATTGGGATGTAGAAATGGTAACAACGGGACTCGTGGTCCTTTCGTCTTTGTTCTGGGACTTGCAAGGAATCAGGTGTCTGCTTTTTCCTTCAATTTCCGCAAGTTTACTCTGCAGTTGATCGTCGAAGGTGGTGGAAGGTTTCGTTTTCCCGGAAGGGGCATTTGGAAGTAAGTGCACCAGCAGGACAGACCTCAGTGGGAGAAGCGACGGCTGTAAGAGCTGCTTTATCCAAAGTTGGCTTGAAACGCTCTTCCACGAGCTGGACCAGGATGGAAACCCCGTGTTTCTTTGAGGCAGCAGTTATTTTTTTCATATCCTCGCATTGGACCTGCACACACTTTTTGGTTTTTATAGGGCCCCAAGGTGCAGCTAGAGGCTTGTTTTGTGGAGGTTTTGAGGATTCACATTTAAATAAGGATTAATTAAATATAAACCCTTGGCAGCTGGGGGTGTTCAGATTGCTTAGAAAGTAGGGGCAGAGTTGGCGGGGACAGGGTTTTCAGCTGTGTCTGGGAGGAGGAAGTTGAAGCCACTGAGATGGAATTAAGAAACCCTGGTTTGGACTTAGACTTGATTTCAAAAGTGTGTGTGTAAGGCCTAGAGTGGAGTCACGGGGAAGTGAGTGATTTCAGAGCCTTACCAGGCAACTTCCTGGGAAGGAAGGGCAACCTAGAGGTGGGGACAAGAGGCTGGGACCTCGGGGGCAGGTTGTGGCTGCTTGCCTGCACAGGGACCCCGTGACAAATCCTAACTGGGACGTCAGTTTGACACAGTTGGTCACCACCCAGCAGAAACATTAGCCTTTGGAGTGAAGGTGGAGGGAGGGCAGGGTGGGGCGCTGGCTGCCTTCGGGACATAGTTCTCTCCCGGAGCTGCACCGGGTTGGGGGGATGTGTGATGGGGGGATGTATGCAGAGCTGTGTGAGTGCGAAGGCACATGGAGGGGACTCAGAACATGGAGGAGCAGAGGGTCTGCCTGCGTGTCATTGTCCATGCCCTGCCATCCCGGTGTCCAGCCTGCCGGAGGAGCCGGGTTCCGGTCCTGGTCCTGCCAGGAACAGCGGGGCCTGTTTCCCCACCTGGGACGTGGGGGTGTCTGGTGAGGTGTCTCTGAAACTCTTAGCTCTTCTCTGCCCAAACCCCTGAACTTGGAGAGGTGGGAGACCAGCGGCAGCGAGGGATGGCCCAGATATCCCAGGGCTGGGGGGCGCCGAGGTGGTGGCGCAGTTGCTGTCGGTATGGGGGCACTGGCCCTGCCACTTCCCCTTCCCTAGGTGGGAACTGTGTCCCTGCAGAGGCCCATGGCTTCCGCTAACCTGGAGGTGCTCTCCAGTTATGCAGAACCTGGAGCGGGGTCAGACTGTGCTCTGCTGGGAAGGATCTTGGGCTCGGCCCTCAGAGGCTGCAGGGGTGTGGGGTCCTTGGTTACTTGATCACTGCTCTTTGCCTCTGGGCAGCTGCACCAGGCAGGGTGGAGGCTGGGTCCTCTCTGGACAAGGTTGGGGGGTCCTTAGTCCTTTAAGTTGGGACCAGAGCACTCTTGGATCCTGCGGCGACCCCTTGGGTTGCAGCCAGGCCCTCCCAGCACACACGTCCCTGCGCTCTGCCCGTGGTGCCTTGGATGCTGGAGAGTGGCTCTGGCTCCCCGAGGCTTTGCCTCTGCAGCTGCGTTGGGCATGGGATGGGCCCCTGTGCCCTGCGGCAGCCAGAGGGCGAGCAGGGGGCTGGGTGTTCTGCTGCTGGCGTGGGTGGGGTGTGTGGTCCCTGGGCCACTCCTCTCTGCGAGGAGAGTGGAGACGGTTCCCTGAACACACAACACACACGTCTGGCCGCCGCCTGGCGTCTTGGCCTGGGAGACAGGATACCACTCACATGACCACACTTCCTCCTGCCCCAGGTCCAGCCCGCTGGGCTCTGTCCCCCTCCCTGCCTGGTGGCATGGCAGGAATTTGCCCAAGTCACACGTCTGTTAGTCCTTCTGAGTGAGGCTTGGCCAGAGAAGCCCGTGTCCCTTGTGGCTCTGCTGCCCTGGCCAAGCCTTTGCTGAAGCTGCCTGACTCCATCTTCCCTTTTTAGCCGTTTATGAGGAAGCATTTCCGCAGCCCGGCGGCGGATATGTCCCTGCTCCTCCCACCCTCCTGCTTCACCCCTGCCCTGCCTTGCCCTGCCCTGCCCAAGGCCTGGGCCTCCCTGAAGCCAGGTTCTCCCTTGCCCAGGGAGGCCAGTCATTCTTTGCTGGGGGTGTGGTTGTACCTAGGTGCAGGATGAGGTAGCTGCGCTGGGAGGCTCTCCTGGGCTGGAGCAGAGCCTGCGCCCTGCAAGCGGGGAAGGCAGGAGTGGGGAAGGCCCCTGGCCTGCACCAGGCCCCCATGAGTAGTGGCTGGGCTGTCACTGGGTATTTAGTTTTGGGGGTGACCAGAGAGAGGAAATCCTGGAAAGGATTTCACTTTTCCTAGGTAAGGTGAAAAGAACAGCTGTGGAGAGCGGATGTCGCTCAGAGGTCCAGGGTGCGGCTCAGTGGCCAGCGTGGAGGCTGCCACGGCCCTTGGGGGGCAGAGGTGGGCTGTGGAGGGCACGGGGTGGTGACTGTGGAGCCCGGGAGGGGCTGGAGGGGAAGGAGCCTGTGACAGCCTTGGGCTTCCAGATGATGGAGGTGGAGGGGCTGCTCCCTCCTACCACCTGTGACCTGGAAGCCAGAGCTCCCCTGGTTGAGGAAGTGGCTGAGTTAGCTGGGATGGCTCTGCCCATATGTATGGCCTGTGGGCTGTCCCCGTCCTGACAGTCTTGGCCTGAGGTGTGGGGGCAGCGGATGGGCCGGAGCTTGGGCCTGGGCTGCTCGCTGGGCAGGGCTGCAGACCTTGGTGCCCAAGTGCTGCCTCAGTGGCCTCCTGAGTCTCTGACCTTGGGCTCAGCCCCCAGCTGTGGGCCAAGTGGCACTGCTGGGGTGGGTGTGGTGACAGGCAGAGTCTCCGGGCACCTGCTCAGGCCTTTCTTCCACAGGGGAGGCGAGGGCTGGCCCTGGCCATTGGGTTTGCTGGGAATGGCCCTGGGAGGTCCTGGTGAACTGTCCCTAAGCCAGGCAGCTCCCCTGTGGGGAGTGGACACCCTGGGACAGCCAGAGCCTGGCTGGAGCTGCTTTGGGGCCACCTCACCCTGCGCTGAGCATGGCTTCAGGCCCACAGCCCTCTGAGGAAGCCCTGTGTCTCCCCTTTTCCTGGCGAGGCCTGGCCTTCCAGCGGGGTGGTGGTCTGGGGTTGTTCCTGGGCATGGATGGTGCCTCGAGGCCACCGTGTGCGCAGAGGGCAGCTTGGTGCCCTGAGGCCAGCCCCCTGTGACACTGCCTTTGGGGGCTGCCTGGGAGGGAGAACTGGGACCTGCAGGATGGGTGCTCGTGACTGGGGAGCCCATCTGGGTTCAGATCCCAGCCACGCCTTTCCCGGCTGGGAGTCCCTGGACACACCCTGAGCTTCAGCCTCCTGTAAAGTGCCTGTGGGGACACAGGAAGGGCGAGGATGGCCTTCTCCCTGGGCAGCTCAGAGCCCTGCTGCCAGCCCCCTCTGTCCTTGGTGAGGCGGGAGCCCCGCGGCCTCTACTGTCGCAGGGCCCAGCTTGGGGTGGATGACAGTGGCATGACTGGCCACTTTCACTGCAGGACTGGAGTCGCCTTAAGGGAGTGCTCTTGGAATTAGTCAGTTCCCTAATTTCGCCAGTGGCCATGGTCCCTCCCTGGCCGCGTGGCTTATTGCACAAGAATGGGGGAGGGGCGGCTAGAGAGAGCCGGTCAGGACCAGAGCGGTTGAGAAGGTTGAAACCCACCTCACCAACTCAGGTGGGCTCTCCCGGGTTTGGAAGGGAGGAGAACTCGAGGCTGTGGGGACCGCAGGTGTTCCGGGGCAGGGGTTCCCCTTCTGCCCTCCAGTGCTGGGGACGGGACTGCCCTGCAGCTTGGGGAGTCTTGACCTAGAATCTGGATTGTGTTTCTCAGTTCAGAAGATTTGGGGTTTTAAAAAGTAAATGATGCCAACACTCCTTTTGAGGTCTAGGGCAGTACTGCAGTTAAAACTTTAATATTTCTGCAGCAAGACATGAATATTCAGATAAAGTAGGATAAATTACGACTATAAATAGCCACACACCAGTTCAGGTCACATGTTGCTGCCAGGTGAGTTTGCTGTCAAGTGACAGCAAGTTCTGCCTTCAGCGCCTCTTGGCGTTTGAAGTTGTGGGTACGGCTGTGGAATCCTGGGGGGTAGGGAATGCTGCCCACCCTTAGGCTGACCCCAGAGCCAGAGGTGAGGGCCGAACTCTCCTGGCCAGCCCTCGGGCCTTCGAAGCCCGTTCAGAGCTCTCAGGCCCAAGTGCTCGTTCTCCCGGGCCGGGGTTCTCGGGTCTGGATCACAGCCTTCTGTTGCTGGCAGAGGCCTGAGCCTCCTGGGACAGCTGGATCTGTCCAGCTCCCGGGCTGCACTGCAGGGAAACAGGCTTGCTCTCCCCAGAGACCCGGGGGCCTTGGCCCTCCTACCCTCTCTTTAAGCAGTGTGGAGGTGGGCAGGAGGGTGGGGGTTGAATGGACCAGGGATGGGGAGGCTGCCTTAGGAGGTGCCGGAGTGGGTCCCTGGACTGAGGGGCTCAGGCCAGGGTGGCACAAACGGCCCAGCCCTGTGCTCTGGCTGAGGATGGGATGGGTCTGGACAGAAATTCCGTGGGTTGGAAGGAGGGTGTTTCCCTGTGCCTGGGAGGCCGTGGGGTCAGCGCATTAGGTTTGGCCCATTGTGCTGCTTGCAGCCCCAGGGCTGGGAATCAAGGTGCTGGGAAGTGAGGTGCCGGGGCCTGGGTGGGCTGGGCTGGCGCTGCTGGAAATCCTAGCACTCAGGTGGGCCGGCGCCCTGGCCCGTGGCAGTGGGAGTGCAGCAAGAGTGAGCAGCCTTCCTGCACTTCTCAGCTCTGACAGAGTAGGTGGGTTTTGGGTCTGGATGGAGAATTAGGAAGCAGGAGGGCGCTGCTTGACTTGAGTCCCAGGCGCGAGCAGCAGCTGCAGGTGGGAGGCTGGTGTGGGCGGGGCCCCCAGGCAGCACTGTGAAGCCCCACCCCTGCCCATTGCACCATCACACCTGGATGTCTCTGCTGCGCCCCATGGGCGGGCTCCAGCTGGGCTCCCCACCCACACCCCTTTGCCCAGCTTCCTCCCAGGCATCTCTGGGCCTTTGAACAGGCAGTCAGTTCTGCCTGCAGCCCTGCCTCTCAGCAGCTTTGGTCCTGAGGTGAGGTGCTCAGATGGTCACTGATTGGGCTGGCTGAGGGGTGCCCGGTGACACTGGGGACCACTCTGGGGGGTGCGGGCTTCTCCCCTAGAAGGATTTCTCAGCCGGTTCACCCTCCCTGTCTGCTTTTTCATGGGACATTTTCTAACCAGAATATACAGCCAGTGTGTTTCCTGGGATTTGACTGTAGATGCCAGGAAGAAAAGGGAAGAGGAAGCTCCCCTGAGAGGCCTGAGGCCACTGGCTCCCTCCAGCTCCCCCGGAACCTGTCATGGCCATCTGTGGGGACACAGCTGGTGCTTGGCCTTCCCGAGGCTCCCCCACCTGGACTGTGTGGTCTTGGGAGCTGTGGCACCTGGGGGAGAAGGTCCTAGAGCCAGGCAGGGCGTGCTGCACTTGGCAGGGCTGGGTGGAGGTGTCCTGCCCAGTCTGGACTGGCAGGGGCAGCCCTGGGCAAGGCTGAACAAGTGTGGTGGCCTGACGACCTTCTGGGGCTTAAATAGGGGACACTTTCGTAAAAGCCCACACAGGAAGTAGAAACTTTCCTGGCAGACTCTGGTCTTCTGCTTGGCTTTGCCTTGGAGCTTCATGGTGTGCCCTGCAGCCCAGCTCAGCCCCTCCACACAGACAGGTGGCATTGTGTGAGTTTGGGAAACACTGGGTACAAGAGTGCTGCAGGACTTCTCAGAGCCTTTTGAGAACGAATGGACATAGGGACTGTAGGAGAAAAGTTTCCCAAAATCGGCTCAACAATCCCCCTTTTCCAAATGCGTACCACTGTGTCTGGCTAATTTTAAATTTTTGTAGGGAGGTGGGGGGGGGTCTTTGTTGCCCAGGCTGGTTTTGAACTGCTGGCTTTAAGCGATCTGCCTCAGCCTCCCAAAGTGCTGCAGTTGCGGGCGTGAGCCACGGTGTCCTACTCCATTGGAGATTGCTGAAGGGACCTCCCTGAGTAGGCTAGAGGGAGGCAGGTGGGCATGAAGTTTTTTTCTTTTTTCTTTTTTTTTGAGACGGAGTTTTGCTCTTGTTGCCCAGGCTAGAGTGCAGTGGCACGATCTCAGCTCACTGCAACCTCTGCCTCCCAGGTTCAAGCAATTCTGTTTCAGCTTCCCGAGTAGCTGGGATTACAGGTACCCACCACTACGCCCGGCTAATTTCTGTATTTTTAGTAGAAACGTGGTTTCACCATGTTGACCAGGCTGGTCTCGAACTCCTGACCTCAGGTCATCCACCCACATCGGCCTCCCGAAGTGCTGGGATGACAAGCATGAGCCACTGCACTTTGCAACTTTTTCTTTCAGCAGTGGAAAGCCCGACTTCAGAATATTCTGGTTTATTTTTCCATAATCCTCGGAGAAGCAGGGAACAGGTTCTGTGGGTGGGGTTTGGGCTCCCCAGCCTGCCTTGCCCAGCAGGGGTGGGGGCAGTGGCCCTCATGAGTCCAGACCCCCAGGAAGCAGCTGGAAACATCCAGGGGGCTGGGATGGGAGTAGGGTCCCCCAGATGGCCAAGTTTTCTCCCCTTAGCAAGGCACAGGTAGTCACGCTTCCCTGTTGCAGGCAGGCGGCCGCACTGCCTTGCTGTGGGCTCCCCTTCCCCACTAAGCACCAGGTCCCATCACCTGTCAGACAGCCCCACCCTGTTGTGTTTTTCTCTCCACTCACTCCAGTACTGGCTGGATGGGGGGTTTGGGCCCCCAGGAGGCCCAGAAGGAGCCCGTGGGAGCAAAGCTTTTCTCATTTGGGCTGAGCTGGCTAGTGTGGTTAATTTCAGCTGTGTCCAGAACTTTCCAGAAATAGCCTAAGGAGCTGAGCTGAGCACTAGGCTTCTGGCTTCCTACTTTTAGGGCCTCTGAAATTGACAGTTGGGTTTGATGATGATTTCAGGTCACTGAACCTAGGCTCACTGGCGCAGGATTTGAGGGATGGCCTGCAGGTGTCTTTAGTTTAGTCTGTTACAAACATTGAACTTTGTTGAAGAGGCGGCTTTGAGATCACATTTCTCAAAATAAGTGGCCTTCAGACATTGTGTGAACATGGCCGACTGTAGTCTCCCATTAACCCACCCCTGCTACCAAAGGAACGGAAATCGAATAAAAGCCCAAACCTGACTGGATCACTAAGCTGCTAGTTGCTCCTTTTCTAAGAGCAGATGTGTGTGGCTTGTGGCACCAAAATGATCATGCCTCTCAAGGTTTTACTTTTTGAGATGGAGTCTCGCTCTGTCGCCCAGTCTGGAGTGTAGTGGCTTAATCTCGGCTCACTGCAACCTCTGCCTCCTGGATTCAAGCGATTCTCCTGCCTCAGCCTCCCAAGTAGCCGGGACTACAGGCATGTGTCACCACGCCTGGCAGATTTTTGTATTTTTAGTAGAGACAGGGTTTCACCATGTTGGCCAGGCTGGTCTTGAACTCCTGAACTCAGGTGATCCACCCGCCTCCCAGAGTGCTGGGATTACAGGTGTGAGCCACCACACACCCTGCCTTGCCTTTCAAGGTTAACTGATGAGTCCTTTCAACTGTTTTATTCTTCCCGTTTTCTTTGAATGTTACATGTAGTGATTAAATAACTATGGCCATTCCATGAACGGGTACGTGCAGCTGGTTCTTGGGGCTCTCCAGGCCAGTGGGCTCTAGCTGGGCGGTGGGGTGGGGGGCTGTTTTCTGTCACTCGCCAGAGGTCCCCATGTGAATGCAAGGGTGGGAGGGGTGAGGGTTCTGGCTGCCCAGGTCCTTACGGTGCCACCCTCTCTGCCCGTCTCTGCTGCAGGGTTGGGGTGCTGGAGGATTGCTTCACCTTCCTGGGCATCTTCCTGGCCATCATCCTCTTCCCCTTTGGGTTCATTTGCTGTTTTGCCTTGAGGAAGCGACGATGCCCCAACTGTGGAGCCACCTTCGCTTAAAGGGAACACCAGGCCCGGCTTTCCTACACCCAGCTCTCTTTTTCTAATGTAAATGTTGTGTACAATAGTTTTATTTGATTAAGCTTCAGGACTGTTTTGTAAAGCGAGGTGGGACCGATGTGGCACACGCCAGCTGCGGTTTCCCGGAGCGTGGAGAGGCAGCGCTGCTGCTCCCGCCCGAGGCTTATGACAACTCAATAAAGCACTGCTTTTATTTTTTGCAGTCTTCAATTTGAGAAAGGTGAGAAATAATGTTTTCAATAAATGAGATTCATACCATTGTTGACCTGGTGCTGCTTACTCGGTGCTTTCAGACACCCAGGAAAGACTGGAACGACGACCCCATCGCTCCCCCGGCCAGTCCTGACCACAGTTGTATTCAGCAGGCGCTTACAGCTCAAGAAAATGTTTTCAAGTTCTGCTTTATTATTAAAGTTGTAATCCCTTGATATTTACAGAGCAGGCACCTCGGTGCCAAGGACCAGGCCATGCCCCTGTTCTGGTCTGGGAGGCAGAACCTGGGGTTGGGTGAGCCACGGGGTCTGCAGGTTGCATCCGAGACCCCCAGGTCCTATTCTTCCATCCCGTAACAAAACCAGAAACCTTCCCAAGGCAGAACGCCAAAGGCCAGGTGTCACCCACACCCCAGCAGTTCCCCTTAGCGCCAGATGGGGCTCCCTGAGCCCTGTGGCTGAAGTGGGGAACACGGCCATGGGGCTTGTGTGGACTGAATTCTCATGTGGCTGCAGCCCTTTCTGTAGTACAGACTGGGGTTGTTAACATAGTTCATGGTGCCTGCAGCCCCTTCATGGTGGGGGTGCCTGGTTTGTCCTCCCAGGAGAAGCAGGTGGTAACACTGCTGGACCTGGCTGGAAGGAGCCTGAAGCATCGGCCACGTCCACTGGCTTACCTGCATGTAACCTTTCCCAATCTCAGCCTCATAGGATACTACACTTATGGTAAGGCCAAAGGAGAGGGGATAAGTCACAGCCCCAGCACCCCGCAACACACACGGTGAGCGGCCGGGCTGGATTGCAGCAGCATGATCTGGCTCACTGCAACCTCTGCCTCCCGGGTTCAAGTGATTCTCCTGCCTCAGCCTCCTGAGTGGCGCCCACCACCACACCTGTCTAATTTTTGTATTTTTGGTAGAGACTCCTGACCTCAGGTGATCCGCCTGCCTCGGCCTCACAAAATGCTGGGATTCCCGTACCTGGGCCGGGCTGGGAATTTTAACCATGACTCTCCACTCCAAAATAGGTCCAGATCCTTGGCAGCCAGAGGTGATTTCCAGCCCCAGGCTCAGGGCAGCCAGTGCGTAGTCCTCACATCCATACCATAGGGCCAGGTTCCGAGGGCATCATGGCTGCTAGGCTGAAAAACCCGCCCTTCTCCAGGCACCAGAGGTCATCCTGGCTTTACATGTATCCTTTGAGAGTCTGTACCTGACTCAAACACGGAGAAACCAGGACCCCGAGCAGTTTGAGTGTACTGGTAATGGATGCAGCTTTGGCCACCTAGCTGAGTGAGAACACAAGGAGCCGTGACTCCGACGCCCAGGCCTGTGTCCTGGATGGGCCGTGTGCAGCGAATCCGTCGGTGACTCCTAACTACCAAGAAAAGGAGCTCTCGGAGGAGATTTCGTCGAGTGCTACGTGTGGCTGTGATAAGGGCAGGCAAAGCGTCTTAGCACTCTACAGCTCTGGCGTGGTTGGAGGGAGGGCGGGGTTTCTCCGTCTCTGGAAGCTCTACACTTAAACATTTTAAGTTAAATTACATTTATATAGTATTTTCATAATTTATATTGCTTAAAATTATGATTTGCATGCTAAGATGCAAACTTACGTGATATCTTCTTTAGACATAATGCTATTAAGAGCACATGCTTTATAAAATAAAACTGGTCTCATTCATATCAGGTGCAGAAAGCCAGTCTTGAAAGCATGGACTATCCCTTATTCTGGCTGTTATTAAGGAAAAAATTCATTTAAAAAAATACAGTAAAGATTGAAACCAAGTTTACTGTTTCTTGAACAGAATAGGAAGAAAATATTTTAAATGACTGAGCTAGTCATTAGACTATTACTCATTTATCTTAAAGGCAGAAACGTGTCAACCCAACTACGTGAAACAGAAGCATGATTTGCTTAAGCAGGCGACATTAGAATTAGGCCTCTCCACTGAAGCTTCCCGACTGTCAGCACGTGGCAGACAGGACGCGCCCATCATTCCGCAAGGGAGAACCGGAGAGGCCCGGGAGAGTCCTTGGCTGTCCTCTCATCGAATGATGGGTGCCGAGCGATCATTCGTCACAGTCGGGCGGAGTTTCACAGTGGCAAAGGGGTTTTCTCCGCTGCAGGGGATAAGAAAAATCTTTCAGAACTTCTGCTCTACGAGGGAAACTGGATTTTAACAGTGCTAATAACCTGTTCTTGCCCTGTGAGACTGGGCGGCTGACCACCTCCCCAGCTTGTACAGGTCCCAGCAGCGTTTTCTGAGTGTGAAAGTTTTGTTCAGTGATGATTCCTACACCATACCACCTGCTGCAGAACGATCCCAGGTTTTAAGCGTTCTGGACGTGGGCACCCACACCTCTTTAGTCCTGCATTGTGTGTGACATGGGGGTCACTCTGGGGTGGGGAGGCCCTGCTCCCAGTGTGGTCTAAAGTAGTTGGTAAAGCGAGCAGGGGGCTGCACTCCCCCATGGCTCCACAGGCCGAGGCCTTTCTCAGGCTGGACCCCCTGGGCTGGGCACCGAAGGCCCTTCCGGGGGACAGTACAGGGAAGAGCAATGTCACACACAGGCTCACGTAGGAAGCCACGCCTACCTGAGAAAAGGCGGCTTTGCAGTCCCGTTGGCATCGTTCTGTGAGAAAGATAAAGAAGTTTATGGAGGGCTTAGAATTGGTCTTTTAAAAATTATTTTAGGTAGAGATGGGGATTTGCTATGTTGCCCAGGCTGGTCTCGAACTCCTGAGCTCACGTGATCCTTCCACCTTGGCCTCCTAATGTGCTGGGACTACAGGTGTGAGCCGCTGCGACTGGCCTGTATTGGAGATTTTTAATAAGACCCGAAGGTAAAGACATCTAAAACATAAGGGATGTTTAAAAGTGCCCTGTCCCAATCTGTTAGACTGTTTAAATTCACTTGGAAGAATAAGGCAAGAACAGAAAACGCTCTGAAAGGCGGTAGCAGCCCTCCCAGGTGTCAGAGCGTGAACAGAGCATGGCACTGCCTGCGCGGGTCACCCGTGATGTCGGGAGCTCACGTGTGAACGAGCCGCCTGCTAAACTTGGAAACAGTTTCACAAAATGAAGCTTGAGCAACAGAGCGACATCACAGAAGAAAACATTTGTGCCAAACAGAACCTCTCAGACTCGGGGCAAACAGAGATCCCGCAGGTCCTCAGCCACGGTCTTTTGAACGCAGAATCTAGTGACTGGGGTGTGCTTTTTGGGAGCTGACTCCTGAAGCATGACAAAGAAACAGGAAATAAAAATAAAACCCCACTGGCTTTGGGGCTGCTAGAGCCAGGGATCTTGTAGGAAGCTCAAACTGAGGAAAAGAGAAGGTGGAACCAAAGTGCAAAGGTGCCTACAGGGCTCGGGTGGGGAGCAACTCCTTCCAGCACCTGCCACCCAGGGCGAGCCAGGGCCAGGTGTGTGCGCGCCTTCTTTCCCTCACTCCAAAAAGCCTGCAGGGTTTAACACTCTTTCCTGCCTGCACACAGGGAGCGGGGTCAGGCAGCCGCCCAGGAGAGGGCAGTGTAACACTGTGTAACCAGCCTGTGGCCCGGCCACACCGTCCTGACAGCCCCAGGAAGCGTCCCAGCACCCCCGGGGGGTCTCAGGGAACACGCAGACCTCTCAAGATTGACTTAGGGGAGGCCCTCTCATGCCCGATGCCAGCGCTAGAGCGCAGGCCGTTCCTGGACATGGAGGCCCAGGCCAGGCCTCCTCTGGGATGGCCTCCACTGCATGTTGGGTGTACAGGCTGTGGAGACAGAAGGCAGGTTGGGAGCCCCAGGGCTGTGCCTGAGACCTGTCCCACCCTCCCCAGATCCCCTGGGCAGGGCATCTGGGGCCAATTCATTGTCTGCTTTTCATCACTGGAGCACAAAGCCACTGACCTGCCTTGCACATCCTACAGGGCTTTAAATGGCCGCAAAAGTGACTTCCTGCGGGGCACGCAACGCTTCCCTAGCAGGCCTCAGAGGAAGTCCTTGCTGGTGTGAGGTGCATGCTCTGCGATTATGATGGGCTAATTTATGATTTAAATGCACCAGGGTGCCTGTCGCATGTGCTCACGGTGCTGGCATTCGTGGACTCTGTTGCAGAAGGGCCATGGCTGGGCCTGAGGCACGATTCATGCCAATCCTGACTCCACTCTGCCCTCCCCTCCTCTCCCACTGGAGTCATCTGACTCCTTGGGGCCAACACCATCTCCCTCACATGTGCAGCTTATGCTAGGGGAAGGCGCTTCCCAAACTAGAAACCAGAAACACCCTCCACCCACCCCAAGCACACCCCGGAGCTTGTTCAGAGCCTCCTGGTCCCCCACAGGACTTTAAAAAGGTCCCAGTAAATCCTCACAAAGAATGCAGCAAGAAGCACCGACTCCTGCCAGGAGGACTGAGGAGGAAAAAGAACGCCTAAGATGACAGCTGGAAGCCACTCAGTGTCGGGCCAACCCCGTGCACGCACGCCTGGGGCCCAACAATCCTGCTCCCTGTAGGAACAAGCAGGGCACACACCCATGGGCACCGAGACACTCGGGCAGCCCTGGAGAAACAGCCCAGACCAGAAACACCAGACGCCCGTCAATGGGAGAGCCAGAACCAGCTTCTGTACAGACAGCAGGTCACCACACAGCACTGAGCGACTGTCCCTACGGGGCCACCCCAGACGGCCATCTCTGTGCCAGGGCTTGGGGAGTCTGGTGTTGGAGAAGGGATGGTCACGGAGGTGGGCCATGCCGGGTGATCGTGGGGGCCGGGAACGTCCTGCTGGGTATACGGAGTCACATCATGAAAATTCATTGTGTGCTTTTCTGTCTGTGGTATTCTGTAATACAATGTTTACTTTAAAATATGTATTGGGCCAGGGACAGTGGCTCATGCCTATAATCCCAGCACTTTGGGAGGCTGAGGTGGGCGCATCACCTGAGGTCGGGAGTTCGAGACCAGCCTGACCAACATGGAGAAACCCCGTCTCTACTAAAAATACAAAATTAGCTGGGCGTGGTGGCGCACGCCGGTAATCCCAGCTACTCAGGAGGCTGAGGCAGGAGAATCGCTTGAACCGGGAGGCAGAGATTGTGGTGAGCTGAGATTGCACCACTGCACTCCAGCCTGGGCAACAGAGTGAGACTCCGTCTTTAAAAAACAAAAAAACAAAAAACCAACAAAACAAACAAAAACAGAAACAACAAAAACATATTGGACGTGTTCAGGCAGATTTCCCGTTTAACATCTGCATGTTTCTCAGGGACCTGAAACCTCAGCACTCCTTCTGGATACAAGGCTGGCAGGAGCCTCTCTGTTCCCTTTCCTTGCAGTGGGGGACACCTCCAAGCCACAGGCAGCACTGCCACCGGCACCCAGGGCCCCGCGGGCACTGCCTGCTGCATGTCCTGTGTCCCCAACAAGACAGGAGACCACTAAGGCCACGAAACCAGCAGCCACTACGAGAGTGGTTGGGCTGCAACTGGAGACTATAGAGCGAGGCCACCAAGCGGCTGACTGCGGCCAGGGTGGACACATCTTGTGATCCCCCATCTCCCGCAAGAATCCAAGAATCCAAAATGTGTGTGTGGACACTGGCTGACCACCCATCACTCGATGCCTGGTCCACACCCCCTTCCCGACTGTACGGAGCTTCCGGGGTGCCCACCGCATAGCCATGCGCCCAGGTTGGGGGACTAGTTGACCTGGCTTTCAGAGGCGTCCCGGGCAGCTCGGAGCACCGAGCACCACTTTTTCCCTTGGGCTGCAGCAGAGAATGCTGGTGGCCCTCACTGCAGAGGGCAGGACAGAGTGAACAGGGCCAGTGCAGGTGGCCTTGCTCCTGAGCAGAATGGAACATCCCTAAGGAACATTTCCAAGCCAGCTGGAAGCCAGTTACTCGCAACAAAAGTGGCCCTCACTGACACCTGTCTTCAGTGTGAAAACCCATTCCAGTCCTCGTCTGTGGCCCGGACTTGTCTTCCAGTTCACTTCTGATCTAGTTCAACCCCTTTATTCTCAAAAGGGGGACGCTGAGACCCAAACAGGGAAAAGCCAACTGCTCCGAGCCACTGGGATCTTTTTGGAAGCTGAGGCGCCCATGTTGTGACGCAAACGAAGATGCGTGCAGGCCTGCACCGGGGGCACTGGCGGCTCTCAGGAGGGGCTCACGCCACGTGAGGGCGCGCTGTGAAATGCAGGCTTGCTTTTACAAAGGAGAGCTGTGTGCTTATTTAAAATGTTGGGAGGGAGCCAATACTTCCTCACTTGGAACTGCAGTAGAAAATACGTAAATTAAAAAAATTCAGGCCGGGCACAGTGGCTCACACCTGTAATCCCAGCACCTTGGGAGGCCAAGGCAGGAGGACTGCCTGAGGTCAGGAGTTCAAGACCAGCCTGGGCAACATAACAGGCTCTTATCATTGTTAATAAAAACTTAAAGAGATATCACGTGACCTGTGGCAAACCCCTAGCTTGAGTCCTGGCAAGTCTCCCCTGCCCCCTTGGGAGAAGCCCCTGCTCTCAGATCGTCTAATAAGACGCGCCGTCACAGGACAGCTGTGGGGCTTCCCAGGTGAGTGGGATGCTCTATGGACACCTAAGGTTAAGCATTCCAGTGTCATACGACCTGTAACTCACAGGAGCTGGATATAAAACCATGTATAAAAATGCTTTTAAAAAACATTAGGGGCTGGGTGCGGTGGCTCACGCCTGTAATCCCAGCACTTTGGGAGGCCGAGGCAGGCGGATCACAAGGTCAGGAGATCGAGATCATCCTGGCTAACACGGTGAAACCCCATCTCTAATAAAAATACAAAAAACTTAGCCAGGCGTAGTGGCGGGCGCCTGTAGTCCCAGCTACTCGGGAGGCTGAAGCAGGAGAATGGCGTGAACCCAGGAGGTGGAGTTTGCAGTGAGCCGAGATGGTGCCACTGCACTGCCGCCTGGGTGACAGAGCAAGACTCTGTCTCAAAACAAAACAAAAAAAACATGAGGATGCTTTCCCAGCTCTCATGGATCCCAGTGTTTGGCCTGGGATATAACACAGCTTTCCCCAACATCATCAGCTGGTTTAGGCATTTTGGTTAGGGAAAGCTAAGTTATTAATCGAGGTGGACATAAAAAGGCTGAGACACGTAATTCCAGGACTGTGTCCCCGGCCCTCAAGGGTGCCAGAGGCCCCCGGGGCTTTCAGGTGGCAAAGGCTGCCATTGTTTTTGAGACAGGTCTTGCTCTGTCACCCAGGCTGCAGTGCAGTGGCACGACAGCTCACTGCAGCCTCGACCTCCTGGGCTCAATCGATCCTCTCACCTCAGGCTCCTGAGTAGACTACAGGTATATGCCACCATGCCTGACTTTTTAATTTTCTGTTTTTTGGTGTTTTTTTTGAGATGGAGTTTTCCTCTTGTTGCCCAGGCTGGAGTGCAGTGGCGTGATCTTGGCTCACTGCAACCTCTGCCTCCCAGGTTCAACTGATTCTCCTGCCTCAGCCTCCCGAGTAGCTGGGACTACAGGCGCCTGCCACCATGCCCAGCTAATTTTTTTTGTATTTTTAGTAGAGACAGGGTTTCACCATGTTGGCCAGGCTGGTCTCAAACTCTTGACATCAGGTGATCCACCTGCCTCGGCCTCCCAAGGTGCTGGGATTACAGGCGTGAGCCACCACGCCTGACTGGTTTTTTAGTTAGTTTTCTATGTAGACGAGGTCCCACTATATTGCCCAGGCTGATCTGGAACTCCTAGGCTCAAATGATCCTCCCGCCTCGGCCTCCCAAAGTGCTGGGATTACAGGTGTGAGCCACCGTGCCCGGCAGGCTGCCATCTTTTGAGCCTCAGCCATGGTACCTGCTTCTTGACCACCACGTTATGGATCAAGCTTCTTATTTTTGTGTATATCTAGAGATGGGTCCTTTCTCTGTCGCTCAGGCTGGACTTGAGTTCCTGGGCTCAAGTGATTCTACCACCTTGGCCTTCCAAGGAGCAGGGATCACAGGTGTGAGCCACCATGCCCAGCTAGAGCAAGTTTTTAAATGGAACACTGTACTATTTTGTATGATCTATTCCTAACTGTCCAATGTGGCAACCACTAGCTGTATATGGCTACTTAAAATAAAATAAAATTTGCCGGGCGCAGTGACTCATGCCTATATTCCCAGCACTTTGGGAGGCTGAGGCGGGAGGATCACCTGAGATCAGGAGTTCGAGACCAGCCTGGCCAACATGGTGAAACCCCATATCTACTAAAAATACAAAAATTAGCTGGGTGTGGTGGCACGCACCTGTAGTCCCAGCTACTTAGGAGGCTGAGGCGGGAGAATTGCTTGAGCCTGGGAAGTGGAGGTTGCTGTGAACCAAGATCATGCCACTGCACTCCAGCCTGGGTGACAGAGCAAGACTCCATCGCATAAATAAATAAATAAACAAACAAATGTAAACGTCTAGTTCCTTCGTTGCACCATCCGTTTTTCAAGTGCTCTGCTGCCCTGTGTGCCCTGTGGCTGCTGGACTGGGCAGGGAACATTTCCATCTGTGCTGCTCGTCTCTGACACACACATGCTTGATCCATGCTCCCTGCTGGTGAGGAGGCTGCGAGGCCAGGAGGCCCAGAACACAAAGCCATTCCCCTGCTCCCTGCTCCCGCCCTTGGAGCAGCACCAATGCGTCTGTAGGCTGTTTCCCACAGCTGCGCTCCTGGAACTCCTGACTGGGATTGGTCTGGATGAAACGTGGTCACTTGTCTAACAGGAGTGCTGTCTACAGAGGCTGGATGCGGGTGACAGTTGCGGTCCCTCCCCACAGTGCTTTTGCAGTCTGCATAGGATGTTAGAATAACAGCATGCAGATGACCGCGCCGTGTCTTATCAGGAAAGCGTACTGATGTGGAGGCCAAGAAGCTGCTGGCTGAGATTTCAGAACTGGGTTTCTAACCTGCCGTGGGCCTTGGACAGCGGCTGCCATTCTTCTGTGCCTCCCTTTCTCCATTTCACGAGGCCCCGCTATCCCTCTACCTCCCCAGGAGGTCCCAGCACAGGCACTGCTCAGGAAGCACCACCGTGAGGTGCGAAGGGTGTGAAGGTACGAAAGACAGGAGGGCACCACAGGCTGGCGGCACCACTCCCCTCGCGGCCCAGCCAGAAGCCAGGCAGCAGTGTGGGGGCTCATCCTGCCTCTCTGGCTGGTGCCTGACCCCAGCTCTTGAGCCCCCCAAGTCACCGCAACACCCAGGCCTTGTGTTTTTGCTGAAGCTCGTGCCTTAGAGCCTGGCTCCGACGCTTTCCTCCTAGAAGCCTCCCCTGATGCGTCCCAGGAACCCTGGCCTCTCCCCTTGTCCTCACCCCATGCATCGAGCGCTCCCTGGACTCCACCCCTGCGTGGGTCTCATTCCTCTTTGTGTCCTGAGGGCTTGGCTCTAGGCCGCCCAGTAGAGGCTGGCTGGATGAATGCTGATGGGAGGTCTCATCTCTGTCCACAAAACCCCTCCCCCACAGCCATACCCTCACTGCCATGTGACTGTGTTAACAGAAGTCTGCTGGCCTCAGAGGTCTGCGGCCCAGGAAATCTCAGCTGCCATCAGTGATAAACATGACCTCCCTGTGGGCGTCACCTCCACCCCTGTGCTGGATGGGCCTTCTCATCGATTTCAGTGATCATGAAGTTAATCAGCAGTCAGCACTCAAACACGTGCAGAATCAATAACAACTGAAATGATTAGAATCCACATAAGGAGGGCATTCTCATGAGGTATCTGGGGCTTTTGAATGTTCTTGGATGAAACCAGAAATGAAAGGCTGCTAAAATGAAAGCCTGAAAGCCTTCTAGCTTTTTTTTTTGTATATATATATTTTTTAAGTGGAGACGGGATTTCACCGTGTTAGCCAGGATGGTTTTGATCTCCTGACCTCGTGATCCGCCCACTTCGGACTCCCAAAGTGCTGGGATTACAGGCGTGAGCCACCGTGCCCGGCCAAGCCTTCTAGCTTTCAAGACAGAAAGGGGGAACCTGAAGATGATGGTGTGTGCGTGTGTGTGTGTGTGCGCACGCGCGTCTGTGTGTGTGGTGGGGGTTAGAGGGAGGGTGGTCTTGGGGAAGTGAGCTTTGGCAGGTGCGGCCCGTGGAGGCAGCTGGGGACTGGATGACTGGGAATCTCTCCCGTGGAGGGGACAGCCTGAAGCTCGCGGGTGTGAGCTGAGAATACCAGCTCAGGTGGGAAGGGTGGCGGTGGTGTCCACATGGGCCAGCTGCGCTGGTGGAGGCTACAGGGCACCAGGTCGCCCCCTGCAGGCAGCCCCAGCTCAGCCCAACCCTCCAGGTCAGGGCCCTCGGGGACAGTGGTGTGCTTAAAGCTCTGCTGCCCGAGGAAGTGGGAAGCCGGTAAGAGGCGTGCACCGTGCGCTGGCAGTCTCCCGACACTGACAGAATGTCATGATCCAGCCAACGAAGAGGTTTAAGAATGAAGCCAGGTCACCTTTCCACTCCCCACTGCTAAGTAAGGAGGAATCTGTCATTACTGAGTACACTGATACTTACAACCAGGCTTCTTCCATTTATCCAATTCCCTGCAGTAAGAATGGCGGCGACAGTACTTTCTTCACCAAGCTTTATCCACACGATAAATACACTGACAATGACACGTTTTCATTTTCTAACACTGAAGACTATCCAGGGTTGGCCAAAGTGTCAGTGCTCTCACTTACAATGCCAGAGCTGTGATTTTTGGGGGCAAGATTCTTTTACCTTAAAAGGCATTATCCAACCTCAATAAAGCAGCAGGCTAGGCGAACATCAACAGCTACTAACATCACAAAAAGAGACGGACGTCCACACGTGCCTCCTCACTGGTGAAATGCTCCAGCAAAACACAACAGTCAAACAAGCAAAACAGCAACAGACTGAGCAGGGCCTGAGGTCTAACTACCAATTTACAGAAATACAGGAGACACGGGGGAACGCAGAAAGGACACCATCAGCAAAATCCAGATGGGGGACACCCTCCAGGACAAATGACTGGTTCTTCTACAAAGAGACTGCTAAGGACAAGAGGCAGAGGGGGGACCTGCAGCTAGAAAAGGCCTCACGAGCCCTATCCACCAATTACAATGTATGGAGCTGATTTGGATCCAGATTCAAACAACTACACTGTAAACCATTTTTCTTTTTTTATGAGACAGGGTCTCTGTCATCCAGGCTGGCATGCAGTGGTACGATCACAGTTCACAGCAGCCTCGAACTTCTGGGTTCAGGCGATCCTCCCACCACAGCCTCCTGAACAGCTGGGACTACAGACATGTGCCACCGTACCTGGCTAATTTTTATATTTTTTGTCTACATAGGGTTTTGCTATGTTGCCCAGTTTGGTCTAAAACTCCTGGGCTCAAGTGATCCTCCTGCCTTGGCCTCCCAAAGTGTTGGAATTACACAGACATGAACCATTGCACCTGGCTTCAAAGACATTTTGAATGAAGTTTCAAAAGCTAGCATTCCTAAACCAAATCATGCCAATGCAGTCTACAATGAGGCAGGTCTACGTTCCCAGACTCCTCAAGGCTCACTCGTAGGTCCGGGGCAGGCACATCTTAGAAGCGCATCCGTTTCATATCATAAAGACACTCCACGCCTGGGCACCACTCACAGCTGAACTAAGGCCCCGGACACAAGGTATAGGGGCCTGGCTCCTTCGCCCCAAAGCAAGACAGCTCCTGGAGCGAGGGGTGCAGACACCACCACCCAGCCTCCTCCCCTTCACCCACAGGTCTCATGCCAGGGCGCACTAACTCAGCCAACCCAGCCCGGGAGTGATGTCCAGCCGCGCTGCTCCCCACCATGCCATCACCTCACCTTGTGTTATTCTCTGCATGGCTTCTAGTGTCAGTGTTTTTCTTTATTTTTTATTGTCTGCTTCCTATCACTAGAACAGAAGTTCTGAAGAGGCAGGCAGAGTCTGGCCTTGTTCTCCTCTAGCTGGAGAGCCCGCACCAGGGCCTGGTGCCCAGCAGACATGTGCGGTGGCGGGAATGGATGAATTGGTTCCGGGAGCCCAGGACCTCCATGCTGGGCCCCCAGAGGCAGGTTAGGGTTATCTTTCAGGGTTATCGTTAACCCTAAACGCCGTGCCTAGAAGGTTTAGGGTTAAAGATAACATCCGCAGTGCCTGGGAGTAAAGACTTTCTGAAGAAAGATGAAGTTACCACTTTTAACGTAAGCCTCTCTTCAGAAAATAAGAAAATGAAAGAAAATGGTGATTCAATGGCTAGAAGACTGCAGCCAGGCAGGAAAGATAAGAAACCTAATAAAATCTAGCAAACTAGAGGCGACTGTGTGTAAACTCTCACTGACAAGATAGAGTCCACATGAAAGAAGGGCTGAAGTCAAGGAGGTGAAAGGCTGCATGACAAAGAAGGGAATCTAGAGGATCAAAGGCGGCAAGTCCCCTCCTCCCTCCTCCCCGGGGACACCACCCTCCCCCTGGGGACAGAGCAGAGCAAGGCGGTCACCACAGGACCTGCGCCTCCCAGTCGGGGATGGCGAGTCCAGGACCCAGGACGCCCTGCTGCGGCTTTACTCACAGGAGCCGCGGTCTCGGGCTTGGACGCCGGAGCCTTAAAGGTGGATGTCGTTCTGGCCGAATCTGCTCTCCTGTCGGCAGCTGCCCCCATGGACAAGCATTCCAAGTAGTCGGGTGGGGGGATGACAACACTGCTATTCTCAGACAAGTTCACGGTGCTGATGCTTCTCACTGGCGCGGGGCTCAAACCCAAAAAGGACACAGCACGTGTTAGATAATGTCTCACCACCAAACCCCAAACATCCTCTGTGTCCCTGACCAAGGACAACAGTAACAGTACATCACCAATCAAAACCTGATCTTGATCTCACACACACAGACACACACAGTACATATATCAATACAAAACACTGTATTTTTTAAATTTTTTTGCGACAGAGTCTCACTCTGTCACCCAGGCTGGAGTGCAATGACATGATGTCAGCTCACTGCAACCTCTGCCTTCTAGGTTTAAGTGATTCTTCTGCTTCAGCCTCCTGAGTAGCTGGGATTACAGGTGCACGCCAGTGTGCCCAGCTAATTTTTTGTATTTTTAGTTGAGATGGGGTTTCACCATATTGGCCAGGCTGGTCTTGAACTCCTGACCTCGGCTGGGATTACAGCATGAGCCACCACACCCGGCCTAAAACACTAATGTTTTTAGCGGTTTCTAAACATATCCTCACAAGAAATTTTTTTTTTTTTTTTTTTTTTTGAGATGGGGTTTCCCTCTTATTGCCCAGGGTGGAGTGCAGTGGCGCGATCTTGGCTCACTGCAACATCCGCCTCCCTGGTTCAAGTGATTCTCCTGCCTCAGCCTCCCAAGTAGCCGGGATTACAGGCGCCTGCCACCACGCCCAGCTAATTTTTTTGTATTATTATTATTTTTTTTAAGTAGAGACGGGGTTTCATTATGTTGGCCAGGCTAGTCTTGAACTCTTGATCTCAGGTGATCTGCCCGCCTCGGCCTCCCAAAGTGCTGGGATTACAGGCATGAGCCCCTGCGCCTGGCCAAAAAATTATTTAAAAGACATGACAAAAGGAGAGGAAACCTTTTAAATTAGGGGCTGGCTCTTGATTGATTTAATCTAAGGAAAGAAATTGGAGACTAGCAAAAGCTGGAGTGAGCAATGAGCTAAGAGTTAAAAAAAAAAAATGTAAACACTTGAAATTTTAACATCCTAAAAGTGTTACTCAGTTTTTGTTCCCCAGCACAATGGCATTTTAGCTCTTCTGCTAGGGATGAAGATTGCAGACAGCATCAGACCCTGGGGAATGCAACGTCGGACCTGGAGGCCTTCTACCTGGCTAGCTGGATGGGTTATGGGGGTTCTGTGAACTTCGATCCTCCCACCTCAGCCTCCAGAGTAGATGGGACAATGGGCATATGCCACTATGCCCTGGCTAATTGTTTATTTTTTTGTAGAGATGGGGATCTTGCTATGTTGCGCAGGCTGGTCCTGAACTTGTGGCCTCAAGTAATCCTCCTGCCTCCATCTCCCAAAGTGCTGGGATTACAGGCACAAGCCACCGTGCCCGGCCAGTTTCCTCAATTTTTAAAGTGGGGGCCCACCTCATGGGGCTGCTGTGAGAATTAAGTGAAAAAATCAATGCAAAGTCCTTTGGACAGTCTCTAGGCAATAACTACTGTTAGTATCTGATCTGGAATACGGATCTGGGGGTTTTCAGCATGGAGGTGCTCAGCAAAGCCCATCAGTGTATTTCAAGCCATGGGAGTGGACGAGATGGCCCAGCACAGGCAGGAAGGATGGACCCAGGGTGACTCCCAAGAACACTGATGTTTAATTGATGGGCAGAAGAGGGGTGCAAAGAGCTGGTGAGGCAGAAGACAAACAGAGCACAGGTCAAGCAGCCGGGGCCAGAGAACATTCCAGAAAAAGCATACAACAGCGTTAAGGGCTGTAAGATAAGAACGGTAAGATAAGTGTAAGATAAGGACGGAAAACACATGCCTTGGGTTTAGTGACCAGGAGGGGCAGGGCACAGGGAGGGAGTTTCAGAGGGCTGCAGGACTGCGAGGAGTAGGTGGCCTGGGCTGGGTCTCCTCACAGCAGCAAAGCTCGGGGACAACAGAAATCACGGCAGACAGCACTGTGAGCCGCGGTCTCATCTCTGACTAGTCCACGAGAGCTGAGGCTTAGGGCAGGGCCTGCGACAGAGCTAGATGGTGGTGTGTTATAGAAACGACAAGGCAGGGGTTTCTGTCACCGGGAGAGCTCAGCCACGTTCAGGGCTACCTTGGCGTGGGCACGGTCACTGCTTCCGTCTCATTTTCTTCCAGCAACTTCGTGTACGACGACGGGAACCAACCCCTCCTACCGGCAAAGAGGGAGAAAAGACCCTATCAGCAGTAGACACGTGGACGGCAACCTCCCTGAACAACCTGGTGAGAGCTCAGGGCAGACAGGTCCACTGCTCCAGAAACGCCCACGTGTGGAGGAAATGAAATTAAGACTTTTAATAGGTAAATATGGACTTTCACATACACTGAACAATGTGTATTGTTAACAATTTTTTTTTAATAGAGACAGGGTCTCACTCTGTTGCCCAGGCTGGAGTGCAGTGGTGCGATCATAGCTCACAGCAGCCTCGAACTCATGGGCTCAAGCAATCCCCCTGCCTCAGCATCCGAGTAGCTGTGACTAGAAGTGTGCACCACCATGCCTAGCTAAAAAGCAATATATGTTGTATGTATAACATTAATTTGATTTGGATTACCCCTTTTTTTTTCCATATTGGTTTTATTTAATACATCTGAACAATCTGTCTAGAAAACTGACAAGCTAGTTACAGGAAGGCTTGTGCACATAATTATGGCTGAAATTAAGAGGATTGCATTCAAACTACCTACGTGCTAAACCTTAACAAAGTATATCTTATATGCAGATTATCTTCAATAAATCAAATGCTAATTTTATTTTATTTATTTTTTTGAGACAGAGTCTTGCTCTGTCACCCAAGGCTGGAGTGCAGTGGCGAGATCTCGGCTCACTGCAACCTGCGCCTCCCAGGGTCAATCCTGCCTCAGTCTCCCGAGTAGCTGGGATTACAGGTGCCTGCCACCACGCCTGGCTAATTTTTGTATTTTTCATAGAGATGGGGTTTCACCATGTTGGCCAGGCTGGTCTGGAACTCCTAACCTCAGGTGATCTGCCTGCCTTAGCCTCCCAAAGTGCTGGGATTACAAGCATGAGCCACTGCACCGGCCAAATGCTAAATTTTTTTTAAAAACAAAAGAATGTTTAAACTACTTTCAGACAGGTGACTTCATATGCTCTAATAACTATGCATGCACCAAATGTATCTCTACATGCACAGACATACAGAAAATAGCCTGGGATCGAATAACTTCAGTTAACTAAACTAGAACTAAACCATAAACTTAACTTTGGCTAAAATGTGAGCATGTCCACGAAGACAGTTTGCAGCTTGGCTGCTCTGGAAGGGAGGGGCCGTCTGGAGCCCTGCGGGGACCATCACGCCCAGACTTACGCCTTGGACACGTCGTGTTCTCCATAGAGCCAGCCATCCTTCTCCTCGGGGATGAGCAGCGTGATGACATCTCCCTGTGCAAAGCTGAGTAAGGTCTTGTTGGAGCCCGCAGTGTGCGGGAAGATGGTCTTCACTTTCTGCTTCTTCATCATGTTCAGTCCCGTTGCAACCGAAACTGATCGCTGTAAACTGGGATCTTCAGAAGTACCTGTTGAAGGGAGTGTAGCAGTAATGGCTTTTCAAAGCATGAGAATCAATAGGCACATTCCAATAAGCAAACCCCAGGAATCCACCTGTTCTCATCTTGCCAACAACGCTCCTTCCACGGAAACTGACCCTGTCCTATTTCCTCGCTTTGATCATTGCCCAGAAGGGACAGGGACTGTTGAGAAACAGAGGCAGCGTGCAGCCTGAAGGCATGCACCGTGCAGAAGAGGATCCCTGCGGCTGCGGGCTCTTTTCCAGGCCCAAGGACAAGGCAGTGTGTGCCGGGCAGTGTGTGCACTGCTTTAGCCAGGATGGCTCTTCTTAGAGAGGCAAACCGCTCCAACGCCAAACTGCCCTCGCAATTCCAATCGCAAAGGCAGGCTAGGGCCACAGTTCAAACCCAACTGCCAATGTCCACAAAGAAAAGAAGAAAGCTGGAAATGCAGTCGGTCTTGCCATGCTGGCCGCTCAGCTTCTCACCCCCAGGCCTAAGAAGGACAAGGTGAGCATGAGTTCCATTTACAGAGTCCTCACCAGGTGCCAGTCACGATCTCAATGTCTCACAGCTGCCATCCCGCCAGGCTCCCAGGAGGAAGGTGCTGCTATTTATTATCCACAGGACAGACCCCACAGCTGGCAAGTGGCTGGGCCAGGAACCAGCTAGGGCAGGTTTGTCCCATACTCTCTACCCATGAGCACGAGGCTGTGCTGTTCATGCCTCCATTCAAACACAGGCTGATATTTCCACTCCAGGGGAAAAAAGGTAGAAAAAAAAATATATATATATGTATGTATATACATTTGAGACAGAGTCTCACTCTATTGCCCAGGCTGGAGTGCAGTGGCAGGATCACAGCTCACTGTAGTCTGGACTTCCCAGGATTAAAGGATCCTCCCTCCTCAGCCTCCTAAGTAGCTGGGACTACAGGCACATGCCGCCATGCCAGGCTCATTTTAAAATTTTTTTGTAGAGATGGTGTCTCGCTATGTTGCCCAGCCTGGTCTTGACCTCCTGGCCTCAAGTGATCCTCCCAGCTTGGCCTCCCAAAGTGCTGGGATTACAAGTTTGAACCACTGCTTCTGGCCGTTTTTTTTTTTCCATTCAAATTTTCCCAGGCTAGTAATACAACAAGCATCTTTAATTTAAAACAATGCAAGATCTCTTTCTGCTTTATTCTTGCAGATTCTTCATGATTACAACATAAACCTTGCGCCCCCTTAACCTGCCACTCTCTACTTCGCTGGTGTTGAACCCACCAGCAGTTTTCTTTCTTTTTTGAGACAGAGTCTCGCTCTGTCGCCCAGGCTGGAGTGCAGTGGTGTGATCTTGGCTCACTGCAACCTCTACCTCCTGGGTTCAAGCAATTCTCCTGCCTCAGCCTCCTGAACAGCTGGAATTACAGGCGCGTGCCACCATGCTCGGCTAATTTTTGTATTTTTAGTAGAGACAGGGTTTCACCATATTGGCCAGGCTGGTCTCGAACTCCTGACATCGAGATCCACCTACCTTGGCCTCCCAAAGTGCTGGGATTACAGGCATGAGTCACCGCGCCCAATCCTCCACCAGCAATTTTCATTCTGCTTTTACCAATAAGAACCAGAGTCATCTGAATCACTGGGATGCACAGAGTATTACATACTTTAACTGTGTATTTTAGTTAACTGACAGGACTTCCTTCAAAGGCAAACGCCTACAGACCATCATCTTCCTCTGCTGGGCCATCCTAGTCATCATTCTGGAAAACTCTGTTCTTTTGCCCAATAGCTTCACACGCTGTGGTCCAGGGCTCTCTCTCACAAACAGCTTGACTGCCGCAACCTTCACACCATGGGGGCCTGTGAGACACCCCACGTGGATGGGTTGGGGCCATGGCACAGGTCTCGAGGGTCCTGGGTGCTAAAGACTGTGCAGAAGGACGGGGTCTGACCAGTGAAGCAGCCGGCAACATCTGCAGACAGTCAGTGGCTCCAACTTTTGTTTTTGTCACTGTGTCACCCAGGCTGGAGTGCAGTGGCGCGACCTCAGCTCATTGCAACCTCCGCCTCCTGGGTTCAAGTGATTCTCGTGCCTCAGCCTCCTGAGTAGCTGGGATTACAGGCTTGAGCTACCATGCCCAGCTAAATTTTAGTATTTTTAGTAGAGACGGGGGTTTCACTATGTTGGCCAGGCTGGTCTCGAACTTCTGGTCTCAAGCGATCCACCCGCCTTGGACTCCCAAAGTGCTGGGATTACAGGCGTGAGCCACTGCCTCTGGCCCCAGCTTGTTGAAATATAGTCAACAGAATTAAGAAATCCAAGTTGGAACTTAAGTTCTTCAAAGAGCATGAGATGCTCTGTTAGAGATGATGAAAAACACTGATTAGAATTCAAACCAGCTGGGCATGGTGGCTCACACCTGTATTCCCAGCACTTGGGGAGGCCCAGGCAGGTGGATCACCTGAGGTCAGGAGTTCGACACCAGCCTGGCCAACATGGTGAGGCCCCATTTCTACTATAAATACAAAAATTAGCCAAGCTTGGTGGCGCATGCCTGTAGTCTCAGCTACTTGGGAAGCTGAGGCAGGAGAATCGCTTGAATCTGGAAGGTGGATGTTGTGGTGAGCCGAGATCGCGCCACTGCACTCCAGCCTGGCTGACAGAGTGAGACTTGATCTCCAAAAAAAAAAAAAAAAAAAATTCAAACCAAGCTTATTGGTAAGCTTAATAATCATAATTTTGTCATGTTGATAATTATGAAGTGCTGGGAAGGGAAGAGCGTGGTCCCTTTAAATGATACAGAACTGTGGAATGAAAGTGCTGGGTAGAGGAGGGTGTGGTCTCTGGCTAGGGTTCCACTCCTACAGACCTAGGTGAGGACAGGCATTTCCTGCCCAAATGTTGCATTTCCCAAGACCACCCTGGCCTGCCATGTCCCCATCCTGTGCCTATAAAAACCCTCAAGACCCTAAGCAGGCAGACACGCAAGCTGCTGAACGTTGAAAGGAGCACGTTGCTGGAGGAACAAACACAGTGGCTAGGTGTCAAGAGGGAGGCACCAACAGGCTGCAGCACGCTGGCAGGCCACTGAACAGCAGAACAACACAGAGTTGGGCTGTGACAGTTGGCCAAGGTCACTGAGTGGCCCGACTCCAGGGGAAAACCTCCCCACTCTATCCCCTCCTGACTTCCCCCATCTGCTGAGAGCTACCTCCACTCAGTAAAACCTTGCACTCATTCTCCAAGCCCACGTATGATCCGATTCTTCCGGTACACCAAGGCGAGAACCCGGGATACAGAAAACCCTCTTTCCCTGTGACAAGGTAGAGGGTGTAATTGAGCTGGTTTACACAAGCCACCTATAGACTAAAACTAAAACTAAAAGAGCTCACGGTAACATGCGCCCACTGGGGCTTCAGCTGTAAACATTCATCCCTAGATACTGCTATGAGGTGGGAGCCCCATAGCCTGCCCATCTGTCTATTCCCCTAGAGGTCTGAGCACCGGGGCACTGAAGAGGCGAGCCACATCCCCATCGCAGGCCCTGCAAGGGGGACAAGGGAACCTTTCCCATTTCAATGTGAACTTTTACAGCTTATTTTATTGCAAAAAAAGTTTTATTACAATTGCCACCAAATATGGAACACACAGCGAGGCTATGCATGTTTCTTATTTATTGATTGATTGACTGATGGATTGGCTGAGACAGAGTTTCCCACTTGTCACCCAGGCTGGAGTGCAGTGGTGCGATCTCAACTCACTGCAACCTCTGCCTTCTGGGTGTAAGCGATTCTCCTGCCTCAGCCTCCCGAGTAGCTGGGATTACAGGCAGGCACCACCACGCCTGGCTAATTTTTTGTATTTTTAGTAGCGATGGGGTTTCATCATGTTGGCCAGGCTGGTCTCAAACAACTGACCTCAGGTGATCCACCTGCCTCGGCCTCCCAAAGGGCTGGGATTACAGGCGTGAGCCACCGTGCCTGGCCTCCATTTATTTGTAAATAGATAATTCTCAACAGTATGTTTACTCTGGATAAACATCAGTCAGTACGTAGAACTGATAAATGTCAGAGAAATGTATCACTTATCAGAGCGTCTCACAGTCTAGTCCTGTATTTCTTCTGAACTCACGCTCTGCAAAGCCAGGGCTGAATGTATCTACCATACCTGCTTGTTTACCTCCAAACCTTGCAATACATTTATACAAAATATTTATTTCACAGCTTATCTTAAAACAAATGTAAAAGGTATCTTCAAATAAATCAGACTGAATCTCTTACCTGTTGAATTATTTACCCTTTGTGAATTCGGGGCAGCCATGGCTGGGTTATTAAACATATCGATCAAGGGACTGGTATATGCTCTGCCTGAAGGAGCAGGGGGCATCTTTGGTGAGCATTTAGAAAGGGTGTCGTAATCTTTCCTAACCTGTGAAAAATTCTTTATTAGTCCAATATTAGTATAATGCAGAACCGGAATTACACAGATTCCCAAGGCTGTTTTTTTTTTTTTAAATAATAGGCTATTTATTTATTTATTTATTTATTTTGAGACAGAGTCTCGCTGTGTTGCCCAGGCTGGAGTACAGTGGCACGATCTCAGCTCACTGCAACCTCCGCCTCCCAGTTTCAAGTGATTCTTGTGCCTCAGCCTCTTGAGTAGCTGGATAACAGGCACGCACTACCACATCTGGCTATTTTTTGTATTTTTAGTAGAGACGAGGTTTCACCATGTTAGCCAGGCTGGTCTCAAACTTCTGACCTCAAGTGATCCGCCCGCCTAGGCCTCCCAAAGTGCTGGGATTACAGGTGTGAGCCACCATGACTGGCCACATTTCAGGGGGTTTGAGATGGGCAGAAAGAGTGGATCCATGTGTTCAAAGTACCTGCTGCATCCCAGTCTCCACATAGAGCCCAGGTTCAAAGATCAGCAAACTACAAATGTGCGAATTCATTACTGTGAATACTTTGATGCCTATTTTTTTTTCCTGAAGTGCCTTACGTTGTGATGAATGCCATCAGAGTGTGTCTAATTTATTCTGAGACACCTATACTTCCTTCCTTGGGAGTAAACTTAGTTGGAATGATTACAAATAAAAACAGTAAGTATGGTTGGGTGCAGTGGCTCATGCCTGTAACCCCAGCACTTTGGGAGGCCGAGGTGGGCGGATCACGAGGTCAGGAGATCGTGACCATCCTGGCTAACATGGTGAAACCCTGTTTCCACTAAAAATACAAAAAAATTAGCCAGGCGTGGTGGCGGGTGCCTGTAGTCCCAGCTACTTGGGAGGCTGAGGCAGAATGGCGTGAACCCAGGAGGCGGAGCCTACAGTGAGCCGAGATTGCGCCATTGCACTCCAGCCTGGGTGACAGAGCAAGACTGTGTCTCAAAAACAAAAAAAATAAAAAAACAAAACAGTAAGGATAAAATTTCCAAAACAAAGATAATAGCGCCAAACATAGTATAAAACATGTGCCCAACTTATGGTGGCTCATGCCTGTAATCCCAGCACTTTGGGAGGCCGAGGCAGACAGATCACGAGGTCAGGAGTTTGAGACCAGCCTGACCAACATGGCAAAACCCTGTCTCTACTAATAATACAAAAATTAGCCAGGCATGGTGGTGCGCCCCAGTAATCCCAGCTACTGAGGAGGCTGAGGCAGGAGAATCACTTGAACACGGGAGGTGGAGGTTGCAGTGAGCCGAGATCACTCCACTGTACTCCAGCCTGGGCGACAGAGCAAGAAAGACTCCACCTTAACAACAACAAAAAACAAACATGTGCCCAGCTACCTTCGCCCGTAAAGGTAAGGGGATAGAGGTGTGAAAAGGTGGTCCTGGAAGTAATAAAGGGGGACCTGTGATTCCCACCAACACAGGCAAATTTGGCCCAGATCAAGTTAGGAAACACACGATTGAAATCTGGAAGAGAAAACTGGCTCCTACCACATTGCTTCTCTCGATCATGGGTGAAGCCTGAGGAGTTCCGGACACGGGGGTAGAGGCTGGGGTCTTTATTTCTTCAATCATATTCATGATTTTCTCTGGCACTTTGATGGCATCAACACAGGTCTCCTGCCACCGAGGCAGCTTGGAATTCAGTAGTTCTGCAGACTGCAAAGCCAAAAGAAGAAGACTAAAGACAAAGAAGATTGTCTGAAGAGCTGAGAAAAATGACATCACGTCATATCGCTGATAACAGATTACTGGCTTAGCACCAGGAGTGTGGGGGCCCTGGGTTAAATTCGGTGAGCACTTTAAGCACCTAGAGGATCAGCTGTGTCTCACCGGCTGAGAGGGGCAAAGGCTCTGACTCAAAAGGAAATTTCCTGATCCCTCAGTGTGAATACAGAGCATGGGACTAATACGGGGATGGTAAATGGTTAAGAGCAAGAACAGAAACTCAAAGGGAGGGAGGGAGCAATCTGTATGAATCCCGTTTTCCAGGTGGCCCCAGAGACGCCAACCATCACTTTCTCCCTCCCACTCCTACTAAAAGCAGCACCTCCAACACAGGCCACCGGCCCAGGAGTTGACTCTGACCGATTCAGACATTAGAGAAGTGAATCAGACACTGTCCTGATAGTCTGTCTATGGGGAAGAGGGACTGTGGGTGAGTGGTGGGCAGTGCTGAGGGACGCCCCCACCACAGGCCAAACAAGGTTTTGCAGAGCAGACCTGACCAGCAGGGGTGAGAACCAGCAACCCTGGAGGCAGAGTGCCCCTCCAGCACCCACAAGCCTGGCTCTGCTCCTGACAACTGGATTCTCAGAGGCCCCCCAAGCGCTTCCAGTGAGCACCTTTTCTGAAGAGCACTCTGGTTGGGAAAGGGGAGGCAGGAGCCTGTCCTGCGGCTGTGTGCATGGCAGTCACACTGCTTTTACTCAGCCTCTGAGTTTATCAAGAGTGGTGGGGGGCTGATGTCAGTCCTGGGGAAGGGCAAAGACCCCCTCACACCACCCCTGTCTCCAAATGCCACCCCACCCCCAACTATCACCCTGACACTCTGCAGCACCGTGGACCAGCTGCTTGGGCCTGCTTCATCCCAACTCCACAGAAAGGACTGAGGCGCTTTAGCTGAATTAAGGGAAGCCACAAAACCAGTTTTCAGATACTCGAAGAAACTTCCAGCATAGAAACGAGCAGATTTGGTCTGCGTCACTCTAGAAAGCATTACTGGGACCGATGGTTAAGTCTAAGAAAGACTCTGCTGATAACTGGAGCTCCCTGAAAAGGTGCTAGGCTGCCTCATGACACGGTGGGGATATCACACAGGAAGAGAACCTCAAGGTCACCTCTGTCCTCTCCAGCCTGCGACCCCGGTGCCACAGGATGCCCTCACTCTGGGAAGAGAAGATTCTAAAGTGAACTCTACATTCCCGAAACTAGTACAGACATGCTGTTGACAAAAGTGATCACCTAATACAGCAACTATTTCCTTTGCTGTAACCATTTTCTTCTTCTTTTTTGAGAGAGGATTTTGGCTCTGTCACCCAGGCTGGAGTGCACTGGCACAATCACAGCTCACTGCAACCTCGAACTCCTGGGCTCAAACAATCCTTCCACCTCAGCCTCCTGAGTAGCTGGGGTCACAGGTGCACATCACCACACCTGGCTAATTAAAACTTTTTTTTTTTTTTTTGGTAGAGATAGGGTCTCGCTATGCTGCCCAGGCTGGTCTGGAACTCCTGGGCTCAAGTGATCCTCCTGCCTTGGGCTCCCAAAGGGCTGGGATTATAGGCATGAGCCACTGTGCCTGGCCTGCTGTACTAATTTTAAATCTTATTTAGGGAGCTGAATATTCCTTTTTCTTCTTTTTTTTTTTTTTTTTTTTTTGAGACAGAGTCTTGCTCTGTTGCCCAGGCTGAAGTGCAGTGGTGTGATCTGGGCTCACTGCAACCTCAGCCTCCTGGGTTCAAGCAATTCTCCTGCCTCAGCCTCCTGAGTAGCTGGGATTACAGGTGCTCACCACATGTGATTAATTTTTGTATTTTTAGTAGAGACAGGGTTTCACCATGTTGGCCAGGCTGGTCTCAAACTCCTGACCTCAAGTGATTCACCCACTTTGGTCTCCCAAAGTGCTGGGATTACAGGCGTGAGCCACCATGCCCAGTCCTGAATATTCCTTAAAGTTGTAAAAAGTTTATAGAAAATACAACATTTGCATACATACAAGGCCAAAGTATTTTTCCTTTAAAACAAAGACAAAGCTGACTTATATTCAAGCTCTTGCAAAGCTTCTCCTATATTGGAACACTCTCTAACTTTACTATGAACAACAATGAATTTCTGACCTCAACCAGTGCTAGTTTTGGATGTTTACAAAGGCCCAACAGAGTTCATAATTTAAAACAAAGGAAAGGAAATGTGACATGTGTTGCATCATGATTCCTGGGGGTTCGAACCTCACAGTTGTGTGTGTTGGAAGGAGGGTGATGAGGTCATTCAGTTGAATAAACCAGGAACCAATACCACCAAGAGGAATGAACGCATCACTGAGCCCAGATGTCCTGATGTGCGTGAATGGGGGCCCGTGGGCTGGGGCAGAGCTGCCCGTGACCCCCGGACACGGACCCATGAAGGGAGCATCTCAAATCGCCCAGGTGGGGTAGACCTGGGCCCGCTGGGACTCACCAGCAGCTATGGTGAAGACATTGATGCTGAGGACACATCAGAAAGGGCCTGGGGAAAGCTGACTCGCAGGTGAGAAGAGCAAACACGTGCTATTTTTCAATGATGAAGCATTATTTTATGAAGGACTTTAAATATGGATGTATTATTAATTAATTAAACATTATACATGGACGTTTGACCATTTCAGCTGTATTTCTATAAGTTTATATGTTCAAGTTGGCCAAACACAGTTTCTCTGGAATCTTTTCATTGGCAAAATGGCCCACTGCTTTATATTGGGCATGTGTGGAAGGTGAGTGGCGTGCATGTGTGTCTATCTCTGTATGTATGGACTGATTGAGACAGGGTCCCGCTCTGTTGCTCAGGTTGGAGTGCAGTGGTACAATCATGGCTCACTGCAGCCTCAACTTCCCAGGCTGAAGGGATCCTCCCACCTCAGCCTCCTGAGTAGCTGGGACTACAGGCACATGCTACCATGCCTGGCTAGTTTTTTTATTTTTTATAGACACAGAGTTTTGCCATGTTGCCCAGGCCCACCTCAGCCTCCCAAAGTGCTGGGATTACAGGCGTGGGCCACAGCCCAGCCTTCTGGGGCATTTAAATATGAAATAAAGTTATTAATACACTCAAGGCAATTTGCCACCACACCCACCTGTAAGTGATAATAATGTATGTGGTTTGCAAAGCCACAGTGCTTATCAACCAGAAAGCAGAAGCGCCTCTTCTCTTCAAGCAGAGCCTCTTTGCAACCATCTGCAATGAATTTCTGGATTTCACTCTGACGAGAAGTAACGGTCTCCACATACTAAAAAAAAAAAAATAATAATAATAATTATATAAGCATGACATAAGCATCAGATAGCGTGCAGCCTGACGTTTATCTTCTGCCATCTTTACACCTGCTTTATTTGAATAATAGAGTAAATACATGAGAGGAAAGAATGCTGTAACCTGACCTAAGTAGATACCATCATTCTCCTTGAGGTCCCTGACTCGTGTGCAGAGAGAAGTTGCCCAAGGGCTTGACATTCCCATGGGGCAATTTGCACAAATATTACTTTGTACTCCAGAGATATGATTGTATCCTACTGGAAAGCACCACGGGCTTTGGAACCAGAAAGTTCCAGGTTCAAACCCAGTTCCAAATGCCAACAATAGGTGACATGCTTTGGCTGTGTCCCCACCCAAATCTCATCTTGAATTGTAGCTCCCGTAATTCCTATGTGTTTCGGGAGGGACCTGGTGGGAGGTAATTGAATCATGGGGGCAGGTCTTTCCCATGCCATTCTTGTGATAGTGAATAAGTCTCACAAGATCTGATGGCTTCATAAAGGGAGTTTCCCTGCACAAGCTCTCCTTTGCCTGCTGCCATCCATGTAAGACGTGACTTGCTCCTCCTTCCCTTCCACCATGACTGTGAGGCCTCCCCGGCCATGTGGAACTGTGAGTCCATTAAATCTCTTTCTTTTGTAAATTGCCCAGTCTCAGGGTATGTCTTTACCAGCAGCATGAAAATGGAGTAATAAAATATGATTTAACCTAAGCCTCATTTTCCCCATCTGTACAATGGGAATAGTAACACTGATCATGGAGAGTCCCTTCTTCTTTCAGAGCCAGGATAAAAAGCCCATGTTTTGGCAGGAGGTCACTGATTAATTATACTTAACTCAGGGAAACTCTACAGCCTTCAGCTCTCAGTCAAAATGCTTATTTTTAAAAACTGATAGATTATATATTTATAGGGCACATGTGATAATGATCAAAGCAGGGTCCTTGGGTGCCCATCACCTCAAATTCTTATTATTTCTATGTGTTGGGGACATTCCAAGACCTCTTTTCTAACTATTTTGAAATAATGCATCGCTGTTAACTATAGTCACCCTACTCTGCTATTGGACACTAGAACTTATTTCTTTTATCCAATTGTATGTTTGGACCCATTAACCAACCTCTCCTTCATCCACTCCCCAGTCAACACAATGACCATCCTCAGCTATCTAGAGAATGACAGGTAACCATCATTCTACTCCCCACTTCCATGAGATCAACTTCAAAACTTTTTTTTTTTTTCAGATGGAGTCTCATTCTGTCACCCAGGCTGGAGTGCAGTGGCATAATCTCGGCTCACTGCAACCTCTGCCTCCCAAGTTCAAGCAATTCTCCTGCCTCAGCCTCCTGAGTAGCTGCAACTACAGGTACCTGCCATCACCCCAGCTAATTTTTGTAGAGGCAAGGTTTCACCACATTGGCCAGGCTGGTCTCAAACTCCTGACCTCATATGATCCTACTGCCTCGGCCTCCCAAAGTGCTGGGATTACAGGCGTGAGCCACCGCACCCGGCTAACCTCCTCTTAAACTGTGCAAATTGTCAACAACAAAAGAAAACAAGATATTGTTGAAAAGCTCACCTCAACTTCTTTGTGTTCATATTTGAGTGCGTTTCGGCTTCCCTGGCTTTTCCTTCTGATCTTCTTCAACTCAGCTTGGGATTTCTCCAAAGACTCTAATTTATTCTTGTGTTCTGTTTGGTATCTTTTTAGAGTTGCCTGTAAGTTAAACGGCTGTGCTTATTTTACTGCGGCACCACATTAATTGTCACACAGTTGCCTTTACTCACACTTCCACTGTGTGTGGCTCAACGGGGCCCTGACACCCTCACTTCACACCATCCTCACACTGGCTGGGGCCCCCACACCCACACCAGTTCACACCATCCTCCTGCTGGCCGGGGTCCCATGCCCACACTTCACACCATCCTCATGCTGACCAGGGCCCTCACCCCTCAGTTCACACTGTCTGCATGCTGGCTGGGACCCTCACCCTGCAGTTCACACCATCCACACACTGGCTGGGACCCTCACTCATTTCACACCATCCTTACACTGGCTGGGACCATCACCCCGCAGTTCACACCATCTGCATGTTGGCTGGGGACGCTCACCACACAGTTCACATCATCCTCACACTGGCCGGGGCCCTCGCTCCTCATTTCACACCATCTTTACGCTGGCTGGGACTGTCACCCCGTAGTTCACACCATCTGCACGATGGCTGGGACCCTCACTCTGCAGTTCACACCATCTGCATGCTGGCTGGGACCCTCACCCCACAGTTCACATCATCCTCACACTGGCCGGGGCCCTCACTCATTTCACACCATCCTTACGCTGGCTGGGACCCTCACCCCGCAGCTCACACCATCTGCATGATGGCTGGGACCCTTACTCTGCAACTCACACCATCTGCATGCTGGCTGGGACCCTCAACCTACAGTTCACACCATCCACACACTGGTTAGAGCCCTCACCCCTCAGTTCACATTGCCCCCTTCATGCAACTTTAATGTCTTGGCTTTGTTCTAAAGGTTACTGTTTAAATGAGGAGCCCCCGACCAGAAGGCAAGTCTCTAAGGACATCTTCTCTTTCTTTTATTCCTTCTTTCCTCAAAGGCTTTTTGATGCTGGGTGGTTAACTTTCTTCTGCCACCCAAAGTCTCAAAGTCCCATCCAAAGCACTTAGCCACCAAGGTGGTTGCAGCAAGCTGAGATCGCGCCACTGCACTCTCTGCCTCCCGGGTTCAAGTGATTCTTGTGCCTCAGCCTCTCCAGTAGCTGGGATTACAGGCGCACACAACCACGCCCAGCTGTATTTTTAGTAGAGACCAGGTTTCACCATGTCAGCCAGGCTGGTCTCGAACTCCTGACCTCGGATCCACCCGCCTTGGCCTCCCAAAGTGCTGGGATTACAGGCGTGAGCCACCACGCCCAGTGAACACAGGGTCTTAAACGGACCCGCGTCAGAATTCAAATCCCTGTTTTCCCTATAATCTGTGAAGTGCAGATAAGAAGGGTGTCTGGCCGGCACGGTGGCTCACGCCTCTAATCGCAGCACTTTAGGAGGCCGAGGCAGGTGCACCACGAGGTCAGAAGTTTGAGACCAGCCTGGCTAAGATGGTGAAACCCCGTTCTACTAAAAAATACAAAAATTAGCCGGGTGCAGTAGTGGGTGCCTATAATCCCAGCTAATTGGGAGGCTGAGGTAGGAGAATCGCTGGAACCCAGGAGGCGGAGGTTGCAGTGAGCCCCGAGATCGCGCCACTGCACTCCAGCCTAGGCAACAGAGCAGGACTCCATCTCAAAAAAAAAAAAAAAAAGAATGGTGCCTATGTTTTGGAGTTTCTGAAGGGATAACAATTAGATAACATATGTAAATCACTTGGCATGAAATGCACCTTAGCAGCTGTCCGGGTCCTGTGGCCTCCTGCCAGGAGGGTGCAGCCAGGCAGCAGTCCTCACGAGGACGACAGGGGAGGGATGATTCCAGGGCAACTCACACACTCACTGCCACATAGGGGTCTGGGTGAGCAGAAAGGGGACTTTGAGTGGCAGGAGAAAGTTAAGTACTCTATAGAGCAAGGGAAGATGGCAAGAGCCCTCAATACCAGGGCTGTAGGGCCACCCTGAAGGGGACCTGGAGAAACCTGCTGAAATGGACAAAAGTGGATAGAGAAGGGGCGCCATGCAGGAGCGGTCTCTGCAGATGGGCCAGGGCACACCGGGAGCCCCGGACGGTGCTCTCCCGCACACCACCCACAGCCTGAAGTGCTGCTGGCTTAGGAAGTGTTATGTCTGCATCAGCTGCAGTGACAGAAGCACAAATGTCCTACAGCGTGAATGTGTTCTGTGAAGACAATGCTTTCTGGAAGCAGTGTGATTTCCTGCAATACTTTTTCCTATGCCTTTTTTTTTTTTTTTTTTGAGATGGAGTCTTGCTCTGTCGCCCAGGCTGGAGTGCAGTGGCGCAATCTTGGCTCACTGCAACCTCCGCCTCCCGGGTTCAAGCCATTCTCCTGCCTCATCCTCCCGAGTAGCTGGGATGACAGGCATGCACCACCATGCTCAGCTAATTTTTTTTGTATTTTGAGTAGAGATGGGGTTTCACTATGTTGGCCAGGCTGGTCTTGAACTACTGACCTCAAGTGATCCGCCTGCCTTGGCCTCCCAAAGTGCTGGGATTACAGGCATGAGCCACCGCACCTGGCCCCTATGCTTTCTAGTAAGATCCCAAGTGTTAGCGAAAACCGGCCCACACAGCCCAAAGAGAGCTTGTCGGTTTCATGCATCTGGGCATCATCAACACGGAGCTTCTCTCCTGTCTGCTGCTGCTGAGTCAACAGTGGGAACAAGTTCTCCCCAGGCTGGGAGGTCAGGCAGCCCAAGGCTGGGGCTGGAGGAAAACCATGCACTTACATTCATATATTTCACGTCAAGTTCTATCTTCTTCTCCAGCTCATGGATAATCTCTTTGTGGAATTTTTTAAACTGTTAACAAAAGGAAATAAATTCATACCAGGTTTGAGATTTTAAGCAAAATAAGTTCTAAAACCTGAAATGAGTGTATTTTGTAAATAGAAACACAGATCACGTACATTTTCATCAAGACTCTCGTTGAGTTTCTTGTGGGTACTTGAAATCTCTATGAGGACATGTCCTGGGAACAAAACCAGATATGTTAGCGGGAAGCCATTGCGTATTTTTTTGTTTTGAAATGGAGTTTTTGCTCTGTCGCCCAGGCTGGAGTGCAAAGGCACGATCTCGGCTCGCTGCAACCTCCGCCTCCCGGGTTCAAACTATTCTCCTGCCTCAGCCTCCCAAGTAGCTGGATTACAGGTGTGCATCACCATGCCCGGCTAATTTTTTGCATTTTTAGTAGAGACAGGGTTTCACCGTGTTGGCCAGGCTGGTCTTGAACTCCTAACCTCAGGTGATCAACTGCCTTGGCCTCTCAAAGTTCTGGGATTACAGGTGTGAGCCGCCGCGCCCGGCCCATTGCACAGTTTTGTAAAGTATTAGGAAAAGTGAAACAGGACAGGGAAACACAGAAATACACTGTCCTCAGGGTCTCTAAGCATCATCCCTGAGACACATCAGGAGCACAACAGGGTCCCCACAGTGGCTTCCAGGGGGACACAGCTGAGAGCAAACAGCTTCTACAACATAATTAATCAGACAAATGCAAACTCTCTTCAAATTCACATGAGTCTTTCTGTTCTGTCTTTTGTTTTTTGAGACAGGGTCTGGCTCTGTCACGCAGGCTGGAGTGCAGTGGCACGACCTTGGCTCACTGCAGCCTCCACCCTCCTGGGTTCAAGTTATCCTTCCACCTCAGCCTCCCGAGTAGCTGGGACTACAGGCGTGCACCACCACACTCAGCTATTTTTTTGGGACATTTTGTGGGGAGGGTTTTTCACCATGTTGCCCAGGTTGGTCTCGAACTCCTGACCTCAAGTGATCCGCACACCTCGGCCTCCCAAAGTGCTGGGATGACAGGTGTGAGCCACTGTACCTGGCCCACGTGGCCCTTTCTATATGCACTTTTTCCCTAAGCCAAGTTCTATATATCTGATTTAAATTTTGAAATTGTCTCACAAATGATTACTTCGGTCATCACAGTAGCTAACTCTAGGAATAAAAAATGATTTATTTTTATCGAATCCCCAGAGTAATCTGATTATCTGTCAGGCACGAGAGATAAAGGCTATTTCTTTTTTCTCACGTTAGTTCTTACAATGTTTTGGAAAATACTAACGCCAGGGGAACCCGCAGCAGGAAGAGTGCTCAGCCCTGCCTCTCCTGGGAATACACCAGCCCCTGAAACCAAGCACAGTCACGTGATGGGCAGGATGCTCCAGGACAGAGAAGCCTCACCACCAAGGGCAGCAATCACGCCCCCGGGTTTGCAATCATATCTCTGCAGTGAGTGGCAGTGCGCCAGCTCTCTGCCACCTTTCTACACGTGACATCTGATAAAGGTGAACAAGGGCCTCTCTTTGCCAACTTATCTGCAGGAACCAAATGGGTTTCCTAGGGTCTGACACCTAAGAAATGGAGAAACACATAGACTCATCTGGAACCACTGTTACCACCACCATCAAACAATGCCGACCAACATCAAGATGTGCCGGCGGACCATCCTACAGCTCAGCGGCCAGATAAAAACGAATTCCAGGCCGGGTGTGGTGGCTCACGCCTGTCATCCTAGCACTTTTGGGAGGCTGAGGTGGGAGGATCGCGAGGTAAGGAGTTCGAGACCATCCTGGCCAACACGGTGAAACCCCGTCTTTATTAAAAATACAAAAATTAGCTGGGCATGATGGCGCGTGCCTGTAATCCCAGCTACTTGGGAGGCTGAGGTGGGAGAATTGCTTGAACCTGGGAGGCAGAGGATGCAGTGAGCCGAGATCGCACCACTGCACTCCAGCCTGGGTGACAGAGTGAGACCCTGTCTCCCCGCCCCCCAAAAAAGGAATTCTAGTGGGGAACTGAGAGGCTGCAGGGGAGGAATCGGAATGAGGACTGTGGTAGAATATGGGGAGAGAGAGAAAGCACAGACTGGACTATGGCCTCGGCTATGATCACCATACAAATGACCCTAACATGTCCTGTTCTAGGTACATCTGAAGACATCTGAGTCTGACACTGGCCACCCAGGCTTCCCTTGTCCCAGCTCAGGATTCAACCCTTGCTGAACACGACCACACAGACGTCCCATCGGGCACACCTCATCCTCGACATGTCTCAAAGTGACCTCTCTGGCTGCCCTGCATTCTCTAATTCCAGCTCTCAGCTGCCAGCCAGCCAAGGATCAACTTCTCGCCCATGTGTAATACCTGACAATCCCTTGGGGATAGGAGGCCATCATCGGAGCCACCTGTAGGGTGCAACCATGTCCCTTCCTAAGCTCTGTGGTCTCTTCCCTGCCCAGGACAGAAGGCATGGGGAATGGCATGTGAAGTCACCAAGACATGTTCACCAGGTGATCTGTTCCACCAGAGATGGTGGAGGATTCTCCCATCCACCCCCAGCACTCACGTCCCACCACGTGGGCTTTCGAGGAGGTCCTCTCTCATGCCTGCCCAGCCCCAATGCCTGCTTCCATCCCTCATCCTCTCTCTGGACTCCCAGCTTGTTCTTTCCCAGATCACCTTCCCCACAGATGCCAGGGATCTTTCCAAAATGCAGGCGTAACATGTCGCTCCCCTGCTCCCCCCATGGTGTTCCAGGGAAACCAGCTTCCGAGCTGTACTTCAGAGCCCTCTGCAAACAGTGCTACCTAGACAAGGTGGGGTCAGAGGCTCTCAGATAAGCAGAAATTGCAGGGTTTGTGACAGGTATATAACCTAGTCCTTAAGCCCTGTGGGATTTTACAGCGCTCTGACGGAGTAACTCAATGGCTAAACACGGGGAGTAAAGACAGAACCATCCCACCACTCAGGGCTCCACCCTCCAAGTAAGCGAGCTTCCCACTCCACATCCTTAGCAACGCTGGCTTCATCTTCCAGAACGGGGCATGAGAAAACCGACAGACCAGAATTCTTCACAAAAGCCACCTTCACACAGCCAAGAGCATAATTCCATTAATATGCCATTTTATAGCCCCTCAGTCATTTCAGATACAAACTCAGTTACTTTCACATCTATTTTAAACCCACAAACAATTCCTCATTGGGGATGAAATATAAACAACAACAAAACCCGCTCCAGTTATTTAGAAAATCAGACACTCTATTCTTGGCAAAGGAGATCTACTTAAAATACATAAATAAATAAACATCTAAAAATAATGTGGCTCAAAGCATTCGGTGATTTGAGCTAGAGGAAACACATTCACATTTTTTCCCTCATACTGTTCTCTTTCATGAACTTTATTTCCACAACCTTATATAATGTGGATCTCTGGGAAGCATGGTGCCAAAACCAAGGTGTGTGCTAGGGTGGACGCCAACACCGTTGAACCTGGTGCTCTGGCCTGGCCGGGCCTCTGGGCACGCTCCATGCTCCTGCCCGTGGCTTCCCGCAGCTTGGCGGAGAGGCACAGTGAAGCAGCTCTTTCACTCTGCGGGCAGGCAGGCAACACCTGGCCTTGTTATTCCTGTCCCTCACTGCTCCTGGAATTCAGATGCCGACCTCACAGCAGCTGGCCGCCGCGGAGTCCGCGGTCACAGAAAGGATTAACACACATCTTGGCTGCGATTCTGCAAGTAGCCGAAAGAGTATCTTGAAGCGGAAGATGAAAACACCCTTTATGTTCAATCTGCAGAAGTTTCATCTTAAATAGAGCAAGTGTTACTTTATGTTTAAAATGCGATGCCACATGGGTTTGTTTGCTCTTAGTTCGGTAACCTACTTTTTCAGAAATTACATTTGAAAAGGGGGAAAAAAAAACCCGGAGGGTGGGGCGAAGCAGGCACAGCCTGGACTCAGAAGAAGCAAAGCTAAGCATGCGCCCCAATAAGAAACACACCACTGCTGTGCACACTGGGGCGCCTGCTTCCTTTTTCCCCCGGTTATGTTTGGAGTCACCCTTTTGGGAAGAAACTCAGCGCCGTCATTACAGTACTGTGATTCAGTCTGAATAAGTGGCAATATACACGTATTTCAAAAGCAAGAATTCAACATAACTCGAAGACATTTTCTGCCATCAATTTTTCCTCAATATTCGCAGAAATAATTCACACAGAGTGTTAGAGCTCTGCGAGAGCTTGTCTAGCAGGTTGTGGAAATCTCCAACAAAAAAAGACTGGTTAATGGTGGTATCACTCTGATTTTAGAAACTGTGAACAAATATGCCCAACATTTTGGACACTATTGTGTAAAGAGATGCATTTAGCCAATAGGTGGTATGGAGTTAAAACAAAAAAAGAACAAAATTTCAGGAAGATTATTGGTATGAATGCCTAGAACATTTTCATTGGAAACACAGGGCCAGGTGCGGTAGCTCAAGTCCCAGCACTTTTTCGGGTTCAGGCGGGAGGATCGCTTGAGGCCAGGAGTTCAAAACCAGCCTGGGCAACACAGTGAGAACCCCCCCCACCATCTCTACAAAAAAAAATTAAAAATTAGCTGGGCTTCATGGAACATGCCTGTAGTCCCAGCTACTCAGGAGACAGAGCAAGACCCTGTCTCCAAAAAGAAAAATAATACAGTCATTGGACTATTAATATATTTTCTTCATCAGTTCACAGTACAAATTTAGAGGAACCAGATGGAGATTACTAATGCACCTGAACTGCATAGGACATGTAGGCATAAAGATTCTTTCCATTTATATCTGATCATGGATAATCAGAACCTGCTTCATTTCCAGAGAACGCAGAGCAATGCCTGAGTCATGCACTACTTCCTACACATCACTACAAGTGGAGTCAGACAGTAAAAAGTGGAAGCGGCCAATCTAGTACTGTTCTAAAGCTATGCTGCACAGATTAAAGTAAAATTGATTAAAAATATCATTGGAGGCCAGGTGCAGTGGCTCACGCCTGTAATCCTAGCACTTTGGGAGGCGGAGGCAGGCAGATCACAAGGTCAGGAGTTCGAGACCAGCCTGGCCGATATGGTGAAACCCTGCCTCTACTCAAAATACAAAAATTAGCTGGGCATGGTGGCAGGTGCCTGTAGTCCCACCTACTAGGGAGGCTGAGGCAGGAGAATTGCAGAGGTGGCAGTGAGCCGAGATCAGGCCACTGCACTCCAGCATGGGCAACAGAGCAAGACTCTAAAATAAATAAATAAATAAATAAATAAATAATAATAATAATTGGAGGCCAGGTGTGGTGGCTCATGCCTGTAATCGCAGCACTTTGGGAGGCTGGGGTGGGTGGATCACTTGAGGTCAGTAGTTTGAGACCCGCCTGGCCAACATGGGAAAACTCCGTCTCTACTAAAAATACAAAAATTAGCCGGGCTTGGTGGCGCGTGCCTGTAGTCCTAGCTACTCAGGAGGCTGAGGTAGGAGAACTGCTTGAACCCAGGAGGCAGAGGTTGCAGTGAGCCAAGGTCGTGCTACTGCACTCCAGCCCGGGTGACAGAGCAAGACTTTGTCTCAAAAAATATATACATACAAAAATAAAAAATAAAAATGTCATTGGAAAAAGGACTGAATTTTTCTGACAATTTTCCAAGTTTCAAATGGGATGAGGAGAAAACAGTGGAAGTAAAAGCAAACCGCTCCCCAGCACACACACGGGATGCGTTAAATAAACGAGTGTGGGCTCTGAAGATTAGAGTCACCACACTGAATCAGTGCGGAGGCAGATGAGCAACCACAAACGTGATCAAATTTGAAAGGTTCGGTCAGCATCTGAGAACCTGCAGTCCCTGGACGCAGTTGGAAGTGAGGTGCCTTCCTGGAGTCAGCACCAACACTGCATGAGCAGCGGGGTGCAATGGCTCACGTCTGTTATCACAGCTCCCAGTTTTGGGAGGCCAAGGCAAGAGGATCGCTTGAGCCCAGGAGATGGGCCACACAGTGAAACCCCATCTCTCCAAAAGATACAATGATAAGCTAGGTGTGGTGGTGTGTGCCTGTGGTCCCAGCTACTCGGGAGGCTGGGGCAGGAGGATCACTTGAGCCCAGGAGGCTGAGGCTACAGTGAGCCAGGACTGTGCCACTGTACTCCGGCCTGGGCAACAGAGCAAGGCACAGTCTCAAAAAACCAAAACAAAAACACGTACAACCAACCAATGTGCTTGTAGGGGTGACCCCAAATAAGTGATAGGGTGAGCATTGCCTGGATCATTCCTCCGTGTCTAGCTGCTGACTTAAATAACAACGGCACCACATCCTAATCAATGTCTTACAAGGAGACATTGTAAGTTACTCTACACTGTGCTCAAAACTAACTAACTTAACTAACTAGCGGGTATGCCACAAGAGCCGGCTTGAAGGAGCTAGTACTGGCCATGAAGAAGCTCATACTGGGACAACTTGAGCACCAAAATAAAGGCAGTCTTATAAATTACAAGTCATGGAAAAGTCTAGGAATCTGTGAGTCCACAGTAAACAGATTAGAAAAAAGAAATGGGGGACCAGGGACAGCTCTTGCTAGAAGTAGAGTTGCACAGTGCCAATCAGTAAATGAAGAGGGAGTACAGAGATGGAAAATCATCACCACAGGGCAGGGAAGACTTGTCTGGACAGAAATCATCAACAGATGCTCAACTAGGGCACAAGTGTTGACAAGGAAAGAGAGGTTTGTATGGTCTGAAAGTGTTTTCCCCACAAATTGCTTACTAGTCGTGACAAAAAAAAAAAAAAATTAACTACACAGTGTAGAGATCAGACAACACCTTCAATGGACAATCAAAACAAACATAACAAATGAGAGGAAGATGAACACTGTGTGCTGAAATTTTACACTCAGCGGACATAAAATGACTTGGACAGTATTCCAGCTGAGAACACACAATCTGAATCTAATCAGGGAGATTTGGTATTTGAAAGTGAGGATCCCGGCCAGGCGCGGTGGCTCATGCCTGGAATCCCAGTGCTCTGGGAGGCCAAGGCAGATGGATCACCTGAGGTCAGGAGTTTGAGACCAACCTGGCCAATATGATGAAACCCTGTCTCTATTAAAAATATAAAAATTAGTCGGGTGTGGTGGTGCACATCTGTAATTCCAGCTACTTGGGAGGCTGAAGCATGAGAATTACTTCAACCAGGGAGGCAGAGGTTGCAGAAAGCTGAGATCATGCCACTGCACTCCAGCCCAGGCAACAGAGCAAGACCTTGTAAATAAATAAATAAATAAATAAAGCCAGGCGTGGTGGCTCACGCCTGTAATCCCAGCACTTTTGGAGGCCAAGGCAGGCGGATCACCTGAAGTAAGGTGTTTGAGACCAGCCTGGCCAACATGGTGAAACTCTGTCTCTACTAAAAATACAAAATTAGCCGGGCATGGTGGTGCACGCCTGTGATCCCAGCTACCTGGGAGGCTGAGGCAGAAGAATCACTTGAACTCAGGAGGCAGAGGTTGCAGTGAGCTGAGATTGCACCACTGTACTCCAGCCTGGGTGAAAAGAGCAAAACTCTGTCTCAAAAAAAAAAAAAAAAAAAAAAAAAAGTGAAGCTTTTGTATTCCTGACTATTCATCCTTGTTTAGCATTTCTGATGTGGGTTCGTGCCTGTGCCAATTCTTTATTGCACTACTAAATGGATTTACTTATTTCTTTTTAGAGAGGAATAAAATGATTTCATCCACCTCCGGCGGTTAATCCAGTGTGGTTGAGGGAGGTAAGGGGGAAATGGAGAAGTGTGTTAACAGGATAAATATTATTAATGCTTTGCTTAACAGTAAAATCTCTGGCAACCTCAATTTTAGAAAATGAGAGACATGGCTGAAGACTTGGAGGTGAAAAGCCAAAAAGAGCTGCAAGCAGAAACCCGAACATTGTTTTTTTTTTTTGGAGAATGGGTTCCCTTTTAGACACAGCACAAATATACCTTCATTTTATATATAAGTCTAGAATGGATTGCTCAAAAGACATTGATTTTTTTTCATACTAAAAAGTCAGAAGCGACTGCTGACCTCTGAGTAATAGAATACAAGATCTTTAGGAAGAAGAGCTCATGAGGAAGATGGGAAGGCTGGCTGAGGAGGCTGGAGAAGGGCCAGGCACCACGAAAGGGAAACGACTGGATGCAGCTTCAGAAGGCAGAAGGTTCTGTCTGGATCAGCCTCTATAGAGAACTCAAGGACACGAAGACGGGGCAAAGGTCACAGCATCCGCAGGAAGATGCAATGACATCAGACAGGCCTCTTAGTACCTGTGCATCCCAGGGAAGTTCCCTAACCTCTTTCTGCAGTATCTCTTGGAGCTGTCGTATTCTCATCTGTGTAGAGTGCCTGCTCCACAGGCTTCGGTAGGTACTGTGCTTTCCAGTGTTCTGGAGAGAAACACTGGCTGCTGAGGTGCCCCAGTCCAGACACATGGAGCCGATGGGTTCAATAATGCACTGGCTTATACCTGCAGTCCCAGCTACTTGGGAGGCTGAGGTGGGAAGACTGCTTGAGCCCAGAAGTTGGAGACCAGCCTGGCAACATAGCAAGATCCCATCTCAAAAAAAAAAAAAAAAAATTCATGATACACACCAACAAAAATGTGCCCACACACTCCTCAACAGGCCATTTTCTAGGACAGTACTTGTTTTCCGGAAATAAAATCCACACATGCGTTGTTCAGCCTGTAGTCACCATTTTTTGGTGCACTTTACACATATCCATCTATACACTCAGCTCGACACTTCTGTCATAGCCTTTCTTTCCCTAGTCCCGGAGTCCTCAAAGGAAAAACTGTCAATCTCCTATTATCTAAGGGAACATACCTGTATACTTTATTTTCCTCTATCTTTTAAAACCTTAAACAGAATACTGAGAACCTCAGTCTGAAGTGCTGACATTTCTCTTATAGTTTAAGTTGCATCCATCAGGATTGATCCATCAGAGAACACACACACATCTGGTCACCGTTGATGCATAAACAATCGCAAAGGCACTTCCGGTTTCCACTCCAGCACGTCTAAGAGCTTAGAGGTCGTCACTCCCTTATAATAAGAATAAGCTAAACAAATGGAAACAAGCTAAAATAAGAAACAGTAATTCTGAGATGCACGACAGGACTAAGCTCACAGGGTGAAGATGTACCCTGAAAATCGGACGGACAGGCTGACGCAGAGACTCACAGTTCACAGGGAGCAGAGACCAATGCTGGGGCCATTCCTGGCAGAAACTCTTACACCGCAGTGGAAGAACTGCTGGGGGCTTGGCATGGAGGAGTCTGAGAGTTGCAAACTTCAGGGGGTCAGTCTTTGCGGGCGGTCCCCACACTTTCATGAGTTTTATGTCTAGGAGTCCCACCACATTCTCAAGGGGAGGTTGGAGAAGCTTCCCCTGGGGCTTCTGGTAGAGGGGGTGGGAGGTAAACATTCTGAAATATGCTCAGAGCTTTGTTCTGTTCCAGTTATGTTCTCTGTACGGAAGGCCAGGCCTCAAGGGAATCTGCTGTAATAAAGCCTTATCTGACCAGGGAAAGGGCGACTTGCTAACTCCAGTCCCCTCCAGTCTTCCTGTCTCAAGTAAAGGGATTTAAAAAAAAAAAAAAGACTCAGAAACTCTTCCGAAAGGCATCCCAGGAACTCTGGCCTATCACCCCACACCCATCCAAACACAGGGATTTAAACATAAGAGGAAGATTCTTCCCCTCCCCAGTACTTGACCACCAAGTTATCCATCAACAGGGCTCCGGGATAATATCTGTGGATTACAGCACAGAGCCGTACGTAAGACACAGGCTTCATTTAGAAGAATTTTCTTGGGAAAACCAAAGACAACAGCAGAGAGAAAAAACAAGGACATCAGAGGAAAACCAAAGCCTCTGACTCCGTTACAAATACAGCTTCCTCTATCGTTAAATCCATGCTAACTCCTAGCCAGATAAACATAAATCCTCACACTAAAGGCTCATCTACCTCAGTTCCTATTATCTGACACGTCATGTTCAGCTTCTAAAAGCAACAAACATTATAGGCATGCTAAGAAAAAAAACCAGATTCAGATGTGGTAGAGAATCTGGAATTATCAGACAGAGAACTAACCACCACCATGACTAATATGCTGAGGGTTCTACTGGGAAAAAGTGGGCAATGTGCAAGAAGAGACGGGTAATGGAAGCAGAGAGATGATGTGTTAGTCCATTTTGTGTTGCTTATAAAGAACACCCGAGACTGGGTAATTCATTAATAAAGGAGGTTTAGGCCAGGCGTGGTGGCTCACACCTGTAATGCCAGCACTTTGGGAGACTGAGGTGGGCCGATCATCTGAGGTCAGGAGTTCGAGACCAGCTGGACCAACATGATGAAACCCTGTCTCTACTAAAAACACAAAATTAGCTGGGCGTGGTGGCGCACGCCTGTAATCCCAGCTATTCGGGAGGCTGAGGCAAAAGAATCGCTTGAACCCTGTAGGTGGAGGTTGCAGTGAGCCAAGATCGCGCCATTGCACTCCAGCCTGGGTGACAGAGCGAAACTCTGTTTCAAAAAAATAATAATAAAAATAAAAAATAAAGGAGGTTTATTTGGCTCTGGGTTCTGTGTGGTACCAGCATCTGCTTGCTTCTGGCGAGCCCTCAGGAAACTTCTACTCATGACAGAAGGCAAAGTGGGCACAGGCATGTCACATGGTGCGAGAGGGAGCAAGGGAGTGGGAGGGGTGCCCTCTCTGTTAAGCAAGCAGATCTTATGTGGACTAATAGAGTGAGAACTCACTTATTACTGCAAGGAGGGCACCAAGCCTTTCACGAGGAATCTGCCCCCATGACACAAATACCTCCCACTAGGCCCCCACCTCCAATAGTGGGGGTCACATTTCAACATAAAATTGGGAGGGGGCTGATATCCAAACTATATCAAATAGAAACTCAAAGATTCAAAAAGAAATACTAGAAATCAAAAACACTGAAATGAAGAAACAAAGAATGCCTTTGATAAGTTCACCAGCAGACTGGACACGACCAAGGGAAGAATGAATGAGCTTGAAGATATGTCAATATAAACTTCCGAAACTGAAATGCAAGGAGAATAAAGAACAAAAAATGAAACAATATCCAAGAACTGCGGGAAAATTACAAAAGGTGTAAATACCCACAATGGAAATACCAGGAGAAAAAGAGAGAAGGGAACAAAAACAATAAAAACTGATGTAATAATATGAGAATCTTCCAAAGTTACTGACAGACACCAAACCACAGACCCAAAAAGCTCAGAGAACACAGGACAAGATAAATACTAGAAAATCTGCACCTTGGTATACATATTCAAACTGTAGACTAGCAAAAAGAAAAAATTTTTTTTTTTTTTTTTGGAGACAGACTTTCACTCTTGTCATCCAGGCTGGAGTGCAATGGTGTGATCTCGGCTCACCGTGACCTCCGCCTCCCGGGTTCAAGCGATTCTCCTGCCTCAGCCTCCCGAGTAGCTGGGATTACAGGCATGCACCACCACACCCAGCTAATTTTGTATTTTTAGTAGAGATGGGGTTTCACCATGTTGGCCAGACTGTGTTTCAAAATCCTGACCTCAGGTGATCCACCTGCCTCAGCTTCCCAAAGTGCTGGGATTACAGGTGTGAGTCACCATGCCTAGCCAAGAAAAATCTTAAAAGCCAGAGGAAAAGAACACCTTGCTTCTAGAGGAACAATGATAAGAATGACATCAGACTTCTATTTACAAACCATGCAAGCAAGAAGAGAGTGGAGTAAAATACTTAAGTGTTGGAAGAAAAAACTCACCAACATAGAATTCTTCAGTAAAATCATCCTTCAAAAGTGAAGAAGACATAAAGACATTCTCAGACAAACAAAAACTGAGGGGACTGGTTACCAGTAGGTCTGACTTGCGAAAAGATGTTAAAAGAAGTTCTTCAGAGACAAAAATCACATAGGTCAGAACTTTGGATCTACATAAAGAAAGGAACAGGGCTGGGTGCAGTGGCTCACACCTATAATTCCAGCACTTTTGGGAGGCTGAGGCGGGTGGATCACTTGAGGCCAGGAGTTAGAGACCAGCCTGGCCAACATGGTGGAACTCTGTCTCTACCAAAAATATAAAAATTAGCCAGGTGTGGTGGCGCACACCTGTAATCCCAGCTACTCGGGAGGCTGAGGCAGGAGAATTGCTTGAACTCAGGAGGCAGAGGTTGCAGTGACCCGAGATCGCTCCACTGCACTCCAGCCTGGGTGACAGAACAAGACTCCATCTCAAAAAAAACAACAAAAAAAGACAACATTCTAGATATTTAATGTCACCTTTTCAGTGAGGTACAATCTAGTCTTCCAATACCTAAGGTAGTACTTAGTAAAGATGTCTCCTCCAAAAAGTATAACAAAGTATACAGGCCCGGCACAGTGGCTCACACCAGTAATCCTAGCACTTTGGGAGGCCAAGGCAGGCGAATCACAAGGTCAGGAGTTCGAGACCAGGCTGGCCAACAAGGTGAAACCCCATCCCTACTAAAAATACAAAAAATTAGCTGGGCCTAGTGGTGGGCACCTGTAATCCTAGCTACTCAGGAGGCTAAGGCAAGAGAATCACTTGAACCTGGGAGGCAGAGGTTGCAGTGAGCCGAGATCACGCCACTGCACTCCAGCCTGGGTTACAGAATGAGAATTCGTCCCCCCCCCCCAACACAAAAAAAAAGTTAGGTGGCATCCCTCCTCAGTTGACAACCTCCAGAGGCCCCATCTGCACCTGGGGTTAAGAGGTAGAGCCCTTGCCAGGACCCTCAAAGCCTTATGCGACCCAGCCTCATGCCTTCTGTCTGCAGACCTCATCCTCGCCTGCCCCTCAGCCATACTGGCTTACATGCGTGACCCAAGCCCACTAAAGCCTCAGGGCCTTTGCACTTGCCAGCTCCCACTAGAATGTTCTCCCCAGACACCTGCCTGATGAGTTCCCCCCAGTGCATGTCCCTGACCACCCTACCTAAAACAGCTGCATCCCACCCCTTCTCTCACTCAGTGGCCCCTTGCCTTATTACTACCTGGATATTAGACTTGTTTATCTGTCCACCCCACTAGAATGTTAGTTCCCTGATGGCAGGGACTTCTGTTTCATTGATTTATCCCCAGCGACTAGAACAATGCCTACGAGACAGGAGATGCTCATTTAAATGAGCACACTGGGCCACGTGCGGTGGCTCACGCCTATAATCCCAGCACTTTGGGAGGCCGAGGCAGGCGGATCACCTGAGGTCAGGAGTTCAAGACCAGCCTGGCCAACTTGGTGAAACCTCACCTCTACTAAAAATACAAAAAATTAGCTGGGCGTGGTGGTGGGCGCCTGTAATCCCAGTTACTCAGGATGTCGAGGCAGGAGAATCACTTCAACCTGGGAGGTGGAGGTTACAGTGAGCTGAGGTCACGGCACTGCACTCCAGCCTGGGCAACAGAGGAAGACTCTGTCTCAAAATAAATAAATAAATAAATATAAAATAAATGAGCACACTGGTATTTAAATATCAAAGAAAAACTACTGCAATTTCTTGATTATTAGACATTTGGTTTTATGTCATTTTCAGAATACCAAGGGATAACTACCCCGCCTACCCTCCCCAAACTAAGGGACAATTTTCCCCACGAACCAAGAAGAAACAAACCCTGTACCCAATCCCAGTACTCCAGTCTTCATCTTCCTCCCTGGCTCACGGCTCCACGATGGTGCCAAGGCTCATGTGTGGAATGTTACATTTTAAAAAGCGGCACACAAAGTCTATAGGCACAGGGTTTAATTATGTAAAAAGAGGCATTTAAAAATAATAAAGTTAGAAATTGAGTTTGATGTTTATTAGGTTCATTTCTCAGTAAAGGTATACATTTAAAAAACACATAAAGTATATTTTAATTCCCATTTTAAAATGAAAGTACGTTTCTAAACTTCCCGGGGGACTCATAAGCTATTTTAAAATGTTAATATGAAATGAAAAATTAGGCAGAAGAATAAACATGGCATAAGATTAAAATGTTTAATCAAATAAGAAGAAAAAGAGAGATCTTAGTAGGTAACAAATTTCTATAGTTATAAAAATGGAAGCTACTAACAGCCCTGCCTTTGAGTTTAAATGCCTGAGTCACACAGATCAGCATCAGTGCACCCAAGAGTTACAGGAACAGGCTTACTTCTGGAGTCTAAAAGTCCAGCTTCATTGTAAAGAGCTCACCATTTAATATGCCTCTTCAGTCACCTAGTAATTTTTATTTTACCTTTGAACTCATGCTTCTAAAATATTAGTCAGTTTTTTTTTTTAATAACTCAAAACCTTTTAGTCCTAATAATACTAATTCTTACTTCAATTTGAAACAAGAACATACAAACCCAGAATCTGCAGCCTGGCACACAAAATAACGAGGCTCATTAAGGGGTTTTTGTTTTTTTGAGACAGAGTCTTGCTCCGTCACCCAGGCTGGAGTGCAGTGGCACGACCTCAGCTCACTGCAACCTCTGCCTCCTAGGTTCGAGCAATTCTGTCTCAGCCTCCCGAGTAGCTGGGACTGACTATAGGTGCCCCCCACCACGCCCGGCTACTTTTTGTATTTTTAGTAGAGATGGGGTTTCACCATATTGGTCAGGCTGGTCTCAAACTCCTGACCTCAGGTGATCCGCCCACCTCGGCCTCCCAAACTGCTGGGATTACAGGCGTCAGCCACCGTGCCTGGCCAAGTTTTTAAAAATTTATCCCTGGCTGGGCGTGGTGGCTCACGCCTGTAATCCCAGCACTTTGGGAGGCCGAGGCAGGCGGATCACGAGGTCAGGAGATCGAGACCATCCTGGCTAACATGGTGAAATCCCGTGTTTCTCTACTAAAAATACAAAAAATTAGCCGGGCGTGGTGGCGGGTGCCTGTAGTCTCAGCCACTCAGGAGTCTGAGGCAGGAGAATGGTGTGAACCCAGGAGGCGGAGCTGGCAGTGAGCCGAGATGACGCCACTGCACTCCAGCCTGGGTGACAGAGCAAGACTCCATCTCAAAAAAAAAAAAAAAAAATTTATCTCCCATGATCCTCTCTATGAGCCCTAAATCCCAGGTCAATGGAAATATCCCATCCCTTCTCTCTGTTCCCTTCTCTCTGTTCCCTTCTCCAGAAAAGATCACCCTTTCCACTTCCAACGCTGACCATGGGGATATTACATATCCCCTGACACTCAGTTTCCCTCCACCCCTACATAGGTGGGATCATCTCTTCCGAAGAAATCCTGTAGGCTTTGTACCATTTTACTCTTGCATTCCGTCCTGTATTAAAACTATGAGTATAAATGCACACGTGTGTGTGTATATATTTCATCATCTCCTTTACTGCATTGCAGGTATCTTGAAGGTGGGGACCAAGTCTTATTAATGCTGTAAATAAGGACCTTGATTTCAAGAAAGCCCAGATAAATCTGATTCATTGGATTAGAGCCCAATACTCTTATCTGATAGACTCATTCAGTCAATCAACAAACATTTCTAAGCTCATCCTTAACTATATCCGATTCTCATATCCTTGCCTCACCAGAAGTTTATCACTGAGGCAGGCAGCGGTGGCACAGGGGTGGTAACTGCTGCCAGCTCCCCCGCTGGGACTCCTCTCCGGCAGATGCCCCTGAAGGACCACCGGGACACCTTCCCTCAGCTTCAGTCCCATTCTTGAGACACTGCAGCAGCACAGCCGTTCACAGTTCCTCTCCAGGTTTTACAGAAGGGCTTGTCCCAAGGCCATTTTTTATACTGAACCAAATTCTGGCTTCCTGGATCCTCCTTCAACTAGACTGAAGGAATGATACACAGGGGGTCTAAATCCTCCTTAAAAAGGGAAATCATGTCCTTTGCAGTAGCATGGATGCAGCTAGAGGCCAGTATCCTAAGTGAATTAACGCAGGAACAGAAATCCAAATACCGCATATCTCACTTATAAGTGGGAGCTCCACATTGGGTACTCGTGGACATAAAGATGGGAACAACAGACACTGGGGACTATGAGTGGGGGTGGGAGAGAGGGGAATAAGGGTTAAAAAAGTAACTATTGTGTGCTATGCTCACCACCTGGGTGACAGGGTCAGTCATACTCCAAACCTTGGCATCACATGATATACCCAGGTAACAAACCCACACATGCACCCCGAGTCAAAATATAAGTTGAAAGTAAAATAAATAAATGCATAAATAGGCCAGGCGTGGTGACTCATGCCTGTAATCCCAGCACTTTGGGAGGCCGAGGCGGGCGAATCACTTGAGGTCAGGAGTTCGAGACCAGCCTGGCCAACATGGTGAAAAACGCTGTCTCTACTAAAAATACAAAAATTAGCTGGGCGTGGTGGTGGATGCCTGTAGTTCCAGCTACCTGGGAGGCTGAGGCAGGAGAATCGCCTGAACCCGGAAGGCAGAGCTTGCAGTGAGCAGAGATTGCACCACTGCACTCCAGCCTGAGCAACACAGCGAGACTTTGTCTCAAAAAAATAAAATAAAATAAATGCATAAATATATCATTCTCTTACATGCCCAGTCTTCCAGTTTTTGAAGACTGCTTTCATGATTTGCTCCCTGCATAGGCATCCAACATTTAAGGGTCGCCCTTAAGAAAGAGAATACAAAACTACAAATTGAAAATGAAGTGCCCTACAAGGTTTTAGAAGGGGTGGAGAGACTGGAAAGGCCTAAGGTTGAGCGCCGTGAGTTTTGTGGTGAATATTTCACTATCCATGGAATCAAGGACTTTGAATTTAAACCCCAGCTTTGCTCCTTACCTGTTGTGTGTACTCCTTAGCTGGATGAAAATTAGACAAGTCACTCAACCTAAGCTTCCATTTTCTTGTCCATAAAATGGGAATAATATCTCTTACCTGAGAGGACTGCTGTGAAAACTAAATGAGACTCCTGAATTTCGTATTTCCATTAATGCTAATAAAATTCATTTACTGTGCAAAGCGCACTGAGTCAGGGCCAACTAAAACTCTTCACGGGGTCACGGCGAGGTTACGAGGCAGCACACGTGGGAAGTGCTGGAAAGTGTGTGGCACATTGTCTGAAAGATCTCTGACCAACCAGGACCCAATTCTGGTTTTCAGATACCTTTTTTTTTTTTTTTTTTGAAAGAGTCTCACTCTGTTGCCCAGGCTGGAGTGGAATGGTGCAGTCTTGGCTCACTGAAACCTCCGTCTCCTGGGTTCAAGCAATTCTCCTGCCTCAGTCTCCCGAGTAGCTGAGATTACAGGCGTGTGCCATCACGCTCAGCTAATTTTTGTATTTTTAGTAGAGACAGGGCTTTGCCGTTTGTCCACGATGGTCTTGAACTCCTGACCTCAAGTGATCCACCCACCTCGGCCTCAGATACCTTCTTGTGTGAACAGTTGAGGAGAATAAGGCAGGAATCAGATGTTAATGGCATTGCTGCCAGACTGCCTGAATATTCCAGAGTGCCAGAAAACACTGGTCAAATAACTGCTACTCCTACAGGTTTCATAGTTGGGTATGTGGCCGGGCGCGGTGGCTCACGCCTGTAATCCCAGCATTTTGGGAGGCTGAGGAGGGTGGATCACAAGGTCAGGAGTTCGAGACCAGCCTGGCCAACATGGTGAAACCCCATCTCTAATAAAAAGATACAAAAATTAGCTGGGCTTGGTGACGTGCACCTGTAATCCCAGCTACTCAGGAGGCTAAGGTGGGAGAATTGCTTGAACCCAGGAGGTGGAGGTTGCAGTGAGCCGAGATCACGCCACTGCACTCCAGCCTGGGTGACAGAGCAAGACTCCATCTCCAAACAAACAAACAAACAAACAAACAAACAAATATGTACAGCTAGCCTCTTGAGTTATTACAATGCCTATTTTACTGATTTTAGTATGAATTCATTAGGATACCCCATACTGGCATACTTAACTCTTTCTTTTTAGTGGTATAATATACATAAGTTTACCAAGGGTAACATTAGTACATTCATAATATTGTGCAACCATCACCACTACCCAGTTCAAAATCATCTTCGTTACCTTAAGAGATGCCGTTAGGCGGGGCATGGTGGCTCACGCTTGTAATCCCAGCACTTTGGGAGGCCGCGGCGGGTGGATCACGAGGTCAGAAGATCGAGACCACGGTGAAACCCCGTCTCTACTAAAAATACAAAAAAAATTAGCCGGGCGCGGTGGCGGCCGCCTGTGGTCCCAGCTACTCAGAAGGCTGAGGCAGGAGAATGGCGTGAACCTGGGAGGTGGAGCTTGCAGTGAGCCGAGATCGCGCCACTGCACTCCAGTCTAGGCCACAGAGCAAGACTCCGTCTTAAAAAAAAAAAAAAAAAAAAAAAAAAGACATGCCGTTAGGCAGCCATTCCCCATTCCCCTTTCTCGCCTGAAGCCTCAAAATCTGCTTTCTCCCTTGAAGCCTCAAAATCTGCTTTCTATGTGGATTTGCTAACGCTGGGCATTTCATATAAACAAAATCATACAATAAATGGCCTTTTTATCTGGCTTCTTTGACGTGGCACATATCCAAGGTTCACCCGTATTGCAGCATATAGCGGTACTTCATTCTTTTTCGTGGCTAAATAATATTCCATTTTGTTTTTCCACTTATCAGCAGGTGGACATCTGGGCTGCCTCCACCTTTTGGCTATTGTGAGTTGTGCCGCTCTGAACATTTGTGGTCAAGACTATGTGTGGGTCAGGTGTGGTGGTTCACGCCTTTAATCCCAGCACTTTGGGAGGCTGAGGTGGGCGGATCACCTGAGGTCAGGAGTTTGAGACCAGCCTGACCAACATGGAGAAACACCATCTCTACTAAAAATACAAAATTAGCTGGGCATGGTAGTGCATGCCTATAATTCCAGCTACTTGGGAGGCTGAGGCAGGAGAATTGCTTGAACCCGGGAGGCAGAGGTTGAGGTGAGGTGAGACTGTACCATTGCACTCCAGCCTGGCCAACAGAGCAAGACTCTGTCTTTAAAAAAAAAAAAAAAAAAAAAAAAAGACTGTGTGTGGGCATATGTTTCATTTCCCTTGGGTCGGTGTCTAGAATGGAATCCTTGGTCACATGGTAATTCTATGCTTGAGTTTTAAGGAACTGGCAGACAGCTCCAATGTGGCTGCTCCATTTTACATGCCCACCAGCAATGGTCAAGGGTTCCAATTTCTCTGCATCTTTGCCAACACTTGTTATTGTCTGACTTTTTAATTGTGGCCACTCTATTGGGTGTGCTGTAGCTATCTTGTGGTTTGGATTTGTGTTTTCCTAATGGCTAATGATGTTGTGCATCTTTTCATGTGCTTGTTGGCACTCTTACTTTTAACAGTTTTGTTAAGTCACTCGGAAGAGGAAAGAGTACATAGGGAAGTGCATTTACTCCCAAGTTGCTAAAGACCAAAAAACTTCTAGAACCCCACCTGCACTAACAAAGACTCTAACCCCCCACCAGAACTGTCTACCCTCCACCGTGGCACCATGGTGTGCCTGGGAATGCGGCTGGCGTGGCCAGGCCTCACTTGCTTCATGATTCTAGCCGCATCCATCTTTGAGTATCCCTCTCTTCAGCCTGTCACGGGAGCTACACCCTTTGCTGCTACCTGTGCGTGTGACCGCAGCAGCTCTTTCTTGGCATGCTCTCAACCCCACTCCCCAATTTGGGTGTCATAACCTAGTGTTTTCGTTCCTGACCCTTCACTGCAGGCCCAGCATGGTGCTGTGAAAAAGTAAGAAATCCACACCTATTTGTAAGAGCATGTAAGTAGCGCTTGTGAACAAGGATGGTGATGACGGCAGAGGCACAGCCCCAGGTCCTTTGCGCCACCTCCCCTCGCCATGACAGGCCAATTATCCGGCCCAGTTGTTGCAGCTCCTTGGCCAGCGGTCCTTTGGCTGTGGCTGACAGCGTGAGGACAGGGACACTTACGCTGTCTCCATCTTGAGTTACTAGGACACACAATATACTTCAAGGAGAAAAAGACCAATTTGAGTAACTGAAAATTGGGTTTAAACAATTTTCTGTTCAAACACTTACAAATCCAAAGATTTAAGAGAACGGGCAAACATAATAAAGTTACAATGAAAAACAGGAAATGATGTTTCAGGTTGACACTTAGGATGTGCCCAGCGAGCAATCTGGAAGCATGAAGTGTGAAATGGCTAATCCGATTCAATGATTCAGCTTCTACATAAGTAATATTTATTTCTTTATTTTTTTGAGACAGAGTCTTGCCTTGTCGCCCAGGCTGAAATGCAGTGGCCCGATCTCGGCTCACTGCAAGCTCTGCCTCCCGGGTTCACGCCATTCTCTTGCCTCAGCCTCCTGAGTAGCTGGGACTACAGGTGCCCGCCACCACGCCCGGCTAATTTTTTGTATATTTAGTAGAGACAGGGTTTCACCGTGTTAGCCAGGATGGTCTCGATCTCCTGGCCTCGTGATCCACCCGCCTCAGCCTCCCAAAGTGCTGTGATTACAGGCATGAGCCATCACGCCCGGCTATGTAAGTAATATTTACTAATTATAGTACATTGAGTATATATATACTCACTTCAAAGCTGAGAGAAGGAATGTTCTTCTTGTAACAACTTTTATAAACAAGTACAATTTATAACACAGAACATCTTCCTAAACTTTAGGAATGTACACATACTTACACCAATGCGCCTACACGACACATGGACTTCCACAGTACATGCTCTTACAGGTTTTTTTTTTTTTTTTTTTTTTTTGCAGGGGACAAAGTTTCACTCTGTCACCCAGGCTGGAGAGCAATGGTGTGACCTCAGCTCACCTCCGCCTCCTGGGTTCAAGCGATTCTCCTGCCTCAGCCTCCTGAGTAGCTGGGATTACAGATGCCTGCCACCAGGCCCAGCTAATTGTTTTTTTTTTTTTTTTTTTGTCTCTTACAGGTTTTATAAATTATAACCCTACCTTTCTAATTATTCTAGCTGAGACCTTTCCTGTTCCAAAAGGGAGAAGAAAGAACATCCACCCAAAAATTGAGATGAGAAAAGCCACCTTCAAGGTCTAAAGGCATTTATCATGTGCTTGCTTCCAGGAAAAAAATTATTTTCCAAACCCCAAACTGAAATTACTCAAGAAAAAAAGCTGGAATAATGATCACATTATAAATGCTTCTAAGTAAAACCAGCAAAATTGTGATTACAGCTGAGAAAAATCCAACAAAATACAGACTCATACTCACATGGTTAGTCAGCATGGACCATATGATGGTTTGCGATTTAACACAATCCTTTATTTTGCTGAACTCTAATTGGCAGGAAAATCTGACAGCCATAAAGTAAAGCACGTTAGAAAAGCACAGTCCAGGTGCAGTGGCTCATGTCTGTAATCTTAGCACTCTGGGAGGCTGAGGTGGGAGGACTGCTTCAGCCCAGGAGTTCGAGACCAGCCTGGGCAACACAGGAAGACCCCATCTCTAAAAAAATTTTTTTATTTTTTAAAAAAGCACATCTTTTGGACATATAGAAAATTAAGTTGGCAGACTAGGTCATATACCTGGTAGGTAGCCTGGGGTCCAATGAACCAGCCACTGACCAGATACGCGACCTCAGCAAGTTACTGCCTTTGTACCTCAGTCTCCTCATCTATAAAACGGAAATAACAAGCACGGGCCTCACAGTGCTGTCATGATGATTACAAGAGTTAATATTACATTTATAATGTGCTTAGAACTGTGCCTGGCATATAGCAGGTACAGTGTTCAGTAAATAAAATCTCCTCTTGTTTCTTTGCTATTTTTGTGGAAGAATTTTAATCTCTTTAAAGTGAGTCTAACCTGTAACTAAAAGATAAGTGATTTTGGTCAATTATAACTGCTGTGGCTCAGCTCAGCTCTTTCCCTACTGTGGTATGAATTCTTTTATCCAGATCTTAGGAATATATTTGTAATATTGTTGTGAATTAGTAACATTTCAAAAATGTTTCAGAAATTTTTTTTGATTTTTTTTTTTTTTTAATAAAGACAGAGTCTTGCTCTGTCATCCAGGCTGGAGTGCAGTGGTGTAATCATGGCTCACTGCAACCTCCGCCTCCCAGGTTCAAATGATTCTCATGCCTCAGCCTCCCAAGTAGCTGGGATTACAGGTGTACGCCACCATGCCCAGCTAACTTTTGTATTTTTAGTAGAGATGGGGTTTTGCCATGTTGGCCTAGCTGGTCTCAAACTCCTGGCCTCAGGTCCACCCACCTCGGCCTCCCAAAGTGCAAGGATTACAGGTGTGAGCCACTGCACCCAGGCTGAGCCATCATTCCTGGCTTCTGCTCTAATTTTTAGACCAAAGACTGTCAGATTGGATTCTGAGTATCAGCAAGACAAATCTATAATGTAGTTTTTAAAAATTGCATGATCCATAAGCATTCTATCAATGATTAAAGGAAATCTATGATTTTCTAGGTTCCCTGATAGTGAGGAGATAAAATCTTCTGTTTTGTGCCCAATTTCAGAAATTGGCCCAAACAATAAATGATTCAAAATGCAATGGCTGACTAAACTACAACAAAATAACATAGCCTAAATTTACATAATGGTGAGCTCTAAAAAGCTCAAAGCAAATTTATAAACTCCCCAAAGAAAGTCTTATTTCCTGAGAAGTCAATGAGAACATCCTTTATTTTTCTCTGCTTTAAGGATGAAAAAACTGACTCAAAGGTTCTTCTAAAGATTTTGGCAAAACATTTTCCCCTTACCATTTCTGTTTTCCCTTTCACCTTTTCAATATTTTCTGAGTTATAAAAATAAACCTTGCTTGATTTAGGAACAAAACTGGAAGTTTATGAAAATGTCAGATTCCTTTTTTAAATGGGCACTGCTGGGTAGCTGTGCTGCCTTGAACTGAACTGTGTACAGGTAATGAAGGATTAACCTTTATCATGTGTGATAAAGGATTTAACTTTATCACACGTGATAAAGTCACATGAGTGACTTTAGGTACACACACTGACAATCTGTTGAGTGGCATGAATTTGACCCCATGACCTATTATTTAACAATTAAACAGTGGGAGCAGCCGGGCGCAGTAGCTCACGCCTGTAATCCTAGCACTTTGGGAGGCTGAGGCGGGTGGAACACTTGAGGTCAGGAGTTCGAGGCCAGCCTGGCCAACATGGTGAAACCCTGTCTCTACTGGAAAAAAAAAAAAATATATATACACACACACACACACACACACACACACACACACATACAAACACACACACACACTAGCTGGGTGTGGTGGCAGGCGCCGGTAGTCCCAGCTACTTGGGAGGCTGACGTGGGAGAATTGCTTCAGCCCAGGAGGTGGAGCTTGCAGTGAGCCGAGATCACGCCACTGCACTCCAGCCTGGGCAACAGAGCCAGACTCTGTCTCAAAATAAATAAATAAATAAAAATAAAATAAACAGTTGGATTAAAATATGTTACTGGCCAAACCCTGACTACTGATCTCTGGATTTGGGTTGACGGTTTGTTTGCTCTGCCCAACAAGACGAAGAGGTTAGGACTTGAGTATCCCATGCTACTGTGGTTGTTAGGATTATGTCGTTAATGCACCTTAAACCCAGACACTTAGCTAGCTGGTAGTAAAGAAGTGCTTTTTCTTTGGAGAAAAGGATACCAAATCCCTCACAAGATTACCCCAATTGAAGCAAGCAACTGTATGACACAAGAGATCTTCTACTGTCTGGGTAAGGGCCAAATTGCAAAAACTTTAGGCCTTGTGGGCCAAACGTCTCTGCTACAGCCACTCAGCCCTGCTACTGTATCCTGAATGTAACCCCAGACAGGAACAAATGGGCACAGCTGTGTTCCAATAAAACTTTCCTGGCCGGCACAAAGGCTCACACCTGTAATCCCAGCACTTTGGGAGGCCGAGGCGGACGGATCATGAGGTCAAGAGATCGAGACCATCCTGGCCAATATGGTGAAACCCCACCTCTACTAAAAATACAAAAAAAAATCAGCTGGGTGTGGTGGGTACCTATAGTCCCAGCTATAGGGAGGCTGAGGCAAGAGAATCACTTGAACCCGGTAGGTGGAGGTTGCAGTGAGCTGAGATCGCGCCACTGCACTCCAGCCTGACGACAGAGCAAGACTCTGTTCCAAAAAACAAACAAACAACTTTCTTTACAAGCAGGCCCTGGTCATACCTGGCTGTAGTCTGCTCACCCCTGCAGTTAAGGTACATCTGGTAAAGGTGATATTTTAGCAAAATGAAATGGAAAGGTTTCAAATTATATTTTAACTCTTATCTTCAAGTCATTGAGAACATTCAGCATGAAAACAACTAGAATTTGGCATTTCTCTTTAAATCATCAATATTTTTCTATCACTTTCAAATATACTTGAAAAAAGAGCAAGGACACATTTTCTGAATCATCTATCTAATAGAATAGATTCTATTCATAAAGGACCTTTTATTTTAAGGAGGAAAATCAAGAAATGAGTTCTCTGGTGGGGGTAAAAGGTAGGTCTGACAGATTTGCCGATCATTTAAATCCGTCATTATTTCCTAAGTTTTAGATACTAACTTGCAAATTTTGCAAATGTATATTAAAGTGTATCTTCTTCCTAAGAAGTAGGCTGGGCGTGGTGGCTCACGCCTGTAATCCAGCACTTTGGGAGGCCGAGGTGGGCGGATCACCTGAGGTCAGGAGTTTGAGACCAGCCTGACCAACATGGTGAAACCCCGTCTCTACTAAAAATACAAAAAATTAGCCAGGCGTGGTGGCACATGCCTGTAATCCCAGCTACCTGGGAGGCTGAGGCAGGAGAATCACTTGAACTCGGGAGGCGGAGGTTGCAGTGAGCTGAGATCGCGCCATTGTACTCCAGCCTAGGCAACAAGAGCGAAACTCTGTCTCAAAAAAAGAAAAATAAGTGAACTATATTATTTTTCAGAGAATCAGAGAGGCTCTCCCATTGCTTGGCATTTCTACTTTTCATTTCCTGGTGATTTCCAATGGCAAAACTTTTACATCTTCCATGAGGCTGAGGCAGGAGGGCTGCTTGAGCCCAGGAGTTCAAGACCAGCCTGGGCAACATAGCGAGACCCTGTCTTTAAAGACACAAAAAAATTTACACCCGCAATAAAGAGAACAACCAGCCTAACACGGAAGAGAACAATAAGAGGACTTGACAAAACCCTTACAGAAAGAATCCTTCATGAACGGCCATCAAGAGATACAATAAAAACACCTAGCAGAATTTGACTCTCAAGAACTTCAAGCAAGGGAACTGCTTTATAAATGACAAAAGTCAATTTGCAAACTCAATAATAAAAAAAACCATAATTTAAAATGGGCAAAGGATCTGAACAGACATTTCTCCAAAGAAGATATGCAAATGGTCAGTAAGAACATGAAAAGATGGCTGGGCACGGTGGCTCACGCCTGTAATCCCAGCACTCTGGGAGGCCGAGGCGGGTGGATCACCTGAGGTAAGGAGTTTGAGACGAGCTTGACCAATATCGTGAAACCCCATCTTTACTAAAAATACAAAAATTAGCTGGGTGTGGTGGCAGGGTACTGTAGTCCCAGCTACTCAGGAGGCTGAGGCACGAGAATCGCTTCAACCTGGGAGGCAGAGATTGCAGTGAGCCGAGATCGCACCACTGCACTCCAGCCTGAAAGTCAATTTGCAAACTCAATAATTAAAAAAAATTAATTTAAAATGGTCAAAGGATCTGAATATACATTTCTCCAAAGAAGATATGCAAATGGCTAGTAAGAACATGAAAAGATGCTCAATGTCGTTAGTCACTAGGGAGATGTGAACGAAAGCCAAAATGAGAGCCCACTTCACACTACAGGATGTGTAAAATCATTTATAGGATGGCTATACTAAAAAAAAAAAAAAAAAAAGGGACAATAACAAGTGTTAAAGATGTACAGCAAATGAATGGTTGGATACGGTTGGAGTTAAATGGGAAGCAACTGCTAATGGGTGAGGGTTTCTTTTTGCGGTGATGAAAATATCCTAAAGTTAATTGTGGTGATAATCACATAACTTTGTGAATATACTAAAAACCAGTGAACTGTATACTTTAAATGGGTAAACTGTATCTCAAGCTGCTATAAAAATAAATACAACAAAAAATTAATTTGCAGATTTCAGAAAAGAACTAAATAGGACTTCCAGTAACAAAAGACAGGCACTGAAATAAACAATTCAATGGAACCAGCAGTTAGGAAATAAAAATTTTAAAATACCATTTACAATAGGACAAAACACATGAAGAATGAGTCTATAAAAAAAGGAGACTTCCACAATAAAAAATACAAAGTAGTGCTACAGAAACGAAAGAAATCTCAAATAAATGAAAGCATCTACCATTTTCATGGATTAGAAAATCCAATATTGCTAAGATGTCAACTCCACCTAAATCCACCCGTAAATTCAATGTATTCCAATCAAAATTCCAAGTGAATTTTTAAAAGTGGAAATTGACAAACTGATTCTAAGATATAAACAAATGCAGAGGTCCTAGAATAGCCAAGGTACTCTCAAATAAACACAAAGCTAGAGGACTTATGTGACTAGATACCAAGATTAGAAAGTTGCAGTAATTAAGACAGTCTGCTATTGGTGCAAGGATAGCACAGCATCCCCACAGACAGCCGAGTGTGTAGCTGCGTTGCCTCCTTGTCTCCCAGTGATAACCCAGGCGATGTTACAAAAATGAGTAACTGCAAGAGAAACTGCTAACAAAACTGAAGACGCAGAAATGAAATGAAAAGTAGCAACACTGAGTCAAACGTAGATGGAGTTAGAGAAGAAACAGCTGACTGGAAATGCTGACACTGTTGGCCTTTGCGGCACTGGATGAACGGCCACAGGAACTGAGTGAGGCCAAAACTTACCAACATAATTGAGCCAAGTGGCTGTGATGAAAAGGATGAAGATGTTTCAGGGAAAGCGATGCCAGCAAAACAACAACAACAACAGCAAAACAAAACAAAACAAAACTTCACCTTAAAGGAACTCTTGAAGATATTTCACAACATTGTAATTGCAAGGATGAAATGTTGGAAGCTGATCCAAATTTGGCAAGGAGTATGGCAATTTGCTAAAGCATAGAAAAGATGCTCGCCCTATCATAAGCCATGAGAAGAAGGTGGTAAGCCCTATTTGCACCACTCCTGGTAGGATTTTTATAAATAAAAACTCTAATTCCCAATGTTTCTAATGCTTTAAAGTGTACAAATATTAGTTTTACTATTTTTTAATTTCCCTACACATTTATAACTGACAGTGAGTGGGTTTTTAACAAACATTCTTAAAGGTCATAGAACAACGTAATTTTGCAGTATCAAAATGACTTTGTGTGGTTTCAGCTTGCACATTTTTATGATGCCATTACCATGCAAAACAGGGCTGCCTGTTTTTAAAATTAATGAGTTAAATGTACCACTTAAGAAATTAGAAAGGCCAGGTGCGGTGGCTCACGCCTATAATCCCAGCACTTTGGGAGGCCGAGGTGGGTGGATCAAGAGGTCAGGAGATCGAGACCATCCTGGCTAACACGGTGAAACCCTGCCTCTACTAAAAATACAAAAAATTAGCCGGGCGCCGTGGCAGGCGCCTGTAGTCCCAGCTACTCGGGAGGCTGAGGCAGGAGAATGGTGTGAACCCGGGAAGCGGAGCTTGCAGTGAGCCGAGATCGCGCCACTGCACTCTCGTCTGCCTGGGCGACAGAGCGAAACTATGTCTCAAAAAAAAAAAGAAATTAGAAAAAGAGCAGCCATAAGAAAGGATGAGTTCATGTCCTTTGCAGGGACATGGATGAAGCTGGAAACCATCATTCTCAGGAAACTAACACAGAACAGAAAACCAAACACCGCATGTTCTCACTCCTAAGTAGGAGCTGAACAATGAGAACATGGACATAGGGAGGGGAACATCACACACCGGGGCCTGTTGTGGGGTGGGAGGCTAGGGAAGGGATAGCATTAGGAGAAATACCTAATGTAGATGACGGGTTAATGGGTGCAGCAAACCACCAAGGCACATGTATATCTATGTAACAAACCTGCACGTTCTTCACATGTATCCCAGAACTTAAAGTATAATAAAAAAAGAAATGAGAAAAAGAATAAAAGAGTCATTTCAAAGATACATGGAAGAGAGTAAAGGAGAGACCAATGAAACAGAAAACAAAGATACAATGGAGAGACTTGAACAACTGGTTCATGAATAATCAAGAAAAATATATATTCTGGCCAGGCGCAGTGGCTCACATCTGTAATCCCAGCACTTTGGGAGGCTGAGGTGGCCAGATCACTTGAGGTCAGGAGTTCAAGACCAGCCTGGGCAACATGACAAAACCCCATCTCTACTAAAAATACAAAACTTAGCCGGGCATGGTGGTGGGCACCTATAACCCCAGCTACTCAGGAGGATGCATCACGAGAATCGCTCGAACCCGGGAGGCAGAGGTTGCAGTGAGCCGAGATTGCACCACTGCACTTCAGCCTAGGCAACAGAGTGAGACTCTGCCTCCACAAAAAAAAAAAAAAAAAAAAAGAAAGAAAAGAAAAATGTTATATATTCTTTTATTACTTACTTTATGAGAAGAATGTCAATGAAGAAAATTGTCACTGTTTTTAAATTCTGAAATATTTGCGAATGTGTGAAGTAGAAACAGAGAGGCATCCTTCTAGTCTTTGATACAGAAGCCACAAGGCACATCATCTCATTTCATCTAATGACCTGGAAGGCGTGGCTGTCACCTCCATGGTGAGTAAATAACCCACTGCCGAAGGTGAAGTGTTGCCCGGGGTCACACAAGTTAACAGCAGGAATGTGGCAACGTCACCACTCCCGAGCATCTCTTAGGTGCCAGGTGGCATGCTATCCGGCAGTCTCAGGGGAAAGTGAGATGTGGCCTGGCCTTACTGTCCTGGGTCACAGGATCTTTCCCGGACTCGCCTGGGTGGGGTGAGCTCTGCAACCCAGGCAGCACCCATGTCCCTACCATCCCTGGAGGGGTAACCACCCCCACAGTCCATGCTCTGCCTAGCTTGGCTGTAAAACCCCTTGCTGGGGACATGTGACCCAATGTGGTTGCCCATGGAGGTTATCTCTTAGGCCCATGTAGAAAAAGGTGACAGCTACGTTTACCCTTAGGGCCTATCAGCCACCCTGAGGAAAAACACTGCACTCTGCAACCCCTGAGGAAGAAGTCACCCAGGAGGCTACTGAGGATGAAATGAGACAACAGAAGTGCCCGGCACGCGGTGGACACGTCCGGAGACCCGTGTTTCTGTATGGAAGCACGTGGCGCAAGGGCAGGGAAATACTGCTAAGACGGCACAAGAGCGGAGCAATACTTCTAAGAAGAGCCACGCCCACGCTACGCCTCTGTGATTTCCACTATCCTTACCCCATAACTCCTGGCGTTTATGGTTGGAACCCCAGTGAAACCACCATTTCCAAGGGGACTGTGACCGCTAATCATGACACCTGCCAGCCATTCAGACACTAACAATAACCTCTCATCCCCTTCTTGAAAAGTCCCCTGTCAGCCTGGGTGCAGTGGTTCACACCTGTAATCCCAGCACTTTGGGAGGCCGAGGCAGGTGGATTACCTTAAGTCAGGAGTTCAAGACTAGCCTGGCCAGCATGGTGAAACCCCATCTCTACTACAAAAAAAAAAAAAAAAATACGGCCGGGAATGGTGGCTCACGCCTGTAATCCCAGCACTTTGGGAGGCTGATGGGAAGTTTTTGTTTGTTTGTTTGTTTGTTTTTTGAGATGGAGTCTCACCTCAGGGCAGATCACCTGAGGTTGGGAGTTCGAGACCAGCCTGACCAACATGGAGAAACCCCACCTCTACTGAAAGTACAAAAATTAGCCAGGCATGGTGGCGCATGCCTGTAATCCCAGCTACTCGGGAGACTAAGGCAGGAGAATCGCCAGGCATGGTGGTGTATGCATATGTCCCATCTACAAGGGAGGCTGAGGTAGGAGGATGGCTTGAGCCCAGAAGATCGAGGCTGCAATGAGCCGTGATGGCACAGCCCGGGTTTCAAGGTAAGACCCTGCCTCAAAAAGGGGGGGAAAAAAAAGAACATACTGACTGGAAAACAAGGCTAGAAAGAAAGACAAGGATGATAAAGTATCTGCCTTAGAGTGCTCACATCTCGGGTGATGGTTTTTAATTTTCTCTATTCCCCCTGTTTTCAACCACGAGTCAGTGGCTGCTGACCAGACCATTCAGGTACCTTGGCAGCGAGAAAGATGAGCAGGGGAAATGCACCAGAGTCCATGGTTACAAGATATCCAAAGGCTTAAAAAAAAAAAAAAAAAAACAGCAGAAGGCTGGGCGCAGTGGCTCGTGCCTGTAATCCCAGCACTTTGGGAGGCTGAGGCGGGCAGATCACGAGGTCAAGAGATTGAGACCAGCCTGGCAAACATGGTGAAACAATCCCGCCCCTACTAAAAATACAAAAATTAGCTGGGCGTGGTGGTGTGCACCTGTAGTCCCAGCTACTCAGGAGGCTGAGGCAGGAGAATTGCTTGAAGCCAGGACACAGAGGTTGCAGTGAGTCAAGATCGCGCCACTGCACTCCAGCCTGGGTGACAGAGCGAGACTTCGTCTCAAGAACAAAAACAAAAACAAAAAAACAAAACCAGCAGAAAAAACCTACAGCTACCCTAAGGCCCCCTACCCCACGGCCCCTATTTCTTCCTCTGTGCTTAGATCCCCCCTTCCCAAATAGAAACAGACTGGAAAGGATGGCTGTGGTCTTCTGGGGGAAAAAAGTGGGAGGGCCCTGGAAAAACAGCAATTATGAAGTTTTTGTTTGTTTGTTTGTTTTTTGAGATGGAGTCTCACTCTGTTGCCCAGGCTGGACTGTAGTGGAGCGATCTTGGCTCACTGCAAACTCTGCCTCCCGGGTTCAAGTGACTCTCCTGTATCAGCCTCTCGAGTAGCTGGAATTATAGGCATGCGCCACCATGCCTGGCTAATTTTTTGGTATTTTTTTTAGTACACACAGGTTTCACCATGTTGGCCAGGCTAGGCTCGAACTCCTGACCTCGGGTGATCCGCCCGCCTTGGCCTTCCAAAGTGCTGGGATTACAGGCCTGAGCCACTGCACCCGGCCACAATTACGAAGTCTGAAGTATATGCATGCTGGTAAAACCACACACCAGCCCACGAGGGAGAAAAACATCACTCCACTCAGACACACAAAAAACGCGGAAGCACCATGTACACCCAGAGCACCGCTAACATTTCTATCAGTCCTGCCCTTTCACTGAAAGTTGTTGAAAACAGACCTTTAATACCAGAGATGCCGACGTGGGGGCTGTCACCAGGCCATCTCCTAACAGCCACACCCTCTCTGCCCTGGTGTTCCTTGGCTCATGCCTGGGGAGCTTTGCTAGCAGCTGGGTCCTGGGAGTGTGATCTAAATTGGGCCATGGGGTATAAGGGGCTGTGTGCTGGAGCTTTGGGGCAAAGGTTGTCAGCACACCTGAGAAGAAATTCCCCTTCCTGCCTTTGGAGACAATGGGGAGAGAGAGGATGTGATGGCTGGAGAGGCAGTGGCAGCCATCCTGGCACCACGAGGAAATGAGTATGAGGATGAGAAGACAGAGAGAAGGAACCTGGGTCCCTAGTGATGATAAACTGACAACCTGCTGCTCCTCATGTGGAATAATAAAGATGCTGATTGCTTAACTCACTGTTCATTGGGTATTTTATTTTTTACTTTTAGGCAAAAGCATCCTACGTTATTCACACAGCAGTGAGTGAGCCGATGCCAGGAGAGAGCTAAGTGTAAGTATCCACTGCTAGACATCAGAAATGGCACCGCTGTCACAGAGGCCGACCCTTGAGGCGCACAGAATGAACGTTTTGAAATGACTCATGATTTTCATGTATGTGATAACACCCCTTCGAGTTTTCTCATATGAGAGTTATAAAGTTTCATGATGAAGTTGTGAATACCAAATACCAAAACGGAGTAACTAGACAATAAAATCTTCTTGGAAGATGAGAAAAATACAATCTATCTTTGGTCTTTTTTTTTTTTCTATGAATTGTCCACGACTCTTCCATACAGGGAATTTAAACAGATACGGGGTGCCTTTTTAGTCTGAACTGTATCAATAAAAGAAAAATGGAGCCAGTCAAGGAAGTAACTCCTCCTGAGATAGCATTGTACCATGGAATTGTTCGAAACGAGAAGAAAAACCAGTAACTACATGAGATAGCAAGTATTAAGCAAAAGGACAGCTTGAAACTAAATAAAACAGAAAGTTATTTCTGTTCCCTCTGAATAAAATACATACGCACAAGTGGCCGGGCACAGTGGCACACACCTGTAATCCTAGCATTTTGAGAGGCGTAGGCGGGTGGGTCACCTGAGGTCAGGAGTTTGAGACCAGCCTGGCCAAGATGGTGAAACCGTGTGTCTACTAAAAATATGAAAATTAGCCGGGTATGGTGGTGGGCACCTGTAATCCCAGTTGCTCAGAAGGCTGAGGCATGAGAATTGCTTGAACCCTGGAGGCAGAGGCTGCAGGGAGCCAAGATCACGCCACTGCACTCCAGCCTGGGTGACGGAGTGAGGTTCCATCTCAAAAAAACAAAAACAAAAAATACCCCATAGATATATACATGCACATGAAATAAATTTCACCATCACAAAATACTTTCCTCACTGAAATGAAAGTTCTAAGCCTGTGTTGTTTATACCAACATCGTTGCTGTGGAAATAGCTGTTTCAACATTAGGAACTCACAGCTGACTCAAGTAAGGTGTGGAGCAGAAGTCTTATTTAAACAGTGGCAGGACCCATAAAACATTAAAAAGGCAAACTGGGTGTGGTGAGTCAGAGCACCATATGTTTTAATGTAAGGGTCACACGTTTTCTTTCTGATGCATGACACCAATAGGATGTTTCTTTTTATTCATGCTATTTTTGGAACCCTATAATCATCTCAACGACTCCCCCAAATATCCTAGGTTTTGCTGTCTGCTTCTGTCTACAACCGGCAGCCTCCGTATTTTATTAAATTCATCGTGCTTCGAACAGAGTTACTACAGTTCAGTCCTCGCTGGCACATGCAGGATTATGGCACCAACCAGGGCACAAGCAGGATTTTGGAAAACTTCCGCATGTAACTGAGTCTATTAAATATAGCAGTACTGGGCTGGGTGAGGCCGGTCATCCTAGCACTTTGAGAGGCCAAGGCAGGGGGAATCCTAGAGGCCAAGAGTTCAAGACCAACCTGGCCAACACAGAGAGACCCCCTAAAATATATATAAATATATAAATATATTTATATATTTATATATACACACATATATACTTATATTATGTATATTATAAATATACATAATATAAATATATTATAAATATATTTATATTATATATAAATATATACACAATATATTTATATTATATATAAATATATACACAATATATTTATATTATATATAAATATATACACAATATATTTATATTATATATAAATATATACACAATATATTTATATTATAAATATATACACAATATATTTATATTATAAATATATACACAATATATTTATATTATAAATATATACACAATATATTTATATTATAAATATATACACAATATATATTATAAATACACACATATTTATATTATAAATACACATATATTTATATTATAAATACACATATATTTATATTATACACATATATTTATAATATAAATATACGTATATATTATAAATATATGTATATTTATATATGTATATGTATATTTATAATATACATATATTTATATATTATATATATTTTTATATATAAATAATATTATAGCATATATATACATATATATATAAAAATATATATAGGCTGGGCGCGGTAGCTCACACCTGTAATCTCAGTACTTTGGTAGGCTGAGGCAGGAGGATCACCGGAGGTCAGGAGTTTGAGACCAGCCTGGCCAACATGGCGAAACCCCGTCTCTACTAAAAATACAAAAAAATTAGCCAGGCGTGGTGGCGGGCATCTGTAGTCTCAGCTACTTAGGAGGCTGAGGCAGGAGAATTGCTTGAACCTGGGCAGCAGAGGTTGCAGTGAGCCGAGATCGTGCCACTGCACTCCAGCCTGGGTGACAGAGCAAGACTCTGTCTCAATAAAATAAAATAAAATAAAAAATTAAAAAATACATAGATCGCTTTCTCGCAGTACTGACTTATTCACTAACAAGGCATCACTTCCAGCATATGGTCTACTGTGTGCCTATGGCTTTATACGGAGACCGTGAGGACCCAGATCGCCTCTGCACCCAACAGCCCAGCTCCTCAACTCCACTGTCAGGCCTCTCATTTGTCCCTGTCTTTTATGGGTCAGTTAAGAGCTTCCCAAACAATCCTAAAAACCCTCAGGCCAACCCCATCGAGAAACCATGTGACTTGCCCGCACCTTCCCTTGGTGATGCCCCCACTCCTCTGCTTCCCCTTCCTACTTCTTAACTGGACATGGATGCACTTTTCTTTAAACACGCACACACTTTACCATGATTTTCCTCCGGTTAAGCCAGAAATTTTACCCTTTGTACAATAAAACATATTCAACAAGTTTTTTAAATGAGAGTGCTGTGTGGGGCTGTTTTAAAAGCCCACCTTTCCCTAACCCCTGACAGTGAAGTGTTCTATAAACAGAAGCCCAGATCCCCTCGGCAGCGGGCACTGCCCAGGGTGTAACCGCCCTCTCTGCCTGCACAGGAGAGCGATTCATAACAGCAGAACCGGAAAAATCACAGCTGAAAGCAACCAGGGAAGAGGCAAGGGCCAAGAGAGCAATGTAAAGGAGTCGGATTTTCTACTAGGTGAGTCACAGGAAACACTCTGGCCACAGCCCGAGGCCCCAGGAGGCCCGGCTCGCCCATCAGGAATGTAGGTCAAACTCCCAGCGGGAAGGGTGAGAGCCCAGGCACCCAGGGCAAAAGCTCAAGTTCCTAGGAGAACAGGGAGGCTGGCCAGAAAACAAGGCCTCCACTCGCCCTCCGGCACCAGTACCAGCCCACCCTCCGACTAAGCATCAATTTCCACAGACCGCAGTGAAGTAGAACCACAGCATGCTGGCCCAGATCTCTCCTCTGTTCTGGACTGGGCCATCCCACGCGTTTCTCTCGGGGTTCACAGGATGACAAGTGGGGTTTATGTATAAAGGGACAGATCGCTCACCCAGTTCGGTCGACACGGGGGACCCAGTGGCAATCTCACCGATCTTGGCCACTCCATCGTAGTAGGCTTTTCCTGCCAGGATCATAGCTAGACACAAAAGGTGACACACAAAATCATCACTTAGACAAGGAAAGGAGGAAGTGACACAAATTTTCTTCCAAACACCCCCTGGTCCCTTCTGGCTGCAGGAAGGTTTGGGCTGTGGCAGGTGTGGCTCTCAGGAGGTAAGACCTGTGTTGAGAGTGGTGCCGGGGTGGAGGCCCCCCAGCCAAGGGACAGCCCCATGAGATCCTCGTCTCTGACCAGCCCCGGGGAACCTTCAGCAGCAGGTGCTGAAAGTCCAGAGAAGGCTCAGCTTGCTCCTGATGCCAGTTTCAGAGTGGATGCGTTCCTAACGTTGAACTAGGGCTTTGCCTGGGCACGGTGGCTCACACCTGTAATCCCAGCCCTTTGGGAGGCTGAGGTGGGAGGAGTTTGAGACCAGCCTGGGCAACATGGTAAAACCCCGCCTCTACAAAAAAAAAAAAAAATACATAAATTAGCCAGGCATGGTGGAGTGTGCCTGCAGTCCCAGCTACTTGGGAGGCTGAGGTGAGAGGATCGCTTGAGCCCAGGAGGCGGAGGTTGCAAGTGAGCCGAGATCGTGACACTGCATTCTACTCTGGGTGACACAGCCAGATATTGTCTCAAAAATAAATATAAAAAAAGAAGATACATCCTCTCCAGCCAGAAATCTTTTCTGAGCTAGTTCTTCTCCAGCACTCCAGGTCTGCAACATTCTTAGTTAGGAGTTGTGTGAGGTGGACTAGGAGCCTGGTCCTTTGATGGCAGTGCTTAATTTTTCTATTGAAAAAGGCATTTTGAACCACAACCAGCCAACCTATTTGTTGCCAGGAGAGAATATATGAAATTTGAAATATATTATCATTCCAAAAAGCAACACAATTGTCTGAAAAAATAACTGAATGCTCTACTTTTTCTTTTTTGGCAAAGACAAGAAAACTTTTATTGCTACAAGGTGGGTTCTAATTATCTTAAAAATAATACTGCCCCCTTCAAACTGATTCTGAAGACTAAATTATAACTATGTAACCTCCAGGGGCAAATTACTTACCCTTTCTGAAACAAAGGTTGCTCATCCTTAAAATGCCCTAAGAATGTGAGTGACAGATGAACAAATGGAAGCTGATAATACACTTTTTTCACTTTACAATCTAGGTTTGAGGGTATTGAAGATGTATGATAGAGACCCAGCCTGGTTAGTGTAATTTTGGAGAAAAGCATTTATTTGGAATTTTACTCTAAGATTGGTTTCAGACATAGAAATCAGTTTCTCCTGGAGCTTTGGAGACCACACAGTTTTGGAGCTAAAAGAGCCCTCGGGAATCCCAGAGGCTATACCAGCTGCAATGCCGCAATGTATAATGGGCAATTGTTTTAACAAGGTGGATTTTATTTTATTTTATTTTTTTAGAGGCAGAGTCTTGTTCTTTCACCCAGGCTGGAGTGCAGTGGCAAGATCATGGCTCACTGCAGCCTTGACCTCCTGGGCTCAAAGGATCCTTCTGCCTCAGCCTCTCGAGTAGCTGGGACTACAGGCACGTGCCACCATTCCTGGCTAATTAAAAAAAAAAAAAAATTGAAGGGGCTGGGTGTGGTGGCTTACACCTGTACTCCTAGCATTTTGCGAGGCTGAGGTAGGAGGATCACTTGAGCCCAAGAGTTTGAGACCAGCCTGGGCAACATAAGGAGACCCCCCCCGCCCATATCTCTACTGAAAACAAACAAAAAAACTAGCCAGGCATGGTGGTGGTGGCACACGCCTATAGTAGTCCCAGCTACTCAGGAAGCTAAGGTGGGAGAATTGCGTGAGCCCAGAAGGTCAAGACTGCAGTGAACCACAACTGTACCACTGTACTCCAGCGTGGGCAAGAGTGAGGCCCCTGTCTCAAAAAAAAAAAAAAAAAAAAAAAATACATATATATACACACACACACACACACACACACACATATATATACACGCATATATATATATATATATATATATTTTTTTTTTTTAAGAGTAGGGGTCTCACTCTGTTGCCCAGGCTGGTCTTGAACTCCTGGGCTCAAGGGATCCTCTTGCCTGAGCCTCCCAAAGTGTTTGGATTATAGTTGTGAGCCACAGAATTAATTCATGTGCAGGTCCAGCTGAAGGTATGAAAAGCCAAAACAGTAGTATATTTTTTCTGGCAAATTAATCTACTTTAGGATTTATTGTAGAGTTAAAAATTTATAGCCAGGTGCTGTGGCTCACACCTGTGATCCCAGTACTTTGGGAGGCTGAGGCAGGAGGATCACGAGGTCAAGAGATTAAGACCGTCCTGGCCAACATGGTGAAACCCCGTCTCCACTAAAAATACAAAAATTAGCCGGGCATGGTGGCACGTGCTTGTAATCCCAGCTATTCGGGAGGCTGAGGCAGGAGAATTGCTTGAACTCGGGAGGCAGAGGTTACAGTGAGCTGAGATTGCGCCACTGCACTCCAGCCTGGCGACAGAGTGAGACTCAGTCTCAAAAAAAAAGCCAAAAAGTACATATATATTTATATATATATAAAAGTTATGGTTTTTACCATATACGTATCCAACTTTAGGAAATGCAATATTCTATCTACTGTACTATTATAAGACTCAGAACAACCTTAAAGTGTAAATGTAAAAAGAACAATAGCAATTAGCATTTATATACATACTTAGTTAATCTATCCAATGATGTTGAGACACGGTCCGTAATGTCATCAGCCTGTTGCGCTAAGGGCAGCGGAGTGGAGATATTCTGGGACATACCCAAGGTCAATGTTGAGTCAGCGGGAAGGCACACAGCTCTGGCTGGGCACTTCACTTCCTCAGCTCTAAATTATGGTGCTTTCTGATTCTTTGGTCTCGTCTAGAACTAAGAAAGAAGTGACTCCACCTAAAAACAAGGTGTGTAGCCAGGAAACTGTCAAGTTGTAAGATGGAACATCTTAGTATGAAGATGTTAAGTTGTAAAGTACTGATCATCTGAAAAGCAAATTAGTGCGGGAATGGAATGCAGGATTACACAATATTTAAGCAAAATGTTTGGTTTGCATCCACACATGAAATCACAATTTTTCATTAATTGTTGACTTACGTTGAAAACCATGTAACCTTCTCGGTCTTGTAAAATATCTTTGCTATGATGATAAAGTTAAATTAACTTGAAAATGATAAAATTTAGCCAGAAGAGATAAATAATACTTTCATAATTTTGCCTCCCTTTTGTGAGCACATTAAGATATTTTCTACTACTTATTGTTTTAAGGAAAGAAGCATATTAGTTTTTTTTTTTTTTTTTTTTAAGAGTCAGCGTCTCACTCTGTTGCCCACACTGGAGTGCAGTGGTGTGATCATAGCTCACTGCAGCCTCCACCTCCTGGACTCAAGCCATCCTCCCACCTCAGCCTCCTGAGTAACTGGGACTACAGATGCACGCCACCACACCTAGCTAATTTTTTATTTTTTCTAGAAATAGGGTCTCACTATGTTGCCCAGGCTGGTCTTGAACTCCTGGGCTGAAGCGATCCTCCCACCTCAGCCTCCCAAAGTGCTGGCATTACAGGCATGAGCCACCATACCTAGCATAGTTCTATTTTAGTGGTTGGCCAACTACTTCATCAGTCTAGACCAATCTATGTACTTCTACTTGATAATTTTTCCTTAAAATATGGTTTCATTGGGTGAACATTCTGCTCAAAGCCTTTGGTGTCCTCCCACTGCCCATGAGGTAAGGTCACACACCCCAGAGCCCGTAGTAGATTTTTACAGTAATGGCCTTCCAGGAATCACACCTCCTGGAATTCCCAGCGTATGTGGTCCCCTACCAGGTGGCGTGGCCATGGGACCTGCTTTGACCCATGGGTTATCACCAAGCATGACTCCTGCAGGGACTTGAGAGGTGCTGGGCACTGGGGCTTATACTTTTAGGACACCACTGCTACTGAGTGAGGACAGAGTCTGGCCTCCTTGAAGGGGAAAGACCCCATTGCATGGCTGCATCCAGCTCACAGCCCCACACGGGCCGCAGAAGACTGCAGGTGCAGGAGTGAGCCCGGAGGGTCTGGAGAACTGCCCTGCCTTATAGGAGAAATAAGAAACTGTTGCTGTCTGAAGCCACCAAGTTTGAGGGCAGTGAGGTGTGCAGTGTGACACAGCATAACGAGCTCTGTTATGTGCATTCAAGTGCACGGTGATCTGACCCTATCCCGCCCACGCCCCAGCAGTGTGCCACCCATGCCAGTGTGGACCCCAGGTCCTGGCTTACTTGCTGTCTTTTTTTTTTTTTTTTTTTTTGAGACAGAGTCTTGCTCTGTCACTAGGCTGGAGTGCAATGGCATGATCTCCGCTCACTGCAACCTTTACCTCCCGGGTTCAAGTGATTCTCCTGCCTCAGCCTCCTGAGTAGGTGGGATTACAGGCACCCGCCACCACGCCTGGCTAATTTTTGTATCTTTAGCAGAGACGGGGTTTCACCATGTTGGCCAGGCTGGTCTCAATCTCTTGACCTCGTGATCCGCCCGCTTCGGCCTCCCAGTGTGCTGGGATTACAGGCGTGAGCCATCGCGCCCGGCCGACTTGCTGTCTTTTATGCGTGCAGTAGTGTCTGCCTGCTGAAACCTAACATCTGGCAGATAGCTCATCTCCTGCAGGGCCTCCACCCTGTTCCAGGCCACACCAACCCACACCACTCAAATTCTTGTGACACTGGTCTGTACAATGCTCCTAGCCATTCACCTGTAGACCTGGGTTCTTTTTTTTTTTTAATTTTTTTGAGACAGGGTCTTGCTCTGTCTCCTAGGCTGGAGTGCAGTGGTACAATCACAGCTCATTGCAGCCTCGAACTTCTGGACTCAAGCAATCCTCCCACCCCAGGCTCCTGATAGGTAGGACCACAGGAGCATGCCACCATGCCCAGCTAATTTTTTTTTTTTTTTTGAGGCCAAGTCTCACTCTGTTGCCCAGGCTGGAGTGCAGTGGCATGATCTTAGCTCATTGCAACCTCTGCCTCCCGGGTTCAAGTGATTCTCCTGCCTCAGCCTCCCACGTAGTTGGGATCACAGGCACGTGCCACCACTCCCGGCTAAATTTTGTATTTTTAGTAGAGACAGGGATTTACCATTTTGGCCAGGCTGGTTTCGAACTTCTGACCTCAGGTGATCTGCCCACCTCGGCCTCCCAAATTGTTGAGATTACAGGCGTGAACCACCGCGCCTGGCCTGAGCTAATTTTTAAATTTTTTTTTGTAGTGACGGGGTCTCAAATTCCTGGGCTAAAGCTATCCTCCTGCCTCAGACTCCCAAAGTGCTGGAATTACAGGCACGAGCTACCACGCCCAGCCTGCCTTGTGTTCTAACGTAACTGTGGACTGCACACCTGGCAGCCTCAACAATTTCCAAATTCTCACCAAGGACTTTACACATTTACCTACATTTCTCAATGGCTTCAGCAAAGGCACAACCAGATGGCCTGCAGAAATTCTGGAAATACTTTCTGAAGTATTTACTCCCCAGGAGGTGCTAAAGTGTCAAGAGCCCTTTGGGGAGAAGCCTTGTTAGCAGGAAGCTAAGCTGTAGGCAGCTCACTGGCTCACCTTGTAAAACTCTGCAGCTCATGCTAGAAAGAAAAAAAAAAAAAAGAGGCAGCTCATGCTAGAAAGAAAAAAAAACTGCAGGTCACAGTGATTTCCTTCACAAGGACATCTAAAGCAATGACTTTGTGGCCTTGTGACTAAGCAATCTTCAAGGGAGAGTCAGCAGTGCACAGCTCTGGCTTTCTGGAGGACGGGGGCACCTGCAGAAGTCACGGGGACCACTGGAGGGCAAGGGAGCAAAATCCCAGACCTGCTGCACTTCCTGCTGCTGAAATCCCCAAAAGCACAGCGAGGCAGAAGAGTAAATGAGCAGTATACTTTTCCAGCGACTACACACAATGGTGCTCCTCCTCACCCAGAGTCCACAGTCTAGCCAGCTCACGCCCTTTCCTGGGACAGGTTCATGCTGAGCGAGAGTGAGGCCACAGGTTTATTTTCAAAATATCAACAGGGAGCAACCAGTATGGCAAAAAAGATAAGAGGCTGGGTGTGGTGGCTCAAGTTTATAATCCTAGCACTTTGGGAGGCTGAGGGGAGTGGATTACCTGAGGTCAGGAGTTCGAGACCAGCCTGGCCAAAATGGTGAAACCCCATTTCTACTAAAAATACAAAAATTAGCCGGGCATGGTGGTGTACACCTATAATCCCAGCTACTTGGGAGGCTGAGGCAGAAGAATCGCTTGAGCCTGGGAGGCAGAGGTTGCAGTGAGCCGAGATTGTTCCACTGCACTCCAGCCTGGGCGACAGAGCAAGACTCTGTCTGGGGAAAAAAAAAAAAAAAAGAAAGAAAGAAAGAAAGAAAAGAGATAAGAAGATGTAAAACTTGATCTGAAGCTGCCTTCAAATCTGTCAGAAACTACATTTCTACTTATGTTACTTAGTGACAAAAGTAGAACGGTGGGAGAGGGTGAAACTGGGGTCTGAGTGTTTTGGGGTGATACTTGCTACATTTTGGGGAAGAACTGTCTTGCCCATGTTAGAATTTGGTCATTGCTAGCATTTTTAAGTTTTTAAGGTGATCACTGATGCATTTTAATCACAAAGATAGGCCAATACCAATACTCAAGTTCATTTTAAATGAAGCATATATTTTGAAATGAGAACCTAAGTCCAACCGTTTAATTTAGATGTTTTTCCATTCAGGCTAAAAAAAATTTCTTCTTTTTTTTCTTTTTGAGACAGGCCCTTACTCTGTTGCTCAGGCTGGGGTGCAGTGGCACGATCACAGCTCACTGCAGCCTCAACCTCCCAGGCGCAAGCGATCATCCCGCCACACACTCCCGAGTAGCAGGGACTACAGGCGCGCACCACCACGTGCAGCTAATTTCATTCAAGCTAAAAATATTGTTTCTCATGTAACTATCAAAAGTGACACATCGGGAAAAAAAAGATGAAAAAAGTGGTACATCTAAAGACAAGAAATTCTTTTATATACATAAAAGGAGAATAATTTCTGTGCTGTAGGACCCTAACTTATAAATGTCTTATGTACACATTTTATATTTGTTAGTTTACCAAGAATTTGGTTTTAAAAGTAGAAAGCACGGTTTTATAGTTAAAAGACATCACTTACAGTACCCTCACTTTCATTCAATTGACTTGTTTCAAATACGCTAATATCATTGTGTACTGTCATTGCAAAGTTCTGTAGATTAAATTCATTGTGAACAATTTTTAACCACTTAAAGGTATTTAAAAATTCAATACTAAGCATTTAAAAATAATTAAATATTTACTGAGTGGCTTTATATACAATCAATTCAGAAAAACAGACTTACCGTTTACAGCTTTCTCATAATTTTTCCCCAGGTTTATTAAATTTCGCAGCCCAGGATTGAACTGTTCCATAACATTCTGCCAAACAAACAAAACACACAAATTAATAAAATAAACAATAAACCGAGTCATCTTCAGATTTTGTCACTGTGTGGCCCAGGATAGCTATGGACGCCTAACAGCACAGTCTACAAAGTAATGAATGCTGATGTAAAAATGAAGCACACCTATTCCCTTACCTGATGGAACAGGGCTCACAGGTGGCAAGGTGCCCGTAACCCTGGCAGTTCTCAGTTGCCCAAGAGGCTGCCTGGAATCTGCTATAAGCGGAGCAGGCAGCAGGCATTCATGTCTCTACCATACCCTGCAGGGACTGTAGGCCTGGCATCCTCTTGGGTTTGAGTGGATTGCTAATGGTTCTCATTCTAGTGTTAAGGAACGCCTGTGCAGGATCAGCTACCTGTACTTACTTACAAAGGCAATGTTTCGAATAGATTTCGATGAATTTCTATCCACTGAATAGAAATTTCCAGGAGATTTTGTTTTTACTCTGCCTAATTATAGGGGTGTGGGCGGGGAGGGACATGGAAGGGGGCATTGGTGGCATGTTGCTGATGGCCCCAGGACACAGGCCTGCCTGGAAACTTCTGGATGTCCCTGGCATTTTCTTTTCTTTTTTTTTTTTTTTGAGACGGAGTCTCACTCTGTCACCCAGGCTGGAGTACAGTGGCACGATCTCAGCTCACTGCAACCTCCGCCTACCAGGTTCAAGCAATTCTCCTGCCCCAGCCTCCCGAGTAGCTGGGATTACAGGAGCCCACCACCACACCCGGCTAATTTTTATATTTTTAGTAGAGGCGGGGTTTCACCATGTTGGCCAGGCTGGTCTCGAACTCCTGACCTCAGGTTATCCGCGTACCTTGGCCTCCCAAAATGCTGGGATTACAGGCACGAGCCACTGCGCCCTGCCTCCCTGGCATTTTCCCACTGATTGGTTTATTCACCAAAGTTGTGTGGAGTAACTACCATGGGCCAGACCCTGTGCACACAGCTAAGGATTAGAAGGCACAGTTTCCCTCTCATGGATTTCATGGTGCAGCCAGTGTCCAGGTTTCATTTTAACACGTGTTATTCCTGTATCAGCAGAAAGTCATAAAGACAAATGCTAGGACAAGTATAAGACAAATAACTATTTAGGACGTGGGTCTAAATTTTAAAATACCTTAACTTTGAAGTACAGACAATAAGTCATTCCTACGGTACTCAGACTTCACGACTCACAACACGTGGTGATTGTTATGTGTTTGTTCCGTCTAGGAACAATAAGCTTCACGATATTAATCACCCCAAAGAGACCATTCAAGTCTCACCGACCCCTTCCCCAAATGTGTGCTCCATTTATATAGACGACCAGATGCAAAAAAGAATGAACTACCACCCAACATTCAAAGAGGCAGGTGCTTTACACACATACCCTTCAGAATAAATGAATCAGGAGGAGAGACAGAATAGGACGACTTGTTTTCAATCAAACAGTGACAACAATGAAAAACAACCCATGCCTCGACCTTTCCATAGACCTGGTCTTACGCCCGAGAGCACTTTCAACTACGCTCCTATTTTTGTATTTATTGCTGCAGTTTTGAATATTCTTTTTTTTTTTTTTAAATATTCTTGATTTCTTGATTTTGGGGAGTAACTGCAGCTTCCTACGACAGCAGATGAGGCCTCGGGTCTCTATACCTCTCACTCTTCCTTTCCAATGGACTTTCTATGCAATTAGATGGCAATTTGCTGATGAAACTATAGTCAGTGTTCATTATGACTTTGTACTAAGGCTGATGGTTCCCTTTCTCAGTAAAGCCTGGCTGTTTTTCCTGGGATGGACAATTCTTTCTTTCCGCCCTGCCACCTTTGCTTAGTTTTCTGTTTATCTACCTTAAACTTGTCCCCATGCTGTATTAGACTTGGCTGAGGCCTATCAGTGTTATTTTTCAAATGTACAAAACTCTCAGCTAATCTCCTGTTCCGTTTTTCCCTTGACTTCCTCTAAGGACTCTCCACCATCTTGCTCAGTGTGGCTTGACTGTCACGGTTGCCCTAGCATGGCCCTCCTGGTGGCCTGTGGCAGTGCTCTTGTCAGCCAGGTAGGTCCACATCTTCCTATTTCTCCAAAATGGAGATCACACTCCAAAAATGATCTAAGAACTAATGCGTGAGAGGTAAATCTGAGTCCCCGTGTGTCTGAAATTATCTTTACCTTGATGTTTGTTTGCTATTTTGCTGAGTAGAGCAGAGTAGATTGAAACTATTTTCCTTAGAATTTTTAAGACATCACTTGGTCAGGTGTGATGGCTCATGCTTGTAATCCCAGAACTTTGGGAGGCTGAAGTGGGAGGATCACCACTTGAGCCCAGGAGTTTGTGACCAACCTGGACAACATATCGAGACTCCCATCGCTACAAAAAATAAAAACAATTAGCCAAGGGTGGTGGCTTGTGCCTGTGGTCCCAGCTACTTGGGAGGCTGAGGTGAGAGGATCACTTGAGCCCAGGAGTTTGAGACTGCAGTTAGTTGTGACTGCACCACTTCACTCCAATTTGGGTGACAGAGTGAGGATATGTCTCAAAAAAAAAAAAAAAAAGAGCTATTACTCCACTGTCTTTAGCATCTGGGTCTGCTGAAGTCAGCTGCCATTTCTTCCTATGTGACTTTTTTTTTAAAGCTTATTTCTGGAAGCCTTCTCTTTATTCCTGTGTTCTGAAATTGCACCATGGTCTGTCCCAGCGTTTTTTTTGTTTGTTTTTCATTTATTTTACCGGACACTCAGTGGGACCCCTAGTCATGTGGAAAATTATGTCCTTCAGGTCCAAATATCGTTCCTGTTTTATTTCTTGTCTCTTCATTCTTTCTGGAACTCTGATGAAGATTTTATATATCCTGGATTTATTCTCTTTTTTGATTTCCCACTTTCAGTAGTTTTGTTCTATAATGCTAACAGATATCCTCAACTTTATGTTCCAATTCTATTTTTTGAATTTGATATATCTTAATTTCTAAGAGCATGTTCATGTTTCTTGATTGCTCTTTTTGTTTTGGTTTGGTTTTTGAGATGGAGTTTCACTCCGTTGCCCAGGCTGGAGTGCAGTGGTGTGATCCTGGCTCACTACAACCTCGGCCTCCCAGGCTCAAGTGATCCTCGTGCCCCAACCTCCCAAGTAGCTGCGGGGGGCGGATCACAGGCATGCGCCACCACGCCTGGCTAATTTTTTGTATTTTTGGTAGAGACAGGGTTTCGCCAGGTTGCCCAGGCCGGTCTAAAACTCCTGAGCTCAAGCAATCTGCCCGCCCTGGCCTCCCAAAGTGCTGGGATTACAGGTGTGAGCCACCACACCCAGCCTTTTGATTGCTTCTTTTTAAAAGTACTCTCCTGTTCTTGTTTTATAGATGCAGTATCTTCTCCTGTCTGAACTTTTTGGTGTGTTTTATTCGAGTTCCCGTATCATCTCCTGATTACCTTTCACTGTTTGATATCCCTGTCTTTCATGTTAGAGACTCTCCTCAAATGTGTGGTGATCCCTGATGGCCAGTTTGTATTGAGGCGTGCAGCCCGTCACTGCCGGCTGGAAGCTGTGGGTGTGTGCACAGGGTAGTGGCTGACTTGCTGGCTTCATTCCAAACCAATGGCCACTCTACAGTCATCAGGGGCCACTGGGCTTCTGCTGAGAAGTTTCTAATTTCCTGTCATTTGGTGGGGGACAATCATCGGATGGTCAGCTTTTGCAGTCAGGAAGGGGGCTGGGACTGGACAGTTTGGAGCTGATTTTCAGGAACTCCTCTGTTTTCAGCTCAGAGTTCTGCCTCCTCCACCCTTGGCTGCTGTTTCCAAGTCTAGAGCACCTCAGATTATCCTGAGGTTAAATCTCTGCTCTGCCAGAGGGAGCTGCTGGTGGTGGTGGCTGGGGTAGGGAAGGGAAGCCAGGAGCTCCGCCACCCTGTGCACCAGACTCCGATTCCTGCCCCCACCTTCTGCGGCCCGGTCCTCAGCCTCTGGGGCCCCCAGGGTGAATGGCTCAGTTTCCATCAGACTCCTTTCCCCAGGTTCTTCAGGCTCTCTGCGGTCACTGAGCACTCTCTGTCCATTTCCTATCACCCCAGATTTCTTTAGGTCTCTTGTCAATGGATGTTTTCCAGGTCTTTTTGCACTGTGGATTTATTGGGTATTGTTTTTAATTCCTTTGCCATCATTTTAATGGGTTCTCAAAAGGAAGAAAATGAAATACACAAGGTGCCTCTCCCATGCCTGCCTGGAAGCCCGCTCACCTGGTATCACTAGGCGCAGTCAGGTGCTTGGCACCTACGCACAACCAGTGGCCAGGAAGCCCCAGAGCCAGCCAACTCCCCCACGATCATCTCTACAAGATGGCGAAGCCTCATTACGTAGCCACAGTTGCTCTTTTTCTTTGCTTTGCTTTTTTTCTTTTCTTCCCTCCATCCCTTCTTCCCTCCTTTCTTCCTTCTTCTCTTTCTGAGACAGGGTTTTGATCTGTCACGCAGGCTGGAGTGCAGTGGCATGATCACCACACACTGTAGCCCCAAACTCTTGGGCTCAAGTGATCCTCCTGCTTCAGCTTCCCGAGTAGCTGGGAGGTGTGTGCCACCATGCCCAGGTAATTAAATTTTTTTTTTTTTTTTTAGAGACAGGGTCTTGCTATGTTGTCCAGGCTGGTCTGTCCACAGCTGTTATTTCTGTCATCTCTTCTCAATTCTTTTGTTTTGGGGCTTCTTTGAAATAGTTTAAGACTCATAAGAGTTGTAAAAATAATACACAGAGTTCCCAGGTATGCTTCCTGCAATGGTATCTTCTATAACCATAGTATATTATCAAACCCAGGAAACTGTCACTGCTACAGTTCTATTAACTCAACTACAGACCTTATTTGGATTTTCCCACTTTTTGTATCACTCATTTTTGGGGGAAGGTTTCATCATTTCTTTTTTCTTTGTTTGAGACAGAGTCTTGCTCTGTTGCCCAGGTTGGAATGCAGTGGTACGATCTCAGCTCACTGCAACCTCTGCCTCCCGGGTTCAAGCAATTCTCCTGCCTCAGCCTCTTGAGTAGATGGGATTATAGGCACGCACCACCACACCTGGCTTTTTTTTTTTTTTTGAGACGGAGTCTTGCTCTGTCGCCCAGGCTGGAGTGCAGTGACGCAATCTCGGCTCACTGCAAGCTCTGCCTCTGGGGTTCACGTCATTCTCCTGCCTCAGCCTCCCGATTAGCTTGGACTACAGGCACCCGCCACCATGCCCGGCTAATTTTTTGTATTTTTAGTAGAGACGGGGTTTCACTGTTAGCCAGGATGGTCTCGATTTCCTGACCTTGTGATCCACCGCGGCCAGCCCAATTTTTGCATTTTTAATAGAGATGGGGTTTCGCCATGTTGGTCAGGCTGGTCTTGAACTCCCAACCTCAGATGATCCGCCTGCCTCGGCCTCCCAAAGTGCTGGGATTACAGGCGTGAGCCACCACGCTTGGCCGGGTTTCATCATTTCTATGAAATTTTATCATACATGCAGGTTGCCACGACCATCACCGCAAGTAAAATACGGAACTGTTCCACTAACACATACGCCTCTTTTGTACCGCCACTTAATAATCATGCCCTCCTCCTCACCAATCCTCACCTCTGGCAATTCCTGAGCTCAATCTATGATTCTGTCATTGTGAGAATGTTATATAAAAGGAATCATGGCCGGGTGCAGTGGCTCATGCCTGTAATCCCAGCATTTTGGGAGGCCAAGTTGGGCAGATCACCTGAGGTCAGGAGTTCAAGACCAGCCTGGCCAACATGGTGAAACCCCGTCTCTACTAAAAAATACAAAAATTAGCGGGCATGGTGGCGTTTGCCTGTAATCTCAGCTGCTCAGGAGGCTGAGGCCGGAGAATTGCTTGAATCTGGGAGGCAGAGGTTGCAGTGAGCTGAGACCGTGCCATTGCACTCCAGCCTGGGTGACAGAGTGAGAATCCATCTCAAAAACAAAACAAAAGAATCATGGGAGGCCGAGGCGGGTGGATCACAAGGTCAGAAGATCGACACCATTCTGGCCAACATGGTGAAACCCCGCCTCTACTAAAAATACATGAATTAGCTGGGTGTGGTAGTACGTGCTTGTAATCCCAGCTACTTGGGGGTGCTGAGGCAGGAGAATCGTTTGAACCTAGGAGGCGGAGGTTGCATTGAGTCGAGATCGCACCACTGCACTCTAGCCTGGTGACAGAGCGAGACTCTGTCTCAAAAAAATAACAAAAAAGGAATCGTATCGTATGTGGCATTTTAAGATTTGCCCTTTTCACCCAGCACAATGCCTTAAGATGTATCCAAGTTGTTGGATGTAGTTTATCACTTTTTATTTTTTTTTTGGCTAGTAGCATTCCATGGTATGGATATATTGCAGTTTGTTTATCCACATACTTGTTGAAGACCTGGCTTGTTTCCAGGTTTTGACAATTCCAAGCAAAGCTGCTATGAGCGATCGCATACAGGTTTTTATGTGAGCTTACGTTTTCGTATCTCTAGGATAACCTGGGGGTTCAATGGCTGCGTCACATGGTAGGCACGTGTTTAACTTTTTAAGAAACTGCCAAACTTTTTTTTTTTTTTTTTTTTCAGAACAGCTGCACCATTTTACTTTCCCATTAGCACTTGGAGATTTCACTCATTTTCAAAATCTGATAATTTCATTAGCACACAGCTACTTTCTAATTAAAAGACAAAACTATTTTAAAGTTACTGAAAATTCTTACAGGCCATGCGTGGTGACTCATGCCTGTAATCCCAAGCACTTTGGGAGGCCGAGGGAGGTGGGTTGTTTGAGCCCAGGAATTCGAGACTAGCCTGGGCAACATGGTGAAACCCCATCTCTACCAAAAATACAAAAATTTGCTGGGCACGGCGGTGGGTGCCTGTAGTCCCAGCTACTCAGGAGGCTGAGGTAGGTGAATCGCTTGAACTCAAGAGACGGAGATAGCAGTGAGATCGTGCCGCTGCACTCCAGCCTGGGCAATAAAGCGAGACCCTGTCCTGAAAAATAAAATAAAATTCGTATGATATTCTTATGAGGCTGGGTGTAGGTAAAAATATAAGAAAACTAACAGAGAGCCGACCCTGCCCAATAACATATGAGCACCACAGAAAGCAGCCCAGATCTGTTCTTTCCTGCGGATATTCCTTCTCCAAATACAATAGGAGGAAGGTCTCATTTGATTTCCTAATTCTTTTTTTTTTTTTTTTTTTTTGAGCTAGAGCTTTGCTCTGTCGCCCAGGCTGGAGTGCAATGGTGCCATCTCCACTCACTGCAACCTCCACCTCCTGGGTTCACGCAACTCTTGTGCCTCCGCCTCCCAAGTAACTGGGATTACAGGTGCCTGCTACCACACCCAGCTAATTTTTGTTTTTTTAGTAGAGATGGTGTTTCACCGTGTTGCCCAGGCTGGTTTTGAACTCCTGACCGCAAGTGATTCACCCGCCTCGGCCTCCCAAAGTGCTGGGATTACAGGCATGAGCCATCACACCCAACCAATTTCCTGATATAATTCTTAAAATGTTCACATATAACCCTAACATCTTAAAATACCAAGAACAACAAATGAATGAGAACTTCCACAGTTAACACCATACAAAAATCCCTATCCAAATGATTCTACCAGAGGGGGGAAAAAAAAGTTCAACTAAGACTTGAGACTAGGCTGGGCGCAGTGGCTCACAAGGTCAAGAGATCGAGACCATCCTGGCTAATGTGGCGAAACCCCATCTCTACTAAAAACACAAAAATTAGCCAGGCATGGTGGCGGGCGCTTGTAGTCCTAGCTATTCAGGAGGCTGAGACAAGAGAATTCCTTGAACCCGGGACGCGGGGTTGCAGTGAGCTGAGATTGCGCCACTGCACTCCAGCCTGGCAACAGAGTAAGGCTCCGTCTCAAAAAAAGAAAAAAAAAAAAAAAAAAAAGATTTGCAACTACAGTTTGTAGTCAATACTGAGTTTTTAAGCTTGAAAAGTTCAACATATATACTTCTTTATTACTGTACTTAGGTTCAGCTACAGAAATGTTTCCTCCCAGAAATTTTGGCTTTTTTTTTTGAGACAGAGTCTCGCACTGTCGCCCAGGGAGTGCAGTGGCGCGATCTTGGCTCACTGCAAGCTCCGCCTCCTGGGTTCACGCCATTCTCCTGCCTCAGCCCCGAGTAGCTGGGACTACAGGCGCCCGCCACCATGCCCAGCTAATTTTTTGTATTTTTAGTAGAGACGGGGTTTCACCATGTTAGCCAGGATGGTCTCGATCTCCTGACCTCATGATCCGCCCGCCTCGGCCTCCCAAAGTGCTGGGATTACAGGTGTGAGCCACCGCGCCTGGCCAATTTTGGTCTTTCTAACAGTGGAAAATCCATTCCTATACTGGCTCTTCACCTAGTTATTTTAGCTGAAGTACATGTTATTTTTAAACCCAGGGACAAAAAAGCAATGCTGCCTTTGTATTCCAAAATCTATAAAGTTTTATAGTTGTTGTGGACACACTTGTGAATAGAAAGGGTCCCACATTTTGGGGGAGAGCTGTAGTTGAGGCAAAGGTCAGTGCTACTGCAAGGCTTGTGAAGACCTGAATTGTTAACAGCCTACAATGTTAAGAGTCATCAGGAGTAATGAACAAATCCATTTTAATTTAAGCTTGGCACTAAGAATTAAAGGGCTTAGGATACCAAGTGAATCTTAACAAAGTGAACAGAAAAATTATAAATGGGCCAAGCAGCACTGTTACTAAGAAAAAAAAAATAGCAATAGCTTAGTCTATATCTCTATCGATTACTGCCTGGCAAGGAGGATACTCTGCCAAACTGGTTTTAACCAGAATGAGTTTCATTTCCATCCAGGGAAGGGCATGCATAGTTATGGTTGCACAATACATTCTAGGCTAATGGTAATATCACTCTTCTACTTGTGCTGAGTCGCATAAAAAGAAGCTTGGTCCTACCGCAAAACCTTAGCGGTACTGGAAAATTAGTGATTAGCTATTCTAAATAAAATGTTGGAGAACAGTTCCGCTGGAACCAGCACACACTATTCACCAGATTTCTAGCTGCCCTGTTTACCTCGGCATTTCTACTGCCTCTGTAAAGTTACAGATCATAATTATGAATTATGAATAATTATGAGAAATGAATGATGCAATCTTATGATGGTTTTAACTTCCTTAGCATATGGACTTTTTATAACTCATTTTCAAAGAATTACCAGTATGGAACTATTCTAAATTAACGGTGTACATTTATAATAAAGTATACATTAATTCAATTATGACTAGCCAGATAAGCTGAGTGGACTTTAAACTTCTAAAAATTAGTTTCTCTTTTAGTTTCTTTTTTTTTTTTTTTGAGACGGAGTCTCGCTCTGTCACCCAGGCTGTAGTGCAGTGGCGCAATCTCGGCTCACTGCAAGCTCTACCTCCCGGGTTCACACCGTTCTCCTGCCTCAGCCTCCCGAGTAGCTGGGACTACAGGTGCCCGCCACTGCACCTGGCTAGTTTTTTGTATTTTTAGAGAGATGGGGTTTCACCATGTTAGCCAGGATGGTCTCGATCTCTTGATCTTGTGATCCACCCACTTCGGCCTCCCAAAGTGCTGGGATTACAGGCGTGAGCCATCGCGCCCGGCCCTCTTTTAGTTTCTTTTAGTAGTTCTGTATAGGCCGGGTGTGTTGGCTCACGTCTGTAAGCCCAGCACTTTGGGAGGCGAGGCGGTCGGATCACCTGAGGTCAGGAGTTCGAGACCAACCTGGGCAACATAGTGAAACTCCCTCCCTACTAAAAATACAAAAATTAGCTGGGCATGGGGACGGACGCCTGTAGTCCCAGCTACTCAGCAGGCTGAGGCAGGAGAATTGCTTGAATCCGGGAGGTGGAGGTTGCAGTGAGCTGAGATGGCGTCACTGCTCTGCAGCCTGGGTGACAGAACGAAACTCAGTCTCAAAAAAACAAAACAAAAAAAATTCTCTATATGAACAAGGACAAATTATTTGATATTTTAGTGCTTTGTTTTTCTCAGCTAAAAGTGTAACATTTATGATAAATAAGCATTAAAAGTGATTTAAGAATCTCTAAGTAAATATGCAGTTCTGTGGCTTGTAACGTATGTATCCTTGAAATTTTATATATTATTTTATTCTATACTATCTCATAGAAATTAACTGAGTGACATCACAAATGTTCAAACCAATCAAGGTACATGCTAATGTCATGTAGCAAAAATAGCTGTAACAAGGGTTAACTGAGGATATGTCAAGATCGATTTTGGGTTTTTTTTTTTTTTTTTTTTTTTTTTTGAGACACAGTCTCGCTCTGTCTCCCAGGCTGGAATGTAGTGGCCAGTGGCCTGATCTCGGCTCACTGCAACCTCTGCCTCCTGAGTTCAAGCGGTTTTCGTGCCTAAGGAGTAGGTGGGATTACAGGCACCCACCACCACGCCCAGCTAATTTTTGTATTCTTAGTAGAGATGGGGTTTCGCCATGTTGGCCAGGCTGGTCTCGAGCTCCTGACCTCAGGTGATCTGGCCGCCTTGGCCTCCCAAAGTGCTGGGACTACAGGCGTGAGCCACCACGCCCGGTCAAGATCAGTTTTATTTGTAGGAAATCTTGCTTCCTTCTTCCTTAAGTGTTGCTGGAAGCTGCTGTTCCTGGACTAACATCACCAATACTTGATCACCTGCTCTTCCTTTAGGGAAAGTATTAGTAAGCAAATCTGGCAAGGAGACAGCTGCCTGTGGGCTAACAGATGGTCACAAGAGTCATGCTGTTCATACCCATCATGAATTTGGAGCACAAGCCAAGTACAGAAAAATTAGACAACTGAGATGTTTCTCTTTGAGGTATTGAGTTAGATCAGAAATACTCATTGAAATATATAAACCCACAAAAATGCTTTTTGTTGGTCAAATATGAGTAATGTTTTGGTTACCTATTGGTCTATATTAGCTATTATATTAGCTATCTTGCATTATGTATTAGTTTGCATTATCTGTAACTTATAAGATGCCATCTCAATAGCAATGGGCCTGGAAGGTGTGGGGAACTTGGCAGAAAGAAAATTTGGCCTTGAATTCTTGGGCAAATCACATCACCACCTCTGTGAGCCTCTAGAAAGCCTGAGTCTCTTCCTGTCTACAATGGGAATCATGATACTTTCTAGCTCATGAGGGGCATGAGGATTCAGTGAGGCAGCTTAACATTATGGAGTGCTTATCATGTACTCTGCAAGCACTTGATACTCAGTACACACTGAACCAACTGTAGTAATTAATATTCTAAGAGAAAAGCTCTAAAATATGAGTCAAGTCTCCAAACAGAGGAACACTCCTATTTACACAGGTATCTCCAGGAACCTCCACTTCCTGTTAACTGGCATCAGCTCTTCCACCCTGGTGTCATCGTCAGGACGAGGGAGATCATGAACACAGCACCTCTGGAGAAGGGTACGGGACAAAGGACATTGAAGGTGTTATGATCTTCTGCTTTATTCAGTTGAGAACATTTATTTATTTTGAGATAGGGTCTTGCTGTGTTGCCCAGGCTGGAGTATAGAGGTAAGAACATGGTTTACTGCAGCCTTGACCTCCTGAGATCAAGCACTCCTCCCACCTCAGCCTCCAAGTAGGTGGGACTACAGACGCAAACCATATCCGACTAATTTTTGGATTTTTTGTAGAGATGGGGTCTTGCTATGTTGCCCAGGCTGGTCTTGAACTCCTGGACTCAAGCAATCCTCCTACCTCAGCCTCCCAAAGTGCTGGGATTACAGGTGTGAGCCACCATATCTGGCCCTAGAACATTTATGTCATTAATTTTTTCCATTTGAGGCACATTTTAACATTTACAGAGGGCTACTATGAATCCGGCTCTATGTCTAACATTTTACATGGATTGTCTCAACTGATCCTAACATCGTGGCTGTTATTAACCCCACTTGATAGACAAGATACCAAAGCTTTGAAATGTTGCATTTTAAAACCCTGCTGAAGGTCCTATCAGCAGCGAGAGGTGGGGGTGGAGTCAGCTCCAGGCAGTTTCCCTACTGGCCTTTGCCTTAGGCCTCAATAGTTCCTTCAAATGAATGGTGAAAAAAAGTGAGATGAAAATGCATTTTATGAGATCAGAGCACTGACATATTTTAGTATGAGTGATTGTAGGTGTCTCTATAGTATTTTTTTTTTTTCTTTTTAGAAGCTTTCTTATAATCTTACTCCTGATTTTTGGTGAATATAATTAATCTAATAGCATAATGTCGAGCAATTCTGCCTGGGCAAACAAATACGTCTGACCCTCCCTCTCCTTTTCTTTCCCATAAAAAATAAAGATAAAATGGAAGAAAGAAAAAGGGGAATCTGGCCAGGCATCGTGGCTAATGCCTGTAATTCCAGCACTTTGGGAGGCCAAGGTGGGAGGATCGCTTGAGGTCAGGGGTTCAAGACCAGCCTGAGCAACATAGCAAAACCCTGTCTCTACCAAAAATTCAAAAAATTAGCTGGGCGTAGCAGTGTGTACCTGTGGTCCTGGCTACTTGGGAGGCTGAGGCAGGAGAAGTGCTTGACCCCAGGAGGCAGAGGTTTCAATGAGCCAAGATTGTGCCATTGCACTCCAGCTTGGGTGACACAGTGAGACCCTGTCTCAAAAAAAACAAAAAACAAAAAACAAAAACAAAAAGGCCAGGCGTGGCGGCTCACCCCATAATCCCAGCACTTTGGGAGGCTGAGGCAGGTGGATCACGAGGTCAGGAGTCCAAGACCAGCCTGGCCAACATAGTGAAACCCCATCTCTACTAAAAATAACAAAACTTAGTCGGGCGTGGTGGTGAGAGCCTGTAATCCCAGCTACTCGGAAGGCTGAGGCAGGAAAATCACTTGAACCTGGGAGGTGGAGGTTGCAGTGAGCCGACATCCAGCCACTGCACTCCAACCCAGGCGACAGTGCAACACTCCATCTTAAAAAAAAAAAAAAAAAAAAGTTGTGAGAGTGTAGAATCCACAACCACCTGTAGTCCCCACAAGAATTACTAACAGTTGGCCAGGCGCAGTGGCTCATGCCTATAATCCCAGCACTTTGGGAGGCCGAGGCTGGCAGATCACCTGAGGTAAGGAGTTCGAGACCAGCCTGACCAAAATGGAGAAACCCCATCTCTACTAAAAATACAAAATTAGCCAGGCATGGTGGCAGGCACCTGTAATCCCAGCTACTCGGGAGGCCGAGGCAGAAGAATCGCTTGAATCTGGGAGGCAGAGGTTGCGGTGATCACGCCCCCGCACTCCAGCCTGGGCGACAAAAGCAAAAGTCCATCTCAAAAAAAAAAGAAAAGAAAAGAAAAAAATTACTAACAGTTAACAGTCACACTGGTTCCCTTTGCTGAAAAAGCACTAAAGCACTAGAGATAAAAGGACAGGATGCCTTAGTCACCGCATCCAAGTCTCATACCCTTTCTTTTCTCCCCTGGGGGAGCCACTAATTCAGACTGCTGTTAATTATCTAGCCGATATTTTATATTTTCACACACACGTATATATTTAGTCAAGATTAACATAAAATTTTGCTTTGTGTGTTAAAAAATACTTACATAAATCCTTAAATGGTATCACATAATACATTTCACTCTTACATCTTACTTCTTTATTCAGTGTTATACTTCTGAGATCTGCTCACCTTGGTCTGTACTGACCAAGGTTCTTCCTATTTAACTTCTACACGGTATCCCTTTATGATGGTTTAAGTGTTCATGTAGCAAAGCTACAGTATTCAGTCGATTAAACACTAATCTAGGCTGGGCACGGGAGCTCATACCTGTAATCCCAGCACTTTGGGAGGCTGAGGCAGGAGGACTGCTTGAGTCCAGGAGTTGAGATCAGCCTGGGCAACACAGTGAGACCCCGTCTCTACCAAAAACAACAAAAAAAATTAGCCAGGTGGGGTGGCATGGCGTGTGCTTGTGGTCCCAGCTACTTAGAGGCTGAGATGGGAGAATTGCTTGAGCCAGAGAGGTCGAGGTCACAGCGAGCCACGATAGCACAACCATACTCCAACCTGAGCAAGGCAGAGGGAGACCTTGTCTCAAAAAAACAAAACAAAACCAACCCATTGGCTGGGAGCGGTGGCTCAAGCCTGTAATCCCAGCACTTTGGGAGGCCGAGGCAGGCAGAACACCTGAGGTCAGGAGTTCGAGACCAGCCTGACCAACATGGAGAAACCCCATCTTTACAAAAAAAAAAAAAAAAAAAAAGCTGGGTGTGGTGGCGCATGCCTGTAATCTCAGCTACTCGGGGGGCTGAGGCAGGAGAATCACTTGAACCCGGGAGGCGGAGGTTACGGTGAGCTGAGATTATGCCATCGCACTCCAGCCTAGGCAACAAGAACAAAACTCCATCTCAAACAACAACAAACCAACCCACTAATCTAACACGGTGTTGTCTAAACACAGTGTTGCTATGAAGGTATTTTGTAGATATGGTCAACATCTACACTACAACTTTTATTTAAAGTTGACTTTAAATAAAAGAGATTATCATCAATAATCAGGGTGGGTGTAATCTAATCGGTCAAAAGCCTTAAGGACAAATTGAGGTTTCCCTAAGGAAGAAGATATTCTGCTTAAGGGCTACAGAGTCAGCTCCCAGGCTGCCCTACAGATCTTGGACTAGTCAGCCCCACAATCATGGAAGCCAATTTCTTGAAATAAATCTTTTCACTTATATATAGATATACATATACATACATATCCCATCATGTAAAGAGACTGCATTTTACCCATCTATTTCCTGACTGACAGGCATTTACATGGCTTACGAGCTTCTGCTAATGACGACGACGTGGTAAGGAATGATACATGTCTCCTTGTACATACAGGTAAGAATTTACCCAGAAACAGAACTGCAGAGACACAGGGTATGTGACAGATTTCTCCATTTTGTTAGATACTCCCAAATTTGAAGACAGCAACTGTAGCCATTTCCATGCCTGAAACCACTGTGTCAAAGTGCTGTTTTGCCATGTTCTCCCCAACACTTGGTACTGTCATACTTTTTGCCTGTTTCATAGGCAAACAATAGTATCTTTTAAAAAGTACCATACACTAGGCCAGGCCCGGTGGCTCACGCCTGTAATCCCAGCACTTTGGGAGACCAAGGCGGGTGGATCACCAGAGGTCAGGAGTTCGAGATCAGCCTGGCTAACATGGTGAAACCCCATTTCTATTAAATATACAAAATTAGCTGGGTGTGGTGGCACGCGCCTGTAATCCCAGCTACTCAGGAGGCTGAGGCAGGAGAATCACTTAAACTTCAGGAGGCCGAGGCTGCAGTGAGCCAGTATCTCACCACTGACTCTCCAGCCTGGGCGACAGAGTGAGACTCAATCTCAAAAAAAAAAAAAAAAAAAAAAAGTCCAGGTGTGGTGGCTCACACCTGTAATTCCAGCACTTTGGGAGGCCGAGACGGGCGGATCACCTGAGGTCAGGAGTTCGAGACCAGCCTGGCCGACACATAGTGAAACCCCATCTCTACTAAAAAAAAAATACAAAAATTAGCTGGGCATAGTGGCGCATGCCTGTAGTTCCAGCTACAGGCTGAGAACTGTGGGAAGCTGAGACAGGAGAATCGCTTGAACCTAGGAGGCGGCAGTTGCAGTGAGCTGGGATTGTGCCATTGCACTCCAGCCTGGGTGACAGAGTAAGACTCTGTCTCTCAAAAAACAAAAATAAAAACAAAAACGAACAACAAAAAAAGTACCATACACTATTTCTCATCAGCATTAAAAAATAACACATGACTGGAAATAGCTAAGCATGGGGAGAGAAATGATGAAAGGTAGTTTCCTGGTGTGTTTTAGCCTCAGTTCTCGGGTCCATCATAAGTGAATGTCATCAGTGACTTCTGTCCTTTTAACACAGGGTGGGAAGAGGCATTGAAAGCCGGGACATTCCCTGCAGCTGCATGCTCCACCTGGGTTTGGGCTGAGGCACACTGGCCTCCGGGCTGTTCTCCAAACAGGTCACATCCATTCCCACAAACTCTCAGAGACACCTTCCTTGACCTCTTCCACAAATGGTGGCAACCCCAGCCTCTCTCTAGCTCTGTTCCTGGCTTCTCTTTCTTTAAAGTACTTATCATACTGTATAAGATATTCCCTGTTTACTCTCTGTCTCCTTGGTAGAAACTACATGTAATCAAGGCTAGGGATTTTTTTTTTTTTTTAGACTGAGTCTTGCTCTGTCGCGCAGGCTGGAGTACAGTGGCATGACCTCGGCTCACTGCAACCTCTGCCTCCCAGGTTCAAGCAGTTCTCGTGCCTCAGCCAGCCTCTCCAGTAGCTGGGACTATAGGCACACGCCACCATGTCCATGGCTCAGCACTTCGGGAGGCCAAGGCAGAAGGCTCACTCTTTTTTTTTTTTTGAGATGGAGTCTCGCTCTGTTGCTCAGGCTGGTGTGCAGTGGCGTGATCTCGGCTCACTGCAACCTCCGCTTCCCGGTTCAAGCAATTCTGCCTCAGCTTCCCGAGTAGCTGGGACTACAGGCGTCTGCCACCGCGCCTGGCTAATTTTTTGTATTTTTAGTAGAGACTGGGTTTCACCATGTTAGCCAGGATGGTCTCAATCTCCTGACCTTGTGATCTGACCTCGTGGTTGGCCAGGCTGGTCTCGAATTCCTGACCTCAGGCGATCCGCCCGCTTCAGCCTCCCAAAGTGCTGGGATTACAGGCATGAGCCACCGAGCCTGGCCAAAGCTAGGAATCTTAATGTAACCACCACCGCATTTCCAGCACCAAGAACACTGCCTGGATCATCTGATTAATGCCTCACAGTGTCCTCAGCAGCAGCAGGTTCTGACATCTGTATTTCATAAGAGATGCCTGCACCCACGGATGAACCAGCTGCAGGCTGTACCCTCAGCTCCACCAGCTCATCTGAACACATCGCTACAGACACAAAGGCCCCGTGGGTCAATTAGCCTCGAAAATTGAGCATTAGGTAATGGTGCCACTACTTGCCACTTCCCTAGCTCAAGGCGATAACTCCAACCAAGGTTCACAAAAGCTGCCAGGCTCGGCCTTCTACCTACTAAGTCCTAACAGGCTTACAAATCTGCAAATACCAGGGCTGTCTGTGAATTTTGCTTCCCAATCCTATGTTTTTCTAAGCTGTCATTTAAATTCCCTGTGAAATACAAGGCATTAATGTGGCCTCTTAAAAAAAATCTTGTTTAGAGACAACCCACATGTCCATCAACTGGCGAATGAACAAAACGTGGTATATCCATTTAATAGAATATTATTCAGCCATAGAAAAGGAATAAAATATTAAGACACTCTACAACATGGATAAAACCCATTACGCTAAGAAGCCAGTCACAAAAGACCAAATACTGTATGACTCTATTTATAAAAAGTACAGAAAAGACAAATCTGTAGAGACAGAAAATCTATTAGTGGTTGCCTGGAGCTGGAAGCGAGAATGAGTAATGATAGCAAATGGGGATGAAGGATCTTTTTGAGGTGACAGAAGTGTTATAAATTTAAATTGTGGTGACGGCTGCACAACTTTATAAATTTACTAACAACCATTAAATTGTACGCTTAAAATGCGTGAATTTTATAACGTATAAATTACACCTCAAAAATGCTTTTTTTTTTTTTTTTTTTTTTTTGAGATAGGGACTCTCACTCTGTCACCCAGGCTGGAGTGCAGTGGTGTGATCAGACCTCATGGTAATCTCAAACTCTCAGGCTCAAGCGATCCTTCTGCCTCAGCCTCCCATGTAGCAGGGACTTCAGGTACGCACCAACACACCCACCTAATTTTTAAATTTTTTCTAGAGATGGGCTTTTGCCATGTTGCCCAGTGTATCAGTCTGTTTTCATGCTGCTGATAAAGACATACCCAAGACTGGGAAGAAAAAGAGGTTTCACTGGACTTACGGTCCACATGGCTGGTCTCAGAATCATGGTGGGAGGCGAAAGGCACTTCTAACATGGCAGCGGGAAGAGAAAATGATAAAGCAGCAAAAGCGGAAACCCCTGATAAACCCATCAGATCTTGTGAGACTTATTCACTACCATAAGGACAGTATGGTGGAAACCGCCCCCATGACTCAAATTATCTCCCACCAGGTTCCTCCCACAACACATGGAAATCATAGGAATACAATTCAAAATGAGATTCGGGTGGGGACACAGAGCCAAACCATATCACCCAGGCTGGTTTCAGACTCTTGGCCTCAAGCAATCCTCCCACCTCAGCCTCCTAAAAAGTGCTGGGATTACAAGCATAAGCCACCATACCCGGTCCGTTTTTTTTTTTTTTTAATTAAAAAAAAAGGAACCACCACCACCGCCGCTGCCGCCACTACCACCACCACCATCGCCACCACCCGACCACCCAACCCCCGCCCCGCCCCTTCTTCCATTACAGGTTGCTAAGGATTCAGGGATCTAAATCCCTAATGTTATGGAATGGCCACAAAGATGTGTGTGCCTTTGCTCATTCTTTGGTGGTCTCTAACTAGCCTGCCCACAGCACAGCCCGGCATACTGAGACGCACAGGTCATCCCCCGTCCTTTGGGAACATGGGTCCCAGACAGCTGGACACGCACCACTGGTCTGCAAAGCATTTATGCCTATGGAGCCGTCCACAGCCATTTCCCCTTCTAGGGTGAAAATCAATTTGACCCATTAGTAGAAAATGATAACCCAGCTGTTTTGAGGCAGATCTCCGGCTGGCGTAGCAGTTGTTTTTCCAGCTATGATTGGGTAGGGAGTTTGGCAAATGTTTTTCCAGGCAAAAGTCCTTACTGTGTCCTTCTAAAAGGCGGGGTTTCCTAGGAAATCTTCAGCGCACGGAGAAAACTCTCCGTGAGAATTTCATTATGACATAATCATTGTTTTGCCTTCATTCTTCCTTTCCCATCTTCACCCACAATCTAGGTTTTGGTTTTTACAGAATTATTGCTACAAAGATTGTCCTTCCAGGTGCAAAGGTCATAGCAGAAAGGAAGCCAAGAGGCCTGCAGGCTTACCAGGCTCCATCCCTAGCAACGTGGCCTGAGCCTCCACTGGGTGTGCAGGTATAGTCTTTGGGCTTAGCCTGTTATAGAAGAATATTCTCAGAGTCCTGGGAGCACCTATGAGAGCCTGAGCTCTCTAAGGCCAACCAAGCAATCGGGACCAGTGTGATCACTGAAAGACATGCACCGCTGCCTCTTCTGATATATTACTAGACGCAATCACGTTGCTGTGACCTTTCATTCAGTTGCTTAAAGAGACAGATTTCTGTGACAAACTCTTGGCTTCCTACTCCCTACTCACTTAGGCAGCAAGAATTATTCTGCAGCTAAAGCATAATTAAGCCAAAAAATGGGCCCAATACATTGAGGTAAGAAAGAAGGATGTCCTACAACTGTTCACATCTTCTGGACAAAAGTATCAAGCCCGTTAAGAAAATTAAGTCCCAGAGCTACCCCCACCCACATTAGGGTAAAAATCTAAGGGTTTTTTTTTTTTTTTTTGAGATGGAGTCTCGCTCTGTCACCCAGGTTGGAGTGCAGTGGCGATATCTCGGCTCACTGCAAGTTCTATCTCCTGAGTTCACGCCATTCTCCTGCCTCAGCCTCCCGAGTAGCTGGGACTACAGGCGCCTGCCACCACGCCCGGCTTTTTTGTATTTTCAGTAGAGAGGGAGTTTCACCGTGTTAGTCAGGATGGTCTCGATCTCCTGACCTCGTGATCCGCCTGCCTCAGCCTCCCAAAGTGCTGGGTTATAGGCGTGAGCAACCGTGCCCAGCCAAAATCTAGGTTTTCAATTGTTAATTTGGAAAAAAGAGTGGGGAGGGAGAACAATGTACAGGAAAACTGAGCTCAGCCCATCTGAGAAAGTAACTTGAAGGAAAAAATAATGGTCTTTAACCTAGTTCAAGATTAGAAAATTTCAGCCACGTACAGTGGCTCACGCCTGTAATCCCAGCACTTTGGGAAGCCAAGGCAGGAGGACTGCTTGAGGCCAGGAGTTTGAAACCAGCCTAAGCAACACAGGGAGACTGTGTCTCTACAAAAAATAAAAAAATAAAATTTAAAAAAAGACTAGAAAATTTCATTCTATTTTAATTACTAGACAAAGGTTTTACATTTGCCTATGAATGGAATGGTTCAAAATCACTTTCCTTTGTAGTTTAAGTGTGGATGATTATACTGGGTTTAAGGTCCACAGATACCATAACTCTATATAGTTATGTTTATTTCTTGGCAATGCCAGGAAAGCGTTCAGGTTGAAGCTTTGGCAATTAGCAAGCTATCAAACTTTGGAACAATGTCTCGTCCACACCGGCCTCCATCAGATGAGGGATTGTGGAACCCTGCCCCAGAATTCAAGCAGGTTTTAAATTCTGAACTTCATAGGGAATAAGTAATGCCTATAAGACTGAAGTAAAAATCATTTCTTCAAATTCCTACTAGGATAATACCAGTATCCACGTTTGCTTTGTTCTTAGAGGTACATGTTCTTATTTGAAAGAATGAAACCTGAGGTCAGGAGTTCGAGACCAGCCTGACCAACATGGCGAAACCCTGTCTCTACTAAAAATACAAAAAATTAGCCGAGCATGGTAGCACACGCCTGTAATCCCAGCTACTTGGGAGGGTGAGGCAGGAGAATCACTTGAACCCGGGAGGCGGAGGCTGCAATGAGCTGAGATGGCGCCACCACACTCCAGCCTGGGCAAGAGACCAAGACTCTGTCTCAAAGTCTCAAAAAAGAAACAAACAAACAAAAAAAAAGAAAAGAAAAGAAAGAATGGAAACACAATCCTTCCTATTCTAAGCTGCTATACCAAGATGACTACCATGTAATATAACTTTCAATCTTTTTTTTTTTTTTTTTTCAGATAGAATTTCCTTCTTGTTGACCAGGCTGGAGTGCAATGGTGCGATCTTGGCTCACCACAACCTCTGCTTCCCTGGTTCAAGCGATTCTCCTGCCTCAGCCTCCCGAGCAGCTGGGATTCCAGGCATGCGCCACCACGCTTGGCTAATTATTTTTGTATTTTTAGTAGAGACGGGGTTTCTCCATGTTGGTCAGGCTGGTCTCAAACTCCAGACCTCAGGTGATCCACCCACCTCGGCCTCCCAAAGTGCTGGGATTACAGGCGTGAGCCACTGCGCCCAGCCATAACTTTCAGTCTTAAAAGTAACATTTCAACCAGAATCTGAAAATGTGCCTCTTTTCTGGGATCTCCTCTTTGTGTAAGTTTGTGCATGTGTGGGAGAGACAGAGAAGTAACATGTGAATGTGTGTACTTACGTTTCGTTCCACCAACTCTGTAAAGTCTCACATTTCAGGCTTTGAAACATCATAAAAATCTACACATTTCTGCAACCTTTATTATTATGCCTACGTTGAGCCCACCCCATCCTGGACCCAGGAAACACAAAGATGAATGAAGAAAGAGCTCCAGGCCGGGTGTGGTGGCTCACGCCTGTAATCCCAGCATTTTGGGAGGCCGAGGCGGGCAGATCACCTGAGGTCAGGAGTTTGAGACCAGCCTGGCCAACAAGGTGAAACCCTGTCTCTACTAAAAATACAAAAATTAGCTGGGCGTGGTGGCACGTGCCTGTAATCCCAGCTACTCAGGAGGCTGAGGCAGGAGAATCACGTGAACCTGGGAGGCGGAGGTTGCAGTGAGCCGAGATCGCACCATTGCAATCCAGCCTGGGCAACAAGAGTGAAACTCCGTCTCAGAAAAAAAAAAAAAAAAAAGAAAGAGCTCCAGTCCTTGGAAATGTACCGTCTTACACGGAAACAGGTACAAAGAAATACCAAGGCAATTCACAGAGACGTGGTGAAAATAAGAAATGCAAACACCTGAAATATTACGTTATCATTTAGAAATATAAAACTTAACTACAGATAAATGGCATGTATTAAGGACCAGTAACTGATTAGTTACTGATTCTGAAATAGCTGTTAAAAGATACATACTTTGAAGACCACAGAGTATACTAGGCTGTTTGACTAAGTGCTCTTGCCTGCCTAGTTACTGTTTTTAAAAGGTGTGTCCTGGAATAAAAAAGCAATCAATAAATTTACAGGAAAGGACATCTTATGCACTGGGTTACGTTTGTTTAGAAAGCCCCAGAGCACTGAACAGGTAACAGGAACTTTACCGGATCAAAGTACACTGACTTACTGCACTAGTTCTTTCCAAATGCTACTTTTATAGTAGTATCTGGAATCATTCTAGCTAACTTCCTTCAACCAGACTCTGTGAGACAGATCATTTTACCTGTTTTTTTTTTTGTGTGTGTGTGAGATGGAGTCTCGCTCTGTTGCCCAGGCTGGAGCGTAGGTGGCACGATCTCGGCTCACTGCAACCTCGGCCTCCCAGGTTCAAGCGATTCTCCTGCCTCAGCCTCCCAAGTAGCTGGGATTACAGGTGCCCGCCACCACGCCTGGGTAATGTTTGTATTTTTAGTAAAGATGGGATTTTGCCATGTTGGCCAGGCTGGCACTGAACTCCCGAACTCAGGTGATCCAACCGCCTTAGCCACCCAACGTGCTGGGATTACAGGCATGAGCCACGGCAATCAACCTCATTCTATTGTCTTAAAATCGCAGCTGGGTGGGTGCGGTGGTTCATGCCTATAATTCCAGCACTCTGGGAGGCTGAAGTGGGTGGATCACTTGAGGCCAGGAATTCAAGACCAGCCTGGCCAACATGGTGAAACCCCATCTCTACTAAAAATACAAAAATTAGCCAGGCATGGTGGCAGGGACCTGTAATCCCAGCTACTCAGGAGGCAGAGGTGGGAGGATTATTTGAACCCAGGAGGCGGAGGCTGCAGTGAGCCAAGACTGTGCCAACTGCACTCCAGCCTGGGTGACAGAGCAAGATTCTGTCTCAAATAAAATAAAATTGCGGCCTTTGCGATCTGAGGAATTGTTCAAAAACTCCAAATGATTTAAAAACAGTTTAAATTCTTTACTTTTATTTCTCAGATACCAGTAAGGGGAAATCATTTCTTTTTCTTTTGAGACAGGGTCTTGCTGTGTTGCCCAGGCTGGAGTGCAGTGGCGCAATCTCTGCTCACTGCAGCCTCGACCTCCCGGACTCAAGCGATTCAGCCTCCAGAGTAGCTGGGATTACAGGCACACGCCCCCATGCCCAGTTAATTTTTTTGTATTTTTCGTAGACATGGGGTTTCACTATGTTGTCCAGGCTGGTCTTGAACTCCTGACCTCAAGCAAGCTGCCTGCTTCAGCCTCCCAAAGTGCTGGGATTATAGGCAGGAGCCCCCACACCCAGCCAGGAATCAACATTTCTTTTCTTTTTTTTTTTTTCCACAAATAGCACTCTTTATTTGCCACTATTTGAAGTCTGAACTTTAAACAGATTCTTGGACTGGTGGTTCATATCCATCAGCTCGTTCAACTTTAGCACCTGTCTCGTCCCCAGTGGCTTTTCCAGAACTACTGCCTTCACCATAAAGCTCCATGAGCTTTCCCAATTCAAACTTGGGCTTCTTCAGCATTTTTACTTTTCTAACAAAGACATCATGGAGAGGATAAATAGATCGGCAAGGCTTTTCTATGTCTTTTCCAATGCTGTCTGGAATCAATTTATTGACCACTTCTTTCAAGTCATTTGTCTGCACCTCTCGGGTCATGATTTCAATCATCTTCTTCCGGATTTGGCGGACCTGTTGGTGCTGAGCATAAGAGGTCTTCCGTATCTGATTGTTGCGTTTTTTAGTAAAACCAACACAGAACAGACGAAGCAAGTAAACATCGGTAGTCTTGACATCAACGTGAGCTTCAATCATTGTCTGCCATTTTTTGACCATGGAACACATTTTGTCACGGTTAAGATCCATGCCATGGAAGTTAGGCAGTTTTTATCCTGAACATCTTCAGTAATCAGCCTGAATTTTCTAAATGCAACTTCATCATTCTGCAAATCAGCAAGACTCACTTCAAACACATGACCCTTGAGACCATCAGATGCAATTTTGGTTCCTTGGGTCCTGGTGACGAGCGTCTTTCCAATATTTCTTATACTGAACATAGCAGGTGCTTTCACATCATACCAATCTTTCTTAGAAAATGGATCAACCACTTTCTTCTTGGCTCCCTTTTTGCCGCCTTTCGTAAGGCGCTTGTTCTTGCCAACCGCCATGGTGCTGGTCAGAGAGCCAAAAGCAGGAATCAACATTTCTACAGTGTTCTTTCCGAGAACTTTTTTTTTGTCTCTCATCAACTTCTCTCCTATATTCAACTTTCCAAAGGTTTTTTTTTTTTTTTTTTTTTTTTTTTTTTTGTGACAGAGTCTCGCTCTGTCGCCAGGCTGGAGTGCAGTGGTGCCACTTCAGCTCACTGCAACCTCTGCCTCCAGGGTTCAAGCGATTCTCCTGCCTCAGCCTCCCGAGTAGCTGGGACTACAGGTGCCCGCCACTGCACCCAACTAATTTTTTGTATTTTTAGTAGAGATGGGGTTTCACTGTGTTGGCCAGGATGGTCTCGATCTCTTGACTTCGTGATCTGCCTGCCTCGGCCTCCCAAAGTGCTGGGATTACAGGCGTGAGCCACTGTGCCTGGCCTTCCAAAGACTTCCTTAAAGACTGTACATCGCCTTAAAACTCCTCTCAAACTTAACCTACACGCGTATTAAGCTTTTCCTTCTTTCTTCCCATATTGAGACAAAACAAAGTCCAAATATTGAAGTTGTAAAGGCCAGCCCCAGCTGGGACAGAGGGTAGGGAAGGAGCAAGGATGTTTAATTTACGACATGGGCAGGTCCAGGCGGAGGAGAGGGGCTGCGGCTACTAGAACTTGGGGTTGCTGTCCTGTCATAGCTATAAACTCTGGATGGGCACAGACCTTCTTTGTCTTTTCTCCAGTGTGGTTTCTGGTGGTAACCATGGTGCTTGGCACAGCTGTGGTGCTCAAGAAAACAGCTGCGGGAAGAACTCATGTTGGTGGTAAAAGCTCGGCCCGTACCTAACAGGTGCTCACAACATGGCAGCTGTTATTACCGGCACGATCTCAGTGCCACCAAAGAGTTGGTGATGATTTCAGTCACCCCTGTGTGATCAGCACAGGTCTTCAGCATTTAAAACACAAGATTTTTGAGTTCTTACTATGCACCACCACGATAAGGGATTAAATAAACCTTCAAGGGCTGGATGCAGTGGCTCATGCCTTTAATCCCAGCACTTTGGGAGGCTGAGGTGGGAGGACTGCTTGAGCCCAGGAGTTCGAGACCAGCCTGGCCAACAAAGTGAGGCAGGCCCTGTCTCTACAAGAAAAAAAAAAAAAAAAATTAGCTGGGCGTGGTGGTGCACGCCTGTAGTCCCAGCCACTCAGAAGGCTGGGGCAGGAGAATTTGCTTGAGCCTAGGAGTTGGAGGCTGCAATAAGCTATGATCATGCCATTTCACTCCAGCCTGGGCGACAGAGTTAAGACCCTGTCTCAAAACAAAACAAAACAACAACAACAACAGAAACCAACAACCAAAAAAACCTTCAAGGACCATATAGCTCTTTCAGGGAGATAAAAATGTGTGCCAATACTTTCAACACTATTCTCTTATCAGGTATTTACTCAGCTCCACCTATTTCAGTCATTTGTAAATAAGGAGGCAGGTAATAAACAGATGAAAATCAATGCTCTTGGTTGGGGGGGGGGTGACAGTCTAGTAAACACACACTATGCCTACTAACAGTTAGCCCTAATTGAATACCTACGATGCGCCAGATGCTATTCTAAGAGCTTTCATGTATGACTGCGTTTAATCTTCACAGCAACCCTAGGAGCTATTATCATCCTTATTTACAGACTAAAGCACATCAAATGAAAGAATAGGGCATTATCAAGTACATACAACCATCGGGGATGACACAAAGGATGCACTGGTTAGCTGAAGAAGCCTTCTCAGAGGGCATAAGAGTAAGACTGAGTCTCTAAGCAGATGCCTGTAATCCCGGCTACTCGGGAGGCCAAGGCAGGAGAATCGCTTGAACCCGGGAAGTGGAGGTTGCAGTGAGCTGAGATCGCACCACTGCACTCCAGCCTGAGTGACAGGGCGAGACTCCCTCTCAAAAACAAAACAAACCCATGTTTTGCATGTTTAAACTTTTTTGTTTACAGGCATATTGTTCCTGCATTTATTATTCAGTCACATATTGTACTGTCAGACATAGCTGATGTCCTGTATCTTAAGCTGCTCAAAGTGTAACATAAGCCCATGCTATGATGAGACATACCATTTAGTCCATTAAATAATCACAATTGGGCCAGATGCAGTGGCTCACATCTGTAATCCCAGCACTTTGGGAGACCGAGGCAGGCAGACGGCTTGAGCCCAGGAGTTCAAGACCAGCCTGGGCAGCATAGTGAAACCCTGTCTCTATGAAAAACATAAAAATTAGTCAGATTTGGCGGCACGTGCCTGTAGTCCCAGCTACTTGGGAGGCTGAGGCAGGAGGAACGCTTTAGCCTGGGACGTTGAGGCTGCAATGAGCCATGATCACACCACTGCACTCCAGCCTGGACAACAGAGACCCTATTTAAAAAAAAAAAAAAAACCATCCAAGTTTTATCCAAAAAATCCTGGCCCCTAAGTATGAGGAATTATCACTGTGACTTTCCTGATTTGTCACCTGAGGTTTTTGTGGCCAGAAACAGATTGGTCTATTAACTAAGACTCAGGCAATTGTGTCAGACAGGCATGTGAAGGTGACAGGGGGCCCTGTCTTCTGTACTCCTCTCCCCTCCCCCAACAGGCAGGGGCTTCCCTCCTCCTAACTCAGCATGGGGCTGCTGGATTAGGGTAGCTGGTGGTTGGATCTGTCATCTGGGACCTATTCCAACCCCTACCCCAATCTTTTCTGCACATTTGTTCGAGGCCTTATTTTTTTATTTTTTTTGAGACAGAGTCTCACTCTGTCACCCAGGCTGGAGTGCAGTGGCACCATCTGAGCTCACTGCAACCTCCGCCTCCCAGGTTCAAGCAATTCTCCTGCTTCAGCCTCCCAAGTAGCTGGAATTACAGGTACCCACCACCATGCCCGGCTGATTTTTTTGTATTTTTAGTAGAGACGGGGTTTCACCATGTTGGCCAAGCTGGTTTCAAACTCCTGACCTCAGGTGATCCGTCCGTGTCAGCCTCCAAAACTGCTGGGATTACAGGCATGAGGAGGCCTTATGTTTTAATCATCTGAGATTTCCCCCATACTTTTGACAGGTTATTACCACGCTTGTACCTATTCTTGTCCCTGTTGTCACCTGCTTTTGTGCCTTTCAAAGATACAGCCATGCTTTTAACTGCTTGCAACATAAGAAATGACTTTTTGCTCTACACAGAGAAACTTCTGAACAAACTATAGAAATGACCCCTGAAAGTAAAGTCTTGACTTTTAAAAGGCAGTTTTAAGAACTGGAATTTGAGTATTTTCAATTTTGTTCAGCTAGTTGCCTGTTGCACGTGTAGTCTTGGGTTAGTAAATTTTTTTTTTTTGAGAGGGAGTCTCGCACTGTCGCCCAGGCTGGAGTGCAGTGGCGGGATCTTGGCTCACTGCAAGCTCCGCCTCCCGGGTTCACGCCATTCTCCTGCTTCAGCCTCCCGAGTAGCTGGGACTACAGGCACCCGCCACCGCACCCGGCTAATTTTGTGTATTTTTAGTAGAAATGGGGTTTCACCATGTTAGCCAGGATGGTCTCTATCTCCTGACCTCGTGATCTGCCCACCTCGGCCTCCCAAAGTGCTGGGATTACAGGCGTGAGCCACTGCGCCCGGCCTCGGGTTAGTAAATGTTAAACATGTATTCCCATACGTAAAAATCAAGACAGAAATCATAAGATTTAAAATTAGGTTTATCTTTAAATGGGTAATTTGCAAACAGAGGTAGGAGATGGCGAATTTTAGCTTAGTTTTAAAAACATTATGTCCATTAAAACGGAATATATATATTTATCTGCTTTACATTAAATATTATAAAAGTAAGCAATTTACATTAAAAAATATAAATATGGCCGGGTGCAGTGGCTCACGCCTGTAATCCCAGCACTTTGGGAGGCCGAGGCGGGCGGATCACAAGGTCAGGAGATCGAGACCATCTTGGCTAACACGGTGAAACCCCGTCTCTACTAAAAATACAAAAACAAAATTAGCCAGGCATGGTGGTGGGTGCCTGCAGTCCCAGCTACTCAGGAGGCTGAGGCAGGAGAATGGCGTGAACCTGGGAGGCAGAGCTTGCAGTGAGCCAAGATTGCGCCACTGCACCACAGCCTGGGTGACAGAGCAAGACTCTGTCTCAAAAAAAAACAAAAAACAAAACCAAAAACTCCTGCCCTAGAGTTAACTAGTGCTTAATTGCTATTGTTTAGGGACTTTTTAGCCTCCAAAGTACCATATGAATAAACACAAGTTTTTTGTTTTGAGACAGTCTCTCGCTCTGTTGCCAGGCTAGAGTGCGGTGGCGTGATTTCAGCTCACTGCTACCTTTGCCTCCCCGGTTCAAGTGATCCTGCCTCAGCCTCTGGAGTAGCTGGGACTACAGGCGCACTCCACCACACCCAGCTAATTTTTTTTTTTTTTTTGTATTTTCAGTAGAGATGGGGTTTCACCATGTTGGCCAGGATGGTCTCGATCTCTTGACCTCATGATCTGCCCGCCTCGGCCTCCCAAAGTGCTGGGATTACAGGCGTGAGCCACTGTGCCCGGCCCATAAACACAGTTTAAGCAGGAAATCCGGGGGCATCTTCACCCACCTGCTGTTCTCTCAAAAGCACAAGCACTCTAGGAGGTGAAATACTGGTTAGATCTCTGACTTGGGCTCATCTATTCTGCTCCCTGGTTTGGGAACACATTCTGGTAATATTTTTTCTTCTATTTTTTAAAGAAAGAGAAACCGGCAACATTTTATCTCATTTATATGCATCTCACTTTTATCCACAAAGACTTCAGGCAGCTGTTACACCAGGAACTAAAACCATTAAAATCTAAAACTTGGCCAGGCACAGTGGCTCACGCCTGTAATCCCAACACTTTTGGGAGGATGAGGCAGGCGGATCACAAGGTCAGGAGACAGAGACCATCCTGGCTAACAGAGGGAAACCCTGACTCTACTAAAAATACAAAAAAAAAATTAGCTGGGCATGGTGGCGGGCACCTGTAGTCCCAGTTACTCGGGAGGCTGAGGCAGGAGAATGGCATGAACTTGGGAGGTGGACGTTGTGAGCCGAGATCGTGCCACTGCACTCCAGCCTGGGCGACAGAGTGACACTCCGTCTCAAAAAAAAAAAAAAAAAAAAAAAGAAAATCTAAAACTCAAGTCACTAAAATCATGATAAACCAGAAGGACTCAAGGTTAGGAAGACAAACAGAAGTTTAAAATCAAGGCTGAGGAAAATAAAAACAGAAATCTAACGTCTGAAAGGTCACAGAGCTGTAATTACTCTGCACATATCTACAAGTTCTAAGTTTATGGGGGAAAGTATGCCTAGTTATTAACAGGCATGAAATCGTAGGTGTTCTGGCCAATGTCCATATTCTATATGGTACACATGCTTAAATACTGAAAACACACACACATCCCTTCTATGTGTTATTAAAAAGGAAGTGGTTTTAAAAGATTTACTTAATTGAGCTGGGAACGACGGTGCACGACTGTAGTCCCTGTTACTTGGGAGGCTGAGGTAGGATCACTGGAGCCCAGGAGTTCTAGGTCAGCCTGGGCAATGTAGCAAGACCCCCTCACTAAAAAAAAAAAAAAAAAAGTCTACCTTAGCTGGGTGTGGTGGCGGGTGCCTGTAATCCCAGCTACTAGGGAGGCTGAGGCAGGAGAATCGCTTGAACCTGGGAGGCGGAGGTTGCAGCGAGCTGAGATCGCACCATTTCACTCCAGCCTGGGCGAACAAGAGTGAACCTCCGTTTCAAAAAAGAAGTCTACCTAACTGGCTAGAGTTCAGGGAAAGGTGCACTCTCACACCATGCAGACGACAGCATCATTTGGTGCATGCTTTCTGGAGGGCATTTTGCAATGTGGAGCAAACAGGCTTTAAAATGTACCTGCCCTTTGACCCAGAGCTCCCTTCTGGGAATGTGGCTTAAGGAAAACATCATGGATCTGCTTACGGATCTGTGCAAAGCTTTGACTGCAACCATGCCCATGGCTGCGGTGTAATAGCAAAGTACTGGCAATGATCTATGTCCAACCACAGGGGCTGATCAATAAATTATGATGAAAAATGGAGTCCTGTGCAGTCATCAAAATGATAGAGCACAGAAAACTGACATGGGAATATGTACGGAAAAGTATCAGAAAAAGCGACAGCAAGAGTTAGTGTTATCTCTGGTTTGCAGGATTCTGGGCACACTTATTTACACTTCTTGTTCTTTTTGAGACAGATTCTTGCTGCCACCCAGGCTGGAGTACAGTGGTGCAGTCTCAGCTCACTGCAACCTCTGCCTCCCAGGTTCAGGCAATTCTCCTGCCTCAGCATCCCGAGTAGCTGGAATTACAGGCACCCGCCACCACGCCCAGCTGATTTTTATTTATATATATAGATATATATATGTAATTTTTGTATTTTTTGTAATTTTTGTGTATATATACATATATACACACATATATACATATATACTTGTACATATATACATGTGTACATATACACACACATATATACATATATACGTACACATATATATACATATATACACATATATATGTGTGTTTATATATATATGTAATTTTTGTATTTTTGGTAGAGATGGGGTTTCGCCATGTTGGCTAGGCTGGTCTCAAACTCCTGACCTCAGGTGATTCATCCTCCTCGGCCTCCCACAGTGCTGGGATTACAGGTGTGAGCCACTGCACCCGGCCATGAAAGGGTTTTATTACATAAGGGATGTTGAAAGCACAGATGAACCCTATTTAAACTGGAGCTCGGAGTGGGGTGCAAAGTTATGGTTAACTGCATTTTCTTGTTAATTAAATATTAATGAAAATACCTTTTCTTTTTATGTAACTTTTCTATTTATTTTTTTTTGAGACGGAGTCTCCCTCTGTCGCCCAGGCTGGAGTGCAGTGGCATGATCTCAGCTCACTGCAAGCTCCGCCTCCTGGGTTCACGCCATTCTCCCGCCTCAGCCTCCCGAGTAGCTGGGACTATAGCCTCCTGCCACCGCGCCTGGATAATTTTTTGTATTTTTAGTAGCGACGGGGTTTCACTGTGGTCTTGATCTCCTGACTTCGCGATCCGCCCGCCTCGGCCTCCCAAAGTGCTGGGATTACAGACGTGAGCCACCGCGCCCGGTTTATGTAACTTTTCTTGAAAATGTACCTACTTTGGGCCAGGCGCAGTGAGGGGCTCACGCCTGTAATCCCAGCACTTTGGGAGGCCGAGGCGGGCGGATCACCTGAAGTCGGGAGTTAGAGACCAGCCTGACCAACATGGTGAAACCCCGTCTCTACTAAAAATATAAAAATTAGGCCAGGCGCGGTGGCTCACGCCTGTAATCCCAGCACTTTGGGAGGCCAAGGTGGGCAGACAGATCATGAGGTCAGGAGATGGAGACCATCCTGGCTAACACGGTGAAACCCCATCTCTACTAAAAATACAAAAAATTAGCCGGGCGTGGTGGCAGGCGCCTGTAGTCCCAGCTACTCGGGAGGCTGAGACAGGAGAATGGCGTGAACCCAGGAGGCGGAGCTTGCAGTGAGCCGAGATCTCGCCACTGCACTCCAGCCTGGGCGACAGGGAGACTCCGTCTCAAAAACAAACAAAAAAAACCCACACACAAAACAAACAAACAAAAAATCCCTTTCATGCATGCAGTTATGATAGTTTTAGAGTCTAATGAACTTCAGTTTATGTCTTCCTCTAGTGACTACCACAACTGTATGGCCTCTCTCAGACCAGAATTTCCTAGGTCTTGGTTTGTCTTCTGACATGAAGGATTTCCCACAGGGCTCCCTGCCAAGGTTACAGACACCCTACAGAGAAACGGCAGATCACCAGCAGGCCTGGAACAAACGATTTTGTTTGTGTTTACTTTAAAATTTTTTTTTTGCACATACCCACAGGAATGGCAAAAATTAAAAGGATGGGAAATAGCAGCAGCTGGCAAGGATGAAGAGCAACTGGAACTCTCATACTCTGCTGGTGGAATGGCAACTGGTGCGTCACTGTGGAACATCAATCAGCAGTTTCTCCTAAAGCAAAATATTTGAATGTCTAATACTCAGCCAGTCTGCTCCTGTGTCTCTATCCAAGAGAAATGAGGGCCTATGGCCATCAGACGTGAGCCAGAACATTCATAAAGCATGACTCATAATATCTTGGAATAGTCTGAAAATAATCCCAGCTGGGCACAGTGGCTCACGCCTGCAATCCCAGCACTTTGGGAAGCCGAGGCAGGCGGATCACCTGAGGTCGGGAGTTCGAGACCAGCCTGGCCAACATGGTGAAACCCTGCCTCCACTAAAAATACAAAAATTAGCCAGCGTGGTGGCAGGCATCTGTAACCCCAGCTACTCGGGAGGCTGAGACAGGAGAATCGCTTGAACCCGGGAGGCAAGGGTTGTAATGAGCCGAGATCACACCACTGCACTTGAGCCTGGGTGACAGAGCAAGACTCCGTCTCAAAAAAAAAAACAAAACAAAACCAAAGAAAGAAAATAATCCCAGCCAGGTGCGGTGGCTCATGCCTGTAAGCCCAGAACTTTGGGAGGCCGAGGCGGGTGGATCACAAGGTCAGGAGTTCGAGACCAGCCTGACCAACATGGTGAAACCCGATCTCTACTAAAAAATACAAAAATTAGCCGGGCATGGTGGCATAAGCCTGTAATCCCAACTACTCAGGAGTCTGAGGGAGGAGAATCGCTTGAACCTGGGAGGTGGAGGTTGCAGTGAGCCAAGACTGAGCCACTGCACCCCAGCCTGGGCGACAGAGCAAGACTCCATCTCAAAAAAAAAAAAAAAAAAAAGTTAGGAGAGGGGCTACCCTTGGAGGGGTGCAGCGACTGGGAGGTGGCACGAGGGGGACTTCAGGGAGTGGCCATGGTTTGCTTCTTGATCTGGGTGGTGTTTACACAGGTGTGTTCAGTTTGTGACAATTTAGTGAGCTATGTATACTTAAGCACAACTTTATGTATATTGCTATTCAATAAAAAGTTTTAAAAACAAATTTTAAAATATATTTGCATGTGTCAGCAGATAAGTTAAACTAAATTTTATGCAGCTTTTATAACTTATTTTTAAGCTGGAATATTAAGTTGGAATTATTACAGCTTTGAATACAGGCCTGTAATCCCAGCACTTTGGGAAGCCGAGGCAGGCAGATTACTTGAGCTCAGGAGTGCGTGACCAGCCTGGGCAACACAGCAAGACACCATCTCTACCAAAAATAAAAAATTAGCCGGGCATGGTGGTGCATGTGGTCCCAGCTATATGCCTGTAGCTTTTGATTTACATTTGTGACACTATTTCAGTTTTGGGTATTAATTCTTGTCTTGCACAGACCTCCAAGGGAAACCTAATGTGCATGGAATTAAAACAAATTGGATTTTTATTTTCTTCAACATTCCACACAGTTTTTAGTCAAAAAATAATCATTTTTTCTTGAGATGGGGTCTCACTCTGTTGCCCAGGCTGGAGTACAGTGGCACCATTTCAGTACTGCAACCTCTGCCTCCTGGCCTCAAGTGATCCTCCCACCTCAGCCTACTGAGGAGCTGGGACCCCAGGCACGTACCACCACACCCGGCTAATTTTTGTATCTTTGTAGAGGTAGGGTCTCACTACATTACCCAGGCTGGCCTCGAACTCCTGGGCTCAAGCAATCCACCTATCTTGACCCCCCAAAGTGCTGGGATTACCGGCATGAGCCACCGCTCCTAGGCTTATTTTATTAAGAGAGTTTGTTCAAAACATGCCAATGATGATGAATTAACAGAATGACAGAAAATTCCAGTGACACCTTAGATCGCCACATTATGAAAATGTATTTGGTTTGTGCATCTTTGGTCACTGGAAACTAAATTACCATACAAACAAAGGCATGGTAAGTGGGATGTGGCAGCCGGTCACTAAGAGACTCTAGGACTCAGTTTCTCAATCTGGTTAACAACTAGCCTGGCCAACATGGTGAAACCCTGCTTCTATCAAAAAATGCAAAAATTTGCCAGGCGTGGCGGCTGTAGTCCCAGCTACTCGGGAGGCTGAGGTGGGAGAATTGCTCGAAAGTGGGAGGTGGAGGTTGCAGAGAGCTGCGATTGCACCACTGCACTCCAGCCTGAGCAACAAAGCAAGACCCTGTCTCAAAAATAAATAAATAAAAATAGTTAAGCCAACACAATCCACATTCACCTGGAGGGCTGATGTTTACTTAGAATTAAGCACTCTATGAAAAGTATCATCGGAGGGCGCCAGGAGCCTAGCAAAGGACAGGTGCTTCACACATTAAATGGATAAATGTCCATTCATTCAACAAATATGCATGCCTACTATGTGCCAGGAACTGTTTTAAGTGCTTGGAATACAAAAACAAAAACAAAGCTCATTGCCTTGTAGAGCTCACATTCTAGTTGGGGTGGGAAGAGAGGGAAAGAAACATAAGAAATAAATACATCACATAGCCTATTCTAAGGTAGTGTTATGGGGGAAGGTAATGTAGTCTAAGGTGGGGCTGGGAGATGGATGGAGGCGTCTGCAATCTGAGAGTCTGAGCATGCTTCCTTGAGATGACACTGAAAGGCTTCTGTGACATCTCCCCTTTGACTCTGTTAGCAAGATTCCTGTAGGCAGGACATCCCTGGATGCTGCCACACCCGTTCTTCCTCCACTTCTTAAGCCTTTTTTTTTTTTTTTTTTTTTTTGAGATGGAGTCTCGCTCTGTCGCCCAGGCTGGAGTGCAGTGGCGCCATCTTGGCTCACTGCAACCTCTAACTCCCTGGTTCAAGCGATTATCCTGCCTCAGCCTCCCGAGTAGCTGGGACTACAGGCACGCGCCACCACGCCCAACTAATTTTTGTATTTTCAGTAGAGACAGGGTTTCACCATGTTGGCCAGGATGGTCTCGATCTCCTGACCTCATGATCTGCCTGCCCACCTTGGCCTCCCAAAGTGCTGGGATTACAGGTGTGAGCCACCGCGCCGGGCCCTACTTCCTAAGTCTTTAACAGTTCTAGGAAGGCTGTGGCTACTCTTAATTAAGGGTTTTTTTGAACAACTACTTCTACCATGAGAGCATATACTCATCAGAAAACCATGCAAAATCACAGCAAGCTTTTGAGGGCAAATTATGGGCATGCTATAAAGTGTGGAGGGGGGAGGGATTTTTGGTTGAACTCTAATTAGTAACAGCAACATTACTGGACATTTTGGGGCTTATAACATCATTTGTTTATGAAGTAGTAAAATACACACATCCTCCTGGGAGTTAGCATGGATTTCCCGTAATCATTTGCCTACGTATACATTTTAGACATTTCAGCAACTGTGTACACAGCATATATTTAAGGATATTTGATACTGGCTACAGAGGATCATGCTACTTTATAATTCCTCCTTTTCTCTAAAGTATTCCTTTATTTCATAATTGGAGAAACCTGAGTATTTAAAAACAAAAAACTAAAACCCATACTAGCAAGTCATTAAAAAATCATTTGCAGGTGGCTTTTGTAAACACACCTGGTTGTGTTGCATTTCTATTAGTAAAATATGGTAGATGGTTAGGTAATATAGAGGACATCTCTTCTTAAAAGCACTAGATTCAACAACACTGCCAGATTTTTGCCATATTAAGCTTAAACTGTTTTCAGCTTGAACATCATGGGGCAGGGCGGGATAGGGGGAAGAACCCAATACAGGGGCGGGAAAAGGTTTTTCAGACTCCTGAATTAAAATTTCACTTTGCACTGCCAAAGCCAAAGCATGGGCTAGCAGCCTTCACTATTTCATAGATTACATAAACTTGTAGTCTGATGCTATAAATATCCTACCACCTGGACATTAAAAAAAAAAAAAAGGTCCCAAAACACTAACAAGGAAATAGTAATTAAAATGAACAAACATTTAGTGAGCTTTCCAGTTTGCTTTCAGACACCTGGCAATGGAAAACTATCAGGTACTGGTCTTTGATCTCCATTTACAGTGCCTTACGTCTACAAATACGTATAACCAAAATGATGAAATCCACACTTTTTCCCTGCTGTTTCCGTTCTTTGGGTAATAAGACATGCCCAAGTGGTTGGCATTTGTGACGCTGCAATTCGCCTTGGTACGGTCCCTCTAAGGAGTTATTACTAAAAGTCTACGTCAGGAAGCGGGAGAAAAAAAGCAGGGTTTAACTCAGAACACCTGACTGCTGGTCTCAAGTTGCAATCGCAGCTCAGAATGGGAAGATACACAGGGCTGTTCTTGGAGGAAGGGCGGAAGGCAGTGGTGTTCTGTATTTTTGCACCCCAGTGGACATCAGACTCTGCCTCAAATTTGCAATGGCCTGCCTTCCTCAATTACACAGTTTTTCCTTCACTGACAGTCAACAGAGCAGCCACTACTTACTTTCCAGGTCTGAGTCTGGCAGAAAGAAAGTTTTATTTACACACTTGGTCAGTACCCCACACCTCATGCAGCAACGTCTTCCGGGTCATTTAAATAGTAGCAATCTCAATACAAATGTAGGAATTTCCCAAATTTCGAATTTCCCAAATTTCTAAAGATCGCCCTCTATGAAGGCAACACACGAATAGAAGAGTTTTTGGTCACAGTGACTGAGCATCAGAAACGCTGTGTCAACTGTTTCTACTCTCCCTACCTGTAAGGCATAATTTATATGTGACAGTATACACTTTGTGTGTTAAGATAAACGGAACGGATCTCTTGGATTTCAATACATAACAAAAATGTTCATGTTCTTCTCTTACTTTCATTCAACAAAAGTTAATAGACTCCTCCGATTTTAGGAATTCAGACCTTGAAAACCCAGAAACTAAAATTTTAGGTTTAAAAAAGTCTATCAAAATGACTAAACTTCCTGATTCAAGCACCAGGGACAGAAAAAAGATAAAACACACCAACCAACCAACCGACCAACCATTTATTTATAACCTTAAACATGCCTATACATGAACTTAGAGAACGTTAAAGTTTCAAGGGTTCGAAGCGCCTAGGCTGAATTAAAACAAAAGTTGTTTTGTGTTCTATTAATAGCAGATGATTAACAGATATCTTATCTCACCTGGAATTCATTTGTAAGTATGTAAACTAAACAGGCCACTAATCCTAAGTCTCTGTCTGTGTCTGGAAAAATTCTCTCCTAATACATGCAAGTTAAGAGACCGGCTATCAACGCATTCCTTAAGGTTAGGTCAATTTCATTAAAACCTCGGTTGTTCTTTGACTTCAAGAACCTCACCAAATAACCCATATATAAAAGCCAAGTTCAACTGAAAGCTGGGAGAGGAAGGGTCTAAGGAGGAGGGCGTTTCCCTGGAGAACGCCCAGAGCTCGGCTCACCTGGCGATCCTAATTACAGGGGAGTTTCACCCCCACATTCTTGGGCGCTTTCTTTTCTTAGAGGAAACTCGAGCTTGTGTCTTTGGCTTGTGTCTTTGGTCCCGGAGGGCTTAAGCCCGGCAGCCAGGACAGCGCGGGTCACTGATTCCAAGAAGTTGGGAGGAGGACGTGGGCCCCACCGACGCACAACAGACCCCTCCCCAACTTAAGTGCACTAGTTGTAAAATGTGTAGCTGGTCAGGGGATGGGGGGCAGTCTCCAGAGCTCTGAGGGTCAGGGAAGAGGAGAAGGGACGGGGAGGAGAAGGGACGGGGAGGAGAAGGGACGGGGAGGAGAAGGGACGGGGAGGAGAAGGGACAGGGGAGGCGGAGAAGGGCCAGGAGAGGAGGGGGAGACACACGGGGAAGGAGGAAGAACCAAGAGGAGGGGGAGGGAGAGGGGGGAGGGGGAGGGGAGGGGGGAGGGGGAGGGGAGGGGGAGGGGAGGGGGGAGGGGGAGGGGGAGGGGAGGGGGGAGGGGAGGGGGAGGGAGGGGGAGGGGGAGGGAGAGGGGGGAGGTGGATGGACTGGGGGGGAGGGGGAGACACACGGGGGAGAAGGAAGAACCAGGAGGAGGGGAGGGACAGTGACGAGGGGCAGGGGAGGAGGGAGAGTGAACGGGGAGCGGAGGGGCAGAGGGAGAGGTACAGCGGGGCGGGAAAGAGAGGGAAGAAGAACAGGGAGGAGGGGAGGGAAGGAGGAGGAAAAGTAGGGGGGAGGGGATGGGGAGGGACTGGGAGGAAGGAGAGGGCCAGGGGAGGAAGAAGAGGGGCTGTGGAGGGCCAGGGGAGGAGTGGGAGAGACCGGGCGAGGTGGAAGGACAGGGGGGAGGGGAGCTGGGGGGAGGGAAAGTACCTTCCCGCGTAAAGTCCCCTTCTGACCCCCGAGGTGGAAAGCCCTGACCTCCCTGAGCCCCGGGCCCTGGGCTTACCCGGTAGGTGCTCTCCGTGAGCCGGTTCACCTCCTCGGGCCCCCGGGACATGGCTGCGGCCGCCGGGCGAGCAAGCGCGGGAGGACGCGGCTGGGCCTCGTGGCCGCCGGACTCCGGGCAGCGGGAGCGCCGGGGCGCGACTAAGGGGCTCTGGAGGGTCGGCCGCCGCCGCAGCCGTCGGCCCGAAAGTGCCCGCGCGCGTCTCCGCTGCCAAAATGTCAAACTTGCGGCGGCGCCGCCCTGGCCTTCTGCGAGGAGCAGAGGAGAAGCAGCCGGACGCCGCCAGAGGAAGCTGGGCGGGCCAGGCGGCCCCACCTGAGGCGGGCGGGGCAGACGGGGGCGGGGCCGCGGGGCCGGAGGGGCGTGGCGTACCCACCTGAGGCGGCCTGGTGAGCGGGGCCCGGCCGGGGTGGGCGGGGAGGAGGCGGGGCCAGGCAGCTGGAATGGGCGTGGCCAGAGGGAAGCGGGCCCCCCGAGTGGGCGGGGTCACCCCACCTGTGGCGGACAGGGCAGCGAGGCCACGGTGCGCCCCCTCGCGGCTCTCCCAGAGCTCCGGCGACGTAGGGCCCGAGACCCTGGAGTGGGGACCGGTGTGGAGTGGGCTGCTCGCTTTGCTGTTTTGCTAGGGCAAGGGCAGCCTGGGGGTGTTTAGACTGTGGTCCTGGAGCCCTTGTTTGCCTTGCGTGGTGCTAGCCCCGGGGACCCCGAGGCCCACTTCCTCCATGAGGGCTTCCTTCAAGCCCTGCGTTTTGGGGACCAAGGGAAAAGGGGCCACATTCCCCAGTTGTATTGATTTCCCTGATTGATCTCTTCTTGCCCCGCCGCTCACTGACCCCAAAAGTTAGAGGGACCCGTGGGGGGCATCGGCCCTCCTAAGTGGAGAAAGCGGGCTGCCACTTGCAGTTTTGAAAGCTCCTGATATATCAAAAAATTAATAAATGCCAGGGTCTAGTTACCGAAATGTTAGTACTTTTTTTTTTTTGAGATGGAGTCTCACTCTGTCGCCTAGGCTGGAGTGCAGTGGTGCGATCTCAGCTTGCTGCAACCTCCGCTTCCCAGGTTCAAGCGATTCTCCTGCCTGGCATGAGCCATCCTGCCTGGCCCCCAGATAGAAGCTTTTTGTTTGTTTTTGAGACAGAGTTTCACTCTTGTCCCTCAGGCTGGAGTGCAGTGGTGCTATCTCAGCTTGCTGCAATCTCTGCCCCCCAGGTTTAAGCAATTCTCCTGCCTCAGCCTCTCGAGTAGCTGAGATTACAGGTGCACGTGCCACCAAGCCAGGCTAATTTTTTTGTATTTTTAGTAGAGACGGGGTTTCACCATGTTGGCCAGGTTGGTCCCGAGCTCCTAACCTCAGGTGATCCGCCCTGCTCAGCCTCCCAAAGTGCTGGGATTACAGGCTTGAACCACCGCGCCCGGCCCAGTAGTACATTTTTAAACTTTACATTAACAACGACATTTAACTCAATGCCCTGTAACCATGCTACTCACGAGATTGTTGTAGGGTTTAGAAAACCACCTGAGCTGAGGTGTTAGGGAAGCCTCTCTTCTTGTCATCACTCAAACTCTGTGGAGGTGTGTGGCTCCTGGGCTCCCTATTTTGTCTCCATCCCGGCCTCAGCCCTGCCCAAGGGTGAGGCAGCTGCTTTCTCTGGGCCTCTCTTCCAGGAGTATGTACCTTGGGCTGGGTGACAGCCTTCTCCCCAGTAAGAACCACCATTTAGCACCTGAGACCCGCACCCAACAAGGGCAGAGGTCGTATTCTGATTTTTTAAAACCTCTGGGCTTGGTGGCTCATGCCTGTAATCCTAGCACTTTGGGAGGCCAAGGCAGGCGGATCACTTGAGGTCAGGAGTTCGAGACCAGCCTAGCCAACATGGTGAAACCACCCTGTCCCGGTCTCTACTAAAAATACAAAAATTAGCCAGGCATGGTAGCACGTGCACCTGTAATCTCAGCTACTCGGGAGGCTGAGGCAGGAGAATTGCTTAAACCTGGGAGGCAGAGATTGCAGTGAGCTGAGATAGCACCACTGCACTCCAGCCTGAGGGACAAGAGCGAAACTCTGTCTCAAAAACAAACAAACAAAAAGCTTCTATCTGGGGGCCAGGCAGGATAGCTCATGCCTGTAATCCCAGCACTTCGGGAGACCAAGGCAGGAGGACTGGTTGAGTCTAGGAGTTCGAGGCCAGCCTAGGCAATATAGGGAGCCCACCCCCATCTCTACAAAAAATATAATTAAAAACAGCCAAGTGTGATAGTGTGCATCTGTAGTCCCAGCTATTCCGGAGGCTGAGATAGGACGATGGCTTGAGCCCAAGAGGTTGCAGTGAGCTGTGATGGTGCCACTGCATTCCAGCTTGGGCCACAGAGTGAGACTCTGTTTCAAAAAACAAACAAAAATGCCAAAACGTCTATGTGAGTGCAATTGCATCTTTTATGGGCTGTTAAGATGTGAGACTTCTGGCCAGGCGCAGTGGCTCACGCCTGTAATGCCAGCACTTTAGGAGACTGAGGCAGGCAGATCACCTGAGGTCAGGAGTTTGAGACCAGCCTGACCAACATGGAGAAACTCCGTCTATACTAAAAATACAACATTGACCAGGTTTGATGGTGCATGCCTAAATCCCAGCTACTCAGCAGGCTGAGGCAGGAGAATCACTTGAACCTGGGAGGCTGAGGTTGTGGTGAGTGAGATCACGCCATTGCACTCCAGCCTGGGCAACAAGAGTGAAAATTTGTCTCAAAAAAAAAAAAAAAAAAAAAAGGAAAAGAGAAAAGAAAGATGTGAGACTTCTAAACTAATCTTGTGATAAAGTTCACTAGGAAATGTACACAATGAAAGCACTGTGTGGCCCAGATGGGAACATCAAGAGGGTGAGTACCACTGGACTTAGAACAGAAACCACCACTTGGACTTGGGGACTGTTTTATTGGGTTTTGCAAACTATAAAACACATCATGCAGCTAGGCACAGCGGCTCATGCCTGTAATCCCAGCACTTTGGGAGGCCAAGGTGGGTGGATCACTTGGGGTCAGGAGTTAGAGATCAGCCTCACCAATATGGTGAAACCCCGTCTCTACTAAAAATACAAAAATTAGCCGGGTGTGGTGGCAGGCACCTGTAGTCCCAGCTACTCGGGAGGCTGAGACAGGAGAAGCGCTTGAACCCGGGAGGCGGAGGCTACAGTGAGCCGGGATCTCATGCCACTGCACTCCAGCCTGGGCAAGAGTGAGACTCTGTCTCAAAACAAACAAGCAAACAAAAAAAACTTACCATTCTTGGGAACCAAAAGATTATGTGTTCCTGATGTTAGGGGGAAATAACACATCAGTCTCAAGTTTCTGGCAATGGAAGCAGGTGCCTTCTTCCTTAACAGATTTACAGTATTTAGTTCATGAGGTTTGCCAACTGGGTTTCACTTCACATATGGGAGATGCATTCATGACTTTATAATTCCTACCATTATGTATTCGGCTCTGCAAGTATGTCTGTTGGTTTTTATTGAAACTTGAAAATAGGCCGGGTGGGGTGGCTCACGCCTGTAATCCCAGCACTTTGGGAGGCCGAGGCGGGCAGATCACAAGGTCAGGAGATCGAGACCATCCTGGTCAATGTGGTGAAACGCCGTCTCTACTAAAATACAAAAATCAGCCGGGCGTGGCAGTATGTGCCTGTAGTCCCAGCTACTTGGGAAGCTGAGGCAGGATAATTACTTGAACTCGGGTGGCGGAGGTTGCAGTGAGCCGAGATCGTGCCACTGCACTCCAGCCCGGGCGACAGAGCGAGATTCTGTCACAAACAAACAAACAAACAAACAAAGAGTAGTGCAGTTCTCAGCTCAGTGCTTGGCACATAGATGCCTGGGAGGTCTTGGCTGAACAAAATACAAATGAGTATTGATGATCTGCTGTGCAGGCAGGGAGTCTGCTGGGGGCTGCAGTGTGCAGAATGAACTGGGCTTGAACCATGCCTGTGCAGAAGGTAGAATTTGAGGACTACAGTGAAAGCCATCCAGGTACAGCCAATCATGCCATAGGTGGACAGGTGGATGTGATCTCAAAAGGCCATTTGTTTTAGACTCTTCAAGTACATTTGCTGGTTTCATCTAAACTTGAAAATCCACAGTCTGTTATTCTGAGACTTCATGATGCTCAGAGATAAAGAAGGCAAATCAATAGGAAGGGATGACTCAGGAGAAGGTGAGAATAGCAGCCCTTGTTTTGCTGAGAACTCCCTGCAGTCTCTTTCCTCCTGCATAGAAGAGCTGCAGAAGAGCTGGTCTGGCCTCTCTGTAAATCAGTCCAATGCCTTCCCAGAGACAGGCAACCAAGATCTCCTCCTTCAGCTCCTACTTCAGCTTAAATAGAGACTATCTCCAATTTATGATGGTTCACCTTTGACGGTTTTGACTTTATGATAGTGCAAAAGTAATATGCATTCAGCGGCAATTGTACTTTTTTGAATTTTGAATTATGATCTTTCCCTGGGCTAGGAATATACATCAGGATGCTTGCTTGCTTGCTTTTTTTCTTTCCTTTGCCCTGGTGGGTACTTGAACAAGGGGAACCCACGAAGATCTCACTGTATTTTGTGACAAAAGAGGTCCCTGCTGATAACAGTAGTTTGGGGCACATTCCTGTAAAAATACTAATAGGCAGGATGGAGCTTTAACCTTTGTTACTCTGTCGCCCAGGCTGGAGTGCAGTGGTGCGATCTCGGCTCACTGCAACCTCCACCTCCCGGGTTCAATCGATTCTCCTGTCTCAGCCTCCCGAGTAGCTGGGCTTATAGGCACGCGCCACCACACCCGGCTAATTTTTGTACTTTTAATAGAGACGGGGGTTTCACCATGTTGGCCAGGCTGGTCTTGAACTCCTGACCTCGTGATCCACCTGCCTCGGCCTCCCAAAGTGCTGGGATTACAGGCGTGAGCCACCGGGCCTGGCCCGTTTGGGTTTTTTTTTTTTTTTTTTGAGACAGAGGCTCACTCTGTTGCCCAGGCTGGAGTGCAGTGGCGTGATCTTGGCTCACTGCAACCTCCGCCTCCTGGGTTCTCCTGTCTCGGCCTCCAGAGTAGCTGGAATTACAGGTATGTGCCACCACGTCTGGCTGATTTGTGTGTTATTAGTAGAGATGAGGTTTCACCATGTTGGTCAGGCTGGTCTTAAATTCCTGACCTCAAGTGATCTGCCCATCTCGGCCCCCAAAGTGCTGGGATTACAGCCACCACACCCAGCTTTTTTTTTTTTTTTGAGACAGGATGTCACTCTGTCACCCAGGCTGGAAGTGCAATGGCCCGATCTCGGCTCACTGCGACCTTCGCCTCCCGAGTTCAAGTCATTCTCCTGCTGCAGCCTTCAGAGTAGCTGGAATTACAGGCATGTGCCACCACGCCCGGCTGATTTTTGAATTATTAGTAGAGACAGGGTTTCACCATGTTGGCCAGGCTGGTCTCGAACTCCTGACCTCAAGTGATCCGCCCACCTCGGCCCACAAAGTGCTGGGATTACAGGTGTGAGCCACCGCGCCCGGCCAGAGCTTTAAGTTTTCTTGTTCTGAAAGGCAGATGTGAATTTAAAACTCATTGACTTTTCTGTACTTTTCTTCTAATCTCAACAGCATTGAGTTCTCCTGCATGCCAAGCTCATTTCTGCCCTAGAGTTTTTCTTTTTTTTTTTCTTTTTTTGAGACAGAATCTTGCTCTGTCGCTCAGGCTGGAGTGCAGTGGCACCATCTCGGCTCACTGCAAGCTCTGCCTCCTGGGCTCACGCCATTCTCTTGCCTCAGCCTCCCCAGTAGCTGGGACTACAGGCGCCCACCACCACACCCGGCTAATTTTTTTTGTATTTTTAGTAGAGACGGGGTTTCACCGTGTTAGCCAGGATGGTCTTGATCTCCTGACCTCGTGATCTGCCCGTCTTAGCCTCCCAAAGTGCTGGGATTACAGGCGTGAGCCACCGTGCCCGGCCTCCTAGAGTTTTTCACTAGCTATTCCTTCTGCCTGGAATGTTCTCCTCCCTGCCCCCCTACCCCAACCCAGGTCTTTCCTGTCATTTGGAGTTCAGTTTAGATGCAGCCTCATAGAGGCCTTTCCTGACCACTCAACCTGAAGTCGTATTTGAGGCCCTCTCTATCATACCATTCTACTTTATTTTATTTTAATGTATTTTTTTTTTTTTTTGAGACAGGGTCTTGCAATGTTGCTCAGGCTGGAGTGCAGTGGTGCAATCATAGCTCACTGCAACCTCGAACTCCTGGGCTCAAATGATCCTTTCACCTCAGCCTCCTGAGTAGCTGGGACTACAGGCATGCGCTACCATGCCTGGCTAATTTTTTAAAAAATTTTGGCTGTGCGTGGTGGCTCACACCTGTAATCTCAGCACTTTAGGAGGTCAAGGCAGGAGGGTCACTTGAACCCAGGAGTTAAAGATCTGCCAGGGCCACATAGTGAAACCTTGTCTATACTTAAAAAAATAGTTTTAGAGATAGGATCTTGCTATGTTGTCCAGGCTGGTCTCAAACTCCTGGCCTCAAGCTATCCTCCTGCCTCGGCCTCCCAAAGTGCTGAAATTATAGGCATGAGCCACCGCACCCAGCAGCATTCTATGTTAACTCTAATAGTGCTTAGCGCTAGCTATGGCACTTAGAATAAGGGATCCCCAAAGATGCCCAAGTCCGAATCCTCAGAACCTGTGAATGTTCATGATATGGTTTGGCTGTGTCCCCACCCAAATCTCATCTTGAATTGTAATTCCCACAGTTCCCATGTGTCGTGAGAGGAACCCAGTGGGAGGTGATTGAATTATAAGGGTGGGTCTTTCTTGGGCTGTTCTCATGATAGTAAATGAGTCTCACAAGATCTGATAATCTTAAAAACGGGAGTTTTGCCTGGGCACGGTGGCTCACACCTGTACTCCCAGCACTTTGGGAGGCCGAGGTGGGTGGATCACAAGGTCAGGAGTTCAAGACCAGCCTGGCCAATATGGTAAAACCCCGTCTCTACTAAAAATGCAAAAATTAGCTGGATATGGTGGCACGTACCTGTAGTCCCAGCTACTAGGGAGGCTGAGGCCGAAGAATCGCTTGAACCTGGGAGTTGGAGGTTGCAGTGAGCCGAGATGCTGCCACTGCACTCTAGCCTGGGCAATAGAGCAAGACTCTGTCTCAAAACAAAACAAAAACAAAACAAATAAAAAATGGGAGTTTTTCTGCACAAGCTCTCTCTTTGCCTGCTGCCATCCACATAAGATATGGTTTGCTCCTCCTTGACTTCCACCATGATGGTGAGGCCTCCCCGGCCATGTGGAACTGTTAAGTCCAAGAAACCTCTTTCTTTTGTAGATTGCCCAGTCTCGGGTATTCTTTATTAGCAGTGTGAAAATGGACTAATACAGTTCACCTTATATAGCAAAAAAAGTCTCTGATCATTTTATACTTAACATGATTACATGTTCACAAGTGATCACATGATCATTTTATACTTAACATTTTTAGGAACTGCTAAACTGTTTTTTCTCATTTTCTATGTCTTGGAAGAGTTTATGAAGAATTAGTATTTACTTTATTTAAATGTTTGATGGAATTCACCAGTGACACCAGGTGGGCCTGAGCCTTGCTTTTGGGTTGTTTAAAAATTAATAATGCAGCTGGGGGCAGTGGCTCACACCTGTAATCCCAGCACTCTGGAAAGCTGAGGAGGGCAGATCACGAGGTCAGGAGTTCAAGATCAGCCTGGCCAACATAGTGAAACCCCATCTCTACTAAAAATACAAAAATTAGCTGGGTGTGATGGTGGGTGTCTGTAGTCCCAGCTACTCGGGAGGCTGAGGCAGGAGAACTGCTTGAACCCGGCAGGTGGAGGTTGCAGTGAGCTGAGATCGCGCCACTGCACTTCAGCCCAGACAAAGGTGCGAGACTCTGTCTCAAAAAAAAAAAAAATTAGTATTGCAGTCTTTTTACTGGATTAGATCTTTCAATTTCTTTTTCAGAATGTTACTTCCTTATAGCTTCTATTCCTGCATCTCTTTAATCACGTACAATATTATTTTATAGTCTCTACCAGGATAGTTCTGTGTGCTTTTGTTTGCTTTGTTTTGTTTGGTTTGGTTTGGTTTTTATTCTCACTCAGCCATTGTTGCGTCTGCTGGTTCCCTATCACAGTGGAGTTTTTCCTTATTTGTTTCAGTAATTTTTTATTATGAGGTCATCTTTGGGGTGGAGGGGGGAAGAACCTTTTTTTTTTTTTTTTTTGAGAGGAAGTCTCATTCTGTCTCCCAGGCTGGAGTGCAGTGGCACAATCTTGGCTCACTACAACCTCTGCCTCCCAGGTTCAAGCGATTCTCCTTCCTCAGCCTCCTGAGTAGCTGGGACTACAGGTGCCTGCCACTATGCCCAGCTGATTTTTGTATTTTTAGTAGAAACGGGGTTTCACCATGTTGGCCAGGCTGGTCTCCAACTTCTGACCTCAAGTGATCCACCTGCCTCGGCCTCCCAAAGTGCTGGGATTACAGGCGTGAGCCACTGTGCCCGGCCAAGAACCATTTTTTCTATAAGAATCGCTTGTGGCCCGATTTGTAAAATATTCCTCCAGAAAAGTTTTACATTTGTCTCTACCATGCACTCCAAGAAGTTCACCACGAGATTCAGCTTCTGAACCTGCTCCGTCTCACAGGCTTGGTGGGATAATTTCTCTTAGGATATTGTTTTTTTCTACCCAGTTAAGTCAAGCTCCCTTGTCCTCCACCAATGCCAATAAATATTTTCTTTTTTTAAATTTTTTGAGACAGGGTCTCAATTCATTGCCCAGGCTGGAGCGCAGTGGTGGAATCATAGCTCACTGCAGCCTTCATCTCCCAGGCTCAAGCGATCCTCCCACTTTAGCCTCCCAGGTAGCTGGGACTGCAGGTGCATGCCACCACACCTGCATAATTTTCTTGTTGTTTAGTAGAGACAGAGTCTCTCTATGGTACCCAGGCTGGTCTCAAACTCCTGAGCTCAAGCAACCCTCCTACCTCAGCCTCCCAATGTACTGGGATTAGAGGCATGAGTCATTTCATCCAGCTCCAAAAAGGATTTTCTTTTCTTTTCTTTTTTTTTTTTTTTTTAAGATGGAGTCTCGCTCTGTCGCCCAGGCTGGAGTGCAGTGATATGATCTTGGCTCACTGCAACCTCCGCCTCCCGGGTTCAAGCGATTCTCCTGCCTCAGCCTCCCGAGTAGCTGGGATTACAGACACTTGCCACCACGCCCAGCTAATATTTTGGATTTTTAATACAGACGGGGTTTCACCATGTTGGCCAGCCTGGTCTTAAACTCCTGACCTCAAGTGATCCACCCACCTCGGCCTCCCAAAGTGCTGGGATTACAGGTGTGAGCCACCATGCCCGGCCTCTCTGTATTCTTTTTTAAACTTCTATCCACAGCCTTGATTCTGAAATCTCTTTCTCTAGGTGCAGGTTGGCTTCTGTGAGAAGAGGCTATTGATTTGCCGAAGGCTGAGATAACCTGAACATTCTTTACTCTTCCAAGGGCAGAAAGGGAGAGACGCTGATCTGTTGTCCTGAAAACTCCTTGAGGATTCGGCTTCTTGGGGAGATGGCCCAACCGGATTTGTGGAAGTTGATCTGCCTGGCTTACCTTCATTTTCCTTGTCTTGATTTTTTCTTTCTTTCTTTTTTTTTTTTCCATAGGAAAACATTAGCAGAGAAAGTTCCAGACTTTCCTTTCCTAAGCAAATTTGTTTTATGTATTGACCAAACTCCAAATATTGACAACTGTTCCTAATGTCCTCTTAGTAAGACTTAAATCCTTGCAGGCATGCCCAGTATTTTTCCTTGATCAACAGATGCAGTCAGTTCTGGAACAATTTTCCCTTCACTTGGGGCTTTTTCTGAGAGGCAAGACTTGGAAGTACTGTTACAGAAATCTATGGAACCAAAAGGTTAGTGCAAAAGTAATTGTGGGGGCCGGGCGCGGTGGCTCACGCCTGTAATCCCAGCACTTTGGAAGGCTGAGGTGGGCGGGTGACCTGAGGTCAGGAGTTCGAGACCAGCCTGACCAATATAGTGAAACCCCATCTCTGCTAAAAATACAAAAATTAGCCGGGCATGGTGGTGGGCGCCTGTAGTCCCAGCTACTCGGGAGGCTGAGACAGAAGAATTGCTTGAACCCAGGAGGCTTAGGTTGCAGTGAGCTGAGATCACGCCACTGACTCCAGCCTGGGTGACGGAGTGAGACTCCGTCTCAAAAAAAAAAAATAATAAATAAGGTAAGAAAAACACCTGGACTGCTAAGCAGTTCCCCAAAGGGGACAGCAGGGGATGCCGAGGATGGAATATAATGGAATATTTTTTTCCATGAGGTCTACTTGTCTTTTTTTTTTTTTTTTTTTTGAGACAGAGTCTTGTTCTGTCAACCAGGCTGGAGTGCAGTGGCACAATGTTGGCTCACTAGAAACTCCACCTCCCAAGTTCAAGCAATTCTCCTGCCTCAGCTTCCCAAGTAGCTGGGACTACAGGCATACGCCACGATGCCCATCTAATTTTTTATTTTATTTTATTTTACTTTATTTTATTTTATTTTTTGAGATGGAGTCTCGCTGTGTCTCCCAGGCTGGAGTGCGGTGGCATGATCTCAGCTCACTGCAAGCTCCCCATCCCAGGTTCACGCCATTCTCCTGCCTCAGCCTCCCGAGTAGCTGGGACTATAGGTGCCCGCCACCACACCCGGCTAATTTTGTTTTTGTATTTTTAGTAGAGACGGGGTTTCACCGTGTTAGCCAGGATGATCTCAATCTCCTGACCTCCTGATCCACCCGCCTTCGGCTCCCAAATTGGTGGAATTACAGGCATAAGCCACTGCGCCCAGCCTTTTTTTTTGTATTTTTAATAAAGACACAGGGTTTCACAATCATGTTGGCCAGGCTGGTCTTGAACTCCTGACCTCAGGTGATCCACCTGCCTTGGGCTCCCAAAGTGCTGGGATTACAGGCATAAGCCACCACACCGGCCTCTACTTGTCTTTTAACACTTTCTCTTTCAGGGAGAGCAAAGTTTGGTGACACAAGGTTGCCTCTGATGGTCCTTTTTGTCTGCATCCCACCTGACTACACACCTGTGGCTCTGTTCAGATGGCCAGGTACCACCTCACCACACTGGCCTCTTATTGACGTTTATAGCAACTTTATTTCCACAACAGCCCAGGACTTCTGCCACTTTTCACTGTATTCATCATTGTGCCTCATCTCTGGCTTGGAATTTTCCCAAATCAATGAGTACCGTGAACAAGGAGAGAATGCAACCGTTTCACGAAAAGGGGACGTATTAGCCTTGTGGATCTTGGAATTCAGCATAAAACAAAAATTTCCATTAGACAAATGTACACAATGATAAATTATTAAGCAAAACCTTGAGTGGTAATTTATGCATTTCTGTAACTATGTCCCCAGCATATTGACATTGACCAAGAAGTACAGGAATGCTTAAGAATCAATGGAAATTTTGCTGAGTACGAAAGGCAGGCTTCGCCAATTAAGCCCATTGTGATGTCCCGTCAGTATCTGATCACTATAAAAGTTTTAGCATGAATTTGGCCATAATGTCAGGAAGTACTGTCAGCCCAGAAAAAGGAGTCGCAAATTCATGGTGGAAAGAGCTTTTCTATTTTAATACTCATCACTAAGACACCCTCACCAACTAAAAGGATGCATTATATGCATTAGTTATTGTATTTAGAGATTTTTAAATCTATATTTGCTCTAGTGTTGGTAAGGCAATATGCAGGCAGATAGGGGCAGAGACTTTTTACTTTTTTTTTTTTTGAGTTGGAGTCTTGCTCTGTCGCAAGGCTGGAGTGCAATGGCGCAATCTTGGCTCACTGCAACCTCTGCTTCCTGGGTTCAAGTGATTCTTCTGCCTCAGCCTCCCATGTAGCTGGAACTACAGGTGCCACCAACACGCCCAGCTAATTTTTGTATATTTAGTAGAGACAGGGTTTCACCATGTTGGCCAGGCTGGTCTTGAACTCCTGACCTCAGGTGATCCACCTGCCTCAGCCTCCCAAAGTGCTGGGATTACAGGCATGAGCCACTGTACCCGGCCTCTGCCCCTTTTTTCTACAACAGGGGGCGGTGAGATAGAACCCTCGTTTTCTGGTCTCCTTGCAGGCAGCAGCAGCAAAACCGACACATTCTGGCCAGAGACAAAGGAAACGAAGGAGACAAGGAGACAAAGGTCTACTGAGAAGGCTGAAAAGTGAAATAGTGGAGGTTCTGGAAGGCTTTTCCTTCCCTCCCTCCCTCCTTCCTTCCTTCCTCTCTCTTTCTTTCTCTCTTTTTTTTTCTTCAGGAAGTCTTTTTTTTTTTTGCCCTCCTCATAACTTCCTAGAAAGCACATGTGGGCTGGGTGCAAGGGTTCACGCCTGCAATCCCAATGCTTTGGGAGGCCGAGGCAGGAGGATTGCTTGAGCCCAGGAGTCTGAGACCAGCCTGGGCAACATAGCAAGACCCCATCTCTACAAAGAAAAAAAATAGCCAGGTGTGGTGGCAAGCGCCTGTAGTCCCAGCTACTTGGAAAGGTGAGGCAGGAAGATTGCTTGAGTTCAGGAGTTCGAGGCTGCAGTGAGCTGTGATTGTGCTGCTGTACTGCATCCTGGGCAACAGAACGAGACTATGTCAGAAAGAAAGAAAGAGAGAGAGAGAGGAAGGAAGGAAGGAAGAAAAGAGAAGGGAAGGGAAAGGAAAGGAAGGAAGGGAAAGAAGAAGCAAGGAAGAAAGAGAGAGAAAGAAAGGAAAGAAAGAAAAGAAGGAAGGAAGAAAGAAGCGAGGAAGGAATGAAGGAAGGGAGGGAGGGAGGAAGGGAGAGAGAAAAAAGGAAGGAAGGAGAGGGAATGAAAGGAAAGAAAAAGAAAGAAAGGCTGGGCACAGTGGCTCAGGCCTGTAATCTCAGCACTTTGGGAGGCCGAGGTGGGCGGATCACAGGGTCAAGAGATCAAGACCATCCTGGCCAACCCCGTCTCTACTAAAAATACAAAAATTAGCTGGGTGTGGTGGTGTGTGCCTGTAATCCCAGCTACTTGGGAGGCTGAGGCAGGAGAATCGTTTGAACCTGGGAGGCAGAGGTTGCAATGAGCCGAAATCACGCCATTGCACTCCAGCCTGGCAACAGAGCGAGACTCTGTCTCTGTCTTGGGAAAAAAAAAAAAAAGGAAAAGAACGAAAGAAAAGAGAGGAAGGAATGAAGGAATGAAGGAGAGGGAGGGGGAGAGAGAGGAGGGCGAGTAAGCAGATATGATGATATCATGCAAGAAGTAACCAACGTCTTGTAAGCTGCTCTGAGCAACAAACAAGACCAAGCATCATCAAGTTGAGATTGGCTGAGTGGAGAGACACATCCTGAACCTCTCACAGCATCTGTGAGCATGGAGTTTTCTGTTCCTTTCATCTAAAACATTCCCAAATGACCTATACTGTTCTTAAAACCTGGGAGAATTTGCCATTGTGTTGAATTCAACATATACACACAGAACGAATCTTCAAGTGAAAAAAATTCAAATGGTGAGAAATGTTCTCCTGAGACTTTTCATACATTTAAATTTTTTCATTTTGGGGATGACCATATTTTGAGATAAAATGAAAGATCACGGGCTGCCAAATTCCAGTATGATTATGGAGACCAAAGGAGGGAAATGTTATTAAAATTGGGACGCTCTTGAAAAACCTATTGTCTGTGAGTTTATGTCCTTAGGCCACTTTCCAAAAGCACTTTCGTTTCAACGTAATCAAAGAACATCATTTTACACCCACTCTTCTAAGAAATAAATTTCAGAATCATTTTTCAAGGTTGGAAAATAGGAACCTTGTCTAGAGAAATCACTTTGCTTTTGAGTCACTGTTACTGCAAGACTTCCCACAAAATGACATTGACAATATCCTCAGAAGTCCTTGAATAGTATTCATGCATTATTATCAGCTAAAATGATGATTATCTTTGGGCTTGCAATGGAGCAAATAATTCTTAGATCATTTCTCTTTTTCAAAAAATTCTTAGCCTGTTGTGGTAGCTCATGCCTGTAATCCCAGCACTTTGGGAGGCCGAGGAGGGTGGATTGCTTAAGCCTAGGAGTTTAAGACCAGCCTGGGCAATACAGTGAAAGCCTGTCTCTACAAAAATTAGCTAGATGGCGTAGCACATGCCTGTAGTCCCAGCTACTTGGGAGGCTGAGGTGGGAGGATTCACTGAGCCCAGGAGGTTGAGGCTGCAGTAAGCCAGGATCCCACCACTGCACTCCAGCCTGGGCAACAGAGCAAGACTTTGTCTCAAAATTCATAAATGCATAATAATAATAATATATTTTTCTGACATCATGAGTTGGTCATATATATATGTGTGTGTGTGTATATATATGTATATATGTATATTTTTTATATGTAAAATATATATGTATATTTTTTATATGTAAAATATATATGTATATATTTTTATATGTAAAATATATATGTATATATTTTTTTGAGACACAGTCTCACTCTGTCGCCCAGGCTGGAGTGCAGTAATGTGATCTTAGCTCACCACAATCTCCACCTCCCGTGTTCAAGCAATTCTCTTGCCTCAGCCTCCCAAGTAGCTGGGATTACAGGTGCGTGCCACCATGCCTGGGTAATTTTTGTATTTTTAGTAGAGACGGGGTTTCACTATGTTGGCCAGGCTGGTCTTGAACTCCAGTGATCCTCCCACCTTGGCCTCCCATAGTGCTGAGAATACAGACGTAAGCCACTGTCCCTGGCCAAGATTCTTTTTCTTCTAGCAAAGGCTTTCTTCTGAACACAAAAGGAGTTGAGATTTTGGCTGTTTACTCATGGCAAAATGACAGAAAGTCATTTAGATCTTTTTTTTTTTTTGAGATGGAGTCTTGCTCTGTTGCCCAGGCTGGAGTGCAGTGGCACGATCTCGGCTCACTGCAAGCTCCGCCTCCCGGGTTCATGCCATTCTCCTGCCTCAGCCTCCGGAGTAGCTGGGACTACAGGTGCCCGCCACCACACCCGGCTAATTTTTTTTTTTGTATTTTTAGTAGAGACGGGGTTTCACTGTGTTAGCCAGGATGGTCTCCATCTCCTGACCTCGTGATCCGCCCGCCTCAGCCTCCCAAAGTGCTGGGATTACAGGCGTGAGCCACTGTGCCCGGCCAGAAAGTCATTTAGATCTTATTTGGTTTTGAAACATTTGGATATTGACACTAACAGGCGAAATACGTGGGCGTGTGCATTTTCCCCTCAGCTCTGACTGCTGTTTGCTTGTTGAACAGACTCCTGAGTCTAGAATCAATGGATTCTTCCTCCTCATAGGCACAGCAGCTAGGACAAAGAGGTGGTATTTTTGCCTGGAGATGTTTCCAGGCCCTGATAAGCCTGACATTGGCTACAACAGGAAACCGCCTTCCCAATTCTGAGCAGCTGGAGGCTGTGGCCTCGGTTCCTGAGGACTCCTTGAAATGGGACAGAAATGCAAAGACAGTGTCCTCATCCTGGGGGGAAAACAGTAGGTCTGGGGAATTCACTTCCTGTCTCAGTGATAACATCCCCTGTGACTTGGAGTAAGTCACATCACGGTCATGTCCCCAGCTCCCTCTGTCCTGGTCAATAGGAGTTGGAGGGAGCAGTGCTCCAGATGACCTTGTGGGAGTGGTGAGAGGCCACGGTTTTCCTTGGGGGCATTTCCCCAAAGATGTGGCTGCCACCTACCAGGTGTGACTTCAGGTGAGTCGGAGTAGCAGCCAGGGCTGCCTGAGTGGAGGTCGAGGGAAAGTCACTGCCTGCATCAGCTGTCCCCTCCTTCCCCTTCAAGGCTGCCTTTGATCTCTGCTGTCAACAGAAATTGCAGCTCATGCTGAAGTTTTCTGGCCTGGTCTTTCACCCCCCACGTTCAGTCTGGTTGGTCAAGTCACGTGTAATTTCCACACCCCCTCAAAGGTTGTGCAACTACCATGCAAATGCATTTCAAGTTTAGCTACCTTTTTTTTTTTTTAAACAGAGTGAACTTTCTTTCTTTTTTTATTTTTGAGACAGAGTCTCACTCTGTCACACAGGCTGGAGTGCAGTGGCATGATTTTGGCTCTCTGTAACCTCCGCCTCCCGGGTTCAAGCGATTCTCCTGCCTCAGCCTCCTAAGTAGCTGGGATTACAGGAGCCTGCCTCCACACCCAGCTAATTTTTCTGTATTTTTAGTAGAGACGGGGTTTCACCATATTGGCCAGGCTGGTCTCGAACTCTTGACCTCGGGTGATCAGCCCACCTTGGCCTCCCAAAGTGCTGGGATTATAGGCATGCACCACCGCTCCCGGCCAGCAGAATAAACTTTCTTGAATGAATTTTCTTACTATTTAATTTATTTAATTATTTTATTTTATTTTGTGATACATGCAGTCTTACTCTGTTGCCCAGGCTGGAGTACTATGGCACCATCATAACTCCCAGAAGCTTTGAACTCCTGGGCTCAAGCGATCCTCCTGAGTAGCTGGAACCACAGGTACACGCCACCACCCCTGACTTTGATTTATTTCTGCTGGCCCATTTCTCTGCCTCACAATGGTAGAGATATGCCTGAGCCACAGATAGGCTAGGTGACCAGGGAAGCTTGGAAGAAACCCCACAGGCCACCCAAGCTCCCAGGCTACCATTTGGAGATCGTTGCTTCGGAGGAATCCCAGGTCAGGCTGCTGGAATCTGGACCCACACTTCCGAAACCTCAGTGTTCTGATCGATGCTTTATAAGCTGGCTTTGCCCACCTCTCCCGTGGAACACCTTCCTCCACTGGTCTTTTGAAATTATTGCTGTTGGTCTGATTTTGCTGCCTCTGCTACCAGACGGTAAGCAAACCCTGCTGTCACTTTCTTGCTGTGTGTCCTGGTAAGACGCTTCTCCACATTGAGCCTTTCCCCCGGCTTATTGGCAAAATGGGAATGAGACACTGTGAGTTTTACCCACGTGGTATAGACAGAGCCTGCAGGGTACTGGGTATGGGTCTGGGGATCTGAGATGTCCCTTCATCAGCAGCCTTTATATCAGCAGCCACACCTCCTCTGTAGGGTTTCACCCTAGCTTAGCTCTCTGAGGACCAGGTCTCCCCTGGAGCCACGTCCTTGTCTGCCAGGGTGGGTTGAGGCATGACTCACTATGACCAGAGACTCACCCTTGAGTCACTTGGATCAGGCAGCCCAGGACGGATGTGACATCATCAGCAAATACAAGCAGTCATAGACACAGGGGCAGCTCTGTTTGTCTTGGAGATAAACTCCACCACCCAGGCTGGGCTTTGTGGAAAAGGTGAAGGACACCAGGATCATAGGTATTAACTTCCTATGATGACATATTTGTGGAGGGACCAGAGAATCTCAGGGTGAGAAAATCGCTGGGGATTGTTCTGCAGCGGAGGAAGGTGTGTCCTTGGCTACTGCAGGGAAAGGTTGCCCTTACTTTGAGGTTGTGTTCTTATCTCCTCCATGTCTCTAACTTTTATAATCCAACCAGAGGATCTTCTAATAAATACTCTGCCTCCTATTACTATATGTCTCAGCTAAAAGACATATCCTACTGGCCAGGCGTGGTGGCTCACACCTGTAATCCCAACACTCTGGGAGGCCGAGGCAAGTGGATCACTTGAGGTCAGGCATTCGAAACCAGCCTGGCTAACATGGTGAAACTCCATCTCTGCTAAAAACATAAAAATTAGCCAGGTGTGGGTGGCACATGCCTGTAATCCCAACTACTCAGGAGGCTGAGGCAGGAGAATCTCTTGAACCCAGGAGGCGGAGGTTGCAGTGAGCCAAGATCGCACCACTGTACTCCAGCCTGGGTGACGAGAGTGAAACTCTGTCTCATAAAAAAAAAAAAAAAAATGGACATACCCTACCCCGGGAAGGTAGGGGCGGCTTTTTAGCCCAGGAGAGCTCATTCAACCCCTAGCCCTGTGCCTGCCTCCCTCGCTGGATAGCAAACTGAAACCAGTCTCCCCCGTGTAAACCCAGGGCCCCCATGGGGCCTGGATTTTGTCATTTTCTTTGAGGTCATGTAACTCTTGGTTATACAACAAGAGAGGTGATGGGATTTCCTTCTAGGGTGGTGAAAAGGTTTGGAACTAGTCAGAGGTGAGGATTGTACAACATTGTGAATGTACTGGATCTCCCTGAATTGTACATTTTATTTTACTGATTTACTTATCTATCTGTTTATTTAGTTTTTGAGACAGAGTCTCACTCTGTCGCCCAGGTTGGAGTGCAGCGGTGCGATCATAGCTCACTGCAGCCTCGACCTCCTGGGCTCAAGTGATCCTCCTGCCTCAGCCTCCAGAGTAGCTGGGACCACAAGTGTGCACCACTGTACCCAGCTCATTTTAAAAATATTTTGCAAATCTGAGGTCTTGCTATGTTGCCCAGGCTGGTCTTAAACTCCTAGGTTCAAGCGATCCTCTCACCTCAGCCTCTCTAGTACCTAGGACCACAGGTGCACACTACTGTGCCTGGCTAATTTTTTGATTCTTTGTAGACATGAGGTCTCACTGTGTTGCCCAAGCTGGTCTCAAATGCCTTGACTCAAGCAATCCTTCTGCCTTGGTCTCCCAATGTGCTGGGATTACAGGCGTGAGCCACCTTACCTGGCTGAATTGTACATTTTATTCTCTCTCTCTCTTTCTATATATATGTGTATATATATGTATATATATGTATATATATGTGTATATATGTGTATATATATAATTTTATTTATTTATTTATTTATTGAGATGGAGTCTCACTCTGTAACCCAGGCTGGAATGCAATGGTGCGATCTCGGCTCACTGCCACCTCTGCCTCCCAGGTTAAAGCGATTCTCCTGCCTCAGTCTCCTGAGTAGCTGGGATTACAGGTGTGCACCACCACGCCCGGCTAATCTTTGTATTTTTAGTAGAAACAGGGTTTCACCATATTGCCCAGGATGATCTCGAACACTGTCTCAAAATAAATAAATAAATAGTGTGCTAAGTCAATTTCTCCCTCTCCACACCTGTCCAGTCTTATTCTTCCTGAGTGTGCTATATCAGAGTTGTGGATGGACGAAAGGAGAGGATCGTGACAGGCAGCAGCCCTAGAGTTCCACCCTCCCCGGCAGGGAAGGCTAAGGGGCCTGCCTTGCGCTACGGTTTCATAGAATTGGAGTCCGTCAAACCTTCCTGAGCCCTAGCGGTAGCCTGGGAGCCAGGAGGGGCAGGTGTGTGGGGAGCTGCGCTGACTGCCCACTGCGTCCACTAGATGGCGCGCTGGCTGCACAGGTAAGCGCGTCGCACCTTCCCTGAGTGGGTCCAGCTTTCAGGAATCACCTGCCGGTATAGCCAGCACCTGTTAGCTGATCCCCGCCCCAGGTCTGCTGCATAGACGAGGAGACTGAGGCACGAACAGGTGAAAGGACTCAACTGTTATCTTTTTTTTTTTTTTTTCTGAGACAGAGTCTCACCCTGTTTCCGAGGCTAGGGTACTGTAACGCAATCACAACTCACGACGGCCTCATCCTCCTGGGCTCAAGCAATCCTCCCACCTCGGCCTCTCGAGTAGGTGGGATCATAGGTGTGCATCATCATACCCAACTAATTAAACACTTTTTTTTTTCCAGACAGGATCTCTGTTGCTGGAGTGCAGGGGCACGATCTCGGCTCGCTGCAGCGTCCGCCTCCTGGTTCAAACGATTCTCATGCCTCAGTCTCCCAAGTAGCTGGGATTACAGGCGTGCACCACCAACCCCGGCGAATTTTTGTATTTTTAATAGAGATGGGGTTTCACCATGTTGGCCAGGATGGTCTTGAGCTCCTGGCCTCAACTGAGCCTCCCGCCATGGCCTCCCAAAGTGCTGAGACTGCAGGCATGAGCCACCACACCCAGCTAATTTTTGTATTTTTAGTAGAGACAAGGTTTCACCATGTTGGCCAGGCTGGTCTTGAACTCCTGGCCTCAAGTGATCCACTCATCTTGGCCTCCCAAAGTGGATCACTTGTTTCTGATCTGTTTTAGAGGTATCTTTGAGAGCCTGGTGAACGTTACAAGACCCCTTCTTAAAAATTTTTTTGAAATCAATTTCATGGGCTTCAAGAACACCACAGGAATAGATTAAGAACATCTGTCCTTCATGTTTGCAGTGTATATGTTTAATTGGGCTTTGGCCGGAGGCAGTGGCTCACGCCTGTAATCCCAGCACTTTGGGAAGCTAAGGCAGGAGGATCGCTTGAACCCAGCAGATTGAGATCAGCCTGGGCAACATAGCAAGACCCTGTCTCTAACAACCCCCGCCCCGCCCCCCACCCAAAATTAGCCAGGTGTGGTGGTGCGTGCCTGTAGTCCCAGCTACTCAGGAGGCTGAGGTGGGAGGATCCGCTGAGCCCAAGAGGCTGAGGTTGCAGTGAGCCATGATCACACCACTACACTCCAACCTGGGTGACAGAGCGAGACCTTGTCTCAAAAAGAAAAAAAAAGGGAGTTTACATTAGCTCTTAACTTTCAATTCCAGATGTGAATATAATAATGTAATCCATCCACTTACTAAAAAAAAATATTTACTGAGCACCTCCTATGTGCTAGGCACTGTTCTAGGTGCTGGGGATACTTGCTTTTGTGTAGTTTACCTTTTAAAGGGGGAAGACAAGTGATAAAAATGGACAAACTATAGTAGTCATTAGTGCTGTTCTCTAAATATTTCAAATACTCCCCCTTCTCGGTACATGGTAGGATTTTTAATTTTTCTTTAATTAGTAGAAATTTTTTTTTGGCTGGGCATGGTGGCTCAGCTCATGCCTGTAATCCCAGCACTTTGGGAGGCCAAGGCAGGTGGGCCACCTGAGGTCAGGAGTTCGAGACTAGCCTGGTCAATATGGTTGACTAAAAACACAAAAAAATAGCTGGGCATGGACCTTTAGTCCCAGCTACTTGGGAGGCTTAGGCAGGAGGATTGCTTGAACCTGGGAAGCGGAGGTTGCAGTGAGCCAAGATTGTGCCATTGCACTCCAGCCTGGGCACTGCAGCAAGACTCCATCTAAAAAAACAAAAAAACAAAAAACAAACAAACAAAAAAACCGCAAACAACAACAACAAAAAACACCAAACAAAAAAACCCACAAATTTTTAAATTTTCTTTTCTTTTTTTTTTTTTAAGTAGTGGTGAGGCCTTGCTATGTTGCTCAGGCTAGTCTTGAATTCCTGAGCCCAAGCGATCCTCCTACCTTGGCCTCCCAAAATTCTGGGATTACAGGCTTGAGCCACGGAGCCCAGTCATGGTACAATTTTACTTCCTGCTTCTCTTATGGTTGGCTGAAATCATGTGACCAGTTCTGGCCAATGAATTGTGAGGAGTGGTGATGCCATACTTCAGGGCTGAGCGTTTAATTGCTGGTGAGAGGCCCCCTAGAGCTTTCCCTCTGCCCCAGGCATGAGAACTGGAAATATTTAAAATGAAGTCTGTTTAATCAGTATAGATCCCTGAGTCATGAAGCATGAGTGAGAAATAAACATTTTTTTACATCACTGAGATTTTGGGGTTTGCAGTGTATGTTACAGCAGTATAACCTGGCCTGTTCTGACTGATGCAACAATAAGAAGATCATAGAATTTTATAGATTGCTAGAAGGAGATTAGAGCAATGGAGAAAAGAAAATGTTGAGCAGGATCAATGGTATTGCTGGGGACTAGGTGTGGTGGCTCATGCCTGTAATCCCAGCACTTTGGGAGGCTGAGGCAGGAGGATTGCTTGAGCTCAGGAATTCAAGACCAGCCTGGACAACATAGCAAGGCCCCATCTCTAACAAAACCCAAAAATAACCGGGCATGGTGGTGTGAACCTGTGGTCCCAGCTACTCAGGAGCCTGAGGTAGGAGGACGGCTTGAGCCAGGAAGGCTGAGGCTGTAGTAAGCTGTGTTTGAGCCACTGCACTCCAGCCTGGGCAACAGAGCAAGACCCTGTCTCAAAAAAAAAAAAAGGGACGGAAAGGGTGGAGGGGAAGGAAGATGGAATGATGAAGATGTGATCAAGGTGGGCTTCTTTGAGAAAGTAATATTTGAAAAGGAAGAAGGCAGTAAGCTGTGCAGGTACCTGGTGTGAAGGGGGTCCCAGGCAGGGGAGCAGCCAGGGATACACCAAAGGTTGGAGGTGTGTCTGATGTATTCCAGGAAGATCAAGTGGGTGGTGGGTGAACCAGGTGAGAAGTGAGGTCAGAGAAATAAGAGGGGCCAGGTCATGTGGAGCCTCATGGCCACGGGAGGACGTCACCATGTTTTCGGCGTGAACTTGGGAACCATGGTAGGGATTGGAACCCAAACATGACATGATATGATTTATTTATTTATTCATCCTGAGACAGAGTTTCACTCTTGTTGCCCAGGCTGGAGTACAATGGCATGATCTTGGCTCACTGCAACCTCCTCCTCCCGGGTTCAAGCCATTCTCCTGCTTCAGCCTCCCAAGTAGCTGGGATTACAGGCATGCGCCACCATGACCGGCTAATTTTATATTTTTAGTAGAGATGGGGTTTCTCCATGTTGGTCAGGCTGCTCTTGAACTCCCAACCTCAGGTGATGCACCCGCCTCGGCCTCCCAAAGTGCTGGGATTACAGGTGTGAGCCACTGCGCCTAGCCTGACATGATATGATTTATGTTTGTAAAGGATCTCTCTGACATCTGGGGAGAGATAGACAGCATGTAGGGGTGGGGCAGGATGGAAGGATGGAAGTTGGGGGGCACTTGTATGTTTCAGGAGACAGCAATCTGTGGCTCACACTGGGCAGTGACAGCAGAGGTGGGGACAAGTGTCCAGGTGGACAGATCCTGGATATTTTATTTTGTTTATTTCATTTGTTTATTTCCAAGGCAGGGTCTCTCCCTGTCACCCAGGCTGGAGTGCAGGTGGGGCAATCACAGCTCACTGCAGTCTCGACCTCCTTGGCTCAAGCGATCCTCCCACTTCAGCCTCCCCAGTAGCTGGGACCACAGGCACACGCCACCATGCCTGGCTAATTTCTAAATGTTCTTGTAGAGATGAGGGGGGAGTCTCATTATGTTGCCCAGGCTGGTCTCAAAATCCTGGCCTCAAGGGATCCTCCCACCTTAGCCTCCCAAAGCACTGGAATTATACGCTTGAGCTACCACACCTGGCCTTATAATTTCAAGATAGAACCAATACTATTTCATGATAGATTCAATGAAGGATGGGAGAGATTCAAGGCTTTTGGCCCCATCCTTCCAAGAAGGATGAAATTGCTGTCAACTGAAGCATGGAGGAGGTTACAGATGGAGTGGGTTTCATGGGCGGAAGATCAGGAGTTGGTTTTGGCCGTGTTGAGTTTAAAATGTCTATTGGACCCCAAGTGGAGGCATGTGGGTGGCTGTTGGATGTATGAGTCTGGAGTCGGGAGAATATAAATTTGGGAGTTGTTGATGGAAAGATGGTATCAACAGTTTAATGTCTTAAAACACTCTTCTCTATAAGCCAGGAACAGAAAGTTAAACACCGCATGTTCTCACTCTGAAAGCTAAAAAAAAGTTGATCTTGTAGAAGTAGAAAGTAGAAGAGAGAATACTCGAGTCTGGGAAGGGTAGGGGAAAGAGAGAGATTTGTTAAATTTGTTTAAAAATTACAGCTAGGGGCCAGGCACGGTGGCTCATGCCTGTAATCCCAGCACTTTGGGAGGCTGAGCTGGGCGGATCACGAGGTCAGGAGTTCGAGACCAGCCTGGTCAATATGGTGAAATCCCGTCTCTACTAAAAATGAAAAATTAGCTGGGCGTGGTGGCGCGCCTGTAGACCCAGCTGCTCGGGAGGCTGAGGCAGAAGAATCACTTGAACCCGGGAGGCGGAGGTTGCAGTGAGCCGAGATTGTGCCTCTGCACTCCAGCCTGGGTGATAGAGCAAGACTCCGTCTCAAAAAAAAAAAAAAAAATTACCGCTAGATGAGAGGAATAAGTCCTAGTGTTTCATACCACTGTAGGATGACTATAGTTCACAATAATATATAATTCCAAATAGCTAGAAGGAGGAGATGGAACCTTTCCAACACAAGGAAATGATACATGTTTGAGATGAAGGATTTGCTAATTACTCTGAGAACAGACTGGGCAACATAGCGAGACCTCATGTCTACAAAAAAATTAAAAAATTAGCTGGGCTACCTGGCATGCACCTGTGGTCCCAGCTACTTGGGAGGCTGAGGTAGGAGGATTGCTTGAGCCCAGGAGGTGGAGGCTGCAGTGAGCTATGATTGAGCCACTGCATTCTGATTGCTATACATTCTATGTATCACAACGTAACTATGTGGCACATGAATATGTACAATTATTGTCATTTTAAAATGTTTAGGCTAGGTGCAGTGGCTCATGCCTGTAATCCTAGCACTTTGGGAGGCCAAGGTGGGAGGATCGCTGGAGTCCAGAAGTTCGAGACAAGCCTGGATAACATAGTGACACCTTATCTACAAAAATAAATTAAAAAATTAGCCAAGTGTGGTGGCCCGTGCCTGTAGTCCCAGCTATTTGGAAAGCTGAGGTGAGAGGATTCCTTGAGCCCAGGAGTTGAAGGCTGCAATGAGCTATGATTGTGCCACCAACTGCACTTTAGTCTGGGTGACAGAATGACACTCTGTCTCAGAAAAAAAAAAAACAACAACAAACTTTAAAATAAGCCACGCATGATGGCTCACGCCTGTAATCCTGGTAGTTTGAGAGGCCGAGGCAGGAGGATCGCTTGAACCCAGGAGTTCAGGACAAGCCTGGGCAACATAGTGCAACCCTGTCTCTACAAAAAATATAAAAATTAGCCAGACGTGGTGGCGCGTACCTGTAGTCCCAGCTACTTGCAGGGGCTGAGGTGAGAGATGGCTTGGAGGTTGAGACTGCAGTGAGCCTTGATTTTGTCGCTGTATCCCAGCCTGGGCAACAAAGCAAGAATCTGCCTCAAAATAAATAAATAGAATAAAATAAAATTAAAAAACCTAGTTGGGCACGGTAGCTTATGTCTGTAATCCCAGCACTTTGGGAGGCCGAGGTGGGTGGATCATCTAAGGTCAGGAGTTCAAGACCAGCCTGGCCAACATGGTGAAACTCTGACTCTACCAAAAATACAAAAATTAACTGGGTGTGGTGGCGGGCACCTGCAAAGCTACTCCGGAGGCTGAGGGAGGAGAATTGCTTGAACCCAGGAGTCAGAGGTTGCAGTGAGCCGAGATCGAGCCACTGCACTCCAGCCTGGGCAGCAAGAGCGAAACTCTGTCTCAAAAAGAAAAAAACAAAACCAAAACCCCATTGTTCTCTTTATAAAGAAAATTTTTGTTTGTTTGTTTGTTTTTGAGACAGTCTCACTATGTCGCCAGGCTGGAGTGCAGTGGCGTGATCTCCGCTCACTGCAACCTCTGACTCCTGGGTTCAAGTGATTCTCCTGCCTCAGCCTCCCGAGTAGCTGGGATTACAGGCATGCACCACCACGCCCAGCTAAGTTTTGTATTTTTAGTAGAGACAGGGTTTCACCATGTTGGCCAGGATGGTCTTGATCTCCTGACCTCGTGATCTGCCCACCTCGGCCTCCCAAAGTGCTGGGATTACAGGCGCGAGCCAATGCCCCTGGCCTGAAACTCAACTCTTAATCATTTGGGTCTGGAGAGTTTGTGTTTGTTTTATTTATCTTGACTTCTTACTTTTAACTCCTAGTTTTTGTTTTTTTAATTTTCGTTTTATCATATGTATTCTCACTCTAAGTTGCCTCAGATCGACACAAAATGAGGCAGAATATAAAACAAAGAAATAAACATAATTGAATAAAGTTGCTTTTTAATAACAACACAACTCATTTATAAGTAAAAAGATATTGAAAATTTGTCTCTAAAGTAATCTATTATGTGCAGAATCTTATATTCCAGCTGACTTTCATTATAAAACAGAAAATGTATCCCTTCAGGAAAAACAATTCTAGTCCCAAAATGTTATAAAAATTACACTTTAAAATTGCAGCATCTATGTAAATTCACATATTTTAAGGCAAATAAGTATGCTATTGTGAGTTATCGAGAATAATATGCAAAAGAAGTCACAAAATACAAATGCAAAATAACTAGAATTGCTTTTATGTCTTCATGAAATGACTTACAGCTTGCAGGAAAAGAACATGAGTTTTCCTAACAGGAGACACCACGCTTTGAGTCTCCACGTTTACCTTTCCCTGGAATCCACTGAAGCAGCAATTCTCAGATCATGGGCAAACTCTTATCCTTTCCCTTTTTGACATCCCTGTAAGTCCCTGTTTTTGTTGTTGTTATTATTTGTTTTTGAGATAGGGTCTTGCTCTGTTGCTCAAGCTGAAGTGTGTTGGTGCAATCATAAGTCACTGTAGCCTCAACCTCCTGGGCTCAAGGAATCCTCCCTCCTCAGCCTCCTGAATAGCTGGGACTAGACAGAAGCCACCATGCCCAGGTAATTTTTTTATGTCTTTTGGAAGAAACGGGGTCTTGCTCTGTTGCCCAGGCTGGTCTCAAACTCCTGGCCTCAAGCAATCCTCCTGTCTCAGCCTCTCAGAGCTCTTAGATTACAGGTGTGAGCCACTGGACTCAGCTCAGGCTCCTGTTTTGTTTATGATTTTTTTTTTTTTTTTTTTGAGACGGAGTCTCGCTCTGTCGCCCGGGCTGGAGTGCAGTGGCGCGATCTCGGCTCACTGCAAGCTCTGCCTATTGGGTTGATGCCATTCTCCTGCCTCAGCCTCCGGGTTAGGTGGGACTACAGGTGCCTGCCACCGTGACTGGCTAATTTTTTGTATTTTTAGTAGAGACGGGGTTTCACCATGTTAGCCAGGATGGTCTTGATCTCCTGACCTCGTGATCTGCCTGCCTCAGCCTCCCAAAGTGCTGGGATTATAGGCGCGAGCCACTGCGCCCGGCCAGGCTCCTGTTTTTATAAGTCCATCAATATTGGTCTTTCCAATCAATTTCTTTTTTAAACTTAAATTTATTTAGAGGGGAAACAGTTTAAATAATGTATAGTGTGTGTGAATTCATGGGTTCGCTATTTTCCTAAGGTACACTAAAATCAATTCAGAAGTATTTAAAAAAATAGGATGGGGCCGGGCACGGTGGCTCACGCCTGTAATCCCAGCATTTTGGGAGGCCGAGGTGGGAGGACCACCAGAGGTCAGGAGTTCGAGATCAGCCTGGCCAACATGGTGAAACCCCATCTCTACTAAAAATACAAAAACTAGCTGAGCGTGGTGGTGGGTGCCTGTAATCTCAGCTACTTGGGAGGCCGAGGCGGGAGAATCACTTGAACCTGGGAGGCGGAGGTTGCAGTGAGCCGAGATCACATCTCTGCACTCCAGCCTGGGCAACAGAGCGAGACTCCATCTCAAAAAAAAAACCAAAGGTATAGTATGTTGCCCTAAAACTATCTCTTTCACCCCATGTTGCCTATGGAGCAGTGGTGGGGGGCTCTGTCCTGGGGGATAGTTTTGCACTGGGCTGCTCCCAGCCCTTGGAAGTAGATTAACTAGGCTGAATGGAGGAGGAGCCCCAGCCACAGTGAGATACGCATGTCAATGAGTCAGCAGAGAGAAGAGGAAGACTCCCCCCAGTTAAAGAGCAAATGAGGCTCGTGGGGCGCGGTGGGTCACGCCTGTAATCCCAGCACTTTGGGAGGCTAAGGCAGGCGGATCACCTGAGGTCATGTGTTTGAGACCATCCTGGCTAACACGGTGAAACACTGTCTCTACTAAAAACACAAAAAATTAGCCGGGTGTGGTGGTGGGCACCTGTAGTCCCAGCTACTCGGGAGGCTGAGGCAGGAGAATGGCGTGAACCCGCGAGGCAGAGCTTGCAATGAGCCGAGATCGTGCCACTGCACTCCAGCCTAGGGACAGAGAGAGACTCTGTCTCAAAAAAAAGAAAAAAAAAAAGAAATGACAGGTTGGTTTCCAACAGTCTTTCCAATGGAAATCCAACAGTAATTGCAATTGGCTTTTATTTTATTATTATTCTTTATTATTATTTTTTGAGACAGAGTCTTGCTCTGTCTCCCAAGCTGGAATGTAGAGGCACGATCTCGGCTCACTGCAACCTCTGCCTCCCAAATTTAAGTGATTCTCCCGCCTCAGCCTCCCGAGTAGCTGGAATTACAGGTGCCCGCCACCACGCCCAGCTAATTTTACATAACTGGCTTTTAGAACAGTGGTTCTCAGCTGCAAACCCTGAATCTGTAGATTCATCATCACCTGGGAGCTGATTAGAAATGCAAATTCGTTTTTATTTTTTGAGACAGAGTCTTGCTCTGTTGCCCAGGCTGGAGTGTAGTAGTGCAATCTCAGCCCACTGCAAACTCCACCTGCCGGGCTCAAGTGATCCTCCTACCTCAGCTTCCCAAGTAGCTGGGACTCCAGGCGCGCACTACCATGCCCAGCTAATTTTTGTATTTTTTTTGTAGAGACGGGGTCTCACCATGTTGCCCAGGCTGGTCTTGAACTTCTGGGTTCAAGCGATCCTCCCACCTCGGCCTCCCAAAGTGCTGGGATTACAGGTGTGAGCCACTGCGCCTGACCAAAAATGTAGATTCTTGAGCCCTATCCCAGAGGTATGGACCTCCAGAGAATATAATGGATGCTAACATTGAGAACTACTCTTCTAGAAGAAACCCTGTTGTTGCACAGTAAACAGAGGGTGAACAGCAAGGAGACCTGAGATCTAGTCACAGATCTGTAGCCAATTAGCTGTGACCTCAGACCAGAGCCAAATTGCTGTCACCTGGAACCTGGGAACAGGCTTGGGTCTGAGCAAAAGTTCCCAGCCTAGAATCACCTGGGTACCTTTTTCTTTTATTTTTCTTTCTTTTTTGAGACAGGGTCTCACTTTGTTACCCAGGCTAGAGTACAGTGGTACAATCTCAGCTCACCACAACCTCTGCCTCCCAGGTTCAAGTGATTCTCCCACCTCAATCTCCCAAGTAGCTGGGACTGCAGGCACACGCCACTATACCTGGCTAATTTTTGTATTTTTAGTTGAGTCGGGGTTTCGCCATGTTGGCCAGGTTGGTCTCGAACTCCTGACCTCAAGTGATCTGTCTGCCTCAGCCTCCCAAAGTGCTGGGATTACAGGTGTGAGCCACTGCACCTGGCCTCTGGGTAGCTTTTTGAATTCTGATGCTGCTACACCAGAGTCGATACTTTATGATTCAATTTATGTTAAGTTGTAGAACAGGCTGAAACTAATTTATAGTGGGAATAATCAGATCGGTGGTTGCCTGATTGACAGGTGGGAGTGGATCGACTGAGAAGGTATACAGGGGAAGTTGTGGGATGATGGTGATGTCCTGTCTTGATGGAAATATGGGTTATATGGGTGCATGCATTTGTTAGAATTTATTGAGTGGTATACATAAGATTTGTACATTTTACTATATTCATTACAAATTTTATTTTTGTAGAGACAGGGGTTTCACTGTGTTGCCCATGATGGTCTTCAACTCCTGAACTCAAGTGATCCTCCTGCCTTGGCCTCCCAAAGTGCTGGGATTCCATGAGCCACCATGCCTAGCCTAGAATATTTGATTCTTTTCTTTTATGCTATGTTATTATTTAAAGCCATGATTTAGATGATGCTCTGTCTCTGGTCTGGATTGCAAGTTTATTCATTGGAAAAATATGATCCACATTGCAACATGATCTTCAGGAACACATCGAAGCAAAAAGGAAGAGACTTATGTGCTTTCTGTCTTTTTTTCTGAGACAGTCTCGCTCTGAGTGTAGTGGTGCCATCTCGGCTCACTGCAACCTCTGCCTCCCGGGTTCAAGTGATTCTCCCACCTCAGCCTCCTGAGTAGCTGGGATTACAGGTGTGTACCACCATGCCCAGCTAATTTTTGTATTTTTAGTAGAAACAGGGTTTCACCATATTGCCCGGGCTGATCTCGAATTCCTGAACTCAAGTGATCCACCTGCCTTGGCCTCCCAAAGTGCTGGGATTACAGGAGTGAGCCACCGTGCCTGACCTATATGCATATTTTATATCTAAAGAAAAAAGGACTATAAATAAATATGAGAGTCTTGTTATAATATGTGTGCTGAAGTGTTTAGGGGTGAAATGTGCTACTGCCACAATTCATTTTGAAATGCCTCAAAATTGAATGGTTTGAGGGATGGATGGTTGAATAGATTATATGATAAACTGAGCATAATGAAATGTTAATTGTAGAATTCACGGGTGGGTATATGGATGTTCACTGCAAAATTCTTTCAACTTTTCATTAAGTTTGAACATTTCCTAAAAATTTTTAATTCTTTTTTTTTTTGAGACAGAGTCTCGCTCTGTCGCCCAGGCTGGAGTGCAGTGTCGTGATCTCTGCTCACTGCAAGCTCTGGTTCCCAGGTTCATACCATTCTCATGCCTCATAATTCATTTATTTTTTAGAGACAGGGTCTCTCTCTGTCTCCCAGGCTGGAGTGCAGCGATGTGATCCTAGTTCACTGCAGCCTTGAACTCCTGGGCTCAAGGGAAGCTCCCTTCTCAGCCTCCCAGGAAGCTGGGACTACAGGTGCGCTCCACCACATTTGGCTAATTACCCAGGCTGGTCTCAAACTCTTGTCCTCAAGCGATCCTCCCACCTCGGCCTCCCAAAGTGTTAGGATTACAGGCGTAAGCCCCACACCTCAAAAGTTTTTATAATAAAACACTGAAGGGAAATTCTGAAGCTGAGACTCTACACTTACATCTGTTAATGAGATCTTTCCTCAATTAAATATTCTACAATTGGGGGTTGGTACATTTCTCTGCCAAAGGCAGCAGTTTTTAAGCCATTCATGTACACATGTTCCTGGGAAAAGTGACACTGTGGGAGATTGTTGGGTTTTTTTTTACCCCTGAAAATGAACTTATTGGGGAATAGGTTCATGATCTCTCCACAGGTTCCAATAATGAGGGGAGACCTGGGTTCTGCACCTGGCCTTGTTGTCGTGGTTACTGTTGCTTTCAGGAGATGGCACCAGGTGTGTCTCGACTTGTACTTGCTTTAGCCAAATATGGCCACCAGGAGGAGCAGTCACCCCACAGTTGCCTGAAGCACCCACACTTCAAACTCACGGCTTGAAATGTCACCTGTGGCCGTCTGAGGTCATCCATCGTTATTTTCTTTCTTTCTTCCTTTCTTTCTTTCTTTCTTTCTTTCTTTCTTTCTTTCTTTCTTTCTTTCTTTCTTTCTTTCTTTCTTTCTCTTTCTTTCTTTTTCTTTCTTTCTTTCCTGCTTTCTTTCTTTCTTTCTTTCTCTTTCTTTCTTTCCTTTCTTTCTCTTTTCTTTCTCTTTCCCTCTCTCCCTCCCTCCCTCCCTCCTTCCTTCCTTCCTTCTTTTCTTCCACTCTCTCTTTCTCTCTTTCTTTCTTCCCTCCCCTCCCCTCCCTTTCCCTTCCCTTCCTGACAGAGTTTCACTCTTGTTGCCCAGGCTGGAGTGCAGTGGCCAGATCTCGGCTCACTGCAACCTCCACCTCCCAGGTTCAAGCGATTTTCCTGCCTCAGCCTCCCAAGTAGCTGGAATTACAGGCACCTGACACCATGCCTGGCTAATTTTTGTATTTTTAGTAGAGACGGGATTTCCCCATGTTGGCCAGGCTGGTCTCAAACTCCTGACCTCAGGTGATCCACCAGCCTCGGCCTCCCAAAGTGCTGGGATTACAGGCATGAGCCAACATGCCCGGCCATCCACGGCTATTTTCATCATGCCTTGCTTTCCCCTGTTGGTTCAGTCACCCTCAAAGGACAGAGCCTCTGTGCCATGGGCCCTCCCCCGAGATCTGTGCATTGCCTAATGTGACTGGACCCTCCTCCTCACCCCCCATCCTGCCCCAGCTCCTCTGATGACATCATCGGCTCTGGAGCCACCACTCAGTCTCGTGCAGGAGGGTCCGCTCCCTCTGACCACGCTGGTCCCTCAGGACCCCACTTCCCCCGGCACTGTCTGGTGCAGGGAGTCTTTCTCCTTTTATACCCCATGTACCACAGAAGCTAAGGTAGGGTCCATATCCTCCATGCTTCCTGTGGTCGCATCCAAGATATTTCTCTTCCAAAGGCAGCAGAGTCACCTGCTGACCCTCTCGGTGACTGCTGTCTGCTGGTCTTCCGCTTGTACCTCCTCATCCATTGAGGACCTGGGCTCCTGGTTGACCGTGTTCTCCATTCTTTTTGCCATCTTGTGCCCGAGGGCGTCATCACCCATGTGGACAGGCCAGGCTACTCCCAGTCTCTCTGGGCACCAGGACAGCTGCAGCTCCAGTGAGCTTTTCCAATGTGCCTCTCAGCTACCCCTCCCCGCGGTCACACCTGGGACCCTTCATCACCCGGAAAGGAGACTTCAGACAGCTCCCGGCTGACCTCTCCTCTCTCGTTCCAGAACTCTCTGCTTGGCCTCAACGCCTCACTGCCACTCTCTATATGGTCATTGCCTTCCTTAATCGTGGTTCATAATTAAAATCAACTCCTGCAGGGCGAGGTGGTTCACACCTGTAATCGCAGCACTTTGGGAGGCCGAGGCAGGTGGATCACTTGAGGTCAGGAGTTAGAGACCAGCCTGGCCAACGTGGCGAAACCCCATCTCTACTGAAAATATAAAAATTAGCCAGGTGTGGTGGCGGACGCCTGTAATCCCAGCTACTCGGGAATCTGAGGAGGGAGACTCGCTTGAATTTGGGAGGTGGAGGTTGCAGTGAGCCGAGATCACACCACTGCACTCCAACCTGGGCCACAGAGGAAGACTCTTGTCTCAAAAAAAAAAAAAAAAAAAAACTCCTTTGTCTTTCTCCTGACATTGTTCCCCTCAGCAAGGGTGACACGAATGGGCCGGATCTCTTGCATCTGCACCTGGACAGTCAAGCATCACTTTATTTATTCGTCTATTTATTCATTTACTTATTTATTTATTTATTTTAGAGACAGAGTCTCACTCTGTTGCCCAGGCTGGAGTTCAGTGGTGTGAGCAGAGCTCATTGCAGCCTCCACCTCTTGGGCTCAAGCGATCCTCCCACCTCAGCCTCCCTGTGAGCTGGGATCACAGACATGCACCACACTGCGCCCAGCTAATTTTCTAATTTTCTGTAGAGATGAGGTCTTGCCATGTTGCCCAGGCTGCTCTTGAACTCCTGGCCTCAAACAATCCTCCTTACCTCAACGCCCCCAAAGTGCTTGGATTACAGGTGTGAGCCACAATATCTGGCTGTACTTTCACTTTTTTTTTTTTTTTTTTTGAGACAGAGTTTCGCTCTTGTCACCCAGGCTGGAGTGCAGTGGTACGATCTCGGCTCACTGCAATGAATACATAGATGAATAAATAAAGTGAAAGTTTAGCTGAGTGTGTGCTTTCCCAGTGGGGCTTGGCTGTCCAGATGCAGATGCAATAGATCCAGCTCGTTCATGTCACTCTTGCTGGGGGGAACCATTTAAGGGTTCAAGCCATTCTCCTGCCTCAGCCTCCTGAGTAGCTGTGATTACAGGTGCCCGCCACCACGCCTGGCTAATTTTTATATTTTAAGTAGAAATGGGGTTTCACCATGTTGGCCAGGCTGGTCTCGAACTACTGACCCCAGGTGATCCACCCACTTCGGCCTCTCATAGTGCTGGGATTACAGGCATGAGCCACCGTGCTCAGCCTGGCTGGGCTTTCACTTTAATTTCACAGACTTCAAATGGGCTGCCTGGCAACCCCTCTACATTCCCCCAGGAGGTTTGCAACAGCGATTTCATACTTCCTGTCTCTCTCCTCAAACTTCCTGTGCTTCCTCCCCTCCCTCCCTTCTGCTCAGCTGAAGCTTACATCTCTAATGTTATTAGAAGCCATCAGAGTGAATGCTCTTATCTTCCCACCACCCACCGGCTGTGTCTGTTCCTTCTACTGTCACTGTGTAATAATTGCCCTTCTGGGGCTGGATATGGTGGCTCATGCCTGTAATCCCAGCACTTTGGGAGGCTGAGGCGGGAGGACTGCTTGAGGCCAAGAGCTCAAGACCAGCCTGGGCAACACAGTGAGACTCCATCTCTACAAAAAAGTTTAAAAATTAGCAAGGGGCCAGATGCCGTGGCTCATGACTGTAATCCCAGGACTTTGGACAGCCGAGGTGGGAGGATTACCTGAGGTCAGGAGTTCAAGACCAGCCTGGCCAATACCATGAGACCCCATCTCTACAAAAATACAAAAATTAGCAGGGTGCGGTGGCTTGCACCTGTAATTCCAGCTACTTGGGAGGCTGAGGCAGGAGGATCACTTGAACCTCAGAGGTGGTCCTTTGTGGTCTGCACCAAAGAGCTTCCCCAGAAGAGTGATCTACTGGTAAACCCGTACCCGCTTCTCACTCCAAAAATGGCGACTTTTAGCATTCTGCTGACTTTTTTTTTTTTGAGATAGTCTCCCTCTCTCTCCCAGGCTAGAGTGCAGTGGCCTGTTCACTGCAACCTCCACCTCCCAAGTTCAAGTGATTCTCCTGCCTCAGTCTCCTGAGTAACTGGGAATACAGGCGCCCACCACCTCGCCTGGTTTTGTATTTTTAGTAGAGACAGGGTTTCACCATGTTGGCCAGGCTGGTCTTGAACTTCTGACCTCAAGTGATCTGCCAAAGTGACCTCAAGTGATCCTCCCAAAATGCTGAGATTATAGGCCTGAGCCACTGCGCCCGGCCCGCTGACTGCCTCGTGAATTCTCCCATCGCACTGGCTCCAAGCCATCCACATGGTGTCACTGAATGGGCATCTGGGAAGAGATGCATGCAGTTGGCTTTTGGGGTATTGGTGGGCTACCTGCCCCGCCCATGACCTGCTGAAGGTGGCAGGAGGGTTGGGTATGGGACGGTTGGGAAAGGAGAGGTGGGCTGCACCTCCTCAGAAGCAGAGGAGTCAGTGCTCTGGCCAGGCCATTTCTTGGCAGAGTGACTCTCATTTAAGCTACACCTGGCTGGGCGTGGTGGCTTACACCTGTGGTCCCAGCACTTGGGGAGACTGAGGTGGGAGGATTGCTTGAGCCCAGGAGTTCGAGGCTGCAGCGAGCTATGATGGCGCCACTGCACTCCAACCGGGGTGAACAGAAGAAGACCCTGTCTCAAAAACAAACAAAAAAAGCTGGTCGCAGTGGCTCATGCCTGTAATCCCAGGACTTGAGGGTCACTTGAGGCCAGGCGTTCAAGACCAGCCTGAGCAACATAGCCAGACACCCAACTCTAAAAGAAAAGCTAGACTGGAGGAAAATGCTTAGAGAGAAAAAGCTGTATTCTCAGGCTCTCATGAGGAAAGTTGAGGTTTTCTCTCCTTTTTGTGTAGAAAAATCCACTGGGATGTGGCATTCTCATTAGACTGTAGTTTAAACAAGACAGGCTTCCATTTGCAGGTGAGAACTTTCGTTTTCACAGCCAGAGCACAAATGTCAGACCTTTTCATGGGATGAATCTGAAATTTGGAAAATCACTGTCATTTTTATACAAATGAAGCCCAGGTGGTTCTCTCTATAGAACTTTCTAGTTAAAAAAGAGGGCAAAAGTCTAATCTCTGAATAGGAATTCCCTGTTTCTTGCAGGTGAATTAATTGCTTTCTGTCTTGGGCTATTTACAGAATACTGATGACAAGCTGAGAGGAAGGAGGAAAAAAATCTCGTAAAAAAAGAGGAATTTTTAGTCACAAAAAGGAAATTATGCCTGCTAAGTGAGACAAGATGTGAATTGGCCTTAAAAAGGAGCAGACATGAATGTTAAGTGGCAGCTTTGTGCTGAAGGTGGGCAGGCGGCCTTGAGTGGCTGAAGAGGAAGACCGGGGGTGTGGAGGCGGTGGATCCTTCTAGAACCTTCTAGAAATTCTGTCCCTTTTAACTTTTTTTTTGTCTCGCTCTGTCGCCCAGGCTGGAGTGCAATGGTGCCATCTCGGCTCACTGCAACCTCTCCCTCCTGGGTTCAAGCGATTCTCCTGCCTCAGCCTTCTGAGTAGCTGGGATTACAGGTGCCTGCCTACATGGCTGACTAATTTTTGTATTTTTAGTAGAGATGGGGTTTCACCATGTTGGCCAGGCTAGTCTCGAACTCCTGACTCCATTTTTTTTGAGACTCCATCTCAAAAAAAACAAAAAACAAAAAAAAAACCCCAAAGTCTGGGACCTTCCCCTTCTCTCTCACTTGCTCCCACTCTCGCCGTGGAACCCTCTGGCTCCCTGTTGCCTTCTGCCATGATTGGAAGCTTCCCGAGGCCCCCCAAGAAGCAGATACTCCTGACATGATTCCTGTACAGCCTGCAGAATCATAAGCCCATTAAACTGCTTTTCTTTATTAATGACCCTGCCTCAGGTATTCCTTTAGAGCAATGCAAAGAATGCCTATCACAACTCTCTTTCTTTGCAGGTGAATTAATCACACCCGATCCTTGTCACAGGCTCTGCTGTTGGGGGAACTCACACTGGGACATCGGGGTGGTGTCCCCTCCCAGCATCACCACTGCCCAGCTGTGTGACCTGATTTCCTGGGTCTCTGGGATGTGTTAGGCTCTCAGTGCCTGGAGAGAATGGAGGTCTGTTTGTCCCATGTCTCAGGTTCTTTGATCGTCACAATGTTACCTCCCTACAGGCCTGTTGCTGAGAGGTGTACCTCCCAGCCCACTGACGTCAGGCTCAGCTGTGAGATGGGAGCAGAGGTGATCCACACTGTGTTACAGCAGAAAATTCACGAGCCATTTTCTCATCCTACCATACCCCTTCCCCTCTGCCATGAGACCGTCACATTCCAGATTGGGGCCGCCCCTTTAGTCCTGATCCTAGAATAAGGAGGACAGGGAGAAAAACCACTGCTGATCTGCAGTTGACAATGATGGTGGCAAGAAACCCACCTTCCTCCCTCTCTTCCTCCCCTCCACCTTCCTTCCTCCTCTCCTCCCCTCCCTCCCTCCCTTCCTTCCTTTCCTTCCCTCCCTCCTTCTGTCTTTCTTTCTCTCTCTTTTCTTTCTTTCTTTCTTTCTTTCTTTCTTTCTTTCTTTCCTTTCCTTTCTTTCCTCCTTTATTTTTTCTTTCCTTTCTTTATTTCCTACTTCTATTCCTCCCTCCTTCCCGCCTTACTTTTTTCCTTCCTCCCTCCTCCTTCCTCCTTCCCTCCCTTTCTTCCTTCCTTCTTTCCTTTCTTCTCCTCTTCTTCTTTCCTTTCCCACTTCCTCCCTCCACTGAGATTTTTGGGGCTATTTGTTACTGCAGCATAACCTAACCTTTCCTGACTGATACATTAGGAAATCCAGCAATGCCCTCATCTGGCCTCATGAATCTCCACTCCCGGATACAGCCCCTAAGGAAGAAAGTGTCTCTGGCCTTGAGTCCCAGATCCCAGTGGTGAAAGTCTGTGATGCAGGCTTGATCCTGCAGAGCCCCCTTCTTCCTCAGGTCCAGGGATTGGGGACAAAAGGCTCATGGTTCAAATAAACCTGCCCCAGAGGATGCAAGCAGAGAGGAAGAGAGCGAGATGGAACAATACTGGCACCCAGTGCCTAAGACCTGATGGCCTGGTCTGCCAGCCTGGCTGCCCCTTGAGAGAAAAGAAACCAGAGTGGAGGGGCTGGCCCCAGAGGCCAACAAGGAGGAATGGCATGTGTGGCCTGTGTACCATTCTCCCTACATTGCCCCAACTTGCTGCTTAAGTACAGTAGAAACTTAGGTCAAAGGAGAGCAGAACATACAAAAAACACTTGAGCCCTCTGAGGCACAGGGACCTAGGTACTAGCAAACAGGCCCCAAACCAGACCAACTCCATGCAGCAACCTCTTCCCTTGCACACGCAGGGCTGGGGTCATGTGAGGAGAGATTCATGAGTGAGTTTTCACCCTAGAGACTGTAGTGAAAGCCAAGTTTGCAAAACTGTTTTATAAATAGTAAAACATCCACCTGGGTGTAGTGGCTCACACCTGTAATCCCAACACTTTGGGAGGCCGAGGTGGGCAGATTACCTGAGGTCAGGAGTTCAAGACCAGCCTGGCCAACATGGGGAAACCCCGTCTCTACTAAAAATACAAAAATTAGCTGGGCATGGTGGTGCACGCCTGTAATATGAGCTACTCGGGAGGCTGAGGTGGGAGAATCACTTGAACCCAGGAGGTGGAGCTTGCAGTGAGCCAAGATCGCACCACTGCACTCCAGCCTGGGTTACAGAGTGAGATTGTGTTTCAAAAAGAAAAAAAAATAGTAAAACATCTCTTATATGATAGAATCAACCTAAACACCCATCAATGATAGACTGGATAAAGGAAATGTGGTATATATACATTGTGGAATACTATGCAGTCATAAAAAATCATGAGATCATGTCCTTTGCAGGGACATGGATGGAGCTGGGGGCCATTATCCTCAGCAAACTAGTATGGGAACGAAAACCAAATACCACATGTTCTCACTTATAAGTGGGAGCTAAATGATAAGAACACAGGGACACAAAGTGGAGAACAACACACACTGGGGTCCACTGGTGGGTGGAGGGTGGGAGGAGGGACAGGATCAGGAAAAATAACTAATGGGTACTAGGCTTAATACCTGGGTGATAAAATAATCTGTACAACAAACTCCCATGACACAAGTTTACCTACATAACAAACTTGCACTTGTACCCCTGAACTTAAAAAATAAAAGTAAAAAAAATAAAAGAGATGGGAGGAGGGCCCTCAATTCTAACCCCAGGAAGGGTTCGTGAGTCATATCTTGCTTTCCTGGATGCTGACTTCTTAGGGCAGGTGCTAATTGTGAGATTTTTTCTTTTCTTTTCTTTGTTTTTTTTTTGAGAGAGAGTCTTGCTCTGTCACCCAGGCTGGAGTGCAGTGGTGTGATCTCGGCTCACTGCAATGTCCGCCTCCCAGGTTCAAGTGATTCTCCTGTCTCAGCCTCCTGAATAGCTGGGATTACAGGCACCTGCCACCACACCCAGCTAATTTTTATATTTTTAGTAGAGATGGAGTTTCACCAGGTTGGCCAGGCTGGTCTTAAACTCCTGACCTCAGCTGATTTGCCCGCTTCAGCCTCCCAAAGTGCTGGGATTACAGACCTGAGCCACCACGCCCGGCCTAATTGTGAGATTTGAGAAAGAACTTCATTCACATCTACAGCAAGCTGGTAGATGTTTTTCCCAAATCGTTGTTTCTATGGACCGGGCAGATGGAATCATTTATCTAAAAGTTCCTCCCATTGGCATCGAACCAGCTGCATCTGATGCCTCTGGGGGCAGAGGCTGCTCTCGACCCAAAATCTCACCTTCAGCGCTACCTAGCAACAAATGCAAACACAATCTCCTAAGGCTTGAAAGAGAGGTCCAGTTGCAGCCATAAACTCCATTTACAGCATTCTAGGGGCCGAGAGGACCATGGAGGAGAAGAGGGTTGCCAAAGAAACCAGAGTTATTCTATTTTCTTTTCCTTTTTTGAACTTGAAAATAGAAAATCACTGCTGATGTCTGAATCCTAAGCCTGTACTGACCACAAGGTCCTGTCTTCCACAGGAGGAGGAGAGGGGAGGATTGGAGGTCGCGGGGCCCTTATGGGCAGTTTCCCTTCCAGGCCCAGGCTCCGGCTCACTTGGTGGAGAAGTTTATTTTCCCTTTTCTCACTCATTTTCAACCTTGCCCATCTCCAGTTTCTTTCTTCCTGGGCGTTGCTCATGTTCTCTCTCTCTTTTTTTTTTTTTTGAGACGGAGTTTCACTCTTGTCGCCCAGGCTGGAGTGCAGTGGCGTGATCTCAGCTCACTGCAACCTCCGCCTCCCGAGTTCAAGCAATTCTTCTGCCTCAGCCTCCCAAGTAGCTGGGATTACAGGTGTCCGCCACCACACCCAGCTAATTTTGTAATTTTAGTAGAGATGGGGTCTCACCATGTTGGCCAGGCTGGTCTCAAACTCCTGACCTCAGGTGATCCACCTGCCTCTGCCTCCCAAAGTGCTGGGATTACAGACATGAGCCACCATGCTCAGCCGCTCATGTTTTCATTCCTGATGCTTTTTTTTTTTTTTTTTTGAGACAGCTACTCAGGAGGCTCTGTTGCCCAGTGGCACGGTCACGGCTCACTGCAGTCTCCACTTCCTGGGCTCAAATGATCCTCCCACTTCAGCCTCCCAAGTAGCTAGGACTACAGGTGTGCACCACCATGCCTATTTTTTTTTAATTGTAGAGATGGGGTCTTGCAATGTTGCCCAGGCTAATCTTGAACTCCTGGCCTCAAGTGATCCTCCTGTCTCAGCCTCCCAAAGTGCTGAGATTACGGGTTGTGAGCTGTCACACCCTGCCCTCTTTTCTGATTCTAATTCACTATAATCACGCCCTTTCCTTTTTAGAAATTTAATTTCCTTTTAAAATTTTATTTTTATTTATCTATTTTCGACAGGGTTTTGCTGTGTCATCCAGGCTAGAGTGTAGTCGCACGATCATGGCTCACCGCAGGCTTGATTTCCTGGGCTCAGGTGATCCTCCCACCTCAGCCTCCTGAGTAGCTGGGACTATAGGTGTGTGCCATCATGCCTGGCTAATTTTTGTATTTTGGGGGGTAGAGATGGGGTCTTGCTATATTGCCCAGGCTGGTCTCAAATTCCTGGGCTCAAGAGATCCTCCCGCCTTGGCCTCCCAAAGTGCAAGAATTACAGGCATGAGCCTCTGTGCCCAGCCTCCTTTTTGTAATTTGTAAATTAAAAAAATTTTTTTAATAGGGTCTCACTCTGTTACTCAGGCTGGAGTGCAGTGGTGTGATCCTAGCTCACTGCAGCCTCAACCTCCTGGGCTCAAGCGATCCTCCCACCTCAGCCTCCCACATAGCTGGGACCACAGGTGCAAGACGCAACACCTGGCTTAGAAAGTGGATTTCTTGATCCACTCTCTTCACTTTTGCATCCTGGGATTGTTTACTGACACAATGAAATGCTAATGTTATAGCAAAGATGCCAGAAAACAGAGAAAAATATCCCTTGTCCCCTGCACTCAGCAGCCCCAGGGTCTGTGGCTGCAGGAAGGTGGACTGTGGCCCAAGCCTGGCCCCAGAAGGCCCCTGTGGGTGCCTGGTGTCAGGGGCAGCGCAGGTCCTGTGCCCGGACCATTTTCTCTTCTTAAAAGACACTAGGCCAGGCGCGGTGGGCTCATGCCTGTAATCCCAGCACTTTGGGAGGCCGAGGCGGGTGGATCACCTGAGGCCAGGAGTTCGAGACCAGCCTGGCCAACTTGGCAAAACCCCATCTCTACTAAAAATTAAAAAAAATTATCTGGGTGTGGTGGCAGGTGCCTGTAATCCCAGCTACTCGGGAGGTTGAGGCAGGAGAATTGCTTGAACCCAGGAGGCGGAGGTTGCAGTGAGCCAAGATCACGCCGCTGCACTCCTCAGCCAGGGTGACACAGCAAGACTCTGTCAAAAAAACAAAACCAAACCAAAAAACCCCCCAAAAAACAACAACAACAACAACAAAAAACACCGATCCTTGGATGTAGGGCTGAAATCCAATATGATATCATCTCATGATCTTTAATTTAATTATCTCTGCAAAGACCCTATTTCCAAATAATGTCGCATTCACAGATATTAGAGGTCAGGACTTGGCCGTATCTTTTTGGGAGGCACAATTCAATCTGCAACAGAAGGTACTGGTAGTTTATGAAGAGGACTGCACGATCTCATTGCTGATAGAACAGATCATGCTGGCTGCTTTATGGAGATTAGGCCAAAGTTGGGAGGTGGGGTACGGGGCCACTGCAGGAAGCTGGGCCAGGGATGATGGTAAAAAAGAAAAAAGTGTCACAGGCTTGTGGACTTTCACGGCTGGGCCTGGGTATTCTCCTGTTAGATGTAAATGATTTCGCAGATCATCGACATCGGGCAAAAGGCCGCTCTGTGGCCATGACGAATCAAAACAGTAGTCAGACGCCCCCCTTAAATCATGTCTGAAAACCGATAACATGGGGACAGTGTCTGAACCATAGTATTAACCAAACATGCTCCATCATGGCTGACAGGAGAGACTGAGCCTTTGAATTTTTCTTTTTTTAAAAAATCAATCAAGCCTAAGCAACATGGTGAGACCCATCTCTACAAAAAATACAAAAAATTAGCTGGGCATGGCAGCATGTGCCTATAGTCCCAGCTACTGGGGAGGCTGAGGTGGGAGGACTGCTTGAGCCCAGGAAGTCAAGGGGCTGCGGTGAGCTGTGATCATGCCTCTGCACTCCATCCTGGGTGACAGAATGAGACCCTGTGTCAAAAAAGTAAAAATGAGCCGGGTGCAGTGGCTCGTGCCTGTAATCCCAGCACTTTAGGAGGCCGAGGAGGGTGGATCACTTGAGGTCAGGAGCTCGAGACCAGCCTGGCCAACATGGTGAAACCTTGTTTCTACTAAAAATACAAAAATTAGCCTGGCATGGTGGTGCACACCTGTAATCCCTGCTACTCGGGAGGCTGAGGTGGGAGAATCGCTTGAACCAAGGAGGTGGAGGTTGCAGTGAGCTGAGATCGTGCCACTGCATTCCAGTCTGAGAAACAGAGTGAGACTCTGTCTCAAAAAAAAAAAAAAAATCACAATTCTAGCCTTTCTCCATTCTTCTCACCTTCTAGATGAGAATAATCAAGATAGTCAGGTGTGGTAGCTCACGACTGTAATCCTAGTGCTCTGGGAGGCCGAGGCAGGAGGGTCGCTTGAGCCCAGGAGGTTGAGCCTGCCGTGAGCTATAATTGTGTCACTGCATTCCAGCCTGGGCAACAAAGGAAGACCCAGTCTCAAAAAAAAAAAGATCAAGTCACTCAATTGTGGATACCATCTCACGCCAGTCAGAATGGCGATTATTAAAAAGTGAAGAAATGTTCGGTCATGGTGGCTCATCACACCTGTAATCCCAGCACTTTGGGAGGCCAAGGCAGGAGGATCACCTGAGGTCAGTAGTTAGAGACCAGCCTGACCAACATGGAGAAACCCTGTCTCTACTAAAAATACAAAAATTAGCCAGGCGTGGTGGTTCATGCCTGTAATCCCAGCTACTTGGGAGGCTGAGGCAGGAGAATCACTTGAACCCAGGAGGTGGAGGTTGCAGTGAGCCAAGATCGTGCCATTGCACTCCAGCCTGGGCAACAAGCATGAAACTCCGTCTTAGGAAAACAAAAAAAAAAAAAGTAAAGAAACAACAGATGGTGGCGAGGCTGTGGAGAAATAGGAATGCTTTTACACTGTTGGTGGGAATGTAACTTAGTTCAACCATTGTGGAAGAAGGGTGGAGATTCCTCAAAGACCTAGAACCAGAAATAGCATTTGACCCAGCAATCCCATTACTGGGTATATTCCCATAGAAATAGAAATCATTCTATTATAAAGATACATGCACACATGTGTTCATTGCAGCACTATTCACAATAGCAAAGACATGGAATCAGCCCAAATGCCCATCAATGGTAGACTGGATAAAGAAAATGTGGTACATATACACCATGGAATACTACACAGCCATAAAAAGGAATGAGATCCTGTCCTTTGCAGGGACATGGATGAAGCTGGAAGCCATTATCCTCGGCAAACTAATGCAGGAACAGAAAACCAGACACCGCATTTCTGACTTATAAGTGGGAGTTGAACAATGAGAACACATGGACACAGGGAGGGGAACATCACACACTGGGACCTGTTGCAGGGGCGGGCGGGGACGGGAGAGCACCAGGATAGACAGCTAATGCATGCGGGGCTTAATACCTATGGGTTGATAGGTGCAGCAAACCACTATGGCACATGTTTACCTATGTAACAAACATGTACTTTCTGCACATGTATCCCGGAACGTAGAATAAAATTAAATTAAAAAAAAAAAAAAAAAGGCCGGGTGCGGTGGCTCACACCTGTAATCTCAGTACTTTGGGAGGCTGAGGTGGGTGGATCACGAGGTCAGGAGATTGAGACCATCCTGGCTAACATGGTGAAGCCCCGTCTCTACTAAAAATACAAAAAATCAGCTGGGTGTGGTGGCGGGCGCCTGTAGTCATAGCTACTCGGAAGGCTGAGGCAGGATAATCGCTTGAACCCAGGAGGCAGAGGTTGCAGTGAGCTGAGACTGAGCCACTGCATTCTAGCCTGGGTGACAGAGTGAGACTCCATCTCAAAAAAAAAATAATAATAATACATCAAGTAAAAAAAGATGCTCAATTGTGGAATGACCTGGTTCTTAGCAGCATGCAATCCAGAACAAAGCCTTGCTTCCTTGAGCTATTCTCCAAAACATACAACCCCAGCATGAATCCTAAATACATCCTTACAGAGATGTCCTAGGGTGTTCCACGATCTGTGCACGCTTCTTGCATCGCATCAATAAACCCACTTTGTTCAGCTGTCAGTTCCTGGTGGTCTTGGAGGGGCAGGGCCAGCTTCATGTGTGTGGGGCCTGTGCAATCCACAGAGCCCTGCACTTAAGAAGCATTAATCCCTGGACTGGATTCATGCTTGGGTGCTACCATATTGAATTCTTTTATTTTAATTTTTTTTAGAGATGGGGTCTCTTTCTCTGTTGCCCAGGCTGGACTGCAGTGGCGTGATCACAGCTCACTGCAGCCTCAAGCTCGTGGGCTCAAGCAATCCTCCTGCCTCAGCCTCATGAGTAGCTGGGACTACAGGTGCGGCCACCAAGCCCAGTTAATTAAAATATTTTTTTTTGTAGAGATGGGGCCTCGCTCTGTTGCCCAGGCTGGTCTTTTGGAGCAGGGGGCTCCCTGTGTTCATTTTTTACTGAGCCCCAGAAGTTACACAGGCAGTTCTGCTGAAGGTCAGGGCTGGTGGGTAACGTCAGGGTGGTCGTGGAAGAGGATGTGAGAAATGGGTGAATTCAGAACTTTTTGGCTAGAATCTGTAAGACTGGCTGATGTTTTGGATTTGGGTGGGAGGATGCAGGGAAGAGGGAGGAATCACTCCTGAATGTGGGGCTGGGACCTGGGGAATGAGTACCCTTTTTCCAGATGGGAAATATCGGGTAAACAAGTCAAGTGGATTTTGGAGTGGGCAGATGGGGTCAAGAATTTCAGTTTGGTGAAAATAAACTTCCTATCAAATTTTATAAAATAGGGACGGGATATTACATTTAAAAAAATTGCTGACCAGCCAGGCATGGTGGCTCATGCCTGTAATCCCAACACTTTGGAAAGCCAAGGTGGGAGGATCGCTTGAGGCCAGGAGTTTGAGACCAGCCTGGGCAATATAGCAAGACCCCATCTCTACAAAAAATTTTAAAAAATTAGCTGAGCATGGTGGTGTGCACCTGTAGTCCCAGCTACCTGGAAGGCTGAAGCTGGGGACGATTGCTTGAGCCCAGGAGGTAGGGGTTGCAGTGAGCTATGGTTGTGCCACTGCACTCCAGTGTGGGTGACAGAGCGAGGCCCTGCCTCCTAAAAAAGAAAAAAAAAAAATTGGGCCAGGCACGGTGACTCATGCCTGTAATCCTAGCACTTCGGAAGGCCAAGGCGGGCAGATCACCTGAGGTCAGGAGTTTGAAACCCGCCTGGCTAACGTGGTGAAACCCCGTCTCTACTAAAAATACAAAAACATTAGCTGGGCATGGGAGCAGGCACCTGTAATCCCAGCTACCTGGGAGGCTGAGGCAGGAGAATTGCTTGAACCTGGGAGGTGGAGGTTGCAGTGAGCTGAGATTGCACTACTGCACTCCAGCCTGGGTGACAGAGTGAGACTCCGGCTCAAAAAAAAAAAAAAAAAAAAAAAAGAAAAAGAAAAAGAAAAAAGAAAATTGGTGACCCAATATTGTACTATAGTTTTGCAAGATGCTACCATTGGGGGAAACCAGGTAAGGGAGTTCATGAGCTCTCTCTGTATTATTTCTTACAACCGCATGTGAATCTACAATCATCTGAAAATGAAAAGTTTAATTAAAAAAAATTGGTGACCCAGAAAATCAGGATGTGAATGGAGCAATAGGCAGCTTGGGGCAGGTGTTACTCATTTTTATTCATCAGTTCTTAAATCTGCAAGGAGTTTGGGGGCAGCTCATAGAGGCAGACACAGCCAGGAACAGCGAAGGGGCTGTTCGTGGTGTCTGAGGGGATGGTGGCAGCGGCTGTGGCTCCTGAGCGTCTGTCCTTCCTGTTGGTCTGGTGTTGAGGGCTGATGGTGTGGACAGCAGCTCATCTCTTGGAGGTCCTGCCAAGTAAAGGGGTGAACTTGGTTCTAGAAGACAATGTCCTTGGCTCCGAGGACGCTGACTTCAGCACTCACCTCCTCTAGCAATTTCAGGTCACTTGGGCAGTGGGACAGACACAGGGGCAGGAAACTATGGGTAGGAGAGGAGGCCAGGATAAGCCCGGTTGGTGTTCACTTTCAAGCTTTCCTTCGCTAGAGTCAGGGCTCCCGGTGGGGAGAGGAACATCTCATCTTAAGATATTTGCAGATTTATTCACGGAACTTCCCACATATCTGGATGAGGATATACGACTTGCCCCCTGGAGGAAAGAGTTAAATGAATCGCTAAAGCACAAAATGTTCCTGTAAAATTGCTTCCATATTTTATTAGACGCAGATGAGCATGAATTATTGTGAAGCCAGCAGGGGAGTTTGCAAGTTTGGTTCTTGCCTTTTTCCATCAACAACCCCCCCTCGCCTAGATGGGGATGGAAGGACTGGTTGAGGGATGCTGGTTTGGGGTAGGACCCTTGAATAAAGAGCTCATTCACTTGTTAATTCATCCAGCCATCAGAGGTTTATGGGGCACCTACTGTATGTCAGGGAAAGCAAGCACAATTACAGCTTGCAGGTATCATTCTTGTTGATCAACCTTCCAACGACACCACCAAGGTCCTTCTGAGATGCGCCATTTTTGTTTCACGGTTATGTTGAGGATGGCTTTTGGGGGAGGAAGCTTCCTTTTGAGCCTCTCAGAGTGCCACTCTTATCTGTGCCATAGAAAAGAAGTCACATTTCACCTACCCCTCCACGGTCAGAAATGCAAATTAACATGAAATCCCACTTTCCCACAATCTCCCGATTTGCATCAAGGTGTAAAACTCCTTGGGAGGAAAATGGACACAGTTGTGCAAAATTGGTTTTCTAGCTGAATAGATCTGATTAGTTTCTTACACTCGGTGTGGCTCTGTCAATTTATTTTTTCTTTTCTTTTTTTTTTTAAATTTTATTTATTTATCTATTTTTTGAGAGAGTCTCACTTTGACCCTCAGGCTGGAGTGCAGTGGCACGATCTCGGCTCACTGCAACCTCTGCCCCTAGGTTCAAGTGATTCTCCTGCCTCAGCCTCCCGAGTAGCTCGGATTATAGGCACGTGCCACCACACCCGGCTAATTTTTGTATTTTTAGTAGAGACGGGGTTTTACAATGTTGGCCAGGCTGGTCTTGAACTCCTGAGCTCAGATGATCCACCTGCCTCGGCCTCCCAAAGGGCTGGGATTACAGGCGTGAGCCACCATGCCCAGCCAAAAATTTTTTTAAAAAGAAAAAATAGTGGCTGGGCATGGTGGCTCACGCCTGTAATCCCAGCCCTTTGGGAGACAGAGGTGGGAGGACTGATTGAGGCCAGGAGTTTGAGACCAGCCTGGGCAATATAGTGACACCCCATCTCTATAACAAATAAAAAATTAGCCAGGTGTGGTAGTGCGTGCCTGTAGTCCCAGCTACCTGGGAGGCCGAGGCAGCAGGGTCACTTGAGCCTGGAGTTCAAGACCAGCCTAGGCAACATAATAAGACCCCATTCCTGCAAAAATTACAAAAATTAGCCAGATGTGATGGCATGAGCCTGTAGTCCAAGCTATTCAGGAGGCTGAGGTGGGAGGATCACTTGAGCACAGGAGGTTGAGGCTGCAGTGAGCCATGATAGCACTGCTGCCCTTCAACTTAGGAAACAGAGCAAGACTCTGTCTCAAACAAAATTTATTTATTTATTTTTGAGACGGAATCTCACTCTGTTGACCAGGCGGGAGTGCAGTGGCGCAATCTTGGCTCACTGCAACCTCCACCTCCCAAGTTCAAGCGGTTCTCCTGCCTCAGCCTCCACAGTAGCTGAAATTACAGACATGTGCCACCATGCCTGGCTAAGTTTTGTATTTTTAGTAGAGGCAGGGTTTCACCATGTTGGCCAGGCTGGTCTCAAACTCCTGACCCCAGGTGATCTGCCGGCCTTGGCCTCCCAAAGTGCTAGGATTACAGGCGTGAGCCACGGAACCCAGCCAAAAATTTATTTTTAAGTTTTTTTTCATTTCAGTAGCTTGAGGGGTACAAGTGGGTTTTGGGGATGTGGAAGAATTGTATGGTGGTGAAGCCTAGGATTTTAGAGCCTCTGTCACCTGAGTAGTGTACTTTGTACCCAATAAGTAGTTTTTCATCATCACCCACTACCATCATCCCCTTTCTGAGTCTCCAATGTCCCCACTCTGCATGTCTTTGCATACCCATAGCTTAGCTCCCACTTATTGGTGAGTACATGCAGTATTTGGTTTTCTGTTCCTGAGTTACTTCACTAAGGATAATGGCCTCCACTTTCATCCAAGTTGCTGGAAAAGACATTCTTTCTTTCTTTCTTTTTTTTTTTTTTTTTTGAGACAGGGTCTTATTCTGTCACCCAGGCTGGAGTACAGCAGTACACAGCTCACTGTAGCCTTGACCTCCTGGGTTCAAGCAATCCTCCCACCTCAGCCTCCCAAGTAGCTGGGACTACAGGTGTGCACCACCATGCCCAGCTAATTTTTAAATTTTTCATAGAGATAGGGGTCTCACTATGTTGCCCAGGCTGGTGTCGAACTGCTGGCCTCAAGCAATTCTCCTGTCTTGGCCTCCCAAAGTGCTGGGACTACAGGCATGAACCACCTCACCCTGCCCCTACTTCATTTTTTTTTTTTTTGAGATGGAGTCTTGCTCTGTCACCCAGGCCGGAGTGCAGTGGCATCACTGCAACCTCCATTTCTTGGGTTCAAGTGATCCTCCCACCTCAGCCTCCCTAGTAGGTGGGACTATAGGCACATGCCACCATGCCTGGCTAATTTTTGTATTTTTAGTAGAGATGGGGTTTCACCATGTTGTTCAGGCTGGTCTGGAACTCTTGAGCTCTGGCAATCCTCCCTCCTTGGCCTCCCAAAGTGCTGGGATTACAGCATGGGCCACCGCACCCAGCCTAATATGTAATCTTAATTGAGAGCCACAAGCATTCATTCATCAGATATCATTTGGTAGTTTTTATTTAATGGGTATATGTCTTTGAAGGTGATGCCACATTGGAAACGGGTCCCATGGGATTAATTTGGATTACCTTTAGGGAGTGACCATCAGAATTTTGGAACTCAGCTGTTGTGTTCAGTTGAGTCACTTATTAACGTAATCACCCAAAGCTGGGTGCAGTGGCTCACATGTATAATCTCAGCACTTTGGGAGGCCAAGGCAGAAAGATCGTTTGAGCCCAGGAGCTAGAGACCAGCCTGAGCAACATAGTGAGACCCCATCTCTACAAAAAAAAAAAAAAAAAAAAAAAAAAAAATTAGCCAGTCCGGGCGTGTGGCTTACATCTGTAGTCCCAGCTATGCAGGAGGCTGAGGCAGGAGGATGGCTGGAGTCTGGAAGCTCAAGGCTGCAGTAAGCCACGATTACACAGCTGCACTCCAGCCTGGGCAAGAGAACAAGACCCCAACTCAACAAAATAAAATAATCACCCAAGATCTGAGCTGTTGTATAATTAAAATTTTGTTCTAGAATAAAGAATTTCCCTGGTTTCTGAAAGGGAGCGTCTAAGTTCTTGGAATTTCCTGAGTGATAGGAGTGTGTGTTATTCACACAGACTGCCCATACCTGAGTTTATGTTAATGAGGTGACTTGGGATGGGAGCTGGCCATGCCAGGAAGTCCAATCGTGTGATTACAGGGTTGGGGCTTTGAGCCAGGTGATATCAGCCCAGTCTGTGGGGTGGGGTAGGGTGGGAGGCTGGAGACTGAGTTCAGTCACATGGCCAGTTATTCAATTAATAATGTCTATGATGAAACCCTAGTAAAAACTGTGGACACTGAGGCTTGGGGGAGCACCCTTGCTGATGAACATAGAGGTGTGCCAGATTCTATGGGGAGAGGGCCTAGAGACCATGCATTTGAGACCCTGCCCCCTCCCACCACCCCTCAGGCCTTGCCCTATGTGTCTCTTTGTTTGGCTTGTCCTGATTTGTACTCTTTATAATAAAACTGTAATTGCAAATACAGAACTTACCTGAATTCTGAGTCATTTTAGCAAATTATTGATCCTGAGGAGGATCATGAAACCTCTTCCCCTCCCAGATTGGTGGCCAGTTGGTCAGAAGTGCATGTGTCTTGGTGACCCCTGAACTGGCCTCTGAAATGAGGGCAGTGTTGCTGGGAACCATGCTCTTAAACCTGTGGAGTCAGATGTTAACTCCAAGTGCCTGGTGTCAGAATTGCATCGCAGTAATTGCAGAGCCAAGAGAACGCCACATCGTATTTCATTTTGTCAGCCAAGAAATGATCTCTCGAGGGCTTATTTTGTGCCAGGCCTGGTGGTGGGTGCCACAGGTACCACCTAACTGTTGAATGTTGTGTTACTGAAGGAATTCATCAGGCTTAAAATAGCACCTGTGTCAAAGGGACGACACTGTGAAAAACACGCCGTGATCGGAATTACTATTTTTGGGAGGATGCACAGATTTGGAGGACCAGATTTTCCCATACATTCATTAAACCAAGGAAGTCAAAAAGCTTCATGAAGTTAAAGGCTGGAAAGGAATTTTTAGCATTACCTTAAGAGGTGTCCCATTTCTTAAGAACTTGGAGTCATTTCTTGATGGAGAAAGGATTCCGGTGGCAGACACTGTGGTCCTATCCATGAGCTCTCCTTGGGATGTGCCAGTTGTGGTGAGTTTGCTGGGGGAAATGTTTGAGACCACTGTTAGCAAGGACTTGAGAAGTGCACCAGGCATCGTGTACCAAGAGCAGGAGGAAGGGCTTGAGGTCTCCTTGAGTCCTCATGTGGATGGGTGGGCCCATGACAGAGAAGCACTAGTAGATGAATGTCTGTAAGATCCCATATTGGGGCCGGGAGCGGTGGCTCATGTCTGTAATCCCAGCACTTTGGGAAGCCGAGGCTGGTGGATCACGAGGTCAGGAGATCAAGACCATCTTGGCTAACACGGTGAAACCCTGTCTCTACTAAAAATACAAAAAATTAGCCAGGTGTGGTGGCGGGCACCTGTAGTCCCAGCTACTCGGGAGGATGAGGCAGGAGAATGGCGTGAACCCGGGAGGCGGAGCTTGCAGTGAGCCGAGATTGCGCCACTGCACTCTAGCCTGGGCAACAGAGTCAGACTCCGTCACAAAAAAAAAAAAAAAAAAAAAAAGATCCCATATTGGGGGTTTTCCTGTCCTGGGGGCCAACACCTCCATTTCTCTCTCTTTATATATTTTTTTTTGTTATTTAGTTTTTATTTCACAATCATAAACTTAACTCTGTAATCCAGCTAGGCATGGAAGGGAACAAGGGGAACATGGAACCAAAGGGAACTGCAGCGAGACCACAAAGATTCTAGGATACTGCGAGCAAATGGGGTGGAAGGGTGCTCTCCTGAGCTACAGAAGGAATGGTCTGGTGGTTAAGATAAAACAGAATTCAAACTTATTAGAGTTGTCCGCAGTCAGCAATGGTGATCTTCTTGCTGGTCTTGCCATTCCTGGACCCAAAGCGCTCCATGGCCTCCACAATCTTCATGCCTTCTTTCACCTTGCCAAAGACCACATGCCTGCCATCCACCACTCAGTCTTGGCCGTGCAGATGAAGAACTGGGAACCGTTTGTGTTGAGTCCAGCATTTGCCATGGACAAGATGCCAGGACCTGTATGCTTTAGAATGAAGTTCTCATCATCAAATTTCTCCCTGTAGATGGACTTGCCACCAGTGCCATTAAGGAGTGTGAAGTCACCGCCCTGACACATAAACCCTGGAATAATGCTGTGAAAGCAGGAACCTTTATAACCATATCCTTTCTCTCCAGTGCTCAGAGCATGAAATTTTTCTGCTGTCTTTGGAAACTTGTCTGCAAACTGCTTGAAGGAGACGCGGCCCAAGGGCTCGTCGATAACAGCAATGTAGAAGAACACGGTGGGGTTGACCATGGCTGATAGTACAGAGTTCCTGGTGGCGGCAGTGTCTGCAAAGCTTCTCTCTCTCTTTTTCAAGAAATAGGGTCTCACTCTGTCACCCAGGCTGGAGTTCAGTGGCACAATCATAGCTCATTGCAGCAGCCTCAAACTCCTGGCCTCAAGCGATCCTCCTGCCTCAAACTCCTGAGTAGCCGGGACTAGAGGTGTGTGCCTCCATGCTTGGTTAATTTATTATTATTATTATTATTTGTAGAGATGGGATATGGCTTTGTTGCCCGGTCTGTTCTCAAACTCCTGGTCTCAAGCGAGGATCCTCCCTCCTGGGCCTCCCAAAGTGTTGGGATTACAGGCATGAGCCACCATGTCTGGCCAATGCCTCCATTTCTGAGGTGGACAGTCTCACTGCCCAGAGGAGTGTCTGGCTGGCCTTCATTTGTTAAAGAGCATCTCAACAGAAGGGGGCCCACCCATTGGAGGTGATTCAGCTAAGTCTGGAGGCCCACCAATTGGTAGTGGTTGAGCTAAGTCTGGACATTCAGACATGGTGGGCCAGGTGCTTGTTAGAACCCCTTGGAAGCAAGAATGGCTGAGTAAACCAGGATTTTGTTGCAGAATGGAGTTGGTCCTGAATTCTCACTGTTAGAGTCACCAACTGGGGGACCCTTCCAGCAGCCCCCAGGATCAATGACTAAAATGAAGTGGGCAGGCCTGGGGAGCTGGGAATGATGCAGGTGTATCCAAGCTCTGAAGGCAACCTCTACAAGCCAGTGCCAGTGGGAGGAGGCAGACAGACATCCTCCGGGAGCCTATTGGGGCTAGAGGGAGTCGCCATGTCCCCAGTATGCTACCAGGGTAGCAGGGGCATCAGCAGCAGCATCACTGGATGGCCTCTTCTTCCATCCTCTGGCGTTTCACAGACTCACCATGAATGGGACAGATTTCATGACCACTCAGGGACTTTTCAGAAATCTAGGAGCAGGGATGACCCTGTACCTTTTTCAGGTCTGAAAGCAAGAAACATCCCATGGGCTGACAGCCCCCACCAGGGAAAGGACAGCTGTATGCAGCATCTTCCTCCTTAACTGGGCACAGATCCCAGGGGCTGGAGAAGGAGTGTTGACACCTAGGGGCTGGCCACACTGAGATGCCAAACTCCCCAACTTCTGGGAGGAAATGCATATAATGGATACAGGTATGTTTGGAAATGTGCACATAATGAGTACATATGTGTTTGAATGTATGTGTTGTGAGTACATGTGTGTGCATTTGTGTGAGTCTGTGTGAGAGCATAAGTGAAAGTGTGTGATATATGAAGCCAGCCTGATGGGGTTTGGTGGCATTGCTAGAAGCCCCTGAGAGGAAGGGAAAATGTGCGTGTGTGTGTGTGTGTGTGGGAGTGAGTAGGGTGTGTGTGTCTATGTGAATGTAAGGATACATAACTGTGAGTGTGTGTCTTAGTCCAAGGCGGCTGCTATAATGGAATGCACACATTCAAACCACACATAATCTATCTGGCTGTTCTTATGCACCAGTCCTTGCAATGAATAGCATGTATGTTTGAATGTGTGCATATAATGGGTACGTGTATGTTTGAATTCATGCATATAATGGATACATGTATGTTTGAATATGTGCACATAATGGGCACACATATGTTTGAATGTGCATTGTGTATATGTGTGTGTACATTTGTGTGAGTCTGTGTAAGTGCATGAGTGAATGCGTAGGATATATAAATATATGTGTATGTGAGCTTTGAATGTGTGCATTTGTAAGTATGTGTGTATGTGTGAGTGTGTGTTTGAATGCGTGAGGTGGTGTGCATGGATTGAAAGCATGCGTGAGATCCTGATTTACTATTCTTTAAGAAAGAGCTAATTCTCAAGAATAAGAACAATGGAAGGAGGACATATTAGGAGAGTCACAGGGCAGAAATTCAGAAATCCAGGATGGATTGAGGGGCTCAGGGAGGAGGAGGGAGAAATAAATGGTAGCCAGGGTGCTGCGTGAATAAGCTATAGACCTATTTTAGTAGATGCCAGTAGTGGGAAATTTGGAGAGAGAAAGAGATGTCCGGTGAGGATTTTCAGAAAATTTCCATGAAAAGATTTGTCTAAAGCCCCTGGGCCTACCTTTTGACGAAGCTGATATGAAAGATTTACATGAGTATACATTGCAAGGACTGGTCCATGAGAACAGCCAAATATATTCAGGTTATACAAGGGAATAAAGGCCTAGTGGCCATTTCTCCGGGACATCCTACTGTGTAAATTCCAAAGGACACCCAGAGAAGCTCGATATAGATTTGTAAAAAGATAACGTTTTGAATGTCCATTGGGATATGATGAGTTTCTAAGAAAGAAGCCCAAGGGGGTGGAACAGCTGTTCGCCTATGACCATTGGCCCGATACCTCCCCAGGGAGCATGGCGGTGCATGGGAATGACATTTGATAGGAACCGCAAAGACACAGCCACATTCATCAAAATATGTTCAGCTGTTTGCATTCACTCTGGCTCAGACATTAGAGGAGATTTCCTGGCTTATGTGACTGAAAGGCCAGAGGCAGAGTGGGTGCCAGCATGGGGTTTCATTTAGTGAGTCCAGTGTCATGAGGGTTTCTTCCTATCTCTGCTTTGCTTTCTGTGATGAAAGCTTTATCCCCAGGACGGCTCCTCTTCCTGGGTCCACATCGTCTCTTCCACACCACCTGGGTAAACAGGGAGACACTCTGGCCCAAGATGTCAAGGGTGAGTCCTGAGATCCACCTGGCAGACTGTAATGACCATGGACGGGGACCAGCAAGGTTCAGACACCTGCTGAGTTTGGATCTGTGGCCTTTGGGTTCTAGAGGACTCAGCCCCAGTAGCAGCAGGATTTTTTTTTTTTTTTTTGGAGACGGAGTTTCACTCTGTCACCCAGGCTGGTGTGCAGCGGCGCGATCTCAGCTCACTGCAACCTCCACTTCTGGAGTTCAAGCGATTCTTCTGCCTCAGCCTCCCGAGTAGCTGGGATTACAGATGCCCGCCACCATGCTTGACTAATTTTTATATTTTTAGTAGAGATGGGGTTTCAGCATGTGAGCCAGGCTGATCTCGAGCTCCTGACCTCAAGTAATCCACCTGCCTCGGCCTCCCAAAGTGCTGGGATTACAGGCGTGAGCCACCACACCCAGCCTAAGGCTGGCTTATTTTCCTGGCTCTGCCCCCACTAAACACCATAGGGGACTCCTGCTCCTGGAATGATCAGAGCCACCTTGGGGCCAGCTGCCCCTCTGCAGCACAGATGCTGAGCTGGGGACTCAGTGAAGGACATCAGTGATAGCCATCTTCTTCCCAAGAAGGCGCTGGTGCAGGGCGATGGTGGAGATACCCCTGAATTTCTGAGCTGTGGGCTCACAAGTTTGGGGGTGCAGAATGAATGAGGGGTTGGACCCAGTGTATATGAGGAGGCAGCCTGGATTTTGAATCCCAAGCTTGGAGGACACAGATCATCTGTTTTTGCAGTCTGACATCTGAAGCCCTGTCCTAGGCATTCCCAAAGCCCCTCCTTAAGCATCTTGGTGAGCAGTGGGGACACCTCCCACTCTAGGAACTGAAAACACGAGGTCTTCCATTCCCAGCACGTCTTGCAGCCTGAGCATGTGACCTGAGCTCAGCCAATCAGAGACGTCTGCTCTTCCTGGGCACTCCTTCCGGTGGTGGTGGTCACGTGGACCATGTTGTCTCGGGGCAGCCATGCCTTTCCCAAATGCAAATGTGTGGACTCCGTAGTACCCTGCCCATCAGTTCCCTTCTATCTAATTAACAATCCAACTCTGTTGCTTGCGACTCATAAGCTGGCTGATACGAAAGGGAATGCAGCCCACCAAAGTCAGCCTGGGGATGTCGAAGAGGGTCCAGGGAGCAGAGCTGGACACCCCAGGACAGGGCAGCCAGGAGAGGATCCTGGGTCAAATGTAGGGGTCCCCTGAAGTGAGGGAGGACAATGACAGATTCACTGCACAGCCCGGTGAAAGCAAAACTGTCAGTCCCCAATACCATCCTGCCCCGACTATCCAACAGGCTGTGTGACCTTGGGCCACCGCCTTCCCTCTCTGAGCTTGGCTCCTCCTGTATGGGCTGGGGGCCGGTGTTGGTAATCTCCAGGGGGCCCCCTCCTCGCCTTTGCCTCTCTGTCTCTACATTTGGGCTGTGCTGTGGTGGCTGGCGGCTCTGGGTGCTATCTGCCTATCAGTCCAAAGCCTCGGGAATCAGGCCAGGCCTCGGCCCACCTGGGGAGCAAGCAAGTTTTATTTTATTTTCTCTTTCCAGGCTTTGGCGAAAGGCTGTCCCCGATGGGAGACAGCTTGGGGGGTTCCGGAGGCAGGAGGGAGATGAGCTCCGTATTGCAGATCTTCAGGCAATCTGAGGAAAAGTAGGAGAATTTAAAGAGTCGTGAGACAACCCCCCAGGGAGTTCCCAAGACCAGCCTAGGGCAAAACCGGGGATGGGGGCTCAGCCCAGGCTCGGGGAACAGCTACCCCTGGCAGGTATAAATAACGAAACGCTGTAACTACTGACAGAACCACACCATTCGAAGGGTGCTTGTGAATTCTCTTTGATTTCTCCTCTGCACCTGTGGAGTGCCTGCTATGTGTGTCCGCACCTGCCAGGGAAGCTGAGAGGCCTGGCTGGCTGCTTCGGGTTTGAGCGAGGACAGCAGCTTGGTTCTGAGTTAAGCAGATTGCATCAGAGGTAGCCAAGTATTGAGGCTTCTGCTGGGCCCCCCACCGTGTTCCCCAGCCAGTCAGGGCTACCGGGGACCCCTTTGTCCACACTGGGCACTGGGCTGAGATGGGCTTCTGCCCGAGAGCCATTCATGAAGGTGTGTAACACACAAGGCCCAGTCAGGAAAAGAGAAACCACTCTGGGTATTTCAGAGTGAACTTGTTGGTTACCCAGGTATAGTAGGGAGTTAAGAAACAGAAAGGGTAAAATGAGGCAAGCCAGAGATTAGCAACGCAGGGAGCCGCAACCACCCCTAGGGTTGGTAAGACCCAGGGGGAAGTGGATTTCCTGGAGCCAAGGATCTGGGCCATGGGGTTGGGGGCGGAGCCGTGGCAGGGGCTGACCATAGGGAGCTGGGACCGTGGAGGGAGGGACTGTGCAGCAGGGGCTGTGACTGTGGAGGAGCCACCACCAGAGGCTTTACCCAGAGGAAGAGAGAGCAGGAGAAATTCCCTGGTTTCTCCCTTTACCCCATCTTCTAGTCTTTTCTTTAAAACTGTAGTAAAAGACACATAACAGGAAGTTTATCATCTGCACCATAAAAAAATATAATAAATAAATATAATAAATATTTATTTATAATATTTATTTATTTATTTTAAGGCAGGGTCTCACTCTGTTGACCAGGCTGGAGTGCAGTGGTGCAATCATAGCTCACTGAAGCCTCCAATTCCTGAGCTCAAGCGATTCTCCCACCTCAGCCTCCTGAGTAGGTGGGACTACAGGCACGTGGCACCATGCCTCACTAATTTTTAAATGATATGTAGAGATGGAGTCTTGCTATGTTGTCTAGGCTGGTCTTGAATTGTCCTTAAGCGATCCTCCTGCCTTGGCCTCCCAAAATGCTGGGATTACAGGTGGGAGCCACTGCACCTGACCAGCTCCACTTTTAAGTGTACAGTTCAGTCGCGTTAAACATATTCACATTGTTGTGCAACCATCACCACCATCCATCTCCAGAGCTTTGTCATCTGGCCACACTGAAACTTTGTCCCCATTAAACAACAACTCCCCATTCCTCCTCCCCCAGCCCCTGGCAACTACCATTCAACTTTCTGTCTCTATGAGTCTGACTGCTCTAGATACCTCATATAAATTGAACTATACAGGCTGGTCGCAGTGGCTCATGCCTGTAATCCCAGCACTTTGGGAGGCCGAGGTGGGTGGATCACCTGAGGTCATGTGTTTGAGACCAGCCTGACCAACATGGCGAAACCCCATCTCAACTAAAAATACAAAAATTAGCCGGGCATGGTGGCGTGGACCTGTAATCACAGCTACTCAGGAGACTGAGACAGGAGAATCGCTGGAACCCAGGAGGCTGAGGTTGCAGTGAGCTGAGATCATGCGCCTGCACTCCAGCGTGGGCAACAGAGCGAGACTGTCTCAAAATAAATAAACGAATAGATAAACAAATAGAATTATACAGTATTTCTTTGTGTGCGATTGGCCTATTTTATTTAGCATAATGTCCTCAAGGTTCATCCATATCGTAGCATGTGTCAGGATGTCCTTCCTTCCTTCCTTTTTTTTTTTGTTTGTCTTAGAGATGAGGCCTTGCTCTGTTGTGCCGGTTGGAGTGCAGTGGTACAGTCATAGCTCACTAAAGCCTTGAATCCCTGGGCTGTAGGGGTCCTCTTGCCTCAGCCTCCTGAGTAGCTGGGATTATAGGTGAGTGCCACCATGTCCAGCTTCCTTCCTTTTTAAGGCCGAATCATCTTCCATTGTATGGATGAGACCACATTTCATTCATTCATTCATTCATTCATTATTCATCAATGAACACGTGAATGCTTCTACCTTTTGGCTATTGTAAATAATGCCGAAACACATGTGGTGTACAAATATCTCTTTGAGACCCTGTTTGCATTCTTTTGGTTATATACCCAGAAGTGGAATTGCTGGATCATATGGCAATTCTGCTTTAATTTATTGAGGAAGCGCCATGCTGTTTTCCACAGCAGCTGCACCATTTTGCACTCCCACTAGCAGCGCACAAGACTTCCAGTGTTTTGTTTGTTTGCTTTTTTGTTTTGAGACAGAATCTCACTCTGTTGCCGAGGCTGGAGTGCAGTGGCGCGATTTCGGCTCACTGCAACCTCTGCTTCCCAGGTTCAAGTGATTCTTGTGCCTCAGCCTCGTGAATACCTGGGATTATAGGTGCACACCACCATTCCTGGCTAATTTTTATATTTTCAGTAGAGACGGGTTTTCCCCGTGTTCGTCAGGGTGGTCTTGAACTCCTGGCCTCAAGTGATCACCCCACCTTGGCCTCCAAAAGTGTTGGGATTACAGTTGTGAGCCACTGCCCCCGGCCATCTTTTATTTTTTTGTTTTCTTAATAAACTTGTTTTCACTTTACAGACTCACCCGGAACTCTTTCTCATGCGAGATCTAAGAACCCTCTCCTCTTGGGGTCTGGATCTGGGCCCTTCCCTATAACAGGATGGCAAGGCTGGGCTGAGAAGGCAGTACTGCAGGGAGCTGGCCTGCCTAAGAATAAGGCCAACAGAAGGAAAACAAATCCAGGATTGCAGAAGCAGGGAGTCTTGACTGTGTTTCTGTGCCTGGATACAGCTATGCCTAAAGCCACCTCTCACCTGTGGGCATTCACAAGTTCCCTCTTTTTTCAGGGCCTAGTTGGGTTGGGATTTCAGTCACTTGTCACTAGAGGTCATGACTGATGCACGTGCCTCGGGGCCCAAGCCCTGGCCTTTGCGCGCCTTCTTGATTCTGTATTCCTTGTGTTGCAGTTCGGGAAGTCTGGTCTTCCAGACAGGTTGTCCCTCTGAATACGCCGCAGTACTTCCTTGATTTGCACAGAGACAAGCAGATCAGAAGTTGGTGGGAGGCCAGCTGAGAGTTTTTGAGTCGGAAGGATGCACCTTTGCTGATTCTTAGACTTAGTGACTTGCCTGTGGTACCCTGGATGGTGAGTGATGGAGCTGAGACTGAGTCAGGCTGTGGGGCCACTTGGTTGTTTTGTCCGCACTTGGGAGCCTGGTGAAGGCTGCGGGGGAAATCCTTGTTAGACCAGGATGACAGAGCTTTTCCTGTTTCTTTTATTATTGTTATTGTTATTATTAATTTATTTAAAAGATGGGGTCTCACTAAGTCGCCCAGCCTAGAGTAGAGTGGCACAATTGTAGCTCACTGCAGACTTCAACTCCTAGGCTCAGGAGATCCTCCTGCCTCAGCCTCCGACTGGCTAGGACCACTGTTGCACACCACTATGTCTGGCTAGTTTTTAAATTTTTTGTAGAGATAGTCTCACTTTGTTGCCCAGGCTGGTCTCGAACTCCTGGGCTCAAGCAATCCTACCACCTCAGCCTCTCAAAGCCCTGGGATTACAAGCATGAGCCACTGGGCCCGGCTGTTCCTGTCTCTAAAATGGCCATAGAGCTGAAAGAATCTTCTCTTTGTTTGGTGACAGAGTGGAGTGCTGGCCCTTGGAGGTCTCAGTGGCCCTGCTTTTGCTGAGACAGGCTCATCTCCTCCCCAGGCACTCAGGAGGGCCGCTACAGGGCGCTCAAGGCTTTGTGCTTCAAGGACAGAGCTGGAATGAAGCCCTAGCAGCCCAGCGCCTCGTCAGCCCCATTGCCATTCCCTGTCCTCCCCGAGCACTTTGCACATTCAAAAGCTGTTTCAGAAGTAGCAGCACATCTGATTCTCTTTAATGCACTTCCAGGCAGCACAGATGTGCATCAATGAATGAATGTTCCCTGAACCAAAGTGCTTCCGTGGGCCTCATGGTCCCCTCCCTCGGCACCCACTCCCAGGCCAAGAGCGTCCTATGAATCATGCATTTGTTCCTGTTATTGCTGTTCACAGAGTGGCAACTCTTGCAAAGGGAGGGGTACAAAGTGAATTTTTAGATGCTGCAGGAGACGAAGGGTCAGGGACTCTGGCTGGGGTGGGGACGGGGAACGGGAAGAAGCAGACCTTGTCAGGGGGTGATGGATGTAGGCTCCTGGAGGGGAAGCTTGCAGAGTCCAGAGCCCTGCCACCTGTTCACATGGCAACGGCACCCTGGCTGTAACACCTCCTGCATATGTCCATACGTAACAGGCTTTATCCTGAATGGAGAATTTGGCACCTGAAGCAGTCCCATGTGGAGTCCAGCTGACACGGGAGTGGAGTGGGGAGGGAACCAACAGACACAAAACAAAGCACTGGGTTGGGGAGGGGGCAGGTGGAGGGGGTGCAAAAATCTCCATGGCTGAAGAGACAGCAAACCAGAGACCAGACTAACAAGAGATGTGCAGACGGCTATACAGCAACTCCCAAATCGAAATGATTGCATGAAGCTCGTTCAAATATCCAAAGGCATAAATTAAGCACTGAGACCGTCTGTCCCTAAAATGTGTCAGTCAGACAGACAGATGACTGAGGGAAGACAGCTGATGTTTCCGTCGTTTGCAAAAATACAGTACTCTGATTTTGAGGGGGAGGCACCAAAATTCGTGATTCAACTTTGAAAGCAATGTTCAAAGTTTAAAAAAAAAATTTAAAGCTTAAAAAATGTCCCTGGAAAGGAACATGAACACAAGTGTTATGAAAAGATGAAAGTCTCTCCCTTCAATGAAATGAAGGAAAAACATCATTGCACCAGCCACGTGGATGCTCCTGACAGCAGCGTCTCCTTGGGGAGGGTTGGAAGGGCGGTGGCTGTTTTTCCTTGTGGGAGAAGAGCTGGGATGAGAACTCCAGGGAAACCCGCAAGAGTGGATCCAGGCTTTGTGAGGCCTGAAGCTTAGACACTTCAGGGGATTCCCGCTGAGGGAAAGAATATGTAAATACAATATAAGCTTAGGTATGAAAGTGAATGTTTATTTAAAATGAGAAAAGAAATCACTACAAAGTATAGGCACCCTGTATATTCAGGTCCCTTTCTTCTGCCACCCGTTTAGGTAACTTACTAGACATGTTTGCAGACTCCATCCTGGCTTCTCTCTCCACCCAGAACACTCTATGGCTCCCAGCATCTCCCAACTCTTGCAGGGGCCCAAGCAAGCAAGGGGTCCTGACATTGGGGTATCATTAGCTTTACCCAGAATCTGTCTCTGGAAATAAGAGTGCCCAGAAAAGCCAGCCCTCTGCCCTGACTGGGATTTGCTTTCAGTGGGATTCAGGGTCTGTGAGTAGGAGGCTGGAGGATTTAGAAAAATCCAGAATGCCTGTGCTCTGGGATCTGGGGGCAGTTGCCGGAAGGCAGCCTGGCCTGGGTTTGTAATTTCGGTTCGTGGAAATCTGGCCAATTGAATCATACTCTGCAAAGAGCCCAAGCATAGGGAGGCAGAGGCTGGTGAGCACAGGGAGGCAGGCTGGTGAGCACAGGGCATGGAGACAGCTGTGGGCAGACAGCCATTCGCTGGGGTCAGGCAAGAGGCATCTTGGCTAAGGTATCGAGGTTTTCTTGCCAGGGCTGGTCCTTCATGTGGGAGAGAAAGCCTCAGGCTGCCCTATCCCAGAGCCTCTGCCCAAGTTCACCTCCCTCTCCTTGTTCTGATTCTGGGTTAAACAGGCAAATGTGGGCAGGGGCAGGCATCGGTGTCTTTCTCTAGGAGACCTGCTTATTGGACAAGAAATTAAAGCCAGTTTGCAAGGAGGTCTGTCCATCCGAAGCAGCCAGACAATATTAATCTGGCTCTCCTGGGAGCTTGCCTGAGGAACAGAGGGTACTGGTCTGTCACCTTGTATGCCTGATAACTGTGTCTCTCAGGGCAAGTCACTAAATTGGCATTGTGGTTTTATTCATCCATTTCTTTGAACCTGGTTCATGCCAGGTCACCTCCAAGAGAGATGGAACCATTTCACTGTGCCCAGAAAATCAATGTCTGGTGCACAGCCAGCGCTCAATAAATATCACCGGAATGAATGAAAATTAGATTTCTGAGTTTGCTGGGGAGGGCTGGGCTCAGACAGTAGCGGGTTCCCAAGGAAATGGTCGCCTTGCTCGGGCTAGGCTGGGGGAGCAGCCGGCCCGTGCTGGGTTCTCTCTGATGGATCACAGTGAGCAACAGAAGCGTGGGTAGGTATCACCTTCAGCCTCCACTGACTGCTGTGGAATCCTGCTAATGCCACTGCCTAAATACCCCAGAACTGCCCTCTTCTCTCCATCCCTTTGCCCTAGAACTCTCTCTTGCCTAGATGGCCATAGCAGCTTCCTTCACTCTGAAGCCTGGTTGGGTTTCTTCTCTTTTCTCTCTTTCTCTCTCTCTTTTTTTTTTTTTTTTGATACAGGGTCTTGCTCTGTTGCCCAGGCTGGAGTGCAGTGGTGTGATCACAGCTCAGTGTACCCTCAACTTCTCTGGCTCGAGCAATCCTCATCCTCCTGAGTAGTTGGGACTACAGGTGCACCACCACACCTGGCTAATTTTTTTTTTTTTAAACGGAGTCTTGCTCTGTCACCAGGCTGGAGTGCAGTGGCACGATCTGGGCTCACTAAAACCTCCAACTCCCTGGTTCAAGCAATTCATTCTCCTGCCTCAGCCTCCTGAGTAGCTGGAATTACAGGCACGTGCCACCACGCCCAGCTAATTTTTGTATTTTTAATAGTGATGGGTTTCACCATGTTGGCCAGGAGGATCACAATATCCTGACCTTGTGATCCACCTGCCTCAGCCTCCCAAACTGCTGGGATTACAGGTGTGAGCCACTGCGCCCACTCGGCTAATTTTTAAAACATTTTTGTAGAGATAGGGCCTCACTGTGTTGCCCAGACTGGTCTTGAATTCCTGGGCCCAAGAGATACTCCTGTCTTGGCTTCCCGAAGTGTTGGGATTACAGGTGTGAGCCACTGCACCTGGTCCAGGTGGTTTTTTATAAAGCTCAAACCAATCACCTTCCCTCCTGGCTCGAAGACCTCTCTGCCTCCCCATTAACCAAAGACAAACCTCAAACTCCTGAACATGGCACTGAACTCCCCTCCTCCCTACCTCATCTGCTCTCACTCCCACCTCCTACTTTGCTACAGATTGTCTGCAGTCCCTCCCACCACCCCACACCCCCAAACTGCATGCAGCTTCAACCTCCGTAACTTGCTTGGTGAATTCATTTACCAGGGCTGCTGTAACAAAGTACCTCGGGCTGGGTGGCTTCAGCAATACAAATTTATTCTCTCAAAGTTCAGGAGACCAAAAGTCCAAGATCAAGGTGTCAGCAGGGTTAGTTCCTTCTGCGGGCTGGAAGCAGCTATTTTATTTATTTTATTTTTTGAGACAGAGTCTCACTCTGTTACCCAGGCTGGAGTGGAGTGGCACGATCTCGGCTCACTGCAACCTCCGCCTCCCAGGTTCAAGTGATTCTCCTGCCTCAGCCTCCCAAGTAGCTGGGATTATAGGCACGAGCCACCGCACATGGCTAATTTTTGTATTTTTGGTAGAGACAGGGTTTCACCATGTTGGCCAGGCTGGTCTCAAACCCCTGACCTCAGGTGATCCACCTGCCTCGGCCTCCCAAAGTGTTGGGATTACAGGCATTTTAGGGGGACACGTTTTGGGGGGAAACCCTTGGCATATGCTGTTCCCTCCATCTGGCATGCTCCTTCCTTCTTTCCTTCTTTCCTCCCCTTTCCCTTTCCCTTTCCTCTCCTTCTTTTTTCAGAGTCTTGCTCTGTCACCCAGGCTGGAGTGCAGTGGCATGATCCCACCTCACTGCAAGCTTGACCTCCCTGGTTCAAGTGATTCTTCTGCCTCAGCCTCCCAAGTAGCTGGGATTACAGATGCCTGCCACTGCACCTGGCTAATTTTTGTGTTTTTAGTAGAGTTGGGGTTTCACCATGTTGGCCAGGCTGGTCTCAAACTCCTGACCTCAGGTGATCTGCCCGTCTCGGCCTCCCAAAGTGCTGGGATTACAGGCTGAGCCACCGCACCTGACCCATGCTCTTCTTCTTGTCCCTCACCCCAATCCCCTCCCACTGCCCTGATAACTCTTTGTTGTCCTGGAAGAGGCTGAATTCACCTTCTTAAGTGCTTCACTGTTGTCACTGAATGGCCAACTGCTGTTGACACTAGACTGGGAGCCCCTTGAGGGCAGGACCAGAAAGCCTAGCCCTGGGCTAAGGACATTGAGAGGTGAGTTAGTTAAAGTAACATTAGTTGCTGTAACAGATAAACCTCACAGGCTCTCTGGCCAAACACAATAGAAGTAGAAGTATTTTTCTTTCTCGTATTAGAGGTGGGGTGTAGGTGTTTGGTTCGGGCTCCTGAGTCTCTGCCAATGTCACCAACTGGCTCCAAGGGCACCGTGGGCATCACTACCCACCTGATAATGTGTCAGAGATGGGAGGATGGACAGGGAGGTTTGCATGGACCAGGTCCTCTCATTCCATTGGTTGGAACTCAGTCATATGACCCTATGTGGCCACGCCCACCTGCAGGGGAGGTTGGGAGATGTTGTCCCTGGTTGAGCAGCACAAAAGGGAAGCACACAACTTAAGGGGACAAGAGTCCATGTTACATGTATGTGCACCTGAAACCCCACACTCCGAGCCTGATATTGAGAAAGGGGCATTTGAAACATAGGGGCTTTCTTATTTTGTATTCCAAAGCTGAACCCACTTGGGGGGATTTTGAGTCCAACCCCTTCTATGAGTCTGTTCTCTTTCCTGGACTGCCTGTGGGATGTCCGCTATGACCCTATTTTGGGGAAGTTGCTGGAGGACTCATATGGTTTGGCTCTGTGTCCCCACCCAAATCTCATTGGATTATAATCCCCACGTGGTGAGGGAGGGACCTGGTAGGAGGTGACTGGATCATGGGGGAGGTTTCCTTCATGCTGTTCTCATAATACTGAGGGAGTTCCCCCAAGATCTGATGGCTTAAAAGTGGCAGTTTCCCCTGCGCGCTCTTTCTCTCTGCTGCCTTGTGAAGAAGGTACTTGCTTCTCTTTTGCCTTCCATCATGATTTTAAGTTTCCTGAGGCCTCCCAGCCATGCAGAACTGTGAGTCAATTAAAACTCTTTCCTTTATAAATTACCCAGTCTCAGGTAGTTTTTCTTTTCTTTTCTTTTCTTTTTTTTTTTTTAACATAGTCTCCCTCTGTCACCCAGGCTGGAGGGCAGTGGTGCCATCTCGGCTCACTGCAACTTCTGCCTCCTGGGTTCAAGTGTTCTCCTGCCTCAGCCTCCTGAGTAGCTGGGATTACAGGCACATGCCACCACGCCCAGCTAATTTTTGTATTTTTAGTAGAGCTGGGGTTTCACCATATTGGCCAGGCTAGTCTTGAACTCCTGATCTCAGGTGATTTGCCTGCCTCAGCCTCCCAAAGTGCTGGGATTACAGGTGTGAGCCACTGTGCCTGGCCTCAGGTAGTTCTTTATAGCAGTGTGAAAATGGACTAATACAAGGGCAGAGCTGGGTTCTTGGTCCACATTAAGTATGGTGGGATCTTACGGGGTGGGTATTCTTAGGAATTGGTTATTTCAAATTCAGGGCACACTAATGGGGTCATTCCTGGGGTGGCCTTGGCCCAGCCTCTGTGGATGCTTTTGGACCCATCTCTCAAGATGCTGGGCTCTGGAGGGTTCAGCCAGGAGCCTCATCTGCTCTGTGTCGGCACTGCTTACCTCATGCCCAGCTGGCCACAGTGGAGTCTGGAATGAGGTGGAGGGAAGAAAGGGAGTTAATCTGTCCTGAAGGCTTGGTATGTGCCAGCTTCATACATATATGGCCTCCTCAGAACCTCTCAAGAGACCAGAAAACAGGGTCTTCAAACAATGAGGTGATCTCTACATTAACAAAGGAGTGGAGAAGGCTTCCTCTCACCCCCATTTCAAACCCTTTCTGCAAGAAATCTTCTGTTTACCCAAAGTACATAGAATACATTTGCTCAGACATTTTTCAACACTCATGCCCCTTCCTGCTGTTTCTGTTTTTAGTTTGCAGATTGTATGAGTCAGATTTGCTGCAATAACAAACATCACACACATTTCAGCGGCTTGCCACAACAAACATTTATTTTCCCTCATGGTGTGAGCCTGTGGCTGTGGGCCAGCTCCATGTGTCTGATTCTGGAACCCAGGCAGAAGGAACTGCTTCCTCGTGGAACTCTCCTATTCTCAAAGCAGAGGGCAGAAGCGGTGGATGCAACTTTCCATTTGGACCTGGCATGCATCATGTCAGCTAATAGAAAATAACATAGTGGATGCCCACCTGCCCACTCCTGGTCCTTCTCTTAAGAAAAGTAACCAAAAAGCAAAGAAGCCCTGGGCCCTGTGGATGTGAACATGTCCACAGAACACATTCCCTGCACCTTACTTCAGGGAACCACAGGCTTAAAACATAAACCTAGGTTTGCAATGTAGATCCTTGAAGGATTTTGCAAACTTCAGGTTTCAAACAAACAAACAAACAAACAAAAAAGGGCATAACCAACTTGGAAAGAAAGGTTCTGAGACTTTGCTGGAAAGTGACCCCATCATGCCACCCTATAAAGGTTTCTTTTTTTCTTTTCATTTTTTTTGAGACCGAGTCTTGCTCTGTCACCCAGGCTGGAGTGCAGTGGCACAATCTCGATCACTACAACCTCCGCCTCCTGGATTCAAGTGATTCTCCTGCTTCAGCCCCGAGAGTGGCTGGGACTACAGGCACGCGCCACCATGCCCAACTAAGTTTTATGTTTTTAGTAGAGACAGGGTTTCACCATGTTGGCCAGGCTGGTCTCGAACTCTTGATCTCAGGTGATCTGCCCACTTCAGCCTCCCAAAATGCTGGGATTACAGGCGTGAGCCACTGTGCCCGGCCTATAAAGATTTCTTTTACCCCCTCCACATTAGATCCAGGGTATTGAGGCAGGAGTCCTGACTATCTCCTCTAGCTCCTCCAGCGCCAGTGCTCACAGCTGCCTGCCTGCAGAGTTGAGGGAGGGGAGGGGAGACAGGGAAGGCGATAGCTCCTAGGGCCACACTGTGACTACTGAAATATGAGCCCAGGGGCCAAGGCAGTTTAGGGGAGGGGTTTCACTTCCTAAGAGGGTGTGCAGGTCTCTCTTTGGAAAGACTTCAGGGTGCTAATGAGGAGCCAGGAATTTCCTAATACTCTGGGGGTGTCTCTTCTCCTCCTCCTCTTGGGGTCCCCCTATTTTGCGAGGCAGAGGCTCCCTCAAGCCTGTGGTGCTCAAGTAGCTTCAACCCTAGAGAGGGGAAAGCTGTCTTCACTGCTCCGTCACCCCAACCTGGGGTCCTCTTCACCACGCACATCACCTGCAGGGCCACGCGGCCGGGATTCCCGCTTCACTGCACCCGCAATGCCCGAGAGGCGGCAAGGTCACCCCCCCTCTCCGTCCCGCCCCCCTCCTTTTATTTCTCTGGCCTCGCCCCCTCTCCAGCCTCTCGAGTCCTGTCCCCCGCCAGTGGACCACGACCCGCCACGCCCCCAACTGCGGGCCACGCCCCATCCAGTGGCCCCGTCCAGACTCCGCCTACCTCAGGCCCTACCTCGTCAAGGCCCCGCCCCGTGCTTCCGCCCCTCTGCAGGTCCAGGTACGTGTGGCCAAGTGTGGGGTCGCCGCGCCCCCGCCCCCCAGGGACCTCGCGTCCCCTTTTCCCTTGTCCTTTAATTCGGGTCGTCGTCTTCCCTCTGCATTTGTTTGTTTCCAGAATTAATGAGACTAAAATTATTTTTGAGATTTTTTTTAGGGGTATTTAGAGACTTCCCTTTAGGTAGTAGGGGGTGCCTTGAGGGAAGGCTGGTGCTCCTCGATTTGATAAGTGATTTCTTCAGGGTTGCCAGGCTGAGCTGGCTCTCGGGAGGAGCGCTTCTGCAGGGATTACAGTCGGCAAACATTTACTGTTTATCTGCAAGCCTCAGGGCCTGCGGGAGGAGGGTGAGCGTCTTTCTAATGCAAAGGAGGAATAATGATGGCAATAACAGCTCGCCTCAGGCTAATTGATTTTATTTATTTATTTATTTATTTATTTATTTATTTTGAGACGGAGTTTCGCTCTTGTCACCCAAGTTGGGGTGCAGTGGCGCGATCTCAGTTCACTGCAACCTCCGCCTCCGGGGTTCAAGCGATTCTCCTGCCTCAGCCTCCCAAGTAGCTGGGATTACAGGCATGCGCCATCACGCCCAGCTAATTTTTGAATTTTTAGTATAGACGGGGTTTCACCATGTTGGTGAGGCTGGTCTGGACCTCCTAACCTGAAGTGATCCGCCCGCCTCGGCCTCCCAAAGTGCTAAGATTGCAGGCGTGAGCCACCAAGGCCTCGGGCTAATTTACAAAGCATGTTCACCGCCACCGTCTCATTTGATCCTTTTTTTTTTTCTGAAGCATTTTTTTCTGTCCCCATTTTAAAGACTGCGAAACTGAGGCCCAGGGAGGCGAGTTGGAGCTAGATCTGCCTCATTTCAGATCTGTCTTGTCAGATAAACATATTTAAAACTAGCAAGTACAGAGAAAATGAATGTTGAGTAAATAATTTTAAAGAATGTATCCTCTTATGTTCCAATGAGGGGGTTTTTAAAATTTGATTTTATTGTTGTAACAGAAGCTCTTATTTCCACGTCTTCTTAAAGGGACTTTACTATCCCATATGTTTAAAGCACAATTTAAAGAGAACAAGGCCAGGTGCTGTGGCTCATGCCTGTTATCCCAGCACTTTGGGAGGCAGGAGGATTGCTTGAGCCCAGGAGTTTGAGACCAGCTTGGGCAACATAGTGGAGCCCTGTCTCTACAAAAGTAAAAAATTAGCTGGGTGTGGTGGCGCGTGTCTGTCATGCCAGTTACTCAGGAGGTTGAGGCAGGAGAATCACCTAACCCGGGAGGCAGAGGTTGCAGTGAGCCAAGATGGCGCCACTGCACTCCAGCCTGGGTGACAGAGGGAGAACCTGTCTGTGGAAAAAAAAAAAAAAAAAGAGAGCGAGCGAGAGAGAACAAATCAGTTTTGAATAATTATATAATTAAGTTACCACAGGGCACAGACTTGTACCCTGACTTGTAGCTCATGCAGACACATCTTACCTGGTCCTTTGGTGGAGAAGGGGCAAGATGGCTGGCCCCAACAGGGAGTCGAGGCTGGGCTGGAACCACAGGAAGGATGGAGACACAGAGGGAAGGGTGCCTGAGACCCTCGCTGCTGTCTCTGTAGTTAAGCATTTACTCCAAGCCCAGCACCTTGGCTGCACCCAGGAGCAGCTGCGGGGGCTCTGGGTCAGGCTCACCGGACCCTCGTCTGCTGAGAGGAGCCTCCTGTCAACCCCAGCCCCCTGGATGGACCAACCAAGAGCAGACTGCCCCGGTCTCCAGGTTTCTTTTGCATGAAAAGGTGTGCTCAATAATCCTATCAAAGCTGTCAGCCGACCAAGCCCAGAGACCAGCTGTCTCAAGGAAACAGTAAACCAGATGAAGGATGCCTTTCTCCGATTCGGTTGACATGCTTTATGTGTGATCACTCTTACGACAACAGCAGGTATATAAAAAGGTTCAATTACAGTTTCTTGGAAATAATAAAATAACTCGGAGGGACTCGTATGCCAAGGAGCTTGAAGATGAATGCCTGGCCATAAAAGTGGGCTCTCTTCATATTTCATAAAGCTGTGGTTCAGCTGTCTGGCAGGTTGAGGAATGAAAGGTGGGATTATTTTAGGAACGTTTTATGTTGCATCCAGAAGTATCCAGTTTATTGCATAAACAGCACTCAGACTTGAATGAAGGCAACAAGCATGATCGTTTTCTCCCTTCAGAAATCCTTTTGGGAGATAACAGTTTTAGGGCTAATTGAGTATAACATCAAATAATTATCAGCTATTGCTATACAGGAAGGAAATCCCTCTTCCATCTCTATAGTGTGTGCCATGCATCGGGCTACTTGGGGTTGAGGAATTATTGTCTCAGTGTTACAAATGGGGAAACTGAGGCTCAGAGTGGCAGCGTGACTTGTGCAAGGCCTCAAAACAGAAAAGAAACAGGGCCAGGCGAGGTGGCTCGCACCTATAATCCCAGCACTTTGGGAGGCTGAGGCAGGAGGATTGCTTGAGCTCAGGAGTTCAAGACCATCCTGGGCAACATAGTGAGACCCCCGTCTCTACAAAAAATACAAAAAATTAGCTGAACATGGTGGCACCCGCCTGTAGTCCCATCTACTTGGGAGGTTAAGGTGGGAGGATCACTTGAGCCCGGGAGGTGGGGGCTGCAGTAAGCTGTGATTGTGCCACTGCACTCCGGCCTGGGTGACGGAGTGAGACCCTGTCTCTTAAAAAAAAGAAAAGAAAAGAAACAGACTGGGAATCAACCAAAGGACGAGGCAAGAGGACTGTACATGAAACTGTCTGTACACTGTAGTCTTCATTATCTAGTTTAAAACGGATTCATTCTCTTTAAATTGTGCTTTAAACATATGGAATAGTTAAGTCCCTTTAAGAAGACTTGGAAAGAAAAGCTTCTGTTACAAAAATAAAATCAGAATTAAAAAGAAAAACCCTCATTAGAACATAATAGGATCTATTCATTAAAATTATTTACTCAACATTAATTTTCTCTGCACTTGCTGATTTTAAAAATTTTTAAATATTTCATAAGACAGATCTGGAATTATTCATTTATTATGGTAACACCTCAGTGTTTAATGTATTTTCAATACTTTTCTAAAGTGAAGTCTCACTTTAGTGTCATTTTTTTCTTTTTCTTTCCTTTCTTTTCTATCTAAAATTAGAAGTTGGGTTAAAAGACGTGGAAATTCAGGGCCAGTGGGGAGGTGAAGCTCTCCTCAAAATGTTTTATTTTAGTTCCTTGAGTTGACTTTTTTTTTTTTCCAGTTTGATTCACGTATAATTGTAGTATGTTATGCCACACATATTTAAACTATACAATTTGGGCTGGGCGTGGTGGCTCACGCCTGCAATCCCAGCACTCTGGGAGGCCGAGATGGGTGGATCGCCTGAGGTCAGGAGTTCCAGACCAGCCTGGCCAACATGGTGAAACCCTGTCTCTACTAAAAATACAAAAAAATTAGCAGTGCGTGGTGGGGGTGGGGTGGGGTGGGGGGGCGCCTGTAATCCCAGCTACTTGGGAGGCTGAGGCAGGAAAATCTCTTGAACCCAGGAGGTGGAGGTTGCAGTGAGCTGAGATCTCACCATTGCACTCCAGCCTGGGCAACAAGAACAAAACTCCATCTCAAAAAAAAAAAGTATATAATTTGATCAGTTTTAACATATTTAGTAACTCATATAGAGAGTCATGTGTTGCTTAATGACAAGGATACTTTCTGAGAAATGCATTGTTAGGCGATTTCATGGTTGTGTGAAATCACAGAGCGTGTTGCTGCAAACCTAGATGGTGTGGCCTACTACACACCCAGGCTGGATGATGTAGCCTGTTGCTCCTAAACTGCAAACCTGCACAGCATGTGACTGTACTGAATATTGCAGGCAATTGCAACACAATGGTAAGTATTCGTGTATCTAAATATATTGGCTGGGCGCGGTGCCTCATGTCTGCAATCCCAGCACTTTGGGAGGCCGAGGCAGGCAGATCACTTGAGGTCAGGCATTGGAGACCGGCCTGGCCAACATGGTGAAACCCCGAGTTTACTAAAAAAAAAATAAAATTAGCTGGGTATGGTGGTTTGTGCCTGGAGTCCCAGCTACTCAGGAGGCTGAGGCAGGAGGACTCCTTGAACCTGGGAGGCAGAGGCTGCAATGAGCTGAGATCACGCCACTGCACTCCAGTCTGGGCGACAGAGCGAGACTCCGTCTTAAAAACAAAACAAAACAAAAACATAGGCCAAGTGTGGTGGCTCACTCCTGTAATCCCAGCACTTTGGGAGGCCTAGGCGGGTGGATCACCTGAGATCAGGAGTTTGAGACCAGCCTGGGCAACATGGCAAAACCCCATTTCTACAAAAAATACAAAAAATTAGCTGAGTGTAGTGGTGTGTGCTTGTAGTCCCAGCTACCTGGGAGGTTGAGGTGAGAGGATTGCCCGAGCTGGAGAGGTTGAGGCTGCAGTGAGCCGAGATCATACCACTGCACTCCAACCTGGGCAACAGAGTGAGACCCTGTCAAAGAAAAGAAAGAAAGAGAGAGGGGGGGAAGAAAGAAGGAAAGAAATAAAGAGAGAAAAGGAAGGAAGGAAAAAGAAAGAAGGAAAGAAAGGAAGGAAGGAGGGAGAGAAGGGAGGGAGGAAGGAAGGAAGGAAAGAAGGAAGAAAGGAAGGAAGGAAGGAAAGAAGGAAGAAAGGAAGGAAGGAAGGTAGGAAGGAAGTAAGGAAGGGAGGGAGGGAGAGAGGGAGGGAGGGAGAGAGGGAGGGAGGGAGGCATTTATTTGTAGCTTGCCAAGCAAGAAGGACCAGGTAGCAAAATGCTCGAATCCTGGCTCACCAATGGCTTTTGCAGGCAAAAGTTTTTAAAGGCAGAGATATATTTCAGAAAAGCAGAAGCTACAGGCAAAATTGTGAATGAATACACAAAGGTTACACATTGATTTAGGCCTAAAAGGGTGGTGAGATATCTTGAAGCGAGGGCTTAGTGGTCATAGGTAGACTCAAAGATTTTCTGATTTTCAATTGGTTAAGGAAGAGATGCTTTGTTTAAAACTTTGGGGTCAGCAGAGAAAAATGTTAACTGTCTCAGGGGTGTGATGCCCTCCAAGACCATCAGAAAGAAATTTAGACCAAAGAATGGTGCTCAGAATTCAGTCTTCAGTTCCCCCTTATCTCAGGCCTTCAGTAGAGGTCCAGGTTTCTGAAACACAGCTCAGGGACATATGGTAAGATGTTATCTTTAGTTTCTATAGGGAAAGCAAACATCTCTGGAACTCTTACTTTCTTGGCTTATTGTTTTAAGCTACTATTACTTTTTTTTTGAGATAGAGTTTTGCTCTTGTTGCCCAGGCTGGAGTGCAATGGCACGATCTTGGCTCACCGCAACCTCCGCCTCCTGGGTTCAAGCAATTCTCCTGCTTCAGCCTCCCGAGTAGCTGGGATTACAGGCATGCACCACCACGCCTGGCTAATTTTTGTATTTTTAATAGAGACAGGGTTTCACCATGTTGGCTAGGCTGGTCTCAAACTCCTGATCTCAGGTGATCCACCCGCCTTTGCTTCCCAAAGTGCTGGGATTATAGGCGTGAGCCACCGTGCCGGCCCTATTGCTACCTTTTGTTTTAACAATTGACTTATTTACTTCTGGGGCTAGCTAGATGCCTGGGATTTCCCTTGAAAGAACCAGAATTTTCCTTAATTTCCATGCTGTGAGGTCCACAGGCACCTAAAAAAGAGGTCCCTGCTCCCTCTCATTTCTCAGCTGGCGGACAGCCTCTTGCCTCTCTGTGGGGATTCAAGATGTTGGCCCATCCTCCACTGTCCCCAGGTAGTCGATGACCTTGGTGGTCAGGATGGACTCTTAGGATCATGGGTGGGGGGGGTGTGTTTGGAGCTTTCTTGACCCCGGGAAAGCTGCAGGATGACACCTTGAATTTTCTCTGCAGTGCCGCGGGAACTGGCAATTGCATTTAGCACTCGTTTGTCCTCTCTGCGTGCTAAGTGATTGGTGACACATGGAGGCACTGATTGTTTCCGAAGGGCTCTTTTACGAGATCTCCAATAAAGTTCTAAGCGGATCATGCCTGTTTGGGGAAAGATAACACCAGTGTGAGGCCCAGGAGTTTCTCAGAAGAAATTCTAGCTGGATGAGCATTTAAGGAAGGAGATGAAGTCAGCGTTTGGAGACAATGAATTAGATGGCTGGATATGTCACCGCAATCATGAATAATAAATGAGCAGGAAGAGGCTATAATTCACAGAGTGGGAGAGGAGACTAGAAACTTGTAGTGCCTGGGGAAAGAGCATCTCAGACATGCCTTGGACTTGTGAAAAGAAACCTTCTTGAAGAAATGCTTTTCCGCAAAAATGCCTATTATCGGGAAGAGTGTCCATGTTTCCGAGAGACAAAGGATTTATGGCTGTAACAGAAACTCTCTCCATGCAACTCCACCCTCCTCTGTCCCTCCCTTTGCACCCTGCAAGATCTTGCCAGCCATAATTAGGGCTGTTTTGGGGACAGGCCATTGCCCCACCTTCTCAAAGGGAGGTAGAAGGCATGACTTGACTCCAGAGGTGGGGCTTGGACACTGGACCAAACTGAGGACTAGTTAAAACAGGGCCGGGGGCCGGGTGCCGTGGTTCATGCCTGTAATCCCAGCGCTTTGGGAGGCCAAGGCGGGTGCATCACCAGAGGTCAGGAGTTTGAGACCAGCCTGGCCAACATGATGAAACCCCGTCTCTACTAAAAATACAAAAATTAGCTGGGCATGGTGGCGTGTGCCTGTAATCCCAGCTACTTGGGAGGCGGAGGTGGAAAAATCGCTTGAACTCGGGAGGCAGAGGTTGCAGTGAGCCGAGATCTCACCCCTGCACTCCAGCCTGAGTGACAGAGTGAGACTCTGTCTCAAACAAACAAACAAAAACAAAAAACAAACAAAAAACCAAAACAAAAAACAGGGACAGGGTAGAAGCAGCTTTCCATAAGACACACCCCCCAGTGCGTCATGTCAGTTTACCACTGCCATGGTAACACCTGGGCGTTTCTGCCCCTTTCCATGGCAATGACTCGACGACCCAAAAGTTACTACCCCTTCTCTAGAAACTTCTGCATAGGCCGGCGCAGTACACACCTGTAATCCCAGCACTTTGGGAGGTCAAAGCAGGTGGATCACCTGAGGTCAGAATTTTGAGACCCGCCTGGCCAACATGGTGAAACCCCATCTCTACAAAAAATACAAAAATTAGCCGGATGTGGTGGCACAAGCCTGTAGTCCCAGCTACTCAGGAGGCTGAGGTGGGAGGATTGCTTGAACCCAGCAGGCGGAGGTTGCAGTGAGCTGAGACTGTGCCAACTGCACTCCAGCCTGGGCAACAGAGTGAGACCCTGTCTCAAAAACAAAAACAAAAACAAAAAAAATTTTTTTTCATAAGCCACTTCCTTAACCTATATGTAATTAAAAGTAGGTGTGAATGTGGCTGCAAAGCTGCCTTGAGCTGCTGTTCTCTGCCTATGGGACAGTGCTGCTCCCAGGAGCAGTCATGGAGCTGTAACCCTGCAGCCTCAGTAAAGCTGTTTTCTTCTACCCTACCACTGGCTTGCCCCTGAATTCTTTTTTTTTTTTTAAAGTACAATTTCCATTTTATTTTTCTCCAGATAATAGTCTGTCTTCAGTCTTGAAGGACTCAGCTCCTTATATGGGCTTTGGTGGGGGTCATGGGGCAGCACCCCCAGGTCTAAATCGGGGTGGGGGTGTTTGGTCCTTGAGGGCTTCACGAGATCGATTCCTGACTACTTTGCTGTGAATGGCACAACCCACACAGTAACGCAGCTTCAGATACAGCTTGGGAAGCACATAGGCATTGAAGATGCTCGCTTCAGAAATGTCCCTGACTGCTGTGGCCTCTGCTATGTTTAGAATGATGTCTTTCTTTCTTTCTTTCTCTTTTTTTTTTTTGAGATTGAGTCTTGCTCTGTCACCCAGGCTGGAGTGCAGTGGCGTGATCTCGGCTCACTGCAACCTCCGCCTCCCGGGTTCAAGTGATTCTCCTGCCTCAGCCTCCCGAGTAGCTTGGATGACAGGTGCCCGCCACCATGCCCCACTAATTTTTGTATTTTTTAGTAGAGATGAGGTTTCAACATGTTGGTCAGGCTGGTCTTGAACTCCTGACCTCAGGTGATCCACCCGCTTTGGCCTTCCAAAGTGTTGGGATTATAGGCGTGAGCCACCACGCCTGGCCCCAATGATGAATTTCCTAATGGCCTTGTCCTTGGGCACATGTCAGGCACAGTTCGTGCAGTGAATAGACTGCACGTGGTCATGGCCCTTTTGGGCATAATTGTTGTTCCTTCTTTTCTTTGTCATCTTGGAGGCCTGGACTGGAGAGAGCTGGCCTTGAATTATTTCCTGCGTGAAGCCAAGAATCCTCTCAGGCTGAGTCCCAACTTGGGGCTCGCCTGCCCTGCATCCAAAGTGTGTCCTTCTAAACCTCATCCCTGCAGACAGGGATCAGGCCCTGTGATTCACGGGTGTAACAGGCCATTGCAAGGAGGAGAAGAGCTCTCAGCTGGAAAAAGGGTTTATGAGTTTCACAAGCATAGGGAGTCTGCTGTTTTTGTTAGGGTCCAAGGGTTGCCACCTCAGCATCTATTTAGAGCACCCCCTGGAAAAGACAAGAGTCAGCAATAAATGGGCCTTAGGTCTGTGGATCGATGCTGACGTTTAATCACTTATTCATGGTCTCCTGGGAAGCTGTGAGCAGCACAGCCTATGTGAGAAGGTGCCAAGGAGGCCGTCTGCAAACTTGCCTGTCTCCTGGACCATTCCTACCCACAAAACAGTGTCTCCCATTTTATTATGATTTTATTTTATTTATTTTGAGACAGGGCCTCACTCTGTCACTCAGGCTGGAGTACAGTGGTGCAATCTGAGCTCACTGCGCCTCAACCTCCTGGGTTCAAAGCGATCCTCCAGCCTCAGCCTCCTGAGTAGTTGGGACTACAGGTGCACACTACCATGTCTGGCTATTTTCTTTATGTTTTGTAGAGACGGGGGTTTTGCCATGTTGCCCAGGCTGGTCTCGAACTCCTGAGCTCAAGGGATCCTCCTGCCTTGGCCTCCCAAAGTTCTGGGATTACAGGTGTGTGCCTGGCCCCATTTTGTTTCTTAATTATTTTTATTTCTTTAGAGACAGGGTCTCCCTCTGTCACCCAGGCTTGTGTGCAGTGGTGTGATTATAACTCACTGCAGCCTCAAACTTCTGGGCTCAAGTGACCCTCCCACTTCAGCCTCCTGAGTAGCTGGACTACAGGCATGTGCCACCATGTAAGACTAATTTTTGAAATTTTTTGTAGAGCTGGGGGTTTCGCCATTTTGCCCAGGTTGGTCTCGAACTCCTGGCCTAAAGCGATCCTCCCACCTTGGCCTTGCAAAGTGCTGGGATTCCAGGCATGAGCCACTGTGCCTGGCTCCATTTAAAATAATCCTGCCTTGACCTCCCAACTGGGCCCCATTTCTGAGCTCTCCGTTGGAGTAGAGTTTCTCAACCAGCTCTCTGTACTTGCTGAACCCATTCCTTCCCTTGCATGTTTGCTCCCTCACACCCTGTCTCTGCCGCAATTACCCACAACCAAGTCACCACTGAGCTCTGGGTTAGTAGACCCAATGGGTGTGTAATAGCCAGGGTTCTCTAGGGGGACAGAACTAATAGGATATATAAGTTAATTCTCCTTAACTCAAACAATCACAAGGTCCCACAATAGACCATCTGCAAGCTGAGGAGCAAGGAAGGCAGTCAGAGTCCCAAAGCTGAAGAACTTGGAGTCTTTTTTTTTTTTTTGAGATGGAGTTTTGCTCTTTTGCCCAGGCTGGAGTGCAACGGTGCCATCTGGGCTCACTGCAACTTCAGTCCTCCAGGTTCATGCGATTCTCTTGCCTCAGCCTCCCAAGTAGCTGGGATTATAGGTGCCTGCCACCACGCCCGGCTAATTTTTGTATCTTTAGTAGAGACAGGGTTTCGCCATGTTGGCCAGGCTGGTCTCGAACTCCTGGCCTTTGGTGATCCACCCGCCTCGACCTCCCAAAGTGCTGGGATTACAGGTGTGAGCCACCGTGCCCGGCCCCCACTTCTTTTCTTTCTTGGCTTCTGTGACCAGGCCTTCTTCTACCTTTGTGATCTTGTGCCTCGGTCTTAATTTATAAAGGTGACTGAGGGTGATGACACAGAGGAGTCAATGGTATAGAAGGAAAAGTTTAATGTTGGTCAGGCACGGTGGCACACGCCTGTAATCCCAGCACTTTGGAAGGCCAAGATGGGAGGCCCGTTTGGGGCCAGGAGTTCGAGGCCAGCCTGGGCAATATGGGGAGACCTCATTTCTACAAAAAATTAAAAAATTAGCCAGGTGTGTTGGTGCACACCTGTAGTCTCAGCTGTCGGGAGGCTGAGATGGGAGGATTGCTGGAGCCCAGCAGGTCAAGGCTGCAGTGAGCTGTGATGGCGCCCCTCCACTTCAGCTCTGGGTGAAAGAGTGAGACCCTGTCTCTAAAAAATAGACAAGAAAAAGCTTCATGTTATTCCCAGTTCCTCTGGAAGTGAGAGGCATGACACCCAGGCAGGCCTGCATGGGGGAAGCGTGCACGTGGGTCAGGAGGTAGAGGATTGTGGGGACAGCCCAGGCAGAGACCTTCCTTGCATTTCCTGTGGGGAAGGCTGTGAAGGGTGGTAGAAACAGCTTAGGACCAGCTGGCTTGAATAAAGCCAGCAGGTTATGGGTTATAGGAATGGTCCCTGGTTGTCTGGTACCTGGCTCTGGGTGATTTAGGGCAGGGAAAGTACTGTCTTGGTGCATGACAATCAAAGGAGGTGGTTGGGAGTATGAACTTGGGATTGGTTGGAGGGTATGTGCGTCGGAAAAATCAACACTTTCTTCTCTTAACCAGTCGACGCTCAACACAGGTAGTGTCAGATCCTCTAGGCTAAAAGCTCAGTCTCACAAGACTGCCCCCTGCCGACGCCGCTTCAGATGCCAATACCAAGCTCCAGACTATTTTACTTGTGTTTCTGACTGACCAACTGTAAATCGGGGTTCCCACAACCCCCTCCTCATATTCCATCAATTGCTAGCGTGGCTCACAGAACTCGGAGAAACTCTTTCCTTCCATTTACCTATTTATTATAAAGGATATTACCAAGGATACAACCAGATGAAGAGATGCATAGGGTGAGATTTGGAAGTGTCCCAGGTGCAGGAGCTTCTGTCCCCATGGAGTTGGGGTGCGCCACCCTCCAGCTACAGGGATGTGACCGTGAATTGGAAGCTCTCTGAACCCTGTAGTTCAGGGATTTTTTATGGGACTTTGTCACATAGGCATGATGGATTATTTGCCCAATCTTCAGCCCCTCTCCCCTTCCAAGAGTAGCCTCATTAGAGCAAAACACATTCCTATCACCCAGGACGTTTTAAGCGTTTTAGGGGCTACGTGTCAGAAACTAGGGTCAAAGACTAAATATTAGAACCAAAAATGTTCCTAGTACTTTCCTAGCTCAGGAAATTACAAGGGTTTTAGGAGCTCTGTGCTAGGAACTGTGGTAAGAAATCAAACATAGGGCCGGGCACTGTGACTCACGCCTGTAATCCCAGCACTTTTGGAGGCCAAGGTGGGTGGATCACCTGAGGTCGGGAGTTCAAGACCAGCTTGACCAACATGGGGAAACCGCGTCCCTACTAAAAATACAAAATTAGCCAGGCGTGGTGGCCCACCTGTAGTCCCAGCTACTCGGGAGGCTGAGACAGGAGAATCGCTTGAACCCGGGAGGCGGAGGTTGCAGAGAGCCAAAATCATGCCACTGCACTCCAGCCTGTGTGACAGAGTGAGATTCGGTCTCAAAAATAACAAAAAAATAATAATAATAAATAAATGAAACATACTGTCCAGTCTCAGTGGCTCATGCCTGTAATCCCAGTGCTTTGGGAAGCTGAGGTGGGAGGACCACTTGAGACCAGGAGTTTGTGATCAGCCTGGGCAATATAGCAAGAGCCTATCTCTAGAAAAAAAAAAGAAAAAGAAAAAAGAAAAGAAACCAAGCATATATTTCTTATTATATCATACTATCACAGTTCGTAATATATTTTTATGTGCCAGCAAAAGCTAGATTGCAGGGGAGATGCAAACAGCATTGGCTGTTAGTTCAGCCCTAAGATGAATGGAGGCCAAATAGACAGAGCCTTTTTTTTTTTTTTTTTTTTTGAGATGGAGTCTTGCTCTGTCACCTAGGCTGGAGTGCAGTGGGTGTGATCTCAGCTCACTGCAACCTCTGCCTCCCAGGTTCAAGCGATTCTCCTGCCTCAGCCTCCCAAGTAGCTGGGATTACAGGCTCCCGCCGCCATGCCTGGCTAATTTTTGTATTTTTGTAGAGACAGGCTTTCACTATGTTGGCCAGGCTGGTCTTGAACTCCTGACGTCAAGCGACTCACCTGCCTTGGCCTCCCAAAGTGTTGGGATTACAGGTGTGAGCCACCACTCGTGGCCATGACCAGCTTTTAAAAAAATTTTAGTAGAGACAGGGACTCGCTGTGTTGCCCAGACTGGAGTGCCGTGGTGCAACTAGAGCTCACTGCAGCCTTGAACTCCTGAGCTCAAGCCATCCTCCCACCTTGACCTCCAAAGTGCTGGAGTTACAGGCGTGAGCCATTGTGCCTGGCCTGACCTCTCTTCTGCATCCCTCCCTAAGTCTTTAAATGTTGCCTTGTCCTACAGCTGGGTCCTCTAGAGGTCTCCAACCCCTAGGCAGTGGACTGGTACCAGTTCATGGCCTGTTAGGAACCAGGCTGCACAGAAGGAGGGGAACGGTGGGTGAGCAAGTGTTACCACCTGAGCTCTGCCTCCTGTCAGATCAGCGGCAGCATGACATTCTCATACAGCATGAACCTTATTGTGAACTGCACATAGAAGGGATCTAGGTCACGTGCTTCTTATGAAAATCTAATGCCTGATGATCTGAAGTGGAACAGCTTCATCCTGAAACCATCACCCACCCTTGCCAAGCTGGCGTATGGAAAAATTGTCTTCCACAAAACCAGTCCCTGGTGCCAAGAAGGTTGGGGATCACTGCTGTAGCTACTCTTCTTGGGGAAGGTCTCCTAGCACCCTGGATTTAAATACCATCCTATGCTGAGACTCCAGGACACTTGGTATCTTCCATAGGACCCCAGCTCTCCATGTGATCACATTGCCCCTGCCCCAGCCCAGCCACCCACAGGGACATGCCACAGGGTTGAGGGCAGGAAACTCCTGGAAGGCAGGAGCCTGGGTCCTGATCCTGGGTCCTGATCCTGGGTCAGTCACATGCTGAGGTCTTGGCAGGTCCTTTTCCTTGTGAGACCTCAGTTTCCCCATTTATCCTTGGTTCATTTTTGAGTTCCAGGCTGCTATGCCAGTTAGGAACTCAATTAAGGGCCAGGCGTGGTGGCTTAGGCCTGTAATCCCAGCACTTTGGGAGGCTGAGGTGGGAGGATGGCTTGAGCCCAGGAGTTTGAGACAAGCGTGGGCAACATAGCAAGATACCATCTCTACAAAAAAAATAAAAATAAAAAAATTAGCCAGCTGTGGTGCCATGCACCTATAGTCTCAGCTACTCAGGAGGCCGAGGCAGGAGGATCACTTGAGCCCAGGAGTTCAAGGCTGCTGTGAGCCATGATTGTGCCACTGCACTCCAACCTGGGTGACAGAGCAAGACCCCATCTCTAAAATAATAATAACAATATTAATAATAATTCTCAAAACTGTAGGCAGCTTTGTTTAAATGCAACAGTTAGAACCCCAGGGGAGTTTGTGTAGAGAAGTGTTGAATGGGGTGAGCTATGACACTGAACTGACCAGGTTTGAATCCTGGCTCTGGAACTTCTTAGTTGGGGCATTTTGAACCTGGTAATTAGGATATCTGTGCCTCGGTCCTGTCATCAAGAAGAAGGGCAGGATTATGGCACCTCCCTTATGGAGTTGTCATAATGACCTGATGGGTTAATACATGTAGGGCTTGGAGCAGTGCCTAGCACTTGGAAAGCACTCAATAAGTGCTAGTCATTAGCATTAGCATTATAATACTTATAGTAATTACTATTTTCCCTCCTGCTCCTTGTCCTGTGGTCTTTGTTTCTTTGAATGACACCAACATTAAGTGGTTTTGCTAGGGTTGGCTGGTGAGAGCTGTTGTTAAACTTTCAGGAATTTTACCAGCTGGTGGATGTCACATTGGTAACTTGAAATAGGCTTTGGTGGGAGTATTTACACGTTAGGAATCGGCAGATGCTACAATCAGGTCCTTACACTAGAGAGCTGATTGTTGAACATTGACCAGCACACCCCTGCCATCATCCAACCATCCTATTACCTATGCCAGAGATAAGACGTGGGAGGAAAAATTGGGGTATGTATTGCCCCACTGCCTACCTGCCCGCCTGGCCATGGTTCTGACACTCTCCTCCTGACTGGCAGCCCCGTCCTATCACTAGGTTGTAACAGCTTTTTTTTTTTTTTTCGAGACAGACTCTTGCTCTGTCGCCCAGGCTGGAGTGCAGTGGCACAATCTAGGCTCACTGCAACCTCTGCCTCCCATGTTCAAGCGATTCTCCTGCCTCAGCCTCTTGATTAGCTGGGATTACAGGTGCACACCACCAAGGCTGGCTAATTTTTTTTTTTTTTAAGACAGAGTTTCACTCTTTGCCCAAGCTGGAGTGCAATGGCATGATCTCGGCTCACCGCAACCTCCGCCTCCTGGGTTCAAGTGATTCTCCTACCTCATCCTCCCGAGTAGCTGGGATTACAGGCATGCACCCCCATGCCTGGCTAATTTTGTATTTTTTTAGTGGAGACAGGGTTTCTCCATGTTGGCCAAGTTGGTCTCGAACTCCCAACTTCAGGTGATCTGCCCGCCTCGGCCTCCCAAAGTGCTGGGATTACAGGTATGAGCCACCGTGCCCAGCCTAATTTTTGTATTTTTAGTAGAGATGGGGTTTCACCATGTTGGTCAGGCTGGTCTTGAACTCCTGACCTTGTGATCTGCCTGCCTTGGCCTCCCAAAGTGCTGGGATTACAGGTGTGAGCCATCACGCCTGGCCGGTTGTAACAGCTTTTGACTGATGCTAAACCCTGGGTGTTCACTATCTATGAACTCCACTCACACCTCTGTACTCAGCCCTTTCCTCCCAGCTCCCTTCAGCTGGGCCCTCTGAGTGTGCATTGTGTTTTTCACCAGGCTCCCAGCTCGGCTAGGCTGCCAGGTGCAGATTTCACTGGTTCCTGCCCATATCCCCTGTGACTTACCTTGTCAGTGCACACGGGCCTGATATCCAGCTGCCAGCAGCCACATCACCTTGCCCTAGGGCTTTCTCTGAAGCTGTTCTGCATCTAGGGCATTATCACCTCCTAGAAGTCGTCCTCAGTGACTTCCAGGAATTAGTGGATAAATTCATGAGCCTGTCCTCTTGGATGGGTAACTCTGAAGCACTTATGCCACATTCCAGAGAGTTCTGCGGTAGGCCAACCTTCATTGCCTACAGGGTAACTGGCTTAACAACACACTCTTTATTGGCCAACTTCCCTCCTGTATGACCTCGCTAGGGCTGCCATAGATTGGGTGGTTAAGCAGCAGCAATTTATTTTCTCACAGTTTTGCAGGCTGGATGTCCAGATCAAGGTGCCATCAGGGTTGGTTCCTGGTGAGGGCTCGCTTTCCAGCTTGCAGATGGCTGCCTGCTAGCTGCATCCTCCCATGGCCGTTCCTCTGTGCTTTCGAGGAGGGAGAGAGAGAGATTCTGGTTTCTCTTCCTCTTATTATAAGGACATCAGACCTATGAGATTAGGGACCTACCCTTATAAGCTCATTTAACCTTAATGACCTTCTTAAACGCCCTGTCTCCAAATACAGTCTTATTGGCGGTTAGGGCTTCAATATATAAATTTTGACAGAGACAGTTTAGTCCAAAATACCTCCCTTGTTTCAGTGATTCCCCTGAAAATGCTTCCTGGGATCACCTCCCAGGAAACCTTTAGGACCCTGAACCTTTGTCTTGGATCTGCTGTAAGACAATGCTTCTCAGACTGTCCTTTCTAGACTGCAGGCTCACTGACAACAGATGGGGGTCCTCCTACATGAGGGTCCTCCCACAAATGCTCCGCAATACGGGTGACAGGCCAGTGGGGTGAGCCCCAGCTCCTACCAAGGGCTCACAGTCTTGGGCAATCTCTGTCCTCCCATCTTTCAGCCTCTGCTGCATTCTGACCTCTTCATTAACCCCATCGGGGAGTTGCCCCCCCAAGGGCAGGGGAAGCCATCCAGGGGCTTTCATTATCCGGGTCTCAAATCTGGGGCCAGATTCAGCCAATGGGTAGGGTACAAGAAGGCCTTCTACGTCCCATCCTGGAGGGCAGAGGTCTGGGCTGTGGCTGGAAGAAAGCCTGCTCTGGTGACTCCTCTCAGGCCCTGGCCCACCCCAGTCCTGCCCTTGATGACAAAAGAGGGTGTCCCTGTCTCTCAGGGGTCTAGGATCCCGGACACTGTGTCTGCTTTGAAGGGAAAGACGCCGCTGAGAGCGGTCTGTGGCTTCACATTTATTATTGATGCAGGCTTCAGCAGCCCTCTCTTGGGCATTTCCATTCTATATGTAAATTCCAATTGGATTTCAGAGCAACAGTGGCCCAGCGCAGGCCTGTGTAAGCTGTGGCTGCTTAGACAAGGCTGGACCGAGGGGGAGACATGTTCCTACCTGACCCCAAAGGACCTTGCTGTTTGGATTTTGGAGACTCAAATTACAATGCATCTGTGCCCTGTTTTGTTTTATTCTATTTGTTTAATTTTTTGAGATGGGGGTGGGGGTCTCAGTACATTGTCCAGGCTGGTCTCGAACTCCTGGGCTCAAGTGATCCTCCCGCCTTGGCTTCCCAAAGTGCTAGGATTACAGGTGTGAGCTAGTGTGCCCAGCCTGTGACCTATTTTATTTTGGACCGACTTTTGGGGAAGATTCCTTTTTGCCACCCAGGGTCACTTGTGGCTGGTGGGTGGGGAGGGAGGCTGATTGCAATAGGTGCCTGCAAGCCCCTCCCCTCCCCTGGTGGTCTGCCTGGATACAGGTCACCCTCTTGAGTTCTGGTGTTGAGGGGAAAATGTCACCCTGTGGTTTGTGAATAGTGCGGGATGGGATGGAAGAGGAGAGGGCTGAAGATACGTGCCCATCTGCCTGCCATGGACCATATGTGACTTTTAAAATTAAAATTAAATAAAATATTTTATTACTTATTTATTTATTTATTGAGATGGAGTATTGCTTTGTCATCCAGGCTGGAGTGCAGTGGCATGATCTCGGCTCACTGCAACCTCTGCCTCCCGGGTTCAAGCGATTCTTGTGCCTCAGCCTCCCAAGTAGCTGGGATTATAGGTGCCTGCCACCACGCCTGGCTAATTTTTTAAAATTTTTAGTAGAGACAGGGTTTTGCCATGTTGGCCAGGTTCGTCTCAAACTCCTAACCTCAGGTGATCCACCTGCCTTGGCCTCCCAAAGTGCTGGGATTACAGGCGTGAGCCACTGCGCCCGGCCAAAGTTAAATAAAATTTAAGATGCAGTTCCTCAGTCACATTAGCCCTATTTCCAGTGCTTAGTGGCCACAGGTGGCTGCTGTATTGGACAGCACAAATATAGAACATTTCCATCCTTATAGAAAGTTCAAAATTAGCCGGGCATGGTGGTGCTTGCCTGCAGTCCAGCTACTCGGGAGGCTGAGGTGGGGAGGTCGCTTGAGCGCAGGAGGTCAAGGCTGCTGCAGTGAGCTGTGATTGCACCACTGCACTCCAGCCTGGGTGACAGAGCGAGACCCTGTCTCTAAACAAGAAAAGAAAGAAAGAAAAAAGCAAGTTCCATTGGCCATGCTGGGCTAGTGCCTGCAGCCTTGCTTGATTCATATAGGTGAGCACCCAAAAGGTGGTTTTCAGCCTTCATGGAAAGGAAGGACTCCTTGGATCCTTGTTAAAAATGTAGCTACGTGGAGTGGGTGGCTCGTGGCCTGGACTCCGAGTGCCTATAGCCTTCTCATCTCCATTCTGTCCTGCCTTCTGCTGTGCTTCTGGCCTCAAAGGCTGGTCCTTCCTGGGTCCCTAATGCTAGGCTGGCCCAAGGGTGGATCTGTCAGCCACCCTCAAACCCTAACTAGGGGAAGGGAATGGGAGCGGAAGTGGGGTTCTGTGCTGCTGCCCTTCTGCAGAGCCTGTGTGGTTCACAGGTGATACAGCCCTGGCACTGTGTCCAGAGCAGAGCACGTGTGTCCTGGGAGAATGGCCAGAGGGTTTACAGGGAATCAGTATGTTAGACTGTTAGGGGCTAAACTGTGTCCCTTCAAAGCCCATCTGCTGAAGTCCCAACTGCCACAACCTCAGAACATGACTGCATTTGGAGATACGGTCTAAAAAAAAAATGTAGCTACTTGGAGCCCACCCCTAGAGTTTCTCATTTCCTGGGTCTGCACTGGGCCCAGGAACTTTGATTCAAAAAACTTCCAAGGTGATTTAAAAAACACTTTTTATTTTGAGTTCTCTTGAAATATACAGAAAAGCTGTAAAAATGGTACAGAGAGTTCCCATATCCCCCCTCACCCAGCTTCACCTCTAGCTGACATCAGACATAACCACTGTGTAATGATCAGACCCAGGAAATTAACACACTGCAATGCTGTTAACTAAAAGACAGATCGTATTTGCATTGCACGATTTTCTATGCTAATGTTCATTTTCTGTTCCGGGATCTCGCCCAGACCACATGCATTTGTGGTTATTTCTCTTGATTCCCTTCTAATCTGAGGTCCTCAGGAGAATCTGATATGGTGTCTCAGGGATTTCACCCTGGGAGATGCTGAGGAACTGGGGCCCAGGATGGGCAAGGGCCGATGAGGAGAAGAGACAGAGGGAAGATGCAGGGAAGTAGCGTTTCAGAGCACAGGCTGCTGTGTGTGTGAGTGTGTGTGTTGGTGTGCATGCACGTCTCTGTGCACATGTGCGTGTGTCGGTATGGGGCCGCACACGTGTATCTGTGTGTGCATGCGTAGGTACATGTATGTGTGCATGAGCATGTGTGTGCACATGTGTATCTGTGGGTGCGTGTGTATGTACATGTATGTGTGCATAAGCGTGTGTGTGCACATGTGTATCTGTGGGTGCATGCATAGGTACACATATGTGTGCATAAGCGTGCGTGTGCACACATGTATCTGGGTGCATGCATAGGTACATGTATGTGTGCATGAGCGTGTGTGTGCACACTTGTGTCTGTGTGTGCATGCATAGGTACATGTATATGTGCATGAGCATGTGTGTACACACGTGTATCTGTGTGTGCATGCATAGGTGCAGGTATGTGTGCATGAGCATGTGTGTGTTCACATGTGTATCTGTGTGTGTACCTTCCTGTGTCTCTGGGTGTGCAAATACGTGTGCGTGTGCAAAATTGGGAGGGTGATGGCTGTAGGGTGGGAGCAGGAGAAACTCCTAGAGAAAAATCCAATGTCTCTCCACTACTATATATATATAGAGAGAGAGAGAGAGACTCTGTCGCCCAGGCTGGAGTTCAGTGGCATGATTGTGCTTCACTGCAACCTCCACCTTCCAGGTTCAAACAATTCTTCTGCCTCAGCCTCCCGAGTAGCTGGAATTACAAGCGTGTGCCACCATGCCTGGCTAATTTTTCTTTTTCCTTTTTAGTATTTTTAGTAGAGACTCCATCTCTACAAAAAATAAGAAAATTAGCCAGCCATAGTGGGGCATGCCTGTGGTCCTAGCTACTCAGGAGAGACTGAGGCAGGAGGATAGCTTGAGCCCAGGAGTTGGAGGCTGCATTAAGCTATGATTGCACCACTGCACTCCAGCCTGGGCAACAAAGTGAGACCTTGTCTCTAAACAAACAAGAAAGAAGCAAAGGGCCAGATGTGGTGGCCCACACCTGTAATCCCAGCACTTTGGGAGGCCAAGGTGGGTGGATCACCTGAGGTCAGGAGTTCGAGACCAGCCTGACCAACACACATGCCCACCACCCAGCTTGAAATGAGAACACAGCCTGTTCATTTGACGTCCTGTGTGTCCCTCCCTCCCCCATCATAGTCTCCTGTCTTCCCACAAAGTTGTTTTTGTTTTGTTTTGTTTGTCTGTTTTTGTAGAGGCAGGGTCTCACTCTATTGCCCAGGCTGTTCTTGAACTCCTGGCTTCAAGAGATCCTCCCACCTCAGCCTCCCGAAGTGCTGGGATTACAGGTGTGATTTCCCCAGTGCAGCCTCCCAGCCCACCACCCTGCACAATCCTCAGCCTCAGTGGATGGGTGTCCCTGACAGTCGCAAGAGGGAAAAAAATAGGACTGTCAGTGTCTTTAATAATAGAAGAGATAAATCACTGTAATAAGACTGGAGACCATACAGGATGCAGATCAGCTTTGCAAATCACAGGCAGGAGCAGCAGCAGAACCTGGGGGGGTCCCCTCCTGGGGAGCAGGATGTTGAAGGCCCCATTGCAGCTCACCCAGCCAGCCACTATCAGCACGTCGTTCTCGAGATTCATGTACACAATATTTGCTCCTCTGCCCAGTTAAACAAATCTGAACCTGTTCTTGAGGGTAAGCCATAGAGGGACGTAAGGACAGAAGTGGTGACATTTATTTGCCTCACAAACAAACGTGCCTCCTGTTTTGCAATGAGGCCATTTAGATATCTCTGGGCATGCATTTCATCACTGTCTGACTGCAAAAGTAATCTGTGTTTATTACAAAAGCTTTGGAAAACACAGAAAAGAACGAAGAGAAAATTAAAAGTCCCTGTAATTTGGAGATGACTACTGTCAGCACTTCTATGCACATAAACATATTTTTTGAAAATGTGAATGAAAAAAACGTTTATCATATATATTATGCATGTATCTGTGTATGTATTATGTATATGCGTAATATATGGATTTAGGGATACATATATTTGAGGAAAACATTAAAGAGAAGCAGAGTTTGAATGCGGTGGCTCACACCTGTAATCCAGCATTTTGGGAGGCCAAGGTAGGAGGATAGCTTGAGCTCAGGAGTTCGAGACCAGCCTGGGCAACATAGCGAGACACCATCTGTATATGCAAAACAAAAAGCAAGCAAGCAAACAAACAAACAAACAAACAAACAAACAAAACAAAAAAAAAACCTAGCTGGGCATGGTGGCACATGTCTGTGGTCCCAGCTACTCTGGAGGCTGAGATGAGAAGATTGCTTCAGCCAGTGAGTTGGAGGCTGCAGTGAGCTATGATGGTGCCCCTGCACTCCAGCCTAAGTGACAGAGCAAGACCCTGTCTCTCCAAAAAAAGAAAAAAAAAAGAAAACGAAAAGCGGAGGAATGATTGAACACAAATGAAGGATTGTGATTAACTTTGGGCAACATAGCAAGACTCCGTCTTTACAAAACAATTTAAAATTAGCTGGGCGTGGGGCACGCACCTGTGGTCCCAGCTACTTGGGAGGCTGAGGTAGGAGGATTGTTTGAGCTCAGAGTTCGAGGCTGCAGTGAGCTATGATTGCACCACTGCACTCCAGCCTGGGTGATAGCAAAAGACCCTGTTTCTGGAAAAAAAAAAAAATAGTAACAGCTGAGCCTGGGACCTTCCAATGTGAACACATTGGGGAGAGGAGGAGGAACCAGCAGAGACTGAGAAGTGGCCTCCAGGGAGCTAGGAGGAGAACCAGGGGAGAGGGTAGGGTCCTGGAGGCCAAGAGAAGAAGCACCTAGAAGAGGGATGTTGATGATGGGCTAGACACGATGAGAATGGAGAATCAATACTGGACTCAGCAGCTTGGGGACCCTGTCCAGTGGAATGATGCCATTTGTAGTGGATGGAGTAGGTTGACTAATGGTCCCCCAAAAGACATATCCAGGGCCTAACCCATAATACATATGAATGTGACCTCATTTGGAAATAGGCTCTTGGCAGATGCAATTAAGTAAGGTCAGAATCTCAAGCTGGGCGCAGTGGCTCATGCCTGTAAAGCCAGCACCTTGGGAGGCCGAGGCAGGTGGATCACCTGAGGTCAGGAGTTCAAAACTGGCCTGGCCAACATGGAGAAACCCCATCTCTACTAAAAATACAAAAATTAGCTGATGTGGTGGTGGGCGCCTGGAATCCTAGCTACTTGGGAGGCTGAGGCAGCAGAATGGCTTGAACCTGGGAGGCAGAGGTTACAGTGAGCTGAGATTACACCATTGCACTCCAGACCTGGCAACAAGAGTGAAACCCCATCTCAAAAAAAAAAAAAAAAAAAAAAAGAATCTCAAGATGAAATCATCCTGGATTTAGGGTTGGCCCTAAATCCAATGATCCCATGATGTATGTCCTTATAAGAGGCAGAAAAGGCTGGGCGCAGTGGCTCATGCCTGTAATCCCAGCACTTTGGGAGACCGAGGCGGGTGGATCACGAGGTCAGGAGTTCGAGACCAGCCTGGCCAATATGGTGAAACCCTGTCTCTACTAAAAATACAAAAATTAGTTGGATGTGGTGGCGCGTGGCTGTAGTCCCAGCTACTCTGGAGGCTGAGGCAGAAGAATCGCTTGAACCTGGGAGGCGGAGGTTGCAGTGAGCAGAGATTGTGCCACTGCACTCCGGCCTGGGTGACAGAGCGAGATTCCATCTCAAAAAAAAAAAAAAAGGCAGAAAAGACCACACACACACACACACACACACACACACACACACACACACGGGGTCTTTGAAGACAGGCAGAGATTGGAAGGATACCACTGCAAGCCCAAGGTTGCCAGCGACCAGCAAAGAGCTGGGATTATAGATGTGAGCCACCGTGCCTGGCCAAGCCTGACTCTTTAAGAGGAGGGAGGGGCTGGGTGCAGTGGCTCATGCCTGTAATCCCAGCACTTTGGGAGGCTGGAGATGGGCAGATCACCTGAGGTCAGGAGTTCGAGACCAGGCTGCCCAACATGGTGAAACCCCATCTCTACTAAAAATACAAAAAATTAGCTGGGTGTGGTGGCAGGCGCCTGTAATCCCAGCTACTTGGGAGGGTGAGGCAGAAGAATCGCTTGAACCCAGGAGATGGAGGTTGCAGTGAGCCGAAATAGCACCACTGCACTCCAGCCTAGGTGACAAGAGAAAAATTCAGTCAAAAAAGAAAAAAAAAAAGAAAAAAAAAAGGAAGGAGAAAGAGAGGAATCGGGACAAAGAAATGGGGTGGTGGCGGGGGAGGGAGGTGGAGTCAGGCAGGGAGCTGTGGGTGGAGAAGCTAATGCGTGCATAGCTGAGCCAGTGGAGGTCTAGAGGCGAGCTTCCATTTCCCCAAAATATAGTGTTATCATTTCCCATGATTTTCATATTTTATATCATTTTGGAATTTTTAATATAAGCCAATAGATTATTGAAGACCACTCCATTATTCATCGGGTGGAACATTCTTGCATTTTGATTGCAAGCATCATTTTCTGCCACTTCCTTGAAATGCCTTAGGCTTCTTGACACCACCTTGTACACCCTCCACTCTAGAAGCTGAGAGTGGGGGGCTCTCGGCTTGGCAGGCTCTGTGACCAGCATGGTCAGGTGCCCGGTGCCCTGGGCCTGGACTAGCCATCGATTCCTGGGCAAGGGGCTTACAGCTGTCGGGATTTCAAACAGCTCTATCTTGCAATGTCCTCATGTAGTCATTTAAAATTCCAGGATTTAATCATCACGCCTGGTATAAAAATAAAGGAGGGTGGGTGGGGAGGACAGGAAAATTTTAATGCAAACACACAAGACCACAGGCTGCAGCAGCTTGAGGCGGGAAGTGTGTTTTTGCCCCTGGCTGCAGAGTGGATTCTGGCGTTTAAGCTGATGGCTTTGTGAAGCCGGGCACCTGAGCACCTGCCAGTCCATCCCCCTGCTCTATCTGTCTGGGTGTAGCTGGGGAAACAGGATGGTCCCACCAGGGATGGAAAGCCAGTCTGCTCTGGGCTAAATGTCTATGTCCCCTCCAAATTTATGTGTTGAAGCCCTAAGTCCCAATGGGGTGGTACTAGGATGTGGGGCCCTTGGGAGGTGATTAGGTCATGAGGGTAGAGCCCTCATGAAGGGGAGTAGCGCCCTTATGAGAAGAGGCACCAGGAACTTGCTCTCTTTCTTACATTGCAACGATACAGTGATATCGCTTCTTGACCTTTTGGCTAAGATCAAGTGTAAGGATACAATGAGAAGTCACCATCTACAAGCCAGGAAGAGGGAGCTCGCTAGAACTTCCAGCTTCCAGAACTGTAAGAAATTAACAGGGCCGGGCGCGGTGGCTCACGCCTGTAATCCCAGCACTTTGGGAGGCCCAGGTGGGCGGATCACGAGGTCAGGAGATCGAGATCGTCCTGGCTAACACGGTGAAACACGGTCTCTACTAAAAATACAAAAAATTAGCCGGGCGTGGTTGCAGGCGCCTGTAGTCCCAGCTACTCGGGAGGCTAAGGCAGGAGAATGGCCTGAACCCGGGAGGCGGAGCTTGCAGTGAGCGGAGATCGCGCCACTGCACTCCAGCCTGGGCGACAGAGCAAGACTCCATCTCAAAAAAAAAAAAAAAGAAAAAAGAAAAAAAGAAATTAACAGGTCGAAGCCACCTAGTCTGCGGCATTTTGTTTTGGCAGCTGGAGCTGAGCAAGTCACGGCCCTTCTGAGTGATGAAGTAAAGCCCGTGACGGGGCCTGTAACGGTGGCTGCGAGAAACCCCTGCCAGGGTGACATTTGTCCTGCTTCTCTCTGGCCCATCTAAGGGATTTCTCCAAGGCGGTTTGGACTACACACACATTTTGCTTGGAGCATCGACTTATAACCCCAGCCCGAGAGAGCCGTGGCGTCCTTGTGTGGGTTAATTCACTCATTCCCTCGTTCATTAAGGGTATCCCTGAAGCCCTGCTCAGTGTCAAAGAAAACAATCGATTCTCCAGTTATTCGTCCGCCCAAGGCCAGGTTATCCGGGTAATGGACTGGAGGGATGTGAGTCCCTGTGGATTAGAGGTCCTTGTGCAGAGTGACAAATTCGGATGAGTTCAGCCCCTGGCTAAAATCAGCCTTCCTCGTGGCTCCTTGCGAATACAGCGGACCATTCATCAATTCTGCACACCTCGTGAACCACTTCCAGAGGGGGCTGCTGGGTCTTTAGAATAATGTTTCTCAAGCCCAGGGGAAAAGCTGGGTGCCCCGGGACCCCATTTTAATCAGTGTTGCAAGCATCTATTCCTCAAAGCCAGAGAGAATCCAACCCTTTAACCTCACCATCGCGCCCTGTGTTTTTGTGTTTGCTGCAGGGCTGCCCGATCAACGGATAAATTCATTAGGTTGTATGTTTTAACCTCCATGGCTTCCCTCTTCCGCTCCTTTCCTGGCTTACAAAGGGGAGGCATTCCTAATAAGCCGATCATCTGCCTTTGGCAGGCAGGGGAGCCAGCCGGGTTCTGCATTAACGGTGCGGGGTTTTCATTTTTATTTATAGTGCATGTCTGAGACAAGCCAAGTGTTGAATCCTCCAGGGTATTACAGAGCAAACATCCCCGCACATTTCAAAAATCTTCTATCTGTCTGAACAGGGGAAATTTACCTAACCAGCTGCTTTTTTTTTTTTTTTTTATGATGAGGAGAGGGAGTGTCCAGGCTCATTGTTGGATTGGAACGTTGTCATGCGGCCACCAAAGCAAAGTTTGTAAAGCGGATGCAACATGTTCCCAGCCAGGGCCCAGTAGAGCAGCTCTGTCACTTCCTGCCACCCCACAAATTCTACTGATTTGCTTTAGTGGTAAAGTCATGTGGTATTTCTCTTTTTTTAATTTTTAATTTTATTTTTCCATAAGTTATTGTGGTACACGTGGTTATTTGGTTACATGAGTAAGTTCTTTAGGGGAGATTTGTGAGAGTTTTGATGCACCCATCACCCGAGCAGTACATGCTGCATCACATTTGTAGTCTTTTATTCCTCGACCCCTCCCACTCTTCCCCGCAGGTCCCCAAAGTCCATTGTGTCATTCTTACGCCTTTGCATCCTCATAGCTTAGATCCCACATATCAGTGAGAACATACCATGTTTGCTTTTCCATTCCTGAGTTACTTCACTTGGAATAATGGTCTCCAATCTCATCCAGGTCACTGCAAATGCTGTTAATTCATTCCTTTTTATGGCTGAGTAGTATTCCATCATATGTATAGCACAGTTTCTTTATCCACTTGTGGATTGATGGGCATTTGGGTTGGTTCCACGATTTTGCAATTGTGAATTGTGCTGCTACAAACACGCGTGTGCAAGGATTTTTTTGGAATAATGACTTCCTTTCCTCTAGGTAGATACCCAGTAGTGGGATTGCTGGATCAAACGGTGGTTCTGCTGTTAGTTCTTAAAGGAATCGCCACACTGTTTTCCATAGTGGCTGTACTAGTTTACATTCCCACCAGCAGTGTAGAAGTGTTCCCTGATCAACACATCCACACCAACATCTACTGTTTTTTATTTTTTGATTATGACCATTCTTGCAAGAGTAAGGTGGTATTGCATTGAGGTTTTGATTTGCATTTCCGTGATCATTACTGACATTAGTGATGTTGAGCTTCTTGGCTATTTCTTTTTTATATATTGAGCTTTTCTTTCTTTTCTTTTTTTTTTTTTAGAGATGGCATCTTGCTCTGTCACCCAGGCTGGAGTGCAGTGGTGCAATCATAACTCACTACAGCCTTGAACTCTTGGGCTCAAGTGATCCTCTTGCCTCAGCCTCCCCAGTAACTGGTACTACAGGGACCTGCCACTATGCTCGCCTAATTTTTTAATTTAATTTTATTTTATTTTATAGACACAGGGTCTTGCTATGTTGCCTAGGCTGGTCTTGAATTCCTGGCCTCAAGTGATCCTCCCAGCTTGGTGTCCCATAATGCTAGGATTACAGGCGTGAGCCACCATGGCTGGCCCATGGCTCTTTCTCTTCTCTTCTCTTTTCTTCTCTTCTCTCTCTCCCTCTTTCTTCTTTCTTTCTCTCTCTCTCTCTCTTTCTCTCTTTCTTTTTTTATTCAGAGTCTTGTTCTGTCACCAAGGCTGGAGTGCAGTGGTGCGATCTCGGCTGACTGCAACCTCTGCCTCCCAAGTTCAAGTGATTCTCCTGCCTCAGCTTCCCAAGTAGCTGGGACTACAGGCATGTGCCACTACACCCAGCTAATTTTGTGTCTTTAGTAGAGATGGGATTTCACTATATGTTGGCCAGGCTGATCTCAAACTCCTGACCTCAAGTGAGCCACCTGCCTTGGCCTTCCAGAGTGCTGGGATTACAGGTGTGAGCCAATGCACCCAGCTGCCCATGGCTATTTCTGTATTCCAGTTCAAAATTAAAGTTAGTTCCAGTGGAGGGGCTGATAAGAGAGAAACATATCTCTTCCCACACTTCCTTGTCTTTCAGACCTTGGTTTATTAGAGTAGGATTTCTATTCTCCCTAATTTACCTACATGGCTGTAAGAAAAGATGAGAGGGACCAGGATCGGAGCAATCAATCTGCCTCTGTTTCTGATGGGAAGCTGGGCCTCTGGGCTGGGGAGATGTTGACCACCTGGAGAACATTACAGAGGAAGGCACCATCATTTGTGAACATATAAAAGCCATGTGATTTCCCGTCATTTTCAGCCAGAACATCTGCTTTATTAATATTGAATGAAAGTGCTTTAGGCTGTTAAGAAAACATTACTGTAAAACGTGTAAGTATAATGATCCCATTCTGGATACAGTTTATGAGATCCCCTGTATGGGAAAACAGGCAAACGGGTGCTTTTACACTTGTTTTTTCATCATATGCAAGTGTGATAGGTAATAAGAACATAAATCTACATGGAATCATAAAAATAAAATTTACTGTCTCTTCCTGACATGAAAATCGTCTTGGATTGCATCATCCTCTTTTCTCTGTGAGATGAATCCAGGCTTATTTTGAATGTTACTGTGTCCATCTGAAATATCAGTGCAACAGAGTCTAATTACAAGGGCTTGATGGAATATATTTCTGTTAGTTCTACGATTGGCAAGGGCAGAATGATCTGGTAGCCAATTCTCCAGCATCACTCGCCTTCGTGGAGGGAAAGCATGAAGGGGAAGATCTTACTGGAACTCAGTGTAAAGGCATTTGGTAGTTCTGCAAACATCTGCCATCCATTGCAAACATAGCGGCAAGCTTTGGAGGAAATGAGGGCATGCTAATAGGGTAGCGTACATCTTCATTAAGACAGATATTTGTGGGGCCTGAAAAACCACCTTCATCCATACGCATAGCTTTTCAGGCAGGCAAGGAGTGCAGGTTGTAAGAGGTGGTTGATAGAGCATTTTTTTCCCCACCAGAAATCTCTATTAACCAGCAGATCTGCACACCTAAGGTAGGAATAGTAATTCATACTCATAACTATGGCCCTCCAGCAACAAAAAATCCTGGTGAGCCTTTGTGTGTATCAGAGCCAGATTAAATTATGGTCACCAAGGTTTTAGTGCCAAATGCATTTTGTTCTTTTATAATTCTCTGAGAACAGGAGATCTGTGCAAGGTACACATGAATGCTCCATTAACAGGGATATCTGAGACAGAAGGGCCCTCTCTGCCAGCCTTGCTGGAGAGCAGAGTTAACTGAAATCTGCTAGTAAAAGTGACAAACTGTGGCCCAGCAAGCCTAGTTCTCCTTACTGTGGTGATAGTAGCAAACGTAGCGGTCAGGATGGGGCTGGTGTGAGCTGGCCATAGGGAGAGGGGCAGAATTCCTAACTCACTGGATGCCTCTATAGTATGGGGAAGAACTTGTGGGCATTGGCCCCTGCAGATTATGGCATGCTGAAATGTATCTTGGCCTCAATGGTCCGTGAATATCTCATCCTTGTCAACAAGCCAAAATGTCAACCCAGTGTGGAATTTAGGGGAATTCTGAGGCCCAGTGACATGAGCAGCTGGGCAGTGTTGTTATAGGACCACCAGGTTTGTATGTCCATTGGAAAACAATAGGCCAATACATTGAGACAGCAGGATTTGCAGCAGAGAAAGAGTTTAATGATTGCAGGGCACTGAGCAAGGAGATGGGAGAAGATCCTCAAATCCATCTTCCTGAGGAGTTCTGGCCTGGGTTTTTTTTTTTTTTTTTTTTTTTTTTTTGGAGACAGGGTCTCACTCTGTCACCCAGGCTGGAGTGCAGTGGTGTGATTATAGTTCACTGTAGCCTTTACCTCTTGGGCTCAAGCAATCCTCCCACCTCAGCTCCCTGAGTAGCTGGGACTACAGGTGCCTGCCAACATGCCTAGCTTTTTTTTTTTTTTTTTTTGGTAGAGATGGGGGCCTCACTATATTGCCCAGGTTGGTCTTGAACTCCTGGACTCAAGCAATCCTCTTGCTTCAGCCTCCCAAATTGTTGGGATTATAGGTGTGAGCCACCAAGTCTGGCCGAGTTCTGGGCTGCGATTTTTAAGGGGACCATGGAGAGCAAAGGATTGGAAAATTGGCGTCATTGATTGATTGGGGTAAAGGAGATGAAATCCTCAGGATGTGGAAACTGCATTCTTTGGTGAGTCAGCTTGTCATGCAGTCCTTCAGACCAGTTGGTGTCAGCATGCAGGACCTGAAAGAACATCTCAGATGGAAAACATAATGTTTGATAATGTTCAAGTTGGTATCTATAGAGCTGTTAAGGGGACCTATAATTTTCTAACAGGGTCTACACGATTCTAGGACAATAGGCAACGCACAGCTATGTGGAAACAGGTCAGAAAGCAGGCTGAGACCTAGTGAATGTGCTGAATGTGCTATAAGCTTGGTTTATTTTAATTTCTTCCCCTCCATTCTTCCCTGATAAATTTTATAAAGTTTATAGGGACAGTTTCAGTGTGCAAACAGAGCACTCACTGGGCCACTTGAGGCTTGCAGGGACAGCGACTTGCCCAAGTGACTCAACTTCAAAGTGTCAGAACATGATCTTAGAACCCCACCTCCTGCCATCTGGAATCTGGCTTGTCCCCCATGGCATGCAGAATTCTCTGTCCTGGCTCAGTGGTTCAGCAACAATGGTCCTCTGCTCTCTGAAGATGTCGAAGCTCACTCCTGCCTCAGGACCTTTGCACAGGTCCTTATTGCCACCTGGAATGTTTGCCTCCTTGGCATTTGCACAGCTGGCTCCTTTTGTCATCCCATTCATGGCATGGATACCAGCTCAACGTTGTCCTTCCCTGATCACCCAATCTAGAGTGGCCATTGGGTCACTTTCCATCATGCCATCTTGTTTAAATACCCCACACGTGCCCCTCACATGCTAATATTTTCTCTGGTCTTTTTTTTCTTTTCTTTTCTTTTCTTTTTTGGGATGGAGTCTTGCTCTGTTGCCCAGGCCGGAGTGCAGTGGTGTGATATTGGCTCACTGCAAACTCTGCCTGCCGGGTGCAAACAATTCTTGTGCCTCAGCCTCCTGAGTAGCTGGGATTACAGGTGTGCACAACCACACTCAGCTAACTTTTGTATTTTTAGTAGAGACAAGTTTCACCATGTTGGCCAGGCTGGTCTCCAACTCTTGACCTCAAGAGGTCTGCCTGCCTCGGCCTCCCAAAGTGCTGGTATTGCAGGTGTGAGCCACTGCGCCCGGTCTTCTGGTCTTCATGTGGAGTGTATTGTCTGTCTCCATGAGGTTGGAGGATGGGCACATCTTGTTCTAAGCTGCATCTCCAATGCATCATGCACATTGCAGGTGCTCTTAAATGTGGTGGAAAGAATGAAGTAATGAATTGCTTTTGGGCAACTGTGGTTTGACCCAGAATACATCCAAATTCAGCTCTGGAGGTCCAGAGCTGTGCCCTTGACTGACAACAGGCCATCAATCCTTCACTCCCCTGTGGAGGGGATGACATAGAGGAGAGTAACTTTTGGGGACAGGAAAATGCCTGAAATGTGGGTGCTGCTTCAGGCCTGGGGAAGGTGGGGTGTGCTGAGAGCAACATCTTCTAGTCAAGGTCATCAGCAACAAGGCAAGACTCATTCAGCTGAGGCTGAGGTGAGAGGATTGCTTGAGGTCAGGAGTTCAAGACCAGCTTGGGCAACATAATGAGACCCCACCTCTACAAAGAATTAAAAAATTAGTGGGATGTGGTAGTGTGCACCTGTAGAACCAGCTACTCCAGAAGCTGAGGTGGGAGGTTTGCTTGAGCCCAGGGGTTCAAGGCTGCAGTGAGCTGTGATTGCACCATTGCATTCCAGCCTGGGCAACAGGGCGAGGCCCTAAACTCCCCCTCTCCCTGGACTGGGAAACAAAGGTTTTTCACAAAATTCAGTCACAAGTGACAAAAGCAAAAAATAAAAAATAAAAAACAGGCCAGGCGTGGTGGCTCATGCCTGTAACCCCAGCACTTTGGGAGGCCGAGGTGGACAGATCATTTGAGGTCAGGAGTTCAAGACCAGCCTGGCCAATATGGTGAAACCCCATCTCTACTAAAAATACAAAAATTAGCCAGGCGTGGTGGTGGCCGCCTGTAGCCCCAGCTACTTGGGAGGCTGAGGCAGGAGAATCTCTTGAGCCCGGGAGGCAGAGGTTGGAGTGAGCCAAGATGGCACCACTGCACTCTAGCCTGGGCAACAGAGTGAGATGCTGTCTCAAAAAATTTTAAAAAAAGATACATAAAATAAATACCAAACCAAAACCTACCTAAGATCTCCCCAGGAATCATCTGGAGCAAGAATTAGGAGCTATGACAAAGAAATCCTCAGAGAGGGTCCCAGCCCTTCTCCCATGCAGGCATGGAAGAGCAGAAGGCAGAAAAATCCAAGTTCAGAACTTGGATGGGCCAGACACTTGTAATCTCAGTGCTTTGGGAGGCTGAGGTAGGAGGATCACTTGAGCCCAGGAGTTCAAGACCAGCCTGGGCAACATAGCGAGATGCTGTCTCAAAAAAAAAAAATTACCTGGGCATGATGGTACATACCTGTAGTCCCAGCTATTCAGGAGACTGAGGCAGGAGAGTCAGTTGAGCTTAGGAGTTTGAGGCTTCAGGGAGCTATGATTGCACCCCTGCACTCCAGCCTGGGTGACAGGAAGACCTTGTCTCAAAAAAAAAAAAAAAAAAAAAGAACTTGAATGAATGGAATCCAGGCAGAGTTGACTGGAGCCCAGATCTGCCCTCTCTGCCGCTTGTCTGCATAGTGACTGACAGCTCTCCCTGGCTTCTTCTCAGGAATTGTATTAGTCCATTTTCATGCTGCTGATAAAGACATACCCGAGACTGGGAAGAAAAAGAAGTTTAATTGGACTTACAATTCCACATGGCTGGGGAGGCCTGATAAGCATGGTGGAAGGCAAAAGGCACATCTTACATGGCGGCAGACAAGAGAGAATGAGAGCCAAGCAAAAGGGGTTTCCCCTTATAAAACTGTCATATCTCATGAGTTTTATTCACTACCACGAGAACAGTATGGGGGAAACTGCCCCCATGATTCACATTATGTCCCACTGGCTCCCTCCCACAACACATGGGAATTATGGGAGTACAATTCAAGATAAGATTTGGGTGAGGACACAGCCGAACCATATCAGGGATACAATAAAGGCCATATGCACCTGCAGGCACAAGTGGGTGTTGCATACGGTACAAATGTCAAATGGTTTTTACTGGACAGCTCCACCCATAAGCCAAAAATCAAGACCCAATTCCTCACGGCAGCACCAGCCTGAATTATGGCAAACATTTCTGGCTCCAGGTTGATCTTTGGAGACAGAGGCTCATGTGTCTTAGACCAGTGAGAGATCACAGTCCTGCTTGAATAATAGCAATGATAGTAATAACTGGGGATGGCAGTACTGACAGTTTGCATTTAGGAAGAATATTCTATGGGCTGGACACTGTGCTAAACACGTTCCGCGTACTGCTGTATCCAACTCACACTAAAGCCATTTCACCAATGATAAAACTGGGGCTTAAAGAAATGAACTCATGTACCTACCCAAGCTCACTTGACTGATAAGTGACAGAGTGAGGATTTGAACCCTGGAGTCTGACACCCAAGCCTCCCTATGAGCCACCATGGCACATGGTCTTTACTAGGGTTAAATGAGACCCAGGGAGGTCTTGTCATGTGTGGAAGAGGTGGAGGGTGGCTGGAGGGGAGGCATCGCTCCCTGTCTGAGAGCGAAGATGATGACATAATTCATGGAAACACTGTCAACTGTGGCTGGTGGTTGGAAAGGTCCCAGCTGGGTCTCTGTCTAGTGCTAATGATTTTGCAGCAACATAGGGCCTCAAAGGAGCTTAAATGCAACACTCTCCAAGTTCAAAAGGGAGAACATAAAATTTCCATCAAAGTAACATTGTAGTGACAGCCTCCTTTTCCCTGAGGCTGATTGGACAAATTACATTCAATACTTTTGAGTTCTTCCTGGCTAAAGATGGAGGTCATTGACAGGAACTTCTTTTTCCTTTTCTTCTCTTTTCTTTTCTTTTCTTTTCTTTTTTTCTTTCTTTCCTTCCTTCCTTCCTTCCTTCCTTCCTTCCTTCCTTCCTTCCTTTCTTCCTTCTTTCTTTCTTTCTTTCTTCTTTTTTTTTAGACAGAGTCTTACTCTGTTGCCCAGGCTGGAGTGCAATGGCATAATCTTGGCTCACTGCAACCTCTGCCTCCTGGTTCAAGTGATTGTCATGCCTCAGTCTCCTGAGTAGCTGGGACTACAGGCACACATGACCATGCCTGACTAATTTTTTTTGTATTTTTAGTGGACACAGGGTTTCTCCATGTTGCCCAGGCTGGTCCTGAACTCCTGAACTCCTGAGCTCAGGCAATCCACCTGCCTTGGCCTCTGAAAGTGGTAGGATTACAGGCATGAGCCACCAAGCCTGGCCTGGAACTTTATATATATATATTCCATAGAGATGGAATCTCACTATGTTGCCCAGGTTGGTCTCAATCTCCTGCCTTAAGTGATCCCACTTCAACTTCTCAAGTAGCTAGGACTACAGGCATGTGCCACCATGCCTGTCTAATTTTCTAAAACAATTTTTTTTTTGTAGGGGGGTGGTATCACTATGTTGCCCATCCTGGTCTTGAACTCCTGGCCTCAAGCAGTCCTCCTGCCTCGGCCTCCCAAAGCACTGGGATTACAGGCATGAACCACCGTGCCAGGCCAGGAAGTTTTTTTAAGGTTGATATCGGTGGCCTTGCAGGCAATAAATAGTAGAGGGTAGACCCAGCAGCATAGCCAGGCTGAGCCCTCAGAGAGTCCCAGTGCATTTGGAAGGGGGATGGAGAAGCCAGACAGAGCTGGTTCAAACCCCTGTCTGTGTCTTCCTTGTATGTGACCTGGGCACATTACTTAACCCTTTGTGAGACTCAGTTTTCTCTCCTGTACAATGGGAACAATGTATCCCTTGCAGGGCTTTAATGAGGAACAAAGATATTCTATGTGATATGCTTGACATTGAATTGGTTTCCAGCACAGACTATCAACTCTGCTAGGACTCTGTGCATTTTTTTTTCTTTTTAGATGGAGTCTCGCTTTGTTACCCAGGCTAGAGTTCAGTGGCGTGATCTTGGCTCACTGCAACCTCCATTTCCCAAGTTCAAGTGATTCTTGTGCCTCAGTCTCCTTAGTAGCTAGGATTGCAGGCGTCTGCCACCATGCCCAGCTAATTTTTGTATTTTTGTAAAGACGGGGTTTCACCATGTTGGCCAGGCTAGTCTCGAACTCCTGATCTCAAATGATCTGCCCGTCTCAGCCTCCCAAAGTGCTGGGATTACAGGCGTGAGCCACTGCACCTGGCTGGACTCTGTGCCTTTTGAACAAGGTGTCAGGTGGAAAAATATTTTCCTGGATGTCTGCCCTCCTGTGCAATGCTTCTGAGAGCTCTGAGCCCCACCTGCCCCGACAGAGGCACCCTGATGACCTCCCCTGCTGGTGCCCATTTGCCCTGTTCCCCTGCAGAGTGTGACCTGTGATGCAGACCAAGGAATTCCCACCATAAGTGAGTCCCCGATGGGCTGCCCCTCTTAAGAAGGCCCCATGCAGGCTGGGTGTGGTGGCTCACACCTGTAATCCCAGCACTTTGGGAGGCCGAGGCGGGCGGATCACCTGAGAGGTTGAGAGTTCGAGACCAGCCTGACCAACATGGAGAAGCCCCGTCTCTACTAAAAATAAAAAATTAGCCAGCATGGTGGTGCGTGCCTGTAATCCCAGCTACAGGGGAGGCTGAGGCAGGAGCATCGCTTGAACCTGGGAGGCGGAGGTTGTGGTGAGCCGATATTGTGCCATTGCACTCCAGCCTGGGCCACAAGAGTAAAACTCCATCTCTCCATCTCAAAAAAAAAAAAAAAGAAAGAAAGAAAGAAAAGAAAAGGGAAAAAGAACGTCCCATGCAAAAGGTGGTGGAGTGCGAGTAGGCTGGGGAAGCTGGGTTGATGGGCTCCTGGAGTGTGCAGAGTGATTGACACCTGGAGGCAGGAGAGAGGCTCTGGTCAGCTCCCATGCTGAGGAGCTGGAGAAGGTGAATGAATGTTGTGGGGAGGGTGGGGAGGGAGTGTCTTGACAAGCGTAGACTTTTTTTGTTTGTTTGTTTTTTTGAGAATGGAGTCTCACTCTGCTGCCCAGGCTGGAGTGCAGTGGCGCGATCTTGGCTCACTGCAACCTCCACATCCCGGGTTCAACAGTTCTCCTGCCTCAGCCTCCCGAGTAGCTGAGATTACAGGCGCCCATCACCTCATCTGGCTAGTTTTTGTATTTTTTAGTAGAGACGGGGTTTTACTGTGTTGGCCAGGCTGGTCTCGAACTCCTGACCTCAGGTGATCTGCCTGCCTCGGCCTCCCAAAGTGCTGGGATTACAGGCGCGAGCCATCGTGACTGGCCAAGTGCAGCCTTTTGAAGTCTGTCCTGGGTTGAATTGTGTACCCCCCAAAATTCATGTCCTTCCTGGACCTCAGAATGTGACTTTATTTGGAAACAGGGTCATTGCAGAAGTAATGGAAGTAATGAGTTAAGGTAAAATGAGATAGAACTGTGGTAGGGGAGCCTTTGATCTGAAACAACTGGTGTCCTTATCATCAGAGGAGGACACACAGACACACAGAGGGAAGACAGGCATACAATGACAGAGGCAGAGATTAGAGTGGTGTATGCACAAGCCACTGTCCTGCAAGGATTGCCGGCAGCCGCAGGCAGAGGCAGGCGGATCGCCTGATCCCAGGCATTCAAGACCAGCCTGGGCAACATGGCAAGACCTCATCTCTACAAAAAATGCAAACATTAGCTGGGCATGGTGGTGCGAAACTGTAGTTCCAACTACTTGAGAGGCTGAAGTGAGAGGATCACCTGAGCCTGGGGAGAGTGGGGCTGCAGTGAGCCATGATTGTACCACTGTACTGCACCCTGAGCAAGAGTGAGACCCTTTCTCAAGAAGCCAGGAAGGAAGCAAGGAGCAGATCTTCCCCCTGAGCCCCCAAGAAGAAAACAACCTTGCAACAGCTTGAGTTTGGTGTTGTTCTGAGTCACCTAGTTTGTGTCACAGGAAACTAAGACAGACACGCCCAGAGGGTGTGAGGAAGAGGGTCTGCAGAATCGGCTCTTGGGGCCCCCCAGGCAGAACAAGGAGGAGACAAGCTCTAGAAAACTGCATACATTGGATGCGACAGCAAATAAACCAATTGGTATAAGGAAGCACACAGGTTGATAGCACACAATAGATTCAGAAACAGTTTCCCATATGCATGAAAATGTTTGGCATTTCAAATCAGTAGAGAAAAAGTGGGATTATCCAAGACATGGTATTGAGATAACTTAGCACAGTCTGAAAAACATGAAACTGGGGTCCCTCTGTTGCTCCTTATGTAAAAATGAATTCTAGATGGATCAGAGAATTAAATGTCTTATCAAAAAAAAAAACAAAGCCACAGCTTCCAGGATGGTGGAATAGACATACTTTTCACAATTCCTCCTTTGCAGCTAAAACCTTTGAATATTGGATGTAAAACAAACAGATGAAGACTCTGAATGGTGGGGAGAGAAGGCAGATGGGCTGGGAGTTCAGAACTCAAGGAATGGCCTGGCAGTGAGGTCCCTGGGTTTTCTTCTTGTCTCATATATCCCAGACTGCATTCTGAAGAAGCTGGCAGCCTAGAAATGCCAACAGGTACAGGTTTTTTTTTTTTTAAACACTCCAAAAAAAGCCTGCTTTTTAAAGCCAAATGACTAGAGGAAAGGGCCAGGAAAGGGACAGCCTCATGAAATTAAAAAAAAAAACTTTGGGCTAGAGGTGGTGGCTCCCACCTGTAATTCCAGCACTTTGGGAGGTGGAGGCAGGTGGATCGCTTGATCCCAGGCATTCAAGACCAGCCTGGGCAACACAGCAAGACCTTGTCTCTACAAAAAATACAAAAATTAGCTGGACATGGTGGTGCAAACCTGTAGTTCCAGCTACTTGGGAGGCTGAGGTGGGAGGATCACCTGAGCCTGGGGAGATTGAGGCTGCAGTAAGCCATGATCATGCCACTGTACTCCAGTCTGAGTGACAGAGTGAGACTCTCACTCAAAAAAAATCCCCAAACTTTAGACAATAACCTCTGCACTCCAGCCAAATAAGGCTGAAAGCACTGAGACCCTATGCCCACTCCTGCCAGCAAAGGCCAAGGGTAGATCTCAGACTGTCACCTTTTTTGTTTGTAATGAGGCACCCTAATCCAGCCCTTCACTGAGGTGGTGGCAGGGAAGCCTCCAGTGAGGACTGATACTTGCATTCCTGCTGGGTGCTCATGAAAGCTGCTCCCTCTGCAGGTTTGGTGGACAGCCTTGTGGAACCTAGACTGACACCCCCACCCAGTGATAACGAGGCACCCCTTCTCCTCCCTGTTGGAGTGATTCGAAGGAGTTCTGGTAAAACAGAGGGTTTAAATAAGATCCACAGTCTTGTAACATATTATAAGAGTGATTTCAACTTAAGAAATCACTCATTATACCAAAATCGAGAAATATCTCAACTCGAATGAGACAAAGCAATCAACAGACACCAACACTGAGATGGCACAGATGTTAAAATTATCTGAAATGGATTTTAAAGCTGCTGTCATAAAAATGCTTCCATAATTGTGAACCCATTTGAAACAAATGAAAATGTAGAATGTCTCAGCAAAGGAATAGGAAGTCCTGGCAAAGAAATAGAAGATATGAAAAACAACAAATGGAAATTTTATTTTTATTTTTACTTTTTGGTTTTTGAGACAGAGTCTTGCTCTGTTGCCCAGGCTGGAGTGCAGTGGCACGATCTCAGCTCACTGCAACCTCCACCTCCTGGGTTCAAGCAATTCTCCTGCCTCAGCCTCCTGAGTAGCTGGGACTACAGTCACGTGCCACCATGCCTGGCTAATTTTTGTATTTTTAGTAGAGACGGGGGTTTCGCCATGTGGCCCGGGGGGTCTCGAACTCCTGACCTCAGGTGATCCCACCCGCCTTGGCCTTCCAAAGTGCTGGGATTACAGGCGTGAGACACTTCATCTGGCCCCAAATGGAAATTTTAGAACTGAAAAATACAATAATCAAAATGAAGCCTCAGTGAATGAGCTTGACCACAGAATGATGGGACAGAGGCAACAAGTGGCAAACTTGATAAAAGAATAATAGAAATTACCCAAAATGAACCACAGGGAGAAAATGGGCTTGTATAAAGCCTCAAGGATCCATAGGATAATAATAAAAGATCTAACATTAATGTCATAGAAGTCCCGAAAGGAGAGTAGAAAGAGGTTGGGGCTAAAAACTCTTCAAAGAAAGAATGGCTGAACCCCCCCCCCACCTAATTTGATGGAAGACATAAACCTGCAGGTTGAAGAAGCTTGGTAAACAAACCCCAATCAGGAAAATGCAGAGAAATATATTCCAAGACACATCATAATCAGATTTCTAAAAAAAATCTGGAACACAATGAGAGAAAATGACACTTTATCTATATGAAAAAATAATTCGAATTATAGCAGATTTCTCATCTGAAACCATAAAGGCCATAAAAGACGAAGCACAACAGTTTTCAAATGCTTACAGAAAAGAATCGTCAGCCCAGAATTCTACATGAAGTAAAAATGTCCTTTGGAAATGAAGAGGCATTTAAGACATCCTCAGATTAAGAGAAAGTAAGAGATTCGGTCACCAGCCAACCTACTCTGAAAGAATGGCTAACGAAAGGTCTCAGTTGGGTGCAGTGGCTCATGCCTGTAATCCCAGCACTTTTAGGGCCAAGGCAGATGGATTGCTTGAGCTCAGGAGTTCGGAACCAGACTGAGCAACCTGGTAAAGCCCTGTCTCTACAAAAAAATACAAAAATTAGCTGGGCATGGTGGTGCACACTGGTAGTCCCAGCTACTTAGGAGGCTAAGGTGGGAGGATTGCTTGAGTCCAGGAGGTTGAGGCTGAGGTGAGCCGTGATCACACCACTGCACTCCAGCCTGGGTGACAGAGCAAGATCCTGTCTCAGAAAAAAGAAAATGATAAAGAATGAATCTTGGAATACCAAGAAAAAAGAAAGAAAGACAGAAAGGCTAAAAATATGGGTAAATACAATATGCCTTCCTTGTATTCTTCAGTGTTCTAAGTTATGTCTGATGGTTAAGTAAAAGGTATAATATTGATGAAGTACTCAATTTATGTAGAGGAAATATTTAAGACAATTAAATTATAAATGGGAAAGTGTAAAGGGAAGTAAAGTTTCTGCATTACCTTCAAACTGATTAAATGCTGACACTAGTAGACTATGATTCATTATGTATACATAGTAAAATATCTAAGGTAACCTTAAAAAGTATGCAAAGAGATACATTAAAACCATAAATAAGAACAGAATTCTAAACAAATGTTCAAGTAAACCACAGGAAGGCAGAAAAAAGAAAACAGAGAAATGACATAAAAAAGAAAACAAAAAATAAAATGTCAGGCTTAAGCCCTAACAAATTAATAATTACATTAAATGTAAATGGCCTAAGTATACCAGTTAAAAGAGAGACATTAGCATAGCAAATTCAAAAACAGCCACTATGGAAGATAATTTAGCAGTTTTTTAAAAATTTAAGAAACACTTACCATATGGTGTAGCAATTGCACTCTTGGATGTTTATCCTAGATAAATGAAAACTTATATCCATGCAAAAATGGATTATTCATAGCAGCTTTATTTGTAACAGCAAAAACTGGAATAGTCCTACAATTGGTGAATGGTTTAACAAACTGTGGAGCATCCATGAAATACTACTTAGCAGTAAAAAGGAATGAACTATTGATACGGGCAACAACTTAGATGGGTCTCAAGGGCATTATGATGATTCAGAAAAGCCAATCTCAAAAGGTCACTGAGTGTAGGATTCCACTTATATAAAATTCTCAAAATGACAAAATTATAGAGATGAAAAACAAACTAGTCTGGGGGTAGAAGTGGTGGAGGGAAAGAGTATGAGTGTGTCTATAAAGAGATAGCATAAGGGAGATCTTTGTGATGATATACAGTTCTGTATCTTGATTGCAATGGTGGTTACATGAATCCACACAAGTGATAAAATTACGTAGAACTACAAGTACACATTGTACCAACGTCAATTTCTAAAGCTATGTAAGCTGTAACCACTGGGAGAAACTGGGTGGGGATTATGTACAACCTCTCTGTCCTATCTTGATAACGTTCTATAAATCTATAATTGTTTCAGAATAAAACGTTTAAAAAGAAAATAAAATTATAGAAGCAAGTGTGAGTGAAATAAAATACAAAACCTAGAACTCAAAAAGGAAAGAATTGATAAATTTGACTACAGAAAATTCTAAAACTTCCATTTGGCAGAGAAGACCATAACATAAAGTCAAGAACAATGAAACACTGGGAAAACATATTTGCAACATATGTGGCAGATGAATGGGACAGGCCAGTTTCTCTGCTTTATAAAGAATTTGCATAAGTCAATAAGAAAATAAAACAATAGAAAAATAGGCAAAGGATGTGCATGGTCAATTTATAGTAAAATAAACACAAATGGCCAGTAAATGTGGGAAAGCTGCCCAGCCTCATTCTTAAAGAAAGAAATGTAAAACAAACAACAGTGAAATTTGTTGTTCATTTATCAGGTTAACAAAAATGGAAAACTGTGATGCCACAGGGCTGGTGAGGATGGAGGAGTAGATACTTTCCTATGTGCTAGTGGGAGTGTAAATCAGTGCACTCTTTCTGGAAGACAACTAGGAAATAATCATGAAAATTAAAAATATTCTCAGCAGTAAAGTTATGCTAAAAACCTATTCTCAAGAGTTTCTCAAGATACATGCCCCAGGATCTTTGTTTGTTTTGTTTTGAGATGCTCTGTTCCCCAGGCTGGAGTGCAATGGCGCCATCTCGGCTCACTGCAACCTCTGCCTCCCAAGTTCACACCATTCTCCTGCCTCAGCCTCCCGAGTAGCTGGGACTACAGGCACCCGCCACCATGCCTGGCTAATGTTTTGTATTTTTAGTAGAGATGGGGTTTCACCGTGTTAGCCAGGATGGTCTCGATCTCCTGACCTCGTGATCTGCCCGTCATAGCCTTCCAAAGTACTGGGATTACAGGCAGGAGCCATCGCGCCCGGCCGCCCCAGGATCTTTTTGTGCCAATAAATGGGTTATATTTGTAAAGCTCTTAAAATGGTGTGTGACACATAAGAAGTCCTATGTAAGTGTTTATTAGATAAAGCAACAGAAAAATTATATGTGCAAAGCTTTCAAAAAGAAACAAATAGCATGTATGTGATAGGACTCCTTTTTGTATTTAAAAATATATCCACATAAATGTGAATATTTGCTTTATACATGTGTGTATGTGTATATTTCTGTATGGGAGTGGGGAGGGAAGTGTTTACTTCATTTCTCTTTATATTTATTTTTATTTTTTGTAGAGATGAGGGTCTTGCTATGTTGCCCAGGCTGGTCTCAAACTCCTGGCTTTAAGCAATCCTTCTGCCTCAGCCTGGCAAAATGTTAGGATTACAGGTGTGAACCGTGCCTGGCGTGTGTACTTAATTTCTTTACTTTGTAGAAATCTGTGGTAGGCTGAACCATTTTTCAGTAGTTATCTGCTCCCCTTCCTCTTCCTAATGGGCATGAAGTAGACGTCTCTCCTTGGGTTTGGTTACGTGATGTGCTTTCAGCAATAGAATGTGAGCGAGTGTTGTGCAAACAGAGGCTTTCAACGTGCTTTTGTGGTTTTGTCTGGCTTCTTGTGTTTCTGCCAATGGCCTTAGGAGAACATGCTCTACATTATCACTGGTCCTAGACTGGGGACGATGTGGAGACCCACAGACTGAAGCAGAGCTGTTCCAGCCACTTGCAGACCTGTAAGTGAAAAATGTATTTGTCACTGAAAGCCACTAAGATTTGGGGGTTCTTTGGGATGCAGCATGATTACTCTAGTAGATGACTAATATAACACCCCTCTAAACTTTTTTTTTTTTGAGATGGAGTTTTGCTCTGTCGCCCAGGCTGGAGTGCAGTGGTGTGATCTCAGCTCACCACAACCTCCACCTCCCAGGTTCAAGTGATTCTTGTGCCTCAGCCTCCTGAGTAGCTGGGATTACAGGTGTGCACCACCACACCCGGCTAATTTTTGTATTTTTAGTAGAGACTGGGTTTCACCATGTTGGCCAGGCTGGTCTCGAACTCCTGACCTCAAGTGATCCGCCTGCCTCAGCCTCCCAAAGTGCTGGGATTACAGGCATGAAATACCCACCCAGGCCCCTCTAAACTTTTGATCTGTTTCTCATTTTACATATATATGTATATGTGTGTGCGCCTATATATATATACATATTTTCAACATATGAATATACATGATATGAATATATAATATGAATATATATGAATATGTGATATAAATATATATTCATATACTATATATATTCAACATATGAATATACATGATATGAATATATACAAATATGTGATATAAATATATATTCATATACTATATATTCAACATATAAATATATATTCAACATATGACTATATAATATGAATATATATAGGCACACATACATATATATTTTATTATTTCAGAATGTCAGTAGGAATTATCTAGGTGGAGAGATTATGGCTCATTTTGAATTTTCTTTTTCTTTTTTTTTTTTCTTTTAAATAGAGACAGGGTCTCACTAAGTTGCCCAGGCTGGTCTCAAACTCTTGGGCTCAAGTGATCCTCCTGACTCAGCCTCCCAAAGTGCTGGAATTATAGGCATAAGCCACCAAGCCTGGCCAATTTTCTTTAAAAATTAAACAATCTTAAATATCATGTGTTATAAAGGGGAGATTCAGAAGGTGGTTGAAGGAGGCAAGTCTTATTCCTGACTGTTGTGGGGAGACCTGAGGTGGCAAGGAAGAGAGATGTCAGTGGTTCTTTGCTTTTTCATTGACATCTCCATGTTTCTTTGCAGCACATACAGCCACCTGCACATGGGGAGCTTGGTCTGGGAGGCTGCCTGCTCCCCCTTCGAGCCTGGGTGGCATGTGTCCAGGTGCCACCCCTAAGCGGAAGAGCCTTTCCTGGGGTGGTGTGCAGATGGCCGCAAGGGAGGCAAGGTGGCCCAGGGAGGAAGAGAGAAGCCCAGGAGAAGCCAGCTCAGGATACCTCTTGGACATGGCATGAGAGCGCGCTGTCTTTGGCATGTTCCGCAGGAGAAATCCATCAGAGGAAGTGAGAGTGAAGGTAGGAAACAGAACTCATCTTGTGAGCAGCCCTTCTTGCCAACGCCACACATCCTTGTTGTCCAAATGTCAAGTGAGAAATGTATCTGTGTGCATTGTCAGACCTCATTGCTGGGAGATGTCAGCGCTGCCCGCAACTCCACTGGGAGAGGACAACTGGGAGATCCATGTATGGAGCCCTCCTGGACTCTGCCGCACGTGCCTCTTCCCTGAGCTGATTTTAATCTGTGTCCTTTTGCTGTAATAAGCTGTAAGTGTGAGTAGGATGCCCTTCTGAGTTCTGTGAGTCCTTCTAGCAAATTATCAAACATAAAGGTGGTCTTGGAGACCCCCTGAACTTGCTGGGGGTGTCAGAAGTGAGAGTCCTTTTGTGGACTGTTTCCCTAAATTTCCTCTCCCTCATTTTTGGAATACATATATACACACATATATGCATATATATGCATACGTATACACACATATATACATGCATATGTGTGTGTGTGTGTATGTGCGTGCACGTGTGTATAATCTCATCCCTTGGTCCTCACAGGGCCTCTGTTTCCCTGTCTGAACCCTGTGACAGGCACAGGGCTGGTGAGAGGGCATTTCCAGGCTCCAGTTTGGAGAATGGGTGAAACACAGACTACTCATTATCATAGTCATTGGTTTTTATTTTTGGTCTTGATGAAAATGGGGCAATTTTTACCTTGTCATAAAGCACACACCACCATGACTTAACTGTGCCAATTTATCAAGCTGACTTCATGCATTCACACATTTGATGGTTTGATACATTTACGACATTTTCAAAACATGTCCCCTTTGGAAAATTGTAGCGTGAAGGGAACATGTTTACCCTCTTCATACAATTATGACTAATCTGTTTTTAGGAATTGATTAGAATAGAGGCTTTTCTTGGTGGGGCTGCTGAAAGAGGAAGGAGGTGATTTGTGTAGCAGTGACTGGAGAAAGATGGGAAGAAGAGAATACCGAGGAGGGGTCCCAGAGAGGGGACTGCAGTATCTGTGTCCTTCAACAGCCATTGGAGTTGTGATGTGGAGAGGTGTTTTCAGAAGAACCTCAGTGAAGCCCCAAAGGTGGGCAGAGTGGCCCTGGACTCTGTTGATAGATGCAGAGGTAGATCCAGCGGTGCTTGGCCTCAGGGAGGCCATGGCTTCCGGGGCACTGGCATGCAGACCCTGGGCACAGACACTACAGTTGTGGTGTACATTGTTGGTGCCTACCTGTGATGGTTATTTTATTTTTTATTTTTTTTAGAAACATGGTCTCACTCTGTTGCCCAGGCTGGAGTGCAATGGTGTGATCGTAGTTCACTGCAGCCTGAACTCCTGGGCTCAAGTGATCCTCCCACGTCAGCCTCCTGAGGTACGGGACACCACGCCAGGCTAATTAAAAAAATTTTTTTGTGGAGGTGGAGTCTTGCTATGTTGCCCAGATTGGTCTCAAACATTGGCCTCAAGCAATCCTCCTGCCTCGACCTCCCAAAATGCTGGGATCACAGGCATGAACCACAGCTTTTAACCTGATGGTTAAGTTTATGTGTCAACTTGACTGAGCCACAGAGTGCCTAGACATTTGGTCAAGCATCATCCTGGGTTTGTCTCTAAGAGTGTTTTTGGATGAGATTAACGTTTAAGTCAGTAGGCTGGAGTAAGGCAGATTGCCTCCCCCTTATGTGGGTGGACCTCATCCAATCAATTGAAGACCTCATTAGGATAAAAAACCTGAATAAAAGAGAAATTATTGGCTGGGCACGTTGGCTTACGCCTGTAATCCCAGCACTTTGGGATGACAAGGCAGGCAGATCACTTAAGGTCAGGAGTTCGAGACCAGCCTGGTCAACACGGTGAAACACCATCTCTACTAAAAATACAAAAATTAGCCGAGCATGAGCTGAGCACGGTGGCTCACGCCTGTAATCCCAGCACTTTGGGAGGCCTAGGCGGGTGGATCATGAGGTCAGGAGTTCGAGACCAGCCTGACGAACATGGTGAAACCCCGTCTCTACTAAAAATACAAAAATTAGCTGGGCATGGTGGTGTGCGCCTGTAATCCCAGCTACTCAGGAGGCTGAGGCAGGAGAATCGCTTGAACCCAGGAGGCGGAGGTTGCAGTGAGCTGAGATTGTGCCCCTGTGCTCCAGCCTAGGTGACAGAGTGAGACGCCGTCTCAAAAAAAAAAAAAAAAAAAAGAAAGAAAGCCAAGCGTGGTGGCGGGTGCCTGTAATCCCAGCTACTCAGTAGGCTGAAGCACAAGAATTTCTTGAACCCAGAGGTCGGAGGTTGCAGAGAGCCAAGATTGGGCCCCTGCACTACAGCCTGGGCAACAGAGCGAGACTCCATCTCAAAAATAAAAAATAACATAACATAACATAACATAAATAATAAAATATAAAATAAAATAAAAAACTTCTGCCTGTCTTTGAGCTTTAAGCCAGCACATTGGTCTTCTGCCTTCAGAGGTGGACTGGGACTGAATCTATACAATCAGTTCTCCTGGGCCTCCCGCGGGCAGACTACACTATCTTAGGGCTTCTCAGCCTCCCTAACTGCATGAGCCAATTCTTTATAATACATTCCTTTATATAGATATCTTATTAGTTCTGTTTCTCTGGAGAACCCTTATGCACTACCGAAAATTCATTTCCCTCTTTCCTTCCACCAGAGCCCTAAGTTGGTAGAGTTGACTGCCTCCCCTCCCACAACACCGACCTTTCCCCACTTGGACCCCAGCGAGCCTGAGCACGTGTCATTTCCCTTGGTGACTGTGATTGGTCCAGGGCTGGCCATGTGACCTAAGCCAGTCCAGTTAGATGGAAGGCGAGACTCCGCACTCTATTCCGGGGTGGAGTTTTTGCTCCTCCCTTCAGTCCCTGCTTTTGGGTTGGAACAGGAAACAGGGAGCTGTGATTGACACTTGCAGGCTAAACCGTGTGACGGATGCTGTGGCTTCACGGGGGCACCAGCAGCTGAGGCAGGAAGGCTAGAGCTACAGAATGAGGGCGTGGGTCCCTGAGCCCAATTACGATATTTCTTGGGTGTCCCAGAAATATCCTGGGTGACACTGGGGGGTGCTGAGGTCTTAGGGCCAGCTGTGGTTTCAGAGGCACTGTAATGTGGAAATTGCCGTGATCTCATTTGTAACCCCAGACTAGTAAGGGCTGTAGACAGCTTTGGTCCCATAAGACCAGAGGAGGTCCCACCTCTTTTCATTTCCTTCCAAACTCAGGTGCCCTTTGCTTGAGAGATGCTGTTACCCAGCTCAGCTCCTGGGGGAAGATTCAGCTCCCGAGGCAGCTGGTCCTGAGGATGATGAGGCCTCCTGCTTGTCTTAGGCACTCACTGCATCTATGTGCCTCCGATTTGATGTCTATGACCATACAACTCTTAACGTCACAGCTGCTCTCACCTAGTTACCCAGAAACCACACTCACAACAGGCTGTCCATCAAAGTCCTCCTGGCTCACCATGTTCATGTCACACAGCGAAGAGAACCTCACGTGTGGAGTCTTGGTTTTTCTCTAGTCCCCCTTCCTGTGATGATGAATGTCTGGTGCAGTATTTTTCCCCTACACCTGCAAAAGTCTCTCTGTCTCTGTCTCTGTCTCTCTCTTCTCTTTTTTTTTTGAGACAGGGTCTTGCTCTGTTGCTCAGGCTTGAATTCAGCTGCATGATCTTAGGTCACTGCAGCCTCCAACTCCTGGGGTCAAGCGATCCTCCTGCTTCAGCCTCCCGAGTAGCTGGGACTACAACTGTGCACTACCACATCTGGCTAATTTTACAATTTTTTGTAGAGATGGGGTCTTGCTATGTTGCCCAGGCTGGAGTGCAGTTGCATGACTATAGCTCACTTCAGCCTCCAACTCCTCGGCTCAAGCAATCCTCATGCCTCAGCCTCATGAGCAGCTGGGACTATCATGCCCTAATGTTGGCATGCATCTGTAGTCCCAGCTACTCGTGAGGCTGATTTTTAAATTTTTTGCTAATTAAAAAATTTTATTTTGTTTTGTAGAGACAGGGTCTTGCTATGTTGCCCAGTCTGCAAAAGTCTCTACTCATTTTAAACATGTACCAGGGCGGGATCTGATCCTGAGCACCCAGAAACTCAGCGTTCTGGATTCATACAGTCTTCCCTGCCTCCCCCTACACAGGGAGCCATCTGCAGTGAAGACACTGGCCTTGTTCTTTGGGACACATGGAACATATAGTGTTTATGGCAGGTCCAGTGGACTGTGCCTCATCTCCACGGAACTCCTATCTCACAAGCGCAGGTCAGGCAGAATAAGAAAAGTGATGGTCACACCTTTCTGGTCTCAAATTCCTGAAGTCAAGGTCGTCTTGTGACGGGTGTGACTGTCGCTAAAAGTGAAACAACAGGATGCAGGCCTGTGCAGGAAATGCAATTAGCACCGACACTTCTTATACCTCTCTTCTCACTTATCTAATTATTATCTAATTAAATAAGATGTTCTGTCTACAGTAGAGGCAACCATACAGACAGGGTGACTTGCTCAGCTGGGGGACTTTGGCATGCTCGATCACACATGTATTAGTGACATGTACAGTTATTACTTTAGACTAAACGACAAAATATTGTCCTCTAGAGTAGAATTAGAAAACAGAATTTTGACTTGTGAATTTGCTAGAATTCTTCCTTCTTTCTGTGCCCCTTAGGGGTATTGATTTATTCTTTTTCTTTTTCTTTCTTTCTTTCTTTTTTTTTTTTTTTTTTTTGAGATAGAGTTTTGCTCTTGTTGCCCAGGCTGGAGTGCAATGGCACAATCTTGGCTCACCTCAACCTCCGCCTCCCGGGTTGAAGCGATTCTCCTGCCTCAGCCGCCCGAGTAGCTGGGATTACAGGCAGGCACCACCACGCCCGGCCAATTTTGTATTTTCAGTAGAGATGGGGTTTCTCCATGTTGGTCAGGCTGGTCTCGAACTCCTGACCTCAGGTGATTCGCCCACCTAGGAGTCCCAAAGTGCTGGGATTACAGGTATGAGCCACTGCACCTGGGCTAATTTATTCTTTAGCCCATGAGATGCAAAGAAAGTTCTTCGAATGCATCTCAGAAGCACCCCTGGACTCTGAATTCATGGAGACATCATCTTGGAACACACACCATTGCAAGCTCTCAGGGCTGCTCTCTGGGCAGTGTTTTTTTGTTTTGTTTTTAAAATAAATAAATGTAAGGTGAATACTCTTGAGTTTAAAATGTTTCCTTCCGTTTCTCTCCTCATTTGGCTCCCTTTCTCCCTCTTTTCTATTGAAATCTGCTTTTTAAGAAGTTTTTAATTTTTTTTTTTTTGAGACTTGGTTTCACTCTGTCACCCAGGCCGGAGCGCAGTGGTGTGATCATAGCTCACTGCAGCCTCAAACTCAAGGGATCCTCCCATCTTAGCCTCCCCAGTAGCTGGGACTACAAGTCCGTGTCACCGAACCCAACTAATTTTTTGTAGAGATGGGGTTTCGCTATGTGGCGCCAGGCTGGTCTTGAAATCTGCCTCGCCCCCCCAGAGTGCTGGGATTAGAGGTATGAGCCACTGAGCCTGGCCCCAACAAAGCTCTGAAATTAGGGACCCAGTAAGTTTCTCCATTGTGATTGGTGTCTGTGGCCGTAAGTCTTGTGAAAATGTTCTGGTTAAAAAAAAATTTACACAAACGATTTCCAATAATATAAGACCTCAGATACAAATCGAACCAAGTGGAAGCTTAGGATAGAAAATGGCAGTTTCCTGACCCTGTCCTCCCACCCCCATCCTGCTGACTCCAGGACCACCTCTCTGCACAGTTTCCCTCTGCAGCTCATCTGGTAGCTGTTGCTGGAATGCTGGACAATATGTTTCTTTCTCTGTTTCTTCACTTGCCAAGAGTAGCAACTGGGGCTGAGAGCAGCGGCTCATGCCTGTAATCTCAGCACTTTGGGAGGCTGAGGTGGGAGGATTGCTTGAACCCAGGAGTTTGAGACCAGCTTGGGTGACATACTGAGACACTGTGTCTCTTTTTAAATTTTTAAAAATTAGCTAGGCATGGCGGTGCATACCTGTATTCCTGGCTACTCAGAAGGCTGAGAGGGGAGGATCGCTTAAGGCCAGTAGTTCGAGGCTGCAGTGAGCTATGATGGCGCCAGTATACTCTAGCCTGAACAACAGAACAAGAGCCTGTCTCTAAAAATAAAAATAAGCTGGGCATGGTGGCTCACACCTATAATCCCAGCACTTTGGGAGGCTGAGACTGGCAGATCATTTGAGGTCGGAAGTTCGAGACCAGCCTGGCCAACATCGTAAAACCCCATCTCTACTAAAAATACAATAATTAGCCAGGTGTGGTGGCGGGCTCCTGTAATCTCAGCTACTTGGGACGCTGAGGCAGGAGAATTGCTTGAACTTGGGAGGCGGAGGTTGCAGTGAGCCGAGATCGTGCCACTGCACTCCAGCCTGGGCAATAGAGGGAGACTCAGTCTCAAAAAACAAACAAACAAACAAACAAACAAACAATAACAAAAAGCCATACAAATAAAAATAAAAAAAGGAACTACTGATGCTTGCTGTGTGGTCAATGAGGACTTAATTGCTCAATTGATCAACACCACATTCTTCCTGCCTCTGCTTCTCTCCCCGTGTGAGCTGAGAACATTCTTTTTCCTTCTTGTATTGGCTCCCTGAGTGGGGTCTTTGGACACCGTGAGGGCGTGCTGACACCCAGGCTTCCTTTGAGGGTGGGTGAGTAGGTTGCCCCGGATGCCCCCAGTCTCTGTGGGAGGAAGGCAATTCTGGGCTCTGGTTCTCTCTCTCCTGATTGCCCAATGATCTGCCTGGGGTTGGATGAAGGCTGCCATATTTGTCAGCACGTGGGCCAGGGAGATGGCTGGTGAAAGCGGATGGGAGCAGACGTTTCCTAATCACGCCACTCTCAGTCCCCCTTTCCCCAGCCTCCACCAGGCTGGCCTGGCTGGATTCCCACCCCCACTCCCCACCATTCCACTGAATTCCTAGTCACGACTTCCTCCCCCTTTCATCATTCCGTGTGGCTCCATTCATTTTCTTGTCTTCCAGAAACACGCTGAAGTTTCTTATTCACCGGGTAAGAACTTTCTCCCCTTTCCTGTCTGCCTGCTCCCCAGGAAAACCATATCAGCCTTTTGAACAGGTCTCCAGGCACCACGTGGAGGCCCGAGCTCCATGGCCAGACGGCCCTGGACAGACAGTCTACGAACAAAGCCCAGGCGTGATCTCCGATGATAGGCTGCTTGGGCCTTTCTGGGTTCCCTTTATAGATGTTCCAGACAGTTCTATTCATCCTAAACTTCCTCGAAGGTTTAATAACAACCTCTCAACCTGGGGCCATTTGGGAAGTATTGAGTCATCTTTACAACGGAGGAGTTGAGGTGGTGGTTGAATCAAGCCAAACTGCACATCCCTTCTTCCGAGAAGAGGTGCCCATGAGAGCACACTTCTACATGCCTGGTTACTCCAGGAATCAGTTCTTGTGAAAATGAACGAAAGTTTTGAATGATTCCAAAAATCTCTGTGAGCACTTTCCTTTTTTTTTTTTTTTTTTTTTTTTGAGACAGAGTCTCGCTCTGTCACCCAGGCTGAAGTGCAGTGGCACGATCTTGGCTCACTGCAGCCTCCGTCTCCTGGGTTCAAGCGATCCTCCTGCCTCAGCCTCCCAAGCAGCTGGGATTACAGGCAAGTGCCTCCACGCCTGGCTAATTTTTGTATTTTTAGTAGAGACGGGGTTTCACCATGTTGGCCAGGCCTGTCTTGAACTCTTGACCTCAAGTGATCCACCAGCCTCAGCCTCCCAAAGGCTAGGATTATAGGATTACAGGCATGAGCCACCACGCCCAGCCTGACATTATTCCATTTTCCAGGGGAAACCAGTGGGCATAGGAGGGCAGCCAGACAGATCGGGGGTGTTGCCTCAGGTCTCCAGACTGGGGGTGTTGCAATTCGGTTTCTGGCGGAGTGTGGCTCTTGCGTTAGGAACAACTCCAGATCCACTCCCTGGGACTCCACATCAAATCATGGCTCTCCTAATCGCTTGAACCCAGGAGGCAGAAGTTGCAGTGAGCAGAGATTGTGCCGCTGCACTCTGGCCTGGACAACAGAGTGAGACTCCATCTCAAACAAACAAACCAAAAAATCATGGCTCTCCTGGTTGTATCACTTATTTCCAGTCATCAGTCTTCGTAGACTAATTCTTTTTTTCTTTTCTTTTCTTTTCTTTTTTTTTTTTTGAGACAGAGTCTCACTCTGTCACCAGGCTGCAGTGCAGTGGCGTGATCTTGGCTCACTGCAACTTCTGCCTGCCGGGTTCAAGTGATTCTCCTGCCTCAGCCTCCCGAGTAGCTGGGACAACAGGTGTGCACCACCACGCCCAGCTAATTTTTGTATTTTTAGTACAGACGGAGTTTGCCCTGTTGGCCAGGATGATCTCCATCTCTTGACCTCGTGATCCTCTCCCCTCTGCCTCCCAAACTGCTGGGATTACAGGCGTGAGCCACCATGCCTGGCCTTTGTAGACTAATTCTATTACCCCAAAAGTTTGCCGGGTGGGACCGCCACAATGAATGACAACCCTGACTCAGGGGAGTTTGGGATGGCCCCAAACAGGTGAGTGCTGACTGTTCTCAGAGGAGTCTCTTCCTCTTTTCCTCACTGGATTCTCAGGTAATGCACAGACAAAAGTGCAGAAGGAAGTGTCACTGGCACTGGTTTATTTTAATTTTTTTTCCCAAAGAGCTTTGATTAATAGAACTAAAAAAGAACAGAGTATAGCCAGGACCAAAATTGGAGGTAACAAATCCAAACTGTATCCAGGCTGAGTGTTGGCTCGGGAAAACCCACTTCGTGGAGAAGAGGTGCCTTGAGGGTGGACAGGGAACCTGTCAGCTTTCCATGGGCGGGGCCTGGCTTGAGGGGCGGGGCTCTGGATGAGAGTGGGCGGGGCTCTGGATGGGGATGCACAGGCCCTGGCTGGCAATGGGTGGAGCTCTGATGGGGTGGGTGGGGCTCTGAATAAGAATGGGTGGGGCTCTGGCTGGGAGTGGGTGCGGATCTGGATGGGGATGCACAAGGCCCTGAATGGGGATGGGTGGAGCTCTGGGTGGGGTGAGCGGGGTTCTGAATGAGAATGGGTGGGGCTCTGAATGGGGTGGGCAGAGCTCTGGATGAGAATTGGTGGCACTTTGAAAGGAGTTGGGCAAGGCCCTGGATGAGAATGGGCGTGGCTCTGATTGGGGATGCACAGGGCCTGGCTGGATTGGGTGGGGTGCTGGATGAGAGTGGGTGGGGCTCTGGATGAGAGTGGATGGGGCTCTGGATGATTGTGGGTGGGGCTCTGGCTCGGGGTGGGCGGGGCTCTGGATGATAATTGATGGTGCTTTGGGAGGAGTTGGGCGGCGCCCTGGATGGGGGTGTGCAGGTCTCTGGACATGCATGGGTGTAGATCTGAACCTGTCAGCAGTGGTTGGAAGAGGGGTAATGGGAGGATAAAAGCAGGCTGTGGGAGAAGGTATGGTTCGGGAGAGACCATGGCCTCTGGACCTAGAATCTAGCTCTGTGGCTTGTCTGCTGCATAAGATGGACAAGTCCTTTGCCCCAGTCTCCTCATCAGCAACAGTCACCTCATGCAGATCAAATGGGAAGGTGCCTGTGAGGCACTCACATGGTGCCTGGCACGTGGTGGGCTCTAGGACTGGGTTCCCGTTTTTCCTTCCTCTGGATTTCCTATCGTCTTCCCTGCAGAGGGGGTCAAGGCACATGAGTGTGTGTGAATACCTATCCCCTCCCAAGACTTCTGTGAGACTCAGTGCACCTGGACGTGTCTTCCCCTTGGGGAACATTTAATGCAACAGAAACCAGACCGAGTTCTGGTTTCAGCCATGCCACTCACTGGCCATGTGACCCTCAGCTTTCTAGACACAGTCGTCCCATCTGAAAAAGACAGGTTTGAGACAAGAGAAGTTATCTCCAGCTTCCCTACAAAGCCCCCAAAGTCCTGGGTCCTTGCCTGTGGCTCCAAAACGGGGTCACATCGTGAGTCCCTCTGGGCACTGTTGGTGGGGTCCTCGCCCTTCGGCTCCCACTCAGTTCCCTGTGTCCACTTGCTTGGTTCATGGGACCTCTGGGGGTCCTCACTACAGTCCCTGCCCACTGTGGGAATGTGGAGGGCACAGACCAGGAAGCTCCTGACCCAAGGGGAGCCAGGGAGCTGATTTGGATGGGGAAAGTGTCTCTTCCAGGTCTGGGTGGTGCCTGTGGGGTCTGGATGGCAATGAATGCTGGGTGGCTACCTGTTCAACCCCTCCTCACCCGTCCTCCTCCCCCCAACTGGAGGCTCCCATCTTCCCCAGGTCCCTGAGGGTGGATTATCAGTGCATATGCACAGACACTGGTGTGAGTGCGTGTATGAGTGTGAGAGAGTGATATATGGTGTGAGATCAGGTGTGCATGCAGGTGCATGAGTGTGGGAAGGTGTGTGTGAGTGTATGCATGTGCCTGTGTGAGGGTGTCAGAGCCCTGCCCCAGCTGCACATATGCAACAGATGAAGGGAGTTACTCTGGCTGTAGATTTGGGGACTCAGATGCTTCCATGGGCTCCTCCTCCCCACCCACAGCAGCTCCTAGTGCCCTCTGTGCAGCTGGTAGATCTCTGGGCTAGTGGACTTATAAACTCTAACATTCTGTGATTCCAAGATGTAAGACTCAGATGAGTCACTAGAGAAAACCTGGTAACAAAATCCCACTAAGGCACAGATGGCTGCCATGCCCTTCTTCCCAGGGGATACATTTGGGCAGAGGAGGAGTCGGGGTGCTGGTAAAGTGGGGAAGGAGGGAGTGACCTGGGGTGACATGGGTACTTATGTCTGCAGGGAGCTATGGAGGGACACTGATGTCACATTCATGCAATAGGAAGGGAGAGGCCTTTCAAAAGGAGAAAAAGGAGGAGCCCCAGGTCCTAGGAGATGCCTTCAGGGGTCTGCATGCACAAACACCTCAAACGGAGGTATCTTAGTCAGCTCAGGCTGCCATAACAAAATAGCATAGTCTGGGTGGCTTGAACAACTGAAGTTTGTCTTCTCATGGTTCTGGAGGATGGAAGTCCAAGGTCAGGGTACAGCTTCCAGTAAGGGCTCTTTTCCTGGCTTGCAAACAGCCACCTTCTCATTGTATCTTCAAGGTGGGGAGAGAGGAAGAGAGAGAGCTGGCTAGTGTCTCTTCTTGTAAGGACACTAATCCCATCATGGGGACGCTACTCCAAGACCTCATCTAACTGTAATTATCTCCCAAAGGCCCCACTTCTGAATGCCATCATATCACAGGGTAGGGCTTCACCCTATGAATTTTGAAGTTGCAAAAACATTCAGTCCATAGCAGAGGGGTGGAGAACCACTGGGCGGCCAGAAAGGGAAGACTGAACATAACATGACGATGGCCTTTGGTAGTCACTGACAGCTTGCTATGTGTTAGGCATTGTGCTCAGAGTTCTATATGTATCAGCTCCCATCACTTTTGGGGCCCAAGGTGGGAATTTTTTCCCACACCTTGCACCCTCTGAACACAACCACCCCAAAACACAGCCATCCCAACTGAGCACCCCAATGTCCCAAATAACTCAGTGTATTGCCCTTTAAGTCACAGACTTCCCTGGTGCATTTAAAATGATTCCATTTAGCAAAATCAATTGACCCACAACTTTTTCAGGAACACAAATATTAGCTAATGCAAAAGACAAACAGAAAGGGATATTTTATCTCCTTGCATAACTAGCTCAATAGTTTTCTTTTACCTCCCTGGAGAGGAAGCAGAGTTATATAAGTCAAGCTTTGGTGTCTCAGGATGTCTGAAGTCACTGATGGCAAAAACTTAGAGTTCTAAGAGCCAGTCAGCCGTGAAACTCACTTTGTTAGTGGCAAAACAAGCAGGTTTGTAATCAACAAGTGTCCATTTCTTTTCTGTTCTGTGTACTCTTCACTTTTGGGGTGGGGGTCCCCACTGTTCTTGGGGTTGCCCTTTGAACACAATTAATCAGTATGTCTTTGCCCAAACTGGGGCAAGGGAGGTATTCACAGACAATAGATCACTTATTTGGATCCTAATTTGTGTGTGCATCTTGCCCTATGCTTTTTCCTTCAGGTTCCATAATGGGTTTAACTGTGTCCCCTATACCAGTGATCCCCAACCTTTTTGGCACCAGGGACTGGCTTAGTGAAAGACAATTTTTCCACAGATGGGGCAAGAGATGGTTTCAGAATGATTCAAGCCCATTCCATTTATTGTGCACTTTATTTCAATTATTATTACATTGTAATAGGTAATGAAATAATTCTACAACTCACCATCATGTAGAATCAGTGGGAGCACTGAGCTTGTTTTCCTGCAACTAGACAGTCCCGTCTGGGGGTGATGGGAGACAGTGACAGATCATCAGGCATTAGATTTTCATAAGGAGGGTGCAACCTAGATCCCTCGCATGCACAGTTCACAATAGGGTTTGAGCTCCTATGAGAATCTAATGCCACTGGTTATCTGACAGGAGGCAGAGCTCAGGCCATAATTCGAGCGATGGGGAGTGGCTGTAAATACAGATGAAGCAGCCAGGCGCAGTGGCTCATACCTGTAATCCCAGCACTTTGGGAGGCCAAGGTGGGTGGATCACAAGGGCAAGAGATCAAGACCATTCTGGCCAACATAGTGAAACCCTGTCTCTACTTAAAATACAAAAAAATTAGCCAGACATGGTGGCAGGTGCCTGTAGTCCCAGTTACTCGGGAGGCTGAGGCAGGAGAATCGCTTGAACCTGGGAGGCGGAGCTTGCAGTGAGTCAAGATCATGCCACTGCACTCCAGCCTGGCGACAGAGTGAGACTCCATCTCAAATAAATAAATAAATAAATAAATAAATAAAATACAGATGAAGCTTCACTTGCCAGCTGCTCACCTCCTGCCATGCAGCCCTGTTCCTAACAGGCCATAGACTCCTACCCGTCTGTGGCCTGGGGATTGGGGACCCCTGCCCTACACCTCCCTGAGTCCCCAGATTCATATGTGAAAGCTCCCAGTACTTCAGGAAATGACTCATCTGGAAATAGAGGCAACAAGTTAAAGCAAGGTTGTTAGGGTGGTCTGTAATCCAATATGACTGATGTCCTTATAAAAAGGGGAAATTTGGGGCCAGGTGCAGTGGCTCACACCTGTAATCCCAGCACTTTGGGAGGCCGAGGCAGGCAGATCACAAGGTCAAGGGATGGAGACCACCCTGGCGAACATGATGAAACCCCGTCTCTACTAAAAATACAAAAATTAGCTGGGCATGGTGGCACGTGCCTGTGGTCCTGGCTACTTGGGAGGCTAAGGCAGGAGAATCGCTTGAACCTGGGAGGCAGAGGTTGCAGTGATCTGAGATCATGCCACTGCACTCCAAACTGGCGACAGAGCAAGGCTCCGTCTAAAAAAAAAAAAAACAACAACAACAAAAGGGAAATTGGAGCACAGAGACACACATACAGGGAAGATGGTGTGAAGAGACAGGGAGAAGACAGCCATCTACATATGAGCGAAGGAGAGAGGCCAGAGCAGATTCTCCCTAACAGCACTGGGAAGGAACCAATCCTGCCCACACCTTGATCTTGGACTTATAGCCTCCAGAATGGTGAGACAATAAATCTCTGTTGTTTAAACCACCCAGTTCATGGTACTTTGTTATGGTGGACCCAGGAAACCAAAACTAAATTCTTTGCATTTCCTGGCTTTGAGGAATTTACAAAATGCAGTGCAGAAAACTGCACTATCGCTGGCTTTGTAAAACTCTATTATCATAGAAGAGAGGTGCTTGGTGTTCCAGAAGGGGAGGGTGGGAGACAGGCCTTGGAGGTTGCGGAGAAGAGGTGTGTGTATTTGTGGGTGGGGGTAGGGATCCTACTTGCAGGATCCGAGGAAGGGGCATCCAGCTGTATGGGGACTTGGCCAACACTTGGTGACAGGGCTTCAGGGCTGCTGCTGGTGCAGGCAGATGAATGGGCTTGGGAAACAGGGTCTCTGAGGTGGGAAAAGATCTCTGCATCCTGGAGAGATGGCCATCTCCAAAGACAGAGCTGACAACGAATGGAGCTGCCCTGACCATAGTCAGGTGGCTCCACTCACTCTCAGATCTTGCCCCATCCAGCCTCGGTTCCTTCCTTTGAAGTGACCAGAATGCTCCGGACATGACACGACATGCTCCCATCATGCAGGTTTGTGTGGATGGCACTTGGGTCTCATTTCTGGGCTCAGTTGGGTGTGTGACCAGTGCAGGTTCATGGAGCCCTGTGCTTGGAAAGGCCCCTCTCTTGGAGTTTAATGCTCTGTGGTTGCCATCTTGAAATTCTCAATCGTTTCATCTTTGCATTTGTGTCTTGTAAGTGAAGTCTGATGGGACACAGAAGCTGCTCCCCAGTGTCCCCAGGACAGGTTCGCCCCCTTGCCTACACCAGGCCCTCCAGATGCCCAGTGCTGCCCTCTGTTCCTGGTGGGGCCTGAGCACAGGCATGGGCTGGGACGGGGGTATTCTGTTGTCTCATCCCTGTTACACACTTGGGGCTGCGTGGAGCACCCTGATGTGGAGCCCAAGGCGTCGTCATATCTGCTCCCTGCACACCCAGTGATATGCCTGAGTGTGGCCCTCTCTGCAGGTGAATCCTACGATGCTCATTCACCTTCTCCACTTGGGCTAGAAACAAGCGGGACTTTCAGAGGAAGGACATCATCTCCTCCGATGGGAGCAGCCTGTGCACCCCTAGCCTGAACATCAGGCTCCGGCAGACTGTGGCTGCAAACAGCAAAGGGTCAACTCAGCTTTTGTGGCAGCCCCACGACATGGGAGGCCATGGATAGGAGGAGGCAGGGGGCTAGTGGGCCAGGGGAGGTTGGTGGATGAGGCCTAGGGGGACTTCTCTTATGGGTGAAGCCTCCATGGGCCACAGGTCAATGCCACCCCTACCTCATTCTGGTACAGGCTCTTGAGTGGCCAATAATTTTTTTGTTTCTTGAGACAGGGTCTCACTCTGTTATTGAGGCTGGAGTGCAGTGGTGGAATCATAGCTCACTGCAGCCTCGACCTCCTGGACTCAAGCGATCCTCCTGCCTCAGCCTCCTGAGTAGCTAGGACTAGCAGGTGCACACCACCATGCTCAGCTGGGATCAATAAATTGCCTCAGCTGTGCTTAGGCTGTGCTGTGGCCTCTGCTCTGGGAGTGAAAGCTTGTGGCTTCCTCTAGTCTGTGATTGTTGATCCTTCCTTCCTTCGTTCCTTCGTTCCTTCCTTTCTTCCTTCCCTTCCTCTCTCCCTCCCTCCCTCCCTCCCTCCCTTCTTTCCTTTCTTTCTTTCTTTCTTTCTTTCTTTCTTTCTTTCTTTCTTTCTTTCTTTCTTTCTTTCTTTTTCTTTCTTTCTTTCTTTTTCTTTCTTTCTTTCCTTCTCTTTATTTCTCTCTCTCTCTCTCTCTCTCTCTCTCTCTCTCTCTCTATATATATATATATATATATTTGGGTTTTTTTGAGACAGGGTCTCACTCTATTGCCCAGGCTGGAGTGCAGTGGCATGATCTCAGCTCACTGCAGCCTCTCCCTCCCAGATTAAAGCAATTCTCCTGGCTCAGCCTCCTGAGTAGCTGGGATTACAGGCATGTGCCACCACGCCTGGCTAATTTTTGTATTTTTAGTAGAGACGGGATTTCACCACGTTAGCCGGGCTGGTCTTGAACCCTTGACATCAGGTGATCTGTCTGTTTTGGCCTCCCAAAGTGCTGGGATTACAGGCGTGAGCCACCACACCTGGTCCTTTCTGTATATTTTTGATATATTTATCTTTTTATTATACAAAAATAGAAACCCATACCTAATGGAGAGAGTATTGGAGTGAATGAAGGAGCCCCATGATCTCATCTCCTTGCTTCAACAGCTCATTGGCAAATTCATTGATTAGTTCTTCAAACCACCCCCCCCCCCCCCGCCCCCCACCTACCACCATCAGGATTATTTTGAAACAAATCCTTAACCATATATCATTTTATCTGCAATTGGGAATTTTTTTTTTTTTTTTGAGAGAAGGTCCAGCTCCCAGGCTGGAGTGCAGTGGCACGATCATGGCTTACTGCAGCCTCAACCTTCCAGGCTCAAGCAATCCTCCCGCCTCAGTCTCCCAAGTATTTGGGACTACAGGTGTGCACCACCATGCCCAGCTAATTTATTTATTTTTTCTTGTATGTTTTGTAGAGATGAGGTCTTGCTGTGTTGCTCAGGCTGGTCTCTAACTCCCAGGCTCAAGTAATGTGCCCACCTCGGCCTCCCAAAGTGCTGGCATGAGCCACCATACCCTGCCAGGACTGCATTTTTAAGAAAACATAAATACAATACCATCATCTCACTTAAAAAAAAGTGTTAATCTCCAATATTGTTAAATAACTTGTCAGGATTCACGTCGTTTTCATTCTGTCTCTCTTCCTCCTCCTCCTTCCTCCAAAAAGGAAGCTTCCTAGGGCCAATGTAACTTATTACCACAATCCAGGTGGCTTAAGGCAACAAAAATTGATCCTCTCACAGTCTGGAGGCCAGAAGTCCAAAATTCAGGCGTCGGCAGGACTGGTTCCTTCTGGAAGCTCTGAGGGACCGTCATCCTCTGCTTCTCTCCAGCTCCTGGGGTGGTCGGCAGCCTTGGCATTCCTTAGCTTGTAGTTGCATCACTCTAGTCTCTGCCTCCATCTCCACCAGCCTCCTCCTTGTGTGTGTGTGTGTGTCTCTGTGTCTCTTCTTCTGGGGACACCAGTCCTTGGATTAGCACCCACCCTAATCCAGCACGACCTCATTTTCACTTGATTAATGACCTCTGCAAAGATCCTATTTCCAAACAAGATCCCATACACAGGTTCGGGGTTTGGGACTTCTACATGTATTTTTGGGGAACACGGTTTAACCCCCGTTGGACCATACCTTGGGATTAGTGGGCACAAAGATGCTGCTTTGAGTACTGCTGCCTACAGCCATGGCGGCCAAGGGCCCCTCTTCTGCCTGGGAGTAGAGGGGAAGGGTTACCTTCCACCCCAGAGGCAGCCTGTGGGTATAAACCCTCTCCAACTCCTTGCTTCTCAACAGGACAGCTCTGCAGGGCAATTTTCTCACCAAAGACCCCTTAAGTCTCATTTGGCTGTGGCCTGAGATCATATCCTTGCTGGACTTCCCCTGTGCCCCGTCTTGCCTGGGCCTCCATCAATAAACCATGTCCTTTCCTCTCCAATTCCCAACTCAGGCTTTGCTTCCTGGGACCTGATCTAAGAAAATATCTCTCTTGATAGGTTCCCCCTCTATGGTTTTGACATTTTGATTTAATTTAATTTTTTAAAGAAACTAGGTCATTTGTCCTGCAGAGTCCCCATTGGCTGGATGTGGCTGATCGTACCCTGGGGTGCAGTTGGCTTTTACTGCCAGCCTCTCTCATGCTCTGATTCACCCTTTGAGGTCTGCAGCCCCTGCCTGTGATGTAGACAGGGCACAGGTGCCACAGATTCACATCCCAGGCAGCCCCCAGCCCCCAGGCCCCCAGCCATGTGGATGATCAGGTAGAGCTCTGTTGAAAAACAACCCCAACCTGCCAGGCGCAGTGGCTCATGCCTGTAATCCCAGCACTTTGGGAGGCTGAGGCGGGAGGATCACTTGAGGTCAGGAGTTTGAGACCAGCCTGACCAACATGGTGAAACCCCATCTCTACTAAATATAAAAAATTAGCCGGGCGTGGTGGCGCATGCCTGTAATTCCAGCTACTTGGGAGGCCAAGGCAGGAGAATCACTTGAACCTGGGAGGTGGAGGTTGCAGTGAGCCAAGATTGCACCATTGCACTCCACCTTGGGCAATAAAAGTGAAACTCCATCTCAAAAAAAAAAACAAAAAACAAAAACAAAAAACAACCACAGCAAATTCTGTAAAATATCCAAAAAGGTTTATTACAAGCCAGTATGAGTGACCATGGGCCTAGGAACAATTTCAAGAGGTCCTGAGAAAGTGTACCTGAGGGCCGGGCATGGTGCTCATGACTGTAATCCCGCACTTTGAGAGGCCGAGGTGGGTGCATCATTTGAGTTCAGGAGTTTGAGACCAGCCTGGCCAACATGGTGAAACTCTGCCTCTACTAAAAATACAAAAATTAGCCAGGTGTGGTGGCGGCTGCCTGTATTCCTGCTACTCAGGAGGCTGAGGTAGGAGAATCACTTGAATCCCAGGAGGCGGAGCTTGCAGTGAGCCGAGATCACGGCACTGCACTCCAGCCTGGGCTACAGAAGGAGACTCCATCTCAAAAAAAAAAAAAAAAAAAAAGTGTACCTAAACTGGGGGTTGGCTCCAGGAGGCGGAGCTTGCAGTGAGCTGAGATCACGGCACTGCACTCCAGCCTGGGCTAGAGAAGGAGACTCCAATTAAAAAAAAAAAACAAAGTATACCTAAGGGGGGGGTTGGGTTACAGGTTGGTTTTATACATTTTAGGAAGACAGGAATTGTAGGTAAAATTATAAATCAATACATAGAAGATGTACATTGGTTCAGCTTAAAGGGGTGGGTTATCTTGAAGCAGGGACTTACAAGTGGATTCAGAGATTTTCTGATTGGCAATTGGTTGAAAGAGTTAAGCTTTGGCTAAAGACTTGAAGTCAGCAGAAATAAATGCTTGAGTTAAGATAATGGGGTAATATGGTTTGGATCTGTGTCCCCACCCAAGTTCCAGGTTGAATTGTAATTCCAACTGCTGGAGGTGGGGCCTGCTGAGATGTGATTGGATCATGGGGGTGGAGTTCTCATGAATGGCTTAGCACCATCCCCCACCTTGATTCTGTAGAGTGAGTGAGTGTGCACAAGATCTGGTTGTTTAAAAGTGTGTGGCACCTCCCTCCTCTCTCTCTTGCTCCTGTTCTGGCCATGTAAGACGTTCCTGCTTCCCCTTCTGCCATGATTAAAAGTTTCCTGAGGCCTCCCCAGAAACCGAGCAGGTGCCAGGACCATCCTTCCTGTACAGCCTGCAGAAGCGTGAGCCAATTAAGCCTCTTTTCCTTATAAATTACTCGGTCTTGGGTATTTCTTTTCTTTCTTTCTTTCTTTTTTTTTTTTTTGAGACCAAGTCTCACTCTGTTGCCCAGGCTGGAGTGCAGTGGCATGATCTTGGCTCACTGCAACCTCTGCCTCCCAGGTTCTAGTGATTCTCCTGCCTCAGCCTCCCGAGTACTGGGATTACAGGCACCTGCCACCATACCTGACTAATTTTTTGTATTTTTAGTAGAGACAGGGTTTCACCATGTTGGCCAGGCTGGTCTTGAACTCCTGACCTCAGGTGATCTGCCTGCCTCGGCCTCCCAAAGTGCTAGGATTACAGGTGTGAGCCACCATGCCTGGCAGGTTTTTTTTTTTTAATAGTAATGTGAGAATGAACTGATACACAGGGATCGTGGACACCAAGGCTTTTGTTATGTAGATGGAACCTCAGAGGTGGCAGCCCTTAGAGAGAAGAGGTGGCAAATGTCCCTTTTCTGACCTTAAAAGGTGTCATACTCTCAGTTGATCTCTCCTAGATCTGGGAAAGTCCTGGCTTCTCTTTCTCTACAGATGCAAATCTCCCCCACCCACCAAAGACGGCTTTGCAGGGCCATTTCAAAATATGTCAAAGAAATGTATTTTGGGGTAAAATATTTCAATGTCCTTCAGGGTCTGCTATCTGTCATGTGATGCTATACCAGAGTCAGGTTGGAATTTGAGATCTTATTGCCACAAAGAGTCTGTCCTGTCAGTCTTATGATTTCTATTTTAATGTTAATGCTGGCCAGTTGTGCCTAAATCCCAAGAGGGAGGAGGTATAATGAGACATTTCCAACCTCCCTCCTTATTATGGCAGACAATTCCATTTTTCAGGTTTCTCTGGGGTCTTCTTCGCCCAGAGGGAGTCGATTGAGTCATTTGGTTGGGAGTAGTTTATTTTTGGTTTACAGCTCTGAGCCTGGGAGCAAGACGGGGGCCCTCCTGGCTGGAGTCAGCTGAACAGCAAGGTGGGAGAGGCCTTTCAGGGCTGGCTGTGCTCATTGTGGGACTTCGACATGGGGCTGTTTACAGTTCCTGAACTACCTCTTCTCAGCCTTTCCTGTCTTACTTGGTGAGGTCTTGTGAAGTAGTGAGCCTTCTGCAGTGGGCAATAGGAAACCAGGGGTTTCATGCACATCTTGCATTGTTCTGGGGGAGCATTTATCTCTAGCAGCCAGCAGGGGGTGGCATCAGGTACCAAAGGTGTGAGCCTGGCCCAAGGGAGTGGGAGCAGAGGGCTTTGCAGATTTGGGAGAGGTCAAGGTCAGGTCCCCCCATGCCCCACCACTCCCTTGTGCTCCACCACAGCTCTCTGGCCTCATCACCAAGCGCCATGATAGGTAGAAATGAGACTCGCAGATTTTTCTCCAAATACCTTCCAGTCCTTCACTCAGGGTGGGCATGTGTTTGGGGATGTACCATGTCTGCGGCTGGCTTGAGCAGAGGTGAGAGTAAAGGTCGTGCAGGGCAGCCCCTTGTCCATATGCATCCAAGGCCTATTTTGCTGGGCACACATTTTTGGCCTCTCATGGGGCAAACATTATCATCCAGGTTTTAAAATCAGGCATGGCCCTGGAAGTCCTTTCTCTTGCCACCAAGAGATACAGCACCCCTGCGATGAATTAGCTGCTCTGGCATGGCCCTTCCACCATAATTCTTCGCATGGGGCTATTTGTTCTTTCTTTCTCATCTTTTCCTTTTTCTGGCTGGGATTCTGGCGCCACAGCTGCCAGCCTGGTCCCAAATCTCACACCAGGGCCGCAGCCCTGAGAGGCTCATTCCGTCAGAGTCTTATTGGGTTGCAAGCTGCCCGGACAATGTCTTAGACAAGGGCATGCTGCTCTGAGATTAAATTCTTCCAATGAGACAGGGCCCATCTTTCCTCATAAAACATGAGCTTCTGTCAATGTCATTGCCCTAGGATCTGAGGGGAGCTCTACTGTTGAGCCTGCGGGGACAGGGACAAGGAGATGACAAAGATGCTGCTCTCTGGGACTGCCTGCCTCTTGAAGGAGAGACTCCAGGCATGTGGAGAGTGAGTCCTGGGTTGGAATTCTTAGCTTCTCGCCCTACTGGCTGGGTGGCTTTAGGTACCTCACTTTGTCAGCTGGAGCCCCAAGGCCCCTACCTGGGAGATGGTTCACGGTGTAAGGTTGCGGTGCAAATGTAATCAGAGAAGGCAAAGTGTCTGGCACATACTTTGTGATCAAGCTGCATTTGTTCTCTCTGCTCCCAATATCTTCCACAAGAGTCTGAAATTCCTACTTTTCAGGGTAAAGCAAGCACAATACACTCTTCTGGAGTTATCACTTAAGTTTAAATGGATTAAGCAACATATGAGCATTCAGTCTGTTTTAATGTGGTGTCTTTTTTCCCTTTTCTTCACTCTCCATTAGAAAATGTCAGTCCAGCTGGGTGCAGTGGCTCATGCCTGTAATCCCAGCGCTGTGGGAGAGCAAGGTGGGAAGATCCCTTGAGGCCAGAAGTTTGAGACCAGCCTGGGCAACATAGTGAGACTGCATCTCTAGATGTATATACAGAAAATTAGCATGGCATGGTGGTGTGCGCCTGTAGTCCCAGCTGCTTGGGAGGCTGAGGTGGGAGGATCACTTGAGTCCAGGAGGTCGAGGCTGCAGTGAGCTATGATTGTGCCACTGCACTCCTGCCTGGGTGGCAGAGTGAGACCCATCTCAAAAAAAGAAAAAAAAAAATATCAGCCCAGTCTAGGGTAGGAGTGAGGTGTGGGATGGGCAGGGTCCCTCTCCCTGACCCAACCATCAGCTGCGAACCCTTCCTCCGTCTGCCGGCTCATGTCTGTAGTCTCAAGTCTCTTGGCTCTTGTAGTACCGTGGCTTTGGTGGAGGCTATGGCCTTAGTGGCTACCAGAGTGTGCCCTGCTAGGAAAGAGAAGATGTTTTTGGGTGTCAGGAAGAAAACTGTGTGCAACTGGAGAGGGAGCTTGGTGTCTGGTACTGTTCTAGGTGCTTAGGACACAACAGTGTAGAGTCAGCCAACCCTCCTTCCTGGGCTCATATTCCAATGGGAAAGAACCAATAAACAGAAAGCATAATGCTTAAAAAGATTCTGCAGCAGCCGGGTGCGGTGGCTCACACCTGTAATCCCAACACTTTGAGAAGCCAAGGGGGTGGCAGATCATGAGGTCAGGAGTTCGAGACCATCCTGGCCAACATAGTAAAACCCTGTCTCTACTAAAAATACAAAAAATTAGCTGGGGGTGGCGGCAAGCGCCTGTAATCCCAGCTACTCAGGAGGCTGAGGCAGAAGAATCGCTTGAATCTGGGAGGCGGAGTTTGCAGTGAGCCAAGATTGTGCCACTGCACTCCGGCCTGGGTGACAGTGCGAGACTCTGTCTCAAAACAAAACAAAACAAAAAACAAAAAAAGATTCTGCAGCATGCTGGAGAGTACCAAGCATCATGAGAAAAGGAAGCATCAAGCTGGGTAAGGGGCTGTGAGTACAGGTAAGGGGTGGGAAGTAGCTCCTGGGGAGAGGTTGCAAAATCCTATAAGGCTGCTGGAAGCTGGGGCTCAGTGAGAAGGTGACTTATTTTTTATTTATTACTATATTTAACTTTTTAAAATTTATTTTAGAGAAAGTGTCTCACTCTGTCAGCTGGAGAGCAGTGGAACGACCATAGCTCACTGCAGCCTCAACCTCCTGGGCTCAAGGGATCCTCCTGCCTCAGCCTCCTGAGTAGATGGGACCACAGGTGTCACCCACCACCATACGCAGCTAATTTTTTTCTTTACTTTTGGTAAAGATGGGGTCTCACTATGTTGCCCAGGCTGGTCTGGAACTCCTTGCCTCAGGCAATCCTCCTCACCTCAGTCCTCCAAAGTGCTCGGATTATACCAGTATGAGCCACCACACTTGGCCCGAAGGTGACTTTTAAACAAAGACTTGAATTACGCAAGAGGAGTAGTCAAGTGGAGATCTGGGGGAAGGGTGTCCAGGCAGAGAGAACAGTCAGTGCCAACGCCCTGGGGCAGGAGTGTGCCTGGTGTATTTCAGGCACGGAGGCGGGAGATGAGTGAAGCCATGGAAGGATTTTGGGTTCTACTCTGAATGAGATGGGGAGGTACTACAGGAGTTTTGTTTTGAGATGGAGTCTCGCCCTGTCGCCCAGGCTGGAGTGCAATGGTGCGATCTCGGCTCACTGCAACCTCCGCCTCCCAGGTTCAAGTGATTCTCCTGCCTCAGCCTCTCAAGTAGCTGGGATTACAGGTGCCTGGATGATTTTTGTATTTTTAGTAGAGACGGGGTTTCGCCATGTTGGCCAGGCTAGTCTCGAACTCCTGACCTCAGGTGATCCACCCACCTCAGCCTCCCAAAGTGCAGGGATTACACGTGTGAGCCGCCGCGCCTGGCCTGTTTTGTTTTATTTTTAAGACATAGAGTCTCACTCTGTCTCCCAGGCTGGAGTGCAGTGGCGCCATCATAGTTTACTGCAGCCTCAGCCTCTTGGGCTCAAGTGATCCCCCAACCTGGGCCTCCCAAAGTGCTGGGATCACAGGCATGAGCCACCGAGCCTGGCTGATTCAGGGCTTTGATAAAAGACATGACATTATCTGCTCTAGGGACACAAGAATACAGCAGGTTGACCAGTTAGGAGGTGGTCACAGCGGTTCACATACAAGATGATGGCCCTAGATCTGAACTTGGGTGGCTGTAGTGAAGTGGGGAGATTGGTTTCTGGATGTATTTTTGTAAGAATTTCCAGCCAGATTGGGTGTGGGATGTGAGGGGAAGAGAAGAGTCAAGGATGACTCAAAGCTTTCGACCCAGGGGCCTGGAAGAACAGAGCCGCCATCAACAAGGATGGAGAGGATGATGTGAGAAGCTGGTTTTGGATGGAAGGCTGGGGGTTCAGTTTTGGACGGGTTGACTGAAGGTGTCTGTTAGACAATTCCATGGAAATACTCATTCGGAAGTTGGATATAAACATCTATCTAGAGTTTGGGAGAGAGAACCAGGTTAGGGATGTACAACTGGGAGTCACTAGCCCATAGATGGAATTTATACACCATGAGACTGAACAAGGTCAAAGCAACAAGGATACGTGAAGAAGAGAAGAGAACAGAAGTCTGAGTCCTGGAGCCCTCCAAAGTCAAGGAGAAGAGAATAAACCAGCACAAGGGTTCAAGAAGCTGCCAATGAGGGGGTGAATGGGGGTCATTGTTGACCTTGGCAAGAGTACTGTTATTGGCAGAAGCCACATGTTGAAGCCCTAACCCCTATCACCTCAGAATGTGACATTGTTTGGAGACAGGGTCTTTAAGCAGTGAATTCAGGTGAGATGAGGTCACCTTAATCTAATAGGACTGGTGTCCTTATAAAAAGAGGAGCTTGGCCAGGCACAGTGGCTCACACCTGTAATCCCAGCACTTTGGGAGGCCAAGGCGGTCAGGTTACAAGGTCAAGAGATCGAGACCATCCTGGCCAACGTGGTGAAACCCCGTCTCTACTAAAAATACAAAAATTAGCTGAGCATGTAGTCCCAGCTACTACTCGGGAGGTTGAGGCAGAAGAATCACTTGAACCCAGGAGGCAGAGGTTGCAGTGAGCTGAGATTGCGCCACTGCACTCAAGCCTTGTGACAGAGTGAGACTCTGTCTCAAAAAAAAAAAAAAAAGAGGAACTTAGACCCAGATGTGTGCAAAGGAAAGATGATATGAAGACACGGGAGAAAACAGCCATCCACAAGCCAAGGAGAGAGGTCTCGGAACCAGCCCTGCTAACACCTTGATCTTGGACTTCCAGGCTCCAGAGCAGTGAGACAATACATTTCTGTTGTTTAAGCCACTCTTGTGTTGTTACAGCAGCACCAACTCCGATGGGCTTAAGAAAGTGTGGGAAGAGAGAATGGGAACAGGGGAATATGGATAACTCTTCAGAGAGATTTACTATAAACAAGAGCAAAGACAAGGAGTGGTTGCTTCCAGAGGGATTATTTTTCTCTTTCTTTGAAACTTATTTATTGATTTATTTGATGGAAGAGATGGGAGACATAACACCTTGTTATTTTGCTGCTGGGAATGATCGCCAGGCAAGAAAGAGTATGGAGACCACTGTTCTACTTTCTGCTTCTATGATATCAACTCTTTTTTTTATTTTTTCAAGATTTCACATAAAAGTGAGATCATGCAGTATTTGTTTTTCTGTGTCTGGCATTTGCTTTTCACTTAACATAATGACCTCTGGGTTCATCCCTGTTGCTGGAAGTGGCAGGATTCCATCCTTTTTTATGGCTGCATAGTGTTCCACTGTGTATATATACCACATTTGCTTTATCCATTCCACCCATTACTGGACATTTGGGTTGACCCCACATCCTGCAGGGAGGGGGAAAGGGAGGATGGGAGGATGTTGGTTAATGGATACAAAGTGATGATTAGATAGGAAGAGTAAGTTCTGGGGTTCTAATGCACAGTGGGGTGCTGATAATTGGCAGTAAGGTATATATTATAAAATAGCTAGAAGAGAGGTTTTGAATGTTCTCACTATGAAGAAATAAGTGCATGAGGTGATGGATATGCTATCTACCCTGATTTGATTATTATGATTATTATGCAACATATATATGTATCAAAACATAAAATTGTATCCCATAAATATGTGCAATTACAATGTGTCAGTAATTTTTTTTATTTTTTTCTAAGAGACAGTCTCACTCTGTTGCCCAGGCTGGAGTGCAGTGGTGTCATCACAGCTCATCGCAGCCTTGAAATCCTGGGTTCACATGATCCTCCCGCCTCAGCCTCCAGAGTAGCTAGGATTACTACTACTAGGCATGCCAGGATCATTTTTTTACATTTTATTTCTTGTAGAGTCTTCGTATGTTGCCCAGGCTGGTCTTGAACTCCTGGCTTCAAGCAATCCTCCTGCCTCAGCCTCCCAAAGCACTGGGATTACAGGCCCAGCCAAAAAAAAAAAAATTTTATTAAAGAAAAAAAGACTATGTAGCACCCTGTCAAGTTGAGTTATCTCTGCCTTTTGTTGTGTTTGAGCTCTTTTACCACTCTGCACGTTGTAGATAACTGATAGGATGTAAGTGATTCTCGTCCATCGAAATGCAAATGAAGTGTGTCTACTGGAAGGCAATTTATTATCACGCCACAGATAGATCAGTTTTGCATCTATTTGCAAATTTACATCAGCACCGTTTATTGTGATGCTTTCAATCCTTCTTTAAACCATTTGTAACATCTTACTAGTTCCCACAGTAATTAATGAGTTAAAGAAGATCTTTGCCATGTGTTCACTTTGTATTTGTATGAGAGTCATTTTTCTACCTGAAAAAAATTCCTTTAATAAGATGCTGACAGATGATAGGTGTCTTTAGATGTGCTCTTCTGATGGGTTAAATTTTTCCATGATGCTGAAGATCGGAGAAAAAGCAGACCCCTCTCTGAAACTGACCTGGGAAGTTCTGAGTTTCTGAGTTTGGGCTATTGAGAGAGACTTTTTTTTTTTTTTTTTTTTTTTTTTTAGGCAGAGTCTCATTCTGTTGCCCAGGCTGTAGTGCAGTAGTGCAATCTCAGCTCACTGCAATCTCCGCCTCCTGGGTTCAAGCAATTCTCCTGCCTCAGTCTCCTGAGTAGCTGGGATTACAGGTGCATGCCACCACACCCGGCTGATTTTTGTATTTTTAGCAGAGACAAGGTTTCACCATGCTGGCCATGCTGGTCTTGAACTCTTGACCTCAGGTGATCCAACTGCTTCGGCCTCCCAAAGTGCTGGGATTACAGGCATGAGCCACCACGCCTGGCCTGAGAGAGACTCTTTAAATGTACTCATAAGCTGAGTCCTGGCTAGGGGATTGACCCAAGGTTCCCAAGAGTGAAAACCCTTGGTCCTGTGTGGATCGAGGGATCCCATTTGTATTTTGGCTGCAAGTCTGTCTGGCAACACCATGATTTTTCATGCTGAAACCCCTACGGAATTCAGAAATGCCCAGCATGGTTTATATGTGCATCTGACTGCAACCTGATGAAGGCGGGGCTGTCCCACTGGGCTGGGATAAGACCAAGGGCACACACCTCCCTCACACAGTCAATCCCAACTCTCCAAGTTTGGCCTTGAGAAGTCAAACTGCAGGGGCTGGGGCCGCTCAAGGATGGAGAAGCAGGCCAGGTGTGGTGGCTCACGTCTGTAATCCCAGCACCTTGGGGAGCCGAGGTGGGAGGATCACTTGAGCCCAGAAGTTCGAGACCAGCCTTGGCAACACAGCGAAACCCCATCTCTACAAAAACGGAATTAGCCATGTGTGGTGGTGTGTGCCTGTAGTCCCAGTTACTCGGGAGGCTGAGGTGCGAGGATTGCTTGAGCCCAGGAGTTCGAGGCTGTGGTGAGCCATGATCGAGCCACTGCACCCCAGCCTGGGTGACACAGCAAGAGCCAATCTCAACAAATAAAAAATAAAGAAAAAAGATATGCAGCTGGGCTTGGCCCGCTGACCCCACTTACTCTCCAATACTCCAGTTGTCTCCTGGTGGAGTCCCTCTGTCTGTTCCCTGTGCACATCTCAGATAGAATGGGACTCAGGAACACTAGTTCTTGCCACTCTACCCCCAACCCTGTGTCCCTTCTTAGGTTCACAGACTCCAGTGTCCTTCAGTGCTAAGGCAGGACCTGCTCCTCAGCCTGCAATGAGCCCTTCTCCAGGGGTCACTCCGAGCTCCGCCCCTACTCCTGCCAAGCAGTAACCAATCCCAATCTAACAATAGCAATTTGCAAATGAGTAGCAGCTGGAACTTCTCCTTGGAGATCATGGCCAGACTCTGGGCCTCCTTGACTTCCTCCAGAGATCTCGCTGTGACTATTTATTTTTGTTTTTTACTTTTAGAGACAGGGTCCTGCTCTGCTACCCAGGCTGGAATGCAGTGGCACAATCATAGCTCACTGCAGCCTTGAACTCCTGGGCTCAAGTGATCCTTCTGCCTCAGCCTCTTGAGTGGCTGGGACTACAGTCTCACACCATCATGCCCAGCTATTTATTTTTATTTTTTGTAGAGTTGGGGGTCTTGCTATGTTGCCCAGGCTTGTCTTGAACTCCTGGCCTCAAGTAATCCTCCTGTCAGCCTCCCCAAATGTTGAGATTACAGGCATGAGCTACTGCACCCAGCCACTATCACTTATAAAAATGCCTCAGTGTTCTAGAATCTGATTAGGTTTGACCTTGTACAGGCTGTTTAGGAATACTGCCCCTGCTTCTGAAAAAATGTATGTACTTTTTGATATGTGGCCTCCTTCTCCAGTTCTCAAAGGTCTACTCAATCTTTCAGGCTTTGACCAAGTGCTGCCTCCTTCAGGTAGCCTTCCTGGATTGCTTGCAGATTGGAGTGACTGCTCTCTACTATATAGCTCAAATCCTCTTCCCATCCTGGTTGAATTTAGATGTTCATGTTGTTTCTTTTGGTAGATTCATTTGTTCATTCATTCATTCCTCAGAGGTTTTTGAGCACCTGCTCAAAAACAGGCACTATGTTAGGCCTGGCATGCAGGTGTAAATGCATCAGGTGCCCTCCTTCTCCGTGCCTGCATCCTTGGGCGGGCAGTGGGCTGGGCTTGTTCTCAGCACCTAACACAGCACCTGCTGCCAGGTGACAGGTGTTTGATAAATAAATAGATGCCAGGAGGCCATCTGACCACCTCTCCTGCACTTCATCGCATCTTATTTGTTTAGATTTTACCTGCTTTGCTAAATCACGCTTTAATTAACATTCTTCCTCCCTTGATGGGAGGGCAGCAGCTGCAAGGTGGTTTGGAAGCTGTTAGGAATCTGTCAAGTCTCCGCAGCTACTCTGGCCTGGGGCCCTGGGGCTGCCTGGTTCCTAGGCTGGCTGCTTGTCTTGGGCAGTCCCCTACCTTCCCCTTCTCAGCCTCGTCTTCCTCCTCTGCCGCCTCTTGTCTCTTGGGAGCTCTGAGATGAGAGGAGTGGGCTTGCATGGGTGCATCCACGTGGCGTGGCTACCATCGCTGCTCCTCGGCCAAAAGGGCTCTGCCTCCACAGCCACTCAGCCTTGATTTGGGGCTCCTATTTTCTGAGCCGCTGAACCTTGCACAAAGCAGCCTGTGCCCAGGCAGGGCCAGTACAGGCAGAGAGGTGACCTCCTCTGCCCTCTGGGCAGCATAGCATCTGCAGGGGCCTGGATGCCTTGAAGTGAGGCTGCCTTCAGGAGAGGACAGGGAGTAGGGAGGGCAGGAGGGCAGAGCCATGAATGTCACAGGGCGGGAGGCAGGCCCGCCTCCTGGTTCCCACTTTGCAGGATGACCCTGGAAGAGGGACAGGTGTGGTCTGCAGAAAAAGCATCCATATCAGCTGGTGACTGTGGCTGAGCCCATGGACTGTGGCTGAGCCCCTGTCCTCCTGGGGTCTTGCTGTGGAGTGAACACAGGAGAGGCTTCCTGACCAGCCACCTGCCACCCCTCCTGTGGTCTCACCGTGTCTGCCATTGTGTCTTGCCTGCCAGTCAACATTTCGCAACGGTCCCGCATGTGAGCAGATGCTGACATGCCCATTGAATAGGGAGTCCACTGCGGGAGGGAGGTGGTGGCAGCCCCATTCACAAGGGAGATGGGTGATGAGACGGTGGGCCAGGGACTGATCCTGGGGCAGTGGCTGCTGTCTCTTTATTGCCCTCACAAAGCCTTCAAGGTCATGGGCTCCAAAGGCTCGGCGAGACCTACAATCTAAGCCGCAGCGTAGGGACAGGGCAGCCAGGGACCACCATGCTCTTCCTCTGTTCCCCTTTCCCAAGGCCAGAGGAGGGTCAGTAAGCTCAAGGATGTTCTGAACTTATAGGCAAACCAGGCTGTTGTCAACACAGTAGGTTTCCTGTGTGAACATCAGGGTCCCTGTCCCAGTGGCTCACACCTGTAATCCCAGTGCTTTGGGAGGCCAAGGCAGGAGGATCACTTGAGCCCAGGAGTTGGAGACCAGCCTGGGCAACATAGTGAGACCCCCATCTCTACAAAAACATTTAAAAATTAGCTGGGGATGGTGGTGCACACCTGTAGTCCCACCTACTTGGGAGGCTGAGGTGGGAAGATGGCTTGAACCCAGGAGTTCAAAGCTGCAGTGAGCTATGATCACACCACTGCACTCCAGCCTGGGCGACAGAGCAAGACCCTGTCTCTAAACAAACAAACAAACAAACATCAGAGAGATCAGCTCTCCAAAGAGAGAGTGTATTCAGGAGTTGCAATCTAGGATACATATGCTATGACGAATTTTAGGTTCATCAAAAGAATTTGGGGCTGAGGGAAGCTTTTATTTTATTTATCTATTTTTTTTAAAAGACAAGGTCTTGCTCTGTCACCCAGGCTGGTGTGTAGTGGTGTGATCATAGCTCACTATAGCTTCAAACTCCTGTGCTCAAGTGATTCCCCTGCCTCAGCCTCTCGAGTAGCTGGGATTACAGGTGTGTAATGACCAGCTAATTTTTATTTTTTATAGAGACAGGGTTTTGCCATGTTGGCCAGGCCAGTCTCAAACTCCTTGCCTCAAGCAATTCTCCCATCCCAGCCTCCCAAAGTGCTAGGATTACAGGTATGAGCCACTGTGTCCGGCCAGGGAAGCTTTTAAAGACAAAAAAGGAGAGAAGTCCACGTAAACTGTTTTGAAACAAAGACATTGATTAAAGGGGCTCATTGCAGGAGTTGGCAATTACTCATTGGTAGAAGCAGCCATCATTGGGCAAGTGTTGTTGTGTGAAGGGCTTATTCAGAACCCTGGTTTTTTGTTTCTTTCTTTTTTTTTTTGAGACGGAGTCTTGCTCTGTCACCCAGGCTGGAGTGCAGTAGCGCGATCTGGGCTCACTGCAACCTCCGTCTCCCAAGTTCAAGCGATTCTCTTGCCTCAGCCTCCCAAGTAGCTGGGATTATAGGCACGTGTCACCGTGCCTGGCTAATTTTTGTATTTTTAGTAGATATAGGGTTTCACCATGTTGGCCAGGCTGGTCTCGAACTCCTGACCTCAAGTAATCTGCCTGCCTCCACCTCCCAAAGTGCTGGGATTACAGGCGTGAGCCACCGCGCCTGGCCAAGGAGTTCCTTGAGTAGTTCCCGTCATAGGCATATGTGCAGGCATTTTTTCGTGTGTGTGTGATAAGTCCTGTTACAGGCATACGTGCACGAGGGTTCCCTCTCCATGGCTTCCTGGCGGCAGGCACCATGCTAGGTGCTGACTCTGTTTTGAGATTGGTAATGTCCATACTATATGAGTGTCCTGGGGCTGCTGTAACAAAGTACCACAAACTGGGTGGCTTAAGACAACAGGAATTTATTCTCTCACGGTTCTGGAGACCAGAAGGCCAGAAGTTCAAGCTGTTGGCAGGGCCATGATCCCCCCAGAGGCCCTAGGGGAGGATTCTTTGCAGTGTCTGGTGGCTCTAGGAATCCTTAGGGTCCCTTGGTTTGGGGATACATCACTCCAATCTATTTCTGCCTTTCACATGGCCTTCAGCCCTGCGTGCCTCTCTTTATCTCTTTCTTCCTTTCAAGACACCAATCACTGCATTAAGATTCACCCAGATGAGTGACCCAGATGGCCTCATTGCAACTTGATTACATCTGCAAAGACCTGTTTCCAAATAAGACCACATTCTGAGGTTCAAAGTGGGCATGAATTTTGGCAAGGACACTATTCACATCTGTTGTTGAGGCTGGGTGTGGTGGCTCATGCCTGCAATTCCAGCACTTTGGGACGCCGAGGCAGGAGGATTGCTTGAGGCCAGGGGTTCGAAACCAGCCTGGGCAACACACCGAGACCTTATCTCGACAGAAAAATTTAAATAATTAGCTGGGTGTGATGGTGTGCCCCTGTAGTCCCAGCTACTCGGGAGACTGAGGCAGGAGGATCACCTGAGTCCGGGAGGTTGAGATTGCGGTGAGCGGAGATTGCACCACTGTACTCCAGTCTGGGTGACGGAGTGAGACTCTGTCTCAAAAAGTATAAAAAAAAAATTAAGAGTTGCCCGCATTTCCAGGCTTCATCATGAGAACACAGGGGAGGGCCTCTCTGATCACAGCCACCCACCTGACCCTCAGCCATCCTTTCCCAGCCCAGTTGGGGACCCTGAGGCTCAGTGGCATGTGATGTTCCTGAGGCCCTGGGTCCCACAGTGGTAGAGATGGGAGTCCCTGCTAAAGACCCTGGAGACCTGCCGCTCCCCATAGAGTGATCAGATTCTCCCTCACAGCATGCCTTTGTCAGCATCCTCCAACTTGTTGTATAAAAGTTGCCCTATAACAACGTTCAGTATCATCAGTCCAGTTTTCTCGAAATGAGGATATGGCCAAACATCTGATGGGGGGGGAAAAAGGCAACTCTTCACCAATCAGCTAGAACCCTAAATGCAGGAGTAAGAATTAAAATAGCCATTCAAATATTTTATGTTAATTAATGTCTCTGGTGATGATTCAGTCTGGAGAGAAGTAAGCGAAGCGCTGGTTCCCTGGCAGGCTGTTCAGGGTGGCGACATCCTGAAGGAAGGAGGTAGGAGGAGCTGGGTCCATTAATGCTCACTGCTGTGGGCATCTCTGCCCTGCAGCACCTGGGTAGGACCTAGCCCTGCTGCACAGAGATCTTTTCCTCTGAACACAGAATCAGTCCATGGGAGCTTCTTTCTTTTGAGATGGAGTCTCGCTCTGTCACCCAGTGTGGAGTGCAGTGGGGCAATTTTGGCTCACTGTAACCTCCACCTCCTGGGTTCAAGCCATTCTCATGCCTCAGCCTCCCGAGTAGCTGGAATTACAGGTGCATGCCACCACGCCTGGCTAATTTTTGTATTTTTAGAAGAGACAGGGCTTCCCATGTTGGCCAGGCTGGTCTCAAATTCCTGACCTTAGATGATCTGCCCCCCTTGGCCTCCCAAAGTGCTGGGATTACAGGCGTGAGCCACCGCGCCTGGCCACGGGAGCTTCTTACAAAGGTCATAGCACTTGTGTTGGGGTTTGGGGTGGGTAGGGAACCCAGTGACCTCGGCTCCCAGGGAAGAGGGGGACTCGGAAAACATTGGCTGAGAGCCTGGGTTGAGACTCTGTCCTGTGCTGCCTAGCTCAGCCTCTCTGAGCTCCAGGTCTCCTCGTGGATACCATGAGAATGAGGTCAGCATCTGCCTCAAAGCCTGCAGTGAGGATTAAATGCCTCCTGTGCACAGAGTTTAGCTCAGCGCAAGGCACGCCTAGTGGGCGCTCAGCTCGGTGAAGGTCAGCCACCGTTATCCACACTTGCTGGATGAATGCATTGACAGTGAATTATTTTGAAATGATCAGCAGTAGGAGGTGGGCCTTGCTCCCTCAGTGTCACCCCCAGCAAGGGACTACCTTCTCTCCTTGCGAACTCTCGTGGGTCATCACACACGGACTCAGAAGGCGCTGTCTGCTCCTAGCGTTCAACCCTCAGAGCAGAACAACCATGATTACGATTCGCACTTGTGTCTGCTCTTTAAAGTAAACAGCCCCTTCACACCCTGAGAACTTACAGACTGGTAAGGATATAAATACATGAATTTGTTTGAGGCCGTTGGGGAGAAAAGTGGCATTTTGAGCACTGAGAAGGACTGAATCATGCTCTCAGGGTGTACAATTGGATCAACTCCTCGGAGGGGTCAAATGTAATTTTAGAGCAGAATTATTATGATTCATGATAGAGCTGTTACACTTATAAAAACAATTTATTTTTTCAGTTCTAAGCAAGGATTTTGGCTCTTTTTAAAGGGTTTTCCAAAAAAGCTTAACGTGTGCTTTGGAAAGGGAGGGGTTTGAGAGCCGTGGCAAGAGGCTGAACTGGCCTCTCTCTGCTGGGCACCTCTTTGTTCCAAAGGTCTAAGTCGTGGTGACATGCCCTCATGATACGTGGGCTCAGCGAGAGCCTGAGCTTCCTCATCAAGTACCACTTCCTTTTCTTTTCTTTTCTTTCTTTTTCTTTTTTTTTTTTTTTGAGATGGAGTCTCACTCTGTCACCCAGGATGGAGTGCAGTGGCGCGATCTCGGCTCACTGCAACCGCCACCTCCCAGGTTCAAACGATTCTCCTGCCTCAGACTCCTGAGTAGCTGGGATTAGAGGCACCCGCCATCATGCCTGGCTAATTTTTGTATTTTCGTAGAGACAGGGTTTCACCATGTTGGCCAGGCTGGTCTTGAACTCCTGACCTCAGGTGATCTGCCTGCCTCGGCCTCCCAAAGTGCTGGGATTATGGGCGTGAGCCACTGCACCCGGCCGAATTAATTCAATTTTAATTGTTTCTTTCTTTCTTAGAGACAGAGTCTTGCTCTGTCACCCAGGCTGGAGTACAGTGGCGTGATCATAGCTCATTGCAGCCTCGAACTCCTGGGCTCAAGAGGTCCTCCTGCCTCAGCCTCCTGAGTAGCTGGGACTACAGGTGCGCACCACCATACCTGGCCAATTTTTAAATATTTTGTAGAGATGAAGTCTCACGGCCGGGTGCAGTGGCTCATGCCTGTAATCCCAGCACTTTGGGAGGCCATGGTGGGCAGATTACCTGAGGTCAGGAGTTCGAGACCACCCTGGCCAACATGATAAAACCCCGCCTCCACAGAAAAATACAAAAATTAGCTGTGCATGGTGGTGGGTGCCTGTAATCCCAGCTACTCAGGAGGCTGATGCAGGAGAATCAGTTGAACCAGGAGGCAGAGGTTGCAGTGAGCTGAGATCGTGCCACTGCATCCTAGCCTGGGCGAAAGAGCAAGACTCTATCTTAAAAAAAAATAAAAAATAAAAAAAGAGAGAGAGATGAGGTCTCACTATGTTGCCCAGGCTGGTACTGAACTCCTGGCCTTGGCCTCCCAAAGTGCTGGGATTATAGGCGTGAGCCTCTGAGCCCAGCTCAATTTTAATTTTGAAAATAACTGGCTGGGCACGGTGGCTCACGCCTGTAATCCCAGCACTTTGGGAGGCCAAGGTGGGCAGATCACCTGAGGTCTGGAGTTCGAGACTAGCCTGGCCAACATGGTGAAACCCTGTCTCTACTAAAAATACAAAAATTAGCCAGGCATGGTGGCAGGTGCCTGCAATCCTAACTACTTGGGAGGCTGAGGAAGGAGAATCGCTTGAACCTGGGAAGCAGAGGTTGCAGCGAGCCAAGATCGCACCATTGCACTCCAGCCTGGACAACAAGAGCAAAACTCCGTCTCAAAACAAACAAACAAACAAACAAACAATCAATAGTAGGATTGAAGCAATCTGCCCCCAGTCCCCTCTAATCCTTCCCTAAAGACAGGCCCTAACTATTCCAGTTCTCGCTCCATCAGTGCCTTTGGTGTTCCCACTCACACCCTCAGCGTCCTAGACCAGTTCCTGGGGATTTTGTGGAGTGCGTCCTTGCCCTGAAATCACTTACTATTGGAAGAAGAAGGCGCACTCTCAGAGACACAGCTGTATCCATAGAGCAGGTTAGCCAATGGTACATTATTTCTGGAAGATCTTCAGAATATTCTGCTCAGATTTATTGCAAGTGTGGATTTAGCTTCTTTCCTGCAGTGTTGCCAGTTGGTAAGGACTTATTTTGCCAAGGTAATTTGTTCTGCTCTGGCCCAAGCAAGATGCAGCATGGGAAGACATGAAATCTTCAATTTGGAAAAGGAAAGAGCAAAAATTCTGAAGTGTAGCACCCGCCAGTGCAGGCAGGTCCCTAGGGAAGGCTGTGTGAGAATTCTATAAAGTTTTAATAGCTCAAGACCCAAGGTAGCAGAATTAAATGCAAGCCTGGGGACCCACTCTTCTCTTGATCATATAAAATGTGGGGAAATCTCTGCATCAACTCTGACAATTCCTCTGGTCTTTGGGCAGAATGTGGATGCTTTGGAGTTTCGAGGCACATGTGAGCCCTTCTTGTCTCATCATGAGAGATGGAGCTATTTTCTGGACGTGCCGAAGAGTATGATTACCTTATAGCTGCAGGACCCAGGGAATAGGAAACAATGGTGGGGTAGAAAACGGTCACTTCCCAGTGAGGTGCGCAGACCCACCGTGACTGCGCCTCATCCATTAATGTGAAGCGAGTTTGTTTTCTTTTTCTATCTGATGTGTTCTGCAGCGGCGCTGTTGAAAGCAGGCTTCATCTCCCTGTAGTCATGCTACCTACCTACCTGTCAACCTACCTACCTACCTGCCTATCTATCTACCTACCTATCTACCTGCCTGCCTGCCTACCTACATACCTACCTGCCTACCTACATACCTACCTACCTGCCTACCTACCTACCTGCCTATCTACCTGCCTACCTACTTACATATCTACCTGCCTACCTACCTGCCTGCCTATCTACCTACCTGCTTACCTATCTACCTACCTGCCTACCTATCTACTTACCTACCTACCTGCTTACCTACCTATCTGCCTGCCTACCTATCTACCTATCTATGTACCTGCATAACTACCTATGTACCTGCCTACCTACCTATCTACCTGCCTGTCTAGCTACCTATTTACCTGCCTACCTACTTACCTACTTGCCTGTCTACCTACCTACCTATCTATCTGCCTATCTATCTACCTACCTATCTACCTGCCTACCTGCCTACCTACCTACCTGCCTATCTACCTGCCTACCTACTTACATATCTACCTGCCTACCTACCTACCTTCCTATCTACCTACCTGCTTACCTATCTAACTACCTATCTACTTACCTACCTACCTGCCTACCTATCTACTTACCTACCTACCTGCCTACCTACCTATCTGCCTGCCTATCTATCTACCTACCTATGTACCTGCCTAACTACCTATGTACCTGCCTACCTACCTATCTACCTGCCTATCTAGCTACCTATTTACCTGCCTACCTACCTATGTACCTGCCTAACTACCTATGTATCTGCCTACCTACCTATCTAACTGCCTATCTAGCTACCTATTTACCTGCCTACCTACCTACTTACCTACTTGCCTGTCTACCTATCTACCTACATATCTACCTGCCTACCTATCTACCTACTTGCCTACCTACCTATCTGTCTACCTATCTACCTGCCTACCTACCTACCTGGCTGCCTACCTACTTACCTATCTACCTGCCTACCTAACTACCTATCTACCTACCTGCCTACCTACTTATCTACATACCTACCTGTCTACCTACCTGCCCGTCTCCCTACCTACCTACTTGTGCACCTATCTACTTGCCTGCCTACCTATCTACCTACCCGCCTGTCAACCTACCTACCTACCTGTCTACCCACCTACCTTCCTGCCTGTCTACCTACCTACCCACTTACCTACTTAGATAAGCAGGTACCTATCTACCTATCTTGAGAAGACAGGAAACAGCTAACTATCTTCCTACCTACTTTTTCCCCCCAATAACCACAGTCTTTCTGTGCTTATGGTTTTATTCTGGGAACCTACACAAGAACTGAGGCAAAGCCATGGGTGAGGGAGGTGGGGGAAAGACCCCCGCTGGGTGTCAGCAAAGCCTCCATCCCCCAATGATAGAGTGGCTTGGCAGGGTCCTTGTGTTGGTGCCAACCCTCAACTCTCTGGCATGAGGCGCCAGTCTCCTCCCCACAGCTGAACTTGTCTCCCAGGGCAGACCCACCAGAAAGGCTCCTGTGAGCATAAGGGCTGATCTGCCGTGGCTCCCCTCGAGCAGGGCCAGGTGCCCACACTGACTGGATACAGCTTTGGGCTGGGCATTGTGCCTTGGGTTGGGATTTTCATGATGAAATAGCTGAGCATTGGCCTCCTGACCAAACATCTGCCGAGTCTGGGGAGGGCGATTTACTCCTCAGGAGGCTCCAAGATGAAGGGCAGGTGCCTCAACCTGGTGGCCCCATCTTCTGTGATCCAGATGTGCCTGCCCTGAGGCTTCCTTCCTGCAGCCCCCCTCCCCACCCCTGCCATCCGGCCCCTGCATCTCCTGCAATGGACACGTCTCCATCCCTGGTTCATATGCCATGTCCTCCTATCCCGGTGCCTTTGCACATGCTGTTCCCCATGCTGTAATGCCCTTTTCCACCCTGTCTGTCAAAATCCCACCCACTCTTCAAGGCCTGCCTCACATGCTATCTGCACAGTCCCCGGTAGCTCCCTTCCCTGTCCTCACCAGGTCTGGACACCCCCTACTGCAGTTTGCTTCACACCACACCTGTGTGTGCCTGCCCCCCAGCACTAGGTTTAAGATTCTTGAGGGCAGATAGCTGATGGACCCTTACCTTACACCCAGCAAGTGCCAATCAGTCTTCAATAGGAGCGTGAGATTTATTCAAACCTTAGTGCTGCTTCTTCATAGCTGTTTGACCTTGGGGAAGTTACTTGACCTCTCTGGGCTTCAGTTTCCTAAATATACATATGTACGTATATATATATATTTGTAATATATATTACATATAAATATACATATGTACGTATATATATTTGTAATATATATTACAATATGCAATATATTATATACATATATACATAAATATATTTATATACAAAAATGTATGTACATAAATATATATATTATGTATATAAATATATACTACATATTACATATATTTGTATGTGGAAATGCACATATGTATATATTACATATATTTGTATAAGGAAAATGAATATATATTTAGGAAATAATATGTATAGAATTCTATATGTATAAATACATATAGAAATTATATATAATTTAATGCATTGTATGTATTTTTATATATTTATGTATATGTTTATATATGTATTTTTATATATATTTCTATACATAGTGCATACAATTTAGTGCATACAATGCACATTTTATAAATATAATTTATATATGTTATGTAGATATGTATATATATTTATATATAATTTCGTGCCTACAATGTGCTGGGCCCTGTGCTGAATGCTTTATGCACATTGTCTTGTTCATGTAATTCCTCCTTGTAAGATTGGGACAATCACAGGACCATTGTACTCGGATTTTGGGAGAATGATCATCCAATAATCCTCAGACGCTCCCCATAGCCTTGGGCAATTTCCTGTCCAGCTGGAGAATAAGACCCTCATAAGAAGAGGTGGTTACTCAACGGTCCTCAATACAAGGTGAGAAACTGATGTTGTAGACATCACAGGAGGATTACCTGAGTGGGCACCTTGCATGGTCTGGAGGAGGAGGAAGGCTTTCCTTTGGTGGGAGGGGTCTGGGGAAGCTTCTGGGAAGAGGTTGTTTTGGGACAGGGCAAGACAAGGTCCCGTCTCCTGAGTATTATTCCTGCAAAAGCCTTTTCCCATTTCCTTGAAAGAGCTCAGCCATGCTGACACCTCATTACCCATGTCTCGGGGTGGCCTCACAAACTTGACTACTGGGCAGGGGTTTTGGGTCTTGTTCATGGTGGTTTTCCTAGCATAGTGCTAAGTATTCATGAAGTGAATGCCATATATATATATATATATATATATATATATACGCATTATATATATATATATATACACGCATTATATATATATACGCATTATATATATATATATGCACACTATATGGCATATACATGTCATAGGTATGGCATATATATGTGTGTATGTATATGTATATGTATATGTATATGTATATGTATATGTATATGTATATGTTTAGAGACAGGATCTTACTCTGTTGCCCAGGCTGGAGTGCAGTGGCACCATCATGGCTCACAGCAGCCTTGAACTCCTGGGCTCAAATGATTCTTCTGCCTCAACCTCCTAAGCAGCTGGGACTACAAGTGCCCACCATCATGCCCGGCTCACTTAAAAATTTTTTTTTGTAGCTATGGGGTGTCACTATGTTGTCCAGGCTGGTCTCAAGCTCCTGGGCTCCAGCAGTCCTCCCGCCTCAGCCTCCCAAAGTGCTGGTCTTACAGTCATGAGCCACTGTGCCCAGGGAATGCCATATTTTTTTCATCCCTCAAAGGGGCCATAGGAGGGGTTCTCATACATGCTGCAGTATTTGGTTATTCTCCAACGTTTTCTAACTTGCCCCCATTGGGCCAGCTTCCCAACTTGAAGCCAGACGCAAGTGGGAAAATGGCCCCAGAGTCACTCAAACAACAGTCCTTAGGAGGGCTTCTCACCCTGGTAAGTCCTCTATCCTGGGAAGATTCTCCCTGCAGCCTGTGATTAAACAACACTCCCCAAAGCATTAGCCAGGCTGGCCTTGGGAGGGGCCTAGGGTTCAGTAGTGTTTTATTACGCTCATAAAGTAATTGGCCTAGAAGTATCACAAACCCCATGGCGTCTGTACAAAGTAGGACTCTGAAACTAATTATATGACTGTGGGCATGAATGAATAATGGGAATGCCTGCCTGTATCATGCTCTGCTCCATTGCTTCAAAGGGCTGCAAAGCTGGAACTCATCATCTCTGCCCAAATAACAGGAAGCTTTATGAGCTGAGTGTTGTATTTCGGCCCTGGGCCATTATGGACATTGTTGTATAGTAAAGTCTGGAATTTCCCAAGAAATGGGAGTGTCATTGTTTTTCATGATCCCCTTGGATTCCATTTGAGTTTCAGCTAACAAGATGGCTCGGGATAAGGGCTGGTCATGCCAGAAAGACCAACCAAGTGATTAGAGGGTTGGGGCTTTGAGCTACGTGATACCAGCTTGACTTCCAGGGAGGGGAGGGGGATTGGAGACTGAGTTCAGCCACATGACTGGTGATTCAATCAATCATGCCTATGTAATGAAACCTCAATAAAAACTCTGGACACCAAGGCTCAGGTGGGCTTCCTGGTTGGTAAACATATTGATGTGCTAAGAAGGTGACATTCCCGAGTTCATGGGGTCAGGGCAAGGAAGCTCTGCATTTGGGACCCTCACTCATCTTGTGCTATTATGAGTCTCTTCTTTTGGCTGTTCTTGGTCTGTATTCTTTATAATAAAACTGTAATTGTAAGTACAGCATTTTCCTGAATTCTTTGAGTTATTCTTGTGAGTGATTGAACCTGAGGAAGTTGTGGGAGCTCATGATTTGTAGCCAGTTGGTTAGAAGTGTGGGTGAACTGGGGACCACCAACATGTGTCTGAAGTAGTGGGAGCCTTGGGGAGCCCTTGTGAGGTCTATGCTAACTCTTGGTAGTTAGTGTTAGAATAGAATTGTTGCACACCTTGTTGGTTTCTTCTTTCCATTCAACAGGGAAAATATTTCCATGCACATTCCTAAAAGAAATCAGGAGCTCTTGGATCCTTCTCTCTTTCCAAAGGGAGGCTGATGTGGCCAGAGGGTTTGCCGGGGGACAAATGGCCTTTTGTGGGAACTCTTCTTGACAGCCAGAAAAGACCAAAATCTCACACTTTTTTTTTTTTTTTTTTGAAACGGAGTCTCGCTCTGTCGGCAGGCTGGAGTGCAGTGGCACGATCTTGGCTCACTGCAACCTCCACCTCTCGTGTTCAAGCAATTCTCCTGCCTCAGCCTCCTGAGTAGCTGGGACTACAGGTGTGCACCACCATGCCCAGCTAATTTTTGTATTTTTAGTAGAGACAGGATTTCACTGTGTTGGCCAGGATGGTCTTGATCTCTTGACCTTGTGATTCACCTGCTTCAGGCTCCCAAAGTGCTGGGATTACAGGCGTGAGCCACCATGGCCAGCCAATCACACACTTCTTATATGTTCATCTAGGTGCTACAAAGCCACAAAACTAACCAGAAACCAAAGGTGTAAATGAACACCAAGATGGCAGCTCCAGGCACATGTGTCAAAATCATCTTTCCCAAACTGAGGTAGAAGGCAGGACTCAACTCTGGACCAGACTGAAGACTAGCTAAAACAGTGAAGAGGGGAATGCACCTCTCCATAAGACATGCCCAGAGGGCCATGTCAGTTTACCATTGCCATGGCAACACCCAGAACTTACCGCTCCTTTCCATGGCGACAACCAGTAAGTACCACCCTTTTTCTAGAAAATTCTGAATAACTCACCTCTTAATTTGCAGGTAATCAAAAGTGGGTATAAATCTTACTGCAGGGCTTCCTCTGAGATGCTACTCTCAGCACACTGCCCACAGGGTAGCCCTGGTCTGCATGAGGAGTCACGGAGTGTAACATTACTGCTTCCATAAGCTGTTTTCTTCTACCACTGGCTTGCTCTTGAATTTTTTCCTGAGTGAAGCCAAGAACCTTTCCAGGTTAAGCCCCAATTCTGGGACTTGCCTGCGCTGCATCAAAATGACAGAGAAGCCCTGAGTCTCTTGGGCTCTCCATTGGGTCTCAGGGTAACCATGTGACATACTCTTTTAAGCACAGGCTGTAGGACAGTTAAGGTCTTACCCTTGCAACCGAAGTCTTTGCACAGCTTCACTGTGGGGTGGAGTTCCTGGCAGTGATATATTTGTAGTGCTGCTATTTAACTGGGTGATTTGCCTTGGCAGCTGCTGAGATCTCAGATCTCACAGAGATTTGAGACTTAATCACCCGCAGCACCAACAAAGACCTGCTCTTTTTATGCGGCTAAAAAAAATATGACATCCAGACATAGCTCAGCCATGCTCTGTCTCCACGGCATTTAAAACACCTCTGCCCACGTGGGGTGCCCAAATGTGCTAGGTTTCCTATTAGGAATGTGATCTTCAAAAAAAAAAAAAAAAATAGAACCCCCAAACCACCACCACAACACAAAAAGGGATGAAGAAAAGGCTCAAAGCTGGCTCTGGCAGTATATGAAGCTCATTTGAAGAGAAAGTGAAATTCTCAGAGTCTTGCACTGACATGGCCCAGAGTGGTGGGAGGCAGGAGAGGGGAGGGTGAAGTCGTGTGAATGGACTTGAAGAGCTCCATGCACACTTCTGGAGTGCCCTGCACACTGAGGGTTTGCTCACACTCTGAAAGGGAATTGCTTGGTTGAAGCTACGGATCTAAATCCACTTGAGGCTGGATGCAATGGCTGATGCCTGTAATCTCAGCACTTTGGGAGGCCAATGTGGGTGGATCACCTGAGGGCAGGAGTTCGAGACCAGCCTAGCCAACATGGTGAAAACCTGTCTCTATTAAAAATACAAAAAAAAAAAAAAATTAGGTGGGTGGAAAGCAGGAGAATCGCTTGAACCTGGGAGGTGAAGGTTGCAGTGAGCTGAGATCATGCCATTGCACTCACTCCAGCCTGGGCGACAAAAGTGAAACTCCGTCTCAAAAAAACAAACAAAAAAATCCACTTGAACATCCTCATCACACTGTGATTTCTCTGTTGGCTGAAATAAAGACCACATCTCCCTCTACCTGCTCTGCTCACACCCGTGGCTGGCTCCTGCCTCCCCGCCTCCTCTCCCCTTTGTTTCTTTTCTTTTTTTTTTTTTTCTTTCTTTGAGTTGGAGTCTTGCTCTGTCACCCAGGCTGCAGTGCAGTGGTGTGATCACAGCTCACAACAGCCTAGATCTCCTGAGCTCAAGCCATCCTCCTGCCTTATCCTTCTGAGTAGCTGGGACTACCGGCAAGCACCACCATGCCCAGCTAATTTTAAAAATTTTTAGTAGGTCCGGGTATGGTGGCTCATGCCTGTAATCCCAGCACTTTGGGAGGCCGAGGCGAGTGAATCACCTGAGGTCAGGAGTTTGAGATCAGCCTGGCCAACATGGTGAAATCCTGTCTGTACTAAAAATACAAAAAATTAGCTGGGCGTGGTGGCGTGCGCCTGTAGTCCCAGCTACTCAGGACGCTGAGGCATGAGAATCACTTGAACCCGGGAGGCAGAAGTTGCAGTGAGCCGAGATCACGCCACTGCACTCCACCCTGGGTAACAGAGTGAGACTCCATCTCAAAATAAATAAATAAATAAATAAATAAAACAAAATAAATAAAACACTTTTTTTTTTTTTTTAGTAAAGATGAGGTTGCTATGTTGCCTAGGCTGGTGTGGAACTCCTGGCCTAAAGCAATCCTCCTGCCTCGGCCTCCCAAAGTGCTGGAACTATAGGCATCTTTGTTTATTTTCTATGTAAGGCATCACAATATCTGTTTGTGTTGCTGCCACCTGAGAAGGAGAGCCCTTGGCAGGCAGCCATCCAGTTTGTCTCTCTGTTGCTCCTCTGGACCTGGCATGGTGCCAGCAAACAGTAGGAGCCTCATAAATGTTCAGTGTACAAGGAAATCTCCTAACCAGCCTCCCCGCCACTGGCCTCACTCATTCCACCTGCCTACTTAGCCCAGCACCTGGGGCATTGCTCAGGTAACTGAGTGAAGGACTTTTACCCCCAGCTCCTCTTCCTAGCCTTCCCTTGGTTATATGGGATGACTCACTCTTCCCTCACCAGCCAGGGCCCCTCATATCACCCTGGGATGAATCTCTGAGATGTCCTCAGCCTGGAGTGCTCATACCTTCTCCCCTGCCTTACAATCTTGCTTCTTCATGCATTTCCTATCTAGCTCAGCCGCCATAGTACCGTGCTCCAAAAGGGGCTCAGTAACTATCAGAAAAACATCGGCCATTCCCTGCCCATCACGCTGGGTCTCGTAGGAAGCAAGGCTTTCTCTTTTAAAGATTTATAATGGGGCCAGGCGTGGTGGCTCATGCCCGTAATCTCAACAGTTTGGGAGGCAGAGGTGGGAGGATCACTCCAGGCTGGGCAACATAGTGAGACCCCATCTCTACAAAAAATAAAATTAGCCAGGTGTGGTGGTGTATATCTGTAGTCCCAGCTACTTAGGAGACTGAGGTGGGAGGATTGCTTGAGCCCAGGAGTAGGAGGCTGCAGTGAGCTATGGTCATGCCACTGCACTCCAGTCTGAGCAACAGAGACAGACTGTTTCAGGAAAAAAATAAAAAGACTTAACCATGTATATATTGTGCTAAAATAAGTTATTTTTGTTATTACTTGAATGGAGCTGCAGACAGTTGAAAAAAAAATTCTGTTTTTCATCAAGTGAAAAAAAGAAAAATCCAATAACACGGAACTCAGCCATTTGCACATCCGGATCCTTTTACCACAAATGGCTTAAGTGCCCAGACACGCCACTGTTCCCCTGTCACATGAACTCAGCGCCAGAGCCAAATGAAATTCCAGGTGGCAGGGAACAGAGCTCTCTCTGGCTTCCTGGAAGCGCGGTCACTGGTGAGACTTGATACGGGGCTGCAACTGCAAGTGGCGAGAAACCTGTTCATTGCTCCTCGGAGTCGGTGCCGAGAGGCTCAGTGGATCTAGGCTCAGAAGGATGACCACTGAGCAAAGGCTAGCACAGCCGCCCAGAGCAGGCAGGGCAGGCGACTCACCAGAGGGAAATAATCAAAGTCAGTTTGAGGAAGTGTTCTAAAACACACCTCGGGCTGGGCGCGATGGCCCACGCCTGTAATCCTAGCACTTTGGGAGACCGAGGCGGGCGGATCACAAGGTCAGGAGTTCGAGACCAGCCTGGTCTACATGGTGAAACCCCATGTGTACTAAAAATACAAAAATTAGCCAGGTGTGCTGGTGCGTGCCTGTAATCCCAGCTACTCAGGAGGCTGAGGCAGGAGAATCGCTTGAACCCCGGAGGCGGAGGTTGCAGAGAGCTGAGATTGTGCCACTGCACTCCAGCCTGGGTGACAGAGCGAGACTCCGTCTAAAGAAAAAAGAAAAAAACATCTTGCCACTATCTCCTGATCTCCTGGAATTTTCTTTTTATTGGGGTGGGGGGAGCAGGAAAACAAATAAACTTTATGATATTGAAAACTCCTGATATGCCAGGTGTGGTGGCTCCTGCCTGTAATCCTAGTGCTTTGGGAGGCTGAGTCAGGAGGATCACTTGAGGCCAGGAGTTTGAGACCAGCCTGGGCAACATAAGTGAGACCCCCACCTCTATTAAAAAAAAAATTGAGACAAGTGTAGTGGCATGCCTATAGTCTCAGTCACTCTGGAAGCTGAGGCAGGAGGATCACTTAAGCCCAAGAGTTTGAGGTTGCAACCAAGATTGCACCACTGCACTACAGCCTGGGCAACATAGCAAGATCCTGTCCCTAAAATAGAAAAAGTAAATGAAAGAAACCTTTGCTATAATGATCTGCCTCCAGAAGCAGGGGTGGTTGAATCCCTGCTTGGGCAAGGCCCTTACTTTTTGGAGCCTGTTTGCTGATCTATAAACCTGGGAGGATGAGAACAGCCTCTCCTCTCCTAAGTGTCTGCATCCGGGCAACTGGTCATATGCAGGCTGAGCACATGTGGCCAGATTTCCCTGGATCTCGCCAGCTGAAAGCATTAACCCTTGCTTCCAGCCATCTGTGCCTATTTTTACACAAAATATGACTTTTGATTAAATTAACAAGAGTGGTAATGATAATCACTGCTTGCTGATATTAGCACAGTACATGGAAAGGAGCAACGTGGTCAGGGAGATTTAGAGAAGGGCAAACAGACAGATGTGACCAGGCACTCCTGGAAGCAATCGCTGTTAGTCACTGCCACGTGTCCTCTTACCTGTGTTCTCCTGCCCGCGACTCAGCAGAAAATGACCTTGAATGTTTTCTTGCCATCTGAGGCCCACGGAGACCTTGACTCTTAGTTGCTCCGGATCTCACGGCAGCGATGACAGATCAGGGCTCTCCAAGGGCAGCAGGGCCTCTTAGCAGTAGGGGGTCCCCTTTCCACTGCCCCAGGCCCCATCATTGGAAACCTGGTGATTTTACATGGACAAATTAAAGATGACTTACTGATACTTTCATTTCTACATTCAGCAAACTTCCTGGAAAAGTGCAAAGCCAGCCTCTAACTCAGACTCATGGACACAGGGAACATCCTTGTGTTCCCCTCCTCCTCCCTCCCTTTTTTTCTGAGGCAGAGTCTTGCTCTGTTGCCCAGGCTGGAGTGCAGTGGCACAATCTCAGCTCACTGCAGCCTCCACCTCCCGGGTTCAAGCAATTCTTCTGCATCACCCTCCCGAGTAGCTGGGATTACAGGCATGCGCCACCACGCCTGGCTAATTTTTGTTTTTTTAGTAGAGACAGGGTTTCATCATGTTGGCCAGGCTGGTCTCGAACTCCTGACCTCAAGTGATCCACCTTCCTTGGCCTCCCAAATTGCTGGGATTATAGGCGTGAGCCACCGTGCCCAGCCCCTCTCCCATATTTTATTTTTAAGAAGCAAAGTCACTTTTTCTTTCTGTCTCTTTCTCTCTCTTGCTTTTTTCTAAGGTCTTGCTTTGTCTCCCAGGCTGATGCACAGTGGCGAGATCACAGGTCATTGCAGCCTCCAACTCCTGAAGTCAGGTAATTCTCCCATCTCAGCTTCTCAAGTAGTTGGGACCAGAGGCACGTGCCACCACGACCAGCTAATTTTTGTATTTTTTTTTTTTTTTTTTTTTTTTGTAGAGATGGAGGCCTTGCTTTGTTGTCCAGGCTGATCTTGAACTCCTGGGCTCAAGCGATCCTCCCACCTCAGCCTCCTAAAGTGCTGGGATTGCAGGTGTGAGCCTTGGAGCCCGGCCCAAAGCCATCTTTTCTTTAGAACACCATAAATATATCAGATAGAGGCACACAGCAGCTTCTCTCCAGCATCCTCCTCCTGCTCGGCTCCTGGGGTCTTCATGGTGCCTCCTGGCTGCTCCCAGTCCCAGCTGTTACCCCTGGGTCTTTTCCTTATGCTCGGCGGCATCCTGATTCGTGCATCTCTGTGGCTGTGCTCTCCAACCATCTAATCCGGGATCTAGTTCATGCTAAGTTATTGCAGACTGACAACAGATGCAGTCCCCTGACCTCCCTAGAAAACATACCTTTGTTTTGAGTTGGGGTCTCACTCTGTTGCCCTGGCTGGAGTACAGTGGCACAATCATGGCTCACTGGAGCCTTGACCTTCTGGGCTCAAGTGATCCTCCTGCCTCAGCCTCCCGAGTAACCCGTTTGCTTTGTCTCTCTCTTTCTTTCTTTCTTTCCTTCCTTCCTTCCTTTCTTTCCTTCTTCTTTCTTTCCCTCCCTCCCTTCCTTCTTTCCTTCCTTCTTTCTTTCCTTCTTCTTTCTTTTCCTTCCTTCCTTCCTTCCCTCTCTCTCTCTCTCTCTCTCCCCCTCTCTTTCTTTTCCTTCCTTTCTTCTTTCCTTCAGGCATGCACCGCCATGGCTGGCTAATTATTTTATTTTTTGTAGAGATGAGGTCTCACTATGTTGCCCAGGCTGATCTCAAATCCCTGGCCTCAAGCAATCCTCCTGTCTTGGCCTACCAAAGTGCTGGGATTACAGGCACGAGCCACCGCGCCTGGTGAAAATATACATTGGAATAGAGATTTTTACTAAAGATGAGAAGTAGTCCCAGTGGACATCTGGAGAGACATTCTGGAGAGAAACTGCCACAGTTCAGAGTGGCTTGGCCGTCACAGGCATGGTCATAGAAAGAGGAAAAAAACTGTCATTTACTGAGACCCTGCTGGGCCTTCCGGCCTCTCTGTGTCTCGATTGGCTGTCGTTTTCTCTTCAATTGCTGTTCCCGCCTCTCTGCGTGCAGCTTGTATCTTGGGAGGTAAGAGGGCCGTTTCTAGTAGGCAGGGAGGGGTTGTCAAGCCCTTGCAAACCTCAGGGGGCTGGGCTGAAAGGATTCAGAAGGGCTGGGCAGAGTGTAAGGGAACAAGGCAGGTTGGGAAATGGGTCCCAAGAGAGGAGGTGCCAGGAAGAAAAGCCATCACACACTTCCTGGGGTAACCTAATCCCTCCCTCTGGTCCATTCTAGTGGTGCTGCCAATCATCACAACTTTGCTCAGGGATTGGCCCAAGGGGCAGGGACATGAGTCAAGCAAGGCCAATCAGAGTGCTTCCCTGGGATTTTAACGTTTAGAGTCCAAAGAAGGAGTGTTCCTTTCTCTTGGGCTGCTAAGCAGCCAGAACGTGAGTTCAGAGCTACCCCTGGCTGAGGTCCTTTCTTTTCCAAGTTAAAAACCCAGCAGCACTGGAACGGGAAGAAGCAGATGCTTGGAGGGAAATAGAGAAAGAGGCAGAGAGGGGAGGTCTGTCAGGGGTCAACGGCCCAGAGCCAGTGTCCCACACCTATAGCGTTTTGGGTGGGCTGGGAGGTGGGGAGACGAAGGAGGAGAACCAGGAGAGAAGTGTGGCAGGAACGAAGATGTGTTTGGAGGAATATTAAAAAGAAATGGGTGGTTGAGAGTGGAAAGGACCATGGAAAATCACTCACTTGGATCTCAGTATGAATCTATTGATGAATCTCATGTTGAATCTATTAGGATGGTCAGAAAAAGAAAATCTGCCTCACACTGGCTCCACCACCAAAGGGGGATGGACTGAGTCATATACCAGGAATGTTGACAGGGCAGCTGAGAACTGCCTGCTGGACAGACCACATGGCTGCTGAACAACATCTGCCCAAAGAAATGCTTTCTCTTTCTTTCTCTCTTTTCTTTTCTTTTCTTTCTTTCTTTCTTTCTTTCTTTCTTTCTTTCTTTCTTTCTTTCTTTCTCTTTCTCTTTTTTCTCCTTCCTTTCTTCTTTCTTTCTTTCTCTTTCTTTCTCTTTCTCTTTTTTCTCCTTCCTTCCTTTCTTTTTTCTCTTTCTTTCCCTTTCTTTATCTCTCTGTCTTTCTTTTTTCTCTCTCTTCTTTCTTTCCTTTCTTTTCCTTTCTCTTCTTTCTCCTTCCTTCCTTCTTTCTTCTTTCTTTCTCTTTCTTTATCTCTCTTTCTTTTTTCTCTCCTCTTTCTTTCTTTTTCTTTCTTTCTCCTCTCTCTCCCTCTTTCTCTCTCTCCTCCTTTCTTTTCCTTCCTTCCTTTCCCCCTCCCCTCCCCTCCCCTTCCCTTCCCTTCCTTCTCTCTCTCTCTCTTTCTCTCTCTCTTTCTTGAAACAGGGTCTCACTCTCTTGTCCAGGCTGGATGGAGTGCAGTGGTGTGATTATAACTCACAGCAGCCTCAAACTTCTGGGTGCAAGCAATCTTCCTGCCTCCGCCTCCTAAAGTGCTGGGATTACAGGCGTGAGCTGCCATGCCAGACCCAGGTGCTTTTTTCTAATTTTCCAAAGGTGCCGCGTGGACCTAGGATTTTGTTCTCTGAATCATCTGCTGAGGGCCAGCCTCTGCCCTCAGTATGAGATATGGAGAGAAGGAGAGTCCTTGATCTCATAGTATCTAGTCAGGAATTTTACAAGGACTATATTTACCCCCCATTCCATTGCAAGGTCGATGAGTTACCCCTTTCATTGACAGGGAGACTGAGGTTAAGGGCAACTTTGATTTTTGTCTTGTGGTGCAGAACTCTCACCTCTGCAGAAGCCATTTTCTAGGCTGGATTGACTCTATTAGGACTATCAGAAAAAGAAAACTTGCCTCCCACTGGCTCTACCACCAAAGGGAGATTGACTGAGTCAGGTACCAGCAAGGTTCAAAGGTAAGATAGATTTCAGAGTTGGTTTAGTTCAGCAGCCCAATAATATAATCAAGCACCCTGTTCTCTTTCTCTCTTTCTTCTCCTTCCTTCCTTCTTTCCTTCCTCTCTCTCTTTCTCTTTCTTTCTTTCAAGACAAGGTCTTGCTCTGTCACCCAGGAGAGTGCGGTGGCGCAATCATAGTTCACTGTACCCTCTATCTACTAGGCTCAAGTGATCCTCCTGCCTCAGCCTACTGAGTAGCTGAGACTACAGGCATGCACTATCATGCCTGGCTAATTTTTAAAGGGTTTTGTTGAGATGAGTTCTTACCATGTGGCCCAGACTGGTCTTGAACTCCTGGCCTCCAGCAATCCTCCTGCCTCGGCCTCCCAAAGTGCTGGGATTACAGACATGAGCCACTGTGCCCTGGCCAAGCGATCTGGTTTCTCTTCAATTTCTGCTTTCCAGGATGGAAGACTTACAGCTTAGTCATTATGCAACTTCCCTCATGGTGGCAAAAAGTCCTCTAGAGCTCCAGCCTTCACAACTGTTGCCATGCCTCTTCTTGAGGCTATTCCAGACAGCAAGAAAACTTACCCAGGAAGCCCCTACACATTTTCCTTATGTGTCATTGAACACATGTGCATTCCTGAGGTTATGTCAGGAATACTCTGGGCTGAAAGGCTGAACCCTGGATCCCCTGGAAGAATCACTCTGGCCCAGAGCATGGGATCACTTTGTCTCCCCAGGTGGCCAGAGCTCACTGCACAAGCAGGCAGGCAGCTTGCTGAATGAAGCCAGGTGCTTCATGGGAGGTTGGGTGCTGTTGTGTGCTTGAGCTGAGGATGCTAGTGGGCCCCCCAGGGATGGTGATGGCTTATTTTCTATGAGCACAAGGTTGAACAGTTTTGTGTATTCACTGAAGCAGCAGAGCCTCTATTTGGATGCATGGATGCATTTCTGGCCTCTTGGGGAGAAAAAGAACCAGATGAAGAGGCTCTCGAAGGGCTTGGTGTCCTCACTGGTTTCAAAAGGATGTTTTTCACAACCGTAGCAGACCTGTGCATGCTCAGGAAATGGAATTCATATCAGAGCCTATAATTGCCTAATTAATTCAGGCACAGGGGGTTTTTGGTAGGAGGGAGGATGGGAAGGTGGGTGGCTCTACCTGGGTGCTCCTGGAGCTGGCAGCATCAGGCGCCGGGCAATCAGTGCTGTAGGAAAACCCACCCAGGTGGGGAGCCACAGGCACTCAAAGGCTAAACCTTCAGCCACAGTGTTTGACGAGGTGCTCAACTTGGCACCCAGCCTCTCTGACCTGGAGGGCACATCAATTCTACGCTCATCAGTTGTGGACAAAGAGAAGGCTGTTAGTTAATTCTGAGCCTCAGGCTGTTCTGTGCATTTTCTCAGTTGCTGCCTGGAACTGGTTCAAGTTCATCCAGGTCCTGGCTTGGGGAGCATCTGCAGGGTCCTCTTAATGGCATTGTTCTGTCATCCAGCATTCATTCTGCCAGCTGCACCTGGGGCCAGGCTCTGTGCAGGGTGCTGTGGGGGCAGAGATGGGTGGTCCCTGTCCAGGAGTGTGCAGGGTCGAGTGGGGAAGGGTGGGTCAGAGTGCACCTGGTCACCTGCTGTAGGGGAGGAGCATGGGCTTTCTAAGCACTGACTGTCTAGGCTCTGGGCCATGAAAGAACTTGGCATGTTTGGGAAACAGAGGTTCAGGGGACATGGGAGGGTACAAGGACAAGGGTTGTATGTGTTGGGGGAGGGGTGGTGGTAGAAGATGAGGCTATAGGGGTAAACTGAGGCTGAGCCACAGAGACTTTTTTTTTGAGATGGAGTCTTGCTCTGTCACCCAGGCTGGAGTGCAGTGGTGTGATGTTGGCTCACTGCAACATCCACCTCCTGGGTTCATGCAATTCTTCGACCTCAGCCTCCCGAGTAGCTGGAATTACAGGCATGCGCCACCATGTCCAGCTAATTTTTGTTTTTTTTATAGAGAAGGGGTTTTACCATTTTGGCCAGGCTGGTCTCGAACTCCTGACCTCAAGTGATCCGCCTGCCTTGGTCTCCTAATGTGCTGGGATTACAGGCCTGAGCCACCATGCCCGGCCCACAGAGACTTCTTAATAGAGTGGAAAATGGAGCACCAAGCCACGCCAGCAGACAGATGGGTTTCTGGGACCAGATGCATCTGAAGGCTGAAGAGGGTGAGATGTAGCAGGTTATGAAGGAGGGTGGAACAGGTGACAGGTGAGGAATAGCCAGGAAGGAATCAAGGCTGGGAAGGTGGGGCCAGGACAGGTCTGATTGCCCATTCAATGTCGTGATGGCAAAAATCAAAGTTATCTTCAAGGTAATAGTAACAGGGTTGGAACATTCAGTTAGAGGACACAGGTGTGAGAGATGGGCTTGGATGGGTCAGTGGAGGTCCAGTGTTGAAGTGTTCATGAGACAGCCATAGTGTGTCCAGAGGGCAGCCAGATTCAGAGCTGGGGAACAGACACACAATGCAGACGAGGATGCAGGGCTTGGCATCACTACCATTTTTATTTTGCACATTCCCTTCCAGTCTCTGTTCCTGTGAGAAGCAGTTATAGCTCCCCTACTACAGACAGCCTGGGCTGGAGTCCAGCTCTGGCTCTCACTAGCTCTGCAGCATGTCACCCAGCTGAGCCTCTGTTTCCAGCAGCCATTGTTAGGACATGTGTAGATGCTTAGCACGGCCACGGCAACCTGCACACCATTTGCTGAAACACGCCACTTCTCAACCCCCAGCACTGGAATGGTCTGATGATATAGTTTGGATATTTGTCCCCTCCAAATCTCATATTGAAATGCGGCCTCCAATGTTGGAGGTGGGGCCTGGTGGGAGGTGTTTGAGTCATGGGGGTGGATCCTCCATAGATGCCTTGGTGCCATCTCCATGGTAATGAGTGACTTCTCGCTCTGTTAAATTCATGTGAGAGCTGGTTGTTTAGCCTGGCATCTGCTCCCCTCTCTCTTGCTCCCTCTCACCATGTGATGCCTGCTCTCTGTTTACCTTCTGCCATGATTAAAAGCTTCCTGAGGGCTCATCAGAAGCAGATGCTGGCACCATGCTTGTTGTACAGCCTGCAGAACTGTGAGCCAAAATAAACCTCTTTTCTTTGTAAATGACTCAGCCTTGCATATCCCTTTATAGCAGTGCAAATGGACTAACACATCCTGGTAGGCTGCCTTCATAGAAATCGAGTGAATTGATGCTTCTGCTGTCCTCAGAGGGGGAAGATCTACTTTGGGGGAATTAATTTTTCTCCAGTCTTTGTCTCCGATATATACAGCTGTCCTGCTTCACTACAAAGCACACGGAGGACACAATACAGTTCCATGTGACCAGCCCTTCCTCCCCTCTTTTTTGCTCTGTGGGCAGGACTACAGGACACAGGGTCAAGTGGTTTTACATAATGCAATTAACTCACACAATAGTGCTGGTTTGCAGAGGATTGTTCTCAGAAGAGGGTCTGGAGGCACCAACAAACACAGCGGATGTAGGACCCAGGGCACCAGCACTCGGAGTATGTTGCTGCTTGAATGGCAAGCCCTGCTCAGACGTTCAGACAGTTCCCTGTTTTCCCTGTGTCATGTTCTGGCTTTAGACAATGAGACACATACACAGTGCCCAGGAGAAAATCTGATCCAAATCCACTCTGAAAACTTGTGATTTCAGTGAAGATAATAAGCAGAGACAAGTAATGAAGGCCTTGCCTTTACCATGGGGAACTCAGGAGGAGGTTCCTTGGGACCCAGGGGTCCTACCTCATGGCCTCTATGTATCCAAAGAGTCAAGATCTATTTAACTCCAGCCTCAGTCAGACCTCAAAGGCTGTTCCCAAAAGACCATTCGAAATTCAAGGGATGAACTGGGGATCAGTGTGTAGAACAAGTGAAATTATTCCAATGAAAGATTTAGTTATGTCTGGTTTGCTCCTATCAGTCATATTTCATATAGTTTCTCTGATATCGCATCAGAAGAATACTAAATAGGGAGTTTGGTTGTACAACTTTAATAATGCCAGCCAAAGAAAGGGAATACATTTGAGGATCTATGAGACTCTGGCAAGCAGAATATTTTAATATTTGGCAGTATCTTTGTTCAGCAGCGTAATTAACCCCCTGCTATGGACCTGGCATTATGCTAATTGCTATCAGGGCTGCTATAATGTGAATGTGTCCCCCAAAAAGCATGTGTTGGAAACTTAATTTCCAATGCAACAGTGTTGGGAGGTGGGCCTAATGGGAGGTGTTTAGGTCATGGGGTCTCCACCTTCATTAATGAATTAATGCTGATTATGAAAGTTTTGAGGCTGCAAGTTTGATCTCTTTCTCTCCCTAGCCCTCTCTTTGCTCCTCTGCCATGAGATGACACAGCAAGAAGGCCCTTGCCAGATACCAACCCCTTGATCTTTGACTTCCCAGCCCCCTAGTAGTGTGAGTCAATAAATTTCTGCTCATTATAAATTACCCAATCTCAGGTATTCTGTTGTAGCAGCACAAAATGGACTAAGTTGGGATCTAAACATAACAGGTGCCTGATAAATGCTCATTGGGTGGATGGTTGGATGGATGGATAGATGGAGAGATAGATGAATGGATGGATGGATAGGCAGATAGATAGATGGATGAATGAGTAAATGACAGGGTGAAGAAGGGGATGTGTGTCATGTCCTCAAGTCATCACGGTGACACTTCATGCCTCCTTTGCATGTTGTAATGGACAGAGCATTCTCATTTACTCGTCTTGTGTATATTCTGTGATTGAGTCCATTACAGCATGTGAACATCTGTCTGTCTGTCCTTCCTCTAACACCAGAGTGAGGCCTAAGGATTTGCTAGTTTCCCTATGAATAGCTTTGCTTTTCTGTGTTTCAGTCCAGTTCCTTTGGCAGAAATGACAACACGGTGTCTGGGGAGAGTTTAGCCCCAAATAGACTTTCTGCCTCAGATAATAGCAGAAGCTTTCATTTCACTTAGTTTATTAGATTTAGCCCTAGGTGGAAGGGTGAGCTACTCCCTACTCCTAGAGGATTTGTACCACACTACAGAAAAATCCCAAGATGACACATAGGGAAGGAAGTCCAGGGCAAAGCAGTGCAGAGACTATGGGCACTTTTCATTTGAGGGAATCGTGCAACCAGGGACAGCTGTTTCCAAAAGTCTTTGCTGAGACACGCTACCAACATCAGAGTTGAAATCCAGGTCGACTAATTAACCTTGGTTCCCATGACAACTAGCAGCGTGCACCCATCTGCCCCCAGGCAAGAAAGCATCTCTACAAGTGGCCTTGGGGAGAGACAAGAGGCAAAGCATCAGGGAGGAATATGAGAGCTGCCACTTCTGCTGTCCTGGCCAGGACTACAGAGGTCCTTTAAGAGGGTGGAGTCCAAACTGCATTCCTTCCACATCATCCTGAATATTGGGAAACGGAGGCCATGAAATTCCCAGAGGAATCCATTAAGGCATGTCTATTCCCATAGGATCCCTGTACATTCTGGGAGGTTCGCAGGTCCCAGGCAGCCGTGACTCTGGCAGGGAGATGGAAGAATTTAGTCTCGGGACGAGAAACCGAGGCTGTGGCCAACCCCATCTAAGTATCTTTCACTAACTTTGTGATGTTTGGAGAATGTCACACTGGCTTTGAGAATGTCCTAGTTCTTGGGTCCTGTGTTCCAGAAGAACCTACTAATTGATAGAGGGGCGGGGGAGGGTGGTGTCTTAGCTCCTATTTTATTTATTTATTTATTTATTTATTTATTTTTGAGACGGAGTCTCACTCTGTCACCCAAGCTGGAGTGCAGTGGCACAATCTCGGCTCACTGCAACCTCTGTTTTGTGGGTTCAAGTGATTCTCCTGCCTCAGCCTCCCGAGTAGCTGGGATCACAAGTGCGTGCCACCACGCCCCCGCTAATTTTTGTATTTTTTGGTAGAGACAGGTTTCCCTATGTTGGCCAGGCTGGTCTTGAACTCCCGACCTCAGGTGATCCACCCACCTTGGCCTCCAAAGTGCTGGGATTACAGGTGTGAGCCACCGCGCCTGGCCCTTAGCTCCTATTTAAATGTATATATATATTTAGGTTAGTTAATTTCAGAGATGGCAAAACAAAAAGAAAATGTGTGTGCATCGGAGGGAACCTTTGATCCACAGCCACCGGCCTGTGCTTGGAGACATTTCTGGCTCGTCTTCAAAATTCTGTGCTAATTGACATTTGTCTTTTTCTGTGTGAAGCCCGCCATCCCCAGGTCATTAGGACATTGGGTCTGGGCTGTAGTTTCTCTCCCATCAGGGCCAGACACTGCAGCAATTATCATAAAAGACAGTCGGATAAGGAACTTGCTTTGTAGGCTTAACTAAATTATTAGACTCCTCTTGTGACCAGAAAGACTCTCCTTTTATTTGGCACTGAAAAGTTCTCAGGCATGTGTCTGCACAGAACAAAAGGCGCCTAGACATCTTTATTTCTGCCCAACTCCTTTCCCTACCCCAAAACGCTATCTAGAAGTAAAAGATGACACATGCGTTACAGAAACAAAATGACTCCCCTGACAATGGGAGCCGCAGTCTGGAAGATACATCTGAAAAGAGTAGTGAGAGGACCTTATTTTTCTGATTCTATGTTGTCTGAGGAAGCTTTTTGTTTGTTTGTTTTGTTTTTGAGACAGGGTCTTGCTCTGTTGCCCAGGCTGGAGTGCAGTAGCATGATCAGGAATCACTGCAGCCTCAAACTCCTGGGCTCAAGCGATCCTCCCACTTCAGCCTCCTGAGTAGCTAGGATTACAGGTAATGTGTCACCACACTTGGCTAATTTTTGTTTCTTTAGAGATGTGGTCTCTCTATGTTGCCCAGGCTGGTCTTGAACCCCTGGCTTCAAGCAATCCTCTTGCCTTGGCCTCCCAAAGTTCTGGGATTACAGGTGTGGGCCACTACTTCTTGTCCTGGGGAAGCAATTTTTAAGAAATGTTCCATCTTGATGCAGTGTAAGGTTTTGAAATATTTGCCCCCAATTACCACAGTGGTGGGCAGGATGTGGAATAATTTGGAAATAAGGAAAAACTTCAGGAAAGGTGGAGGGGAAGTACTCGTGGCATAAAGTTAGGGGCACAAGTCCCAGGCAGCAAAGCTAATGGGGCTTAATTAGTGGCCAGAGCTGGATCCAGAGCCGTGTCCCTGGCAGGCAGCCAGAACACAGCCTCACTTAAGGCCCGGGAATCCCTCCATGCGTCATGAAGCTGAGTCTCTGGTCTCTGATCATGGCTTACTCCTCCCAGATGACGGCAGCATTGATGGTGAGTGTGTGTGCCCCTCAGCTCACAGCCAGGACGAGCCTATTAAAAATGCCCCTGCAGACCCCAGGGGCCACCCATTAACCTCAGAAACAAGGAGAAATAGGGGCTGGGTGCGGTGGCTCACGCCTGTAATCCCTGCACTTTGGGAGGCTGAGGTGGGCAGATCATGAGGTCAGGAGGTCGAGACCAGCCTGGCCAACATGGTGAAATGCTGTCTCTACTAAAAATACAAAAATTAGCCGGGAGTGGTGGTGGGCACCTGTAATCCCAGCTACTTGGGAGGCTGAGGCAGGAGAATTGCTTGAAACCGGAAGGTGGAGGTCACAGTGAGCCGAGATCATGCCATTGCATTCCAGCCTGGGCGAAAGAGCGAAACCCGGTCTCCACAAAAAAAAAAAAAAAAAAAAAAGAAAAAAAAGAAAGAAAGAAAGAAAAAGAAACAAGGAGAAAGAAAATAAATCCATGGCAGCAGGATGGATCTCTGTCTTCCTGTTAGTGTTTTGGAGACGGGGAGGGTAGCTTTTTGTGTGTGTGTGTATTGAATGTCTGGCAGAAACTGAGTAATAGCTGAACAGAACAGTCAGGGATTCAAGTGCTCACTTCTGAATGGTTCTCAGGCAACAGGCACAGTGCCTGCTCCCAGAAACGGCTCTCTCTGCAAAGACGAACAGAACACAATGTCCTCCTTGTGTGACATGCTAAATTCGAGCCCCATACGGAGCCGGGAGCAGAAGTCGCAGAAGCACATCGGGTGGGACAGAGGGGCTCCTCTAGGAATTATCTGGTCGGGGCATGAGCAGGTGGCTGGACTTCTGGCCCCTTTATGGCCAGAAGACCAATTCTTGGCTGGTCTCTAAGCAAACAAAGGGAGCAGCACCTTGTCAGCGGATGTGATTTTTGTGACATCTGTCCCGCAGCCCCCATCAATTCACACCCAGCGTCTGCGTGACTCATGTCCTTGAATTAGCCATTGTTGGGCCTGAGGGAGGCGAACGGGAAAACCGAATGGAAGAAAGGTTCGGGGAAGGGAATGTTCTGTTCTGTCCTCCAACGATAAGCGCCTGTTTGGCAGCGTCATGGCAGGGACAATGCAGAGATGGCCTTGAAAATTCTCAGGCTGTCAGTCAGGCTGAGGGGCAAAGAAAAGTCACCGGCAGCTGAGAGTGGAAAGAGCAGAGCAAGGATTCATTCATTCATTCATTCATTCATCAGTGGTTTATCAGCTTCTTTCTGTGACAAGCACCCTCCTAGGCACAGTAGGTGCCCTGGTGATCAAGACAACCACCCCTCTCTTGGAGCTGAAGCTTCATGGGGAGAGAGACGTTGAAAATTGGTGCTGAAATCACCAGCCTTTGTGAAAAGCCAATATTCAACCCCACATAGGTGTTTGAGAGAGTCAGAAAAATTCCATCATAGGGGCCACGTGGCCTGTCACACATGTGTAATCCTAGTGCTTTGGGAGGCCAAAGGGGGAGAGTTACTTGAGGCCAGGAGTTTGAGACCAGGCTGGACAACAGAGCAAGACCCTGTCTCTACATACATTTTTTTAAAAAATTAGCCAGGCGTGAAGGTGTGTGCCTGTAGTCCCCGTGGCTCAGGAGGCCGAGGAAGGAGGATCGCTTGAGCCCAGGAGGTGGAGGCTGCAGTGAGCTATGATTGCACCACTGCACTCCAGCCTGGGCAATAGAGCTAGACCCTGTCTCTAAAATAATACAAATAAACTAAAAATAAATTTCAAGATGAATAATATATGGTTCCTGCCCTGGAGGAGTAACACTCCCATGAAGCAGCTACCTGGGGGTCTCAGCAAGGCATTCTGAAAGAACAGGGCAGTAAGGAAAGGGACTCCCCTTGCAGAGTTGAATTATGGACTTGAGATGCCCTGCATCAGAGCGGAGTAGGCAAAGTCACCTTAAAGAGAGAGTCCTCAGTCAGCAGGGCTATAATTGGATTTAATGTATAACTTATATAAAGAAAGATTGTGTTGAGAGGAAAGAAAGTCATTGGACAGGACCCCTCCTCCACCTCTCCTAGCTCTGTCTGGGGAGATTTGGCACCCTGGTCCAACCCCAACAGCAGGCACATTTGCATGGCGCAGAGACACTTCCAGGCTAGCTGCGGTGGGCAGGTTGCATTATTTGCATACAATTCTTCCTTCCTTCCCTGCCCTCATCATGGTTTCCCTTGGTATGGGCTTGCTTTAGCCAGTGGAAGGTTAGCGGATGTAACCTAAGCAGGGGTTTGACATCTGCAGGTTTAAACATATGAGCTTCATTGGCCTCATGGTGGGCTCACAAGGAGGGGTTGATACTCCAAGAACCAAGGCCTCTGCCTGGCTCTGCTTGGCTTCTGGATGTTCAAGCTGCATCCAGAGAAACAAATCCACTCATTCATGGCCTAAAAAAACATTTTCTGGCTAACTCTTCTGTTTGGGCCCTGGAGGGACCGTGATGAACAAGACAGACCATTCCCCGAGGTGGATCTGCACCCGCAATGAAGGAAGAACTCTGGGGCTGTGAGTTGGGCAAGGGAGCGTATTTGTCTGCCCAGGGCTGTGGCTGAAAAGAGGCTGAATCTCATTGAGTCATACGGCTTAAACTTTCTGCAAATGGGTACTCTCTGCATGACAAGGGCAGGAGGGAAGGGACATGCGTGGCCACCCAGGCCTGTCCGATGGAAGTCCTGGCCTGTACCCCACTCCACTTCCAACAGCACCTCCATCCCACTCTGCCCTTTCAAAGCCTTGAAGCCCATTTTAACGAAGTTCCTTGTACATCAACGTGTCACAATGCTATGTACCTGGGGACAGATGCGGATGTGGCTTGCCCTGTTTGTAAGGCCACCAAGAGGGCTACTCCATTCAGACAGCCCGGCAAAAAGACAGTGCCCTTCCCACTGGCGACCCAAGAGGCATGATTTGGTAGGATAAGCACTTTACAAATTTTTGCAAGATGACAACCCACAGTGAACTCATTGCTCCTGCTGGGATAGGAACAAAAATGTGTTTAATAAATAAAAGCTGATTTTCCCAAACACTGTCTTGAAGACAGTGGTTTAATCGGTGGCAGCTGCTCCACACCTCCAGGCTGAACTGTCCCGTTTCGAGTCATTTCCTGTCCAGAATGCCACAGTGTCTGTGCTGGAAGGACTTGGGGTCACTATACCAACGGCTCACAGCTTCTCAATTGTGTGAAACCCAAAACAAAACAAAACAATAGAGCTTGTTTTGTCTGTTTTCCTAATGGAGATATAATCTACCTAAAGTCAGATTCACCCATTTTAATGCATTGCTCTATGAGTTCTAACAAGGATGTAGAGTCGTGTAACCATTTGAGCAACTCAAAATATTCCCACAAGCCCCTGAAATAGTCAACCTCCCTACCCATCTCCTGCCTCTGACATCCCTGATCTATTTTCTGTCCCTACTCTTTTTTTTTTTTTGAGATGGAGTCTTGCTCTGTCACCCAGGTTGGAGTACAGTGGTGCAATCTCGGCTCACTGCAATCTCTGCCTCCCGGGTTCAAGTGATTCTTCTTTCTGCCTCAGCCTCCCAAGTAGCTGGGATTATAGGCGCCCGCCACCACACCCAGCTAATTTTTGTATTTTTAGTAGAGATGGAGTTTCACCACGTTGGCCAGGCTGGTCTCCAACTCTTGACTTCAGGCGATCCACCCTCTTCGGCCTCCCAAAGTGCTGGGATTACAGGCATGAGTCACTGTGCCCGGCTGTTTTCTGTCCTTTCCCAGAATATCATATAAGTGGAATCATATAATGTGTGGCCTTTCCACGTTGACTTCTTTTGGTTAAATTAACTGTTACCATGCCTGTGAACGGTCCATTTCTTTTTATTGTCTGGTCGTATTCCACGGTATACATATACCACATTATGTTAATCCCTTCCCCAGTTGAAGGACACTTGGATGGTTTCTGGTATCTTTTGGTGATTATGAATAAAGCAGTCATAAATATTCATGTTCAAGTTTTATGTGTACATAAGTTTTCATTTCTCTCAGGTAAATACCTAGGAGTGGGATTTGCAGGTCATGTGGTAAAGATGGATTTAATGTTCTAAGACATTGCCAAGGCCGGGCATGGGGGCTCACATCTGTAATCCCAGCACTTCAGGAGGTGAAGGTGGGCAGATCACTTGAGGTCAGGAGTTCAAGACTAGCCTGACCAACATGGTGAAACCCTGTCTCTACTGAAAATACAAAATTAGCTAGGCATGGTGGCGCATACCTGTAATCCCAGCTGCTTGGGAGGCTGAAGTAGGAGAATCACTTGAACCTGGGCGGCGGAGGTTGCAGTGAGCCGAGATCATGCCACTGCACTCCAGCCTGGACAACGACAGTGAAATTCCATCTCAAAAAAAAAAGAAAGAAAGAAAGAGAAAGAGAGAGAAAGGAAGGAAGGGAGGGAGGCAGGGAGGGAGGGAGGGAAAGGAAGGAAGGAAGGAAGGAAGGAAGGAAGGAAGGAAGGAAGGAAGGGAGGGAAGGAAGGAAGGAAGGGAGGGAGAGAGAGAAAGGAAGGAAGGAAGGAAGGAAGGAAGGAAGGAAGGAAGGAAGGAAGGAAGGAAGGGAGGGAGAGAGAGAAAGGAAGGAAGGAAGGAAGGAAGGAAAAATTGCCAAGGCTGGGAGTGGTGGCTCACGCCTGTAATCCCAGCACTTTAGGAGGGTGAGGTGGGCGGATCATTGAGGTCAGGAGTTCAAGACCAGCCTGTTTAATATGGTGAAACCCTGTCTCTACTAAAAATATAAAAAACTTAGCCAGGCATGGTGGCACGTTCCTGTAACCCCAGCTACTGGGGAGGCTAAAGCAGGAGAATCGCTTGAACCTGGGAGTTGGGAAGTGGAGTTCACAGTGAGCCGAGATGACGCCAGTGCATTCCAGCCTGGGTGACAGAGCGAGACTATGTCAAAAAAAAAAAAGAAAAAGAAAAAAAGAAAGAAATGCCAGCCTGCTTGCCAAAGTGGCTGTACCATGTGGTATTCCCATCAACAATGAGTGGAAGCGTCATTTGTTCCCATGCTCACAGGTGTTCTGGGTTGACAGGCTTTGTAGTTTGTTTATGTGTTTTAAGCCATTCTAATATGTTTGTAATGGTATCTCACTGTGGCTTAAATTTGCATTTCTCTAATGACTAAAGATATTGAGTATCTTTTCATGGGCATATTTGCCATATGTATATTTTCTTTGGTAAAGTGTCTTTTCAAATCTTTTGCTCAACTGTATTTTTTTTTCTGGAGTGTTTTAGAGTTCTTTAAATCTTCTACATACAAGTCCTTAATCACAATATATTGCTATGGTTTTTGCTTTCTACAGTCAATTACCTCTTAGAACAATGTAGAACAAGAAAAAAGTTTTTAAATATTTATCTTCTTTCAAGCTATTTTTAGAGATGTTCGCTTCTTTGTATAAATCCAAATTTCTGTCTGGTATCATAGTATTCTGGCTGAAGAATTTTCTTTAACATTTCTTGTATTACAGATCCACAGATAATAAATTATCTCTGCTTTTGTTTGTCTGGAGAGTCTTTATTTCTTGTTTATTTTCAAGCACTAGAATTCTGGGGTCACAGTGTTTTTCCTTGCAATCCTTTACAAAGGTCACCCCATTATCTTCTGGTGTGCAGTTTCTGATAAGCAGTCGTCTACTATAATTCTATTTGTGCTTCTGTATGTAATGTGTGCTTTTTTTCTAGCTTCCTTTAAGATACTCTCTTTATCACTGGTTTTTAGAAGTTTGAATAGGATGTGTCTGAGCTTTTTTTTTGTTTTTTGTTTTTTGTTTTGTATTTTGGGGATGAGCTATGTGTTCTAGTGTGGTCTTATGATTTTTTTAAAGTCACATTTAATATTGACTAACTTTATTTTTTTAAATTGCCAACTTTCAAGTTTAGGGGTATATGTGCAGGATGTGCAGGTTTCTTACATAGGTAAACATGTGCCATGGTGGTTTGCTGCACAGACCCTTCCATTGCCCAGGGATTAAGCCCGGCATCCACTAGCTATTCCTCCTGATCCTCTCCCTCCTCCCACCCCCTGCCCTCTGACAGCCCCAGCATGTGTTGTTCCCCTCTATGCATCCCCATGATTTTTTAAATCTATAATTTGATGTGATTTTATTTTTGGAAAATTATTGGTCATTATCTCCTCAACTATTTTTTCTGCCTCATTGTTTCTCTTTGCCTTCTGGGATTTCAATTTCATCTATGTTAAACTTTTTTTTTTTTTTTTTTAGACAAGGTCTTGCTCATTGCCAAGGCTGGAGTGCAGTGGCATGATCTTGGCTGACTGCAGCCTTGACCTCCCAGGCTCAGGCCATCCTCCCATCTCAGCCTCCTGAATAGCTGGGACTACAGGTGTGTGCAACCACACCCTGCTAATTTTTAAAACTTTTCTGTAGAGACAAGGTCTCATAATGTGGCTGGTCTCAAACTGGTGGGCTCAAGTGATCTTCCTGCCTTGGTCTCCCAAAGTGCTGGGGTGACAGGCATGAGCCACTGTGCCCAGACTTCACATATATTAGACTATTAATTATTGCTCTATCTTGTAAAATGTCTCGTAAAATGTTTTTACTCTGTGTGTGTGTGTGTGTGTGTGTGTGTGTGTGTTTCAGTTTGGGTAATTCTCATTGACCTCCCTTAACATTCAGTTATTTTCTCAGTGGTGTCAAATGTTTCAATGAGCTCTCTAAAGGCATTTTTAAAATCTCTGTTATTTCTGTTTAAAAAGTATTTCTAACATTTACAGTTGACCCTTTCTTACACCCTTTCTTTCACCTCTGCTGAAATTTCTCATGGTTCATGAATATTTTTCACCTTTTCTACCAGAGCCTTTAACATATCAATCATAGTCATTTTAAAATCTCTGTCTTATAAGTCATTTCTGAGTCTAGTTCTCTTGATTGATTTATCTCTTGACAGAGGAGTGTTTTCACTTGCTTTTTTGATGTGTCTTGTAATTTTCGATTGAGTGCTGGACATGGTATACAGAACAGTAGAGACTGAAGTAAAAATTTATGCCTGAAAATGGCAAGCCTTTTCTTTTGCTTGGCTGCTAGTATGGAGGGGGGGAGTTGAGTCAATCTGGTCAGGAATGAAACGAATTGGGTTTTGTTGTTGTTATATTTACCATCAATGCACTACCAGCTTGCATTTTTCTAGAGGTGTCTTGTGCTTGCTGTGGGGGCTGGGTTGCTGAAGGGTTTTTGTCAATGCTTCCATGACACTGTCATCTTTTGGCCTTCCCTGTGTGCCTGCATCTCAGAGATTTCTATGTTCTTGGCTCTCCTACTGCAGTAGACTGATTGCTGTCACTTGGTGCTTACTAGCCTGGTGGTGGTGGACAAAGATGTTCCTTGTTTTCCTGGTCCAGCCTCAATCTTAGGCAGGTCTTGTGTCCCTGGGTCTTGGCAATGGGATTTTCTCAGTGGTCCTACCCTCCTACTTATGGTAGGCAAACTCTGCCTTGCATCCTTGATGTGTTTTCTGCCGGAGAAAATTTATTGTCCCTCAACCAGCGAAAGACCTCCAATGGAATTAGTATAAAATTTTGGGCCCTGAATGATTTCCTGCTCCTCCTTTTAAGATATATTTTTATTCTTTTACTTTTCTCCCACCTGTAATGGGTCTTCACCTGTGTCCTGGGGGTGACAGTGATTTCTGCTCTTCACCCAGTAGCTTATGGCCTTTGTTCCAAGAGGACAAGTGTCTCAGTGAGTTCTGTGTCTCTCCTACAGGAGCAGCTCCTCCCCTGATCCAGGCATGCATGCAAGGGAGGTTTGCTCTAGTGTCCCATCCTATGTCTCATCTTTTGTGTAAGCTCCCAATGGAGAGATGAAGAGAAAAGCCCATGTTTGCACCAGAGCTCTATACTCTCATACTAGACCTCCCTTGGTCTTTAGAAATTCATTAAAATTTTTACCTAAATTCTTCTTACCTATTTGTCACCTGGAGCCTTTTCCTCTCATGCTCTGTCAGAGTTGATTCAGTGACTGCATCCCATTTTTCCTTAGTAGGGCCCATCTTTCCTTAGATTTCAGACTATTTGGTTGCCCTGCAACTTCAGCTTTCTGATGGGTTCGGGAAAAGTGATGGTTTTCTTATTGTTAGGATAGGAGTGACATTCTTTCTGGCTTTGTACCTCCAAGGCAGAAACAAAACTCTGGTTTTTCCACTTTGAAAAGAAAGAAACAGCCTGGGTGTGGTGGCTCACACCTGTAATCCCAGCACTTTGGGAGGCTGAGGCAGGCGGATCACCTGAGGTCAGGAGTGTGAGACCAGCCTGGCCAACATGGCAAAACCCCGTCTCTACTAAAAATACAAAAAATTAGCCAGGTGTGGTGGCGGGCGCTTACAGTCCCAGCTAATTGGGAGGCTGAGACATGTGAATTGCTAGAACCTGGGAGGAAGAGGTGGTAGTGAGCTGAGATGGTGCCATTGCACTCCAGCCTGGGTGACAAAGTGAGACTCTCTAAATAAAAAAAAAAAGAAATAAGAAACAAGGAAAGTAGAGGAGGAACGGCAGTGGAATAGACAGGAAGGTTTTTCCAGAACAGTAACAGGATGGACCCAAAGACTCCATTCTTCTGCAGACCCAGGATATGGTATTCTAGGACAAGGATGGGGGACAGTTGCGAAGGTGCAATCAGCAGAGAAGCTTGAATCAACTAGAAATCAAAAGATGTGACAATCCATTCAGACAAAGGCCGAATAATGCACTAGGGCCGAGGCTGTATCTCAGCCCCACAGATTGATCCCATCAGAGGTGAGAGCTGGAGCCTTGTCCCCTGATACATGTGATGGAAGAGAAGCAGGAGCTGAGCAAGTGCTGACCTTTGCACAGTGAAAGGCGGCTGGCATATAGTACTACATCCCCAAAGTATCCAGCAAATGAACCCCCAAATGTCTCCTCCCCAGCAACTCAGACTGCTTCATGCATGGGGGTTTTCATCTCCTGATTTGGGTAGCTTCAGAGTCCTGCCTGTTTTATTCCCACCCCTCCCCCAATTTTTTCTTTCTTCTTTCTTCTTTCTTTCTTTCTTTCTTTTTTCTTTCTTTCTTTCTTTCCTTCCTTCCTTCTTTCTGTCTTTCTTTCTTTCTCTCTCTCTCTCTCTCTTTCTTTCGTACTTCTTTCCTTTTTTATTATTTTTTGAGATTGTCTCACTCTGTCACCCAGACTGGAGTGCAGTGGCACCATCACAGTTCATTGCAGTCTCAAACTTCTGGGCTCAAGTGATCCCCCTGCCTCAGCCTCCCAAGTAGCTGGGACTACAGGTGTGCACCACCACACCCAGCTAATTTTTATATTTTTCTATAGAGATAGGGTCTTGCAATGTTGCCCAGGCTGGTCTCGAACTCCTGGGCTCAAGCGATCCTCCAGCCTTGGCCTCCCAAGGTGCTGGGATTACAGATGTGAGCCACTGCACCCTGATAATTTGCTCTTTAAAAAGAGCTTTTTTGACATATACATAAAATTCACCGTTTAAAGTGTACAGGTCAGTGGTGTTTAGCATATTCACATGAACTGATTTGTTCTTTAGATCTTAGTGACTTCTGAGTAGGATATGAGGTTATTTATTTACAAAATTAAACACAATAGGAACAGGACAACAAATAAAAACAATACAGCTCCCCCCACATAGAAATCGGCTTTGCTGGCTGGGCAGGATGGCTCACGCCTGTAATCCCAGCACTTTGGGAGGCTGAGGCAAGCGGATCATTTGAGGTCAGGAGCTCGAGACCAGCCTGACCAACATGGTGAAACCCTATCTCCACTAAAAATACAAAAAAAATTAGCTGGGCTGGGTGGCGCACACCTGTAGTCCCAGCTACTTGGGAGGCTGAGGCAGGAGAATTGCTTGAACCCGGGAGGCAGAGGTTGCAGTGAGCCGAGATCACTCCACTGCACTCCAGCCTGGGCGACACAGCGAGACTCTGTCTCAAAAAGAAAAGAAATAGACTTTGCCAGGCACCCAAATGAGTTTCTCCATTTGGGCATTTAGTTTAGCTTAAGTCCCCTGGCAGAGAAGAAAAAAGGGAAATGGGTTGTATAATTCTCATTGTCTGATAAAACAATGAAGATACATTTCTCAAGGGAGATGCTCTTTCTTGGCAAAGACTCCAAGCAGGGCATTTGCATAAAGACATTATACATGACTCTTATTGATATACCAAATACTTCTATTCAGAACAGTACTGACATTTTTCCACTTAAATAAATTATTTACTCAATAGATTTGTTGGCAGTAATAAAATGTCTAGTGTAACACTGCAATTAAGAACACAGGCTTTAGAGTCAGAAAACTTCGCCAACTTACCGTCTTGTGTAACCTTCTGCAAGTTGTTTTGTCTCTATAAGTCTTAGTTGCCTCATCTGTAAATGGGGTTAATGATAGTTTTTCTATCAAAGGATTTTGGTATAAGGATTTAGTGATAAAGGAAGGTTAGGATGGTGCCTACACTGTTTCTCCACTATAAAGATATTTTATCTCAGATAGGCGCAGTGGCTCATGCCTGTAATCCCAGCACTTTGGGAGGCCGAGGCGGGTGGATCACAAGATCAGGAGTTGGAGACCAGTCTTGCCAACATGGTGAAACGCTGTCTGTACTAAAAATACAAAAATTAGCTGGGTGTGGTGGTGCGCGCCTGTAATCCCAGCTACTAAGGAGGCTGAGGCAGGAGAATCGCTTGAACCTGGAAGGCAGAGGTTGCAGTGAGCTGAGACTGGGCCACTGCACTCCAGCCTGGGTGACAGAGTGAGACTCTGTCTCAAAAAAAAAGGAAAAAAAGCAGTCTCACCCTTTCTATCAATAGTTTGTGTTTTTGTTTTTTTTGTTGTTTTTTTTTTTTGAGACAGAGTCTCGCTCTGTCGCCCAGGCTGTAGCGCAGTGGCGCGATCTCAGCTCACTGCAACCTCCACCTCCCAGGTTCAAGTGATTTTATTGCCTCAGCCTCCAGAGTAGCTGGGATTACAGGTGCCCGCCACCACGCCCGGTTAATTTTTGTATTTTTAGTAGAGATGGAGTGTCACCATGTTGGCCAGGCTGGTCTCAAACTCCTGACGTCAAGTGGTCCGCCTGCCTCAGCCTCCCAAAATGCTGGGATTACAGGCGTGAGCCACTGCGGCCGACCTCAGTAAGTATCTTTTAAGGTGGTACTTTGTGATTATGTAAATATCCTGTTACTCCTCAAAGTTTTACCCACTAGTTTTGTTACAGGAAAGGGGTTCCAATCCAGACCCTGAGAGAGGGTTCTTGGATCTCACGCAAGAAAGAATTCATAAAGAGTCCATAGAGTAAAGTGAAAGCAAGTTTATTAGGAAAGTAAAGGAATAAAAGAATGTCTACTCCATAGATGGAGCAGCCCTGAGGGCTGCTGGTTGCCCATTTTAGTGGTTATTTCTTGATGATGTGCTAAGCATGGGGTGGATTATTCATGCCTCCTCTTTTTAGACTATTTAGAGTAATTTCCTGACGTTGCCATGGCATTTGTAAACTGTCATGGCGCTGGTGGGAGTGTAGCAGTGAGGATGACCAGAGGTTACTCTCATCACCATCTTGGTTTTGATGGGTTTTGGCTGACTTCTTTACTGCAAACTGTTTTATTAGCAAGATCTTTATGACCTGTATCTTGTGCCGACCTCCTATCTCATCCTGCGACTTAGAATGCCTTCACTGTCTGAGAATGCAGCCCAGTAGGTCTCAGCCTCATTTTACCCAGTTACTATTCAAGATGGAGTTGCTCTGGTTTAAATGCCTCTGACATTTCTATCATCCACTGATAGTTCTTACCCAAATCAATCATTCCTAGGGTAACTGCCAAATGGTGATCTTCTAATGCTGTCATTCCTTCTGCAATTATTTGCTGACTTTCTACAGTAAGAAAGAGCTTTATGAAATGAAAGAAAATCTAAATAAGTGAAAACACTTATTTAGAACATTCTTGTTCATGAATGAGAAAACTTAATATTGTTAAGACAGCAATACTCTCCAGATTGATCTATAAATTCAATGCATTCCCGATCAGAATCCCAGCTGATGTATGTGTGTATGTGTGGTTTTATTTTGTTTTTGTTTTGTTTTGTTTTTGCAGAAATTAACGAGCAGACCCTAAAATTGACAAGGAAATGCAAGGTACCCAGAGCAGCCAAATGATCTTGAAAAAGAACAAAGTAGGACTCGCACTTTCTGACTTCAAAGCTCCATTAATCAAGACAGTGTGGTCCTGGCATAAGAGTAAACATATAGATGAATGGAGCAGAATTTTAGTGCAGAAATAAACTTTTAAATCATGGACATTCAACTTTTGACAGAGTTGCCAAGACAGTTCAATGGGGGAAATGTTAGTCTTTTCAACCAATGATGCTGGGACAACTGGATATCCATTTGCAAAAGAATGATGCGAGATCTCTGTGTCAGACCATACACAAAACAATCAAAATGAATCAAAGAGCCGGGCGCAGTGGCTCACGCCTGTAATACAGCATTTCAGGAGGCTGAGGCAGGAGAATTGCTTGAGCCCAGGAGTTCGAGACCAGCCTGGGCAACATGGCGAAACCCCGACTCTACTAAAAAATATAAAAATTAACCGGGCATGGTGGTACATGCCTGCAATCCTCCCAAAATCAGGAGGCCAAGGTACGAGAATTGCTTGAACCCAGGAGGTGGAGGTTGCAGTGAGCTGAGATCATGCCACTGTACCCCAGCCTGGGCAACAGAGAGAAACTGTCTCAAAAAAAAAAAGATAAAAGATGTAAATATATGAGCTAAAACTATATATATATTAAAAAAAAGGAAACATAGGAATAAAGCTTCATGATCTTGGGTCAGAGTTAGGCAATGGTTTCTTAGATATGACACCAAAAACACAAGTGACAGAAGGAAAGAGATATAATTGGACTTCATGAAAATTTTAAAAATGTGTGCTACAAATGATGCCTTCAACAGAATGAAAAGACAACACACAGCATAGGAGAAAATGTTTGCAAATCATATATCTGATAAGGGGCTAGTATCCAGAAATCGTAAAGCACCCCTACAACTCTATAGTAAAAAGATAAATCGGCCGGGCACAGTGGCTCACGCCTGTAATCTCAGCACTTTGGGAGGCCAAGGTGGGTGGATCACCTGAGGTCAGGAGTTGGAGACCAGCCTGGCCAACATTGTGGAACCCCGTCTCTACTAAAAATACAAAATTAGCCAGGTGTGGTGGCAGACACCTGTAATCCCAGCTACTCGGGAGGCTGAGGCAGGAGAATTGCCTGAACCCGGGAGGCAGAGGTTGCAGTGAGCTGAGATCGGGTCACTGCACTCTAGACTGGTGACAGAGCAAGACTCTATCTCAAAAAAAAAAAAAAAAAAAAAGATAAATCACCCAGAATGGACAAAGGATCTTGACAGACATTTCTGCAACATTTCTGCAACAAAAACATGCAAATGACCGGCCAGGCATGGTGGCTCATGCCTGTAATCCCAGCACTTTGGTAGGCTGAGGTGGGTGGATCACCTGAGGTCAGGGGTTCGAGATCAGCCTGGGTAACCTGATGAAACCCTGTCTCTATTAAAAATACAAAAAAAAAACTTAGCTGAGTGTGGTGGCAGGTGCCTGTAATCCCAGCTACTCCGGTGGCTGAGGCAGGAGAATCTCTTGAACCCAGGAGGCAGAGGTTGCAGTGAGCCGGGATTGCGCCATTGCACTCCAGCCTGGGCAACAGAGCAAGACTCTGTCTCATAAAAAAAAAAAAGAAAAAAACATGCAAATGACCAACAAGCACATGAAAAGATGCTCAATGTCATTAGTCATTAGTGAAATCCAAATCAAAACCACAATGAGATAAAGTTTCACATCTAGTAGGAAGACGGTAATAAAAAAAAGACAGACAGTAACAGGATGAGGGGAAGCCAGGAGACTCATGTATTGCTGGTGGGAATGTAACATGCAGAATGTAAAAATGGTGAAGCTGTGCTGGAAAATAGTTTGGCAGTTCCTCAAAATGTTAAACACAGGGTTATATGGCCCAGCAAATCCACTCATAGAGAAACCCACCCAAGAAATTAAGGCATATAGTCACGCAAAAATTTGCAAGTGAATGTTCATAGCATATTCATTTATTTATTTGTTTATTTTTATTGAGACAGAGTCTCAATTTATCACCCATGCTGGCGTGCAGTGGGGCGATCCCGGCTCACTGGAACCTCTGCCTCCCGGGTTCAAACAATTCTCCTGAGTAGCTGGATTACAGGTATGCGCCACCACATTTGGCTAATTTTTGTATTTTTAGTAGAGACAGGGTTTCACCATGTTGGCTTAGGCTGGTCTCGAACTCTTGACCTCAAGCAATCCACCTATCTTGGCCTCCCAAAGTGCTGGGATTACAGATGTGAGCCACTGTGACCAGCCATCGCAGCATTATTTATAAGAACTAAATAAATCATGGAAGGAACCCATATGACTATCAGCTGATGAATGGATAAATGAAAATGTGCTGTGTGCATATGATGGAATATTATTTGGCAATGGAAAGGAATGAAGTAGTGATACATGGTACAACGTAGATGGATGGACTTTGAAACAGTATGTGAGATAAGCTGATGACTACATATTATATGAACCCATTCCCGTGATTTGTTCAGAGTAGACAGATCTACAGAGACAAAGTAGATTAGTGGTTGCCTAAGGCTGGAGGGCATTGGGGAATAACTACTAATGGTACAGGGCTTCTTTCTGGGATGATGAAAATGTTCTAAAATTAGATGTGGTGATGGCTGCACAACTCTGTAAGTATACTTAAGCCACTGAATTGTATGATTTAAATGGGCAAATTGATGTATGAATTATATCAATAAAGTTGCTTAAAAAGCAATATATAAACATTAAAAGAATCAAATATATAAAAAGGAAGAACTTTCTCCCCCTATTTCCTTATTTATTTATGGCCATGTGGATTTGTGCATTCCATAGGTTAGAATCCTTTATTATCATATTTATTTTGAGGCTCAAAGTGGTCCATATTTTACCAGTGGCAACACCTTCCAGCAACCATTGTGTCCTCTTGACAGTCTCCTATGATTCTTTGAGCATTTCTTTACTATTGTTTTCTTTACTTTTTGGTACAAGATAGTCCAGTCTTGCCTTGTATTTTTCTCATCTCACCCTGGAGTCAGCTGTCTCCCCAAAGAGCCTTGGTTCCTTTTGGTAGAGAATAGTATTTAGAAACCAAAATCTGGGCACTAGATGTGTTCATTGCTAGTGAGGTGTCAGCATGCAGAACTGAGAAATAGATATTGGCAAATTCATGCACACATACATACATAGCTTTACAATCTTCATCTGCTTCTAAATCTAGTTATACTAAAACCCATGAGTTCACACTCATACAATTCAATTTCAACCCAACACCACAGGGTTCATTCCATCCTTCCCCCTTTCCACTCCTTTTCTGACAGTAAGAAACCGGACTCCTGTTATCCACAATAAATGTACTTACTCATTTGCTCAATCCCAGGATGATCAGAAAGTAGTTTCAGAATTGCTAGCTCATGTCTCTGAGAAAAAAGAAAGCTACTAATTAGAGTTCAATATTTATTTAGAGTTCTTTTTGTTTTTTACCTGAGGACATATAGTTCAAATTCTGTTTTCAAAAAGTTAATTGGGTTTGTTCTTTTTCCCCCTATTTCAGTGTGGTTATGCTGCTCATTGGAATTATGGTTCAGTTTGGGTTTTTTAAAGTCAATTTTAGAATTCTTCGCTGATCCTTGTTGATTTCCTTCCTTCCTTCCTTCCTCTTCCCTCCCTCCTTCCTTCCTTTTCTCCTTCCTTCATTCTCTTTCTTTCCTTCCTTTCCTCTTTCCTTCTTTCCTTCTCTGCTTTTCTTTCCTTTCCTATTTTCCTTCCTTTCCTCTTTCCTTTGTTCCTTTCTTCCTCTGTCTCCCTTTCTCCTTCCTTCTTTCCTTCCTTCCTCTTCTCTCCATCTCTTCCTCCCTCCTTTCTTCCTTTCTCTCTGTCTCCTTCCTTCTTTCCTTTCTTCCTTCTTCCCTTCCTCCTTTCCTCCTCCTTTCCTCCTTTTCTCCTTCCTTCTTTCTGTGTAAAACCTTACTTTTTTCTTTCTCTTCCTTTCTTTCTGTGTAAAACCTTAACATGGTCCTGAAGTCAGGATCATACAAAAAGATATGTTCAGAGGAGTGTCATTTCCCCTCCCGTTCTTTCTGTCCTACTTACTCCATCCCCAATCATATCCTGTAGGTAACCAATCACATTAGCCTCTTGTTTATCCTTCCTATAGTTCTCTTCAGCCAAATGAGCAGATAGATGTATATTTTCTAATTCACCTTTTCCTCTGTACAAAAGGTAGCATACCATCAATGCTCTTTCACATTTGACTTTTTTTTCACTTAAGAATATATCCTAGGAATTAGTCTCAATAAATTCATAGAGATCTTATTTTATTTCTTTTTTTTTTTTTTTTTGAGATGGAGTTTCACTCTTTTCCCCCAGGCTGGAGTGTAATGGCATGATCTTGGCTCACCACAACCTCTGCCTCCCAGGTTCAAGCAGTTCTCCTGCCTCAGCCTCCCTAGTAGCTGGGATTACAGGCATGCACCACTACACCCAGCTAATTTTCTATTTTTAGTAGAAACAGGGTTTCTCCATGTTGGTCAGGCTGGTCTCGAACTCCTGACCTCAGGTGATCTACCCGCCTCGGCCTCCCAAAGTGCTGGGTTTACAGGTGTGAGCCACGGTGCCTGACTGAGATCTTATTTTTTACTGCTGCACAGGACTCCATGGAGTGGATGTACTACAGTTTATTCAACCACTCTGTTGCATAGGTGAATTTAGTTTCCAATATTTTCCATTGTTGGAGGTGGTGTGTTCAGCAAAAATTCCTAGAAGCGGGATTACTGGGTCAAAAAGTAAAAGCATATGTAGTTTTGTGAGCTAGACAAATTCCCTCTATAAGGGTTGTAATAATTTTCACTCTCATTGATAATCTGTAAGAGTGTCTATTTCCCTACAGTCTCCACAACACAGTAAGTTGTTATGCTTCTTAATTCTTTGCCAATCTAATAGAAGAGAAATGGTATCTCAATGCAGTTTTAATGAGCATTTCTCTTATCATGAGTGAGGCTGAACGTATTTTTTTTTTTTTTTGAGACGGAGTCTCACTATCGCCAGGCCAGAGTGCAGTGGCATAATCTCGGCTCACTGTAACCTCTGCCTCCTGGATTCAAGTGATTCTCCTGCCTCAGCCTCCTGAGTAGCTGAGACTACAGGCGTGCGCCACCACACCCAGCTAATTTTTGTATTTTTAGTAGAGATGGGGTTTCACCATGTTGGCCAGGACGGTCTTGATCTGTTGACCTCATGATCCACCCGCCTTGGCCTCCCAAAGTGCTGGGATTATAGGCATAAGCCACTGCGCCCAGCTGAGCGTATTTTTATACAATTGATCCTTGAACAATGCCAAGGTTAGGGGCATTGACTCCCTATGCAGTTAAAAATCCATGTGTTAGTTTGACTCCTCCAAAACTTAATTAATAATATCCTACTGTTGACTGGAAGACTTACTGATAACATAAACAGCCAATTAACATATTTGGTATGTTATGTGTATTATATATGATATTCCTACAATGAAATAAGCTAGAGAAAAAATGTTATTGAGAATATCATAAGGAAAATATATTTACTAACTACTTAAGTGGAAGTGGCCCATGATAAAGGTCTTCATTCTCATTGTCTTCATGTTGAATAGGCTGAAGAGGAGAAGAGGTTGGTCTTACTGTCTCAGGTTTGGCAGAGGTGGGAGAGGTGGAGGAGGTGGAAAGGAAGGCAAGAGAGACAGGCACACTCTGTGTGCTATTTATTTATTTATTTATTTTTGAGACGGAATCCTGCTCTGTTTCCCAGGCTGGAGTACAGTGGTGTGATCTCCTCTCACTGTTACCTCCACCTCCCAGGTTCAAGCGATTCTCATGCCTCAGCCTCTCGAGTAGCTGAGATTACAGGCACTCACCACCATGCCCAGCTAATTTTTGTGTTTTTAGTAGAGAGAGGGTTTTGCCATTTTGGCCAGGCTGGTCTTGAACTTCTGACCTCAGGTGATCCACCCACCTTGGCCTCCCAAAGTGCTGGGATTACAGGCATGAGCCACCGTGCCCAGCCTCTTTTATTGAAAAAAAAATCTGCTTTTAAGTGGACCCGTGCAGTTCAAGTCCATGTTGTTCAAGGGTCAACTATACTTTAAGGACCATTTTTATTTCATTTTTTCACTTTATAAATTATAAGTTTATAAAGTTACTGTTAATATTAATTTATAAAGTTATTAATATTCATGAATTAAATTTATAAATTAATAAATTTTAAAGTATCTTAGTTGTCTTTTGTTTTTGTTTGTTTGTTTTTGAGATGGAATTTCACTCTTGTTGCCCAGGCTGGAGTGCAATGGCGCAATCTCGGCTCACTGCAAACTCCACTTCCCAGGTTCAAGCGATTCTCCTGACTCAGCCTCCCAAGTAGGTGGTATTATAGGTATGTGTCACCATGCCTGGCTAATTTTGTATTTTTAGTAGAGATGGGCCTCTACCATGTTGGTCAGGCTGGCGTCGACCTCCTGACTTCAGGTGATCCACCCACTTTAGACTCCCAAAGTGCTAGGATTATGAGCATGAGCCTCCATGCCTGGCCTCTTCATTGTCTTTTGACGTTGGGTATATAGAGAAGTCTTTTTTCATGTAGTTAATTTATACATTTTATTTGAGACAGGGTCTCACTCTGTTGTCCAGGCTGGAGTGCAGTGGCACAATCATGGCTCACTACAGCCTCAAACTCCTGGACTTAAGGGATCCTCTCACCTCTGCCTCCTGAGCACTGAGACTATAGGCATACATCACCATGCCTGGCCAATTTTTAAATTTTTTTTAGAGATGGGATCCTTCTATGTTGCTCGGGCTGATCTCAAACTCTTGGCCTCAAGTGATCCTCCTGCCTTGGCCTCCTAAAGCCCTGGGATTACAGGTGTGAGCCACCATGCCTGATGCATTCTCCTAAATTATGTTCTGGATTATATATCCTCCTTCCAAAGGTACATTATTATGCTAATATTAGTTACATTGCATATTGCTTACTATTAGCTAATAGACCAAACATTTTAATAAATACTGCTGTTTTTATAGAAATCACACGGTGAGTAGAATAGCATGCTAATTTTTTGTTTGGTTTTTGCCTGCTAACTTTTGACCCCACTATAGGAAGTTTTCCCATTTGGACCATATCTCTAGCTTAAGTGCCATCATTGATCTGCTGGAAGTTACCCAAATTTCAGGCATGAACCCTGGAAAGAAAGAAATGGCTTATGCATATAAACCTTGTCAAATTTGATCTATAATGTGGCCAGTGTTAGTCCCTAAGGCCTTGCTGAGAATTATTCATCTCTAAGGCCTTGCTGAGAATTATTTTGTCAGAGCAGAAGTGCTAGGGGCATCCAGGTAGCTTGGAGCAGCTGGCCCCTTGGGGGTAGGAAGAAGACACACTAAACACAAGAAAATCCTTCTTTATAATTTTCCCCAACACAGGCCTTCCCCTGATATCCAAAGAGGTTGTTATTTCTAACATTCCATAGTACCGAAGAACTGGGCAGGCATCTTCTTCATTTAAGAGGGAGTTGCCATGAATACAACAGGTCAAGGAGTTCGGGAGATCCTTACCTGTCATCCTGCCCTGGTACTAGCAAAGGGAGGAAGTAGATCAGGGAAAGGCATGTGGAAGAAAAGTGTTTTTATTTTTATGTTTTATTTTCACGTTTCAGCTGTTTTAGGGTCATCAGCCAACCTTTATAGTGTCTTCCCATAAAGTACTTAAGAGTCTAAATTGAGGAGCAACTGCATTTTTCAGACAGGGAAAAGGAAGCTGAGAGTTGAGCCACATGGTAACTGGTCCTGTTTCCCAACCCACTGCATGGCCTCAAGGATCAGAGGTCCCCTGGCTTTTCTCTCCACCACTCACCTGGCAAATGCCTGTTGTTTACCCTGTGTGCTTGGCATTGTATGAGGTACCATTACCTGAAAAACAGTTTAGGGGACGTTTGCTCTGTTTCTATCTTAGTCAGCCCAGGCTGCCATAACAAAATAACACAGACTGGGCAGCTTAAGCAACAGACATTTATTTCTCATAGTTCTAGAGGCTGAGAAGTCCAAGATCAAGATGTCAGAAGACCTGTTCCTGGTGAGGGCTCTCTTTCTGGCTTGCTGAGGGCCGCCTTCTGGCTGCGTCCTTGTATGAACATTCCTCTGTGCATGGGTAGAGAAACAGATATATCTCCTCTTCTTATAAAGATATCTTTCCTATTAGATTAGGGCTCTACCTTTATAACTTCATTTAACCTTAGTCACCACCCAAAGGCCGTATCTCCATATATAGTCACTCTGGGAGTTACGGTTTCAATATATAAATTTGGGGGTTGGGGGGATACAACTCACACTGTAATGATTTCTTTCTGGAATTTTAAGATCTTGAAAAAGAGTTGGCGCTGATTGTGGTGGCATATAATCCCAATGCTTTGGAAGGTTGAGGTGGGAAGATTGCTTGATGCCAAGAGTCTGAGACCAGCCTAGGCAATATAGCGAAACACTGTCTCTACAAAAAAAAAAATTAAAAATTAGCTGGGCACGGTGGCATACACCTGTAGTTCCAGCTACTAGGCAGGCTGGCAGGAGGATTACTTGAGCCTGGGAGGTTGAGGCTGCAGTGAACTGTGATTACATCACTGCATTCCAGCCTGGGTGACAGAGCAAGACCTTGTCTCCAAATAAAAAAATAGTTGAGATCACAGATATTTTGAGTACAAGTGAGAATTTACCTATTGGCCAAGACATCTGAGATCACCTAGTCTGTGGGACAAGTGGGAAAACTGGGTTAAAAAATCCTTATTCTTCCAAATAGACAAGAGCAATGAGATGGAGCCACAAAATAGTCACGCCTCTAGCACGCACTCATAAACTGGTTGGGTAGAGAGTCACTTACACAGTCCTAGCCTTGTGCCTTGCACATAGTAGGTGTTCCATCCAAACTGGCTGAATGAATGAACAAATGAATGAGTGTGTGAATGACAATGATTTCCACTGAATGTGGTAAATGTCCAATACCTAGGATTTTAATAAAAAGAGGCTTGCTGTCTCCCTTCTGTCTGCCATTCACACAATTCTGAGCTTGAAGCTGAGCATCTCATTTTTCAGCCTTGGGTTTCTCTTACTTCATGTACTTTAGGAAGGGCAGAGCTTCCTCCAAGCCTTTGTGAAGTGAGCCTTAGATAAACTGCGGAGGTGTGAGAAGCACCTGTCTAAGAAGATCTATAAAACGTCTCCTGTAGGTCTTTAATCCGATTCCTCCAGGGTGTGTGGCATTGGCGGTTCACCAAGGTTCAATCAAACGCAGAGAAGTGGGAATGGATTTCCTCTTGACGCAGTTGGCTAGATGGCGAGTCTCTTTGCTTTGCTTTTTTTTTTTTTTTTTTTTTTGTCTTTTGCTTTGCACTTTTCACAAACCTATTTTGAGCTCTAAGATGGCTGGGACTCCAAAGAATCAGACAAATGCTTTTTGATAATCAAGGAGAAGTTTATTTAAAGATCTGTTTAAGGATTCTGCCAGCTTAACTTTAACTACACATGGGGTGTACTAAGTTAGAAAAATGGGCTGGGCACGGTGGCTCATACCTATAATCCCAGAGCTTTAGGAGGCCAAGGTGGGAGGATCGCTTGAGCTCAGGAGTTTGAGACCAGCCTGGGCAACATAGCAAGACCCTAGCTCTACAGAAATTTTAAAAATTAGCTCGGCGTGGTGGCATGTGCCTGTAGTCCCAGGTTTTCAGGAGGCTGAGGCAGGCGGATTGCTTAAGCCTGGTATATTGAGGCTGCAGTGAGCCATGATCATGTCATTGTACTCCAGCCTGGGTGACAGAGTAAGACCCTCTCTCTAAAAAAAAAAAAAGAAAAAAAAAGTTCAGCCTAAGTCTATTTCACAGTGACTTATGTTAATGGCAAAATGTTTCATATTTTTCAAGCTAATTGAGATAAATCCAGAAAATTAAGTCTACCTTGCAAAACTTGAATCGGGATAAAGCTATCAGAGGAGGATCCCTACTCTAGCAAAACTATAACATTAAATGTAGAAGACTTAATAAATATTTGATAAACTCAATTCAGTTTACCTTCATGGGGTGCCTAACATGTACATATAAGGGCATAATAATCAATGCTACAAGGTTTACAAAAAAGAATACAATAGTTTGTCAAGGTGCTCTGGCTTCTTAAGAATTTCATATCACAATAATGTAAAAATATATAGCATTTGAGAAAAATTAGCTCATGCATTTTATCTTTAAGGATTCCACTTCCTCTATATACAATTTTAATCCTACCGTACGTCAGAAGAGCTTTGTAGACATAAACAAAAGTTCCAACCTTAAGAATAGCTTGTAAAATGTCGGTCGAGCCTCAATAATGTTGTTTTAAAAACATTAATTTAGACAAGGTGTTCTAGCTGAGAGCCGAAACAAAGGAACGGAATTCATTTATGGGTTCCTCCGCCAGGGGTACACACACATTCCCACCATCATTTGCTGATTTAATTCTATCTTTGGCTCGAGATGTTTTCCCTGAGCTCCCATGAAGAAATCCACCCAGAGAGAAGCAAGTTCTCTCACCCACGGAACTCAATCTGGGCTTGAGAGCAGAGAAATAACACTAGTTCCTCTCAAAAAGGCTCTTATTACTGTGGGATTCTTCCCCCCCGCCTCCCTCCCCACACTTTCCCAAAGGCTCTATAGAAAGTCTCCATGATTTGCTCCTTTTGTGTTTCTCATTAGGGCTGAGAGGAACCCTATTGAGCTGCCCTGACATTATCTTGATCCACCTGATGCCTGGGTGTTTTGCAATGTCATTTTGCTTGAGAGATAATACCTACCCTGATTATGTCCATCAGAGAGCCGGGCATGGAAAAAGTCAGCATAAAGCTGCTATCGGAAACGAAGTTCTCTTTTGGACTGTGGCAGCTCAGGGCAAGGCCAGCCAAGTGCCTACGATTCCAGGACACTGTGAACCTGCAGGCCAGCAAAGTACTCCTGTTTCCTCATTTACCCTGCCCTTCTGGGGACTCACATCCCCCCTTGGTTTGAGGACTCCAGGGGAAAATAAGCACAACTGACGTTGGTCTTAGGGATAATTTAATCTTGAATATGTAATCTCAGAAGCCGACAGGGGCCAGGCAAGGATAAAAATGTATGGATCAGATTTGTTTATACATTATTATTATTATTATTATTATTATTATTATTATTTTACAACAGGGTATCCTTCTGTCGCCCAGGTTGGAGTACAGTGGCACCATCATGGCTCACTGCAGCCTCGACCTCCTGAGCTCAAGCAATCCTCCCGCCTCAGCCTCCCGAGTAGCTGGGACAACAGGCATGAACCCCTGGCACCTGCCTTAGATTGTTTAATACAATAAGGAGTTGTGGGGTCAAGTGTCTAAACTGGCTGTCTTAAGGAATTCAAATGTATGTGACTCCCTTCAAGCACACAAAACACATCCTGTGGCTTCCACAGGCCCTCAAGCTACGAACGTCCCATTCCTTTTCCTTTTTTTTTTTTTTTTTGAGATGGAGTCTCGCTCTGTCCCTCAGGCTGGAGTGCATTGGTGCAATCTCAGCTCACTGCAACTTCTGCCTCCTGGGTTCAAGCAATTCTTGTGCCTCAGCCTCCCTAGTAGCTGGGAGTACAGGTGCGTGCCACCACACCTGACTAATTATTTATTATTATTATTATTATTATTATTTTTAGTAGAGACAGGGTTTTGCCATGTTGGCCAGGCTGGTCCCGAGCTCCTGACCTCAGGTGATCCGCCTGCCTTGGCCTCCCAAAGTGCTGGGATTACAGGCGTGAGCCACCGTGCCTGCCCAAAAGCTTCCCATTTATCTATCATATGTCCATGACAAGTTACTTAACCTTTCAGCTTTCTCATCTATAGGATTGGGATTCCACAAACAAGCCTGTTGTGAGAGTATAATAAGATGAGAATGGAAGCTTTTAGACCAGTGCCAGATGCAGACGAAGCTTTCGTTCAGTGTTGATTATTATTGTATTGTTGTATTGGTATTATGATCTGGCATGGTCCAAAACACCATTAGTAAAACACTAATGTTCCCCAGAAGCCTAAACACAAGGAAAAGACTAAAAATAAGCCTAGTATGTGAATCACACAGCATATCAAGGAAAATTACAAGGAGAGAAATTACATGGCCCAGCCAGGAAAACTGAATCATGAAAACCAAGCAGTAATGCTATCCAAGGTGAATCTTTTCACCAGCCAGGGAGGTAAGAATTAAGCAAATTTGTTCTCAAGAAAGATATGGCAGAGAGCTTTCTCTGAAAAAGAAAAACTGAACAATCTGCTTAGTAAAAGCTCTTAGGAAAAAATATTTCCTTCACCAAATTCATATTCAAAATGATCGTGAGCCAAAAAAGGAGGTGGGGGTATTTTTCCTCTAGTGAATTGAGATAGAAAGTTTCTTATAAATTAAAAACTTTCAGCCAGCTGCAATGGCTCACACCTGTAATCTGAGCACCTTTGGTGGCCAAGGTGGAGGGATCACCTGAGGTCAGGGGTTCAAGATCAGCCTGGGCAACATAGTGAGATCTTGCCTCTACAAAATACTTAAAAATTAGCCAGGCATGGTGGTGCATGCCTGTAGTCTCAGCTACTCAGAAGACTGAGGTGGGAGGATTGCTTGAGCCCTGGAGGTTGAAGCTGCAGTGAGCTATCCTCGCACTACTGCACTCCTGCCTGGGTGACAGAGTGCGACCATATCCCTAAAACAACAACACCAACAATAACAACAGAAGTTTCCGAAAGAACACAGCAGATTGGCCAGGCGTGGTGGCTCATGCCTGTAATCCTAGCACTTTGGGAGGCCGAGGGGTGGATCACCTGAGGTCAGGAGTTTGAGACCACCCTGGCCAACGTGGTGAAACCCCGTCTCTACCAAAAATACAAAAATTAGCTGGGCCTGGTGATGCACATCTGTAATCACAGCTACTCGGGAGGCTGAAGCAGGAGAATCACTTGAACCCGGGAGGTGGAGGTTGCAGTGAGCCGAGATTGCACCACTGCACTCCAGCCTGGGTGACAGAGCAAGACTCTGTCTCAAAAAAAAAAAAAAAAAAAGAATGGAGCAAATTAATCCCATGCTATTAAAATAAACACACCTTAGATATCCTAAATTTTACTGTCTTAGGCTGGATTTCTGCATGCAAGTAGTTCATTGGGGACTGTCACTTCTGAGCCTTTGAATCTTTGTTCATCATCTGCCACAGTAGTTCTGACATTTCTGCTTCCTTTAATGTGAGCCTCTACTTTCTCCAATATTCAAGATTTATCCTAGCAGCACGTTAGCACCCTTTCCAGGGGTCTTTGCAGGGTGTCCGATGCAGTATACATACACGGGACAGTGTTTTCACACCAACAAACTCTTCCACATCCAATCCTTCCCCTTGGTCCAGCACCCCAAGAATCCAATCCCATGCATACTATTCACCCCATGGGTACAATCCCTCTGGTTCCTTAGCAGGTCCAGTCCTCCTCAGATGGCGCTGTGATGGCTTGATCCTTGACATTTGTCTGGTGCCAGGAGGGGAGATCAGGCACCTCCTCACTGGTGTGCACATCACCCTGAAAAGCTGACGCTTCTCTACAGTCTTCCAGCAGCCTCTAACGAGGAAGGGGTGGGCTCCTGCTGCAGGGTCAGGGGGTTTAGAGGGGTCTGGGGCTTCAAGATTCTCAAGTGCATCAACCCAGGTGACCCCATCTCAATCCTCAGGGTCCCATCCCTTCCCTTTCAGGCTCTGAGCTGACTCAGCAGACTTGCTGGAACTGAGAATACAGTCCACTCTGGAGGACTGGGGCTAATCGAACAGTGAAGACCTGGGCTTGACTTTTCCTGTTTTCTGGCTGCAGGAGATAAGAGTCTCTTTCTATGCTATAGAGAAGGCCCTCTGCATTTCACACTTCGACCCTTATGATCTTCCTCCAAGGCATCGGTGGGTGCTCATTAAAAAGCATCTCATTTCATTGGGGTCACTCATTTCATTATAATATTACTTCATTCCCTTAACCTCTCAAAAGCCAGAGAGATTGCCCAAGCCAGAATGCCCCTTTCCCTTCACCACCTGTGTGAGTTTCACCCTTGCATCACTACAGCCGACCAGGTGTTACCAGCACCCCATTTGCCACTGGCACAGCCTCACCTGGGGGGCTGGGATCCAAATATCCGGCTTTTTTTTTTTTTTTTTTTTTTTGAGACAGGGTCTCACTCTGTTGTCCAGGCTGGAGTGCAGTGGCATGTTCATAGCTCACAGCAGCCTAGAACATCTGGGCTCAAGCGATCCTCCCGTCTCAGCCCCGCAAAGTGCTGGGATTTAGGTGTGAGCCACTGCATCCGGCCCCATAGCCTACTTTTGAGTCAGCTTCCTTGGACAGCTCCTGATGCCAACTGTCTTAAGTCCATTTCTGCAGAAATAGGCTCTGAGTCTGAGATGTGCATGCAGGATGTTGACTGGGAAGGCGTAGTGTCCATCATCAGTGGGAGAATGAAGGTTGAAGGAGTTAAACTACAAGGCAGTTGCAACAAATGCTTCAGCACATTCTGCAGAAGCTCCGGAGCTGTGCAGTCCCCTCAGGGCTATCTGTCCTGAGATGATGGGGCCTGAATCTTCAGACTGTCCCATGAGCCAGTCATGGGAGGTGGCTGTCCTGGGGAGGCAGTGTGACTTTGGGTGAGGACAGTTTCCAGACAGGGACTGAGGATGGCCACTCCCCAAGCAGCAGGCAACCCCTCATCACCTCCCTCCACCCTGGGCCCCTCCTTATTGCAGCCAGAGTGGGGAAACCGCAGCAAATCTCATCACATGACCACTGTCCTACCTAAAACCCTTTCCTGGCTTCCCAGTGCCCTCAGAATCAAGCCCAGCTGCTGTCACATAGTTCTACATTAAGGCTTTGCATGATCTGATATCTGAGGATTGTTGCAGCCCCATTTTTAAAATTTTATTTTTATTTTGTATTGCTTTTTAAGAGACAGAGTCTTGCTCTATCACCCAGGCTGGAGTGCAGGGTGCAATCATAGCTCACTGCAGCCTCGACCTTCTGGCTTGAAGCAATCCTCCCACCTCAGTCTCCCAAGTTGCTTGGACTACAGGCATGTGCCACCATGCCTGGCTAAGATTTAAATTTTTTTTTTTTTTTTGTAGAAAAGGCATCTTGCTATGTTGCCTAGGCTGGTCTTGAACTCCTGGCCTCAAGCAATCCTCTTGTCTCAGCCTCCCAAAATGCTAGGATTTTTTTTTTTTTTGAGTCAGAGTCTCACTCTGTCACCCAGACTGGAGGGCAGTGGTGTGATCTCGGCTCACTGCAACCTCTACCTCCCAAGTTCAAGCGATTCTCAAGCCTCTGCCTCCCAAGTAGCTGGAATTACAGGTGTCTGCCACCACACCTGGCTAATTTTTTTATTTTTAGTAGAGACGGGGTTTCACCATGTTGGCCAAGCTGGTCTTGAACCCCTGACCTCAGGTGATCTGGCCACCTCAGCCTCCTGAAGTGCTGGGATTACAGGCATGAGCCACCGCACCTGGCCCACTCACTCTTATTTGGGGTGTTTTTTGCTACCCATTTTTTTTTTTTTTTTTGGAGACAGAGTCTCACTCTGTTGCCCAGGCTGGAGTGCAGTGGCGCAATCTCGACTCACTGCAACCTCCACCTCCCAGATTCAAGCAATTCTTCTTGCCTCAGCCTCCTGAGTAGCTGGGACTACAAGCCTGCGCCACCGCGACTGGCTAATTTTTGTATTTTTAGTAGAGATGAGTTTTCGCCACGTTGACCAGGCTGGCCTCGAACTCCTGGGTTCAAGCGATCTGCCCGCCTCGGCCTCCCAAAGTGCTGGGATTACAGGCATGAGCCACTGCACCTGGCATTTTTGCTAACTCTTGATCACACACATTTGTACCTAAATTGCTTCCACAACATTAACCAGTTATTTTGCTGGGGACACTTTCAGTATTGCAACTTAGACAAGGACAAACTCTAAAAGCATGAATTGCTATGAATGCCTAGAATCCTCTTCTGAATCCACGCTACCTCTCTGCCCCTCTCTGAATGAATATATATGCCTGGTGTAGACAAGTCACATCTATAAACTAAACTTGAATTTTTTCCAGATGCCATAAGTGTGATGTTTAACAATGAGAAGCCGATAAGAGAGAAGTCTTTCAAACCTTGAAGCTGCATTTCAGAAATAGCTACAGATAGAGATATAAGCTATTAGGCCTTTTCCCAAAAGAACATGAGTAGAATGAAAAATCCATCTCAGCATGGATGAAAGAAAAATAAGAAATAGGGTTTTTGTGTGTGGACACAGTATTGGTATGATAAAGGGAAAACTGAACTTTGAGCATGTACAAGTCTGATATTTATGAATCACCAAATGTATCATCTTCATCACTTTATTAGACCTCTTCATTTTTATCGTGACACTAATAATAATAGTGAGTGCTGCTGTGTACCAAGTCCTACAATCATCACTTAACAAATAAGTAGTATGTCATCTAATATAACGACCCTATGAAAAGATATGATTAGTGCCATCTTATGGAAAAGGAAATTAAATCTGTTTTTAGATCATCAGCTCAAGTTATAAGATTAGTAGTGAACACAGGTTTGTTTGATCTAAAGCCTGAATTCCTTTCTTATTTTTTATTTGTTAGAGACAAGGTCTTACTCTGTTGCTCAGGCTGGAGTGCAGTGGCATGATTATAGCTCACTGCAGCCCCCAGCTCCTGGGCTCAAGAGATCCTCCTGCCTCAGCCTCCCTAGTGTAGTTGAGACTAGAGGTATGCACCACCACACCTGGATAATTTTTAATTTTTTTGTGTGTGGAGACAGGTATACCGTATTTTCTTTATCCTTTCATCCATTGATGGACACTTAGGTTGGTTCCATATCTTTGCTGTTGTGAACAGTGCTGCAATCAACATTTAAATGCAGGTATCCCTCCGATATACTGATTTCTTTTCCTTTGGCTAAATACCCAGTAGTGGGATTACTGGATTCTATGGTGGTTCTAGTTTTAGATTTTTGTTAGAATTCTGAAAGAATCACTCCCCTGCCCTGTAGAGTTCAGTGCTGCTGCTGAGACACTTGATGCCATTCTAATCCCTGATCCTTCCTATGTGAATTTTTACTGTCTTGGAAGTTTTGCTTTGGGGACTTCTCTTTGCCTCTAGTATCCTGAAATTACATTATTACGTGCCTTACTGAAGGTCTATTTTGCATGGGGCCTTTTGTGGCCCCCCTCAATCTAAGTCCCTATGTCCTTTATCTCTGGGGACATTTATAAAATAGCTTTATTGAGATATAACCTATATACTATAAAATTCACCCATGTAAAGTGTACAATTCAATGGTTTTCAGTATATTTACAGAGTTGTGCAACCATCATAATTTCAAAGTATCTCCATCATCACCAAAACAAACCTTCTACCCATTTGCAATAATTTCTCAATCTCCCCATCACCAGCCCTAAGTCACTACCAAATGACTTGGGGAATAATTCTTCAGAATTATTACTTTAATAACCACCCCCTCCATTTTCATTGTTCTCTGTCTAGAATAGCTATTATTCAGGTATTGGATCCCCCAAGTGATGTTTTAATTTTCTTACCTGCTCTCCAATTTCCATCTCTCTCCCTTTGTCTGTTCTGCTTGAAAGGAGACCTCTGGCTGGGCACGGTGGCTCATGCCTGTAATCCTAACACTGTGGGAGGCTGAGGTGGGAGGATCGCTTGAGCCCAGGAGTTTGAGACCAGCCTGGGCAACACGGCGAAACCCTGTCTCTATTTAAAACAAAAAAATAATAAATAAATAAATAAGAGTTCCACAACTTAGCTTCCAAAACTTCTATTGAAGATTTTATTTGTTACAAAATGTTTAACTTGTTTTCTTGTTCTCTGAATGTCCTTTTGTAATTGCCTGTTCTTGCTTCATAGATGTACTATCCTTTTTTTAAAGAAAATCTCTGAAGATCTCACTTGAAGGTTTCTTCTGCTCCTTGCATTGTTTCCTTTAAGCTCTTCCTTTCTTCTGTTTATTTTGGTCTCTGACTTTCACAGTAGAGCTTCCTCAATATGAGGTGATATTTGACTATAGACTCATGCTTGGGAATGAAGCACTCAGAAGTCCTCCGGTCTATGTGGCTGTGACTTATTGGCTGGTGATCTTTCCCACAAAGAAGTGGTTCCAAGCCCGCCCTGGCAGCATGCTTTTATCACCAAGGAGGCTTTAAAACCAACACAAATGCCAGGGCCCTGCCCCTGGAGCATGTGGTTGAATTGGCTGGATCCCTGACATTCATATATTTAAAAGCTTCCCAGATGGTTCCATTGTCCAGGGGGAAGAAGCTCAGCTCGGGTACTGGCCCCCTTCACTGGGAGGGACCTCAACTACCAATACACAGGACATGCTTTTTTTCTTTAGGCTTATCAGATTCCTTGGAAGAGAATCTTTCAATCTCCCACCTTATGGGTAGGTGTCTAAGGTTCTATGACCCCACTGGGGGAAGTGGCTGAGGGTCTCGTTAATCAGTACATAGGTATGGAAATGCTGGGGTTGGGTACAGGGGCTCATGCCTATAATCCCAGCAGTTAGGGAGGCTGAGGCGGGAGGATTGCTTGAGATCAAGAGTTTGAGACCAGTACAGGCAATATAGTGAGACTCCATCTCTAGAAAAAGAAAAAAAAATAGGTAAGTAGATGCTCATGCTATTCGTGCTCTCTGTATAGAAGTTGCACACTTGTTCAGGCACGATGGCTCATGCCCGTAATACCAACACTTTGGGAGGCCGACACGGGAGGATCACTTGAGGCCAGGAGTTTGAGAACATCCTGGGCAATATAGCAATACCTCATTCTACAAAAATTTTAAAAATTAGCCAGGCATGGTGGTGCACGCCTATAGTCCCAGCTACTTGGGAGGCTGAGCTGGAAGGATAACTTGAGGCCAGGAGTCAGAGGCTGCAGGTAGCTATGATTGTGCCTCTGCACTCCAGCCTGGGAAACAGAGCAAGACCCTGTCTCTAAAATAAATTTCAAAAACACAAAACCAGAAAAAGAAGCACACTTAACTGTGCCTTGTGTGCCTGTGCCTAGAATCAGAGTGTAAATATCTAGTGTAATCAGCACTAGCATCAACAGCGCCTAGAAATTTGCTAGAAATGCAAGCTCTTGGGGCCTGCCTTGGATCTGCTGCCTCGGAAGCTCTGAAAGGTGGGGCTCAGCCATCTGCCCCTGGACAAGCCTTCCAGGCATTGGGCTAATGGCTCACCTTTGAGAACTACTCCTCTAGTCTTCTACTGGGGAGGGAGCACAGACATTCAGTTCAAACTGGGGAATGGCATTTGAGGATCCAAGCGCTTCTCCTGCAGTGTCTCAGCTGGTCTTCCAGTGTTCAGCCTGACCTCCACACCCACTGTGAGAAATGTCTGGGTCCCCAGTGCCTCCATCTGAGATTTTGTATTAGAAAGCAGTGGGCCGGGCACAGTGGCTCATGTCTGTAATCCCAGCACTTTGGGAGGCTGAGGCGGGTGGATTACTTGAGGTCAGGAGTTCGAGACCAGCCTGGCCAACATAGCGAAACCCCATCTCTACTAAAAATACAAAAATTAGCCAGGTGTGGTGGCGCATGCCTGTAATCCCAGCTACTAGGGAGGCTGAGGCATGAGAATCGCTTGAATCCAGGAGGCGGAGGTGGCAGTGAACCGAGATTGCACCACTGCACTCCTGGGTGACAGAGCAAGACCTTGTCTTAAGGAAAAAAAAAAAGGCTGGGCGCGGTGGCCTAAGTCTGTAATCCCAGCGCTTTGGGAGGCCGAGGTGGGTGGATCACGAGGTGAGGAGTTCGAGACCAGCCTGGCCAAGATGGTGAAACCCTGTCTCTACTAAAAACACAAAAATTAGTCGGGCATGGTGACAGGTGCCTGTAATCCCAGCTACTTGGGAGGCTGAGGTAGGAGAATCGCTTGAACCTGGAGGGTGAAGGCTGCAGTGAGCCGAGATCGCGCCACTGCACTCCAGCCTGGGTGACAGAGTAAGACTCCGTCTCAAAAAAAAAAAAAAAAGCAGTGGAAGTGGACTGGGGCCTCTCTCCAACGTCCAGTTTTTATTTCTCTCATCTCCTAAGACAATTTCAGCTCATCCATTTGCTTTCCAGTTCTGAGATTTTATTGTTCTAAGGTGTTATTGTTCTCTTCTCCTTTGCAGTTCTCTTTATCCTTGCAGCTCATATCCATTTTAATCCCTTTTCTGCCAGTTTCAGTGAGGTTGCAGGAGGGTATTTAATCCACCAGGTTTTCCCGAAGTCTCATGATACAGATTGAGTGAATAAAGAACACTGCAGAAAAAAATTAATACAGAAATATCTGTTTTCCGTAGATCACAAAGAGAAAATTACAAAACCATGATATATGAGTTTATATATTTGTATATGTTTGTGCATGTATTTTAATACACAGAATGGAAGGATATATATACTCCTGACTGTTAAGGTGACTTATCTCAGGCCTCCAGGAAGTTGTGTTAGAGTAGAAACGGGGAAGGGACTACTATTTTAAAATCTATTTAGCACTTAATTATTCAAATTACTATAAAGAGTAAGTACTGCTTGTGTAATTAAACATATTGAAAATATATTTGCTTTGCAAAAAGTGGCCATTTAAAAAAAATTCACATAGTGACCCCACCCAGGGGTTGGCAGACCTGGGGGTTCAGGGAAGAAAAATTTCTAATTCCCTGATGTTGTCTCAGATTTAGGCTGGACCTACCCCGAACCAGCTAAATCCAAATATTCAAGTATGTGAAGCTTGGACTTCAGCCTGTTTACATCTTGATACTGGTACAGTATAAATTAGGAGTTCTGAAGCCTGACCGCATAGCCTGAACTAGTCAACAATCACAGCACCAAAGACAGCAAAACACCTCATTGCCCCAACCTCAGACTGGTTAAATCCCTGGGTGATTCTAATGTCCAGGCAGGGTTGATGTTCATTGATATGAATGGAATTTTGATCAATGTTTAAAAGTCAGTTAAACCAGTCGCTATGGTTTGAGCATTTGTCCCCTCCAAAACTCATGTTGAAATGCAATCTCCGATGCACCAGTGTTGAGAAGTGGGGTCTTTAAGAGGTGATTAGATCATGAGGGCTCTGTCCTCATGGATGGATTAACCCATTCATGGATTAATGGATTAATGGATTGACATGGGAGTGAGACTGGTGGCCGTAATTTATGAAGGAGAGGAAGAAAGATCTGAGCTAGCACGTTCAGCCCCCTCCCCACGTGATGCCCTGCACCATCCAGGCACTCTGCAGAGTCCCCATCAGCAAGGAGGCCCTCACCAGATGCAGTCCCTCAACCCTGGACTTCCTCAGCTTCTATGACTATAAGAAATAAATTCCTTTTATTTATAAATTACCCAGTTTCGGGTATTCTGCTATATGCAACAGAAAATGGACTAAGACATCAGCACCCTGGTGTTGCCCAGACCTTACAAACAGATTGCTTTACTAGATTTTTAAAAATTATTCAACGTTCTGACATTGCATAGCACAATACCATGCAAGTTTTTAGTCTGAGTCTTAAAATATAGCCTAGTTTTGGCTTTGCTAGAACCACAGTGATCAACCGAGCAGTATATCTCATAGCATTTTGAAGCAGATGCTCTCTCATGGGCCTTAGAGATCATGCAAGTCTTCATTTTACAGATGAGGAAATATCACCCAGGAGGATTCTTTCACAGATTTACTGTATTGAGGGTGGGTGAGAGGGAAGAGAGGGAGAGAGAGAGAGAGAGAGTGTGTGTGTGTGTGTGTGTGTGTGTGTGTGAGTGAGAGAGAGAGAGAGACAGGGAGAGAGAGAGAGGAGGAGGAGGAAGGAAGGTAGGAAAGAAAGGAGGGAGGGAGGGAGAATGAGTGTTGTGAAAGACTTGTATTACTTTTACAGGTTTATGTAGCTGGTTTATTCTATATTATGTCAGGAAGGTTCTCTAAGGATCAGTTTTACTTAACCTTGAAAAAAAAGCAGTCAAGGTCCAAATGAATTATTGAAAATTGCTCATCTGTTCCTCCTCGCGGATTTTTACTAACTCAGCTCCAGCCCTGGCCCTGGCCTCTTGCAGAAAGTAAAGAATATATACATTTAAAATTTCTATATCTTTACCCAATGTACTTCTTTAAGAGGTGGTGGTTTTCTTCTTTGCAGTTTTATTGAAAGTATCTCGTTTCAGAAAGAAATCTTCTTGGCTTCACCTGAAATGTCCCAGAATAAATGTAGTGCTGCATAAACAAGGCCTTGGACTACGAATTTATGAGTCTGAGAGCCACAGAAGGCTTAACGATTACGTTTTTTTTATTGAGGTCAAAGTGAGTAATAAGACAAGATGGTTCAGAGCAGAAAATAGGTTACTTATGTCATAAGCCAGGACTCTATGGTCAGAAGGGAGGAAATAAATTAATGCTTAATAGATGAAAATATATTATTGGTCTTTCTTCTACTAAAATTATACTACATCTCCATGCCAGGCCATTACAAATGTCAGCTCATGTTCAGGTGCAGTGGCTCATGCCTGTAATCCCAGTGCTTTGGTAGGCCAAGATGCGAGGAACCCTTGAGGCCAGGAGTTCAAGACTAGCCTAGGGAACATAGCAAGACTCCATCTCTATGAAAATTAAAAATATTAGCTAAGTGTGGTGGCATGCTCCTATAGTCCTAGCTGCTTGGGAGGCTGAGGTGGGAATATCACTTGACCCCAAGAGTTTGAGGTTACAGTGAGCTGTGATAGCACCACTGCACTCCATCCTGCACACAACAGAGCAAGACCCTGTCTCAAAACAGAACAAAATAAATGTCATCTCATTGTGTATATGTCATCTCAAATGCACAATTACAATTTTTCAGGTGTATCTGTTAACTTATATGTATGGTTATATCATAAGCTTGCATTATTTAGATCTACACATTCTCGTATGTACAAAAATGTGATCTCATGTACATGATCTCAATTGTACAATCATTTCTTTGTGTTACATCACATGGACACATATCTATGTATAACTGTGTTATCCCACCAGGTGTTCTTGGGGCCTTACATTCCAGCTACTGGTGATAACAATTTTGTTTTTGAGACAGGGTCTTACTCAGTTGCCCAGGCTGGAGTGCAGTGGCCCAATCATGGCTCCCTGCAGCCTCAACCTCCTGGGCTCAAGCCATCCTCCCATCTCAGCCTCCCAAGTAGCTGCGACTAGGAGCACATCACTACGCCTGGCTAAGTTTTTATAGTTTTATTAAAGATGAGGTCTTACTTTGTTGCCCAGGCTAGATATATCACCTTTTTTTTAAACAGTTTTATTAGTATATAATTTGCACACTATAAATTTCACCTGTTTTAAGAGTGCACTTCAATTGTTTTTAGTAAATAATTTTAGTAACCATCATCACAATTTAGTTTTAGAACATTCCTATTGCCCCCAGAAGACCATTGCGCTCATTTGCAATCAATTGCTATTCCCATCCCAGCCCAAGGCAACTACTAATCTACTTTCTGTCTATAAATCTGTCTTTTCTGGACACTTCCTATAAACAGAATTACATGTTATGTAGGCTTCTTTCACTTAGTGTAATGTTTTTAATGTTCATCCATGTCGTAGCAGTTCCTTTCCTTTTATTACTGTGTAGTATTCCATGGTATGGATGTATCGCATTTTGTTTATCCATTCACTAGTTGATAGATATTTGGAACATACTACTTCTTGGCTATTCTAAATAATGCTTCTATGAACATTTGTGTGCAAGCTTTTGTGTAAGCAAATGTTTTCATTTCTCTTGGGGAGATACCTAGGAGTGAGGTTGGGGGGTCATATGGCAAATGTGTGTTTAACTTTATAAGAAGCCACCAAACAGTTTTGCTAAATGACTGTATAATTTTGTGTTCCTACAAGCAATGGATGAGGGTTCCATTGCTTCATGTGCTCATCAGCCCTGAATGATGAGTATTTTTTATTTTAGCCATTTGAATTGGTGTGTAGTGGTTTTGATTTGCATTTCCCCAATGACTAATAATGTTGAGTGCCTTTTCATGTACTTACTAGTCATTTCTATATCTTCTTTTGTGATCACTGGCTTATTTATTTGTCTATTTTTATTGTTTCATTGAGGTATAATTGACATAAAATAAACTTCACATATTTAAAGCATACAACTTGGTAAATTTTTACAGATGTATAATCCATAAAGCCATCACTACAATCAAGATAATGACTATATACATCTGCTATAGTTTGAATGTTTGTCTTCACAAACCTCATGTTGAAATCTGAACCCCAGTGTTGGAGGTGGGGCCTAATGGGAGGTGTTTGGGTCATGGGGTTGGATTCCCCATGAATGGCTAATAAGTGAGTTCTTACTCTATTAGTTTCCACAAGAGCTGGCTGCTAAAAAGACTCTGGCAGAGGATCACTCCGGTCCCAGAGTTTGAAGCTGCAGTGAGTTATGATCATACCACTGCATTGCAGGCTGGGTTACAGAGCAAGACCCAATCTCTACAAAAATGTTTTAAAAAACTAGCTGGGCATGGTGGCTCATGCCTTTAGTCCCAGCTACTCAGGAGGCTGAGGTGGGAGAATTGCTTGAGCCCAGGAGTTGGAGGCTACAGTGAGCTATGATTGCCCCACTGCACTCCAGCCTGGGCAGCAGAGTGAGATTTGGTCTCAAAGAAAAAATAAGACCCTATCTCCCTTGCCTCCTCTCTCATCATGTCATCTCTGCCCTCACCAGCTCCTCTTCCACGAGTGGAAAAAGCCTGAGGCCCTTACCAGATGTAGATGTTGGCGCCGTGCTTCCTGTACAGCCTGCAGAACCATGAGCCAAATAAACCTCTTTTCTTCATAAATAACCCAGCCTCAGGCATTCCTTTATAGCAGCACAAATGGACTAAGATTTCATCACTCCTAAAAGTTTCCTTTTGGCCATCTGTAATTCCTCCCAGACTCTCTCCAGTTCTCCACCCTCCCTTGCTGATTTGCTTTCTGTCCCTATAGACATATAGATCTGTTTTGCATTTTGTAGAATTTCACATAAGTGGAATAATGAGTACTACTCTTCTTTTTCTGCCTTCCCTCAATCATAATTGTTTTGAGATTCATCTGTGTTGTTGCACATATTAATAGTTCATTCCATCTCATTTCTGAGTATTTAGCACAATTTACTTATCCACACATATATTGGTGAATATTTGGATTGTTTCCACTTCCTGGCTATTCCAAATAAAGCTGCTGTCAACATCCACATACAAGTCTTTGTATAAAGGTAGCTTTCGTTTCCCTTTGGTAAATATATTGGAATAGAATGGCTGGAAATGCTAGCATATGTTTAATTTTTTAAAACCTGTTTTCCAGCACCAAACTGTTTTCCACAGTGGTTGTACCATTTTACATTCCTACAGCAATAGACGAGCGTTTAGGTTTCTCGACATCTTGGCTAACACTTGGTGTGTTCAGTTGTTTATTATTTTAGATGGTCTAGTGGGTGTGCACTGGTATCCCGTGGCTGGAATTTGCACTTCTCCAATATCTAATGATGTTGTACATCTTTTCATGTGTTTATTAGCCACCTGTAGCTCCTCTTTGGTGAGGCACCTGTTTAAATCTTCTGTTTGTGAGTTGTGTTGTTTGTTTTCTTGTGCTGGAGTTTGAGAGTTCTTTATATATTCTGGATAAAAGTACTTGGTCAAATCTGTAATCTGAAAATATTTTTTCCAGTCTTTTGCTTAATTGTTTTTGTATTCTCTTAACAATGTCTTTCAAAGACCAAAAAATTCTTAACTTCTAAAGATGGGGAAGTTCCATTGACTGGGGATCTCATGACATAATTTATTGCCATCCAATGGGTTGGATAGTAACTTAAAGAACAGGATCCATTTCCACAATGAATTCCTTATTCAATATTTCTTGTGTCCAAGGATTAGGATGTTCTGTCTGGAATAAAAGTGATCATAATATAATAAGTCTCAAGCTGAGCTTTTAGATCATTAAACTATTTCACATGACCTCCAAGATCTTATTTCACAACCAGAACTTCTTAAACCATGTTTTCTGTTCTTTCCATAGGTACTAGAAAAGATGTGAAAATGTGCTGGGCAGGCCCTCCCCTTCATTCTGCCACTTATGTTCCTGGTTGCTTCTCATTTCTTCCAACAGTAAGGCCTGTTGTGAAATTGAGTTTCAATTTCATTCTTTTCCAATCCGTCAGCTCAGATACTGATCACAGAGTGGGTCAATGTGCTAGCTTTTGACCAAGCCATTTCTATTTTAGATTTGTCAAAATAGTCTTCTAAAGGCATATGCTTATAATGATGATTGATGATTCAACAAAACTTCAGAGGGGTCACTTTCAATTTGTGCTAAGAGGACCAAAAAGCCCTTTGTATCACCTAGTTATCAATATCAGCCCACAAGGGTGGGAGCATCATAGAAATAACTCCTGTTCAATTTAGGCCAGTGCAAAGATTCTGCAAGTGTTGTACTTAAAGCAAATATTATCACTCTAGAATTATGACAATCAGCACATAAGCAACGTGGGAGGTAAATGAATGCCCTCACATTTTTGCTTTGTATTCCCAAGATTCCATTTGCAGAGTGTGTGTGTATGTGCATGTCTGTGTGGCTTGGGTGGTGGTTGAGGTTCCATAAGGAATATTAATTGCAATGATATGAAAAGAATAGCTGAGGCTTATTCCAATGGAAAGGTCTTTTTTAGGGATAGTCTCTGTTTTTGGCTTCTTCTCCTCATAGCATCTCCTGTTAAGGTTTTCATTCTTTCTCTGTGGCAAGGCCATTCCCTCATTGTCTAATTCCCCAAAAGGCAGGCTTTTGTTTTTGTTGTTTTTCCCAGATGTAGAGATTTCCAATGTAAAATTAAACTTCCAATATAGTAGTCTTGCCTGCAATTTTCAGAAGGAAATTAGGCCATCAAGTAAGCCTGTAGATCAGGAAGTTAGGAGCCTTTTACTCTAAGACACTATACCACCAGAATCTGACAATGTGCCACACCTGTGTATGTGTAAGCTACACTTACAATATACCAGGCACTGTTTTAGCGCTGGAGACACAGAATTAAACAAAATCAAAGTATTTATCCTTTATCACTACCAGTGGAGATAATATTTCCTGGCCAGTTTACTCTATCAGCATAACTTTCAGCAAGATTTGAAGCATTGTGAATTGCAATTATATAATAATCTGAGGATTAATGTTGATTTCAAATGCAAAGGAAATGGCACTCTCCCCCCTCACCAGCAAACACATACATTCTTTATACTTCCTGGCTTAGGTGGTTTTCAAACCAGAACTCACGATACCACTTATTTGTTTAAAGATAAAGGTTAAACATCAAAACATTCACTGCAGTTTCAAGTAGCATACTTAATGCATATTTATTTTATTACAGGGCTTGGATGTTGAGAGAATTCTTTTTAGTGCTAAAATGGCAAAGGAAAATATGAAATACAATAAAAAGAATGAAGTCTAAGCTTTGGCCTAAAATACCACACATTGACTCAGATTCTTTTTGCTTTCATATGCCATAAGTTTCTTTTTTTTTTTTTTTTTTTTTGGATTAAATTGACCTTCTCTGTCAAACCCAAAGACTCAAGGCTGCAAATACATTACAATGCCTTTGTTCTCATAATCCTTTTACTATCTTATGTAGTTCTCAGGAAGCTAGACTTAAAAACAATCATAACACAGTATCACTTTACACAGATTTTTTTCTTCATTCTAAGGGTTTTAAACTATTTCCTAATGAATCCAAATGGGATTCATTTGAGTTAGGGAGTAAAATAAAGGTTGCTTAACTGATTCTTGTTGAACAGAGAAGAAAGTCATAGTTGGAGAATTGATTTATTTAGGCTGCTTATATTTAAGGGAAATATCTCCTACCCCCTGTAACCCAGATAGGCTGCTCATTAGCTAGACTGAATCACAGAGCAAAAGAAGAAAGAATCTGGATGGAATGAGCTGCTACTTCTGCAACAAAAGCAGCAAATGTACATGAATGGTTTAATTCACTTCCTGTGGTCTAGGGCTGGCAATGGGACATCTGGAACATAGATGAACATATTTTCCTGATGGAGACTGGTAATGGTACAATTCCTCTCTGATAGAAGTCTCAAATATGCAGTCTTTTTGCACTTTTCATTCAGCTAAGAGAAGGCTATCCCGGGTGTGAACATCAGGATTCTAGGGAGAATAAATGATTAAATGAGATGAAAGGGCCAATAAGAATTTTAGCTGAAAGCTCAAAGCTGCACTGAACCTAATCTGTTGAGAATATACCATTGGAGAACTTGTCTTGGCTCTGACCCTCTAATTTTAGTTGCTTCTCGATCTCAAAACCTGTAATAGTGCTGGGAGAGAGGTCTGTTTCTCTATAATTTCACTTTAACCCCTACCAAGTGGTGTTATAGAGCCTGCAAAAAAAAAAAAAAAAAAAACCCAGCTAAATATCTCCCCGCCATTTCTGTGACACTTCCATCTGGGAATCCAGATGGAAGAATTTCAGGAAGTCTGGAATGTGTAGACATTTCAGACTCAAATTCCCACTTCCCTTTGCTCAATTAAAAACTGAACATTGTTGCTACTCACTTTGTTCATTCTTGCAAGTAGATGTTTTGGTCACCTGTCTAAAATAATGGCCCTGTCTTTCCTCACGATGGTAGGTGAGTGATAGCTGCTGGAAAATGAGATAAATTTATCCTAAGGTATCCTTGGAAACAGAGAACCAATTTGGAACAGAGGGCTGAAAGTCAGAGATTATTAACTACGTATCTTGTTTTTCTCCAATGGCTTCAACTTTCCCTTCTTTTGCCCCCTGTTCCAGATACCCAGCACTTCCTATCTACCATATCCTCCATTACCCTTTTCAAGGGCTAATTTAATTTCCAACTCCTCCGTGAAAATGTCCCCTGCTATTCTAACACAGTGACTTTGTTCTTACAAAGTTGCAGAATGGATTGATTACATGTTGAGCAAAACCTTCATTTCTTTCCCACAATGCTATTACGGCTGTGTACAATGGCATCCAAGAGATATTTATTGAAAGAAGGAAGTACATCAGACCTAGATGTTGCCATTAAAGAGCTCATAATCCAGTAGAAAAGATAATTATAATGCAGGGCTTAAAGTACTAAGAGAAATAAAGAACGTTATTGTGTCATTTCAAACTGAGCAAAATCAGGGTAAGCTTTGTGGAGGGAGTAGTGTGTAAGCAGAGCCGTGAAGGATGAGAGTGGGTCTTGTGGTCCTAGACATGCAAGAAAGATCATTCCAGATCTGTCTCCAGATATGGGAAACAATCTGAGTCCCAATGCCAGAGGATGAAAAATATGGGTCATTTGTGGAAAGCATAAGTTTACTTTGGAGTGAGGGTAGATCAAGGGATATAGTAAAAATTGGAATGAATAGGTGGGTGTGGGGAAAAATGATGGAGACTAAAGAGTTTACACATTTGCATAGAGAAATAATGAAGGTTTCTGAGCAGTGCAGTTCAATGCTTTAGTGCTGTACTTCAGGAAAACTGACCTGGCAATAGAATGTACAAGCTGAAATGGACATTGTAGAGCTGAATCGTTCAGTTAGAGGCAACTGTATAGTTTAGAACAGAAGTAATGAGATTGTAGCAGTGAGAATAGAGTTGGCATATTGTACAAGCAGAATTAGGACTTAGAAACGCACTAGAATTTGAATAAAATTGGGGGTAGAGGAGATACAGATGTCTCCAAAGTTTTGAATTTGAATGACTTGGAAAGCATTAATGACATAAGAAATAGGAAACAGGAGGAAGAATAGAGGGAAAATAAAGAGAACAATAAATTTACCTGACATATTGAGTTAGAAGTATGGGTAGTTTATCTTTGAGATGTCCAACATGCGGTTGGTTGGTTTATTATAATCTGGAACTCAGTATAGATAGTTTCTGCTACGGTTTGTGTCCCTCAAAATTCCTGTATTACGTTTACCTATGTAACAAACCTGCACATCTGGCACATGTATATCAGAACTTAAAGTTAAAATTTAAAAAGTTAATGTGTTAAAAACTTAACCCCCAAAGCAACAGTTTTGGGAGGTGGGACCAAGTATGGATTAACTGGGTCATGAGGAGGGAGCCCTCATGAATGGACTATTGCAATCATCTTAGGAGTGGGTCAATTATCACTAGAGTGGGTGGTTATAAAAGCAAGCCCAGCCCTTGGTAGTTCTCAGATATATGCACTTGCTTCTGCCCTCCACCTTTCCACTATGGACCAGATACCAGCACCATGCTCTTGGACTTGCCAGCCTCCAGAACTATGAGCCAAATAAACTTCTTTTATTTACAAGTTACTGAGCCTGTGGTATTCTGTCATAGAAGCAGAAAATGAACTAAGACGGAATCATTAATATAACTTAAAAATTTAAAACTGTCAAGGTAGAGAGTACAGTGAGAGAAAGGAGAGAGCTATGGACAGTTCAACTTTGAATATGTGTGTTGAGGAGGCAGGTAATGAAAGAAGGTCCAGAAAAGAAGAAAGAAAGGAAAAAATGTTCAGAAATCAAAGAAGAAAACCAGAAGAATACAATATCATAGAAACCAATGTTGGAAAATTCTAATAAAAAACACTTAGCCAACAATGTTCAATGCCGATGAGTTCCAGGAGAATGACAGAAAAGGGGTCATTGGAATTAATGGCAAATTACTGATTTTTAAGAAAGCAGTTATTGAAGAAGAAACCAAGCATTCTAATAGGTTAATGAGTATGTTAGGGAGTGATACAGAGAAAAGAGCCCTTACTGGAAACCAGAGGGCCTGAGTTCCAGCATGGCCCTGCTGTTAAGTAGCCCTATGATCTTTTTAGCATGGTTTTGAACTTATTTTGTGGGGAGGGGAAGTCTTTACTTTAACATAATTTTAATTGACATGTAATAATTGTACATATCTATAGGACACAGAGTGATATTTCAATGCATGCATACAATGTATAATGATCAAATCAGGGTAATTAGCATATCAATCACCTCAAACATTTATCATTTCTTTGTGTTGGGTACATTCAAAATCCTCTCTTCTAGCTATTTGAGAATATATAATAAACTATTGTTAGCTATACTCACCCTACAGTGCTGTAGAACACCAGAACCTAGTCTTCCTATCTAGCTGCCATATGACATTTTAACCTTTCTCAAACTGTTTCCTAGTCTTCAAAATTCTATAAAATATCTTCAAACTCTCACTTTCAAAGATTCATACAAGCTACCTGTGTGCCTGAATCATACAGAGATATTGAGCCACATGTCTTTATCAGAAATAGGCCAATTTCACCACTTGTAACTTATGTGAAAGTGGGGCACTTTCTTGGTGTTTCCTAATATAGAGAAATTGAGACTACATTCATAGAAGATTTTCTCAAAGCAAACTAAGTTGATGATGTTCCTTCCTTCAGCCTCCTCCCACTCCCAGTCTATTATCCCTTACTTTTAAAAACTGAGGTAAGACATTATCCCTGGTATATCCGGTGACTCGTTCTATTGCTTGAAATCAGAGGATGCCACCAAAAGCCTTTTTTGGTTTGTTGAAATCAGTTGAGTAATATGAACAACCAATTCCCCTAAATCACGGCTCTCTAGCTAAATGTGATAATATACTTGTACAGGGACACCACTTCCTGAAACTCAGTGTCTCATCTCACATGCTCCCAAAATTTAGCCAGAAATATGTTATTCAAGAAGAACCCAGATGCACTGAAGCAAGAACATTTTGCTTTATCTGAGGGGCTTATATCTATTTGGGTCCCGTGGCAACACAAATTCAGAATCACTGAGATGTTAAATATTACAAATTTTTTAGTTGGGTCCAGGCACATAGTCTGGTGATATATCCCAAGTGTAGGTGTGAAACGGTTCACTTTGACTGAATCCTCTGATTAAAGCTCAATAATACCATGCTTTATCTTTTTAAAAAAAAAAAAAAAACCCACAAAGTAGTATATCTTTATCTTGCTGAGACACCAGTACATTTTCCTGAAGTTTTCATCCCTTGTCTTTCCTCTTGGGAGGCTGGCCTGTTCTTTCTTAAGTATTCTTGCCTTATTAAACTCTAAAGAATATTGCAGAAAGGGAAGAATTTTTTTCAACTTTGTTTTTAAAGGGACTTACATAATACAGGTCTAAATTCAGTGGAGAAAAGGGGAAGAAAAGGACAATTATCATCTATTGTGCACTGGCTATATGCCAAACATGTTCACTTACATTATCTCACTCAAGCCTAACAATATTTTGTAGTAAATTTAGCTTTGATTTTAGAGATGAGAAAACTGAGGCTGGGAGAGGTTAAATCATTCTCTCAAGGTAAAGTGGCAAGTCATAAAACTGGGACTGAAACTAAAGCTGTCTGACTCCAAAGCTCAAGCTCTTTCCACACTACCATGCAGTTCAATCTAGTGGGAAAAAAAATCCACTCTTGAAAGCGTCTTAGCATTTTAAGCATAAATGTGTGTTAGTAGGGATCCTCTGGAGCTTCCAAATTCTATTTTATCTGCACTGAATTTTACACACACACACACACACACACGTCTCTCTCTTATTTCCCCCTTCCTATTGAAATTCAGCACCGAGGACAGTTCCCGAATCATGTTTGCAGGAAGCTGTCCTTGGATTCTGTTAGAGCTCACACTCTCATTCTTGACTTCCCAAGTGGCACTGAGAAAGAGAGAAGGAAATGTAAGAAAGTATGAGATGGGATCCTCTCACACCATGGTGGAAATTAGCACATTTCCCAGAAGACCAAGATAAAAATGCATGTGAGAAGAACAAGAGAACCAAACAGATGGGGCAATAAAATGGAGGCGGAATGAGCTCATCAGGATTCCCAGCACACGGTTTAAGTCCATACTGGGCTCACAGCTGACCTGGGACCAGCCGACATAGTGAATGAGTGGGTGGTTACTATGCTGCAGCATCAGTTACACTAAGAGATTAGGTGGAGCTGATTCACTGCTGCAGATCTGCACGACTTTTCAAGTGGAGGAAAATCTGTGGGCCCTGGTCTCTGCCACTCACATAACCATCCTCATGGGTAGCATGAGTCATACATGCAGGATCTTTCAGGTAGACAAAGTTGTTGTGCTGTGAGTAAACCCAGTATGAGCTTTCGTGTTGTCGAAAGCAGGTTTTAACCACAACTACGGCGTCTCCGTGTATGAAGGTTTAACTGCTGTACTACAAAACGACCCTGCCTTTCCACATTCACCTTTGGCTACAGGTGGTTAATAACACACACAGAAAAAAGAAGTTTCTGAAATGTTCCTCACACCAACAGTGATTCCTTCTTTTTCAAACTATCATGCTCTTGAGTACAGCCAAAGCACCTTTAGACAGTTGCGTCTAATCCCCTTATCTTTTTAAAATTATTATTATTATTTTGAGACGGAGTCACGCTCTGTCACCAGGCTGGAGTGCAGTGGCATGATCTTGGCTCACTGCAACCTCTGCCTCCTGGGTTCAAGCGATTCTCCTGCCTCAGCCTCCCAAGTAGCTGGGACTACAGGCGGGTGCCACCACACCCAGCTAAATTTTGTATTTTTAGTAGAGACGGGGTTTCACCATGTTGGCCAGGATGGTCTCAATCTCTTGACCTCGTGATCTGCCTGCCTCGGCCTCCCAAAGTGCTGGGATTACAGGTGTGAACCACCGCGCCCAACCCCCACTCCCTTATCTTATATGCAAGAAAACTGAAGTCCAGAGGAGAAATGACTTGCCCCAAACCACTTAGCTAGTGACAGAGTTAGAATTAGCACTAGATCCCTCATTCCTAAGCCAGCAGGCTTTTCATTGCACCAGGAAGATAAAATAAAACTGTAAATAGCATATACTCTGTTAACTAAGCCTCTAATTATACTGCCTCCAAAGAAAATAACATTTCAAATGTCTGGGTCTTTCCACTTGAGCTTTGGCAATTTCACTGATCACTTCTCATACTGGAATCTCTTTTAAGATGTTTAGGAGTAATTATATTGGGATATATGCTATTTTTACTCTTGTACACTGCTTTCTTTGTTCAGGAGGAAATTAGAATTCTGGAAAGATACTTGATTTTGTTTAATTATTAAAGGAACAAGCTTCTACTTCAAGTAGTTGCAAATATGAATGTATCAGTCTGTGTGTCAAGAAAGGATATATGGAACAATACAGGAATGATAATACTCTATTGTCACATCCAATTAAGGGCCACCTAGGTCTACAAGTAAAGAGGAACATCAAAGCTATGAGTGAAAATGGAAAAGTCACATCGTTATCTGAATAATTTTGAAAACGTCTGGATTTGGTGCCTTATGAATCATCTGAAATGTAACAAGGCATAAAGTGCTTTGCAACCCTGTTGCCTTCATTATTGTAATTTGTGCATATGTAGGTTTATTTGAACTTTTTCGAGTTTTCATCCAGCTGAAAAAGGATGTAGGAAGAATGAGTCCAGTCAAGGTCATACTTACAAGGTGAAACTGACACCTCCTGGGGATGCAGGCTAACAGAAACATGAGCCCATTACTCACCCCAAATCTCCCATCCATACCTTTTTCTGCTAATGAATATTCTTACCTGAACCATCATTACTTCCATTGTCCTCTGCTTTGGATACCTTGCAGACCAGGTTCCTGTCTCTCATTTTTATCCACGAAGAGATTTTCATGAATAGAACTTTTCCTATAATTTAGCAATAATGTCCTTGAAAACCCCACAACTATTTACATAATAGAAGTTATTGTTTGAAGTGCAAAGCAGGTCAGAATTTGGTTTCTAGAGATTAATCACTGCAGTCTAGTTTATATTATCATAATAATTTCATTTATTTTGGTACAATTTGCTTTCAGAATCAACCTCGGCTTCTGCGCACAAGTGACAAATCCATTTGTTTGTGGTATAATGGATAACGTGATTAATGACCTTGCAACAGGATTTCTTAAAAACATAGAGAGGAAAAGAAATAAAGATTTCCATTTATAAATGTGCAGTAAACCAGCTCAGTCTGTAGCTGTGCACCAAAATCCCTCTGAACTTGTTTTAAGCCACAGATTTGGAGAGATTCTGAAACAAATTTGCTCCTGACTTTTGGGGGTTTCTGCTCATATCTGCTGTCTCCAAGAAGCTGAGGGCAGTGGCCTCACTTTGAGGAAGTGGTGACACTGCGGGCCCTCCTGGTTACAAGGACGGGGCACTGTTGGACCACGTGGCTCCATCACGATGACTCCAGTTAGATGTCACCCCGCCCCCCGAGCTCAGGTCTTGCTGAATAAGGTCACCGCCCAGGGGGCAGTCGATGAACACGCGCGCGAGGGCTCTGCGAGTGGCCTCGTGACTTTGTCCCTAACTCCGGGTGTCCCCTCCTTCCCATCAGCGTCCGGCGCCTGGTCCTGGTCCCGGTCCCCGAGGCCCCCGGGATTCTTCCCGAGCGTTTTCCGAGTTGGCGCGGGGGGTGGAGGCGGGGCCATGGAGCGCGTCCCGGGGACCGTTGCATCCGGAGGCGGCCGTCGTGCGGCTCCTTCCCGCCTCGAGAGTGAGGTGGCCGGGCCTTGACGAGAAGGCCCACGCCTGCCGCGGGGGTGGCTCGCGATGGCAGTCGGGGTTCGAGTCCTGCCTGGGGGGCTGCTCCTGCTGGAGAAAACGCCTCCCTGAGGGCGGCGGCAAACGCGCAGCGAGGCCCCGTGCCGCGCCAGAAGCCACCCTAAGAAAGGGGCACCGGGACACCGAGGGGTTCCCACTTTCTCCTCAGCCTGTGACGCCCGCGTCCTCGGGTGGGTTCGAGGGGCGCCTGGGCACGGCCAGCCGAGGCTCTCGAGAGCCCCAATGTCGTTTTCCACCTCAGGCCTCCTTTCTTGAGGCAGAGCCCAGGACCTCGCGCTCTCGCCTCAGGCTCCGGCCCACGCTCCCGCCCGACCGCCAGGCGCGCAACGGAAAGCGCCCCCGCCCCGCCCCGCTCCGCCCACTGCGTGACGCGCACCCGGCCGAGCCAATCAGAGCTCGTGGCGCGCGCCCCACACGCCGGCCCCCTCCGCCCCTCAGCTTAAGAAAGGGCGCGCGGACCGGACAGGCCAGACTGCCGAGCAGCGCGGTGGGTGCGGCTGTGAGACGGCAGGAGACTTCTGCCCCGCGGTGCACGCGACCCTCGAGACGACAGCGCGGCTACTGCCAGCAGCGAAGGCGCCTCCCGCGGAGCGCCCCGACGGCGCCCGCTCGCCCATGCCGAGCTGAGCGCGGCAGCGGCGGCGGGATGCTGGCGCTGCTGGCCGCCAGCGTGGCGCTCGCCGTGGCCGCCGGGGCCCAGGACAGCCCGGCGCCCGGTAGCCGCTTCGTGTGCACGGCACTGCCCCCAGAGGCGGTGCACGCCGGCTGCCCGCTGCCCGCGATGCCCATGCAGGGCGGCGCGCAGAGTCCCGAGGAGGAGCTGAGGGCCGCGGTGCTGCAGCTGCGCGAGACCGTCGTGCAGCAGAAGGAGACGCTGGGCGCGCAGCGCGAGGCCATCCGCGAGCTCACGGGCAAGCTAGCGCGCTGCGAGGGGCTGGCGGGCGGCAAGGCGCGCGGCGCGGGGGCCACGGGCAAGGACACTATGGGCGACCTGCCGCGGGACCCCGGCCACGTCGTGGAGCAGCTCAGCCGCTCGCTGCAGACCCTCAAGGACCGCCTGGAGAGCCTCGAGGTAGCGGCCCGCGGGGAGCGCGGGGGACCTAGAATGGGGACGCTCCCGAGTCGGGGGCGGAAGACTCGGGAGGATGGGGAAAGGGGGCCTGGCCCTGGGGAGGGTGTGATCGTCCGTGGGGATGAGCTGGACTTGAGGGTGAAAGGCGGGGATCTAGATCCTGCTCGGGAACTCCCCTGCGTGGTATCCCTTCCCACACCGCTGCTCTTGCTGGAAGGAAACGTTTAAATTCCACCCCCGCGCGTCGGGACTGCCAGCGGGATCCGCCGAGCACTTCCCGAGGTCCGGGCTAGCGAACCCAGACGGCCAAGCCGCGGGCGCCAAATACCCGGGGACGCGGTAGCCTCTATCCTCTTGCAAATCTCCAAATCTCCGCGAGCCGGGATGCGCTCCCGCAGGCCGTGCGGGTTGCTGCGAGGCTGCCGCGGGAGGTCAGCTGCCCCGGGCATCTGGTGTTTCTTTCTTTAAATCAGGTCAGGCTGAGCTGGAGGGGGCGGAAGTCTGGGGGCGGAGGTCGCAGGGAGGCGAGCGCAGGGGGTTACCGGCGACCCCAGAGCGCGCATTAGAGGGGCAACCTCTGGTTAACTTCAAAGACTCCCGTGTCTGCAAGTTGGACCATTTTAAGGTGCTCTTCCGGATTGCTTCAGGGGAAGGGACCTCATTCCCTTCTCTCTCTCCCCCCCTCCCCCCTCCCCTTCCTCCCCCCCCCCCCCCCGCTCCCGCCTTCGTCTCATCTCTATCTCTGAAGATGCGTGCAGTTTGGAACTTTGAGAGAAAAATCTTCAATTATTTTTCATCTTTAGGCTCCACCCTTTTTAAGAAGTGTGGACACTGCTGTTAATAGCCTTTGTGAAAATACTTCTCAGCAAAACTAGGTTTAAATTACAGGTGCTAATTATTGCAAAAATGACTCTAGGGTTTCTTTTGGCGTGAGGGCTGAATACAGTATTTCCAGCATCTGTATATCCCCTGATTCATTGTGATTGCTAACAGCTAACATTTCTGGAGCACTAAATATGAGTCAGGCACATCATTTAATTTTTTAATCCTTGGAACAATGAATGGCATGAGGCAGGTCCCATTATGTGCATTTCACAATTTGGAACACTTTGTGGAGAAAGGTAAATAGCTTGCCATGAACTCATGGGTAGGCAGCCTGCCACAGCCTCCAGAACCACATGATGGTAGGGGAGAAAGAGAAATAGGAAGTGAGGATTTAGAAACAGCATTAAAAACAAAGATTGCTGGAGTTCAGAATAGCAACGTTTTAGATCTGTCATTTTCCAGAAACATCTCTGCATGCATAGTTATTTACCTTGGTGCCAGACCGGAACTTGGGGGCTGTTTTCATTTCTAGGTGAAAGCTCCTTGGCTTTGTGTAACCATCGATTTACTCTTAAAAAAGAAAAAAATCCTAGAGCTGAGTTTTGGTCTCTACCCAACATAGAATTCTAGGTGTTGGTTAGAATGTTGACTTTTTAGTAAGAGGAGAAAAACGGCTTTTTGAGAAGGGAAAATGAGATTCACAACTTTCAAATATTGCAGCAAAGTAATTCTTATCTGACTTTGAAATCTTTTCCATACCAAAAAAGCATCAGTGAGATGCTCCCCTGCCTGCCAGTGGCAAGATTCAGGGCTTGCGTTTTGGAAGCTTCTCCCTGTGTGGTCGGGCCATCACAGCCACATTTCACAATTTCTTTTTAACTCTTTCTGTGCCCCTCCCTCCTCCCCGGTGGCTGAAAGCACCAGCTCAGAGCAAACGTGTCCAATGCTGGGCTGCCCGGCGACTTCCGCGAGGTGCTCCAGCAGCGGCTGGGGGAGCTGGAGAGGCAGCTTCTGCGCAAGGTGGCAGAGCTGGAGGACGAGAAGTCCCTGCTGCACAATGAGACCTCGGCTCACCGGCAGAAGACCGAGAGCACCCTGAACGCGCTGCTGCAGAGGGTCACCGAGCTGGAGCGAGGTGTGTGCCTGGCCTGTTTCTCTGTCTGGCAGTGGCCTGATTTTCACCACTTGTGGTCAGACATGCGATTCTGGTTGATGGACAGCAGGGATTGTGACACCACATGGGCCTGGTTCCCGAGTGTGTGAGCAAATAATAAAGGCGACTGAACAAGGTCATCTCAGGAATGAGCTGCCAGCCCCACTGGCATTATCCAGGGAAAAGTGAATGTGTCCAGGACCAGCTTCGATAAGCAACCACACGGGCGTTTCAGTCCTTTGTTAACTAGTCATGGCAGCGGATTCTGTGTATCTTTCTCTTCTCTGCTCACACTGTGGTGAGTAAGTTTCTCCCACAGGAGACAGAGTGGGAGGGATCAGGGGATAATTCAGATTGCGTCATCAACCCCCAAACCACTGGGTGGCTTGGGTTTGAAGTTGTAGGTTTGCCCGTAGTGGGTGTTTATAAGACTGGAATTTTCCCAGATGCACTAACCTGATGAAGCCACTTCCCCATGACTCCGTTTCATGCATTGATAGGAGGATGCCCAATAGCAGAACATCCAATGACTTTGGCCGAGGTGGGGCAGATGGAGAAGGGGCTGGTGTTACTGTTCCATTTTACAGCCAGCATCCACAAGCCACAAGTCTCTTTCATCCCTTTCCTAGTCTCTTCCTACAGAAAAACCTATCCTTTCTTCCTGGCCCTTCTCAGAAAAAGGTGAGTATGGCTTACCTGTTAGATCTGTTAGATTCTTGAGTTTCCAAAAAATCTTCCTTTCTGTCTCCCCTCTGTTGCTGGGTGGCCTGAGGAGCCATCCCCGAAGGTAAAGCAGCCGTTGCTGTGGCCCTCCTCCCATGACAGGAGGAGGGAACGTCTAGGCACAGGTGAGCGTGGCTCCGTGGACCCAGCCTGAGCCACAGTGGATCTTCGGGACACCCAGGGCTATGGAGTTGGCACACTAAAGGTAGTTTGCCTCTCGAAAGGGGAGCTGTGGAACGAGAGGAGGGCTCCATGAGAGACCTTGGTGGCTGTAAACCTCCCTCTGCACAGTGGCCAAGTTGCCATGAGGAGGTGGGTAAATAGCAGAATAGTGAGCCAGAGCCTCAGTCATGCCAGGCGGGAGCTCAGACTCCTGGTATGCCTGTTTCATAGATGAGAAAAAGACTCCGTTCTCAGTGGGACATGTATCTTTTGGGGAGGGGGCCCAAAGTGGGTCCTGGGCCACTAGCTGGCAAACAGTGACAGTCACATCAACCTGCACCTCCCCCTTCTCTTTCTCTCACTCAAGGCCAATGTCATTTCACTGGGCTTACTCCTAAGGTAAGCCATCATCATGGCTTTGGCCACCCAGAAGCTGCCACTTTGTGACTGTCCTTTTCATCCCCAGCCTGTCCATTACCAGCCAGAAAGAAACAGTCAGGACTCAGACCCCGCCAGCCTGACTCCTGACCCTTTAGTTTCCCAGCAATCCCTCAGAGCTCATCTGGCACAGAGGGGAAGCTCACCTCTACGAGGGCAAAGACCCTGCTGGCCATTTATGCACCCCGGAGAGGCAGCCCAGCCTCTCTTCATCCCACCGTGGGAACTCTAGAATCCTTCTGTGAGCTCCACCAACTCAGCTCTGGGATGTGCTTTAAGGAAAGTGATCATTTGCAGACCAGTTTGTCTTCTGGGCAATTCTGAGTGTCCTGTTTGTGACAATTGTAGAGAGATGAGTAAACGCCCAGCCCTCCACATGTACTATGATTGGAAACGATGCCAAGTTTCTTAGACACATCCAGCTGAACCCAGAGTAGCTAGACCTTAACCTCACTACAGGCAGGGGGCCTTGGTGGGGGAACTCTGGCCTTTGGTCTATCAGCCTCCACCCCTTAAGGACCAGATGCTTGGCTGTGAGTTCCACACTTGGCATTCTGTAATCCCTGCCACGACCTTGCAAGGTAGGGATTAGTTCAGACGAGGGACTCAAGTCAGAGAGCTAAAGTGATGCCTGCATTCACGTTGCCAGCAGATTGCAGAGCTGGGAGTGAAGTTGGTGGGGCCCCAGAGGAGTGATGGAGGCTGCAGCCTGGAGCGGTGTGTGGGCCCCAGCCCTGCTGCGTCAGAGGCTCCTTGGAGCCCCCAGCAAGCGCCTGACCCCTGGCATATGGATGCCCCTGCCGCCCAGGGCCCAGGGTTGCTTGCTTTTCTTTGCTGCAAGACCTGTTCCTCTGCAAGGGCCTCCAGAGTCCAGGCCAGCTGTCCAGGCACTGCCCGGCTCAGTGTTGAAATAAATGTTGCTGCTGAGAAAACCAAAGCTGCCTCTCTTCCAGCCCCAGGCTGCCCACCCCCTGCTGAGCCTCTCCGCCACCTGCAGTGTCTGATTTATTGGTCAGGCCTTTTAATTCCTTAATTGGTTTTAACCAAGTTTCCTCCAAACCGCCAAGCTGTTTTATTTAAATAAAAGGCACTGGCTCTCAGGGTACAGGCCCCCTCCTCTGCCCCTCGGCTCTTCCAGCTCTAATTAAACCTATCTGTTGTCACCAAGCTAACAATATTACCCACACGGAGTCATATCAGATTGGCAAGTCTGCCCTCCCGCAAGTATAGCAGCCATTTCTCTTTATTAGACAATGATGCCTTCATTAAGGACATGGTCATTTGCCACTTGAAGATTAAGTGTGAGTGGCTACGTGTCGTGGAAAGAGGGACTTGCGGCCCCTGGCCTGTCATTCACTAGCTGTGTGACCTTGGATACGTCACCTCACTTCGCTGAGCCTCCGAGCCTCAACTGTGCAACCTGCAAAAATGGGGGAGTAGAGACACTCTGGTTCTCTCTCTCAGTTTTGCTTTTCAGCCTAATGAGGGACTAGTCCCAGCCTTCACTCTGGCCTGGCCCCTTGACTTCTTGGGGGAGCAGGTCTTCCCAGCCCTCGCCAGGTGCCCAGCAGCTCTGCAGTGGCATCGAGAGGTGCCCATCCTTAAGAGGTCAGGAGCAATCGGGAGGCCACCATTGGCAGATATGAGTACATGCAACACGTGAAGCCCAGATTCTAGAACGTACACACTGCCTGTTCCAGAGAGGTTAGAAAGGGGATAGGGGGTTCTTCTGTGCCCCTTTGCAGAAACCCTCCTTAGATAGATGTGAACTGCGGCCCCCAAGAGCTTTTCGTGTGTATTATTCACTCTGAGGGACAATGAGTTTGGGGGATTGTGGTGGAGAAAGGTTTATCTATTCTGGCTCATGTTGTGCAGTAGGGACTGATTTAACTCCACAGTGACACAGGCAGTTCTGGCTCCAGAGAGCCCGCCTGTCTCTGATGGCCTCGGAGACTGTCTGAGCCCTTGTGGATGCTTAACCAACACTTGTTGAATGAGTGAAGGGCGTTTAGATTCCTTCAACGGCAGGGTCTGGTTCTCAAATAAGAGGGCCGCCTTTGCCATGACAGCTGGCACAATCAAATGGTGTCCTGCAAACTTTGGAATCCATGATGCCTGGACAAAGGCTGCCGTTGTGGTTTACTTAATTTTGAACTTCAACCAAGGCTGCCTTGGAAATATTGTAAACCCATTCTAGAGTTTGTTTTCAAGGATTTTAGAAGCGCCAATGACATAGGGGTGGCGGGTGGAATCTCACCAATTCCAGGAAGGTCTGGAAGGGCCAAGGCTGTGACCAGGTGTGTTCCCCTAAATGAGGAGAGACACCTGCGGTTGCCCTGCCTCCCACTGGCTCCAGACTACAGGAAATGATCAATAAACTCAGTCTTCTCTTGAGGAGGAAAAGAGCAAAGTGCTTTTCGTCAGGGATTTAGACCAAAAAGCCACTTTTGAGTTAAGTTATGGAGTCAAGACCCGGGAGCCTGACTGCTTCACCTCGGCAGTGGTAATTCTTTCATGTGAGGAGTGACACAGACTCACTCACTTGACAAGTGTTTATTGGGTGCCTGGCTCCCTGTAAGACTTCCTTCTTCTAAGCCCAAGTCTCCAGGGTTCCTAGATCCTGCGAAGATTTCAAGGAAATATCTGAAGTTATAAGATGTGGCTAAGGACGCAGTTTCTGGCTTAACACAAGAAAATTAAATCTACCTTTCTTCTGCTCCTTCCTCAAGCTTTCTAGTCACCTAATATGACTTATGAAAAGAGAGTATTAACTAGAAGGAACCAGACAGAGCCTCTGTCACCCAGGTGGGAGTGCAGTGATGCAATCATAGCTCACTGCAGCCTGGACCTCCTAGGCTCAAGCGATCCACCTCAGCCTCCTGAGTAGGTGGAACCACAGGTGTGTGCCACCCTGCCCAGCTAATTTTTATATTTTTTTGTAGAGATGAAGTCTTGCCGTATTGCCCAGGCTGTTCTTGAACTCCTGGGCTCAAGCAGTCTTCCCACCTCAGCCTCCCAAAGCACTGGGATTACAGGCATGAGCCACTGCACTTGGCTAATTTTTTTAATTTTTTGTAGAGACAGGGTCTTGCTATGTTGCACAGGCTGGTCTCGAACTCTTGGCCTCAAGCAATCCTCCTGCCTCGGCCTCCCAAAATGCTGATATTATAGGTGTGAGTCACTGCACCCATCCAAGAGCTTTTTTTCTTCTAGATTTCAAGAGGCCTCTTTTCCTGTCCTAAAAGATGGAGCTAAATTCTCTAATGTGCCCCACGCAGTGCCCACAAAATCTTCCTTTTCTTTCCTTTTCTGGGCGTCCTTGGGGCCCTGTACTTGCTGTCACCTGTGTCTGGGGTTCTCTTCTGCAGGTCTTTCCAGGCCTTCCCTGCATCCTCTGCCTTCCCTCCCCCGGCCACTCCCCGTCTTAGCAGGAGCCACTGCCTGGACTTCCCTCGCGTACCTGCTGCTGGTTTCATGTCACCTTCCCTGCCTGAATGTAAGCTCCCTAAGGACAAGGACTCCATCTTGTGTCCTGAATCCTGCCAGACTTCAGCCTTTTATCAGTGGCTGGTGTGGAGCGGTCTTTGGTCGCTTGCTGGAGGGTCCATCAAGGCTGTGTGAGGGACCTTCTTGTGGGTCTAGCAAGATGTGGCTCTGGGCCGTGCTGGTGGGTGGTGGGGTGGCCTAACGCGCTGCTGGCCTCTCTTCCTCCCAACCCCCAGGCAACAGCGCCTTTAAGTCACCAGATGCATTCAAGGTGTCCCTCCCGCTCCGCACAAACTACCTATACGGCAAGATCAAGAAGACGCTGCCTGAGCTGTACGCCTTCACCATCTGCCTGTGGCTGCGGTCCAGCGCCTCACCAGGCATTGGCACCCCCTTCTCCTATGCGGTGCCGGGGCAGGCCAACGAGATCGTGCTGATCGAGTGGGGCAACAACCCCATCGAGCTGCTCATCAACGACAAGGTGAGGCCCGCCTGCACCGCCACCCTCCCCAGAACCCATCATGTGGTGGAGGGAGCCACAGCCCCCACCCCAGCCGTCCTCGCCCTCCTCGGGCCACACAGCAGTGTCCCAGACATGGGACTGCGGGGCTGTCCTCCTCGAGGTGGGGATAGCTTTGCACACGCCGGGCGGCTCACAGGGGTGGGGTGGGGAGGGGCCGAGCTGTGAGTCCAACCACGAAGCTGCAGAAGGTCCAGGCACCTAGGCCATGGAAGGGCAGAAGGAACAGATTTCCGTGTGCAGCCTGGATTGAGAGAGGACCTCAGGCCGGTCAGTGAGGGCTGTTCCCCAGGGCCACACTGATTAAGGGGGTGTGTGTGTCTCAGTGTAAGAGACTCCCCACAAGCATATTTTCGTGGGGGTCAGGTTTCTAGAGATATAATTTACATACAGCAAAGTGTACCCATTTTAATGTACAATTCAGGAAGTTTTAACAAATGCACACAGTTATGTAACCACCACCATGATGAAAAAATATAAAACAGTTCCATCGCCCCCCAAAACCCCCTCATACCCCTTCATAGTTAACTCTGATCCCAGCCCCAGCCCATGGCCATTGCTGACCTGTCATGTATACCCATGGTCTTGCCTTTTCCAGAGCAAATGCTCCTTCTTAATAGACTGCTTGGTTTTGGCATTCAGGAGTGGTCTTCTCAAGGGCTGGGCATGGTAGCTCATGCATGTAATCCCAGTGTGTTGGGAGGCCGAGGCAGGAGGATTGCTTGAGCCCAGGAGTTCAAGAGCAGCCTGGGCAACATAGCAAGACCCCTTCTCTACAAAAAATTAGAAAGTTAGCTAGGTGTGGTGGTGTGCACCTGTAGTTCCAGCTACTCGGGAGGCTGAGGCAGGAAGATGGCTTTGAGCCCAGGATGTCGAGGCTGCAATGAACTATGATCGCACCACTGTACTCCAGCCTGGGTGACAGAGCGATACCCTGTCTCAAAAAAAAAAAAAAAAAAAAGGCCACTTTGGGCCTCCTGGGGACCTCTCACAGCCCTGCTTCCAAACTTTCATTCTAATGGCAGACTCCATATAACAAAAAGAACATTCTCAGAACCTGTCCGGATTTGGGCATTTGAGTGGCTACGCAAACTCCCTGCCACCCGGGCCACCCCTGGTGGAGGCAGGGGCAGTTCAGCCCCTCACTCTGTTTGTCCTCACTGAACTGCCCTGGGTGGAGTCTGTCGAGGTTTAAAAAACGCTGTGGCATCAGCCTGCTGGGCTCCTCCTAGATAGACCGCCTTGCCTGAGCCAGGGGTTAATAATTGTTCTAAATAACACCCTATGACACAGTGGGGCTAAGAGCCTTGTTGTCCTCTGGGTTTGGACGGCTTGTAAACATCGAATTCCTGGGAGGGAGGCTTCGGGTTGCTAGGAGACCAGCAGCAACAACGCGGTGGTTCATAGGCAAGCCTGCATGGAAAGTGCTTGCAGGACCGCCAGGGACCCGGCCAGTGGCAGCATCCTCCCCCCAGTTCCTCGCGCTGTCCGTGAGTTCCCTGCTCACACAGATACTCACACACGTGCCGCTGCGCAGGGAGGATGGGGCACACCCGCAGCACACAGACAGATCCCTGCGTGCCATCGTGGAGGTTTGGGACTTGGCGTGAGGAATGAGGATCTCTGGTCTGTTTTCCAAGGAGACTGGCCCCATGGAACGCTGACTTCCCGAGGTTCTCTGGCATGGAGAGCTCAGGGCCAGCGTGGGGGTGTTGACCCTCACATCTGTTCGGTCCTCAGCCACGCCAGGCACCAAGGGTGTCCCATTAATGTGAGGGCTGCTCTGGGGTCAGGGTTTCCACCAAGGCTGCCCCCTTTCATGTTCTCCACGCATGACCCCAGATGACAGGAGGAGCAGTGTGGCCCAGGGGGACTGTGGGGTGTCCTTCCTGCTTCCTGCCCTGGGGGACCCCGAGGGCATGGGCCCAGCAGGTCCTTACCTGCACATTGCTGCTCACAGGTTGCGCAGCTGCCCCTGTTTGTCAGTGACGGCAAGTGGCACCACATCTGTGTCACCTGGACGACACGGGATGGCATGTGGGAGGCATTCCAGGACGGAGAGAAGCTGGGCACTGGGGAGAACCTGGCCCCCTGGCACCCCATCAAGCCTGGGGGCGTGCTGATCCTTGGACAAGAGCAGGTGGGTGCAGGGCGGGTGCAGGTGGGCACAGGGTGGGTGCAGGTGGGCACAGGGCGGGTGCAGGGTGGGTGTGGGTGGGCACAGGGTGGGCACAGGTGGGTGCAGGATGGGCACAGGGTGGCCGTGCGCCCTTCCAGGGATGGTGCGAGGAGGGTCCAACCGAGCAGCACGAGGCCAGGCCTGCAGCTGTTCCTGCTCCCGGCCCCAGCTATTGGCCCCTCAGACCTGGCCACAGTGTCCTGACAGCCAGGTCGGGGGAGTGAGAACCCCCGCAGCCTGGCCCTTGCTGTCCTGTGGTTAGAGGTTGGGCGTGGGGTCACGGCCTGCATGGCAGGGACCAGGTGGGTGTGTGGTTCAAACAGATTCCAAATAGAACCTGGCACAGAGGGGTGTGAGTGTCCCTGTGGTCATGGGTCATCTCGTGACACAGGCTCCAGCTTCCATCTGGGAGGAGGCTGTGTGAGGGACCCTCCTGGGATGCTCATGGTACCGACTCAGGATTGTGGGGCTGGTGTCTTCCAGGAGCCCCCTGCTCAGGGTCTTAACCCTGATACCCAGCAAGGGGCACTTAGGTAATCCATAGTGGGTGCTCAGCCTGTGGGGGAGACAGGGATGAAAGGGTGGCACCTCAAAGTGCCCTCAAGAAACTTACCATCTAGGGGAGGGAATGGCTAAGCTGGCTGTCTGGTCTAGGACAGATAAGTGTTGGCATTCCAGTCTGTATTTGGGTTTTTGATGATGGACAGTGGGGAGTAGATGCCAGGTGCACTGGGGGGCTTTGAGTCTGGTTCCTTCTTGGCCCACTCCTCCCTCAATTTCCCCTGCTACATCTCCGCTGGGAGGGGCTGGGAGTCATGAGACCTGGCTCTGATCCTGGCTTTGGGACTTTGAGCAGTGTCTTCCCTTACCAGCCTCAGTTTCCCCTGTATAAAATGGGGAGATTTGAGCGATGCCACCTCCCAGTTCTGACATGCCTGGGAGCTTCAGAACCTACAGAAACAGGTAGTGTTGGTCAGAGCTGGGGGGCATCAGAGAAATGCCCAAATCTCCTGTCTGCAGCCCGTGTGCAGGGGGACTTGTGAACCGGCCCTGACGCAGCTCTCTTGTTCCCATTCCCCAGGACACCGTAGGGGGTAGGTTTGATGCCACTCAGGCATTTGTCGGGGAGCTCAGCCAGTTCAACATATGGGACCGCGTCCTTCGCGCACAAGAAATTGTCAACATCGCCAACTGCTCCACAAACATGCCGGGCAACATCATCCCGTGGGTGGACAATAACGTCGATGTGTTCGGAGGGGCCTCCAAGTGGCCCGTGGAGACGTGTGAGGAGCGTCTCCTTGACTTGTAGCCGCCTTCTCCTCTGTCCAGGAGGCCGGGATCAGGCTGTTGCCATGGAAGTTCAGGGCCATAGACTCCCCCACTTAAACTCTTGTCAGTCTGGGCTCAGGGTTCCCAGAGCTCATTCCCCAGGAATCTCTAAGACCAGGGCTGGGGCAGTGTCTGTCACTGGCTTGTTTGTTCCCTACCAAGATTCTGTTGCTGTTTGAAGTAGTGCCAGGGTCCCCTGGGAAGATGCCCCCAAGACACGAGTGGGTGGATATCTGCCTTCCTGCTGCAAGTGGAGGCAGGTCCGGCAGCCCCTCTTCAGAGCCCCTGTAAATGCTATCGCAGCCTGAGTCCTGCCGCCTTCCAGTTCCTTGGTGTCCTGTGCACCCCTTCTGTCTGTCCCCTTTCATGGCTGTGCAGCCGTCCTGCTGGAGTGGCCATGTCCCTTGTGCATTGAGTGCGTCCCCGCTGGTGACTAAGCTCGCAGCAAGCGGCTACCCCCCGATCTGCAAAAGGGCCTCTCCCTTTGTGTTCTATACATTGTGAATCTTCCCGTCTGAAGAACGCCCAGCCTGCCCAGACAAAGCCCTGCCTTCCCCAAAGCAGAGGGGCTGTCTGTGTCTCCAGAAAGGGGGCATCGGGGCGGAAGGGGGGCTCAGAAAGGAGAAGGGCTGTGATCTCCGGTCCCTTCCCCCATCATCCTTCCTTAGACTGATGCTTTGACTGAATCATCACTAGCTATGGCATTAAAAGGCCTCTCTTCTCATCTGGTGCCAAAGGTTCCGTTGCAGCTTTTTACAACCATCCGGTGTGGTTTGGAGGATTTGTTTTTTTTTTTCCCAACAGAAAAGAACAGCCATTAGAAGAAGGCTCCCATTTTCTGATGTTCCGCCCCACTGTGAAGAGTGTGCTCGTTTTAAATTCATGTTGATTCTTGTAAGCACTGGACTGTCTTCATCAAGTATTTCCCTACAGAACTCCTCAAGAAAACAGAGATCATTTGGCTAGAGATTGTCTGAGTGACTCCAAGCTACTCACTGTATTGGACGGGAGTAGTAATTTATTTTAAAGATAAAGTGACAAAGTGGGGAAATTTATAAAGCTAAATATTATATATTTTATTTTTCATACATGTTTGAAGTGCAAATCTGTGGATATTCCATTTGTAGGACCAAGTCGACATGCCCATCCTGACATTGTATGCTACGAGAACTCTTCTGATGATGGAATTTCGATTAAAGTGCACTGAAAGATGCTTCTGTGTTTGTCTTCCTCATGTTCTGGGGCTGAAGGTGGGAAGGGGTAGGGCTTTGCAACTTCTGGCAGAAGGATGATGTCTCTGGTTTGCCGCAGCCTGCATCTGGTGGGTTTGGGGGCGCTGAGGATGGTTAGAGGAGGGTGTGGTCCAGCTGTCCATCCTTCCTATTTCAATGCCTGGCTCAGGCTGTGGGTGCCTGGCAGGCTCTGCCCAGGCTCCTTGTCCCCAGCCCACCCCTGTCTTCTCAACCAGGAGAGCCAGCTTAGCTAGAAGACCTGCGGCCACCTTCCAGGTGTGGTACCTGCTTAGCGTCTACTCTGTGTAGGTGTTCTTTAGACATCATCTCATTGAATCCTCCCTGAATGAGCTAATCCCATTTTACAGGTGAATACACAACAATTAAAGCTATTTTGGGATCATGCAGCCGATAGAGGATAGAGCTGGGCTCAAAGCCGTCCTGTGGCTCTGAGGGCTCTGTCCCTTCCACTGCTCACTCCAAGGGGCCCAGTGCCATTGTGTCCTCCCAGATCCGCCTCTCTGTGCTCACCTGGCCCTGGCTGGTGCGTTGATGGTCTCACAAGCATTAGATCCCCCCCCACCGCCCACCACCACCACCACCTCTTTCCACTTTTGTCGTTTTACTCTGTCTTGGTAGCTGCAGAATGTAACTTAGTTTGTCCCTTTTCCAAGTAGCAATGTCAATTTCTATTATAATTGCAGAGCAGAGCCTAATCTTGGAGCCAACTGACAACATATGCCAGATGTACTTGATACCAAGGCTGAAATGGAAGCCATAACCTCTAAAACCAAGACCGGCAGGTCACAGAGGTTCCTGGAGTCCATTTTTGATGTTGTGAAGTATAACTTGGCAAGAACTGAATACCACTGGTGTTGGGTAGAACATGAAATGAGGCCAGATATCCTGCTCGGGGACCTTTGAAACTCAAAAGTGCTGAGACCAGGCGGAGAGCAGTTTGTTTTGAATCTCCTTCATGCTGGAAACACCAGCTACCCAGATCTCCCCCTGAAAGGTGCTGAGGGGTTTCCTCACTTCATATGCATGCCAGGTGCTGAGCCAGCCCAACTTTTTTCCCAGGCACTGCCTCCCACAAGAGCATCGCTTTGCATCAGGGCTTTGGAAACCCTGCTGAGCCAGATAACTTCCTCCCTGCAACTGGAAGAGCTTTGAGCCCACAACATGGGATCAAACTGCTCCTTGCTGATCTGACCCGAAGATGAGAGAACCACCTCTCCATATCATAGCCGCACACCGGTCCTTCTGTTGGCAGTTTGGTCCTCCTGACATACAAGCAGAGACAAGAATCATTTATGCAATCCAGCAAGTTCCTTATGCCTTGATCCTCCCATGTGAAGGAGACCTGTGGCCTCAGTTTCCCCGACTCAAGACTCTTTTTGTTTGTTTGTTTGTTTGTTTGTTTGAGACGGAGTCTCACTCTGTCGCCCAGGCTGGAGTGCAGTGGTGCGATCTCGGCTCACTGCAACTTCCACCTCCCAGGTTCACGCCATTCTCCTGCCTCAGCCTCCCGAGTAGCTGGGACTACAGGCACCCGCCACCACGCCCAACTAATTTTTTGTATTTTTAGTAGAGATGGGGTTTCACCATGTTAGCCAGGATGGTCTCGATCTCCTGACCTTGTGATCCGTCCGTCTTGGCCTCCCAAAGTGCTGAGATTACAGGCGTGAGCCACCGCGCCCAGCCTCAAGACTTATTTTTTGTAGAAGGCTGGAAAAATACTGATAGCAAACTGGGTTCTCCAAGAAGGGTGGGGTAGAGATTGTCCTGGATGATGGAATATTCAGGTTGCTTAAGGGTTGTCATAGAAACGGTAGCCAAATGATCAATGATTAATGAATTGAAAAGTAATAAAATGCAGCTAAATCAAAGGCAGGCTGGGACCAGGTGTCCACCAATAGGAAAGGCAGACCAAGATCCTGCCCAGCCTCTGTGGGCTTTGACATCAGCTCTCCTTATACAGAAGCTCTCAGAAAGAAAAGATGACTTCCTTTTGAGCACAGATGTTATCATTTATTCTATCAACAAATATCTGGGGCACCTACTTTGTGTCAGCAACTATTCCAGGCACTCGAGATGTAATGGTGAGCAACATAGCAAAGTTCTCCTTTTAAATGGAGATTAATTTCAGTGGGAAGTGTAGATAGAAGGCAAATATATAAACAAGAAAAATGCTGGTGATGTGTTAGGGAGTCACTGGGGAACTACTTTCTGGGGTCACCTTTAAGCTGGGACCTAATGAAGAGAGGGAACCAATCTTGGGTGGAACCTCACAGACAGGGAACAGGAAGTGTGAAGGCCCTAAGGTAGAGCTGAGCTTGGATGTTCAAGAGAAGAAATAGCCAGGTTGGCTGCATTCACAGGAGAGGAGAGGAGTGGATGAGATGAAGAGATTGTAGGATCAGATGACAAAGAGCCTGTGTTGAGATCTCAATGAAATGGGAAGCCTGGAGGTTTTAAGGAGAGGAGTGTGATAATGTGATTAATATTGTAAGCCCACTACTCTTCCTGGTGGATGGAGAATAAACTGTAGAGCATTGTAAAGGGAAGTAGAGAAGACTCATGAGGAGGTTACTGTACTAGTCCAGGTAAGAGGTCATGATGGCTTGGACTAGGGAAGTAGCAGAGGAGACAGAAAAAAAGTGGAAGAATTTAGGATATACTTAGAAGTAGTCATCCTGACTTGTTGATATTTGGAATTTGGGGAGAGAAATAAAATACGATTTTTAAAAACCTAAACTCCAAGTAGGATAAACTGAGAGAGATTCACACCCAGAAATATTACAAACTGTTGAAAACCAAGTAAAGACAGACAATTTTGAAAGCAGCAAGAGAGAAGAGATTCAAGATGTACAAGGAATCCTGAATAAAATTTATAGCTGAATTCTCATCAGAATCTATGGATGCCAGAAGGCAGAGAGATGACACATTCAAAGTGCTGAAAGAAAAAGACTGTCAACCAAGAATCCTATATCTGACAAAGCTATCCTTCAAAAATGAAGGCAAAATTAAGACATTCCAAATAAACAAAAACTGACAATTTAACACTAGTAGATCCGCTCTACAAAAAAATACCAACGGGAGTCCTTCAGGCCAAAGCAAAAGGATACTAGACGGTAACTCAAATCTACTTGAAAAAATAAAGAGCACTGTTAGAGGTAGCTATATATGTAATTATAAAAGTGTAAGTGTATTTTTTTGTTTATAACTCTGTCCTTCTTTTATCTGATTTAAAAGACAACTGTAGGCTGGGCGCGGTGGCTCACGCCTGTAATCCCAACACTTTGGGAGGCCGAGGTGGACAGATCACAAGGTTAGGAATTCAAGACCAGCCTGACCAACATGGGGAAACCCTGTCTCTACTAAAAAACACAAAAATTAGCCAGGTGTGGTGGCGCACGCCTATAATCCCAGCTACTTGGGAGGCTGAGGCAGGAGAATTGGTTGAGCCCAGGAGGCAGAGGTTGCAGTGAGCCGAGATCGCGCCACTGCACTCCAGCCTGGGTGACAGAGTGAGATTCCATCTCAAAAAAAAAAAAAAAAAAAGACAACTGCATAAAGCAATAATTATAAATTTGCATTGATGGGCATAAATGTATAAAGACGCAATTTGTACAACAATAACAGAACAAAAAAGTGGAGAGGGGATGGAGCTATGTAAAAACAAATTTTTTGTTACTATTATAATGAAGTTGGTGTTAATCTAGATTCAATCATTATAAATTAAGATGTTAATTGTACCTCAGGCAACCACTAAGAAAAGAACTTGGAAGAATGTATTAAAAGAAACAAGGGAATTAAAATACTACACCACAAAATGCTCATTTAACATGAAAGAAGGCAGTAATGGGAAATAAGGGAACACAAAACACATTAATTAGACAAAAAATAGCAAAATAGCAGATATAGACCCTACTTTTATCAGTAATCACATTAAATGTAAAGGTATTAAACACTCCAATTAAAAGGCAGAACAGGGTTTCACCACTTTTGGCCAAGCTGGTCTCTAACTCCTGACCTCAGGTGGTCCGCCCACCTCGGACTCCCAAAGTGCTGGGATTACAGGCCTGAGCCACCGCATCTGGCTTTAAACAACAAACTCTTAAATAACCAATGGGTGAAAGAAGAAATCACAAGGGAAATCAGAAAACTTAGAGAGAAATGAAAATGAAAACACAACATACCAAAACTTATGGAACATAGCAAAAGCAGTGCTAAGAGGGAAATGTATAGCTATAAATGCTTACATTAAAAAGAAGAAAGATCTCAAATCAGCAGCCTAAATTTAGAACGTAAAGAACTAGAAAAAGAACAAACTAAACCCAGTGTTAGCAGAAGGAAGAGAATAATAAAGATTAGAGTAAAGGTAAATCAAATAGAAAATAGAAAAACAATAGAGGAAAACAAACACCAAAACTGAAAATTGGTTCTTTGAAAACATTTAACAAAATTGGCAAACTTTTGGCTAGACTGACCAAGAAAAAAGACACAACCTGGCTGGGCGTGGTGGCTCACGCCTGTAATCCCAGCACTTTGAGAGGCCAGGGTGGGCGGATCACTTGAGGTCGGGAGTTCAAGACCAGCCTGGCCAACATGGCAAAACCCCATCTCTACTAAAATTACAAAAATTAGCCGGGCGTGATGGTGCGTGCCTATAATCCCAGCTACTTGGGAGGCTGAGGCAGGAGGATCATTTGAACCCAGGAGGTGGAGGTTGTGGTGAGCCAAGATCACGCCACTGCACTCCAACCTGGGCAACAGAGTAAGACTCCATCTAAAAAAAAAAAAAAAAAAAAAGAACAGGAATAAGCCAGATATTGCTATTCTCATCACCTCTATTTATTACTGCATTGGAGGTTTTAGTCAAGGAACTTAGGCAAGAAAATAAAATAAAATGCACCCAGATTGTAAGGAAGAAGTAAAACATATAAAACATATACTTCTTGTCATATAAAAGTAAAGGAAGTAAAACTATCTTCTTTATAAGATCATAAAGAATCCACAAAAAAACTTACTAGAGCTAATAAATAAGTTTATCAAGGATGCAGAAAATAAGAGCAATATGCCAAAAATCTACTGTATTTCTCCTGTATACGTGATCAATGAACAATCTAAAATTAACTTAAGAAAGCATTTCTATTTGCAACAGTGTCAAAAATTCAAATACCTAGGAATGCATTTATTTATTTATTTATATTTGAGACAGGATCTCACTCTATTGCCCAGGCTGGGGTGCAGTGGTGTGATCATAGCTCACCGAAACCTCGACCTCTTGGGCTCAAGCAATCCTCCTGCCTCAGCCTCCTGAGTAGCTGTGACTACAGGTTTGCACTGCCATGCCTGGCTAACTTTTAAAGATTTTTTTGTAGAGATGGGGTCTTTTTATGTTTCCCAGGCTGGTCTTGAACTCCTGGGTTCCAGCAATCCTCCTGCCTTGGCCTCCCAAAGTGCTAGGATTACAGGAATGAGCCACCACACCCAGTCAGGAATAGATTTAATAAAATTAGGGAAAGATTTGTACTCTGAAAGCCATAAAGCATTATTAAAAAGAATTAAAGGCCTAAATAAATGAAAAGTTATCCATGTTTATTTATTAGAAGACTTAAGACTGCTGGTGTGCAGCCTGACCACCAGCAGTGGTGAAACCCCATCTCTACTAAAAAATACAAAAATTAGCCAGGCATGGTGGCACGCACCTGTAATTCCTGCTACTGGGGAGGCTGTGGCACGATAATTGCTTAAACCCGGGAGGTGAAGGTTGTGGTGAGCCAAGATTGCACCACTGCACTCCAGCCTGGGCAACAGAACAAGACTCTGTCTCAAAGAAAAAAAAAAAAAAAGACTGCTGCTGTGAACATTCAGTGGATTAAAAAAAAATGTGTTCAGATGTTGAGTCTGATGACTGCACATATACACACACCAAGAGAGTGTGAAAAAGCTGATTATTCACTGTGATGGTTAATATTGAGTGTCAACTTGATTGGATTGAAGGATGCAAAGTATTGTTCCTGGGTTTATCTGTGAGGGTGTTGCCAAAGGAAATTAACATTTAAGTCGGTGAACTGGGAGAGGCAGACCCACTCTCATTCTGGGTGGACACTATTTAATCAGCTGCCAGCTCAGCTAGGATAAAAGCAGGCAGAAGAACGTGGAAGGACTAGACTGCCTGAGTCTACTGGCCTCCATCTTTCTCCTGTGCTGGCTGCTTCTTGCCCTCGAACATCAGACTCCAAGTTCTCCAGCTTTTGGACTCTTGGACCTACACCAGTGGTTTGCCAGGGGCTCTCGAGTCTTTGGCCACAGACTAAAAGCTGCACTGCCAGTTTCCCTACTTTTGAGGTTTTGGGACTCAGACTGGCTTCCTTGTTCCTCAGTTTGCAGGCAGCCTATGGTGGGACTTCTCCTTGTGATTGTGTAAGTCAATACTCCTTAATAAACTCCCCTTCTATCCTGTGAGTCCTGTTCCTCTAGAGAACCCCGACTAATACACTCACGTAATGAGGATTTCTGAATAGAGCAGGTGGGTCCCAGGAAGGTCCAAAAACGGCTTGAGAGAGCAGGAAAAGAAGTCTGGTTTGGGTTTTTTACGGTAGTTAGGGGACAGGGCCAGAGTGGTGTGAATATGCTGAAAGCCACTGAATTAAACATTTTAAAAGTAAGGTGAATTTGATGGCGTGTAAATTATATCTCAGGTTTTGTTGTTGTTGTTTGTTTTTAAAGACAGACTCTCATTCTGATACCCAGGCTGTAGTGCAGGGATGTGATCAAAGCTCACTGCAGCCTCGAACTCCTGGGCTCAAGGGATCCTTCCACCTCAACCTCCTGAGTAGCTGGGACTACACATGTGCGCCACCACTCCTGGCTAAGTTTTAAAATTTTTTGTAGAGACAGGTCTCTGCCCTGTTGTCCAGGCTGGTCTCGAACTTCCGACCTCAAATTATCTTCCTGCCTGGGCCTCCCAAAGCACTAGGATTACAGGCATGGGCCACTGGACACAGTCTCATTTTTTAAAACAAGGTTTTGGACCAGGTGGGTAGATGCCATTTACTGATGGGGAGTTGGAGTGGGGGCAAAAAGCAGGTTTTGGGATGGGGGAAAATAAAGAGTTCTGTTTTGGACTTAAGTGTGAGAATGTATTTTAGTGTAACTGTCAAGTGGGTAATTGGATTTGGGAAGAGGTCAGGGCTGGAGATAAAAAATGGGTTAGGCTGGGCATAGTGACTCACATCTATAATCCTAGTGCTTTGGGAGGTCAAGGCAGGAGAATCTCTTGAGGCCAGGAGTTCAAGACCAACCTGGGCAACATTTCAAGACCCTGTCTCTACAAAAATACACAAATTAGCTAGGCATGGTGATGCGTGCCTGTAGTCCAGCTACTCAGGAGGCTGAGGCAGGAGGATCACTTGACCCAGGGGGTCAAGGCTGCAGTGAGCTGTGATTACACCACTGCACTCCAGCCTGGATAACAGAGCAAGACTCTGTGTCTAAAACGAATAAAAGATAAATTTTTGAAAATTGGATTAAAAACATAGTCCTTGCTTCTAGGTACTCCCAGCCTCACTACTGTTTGAAAGTAAGTGTACAGAAACAGATATGTTCATCCTTACTTAGACCATTGACTCCTCACTGGTAGGAAGCATATTCATGCATAAGCCAATTTAACTCAACATGCATTATCCTACTGTGTGTAGTGTCTACATGAATGAGACATGGTCTTCACTTCACAGTCTAGTATGAGAGACAGAATGGAGCCAATTAAGCAAATTGCTATATCAGAAAGCCTTCACCTGGCTAAGGCTGAGGGAGGGGCAGTTTCCATAGTGACTTCTTTAATCATCCATAGCTCTACCTTCAGCTACACACCAAACCAGTCAAGAAGAGTTGTTGACCTCAGCCTTGGTGGCTCACAGAGCAGCTGGATGACTCTGTAAGGGGTTGGTATTGAGCAGTCACACAGAAGCAATTTGATTGTTCCTGGGAATTTCAACATGGTAAGAAGCTTGTCAAGGCTGGGATTGTGCAGGTTGGGTTATATGACTTTGGCCTTGATGAACGGCGAGCTTCCCATTGTTTTCTCAAAGAAGCACAAAACAAATTTACCAAGTTGTTTTACTTTTCTCTACAAAGCGATTCTGCTCTCTGTAGTTGTCAGTGCAAATATTCACAGGCACATTTTAAAACCCTGTTCAAGCAGAGATAAATCACAGAAGACTACAGTTGGGGGGCGGGTTGACATTTCCTTGTCACTCATCATCATACACAAGCGATCATGCCCTTCGGGAATAATATGGTCAACCCTGGCTTTCTGTGCTTAAGAGGGTAGCATAGATCATGGAGAGTCTGTGTCTCAGCTCAAGACTCAGATCTTGCAAGAAATATCACACCTATTTATCATCTTTAAAGTATAGTTTATTATGAGACATCATAGATACAATAAACCAAGTATATGCATATGCACAGTAGAAAGAATAATCATAAATGAATATTTGTGTACCAATGACTCAGTTTAAGAAATATTTAGTTAATGCCTATTTTATACCAGGTACTTTGCTGGGAACTTTGTTGAAATCAATGAACAAAAAAGAAAAAGACTCCTCACCTTGTGGATCTAACATTCTGGAGGAAGGAGAATGATGATAACTACTAGACAGATGAGTAAGTAAATTATATAATTTGTTAGAAGATGACAAGTGCTCCGGGAAAGGGGGAATGGAAATGTGGTTGTTGGGGGTTCACAATTTAAGGTAGGGCAATGGAGGAGGCCTCTTTGAGAAGATGACATTTGATCCAAGACTTGACGGAGATGAGAGAATTGGCCACGCATATCATTGCTTGATCAAACTCTATGAGTTCTTCTGTGACTTGCTTTTTTTTTCTTGATATTATGTTTTTGAGATTTCTCCAGGCTGATAATTTTCACTGCTATCTAGTCTTTCCTGACGGCATATATTATGGTTCTCTATCCATTCTCCTACTCAGGGACTGTTGGATGGTGCATATCTACTAATGCAGTGTGCAAGAATTTTCTCTAGGACCAGTGCCTAGGAGTGCAATGGCTGGGTTGAAATCTGACACACTCTGCCTTTTAGTCGGGGAATTTAGACCATTTACATTTATTGTGGCTATTGATTACTGGTTTTGGGCAAATCAATAATGATGTCTTTGTCAAGATGTGTGTTGGCCTTTGATCAAGGCTTGGGTCAGGGTTACAGCTGGATGGGGCAGAGATAGGCTGAGAGAGTTCCTCTCTCAGGTGGTAGGTGGCTGAGGTCAGCTGGCTGGTGGGGGCTGAGGCCCCAGCCAGCAGGCAAGGAAGGTCTGGCTGAGGCCACACAGCCCTACCAGGGAGGAGGCCTGCCAGCTGCCACCTGCCCCAGGGACCTGATAGAGGCTTCCAGGAGGCTTATCCCAGCAAGCGTTCAGTGGCTTCCAGTCTGGGGATAAGTCCTCAACTGAGTGTGGTCTGTCTGCCATCTTTTACTCCACATCTGTACATCTGTCCAGGGACAGTGGAATGACTGAGCAAGCTGTCTGCCCCAAAGGGTGATGGGCCCGAGTGGAGGAACTCTCTGATGTCCTTCCTCAGGGTGCATGCTCTATAGGCCCCGGATCTCCTGCCTGTTCTGAGATGGCCTTGTGTGGTAGGGAGGTCCCAGGAGATGGCCATGCCTAGCATCTTCTCCTTAGGCAAGCAACCCTGAAGTGCAGGACCAGCTCAATGGCTGCAGACAGTGTTCATTTTCCCCAGGGCAGCCCTTCAGCTGGTCCCCAAGCTGCTCGTTAGAAGCAGGGGCCTCTGGTAGAGCTGAGGAATCCAGACGTGGCATAGATGAGGAGGGCATCCCACCCCTAGTGGGCTCTCGGTTTCATTCTGCAGTGGAAAGGGCCACTTTGTTGCAGGTCTCTTTATGGCATGGATGTGGAGGGTAAATTTGAAGCCTCACCAAACAGCTTCCTGCTCCTGGAGCCTGGACCATTCCTTGGGGACCTCCAAGAAGAGTCTGTGCCTGGGGACTGCTCCTCACAGCCCTACCTCCCGTTCTATTTTAGGGATGTCCAGTGCAAAAACAGGGAAATGAAAAAAATAAATGTATATGAGCTTTCAGCTGAGAAGAGGCAGGTGGAGATGTCTCCCAGGAGACTTTCAGGCCAGAGTCTCGAGAATATTCGGACTCACTCCCAGCTGGGGGGAATGTGGAGCATGGACACCACCCCCGTTTAGAGGTGAGGATCCAAGGCCCCAGACTTCTGAAAAAAACGGATGCTCCATCCTGGATCTCTCTGTAGTATTTCTGCATGCTAGCTCTGCACACCTCATTCTCTTAATAATAGGATGTAGTCTATTTTTTACCCCTGAGATGTAATTTAAATATAAATGCAGCATTTGGTCTATGTATACATCAAAGTCTGTATGTGGACCAGTTAACCTGCAAACCTGTGGTGATAGGGACCGCCCCACTGGGAGAACCCAGGGTCCCTTCCTGGCAGCTTAGGCCTACAGGGTTCTATTTCCGTCTTCTCTCTGCTGAAACTTGCTCAGCAGACACTGTCCATGCACATGGCTCACCCAGGGCCCTGACCCAGATAGTAGCTAAGCCCTGAGCACATCCGCAGGGAAGCCTGGCTCAGCCATCCGTCACAACCACACAGCTGGTGACAGCCGAGCAGGGGGCGCCCTCATGGCCTGAGAAGGCAGCAGGATGAGGTAGCTAAGTTCTGGGTCTCGTTGCCCTTGCTGTGTGGCCCAGGGCAAGCCACTTTCCCTCTCTGGGCTATCTGGAATGTGGCCTGGAGCTCACGACATCACTCTGTCCTGGAAGCCAGCGATGGGATCTTTACAACAATCCCTCAACAGGATGCTCTAGATGGTGACGGCTGGAATTCATTTTAGTTTTTAAATTTTTATTTATTTTGGCCAGACACTGTGGCTCACACCTGTAATCCCAGTACTCTAGGAGGCCGAGACAAGTGGATCACCTGAGGCCAGGAGTTCAAGACCAGCCTGGCCAGCATGGTGAAACCCCATCTCTACTAAAAATACAAAAATTAGTCAGGCTTGGTGGTGCACACCTGTAATCCCAGCTACTCAGGAGGCGGAGGCAGGAGGATCACTGGAACCCAGGAGGTGAAGGTTGCAGTGAGTCAAGATTGCACCACTGCACTCCAGCCTTGGTGACAGAGTGAGACTCCCTCTTAAAAAAAAAATTATTTATTTTTATTTTTTATAGAGACAGTGTCTCACTTTGCTGCCCAGGCTTGCTTCAAACTCCTAGCCTCAAGCGATCCTCCAGCCTCAGCCTCCCAGTGCGCTGAGATTACAGCTGTGAGCCACTGTGCCTGGCCTGGAATTCACTTTAGCCACACACCTCTGAAAACACAGGCCAGTTTGCTATTCCCCTTTCGCAGATGAGGAAACTGAGGCTCTGGTAAAAGAAAGGACTTGTCTAAGTTCACATGAATAATTAGGTCAAGGGAGGCCCACCTGAGGTCTGGTCCTGGACATGATGTCCTGGGGACATATTTTATGCAGAGACCTGGGGGAAACAGTGCTTAAGATGGGGCATGGGACCTCCCAACACCCCCACAGACAAACTCTCCACCCAGGCACAGGATAGTAGAAAAGTTGTTACTGGAGGCATCTGAGTGCCCCCTGGGAACCTAGGGATAGCCCCCCAGCCATCTGCAGGTGTCCAGGGGTGAGCCATGCTCCTGCTTCCCTCGCTGTCTCCCTCCCTCCCTGCTCTTTCTCTTTCAGCAAATATTTGTTGTTGCTGTTGTGAGCCGCTGCCATGGTTACAGGCATCCCCGGAGCTGAGGGTCCAAGTTGGACTTGAAACCTCTTTAAAAGTCAAGACCACAGGAAACAGCTGCTTCTTAAAACCCCGGTCCTGCAGGTGACCACATCTCATCACCCCAGGCTGTAGGCTCTGTGCCAGCTGAGGGTTTGGGGAAGTGGAAGGGGAATCTTCAGGTTTTCACCAGGCCCAGCAGCCCTGGAGTTGGGGGACAGCCTGAGACCACAAAGACCAGCCTTGGGCAGACACCCCAGCATTCCTCCCTGCCCTGAAGAGGTACCACTCCTGCACAGCAGGGCGCCAGCCTCCAATAACCCCAGGTGACTGAGTTCCCGCAGGGCGCCCCTCCTCACCAGCTGTGCAACCCTGAGTGAGTCGTGGTGGTCTGACGTGTTTGCTCATCTGTGAAATCAGGGCGATGAACCCTTGTGGGCTTATTTTGAGGAGTTAAGCCTTCCAAGCTTAGGTCACGCTTGCTGAGTAGGGCGGTATGGTTGCCGACGGATGGAAAGCCCAGAGGTCTGATGTGGCACCAGCTCCAACAGATGCAAACCCTCAAGTTTGCATTTCTCTGCACAACTTCCTCTTTGGGTGATTGTGAGCTGCTGTTTTCTGCTTGGACCGGGGAGAACAATAGTCTTACACAGCAGAGACTTCTCCTGAGGACTGAAGGAGCTGACCGTATTAGCTATTGGTTGCTACGTAACGAATGACTCCAAAACTTACCAGCTGAAGACAACAAACGTTTAATATCTCACTGTTTCTGTGGGTCAGGAGTCCAGGAGTGGCCTTGCTGGGTAGTTCTGGCTCAGGGGTCTTTCATAAAGTCACAATCAAAATGTTGACCAGGACCAGGAGCATTGGCTCATGCCTGTAATCCCAGCACTTTGGGAGACCGAGGCAGGTGGATCATTTGAGGTCAGGAGTTTGAGACCAGCCTGGCCAACATGGTGAAAACCCATCTCTAAAAAAAAAAAAAAATACAAAAATAAACCAGGCATGGTGGGGCATGCCTGTAGTCCCAGATACTCGGGAGGCTGAGGCATGAGAATTGCTTGAACCTGGGAGGCAGAGGATGCGGTGAGCCAAGATTGTGCCACTGCACTCCAGGCTGAGCGACAGAGTGAGACTCCACTTCAAAAAAAAAAAAAAAGAGTTGGCCAGGGCTGCAGTCCTGAAGACTGGACTGGGTGGGAGGAGCCCTTTCCATGATGGCTTCTGCGCATGGCTGTTGGCAGGAGGCCTCAGTTCCTCACAACGTGGGCCTCTGCAAAGGGTTGCTCACGGCAGTGCGTGGTGGCTCACGCCTGTAATTCCAACACTTTAGGAGGCTGAGGTGAGAGGATCGCTTGAGCTTAGGAGGTCCAGACCAGCCTGGGCAACACAGGGAGACCCCATCTCTACAAAAAGTAAAAAATTATCCAGGCATGGTGGAGCACCTATGGTCCCAGCTATTCAGGAGGCTGAAGTAGGAGGATCGCTTGAGCCCAGAGGTTGAGGCTGCAGTGAGCCATGATTGCACCACTGCACTCCAGCCTGGGCTGCAGAGAAAGACCCTGTCTCTGAAAAAAAAAAAAAAAAAAAAAAAAAAAAACACAAAGGGCTGCTCATGACAGGGCAGCTGGCTTCCCAGGGTGAGCAATCTGAGAAAGCGTAATGTGGTTTATGACCTAGCCTTTGAAGACATGCCCTCACTTCTACTGTCTTGTACTGGTCACACAGACTAACCTTATTACAATATATGAGAGGCTGTGAATACCAGGTGGCAGAGATGGCTGGGGCCATCTCTGGCCCCCAGTTCCTGCTGTGAGTTTGGCTATCATGGCAAGGAAGGGACTCCCCCAGGGCCCAGCATGCAGCATATACTCAGCGTATGGGAGATGACACAGTTATTCTACAGTACACAACCCCAGAACCTAGAATGCCTCAGGGTTGGAGAAGGAAATGCAGGAAAGAGACCAGACCCAGAAGTGGGACCGCAGGCCCCAATGGAGGCACATTTCCTGGACCAGGCAAAGAGACCTGGTGCCCAGCCCTGCTGTGCCAGGTGGAGAAGGGGCAGGAGGAGGACCCCACTGGATACAAGCTTGCAGGAGCCAGGTCACCAGCTCAGAGCCAGGGCAGCCCAGGTCAGTCAATGGCCAGGAATCCAGCTGAACCCTGCACCCTCCCTGTCCCTGCCCCACAGAGCAGGGAGGCATCTGGAGTGGGTGGAGTGGGCCCCCTGGGTGCTCTTGTCCTTGGAGTTCCCCTCTGAAGCTGCCATCACCCTGCGATAATCCAGTCCTGCGTGCTCTGCTCACACGCCCTATGGGGTTTCCTGAGCTATCCGCTGCGCCTTACCGAGTGACTCCTTACTCACCTGGGTTCCCACTGCTTCATTCACCTGCTTTGGAGCGAAGCACTTGGAAGGTGCAAAGAGCCTAGAATGAGATTCTCTCCACGCACCGACTCCCTCCTTCCTGCCACCCAGGAAAATGCTCAAGGGACACAGCCTCAGAGGGGCCTTCCCAGACCTCTTCCTCTCCTGTGCCCCATCCTTCCCTCCCTATTACGGCACCTGCTTTATGATCTCTAGAGCACGATGACTTCCCATCGTCATCTGGTGTGTTTATTATTATTATTATATTTAGAGACAGGGTCTCCCTTTGTATCCCAGGCTGGAGTGCAGTGTCGCAATCATAGCTCACTGCAGCTTTGAACTCCCAGGCTCAAACAATCCTCCCACCTCAGCTTCCCAAATAGCTGGGACCAGAGGTGCACACCACCATATCCAACTAAATTTTTTTTTTTTTGAGATGGAGTCTCAGTCTGTCACACTCAGTGGCGCCATCTCAGCTCACTGCAACCTCTGCATCCCAGGTTCAAGTGATTCTCCTGCCTCGGCCTCCCAAGGAGCTGGGATTACAGGCGTATGCTGCTGTGCCCAGTTGATTTTTGTATTTTTAGTAGAGACGGGATTTCACCATGTTGCCCAGGCTGGTCTTGAAAACCCACCTCGGCCTCCCAAAATGCTGGGATTACAGGCGTGAGCCACTGCACCCAGCCAATGTTTTTGTATTTTTTACAGAGCTGGGGTCTCGCTATGTTGGCCAGGCTGGTCTGGAACACCTGGCCTCAAGCACTCTTCCTATGTCGGCCTCCCAAAATGTTGAATGTAAAGAGTGAGCCACCATGCTTGGCATCTAGTGTGTCTCTTGACTGCTTGTGTACTTTTTTTTCTTTTTCTTTTTTTCTTTTTTGAGATGAAGTCTCACTCTGTCACCTAGGCTGGAGTCACCTAGGCTGGAGTCACTCTGTCACCTAGGCTGGAGTGCTGTGGCGTGATCTTGGCTCACTACAACCTCCACCTCCCTGGTTCAAGCAATTCCCCTGCCTCAGCCTCCTAAGCAGCTGGGATTACAGGTGCACGCCACCACGCCCAGCTAATTTTTGTACTTTTAGTAGAGATGGGGTTTCTCCGTGTTGGCCAGGCTGGTCTCGAACTCCTGACCTCAGGTGATCCGCCTGCCTCAGCCTCCCAAAGTGCTGGGATTACAGGCGTGAGCCACTGCTCCTGGCCTGCTTGTGTATTTTCTGTCCCCATATGTAGGACTGAAAGCAGAGACTGGGTCTGCCTTGTTCATCGTGCACTCCCTGAGCCCAGCCTGGTGCCAGGGCTAAGCAGCTTCTCCCATGAGTATCTAGAGAGTGAGTGGAGGATAATGAAGAAGGGAAGATGACTCCTAGGCCAATCCAGCTGAAACTCACTTTCTAAGCTGGGGGAGCATCTAACAGGCCCGAGGGAGTGACCAGTCTTTTTTACTTTATTTATTTATTCTGATACAAAGTCTCGCTCTGTCGCCAGGCTGGAGTGCAGTGGCACGATCTCAGCTCAATGCAACCTCTGCCTCCCGGGTTCAAGAAATTCTTCTGCCTCAGCCTCCTGAGTAGCTGGGATTCATAGGCATCTGCCACCACACCCAGCTAATTTTTGTATTTTTGGTAGAGACGGGGTTTCACCATGTTGGCCAGGATGGTCTCAATCTCTTGACCTCGTGACCTGCCTGCCTCAGCCTCCCAAAGTGCTGGGATTACAGGGGTGAGCCACCGTGCCCGGCCAGTCTTTTTTATTTTTGAGACAGAATCTTGCTCTGTTGCCCAGGCTGGAGTGCAGTGCTGCGATCTCAGCTCACTAAAACCTCTGCCTCCCAGGTTCAAGCGATTCTCCTGCTTCACCCTCCCGAGTAGCTGGGATTACAGATGCCTGCCACCACACTCAGCTAATTTTTGTATTTTTAGTAGAGACAGGAGTTTCACCATGTTGGCCAGTGATCCGCCCACCTCGGCCTCCCAAAGTACTGGGATTATAGGCATGAGCCACCGCACCCAGCCTGGAGCAGCCATTCTATTTTGAGCCCCAGGCAAGCACAGTCCCTAAGGCTCCAACTCCCCAACACCTGGAGACCAGAGGCCAGGTCAGCTTTTCCAGCTACAGTTTCAGACCCAGACAACATTTCCTTTTCAGCACAAGCATGTCCTCCCCATTTCCATCTCCACTGATCCGGATCAGGCTAGATTCAGAAGCATGCCCAGGTGAAGGCTGAGGGAAGGATGAACCCAATATTAAATTCTAATGAGCTGGGAAGCAAAGGAAAAGATGAGGCTGATGCCAGCCCAACTGGAATGTCAATCATGTTTTCTGCAGGAACATGGAAATTTTCACGTCTTTTCTTGGAGTCCTGCTCCAAGAGTGGTTTCCAGGCTATTCTATTGGGTGGATGTGAGTGATTAACTGTAAATATGGGGCAACAACTTGGCTCAGCAAGAAGAAATGAAGGGGCTCCCCTGCCAATGTGGGTGCCATTGCCAGCTGTGTAATTATTAACTGCCTGTTGTGTACTAGCTGCTGCGGGAGGTCCCTGGAAATATCCCAGGACATTGGTCTCTGCTCAGGCTGTGGCCCAATGGTGATGCCCTTTCTTCTCCATCTGTCTGTACTCTGCCCCCATCCTTAGGCCCCAGCTCATCCCTCCTCCTCCAGGCTGACCACCCAGCTGACTTCTCACCCACATTGGCATAGCAATTAATAGCATGTGTGTGCTGGACACTATTGGCCTCCACATTCGCTTTTTTTTTTTTCTTTTTAAAGTTGGGGTCTCGCTCTGTTGCCCAGGCTGGAGTGCAGTGGTGCAATCATAGCTCACTGATGCCTCCAACTCCTGGGCTCAAGTGATCCTCCTGCCTCAGCCTCCCCAGTGGCTAGGACCACAGGTATGTGCCACCACACCAGTCTAATTTTTATTTTATTTATTCATTTATTTAGAGATGAAGTCTCCCTCTTCTCGCCCAGGCTGGAGTGCAATGGTACAATCTCGGCTCACTGCAACCTCTGCCTCCCAAGTTCCAGCAATTCTCCTGCCTCAGCCTCTGAGTAGCTGGGATTACAGTCATGTGCCACCACACCTGGCTAATTTTTGTATTTTTAGTAGAGATGGTATTTCACCTTGTTGGTCAGGCTGGTCTCAAACTCCTGACCTCAAGTGATTAGCCTGCCTCAGCCTCCCAAAGTGCTGGGATTACAGGCGTAAGCCACTGTGCCCAGCAGCCTGGTCCTTGAAGGCCCTGAGCCGACCCCATGGGAGCATCGGGCGTTCTGTCTTTTGCACCATGAAGCACACTGGCTAAGATCCAGCTATCTAAGTGCAGCTCAGAACAACCTGCCTACAGGTTTCCAGGCCATGCCCTGGGGACTCTGACTCAGGGAATCTGTGAGGGCCCAGGATTCTGCTTTGTTTATGAACTCCAAGATGATTCTGATGCTGATTCACTGCAGCTTTGAACTCCCAGACTCAAGAGATCCTCCCACCTCAGCCTCCCAAATAGCTGAAACCACAGGCTATGGGGATGACAGCAGATGCTGCTTGGTGAAATACCAAGGCTGCATGGCAACGTGCACTCTTGGAGAGGTTGTCTGCTATGGGACTGAGAGCAGGTGCCCCAGATTGAGGCAGCTTGGGTCAGGCCCCACTCTGTCCCCTCCAGCTGTGTCTCCTTGGGCAATTCAGCGATGAACTCCGGCTCAGTTTACTCATCATACACGGCCTGCAGGACGGATCCGTGCACCTTCCCTTCTCAACCCAGCAACCGGGCAATCTCTAAAGCCCAGATTCAGCCTCCTTCTCCCTATTGGAGGGTCTCCTTGTTTCCACAGTAAGCTCCAGGACCCGGAGTAGGTTGACAATGCTCTATCTGCTCTGGTCTCAGTTTTTGTTCCAGTTAAAGACCAATTTCTTGGTTCCAAAGGCAGCCAAGAGCTATTCTTTGCCTCTTAAATAAGTGGGGCTTCCCATGGGGAATACAGTGCCAGGTACAAGGAAATAAGAGAGGAGGGATTCTAGCCATCTTTAGCTGAGTACTGGCCAGCACATGTATGTGAGAAAATTACTGGCTGGGCGTGGTGGCTCACACCTGTAATCCCAGTACTTTGGGAGGCCAAGGCGGGCGAATCACCTAAGGTCAGGAGTTCGAGACCAGCCTGGCCAACATGGTGAAACCCCGTCTCTACTGAAAATACAAAAATTAGCCAGGCATGGTGGCAGGTGCCTGTAATCCCAGCTACTCAGGAGGCTGAGGCAGGAGAATCATTTGAACCGGGTAGGTGGAGGTTGCAGTGAGCCGAGATCATGCCACTGCACTCTAGCCTGGGCGACAGAGTGAGACTTCTCTCAAAAAAAGAAAAAAAAAAAATTACCTGAGGCCAGGGAAAGAATCGCCCAAAAGGATTAGAAAGAAAAATTCAAGGAGCTCACGCAGGAATGGGAATAGTTTCTGTTCCCTCCAGCCAGAGTAGAAATCCTCATAATTCACAGGGTATCAGGGAGAATATTCAGAAGGGTCTTGCCTCAGTAGTGGGGGAAAATTAACCCCAGACTAAACACTTCTCTGGTTCTACCTACCAAATCTTAAAGAGTAAGCCCTGAAAGGATGAGATTGTTAGGGAAGCAAGAGCCTCAGAGAGCCAGAGTAGCGCCATTTTAAGTTCAGCTCCATCTTGAGACTAACAAGGTACATTCCTTGCCAGTTACAACCCACGGTCATAAGATGTTTACAGCTAAGAAAGCAGATTAGTAATGCCTGCAAGGACAAATACCTACAACAACAGAAAGTCCTGATGTCCCAATACCCATAACAATACATGCTTTCAAAATAATTATAGTTATGCTTTAATGTACTTACCCGCTAAAATGTCAAGGATAATTTTCTTTAAATCAATAGAATAATACATTTTGTCATGCTGTCTGCCCGCCCACATGTAGACATGGCTTGCTTTAGTCTTTACATAGATAAGACTTCTATATAAGAAAAACTTAAAACAAGGACAGTGCATTCCTTCTCTTGCTTCCTGAGGACGCCCTACTCCCTAAGGAAGTAGGTTTCAATAAACTCTCTCTTTTCACAGCACTCTGCGACTTGCCTTGAATTCTTTCCTATGTGAGATCCAAGAACCCTCTCTTAGGGTCCGGATTGAGACCCTTTTTCTGGTAACAAAATGGTTTCCAAACTACTTATTTATTTATTTGAGATGAGGTCTTGCTCTGTCACCCAGCCTGGAGTGCAGTGGCGTGATCACAGGTCACTGCAGCCTCAACCTCCCAGGCTCCAGTGATTCTCTGGCCTCAACTTCCCGAGTAGCTGGGACTACAGGCATGCAACCACCATGCCTGGCTAAGTTTTTGTATATATATATGATCCACCCACCTCAGCCTCCCAAAGTGCTAGGACTATAGGAATGAGCCACCATGCAGAGCCCCCAAACTACTTAAAGATATCCCCAAATAAAACAGAACATTTGTGGTAATACAAAATTACCCAGAACCCAGTGAGGGAAAATTCACAATGTCAGGCACCCAGTCAAAAATGACCAGACATTCAAAGAAGCAGAGAAATACAACCAAAAATGAGGAGAAAAAGCAACCAATTAATGCTGAGCCAGAATTTGTAGAATGGCCAGAAAAGGTCATATTCCATGTGTTCAAGAAGCTGGAGAAAAGATTGAGCATTTTAGGTAGAGATATGGGTGATATACCCAAAAAAGGTCCAGATTGTACTTCTAGGTATAACAATAACAAGGTCTGAGGTGAGCCATTAGTTCTATATTTGGTGAAGCCATCCTTTGGGAATGAAGGGGAAATAAAGACATTCTCATAATTAGGAAAATGAAAAGAATGTGTTGCAAGTGGGTTTACCCTTAACGTTTAGCTGAAGGAAGGTTTTGTAACAGAAAGAAAATGATAAAAGAAAGAATCTGGCCAGGCGCGGTGGCTCACGCCTGTAATCCCAGCACTTTGGGAGGCTGAGGCAGGTGGATCATGAGGTCAGGAGATCGAGACCATCCTGGCCAGCATGGTGAAACCCTGTCTCTACTAAAGATACAAAAATTAGCCAGGCATGGTGGTGCATGCTTGTAATCCCAGCTACTCAGGAGGCTGGGGCAGGAAAATCACTTGAACCTGGGAGGCAGAGGTTGCAGTGAGCCAAGATCATACCATTGCACTCCAGCCTGGTCAACAAGAGTGAAACTCTGTCTCAAAAAAAAAAAAAAAAAAAAGAAAGAAAGAAAGAAAGAAAGAAGAAAGAAAGAAAGAAAGAAAGAAAGAAAAAGTCTTGGAGCATCAGAAGGGAGAAGGAACAATGAGGAGGGCAGAGATCTGGGTCACATACAATAGACTGTCCTTCCCCTCCTGAGCTTTATAATCATATTTGATGATTGGAACAAAAATTATGAAACCATCCAATACTCAAGACCAAGATATTTAAAAGTGGGAAAGAGAAAAAGACCAAAATTGCAATGAGGTCTTACTAGGAGATTATAATAAATTACATACGTGTATTGTAATACCCAGGGCAACCACTACAAAAACTAGACAGAGAGATGCACTGAAAAACACTAAAAAAAAATGAAGATGACAGATTCTGCAGCTCTTCCAAACAATCAGTAGATCTGCATGTACTGACATGGGAAGATGTCCAAGACACTCGGTAGTAAAATAAAAACAAGCTTCAGGACAATATACATATAATCCCTTTTAAGTAAAAATCACATCTGTGTTGTGTTATCTGTGTCAGCTCAGGTCCTCTGAGAAACAGGCTGCAATGTGGAATTACATGGGATTCGATGTGCAAGACATTTATTGCAGAAAATGCCTGCAAGGAAAAATGGCGGGGTGGAGGGGTGCTGAGGAAGCTGGGGGTATGGACAGTCCCTATGGAGGAGTGACAGGAAGGATGGTTGGGTCATAAAGTGGGCTGGATATTGTCCCTCCAAAAAGATGTATCCAAATCCTAATCCCTGGTACCTGTGCATATGACTTTATTTGGAAATAGGTTATTTGCTGATGCAATTAAATTAAGAATCTCAAGATGGGATCATCCTGGATTTGGGGTGGATCCTAAGGTCGATGACTGGTATCCTTATAAGAGGAAGGAGAGGGAGATTTAAGACACACAGACACAAAGGGGCAAAGCCATATGAAGATGGAGGTGGAGGAGCCAAGATACTCCAAGAATGGAGGACAGCTGCCAGAGGCTGGAGATAGGCACAGAACAGATTTTCCCTGAAAGCCTCCAGAGGGAACCAATCCCGCCCACAACTTGATTTCAGATTTCTGGCCTCCTAACTGTGGGATGATACATTTCTGTTGTTTGAAGCCACTCAGTTTGTGGTCATGTGTTTCAGCACCTATAAGAAACTAATACAAGTAGGAGAAATCTTAGGTCAGGGCGAGGTGGCTCACGCCTGTAATCCCAACACTTCGGGAGGCTGAGATGGGCCAATTACTTGAGGTCAGGAGCTCGAGACCAGCCCAGCCAACATGGTAAAACCCCATCTCTACTGAAAATACAAAAATTAGCCAGGCATGGTGGCGGGTGCCTGTAATCCCAGCTACTCAGGAGGCTGAGGCAGGAGAATCACTTGAACCTGGGAGGCGGAGGTGACAGTGAGCCAAGATCGCACCACTGCACTCCAGCCTGGGTGACGGAGCCAGACTCTGTCTCAAAAAAATAAAAAATAAAAATCCGAGACTAAGAAAGTTTTGCCAAAGCAGATGGGGTGTCCTCGGCAAAGTTATTCATCAGAGGAGTCCTGCATGGTCCAGGAACGGGCCTCACCCAGTGTCCCCGGCACACTCCATCACGGGCTGGGAGCAGCCTGCAAGACATATGGCCTTGGCGTGAACTTGGTGATGAATTTCAGAACAGGCAGCTGGGGCTGTGGGCCAGTCACCCTCTCTGCAGTGGGAAGTCTAACAGGCATGTGTTCATGGCCACCCTGGTGTGGATACAGACTGCTGACCCTGAAAAAGAATCCAGTTGCCTTGGCAGAGATATTTTTGTAAATAACTTTTTTTTTTTTTTTTTTTTTTTTTTTTTGAGACAGAGTCTCTCTCTTATTGCCCAGGCTGGAGTGCAATGGAGCAACCTCGGCTCACTGCAACCTCCACCTCCTGGGTTCAAGGGATTCTCCTGCCTTAGCTTCCCAAGTAGCTGGGATTACAGGAGTGAGCCAGCCCGCCTGGCTAATTTTTGTATTTTTAGTAAAGATGGGGTTTTGCCATGTTGGCCAGGCTGGTCTCGAACTCCTGACCTCAGGTGATTCGCCCACCTCAGCCTCCCAAAGTTCTGGGATTACAGGTGCCCACCACCATGTCTGGCTAACTTTTCGTATTTTTAGTAGAGACGGGGTTTCACCATGTTGGCCAGGCTGGTCTTGAACGCCTGACCTCCTTCTCAATTTGTTCTAAAATCCTAGGTTTTTCATGCACAGGGTTTATCTGCATGGGGCCTCTATCGCCATGATGGCTGGTCCTACTTTGGCGACCTCTGTGTTCAACCCAGGGCACCACCAGTAAGTAATCCTATGCAGAGTCTCTGATCATATCATTCAGGTTTCCTTTAGGTGACTTGACATATGCTATGTGCAAGTGTGAGGGTAGCCGGCACATGCTTGCCCGGCCTCCCCAACATCTTCCCCTTTCTCTCAACAATGACCTTGGGGGATCTGCACACAGACATGACCCTGACACAGATGAGTGCCCTTCCACCCTCTTAAAGTGCTCTTGCTTTGCAGAAACAGATTGCACTGTCTCCAGTGAGGAGGAGAGGAAGTGGCAAATGTCAGGTCCAAGCTCAAAAGTCTCCGAGATGGATCAGTGATCGCCGCACCTCTGAGATGGATCAGGGATGAACCTAGGACCCCACACAGGCCCTTGAGGTGTGAGGCAGGATCTGCCAGGTGCTGCGATTTTTAAGGATATTCTGAAATTCTTTCCCTCTGTCTCTCTGTTCACCGGCATTGACCTCACTCAGATGTGGATGTTTCAAACTCATTCAAACAGAGAGTAGAATGGTGGTTGTTGGGGGTAGGAAGAGAAATAAATGGGGAGAATGTGGTCAAAGGGTAGAAGTTTTCAATACTGCAAGACAAACAAGTTCCAGAGAGCTCAGTCTGTGCAACATAGGGAGACCCCCATCTCTACAAATAATTTACGAATTAGCCAGGCATGGTGGCGCATACCTGTGGTCCCAGCTACTTGGGAGGCTGAGGCAGGAGGATTGTTTGAGCCTGGGGGTTTGAGGCTGCAGTGAACTATGATTGCACCATTGCACTCCAGCCTGGGTGACAGAACAAGATCCTGTCTCAGAAATTTTAAAAAGCTCCAGAGAGCTAATGTACAGTATGGTAACATTAGTTAATACTCTGTATTGTATGCCTGAAATTCACTAAGATGTAGATCTCAAGTGTTCCAACCACAAAAAGGAAAAAAAAAGGCAGTAACAGGGAGTGTCGATGGCTTTGTTAATTAGCTTGATGCTGGTGATCATCCCACAATACATACGTATATCAAAATGTCAAGTTGTACTCCTTGAATATATGCAAGTTTTATTTGTCAATTATACCTCAAGAAAGCGGGAAGAAAAAAGCACATGCGGCAGGTGGGTTCTCTGGATGCAGGTGCTAATATGGAGTCTGGGGAACAAGGGACTCATTAGGAAGCAACAGCTGTGAAAAGGAGGAGGAGAAAGCAGGGCTGAGCTGAAGGAAAAGAGGAGCTGTAACCACAGGCCCAACAAAGCTTCGGCTGACCTGGAGGGACCCTGGAGAGAGGATGGCCTGTCAGAGTGCACCATAGCCAGACCTCTCTAGCCTGGTTCAATCACCAGATGCAGGAAGTTTGAAGTGTATGACCTTGGGAAGGCATAGGACTTTACCCTGGATTGAGAACATCCGGTCAAAATCAGCCTTGGAGCTCTCACTCAGTGTGTGGGAACAAAAATCATCTCACTCCTCTTCTGGACTTTGTGGGTACTGGTGTAGGGCCTGGAGCAGCTGCAGCCATATGAGGGGAACAGATTGAGGCAAACAATTCCCCACTCCCACCACCAACTCCCACCAAACCCAACCCACCTGCTACACATACCAGGTACAAATGCCAGAAAACCCACTGCCAACTGGTACAAGCAGGAAGGAGGATTTCTTGACTTATGAATCTGGAAGTACTAAAAGCAGGTTGATACCAGGATGGGTTTGACTCTGCAACTTAATAATATGTATATAGTTATCTATCATCTATGTATCTATCTTCTATCATCTATCTATCATTATCACCTATCTATCATCTATCTGTCTATCATCTATCATCTATCCATTTATCACCTATCACCTGTTTATCATCTATCATCTATCACCTATCTATCATTTATCATCTATTGATCTATCTATCATCTATCTATCACCTATCTATCATCTATCTATGATCTATCTATCTATGATCTATCTATCATCTATCTATCTTCTATCTATCATCTATCACCTGTCTATCTATCTATCATCTATCTATCATCTGTCATCTGTCTGTCACCTATCTATTACTTATATATCATCTATTTATCTATCACCAATCTATCATCTATTATCTATCTATCATCTATCTATCTCTATCATCTGTCACTTATCTATCATCTATTAATCTATCATTCAGTCAACTATCTATCATCTGTCTGTTTATCTGTCATCTATCTACCTATCATCTATCTATCTATGTATCTATGTATGTATGTATCTATCTATCTATCTATCTGATACAGTTTGGATTTGTGTCCCCGCCCAAATCTCATGTTGAATTGTAATCCCCAGTGTCTGGGAGGGGACTGGTGGGAGGTGATTGGATCATGGGGGTGGATTTCTCCCTTGCTGTTCCCATGATAGTGAGCTCTTATGAGATCTGGTTGTTTAAAAGTGTATAGCACCTCCCCCTTCTCTCTCTTCCTCCTGCTCTGGCCATGTGAGACGTGCCTGCTTCCCCTTCTGCCATGATTCAAAGTTTCCTGAGGCCTCCTCAGCCATACTTCCTGTACAGCCTGCAGAACCATGAGCCAATTAAACCTCATTTCTTTATAAATTACCCACTCTCAGATAGTTCTGTATAGCAGTGTGAGAATGGACTAACACACTACCTACCTATCGATCTATCATCTTAGTAACATAGATACTAAAATGTGTAGAAAGTCACATGATGATTGTATTAGTCACATGGTGACTGTATCAGAGAAACAGAACTAATACAATATATATAGGTAGAGAGAATCACAAGTGCCAGGACCCGGGGGTGGGACATTCTCAGAGTAACTCAGGGTAGGAAAGGTCCATGAGGCAGGATAATCCAAGGTAACATGGTGAGACATGAGACAAGACAGGTCTTGGAGCTGCAGCTTCTGAGGCCTGGATGTCCTGGGTCAGGACTCAGATTTCACTCCAGGCTTGTGGAGAGCCTCTGGAGGGTTGGTCAAGACAATGATCATCTGACTCAGGTTGTAACAGCAGCATCCTGGCTGCTGTGAGAAGAGAGTGTAGAGGCCCTGGAAGAAAGCAAGGAGGCCTAGGAGCCTATTCTAGTAATTCAGGAGGGAAACAGTGGGGGCTGAGTCCAGGGTGCTGGCAGTGGAGGTGGTGAGAAGGGGTTGGATTCTGAGTTTGTTCTGAAAGTGGAACTGACAGGGGTTCCCAGCAGATTGGCCGTGGGTGCAAGAGGAGGAGAGGTATGAGAATGACTCAGGGTTTGGGCCAGAGCCCGGGGGACGGCAATGCCATTTGCTGAGTTGGAGCACCAGGGAAAGGGAGTCTGGGGGACATATTGTTGGGTTTAGACGTTGGAGCTGTAGGTGTCTGTGAACACCAGGTGGAGGTGTGCACAGGTGTGCACATCAGCCTGGAGTTGGGAGAGTGGTCAGATATGGGGACAAGAACATGTCAGGGCCCAGGCATGGAAGTTGAATTTAAGCCATAAAGTCACCCAGGGAGCAGAGGGCAGGGTACCAGGCCTGGACACTCCTGGGTTAGGGGTCAGGAGAGGAGCAGGAACCATGCAAGTGTGGCAGGTGACAGGGGGTCAGTGCAGAATAGAGTCCTGGAAAACAAGCTTCAGGAGCATTTCAGCAAGCAGGCAGATCTGATGCCACCAGCCAGCACCCGATTGTGTATCTCACACAGCTATAAAGTTCATTCTCACATTGCTATAAAAAACTACCTGATACTAGGTAATTTATAAAGCAAAGAGGGCTCACAGTTCTGCAGGCTGTACAGGAAGCATGGCTGGGGAGATCTCAGGAAACTTACAGTCATGGTAGAAGGGGAAGCAGGCACGTCTTACATGGCCAGAGCAGGAGGAAGAGAGAGAAGGGGGAGGTGCTACACACTTTTCAACAACCAGATCTCCTGAGAACTCACTATGATGAGAACAGCGGACAGGCAAGGCGGCTCACACCTGTATCCCAGCACTCTGGGAGGCCGAGGCAGGTGGATCACTTGAGGTCAGGAGTTCAACATCAGCCTGGCCCACATGGTGAAACCCTGTCTCTACTAAAAATACAAAAATTAGCTGGGTGTGGTGGCGGGAACCTGTAATCCCAGCTACTTGGGAGGGTGAGGCAAGAGAATCGCTTGAATCCAGGAGGCAGTGGTTGCGGTGAGCTGAGATGGCGCCACTGCACTCCAACCCGGGCGACAGAGCAAGACTCTGTTTCAAAAAGAAAGAGAATAGCAAGAGAGAAATCCACCTCCATGATCCAATCACCTCTCACCAGTCCCCTCCCCTGACACTGGGGACTACAATTCAAGATGATATTTGGGAAGGGACACAAATCCAAAACCATATCAGATAGATAGATAGATAGATAGATAGATAGATAGATAGATAGACACACGGATAGGTAGGTAGATAGATAATGGATTGATAGATGGATGGATGGGTAGACGAATAGATGGATAGATAGATGAATAGATAGATGGACAGATAGATGATGGATAGATAGACGGATGGACAGATAGACGGACGGACAGATAGAAGATGGATAGATAGGTCGATGGACGGATAGATAGATGATGAATAGATAGATGAGTGGACGGATAGATAGGCAGATGATGAATAGATAGGCGGATGGATGGATAGATGATAGACAATGGATAGATAGATAGATGGATAGATAGACGGTGCAGTGTGTGGAATAGAGTCCTTCAAATTCACGTCCACCTGGAGATGCAGCATGAGCCCTTACCTGGAGATGGGGCATTTGCAGATGTAATTAATTAAGATGAGCTCACACTGGATTAGGATCATTAGCCCTTATCCAATGACTGGTGTCCCTGTAAAAAGAGGACGGGACACACAGAGAGACATAGACGGGAGGCCCCATGTGAAGACCGAGGCAGAGATGGGAGCCACGTATCTGCAAGCCAGGGATGGCCTGGGGCCACCAGAAGCTGGAAGAGGCAAGGAAGGGGCCTCCCCTGGGGCCTTCAGAGGGAGCGCGGCCCCACTGACATCACAATATCAGACTTCTGGCCTCCAGCACTGTGAGAGGACACATTCGTGGTGTTTTAAGCCATCTGACTTGCAGTACTCTGTCCCAGCCGCCCTAGCAAATGAACACAGACGGCTACTTAAGAGTCCCTCTCCGGTTACCCAGCCCACCCTAGAGGCCACTTTTAGCCAGAGGGTTGGGGCCTTGACCCCACACTGCCTCGTCCCCTCTGTCCTCGCCCCGACCCTGACGCATCAGAGCCGGGACACTGGTGACTTTCCTGGGGAAATCTCTAGACGTGACCTCTATGGCCGGGGAAAGGGGACTGGGTTTGAGTCTTGAGTCCTTTCCAGCAAGCGCCTTCCCGCTTGGAGCCTTGTTTCCTTCCTGGATAAATGGGCGGGGAAGCATCGCGGAGGTGTGCGGGTTTAATCGGCACATGCGCTGCTGCCTGCAGGCCAAGCTCAGGATAAGCTCTTGCAGTAAATAGCAACGTTTATGTCCCTCGACTCCTGGCTCAGAGACGCGACCCAGGTGGGAACTTGATTCGTGAAACCCATCAGGGAGGAAGAGTCCCGACCTATGCATTGAAGGACGGGGTGGACAGAAAGAAGGAACAGCAGTTAGAAGAGCATTGGCGGGTCCTGTAGCATCTGAGTCCCTGCTTGGACCAGCTTTCTGGGAGTAGGTGTCTGTGGGCTGCAGCCCAGCTTTGAGCACCCGAGGACGTAACACCTTACCACTCTTAGGGTTGACAGATAAAATACAGGATGCCCAGAAATATCTGAATTTCAGATACACAGCAAATTATTTTTTAGTAGAAGTATATTCCAAATATTACATAGGATAGACTTATACTGTAAACTATTTGTTTATCCAAATTCAAATTTTTAAAAATCTTTTCGAAACTAGGTCTCATTCTGTTGCCCAGGCTGGAGTGCAGTGGCACGTTCACAGCTTACTGCTGTCTGGAGCTCCTGGGCTCCTCCCGCCTCAGCCTTCCCAGTAGCTGGAACTACAGTTGCGCACCACCACACCTGGCTAATTCGTTTTTTTAAGTGGAAATGGGGGTCTCACTATATTGGGCAAGCTGGTTTCGAACTCCTGGGCTCAAGCGATTCTCCAGCCGCAGCCTTCCAAAGTGCTGGGAATACAGGCATGAGTCACTACACCTGGCCCTGGATTCAGATTTAACTGGGTATCTTGTATTTTTATTTGCAGAATCTGGCAACCATACCCGCCCCTTAGCTGGCCCCCCTCCACTGATGACTAATGGCCAGGTGTAAGACAGTCTTCCGAAGGGGCCGTAAGACCACCATGGGCTCAAGATAGACATTGAGTCCTGCCCTTGCCCACCTCCTCCTCTCTCCACCTCCACATCTTGGTTTCTTGTCCTCTGTGTGCAAAATGTGCTTTCCTGCCCCACCTACGTCTCCACATATGAAGAATCAATAACAATTTTAGAGAGAAAATACAGTTGTCATGGAAAAAAAATGGAGTGAATTCAGAGTTCATTAGGCAAGTTAATCAAATTGTCCAGCCGTGTCTTGCTGTTTCTGGGAACCATCTGGCCCGCCTGATCGATGTGATTCCAGGTGGGAAGTGTTTGGGAGTGGGGGTAACCGTGACTTCTCTGAGGTCACAGCACGGAGATGCCAGGTAACCGGATGAGAGGGCTTGGCATGTCCCTGGGGGGCGCTGGGAATGCATTGTCCCATGCCTGGGCAGGGGCAGCTTTGGCTGGGACCCTCCATTGGCACACACACAGCCCTTTCTCTTAGAGCTGCACATACATAGAAAGAGGAACCAAGGCTGGGCACAGTGGCTCACGCCTGTAATCCCAGCATGTTGGGAGGTTGAGGCGGGCGGATCACCTGAGGTCAGGAGCTTGAGACCAGCCTGACCAATACGGAGAAACCCCATCTCTAATAAAAATACGAAAAATTGGCCAGGTGTGGTAGCGCATGCCTGTAATCCCAGCTATTCGAGAGGCTGAGGCAGGAGAATCGCTTGAACCTGGGAGGCAGAGGTTGCAGTGAGCCGAGATTGCACTACTGTACTCTAGCCTGGGCAACAAGATCAAAATTCCATCTCAAAAAAAAAAAAAAGAAAAAAGAAAAGAAAGAAAGAAGAGGAACCAAGAAGCCGCCACTGGCTGAGCAAGGCCTGCTCTTTCACCAGTATTTCTAGGGCTCAGTATTTCTGGGGCTTATGCTCTGTGCCTGCTGCCGTTCCAGGTGGCAGTTAATACAGATGAGTCCCTCAGCCTCCCAGGGCTCATATTTCAGCCAGAGAGAGACAATCAGCAAAGAAACAAGGACTTGCAGGAAGACCACCTTCTCCAGTTGCAGGTGGAGCCACGGGACCTGCCCAAGCTGGGCCTACTCTGTTGATAGCAAAATGTCAAGTTTTATCTTGTAGCTATAACAGCTGTAAGTCATGTAGCCAAGGCATGAATGGTAGAAAAAGCTTTGAGGCTGGGTATGGTGGTTCATGCCTGTAATCCCAACACTTTCAGAGGCAAGAGGATTTCAAGGCAAGAGGATTGCTTGAGTCTAGGAGTTTGAGACAAGCCTGGGCAACATAGTGAGATCCCATCTACTCAGAAATTTTAAAAATTAGCTGGGCATAGTGGCACATGCTTTGTTGTCCCCATTCCTTGGGAGGCTAAGGTAGGAGGATCACTGGAGCCCAGGAGGTTGAGGCTGCAGTGAGCTGTGATCATACCATTGCACTCCAGCCTGGGCAACAGAGTGAGACACTGTCTAAAAAAAAAAAAAAAAAACAACAACAACAACAAAAAAAGGGTGGTGGGGGAAAGAAGGAACAAAAGAAAAAGCTTTGACCTCTAACAACACTGGGAATCAATAATTTCTCCTCTTGGAACCAAGAAGACTGGGACATGACAAAAAACCTAAATACTGAAATTCGTCCACAAGCGAGGGTCTGTTGGCCCAGAAGATCTGGGGCTAAAATCCACTTCAACATACCTGACTATAAATTGTCCATTTTGAAGCCTTCCAACCAGATCCTGCCATGCCAACATTCCTAAATCCTTTCTCTTGCTCTTTGATCCCTTAGAATTTGCCCCAGACTCCAAATTAGAGAGACAGATCTGAGTCTGCCTCCTGTCTCCTGGCTGTCTTACAGTAAAGCCCTTGCTTTTCTCTAAAGCTGTGGCCATGGTATTGGCTTTTGTGCGCCTTGGAGAGCGAGCACATTTGCTCAATGACAGACGACTGCCGGCCCTCAGCCTCCACTGACCCCCAGGCTTCTTGGAAGCCCAACCCCCTCATTTGTAGGGGTGAGTGATACGGGTCTCAGTCTCTGTGGATGCCAGTGCTAAGTAAATCCAGAACTTGCTCAACTGGCACGGCAGAGGCCCATGCTTTCTGGAGCACTTGACCCCAGAGTCAGAAAGCAGGCTCACATTCAGAGTCAGAAAGAGTGAGACCCCATCTCAAAAAAAAAAAAAAAAAAGGTAATTTCATTTTAAAAAGAAAGTCTCCTAACAAATTTATAATATAGATTTCATGATTCTTTTGTTGGCACTTTCAACAATGTTGGCAACAGCGTTCAAGCTGTCAGGGACTTTTGAGATTACACAGTAGACATAGTTAGGGGTGCTACCCAGCCTGTGCGCCCAGCCTCCCAGCTGAAAATACCCAGATTTCTGGCCAGGCACAGTGGCTCATACCTGTAATCCCAGCACTTTGGGAGGCCAAGACAGGTGGATCACCTGAGGTCAGGAGTTCGAGACCAGCCTGACAAATATGATGAAACCCCGTTTCTACCAAAAATACAAAAAATTAGCTGGGCATGGTGGTGGGCGCCTGTAATCCCAGCCACTTGGGAGGCTGAGACAGGAGAATCACTTGAACCCAGGAGGCAGAGGTTGCAGTGAGCTGAGATCGTGCCATTGCACTCCAGCCTGGGCAACAAGAGTGAAACTCCATCTCAAAAACAAACAACAAACAAACAAACAACAACAAAAAAATCAGATTTCTGCTCCAGGACTCCCTCTTCCCCCGTCTCTGAGGTGGACCCTGTTTGACTTTGACCTGACTCAATTCATTAAATTCTACTGGTCCAGCCATGGGGATGGTGACCTTCTCCAGCCAGGATGGCACAACAGGAGGTTCTGCGAGGCCTTGGGGGAAGTGAAGCCCCAGTGCAATGGCAGCCCTTTTGTGACCATGAGGGAAACCAGCCTTCAGTGAAGCTGACTCTGGTGAGGTAGCGTGGAGGGACCAAAGACACCAGGGCCTTGGTGTTGTCAAACAGCTGAATTGAACCTGACTTTGAAGCCCACCCATTCAGGAATTTTCAGTTTTGTGAGCTAATAAAGATCCTTTTTATTTAAGGATGTTATGCGTGAGGTTTCAGTTCCTTACAAGTTAAGAGCACTGTCCGATACACTCCTTCACTTCAGCTTTTTCCACAGAGGAGGGACTTGAGACTCCCAAGGGAGAGCAATGTGCCCGAGGTCTCCCAGCTGATCTGTGGCTCCCAGGCCAGTGCTGCCCGTGAGTCCTGCAGCCTGTGAGGACAGCTCCAGGGACAAAAACACAAGTGTCCCCTAGGGCTCCCACCAGTGAAGCATCCCCTGAGCCTCTCACATGCACGGGACAACTTCATGCTTGTCCTTCTCACCCTCAAGATGGTGCCACTCTTGGCTTGACTCTTGGGCTTCTTTGGGGGAGAGAAGGCTACCACTGGGTGACAATGTCACACACTGCTCCCCCAAGGCCCTGGCTACAGCCTGAGCTCTCTGGGTGGCCTGGGACAGCATAGTCTGGGAGGACATCTGGCATAGCCCCTTTCTGCCCTGGCCCCTGCACTGCTCCTCAGGTGGGGTGGCAGCTGGGCAGCGGAGATGAGGAGCAGCAGACCACATGGGTGACTCATGGTCCCCCAGGAAACAGGTGCACCCTCACTCCAGAAGGGGAGAGGGAGGAAGGGGGACAAGGGTTGAAAAACTAACTATTGGGTACTATGTTCACTATTTGGGTGATGGTTTCACTAGAGGCTGGGATTTTTGCAGAGACTGTTTAAGGAGGGGCGGGGGTTATTTGCAGAGGTGAGGGACAGATAGAGAAATCAATCAGTATGGGACAGTTCTCTGGGTGGGCTTGGATGGTCTCAGTTCTCCCCCCGACCTCTTTCCCACTCAGAATGCAGGAAAGACAGCTGAAACAAGGAGGAACCAGCTAGCACAGCCCAGCCTCTGTTCCAACCCCCAGCCCCTAGAAAGAGGTTGTCCTTCAATGCTTTTTTTTATTATTATTATACTTTAAGTACTGGGATACATGTGCAGAACGTGTAGGTTTGTTACATAGGTATACACGTGCCATGGTGGTTTGCTGCACACATCAACCCATCATCTACATTAGGTATTTCTCCTAATGCTATCCCTCCCCTAGCCCCCCACCCCCCAACAGGCCCCAGTGTGTGATGTTCCCCTCCCTGTGTCCATGTGTTCTCATTGTTCACCTCCTACTTATGAGTGAGAACATGCGGTGTTTGGTTTTCTGTTCCTGTGTCAGTTTCTTCAATGCTTTTGTCCAGTGCGCCATGTTTCTCCAGGGCATAAAACCCTACATGGGCTGATTTTCAGTGTCCCTCAACTTCAGTGCAAGTGGAGCACATGCATTTGAGACTCCATCTGCCCCAGAGAACTTTCCTGAGCCCTGGAGTACAGGCTGTCTATGAATCCTAGGCTTCTGTCATCCCTTGCTGTCTATCTGCAAGGAATAAACCCACTTCATGTCACTTCTTATATGTGGGTGACCTATCTCACCAAACTCAGACAAGTTGGTAAGCAGCATGCAATGAACCTGCTTCCTACCCAGGGGTAGTGATCTATCCAGACATGAGCAGGATTGGGAAGCTCTAGGCTCGAATGGAGAAGGACAGGGAAGGTGGTTAGCAGAGCCCAGGGAGTGTTTGGGGCAGCCCAGCAGCAACTGTAGCTTCTAGAACCACAGCAAAACAGAATGGTGGTGGTGATGGGTTGGGCATTGGCAATGGTGAAACCGCGCCTGTCAACTTTATGAAATTAATCAGGGAAGACGAGAGAGGGCAAAGTAAAAATTTACCAAGTTCGCATCACATTCAGCATTCATCATGAGGTCGGCCTGCTCTGACTCACTTTGTTAGTTTCATGCCTATTGTTCTAGAATCATGTAGATCTTGTTAAAAGATTATAGTTCTCCTTAGTTACTCTGTAGATAACAACTTGAACCTTATGAAATGTTAAGTTTTGCCTTTGAGATATTCCTTCAGGTCCTGCATACTGATGAAACTATTGACTTCACTGGTCTCAGGGACCCCGCCAACACAAGCTGGTCTGAAAGATCCCACTGACATCAGTTGGTCCAAAGGATCCTACAAGAAGCTGACCCACCAAGGAATGCAGTTTCCATATCCTGATGCCTTCATCTCCCTCGCCCCAATCAATCTACAACCCCAATTCTCCAGCCTTTCACCCTTTATGATTCCCTTAAAAACCCCAGCCCAGGGAGACGGATTTGAGGGTCTCCTCCCATCTCCTTGCTTGGCGCCCTGCAATCATTAAACTATCTCTCTGCTGCAAACCCTGTTGTCTCAGCATAATGAGCCTGTTACTGCATGGTGGGCATACAAACCTGGTGGTCCTATAACAATGGGGCAGGAATATCCCGACCTCTCTCCTCCAGCCCTCGGATCCGCCAGTGCCTTCCAATGGAGCCCGGGTCTACTAATTAGCTATTGCCATGATGGTGCTGCTCACAAACAACCCCGATATTTAGTGGCTTAAAACAACAACCATTTATTCTCACACTCAGGGGTGCATGGGTCATGGGGGCAGCTTGGCTTCACATAGCTCATATCTGATTCTCTGGCCAGGTTGGGTGCATCCTCCTCACACCAATGGCAGACCCAGCTGCACAAGCACATTTCAAGGTCTCTGATGCCTCATGTCCATTCATACCCCATGGGTCATAGCAAGCCACACGGCCAAGCTCAAAGTCAGTGGGTGGTGAAGTCCCTTTCACCTGCTACCAGGCTGTAGCAAGAGTGTGTATATGTGTTCTACCACAGAGGGGTACAGAACTGTGACCAATAAGTCAGTCGCTTATGGGGTGGGGTGAAGCAGCCCACAGATCCAGGCTCCAGAAGCCCAGGGAAGGTAGAGACTGGTGGGGCAAGTGGGCAGGAAGTAGGGCAGATCCCCTACCTGCTGCCTCCCTGTCTCACCTCCTGCCCAGGTGAGTCTGCACCATCTCCTTCTCCCTGCTCCCAGCACATGCTCTCTACCTTAGGACTTGGCATTTGATCCTCCAAGACCCTTGGTCAAACGCCAGGAAGAGTTAACTGGAGCAGTATGCTGAATCACAGTCAGAGAGAGACTTTTTCAAAGACTTGATAAATAAATTACTGCTCATGTTTAATTCAAAGCCCCCGCTGCCTGCAGAGAACACAGAGAAGAGGCGATCTTTCTATTAAAACAGCTCTGAGGGGCTTCTCCCCACTCTCCTGGGACCTTCTGGCCTCCCTGCTCTGGCCTGCGTGATCCTGCAGTGCTCCTAGGACAAGCTTAGGATAAAATGCAGACTCCTGATCCTAGCTGACGTCCCAGCCTCAGCCCCTGGCCATCCTCTTTTCTTATCTCACCATCCAAAAGTCCCTCTACTGGGCCACGTTTCTACGTTTCTATCAGAATCCAGTTTTCTTTTCTCCATAGTTCATCATCATTATGATACTTTTGTCTGTTTCCTTCTTTTCTTTCTTTCTTCTTTCTTTCTTTCACAGGGTCTTGTAGTGCAGTGCACAGGTTGTAGAGCAGTGATGCGACCTTGACTCACTGCAGCCTCCAACTCCTGGGCTCCAATGAACCTCCCATCTCAGCCTCCTAAGTAGCTGGGACTACAGGCACCTGCCACCACGCCCAGCTAATTTTTTTTTTTTTTTTTTTTTTTTTGGTAGAGACAGGGTCTTGCTCTATTGCTCAGGCTGGTCATGAACTCCTGGCCTCAAGCAATCCTCCTGTCTTGGCCTCCCAGAGTGCTGGGATTACAGGCATGAACTACTGCACCTGGCCTTCACTTGTTTCTTTATTGTATGTCTTCCCCCGTAGAAAATCTCCTCCCTGTGAGCAGAAACTGGGCTCATCCTATTCCCTGCTGCATCTGCAGCACCCAGAACAGTGCTCAGTGCATAGTAGGTGCTCAATAAATATTTGTGGGTTGGGGTGGGAGGGCAAGAACATCTGCCCCAGAAGCCTTTTTTTTTTTTTGTCCAGGCTAAATACCCCCCAGTTCCTTCATTTTCCCTCTTAGGTCAGGAGGCTGAGCTCCAGGTTGGCCCCATGCAGCTCTCTGAGCTTAGAGTTTCTGCGGAACAGCAAGTAAGCCAGAGAAATATGATGACATGTGTTTGCAAGGGACTATAACAGACCAGTCCTGCACTGAGGCCTTTATAACGATGGATGGACCATCTTGTATGATCCTCACCAGAGCCCATTTTATTTTATTTTATTTTATTTTATTATTTATTGAGACAGAGTCTCACTCTGTCACCCAGGCTGGAGTGCAGTGGCATGATCTCAGCTCACTGCAACCTCCGCCTCCCGGGTTCAAGCAATTCTCCTGCCTCAGCCTCCCAAGTAGCTGGGATTACAGGCAGCCACCACCATGCTCAGCTAATTTTTTTATTTTTAGTAGAGACGGGGTTTTGCCTTGTTGGCCAGGCTGGTCTTGAACTCCTGATCTCAGGTGATCGCTTGCCTTGGCCTCCCAAAGTGCTGGGATTACAGGCATGAGCCACCATGCCCGGCCAAGAGCCCATTTTATAGATGAACAAACAGAGGCATGGTGAGATAAAGTCACTTTCCCCAGGGCAGCACCCTCTGAAGAGTGATGAAGGCAGCATTTGAACCCAGGCCCCAGTGCTTTTGAAGCAAGCAGCCTGAGTCACTCTTCCAGAAGGTGAGAGCTTTTTATAACCATAGAGTGTTGTGAAGTGAGAATGATCACACACCTTAGCCATCTGGCTTCGAAAATCCCAAATGGCAAAAATCAGGCCCAGTGATAAAAGAAAGATCAACTCTTCTCCTTGTGAGCTGAGATCCAAATAATTTCTCAATCAATATTTTGGACTTGAAACTTCTTCAGTTTTTGCCAAAAAAGAGACCCTGTTCCCAGTGCCTCATTCACTCTAAGAACAGGTCTCAGTGCTAGCATTCAGCATCCTTTACATGACTTAGTCCTCTAAGCAATATCACGTAGTGGATATTTTTAATCTCCATTTTCCCTATAAGAATTGAGGCTCCAAAAAATTCAGTAACTCGTGGCTGGGCGCAGTGGCTCACACCTGTAATCCCAGCACTTTGGGAGGCCAAGGTAGGCAGATCACCTGAGGTCAGGAGTTCGAGACCAGCCCGGCCAACATGGCGAAACCCCGTCTCTACTAAAAATACAAAAATTAGCTGGGTGTGGTGGCGGGCACCTGTAACCCCAGCTACTGTAAGCCCAGCTACCCAGGCTGAGGCAGGAGAATCATTTGAACCCAGGAGGCGGAGGTTCTAGTGAGCTGAGATGGTGCTGCTGCTACACTCCAGCCTGGTCGACAGTGAGACCTTGTCTCAATTAAAATTTTAAAAAAAGTTCAATAACCCAGTCACCCTGCTAGGGAGTGTTGGAGTCAGGAACTGAACCTCTGACCTTAGAATCCTGCCCTTTCTACTGTAATTCCACAGTGCCTATATCAGTTGTAATTAACATCACTAACATTTAATAAGCACTTACTATGTGCGGGACAGTGTGCTTTGCACTTACAGGTATTAACTCATTTGATCCCAGTTACAACCCTAGGAGGCAAATACTCTTTTTATTACCATTGTAAAGATGAGGAAATTAAGGTCCAGATGGGTAAGGAACTGTTTAAAAATATGGGTTTTATTATTATTCAAGTATGATGAGGCCAACCAATCAGGAGAAGATTGCCATTGTATAAATAGTTTGTTACTCACAGATCCCAAGAGGAAGGCAGCCTGCCACACCACACAGGGCCATGTAGGGAAGAACTGGGGTTGGGCAGGAGGCAGAAAGATGGGGAAAAGCATGAACAAGAGCCTTTATTTTGTTTTATTTTATTTTGAGATAGGATCTTGCTCTGTTGCCCAGGCTGGAGTGCAGTGGTGTGATCACAGCTCACTGCAGCTTGAACTGCACAGCTCACTGCAGCTGGGTTCAAGTGTTCCTCCTGCCTCAGCCTCCCAAGTAGCTGGGACTACAGGCATGCACCACCATGCCTGGCTAATTTTTTCACATTCTTTGTAGAGATGGGGTCTCACTATGTTGCCCAGGCTGGTCTTGAACTCCTGGGCTCAAGTGATCCTCCTGCCTCAGCCTCCCAACGTTCTGGGATTATAGGCATGAGCCATCGCACCCAGCATGTTGAGCAAGAGCCTTTATTGTGACCTCCTCTGGAGGGAACAGGCAAGGCAGAGTAAGATGGCTTAGGATTGGTTATTCTGAAAATTTCAGAACCTAGGGCTCTGGAGTCTAGGGGCTGCCCATCATTGTCTGGTGCGGGGCCTTGGAATGATTAGGGCAGAGGAATAGTGGCCCAGAGTGTGAGAGTCCCAGAGCAGAGGGGTGGGGCGGGTGCTCTGGAGTGGTTGGTTTGCATGTGAAAGGCACGCTTAGAGACCAGTCCTTTACTATCCCTAGGAATTGAGGAGCCCTGGGAGGCGTGCTCTCTCCAGGGTCCGCAAGGCCTCCAGATGTCAACGCATCCGAAACACATGATTGATGTGGGAATTCATGCAACGTCGCTGGGAATTTGAAACCTGGGTGAGCTCATCTCGGAGCCCTCACCCTGAGCTGCTATAGGATGAGATTTCCTCTCTGCAGCAAAATACTTGCTAATGCAACATGAGCAGAACGTAGAGGGAAGTCACAGAGAATATCAACATACAAAGAGGGGCCAGCTGCAGCGGCTCAAGCCTGTAATCCCAGTGCTTTGGGAGGCAGAGGTGGGAGGATCACTTGAGGCCTGGAGTTCAAGACCCAGCCAGGGCAACATAGCAAGATGTCATCCACCTCATCTCTACAAAAAAATTAAAAATTAGCCATGCATGGTGCTGTGCCCCTGTGGTCCCAGCTACTTGGGAAGCCGAGGCGGGATGATTGCTTGAGCCCAGAAGTTGGAAGCTGCAGTGAGCTCTGATTGTGCCACTGCACTCCAGCCTCAGCAACAGAGCAAGACCCTGTCTCTTAAAAAAAATATGAGGCCAGGCACGGTGACTCATGCCTGTAATCCCAGCACTTTGGGAAGCAAGATTGGGTGGATCACCTGAGGTCAAGAGTTCAACACCGGCCTGGCCAACATAGCAAAACCTCGTCTCTACTAAAAAAAATACAGAAAGTAGCCGGGCGTGGTGGGGGGCACCTGTAATCCCAGCTACTCCGGAAGCTGAGGCGAAAGAATCAGCATGAACCCGGGAGATGGAGGTTGTGGTGAGCCGAGATTGTGCCACTGCACTCTAGCCTGGGTAGCAGAGCAAGATTCCATCTCAAAAAAAAAAAAAAAATATATATATATATATATATGAACAGAGACGAGGCTGGGATACAGGCTTCAGGTGGGACCAGGGTGGAAGCCAGAAGGGCTGTTTCAGCTTTCTCCAGCCAGATGAAGTGTCCCTGAGAGGGCTGTCATGAGCTGGCACCCGTGTTGATTACATTATTATTTCAATCTGGGAGAAAATCAGCAATACTTAATGGAAACTTGAACTCCCCCATCCAAAAGGGCCCAGATTGGATCAAATGGTCCCTGTTGCATGGCTGGGCCACATCTCAATTGTGTTCTGATGTGGAGCATCCCGTTCGAACATCCGCATGATTTGGGATGGGCAGCTGGACGGGGAAGCACAGCCAGGATAAACAGCAACATCTGCTGGAAACTCCCAGGAGAAAAGCTCTCCTTTTGTTGCATACTAAGTCATTAAAACAGCAAGAAAAGGAAAGAGGACTTTAATTTCCCACCATATGTGGACAATATTTTAATGCCAAGGTACCCGGGGAGACGGGTCCTGCCTTCGGCTGGCAGGCCTGGGAGGAGGGCCAGGCATGGAAGGTTTGCCATGTACCTGAGCCAAGGATTTCCCTGCAGGGAGGATTTCAGGAGCCTGGGCTGGGTCTGCTCAACTCTGTCTTCCTGGTTTTCCTTTGCCTCCCCAGGACTAAGTCTCACTTAGAGCCCTGGGGATGCTACTGGGGTTTCAGACTCATGCCTACACTATTGTCTGAGACCCCCTTCGAGGCCGTGGTCATTTCTCTGAATCTGCCGCCAAGCCCCTGGGCCACTGAGATAGGAATTCCCCAGTAGTCCAGCCTGGTGTCAGGCTGACTGGATGCTGCCCTGTATCTGCCTGGACCCCCACGAGCCGTCTGCTGGAAGGAGAGTAGGCTGGATCTGGAAGCCCCCACTCCAGTCTCCAAAATGGCCCATGTGACTTTGGTTGAGAGACTTGGCATCCCTGGGTCTTGGCATCCTCATCTGTAGAATGGAGAAGGTGGAGTGTGCTACTGGGTGTCATGAGATTGAAAGAAATACTGACACCTGCTCGTGCTGGGCGCTTCCACTGCTGGGTGGCATGCGTGGTGCCGTGCCCCTGTGGGTCCCAGCTATTCAGGAAGCTGAGGCCGGAGGATCGCTTGAGCCCAGGAGTTGGAAGCTGCAGTGAGCTGTGATTGCGCCACTGCACTCCAGCCTAAGCAACAGAGCAAGACCCTATCTTTTAAAAAAATATATATGGGCTGGGTGAGGTGCCTCACACCTGTGATTCCAGCACCTTGGGAGACCAAGGCAGGCAGATCACCTGAGGTTGGGAGTTCAAGACCAGCCTGACCAACATGGAGAAACCCCCGTCTCTACTAAAAATATAAAATTAGCTGGGCATTGTGGTACATGCCTGTAATCCCAGCTACTCGGGAGGAGGCTTAGGCAGGAGAATCACTTGAACAAGGAGGTGGAGGTTGCGGTGAGCCAAGATGGCGCCACTGAACTCTAGCCTGGGCAACAAGAGCGAAACTCCATCTCAAAAAAAAATAAAAATAAAAATAAACAGAGATGAGATCACGATAAAGGCTGGTACAGTCTCTCATCTTCTGATTAGTAACCAATGATGTCCTTTCTTCCCTTCAGTGCTCATCTGGAGATCATGGTTGGGAAGAGGAGGCAGGAGCGTCGTCTGAGCTGGCTCATGAGGGGAGTTTCAGCGTGTCGTGTGGCCCCTTGTTACAGGGCCTTTTGCCAAGGCTGCTCTTGGAGCCTGCCAATAGCATCATGAAGACTCTGCACTCCTCGCAGTGACGATGCTACAAACCCAGAAGGAGCAACTGCCTCATCTCTGTTTCTCAGTGTAGAGAGTAAATTGCACAATGAGCCCTTGCCTCTGTCATCTGCCTTCCCCTAGCTCCTTGACCCAGACAACACAGCCCTGTTCCTCCATCTCCCAGGAATAGGAATTCCATCTCTGCCCTGAGCTGGACACCAGAATCTGCCCACTGGGTTTGGATACCCACAAGAGCCTCCCTGGACAATGCTCTTCACTGGCCGGGCTGGCCGTTGGCAGCGGCTGTTTGTGTCTTGGGGATCAGCCCCTATTGTAGCTGCCGTCTTTTGTGTGCCTAGGAGGGCCCTATTGAGAGGCTTATTATTATTATTATTATTCTTTAGAGACAGTGCCTCATTCTGTCACCCAGGCTGGAGTGCAGTGGCACATTCTTGGCTCACTGCAGCCTTGAATTCCTGGGCTTAAGCAGTCCTCCTGCCTTAGCCTCCCCAGTAGCTAGGACTACAGGCACATGCCACCATGCCTGGCTAATTTTTGAATTATTTTTTGTAGAGAAAGAGACTCACTGTGTTACCCAGGCTGGCCTCAAACCCCCAGTCTCAAGAAATTCTCCCAAGTCAGCCTTTCAAATTGCTGGGACTACAGACGTGAATCTTGGGAGGCTTAGAACCAACATTTCTCTTTCAACATGTCCTCAACCCTCCCTCTTGGGAAAAGAAGGTCATCTTGTCCCACCTTTAGTCTAAGCAAAAGGCTTAGAGCAAAGTTTCATTCTCAATTGTAGCAGCTACCCAGTCCTGATTGTGGATCTTGATTATGAGTTTACTGAGTAGTTGATCTGAAAGAGCATATTAGTCAGGTTAAGCTATGCTCTGCTGCAGTAACAAACAATGCCCAAGTCTCATGACTTTCACTCAGTTGATGTCTATTTCGTGTTCATGCAAATTCTGTTGCTGGTCTGGGTGACTATTCAGGACAATCCTCTAGGTGTTTTCCCAACAATCCACCCATCTGTGCCTGATTCAAGGGAAGAAGGAGGTGCAATGATCCCTGGATCCAGAGAGAAGATGGTGGGGATGGTGGGGAGTAGTCCTGATGCCTCCCACAGCTGATAATCAGAATAATAGTCACAGCACACTCATGGTGGCTGCTGACATCCTGGTGCTGTACTGAGCATGGCACATGTTAAGTCATTCAACTCTCACAGCAATCTTATAAGGCAGGCATTCTTTTCATACACATTTTATAGAAGAGGAAACTGAGACTCAGAGAAATGAAGTGATTTGCCTGAGGTCTGCACAACCATCCCTCCAGTGCTACCTCCAGGAGAACCTCATTGATGGGGATACAGGGAACAGCCCCCAAGCCTCTTGGCATCCTCCAGAGCTTGCTGGGACTGCACTGTGGCATTCTCTTTGCTGAGTAATGTGCCTGATTTTCCTGTAGTCTGTTGGGACCAGATAGGCCAGAGAGTATGGTACTGCCTTAGTTTCCCCAAAGTGGCAGAGGGACAGGGATGAAGGCAGTCAACCAGCACACAGACTAAAATCAGGACAAGATTTGTGGTGTGACTGTGCTGCAAGCAGGAGCCCCCAGTTCTGTGGGAAGTAGCTACTCATGGGGGATCTCAAAGTCTTTGAAACAAAAGTGATGATTTTGGCCCACTGAGGAAATGCTTGCTGCCACCCTTGAAACTCTCTGGACACTCCAGTGGTGTTTGTGGGTACGAATCCTTGGCTTTTGACAAATCAAGGTTCATTCTAATGCTGTTTCCCAAGGCCCGGCCCAAAGCACCCTGATCAATGGGCAGCCCCCGAATTGTGCCAACACCATGGACTTTGGAGGTCAGGTCTCAGTTACGATGGCTGTGTTAGTCCATTTGCCTTGCTATAAAGAGATACCCAAGGCTGGGTAATTTATAAAGAAAAGAGGTTTGTTTTGGCTCATGGTTCTGCAAGCTGCACAGGAAGCATGGTGCCAGCATGTGTTTCTTATAAGGATACTCGGGAAGCTTCCAATCATGGCGGAAGGCAAAGGCAGTGCAGGCATGTCACATGGCAAGAGAGGGAGCGAGAGAGAGAAAAGGAGATGCCTAGCTCCTTTTTTTTTTTTTTTTTTGAGACAGAGTCTTACTCTGTCACCTAGGCTGGAGTGCAATGGCACGATCTCAGCTCACTGCAACCTCTGCCTCTTGGGTTCAAGAGATTCTCCTGCCTCAGCCTCCTAAGTAGCTTGAATTACAAGAGCCTGCCACCACACCTGGCTAATTTTTGTATTTTTAGTAGAGATGGGGTTTTGCCTTGTTGGCCAGGCTGGTCATGAATTCCTGACCTCAAGAGACCTGCCTGTCTTGGCCTCCCAAAGTGCTGGGATTACAGGTGTGAAACACTGTTCCTGGCCCCAGGCTCCTTTTAACAATCAGATCTCATGGTAAGCAACACAGCAATAGCTCACTCATTACGGCAAGGACAGCACCAAGCCATTCATGAGGAATTGACCCTAAGGACCCAGACACCTCCCATAAGACCCCATCTCCAATATTAGGAATCACATTTTGATGAGATTTGGAGGGGACACATATCCAAACTATATCAATGGTATTTGCCTGTGAGAAACAAAAAACCCAATGAATGTTATATTAAATAAGTTTATTTGCCTCATGCAATAATGACCAGGGGGAAGAGAATCCATGGATGTCATCAAAACCCAGATTACTTCTACCTCCTTTCTCTGCCATCCTTGGCATGTGGAACTGATTGCCTCATGGCCACAGAATAGTTGCTGTGCCTCCAGACATCATATCTGTATTCCAGGCAGAATAAAGGGAGAAATCTGATTGGCTGAATCTGTTCCAAAGCCTCTGCCTTTTTGGCTTACATCTTCACGGCCCAAACTGGTCAGTTGGCCACATCTAGCTGCAAGGAAGTCTGGCAAGTTAAGGTTTCTATCATGTCTAGAAGAGGAAGGTAAGGAAAAGGGAGCTGGAAATGGCACTGGGCATCCAATCCTTGCCGTCTGCCAAAGACAGGCAGATTTGGCAATACCACTTAGAACATGACTTTGCACACATTATTTATTAGAACTTCAGTTTATTCAGTTGGAAAATGAGGGCAATAACAGTATCTCCCTCCCAGGGTTGCAGTGCCTAGAATACAGTAAGTGTTTAATAAATGGTAAATCTCATTGTAATTATTATAATAGGGAAACAATATTTACATAAAAAGGCTAGCACAGCCCCAGTTAATGTCGTTCTGGAAAATTACTGAACTATCCCAAATTATACAGTAATATATCCCAAAATATATTCTACCATCCCTGAGGAGGTAGCTTAAAGTTTTACTTCAAGAGTCCTGAGGCTGAAGAGGGTGGAAATTGCTAACCTGTTTTCTTTGGAGCCAGTCAGAAGAGTCCATCAGGGGGAATAAACCGAGAAGGAGGGAGGTCGACCAGGAAGCTTACAGGACCACAGTCAGGGCCCTGCTCTGCCCATGTGAGGTTGTGATTCTGCGGAGACAAGCGAGGATGGAGACTTCCCAGAACTGGAATGACTCAGATTTTCACCTGCTGCCCTCTCCCTGGTGGAGCTGGCACCCTCTCCCCACCCCACCCACTTCTGTGATGCATTGTTTTGGCTGTTAAGCATACAGAAAGCGGATGGAAGCTGGAGGCTGGAGGCCGGGGCTCCGAGGTGAATATGCAGATGTTGAGAGCTGGGACCAGCACTTGAGCTGGCTTCACCTTGGAGCTGGGGGCTGCAGCAGGAGATGCCCCAGTTCCTGGTGTCCCATGGGGATGAAAACTGGGAAGGTCAAGCAGACAGATTTCTGCAGAAAGGAGGTTCCAGCCCTTGTTTAACCAGCCCAGGTTCCTCTGAGAGCCTCCAAGGGTCGTGGTCCACAAGGAGGAGAGTGGACAAGACCCCCATGGGGACCCCCCATGGCTGTTCTGCTTGGGGCTGGTCTCCAAGGAGCCCTATCAGTCCCGGGCTTTGGGGAGGTCACGTGGGCATGTCCCAGGGCCCTGTGCAGGCGCAGCTCAGCCCTTGGGTCCCGAGTGGGTCATTTGAGCTGACACAATGTCTGGGGAAGCACAGGTATCCCAGAAATGGGTGGGAGATGCCGGATGCCACTCCACACACTGCACACGGATGGTATGGAGCTGGCTTGACCGGGCTTGGCTGGTGTCACTCTGCTTAGTGTCATGAGTGTCCATCTGTCCTGTCTCCTTCCCAGTACTCCAGCAGCAGGGAAGCCTAGGAGAGACTCAAGAGGACATGCTGCCTGGTGAAGCCATTCATGCATATTGAGCATACATAATGCGCCGACTGCATGCACTGCCCTGGGCCAGACCAGTGTTAGAGACAGCCCTGGTCAAGTGCTGAATGCAACTCTTGATTTTGCTTTGAAGTCTGCTGATTTCTCCCCTCTAGGATGATTTTTTTTTAAGAGATAACTCAGAGTTCGTCAATTGGAAAGAGACACTAAGGAAAAATTAAATTTGGAGTATCGGTGTCCTAAATGGTCAATCCAAGTTGACACCAAGCAGCTGGCCCTCTAGGGAAATCAGCCCCCCCTAAAGGGGTTGGATTTGGGGAGGAAATTGGAGGACTACTGCCTGGCACACAGGTGTCCTCTTCTGAGGCATCTGGGCTAAGCTGGGCCGGGGAATAATTGTCCATCAGCCCACCCCTCCTCCTAGCAGGTCCCTGACTTGACCCATTGGTTTGAGCTTCTCATTAACCTCCAAGATCGTTCCTGTCTTGGGGCCTTTGCACCTGCTGTCTCATCTCCTTGGGCAGAAATGCTCTTTTCCCAATTCTGTGGCCAGAGCCCCTCCTTTCTCACTCTGCAGGGGTCACCTCTTAAGGCAGAGTAGCCACCCAGTCACTCTTCACCCTCTGCGCCTTTCTCTTAGTTTTTTTCTTTTTTAGAATTTTATTTTAGAGACAGGGTCTCACTCTGTAGCCCAGACCGGAGCACCATGGTGCCATCATAGCTCACTGCAGCCTCGAACTACACATTTCTGGGCTCAAGCAATCCTCCTGCCTCAGCCTCTCGAGTAGCTGTGACTACAGGTGCAGCCCCCACACCTGGCTAATTTATTTAATTTTTGTACAGAGGAGGGTCTTTCTATGTTGCCCAGGCTGGACTCGAACTCCTAGCCTCATGTGATCCTCCCATCTCAGTCTCTCAAATTGCTAGGATTATAGGCATGAGCCACTGTGCCTGGCCCCATGGTTTTATTCCTTTTTTTTTTTTAATTTCATTTTACTTTCAGTTCTGGGATACATGAGCAGAATGTGCAGGTTTGTTACATAGGTATACACGTGCCATGGTGGTTTGCTGCACCTATCAACCTGTCATCTAGGTTTTAAGCCCGGCATGCATGACACATTTGTCCCAGTGCTCTCCCTCCCCTTGCCCCCCATCCTCCAACAGGCTGTGGTGGGTGATGTTCCTCTCCCTGTGTCCATGTGTTTTCATTGTTCAACTCCCACTTATGAGTGAGAACATGCGGTGTTTGGTTTTCTGTTCCTGTGTTAGTTTGCTGAGAATGATGGCTTCCAGCTTCGCCCATGTCCCTGCAAAGGACACGAACTCATTCTTTTTTATGGCTGCAGGCTTTATTCTTTAGCAGCACTTATCTTGACATGGTCTCATAACATCCTTCTCCTCCCACTAGGGGATAAGCCCTGTAGCCCCAGTACGTAGAAAAGATCATAGTGCATAGTAGGTCCTCAGTAAATATTATTAGGATGGATGAAAGGGTCCCATTTTACAGATGAGACAACTGAGACCCAGAAGCCAATAGACTTACCAAAGCCCACATCATGGGTCAGTGCCAGGATTTGAACCCAGTCTTCTGTGCTCTTTCTTCCTAGCACTGCCCTCCCTCTCAAATGCTCCAGGTCTCTTCTCATCTCAGCCTGATGATTCCAGCTCTATACTTACAGCCGCTTGACCTTATCCACAAGCCACTTACCTTCCTGTGCCTCAGTTTCCCCTTCTGTAAACTGGGAGTGATAGTGATATTGCCTGTCTTAGAGTATATGTAAATGGTAAATGAGACCACATACATGGGGCCTTGGAGCCAAGTCTTAAAAATGAGCATGGGCCGGGTGCTGTGGCTCATACCTGTAATCCCAGCACTTTGGGAGGCCAAATTGGGAGGATCACTTGAGCCTAGGAGTTTGAGACCAGCCTGGGCAATGCAGCGAGACCCTACCTCTACAAAAAAAGAAAAGAAAAGAAAAATTAGCCAGGTGTGGTGCCGTGCACCTGTGGTCCCAGCTACTTGGGAGGCTGAGGTGGGAGGATTGCTTGAGCCTGGGAAATAGAGGCTGCAGTGAGCTATGATCACACCACTGCACTCCAGCCTGGTTGACAGAGCAAGACCCTGTCTCAAAAAACTGCCTGAGTTCATTCATAGCTGCTCTCTGCCCTCCACTGGTATCTCAAAACATCCTCGCCATCCTTGCTACGTGGACGTTTCTTTGTTGTTGTTGTTTTTAGACAGAGTCTCACTCTGTCACCCAGGCTGGAGTGCAGCGGCGCAATGTCGGCTCAACGGCAACCTCCACATTCTGGATTCGAGTGATTTTCCTGCCCCAGCCTCCTGAGTAGCTGGGGCTACAAGTGCCCAACACCATGCCTGGTTAATTTTTGTATTTTTAGTAGAGATGGGGTTTCGCCACATTGGCCAGGCTAGTCTTGAACTCCTGACTTTAGGTGATCCACCCACCTCAGCCTCCCAAAATGCTGGGATTACAGGTGTGAGCCACTGTGCCCGGCCAGACATTTCTGATATTACAAACTGGCCCTTGTACTGAATAAGACTGGGACCTCCACATTGAATCACACTGGGACCCTTGGGCCAACACAGGCTATTGGCCCAGGGCGACAGTGATGTGTGCAGTGATGACAGTGGGCACTGCCAGGTCAGGAAGACTACTGGGGGGTGGGAGTGGGTATTCTAGTGCCAGACCCTCTTACATGCGATATCTGTGCCTTCCAGAAGAGCTGAGACTATAACTGTAGATTTTGATATCTGATCTGGCGACTGATGTTTTTTCTGAAAATGATGTCACCGTGACCTTCCTGATGTCTGCATCAGCTGTCCCTGCTGTCAAGATTTCTCCCTGGGCCTGGGCTGTTGAGCTCCCTGCCTGTGATTCGTGGAACTGCTGGCATTGCAGAGGGAAGAGGGGGAGTAGGGCAGCAGGTCTGCCATGTATAGTTGTGCAGGTTGCAGATTTGAGGTCCTAGGGAGGCTCTGTGCACATGGCGGGTTTCTTCAGACCATCCTTGCATTCCTGCTATTTTCATGCTTGTATTCTTGCTTGCTGTCTCTGAGACAAAGTAGCAAACATAAGACACCAGGTTGGCCAAGTGCGGTGGCTCACGCCTGTAATCCCAGCACTTTGGGAGTCCGAAGCGGGTGGATCACCTGAGATCAGGAGTTTGAGACCAGCCTGGCCAACATGGTGAAATCCGATCTCTACTAAAAAATACAAAAATTAGCCAGGCATGGTGGCAGTTACTCAGGAGGCTGAGATGGGAGAATCGCTTGAACTCGGGAGGTGGAGGTTGCAGTGAGCCAAGATTGTACCATTGCACTCCAGCCAGGGTGACAAGAAAGGAACTCTGTCTCAAACAAAACAAAACAAAATGAAACAAAAAACACCAGGTTTGCTCATTTCTTGTAGCATCAGAATTTCACAAAGTCCCTGACTCTGTGAAGGTGGGCAGCTCTCCCGAAAGATGCTTTAAAGACAAAACAAGACAGAGCACACAGCCCACCACGTCTCTTGCCCGAGTCACTGCATTCCTCAAAACGTAGACTGGGAATGGTGATTCACGCCTGTAATCCCAGGATTTGGGGAGGCCAAAGCCCACCTGTACTCCCAGCTACTCAGGAGGCTCAGGCAGGAGAATCACTTGAGCCCAAGAGGTGGAGGCTGAAGTGAGCCTCGATCACACAACTGCACTCCAGCCTGGGTGACAGAGCAAGACCCTGTCTCTTAAAAAATAATAAGAATAAAATTAAATGACCCTAGTCCTTGCCTTCTTCTGCACACAAAATGACATCTAACAGGGTCGTGATTACACTTCTGTAAGCTATAACCAGTTGTTCTTTTGCACTCAAACTTTGATGTGATTTTACACGTACTGAACCTCCACTACCTGTATGTAAGCGGTGAATTAAAACAGTAATTGGTCCCTAGCAAGCAGACTACAAAAAACAAACACAAAAGCAAAAAAGGAAGAAACACTGATTGCTTCAGAGAAGTCTGATTGAACCTCTCTAAAGGGCTGCCCCTGGGCTATGGGCCTCAGTCTATAGTCCTCAATATTACTTCTGAATAAAATGAACTTTAATTCTTTAAAAGCTTGATTTTTCGCCAGGCGGGGTGGCTCACACCTGTAATCCCAGCACTTTGGGAGGCCAAGGCAGGCGGATCATTGAGGTTAGGAGTTTGAGACAAGCCTGGCCAACGTGATGAAACCCCGTCTCTACTAAAAATACAAAAATTAGTGGGGCGTAGTGGCGGGCACCTGTAATCCCAGGTACTCGGGAGGCTGAGGCAGGAGAATTGATTGAACCCAAGAGGCAGAGGTTGCAGCGAGCCGAGATTTCACCATTGCACTCCAGCCTGGGCAACAAAAGTGAAACTCCATCTCAAAAAAAAAAAAGAAAAGAAAGAAAAGCTTGTTCTTTTTTTTCTTTAGTTGACATGTCTATCTCCCCTACAGGTCTGAGCCCTTAAACACTGAGATGTCATTGCCCCTGCATCCAGTGCCTAGCTGAGGCCAGGCCATCAACATGATTGCTAGTACCATTGCATAAGCCACACATGTGGTCTAAATTCTCCAGCAACCACATCAAGCCCATGTATGCCTAGTGTTCCATTATTGGAACGCTAAGAATGCGGGGGTTGTTTATATCCTACTGCTCAATGTCATCACCAAGGTCTGATTGCAAAAATTCAAAACATTGCAACCTCAGACATAAATGGGTTAAAACAGGAAAATGAAACAGATGAAGTACATTTTAAGAATATATTCCATTTTAACCCAACGTACCCAAAATGTTTATCATCCCGACATATAATCAATATAAGAATTGCGAAGGAAATATTTTACATTTTTGGTACTCAGTCTTAGAAATCTGGTGTGTATTTTACACTCACTGCGTATCTCCATTCACACCCTAAATTTTCCTCAGAAATACTTGATCCGTATTTAGACTTCTTTAAAAATTTGCAGTTGAAAAAAAAGCAGATTCTAACGTCTAAGTGGTTCCAAACATCTTGACGCGTTTTCTGATAAGTCCCTCTGGCATCCATTCTTAAAATTCAAATGAATTGATAACAAACACAATTTATAAAAGAAAAGTTCAGCTCCTCAGTCATGCTAGCCACTTAAAATTCCAAATGCTTTATAGCCACATGGGGCTGGTGACCATTGTATTGGGCAACACGTAGAGAACATTTTCAGAGCTCTAGAAAGTTCTGTGGGGCAGAGCAAAGCCAGGCCCTCGTGTCCTTTGGCCAAGGGTATGCCTTATCCATCCAGGTACTTAGGCCTTCAGCTCATCCCTGAGGGGTTTGTGGTCAGTGCTGTCCCTCTAGGCGACCCCAAAATACTCCCCACTGAAACCAGTAATACTTTTACTACTAGTAATACTTTTACTTTTACAAAAGCCAAACACAATTCTGTCAAACATACGAGTGACACAACTTAGAGCCTGCCCAGCTCAGAATGAAAAGGTAGATTTTGGCCGGGCGTGTTGGCTCACGCCTATAATCCAGGACATTGGGAGGCCGAAGTGGGAGGATAATCTCAGGTCAGGAATTCAAGACCAGCCTGACCAACATGGTAAACCCCGTCTCTACTAAAAACACAAAAATTAGCCGGGCATGGTGACACATGCCTGTAATCCCAGCTACTCGGGAGGCTGAGAAAGGAGAATTGCTTGAACCCGGGAGGTGGAGGTTGCAGTGAGCCGAGATCCCACCATTGCACTCCAGCCTGGGCAACAGGGTGAGACTCTGTCTCAAAAAAAAATAAATAAATAAAGGTAGACATTATAATTCCCTCTACACCTTTGTTTTTCAGATGGGGACACAAAACCTAAAAAAAAAAAAATTCAAGAGGCCGGGCGCAGTGGCTCGTGCCTGTAATCTCAGCACTTTGGGAGGCCGAGGTAGGTGGATCACCTGAGGTCAGGAGATCAAGACCAGCTTAGCCAATATAGTGAAACCCCGTCTCTACTAAAAATACAAAAGTTAGCTGGGCGTGGTGGTGTGTGCATCTGTAGTCTCAGCTACTCGGGTGGCTGAGGCATGAGAATTGCTTGAACCCAGGAGACAGAGGTTGCAGTGAGCCAAGATCGCGCCATTGCACTCCAGCCTGGGTGACTAAGCAAGACTCTGTCTCAAAAAAAAACAAAAAACAAAAACAAAACAAACAAACAAAAAAACTTCATGAAACTCCTGGGAGACAAAGGGTTTCCAGAACACGTGGAAAAATGAAGTCTGAAGTGGACACATCTTTAAGCACTTCCTGGATGGGGCCCATCTGGTCACTTTCGGTGCCACTGGAGAGTGGTGAGTGAGGCTGCCAGATGAGTACGTCACTGTGAGTTCATTAGCAGACCAGATCTTATGTCGGCTGAAGGCTGCTGCTTTAATTTTATTTGTTGCTGTTTCAAGGTTTTGGTCTGCTTATGCGATCTCCCATCAATGCCCCCCAAATAAACAATCCATCCCCAAAGTGGCACATTTGCTGGTATTCCTCAGATTAAAATCCCTAAACTAGGTATTTAATTTGGATTTGGCGTGGCCACTATCGGCCTCAGATAGCGTCAGAATCAAAATAAAATTTGGAGCTCTTATGAGACAACCAGCAACTTTCTCTGACGCCAGACTTCTCTCACGCTGGTCTTTCTTGCTTCTAACGATGGGTCTGGAGGCAATCGTCAGTGATATTTTTGTGGCTGAGGCTGGTTTCTGGCCGAGTCTGCCTAATTACGTGTTGGAGTGCATGTCACACCTGCTTCCTGAGCTCGCAGAACACAGGAATGCGCTATGTAATATTTATGGTTCCTGTTAAAACCCACAGAATAATTTACGACGCTTGGCACTGGGCTGTTGTCTTCGACAGAGGCTCCCTGCCTTGGTAGAAATGCCCCTTCCCCTCCACGCCTAGGTCAGGACCAGTACAGAGGAGACTCAGCCGACCCTGCCCTGAGATGGCCCTCCCAGTTAGAGAAGTGGGGAGGGGCTCCCCTGGCTAGCACCTAGCCTGGGAATTTGGGTTAGAGGTGAGATGAAAACCCCATTTAAAGAGGTTCAGGCTGGGAGCAGTGGCTCACGCCTGTAATTCCAGCACTTTGGGAGGCCGAGGCAGGAGGATCGCCTGAGGTCAGGAATTCCAAACCAGGCTGGCCAATATGGCAAAACTCTGTCTCTACTAAAAATACAGAAATTAACCACCGTGGTGGCACGCACCTGTAGTCCCACCTACTCAGGTGGCTGAGGCATGAAAATCGCTTGAACCCAGGAGGTGGAAGTTGCAGTGAGCCAGGATTGCACCACTGGGTGCCTCCTGGGTTCCAGCCTGGGTGACAGAGCAAGACTGTGTCTGAAAAAAAAAAAAAAAAAAGATGCTCAGAAATGGGTCAAGTGTGGTAGCTCATGGCCTATAATCTTAGTGCTTGAGAGGCCAAGGTAGGAGCATCCCTTGAGAACAGGAGTTTGAGACCAGCCTGGACAACACAGGGAGACCCCATCTCTACAGAAGAAAAATTTTAAAATTAGCTAGGCATGCTGGTATGCACCTGTAGTCCCAGCTATTTGGAAGGCTGAGGCAGGGGGATCACTTGAGCCCAGGAGTTTGAGGTGACAGTGAGCTATGGATCATGCCGCTGCACTCCAGCCTGGGTGACAGGATGAGATCCTGTCTCTACTAAATAAACAAATTTTAAAAAAGCTAAAAAAATTTTTTAAAAATATAAAAAATAAATATGTCTTTTCACACAGCCATGCATTCTTTCATTCTGCACCCTCACCATGGTCCTGTCTCCAGCTTTATTCTGGACAGAAAGCTCTTGGAAGTGGGGCTGGAGGGGAAGAGTGATGAAGACAGTTAGGGGTGGGAGAGGGGAAAAGAGGGGACCCCAAGAGACCCAAGTTTCTGCTTATACTCCTCCCTCTCTCCTTCCTTCCCTTCTTTTCTGGGCTTTCTCCAGAAATTCACGTTGAAACCTAACCCCAATGTGAAGGTATTTGAAGTTGGGGCCTTTGGGAGATGATTAGGTCATGAGGGGTTCATGTCCTTATAAAAGGGACCGCAAAGAGCTCTCTTCCTCCCTCCTCCATGTAAGGACTCAGCAAGAAGATGCCATCTATGAACCAGAAAGCAGGTTCTCGCCAGACTTGGAATTTGCCAGCACCTTGACCTTGGACTCCCCAGCCTCCAGAACTGTGAGCAATAAATTTCTGTTGTCGATAAGCCACCAGTCTAAGATGTCCCGTTAAAGCAGCCTGAAGAGACTGAGGTCCTTCCTTCCTTTCTTCCCTTCTTCCTTCCATCCTTCCTTCCTTCCTCCCTCCCTCTCTCCCTCCCTTCCTTACTTCCCTCCTTCCTTCTTTCCTTCCTCCCTCCCTCCCTTCCTCCTTACTTTCCTTCCTTCCTCCCCTCCTTCCTTCCTTCCTTCCTTCTTCCCTCCCTCCCTTCCTCTCTTCCTTCTTTCTTTTCTCTCTTTCTTCCTTCCTTCTTTCCTTCCTCCCTCTCTCCCTCCCTTCATTCCTTCCTTCCTTCCAGTAATATTTGATAAGCACCTACTGCATATCAGACACTAAAACTACACCAAATAACAGTAAGAATAATAAACCCAAGTCCCTGCCCTTGGGACATGTTTTGCCCGGAGGAAGACAGAAACATTCCCTACAGAATTCCACAATGTGTAAATTCACAACTGCTAACTACCATGGAAGAGCACATACATTCTCCTCTCAGTTTCTTTCTTTCGTTTTTAAATCGTATTAACTAATTAATTAATTAATTTTGAGATGAGGTCTTGCTCTGTTGCCCAGGCTGGAGTCCAGTAGCACAATCATAGCTCATTGCAGCCTCCACCCCCCCGGGCTCAAGTGATCCTCCTGCCTCAGCCTCTTGAGTAGCTGGGACCACAGGTGCACACCAGCATGCCCAGGTAATTTTTTATTTTATTTATTTATTTATTTATTTATTTTGAGATGGAGTCTTTCTCTGTTGCCCAGGTTGGAGTGCAGTGGCATGATCTTGGCTCACTTCAACCTCTGCCTCCCAGGTTCAAAGGATTTTCCTACCTCAGCCTCACAAGTAGCTGGGATTACAGGTGCCTGCCACCACATCCAGCTAATTTTTTGTATTTTTAGTAGAACTGGGGTTTCACCATGTTGGCAAGGCTGGTCTTGAACTCTTGACCTCAAGTGATCCACCCACCTCAGCCTCCCAAAATGTTGGGATTACAGGCGTGAGCCACCAAGCCCGGTGGTAATTTTTTAATTTTTTGTAGACATGGGGTCTCCCTATGTTGCCCAGGCTGGTCTCAAACTCCTGGCCTCAAGCGATTCTCCCACCTCAGCCTCCCAAAGAACTGAGATTATAGGCATGAGCCACTGTGCCCAGCCTATTGTCTCTGTTTCTTAAACATCTCCAAAGTCCAAGGAAGCGTAAGTTTTTATCTTCACTGGCTTAATGCCCACATGGGTGCACAGTAGGCTTGGATTTCTGGGAATTTGTCCCTGTGGTACCAAGCATTTGGCTATCTGTAAATAGTCACATCATTCATTCATTCATTCATTTGTTCATTCCCTCAAATAACAGGTAGACTCTATGCTGGGTGCTGGGGTACAGAGCTGTGAACAGGAGACTCTAGCTCAGAAGGAAGACAGCGATGATGGAAGTGAGCCATGGAGGGTTGGGAGGGCTCTGTGGAGGGAGGCCTCGTGCTTAGGGAGAAGGCAGATGGGTATCAGGAGCTGGTTGGTGTGGATGTAACTGAAAAGAACCCAAATGAGAGAAGGCAAAGGCTCCTGATTCAGAGCTCGCTATAGCAAGGGAGTCGGCCACTGTCATTTGGCATTAGGCAGACAGACTCAAAGGCAGGTAGAGGAAAGCTTTAGAGAGAAAAGGGAAGGCCCAGGTGTGCCCTGGTTGGAGGCTGGAGAGATCTCCCTGGAAACAGGGCTCCTATGAGGTTGGATAGAATGGAGCCTCACTGGCTTCCTCTACTTGGTCATGAATTGGAAGTGCGGGGAAAAATTTTTCAAGAAGCTGGTAGTTACTGATCTAGCCCTGGTGTTTGGTTTGACTTCCTCGGCTGGCGGCTGCAGGAGGTGGGTCAGAGTTCCATTGTCATACACGGGCCGAACACTGGTGTTTGCCTTCCAGTCTCAGCCCTGAATGCCCAGCTCTGTTCCATCCTCAGAACGAGCCCTTATTTCCATGCATCCCATCTCTCATCGGGAAAGCTTTCTGGACATGGATTCAGGAGCTGAGTCTAGAAACAGAGGAGTTGTTTCCGGGAAAGGGTGGACCGGACAGAGGAATCAGCATCCTTGGCACAGGCATCCAGGGAATCTCGGGCAGCTGCAGGGAAGGGCGGGGCTTTGCGCTTCAAGAGGGAGGGAAATGCGATGAGGTCAGAGAAGGGAGCAAGTGCTGGGGCATTAGGGACCCCATATATCCCGGGAAAGTGGTATGAACCTTACCTGAGGAGTCATGGGGAGTCACTGGAGGGTTTTAAGCCAGGGCAAGCCATGATCTGAACAGAGTGCTAGAAGGATGGATGGGACTGTGTGGGGACAATGCGTTGTTGAAGGACCTTGAGAGGAGGTGGGAAAACCTGCGGTCCCAGTTGTCCAGCAAGAGATGAGGCTCCTGAGTCACTGCAGGGTCAGTCAAGGTGAGTAGCTCCTGCTGAGTGACATAGATGCACCCCTGGGCTCCACACAACAGCCTGGGTGTCCCTGGAGGCAGCCTACCCTCAAGATGTTTGGGGCCATGTCCTCCAGGCCTCCAACTTGCCCTGACCAATGTTTAAACCACATATCTCAGATTCAGCTGACATTGAACTCACAGAACTCATGTGGCTAAAAGCAAGGGTGGGTTGAACCTGAAGACAGGTTGGGATGGCTCTTAACTGAGATGTTGCCATGTCATACTGTGCCTCATGAGCTTGAGTAGATGACCAGGGGAACTTGGCTGACCTCTGAGCATCTCCAATTTGGTATTGTGCAAAGGAATGAATGAGTTAATGAATTAGTGAGTGAAGGAGTGAATGAATTAATTAACAAACCAACAAATGAATGAGTATGTGAATGAATTAACAAACCAACAAGTGAATGAATGAGTGGAGTGAATTAATGAATTAACAAACCAATGAGTGAATGAATGAGTGAATGAATTAATGAATGAACAAACCAAGTGAAATAAATGAGCAAATGACTGACTGGACCAACAGTGAATGAATGAAGGAAGGAGTGAATAAACGATTGAGTGAATGGATGAACAAGCCAATGGATGAACCAAGCAAATGAATGAACAAACTGAGTGAATGAATGAACAAACTGAGGGAATGTATGAATGAGTGAATGAACAAACCAACAAGAGTGAATGAATGAATGGACAAACCAACAAATGAATGAATGAGTGAACAAATGGACAAACGAATGAATGAGTAAATGAATGAATGGACAAACAACAAATGAATGAATGGGTGAACAAATGAATGAATGAGTAAATGAATGAATGGACAAACAACAAATGAATGAATGAGTCCATGAATCAGTGGACAAACTAACAAATGGATGAATGAGTGAAAGAATGAATGGACAAATCAACAAATGATGGATGAGTGAATGAATGAGTAATACATCAAAGCTCCTGCATCCTACCAATGTGCTTGCTTATAAAACAAGGATGTAATTTAAGTTCCTAATGAGCCTTTGAGTGTGTTCCATAATTAGGGAAGGCTCTGGCGGGCAGATGTGTGGGCCAATTGCTACTCAGAGAACAAACCACTTCTTTGTTGAGTTGATCCAGGATGGAGATTTACCAAAGTGAAAACTAATGAGACTCCACAGTCACCGGGTTTTATGTGCAAGCGTATAATACCGGTGTAATTATACGGGTGCATCCATAAATTGGACACAAAGCTGGAAAATGGGCTTCAGTGGCAAAGGCAAAAGAATGACAGAGCCATAAAAGATACACCATGCCCCAGCCGTGTGAAAGCCACCATGATGGAGCGTTTGTTTCCAAGGACTTAGCGATCTGGGGTCTCCTTTGTCATTCCCTAATCTTGTCCTTTCTTCTTAAAGTCAGGCAGTGCCCAAATCTTGGCGTTCTCCCCACGTCTGAACTGCAGATGTCAGGGATTGCTCTGAGCTGGCGGGGAGTATTGCTTGCACTTTTTGTGGCTTCAAGCCATGTTGTTCGTTAATCACAGAGCTTAAAATCTGATCAGACAAGATCTCACTTTAGCCTTTCTAAGCTGGCAATTTTGCAGAATGCCCAGAGAATGACTGACATTCATTACATTAATTGTAAAACCCTTTAACCACCCGTTCTATCTGCAAACAGAAGCTCTTGAGCAGGGAGGAACTGGCAGCAAGCCTGCTCCTCTCTCTAAGCCCAGTTTCTTTCTCTGTAAATGAGGGGTTTGGTATAGTTGCCCTGTTCGTAAATTACCCTAAACTTCGAAATCTCTGATTTACTCCGCAGGAAGTGACTTCTGTGGCAGTCTTGGGCCCACGCTGCATGAACTAATCCAGAATTTGTGAAGAAGGCTGAGGAACAGGCCCAGGACATTTTGGCCACTCTGTGCTGAGATGACCCCGGGGAGGGAGCCACTCTGTTATTCATTTGCCAAATCAGGTTCATTCAGCTACAAAGTCTCTGAGAAATCTGCACGCAAGGCTACCCCAAACACCATAGCCCACACCCAAAACAGATTCTCTCTCTAGTGTTTCAAAGGGCCCCCTAAAGTGCCAGATGCTATTATAGAGACTGAGGGTCACAGCAGCAAGATCATACTGCATCCACTGTCCTCTGGGATGGCTATGAAAAGGAACCAGCCTGGGGAAAGTCTCCGGGGGCTTCCAGGAGGAGGTGGGCTGGGGATAACCTCACCAACTGGGTGGGATTCAGTTGAACAGATAGAAAGAGTCAAGGCATTTTTCCAACTCGGGTCATCAGTATGGCTCCTCCAAAGAAGGACCATTCTGCCATCAATGAGTTAGTGGTCCAAGAATGCACCCTCAACATTCACAAGCACATCCATGGAGTGGGCTTTAAGAAGCGTGCCCCTTGGTCATGCAAAGAGATCCGGAAATTTGCCATGGAAGAGATGGGGACTCTAGATGTGCACGTTGATACCAGGTAAAGAAAAACTGCAAAAAAATAGGAAGGGAGAAGGAAGAAAGGAAAAAAGGAAGGAGGGAAGGAAGGAAGGAAGGAAAAGAAAGAGAGCTGAGGTATTTCAGGGAAGAAAAGCAACATAAGAAAAACAGGCCGGGTACTCATGCCTGTAATCCCAGCATTTGGGGAGGTCAAGGCAGGTGGATCACCTGAGGTCAGGAGTTCGAGACCAGCCTGGCCAACATGGTGAAACCCCATCTCTACTAAAAATACAAAAAAAAAAAAAATTTAGCCAGGCGTGGTGGCACGTGCCTGTAATCCCAGGTACTCAGGAGGCTGAGGCAGGAGAATCACTTGAACCAGGGAGGCGGAGGCTGCAGTAAGCCAAGATAGTGCCATTGCACTCCAGCCTGGGCAACAAGGGTGAAACTCTGTCTCAAAAAAATAAAAAAGAAAGAAAGAAAGTTGGCAACTGACAGAGGCCCAGGGCCCTCCATGCCTGTGTTCCCAGCTGAAACACAGAGGGCTCCCTTAAATACACAAGTTACAGCCATCTCAAAAAAAAAAAAAAAGAGAGAGAGACAGACAGAAAAGAAAAGAAAAAAATCAGCCTTGCTCAAAGAGAGGTCTAGCCTTTGCCATCAGCTCTTGGGAAGGGATCTCTAAGCCCTTGGAATGTCCTGTGTCATAAGTGTCTGTTTACCTGGGGGCCTTGGGCCACACCAGATAATCTAAAAACGTGATTTAGGGTAGGAGCTTTGGGCCCCTGCAGTATCAGCTCTGTGAAGAGGCTGGAAAACGAGGTCAGCCACATGGGCCATCAGCTACGTCTCAGTGACCAAGTCCTAATAAAAGCTGAACGCCAAGGCTCTGCCAAGCTTCCTGGTGGCCAAGGTCCCATGTGGGTTGTCACACATCGTTGCTGGGGACATTTAGTGCTGCCCACAACTCTCCTGGTGGAGAACAACTGGAAGCTCTGCTGGAAACTTCCCAGACTCCGTCTCATGAGTCTTTTCCCTGGGCTGATTTTAATCTGTATCCTATGCTGTAATAAACCATAACCATGAGCATAACGGCTTTCAGTGCATTCTGTGAGTCCTTCTAGCACATTGTTCAACCTGAGAGTTGTCTTGGGGACCCCTGAACTTGGAGTTGGTGTCAGAAGTGAGAGCAGTTGTTTTAGTTCATTTTCATGCTGCTAATAGACATACTGGAGACTGGGTAATTTATACAGAAAAAGGTTTAATGGACTCAGAGTTCCACGTGTCTGGGGAGGCCTCACAATCATGGCGGAAGGTGAAAGGCACGTCTTACATGGCAGCAGACAAGAGAGAAGTGAAGACCAAGCAAAAGGCATTTCCCATGATAAAACCATCAGATCTCATGAGACCTATTCACTACCACAGAACAGTATGGGGGAAACCACCCCCATGATTCAATTGATTCAATTGTCTCCCACTGGGTCCCTCCCACAACATGTGGGAATTATGAGAACTACAATTCAAGATGAGACTTGGGTGGGGACACAGCCAAACCACATCAGCCTTCTTACAGATTGCTCCCCTAACTTCACAAATGACCTTCCCCACAAAGCACACACCTGCCACCTGCCACCTGCCACCTGCCTGAGGAATACACCAGGAGGGACCCGGGAGGATCCCTGGCTGGTCTTTTCCAACAATTCCTCTTCTTCAGGGGTTCAGGTGCTGCCACTGGGACTCCCCTCACAGGAAATGCCAACTTCCCTGTTTCTTTTTTTTAAACTTTTTTTTTTTGAGACGGAATCTTGCTCTTTCGCCCAGGCTGGAGTGCAGTGGTGCTGTCTCGGCTCACTGCAAGCTCTGCCTCCCAGGTTCACGCCATTCTCCTGCCTCAGCCTCTCAAGTAGCTGGGACTACAGGTGCCCGCCACCGCGCCCGGCTAATTTTTTGTATTTTTAGTAGAGACGGGACTTCACAGTATTAGCCAAGATGGTCTCGATCTCCTGACCTTGTGATCTGCCCACCTCAGCCTCCCAAAGTGCTGGGATTGCAGGCATGAGCCACCGCCCCCGGCCTCCAACTTCCCTGTTTCAATGCCAACAAACAGACGCATGTCTGCTTCATAAAGTTATGAACTGGCCAGGCGCAGTGGCTCATGCCTGTCATCCCAGCACTTTGGGAGGCTGAGAGTGGGGGGCTAAGATCAGGAGTTCCAGACCAGTCTGGTCAACATGGCAAAACCCCAACTCTATTAAAAATATAAAAATTAGCCAGGCGTGGTGGTGGGTGCATGTAATCTCAGCTACTCGGGAGGCTGAGGCAGGAGAATCGCTTGAACCTGGGAGGCGGAGGCTGTGGTGAGCTGAGATTGCACCACTGCACACCAGCCTGGGTGACAGAGCAAGACTGTCTCTAAATAATTAATTAATTAATTAATTAAAGTAAGTTATGAACCCATCTTTGGGACATGGCCCTTTAAGCCTTCACTCTGGTACTCTGGTTACAGTTTCTTGCTTCTCCTTCCCAGTCTCCTGTCTGGGGAGCATTTCCAGGTGCCATTGACTATCTGAAGTTGGCTCCTTCCTTCCTTCCTTCCTTCGTTCCTTCCTTCCTTCCTTCCTTCCCTCCCTCCCTCCTTCCTTCCTTTCTTTTCTTTCTTTTTCCTTCCTTCCTTCTTTCTTTTCTTTTCTTTCTTTTTTTCTTTCTTTCTTTCTTTCTTTCCTTCCTTTCTTTCTTTCTTTCTCTTTCTTTTTCTTTTTCTTTCTTTCCTTTCTTGACAGGGTCTCACTCTATCACCCAGGCTGGAGTGCAGTGGCACAATCACAGCTCACTGCAGCCTCAACCTCCTGGGTTCAAGCAATCCTCCCACCTCAGCCTCCTGAGTAGCTGGGACTACAGGCATTCACCACCACACCCCGCTAATTTTTTTTTTTTTTTTTTTTTGTAGAGACAGGGCTTCACCATGTTGCCCAGGCTGGTCTCAGACTCTTCGGCTCAAGCAATCCACCCACTTTGGAGGCTCAGCCTCCCAAAGTGCTGCGATTACGGTGTGAGCCACCGCACTCATCTAGAAGTTGGTTTCTTCAGATCCCATCAGACATTCATTCTCCGGTACCCCCAGAATCTGAAAAAGCAAATGAGAACAGGAGATAATGTATTGGGAGAACTGTAGATAGCAAACAATTGTGTGTATCTGTTGGTTTGTTTTCCACATCTGGTCACCAGGCCAAAGAGATGTAATTAATTTTTTGGTTCCAAAGAGACAATTCCGCCAGTGATACGCATCTTTAATTAGCCCAACTCGACAACTGTGCTCCAGTACTTTATTTCAGGGAGCTCAATGCTGACACATTCATGGAAGATGGTGCCAGACTCTGGGGTAAGAATAACTGTGATTGTAAAGGCTGAAATTAAAGCAGTTGCTTCAACAAGATAAGCACAGGGTTTTCATTCTAGAAGTGATTTGATCAGTTGTGTGTCTAAGAGAGAAATGCAAATGGGTGAACAACGAAGCTGAATTCATTAGGAAGAAAGAGCGGGAAGAGAAAAGGGTTTTAGGCCGGGCACAGTGGCTCACGCCTGTAATCCCAGCAGTTTGGGAAGCCGAGGTGAGCGGGTCACTTAAGGTCAGGAGTTAGAGACCAGCTGGCCAACATGGTGAAACCCCATCTCTACTAAAAATACAAAAAAAAAAAAAAATTAGCTGGGCGTGGTGATGGGTGCCTGTAATCCCAGCTACTCGGGATGCTGAGGCAGGAGAATTGCTTGAACCTGGGAGGCAGAGGTTGTAATGAGTTGAGATTGTGCCACTGCACTCCAGCCTGGGTGACAGAGCGGGACTCTGTCTCAAAAAAAAAAAAAAAAAGAAAGAGAGAGAGAGAAAGAGAGAGAGAGAGAAAGGGGTTTCAGGTCATTCTTTGGTAAATCTCTTGCAGGTATATTTTGCAAATGGTGAAAAACCCAATACAAACTAAGCATAAGGAATATTTGCTATTTTAAGAAACTGTAGTCCTGTAGCAGAGCTGTCTGAGCAGCCTCTGACTCAGTTTCTCTGTTGTTCTCTTGTCTCTCTGTAATTGCCTGATGGGTTCTTCCTGCCCGCTGCACAGACAAAATCAATTCATCAAGACCACAACATTGCAGTGGAGAAAGAGTTTGATTGATGGAAGGCTGGGCATGTAGAAGAACTGGATTATCACCTAATTCAGTCTCACCAAGAGCTCAGAGGATACAGTTTTGTTTTTGTTTTTGTTTCTGTTTTTTTGAGATAGGATCTCACTCTGACACCCAGGCTGGAGTGCAGTGGCATGATCTCGGCTCACTGCGACCTCCACCTCCTGGGTTCAAGTGATTCTCCTGCCTCAGCTTCCCAAGTAGCTGGGATTACAGGCGCCCACCACCACGCCTGGCTAATTTTTTTTTAATTTATTTTTTTGAGATGGAGTCTCACCCTTTCGCCCAGGCTGGAGTGCAATGGCATGATCTTGGCTCACTGCAACCTCTGCCTCCTGGGTTCAAGTAATTCTCCTGCCTCAGCCTCCTAAGTAGCTGGGATTACAGCCACCCACCACCCCTGGCTAATTTTTGTATTTTTAGTAGAAACGGGGTTTCACCATGTTGGCCAGGCTGGTCTCAAACTTCTGATCTTGTGATCCGCCCTCCTCGGCCTCCCAAAATGCTGGGATTACAGGCATGAGCCACCATGCCCAGCCAGAAGCTAGTTTTATGGGTAATTTGGTGAGCAGGGGGCTAGAGAATGGGTGCTGCTGATTGGTTAGGGATGAAATCATAGGGGTCTGGAAAATGGTCCTCATGCACTGAGTCTGCCTCTGGATGGGGCCACAGGACCAGCTGAGTCATAAGTCATGGGTCCAGGTGGCATCAGTCTGAAAAAACCTCAAAAACTAATATTAGATTCTATGATAGTGATGTTATCTATAGGAGCAATTGGAGAAGTCACAGAGTGTTCCCTGGGTGCACCGTGGGTACAGGGTAACCACACAGCTCCTGGCTGTGTCTCTCTGAGACTGACAAGACCAGGCAGGGGCATCAACAAGGGGTCAGACCAACTTCTGCAGTAAGCCTGTGGGTCCTGAGAGGTGAGCCCTGTAGGACCAAGAGGACAGGGGTCTCCAACCCCCAGAAATTGTGCCACATAGCAGATGAGCGGCAGGTGAGCCAGCAAAGCTTCATCTGTATTTACAGCTGCTCCCCATTGCTCACACTACCGCCCTAGCTCCACCTCCTGTCAGATCAGCTGAGGCATTAGATTCTCATAGGAGCGCAAACCCTATTGTGAACTGCACACTTGAGGGATGTAGGTTGCACACTCCTCATGAGAATCTAATGCCTGATGATCTGTCACTGTCTCCCATCACCCCTAGATGGGAACATATAGTTGCAGGGAAACAAGCTCAGGACTTCCACTGATTCTACATTATGACGAGTTGCATAATTATTTTATTAGATATCACAATGTAATAATAATAGAAATAAAGGGCGCAATAAATGCAATGCACTTGAATCATCCTGACACTATCCCTGCCCCAACCACTCCATCCTGAAAAAATTGTCTTCCATGAAACTGGCCCCCAGTGCCAAAAAGTTTGGCAACCACTGCAATAGGAGAAATCTGCATTCATAATCAAAAGTTGCACAGTAAAGTGTAAAGAAGCAGACAGGTCAGGCCAGGCGAGGTGGCTCACACCTGCAATCCCAGCACTTTGGGAGGCCGAGGTGGGTGCATCACTGAGGTCAGGAGTTCAAGACCAGCCTGGCCAACATGGTGAAACCCTGTCTCTACTGAAAATACAAAAATTAGCTGGGTGTGGTGGCGGGTGCTTGTCATCCCAGCTACTCAGGAGGCTGAGGCAGGAGAATTGCTTGAACCTGGGAGACAGAGGTTACAATGAGCCGAGATCACGCCACTGCATTCCAACCTGGGCGACAGAATGAGACTCTGTCTCAAAAAAAAAAAAAAAAAAAAAAAAAAGAAGAGAAGAAGAGGAAGAAACAGACAGGTCAGTTTTCAAAGCATAGCCCTGCTATTTGCCAGCCTTGTGAAATACGACTTAACCCCCGTGTGCCGTAGCTACTGCAACCATAAGAGGGGGACCATAAAGGAACCCAAATGGGTCATTAGGAGGATTAAGTCAGATAATGCATATACAGTGCTTGGCATGCAATAAGTGAAATCAATGTTAATAGTCAATGTTGATTGACCAAATAAATAGAAGAAGTCCTTAATGCTGTGACTATTTTTTACTGTGATGGACGTCTTTGCTTATCAACTCTTAGGATAATACTCAATATGTGGGCCTGGGCTGTATTTTTTTTAATGGCTTTTCTGAAAAGGTGGCAATGAAGCTGGGCCAGGATAGATGAGAAGGAGCTTTCCAGGTGAATGCCACTGAGGGGAAGATCTGTCTTTATCTGCACCTTGATCACAGTGTTGTGTTGCTCAAACACCCGCCATGATTCACTGTTTCCTGCCATAACAATTCCAAGCCTGTGCATTTTTTTATTATTTTTATATATATATATATATATATATTTTTGAGATAGAGTCTCCCTCTGTCACCCAGGCTAGAGTGCAGTGGTGCGATCTCAGCTCGCTGCAACCTCCACCTCCCTGGTTCAAGCGATTCTCCTGCCTCAGCCTCCTGAGTAGCTGGGATTACAGGCACACACCACCATGCCTGGCTAATTTTTGTATTTTTAGTAGAGATGGGGTTTCACCATGTTAGCTAGGCTGGTCATGAACTCCTGACCTCAGGTGATCTGCCTGCCTCAGCCTCCCCAAGTGCTGGGATTACAGGTGTGAGCCACCGTGATGGGCCCCAAGCCTGTGCAATTTGTTCCTACATCTGTCTGTGATATTCCCACAGCTGGAAACACCACCCCCGACCCGCACTCCTAAGCCAACACTGTCATCTTTCCAAATGCATAAATCCCTCTCACTTCACCTTACAAGGCTGAAGGAGTCCATCCATCCCTGTTTTCATACCCACACATCCTCCTCCCATTGGATTGCTGCTGTCTGCTACAGGCCCCTCTTACCCACCACCTTGGGTGTTCCTGGAGGCAGGACCTCAGAACTCTAGCAGACAGCCTTGTACATGTTGAAATCAATGTTAATAGTCAACGTTGGTTGACCAAATAAATGAAGTCCTTAACTCAGTCTTTTATTAGTTATGGGTAAGTGACTTAACTTTTCTGAGTCTGAATTTCCTCGTTGGAAAAAAAAATAGATAAAATATCTCTTAGGGACTATATGAAGGATGAAATTATATGAGATCACACCTGTAATGTATAAGATCCATTGTAAGGGCTGGGTGTGGTGGCTCACACATATAATACCAGCACTTTGGGGGGCTGAGATGGGTGGATCACTTGAGGCCAGGACTAGCCTGGCCAACATGGTGAAATCCCATGTCTACTAAAAATACAAAAATTAGCCAGGTGTGGTGGCCCATGCCTGTAATCCCAGCTACTCAGGAGGCTGAGACACTCACTTGAACCTGGGAGGCAGAGGTTGCAGTGAGCTGAGATCGCACCACTGCACTCCAGCCTGGAGTAAAACTCTGTCTCAGAAAAAAAAAAAAAAGAAATTCCATTGTAGGGGTTCAGTAATATATGGTCCTCTTGACTTCCCTAGGCAACATAAGTTATCTGGAAGCAAGCCCCATGTTCTCCTAATGCTTCTTTTAAATTTTATTAAGGTATAATTTATATGCAATAAAATGCACACGATTTTGTTTGATGAGTTTTGACTGTGTATACAGTCAAGATACAGAACACTTTCATCACTGCAAAATGTCCCATTATTTTCTCCCTTCCCAGTCAAAACACACTCCTCTCCCCAGGCTGCTGACAACCATTGATTTGCTTTCTATCAAAATAGAGTAGATTTCTCTTTCCTAGAGTTTTATGAAAATAGAATCATACTGTAGGTACTCCTATGGAACTGGCTTCTTTCTTTCACCACAAGGTTTTTGAATTTTAAGATTCAGCTGTGTTATTGCATTTCTTTTTAAGACTGAGTGGTGTTTCATTTTATGGATCTATTATAATTTGTTCATTCATTCACTTGTTGATGGACATTTGAATTGTTTCTGGCTTGGACTATTATGATTAAAGCTTCTATGAATGTTCATGTACAAGTCTTTGTGTGGGCATACATTTTCATTTCATTGGGTAAATATCTAGGAATGCAATCAATGAGTTGGATGGTAAGTGTACACTTAACTTTACAAGAGACTTCCAAACTGTTTTCCAAAGTGGTAGTACCATCTTATGCTCTGACTGACAACACGTGAGAAATCTGGTTGCTCCATATCCTTGCCAACATTTGATGTTATCAGTCTTTTAAGTTTTAGCCATTAGAATAAGCACATAGTAGTATCTCATTGTGGTTTTAATTTGCAATTCCTTCATAATTAATGATGTTGACCATCTTTTCATGTGCTTATCAGCCATTCATGCATTTGCTTTTGCAAAGGGTCCATTCATAACTTTTGGCTAACCTTAATGCTTTTGAAGCCTGCTTTCTACATTTTTAATAAGAAGGACCCGATAATCACTTTCCCAGCTTCCCTTGCAACTAGCCTGCAGTCATGTGGTCTAGTCTTGACCAATCAGATGCTCCAAGTCTGCCTTCCTCATTTAATAAAAAGTGCCTGACAGTCATTTTCCCATCTTCCTTTGCAACTAGCCTATAGTCACATGACCTAGTCTTGACCAATCAGATGCTCCAATCCAATCTTCAAATTGGTAGCTTGTGATTGAAACAAGTAGGGTCAGCAGAGACCATCTGGGCACTGGTAGGAGCCATAGCCACTGTAAGAGTAAATCCATATAAAATGTTGACGTGAAGGCCAGCCCTCTGGATTTCTTGAGTCCAAAAGCAGCAGGGGCCTCACCAAGTAACTTCTTTTCCTGCTAACCTCAGCTAAGTCCATCAAGTCTGTGTCTCACAATCAGGAAGACTAATTTGTTGATCCGTCCATGTGGAGACTTGAACCTGTCAAATTTTCCGTGTACTGTGGGTGCCCAAGGCTGTGATTTTCTTGGTCAGAAACTTTACCTATCTCCAATGAGAACCGATGAATTGGCAGCCTGCTTGTCTTCGCAAGCTTGGCTCTCTTTCAACTTCTTTGCCTAAGGGCTGGACGATAAAAGGCAGGGCTGAAAATAAAATCGTATGATTGCCTTTTCTAAAGAGGGCTGAATTCCAAGGCATGGATCTCTGCTGTCATTTGCATTTGGATTGGGGATATCAATGCAGTATGATAAGCATTTATTTAAAAAAATCTGATAGCATGCAAATACATTTTCCTATTTCCCAGCTCCTTTCTCCTTCCCTAACCTTTGCGCCCCTGACAAAAACAAGCAAACAAAAGCTCACCCGCTGTAAATGCAGCTGTGGATTTCTCAAAGACATGTCCTTTGGAAATTGCTAGAAGTTTCAAAGTTATATCGCCCTTGGCATTGTGCCTTGAGTACATACGGGACGGTGATGGGTGGGTTCAGGTTTTGTGGGATATGAAACAGGTGATTTGGCAGACTCCCCTTAAAAAAAGAATACAACAGTAGCATTACCAATTAGCAGCAGGATCTTGGAATGGGTACTTGCAAGGGAAGGGCCTGACTCTGGCATTTCATTAGCTTTACTGTACATCTTTTTTTTTTTTTTTTTTTTGAGACGGAGTCTTGCTCTATTGCCCAGGCTATGGTGCAGTGGTGTGATCTCGACTCACTGCAACCTCCGCCTCCCGGGTTCAAGCGATTCTCTTGCCTCAGCCTCCCGAGTAGCTGGGACTACAGGTGCCCACCACCACACCTGGCTAATTTTTGTATTTTTAGTAGAGATGGGGTTTCACCATGTTGGCCAGGCTGGTCTCATACTCCTGACATCAAGTGATCTGCCCACCTCGGCCTCCCAAAGTGCTGGGATTACAGGCGTGAGCAACCGCGTCTGGCCTCTTTATTGTACATCTTTTTCCTGCTGTCACTGATATTTTTCAAATATCAGCAGCAACCTAGATTCAGATGAGAGACCAAAACCAAGGTTCATCTTTCTTTTTTCTTTCTTTCTTTCTTTCTGTTGTTTTTGTTTGTTTGGTTGGTTTTTGAGACAGGGTCTTGCCCTGTCACCCAGATTGGAGTGCAGTGACACGATCTTGACTCATTGCAACCTCCACTTCCTGGGGTCAAGCAATTCTCCCACCTCAGCCTCCTGAGTAGCTGGGACTACAGGCATGTGCCACCACTCCCGGTTAATTTTTTTTTTTTTTTTTGGTAGGAACTGGGTTTCACCATGTTGCTCAGGCTGGTCTTGAACTTCTGGCCTCAAGTGATCCTCTAGCCTCAGCCTCCCAAGGTGCTGGGATTACAGGCATGAGCCACCATGCCCGGCCCAAGTTTCCCCTTTCAGTGGGTCAGGTTTTTAACTTTCCCTTCCTTGCTTCTTCCTTGGAAGGGGAAAAAAATCCAGCTCTTTCTGGGCATGTCTTTTGAACAGCTGTGTTGTCTGCCATCGCTGAACAGATTCAACATCTGGAGCAAATGAGGCTGTCAGTTTCACTAACCAACAGCCTTCTGTCACTGATCTACCATTAGGCAAAACTGCCACCAGTTAGGCAGAGCTAACAGTTAGTTTCCTCAGCCACCATTAAGCAAAACTGACAGTTTCCTCCTGTCCTCCTGTCACTGGGCTATAATCAGGTACAACTGCCACCAGTGCTCTGAGCTTCCTCAGCTTTGGCCTGATGTCCAAACAACAAAATGTACCCTTGGCTTAGTGGATCAGAGGACAGGGAATTCCACGCTTTGTGTTCGGGAGTAAATAAAAGATACGTAGTCATAACATGCGTGAACCCAGCTAGAAGAGACACAGTTACTTCAATTCACTCTCTGCCCAGATGCCTCTGTCTAACCCTCCCTAGTGATTTTTTGGGATAGGGTCAGCAGGCCTCTCTTAGGCTCCTCCATCGTCACCTCCTTGTTGCAGAATGAGTTTTTCCTGTACAGAAAGGCCGGACTGTGCAATGTCAGGAGGCTGGAGCTCTACAGAGGATGCTGCCAAAACTGTAGAGAGCAGGAGTGGCTGAATGTAGGTGGGGCTACACCACCACTGTGGACCACAGTGCGCTGTGAGAAGCAGTGGGTTGAGCTTTTCCAGATGACTGACTTACTTTCTGTGACTTAGCATTAAGTGAAAAAAGGTGGAATCAGAGGAGTATAAGCAAGATCTTGTATTTAGAAATTGTGCCAGCTACTTGGGAGGCTGAGGTGGGACGACAGCCTGAGCCTCGGAGGTCAAGGCCGCAGTGAGCCATGATCATGCCACTGCACTCCAGCCTGGGTGACAGAATGAGACCCTGTCTCAAAAAAAAAAAAAAGGGAAAGAAAGAGAGAGAGAGAAAGAAAGAAAGAAAGAAAGGGAAAGAAAGAAAAAGAAAAAGGAGGGAGGGAGGGAGGAAGGAAGGAAAAAGAAAACAAAGGAAAGAAAAAGAAGGAAAGAAAGGAGAAAGAGAGAGAAGAAAGAAAAGAGAGAAAGAAAGAAAAAGAAATTTTGTATATAGCCATATATATAGTTACGGTGAGGCAGAACCTATGTCCCAAAGATGGTTGCGACAATATCTCCCGCCCCACAAGCTCTTCTGCACTGTGACCTTGACACTCCCCCCTCAGGGCTGGGGTCTAATCCCTTGCCCTTGAATCTTGCCATATGATTCACCTTTAACCAATAGAATGCAAAGAAAATGGTCCTGCATGACTGCGAGACTCTCGAAACTCTTCCTCTCTGGAGGGCTCCTCCTGGGACCTTGTCTTGAGCAAGTTACCCGCCATGCTCTGAGGATGCCCAAGCCACATGGAGAGGCCATGCTTATGCATTCCAGGCCACAGTTCCAGCAGAGGCCAGGCTTCCAGGTACCTAGACAGTAGAACTGGGAGTGGAACAGCCCCCAGATGATCCCAGTCTTCCCAGCTGAGATTCCAGACACGTGGAACAAAGACTGTGCCTTTCCTGAATTCCAGACCCACAGAAGCCATGAACCTCCTAAAATGATTGTGATTCATGCCACTACCCTTGGGGTGGTGAGTTATGTAGCAATGGATACGTACATCTTCCACCTCCTCCAGGAAGCCTCCCTGGCTGCACCCATCCCTGGGATCACCCTCTCCTACAAGGTCATGGCACCTCTTGGCCACAGCCCTCATTCCTCCCTTCATGATTATGTAGATATGTCGTGGCATGTTTGTTTAAGATAACAGGAGTACAGAGAAAATGGACAGAGTCATATCCCAGGCTGACATTGGCCAGAAGGGAGTGATGGGGAAAGGAAAGAAAGAGAGAGAGAGAAAGAGGGAGGGAGAGTGGGGAGAGAGGAGGGGAAGGAAGGAAGAGAAGGAATGGGGGAAGGAGGCAGAGGCAAGACAAACAAAAAAAATTTCCATAATATAATGTGCTTGTATAATGGGATCCTATTTATGAACCTGTGTGTATATGCGTGTGTGTGTAAATGCTTAAATAGACGTGTGAAAAGATGGTCCCAAAATGTTAGTGGTGACATTTAGGTGTCTTTTCTTCTTTATAATTTTCTATGTTGTTGCAATTACTTTTACAATGAGCATGTATTTTTACATCATCAGAAAGCAGAGAAAAGCTATTTTCATTGAAAAAAAAATTTTTTTTTTGTCTTTAAAGCATCTCTGGCTGACGACAGTGCAGCACTGCATGACTCAGATGTCCCCTCTTGGGTTCCTGGCTCCTAAAGCCTCTGGCATGTTGAGACCTTTGAGTTACTGAATTTTTCCTGGATGGGGGCTTCCAGCATGGTTTTCTGGGACTCTTCAGTGACCTCCAGGGATGTGGCCTGCTGGGGTGGCCTCCACCTCACCCATAGCACTGCCTCTCAGGGGATTCTCTGTAAGTCTGGGAGTTTCTCTGACCACTCGGTGTCATGCTGGGTGCGGTGATCGCCAACGGGATCCTCGTCACCTCACAGGATCCATTTCTCCCCTTCACAAACAGTAGAGAGAACCAGAAGAGGCCAAAGGGAAGGCCCATCTGCTGTACCAGCACCTGCCACTGGCCTTTTCGGCTTTTTTTTTTTTCTTTTTGAGACGGAGTCTCACTTTGTCGCCCGGGCTGGAGTGCTGTGGCGTGATCTCAGCTCACTGCAACCTCTGCCTCCTGGGTTCAAGCAATTCTCCTGCCTCAGCCTCCCGAGTAGCTGGGATTACAGGCGTATGCTGCCACACCTGGCTAATTTTTTTTTTTTTTAATTTTAGCAGAGATGGGGTTTCACGTGTTACCCAGGCTGGTCTCGAACTCCTGAGCTCAGGCAATCCGCCCGCCTGGGCCTCCCAAAGTGCTAGGATTACAGGCATGAGGCACTGCACCTGGCCTTGGCTTTTTTAAAAACAACTTTCATTGGGTGCAGTGATTCAAATCTGTAATCCCAGCACTTTGGGAGGTTGAGGTGAGAGGATCGCTGGAGGCCAGGAGTTCAAGACCAGCCTGGGAAACATAGCAAGACCCTGTCTCTACCAAAAATACAAAAGTCAGTGAAGCATGGTGGTGCACACCTGTGACTGCAGCTGCTCAGAAGGTTGAGGTGAGAGGATCCCTTGAGCCCGGGGAGGTCAAGGTTGCAGTGAGCTGTGACTGCACCACTGCACTCCAGTCTGGGTGACAGAATAAGACCCTGTCTCAAAAAATAAAAAGTAAATTAATTAAAATAAAAACAGCTTTATTGAGATGTAATATACATATCCTACAATGCACCCACTTAAAGTGTAGAATTCAATGGTTTGGGGCATATTACATTATTAAAATTTTAAAAACACGGTAAGGCCGGGCGCGGTGACTCACGCCTGTAATCCCAGCACTTTGGGAGGTCGAGTCGGGTGGATCACTTGAGGTGAGGAGTTCAAGACCAGCCTGGCTAACATGACAAAACCCTGCCTTTACTAAAAATATAAAAATTAGCTGGGCATGGTGGCACACACCCATAATCTCAGCTACTCAGGTGGCTAAGGCACGAGAGTCACTTGAACCCAGAAGGTGGAGTTTGCAGTGAGCCAAGATCGTGCCACTGCACTCCAGCCTGGGTGACAGAGTAAGACTCTGTCTCAAAAAATAAAATAAAATGAAAAACATGGTAAAATATACATAACATAAAATTTGCCATTTTAACTTTTTTTTTTTTTTTTGAGATGGAGTCTCGCTCTGTCGCCTAGGCTGGAGTGCAGTGGCGCAATCTCGGCTCACTACAAGCTCCGCCTCCCGGGTTCATGCCATTCTCCTGCCTCAGCCTCCCAAGTAGCTGGGACTACAGGTGCCCGCCACCACGCCTGGATAATTTTTTGTATTTTTAGTAGAGATGGGGTTTCACCAACGGTCTCGATCTCCTGACCTCGTGATCCGCCCACCTCGACTTCCCAAAGTGCTGGGATTACAGGCGTGAGCCACCGCACCCAGCCCAGCCCATTTTAACCATTTTAAGTGTACAATTCAGTAGCATGAAATTCATTCACCATGTCGTGCATGCATGCATCACCACTATGACTCAAACCTGTAATCCCAGCACAAAAACGGTAGGTTTCTAAACCTTTTTTTTTTTTTTTGAGACTGAGTCTTGCTCTTATTGCCCAGGCTGGAGTGCAGTGGCGCAACCTCAGCTCACTGCAACCTCTGCCTCCCAGGTTCAAGAGATTCTCCTGTCTCAGCCTCCCAAGTAGCTGGGATTAATGCATGCACCACCACACCGAGCTAATTTTTTGTGTTTAGTAGAGACGGGGTTTCACCATGTTGGTCAGGCTGGTCTCGAACACCTGACCTCAGGTGATCCACCCACCTTGGCCTCCCAAAGTGCTAGGATTACAGGCATGAACCACCGTGCCCAGCCTCCAAAGCTTTTTTATCATCCCAAACAGAAACTCTACTGGTTAAGCAGTCACTCCCCGTTTCCCATCCCTTCCGCCAGCCCCAGCTCATCTGCTTTCTGTCTCTATGGATTTGTCTATTCTAGAGATTTCATACAGCGTTTGGCTTTTTGTCTGGCTTCTGTCACTTAGCACAATGTTTTCAAAGTTGACCCACGCGGTGGCACGTGTAGGGCTTGGTTCCTTGTTAAGGCTGAATAAGGTCCCATCGGATAACTAGACCGCGTTGTGTTTATCCACTCATCCATCATACACTTGGGCTGTTTCCACCCTTCTTTCAAGTCTCAGGAGTGTGTTTGTCCTGTTGGATATAGACCACCTTCATCCCCGCTCCCCATCGGAACTCAAAATCTGCCAAGGATGTTTCAGGTCTGGAGCAGAGGGTGGGATAAGGAGGAGCAGCTCTGGAGCTTGGAGGGGGGATAGAGGGGAGAAGAGGTTCACACCCACTCATATGTCCAGTGACCCAGCTGACGTAGACTTGGTTTCCTCCCAACGTGTCAATCAGGCAAGTTCCTCACCCTCTGTGCAACTCAGCTTCCTCATGTAATGCCTCCATGTGGAGTGCAGTCAGATGAGAAAAGAGAAGTGCGGGCAGACAGCTTAGCCCAGCAGCTGACTTGTGACGGACACCTGACCCGTGGCAGCGTGGCTGCAAGGCTGCCATCCAGCCTTCTCCCTGGAACCATTGCATCTCTCAGGCCTGGGGCTTTCCTGGCAGCCAGAGCTTGCCCTAACAGTGTTCATGGCAGGATGGAAATGCAGGGAATAAAGCCATCCCCTCCCCTAGAAGCCCTCACCCATCAGTGCGGAAACGCCCAGCTCCCTCCCACCCGGGTGGGGTAACTCCGAAATGCCCCTTCTGCAGAGCTGCCAGGGTCCCCCAGGGAGATGACACTCCAGTTGCCCATGGGGGAGCCTGGTTTGCCATTGCATCCTGTTTAAAAATATTTTGTGGGTACATAGTAGGTGTATATATTTATGGAATACGTAAGATGTTTTGCTGGGCACGGTGGCTCACGCCTGTAATCCCTGCACTTTGGGAGGCTGAGGTGGGTGGATCACCTGAGGTCAGGAATTTGAGACCAGCCTGGCCAACGTTGGTGAAACCCCATTTCTACTAAAAATACAAAAAAATTTAGCTGGGCATAGTGGCGGGCTCCTGTAATCCCAGTTACTAGGGAGGCTGAGGCAGGAGAATCGCTTGAACCCGGAAGATGGAGGTTGCAGTGAGCAGAGATCGTGCCACTGCACTCCAGCCTGGGCAATAAGAGTGAAACTCCATCTCAAAAAAAAAAAAAAAAGAAAAAAATGATGTTTTGATACAGTCATGCAGTGTGTAATAATCACATCAGTGTAAATGGAGTATCCCTTCCCTCAAACATTTATCCTTTGTGTTACAAACAATCCAATTATACTTTTTAAAATTATTTTATTTTATTTTATTTTGTATTTTTATTAGAGATGGGGTTTCACCATGTTGGCCAGGCTGGTCTTAAACTCCTGACCTCAAATGATCCACCTGCCTTGGCCTCCCAAAGTGCTGGGATTACAGGTGTGAGCCACTGTGCTGGCCTGTTTTTCATTATTTTAAAATGTGCAATTAAATTATGATTGACTACAGTCACCCCATTGTGTTATCAAATACTAGGTCTTACTCATTCTATCTATTGTTTTGTACCCATTAACCATCCCCTCCACCCCCCACCCCTACTACTTGTCCCAGCCTCCGGTAACCATCTTTCCACTCTCTATCTCCATGAGTTCAATTGTTTTTATTTTTAGCTCCCACAAATAAGTGAGAACATGGCCATCGCACCGTTTGTTGAACACCTTCTCTTCCCCCTCTCCCTCCCCACTCTTGGTGTTCCCAGTACGACCACCCCCCGCCAATAAACCAAGTGCATTTGAACCCTTATCTCAGAAATGCTTCTGGCAGGAATTCAAGCAAAGCTATTATTATTATTATCATTATTACTGTTAAATGGGATCCATCTTATCTTCCACCTCCTCCAGGAAGCCTCCCTGGCTGCACCCACTCCAGGGACCTCCCTCTCCTACAAAGCCACAGCACTTGTTCGTCACAGCCCTCGTTCCTGTCTTCATCGAATCCACCTTATTTTATTCTACATTTCATCTGTTGCTAGCAGAAAACGCTAATTCCTTGGGCTGGCCCCTGGGAAGCTGGCAACGCACACCCTCTGAATCTGTGATGAAGCTGTCCCGCCTTTGATGGAGTCAGAAGATGAAACGCGGACCGCGGTGCTGCGAATCCCTGGGAGATGGGGCCGGCATGCAATATTTAAAGGGCCGTTTCATGAAAGGGAGCTACCCAGGCTTTTAACATAGGTTTTCAAGAAAGTCGGACTCGATTTTTCAGCCTCAAACTCATGTTTGGGTGCACTTCGTGCTTTAAATACTCATTTCTACTGCCTTGATATTTTAATTTATTGCCTTTCAAGTTTTATAAGCCCAAAGTGCTTTCAGGGGCTCGGTCTCACGAGAGGCAGGGGACGAGAACTGGGGACTCATTGCATTCGAAGAGAGAATTTTACGGTCCCTGAGAGGGCAGTGAGCGGACCCTCTGACATGGAGGTATGAGGCACTTAAGGTTTGTCCTCACAGAGGCCAAGATATCTGTCGAAAAGTGCAGAGTTAATTCAGGGCAGCTTGACTCTTCTTCCTTCTTCTCCCTCCTTCAGTGTCTCTTTCCCTTCTTTTTCTTTTTCTCCTTTCTTTCCGCTTTTTAATCGAGATATAACTTACAGTAGGCTAGGTTGCGGTGGCTCACGCCTATAATCCCAACACTTTGGGAGGCCAAGATAGGAGGATCACTTGAGGCCAGGAGTTTGAGACAAGCTGGGGCAATAGAGCAAGGCCCCATCTTTACAAAAAAAAATTTTTTTTTAATTAGTTGGGCTTGGGGTCACGGTGGCATGCACCTGTAGTCTCAGCTACTCTCGGAAGGCTGACGCAGGAGGATCGCTTGAGCTCAGGAGTTCGAGGCTGCAATGAGTAAGGTTTCTGCCACTGCACTCCATCCTGAGAGACAGAGCAAGAACTTGTCTCGAAAAAAGAAAAAGAAAAAGAGAGAGAGATAACTCACAGTAAAGCAGACAGATCTTAGATCTAAGGGCACAGATTAATGCATTTCTGTGCATGTGCCCCTTGTCATTTCTACCAGGTCAAGATCTAGAACATTCTGTTTCTTCAGAGGGTCCCCCATGGCCCTTCCCAGTCAGTAGCCCCAAAAGGTAACCGCTGTTCTGACCTCTTTTACCAAGATTAGTATTTTTTTTTTTTTGAGACGGAGTCCCGCTCTGTTGACCAGGCTAGAGTGCAGTGTCAGATCTTGGCTCACTGCAACCTCCGCATCCCGGGTTCAAGCAGTTCTCCTGCCTCAGACCCCTGAGTAGCTGGGATTACAGATGTGTGCCACCACACCCAGATAATTTTTTGAATTTTTAGTACAGATGGGGTTTCACCATGTTGGCTGGGCTGGTCTCAAACTCCTGACCTCAAGTGATTTGCCCTCCTTATACTCCCAAAGTGTTGGGATTACAGGCGTGAGCTACCGGCCAATTAGTCTTAAAGTTTGTATATAAATGGAACTTTACAGCACGTCTGCATCTTCCACCCCACATTTTAAAATTTATCCATAAGGTTGCACACATCAATAATTTGTTCTTTTTCATGCCTATGTAGTATTCCACTGCAACATAGTGCAATGTATTTAATCTATTCTACTTTGGGCAGGGATTTGGTTTATTTCCAGTTTGGGCTCTGTATTCATATGCTCAGGCTGCCACAACAAAGTACCACAGACTGCATGGCTTAAACAGCTGAAATTTATTTTTCTGCAGTTTTGGAGTCTGGAAATCCAAGATCAAGGTGCCAGCAAGTTTGGTTTCTCCTGAGCCCTCTCTCTTGGCTTGCAAATGCCTGTCTTCTCATGATGTCCTCACATGGCTTTTTCTCTGGGTGTGTGTATCTGTGGTGTCTCTTCCTCTTCTTATACAGACAAGTCATACTGGATTAGAGCTTCACTCTTATGTCCTCGTTTTATTGTAATTATCTATCTATTTTTATTTATTTTTTTATTTTTTTGAGACAGAGTCTTGCTCTGTCGCCCAGGCTAGAGTGCAATTGCACGATCTCGGCTCACTGCAACCTCACCTCCCTGGTTCAAGCAATTCCCCTGCCTCAGCCTCCTGAGTAGCTGGGATTACAGGAGCACGCCACCACGCCCTGCTAATTTTTTTGTATTTTAAATAGAGATGGGGTTTCATCATGTTGGCCAAACTGGTCTTGAACTCCTGACCTCAGGCAATCCACCCACCTTGGCCTCCCAAAGTGCTGGGATTATAGGCGTGAGCCACCGCGCCCGGCCTGTAATTACCTCTTTAAAAGCCAAACACAGTCACATTAGGGGTTCAGGCTTCAATATATAAATTTTGGGGAGACACGATTCAGTCTATAACAGGCTATTAAGAATAATTCTGCTAAAAGGAACTCAAATAACTCAATAAGAAGGAAACAAAGAACTCAATTTTTTTTTTTAATGGGCAAAGGGGCCGGGCATAGTGGCTCACGCCTGTAATCCCAGCACTTTGGGAGGCCGAGGCGGGTGGATCACCTGGGGTCAGGCATTCGAGACCAGCCGTGCTAATGTGGTGAAACCCTGTCTCTACTAAAAATACAAAAATTAGCTGGGCGTGGTGGCGGACACCTGTAATCCCGGCTACTTGGGAGGCTGAGGCAGGAGAATCGCTTGAACCCGGGTGGCAGAGGTTGCAGTGAGCCGAGATCATGCCACTGCACTCGAGCCTGGGCGATAGAGTGAGACTCTGTCCCAAAAAAAAAAAAAAAAGTATGTGAAATAATGCATATGTTAATTTGCTGAATTTAGCCATTCCACAATGTATACACATATTTCAAAACATGCACCTGATAAAATATACCATGTTTATTTGTCAATTTTATATATATATATGTTCATACCAGTTCTTTTTTAAAAAGAATAATGCTGTTATGAACATCCACATGCAGGGTCTTTTCATGAACATCGCACTCATTTTTGCTGGGCATACACTCAGGGTTGGACTTACTCGTAGCATGTTGCATGTAGTAAGTGGTGTAACATGTTACATGCATGTAGCACGTAGCATGAGTGACGTCAGTCAATACCCCCAAACGCCCTTCCAAAGTGGCTGCACCAATCAACATTCTCATGGAGTTGGAGTGAGATTTCTAGCGCTGTGCTCACAGTTTAGGACTTTCAGTCATTTGCTGCTATATAAAGTCTGAGTGTAGGCAAAGCAGTGACTTAGAACCACTGACATTTCAAAACAGAAATTGCCTTTTCTGCGTCTGAGTATGTGCCTAACATCTAGCAATAGTATCTGCATGCATTAATGCGCACGTAATTTTAGTGCTTCTTTAGAGACCTGGAAAGAATAAAGTGAGATTTCTAGTGCCACATCCTTTTTTGGTGTAGTCTGTCCTTTTCATTTTAGTCTTTCTAGTGGGCATATGCAGCATCATTTTTTAAAAATCTACTTTCTATTTTGGAATAATTGTAGATTTGTAGAACAGTTGCAAATACTACAGATTTGTAGAAAAGTTGCAGATATGGCTCCTGTATCCTTTTCATTCAGCTTCTCCTTATGGTAACATCAAAATAACATTCTTCTTTAAAAATTAAAAACATTAAGGCCAGGTGCCGTGGCTCACGCCTGTAATCCCAGCACTTTGGGAGTCCGAGGCGGGTGGATCACTTGAGATCAGGAGTTCGAGGCCAGCCTGGCCAACGTGACAAAACCCTGTCTCTACTAAAAATACAAAAATTAGCTGGGTGTGGTGGCGGGAGCCTGTAATCCCAGTACTTGGAAGGCTGAGGCAGGGGAATGGCTTGAGCCTGGGAGGTAGAGATTGCAGTGAGCTGAGATCACGCCACTGCACTCCAACCTGGGTTTCAGAGCGAGACTCTGGCTCAAAAAACAAAACAAAACAAAAACAAACAAACAAACAAAAAGGTACCAGTGGATCACATGTCACTTATCTAACTAAAATATCTAAATTAGACATGCATCTTAAAATGAGCTTAGGCCCTGCATTTATTTTAATAATTGGAATAGTTGATATTTTGATCTTTTGCAGGATAATGAAAATCCTCCTATTATTCCCTATCATGGATGGAGAATTCATCATTTTCTGCATATATCAAATGAACTGTTTTTTTTTTTTTTTTTTTTGGAGACGGAGTCTTGCTCTGTCACCCAGGCTGGAGTGCAGTGGCGCGATCTCAGCTCACTGCAAGCTCTGCCTCCCAGGTTCACGCCATTCTCCTGCCTCAGCCTCCCGAGTAGCTGGGACTACATGCGCCTGCCACCACGCCCAGTTAATTTTTTTGTATTTTTAGTAGAGATGGGGTTTCACCATGTTAGTCAGGATGGTCTCGATCTCCTGACCTCGTGATCCACCCGCCTCAGCCTCCCAAAGTGCTGGGATTACAGGTGTGAGCCACCACGCCCGGCCAGATGAACTGTTTTTAAGTCATTCTTTGTCTCATGTATTCTCTTCACCCCAAAATCAGAGGAAAAAAAACAAACATAGCTGGGTGCAGTGGCTCATGCCTGTAATCCCAGCAGTTTGGGAGGCCCAGGTGGGAAGATCGCTTGAGTCTAGGAATTCAAGGCCAGCCTGGGCAACATAGCAAGATCCTGTCTCTACAAAAAATAAAAAACAAAAAGAACAAAATTAGCCAGGCGTGGTGGTGGACCTGTAGTCCTGCTACTTGGGAGGCTGAGGTGGGAGGATGGTTTGAGCCTGAAGAGGTTAAGGCTTTAATGAGCCATGATTGTGCCACTGCCTGGGTAACAGAGCGAGACCCTCTCTCAAAAAAGAAAAAAAAAGTATCAAATACATGTATGGGTATAGTTCATGTTTAGATTTTTTAAATTATGGTGAAATATACAGACATAAAATTTACCATCTTAACCATTTTGAGTGTACAGTTCAATAGTGGTGAGCATATTCACACTGCTGTGAACCCTCATCTCCATCCATCTCTAGAATTTTTCATCTTGCAAAACTGAAACTCTATATCATCCATTCAGAATAACCTTTTAAAAGTACAAATCAGATATGATTCTCTCCCTGAGAGCCCTCTGAATTTTTCCCATATGTCTTACAATAAAATCTAAACTCTGGGCCAGGTACGGTGGCTCATGCCTATAATCCCAGCACTTTGGGAGGTCAAGGCAGGAGGATCGCTTGAGCCCAGAACTTTGAGACCAGCCTGGGCAACATTCTGAGACCCCATCTCTACAAAAAATTTAGAAGTTAGCTGGGTTTGCTGGTGTGCACCTATGGTCCCAGCTACTCCGGAGGCTGAGACAGAAGGATTCTTTGAAGCTGAAAGTTGGAGACTGCAGTGATCCATGATCTTACCACTGCACTCCAGCCAGGGTGACAGAGTGAGACTCTGTCTCCAAAAACAGAGAGAAAAAAAAAAAAAAAAGGACTAAACTCTGAACCATAAGCCCCCTGTGGAATCACCCAGGGCCCTGGTACCTTGCTGTTTCTTGGCCACACCCAGAATCTTCACCCGGCTGACTCCCTCTGTCTTCGAAACATTCACCTTGATCTGAACTTACTGTGTTCAGTCATTTGTTTGTGGCTTACTGTCTGTCTGCACTAGTAGGTGGTGTGGGCTGAATTCTGTTCCCCTAAAATTCGTATGTTGAAGTTCTCACTTCCAGTGCCCCAGAAAGTGCCTGTATTTGAAGATGGGACTTTGAAGAACTGATTAAGTTTGAATGAATTCATTGGAGTGCACCATAATCCAACAGGACTTGGGTCCTTATAAGAAGAAAAGATTAGGACACAGACACGCATAGAGGGACACCCCTGTGATGACACAGGGAGAAGACAGTGTCTACAAGCCAAGGAAAGTGGCCTCAGAAGGAATTGACCCCGCCAACACCTTGATCTTGAACTTTAGCCTCCAGAATTGATAGAAAATAAATCTCTGTTGCTGAAGCCGCCCAGTCTATGCATTTTTCATGGTAGTGCCTGGAAACTAATAATACACAAGGCCTCAGCCTTCTGTCATTGTCATAGAGGGCCCCAGCCTTCTGTCATTGTCATTGAGGGCCCCAGGCTTCTGGCAGGACAGCCAAGAGCGGAATATAAGGTGGCAGAAGTGGGACAGTAAGTGAGACTCTCTTCGTGGAGAGAGCGTTAAAGTTGACACACTTCCTTGAAGAGCTCAGCACCTCAGGGCTTGTGGTACAAAGATGGGTTGAGGGGCTACAGCTAGAGTCAGGGGACAGTGCCCACCTTTGCCAAACACACCCCCGGCCTGCTTGCCAGACCTGGTTTCCCAGGCACACAGAGCTCAGCTATCCAGAGGGGCATAGCACAACCTCCCCACGGTAAGACAGGGCACTGGGACCACCGGGAGCCACCAGTTTCCTGGAAAGCAGTGCAGGGCCTTCTGTGGATGTTTGCAAAGTGCAGCCCTACAGGTGACACCTGTTAGGCCAACAGGTGCCCTGGGGCCGCCAATGTACAGCTGGCAGAGACAGAGTCCATCGCAATGCTGGAGTCCTAGGATCTCAGTTCCTGCGGGTGTTTGGCTTCTTCTGTCTTTCCTGTTATCAGTTACACAATTAGAGGAAAATTAATCCGTGGATCCTGTTCAAGTTGCACGCCTGGAAGAAGCTACGCCTGATGGGTAAAAACAAAAAGACACAAAAAAGGTGCTGTTGTGTTAGTCAGCACTGGATCCGACCAGCAGAACCACTTGGGGCTATATATACAACATGAGGTTGACCATCGGTGATGTGGGCTGAATTCTGTTCCCCTAAAATTCATATGTTGAAGTCCTAACCCTCAGCACTCGTAGAAAGTGCCCATATTTGAATACAGGGCTTTAAAGAGGTGATTAAGTTTGAAAGAATTCATTAACTGGGGTCCTTATAAGAAGAAAAGTTGGGCGAGGTGTGGTGGCTCACGCCTGTAATCCCAGCGCTTTGGGAGGCTGAGGCAGGCAGATAACGAGGTCAGGAGTTCAAGACTAGCCCGGCCAATATGGTGAAACCCCGTCTCCACTAAAAATATAAAAATTAGTTGGGCTTGGTGGCACACACTTGTAGTCCCAGCTACTCGGGAGGCTGAGAGCAGAAGAATCACTTGAACCTGGGAGGCGGAGGTTGCAGTGAGCCGAGATCATGCCACTGCACTCCAGCCTGGGCGACAGAGCGAGACTCCATCTCAAAAAAAAAAAAAAAGAAGAAGAAGAAGAAAAGTTGACTGTGTTTCAAAATAAAAAGTATATATGCAATTTGCCGCTTACCACATGTTTGAGAATTCAACACAATACAGGAAGTTTTAGAAATATACTGCCATTAGAGCATCACACCTTTTCTGGAACAAGCTTAGCACAGAGAACATCAACCAGACAATCTTACATCAACTGTAACCAAGTAGGAATTTTGCATCTAGCTGAAATGTCATAACAGTTACAAAAAAGAATCACAAGCCTTAGTCGATTTGAGCTTCTTTTTCAAACGTCTTAAAAAAGTCAAACCAAACAATATTTTAAGCAGGAAAAGACTAATTTTCACAGAGTTGAGTGATCATCCGTCTTAGTGGCTCAGAGCACCCATTAGCCATCCCATAATAAACTGGAGTAGAAGTTTATTGCTTACATTAAGCATTGCAAATTAAAGGATAGGGATAATTTCCTTTTAGCAAAATACTCTAGATACCACATCAAAATTACAGAAATAATTGTGTCAGAAATACAGTTTAATAGCAAATGGTGTTCAGCTGTGAAACGAAATGCTTTTTAGTAGGTTATATCTTGTAGAATCCACCTGACCCTTGGACATCAGAAGGAAGAATTTCCCATAAGAAAAGCTTTAGGGCAATTTCACTTAGTGGCTAGAGATTTATTTTCCATGTCACCAGATTATTAATAGCTGGGATTTCTGTTTCAAATCAAGGCAGGAAATTAGTCATATCATGTACAAAGAAAGATTTCATGCGGTCCCACCTATTTCAAAAAGGAAAATGTGGTTAAGTACTGTATTTAAATTAAACGATCAGTGTTATAGCAATTACTGAGGCACGATTTTGTCAGATGGCAAAGAGAATGCATTAAAGATATGAACAGCTGTTTCTCAGTTTAAATTTATAGTATTTCAAAATTCAGGAAATGACTTTTGTGTTCTACTTAGAATCGAATTACAAAAATAACAGAACCAGCCCATAATACAGCATTTCGAATTACAGAGACGTTTGGACCCTTTCACCAAAGTATACCGTTTTGGCAAAATGATCCAGTTCTAATAAAATCAGAACTGTAACGCAATAAAATCAGGTTTCATGTTAGAGTTACATATTACGTTAGTGATCATTTTCACTACAAAGATATCATTTGAATACCAAATCCAAGCACAGTTTTGTGTGGCAGTTTAAGGAAGAACCAGTCAACTGGCTTTTAAACTAGAGCATCACGGCTTTTCTGGAACAAGCTTAGCATACATAGAATATACACCATTCAAGCTTAGCGTGTAATAAACTAACATGGCTTTTAAAATCATACAATCCCCACTCCTTTTTCTTGTTAGAAAGTTATTCATGCAAATTACTGAATTTCACACAGCAGGGTAATTATAGTATAAAAAGTGAGTTGCTTTACTCTGAGGCTGATTCAAAACTAGGATCAACCATTCGAGGTATAACAGCCTTTCTGAATTCTCCCTTGAGGGTGTTTAACACATTAATAATTAGTTAGGTCAGGCTGACGTTTCAAGTATTACATCTGGCCGGGTGTGGTGGCTCATGCCTGTAATCCCAGTGATTTGGGAGGCTGAAGTGGGAGGATCGTTTCAGCCCAGGAGTTCAAGACCAGCCTGGGCAACATAGCAAGACCCCATCTCCACAAAAAAATTAAAAAATTAGCTGGGCATGGTGGTGTGTGCCCGTGATCCCAGCTACCCTGGAGGCTGGGGTGGGAGGATTGATTGAACCTCGGTTTTCGAGGCTGCAGTGAGCTATGATCACCTGGGTGATCCAGCCTGGGTGACAGAGCAAGACCCTGTCTCAAAAAAAAAAAAATGAATACTTCTTGTGAAGAATGGAAGCCCCAGTATCAAGGGGTTTTTCCACTAAATGCATCCTGGCCAGTGCCTTTGGTTGGTGCCTTTTTCAAGATCCTCATGAAAAACCTGCCTTCTTTTTTTTTTCTTTTGAGATGAAATCTCACTCTGTCACCCAGGCTGGAGTGCTGTGGCACGATCTTGGCTCACTGCAACCTCCACCTCCCGGGTTCAAGTAATTCTCCTGCCTCAGCCTCTAGAGTAGGTGGGACTACAGGTGTTCGCCACCACACTCGGCTAATTTTGTATTTTTAGTAGAGATGGGGTTTCACCATATTGGCCAGGCTGTTCTCGAACTCCTGACCTCTAGTGATCACCTGCCTCGGCCTCCCAAAGTGCTGGGATCACAGGTGTAAGCCACCACGCCTGGCCAAAAGCCTGCCTTGTTTTAGAGAGGAAAATCTGAGTATCGATAAAGAATAACAATTGCAATGGCTTGAAACAACTCATGATTTTGAAAACTGGTTTGTAAAAAAAAAAAAAAAAGGGACAGACTGTGAGATGGAACATTCATCCTGCCTTTTTTGAATAAATGTTGGGAGCATTCTCTCTTTGCAGAATTCTTTCAGCTCATAAACACAGGAGAAATCACAGATTTAGGGTGTCATCATATTGCAAATTCAGCAGTGATATGATCTAAGAAAGGGACCATCAGACATAATATGTCCCCAAGGGAGGACACACCATCATCCATGAAGTGGTCTTGCCGAAAACCCCGCCTGAACCTGACAGGTCTTCAGACTTTCCCGATTAAATTAAATGCAGAGAAATGCAAATCAAAACCACAATGAGATACCATCTCACACCAGTTAGAATGGCAATCATTAAAAAGTCTGGAAACAACAGGTGCTGGAGAGGATGTGGAGAAATAGGAACACTTTTACACTGTTGGTGGGACTGTAAACTAGTTCAACCATTGTGGAAGTCAGTGTGGCAATTCCTCAGGGATCTAGAACTAGAAATACCATTTGACCCAGCCATCCCATTACGGGGTATATACCCAAAGGACTATAAATCATGCTGTTATAAAGACACATGCACATGTATGTTTATTGCGGCACTATTCACAATAGCAAAGACTTGGAACCAGCCCAGATGTCCAACAATGATAGACTGGATTAAGAAAATGTGGCACATATACACTATGGAATACTATGCAGCCATAAAAAATGATGAGTTCATGTCCTTTGTAGGGACATGGATGAAGCTGGAAACCATCATTCTCAGCAAACTATCACAAGAAGAAAAAACCAAACACCGCATGTTCTCACTCATAGATGGGAATTGAACAATGAGAACACGTGGACACAGGAAGGGGAACATCACACACTGGGGCCTGTTGTGGGGTGGGGGGAGGGGGGAGGGATAGCATTAGGAGATATACCTAATGTAAATGACGAGTTGATGGGTGCAGCATGCCAACATGGCACATGTATATATATATGTTACAAACCTGCATGTTGTGCACATGTACCCTAAAACTTAAAGTTTTATATATATATAAATTATATATTATATATAAATATATAAATATAAATATATATAAATATAAATATATATAAATATAAATATAAAAGATGAAATGCAGAGGACAGAGAAATACATTTCAGGACATCTCAGGGCTGCAAGCAGCAAAATCCAGGCAGTGGGAAACCCAACAGAATCAACAACCTAGTTTCTTTGATGAATAAATCACAAATGGAGTGGGAAAAATAAAGACGGAGAGTGCGGGAGGGAAAATCTCCCAGAATAAAAGAGACGTAGGTATGATCCAATTGCAATGTGTGGACTTTATTTGGATTCAAAGTGTAAAAAATATATAAAAATATGTACAATTATAAGACAATTGGGCAAGTGGGGAAATTAGAACAGAGGATATTTGAAGAGATCAAGGGCTTAGAGCTCATTTTTTAGGTGTGATAATAAAATAGTGGTTATGTGGGGTTTTTTTGGAAAAACATGTCCTTATCTTTTAAAGATATTCACTGAAATGCTTACAGATGAAAGATGATGTCTAGGATTTACTTTTGTCATCAGAGAGACCAAAATAGATGCCTCTGGATTAACTTAGATGGACTCTAACGAAACTCAATTACCTACAGGTCAAGTGTTCAGGGCCTGGCTGACATGGCAAATTTCTAAATTCCTATAGCTGCAAGAAAAACCACACTTGCTAAACTCCCTGACAATAGGAGCTATCAGACCCCTTCTAACTCTTTTTATGTTTTTTATTTATTTTATTTTTTGAGATGGAGTCTCATTCTGTTGCCCAGGCTGGAATGCAGTGGCACGATCTCAGCTCACTTCAACCACTGCCTCCTGGGTTCTGCCTCCTGGGTTCAAGCGATTCCCTTCCTCAGCCTCCCGAGTAGCTGGGACTACAGGTGTGCACAACCACACCTGGCTAATTTTTGTATTTTTAGTAGAGACAGGGTTTCACCATGTTGGCCAGGCTGGTCTCAAACTCCTGACCTCAGGTGATCCGTCCATCTCAGCCTCCCAAAGTGCTGGGATTAGAGGCATAAGCCACTGCACTTGGCCTTTTTTTGTTTTATTTTTTTGTAAAGACAAAGTCTTGCTATGTTGTCCAGGCTGTTCACAGACTCCTGAGTTCAAGCAGTCCTCCCACCTCAGCCTCCCAAAGTGCTGAGATTACAGACGTGAACCACTGTGCCCAGCCTACCTCTGATTTACAACCCAGACCACTGCAATTCTGATTGGACAAAGGACCAGCCTTAACAAACATACTTTCCTAATAAGCAACTGCAGAACTTAAGCCAGTTTCAGCGCTCATAGAGATTGCTCACAAATTGTCTTTGAGTCCCATAGTTTACCTACTGCTGTAAAAAGCCAAATGCCACCTCAATTTAATGCCAAAACCCTGCCCCAAAGTGAGCACCGGATGTACGTGACATATATGCTTACCCAATGTCCATGCATTCAGCTCCTCTCATAAATATGTGTAGCTTCCCCCACAAACCTCCTGAATATGCATGACTCTATTGTCTAATGAGGAACCTATGAGGCATAAATCCCAACCTGTCCTTTCACTTCTCGAAGGAGGGCACCTTTAGCACATGCAAAGACTGTCTCTTCCGGTTTGCCAACTGATATCACCAGTAAAGCTCTTTTTCCTGTGATTTAGCCATCCTACTGGTCTGTTGTTTTATTTTTTATTTATTTTAATTTATTTTATTTTATTTTATTTTATTTTATTGAGACGGAGTCTCTCTCTGTCACCCAGGCTGGAGTGCAAGGGTGTGATCTCAGCTCACCGCAACCTCCGCCTCCTGAGTTCAAGCAATTCTCATGCCTCAGCCTCCCGAGTAGCTGGGGGTACAGGTGCCTGCCACCACGCCCAGCAAATTTTTTGTATTTTTAGTAGAGATGGGGTTTCACCATGTTGGTCAGGCTGGCCTCGAACTCCAGACCTCAGGTGATCCACCTGCCTCGGCCTCCCAAAGTGCTGGGATTACAGGCGTGAGCCACTGCACCCGGGCTGGTGTTTTGGATCACACTTCAAAACAATCAAAGCCACAGACTAGTATTTTTTTTTTAATTTAAAAAAAATTTTTTGAGACAGAATCTCACTCTGCTGCTCAGGCTATAGTGCAATGGTACAACCATAGTTCACTGAAGCCTTAACCTTCTGGACTCAAGTGAGCCTCCCACCTCAGCCTCCTGAGTAGCTGGGACTTAGCTGTGCTCCACCACACCCAGCTAATTTTTTATTTTTTGTAGAGATGGGGTCTTGCTGTGTTGCCCAGGCTGTCTCAAGTGATCTCAAATGATCCTCCCATCTCAGCCTCTCAAAGTGCTGGGATTACAGGCATGAGCCACTGCGCCCATCCTACAATGACTTTTTAATCCAATTCAGAAGTTAATGTTTTCGTTGGGTAGCTAAAATCTCTGATCAACAGATTTTTTTTTCTGCAAAAAAAAAAAGTGAGTTTTTTTCCAGGAAAAAAAAAGATGTGTAATATTTTATGTTTATTAAATACCAATATATATACAGCCAGCTTGGGGACCTTGATACACCCATCTTGGAGATCATTGTTCTAGAATGCTGCTGGCCCCACTGGGGTCCCTGTGCCAGCAGCTGTCCAGATATCTCAGCCACTTTTTTTTTTTTTTTTTGAGACAGAGTCTCACTCTGTTGCCCAGGCTAGAGTGTAGTGGCACAGTTTTGGCTCACTGCAAACTCTGCCTCCTGGGTTCAAATGATTCTCCTGCCTCAGCCTCCTGAGTAGATGGGACTACAGGTGCCCACCACCACACCCAGCTGATTTTTGTATTTTTAGTAGAGATAGAGTTTCGCCATGTTGGCCAGGCTGGTCTCGAACTCCTGGCCTCAGGTGATCCACCTGCCTCAGCCTCCCAAAATGCTAGGATTACAGGTGTAAGCCACCAAGCCCAGCCCTGTCAGCAACTTTTTAATGCACCCATTCCAAACCTTTGCATTTGACTGTTCTTTACTTCCCTTCAACCCCTCTGTGTCATCGCAGAGCCCAATGACTCCCCTGGAGACCACGGCTTTGCTAATTAAAATAGTTTTCCTGATTCTTGAAGGTGTGGATTATCATGAGTATTGCATTTATTGAAGCCGTTGCTGTGGAGAATGACTAATAGGTCGAGACATGTCGTTCCCCCCGCAGGCTCGATTTACAGGATGTGCTGAAGCCAAAAGCCACTGATGCTCTGGCCTGAGGAGCCAGTGCTCCCTAGGGACCTATTTGTCTGTTCAATTCATTAGGCCAACCTTACCTGGGTCCCTGGGAGTCCAGATTTTTGTATTGCGTGTGATAAAAGGGCTTTCCTTGAATGTTCAAAGACATACCCTGAAGTTCCAGACTTTTGGTGCCAGCAGCTCCAGCCTGGTCCAGGGACCCTGGAGTGCAGGGGCCACACCCCACTGACTCTGCCCCTGTGGGAGTCCTGAGGTCTGGGCACCTCCTGAGGTCCCAACGGTCCTCTAATGCTGGCCTCTCCCAAGTGCCCATGGCTGCATCTCAGAGCAGGGGCAGCCCAGGCACCAGGAGCCCCTCCTGGGACTAGACATGGAACCAGGTGGTGGGTGCCTGGTGGGGCCTGCAGACCCCACACTGTGAGTCAGGACAGCTGCTTCAGAAGGAACCTGAACCCAGAAGTACCCTGGTGGGGGGGAGAAACATCAGCCTTGACACTTAGCCTTCCTGAGCCTCAGTTTCCCTGTCTGTAAAATGGATATAAAACTACCTACCTGTATTCATTTGCTAAGCCCGCCCTCACAAAGGACTACTAACTTGGTGGCTGAAAGCGACAGAAATGTATTCTCTCATCATTCCAAAGGCCCAAAGTGCAAGATCCATTTCATTGGCTTGAAATCAAAGTGTTGGCAGGACCACACCTCCTCCGGGTGTGTGGGGCTCTGGGGACAACATGTACCTTGCCTTTTCAGCTTCCAGGGGCTGGTATCCCTTGGCTAATCTCTGCTTCTGACTTCACGTCGCCACCTCTTCTGCCTGTGTCAAATCTCCCTCCGTCTCCTACTTATAAGGACACTTATAATTGTATTTAAGGCCCACCTGGCTGTCACTGGACCAGCCTAAGAGGTACAAAGGTGGTGAGGTGTCTGCTCCAAGCTGAAAGTACCAGATGCACGTGCTTTCAAGATAATTCCCCCATCTCAATATCTTTCACTTAATCGCATTTGCAAAACCTCTTTTTCCTTATGAAGAGACATTTACAGGTTCAAGGGATTAGGACCTTGGGCAGCCACCCTATCAGCCTACTACATGACCCCATAAAATAGTAGAGAGGATTCCTTGAGGGAATATATGTAAAGTTCTCAGACACTGCGTGTATTAGTTCGTTTTCATGCTGCTGATAAAGACGTACCCGAGACCGGGTAATTGATAAAGAAGACGAGGTTTAATGCACTCACAGTTCCATATGGCTGGGGAGTCTCCACAATCATGGCAGAAGGTGAAAGGCACGTCTTACATGGTGGCAGGCCAGAGAGAATAAGAGCCAAGTGAAAAGGGAAACCTCTTATAAAACCATCAGATCGGGCGTGGTGGCTCACACCTGTAATCCCAGCACTTTGGGAGACCAAGGCGGGCAGATCACCTGAGGTCAGGAGTTCGAGACCAGGCTGGCCAACATGGTGAAACCCTGTGTCTACTAAAAATACAAAAATTAACCGGGTGTGGTGGTGGGCACCTGTAATCCCAGCTACTAGGGAGGCTGAGGGTGGAGACTCACTTGAACCCAGGAGGCAGAGGTTGCAGTGAGCTGAGATTCAGCCACTGCACTCCAGCCTGGGCAACAAGAGCGAGACTCCAACTCAAAAAAACAATAAAAAACATCAGATCTCATGAGACATATTCACTACCAGTATGGTGGAAACCATCCCCATGATTCAATTATCTCCCAGCCGGTCCCTCCCACAACATGTGGGAATTATGGGAGCTGCAATTCAAGATGAGATTTGGGTGGGGACACAGCCAAATCGTATCACTGTGCCTGGTGCCTGGAAAGCAATATTGTCCCCGTTGTCCCAGGAGGCCAGGGAATTGGCATCTGATACGTTAGCTTGGACCTGAAACCATGCTCTGAACTTCCCCCAACACCTCCTTCCACATGCTTGTCTCATGATCCCCGTGACCTCTAAGGCTGGAAGCCTGACCCCTGTCCAGTGGAGCCTGTTCTCCACAGCCCCTGGAGCCAGAAGGTCCATCTCATACAGATACCCAGTGCCTGCCCCACAGTAAGCATTCACACCAAGCTTGCTGCTGGAATTCATTGGAGTACATTTTTTCGGAAACCCTGAAGCTTGCCTTTTTAAATGTCTACGTGTTGGATCTTTATGGAGATGTCCCTGAAATTGATTACATATTCCCCAACAGTGTCCCAGTGCAAAACATAAGCCTTTTGCAGCTGACACAGCCATGGTGGGGACTTGGTCCTTGCTGTGTGCACCTGCTATTAGAGCAGCCTGATACAAGCAGAGGCGGCAGGGTGTCTGCTCCAAGCTGAAAGTGCCATGTACATGTGACAGGTGTGACTTGCAGCTTTCCCTCTTCCTCCCTCCTGCCAGGCTATCCATGCTTCTCATCTGCAAGGAACCATTCGGCAAACAGTCATCCCCATCTTCCCTGCCTTACACCCCCCAATTCCCGCTCCAATTTTTTTTTTTAGACAGATTTTTGCACTGTCACCCAGGTTGGAGTGCAGTGGCACGATCTCGGCTCACTGCAACCTCTGCCTCCAGGGTTCAAGCGATTCTCCTGCTTCAGCCTCCCGAGTAGCTAGGATTACAGATGCCCACCATCACAATCAGCTAATTTTTGTATTTTTAGTAGAGACAGGGTTTCATCATGTTAGCCAGGCTGGTCTTGAACACCTGACCTCAAGTGATCTGCCCGCCTCAGCCTCCCAAGTAGCTGGGACTATCAGGCATGCACCACCAGGCCCAGTTTATTTTTAAATTCTTTTTTGTAAAGGTGGGGTCTCTCTATGTTGCCCAGGCTGGCCTGGAACTCCTAGCCTCAAGCAATCCTCTCACCTTGGCCTCCCAAAGTGCTGGGATTTGCAGGCATGAGCCACCACGCCCAGCCACTACATTACTAATTTTGTCAGATATTATTTATAGGAAAAGGCAAGGATCAGGGTCATTTATCTTTTAAGGAATGTAGTGACTCAGGCAAGAGACATCAGGGACCATGTACTCTGTCCTGTTTTGTCTTAAAAGTGTCATCTTTCTGGAGAACTACACGTTGTCCCAGAGTCAGGGGCCGTGTGAAATTCTGCTACGAACAGAAATGAACAAACATGGCTTCTTTTGTTTGTTACTTCATCTCCCATGTGTTTTATTTGGTCATGAATTACTGGTTGTATTTATAAGATTAATGTTGATTATTTTATATAGTTAGGAAGACTCTTTTTTCTTTCCAAAAAGTTATATGTTGTCACAAACCAAGGATTTTTTTTTTTTTTTTTTTTTTTTTTTTTTTTGAGACAGAGTCTCACTCTGTCTCCCAGGCTGGAGTGCAGTGGCATAATTTCGGCTCACCACAACCTCCACCTCCCAAGTTCAAGCGATTCTTCTGCCTCAGCCTCCTGAGAGGCTGGGATTACAGGCGCCCACCACCACGCCCAGCTAATTTTTGTATTTTTAGTACAGACGGGGTTTCACCATGTTGGCCAGGTTGGTCTAGAACTCCTGACCTCAGGTGATCTGCCCGCCTTGGCCTCCCAAAGTGCTGGGATTACAGGCAGGAGCCACCGTGCCTGGCCACAAACCAAGGATCTTTATAAAATTATACCGAGAGCAAAAATAAGTAAACATGAGTTATTCTATTTATTGCTTTGTCTCATGTTATTGTTATTGTTTGATTACATGCCCTCCTTCACCACTGCAAAAAATTTGAAATACTTTCTATCTTCTAACTTTTTTAATTGGCATCTAAAACTTTTCCTCAGTGTAAATGGTTGCAAAGGACAATATTTCTGGTGTAAATATTGACACTTAAAAAATAAAACTGTCATATCGCTCTCTTAAACATATCCATTGAAATCTATATACCACAGTAATTTGATATCCATCATCATTTGCTTAGAAAATACCCAGACAAGCTCCTTTTTAATAGTCAAGAATTTTGTAATTTTCATTGCTCTCCTTGAGCTCATAGTTCCATTCCATTTCCCCCACAGAACTATATTCTAACTCAATCTATTTTTATGCTTGAAAGTATTTTATTAATCACCCTATTGTAACTCTCTCAACAAAAAAAAATCAGTTAAAATTACATTTTTTAATTACCTGTGACAAGAAAGCTCTAGAGTTAAATTCTTCTTGTTTGAGCTAACAATACAATCATGAGTACTCAATTTATCAAAACCAACTCATTATACATTTTTGTAAATAATTATTAAGCACAAACATAAACTTCTGTGAGACTTGCATCTTTTAATGAGATTGATGGGGGTGTCTGTTTTTCCGCACTGATTCCATGAATCCGTAGTTGAGTGTCTCGCTCCTCAATGAACTCAAATTCAGCAGCAGTTTTCCTCTCTTTATTTTTATTTATTTTTATTTTATTTTATTGAGACGGAGCCTCGCCCTGTCACCCAGGCTGGAGTGCAGTGGTGCCATCTTGGCTCACTACAACCTCCACCTCTGGGTTCAAGCGATTCTCCTGACTCAGCCTCCCAAGTAGCTGGAATTACAGGTGCACACCACCATGCCCAAATAATTTTTGTATTTTTAGTAGAGACGGGGTTTCACCATGTTGGCCAGGCGGGTCTCGAACTCCTGACCTCAAGTGATCTGCCTGCCTCGGCCTCCCAAAGTGCTGGGATTACAGACGTGAGCCACTGCACCTGGCCTCTGTCTATTTTTTAATGCAAGCATTAAAAAGTTACCATTCATGAAATAAGTAGATGGGCACATGGAAGGGGTTTTGTTAGAGCAGCACCCCTCAAGTATTTGCAGTCTTTCAGAGTTAGGTGCCCAGATTCACATAATGACCTATCATCAAGAAAACTTCCATTGGTCTTGTTTTAATGGTGCGGAAAGCTCAGTGTTGGAGACACCTGGCTGAATTATGACCTTGTCCCAGGAGGACATCAGCTCCCAGGGGCAGGCCTTGCTGGTCTCTCTGCTCTGTCCCTAGGGCCTGCCCAGTGGTCATCTCCAAGGACCAGAGTAGGTGAGTGGGTATAAAACTACCTACCTGTATTCATTTGCTAAACCTGCCCTCACAAAGGACCACTAACCTGGTGCCTGAAAACAACAGAAATGTATTCTCTCATCATTCCAAAGGCCTGAACTGCAACATCGGTTTAACTAGCCTGTGACTCAGGTCCCAGTGGTGCTGACGGTGGTGATCGCTAGCCAGGAAACCTACCAAGGCTCTGACTATGCATTGCAAAGGCTCTAGCCCTCTGCAAAGCAGTAGGCTTCTGGCTGTGGTCAAAAACAGTTTTTCTTTTTGTTTTTTATTCTTCAGACAGGGTCTGGCTCTGTCACTCAGGCTGGCATGCAGTGACACAATCTCAGCTTAACGCAGCCTCTGCCTCCTAGGCTCAAGTGATCCTCCCACCTCAGCCTCCTGAATAGCTGGGACTATAGGCATGCACCAGTACAGCTGGCTAATTTTTGTATTTTTAGTAGAGAAAGGGTTCCACCATGTTGACCAGCTGCTCTTGAACTCCTGACCTCAGACGATCTGCCCACCTCAGCCTCCCAAATGCTGGGATTACAGGCGTGAACTATAGCACCCAGCCAACAAGGACAGTTTTTACTTTATTTGTTCTGTGAAATGGGAGAACAGAATTCTTGGAAGGAAACCAAAGCTGCCAAGGAAAATCTTGATTGCAGCTGCCTTCTCAGATGGATCTGTTCCGGGAGACTGAATCTCTTAGAGTCTTCTTGTGTCCCAGCTAAAATGAGTGACGCCAGGGGCTCCCAGAGCTTAGCCTGAAGCACTTAACCGAGTGCTTGTTGGGCAACAGCCTGGCACGAAGAGGACATCAGCTCCCTGGGAAGGCCTTGCCTGGTCTTCTCTCTGCTCTGTCCCCAGGGCCTGCCCAGTGGATATCTCCAAGGACCAGCGTAGGTCAATGCACTGGTGGCTGTGGCTCAGGCCTCAATGATGCTGATAGTGGGGGGGTCACTGGCCAGGAAGCCCATGAAGGCTCTAACTACGCCACACTCAAGCTAACAACCAAAAACAGGGAGGCCCCACGGACTTTGCTTTCATGGTGCCAGCTGTCACTTTGCTCAAGTTTTCAAGGGATTTCCAACAAACTTTAGCCAGAGATTTCCATCAGTAGAGCTGAAATCCACATCAGGTATTGGTTACCTTATTTGTGCATTCATTTCTTCACTCCTCAAACAGGTAGGAAATGGAGCATTCGTGGGTTTTCACTATCTGTGTGCCAGGCCCTGAGCCAGGCACGAAAGGCAGGAGGATCACTTGAGGTCAGGAGTTTGAAACCAGCCTGCACAACATAGCAAGACCCAGTCTCTAAAAAATAATTTTTTTTAGTTAGCCAGGCATGGTGGTGCATAGCTGTAGTCCCAGCTACTTGCAAGGGTGAGGTGGGGGGATCACCCAGGAGGTTGAGGCTGCAGCGAGCCATGATCACACCACTGCACTCCAGCGTGGGAGACAGCAAGACCCTGTTTACAAAAAATAAAAAGTAATTGTACCGCTATAATCTATAACCAGATGCACTCTGATATGGTTTGGCTGTGTCCCCACCCAAGTCTCATCTTGAATTGTAGTTCCCATAATCCCCACGTGTCATGGGAGGGACTCAGTAAGAAGTGATTGGATCCTGGGGGCACATTTCCCCCGTGCTGCTCTTACGATAGTGAGTGAGTTCTCACAAGATCTGATGGCTGTTCTTTTCTGTTTTGTTTTGGGTTTTTTTGAGACAGAGTATTGCTGCAACGCCCAGGCTGGAGTGCCATGGCTTGATCTCAGCTCACTGCAACTTCTGCCTCCTGGGTTCAAGTGATTCTCCCACCTCAGCCTCACAAGTAGCTGAGATTACAGGCACCTGCCACCATGCCCCGCTAATTTTTGTATTTTTAGTAGAAACAGGGTTTTACCATGTTGGCCAGGCTGGTCTCGAACTCCTGACCTCAAGTGATCTGCCCACCTTGGCCTCCCAAAGTGCCGGGATTACAGGCATGAGTCACCACACCTGGCCAGATCTGATGGTTTTATAAGCCTCTGGCATTTCCCTTGCTTGTACTTCTCCCTCCTGCCACCCTGTGAAGAAGGCACCTGCTTCCCCTTCAACTTCCATCATGATTGTAAGTTTCTTGAGGCCTCCCCAGCCATGCAGAACTTTGAGTTGATTAAACCTCTTTCCTTCATAAGTTACCCAGCCTCAGGTATTTTCTTATAGCAATGTGAGAATGGACTAATACACTCTTACCCTCAAATCTTGATGTAATTCTGCTATAATATAACTTCTTTAAAAGTTTGATATAATTTTACACATACTAAACTTCCACAACCCATGTATCAGCAATGGGCTTAAACACTGGGCCAGGACAGTACAGTGGGTCTCCTGTCCTCAGGGCCCTCACCATGGGGAGGCAGGTGCAGGCAGGACGACAACTCCCACCCTGCTGGAATGGAAATCCAAGCCCTGGATGCAGCAAGAGGGAAAGAAATTCGGGTCTGGTGGCCTTTGGGCTGCAGTCCTTGACACTGTCTGCCCTGAACAACCCCCAGCCCACTCCTGCCATGTCATCATTTGAATATGGGGTGGGGGGCACTCGGATTTCTAAGAGTTCCTTGACATTCACCTTCCAGAACTCCGCCTCCTTGACATTCACCTCCTAGAACTCCACGTTCTTGACATTCACCTCCCAGAACCCCATGCCCTCAACATTCACCTCCCAGAACTCTACCTCCTTGACATTCACCTCCCAGAACTCCGCCTCCTTGACATTCACCTCCTAGAACTCCATGCCCTCAACATTCACCTCCCAGAACTCCGCCTCCTTGACATTCACCTCCCAGAACCCCGCCTCCTTGACATTCATTCTCCAGAACTCCGCCTCCTTGGTGCATTGTGTCAGAAACGTCTTCAGGAGTGGGGAGGACAGGGACCAAAGAGTGGGGGAGCACACACTCCCCCTGTCTCCCAGGAACAATGTCCCTGACCCCTGCATCTCTCCTGGAGGCTACCCCCACCTCCCCACCCTTTAGGGAGTGCTAGGCCTGGTCAGATCATGAATGTACCTGTTGTCTCTGTCTTCCTGTCTGCCTGCAGTTTAAGACTGTGATGATTTGAAGAGCTTCAGTTTGTTGACTGCCACCCTTGCACTGGCTTTTAAAAGGATTTTCAATCTCCCTCTCTTTTTTTCTCTCTCATCCTTTCTCTGCCTCTCTCTCTCTCTCTGTCTGTCTGTCTCTCCTCTCTCTCCTTTTCCCTCTCTTCCTGCTTTCTTTTCCTTTTTTGGGAGTCAGATTTATTGGAGCATAATTTACATACCATAAAATTCACTCCTGGAGGCTGGGCATGGTGGCTCTTGCCTGTAATCCCAGCACTTTGGGAGGCTGAGGTAGGAGGATTCTTTGAGCCCAGGAGTTTGAGACCAGCCTGGGCAACATAGCGAGACCCCCATCTCTACAAAAATAATTTTAAAAATTAGCTGGGTATGTGGCATGTGTCTGTGATCCCAGCTACTTGGGAGGCTGAGGCAGGAAGATCGCTTGAACCCAGGAGGTTGAGACTGCAGTGAGCTATGATTGTGCCACTGCACTCCAGCCTGGATGACAGAGCGAGATCCTGTCTCTTAAAAAAATAAATAATTGGCCGGGCGCGGTGGCTCACGCCTGTAATCCCAGCACTTTGGGAGGCCGAGGCGGGCGGATCACGAGGTCAGGAGATCGAGACCATCCTAGCTAACACGGTGAAACCCCGTCTCTACTAAAAATAGAAAAAATTAGCCGGGCGTGGTGGCGGGCGCCTGTAGTCCCAGCTACTCGGGAGGCTGAGGCAGGAGAATGGCGTGAACCCAGGAGGCGGAGCTTGCAGTGAGCTGAGATCGGGCCACTGCACTCCAGCCTGGGCGAAAGAGCAAGACTCCGTCTCAAAAAAATAAATAAATAAATAAATAAATAAAATAAATAAATAATTAAAATTAAAATTAAAAAAAATATTTTCTTGTCCATTTCTACAAGGTGGTTTTTTTGTTTGTTTGTTTTTTTGACAGAGTCTCACTCTGTTGCCCAGGCTGAAGTGCAGTGGTATAATCTCAGCTCACTGCAACCTCCGCCTCCCAGGCTCAAGTGATTCTCTTGCTTCAGCCACCCGAGTAGCTGGGATTACAGGTGCCCACCACCACGCCCAGCTAATTTTTGTATTTTTAGTAGAGACGGGGTTTCGCCATGTTGGCCAGACTGGTCTCGAACTCCTGACCTCAAATGATCCACCCGCCTCAGCCTCCCAAAGTGCTGGGATTACAGGCATAAGCCACCACACCCTGCCATTTCTATGAGTTTTAACAAACACATACAGTCATATAACAATCACAGTCAAGAGAGGGGACGTTATTATCACTCTAACAAATTCTCTTGTGACCCTTCTGTAGTCAACTCCTTTCGTGCACCCACTCTGGCAACCGAAGACATGTTCTCTGCTACTCCTACAGTTCTGCCTCTTCCAGATTCTTGTTTCCTTCCTCCCTCCTTCCTTTCCTCCCTCTTTCCTTCCTCCCCTCTCCCTCCCCTTCTTCTTTCCCTCCCTCCCATTTTTTTCTGCTCCTCCTTCCCTTCCTTCTTCCCTCCCTCCCTCCTTCCTCTCCTTCTCTCCTTCCCTCCCCTCTCTTCTTCCTCCCCTCCTTCCTTCCTTTTTTCTTCTCCCTCGTTCTTTCCTGTCTCCTTTAGCAGCCAACTTATTTCTGCAAATGAACAAGAAGGAAAGCAAACCAATTTTTTTAAGGAAACAAATTCTGTGTGCTTCCTGATGAATGCTAGTCTACTTAGCTCAAGGGAAGAATTTGAGAGCAGAAATTTCTTTGCTTTTCCTGGCCAGAACTCATGCTGAGATTGGGGGTGGGGGTGGTTATATTACTATTCTGACGGAGCCGAGAATTTATTTGGATGAAAAATGGATCTCCACTTGAGCAGGAATGGGGTCTTATGGCAGGAACGGAGCAGTGGGGTCACCACAAGCCTCGATATGCTAGGATCCAAATTAATAGCTTAGCTCCTAGCTCCTTGCAAACTCGAGATCTTGGCCATGTTTCCTTGGCTGTGAGTTAATAATTGCAACCTGTATTCCAAGAAAGGCTTCATTCTGCTTTAAATGAGCAACAGAAAAAAGCCAGTTTCCAAATATGTGCCACGTGAGACACATTCAGTAGAGTTTGCATCAGAAACTCATCAGCAACAAAAGGGAGAGGGTGACTCGGGCCACCCTGTGGCTGGGCTGTGAGATAGATTGAGTCAAGAAATTCACCAACGAAGCATCAGCATCTCCAGCTCTGTCCCTCACATGCCATGAAGCCACCACTCAGTGCAGATGGCCTCAGCCCTTTCTAGGAAGAGCTAGGGGGTGCAGAGGTACAGAGCTGGGAAGAGTAGGGCATGGGATTGGGGTGGACACTGCATGTTGGAGCCCCCAAATCTCCCCTCTGCTCTCACATCCTAATCCTAATATCCTTCCCAAAGGGGTTAATTTCCTGAAGCTGCCTGATATTTTTTTTTCCCTGACACCAAATAAGTAGTGTCTTCTCTGACATCAACCAATGCTCCAGACTTCCCACACCAACTGGGTTTCCTGCAATTCAATCCTAGCCTGACACTAACTTCTGGAGTTATGGCAGACAGCCGTCTTCTCCCTGTGTCCTCACGTGGCCGTCCCTCTGTGTGTGTCTGTGTCCTAATCTCTTCTTACAAGGACACCAGTCAGGTGGGATTGGGGCCCACCCTAAAGACCTCATTTGGATGTAATTCCCTCTTTTTCATTTTATTTTATTTATTATTTATTTATTTATTTTGAGATGGAGTTTTCAGTGTCACCCAGGCAACAAGGTTGTCAGCTCTCAGCAACCTCCACCTCCCGGGTTCAAGCAGTTCTTGTACCTCAGCCTCCCGAATAGCTGGGATTACAGGTGTACACCACCATGCCTAGCTAGTTTTTGTATTTTTGGTAGAGATGGGGTTTCGCCATGTTGCCTAGGCTGGTCTCGAACTCCTGGGCTCAAGCAATCCTCCCGCCTTGGCCTCTGAAGTGCGGGGATTACAGACGTGAGCCACCACGCCCGGCCTTAATTACCTTTTCAAAGGCCCGATTTCCAAATAAGGTTACATTCTGAGGGACTGGGGATTAGGAGTTCAACATATGAATTTGCAGGGGACACAGTTAACCCCTAACACCAAACATGGCAAGAGAGGAATGCAGGAGAAAGAGACAGAAGAAGGGAGATGAAGGTCACCAAAGGGGAAGACAGGACTGAGGAAGGCGCAGCAGAGGAATGAGGCAGCAGGACAGGCTCATGGGGTCAGGCTTCCGGGGATGGGGATTGGGCTTCCTGGAGGAGGTGGTCGCTGGGTCAGGCTCTGTAGGAAGCAGCATCGTGTTACATCTAACAGGATCATTGACACTGGAGTCAGGATGACATCAATATGGGTCCCAGCACTTAGATGCTCAGCTGGGCAAGTTACTTAACCTTGGTTCCCTCCTCTATGAAACAGGCCTTCTCATACATCTATGGAGTTATTAAAAGCAATAAATACACCGGGCACAGTGATTGATGCCTGGAATCCCAGCACTTTGAGAGGCTGAGGTGGGAGGATCGTTTGAGGTTAGGAGTTCAAGACTAGCCTGGGCAACATAGTAAGACCCCACCTCTACAAAAAAAAAAAAACTAAAAAAAGGCTGAGCATAGTGGCTCACACCTGTAATCCCAGCACTTTGGAGGTCGAGGCAAGTGGATCACTTGAGGTCAGGAGTTTGAGACCAGCCTAACCAACATGGTGAAACCCCATCTCTACTAAAAATACAAAATTAACCAGGCATGGCGGCACATGCCTGTAATTCCAGCTACTCAGGAGGCTGAGGCATGAACCCAGGAGGGAGAGGTTGCAGTGAGCCTCGATTACGTCACTGCACTCCAGCCTGGGCAACAAGAGCGAAACTCTGTCTCAAAAAAAAAAAGAAAACTTAAAAAAATTAGCTGGGCATGTTAGTGCATCTGAGTTCCAGCTACTCAAGATTCTGAGGTGGGGGGATCTCTTGAGCCTGGGAGGTCGAGGCTGCTGTGAGCTGAAGTCGTGCTTTCCATGATGGTAAGCAATGATAACAACTATTATGGTGCTTAGTGAGCAAGGCTCCCGGGACCAGCTGGAGGGGCGGGAGTGAGTGATTTGGTTGTCGGGGGGCAAGGACGTGAGCTGGTGGGGCCTGAGCAGGGTGTGGCTCGGCATCCACTGTGGAAGAGGAGGAGGAGGGAGCACAGGGTTGAGCAGAGCCTGGGTAAGGGGAAAGCCGGCCAGACCAGGAGGCCCAGGCTCCACCTATGCCAGACAGGACCCCCTTCTGCCTATTCCTGCCCTGGTAGGGCCCGAAGCGGGGTGTGTGTGTGTGTGTGTGTGTGTGTGTGTGTGTCTGTCAGTTTGGCCATTCCCCGGGGGAGGCGTGCCACAGGCTGGATGCTGCTGCTGGAAGTTGGAACTGAGAAAGCAGCCTCATGAGATGCAGGGTCAGGGAATTCGGTCAATTTGGCTGCCATCAGAGGCAACCGGTTTGTGCCAGGGGTCCCCACATTATAGCTGACCCCAAGGAATGGCGAATAAGAGACCTACTCTCCTGGAAGGTGGGCCTGGCCCAGGCCCAGGGGCTCACAGTGTCACAGTTGTCCCCTCCCAAGACCTCCCCCAGGCAGGCCCGCAGCCATCTCATCCAAGGCCTGGATATAGGTATACCACTTCCTCCGTAATAATCCAGGATGGAGGCCAGGCGTGGTGGCCCAAGCCTGTAATCCCAGCACTTTGGGAGGCCAAGACAGGCAGATCACTTGAGGTCAGGAGTTCAAGACCAGCCTGGCCAACATGGTGAAATCCCATCTCTACTAAAAAAAAGAAAAGAAAAGAAAAGAAAAATTAGCCAGACACAGTGGCGCACACCTGTATTCCCAGCTACTTGGCAGGCTGAGGCTGGAGAATCGCTTGAACCCAGGAGGCAGAGGTTGCAGTGAGCCGAAATCACACCATTGCACTCCAGCCTGGGTGACAGAGCAAGACTCCATCTCAGATAATAAGAATAATAATAATGCAAGTTGGGGCCTCTGAGCTCCAACACTGACCCCAACAGGTGCAGAAGGACCTACAACTGTCCTGCCACCCTGTTGGAGAAGCAGGTAGACTCGGCCCAGGTGGCTGTTAAGGATCCATCACCCGAGGCTGCTCCAAGCCCCCCAACTATCCAGCCTTCTGGGGAGCCAGAGCCTGAAGATACCATGACTCATTAGCTTTTATTTTTAGTTTTATGCCACAGAAGATGTGCAGTAATGAGACCAGCTTAAATGTCTTGCTATAAAAAGGATGATGGGTAGGGGGTGGTGGGAAGAGAGAGAAAGTCATACAGACATGGATGGACAAGAGATCAAGAAGAAGAAAAGAAGAAATATACCAAAATGTTAGCAAGGGTTTTCTCTAAGTGGCAAGACTGGGAGGAATCTTCAAGTATTTCTATAAATGATATATATTATTTTTATAATCAGAAAATCCATGTTAAATAAATACATAAGGCATGAGAGGGCCTGAGAAAGCTCTCTTGAGTCAATGCTATGCAGGTTTTCTATCCAGTTACCAGCCTTGCTGTAAAGGACACCACCTCTTTCCCAGGGATTTCAAAGAAGGTTCTAGAACCATCATGGGCCCCCACACACACCCCTGAAACTAAAACAGTATGATAGCTGGCTTCCAAGATGGCACCAAGTCTTTCTGGCTTCCTGGTATTCATACTCTGGAGTTCCCTCTCTCCATGAATACGGCTGACCTGTGTGGTCAGGGTATGCTTCGGAAATGATGGAGCATCACTTCTGAGGACCAGTCAGAAAGGACATTGGAGCTCCACCTTGTGTCCTCTTAGATCTACCACTCTAGGCAAAGATGACCACCATGTCATAAGGATACTCAAGCAGCCTTGTGGAGAGGCCCACGCTGAGAACTGAGACCTCCACTAACAGCAGTACCAGCACCAGCCACATGAGGGAGCCAACTTGGGAGTGGCGCCTCCAGCACCATTTGAGCCTTCAGACGATGACAGGCTTGACTAACCACATGACTACAACCTCATGGGAGGTTCCAAAGCCAGAACTACCCAACTAAGCCACTCCCAAATGTCAGACCCACAAAAACTAAGAGATAATGAAGAGTTTTGGCCTTTTAAGCCACTAAGTTTAAGATAACTTTTTACATGGCATTAGATGACTAATACAAATGCTGACTTTAATTGGAAAGTCTTGGGTCACAAAACTCAGCCCCAGAGCCAAGTTTGGGGTCATCCTACCCAACCACAAGCCTGGAAGGGAGAAAAGAAATGGGACTGTTGTGCAGATGGATCCAAAGGGGCCAAGACTGGAGGAGATAGGAGTGAATTGGTGCACATTGCAGGGTTGGGTTTTGTCTTTATTTAAAATATTAATAGTTTTTCCCTTGTGGATTCTTTTAATTTTTGCATATTGCATTAAAATATTATTTATTAATTTACTTTGAGATGGAGTCTCACTCTGTTACCCAGGTTGGAGTGCAATGGCACAATCTTGGCTCACTGCAGCCTCCGCCTCCTGGGTTCAAGCAATTCTCCTGCCTCTGCCTCCCAACTAGCTGGTATTACAGGCACCCACCACCACACCCAGCTAATTTTTGTATTTTTAGTAGAGACAGGGTTTCATCACGTTGGCCAGGCTGGTCTCGAATTCCTGACCTCCACCTGCCTCGGCCTCCCAAAGTGCTGGGATTACAGGCATAAGCCACTGTGCCCTGCTGCAGGAAAATATTATTTATCTTGACTGCTGAGTTTTTGACACCCTTTGAAGTGTGAATCCGAGGTGAGTGCCTCACTTCTCTCACCTTAGTCCTGGCCCTCCTCTGTGGTAAGGTCCCATCCCACCACAGGCCTACAGGATTCTCCTCTGCCTTTGTCCGTGGGGGTGGGGAAAGTGGGGGTCTCCCTTTCTGCTCACCTTGATTATGTTTGACTGCTGACATTTCATGCCCTGCTTCTCTGTTTTCCGTGTTTGATTCTGAAGAGCTCTGTGCTCGAATACAATAGCCACTGGCCACATGGGGATACTGAGCACTTGAAAAGTGGCCAGTCCAAACTGAGATGTAAGTGTAAAACGCATGCCAGGTTTTGAAGACTTACTACAAGAAAAAGAACATGAAAGGTCCCAATCATAATTTTTTGGTTTTGGATGTTTTTTTTGAGATGGGTCTCACTCTATCATTTAGGCTGGAGTGCAGTGGCACAATCATGGCTCACTGGAGTCTCAGACTCCTGGGCTCAAGTGATCCTCCTGCCTCAGCCTCCCGAGTAGCTGGGACTATAGGCCTGTACTACCACACTGTGTTAATTTTTTTTTCTAGACATGGGGTCTCACTATGTTGCCCAGCTGCTCTTGAGCTCCTGGGCTCAAGCAGTCCTTCTGCCTTGGCCTCCCAAAGTGCTGGGATTACCAGCATGAGCCACTATGCCCTGACTTGGTCATAATTTTTTATATTGATTCCAGATAAAATAGTCTCTTTTAGATGTATTCTAGATAAAGGGAGCATACATTTATCACATATGTTATGTATATTCTACCTTTGTACAATGTGGCCACATTCTATTTTTATTTATTTTATTTTATTTTCAACAATAACTTTGGGGTCTTCAGGGACCTGGAAAACTTGCTGTCTTCAACATTTAGTATTATTTTTCCAGTTTTTTCTCTTTTTTTTTGAGACGGAGTCTCACTCTGTTGCCAGGCCGGAGGGCAGTGGTGCAATCTCAGCTCACTGCAACCTCCACCTCCGGGTTCAAGCGATTCTCTTGCCTTAGCCTCCTGAGTAGCTGGGACTACAGGCACGTGCCATTATGCCAGCTAATTTTTGTATTTTTAGTAGAGACAGGGTTTCATCATGTTGGCCAGGATGGTCTCGATCTCTTGACCTCGTGATCTGCCAGCCTCGGCCTCCCAAAGTGCTGGGATTATAGGCATGAGCCACCGCGCCTGCCCTTTCAAGTATTTTTCTAACTTAGATCTTGGGAAAATATTCTTCGGGCCTGAGCATTTTGGGCATCCTCCAATAAGTCTTGGGTCTGAGTTAGTGTCTTCATCTTTAAGAATACCTTTGGCCAGGCACAGTGGCTCATACCTATAATCCCAGACTTTGGGAGGCTAAAGTGGGAGGATCGCTTGAGGCAAGGAGTTTGAGACTAGCCTGGGCAACACAGTGAGATCTATCTCCACCAAAAAAAAAAAAAAATTAGGTGGGCACGGTGGCACACAGCTGTAGTCCCAGCTATTTGGGAGGCTGAGGTGGGAGGATCACATAAGCTCTGGAGGCCAAGGCTGCAGTGAGCTATGATTGCACCACTGCACTCCAGCCTAGGTGAAAGAATGAGATCCTATCTTGGAACGGAACGGGAGGGGAGGGGAGGGAAGGGAGAAATTAATTTATAATTTTCTTCTGTAGTTGCTGGACATAAGAAAAAAAAGAAATGTATGATTTCCAAAGAGTTGTGGGTCCTTATTTGCTGGAATGGAACCTCCACCCAAAAACCACAGTGGGCAGGGCTACTGTGGTCTGCTAGAGCTCACAAAAGTAAACCAAAGTCATTTCCTGCCTTCTCTGCAAACAGTGTGCTCAGGAGTCCACGCCAGCCATGATGGTGGTGTTGTTTCTGTGGCCTAAGGAGGTGGCACGTGGGATCATCCCTGAGTCACCACCCAGAGACGCGAAGTTCCTTGCTCAGGTCCCGGTGTGTCGGCTCCAGGGTCCTGTCCTCCCTGCTCCCCCGCCCCACCGAGACCGTTGCTGACAGAGCCCCACTCTGGGCTTCAGCCTCCCGCTCCGTGAGCTTTCTCAACTCATTTCTTCCATTCGGGATTGAGGAGGTTGAGTCACTCTGAAGGAGCTTGACAAAATAGCTCACGAAAGTGTTTTTTATTTTAATAATAATCGGCACCAGATGCTTCCCCAGTGAGACTCCTTGCTTGAGTTGTGATAAACACAGCAACTGGAAAGTCACTTTACTAAACCATAAACGCTCTCTACAAATCACAGCTAAATTAGCTTGTGGCAGGAGCTGCGCAGGAGCCCAGCCTGGTGCTCTAACTCCACCAGGGAGGGAAAAGATAATGACATCCTTCGAACACTTTCTCATTAGGCTTTTAAAAACCCCCAGGCCGGGCACGGTGGCTCACATCTGTAATCCCAGCACTTTGGGAAGCCGAGGCAGGTGGATCACTTGAGGCTGGGAGTTCGAGACCAGCCTGAGAAACATAGGAAGACCCCGTGTCTACAAAAATTAGCCAGGTGTGGTGGTGTGTGTCTGTAGTCCCAGCTACTCAGGAGGCTGCGGTGGTAGGATTGCTTGAGCCCAAGAGGTCAAGGCTGCAGTGAGCTATGATTGCATCACTGCACTCCAGCCTCCAGCCTGGGCAATACAGCAAGATTCTTTCTCTTAAAAAAAATAAATAAATAAAAAGGCTGGGCGCGATGGCGCACGCCTGTAATCCTGGCACTTTGGGAGGCTGAGGTGGGTGGATCACAAGGTCAGGAGTTCAAGACCAGCCTGGCGAAGATGATGAAACCCCGTCTCTACTAAAAAGTAATAATCATAATACAAAAATTAGCTGGGCCTGGTGGCAAGCACTTGTAATCCCAGCTACTTGGGAGACTGAGGCAGAGAATTGCTTGAACCCCGGAGGCGGAGGTTGCAGTGAGCCGAGATCACACCACTACACTCCAGCCTAGGTAACAGAGTGAGAATCCATCTCAAAAAAAACAAAAAACAAAACAAAAAAAACGATGACAATCTGTCCTATGAGTTTGGACATAAATGCAGGTGTGCACACACATTAAGGATGCTGAGAATGGAGTGAGGGAAAGGAAAAAGCTACCTTTTCTACCAGCCCTGGTGGCACTGGTCCCCATCACAGCCCACCTGTCCATCAGGTCCCCCTGCTAGGGACAACAGTCTGCCAGGCACAGAACCGGCCATGTGAGGGTGTTTGCACTGCACCTTAACCTCCCCATATAACACCTGCATTTGAGCAACAGCCGCCTGGAGACTGAAGTTTGCAAACCAAGCTACTAGCCCATACCCACCGTGATCTTGAGAAACCCCTTCCTCTCCCTTGGACTGCTTCTTCAGCTATAAAATGGGAGCAATGGGAAAACCACTGATTTCCAAATGCCCCCAATGGAACCCTAGCAGAGTCACTGTAGGGACCTTTGTGGTGGCCCAGGGGGAGTTTCAGTGGGGGTGTGGTGCCAGGGGAGGGGAGGCTGTGCTCCAAGCTGCCCATCCTCACTGTTACCTGAATAATTCCACCTTTACCTGTTTTCGATGTTGCATTCTTGGAGGGTTTTGGTTTTTATTCTTTTTTAAATTGTAATTATTTAATTTTTTTAGAGACACAGTCTCGCTCTGTCACCTAGGCTAGAGTGCAGAGACGCAATCATGGCCAAGCCTGCAGGCACACAGGCTCAAGCCATTTCTCAAGTTAATGTTATAAACCAGGCATAAGAGTGTACTTAATTTACACATAAATGTTTTTGTTTCATTCTGTTTTGTTTTGTTTTGAGATGCAGTCTTGCTCTGTTGCCCAGATGGAGTGCAGTTGTATGATTTCGGCTCACTGCAAACTCCACCCCCTGGGTTCAAGTGATTTTCCTGCCTCAGCCTCCCAAGTAGCTGGGATTACAGGCACCCGCCACCATGCCCGGCTAATTTTTGTATTTGTAGTAGAGACAGGGTTTCGCCATGTTGGCCAGGCTGGTCTCGAACTCCTGACCTCAAGTGATCCACCCACCTCGACCTCCCAAAGTGCTGGGATTACAGGCATGAGCCACTGCACCTGGCCAATACATAAATGTTATAGGCTATTTCACAACAAAGTAGCTGAGATCATAGCACTGTGGTCCAGCCTGGGCCACAGAGCGGGACTGTGTCTCAAAAAAAGAGAAAGAAATATAAAATGGAGTGGATTTTCTAAGATAGTGTTAGTTATGTGAAGGGCACTCTATATAGGCCCAAAAACAAGGTAGGGTGCTAGCAAGAAAAGGGAGTGGGAGGTTTTTTTTGACATGACTCAAACACACCAAATGATTGTTTACAAGGGTGTTTATTTTCCTTCAGCTTCTGCCTCTCCAAGTACATGCTCTGACCATCATTCATCAAAACCAGAATGCCCCAGAACTTTCACTCCAGGAGCTAATCGTCTAAAATCACAATGATGACATTCAAATAAAGAGAAAACACTGACTCAAAGGAAGAAAAAACAAACATTTTCGTTTCTCCTCTTCCCCTCCCTTCTTATTAAAATACTTACCCGTTATGATTAGGCATCTTGAACTCTAATGAGTTGTTCGAATTACTATTGTTTATTACTTTGATGTGAGATTTTTAAATTATTATTTGTTCGGTCTTACGTCCAGTCATGGATTTACTGCTTTTCCTGTGACCAGTTTTATTTGTTTTATTATTTTATTTTATTTTATTTTATTTTATTTTATTTTATTTTAGAGACAAAGTCTCGCTCTGTCGGCCAGGCTGAATTGCCGTGGCGCGATCTTGGCTCACTGCAACCTCCACCTTCTGGGTTCAAGTGATTCTCCTGCCTCAGCCTCCTGAGTAGCTGGGATTACAGTGGCACACCACTACGCCCGGCTAAATTCTGTATTTGTAGTAGAGATGGGGTTTCGCCATGTTGGCCAGGCTGGTCTCGAACTCCTGACTTCAAGTGATCCACCCGCCTTGGCCTCCCAAAGTGCTGGTATTATAGGTGTGAGCCATCATGCCTGGCCCTGTGACCAGTTTTAAAATATTTGACTTAAGCTGTCAGAGTATAGAGAACTTCAGGTATTTTCATAAATGGAGACTCCAAGAAGGGTTTTATTGTTGGAAAGAAAATGGAATAAGAAATGATGCTGCTAACACTAAAATAGTCTCTGTAGTCACAAAAAGAAAAAAACAATGGCCGGGCGCAGTGGCTCACGCCTGTAATCCCAGCACTTTGGGAGGCCAAGACGGGCGGATCACGAGGTCAGGAGATCGAGACCATCCTGGCTAACACAGTGAAACCCCATCTCTACTAAAAATACAAAAAATTAGCTGGGCGTGGTGGCGGGTGCCTGTAGTCCCAGCTACTTGGGAGGCTGAGGCAGGAGAATGGCATGAACCCGGGAGGCGGAGCTTGCAATGAGCCGAGATCACGCCACTGCACTCCAGCCTGGGCGACAGAGTGAGACTCTGTCTCCAAAAAAAAAAAAAAAGAGAGAAAGAAAAGAAACTTTAAAGAGGCAGAAAGAAAGAAGAGAAAGAGAAGGGTAAGTGGTGATAGCTACAAGTCTGACATTTAATTTTAAACTCTAGCAAACCACCCTACACTCAGCTCATCTTTTTTTGTTTGTTTTTATTTATATTTTTTGAGACAGGGTCTCCCTATGTCGCCCAGGCTGGAGTGCAGTGGTACGATCACAGCTCACTGCAGCCTTGACCTCCTGGGCTCAAGCGATGCTCCCACCTCAGCCCCCTGAGTAGCTGGGAACACAGGCATTCACCACCATGTCTGTCTAACTTATTTTGATATTTTGTAGAGACAGGGTCTTACTACATTGCCCAGGCTGATCACAAACTCTCTTGGACTCCAGCAATCCTGCCGCCCCAGCCTCCCAAAGTGCTGAAATTACAGGGGTGAGCCACTGCACCCAGCCACTCAACTCCTCTTAAAGGCTACGTGTTCCACGAGGTTGAATTCACATCTTCCTAGGATGCGTGGAACATCTTCCCCAGCTGGGGAAGGCAATTTTACCTGGAGAGGAGGAGCCCATGGCCTCACAGTGAGTCCAATGGGAGAATCATGTGATGGACACTGGTGATTCTCAACACCCAGCCACCAGCCCCGTGCCTCGTCGACAGGGGCACTCAGAAAACGTTTGCCACCTGAGGTCAGGAGTTCAAGACCAGCCTGGCCAAGATGGTGAAACCCTGTCTCTACCAAAAATACAAAAAGTAGCCGGGCGTGGTGGTGCATGCCTATAATCTTAGCTACTCAGAAGGCTGAGGCAGGAGAATTGCTTGAACCCAGGAGACAGAGGTTGCAGTGAGCTGAGATCACACCACTGCACTCCAGGCTGGGCAACAAGAGCAAAATCTGTCTCAAAAAACAAACAAACAAACAAACAAACAAAAACGGGCCGGGCATGGTGGCTCAGGCCTGTAATCCCAGCATTTTGGGAGACTGAAGTGGGTAGATTACCTGAGGTCAGGAGTTCAAGACCAGCCTGACAAATATGGTGAAACCCCATCTCTACTAAATACAAAAAATTAGCAGGGTGTGGTGGCACGCGCCTGTAATCCCAGCTACTCCGGAGGCTGAGGCAGGAGAATCACTTAAGCCTGGGAGGCGGAGGTTGCAGTGAGCCGAGATTTCTCCACTGCAGTCCAGCCTGGGCAACAAGAGCGAAACTCCATCTCAAAAAAAAAAAAAAAAAGAAAAAAAGAAAAGAAAATGTTTGCCAAATGAACAAATAATGAATGACAGCTGTGTCCCGTGCTGTCTGTGAGCACTTTCAGAAACAGGATCACAATAAATAAATAAATAAATAAATAAATAAATAAATAAATAAATAAAAATAAACACTGATGCATGGGCCCCACCCTAAAGAGTCTGTGATTGAAATGCACAGCCTGGATTGGGAAGCGCTGTCCTGGGGAGAGATGCGTACATCTGGGAAGAACATTGCAGCTTCCTGACCCGCAGGAAACACCCACCACCTTGGTGTTAGAGGCAGATAGGGATGAAAAGGAGGATGTGCGCTGGTCTTGTCTTCAGTTCTGGAATCTGAGCATCACCCCAGCCATGGGCGGAACGTTTTGAGATGACAGGTGTCACCTCCAGGTTCCGATCAAGTATCTAGGGTGGGCCTGGGAGGTGGAGGTTTTGTTCAGATAAATACACCACCTGCAGAGCATCCATCCGGGCTCTCGAGATTCAGGAGCTCGGCCGAGTTTAGGCGGAAAGAGGCGGCTCTCTCCAGCTCTTCCTTCAGCTGTGTCCTCTTTAACCATGAAGGACCATGAGTGCTAATCCCTGCTATTTAGGATTAAAAGGGCCTAATCAGCTGCAGGCGGTCACAACTCTCTGTTCATAGGAGAAGGGTCTCCAGGAGGCGGTTGAGGAATGAATTTTCCCTCTTGGAGCTAGTGCTGGCATTACTGGGACTTGCGGCTGCCCCGCCAAGGGGCCGTCTGTCATTTCAGATCTGCCAGAGTCACCCCACATGAAACGTGTTTGGATATTCTGAGTCCTGCTATGCAGCAAGCACTAAGCTGAGCCCAGGAGACAACGTTGAGGGACCTTGGTCCAAGGTGGGTGTCCAGCTGGGAGTGAACCACGCCAATCCTACAGGAGGGATGGACACCAAGGAAGAGAAAGAGAGGGGTAAGTGGTGATAACTAAAAGTCTGACACTTTTTTTTTGAGACGAAGTCTCGCTCTATCGCCCAGGCTGGAGTACAGTAGCACAATCTCAGCTCATTGCAACCTCCGCCTCCCGGGTTCAAGTGATTCGCAAGCCTCAGCCTCTGGAGTAGCTGGGATTACAGGCGTGCGCCACCACACCTGGATAATTTTTGTATTTTTAGTAGAGACGGGGTTTCACCATGTTGGCCAGGCTGGTCTCAAACTCCTGACCTCAAGTGACCCACCCACCTTGGCCTCCCAAAGTGCTGGGATTTACAGGCAGGAGCCTCCATGCCCTGCCGCTCAGCTCCTCTTAAAATCTATGTGTTCTGTGAAGTTTAATTTGCACCTTCCTGGGATGTCTGTGATATCTTCCCCAGGTGACCCGCAAATAATTTTACCTGGAAAAGAGGAGCCCGTGGCCTCACAGTGAGTCCCATGGGGGAATCATGTGACAGGCACTGGTGATTTTCAACACCCAGCAGCCCAGGTACCCACATGGATGGGATGGAAGCCTGGGAGTTGGCTCCTGAAAGAGGAAAGGTTTCACAGCTGGACACAGATGTCACACTGATGGGGCAGTGAATACAGCAAAAGAAACAGCCCTCAACCCACTGAGACAGAAAAGAGCAGGATTTTATGTTCAGGTTGGGGTGGCCGAGGCAGGCATGAACCTGCTTGCAGGGGCCTTGAGGCCAGGCTGAAGACATGGGATTTTATCCCAAGAGCAGTAGGGAGTCTTTGAAGGGCTTGAGAAGAGGAGTGACAAGAACAGGTTGGCATTTCAGAAGCGTGGCTGGCAGGCAGTCATCCTGCTACCACTGGGCAGTGGCTAAAGTGCAGTTTCTCAGATCCAAAGGTCAGGCTCAGATTCTGCTTTGGCAGCTCCCTGGAGGTGCACCTTGAACAAGTTCCTTCCTTCCTCCAATTCCCTAAAATGCAGATGAGTATGCCTCCTGCCACGTGTAGTGGGGTGAGCATTAAGCCTGATAATGCATGAAATATTGTGGCACCGTGCCTACCACGTGATGAACTCCCAATAACTCCCCCTTCAGCTCCTGGTACAGTCCTAACATACCCTGATGCTCAGAATATATGAATGAACGAATGAATGAATGAATGAATGAAGTTCTAGGTTTATTTTATAAACATAGGACCTAGGAAGGTCAGGTCAAAACTATGGCCCAGGTGCCAAGAGACAGACTAAGACACAGTGGCATATTAGTGTACATTAACCATTAATGACCAAAATAATGACCCCAAGCCCTCCAAGAGACTGTCTTGGCTTCATTAAAGCTCTCTCATCAGAGACACAATAAATTGATGGCCCAAGCTGATGTTCTTTTTGGGTTTTACCATATTTTATCGTATTTCAATTATTTTTTTTAGACAAGGTCTCACTCTGTTAGTGCCGTGACATGCTCACAGATCACTGTGGCCTCAACCTCCTGGTCTCAAGCGATCCTCTCACCTCATCCTCCAGAGTAGCTGGGACTACAGGTGCATACCACCACACCTGGCTAATTTTCTTTTTTTACTTTTTGTAGAGACGGGATCTCACTATGTTGCCCAGGCTAGTTTTGAACTCCTGGGCTCAAGCAATCCTCCCACCTCAGCTTCCCAAAGTGCTGAGATTACAAGCATGAGCCTATCGTGCCCAGCCTCAATGATTTTTTAATTCTTATATTAGTCATTAAGAGAAGCTTTGTGCATTAACAAATAACTCCAACATCTCAGTGACTTAATACAACAATGATTTCTTTCTCGCTCATTGTGTATATCCAGCATGTGTAGACAGGGCCAGGAGGAAAGGCTGGATATGCTTTCCTCCACACAGTCACTCAGGGATCCAGGCTTATGGAAGCCTTCTCAATCATCAAGACAAGGGAAGAAGAGAGACTGGAGAATTGAGACATCTGTTCAGTGCCTTGGCACAAAAGGGACATATGCCACTTCTTTTGTCTGTTTTTTGCTGTTTTTAATGACACTTCTTATACTATATATCATTGGCCAGATCTAGTTGCACAGACTGGCCTACTGTCAAGGATGTGGCATCCCTGTGCTAGGAAGGAGAGGAGAATGGGATACTGGTGAACACTAGTGATGTCCACTCCAGTTCTTAATCCCCATTTTGGTTTATTTTTCCAGCTAGAACAACAACAACAACAAAAAGCTAGAATTTTTTTTTTTCTTGAGATAGAGTCTTGCTCTGTCGCCCAGGATGGAGTGCAGCAGCGTGATCTCGGCTCACCGCAAGCTCCGCCTCCCAGGTTCACACCATTCTCCTGCCTCAGCCTCCCGAGTAGCTGGGACTACAGGCGCCCACCACCATGCCTGGCTAATTTTTTGTATTTTTAGTAGAGACGGGGTTTCACCGTATTAGCCAGGATGGTCTTCATCTCCTGACCTCGTGATCCACCTGCCTTGGCCTCCCAGCGTGTTGGGATTACAGGCGTGAGCCACCGCGCCCAGCCCAAAAGCTAGAATATTTAATCTGCACTTCATTCAAAATATCTGCTGCAGCTATGGGTCAAAGTTGTGGTGATCAAGCCTGAACCTTTCTGCTTCCTCCTGTTCAGCAGGAGAGTGAGTTTTGCCTGAATGACCACCCTATTTCTGTAGCTTACAGCCGTGCAGGCAGAGAGCATTACAGATCTATTGTGGACTTTGCTCTACGCTTCATGCTTGGATTTTATGTCCACATTCATATTGATGATAAAGTTGTTATTTCTTTATTTAACCAATTCTATGTCTATGCATACATGTTTGAATAGGGATTGGGAGGCTAAGTTCATCTGACAACAGCATCTTTGCTTGATATTACAGTGAAGCTTATAACATCAGTTGTGCTGATTTAACAAAATGTATAATGTATTCAGCAGTTGATGACTTCAGCCTAATTGAACACAAATTTATTATGCTATCCAGGGTTGTAATTAAAACACGGTAAAATTAGCCCATCAAATACTGTATACACATGCTCTCTCGCAAAGCCATCAATGGCCTTTGTTTCGCCTATGGTCAGTTACATTTTCAAAGTGGAATCCTCCCAAGAATTAGGCAGATGAATCAGGATGAAAGGAAACCCAACCGAGGGTTTAAGGCTGCTCTGCCCTGACAAGGAAACACTCTGAAGATTGTCTTCAAACAATGAGAAAGCTAATTTTCCTACGTGGTGATTTTGGGGTATCATTAGTCTTCTATATCACTTATTTATTTTTTTTCTCTTGGGAAGGAGTCTTGCTCTGTTGCCCAGGCTGGAGTGCAGTGGCCCAATCTTGGCTCACTGCAACTGCTGCCTCCCGGGTTCAAGTGATTGTCCTACCTCAGCCTCCTGAGTAGCTGGGAATACAGGTGCCCGCCACCACGCCCAACTAATTTTTGTATTTTTAGTAGAGACGGGGTTTCACCATGTTGGCCAGGATGGTCTTGAACTCCTAATCTCATGATCTGCCTGCCTCAGCCTCCCAAGGTACTGGGATGACAGGTGTGAGCCACCATGCCCGGCCTAATTTTGTATTTTTAGTGGAAGCAGGGTTTTGCCATGTTGGCCAGGCTGGTCTCGAACTCCTGACGTCAGGTGATCCGCCAGCCTCGGCCTCCCAAAGTGCCGGGATGACAGGTGTGAGCCACCACGCCCGGCCTTCCATGTTATTTTAATGATCGCAGAACTGTGGAAACCTGGAGGTGGCTCAGATGCAATAAAAGGGAATTGTCCGTGTGTCCTTGTCAGGAGTCCAAGCCATGCAGGAAAGAGAAACAGGACCTCCCTCCCTCCCCGAAACCAGTTCCTTAATAATGACCCTGAAAAGGCGAATCAGCTGCAGGGAGAGTCATCCTGTGGGCTTCATGAATTCTAATCGCTGTTGGCGATACAGTGACACATTCTACCATTTAGACCCTTCAGGTCTAAAACTACATTTTGGGTCTAGAAACACTCCTTTCATAAATATTTTAAAACGAAGAATTAAAGAAGTTCAGGAGAACAATGGCGCAGGTGGAGAAGCTCTGTTCTCACCGGCGGGGGTTCACAGTGCATTTTTGTCAGCCTTCTGCCATGGAAGAGTGGAGAGGCTCCTAGCTCCAGCTCAGAAAAAGGAGAGGAAAGGAATATGAGCTAATAATGAGGTGTCTGGCTTGTTCCCTCTTGTTTGGGAAAAGAACACTCACTTATTCCAAGAGGAGGCTTTCTCACCTGAGCCAGGCTCACGCTCTCACCACGGCGCCCCCTGGTGGTGTGGGCTTGTATCCAGCGGTAGCCAAACTGCAAGACCTCAGCTATATAAGTTCAGGGGTTTCTCAAAACCACCCTCAGGTTTTTGGTTTGTTTTTTGTTTTTTGTTGTTTTGTTTTGTGTTGTGTTGTGTTGTTTTGTTTTGTTTTTTTGAGACAAGGTCTCACTGTGTTGCCCAGGCCAGAGTGCAGTGGTACAATCACAGCTCACTGCAGCCTCAACCTCCCAGACTCAAGCAATCCTCCTGCCTTAGCCTCTCGAGTAGCTAGGACTACAGGCTTGTGCTACCATGCCTGCCTAATTTTATTTTATTTTTTTAGAGATGAGGCCTCACTATGTTGCCCAGGCTAGTCTCTATCTCCTGGACTCAAGTGATCCTCCCACCTTGGCCTCCCAAAGTGCTGGAATTACAAATGGAAGGCACCGCGCCCAGCTAATTTTTCTGATTTTTTTGTAGAGTTGGGGTCGCTCTTTGTTGCTGAGGCTAGTCCATAACTCCTGGACTCAAGTGATCCTCCCACCTTGGCCTCCCAAAGTGTTGGAATTACAAGGGGGAGCCACCATCCCCAGCTAATGTTTTTATTTTTATTTTTTTGTAGAGTTCAGGTCTCACTTTGTTGCCCAGGCTGGTCTCAAACTCCTGGGCTCCAACAATCCTCCCACCTCAGCCTCCCAAAGTGCTGGAAGTATAGGCATGAGCCACCACACCCAGCCTCATTTATAACTCTGTAAAGACCCCGTTTCTAAACAAAGTCACATTCTGAGGTCCTGGGGTTTAGAATTTCAACATATGGATCTAGGTATGAGAGACAGTTGATCCCAGGACATAGCAGTGTGCAGGCCTGGACCATAGCCTCCCCTGCCAGGGGCTGGGGACTTTCTACCATGGAAGTGTCTCCCCTACAAGGCCCCTGTCTCCCTTCAAAGCAGTTCTAGTTTGAGCCTAGAGAGGTAGCCTCCCCACTGGACCCTGGGGCAGGGGCTTTGACCCAGGACATTGCTGCAGATGGTGCCTCTAATACTTTCTCTGCAGCCCGTCCCCTCTTAGACTCTCCCCAGCCAAAAGTCTCCTGTAATCAGGGGTCCCATCCGCTGCCAGCTGGGATGGGGGCTGTGTCTGTGATCATCTGACCTGCTGGGATGAGGGGGCAGTTACATGGGGACACATCAGCAGAGCAGGAGGACCACCAGGGTGGCCAGCCTGTGGATCTTACAATCCAACCAGAAATCAATGCCTTGCTCTGAGCAATACGGTTCTTCTCTTTAGGCAGAGCCTTTTCTGAAGGTGACTTAGAAGGTTCCACACCCTGTAGGCACATCCACTGGGTCTATTCCAACCTTGTTCCTTCTCATTATGCAAAGTGGAGAGTGTGCAGTTGATTCTCATGTCTGCGGACAACCGCTTGGAAGAGCCAGGAATTGCACATCTGTTCACCATCCAAACCCGAAGAGCATTGAATTGTGTTCCTCCCACACCCCGCATCCATTTGTCTCTTGACAAATTGTGGGCTCCTATCTAAATTAAAGAAAGGTGCACCAGACTACTCATTCTCAATCAAAGGCAAATGTGCACACCTCGTGCCTTTGAAGCCAGGCTTCCTGGCTGTATCCGCAGGGCTCCTTCAAGGTTGTGGGTCCTGAGGAGTTACTGTGAAAAAGGGAGCAAGCCACACAGCCTGTCCCCAAGTCTTGCAGGGTTAACCTGTTAACCTCAGGTTAACCCTGAGGTACAGAGATGAGGCTGAAGGACAATCTCAGAGAAAGAAAAAACAAACTAGCAACTGCCTATACTAGGTCAAAGGCAGATGTGGGCCCAAGGGGACCTGCGCAGCAGCTGTTCTGCATTTGGGTTAGAGTGGGTGGGTAGAGGGTGAACAATGAGAGAACAATGCCACTCAGGGAACTTATAGTTATTACCATCATCGCTGCAATTTATTGTAGGTTTGTGCCAGGTTGAGCACTCTCTCATCTCCTTCACTTTGCACAACCTCCCTGCAAGGTACATATTATTACTGCCTTGCGGATGAGGAAACAGAGAAGTTAAGTGACTTGCCTAAGGCCAAGGTCAAATCTCAAGGTCAGTGTTGCAATTCACACTCAGTTCTGCCCAATCCCCAGCCTATGTTCCATCTAGCTGCCGTGTTCACGGTGTCCCATCTGGATGGAGTGAGACCCTGCTGCAAAAATACAGAGAGAGGGAGGAAAGGAAGGAGAGAGGGGAAAGAGGGGAAGAAGGAAGGAGAGGGAGGGAGGGAGAGAGGAAGGGAAGGAGAGAAGGAAGAGAAAGAGAGGGAAGTAGAGGCAGGGAGGGAGGGAGAGAAAGAGGGAAGAAGAGAAGAAAGGAAGGAGAGAAAGGAGAAAGAGGGAGAGGCAGGGAGGGAGAGAGGAAGGAATGGGGGAAGAGAAAGGGAAGGAGAGAAGGAAGGAAGAGAAAGACAGAGGGAGAGAAGGAAGGAAGGGGAGAGAGAGAAAGGGAGGGAGAGAGGGAAGTGTAGAAGGAAGGAAGGAGAGAGAAAAAGAAAAAGAGAGGGCTGGGCACGTTGCCTCACACCTGTAATCCCAGCACTTTGGGAGGCTGGGGCAGGTGGATCACAAGGTGAGGAGTTCAAGACCAGCCTGGCCAAGATGGTGAAACCCCATCTCTACTAAAAATACAAAAATTAGGCAGGCATGGTGGTGGGCGCCTGTAACCCCAGCTACTCAGGAGGCTGAGGCAAATAATTGCTTGAACCTGGGAGGCAGAGGTTGCAGTGAGCCAAGATCGTGCCACTGCACTGCAGCCTGGGCAACAGAGCAGGACTCTGTCAGAAAAGAAAAGAAAGAAAATGTTCAGACAGTCCCCACTTCACAGTGGCTCAACTTATAATTTTTCAACTTTGCAGTGGTGTGAAAGGGAAACCTATTCGGTAGAATCCATACTTTGAATTTCGATCTCGTCTGGGTCTAGTGCTATGCAGTCCAATACTCTCTCAACGCTGAGCAGCTGCAGCTCCCAGGAAGCCATGTGATCACCAGGGTAGACAACCGATACCCTACAGTGTTCTGTGTCGCCAGGTAATTTTGCCAACTGGAGGCTAAGGTAAGTGTTCTGGGCACTTTTAAGGTAGGCAAGGCTAAGTGGCGATGTCTGGTAGATTAACATGTATTAAATGCATCTTCTGTTTATGGCTTTTTCAATTTATGATGGGCTTACTGGAGCATGACCCCACCTAAGTCAAAGAGCATCTGTGTATCACAAACTCTAGGGGAACCACTAAGAAAACAAAATTAAGTATAAATGAGATGCTATGAGAGTAAACAAAAGGAAATAATAAAATGCTTAATTAAAACCATAAGGCTGGGCGCAGTGGCTCACTCCTGTAATCCCAGCACTTTAGGAGGCCAAGGTGGGAGGATCACCTGAGGTCAGGAGTTCGAGACCAGCCTGGCCAACATGATGAAACCCCGTCTCTACCACAAAAAAATAAAAATAAATAAAAATACAAAATTAGCCGGGCATGGTGGCACATGCCTGTAATCCCAGCTACTCGGGAGGCTGAGGCAGGAGAATCACTTGAACCCAGGAGGCGGAGGTTGCAGTGAGCCGAGATCGTGCCATTGCACTCCAGCCTGGGCAACAAGAACAAAACTCCATCTCAAAAAAAAAAAAATTTTTTTTTAAACTACAAAAATTAGTTGGGTATGATGGCGTGTGCCTGTAGTCCCAGCTACTCGGGAGACTGAGGCAGGAGAATCACTTGAACCTGGGAGGTAGATGTTGCAGTGAGCCGAGATTACACCACTGCCCTCCAGCCTGGTTGACAGAGTAATACCCCATCAAAAAAATAAAAATAAAAAGATAAAAACCATAGGAGGCGGAATAATAAGAAACAAAGTGCAGGCTGGGTGCGGTGGCACACATCTGTAATCCCAGCACTTTGGGACGCAGAGGCAGGAGGATCACGTGAGCCCAGAGGAGTGTGAGACCAGCCTGGGTAACAAAGTGAAACCCCATCTTTACTCAAAATACAAAAAGTAGCCTGGGATGGTGAAGGGCAACGGTAATCCCAGCTACTCAAGAGACTGAGGCACGAGAATCGCTTGAACCCGGGAGGCAGAGGTTGCAGTGAGCCGAGATCTCACCACTGCACTCCAGCCTGGGCCAAACAGCAAAACTCCGCCTCAAAAAAAAAAAAAGAAAGAAAGAAAGAGAGAAAAGAAACAAACTGCAAAAATTAGAAACAGCTACAAACATGGCAGATATTAATCCAACTATAGAAATCATCATTTTAAAGGCAAATAATATAAATGTATCATTTAAAAAACAGAAATTGTCAGAGTGGATAAAAAGATAAAACAAGACCTAACAATATGCAATCTACAACATACCCACTTTAAATACAGAAACTCCACTCGGTTAAAAGTAAAGGAATGTACCTAGATCTGACACCTAAAGCACAAAACAACCAAAGAAGAAAACAGACAAATTGAACCTCATCAAAATTTAAAACTTCTGGGTTTCAAAGGATACCATCAAGAAACTGAAAAGATGACCTAAAAAATGGGGAAAATGTTTGCAAATCATATATCTAGATAAAGGTCTAGAATTCAGAACACAAGAACTCTTACAACTCAACCATAAAGAAGAAAGCTAACCCAATTTTTTGAATGGCAAGAGATTTGGATGAATATTTCTCCAAAGAAGGTATACACATAGCCAAGAAGCCCATGGAAAGATACTCACCATGCTTAGTCATTAGACTATTAGAGATACTTACCAACGAGACAACGCTTCATACCCACTAGGATAGGTAATGAAAAAGATGAACATTAACAGGGGTTGATGGCCAGGTGTGGTGGCTCAAGCCTGTAATCCCAACACTTTGGGAGGCTGAGGTGGGAGGATCACCTGATCTCAGGAGTTTGAGACCAGCCTGGGCAACATAGCGAGATCCTATCCCTACAAAAAATTAAAATAAATTAGATGGGCATGGTGGTGTGCACCTACAGTCCCAGCTACTCAGGAGGTTGAGGTGGGAGAATCACTTGAACCCAGGAGTTTGAGGCTGTTGTGAGCTATGGTCATGCCACCACCGTCCCACCTGGGCGACAGAGCAAGACCCTGTCTCTAATACAAACAAGCAACAAAAAGCAAGTGTTGGCAAGCATATGGAACATTTCTTTTTTATATATATATTTTTCGAGATGGAGTCTCACTCTATTGCTCAAGCTGGAGTTCAATGGCATGATCTTGGCTCACTGCAACCTCCGCCTCCCGGGTTGAAGTGATTCTCCTGCCTCAGCCTCTCAAGTAGCTGGGATTACAGGCATGCGCCACCATGCCTGGCTAATTTTTTTTTTTTTTTTTTTTTTTTTTAAGTAGAGACAGGGTTTCACCATGCTGGTCAGGCTGGTCTCGAACTCTTGACCTCAGGTGATCCACCCGCCTCGGCCTCTCAAAGTGCTGGGATTACAGGCGTGAGCCACCTGGCCAGGATATGGAACCTTTCTAACTCCCATTCGCTGCTAGTGGGAACAGAATATAGCACAGCCACTTTGGAATATAGTTTGGCAATTTCTTATTGTAGTTTCGTTTTTTGTTTTGTTTTTTTGAAATAGAGTCTCGCCCTGTCACCCAGGCTGGAGTGCAGTGGTGCAATCTCGGCTTACTGCAACTTCTGCCTCCCGGGTTCAAAGGATTCTCCTGTCTCAGCCTCCCGAGTAGCTGGGATTACAGGTGCCTACCACCATGCCCGGCTAATTTTTTGTATTTTTAGTAGAGACGGGGTTTCACTATGTTGGCCAGGCTGGTCTCGAACTCCTGACCTCAGGTGATCCACCCGCCTTGGCCTCCCAAAGTGCTGGGATTACAGGTGTGAACCACTGTGCCCAGCTGTTTGGCAATTTCTTTCTTTCTTTTTTTTTTTTTTTTTTTTTTTTTTTTTTTGAGACGGAGTCTCGCTCTTTTGCCCAGGCCGGAGTGCAGTGGCGCAATCTCGGCTCACTGCAAGCTCCGCCTCCCGGGTTCACGCCATTCTCCTGCCTCAGCCTCCCGAGTAGCTGGGACTACAGGCACCCGCCACCATGCCCAGCTAATTTTTTCTATTTTTAGTAGAGATGGGGGGCAATTTCTTAAGAGCTAAGGGACATAAGACTTCTACTCAGAACACTGTGAAATATTATTGAGAGAAACCAAAGACCAAATAAGTGGAGATCCAATGTGTCTGGAGGGAAGTGGTGATGAGCGGGGCTGGGGCTGCGATGAGAGCTGCATACCAGGGCCCCCAGGGAGGATCCGGACAGCGTTTCCTCCTGGTTCAGCCGCTCAGGATCCCTGCAGCCCAGGCAACAGCCCAGGGCAGGCTCCAACGAACGGCAGGGAAGAGACAGCCAGGCCCCAGACAAGGTGATTCCCAGATGCATCTGAGACTCGAGCTGTGTTTTCCCATCCAGCCAGTTGCCAATTCTTCCCGGAGAAGCCGGATTCTGTTTAGGAGTTGAGAATGTGATAGAGATTAGGGGAAATGCTTAGCCAATCGGGAGGGCTCTGAACCACCCCAAGGCCCAGAACTGCCCAGCACACAAGAGGGACCAGGAGGCCAGCGTGGTGGGGAGGATCCTGGGAGATCATTCTTATTAGGTTTTGAAGGGAAGGTGAGGGTTAAAGAAAGAGCGTGGAGGCTCTACAGCAAATGCAGGCTTTATGTCCAGCATAAGACCTACAGAGGTGGGGCACCGGCTTAATGCCAGTGCCTACCATCACCTACAGGCTGCGGTACTTACAGGTATGCGCGGGAGGGGTCTGGGCAGTGTGGCTTGCAGCCTGCGAAGATGTTTATAAGACGTTCCCATCATGAGGCAGTTTGACCCTTGTTCCCACAGAATGAGATAGTGATGTTCCTCGGACTTTTTCCCAACAGAATGTGATCAAGTCAGGCAGCTGGGCGGGCTGTTTCTCACCTCACCGCCCGAACCCCCGTGGGATGTTTCACTTTGACCAAAGTCTGCGAAATGGCAGGGGGCTTACAAAATGGTACAGTTTGGGCCGGGTGGTGCAGTGGCTCAGCCCGTAATCCCAGCACTATGGGAGGCCGAGGCGAGCGGATCGCCTGAGGTCAGGAATTTGAGACCAGCCTGGCCAACATGGTGAAACCCCATCTCTACCAAAAAAACAAAAACTTAGCCAGGCGTGGTGGCGGGTGCCTGTGATCCCAGCTACTCAGGAGGCTGAGGCAGGAGAATCGCTTGAAGCCAGAAGGCCACGGTTGTAGTGAGCCGAGATCGCACCACTGCACTCCAGCCTGGGTGACAAGAGCAAAACTCTGCCTCAAAAAAAAAAAAAAGTTGCAGTGTGGACTAACAATTCTCAAGGTGGGTTTTTCAGAAGGCATGGTCACAGACAGCAGCCGTGCAGACCTAGGTGCGCCCAGCATCTCCCCACCATGGCCAGAAGGTGAACCCAGGCCTCAGGTCAGTGTGGACACAGAACAGTCTGTGGCTGGAAGGAAGCAGCTCGAGAGGGTTTAGTCTGATTAAACCAGCACCTGTCTGTAGGCCCCGCTGGCCTAACCCCATCCTGTACCCGGCTCTGTTCTGCCCAGCTCCCCAATCCTCCAACCTGTACCCCACGTTGGGCCTGTGCTCTCATATCTCCTCCCCCGAGGAGCTCCCTGTCCATGGAGCCCAGCTCTTCCACTGGGTAGGGCTCACCATGAATGTGAGCGGGTAGATTTTTTGAGGCTGAGGCCGTGCACATGTAGGCAGGCACACACTCTGGGCAGAACCTGGCTTCACATGGGCAGGGCCACTGCTGCCTCAACCACCCACAGTCACCTGGGGCATGCAGCAGTGGCCTCGTGCTGGAGGTCCCCCAGGAATATTCTCCTTGTGATGCAGGGCAGGTGAGCCCCAAAGTTGGGGCTTAGCCCTACCGTCCACAGAACCCAAGACAGCCAGGTGCCCTGCAGGGGCTAGATGGCTACTGAGTAAATGACTGACAACATTCTTGGCTAGGACTAGGAAGAATTCAAGGGCAAAACAGTGGCATTAGACAGCAACTTTTGTTGTTGTTGTTATTGTTGTTTGGGTTTTTTATTTTTATTTTTTGAGATAGAGTCTTGCTCTGTCGCCCAGGCTGGAGTGCAATGGCGTGATCTTGGCTCACTGCAACCTCCACCTCCAGGGTTCAAGGGATTCTCCTGCCTTAGCCTCTTGAGTAGTTGGGATTACAGGCACATGCCACCATGCCCAGCTAATTTTTTTCTTTCTTTCTTTCTTTCTTTTTTTTTTTTTTTTTGTATTTTTAGTAGAGACAGGGTTTTGCCATATTGGCCAAGCTGGTCTGGAACTCCTGACCTCAGGTGATCTGCCCACCTCGGCCTCCCAAAAGTGCTGGGATTACAGGCATGAGCCACCGTGCCCAGCCTAGACAGCAACATTTATTGCAGAGCAGAGCTACCCCATAGGCAGTGTGCCAAGAGCAGCAGCTCAGAGGCAGTGCAGCAGTCATATTTATATCCACTTTTAATTATATGCAAATTAAGGGGCAGTTTATGCAGAGATTTCTAGGAAAGGGGTGGCAACTTCCTGGTTGTCAGGACTGTTGCCATGGAAAGGGGCAGTAACTTCCTGGTGTTGCCATAGCAACGGTAAACTGACATGGCACAGGGACGGGCATGTCTTATAGAAAGCGGCTTCCGCCCAGGACCTGTTTTAGGTAGTCCTCAATTTGGTCTGGTGTCTGAGCCCCGCCCACCTCACCCACTTGCTGGACTGCATCCCTCTGCTTGGGTCCTGGCCCCTGCAATCCTGAGGTGCCAGGAACCCATCAGGCAGGTCACAGCCTCCACCCCCCTCCCTGCAGCCTGACTCCAGCTCCAGCCTCAGTCACCTCCTGGCTGGTCCCCGAACACCCCAGCAGCTCCCACCTCAGGCCTTAGCCCGAAACACTTCCCAGGCAGCCCCCAGGCTCATTCTCCCATTGCCCAGAGCCTGTACTCAGAGATCCCTGTGTTGGTTTCCTGGGGCCGCCCTTACAAAGTCCTACAAACTGCGGGGCTTACACAACAGAAATGTTTAGTCTCACCATTCTGGAGGCCAGAAATTCAAGATTGATACAACAGGACTTGTGTGTCTGTCCTTGGCTTGTGGACGGCCGTCTTCTCTGTGTCCTCATATGGTCATCCCTCTATGTGTGTCTATGTCCTCACCTCTTATAATGACACCAGTCCTGTTGGATTAGAGCCCACCCTGATGACCCCCAATGAAACTTAATTATCCCCTTAAGGATTGTATCTGCAAATGCAGCCACATTCTGAAGTACTGGGGGTTAAGACTTGAACCTATGAATTGGGAGGGATGCAATTCAGCTCATGAACCGCGCCCCCCCCTCCCCCACCCCCGCCGCACAGAATGGTCTTCCCTGACCACTCCTGATGCCACCTTCCTACCCTAATGTGGCACATAGCACTACAGGACACAACCTTCCCCTTTCCCCTCTCCCACCCCTCCCAGCCCATGAGGATGGAGTTCCTGCAGGAGGAGAAACAATGTTTTCCTCGCTGCCATCTGCAGTACCCAAGACAGCTGGGTACACTGCAGATGCAGGACAGTTGCTGAGTGAATGACTGACAGCCAGCCTCAGCAGGTGCATCCCCAGGGGCTACAATCTGCATGAGAAGTCACCGCCCCCCAGCCCCTGGCGCGCAGAGCATTGAGGGAAGGGCCCTGGGGGTCAGCAGATGGCAGCATGGGACAGTGGTCAGGGCTTCTGTGGAGATGCAGAAGGGCAGGCAGAGCGCAGGGAGTGTCCCCACCCAAGGGACGAGCGGGGACCAAGGTCTCAAGGTGGAGCCGGCAGGGCACGTGGCCTGTGGCAGGAGTCCGGTGCTGGGTGGGGGGCTGGCTGCTGTGTGGCTCTCTCTGGAGCCACCCTCCTGGTCCAGGGAAGTGACTCTCACACCCTGAGGCTCTGGCATACCCAGGCGCCTTCTCCACCTCCCACAGTCAGCTCAGCTGCCTTGTCCTGTAGTTCAGGAGGAAGGAGGGCTGCCCTGGCATTTCAAGGAACAGAATGTGATGAAGCAGATGCCAAACAGCCTGCCAGCTCCACAGAGCCTACCACAGAGCCCAGCAGGCACTGCCTGTCTCCCTTCCAACCCCAAACCCACATGGCTGGGGCATTCCAGGGACATGCACCTTCCCATGTGCCCTAACCAGCATCCGGGCCCCCAGCCCTCCTGCCAGGCTATGGTTCCCAAGGGCTGTGCTCCCCAAACCTGCTTCTTAATTAATTTTCCCCACCACTCCCTGATGGTGCCGTACCCGCAGCACATGAAACTCTTTCTAGGGCGGATGTCACGTAGCCCCCCAGCGCGTCCCCACAGGAGCCCTATGCCTGCATGCTTTAATTAAGCAAGTTAATTACTCTCCAACTTGAGGGTCTGATCAGGCCTCCTGCTGGGAATGCCTCACGGAGCTGCTCCGGATCCCACAGCCCCCGGGCATCCCTGACTCCCACAGAGGACCCAGGTTGGGGTTCTCAGAACATCCCAGAATCTCCTGTTAATTTCACCAAGAAATCCAGCTGCAGACTCCTGGTAGAAGGAGTGCTCATCTGGGCAGGGATATTTGTAACACCCAAGGCATAAGGGAGAAAGGGAGCGTGTTCAGGCTGATGTTGGATGCAGGGGTCCCCGAGGTACCCACCTAACAGCACAGGGACTGGGTGACCTGACTTTAGCTCTGGACCCCAGGCTCCATTCCTTGTATCTCTCCCTCCCCCAGCGGGTTTAATCCTGGCTCACTTGCCCAGACCCAAGCAGATTCTCCCAAAATAAGGACCTGCACGGTCACCATCCACATGTCACTGTCCAGCACTTCACAGTTTACAAACTTTTTTTTTTTTGAGACGGAGTCTCGCTGTGTCACCCAGGCTGGAGTGCAGTGGAGCGAGCAATCATGGCTCACTGCAACTTCAACCTCCTGGGCTCAAGAGATCTGTCCTCCCACCTCAGCCTCCTGAGTAGCTGTCCATGCAGGTTAGATATGGGGGTATGTAATGGATTCCATGTGGGTTTGATGTGGGGATCCAATGGATCCCATACAGATTAGACACAGGCATGTGCCACCATGTCTGACAAATTTTTTAAATTTTTTGTAGAGACAGGGTCTCACTATGTTGCCCAGGCTGGTCTCAAGCTCCTGGGGTCAAGCGGTCCTCCTGCCTCAGCCTTCCAAAGCATTGGGATTACAGACATGTGCCACTGCCATGGCCCCCACGTTTCTAGAGATATTGCCACACAGCAAGCACAGTGCTAGACAGTTTGCCCATTTCATCTCACCTCCCTGCAGATGCCTGTTGGAGCTCCGCCCATTGTGGATAATGGCAAACAGAAGTTCCTGAGGGTAAAAAACTAGCGCATGGCCACCTGCCTGCAGAGCTGGAGACAGAACCACATCACAGGTTCTAAAGTCTATCCAACACCTCATGGCATGGATTTTTCATTCAGCACATGTTTATTGAGCATCTACTATGTGTCAGGCACTGTTCTAGGAACTGACGACACAGCAGGGAGCAAGGAAATAAAAACTCAGCCAGGCATGATGGCACTTTGGGAGGTCCCAGTGCTTTGGGAGGCCGAGGTGGGAGGATCACTTGAGGCCAGGAGTTTGAGACCAGCCTGGGCAATGTAGTGAGACCCCCATCTCTACTAAAAATAAAGCCACACATGGTAGTGCATGCCTATAGTCCCAGCCACTCAGGAGGCTGAGGTGAGAGGATCACTTGAGCCCAGGAGTTTGAAACTTCTGTGAACTATGATCACACCACTCTACTCCAGCTTGAGTGACAGAGTAAGACTCTGTCTCTAAAAAAGTAAAAGAACAAAAGAAGAAGTAAAAACCCCTGGCTTCATGGAACTTATATTCTAGTGGAGGAAAGAGATAATTTTCGGTTTTTTTATTTTTATCTTTTTTTTTTTTTGAGACAGAGTCTTGCTCCGTCGCCCAGGCTGGAGTGCAGTGGTGTGACCTTGGCTCACTGCAAGCTCCACCTCCCAGGTTCACACCATTCTCCTGCCTCAGCCTCCCGAGCAGCTGGGACTACAGGTGCCCGCCACCACGCCCGGCTAATTTTTTCTATTTTTTAGTAGAGACGAGGTTTCCACCATGTTAGCCAGGATGGTCTTGATCTCCTGACCTCATGATCTGCCCCCCTCGGCCTCCCAAAGTGCTGGGATTACAGGTGTGAGCCACTGCGCCTGGCATTTTTTTTTTTTTTTGAGACAGAGTTTTGCTCTTGTTGCCCAGGCTGGAGTGCAATGGTGCGAGCTCAGCTCACTGCAACCTCTGCCTCCAGGTTCAAGAGATTCTCCAGCCTCAGCCTCCCGAGTAGCTGGGATTACAGACATCCGTCACCACACCTGGCTAATTTTTCTATTTTTAATAGAGATGGGTTTTCGCCATGTTGCCCAGGCTGATCTCAAACTCCTGACCTCAGGTGATCCACCTGCCTCGGCCTCCCAAAGTGCTGGGATTACAGGCATGAGCCACTGCAACTAGCCAGAGATAACTTTCAAACATAATATTTAGGGTAAACTATGTGGTATATTAGAAGATTGTGCTACTAAAAGCCTGATGGAGGTGGGGGGGTAGCGTACAGGGCTTGGAGGCTGAGTTTCAAGTTGGAATGATCAGAGCAGGCCTCGTTGAGAAGGTGACAGATGAGCAAAGACCTGTAGGAGATGAGGGAATGAGCCACATGGGTGTCTGGGAGCCTCATCCAGCAGAGAGAACAGCAGTGCCAAGGCCCTGAGGCTGAGCGTGCCTCTATGTGTTTAGACATCGAGGAGACCAGCAGCAGGAGAAGTGGCTTGAGCACAGAGGAGAGAGTTCAGAAGTGGGGGCTGCCAGTCCTGGAAAGGACTTTGCTCTGCGACATGAGTCTCTGGAGGGTTTTGAACAGAGAAGGAGAGACACGAACCCAACACCCCCCTATAGGCTTTTCCTTGGGCCATTCTCCTGTGATTAGATTGTGAGGACGAGGTGGACGTAGGGAGTGCTAATGCAGCAATCTAGGGGACAGGTGGTGGTGGCTTGGATGAGGGTGGGAGCACAGGAGGTTGGATTCTAGATACATTTTGAAAGTGGAGCCAATGGGACTTGCAGATGGATTATGTATTTATGCATGGATGGGATCTAATGGATTCCATGTGGGTTAGATATGGGGGGATCTAATGGATTCCATGTGGGTTAGATATGGGGGGATCTAATGGATTCCATGTGGGTTAGATATGGGGGGATCTAATGGATTCCATGTGGGTTAGATATGGGGGGATCTAATGGATTCCATGTGGGTTAGATATGGGGGGATCTAATGGATTCCATGTGGGTTAGATATGGGGGATCTAATGGATTCCATGTGGGTTAGATACGGGGGATCTAATGGATTCCACGTGGGTTAGATATATGGGTGGATCTAATGGATTCCGTGCAGATTAGATATGAGAGATCTAATGGATTCCATGTGGGTTAGATGTAGGGGATCTAATGGGTCCCATGCAGATTAGATATGGGGAGATCCAATGGATCCCATACAGAATAGACATGGTGGGATCTAATCAATTCCATGTGGCTTAGATATAGGAGATCTAATGGATCCCATGCAGATTAGATATGGTGGGATCTGATTTTCCCATGTGGGTTAAATATGGAGGGATCTAATGGCTCCCATGTGGGTTGGATATGGAGAGATTTAATGAATTCCATGTGGATTAGATATGGAGGAAGAGATGAATCAAAGAGATCACCCAGGATTGGGCCCAGGATAGCAACTGAAAGAGTGGAGTTGCTATTAACTAGATGAAGAGGTCCCTTGGGGTGGTTTGCGGGTACAGGGAGGAGGTCCAGAAATTCATATTCTGGGAGATGGTAAGTTTCAGATACCTAACTAGACATCCAGGTGCAGAAGTCCAAAACGCAGTTGTATGTACAAGTCTGCAGCTTAAGGGGAATCTACCCTGGAGATATCAGTTTAGGGGTCATTGGTGAATTGATGGTTTTAATGCCATCAGACCATACGAGCTCCCCAGGAGAGGGAGAGTAGAAAGAGCAAGAGGTCCAGGGTCCGAGCCCTGGGGCCTAAAGATAGAAGGTTGGTGGGGACTGGGAGGAATCAGGAGAAACCAGCCGGCAGGTTAGGAGGCAAAGCAGATTTAGGGGCCAGGAAACCGAGGGAAGAAAGTTTTCCTGGGAGGACAGACAGAGCAACTGTGCCCAATGTGGCTTCCAAGTCAAATGGGCTGAGGACAAAGAATCTACCTTGGAGGTCACGGAGCCTTGGTGGGGGGGCAGTTTCCTTGGAGTAGGGCAGGCAAAGCCTTCATGGAGGGGTTAAGAGTGGGGGTGCAGTGGATGGAGGGCAAGAGAGCGTTGGAGCCAGGAGGAGTTTTTTTGCAAAGCAAAACAGTATATGGGGCAGTGGCTGGAGTAGGTAGGGGGTCAAGAGAGAGGTTCGTAAGACAGGAGGAATAACAGCATCACCTCTCCCAAGCCTCTGCACAGGCGTGGAGTAAAACGAAACTCGTGTGTTACTGATGCGAAGTCGTGCCTTTGCGTCTCACATCCTGGGGGCTTTTACCAAATTCAGAAGGAATCCAGGCGGCCCACAAGCTACCAACGGCCACCCCCAGACAGATGTCACTGCTTTTCCGCCCATGACTCCTTAAGGTTGATACAGGGCCTGGCAACTCCTTCCTGCCCCCTTCCTCCCCCTCCCTAGCTGAATAATTTAAGTGCTATTCTAAGTTGAAACCAAATAAAGCAGTTTAGAGTGACTAATTCCCTGTGAAATTTATGTTCCCCAAATGTCTTGCTGGTAACAATGCTGGGAGCCATTTAACCCCCTTAATTTCATCAGTGTTGTTTCTGGAAGGAGCTCCCAGCCTAACGTGGCCTCTTTCCCAGCTGCCCGTGTGAAAAGCGGTCCTGGAGGCAAGGCGGCCACATGTGAGCCTCTTCCTGGACTTTGTCCTGGCCCAGGGCAGGGTGAGAAGCTGACACAGCTCTCAGGAGAGATGTAAGGATCTGCAGTAATGGAGCCATTCACAAGGCTGCCCTCCGCACTTCACAGTTGGAGAGGACAGAAGGAGGGTTCTGGGCCAGGGCAGTTGGGAGTGAGTTCCCAAAGCAGGTGTGACATTAGCATGTCCCCAAGAACCAGAGGCTTTGGGAAGGTGACAAGAGGCTGCTGGTGCCCCCGCTGAGGGGATTGTAGGGATGTCTCCATGGAAAAGATGAGAGAGGCAGGAAGGAAAGGGTAGGGGAAAGGGAAGGATCCCATACAGGTTAGACATGGTGGGATCTAATGGATCCCATGGGGGTTAAATACAAACAGATTAAATATGGAGGGATCTAATGGCTCACATGTGTGTTGGGAGCCACCTTCCATGTTTAACCCACCTTCCCCGTACCCTGTCTCTGCCAGTTCAAACCTGTCCCAACCCCCAGGGCTCTGCTGCTTTAGAAACATGGCACTACCTTTATCCGCCTGCCCAGATGCAGCCTGGGATCTTCCAAGAGCCCGTCTCACATTTCCTGGCTGTGGGGTGTTTTATAGACATAACGGGAATAACCTTTATTATGTGACCCTCTGTGACCTGACCCAGTGGCTTCCATTTAGGGATTTAGCCTGTGTCCTCAGCACAAGAAGCTTTTGTTTCTAAGCTTTACTGAGCATTGTTTTTGTTTGTTTTTTTTAAATAATGACTCATCTACAACTTCTGAACATGGACACTCCTAGCCTTGTCCCCACTGGGCTGGGAGCATCTGTGTCCAACTGGCCTTCCCCTAGACTGGACACTTCCTTGCCAAGTGGGTGTCAGGAGAACTGTCCAGCAGAGGAAACAGCTAGTGCAAGGGTCCCAGGGTCCCGCATACCTCTTGTGTTCAGACAGCCAGGAGACCAGAGGCAGAAGTGGCAGGTCCTGGGTCTCAGCCATGTCATTCTCAGCACAGAGCCTGGCACATAGTAGGAGCCTTAAGGATGGTGGAGCGGGGGCGGCGGGCACAGTGACTCACGTCTGTAATCCCAGCACTTTGGGAGGCAGAGGTGGGAGGATCACTTGAGGTCAGGAGTTCAAGACCAGCCTGGCCAACATGGCGAAACCCCATCGCTACTAAAAATACAAAAATTAGCCGGGCATGGTGCGCATGCCTGTAATCCCAGCTACTCAGGAGGCTGAGGCAGGAGAATCGCTTGAACCAGGAGGCAGAGGATGCAGTGAGCTGAGATAGCACCACTGCACTCCAGCCTGGGCGACAGAGGGAGATTCTGTCAAAAAAAAAAAAAAAAAGATGGGGAGGGGAAGGGGATAGACACACGTACATGTCACATGTGCAGGGTGGAAGACCCCCTCCCAGGTTTTACTGTGACTATATTGTGCTGTAGACCTGAAATGCACCTGCTGCTGTGTGCTGTGACCAGGCGGGATGGCTTCTGGATCCCGCCTTTGTCTGGCCAGGTCCCCCACGAGGCTGTTGGGAGCTGGGCATCAGGACCCTAGTGATGACTTCAGGCTGGTGGCACCTGCCTGCCTTGTACACAGGCACCCCTCCCTCCCAGCGTGGGGGCCTCAGTTTCCCCCTCTGTATGGCACCTGCCTGCCTTGCACACAGGCACCCCTCCCTCCCAGCGTGGAGGCCTCAGTTTCCTCCTCTGTACAGCAAGGAGGTTGCGGGAGATGCTCTCGAGTTTCCTTGCAGGTCAGAAGTGGAGAAGGAAGACAGGTCTCATAGACAGCCTGGTTTTTTAACCAGCCCTGGGGGCGTGGGATGCATTCTCTTCCAGATGAGACTAGGGGTGGCAAGAACCTCCCTGGAAACCCCGGGAAGTTCTAAGGTCACCCTAGGGAAGGCACCAGCGGCAGGGACAGGGGTCTGGAAGCCCTGCCATCCCTAGCAGCTGGCTCTGAAATGTGGCAGGAGGTGGAATGTGGACTCCCTCCATGCTACGGGAGGAGCGAGGGCTGCAGCACAGACCCCAGAGGCTTCTGCCTGGGAAAAGGATGAGGCTGCCTCCCTCCTTCCAGGAGGAACCGAGTCCCAGGGCCAAATAGGGAGGGAGGTCTTGATTCCCTGAGGGCCCACCTCAGTAAACAAAAATGTTTTGAACACCTATTGTATTCTGGGCCTCCTCGTTCATTCTCACAACAGCCTTGGAGGTAAGCAGTTCAGCATACAGAGGGGAAACAGGTTCAGAGAGGCTGTGTGACTAGCCAAAAGTCACACAGCATGGGAGTGGCTGAACTGAGATTTGAGATTTACCTGGCTCCAGGCCAGGCACAGTGGCTCACTCCTGTAATCTCAGCACTTTGGGAGGTGGAGGCAAGTGGATCACGTGAGGTCAGGAGTTCGAGACCAGCCTGGCTGACATGGCAAAACGCTGTCTCTACTAAAGCTACAACAATTAGCTGGGCGTGATGTCAGCCACCTGTAATCCCAGCTACTTGGGAGGCTGAGGCAGGAGAATCACTTGAACTGGGAGGTGGAGGTTGCAGTGAGCCAAGATTGCGCCACTGCACTCCAGCCTGGGTGACAGAGCAAGACTCTGTCTCAAAAAAAAAAAAAAGATTTACCTGGCTCCTAGCACATTCTACCAACCCACATGGCACATCGGTTCCTGAATTCTGGTCTCGAAAGTTGGAAGTCTTGAGCTTGAAAAAGTCTTCTGCTGGAAAAAGTATTCCATTTTCACCTTGAAAGGATGATTCCCCAGTCCCCAGAGTTAAAAGGGGCCTCAGTTCCTTTTCCTACTGTCAGATTTCCCAGAATGAATCAAAGGTACTAAATTTATTGTGTTTAAAGCAACTTTTCAAGCTTCCCAATAAAGCCCTCTGATTTATAGCTAATGCGTTATTTTAAACACGTTGCAAATGATAAAAATCAGTTCTGCAAATGCACCTCCAGAGAAACCGTATTAAAGGAAGAAAAGAAGCAGTGAGATTAGATATTGCATTAAAAGATAGAGTGATGGATTAAAACCCAAAGCATAAATCTAGTGTGACTTCCCAGAAAATGTTGGGGGGCAGTAAATCCAAGGTGACAATCCGTGTACGGTGTACCAATATTTGTCGCTTTTATTACACTTTGTTCAGAAGTCGTAGATGGGTCATTATTTAAAATTTAAAAAAAAAAACAGTGCTCAATAAAGCTTAGAAATGAAAGCTGCTTGTGCTAGGGATATGGCTAAAACTCTTAAATCCAAGCCACTGTGTCAGATCGCGCAACATCACATAATAAAGGTTTCTTCCACTTATGTCCATAAAATATTCCACATCCAGAAAATGTAGGAAGGGCTCTTGGAATATCCAGGCCATACCCAGGGCGGCGGATAAAGGTAGTGCCATGTCTCTAAGGTAGCACAGCCCTGGCCAGGCGCGGTGGCTCACGGCTGTAATCCCAGCACTTTGGGAGGCTGAGGCAAGCGGATCACGAGGTCAGGAGATCGAGACCATCCTCGCTAACACGGTGAAACCCTGTCTCTACTAAAAATACAAAAAAGTTAGCCAGGCATGGTGGCGGGCGCCTGTAGTCCCAGCTACTAGGGAGGCCGAGGCAGGAGAATGGCGTGAACCTGAGAAGCGGAGCTTGCAGTGAGCAGAGATCGCGCCACTGCACTCCAGCCTGGGCGACAGAGTGAGACTCCATCTCAAAAAATAAATAAATAAATAAAGTAGCACAATCCTGTTCCCACCCACTCCAGCACCCTTATCAGGAGCAAGAATAGTCACTGGGGTGCCCAGCATGCCTCTCCATCACTCAATCAAGCAAGGGCTTTGGAGGGCTTTTCTTTGCCGGGAGGTGGCAGGAGAGGGGGATGTCAGAGCTCCCTGCCTTGATCAGAGATCCTGGAGCCAATTAGATTCTTGTTCCCAATGTGTCCCTTCCTGCAACTGGGTAATGCATCTACACTCTCTACCCTGTGACTCAAAGCACTTCCTGCTGGGAGTCAGGTACACATCCCGGCCCCGTTGACGTTGGCCTTGTCACCTGACTTGCTTCAGCGGATATGATACAAACAGAGATCAGAAATGTGCTTATGATCCCAGAACAAAAAAAGACACGTGGAGCTGGCTCCTGCTAAAAACCTGAGCTCGGCCAGGGGCAGTAACTCACACCTGTAATCCCAGCACTTTGGGAGGCTGAGGTGGGCAGATCACCTGAGGTCAGGAGTTCAAGACCAGCCTGGCCAACATGGTGAAACCTCATCTCTACTAAAAGTACAAAATTAGCCTGGCGTGGTGGCGCGCACCTGTAATCCCAGCTACTCACGAGGCTGAGGCGGGAGGATCGCACCATTGCACTCCAGCCTGGGCAAAAAGAACAAAACTCCAGCTCAAAAAAAAAAAAAAAAGTAATAATAAAAATTTAAAACATTTTTAAAATAAAAAATAAAAACCTTAGCTCAACGTATGGTGTGGAACCAGACGCAGTGGAGCCAAGCTAAGCCCACACACATCTGGCCTGCAAATCCAGGCACAGGAATCATAAATACATGTTGCTGTAAGTCACTGAGATTTTTTTAGGTAGCTTGTTACACAGCATTATTGCAACGGAAACTGACTGATACAGACCTTCAGCTGGACCAAAGGGCTCGGTAAATCCAGATGTTCTCCTCTGTGCCTGGTGAGGGACAGGAGACTGTGCCATCATTTTGTCGTCCTTGATCAAAGCTGACCCACTCATCAACCAAACTGGGTATGACCAGTCTTCACAGCACCAGGTGGCTTTCTAGACTCTTCTATGCTCAAGGCCACCACTCCAGCCGCTTCCTGTTCTGGGCACACCTTTCCCTTAGGGGTCCACTTGGCTCTGTCCCCACCCCTTCTCAGTTTGTAGAAACCTCACTGTCTCAAGGAGGTCTGACAGCTGTATTTCAAATACCAGGTTTATCTGCTTTTTTGTTTTTGTTTCTGTTTTGAGATAGGGTCTCACTCTGTAGCCCAGGCTGGAGTGCAGTGGTACAATTATGGCTCACTGCAGCCTCAACCTCCCAGACTCAAACAATCCTCCCACCTCAGCCTCCCAAGTGGCGGGAACTCCAGGCATGTGCCACCACACCTGACTAATTTTTGTATTTTTTGTAGAAATGGGTTTTTGCCATGTTGCCCAGGCTAGTCTTGAGCTTCTGAGTTCAAGCAGTCTGTCTGCCTGGGCCTCCTAAAGAGCTAGGATTACAGGTGTAAGCCAGTGTGTCTGGTCTTATCTTTTTTTAGAAATAGAGTCTTGCTCTGTCGCCCAGGCTGGAGTGCAGAGGCACCATCACAGCTCACTTCAGTCTTGACTTCCCAGGCTCAAGCAATCCTCCCACTTCAGCCTCCCAAGTAATTGGGACTACAGTTGTGTACCACCATGCCTGGCTAATTTTTTTATTTTTATTTTTGTAGAGATGAGGGTCTCCCTTTGTTGCCCAGGCTGGGCTTAAACTCCTGACTTCAAGCGATTCTCCTGCCTTGGCCTCCCAAAGTGCTGGGATCACAGGCATGACCTACCCTGCCTGGCCTGAAGTGTATCGAGGTATAACATACATGCACAGATTCTAAGCGTGTAGTTCAATGAGTTTTGACAAATGCATCCAGGGAACCACTCCCAAAACCAAGATATAGAACATTGACCGCCTTCTTTAAACTTTAAACTGTTCTTTCCCATTCTTGTTATTCTGCTCTACTTTTTCTTGTCCCATAATACTCATCACTTTCTAATTTACTTATTGATTTCTATATTTATTTATTTACCTATTTATCATATTTTTTACCCATTTACAATATTGTTGTTTATGGCTTGTTTCTCCCCAGCATCATCCAGGCTCCACAGGGACGGAAATGGTTGTCTCTGTTGTTCAGATGTATCCCAACAGCCTAGAACAGGTCCTGGCACATAGTAGGTGCTCAGTAAGTAGATTTTTTTTTTTTTGAGGCAGAGTCTCAGTCTGTTGCCCAGGATGTGGCTTACTGCAATCTCCACCTCCCAGGTTCAAGCGATTCTCCTGCCTCAGCCTCCCGAGTAGCTGGGATTACAGGTGCGCGCCATCATGCCCAGCTAGTTTTTGTATTTTTAGTAGAGATGGGGTTTCTCCATGTTGGCCAGGCTGGTCTCAAACTCCTGATCTCAAGTGATCCACCCGCCTTGGCCTCCCAAAGTGCTGGGATTACAGGCATGAGCCACCACACCCGGGTGAAATTTTGAATGAACGAATGAACCCCCACTTTGCAGATGAGGACAGTGAGAAACAGAGATGGTATGTTTTTGTCCAAGGGAATACTGTCCGTGAGTTCATGGAGAAGTGGGAATTTGAACCCAGGTCCTCCAGCCCCAGAACACTGTCTCTCAGTCATGCTGCCTCTCAGGAATGAGGAGACTCACCTGGTTATCCCCGCCCCAGGCCCACTCAACAGCGTCACGGCCTCCAACTGCCATCTTACCTCAACCCACTCCCAGGCGTTCCCTGTTCTCTTTGATCAGCTCGTCGGGCAGAACTTAACATCCACTGATGATGGGGACCATCCTGTAGGAAGCTGTGCTCTAGGTTGTGAGCTCACCAAGAGTGGGGTCCAGGTCTGAGTCACACTGGGGTCCCTGGGTCCAGCACAGTGGCCTCGCAGGTACAGACCAGAAATGGCAAATGAGCGGATAGATGGACGGATGCCAGGGTAGATGGATGAACTTTCCCTCCCAGCCATGTCCCCTGAGGAGGGGACAGCAGACAGTGGGTGGGCTGATGGAGGATGTTACCCTAGTACCTGTCTCTAAGAAACACGGTCTCTTGTGCAGAAGATTAGTGAGTTGCTTGACTTCCCCCTTTTCTGGAGCCCCTGCCCTGCCTAATTACAAGGAGAGACCTCTTTTTTTTTGAGCCAGAGTCTTGCTCTGTCGCCCAGGCTGGAGTGCAGTGGTGCAATCTTGGCTCACTGCAACCTCCGCCTCCCGGGTTCAAGCGATTCTCCTGCCTCAGCACCCCAAGTAGCTGGGATTACCAGCACGCACCACCACGCCCGGCCAGTTTTTGTATTTTTAGTAGAGATGTGGTTTCACCATGTTGGCCAGGCTGGTCTTGAACTCCTGAGGTCAGGTGATCTGCCTGCCTCGGCCTCCCAAAGTGCTGAGATTACAGGCGTGAGCCACCGCGACTGGCCGCAAGGAGAAACCTCTTGCAGGTATGACATGAACATCCATCCACCGGCTTTTCATCCCTCCCTTTGCCCTTTGATGGACTTCCCTGTGCTAGAGAGACATCACAGAATGAGGGTCTATGCCGATCTGCTGGTTAGGTTCGCCACCTCCCCTCCTCCAAAAAATCACAGGCATTTTCATACATTGCTGGTGGAAGAATAAAATAGCACAACCCTCCTCTGGAGGGAAATTTGATTATAGCCAACAAAACGATGTGTATTTACCCCTAACCCAGCAATCTCATGTCAGGGATCCACTCTGAAGATAAATTTCCCACAATACTGAGTAGTTTTACGCACGTGCTAAGCTATCGCAGTGTTATCTGTGATAAATTCACTCCCCCCACCGCCGGCAGGAGGGAAGTTGAGTAAATGGTGGTGCATCCACACAAAAGATACTGTGCAGTTAATAAGAAAAAAAAAATGAAGATCTCTAGGAACTGATATGGAGTGACTTTCAGGATACATTGTTGAGTGAAAAAAGGTACAAAAAAGTATTTACTGTGGGGCAATTTTTTGTATGAGAAAAAAGAAAAGTACATCTGCTGATTTTTGTAAACAGAAACACTAGAAGGATAACTTTAAAATTAATGAAATCATGGCCAGGCATGGTGGCTCATGCCTGTAATCCCAGCACTTTGGGAGGCTAAGGCGGGTGGATCACCTGAGGTCAGGAGTTCAAGACTAGCCTGGACAACATGGTCTCTACTAAAAATACAAAAAATTAGCTGGGCATGGTGCCACATGCCTGTAATCCCAGCTATTCAGGAGGCTGAGGCAGGAGAATCACTTGAACCCGGGAGGCAGAAGTTGTGGTGAGCCAAGATCGCGCCATTGCACTCCAGCCTGGGCAACAAGAGTGAAAAAAAAAACACAAATTAATGAAATCAGTTACCTGTGGGGGCTGGGTAGGGAAGGGGTATTTGACTACACCTTTTTTATATAGTTATCACTTTTGTATCAAAAATTAATAAGGTTGAGGGAAAATGCCTAAAAGTCGTTAAGAACATAAATAAATGGACCTAACTATATATCAAATGGATACCATAACCGTATAGGAGAGAATAATTATTATTATTTTGAGATAGGGTCTCACTCTGTTGCCCAGGTTGGAGTGCAGTGCTATGATCATAGCTCACTGCAACCTCGAACTCCTGAGCTCAAGCCATCTTTCCTCCCTCAGCTTCCCAAGTAGCTGGGACCACAGGCACAAGCCACCAATTGTTTGATTTTTTTTTTTTTTTTTGAGGCGGAGTCTCGTTCTGTCACCCAGGCTGGGGTGCAGTGGCGCAATCTCAGCTCACTGCAAGCTCTGCCTCCCGATTTCACGCCATTCTCCTGCCTCAGCCTCCTGAGTAGCTGGGACTACAGGCGCCCGCCACCACGCCCGGCTAATTTTTTTGTATTTTTAGTAGAGACGGGGTTTCATCGTGTTAGCCAGGATGGTCTCGATCTCTGACCTCATGATCCGCCTGCCTCAGCCTCCCAAAGTGCTGGGATTACAGGTGTGAGCCACTGCACCTGGCCTTTTCTTTCTTTTTTTTCTTTTCTTTTCTTTTTTTTTTTTTTTTTTTTTTTTGTAGAGACAGGGTCTGGCTCTGTCCCCCAGGGTGAAATGCAGTGGCACAGCTATAGCTCATTGCAGCCCCGACCTCCTGGGCTCAAGCAATCCTCCTGCCTCAGCCTTCCAAGCAGCTGTGACTACAGGCACACACCATCACACCAGGCTAGAATTATTTTTTAAGTAGTTAATACAATTTTTTTTAATTCCCTCGAGCTTATTTGTCAACCCCATTCCATAATATGCACTCAATAAATAAATGCTTGAGTGAGTGAGTGAGTGAGTGAGGGAGTGAGTGAATGACATAAGGGTAGAGGCAGGAAGCTGAGCATCTGTCCTGCCCTCCACTGAGATGTCTCTACTCTGATCGCAATTTATGCAATTTAAGCTCTGTTAAGATCAACTTCATATCACAAAAATGAGCCACAGGTTGTTTCTGGGGCCCATACCCTCGTCACCCACCTCTTCCCAAGCAAGACTCTGAAATCACACCTTGCTCTCTTTTTTTCCTCTTCCTTTCTGCTTCCCCCACATCCTCACTGGTCTCCCATGGGAGCCTTTTCTTAATAAAACACTTGCCGTTTTCTTTGTTTGTTTGTGAGGGCTGCCAAAACAAAGCATCACACACTGGGACTTAAGCAAGATTTAATGTCCCACAATTCTGGAGGCTGGAGGTTCTGAAACCAAGGGGAGGGCAGTTGGGAGCTGTGGTGGCTCATGCCTGTAAGCTCAGCACTTTGGGAGGCCGAGGCCAGAGGACTGTTTGAAGCCAGGAGTTGGAGACTAGCCTGGGCAACATAACAAGACACTGTTTCTACTAAAAATATTAAAATTATGGCTGGGTGCGGTGGCTCACATCTGTAATCCCAGCACTTTGGGAACCTGAGGCAGCTGGATCACCTGAGGTCAGGAGTTCAAAACCAGCCTGGCCAACATGGTGAAATGCTGACTCTACTAAAAATACAAAAAGTAGCTAGGCGTGGTGGTGGGTGCCTGTAATCCCAGCTACTCAGGAGGCTGAGGCACAAGAATTGCTTGAATGCCTGGGCGACAGAGCAAGACTCCATCTCAAAATAAATAAATATATACATACATACATACATACAAAAATTCTCCAGGCATGGTGGTACGTGTCTGTAATCCCAGCTACTCCGGAGGCTGAGGCAGGGGATCACTTGAGCCCAGGAGTTTGAGGCTGCAGTGAGCTACAATCATACCACCGCACCCCAGCCTGGGTGACAGACCTTGTCTCTAGAAGAAGTAAAAAAGGGGGGTGTTGGCAAGGCTGGTTTCTTATCAGGTCTGTGAGGAAGAATCTGTTCCAGGCCTTTGTCCTCGGCTCACAGATGGCCGTCTTCTCTCTGTCTCTTTGCAGCCTCTCCCCTCTGTGTGCCCCATGTCCAAATTTCCCTTTTTTTTTTATAAGGACACCAGTCATATTGGACTAGGATCCATTCTAATGACCTCATTTTACTTGATCACCCGCAAAGACCCTATTTCCAAGTAAGGTCATTCGTTACAGGTACTGGGGGTTAGAACCTCCACATCTTTTGGGGGACCCAATTTAACTCATAACCTTTGCCTATGAACCTGCCTTAGAGAAGAGCATTACTGGAAAACAGCAGGACTACTGTGACGGTTAATAATTAATACACATAAAGCATTAATGACAGGACCTGGGACACAGCACGTGGGTGATTTTTTTTTTTTTTAAGACAAGGTCTTGCTCTGTGTCTAAGACTGGAAGGTTGTGGTGCAATCATAGCTCACTGCAGCCTCAAACTCCTGGGCTCAAGTGATCCTCCCACTTCAGCCTCCCAAGTAGCTGGGACTACAGGCGTGTGCCATCATGCCCAGCTCATTTTTAAAATTTTTTGTACAGTAGGTGTCTCACTATGTTGCCCAGGCTGGTCTCAAACTCCTGGGCTGCTTATTTTTATTGTGATTTATTATTATTATATACTGAGGTGTGGTCTTCACTCTCTTAAATACCCCAGGGCTCACCACCGAGCTGAGGGTATCCCTTGTGGAGGGGTACCCACCAGTCATTTTTCCTCCCACCCTTCATCACAGCTGGTTCCCCGGCTCCCCAGGCCCACAGCCCCAAGGGACAGATCTGATACTGCATCTTCCAAGAAGCTTGGAAGAAGCACAAACCACTTAGGAAAAAGGTTGAAGCCATGAAGGAAAACTACCAATGCCACAAAGACAAAGATGATCTCACCGTTAAAATGCCAGCAGCCTCAACACTCTGCCATAGAGGCGATCATAAAAGTTTCAACCCTCCAGAGCCTCCTTGTAATGTTTACAACTATTTGCAGGGTTTCACTTCCAGAGGACGCCAGAGGAGCAGATGTGTGCTGAGTCAGCAGCTTCTGGGGTCTTAAGGAATCACAGCAGAAGGCTGGGGCTGGGTGCATTGCTCTGAGATCTGCCTGGGACAGCTGAGCAGGAGGGGATGAGTCAATTTTGGGCTCTGTGTTCCTTCCAGTTTGAGGAACGCAAGCCACAACACACCGACCTGTGACTGTTTTTGCAGAAGACTTGGTCTACCTGAGCAGACCCAGTATCGTGTCTCCACAATTCAACGAGGGTTTGAGAACCTCGACCACCCCCTTTACTATGCATCAAATATTCAGCAATTCTTTCCAAAGGGATGATGAAACGGGAGACAGCCTTGTTTGTCTGGCAGGCAAGGCCCCAGCTATCAGCTCAGTTCAAGGTACAGGGGTTCTGCAAGCTGCCAAATGAAAGAAAGCATTTGCGTATGAAAAGAAGAGCCCAGGAACAAAGGAGAGAGAACGGCGTGTATGTCCCACTCTCTCGGTGGCTTTGGTGATGCTTGACATTTCTGCGAAATGAATTTAGCGCAAAAACCAACAATTCAAAACCTTGTGCCAAACAACTGATGCGAATAGAACCGGTGGGAGAAGAAACAACACGAGGGTGAAATGTGTCCTAAAATAGTCATCGTTTGCTGCTGTGGTCCACGCCAGCAGAGAAGAACAAGTTGTCAGGGGAGTTGTATTAAAGCAGAAAAAAAGGAACGAGGGCCTCGCTGTTGAGGGAAAGAGTACGGGCTTGCATGAGCAGTGGGGGAGGTGGGGGAGTTCTTTCTCTGATTTACTCAGATTCTCCGTCTATAAATTCCCAGCAAACTGTGCAAATTCTGCTTCGAATCCCCCAAGGACCCGGCCACTTACAAAGCGGTGCCGCAAGTGACCAAGCTCCATCCCACAGGCCCCTCCTACTCAACATGCCCAAAATTGACTCATTCTCTGCCCCCTAACAACTCCCCGTACCCCAAGCCCACTCCACTCCACCATTTTCCATCTCAGCAAGAGACCCCACCACCCAGGCACTGGGAGATGGGGCATCCTCTCTCGCCCCATCCAACCCACTGCCACCACTTCCTCCCTGGTGAGGCAGTGTTGGGCCGTGAGGATGCTGGCAGGCTTTGGGAGCCAGACTGCTGGGTTTCTGGGTTCAAATCCCAACTCTTCCACTTACTAATCATGTGACCTTGAACAAGTTCATTTCTTTAAGTCTCAGTCTCCTCTTCTGTCAAATACCTCCTGTAGTCCCAGCTACTCAGGGGGTTGAGATGGGAGGATTGCTTCACAGTTGCATCTGTATTAAGAGTTCTCTAGAGGGATGGAACTCACAGGATAGATGTATATACAAAGGGAAGTTTATTAAGGAGTATTGGCTCACACGATCACAAGGTGAGGTCCCACAGTAGGCCATCTGCAAGCTGAGGGACAAAGAAGCTAGTCTGAGTCCCAAAACCTCAAAAGTCAGGAAGCCAAGGGTGTAGCCTTCGGTCTGTGGTCAAAGGTCCAAGAGTCCCAAAGCTAAAGAACTCAGAGTCTGATGTTTGAGGGCAGGAAGCCTCCAGCACAGGAGAACGAGGGAGGCCAGAAAACTAAACCAGTCTAGTCTTTCCACGTTCCTCTGCCTGCATTTTTTTTTTTTTTTTTTTTTTTTTTTTTTTTTTTTAGACAGAGTCTCGCTCTGTCACCCAGGCTGCAGTGCAGTGGCGCTATCTCGGCTCACTGCAAACTCTGCCTCCCGGGTTCACGCCATTCTCCTGCCTCAGCCTCCAGAGCTGGGACTATAGGCGCCCGCCACCACGCCCAGCTAATTTTTTGTATTTTTAGTAGAGATGGGGTTTCACCATGTTAGCCAGGATGGTCTCGATCTTCTGACCTCATGATCCACCCGCCTTGGCCGCCCAAAGTGCTGGGATTACAGGCGTGAGCACTGCACCCAGTCCTCCGCCTGCTTTTATTCTAGCGGCACTGGCAGCTGATAGTGCCCACCCAGAATGAGGGCGGGTCTGCCTCTCCCAGTCTACTGACTCAAATGTTAATCTTCTTTGGCCACACCCTCACAGACACACCCAGGATCAGTACTTTGCATCCTTCAATCCAATGAAGTTGACATTCAATATTAATCATTAGAGCATCCTATTGCAGATGGGAGAATTCTGTGCTTTAAAACCCATAACAGGCAAGGTGCAGTGGCTCATGCCTGTAATCCCAGCACTTTGGGAGGCCAAGGCGGGTGGATCACTTGAGGTCAGGAGTTCGAGACCAGCCTGGCCCTAACATGGTGAAACCCCGTCTATACTAAAAATACAAAAATTAGCCAGGTGTGGTGGCGCATGCCTACAATCCCAGCTACTCAGGAGGCTGAGGCAGGAGAATCGCTTGAACCAGGGAGGTGGAGGATGCAGTGAGCCAAGATTGTGCCACTGCACTCCAGCCTGGGCAACACAGGGAGACTCCATCTCAAAAAAAAAAAAGTGGCACAATTCATATTCTTAGCAGGGCATTAGGAGAACAAAGATCCAATGTCTGACCTGGGGACAGGCCCCCGATCCGCCCTGTTGGCAGGGGTGGCAGATACTGCCACACTGTACCTCCTCTCCCCTCATGCAGGGTTCAGCTGTGTTAGGGTTCAGGACCGGAAGGAAACTGGGTGTTGCCGGGGACCCTCATGCCTTGGGTAACTGGTTAGAGGATCAAATGAACTCTTGGAGAAGTAGGGGGCTATGCTTGCCTCAGGCTATTTTAAAGTGTTCTTACTAGACAAGGGCCAGGTGTCATTTCAGAACCACCTCCCACTACAATAGTACACAGCTGCCCATGTCCCTACTAGTACCTTCAAGAGAACCTAGGATAAGCTGGGAGCAGTGGTTCATGCCTGTAATCCCAGCCCTTTGGGAAGCCAAGGTGGGAGCATCGCTTGAGGCCAGGAGTTTGGGACTAGCCTGGGCCACATAGCAAGACCCTATTTCTACCAAAATAAAAATAAAAAATAAAAATTAGCCAGGTGTCGTGGTGTGCACCTATAGTCCCAGCTACTCAGGAGGCTGAGGTGGGAGGATGGCTTGACCCTGGGAGTTCAAGGCTGCTGTGAGCCATGATAACACCACTGCAATCCAGCCTGGGCAAGAAAGCAAGACCCCCATCTCTAGAAATAATAAAAATAATAAATAGAAGAGGAAATGACAAAATAATAATAATAAAAAATAGAAGAGGAGAAGGCCCAGAGAAGGAGGGCCATGTAATGATGGAGACAGATCAGAGTGACATAGCTACAAGCCAGGCAATGCCAGGGGTTTTCTGCAACACTAGAAGCTGGAAGAGGCAGGAAGGATTCTCCCCCAGGCCCCTCGGGGGACACATGTCCTGCTGACACCTGATGTCAGACGTCTGGTCTCCAGAGCTGTGATAGAATAAACTTCTGTTGTTTCACCCACCCAGTCTTCAGTAACTCGATACAGGAGCCCCAGGAGGCTAATACCAGGTTCTCTTCCACGTCACCCCCAGCACCTTTAAGCAACCCTGTGTCCCTCATTAAACACCATTTATAACCAACCACATCACCGTGGACTAGTAGTCATAACATGACATTCTGTAGATGTTTAATTAAACTTGTTATTGATTATGATTATGCAATTTCCTTCCCATATTTCACAGCCAATAATTGCTTTTTCCAGGTCTCAAAACTTTTCTTCAGCCTTAAAGAAGCCACAGCCTCCATGCCCACAAGGCACCAGTAGAACAAACATCTCTCACTTTGCTGTCTCCTCTCTCAGCAAGAAGACACACCTGAGGACAAGGAAAGTCCTGCCGGGTCAGGCATGGTGGCTCACGCCTGTAATCCCAGCCCTGTAGGAGGTTGAGGCAGGAGAATTGCTTGAGGCCAGAAATTTGAGACCAGCCTGGGCAATATAGCAAAACCCCATCTCTACAAAAAAACAAAAAATTAGCCAGCATTGGGGGGTGCATGCATGTGGTCTCAGCTACTTGGGAGGCTGAGGCAGAAGGATCCCTTGAGCCCAGGAGGTTGAGGCTAGTGAGCTATGATGGTGCCACTGCACTCCAGTGTGGGTGACAGAGCAAGACCCTGTCAAAAAAAAAGAAAGAAAAGAAAAGCAAGAAGGAAAGAAAGGAAGGGAGGGAGGAAGGGAAGAAGGAAGGGAGGGAGGGAAAGAAAGCCCTGAGCTGTCTCCTTGAGCAGAAAAGCCAGCCCACGCCAGTGGGCTCTTCCTGCACCACTACAGACAGGCAGGTGCCAGGCCAGGTGTGGCAATGTCACTTTTGTTCAGGAGTGGAGGGAGCAAGTGTCCACTCTCTCCCCACTCCCTGGGGACTGGGCTGTGGTCAAGTGATCCAGGCTCAGTCAATCAGACTCCTACAGAGAGAGACAGATGTTTGATGAAGGGGGAAGAGGGTGGAGGTCAGCAGAGGCCCTCCCTGGCACACCTGGGCTCCTCCCAGCCTCTGTAGTATTTTAGAGATTAGGACATTAGGAGAAAAAATGTCCAATGCCTGACCTGGGCACAGGCCTGGGATCCCGCCCTGCCTTCCCTTAGTCAGTCCCACAGCTGCCCCTGGCTTCAGCAAGCCCTCTTGGCAGCTCAGCCCCTGCCTGTTCACTACATGGAGGTCCCTTCTGCCTTTCAGGCTCATCAACACTGACTGCATTCACAAGTCTTCTCTTTCTTTTCTAGAGACAGGGTCTTGCTCTGTGGCTCAGGCTGGAGCACAGTGGCAGGATCAGGGTTCACTGCAGCCTCAAACTCCTGGGCTCAAGCAATCCTCCCACCTTAGCCTTCCAAGTCGCTGGAGGCATGTACCCCCACACCTGCTATTTTATTTTATTATTATTATTATTATTTTGAGATGGAGTTTTGCTCTTGTTGCCCAGGCTGAAGTGCAATGGCGCAATCTCGGCTTACTGAAAGCTCCGCCTCCCAAATTCAAGCGACTCTCCTGCCTCAGCCTCCCTAGTAGCTAGGATTACAGGCACCCGCCACCACGACCAGCTAATTTTTTGTATTTTTAGTAGAGACGGGTTTTCACTCTGTTGGCCAGGCTGGTCTCAAACTCCTGACCTCAGGCAATCCACCTGCTTCGGCCTCCCAAAGTGCTGGGATTACAGGTGTGAGCCACCATGCCCAGCTACTTGCTAATTTTTTAATTATTTTTTGTAGAGACAGGGTGTTGCTCTGTTGCCCAGGCTGGTCTTGAACTCCTGGCCTCAAGCAATCCTCCCATCTTGGCCTCCCAAAGCATTAAGATTACAGGCATGAGCCACCGTGCCCGACCTGAGTCTCCCTCTTAAAGAGATGACAGCTTTGAAATCAGACACACAGGGTCCAAGTCATGCTCCTGTTATCCTGAGCAAGCCACAACCCTCCCTGAGCCCCAGCTTCCTCATGTGACCAATGGGAGCACTTCCATCCACCACGGTGCCCGAGGAAACAGGTCTTAAACTCCAGTCATACAGTGGCTTGTTTTACCATCCACTGGGTGGCCAGGCTGTGCCGCAGGACAGAATCACATAGGAATGCAGACAAGGTTAAAAGGCAGATAAGTGTCCTCCAGGGAAGAGAAGAGAACAGTGCAGGATTCGAGGTCACTTAGAACAGACAAAACACGCGCATCAGGCCCCAGTGGTGCAACATTTATTTACAGCGAGAGAAGAGAGGACGCTCACAATCTAGCCCCTTGCAATGTGCCAGTCCCCCAAGGCCAGCGGAGCCGCTCAACTGCTGACATGGGCAGTGTAGCTGCACAAACCCCACTTCATGCTGCAGTGGAAGGACCCCTCCTTCTCCCTCCCCCATGGGGTTGGGGGGTCTCAGATACAGACAACTGGGGGCCATGTACGCATGCGCTGAAGCAGAACAAAATACACGTGGAGTCTGAAACAGGGAACGATACCTCCACGCAGGGCGCTAAGCTCAGCACAGGCTGCGTGAGCTCCCTAGTTCTTGGTAAGGAAGTGATCCAGCCCTAAGACCCACTCTTTTGGTTTACAGACAGAGTCTCACTCTGTCACCCAGGCTAGAATGTAGTGGCACCATTATAACTCACTGCAGCCTTTTAACTCCTGGGCTCAAGCCGTCCTCCTGCCTCAGCCTCCCAAGTCGCTGGAACTACGGGCGCACACCATCATGCACAGCTAATTTTTTTTTTTTTTTTCTGAGACAAAATTTCGCTCTTGTTGCCCAGGCTGGAGTACAATGGCTCGATCTCGGCTCACCACAAACTCCGCCTCCCAGGTTCAAGCGATTCTTCTGCTTCAGCCTCCCAAGTAGCTGGGATTACAGGCGCCCACCACCACGCTCGGCTAATTTTGTATTTTTAGTAGAGACGAGTTTTCTCCATGTTGTTCAGGCTGGTCTCAAACTCCTGACCTCGGGCGATCCGCCCACCTCGGCCTCCCAAACTGCTGGGATTACAGGCGTGAGCCACCACGTCCAGCACCTCCCCCTCCAACTTTTTTTTTTTTTTTTTTTAGCGGCAGGGTCTTGCTATGCTGCCCAGCTGCCAAGGCACTTTCTTTTTTTTTTCTTTTTTTGAGACGGAGTCTGGCTCTGTCGCCCAGGCTGGAGTGCAGTGGCGTGATCTCGGCTCACTGCAAACTCCACCTCCTGGGTTCACGCCATTCTCCTGCCTCAGCCTCCGGAGTAGCTAGGACTACAGGCGCCCGCCACCATGCCCGCTGCCAAGGCCCTTTCTTATGTGGCCAAGCTGGGGTTGAAAACTGCCTTTCCAACAGCTGAATAAGCAGTCCCTGGAGTTTCCATGCCTTCTCTCTTCTTCCTAACCACTGTGGCCATAACTCTACTGAACACTATTTCCCAACCTTGTGTCCTGGACACACTCCATCAACCCACGCCTCAGGAGGGGCGTCCTGAGAGAGCAGAAGCTGAGAGTGAGACCTTTGCCCCACCTGGAAGGTGAGTCACCCTCGGGGTGGGCCATCCTGGGTTTGCCTTACCCAGTTTCACTGCTCTCCTTTTCCTCATCCACCAATCCATTTTCTGTTTCCTGATCAGCTTTTATCTCCTTTCATCCTTCACCCTTGAACCTTCTCCGTCACACACAACACATCTCCCAAAGGACAGAGCAAAGGAAGAGCTGTCTGTCGGGGAGTAAATGTCCAGTGTGAGGCTGGATACCAAGACGGTGTTCATGAATACCTGCTCTTTTGGTTTAGAGAACAGAGTCTCACTCTATTGCCCAGGCTAGAATGCAGTGGCACCATCATAGCTCACTGCAGCCTCGAACTCCTGGGCTCAAGCCATCCTCCTGCCTCAGCCTCCCGAGTAGCTAGAACTACAGGCACACACCACCATGCCTGGCTAATGAATGAGCAACATCTCAGATGACAGCCAAGAGAAAGTGCATTTCACTGCTGACTTGGCGACATCCTTGGTGGCCTGTGACCTCTCCCAGAGGGGACACATGATCCAGCTCCCACCCATCTGGGGACACTTAACCTGCTAGTTCCTCAGTGTATCCACCTGTAAAATGAAGCAACCACATCTCAGCCCCACACTGTGGTTGTGGAAGATCGTGGTGCCTGCATGGCATATGCCACATTATTTTCTCGTTGCTCTTAAAAATGGGTGCAAGTGGGCCGGGCACCGTGGCTCACACCTGTAATCCCAGCACTTTGGGAGGCTGAGGTGGGCGGATCATGAGGTCAGGAGATCGAGACCATCCTGGCTAACAAGGTGAAACCCCGTCTCTGCTAAAAATACAAAAAATTAGCCGGGCATGGTGGCGGGCGCCTGTAGTCCCAGCTACTCCGGAGGCTGAGGCAGGAGAATGACGTGAACCTGGGAGACGGAGCTTGCAGTGGGCCGAGATCACGCCACTGCACTCCAGCCTGGGTGACGAGCGAGACTCCGTCTCAAAAAAAAAAAAAAAAAAAAAAAAAGGGTGCAAGTGGCTGGTAGACATTAGACACCCGATCCCTACAGCTCTGGCTCTGTGCATTATAAAGCTCTGAGATTTTTTTTTTTTTTTTTTTTTTTTTTTTTTTTGAGACGGAATCTCGCTCTGTCGCCCAGGCTGAAGTGCAGTGGCGTGATCTCGGCTCACTGCAACCTCCGCCTCCCGGGTTCAAGCAATTCTCCCGCCTCAGCCTCCCAGGTAGCTGGGACTACAGGTATGTGCCATCACACCTGGCTAATTTTTTATATTTTTAGTATAGATGGGGTTTCACCATGTTTTCCAGGCTGGTCTGAACTCCTGACCTCAGGTGAGCTGCTCACCTTGGCCTTGCAAAGTGCTGGGATTACAGCCGTGAGCCACTCCGCCCAGCCATCTCCAAGATCTCGAAGTCTATGTTGTGCAACTTTTAACTTCTCCTTTTTAACTAAGAATTAACTCAGAGGTAATTGCTTAAGTCACATTGATGAAAATCAATATGGAGTGAATTAAACGTAAAGCTAAATGTATCCCGAACGTGTCCCTCGCCGCCTTTGCATAATGCTATGACAAAGCAATGGTTTTATCTTCCAAGCTTAGCGTTTTTGTTGCTGGACATCTCAAAAGGAAATGTAATTAGAGGACTCATTTACCAAAAATATTAAGGAAATGGAGGAATGGGAATTGGTTTGCAACGGTTCTGGAAATTACATCAACGTGACCCTCAGGTCTGCATTTTTCACGCTGTGTCCAGCGAGTTTCTTGAAATAGGCAATTTTTCCTCCTCCCTCCCGACTCTACAAATCAATAGACATGAGCAAGGTTGATTGGGAGGTGGCGAAGGAACAGGCGCCTAAGAGAAGGGCCCTGTCTCCCATCCCAGGGTGGAAGTCTCCTCACCGCGGCGCCAGGCTGGCTGGCAGGAGAAAGACTTATTTTTCTGCAACTACATTGCCAAGAATACAGCATCCGGTCCCCCAGATCTGAATGAAAGAGCCTGGTTTCCGGGTTTGTGTGTGTGTGTGTGTGTGTGTGTGTGCGCGCGCGCATTTCATAATTCAGAATGTGTTTGGTTTTCATTTGCAACCCAGCCTGCCGGCCCATCTTCCCCCCGACTCTGCTTCCCCAAAGCTTGTCCCTAACCAAGATGAATACATCAAGTCTTCTCGGCTCTAGCTGCCTCGCCAGGAAGGAATGTGGGTGTGTTGGGAGTGAGACCAGAAGATTCTCCTGGGTGGGGGTTCTCAAGACTACCCCCTGGGGGTCGAAATAGAAGCGGGCCACACCCAGGGGGCTTTTACAAAGTGCACAGTCCCAGTCCCCCACTTAGAGAGTGAGGCCCGGGCAGGTTTTGCAGAAACTCCCTGTGTGGTTCTGGTGCACACCTTGCTTAAGAACCTTCTCAAGTCTAGCGCCTTCACTTCCCAAGAAGCAGCAGGAGACCCAGGAGAGAAGGAAGATCTCTGGGAGCAGATGGTAATCAGCGCCAACTCCAACATTAACACCTGTGGCAGGGCTGTGGCCGGCCCAGGGAGATCCAGTGTTCTGATTGGCCAGGCCTGGATCACTCATGGATGGCCAATCACTCATCCATGTTCTGATTGGCCAGGGGGTGGGGTTAACCAGCCAAGTCCGAAGGGACCCCGAGTGGAGGGCGGTTCCCTGGGGAAATCAGGCTCAAAGGGCCCTGGGAGCCCCACCCTCTAGAAGCTGAGCCCAGGAACCCCAAAGTGCTCCAGGCATCCATTCCACAGAGTCATGACTCGGACAGGGGTGAGCCTGAGGCCCTGGAAGATTCTAGAACCTTCCAGAACCTCATCCATCTTATCTCCCAGGTCAGCAGAAAAACTATGAATGTGCACAGGGTCTAGGGTGAGGGGAAGTCTGTTAACACTGCTGAGTGTTAACAGAAAAAAAAAATCCTGTAAAATATTTAAAGAGGTTTATTCTGAGCATATTTGAGTGACCATAACCCAGGGAACAGCCTTAAGCAGTCCTGAGAAAGTGTGCCCAAGGAGGTCTGGTTACAGCTTGGTTTTATACATTTTAGGGAAACAGGAATTGCAGGTAAAATCATAAATCAATGCATGGAAGGTTTACACTGGTTCAGCAGGAAGAGGCTGGACATCTCCAAGCAGGGGGATTACAAGTCATAGGCGAGTTTTAGGGATATTCTAGTTGGTAATTGACTGGAAGAGTTAAGCTTTTTCTAACGACTTGAAGTCGTAGAAAGGAATGCTGAAGTTCCTGTTATCTGTCATGGGATAATATACAGGAGTCAGGTTGGAGAGTAAGCCACACTGACCCAGTGCAGTGGCTCACACCTATAATCCCAGCACTTTGGGAGGCCGAGGCGGGAGGATCACTTGAGGTCAGGAGTTCAAGACCAACTTGGCCAAGCCCTGGTGAAAGCCCATCTTTAGAAAAATACAAAAAATTAGCCAGACATGGTGGCACATGCCTGTAATTCCAGCTACTTGGGAGGCCAAGGCATGAGAATTGCTTAAACCTGGGAGGTGGAGGTTGCAATGAGCTGAGATCAGGACATTGCACTCCAGCCTGGGCAACAGAGCGAGACTCTGTCTCAAAAAAAAGTAAGCCACATTATACTGAATTATAAAAAAAATTCTTTTTAAAACCTGGCCAGGTGCAGTGACTCACACCTATAATCCCAGCATTTTGGGAGGCTGAGGCGGGTGATCACTTAAGCTCAGGCATTTAAGACCAGCCTGGGCAACATGGCAAAACCCCGTCTCTACAAAAAAGTGGCCATATGTGGTAGTGTGCTCCTGTAGTCCCAGCTACCCGGGAGGCTGAGGTGGGAGGGTCACTTGAGCCCAGGAAGTCGAGGCTGCAGTGAGCCACGGTCTTACCACTGCACTCCAGCCTGGGTGTCAGAGTAAGACCTTGTCTCAAAGAAAAAAAAAAAACACTTTTACTGAGATTTTATGGTTTATAGGGAGTGATTTAACCCTTGCCTAGCATAGCCTCAGGTCCTGTTTATAATTTGGTATCTTATTGCCACAAAGAGTCTGTTCTGCCGTTCTGTCAGTCTTAGGATCTGTGTCTTTTTTTTTTTTTTTTTTTTTTTTTTTTTTTTTTTTTTTTGAGACGGGTCTTGCTGTGTCGCCCAGGCTGGAGTGCAGTGGCGCGATCTCCGCTTACTGCAAGCTCCACCTCCCAGGTTGGAGCCATTCTCCTGCCTCAGCCTCCTGAGTAGCTGGGACTGCAGGCGCCCGCCACCACGCCTGGCTAGTTTTTTTGTATTTTTAGTAGAGACGGGGTTTTACCATGTTAGCCAGGATGGTCTCGATCTCCTGACGTCATGATCCGCCCACCTCAGCCTCCCAAAGTGCTGGGACTACAGGTGTGAGCCACCACGCCCGGCCTGGAGTTTCACTCTTGTTGCCCAGGCTGGAGTGCAGTAGCGCCATCTTGGCTCACTGCAACATGTGCCTCTCAGGTTCAAGTGATTCTCCTGCCTCAGCCTCCCAAGTAGCTGGAATTACAAGTGCCTGCCATCACTCCCAGTTAATTTTTGTATTTTTAGTAGAGACAGGGTTTCACCATGTTGGCCAGGCTAGTCTCGAGCTCCTGACCTCGTGATCCACCCGCCTCAGCCTCCCAAAGTGCTAGGATTACAAGCATGAGCCACCATGCTCGGCCAGGTCCTGTTTATAATTTGGTATCTTATTGCCACACAGAGTCTGTTCTGTCCATCTTAGGATCTCTATTTTAACCTTAATGCTGGTCACTTGTGTCTAAAATGAAAAAAGTGCTGTGTGGGGGCGGGTGTGTGGCATAACAAGGCGAGCTCAACCTCCCTGTCTGCCATGGCCAAGAACCCAGTGTTTTGGGTTTCTCTGGAATCCCCCTTGGTTGGCCAAGCAGAGGGTCCGCTCTGTCAGTGGGTGGAGGGGCTTGGGATTTTATTTTTCATTTAGAAGAGGAAACAAAGGCAGATGTACAGGCTCAGTTTCGAAAAGGAATAGAAAGTAAAAAAGGCTGAGTCTTCTGGGCTGGGAGAGGAAGGAGTGGGCAGGGTGGGGAGGAACCCAAGAAGCATCTGGAGGCAAGAATTCCCAGACTGGATCGGTTATACATGAACTGAGAGGACGCCGGGGAGGATTAATTCATTCATTCATAGGAACAGAAGCCAGGCCAGCCAGGTTCATCTTGACACATGGGTCTACACCTGTGGCCCCTTGGTCTCTCCAAATCCACAAATGCTGGACATTCGTGTCCCTTTGATGCCTTTTTGCAGCCGGACCTCAGTATTTCCCAATTCAGGACAAGCGAGCATTTGGATCTTTGGAATGGCAGAATTCTGAAGCTAATGAGGCCATTACTCTTCAAAGGTTTAATTTGTTTTGATGGGCCAATCTATAATCATATTTCCAAACAGCTTCTATTTAATTACTGCACAAAACAAATGAGGTGCCTGAGCAGTTTGCATCTGATCAACTCTCTGCCATGGTCTGAATGTCTTTGTCTTCCCAAAAATTTAGTTGTTGAAACTGAGACCCCAAGGCAATGGTATTAGGATGTGAGGGCTTTGGAGGTGATTAGGTCATGAGGGCGGAGTCCTCCTGTCTCCATTTCAACATTCACCTTGTTCAATGTGAACAATGCCCAGAGCTGCCTAATAATTTTTGGATGGATTTAATGTACACTATTCAGATTTTTTTTTCTCTTGCTTGCAATCAAATACGCCTGACTTACACCAGAACCACAGTCTTGCCCCTTGTAATACAAGTCTCCAGGCAGGGAGGGGGCTAAGTCCATGACTCACTGGGGTTGTTCAGTGTGAAATTGTCCAACCCTCTTTTCCTGACCATGCCCCTTGCTCTGCTCATCTAGATCATATGTTTGCTGCAGGGATACTGCAATAAACAAGGTGGCAGAAAAAGAAATGGTTAAAGAAGCAATTGCGGCTGGGCGCGGTGACTCACGCCTGTAGTCCCAGCACTTTGGGAGGCCGAGGTGGGCAGATCACTTGAGGTCATGAGATCGAGACCAGTCTGGCCAACGTTGTGAAACCCTGTCTCTATTAAAAACACAAAAATTAGCCAAGTATGGTGGCACATGTCTGTAATCCCAGCTGCCCTGGAGGCTGAGGCAGGAGAATCTCTTGAATCTGGGAGACAGAGGTTGCAGTGAGCTGAGATTGCGCCACTGCACTCCAGCCTGGGGAACAGAACCAGACTCCCGTTCCAAAAAAAAAAAAAAAAGCAATTGCAACACAGCCAGGTAGGTGTTAAAACAGAAGATACGGGGCACTGTGGGAGCACAGATGAGGGCCACCTAGTCAGTGTAGGGGGTGGCCAGGGATGAGGAGGGACCAGAGCTGACTAGCGCAGGAAGAGGACAGAGCCAGAGTGACCAGCTGTCCCAGTTTACCTGGGACTATCTTGGTTTTAGTGTTGACAGTTCCATGTCCCGGCTGGGTGTGGTGGCTCATGCCTGTAATCCCAGCACTTTGGGAGGCAGAGGTGGACGAATCACCTGAAGCCAGGAGTTTGAGACCAGCCTGGCCAATATATCAAAACCCTGTCTCTACTAAAAATACAAAAATTAGCTGGGCATGGTGGTACACACCTGTAATCCCAGCTACTCTGGAGGCTGAGGCAGGAGGATCTCTTGAATCTGGGAGGTGGGGGTTGCAGTGAGCCAAGATCGCACCACTACACTCCAGCCTGGGCACGAAGCAAGACTCCATCAGAAAGAAAGGAAAGGAAAGGAGACGGGAGGGAAGGGGAGGGGGAGGGGAGAGGGCTCAGGCCTGTAATCCCAGCACTTTGGGAGGCTGAGGCGGGCGGATCACGAGGTCAGGAGATCGCAACCATCCTGGCTAACACGGTGAAACACCGTCTCTACTAAAAATACAAAAAAATTAGCTGTGCATGGTGGCAGGCGCCTGTAGTCCCAGCTACTCCGGAGGCTGAGGCAGGAGAATGGTGTGAACCCAGGAGGCAGAGCTTGCAGTGAGCCGAGATTGCACCACTGCACTCCAGCCTGGGCAACAGAGCGAGACTCTGTCTCAAAAAAAAAGAAAAAAGAAAAGAAAGAAAGTCTCACATCCTGAGAAACCCCCACAGTGCCAGGCAACCTGGGTGGTCGGTCTCCCAAGATGGAGCCCCCAGGGGATTGGTTTGTGCCTGGGGTGGAGAGTGGAGGGCAAAGGGTGGAGAGAAATTGAGATGGAGCAGGATCATCAGGGGTCTTGCCGCCCGTGGAAGAAGGTCTGGATCTTGGAGCCCAGATCAAAGAGCGAGGGGAGGCATGGGAGATTCTCACACAGGAACACAAGATGATGAGATCTGTGACTTTGCCAAGATTCTTCCGTCTGCTCTCCATGAGAACGGGGTTTTGGGGTGAGAGAGAGGGCAGAGAGGTCCGTCTAGGGGTGACTGCAAGAGACACCCCACACACAGGGACGCTGCAGGGAGGCCCGTGGTGACAGTGGAGGTGTTTCAAGTGCGATTCTGAGTCTTTTGTGGGAGAGTGGACCAGTGCCAGACTCACTCTGAGCCCCCAAAGAGAGCCACAGCCCATCTCCTCTGATAGACGCACCCTGCTCCCTGCACATGGATGCTCTTCTCAGCGTGTGCACTGTTGCAGGCAGTTCTAGGGATTTTGCAAACTTCTGAGATCGATTGTGCACCCCAGAGTCTGAACCCCTAAATTAGGGCTCTGGGTGACCACATCCTGCCATTCTTTGTAGATCAGCGCCATGCTTCCCTTTCCTATACCTCCCCCACCGTGGGGGCCAGTGGAACCGAATCCTCCCCTTCTCCTCTCTGACTCAGCAGAGTAGACACTGACGCAGCTCTTCTATCCAACTCCAACTCTGAGTCTCGTCATTGAAGCCTCAAGGCTGTGGAAGGTTCCTTAAAGGACCAGCCCTTTCCTGAGGACACAGTCGTCCTCAATTCCTGGCCCTCCAGAGCTCCTTGCCTCCTCCCCCACTTCCAGCCTAGGCCTTCCAATCACCTGGCCTTGCTGGGGATGGGGGGAAGGGATAACCCTCCAAGAAACCCACTCAAGTTAATTCCCAGGTCAGTTTTGATCAAATTAATTTTTTTTTTTTTGAGACAGAGTCTTGCTTTGTCACCCAGGCTGGAGGGCAGTAGCACGATCATAGCTCACTACAGCCTCCAATTGCTGACCGCAAGTGATCCTCTCACCTCAGCCTCCCAAGTAGCTGGGACTACAGGTACATGCCACCATACCCAGCTCATTTTTTTTTTTTTTTAAGTTTTGCAGAGACAGAGTTTCACTATGTTGCCCAGGCTGGTCTTGAACTCCTTGCCTCAAGCGATCCTCCCTCCTCAGCCTCACAAAATGTGGGGATTACAGGCATGAGCCACCATTCCCAGCCTCAACTTGATCTTATACATACAGCAAGTAGGTGAGGGAGCCTTGGATAGTTCTGAGGCCCAGCCCATTGCATTTTCTATTACCTTGTTGCCTGTGGGGATGTGTGTTAGAGACATCCAGCTCTCCTCTTCTTTATTTGCAGATTATATTACAGATGAAGGTACAGCCGGCACTTGACTGAAATATAAATGTGTAGGCAAGTTTTTTTCCAATCCAAAACTCCACCAAGGAAATAGTGCCTGATGAATTACAACAGATTCTCAGGACAGCTCAACCAAGAGTTCTCTCTTATCTTTTTTTTTTTTTTTTTTTTTTTTTTTTTTTGAGACAGAGTTTTGCTCTTGTTGCCCAGGCTGGAGTGCAGTGGAGTGATCCCAGCTTTCTGCAACCTTCGCCCCCCCTCCCCACCCCCAACCCCAGGCTCAATCGATTCTCCTGCCCCAGCCTCCCAAGTAGCTGGGATTACAGGCATGTGCCACCACACCCAGCTAATTTTTGTATGTTTAGTAGAGACAAGGTTTCTCCATGATGGCCAGGCTGGTCTCGAACTCCTGACCTCAGGTGATCCACCTGCCTTGGCCTCCCAAAGTGCTAGGATTACAGACATGAGTCACCGCTCCCGGGGGAGTTCTCTTTTCTCCAAGGGGGGATATTGCACCATCTCTGACTTCACCAACTGGTGTCTGGGGTCCAGGAAAGAAATCAAATATTGATTGTGTGTATCATGACACCGTCTCCAGGAGGCAACAGAGGGAACAGCTAGAAAAACAGATAGTGAATAACACAGCCTAAGAAGGGAGAGTATTTCCCTGCTTTCTGCCCAGCACATGAAGGCATTGATTACTGATAGAGTTATTTGTTTTGTTTTTGTTTTTGAGACAGTTTCACTCTTTTTGCCCAGGCTGGAGTACAGTGGCATGATCTCTGCTCACTGTAACCGCCGCCTCCTGGGTTCAAGTGATTCTCCAGCTTCAGCCTCCCAAGTAGCTGGGATTGCGGGTGCCTGCCACCACACCTGGCTAATTTTTTTGTATTATTAGTAAAGACGGGGTTTTACCATGTTGGCCAGGCTGGTCTTGAACTCCTGATCTCAGGTAATCCACCCACCTCGGCCTCCCAAAGTGCTGGGATTACAGGCGTGAGCCACCACGCCCAGCAACGATTACTAATAGAGTTTTAAGTTCTCTGGAAAGGAGACACAAATACCTGGGGCTCCTGGGGAGGTGGAGATTGTGGGGATAAGGACTCAGGATAAGAATGCTGGATCCTGGTCAGAGACGATTACTGGAGGTCCCAAAACTAAGGTGAGCTACAAATTATACCAATAGAAACCTTCTGGCCAGGCACAGTGGCTCATGCCTGTAATCCCAGCACCCTGGGAGGCTGAGACAGAAGGATCACTTGAGGTTAGGAGTCCAAGACCAGCCTGGCCAAAATGAAACCCCGTCTCTACTAAAAACATGAAAATTAGCCAGACCTAGTGGCACACGCCTGTAATCCCAGCTACTTGGGAAGCTGAGGCAGAAGAATCACTTGAACCCAGGAGGCGGAGGTTGCAGTAAGCCAAGATCGCATCACTGTACTCTAGCCTGGGTGAGAGAGCAAGACTCCATTTCAAAAAAAAAAAAAAAACACCTTCTTACGGCCGTAAAGCATTTGGAATATTTACTATTTACAACAAGTGAAATAAGATGGGAGAAAAACATTCTTGCACAAGCAGGCCAGGCACAGTGGCTCATGCCTATAATATCAGCTCTTTGGGGGGCCTCGATGGGAGGATTGCTTGAGAGCCTGGGCAACATAGTGAGATCCCCGTCTCTACAAAAAAAATGTTAAAATTAGTCAGGCATGGTAGCATGCACCTGTAGTCCCAGCTACTCAGGAGGCTGATGTGGAAGGATTGCTTGAGTCGAGTTCGAGGCTGCAGTGAGCTGTGATCCACTGCCCTCCAGCCTGGGGGACAGAGACCCTGTCTCAAAATATTGCGCAAGCAGCCAGAAGTCTGGCATTCCTCAGCAGACAGCCTGGTCCAGACTATTTGTGCCATAATAATATCACTGCCTGTGGTGCAAACCCACACACTGGCTGTGACATGGTTATTCTGGCACTGGCCTCTAGCTTTTGAGCCAGGCCACTGACCACAAAGAAGAGTCCAGCCCTCTCCAGGGACTCTCTGGCTTGGTGCTGTCCTGCCCTGAGCAAGGCTGTTGGCTCAGACCCTGGCTGGCTGCGCTGCTATCATTCTTGTTGTCTAGGGCTGATGAATTGGGAGGAAAGGCACTGATCCAGCCCAAATGGTCCCAAGGACACAGCCAGCGCTTCCAGGAAGAGCTGCAGAAGAAACGGTGCTTCAGACACAGTTGAGGGTGGAGAGAGACCCCCAGCAACCCAGCAGCAGCCTCTCCAGCCTCAAACAATCTCGGGCAAGCCTGTCGTGAGAATTAAAGTGTGCCTTTGTTCGCAGGGACTGCCAACACGAAGTACCACATGGAGAGGCTTAAACAGCAGGAATTTATTTTCTCACCATTCTAGAGGCTGGAAGGCCAAGATCAAGGTGCTGGGAAAGTGGGTTCCTTTTTTTTTTTTTTGTGACAGTGTATTGCTTGGTCTCCCAGGCTGGAGTGCAATGGCGCAGTCTTGGCTCACTGCAACCTCTGCCTCCTGGATTCAAGTGATTCTCCTGCCTCAGCCTCCCAAGCAACTGGGATTATAGGTGCCCACCACCATGCCTGGTTAATTTTTGTATTTTTGTTTATTTATTTATTTGTTTATTTATTTTTTTGAGACGGAGTCTTGCTCTGTCACCTAGGCTGGAGTGCAATGGCACGATGTAGGCTCACTGCAACCTCCGTCTCCCAGATTTGAGTGATTCTCCTGCCTCAGCCTCACAAGCAGCTGGGATTATAGGTGCCCACCATCATGCCCGGCTAATTTTTGTATTTTTAGTAGAGACGGGGTTTCACTGTGTTGGTCAGGCTGGTCTCGAACTCCTGACCTCATGGGCCGCCTGCCTCAGCCTCCCAAAGTGCTGGGATTACAGGGATGAGCCACCATGCCCAGTCCAGTGGGTTCCTTCTGAAGCCTCTCTCCTTGGCTTGTAGAGGGCATCCTCTTCCTGTATGGTCTTCCCTCTGTATGAGACGGTGTCCAAATTTCCTCTTCTTAGAAGGACAGCAGCCATGTTGGCTTAAGGCCCACCCCTAACAACCTCATGTCAACTCAATTACTACTTTTGAAGACCCTGTCTCCTGAGCATGGTGGCTCACGCCTGTAATCCCAACACTTTGGGAGGCCGAGGTGGGTGGATCGCTTGAGGTCAGGAGTTCAAGACCAGCCTGGCCTACATGGTGAAACCCCGTCTCTACTAGAAATACAAAAATTGGCCAGGCACAGTGGCATACACCTGCAATCCCAGCTATTCAGGAGGCTGAGACATGAAAATCACTTGAACATGGTGGGGCAGATGTGGCAGTGAGTCGAGATCACGCCACTGTACTCCAGCCTGGGTAACAGAGTGAGACTCCATCTCAAAAAATTAATTAATTAATTAATTAAAGACCCTGTCTCCAAACACAGCCACATTCTCAAGTACTGGGGTGTACAATTTCAATGCATGAATTTTAGAGAGACACCATTCAGCCCATAAGAGATGAGATGCAAGCTGGGCGCGGTGGCTCACGCCTGTAACCTCAGCAATTTGGGAGGCCAAGGCAGGCAGATCATAAGGTCAGGAGTTCGAGACCAGCCTGGCCAACATGGTGAAACCCTCTCTCTACTAAAAGTACAAAAATTAGCCAGGTGTGGTGGTGCACGCCTGTAATCCCAGTTACTTGGGAGTCTGAGGCAGGAGAATCTCTTGAACTGGGGAGGCAGAGGTTGCAGTGAGCTGAGATCGTGCTGCTGCACTCCAGCCTGGGCGACAGAGTGAGACTTCGTCTCAAAAAAAAAAAAAAAAATGAGAGATGAGATGCTGCACAGAGATGGCCAGATCCATAAGAGGTGGTTATTAAGCGGTGGCAAGCGTGAGTTCTTTCTTCAGAGTGACTGAGAAGGCAAGACGACATGGAGAAAACACCAGAATTCTGGTGTCTTTCCACAGTCAACCCTTCTCTCCACCAGCAAACCCTCCTGAATGACTGCAGTGAGTTCTTCCAGAGAGGAAGTAATTCTGTTGCACCCTGTGCAAGCCTGGATTTATGACTCGGCTGCTCTGAGCTGGTTCACAATCTCCCTCAAGCCTCCAATGATGGGCAAAGTGAGCCTTGGGCAGGAATCCCGGGGCTGCTGTGCCCACAGCTCCAGCCAACATCCAATGCCAGCCCAGGAGTGCCTGGAGAGCCTGCAGCCCACGTCAGGGGTCCTGGTGTTGCTGCCTCCACACTGTCCCATGCAGACATCATTTGGCTGGGAAGGAACAGAGCTCAGGCAGGGATGTGTTTAGAATTCCTTCCTACAGCTGATTCCATTGGACTTGGGGCAGGGGAGTGATTTCTGCCCCCTGACATTTTTCTTTTGCTGACCTGAGCCTCTTGGTGAGAATTCCTCCTGGGACATCCTCAGAGGCCCTGGGGTCCATCTACCTGGGAAAGACACAGCCCTGAAAACAGGAGGCAGGTCCTCCAGAGACCGGCGAGGACCCAGGAACAGGAGCTCCTGACAGCCTGAGAGAGGGATCAGAAGAGAGAGGTGTCAGATTCATTGCAAGGCAAGAAGTGATTGAAAAGCATCTTCTGGGATTTAAAAGCATTCTCTAGGCCAGGTGCTGTGTCTCACGCCTATAATCTCAGCGTTTTGGGAGACTCCTGTGGGAGGATCGCTTGAGGACCTCTCTGGGCAAGAGTTCAAGACCACCCTGAGCAACATAGTGAGACCTTGTGTCTACAAAAAGGTTTTTTATTCTATTATTTATTATTTATTAATTTTTTATTTGTATTTGTATTTATTTATTTTTTTGAGATGGAGTCTCGCTCTGTCACCCAGGCTGGAGTGCAATGGTGTAATCTTGACTCACTGCAACCTCCATCTCCCAGGTTTAAGCAATTCTCCTGCCTCAGCCTCTTGAGTAGCTGAGATTACAGGCGCACACCACCATCCCCAGCTAATTATTATTATTATTATTTGTATTTGTATTTTTAGTAGAGATAGGGTTTTGCCATGTTGCCCAGGCTGGTCTTGAACATCTGACCTCAAGTGATCTTCCTGCCTTGGCCTCCCAAAGTGCTGGGATTACAGGCGTGGGCCACCTTGCCTGGCCCTACAAAACATTTTAAAATGGGCCAGGCATGGTTGAGTGGACCTATGGTCCCAGCTACTGGAGAGGCTGAGGTGGGAGAATTGCTTGAGCCTAAGGATTGGAGGCTGCAGTGAGCTGTGTTCGTGCCACTGCACTTCAATCTGGGTGACAGAGAAAGACCCTGTCTCTAAAAAATAAATAAATAAATAAAGTAAAATAAAAGCAATTTCCGATAGTTTCCCATGCTTCCTACCAATTTAAAAAATCCTTCCCTAACCCCAAACAGCCTTTTATTTTTTGTTTTTCGGTTTTTTGTTTGTTTGTTTGTTTTGAAACGGAGTCTCGCTCTGTTGCCCAGGCTGGAGTGCAGTGGTGCGATCTGGGCTCACTGCAACCTCTGTCTCCCGAGTTCGAGCAATTTTCCCTACCTCACCCTCCCGAGTAGCTGGGATTACAGGCACATGCCATGACGCCTGGCTAATTTTTGTATTTTTTACTAGAGATGGGGTTTCACCATGTTGCCCAGGCTGGTCTCGAACTCCTGACCTCAGGTGATCTGCCCACCTCGGCCTCCCAAAGTGCTGGGATTACAGGCATGAGCCATCACGCCTGGCCCCAAATGGCCTTTTCCATGCCGGTTGTGTCTAAGGCCTTCTCTGCTTTTGCTAACTCTACTCCCTACCTCATGCAAACTGCTCTTGATGTCTTCCCTGAAATTTTGACATGTTGTATCAATTGGAAGATTGGAATGTTGTATCAACTGGAAGATTGTTGTATCAATTGGAAGATTGTTGTATCAGTTGGAAGACTGGAATGTTGTATCAGTTGGAAGATGGTTGTATCAATTGGATTGTTGTATCAATTGGAAGATTGTTGTGTCAATTGGAAGATTGGAATGTTGTATCGATTGGAAGATTGATACATGTTGTATCAATTGGAAGATTTTCTCCAAAACCGTGAGCAAGTTGCTGATAATTTTCTGCAGCAGAAATGCCACCAGGGCTTTTTCTTTCTCCTTTTCCATTTAAAAACTGGATTACAGTAGACATTTTCCCCCTGGGGACCTATGTGTAGGAGAGCAGTTATTTCGAGTCCAGAGAGTTTTAGCTGATGCATTTACAAAGATGTGGACTGTGCATTGTGAAATGCAGTACAATCACAGCATTTGTTCACTATGCACCAAACTGGGCTCTTGCCCCTGCTAGTCCACACTTTTGAACATGGGAAACTTTTTTCCTGTCTGGTGGATCCTGATAACTGCAAAACCAGCATTTGCGATCAAGCTCCAGGACCTGAATTGTGCAGAACAGAGTAAAAGCAACCCCCTCCAGCTCCCTCCCTCCTCAAATCACAAAATTTCTCCAGAGGAGCCCTGAGGTCATCTTGCCTTCCATCAAAACCCCTTTTTTCTTTCTCTTGAAAATTTGACGAGATCCAAGTGGCGGCTTTCATCAGCGATTCCTGAAGAAAGAGAGAGGGGCAATAGTCCTCACCCACTGCCACAACCCCCATGCCACGCCGGCAGTGCCTTCAGGAGGAAATGTTAGACTTTTCCCTGCATGCACCTCGCTCCTCTGCAGATTCATAGACGGCAGTGCACACAAGAAATGAACAAAGTTCCTCGAAAACTTAAAAACAGATCCAGCAGTTGCACTTCTGGCTTTGTACCCCAAGGAAGCGAAATCAGGGGCCCAAGGAGATATTTGAATAACCAATTTTTTTTTTTTTTGAAACAGAGTCTTATTCTGTCACCCAGGCTGGAAGGCAGTGGCACAATCTCCACTCACTGCAACCTCCACCTCCCAGGTTCGAGCGATTCTCCTGCCTCAGCCTCCTGAGGATCTGGTACTACAGGCATGCACCACCATGCCCGGCTAATCCATAACCAATTTTATAGCAGCATTATTTACAATAGCCAAAGGGTAGAAGCAACCCAGGTGTCCATCAACAGATAAATTGATAAACACAGTGTGATACATTCGTGCCATGAAATTTTTTTTTATTATACTTTAAGTTCTGGGATATATGTGCAGAACGTGCAGGTTTGTTATATAGGTATACACATGCCATGGTGGTTTGCTGCACCCATCAACCCGTCATCTACATTAGATATTTTTCCTAGTGCTATCCTTCCTCTATCCTCCTACCACCCTACAGGCCCTGGTGTGTGATGTTCCCTTCCCTGTGTCCATGGGTTCTCACTGTTAAACTCCCACTTATGAGTGAGAACACATGGTGTCTGGTCTTCTGTTCTTGTGTTAGTTTGCTAAGAATGATGGTTTCCAGCTTCATCCATGTCCCTGCAAAGGACATGAACTCATCCTTTTTTATGGCTGCATAGTGTTCCATGGTGTATATATGCCACATTTTCTTTATCCAGTCTATCAGTGATGGGAATTTGGGTTGATTCCAAGTCTTCGCTATTGTGAAAAAAAATATGGAATGCTTCACGAATTTGCATGTCATCCTTACGCAGGGGCCATGCTAATCTTCTCTGTATCTTTCCAATTTTGGTATATGTGCTGCCAAAGCAAGCACCATGCCATGGAATATTATTCAGCCATAAAAAAGATGGAAATTCTATCACATGGCACAACATAATAAAACATGGGAACAGTATGCTCAGTGAAATAAACCAGTCATAAAAAGACAAATATTGAATGATTCCACTTAAATGGGGCACCTAGAGCAAGCTAATTCATAGAGACAGAAACTAGAATGGGGGTTACCATCCTACCAGAGGCTGGAGGAGGGAATTGGGGAGTTAGTATTTAATGGATAGAGTTTCAGTTTTACAAGATAAAAAATGTTCTGGAAATTCCCTTCACAACAATGTGAATATACTTTTTTTCTTGAGACAGAGTCTTGCGCTGTTGCCCAGGCTGGAGTGCAGTGGCACCATCTTGGCTCACTGCAACGTCCATCTCCTGGGTTCAAGCAATTCTCCTGCCTCAGCCTCCCGAGTAGCTGGGATTACAGACACCCACCACCATACCCAGCTAATTTTTTTTTTTTTTTTTTTTTTTTTTTTTGGTAGAGACAGGGTTTCACCATGTTGGCCAGGCTGGTCTTGAACTCCTGACCTCATGTGATCCACCCACCTCGGCCTCCCAAAGTGCTGGGGTTACAGACATGAGCGAACGTGCCTGGCCAATGTGAATATACTTAACACTACTGAACTACTTTTTTATATATATTTTTTGAGATAGAGTCTCACCCTACCACCCACACTGGAGTACAGTGGTGCGATTTCAGCTCACCGCAGCCTTGACTTCCCTGGCCAAAGCAATCCTCCTGCTTCAGCCTCCCGAGTAGCTGGGATGCACCACCACACCTGGCTAACTTTTTTGTTGTTTTTTTTAAAGACGGATCTCACTCAGTCTCCCAGGCTGAGTGCGGTGGTGCAATCTCAGCTCACTGCAACCTCCACCTTGTGGGTTCAAGCAATTCTTGTGCCTCACCTTCCCCAGTAGCTGAGACTACAGGCAAGCACCAGCACACTGGCTAATTTTTGTATTTTAAATAGAGATGGGATCTCACCATGTTGCCCAGGCTGGTCTCAAACTCCTGGCCTCAAGCGATCCTCCTGCCTCGCCCTACCAAAGTGCTGGGGTTACAGGCATGAGTCACCACACCTGGTCAACTGTACACTCAAAATGGTTAAAATGGCAAATTTCATAGTGTTTATTCTACCACAACAAAAATGAATAAGTAGGGCTTTTTCAAGTGCTAGGGTTGCGGCGGGTCTGCAGGAAGGAGGTGGAGGTAGGCGCGTGGCAGATGGCTAGGATGGTCCCCAGAAGTGGCCAGGCCTCAGTCCAGAGCAAACGCGCTTCCCGAGCTCTCCTACTGGTTGGATCCCTGGCTCTTCATCCTTTTTGGCGTGATGGTGTTTTTGTTTGTGTGTCTTTTGCCATGACTAGTTTACGGATGCCCAAATTAAAAAGTCAGCTTCTAGAGTGAATTCTGAAAATGACTGCAGACTTCTTCAATAAAGAGCACAGCCAGGACTGTGCCACAGAAGAATTTCAAATCTCTAAGGGACGTGCCTTTCATTTTACACTTCCTGTTACTCATTTGGAGAACTCCATTATGTGAGTAAGAACTCACTTGTTCCTAGCTAAGTTCTTAAAACTAGATTCTTTGGTTCACATTTTAAAACTTTCAACTGGGCATGGTGGCTCATGCCTATAATCCTAGCATTTTGGGAGGTCAAGGCAGGTGGATCACTAGAGGTCAGGAGTTCAAGACCAGACTGGCCAACATGGTGAAACCCTGTCTCTACTAAAAAAATACAAAAAAAATTAGCTGGGCGTGTTGGCCCGCACCTGTAGTCCCAGCTACTCAGGAGGCTGAGGCAGGAGAATTGCTTGGACCTGGGAGGTGGAGGTTGCAGTAAGCCGAGATCATGCCACTGCCCTCCAGCCTGGGCAACAGAGCGAGACTCTGTCTCAAAAACAAACAAACCAACAAAAAAAGTTTTTATGGCTGGGTGCAGTGATTCACACTATAATCCCAGAACTTTGAGAGGCTGAGGCAGGAGAATTGCTTGAGACCAGGAGTTCAAGACCAGCCTAAGCAACATAGTGAGACCCTGTCCCTACAAAAGAAAAAAAAAAATTAAAAAGCAACAAGGCATGGTGGCGTGCACCTGTAGTCCCAGGTACTCAGGAGGCTGAGGCCGGAGGATCACTTAAGCCCAGGACCTTCAGGCCGCAGTGAGCTGTGATCATGCCCCTGCACTCCAGGCTGGGCAACAGAGTAAGGCGTCGTCTCAAAAAGAAAACAACAAAAATACACAATTTTTTCAAATATCTGATAGCTTTACAGGGGCTGAATATAAAAGTATTTGCACTTAAAAATAAAAAAGCCACTCCGAAGTAGCCCAGGGACTTTGCTGTCCCCAGGATGGGCAGAATGGCCAAGTGGGTGTCGCCCTGGGTGCCTGGCAAACCTGGAACCAGTTCTCCCACATATCTTGGTGCTGGGGCAGACTACCCTCGGTCTGGAAGGGGGCCCACTTTGTCTCCATAAATCACCAGGCAGAAACAGCTCTGGGCACCTGTCACATGAGATTAAATTTAGATAATGGGGCCCTTGGGAGGCATGGGGCTGATGCCACGCAGGAGGCCAAGGAGCTCAAGGGTGTTCTTCATGTTCCGCTGTGTCAGAGGCCGACGGAGGGTTTCAGGAGTATAGATGCTGTCACTGCACATTTGCAGATGGGGCAGAGCAAGGGATGCTGGGTCTGAGTTGAGAGCCCTGAGGACTGGATGTGGCCAAATGGACAGACAGAGCAGCTTCTTGTCCATGAAGTCTTTTTAAACAATTATTTTTAACTTTTTTGGAGACAAGGTCTTGCTCTGTGCCCCAGGCTGAAGTGCAGCAGTGCCATTATAGCTCACTGCAGCCTCCTGCTCCTGGGCTCGAGTGATCCTCCCACCTCAGTCTCCAGAGTAGCTGGGACCACAGGTGCACACCACCACGCCTGGCTAATTTTTTTTTATTTTTTGTAGAAATAGAGTGTCTCCTGGCCGGCCGCGGTGGCTCACACCTGTAATCCCAGCACTTTGGGAGGCCGAGGTGGGCGGATCACTTGAGCTCAGGAGTTCGAGACCAGCCTGGGCAACATGGCGAAGCCCTATCTCTACTAAAAATACAAAAATTAGCCAGGCGTGGTGGTATGTGTAGTTCCAGGCTGCTTGTGAGGCTGAGGCATGAGAATCGCTTGAACCTGGGAGGCAGAGATTGCAGTGAGCTGAGATTGCACCACTGCACTCCAGCCTGGGTGACAGAGGGAGACTCCGTCTCAAAAAAAATAGAAAAGAAATGGAGTCTCTCTATGTTGCCCAGGCTGGTCTCGAACTCCTGGGGTCCAGCAATCCTCCCATCTCAGCCTCCCAAAGTGCTGGGATAACAGGCATGAGCCACCGCACCCAGCATAGACCAAGTCTTTATCCTTTCTGAGGACAAATGCTTCTGCCAGGAAGAGCAGGAGAGAGAAGGCTCTTTTCATTCTGGTGAAGGGCAGGGGCCCTGGACTTAGAGGACTCAAGTCCCAGCACCCATCTTGCCCACTGTGTAACCTGGGGTGGGCAATCACATCTCTGGGTGTCATTTCCCTCATCTCCATTTTTTTTTTTTTTTTTTTTTTTTTTTGAGACAAAGTCTAGCTCTGTCACCCAGGCTGGAATGCAGTGACGCAATCTCAGCTCACTGCAAGCTCTGCCTCCCAGGTTCACGCCATTCTCCTGCCTCAGCCTCCTGAGTAGCTGGGACTACAGGCACCTGCCACCACGCCCAGCTAATTTTTTGTATTTTTTAGTAGAGACAGGGTTTCACCGTGTTAGCCAGGATGGTCTCAATCTCCTGACCTCGTGATCCGCCCGCCTCAGCCTCCCAAAGTGCTGGGATTACAGGCATGAGCCACCGCACCCGGCCCCTCTTCTCCATTTTTATAGGGATAATAATTGTACCTTCTTTGTAAGGATTAAATTAGATCACTTATGGAAGATACTTTGCACGGTTTCTGCCAGATAACATGTGCTTGAATGCTGAAGATGATGATGCAACTCTGTAAATATAAATTCCTTAAGCCCGAAATGCAGGGATCTAAATCAAATTGGAGCTTGAGCCAGGCGCGGTGGCTCACACCTGTAATCTTAGCACTTTGGGAGGCCAACACGGGCAGATCACCTGAGGTCAGGAGTTCAAGACCAGCCTGGCCAACATGGTGAAACCTCATCTCTACTAAAAATACAAAATTAGCCAGGTGTGGTGGCGCATGCCTGTAATCCCAGCTACTCAGGAGGCTGAGGCAGGAGAATCACTTGAACCCAGGAAATGGAGGTTGCAGTGAGCCGAGATCGCGCCATTGCACTCTAGCCTGGGGGAAAAAAAAAGAGTGAAACTCCATCTCAAAAAAAAAAAAAAAAAGACAAATTGGAGTTCAGCTTTGTGGAGTCTGCAAAAGTACATTTCCACATTTACTCAGCTCTGATTCCTGGTTTCCCCTGGAGGAGTGTTTGTTGGGAAGGCGCAGGGCAGTGTTTTTTGCATCTCTTGTTTGTGTGTAACAATAACGACCTGCATGTATTGAGCACCCCTTCTGTTGCCAGTCCCATACTAAGCATGCTCTTTGCACAATTGGATTCTAGCCTCCAGCATCTCCATGAGCCTAGGTTGTTATCTCCTGCAGTGGGTTGGATAGTGATATGGTTTGGATCTGTGCCCCCACCAGATCTCATATTCAGTTGTAATCCCCAATGCTGGAGGTGGGACCTGGTAGGAGCTGATTGGATTATGGGGGCAGATTTCTCTCTTGGTGCTGTCCTAACCATAATGAGTAAGTGCTGGTGAGATCTGCTTGTCTAAAAGTGTGTAGCTGGCCAGGATTACACGCCTGTAATCCCAACACTTTGGGAAGCCAAGGTGGGTGGATCATGAGGTCAGGAGTTCGAGACCAGCCTGACCAACTTGGCAAAATGTCACCTCTACTAAAAATACAAAAATTAGCTGGGCGTGGTGGTGCATGCCTGTAATCCCAGCTACTCAGGAGGCTGAGGCAGGAGAATCACTTGAACCCAGGAGGTGGAGGTTGTGGTGAGCCAAGATCACGCCACTGCATTCCAGCCTGGGTGACAGAGTAAGACTCCATCTCAAAAAAAAAAAAAAAAAAAAAGTGCATAGCACCTCCCCACTCACTGTCTCCCTCCTGCTCCAGCCATTTAAGATACTTTGATCCTCATTCACCTTCCACCACGATTGGAAGCTTACTGAGGCCTCCCCAGAAGCAGAAGCTGCTGTGTTTCCTGTATAGCTTATAGAACCATGATCCAATTAAACTTCTTTTCTTTATGAATTAGCCAATCTCAGGCATTTCCTTTCTTTTAACTTTTATTTTAGGTTCAAGGGCACAAGTGAAGGTTTGTTGCATAGGTAAACTTGCGTCATAAGGGTTTGTTGTATAGATTATTTCATCAACCAGGTATTAAGCCCATACCCAATAGTTATTTCTCTGCTCCTCTCCCTCCTCCTGCCCTCCACCCTCAAGTAGACTCCAGTGTGTGTTGTTCCCTTCTTTGTGTTCATGAGTTCTCATCATTTAGCTCCCACTTATAAGTGAGAACATGCAGTATTTGGTCTTCTGTTCCTGCATTAGTTTGCTGAAAATAATAGCCTCCAGCTTCATCCATGTTCTCGCAAAAGACATTATCTCATTCTTTTTTTATGGCTGCATAGTATTCCATGGTGTATATGTACCACATTTTCTTTATCTGGTTGTCACTGATGGACATTTAGGTTGATTCCCTGTCTTTGCTATGGTGAATGGTTCTGCAATGAACATTCGTGTGCATGTGTCTTTATGATACAATGATTTATATTTCTCTGGTTATATACCCAGTAATGAGATTGCTGGGTTGAATGGTAGTGCTGCTTTTAGCTCTTTGAGGAATCACCATACTGCTTTCCACAATGGTTGGACTAATTTACACTTCCACCAACAGTATATAAGTGTTCCCTTTTCTCTGCAACCTCGTCAGCATGTGTTATTTTTTGACTTTCAGATATTTCTTTACAGCAGTGTGAGAACGGACTGACAGAGGTAGCACCCACCCAAAATTCATGTCCACCTGGAAGCTCAGGGTGTGACCTTATTCAGAAATAGGTTCTTTCCCACATTGAACCAGCTTTATGTCTGCAGGGTAGCAGAAAAGGCACAACTGGGGCTCAGCTTTTAGAGCTAGGAGGACTGTGAGTTTCCATGTCTTCCCTCTTAGATTCTAAATTTTTGGAAGCTATGAGCCATCATCTAAAAAGTCCAGGTGCTCTCCAGGAAGACCACATAGAGAAGTGAGATCTTGGCACTACAGTGAGCAGTCTATGGATGACACCAGCCCAACCACTATCTAACTAGAACACACGAAAAGCTTTAGTGGGACCAGAAGAACTGCCTTGCTGAGCCCAGCCAACCCACAGGACTATGAGAGATCATAATATGGCTCTTTGAAGGTAGTTTTGCTACACGGCAATTGGTAAGTGAAATAGCAGTAGCTCATGCTTTACCTCCCTGAGGGCTGAAATCTGCAAAATGGCCTAATGTGGAATGTCAGCAGGAGATGATCTTGAGAAACGTGTGTTTAAGTGACTGCCATGATATGGCACGAGTGTAGGAGGCTCTTTTGGGAGCCTCCCCTTTCTAACCATCTCTAGTTTACTTTTTCTTCTGCAATATTTGGAACTAAGAATTGTGGAACTGTTGGAAGCAGCACAGCCCAAAGAGGTCACAATATTGGGGGTTCCAGGGCAACCCTTGCAACACAGTGCAACCCCTTCTGATGAGAGTCTACAGGAACACAGGGCTGCATCAGAACAACAGTGAGCCTTCTCCGAGGAGGGGTAGCTCCCTGGTTAGAGCCAGTGATCTCACAGAGAGACCACTTAGCCCAATCACCTGGATCCAGGCCCCCTCCAGGCCACAGAGAAGGGCCTAGACCCCACACTTAGCCTTGGAGGATAGGGAAGGAAAGGCTCCAGGCAGGGACAATGCTGGCCCCTGCAATGAGGGGAAACTATCCCCCAATACCAAGAATCTTCTCCTGGGAGAATCAGACAGCCCTGAAGCTCCATGGTCTAGCCCAGCCTTCTAGTATAGTAGAGGCCCACAGAAGGCACAGTCCTGCCCAATTTGCACAGCAAGACAACCATATGGCCTGGCCTGTTCCTAGGTCCTGGGTCCCCATCCAGGGCTCCTCCTGCATCCTAACATCCATGCTGAGCTTGTCCTTGTCCAGGCAAGTAGGATAGTCCAGGGTAGAACCTGGGCGGGCTCTAGAGAGAGGGGCAGGAGAGCCACCCCTACTCAGCATCCCTGTCCCCTCTGGCTGCAGGCACAGCTGGACGCAATCTGACTGGCTGACATGGTTGTCATCTGCCCTGGCAACAAGCCAAGGCTGTTGCTGCGAGTGCTATTGCCATGGAAACACTGAGTCAGGGCCGCGCTTAGCAGAGCCAAGCATGCCAGGGGCTCTCAGGGCCTCTCTTCTGCCAACGGGGAAGGTGATGTAAGGCAGGCAGCATCTCCCTGGGACTCATTAAGAGAGTGGAGTGTGTGGGTGGCAGGGAGGGAGTAGAATGGGGGTGGGGTGGGAGGAAAGGGGAGGAGGAAGTGAGAGTAATGACATGGCTCGGGGAACAGCTTAGGGCTGCCAAGCCCAGACCACAAGAGCCAAGCGATCTCCCCTGCTAAGCAGCCAAATTTGAGCCAAACCAAGTTTGGTCTTTGGAGTCAGTTCCTGAACCCAAAAGACCAAACTTCCCAGGAGACCAGAGTCCCGAGCTGGGCCCCACAGATGTTACCTTTTGGTGATAGTGGGGGATCATGGAGCCTCTGGATCTGGGCTGCAGCCTGGGAGGCCACCCAGCACAGCTTTATTCATCCCAGCACTCAAGGGAGATTTGGGGACTTGGTCAGGGTCACACAGTGGGTCCATATGGAGGCCAGGAAGGCAAGAGGTGGAGACCCTTTCCTAGTCAATGAGCTTCCTCCCAGCTCACTGTCATCCATTGGCTGGGCAGGCGAGGTTGGATAAGAGCCCCTGATGTGGCCTGAGCCCAGCAGAGAACAATCCCACCCCCAGGTCTTCTTGCAGATTGAGTGAGTTGCTGGTTTCACAGCATGTGGACAGTCAGGTTCCCAGGCTAGCTCATGCAAACAGTCAGGTTCCCAGGCTAGCCCATGCAAACTTCGTTACCACATCCTGTGGGGTTCCCTTCTGCACAGAGTCTGACTTTCCTTGAAAATTGAGAGGCTCAGCCAGGTGCAGTGGTTCATGCCTGTAATTCCAGCACTTTGGGAGGCCGAGGTGGGCGGGTCACTTGAGGTCAGGAGTTCGAGACCAGCCTGGCCAACATGGTGAAAACTGTCTCAAAAAAAAAAAATACACAAAATTTGGTTGGGTATGGTGGTGCATGCCTGTAATCCCAGCTACTTGGGAGGGTGAGACATAAGAATCGCTTGAACCCGGGAGGTGGAGGTTGCAGTGAGCTGAGATCATGCCACTGCACTCCAGCCTGGGCAACAAAGTGAGACTCCATCTCAAAAAAAAGAAAAACAAAAAAAAGAGAAAGAAAAGAGAAGGAAAGAAAGAAAGAGAGAGAAAGAAAGAAAATAAATTGAGAGGCTATACCCCAGGGAGACCCATCCTTCTTGCCTACATTGCCAAACTGTAGCTGCTGTCTGCAGACATGCAAGCCAGGAACCAGAGATGAGGGACTGTCAGCGCATGTCACCCTGACGTCTTCACTGATCACACTCAAGCTGGGCCATGTTCTGGGCTCCGGTCTCCATTACCTGCTGCACATACCTCATTCAGCCCTCAAACAGTCCTCGGAGGCAGATATCATGTCCTAAGCGGTCCCATTTTGTACAATAGAAAACAGCCTTTGGGAGGCAAGGTGCCTTGCAAAGGCCACACAGAAGGGAAAACTGGGCTCTGAACTGAGGATATTTTGAGATTGCCGAACAGCCTCATTGGCCACTCTTCCACTGAGCACAGGACAGGTGGTGGAGTCATCTTGGGGAAGCCCTGATGCCTGCCCTCACAGATCCAGCATGGGGGCAGCTGCTGGAGACGATGCTGCCTCAGTGATCCCAGGCCAACCCCTTCTCTCCACCACGCAATTCCTGAGGTCTGGAGTTGGGGAAGGAGCGAGGGCCATGAAAACTGGGGGCAGGGGCAGCTGTGTCCTCACTTTAAGATAGAGCCATGCAGCTGATCCTTCATGCTGGCTTGCTAGCAAGCAACAAAAAGTTGGATGAAACATTCATATTGCCGAGATATGACAATGTCTCTGAACATGACATGCTGCTCCCCTGGTAGCATAGTTAACACTGGTCTTCCAACATCCCAAGCAAGAAGAACAAAACGCCACTCACTGGGAGATGGCTGGAAGGAGAGTGGATTCTAACCTGCTCACCCTCGTGGCTGGGGGTTGTGGTCTTTGATGGAGGAATTAATAAACCCAGAGCCACATCTGTCAAGAACTCAGTGGCTTCAGTAGCTCTTCCCTGGAGCTGTGGAGGCCACCCCTGGGCCTGGGGGACCCATTCATTCCAATGCTGGGGTCCTGGAATCAGAATCTTCTTGGGAGGCGCAAGCCCCCCTCCTCCCCTCTGCCACAGACCCATCCCACAGGTCTGGGCCCCAGCACCAGCTGGTCTTCAAAGTCACATGAGTATGAGCCACATGGAATTACAAATGGGCTAAAAAGATGAGCTGATTTCGGCCGGGCACGGTGGCTCACGCCTGTAATCCCAGCACTTTGGGAGGCTGAGGCGGGTAGATCACGAGGTCAGGAGATTGAGACCATGCTGGCTAACATGGTGAAACCCTGTCTCTACTAAAAATACAAAAAATTAGCTGGGCATGGTGGCGGGCGCCTGTAGTCCCAGCTACTCAGGAGGCTGAGGCAGGAGAATGGCGTCAACCCAGGAGGCAGAGCTTGCAGTGAGCCTAGATAGCGCCACTGCACTCCAGCCTGGGCGACAGACCAAGACTCCACCTCAAAAAAAAAAACAAAAAGGATGAGCTGATTTCATTAATGCCGTCTTCCATTTCGTCCAGTATTTCTGTGAATTTGTGGACATTTTTAAACTAATCTCTCCACTGCTCATGAAATTAAATACTAAGGAATAAGACTGAGTTCGATAGTGTTAAACTTTGCATGACCACAAATCATTGTAATAGCTAAGATTTGTTGTTGTTGGTGGTGGTTTGTGTTTTTTATTTGTTTTTATGTTTTGTTTTGTTTTGTTTTGTTTTGTTTTTGAAACAGTCTTATTCTGTCGCCCAGGCTGGAGTGCAGTGGCGCAATCTTGGCTCACTGCAACCTCTGCCTCTCAGGTTCAAGCAATTTTCCTGCCTTAGCCTCCCAAGTAGCTGGGATCACAGATGTGTACTACCACACCCAGCTAATTTTTGTATTTTTAGTACAGATGGGGTTTCACCATGTTGACCAGGCTGGTCTCCAACTCCTGGCCTCATGTCATCTGCCCTCCTCGGCCTTCCAAAGTGCTGGGATTACAGGCATGAGCCATCACACCCGGCCATAATAGCTAAGACTTTTTCAGCACCTCCTCCAAGAACCAATTTTGGCCCCTTGGGGTAATGTCACCTCCATTGAGAATATGTGGTCTAGTCAATGCATGGGGTTGCATCTTGGGGGGAGGCCACCAGCCATTGCTCATTTGATGCTCCATGATGGGCCCCTGGGCTGAGCACTGAAACCAGAACCTTCTTTTTCATTCATTTTTTCTCACCCTGTCCTATGGTGCTCACCAGAACTTCTTATGCACAGTCCATGCTCCAAGGAGCTCATGCCAGTGAAGGCAGCAGACAGAGAAAGGGAGAATTAAGAGAAAGGAAGATGGGGCAGCCCTAAGTCTGCTGCTGCCTGAAAGGGAGCAGCGAGGCATCTTTCAGAAAGCAGCCTGGCTGGTCCCCAGAATGTGACCCAAATACTGGGAACTATCGGGGCACAGAGCAAACCACATCTCTTGGAAGCTGACTCATGGGAGGAAGATGGGAAACATCTCCAGGTGGTTCACAAGCATTATCTTTTCCCACGGACCCAATACTCATGTTTACTATCTGGGACCCCCTTTCCTGGAATGGAGCCTCCTGGCAAGCTGAATGAATGATCAAAGGAGGCAGTGGGAGTTGGAATCAGAGGGGAGAGAGATGTGTCATCCTGGCCAGTTGTGCTGGGCCAGTCCCCAGAGGAAAAGAGTTTTGTAGTAGCCAAGCCACAGACAGGACTGGACAGGGCCGAACATGCACCCCCAGCTCATGTCTGAGGTTCCATCTTCGTGGCCATGCACTTGTACTTCCTTCAGATGGATGAAGCTTCATGGCAGATGCTGCCGGAATCACATTCATATTCCCTTTGGCCTTACCACTTCCATGCTGGCCACTGGGCTTCCAACTGCCAGCCTGCATACCTTGTGGCCTGATGGCTTTCTCTGACCACCAGTGCCTGCTTGCCTGTGCTTGAACACATGACTGCCCAAAAGCCCTCAAGGGGTGTTGGAGTATCAGTTGCAATTGGGACACAGGCCAAGTCCTGAGAGTAAGCATTTCCAAGGGGGACAAGAGGGATTTTCCTGGTTTGCTCCCCTAAGAACTATTCCTTGCTTTTATGTCCTCTCCATGATGACTCTAACAAATCCTGATTCAGGTTTATATATTGTTTTTGTTTGTTTGTTTTTTGTCCTCAATCAATGCTGGCTGAGACTGTTGGAGTATCAGTACCCCAGCTCCCTCACCCCTGGAGTAGATAACTCTGAAGTGTGTGTCTATGCTGTCTCCCAGAGCTTCCTGGCAGCTTTGAGCTCCAGCTGCCCATAGCAGTAACTTCCTTGATAATTTGCTCTTTATTGGCTGCTTTCTATGTCCAGCCTCACTCCATCCCCCCTCTTCCTGGAGAAGGCCACCTCCAAATAAACTATGTGCCTCTGACTCCTTGTCTCAGGGTCTACTTCTTGGGCAACCCAAACTGAGATAAGCTGTCATCCTCCTCTGAGACAATCATTTAATCTCAACCATTACCTGTTGCTTCTTTTTTTTTTTTTTTTAAGACAGGGTCTCACTCTGCTGCCCAGGCTGGAGTGCAGTGGCATGATCATAGCTCACTGCAGCCTCCAACTCCTGGGCTCAAGCAATCCTCCTGCCTCAGCCTGCTGAGTAGCTTGCACTACAGGCATGCACCACCATGCCCAGCCAATTTTTTATTTTTTGTAGAGAGGGGGGGTCTCACCATGTTGCCCAGGCTGGTCTGGAACTCCTGGCCTCAAGTGAGCCTCCTGCCTCGGCCTCCCAAAGCACTGGGATTACAGGAGTGCACCACTGTACAGAGAGCAGCCCCACCTTTGCTCTTTCCCCACATGTGCTTTATCAGGGGTGTGGTTAGCAAGGATGGGGAATAGCAGGGGCACTTCAAGATTGGGGCCTCTGAAAACTAGGCAGCATGGGGACAGAGCTGCCTCCTCTTACCGGCAAAGAGAAGGTGCAAATCAGAAGTTTTAACATATTCCTTAATTAGAGCCTGATTTTGTTCTCAGCTGCCCAGCCGTGTGGGGCCCGATAACACCAGGCAGCATTGTTGTTTTTATGCTTATGAGGCAGATCGGCTGGAAGAGCTCATTCCAAATGAGATTACATCTTATACATGTTTAATGTACTGTTCTCGCCATTTAAAATGCAGCTCTATTAAAATAGCAGGGAGGGAAAGTTGACTCATGGAGCTGGGTGTGGAGAGAATAGATCACCAGTGAAATGAATAATATATTAACAGAATAATGATGTTGCTTCTCATATTAATCGTATAAATCACAAGATTCCTGGGCTGTCAGCAGAACTTAAAAAAAAAAAAAAAAAAGCAGACTTCTGGTTTTCCAGCCCAGGGAAGACTGAGGCCCATAGGGTGTGAGGTTCCTGGTGACCACTCTGGTTATGAAACGGAGGTTTTCTGGGCATGCTGAGGAGGCTGCCAAGGACCCAGAACTTTCCCTGGAGGCAGCAGTGATGTTGTAGGAAAACTGCAACTCAGCCCCACCCTGCATCCCTCACTGATGTCAACTGTTTACCAAGGATATGAGAAGGTTGGGTGCGATGTGGTCCCTGCCCACTGGCCGGGGAGGCAGAAATATATACAGAGACCAGGCATGGTGGCTCATGCCTGTAATACCAGCACTTTGGGAGGCCAAGGCGGGCGGATCACTTGAGGTCAGGAGTTCAAGACCAGCCTGGTCAACATGGCGAAACCCCGTCTCTACTAAAAATACAAAAATTAGCCAGGCATGGTGGTGCACGCCTGTAATCCTAGCTACTTGGGAGGCTGAGGCAGGAGAATCACTTGAACCTGGGAGGCGGAGGTTGCAGTGAGCCGAGATCTCACCATTGCACTCCAGCCTGGGCGACAGCTGGACTCCGTCTCAAAAAAAAAAAAAAAAAAAAAGAAAGGAAATATATATAGATCATTCCAATGACATGATACAGGTTAGGTCAGTCCCTCAACAGCCAGGTGTCCCCCACCTGACTGGGGACACGTCAGATAATGCTGGGGTCCCCAGTACCTAGCCAGGACTTGATACACAGCAAGCATCCAATGGTGTCTGTAGGTTTTGAGCTGCAAATATGTGTAGAATAACACCAGGTGGATCAATACCTTCCTCCCAGTGCTCTTGAAAGAGGAAGAAGGTCCTGTGGAAGTATCAGGAACAGGTGAGTTTTGTGGGGGTTGCGATGTGTGGGGCAGTAAGGATAGACTGTGGTGATTGAAATTGTTGCAACGGACGTTACCTGCACGTGGAATTTCTGCACAAGAGCAGAGAATAGAGAACTCAGTCCTTGGTAAATATAAACCAGTGGTCTATAATCCCAGCACTTTGGGAGGCTGAGGCAGGAGGATCGCTTGAGGCCAGGAGTTTGAGACCAGCCTGGGCAACATAGCGAGATCATGTTTCTACAAAAAACAAACAAAGAAAAACAATATATAAACCAGAGTCAGGATTCATTAGAGTCATCACGGAAAGGACATAAAAGCAAGGAACAACTCTCAGGGGAGCAAACCAGGAAAATCCCTCTTGTCCCCCTTGGAAATGCTTACTGTCAGGACTTGGCCTGTGTCCCAGTTGCAAGCCTGAGTGGACCACCAGGGCTTTAGGTGGCCACGCTGATATCTAATTGTTTAGAACGTGGAGAAGAAAGTCTCCCCACTCAAGCTGAGAACAGAAATCCTGGGATTTGCAGAGCATCAGCACTGCCCTCTGTGACACCTGGCCCAGGTGACTGGTCACAGTCATGCGCTGGGCCTTACCTGCACTCACGTTCACAGCCAGCAGGTGCTGTGCATGTTTTCCCACTTTAGGGAGGCAGGAGCTGAGGATGGCAGACAGCAGGGGATGTGCCCCAGTCTGCCCAACTGCTAAGTGGCTGGGCTCAGTTGGGTTATTGAGCATGTACTTTACAACTCTCCAGCCCCACTGATGTTGGGCTCAGCCAGGTGACCCTGCCAAGGGGAATGTGAGCCAATGCAAGCGTGGCAAAGGCTCAAAATGTGCTGGGGGCCAGGTACAGTGGCTCGTGCCTGTAACCCCAGCACTTTGGGAGGCCGAGGCAGGTGGATCACTTGAGGTCAGGAGTTCGAGACCACCCTGGACAACATGGTGAAACCCTGCCTCTACTAAAAATAAAAAAAATTAGCCAGGTGTGGTGGCAGGCAGCTGTAATCCCAGCTACTTGAGAGGTTGAGGCAGGAGAATCACTTGAACCTGGGAGGCGGAGATTGCAGTGAGCCAAGATTGCGCCACTGCCCTCCAGCCTGGGTGACAGCTGAGCAAGACCCTGTCTCAATAGGATTAGATAATACCATCAGGGTGAGGGGCCCCCATGATGGAACTGGTGGCTTTCTAGGAGGAAGAGAAACCTAAGCTGACACACTCTTGCCCTCTCCCAATGTGACACCTTTCACCATGTCATGATGCAGCAGGAAGGTCCTCACCAGATGCTGGTGCCATGCTCTTGGAATTCCCAGCCTTCAGAACCATGAGCTAAATAAACATCTTTTCTTTGTAAATCACCCAGTCTGTGTTTTCTGTTATAGCCACAGAAAACAGAAAAAGACACAAAACATCACTTGGGTTGTTGAATGTGCTCAAGCACCATACCCCACAGCTGTCCACAGCAGTGACTGCTCAGGGCTGGTGCCACAGAGAGCCTGGGCTGGGGGAAGCACTCAACCCATTTGGGTCACTGTGGCTATTAATGCTATTGTTGCTGTGCTGGACTCCCTTCCCTGCAGAGACCACATCTGAACACAGATCTCTGCCCCATCCTGGGAAGATGTAAGATGCTGAGAGGCAAATCATCTCCATGGCAACCAAACCCACCCCCCAGAGGGGGGGGGGTCAGTGAATTCCAGCTTTACAGGCCGCAGGAGAACAGCTGAAACCCACAGGCTGGAGAAACTGGGACACAGACCAAAAACGTGGCTTGTGGCACCAAATGGATCACAAGCTCCCTAGGCCCCTGGGGAGCAGCCAGAGCCAGAGAAAGCTGGGAAAATAGGCCAAAGCGTACGCATCCCATCTGTACACCCTCTGCCTCCTCTCCCACTTCCCAATGCACCACAAAAGGTTCTTGCAAGGACCAGAAGCCTAAGGAGGTCTTAGGCTTTGTGTGAAAACAGCTGTAAGCTGTGGGAGCCAGGAGCAGACAAGAGGATCCCAGAGAGCTGTGGGGAATGCCGTCTCCAGGGTGGAGAAAGAAAGAAAGGAATCCTTGCCTCCTGGGTGGCTTTTCTGCAGACGTGAATGCCTATCTCTGCTAACCAGGGGTGACTGACCACCAGTATCCGTAACAATGCGGAACAGATTATAGTGTATGGAGCTCTGCCTCCAGGCAGGAAAATATAGAGAAACTGAGGCTCAGAAAACGGAGGATGGTGGTCAAGGGATTCCTATCTGAGGGGGGGAAACCAGGTGGCTTCAATGTCACCCAACAAGGCAGGGCAGAGCTGGAGGCAGATTCAGCTGTCCTAACTTCCAGACCAGCCTACTGTTACTTTGCCAGTGAAATCATCTAGTGAGATTTTCTTAAATCCCCCTGCCCAGGCCTCACCCAACACCAAAGAAATCAGAGTGTCTGGCAGTGGTGGTGGTGGTGTGGTGGTGGGTGGTGGTGGTGGCTGGTGGTGGTGGGTGGTGGAGGTGGTGGTGGTTGGTGGAGGTGGTGGAGGTGGCGGTGGTGGTGGCTGTTGGTAGTGGTGATGGTGGTAGTGGTGGTGGTGGTGGTTGGTAGTGGTGATAGTGGTGGTGGTGGTGGTGATGGTGATGGTGGTAGTAGTGGTGGTTGGTAGTGGTGATAGTGGTAATGGTGGTGGTGGTGGTAGTGGTTGGTGGTGGTGGTGGTGGTGGTGGTGGTGATGGTGATGGTGGTGGTGGTGGTGGTAGTGGTGGTGGTGGTGGTGGTGGTGGTGGTGATGGTAGTAGTGGTGGTGATGGTTGGTGGTGGTGGTAGTGGTGGTGGTTGGTAGTGGTGATGGTGGTAGTGGTGGTGGTTGGTAGTGGTGATAGTGGTGATGGTGATGGTGGTAGTGGTGGTGGTTGGTAGTGGTGATAGTGGTAATGGTGGTGGTGGTAGTGGTTGGTAGTGGTGATGGTGGTGGTGATGGTGGTGGTGGTGATGGTGATGGTGGTGGTGGTAGTGGTGGTGATGGTGGTGGTGGTGGTGGTAGTGGTGGTGATGGTAGTGGTGGTGATGGTTGGTGGTGGTGGTGGTGGTGGTAGTGGTGGTGGTTGGTAGTGGTGATAGTGATGGTGGTAGTGGTGGTGGTTGGTAGTGGTGATAGCGGTAATGGTGGTGGTGGTGGTAGTGGTTGGTAGTGGTGATGGTGGTGGTGGTGGTGGTGGTGATGGTGGTGGTAGTGGTGGTGGTGGTAGTGGTGGTGGTGGTGATGGTGGTAGTGGTGGTGATGGTTGTTGGTGGTGGTGGTGGTGGTAGTGGTGGTGGTTGGTAGTGGTGATGGTGATGGTGGTAATGGTGGTGGTTGGTAGTGGTGATAGTGGTGATGGTGATGGTGGTAGTGGTGGTGGTTGGTAGTGGTGATAGTGGTAATGGTGGTGGTGGTGGTAGTGGTTGGTAGTGGTTGGTAGTGGTGATGGTGGTGGTGATGGTAGTGGTTGGTGGTGGTGGTGGTGATGGTGGTGGTGGTGGTGATGGTGATGGTGGTGATGGTTGGTGGTGGTGGTGGTGATGGTGGTAGTGGTGGTGGTGGTGGTGGTGGTGGTGGTGATGGTTGGTGGTGGTGGTGGTGGTAGTGATGGTGATGGTTGTTGGTGGTGGTGGTGGTGATGGGTGGTGGTGGTGGTGGTGGTAGTGGTGGTGGTTGGTAGTGGTGATGGTGATGGTGGTAGTGGTGGTGGTTGGTAGTGGTGATAGTGGTGATGGTGATGGTGGTAGTGGTGGTGGTTGGTAGTGGTGATAGTGGTAATGGTGGTGTTAGTGGTTGGTAGTGGTTGGTAGTGGTTATGGTGGTGGTGGTGATGGTGCTGGTGGTGGTGGTGGTGATGGTGATGGTGGTGGTGGTAGTGGTGATGGTAGTGGTGATAGTGGCAATGGTGGTGGTGGTGGTAGTGGTTGGTAGTGGTTGGTAGTGGTGATGGTGGTCGTGGTGATGGTGGTGATGGTGATGGTGATGGTGGTGGTGATGGTGGGTGATGGTGGTGGTGGTGGTGATGGTGATGGTGGTGGTGGTAGTGGTGATGGTAGTGGTGATAGTGGTAATGGTGATGGTGGTGGTGGTGATGGTGGTGGTGGTGATGGTAGTGGTGATAATGGTAATGGTGGTGGTAGTGGTAGTAGTGGTGGTTGGTAGTGGTGATGGTGGTGGTGATGGTGGTGGTGGTTGGTAGTGGTTATGGTGGTGATGGTGGTGGTGGTGGTTGTGGTGATGGTAGTGGTGGTGGTGGTGGTTGGTAGTGGTGATGGTGGTGGTGGCAGGTGGTGGTAGTGGTGATGGTTGGTAGTGGTGGAGGTGGTGATGGTGGTTGGTAGTAGTGGTGGTGGTGGTGGCAGCAGTGGTAGTGGTGGTGGTGGGTGGTGGAGGTGGTGGTTGTAGTGGGTGGTGGTAGTGGTGGTGGTTGGTAATGGTGGTGGTGGTGGTTGGTACTGGTGGTGGTGGTTCATGGTGGTGGTTGGTGGTGGTGGTGGTTGGTGGTGGTGTTTGGTACTGGTGGTGGTTGGGGGTGGTAGTGGTTGGGGGTGGTGGTGGTGATGGTTGTTGGTGGTGGTTGGTAATGGTGGTGGTGGTGATGGTTGTTGGTGGTGGTGATGGTTGGTAGTGGTGGAGGTGGTGGTGGTTGGTAATAGTAGTGGAGGTGGTGGTGGTTGGGGGTGGTGGTGGTTGGGGGTGGTGGTGGTGGTTGGTAATGGTGGTGGTGGTTGTTGGGGATGGTGCTGGTGGTTGGTACTGGTGGTGGTGGTTGTTGGTGGTGGTTGGTGGTGGTGGTGGTGGTGGTGGTTGGTAATGGTGGTGTTGGTGGTGGTGGCTGCAGCACTGAGGTTTTGGCGAAGTCCAGGGGATTCTGCTGGGCAGTCAGGGCTGCTGTGCTGCCTCCTGGTCATTGCTGACCCACTCCCTGGCCGGCTTGATTCATCTGCTTCAAAAATTCCTGATGGTATTTGAAAACTGATTTTTTAAACATTAAGATTCAATGTACATTTATTTATTTATTTATTTTTGAGATGGAGTCCTGCTCTGTTGCCCAGGCTGGAGTACAGTGGCTCAATGTCAGCTCACTGCAACCTCCACCTCCTGGGTTCAAGCGATTCTCCTGCCTCAGCCTCCAGAGTAGGTGGGATTACAGGTGCGTGCCACCACGCCCAGCTAATTTTTGTATTTTTAGTAGAGACAGGGTTTCACCATGTTGTCCAGGCTGGTGTTGAACTCCTGGCCTCAAACAATCTGCCCACCTCGGCTTCCCAAAGTTCTGGAATTACAGGCATGAGCCACCATGCCCGGCCACATTTGTTCTTTCTTTTTCTTTTTCTTTTTTTCTTTTTTTTTTGAGACAGAGTCTCGCTCTGTCGCCCAGGCTGGATGGAGTGCAGTGGCGCAACCTCGGCTCACTGCATGCTCCACCTCTCGGGTTCACACCATTCTCCTGCCTCAGCCTCCCAGGTAGCTGGGACTACAGGCGCCCGCCACCAAGCCCGGCTAATTTTTGTATTTTTAGTAGAGACAGGGTTTCACTGTGTTAGCCAGGATGGTCTTGATCTCCTGACCTTGTGATCCTCCCACCTCGGCCTCCCAAAGTGCTGGGATTACAGGCGTGAGCCACCGCACCCAGCCCACATTTATTCTTAAGAGGTAGAACATATAGTATAAAGATTTCAGCTAGGCACGGTGGCTCATGCCTGTAATCCCAACACTTTGGAAAGCCAGGGTAGGAGGATCGCTTAACTCCAGGAGTTCAAGACCAATCCTGGGCAACATAGTGAGACCCCACCTCTCCAAAAAAATTTTAAAATTAGCCAGGTGTGGTGGTGTACGCCTGCAGTCCCAGCTACTCAGTAAACTAAGGCAGAGGATCGCTTGAGCCCAAGAGTTCAAGGCTGCAGTGAGCTATGAGTGGGCCACCGCACTCCAGCCTGAGCAACAGAGCGAGATCTCATCTCTAAAAATTATGTATGTATGTGTGTGTGTATATATATACATATTGTGTGTGTATATATATATAGCCTATATATGTATATATGTTTGTATGTATGTATATGCATACCTGTATAGGCTATATATATATATAGTATACATATACACAGGGCCTCCCAAATGCCCTGTCTTTCATTGCCTATATATATGTATAGGCAGTGATATAGACATTGTATATATCATGTACATATATCAATGTATATATCATTGTATATATCATGTATATATCAATTATATATCATATATAGGCTTAATGAATCTTATTCAATATGACACGTTTGTCTATATATATATAAAATATATATATTGAATGATTGATATTCATTAAGCCAAAAAAATGGAGAAAGGAGGAAATTGCATCCAGTTTTAGCTACACTGGTGAAATACAAATATGTAATTTATGAACCTTCTCCCTGCAACCTTGTCTCTACCAATCACTTGCTTGGCAGACTCTCTCTTCACAGAGGGTTCCAAGGTCAAATCTAAATGATCCATTTTCAATGAGTGGAGAGAATATCCAATGTTGCCCTTCTGAGCAGCCTTTGCCAAGTCACTTCCTGCTCAACCCAGATCCCCCTGTAGGTTTCATCTCTCTGCTCTGTGCTGCCCAGGTCCCCTCCTGGCTGTACTCCTCATCCTGGGTCCTGAGTTCCCAGGCCCAGAGTATCTGAGTTCGTGTCACCTCTTCCTCCCACCCTTGGCTGTGAACTCCACGTCTAACTCATCCTCAAAGCCAGAGTCCCCAGCATGCGTTCCTGGAGGATGGATGAATACTGCAGCTTGCCCAAGCCAGCAGCAGTTATGAGAATGACAATCAGATGAACTTGAGAAATGAATGTGACAGGCTGAGACATCGCTACTGAGAGCTTTGATTCATTGTGACGTTCATTCATCCTGACCATCTTACATCACAGTTGAAGAAGCTTTGAAACCCTCTGCCTTTGGGAGAAGCGAAGCCCTGTGGACATTTGCTCTCGGAAAAGTTGTTTGTAGTGACCTTCATTTTAGGAAAAATTTCCACCACTATTCTTTATCCTAATTTACACAAAATGTGTATGGGTCTTCAAAAGACAGTAAATAGCCACAATGCCACCCAACACCACAGATTTCTATGCTATGACTCAAAGGATGTATAAATTCCTGAAGGCAGCAACAGGGCTCCTATCATCAAAACAAACTTATTCCAGGCAGGGTGCGGTGGCTCACACCTGTAATCCCAGCACTTTGGGAGGCCGAGGTGGGCAGATCACTTGAGGTCAGGAGTTCAAAACCAGCCTGGCCTATCTGATGAAACCCTGTCTATACTAAAAATACAAAAATTAGCTGGGCATGGTGGCGCATGCCTCTAATTCTAGCTACTCGGGAGGCTGAGGCAGGAGAATTGCTTGAACCCGGGAGGCGGAGGCTGCAGTGAGCCGATATCGTGCCACTGCACTCCAGCCTGGGTGACACAGAGAGACTCCATTTCAAAAAAAGAAAAAATTATTCCAAGACGTGATGTGCAGCAATGTTGGGGAAGGGATGCAGAGGGCGGAAAACTTGAGTTCCCAACTCTGATTGTGCGACTTCCTGGATCTGTGGCTTGGAGCAACCCCTCAGCATACACACAGACACCCATCCTTCTTCGGAGCTGCCTGGGATCTGATGAATCTCCACGTGCAATAAACTTCGTGTGCTACTTGGGGGACACAGTGCAGACAGCAGCCACTGAAGGGGACTCCATGATGGTGCAAGAGGCTCCACTGTCCAGGACATTTGCAAACATAGTGCATGACCCAGGCCTGCCTTCTGTGGAAGAAGGAGGCATGGAGGAGGATGAAGAGAGCATGGAGGGGCTGGATTGTAATATGGAAAGCCCAGCTGGGATCAACGTTGCACTGGGAGCTTTTTGAAAACAGATGGCGTCTTCCATATTGGTGCTGGAGATCCTCTTGGACCTGCCTCGGAGCTGTCACCCGATGGTGGTGATGGTTGTGGCTCTGAAGTCCACAGTGGAACCCTCACCCTCTCGCCTCGCTGTGTCCATCAGTCCTGTGTCTTTTCCCCAAGTGTCTGTCTTGGAGTGTGTGGCCCAGCCAGGAACATGGGGGACAAGTTTGTCCCCAGACAAGTTTGAGTCCAACTCAGGACAAATTTGTCAAGTGGAATCAGCTCTCACAGATGCAGATTTGCCCCTCCTTTGCACTAGGCAGGCCCACTCTTGTCTCATTCCTGGTTTGGTTACCACTAGTAGATGCTGTGGGTGCAAAGCTAGGTCTCTGTTCTACCCAGGTCGGAGGCAGACTGGGACAACCTACACCTCCCTTGGCCCATCTGGTCCAAAAAGAGATGGATGGCCAGGCACGGTGGCTCATGCCTGTAATCCCAACACTTTGGGAGGCCGAGGCTGAGGGATTGCTTGAGGTCAAGAGTTTGAACAGCCTGGGCAACATAGAAAGACTCAGTTCTCTACGAAAAATAAATTTAAAAAAAAATTAACCAGGCATGGTAACACATGCCTGTGGTTCCAGCTACTTGGGAAGCTGAGGCAGGAGGATCACTTGAGCCCAGGAGTTCAAGGCTGCAGTGACCTGTGGTTAGACCACTGCACTCCAGCCTGGGCGACAAAGGAAGACCCAGTCTTTAACAAAAGATACAGATAGATGATAGATAGATAGATAGATAGATAGATAGATAGATAGATAGATAGATGATAGATAGATAGATAATAGAGACAGATATTAGATAGATAGATAGGTAGAAAACAGGCAGGCAGGCAGAAAGATGATAGATAGATAGATAGATAGATAGATAGATAGATAGATGATAGATAGATAGATAGATGATAGATACATAGATACATAGATACATAGATAGATAAGGCAGGCAGACAGATGATAGATAGATAGATAAATAGATAAGATGGGCAGGCAGAAAGATAGATGATAGAGACAGACAGATGATAGATAGATAGATAGATAGATAGATAGATAGATAGATAGATAGATAGATAGATAGATAATAGAGACAGAGATAGATGATAGATAGAGATAGATAGATAGACATAGATAGATAGATGATAGAGACAGACAGAGATAGATGATAGATAGATAGACAGACAGATAGATAGATAGGAGATGGAAGATCAGAGGATTGGGAGAGGTTAACAGAACAGGTCTCAGCCATGAGGACCTTTGCTCCAAGGTGGGATTGAAGGAATGAAAGGCCGGGGTGGGGATGTTCTATCCTGATCTCATAAAACAAGGCAATGTGAACAATCCCCAGCTGCCACTGGACCTATTAAAGACCTAATTTCCATTCACCTATAACTTTATTAGGCTCATCTAAGCTATTCATCACAGAAGCCTGTCTTGAAAATGGTGTACAGTGGCCCTTATTAAAATGTCTTCTCAGCAGGCAAATGCATTAGGTTTTATGGCCCCATGCACAGATGTGCCTACACAATGGCAAAGAGCCTCCTCATCGCCGCTCAGGCCCAATAGAGGTTGCAGGTGAGACACTGGGATGCCTGATGTCAAAGATGCCCATTCTCATTCATAAGCCCCAGAGTCTAGAGTTGATCCTTGCCATATCCCCATGAGTTTGGGTAAAATTTTCCATCCCAGAGTGCTACTGGCTGACTCTCTTGCAGTGCCAGCCCCCCCAATTCCCAACTGCCCTGCCCTTCAGCCTCGTGCTGAAGCCAATGTGTATTTTTGGAAACCAGTCCCTGAGTACAGCCTGGAGAGTCTGGATAAGGGGTGGCCGGGCTGCCGGAATATTATGACAGGCGGCTCTGGGAGCACAGGGCTTGGCAGATGGTGAAAAGTATAAATGGGAAGAGACACAAGAGGCCAGACACAGTGAGAGTTGCTAAGCAGCCAAGAGTCCCAGAGAAGAGAGTCTGTGCCTCTCACCAGGCACAGAGAGAGGTAGGAAACATCCCTGACTTACCCATGAGTTTGCATGTCTTCTTTGCCATGGATAGAAGGCCCTCGTGGAGACCAGTGGAAACAGAGATCAAAGTGAGTCTCCCGGGATTGGAGCTGGCTACACAGCTTTGCTGAGGAGCAAGTTACTTAGCCTCTCTGAGCCTCGGTCTCCTCATTTGTACAATGAAGTCCCCACCCTCCATGATGCTGGGTTATTGACAGGGTGAACAAAGCATTCCTCAAGGGGCCTGGTACATGGTGGGAACAGAACTCACATTGGCTTTAGTATTAGAATTAACATAGTCTCCCACGATGGCCAAATGTTAGCGCTTGTAGAGTTGCCAATGGTTCCACACCACACTCAACTGGAGTAAAAAGAATGAGACATCAACTCTTCCAAGCTCATTCCTACCGAGCTCCTATTCACCAAACAAATCAGGAGTTCTGTTCCATCCCAACTGTCTTGGGTTTCACATTTGTCTGCCTGTCCCAGGAAGAATTTTCAAATAATGAACTGTTGTTGACAATAATTGCAATGTTGCAAAAAAGAATCTAATAAAACCCCACACATCTGGAAATAATAGTAGTAACCTGTCTCCTGGGTCATTGTAAGGATTAAATGAATCAAATCTCATTTAAAGACCTAGAGCCGAATGGAGTCAGTGAGTGTGTGTGTGTGTGTGTGTCTGTGTGTGTGTCTCTGTGTGTGTCTGTGTGTGTGTGTCTGTCTGTGGGTATGTGGGTGTGTTTGTGTGTGTCTGTGTGTGTCTGTGTGTCCGTGTCTATGTGTGTATGTCTGTGTGTGTGTGTGTCTGTGTGTGTCTGCTTGTCTGTGTGTATGTCTGTGTGTGTGTCTGTGTCTGTGTGTGTATGTCTGTGTGTGTCTGTGTGTATGTCTGTGTGTGTGTCTGTGTGTGTCTGTGTCTCTGTGTGTATGTCTGTGTCTGTGTCTGTGTGTGTGTATCTGTGTGTCTGTGTCTGTGTGTGTATGTCTGTGTGTGTCTGTGTGTATGTCTGTGTGTGTGTCTGTGTGTGTCTGTGTCTCTCTGTGTGTGTATGTCTGTGTCTGTGTCTGTGTGTGTGTATCTGTGTGTCTGTGTCTGTGTGTGTATGTCTGTGTGTGTATGTCTCTGTGTGTGTGTGTTTGTGTGTGTCTGTGTGTGTGTGTGCACACATGCATGCATATTCAGGGAGGGTTTTCTTTGGGCTTCTGGCTGCCATCATGAAACAAGATGGTGGTGTTATATTTCCCATGGGAAGATCTCTAGTTATTCATAGGGAGTTTCCTGCACTGGCAGTGGTGGAGCCTGCTCACCTCCTGAGCCTAATGCAGCACAGGAAAGCCCCCAAATTGGGGCTTAGTCTGGGACAGTTCATGGCTTCATTCAGGAAAGAATTCGAGGGCAAGTCGCTGGTGTTAGACAGCAACTTTTTTTTTTTTTTGAGGTGGAGTCTCACTCTGTTGCCCAGGCTGGAGTGCAGTAGTGTGATCTCAGCTCACTGCAACCTTCACCTCCCAGGTTCAAGCAATTCTCCTGCCTCAGCCTCCCAAGTGGCTGGGACTACAGGCGTGCACCACCACACCTGGCTAATTTTTGTATTTTTAGTAGAGACAGGGTTTCACCATGGCCAGGCTGGTCTCGAACTCCTGACCTCAGGTGATCTGCCAGCCTCAGCCTCCCAAAGTACTGGGATTACAGACATGAGCCACTGCGCCTGGCCTAGACAGCAACTTTTATTAAAGTGGCAGTGCACAGCCAGCAGCAGAGGTATTGCTCCTTGCAAAGCAGGGCTACCCTTAGGAGGTGAACCCAGAGCAGCAGCCTGGAGGCAATTCCGCAGTCATATTTATACCACCCACTTTTAATTATAGGCAAATTAAGGAGCAGTTTATGCAGAAATTTCTAGGAAAAGGGTGCTAACTTCTGGATTTTGGGGTCATTGCCACGGAAAGGAGCGGTAACTTCTTTTTTTTTTTTTTTTTTGAGATGGAGTCTTGCTCTGTCGCCCAGGCTGGAGTGCAGTGGCGCGCTCTCGGCTCACTGCAAGCTCTGCCTCCTGGATTCACGCCATTCTCCTGCCTCAGCCTCCTGAGTAGCTGGGACTACAAGTGCCCGCCACCACGCCCGGCTAATCTTTTTGTATTTTTTTATTAGAGACAGGGTTTCACCGTGTTGGCCAAGATGGTCTGGATCTCCTGACCTCGTGATCCGCCCGCCTCGGCCTCCCAGAGTGTTGGGATTACAGGCGTGAGCCACCGCTCCCGGCCAGGAGCGGTAACTTCTGAGCGTTGCCACGGCAATGGTAAACTGACGTGGCACACTGGTGGGCGTGTCTTATGGAAAGCTGCTTCCACCGAAGTCCTTTTTTAGCTAGTCCTCAATTTGGTGTGGTGTTTGAGCCCCGCCTCCGGAGTGGAGTCCCACTGTTAGGAATAACGCTCAAAATCTTAAGGAAATTGAACACTCGAACAAAGGATCCTTAGCAAAGCAATTTTGCTTTTGTGCAGAGGGGTGCCTCCTTGGCCAGTTGCGCCATGAGAGCGCACCTGAACAAAGTAGCACGAGAGCCTTTATTCCTGAGGCAAGTCCTGCCCCTGCACCCTTTTGCCACTGGCCGGGGTTGGGTCGTACAATCTAAACTAATCCCGGTTGACTAAACATTTGATTTTTTTTTTTCTGGATAAGGTGGGCACGTAAAAGAAAGTGGACAGGAAGGGGAAAGGGTGTCTGTAATGATCTAGAAAGTTAGTCTTCTTTGGCCGGGCTCGGCGGCTCACGCCTGTAATCCCAGCACTTTGGGAGGCCGAGGCGAGCAGATCACCAGGTCAGAAGATCGACACCATCCTGGCTAACACAGTGAAACCCCGTCTCTACTAAACATAGAAAAAAATTAGCCGGATGGGTGTGGTGGTGGGTGCCTGTAGTCCCAGCTACTCGGGAGGCTGAAGCAGGAGAATGGCGTGAACCCGGGAGGCGGAGCTTGCAGTGAGCCGAGATCGCGCCACTGCAATCCAGCCTGGGCGACAGCGAGACTCCATCTCAAAAAAAAAAAAAAAAAGAAAGTTAGTCTTCTTTCCAAATAAGGAAAGGAATGTGAGCTGGTACTGATAACGCCTGGTACTGTGGCGTGCCTGGACATCTAACAAAGGCAAAAAGGAAAAAAAGGAGAAAAAGGTGGGGGGGGCGGGTACTATGGATAAAGGATAAAAGATTGATCAGATTATTTGACGAGAAACCTCATTATATCCCACACCACCTTGTACCTCAAGCCCAGATCCCTACTCTGGCGCCTGATTTCATGATGGGCATCTCTAGCATGACAGGACTTCCCACATTCTGGACCCCCTGCTGCCTATAAGGTCCCCTTGCCACAGTGAACAAGCAGTGAAGTCAAGGAGTCGGACAGGAGCAGGTCAGGGACCTTAAGTGAGACTGGGAGACCTGGAGGATTTGGGGCAGGGGTGTGGCCTAATCAACCTAGGTCTTAATAGGCTGCTGTGCTGAAACTAGACGGTGAGCACAAGGGCAGAAACAACAGCAATCATTCAGGCAAGAGATGGTGATGACTCAGACCAGGTGAGAGCAGTAGAGGTGGAAAAAAATGAGTAGATTCTGGATAAATTGTGAAGGTTGGCTGGGCGTGGTGGCTCACGCCTGGAATCCCAGCACTTTGGGAGGCCAAGGCGGGCGGATCACTTGAGGTCAGGAGTTTGAGACCAGCCTGGCCAACATGATGAAACCCCATCTCTACTAAAAATACAAAAATTAGCCAGCCGTGGTGGTGGGCACCTGTAATCCCAGCTACTCAGGAGGCTGAGGCAGGAGAATCACTTGAACCTGGGAGCCGGATGTTGCAGTGAGCTGAGATCGCGTCACTGCACTCCAGCATGGGTGACAGAGTGAGACTCCAGCTCAAAAAAGAAAAAACAAAACAAAAAAAGAAGATCTTTGAATCCTCCTATGGCCTGTGGGCTCCTGCTTTGAGATGTCTCACCTTTTTAGGTGAAACCAAGGTATAACTTCCATGTATTGATTGACAGCTTTGACTGTAACCTCCCTCTCCTTGCTTGGAGCCCCGCAATGAACGCCTTCACTTCTCCCACTGCAAACTGTGGTGTGGATGTTTAGCGTTACTGTGCTGGGTGAGAGGATCTCAATTTGGTTTGGTAACAAGACAAGCTCAGAGAAGGATGGTAGTGGGCAGTGGGTGGTGGTGATCACTGGATCTTCCACTTCCTCTTCCTGTTTCCTGAAATGTCTCCCCATAGGCACCTGTGAACCCACTGGTCTTCCAGCTTTGTTCCCTCGCACCTCCTCATTCCAGCCTTCCCATCTCCGTTGATGGCAACTCCACTCTTCTGGTGTCTCAGGCCAAACCTCAGGGAGACCCTGGACCTCTCGACCTCTCGACCTCTCTCATGTTTTCTCAAACCTCACCTTCAATCTATTCACAAATCCTATTGGCAACCTTCACTTTTTTTTTTTTTTTTTTTTTTTTGAGACAGTCTTGCTCTGTTGCCCAGGCTGAAGTGCAGTAGCACAGTCTCGGCTCACTACAACCTCCACCTCCCGGGCTCAAGCAATTCTTGGGATTAAAAGGCATGTGCCACCACACCTGGCTAATTTTTGTATTTTTAGTAGAGACGGGGTTTTGCCATGTTGGCCAGGCTGGTCTTGAACTCCTGACCTCAGGTGATCTGCCTGCCTCAGCCTCCCAAAGTGCTGGGATTACAGGCATGAGCTAACATGCCCGGCCAGGCATGGACTTTGAGGGTGGGTTGTGGAGGACCTGTTCTCCTGGCTACGGGTCCACTAGAAAGCCCTCCCTGAAGATGCGATAGAGCAGAGGCCCTATTAGGGGCCTGGTGGGCACCCTCCCCCTCCAAGCATGGAAATAAAGGAAACTCTTGAGTTCCTTCAAGGGAAAGTGCAGGCACCTAGCTAGTCCTGAGCAGTAAATGAGCAACTTGATAACCAAAAAGGTAATAGTAGCTTAAAGCAATAGCCAAGGAAATCACAAGCTGTTTAGTTCCTGATGGGAACCAAAGATGTCCTTGAGTTTTTCAGAAACCTGGGCTCCTGCCAAATGGACCTGCTGCTGGCAGGTAGACCTCAGATAAGGGGGAACTGAGCACTGAACTCTGACAGTTCTTTGTTCTAAATTTCTTCCTGAGGGGCCTGGAGAAGGTCATACCCACAGGCCAGAGCTAACATTCTTTTCTACTCTCCCCAATTTTCTTTTTTGTTGTTGTTGTTGAGATGGAGTCTCGCTCTGTCACCCAGGCTGGGGTGCAGTGGCGTGATCTCAGCTCACTGCAACCTCCACCTCTTGGGTTTGAGCGATTCTCCTGACTCAGCCTCCTGAGTAGTTGGGATTATGGGTGCATGCCACTACGCCCGGCTAATTTTTGTATTTTTAGTAGAGATGGGGTTTCGCCGCGTTGGCTAGGCTGGTCTTGAATTCCTGACCTCAAGTGATCTGCCCGCCTCGGCCTCCCAAAGTGCTGGGATTATAGGCATGAGCCACCATGTCAGGCCCTGTCCACAATTTTTTAGACAAAGCCTTGCCTCCTTAACCAATCACAAATAGAAAATCTTTGAATCCTGCTGGGCAAGCTGGCTCACGCCTGTAATCCCAGCACTTTGGGAGGCTGAGGCAGGCAGAGCACCTGAGGTCAGGAGTTCGAGACCAGCCTGGCCAATGTGGCAAAACCCTGCCTCTACTAAAAACACAAAAATTAGCTGGGCATGGTGGCACGTACCTGTAATCCCAGCTACTCAGGAGGCTGAGGCAGGAGAATCACTTGAACCTGAGAGGCAGAGGTTGCAGTGAGCTGAGATCATGCCACTGCACTCCAGCCTGGGTGACAGAGCGAGACTCCGTCTAGAAAAAAAAAAAAAAATCCATGCCTGCCAGCACATTTCTCAAAGTAGAAAAAGGAAAAACCACCTTCGGGGAGGAGCTCAGAGCTGACTTCTCACTGCCAGCAGATGACACAGCCCTGGACTTGTCTCCTAAAAGGCACAATTGACACCTGGCCCCACTGCCTTCTCCTTGACAGGGCCCTGACTGTGGCATGGCACCTCTCAGCCCTCAGCCTGCTCAGTCATTCTGCACAAAGTTTACTTCTCCCAGTAAAGCCAGAATTCCTCTCACTTCAGAAATAAAATGTATACATCTGCTGGTGGCCTCACATCCCTTCTCTGCATTCTCAGCATGAGGCTCAGGCTTTTTATAAGTCATCAAAAAGGCCACACATAATGAGCTCAGTTCTTACTCTGCAACTGGGACGTCAGCTCACCTTTTAAGAACCCCGCACCCAGCCAAGGCCCCTTAGATCTTGTCCTAAAGCTGGGGATGAGTCACCTGTGAATCAGGCAGCAGGCTGAGCCAGCACTGCTCTCCGGAGGCCGCCTTCCCTTCCAAAGGACTAGCCCTGTGTAAGGGGCCAGGCTGGGGGCTTCCCTACCTTCCTTCATTCGTTCATTGAACAAGAGTTTATTGGCCGGGTGTGGTGTCTCACGCCTGTAATCCCAGCACTTTGGGAGGCCGAGGCGGGCAGATCACCTGAGGTCAGGAGTTCAAGACCAGCCTGGCCAACATCACAAAAATATGTCTCTACTAAAAATACTAAAAAATAAGCCAGGTGTGGTGGTGGGCGGCTGTAATCCCAGCTAGTCAAGAGGCTGAGGCACAAGAATCGCTTGAACCCGGGAGGCAGAGGTTGCAGTGAACCGAGATTGCACCACTGCACTCCTGCCTGTGCGACGGAATGAGGCTCCGTCAAAAAAAAGAGCGTATTGAGTGCCTGCTGTATGGCAGGCCCTGGACTGGAACCTTTCCTAGATGCTCTTTTGCATAATCCCCCTCCTGACAATACTAGAAGGAAGGTGCTCACATGCCCATTTTGCAGATGTGGACACTGAGGTGCTGAGAGGTTTTAGTATCTTGTTTGAGTTCCCTTGGCTTGTGTGTAGTAAAGAATTAACCTTATCCTAGGCCAGGTGCAGTGGCTTACGCCTGGAATCCCAGCACTTTGGGAGGCCAAGGTGGGAGGATTACTTGAGGCCAGGAGTTTGAGACCAGCCTAGACAACATAGCAAGATATCATCACTACAAAAAAAATTTAAAAATCAGTCAGACATGGTGGTGGACCTGTAGTCCCAGCTACCCAGGAGGCTGAGGCAGGAGGATTGCTTGAGCCCAGGAGTTGGAGGCTGCAGTGAGCTCTGATCACACCACTGTACTCCAGCCTGGGTGACAGAGTGAGACTCCATCTCAAAAAATAAACAATTAATTTAAAAATAAAAATAAAAGATGGCCAGGCACGGTGGCTCATGCCTGTAATCCCAGCACTTTGGGAGGCCGAGGCAGGTGGATCGCTTGAGGCCAGGAGTTCGAGACCAGCCTGGTCAACAGGGTGAAACCCTGTCTGTACTAAAAATACAAAGATTAGCCGGGCGTGGTCACGGGTGCCTGTAATCCCAGCTACTCAGGAGACTGAGGTGGGAGGATTGCTTGAGCCTGGGAGGTGGAGGCTGCAGTGAGCCAGGATTGCACCACTGCACTCCAACCTGGGTGACAGAGCGAGACTCTGTGTCAAAAATTAATTAATTAATTAAAATAAAAAATAAAAATAAAAAAGAATGAACTTTATCCAAAGAGTGGTATGGCTTTTACCACCAGCTCCCGGGAGGTGAGCTCTAAGCCCTTAGAACATCCTGTCTGGTAAGAATGTCTTCGTTTACCTGGGGGCCTGGGGCTATGCAATCTAACAACGTACATGACTTATGGTGGAGGCTTTGGGCTACACAGCATCAGCTTGACCTCCAGAGGGGATGGGGATTGTCAGCCACATCAGGCATCAGCCATGTCTATATGACCAAGCCCCAGTAAAAACTGGACACCAAGGCTCAGGTGAGCTGCCCTGGTTAGCAATACTCCATGCACATCGTCACGCATCATTGTTGGGAATGCTAGCCATGACTCCAAAGAAGGGGACAACCGGAAACTCCATGTGCTGAATCCTCCTGGACTCTGCCCCCTGCATCCTTTCCCTGGGCTGATTTTTTTTTTTTTTTTTTTTTTTTTTTTTTTTTGAGACAGAGTCTCACTCTGTCGCCCAGGCTGGAGAGCAATGGCATGATCTCGGCTCACTGCAAGCTCCACCTCCCGGGTTCACGCCATTCTCCTGCCTCAGCTTCCCGAGTAGCTGGGACTACAGGTGCCCGCCACCATGCCCGGCTAATTTTGTTTTTTTGTATTTTTAGTAGAGACAGGGTTTCACCATGTTAGCCTGGATGGTCTCAATCTCCTGACCTGGTGATCCACCCGCCTCGGCCTCCCAGAGTGCTGGGATCACAGGCATGAGCCACCGTGCCTGGCCTATTTTTAAATTTATTTTATTTTATTTTATTTTTTGAGATGGAGACTCGCTTTGATGTCCAGGCTGGAGTGCAATCTTGGTGTAATCTCGGCTCACTGCAACCTCCGCCTCCCAGGTTCCAGAGATTCTCCTGCCTCAGCCTCCCGAGTAGCTGGGACTACAAGCATGTGCCACCACCATGCCTGGCTGTCTCTCCTAGCTTCTAGTGACTGCTGGCAAATCCTTGTGTTCTTTGGCTTGTTGACCCATTGCTCCAATCCCTGTCTGTCTTGTCATATGGCTTTGTTCTCTGTGCATGTCAGTGTTCTAAGCTCTTCTTCTAAGGACATCTGTCATTGGTCTTAGAGTCTTCCCTAAATCCAAGATAATTTCACCTTGAGATTCTTAACTAATTATACCTGCACAGACCGTTGTATAGTTTGGATGTTTGTCACCTCCAAATCTCATGTTGAAACATGATTCCCCATGTTGAAGGTGGGGCCTGGTGGGAGGTGTTTGGGTCGTGGGAGTGGGTTCCTCATGAATGGCTTGGTGCCCAGCCCATGGTCATGAGTGAATTCTTGCTCTATTAATTACTGTGAGATCTGATTGGTAAAAAGAGCCTGGCACCTCCTCCTCACTCTCTTGTTCCCTCTCTCGCCATGTGACCTGGCTGCTCCCACTTTGCCTTCCGCCATGATTGGAGGCTTCCTGAGGTTCTTACGAGAAGCAGACACCAGTGCTGTGCTTGCACAACCCACAGAGCCGTGAGCCAAATAAACCTCTTTTCTTCATAAATGACCCAACCTCAAGTATTCCCATATAGCAAAACAAAATGGACTAATACAGGCCAGGTGTGGTGGCTCATGCCTGTAATCCCAGCACTTTGGGAGGCCGAGGTGGGTGGATCACGAGGTCAGGAGTTCAAGACCAGCCTGGCCAAGATGGTGAACTCCTGTCTCTACTAAAAATACAAAAAACTAGCCGGGTGTGATGGGGGTGCCTGTAGTCCCAGCTACTTGGGAGGCTGAGGCAGGGAATCCCTTGAACCCAGGAGGCGGGGCTTGCAGTGAGCCGAGTTGGTGCCATCGCACTCCAGCCTGGGTGACAGAGCAAGACTCCGTCTCAAAAAAAAAAAAAAGTGGGGGGAAGAATGGATTAATACAACCCTGTTTCCAAATAGTTACATTCTGAGATCTGGGTGGACATAAACTTTTGAGAAGGACATTATTTAATTCACTATATAGGTGATTCCCCAAATAAAATCCCTCTTGACTTCTGATTCCAAAGGACCTGAACTAACACAACCCAGTGGGCCAGGTTCCATCCTAGGCACTGGAGCTACAAAGGTGGAGCACCCAGTCATGGCCCCTGCCCCCACAGGACAGAAGACGTAGGAGTCAGGCAGGTGCTAAGGGCCAGATCTGGGAGGGAGGGAAGGAGAGAGGGAGGGAGGGAGGTGTGCTCCCCTCCACACAGCTTCCCTGCCTCCCCACGAGGGGCTCTGGTCCCACCGCTCTTTGGAGCCAGGCCCTGGCTTCAGGGTGTACGTGCTCAGGAGGCTGCCGTGTTGATGAAAATACCACGGAGACGTCTGCAGGGTTCTTCCTCTTGCTGCTTCTCCTGTGCCCGAAATAAATGAAAAAGAGATGTTCCTGGCAGGGTCTGCGGAGAAGCTTCATGGCAGGAATGAAAATTGGCCGCAGCATCCAAGAAATCCTCGAACGGCAAAGGGATTTCTAGGACAACACACCTCTAGGAACAGAGGATGTCGGTGGTGAGAGCTGGAGGCGGAGGCAGGCCTGCCGCCCCAGGTGTCTGCGTGTCTGCGGTCGCACCGTGGTGTGCACACCTACACAGGTGTGCGTACCTGCTGGCCGTGTGCAAGCGCAGGGGCGAGTTTGGGGAACCCAGCTGAAATCACAGCACAGACTTTCTCCCACCATTGTCCCATCTGCCAGCCTCTTCCATCACCCTCAAGCCTGCCGGCCATCTGGGGTCACCTTGTCCTGCCACATTTCAACAACACTGGGCTTGGTGCCCGTCGGCTCTCCGGGGATTCTCAGCAGGCTGACACGGCTCCAGGCCCATCTGGCACTCAGTTCTGGCTCTCGCTGAATTCTCCATCTGCCCTGCTACAGGGAGTGCCCTGTGCCAGCCGTCCTTCTCGGCCAGACGTCACATCCACAGAGCTTCAGGGACTCAACGCTGCCTGTAGGCGGCTTTTTCCGGGCTCCAGCACAGCCCTGGACACCTTTAAACTGAAACAAGGCCACCTGGCCCTGGACGTCCCTCAGCCAATCCTGCCTCTGAGAGCTGTCCCTGACCCCCTCTCCTACCCCTCAGGACCTGGTCTTAACTCTCCACTTTTCATCAGAATGGCCCATCAGGGGGTTGCTAACCCCCTCCCCCACTCCCCACCCCCATCTCTAACGTAATCTGCCCCATCAGCAAGGACTATGCCCCCTTCCAGCCCTGCTCCAGGCGGCCCTCAACTGCCTCCCCCAAGACACTGGATCCCTCCATCCTCCCAGAAACAACCCAGAGGGCCTGGCATAATGGCTCATGCCTATAATCCCAGTGCTTTGGGAGGCCAAGGCAGAAGGATCATTTGAGGCCAAGAGTTCAAGACCAGCCTGGGCAACATAGTGAGACCCTCCCCCACCCATCTCTACAAAAAATAAAAATAAATGTAGCCAGACATCGTTGCATGCACCTGTAGTCCTAGCTACTTGGGAGGCTAAGGCAGGAGGATCCCTTGAGGCTGGGAGGTCAAGGCTGCAGTGAGGTACTGTCTCTAAAAAAATAAACACGCACAACCTGGAGAGACCTGCTGGCATTTGCCTGTGTGCAAGCCCTGATCCTGAGCCGCAGTGGTGGAAATCCAGGAATCGATGAGCTGGGCATGCTGATCTGAAACTTCTGGTTTTACAGAGGGGAAACTGAGGTCAGAAAGAGAATCAGCTTGCCTAAGCCATGTCGTGGTCCTGGGGAACAGGAGCTCAGGTCTCCCGAGGTCTTCATTCCAGCCCATGAGTACAGTCCCTCTCAGGCACAAAGTACAGGGGTCCTTAACACCCCAGAATGCTCCGCAGACAGCTCTCTGTTACAGCTGGCGTTACAGACGGGGCCTGTTACCTCCCCTGCCTCCCTCTCCTCCTCTCCAGGTGTACCAGACCTTCGTGAGCAGACCTTAGCACCTTTTTTCTTTTAGAAACAGGGTCTTACTCTGTAGCCCAGGCTGCAGTGCACTGGTGCGATCATAGCTCACTACAGCCTGGAACTCCTGGACTCAAGTGATCCTCCCGCCTCAGCCTCCTGAGTAGGTGGGACTACAGGTGCATGCCACTATGCCCGGCTTTTTTTTTTTTTTTTTTTTTAGACGGAGTCTCACTCTGTTGCCAGGCTGGAGTGCAGTGGCACGACGCTTTCGGCAACCTCTGCCTCCTGGGTTCAAGCGGTTCTCCTGCCTCAGCCTCCCGAGTAGCTGGGACTACAGGCATGTGCCACCATGCCCAGCTAATTTTTGTATTTTTAGTAGAGACTGGGTTTCACCATGTTGGCCAGGATGGTCTCGATCTCTTGACCTCATGATCCACCCGCCTCGGCCTCCCAAAGTGCTGGGACTACAGGTGTGAGCCACCGAGCCCGTCCTCGGCTTATTTTTAAACTTTTTGTAGACATGGGGTCTGACTATGTTGCCCAGTCTGGTCTCAAATTCCTTGCTTGAAGCGATCCTCCTATCTCAGCCTCCGAAAGTGCTGGGATGACAGCATGAGCCACCGCGCATGGCCAGACCCTAGCACCTTTCTGTCTGTCCTCTTCACTCCAGCCCTCTAAGTACCTGATATCCCCATCTTCTCCCCACTGAGGGAGGACATCTTTGCTAAAACTGGTACAGACCATTACAGGCTGAATGTTTGTGTCCAGACATTCAGTATGTTGTATTCATATGTTGAAGCCCGACCCCTAGTGTGGCTGTATTCGGAGATGAGACCTATAAGGAGGTAATTCAGGTAAATGAGGTCATGAGTGTGGGGTCCTGATCTGATAGGATTGGTGTCCTTATAAAAGGAAGAGGACGCCAGTGCGCCTCTGCACACAGGCACCAAGGAAAGTCGTGTGAGGACATAGCGAGAAGCGGCCCTTGAGCTTGGGAAGTTGAGGCTGCAGTAAGCTATGATTGTGCCTCTGCACTCCAGCCTGGGCGACAGAGCAAGACCCTGTCTCCTAAAAGAAGGGAGAAAGGGGAGGGGAGGAGAGGGAAGGGGAGGGGAGGTGGAAGTGGGGAAGGGAAAGAAAAATCAACCCTAGAAGGGCTGGGCTCAGTGGCTCACGCCTGTAATCCCAGCTCTTTGTCGGGGGCCAAGGTGGATGGATCACTTGAGGTCAGGAGTTCAAGACCAGCCTGGCCAACGCGGCAAAACCCCATTTCTACTAAAAATACAAAAAGGCTGGCGTGGTGGCACGTGCCTGTAATCCCAGCTACTCGGGAGGCTAAGGCAGGAGAATCACTTGAACCCAGGAGGCGGAGGTTGCAGTGAGCCAAGATGGTGCCACTGAACTCCAGCCTGGGCAACAAGAGCAAGACTCTGTCTCAAAAAAAAAAAAAAAAAAGAAATCAGTCTTAGCAGAACCTTGATCTTGGATGTCCAGCCTCCAGAACTGTGAGAAGATAAGTGTTTGCCTTTTTTTTTTTTTTTTTTTTTTTTTTGAGATGGAGTCTATTTCTGTCACCCAGGCTGGAGTGCAGTGGTGCAATCTCAGCTCACTGCAACCTCCGCCTCCCAGGTTCAAGCAATTCTCCTGCCTCCGCCTCCCGCGTAGCTGGGATTGCAGGCGCCCACCACCACACCCAGCTGATTTTTGTATTTTTAGTAGAGATGAGCTTTCACTGTGTTGGCCAGGCTGGTCTCAAACTTCTGAACTTGTGATCCACCCGCCTTGGCCTCCCAAAATGCCGGGGATTACAAGCGTGAGCCACCACACCCGGCCAAGTGTTTGCTTTTTAAGCTGCCCAGTCTATGGTATTTTGTTACGGCAGCTCCTGCACACTAAGACAAGGATGGAAACATTTACACATTCAATGATATCAAGTCTGGGAGATGCTGCAAAACTCACAGGTGGGGAAGTGTGCAGGGTTAGTGAGAAACAGGATTGACCACAAGCTGAAAATTGGCAGGGCAAGTTGGCTCACCCCTGTAATCCCAACACTTTGGGAGGCTGAGTCGGGCGGATCACTTGCGGTCAGGAGTTTGAGACTAGCCTAGCCAACATGGTGAAACCCCATCTCTACTAAAAATACAAAATTCAGCCGAGCATGGTGGTGCACACCTGTAATCCCAGCTACTTGGGAGGGTGAGGCAGGAGAATCGCTTGAACCCGGGAGGCGGAGGTTGCAGTGAGCCGAGATCGCGCCATTGCACTCCAGCCTGGGTGACAGAACAAGACTCCATCTCAAAAAACAAACAAAAAACAAAAACAGGCTGAAAATTGCTGGTGAGTGATGAGGTCACATGGGAGGAGGCCTCTATTTTCCCTCCACGTTTGTGTGTTTGAAATGTTCTCTACTAGAAGGTTTGTAAAAATATTATAGTGGAATGGGTCATGAAATAGCTTTGGTGGGGTCAGAACCAGCATCTTCTTAAATGAGATAGAATAAAATAGAACCATCTAAGTCCGGTGTGGTGACTCATGCCTGTAATCCCAGAACTTTGGAAGGCCAAGGCAGGAGGATCGTTTGAGGCCAGAAGTTCGAGACCTGCCTGGGCAACATAGCAAGACCCCCCACCCGCCCCCCACATCTCTATAGACAATTTTAAAGATTAGTCGATCATGGTGGCGTGCACCTGTAGTCCCAGCTACTCAGGAGGCTGAGGTGGGAGGATGGCTTAAGCCCAGCAGCTTGGGGCTGCAGTGAGCTATGATCACACCACTGCACTCCAGCCTGGGCCACATAGTGAGATTCCATCTATAATTTTTTTTTTAAAAAAGAACAGTCTAGAATAGAACACACCAGGATTCTTTCCATGTGATAATGTAAGCAATACTTTATAAACTTTTTTCAGGCGTGGGTGGGGAGGTAATGTGCTGAATGTAAAACGTACTTCTTACTGTATGATCCAAAGAGCTGGAAAATCACTTCTTGTAGTTGGTTTGACCGTGGCCTCTGGAGCCAGGTTGCCTAGCTCTGGTTCTGTCAATTATTGGGTGTGTGACCTTGAACAAGTTACTAAACCTCTCTGTGCCTCAGCTCCTTCACCTTTAAAATGCCGTGAATAATCCTACCCTCATTACAGGATTGATATGGGGATGAAATAAGCTAATGGACATCAAGTGTTCTAAACATTGCTCCTAGCACATTCTAAGTGCTCCATAAATAGCAGCTATCACTATGGTGTTGGGAATTTGCTGGCCTGAAAAGGGAGGAAGAAGAGAAAGAAGAGAAAGGCAATGCTCAACCACAAAGAGCACTGTCTCACAGTGGGGTCCCAGGCAGTGTGGCACTTCATTCATTCATGAACATTCATTCATTCACATTCATTCATTCATTCACATTCATTCACTCATTCGTGATTATTCATTTCTTCATGGATATTCATTTGATCATTCATGAATATGTATTCCTTCATGAATATTCATTTGTCCATTCATGGCTATTCACTCATTCATTCATTCATTCAATAAGTCTTCTGGAATGCCCACTGTGTACTCCTCCCAAAACACTGGAGAGACAGTGATAAACAAGATGGCCTTGGTCTGTGCCCTCACGGCGCTCACCCTCTACCTGGGAAGATAAATTAAACAATTTATTATAATAAACATGTAATTATTGGAATGGGGAACTACAGAGGCAAGCTGGGCCATCCCCTAACAGCTAATTGATGTTTGCGACTCAGCCAAGAGAAAGACTAGGGCAAGGTTCGAATGTTTCGGTCAGAGGGGAGAGGGCCACTATGTGTGTGGGGAATGCCAGAAGCTCAGTATGACAAGGCCTGCTCTCTCCAGCAGGGGGCGCCACTGACCAGATGTGGCCATTTAAGCTGATTTTCATTTTATTTCATTTCTTTCTTTCTTTGTTTTCAGAGGCAGGATCTTGTTCTGTTGCCCAGGCTAGAGTGCAGTGGTGCAATCACCACTCACTGCGGACTCAACTTCCTGGGCTCAAACAATCCTCCTGCCTCAGCCTCCTAAGTAGCAGGGACTACAGGTCCCCACCGCCACACCCAGCTAACTTGGTGGTGGTGTTGTTGTTGTTGTTGTTGTTGTTGTTGTTGTTGTTGTTGTTTTGTAGAGACAGGGTCTCGCTGTGTTCCCCAGGCTGCTCTCAAACTCCTGGGCTCAGGCTATCCTCCCATCTAGGCCTTGCAAAGTGCCAGGATTAAAGGCATGAGCCACCATACCCAGCCTAAATTTAAATCAGTGAAAAGTAAACAGAATTAAAAATTAAGTTCCTCGGTGCTCAAAAGCCACACACCATTGCGCAATGCAAGCACAGAAGGCTTCCATCATCGAGGAAAGGTAAGCGTGGTCAGTGCTGGTCAAGAGGCCGAGCTGTGCCATCCAATGCCACAGCCACCAGCCACAGGTGGCTGCTGGCACTTGAAATAGGCTAGTGCCACCAAGGAGCTGAATTTTAAATTTTATTTTATTTTAATTAGTTAAAATTAAAATTTAAACACGGATCTTTAATTCAGTCACTGGAAGACTTTTAATTATGTTTGGTACAACTCGAATATGTATATCTATTTTTTAAACTGTACATTTTACAAAATCTAAACACAGATCATGTTGAAATGCTCTATAAAAGGAAAGTACGCACACCAGACGATGAAGACGTAGAACAAAGAAAAAAAGAAGGTAAAATATGTTATTACTAAATGTTATATTGATTGCATAGTGAGATGATAATATTTTAGAAGGAGTGTACTAAAAATATATTATTAAAATGTGGGGCCTGGCGTGGTGGCTCACGCCTGTAATCCCAGCACTTTGGGAGGCCAAGGCAGGCAGATCACTTGAGGTCAGGAGGTCAAGACCAGCCTGGCCAACATGGTGGAAGTCCATCTCTACTAAAAATACAAAATTAGCTGGGTATGATGATGCAGGCCTGTAATCCCAGCTTCTCAGGAGGCTGAGGCAGGAAAATCACTAGAGCCCAGGAGTTGGAGGTTGCAGTGAGCCAAGATCATACCACTGCACTCCAGACTGGGCAACAGAGTGAAGCTCCATCTCAAAAAAAAAATTACATATGTGGCTCACATTATATTTCTATGGAACAGGATGGGACTAGGGCTTAGATGGGGAGGAAGAGGGCAGAAAGGGAGCTGGAGAGGTCTGGAATTCTCATAAGCTCAATGGGGAGCTTGAACTTCTTCCTGGGTAATGGGGAGCCACAGCAGGTGTTGGAGCACGGCAATGACAGGGTCAGACGCTTATGCCTGGAAAGTATTTATGCCTGGAAAGTCAGATACTTATGCCTCTGGCAGCTTTGGGGAGGATGGAGGGAGGAGGGAAGCCAGTTGGGAAACCATTGTCATCAAGCTCACCAGACATGAGAGGGGCTTGGGTTAGGATGGTGGCCCCAACATCATTATCATCATTATTATTAAAGACAGGGTCTCACTCTGTTGTCAGACTGGAGTACAGTGGTGTGACCATAGCTCACTGTAGCCCCCAACTCCTGGGTTCAAGCAGTCCTCCTGCCTCAGCCTCAGGTAGCTGGCACTACAGGTGCCAGGGATGGAAAAAGCTGCCTGTCTTTTAAGGAAATTTCATAGAAATTTCACCCAAAACTTCTGCTTTAATCTCATCAGCCACCCCTAGCCATATGGGGGACTGGAAAATATAGTTTAGTTGGGTCCATGGCTCTCCGGGACAAAATTAGGACCCTATCCTAGGGAGAGTGAATGATGAGTAAGCTCAGGCATGGCACAGTGGGTTCTGGGTAGGTGGCTCTGAGTCTTGGAGGGACCCACAGCCGAGACATGGACAGGTGCCACCTCAGAGAGCTCTGCTGTGGAGGTGAGAGGTGGCCGCAGCTCTCCTGAGCTGCTTACTGGCAAGGTGACCTCCTGGAGAGAGAGAGATCCTTTAGGGACAGGTGACACAGCAGGGTTCCCAGCACTGAGCTCTGAGATACAACATTAGAGAGGAAGTCAGGAAAAAGGAGGGAAACCCCGACTAGCAGGCAGAAGGGAAACCAGGAGAACACAGGGTTTTGGAGGGAAGGGTTGGGGCCCAGGACCTAGCACCCCTCCAAGCTCCAGGCAGGATGAGGCTGGAAGCTGTGTAGGACCAGCCTGGGCAACATAGCGAGACCCCTGTCTCTACAAACAAATTTTTGTAGAGATCACTCCCTGGCTTACAGGAGGTGATCAACACATATTTATTTTCTTTTCTTTTTTTTTCTTTCTTTCTTTCTTTTCTTTCTTTTTTTCTTTTTTTTTTTTTTTTTGATATGGAGTCTCACTCTCTCACCCAGGCTGGAAAGCAATGGCACAATCCCAGCTCACTGCAACCTCCGCCTCCTGGGTTCAAGTGATTCTCCTGCCTCAGCCTCCTGAGTAGCTGGGATTACAGGCATGCACCACCACACCTGGCTGATTTTTGTATTTTTAGTAGAGATGGGGTTTCTTCATGTTGGCCAGGCTGATCTCAAACTCCTGACCTCAAGTAATCCACCTGCCTCAGCCTCCCAAAGTGCTGGGATTACAGGCGTGAGCCACTGCGCCTGGCCTATTTCTTGAATAAGGTGGATTCGGCCACGTGAACATTCTCGATATCTTTGTTAACAGCAATTTCCGAGGAGACAGGAGTGAGGAGGCCAGGTCCCATTGAGCAGTGGGCAGACAGGAAGGAGTCATTCTCTCCAGAAGTTTGCCTGGGGAGGCGAGGGGAAGTGGAAGGAGGAACAGTGCCCTACTCAGCCCTGAATTCCAGCACCCAACATCATCATCATCATTATTATTAGAGTCAGGGTCTCACTCTGTCATCCAGGCTGAAGTACAGTGGTGCGATCATAGCTCACTGTAGCCTCCGACTCCTGGGCTCAAGTGGTCCTCCCGCCTCAACCTCCCAAGTAGCTGGCACTACAGGTGTGTGTCACCACGCCTGGCTAATTTTTCTTTAAATTTTTTGTAGAGACGAGGGTCTCGCTATGTCGCCCAGGCTGGTCTTGACCTCCTGGGCTCAAGCGATCCTCCTGCCTCAGCTTCCCAAAGTGCTGGGATAACAGCCACCATGCACCTGGCCCCTATCATCATCATCATCATTATTATTATTATCCCCAACATACAGATGAGAAAACTGAGGCCCAAAGAGGTAGAATGATTGTCCCAGATTTGCAGAAGGGACTGGAAGTTTGCGTCTGAGCCTGGCCCTCCAGCCACGGCCCAGCCCAGCCCAGCTCTGCTCCAACGCCGTCCCCACCCCTACCCCCTCTTCCTCCTTCCCATCATCCTATTTTCTTTAATGAGCCAGCTCTTTGATAACTGCAGTGTGTTTTTTAGGAACTAAACAAACTGAAGCTGCAGGGTATTCTTTTTTTTTAACAAAAGAGCTCATTGAATAAGCAATGGGTTTTTCTGCAACTATTTTTAAAGATGGAGCTGCAGGCTAGGCTGTGAGGAAAATCACAGAGAGTGCTCTCCTCAAGGTCAGGGCATTGAGGGAAAAATCCATTGTTGGTGAGGTGCCCCGTGGACAAATATTCCGCAGTCAGAAGACCCAGGCAGTGGACAAGGCTCCTGGGACAAGCTCTCCTTCCCTGGCTACCCCAGGACACTCAGGACAATGGTGTCCCTCCATCCTCTGCAGTGGCCCTAGCCCGGTCCCTTAGGCGGAGAGATTTTGTGATCCTTTAGCCTTGGTCCCCTCGTCCCTGGTATCCTCACCGGGACACGGTTGGCCACCGACCCTGCCCTCAAGGGGTTCCAAACTGGGGCCAATTTTCCTGGAAACAAAGCATTTCCACAACATCCCCACACCTAATTTCCAACCACTTCCAAGCATTATCTCCGGGGGAAACTGAGGCTCAAAGAGGTCAGTGTGGCTGCCTGTGGCCAAGCTGGGGCTCAGACCTGGGGCTCTCTCTGTCCCCATGGTGGTCCCAGCATTATCCACTGCAGGGAGCTACCTATTCCAATACAAATCTATGTTACAGCCGGGCGCAGTGGCTCACACCTGTAATCCCAGCACTTTGGCAGACAGAGACGGGCGGATCACTTGAGGCCAGGAGGCTGAGACCAGCCTGGCCAACATGATGAAACTCCGTCTCTACTAGAAACACAAAAATTAGCCAGGTGTGGTGGCGCATGCCTGTAATCCCAGCTACACAGGAGGCTGAGGCACGGGAATCACTTGAACCCAGGAGGTGGAGGTTGCAATGAGCCGAGATCATGCCACTGCTCTCCAGCCTGGATAACAGAACAGTCTCTGTCTCAAAAAACAAAAACAACAACAAAAATAAAGATCTCTGTTCCAGGGGCACTAGAAGATTCTGGAACCTGGTGTGAAGGCATGCCTGAGCCATGCTGCCAACTTCATTTTTTTTTTGAGACGGAGTCTTGCTCTGTCTCCCAGGCTGAAGTGCAGTGGCATGCTCTCGGCTCACTGCAGCCTCCACCTCCCAGGTTCAAGCGATTCTCCTGCCTCAGCCTCCCGAGTAGCTGGGATTACAGGTGCACTTCACCATGTGCGGCTAATTTTTCTATTTTTAGTAGAGACAGAGTTTCACCATGTTGGCCAGGCTGGTCTCGAACTCCTGGCCTCAAGTGATCTGCCCGCCTCTGCCTCCCAAAGTGCTGGGATTACAGGCGTGAGCCACCGCGCCCGGCCTCAACTGGATTTTTATTAAGAACTGGGTGGGGACATTTCTCTAGTTTTTATGTGCAAGTAGCCCCAGCTCTCTGGGCTCCGATTTCCCAACTGTAGATTGGGGTTGACAGTGGTCGTGTAGTTAATATTTTCTAAGTCCTCCCTATGCAGCACATGGCACAGGGTTCCCTAGGTGGGTGCTATTATTTCCCTCAATTGAGACAAGGAAAATGAGACTCAGAAAAGCCAGCTTATTTCTGCTTATTTCTATCATGCAGCTTGCAAGGATTTGAGCCAGACAGGGTCTTGAACCCTCTGAGTTGGGCCCTAAACTCCTCCTGTTCCTCTGGAGTCTGGGCGCCCCCTGATGGTCACAGCAACTCCTGCGGCTCAGCTCCCATCTTCCTGGTCCAACCTCCACCTGGTCACTCTGGGATAGGTGGGCCTTGGGCAGGTCAGCTGTCAGAAAGTCTAAGAAGCACCTGCTGAGATGCCCAGGAGGGTGGTGATCCATCCAGCAGCCCAGGACTTCAAATCCCAGCTCTGCGGCCCCCAGCTCTGTGACCTCGGTGAGGTGCTCAGGTAGGAGGAATCACTGAGAGATTAATTTCTGTTTTGTTCTTGGTGCATTTTCCCCTTCCTGGTTCCAAGAAGAGATCAGGTCTCCAGGTCTTTGCATGAGACCGTCTTTTGTTTCCTGGCTTTTATTGTGAATGCTGAACTAGTGGGGGATGACGCTGGGCTGTGTGGGGAGAGGGTGGCTGGGGGAGTCTAACCCTGTCTGTGTGTTGTAATAGACTTGGGGCTAAAATCGTGTGGTTTTGCTCCTTTGCACATGAAAGCATTTTCCCCACCAATTGTGGGGCCCTGTTGAGAGCCTCCGGTAGGGCCCACACATCCCAGGGAACAGGAGGGAAGGCTTCCTGCTGAGTCTCCTGAAATTTGAGCCCAGTCACTAACAACCATCTCTCAAGAGTGTCAAATAAAAATAAATCCAGGCTTAGTAAGGAGAGACTTTCTTCAAAAGGGCTATTGCAAAGGAGGAAAAGGTGCCGCGTGTGTGGGGGCTCATGCCTGTAATCCCAGTAATTTGGGAGGCCAAAACAGGAGGACCCCTTGAGCCCAAGAGTTCAAGACCAGCCTGGGCAACATAGGGCGACCCCCATCTCTACAAAAAAAAAAAGTTTAATTAGCCAGGTGCGATGGCACACACCTGTAGTCCTAGCTACTTGGAAGGCTGAAGCAGGCGGATCCCTTGAGCCTAAGAAGTTGAGGCTATAGTGGGCTATGATTGTGCCACTGTACTCCAGCCTGGTGACAGAGCAAGACCCCATCTCAAAAAAAAAAAAAAAAAAAAGGAGGAAAGCATTTATTGCAAGAGAGATAACACTCTGATCTTAAAGTCTGCAAGCTGCTCAATAGTAAATTTTTTTTTTTTTTTTTGATACGGAGTCTCGCTCTGTCGCCCAGGCTGGAGTGCAGTGGTGCAATCTCGGCTCACTGCAAGCTCCACCTCCCGGGTTCACACCATTCTCCTGCCTCAGCCTCCCTAGTAGCTGGGACTACAGGCACCCACCACCATGCCCGGCTAATTTTTTGTATTTTTAGTAGAGACGGGGTTTCACCGTGTTAGCCAGGATGGTCTCGATCTCCTGACCTTGTGATCCACACACCTCGGCCTCCCAGAGTGCTGGGATTACAGGCGTGAGCCACCGCGCCCAGCAAAAAAAATTGTTTTAATAGAAAGGAATAAACAAAGGCAGAATCGGGGGACCAGATGCCACTGTCGTTCATGCCTGTGAGCCCAGCATTTTGGGAGGCCAAGGGGGGAGGATGACTTGAGGCCAGGAGTTTGAGACCAGCCTGGGCAACATAGTGAGACCCCATCTCGACAGAAAATTTTAAAACTAGCTGGGCGTGGTGGTGCACGCCTGTGGTCCCAGCTACTTGGGAGGCTGAGGTGGGAGGATCACCAGAGCCCAGAAGTTGGGGGCTGCAGTGAGCTATGATCATGCCACTGCACTCCAGCCTGGGCAACAAAGCTAGATCTTGTCTCAAAAACAAAAACAAAACAAACAAACAAGCAAAGTGTGAAAGATGTAGCAAATGAGCTGGAGGGCAGCAGCTGGGATGATAATCCTTAAGTGTTTGGACCTGGGGCTCAATGTTATGGGGAATCCCTGAGGGTTTGGAGTGGGAGAGTGAGCTGACCCAGCGGCAGTTTGGAAAATAATGCTCCAGTGTGTGGCCCAGAGACACAAGCTGTGGTCTCTGCTTGAGAGAAGCACTTCCTGCTACACACCCCCAGTCTCCCCCAGGACCAAGCCTGCAGCAGCCCAGTGCCGGGTCAAATGCCCTTTGGGGACCTAGGAGTTGAGGACCTGGTTTCAGCAGGACAACCTTGTCTTAAAGGGAAGCCTGGCCATTGGGACCTTGCTCCCTGAGGCTTCCTCTCAGAAGAGCTTATAGCAACCCCGCCCCCCCACCCCGCCCCCAACACCCAGTGCTTGTTCCTAGGAGCACAAAGGGGCTTTGGAGGCAGCTGGAAGAAAATTAAAAGGCAGCAAAACCCAAACCCCACCAGAGAGGGTGTCTGCGCTGGGGACTGTTTGCTGATCACAGTCTCCAAAATGTTAACTCAACACACACTCTCTCGTGACTTTAAAATGCACCCAGCATTGAGCCAGGCACGGTGGCTCACACCTGTGATCCCAGCACTTTGGGAGGCTGTGGTTGAGGGTATCGTTTGGTTTCAGGAGTTTGAGGCCAGCCTGGACAGCGCAGTGAGACTCTGTCTCTCCAAAAAAATACATAAATGGGCCAGGTGCGGTGGCTCACACCTGTAATCCCAGCACTTTGGGAGGCCAAGGCAGATGGATTACGAGGTCAGGAGATCGAGACCATCCTGGCTAACACGGTGAAACCCCATCTCTACTAAAAATATAAAAAATTAGCCAGGCGTGGTGGTGGGCACCTGTAGTCCCAGCTACTCGGGAGGCTGAGGCTGGAGAATGGCGTGAACCCGGGGGGCGGAGCTTGCAGTGAGCCGAGATCGCGCCACTGGACTCCAGCCTGGGCAACAGAGCGAGACTCCGTCTCAAAAAAAAAAAAACAGAAATACAAAAACGAGCCTGGTGTGGTGGCTCACGCCTGTAATCCCAGCATTTGGGGAGGCTGCGGTGGGGAGATTGCTTGGTTTCAGGAGTTTGAGACCAGCCTGGGCAACACAGAGAGACCCCATCTCTATGAAAATACAAAAATTAGCCGGCATGGTCATGCATGCCTATAGTCCCAGCTACTGAGGAGGCTGAGGCGGGAGAATCCCTTGAGCCCATGGGGTTGAGGCTGCAGTGAGCCATGTTGGTGCTACTGCACTCCAGTCTGGTCAACAGAGTGAGACTCTGTCTCAGGAAAAGGAAGAAAGGAAGGAAAGTACCTATCATTTAGATGCCCCCACACACGTACACACACTCATGCACACACACATGATGCATACATGTACAGTGTGCAGTTTACAGAGAAGAGCAGACACAGGGGGATAGTAGAAGCGGGAGAAACAGGTGGACTGATCACGCTGTCCACAGTGGTGGCAGCCCCGGAATGAGCAGCTGTCCAGAGCCGAGCTGGCGACAGTGGCACCAAGTGGTTAATGCACCCTGGATCCCTGAAGGCCTCCCTGCTCTCCCCAGGGTCTCATGCAGGGGTCCAGCTGGTGGCCTCTGCTCCCTCCCTCCTTCATCTCCCCACCACAACCCTGCTCCGGGGCCCTGAAGCAGCTGATCCCCATCATCTGATGGAAGGGAGTGGCGGCCGGGACTTGCACTCCTCTGAGCCACTGTCCCCAGTGCCCAGCAGAAAACAGGTCAGAAAGATGCCTGCAGAGGGAGGAGTTCGCTTAGGAGCTTCCCCTCCCCAGTGAGAAGCTCAGCTCGGGAGACTATAGGGCAAGGGTTGCTGTGGGTCACATGTAGAGCCGGTGAGAAGCTGGAAAATACAGCACAGTCTGGAGAGGGGGTCAGGGAGGAGGTGGGCAGCTCCCTCAGTCTCTCTTCACACCTCTTCCTATAGAATCTTCCATTCCCAGCTGGAAAATACAGCACAGTCTGGAAAGGGGGTCAGGGAGGAGGTGGGCCGCTCCCTCAGTCTCTCTTCACACCTCTTCCTATAGAATCTTCCATTCCCAGCTGGAAAATACAGGACAGTCTGGAAAGGGGGTCAGGGAGGAGGTGGGCCGCTCCCTCAGTCTCTCTTCACACTTCTTCCTATAGAATCAACAGCCCTGGGAGGTATGAAGTGGTGTCTCATTGTGGTTTGGATTTGCATTTCCTTAATGACCAATGACATCGTGCGTCTTTCCATGGGCTTATTGGCCATTTGTATATTTTCTTTGGCTAGATGTCTATTCAAGTCCTTTGCCCATTTTTTTTAAAGTGGGTTATCTTTTAATTGCTGAGTTGTGTGATTCACGATGGTCAACAAGCTGGGAAAAAATGGGCAGGTATCTAGGCTCTGCTGGGTCCCGAGGGCAGCGAGCTGTGGATGCCTCCACAATGTTTCCTGAATGAATGCCTAGAAAAACACACCAACGCACCCTTTCCCTCTTTTTTTCTCTCTCTCTTTTTTTTTTTTTGAAGACACAGGGTCTTGCTCTGCCACCTAGGCTGGAGTGCAGTGGTGTGATCCTAGGTCACTGCAGCCTCCAACTCCTGGGCTCAAGCAATCCTCCTACCTCAGCCTCCCTAGTAGCTGCGACTATAGGCACCCACCATCATGCCCAGCTAATTTTTTTAATTTTATTTTTTGTAGAGATGGGGTCTCGCTGTGCTGCCCAGGCTGTGTCTCAAATTCCTGGCCTCAAACGATCCTCCCACTTTGGCCTCTCAAAGTGCTGAGATTACAGCGAGTTCCCTCTTTATCCACATTGTACAACATGAAAAAACAAAAGCTTGGACAGATTCAGTGGCTGGCCCAAGGTCACAGAGCCAGGCTGGAACACAGATCTCCATTTCCTCAACCCACAGTCAAACTATCTTGTGGCTGTAGCTGTTGACTCATGCTGACCTGTAGATTTCTCGGAAAAGCTATTGGGCAAGAGAAAGAAGAGGCAAAACAAAAGTGACCTCCTCTTCTGAAAAGATTTCTCAAGGGCCAGAGTCCCAGGAATGTCTTCTGTCCTGGAAGGGGCTGAAGGTTCTAGAAGTTGGTTGCCAGCTTGGCTGTTTCACCGATGTGAATGTGAGTATGTGTGTGTGCGTACAGTGTGCCTGTGTGTTCATGCAGGTGTGTCGGCAGGTGCTGCAATGCCAGGACCCTGCCCATCCATGCCCCTCTGCCTGCCATGCCCCCCGGTGCACCTGGCAGAGGCTGGGAGCCTGCAGAAAGCATAGCCGGTCAGACACTGCCACCTGCTGGACATACTGGGCACAGCATGCAGATGGCTTGGGGCCCTGGCACTTCATCTCCTAGATCTTCTAAGGCCCCCAGAAAGTAGTGTCCTCCATCACCCCTCATTGCCTATGTGGGCCTCTCTAGAAGACACCTACAGGGTGTAATCTCAGCACTTTGGGAGGCCTGTAATCCCAGCACTTTGGGAGGCCAAGGCGGGCGGATCACCCTGAGCTCAGGAGTTCAAGACCAGCCTGGCTAACACAGTGAAACCCTGTCTCTACTAAAAATATAAAAATTAGCCGGGCATGGTGGTGGGTGCCTGTAATCCCAGCTACTTGGGAGGTTGAGGCAGGAGAATTTCTTGAACCCGGGAGGCAGAGGTTGTAGTGAGCTGAGATCGCGCCATTGCGCTCCAGCCTGGGTGACTGAGCAAGACTCCGTCTCAACAAATAAATAAATAAATATAAATATATATATATATATATAAAGGAAAACACCTACTGATGAAATTTTATATAAAGGAAAACACCTACTGATGAAATTTTTGGCACTATGAACCCCTTTAAGTCAAGTCAAGCCCTCTTCTCAGAATAATGTTTTCAAAAGCATAATATAAAATAGTGCTGGACACACTGGCTCACACCTATAATCCCAGCACTTCAGGAGGCTGAGGCAAGAGGATCACCTGAGGCCAGGAGTTCGAGACAAACCTGGGCAACACAGCAAGACCCCATCTTTACAAAAAAAATTTTTTTTAATTAGCCAGGTGTGGTGACTTATACCTGTGATCCTAGCACTTTGGGAGGCCAAGGCAGGAGGATCACTTGAGGCCAGGAGTTCAAGACCAGTCTGGGCAACACAGCAAGACCCCTATCTCTACAAAAACTTTCTTAAAAAATTAGCCACCTATAATCTCAGCACTTTGAGAGGCCAAGGCAGGAGGATTGCTTGAGGCCAAGAGTTTGAGACCAGCCTGGGCAACATAGCAAGACCCCGTCTCAACAGAAAATTTAAAAGCCAGCTGGGTGTGGCAATGGACACCTGTGGTACCAGCTACTTGGGAGGCTGAGGTGGGAGGATCGCTTGAGCCCAGGAGTTCGAGGCTGCAGTGAGCTGTGATCACACTACTGCACTCCAGCCTGGGGGACAGAGCAAGACCCTGTCTCTAAACAAATACATAAATAAAGATGTAATTTCTCCCATCCAAGTACCTCAATGCTCTCCATGGATCCCTTGGGGATTAGGGTAGCTCAGTTTAAGAGACTCTGACCCATTCCCTGCCTGATGACCCTGGAGCCTCCTCGGCCCGTTGGCCCACTACCACAGGGGACCCAGCTTAGCTCGCTCCCTCAGCCCCTGCCACACTGTCTACAGCCCACCTGCTCTCCCAGCCTCCAGGCTCTGACCTTTCCTCCTCAACACAGAACAAGGCACCACCCTCAGAAGCCAGGCCAGTGGCTTTCTGCTCCAAGGATGGATAATTGCCCGATCTGATGTCCAAGAGGCCGCCATGCCAGAAGGGGCCCACACCGCAGTCCCTCTCTCCAGGATTCAGGGAGGGAGGCCCCTGCCTCCTGACACCTGGACATCACCACGTCTCACACCAGGGCTTCCGGGCCATTTGTCCTGACCTATGGGGTCTTCTGGACAGTCTGGACAGACATTGAGTTTGTTCCTTAGAGTCTTGTGTTCCCTCCCCTAATTCCAGTCATTGTGAGGTTACAACACAAGTGTGAGGAAGTAACCCTTTCTCCCTCACGCCATCCCTCTTTCCTTTCAACAATATTTAATGAACACCTGCTATGTGCTGGGTAGTATTCTGGGTGTTAGAAGTAGAAATAGTGAACAAAATAGGCAAAATCCTTTGTTTCTTCAAGTTTATATACCATGTAAGGCTCAGATTAAATAAATAAGTTAAGGCCAGCTGCAGTGGGTCATGCCTGTAATCCCAGCACTTTGGGAGGCCGAGGTAGGAGGATCCCTGGAGACCAAGGGTTCCAGACTAGCCTCAGCAACATAGCAAGACCCCATCTCTACGAAAAATTTTTGAAAATTAGCTGGGCATGGGGGTGGGCTCCTGCGGTCTCAGCTACTTGGGAGGCTGAGATGGGAGGATTGCTTGAGCCAGGGAGGCTGGGGCTGCAGTGAGCTATGATTACACCACTGCACTCCAGCCTGGGTGACAGAGTAAGACCCTGTCTCTATAAAAAAAAAAAGTACAAATAAATTTTAAAATAAATAAATTAATAGTATGTTAGGCAAAGTGTGGTGGCTCACGCCTGTAATCCCAGCACTTTAGGAGGCAGAGGCGGGCAGATCACTTGAGACCAGCCTGGCCAACATGGCGAAACCCTGTCTCTACTAAAATTACAAAAAAATTAGCCAGGCCTGGTGGTGGGTGCCTGTAATTCCAGCCACTTGGGAGGCTGAGGCAGGAGAATCACTTGACTCTGAGAGGCAGAGGTTGCAGTGAGCCAAGATCGCACCACTGCACTCCAGCCTGGGCGACAGAGCAAGACTCCATCTCAAAAAATAAATAAATAAATAAATAGTATGTTAGAAGGTGACATATGCCATGAGTATAAGGGCAGGTAGGAGAGGAGAGTGCCAAGTTGACCTCACAGATGAAGGTGATGTTTGAACAGCCGTGAAGGAGCAGAGAGGGAACCCCACACGTGTCCAGGAAACAGCATCCTGCCCGGCAAAGGGAACAACTCGGGAAAGACCCAGCCGGACAAGCAGCAGGGGCTGGGGGTGACAAGGTCACAGGCCAGGTTGGACAGGGATTTGGGGGGCCACCAGAAGGATTTGGGGTTTGCTCTGAGAAGGGAGACACTGAAGGGTTTGGGGCAGAGGAAGATGTGGTCTTGGAGCAGTTTTGTGGACAAACTTCTGGCTCAGTGAGGGGTGAGCAGGAGCTTCCAGGCATTATGAGAGCCCTGCCAGGGACCAGGGTGGTGGCAGCAGGGGAGGAGGGAGCAGTGGTCAGATTCTGGATCTCAGTTGAAGGATTTCTCATAGGATGGATATGAAATGTGAGAGACGGAGCTGCCGAAAATGACGTGGGGAAGTCTGTTTCCTGGGGCTGCCGAAACAAAGTACCACGAACTAGGTGGCTTAAAACAACAGAAACGGGACCAGGCGCAGTGGTTCACACCTGTAATCCCAGCACTTTGGGAGGCCGAGGCGGGTGGATCACGCGAGGTCAGGAGTTCAAGACCAGCCTTGCCAACATGGTGAAACCCCATCTCTACTAAAAATACAAAAATTAGCCGGGTGTGGTGGTGGGTGTCTGTAGTCTCAACTACTCAGGAGGCTGAGGCAGGAGAATCGCTTGAACCGGGGAGGCAGAGGTTGTAGACAGCCGAGATCGTGCCACTGCACTCCAGCCTTGGAGCAAGACTCTGTCTCAACAAAACAAAACAAAAAACTCAGGGCTGGGCACGGTGGCTCACGCCTGTAACCCCAACATTTTGGGAGGCCAAGGCAGGAGGATAACTTGAGCTCAGGAGTTCGAGACCAGCCTGGGCAAGATAGTGGAGCCTCATCTCTACAAAAAATAAGCAGAAAATTAGCCATGGATGGTGGCATGCACCTATAGTCCCAGCTACTCAGGAGGCTGAGGTGGGAGAATCACTTGAGCCCAGGAGGTCAAGGCTGCAGTGAGCTATGATCATGCCACTGCACTCCAGCCTGGATGACAGAGAGACTCTGTCTAAAAGAAATAATAAGTAAATAAAAATAAATAAGGCTAGGTGTGGTGGCTCACACCTGTAATCCCAGCACTTTGGGAGGCCGAGGAGGGCGGATCACAAGGTCAAGAGATCAAGACCATCCTGGCCAAAGATGGTGAAACCCCATCTCTACTAAACATATAAAAATTAGCCAGGCGTGGTGGCATGTGCTTGTAATCCCCGCTACTTGAGAGGCTGAGGCAGGAGAATTGCTTGAACTAGGGAGTCAGAGGTTGCAGTGAGCCGAGATCACGCCACCGCACTCCAGCCTGGCGACAGAGTGAGACTCCATCTCAAAATAAATTAATAAAAAGAAATAAAAGAAACGCAGAATCCCAGGCCCCACTCCAGACCTCCAAAATGAAAATTCTTGTTTACCAAGATCTCTAGCAATTCTCATGAACCTCAAAGTTTAAGAAGCCTGCTAGAGACTAGTGGTTCTCATACCTGATATGCACCAGAATCGCAGAGGGCTTGTGAAAACAGGTGGCTGCCCCCCTACCCAGGCACTGCTTCAGGTATCAGGTCGAGCCCAAGGGTCTGCATTTCCAACACGTCCCCAGGTGTGGTCCACGTTCCTCCTCTGGCTCTAGAATCCCCCTGAGGTCTCAGACAGGGATGTATGTCCAAGTCACCCGGGGACAGCTCTCCCCACCTCCAGGGACCTGAACTGGCTCCCTTCAGTTGTCTTCACCACAGAGGACAAGTGGGATGTCCTGCTGCGTCACAGCACTGCCGTTGCTGTAGGCAAAAACGTCCATGCACAAAAGAGAGACTCCGGCCACACCGTCTATGCTTGGCTATATTCAGAGCACACAAGCTTTATTTAGCAACAATGGCAGTATTTCATGAGAATGAGCTGCACAATAGTGTAAATGCCATTTTCTGCACACAGCCTGGGAGCAGATGGTTACAGCGACAGAGCCCAGACCCCACAGTCCTCCCCTGCCCTTCCTGACAGGCTCCGGCTACTTCTGGCCTCATTATTGTCTCTCTCAGCCACAGCCCAGGTCGCTGGGCCAGAAAGGAGGGTGCAGGCTGGTTCCGCTGCTCAGGCTCTGTCATCCTGCTTCTTCCTTCTCAAGGCCACCTCGGGAGCAGCTGGCCGGCAAGAATGCCCCCCTCACACACAGGGAACCCAAGTCCCTGCTGACTCAACCTCTTCTTTTTTTTTTTTTTTTGAGACAGAGTCTCGCTCTGTCACTCAGGCTGGAGTGCAGTGGCGCCATCTGGGCTCACTGCAAGCTCTGCCTCCCGGGTTCGCACCATTCTCCTGCCTCAGCCTCCTGAGTAGCTGGGACTACAGGCGCCCACCACCACGCCCGGCTAACTTTTTGTATTTTTTTAGTAGAGACGGGGTTTCACCGTGTTAGCCAGGATGGTCTCGATCTCCTGATCTCGTGATCCACCCGCCTCGGCCTCCCAAAGTGCTGGGATTACAGGCATGAGCCACCGTGCCCGGCCCTGACTCAACCTCTTCTACCGCTGCAAGGCCTTTTCCTCAGTGAAAGTTTCACAGATGGGTTTCGATAAAATAAGGTGATATTTATAAAGCACTCTGCAATCACTCAGTATTAGTCCTGCCCCCCATCCAGCCCCCTGCCAGCCAGCAGGGACTAGGATGGCCTTATAAAGGGCGCAAGAACTGCAGAGACAAAGCACAAAGGGAGGGCCCGGGCCCAGAACCTGTCAGGGCTGCTTGGAGGTCAAATTTCCTTTCAGCTCTAGTGCAGGGTGCATCCCAGCAACCGACTTAACCAGATACAGAGCTAATCATCTGAAATGCCCATGTGACGCATGTGTTTATATTTCTGTGTGTGTGTGTGTGTGTGTGTGTGGTGTGTGTGCAGTGTGTGTGCACATGCACACTTCTCTCTGTGAGTGTGCCCATCTATGTGTACAACCTTTAGTTATGGATTTTTAACCCTTTATGACCTTCTTTCTAGCTCTCTGGCACAGGCAGGGCTGTCTGGGGGAGGAAACTGAGAACCCCCAATGGACAGCAGATGTGCCAATATGAGAGGAATGGGCAGTGGGCAGCCAGGCCCACCTGGGAGTCAACACGGAACACCCCAAGCATCAAAGTCCTGCACGAAGCCTCTTCAAAGGTAGGGGGTCAAGGGGGTGGTAACCGAGTGGGGCTTATGTCAGTGGCTGGACTGTACAGATGGGTGAATGGCTGGGGTCAGGGGTGACAGAGAGGGAGGGGCTTGTGGCAGTGGCTGAACTGTACAGATGGATGGATGATCCAGGCCAACAGCCCCACGCAAATGAACCCCTCCTGGTCAGTGGTGCACACCACCCTGCTGGAAACTCCAAGTCAGCAGTCAGTTAACACTGAGATGGGGTGGGGAGGGGGAGTGCTCACACGGTGTAAGTTTTGACAGACTTATAGAGGGGCGGGAGCAGCCCGTGGTTCTCACGAACAATTTCCAGGTACTCAGATGGAGTCTCCAGCAAGAAAGGCCCACAGCACATCTGGCAGCAGCACCTGACCCCAGAGGGTGGCTCCGGGTTCTTGTCAGACATGGGGGAAAAGTCAAAATCAGCCACCTATGATGAACAAAATCCCACGGGTCAATCACCCGCCCACCAGGAGCCCCATCAGGTGGCCTTATGAGCTCAGCTGCCTGGTGGCAGAGTGCACAGAAACACCTTTCTGGCACCACACAGATGCAAGAGATGGATATAGGAGATAAATCAGATGGGACACCAACTTAGCAATTTTTCCTGGTCTACAGATGCCTCTTGGGCACATCACCCCAAGTCCCGGAGCCTCACTGTAATATCAAGACCCCCTCCAGGCATCCTGGCCTGGCCCCCATACCCTCTCTAAACATCCTCTCTAGGCAAGGCCCAGTAGTCCAGCCCCCACCCCACTGAGTACCCACCTCCACCATGTCCTTTTGCTGAGTGGCATTCCGCAGGGTCATGTACATGATGAAGGCCAACATCACAGTGATAAGTGTAGCACATGGGAAAGCAAAGACAGCCGGCTGGATTCCTGGGAATGAAAGAAGTAACATTACAGGACTGGGTAGCTGGTACTACAGTGCTGGTTCTCAGGAAGCAAGCACAACAAAGGAGGGAATGGTCAAGCCTCACCAGTGATTTTTTTTACCCTCATGTACATGCATCCCAACTGGGCAACCCCAATAGGTAAATCCAGGACTTCACAAAAAATAAACTGGGGTCTGGGTAGGGGTCTTTCAGCTTACATCCACAAGTTACTTGGTAGCAACTTCCAAGAGGGGCAGCTAAATTCCTCACACCTTGAGTGAGGGCTGGACTCAGCGACCAGCTCCTAGTGTACAGCAGATGAAAGGAGTGACAGTGCATGACTCCTGAGTCTAAGCCATAAAAGACACCACAGCTCCCTCTTTGCTCTCTCGGGTGACACACTTTTGGGAAGGGCAGCCATGTTGTGAGGTCACCCAATCAGCACTGTGTCCCCTGCTTCAGCTTCTCACGCTCTGGCAACTGCAGGCTCACCCAATAAACCTGTTGCTATGAAATGGTATGGTAGAAAGAGTCCAGTGTCTGAAGTTGAACAGTCCTGGGTTCAAATCCTAGCTCTGAATAGGCTACCTCATGCTAATGCTGACCTGCAAGACTGCTAAGGAGATGCAATAAGAAGAGGGGTGTTGATGTGTGTGGCATGTGGTAGGTGATCAGGAAGTGTGGGTTCCCTCTCCCTTTTCCCTCACCCTCTGCCATGAGGGTCTGTTTCCAAAGAAAAGTTGTCATTGATTACCTGTACTGCTGTCTTCTCTGCAGAATTCAGGGGGTTCCTGATTGGAACTTGGTCCCCAGAGGGTGCTGAGAGATGCAGGGCTCAAGTGACCTGATGATGCCCACAAAGTAAGCCAGGGCCAAGATTGAGTGTAGCATCCTCTCAGGGGCCCAGAGTGGGATTGGGGAAACTGGAGGGGACAGTGACAGCTTCAGGTGCATCCATAGGACCAACCTTGAAGACAGGTGCAGCTGGCAGGGTTTGGCATGAGCTTGGGAGCACTGGGAAGAACTAACTCCTACCCCAGGACCAGGTATCTGAAACCCTGGCTCAGGCTCAGGCTGACATCCAGTCTTGTTGCCTCCCTGTGCCTTAGTTTCCCCTTTTGTAGCATCAAAGGTAGAAGTAGGTTGGGCATCTGAAAGACAGTGCCTTCAGGACCTGAGATCCTACTCTATGTAAGGAAGTACTTCTCTGGGGCTCCCAGAGTCCTCCATAAAAATGAAGTGTAGAACCCAATGCTGTCATCAGCAAAGCCCACAATCGTAAGCCAGGGGCTGGGCTGATGATAGTTTTGGAAGGGTATTTCAAGAAAGAAGGTTGGGCATCCTTTTCTCTTTTTTATTTTTTATTTATTTTTCTGGAGACAGGGTCTCACTCTGTCGCTCAGGCTGGAGTGCTGTGGTGTGATCTTGGCTCATTGCAGCCTCAACCTCCTGGGCTCAAGTGATCTACCACATCAGCTTCCCGAGTAGCATAGCAGAGACCTACAGGCACACGCCACTCTCTCTCTCTCTCAATCCCTCTCTCTCTCTCTGTCTCTCTCATATATATATATATATATATATATATTTTTTTTTTTTTTTTTTTTTTTTGAGACAAGAGCCTCTCTGTGGCCCAGGCTGGAGTGCAGCAGCTCAATCTCAGCTCACTGCAACCTCCACCTCCCAGGTTCAAGGGATTCTCATGCCTCCACCTCCTGCGTAGCTGGGATTACAGACTCCCACCACCACACCCAGCTAACTTTTTGGTATTTTTAGTAGAGACAGGTTTTGCCATGTTGGCCAGACTGGTCTCAAACTCCTGGCCTCAAGTGATCCACCCACCTCGGCCTCTCAAAGTGCTGCAATTACAGGCACGAGCCACCGCATCTGTCCTATTTTTATATCTTTTGTAGAGACAGAGTTTTGCCACGTTGCCCAGGCTGGTCTCAGACTCCTGGGTTCAATCAATCCACCCGCCTCAGCCTCCCAGAGTCCTGGGAGCCACCATGCCTAGCCCAGGCATCCTTATTAACAATATGCAATGCCTTCTCCCTGCAAGACTCACTACAACACTGTGAGTTGAGTAGAGTTACTGTTGGGGATGCTGGTTTTAGCAGTGGCAACTGCTGGGGCAGGGGTGATGGTGATGAGGGAGGGAACATTGCAATCATGGTGGCTCATGTGGTGCAAAAGTGTTTGCGCTGGGGACGTGTGGTCTTGGAAATATGTGGGAGAAGACATTGGCATGGTTGCTTTCGGTCCATGAAGCTGGCATTGGGGCAGGTGGTGGCATGGGCTTATAGATGTGGGTAGGGTCGGGGTCATTGAGGTGACTTGGTGAGAATGCCTATAGAGTCGTTAGTGGTGGCAATGGTGGTCCTGGAAGAGTTGTCAGGAAAGCATATAGTAATGGTGGTAGCTGAGTTGGTTACAGTTGTTAGTGGTGCTGGTGTTGATGGTGGTGCTGGTAGAATCGATGGGTGCCATATTGGGGTTGGCAGAGTTGGTTGCTGGTGGGATTGGAGAGTTTGGTGGTGGTGGTATTGGCAGTTGGCCAGCGCTGATGTTGGCGGTCACTGGAGTCAGTGGGGTTATGGATGGTGCTGATGCTAGCGGGCTTTGTTGCTGAGGACCTTGGTAAGGCTGGCTGGTAGGAGTGTATTGGTGGTGGTGGCAGGATGGACAGGCTTGTGCTGCCCATGTGGCACTGGAGCAGAAGGCGAGGTGTCACTTACTGGAGGGCCACACCTGGATCTTGTGGTACTGATGTGTCTTGCTGATGATATTCTCGGCCCGGATGCTGAAGCAGTAGTCCCCAGGGTCCCTGAAGGTGTGGGTCAGGTTGTACGCTGTGCTGGCCACGGACACAGGGTGGCACTCCCCTTCCTCCAGCGGGAGGCACTCAGGCTTGAGACGCCAGCACACAGTCAGAGGAGGGCTGCAGGGAAATGGGGGCGGTTTTTAAGAAAAGGCTCAGCAAAGCGTGTCAGCACAGACCAAGTCCAAGACAGGCCAGGTGGGCAGGAACTTCAGTGTCCTTTCCAGGACAGGACATCAAGCCGTCCTGGACTCAGCTTCATGCATTCCAGACCAGGGGACACTATGGTGCAAAAGAGATGGTCCCGGACCCCCAAGAGAATTCCAAGTGAATAAGGCCAACAGAGATATGCATAGACTGCTCACTGGAGGCAGGATGAGCGGTCTGATGGCACACATGGTGTACCATAGAAGCCCAGGGGAATAATAAGCACATCCCCCTTTTTGTTTTTTGCATTTTACGAGACAGGGACTCACTCTATTACCCAGGCTGAAGTGCAGTGGCTCAATCATAGCTCACTGCAGCCTCCAGCTCCTGAGCTCAAGCGATCTTCCTGCCTCAGCCTCCCGAGTAGCTGGGGCTACAGGCACCAGCCACCATGCCCAACTAATTTTTAAATTTAATTTAATTTAATTTTTTATTAATTATTTATTTAGAGATGGAGTCTCACTCTGTTGCCCAGGCTGGAGTGCAATGGCGCGATCTTGGCTCACTGCAACCTTCACCTCCCAGGTTCGAGCCTCAGCCTCCTAAGTAACTGGGACTACAGGCACACACAACCATGCCTGGCTAATTTTTGTATTTTTAGTAAAGACAGGGTTTCGCCATGTTGGCTAGGCTGGTCTCAAACTCCTGATCTCAGGTGACCCGCCCGCCTCGGCCTCCCAAAGTGCTGGTATTACAGGCGTGAGCCACTGCGCCTGGCCAATTTTTTAATTTTTTAATAGCGATGGGACTATATTGCCCAGGGTGGTCTCCAACTCCTAGCCTCAAGTATTCTCCTGCCCCAGCCTCCTGAAGTGCTGGGATTACAGGCATGAGCCACTGTAACCAGCATGAGAGAGTTGTTTTTTGTTTGTTTTGTTTTGTTTTTGTTTTTGTGGGGTTTTTTTGACAGAGTCTCACTCTGTCACCCAGGCTGGAGTGCAGTGGTGCGATCTCCGCTCACTGCAACCTTTGCCTCCTGGGTTCAAGTGAGTCTTCCACCTCAGCCTCCCAAGTAGCTGGGATTACAGGCATGCACCACCGCGCCTGGCTAATTTTTGTATTTTTTGGTAGAGACCAGGGTTTCACCATGTTGGCCAGGCTAATCTTTAACTCCTGACCTCAAGTGATCCACCCACCTCAGCCTCTGAAAGTGCTGGGATTGCAGACATGAGCTACCGTCCCTGACCATGAGAGCATTCTTAATGAGGTAGCCAGAGAAGGCTTCCTGGAGGAGGTGACATTTGAGCAGATCTGAATGGATAAATGAACGTTTGATGGGTGAGAAAGGATAAGGGCATTCCAAGTTATCCACATTCCACAAGCATAGGCTCAGAAGCTGGAAAATGCAGGTCCATCCAAGGAATGTGAAATGAGCATTCCAATTCCACACAACACTAGGTCCACAGGAAAAGCCATGCACTCATGCCACCTCAAATTCAGGGCTGCTAAACCCACAGGGCTTCCCATTCTCCCCATGCTAAGCTCCTGCCTCCAAAGCCCCGTGAAAACTACCTCCAACCCCTAAATTATTCACAGTTCATCTTCCTCTTCCCCTGGCCTGCATTGCTCACTCTCTGTCTGGCCTAGCATCCCTCTCATGTGTCTCTGTGTGGGCACAAGAGTCCTTCAAGGGCGGGTCGGGCACGGTGGCTCACGCCTGTAATCCCAGCACTTTGGGAGGCCGAGGTGGGCGGATCACTTGAGGTCAGGAGTTTGAAACCAGCCTGGCCGACATGATGAAACCCTGTCTTTACAAAAAATACAAAAATTAGCCCAGCGTGGTGGCATGCACCTGTAATCCCAGCTACTCGGGAGGCTGAGGCAGGAGAATCGCTTGAACCCGGGAGGCGGAGGTTGCAGTGAGCTGAGACTGCGCCACTGCACTCAAGCCTGGGCAACAAAGCAAGTCTCTGTCTGAAAAAAAGAAAGAGTCCTTTAATGCCTGGGCCCTGACCACTGATGTCTGCGGCTCTATCCATCCCAGTGGCCCCAGGGAGGGGCATCCTCATGGACAGAATGCACTCGGCATCTGTGTCTCCTCACCTACTAAACACTCAGCCTGATGCTGTTCTTGCCAGGAGCCTGGGCCAGGCTGCCTTGATTAGACTGACTGATGAGAATCCCCTGGAATGATCTGCTTCCGTGTCATGCGGGGTGCCCCACCCTGCACACAGAACCCTTGGAAATCTTGTCTACTCTGGTCTAGAAGCTTCCAGAATAGCATCTTGCCCAAAGCAGATGCTCAAGCAACTTTTGCCTGCTGGTGCAAGCTCCCCTGTGCAGACTGGAGGGCAGAACAGATTTGCTTTTTTTGTTTTTTGTTTTTTTGTTTTTTTGTTTTTTGGGCAGAGTCTTGCTCTGTCGCCCAGGCTGGAGTGCAATGGCGGGATCTCGGCTCACTGCAACCTCCATCTCCCAGGTTCAAGCAATTCCCCTGCCTCAGCCTCCCGAGTAGCTCAAATTACAGGCATGAGTCACAGCACCCGGCCTCAGAAAAGGCTTTTGAAGGCAGGCATTCCAAGGGGCTTAGAAGAATAAGAAACATCTGGACATGTGAAGGGAGAGAAGAGAACCCTGAAAGAACCACATGGGCAAAGATCTGGGGGCTGGAAAATAGGCCATGTCATACACAGAGGGCTTCTCAACAGGAGGGATCCCTCCCAACCTTTGTCTCCATGCCCATGGTGAATACAGCCCCAAAAGGCAGGTCCTCCCTCCCTGGGACCTCAAGAATTGAGCTGAGGGCTAGGTGTGGTGGCTCATGCCTGTAATCCCAGCACTTGGGGAGGCCAAGCTGGGAGGATCACTTGAGCTCAGGAGACTGAGACTAGCCTGGGCAACATAGTGAGAACCCATCTCTACAAAAATTAAAAATTGGCCAGGCATGGTGGTGCCCACCTGTAGTTCCAGCCACCCAGGAGGCTGAGGCAGGAGAATCATTTAAGCCCAGGAGGTCAAGGCTACATTGAGCTGTGATGGTGCCACTGCACTCCAACCTGGGTGACAGGGCGAAACTCTGTCTCTAAAAAATGCAAATAAAGGCAGGACGCAGTGGCTCACACCTGTAATCTCAGCACTTTAGGAGGCCAAGGCGGGTGGATCACTTGAGGTCAGGAGTTGGAGACCAGCCTGGGCAACACGGTGAAACCCCATCTCTACTAAAAATACAAAAATTAGCCGGGCATCGTGGAGTGCACCTGTAATCCCAGCTAGTCGGGAGGCTGAGTCAGGATAATCGCTTGAACCAGGGAGGCAGAGGTTGCAGTGAGCCAAGATTGCGCCACTGCACTCCAGCCTGGGCGAAAGAGCGAGACTCTGTCTCAAATAAATAAATAAATAATAAAATAAAATACTGGAGCTGAGCCCATGCTCTCCCCATGGCCCAGCCTCAAGACAAAGTGGCACTGCCCTTCCATGAGGTCCCAGACCTGGGGCCTGTCACAGAGCAAAACAGACTTGGGGTCACCGTGAAGGGGGATGTGCAGAGCCCACGGGGCACCCCCAGTGCGCTCTGGAGCTCACTTACCTCCCCAGGAAGTTCAAGGTCATGGTCATCTTTTGGAAGGTCTGAATTAGGGTGGGCCCCAACACTTGGATGCCTCGAAGGGTTTCTGTAAGGCAGAGAGAACCCCGTTAGACCTGGTGGCTAAGGATTGCTGTCGAGGCTCCCAGGGCACAGGGTGGTGCGACTGCCACCCTGTCCTCCCCTCCGTCCCTCTCCTAAGAGCAGGCCACAGGTCTGTGCGGGGTTCCTCTGGGTCCTGCCCTCCCCTGTCAGTGGCAGGTGCTGAAGCCTGCTCAGAGGGAGGAAAGTAGGAAAGGCAGGCAAACACACAATTGTCCTGCCCATTGCCAAGTCATCGTCTGTGTCATACAGGAGAGCACCATCCTGTCAGCAAGAACCAAGACATCTTCTGCAGCTGCCCAAGGGCTCCCTCTCACCAAAGCCAGGGAGAGATAGAGACCCTCCCACCCCAGGGTGAGCCTCGGTGGGAGGCCGATGGGGCCGGGGAACAGGGAATGGCATGGACTGGCCAATTCACAGCAGACACCTGGTCACCGGCTCAGGCTCTGGGAGCAGGCAGCCCGGGGCACAAGGGCCGCTCAGCCACTGCACAGCCACATGATCCCATCCGTGGCCTGCAGCGCTCTGTCTGAAGCAGGGTTAATGATAGACGCTCCTCAGAGGTCTGTGGGGCTCCAGAAGACAGGGTGTGAGTCCAGCCCAGAGCCACTGTGATCTGTGCGTACGGTGACCCCACTCTGGAACCCCCAGACTGCATCAGCCTGCCTGGACACCCACCCTGCAGCTTCAGCGAGGCGGAGAAGTCCCCGGTCTTCTGCTTCACAGCCCTCGTGGCATCCGGCTCCACCTCTTCCCACTCCGCCACCACTTTGAGCTTCACGGTGAAGGTCCCGATGATGGAATAGTTATAATAGACCACGGAGTCTTCAGTCACCATCTGGGTCCTGTTAGGAGACAGGGAGGAGAGAGGAGGAAGACAGCAGACGGTTGTTTCCCCTTCCTGTAACTCAGAAGTGATTCATGGGACTTGCCAGAGTCAGGGGAGGCTGTACAGTGATACTCCCAGCTACCAGTGAGCACACCTGTCATTACAGCCTAGAGCCAGCCAGGGCTCCAGGTCAGCTGGCCCATTTTCCAGATGAGCAAACCGAGGCCAGAGAAGGCCTAAAATTCAGGAAGATTACAAATTTCTCACATTAGCCAAAGTTCAAGGGCTCAACAGCCCCACATGGTGAAGACAGAAGAATTTTTTGTCAAAAATTTTTTGTTTTTGTTGTTTTTGTTTTTTGAGACAGGGTCTCACTCTGTCACCCAGTGGCACAATCATGGCTCACTGCAGCCTTGAATTCCTGGGCTTGAGCAGTCCACCTGTGTCAGCCTCCCAAGTAGCAGGGATCACAGGCGTGTACCACTGTGCCAGGCTAATACATGATTTTTTGTAGAGACAAGGTCTTACTATGTTGCCCAGGCTGGTCTTGAACTCCTGCGCTCAAGTGATCCTCTGACCTCAGCCTCCTAAAGTGCTGGGATTATAGGCATGAGCCACTGTGCCAGCCAAGCTGAGGGTTCTGTTGGACAAAGCTGCCATCCAGATTTTTCAAGTAAATGGTCTTTCCTGCAAATTGTCTGCTTTCCAATATTTATACTGTACTTTTTATCTCTCTCTCCCTTTTTTTCTTATTTTTTATTTTCCTTTTTAGAGATAAGGTTCTGCTCTGTTGCCCTGGCTGCAGTGCTGTGGTGCAATCATAGCTCACTGCAGTCTCTGAACTCTTAGGCTCAAGCAGTCCTCCCACCTCAGCCTCCCGAGTAGCTGGGACTACAGGCACGTGCCACCATCCCTGGCTAATTTTTGTATTCTTTGTAGAGACGAGGTATCACTATGTTACCCACCCTAGTCTCGAATTCCTGGGCTCAAGCTTTCCCCACCCTCTTGGCCTCTCAAAGCACTGGAATGACAGGTGTGAGCCACCATAGGCCTGCACTTATTTTCTTGACTTTCCTAAGTAAGTTAGAACTTTCAGGATAATATTGATGGACCCTGATAAGGAGCACCCTTGTCTTATTCCTGCATCTAGAGCCAGGTTCCCCCAGCATCTCAATGCAACGATTCCCCAGAGGTATTTGACCACAGGTCACTTTTGTCACCAAGAGTTAGAGAATCCACATTCCACGTTTTGCCAGGCACGATGGCTCACCCCTGTAATACCAACACTTTGGGAAGCCAAGGTGGGAGGACTGCTTGAGCCCAGAAGTTCGAGACCAGCCTGGGCAATTTGGCAAAACCCTGTCTCTACAAAAAATACAAAAATTAGCCAGTCATAATGTTATAGGCCTGTGGTTCCAGCTATTCAAGAGGCTGAGGTGGGAGGATCACCTGAGGCCAGGAGGCGGAGGTTGCAGTGAGCAGTGATCACGCCACTGCACTCCAGCCTGGGCAACAGAGCGAGACCCTGTCTCAAAAACAGAAACAAAAACAAAAACACATCCTTTTTTTTTTTTTTTTTTTGAGAGGGAGTCTCGTTCTGTCACCCAGGCTGAAGTGCAGTGGCATGATCTCGGCTCACTGCAACCTCCTCCTACCCGGTTCAAACGATTCTCCTGCCTCAGCCTCCCAAGTAGCTGGGAATACAGGCGCACACCACCATGCCCGGCTAATTTTTGTTTGTTTGTTTGTTTTGTATTTTTAGTACAGACGGGGTTTTGCCATGTTGGCCAGGCTGGTCTCAAACTCCTGACCTCAAGTGATCCATCCACCTCAGCCTCCCAAAGTGCTGGGATTACAGAAGTGAGCTACTGCGCCCGGCCAAAAACAAAAACATATTTTAAGTTCTCCACTCAGTATAATGTTAGTTGTTAGTTCCAGCAACTTCTTTTTCTAGTTTATTTATATTACATTGAATGTTCATTTCTGTATAATGTTAGTTGTTAGTTCCAGCAACTTCTTTTTCTAGTTTATTGATATTACATTGAATGTTCATTTCTGTTCATACTAACGCTTTTTTGGCATCTAAAGAGATGATCTGGCCAGGCACGGTGGCTCACACCTGTCATCCCAGTGCTTTGGGAGGCTGAGGCAGGAGGATGGCTTGAGGCCAGGAGCTCAAGACCAGCCTGGCCAACATAGTGAGACCCCATCTCTACAAAACATTTTTAAAAATAGTCAGGTGTGGTGGTACATGCCTGTGGTCCCGGCTACTCGAGAGGTCGAGGCAAGAGGATTCCTTGAACACAGGAGATTGAGGCTGCAGTGAGTCAGATTTGTGCCACTGCACTCTAGCCGGGGTGACAGAGCAAGACCTTGTCTCTAAAAATGGAGGGCGGGGGGTGAGGAAAGCCAAGCACAGTGGTTCACACCTGTAATCCCAATGCTTTGAGAAGCTGAGATGGGAGGATCTCTTGAGCCCAGGAGGTCGAGACCAGCCTGGGCAACATAGTAAGATCCTGTCTCTACAAAAATATTTTAAAATTAGCTGGGTGTAGTGGTGCATGCCTGTAATCCCAGCTACTCAGGAGGCAGAGGTGGGATGAGTGCTTGAGGCTGGGAGGTCAAGGCGGCAGTGATCTATAATCACACCACTATACTCTAGCCTGAGTGTCTGACCACAGGTTGCTTTTGTCACCAAGAGTTAGGAAATCCACATTCTGAGTTTTGCTGGGCACAGTGGCTCACCCCTGTAATCCCAACACTTTGGGAGGAGGAAGGGAGGGAAGGAAGGGGAGGGGAGGGTAGGAAGGAAGAGAGGGAGGGAGAGAGGGAGGGAGGGGAGAGGAGAGGAAGGGGGAAGGAAGGAAGGAAGGAAGAAAGGAAGGGAGAAAGAAGAAAGAAAAAAGAAAAAGGAAAGGAAAGAAAGGAAAGGAAGAAAAAGAAAGGAAGGAAGAAAGGAAGGGAGGGAGGGAGGGAGGGAGGGAGGGAGGGAGGAAGGGAGTAGGGCCAAGCATGGTGGCTCCCACTTGTAACCTCAGCACTTAGGGAGGCAGAGGCAGGAGGATCACTTGAGCCCAGGAGTTCAAGACCAGCCTTGGCAACATAGCAAGACCCTGTTCTCCTCCACCAAAAAGGGGAAAAAAGACAAAAAGTTAAAAAGGAGGAATAAAGAGAAACGAAGCCAGAGCACCTGGGTTCTACCTCGTATCTACCAAGGGTTGGCTGGGTACCCTTCGAGGTCAAATGGGAAAAAATCCCATGTACCTTTACCTTCCTTAAATGGCTGTTTTGGGCACCAATGGCCTCCTCTATTAGGTGAAGACACCACAAAGGCAGGGCTAGTGGCTGATTCACCAGTGTTCTCCGGGACCCCCAGTCGTGGCAGAGAGGAGGTGTTTGAAGGATGTTTGAAGGGAGACAGGGTGAGCAGGGAAAGGAGAGGAGCTTCAGGTGGGTGCAGTGGCTCACACCTGTAATCCCGGTATTTTGGGAGGCCAAGGTGGGAGGATCACTTGAGGTCAGGAGTTCAAGACCAGCCTGGCCAACATGGTGAAACCCAGTCTCTACTAAAAAATATAAATAAATAAATTAATTAATTAATTAATTAAATTTAATATGAAAATTAGCCAGGCATGGTGGCTCACACCTGTAATCCTAGCACTTTGGGAGGCCAAGACAGGCACATCACTTGAGGCCAGGAGTTTGAGACTAGCCTGGCCAACATGGTGAAACCCCATCTCTACTAAAAAATATATATATATATATACAAAAATTAGCCGGGTGTGGTGGCGCAAGCCTGTAGTTCCAGTTACTGGGGAGGCTGAGACAGGAGAATCACTTGAACCCAGGAGGAAGAGGTTGCAGTGAGCCAAGATGGTACTACTGCACTCCAGCCTGGATGACAGGACAAGACTGCATCTCAAAAAAAAAAAAAAAATTAAAGGTGAAGAGATTCGGAGTACCCTGCACAGTGCGCGGGACAGTGGGGCACCAGTGACAGCTGTAGGGCCTGCAGAGTGGTAAGGACCTACCCGTCCCCGAAGTCCCAGCTGTAGAGAAACAAGGCGGTCTTGAGGAAGTTGCTTGGGTCATGGAGGAGGAAGGAGACTTTCAGGACGGTCTTAGTGAGATAGGAGCTGGGCCAGGGTAGGGAAGTGTTCTGGGTGACAACAAGGTCCCCCACGAGGAACTCTGGGAGACAGAGAGACACGGGAGGGTGAGTCTTGGAGATTCAGGGATCAGGAAACCAGGTAGAGACTTCATGGGCAGCTGTCAAAGCCACCACTTCCCTGCCCGGACCTTCTGGCTGTCAGAGCTAGGCAGGGAGAGGGGACACCCCCCCCACAACTCCCCAAAGACCCCTGAACACAGAGGCATCTGCACCCTCCCCCTGCTGCATGAACACTGCGGAACACCGGAGGACTCTGTCACATTCACTGTTTTCTCTCCTGTCCCCTCTCACAAGGACCCTGAACTTTCTGGCACAAAAGATGCCCAAGGTCAGAAGGAAATGCATGGCTGGGTGCGGTGGCTCACACCTGTAATCCCAGCACTTTGGGAGGCCGAGGTTGGTGGATCACAAGGTCAAGAGTTCAAGACCAGCCTGGCCAAGATGGTGAAACCCCGTCACTACTAAAAACACAAAAATTAGCCAGGTGTGGTGGCACACACCTGTAGTCACAGCTATTTGGGAGGCTGAGGGAGGAGAATCGCTTGAACCTGGGAGGCGGAGGTTGCAGTGAGCCAAGATCGCGCCACTGCACTCCAGCCTGGGTGACAGAGCGAGACTCTGTCTCAAAAAAAAAAAAAAAAAAAAAGAAGAAGGAAATGCATAAGCTTTGAAAGGAACTTTTGAGAAATATTTCAGAATGTCAGGTGACCCTAGAAAAATTAGCAGTTCCAATGACCAGGCACGGTGGCTCACACCTATAATCCCAACACTTTGGGAGGCCAACACGGGCAGATCACGAGGTCAGGAGATCAAGACCAACCTGACTAACACAGTGAAACCCTGTCTCTATTAAAAATACAAAAACAAAATTAGCCAGGCATGGTAGCGGGCACCTGTAGTCCCAGCTACTTGGGAGGCTGAGGCGGGAGAATGGTGTGAATCCGGGAGGCAGAGCTTGCAGTGAGTCGAGATCGCGCCACTGCACTCCAGCCTGGGTGACAGAGCAAGACTCCGTCTCAAAAAGAAAAAAGAAAAATTAGCAGTTCCACTGATCACAGCTTCACACGTTGGGACCACTGTCCTATGTCTACTTCTCTAAAAAGAAAAAAAATTGGTGGGGCACGGTGGCTCACACCTGTAATCCCAGCACTTTGGGAGACTGAGGTGGGCAGATCACTTGAGGCCAGGAGTTTGAGACCAGCCTGGCCAACATGGCGAAACCCTGTCTCTACTAAAAATACAAAAATTAGCTGGGTGTGGTGGCCAGCACCTGTAGTCCCAGCTACTTGGGAGGCGAAGGCACGAGAATCGCTTGAACTGGGAGGTGGAGGTTGCAGTGAGCCAAGATCACAGCACCACTCCAGCCTGGGCAACAGAAGGAGACTCTGACTCAAAAATAATAATAATAAATTAATTAAAATTAGTAAAAGTGGAAAGAAAAAGGCATGCTCAATAGAGCTCATTTGGAAAATGTTCAAACATAAAATAAGAAGAAAAGAAGCTAACTAACATTCACCTCAACCACTGTTGCCATTTTGAAGTATGACAAAGTATTTGCTTCAGTGTTTAATATACACATACATTAAATACAGATTATTGGGTTAGACAATTCTGTGCTTTGCTTTTTTAATATGTAATTTTACATGCATGTGTATTTACCCATGGCCCTACAAACTCATTGTAAGGGTCACTGTTAATAGTAGTATAAATGATTTCATTATATTTAGCCAGTCTCCTCATGGTTGCTCACTTAGCTTGTTTATCTCTTCTTTTGCTATTATAAACACTATTGCAATGAACATCTTAATGCAAAAGGCATGACCCAAATGCAGGTTTATTTCCTGAAGATAAATTCATTATTAGACTGGAAAGTCTAAAGGGGCAAAGGGGCATCTTCTCTTGGAATGAGAGAGAGAGAGAGAGAGACAAAGAGACATAGAGACAGAGATAAAGAGACAGAGACAAAGAGACAGAGACAGAGACAGAGAACAGAAAGAGCAAGATAGAAAGGGAAAACAGAGAGAGAAGGGACAGAGAGAGACAGAAAGAGACAGACAGAGATAGAGAGAACAGAGAGAAGGACAGACAGAGACAGAAAAGAAAGGGGAGAAAGAGGGGAGAAAGAACCAGTGAATGACTGGCCCCAAGACTACAATAATTTCTTTTTTTTTTTTTTTTTGAGATGCAGTCTCACCCTGTCCCCCAGGCTGGAGTGCAGTGGCACGTTCTCGGCTCACTGCAACCTCTGCCCCCCAGGTTCAAGCGATTCTCCTGCTTCAGCCTCTTATATAGCTGGGATTATAGGTGCCCACCACCATGCCCCCACTAATTTTTGTATTTTTAGTGGAGACGGGGTTTTGTCATGCTGGCCAGATGGCTCTCAAACTCCTGATCTCAGGCGATCCACCTGCCTCGGCCTCCCAAAGTGCTGGGATTACAGGCGTGAGCCACCGCGCCCAGCCGAGACTACAATAATTTCTAACCAACAGTACCTATTGACCAGCCGCTCTCCACAGGGTTGTATTAATGTATAGCCTCAGCAGCAATAGGCGTCCCTTTTAGCACAATACCTCCTGGGGGCAATCACTGCCATTTTCAGATCCTTTCTAACTCGACTGACCCGGGGAAGGAACCTACGGGCCTAATCTGCACTGATCTGATTCCTAGCGAAGCTTGATGTTTTTCTCTGCACCAAGGGTTTGAAGGCAAACTAGCAAATGGGAGCAACCCTCACCTGTGATGGGGAGGACCACAAAGCCCCTGGCCACAGGCTGGCACATCCAGCAGTCAGCGGCAGTGACCCAGACAGAGACCGGGAATTCCCCGGGCACATGGCCGACCACACGGATGGTGGAGCTGAGACCCTTCTCCATCTTGCCAGTGAGCACCAGCGGGGTGTGGATCCAGTGGAAGCGGTAGAGGTGGGCGTCGGCGGGCAGGGCCAGGCTGCCGTTGTCCTTGGCCACCAGGCTGGCCGAGATGGTCACCACCGCTCCCGTGGTGGCAGGGCTATCGGTGGTGAGATTGAGTTCATACAGGCCTAGGAGCCCAGAAACAAAGACTGTGTTTCAGAATGGTATGTGGCAAGGAGCCCCACAGCCACCTCTGGGCTGGCATCAACTATTCTATTTCCCAGGTGGAGAAACTGAGGCTCAGGCAGCTCAAGTGACTTGCCCAAGGGTCACTCAGCCAATTCGACATCAAACCTGGGTCCCACTGACTCCAAATCACAGTCTTTTCAGTCTTATTTCCCCTTCCTTCCTTCCCTCCCTCCCTCCTTCCTTCCCTCCTTCCTCCTTCCCTGCCTCTCTTCTTTCTTTTCTTCCTTCCTTTTTCTTTCCTTTCCTTCCTCTTTTCTTTTCTTTCTCTCTCCTTCCTTCCTTCCTCTCTCCCTCCCTCCTCTTTTTTTCTTTCTTTCTCTTCTTTCTTTCTTTTTTTCTCCCTTCCTTCCTTTTCTTTCTTCTTTCTTTTCTTTCTTCCTTTCTTCCTCTCTCTCTCTCTCTCACTCTCTCTCTCTCCCTTTCATTCTCTGGATCTCACTCTGTCACCCAGACTGGACTACAATCATCACAGTTCACTGCAGCCTCCACCTTCTAGGATCAAGAGATCTTCCTGCCTCAGCCTCCCAAATAACTGAAACTATAGGCACACACCACCACACCCAGCTAATTTTTTATTTTTTGTAGAGATGGGGGTCTATGTTGCCCAGGCTGCCCAAATTATATTTTGTTTTCCTGCCAGCCGGGCAGGGCCTTGGTTAGTGGCTACTCTTCTGGACAGGCCACACAGAGAACATTTCTACCATTCCCCAGAATTCTTTTGGTTTTGTTTTGAGACAAGGTCTCCCTCTGTCATCCAGGCTGGGGTGTAGTGGCATGATCATAGCTCACTGCAGCCTCAAACTCCTGGGCTCAAGTGATCCTCCCACCTCAGCCTGCCAAGTAGGTGTGACTTGTAGGTCCAAGTCACCACGCTTGGCTGATTTTTTCTTTTTTTTTTTTTTTTGTAGAGACAGGATCTCACTATGTTGCCCAGCCTGGTCTCGAACTCCTGGCTTCAACCACTCCTCCTGCCTTAGCCTCCCAAAGTGCTGGGATTACAGGCATGAGCCAGCGTCCTCAACCACATTGTCCAAAGATCTACTGGACAGTGCTGGTCTCATGCCTCTGGATTCCTCCTCTCCTCACTCCTCTCTCTCTGTCAGGGTTAAAGGATCCAGCTGTCGGCCAGGCATCATGGCTCATGCCTGTAATCCCAGCACTTTGGGAGGCCGAGGTAAGCGGATTACTTGAAGTCAGGAGTTCAAGACCAGCCTGGCCAACATGGTGAAACCCTGTCTCCACTAAAAATACAAAAAATTAGCTGGGTGTGGTGGTGCATGACTGTAATCCCAGCTACTCAGGAGGCTGAGGCAGGGGAATCGCTGGAACCCAAGAGGCAGAGATTGCAATGAGCCGACATCGAGCCACTGCATTCCAGCCTGGGCGACAAGAGTGAGACTCCGTCTCAAAAACAAAAGAAAACAAACAATAAAAACACTTCCCTGTACCTCTCACCCCCTCAGCTCTTTCCCAACAGCTGAGTCCACTGTTGTCACAACTCCATGTGGAAATGAAAGTTTCTTTGCCTTTCCTGCTATGCTTCAAACTCGTTTAGAGCAGGGGTTATTTCCATCATCCCTGTGACCAGCACAACGCTTGGCACATAGCAGGTGTTTGGTACTGCTGTTGCCAAGGGGCACCCGGAGAGCAGGTGCAGCAGAGGGACCAGCCCACCTGGCCCTGCCCCAGGAGACTGTTCACCCAGGTGGCACTGACTGAGTCCCTTCCGTGGACCCCATCCCTACCGTGTTGGGAGGATCCAGAAATACAGAACACGCCCCTCCCCGGAGGGACCTCACAGGAGACCTGCTGGGCTTTCAACAAGAAAGGCTGGCCAGGTGCAGTGGCTCACACCTGTAATTCCAGCACTTTGGGAGGCCGAGGCGGGCGGATCACCTGAGGTCAGGAGTTCCAGATCAGCCTGACCAACATGGAGAAACCCCCGTTTCTACTAAAAATACAAAATTAACCAGGTGTGGTGGCATGCGCCTGTAATCACAGCTACTCGGGAGACTGAGGCAGGAGAATTGCTTGAACCCAGAAGGCAGAGGTTGCAGTGAGCCAAGATTGCGCCACTGCACTCCAGCCTGGACGACAAGAGTGAAACTCTGTCTCAAAAAAATTTAAAAAAAGAAAGGCCAACTATTTGACCTTGTGGTTTTCAACTATTTCAACTATTTTACCTTGTTTTTCTTTCACAAATTTTCATTAGATCCCTTACCCTCTCTCTGCCACTCTATTATGAGGGGGGAGGGGGATGAAAACTGTTGGATAATATTCAACCCCGTTAGCTGCCCACGTCCCACCTGTCCCTCGACAAGTCTCCAGTCTGGGTCCTTTTATGGTTCCCAAAATGTGGCAGAAAGGTGGGTGCTGGCCTTCTGGCGATGGGGATGTGGGGACAGTAGATGCACGACCAAGTGGGCACAAGGTCCCCCCACAAGTCCCCCCAGGAACCTGTCAGCTCCAGGTCCACTTTGGGAAATCACTCGTGGAAGAAATAGCAGCCTGGCCTCCTGGGCTCTAAAATTGCGTCTCGGTCAGGCACGGTGGCTCATGCCTGTAATTCCAGCACTTTGGGAGGCCGAGGTGGGTGGATCACCTGAGGTCAGGCGTTCGAGACCAGCCTGGCCAACATGTCGAAACCCCGTCTCTACTAAAAATACAAAATTAGCCGGGTGTGGTGGCGAACGCCTGTAATCCCAGCTACTCGGGAGGCTGAGGCCGGAGAATTACTTGAACCTGGGAGATGGTGGTTGCCATGAGCCAAGATTGCGCCACTGCACTCCAGCCTGGGCAAAAAGAGCGAAACTCCATCTCAAATAAATAAATACATAAATCAAATAAAATCATATCTCCCCAAAGCCAGCACCAACAGGGTGGAAAACCCCTCTAGATGAGGCAACATTTTAAAGTAAAAATGCTGCCCATCCCGTGTTCCCTGGGGGCTGGGGGTTGTGGCACGATGACTGACCCTGATACATCCCCACGTCCCTGCCTCGTCCTCCCCTCCCTTAGCAGGTACATGGTCCCCAGACATCTGACGGATGCGTGGGCCACCCTCGTGTGGTTTCCAGGGCAGGGCCAGCCCGGGGAGTAGAAGCAGGAATCGAGGGGGCAAGGGAAGCCCCTTCTAGTGCCCAGGCAACTCTGAGATTATTTTTTCAGCCGCATCTCATTCACTTCAAAGCAACATCACCTGTCCCTGTGGGGGACTCCAGCTCCGACCTTTCCTCAGGCCCACCTCACACGTTCGCTGCTTTGGCCCACATCACGCATTTCCTTTTTTTTCAGGGCCATTTCTTAAATTATAAAGGCATTTGAGGCCGGGCCCAGTCAGCTCACACCTGTAATCACAGCGCTTTGAAGCCAGAGGGTCACTTGAGCCCAGGAGTTTTAGATCAGCCTGAGCAACACAGCGACACCCATTCTCTACAAAAAAAAAAATTTTAATTAGCCAGGCATGGTAGCGTGTACCTGTTGCCCCAGCTACTTGGAAGGCTGAGGCAGGAGGATCTCTTGAGCCCAGGGGTTTGAAGTTGCAGTGAGCTATGATGGCGCCCCTGCCCTTCAGCCTGGGCAACAAAGTGAGAGACCCTTTCTACAAAAATAAATAAATAAAAATCAAGTCATTTGAGTCAAGATGCCGAGAGCTGGTCACTTCCGAGGGAATGCTGGCATTGAGAAGGGGACCTGCAGTGTCTTAACCCCAAAGAGGGAATTCCAAAAGCGTGATGGGAGCTTTTCCACGCAAATAGAGTGGGTATATGATATTGAGGGACCTGAAGCCCGCATGGGTCACTGCTGCTGCCTGAGGCCACCCAACCAGTCTGTACCACCCTGGTTGGGCTTTGCTCTCCCTCCCCACTTTGGCTGGGAGGCAGCATTTGGCCAGGCTGTGGACAGAGAGGTGCATGGATGAGAGACCACCTCCTCCCTTATCCCCCTAACTCCTGGCACCCCTCTCCTCCCCATCCCCTCCCTGCCACCCCAGCTGAGAAGCGTGGGCCTGAGCGAGGCTGGCAGGTGGCAGGGACATTCGGCTGCATGCTAATGGCCAAACAGCATCTGCAGTGAGACAGACGCATGTTATCATGCAGATCGGTTGCCAGGGGAATGGATCAGGAGGGCAGCCGGCTGGGACTGGGAGGGGGGATGGGGGGCGGGGAGGCGCTGTGTCTGCTGCAGACGTTGCTGCAGACACTGGCCCAGCTCATGGGAGCCCACCGACCCCCTCCCCCAACCACCACCTGCCAGCTCCAAGGACACTTTTTCTCAGTCTGTTTTTTCAAAATCAGGTGTGTCACAGCCCCTGGGTGATGCTGCCCCTGTTCCTCAGGGGTCTCAGGGATGGCCAGGACATCCAGGGTGGAAATGGACCAGGAAGCCTTTGCCAAATGTGGCTGAAGGAACCAATCACAGGGCCTGGTGCTCTACCCACCAAATTCATCTTTCCAGGCCGGTGTGGTGGCTCACACCTGTAATCCCAGCACTTTGGGAGGCTGAGGCAGGTGGATCACCTGAGGCCAGAGGTTCGAGACCAGCCTGGCCAACATGGCGAAGCCCTATCTCTACTAAAAATACAAAAATTAGCCAGGTGTGGTGGCAGGCGCCTGTAATCCCAGCTACTTGGGAGGCTGAGGCAGGAGAATTGATTGAACCCAGAAGGTGGAGGTTGCAGTGAGCCAAGATTGTGCCACTGCACTCCAGCCTGGGTGACAGAGCAAGACTGCGTCTCAAACAAACAAACAAAAAAATTCATCTTTCCATGTTTGGGAGTCCATGTGACATGGACTTGGGGTATGGAGCAGCCAAGGCAGAGGTTTAGGGGACACCACGAGTTACCCAGAGCTCAAGGGGCAAAAGCAAAAAGAGATGGGGCACTCACCCCAAAGCTTGGCCCATGGAAGAAACACCTACCTTTTCCAGCAACACAGCATGTGCAGCCCTGAACATTCTAGAAAATGGCTACACCAGTCCTTTCACACAGAATATGCAGACTACCCAAAACACTTCCAAAGAGTACCTCTAAAGTCTGGATAACACAACCCAGAATTAATTAATAGTCCAGTACATGGACTTCTGACTTACAAATCCCTGATTCATGGACTCCAGAAAGGGGAAGGGTAGAAAAGTCTCCCCCACGGATGAGGGAGAAGATATGTTTCCCAACTCCACTCTTAGCCACTGTGATTTTGACCACATCAAGGGTGCAATTGGCTAGAATGGGAACCACACATGATTTCCAAATAATTAATTCACTTTTGTTATTATTTTCTTTTTCTTTTGCAATTTAGGACACATTGAAAATCTCTGACACAAATCAACCTGATGGACAAGAGACCCCTTTCCTGTATTTCCAGGAGGAAATAGGTAATCTTGTCCAAGTGCAATTCCCATAAAATTTGTCTAATTCATCCCTGAGTTGCAGGTTTTCTTTGACCTCATGGTTTTTCTTTCACAAATTTTCATTAGATCCCTTGCTCTCTCTCTCTCCACCGCTCTTTTATGAGGGGGGAGGGGGTGAAAAGTGGTGGATAGTATTCAACCTTCTTAGCTGCCCACGTCCCACCTGTCCCTCGAATAGTCTTCAATCTGGGTCCTTTTATGGTTCCCAAAATGTGGCAGAGAGGTGGGTGCTGGCCTTCTGGCGGTGGGGAAGTGGGGGCAGTAGACACACGACCCTGCTTCCCCCACTCCCCCACCCACACACACACCCCAGGAACCTGTGAGCTCCGGGTCCATTTTGGAAACCACCACCAGAGAGGAAATGGCAGCCTGGCCTCCTGGGCTCTAAAATCGCATCTCCCCAAAGCCAGCACCAGCACGGTGGGAAACCCCTCTAGATGAGGCGACATTTTAAGGCAAAAACGTTGCCCATCCCGTGCTCCCTGGGGGACTGGGGAATTGTGGCGCGATGACGGACCCTGGCGCATCCCCACCTCCCTGCCTCGTCCTCCCCTCCCTTAGCGGGTGCATGGTCCCCAGGCATCGACGGATGCGCCGGCCACCCCCGCGCGGTTTCCAGGGCAGGGCCAGCCTGGGGGTGGGGGGGTGGAAGCAGGAATCCAGGGGGTGCGGGGAGCCCCCTCCAGTGCCCAGGCGACTTTGGGGAACAAGGGTGAAAGGAGAGGGGAAAGGGCGCTGCAGTGGCCTCAGCCGAGGAGGGAGATGCGCGCAGGGCGCACGGTGCCACCTCCGCAATCCCCGCTCCCGGGCCCACTCGCCCGCTGAGACGGTTCCAGGCCCCGGGCGGGCTGCGGCTGCAGGGAGGCCGAATTGCCCAGCGCCTTACCTGCGGCCACCCCTGCCGGGGCCCAGGGCAGGAGGCAGGCAAGCCAGAGGATGCGGCCGAGGCGCGACCACACTGCCTGGGCCATTGCGGGGCCCGGAGCGGGAGAAGCGTGGGGCGGACGCGGAGGGAATGCAGCTGGAGCTCGAGAACGGCGGCGGTCGCTCCTCCGGGCGCGCAGCGCGGGAGGTGCGGGCGCCGTGCTCGCTCGTCCTCGCCGGGGGACGCTCTGTCGCTGCGCGCCGCCGCCGCCCACAGCCCGCTGCGCGACCCCGGCCCACGTCAGCCGCGCCGCGCGCCCTCCTCCTCCTCCCGCCGTCCCGTGCTCCCGCGTCCCTCTCCACGGCCGCGTCCTCCCTCCCCGGGTCTCTTCCCACGGCCGCGCCCCCTGCCCTCCTGGAGTCCACGATCGCCCCTCCCAGCTTGCCTCCCCTCTAGGGGTTCCAGAGCTCCCTTCCTGCGCCCTGGCTCCTCCCCGCATCGCTCCCCACCCCAAATCCACCCCCGGCCGCATCCTTCCCCTCCACTACCCGAAACCACGCCCCCCGCACCCACATTTTTCCCTTCCCCCGAGCCCCTCCCTGCCCTGGATCCGATGCCGCCGGCTCTGACTCAGCGTCCCCAGGGGCGTGCGCTGCGCTGCAAGCCGCCTGCAGGTTCCTTGGGGCTCTCCTCCAGGTGCCTTCTCTCTGCACGCTCGTGGCTCCGAGATGCTACTCCTCATTCAAGAACTGTTGAGAGCTTAAGGTGCGCCAGGCGCTGGGCGAAAGGCCTCGAAATTCCTCTTGCTGCTGCTGCTGCTTCCTCTTTTCTTTTTTTTTTTTTTTCTTTTTTTTAAATCTTGAGACAGAGTCTCGCTCTGTCCCAGAATGGCGCGATCTCGGCTCACTGCAACCTCCGCCTCCCGGGTTCAAGCGATTCTCCTGCCTCAGCCTCCCGAGTAAGATGGGATTACAGGTGCCCGCCACCAGGCCTGGCTAATTTTTGTATTTTTAGTAGAGACGGGGTTTCGCCATGTTGGCCAGGTTGGTCTCAAACTCCTGGCCTCAAGTGATCCTCTCGCCTCAGCCTCCCAAAATGTTGGGATTACAGGTGTAAGCCACTGTGCCCAGCCTCTTGCCCCTTCTTGATAGAGGGGCCTGAGCACCCGGCCTCTGCACTGGGCTTGATGTCATCCCCCGGTTTACCCTCTCACAGCTGCTGTAAGATGGGGCTCCTGCTCGTATCTGGGGCCAGGGCCACTTCTTTGTCACTGAGGGCCTTGTGGGAGTCAGGCTACTGCGGTGAGGGGTGACCAGCCTACACAGTTACTGCCATTTGCCTTAGAGGAGCAGGGCTGGGCTCTCCTAGAAGCTGGAGGGGCCTGGCTGGCCTTAAACGCTGGAAGCCCGGTGGGTTCTGGTCCCAGCTATGCTTCTGCTTTGCTACGGGTACCTGGGCGAGGGATCCTCCCACACAGTGAGGGCCTTTGACCTCCTCTCTGGCCCGTGGAGCACGGATGGACCATCACTGCACCACCCAGTGCATTGACATCAAGGCGTCTAAAGCACGGGTCTCCAAGCCCCTGGCCGCCAGTACCAGTCCATAGCCTGTTAGGAACTGGCTGCACAGCAGGAGGTGAGCAGGGCCTGTGAGCCACGCTGAGCTCCACCTCCTGGCAGATCAGCAGGGCATTAGATTCTCATAGGAGCGCAAACCCTACTGTGAACTGCTCACGTGAGGGATCAAGGTTGCGTGCTCCTTGTGAGAATCTAATGCCTGATGTTCTGTCACTGTTTCCCATCATCCCCAGATGGGACCATCTAGTTGCAAGAAAGCAAGCTCAGGGCTCCCACTGATTCTACATGATGGTGAGTATGTAATCATAATAGAAATAAAGTATACAATAAAGTAATGCGCTTGAATCATCCCGAAACCATCCCTCCAACCCCTCATTCGTGGAAACATTGTCTTTGGTGCCAAAAAGATTGGGGACTACTGGTCTAAAGGGCCCCTGGCTCTGGGACAGCTGTGAGCTTCCCTAAGAATGGGCCCCACTGGCCCCACTGCTATGTTCAGGGAATGGAGGGAGAATAGATTTGAGTGAGCCCCTATGAAAAGTTAAAAGGGCTAGACAGGGCAGGGCATGGTGACTCACACCTGTAATCCCAGCACTTTGGGAGGCCGAGGCGGGTGGATCACGAGGTCAGGAGTTCGAGACCAGCCTAACCAAGATGGTGAAACCCCGTCTCTACTAAAAATACACAAATTAGCCAGACCCGGTGGCAGGCGCCTGTAATCCCAGCTACTTGGGAGCCTGAGGAAGGAGAATCGCTTGAACCTGGAGGCGGAGTTTGCAGTGAGCCAAGATTGCACCACTGTACTCCAGCCTGGACAACAGAGCAAGACTCCGTCTCAAAAAAAAAAAAAAGTTGGGGGGGTCGGTTGCGGTGGCTCACGCCTGTAATCCCAGCACTTTGGGAGGCCAAAGCGGGCAGATCATGAGGTCAGGAGATCGAGACCATCCTGGCTAACACAGTGAAACCCCGTCTCTACTTAAATACAAAAAATTAGCCGGGCGTGTAGTCCCAGCTACTCGGGAGGCTGAGGCAGGAGTATGGTGTGAACCCAGGAGGCAGAGCTTGAGTGAGCTGAGATTGCACCACTGCACTCCAGCCTGGGAAACAGAACGAGACTCCATCTCAAAAAAAAAAAAAAAAAAAGTGCTAGACAGATGTCACCCCCTAGTGGCATCAACTGTCACGGTGGTGATAAATACCAGGCCTAGGAACATGGGGACTTTGGGTTCTCCCTGAGAGTTACATGACCTTGGAGAAGTCACTTTTCTCTCTGCTAATGTTTTAAAAATTATTTTTTACAGAGATGGGATCTTGCTAGGTTGCTCAGGCTGGTCTCAAACTCCTGAGCTCAAGCGATCCTCCTGCTTCAGCCTCCAGAGTAGCTGGGACTACAGGCATGAGCCACCATGTCAGGCCCCCTTTTTCTTTAAAATGGGCATAATAATAGTCCCAACACCATGAGACTATTATAAGGATAAAAGGAATTAACACGTAGAACACAGCTTAGGACATAGTAAAGGGTTCAATCAGTGTTGGGTGTCAAATGGGAATTGCTGAAGGACTTGGGAGGAATTGGCTCATTCAGCAGGACTTTGAAGCACTTGAGAAGAAAATAGTCAAGCTTGCAGAGTTGCAAATCTTTAAGACGGTTTAACATAATTGGAAGGCCAGGTTGTTCCTGCTTTTTTAAAATGTATCAAATAGCATAAGATGTATTGTTTCTAAAATGTGTAACTTTATTTCACTGAGTAATAATTTTACAGTATCCACAGTGTTACAGAAGCCACCTTCAAGGCCACCCTGAAATTGATGCTGATGCCACCCTTTGGCTAATTCCTTTTTTTTTTTTTTTTTTTTTTTTTGAGATGGAGTCTCGCTCTGTCACCCAGGCTGGAGTGCAGTGGTGCGATCTCGGCTCACTGCAAGCTCCGCCTCCTGGGTTCACGACATTCTCCTGCCTCAGCCTCCCAAGTAGCTGGGACTACAGGCGCCTGCCACCACGCCCGGCTAATTTTTTTGTATTTTTAGTAGAAACGGGGTTTCACCATGTTAGCCAGGATGGTCTCGATCTGCTGACCTCGTGATCCGCCCGCCTCTGCCTCCCAAAGTGCTGGGATTACAGGCGTGAGCCACCGCACCCGGCCAGCCCTTTGGCTAATTCCTGTTTGCCACCCAGGATTTTCTTTTCTTTTTTTTTTTTTTTTTGACGGAGTCTTGCTCTGTCACCCAGGCTAGAGCGCAGTGGTGTGATCTCAGCTCACTGCAACCTCTGGCTCCCAGGTTCAAGCAATTCTTCTGCCTCAGACTCCCAAGCAGCTGGGATTGCACACACCCGCCACCACGCCTGGCTAATTTTTTGTTTTTTTTTTTTTTTTTTTTTTTCAGTAGAGATGGGGTTTCGCCACGTTGGCCAAGCTGGTCTCGAACGCTAGACCTCAGGTGACCCACCCGCTTCGGCCTCTCAAAGTGCTGGGATTACAGGCATAAGCCACCACGCCCGGCCAGGATTTTCCATAGGCGTTACTCTTATCCCATCACCACCACCACCACCCTCACAGTACCCATCTCTGCTCCATCCCATAGCAGACTGGGAAGCTTCACTCTTCCAGGGAGTATCCGATAAGGGAGGGGCAGGAAATCCTCTCAGAAGGCTAGGTTTCCTTTTCATTTTTTTCTTTTCCTTTTATTTTTTGAGATGGAGTCTCAAAAATGTTGCCTAGGCTGGAGTGCAGTGGCACGATCTTGGCTCACTGCAACCTCTGCCTCCTGGATTCAAGCGACTCTCCTGCCTCAGCCTCCTGAGTAGCTGGGATTTCAGGCATGCACCACCATGCCCAGCTAATTTTGGTATTTCTTAGTAGAGATGGGGTTTCACCATGTTGGCCAGGCTGGCCTCGAACTCCTGGCCTCAAGTGATCTGCCGCCTCTGCCTCCCAAAGTGCTAGGATTACAGGCGTGAGCCACTGTGCCCAGTCCATAGAGCTAGCTTTTCTTTTTTCTTTTCTTTTCTTTCAGAGAGGGGTCTCTTTATGTTGCCCAGGTTAGTCTCAGACTCCTGACCACAAGCAATCCTCCCAACTCGGCCTCCAGAGTAGCAAGGATTACAGGTGTGCACCACCAAGTGCAGCTTGGCTTTCCTAAATTAATGTTCTTGGCTAGAAACAGAATTGGAGCCATGTATGTAATTTTAAATTTTCAAGTAGCCACAATTCAAAAAAGAAAAAGAAATAAGTGAAATCAATTTTAATGCTGTTACAAAACTCAACATATTCAAAATATCATCTCAACATATAATCAACGTAAAAATGATCAATAACCCGGGAGCAGTGGCTCACGCCTATAATCTCAACACTGTGGGAGGCCGAGGCAGGGGAGGCCAAGAGTTTGAGACCAGCCTGGCCAACACGGGGAACCCCAGTGGCAGGTGCTGTAATCCCAGCTACTCTGGAGGCTGAGGTACAGGAATCTCTTCAACCTGAGGGGCATAGGTTGCAGTGAGCCAAGATCGTGCCACTGCACTCTAGCCTTTTTGTTGTTGTTGTTGTTGTAAGGGTTCACCATCTCGTGTGCATTTTACGCTGAGATTTCATCTCCATTCAGATGGGCCACACTGCACATGGGGCTAGTGGCTACTGAAGTGGAAAGCACAGCACTCAGCTGCCTGGGTACAAATGCGTCTGACCATCCCAAGAGTCTTCCTGGTCATCCTCCTTTTTTTTTTTTTTTTTTTTTTGAGACAGGTTCTCCCCCTGTTGCCCAGTGTGAAGTGCAGTGACACAATTGTGACTCACAGGTCACTGCACCCTCTAACTCTTAGGGTCAAGTGATCCTCCCACCTCAGCCTCCCAAGTAGCTCAGCTAATTTTTTAGATTTTTGGTAGAGATGGGGGTCTCACTATGTTGCCCAGGCTGGTCTTGAGCTCCTAGTCTCAAGTGATCCTCCTGCCTCAGCCTCCCAAAGTACTGGGATTACAGGCATAAGCCACTGTGTTCGGCCTCAAGAGTCATTTTTTTTTCCCACAGATTCTCCCAGTCTAGCCTATAGGGGCCACAAATACCTCTTACCAGGGTGACTTTGACCCTCCTCCCAGCATCCTCGCCTATGCCATGTGTCTGCGTGTCTGGTAGTTAGCATGTAGTTTGGTGCAAAGTAGATGCTTGTGGAATGGCTGAAAGAATAAGATGAGGCCTCCCCTTGATAACGCCCCCAAAGCCTTGAACATGACTCGGTGTTGGAAACCATTTGTCGGTGCCTTCTCTGGACTGACCTTGGACTGCTTTCACAGACACCATCTCATATGATCACAAGGCAGCACAGAGGGGACATTCTCTCCCCTGGCGAGGTGAGCATCGGTCAGAACAGACACTGAGGGCAGCCTTAACAGGCAATGCCTGAGGCCAAACGTCCAGAACAGTAGCCACAGGTAAGGGTCTGGGACCTGGGGACAGATCAGATGTTGTGAACAGTCAGACCTCATTCGCCTGGCTCTGGCGGGGGGCGGTGGGGGAGGGACGGTGGCCTGCTTTGGTTAATTAAATTTTTCTGGGTAATGAAAAGTTCACACTTCTTTGGTGTCAATTCTTGTTGATGAAACTCTTTCTAAAGCAAGTTAGTGTTAGTTGGTCTGTTGGCCCTAGCAAGGTGGTATAATCAAATCTTTGGTCATTCGAGGGCAGCAGCCCTAGGGTCCGTATCCCTACCACACATCCTCGTTGTCCTGCATAGGAAATTAACTATGGGAGGTGGGGGGCCGCTGGGCAGGTAACAATGACTCGGAATCAGCTCCTGGGAGATGCATTTGGGGCTAAATCCTGGAGTAGCTTGGAGGGAGCAAAATGAGTTCAGGGATATCCTTTTTTTTTTTTTTTTTTTTTAGATAGAGTCTTGCTCTGTCGTCCAGGCTGGAGTGCAGTGGTGCCATCTTGGCTCACTGCAACCTCCACCTCCTGGGTTCAAGCGATTCTCCTGCCTCAGCCTCCCAAATAGCTCGGATTACAGGTACCCACCACCACGCCTGGCTAATTTTTGCATTTTTAGTAGAGATAGGGTTTCACCATGTTGGCTAGGCTGGTCTCAAACTCCTGGCCTCAAGTGATCTGCCCGCCTCAGCCTCCCAAAGTGTTGGGATTACAGGTGTGAGCCACCGCGCCCGGCCTATTCCTTTGTTTTTTAGAGATAGGGCCTCTCCCTGTCGCCTAGGCTGGAGTGCAGTGGCATGATCATAGCTCACTGCAGAGTAGAACTCCTGGGCTTAAGCGATCCTCCTGCCTTAGCCTCCCGAGTAGCTGGGACTTCAGGTGCATGCCACCATGCCCTGCTAATTTTTAAAATATTTTTTAGAGATGGGGTCTCGCTGTGTTGCCCAAGCTGGTCTCGAATTCCTGGCCTGAAGCAATCCTCCCACCTCAGCCTCCTGAATAGCTGGGATTCCGAAAAAATCTCCAAAAATCCTGAAGGATTTTAAGCAGAGGAGTGAATGTGATCTAATTTACCTGATCAGGATGAAGTTGACACTGTCCCTCACCTCTAATTCAGGAGACAGATGAGAAAACAGGCAAAAATCATCAAAGTGTGATGACTAATTTGATAAGACGCTTAGGCCACCTGAAAGTGCAGGGATTTTGCCAATGTTAGGGCCAGGCTTGACTGTAGGTCTTTATCATATGCAATTAAGCCAAAACTTATTTTAAAAAAGCGTCTACAGCTGTTTTCCTAACTCCCCTCAAAAAACAATATTAAACAATCGTTTAGCACACTAATTTCAGCCCTCAAATATTTCAGTCTTCAACTTTGGACCTCTTATTTTTTTTTATCTTCTGTGACAAAGTCTCACTCCCACCTCAGCCTCCCGAGTAGCTGGGACCACAGATGCCTGCCACTAAGCCCGACTAATTTTTTATTTTTTGCTAAGACGAGGTCTCGCTATGTTGCCCAGGCTGGTCATGAACTCCTGAACTCAAACAGTCCTCCCACTTTGGCCTCCTGAAATGCTGGGATTACAGGCATGAGCCATCACAGCCGGCTTGGACCTCCCACTTTTTTGGGGGCAGTGGAGGTAAGACAATAGCAGATTTTGCTTGCAAACAGGCAACCTCTTCCGTGATGGAAGGGCTATTCTGAGCCATTTTGTTTCTCCTGGGGCAGAATTAACTGGTACTAAAAACATCCATTCACAATCCCAGCATTTCAGCTGTGGCCTTGTTCTCGAGTGGCAACATTAAACGAGCAAGGAGCTTGTTTCAGAAAAGAGCACCTCCCCTCCAGGGTACTCACGGGCACTGAAACATTTATTTATTGCAGGGTGTGAAATGTGTCTAGGAAGGGAACATAATGATCTTGGTGGGTTAGTGATAAATGGGGTGAGGGTGGGGAGTAGGTGAAGGAAGGTGTAGGAGGTGGAACCAGGGCCTGGAGGTGGCCAAGTTCATGTCATGCTTCCACACTCTGTCCCTGTAACATGGTAACCATGGCGCCTGACTGTACCTTTCCCTTGGAGACACCTTTTGGTCCGGCCCATGCCACCTCCCCTGGCTCCATCCCACTCTATCCCTTCATTGCTCTGGCCTGGCCTGAGGCCTCTCTCCATCCAGTTTTGATGGAGGTAGCTCTGTCTGCCATGTGGATCCAGCCTCGGAGGTAAAGCAGCTGCAGAATCAATGGGGCCTTTCTGCACCTGGGCGGCCACTTCCAGAAAGCCCACCCGGACTTTCTTTTACTAACAGGGTCTCGGTCCATCTCCAGCCGTCACCTTCCCAAAGACCCTCCTGGCCTCCTCTCCATTCTGCGGGCCGAGAAGAACCCCAGGAGAGCAGCGGGGACCGGGAGCGAGGAGTGGGGGTGGCAAACCCTACCCTGCCTGCCACCTTCAGTCCAGTGGTGGACAATACCTGGACCCCATCGCTGCCAAGTCGGGAAGCCGCCCCCGCACCCCCCCACCCCCCCCAGGTGCCCACCGCCCCCAGGGTCCCCGGGCATTCCCCGAGGCCTGGCTTCTGGGAGGAGACTCAGGGAAAAAGGAGCCCCTAGAACCTGGGCGCCGGACCGGCCCCGTCATGGCTGTCGGGGATTTAAAGGGCCGGGACCCACCCGGACGGCGGACGCCCCTCCCCGTGCCCGCGCAGGCCGCACCCACTTGGGGGCGGCGCGCCGGGGCCTGGCGCTCGGTCGGCGGGTGCTGCCGCTTTAAGCGGGGGCGGGACTGCGCGCGGCCGAGCGGTTGCGACGAGGGCTCGGCTGGGGGTCGCCGGGGTCGCGGGCCGGGCCTGCAGGAGCCGGGCCGCCGAGGTCGGGGTAAGTTGGCGGGCGGGCGTCCGAACGGCCCCGGGAGGTGCGCGCGGCCCTCAGGCGCGGGGAGGCCTCTGCGGCGCGGCGGCTCCGCGGAGGGATGGAGCTGGGGGCTCCGAGCGCCCCGGGATCCCCTAGGCTCCAGCCAGAGCCTACCCGGGGCTGCGGGGCCGACGGCGTTTGCGGCCGAGCTGAGAGGAAGCTGTGGGAGGCGCAGCGCTCGCGGGTGCGGGAATTGGCGCTCGGCGCTCGCCGTAGCTCGGCCTGGGACGCGGTCGCGGAGCGCCCGGGACGGCGACCAAAGGAGGGAACCGGAGGGCCGTTTGTGAGCTGAGAGGTCGGGTGGGACGTTGGGGGCCTGTCCCTCCGGAGGCGCCCCCCGGCCAACCTGGCACCTCCGGGCCTCTGCGCCGGCACTGGACTCGTTAGGCCCAGCGCGGGGAGCGAAGGTAGCGGCGACCACAGCGCCCCCTCTGGCCCGGCGGCGCCGCCTCAAGCAGGGCTTGGCGGGGTCTGGGGGCGGCGGGGCAGTTTGTCCCCAGGAGTAGGAGCAGGCGCGGCGCCAGCCCGGCCTGGGCCTTCGGCGTCCGGGGTGGTGAAGTTGCTTTCCCTCAGACACGCAGAATGGGGGCGTTTCCCCCCGGCCAGGGCCCCCAGGCTCCGCGGGACCCCGGGAAATGGAAGAGTTGACGACTTCCGTGGGAAGGGGGAAGTTTGGACAGGACTAGGGAGGTTCTTAGGCAGGGAGAGGCCGTGACCCCGAGTCTTGGGTCCCCTGGGATGGGGATGGGCAGGGAGAGGCCGTGACTTCCGAGTCTTGGGTACCCTGGGATGGGGATGGGCAAGGAGAGGCCGTAACCCCGAGTCTTGGGTCCCCTCGGATGGGGATGGATAGGGAGAGACCGTGATCCCGAGTCCTGGGTCCCCTCGGATGGGGATGGGCAGGGAGAGTCCGTGACCCCCATGCCTTGGGCCGATGGAGATGGGGAAGGGGGTGTCACCTGAAACAGGCAGTTGCCAGGTCCCCTAGCAGGGCTTGACAGACTCCCCCGCCTTGGTTGCCTTCGTGGCTTTTCCTACCCGGAGCCAGAGGGCTGGGGCTTCTGGTGGGCTTGTTGTGGGACACCTGTGGGCATGCTCTCTGCATGGAAGAAGGGTTTTTGGTGTCTAGGAGAGAGTGGCCGGAAGGAGCTCTCTAGTGTCACCTGTGTCAGCTGCAAAGCAGTGTATCCGGTAGGCCTGCAAAGGAGGTCCTGGTGTGTCTGTTGAAAGAAAACGAAGCCATGAAACCACCTGTTAGTGCAGAGCGGGATTATGCAAGGAGGAGGGGTGAAAGCAACTTATTTCACCAGCTTCTCGGGATACTTTGTGACACCTGTTAAAATAGAAACCAAGTCTCCATCTGTGTGTCAGCTGGGAGCAGCCACTGAGTGCCTACTGCCTGGCAGCTACAAACAGAATTTATAGTTTCCCGTGCCCGTCACGTAACCACAGTCTGGAGGGGTGCTGCTTGGGAGCCCACCTTTGGCACTTGGGGATTTTGATGTCCGCTGAAGTTTGGAAACCAGTCACACGTACGACCAAGGTTGCCCCAATCCAGCCTGCTGCCTGCGTTTTTTTGTTGTTGTTGTTGTTGTTTTTTTTTCCGAGACTGAACCTTGCTCTATTGCCCAGGATGGAGTGCAGTGGCACAATCTTGGCTCACTGCAATCTCCACCTCCTGGGTTCAAGTGATTCTCCTGCTTCAGCTTCCTGAGTAGCTGGGATTACAGGTGCCCGCTACCACGCCTGGCTAATTTTTGTATTTTTAGTAGAGATGGGGTTTCATCATGTTGGCTACGCTGGTCTGGAACTCCTGACCTCGTGATCTCCCTGCCTTCGCCTTCCAAAGTGCTGGGATTCCAGGCGTGAGCCACTGCGCCTGGCCTGCTGCATGATTTTATACCGCCCATGAGCTAAGAATGGTTTTATATTTTTAAATGGCTGGGGAAAAGAGGAAGGATATTTCATGGTAAATGAGAGTTATATGAAATTCAGATTTCAGTGTCCATAAATAAAGTTTTATTGGAACACAGCCTCACTCATTTATTTACATGTTGTCTGTCTGTGACTGCTTTCTGGTTATAGCAGAGCTGAGTAGTTGTGACAGACTGCGTGGCCACAAAGATTAAAATATCTACTATGTGGCTCTTTACAGAAAATGTTTGCCAACCCCTGACTCAGAGAAAGAGAAAATACCGTAGGAAGGAACAGTATCTGCATACAAAAATCGTGTTTCAAAATTAATAGACAAAATGGAGTTGGGTAAACTTCATATTAAAAAAACCAGAAGGAATAGTGTTAGATTCTGGATTAAGATGAAAGCGTATCGATTATGTAGGCCTTTAGGTAAGATTTTCACAGAGATTGTGATCCTGTGCCCTCCGTAAATTGACTAACTCTATGCTTCTTTTCATAGGCTGGTTGAACTCATGGACCTGATACTTTTCTCTTGAGAAGCAAACCAGCCCAAAAGAAAAATGGCGTTTGTTGCAACACAGGGGGCCACGGTGGTTGACCAGACCACTTTGATGAAAAAGTACCTTCAGTTTGTGGCAGCTCTCACAGATGTGAATACACGTGAGTTGATCCTTTTTGTCATTAAGAAATGCATAAATAAGGCCAGATGTGGTGGCTCACGTCTGTAATCCCAGCATTTTGGGAGGCCGAGGTGGGTGGATCACCTGATGTCAGGAGTTTGGGACTAGCCTGGCCAACATGGTGAAACCACGTCTCTACTAAAATACAAAAATTAGCCAGGTGTGGTGGCTCACGCCTGTAGTCCCAGCTACTTGGGAGGCTGAGGCAGGAGGATCGCTTGAACCTGGGAGGCAGAGGTTGCAGTGAGCTGAGATCGCACCACTGCACTCCAGCCTGGGTGACAGAGCGAGACTCCCTCTCAAAAAAAAAAAAAAAAAAAAAAGAGAAATGCATAAATATGACACATTTATCTCAGCTCAGATGTTGTGTACTTTGAGATTAATCGTAGCAGTAACTTTTATTCTCATTTTCCTTTTCTCTACCTTGTAGAGAAGCAAAGTGATGAGTAATACTGGCTGGAGCCCCAAAGAGGCACGTGTGTGTGTTTGTGTGTGTGTGTATATGCTTGTCAGTGCATGCACGTGTATGTCTGGGAGTACAAATGTGTGCGACTGGTTGTAGGGAACTAGCTATGTGCCTTCTATTAGGCCATGACAGTCAAACTGATAAGATCTGATTGCTTCTCTTAAATTACTAAATCCAAGTTTTGCATTAACATAATTTCCTTAACATAATTTCAATTACCTGATGCTTGTTTTGCTGTTCACAGCTGATGAAACAAAGTTGAAAATGATGCAAGAAGTTAGTGAAAATTTTGAGGTATGAGCATTATATTTTCTATTTTTCATTTTGAGGTAAATATTCTTATGCACTTTCCTGTCCTGCTTTGTCAGTCTTTTTACTAGCAACTCAAAGATCATTGTCTTTGTTCAAGTAATTTAGTATATTTCGAAACTGAAATCTGAAACTTTGTACACAGTGTTTTCCGTCTTCACGCTGGTGATAGCGAACCCCATACCATGTTGAGGATTGTCAGTTTTGTTTTGGTTGGTTTAAAAACATTTTTTCATTTTAAAATATGGTAGCTCTTTTAGGCTACCATGCCTGTTGGGATGCACTCAGATTTATTCTTGTATTTTTCTTTCTTTCTTTTCTTTTTTTTTTTTTTTTTGAGATGGAGTTTCGCTCTTGTCGCCCAGGCTGGGGTGCAGTGGCGTCATCTTGGCTCACTGCAACCTCTGCCTTCCGGGTTCAAGCAGTTCTCCTGACTCAGCCTTCAGAGTAGCTGAGACTATAGGTGCCTGCTACCATGCCTGGGTAATTTTTGTATTTTTAGTAGAGACGGGGTTTCACCATGTTGCTCAGGCTGGCCTTGTACTCCTGACCTCAGGTGATCTACCTGCCTCAGCCTCTCAAGGTGATAGCATTACAGGCGTGAGCCACCTCACCTGGCGTGTTTATTGTCTTTTTTGAGGCAGAATCTGGCTGTGTCGCCCAGGCTGGAGTGCAGTGGCGTGATCTTGGCTCACTGCAACCTCCGCCTCCCGGATTCAAGCGATTCTCCTGCCTTAGCCTCCCAAGTAGTTGGGATTACAGGTGTGCACCACACCCGGCTGATTTTTGCATTTTTAGTAGAGACCGGGTTTCACCATGTTTGCCAGGCTGGCCTTGAACTCCTTACCTCAGGTGATCCTCCTGCCTTGGCCTCCCATAGTGCTGGGATTACAGGCATGGGCCACTGTGCCCGGCCGAGATGCACTCAGATTTATGTTGTGAATTTGTTATGTTCAGGTAATTTGATGGTGTATTCTTATGCAATGAGATCTGGATGTCATTTCTGGTTCTGCTAATTAGAACATCTGTGACCTTGATCAAGAAAGAACTTTCTCTCTTGTGGACCTCACATCCTACAATTGTATATTGTCCTGCATGTCCCTCAGACACTTTTCGTTTTTCTTCAGTCTTTTTTCTTTTCGTCCTTTAGATTGGATAATTTCTGATCTTCTGAGAATTTTTTTGTTATCTGCAACTTGCTGGGTTTTTCTTAGAATTTCAGTTTATTTTTTGTATTTTTTAAAATTTTAGTTATTGTGGTTTCAGTTCTAGAATTTCCATTTGGTTCTTCATACATTTCATTTATCTGCAGATTCCCCATCTTTGTTTATTAAGACCATATTCTTATGTTTTGAACATATTTACTGTATGAGGGCTGCTTTCAAGTCTTCAAGTATTAAAGCCAACATTTGGGCTATATGAAGGTCAATTTCTATTGGCTGTGGGCCATGTTATCCTGTTTCTTTGTCTAGTAATTTATATATCTGGAGACAAGGTCTTACTGTCATCCAGGCTGGAGTGCAGTGGTACAATTTCAGCTCACAGCATCCTCAACCTCTTGGGCTCAGGTGAGCCTCCCACTCAGCCTCTTAAGTAGCTGGGACTACAGGCATGCACTACCACGCCTGGCTAATTTTTGTATATTTTGTAGAGATGCAGTTTCACCATATTGCCCAGGCTGGTCTCAAACTCCTGGACTCAAACGATCCACCCACCTCGGCCTCCCAAAGTGCTGGGATTATGGATGTGAGCCACTGTGCCCAACCGTCTAGTAATTTTTTTACTGTACAGTGGACATTACTTGTGAGACATCATAGGGACTCTAGATGTGTTATCTCCCTCGGAAGAATGTTGACATTTTGTCGTAGTAGGCAGTTCAGTTACCAGTTGATGCCACTGAATTTGCGTAGGCTTGGTTTTATGCTTTGGGGAGGATCTGTGGATAGCCCAGGGTCTTTCCCAGGTCTCTAACTTGGTGGGATTCAACCTCAAATTCTGCCTGTGGATCTCATCAGAGGTTGATTTTAGGCTTTGTTGCGGTTGGTCTAGAATAGGCCTTATTCTAGGACATGGTCTAGCTGGATGTGTGAGGTCTGGGAGGTTATTAAGATGTTAAGTAGGTCTTTGCACTCAGGCTAGGCTTGAAATCCAGCATCCTCTAACATTGCTAGATGTATGGTATCTTCATTCATCTTGCAATCTTTTTGTTTTTTTTTTGTTTTTGTTTTTAAGATAGGGTCTCCCTCTGTCACCCAGGCTGGAGTACAGTGGTGTGGTCACAGCTCATTGCAGTCTCAACTTCCTGGGCCCACCTCAGCCTCTGGAGTAGCTGGGACCACAGGTGTGCACCACCATGCCCCACTAATTTTTGTATTTTTAGTAGAGATGGGGTTTCGCCTTGTTGCCCAGGCTGGTCACAAACTCCTGACCTTAAGCGATCCACCCACCTCAGCCTCCCAAAGTGTTAGGATTACAAACGTGAGCCACCACGCCCGGCCGCATCTCTCAGTCTTAAAGCAGGTACATTGTGGTGAGCTTCAGGCAGTGTCACCCTGTGTGTGTGCAGTCCAGCCCTCAGCTGTCCTCACTGGAGACACTCCCCATTCCCTTGCTCTGTGGTTTGCTTTTCTCTGGTGCTGTGCCCTGCAGATTCCAGCCACTTTAGCTCTCCTGAACACTGAGGATTTTACTCCTCAGCTCAGCAGGCCCTGACCCCTGCTTGGACCCAACTTGCTGAACCCCAGTTGGAAAATTGTACCTAGGCAGAGAGCCATGGTGGTCATGGGACTAAGCATGTAAATTTCCCTTCTCCTGGGAGTCATGCTCCGGTACTGGCCCTAATCCAACACCTGAAAAAAGTTATCTCGTATTTTGCACAACTTTTTGGTTTACCTGGGTACCAGTTAGTCTCATAGACAGATGAGAAAGTCACGTTTGTTACTTATTTTTTTCACATCAGATGGGTAATGTGCTGACATACCCAGCACATTTGAGGGAGGCACGTCTCACACATGAGCATGAAACCCCAATCATCACACTTACAAACTACAAAAGGATCACGTTTCCATTTTTATTATTTGATTAAAAAAAATTTTAAGAGACAGGGTCTTGCTGTACAGTGGTGCAGTCACAGCTCACTGCAGCCTTGAACTCCTGGGCTCAAGTGGTCCTCCTGAGTAGCTGGGACTACAGATGCAAGACACTATGCTTGGCTAATTTTTTTTTTTTTTTTTTTTTTTTAGAGACAGGGTCTCGCTATGTTACCCAGTCTGGTTGAACTCTGGGCTCAAGCGATCCTCCTGCTTTGGCTTCCCAAGGTGCTGGTATTACAGGTGTAACCCGCTGTGCCCAGCCAACATTTCTTTTTTTTAATATGAGGATAATAGTCTAAGAACAATAGAGAAAATACTCCCTAGCTTCCGTAAGGTCTTTTGTATTAATAAACATTAAATACATGTTAGTGGGGTTGAATCAAATACCCTACTATCTGTAGTAATGGATAGTATTTTAGCTTTTTTTTAATAGACATTTTCAAGGACTTGTTGCCTTGAGCTGAGCTAGAAAAAAAACTTGAGATATTTAGAGATCTAGCTAAAGAGCTTTCTCTTCTGCCCAAGCTGCTAAAACAAGCTGTTTAAAATATATATATATATATGAAGAGGTGAGAGGCAGAAGAGGATACCCTGCATTCTGCATTTTATTGGAAGAACTGATCTGAGAGAACCATAGTCCTGGCAGGTTTGTTGGAGAGGCTGAAATCATAGGCAGTCTGTGAACCTGCAGGAACAAGCCAGTGAGTCAGGGCACCAAGTGTGGACATACGGCTATCTGGATTAAATATCTGTAAATATCTGACCCTTTTGAGGTTTTGAGACTTTATTCTCCTTTTTAGTATTTGCAATTAGCAGGTTACCTCCTTCCTGGCTTTTGGTCTCAGATGCATTGATTAGCAACTAAAAGTTAGTGGGGCAAGTCTGGGTGTGGTGGCTGACGCCTGTAATCCCAGAACTTTGGGAGGCCGAGGCGGGTGGATCACTTGAGGCCAGGAGTTCGAGACCAACCTGGCCAACATGGTGAAACACTGTCTCTACTCCAAATACAAAAATCTAGCCGAGCATGGTGGCATATGCCTGGCCTGTAGTCCCAGCTACTGGGAAGGCTGAGGCAGAGAATCACTTGAACCTGGGAGATAGAGGTTGCAGTGAGCCGAGATCATGCCATTGCACTCCAGCCTGGGCAACAATATATATATATCGATATCTATCAAGATAGATAGATATAGATAGATATATCTATCTAGATAGATAGAGATAGATATAGATATCTAGATAGATATAGCTATCTAGATAGATAGATATAGATATCTAGATAGATATAGCTATCTAGATAGATACAGATATCTAGATAGATATAGCTATCTAGATAGATAGAGATAGATATCGATAGATATCGATATCTATCCAGATCTGGATAGATATCGATATCTATCTCTATCGATATCGATATCTATCTCTATGCGAGGCAGTATAGTTAGGGCTTTTCCAAGTAATGACTTTTGCAATCTGTGTATCAACATTTACCTTAAATGAAATTCAGATGACTGAATTCTTCAAAGAATTAAATACTAGAATGACCATCAAGAAGCAGTTCTCTTAAGTTACTACCACCCAGAAAAATGTTTAAATGAAGTGAGTGAAATTTAAAAACTCCCAGTGATTTCAGGAGTCTTACAGATTCATTATTAAATGGGCCATCTTTCAAGACAAAATAAACCCTCAGGTTAGGAATCACATGAACAATTTATCTGGATCAAAAAACTGGTGGCTGAGTTGAGATACTTGCAGAATAACCAGGCAGCTTGTTGAATGAATCTTTTTTTAATTATAAAAAATTTTTTTAGAGACAACGTCTTGCTATGGAGTATAGTACCTATTCACAGGCGCCATCATAGCACACCACAGCATTGAACTCCTGGGCTCAAATGATCTTCCTGCTTCAGCCCCCAAGTAGCAGGGACTACAGGCATGCACCACCATGCTCAGCTTGAGTGAATCTTTTTAACTGGAGAAATTCTCTTTTTTTTAGACGTGTTCTTGTTATGTTGCCCCAGCTGGTCTTGAACTCCTCGGCCCAAACAATAGTCCCACCTTGTCTTCCTAAATAAAGTGCTAGGATTACAGGTGTGAGTCACTGTGCCCAGCCCTACTGGAGACATTTGAAATGCAGATATTTGAAAGCTGTATAATCAGTAGTTAATATGGACTTACATGCAAATATGTTTGACTTCTTGATAACCTGGCAGTTAGTTCAGTGTTCCAGCAAGAATCGTCTCCCTCTTTTCCTTGAATCCTTGGTTGTGGGTGTTTCATAAAAAGTCTTAACCTTTAAGGGTAAAAGGTGCCAAACACAGTTCTTCTGCCCGACAAATGCACTGTCTTCTTGGAGAGAAGCTATTTGATTCCTGCACAGCTCCTGGGGCCGCCTCCCATACAGTGTTCTGTGTGAGTGGAGGCCCCAGAAATCTGCACTGAGTTGGCCCAGGAGACAGGTGCTCAGGTGTGTTAGCTGGGCGTGGTGGTGGGCTCTGTAATCCCAGCTACTCTGGAGGCTGAGGCAGGAGAATCACTTGAACCTGGAGGTGGAGGTTGCAGTGAGCCGAGATTGTGCCATTGCACTCCAGCCTGGTGACAAGAGTGAAACTCCGTCTCAAAAAAAAAAAAAAAACAAAAAACTGCAATGGTTTTCTTTCCTTGCTCCATACTGCTTTCTGATTTTTGACTGTTTCACTGTCCTTCCTTTATAGACCCCTCTTCTGAAGTTACATTATGTTATAGACAACTCCAGATCTTTCTCTTTAGCCCCACATTTAACTGCCCAGGTGTCTGGTCTCACCAGCTTGTCAGACTCCTGATAGTAAAAGTTGAACTCCAGGACAGGTGCGGTGGCTCCCGCCTGTAATCCCAACACTTTGGGAGGCTGAGGCGGCGGATCACGAGGTCAGGAGATCGAGACCATCTTGGCTAACACGGTGAAACCCCGTCTCTACCAAAAATACAAAAAATTAGCCGGGCCTGGTGGCGGACGCCTGTAGTCCCAGCTACTTGGGAGGCTGAGGCAGGAGAATGGCGTGAACCTAGGAGGCAGAGCTTACAGTGAGCCGAGATCACGCCACTGCACTCCAGCCTGGGTGACAGAGAGAGACTCCATCTCAAAAAAAAAAAAAAAAAGTTGAACTCCAGTCCAGATGTGGCGGCTCATGCCTGTAATTCCAGCACTTTGGGAGGCCAAAGCAGGTGGATCACCTGAGATCAGGAATTCAAGACCAGCCTGACCAACATGGTGAAACCCTATCTCCACTTAAAAAAAAAAAGTTAGCCAGGCGTGGTGGCTTATGCCTGTAGTCCCAGCTACTCGAGAGGCTGAGGCAGGAGAATCACTTGGATCCTGGAGGCAGAGTTTGCAGTGAGCCAAGATCACGCCATTGCACTCCAGCCTGGGCGACAGAGTGAGACTCCGTCTCAAAAAAAACTTAAAAGTTGAACTCCTTTCTCTTATGCTTCCTTCTCCATCATGCTGAACTCTGTTGATATGCCTTTTACACTCGTGCTTTCTCTTGATTTTGTGCCTTTGCATGTGCTTTTCTTAGAATCTTCTTTTCTACCTTTTCATGGGTAGCTCCTACTTGCCTTTCAAGTTTTAGTGTAAATGTCACTTCTTCAGGAAGGTGTCCTCCGCTCTTGGTTACATTTAGTAAATGATGTCTCACAGTTATATGTTCCCTTAGTTGTTGGCATATCCCCCTTCATGGTTCTGTATCCTTAGTCTTTTTGTTTGATATCTGTCTTTCTTCTGCTGCTGCCTCCCCCATCTCTGAGGGCATGAATATTATGTGTTCTGTTCATTATTTTATCCCTTTTGAGCACATGATAGGAGTTTAGTAAATATTTGTTGAATGAATAAGTGAAGCATTAAACAAGAAAAAGGATTTGGGTATTAGATATACTTGATTTGAATCCACTTCCAAAACTTTACTTTTTTTTTTTTTTTTTTTTTTGATATGAGGTCTTGCTATATTGCCCAGGCTGGCCTCGAATTCCTGGGCTCCAGTGATCCTCCCACTTCAGCCTCCTGAGTAGCTGGGACTACAGACCAGCTAGTGTGCCCATTTTCAAAACTTAACCTCTTAGATCCTCTTTCCTTATCTGTGAAATGGAGATAATACCTATCTTAGAGATAATACCCATCTCAGACTAAATGAGAAAGACTAAAAGGTACACAGCACAGTATTTGACATGTAAGTGCTCTGTAAATAACAGCACAACACTTCCGAGCATTTCCTGTAGGCAGTGTTAGAAACTTCATAAACTTTGCATATATTAACTCATGCAGTCTTCACAATAGTCCTATAAGGAAGGCGGGAAATAATATCCCCCAGAGTTTAGGTAACTGTCCAAAGTTTCTACTTCCTAAGTGGGACCCAGAAACTGCCCTAGTATCTTCATGCTGTAGTTTTATTTCCTATTCCCCCCCTTTTTTTTTTTTAAAAAAAAAAAATAGAGACAGAATCTCATGCTGTTGCCTAGGCTGGTGTGCAGTGGCATCATCATAGCTCACTGCTGCCTTGAACTCCCGGTCTGAAGTGATCCTTTTACTTCAGCCCTCTGAGTAGCTAAGACCACAGCACAGGCACGTGCCACAATGCCCTGCTTTTAAAAAAAAATTTTTTGTAGAGATGGAGTCTTGCTCTGTTGCCCAGGCTGATCTTGAACTTCTGGGCTCAAGGGATCCTCCTGCCTCGGCCTCCCAAAGTGGTGGGATTACCGGCATGAGCTACAGTGCCCAGCCCTTCCTATTCTACTTTTAAAATCAGTACTAGGATCAATAATAGATTAGATTAGATTATAATATAATTAGTATACATCTAATTAGCACATAATGAATATACATCTAACTAATACATTGGTTTGCTCAGGCTCTTCGTTTTCCAGATCAAGAAACTGAGACCTAGAAGCTAAATAATTTCATAGAGGTTTCATACTTAGATCGTGGCAGAGACAAGCTAGTACAGGTTCCAGGTTCAGCATTTCCCAAAGGATTGGTATTTCTAATTTTAATAGGAAAAGTTAGCATTTAGTTTTCCTGAACTGGGTTTCAGAAATACAATCATCCTAATTTAAAATTATGTTATTACTAAATAATACAAGTAGCACAAATTTGCTTTTGGCTAAAATGTTTTATATTCCTTTGCAGTTATTATAATGTGTAAATTTGAAATGAAAATACATACACATAACTGAATGGGGTCTTTTATTTTTGCACAATTAGAATGTCACGTCATCTCCTCAGTATTCTACATTCCTAGAACATATCATCCCTCGATTCCTTACATTTCTCCAAGATGGAGAAGTTCAGTTTCTTCAGGAGAAACCAGCACAGGTAATGTAAAAAAATAACATGAGAAGACAAGGGTGCTGTGGGATTGTGACCAGTTACGAATTAACTCAGAAAACTTACGGTTCCACTTAAAAACGAAAGAGGTTTTGTCACATAAGGATAACTTTGTTCAAGACCGCTGCCTCCTCAGTTACATGTCTTGGTTTGATTTTTGTCTAGGACGTCTCTTTTACAATTTAAATTATTCACATTTGCCAACTGATGACATGTGTGTACACTGTTTACTATAGACCAGTGCAAATGTATACAGAAGAAGGAATGACCACCCCCCATACCTATTGCCTAGCTCCAATCTTACAATCTTACTGTCTTATTAATGTCAGTTCTTTTTTTTTTTTTTTTTTTTTTTTTTTTTAAAGATAAGGTCTCACTCTGTCACCCAGTCTGGAGTGCAGTGGTGCCATCATAGCTCACTGCAGCCTTGACTTCTTGGGATCAGGTGATCTTCCCACCTCAGTCTCCCCAGTAGCTGGGACTACTGGTGTGCGCCACAATGCCTGGCTAATTTTTAAAAAATTTTCTGTAGAGAATGGGGGTCTTGCTATGTTGCCCAGGCTGGTCTTGAACTCCTGAGCTCAATAGATCCTCCTTCCTCAGCCTCCCAAAATTCTGGTATTACAGGTGTGAGCCACTACGCCTAGCCTAGTGTTAGTTCTTATAGCTCATGGTCAATTTTGTTTTATCGACACGCCCCCAACACACTGTTCATACCTCCCTACCTTGATCATTTAGAAATAGTCCATATATATATATATATATATTTTTTTTTTTTTTTTTTTTTGGGAGACGGAGTCTCGCTCTGTCACCCAGGCTGGAGTGCAGTGGCACGAACTCAGCTCACTGCAATCTCTGCCTCCCAGGTTCAAACAATTCTCCTGCCTCAGCCTCCCAAGCAGCTGGGATTACAGGTGCATGCCACCATGCCCGGCTAGTTTTTGTATTTTAGTAGAGACCATGTTGGCCAGGCTGGTCGTGAACTCCTGACCTCAGGTGATCCGCCCACCTCGGCCTCCCAAAGTGCTGAGACTACAGGCGTGAGCCACTGCGCCTGGCTTACCACTTTTTCTATAAATATTTCAGCATGTAGCTCTTTTTTTTTTTTTTTTTTTTTGAGATGGAGTCTCGCTCTGTTGCCCAGGCTGAAGTGCAGTGGCGCAATCTCAGCTCACTGCGAGCTCCACCTCCCGGGTTCACACCATTCTCCTGCCTCAGCCTCCCGAGTAGCTGGGACTACAGGCGCCTGCCACCACGCCCAGCTAATTTTTTGTATTTTTTTTTGTAGAGACAGGGTTTCACCATGTTAGCCAGGATGGTCTCGATCTCCTGACCTCGTGATCTGCCCACCTCGTCCTCCCAAAGTGCTGGGATTACAGGCATGAGCCACCGCGCCCGGCCCAGCATGTAGCTCTTAAAAATAACTTTTAAAAAACATTCCCATAATACCCGCTTATTAGTAAATAAAGTATTTTTATATCATGCCAGTGCAAGACCTTACATATTTGACCTTTTAGTTGTCAGCTCCACAGACAGAATCACAGAAGCTTAGTACAGCTCATGATGTAACTAGTCCTTGGGCCCAAGGTAGTTGGCGATAGCATTATGGGAGCTAATGCGAGATGGTAAGGGGAGATCCCAAACTATGTTCAGTTTGTGTTTTGCTCTTTTATCTTCAATGAACTCCATGTTCGTACACCAATGTCCGTTGGACTTACTGATAAGCCGTGGAAGGGGAGAAATTGGCTTAGTCGATTTGGTACAGAGTTGTAGAAATACTGAAAATGATCATCTGCAGTACTTACTTTGGGTTACATTTAAGTAGTTTCTAGGACTGCTTCAAAAACTGGGTCCATTTTGTAGGATGGTGGTTCATTCCTAGTGCTGGGTGTAAACAGCTGTGTGACACTTGCAGAGTGTGAGATAATTAATTTGGAACCCTTGGAAGTATTTTTATCCTTACATTTATTTATTTTTTCTTGCCAGCAACTGCGGAAGCTCGTACTTGAAATAATTCATAGAATACCAACCAACGAACATCTTCGTCCTCACACAAAAAATGTTTTGTCTGTGATGTTTCGCTTTTTAGAGGTAAGTTTTGAGAATTAATTCTTGTCATATAGCCGTATGTAAAACTTTCACTGATTTTTCTTATGGTAAATTTCAGCATTATACAACTGTTTTATCTTTCTCCCAAATTCCAAGTCACATGAGTAAAAATTTTTCTTAATGTCCCTTTTCCCTCATTTCCTCCACTCAGAAAGATTACTTAATTGAAAATCATTGTTTGAGTTACTGAGGAATTGGCCAGACATAGTAGGTACTTTGAAACGGTTGCGGATGGTGAGCCGGGTGCAGGCCCACAGACGCCCAGTGAGTGGCTCACTTGCATTGTTCTTTCCGTGTGTATCTCCAGTGTGGCGCATCACACCTAGTACATGCTCATAAAGAGTATCTCACATCCTTGGGGTGAATCCATCTGGTACCTCCAAATTGTTTTCTTGCTTCTCTTAGTCTTTCTTTTTTTTTTCTTTTTTGAGATGAAGTCTTGGCCCAGGCTGGAGTGCAGTGGTGTGATCTTGGTTCACTGCATCCTCCACCTCCTGGGTTCAAGTGATTGTCCTGCCTCAACCTCCCGAGTAGCTGGGATTACAGGCCCGTGCCACCATGCCTAGCGGATTTTTGTATTTTTAGTAGAGATGGGGTTTCGCCATGTTGGTCAGGCTTGTCTTGAACTCCTGACCTTGTGATCCACCCGCTTTGGCCCCCCAAAGTGTTCGGATTACAGGCTTGAGCCACCTCGCCCAGCCCTCTTAATCTTGATGCAATTAGATTTCAGTCGTGTTTCTGGGCCCCTTGGAAAGATGAGCTTGGATTCTGTCTTGGCTGGGGCGCTTTGTTGCTGTGTCATGTCAGCCACAGTGCTTAACCCCTGAGATTCCACGCCCTCACAGGTCAAATGTAGATGGAACCCCATCCTCACAGAGCATTTGTAAGGTGCTTAGCACAGGGTCCAGTCCTTGGCACTTGCCCAGTAATTCTTTCCTGGTCTTTTCACAATATTGTCCAACAATGGAAAGTGTCATTTGGGCCATGAAGTCCTTAGCTCCTGGTGCCACTTTCCACGAAGGCCAGTGAAGCCCCTGTCCAGGTTACTCATGCAGAGCTGGCTGGTGGGATTCCCTTCTGGTGGTGCACCGAAGCTTTCTGTCTGGGACAACTGTGTTCTGTGAGCTGATGAATTTTCAGCAAATCCAATAGTTGGTTGATGGAAAGTGTGTGTGCAGAAACTGCTGAGAAAATTAGCCTTTAAAGTGAGTCTTCAGAAATATAACTTTCTTTAAATGCTTTTTTTTAGACGGAAAATGAAGAAAATGTTCTTATTTGTCTAAGAATAATTATTGAGCTACACAAACAGTTCAGGCCACCGATCACACAAGAAGTAAGTTGTTTAAAATCCTTATAGCATTTATAAAGTGTGTCAACATGTTCCTTCTGTGAAATTTTTTGCTCTCTCAAAGTTGGCTGAACACATACTGTTTTCAAGTGTAGAAATACAGCCTAAGTTTGGGGCAATTCTTTATGAGTTTAACAGTGACTTAAAAAAATGTTATTATCAATACTTTGCTAAATTGGTTCAGTAGTTGAAATGTATTAAATGACCAAACTGACAGGTTATTTGGGCTGTTCTGGTATTTATGCGTATGATGTACAAGTCATTGTATGTTGTACAGGGATTAAGATGTGGGCTCTGAAGCCAGAGCCGGGTTTGAATCTCACCTCTGCAATTCAGTAGCTGTGTGACATTGGTTAAGTTTGTAACCTTTTGGAGATTTTTCTGTAAAGTGACAGTAATCATAGTATGTCCTTAAAATGTCATTTGAGGAATTAGACATAAAGTTTAAAGTTCTTAGCACAGTGATTGGCATCTACCTATACAGTAAGCAGCAAGTATGCATTTACCATAATTATGTCTTCTCTGATGATAACCTAAATAAGTGCCTGTTATAGACGATTTAGGGTAGAAATTATTTATTAAAATTAAAAATTATTTATTGAATTAAATAACTTAAAATAGAAATTAAAAGCATAAAGATGAAATAGGATTCCTACCATCTCAAAAACAGGATTTTATGTCTTGGTGATTTTCTTTCCGTTCCTTTCTCTTTTCTTTTGTTGTTTTTTTTTAGATGAGTCTTCCTCTGTTGCTCAGGCTGGAGTGCAGTGGCGCAATCTTGGCTCACTGCAACCTCCGCTTCCCGGATTCAAGCGATTCTCCTGTCTCAGCCTCCCCAAGTAGCTGGGACTACAGGCTTATGCCAGCACACCCAGCTAATGGTTTTTTTTTTTTTTCTTTGTATTTTTAGTAGAGATGGGGTTTCACCATGTTGCCAAGCTGGTCTGTAACTCCTGACCTCATGTGATCCGCCTGCCTCAGCCTCCCAAAGTGCTGGGATTACAGGCATGAACCGCCATGCCCGGCCTTTTCTTTCCTTTTTCTCACCTTAATGTTTTTGTATATTTTCTACATAATTGTGGTAATACTGTATATAACATCTTATAGCTTGATCATGTTAAGTGTAAGCATTTTCACAGTCATAAAAAATTCTGTATACAATTTTTAAAAAAATTTTTGTAGAGACAGAGTCTGTCTATGTTGCCCAGGCTGGTCTCAAACTCCTGACCTCAAGTGATCCTCTAGTCTCGGCCTCCCAAAGTGTCAGGATTGTAGGTATGAGCCACTGTGCCCATCCACAATTATTTTTTAATGGGTACATAGTATTCTTTCTTATGGGTGTCCTTATTTCTGGGTATTGAAGGTATTTCAAATTTCTTATTTTAATGGTTATTATGGAATACCTTTGTTTACTGTTCAAATTATTTCATAGACTAGCTTTGTAGGAGAATTGCCAAGGCAAAGGCATTGAAGTGTTAATGCTCCTGTGTTAAGCTGATTTCTAGGAAGGTTTCAGTGGTTTACGGCCCCACAGTATATGAGTCTTTCTCTCATTCCATCCTATCAGGCATTGTGTATTACTATTTTATGAAAGGCAAAAACTGGCATTTATTTTAAATTTCAACTCTTTGCTCTTCCTGAATCAGAAACTTGTTTTCTGTTTATCAGTCCTTTATATTTACTTATTTTTTTTGTTTGTTTACATCCATTGCCTATTTGTATCTTGAGCCCACCATTTTCCTTACCTCTCTTATGAGTTCTTATGTAGTAAGACAATTACAACTTTTCTTATTTATTATGGGTATTTTCTGTTTATGAATATCTTCCTATAACGAAAGTGTCTGCTTTTTTTAGATTCATCATTTTCTGGATTTTGTGAAACAGATTTACAAGGAGCTTCCAAAAGTAGTGGTATGTTTTTACTTTGGTTTTAATTAGTTATATTTGTTTATACTTCCTTATTCCAAAAAGACTTTAGAACAGTTGGGTTGCAGAAATAGTGTGTGGGGAGGGGTTACTATTTTAGAATGGGGAATGTTTAGCAATGGTTAGAAACTGGGTTGATAAGTCAGCCATTCAAAAAAGTAGCTTTTTTAGTTTTTCTGTTTCACTTAAGTACTTTTTTTGTACATAAAGGCAATATGTTTTTATTGTAGAAATTTTGGAAAAATAATTGTCATAATTCATTTACTGGTAAGCAACCATTGACATGGAGGTTTTGCTTTTGGTTTTCACTTTGTGCATTTTAAAGACGGTTGAGTTTACAGGCTCGAAGACTTTTTGGGGAGGTGGTGTATATTTTCAGTTTTTTTTTTAAATTTTACTAACTTTTTTTTTTTTATCTCATTAAGAACTCTTTATAAGCAGTGCCACAATATACAGGTTTGTGGAGTAGAGGAGGAAAATCTCCTCATCTCCTTCCTGCTTATTAGAAGTAAACACTCTTGCCAGTTTGGAATAGCTTCTTCCAGACTCTTCTTCTGGGAATCATAATTCTTTTTTTTTTTTTTTTGGCTGGGGGTGCGGGGGTACGGGGTCTCTGTCTGCCCAGGCTGGAGTATAGTGGCGTGATCTCTGCTCACCACAGCCTCCCCCTTCTGAGTTCAAGCAGTTCTCCTGCCTCAGCCTCCCAAGTAGCTGGGATTACAGGCGTGCGGCACCCACCCAGCTAATTTTGTATTTTTAGTAGAGGCTGGTCTTGAACTCCTGACCTCAGGTGATCCACCCACCTCAGCCTCCCAGAGTGCTGGGATTACAGACGTGAGCCACTGCACCCAGCCTAAAGATTTCTTTTTTAATCTTTAAAAAGTTTTTAAATTGATATAAGATAAAATTGACTCTTTTTGGCATTTAAAGGATTTCAGTCTGGGGAGAATGTATAAAACTTAAAATTAGTGACTTTGAGTTGTCAAGTCCTGCTACCTGCCCTCCTGTCAAAGCCCGAGCGCTGCTTTTCATAGGCAGCTGCCTTGTTGAACGTGAAACCCCAAATCCACTGAGAGCGAAGGTTGGCAGTGAGGTCCTGGCTTTTAAAAATGTCCTGTGTTTTGGCCAGGGGCAGTGGCTCACCCCTGCAATCCCAGTACTTTGGGAGGCCCAGGTGGGTGGATCACCTGATGCTGGGAGTTCGAGACCAGCTTGGCCAACATGGTGAAATCCCGTCTCTACTAAAAATACAAAAATTAGCCAAGCATGGTGGTGCGCGCCAGTAATCTCAGCTACTTGGGAGGCTGAGGCGGGAGAATCACTTGAACCTGGGAGGTGGAAGTTGCAGTGAGCCAAGATCATACCACTGCACTCCAGCCTGGGCAACAGAGCGAGACTCTGTCTCAAGAAAGAAGAAAAAATGTCCTGTGTTTTGCTTGTTCCCTCTTTGATGTCTATTTAGAGAGTGAAAAATTAATCAGTGGGGACTGCCAGCTCGTAGTTTCTTCCCAGGAGGGATGGAGTGCTTTCTTTCCTGCCTCACTGTGGTAGGAATGTAATACGGTTTGTATTTAATCATTTATTAGCCAGGGCAAAAAGAGTAGAAAATACTTTTAGGCAAGCTTTGTCTTCTGTTGTTGAAGATGGAGAACATGGTCCCTGTCGTGTTATTTTTATGGTCCTGTGGGAAGAGTAAACGTCTAGTGTGTGTTGGTTTAGGCTTTAAGGGGCATTGGAAAATGAATGGCTGAGCCTAAATACTGTGGAGTTGGTGCAGCATAAAAATGTAGAACATGCTGTTTTTTTCCACCAAAGAGTCAAGCGTCTTTTTTTTTTTTTTTTTTTTTTTGAATGAATATTGGGTTTGACTTTAGGAAAAAATATTTTTATGACTTTTATGTAGAACCGCTACTTTGAGAACCCTCAAGTGATCCCCGAGAACACAGTGCCTCCCCCAGAAATGGTTGGTATGATAACAACGATTGCTGTGAAAGTCAACCCGGAGCGTGAAGACAGTGAGACTCGAACAGTGAGTGTTTTGCTGAGTTATTTCTACCCGTGGCTCCTGTAGTTTCGGATACTGGCCTGTTAAACCATTTTTTTTTTTCTTTTTTTTCTCTTAAATACTTGGAGGCATTTAAGACAAACGTGTGTGCCTGGCAAAGCATCACTGGTCCTTCTCTGCAGCCTGGGAGGGGTGAAAGTGACCTGTTGGGTATCATTGATGCCCGGCTAGAAAGATAAGGTTGTTGTTGAAACCCAGAATCACCCTGCTGGGAAGAGCAGCAGACCAGGTGTGGGATGTCTGTTCTGTCCCTTAGCTTTGAGTCTTTTGACATTAATAAAGTCCCTTAAACTATAGATAAAAGCATATAGCTCAGTGACTGAGAGTGTGGGCTCTAGGACAGAGAGCTCCAGTACAATGTCCTGGCCCCACTGGGGTTTTCTGACTCCAAGAAAGTTAATGAACCTGCGTTCTGACCTTATTTTTCCTCTCATTATCTGAAAAACCTGTCTCACGGACTTTGTGAAGGTAATGCTGGCATGGTCCGCAGGTAATGTATCATATATTTGTGGTGTCTGCCACATAGGTAACATGTTTTGAGCACTTACTATGACAATTTTTGTGATTGAATTATTATCCATGTTTGTTTTTCTGAAATGGTTGTGCAGAGTGTTTCAGTTGTGCTAGGATGAACAAGAAACTTTGAGTAACGCTTTCCTCCTTTTGTTGTTCTTAGTTAGAAATTTGTTTTCTGAGTATCATTCCTTTGTATTTTCTTTTTTCCTTGTCTGTTCATATCCATTGCCCATCTGTATTTTGAGCCTGACATTTTCCTTGTTTCATGAGTCCTTATATATTAGGACTGTTGAACTTTTCTATATTGTAAGCATTTTCTGTTTATAAATATCTTTGAATAAAACTGCTGAGTAAATTGTACTTTGTGCTGTTCTTTTAAATAAGTGAAGTCATAGGCATTCGTTTTAAAAATTTCTCAGATGATTTGAATCTCCAAGTTTGGACATAGTTTCCTGAACTTTTTACAAATGATTATGTAGAAAAATATGCAAACCTTTAGGCCGGGCACGGTAGCACACACCTGTAATCCCAGCACTTCGGGAGACCGAGGTGGGCAGATCACCTGAGGTCAGGAGTTTGAGACCAGCCTGGCCAACATGGCAAAACCGCATCTCTACTAAAAAACACAAAAATTAGCTGGGCGTGGTGGTTCATGCCTGTAATCCCAGCTACTCAGGAGGCTGAGGCAGGAGAATGGCTTGAACCCAGGAGGTGGAGGCTGTAGTGAGCCAAGATCGCAACACTGCATTCCAGCCTGGTGACAAGAGCAAGACTCCATCTCAAAAAAAAAAAAAAAGAAAACCTTCATATTGAATTGTATTAAATGATAGTTCTGCATACTTTGTTTTCAACATAGTTTGGATCTTTCATCAGTTTGGATCTTTCATCACAAATATTTACAAAGAGGTGTCACTGTTTTCCGTTCTCTCTCTTTCAGTGGGTGATGCTCAGTGGGCACTGGTGGGGGCTATTTTAAATGCCACAATGGTAACCCAGGTCCTACCCATTTCTGTCTTCCAGCATTCCATCATTCCGAGGGGATCACTTTCTCTGAAAGTGTTGGCAGAATTGCCCATTATTGTTGTTTTAATGTATCAGGTATGTGTATTGCTCATTAGTCTCTTGGGTTTTGGGCTTCTTATAAGAAAATTGGCATCTGGGGCAAAAAGATGTGTATAATACACACATGCTAAATAATGTGATGATTTTTTGGTATGCCAAATTTTGTCGCCACAGCAGAGTGTCAATGTATGAAAATCTGGTATGTTTGCTTTTAGCTCTACAAACTGAACATCCACAATGTTGTTGCTGAGTTTGTGCCCTTGATCATGAACACCATTGCCATTCAGGTGTCTGCACAAGCGAGGTGAGGCGTCACTGTAGCCGGCTGCCACAGTGCCTGGATTCCAAGTAAAAATACACTTGCTGTTGTCATTCTTAAGACATGAAAATTATGAGTGATCAAATTTTGGTAAAATTATATGCACTGTTGACTTTCTGCACCTGTGTTTCAGGGATGACAGTTGTAGCTATTTTCGTTCTTAATTTGGAAAGATGAGATAATAGCTCGTATTCTGGTGTGTTGTAAATTAAAAATGTCGTCAGGCATTACCGTGCTCAATGACAGCTATGGCATGTCCAAGCCTTGCTCACCTTCAAGACTTTGTTCTTGCTGATTGTTCAGCTTGAGTGCTAGAATGTTCTTTACACCCTCAGTTCCCCATCAGCCTTCATCTCCAGATAGGCTGTGTTCATCCTTTGAAGCCCCTCGGTGAAGCCTTTTCTCAAACCTAAGGACGTTCCTCCTGAGACTGTCTTCATGCACCCTCTGACTTGGAGCCTGTCTGGCTGTGTCATTTGAGGGCAGCATCTGAGGAGGAATCTTCTTTGGCCATCGCCACGGCCCTAGTCGGGGTCTTGCACTGAGCAGATGTTACACGAATTCTTTCTGCGGATTGAGTAGAACGGCCTGGCACTGGCTTTGTGGGATTCACATTGTAACTGCTATGGAATGGGCTGGAGAACTGGTTGGTGTGTTTCCTTAAAACTTTTATGTTATTTGGAATTGCACGAAAAGTGTAGACACCTTTGCTATTGTTGCTGTGTTGTTTGGGTCTGTGTGGAAATCAATCTTTTGGGTTTAATAATGGTTACAGGCTTTTAATTAATACTAACATCACTCATAATTGAGAGGTAATATTTTTGTTCTCTTCTTATTCAGGCAACATAAGCTTTACAACAAGGAGTTGTATGCTGACTTCATTGCTGCTCAGATTAAAACATTGTCATTTTTAGCTTACATTATCAGGATTTACCAGGTAAGGTCATTGACTTTTATGTCAGGTTTATTGAGATAGTTTACATACAATAAAATTCACCTTTTGTGGGTATACAGTTCTAGGAATTGACAAATATTGGTAATCATTACTAACACATCAAAATACGGTACATTTCCATCAACCTCCAAAATTCCATTGTTATATATTTGTTGTCAGTTTCTTCCCACCACCTCCATTCCTTGGCATACACACCGATTTATTTGGTCCCCATAGTTTTGTCCTTTCTAGAATGTCATCTAAATGGAAATGTCCAGTGTCTAGCTCTGCAACCTTTTGAGTCTGGCTTCTTTCACTTAGCAGTAATGTGGAGATAGGACCTTGTTTTACTGATTACTTTTTATTGCTGTGTAGTTGTCTTTGCTTGGCAGCCTTAACAAAAATCCCATAGCCTAGGTTGCTTACACGGTAGCAATTGTCTCACAATTCTGGAGGCTGGAAGTCTGAGATCAAGGTTCTGGTTTCTGCTGAGGGCTTTCTTCCTGCCTTGCAGACAGCTGCCTTCTGCTGTGTCCTCACAATGGCGAACAGAGAGGGAGAGTTCTCTCCTCCTCTTACACGGCCACAGTCCTGCCAGATAACGGCTGCAGCCCTATGACCTCACTGAACTTTCATCCCCTCCTGAAGACTCTGTGTCCAGATACAGTCACATTTGGAGTTGGGGCTTTCACATGGGAATTTTAAGGGGATGCAGCTCAATCCACAGCAGTAGAATCCCATTGTGTGGATGTATCATGGTGTGTGTTTATCCATTCACCAATTGATGAGTATTCAGATTATTTCTAATGTTTTTGAAAACAGCTTTATTATTTACTTACTATTTTTTGAGATAGAATCTCACTCTGTTGCCCAGGGTGGAGTGCAGTGGCACAATCTCAACTCACTGTAGCCTCTGCCTCACTGGTTCAAGCTATTCTTGTGCCTCAGCCACTCGAGTAGCTAGGATTACAGGCATGCACTACCATGCCTGGCTAATATTTGTATTTTTTGTAGAGGTGAGGTTTGGCCATGTTGCCCAGGCTGGTCTTGAACCCCTGGCCTCAAGTGATCTGCCCACCTCAGCCTCCCACGGTGCTGGGATTACAGGCATGAGCCAGGCCTAAAAACAGCGTTATTGAGATATAGTTTATGTATCATAAAGTTCCCCCTCTTTAAGTGTACAATTAAGTGGTTTTTAGTTTAGCCACAGATTTGTACCATTACCACCATCCAATTTTAGAATAATGTCATCATCCCAAAAAGAAATCCTGTCCCATCAGCAGCCTTCCTTGACTACGTGCTCTTGGCAACCACGATTGTACTTTCTGTCTTTACGGATTTGCCTGTTTCATTTTTGGCCATTATTAATAAAGCAACTATACACATTTACATGCAGATTTTTGTATGGACATATTTGGTTCATTGACTTTTGCTGCTGTTAGAAGTTGTGTGTTGTGGCAGCTAGGTGTGAGAGAGATTGGGATTTAAAAGGCATTATCAGTAAAACTGATGAATTTCTGGGTGCTTTTCTGAGGAGACTGTATGGTGGATTTTTGTTTCATTTTTTCATGCATAGTTGTGTTCTTATTTAAATCATGAGAACTTGAAGGAAAAAATACCTTATCTCCTTTTAGTGTTTTTGAAAAGAATTCTTATATGATTGTTCTATAGTATGGAATAAATTCAGTACTGATCTATATCAATGGAATTGGATTATAATTTATGCTTTTTGTATGGCTTTTATTTCAGAAAAATAAAAATTAAAGAGCTGAATTGTTTAGAATAAAAACTACTTTTGAAAGCATTTGTAATCTTTTCCCCCTTAATTTTAATGCATACGATTAGATAATGATAGCTTACATGAAGAAAATGGAACATTTGGTGTCAAAAGTCAAATTAGGTACCCCTTGACATTTTAGTCAGCTTGCGTTATCTTGGTGAGTGGCCTTCTGCTGACACCGCAAAAGAAGATTGTGATTAGGGCCTGTTCTGAGTTGGCTCAAGTTGACTCCACTGTTGTTCACAACTTACATTAATGGGATGACTAAGTAAACAAGTAATTACCTTAAAAAAAGTCTTAGAAGCCTGGCATGGTGGCTCATGCCTATAATCCCAGCAGGTGGGAGGATTGCTTGAGCCCAGGAGTTGGAGGCCAGCTCGGGTAACATAGCAAGACCCCCATTTCTAAAAAAAAAAAAAAAAAAAGAAAGAAAATTAGTCAGGCATGGTGGTATGCACCCTTAGTCCCAGCTTCTGAGGTGGGAGGATGGCGTGAGCCCAGGAAGTCGAGGGTCACTTGAGTCAAGCTTAGTCTTAACGATTTTTTTTTTGGAGACAAGAGTCTCACTCTTTCATGCTGGAGTGCAGTGGCTTGATCTTGCCTCACTGCAGCCTTCTCCTCCCAGGTTCAAGTGATTCTTCTGCCTCAGCCTCCCAAGTAGCTGGGATTAAAGGCATGTGCCATCACACCCAGCTAATTTTTGTATTTTTAGTAGAGATGGGGTTTCGCCATGTTGGCCAGGCTAGTCTTGATCTCCTGACCTCATGTGACCCACCCACCTCGGCCTCCCAAAGGTCTTACTGAATTTTTAAGAAGCTGATAACATTTGAATTTTTCTTAACACTCTCCTGTCCGTGTAACTGTGTCATCTCACTCTGTTCTTACAGGAGTTGGTGACTAAGTATTCTCAGCAGATGGTGAAAGGAATGCTCCAGTTACTTTCAAATTGTCCAGCAGAGACTGCACACCTCAGAAAGGAGCTTCTGATTGCTGCCAAACACATCCTCACCACAGAGCTGAGAAACCGTACGTCCAGCCTGTCTTGTCTTGAATGCTGATGCTAGTCCTGTGGCCATCTTTGGGGACTCGGCTGACATTCCATAGTTGTGCTGTGAGGTTTCCATGTATCCTTGCTTCCTTCATTGCTGTCTTGGGTTCATTCTTTCCCCTCTTTTCTCTCCCTCTCTGCCTCCCTGTATTAGTCTGTTTTCACGCTGCTGATAAAGACATACCCGAGACTGGGCAATTTACAAGAAAAAGAGGTTTTATGGACTTACAGTTCCACATGGCTGGGGAGGCCTCACAGTCATGGCGGAAGGCAAGGACGAGCAAGTCACATCTTATGTGGATGGTGGCCCGCAAAGAGAGAGCTTGTGCAGGGAAACTCCCCTTTTTAAAACCATCAGATCTTAGCTGGGCACGGTTCTTGTGCCTCAGCCTCCCAAGTAGCAGAAATTACAGGCATCCACCACCACGCCTGGTTAATTTTTTTATTTTTAGTAGAGACGGGATTTCACCATGTTGGCCAGGCTGGTCTCGAACTCCTGACCTCAAGTGATGTGCCTGCCTCAGCCTTCCAAAGTGCTGGGACTACTGGTGTGAGCCACTGCACCCAACCTCTTTCCAGTACTCCTGCCATGAGTAAGAATTTTGGAGGTGTGTTGGGGACCTATGTAGCACAAGGATTCTTGTAGATCTGCTAACAGATTCGGCTGGGTGTGGTGGCTCACGTCTGTAATCCCAGCACTTAGGGAGGCCGAGGCGAGCGGATCACGAGGTCAGGAGATCGAGACCATCCTGGCTGACACGGTGAAACACCGTCTCTACTAAAAATACAAAAAATTAGCCAGGCGTGGTGGCGGGCGCCTGTAGTCCCAGCTGCTCGGGAGGCTGAGGCAGGAGAATGGTGTGAACCCAGGAAGGCAGAGTTTGCAGTGAGCCAAGATGGCGCCACTGTACTCCAACCTGGGCGACAGAGCAAGACTCCGTCTCAAAAAAAAAAAATCCTTTTCATGCTTACCAGGTCACCTCCTTCCCGTTACTGTACAAGCTAGCCCCTTCTGAGGGCATAAAGCTTGGTTTTAATCAGTGTTCACAGCTGCTAGCCAGAATTGCTGGCTTCCCAAGCTGCTGCTCTGCAGGGGTTGATCACGTTAGACTTTCGGGGTTCAGCTTTTAGTCTTCCCTTTTTTAAAACTCCGTTTACTAGTTGGCTTGATTTTTTTTTTTTAACAAGATATTATAGGATGGTTTATTTTGAAGCCTTTTAGTAGTTCCTGAGACTTAAATAGACATTAGCATCACATCTCAAAGTTTTGGTGGAAAGAAACATTTAGAGAATCATGTTAAATGTTAACTGTGTGTTACAGTTAAAACGTCCACTTCCACCAACATTTTCTCTTCACCTTACTTTTTTGGCACCTGCAACGTTATCAAGTGGTAACTCATTTTCACTCATTCTGAAGAGCCAGTGGTTTGAGAAAACCTGCCATTTTAACAAGTTCAGCATTTTCCTAGAGATTCTGGTTCTGGGTCATGGAAAGGATCTGGAAAGTAGTGGTCATGCAATTTCATCTCCTATCACTCCTCCCTCTGCTGGAGGTGTTCCCACCTCCCCAGCCAGTTCTCCACATCACGGCTGAGCCCTTTGCATCCCTCTGTGCCTCCTTCATCTTGGCCACTTCACTGCAGCCTGCCTGGCCTGTTGCATCCTCTGATCTCAGAGGGGCCTGCTTGTGGCTGTTTCCATTTGGCTGTTCCTCCGTGTGCTGCCTGGCTGTGCAGTTACCTAGAGATGTGCATCTTGCACATTTCAGTGTCTGCATTTCTTTTATGCCTTTGACCCTCAATAGCTACGAGCTGGTGGGAAATGTACTTTATTTGACTTACTGCAGCTGGCTTTATGTCAGGCTTATTCCAGAACCTGAACATCCTTTGGGATGATTGTATTAATAGAACTCCCCAGGGGAAGTGTGGACATGCTGTCGCTGCCCCATCTGCACATCCTCAGAAGCCTGAATTGTCCCTGAGTGGTGACCGGTTGTTTCTATAGAACCCTGGTTAGGTTCAGGCCTGCAAGGACGCAGAGAGTAAGTTTAGGGGTGGTTCCACCTGCAGGAATAGAGCAAGAGAGGAACCCCGGTGGGGATTCTGATGAGCATCATCCAGGGCATGCGGAACCGTAACCTGGGACTCATGCCTGTGAGAACATTGTAAAAACGCCTGGACCTTTGTAATTTACATAGAGAAACATCCTTAGGTCTTCTCAATATGCTTCAGGGTAGTAAAGGGGCATTTAGGAGATCCTGTTCCCTTGTCCAAACTGGTTGGGAGGGTGGTGACAATGTTTAAGGATGGTGGGATGTGCCCACAGTTAAGTATCAGAGGTGGGATCTCTGCCAGGGGACACCAAGCTGATTTATTCTTAATTTGATCTCTGACCCTGAACGTGACCCTGACTGCATCTTTGACAGCAGGTGGCTGGTGTGGCCCAGCAGAGCTGCTATGTTAGACTGAAATAGCACTTGTGCCTTTCTGGTCTCCTCTCTGTCCCTTTTCAGGTCTGGATTGCATATCAGACTGTGGGCTGGCTACTTCGAAAGCACTGTAAAGTAATTTAATGTGTGTAATTGGTTTTGTTAGTGATCTGTGCAATGGATGTTTGTCTTCTAGAGTTCATTCCTTGCATGGACAAGCTGTTTGATGAATCCATACTAATTGGCTCAGGATATACTGCCAGAGAGACTCTAAGGTATGAGATTAAACCAGTGATATCTGGTTGGTTAAATGCCAGGAGCATCAGTTACTGGCACTTCATGTTACAAGTGTTTCAGTGAACACCGGCTGTTGAGCCTTGACACACCTGTTAGGTTAGCAATTGCAGGATTTTTGTTTTTGTTTTATTTATTTATTTGTTTATTTATTTATTTATTTTGAGGCCGAGTCTCACTCTGTCACCCAGGCTGGAGTATAGCAGTGCAATCTTGGCTCACTGCAACTCTGCCTCCTGGGTTCAAGCAATTCTCCCTGCCTCAGCTGCCCGAGTAGCTGGGATTACAGGTGCCTACCACCATGCCTGGCTAATTTTTGTATTTTTAGTAGAGATGGGGTTTCGCCATGTTGGCCAGGCTGGTCTTGAACCCCTGACCTCAGGTGATCTGCCTGCCTCAGCCTCCCACATTGCTGGGATTACAGGCGTGAGGCACTGTGCCCAGCCAAGAATTGCAGGATTTTTGGAAAGCCCTTAGATTACTTTTTGTGCTTTAGCTTAAAGGAAGAAATCAGAGTAATCATCTTGATTTAAATTTTAGGTAAAACTTTATCTGACTTTATTACTGTTTTTTGCATTTTGTATAATGCATCTTTTTTTGTTAAAAAGAAATTTTTTTTTTTATAACCTACCAGGAAGATAGAAGGGAAGAAAACCTTTTGGTCCTGCACAGGGAGATGGAGTAATGTTGCTAATATCTTAATGTATGTCCGTATAATCTTTGTTTCTTACACTTAAAAAAAAAAAAAAGTAGTTGTGGCCAGGCACGGTGGCTCACGCCTATAATCCCAGCACTTTGGGAGGCCGAGGCGGGCAGATCACCTGAGGTCGGGAGTTTGAGACCAGCCTGACCAACATGAAGAAACCCCATCTCTACTAAAAATACAAAATTAGCCAGGCGTGGTGGCGCGTGCCTGTAATCCCAACTAGTCGGGAGGCTGAGGCAGGGGAATTGCTTGAACCCAGGAGGTAGAGGTTGCAGTGAGCCGAGATCATGCCATTGCAATCTAGCCTGGGCAATAAGAGTGAAACTCTGTCTCAAAAAAAAAAAAAAGTAGTGATAATGGTTACTATTTCTAAAGCAGAAAATTAACATTTAATCATCTTTACATTATAAAATGAATCAATATTTGTCATATTTTACTTCCAATAAGGAAGGCATGATGGATCTTTTAAAAAATGTTTAGGTTCCTTTGAATATGATGCAGTTTTCTCACTGTTTTCTATAGACAATGTTATAAAATATTAAGACATTTTTTGTAACTTGGGGTTGAACCTGCCTAGAATTGGACGTTAGATTATGTTACTCCTGCTCGAAGCCCTCCAGTGGCTTTCTGTAGTTCTTAGAGAAAACCCAAACTCTTGACCATAGCATTTGAGTCTCTGCGTGATTTGGCTCTGTCCACCTGTTCTACATCTTGTGTTGGTCCTTCCTCTCTGACTTGCTGCAGCCACACTGGCCCCTGCAGCTCCCCTCTCCAATCTGCTGCAGCACGCCGCCCCCTACAGCCCCCTCCCTGACCTGCTTTAGCCATGCTGGCCCCTATAGCTTCCCTCTCTGACCTGCTATAGCCATGCTGGCCCCTACAGCTGCCCTCCCTGATGTGCTGCAGCCACACTGGCCCCTATAGCTTCTTGGCTACTTCAGGCAGTTACCACCTCTGGGCCTTTATCTTTCCTGTTTCTTCCATCTGGAAATTTCCCTGGATTTTTGCCTTATGGCCCCTTTTTGTCCTTAAGATCTCAACTTCAGTGCCACCTCAAAGGAACTGTCCCTGGAACCCTGTTTAAGAATAGCTCGCCCCACTCATCTTTCTCATGTGCCCTTTTCACATCTCCCCCAGCACTTACTAACTTGTGTAGCTTATTTCTTTACTTGTGTGTTCTCTGCTGTAAGTAAGCTTCCTGAGGACTGGGGCTCTACTTGGGTCACTGGGGTGTCCCTGGCAGGCCCAGGATCTGGCACATGACAGGTGTCCTTGTGTTTAGTGACGGAAAAAACTAGTAGCCTGAAAATTCTTCCTGTGTCTCTGTAAAGTGGTCATCATATATAAAGATTGGTTGACCCATCCTATTTATTTTTGAGCAACAAAACCCATTCAGTGCATGATCAAGCTGGTAATATTCCTCCTCGGCTTAGCTGTATGTGCCAGCATCTATTAGTAACTTTATGACGTGCACAAAGTTAACCTTTTAGCTTGGAAGGTAAAGATGGAGGTATCAGTACAAAACTTGAGCCCTCTTCTGTCATGTATCTGGGAGAGAGTAATGTGGTGAAAATGGGCCATGTAACTGTGCCGACCCAGGGGTGGTGTTCCTGGGGCAGATGGTGATATCCTTGGTGGCCTGCTGCAGCAGGCATGGCCACGTGGGAATGAGCACTAGTGGAGGTCTCTGCCCGCAGGCCCCTCGCCTACAGCACGCTGGCCGACCTCGTGCACCATGTCCGCCAGCACCTGCCCCTCAGCGACCTCTCCCTCGCCGTCCAGCTCTTCGCCAAGAACATCGACGATGAGTCCCTGCCCAGCAGCATCCAGACCATGTCCTGCAAGCTCCTGCTGAACCTGGTGGACTGCATCCGTTCCAAGAGCGAGCAGGAGAGTGGCAATGGGAGAGACGTCCTGATGCGGATGCTGGAGGTACCAGCTCTTCTGAGAGTATCATCCATCCTGCACTCTATCCTGTTTGTGGCTAAACCTTTTTTTTTTTTTTTTTTTTTTTTTTGAGACAGATCCTTGCTCTGTTGCCTAGGCTGAAGTGCAGTGGCGTGATCTCAGCTCACTGCAACCTCTGCCTCCTGGGTTCAAGTGATTCTCATGCCTCAGCCTCCCAGGTAGCTGGGATTATAGGCATGCACCATCATGCCCAACTAACATTTTGTATTTTCGTAGAGACAGGGTTTTCCCATGTTGACCAGGCTGGTCTCGAACTCCTGGCCTCAAGTGATCCTCCTGCCTCAGCCTCCCAAAGTGCTGGGATTACAGGCGTGAGCCACCATGCCGGACTTGTGGCCAAACTTGAACCAGTGCTGTAGGGGCGGCTCGATTGCTAGGCTTGATCCCAGGAGTTAGACCACCTAGGTTCAGACCCAGGCTCCCCAGATGCTTCACTTCTGTGCTCCAGTTTTTTCATCTTTTCACTTGGGGTGATGATATCTGCCTCATAGGATCCCTGTGGGAGTTAAATCAGGCAGCGCTTGAAAGCTCTTAGCACACTTCCTGGCAAGTAATTAGGAGAGTTATTTTCTGGGGGCATAGTACCCAAGTGCTAGACTGGCTGTGGACCTCTCTGGGGAGACACCCAGAGTGTGAGGGATGTGATTCCTGAGCCCCGGGGGTGGTGGCGGGGCCCTGGTGGGATGAGGTCTGTAGTCCTGGATGAAATCCAGGCCCTGCTTGTCAGGCCAGTCACTCAGCCTTCCTGAGCCAGACTCTGCACATGCAAAACAGATATGGTATTGGGAGTAAATCGGCACCTTTCTTTTCCTTTACACGTGGCACAAAGGAGGTGCCCAGATGTTACCAGCCTTCCACCAGTTTTGTTGGGTTGGTGCGAAAGTAACTGCAGTTTCATCAGAAGTAATGGCAAAAACTGCAATTCCTTTGACACCAACCTCATAGAAAAGCAGCATGACTTGAGCAGCTGGTGTCAGTCCCATCTTATTTTACTGTGATCTGAGCAGTATTTGGCCTGTTGAAGAAGAATAATTCTGTCTTCCCTCTTGAATTTCTCTTCCCGTTAGGTTTTCGTTCTCAAATTCCACACAATTGCTCGGTACCAGCTCTCTGCCATTTTTAAGAAGTGTAAGCCTCAGTCAGAACTTGGAGCCGTGGAAGCAGCTCTGCCTGGGGTGCCCACTGCCCCTGCAGCTCCTGGCCCTGCTCCCTCCCCAGCCCCTGTCCCTGCCCCACCTCCACCCCCGCCCCCACCCCCACCTGCCACCCCTGTGACCCCGGCCCCCGTGCCTCCCTTCGAGAAGCAAGGAGAAAAGGACAAGGAAGACAAGCAGACATTCCAAGTCACAGACTGTCGAAGTTTGGTCAAAACCTTGGTGTGTGGTGTCAAGACAATCACGTGGGGCATAACATCATGCAAAGCACCTGGTGGTAATTCTGCTCTTCAGTTATGTAGACAAACAATAGTTTTCATAAAGTGAGTTTTATTCAAGCTAACTTAATATACTTTCTCTTTTCCAGAAGCTCAGTTCATTCCCAACAAGCAGTTACAACCCAAAGAGACACAGATTTACATCAAACTTGTGAAATATGCAATGCAAGCTTTAGATATTTATCAGGTAAGGAAGTGCCCTCCAGCCAGGCTTTCGCATATGGAAAGTACCTCTTAGTATTAGAGGTGATAGTGATGGGGTGGCAGTGAGAGCTGTTAGTATTTGGATGGTCCACAGTATTTGTATACCCAGATGTGTTTTGTTCCACAACATAGCACTGCGTTTATGTGGGAATTCTTATTTATAAGAGTCTATGTGCATTTTTGTGGGGCAGATAGTGTAAACGGAATGCAATAAAAATGTAAGACTTAAGTTTAATAATTTTTTTCATGGTCTGAACACCTAGAGGTTTTTTTTTTTTAATTCTTTGCCAAAATTAAGGTGAGAAAGGAGAATTTAAAAGGTTTTGGAGGGGGACATTTGTTATCTAATTTAAGTGCTCTATTTTAAGTATGCAGCTGATCTGGTTACGTAATGGAACATATTCAGAGAGGTTCAGTTTTAATGCCCATGGGCGGCTTTTTTCCCCTGTATTAGGTCCAGATAGCAGGAAATGGACAGACATACATCCGCGTGGCCAACTGCCAGACTGTGAGAATGAAAGAGGAGAAGGAGGTATTGGAGCATTTCGCTGGTGTGTTCACAATGATGAACCCCTTAACGTTCAAAGAAATCTTCCAAACTACGGTCCCTTATATGGTGGAGAGAATCTCAAAAAATTATGCTCTTCAGGTATAAAACTCCTTTTTTTATGTTGTTTGAACATTACAATTCTTTGTTTATGTCTTAAATACTTTTTCATTTATTTCAAGGATTTTAAAAATAATGTAGCCAAGGATGTGCTTATAGCTCAAAATTTAAAGAAATATTAGGCCATAATGTCTTGAAACAATTCTTAGAAGATTCAAATGCTTTGGATCAGTTCCTTTCGTTAGTAGAAATAAATATGTGGGCCAGGTGCAATGGCTCATGCCTGTAATCCCAGCACTTTAGGAGGCCGGGGATTGCTTGAGCCCAGGAGTTTGAGATCAGCCTGGGCAACAATGGTGAAACCCATCTGTACAAAAAATACAAAAATTAGCTGGGTGTGGTGGCACACACCTGTAGTCTTAGTTACTTGGGAGGTTGAGGCAGGAGGATTGTTTGAGCCCAGGAGGTTGAGGCTGCAGTGAGCTGAGATCGCACCGCTGCACTCCAGCCTGGGTGACAGAGCGAGACCCCCATCTCAAAATCTCAAAAAAAAAAAAAAAATGCATTAAGTGTATTTGATGATGAGGATGAAATAACAGATTACATCATTGAAGTGAACTGCCCTGCTCAGTGCTCAGTAAACCCGTTTCATTTTTTTCCTTTGGTGGATAATTAAATTTCTTGGAGTGTGTGATACAGGCTTGGTTTTATGTTTTTTGAAAGCTTACTACTTTGTCTTAAAACTGCTTTGAGGAAGGGATTAATTTTTCACATGTGTTTCTTGTATTGACAGATTGTTGCCAATTCCTTCTTGGCAAATCCTACTACCTCTGCTCTGTTTGCTACCATTCTGGTGGAATATCTCCTTGATCGCCTTCCAGAAATGGGCTCCAACGTGGAGCTCTCCAACCTGTACCTCAAGCTGTTTAAGCTGGTCTTTGGCTCTGTCTCCCTCTTTGCAGCTGAAAATGAACAAATGCTGAAGGTAAAGTCCATTTAATCTAAGTAGTGCTTCTGTTCAGGGTTTTTTATTGTTGTTAGAGACAGGGCCTCACGGTGGTGCCCAGGCTGGTCAGCCTTCTGGACTCAAGCAATCCACCTGCCTTAATCTCCCCAGTTTTTGGGACTACAGGCACTCACCACTGTGAGTGTGCCTGGCTTTTTTTTTTTAATTCTTATTTTCACTTTTAAACAAACTATAGTGACTCTTTATATTTATAAAGTACTCTTTGAAATAGTAAATATTTGCAACAAATAAGGGCCAAGCGTGAAAATCATTCCGTGTATGTCTAAGCAGTAACTAATTTGTCTATCTAGTAACTTAAAATGAAAAATCCAGAACTCTTACGGCAAGCAAGTGTGGTGGTATTAGTATTGACACCACTGATTTTCTTTTTTAAACCTATTTTCTTTTTTTGGATTACACAAATAGGAGCAGATGGTTCTATTTTTAAAATTTTCAGTGATGCAAACGAACTTATTAGAAGGAAAAAAATGTCTTCACCTACCTCTCAAATATGGTGTGACAGTGCCGATTATGTTACCAAGCAGTGGTCTCACTCCTGGATGCACACTGAAGCCAATACAGTGGTACCAGCTTTTCAGGAAAAAAAAACATCTTTATTGCAAGGTTGTTTGACAAGGAGACAGGAGACTCCGTTCTCCCAGAGCTGGAGTCTTGTGGGTTTTATAGGAAGAGTAACTGTGAGGGAGACGGAAAAATGCAGTGAGGCATGATTTGATTGAGCTCTGCAGTGAGGCAGTGCTGGGTCTTTTGCTCTTAAGTTGCTATTGCAACAAAACAGGGCTCCCTTGTTCTTAATTTGGTCCTCCTTGCTTGGTCCAGGTACTTGGGTTCCATCTGTGGTTAACTTTTCCTTCCAGCCTGCCCCAGAGTCACTAATCCCGTGTGCCTTGTTCACCTGCGCATGTTTGCTGCTTGCAGTCTTGGGGTCTGTTGCAACTGAAATCAACTCAGACGAAGCTGAACCAGTTTGAACTGGTTCTGCGGTTACAGTTACATCAACAGTTGTCCACTTCACTCAGGTTTTGTTTTTGCTTTTTTTGTTTTTTTGGGTTTTTTTTTTTTGAGTCTGTCACCCAGGCTGGAGTGCAGTGGAGTGATCTTGGCTCACTGCAACCTCTGCCTCCCGGGTCAAACAATTCTCCTGCCTCAGCTTCGCCAGTAACTGGGATTATAGGTGCATGCCACCACGTTTGGCTAATTTTTGTATTTTTAGTGGAGATGGGGTTTCACCATGTTGGCCAAGCTGGTCTCAAACTCCTGACCTCAGGTGATCGCCTGCCTTGGCCTCTCAAAGTGCTGGGATTACAGGTGTGAGCCACCGCACCTGGCCTTCACTCAGGTTTTGTGTTTTCTCTGTGTTAACGGTCTTGGCAATATGTAAATGACACATTTCAGGACTATTTCTTTTTCCCCTTTAAATAAAAAATTCTGATCAGTCTGTGCTTCTTTATTAAGAACATCTTAGAGAAGATGTCCCATCATACATTTTTATAGATGACTAATCCTATGTAATTGGATCTCATCTGTTATTTGAGTCTAGCAAATGGGTAAAACCCATCCATAGTTATATTACTAAAAGCAGCAGGTGGTAGAATAAAAACCTTATAAAAATGCACTCCCTCTTGTGGCAAAATATCTTAATTTCTATAGAAAATTGAATATGTCAAAAGAGATGCTTTCTTGGGAAAATCTGAAGATGTAAATAAGATCTGTGCATTTGGAGTAATTGCACAGATGGTGACACAGAGCTCCAGTAACCTGTGCTTTCCTTGTTTTCTTTTCACAGTTCTATAGTAATTACTTATCAACAACCTTAACTTTTGTGTTAATATAGGAGAGTACTAGTCAGGCGTGGTAGCTTACATCTATAATCTTATAATTCTAGCACTTTCGGAGGCTGAGGCAGGAGGATTGCTTGAGCCCAAGAGTTCAAGACCAGCCTGGGCAGCATAGTGAGACCCTATCTCTACAAAATTAATTTAAAAAAAAATTAGCTGGATGTGGTGGTGTGCACCTATAGTCCCAGCTACTCAGGAAGCCGAAGAGAGAGGATCGTTTGAATGAGCCAGGAAGTTGAGGCTGCAGTGCACTTCAGCTTAGGTGACCGAGTGAGATCCTGTCTCCAAAACAGAAGGGAAAATACTTATTTTTAAATTTAAAGATATAAAATAATTATAATCTGTGTCCTCATATAATTCATTATCCTCAAATAATTCATTTTTTTGCCAGCATTAGATATGACTATGCAGAACAACAGCAAAAAAGCCCAGAATAAAACCTATCAGGACAAATCAAATGTTGGAATGTGGCTGGGCATGGTGGCTCATGCCTGTAATCCCAGCTACTCAGGAGGCTGAGACAGGAGAATTGCTTGAACCTGGGAGGCGGAGGTCGCAGTGAGCCAAGATTGTGCCACTGACTATTCTCCAGCCTGGGAGACAGAGTGAGACCCTGTCTCAAAAAAAAAAAAAAAAAAAAAAAGACAGAAAAAGAATGTTGGAATGTTTAAGAAAAGTATTCAAGGAACAATTTTGATAGAACTTTTTGTCCAGAATAATACATACAGTTTTGTAAAATAAATAAATAAATATATTCTGCCATATACCATAATAAATTTGGAACCATATCAGTGACTATACCAAGAATTTATAATTATTTAAATACACATGCAAAAAATTTTCATGTTAAACTTAGCATGTGACATGTCAAAACCAGGATTTGACAAAACAAAATAAAAAGTTAATATGGTTTAAAATTTTGATTAAAGCTAGTATGATCTAGTAGAGTGGTTTTTTAAAAGAAAGATTTATACAAAAATATTTTCCAATTAAGTCTTCCAAAACGCTATAGTCTTCAATGTCTTTTGAGATTTTTTTACACTTTGCATACATCTTATTTGATTGGTAGTACAATTTCAGTTCCTGTAGGTTACCTTTTTTTTGAGACAGAATTTCACTCTTGTTGTCCAGGCTGGAGTGTGATGATGGTGCCATCTCGGCTCACTGCAACCTCTGCCTCCTGGGCTCAAGCAATTCTCTTGCCTCAGCCTCCCTAATAGCTGGGATTACCGGCGTGCGCCACCACAGCTGGCTAATTTTGTATTTTTAATAGAGACGGGGTTTCACCATGTTGGCCAGGCTGATCTTGTACTCCTAATCTGAGGTAATCTGCCTGCCTTGGCCTCCCAAAGTGCTGGGATTACAGGCCGGAGCCACCTTGCCTGGCCCCTGTAGGTTATTTTTGCATTTCATTTGTTACAGATACCAACATATACTTTAAGTTAAACTATTTTGAGTTAAATAAAGATTGGAATATGCTTGTTTGGTTTTTTCCCTTTGGAGTAAACACATCAGAATTGCCTTCCATTGCTGTCGGATTACAGTGACACTTTAGAGTCTGGAGGGTATAGACCCTCCTCATTTAGATGCCACTAATCTGCGTCTTCTCCACCCCGCAGCCTCACTTGCACAAGATTGTGAACAGCTCTATGGAGCTCGCGCAGACTGCCAAGGAACCCTACAACTACTTCTTGCTGCTACGGGCGCTGTTTCGCTCTATTGGTGGAGGTAGCCACGATCTCTTGTATCAGGAGTTCTTGCCTCTCCTTCCAAACCTCCTGCAAGGTCAGAGCAGTGACTTTGGTTGCCTTTTAGTCTTGTGTGTCATGTAGTCATGTGTCTAGCCATCCTGATTGCTGGGTTTCATCCTCTGTAACTGGTGAGTGTCATGGTTGGTGGGATGGGATGTGGCACATCCGCCGCCCCCCTGCCCCCCTCCCCTGGCTCCGGTCATCTACTGGGACTTTGAAGGGCGCTGCCTTCAGGGATGGGCCCTTCCCCTCCCTCCTCAGCATTGAATGGGATTTAGGTGTTAGTTGTCCTGGCTAGGGCTTGGTTGCATTTTTTTTAATTTTTTTTATTTTTTTTTTATTGATCATTCTTGGGTGTTTCTCACAGAGGGGGATTTGCCAGGGTCATAGGACAATAGTGGAGGGAAGGTCAGCAGATAAACAAGTGAACAAAGGTCTCTGGTTTTCCTAGGCAGAGGACCCTGCGGCCTTCCGCAGTGTTTGTGTCCCTGGGTACTTGAGATTAGGGAGTGGTGATGACTCTTAACGAGCATGCTGCCTTCAAGCATCTGTTTAACAAAGCACATCTTGTACCGCCCTTGATCCATTTAACCCTGAGTGGACACAGCACATGTTTCAGAGAGCACAGGGTTGGGGGTAAGGTCACAGATCAACAGGATCCCAAGGCAGAAGAATTTTTCTTAGTACAGAACAAAATGAAAGGTCTCCCATGTCTACTTCTTTCTACACAGACACGGCAACCATCCGATTTCTCAATCTTTTCCCCACCTTTCCCCCCTTTCTATTCCACAAAGCCGCCATTGTCATCCTGGCCCGTTCTCAATGAGCTGTTGGGCACACCTCCCAGACTGGGTGGTGGCCGGGCAGAGGGGCTCCTCACTTCCCAGTAGGGGCAGCCAGGCAGAGGCGCCCCTCACCTCCCGGACGGGGCGGCTGGCCGGGCGGGGGGCTGACCCCCCCACCTCCCTCCTGGACGGGGCGGCTGGCCGGGCAGAGGGGCTCCTCACTTCCCAGTAGGGGCGGCCGGGCAGAGGCTCCCCTCAACTCCCGGACGGGGCGGCTGGCCGGGCGGGGGGCTGACCCACCACCTCCCTCCCAGATGGGGCAGCTGGCCGGGCGGGGGGCTGACCCCCCACCTCCCTCCTGGACGGGGCGGCTGGCCGGGCCGTGGGCTGACCCCCCCACCTCCCTCCCGGACGGGGCGGCTGGCCTGGCGGGGGGCTGACCCCCCACCCTCCCTCCCGGACGGGGTGGCTGCCGGGCGGAGACGCTCCTCACTTCCCAGACGGGGTGGCTGCCGGGCGGAGAGGCTCCTCACTTCTCAGACGGGGCGGCTGCCGGGCGGAGGGGCTCCTCACTTCTCAGATGGGGCGGCCGGGCAGAGACGCTCCTCACCTCCCAGACAGGGTCGCGGCTGGGCAGAGGCTCCTCACATCCCAGACGGGGCGGCAGGGCAGAGGCGCTCCCCACATCTCAGATGATGGGCGGCGGGGCAGAGACGCTCCTCACTTCCTAGATGCGATGGTGGCCAGGAAGAGGCGCTCCTCACTTCCTAGATGGGATGGCAGCGGGGCGGAGACGCTCCTCACTTTCCAGACTGGGCAGCCAGGCAGAGGGGCTCTTCACATCCCAGACGATGGGCGGCCAGGCAGAGACGCTCCTCACTTCCCAGACGGGGTGGCGGCTGGGCAGAGGCTGCAATCTTGGCACTTTGGGAGGCCAAGGCAGGCGGCTGGGAGGTGGAGGTTGAGGTTGTAGCGAGCCGAGATCACGCCACTGCACTCCAGCCTGGGCACCATTGAGCACTGAGTGAACGAGACTCCGTCTGCAATCCCGGCGCCTCGGGAGGCCGAGGCTGGCGGATCACTCGCGGTTAGGAGCTGGAGACCGGCCCGGCCAACACAGCGAAACCCCGTCTCCACCAAAAAAATACGAAAACCAGTCAGGCGTGGCGGCGCGTGCCTGCAATCGCTGGCACTCGGCTGACTGAGGCAGGAGAATCAGGCAGGGAGGTTGCAGTGAGCCGAGATGGCAGCAGTACAGTCCAGCTTCGGCTCGGCATGAGAGGGAGACCGTGGAAAGAGAGGGAGAGGGAGACCGTGGGGAGAGGGAGAGGGAGAGAAGGGAGAGGAGCTGGTTGCATTTTTATAGTGTTTGGTAAGCAAGTCTAGAAAATGATTTCTAGTGGTTTAGTAAGATCAGAGATCCCTAGACTGAAAGAGAATCAGAACAAAAAAAGAAAAAGCAGATGACAAAGATGAGACAGAGTTGACTTACAGTTAGTTTATATTTTCATTTAGCTTCTGATTTACATAGCCAGAATCCTGTAATTCCTGTATAATTAGGAATGCTCTCAAGGTACATAGTTAACAGGGATCTGGGTTCATTGAATGCTTTTGGGGTGTGTGCTGATTGGAAACACTGTCCCAGGAATTCATTACACTTCTTGGTATGGTGAGCTCTTGGCAAGGGATTGACCCTTCTCATGTATTTCCTTAACTTCCTTAGAGAAGTGACATAGGCTACCCAGGAGGCAGCAGGGACATCCTTTACTGTTGACTGAAATGGTGATGAATCTGCCATGGGAGTGGACCATAACCTGGCTCCATGTCCGGATTTAACCCTGTCTCTAGTTGATCCCTGCTGGAGCCCCTGTTCACACAGTCTGATTTCCTGGGCTCTCAGCTGTCCCCCAAGGGCTGTTCCTCCCTCCCGGTCTCATTCAAGCTGACCCTGTGCTGGGAACTCAGCCCCTTGCCCTCCTCTATCCTCCTCATCCTTTGGATTTGGGACCTGGTTCTGCTGCCCCGTGAGGCCATCCCTGATGGCTCCTTTTCTCCCTGAGTTCTCGTCCTTCATCCTGCCTGCCTGTGCCGTGCAGGACGTGCCTTTTCTTGGGTCCGCTGCCACACGCCTTTCTCTTTCTAGCCAGCCTCAGCTCTCAGTGGCACTGTCTCAGGAATGGGGTCAGTAAATCCTTAACTGTCCTCGTGAGTGGTGGGGAGGGGGACTTTATCAGAAAGAGGCTCCTCGCCATTTATAATACACAAAAATTAGTTTTAAAAACTGTTTAGAGAATAGACCTCAACTGTGGTTTACTGAAAGTCTGATAGTACAACATAATTAAAAAATAATTTATGATATTAAAAGGATATAGTACTATGATTATAATTTAAATTATAATTTATAACAGTTACATATGGCCTACTGTTGCCACTCAGAAGGGGTCATGAGTGCAGTTATGGGACAGATGTAACAGGGTGGAGTCTAAGGGCACAGAGGTCTCCCTGCAGTTGTGCTGATGTGCACGAGAGAAGGAGGGGCAGTTCTTTAGTGTGTTTCACCTGGGCCCGAGTCTGGGGAGCGTCTTCCCTCTGACAGCTGCACCCCCTTCCCTAGGGCTGAACATGCTTCAGAGTGGCCTGCACAAGCAGCACATGAAGGACCTCTTTGTGGAGCTGTGTCTCACCGTCCCCGTGCGGCTGAGCTCGCTCTTGCCGTACCTGCCCATGCTTATGGATCCCTTGGTGTCTGCACTCAATGGGTCTCAGACATTGGTCAGCCAAGGCCTCAGGACGCTGGAGCTGTGTGTGGACAACCTGCAGCCCGACTTCCTCTATGACCACATCCAGCCGGTGCGCGCAGAGCTCATGCAGGTAAGATTTTAGTGAGGTTGTTAGCTGGCTGCTTCCCTGGAAGCAGTGGGCCGTCATTGGGCTCTCTGTACTCAAGAGTGGGCTCTGCAAGATGGACCAGTGCAGCTCTCTGCTTACCTCATCTTCGTGAGTCTTCTGGTGGATTGAAATATGTAAAGAAGGCCTGGCACGGTGTCTCTTGACTGTGATCCCAGCACTTTGGGAGGCCGAGGAGGGTGGATCACTTGAGTCCAGGAGTTGGAGACCAGCCTGGGCAACATGGTGAAAACCCATCTCTACAAAAAATACAAAAATTAGCCAAGCATGGTGGCCGACACCTGTAATCCCAGCTACTTGAGGCTGAGGCAGGGGGATCACCTGAGCCCAGGGAGGTCGAGGCTGCAGCGAGGCATGATCACACTGCTGTACTCCAGCCTGGGTGACAAAATCAGACCCTGTCTCAAAAAAAAAAAAAAAAAAAAAGAGGAAATGTGTAAAGAAATACTGTTGGTACTGAATGGACATTATTTTGCAGCATTGCCTGTTTTTCAGAGAGCCTTCACGAGGGTTATATTCTTTTTTTTTTTTTTTTTTTTTTTTTTTTTGTGATAGAGTCTTGCTCTGTCTCCCAGGCTGGAGTGCAGAGGCGCGATCTCGGCTCACTGCAACCTCCGCCTCCCAGGTTCAAGCAATTCTTCTGTCTCAGCCTCCTGAGTAGCTGGGACTACAGACGTGTACCACCATGCCCAGCTAATTTTTGTATTTTAGTAGAGATGGGGTTTCACCATATTGGCCAGGCTGGTCTCAAACTCCTGACCTCATGATCCGCCCACCTCAGCCTCCCAAAGTGCTGGGATTACAGCCGCGAGTCACCGTGCCTGGCGAGGGTTATATTCTTAATAAGTTGATGACTGATTAAGGCAGGTGTTATGGTTACTATACGGCCACCATTGCTTCCAGTGAGAACCTCTCTATCCAGGAAAGATCTTCAGTTGCATAGTAAAGGGATATTGACTCTAAAGGAAAGATATAGGTGTTTGCTCCACCCTACCCAAAGGGAAAAAGAAGCAGATAATAAAGGAGGTTGTTTTGAAAACACTTGTATATTTGTTTATTAAAGTTCATATGTTGGCCAGGCACTGTGGCTCACGCCTGTAATCCCAGCACTTTGGGAGGCTGAGGCAGGCAGATCACTTGAGTCCTGGAGTTTGAAACCAGCCTGGCCAACATGGCGAAACCCTGTCTCTACTTAAAATACAAAAATTAGCCAGGCATGGTAGCAAGCCCCCTGTAATCCCAGCTACTCAGGAGGCTGAGCAGGAGAATTGCTTAAACTGTCTCAAAAAAAAAAAAAAAAAAGAAAAAATGGTTGATATGTTAAAGTTAGTTTTTCCTACATATTTTGCTGTTGTTACTGATTTGTGATCTGGTTGGTAATTGTTGGAGGGTTAGGGTGTGTGTCTCAAAGCATCTGCCCCTTTAATAGCAGGTAGTTGGCCCCAGATAGGAGTCAGAGTATGAGCTTTAGATGATGGAGGCTCGGTTACTCCTAGGAGTCTCTGGACAAATTAGATTGGAGACTGCAGCTAGGACTGAGTTTGAGGTTGGGATATTTTCCCTCCCTGTCCTGAGATTTAGATCTTGGGCTTCATCCAGGCTGGAAGAAGATGGTGTAGGGGCCAGGTGTGGTGGCTCACACCTGTATCCCAGCACTTTGGGAGGCCGAGGCAGGAGCATTGCTTGAGCCTAGGAGTTCCAGATCAGCCTAGGCAACATGGTGAAATCCCATCTCTACTAAAAATACAGAAAATTAGCTGGATGTGGTGGTACATGCCTGTAGTCCCAGCTACTCATGAGTTTGAGGTGGAAGAATCCGTTGAACTCAAGAGGTTGAGGCTACAGTGAGCCATGATTGAACCACTGCACTCCAAGCTGAGTGACAGAACAAGACCCTGTTTCAAAAAAAACCAAAAGATAAAGATGGCATAGGCCGTGGGTCAGAGTCCCTGCTGGTCACCTGGAGGATTGATGAGAGCCTGCCTTTAGAACAGTAGTATTGGTTCTACAAGGCAAACCCTGCAGCTGACCCAGGGTGCATGAGCAGCTTGTGGGAGAGGAGGAGGAGGTGATTCTTAGGCCTTCTTACCATCCATGAGGCAGATAGCCCAAAAGAGACACACACAGGCTCAAGGCCACAGGAACCACCACAGGCCTCCAGATGAACGGCACAGGGTCAGCCTCTCCCAGTCCCATCAACCAGCTAAGGCCATGCGAGCACAGCAGGAGGGCATGCTTGTTCCCAGGGCTGCCCCCTCCTGAGGACACCCAAGGGTTGGGTGGGCCTGGTGGAGGGTAGATGAGGTGAGAGGTCTTAGACTACTTTTCTGACAATTATTAAGAAGCCTGTTTGAATCTACGGGAACGTAAGAGAAATTGGAATTTTGCTTGGTTTAGAGAAAAGTACCAAGATTTTATGTTAAGGAGTATTGCTAGACATGAATATTTGGCATTGTTAAATGGAAGGTGATTTAAGAAAATAGATTTATGGCAGGGTGCGGTGGCTCACGCCTGTAATCCCAGCACTTTGGGAGGCTGAGGCGGGTGGATCACTGGAGGTGAGGAGTTCAAGACCAGCCTGGCCAACAAGGTGAAACCCTATCTGCACTAAAAAAAATTAGCTGGGCATGGTGGTGCATGCCTGTAATCTTAGCTGCTCAGGAGGCTGAGGTGGGAGGATTGCTTGCTTGGACCTGGGAAGTAGTGGTTGCAGTGAGCCGAGATTGCACCACTGCACTCCAGCCTGGTTGACAGAGCGAGACTCTGTCTCCAAAAAAAAAAAAAAGAAAAAGAAAATAGACTTACATAGTGACCTATAGTAATTTTTAGGACCTCTGATAATTCAGACAAAAAATGGGGGGAAATTTACAGTTTTTTGCGACAGTTGAGTGCGGATGTTTCTTAAATGCGGAGTTCACATTAACTTACTTCTTTTCCATAGTCCTGTAATGGAGGTGCCTTCGTGATCTGTGTTTTTCCTTTGCCACCCTTTCTAATGTAAGATTTGAAGTGTATGAGACAATTTATGTCATGTTTGTAAGTTATAAAGCCTAATAAATAGACTTAAAAACCTGAGAAGTTGCCATCCCACCCAGGACTGGAACCTCACTGCTAAGTCGCATCCACCTGCGTGCTCCTCCCCACCCATTTTTTTTTTTGAGATGAAGTTTCGCTCTTGTTGCCCAGGCTGGAGTGCAGTGGCGCAATCTTGGCTCACCAAAACCTCCGCCTCCTGGGTTCAAGCGATTCTTCTGCCTCAGCCTCCCCAGTAGCTGGGATTACAGGCATGTGCCATCACGCCCAGCTAATTTTGTATTTTTAGTAGACGGGGTTACTCCATGTTGGTCAGGCTGGTCTCGAACTACCGACTTCAGGTGATCCACCCACCTCAGCCTCCCAAAGTGCTGGGATTACAGGCGTGAGCAGCATGTGCCTAAACAAGATACTGCTTAGTTTTCTTGTTTTGGAGCTCTGCAGCACTTATAATATGCTGCTATTTATATTCCAGGAGCATGGATGAACATTTATGTTTACACAGGTACTTTCTTTATAAAGACATAAAACTTCCTTGGAAGAACATGCAAGACTAATAACATTGGTTTCTCCAAAGAAGGGAGAACGGTGTGTTTGGGTAACAGAGGTGGGAGGAAGGATTGTTGCCAAGCAGTGTTCCATCACTTTGAGGGGTTTTTTTGACATGGAGTCTCGCCCTTGTCACCCGGGCTGGAGTGCAGTGGTGTGATCTCAGCTCACTACAACCTTCGCCTTCTGGGTTCAAGTGATTCTCCCACCTCAGCTTCCCAAATAGCTGGGATCACAACAGCCTGCCACCACGCGTGGCTAATTTTTGTATATTTAGTAGAGGTGGGGTTTTGCCCTGTTGACCAGGCTGGTCTCGAACTCCTGACGTCAGGTGATCTACCCGCCTCAGCCTCCCAAAGTTCTGGGATTACAGGCATGAGCCACTACGCCTGGCCTCCGTTTGAGTTTTGATCCGAACCTCATGAAGGCATTACCTTAAGAGGACCTTAATGAAAGCACGCTGATTTTCAGGCTCTGTGGCGCACCTTACGCAACCCTGCTGACAGCATCTCCCACGTGGCCTACCGTGTGCTCGGTAAGTTTGGCGGCAGTAACAGGAAGATGCTGAAGGAGTCGCAGAAGCTGCACTACGTTGTGACCGAGGTTCAGGGCCCCAGCATCACTGTGGAGTTTTCCGACTGCAAAGCTTCTCTCCAGCTCCCCATGGAGAAGGTAAGCTCTGTGACAATGTCGTTTCGTTTTAAGCCTTGTGAAGATACTATGTTTCAGTCTATGTGAAATGTTAATTAGACCTGTGCCTTAGGCAATCTCTGAGTAGAACCAGTTGTATCAGGTGATCGGCCTGGTTGGCACAGGGGCTTTCCTAATGCCAGGAGACCAGTGGAGGGGTGTCACCTGAGAACTTGGTACTCTGGAGCAGCCCGCTCTCCTGGTGACCAAGAGGAGATGCCAGCCCATCCCGCCGTGAACTCCTTCCATTCTGATGCCTGGCAGGCTTACTGAGAACCTGAGTAGAGTCCATGCCTGTCTGTCTTCGCAGCCACACGCAGTGCCTCGCTTTCTCCCATTCTCTATCCAAACGCAGCTCGCACTGTCTCATTCCTGGCTCTCATCCCACTGCCAACAGTTCCTGGGTCTCTGTTAGGCCCTTTAGAGATCCTCGTTTTTACTGTGTAAAAAGCAGACAGTGCCCCCGCACCCTGCTGGAGTGTCCTGCCTGCTGCCTTTGCCCTGTCTGTGTTGAACACCCACCGTCTCTCCTCCCTGCCCTGCTGACTTTTCTGCTCCCTGTCCTAGTTCTGTGTCAGCATCATTCCATCGTCACGTTGGCTTTTCCCCCTGACTCTGTCACCAGTCCTTCCCCACATGGTGGCAGCATTTGTTTCCATGTCTTTGCAGGACATCATCTAGCTGTTGTGTATTGGGTATTTTTTTAAGGATATTATCGTAATGTTTGAGTGGATCCACGTGAGTTGGGCATTTCAGTAAACTGGCTGCCTGCTGGGGTCCTGAGCCTCTTGCAGATCTGATCTTCAGCCAGCATCGTGTGGCCTGGAACTGCTCCAGGCCCTCCCTTTGCTCTGGCTAACTCCTCCCTGCCCTGTTGCATCATTGTGTAGTACTGGGTGTGTTTACCTTTGTAGAAGACATGTGCCCATGTAGTGGCTTCTGTGTCCATAAGTAAACATTGGGGAGGGAGAAGCTGGTACAGATAAGCGTCACTCTGGAGTTGTTTTCTGTCATCATCTCAGTCAGCCTGTCCCCCGCAACTTCCTCAAGCCTATGCCTCATCCCCAGCCCTCCCCAACTCCTGCCTTATGAAGCACTGTTCCCTCTCCAGCCTCAGGGTGGGTGCAGTCTCAGCTTCTAACCCAAACCTTCATCCACATACTTTCCAAATGAATGCTACTCTCCTAAGAGAATTGGATGGCTAAAATTCTGTCTTTTGTGTATTTTATTTGACTCTGTATAGACAAAGAGCTCCCCCCACCCCCAAAAAATTCACTTTAGAAGTAGTTTTGCCCCAAAGCAGCTGAAGTCTGGAAGAAATCAGATTTTGCAGAGGTAGGATCGTAAAGATCTGGGCCCCCTTACAGAGGCTCACCATGGTGCCTGTCAAGGCATTCTTTCTGAGCAGGACGCCATCCTGCCGGCACTGGCTGCAGCACACCTGGTATAGCTCATAGCTAAGGAGCCCATGAGGTAAAGGGAAAGATGAGCGTGGCTAAGCCAAGTGCCAGTGAGTTTCCATTAAACCATTCTGCTTTTGGCACACTTGGCAGTCCTTGATTCTTTTTGGCAGGTAATTGGCTCATATGTTATATTGATTCTGAAAAATAAAATTGTAGAAAGTACCACCATTTACAGCTGTTACTGATCAGATCACATGCAGTTCCGCAATACCCTCGAAGAGCACGGACACTCAAGCTGGGGTTCATCGGGGGAGGAGCTGTTGTCATGCTTGTGTGCACTGCGTGTCTCTAAGCCTGACAGGGGCTGGAGGGGAGGGCCTCTGTCCCTGTCATCACCCTCTCCTGGTTCCTCACACAGGGCCTGGGTAAATTTTTAACAAAGATGAGTTATTTGATTTATATGTACATAATTATTGTTAAGGTGAATGTCTTGGCTGGTAAAGGCTTCAGATTACTTTTGTGTGTGGTTGTGTCTTCACCACTATCTCAGTCAACCCCATGAGAATGAATAGAATAAAAATGTGTGCATGTAGCTATGTAGGCTTTCTGAAAAAAATGATGTCAACCTTTTTCTTTCTTAAAGAATGAGTTTAGTAAAAGCTTAAGAAAGCCATCTTTCAGTTTTGAACCTAGGCACAGGAAAGTCTGCTTTGCAGAAAGTTCATTATTATTCTTGTTAGGACCTTGAAGAGCGTGTAGGTGAGGCAGAATCTGGTTTAACCCAGCAAATCTTCCACAAGAGGCTCTCCGAGCTCACTTGGTTCCTGTAATCTGCCATTGGCTATTTGAACATGAAATTGTTAAACTCCATCTTGGCATTTTAATTTGAACTGTGCAATTCCTTGTTTTGTAATACTTCGACCGCCTCTTTTGGAAGCTTCACCAGGTGAATACCTATTAAAGCTGTATTAAAGCTGTATTGTATTAAAGCTGTAAAGTGTGTACCCACTGTGCTCTCTTCAAAAGAAAATATGCATGAGACTGGTGCCGTGGCTTAGTTGGTTAAGGCGCCTGTCTAGAAACGTGCATTAAGATTCTTCTGGGTGATTGAGACCATCCTGGCTAACACGGTGAAACCCCATCTCTACTAAAAATACAAAAAAAATTAGCCGGGTGTGGTGGCTGGCGCCTGTGGTCCCAGCTACTCGGGAGGCTGAGGCAGGAGAATGGCGTGAACCCGGGAAGCAGAGCTTGCAGTGAGCGGAGATGGCACCACTGCACTCCAGCCTGGGCGACAGAGCGAGACTCCGTCTCAAAAAAAAAAAAAAAAGATTATTCTGGGTGTGGCTGGGCGCGGTGGCTCATGCCTGTTATCCCAGCACTTTGGGAGGCCGAGGCGGGTAGATCACGAGGTCAGGAGATCGAGACCATCCTGGCTAACACGGTGAAACCCCGACTCTACTAAAAATACAAAAAACTTAGCTGGGCGTGGTGGCGGGCGCCTGTAGTCCCAGCTACTTGGGAGGCTGAAGCAGGAGAATGGCGTGAACCCGGGAGGCAGAGCTTGCAGTGACCTGAGATACGCGCCACTGCACTCCAGCCTGGGCGACAGAGCGAGACTCCGTCTCAAAAAAAAAAAAAAAGATTCTTCTGGGTGCTGCAGATGCTTTCAGTGAAAGCTTTTCACAATCATGTAATTTCAGCACAAACTGTAGTTTCTTTGTGTCTTGGTCGTAGGCCATTGAAACTGCTCTGGACTGCCTGAAAAGCGCCAACACTGAGCCCTACTACCGGAGGCAGGCGTGGGAAGTGATCAAATGCTTCCTGGTGGCCATGATGAGCCTGGAGGACAACAAGCACGCACTCTACCAGCTCCTGGCACACCCCAAGTATGTCGGCCACTTCCTTCTGTGTGTTTGGGTGGATCCTATTTTAGGAATTGGGGCTGCAGAGGGCCTCCCAGCCTGCTAGGAGCAGGCTCCTTGAAGTCCAGCAGATGCCATATTATCTACTTACTCCTTCTTGTTGGGGCCTTAGAGAAAATGGAAAGGAGAACTGGGTGCTTGAGAATTAGAAGGGATCACAGTTGTCGCCTGCCTTTATTGTGTCTTGTCACCTCCTCCATTAGTTTGTAAGTGTGAAGAAATCAAGGGTCATGTCCTTTCTCCCTCCCTTTGTCTCACCATACTGTCCACAGCAGCTGGTGCCTGAAAGGCATGCAGTGGACCCTCTGCATTTTCATTTCACAGTGATCTTTCTCCAGATATTTCTCATGTGATGTCTGTATCTTGCTCTTAACTCTTGAGACTGTGCATGACCTTAATGTAATGATCTTTTGAGGTAACACACACATACCATTTTTCTGCATTGTAAGTTTCAGGGGATGGATTTTTCCTATATATTTTCACATTCTTCACAGCATCAGAAGTGATGCTGAGTATATAGTAGGTGCTCAATTGTTTAAAGGACATTGAAGAGAGAGGAGTCAAGGTAACCAAATGCACAAGGAAGTAAAGCAACATGAGTAAGAGCCAGCAGAATCAATGGAAGGCAGAAATAGACCCACAGAGGCTTCAGGTGTTAGGATTATCAGAACTAGGTTGTAACTATGCTTAGAATGTTTAGATTAATGAAAGACAAACTTGAAAATACCTCCAAGAAACAGAAACCTATAAAAATTGCCCAAAAAGTTAGAGAGAACCTTTAAGAAGTTGTCGAATACTTATCCAGAACACATGCAGAGAGAGAAAAGATGGAAAATTCAAGAGAGAGTAAGAGACATGAAGAGTAGAGGGAAGTAGCATCATTTACTTTTAACCCCTCAAAAAGAGCAGAGAGACATAATGACTGAGAATTTCTCAGAACTGATGAAAAAATTAAACAGTGTGCAGATCCGAGATGTTGAGTGAATCCAAAGCAGGATAAATGAAAAGAAATCCACAGAGACAAACTATAGTGAAACAACTACAAATCAGAAACAAAGGGAAAATCTTAAAAGATGGCAGAACAAAAAGGTGACGTTCAAATGAATGATCACTTGGAAGCTGTGAAAGCCACTGAACTGTGGAACAAACCTTTAGTTTGAAAAAAGAATTGCCAACTTAGAGTCATATATCTGGTGCAGTATGACCCATGAATAAGGATGAAATAAAGATGTTTTCAGATAAAAACAGAAATCTGCCACCAGCACATCTTCAGCAAAGAACATTCTAAAGGATGTTCATTCAGACAGAAAGTTCCTCCATGGAAGATTGAGGATGGGAGAAGGAAAAAGAGCCAAGAAAATGATAATTCGTGACCAAATCTAAATGGGATGCAGCTAAAGTGACACTCAGAGGGAAACTTACAGCCTAAAAAAACGTGCTGTAATCCCAGCACTTTGGGAGGCCGAGGCGGGGGTGGGTCACCTGAGGTCAGGAGTTTAAGACCATCGAGACCAGCCTGGCCAATATGGTGAAGTCCCGTCTCTACTAAAAATACAAAAAAAATTAGCTGGGCGTGGTGGTGGGCACCTGTAATCCCAGCTACTTGGGAGGCTGAGGCAGGAGAATCGCATGAACCTGGGAGGTAGAGGTTGCAGTGAGCCAAGATCGCGCCATTGCACCCCAGCCTGGGTGACAGAGCAAGACTCCATCCAGGTGTTGCTGAAATTAAAGCAGATAAATTACCCAGGCCTGTCTGAATAAGAGGGAAGCAAGCAGATTAAAAATTTGAAAAGAAGTCCTAGTGGAGTCATCAGCTCAGGAGTTGGGTGTCGTGACGCCAGATCTGATTTTGCCTTTCAGCTTTACAGAAAAGACCATCCCCAATGTTATCATCTCACATCGCTACAAAGCCCAGGACACTCCAGCCAGGAAGACTTTTGAGCAGGCCCTGACAGGTGCCTTCATGTCTGCTGTCATTAAGGACCTGCGGCCCAGCGCCCTGCCCTTCGTCGCCAGCTTGATCCGCCACTATACGATGGTGGCAGTCGCCCAGCAGTGTGGTGAGCACGGGGGCACGATGGGGCACGGGATTGGTTCTTTGACTTTTATAGGTGCTTTAAAAACTTGCTCAGGACATTTTGTTGTTCTAGAAAAAGCTGAGTTTGGCTGATTGATTTTCGGCTTTTATTTTCTAATTTTCCATTTACTACATTGATAATTGGTATTTCAGTGGTGGGCACTATATCAGCTTGAAAGTTACTACCTACCAAGTTTTGTTTGTAAGATAGACCCAATTTAATAATACTTCTGTGTCCAAGTGCTTTGGGACAAGCTGCCTGTGAAACAGTTTGTGTTCATACTGCTCACCTTCCTCTGCCTGGCTGTGTTTTTCAAGGCCAGTCTTGCCCTCCAGAAACTTCTCCATCACCTGCTCCCTGCTTTCCAACCCATGCCTCGCAGTCTCCCCTGCGATGCCCATTTCTGCTCCCAGGATCCTCATTCTGCTGTTCCTCCTGCCTGGAACGGCTGCTCACCTCCATTTCAGTGGCTCTCACACTCTTGGTGGTGAAGGGCCACTTGTATTTGTTCACTTTTATTTCTGATCCATTGTAGGTGATGTCTTTGTAAAAGACAATAAAAATGGCCAGGCACGGTGGCTCACGCCTATAATCCCAGCACTTTGGGAGGCCGAGGTGGGCGGATCACCTGAGGTCGGGAGTTCGAAACCAGCCTGACCAACATGGAGAAACCCCGTCTCTACTAAAAATACAAAATTAGCTGGGCATGGTGGTGCATGCCTGTAATCCCAGCTACTCGGGAGGCTGAGGCAGGAGAATCGCTTGAACCTGGGAGACGGAGGTTGCAGTGAGCAGAGATCGTGCCATTGTTCCAGCCTGGGCAACAAGAGCAAAACTCCGTCTCAAAAAGAAAAAAAAAGACAAAATGTCATACCACTGCCAGTTGCTACATAAGTTTCTGAAAACCTACTGTCAATTTCAGCATCTCCTCCCAGACCAGTCACAGTTTGTCTGCAGACCGCACTGGAGTAGCACTGCCCAGTTGGTGTCCTCAAAGCCCCTCACCCTTAAGATCAACCAGCAGAGCACATAGAATTTTCCCCTTTAACTTTTCTTGGCCTGACGGGTCAATACTGTACAGTTTAGCACTTTGATTGTTTCTCAGTGTTTGTTCTATGTTAACATTGTCTTTCTGGCAAAACTAAGCTTCTCAGTAACTTCCACCTTGGACCTGGGTACCTCCAAGGCATTACCTAATAATGCTGTGGCCGACTGTTCTCTGCCATAGCTGGATGCCATTGCTTTTTGTTGTTGTATGTTAGGAATATCCGGAGCATAACCCATGGTCATTCCCATATTCTGCCCCTTGGCCTATTTAATAATTTTTTTTAAAAATGTTACCCCATTGTGGTTTTCTTTATTTTTTTTTAAATTTTTGTTTTGTTTTGCTTTTTAGATACAGAGTCTCACTTTGTTGCCCAGGCTGGAGTGCAGTGGTGTGGTCATGGCTCACTGCAGCCTCTACCTGCTGAGCTCAAGTGATCCTCCTGCCTCATCCTCTTGAGTAGCTGGGACTACAGGCATGTAACACCACGCCCGGCTAATTTTTTTTTTTTCAGACGGAGTCTTGCTCTGTCGCCCAGGCTGGAGTGCAGTGGTGCGATCTCAGCTCACTGCAACCTCTGCCTCCCGGGTTGAAGTGATTCTCCTCCCTCACCCCTCCTGAGTAGCTGGGATTACAGGCACCTACCACCACGCCCGGGTAATTTTTTTCGTATTTTTAGTAGAGACGGGGTTTCACCACATTGGTCAGGCTGGTCTCGTACTCCTGACCTCATGATCCACCCACCTCGGCCTCCCAAAGTGCTGGGATAACAGGTGTGAGCCACCACCCCCAGCCCACGCCCGGCTAATTTTTAAAAAAATTTTTATGGAGATGCATCTCATTATGTTGCTCAGGCTGGTCTTGAACTCCTGGCCTCAAGTGATTCCCCTGCCTTGGCTTCCCAAAGTACTGGGCTTATTTAATTGTAAAAGATTATGAAAGTGGCAAAGTGGCATGAGCCACTGTGGTTCTCATTTTGAACTAATATATTTTTGAGTTATGATTGAGATACATGAAAATAACACAGTGTATCATAGAAAACGTTCAGAAAAATACAGCCTAAAGGCATATCAGACCACTTAATTTACACATAATTGCAGTTTAACAGAAGTTGGCTTGAAATCTCAGTGGTGGCTTTTTATGGAGTTTCTTTTTTTTTTAATTTATTTTTTTTTGAGACGGAGTCTCACTCTGTCGGCCAGGCTGGAGTGCAGTGGTGTGATCTGCAACCTCCGTCTCCTGGGTTCAAGTGATTCTCCCGCCTCAGCCTCCTGAGTAGCTGGGATTACTGGCGCCTGCCACCATGCCTGGCTAATTTTTGTATTTTTAGTAGAGATGGGGTTTCACCATGTTGGACTAGGCTGGTCTCAAACTTCTATGTCAAGTGATCCTCCTGCCTCGGCCTCCCAGAGTGCTGGGATTACAGGTGTGAGCCGCCGTGCCCTGCTTTTTATGGAGTTTCTAACTTCAAGGAAAACATTGGGGAGTTCTGCAGTTTGAGGGACAAGACTGTTCTCACGTGCCTTCCCATCTCTCCTTTTAGGCCCTTTCTTGCTGCCTTGCTACCAGGTGGGCAGCCAGCCCAGCACAGCCATGTTTCACAGTGAAGAAAATGGCTCGAAAGGAATGGATCCTTTGGTTCTCATTGACGCAATTGCTATTTGTATGGCATATGAAGAAAAGGAGCTTTGCAAAATCGGGGAGGTGGCCCTAGCTGTGATATTTGATGTTGCAAGTATCATCCTGGGCTCCAAGGAGAGGGTAAGGAAGGGTTGAGGAGTGTCTTCTGATTTGGAGGGTGTCTGTACCTGAGAGTGGTCCTTCTAGGAACTGATAGTTTAAGAATTGCAGCCGGACGCAGTGGCTCACGCCTGTAATCCCAGCACTTTGAGAGGCCAAGGCGGGCGGCTCACCTGAGGTTGGGAGTTCGAGACCAGCCTGACCAACATGGAGAAACCCCGTCTCTACTAAAAATAAAAAAATTAGCCAGGCGTGGTGGCGCATGCCTGTAATCCCAGCTACTCGGGAGGCTAAGGCAGGAGAATCACTTGAACCTGGGAGGTGGAGGTTGCGGTGAGCCGAGATCACCCATTGCACTCCGGCCTGGGCAATAAGAGCGAAACTCTGTCTCAAAAAAAACAAGAATTGCAGTAACGTGTTGTGGTTTGTTCATTTTCCTCTCCAGGCCTGCCAGCTGCCCCTGTTTTCTTATATCGTGGAGCGCCTGTGTGCATGTTGTTATGAACAGGCGTGGTATGCAAAGCTGGGGGGTGTGGTGTCTATTAAGTTTCTCATGGAGCGGCTGCCTCTCACTTGGGTTCTCCAGAACCAGCAGACATTCCTGAAAGCACTTCTCTTTGTCATGATGGACTTAACTGGAGAGGTAGGTGATGGGTGGCCCCAAACCTAACCATGCTGTTTTTGAAATGGTGGTTTCCTGAAGAATACTATAAGATCCTTCTGCAAATATGCTCTCCTAGCAGCATGGTGACTTTGATACTCAGATTTCATTTCAGCATCTTCACTAAAAGGACAGCTCAGAGCTCCCATAGGCCTTCTGTGGGTATCTAAATACCTGTTTGCTTTAATAAAGAACAGTTACAGGCCACAGTGTTTACCACAGTGTGTCTGAAAAGGGGAATTCTGCTTCTCATGTGCTGTTTCCAGAGGAGCTGCATTCTTAAACCTATGCAGATATGACTCACACCAGTAGAACATGATGGGCATTGCCAGCTTATCTGGTGAATGCAGGGGTCACATTTGGATCCACATTTTCTGAGTAGGTGACTTAGGGACTAAAGCACCAAGTGGGTGCCGTGAAGTCACCTCATTAAAGCAGCTGGCGAGAAGGGCATGGACCCCAGTGACAGTCTTTATGGCAGACAGGTGTGCAGGAAACGGTGGGTGCAGTGGGTGGCATCGCCCTGCTTTCATTCTAAGGCATCCCTGACTTGCAGGTTTCCAATGGGGCAGTCGCCATGGCAAAGACCACCCTGGAGCAGCTTCTGATGCGGTGCGCAACGCCTTTAAAAGACGAGGAGAGAGCCGAAGAGATCGTGGCTGCCCAGGAAAAGTCTTTCCACCATGTGACACACGACTTGGTTCGAGAAGTCACCTCTCCAAACTCCACTGTGAGGAAACAGGCCATGCATTCGCTGCAGGTGTTGGCCCAGGTCACTGGGAAGAGTGTCACGGTGATCATGGAACCCCACAAAGAGGTGAGATTTCTGTCACCAGAACCAAGGTAATTTCAACAAAACTTTTGAGACTTTTTTTAAAATTTGAGTTGAGGTGATACTCCGTTTATAATTTTGTGTCTTGGTATCTGTGGGGCCTTGGTTCCAGGACCCTGCGTGGGTACCAAAATCTGGGATGCTCAAATATCTGGTGTAAAATGGTGTGATATTTGTATATAACTTATGCACATATTCTGTGTACTTTATTTATTGATTTATTTTTTCTTTTTTAATGCTTTTTTATTTTCATGTTTTTTTTTGAGACAGTCTCACTCTGTTGCCCAGGCTGGAGTGCAATCCTAGCTCACTGCAGCCTGGAACTCCTGGGCTCAAGTGATCCTCCTGCCTCAGCCTCCTAAGTAGCTGGGACTACAGACACACACCACCACGCCTGGCTAGTTTATTTTTTATTTTTTTTTAACTTTTATTTATTTATTTATTTTGAGACAGAGTCTCGCTGTCGCCCAGGCTGGAGTGCAGTGGCATGATCTTGGCTCACTGCAAGCTCTGCCTCCCAGGTTCACGCCATTCTCCTGCCTCAGCCTCCCAAGTAGCTGGGACTACAGGTGCCCACCACCACACCCGGCTAATTTTTTATATTTTTAGTAGAGATGGGGTTTCACAGTGTTAGCTAGGGTGGTCTCGGTCTTCTGACCTCATGATCTGCCTGCTTTGGCCTCCCAAAGTGCTAGGATTACAGGCATGAGCCACTGCGCCCAGCCTATTTTTTTTTAACTTTTAAAATTATTTCTTTTCTTTAAGGAAATTATCATCCAGCCCAAAATGTCATTTTCTTCTTTTTAATTAAAAAATTTTTTTCCAGCTATTTTTTTATAAAGATGGGCTCTCACTATGTTGCCCAGTCTGGCCTTGGACTCCTGGGGTCGAGCAGTCCTCCCATTTCAGCTTCCCAAAGTGTTGGGATTACAGGCGTGAGCCACCGTGCCTATCCTTAAATTTTTATGGGTACATAAAAATTTGTATAATCTCCCATATACTTTAAATTAGTTCTAGATTACTTATAATACCTAATACAATGTAAATGCTATGTAAATAGTTACACTTTAATAGTTTGTTTTTTCTTGTCACGTTATTTTTTATTTTTTCCTCAAGTATGTTTTCTCCTTGCTTGGTAGCATCTGAGGATGCAGAACCACAGACACAGAGGGCTAGCTCTACCGTTGTGCCTGCTCTTTATGATTTGAGATTTGCAAAAAACAGTGTACTTCAAGAGAGTAGAGGGCAGCGTTCCTGAGGCTATAGCACAGTCTGGTTGTTTTATTCTTGTTTTGTTGTGGTTTTGTCTTTTGTTTTGGATTTTTTTTTTTTAATTTTTAAAGAGAGAGAGGTTACGCTGTACCTTTAGGAACTAACATATCTTACATGCCTCTCCACGACCGAGGTTTTGCACATGAAATGTATCTCCCGTTCCCTAATGAGAAGATATCTGTAATAACTTTGGATCTCAAACATGGTTTTCACATTTTTAAAAAGTGTTTGTGTCTCAAGGGGCAGCTGGTGAGTGGTGCCTCCTCCTTGGCTTCCCCAGGTCCTGCAGGATATGGTCCCCCCTAAGAAGCACCTGCTCCGACACCAGCCTGCCAATGCACAGATTGGCCTGATGGAGGGGAACACGTTCTGTACCACGTTGCAGCCCAGGCTCTTCACAATGGACCTTAACGTGGTGGAGCATAAGGTGTTCTACACAGAGGTAGGGGGGTGGTGGTGCGGAGTGGTGTGGATGGTGATGACGTGTGTCTGCTAGCCTGTCTTTGTACGCGAAGACTGGTCAGGCAGCATTCAGAGAAGGCTCGGGCGGGGACCCGCAGGTAACCCACTGACACTTGGCACAGCAACCTGAGCAGGTATGTTGCGTCTGGGCTCGGGCGGAAGGGAGGTATGGCCAGCAGAGACGCTGATGTCTTGTGAGTTCTCAGAACTCTGTTAGCCCCAACAGGAATCTTTGCTTGAATTTAGGGCCTCAAGGTTGTATTTTAAAGATGAAGCTGCACCCAGTTGCTTTAATCATTCTTAGATCAGCTGGCCCGGCACAAGTGCCAATTTATTGCATTCATTAATCACTGAAATGTGCCATGTGCTGTTGAGAACATCACACAAGTGCCCTAAGTTCTGACAGCACCCCCTGAAGTGTAGGGGTTGAGCTGTTTGTTCTTACTTTGAAGGTGTGGAAACTGAGGCTTAGAGTTTGCTGATTACCCAAAGCCACAGGGCAGGTGAGCTGGAGAGCTTGAATTTAAGCCAGGACTGTTATTTAGAGCATGATTCCTAATCACTGCACTGTCCAGCCGAGTTCTTATTTTTTTTAGTGGACTTGATTTGCCCCTTGACCCAAACACGGACCCTGGCAGATGGCATCTTATGAGTATTTGTCACTGTAAACATTCCAGTGTGGGGTGCTATTAGTCTGACAAACAGGAATGAAACTGTGGATGTTGCCAAATTATAAGCAACATCTTTAGAATACAGTAGTGGTCTGGTGATCAGATAAAATTTAAAATTTTTATGGGACATGAATCACACTTGCAGAGGCATTGTCAGAGTATACCGCGGCAAAAATCAGAAGAAAGCAAATTCTTCCAGGTCCATACTGTCTGAATTTCTGATTATGAAAATTTACCTCTTGACATTTTAAGGTCCTGTTTTTGCTTGGACATATGGTTATAGGATCATATGATCTGGCTCTGATCTTTATACCTTATCATTTGTAAGGCTTGACAGAAGGTCAAGACCTTTAGGAAATGCATAACTTCCCTTGGCTGATCAGAGACAGATGTATTTTAACCTGCATGGAAAATTCCTCACTGCACTTAAGACCAGAGCCTGGCAGTATTGAGGGCATGAAACTGGTTTTCCAGATGTCTCTCAGTGCCTGGCTGCATCAGAACACGTGCGGATCTTTTGAAAAGCATGGACTCGAGTCCTTTCCTTGGAGATTCAGGTTCAGTCGATTTGGGTGAGACCTGGGAATCCACTGTCTGAAAGCTTCCCAGGTGGTGCTGTGTGGCTGTTTTGGGGTTTTGTTTTGTAGTTGACTTCTCTCTCTCCATACCTGCACGCATATATACACGCATGCCCTTATATGTGAGGAGAGTATTTTTGAAGGTCATACAAGGCCCTAGCAACAGTGGTTTCCTCTGGGCAGTGGAATGGGGTGGGTGGCTTGAAGTGCTTTTCACTCTGTATCCTTTTCTGCTGTTTTAAGTCTTTTACCAGGTTGGAATCTTTTAAGGGGGAAAAATGATAAAAGCCTATACTAGTTTTCCAGGATGTGAATGAAGAGAAGGGGGAAATAGTGATAGAGCACGATATCTGTTATTTAGATAACAGATAGAGAAATATCTACTTGTGTGGTAAAATATCTGGAAGGATAGCCACTGGAATTCCCAGTGATGTTCAGCTTCCTACTTTATGCTTTTCTGTACTTGAAAAAAAAAAGTGTGTTCACTTAAATATTTGAATTATAGCCCATCTGTTTCTTGAACACTTGTCTGAGGCCCTGGGGAGGCTGATCTGAACCAGGAAGAGACGGCCCTGCCATCATGGGATTTGCAGTTAGATAAAGTAACCCCCTGTTTTGAGGGACAAAAAAACGTGATGGTATCAGAGTGGGTGAGAAAAAAACATGATGGTATCAGAGTGGGTGAGAAAGTGTCTAAGAATTCTTTCCACTAATGAAGTAAACTGAGTTTTGCCTTAAAGAGGCTCGGTCATACTTTGATACTTAAAATCTTTAGGATTTGAGCTTAGTTTGTCAGTTGTTAATTGTGTTGCAGTGTGTGGAAGATTGCTGTGTTCTGTTATTTGCAAGGTTATTATGTCTTCACAGGAAGAGTGGGCTAAATGAAATTGTTTTATCTTTTGCAGCTGTTGAATTTGTGTGAGGCTGAAGACTCAGCTTTAACAAAACTGCCCTGTTATAAAAGCCTTCCATCACTCGTACCTTTACGAATTGCGGCATTAAGTAAGTTAATGAAAATCTACGGGGTATAAAAGTGAAAGGAGACTGACCACAGGAGGTCTATAGAAAAAAAAAGTGGCCTTTTGTTGTTATCTAATTTTTATGACTTTTTGTAGTCTTTTTAAGATGGGATCAAAAAATTATTTTTGTATGTTTATCAAACTGTGTAATGAGATGCCATAAAATTACATGTGTTGTTAGGATTGAAGTAATTTTGTGCTTTATATTAAAGTCTGTTGTTGTTTTATGAATCAGACGTTCTGGTTTAAAAGGATTGTCGTATCATTCATATGGTGCCAGAATCAGAGTGTATATATAGTAAGGGACATGACAGCCTTAGAAGCTTTTCAATGACTCAAGCATTTGTTAATCCTGCAGTCTCTAGGTTTTCACTGGGAAACCTCAGTTATCATTGTCAAGCACAGGAATGATGCAAAGTGTAGGAAAATAGACTAGATCTGTATTGGCTGAGATAGAAACAATCATTTTCTTTCTAGTGGGGAGTGAAGGTGAATACCCAGTACAAACTTTTTTAGTTGACTCTCTCTTGCTTTGTTGATTTTTATGCTCTTAATAACATATTTCCAGAATCTTTCTTGAGTTAGAGGTGGAGAGCTTAGAGGCAGACCATAATACCTGAGCTAGAAGATGGGGTGGAGTGTTCCAGACAGTGCAAGCCAAAGCCAACAGGGGGACCAGGGGTGACTGGCAGCTTTCTTCTTCTCTTGGGGTCCCTTCTTTGGGGAACTCTCCTGTGCCTCCTTCCTGTTAGCCATTGTGGGTGCTACTTTTGCTAGAATGAATGTTACCTGTCACCTGACATAGAAGGTTGAGGTGTGTCTCCTTCCCTAAGAATATTTGCCTTTTGAAAGTCTTAAAGCCTTTCACCCTCAAAGCTGGGTAGTGAAGAAAGGCTGGGCTGTGTGTGTCTGTCCCCTGCATTGCCTGTCACTGGAGGGCCAGAGACCGTGCCATCAGCCTTGTTCAGATGGGACTGTCCTGGATCCAGCCACCCCATCACCCTATGAAGGTGTCCTGGGATAGGGGTGTCAGTGGGGTCTCTCTTCTTCCCCCTCAAGCCTTCTTCTTCTCATCTGAAGACGTAAGATTTATCATGGCTTTTCTGGCAGGCTGGACTTCACTCTTAGATTATACTCAACATGTGGATGGAAGACCATGTGTACTTTTGTCTTTCTCAGGGCCAAACACTAGGAAAGAGGGCTCGTGGTTCATATTTTTTGCTGGTTGGTAGGAGCCTTTGGGAAAGAAAATTCAGCTGGGGGCGTGGCTCACAGCTGTAATCCTAGCACTGGGGAGGCCAGGGCAGGAGAATCCCTTGAGGCCAGGAGTTAGAGATGAACCTAGGCAACATAGCAAGACACCTTCTCTACCAAATAATAATAATAAATAAATATAGAGAAGAAAATTATTTGGGCATCTTTCCAGTTAATAATGGAATTGTCTTGATTTCTCTCCCTGAAGATGCACTTGCTGCCTGCAATTACCTTCCACAGTCCAGGGAGAAAATCATCGCTGCACTCTTCAAAGCCCTGAATTCCACCAATAGTGAGCTCCAAGAGGCTGGAGAAGCCTGTATGAGAAAGGTGAGTGTGTGTGCGTGCGTGTATGCGCACGCGTGTGTGTGCGCACATGTGTGTGTACTCTGCATTAAGAGTTCTTCCTGTTTATTGCTATATAAACAGTGTATGCCTAAAAGGCGTTATGCATGTGGTTATTACACACTAAACTGTAATAAGAATATACCTGTTTCATAGTCATACTGAGTTTTTTAAAATATTAAACAGTAAAGATAAGTCTCCGTCATTTCGTCATAAATTTCTGAAATAGTATATGATTAATATTCCATCTTCCTAAAGGAGAACGGAAACTTGCAGCTAAGGTTGAAGATGAGTTCTGTTCTGTTATGAAGTGTCCTCAGTTGTCTATTTTTCTTTACAACTATTCTTTTTTAATAGTTTTTAGAAGGTGCTACCATAGAAGTCGATCAAATCCACACACATATGCGACCTTTGCTGATGATGCTGGGAGATTACCGGAGCTTGACGCTGAATGTTGTGAATCGCCTGACTTCGGTCACGAGGCTCTTCCCAAATTCCTTCAATGATAAATTTTGTGATCAGATGATGGTAAGCCAAATGCATTTAAACGCTCTATAACAAACTTTTAAAAAATTAAATTATTTTAAAAATAAATAATGCAGCTGGGCACAGTGGTTCACGCCTGTAATCCCAGCACTTTGGGAGGCCGAGGTGGGTGGATCGCTTGCAGTTGGGAGTTCGAGACCAGACTGGCCAACATGGTGAAACCCCTCTCTACTAAAAATACACAAATTAGCCTGGTGTGGCAGCGTGCATCTGTAATCCCAGCTACTTAGGGAGGCTGAGGCAGGAGAATCACTTGAATCTGGGAGACAGAGGTCGCAGTGAGCCAAGATTGTGCCACTGCACTCCAGCCTGGGCAACGAGTGAAACTCCATCTCAAAAAAAGAAAATTAGCCAGGCCTAGTGGCACGTGCCTGTGGTCCCAGCTTCTTGGCTTGGAGGCTGAGGTGGGAGGATCACCTGAGCATGGGAGGCAAAGGTTGCAGTGAGCCGAGATGGCATCACTGCACCCCAGTCTGGGTGACAGAGCAAGACCCTGCCTCAAAAAATATATAAATAAAAATAATGCATTCAGATGGCTTAAAATTGAAAAGGCGTAAAAGGATGTACTGCAGAAAGCCTCCCTCCCACCCTGTCCTCCAGCTACCCAGTCCCCTCCCTGAGACAGCCAGGGTTAAGACTTTGTTGTGTATCCTTTTAGAGATGTTTTATATATGTAAGAGGACATATGTGTATATATTTTTTCCTATAAAAGGAGGTACAATATATATATACACAGTCCTTGCTTTTCCCATTTAACAGCCATCATTTCATATCAGTACCTGAAGTACTTCATTCTGCTTTATGGCTGCAGAATACCCCATGACATGAACTTGCCATAATTTATTTAACCATGGCCTCACTGGTGAACATTTAGATTGTTCCCAGGCTTTTCATTATATACCATGATGCACTGAAAGACTTGTTCATAATTTCACATGCTTTTATCTGTGGTGTACATTTCTAGTTGTAGAATTTCTGGATCAAAAGAATGTATGCATTTTAATCTTTCAACACCTTGTCAAATTGCTCTCCAAAGAAATTTTTACCAATATACACTCCTACAAAATAGATAAGTGTGCCTTCTTTCATACAGTCTTGGGTGAGAACATTGGAAGTCCTTTGGGTTTTTAGAATTACCAGAGAAATAATTATGCAGGAAAAAAACCCATTTGACAGTGTTTAAAATTGAAATGTAAGCGGATGGAGGATTTCATCTGTTAGCTTTCTTTTGCATTCAATTTTGCTTCTGGTAAATGGATTTATAAATAATAAACAGGATTTCATGGTCCACCACTGCAAACATGAATGTATTTTTCATGCTTATGTTTCCCAAGTAGCCTTTGACCATTTGACGTTTTAAGATACTGGAGCTACTTTTTTATTTTTGGTGTACCTTTCCCCCAACTATAAACAGGAGTTTATATCTACTGATGGACAGATAAGGTAGAGATTGCATTATGTAGAGAGAGATATTGCAGGTATGGATACATTGTGTGTGATACAGTGTATCACAGTGCACAGATACATTGTATTTATCTACACATGGAATGTAGAGAAATCTCTCATATATGAAAGACACATAGCTTTTTACCTCATCTGTATGCTAGTTTCTTCATATCTACAAGTACCTAAATAATAATGACCCAAATACTAAAATTGTAAGTTATGCCCTAATAATACACTATAATTGAAAAACAAAGTATAATATGGAAGTGAATTTTCCAAATTGGGGACTTTCGCCTTAAGCTTCCAAATATATGTAATACACATACACACCTATCAGTTTCCATATATTCCATATATTCACAAGAGTGGCTAAAATAAATATATAAAGTTACGTCACTTCCTAATCAGAGCTCATCCAATAAACACTTTATCTTACATCCTGTATTACGGCTGAGGTGCTTTCACACACGAGGCCCATGAGCTCTATGCATGTGTCCAAATGTCCTAATGCTTTTGTGTATGTCTCCTCTTGAAAAGTCGTCTGTCATTTTTTGCTGCCTTTGTATGCTTGCCTGAAGCAGCTTTGGTTTGTTTATTTTTATTTTTATTTTTATTTTTGAGACAGAGTATGGCTCTGTTGCCCAGGCTGGAGTGCAGTGGTGTGATCTCGTCTCATTCCTACCTCTGCCTCCCGGGTTCAAGTGATTCTCCTGCCTCAGCCTCCCAAGTAACTGGGATTACAGGTGTCCGCCACCACACCCAGCTAATTTTTTGTATTTTTAATAGAGACTGGGTTTTCACCGTGTTGGCCAGGCTGGTGTTGAACTCCTGACCTCAAGTGATCCACCTGCCTTGACCTCCTGAAGTGCTGGGATTACAGATGTGAGCCATTGTGCCTGGCCTGTTTGTTTGTTTATTTATGAGACAGAGTCTCACTCTGTCACCCAGACTGGAGTACAGTGGCGCGATCTCGGCTCACTGGAACCTCTGCCACCTGGGCTCAAGTGATTCTCCTGCCTCAGCCTCCCAAGTAGCTGGGATTATAGGCACCTGCCACCATGCCCAGCTAATTTTTTGTATTTTTAGTAGAGACGGGGCTTCGTCATGTTGGCCAGGCTGGTCTTAAACTCCTGACCTCATGTGAACCACTGCGCCTGGCCCAGCCTGTTTATTTTTAGTCCCCAGTCTAACCCTTCAGACCTGCTGTGAGCTGGGAATTCATTCAGTGAACATTGTTACCCAGATTCTTTTTTAGTGCAGTACGAAGACAGCTGCCTTAACGTCTGTAGTTTCTGACCAAGGCCAGTGTTCTTTATGCCTAAAATAAATCACATGGGTTTTGTGTTAATGGTTCATTTAGGTGAATTTTTTCCTCCCTTTTCTGCTCTCTGAGTGGTTCAAACTGGAGGAGTTTGCATCCAGACGTTTTCATCCAGCATCCACCTGGACTGAGTCCAGCCTGGACTTAACGTTGACGGTGCCTTTGCGCTTAGTGGCAGAGGTCTTCCTGAATTACACCTGCCTGCTGTGCTCTGCCAAAGGCAGTGGTAAGGGACACACTTGTCCCTACTTAATCATGTTCTTCAGAACCAAGTTCAGTCACTGCTGGAGCTCTTGTTTTCCCTCATAAGCCTTCGAGTTTAATAGCTCAAGCCATCAGCAGAATTTTAAGAGCCAAGGCACCTTACTTTTAGGGTGTGCATTCATGAAAACAGCCCTGAAAATTTACCTTTCTTTAAGAGTTTTAGCTCTTACATTTAGGTCTTTGGCCCATTTTGAGTTCATTTTTGTGTATGGCATTAGATAATGGTCCAACTTCATTCTTTTGCATATGATGTTCAGTTTCCTTAAGATTGAGTTACCTGACATATGATTATTAAGTCTTTTATGTGGTTCGTTGGTTTTTCTGTTTGAGACAGGGCCTTGCTCTGTGTCCCAGGCTGGAGTGCAGTGGCATGATCATAGCTCACTGCAACCTCCATCTCCTGGGTTCAAGCAATCCTCCCACCTCAGCCTCCTCAGCAGCTGAGATTACGGGCATGTGCCACCATGCCCGGCTAGTTTTTGCGTTTTTGGTACAGACCAGGTCACACCATGTTGGCCTGGCTGATCTAAAACTTCTGACCTCAGTTGATCTGTACACCTCCCAAAGTGCTGGGATTACAGGAGTGAGCTACCGCGCCTGGCCATGTGCTTGGTTGGCTTGAATATTTCCTCATCAAACTAAAGATGAATTTTATATACCCATTAGTGTCATTTTATTCCTTTGGGAAAAAAAGAATGGTGATGTGGCTGGCTGTTGTCTACCCCTTTAATTCTGTTACTCTCATTTACATCTTTGTGTAAGGAGCCATTCTGGTAAGGAGTAGGGTTCATGAATTTCTGTTCTGGTGATTAATATCTTTCAGGGAATGTTGTTGGTAAAATGTTGAGTGCTTTGAAGAAATGTGTATTATTGTATGCATTTCTCAATGCCAGTGTTTCCTGGAACACTGACTCCGCACGATGTCGGTGTTTCATGAAGACCAGTTCATTGGCTACGTAAGGTTGGGAAACGCGGCTTCTCAAAGTTTGACATGGACTGTAAGGACATTAAAGGCTCAGAGAAGGCTTGTCTTAGAGAAGAGTTTTTAAGATGTCCAAACCATTGTTCCCCATTCCTGTTTTACCATGGAAACCTTTTTAAAGCAGCTTGCTAACTTTCTGTAGGACTTCGGTGTTCTGAAGGCAGGTTTGAACAACGCAGGGTAATAAATATGCAACTGTTATTGAATGCTCTTCTTGTGGTTTTAGCTTTAAGGCCTGGGCATTTGTCTGCCTGGTTTTGCTGGACACAGAGGCTGGAGCCTGGCTACCGGGTGCATGGGTTAAGCTAAAGTCTGGGGTCTCTTCCCATACACTTAAATGCAGAGTCTCTTGCTGAAGCATGGCCCTCATTCTGCAGAGGGAATTGCGGCCCTATGGCACTCACTTGCACAGTCCCTGACCAAGTGGGGTCCACATCTATCTCACCAGCCCCTTCCCTAGGGTCCCCATTGTGCCCACTGCTCCCCAGCCGCGTGGCCACCATTCCTTCTGTGCTGTCAGGGCCTTTGCCCTCCTCTTCTCTCTGCCCTTCTGCTTCTGGCATTCCTGCCTTCTCTAGTCCCATCCTCACTCAGCAGGAGGACCCCGACCCCCTCCTTTCTCGTCCAGAGCTGGTTCCTGTCTTCCTCTTACAACACCGTAATTGTAGCTACACACAGCAGGCACCTTTATGTTTACCTTTTTCCTCATCAGACCACGGGCTCCGCAAGGAGAGGGACATCATGACAGGGATGATGTCGGCCGTTCATGTCTCTACTGTGACACCCAGTGTGGGAGCCGACACTTCCAAGCACTCAGTGAACAGCTAGGAAACAAGTTAACTGGAAGTAAAATGGCAGGGCCTGGTATTGGAACACCCGGGAGTCAGGGCGTTTCCTTCTGTGTCAGAGCAAGGCAGCCTTTTTATTTTGAAACATGAACAAATGCCAGTTATTCTCATCACTAGTTAGATGGTTGCGCTGTTTTAATAATGGAAACACTGTAGTTCTCACACTAAACACGATGGAAATGAATGATTACATAGGAGTTTCCACCAGTGGAATGCACCTACTGTGAAGTTGTGTCTCAGGATATGTTTTTCCAACAGCAACATCTGCGCAAGTGGATGGAAGTGGTGGTGATCACCCACAAAGGGGGCCAGAGGAGCGACGGAAACGTGAGTGACTTGTTTGTTTCTGGGAAGGGCACCAGCCGCCATGCTGGGTCAGTGCTAATGCCGGGACAGTGCTTTCATTAAAATGCCGGTCAGAAACCTAGTTTGACGTGATTGTAGTCCTTGTAAATTGTTAAACACATTTGATTGGTATTCTGTTTTGCTTATCTTTTCTCTTAATTGCTAAACATTCCTTTTTATGTTTCTTTAAAATCTCCCCTTTGGTTCACTTTAATATGACTCTTCTGTTGAGAATTCTGGGGGGCTTGAATGTTAGTATTTCAATTTTACCAGCTCTGCTTTAAACAGTGTATTTTCTAGCCTGTCCTTGGCAGCTGCTGTCTACATGGTGGTGCGTTCCTCAGCTATTGTTTCCATTGCTTTCCATCACGGGGTGGTCGGTAAATGTGTTTAATCATTATTGCCTGATAAAACCAACTGGACTGAAAGCTTTGAGGGGAATGTAAAAAGGAATCCCATAAATACCGGCACGTGTGTTTTCAAGGTCTGCGTCATCCACCCCAATTGTTTGCCCAGTTATATGACTGGCCCTTCAAAGCACATTTGTATGGTTTTAAAGGAAAACCACTTCAGCTAAATCTTTTAAAGTGTCTAATGTGGGTCATTAAAGACTTTGTCTCTTAAGAATGCATGCTTTCTGCTGTTTTAAATCTAATATTATTTGTATGTGTTTATTTTTTACAGTTTTTGTTTTTAACTTGCTGTCCTCGCAGTGGAATTGCCTTTTCCATGAGTTTCATAATCCCAGTGAAACATGACAACAGTATTCCTGTTAGGGACTTCCTTATAGTTCTTCAGAGGCATAATTAACGTGGCTTTTTGTCCTCGTGTGCCTTTGCTGGATGTGTTCCATCCTAACTTGGATTTTTCTTTTCTGGCTTTATTATGCTTTGTTTTGACCATTGTGTGTCAAGGTGTTTTGTTTATGTAAGTCTTGTTTCCTACTGCTTCTAAACAGCCAAGTAAGCAAAACTAAACCAGGATTTTTTTAAAGAAGTGATATGCCACGCATGACCCTGTTAAAGGTTTGCTATTTATATATGCAGAAGAGAATCAGGAACTCTTCGTGGAGGAGAGCAGAGTATATTAATGAGCCCAGGCTCCTGGGATGAGGTGCAGGTGTCTCTGTGCTGCTCTCCCTCTCTCATCTGTTAGGTACTTTTGCTTTACATTTTATATTTGTTTTTATAGTAAGCTATTAATTTTCTGGAACTCAGTCAGTTCTAGAATAAACATTTAAAAAAAACCTAGTGGGTAGATGAACAACCTCATTTGAATCAAAAAGATTTAATATAAAGTCCTTAAAGTGGCCTAGTAAAAAAAAATAAAATATTTCATAAAAGTTAGCAGATTATTTGGAGGTGGGGGTGCAGTTGTATAGGGGATGGAGTCGTGGATACTGGGAAGTCCTCGAGCTCCTCCTGGAACATTTTTATCCTGTGATTGTATTACCTGACCATCCAGGGAGGGTCCAGCTCCGTGAGGTTGGCCGCTTGTCTGAAACTCAGAGGCTATGGTGTTTGGCGGCTTGTCTGAAACTCAGAGGCCATGGTGTTTGGGGGCCCAGAGACAACAACAGGGCCATGGCTTCATCACCTAAGCCTGGGGCCAGGCCACTGTTCAGCTCTTGAACTCTGACCATATTTTAATCTTGGAAAGTAGTTAGTTCCTGTTTGGTGGAATCCCCAAATGACAGTGTTCCGTTGAGACACTATAATTGAAGATATGCTAGATCGTTGACTAAAGAAATAAGTCAAAGCTGCCCTCGAGCATTTTTTTTTTTTTTTTCTTTGAGACGGAGCCTCTGTCACCCAGGCTGGAGTGCAATAGCACAGTCTTGGCTCACTGGAGCCTCCACCTCCTGGGTTCAAGCGATTCTCCTCCCTCAGCCTCCCAAGTAGCTGGGATTACAGGCGCCTGACACCACATCCAGCTCATTTTTCTATTTTTAGTAGAGATGGGGTTTCACTTTGTTGGCCAGGCTGGTCTTGAACTCCTGACCTCAGGTGATCCACCTGCTTTGGCCTCCCAAAGTGCTGGGATTACAGGCGTGAGTGACAGTGGCCAGCCTGCCCTGAAGCTTTGGATACCCCTTTGATCAGAGTTCTGCCCCATCACTGTGTTTAGGAAGCTTCCCTTTTTAACCATGAGCTTGCAGGGGAGAACGCGTGACCACTTGTTATGTGTATGCACACATACATGTGTGCACACACACCCCCACACAGAGCTAGTTTTAGGAAGACTGCTTCTTTACATGATAACCCAGCTGTCCATTGGGTGCGGTGATGGCCTAAACCACCTGGACCTCTTCTGACTGTAGCCGGGAAAGAGGTTTTTGTTATTTTTTATTATCTTAGCCCTTCATATAAAATTTGTTCACTCTACAAAAGACTTTTTAAAAATGTACTTGCATACAACAAGGTCTTCCAGTTTCTCCCCTTTCACAAGAATCCTGAAACCCTATTTTGAAAACGTGCTGTAGGGAAGAATTCCACTGTTAGACACTCTCTGTCAGATGGGCCGTGTTTTGACATCGAAGGTGAAAGTGTGCTTTTTGCTGTTGAGCATTTGTTAATTACTGTGTGCTTTCTGATAATTTGTGTCTTTACTGTCTTGTTAACCCCAATAACCCTTACTGTGTTTGAGTATATGGGAAGTTTTTATGTAAATAACATAAATAGAAAAAAGATGATTTTCCTCCCCATCCTCAGGAAAGCATTTCCGAGTGCGGGAGATGTCCCTTGTCTCCATTCTGTCAGTTTGAGGTGAGAACAACCTATTAACAGTCAGTTTCTGACTTGCAATGTGAAGAACAGTTTACCTTTTCTTTTCTTTTCTTTTCTTTTTACCTTTCTGTTGCCTTTTTTCATGCTGTAATTTTTGTTTTGGTTCAGCCTGCCATGGAAGGGGTAGAGGTGAGAACTTGAGCGGAGCTACAGGAGGGGGTTGTTGTCGTTGCTGGTTTTGCTGTGACTCGTTAGCTGTGTCGTGGTTCTGTACTGGACAGAGTGCGTTGTGCCCTTGAGTGCAGTGACCTGTATTGTCTGTCTGTGGCAGAGTTGTATCAGTATCATTGCTGTGAACTGTCTGATGCCAAGCATGTTTTCTATTAGGATGTTTTAAGCAAGACTCTTAAGTTCATGTGAGAATTGCAGTGTCTCAATTATATTCAAGATTGAATTAGATTTTGTGTTCGTAACCTCTATCTGAATACACATAGCTAGCAACCTCCTGAGAGGAAACTCACGCAGAGTATATTGTGCCTGCTAGAAGTGGGAGGAATTACATATTCTTTCACACTACTGACTGCCCTGAATTTAAAACCTTACAGCTTGTCCCACTCACCCACCCAGTCCCCTTCATCTCCCTCTTGCGTGCACACACACCACACATGCACACACACCGATGCACTCACAACACACGGGCACACAGACCACATGTGCACTCACACCACACATGCACACACACCACACATGCACACACACCAGTGCACTCACAACATACATGCACTCACACCACACATGCACACACACCACACGCGCACACAACACATATGCACACACACCACACATGCACACACACCACACATGCACACACAACACACATGCACACACAACACACATAACACACATACCACACATACACACACACACTGATGCACTCACAACATTGTGCAGCGTTGCACACACCCCGAGCTTTCCCTCTTGTGTAAAATGGGGATGATGGCATCTGTTACTCCTGCCTCCCAGCGGTGTTGCAAAGACCCAGAGAAGGGGTTTCTGTGACAGTGCTTTGAAAATGAAAAAGCAGATTGTAAAAGTACCATTTTAGAACATTATAATTTCAGGATAGAACTTACTCTTCCTAAGCCTTGCAGATTCTGGGGAAGAGAATTGTAGGGGGCATGGAGCTGGCCTTGAGCCCATTTTCCTCATTTTGTCTCCATCTCCTGCTTTGCCTTTTGGTGTAAAGAGAAATTCTGAAAAGTCTCTCAGGTGCTGCTGGGAGTGGGGCCCTTCCTGATCTGTGCTATCATCCCCATCTTACCCCGAGGATCGCAGCGCACACAGCGCAGCACGGCACATTGGAACGTGTCCCTCCCTTGTGGCCATGGAGAATTCCTTTGAATGACAGGAGCAAAACTGGAAAGTGAGAAGGGAAAGCTGGAGCAACAGCAGCCCACCCCTGAGCTGTGAGACAGTAGAACATGCAGCACCCTTGGCATTTCACACATCTTTGATTTAATTCAGCGGAGCAGTTTGTCAGCTTTATTTTTAGGCCTGGTTGACAAATACTTAGTACCAGGATCAGTTGTTTATATACATTGATATTTAATTTCCAGGGTAAATAGTTAATTTTTTGAAGAACTTTCTCTGCTAGGGTTTTTTTTGCTTGTTTGTTTGTGTGGTTTTTTTTTTTCTTTTCTTTTCTTTTCTTTTTTTTTGAGACCGGATCTCATTCTGTTGCCCAGGCTGGAGTGCAGTGGCACGATCTCAGCTCACTGTAACCTCCGCCTCCTGGTTTCAAGCAGTTCTCCTGCCTCAGCCTCTGGAGTAGCTGGGACTACAGGCGCCCGCCACCACGCTCGGCTAACTTTTGTATTTTTAGTAGAGACGGGGTTTCGCCATGTTGGCCAGGCTGGTCTCGAACTCCTGACCTCAGGTGATCCACCCGCCTCAGCCTCCCAAAAGTGCTGGGATTACAGGCATGAGCTACCACACTGGCCACTGCTAGGTTTTGAGGGCAAGAGACATCTGTGCCCTTAGAACTTCGTGTGTTGAGAGGACCTCGTGATACCTTGGCAAAGTAGGGCATCCTCACCCTGCTCTGGCCCCAGGTGGAATCATCCCTGCTTCTGTGAGGGGACTATTATGGCAGCCTGGTAAGGTCACCTTTACCACTTGTGAGCATGCATGACAGCAAACAGCACGATCACATCAGGTGTACACCGTCGGCCCCTCCACACCCCTACAATGGACAGGAATGCTGAAGGCCACAGGCAGTCAGTTTCCTTAGGACACAGCACAGTTAGAACCTAAGGCTGGTAAGTTGTGGCTTTTACATGTGAACCCTTCGCTTCACTGCCTAGCCTAGCCAACATAGTTAGACTATAGTAGGGTCTGTAGTGACGTTGACCTCTGTCACTTGCAAAATTAATTGACCTGTTTATAATTTCTGGTTTTCTTGATCAGGAAATGAAGATTTGCTCAGCAATTATAAACCTTTTTCATCTGATCCCGGCTGCTCCTCAGACACTGGTGAAGCCTTTGCTAGAGGTTGTCATGAAAACGGAGCGGGCGATGCTGATCGAGGTAAGGGCCACACTGAAGGCTGCTTCTCGCTCTGCCACCCTCCGGTGCTTATAGCGTCCTCACTTGATCGTATTTTCAATGGACAGATGGAACAGCATAAAGATGTTTGATGTCAACATTTGCTTGTGGGTGTTCATGCACTCCAGTAACAAGGGACCTTGTTAGGTAGACAGAGCCTCAAGCTCTGAGAAGAGGAAGTTGTGAGATGCAGCATTCCCACATGTTTTGCAGGCGGGGAGTCCATTCCGAGAGCCCCTGATCAAGTTCCTGACTCGACATCCCTCGCAGACAGTGGAGCTGTTCATGATGGAAGCCACACTGAACGATCCCCAGTGGAGCAGAATGTTTATGGTAAGAGCTGTGAGCAGCTGGAGTCAGGGGTCCCTTCAAATGCTTGTGAGCTGTCGTGCTCTGAAATGTTCAGTTCATATTTCACTTCAGTGTCCTGGCTGCTTTTTTCTCAGATCCATTTGAATATTGGAAACAGCATTGCTGTTTGGTTGTGTCTGTGAAACGTGCAGGTCTAGGAACCACTCTTTATAGGACTTTGGTGGTGGTAGCAAATAAATGTTCTGCCAGGATTATAAAATCATAAAGTATGATTATTATTTAAAAGTATTTTCTAAGGGCCCACACCTGTAATCCCAGCACTTTGGGAAACTGAGGCAGGTGGTTTACTTGAGCCCAGGAGTTTGAGACCAGCATGGGCAACAGAGTGAGACCTTGTCTTTACAAAAAATATGAAAATTAGCAGGGCACGGTGGCACATGCCTGTAGTCCCAGCTCCTCAGGAGCTTGAGGTGGGAGGATTGCTTGAGTTCGGAGTTGGAGGCTGCAGTGAGCTATGATTTTACCACTGCACTTCAGCCTGGGCAACAGACCCAAGACTCTGTCTCTTTTTAAAAAGAAAAAAAAAAAAGCATCTTTTTAAAAAGCATGCGTGTGGTGCTTTTTTGGTAAGCCTTCTTTGAGAGATTTAGAAAGATTTTTAAAAGATTTAGAAAGATTTAACATTCATATCCTCTAACTTTCTGTGAGTTTGATTAGCTTAAAACGGCTTTTCTATTTGTTTTGCTTTCAGAGTTTTTTAAAACACAAAGATGCCAGACCTCTGCGGGATGTGCTGGCTGCCAACCCCAACAGGTTCATCACCCTGCTGCTGCCGGGGGGTGCCCAGACGGCCGTGCGCCCCGGTTCGCCCAGCACCAGCACCATGCGCCTGGACCTCCAGTTCCAGGCCATCAAGGTAGCGCCCCTTCCTCCAGCCCCCAATGCCCAGGGGTTTAATCGAGACGTGGTTCCCTAATTATCTCTTCTTTGACAGATCATAAGCATTATAGTGAAAAACGATGACTCCTGGCTGGCCAGCCAGCACTCTCTGGTGAGCCAGTTGCGACGTGTGTGGGTGAGTGAGAACTTCCAAGAGAGGCACCGCAAGGAGAACATGGCAGCCACCAACTGGAAGGAGCCCAAGCTGCTGGCCTACTGCCTGCTGAACTACTGCAAGTGGGTGCCTCCTCCCGCCCTGCCCCACGGGACCGGCTCTGTCCCTAAAGCTCAGCCAGAGCCTCCTTCTACTCTGTACAAGGCTGTGGTCATTGGATGCGTGCAGTCGGATTGGTTGTGGAGAATGGGCTGTGTCTCTGAGCTGTTTAAAGGCAAGTCAGAGGCGTAGTTGTTAATGAAATTTGCTCTAAGTTAACCTGTCTTCTTCTTTTGACCCTCCAGAAGGAATTACGGAGATATAGAATTGCTGTTCCAGCTGCTCCGAGCCTTTACTGGTCGTTTTCTCTGCAACATGACATTCTTAAAAGAGTATATGGAGGAAGAGATTCCCAAAAATTACAGCATTGCTCAGAAACGTGCCCTGTTCTTTCGCTTTGTAGACTTCAACGACCCCAACTTCGGAGATGAATTAAAAGCTAAAGTGAGTCCCACTCTTATGCTGTAGAAGGGTATGGGTATTTGGTCTGGTTTTCTAGGGAACTTTGGGCCCTTTTCTTTTTTTGCTGTGTCACTCTTGAATAAATAGTAGAGTGAGCCAGGTGCTGTGGCATGTGCCTGTAATCCCAGGTACTCAGGAGGCCACAGCAGGAGGATTGCTTGAGCTCAGGAGTTGGAGGCTGCACCGAGCTATAATTGCACCACTGCATCCCAGCATGGGTGACACAATGAGACTCTGTCTCAAGAAAAAAATAAAATTAGTGGGCTGGGCTGTAGGTGAGAAAGTGCCGTTGCTGAGGAGCGTCAGGTGCATGCAGGAGTGACCCAGTGTTGAAGGGTGGTTTGTTAATTGCCTTGTTTTTAGAAAATGGCTTGTTTGACGTGAAAAGAATAAACCAGGCTGACATCTCTTTTCCACAAGTTTTTAACCTACCTTTCTAGTTGCTCTTTGCATAGGAGTCAAGGTTGGTAGTCACACCCTGGGTTGAGTTCCAACTTGATGGTGTGCTAAGGCCAAGACTAGCTGTTCTTCCCGTCTTACTCAAGAAACAAACAGCATGGCTTTGTTTTTCTCCTTCTTTATTTAAATTTTTTTTTGTAGGTTCTGCAGCATATCTTGAATCCTGCTTTCTTGTACAGCTTTGAGAAGGGGGAAGGAGAGCAGCTCTTGGGACCTCCCAATCCAGAAGGAGATAACCCAGAAAGCATCACCAGTGTGTTTATTACCAAGGTGGTATCACTATGTGTGTGGGTGTGAGAAGTAGCCTGGCATGTGGATGAACATCTGTGTGTGTGTGTGTGTGTGTGTGTGTGTGTTAAGGGGGTTCATTGAAATAAGTTTGTTCCCCCAACACGTTTATTTTTCATGATTGTGTTAGTTTTTAGCAGACCGTCACCTTACAATTCTTATTAGTGAGTTTTTGAAGGCAGCCTTACTTTGGAATGAATTAACTTTCCCACATTAATAGATTTAGTCAGAAATGGAATAGATCTCAATGAAAATTCATATAGCAGTTATTTTGTGAAAACCCCTGTTGCCGGTCAGCAGAGTTTCTGTGTTCTATTTTCATCTTCAGTTTTACAAAAGACTCTCCTAACAGCCAGTGAGCATATGAGACTGCCTGCAGTAGCTGCTGTGACTCCTCCTTTTCCAGTGAATGAAACCCTGTGGTGGCCGTAGTCCAGTCTGAAATGAGCTCGGTTTTAATATCTCTGTGCTTTACAGTTTGTGTTAGAGAGGGCTTTTTGAATTAAATGCCTGCATCGTGTTATTTCCCCAAGGCTTACTGTATTGATCTTCACTGTTAAAGGCTGTGTTTGCCCTGAGATTCTCACACTGAGTGTTTGTTGGAATGCTGAGTGATGGCGTTCCTCATCAGAAATACAGATTGCTGGTTTTCTTATCCATTTTGTCCTGAGATCAAGGCAGAGGGGACTGTTGTTTCCATTGGCAGATTCTTGGACCTTACATAGTCTTTGTCCTTTCAGCCGGGCTTCCTTCCTGCAGTGTTGACATTCCACCCTATGATCAGAGTGAGCCCAAGGGTTTATTCTTGGTCCCCGTACTGATATTTGCCTTATTCTGGGCAAGTGTAGGGAGATGGGGTCCAGACAGGACCCCTTCCCCTTTGTTACCTTCTCCAGGCTGTGTCTCCTGGGTCAGATGCTGCTGTGGGGATTCTGAACGTCAGGATGAGGAGAAAAGGAGCTGGCAGGCTGGAGGCTGTGGATGCAGGTGTGGGCCTGCCAAGAAGCAGTACACCTGGGGAAGAGAGGACCTTGGGGCTAAAAGGGACCTTGATAAAAACATGATTATAGTGGAAGACTTCAGTCTGTCTGTTTTTCAGAATTATTAAGACCTGGTAGACAGACAGTGGTTAGGATACTTAGTTGAATTGAATGATGCTGCCATTATACTTGATTTAATAGAGATGCATAGAATATTCCTCAAAGAAGGCACATTTTTTTCTTATGTCCATGAAACACTTAAAAAATCTGTCAGATGCTTTCAAAACTGCAACAATTTTTTGAAAGTAGACATTTTTCCAGGTCACATTTTCTGATCATAATGCAGAAAAATGAGGAGTAGACAAAAGTTGACCAGGAAAAAACATCTCAACTACTTGGAAATTAAGAAACTCAGTCCTAAATCACCTCGAATCAAAGAGGTCTTCTTTTCCACCTCACCCTCCTCCAGCCCCTGCATCCTGACTCTTAAGCCTGCCCTATTTTAAATGTTGAATTTGGTGAATTTCTAATCCATTTGTAAACCAAAAAGTATCTGAGACGGATCTCAATCAATTTAGAAATTTATTTTGCCAAAGTTAAGGATGTGTCCGGGAGAGACGTTTGTGCCTTTCTCTAAAAATGGTTTTGAGGGCTTCAGTATTTGAAGGGGAAGAGTGGGCTGAAGGGGAAAGGGGGAAGGTGTGGTCATCCACATGTTGCCAAAGATGTGGAGCAGGTAGGGGAAGAGTCAGTTCTGTGTTCATCTCACGCTCAGTAAGTCAGCACTTTACGTAAGATAAGGTGAACGTGGGGCCGTCACCTGTGCAGATCGTTAACCTTTCATCTGTAGCTCTCCTTAGGAACGAAAGGAGCCAGTTTCTTGCATGACTCAGCTTTCAGCTTAATTTTTTCCACTGGGCAGAGCAAATTGGGGTCCTGGGGTTTTTTTCTCCTTTCACATATATGTGAAGGAAAATGGATAGGATGTTATTGATAACCTCCTTGTAAAACTTCATGTTACATTGTGTGTGTGTGTGTGTGTGTGTGTGTGTGTGTGTGTGTGTGTTTTTAAGGCTTAAACCTGTTGTATGACCCTCAGTCAGTAACCCAGTTCACAACTGGAAATGAGTCCTTCCTGCTGTCTCTGCACAGGTCCTGGACCCCGAGAAGCAGGCGGACATGCTGGACTCGCTGCGGATCTACCTGCTGCAGTACGCCACGCTGCTGGTGGAGCACGCCCCCCACCACATCCATGACAACAACAAGAACCGCAACAGCAAGCTGCGCCGCCTCATGACCTTCGCCTGGCCCTGCCTGCTCTCCAAGGCCTGCGTGGACCCGGCCTGCAAGTACAGCGGACACTTGCTCCTGGCGCACATTATCGCCAAATTCGCCATACACAAGAAGATCGTCCTGCAGGTATTTTGCAAGCCCCTCCTGTCCGCCGACATCAGCGTGAATCTCACATGGTGCACTTGGCTCCCTGGTGCAGTCTCAGCCTCTCCTGTTGTCTTTTCCCAATACCAATAAAAACCATGAAAACACAGACACTGTATGATTCCACTTAGAAGACCATAGGGCACTCAAATTCAGAGAGACAGAAAGTAGAATAGAGATTGCGGGGGTTGGGGAGAGGGGGTGGGGAGCGAGTATTGAATGGTGCAGAGTTTCCGCCTGGGAAGATGCAAACATTCCGGAGATGATGGGGCTCATGGCTGCACACAGTGTGAAGGTGCTGAGCGCCACTGGGCTGTGCACCCAAAAATGGGTAAGATGGTACATTCTGTGTTATGTGTGCTTTACCACAGTGAAAGGAAATTTGTGGGGAAAACACCCCACACTGTGAGCCCTCCCATGACTGTCCACGTTCTCCCTTCCTCCCCCATTCCCACTCTGCTCTCTCGTTCCTCAACAGCTTTGCTTTTAAAAGGAAAAGGTCACCCTTTTCCATCTCAAGCTTCTCTGTCCATTGCATTCTGGCTTCTGACTCTGACATTCCATGGCAGATGTTATAATATTCAAGGGCCCCAGCCCACTTCTCTTAGCCAAAGACAATAGGCACTTTTGGATCCGTATCTCATGAGCTTGTTGCTGTGCAGCTGGTATTGAGCGCCTCTTCCTGGAGTCCCTCGGTGGTTTGGGCTCTGAGGTTGGGCACCCCGGGTTTGAGGCTGGTATTGAGCGCTTCTTCCTGGAGTCCCTCAGTGGTTTGGGCTCTGAGGTTGGGCACCCCGGGTTTGAGTGTTGTTTCTTCCGCTCACACGGTCCATGCCCTTTGGCAAGTTAATGTCTCCGTGTGAGAATTAAATGTAATACTCCACTCGAGCATGCGGCATTATTTAATCACTGATAGTTCTTCTGTGAGACCGTCTTTGACAGCTTTCCCCTGACATCTTTCTCTTGTGAACCTCTGTGGTGTTGAACTCTGCACCCCAATCAAGCCAGAGGTCTCTCACATCCCCTCCCATGGGCCCTTGAGCTAGAACTCCAGCCTCGGGGCTGCCCTGCCCTCCCCCAGTTGTCTCAGAGACAAACACTTGAGAACTCTGTGACCTTCTCTGCTCCTCCCCACTGCCCAGGCACCAGCAGGTTCTGCAGCTTCTAACACCCACCCCGTCCCCTCTACCCTCAGAACTGGTCTTCTCTGTGTTCCTATGACCTCACATCGGGGCCTCACCTCTCACTTGAGTAACTGCAGCTGCCGCTTCTCAGCGCCTCTCTTGTTGGCCCTGTTCACTTTATTTCCCATCCTGCAGTCGGAGGGAGATGAGCCATGTACCTCCCTAACTCGCTGCTGGTTAGGCGGGACATGGGATCCCTGCAGGGAGCTTGGTCTTACCTGTCTGCATGTCCTGGCCTAGTTCAGCACGGGCACGTAGTAGGTGCATTATAAATACTAGAATGAATGTATTAATTGGTCAAAACTTAACAGAAAGCAACTAAGTTGTTTCCTAATAAGAAAGTCCTAAGAAGTTTTTAAAAAATTGTTTTGGAAAAGTAGCATGTCTTGACACCAAGGGATTGTCTTCTTATTTCTTAAAGCCTTCCTTCTCATCCTCCATAAACGTCTCTTCCCTGTTTTAGGTTTTTCATAGTCTCCTCAAGGCTCATGCAATGGAAGCTCGAGCGATCGTCAGACAGGCGATGGCCATTCTGACCCCGGCGGTGCCGGCCAGGATGGAGGACGGGCACCAGATGCTGACCCACTGGACCCGGAAGATCATTGTGGAGGAGGGGCACACCGTCCCGCAGCTGGTCCACATTCTGCACCTGATAGTGCAACACTTCAAGGTGTGTAGGAGGGACGGTGGGCTGTGGGGCGCGCGTCTTCAGGCATTCGCTTTGAACCTTTACCTTGTCTTGTTCTGCAATAATCAGGTGGTCGTTCATCTTTTAGTAAGGCTACTTCTGGTTCATTGATTAGTTTGTGTATGTGTGTATGGCTTTATCAGCATGGAAATTGCTGTAATATAGAGAATATGTCACAGGTGTGTGTGTCTTTGTGTCTAAGGCTACATTTCTGTCGTAAGTACTGTGCCCAGTTAACCCTTGTATGCTGCTAAGTTTGCACCTTAAGGTGGGAGATAGTCCTCATTGACTCTAGATTTCCATCACCTGCCTTGGAAAGTTATTCATGTTGCTGGCACCTCCTTCTCTGGCCAAATTACCCTTTTTGTGGGATTTATTTATATGTAAATGTTTCTTGTAGATTTGGGGTAGAGGAGAAAGGATTGAGTTGAAAGCAAATTCTTTTATAGTCACCTCTTAGAGGAACTTTGCTTTTGGGTATGTCTTAAACTTTTACAATGTCAAGTTCTGCAGTTTGATACATGTGATTAGACTCACCTTCCTGTCTGAAGAGAATTTGATTTTTCAAGACTGAAGTATACTATTGTAATGGGATGTAATGGGATGTAGTTGGGGTGGGGGAGGGTGATAAACACATACATAAGGCAGTGAGAATTTCCTCGGTCAGGTTAGGATTCAGAATTCTTGAGCATCAAGTTGGGCTGTGTGTGTATGTTGGGGCTGAGAGGCATGTCGGGTGTGTGTGTGTGCACGTGCGCACACGTGCATGCGCTGTGGGACCAAGGTCCCGTGTTCCCGGCGTGATGCCGGCCCTGCGTCCGCAGGTATACTACCCGGTACGGCACCACTTGGTGCAGCACATGGTGAGCGCCATGCAGAGGCTGGGCTTCACGCCCAGTGTCACCATCGAGCAGAGGCGGCTGGCCGTGGACCTGTCTGAAGTCGTCATCAAGTGGGAGCTGCAGAGGATCAAGGACCAGCAGGTAGGGGTGTCAGCCTCAGGGGTGCCCCGATGGTCTTCCTTTGACTTCTCCCTAGAAATCAGTCAGTAAAACCAAGTGCCTGTGTGTTTTTAAGCCGGATTCAGATATGGACCCAAATTCCAGTGGAGAAGGAGTCAATTCTGTCTCATCCTCCATTAAGAGAGGCCTGTCCGTGGATTCTGCCCAGGAAGTGAAACGCTTTAGGACGGCCACCGGAGCCATCAGTGCAGTAAGATCATGTGCCTCTGTATGGGTGCTGTGCATTCTGCTGGGAGTTGGTTCGTTTATTCCCTATATTTAGAATGTGAGCTCGGTGCTCAGCTGCATTCAGGAGAGGCAGCTGGGAACAGCCACGGTCACCAGATTGAAACTCCAGGACATGTCACTCATGCAAGGGGTTCCCAGGTCACCAGACATGCTTGCCTCTGCGTTCAGTTCATACCATTAAAGTTCTGTCGATGATGGTTGATTACTTGCAGAAAGGCATCTAGAGAAACTCTTTGAAGTAAGGAGTTGATTAAGAACATGTGCCCGTACTGAGATCAGTTTCTGAAAAGGACATGTGTTCTGTTTCACGAGGCAGCCACCAAGAGGGTCCTGGGTATTGCCCCCTGTGGAGTGGTGGCCCTAGGAGCCCTGAGTCTGACCCCAGCTGGTGTCATGGACCTGCTGGCTTGTGGACGCAGGCCTGGCCACCCTACTTCTGGCTTCGTAGGCCTGAGGCTGAGCTCTTCTCCCACCCTCACCATCCCCCATCTTATGTGGCACCCATGTCTGCCCTCGGCTTCTATTAGAAACCTGGCACTGTCTGCACTTTGTCCATTGGCCTCTCTCCACACATCTGGTCCGGAGCAAGTCTCACTCTGCCGCAAATAACCCATCCCTGCCTTCACACTGTGGTCCCAGTCTCTGTCACCCCTCACAGTAACCAGATGGGAGCTGCTCAACTGCCTCCCTGTTCTCTCTTTCGCTGTTCCTCTCTCCGCCTCCACTTTTATTCCCTCTTGATTTTTCACAAAGCAGTCAGACTTCCACAAAAGTTTCCTTTTGCATCTTGAATCAGGGGAAGCTGGGTGAAGGGTACGTGAGACCTCCACAGTGTTTTTGTAGAAATCTCTTGTGGATCTTACAATCCTTTGGAAGTAAAAAGTTGAATCAAGTCAGGTTGCCATTCCCCTTGCTTGAGCCCTCGCATTGACTGTGGCCTCCAGGGCCCGGGTGACCAGGCCCTGCTGATGGCTCTTGGCCCCCAGCACTGTCTCAGTGCTCGGCCATGCAGGCCATCCCTCTGCTCTCAATGCACCCCTGGTTCTGGCCCTGTGCTCACTCAGGATGTGTCCCCTGGCCTTTTCCCTCCACTGGGAGCTGTCTCTCTTCTTTTTTCTCATGGCCGACTTCGTCTCAACCTAAAGACCTCCCGTGATGTCGTCTTGGGCCTCGCACTTTTGTTCCCCATCACATGAGCCACTATTTTGTTGACTAGCCATCTGCCCTCCTGCTGGCTGTGTCGACTTCACCAGGGCAGAGACCACATCTGTCTTTGGTATCCCCAGCGCCCAGAGCTGCCTCTGTCCCCGGGAGGTACCGCATACCCATTAGCTGGGTGAAAAGTCAAGCCTGGGTTGGAAATTAGTGTTGCGATTCTCTTCCTGCCTGAAAGGAGGTCCTTTTCCAGGTCTTTGGGAGGAGCCAGTCGCTACCTGGAGCAGACTCTCTCCTCGCCAAGCCCATTGACAAGCAGCACACAGACACTGTGGTGAACTTCCTTATCCGCGTGGCCTGTCAGGTACGGGATCCGAGTGCCCTGCGTTAGGGCTTCTGCAGACCAGAGGCTGCTGACTAACACCCCAGGAGGTTATCTGTGGCAATTTCGTCAAAAAAGATACAGACAAACCAAGGTCTGCCAGCTGGTTCTGTCATTTTCATATCAACTGCACTTGATTTTGTGGCAGGTTAACATTTCCAAAATCTACGTGTGTCTTATAATTGATATAATTTTTTTGGTTTTTTTTTTTTGAGATGGAGTCTCGCTTTGTTGCCCAGGCTGGAGTGCAGTGGTGCGATCTTGGCTCACTGCAGCCTCAACTCAGGTTCAAGCGATTCTCGTCCCTCAGCCTCCTGAGTTGCTGGGATTACAGGCACGTGCCACCACACCCAGCTAGTTTTTGTATTTTTGGTAGAGATGAGGTTTCACCATGTTGGCCAGGCTGGTCTCGAGCTCCTGACCTCAAGTGATCCACCCACCTTGGCCTCCCAAAGTGCTGGGATTGCAGGCATGAGCCACCGTGCCTGGCCTGATAGGATTTTTTAAAAAGCATTTCACTCTTTCAGTGGTAATAAAATAATGATGTGCCTTCTAGTTGACGGCATGTTAACATTGGTGGACTATGGTGGGACATGATCTCGGCTGATCATTTAACTTCCAGGTGTTCTTTTTGCATCCTTAAGATGGGAACGGTACACAGCTCAGTAAAGGGTGAGATGATCCAACCTACAGAAGGAAGGGACATTTAGCAGTTTTAGTGCTTTGATAACTTGAGTTTATTTATCATTCATATCAATCTATATCTTAATAGAATTTTTGGAAATTCATTTCTGAAACTTTATATTTCAAAGAACCATTGTAAATGAAATTTTCCTAAATTTTAAGTTCTTATTCCTGTTAAACAAAATAGTATATCTTACAGTTCTGTTGGGAATTTCCAAGTACTGAAAAGGATCTGCTAAGTACCTAACCAGTAGATAATTCCTTGCCTCCCTGCAGTGTGCAGGGAGGTCCTGTGGGGAGCCAGCAGGGCCCACAAGCCATTGCAGGTCACCACGGATGCGCTGCAGAGGAAGGAGCCGTGAGGGGTCATGAGTCAGGCTGGTCGGGGAAGGTGTCCAGCTGTGTGGAGGTCAGGCGGAAGAGAGGTGGCTGTGAGGTGAAGATCTGAGACAGGTGTAAGGGCCAGGGCACAGTTGAGACGTACTGTCACTGGAATGACTGTAAACTCGGATGCAGTGAAATGCCGGCTGTAACTCGGATGAATTCCTAGGTTAATGACAACACCAACACAGCGGGGTCCCCTGGGGAGGTGCTCTCTCGCCGGTGTGTGAACCTTCTGAAGACTGCGTTGCGGCCAGACATGTGGCCCAAGTCCGAACTCAAGCTGCAGTGGTTCGACAAGCTGCTGATGACTGTGGTGAGTGCGAGTGTCTGAAGGGCCAGGGCAGCGCCACCGAGGCCACTAGCAGATACTGTCACCTGGGCAGGGACTGGACATTTGTGGATCACCCCGACCCTGATGCCTAAACCCCAAATCTCCTGTCCCCTTTGCCAGTCATGGCCTCTCCCACGTTGGCCTCCACTGCTGTCTCCAGGGAGAGAGTTTGACTAATTGATAATGGCTTTGCTCTTGAGGCTTTAGGAGTTCGAGACCAGTCTGGGAAGCATAGTGAGATCCCAATTCTACAAAAGAGAAGACAGAAAATTAGCTGGGCATGATGGTGTGAGCTTGTAGTCCCAGCTACTCAGAAGAGCCTAAAGCAGGAGGGTTGGCTGAACCTGGGAGGTTGAGGCTACAGTGAGCTATGATTGGTGCCACTGCACTACAGCTTGGGAGACAGAGCAAGCAAGACCTGGTCTCTTAAAAAAAAAAAAAAAAGAAAAGAAAAGAAAGAATGGCTTTGGGACTTGAGCTTTCATGCTGGCCCCAACTACACGTAGGAGTGTTTAACCTTAATACAGTTCTCTTGCATTTTGTGGACTCGTTTCTAAAACTTACCTACCAGTTGGCTTGGGATAAGCATTTTTAATTGACTGTTGCAACAACCTTTAAGATGAGCTTTGGATTTTTAAAACAGATTTAATGATGGAGCTATAATTTGTTATCAAGTACCATGTAGCACTTAGGTAACAAGGAGCTAGTCCCAAAATGCTAATTATCTTATTTTGGTGGCTGTTTTTTTGCTTATAAAAACCATGATCCTGTACTTTTCTGGTGGCAGCAAAAGCTATTTTCTTGCCTTATCCAGATTTGGTTTTTCTCGTTCTTGATAGGATTTGGAAACTTTTGCTATTGAGATTATAAAACCTATTGCAAGCACTTGTTATTCTGGACTGCGAAGACCATGTTGCTTCTATTTGACCTCCGCTATGAACCACGAACTCTGTCTTCTATTTTATTCCGTTTCTTTGGTTTGTTTTTATTAATTTTTAGTGCTTCCATCATCTGTTAGTTGATTCCATGATACATAGTTTGAAAGATGCTTGTCTTTGGAAGGATATTTGTTTTTTGTTTTTGTTTTGTTTTTTTGAGACAGTCTCACTCTGTCGCCCAGGCTGGATTGCAGTGGCACAGTCTCGGCTCACTGCAACCTCCACCTCCCGGGTTCAAGCGATTCTCATGCCTCAACCTCCCAAGTAGCTGAGACTACAGGCGTATGCCACCATGCCTCGCTATTTTTTTTTTTTTTTTTGTATTTTTAGTAGAGACGGGGTTTCACCATGTTGACCAGGCCAGCCTCAAATTCCTGGCCTCAAGTGATCCATCCACTTCAGCCTCCCAAAGTGCTGGGATTACAGGTATAACCACTGCGCCTGGCCTGGAAGGATATTTGTATTTTTGTATCTTAAGAAAATGGGAAGAGAAAAGCAAAATTCATTGCAGGAACTTTTTTAGAATTTTACCAATTTCAAAATATAAATATTGTTTATTATCGAATATTAATATTTTAGTAAGCATTTTTAAAAAAGAGTTTGAGTAGTTATTTAAAGCGATTTTATAAAGTAATCATTCTTGTGAAATGCGATTGTCATTCTCTAGTGGTTTTTTTTTTACTTAGTCTCCAAATAATTAATCCAGTGCTAGATTTTGCCAGACTCTTGTTTCTAGAATTTGTTGTCATTGAGTGTTTGTTTCCTCTGTGAGTGGCCTGTGTTCTCCATTCCAGGAGCAGCCAAACCAAGTGAACTATGGGAATATCTGCACGGGCCTAGAAGTGCTGAGCTTCCTGCTAACTGTCCTCCAGTCCCCAGCCATCCTCAGTAGCTTCAAACCTCTGCAGCGTGGAATTGCCGCCTGCATGACATGTGGAAACACCAAGGTGTTGCGAGCCGTCCACAGCCTTCTCTCGCGCCTGATGAGCATTTTCCCAACAGAGCCGAGTATGTGACCTTTCCCACCGGTGCTTTTCTTTCAAAGTGGACGGTGGGCGTGGAGCTTGCTATGAGAGTGCTTGTCCTCCAGTTATTGTGTCGAGCGCTTTGTTATCACTTTCCTTTCTACTCGCAAACTTTCTTTTAAAAACTGACATGGAAACATAGAATGGGCCGGGTGTGGTGGCTCACGCCTGTAATCCCAGCACTTTGGGAGGCCGAGGCGGGCGGATCACCTGAGGTCAGGAATTCAAGACCAGCCTGACCAACGTGGAGAAACCCCATCTCTACTAAAAATACAAATTTAGCTGGGTGTGGTGGCGCGCACCTGTAATCCCAGCTACTCGGGAGGCTGAGGCAGGAGAATCGCTTGAACCCAGGAGGCCAGAGGTTGCGGTGAGCCGAGATCATGCCATTGCAATCCAGCCTGGGCAACAAGAGCAAAACTCCGTCTCAAAAAAAGCATAGAATGGCAGCTCTCACTGAATGTTGTCTGCTTTGGAAATTCAGTTCTTCATCAGTTGAATATTATTTTTTTAAGCTACTAAAGAGAAGTATTAAAAGTATTCAAATGTTGAACATTTGGCAGGATCAAATTTTAGCATGTTATAAATAAGTATATTTCAAGGAGATTCTGTTAGCTTTTTTGAGTATTCTGCATATAGCTGTGTAGAACGGGAACCAGCCCAGAGGTGAGGCCCACACTGTCCTGCAGGGAGAGAAGTGCCCGTGCCAATCCCTCCTGATACCCAAGCAGCCAGCACTCAGTCCCTGGCATCAGCACTGGTGGGCCCAAGAGCCGTAACCACAGTGCCTGGGTCCCTGCCCTGTTGTAGGTACTTCCAGTGTGGCCTCCAAATATGAAGAGCTGGAGTGCCTCTACGCAGCCGTCGGAAAGGTCATCTATGAAGGGCTCACCAACTACGAGAAGGCCACCAATGCCAATCCCTCCCAGCTCTTCGGTGAGTGTGTGTCTGTCCTGGTGTTCGTGGTCGCTCAGTTTGGCCTCTTTCCCCGCGCACTGGACGTGCTTCCCTTTGGGAGAGGGCTCCGGTTGTTGGGCAGAGCTTTGAACCACTGCGTTGTTCAGGTGTCTGTTGCCTGGGGCCCTCAAGGCCACCGTCTCCTGTAGACTGCACCCGCCTTCGCCGATGCTTGCTCTGTGCTCCCTCCTCAGCTTCCAGCACAGGCTTTGGTGTGAGGGATGTTGCCAGGGTGCATGTGTCCTGCCACCCCAGTGTCATACTAAACAGGCACCGCAAGAGCTACATGACAATGTGTGGACTCTGCCTTTCACCACCAGCCTGCCTGTGAGTCAGCCACTCACAAGATGAGAACTTGTCCCGTCTTATTGCTGAGGCTCTGGCTGGCCCAGGTGAGACGGAAACTGCCTCCCTCCTTAGGTGATCAGGGCAGCTGGGTCACTCTGGCCCCAGGTACGCAGGAGTCAGATTTATAGATGTGCCCTCAGTTTTGTGGCAGACACATGTCTTTGATCCTAGACTTTGGATTAGTGCCTCAAAATTTATTTTCTCCTTTATTACATATTCATTGGGTGAAACTTTGAAAATACAAATGAAGGAATACTAAGTAGAAGTCACCTGTCAGGCTCTCTTCCCAATAGCAATCAGTCCCAGTATTTTAGAGTGATTATCATATTCTATACACACGTATACAAATACCTATATAGATAGCCCTTGTTAGGCAAACGCTTTTCTGAATTTGCCAACTGAATATATTTGGATGAGTTCCTTGCTCTCCAAACTTGCCAGGAGCTAGGAGAATTTGGTTAACATGGTGTCCCTTGCTCTCTTAGCTTGCCGTCTCTCTTCAGGCAGCAGCTGGGTGCGGAGAGTGAGGAGTGCTTCTGGGTCTTTTTTTAAGTGGAGTCACCCTGCAGAAGATGCCAGCTTCCATCACAGGGCAGCACAAGTATCTCCTCCCACTGCTCATTCTCTGGAGGACTCTCGTTGAGAAGGGCTGACCTCATGGGCCCTGCCTCCCTCCTCTGTGGGGTGTCGAAGGCCGGGGCAGCCTCGGGGTGAGGTGGGCCTAGGAAGTTGGCCACACCGTCATCCCCATGCCAGATCTGGGGTGTAGTCTCAGCCGTCTGCTCCATAGAGGAGAGCATAGCACTCGGGAACCACAGAGTACACCCCATTTCCATCACTGTCATCAAGTGTCATGGGTTGCCTGGGTTACAACCAGACTGGTCTTTTGTTGACTGCTCTGTTAAGAATTGGTCTTTTAACAAAGCTAGCCTGAAATCACCTCATAACTGGCAAACACTCTTTGGTTGATCCGTGAATACAGATTTAAAATTTAATGAGTAGGGCCGGGTGCAGTAACTCACGCCTATAATCCCAGCACTTTGGGAGGCTGAGGCAGGCGGATTTCTTGAGGTCAGGAGTTTGAGACCAGCCTGGCCAACATGGTGAAACCCCGTCTCTACTAAAAATACAAAAATTAGCCGGGCGTGGTGGCAGGTGCCTGTAATCCCACCTACTCGGGAGGCTGAGGCAGGAGAATTGCTTGAATCCTGGAGGCAGAGGTTGCAGTGAGCCGAGATTACGCCACTGCACTCCAGCCTGGGTGACAGAGCAAGACTCAACATTAAAAAAAAAAAGTTTAATGGGTAGGTTGAAATCGAGGTGATTGTCACAATGCCAAATATGAAAGATAATTCTTCCATACACTCAGTGTTTCTGTTCTAGTATTGGCTTTGCTGATTTTTATTGATCTTAGGCTGTTTCTCAGAATGAAGTGCAAATTGAATTCAAAGATATTTGGCATGTCCTTTAGATAGACTAGATTTTTCTTCCTCTTTTTCTTATTTTTCCCAAACCTATTATAGGAGTAAAAACTTAGGGTAATTTGCCATCACCCAAAAATAAAATGCAGAACTGAAGGTAAGAACGTTGTTTCTACTGAAGCACAAAAATCAGTTCTCATTCATGATGATTTGATCTAGTTGAGAATTAGGAGTGGAAATACAGTGTTTCATTCAGAATGTAGCATGAGCCATGTAAAAGCTCACAGTGTTGACACTGGGATTAACTATGCTTTTGTCAGAATACATTGTTTTAAATAATGTGTTGCTTTCACTCTGTTTTTCGTGGTTGTTACTTTTCTGTGAAACACCTGGCAATTTCTACATTTTAGGGACCCTTATGATCCTCAAGTCTGCCTGCAGCAACAACCCCAGCTACATAGACAGGCTGATCTCCGTCTTTATGCGCTCCCTTCAGAAGATGGTCCGGGAGCATTTAAACCCTCAGGCAGCGTCAGGAAGCACCGAAGCCACCTCAGGTGATGTGCTGGCCACTGGGGGCCTTTCCTCAGACTCTGTTGAACAGAGAACAGACTCTGTTGTGCAGGCTGGGGCTGAACTCTAAAGGGAATGTGCATTCACCAAGTCCTGTTGTTTGGTCGTAAATCGTTACCATTTGCTCTTCAATGTAGGGGTTTAAAAAACAACTCATTGTTAAAAATGGACTGTTATTAAGCTGGGTACGGTGGCACGCCTGTGGTCCCAGCTCCTCAGCGGGCTGAGGCAAGAGGATTGCATGAGGCCCAGAGTTGGAGGCTGCTGTGAGCTGTGATCACGCCTGTGAATACCCACTGCACTCAGTCTGCAAGAGATTAAGACTCTCTCTCACGTGTGCATGCGTGTGCACGTGCACACACACACACACCTGCTTTTAAAGTCTGTGAGTGTAAGAATGCAGAAATTTTAAAATAGTTGGACTTTTAGATGCTGCATTCACCACTGAGAGTTACCAGTGCTTACTGTGAAACAGATACTGCTTAATCAGAGTTGCTGTTTCTGAAGAGTTAAGTCACAGGCTCCAGAGCTGAGCAGTGGGCTCCTGGAATCTGGATGCTGTGTGGGGGTGTGGGGCTGCCTGGCAGGGGCTGTGGTGGGCACGGCTTCTGGGTGCACCTCAGAGTACAGGGGCCATGATTAGGACTTCAGAGCTGGGTGTGGAGAGGCCGGAGCCACCTGCACTGGTCCGTCAGCTCCCTCATCCCTCTCCCTGCAGAGAGGGCTACACTTCCAAGATGCACGTAAGAACATATGAGTGCTTCAAATCCCAGAGCTCTAGTTGCAGGAAAAAACATTGAGGGGGAAAATGGGCAGAACCCAGCATGCCAGGCAAGGCTGAGTGGCTGCCTGTTTAAATCAACGTTTAGAGACCCGTGGGTTTGTTCTTAATTGGGGCGAGCAGGTACAAGCGAGCTGGTGATGCTGAGTCTGGAGCTGGTGAAGACGCGCCTGGCAGTGATGAGCATGGAGATGCGGAAGAACTTCATCCAGGCCATCCTGACATCCCTCATCGAAAAATCACCAGATGCCAAAATCCTCCGGGCTGTGGTCAAAATCGTGGAAGAATGGGTCAAGAATAACTCCCCAATGGCAGCCAATCAGGTGAGCTGGGACGGTGTGCCATGTGATCTCCCTTTCAATAAAAGAAAATTCAAGCCTCAACATCTTGGTCTTTCTGAAACTTGAAGCAAAACATTTTTTTCTGCTGTAATTGCACTCACAGCATCTTTTCTTAATTAAGATGGATTTTTGTCTGTAATCTCAGCACTTTGGGAGGCTGAGGTGGACAGATCACGAGGTCAGGAGATTGAGACCGTCCTGGCTAACACGGTGAAACCCCGTCTCTACTAAAAATACAAAAAATTAGCCAGGCATGGTGGCGGGTGCCTGCAGTCCCAGCTACTCGGGAGGCTGTGGCAGGAGAATGGCGTGAACCCAGGAGGTGGAGCTTGCGGTGAGCTGAGATCACGCCATTGCACTCCAGCCTGGGTGACAGAGCAAGACTCTGTCTTGGGAAAAAAAAAAAAAGAAAAGAAAGATGGATTTTTTTCAGTGCACTTAACAGATGTTAAATAGAAACTGAGTTGCTCATCTTAATGTGGCTTTGCTCCTCTTAAAATGTTAAATGAAGACTCACTCCTGTCATCCCAGCACTTTGGGAGGCCGAGGCAGGTGGATCACTTGAGGTCAGGAGTTTGAGACCAGCCTGGCCAACATGGTGAAACCCCGTCTCTACTAAAAATACAAAAATTAGTCAGGTATGGTGGCGCATGCCTGTAATCCCGGCTGCTCAGGATGCTGAGGCCAGAGAATCGCTTGAATCCAGGAGGCAGAGGTTGCAGTGAGCCAAGATCACACCACTGTACTCCAGTCTGGGCATCACGGCGAGACACTGTCTTAGAAAAAAAAAAAAAGTTGTTAAATGAACCTTGTTAACCTTTTTATGGCGATAAAGATAAGACAAATAATACTAAAAGTAAAAGTAATAATAGAGACTATCATTTCACTTAGATGCTTGCAAACTTCTGATTTGTTTTATAATTTACAGTTGCTTTCTCTCTAAAATGAGTTGTAGCCCCTACGAAAATTACATTGGCATGTCTTGATTTCAAGCATCCAAAGATAAAGCCATCTTTGCCTTACTGTTTAGGAATGACCTTGTCTTATTGTGCTTGATAAAATTGTAGGAGCTTAAAAAATACTAGAGCAGATGGTTGAAATACTTTTAACTGCGTCTTTTCTCAAATTTCATGCAGACACCTACACTCCGGGAGAAGTCCATTTTGCTTGTGAAGATGATGACTTACATAGAAAAACGCTTTCCGGAAGACCTTGAATTAAATGCCCAGTTTTTAGATCTTGTTAACTATGTCTACAGGTAATTACAGCAATTAATCAAGTACTACATATATTGGTCCTTAACGTGCTCCCTGGCCAGCCAGCCATGCAGCCATGATTTTAATCTTTTACTCATACCTAAGTTTAAAATATTCATTTAAATGCTAAATTGTGTGACCTACTTTGGTGTCATTAAAGGACCTTGTGTTGTAATGCTGCATGAGCCTGCCACGATTTATAACATACTCTTGGTTTTCATAGTGGCATTTCAGCAAGTTCACATCCACGTCCACCTGTTTCTGCTTGTTTGCATACGACTTGGGGAGTCCATCGTCTTGCCTGTCTCTGATTTGGTGTTACAGGGATGAGACCCTCTCTGGCAGCGAGCTGACGGCGAAACTTGAGCCTGCCTTTCTCTCTGGGCTGCGCTGTGCCCAGCCACTCATCAGGGCAAAGTTTTTCGAGGTTTTTGACAACTCCATGAAACGTCGTGTCTACGAGCGCCTGCTCTATGTGACCTGTTCGCAGAACTGGGAAGCCATGGGGAACCACTTCTGGATCAAGCAGTGCATTGAGGTAGGAAGACTCGGCTCACATCTGTGGCCGGGGGCGGCTGTGGGTTTTCTGAGTTGGGGCTCCAAAGCCAGGAGGTGTTCACACACACTGAGATGAATTGGAAATCTCCAGCACAAACCTGCTTCTGATCTCCAGGAAGAAAATAAAGACTTCAGGGCAAGCGTTCATCTAAAGCGTTTTTGGGCTGATTTAAAATCCTGTGTCAGAAAGTTGAACAGTATATTTTTGTAGGTGAAGATTCATTTTTTCTTCAAATATAAAAAAGTTTGAATTCTGTCTGTGTGCCCTAGAAAATAAAAATAAAACTGTGGACTTGTCAACTCCCATTGTTTTTTTTTTTTTTTTTTTTTTTTTGAGACAGAGTCCTGCTCTGTTACCCAGGTTGGAGTGAAGTGGTATGATCTCAGCTCACTGCAACCTCCGCCTTCCAGGTTTAAGCAATTCTTGTGCCCCAGCCTCCCCGGTAGCTGGGATTATAGGCCCATGTAACCACACCCGGCTGATTTTTGTATTTTTAGTAGAGATGGGGTTTCACCATGGTGCCCGGGCTGGTCACAAACTCCCAAGCTCAAGTGATCTGACTGCCTCAGCCTCCCAAAATGCTGTGATTACAGGCATGAGGCACCATGCCTGGCCCCCATCATTCCTTAAGCAGAAAGATGGAGCAGCCGGGCCAGGGCCTGACCACGCTGTCGGTTTTGGTTCCTTAGTGTGAGGAGTCTGGTGCTGGCAACACAAGCGTGTTTAACATGCTCAGTGTTATGAAAGCGAGGTCCAGACCTAGAGTAGGATTGACTTTTCATGGAAGGCAAGTCAGATGTTCTTTGAGTTTCCAGCAGGATTGTGGTAAGCTTCTAGCTTGCTAGAGTTTCAGCCTGTGGCTCACTCATCAGCTTGAGTTTGCTGTGGCAGGTTACCAGTGCTGTGCAGGTAGTTCTCGTCCATTTACCTGGAGTGAATGAAACCAGGTCACCACGTACTATGTCTCCTGAGATAGCTGGGACAGAAGGTGGATTAGTTCTCTTTGATGAGAAGAAGGGAGTGAGTTGTGGTGCTGGGTCTCAGGAGAGCCTGCTAGCATGTTTCCCGTTCGTGCCGGATGGGCGTTCTCTTGGCGCGTGTGCAGCGTGCGTTTGGAATTTTGCCTATGGCCACACCTGGGCAGAGTTCCCTGCTCTTCCATCACTCGTTCAGGAGACCTTTCGACTGCTGGTTAGTTGCCAGGCACTGGGTCAGGTGCTAAAAAGACAAAGACAGACGACATATTGGCTGTGGCAGGTCCATGTGAATCGGTCAGGGGAAGGGCACAAGCCAAGAGTCCTCGACTCCCTCCTTCCTTTGCCCCTGAGTATCTGCTCCCTCACTGCGGGTGACAGTTCAGGGCCCACTGGCCACCGCCATCTCTCATTAGGACGATGGAACCATTTCCGTAGTGTTCAACCACCTCCCCTCTTACTGATAAGTTTTCTCTGTCGTTACAAAATTATTCTTAATAAAGCAGCTAACAATACTCTTTCCATTGTGCGTGGCATAAAATCCAGCCTCCAGGCTATGGTCCCCATAGCCTCTCTCTGCCAGGTGACTGGCCCCCTGCCTCTCTCTGCATCCCCATCTCATCCCTCTCCCTCCAGCATCAGTCTCCAGTGTGCTGGCCTTCCATATTCTTGATCTTGCCTCACTCTTGCCACTCAGGCTAATGTGTAGCTCCCTTTAATTCTGTCAGTCCACCCTGTTTCCTGGCCACGTTACCACAGTGAGCACATGCCTGGCTGTGTCCTTCCCTCTGACACTTCAGCTCCTTGAGGCAGGGGACACTATCTCTGTGCAGTCAACAGATGAGTCTGCAGGGCCTCCATGGCACCCAGTGGGTGCTCAGGAAATATTCGCCCAAGATGGCAAGAGTGTCGTGGCCAGGCAGCTTGTGCACGGCCTGTGGGGAAGAACGGTGTGGTGGCGAGTGGCCCAACTGCAGAGGCAGGCAGGGGCTTCAGTACATCACGGAGGGACTCGCGACTCACACGGGGAAGCCTACACTGTCGCCTGAGGCTGCGGGAAGCTATGGGTGGGTGGGCCCGGGGTAAAGGGCCACTGTGTGGAAAGAGATGGGTTCAGGAGGACGAGTCTGGGGGTGAGGTGGGAGGTTCCACCCAGGTGGGAGCAGGAACCGCCTAGGTGTTCAGGAGTTAAGAGTGGCAGGACCTGATGTGTGCTATGAGTGAACCAGAGGTCTTCTGTATGTGGACGATGCCTTGGAGGGGTTGGAGGAGAGGAAGCCTGTCTGGTCGGGGACAGGTGGGAAAGGGTGCTGAGCTCATACTTGGACCTGCAGAGTCAGAGGTGCCTGAGTGAGGGCATCTGGGAGAGAAGTCCAGATGCCCTGAATGCCACGCGCATGCCTTGGGTCTGTCTCCTTTCCGCACCCCTTGCAGCTGCTTCTGGCCGTGTGTGAGAAGAGCACCCCCATTGGCACCAGCTGCCAAGGAGCCATGCTCCCGTCCATCACCAACGTCATCAACCTGGCCGATAGCCACGACCGTGCCGCCTTCGCCATGGTCACACATGTCAAGCAGGAGCCCCGGGAGCGGGAGAACAGCGAGTCCAAAGAGGAGGTGAGGCCCTGCACCCCACAGGCAGAATCCCAGAGAGGAGGTGAGGCCCCACACCCCACGGGCAGAATCCCAGAGAGGAGGTGAGGCCCCACACCCCACGGGCAGAATCCCAGAGAGGAGGTGAGACCCCGCGCCCCACGGGCAGAATCCCAGAGAGGAGGTGAGGCCCCACGCCCCACGGGCAGAATGCCAGAGGAGTGGAGGTGAGGCCCCGCGCCCCACGGGCAGAATCCTTGGTCCTGCGGAAGAAGTTTTTGTATCAGCTTTAGATTTGTTTTGGGCATGAACAAGGTATAAAAACCTGTCTACCTGAAAGCTCTGAATGTGGTACCTAAGTTCAGCTAGATTTTTTTTTTTTTAGTTAGAATTGAGAAGCATCTTGCACTCCCATTCGGTTTTGAGATGAATCACGTTACCATGAGCTAGTACTGCTGAGAACAGAACATTTCCCTGTGCCGTGATTTTTCTCTCCTGGTGAGAAAAGCCCGTGTTCATTACAGAAAGCGCTGCCTGGGGGAATGCTGCCTGCCACACAGGGGCTGGGGCTCTAGTTGGTTCCTCCAGCAGCCTGCTCAGAACCCATGTCTCTGCCTAGTCCCGGGACGGGCAGCAGGGAGCCTTTGCTCCTCCGATAACTTGTACGAAGGCTGATGCCTTAGGCTTGGTGGCTTTCTGTCCTCCATGAAGTAGTGGCTGCCGCTGTTCCTGGCAGGGATTTTTGTAGGCTGTATCTCCTTAAGGTCGTTGGTTTTTGGAGGCTCAGCCTGTGTGGAGCGTTGCGTCTTAGGAGACAGTCACCCCGTGCTGCAGGCGGGCACGGCACCTTCTTTGCTGTAAAAGGGGTGGTGCGTCCCCTCTTCCATGTGCAGGATGTCTACTCATTAATAATTTCGAATTAAAATTTTTTTCCTTTTTTTACTGTTGCTAAAACACTAGATTACCTGGTCATTTGGTCTTTTCTTTCTGTAATCTTCCTGTGTGAAATAAATTGCCAAGTCTGAAGTTCTTCATTTTCAAGGGCACACACCAAATTGTCGATACCTGACTTCAAGGAGTAGTTTGATTGTTGACTGACTTCTCCAAACTTTCAGACAGAAATAAGGTGTATTCCTCTTTGGGAATGGTCATAGAAAACATTGCACCAGCAACATGCTCCGCCGTGGCCCTGAAGGGATTCTCAGTCGGAGCAAGCCAGGCAGCTGGGCGACTGTATTACATTTTGAGTAATGATAGACTATGATTCCATTAATCTTTATTATTTTTACGTTTAAAGTTTATTCTTTTAAATTGTGCTTTTGACAAAAAACCCAAATGTGAAAGCACACTGGTGGCTTCTTTATAGTCATTTTTAAAAAGAGAGCGATCTGGTCCAGTTAATCCAGGTTTTGTTTATTTTAGGATTGAAGATTATTTAAATACTTACACACTTCCAGGAAACGAACACGAATTTTACCAAAATTGTAACAAGAAGCCTACAGGAGGTGTGTTTGTTGGGTTTTCTTGAAGCCTTTGACCTTTTGGTTTTGCTTGCTGCTTTGTTTCTTAGGATGTAGAGATAGACATCGAACTAGCTCCTGGGGATCAGACCAGCACGCCCAAAACCAAAGAACTTTCAGAAAAGGACATTGGAAACCAGCTGCACATGCTAACCAACAGGCACGACAAGTTTCTGGACACTCTCCGAGAGGTGAAGGTCTGTACGCAGCTTGGAAAGGATTCGTTGCTTTCCTCCCATGGACAGTTCAAAGCCTAAATCAGGATCATTCCACAGCAGTGTAACTTTTTCTGTTTCTTTTCTTTTTCTTTTTGAGATGGGATGTTGCTTTGTCACCCAGCCTGCAGTCTAGTGGCGCAGTCACACCTCACTGCGGCCTCAGTCTCCTGGGCCAAGCGATCCTCCCACCTCAGCCTCCCAGGTAGCTGGGACCACAGACATAGGCTGCCACGCCCAGCTAATTTGTTAATTTTTTAGTAGATACAGGGTCTTGATATGTTGCTCAGACTGGTCTTGGATTCCTGGACTAAGTGATCCACCCACCTTGACCTCCCAAAGTGCTGGGATTATAGGCGTGAAGCAGAGATTTGGAGTGTCACAGTGTCTTATAGGAGAAAATAGGAAAAAAGTTAATTTCTCCACCACCATCTCTTGAAAGAAACGGTAAAACTGTGTACAAAAAATGTGTGAGGAAACATAATAATGTTGGATTATTTTTCAAGTGCACTAAAAGAGGAGAAAATGATAAATGAGTTAATTTGCTAAATCAAGCCCACTTTGTGGAACTGGGGGCCTCCAGGTGCATCTGTGTTTGAATCTAGCCAGGTAGAAACTCTCTGGCTTCTGCAAACTCTCAGATAAATTATAAGTCTGTTTTTATGTCATGACCTTGAAAGACTGGTTGAAGCTCCATGTACCAGGTTGCTTTTGATGAGGAGGTATTTTTCTGTTCTTTCAGGAGCTGGGTGATGATTCTGATTATTCTGTTCATATCAGGAGCTAGGTGGGAAAAAAGCACGAACTACTTTTCACAAGTGATTTTTACGTTAAAATCTTTTGGTGACCTATGTTGAACTTGTGCACTGGATCAGTCTTTGAACTTATACCCAAGTGACACCATTGTCATCTTGGATAAGGATAAAATACTTTTCTGTGGGATGGAGCGGGAAGCAGAGCAGCCTGATACATGTGAGTGATAGCTCTCATGTCATGGGCCAGGCACTTTGTTTGTTTGTTTGTTTGTTTGTGTTTGTGTGAGACAGGGTCTCACTCTGTTGCTCAGGCTGGAGTATAGTGGTGCAATCTCGGCTCACAGCAACCTCCATCTCCCAGGTTCTAGCGATTCTCCTGCCTCAGCCTCCTGAGTAGCTGGGATTACAGGCACACACCACCACACCTGGCCAATTTTTGTATTTTTAGTAGAGGCAGGGTTTCACCATGTTGGCCAGGCTGATCTTGAACTCCTGACCTCAGGTGATCTGTCTGCCTCGGCCTCCCAAAGTGCTGGGATTACAGGCATCTTAATAGACCCATGTCCCTACTGCCGCCACCACCAGAAAAAAGGGCTATAAGTCCATGTCCTGAAGCCCAAGGCCTCCTTTGGCTGATGGTCACCATGACACATCACCACGTCATCAGGTGCCTGCGCCTCAGTTTTAGCCTCAGCTCCTGGTGTGAGTGCCATCAGGAGAGGAAGTTCTAGCAGTATGTTGTAAGAGGGGTCAGGATATTTGGTTTTACTCAATAAGATTTTTGTCTTGGCTCAGTTGGTCACAGCTGTACACCTCCACGTCCTCTGTGGGGCCGTGGCTGCTCTCTGGATGGCGGCTGGGCTAGACCAGACGTGGCTGAAATCTCGGCAGATCTCACAGAGAATCTTGCCCACGGATGTCCCCATGGTCTTCTCTTGATCTGAGGCTTCATAGCCTGAGTCTCAGGGCCCATCTGTGTCACCCTTTATAAGAGGATTGCTCAGGCTGGAGCTGCAGACGTCAGCCATACTGTTCCCAGATGCGTGTCACAGAGGAGACCCTCGAACTCAGTGCCCAGCACAGGTGGGCACACCATCACCCCTGAGCCTGGTGTGCCGCCCACTTGCTGCCTGTCCTTGGGCCGCTCTGGCAGACCTGTGCCCGCCTCTTAGCAGGGTGTGGTTCTCAGGGTACTTGGGTGTGATTTAATTCTTCCCTTCTCCTTGGGTTCTTTTGTGTCCCATTTTCCTCGTTCACCTTTTACATTTGATCTCATTTCATCATTTCAGCATCTTTTTACTGAGAGCCTGCTCTGTGTCAGGTGATGTTCTGGACACTGGAAACACAGTGGTAGCTGGTCCTCAGTAGGGTGTACGTTCTAGTGAGGGGAAATAATGAACAGAAAGAAGTGCTAATCCCTCAGGAGGCGAGATGGGTGCCGGGGTAAAGCAGCTAGGGCTGGTGGGGTTGGAGAGGGTGGTGTCGTGTTATTTCATCTTCTGTGTATTTATGGGAGTTGAGATTTTTCATGGAGCAAGATGGGGTTACAAATCATTGTGTTTGTTGTTTCCACCCTGATGTTCTCCTTCCTGGAGCTCCTCTACCCTGTGAAGTGGTCAGGTGCCACCAGCTCTTCTTAGACTCTTGGATTCTAAATGTGGAGAGGGCAGTCCTCACCCCAGGCACACAGGCTCTTTCTCTTTCACCTCATTTCCCAGGTCTGGCCATTGTTCCCTATGGGAATTCTGTGGAGGCAGCAACCCCTCGCTGGGCTCTTTTGACACTGTGGGGCCACCACGGGGTCCTCACCCCTGCACCTCTTTGGGACAGTGTGTACATCAGAACAAGCCATGGACTTGGGGAGCAGGAGCGGACTGTAATCCTGAGACACAAAACCCTGAACATCATAATCCCGGATGTTGAAATCCCTAAAGATCAAAATTTCTAACCTCTCAAATCCCGAAAATATAATGCTGGAAAAAAAAATTTTTAAATTCTTTAAAGCATACACAGAGATACCCCAAATAATACTTTACTAGGTAGGTTTCCAGGTATTCCTTAGTCCAGTCAAGTTGATGCTGTAAACATGGCACCCATAGGCATCTCCTTAAACCATGCAGACAGTAACATGTAATAGTTTCTAACCTGATGCAGCTGTGCTGTGATGATGATTTTTCAGGGATTTTGATCTTAGAGGATTTTGACACTCGGGGTTAGGGTGTATAGTATTGTGTCTTTTGGGATTCTGATCCAAACCCCCACGGTTGGAGTTGAGCAGCTTTATCAGCAGGTCAGTGACCTCGCTGGGCTCTTCGATTCTCCCCAGCTCTTGGTCTCTGCTAAACTGACGTGGAGCTGAGAGCCCCTGATGGGCTGGTCAGGGTGAAGTGTGTGGCCATGTGAGGGGAACTGTGCTTACTTCATCACAGTCCTCACAGGGCAGCCTGATGACAGATACTTAGGAGCGTTCTTTACCTAAATGTTTTCACCCATTTTCCTTGAAAGATTTGTATCCTTGGTGTCTGTTTTTAGTAGAAACGTGAATGTGCCCATGGTTTCCCCCTTGGGTTTGCTGCAGGACAAATGAAAGCATAATCATGTCCCTGGCACTCTGCCACCGTGCCAGGGCAGCAGGGACAGTGTGGCTGTCAGCATGTGCCCCAGCCCTGTTGCGCCACTGCCTGATGCCATGTAGGGTGTCTCCTGTGGGCTAGAGCAGCCTCAGGCAGACCTAGAAACCTGGCTGTTAATAAGAAATGTTGGCAGCTAATTCAGATCAGATCTTCAAAAACAAGAGGGCTGGGATGAGATAAACACAACTGTGGATTTGCTGTGCCCTCCGGGCCCTCAGTTTCGACTTCGGGCTCTAGTTGTCCAGGCGTTCCATTCCAGTCCGTTCCATTCTCTTCTATTCTGTTTCAGTCCGTCTCGGTCATTTTCTCCTGCCTCTTGTCCACTGCAGATTGCAGAGACTGAACTTTCAGTTCTTGATTTGTTCTTAAGAATAATACCTGTTGGCAAATAGTTTATGTCATATACGTGTGTTTTCACTTTCCTATTTTCAGTGGCCTGGGCCTCGGTGACATCTGTGTCCTTCTAAGTTACTCTTTCAGTCTTGTCAGTGTTTTTGTCCTTCTTGGATATGGTGGGATCAGTAGTGTTAGGAAACCCCCTTAAAAACTAAGGACAAATGCAGGCGCCATTGCTGAGCCTCTCGGGATGCCTGGGCTTGGCTGCTAAGTGCACCATGGCTTCCCACCACTCAGGATCTGTGGGCTTTTACTCCAACGTGGCATTTTCTCAGATCTTTGAAACTTTGAAAGTGGAGGAGCATCGATAATGTATGAGACAGATCATGGGTGTCTTCTGAGCGTGGTTGTGCGAGGCACCCCCAGCCCGTGGCCATCTCAGCCTGTTGTCTTTCTGTTCATAGACTGGAGCGCTGCTCAGCGCTTTCGTTCAGCTGTGCCACATTTCCACGACGCTGGCAGAGAAGACGTGGGTCCAGCTTTTCCCCAGATTGTGGAAGATCCTCTCTGACAGACAGCAGCATGTGAGTGTATCTTTAAAATCCTGTTTTGGAAAATTGTAGTTTTAGCTTCTGGTAAGTATTGATAAAAGAACACAGTCTCGAACAAGTTTCAGAGAATGAGGGAACCGCTGGCTGTCACTCGAGCAAATTAGGAAAGGTATTCTTGCATTGAGAGAGACAGCAAGACTTGCCGATTTTTGAATGAAGGCCTAAATGACATGTGCTTTGGTTTCAGGCACTCGCGGGCGAGATAAGTCCATTTCTGTGCAGCGGCAGTCACCAGGTGCAGCGGGACTGCCAGCCCAGCGCGCTGAACTGCTTTGTGGAAGCCATGTCCCAGTGCGTGCCGCCAATCCCCATCCGACCCTGCGTCCTGAAGTACCTGGGGAAGACACACAACCTCTGGTTCCGGTCCACGCTGATGCTGGAGCACCAGGCTTTTGAAAAGGGTCTGAGTCTTCAGATTAAGCCGAAGCAAACAACGGAGTTTTATGAGCAGGAGAGCATCACCCCGCCACAGCAGGTGAGGGTGCGCCTCAGTTTGTTAATTACCTCTTCCCTGCCAGTGACTTCACACTTTAAATAAATATTCCTTCCAAATGATTTCAAATGACAGCACAGTGAAACTGTATTTTTAGGGGGGAAAAAAAAGTCTCTGTCTCAAGCACTCAGGAACCTTACTTTGTGTTTTCAGGAGATACTGGATTCCCTTGCGGAGCTTTACTCCCTGTTACAAGAGGAAGATATGTGGGCTGGTCTGTGGCAGAAGCGGTGCAAGTACTCGGAGACAGCGACTGCGATTGCTTACGAGCAGCACGGGTTCTTTGAGCAGGTAAACCTCAGACCACTGACGGGCTTGGGTGCGTAATGAGAGGTCATTTATAACGGTTCTTTAATAAAATGTCCTCAAGTCAGAGTTCACGTTCTCTTTTTTTGAGATGGAGTCTTGCTCTGTCGCCCAGGCTGGAGTGCAGTGGCACAGTCTCGGCTCACTGCAACCTCCACCTCCCAGGTTCAAGCGATTCTCCTGCCTCAGCCTCCCAAGTAGCTGGGATTACAGGCGCCCACCACCATGCCCAGCTAATTTTTGTATTTTTAGTAGAGACGGGGTTTCGCCATGTTGGCCGTGCTGGTCTCGAACTCCTGACCTAAGATCCGCCCACCTCGGCCTCCCAAAGTGCTAGGATTACAGGTATGAGCCACTGCGCCTGGCCCATAGTTCACATTTAAATACGTTTTAAAGCATTTCAGTCCCGCACCGCACGTAAAGGCCCTATGACTGAAATCTGCATTTAAGAGATACCTACGTATATGACATGAGCTAAAGCACAGTCCTGATAAGTCCTTTGCATTAGATGCCAGCGTGGATGCTTTTTCCCTCCCGTCATTGGTCCTGTTGGAAGTGATAGGTTTTGGTTTTGCTTATGTTTTACTCCCTGTGTCTGCCCTTCAGTGTGGCTCAGGCCACCATTTCAGGGTGCAATTCCTAGCACTGTGTAGGGTGCTGTGCCGCGGAAGCTCCAGAAGCAGATGTGGCCTTGCAGCTCCTGCTCCGATTACTAAAGGATGGAGAAAGTAATCCCACGTCTGGACAGCCTCTCCTCCTTCCATTCTGTTCAGGGAATCCCACTGTCTTCTGTCTCTGAACAGAGAGCTGCGGGCATTTAGTGCTCCTGGAGAAGAGCTCCATGTGCTCCCAGGTCTGTGATTCAGCCTGCTCTAGACAACTGGGCCATGGCAGTGAAAAGGCTGTGTTTCTTAGCTAGGTGCAGGCAGGCACCTGTAGCCCAGCTACTCAGGGAGTCTGAGGCAGGAGGGTCCCTTGAGCCTAGGAATTAAGAGTTTGAGTCCAGCTTTGGCAACATAGCAAAACCTCATCTCAAAAAACTTAGTTCTAAGTTTTAAATTTAAAAAGAAAGAAAAGGTGTGTTTCTAGTTAAACAGTGATTTAAAAGCATTAACTTTTTTTAGGCACAAGAATCCTATGAAAAGGCAATGGATAAAGCCAAAAAAGAACATGAGAGGAGTAACGCCTCCCCTGCTATTTTCCCTGAATACCAGCTCTGGGAAGACCACTGGATTCGGTAAGCCAAACACAGTGCTTGACGTGTGCATGAATCAGTTAAGGGAACCAGGGAAAAATCTCTGACCTTTTCTTGTAATGAGTGTTTTTTAAAGAAAGCTTTGCTACTTTATGGCCACATAAAGAACAAACAGAAACCCAAAACCAGCATTTAAAGCCTTGAGTAATTAAACAAGTCGACTGGAGAAGCAGTAAACTGTCCCTGCATCTCCCCTGGCTCCAGTGCTCTGGGCTGTCTGCTGAATAGCAGGTGATTTGTGGTGTCCAGGGTGGGCAGGGGGCTCTCCCCACAATGGAGCACACCTCCATGTCCCACAGAAGTCCACTCTTACTGTGTTGTTCTTCTGTAGAATGGAAATTTGCTCCTTAAAACCCTGTCCCTGCCTTTGTGAATTCATGAGTGCGCTGGTGATTGAGCTTTTGCTCTGGGATCTGTGGTCTTATAGATGCTCCAAGGAATTGAACCAGTGGGAAGCCCTGACGGAGTACGGCCAGTCCAAAGGCCACATCAACCCCTACCTCGTCCTGGAGTGCGCCTGGCGGGTGTCCAACTGGACTGCCATGAAGGAGGCGCTGGTGCAGGTGAGACGCCCCGGGGGCATCCCTGCCGCTGCCTGGGTCCCTTTTCCTGAAGCTGCAGGTGTCTCTTGGGAGATTTCCCTTAGAACAAGCATTTTGGCAGTGGAAAGATAGCTTTTGGGAAGGAAAGGTTCCTTTTGATTGTCTAACACCTTTCCTGAATTTGAGTAATGACACTTTTACAAAATGAGAAATTGAAGATTAGAAATAGTCACAAACTATGAACTAGAAGATGGAATCGAGGCCAGGTGTTGACTTCTGGTTTGGGACCTGGGAAATGACTCATTGGATGCAGGGAGTTTGTGTTCCTTAGAGAAATAACCAGTCATTTATATCAGTAAAAATACATTCTTCCCTCAGTATCCAGGACCCCCCAGCGATACCAAAATCCACGGACACTCAAGTCCCTGATATAAAACGGTGTAGTATTTGCATGTAATCTCTGCACAGCCGCCTGGGTTCTTTAAATCCTGTCTAGGTTATTTACGGTACCTAATACAGTGTAATTGCTACTTACACAGTTGTTTCGTTACACTGTAGTTTTTAGGGAATGACAAGAAAAAGCTCTGTACATGCTTAGTACAGATGCAGTTTTTTTTCCCCCAAATATTTTCTATCCACAGTTGGTCAAATCCACACATATGGAGGACCAGTTGTATATATTTTGCTGTCAGAATGCATTTACGATTGCTTATTCCTTCTTTACTCTGACAAAACATAAAACTGAATAAGTATTTGTAGCTCACCTTAACGTTCCCTTCTTTCTCCTTCCCAAAGTTTCCCTTAGCTGGATATATGCAGCGTCACATGGTCCCAAGGTCTCACAGATGCATTTCTTCTTTCATAGATTCTTGATCATTTTATAAAACTTGTAAATTACTCACTGCTTAGAAAAAAACTCAAATATGTGAGTAAACATCCTGGGTAATCTGCACTAAATTAATTTCAAATAGTCTTGAAAAGGATTCAGCAAATTACTTCTGTCTGTTTCTGTGCTTCCTAGGGTAGTTTCTTGGTTTCATTTAGTAAGTGGGTTAGCTTTTTTTCAGTAGGGAAAATAGAAGAGATGCCGTTTTTCTTAGTGTAACTGAGGGTAGGTGTTGTAATTGGCAAAAATCTATCTCAACTAATGTTCGAGTCCAGACCCTGTGACATTGGTGCCAATGTGGAGGGTAATGTTGGAAGCTGCTGTAGTTTTGTTTGCCTTCCTGAATTTCTTCTTCAGTGGGTTATCGAGAACTAAGAGGTACCATGAATGTGCTTTGGAAGAGTAAGATGTCAAAAACAAGCCACAGTGTCATATAATTGTGGGGTGGTGTCATTATTACCATTATTGCATGCAGTCCTTGGGACAGATACCATCATGGCACTCATGTGTGTCCCTTTTATTGTTACTTATTGTTTTCCAAAGAGGAATGTTTATTGATCTTGCTACAGCAATTCCTGTAAACTTCCCATCATAGAGATGTCCTTCCATCTTTCTAATCACAAAGAGATGTTTGAAAACTTTCATGAAAAAAATTTTTTTAATATTTTTAAATGAGATTAACAAAATGTGAGGCGTTCCAGTGCTTTCTTCAGAAGGTAATGAGCAAAAAAAAAAAAAAAAGGCCTTTTAGGGCAGAAAGGAACACATGGTCTCCACCTGGCTGAGGAGCGGTTGGCCCAGGCTCATCAGCTGCTCCATGGAACTGACGCTGGAGTACAGGAAATCTGGGGGACATTTTATAGTAGGCGAGAAAGTGTGGCTTTAAAATGACAGTAAAATTTGCACATGTTCCCTCATGTTCATGTAAACCTGAATTAACACCTGAACGGTTTAATTTCCCAGGATAACAATATGAATTGGAAGCAATTCAAAATTACACCCATGTGGCCGGGCGTGGTGGCTCACACCTGTGATCCCAACACTTTGGGAGGCCAAGGCAGGCAGATCACTTGAGCCCAGGAGTTTGAGACCAGCCTGGGTAACAGCAAGACCCCCGTTTCTACAAAAAATAAACAAAAATTAGCCTGGTGTGGGGTACATGCCTGTAGTTCCAGCTGCTTGGGACACTGAGGCAGGAGGATCACTTGAGCCCTGGAGGGGCTGTAGTGTGCTATGAGCATGACCCTGCAGTCTAGCTTGAACGACAGAGGGGGACCCTGTCTCAAAAAAAATCACACTGATATTTATCATACTGGAGATTAATATATATTTAACAGCTTAAAATGTGCTGATTGGCCAGGCACGGTGGCTCATGCCTGTAATCCCAGCACTTTGGGAGGCTGAGGCAGGCAGATCACCTGAGGTCAGGAGTTCAAGACCAGCCTGACCAACGTGGTGAAACCCATCTCTACTAAAAACACAAGAAATTATCTGGGCATGGTGGCACACGCCTGTAATCCCAGCTGCTCAGGAGGCTGAGGCAGAATAGCTTGAACCTGGGAGGCAGAGGTTGCAGTGAGCCGCAATCACACCAATGCTCTGCAGGCTGGGCAACAGAGCAAGATTCCGTCTCAAAAAAATAATAATAATAATAATGCTGGCTGACTTCTTAGCAGACTGTGTGATTTTTCATCTGATCTGTCATAACAGCATTGATCAGTTTCTTTTCTTTGGAACAACTGATGACCTTAAAGCCAGAAGCCTGTGGTATGCTTTCATAGCTAGAGAGATTGGCCGCTCACTGGAATTGAGAAAAGGAGAGTATCCAGAAAAGACTGTGTAAACGCATGACTTCTCTAAAGAAAATACATTTCTATAGCCTAATTTCTGTGTATTGCCTTGCATACCTAGTGACCAAAAAAAGTGATCTTTTTCCTGTTTGACACTTTACACTGAGGGAAAGAAGGCCCCTCACGTCCTGTGTCACGTTCTTTCACTGCCAGGTGGAAGTGAGCTGTCCGAAGGAGATGGCCTGGAAGGTGAACATGTACCGCGGATACCTGGCCATCTGCCACCCCGAGGAGCAGCAGCTCAGCTTCATCGAGCGCCTGGTGGAGATGGCCAGCAGCCTGGCCATCCGCGAGTGGCGGCGGCTGCCCCACGTAGTGTCCCACGTGCACACGCCTCTCCTACAGGTGCGTGCGGTGCCCCCATGCGAGCACAGGCCCGTGGCCTGTCGCAGCCAAGCGCCGGTGTCCAGGCTTAGGTCTGCAGACTGCGCTGGACAGCAGAGATGAAACTCCTTCTGCTTGTCTTGTCCTCTCCCACTTATACTCGTCCTCAGGAAAGGAAGGCCACAGTTAAAACGTTGAGAAAAACATGTCGGTGTTTCTGCGGGATTGAAGACATCCTCACAGTGATTCTGGTTTTGAATTTTGCCTGAGGGATTGTTTTCAGTGCCCACTGTGCCACCCTCAGTTACAGAGTCCATCGCTCTGTTTTCAGCAAGCTTTTGGCGGGAGCTGGAGGGACAGGGTTAGGAAATGTTTTCCGAAATCTGAATGTAATGAGTTAAATTTGAAATATAAACAGAAAGCACAGATTCTTCTAGCCAATTTCAAAAATTACTATCAACCAAGATACAGAGTATTGAACTAAGTGTTATGTTTAGGAGATTAAAAAACATTTTAAAACAATAGATTCTGCCTCAAAGGAGCATTGAACCTGAGACAGCGGGCATAGCCATAGAAACAAATTTACATTTGGAGGGAGACTGATTCAGAGCCATGCTCATCAGACAGAAAATCAGGATAATGAGGATCGAGGGAAGGGAGATATCGTGTGCACCATAGAAGCCAAGGACAGAGTTTGGATAGGCTGAGGATTGTGGCCAGGGCCTTCCAGGTGAGAAGGTGGTATCAGAAGTTTGGTGCCAACAGCGCATCTGGAATTTAAGGGTAGTCTACCTCCCAGGCTCGTAGGACGGTGACTCAAAATGTGTTTACATTTTATGGGTCCAAAGAGGTCACGAGAACCACGTTTGCAGGTGCTTAGTATGGCTGTGGGGTTTAGCAGGCACGTTGGGAAAAGGCACGCCTGCAGCAGGGATGCCAGGCTGTCCCGACCTTAGGCATTGCTGGACAAAGAGCCGGGCAGGGAGGGTGGCAAAGGGCATGGACAGCAGGAAGAGGAGTTTTGAGGACGGCCCATTAGCTAGGTTTGGTGTCTGTACCATCGTTCTCCCAGTCTCCTGTCTCTCAGGAGCCACAGGCTGAGGTTTTAAAATTGGAGACACCATAAGGAAAGTAGTGTTTGGGGTGAACAGTAAATGAAATGTGGGATCTCAGGTGTCTGTGTGTAAACGAGAGTGCTTCCTTTGGTAATTGCATCATAAGATCTTTGCGATAATCACGTCCCCAATGGACTCTGGTGTGTTTTTCCCGTTTGATCTTTACTGACATTTACTGCAGAGTCTCTTATGCTGGTCCCATCAGGCAGCCCAGCAAATCATCGAACTCCAGGAAGCTGCACAAATCAACGCAGGCTTACAGCCGACCAACCTGGGAAGGAACAACAGCCTGCACGACATGAAGACGGTGGTGAAGACCTGGAGGAACCGACTGCCCATCGTGTCTGACGACTTGTCCCACTGGAGCAGCATCTTCATGTGGAGGCAGCATCATTACCAGGGTAAACCGACCTGGTCCGGCATGCATTCATCATGTAATTTTCCAGACGCCCCACGATTCTGGTTTTGTCTCTGTGTTTTGGTTTGGTTTTTTTTTTCCCCCAGGTTTTCTATTTTGGGGTAGGGAATGACCGGTCGGGGTGGTAATGGTGCAGGGAAAGATGAAGGTGGTAGAAGAAGTAAAGTTTTGTTTTTTGTTTCTGTACCTGTTACATTTTTCTAGTTGGGGCAGAATCGTACAGGCCAGGGGGATCAACGCTCTGAGCCATGGCACTCTGCGTTGAAGGTCCCATCCCAGGACGAGTTGTGCTCAGGTGGCTCTGCGTGGCCTTTTCTGGTTTTCCTGGTCCCCCTCTTATCCCCTAAACCTGTCAGGCATCCACGTGTTTAGAGCAGCCTTTGTCATTTTATGATTTGGTTAGCCAAGATGGTAACACTCCACTCAAGAATTAGCACCTTTTAAAAGTTGCTTATGGCATAAAATACAAAGTAACGAGGGTTTATCACAGAGCTGCCCATTTTCATAAGCCATGTGTGTGTGTGTTTCATTTTTTATTTAAGCCTTGTTGTGAAGTGCTTTGAAAGAGGATCAGTGTGGGCTAATGATTCCTTTCTTTGCCCTCTAGCGATTGTAACTGCCTATGAGAATAGCTCTCAGCATGATCCCAGTTCAAATAACGCTATGCTTGGGGTTCATGCATCAGCTTCAGCGATCATCCAGTATGGAAAAATCGCCCGGAAACAAGGACTGGTCAATGTAGCACTGGATATATTAAGTCGGATTCATACTATTCCAACTGTTCCTATCGTGGATTGCTTCCAGAAGATTCGACAGCAAGTTAAATGCTACCTCCAGCTGGCAGGCGTCATGGGCAAAAACGAGTGCATGCAGGTGCGGACAGGACACTTGAAGAATGAGGCCAGGTGGAGATTGAGGCCAGGTGGAGAATGAGGCCATGTGGGGTCTCCTGGTTCAGAATATAAGGAAGGTGGACTCGAACTTTCCACAAATACAGCCTCAGTAAGGGGGAAATAGTCCTTCCAAAACACGAAAGGGAAAGGAAGCTACTTGACTGTGAATTACAGTCTCTTATGGTCTCTGTCCTACTATATACTTAGTTAATGTGTTTAAGGAAAGAAAAAAATTACACACTACAGAATTATGAGGATCTAAGATAGATTTTGACTATTTTCAGAGGAATCTTGATAAGAACAGTAAAACCGACTAGACCTATAAAGCTTTGGAGAAAATAAGACCCCTAAGTATTTAGGATTAAATACTTAAAGTTAGCTTTAGTAATTCAGTTTAAATTCTGAACGTCAATCAATAAATATTCATGGTAGGCAAATCTTTTGTCAATTTAAAGTACATTGGTCAATGACTCATAGGACTTACTGCCTAGATTAGTATTTTATGAAGTTTTCATATTGTTTAGAAATTTCAAGAACTTTTTTTCTGCTCATTTTTTTTGAACAGGGCCTTGAAGTTATTGAATCTACAAATTTAAAATACTTCACAAAAGAGATGACAGCCGAATTTTATGCACTGAAGGGAATGTTCTTGGCTCAGATCAACAAGTATGTGTGTTATATTGAAAGGATAAGAGAAAAAATGCATCAGATTATTTAAAGTTATTTATAACCTGAAGCCAATGTGAAGCTCAAGCTAGAAATGGGTATGATTTGGTGACAGTCATTAGGTAGGATTTTTTAGGTATTGCACCTCTGCAAAAAGAGTAACTTGTGACAAATTGATAAGCCTATTTGATGTGTAGTATTTTAAAAGCTTTTCTCAAATGAGCTACTGGATCACAGAACTGCTGATAACATGGATTCATTTCCCCATTTCCTCAGTCCGCCATTTACAGAGCTGGTTCGTTTTGTGGAGATGATTCCTGCTTTAGACCAGGGGTCAGTAAAGGATGGCCTGGGGGCCAGCCACATCCAGCCACTGCCCTGTTTTTGTCAGTGAAGTGGTATTGGAACACATCCCTCCCCACTGATGTTGCCTGTGACTGCTTTCGCTTTACTGCAGAGTTGAGGAGTTGTGATAGGAATTGTATGGTCTGCAGAGCCTAAATTCGCTGTCTAGCCCATCGCAGGAAAGGTTGCCAAACCCTGGTTTAGAGAAGTAAACGTCAGAGGAGATTTTGTAAATATCATGCAAATGAGGTAGACTCACAAGATGCTGCCTGTTGCCCTGTGTAGGCTCCAGTGCCTGCTTTTCACATCTTCAGTCTATAGGGCTTGCATGTTTAGCTTATTTTTAAATTAGGAAGCAGTTTTGTCAACATAAAAAGGTTTCATCTTTTTGTATAATGTTTTAAATTCATATGACAGACACAACCATTCCAAAGTGTACAATTTAGTGGGTTTTAGTATATTTACAGTGTTACACAACCATTACCACTAGCTAATTTTAGAATATTTCCATCATCCCCCAAGTAAACCCTGTATCTGTTAGTAGTCACTCTCCTTTCTCCCCTCCCCCTTTCTCTTGACAACTACTAATGTGCTTTCTGCCTCTATGGATTTGCTTATTCTGAACATTCATATAAATAGAAGCATACACTGTGTGGCCTTTTGTGACTGTCTTCTTTCACTTAGCAGGATGTTTTCAAGCTTCATCCATGTGCTGTCATGTATCAGTAACCTGTTCTTTTTCATGGCTGAATAATATTCCATTGGATATCCATACATTTTGTTTATCCATTCAGCAGTTGATGGATGTGTGGGTTGTTCCTACTTTTTAGCTACATGAGTAATGCTGGTGTAAACACTGAATATGTGTCTTTGTGTGAGCATGTTTGAGTTCTCTTGGTTATATACCTGGGGACAGAATATCTGGGTCATATTGTACTTCTCTGTTTATCTTTTTGAGACATTGTCAATCTTCCACAGTTGGCCGTACCATTTTTACATTCCCACCAGCAATGTTTAAGGTTTTAATTTCTCCATATCCTCACCAGCACTTGTTATTTTCTTATTATTTATCTGATTATAGCCATCCTAATGAGTATAAAATATATTTCATTGTGGTTTTGAATTGCATTTTCCTAATGACTGTTGATGCTGAGCTTCTTTTCTTGGTTTTGATTGTTAGTTTGTAATTCTTTATAGGTCTGGATAAAAGTCTCTTTCAGATATATGATTTCCAAGTATTTTGTCACGTTCTGTGGGCTGTCTTTTCACTTTTTTGATAGTGTCCTTTAATGTACAAGTTTTTAATTTTGATGAAGTCCAATTCATGTATTTTTTTCTTTTGTTGCTCATACTTTTCACATCTTCTAAGAAACCGTACCCTAATCCAGGATCAGAAGCATTTATTCTTATGTTTTCTTCTAAGCGTTTTATAGATTTAGCTCTTACATTTGGGTCTCTGATCCATTTTGAATAATTTTTTTATGTGGTGTGAGGTAGGGGTCTATATTTATTATGCTGCATGTGGATATACGGTTGTCCCAGCACCATTTGCTGAAAAGTCTAGTCTTTCTCCATTGAATGGTCTTGACACCCTCATCAAAAATCAGTTGAGGCCAGGCCCAGTGGCTCACACCTGTAATCCTAGCACTTTGGGAGGCTGAGGTGGGAGGATCACTTGAGCCCAGGAGTTTGAGACCAACCTGGACAATATAGTGGAGACCCCCATTTCCAAAACCCAAAAAACAAAAATCCGTTGACCATTTTTTGTGGGCTTATTTCTGGACTCTCCCTTCTATTCCATTGATCTGCTATATAGAGTCTTATATTTCCATATTAATTTTAGGTTATTTTCATGTATTTCTGCCAAAACAGTTGGAATTACGACAGAGATTGCATTGAATCTGTAGATCAGTTTGTGAGCATTTTGCCATCTGAAGCAGGTTTTCCAGTTTGTGAACACGAGATGTCTTTCCACTAGTTTAGGTCTTCTTTAGTTTAATTCAACAATGTTTTTTAGTTTTTAGTGTACAAGTCTTGTACTTATGTTGAATTTATTCCTCAATATTGTCACGTGAATGGAGCCATTTTCTTCATTTTCACATTGCTCATTGCTAACATTTGGAAATACCAGAGTTTTGTATATTGATCTTAGATTTCTCAACCTTGCTGAGTGTATTTGCTCTAATAGCTTTTTGGGGATTCTTTTTTTCTGTGTATAAGATCGTGTCAACTGCAGGTAGAGATGGACTGACATCTTCTCTTCCAATAAGGATGCCTTTTATTTCTTTTTCTTCCCAATTGCCCTGACTAGAACCTCAAGTACAGTGCTGAATTAAAGAGATGAGATCCTTGCCTTTTTCTTGATCTTGGGGAAAGCCATTCAGTCTTTCAGCCTTGAATGATGTTAGCTGTGGGTGTTCTGTAGATGCCTTTTATAAGCTTGAGGAACTTCCCTTCTGTTCTAAATTTGCTGGGTATTTTTATCATGAGATGTTGTTGGATTTTTTTCAAATGGCTTTTTCTGTGTCCTCTGAGATGATTGTGGTTTTTTTCCTTCATTCTTTTAATGTGGTATATCACATTGATTGGTTTTATTTATATTGACTTTTTTGTTTTCTGTGTTGAACCGCCCTTATTGCTGGGATAAATCCCACTTGGTCATGATGGATAATCCTTTTAATCCGCTGCTGGAGTTTGGTTGCTCATTTTTGTCGAGGATGTTTGCATCTGTATCATAAAGCCACCTGGGTCTGAAGTTCCCTTGCTATGTCTGGTACATTGCTGGTGTAATAGTGAAGCGGTATAACTGCTGTGGAAACAGTTTGACGGTTCCACAAAAAGTAAGCATAGAGTTCCCACGTGACCAGCATTTCCACTCCCTGGTATACACCCAGAAGTGTTGAAACAAACAGATACCTGTTCGGGAATGTTTGTAGCAGGACTATTTGCAATAACCAAGATGTAGAAACAACACAAATGAACAGATAAACAAAATGTTTATGTTCTATGTGTGCAATGGAATGTTATTCACTTGTTAAAGAGAATGAAGCACCGACACAGGCTTCAACATGGATAAACCTCGAAAACACTGTGCTAGGTGAAAGAAGCCAGATTCAAAAGATCACATGGTGTATGATTCAATTTATATGAAATGTACAGAACCGGTCAATCCACAGAGACAGAAGGCAGACTGCAGGTTCCCAGGGGCTGGAGGTGGGAGGGGTTCAGAGCGACTGCTTATGGGGCGGTTGCACAACATTGTGAATGGACCAAATGCCCCGCAGTGTTCATTTTATAATGGTTAATTTCAGGTTACGTGAAGCTCGCTTCAATTGAAAACCATACACGTTTTGGTTTTCTGTCTCCTCACAGGTCCGAGGAGGCAAACAAAGCCTTCTCTGCAGCTGTGCAGATGCACGATGTGCTGGTGAAAGCCTGGGCCATGTGGGGCGACTACCTGGAGAACATCTTCGTGAAGGAGCGGCAGCTGCACCTGGGCGTGTCTGCCATCACCTGCTACCTGCACGCCTGCCGGCATCAGAACGAGAGCAAATCGAGGAAATACTTAGCCAAGGTGAGACCGAAAAAACGAGCTTTGACCAGAGGCCATCTGTCGCCTTCAGATTTGGACAGAAATTTAGCTACAGTTTACTCATCCGTGCCGGGTGTGAGGCATGATTTCATGCCTTAACTCTTAATCCTCATCACTGTTCGAAGTATCTTTCACAGTTCCATTTCAAAGCTGAGAAAACTGAGGCCTGGACACTCTTAGGGCCCCAGAACTTCCAAGTGGCAAAGCCTCACGTAGAGCCCAAGTCTAGCACTGCCTGTGGGAGCTCACACCGAACAGAGGGCTGAGGAGGGGATGTGGAGCTAGAACTTCCCTCCTAGATGCCCGTTAGGTTGTCATCCCTCCCCTGCAGGGCTGCTGTCAGCACAGCCACAGAGCTGGCGTGCTGGGGTGGTTGTGGGTTTCTCTCTACACCGTGCCCCCCAGCAGCCCTGAGCTCAGGGTGGGTGTCACCCACGTGCTCACTGAAGGACGTGCACTTGACATTCAGGTTCCCCCTTCATGTGGCTTCCTGTCTTCCCCCAAGAATCAGACAAATAAAACCCAGAATTAATTCCAGCAGGAAACCCAAGAATAAATTGTTCCCTTTCCTATTTTGTCCATTAAAGGTTTGGATTTTTTTAGAATTCCTTGATTTAACGTAAAAATTTGGAATGTACACCAGCACATGGCAGTTAAAGCCGACTACAGAGACAGCTACACGCACTGCCTCAGTGCCTGGCTCCGGGTTGCTTACACCCAGATGTAATTGTTTCAGTCGTCCATGGACACCTGGCTGCCAGCCTGTGGCCTACCTGTTGCCGGGGTGATGAGCATCTGAGAGTTTTAGCAAAAGTTCATTTTGTTTGGATGAGATCATGAGTGTAAGTTAACGGGTGGGCAGGCCCCAGGCATCTTCCTGTTGCTGTCTTGCAGTCGGTCACTGGTCAGTGCTAGCCAGTGGATTAGATCAGCGAGTAAGTGTCATTAAAACTAAATCAAAAGGCCAGGCGTGGTGGCTCATGCTTGTAAACCCAGCACTTTGGGAGGCCAAGGTGGGTGGATCACTTGATGTGAGGAGTTCAAGACCAGCCTGGCCGACATGGCAAAACCCCATCTCTACTAAAAATACAAAAATTAGCCAGGCGTGGTGGTGTGTGCCTGTAGTCCCAGCTACTGGGGAGGCTGAGGCAGGAGAATTGCTTGAACCCGGGAGGTGGAGGTTGCAGTGAGCCAAGATCGCGCCACGGCACTCCAGTCCTGGGTGACAAAGCAAGACTGTCTCAAAAACAAAACACAAAAAAACTAAAGAGAAAATCTATTTTTAAATTTTAGGTTTTATATACTGTAAGATTTACATTAAGTTTAGCAATAATGTTGACCTGCTTATAGATATTTTTTTTGCATGGCCAGTAAAGCCGCTCTATACAGTGTTGTAATGTTGGGGAAAAAGTCTCTTGCTTGAGGGCTTCAGAATTGTCATTCTACTCTAGAATTTCTCCTTCTGTCTCAGGTGCTGTGGCTTTTGAGTTTTGATGATGACAAAAACACTTTGGCAGATGCCGTCGACAAGTACTGCATTGGTGTGCCACCCATCCAGTGGCTGGCCTGGATCCCACAGCTGCTCACCTGCCTGGTTGGCTCGGAGGGAAAGCTGCTCTTGAACCTCATTAGCCAGGTGGGAAGAGCAAGGTGGCCTTGTTCACGTGCACAAAACATTGTGTCTTCATTTTGCGTTCTTTTTTCTCCCAGAAAGTAAATTTAAGTGTTCAAAGTATTAAAAACAAGTTAAAGAGATGGGAAGATATAATCATGTAGATATTATTTAATATAAAGCATAATTAAAAGTTATTAAAGAATATATCAGAGTTGAAATGAAATAGCTAATAAAGCAGTTCAGTGTTAAAATTCTAATTTCTTAAACATTTTCCCATATATAATGCAAGTAAAATAAACTTGTAGTAAAACATACAATTGCCAGTGGGTACCCTGAGAATGACAGTGAGCCCTGAATCTGATTGGTAGTTTTCCTCTGATTTTTTGTCATATGCTGGGAGCTCTTCGGAGCTGCCCTTAAACTAAAACATGCCCAATTGTGGCTGTTGCCCTTTCGACAGTTGAGCTGCATCATAAGGAACCCATGGTTCTCAAGGGCAGTGGGGCCAGGCCGGGGAAGCGGACAGCCCAGGGCCCTATGGAAAGGCTCTCATAACCATCTCTTGAGAATGATTCCAGGATGTCCCTCTCCTGTGAAAAGACCCAGGCATAGAGGAAGGACCAGAAACGGCGGAAGCGTGGCTACAGTGAGGTTTGGGACACGGCGCCTTCGTGGTTGCTTTTGTAAAATCACGAAGCGCCGCAGGAGTCTGTGAAGGTCTTCAGGAAGGAGCTGGGCCCGCGCGTTCTGCCCACCCATTCCTCTGGCTCCTTCCTGCACGCAGCACCTGTGCTATGTGGGCCCTGAGCGATGCCCTGGTTTTCCTTGAGGAGGCAGCTGTGTTTTTGAGTCCCAGCATTCTGTGTAGCGCTTATCCTCAGGATGCAGGTCCGACCTACTTGGTCTCATCACTTCTGGAGCATCTCAGGTTCAAGAGCAGCCGCCTCTGCCTGTGACGGCTTAGATGTTATTCCTTTTTTCCTTTCATGGGCACATTCTGAAAGATTCAAGTGACATGGTACTATCCTGTCAGCCACAGAACTCCAGTTCAATAAAATGGGAGTTTCTTAACTGAAACGGACATCCCTCCATCTCCTCCCAGCTGCAGTTAGGCAGAATAAAGTTATTTGATAATGGAATTAGTTCACAATCCACAGTGAATTGTGCCTGACAGATTAGCTGGTATTTGTTTGTTTTTTTATTTGCTTCAGTGAGATCTGGGGACACATGTATTTTGCCTTCCTCAGATTTACTGCCTGGAAGGAAAGCGTGGTTTCCCTGTCACTCACAGTTCTGGGTGGAGTTGATGAAATGCATGTGTTGATGTGTCTTGGCTCTTTTAAAGTGAATTAAATATTTTGCCTGCTGTTGAACCTGGCCTTGTGCGTCAGATCAGTGCTGCAGTATTTGCTTCCTTGGTCCAAAGGCAGATCAGACACCTGTTTCTGACTTGACATTGGTTATTTTCAGTACAAATTATCTTTATCCAGAGCTCAGCAGAGAGCAGCACTGTTTATAACATCTTGTCTCTGAGCAGGTTGGACGCGTGTATCCCCAAGCGGTCTACTTTCCCATCCGGACCCTGTACCTGACCCTGAAAATAGAACAGCGGGAACGCTACAAGAGCGGTACGTCTCGGGTGGGGCCGGTAGGCCAGGCCAGGAAGGGCTCATTCCAGGGGGTGCCCCACATCCAGACAGACCACCGCAGCCACCCCTGCCCTGCAGCTCATTCATAGCCGTGGCCAATCTCTCCTCAGTGGGCAGCACCGTAGGGCAGGAAGCAAAGTCTGATCTGAGTACAGTCTCTCTTTTGCCAGGATGTAATAGGCGTTCATTTATCCGAGTGATTTGATCTATAGGTAGAGAAAATATGTGAAATTTTCAGCTTCAGAAAACTGTAAAGTTTACCTTTCTCCTTAGTAGTAAGTGCATCCCAATACACAGCAGATGCCAGCTGCCGTGTGTGTGTGTGTGTGTGTGTGTGTGTGTGTGTGTGTGTGTGTTTAAGTTATGAGGAGTATCTTCAGCTGTGAGAAGAATCAGCATTGAAGTCAGTCTTACCAGATGTTGGTGAAATTTCACTCACAGTGTAAGACTTTTAATCTATATTGAATAGCCCTTGTATGCAAAGCAACAACTGATTTGATGGCTTCAGTTACCCACTAGGCAGGGTGCTTTAAATAACGAGAGGACCGTTTACTGCCCCTTGTTTTCAATGCTGAGTCTCCTAAGGGCCGTGGGCCGTGTGTGGTTGGTGAGAGGCGGTGGATGAGGGCTGCATGGCACATTTCAGCTCTAACCTCTGGGGAGTCAGTCTGCCTAGGTGGCTTCATGTCTTGGTCATTTGAAAATTAAGGTTTTTTAGTTTTAAGACTAAGTGTAGAGAGGTAAATTCAGAAAAAAGTGGTCATTAAAGGCTCTGCAATGTATCTCACAGGGAAAAATGACCGTATTTTTCAAAAGCAGTATTTTGCAATTGGCTTGGCTTTCCAAACCAGTTTCCTATTAACTGCTTTTAGATTCTCTGAGTTTATAGTAGCAAGGAACGTGTAACAGATTGTGAGATATTTTTCCAAACATTTATGTTTAGGATGATCAGACGTAACAGAAACGTTAAAAGGAGTGCTCAGGGAACTCTTGTGCGCCCTCACCTGGACTCACCAGGCGGCGTGTTGTCACATCTGCATCCTCCTAAAACACATACACGGGTTTATTTAATGGAATGGATTGAAGCCGCATTGTAGACAACTGCGCTTCCCTCCCCGCGTCCCTCAGCGCACCTGCGCCTAGAACCAGGGCCTTCTCCCACGCAGTCCTTGGGGAAGCGGTCTTGTAGGGATTCACACGCCGGCAGGAACCAGCGCTCCTTTGGCCCATGGGTCCTGCAGCGCTCCGAGCCCTGGCGTCTGTCGGTTTTGCGCTGACACTGGCGTTGTGTGTGTTGCTCTCAGATTCTGGACAGCAGCAGCCAAGTTCAGTGGGTAACCAGTCCCATTCTGCATCAGATCCAGGGCCCATAAGAGCAACAGCACCCATGTGGCGCTGCAGCCGAATCATGCACATGCAGCGAGAGCTCCACCCCACCCTTCTGTCTTCCCTGGAAGGCATCGTCGATCAGATGGTCTGGTTCAGAGAAAATTGGCATGAAGAGGTATTTGGCTCTGATCTTGCACATGGTGGCTCCTTGTAGAGGGGACGTGGTGTTCTGTATGCTTCTGTGGCTCTCTTCCCTTGAGCTTTAGTTGCCGGTCCTTTTATATATTTGTTGTTGAACTTAACCATGGACCAGGCAAATAGCTATCTCTGCACACTAGTACAGCCTTAAAGATTCAAAGTACAAGACATGAAAGAGGGTGGAATTGAGGAAGCCACTTCTTGCTGTTAAAATGCTGGCCGTGCTCACGTCCCTGAGCTCAGTGACCTGAGTGCCACTGTTAACCAGGTGTGAGCAGGAGCAGTGGCGTGAGTAACAGGGTTATAATTTCCATAGATGGGAAATTGTAGGGATGTGGGGTCTTTTCAGCAGTCAGACCACTTCCTTAATAACGTTGGCTTAAGCTGATGACAGAATAGTCCACGCCTCACTGCCCAGATGCTTACCTGGTTGAGCCCCGGGGCCAGCTCCTTACTGCTGTGAAGTCTCGTGTGTGCACGGTGCACGCAGACACGCGGTGGGAACAGTACAGCTGCCTGAAAATGCAGGGGTTTTGTGGCTAATTGCAGACGGGTGTATGATCCAAAAAAGTGGGGCTTTTCTGTTTTCGCTTTTTGAATGTTCAGGTCCCTTACTCCCCAAGGTCAAAAGCGCCTGCTCCCATGTGGCATGCACAGGCGTCCCGTTTCTTGCACACGCTGATTTCATGCCTGCTGTGTGTGGGTCCTGCTGGGGGGTGCAGAGATGACCCTGGGCTGGGAGGGCCGCACTCAATAGGCGCTTTTGGCTGCTGGTTCTGGAGTGGAGGGCTGTGTTTGTCAGTTGTCTCTGGCTCTTTTCTACCAGGTTCTCAGGCAGCTCCAACAGGGCCTGGCGAAATGTTACTCCGTGGCGTTTGAGAAAAGTGGAGCGGTGTCCGATGCTAAAATCACCCCCCACACTCTCAATTTTGTGAAGAAGTTGGTGAGCACGTTTGGGGTGGGCCTGGAGAATGTGTCCAACGTCTCGACCATGTTCTCCAGCGCAGCCTCTGAGTCTCTGGCCCGGCGGGCGCAGGCCACTGCACAAGACCCTGTCTTTCAGAAGCTGAAAGGCCAGTTCACAACGGGTGAGTCTCCATTTTCCTTCCCTTCCATAGGGAGAATTGTGCACGCTGATTTCCTCCGGCTTTAGTGTCGAAGCCGATTGGATCCTTGGTTTTCTGATCACTGCACGGGGCACACTGGTTACACTCTGTTTACAGTGCAGACTTCAGAGTGCATAGCTGAGACCACATGTTTTTCTCCCAGGGAGGGGTCAAGGTTTGGAGCAGGAGCTGCCAGGATCCAAGACGGGGTAGAAAATGCATGGTTTCAGGCCACACTGCCCTCCTGCCTTCCTGAGACCCTTCCTTCACTTGTTTTTGGTGGGAAACAGGGTAGGGTGGGGTGGTGGGAGACATTGTTAGTGTGAGCCAGTAGGAGACAGAGTCCTGGTGAGCCGGTGGGAGATGGGGCCGGGTGAGCCGGTAGGAGATGGCACCAGGTGGGATGGTGGGAGATGGTGTTAGTGAGCCAGTAGGAGACAGCGTCTGGCGGGCCAGTGGGAGACAGGGTTCGGTGGGCCCATGGAAGACTGGGTCTGGGTGCGCCGGTGGGAGATGGCGCCCGGTGAGCCAGTAGGATTTATAGGGGCAGGGCCTGCAGCGACGAGCTAAGTGCAAGCTCACTGTGGATTCTGGGCATCGTAATAGGGAGATGTATTTTCAATGCTTGTCTGTAGTTCAGGTTAATGCGTTTTCCTAGACTCACAGCTTAACTCCTGGCTCTGCCTCTTATGTTGTGATGTGAGGAAAGGAGTCCAATTTCCTTCAGCCCAGGTTTCTTCCTCTGTCAAATAGGGATCCTCACCCCACAGTATCCCCCCCCACCATCTACACACCCCTGTTCCATCCTTGCACCCCTGTCCCATCATACACACACATGTCCCATCTACACACCCACGTCCCGTCCATGTACCCCATCCACTCACCTGTATCCTATCACCTGCATCCCATCACTCCCATGTCCCATCTACACACCCGCGTCCCATCTACTTACTCTTGTCCCATCATAGACACCTACATCCCATTTACACACGCATATCCCATCATACACACCCCTGTCCCATCTACACACCCGCGTCCCATCCTCGTGTCCCCATCCCGTCCTCACACTCCCGTCCCATCCTCGCATCCCCATCCCATCCTCATACCCCCATCCCATCCATGCACCCCCATCCCATCTACTCACCCCTGTCCCATTCACACTCCCCCGTCTAGTCCACACACCCCATCCACTTACCTGCGTCCCCTCATCCTCATGTCCCATCTACACACCAACGTCCCATCTACTTACCCTCATCCCATCATACACACCTACATCCCATTTACACACACGTGTCCCCGCGTACGCACTGTGTCCCATCTACACACCCACATCACATCTGCGCATCCGCATCCCATTGTGCACACCCACATCCACCGCGGTGCGCACAGGCACAGCTGCTTCTCGTGCTGTCTGGAACACGTTGCTTCTTACTCCTCATTCAGCCTCCATCCCACTTACCTGCGGGCTCCCTAGTAGAGAAGCGCATGGCGGGCTCTCTTGCCAGGTTCTCACTGAGAGCTCCTGGTCCCAGGATGTGGCTTCAGCTGCCTGAGTAACTTCCGCAAGCCTTCATCTCTCAAGTGTCAGCACATGAGTGATTGCAGCACATGAGTGATTGCTGTGTGAAAACAAGATTTGTCTGGTACAGTTTCCCAGAGATGAAAGAAAGATTAAATCATTCACATTTGAAAGCTTAATTACTGCATTTTTAAAATTGTAGAACAAATCATTTTAATTTTCATTTCTTATCTTCAACTTATTCTTTAAATTAACTTCAATTTTTATACAAAATGTCCTGAATGGAAGTGCATGAAACTATCTGGTTAAAACAAAATATGGGCCTTCAAACCTAAGCTCAGTCACTAGCCCAGGTAAAAAGAAGAGATGCTATTCTGTGACCTTTTTCCTCTTAATAATATGTTATATGCCAAACAGTTTAAAAATGTGATTAGTTGCCTTGGTGACAGAATAAATAGCAGCAACTGTGTTCTAATTATAAGATGATTTTAAATTTTATTTTTAAGATTAAGTATCCTCTTTGACAATCCAGAAACATAGTCTTTGCTGACTCTTTGGACACACACCTAAAACAGTTAAAAATGATTCCTCAATTTTCAATGACAAAGTACAAAAAAAGAGTATGTTCTTGGTGGGCACGGTGGCTCACGTCTGTAATCCCAGCACTTTCAGAGGCCGAGGTGGGCGGGTCACTTGAGGTCAGGAATTCGAGACCAGCCTGACCAACATGGTGAAACCCCATCTCTACTAAAAATACAAAAATTAGCCTGTCATGGTGGCGTGCGCCTGTAATCCCAGCTACTCAAGAGGCTTAGGTGGGAGGATCACTGGAACTTGGGAGACGGAGGTTGCAGTGAGCCAAAATCACGCCACTGCACTCCAGCCTGGGCAACAGTGAGACTCTGTCTCAAAAAAGAATATGTTCTCAAGCTGCAGTTCAGTTTTTCTGTCCCCTTTTCCAAAAAATCTTACTTTACTACCAAGCCACTCACCTAACTATAAGGAAAGACAGTTTTTCAAAAAGGCAACAAAATCCAGAAAAAGGAGTAGGTATCAGTCCAAAATTATCACCCAAAACGCTGCTGTTGCAAAAAAAAAAAAAAAAAAAAATTAGAGTAGGAAGCCGAATTCCCATAGCTTGTTAGAGAAGATCTTTAAAAAGAATTCAGAAAGTTAAGAGTGGAACTACAGTGGTATAGACAGGCTCAAAATGCAGATAATTCAGGAACATTCAGCTTGGAAATATATTAGGCTTTCTCCTAGTCCAGCAGAGGAAATAAAATCATGTGTTGCTGGAATTAATATTAAAATTGTCCCCACCCACACGCAGAAGGTAAAGAAAGAGAATGTGGAACAAACGTAGCAAAGACAAGTCACCTTAAGTCTAGGCTCTACTGCCCAGGAAAATTGAATTGAACTTAAATTCTTCCTGAGTCAGTATCACTAAATTCTAGATTTGGCCTGAAACCAGTGGACCACATACACCACTAATAAATACCAAGTGATCCACAGTGTTTGTGGTATTACATTTTTTAAATTATTATAAGTTTCTATTCTGAAAAGCAGTAGATCAAAATGATGCTGCACCATCCAGTCAGTTACAGACTAAACGGCTCCCTCCAAAGAGGACTGACTTGGCAGAAACCTAGGCTGGAAGGAATGTGAGTAACATGAAGTACATCAGGCTCTCAGTATAATTTCCGTAAGGCTTTTCTAACCACCCCAGTTGTAGGGAGTAGTACTGAGGGAGCTCCAACACAGTGTCTTACAGGGGTGCTTCCCAGAGACAGAAGGGCTCTAAGTTTAACTCTTGACCCCTCTTCTCCTTACCTAAAGCTTGAGGAAGAAAATAAATATTTAATTTTTAACTTTTCAGAGCTTTGAGCACATTATAATATTTAATATTCTGTAGCTTCATTTTCTGAACCTTTGGCTTAGAATTTTTTTCTCAACTTACATTAAAAAAAAGTATGAATGCTCCTTCACCAGATGAAAATATAAGCCATGTTCTTCCATCTCTTCTACACAGGAAGAGTGAATGAATAGTACTGTAAATATCCTGCAAGGTTACTTTGTGTACTTGACAAAAGATTAGGGAAAACCAATCCACTTCCATAGCTCGAGCAGTAGTTAACTAGTCTTCAATCTCATCTTCCCCAATGTCTCCATTCATATCCAAGCATGAAACAGCCGGTTACAACACGGTGAAGTAGGGTTGGCGAAATGTTTGTAAGGGGTTGCTAGAGAGAGAACCCATGCCGACCCAATAGAAATAGAGCCTGCAGCCAGTACATGGCATCCACCTCACTTCTCTATGTGAATTCCACAGCATGGGCATCTCTTCGAGTTCTCTTCTAGCCACTCCTTACTTTCCATCTCTTCCAGTGCCCTCTGACTCACCCTCTTACCTTACCTCTGTTCCAGAAATCTTGTCTTGGCCTCATCTGCTTGCAGGTATTCGTTTTGTAAGTCTGTTAATTTCTCTGCCATCACCTTACATGGAGAGGCCCCATGGTAGGTCAGTCTGCACAAGGTACAGAAGGCAAAGTTACAGCTGGAGCAGATGCCCGTGGTACAGCCAGGCCCTGCAAGCCCCCACAGGCGGGGGCAGCACACCACATCTGCCACTAGCTCCAAGGTGGATGGGAGGAGAAGGCAGCCATGACAGGCAGAGAACTCTGCTTCCGCTGGCTCTTTGACCTGGCCAGGAGTGGCCACCGAAGGGCACTTTGGTTCTGAGCAGTTGAGGCATTGAACCTGGCCATCTCTGATCTGGATTTCAAAGCAGTCCTTCAGATAGGCTTTGCAGTACACAGGCCTCACTCCAAGAGGTACATGCATTCACTGCCCAGCTTCTCGCAGAAACAGATGTTGTACAGGAACAATCTACTATTAAAGCATTTTATCTGCTAAGCTTGATGAAAGTCCAAGATTTCCTGGATCAGACTTGACAGTGATTCCACATCCTGCACAGCTCTCTCATCCACAATTTCCTCTTGATCTACATGAGATCCAGCAGCTCCTCCAAAATCTAGCTCTGATGGGAGGGGCTTGCGCTATCCTTCTCGGCACTTTTTCCTGAGAACCCATCGTGAGCTCAGAGGGAGAGACAATATTGGGGTGCACCAGGGTCTCTTGCTTAAGAAACTGCATCCAGGCAGACAGGATCCCACTGCCACTGTGTTCTTCCCATAGGTTGTCTAAGTGCTTGCATAGAGCAGAGAGCTGAGTTGGTGACGGCAATTTGCCACTAAGTGTGAATGAAGGTGGGAAGGAGGATGGATAATCTGGTGGCAGTTCAGAGTTCAGCACAAGTGGAGGGAGAAAGCAAATGGTATATTCAAAGCTACTATTCTGGGGGCACTCATCTGAATTGCCACTCACAAATAACTTGAAGTTCTGTGGCAAATCCCGATCGATGCTGATTTCTCCACCTCGGACAGGCTTTGCTTTTCCGAATTCATCTCCATCTTAAATACTCGCCAGGGCCAGCAGCTCACCTCCTGAGCTTCTCAGTCTTCTGACAACATTTAATTTTATGAGGAATTGTTAATAACAATCAGAAAAAAAGGATGTCAGCACCACAGTCTGTATTTCAGTTTATTTATTTATTTATTTATTTTAAGGTGGAGTTTTGCTCTGTTGCCCAGGCTGGAGTGCAGTGGCGTGATCTCGGCTCACCGCCACCTCTGCCTCCCAGGTTCAAGTGATTCTCCCGCCTCAGCCTCCCGAGTAGCTGGGATTACAGGTGCACGTGCTGCCACACCTGGCTAATTTTTGATTTTTAGTACAGGTGGGGTTTCACTACGTTGGCCAGGCTGGTTTTGAACTCCTGACCTCAAATGATCCACCCACTTCGACCTCCCAAAGTGCTGGGATTACAGGTGTGAGCCACTGCCCGGCCATGTATTTCAGTTTAGAGTGGAGTTCATGCAGATCCCATTTATTCTCCAGGTGGTGGAGATGAGACTGCCAAAGCCGGGTAACAGGCCAAGATGTGGAACTCATACTACGTATACTATGGAAATCCTGCCATTTGGGGCAAGCCGGAAACCGCTACCCCAGTGAGGGAAGCCCCTCCTCCACAGTGTTTCCCTCCAGCCTGCGAAACTCTTTTTCATTCTTCCAGGCCACACTCTGCGCACTCCAGCCTTGGGGCCAGCCCTGGTCTGGGTTCAGCATGCCACTGCCGCCGTCTCCAGCACTCGCCAGCCGGCGTCACTTGGGCAACTGACCAACAAGTGGGGCAGGCCGCAGCCTAGCTCTCTGCCCCAGCGCTGGGATCAGAGGGCGCTGTGTGGGCCTGTGAGCAATGGGCCAGCCTGGGGTGTCCTGAAGGAGCAGGGCCCACACCTTTCCCTTCCTCATCAGCACCCTGAAGGGTCGTGGCCAGGCTGGGCTGGAGGCATCCTGTCTCGAGTTTGGGGGATCGAAGCCCACTGAGCAGTCCTGGCCCGGCCCTCTTCTCTGCCTTGCACGCCCAGAGTGTGGTCCCTACCATACCTTCCAGCCGCCCTGCAGTGCCCAACTTAGCGCTTTTGTAATGATCTTTGCCACGTTCTTTCTTCACTGATGGGTTAAATCATAGACTAAGTGGTTCACATGTGTGGTATTTAAAGAATCTCCTAAAGACTCATTGTGTCCTAGATGACACAGTTAATATTAAGTCACATAAAAGAAAATCTTCATCTCCTTAATCGGAAAGGACACTCGACAGCCATGGCTGTGACCAGGGTTGCATCGAGGTTGCATCCAGCTGAAGTGTGGCGTGTGCCCTGCAGTTGCTCCAGGCAGTCTGGGGGCGCAGCTCCCTGTTCGTGATGTGTGGGTTGGGCTTGCCTTAGGTGAACCCACAGCTGAGGGAGGTGCTCTTTGAAAAGTGAAGGGCGAGCCCAGTCCTCCCCGTCTATACGTGAAGCGCTTTCATCTCCTCAGGCTTATTGTGAAGTGTGTGTGATGTGTGGTCTTTCACCCTTCTGAGAACGGAAGAGTCCGAGATGAAAGTTTTATGGAAATCATATTTTACTTAAAAGAAATGGTGGTATTCCGCATGCTTTTATCTTAAAATGTCCACATTATTAAATCAAAAAAGTAGAGAATCAGAAATGGGATAGATCTTCTGGCTTTTGATGTAAAAAAAAAATAAAAAATCACAAAACCAAAACTGGAAAAAGTCAGCATGAGGCTCCTGACTCATCTCAAAGTGCAGTGGGTCTCAGACACGCACAGCCAGAGCTCATCCACCTTCCGCTCTCCTGTACACAGGGGAGGCTGTTTCTGTCTCTTTGTCTGTGTTCCGTTGGTGGAATGCAGTCCGATTCTCTAGCAGAGCTGCATGTGTGGGCTGCCAACCACATGTCTGTAAAGAGGTGGAAGAAAGCTCAGAAATGGCGCACTCCATTTATCCCACAGAAATGAAGACTTCCATTCATGTGGGAACTGGTACACAAATATTCAGAGCCTTTGTTACTTTATTTGTAATAGCTCGAAACTGGAAACCATGCAGATGCCCTTTCAGAAGGTATTGAATACATTAGAAACACCTCAGCAATGAGGAGTTAATTATTGATACACAGTAACGTGGGTGAACCTCCAGGAAATCATGCTGAGTGCAAAAAGCCAACTTGGATGTGTACTGAGGGATTCTTAATTGTGAAATACCACAGTGGAGACGGAGAAGGGATTCATGCTGGCCAGGTGTTCAGGATGCAGGGGAGAGGCGGGGGGGTGGGGTGGGGGGGTGGGTGGTAGCTGTGAAGGGCAGCCAAGGGCATCCCGTGCTGATGGTGCAGCTCAGCAACTGATTGTGCTGGTGGCTCTGCGAGGCCACACAGTGACATGACCAGAGGTGTGCGCATGCATACGCACACATGTGCACACACACACGTGCACACATAACTGGTGAAGTCTGAATCAGCTCTTCAGCTCTTTGGACTGTGCCAATGTCACTTTTTGGTGTTGGCATCGCACTGGGTTGCATAGGATGCTGGTGTGGGAGGAAGAGAGTTAGGAGTACATGGGACTTTCTGTATATTTTGTTTGCATCCTGTTGTGAATCTCTAGGAATTTCAGAATAAAAGTTAAAAAGAGATCAGGCATGAGCTTGGCAGCACGTTCTTGGTCCAGCGTGGAGAGGGAACAATGAGGTGGCCTGCGTCCTTGGCGGTGGCCTCTGTCTCTCGCGGCTCTGCTGGGGGATCTCACCTTGGTGCACAGCAGCCTCTCCAGCCACCTGCCTGTGTGGAGTCCTGGCACTGTGAGGAATGCAGAGGAGGGAGGTGCCACAGAGCTTAAAATGAAAGGGAAACCAGACAAGTGCTATGAAAAAAAAACACACACACACAAAATACATTGGCTTTCATGAAACCGATGACATTTGTGGACAGCCAAGTTCAGACATGGTCAGGAATAGGCCACTCGTATAGCTGGGTGTTATCACGCGTGGGCAGGGATGGTCAGGCCACTTGAATAGCTGGGTGTTATGCCCAGCGCCTCATGTGCGCTGCCTCGTTTAATTTCATCCTTTCGGGGCAGGTGTTAAATTATTCCCATTCCTATACCACGGGTTAGAAAAGTGAGGCCCTAAGAGGTTCAGCGGCGTGCTCCAAGCTCTAAGCTGGCATGTCTCCCGCCACGACTCAGCCAGCATTCCATTTGGGCTCAGGACGCCGGCCCTGGGGACGGTGCCTCCTCGTGGCTCCCCCAGGGCCCCTGCTTTGCTGCAGTTTTTGTTGGGTTCGTCCTGACCTCCAGTCGCCCTGGTGAGTTAGGGTGACGAGGCTCCTTCCAGCACTGGCGGTCGTCTGGGAGGAAGTCGAGGCGTTCTACAGAAAGACATTTTAATATGAGTGACCTGAGAAATATATTAACCAGGGATTTTTGAATTGCTTCAGTGAAAAATGTTTTTGGCTTTTGCCATTTTGGTATCCTGCATTAGTTCCTTCTCATGGCTCATTTAGGATCTATCTCCTGGGTGGTCGTTTCCATTGCCTTAGGCTCACTTTGATTACAATATCAGCTTTGACACGAGACCTTAGGGCTCCGTGTGACACTTGTGCTCAGAGGCGGGATTACCGTTGGATGCTGGTCTTCAGGTCCTGGTGACACGGGCTCCTGGTTGTTGGGTTTCACAGGCCGCCCTCAGGCTCCTGTGTCTCCCAGGGCCCCAGCCTCACACACTGAGGTAGACGTTGCCTCAACGGCATTGTTCCCGGAAGGGCCTGTGGGGTTGGGGATGGGGTTTCAGGCTGGTGGTTCCTCTCTTCCTCTTCCTCTCCACGCGGTGGGAGGTCCCTGACGGGGCTTCTCTTGTTCTGTCAGCCTCTTCGGGAGCAAGGGACATAAAATGTTTTGCTCCACACCATGTATAAAACGTGTAATTCAGCCGGGCGTAGTGGTTCACGCCTGTAATCCCAGCACTTTGGGAGGCTGAGGTGGGCGGATCATCTGAGGTCGGGAGTTCAAGACCAGCCTGGCCAACATGGTGAAACCCTGTCTCTACTAAAAATACAAAAGAAAAAGAAATTGGCCAAGCCTGGTGGTGGGTGCCTGTAATCCCAGCTACTCGGGAGGCTGAGGCGGGAGAATCACTGAAACCCGGGAGGCGGACATTGCAGTGAGCTGAGATCGCACCACTGCACTCCAGCCAGGGCAACAAGAGTGAAACTTCATCTCAAAACAAACAAACAAAACATGTAATTCGTAGCTGGTAGGGGCTTGAGCGTTTTTTGCAGTGAATTAGAACTGGCCCAGATGACTAAAAACGTTTTTAATCATGTTTTACCTTTAAGATTTTGACTTCAGCGTTCCAGGATCCATGAAGCTTCATAATCTTATTTCTAAGCTGAAAAAGTGGATCAAAATCTTGGAGGCCAAGACCAAGCAACTCCCCAAATTCTTCCTCATAGAGGAAAAGTGCCGGTTCTTGAGCAATTTCTCGGCACAGACAGCTGAAGTGGAAATTCCCGGGGAGTTTCTGATGCCAAAGCCAACGCATTATTACATCAAGATTGCACGGTGAGTGGGCCAGCCTGGCAGGTGGAACTAACCCATGGCGCCCATGGACATGGAGCCCCATGGGAGCTCCAGGGTGGACCCTGTGGGGAATTTTGGACACAGATTCCCTGACATGGGAGAACGTAAGATGATTCTGGAATGTAAGTGGTCAGGCACTTTACGAGTTCTGCCCGCGCTGACTGGTTAGCTGTCCTGAGTGCAGTCTGGGTTTGCATTCAGCAGACCTTCTTCCGAGTCACCATAGGACTTGACAAAACAGTGTGTGTCCCACTCTTTTAAATCCTCGAAGCACAGTATTAAGGCAGAATCAGACGATTGTAGCATTTCCTAGAGTGTGCTGCCATCTCATTTGAAATGCGGAAAGGGCTTTGAAGAGGTTTCTCTTAACAAAAAGTGTGTTTCGTCTTTATTTCTGAACCAGACACAGCTCTGCTTTTCTATATGTCCAGAGTTTAGTTGCCCTTTCCTCCAAATCTGGCTCCTGTCCTGGCCAGCTGTCCCTCCTCCTTGACTTCCGTCCGTGGCTGCTGAATTGAAAATATTGTGACTCATTTACACCACATCAGGGTGAGGCAGGGTACAAATAAATTGATAAACGACCGCTGGCCTACACAGTCCGTTTTCCCGTGACAGTTCGGACATTCCTAGCTTCTTCTCAAGACAAGGACTGGTAGCAGAGATGCAGGGCATGTCCTCATGGCTTCTCGCTCTGGCAGGTTCATGCCCCGGGTAGAGATTGTGCAGAAGCACAACACTGCAGCCCGGCGGCTGTACATCCGGGGACACAACGGCAAGATCTACCCATACCTCGTCATGAACGACGCCTGCCTCACAGAGTCACGGCGAGAGGAGCGTGTGTTGCAGCTGCTGCGTCTGCTGAACCCCTGTTTGGAGAAGAGAAAGGAGACCACCAAGAGGCACTTGTTTTTCACAGGTAGGGTTGAGAGCCACACCTTGCTGGGTGCACAGGCAGCTTCACAGGTGGGGATGAGAGCCACACCTCGTGGGGTGCACAGGCAGCTCACGTTAGCCTTTGAGGTTCCAGCTGCGTCAGCAGAGAATGTTGTAGTCTGTGCTGACCAGGGAAGGCCTCAGGAAGAGGAGCAGCTCCGGGCCTTCAGGCTTCTCACTGAGAGATGAGAGCTGTGTCCACCTTTCCTCTAAGGCAAGCTTGTCCAACCTGCGGGCTCCATGCGGCCCACGATGCCTTTGAATGTGGTTCGACACAAATTCGTCAACTTTCTTAGAACATTATGAGATTTCTTTTTCTTTTTTTTTTTCTTTTTTAGCTCATCACCTGTCGCGTCAGTGTATTTTATGTGTGGCCCGAGACAGTTCTTCCAATGTGGCCCAGGGAAGCCAAAAGATTGGACATCCCTGTTCTAAGGTCTTTTGCACTCTACGGAGTGGGCCCTTGGGAGAGCTGGCGCCTCTCAGTGGGTGCTGCCGGTTTTGCTTCTCCTCCTGGGAACCCAGGCTGCTGGGAGGAGAAGTGAAACCGCCCCGGCCGAGCCTGGGCGCCAGCGGGGCAGCAGCATGCATCAGGTTTCCAGCGCGCCTCGAGCTGCTTCACACGCTGCACTCTGGGCCCTCCCTGAATTTCATTCCTGGGTGAAACGCAGGACTCGGGAAAGTCTAGCTGCCCTGTTAAGGCCACAGAAATTGCCAGGGGGACACAAATAGCTGATAAGCAACCTCTGAATGAAGTCTTTGTCACTGAGTTATCGTGAGTGGCCTGATTGTACCGGCACGTAGTTGAGATGCTTATAATGTTATCCAGAGAAGAGAGCCACTTTGATGACTTTTTAGCATGTAATCTCTGAAGTCGGGAGCCTGCTGCAATGTATGTTATCTAGTCCTTTATGGAACTTTCTTTTGCCACCAAAGCTGTGATCAGCCCCTTTTGACCTGAAATCTCTGACCCTTAATTTTTTTATATCTCAAAATAAGATTTTTTTAAAAGCCTAAAGAAAGCTCAAAATGCATCACAGAAAGCTGTGTATGTTTTAACATGTATATAACATGACCTGTAGTGTTGATTCCAGCTGTGGGTTATTGATTTCTCTGCTTCCAAATGCTTGGTCAGCACGGAATGGTGGTCCTAATGTGTGTCCTGGAGTCATTTGGGGATTTCTTTATGGGTAGACGCCAGGACAGCAAGCCATCAGCTGTGGCTTAACTGACATTAGACAGAATCAGCCACTTGGTTCACAGAAGTCAGAATCATCTGTGTGCACTTCACGTGCCCCTGACTCCACGTCAGGGGTTACAGTGGCTGGGACACAGCTGCCACTGGGACCCTCACCGGGCAGGCTTAATCTGCCATCTTCTGGAAATCTTTCAGCTCCCTCCAACTTTATTGCAACAAGATATCTGAATATTCCCTGAACCTAGTATCTTCACAAAGTATTATCTCATTTAGTCCACAAACAACCCTATGGGGTAGGTACTATTATCCCACTTTTGGAAGAGAAACTGCACACAAGTCTGGTGCTGCTCCCCAAGGTGACGTCACTGGGGAGACAGGCTCTGGAGTGGTCGCCCAGCACTCCTGCCACCTCCAGCTGACTCAGACCACAGTGGTTTCGGTGCAGGTTAGCATCCTGTCTGGCAGGTCATAGATTAACTGCATCTCCAATACCGAATGGTGATTGGGAACAGAGTACTGGTCACCATTTGTGGACAGGGATTTACACATTAATGGGGCTAGACGATCAGGTTGATGCTGGTTGCTTTCCTTATGTGGACAGAACACAGAAGATGACCTGAGGGATGATTTTCCTCCTCCAAAGATGGGGCACAGCCGTCCTAGGTGCTGAAAGACAAGTTTGCATCATTAGACAGCAGCTGTCTCAGAGCAGGAAAGCCAGACTCTTCCCATAGACTCTGATTAAGGAAAGCCTCTAAGAGTGAGCATTTGGCAGAGTCTATTTTTTTTTATTTTTATTTTTTTGAGACGGAGTTTCACTCTCTCATTCAGGCTGGGGTGCAGTGGCGCAATCTCAGTTCACTGCCACCTCCACCTCCTGGGTTCAAGCAATTCTCCTGCCTCAGCCTCCCGAGTAGCTGGGACTACAGGTGCGCACCACCACGCCTGGCTAATTTTTGTATTTTTAGTAGAGATGGGGTTTTGCCATGTTGGCCAGGCTGGTCTCAAACTCCTGACCTCATGTGATCCACCCACCTTGGCCTCCCAAAGTGCTGGGATTACAGGCGTGAGCCACCGTGTCCGGCCAAGATGTCTTTTTAAGATTGCCTTCTAAAGCATTTCTGTTTGTGGACACAAGGTGACGATCAGTTCGTGCCGTCAGAGCCTCATGCCATCTGTTGAGCAAATGGATGGTGCATGACCACCGGGTTCTTCCAGCTAAGCCCCCAAGGCATACAGAGCCGGGTCAGCTCTGCTCCCAGTGGCACTCTGACAGTGGAGCTGAGCACTGGCCCGCGGTCACCCTCAGCCTGCCCCGTTTCTCTTCCTCTCTCCCCAGTGCCCCGGGTTGTGGCGGTTTCCCCACAGATGCGCCTCGTGGAGGACAACCCCTCTTCACTTTCCCTTGTGGAGATCTACAAGCAGCGCTGCACCAAGAAGGGCATCGAGCATGACAACCCCATCTCCCGTTACTATGACCGGCTGGCTACGGTGCAGGCGCGGGGAACCCAAGCCAGCCACCAGGTAGCAGTGGGGCCGGGCCGGGGGCCGAGCTGCCGCCTGCAGCCCTCCTGTGTGGGGCAGTGCCTGGAGACAGGGGTGTTTAGGAGATGAACAGGCATTTGTTGGGGGCCACCTCTGTCATTTAAAGTAACTTTATTAGACTCATGAGATGGTGGAAATGAGACAGCTATTGACCTTGGTGAGAGGACACTTGTCGTGGACGGTTTGTTATGACCAGACACGGGTCAGTCCTCGACCTTGGAGAGGCCCCTTGTCCTCTGCCTGTACTTACAAAGAAGCGCCGAAATTAGAATTTTAAAGTAAGTTTCTGGCAGGCTCACTTGACAGCCACACCTGATCTGAGGTGATGGGAGGCTGTTCACAGGCTTCATTCATCCACTTCATGTTCCCGTTCACCTGGTCTGCTGCTGGAGGTGTTAGGCGATGTGCAGCATGTGTGCTGTTTTCTAAAATACAAAAAGCGACAGACTCTGGAGTGCATGGGGCCCAGCTGTTTCGGTTGCCTGAGCCCGGAGCATGGTGCCCACAGGAGTCTTGGGTGGCCCTGGCCTGCAGCCCCGCGGAGGTGCAGAGGCCCCTCATTCACCTGCACGTTTTTGCCCTTGGTAGGAGGCAGGGCAGGTATGGGCTTTAGGTGGGGAGATTTTTGGGGGATTGTGTGGGGCACCCAGGGGCAGCTGTTTTGGCCTCTCCCTGGGTGCCCCGTGGTCCTTTCTATGGGTCCCAAGAAGGAGAGACCACAGAGGTGGATGCTGTGACCTTGTCCCGAGTCACCCAGGGACTTGTTCCAGTTCTCCTGGCTCCTGGAGGACTTAGTTTGGTTGAGGAAGGTTGAGCCCATGGTGTACTCTGTGGCCCAGGGCACGGCAGGGCCCGAGGTGTTCCAGGCTGCAGCATCAGGTGCAGCCTCCAGCTCTGTGCAGGCAGAGGCATGGATCCCTGTTTCTGATCAGCCTCTGTTGACAGAGTTCATGGCCTCTCTTGGGAATTGACACCAGGGCTTTTTTGTGGCACAGGCCATGGCCTGGTCATTCTGTGGACGATGGGCAGTTCTGAGGTATTTGCAGGAGAGGAATGGATTATATTCTTAAGGCGACATTAACTTTCGACAGCGTGGAAGCCAGTGACAAATACGTGCTGACCTCAGAGTCATCCTGTTTCTAAACAGCGTGAGTGACCAACTAGGCAGTTTGTTCCAGCTTAGCAGCTGCCAGGGCCTATAGGCAGAGGGAGATGCCCACAGCACAGAGGAATCCAGCTTCAGAGCCGCTTCCTCCTCTTGTTTATTTTGTTATTTATTCTACTCCTTCATTCTTCTCTCTCTTTTTTTTTTTTTTTTTTTTTTTAAAGATAGAAGTTTCGCTGTTGTTGCCCAGGCTGGAGTGCAATGGCGCGATCTCGGCTCACCGCATCCACCGCATCCTCCGCCTCCTGGGTTCAAGCGATTCTTCCACCTCAGCCTCCTGAGTAGCTGGGATTATAGGTGCCTGTGACCACGCCTGGCTAATTTTTGTATTTTTAGGAGAGACGGGGTTTCACCATGTTGGCCAGGCTGGTCTCGAACTCCTGACCTCGTGATCCACCCACCTTGGCCTCCCAAAGCGCTGGGATTACAGGCGTGAGCCACCATGCCCAGCCCAGCCTTTTTTGTTTTGTTTTGTTTTTTAACTAAATAAAAAAGCTCCTCCAGACTGTTGTAAGCCTTTAATTTCTAGAGTTCTGACAAAGTTGATTTTGATGGTTTTGCCAGCATTCTCACTGCTTAAGGAGCAGATTTTGGAACTCCTTTGTAGTCTCAGAAGTGCTTCTTCCCATTTGACAGATGAGGAAACAAACAAACTGCATGTGTCGCCGGTGGCCTCCCTTGTTCTTGCCGGCAGAAGGGCCTGCTTTCTCACAGCCATTCCCACGGAGCACGTGGGTAGGACTAAGCTGGGAAAAGACCCCGTAGATGGCCTGTACCAGATGGTCGAACGGGAAGTCCATTAACTGAGTGAACTCTTACTGAGTTGGTGATGTCTGCAGTAGTCTATGAGTCTCTAGTACAGAGTTCAGTCTCTCGTGTGGTGTGTGTGGTTAGACCAGCTCCTTCAGTTTGTGAAACATCTGTCATTAGTATAAAGTCTTGGTTGGAAGTGGTGCTGCTGTTGTCCGGCTGTTGTGTTCTGTTAATTGGCCTGATATATTCCATAGTCAGCAAGGGTGGAAGTGTTCAGATATTTACCTGCATTCTTGTCAGGTATCGCGTATCAGGTAACTGCAGCTTTGACACAGACCAGCCGCATTGGTGCTTTAGAGCAGACAGCGGCGAACCCTGGAGGAAAACAGCCGTCTTGTGCCTCCTCGCCTTCAGTCTCCTAACAATGCGTGCGTTAAATCTGTCACCAGCATTTACAGAATTTACTCTTGGTGCTAAGTTAAAGAGGAATTGCAATTTGAGAATTTTTCTTTTCCAAAAAAAATCAGTGAGTGAGATGGGAGTGTCACGGAGCGCTGTGTTTCAGGTCCTCCGCGACATCCTCAAGGAGGTTCAGAGTAACATGGTGCCGCGCAGCATGCTCAAGGAGTGGGCGCTGCACACCTTCCCCAATGCCACGGACTACTGGACGTTCCGGAAGATGTTCACCATCCAGCTGGCTCTGATAGGCTTCGCGGAATTCGTCCTGCATTTAAATAGACTCAACCCCGAGATGTTACAGATCGCTCAGGTAACCTGCTTTGAACAGCCAGATCCTCTCCTCGTGACATCGCCTTTCTGCTGAAGTTCCTAAAGTGTCTCCTTCTGAAATTTAGGACACTGGCAAACTGAATGTTGCCTACTTTCGATTTGACATAAACGACGCGACTGGAGACCTGGATGCCAACCGTCCTGTCCCATTTCGACTCACGCCCAACATTTCTGAGTTTCTGACCACCATCGGGGTCTCCGGCCCGTTGACAGCGTCCATGATTGCGGTCGCCCGGTGCTTCGCCCAGCCAAACTTTAAGGTGGGTCTCCGCGTCATCCTATCACAGGCGCAGGCTAGAGCCAATCAGATGCCTGCGCGTCACGGCCTTGCAGGAGCTGCTGATCTGCCTCACAGGCTCTGCGCTCTCCACAGTGGCCAGCACCCCTGTGTGTTATGTCCTTTGCTGTGAGGGCAAGGGATGGTTTTCTCTTTGGTTCACTCTTGTCTGTAATGCTTGGAGCGGGCCTGCCTGACACTCGGCAGATGCCGGAAGGTGTCAAGTGAACAAATAAACAGATTGGGCCTCGGTCGCAGCATGGCCGCCTTTGTCATCTAGGTCCGCGCTGCCCAACACTGAGGCCTTCTGGCTGCTGCTCCAAGTGGAGGAAGGGATTTGTCCCCCAGCGGCTCCCCCAGCCCGTCCTGAGGGCACACAGCCTGGCCTGGTGCTGAGACTCGACTGGCCCTCGGTGGCCCTGAGCGGCCGCTGTGGTTGAGTCCCACCTTGTTAGGAAGCTGCCCCTGTGGGCTGTTCTTGGTTAAACACAAGTCGTCTCGTTCTCTCCCTCACGCAGGTGGATGGCATTCTGAAAACGGTTCTCCGGGACGAGATCATTGCTTGGCACAAAAAAACGCAGGAGGACACGTCCTCTCCTCTCTCGGCCGCCGGGCAGCCAGAGAACATGGACAGCCAGCAACTGGTGTCCCTGGTTCAGAAAGCCGTCACCGCCATCATGACCCGCCTGCACAACCTCGCCCAGTTCGAAGGCGGGGAAAGCAAGGTGAACACCCTGGTGGCCGCGGCAAACAGCCTGGACAATCTGTGCCGCATGGACCCCGCCTGGCACCCCTGGCTGTGACTGTGGCCGCCACGGCTACCCGGAATGTGAAGGGCGCCCCGGGCTCTGAGCCCGCAGCTTTTACGACTTCTCCCTGCCTCGTTCCTTATATTCACAGAAGCCCCATAGTTTCACTGGGTTGCAGTTATTTTCCTGGTAGTTTGCGTGTGAGAGAGGGAGAATATAGTTTTAGAGGAAGCTGAACTATGACGATGCTGGGCGAAGCGGTTGGAAATGGCAGAGCTGAAACTTATTCCAGGCTTTCAAAATAATCTTTTAAGAAGCCAGGATTCTCCGGTCTGGAATTTCTGGGTGAGTCCTTTTTTTATGGTGTCCTCCCTGTGTGAATGTACAGGTGGAACTGTACGAACAGCTCCCTTCCATCCATTTTTAACTCTTTCGGAAATAACACCTCACAGCAGCTTCGTGCTTTTGTACAGACCTTTGTAACAAGTGTACAGAAAACTCATTTTGTTTGAGAAACAGGAGTTGATGAACCCATCATGCTGGTTTTTCTCTGAGCACAAAGTTTTAGGCTGTACACAGCCAGCCTTGGGAATCTTGTTGAGCGTTTGGCGTGGATCCACGGGGCCAGGCCACCCTGCGGGAGCGCCACACGCATCCACTTTGGATTCAGCGGGTGAAGACAGAACTCTGAGAGTCTGCAGGCGGCTCCTGTGCTTTTTATTTCTGGCTCTTCGGATGTCTTCTAGACATTTACTATCATTGCACCTGAAGAAAAAATCACTTTTACCTTCCTAATTTAAAAAGACAAAACAGAAATGTACGTTCCTTCGCTAGCTTTAGTCTTTCTGTTCCCATTTTTATAAATCTGAGCATTGATAATGTTCTATCTAAATTTGTACAGTGTGATTTTTTTTTAGAATAAATATTTTATAAAAGGGTTTATTGTCCCTTGTTTATGTTAAAATGCTTGTTTCCATGAGGGGTTTCTTCCCTCTCAATGTCCCTAGCCCCTTGGGAACCAGAGGCCCCAGAGACAGTGTGGGCTCCTCAGCGTAGCCTCTTGGTGACAGCGTGCGCTGCCTGGGCAGGCACAGTGCTGCTGTGATCACAGGGGAGGCCATGACTTGGCACGTGGGAAGCCAGCTCAGAGCATATTCAGTCAAGTTGATGAGGAATGGCGGCCCGACCTCAGCAGCAGGTCGGCGTGCGGGACTCTCAGAATGGCGGCCCGATCTCAGCAGCGGGTCGGCATGCCAGACTCTCGGAGCCCTCAGCTATCTTCATGTGTTTCAGGACTGCTGCCATGTAACGTGTGTGTGTGGAGCGTGTGCGGAGTGTACCCGAAGCATGCCCGGAGGCTCAGCATGAAGCACTCTGTACCCAGCTCTACCTCCTCATTGTCCTTCATCCAGTGTGTACCTTCAGCCAGGCCTGCCCTCGTGTGGGAGGGGCAGTCCCCAAGGAGCACCACGCCATGATGTCAGAAACATCTTCTTCGAGGAAGATGGCCCTTTACAGGCCCCAGGGGACGGGGGCAGCACGGAGCCCTCTCTGACCTCTGCCGCAGGCCACAGAACTTTCTCCAGCCCTTGACTCTCCTTGCCTTTCATTTACCCTCCATTGTTCCAGGCTACCACGGAATGATGATTACAGCTGAGTTTACCCAAATCCCACCACAGGGTCAAATGAAAGGGCCTTGACAAGATGTCCCTTGGCAGCTTGAGATCGCAGTTGTGTTGCTGGGTTATGGCCTGGGTACAGGCTGGTTTGCAGTGGGCGGTACTGGCAGCTACCATCAAGGTCTCTGTGCTGGGCTCCAGCCCTCAGCCCAGAGGGGTGGTTCCCCACTTTATAGAGAGGGGGTTTCCAGCTCACAGAAGGTGAGAAGCTTGTCCCAGGCCTGGATTAGCTGTGGAGAAACTGGGAGGGAAGCCCGTCCAGCCTGATTCCAAGCCCACATGCTGCTCACAGGTCAAGGCCAAGGGACTGATTTTTGCCAGTCTGACTGGACTCAAGTTACTTCCCAGTTCCTTGCAGAGAGCTGCCTTTGTAAGACGGTGTCTTGGGTTCTGGAATGATGGGAGCCGTGCTTTGCAAATGAGGAGTGATTGCGTGCTCATCTGGCAGCTGGTGGGTGTCCTGCTGGCGTCAGGCCTGAGCGGTGACCGTGCTCCTCTGATTGTCCTCACTGCGTGTGACAAGGCCTGGGCCACTGTGTGAGTCGTCTTGCGCTCCATGAAGCCTCGTATCTGTGCAGATGTGTGGGTGGCGTTAGCGGGTTGGGGGACATTTGTCTTTCACACTGGAGAATGGGAGTCTGGAGCTACTGGTGAGGAAGAGGCCCGGCCTGCTGCCAGGTTCACCCACACCTTCCCCCTGGTTGTTGGGAAAACCAACCTTGGAATGGCCAAGGCAGGAGATAGCACCTCCCCAGTGAAGATCCAGGAGCTCTCATGAGCTCCACGTGGAAAGATCAAGGATCTGGAGTCTGGAGCCCTTCAGGCAGCAACTCAGTGACCATGAACCTCAGCTCTGTCCACCCGGCACAGCATTGCTGGGAGCTGGACCCGGGAGGCTGCCGGCTCCAGAGTGAGGAGGGTCCAGACCATGCAGACAATATGCCCTTTTTCTCCAAACACCATTTCAAGGTAAGTGCTATGATCAGACTTCTTTTTATTCTTGTGGTAAGATATGTATAACATCAAATTTACCATTTTGATGAATTTTAAGTACACAGTTGAGTGGCATTATGCACCTTCGTTGTGCAGCAATCACCAGCATCCATCTCCAGAACTTTTACATCTTCCTATCTGGAAAAATCTGTCCTCATTAAACACTCAATCCCCATCAGCCCTCCCCTCCGCCCCTGCCAACTACCATTCTAATTTCTGTCTCTGTGAATTTGATGACTCTAAGGACCTCATGTAAGTGGAATCATACAATATTTGTCTTTTTCTGACTGTTTTTTGTTTGTTTTTGTTTTGAGACGGAGTTTCACTGTCGTGGCCCAGGCTGGAGTGCAGTGGCACGATCTCGGCTCACCGCAACCTCCGCCTTCCAGGTTCAAGCGATTCTCCTGCCTCAGCTTCCTGAGTAACTGGGATTTCAGGCCCCTGCCACCACACCCGGCTAATTTTTGTATTTTTAGTAGAGACGGGGTTTCACCATGTTGGCCAGGCTGGTCTTGAACTACTGACCTCAGGCGATCCACCCACTTCGGCCTCCCAAAGTGTTGGGATTACAGGCATGAGCCGCAGCACCCAGGCTTTTGTGACTGTTTTATTTCGCTTAGCATAATGACCTCAAGGTTCATCCATGCTGCAGCGTGTCAGACTCTCCTTCCTTTTTTAAGGCTGAATTGCATTGCGTTGCCTGTGTAGACATTTTGTTTGTTCGTTCATCTGCTGATGGGTACTTGGCTTCTCTCTCTCTTGTCCACTATGAATAATGCTCCTCTGAACATAGGCATACAAATATTTGTTCAATTTCCTACTTTTAGTTCTTTGGTTATCTACCCAGAAGTAGGCTTGCTGGATCATATAGGAATTCTATCTTTAATTATTTGAGGAACTGCCATGCTGTTTTCCATAGCAGCTGTATCATTTTACGTTCCCACCAGCAATAGGTAAGGTTTTCTGTGTCTTCACGTTCTTGCCAACACTTGCAATGTTCTGTTTTTTTGTTTGGTGGTGGTGGTGGTGGTTGTTTTGAGATGGAGTCTCGCTCTGTCACCCAGGCTGGAATGCAGTGACACGATCTCAGCTCACTGCAAGCTCTGCCTCCCGGGTTCATGCCATTCTCCTGCTTCAGCCTCCCGAGTAGCTGGGACTACAGGTGCCCGCCACCACGCCTGGCTAATTTTTTGTATTTTTAGTAGAGATGGGGTTTCACCTTGTTAGCCAGGATGGTCTCGATCTCCTGACCTCATGTGATCCGCCCACCTTGGCCTCCCAAAGTGCTGGGATTACAGGCGTGAACCACCACGCCCGGCTGTTTTTTTTTGTTGTTGTTGTTGTTGTTTTATGACATCCATCCTAATGGGCATGAAGTGGTACTTCACTGTGGTTTTGATTTGCATTTCCCTAGTGATGAGTGAAGTTGAGCAGCTTTTCATATGCTTGTGAGCCAGTCATATATCTTCTTTGGAGATGTGTCAATTCTAGTCCGTTACCCGTTTTTCAATTGAGTTGTTTTTGTTGTTGAGTTACAGTTCTTTATATAGTCTGGATAGTAATCCCTTGGAGATAGATGGTTTACAAATAATTTCTAATATTGTGTGAGTTGCCTTTTCACTCTGTCGATAGTGTCATTTGATGCACAAAAGTTTTTAATTTTGATGCAGTTCAATTTATTTTTCCTTTTGTCGCCTTTGCCTTTCATGTAATGTCAAAACATCATTGCCAAATCTAATCTCATGGAGCTTTTCTCCTATGTAGTCTTCTAAGAGTTTTATAGTTTTAACACTTACTTTAGATCTTTGGTCCACTTTGAAGTTAATTTGTGTATATGCTATAAGCTAAGGGCCCAACTGAATTCTTTTGCTTGTGGATATCTGGTTTTCCCAACATAATTTTGTTGAGAAGACGATCCTGTTGGAAAGGGTGTTGGCATCCCAAAATCAGTTGACGCATATGGTGTGGAGAGTTGATTTCTGGGCTCTCTGTTCTGTTCAGTTGGTCTGTCTGTCTGTCTTTATGCCACCACTACAATGTTTTGCTTACTGTAGCTTTTTACTAAGATTTGAAACCAGGAAGTGTAAATTCTCTTAGTTTGTGCTTCTTTTTCAAGATTGTTCTGGATTTGGGGTCCCCTGCAATTTCATACAAATTTGAGGATTTATTTTTCTGTTTCTGCTAAAATGTTGGGATTTTTTCTTTCTTTCTTTCTTTCTTTTTTTTTTTTTTTTTTGAGACGGAGTCTTGCTGTGTCACCCAGGCTGGAGTGCAGTGGCGCCATCTCGGCTCAGTGCAACCTCCACCTCTTGGGTTCAAGTGATTCTCCTGCCTCAGCCTCCCAAGTAGCTGGGATTACAGGCGCATGCCACCACGCCCAGCTAGTTTTTGTATTTTTGTAGAGATGGAGTTTCACCATGTTGGCCAGGCTGGTCTTGAACCCCTGACCTCAGGTGATCCACCCGCCTTGGCCTCCCAAAGTGCCGGGATTGCAGGCGTGAGCCACTGCGCCCAGCCCAATGTTGGGATTTTGATAGTGATTGTATTGCACCTATAGATCACTTTGAGTAGTAATGACATCTTAACAATATTTTGGCCAGGTGTGTTGGCTCACACCTGTAATCTCAGCACTTTGGGAGGCTGAGGCAGGAGGATTGCTTGAGGCCAGGAGCTTGAGACCAGCCTGGGCAACATAGTGAGACCTCATCTCTACCAAAAATATAAAAATTAGCTGGGTGTGTTGGTGTGTGCTTGTAGTCACAGCTACATGGAAGGCTGAGCAAGGAGGATCACTTGACCGCAGAAGTTGGAGGCTGCAGTGAGCTATGATTATAGCACTGTACTCCAGCCTGGATGGGAGAGCATCTCAAAATAAAATGAAAAATTAAAAATACAATATAGTATGTCTTTTATTCCATAAGCTTGGAATGTCTTTTTTTTTTTTTTTTTTTTTTTTTTTTTGAGACAGAGTCTCGCTCTGTCACCCAGGCTGGGCTGCAGTGGCAGGATCTCCGCTCACTCTAAGCTCCACCCCCTGGGTTCACGCCTCAGCCTCCCGAGTAGCTGGGACTACAGGTGCCCGCCACCACGCCTGGCTAACTTTTTGTATTTTTAGTAGAGATGGGGTTTCACCGTGTTAGCCAGGATGGTCTTGATCTCCTGACCTCGTGATCCGCCCACCTTGGCCTCCCAAAGTGCTGGGATTACAGGCATGAGCCACCACGCCCGGCCCGTCTTCTATAATTTCTTTAATGAATGATTTACAGTTTTCAGTATGCAAGTATTTGACTTTGTTGGTTAAGTGTGTTCCTGTTTATTCTTTTTAATGCCGCTGTAAATGGAATTGTTTTCTTAAGTTCCTCTTTGGATTATTTATTGTTAGTGTATAGAAACACAGCTGATTTTTGTATGTTGATTTTTGTATCCTACAATTTTGCTAAATATGTTTATTCTAATAGTTTGTTTTCGTTAGACTTTTCTATAATCATGTCATCTGTAAACAGATAATTTTACCTCTTCCTTTTCAATTTGGATTTTTTTTCCCCATTTGCCTAATTGTTCTGGCTGGAATTTCCACTTCTGTGTTGAGTACAAGTGGCAAAAAACGGTCACCTTTGTCTCATTCCTTATCTTAGAGGAAGCCCTGTCAGTCTTTCACCATTGAGTATGATCTTAGCTCTGGGTTTTGCATAGTGGCCTTTATTATGTTGAGGTGTTTTCCTTCTATTCCTAGTTTGCTGGAAGAAGCTATTATCTGAAAAGGTGATACATCTTGTCAAATGCTTTTCTGTATCAGTTAAAATGATTTTGTGGTTTTTCCTCTTTATCCTGTTCATTTGTTGAATTATCCTTGCACATCCCAGGAATAAATCCCAATTTATCATGGTATATAGTCCTTTTAATATGCTGTTGGATTTGGTTTGCTAGTATTTTGTTGAAAATCTTTGCATCAGTATTCATAGGGGCCATTAGTTTGTAGTTTTCTCCTGGTGCCTGGCTTTGGTATCAGGGTAATATTCAAGGTCATGTTATAAAGCCTTGATCCTACATCCTAGCTCTGCTCTCAACAAAGTCATCCTGCCTCTTGAGAGCATAGACATGGAAAAAAATCGGCACACACAAAAAATATGTATACATATATATCTGTATATGATCATCAGGTAAAAATCAGAAGACAAGGATGCTATGGCTTCCTCAGGGAGCTGCAGTGCTTATGGTGGTGGAAGGGAAGATGAAAGAACAAACGAGAGATTTTCAAAAGAGCATGTTTTAAAAAAGTCATTGGCCGGGTGCGGTGGCCCATGCCTGTAATCCCAGCACTTTTGGAGGCCAAGGCGGGCAGATCACCTGAGGTCAGGAGTTCGAGACCGGCCTGGCCAACCATGGTGAAACTCCCTCTTTACTAAAAATACAAAAATTAGCCAAGCGTCGTGGCAGGCGCCTGTAGTCCCAGCTACTCGGGAGGCTGAGGCAGGAGAATCGATTGAACCCGGGAGGCGGAGGTTGCAGTGAGCCGAGACCATGTCATTTGCACTCCAGCCTGGGCGACAAGAGCAAAACCCTGTCTCAGAAAAAAAGAAAAGTGATCAAGGTAGTAGACACGGTAGATGTGGGCACACAGATAGGCTTACCAACTTGTTTAAAGCCCCAGCTACCTAGTGATGACACTGAGATCAAAACCTGAAAATACTCCGACTTTTGACAGTAGAAAATGCCCCAACAAGCCAGACACACCTTCCCTAACCTAGAGTGCTGCATCCTCTCACAGACATCAGAGCGCAGGACTGTGTCTGCTGGCTAAGCTTACAGACACACACTGCATTCTAGTGACTGTGCCAGGGTGAGAAATAAAAAAAGATATAAGAGTGACATCCAGCAAGGGGACAGAAGAGGAAGGAATCTCTCTCCGCACCGAGACAAAAATTGGAGTGGCAGAATCTGTCTGAGGTAACCGTTTTGGAACTCTGGAGTCTAATTTGGATGCTTGCAACTTCCAAGGAAAATCTTGGCTAGTAAGTTGCAGTTAATTTCGGTCAATTTCAGCCTTTAGGATATTAGCCTCTCCCCATCCTGAGTCTTGTGGTAGGCAGCCATGCCCGTGTTCCTGGCATGACTTCCTGGAGCCAGGGTGAAAAGTAAGGATCTGGCCTCCACGTATCAAGGTTCAGTGTTTTGATTGCAGAAGTGCAAACATAGAGGTGGGTAGCCATTGTTGCATTCCCCACTGGCTGAAGTGGCTTCCAGAGGATTTAAGGGAACAGCCTGAGCTATTGTTTTTCTTCTTACCTGTTTTTCCATTTGGGGAGCCAGACTTAAGGATGAGGATATTGAAAAGCACGTGTGCGGACAACTTACTTGGGCCTCCTGCCAACAGCCAGTAAGATGCCAGATCCCTCCGTCACAAAGTCACATGAAAATGAATTCTGCCAACAACCTGGAGGAGCCTGCAAGAAGATTCTCCCTGGTTGAGCCGAGAGATGAGAATACAGTCTGGCTGACACCTTGATCGCAGCCTTGTGAGTCCCTGAGCAGAGAAATCAACTGTGAAATAAATGTGTATACAGGGCAATTTAGAAAGCCACTCCACATACCTAGAGAAATATGCAGGCTCAGAAGAGACCTGGGAAGACTTTAAGCTTTCACCTCAAGCTGATCCTGAGATACCCTCAACAGTTGGTGTGGGGAGACAAGAGTAAATGCTTGGGGGGGGGAAAAGGAGAATCTGATTTCCAGAGTTATAAGATTCAAATGTCCAGTTTTGAACAAGAAACAATCACAAGACCCTCAAAGAAATAGAAAAGTATGGCACGTTCAAAGAAACAAATCAACAGAAACCATCACTGAGGAAGTGCTGACAGCAGACTTACTAGACAGTAACTTTAAAACAACTGTTTGAAAGATGCTGAAGGAGCTAAAGGAAAACAAAGACAGGAGAACAGTATATGAACAAAATGAGAATATCAATAAATAGAAATTTTATAAAGGAAGCAAATTCTGGAACTAAAAAGTACAATAACTGAAATGAAAAATTCCCTAAAGGGTTCAAAATATTTAAGCAGGTAGAAGAACCACTCAATGAGCTTGAAGATAGGGCAATTGAAACTGTTGAATCTGGGGAATCAAAAGAAAAAAAATGAAGAAAGTAAATGAAAACCTAAGGAACCTACCTATGGAACGCCATAAATGAGACCAGAAGTAGAGAGGCAAGGGCAGAAAGTATATTTAAAGAAAGTTCAACAGAAAACTGCTCATATTTGATTTAAAAAAAAAATGTATCTACAAACCCAATTAGCATAACAAACTCTGGATAGGATAAGCTCAAGGAAACACACACCAAGACACTTCATTGAAGACAAAAGAAAACCTTGAAAGCAGCAAGAGAGAAGTAATTTATCACATACAAGAGATTCTCAAGATTATCAGCATATTTTTCATCAGAAACTTTGGGAATCAGAAGAGAATGGGCTCATATATGAAAACTGCTGAAAGAAAGAAAACCTGTTAGAATTCTATATCTAACAACTGTCCTTTAGAAATGAGGAAGAAATTAATACTTTCCCAGATAAAAGCTGAGGGAGTTCATTATCATTCTTTGCAAGAAATGCTAGAAGGAGTCTTTCAGGTTGAAACGCTGAACACTATAAACTTCTTTAAAAGAACACTAAGCATCTTACAACTTGAAGTTGTAAGAAGAAATAGAGATCTCCAGTAAAGGTAAATACATGGACAGTTATAAAATCTAGTATATTCTAATGATGGTTTGTAACTCTTTTTATTTTCTACATGATTAAAAAGACAGATCCATTAACAACTGCTAATATTGGGTGCACAACGTATAAAGATGTAATTTGTGATGTCAGTAACAGTAAGGGAGACAGAGCAGTACAGGAGCAGAGTTCTGTATGTTATTCAAATTAGGTTGATATAAATTCAATTTAGGTTGTTGTAATGTTAGGATGTCAAGTGTAATCCCCGTGTCACTATAAAAAATGAACTAAACACAAAAGGCAGTAATGGAGGAAATGAGGAACCAAAAAAAAAAAAAGTTTAAATGGCAGAAGTAAGTCCCTTCTTATCAGTAACTACTTTAAATGTAAAATGGATTGAATTCTCCAATCAAGAGAGATTGGAGATGGCAGACCAGGAAGCTCCAGGCCCACATTTGCCCAAGGAAACATTGAGGGGAAAAAAAAAAAACTAGGCACTCACTAGGAGCTCTGGGAACCAGCCAAAGGTCTATAGCAACCAGCTGAACACCCAATCAAGAAAAAGCCACATTCAAAATAGTTTTTATGTCATTTTTATTTGCCCTTCCCCCATTCCTCCCTGGCACAACCGGGTGTTTGGGAGGAAGCAGCCCAATTTCCAGTGTCTTCCCTTGCACCGGAGGGAGCAGAGCAGAACTGATTTGCAGTGTTCTGCCCTGTCTTTGGGCTGCCTGAAGGACTGGTTTCTATGTCATCTGACTCAGAGGTGAAACAGGGAAGGTGGCATAGTTCAGATCTCAGGCTGGCAAGAGCCATGGAAGGCAGTGGCAGGTACGACATGTAAAATCTGCCAGGGGGACCACAGTGGATACCTGGGGCAAGAGATTATGGGCAGAAAATATAAGAGAACATCTTATTCCTAAGAAGCAGCTGGGTTAAGACCCTTTGAAAAATTAAGCCTTTTTTTTTTTTTTTTTTTGAGACGGAGTCTCGCTCTTTTGCCTAGGCTGGAGTGCAGTGGCGCGATCTTGGCTCACTGCAAGCTCCACCTCCCGGGTTCGTGCCATTCTCCTGCCTCAGCCTCCAGAGTAGCTGGGACTACAGGCGCCCGCCACCACACCCAGTTAATTTTTTGTATTTTTAGTAGAGACGGGGTTTCACTGTGTTAGCCAGGATGGTCTCGATCTCCTGACCTCGTGATCTGCCTGCCTCGGCCTCCCAAAGTGCTGGGATTACAGGCGTGAGCCACCGCGCCTGGCTAAAAATTAAGACTTTGAAAAGCAGCCATGTATATGGTATAAACCAAAGAAAAACAGAGGCCCCTAAAAGACCTGAGGTGACCTTAAGCTGTCGCCTCAGGCTGATAGCAAGTATTACGATATACCCTCTGAATTAGTGAAGCTTTTCCCCACCACTCTTCAAAGACTGGAAGAGATGACTGCTTTTGCGAATGCCCAGTTTAAAAAAAAAAAAATCACAAGGAATACAAAGAAACAGGAAAACATGTCCCATTCAAAGGAACAAAATATATCTCTAGAAACCATCCCTGAAGAAACAAAGGCATCAGACTTGTTAGAAAAGACTTTAAAACAGTTGTCTTGAATATGCTCAGAGATCTATGGGAGAACACAACAAAGGCCTAAAGGAGATCAGGATAGTGATGTATGAACAAAATGAGAATATCAACCAAAAATAGAAATTATCTAAAAGAACCAAATTCTGGCACTGAAAAATACAATAAATGAAGTATTCAATACAGTGGTTCAACACCAGACTCAGGCAAAAGAAAGAATCAGAGACCTTAGAAAACTGATCATTTGAAATCACTGAACTGAACAAGCAAAGAGAAAAAATGAAGAGAGCTCAAGGGATTTATGGAACACATCAAGGTGTCCGATTTAGGACAGGTCCAATTTAGGAAATTCCAGAAAGAGAAGAAAGGAAGAGGACAGAGCTTATTTGAAAAAATAATGGACAAAACTTTCCCAAATTGGAAGAAAGAAATGGACATACAAATTTAAGAAGCTCGACAAATTTCAACTAGGATAAACCCAGAGAGGCTCACAGCAAAGGCGAAGGGTGAAATAGCTCCACTATAATAGTAGAAAGCTTCAGTCCCCCACTTTTTTTTTTTTTTTTTTTTTTTTTTTGAGATAGAGTCTTGCTCTGTCACCCAGGCTGGAGTGCAGTGGTGCAATCTTGGCTCACTACAACCTCTGCCTCCCAGGTTCAACTGATTCTCCTGCCTCAGCCTCCAGGGTAGCTGGGATTGCAGGCATGTGCCACCATACTTGGCTAATTTTTGTATTTTTATTACAGACGGGGTTTCGCTGGTCTCAAACTCCTGACCTCAAGTGAACGCCTGCCTCAGCCTCCCAAAGTGCTGGGATTACAGGCATGAGCCGCGCCCAATACCCCACTTTCAATAAATTATTAATAGAACAACTAGACAGAGGATCAATAAGGAAATATAGGACTTGAACAACACTGTAGACCAACTGGACCTAACAGACATACACAAACACTCCACCCAACAGCAGAGTACACATTCTTCTCAAATACACATGGAACATTCATTCTCCAGAATAGACTGTCTCCAGAGAGGTCATAAAACAAGTCTCAATAAATTTAAGAAGACTGAAGTCACACAAAGTATTTTCTCTGACCACAACAGAATGAAGCTAAAAATCAGTAACAGAAGGAAACTGGGAAATTCATAAATATGTGGAAATGAAACAAGATGCTTTCAAACAACCAGTGGGTCAAAGAATAAATCACAAGGGAAATTAGAAAATATCTTGAGACAAATGAAAACACAACATACCAAAACTTATGGAATGCAGCGAAAGCAGTGCTAAGAAGGATTATTCACCATGACCAAGGAAACTTATGGCTGTAAATCTTTATATTAAAAAGAAGGTTAAAATGAACAACCTACATTATACCTGAAGGAATTAGGAAAAAAAGAACAAACTAAACCCAAAGCTAACAGAAGTAAGAAAATAAATACTATAGCAGAGGAAATAAAAGATAGACAAATGACAAAAATCAGTGAAGCTAAGAGTTGGTTCTTCAAAAAGATCAACAAGATTGACAAAACTTTAGATGATTAAGAAGGAAGAATCAGCTAAAAGAAAAGAGGGGACATTATTACCAATGTTACAGAAATATAAAGGATCGTAGAGTATCATGAACAACTGTATGCCAACAAATTGAATAACCTAGATGAAATGGATTCCTAGAACTCTACAACCTACCAAGACCGAATCATAAAGAAACAAAATCTGAATAGACTGATAACTAGTAAGAAGATTGAATCAAAAATCTAAAACGTCCCAACAAAGAAAAGCTCAAGACCAGATGGCTTCACTGGTGAATTCTAGCAAACATTTAAAGCAGAATTAATGCCAGTCTTTCTCAAACTCTTCCAAATAGTTGAAAAGGAAAGAATGCTTCCTAACTTATTCTATGAGACTAGCATTACAGTGATTTTTGAAAGCCAGACAAAAACACTACAAGAAAACTATAGACCAATATCTGTTATGAATATAGATGTAAAAATCCTCAACAAAATATTAGCAAATTGAATCCAACAGCATTTTTTTTTTTTTGGAGACGGAGTCTTGATCTGTCACCCAGGCTGGAGTACAATGCCGCAGTCTTGGCTCACTGCAACCTCCACCTCCCAGGTTTAAGCGATTCTCCTGCCTTAGCCTCCTGAGTAGGTGGGACTACAGTCGTGTGCCACCACACCAGGCTAATTTTTGTATTTTTAGTACAGATAAGGTTTCACTGTGTTGGCCAGGCTGGTCTCGAACTCCTGACCTCGTGATCCACCCACCTCGGCCTCCCAAAGTGGTGGGGTTACAGGCATGAGCCACAACGCCCGGCCCCAAGACCATATTAAAAGAATTATTCACCACAACCAAGTGGAATTTATCCCAGGAAGGGAAAGGTGGCCCAACATAAGAAAAATCAATCAATGTAACACATCACATTAATAGAACACAGGGGAAAAAACATGTACATCTCAACTGATACAGAAGGGCATTTTACTTATAAACATTCCCTCTGAGATCAGGAACAAGAAAAAAATTCCCACTTTTACCACAGCTATTCAACATTGTACTGGAAAGTATAAGCCAGAGCTAATAGATAAAAAATAAAAGGCATCCAAGTTGGAAGGAAAAGGTAAAGCTATCTCCTACAGATAGAAAATTGCAAAGAATTCACAAGAAAGCCACTAGAGCCAGGAAACGAATTTTTGCAGTTTTAGGGTACAAGATTGACACACAAATGCAGTTACGTTTCTATATACTAGCAATGAATGTCCACAAAAGAGCTTAAGAAAGCAATTATGTTTATAATAGCATCTAAAAGAATAAAGCTAACCATGCAGGTGCAAGACTTGCCAGTTGTCTGCCGAAAACAAAATATTGTATAAAGAAGTTAAAGAAAACTTAAGTAAATTGAAAAGACATCCCATGTTCATAGATTGGAAGACTTAACTTTGTTAAGATGTCAGTAATGCCAGGTGCAGTGGCTCATGCCTGTAATCCCAGCACTTTGGAAGGTGGAGGTGGGTGGAGGAGTTTGAGACCAGCCTGGGCAACATGGTAAAACCTCATCTCTACTGAAAATACAAAAATTAGCCGGGCATGGTGGCGCATTCCTGTAGTCCCAGCTACTCGGGAGGCTGAGGTGGGAGAATCGCTTGAACCCGGGAGGCGAAGGTTGCAGTGAGCCAAGATTGTGTCACTGCACTCTAACCTGGGTGACAGAGTGAGACTCTGTCTTTTTTTTAAAAAAAAAAAAAAAAAGTCATCCTCCTATATACTTTAAATCATCTCTAGATTGTTTATAATTTCTAATACAATATAAATGCCATGTAAGTAGTTTTTATTCTGTATGGTTTAGGGAATAATGAAAAGAAAAAAAATCTATTCATGTTCTGATGCAACCATCCATTTAAAAAAAAAAATTTTTTTTTTTTTTTTTTTTTTTTTGAGACAGTCTTGCTGTGTTGCCTAGGCTGGAGTGCAGTAGCGTGATCTCAGCTCACTGCAAACTCCACCTCTCAGGTTCAAGCAATTCTCATGCCTCAGCCTCCCAAGAAGCTGGGACTGGTCTCCAGCTCCTGACCGCACCCAGCCAAAAAAATATTTTTGATCCCCAGTTGGATCCATATATGTGGAACCCACTGGTATGTAGGGCTGACAGTATTTTTACTACAACTTTTAAAAAAAGTAAGGGCTGGGCACAGTAGCTCATGCCTGTAATCCCGGCACTTTGGGAGGCCGAGGCGGGTGGATCACCTGAGGTTGGGAGTTTCAGAACAGCTTGACCAACATGGAGAAACCCCATCTCTACTAAAAATACAAAATTAGCCGGGCATGGTGGCGCAAGCCTGTAATCCCAGCTACTCGGGAGGCTGAGGCAGGAGAATTGCTTGAACCTGGGAGGTGGAGGTTGCAGTGAGCCGAGATTGCGCCACTGCACTCCAGCCTGGGCAACAAGAGCAAAACTCCATCTCAAAAAATAAAAAATAAAAATAAGGGAAAAAACGAAAAGACAACCAGTGCGCAAAGAAATTCTAAATTTTCTCAATCCCATGTTTTTTCCCGATAGAGCACTTTCAACCCACTACCATATTGCCATTAGTTTCCCTTACAATTCTATCCTTATCTCTGTCCTTCTTCCTTGGAAGGCCCTTGCCAGTATTCCTGCCGCCTACACACTTCCTTTCTTGTGGGTTTGCAAAGACACTGGAATCTCATTTCCACACCAAAATAACAGACGCCAAAAATGTAAAGTCGTGAGTTTATTGCATATGTAACAAAATGAACCTGACCTCCTGGGCCCAGCCTGCTGTACAATCACTGTTTGTTTTGTGTTTCCAGCTGGTTCCATAACCACATTAAATAGAACTAGTATTTCATTAAATACTTTTGATTTTGACATAAAACAGAACATTAGTGTACAACTTTCACAAAATAAATCAGCGATAAAAACAGTGGGAAGGATAACAAGGATAGCAGCAATACTTCAAAACAAGACATTACAAAATAAATTAAAAAATACGTTATAAAGTGGTTGAGAAAAAAAAAAAAACACATTTTTAAAATCCATACTATGTTTTGGGAAGGCTGCCGTGTGGCACACACCTGGCTGCAGATGGCGGGTGGGGGGACATTTTCTCTGCAGAAAGCCTTTCCTGACATCTCGGGTTGGGTGACCACCTTAATCTGAATTTGGACCAAACGTCTGAACAAGCTCAGGGGTCGAAATTCGATCTGGTGGCAGATTCTCTTTTCAGAACTTGAGAGAGCCCTTTTCCGGTCGCCCCGGGCCTCCCAGGCAGCCTCAGCTCTTCCTACTGAAAGCACTAGCGGAGTGGTGTTAGCTACATCCCTGAGTGTCGGCTGACGGCCGCTGGTGAGGGCAAGCCTGAAAAGCCGGGCCCCTGAAGCATCTGGGCAGAGGGGCAGGGGGCATGGCTGGATCGCCTGGGACCACCGAGAGGGGCAACACAGAGATCACACGTGAGTGGGCTTCGCGCGGACCCAAAGTAGAACAGTCGGGAAGCTTTTACCATTTGCTTTGCCATGTTGAGTTCTTTGGGGTGGTTCAAAAGGACCAAACAAACCATCGTAGAAACTGAAGGTTCTAGGAGTGCAGTGCCACCGACAGGGAGGCCTGTTTGGAAAGAGTGAACCGGAGCTCTGGAAAGGTCTGCGACACTCACACAACCAATGACAAGGCGGCAAACCCACACGCAGGTAGAAGTGGAAAAGCAGAGACGGAGGCCAGGACGGGAACGCGTGTGTCCACCGGGGCCACCTGTGGAGGACCCGGGACCCAGCCCTCTGGCTCTGGGCTGAAGCAACACCTGGCACGAGAGGCAGGGCAGCACCGACCAGCATGGGGATGGCGGTGCAGCTGCTAAGGCTCGCCCCCGACTCCTCCCAACAGCAAAAAGGTAGTTTTAAAGGCGTCAAATGCAACATTCCTGCTTCAAAGTCTTTTAAACCATGAGACCCTGGTTTCCTTCCTAGTTACGGCAGATTTTGGATACCACCACCAGGAAAATCAGGTGGGGCCTCCGACCTCATCCCGGAGGCCGCTTCAGTTCTCGAATGGATGTCTCTTCCGCCTCCCGCGGGTTAGGCTCGTGATAGAGAGTGGGCTGTCCAGGGGAGGTCTGTAGTTTTCACTTCCTCACCTTCAAGAGGAAGATGATGCAAGGAAAGGCTAGATACAGCCACTGGGGAACGGGCTTCTAGAACACCCTCAGGAAGCATTATGGTGAATGAGACACAGGATGTGCCCACCTGTGGGGGCAAGGCAGAACTTTTCAAAGAGGCTAAGCCCACCATTTGGCCTGGACTTTTGGAATGGGGGATTAAACTTTCCTCCTGCAGCAAACCTCATTTGGCAGCCCTTCCATTCTAGAACCTCAGCAGCCCAGAAATTAACAAACAGTGACAAAAAGAACAGATAAAACCGTCGTCCACAAGGTCCTTCCCAGGCCATCTCAGGCCCACAGCGGGATCCCAGAGACTTCGACAGCAGTGAAATGTCTTGCTCATGAATTACCCTGTACTTGCCCCCACCCCAAACAAAAACAACAACAAAGAAACCACATAGGAACATTGGCTGCTGCTGCTGTTTTCTGCCCAAGTTCAGCTATTGGAAATCAAGCCACTTTAAGATAAAATACTGACTTTTGTGCAAACTGGAAATGGTGTCAGAAACTTCGAATCTAGGCTTGCTTCTGGCCTTGCTCATCATATGAAGACATCTGGGCAAGTGAACCGAGTAGCAATCGTTAGTGTCACCAGCTGCCACTGGGAAAGGGGCCACATGAGGCAGTGTGGAGTCGTCCCCCTCTGCGGTCACAGGTTTGCATCCACACCCTACTTTTTGTAGAACAGTATCTTTGGGTGGATTTACATCATCGAGGTTATCCTTTCACCATTGCTTTTAAGTGAGTTCACACCAAGCCAGCAGCTATGATGACACAATTTTGTTAGTTTAGCTCTTAGCAGTTGCTGCATCATGGTTTACTAATATTTTAAGTGACACAGTCGATGCTCTTCTATGGACAACAGTGGCACAGAGGTCACAGCTTTGGGACTGACTGGTTGGCTCTAGGGCTGATTTTGGTCTGCTCTTTCCTACACTCCGTGACATGGTGTTTTCACTGAAAAAAAAGTCAAACTGGACAGATAATGCAGCAAAAGGGACCCTTAAAAGATCGTTTTTCTCTATGTAAAACAAAATTTTCAGCCAAGATACCCAGAAAAGAAATATCCTGGGCCTCCAGGAAAAGCTGCTCCAATTCCTTCTCCTTTCAAAGGGGAAACACATTTTGACTCAAGCTTCCTGCTGTGGCAGAATTCCAATAAGCATACATTATATAGTTATTTTCCAGTTGGAAATTGATCTGCTACCCAGAACCGGCTGCTGGGATGTGAAATCTGGAATCTGAGCTCTGATAAGATAAGATATCTAGCAGCTGCTCAAATTGAAAAGGGGCCTCAAGGCTGTTTTGAGATGGAATAGCTGGGATAGCCACCAGTTCCAAACCCTCAATCAGCCATGCCCAGTCCCCTAACTGTGAGTTGATGCTCCCGTATAGAGCTCAGGGCCGTGAGCCTTATCACCACATGGGTTGCAACCACAGCAGAATATCCTGTGTGACCAAAGCCAAAGGCTAAACCTGGCTGCATTTTATTGGATGGGTGATGGAAGTGGGTGGGAGTACTATGGTAAAGGAGGGATATATGGGTGGGAGCCACCAACAAAAGTCCCCCATCCCCCTCCCCCAACAGAAAGGAGAGAGACAACCCTTTCCCCTCAGGTGATCTGGAATTCCAGGGCCTCTGCCAGCTTTGCAGGAGGTGCACAGAAGCTGGATGCTTTTGGTCTGGTGGCCATGAGCTAGACTCTGTTGCCTTTGGTTGCTTTTCACTCCACAGCAAACCCGCAGGTCTCCTCCACGGCTGTCAGCAGCTTCTCGTAGAGCTTCTCATAGGACTCATATGGTGGAATGTCGATCCGGTTAAAGCTGAAAAAGGACAAAAGAGAGTCACCGTGTGGGCAGTCCAGCCCTAGGACCAACCTCAAGGCCAAGGACAGGCAGTGAGAAGTGTGTGTGGGAGGGGAGAGGAATGGGGGGTGGGGCAGGGCTGGTGAGGAGTTCTCCATGTCCCCTGTGTTTTTCTGCTTCTAATACAAAGATTTGTAATTTGTTTTTGCTTTTTGGTAGAGACAGGGTCTCGCTAGGTTGCCCAGGCTGCTCTCAAACTCCTGGCCTCAAGTGAACCTCCTGCCTTGCCCTCTCAACGTGCTGGGAGCCACTGTGCCCAATCAACACACAGTAAAGTAAGTAAGTCTTGGGCTTTCACAACCAAAACATAACCAAGTTACTATTTACTGCTTCTATCAGGACAAAGCTCTCCACTTGTTTTCTGTTTGTCTGTCTTTCTTTGTGAGAAATTCTTTCTCTGTACTGGGAATGCCTCTTTGGCAGCCCCTGTAACCTAGACTGGCTGTCAGGCAACATCACCACTAACGATGTACTGCGTGTCTGTCTGTTCCTCTGGGACTTGATCTGAGACCAAAACAGGGCAGTCTGGAAAATTCCCTGCAAAAACAAAATAGATCTCAAAACTAACAAGATGACAAATCCTTAAAAGATGAAATGAATATTCAACTTTTGACTCGATATTTCCAGGGGGAAGCTCATTTCCAGTATTTGTGCAAAGAAAAAGACATCCTTTAAGAAGCTATCGTAGCAAACCAAAAAATACAAAATTGTGACCCAGAGGATGTACAGTGACTTCTGGCTTTCTAGGGTAAGCAATTAAGGATGGTTTCTGTCTCTACAGAGCTGGGTTCCAGGGCGGGCACTCTTTTTTCTGGACCTTCAGAGCATACTTTCCACATCCATCTAACTCCAAGCACTAAACTACTAATGGACAAAAGCCTTGTGAGTAGGGTGTGCAGCCAACATGGTGCGTTCCCGTAATGGACGCCACAGCCATGCTTGGAGCAGGACCTTGGCACCCACCATGGTCCAGGACCAGCTGCATTACCCCATTTCACAGGTGTGGAAAACCAAGTTAGAATATGAAGTCACTTGCCCCAAATCACATGTCAGAGGGTGTCACAGCTAGCATCTGACCCCGCATCCTTGGGTTCCAAGACAGGAACCTTCCATCATCTCAGCAGCATCTAGAACTGGTTCCCCCAAGGAAATGTGGCTACTCGTCTCAATGGATGGTTCCAGGACAAAGTGTACGCAAGTGATTGTATTTTTAAACCATACAGGAAATAATCTACTATGGAGACTCATTTTTAAGTTAAAATTTAGGAAGAAAACATTTGCAATAGACAAGGTACGTGTGTCATAAGCAGGATTCCAAGAAGATGGGGACCCAGAAATGTCAGATAAAGTGAAGCCCAATACATCCAAACTAAAAACTATACAATTTTCCTTACCAACAGGTGTGTGTACATAAGACCTGGCAGAGAGGAAGACTTGAGCCTGCTGGAGTGGTAGCCACACTCCACTGAAACACCAATATTAATTAATTACATGGCTCATAACAAAATTAGTTTCATAAGAGACTCTGACAACCTTTGTGTGGGACGCTGCAAAGTACTTGTCCCATCTGACACAAGCACTACTGCCAGTCATTGAGAATTGGCATAAATGAAACAGAGTCCTACAAATCGGAAAACAGCTTTAAAAAATAACATGATGCCGGGCTTGGTGGCTCACGCCTGTAATCTCAGCACTTTGGGAGGCCGAGGTGGGCAGATCACCTGAGGCCAGGAGTTCCAGACTAGCCTGGTCAACATGGCGAAACCCCATCTCTACTAAAAATACAAAAATTAGCCAAGTGTGGTGGCGTGCACCTGTAGTCCCAGCTACTCAGGAGGCTGAGCCACGAGAATTGCTTGAACCCAGGAGGCAGAGGTTGCAGTGAGCCGAGATCGTGCCACTGCACTCCATCCTGAGTGACAAAGCAAGACTGTCTCAAAAACAAAAAACTAAATCAAGAGAAAAATCTATATTTAAATTTTAGGTTATATATACTGTAAGATGTATGTTAAGTTTAGCAATAATGTTGGCCCTCTTACAGATATTTTTTTACATGGCCAGTAAAGCCGCTCTATACAGTGTCGTAATGTCGGGGGGAAGGTCTCTTGCTTGAGGGCTTCAGAATTGTCATTCAACTCTAGAATTTCTCCTTCTGTCTCAGGTGCTGTGGCTTTTGAGTTCTGATGACGACAAAAATATTTTGGCAGAGACTCCATCTCAAAAAACAAAAAACAACAACAAAAAAAACGTGAACGTCAGCATCCTCTGGGGCTCCCAGGACGCCGTGACTTCCTGGCCGCGGTGCTTACCAGGTATGGGCCTTCGGAAGGTTGTCTGTGTTCGCGTCTATCAGGTGGATGGTGAACAGCCGGGGCCCTGCCGCGCCTGTAGAACCTTACAAGACAACATTCTAGTTAATGTACTTCAGAGTTACAGCCGTGGCGCTTCCCGGCCACACAGCCCCCAGGAGCAGGGCCCTGACCACATTCCCACCCCCACACCCAGGCAGGCTGTCCTGTGAGAGGGCCATGAGGTTCCCAGGCCTGGTTTTAGGACATGCCTGCAATGGCTATCAAAGTGACAAAATTCAGACACTTTTTTGAGACAGGGTCTCACTCTGTTGCTCAGGCTGGAGTGCAGTGGGGCAGTCTCGGCTCACTGCAACATCTGACTGCCGGGTTCAAGCAATTCTCCTGCCTCCCGAGTAGCTGGGATAACAGGTACATGCCACCACGCCTGGCTAATTATTGTATTTTTAGTAGAGACGGGGTTTTGCCATGTTTCCCAGGCTGGTCTGGAACTCCTGGATCACCTCAGGTGATCCACCTGCCTCGGCCTCCCAGAGTGCTGGGATTACAGGCGTGAGCCACCACACTCAGCCAAGATTCCAACATTTTAGAATATTGCAGGGGGCAGAGCAAGGAATGCTAAGGCCCCCCCCTAAAGTGCACCCTGACCATGGGCCTGCTCCAGACAGGCTCCCTGAGGGTCAGAGCTATTTGTACCCACCCTCTGGAATAGACGACTTGCCCACCAGTTCTGTAGGGCAGGGAGAGGCACCAGGCCCCTTCTTGCTCAGGTGTTTCCAAACTCAGCCCCAAGTGAGCACCAGGCTGGCCAGCAGCCACCACTGCTGCTGCAAAGACGGCTAGCTGACAGGGGTGCCAGGTGCTGGGAAAGGAGGGCGCAGAGGGCACAGGCCTTGGCTCTGCTGCCCCTTGCTCCTGTGTATTCACAGATACTCCTTTCAAGCTGGGCCAAGGTCAGCGGCAGGACAGGAATCCGGGAGCCATGAGGACCAGCAGAGACACCATCTTTATGTTGGGCAGAGGGTCTCAGTGTGCAGCCCCTGGTTCCTGGGGACCTGGGACAGGAAGCTGGCTCCTCCCCCTCACAGGCCACACCCTCCAAGCCCCAGCCTCCTGGGGAGTCAGGACAGGCTGGGCCAGGTGAGGGCCTTCAGAGACCTCCTGCAGGGCCCTGGCCACTCTGCCCGGGCCACCATTCAGTCCCCTCCCACAGCACCAGCACTCCCTGTTCTGGACTGTGACCCTGGTCACCTCTGACCCACCTTCTAGACACTTGGAGGACACTGGGCTAAAGTCTATCCAATTATTGGAGGACTAATGAGACCCTTACGACGACAGGGACTATCTCTAAGCAGGAACGTTTAGCATGTGGACCTGCTGTGGGCAAGACAATGGCGCCATGAGAAAAGTGACTTGGTCAGGAAGCCTGGATTCCTGCCCTGCCTCCCCACTCACACCTCCTGTTTTTTTTCCTCAGGGGGATAATAAATCCCATGACCTCAGTGAGTCTCGGCTTCCTCATCCATGGAATGGGGCTAATAATCCCCATCAGCCAGGCTCTCGGGGTTGTTGGGAGAACTGAATGAGAAAGGCTTTGTAAATGACAGGCACCAGCAAGCTCTGGGAGCAGCTGTCGTGGTCAGGCTGGTCAGGCAGACAGAGGCTCCCAGATACGAGCGGGGCTCAGCCTCAAACCCCTTTTTATCCATGCTGGGCCCCCAGCAGCAAATCTATAGGCAGAGGTCACAATGGAAAAGATGCAGGTGCCCTGATGGCCAAAGCCGACTGAAATGGAATTAACCTCATTTTACTCAGCGAGGCAGAGGGAATATTCTGTGTTTACAATGTGTCTGTGTGTCTATCAGCATTTACAGTCCAATCAGCTAAATTTCAGTATGGTGACACCCTTCACTCACCTCACTCCTTCCAGCAACGTCCCCTCCAAACCCTAAGTAAGTGTAAAAGATGACACATTAGGCCGCCTGCCCTACAGGCAGATGGGCACCTTTCGCACAGAATTCCACCCCACTTCCAGCGACCTCAGTGGCTTAAACAGAGTGAGCAGGACATCATCTTTCGGTGTGGTTTGTGGCTAAACGGATTCATGTGCAGCTCCAAGCTTTGGAGCCACTGAGACTGGGGGCGGTTCCCCCATAGCTCCCTCCCCGGGATCTTGGCTAAGCTGGCCTCACAGACACTCTGAAGGCCCCTGCTGTCCAGACCCTCTTGGCTTTTTGGAAGCAGTGAGGAGGGGGAATCCACGTGCCCTGGAGTGGCTCCACAGTCTTTGCTCAGCGGGGCCCCACACCTGCTCACACACGGCCCCTGCCAGGTAACCACCTCTGTAGGGCAGAGCATTAGCTACTGGAGAACATTCCTTATGCCATTTTCTAGCACACATCTCAGAAAAACATCCCAGCCACCTTCCAGCTCTTCCTGCCCACAGCCCGCATAGACGCGTCATCGAATAGCCCCGCCTCCACGTCAGTCACCTTGCAAAGCCTTGAAGCCTTGGAGCGGGACTCGCGTGGACCCAGTCACAAACTGCAGGAGCCTGGCCCTCCTTTCTTCATCGAACGTCTCCACCGCTTGCCAGAACCACCGCACGATGTTGCTGTCGGCCACACAGTGCTTCAGCCGCGTGTTCGACTTCCAGTCGTTCAAGTCTATTTTATCCAGACCGCCTATGATCAGCTGAGGAGGTGCAGAAAGGTGAATTACTTCCAAAATGCATAAACCCACGTCAGGACGCGCCTCCTAGGTACCCGACACACAACAGTGAAAAGTCGATTCCCAAGCAAAGCAGCAGCTGTGTACTAGGCAGATGTTGAGACAGGAAGAAAGCTACAAACAGGAGGCCTGTGGCACATGCTTCCGTCCGCCTCCTCCAAACGGATCTCCAACCCCAAGGACCGCAGTGCACAGCTGTTGATGGGATGTTATTTTATAACCAAAGCAGGGTTTTTGCTCTGCATCGGTGAGGAGTATCAAAGAACCAACTGGTGACACTGAACAGAGCTAACCATGAATAAGGGCACGTCCCAGGGTCTCTCCAGGACACTCAAGGACATGTGGAGTTTCAAGTCTGAAGAGAGGAGAATTCAGCAAGAGTTACGTGGGGCTGGGGCCGATAGGGCATGTTTCCGCAACTGGCTTAAAAAGTTCAACCCCTGCTGGGTGCAGTGGCTCACGCCTGTAGTCCCAGCACTTTGTGGGGGCCGAAGTTGGGCAGATCACTTGAGCCCAGGAGTTCAAGGCCAGCCTGGGCAACATGGCGAAACCCCGTCTCTACAACAAATACAAAAATTAGCCAGGCATGATGACATGCACCTGTAGCCTCAGCTACTCGGGAGGCTGAGGTGGGAGGATGGCTTCAGCCTGGGAGGTCGAGGCTGCAGTGAGCCATGATTGCACCACTGCACTCCAGCTTGAGCAACAGAGCGAGACCGTGTCTCAAAAAAAAAAAAACACAAAAGTTCACCCCAGAACTACTGCTCCATCCAAGCTCTTGGCTCCCAAGCTCTCCTCACTGGCAGCAGAAAGACTTGGAGAACAATCTACACGGCTTGAGCTATTTGGCACCAGAGATGGATAAGGGCTGAATGAATCACCGTGTTCAAGTGCATGCAGTATGACTAGAGAAGACAGTAGCCCCTTGTTGCTAGGCAGAGCCAGAATAAAAAGCAGTAAGATGCTCTTGTGGGAGAACCTGGTTCTCCCAAGACAGGAGAGGGCTATGCAATCTCCCCTGCTAGAGATCTTGCAAACGCAAACAAGGGAAGCCACAGCCACCTTGAACAGTTTCCTGGGAGTTAGTCAGATTTCCTACCACCAAGCAGACATCTCGCCGGTTACTAACTGGCATGAACACCCTCTACTCCCCACTCTTGCTCCAGCCCTGGCTCTAGTCTGGGAACCCCAACAGCTCCTAGGCTTACTAGAAAACGGCACACACTGCCCCCTGCAGCAAGGATTTAAAACAGGCAGACGCCAGCCACAGGGACGCCCTGGGTCGACTCCGCACAGCAGGCACATACCTCCAGTTCCTTCTGGTCAAAAGGCTTCAGCAGATGTTGAGGGATGAGCTCATTGAACCCCTTCTGCAGAGCTAAGAACTGGGCTTCGATTCCTCTCATAAACCTCCAGTTTACATACAACCTGGAAGAAAAACTCGCAAGTTGGATGCAACACCAAGTGGATTTTCCGCCATGGGCAGGTTTTTTTTGGAGACAGGGTCTCACTCTGTCACCCAGGCTGGAGTGCAATGGCTCAATCTCGGCTCACTGCAACCTCAGCCTCCTGGGTTCAAGCAATTCTTCTGCCTCACCCTCCCCAGTAGCTAGGATTACAGGCACCCACCACCACACCTGGCTAATTTTTGTATTTTTAGTGGAGATGGGGTTTCACCATGTTGGCCATGGCTGGTCTCGAGCTCCTGACCTCAGGTGATCCGCCCGCCTCGGTCTCCCAAAGTGTTGGGATTACAGGCGTGAGCCACTGCGCCCGACCTGTGAGCAGGTTCTGATATCACAGTCTGACAAACATGGGAACACACTGGGCCCCCCACTCCCCGGATCTCTCCAAGACAGACAAACACACCACCAGCTAGTAGTACCAAACCTTGGCATCACGTTAAAAATGACTCAGCACGTGCCCTGATTCATTCCGATTTGCTCGCGAAAACAGGAGGATTGAACCTGATCTGTCACATCAATTGCTGCAATGTGAAAGCATGTTCTGGCCAGGCATGGCGGCTCACGCCTGCAATGCCAGCCCCTTGGGAGGCGGAAGCAAGAGGATTGCTTGAGGCCAGGGGTTCGAGACCAGCCTGGCAACATAGCAAGACCATGTAAAAATTTAAAAATTGTTTAAATGTGTAAAAGTACATTTGAAAGTACAGCACAGGACAGCGTGGCACACAGACGTGCCCACATAGTTCTCAGCTGCAAGTGCCTAGGCCTGAACACAGATCTGCCTCAAGTTAGGGGTGGAAAAAAACTGAGAGGCTGGCTTCCTCGGACTGAGCGCGAGAGACCCTCCAAGCTGCTGCTCTCTCCTTTGCCCCCCACCTTTGCACCCAGAATTAGGTGGTCACTGAAAAGTCCTTCCCCACATGGGCTCTGTCCCTCAGGCCAGGCCTGGCCCCATCAGGGCCCCTCCAAGCAGATCCCTGACGCTGCTGCTGAGCTGTCGGTTTCTGAAAGTCGCCTCTGTTCATGTGATCTGATCATAAGCGCCAGCCATCAGGGACACGCAGGCCTCACACAGCGAAGGAGCTACAGCAACTAAATGCAGGCTCAGCCGCGCCCCAGGCACCCGGCCGTCCCCGACAGGTGGCATTACCGAACGTATTCTTTCTTGTTCTCCTCTGTGACCGGCACATTTCTGCCATTGGGTTTCAGTTCATGCTGCAGGATCCGCCCGAAGGCGTTGTGTTCCACGCAGAAGGTGTGGTCCAGTACAGGCGTGATGTCGTTCTCTCTGTTGAAATAAGACAGAAGGATGTAGGTTAGAGCTCTGCCACCACGCGGGGCCATTGGGTAGACAGAAAACATTTACGACTGCCAAACCCGGGGCTGCAAGACAGGACAGCCTCGGGCAGACACAGAACCTGCGTGGGGGTGGCACAGCAACAGGTGCTGGAGGACCCTGAGACCACAGCTCTGTTTCCAGATGTCCCGGCTCCTGGCTTCCACAGTCATAGAAGGCGGGCAGCAGGTTGCTGTACCATCCTGTGATTTCAGGGGACCCACAACCCAGCTGCTTTGTAAGCAGTGTGGGAGTCAAAAGGCAGGAACGTGAAGAGGTACCAGGGTCAAAGGGAAATTGACCTGGAGATGACGCCATGCCAAGAAAATACTGTGCCTGGCCGGGTACAGCGGCTTACACCTGTAATCCCAGCACTTTGGGATACCGAGGCGGGTGGATTACGAGGTCAGGAGATTGAGACCAGCCTGGCCAACATGGTGAAACCCCATCTCTACTAAAAATACAAAAAATTAGCCAGATGTGGTGGCAGGCGCCTGTAGTCCCAGCTACTCAGGAAGCTGAGGCAGGAGAATTGCTTGAACCCGGGAGGTGGAGGTTGCGTTGAGCCGATAATTGAGCCACTGCACTCGAGCCTGGGTGACAGAGCAAGACTCCGTCTCAAAAAAAAAAAAAAACAAAAATACTGTTCCTCCCTTAGAGGCAGCCTTCCCAAAGGCATCAGTTCAAACACAAAAGTACTCGAAAGTGAAAACTAGCTCTTGAATCTGCCATCGTTTTTGAGCCTAGGCAGAGTGGAAGATTTTCTATCTTTTTTTTTTTTTTTGAGACAGAGACTCACTCTGTCATCCAGGCTGGAGTGCAGTGGTGTGGTCTCAGCTCACTGCAACCTCTGCCTCCTGGGTTAAAGCAATTTTCCTGCCTCAGCCTCCTGAGTAGCTGGGATTACAGGCATGTGCCACACCTGGCTTTTTAAAATTTTTTTAATTTTAGTAGGGACGGGATTTCACCACGTTGGCCAGGTTGGTCTCAAACTCCAACCTTTGACCTCAAGTGAAAAGAGCAAGTGATCCACCCACCTTGGCCTCCCCAAAGTGCTGGGATAATAGGCATGAGCCACCGCACCCAGCTGAGTGGAAGATTTTCTACCTGATCCCCAGAGTCCCCTGTTCAAGTTGGAACATGTGACACATGGGACACAACCAGGAGCCCCGACTCCGACTCACCCACATTCCCTCCATCTGTCAGAGCCTGATGTTTTCTCCCCGTGAAATCTGCAAGGACCCGTGATAGTCACGGTTCATCTTGTCACTGCCTGCTGCTCTTAACAGAGTGTTTAGAATAATTCTAAAGCAGAGGTAACTAAATGTTAATTTTGTTTTGATACTTGCTTGGCCCCTGTGTAGGTTAACTGGAGATACCCTGAGTGTCACACACACCCCACAACGGGCCTGGGGAGTGGCCTGTTAACGTCTGTGATCGCACCTTCTTCATTCAAGGAAACAAAAGAAACTAGTCCATGAAGAGAAACCTGCCCAACATCACGAGGAAAATAAGTCAACTGAGTACTTTTTGCTAGATCTGGTGGTTTTGTATTTTTTTGCAGTAACGGGGTCTCACTGTGTTGCCCAGGCTGGTCTCGAACTCCTGGACTGAATTGATCTGCCCGCCTCCGCCTCCCAAAGAATCTCCTTTTTTGTTTCAGGTTATAATACAATGGCTTCACACGCATCCCCAAAATACACACACACACACACACACACATACGATAGACGTGGTCGTGGGCCCTAAGCCAGGTGACCGGCCGTCAGTCAATACTTACAGGATCCACACCAAGCTCTTATGCAGCTCTGGGTCCACAGATTCCAGATCTGAGAGCTGGATGGGCTTCCCCAGCAGCTGCTTATAGAAGGGCACTGTGAAGCCCCCGTTGATGTAGTGTCCATGGAACACAGCCAGCCCCATGATCCGCCCCACAAAGTGGAAATAAGACAAGTGGTCCTGTAGGGGGCACCAGAGAACACGAATTTGTCAGCATGATGCCGGCCAATGTGGGAATCTCGTGCTGTCCCCAAGCTTCTTGGGAAAAGTGTCCCAGAGGCAACCAGACCTACTGACTCAGGGACTCACAGGCCCCGCTCCTGAACAAGTGAAAGAAGGCTGCTTGTGTAGCAGAAATTTGCCTAGATTCGCTGGACAGCGTTTTGTATGCTCTCAGGGCCAACACCTCCTCAGAAGGGCCATATAACTGGCAGAGGAGCCCCGTGTTCAGCAACGACTGAGAATTTCACCTTCGTGACAACAGAGAATCGAACCAAGCCCAGGGCCTTGACACTGCAGGGCCTCGGCACCATGCTGGACGCGCACCCAGGAAGCCAGCCCTGCGCTTCCTCCCACTGCACAGGAAAGAAAAGGGCAAGTTCCCTTCCTCCTCCACCACCACTCCCTCCCTTCCTCCTCCACCACCACTCCCTCGATCCAGAACGAAAGGAAGAGAGGGAAAGAGAGGGAGGGAGGGAAGAAATGCTAAGGGGGAAAAAAAGACCACAGGAAAATATGTATGAGTAAGTCAAGTCAAATAACAATCCTAGGCCGAGCATGGTTGCTCACGCCTGTAATCTCAACACTTTGGGAGGCTGAGGCAGGCAGATCACCTGAGGTCAGGAGTTCGAGACCAGCCTGGCCAACATGGCAAAACCCCATCTCTACTAAAAATACAAAAACTAGCTGGGCCTGGTGCCAGGGGTCTGTGATCCCAGCTACTCGGGAGGCTGAGGCGGGAGAATCGCTTGAACCTGGGAGGCAGAGGTTGCAGTGAGCAGAGATCATGCCACTGCACTCCAGCCTGGGGGACACAGCGAGACTCTCTCTCAAAAAAAAGAAAAGAACCATTCTAGAACCAGAGCCATTCTGGTCTTAACTCAGGAACCACACGTCTCTACTTTCAGGTTTGAATTATGTTCACCTCAAAAAATGAATCAAAACTCTGCTTCCATGTTGGTAAAAGGTTCTTCCACATTTGAATGCACAAGCGGAGCCTGTCCCGACTTCGCCTCAGTGGCCTGTGCAGGACACTGGTGAAGGCCGTGGTGCCACAGGAGGAGTCCCCTGCTGGCCGGCTGCCCACCCTTGAGCTGGGCGTGCAAACACTGCACTGACTTCCTCATCTCTAAAACCAGCACGCTAAGGGTGGCAGCATTTGTGGCTTAAAAAGCTAGTTCTGGAAAGATTCCAGTTTTGACCGGGAGGAGGCTGGACTTCGGAACCTACTCCTTAGAATGACACCATGAACACATACGATCATCACACCAGAGTTCCCTCAAATGATCACAAAGTGTGAGTGTATGAACAGCTCAGTTTCACCCTTCATCTCCTTCAACACAGCACACCCAGTGATCACGATCTCTGAAAATACAGGATTGGAATCATCCATCTTAATTCAGTTTTCACTTTACCTCTCCATGTTTTGCTTACCACTGTCTTTGATTAAGTCTACAACAAATAGACCAAGAACTGAGAATGAAACTGAAAATCCATCTCAAAACTTCTCCAACTCAATTCCCTACCTCTTTGTTCATTCATACTTACAGGGTTGATTGAAGAATCCGGATTTATTTGCAACATGTAAATATTGTCCGTAGAATACTGGAAGAGCCCGTAATAAGGATTCAGCATTTCATGGCACAGCAAGTAAAGCCACTCCCTGGGAGCAAACAACAAAAATGCATTTGAGACGCGCTAAAATTTCTACATTTTTTTTTTTCCCCCTGAGATGGAGTCTCACTCTGTCGCCCAGGCTGGAGTGCAGTGGCATGATCTTGGCTCACTGCAACCTCTGCCTTCCGGGTCCAAGCGATTTTCCTGCCTCCCGAGTAGCTGGCACTACAGGCACGCGCCACCAGGCCCGGCTATTTTCTGGATTTTTTAGTAGAGACGGGGTTTCACCATGTTGGCCAGGGTGGCCTCGAACTCCTGACCTCAAATGATCCACCCACCTCGGCCTCCCAAAGTGCCAGGATTACAGGCGTGAGCCACCACGCCCAGCCTAAGTTGTTATTTTCTGAATTTCTTTAATGTTTGCATCATTTTATTATTTAAAAAACCCCAAAGTTAAAAACAGTCAAGCCAAAAAAAAAAGGCACTTTAAATAGAAATTGTATGGTTCAGTGGCTACACTCAGGTTGCATTAAGCCCAGCCCTTAGACAAACACCTGTGGCAGATCTACAAAGAGTCTTCTATTCATTCTACTCAAAACTCCTTTTCAACGGATCGCATTAAGATAGCAGCTCCAAATTTTATTCTAGAATTTCTTACTTTTTCAAACAGAAATGAGAGAGAATAGGGAAGGACAGACACAAATGCAGATAATCTGTCCAAGAAAATCGTGAGAATACACAAAAAATATCAAACAAAAACAGTTCTTCATTGTACTCAAAAGAACAGAAAGGAACTGCCAGAAGAGATGAGACTCCGAATCCTATAAAGTCTCTTTTTACTACAAAGGCAACATTGCTGAATTTGAATTCATCCCAAGTTTTGGAGTTTCAATTTAGGAAGAACCTTTTTTGAAAAAGACAAAGACCTCCAGTTGTCTAGACAGGAAGTGATTAAAATACAAGCAAACATTCCGACCGAGCCATGGACAGCGTAAAGATACAATCAGTTCTGTTCTGGAAGTGGTAAGGGAAGCAATAACTAAACAGGCCAAAAAGAGAGGCTACAGAAAGGACTTCAGGACTAAATACTGGGGAGACAAGTGTAGCCTAACTCCCACAGATCGGATAATGAACACACACCTGCACATGTGTAATACACATGCAACTGAAATCTCTCTACCGCTCTCTAAGTATCATCCCATTAGGAGGAAGACTCCAGTGGTGAAATAACACTACAAGACCAAACTGGAGGTGGCAGAGCAGAGATTCCCAACTCTTTCCACTACAGCATCATGTCAGTCAAGGGAAATTCACAACGACCCATCTCCACGCAGAAGACTGGATGACTACGGAAAACGTAGAAGGAATGTAACTCCTACTAGACCAAACCAGGGAGTCCGACAGCTGAGTAACAGGCATTTCAGAACGACCAAAGAAAGAAAATGTGCGAAGAAATTAACAAAAAGTAAAATTCATTCATTTGGCACATATTTACGGAGACAAGTGTTCCGCTGTGTGTTAGGTGCTGTTCTAGGAACCGGGGATCAGCTGTGAACAAGACAAGTTCCTGACTGCATGTAGTTTGACTCTCTCGGAAGATGCAGATGAGAAAGAGAAACATCACACCACACAACCATGCGGTGGTCACAGCATGACAAGGGAGGACGCCAAGAAAGGGGAAGCTATGGGACGCCCAGGACAATGGACCTCACCCAGGGAAGCAGTGAAGTCTCAGGACAACCACGGCACAGAGGAGCAAGAGAATCGCCATCAGGCTGCACAGAGGCCTTGCAGGAGACACGGGGGCTGTCAGAAGGTATGATGTGTAACCATCCTGGAGGACTTGAAGTTCAAGGGGCAGTAGAGACAATGAAAGCTACTGGGGAGGGAAGCCAAGGCGGGAGGATCACCTGAGGTCAGTAGTTCAACACCCACCTGGCCACCATGGTGAAACCCCATCTCTACTAAAAATATAAAAATTAGCTGGACATGGTGACTCACACCTGTAATCCCAGCTACTCAGGGGGCTGAGGCATGAGAATCACTTGAACCTGGGAGGTGGAGGTAGCAGTGAGCCGAGATCCAGCCAGTGGACTCCAGCCTGGGCCATAGAGTGAGACGCGGTCTCCAGAAAAAAAAGGGAAGAAGAAATTCTTGGAAAAATTAGAATTTGTTCCAAAAAGTTAAATTCTAGAATACTATTTAAACCCTTAATGGACAATATTTTCATTCATAATAATATAAACCGTATAAACTTTCATCCCTTTACAAATAATTGGTAGACAAGCATAGGAGACTGACCAAATTTTGGTTACAGAAGAGAATGTAAATCTTAACCTTGCCAACATAAAAGTAATATTACAGATGACAGAATTTAAGAGGCAGAAGGAAAGCTGAAGAGAAAGTTGTAAGTATGAATATCCTGTTCTTATGCAAATGAGAGGTCCAGAGATCATGTCTCTAGTTGATACATCAAAAAAATAAAGGTGAAAGCACAGGACATAAAGTTACAAATGATGGAAGAACTAAAAAGATCCATATTACTAAATTGAACATGAGAATAACTAGAGTCAGTCTATCTTATGTATATGCCCATAAATCATTAAATCCGGAAATAATAAGATACCTATTCAAAGAAAAGAGCTAAAAGAGTTAAGAAGCAGTTGTCTTAGCCAAGCACAGTGGTTCACACCTGCAATCTCAACACTTTGGGAGGCCAAGATGGGAGAGTGGCTTGAGCCCAGGAGTTTGAGACCAGCCTGGGCAACATAGTAAGACCTCATCTCTACAAAAAACTTTTTAAAAATTAGCCAGGCGTGGTGGCACACACCTGTAGTTCCAGCTACTTGGGAGGCTGAGGTAGGAGGATCGCTTGAGCCCAGGAGGTTGAGGCTGCAGTGAGCTATGATTGTGCCACTGCACTCCAGCCTGGGCAACAGAGCAAGACCCCGTCTCAAAAAAGACCAAAAAAAAAAATTGTCTTGAAGCTGAAAAGAAGCAGGACATGAAATAGCAGTTTTTCATCATTCTATTCTGTTTTTTAATATCATTTTCTTGAATTATTTTGACCAAAATTTTAACATTTTACAAAATTCCTTTGACACAAATGCCATTTACATGCACAAATGCAATCCCTGCCCTGCTCCCTGCAGCAAATCCTCTACAGAGGAGAGCAAGGCTGCCTCCTGTGTTAAATTTCAGGAGCATGCTCCTCATGTTTCAAAAGAAAGGAGTGAATTTAAAAGTTTAATTCTAGATTTACAAGAAGTCAATTAGTGGTGACAATCACGGATATTCTGGTAGGTTATGGCAAGAGGCTGGCACGAGCATGCTCGGACGAATTCCTATTCTCCGCAGGGTGGCTGAAGCCAGCGCATGATGGCCCGACTGCTCCAAGGAGACATCAGCCCTGCCCAGGCGTGCTTGGTGAGGAGCACTGGAGAAGGGCAAATGACTTCTCTTGAAAAGACTGAGATCCACACAGCAGAGAAGGTGAATGAACAAGCAGCTTACCTGGCCACACCACCGTAATCCAAACCTTCTTCCCCACGGAATTTCACCATCAGCCGTTTTTTCAAGTCTTTCGGTCGCATCTTCATTATCTGGCGGTAAGACTCCTGAAGAGCAACATCACAGTTTCAGAGAGAAGAACATTCTTTTTCTTAAAGTTATGAAAGGTCATTGATAATGGAGCCCGGTTAAGAACAAGCATCCATTCCAATTCAAGTTTTATCTGGCTCCTCATCAGAATGTTTCTTCGGCATCTAGTATATTCCATCATCTTTTTTCTCAGTTTCTCCCTCTGAGACAACAACAAAACAAACACGATGCCAGGAAACACTAACCTTCAGGGAAACACGTGTCTGTTTTCAGTGAATCACCAAGGACTTAAGGACAAAACTCACTAGGGTTGATTCTTCTCTATATAAATTAATTTCAGTGCACACTATAAACAACTTGTGCATCGCAACCAAAATCAAGACATTAGAAAGTCTGAACGCTAAGAGAGTTCTGAGCCTCTCTTTATATCTAAAGTGAAAAATCACATTTGATTTCCCACTGAGTCAAAAGGCAAAAAGATTTTAAGTAAGACATAAGGTGGCTTAAGCACAGCACAGAACACATGTGATCAGCCTGCTATTCCCTCACACTCAGCACTTGAAGCAGAAGCCGCTACGTGTTTGTAGATGTAGATTCAGTAACGAGGCACTTAAGAAATTTTTCATGCTTTAAATTTAACGCAATTCAAACTCCAGCAACCCAGCCGGGCGCGGTGGCTCCACCTGTAATCCCAGTACTTTGGGAGGCCAAAGTGAGCGGATCACTTGAGGTCAGAAGTTCAAGACCAGCCTGGCCAACATGGTGAAACCCCCATCTCTACTAAAAATACAAAAAATTAGCTGGGCCTGGTGGCAGGCGCCTGTAATCCCAGCTACACAGGAGGCTGAGACAGGAGAATCGCTTGAACCTGGGAGTCAGAGGTTGCAGTGAGCCGAGATCATGCCGCTGCACTCCAGCCTGGGCAACAGTGCAAGACTCCGTCTCAAAAAAAAAAAAAAAAAACCCCAAACAAACTCTGGCAACCCGAGAGGGAAAGAGGAAACGAGCTGGTAGTGAAGTCAGTACTTCAGCGCTTTTCTACCCTGCAACAAGGGCATACATGCAGCAGGCAGGGCTGGGCGCTGTGGCCAAGCTGCCCATCCAACACCCAGGCCCAGCCCTCGCGGTGGGGAAGGCGCTCAGCTCCCTTGGCCCCCCAGTGCTCCCTTAGTGCTGTCACCCAGGGAGAATCTGTGCTCAGTCTCCTTTGATCATTTCTGACATTGTCTTCCACAAAGGAGGGCAGGAAATGGCCCAAATGCCATGGAGATTTTCCTGTATGGTCAGCTTTCTTGGGAAAAGGGCCTGGTCTGTTTAGGGACCTGCTCCTGCAGGAAGCTGTGTAAGGGACAGAGCCTGTCCCAAGAGCCACCTGCTCCTCGCCAATTTCCACAGGAGAAGCAGGATGGCCCCCAGCCCCTGAGCTGCCCTGAGAAGGACAGCCCTCAGATGACATCTCATACAAGAAGAGAGGAGGGAGACTACCTGGCTCTGGGGAAAGCGCAGATTGCAGACTGCAGGAATATTTAACCCACATCATGTAGACAAGGCGGTTCCCACTATTTTTTAGTGCTAGTTTCTGTATACACCTCTAGGTTTTCACCTAGAGGTGAAACTATTTAGTTTTTCCATTTTTACCATAAGAGGAAATGAATACCATTCCCTCCCTCTAGACAGGCTGTGGTCCTGACAAACTCTGCACTTCCCTTAGTAATAAAATCAATACCTCAAATACCAAACAGAAAGAAGGGTTCCCTGAAACGCAGACATCACCCACAAAGCAGTTCATTTAAAGCAGCCCTTGAAAACAATCGCATTTGAGATTCCTTTGTCTGAATTGCCTTATTTGTTTCTGAACAGGGTCTGGGCAGTGGCCCTGAACTCTCTACCTCGAAGATTTCTTCTCTGGACACTTCGATGCGGCAATGACCAGCTTGGGGCTGCTGAAGCGACAGTTCATGTCTGAGGACTTTCAGCTTCTGGACTAGATCTCTTTCGTATCTCTGGGCAGGAAGCTCCTCGTCCTCCAGAGAGCCCTCGCTGGGCAGTGGCAGCGGCTGGCTGGGCTCCTTGAGTTGGCACTGGTGACTTGAGAAGAAGAGATGCAGAAAGTCACTCCGAAGCCCCGGCCAGGGGAGCTGCAAGCACCCACGTACGCGACAGGGTCAGAGGAGAGAGCTAGCTGCACACAACTTCAGGGAGAATTTGTTTCCCTGATGACGTAACCAGGTACCTAGCTAGCTGTGTCAAACTTGCTGATGGCCACATTAGCCTAAATATATGTCTACAGTACCATAAAGGAGGTACCCCAGGCCGGGCGTGGTGGCTCAAGCCTGTAATCCCAGCACTTCGGGAGGCTGAGGTGGGTGGACCACCTGAGGTCAGGAGTTCGAGACCAGCCTGGACAACATGGTGAAACCCGGTCTCTACTAAAAATACAAAAAATTAGCCAGGTGTGGTGGTGGGCACTTATAATCCCAGCTACTCAGGAGGCTGAGACAGGGAAATCGCTTGAACCCGGGAGGCAGAGGTTACAGTGAGCTGAGATTGCACCACTGCCCTCCAGCCTGGGTGACAGAGCCAGACTCTCTCTCTCAAAAAAAAGGAGGTACCACAATTCCAAGCAAACACTTATCTCACACATTACCACCACAAATAAAAATGGAAATAGCTGTCATTTATTATGCATCTATTACGCACCCATGAGATGAACCAAAGCATCATCAGATGCACCTTGGCAGTTAGAATGAAATGGAGATGATGGGAAAAAATTTTAAAGGAGGTAACAGTGGAGAACTCAAATGAAATCTCATGATAGGCACAACAGCAGACCGCTCGAGTGAAATCTAATGAAAACCATCCCTCATTTTTACCGCCAAGAGATTTCTACACCTGCTCATTGAGAGCAAAATTTCAGTAAAAGGAGTAGGATTAGTACGGTGACAAAGTGGCATTTGTCCTGTTCAAGTTTTGCCACTGAGACACAGAGCTGTCGGTTGAAAGAGCTATGTCGGGGGCAGGCGCAGTGGCTCATGCCTATAATCCCAGCACTTTGGGAGGCCAAGACAGGCGGATCACCCGCAGTCAGGAATTTGGGACCAGCCTGGCCAACATGGCAAAATCCCATCTCTACTAAAAATACAATAATTAGCTGGGCATGGTGGCGGGCGCCTGTAATCCCAGCTACTCAGGAGGCTGAGGCAGGAGAATCACTTGAACCCAGGAGGTGGAGGGTGCAGTGAGCAGAGATTGTGCCACTGCACGCCAGCCTGGGTGACAGAGCTGGACTCCGTCTCAAAAAAAAAAAAAAAAAAAAAAAAAAGAGCTATGTGGAATGTTTGGCTCTGAGAACACGACAGGCCTGGAACACTAAATATGGGATCCAAGATAATTCCCAGTTCCAAGGTATCCAGTTCCCCACCGTGCAGGCACTAGGGGGGATAGCACGTATCTCTACTTCTCAACCTAAGGGCCACGTGTCTCATGAGAGCGCTGCGTGCGGAAACTTCCTTCGTGCAGCCGCCTAATACTGCCATCTCAGTAAATTTTATGTAGGCTGCAAGTAAGAAAAGGGTAGCAACAACATAGGGCTTCAGTGCTCTTCACAGCTAATTTAAGAGTTTAAAATATGCAATTATCCACCAGATATTTAACATCATTTTGACCATGCTTATTATCCAACCAGCAAGACAGTCGATAAATTCACAAAAATACCAGTCCAAGAAAGCATTCGATTACCAATGAAAGAGGTCAGCAAAAAATATTTTTAAAGTCTTACTTCATGATGTGGTGTAACCTTGGGTCTGTAAACTGGGTTGTTCGGTTATTATGATCTACAAAATATATCCTCCCAGAAACTGTACTTCTGACTTCCCAGCCTGGTGGCAGTGGTCCAAGTTCATCACAATTCACACTGTTAAGGTCTCTACCAAAATGGAAGATACAGAGAGGTTTGTCCAACTGAGTATGGAGGAATGAGACCAAAAGTCAGCAACAGAAGCCACAGAGGTTCCTTATCAAGGTGTCTGTGTCCCAGCTCTGCTAAGATGGACCTTCGTGGTGCTACTTACGCCAAACCTCTACTCAGTCCAGGCCTCTCTGCTGCAAACAGCAGCAACATCCGAGAGATTTAAAACCAAACTTTCAGGCTGGGCGCGGTGGCTCACGCCTGTAATCCCAGCACTCTGGGAGGCAAGTGAATCACCTGAGGTCAGGAATTCGAGACCAGCCTGGCCAACATGATGAAACCCTGTCTCTACTAATAATACAAAAATTAGTTGGGTGTGGTGGTGGGTGCCTGTAATCTCAGCTACTCGGGAGGCTGAGACAGGAGAATCGCTTGAACTTGGGAGGCGGAGGTTGCAGTGAGCCGAGATCACGCCATTGCACTCCAGCCTGGGCAACAAGAGTGAAATTCCATCTCCAAAAAAAAAAATAGGCAGTTTCAGAGCTTATAACCATGATAAGGAACAGGGGCTCCTCACGGCATATCATTTCTTATATGAAAGAAGGCCCTAATAGTAGGAAGTATCTTAGTGCTGTCAGAAAACTATCTGAATTCACAAGTGTCATTAAATGTTCCAGGCCAGAAGGGTTTCTTCATTGGAAAGTTCCCAGACAGCACCAAGCTTTTCAGGGCTAAGGGAGGTACAGGAACATGCATTCAGAAACTCGGCAATTCTAAACAGTTGCAGCAGGACGAGGCATTCTCATTTTCAAATGGGCTTTTTGCTCAACAAGTATTTTCCACTCTAAGAATGATTAATTATTCTCCTGATTAATAATTTCAACACAATCTACAGTCAGAAGGGAGCACAGCTTTACTGACCAAGATGTGTTTCTAATTAACACAAAAGCCTGTCATTTCTAACAGGGGGTACAAGAGAGACACCTCATTCATTTGCAGGTAATATATTTCCAGTCTCATTATAGGTACTGAGCCATACATTAAACATAGTCTTGGAAAATCAGACAGGAAGTTTATTCTCAGATGAAACAAATCATGAATAAAAAGGAACTAAATATTACCAAAAATCATATTAGGTAGTAATGCTATTCTAAAAGGAAATAAAAAGCAAAAGAAAAAAAGAAACTTAACTCTGTTATGGGGTGGGGGGGTCTCTCTAACCTGGGCTCAGATGTATGGCCTTGTAGAAGGAATTCGTATAGAAAAGCTGCATCTCCCCCAGGAATGGTCCCCGAGGGACTGAGGCAATGGGGACAGTAAAGTAGAAGAGAGAAAGGATAACAGAGTCTTTATATTTCCTTGACTTATGATGGAAAATTTTAAGCATATAAAAAAATTAGTGGTCATAAGGAATTGCTGTGTAACCAACTTCAACAATGATCATGGTCAACCTTGTTTCAAAGGTCAACAATGACTCACATTTCAAATGTACCCCTGTCTACTCCCCCCACCCCAGCTTATCTGAAGGAAATCCCAGACATCAATATCATCTCATTCATCACTATTTTTAGTTTAAAACAAGAGCAACACATCTGGAAGGTATTGGCTTTTCAAGTCAACTGCTGGAAAGACAGCTGGGGGGTGTGCATTTCAGGAGGCTTACCTTGGTATCCTGGGGTCGTGCCACGTGCTAACTCCAGTCTGTGTGTGCAAAAAGTAAACTTGGCCCTGGACTGTTGTTCTTTGTTCTACACAAGAAATTAGAGATCCAAATTAGACAAGTTCAATTCCAGGGAGAGTCTGTAACCAACCCTCGATGCCCTCACGTCTGGTATTATCTAAATCTAGATAACACTCCCCTCTTATCCCGGTTCTTCTCTCTGAGGTGGCCGAATAATCCCCTCTTCTCCATCTCGCCCCATGCTCTCCTTTCCAGAGCACTACAGACACCCTCATCTAGCCTACATGTTACCTTGGTTTGCTTTGGTCTTCGTTTGCCTAAGATTTTCACTTGATTTCTAAACTGGGAGATTTGGAGCAATTGCTGAAAATTCATGATTAGCTAGATTTAGGACCATTGTCTTCCAGTTGTCTTTACACTGCCACAATTATCAAATGGCATAGCCACGCAAACATCCGCACTTATGGCACAAACAGGCTACTCAAAAAGGGTTAAAGGCCAGATGCAGTGGCTCACGCCTGTAATCCCAGCACTTGGGCGGCTGAGGCAGGTGGATCACTTGAGCCCAGGAGTTTGAGACCAGCCTGGGCAACATGGTGAGACCCATTCTCTACAAAAAATACAAAAATTAGCCGGGCATGATGGTGTATGCCTATAATCCCAGCTACTCGCGAGGATCGCTTGAGCTAGGGAGGTCAAGGCTGCCGTGAGCCATGATCATGCCACTGCACTCCAGCATGGGTGACAGCGAGACCTTGTCTCAAAAAAAAAAAAAAAAGTCAACTCATGGAAACAGGGCAGATGGCATTGGCCACAGCAGGATACATTCTCTCACCGTAGCCTTCGGGCAGTTCCGGGGACTGGTGGCCGTGTGGTCGGTTCTGGGGCGTCTGTAGTGAACCTCGCACATCAGGGTTTCGAAGCCGCTGTGCCTGAAGTCTTTGATCTTGACTTGGGGACTCCACGAACCTGCAGTTCCCTCCTCCAGCAGCAGCACCGGTGCTATCTGTGTAAGGGGCTGGTTCCTCCATGAAGCAGCTGAGCGGCCTCCCAGGCCCCGAGTCTTCATACACCGTTCTGAAAGGGACGAGAGCAGGCAGGCATGGTGTCACCATGGAGGAGTCACAAGACCACCGCCTTAGGGCTAGTGTCCTAGGGGACACCGTCACATAAATTGATTTGCTTTCCTTTAACAACGTCCAGTGTTCCAAGGGCCTAGTTTTGTAAAATTCACCATGTGCCACTCAAACAGAAAGACAGACTCTTCTTAGAGGAACAAGTGGCCAGAGTGTCCCCAAGGCCAACTGTACAATTTCACCATAGGGTAGACTGAAATGATTAGAAGAAACCAGCCATAGACTATGAGGAGTTCGTGAAATGAGATCTCATTTTTCTTGATTTAAAATCAAATCCAGGCCAGATGCGGTGGCTCACGCCTGTAATCCCAACTTTGGGACGCCGAGGTGGGCAGATCACTTGAGGTCAGGAGTTCAAGACCAGCCTGGCCAACATGATGAAACCGCATCTCTACTAAAAATACAAAAATTAGCTGGGTGTGGTGGCACACGCCTGTGGTCCCAGCTACTCGGGAGGCTGAGAATTGCTTGAACCCAGGAGGCAGAGGTTGCAGTGAGCCGAGATTGTGCCATTGTACTCCAGCCTGGGTGACAGAGCGAGACTCCATCTTTAAAATAAAATCATATCCAAATACTCCATTTTCCTTGTTATTTTACTCTATAATGAAACTCCTGGTTACATAAAATGCCAAAATGCCTTTAGATACTTTTTAAACATCAATCTTCACCCCCTGAGCAATTTTGAAGACAATTCACCTTAATAGGCTACTGTCCCTTAGAAGCAAATACTCTTTTAAAATCTTAGATTGAAAAATTTCAAATATGTATAAAAAATGAGAAACCAGTACAATGAACCCCCTGTGTCCACCCCTCCCAGCTAACCATCATCCAATGTCCACTCTTCCAATCCCTCCCCACCAACCCCAACATTTTATGACTTCATCCTTAAATATTTCCATTATCGTGACTAAAAAATGTTCATTAATTTTTTAAAAAAATCAAATACCGGTGTTCAGATTTCTCCAATTGTCTCATAAATCAGGATCCAAAGTCCACACCTTGCATGTGTAGCTATGTCTCAAGTTTGTTTGAATATGAATTGTTGACAGGTTCTCCTTCCCTCCTGTCTTTGCTTTTCTTGCAGTCTATTTGTTGAAGACCCTGGGTTGTCTGTCCTACAGAAGGCCCCATTCTGGATGTTTGTTGATTATATTCCCTTGGGGCCATGAGACACATTCCTGGTCCCCTGTATTTCCAAGAGGTGTGTTAATGTTGGATCATCTCTCTTTTGTGATGTTGTTAGCAATTACTGCTTGTTGGCCAGGTCCATTAATTCATGGGGGACTGCAAAATTGTGACAGTGACCAATGACGGTTCGGCAGTTTGTTGTATTTTTTTAGTGTGTTGAGTTCCTCCCCCCGTCATTATGAACCCAAAGATTTTTAATGTATTTGATATGTTCCAAATTCATGGCAGTTATAATTCTTTTCTTTTCTTTAAGCCAGGGTCTTGCTGTGTCGCCCAAGGTGGAGCGCAGTGGTGTGATCAGGGTTCACTGCAACTTCAAACTCCTGGACTCAAAGCAATCCTCCCACCTCAGCTTCCCTAGCAGCTGGGATTATAGGTGCGTGCCACCATGCCCAGCTAATTTGTTATTTTTTATTTTTTGGTAGAGACAAAGTCTCGTTATGTTGCCCTGGCTGGTCTCAGACTCGAGACCAAAGTCTCTGGCCACCTTGGCCTCCCAAAGTGCTGGGATTACAGGCAGTTATAATTCTTATTGATGCTCAAACTCACCCATCTTTGGCCCGTGGGAGCCTCTTTCACTGGATTTTGAGTCTTTCAGGCACAACCTCAGTTGTTTGTTTGTTTGTTTGTTTTTGAGACAGAGTCTTGCTCTGTCACCCAGGCTGGAGTGCAGTGGCATGATCTTGGCTCACTGCAACCCCCTCCTCCCGGGTTCAAGCAATTCTCCTGCCTCAGCCTCCCCAGTAGCTGGGACTACAGGCGCCCACCACCACGCCTGGCTAATTTTTTGCATTTTTAGTAGAGATGGGGTTTCACCGTATTAGCCAGGATGGTCTCAATCTCCTGACCTCGTGATCCACCCGCCTCGGCCTCCCAAACTGCTGGGATTATAAGCGTGAGCCACCACACCCAGCCAACTCCAGTTGTATTTACAGCTTCCTTTATAGCCAAGTAAACTGGTTCAAAGTTTTATCCCAACATCCTTTATGCACCTCAAGCATTCTGCAGAGTGACTTAAGGAGGGAAGGGCGCTTTCCTATAGGCCGAGAGGTTAAGGCAGCAGAGAACTCAGCCCGCCTCTTGCTGTGGTTATACGTACCCTTCATTTTCTAACAGTCCTCTGCAGTCCACCACCGAGCCGCCGGTTCCTATTCTGTCTCGTGTCTGTAAACTGACTAAAAGAGAAAAGAACGACTTGTGTTAAAACCCAGCGGGGTTTACATAATTATAATACAGTGAGTCATTGCTAATTTAGAATTTATGTACAATATCATAAAAAACGAGGCATATGTGTATGCATACACACATAGACTCCTATGCTTTCAAATACGAAACATTTTACTCCAGTAGCTGCATGCTACTTGGAATATTCCTTGTAAATGTGGTGAAGAAAAGGGTGCTATGTTTCTCCTGGTCTCCTTAAAAATAACAATGTAATATTCAGTCCCTCTAAGTTATTTTCAAGAAGATTTATTTTTTAAGAAGACTTTTTTTGGGCCAGGCACGGTAGCTCATGCCTGTAATCCCAGCACTTTGGGAGGCCAAGAAGGGAGGATCGCCTGAGCTCAGGAGTTTGAGACCAGCCTGGGCAACATGGCAAAACCCCGTCTCTACTAAAAATACAAAAATGAGCCAGGCATGGTGGCACACACTTGTAGTCCCAGCTACTTGGGAGGCTGAGGCAGGAGAATTGCTTGAACCCAGGAGGCGGAGGTTACAGTGAGCTAAGATCGCGCCACTGAACTGCAGCAGGGGTGACAGAGTGAGACTCTGTCTCCACAAAAAATTAAAAATTAAAAAAAATAATAAAAATAAGAAGTTTTTTGGGGGGGGATTAAGTCTCACTGTGTTGTCCAGGCTGGTCTCAAACTCCTGGGCTTGAGCAATCCTCCCACCTCAGCCTCAGAGTAGCTAGACTACAGGCATGTGCCACTGAGCCCAGTTTTTATTTCTTAAGAACATTCTGACTTAAGTTTAATAAAGACACAGAGAGGCCGGGCACAGTGGCTCACACCTGTAATACCAGCACTCTGGGAGGCTAAGGCGGGCGGATCACCTGAGGCTGGGAGTTCCAGACCAGTCTGGCCAACATGGCAAAGCCCCGTCTCCACTAAAAATACAAAAAATTACCCAGGCGTGGTGGCAAGCAGCTGTAACTCCAGCTACTCGGGAGGCTGAGGCAGGAGAATCGCTTAAACGCGGGAGGCGGAGGTTGCAGTGAGCTGAGATCATGCCACTGCACTCCAGCCTGGGCGACAGAGCAAGACTCCGTGTCAAAAAAAAAAAAAATGAATAAAGACACAGAGAGTACTTTCAGTATCTGCAAAGTCTAAGTGAATCTAAATATTTATTCTCTATCTTTACTATGAACAAGACTTTTATAAAGTTGTTTTCAGTTACTCATTTTTCTCCCTGGCACATCCCGCCACAAAGAAAAAAGAAATTACACGCAGGAAGGCATTCGGTGAGAACTTTTTCATGATGGTAGATTTCAGGGTGTATGTCTGCACTATTCATTTATCTTGGGTCAGGTCAACACAGGACAATACCTAAAAGATTTGGAGTGAGAATCACTCCAGTGTGCTGCAGAGAGCTTTTTGTTTTTATTCCATGCAGCAGTGCTTCCAAGTCAATATCTGAGTTACCCTAAAACACTAATACAAGTGGGTGGATAATAGGATGAGTTATTTAACAGCTAAATCACTTCCAACAGACTGCCTCTAGCCAACACTTTGTAACATTAGCACACTTTAATTTTTCTTTTTTTTTTTATTATACTTTAAGTTTTAGGGTACATGTGCACATTGTGCAGGTTAGTTACATATGTATACATGTGCCATGCTGGTGCGCTGCACCCACTAACTCGTCATCTAGCATTAGGTATATCTCCCAATGCTAATGCAGTCCCCTGACTGTACAAATCATATAACATGGAATTCTTCACAACTCTATGCTTTTTACATATATGATGGGGCTTCCAGAAGAAACTATTTCCCAACTCCTGTATGTGTGGCCACCATTCTTATTATCTACCCTTGGATAATACGGTCAAAAATGTATTGTCCATAAATGTGATGATTAAAATTACATTTAAAATTCTAACCCTAAATCTTTCTGTACCCGAGTCATTTTTACTCAACTTTAAAAGCCAAGAGAAGGGGGCCGGGCATGGTGGCTCACGCCCGTAAGCCCAGCACTTTGGGAGGCCAAGGCGGGCAGATCACTCGAGGTCAGGAGATCGAGACCAGCCTGGCCAACATGGTGAAACTCCATCTCTACTAAAAATACAAAAATTAGCCAGGCGTGGTGGCACACACCTGTGGTCCCAAGTACTCGGGAGGCTGAGGCAGGAGAATCGCTGGAACCTGGGAGGCGGAGGTTGCAGTGAGCTGAGATCTCACCACTGCACTCCATCTCAAAAAAAAAAAAACCAAAAAAAAAAAAAAAGCCAGGAGAAGGGAATTAGATAAAATAATAAAAACTACACAAGACAAAACTTCCTAGTACTGAAGAGAAGGCCCCGTACATGGTCTGTCCTCTGAGGCCCGTCAGCATCATCAGTGCCTGTATGTGAGTTCTCAGCGATGAAGGGTTGAATATAAGTTCTGGAAAAGCATCTCTTTACACAGACAAGAAAGTTCTTACCCACTATCTGGCCACGAACTGCATCAGTATCTGAGGGGTTTAGTTTGCATAGATCCAAACGCTGGTCTGTAAACAAACAATTCAAAACTTAACCCAAGGAACGTGAACTAGGGAGGAAGGCAGGAATTCAGTATTCAGCGATCAAAACAAAAAACGATGCCTCCTAAGCTTTCTTTGGTTGCATTAAGAGGCAGGAAAGTGTTTGGTTCTTACATCCGGTATCTTTTAATCTGCTGATGGCATTGGAGAGCAGCCGCACACAGCCCAGGAAGCCAGCTCCCTGTTTCTTGTGAATTTTCTTATGGTTCCACACGCTAATGGTTATCGAATCTGTTTTCCCAACATATCTGGAAAGAAAGTGCAAAACTCATTTTTAATTGTGTTTGGTTTTTTTTTTTTTTTTTTTTTTGAGATAGAATCCTGCTCTGTTGCCCCCAGGCTGGAGTGCAGTTGCGTGATCTCAGCTCACTGCAACTCCCAAGTTCAAGTGATTCTCCTGCCTCAGCCTCCCGAGTAGCTGGGACTACAGGCGTGCATCACCATGCCTGGCTAATTTTTGTATTTTTAGTAGAGATGGGGTTTCGCCATGTGGCCAGGTTGGTCTTGAACTCCTAACCTCAGGTGACCCGCCTGCCTCGGCCTCCCAAAGTGCTGGGATTACAGGCATGAGCTACCATGCCCAGCTTTTAATTGTATTTCTGAATTATGATATCTCATTGAGATTTTCTCTTTAAGAAACCTTATAAAATAATGTTGCCTCTGTATTACACATGTAACAGGCATTTAATAAATACGTATCCATTAATTTCAACAAGCTGGGAAGAAGAACTACCTTGCTCCTTATGGAAGGGGCAAATGTAGATAACCACATGATGATAATAATCTTATAACAGACTTACTATATTTTATTTATTTTTATTTATTTATTTATTTTTTTGAGACGGAATTTTGCTCTTGTCGCCCAGGCCGGAGTGCAATGGCGCAGTGTCAGCTCACTGCAACCTGTCTCCTGGGTTCAAGGAATTCTCCTGCCTCAGCCTCCCCAGCAGCTGAGATTACAGGCACCTGCCACCACACCTGGCTAATTTTTGTATTTTTAGTAGAGACGGGGTTTCACCATGTTGGCCAGGCTGGTCTCAACCTCCTGACCTCAGGTGATCTTCCTGCCTCGGCCTCCCAAAGTGCTCAGATTACAGGTGTGAGCCACTGCACCCAGCAAATTTACTATATTTTAATAGTCGCATAGGACAGTAACATGATTCATAAATTCTCACCAATTAGGTTTGATACAGAATACTGGTTTGCGACAAGGGACTACTTACAAACCTACGGATCTATTCAAAGTACACAAGAGGACACTAAGACATTAAACCTCCATTTACTGTCACTGCAAGTCAACGGAGAGAGGAATTCAACCCACTTACACAGCCTCAGTGTCACTGAAACTGAATCTTAGAATATAATTCTTAAAAATCCCACCCAAATACAGTATAATTTGTATTAACTAAAAGACAATAATCTTTCAGGATTACTTTGATGAAAATATCTTAGTAGGAACATGAAAACATGGGTGCATATAAAATAGTGGTCTTCACAGCCAGGCGCAGTGGCTCACGCCTATAATCCCAGCACTTCAGGAGGCCAAGGTGGATCACCTGAGGTCAGAAGGTCAAGACCAGCCTGGCCAACATGGTGAAACCCATCTCTACTAAAAATATAAAAATTAGCCAGGCATGGTGGCGGGTACCTGTAATCCCAGCTACTCGGGAGGCTGAAGAACGAGAATCGCTTGAACCCAGCAGGAGGAGGTTGTGGTGAGCCAAGATTGCGCCACTGCGCTCCAGCCTGGGCAACAGAGCGAGACTCTGTTTGAAAAAAAAATTAAATTTAATTTAAAAATAAAATAGTGGTCTTCAAAGTACAATCCAGTTTTTGAATGAATATAAGAAATTGATGGCTTTGATCATATAAAACTATATTTTCTCTTGCAGAAAATATATATGTACTAAAAAGCAAAAATTTTCAAAGTCAACAGAAACATACAGTCATAATAATGCATTTTTTAGGCCTGGTACAGTGGCTCATGCCTGTAATCCCAGCACTTTGGGAGGCCGAGGTGGGTGGATCATGAGGTCAGGAGTTCGAGACCAGCCTGGCCAAGATGGTGAAACCCCATCTCAACTAAAAATACAAAAATTAGTTGGGCATGCTGGCGGATGCCTGTAATTCCAGCTACTTGGGAGGCTGAGGCAGGAGAATCACTTGAATCCAGGAGGTGGAGGTCACAGTGAGCCGAGATCGCGCCACTGCACACTCTAGCCTGGGCGACAAAGCAAGACTCCATCTCAAAAAAAAAAAAAAAAAAAAAATGCATTTTTTAGGTAGAAACTACAACTAGGTTTAGGGTTTTGCTGAAAAACAGTAGCATGTGGAGTTCACAAACTATGGCCTTTTTTTCTGCTAAAATGGCCAGGAGATTGAAAAGTTTGAGGATCACATGTACAAAACCAAACCATAAAAATCTATGAAAATGCCAAATGCAGTCGGGCGCAGTGGCTCACGCCTGTAATCCCAACACTTTGGGAGGCTAAGGTGGGCAGATCACTTGAGGTCAGGAGTTCAAGACCAGCCTGGCCAACATGGTGAAACCCCGTCTCTACTAAAAAATACAAAAATTAGCTGGGCATGGTGGCGTATGTCCATAATCCCAGCTACTTGGGAGGCTGAGGTAGAAGAATCACTTGTACCCGGGAGGCGGAGGTTGCAGTGAGCTGAGATCACGCCACTGCACTCCAGCCTGGGTGACAGAGTGAGACTCCGTCTCAAAAAAAAAAAAAAAAGAAAGTAACAAAATGCAAGAACTTCCAAGTACATGAATTCTAAAATTAGGCAATGTAGACATTCATTTGGCCATCCGCTTTTGTTATCAATAAAAAGTCATCCTTTTTTTTTTTCTCTCTTGGATGTTTCTCGTAAAAGCTAGACACCTGCTTTCCTGCCGCTCCGCATGGGGCTTACAGAACATTCAACTCACAGATCGTAGTGCTGGTTCCACTTTGGGTCCAATGTGTTTTTCACAGTGTCGGTTGAGTGGCACTGCCCAGACCCATCCACGACAATCTTTGCAAAAGGGTCGGGGAGCCCTAGAGGAGAGAGGAGACCCACACCTAGATGAGACCTCACATCCATCCATGTGACACAGAACACACAATTCGTGTTCTCTAATTTCAGGATAATTTCAATCAGCAAAATAAGTTATGTCTATTGAGCTTTCTAAGAGAGCCTAGTATGCCTCCATACTCAGATTTTTAGAGGGTAGAAAAAGTGACTGAAAAAAAAAAGGCTTACATTCAAATTTCTATTAAAGTGGGGCTAATTAAGTGGAGGGAAAAGTGTCTGAAAGTAATTGTATTTAGACTTTCTAAAAATTAATAATGCCCCGAAATTTGTTTACTGATCTTTGCCTATCTTATCTATGGAAGCAAGTATTCACCAGGCCTTAATTCAGTAAGTCCCTAAATGCTAGAGAATGAATCAGAGAGGTTTATTAGATCAGACAGGTGGCAAAGTGGACAGTTGTCAGAGATAGAGATGGACACGAGCCACCATGCTGGAGCTTCCTGGCTACCTGGAGAAAGCCTTTGAGCCTAAGTTTCTTCATCTTGAAAGCATGAATAATACCACTTAAGAACTGAAAGATGTCTTGTGAGGATCAGAAAGTGTGTGAAGAATTTAATGCTGCAGGCACTGACCAGATACTGCGTGACTTTCTTAAGGAGTGATTCCTTCCTTTAGAAAAGGAGTCTCTTATTTTTGCAATTCCTTTAATTATAGGGTGTTGTAAATGTGATTTAATTTATAAAATCTGATTAACAATTGTATGCAAATCCAGCTGTTTTATACAAAAGTATTTCATTTGTATTAGAGCTGAGAATACATCATCCAGCAGAAAGCAATATTCTAATAGGTAGAGAGGCAGAAAAAATTGGGTGTGACCAGAATAGGAAATGAAAGACAGGTTTTGCGGTATGATTTATAAGTTCTGTATATTTCAGCTAAGGAACCACCCATGTTGTAGTCAACCAGGAAATAAAGCTTGGAGAACCATGGATTTCTATTAAGTAAAGGGCAAGACTTTGAAGAGAATATACCCAATCTTTTTTTAAAGTTTAAAATTTCAGAAATACATGCATAACATTATAAGAGGGAAAAAAATAAGTGTTTACTCACTGAAGAAGTCTTTCTTTGCAAGGTTCTTGGCACATAACACTAAAAACAAAGAAAAATTACTCAGGTTAGCATTAAAGATGAGATTTCCATAATAGCTAATCTATATTTACACCCGAACAAAAAGACTCTAAAAATTAGCTTTGCCAAAGATTTGACTTTCAAATCTAGTATCATATGAAACAAAAAATGGACAACCATCTAAAAAGTGTTTTCTCCTCAAACTGAAGATCAGCTATAACAAATACAAAATGCTTTAAACTAAAAATCTTAAACACATTCAGATGGGTTGATCAATATACTTTTTTTTTTTTTTTAAGAGATAAGGTCTTGCTCTGTTGCCCAGGCTGGAGTGCAGTGGCATGATCATAGCTCACTGCAGCCTCGAACTCCTGGGATCAAGCAATCCTCTTGCCTCAGCCCTCCTAGTAGCTAGGATTATAGGCACACACCACCATGCCTGGCTAAATTTTCTTATTTTTGTAGAGATAGGGCCACTGCACCCAGCCTACTGATATTCTCTTATACTGCATACGATCACATAAAAACCAACTCAAATAAAAACCTGAAGTATTTATCCTTACAGGTACCGCTAATGACAGAAGAAGATATGCAATTTTTTATTCTGATAAATAATACAATTTTGTAAATGTAAACTTTGATATGTTGGAAAATAGTAAGCAAGGGGAAGGTGGTAAAAAAAAATATGGGGCCATCATCAGGGTGGTGTGAACAAAAAATGATAAAATGCACGTTAAGAACTTAGCACAGGCTGGGCATGGTGGCTCACGCCTGTAATCCCAGTACTTTGGGAGGCTGAGGTGGGCAGATCACCTGAGGTCAGGAGTTCAAGACCAGCCTGGCCAACATGGAGAAACTCCATCTCTACTAAAATACAAAAATTAGCTGTGTGTGGTAGCGCATGCCTCTAATCCCAGCTACTCCAGAAGCTGAGGCAGGAGAATCACTTGAACCCGGGAGGCAGAGGTTGCAGTGAGCCAAGATCTCACCACTGCACTCCAGCCTGGGTGACAGAGTGAGACTCTGTCTCCAAAAAAAAGAACTAAGCACAGTGTTGATGTATAGAAAGAATGCAATTAAGGTTCTTATTATTTTATTAATGAGTAATGAGGTAGTATCAATTGCTGTTAAGACAGTTTGTCACCAGACCTGCTTGCTACACAACGCAAGTGACTGTGTCAGGGAGACACTGAGGTGCTTTTGTCTTTTGTACTGCTTCACAAATTGTCCTCAATTTTAAGAATATTATGTTTTATTAAGAACTTGTATTTTACAAAAATGTGCTCACATAATAGATATTGTTCTGCCAAGTTTCACTTCGTTTTATAAAACTAAGTGAATAATGTCGTAAGTGATAAGCTATAGCTTTATCAAGATATATATATTTATATAGTCAAGATATATATATATATAACATTTATATATATATATATATATGAAAAGACAGGGTCTCACTCCGTCACCCCAGGCTGGAGTACAGTGGCACAATCATAGCTCACTGTAGCCTCAAACCCTTGGGCTCTAGGGATCCTCCAGCCTCAGCCTCTCGATTTGCTGGGACTACAGGCACACACCACCACACCCAACTAACTTCTTTTTTTAAAGAGACAGGCTCTCACTATGTTGCCCAGGCTGGTCCCAAGCTCCTGGCCTCAAGCAATCCTCCCAACTTCGCCCCACAAAGTGCTGGGATTATAGGGATAGGCCACCATGCCCAACCAAGATACGATTTATATACCACACAATTCACCCATTTAAAGTGTGCAATACAGTGGTTTTTAGTATACTCATGGGTGGGACAACTATCATTACAATCAATTTTAGAACATTTTTATCATCCCAAAAAGAAAGGCCATACCCAGTTTAAACTAACAATCTTAAACACATTAAGATGGGTTTATTAATATACTTTTTTTTTTTCAGAGACAGGGTCTTGCTCTGTTGCCCAGGCTGGAGTGCAGTGGCATGATCATAGCTCACTGCACCCTCGAACTCCTGGGATCAAGCAATCCTCTTGCCTCAACCTCCCTAGTAGCTAGGATTACAGGCACACGCCACCCAGCACACTTTGGGAGGCCGAGGCGGACGGATTACTTGACATCACGAAGTGGTGTTAGATTTTGTCAAATGCTTTTTCTACATGTGTTGAGATGCTGTTTTGGTGTTTGGCCTTTGTCTATTGATACGGTGCATGACATTAATTGATTTTAAGTTGTTAAACCAACCCTGCATTGTGAGATAAACTCAACTTGGTCACGGTACACAATCCTTTTAATATGTCGCTATATTCAGTTTGCTAGTATTTTGTTGAGGAATTTCACATCTATATTCATAAGGGATATTGGTTTGTATTTTCCTTTCCTTCATAGGCTATCTAGTTTTGGTATCAGAGTGATACCGGCCTCATAAAATGAGCTGGGAAATATTCCCTCCTCCTCCTCGTCTTTTTGTTTTGTTTTGGAAGAATTTGTATTAATTCTTCTTTAATGTTGGGTAGAGTTCACCAGTGACGGCCTCTAGGCCTGGGCTTTTCATTTTCTTTGTGAGAAGTGTTTTAAATTACTAATCCAATCTCTTTACTTTTTATAGACCTAGTCAGATTTTTCCATTTCTTCTTCAGTCAGCCCTGGTAGTTTGTGAATTTCCAGAAGTTTGTTGATCTCCTCACTTTTCATAAGTCTATTCAGATTTTTGCATTTCTTCTTCAGCCTTAGTAGTTTGTGTCTTTGTAGATGTTTGTTGATTTCACCCATGTTATCAAATTGTTGGCATACACTTGTTTGTAGTATTCCTTGATAATCAGTATTCCTTGATAATATTTCTGTATAGTCAATAGTAATATTTCTTCTTCAGAGTAATGTAATCTTTATATCCTTCCTTTCCACCTCAGTCTTTTTAGTGGATAGATCACTATTAATTACACCTCCTGCTGATGTTTCATTTCTTGTTACTCTAATTACAAAATACATACTTGAAAATATGGAAATGTGTAAAATAGAAAATCCACAGCCCCAAAACCTCATCATTACTGTTTGTCTAGCATTTGCCTGGCTAGTCTCATGTGCTTATTTTTCCCATTAACATTTAGAATCATTTTGAGCAAGTTTTTAAAAAATGACTTCATAAGTAAATGAGGAAAATGTTTACCTATTTACAATATTGAGTATCTTGAATGTAGCATATTTATCCCTTTATTAAGTTTTTTGATGCCCTTAAGTGAGTTGGGTTTTTTTTTCTTTTTTGAGACAGAGTCTCTGTCGCCCAGGCTGGAGTGCAGTGGTGCGATCACAGCTCACTGCAGCCTTGAGCTTCCCAGGCTCAGGTGAGCCTCCCACCACAGCCTCCCAAGGAACTGGGACCGCAGATAAACACCAGCACACTTGGATAATTTTTTTGTAGAAACGGGGTCTCAGTATGTTGCCCAGGCGGGTCTGAAACTCCTGGGTTCAAGCAATCCACCAGCCTCGGCCTCCCAAAATGCTGGGATTACAGATGTGAGCTGCTGCATCCAGCTGAGATTTTAAAGTATTTCATAAAAGTCTTGCACATTTCTCTTTGGGTGGATTCTTCGGGTATTTTTTGTTACTGTTGTGAATGGAATCCTTCCTTTTGTTGCATTTTCTCATTGTTATTTGGATATAGACGAGCTATTAGTTTTCTCACATTAATTTGAAATCACCCATCTATTTGGGCTCTCTTCACATTGGCCTATAATGTTCTGTTTGCTTCAGTTTTCCTTTTCTTTTCCAAAGCTTGGAATATCTCAACAGCTCTCATATAAAATTCAAAGTGTCCAAAACTGAATCTTCCCAATCTGACTAGAAACCTGGTCCTCTCCCAGGATCCATCAGTTCAGAGACCTTACCAGCCCCCATCAAAGGCACAAGCGAGGCTGGGCGCGGTGGCTTACGCCTGTAATCCCAGCACTTTGGGAGGCCAAGGTGGGAGGATCACGAGGTCAAGAGATCGAGACCATCCTGGCCAACATGGTGAAACCCCGTCTCTACTAAAAATACAAAAATTAGCTGGGTGTGGAGGTGCGTGCCTGTAGTCGCAGCTACTTGGGAGGTTGAGGCAGGAGAATCGCTTGAACCCAGGAGGCGGAGGTTGCAGTGAACTGAGATCGCGCCACTGTACTCCAGCCTGGTGAAACAGTGAGATTCCGTCTCAAAAAAAAAAAAAAAGGCACAAGCGAGAAGACTACATGTTCTCCCTTTTTCCTCTCAATCTCAAATACGTTACCTTCTTAGCATCTCCACCCTTGTCCAAGCTCCCAACACAAGCTCTGATGAACTGACCGTTTCAAGACTTACATCTCATGTCTGTCTTCCTTTTAAAATTCTCCAGTGGCTTCCCCTTGCAGAACTCTAGCCTTATGAGCCTCCGATCCCTCCCAACCTCCCTGTGCAGTCTCAAATATTAGCCACCAATTCTGGGCCCTGGTTTTCGGAGGTGCTGGTGCTAGATTGCTTCTGAATAGAATAATCCTGGTCACATGTCTCACAAATATTAATCTTTGCTCATACAATGTTTGAGTTTAAGGCTCATTCCAGTGGAATTTGGTTATATCATAAAGTGGGGAAAGGTCTCGGCAGTGTTAGCACAAAGAAAATTTTGCTTTGGCCAGACACAATGGCTCATGCCTGTAATCCCAGTACTTTGGGAGACTGAGGCAGGTGGGATCGCTTGAGCTCAGGAGTTCGAGACCAGCCTGGGCAACATGGCAAGATCCCATCTCTACAAAAAATACAAAAATTAGCCAGGCAAGGTGGTAGGCGACTGTAGTCCCAGCTACTTGGAAGGCAGAGATGGGAGGCTCACCTGAGCCTGGGGAGGTCGAGACTGCAGTGAGCTATGACCACACCACTGCACTCCAGTCTGGGTGACACAGTGAGACTTTGTCTCAAAAAGAAAAAAAAAAAAAAAGGAAAGAAGAAATTTGCTTCAATTCCCTGTAAGGATCATTTCGGGTCATTCTGAATGTGGTTAAGTTAATGGTATATGATTTCTCCTACTAAAATAGCTTTGTGATCAGGACATGGAATTTGGTCTACTCTAGAGATATATGAATAAAAGGTAATTCATTAGACAGCATAAAATCTCATTGTATTTGGATTTTTTTTTTTTTTTTTTTGAGACGGAGTCTCGCTCTGTCACCCAGACTGGAGTGCAGTGGCGTGATCTCGGCTCACTGCAACCTCCACCTCCTGGGTTCAAGTGATTCTCCTGCCTCAGCTTCCTGAGTAGCTGGGATTACAGGCACACACACCACCATGCCCGGCTAATTTTTTTATTTTTAGTAGAGACGGGGTTTCACCATATTGGTCAGGCTGGTCTTGAACTTTTGACCTCATGGTCCACCCGCCTCGGCCTCCCAAAGTGCTGGGATTACAGGTGTGAGCCACCATGCCCAGGCTTAGATCTAGTATTTTTTAAAATATATATTTATGTACCAATACAGTGAGGTTCTGGGGATACAGCAATTAACAAAAGACATTTCCAGAACAGTGAGTTTATTTTTCAGTGTGGACCAATGCATGTTTTCTTCAGTTCCAACCCTGAAGCACCCCTCTACCTTAGCCAGATCATGCCTCTTACATGCCATAATTTCCTAATCACATCCCATAGTTTTCCTAATGTTGGGAATATGGCCAAAGCAAATTACATAATGTTCACAAAGCATTTGAATACATGGAAAGGAAGTGTTTTGCTAACGTGAGGTACATTCAGTTAGTAAAACAAGCTTCTTTTACCTGGCAAAAGATGGGGTTACAAAAATAGTACTTGAGGTCGGGCGCAGTGGCTCACGCCTGTAATCCCAGCACTTTGGGAGGCCGAGGCGGGTGGATCACATGAGGCCAGGAGTTCCAGACCAGCCTGGCCAGCATGGTGAAATCCTGTCTCTACTAAAAATACAAAAAATTTAGCCAGGCGTGGTGGCGGGTACCTGTAATCCTAACTAGTCGGCAGACTGAGGCAGGAAAATTGCTTGAATCTGGGAGGTGGAGGTTGCAGTGAGCCAAGATCACGCCACTGCACTCCAGCCTGGGCGACAGAACGAGACTATCCCCCCCACCAAAAAAATACTACTTGTGGTTTCACCCACTCCAACAATGAACTACAGCAAAAACTTAGTACTTTATTCAATCTTGAGAAAGTTTCTAATTTGTGTCAATACTTCTAATATTTCTCTAGCCTGTGGCTAGAAACTTTCACTGCAATGTTGTTATTCCTCTCTTCTTCTTATATTTCTGTGTCTCCAAGTCCTATCACTGTCTTCTTCTGAATGTCTCTTGAATTTGTCTGTTCTGTATTTTTATACCCACTCTCTTCTTCTTGGCATCACCTATGCACAACTGTGCCCTCCCTGATGGAAGCCTCCCTGGTCCACAAGACATTTAGCCACTACATCAATCTTTTTTGTATCTGTAGAGGTAAGATCTCACTCTCTGCCCAGTCTAGAGTGCAGGGGCACAATCATGGCTGACTGCAGCCTCAGACTCCTGGGCTCAAGTGATCCTCCCACCTCGGCCTCCTGAGTAGCTGGGACTATAGGCATGCACCACTATGCTCAGCTAATTTTCCTATTTTTAAAAAATCTCTGTAGAAACAAGGTCTCACTATGTTGCCCAGGCTGCTCCAAACACCTGGCCTCAAGTGATCCTCCTGCCTCAGCCTCCCCAAGTGCTGAGATTACAGGACTAAGCCACTGTGCCCGGCCCAGATCAATCTTTTGAATGCCATTTTCATGTTCTTAGGCAAAAACGTCAACAACAACCAACAACAACAACAAAAATCTCTAATGACTGTATTTTACTGTGAATCCTGAGTTTCTCCCTGGGTATTAAGATTTCCCATTCCCTAACAACACATTTATTCCCCATTATTCCTCATGGTATAGCTTGGATTAGCCCCTTTTACCCACCCCAGCTACCTCCCAGAGTTTATTCTTGCTTCTTAACCCATCAGACAATCCCTCTCTCCTTGCTGGGCCCTACATTCAGGGTCCAGGCCAGGCATTTTGTCAGTGAAGCCTCACTCAAGCCAGTGTTTCCCAAACGTCAGTCTGTGATGACATTTTCACTAGTGCCAAAACCAAAAAAATAAGGACAATGTAAGCGGGGTTTTCATAAAACGAAACTAATTTTAAGTGGCTGTTCTTTGTTGTGATGTTATGTCTTTCCTGCTTTTTTCATGTTAAAATGTTCTTTCTTTAATGAAAGAGGTAACAAAAAACGGTGACAGAGCAGTGACTTGGCAAAATAAAAACTGGGCAATATTATACTGATCCCCACATGTACATAAATGTTTCGACTGCTCTGGGAATTACAACTCTAACCATCAGTGATCAGCTCCCTCTTTTTAATCCTATTTAAGAATCATATAGTTTAGTATTCAATTACTTCCCATACAGGTGGCTTTGTTCCCCAGCTAAGTTAGGCCCCTCTGAGGGAGGAACCATCCATCCATCCATTCATTCATTCATTTTCTGGGCCAGCGTTTCGCTCTGTCACCCAGGCTAGAATGCAGTGGCACGAACACAGCTCACTGCAGTCTCGAACTCCTGGGCTCCAGTGATGCTCCCACCACAGCCTCCTGAGTACCTGGGACTACAGGGCATGCACCACCACCCCTGACTAATTTTTTAATTTCTTGTAGGGACAAGGTCTTACTATGTTGCCCAGGCTGGTCTCAAACTGAGCTTAAGCGATCCTCCCGCCTCAGCCTCCCCAAGTGCTGTGCCACTTCCAAGGCCACTGTACCAGAGCCACTGATCTGTCAATTCTCATACAAATTTAGGATATCTTCAAATTTGCATTGAAGGAAAAAAAAGTCACATTTCAGTTTTATCAACAGATTCAAATGCCAAAAATGTTAAGCCCATACAGGAGAACTGAACTCCATTCCATTATCTGCAACTGAAACAAACACTTCTTTCCAATCTTGCTCAGTAAGTTTATGCATACACAAGACTCACACACGTTTCCACTATTCAGACACCATTAAATGATCAAATGATTTCTTCCTGCGGGGAAAACTGTCTAAGTTAACAAAACAACTTTAGCACCCGCCGGCCATGCCTATTGGCTTTGGAGGTGGGAACAGATCTCTGGTAAAGTGACAGTCCTGAGGTAAGTTTTCAAAACACCTGTTTGCTTAAAATATGGATGTTACAGTTCATCTTCTACAGTTGCACTAAATTAAAAATAAATGACAAAATCATGTGAACTATTTGCCATCAGAAGTGTGACAGAATTCAGATCATACCCCCAAACGTGGCAGGGTTAGGCAGAGCTGCTGTGGCAAAAACTGTCTCTTCTGTGAGACACAACTGAGCCCCAAGGACGAGGTGGGGATGTGCCACCTGCTGCCTGTCCCCACGGGTTCCCTGCCAGCACCAAACATTAATACTATCTGTGTGATCCTTTCTAGTCCAGAAAGCTCTTCTATAAACACTATTCTCTTCTTATTCTCATAGGATGAGGGACATGGACACACAGACCGATGGATTTTTTTCCTAATTCATGGGTGAAGGCATCTCTGCTGCACCCCCATCCCACTCTACATTAATGCGGCATCATCATAGCTCTTTGCAGAGCCTGAAATTAAACCCTTTCTTTATTTGCATTCTTCTTAATGCCTAGCTCCACTGAAGCAAGTACTGTGTCTTTTATTCTTAACCACTGTCTCCCCAGAGGCTGAAACAGTGCCTGGCACATGCAGTTGACTTTAAACATACTTGTTAAATGGTATTAGGCAATGACTTTTTTTTTTTTTTTTAACTGTGTAGTTAACCCACTAGAATGTAAGCATCAAGAAGGCAGACGCTGCCTTCTCAACTGTTACATTCCTAGCACGGAAGCACAGGGCCTGGCAGAAATTAGCGCTTGATCAATGTTTGTTGAAATCAATGGATAACTGCCTGCTTGAATGAATGTATGAAAACAACTGTTTTGCAAGCACCACAATGTGATGTGTCTGACTCCTATGCCATGTTCACAAGGAGTCGAGAGCCTGGAAGCTTTGCACACTACTGCCTGGAAGATCTGATTCTTTGGAAATAAAATATATATATATATTCTGCAGGTTCAAAGCAGAAGTATTATTATAATGAGGGAGAAATAAAGTAATAAAGTACATGTCAAAAAACAAGTACTAAAGTCCAGAGGACATTTGGAACTTTTTTTTTTTTTTTTTTTTTGAGATGGAGTCTTGCTCTGTTGCCCAGGCTGGAGTGCAGTGGCACGATCTCAGCTCGTTGCAAACTCCACCTCCCAGGTTCAAGCGATCCTCCTGCCTCAGCCCCCCTAGTAGCTGGGATTACAGGCATGTGCCACCATGCCCGGCTAATTTTTGTATTTTTAGTAGAGACGAGGTTTCGCCATGTTGGCCAGGCTGGTCTCGAACTCCTGACCTCAGGTGATCCACCCGCCTCGGCCTCACAAAGTGCTGGGATTACAGGCGTGAGCCACCGCGCCCGGCCAAAAACGGGACACGGAACTTTTTATTTGAACAAAGCTCTCATGAAGGAACCGTCATTTTTACATCTTAAGGAATGATCTTCAAGGATTTGTTACACCATCACATTCCAAGAAAACCGGTAACTGGGGATCGCTCTCTATTTTTTAACATTAAAATGTTATTTTTCCCAACACCCTCACAGAATCTGCAGCCCCTGAAGTAGGAGCTCTTCCTGGATGGAGAAAGAAGACAGGTCGCACACAGGAAGCAATTGCCAAAGCTATTGTTTTCTTTTGTTTGGTTTTTTTCTTAAGTATTATAGGCTAACACCTTTGCTTTGGAAGGTAAGAAAAGTGTCTCATTAAAGTCTATCTATATAGGACAATTTCTATCTCCAGATAATGTTTCTGTCTTAAATAAACCCAGTGGAATGTTTTACAGCGGAACACGGGCAAGGCCAGACTCAGCGGCTCATGCCTGTAATCCCAGCACTTTGGGAGGCTGGGGCAGGAAGATTCCTTGAGCCCAGGAGTTGGAGACCACCCCTGAGCAACGTAACAAGACACTGTATCTTAAAAAAAAAAAAAATAGAAATTAGCCAGTTCAGTGGTTTGCACTACTCAGCACCAGCTACTCAGGAGGCTGAGGGAGGAGAACTGCTTGAACCCAAGAGTTCAAGGCTGCGGTAAGCTATGACTGCACCACCGCACTCCAGCCTGGGCAACAGAGTGAGATGCCGTCTCTTTAAAAGAATAAATAAATAAGAAGAAGAGAGGAAAAAAAAAAAAGTAATCATAAGTAATAGCAAGAGAAAGCAATGTCAGCATTTTCTCTCTCTGTTTTCTACCAAATGAGGCAGTATTATTATTTTATAGAGATAGGATTTTGCTATGTTGCCCAGGCTGGTCTCGAACTCTTGGTCTCAGCAATCCTTCTGCCTCAGCCTCCCGGAGTGCTGGAATTCCAGGTGTGGGTCAACATGTCCAACCGAGGCAGTATTAATTTGACACATAGAAAGATCAACAGAAAATCCAAAGGCGGCCAGGCGTGGTGGCTCACCAGCACTTTGGGAGGCCAAGGCAGGTGGATCACCTGAGGTCAGGAGTTTGAGACCAGCCTGACCAACACAGTGAAACCCTACCACTACTAAAAATACACAATTAGCCAGGCGTGGTGGCGCAAGCCTGTAATCCCAGCTACTGGGGACGTTGAGGCAGAAGAATCACTTGAACCTGGGGGACGAAGGCTGCAGTGAGCCAAGATTCTGCCATTGGACTCCAGCCTGGAGACAGAGCGAAATTCTATCTCAAAAAAAGAAAAGAAAGAAAAGAAAATCCGAAGGTGAGGATGAAGTTTAGCAAGGTAATACACTGCAAAACCCCACACGTGGCTATGAAAACCCCAGGAAATACACACAATCTTCTAAAACAAAGTGCCTTATAATTTCTTTCCTATTTATCATTTTATAGTGCTACTTCCATAACACTGAAGTATTTAATGGTATTATTTTGCCTGGTTTTATCATAAAAGCCATTATAATTATTTGGCTAATCATTATTCACATCACAGTATAAATCAGGGTAAAATAATTATGCTCAACTTGATTGAGCATAGAAGGAAAATAGAAGCTCAGAGAGATTAAGCAACAGCTCAAGGTGACCTGGCAAAGTTAGTGACGGAGATAAGAACTGATCCATCTCCTCAATGAAAACCACAGCATTCACTGACTCACGCTACTTCATCAAGACAACTGAGCATTAAGAATGAAAACATTTTGGTGGCTCATGCCTGTAATCCCAGCAGTCTGGGAGGCCGAGGCGGGTGGATCACAAGGTCAGGAGTTCGAGACCAGCCTCGCCAAAATGGTAAAACCCCGTCTCTACTAAAAATACAAAAAAAGTTAGCTGGGCCTGGTGTTGGGCACCTGTAATCCCAGCTATTCGGGAGACTGAGGCAGGAGAATTGCTTGAACCTGGGAGACGTGGGTTGCAGTGAGTCCAGATCGCGCAACTGCACTCCAGCCTGGGCAACAGAGTGAGACTCCATCTCAAAAAAAAAAAAAAGAAAAAATTTGTCACAACATTAAACGTTTCCAGTCGATGTAGCTAACAATAGATTCATAAGATCATTTAAAACTTAAAAAAAAAAAATCAACCAGACACGGTGGCTCACGCCTGTAATCCCAGCACTTTGGGAGGCCAAGGCAGGTGGATCACATGAGGTCAGGAGTTCGAGACCAGCCTGGCCAACATGGTGAAACCCCGTCTCTACCAAAAATATAAAGAATTAGCTGGGTATGGTGGCATGCACCTATAATCCCAGCTACTTGGGAGGCTAAGGCAGGACAATCGCTTGAACCCAGGGGGCTGAGGTTGCACTGAGCCAAAATCATGCCACTGCACTCCAGCCTGGGTGACAGAGTGAGATTCCATCTCAAAAAAAAAAAAAAAAATTGGTCATGACCCAGCAATTTCACCCTTAGGTATGTCCTCAATGCAAATGCACAGATACATGCTCACCATGTAGTAAAAGGATAATAAATAATAGTAGCACAGTTCCTAATAGTTCTTTTATTGATTGTACTGTTTGATTGTACTCAGTTTTGGAACTGAGAACCATTGAGATGTCCATCAACAATACAAACAATAAAAAAGTTGTGGTCATCACAAAATGGAATACTATACAGCAATGAGAATGGCAGATCCTAACAACACACACATTTATGAATGAATCTCACAAACATAATATTCAATGAAAGCCACAAGACAATACATTTCATACAATGCCACTTATATAAAGTACAAAAGCAGACAGAACTAATATATGCTGTTAAAGTTAGGCTAGTGATTATCCTTTAGCAGGATAAGGTAATGACCTGAAGGACGCATGAAGAAGGTGACTGGGGAACTGGCCATGCTCTATGTCCTGACCCGGATGCTAATTATATACATGTGTTCAGTTTGTGAGAATTCAGTGAGCTGTACACTCAAATATTTATAAATCAATCATAAACATCAATAGACAGAATAGAAAGTCCAAATATAGACCCATGTCAACTGATGTTCTTCAAAGGTGCCAAGACAATTCGATGATGGGGGAAAAAAGATAGCCTTGTCTAGACTGGAAAATAAGAAATCCAGCCAGAATGAATGGGATATCATTATGAAAAAAGAATAATAAGTCTCAACCCTTACCTCACATCATACACAAAAATTGACCTCAAACGGAGCAGAAACATAAAAATTAAATACAATAACATAAAAACTAGGTACCATTAGGAAAATGAAAGGGCAAGAGACAGACTGGGAGAAAATATTAACAACCCATATGACCAACAAAAGACCTGCATCTAGAATAAAGAACTCTACAACTCAATTAAAAAAAAAAACCCAATCCAATTAAAAAATTGATATTTGGCTGAGCACAGCAGCTCACAACTGTAATCCCAACACTGGGAAGCCAAGGTGGGAGGATGACTTGTGTCCAGGTGTTCAAGATCAGCCTGGGCAAAACAGTGAGACCCTATCTCTATAAAAATTTTTTAAATTAACTTTTAAATAGACACCTTACCAAAGAAGACATCACATGGCCAATAAGCACAGAAAAACATGCTCAGTATCAATAATCATTGGTACAATGCACAATGCACATGAAAACCACAGTAAGGTACCACCACATACCTACTAGAATTGCTAAAATTAAAAAGACTGACAATACTAAGTGCTAGCAAGGAGGTGGAAGTAGCAGTAGTAAGTAGTGTTTTCCTGACTCCTGGAGACATTCTAGCAAATTATTATTATTTTGAGGCAGGGTCTACACTCTTGTCACCCAGGCTGGAGTGCAGTGGCACAATCACAGCTCACTGCAGCCTCAACCTCCCAGGTTCAAGCGATCCTCCCACCTCAGCCTCCCCAAGTAGCTGGGACTACAGGCATGCGCCACCAAGCCTGGCTAATTTTGTTTAATTTTTTGTACAGCTGGAATCTCAGTCTGTTGCTCAGGCTGGGCTTGAACTCCTGGCCTCAAGTGATCTGCCTGCTTCAGCCTCCCAAAGTGCTGGGGTTACAGGATTACAGGCCTCTAGCAAATTACTGAACCTGCAAAGGGAACCCCCGATTTATTTATTAGTCAGAAATATAGGTGACAACCTTTGATTTGCAACTCATGGATAAGGTGGGAGTAGTCTTGTGGGACTGAGCCCTTAACCTGTGGGGTCTTTGCTAATTCTGGGGAATTAAGCGTTGGGATTGAATCGAACTGTAGAATAGCCAGTTAGCATCAGAATTGGGATTGATGTGGGGGAAAAAAAAAAAAACCCACACATTAGGTGTCATCAGTGTCATGTGTAACAACAGCTCAGAGTATCACACACAGGTCAATTTTTGTGTATGATGTGAGGTACGGGTTGAGACTTATGATTATTCTTTTTTCATAAGGATATTCCATTCATTCTGGCTGGATTTCCTATTTTCCAGTCTAGACAAGGCTATCTTTTTTTCCCCATCATCGAATTGTCTTGGCACCTTTGAAGAACATCAGTTGACATGGGTCTATATTTGGACTTTCTATTCTGTCTATTGATGTTTATGATTGATTTATAAATATCTGAGTGTACAGCTCACTGAATTCTCACAAACTGAACACACGTATATAATTAGCACCCAGGTGAGGAAATAGAGCATGGCCAGTTCCCCGGTCACCTTCTTCATGCGTCCTTCAGGTCATTACCTTATCCTGGCTAATTTTTTATTTTTTATAGCAATGGGGTCTCGCAATGTTGCCCAGCCTGGTCTCAAATCCTGGGCTCAAGCGATCCTCCAGCCACAGCCTACCAAAGTGCTGGGATTACAGGCGTGGGCCCCCACACCCAGCCCCTACTCCTTAAGTGTGAGCTGTGTGTAGTGACTTCCTTCCAAAGAGTCCAGTATGGAAAGAGGGAAAAAAAAAAGTAACTTTACAGTGGAGAAACCTGACGAACACCACCTCAGCCAGGTGATCAAGGTCAACATCAACAGTGACAAGTCACGCTGATATTAAGAGCATGGAATTTTGACAGGACCCGATGAGAATGGTACTTCACTTCTGTGGTCTTCCTCTCTAAAATGCATAATCCCAATCTAATCATGACACAAACATCAAACACTTCCAGTGGAGGAACATTCTACAAATACCTGACCAGTGCTTCTCAAAGCTGTCAAGATCATCAAAAGCAAGGAAAGTCTAAGAAACTGTCACAGCCAAGAGCAACCTAAGGAAATATGACAACTAAATGTGATGTCATATCCTGGATGGGATCCTGAAACAGAACAGGTCAGTAGGTAAAAAATAAGACAGTGAAAGCATGGACTTGAGTTAGTAACAGTGTATTAAAATTGCTTCATTAATTGCAACAAATGTACTGCAGTCATGTTAGATGTTGTTAATTGGGGAATCTGGACGTGTGTATGCGTATGTACATGTGTGTGTGTGCATGTGTGCAAGTGTGCATGTGTGCACGTGTGCCCATGTGTATGTGTGTGCACGTGCATGTGTGTCCGTGTGCCTGCGTGTGTGTGCACGTGTGTGTGCGTGTGGGGGTGGAAGGGGTAACATGGGAACTGTCTGTCCTACCTTGGCAATAATTCCATAAGTCCAAAATTGTTCTAAAAAATAATGTCTATAATAAAAAAAAACAAACAAAAAAAGGTTACAAAACAGTGACGAGGTAAACTCTTTTTGGTAAAATTGTGTGTATGTGGATAAATGTGTATTTAAGAGTCTGGAATGATGTCAACTAATACAGTATAATTATCTTTCTTTAATAATAAATTATGGTATAATTTATTTCTCTTCTTTTCACCTGGTTGTAATCTTTAAATTTTCTGCAAAGAATGATGATATGAAAAACATTTATGAGGAAAAGTAAAAGCTTACTTTTTATATTAAAATATTAGTGACTTTAAAAAAGGATTAAACTGACAGTAGCTAGGATTCTTAATCCACTTCTTTTTTTTTATTTATATATTTTTTTTTTTTTTTGAGATGGAGTCTCACTCTGTTGCCAGGCTGGAGTACAGTGGCGCAATCTCAGCTCAGTGCAACCTCTGCCTCCCGGGTTCAAGTTATTCTCCTGCCTCAGCCTCTCGAGTAGCTGGGACTACAGGTGCCCACCACCACACCCGGCTAACTTTTTGTATTTTTAGTAGAGATGGGGTTTCAACATGTTGGCCAGGATGTTCTTGATCTCTTGACCTCATGATCCACCTGCCTCAGCCTCCCAAAGTGCTGGGATTACAGGTGTGAGCCACTGCGCCTGGCCTCTTAATCCACTTCTAAGCACAGGCACTGGTGCTATGTCTGGTTCACTTTCTATTCTTTGTTCAGATTATTAATATGTCATTTGTGATTTTCACCATCAGGCAACTCTAAAGGGCTGAATATGAAATTTTTCCAGGTTGATGTATAATATAAATATGTTACAGAAGACAGGGACAAATCAAAAAGAAATGTCACTAATGTCAGTAACCACAGAAAAATACAAAGTTTTGAAGACTCGGGGTAAAATTTTTCAAAAATTAATTCACAAATAAAACAGCTTTTACAGAATCCTGAAAGGGCTCATTCTATTACTCGGTTATTTGCTTCGTTATCTGAAATCTTGTGGCTTTTCATGTCTTTATTTAAAAAAAAATAGTGGCACCAGTGCCGGGCACAGTCACTCACTCCTATAATCCCAGCACTTTGGGAGGCCGAGGCAGGTGGATCACCTGATGTCAGGAGTTCAAGACCAGCCTGGCCAAACATGGTGAAACCCCGTCTCTACTAGAAATACAAAAAAATTAGCCGGGCGTGGTAGTGGGTGCCTGTAATCCCAGCTACACGGGAGGCTGAGGCAGGAGAATCACTTGAACCTGGGAGGCAGAGGTTGCATTGAGCTGAGATCATACCAGTGCACTCCAGCCTGGGCGGAAAAAAAAAAAAAAAAGTGGCACCGAATCGAGAGCTTAATTTCACACTTCCAACTTGAATAAAATTGACAGATAATTAGGTTTGAGACTGACAGACTGAACACATGCTGTGGACTGCCTCTTCTTTGCTATACCAATAGGAATGACAGAATAGATATTTAAGATAAACATATACACAGCTCTGCTCACAAGAGGAATCCTTAAAACAGGGGTCCTCAACCCCTCCTCCCCTGCACCCTCCTCCCCATCCCCCAGGCTGCACAGCAGGAGGTGAGCAGCCAGCAAGCAAGCTAAGCTTCATCTGTGTTTACAGCCGCTCCTGATCAACTGGCATTACTGCCTTAGCTCCGCCTCCTGTCACATCAGCCGGGCAGCATTTGATTCTCATAGGAGCATGAACCCTGTTGTGAACTGCGCATGCAAGGGGTCTAGGTTGCACCCTTTTATGAGAATCTAATGCCTGATGATCTGTCACTGTCTCCCATCACCCCCACATGGGACTGTCTAGTTGCAGGAAAACAAGTTCAGGGCTCCCACTGACTGCATGGTGAGTTGTAGAATTATTATATATTGCAATGTAATAATAATAGAAATAAAGTGCACTATAAATGGAATGCGCTTGAATCATCCCAAAACCATCTCCCCCACCCCTGTCCATGGAAAAATTGTCTTCCATGAAACTGGTCCCTGGTGCCAAAAAGGCTGGGGATCACTGCCCTAAAAGATGGAAAGCAAAGGAGCAGAGGGAAATCTTCGCTATTGACAGATGACACAGCCACCCTCAGGCAACTGCCACTACAGGAGGTGGGACCAACCCGTGGGGGATGCCCAGGTGGGAAGCCGGGAAGCTGAGGCCCAGAAGAGGCCACTAGAGTGATGCCTCGGGCAGGGCGTGTGGCCACAGCAGCTGCGCTTGGAATCCTCATTGCTTGGCCATGCCCACCCCGCAGTGGAGGTAATGACCAGGCTCGTTCTCCATCTGCAAGACAGAGTATGGAAGCCTGGCTCTGGGACACAGGGCCATGTTCTGCGCAGGCTGGCAGGTGACTGAAGAACACAGCGTGTCCGGTACACAGCATAAGAGTCCCTCCTGCAGCTCCTCCCCAGCTCCTCCCCACAGCTCGACGGAGAAGCAGGAAATCCCAGCTGCAAGAATGAACACAGAACCAAGAACCATTCAACATTTACAGGAAGTCACCTCATGAAAGAAAGAAAGAAACTCAATAAAAGTGTTTCCTCGTAAAACAGAGACTACATACTCGTTTCAAACACACATGGAATTTAGAAAAGCTGACTACATACTAAGCTACAAAAGAGACTTTAACAAATCTCCCAAATTGATAAACAGTCTGCATTCATTCACTAAATGTAACCCCCAAAAAAAATCCGCACTAAATATACATCCTAAATAAATCCACACATCTGGAAATTTTAAAACAGTTTTAAATAACTCTTGGATTAAAGAGAAAGTCAAAGTAGAAATGAGAAACTGTTTCAATCAAATGAAAATAAAAAATACTGTATATTAAAATGCAGACTTATTCATTCACTAGAAACCCAGAAAGACTGAAAATGAATAACCTACACTTTCAACTCAAGGATGAATAAATAAAGCAGAAAGAAGGAATTAATAAAGATAATAGTGCAGGTTAATGAAAGGGGAAACAACTGTCAGTCAAACCAGAAGCTGGTTCTTTTAAAAGATTAGTTAAAAAAAAAAAAGAAAGAACAAACCTTTTTAAGTAAGCTCAAGAAAAAAAAGGCACAGATACCTCCAAATAAAGACAAAAGGAGAAAATAAAACCACAAGGAACAATTTTATAAATCATAACAGTGCACCACAGAGGCCCAACTTTAAACCAATAGCTAGAATGAAACATTTTCTAAGAACGTATAAATTGCCCAAATTTGGCCAAAGAGTAGTGAAACCCTGACCAATGGCTGTAAGTTGAAACAGTAATCAAAAATTTACCCAAAGAAACAAAGCACTAAACCTAGATAAGTTTTTTGTTTTGTTTTGTTTTGTTTTTGAGACGGAGTTTCACTCTTGTTGCGGAGGCTGGAGTGCAGCGGCGCGATCCCGGCTCACTGCAACCTCTGCCTCCCAGGTTCAAGTGATTCCCCTGCCTCAGCCTCCTGAGTAGCTGGGATTACAAGCATGCGCCACTACACCCGGCTAACTTTGTATTTTTAGTAGAGATGGGGTTTCTCCATGTTGGTCAGGCTGGTCTTGAACTCCCAACCTCAGGTGATCAGCCCACCTCGGCCTCCCAAACTGCTGGGATTACAGGCGTGAGCCACCACGCCCGGCTAAACCTAGCTAGTTTTACAGGAAAACTCTATCAAGATTTCAAGGTACAGGTAATTCCCACCTTATAAAAACTGTTCCCACCTTCTAACAAAATAATAATAAGAGAAGCCATCCCAACTGAGTTGATGAGACCGACACTGAAACCAGGAAACTACAACAAAAGCAAGCAAAATTACAGGCGATGGTAGATTCCTCCAGTGCTGCCAACATCTCCTTTTCCTTTCCTTCCAGGAAAACAGAAGTCTGCACTTCCCAGCTCCCTGCAAGGGATCACGTGACTGGAGTCCCTCTAGCAAAAGTGCTGTGTGTCACTTCCGGACCACAGTACAGAAGAGCAGGTAAGAGATCTCCAAGCCTCAGTGAAGCCCGAAGCCACCGAACCCCTATCGGCCTTGATATCTGAATGACTGGGTGGAAAACAGCTCCCCCTGACCCCCAACTCACAATGAACATGGGCAGAAATTAAATCATAGTTACCTGAGGCAGGGGTCTGGGAGTGGAGAAGGATGGCACAGGGAGGATCCCAGGCTTGGAAGAGGTGGACAAGGAGGCCTTTAGCCTAGCATTTTTGTCTTTCCACAAAGAGAATGCATTTATACATTGCTTCTTAATTAAAAATAAATCTTGGGTCAGGTACAGTGGTTCATGTCTATAATCACAACAGTCTGGGAGACCCAGGCAGGAAGCCAAGAGTTTGAGACCAGCCCAGGCAACATAGCAAGATTCCATCTCTACCAAAAATACTGTTTTAAGTTAGCTGGGCATGGTGACACACATCTGTTAGTTTCAGCTCCTTGGGAGGCTGAAGCGGGGATGTCACTAATGAACATTCATGTAACAAGGGTTTGTGTAGACACATACTTAATTCTCTTGAGGATTCTGCCTGGAGATAGAACTGCCGCATCAGACAGGAACTCTATGTCCAACATTCTGGGGAACTGTCAAAGTGTTTTCCAAAGTAGCTGTACAATTTTACATTCCCAACAGCAATACATAAAAGTTCCAATTTCACCACATTCTAGCCACTGCTTATTATGATCTCACTTCTGTTTTTGTTCTTTTTGGAGACAGAGTCTTGCTCTGTCACCCAGGCTGGAGTGCAGTGGTGCAATCTAGACTCACTGCGATCTCTGCCTCCCAGGTTCAAGCTATTCTCCTGCCTCAGCCTCCCGAGTAGCTGGGATTACAGGCGCCTGCCACCACGCCCAGCTAATTTTTGTATTTTTAGTAGAGATGGGGTTTTGCCGTGTTGGCCAGGCTGGTCTCGAACTCCTAACCTCAGGTGATCCACCTGCCTTGGCCTCCCAAAGTGCTGGGATTACAGGCATGAGCCACCACACCTGGCCTGATCTCATTTTTTAATTTTAGCCATCTAGTGAGTCTACGGGGTATCTCACCATGGTTTTGATTGGCGTGTCTCTGAGACTTTGATGCTGAGCATCTTTTCATGGGCTTATTGGCCATGTTGGTAGCCTTCTTTGGAGAAATGTCTGTTCAGATCCTTTACCCATGTATTAAACTGAGTTATTTGTTTTTCATTGTGGAGTTGTAAGGGTTCTTTATATATTCTAGAGACAAGACCCTTTTCAAACGTAATTTGCAAACATTTTCTCCCATGCTGTGAGTTTTCTTTTTCTTCAAGAGTCCTTTGAAGCACAGAAGCTTTGAATTTTGATGAAATACAATTAATCTGTTTTCCTTTTGTTGCCTGTGCTTTGTTTGTCATATCTAAGATTCCATGTCTAGACCAAAGTATTGAAGATTTATTCCTGTTTTCTCCTAGGAGTTCTTGAGGTAGGAGCTCAATTTCATTCTTTTACATGTGTATATCCACTTGTTCCAGGACCATTTGTTGAAAAGACTATTATTTCCCCTGTCAAATTATCTTGTCATCACTGTTGAAAATCAACTGACCATAAATATGAGGACTTATTTCTGGATTCCGAAGTCTATTCTATTGACCTCTATATCTACGCTATTGTCAGTACCATTCTGTCGTAATTACTTTAGCTTTGTAGTAAGTTTTGAAATTGAGAAGTGCTAGTCTCCAACTTTGTTGTTGTTTTTTCAGGACTGTTTGAGCTATTCTAGATCTCTTGCATTTCCATATAAATTTTAATCAGCTTGTCAAATTCTGCAAAACAAAAAACAACAAGAAAACACCTTCTGGGATGTTAATAGGTACAGTGCTGCATCTGCAGATCTGGTTAGGGAGGACTCCCATCTTGACAAGAGCAAGTCCTTCAATCCATGAACATGGCTGTCTTTCCATTTAGTTAGGTCCTCTTTCATTTCTTTCCACGATATTTTAGAGTTTTTAGTGTACAGGTCTTATACTTCTTTCATTGAATTTACTCCTATTAATGCTTTTTTATACTATTTTAAAATAGATTTTTAAAATTTTTTTATTTTCAGTAGATTAGGGTTTGCATAGGATGGTGGGGCGGGGACAGGAAATAAGGGGACCTGGGCATAACAGCTAAGGGATACATGGTTTCTTTTGGGAGTAAAGAAAATGTTCTATAATTGATTGTGGTGATGGTTGCACAACTCTGACTACACTAAAAACCACAGAACGGTACATTTAAAATGGTGACTTTTATAGTATGTGAGTTATCTCAATAAAAATGTTACCAAACGAAAGAGAGAACCTTGTTAACTAGATAAAACAAACTCTTAGCATTTTGTACTCTGTTCCATTTACCTCCGTAGGAAAAAAGTTCCACATCCTCAGGCCAATGTCAAAAAGACACTGTTTAGATAATAATGATTTACTTGGAAACATTAACTCCTGTTAAATTAGTCTAAAACAAAGTATGATATGACTGCCACAACATTAAACTAGGAGAAGAGAAAACATAAACCCCTGCTGTTTGCTTTTGTAAATTATTCAATGGAATGTTGATGGAGTACATTTGGGATTCACAAATAAATAACCTACCCATTATAAACAAACCAACTACAATCTTGGGCAATGATTTCAAAATTACTGAAATAGTCTCTAAGTAAAATCCCTGTTTCCTGTGTTGATTCAAATCCAATTTATTCTTAATACATTATTAAAATCCATCTTGATTTTTCAAAGATCTCGACTGCCTACAAACTGCATTCTTTGGAGTTCAAACCCCCCCAAAATGCAGTTTCTCTTGATCTACTTTGGCAACCTTATCATTCAAATATGGTTTGTTTAATGGTTCACAGACCAGGACATGGAAACGTTTACTTTTGGGTCTTTCTTTGTGTTGCATGTTGGCTGCCCCCCTTTCGATAACATCCAGCCAATATTTCAGCTAGAATGTGGGCTCCACAGGAGTGCACAGCACATAGTAGGCACTTGATCGATATTTGCTGATGAGCGCCACTTCATATTGTATGCCTGACTCTGTGTTAAGCACTTCCCCTACATTATCTCCTGTATTTCCTCCACAAACTGTGTGAAGAAACTATCAGTCTAACAGATTACTTGTCCAAGACTGCACACATTGAACCACTCACTGTCCAGTGACTTCTGAAATCCTAGTCATTCTTCAGGTTACTGCTCAAATCCTATCTCCTCTCCAATCTCTAGAGCCAACAATGATTCTCCTTTCTCTACACTGCTTAAGTACTTCCTGCCTTTGACACATAAATCTATATTACCTTGAATTATTTCTTTAAGTAGACTTTTTATTTATTAATTGATATTTATTTATTTTTGAGATGGAGTCTCACTGTGTCGCCAGGCTGGAGTGCAGTGGCGCGATCTCAGCTCACTGCAACCTCCGACTCTTGACCTCGTGATCCACCCGAGGGTTGAACAAATGGAAAAACATAACAAGTTCTTGGATAAAAAGATGCAACATAAACATCAGTTCTTTCCAAATTAATCTAGAAATTTAATGCAATTCTGTTAAAATATTTACGGAATTTTTCTTGGGGAAGAATCAGGGAACTAGATATCAAGAACTAGCTCACAGAAAATAAACATCAACAGCCCGTGAATATATGGCCAGGATAGTCTCAATCTCTTGGCCTCATGATCCACCCACCTCGGCCTCCCAAAGTGCTGGAATTACAGGTGTGAGCCACCGCACCCAGCCGACTTTATTTTTTAGAGCAGCTTTAGTACAACAAAATCGAGCAAAAGGTACCCAGAAATCCTCTATACTCCCTCCCCGACCAAACGCACAGCTACCCTTACTGATATGGTTTGGGTATGGGTCCCCCCGCAAATCTCATGTCAAATTGTAATCCCCAGTGTTGGAAGTGGGCCTGGTGATAGGTGATTCGATCATGGGGGTGGGGTTCTCATGAATGGTTTAACACCACCCTCCTTGGTACTGTATAGTGAGTTCTCAGAAGATCTGGTTGTTTCAAAGTGTGTAGCAACTAGCATCCTCCTCGTTCTCTCTCTTCCTTCTGCTCTGGCCATGTAAGACGTGCCTGCTTCCCCTTCACCTTCCACCATGATTCAAAGTTTCCTGGTGGCTGGGCACGGTGGCTCACACCTATAATCCCAGCACTTTGGGAGGCCGAGGTGGGTGGATCACCTGAGGTCAGGAGTTCGAGACCAGCCTGGCCAACATGGCGAAACCCCGTCTCTACTAAAAATACAAAAAAATTAGCTGGGCGTGGTGGTGGGTGCCTGTAATCCCAGCTACTCAGGAGGCTAGGGCAGGAGAATCGCTTGAACCCAGGAGGTGGAGAGTGCAGTGAGTCGAGATCAAGCCATTGCACTCCAGCCTGGGTGACAAGAGTGAAACTCCATTTCAAAAAAAAAAAAAAAAGAAAAGAAAAGAAAAGAAAAAGAAAGTCTCCTGGGAGGGACCTCCTCAGAAGCCGTCATGCTTCCTGTACAGCCTGTGGAACCATGAGCCAATTAAACCTCTTTTCTTTATAAATTACCCAGTCTCAGGTATTTCTTTAGAGCAGTGCAAGAACAGACTAATACACCCACTATCAGTATCTTATACCAGAGCGCTGCATTTGTTATACTCAATGAACCTATGTGAACACATCATTATCATACAGAGTCTATAGTTTACATTAGGGTTCACTCATGGTGCAGTACATTCTATAGGTTTTGACAAATGTAGAATGACATGTAGCCACCCTTATAGTATCACACGGAATAGTTTCACTGCCCTAAAAAATCCTCTGTACTCTACCCGTTATTCTCCCCGTCCCCTTGGCAACTTCCAATCTTTTAACTGTCTCTACAGTTTTGCCTTTTCCAGAATGTCACATAGTTGGAATCATATAGTATATATCCTTTTCAGATTGACTTCTTTCACTTACAGTTCTTACAAATCAGCAATAAAAAGACAAAATAAGCCAATTAAAGTATAGGCAAAGGATCTGACCAGACATTTCTCCAAAGAAGATAAACAAATGGTCAATAAAGCTCATAAAAGATGGTCAACATCATTAGCCATCAGGTAGATGCAAATCAAGACTACAGCATTTTGAGAGGCCAAGGTGGGTGGATCACCTGAGGTTAGCAGTTCGAGACCAGCCTGGCCAACATGGTGAAACTCCATCTCTACTAAAAATACAAAAATTAGCCAGGCATGGTGACACACACCTGTAATCCCAGCTATTCGGGAGGCTGAGGTGGGAGAATCACTTGAACCTGGGAGACGGAAGTTTCATTGAGCCAAGATCACACCATTGCACTCCAGTCTGGGCAACAGAGTGAGACTCTGTCTCAAAAAACAAAAAAAAAGAAAGAAAGAAATACCACTTCCCACCTAAGATAGTTTAAAAAAAAAAATACAGAGGGGCAAGGATATGGAGAAACTGGAACACTCCTACATTGATGGTGGCAATGTAAAATGGTACCACCACTTTGGAAAACAAGTTGGCAGTTGTTCAAAATGTTGAACATGGAGTTACCATACAATCCAGCAATTCTACCCCTATGTAAAATACCAAAGAAAAGTGACAACATATGGTCACACAAAATCTTACATGTGAATGCTCATAGCAGCATTGTTCAGAATAGCAAAAATGCAGAAACAACCCAAACGTCCATCATCTGATGAATGGATAAACAAACCGTAGCAAATCCACACAATGGAATATTATTCAGCCATGAAAAGGAATGAAGTATTAATCCATACTCCAACATAAGTGCACCTAGAACATAATGTGCTAAATTAAAGAAGTCACATACAAAGGACCACATATGCACAATGTCATTTATCGGAAATGTCCAGAATAGACAAATCTATATATAAAGAAAGTAGATTAGTGGTTGCCAGGGACTCAGAGTAAGCGGAATAGGGAGTGACTGCTGAAATATGTGGGGTTTCTTTTTCGGGTGATGAAACTATTCTGAAATTAGAGGGTGATGGTGTACAATTCTGTGGATATACGGAAAATACTAAATTATGCACTTTAAAGGGTTAAGTTTATGGTATTTCAATTTCATCTCAAAAAAAAATTAAATGTACTGGGTGCAGTGGCTCATGCCTATAATCCCAAAACTTTGGGAGGTCAAGGTGGAAGAATCACTTGAGCTCAGGAGTTTGAGACCAGCCTGGGCAACATAGCAAGACCCCATCTCTACAAAAAAAAATTTTTTTAATTTTAAAAAAATTAGCCAGTCATGGTGCCATATGCCTATGGTCCCAGCTACTTGGGAGGCTGAGGTGGGAGGATTGCTTGAGCCCAGGAGGTCAAAGCTTCAATAAGCTATGAGTGCACCACTGCTCTCCAGCCTGAGCAACAGAGAAAGACCCTGTCTTAAAACAAAACAAAAAAAAAATTAAACACAAGAGTGATTTGAAGACTTACAGAAGTGGCATTTGCTTCTTATAAGTCTTAGCATTATCTTACTAGAGGATGTTAAGTCGGTGTTTAAAATGCCATGCTGTGCGGAACAATACATTTTAAATAAATTATTTAAACAAGAATAAAACGACAATGGCACCTATTGTAAAAGGAGTATAAAAGGTAGTGTCTGGGCATAAGAGTTTAGAGTTTAGCTAGATAGACAAAAATGCATCAGCAAGAAAAGCAACGATAGTGCAAGGCTGATCGCTTCTGCCGCGCACATTAAATGACTCCTCCGGCGATATCAATCCATCTTTTGTGCTATCTTTTAGGTCCATTCTTTCCAGCCCCGCTGCCACTGCCCAAGTCCAGGCAACTCTTATCTCATGTCTGGATGAGTACAATAGGCTCTGGCATCTCTTTTCTCTAATTCATTTTAATCATGAAATAATTATTTGTTGGATAAATGAATAAAACATTTTCATTGTATAACTCTCCTACACATAAACCTCTGAGCTCAGTATTATTTACTAAATGAAAATTTCTTTAAAAAAAAAAGTATTTGGCCGGGAGCAGTGGCTCACATCTGTAATCCCAGCACTTTGGGAGGCCGAGGCGGGTGGATCACCTGAGGTCAGGAGTTCGAGACCAGCCTGGCCAACATGGCGAAACCCCATCTCAACTAAAAATACAAAAAATTAGCCAAGCATGGTGGCAGGCGCCTGTAATCCCAGCTACTCGGGAGGCTGAGGCAGGAGAATCGCTTGAACTTCTTAGGTGGAGGCTGCAGTGAGCCGAGATCGCGCCACTGCACTGCAGCCTGGGCAACAGAGCAAGACTCTTGTCTCAAAAAAAAAAAAAAAAAAAATTAAAAAGAGTACAAACTCCCCTTGGATCGAACTATTGACGTCACTGATGACCTTTCCCCTCATGCATTTTTTTAAGTGCTCCTTTGCTCAGGGTCCCCTGGCAACCAACATGCTCCACCTCCTTTACCCCTGCACTTCCAGGCCTAGTTCAAGTCCCCCATCCCCCTTCTTCAATCTGTCCTTTACTGTCCTGTAAAGTTACCTACTCCTTTTTTTTTTTTTTTTCCATTGGTACTTATATAGCTCTCCAAACAGATTTCAAACTCACTAAAAGTAGTGACTATGCAGTCACTTCTGCATGCAGGGGGTAAATCTAAGACAATAAACACTGACACAGAGAATCAAATGTCAAAATGGGCTGTTCAAGCAGATTTTAAGAATTCAGAGTAATAGAATAGTATTGCAGGAATGGTTAGGAAGGTAGTTTGTTTGTTTTTGTAGAGGTGAGACAGGCTGGGTTTCAAAGGGCAGGTAAGTTTTGGATATATAGTAAGGATGTATTGTCAGAAATCAGTGCCTGTAAATCAGGCTCATGCCTGTAATCCCAGCACTTTGGGAGGCTGAGGTGGGTGGATCACCTGAGGTCAGGAGTTTGAGATCAGCCTGGCCAACATGGTGAAACCCTATCTCTACTAAAAACACACACACAAAAAAAGGCTGGGTGTGCTGGCTCACGCCTGTAATCCTAGCACTATGGGAGGCTGAGGCGGGCAGATCACAAGGTCAAGAGATTGAGACCATCCTGGCAAACATGGTGAAACCCCATTTCTACCAAAAATACAAAAATTAGCTAGGCGTGGTGGTGTGAGCCTGTAATCCCAGCTACTCAGGAGGCTGAGGCAGGAGAATCGCTTGAACCTGGGAGGCGGAGGTTGCAGTGAGCCAAGATCGTGCCACTGCACTCCAGCCTGGCGACCTAGTGAGACTCTGTCAAAAAAAAAAAAAGAAAGAAATCAATCAATCAATCAGACAGGACACCGCATATCCCAGGGTCCGTGTGTCAATTGCTTGCATGCCTTAGCATGGATCTAAACACAAATCGAAATTGAATCTTTAAAATACAGTTTTTTTATTTTAAAAACTGTATTTTAAAATACAGTGGCTCACACCTGTAATCCCAGCACTTTGGGAGGCTGAGGCAGGAGGATCGCTTGGGCCCAGGAGTTCGAGATCAGCCTGGGAAACATGGTGAAACCTCATCTCTACAAAAAAAATACAAAAATTAGCTGGGTGTGGTGGTGTGTGCCTGTAATCCCAGCTACTCAGGAGGCTGAGGTGGGAGAATCGCTTGAGCCCAGGAGTTCCAGGCTGCAGTCAGCCATGATCATACCATTGCCCTCCAGCCTGGGCAACGGAGCGAGACCCTGTCTCTTAAAACAAAACAAAACAAAAAAATACAACGGGTTAGTGGTTTTGTCTTCAAAAAGCCTTTCACAATGTTACACCATTCATCAAAATCATATTGGAAAGTAAACTCTAATCGATCCACTTAACTCGGTTTGCACTAGCATAGTCAGAAGCCTACATTTTCAATCTGTTACTTATCTTGGATTAACTTTTCTGCAAACCCACCTACATGGATCTTTTATCATACTACCATTTTCTGCTCACTTAAACCTCCAAGGAGTGTGGGGTAGGAGAGAAGGAAGGGGCTCATTCTTCATTTTAATAAGAACAATCAAAAATTCTTAAAGCAAGGGCAGCCTTCATATGATAGCATTTAAAAGAAAAGGACTTCCTGGAAAAAAACTGATGAATTGACAAAGACTGGCAAACATATCTCCATGGCCATGAATGAGTAAAAGTCAGTTTGGAAAGGGATGGTGAGAAACAGGTGGATAATTGCTGATGCTTCCCACGCGCACTACAGTTCAGCAAAGGCGGCTCACAAACACTGCAACTAGCGTTTGTCCTCTGTGGCCTCCAGCGGGTGATCCGGGGCACTGGGTGCAAAACTCTAAGGTGTTTAGAGAAGGGGCCGTTTTAAACAAAGCTCTTCAGAAATGGATCCTCTACAGATTGACCATGATGAAACATTCAAGGAGGTGGAACTAGTTGATCATGGGTTGGGAGCTATAAACCTACCCCTTCCTTTCCCTACTGCTTACAGCGACAGCAGGGTTGGAAGGTGGCATTTTGCTGAGACCCTCTTATCTCTCCCTCCCACATAGACCCATAATCCCCTTACAGTCAATTTCCCTATCCCAGCAAAGGGACAGAGAGGAGGAGTGGGAAAGGGCAGGGCAGGGGGCAAGAAGAGAGAGAAAATGTATTACATTTTAGGGGGCAAAATAAAATTAATCTCTGCCTTCTGTTCTGAAATATTAAATGCCCCCACCCACATTTATCATTAAATGTTCAATCTGTAATAGAATAAAAATGAGCACGAGCAAGCTTTTGGAGTTCCTGTATGTAATTTCAATTTTCCTTTCCTACTGCCAATAAAAAATATTCAACAAATGTCATACTTTAGTATTAGAATCTTTTTCTTAAAACAAAATTCCTAGGAGATGGTAACTTTCCTATATAACATTACTTTCACTGCCCTGCCCACAAGGTTATAATGCAAACTCGGAAATGCTGCGGGCAGAATTCTTGCAAGGGTGTAATCCTACAGAGAAGTTACTCAGGTCTCAAAGTGACAGCTACGCTCTAAGTTAGGGGGTTGGCAAGCTACTGCCTGTGTTAGTAAATAAAGTTTTATTGGAACACAGCCACACTAATCAGTTTACTCAGTATCCATGGCTACAACAACAGCAGAGTTGAGTAGTTGTAATAGAGGCCACATGGCCTGCAAAGCATAAAATATTTACTATCTGAGCATTTCAGAAGCTTGCCAGCCTCTACTCCAGATGTACAGTAGTAGTGAGTGCATATATATATAAAATCAGTGGACTGACTTCTTGGGGACCCACAAAAGTAAGAAAAATATATTCCCAAAAACACTACCCTTACTTTTGACTACTGATTTATTTATGCGGATCTGAAACACGCACACACAATTTGGTAAAATTCATGCAATGCATACCCGTGAAACTTGAACCAGATGTAAGAAATAATCACTCCACAAGAACACCATGAAGCATTCCTCTGAAATTGCTACGTTGTAGTCTACCAACAAATATGTGCAGAATAACAAGTAGAAAAATGATAGGAAACTTACATGTCTCTCTCAGGGTCTGGGCATTCACAAGACTGCTCTGCCTTAGCTCAGAATAATCTCTACACAACAGTTAGGAGGGGAAAAGGGAAGGTGTGGACAGCTAGAAAGATGGTGGACGGGAGTATCTGAAACCAAGGAGCCTCTAATTCACCACCTCCCTCACATACAAAATGTTCCTTGCCCAGACCCTCTTTCCAGATGGTTCCTAGCTAAAGCTTTATTCTCGTTCTAGCCCCCTCTGGCTTCTACCCTAGTCTTATAATTTTTTTTTTAAACATCTTTTCATCCCAAGATTAGTCAGCTGGATTACTGTGCCCTAATGTCTCCAGCTCTGGGCAGCAAGTCTAACCTTCCCCACATGGCTTTCCTCTTGCCCTAACTACTTTCTGCCCTCACCTGGATGCATTAGGTGCAATTACTTTTGCACCAGCCTAATATCAATCCCAACTTCATCATCTGGGACCTGAAGCCAGACATAATCTTTATTCACTGCACCAGACCAAAAGATGTGGATTTTGAAGTCATCAAGTCCTGGGTTCAAAGTCCGGTTTGGCTATTTCCCAGATGGGTGATGGATGGGCCAAATTACTCAACCTCTTGGGTCCTTAATGTTCTCATCTGTGCCATACAGATAATACTTCCTACTTTTCAGGGTTATTGCGAGCAATGATATAGGTATCGAATAAAGATAGCTGCTATTATTTTTAACTTGTCTTAATAATTACTACTAACACCACTATCACCTATCGAGGACTCAAAGGTCTGGCAATGCAATGAAAGCTTTACTCATTTAACCTTTCCATATTGATATTCACAAACTTCCAGTGTGTGTCATATTTATACCCATTTTATAAATATGGAAACTGAGACAGACTCCAATTCTAGTCTTTCGAGTATAGCTGATTCTCATTATTTCTGGATTCTGTATTTGTGAATTCACCTACTTGCTAAAATGTATTTGTAACCCCAAAAATCAATACTCGTGGCACCTCCCTGGTCATTCACAGATGTTTGCAGAGCAACAACGACAACAAAAAAATTGAGTCATCGAACGTGCATATTCCCAGCTGAGGTCAAACCAGGCAACGATGCGCCTTCTCGTTTCAGCCTCGTACTGTCAACAAATGGTCTTTTCATGGTCTATTTAGTGCCATGTTTTTCACGTCTGTGCTTTGTGTTGGTGACTGTGCTGTTTAGAATGGTCCCCAAGCAAAGTGGTGAAGTGCTATCCAGTGTGCCTTGCAAAGAAAATGCATGGATTAGGGAAATTTTGTTCAGGCACGAGTGGCAGTGCTGTTCGTCGTGAGTTCAATGTTAATGAATCCACGATATATAGTGAGTAAGGTATCTTTAAACAGAAGCACATATAAAACAAGGTTACATATTAATCAGTCGAAGACAATGTTGCAACTTGAGGATCACAGGACCCTAACCCCCTATTCCTCTGGGAACGATGGTTCAGGATTCGCTAATTTGGTGTTCGCAGCAATTTTATAGAACACACCTACTGAGAATAATGGGAATCAACAGTATAGTTCTCTTCCGCTGTCAGAGCTGGTACTCGCCACACCCCAGGAACTATACACAGACTAACACCAGCGGTCTTCACTCCCATAGCCTATATCACACCATCCATGAGACATTGATGGGGTAGGAGGGCGCAGAGGGAGGAAATGTAGCATTGCAATAATCTCACGCTGCTCCAAAAACGGAGGAGAGAATGCAAGCCACACACAAAAACACACACTGTTCCTCTCTCCTTCCCACTTCCAGAATTATAAGAAGGTTTCGTGTTCTCTGAAATCGTTATATTCTGGAAATGTTTCCCAAAAATGAATTACAAACTGATTAATCACATTAAAAGCTACCTTCAGCCTGGCGTTTTTGATCATTGTCAAATTTATTTTCCTTCCTTTTCAAAGCCACTCTCCTACTCTGCTTTCAGCTCTAGCTACAGAAAGGAGGTGAGAAAATGGAAAGGATTAACACCACATTGAGTTTTATCCTGGAAAATAAAGATTCTCCTGGAATTTATCACTAAAAAGTCAATAAAATGCAACAAAGCAACCACTCTATAATGACATTACATTATTGCCAAATTGCCAGAATCCTATAGAAATGGCACCCAAGTCCTAAGCAATTTTTGCAGTTTTACGCCTATAATTTCCATGCAAAAAAAAAAAATCAATTTTATGCCAAACTAAGAATAGTTTATGACTACTTTCCTCCTTGTATAAAGAGTTTCTCTTTAAGACACTTTCCTTATTTAGAAAACTTAACCTATGACAAAGTATGGCACTCTATATATGCACTTTTCTATATATATATATAATTTCAATTTTAAAAAACTATATATGAGATTAGAAGCCAATTCTTCAATTATAAATTGATCATAAGTAAATTTGCTAAAACAAAAAGCTTTACAATCTAAATGTTCAAGATTTGATAGACTTTCTATGTTGTAATATATTAATTTGAATTTTCAAAACTAACAAATAATGAATGTCAATCGTAGGTGTCATTAATAGCTCAGTTGAAATTTACGCACAAGATTAACAAGACTGAAATCAATTAAAAGAAATTATTTGAAACTGTATTTGTGTGTGTGTGTGATGTGTGTGTATCTATATATGGTCAAAATTAAAGTCCACTAATTGTTACCTAAAAGTGACCTTAACTATTTTAGGGAACCAAACCAAAAATATTATAAATACAATTAGGATCACACTAAAAATTTATAAACAACCTCTTCTGTAAGAAAGAAAGTCAACAAGAACAATGAATAGCTTTCTATATCACAAAGAGAATGTCTCTATTAATTGAAAACACTCAATTTTTGAATGTTTCAATGAATTAATTCAAATTTTGAACAAGTTTAGGGCAATATATATCAACTTAATTTTTAAATAACTCCACAGGTAATTTTAAATATACAGCTCTGGCTAACTCAATACATCTGAAGTCACTTGAATTTATCATAAGCCCAGGAGACTAACAAATGAATATAAGCAGTACAAAAGGGAATTCAACTTAATTCAAATACCATCTGTTCTGTTCTGCTTCTGTAACACAGATGAGCTCATGTTTGATTGGTAAGTGGCAGTGACATCTTATAGCATGGAAGTCACACTGATTCATTTGAGAGTTTCCTAAGCAAAAAAGTGGAGGGAGTGAAATGAAAATCTTAGGCAAGAAAAGGAAAAAAAAAAAAAAAACTGTCACCTAACTTGGCCTTAGCAAGAAGCTGTATTTTAAGAACAAAGCAACCACCCTATAATGACATTAAATCATTGCCAAATTGTCAGAGCCCTTTAGAAATGGCACCCAAGTCCCAAGCAGTTTTGCAGTTTCATGACTAAAAGTTTCATGCAAAAAATTATTTTATGCCACGCTGTCAAACAGCCTACAGCTGGGTCCCACTCCCCAGACAGCGCACCCACAGCCAGCCAGAGGCGCCCTCAGTTTGGCTACCTGCACTGGCTCCATCAATGGCCACTATCACAGGAGGCCCAGGGCTCAGAGTTCCACTTCTGTGTGCATTGTCTCAACACCCACCGCCCATGTACCAATTCAAGCATTGCCAGGTTTCCATGTTGCTGTTTTTGTTTATTTTATTTTATTTTATTTTATTTTACTTTTGAGATGGAGTCTCACTCTGTCACCCAGGCTAGAGTGCAATGGCGCGATCTCGGCTCACTGCAACCTCCGCCTCCCAGGTTCAAGAGATTCTCCTGCCTCAGCCTCCCGAGTAGCTGGGATTACAGGCATGCGCCACCATGTCCGGCTAATTTTTGTATTTTTAGTAGAGACGGGGTTTCACCATGTTGGCCAGGCTGGTCTTGAACTGCTGACCTCAGGTGATCCACCCACCTCGGCCTCCTAAAGTGCTGGGATTACAGGCGTGAGCCACCGCAGGCGGACTGTTTTTTTGTATATTTTAGTATCCATTTTAGCAGCATCCAGCCACACTGAGATGCCTGCTTGGGTGGTCCAGATAATCTCTTAAGGTAGCAATTATGGTTTTTGCTAGTAGTTACCAAGTTGCAATGATTTTGAGAGACCAGCTATAATCTTACTTTTCCCACAAGACACTTATTATTTTTAGTGTATTGTTGTGCAGAATGTATGGTTTTTCAGGGACATAAATTTTCCATCATAGCAGAAACACCAGTGAGTATTTATCAAGTGCCTACTTCCTATGCACAGGCAATGGACTAGGTACTCGAAGTTAAATTTAAGGGCCTAAAAGAATATGTTTTCTTAAAGATCTCAACTTAGCCACGGGGGCCTGGGGGAGATGAGAATTGCGCACTTAGCATTAGTTTGCTAGGGCTGCCATAACAAAGTACCATCTGCTCAGTGGCTTAAACAACAGAAATGTATCGTCTCACAGTTCTGAAGTCTAGAAGCCTGAGATCAGTGCCTGAGCGTGGAGAAAACCCAGATGTCCAGCTGCTTTTTTGGCCCTAGGGTCACATTTGCTGAAAGGAGTCCTTTTAGGGTCTGGAGGATGAGGGCTAGAGTCCTTTAACTTCCAAGAATGGGGTCCTGGGGCATTACCTATCAGTGTGGGCTAACCTTCAAAGGGGCAGCACCTTGAGGGTACAAGTTCAGACAGCAGCCCAGCTTCACCTCAGCTCAGTGACCAAGAAAATCTCAAACCTTGGACTACTGTGAACAACTTTCACCTACAAATGATCAGGACGCCTAAATCATGGGGTAAACCACCAACCAGGCTCCAGGTGGCCACCTGGTAAAATACAGACAGGTAACAAATAGCACTGCAAAGGTTTTGAAGACAAGTGACATTGAAACCACAACCCGCAAAAGGCTAGTTAGAACAGAACACATGCCCTGAGCTCAACTAGGTCAATGCCTGCTAAACAAATGCGTCAATATTCTCCACAGTATTTACACAAGACACAGAATCTCAGAACATAATAACCAAAATGTCAAGGATAAAATCCAAAATTACTCAGCATATAAAGAACCAGCGAAATTGCAACTCACATGGGAGGAAAAGATATGCCATGCAAACACTAATCATAAGAAAGCCTGAATGGCTATATTAATATTCAACTTCAGAGAAAGAAAAGTGTGGGAGATAAAGAAGGACAGTACATAATAATAAAAGGGTCAATTCACCAAGAAGATATAACAATCCTATATGTGTTTGTACCTAACAATAGAGCATCAAAATACATAAAGCAAAAACTGACAGAATTGAAAGAGGCAAATCTAAAATTACAGCTGGAGACGTAAAAACTCTAATCAGCAATTGACAGAGCTAGTAGACAGAGTCAGCAAGGATATATATAGAAGAACTGAACACCATTAACTAACGGGATCAAACTGACATTTATAGAATACTCCATTCAACCACAACAGTATACATATTCTTTTCAAGTACAAAATAGAACATTTATAATAGAAATCTTAGCAAACTGAAAGGGACTAGAGTCATACGATGTATGTTCCTGACCATAATGGAATTAAACTAGAAAGCAATATGAAAAAATAACAGGAAAATCTTCAAACACTTGGATAGTAGACATCACACTTCTAAATAATCCATGGGTGACAGGGAAGGTCTCAAAGGAAATTAGAGAATATTTTGAACTGAAAGAAAAAAAAAAAAAGTTTGTGAGATTCAGCTAAACTTAGAATGAAATTTATAAGATTAAATGTTTTTATTAGAAAAGAAAAAAGTCGCAAATCAGGCATCTAAGCTTCTACCTTAAGAAATTTTAAAAGGAAAGCAAAATGAACCATTGCAATCATAAACTCTAACTTGAGCTTCACTGAGTACCAAAAAGAGGGGAGAGAGAGGGAATGAGGCAAAAACAACAGTGAAAGAGGTCACGGCTCCGAATTTTCAACAGTGATTGCAGTGGCTTGAATGTGCACCCCAAAGAGTAAATGTTGGAAACTTCATCTTCAATGCAACTGTGCTGGGAGGTGGACCTCATGGGAGATATTTAGGTCATGAAGGCTCTACTCGCATGAATGGATTGATGACATTAAAAAAGGGCTTGAGGCTGTGAGTTCAATCTCTTGCTCTCTCTCTCACACATGTTCTCTTGCCCTTCCATCTTTCACTATGGAATGACGCCACAAGAAGGCCCTTGCCAGATGCTAGCACCCTGATATTGGACTACCCAGCCTCGAGAACTGTAAGAAATAAACTTCTTTTATTTATAAGTTACCCAGCCTGTGGTATTGTGTTATAGCAACACAAAACAAAGACAGTAATGAATGGCTTCAAAGACAGTAATGCGCTTTAAAAAGCCCAAACAGGATAAATGAAAAGAAATACACACCTGGTTACTTCACAGTGAAACTGCAGAAAGTGAAATACAAAGATAAAAATATTGAATGCAGCCACAGAAAAAGGAAAGATTACTTTCCAAGTACGAGTGACCAACTTCTGAAATGCCACAGTGAAGATTTGAAGACAGAAATATCTTCAAGAAAATAACTGCTAACCTAGAATTCTCTACCCAGCAAAAATAGCTTTTAAGAATCAAGAGAAAAATGAAGATCTTTTTCAACAGACAAAACCCAAGTTAGCCACCAGCAAAATTTTCATTGTCAACATCAAGAACTGCTTTTATTGAAAACACATAAAACAGAGAAAAAAATCCCAATTAGTAAATTATTATAAAGTAATTATACAATAAAGCTAAATTTGCTATAAGAATAAACAAAATCATCTACACCCTTCTCCTTATTTCAGGAGTTAAATCTGATCCTCACATTTTAAATCTAACAGATAATTACCTAATTTTCTGGTAAGGTAAAGAAACTGAGATGGAAGCAGGGGAGACGATAAGATTTTAACCCCAAAATGAGCATTTTCCTATGGGCATTACAAAAGGTAACTGAGTTAGAAGGACCTCTGTTTATGAACATGTTAACTGGCTGGGAGGGAAAAAAAATGACTCTAATCAAAGAGAGAGAGATGCATATAATAACAAACGACAGAATGGTCTCACAGTGTAAAGAGAACTTTTTTCAATTTGACAAGATCATGCCTACGATATCAAACAGTGCATTTTCTCATTTTCATCACTAATTGACTCATATTTCTTCCCCATTGCAACAAACCTTAGCTCCGTATTCACAAGCCCTCTGCTTGGAGCTTCATTGACAAAGAACAGCAGCATACAAAATAGCACCACAGTGCACTGAGAAATGTCACCAAACACTAAGCTATGGGGCAACTAAAACTGGACAGATTTATATTTGTTCTATGTCTGGTCAAGGGAAACTGCAGAATTTAGCTGAATAATACACGATTTCCATTCAGCCACATGTTAGTGACTTTCGGCCCTCTGATCATCTTCCCTCCTCATTAAATTATAAGATCCTTTAAGGAGGTTACTCTGCATCATTCACTGAAAACAACATTTAATAAGCGCTTTGTGCCAGGCCCTGGAATGGAAATGATTGAGATCCCTCCTTTCATCTTTGGCAGCAGCAACGACAAGGAAATAAATAATGTGAATAGGGTTATGAAGACACTGTGATGGGAAGACAAGAAGGAGTAACTAGGGAGTAGATCATTCTATAGAAAGAACATGTGTAAAGACATGTTTGAGAGGCAGAATGCCTTCAGGGAAATGTGTTTCTATGGAAGGTTTGGTTCAGGAACAAGAGGAGACTAGAGCCCGATGAGAAAAGGTCTTCTATGCAATGTTAAGGAATTTGGACTTTGCCCTGGAGGCAATGAGGAGCCAAACACTACTACTTTTTTTTTTTTTTTTTTTTTTGGAAAGCTATAAACTCTGGCACGGGAGTAGAAAATGAGAAGGAATGGAGAGAGGCAGGAGGCAGGAAGTTGACCTCTTTGGTAGCTGTTTCAATAGTCGAGGGAGGTTTTACATTGCTTTGCTGTCACTCCACAGTATCTAACACAGGGTCTAACACATAAAAGAGAACAGTAACACTGAACTGAATTGATTCTAAGAAGAAAATACCTAATTTCTTACAGAGTGGTTTATCTGCTTTCTAAGGTCCGTGCAGTAATTCCTTTCCCAGGATAGGGGGGGAAATGCCATTATCATGTACACGCTGGCAAGACCACTGCTGTGGTTTTGGTCTGTCCCCACCAAAACTCATGTTAAAATTTGATCCCCACTGTGGCAGCGGTGGGAGGTGGGGCCTATGGGCCTACTGGGAGGTGTCTGGGTCATGGGGGTGGAGCTCTCATGAATAGATTAATGCCTTCCCACGGGAGTGAGTTCTCACTCTCACGGAATGGATTCGTTCCCAAGAGAGTGGGTTGTTCAGAAGAGTCTGGCTTCCTTGGTTTCTCTCTCTGGCCATGTGGTTTCCTTGCACACATCATTTCCACTTCTGTTTTCCAACATGAGTTAAAACAGTCTAAGGCCCTCCCCAGATGCAAATGCTCAGTCCTGAACTTTCCAACCCCCAGAATCATGTGCTAAATAAACCTCTTTACTTTATAAACTATCCAGTTTCAGGTATTCTGATACATCTACTCTAAACGAACTAGGACAGCCACCAGTGCCTTTCACAGCATTCCAAATATACAGTCAAATCCCCGGAGAATCCTGGTTCTCACAGGTTTTTTGTGTGTGTTCATCTTATCACATTTACAGTAATCTTAAAACCTTTAGTGGGAAAAGTTAAATAAAAAAAAAAAGCTGCAAAGCAAAATGCTCTGACCCCAGAATGCCAAATATATACTTTTAACAATATAAACTAAGCAAAAGGAAAGATGTTGTACTCTACCTAGTAAGAAAGTAAGAACGCATCCAGCAGTTAATTTCAATTTGAAAATGCCATTCCGGCCCTGCCCAATGGCTCACGCCTGTAATTCTAGTACTTCAGGAGGCCGAGGAGTGTGGATTTCCTGAGGTCAGGAGTTAGAGGCCAGCCTGGCCAACATGGTGAAACCCCGTCTCTATTAAAAATACAAAAATTAGCTGGGCATGGTGGCGGGCGCCTATAATCCCAGCTACTCAGAAGGCTGAGGCAGGAGAATCGCTTTAACCTGGGGACAGAGGTTGCAGCGAGCCAAGATCGCGCCACTTCATTCCAGCCTGGGCAACAGAGCAAAACTCCATCTTGAAAAATAAACAAAAATAAAAAATAAAAATAAAAATGCAGTTCAGAATTCTCAGCCCAACATCACAGAAATATATATCCAGCTTTCCCAGGAGACTAAAGCAGATTTATTTGAATAAATTTTGTATCTTTGTTAAAACAACAGTTATCAACTCATAGTCATAGCTTATAAGTTAATACTGGAAACATTCTATCAATAGTCAAACTGAGACTTAAAACAGAAGACTAGAGAAGGAAGATTTCATGATGTGAAGTGAAGAGATGAAATTTAGACATATACATCTTACAAAGCAACAAGAATATTCAGAGTCAAAGAGAGATACAATAATTCTTACCAAATTTTAAATCCAAAGCCGAGAAAGAGTGTTTCAGAGATAAGCAAGGTGGAGAAAAGAACACTATACATAATGAAGTGATTTTGAGACTTTTCTTAAATGGAGGAAAAGGTGACCAATTTTTAAATGCATTCGATAAGTTTTCCAGCCATCTCTTCATTTTAGAACTGAATCCAGTTTTCTGGGAGGCTACCAATGAACTTGGTTCTTGATAAGGAACAAAACTATTATTAAGTTCTGAAGAAATATGGGGGGGTAGGGAATAGTGAAAGGAATGTCCCATCCCCGGCCTGGGCAACATGGCAAAATCCCATCTCTACAAAAAAATACAGAAATTAGCTGGGTGCAGTGGTGTGCACCTGTAGTCCCAGCTACTCAGGAGGCTGAGGTGGGAGGATCACTTGAGCCCAGGAGTTCGAGGCTGCAGTGAGCTATGATTGCACCACTGCACTCCAGCATGGGTGATAGAACAAGACCCTAGCTCAAAAAGAACAACAACAAAAAAGAATGTTCCATTCATGTAACATGCAGTTTCTACTAATTTTAAAACTGAGCTACAGTGTTCCTGGCTCATATTTGGAGCAGAGATTTAAACAGCAAAAAAATACCCTACCAGAGACATGCACAATTAAATTTCAAACTGAAACACAATAAATAGATTTAATTTATTGCCCAATGTGTAATCACTTTTCGTAAATGGAGGTGGGAATTCCACATCTAAAGGTCTAGACATTTTAATCTCACCCTCAAGGGAAAAAAATGATACACACAGCCGGGCATGGTGGCTCACGCCTGTAATCCCAGCACTTCGGGAGGCCGAGGCAGGCGGATCGCCTGAGGTCAGGAGTTGGAAACCAGCCTGGCCACTGTAGTGAAACCCCATCTCTACTGAAAACACAAAAATTAGCCAGGCGTGGTGGTGTGCGCCTGTAAGCTATCGGGAAGGCTGAGGCAGGAGAATCACTTGAACAGGGAGGCGGAGGTTGCAGTGAGCCGAGATTGTGCCATTGCACTCCAGCCTGGGCGACAGAGCACGACCACGTCTCAAAAAAAAAAAAAAGATACATACAAAACTAGGGAATAATTTAATTTTTCTTATTTTGCATTTCCATGTCTAGGCACATTCAAAGACTTTTAATGTGATATTATGATGCACATTTGAAATTTTCAAAGACAAGGCATTGTATGTTGGCTACCCTTTTATATGGGCATACTAGGATTACACATTTTGATTCCACTTAAATTTGCACTATATATAAAAGATAGGTAAAATAGGATCCTATACATAGTAACATGGAATTTTTATATTTTTATACATTCTAAAATCTCCCTAATATTATGATGAAATTATTTCAATATTTTGTTGTTCTTTGTACATATTAATATCCTACGCATCTGTCTCTAAAGAGTTTTGAAAGAGAACTTATCCACTCAATAGTTAAAATGGTTAAAATGGCAAATTTTATAATGTATATTTTGCCAAATTTACAAAATGAATAACTGAATATACCCAAAACCACTGATATTTACACTTTAAAGGGGAAAATTATATGGTATGTGAATTCTATCTTAATATAGCTGTTTAAAAAAACTTACAGAGCCCTCTTCCAGAAAAGCTGCCTTGTCAACACTTTGATTACTCATTATGTGAAAATACAAATATTGTTGATTCTGTGTCAAACGGATGATTCAGAAGAGATGGACACTGACTGTGAAGAAATGTTAAGAATTCCTTAATCTATTTTTCTTATACTTTTAAATTATGTATATACAAGAATAACACATGCAAAAAATCTATACTTAAATAAGTGGCTCTTTCAATGTTATAAGTAAAGGTTATAGATAATTAGAAAGCATCAACATTATTTGATTCATAGCATTTTTTCTCTTTTGGTGGTGCACGTAATTGTAAATCTTACAACTGCATTTTTTTGGTTTTTTTGTTTTTTTGTTTTTGAGACACAGTCTCACTCCATCGCCCAGGCTGGAGTACAGCAGTGCATCTCCAGGGCTCAAGCGATCCTCCCACCTCAGCCTCCCAAGTAGCTGAGACCACAGGTGCGTGCCATCATGCCTGGCTTATTTTTCTATCTTTAGGGGAAATGGTTCTCACTATGTTGCCCAGGCTGGTCTCAAACTCCTGAGTCAAGCGATCCACCCACCTCAGCCTCCCAAAGTACTGAGATTACACGTATGAGCCACCACACCCGGTTACAATCAATTTTTTTTCTTTTTTGGTGGCACATGTAATTGTACATCTTACAATCAATGTGGTTTCAGATTCTGAGTTGAGACTTAGCAAAAAGGAGGAAGAAATAGAGACATGGAGCTTCTAATCTCTAAACACCTATGTATACACCACTCCCAGCACCGTATACATACGCCTGTGTTCATACACATGTGGCCCTTTTCCTAAGCCTCCTGTGAAATCAAACACATTTTCATTCCAGTAAAGCAATTTCTGGAAAGTTATAAAAGACACCGGGGAAAGGTATTTAAAATGAATACCATTTTGCTAATTAACTGTGTTTGCTATTACAATTACTAAAATAAATGTACTCCCCTTATGTGACGGTATGACAAAGCAGGAATCTGATGGACATATTATGTCAATTACTCATTTGAATCCATGACTCAGAGTATTTTAAATATACATATGGAAACCAGAGTCTTTTCATAACCAGACTCTACAAACAAGAAATGTGTGCCAAGACGTGACAAACACAATCTTAAAAAGCTTCACAGATTTAAATCTTCCATTTAAAGCACAACTTATTTTATCAATGCTTTTATGTAATCCCCAAAATACAGCAACACTGAGTTTAAAATTCCAAAGATGTTTTCTGGTTTCAATGATGGAAATTGCTTGTCCTGTCTACAATAAACACACACAGTAGGACACAAAACTTCAAAGAGAAAATTCATATATTGATGGAGACAATTTTTGAAATTTTCTTGTCATATATGAAAAGCAATTTGTGATGGATATCTCCGGGCCACAACTTTTTTTTTTTTCTTTTTTTTTTTTTGAGATGGAGTCTCAGTCTGTCACCCAGGCTAGAATGCAGTGGTGCGATCTCAGCTCACTGCAGCCTCTGCCTCCCAGGTTCAAGCAATTCTCGTGCCTCAGCCTCCCAAGGGATTACATGCGTGCGTCACCACGCCTGGGTAATTTTTATATTTTTAGTAGAGATGGGGTTTCACAATGTTGGCCAGGCTGGTCTAGAACTCCTGACCTCAACTGATCCGCCTGCCTCGGCCTCCCAAAGTGCTGCGATTATGGGCATGAACCATCGTGCCCCGCCGGGACACATAACTTTTCAACTGGAAGAAAAGTATTCTAAAACGTTATATTTTTACAATAACTTAAGAATCATTTTGGTCACTATAGAGGTAACATATGCTCATAGAAATCAGAAGAAATAAATAGTAATAAAAGTATCCATGATCTCACTACCCAGCTATAACTGCTATTACTACTTTTTCCTCTAGAGCCTTTCTGTCTTTATCAGGGAAAGGACAGTGAAATGGCTAAGTGCCTGGTTCTGGAGCCTCACTCCCAGGTTGAAACCCCCCTCTTCCACTTACTAACCCACGTGATCTTGGGCAAGAGTCAAAATCTCTATGCATCATCTATAAAATAGGAATAGTAGTAATACCTACTTGATCGGATTTTTAATGTAATTATCCTGCCCATACGGTTTTGCTACCTGCCACTGTCACTTAATAGAATGTGTGAACGGTTTCCATGTCATTAGATATTCTCACATAAAATGTTTAAGGGCTGCAATTATTCCGATACATGGCTGTTCCATAATGTATTAAGATCCCTAGTGCTAGGCATTTAAACTGCTTCCAATTTTTTGCTATTATACAACAAGCAGTTATATGAGGAGAGTAGGAATGATTGGAAGCTGGGGATCCCACATTACAGTGGCAATGACAGCAATAGGGGCTTCACGCAGACCAGGCTGTCTGCCTATGACCAGGATGCTGGTTTCCTGGTCACCCAAGCTACCTTGCTTCTTGCTTTTTCCCAAGTTTGGTGCCCAGCCACTGGCTCTTCTAGGCGCTCCTAGCAGCCTTCCAATTAATTTTCTTAAGCCTAAATGAGCCAAAGTCAGTTTCTGTTGCCTGTAACCAAAACACCCTCCTGATAGAAAAGATAATCATTCTCTTCTATATATATCCCATTAATTTCAAAATGGACTCAACAAGAACCTGTGATACACACACAGGTGTACACATGCACATGCACATGAATAAGCTACACAACCAACTAACCTTCACAATCTGCCACATCCCAAGAAGCAGCCAGTGAAACTAGACAGCTACAATGCAAAGCGCAAATTCTCTCTGAAAGACATTTTTATCACAACGAAAATTCCACTGTGAGAGTCTTCATGCACTTACGAGCTTGAGATGCTATACTTTCACTAATGCAAAATTATATAGAATACATAAGCTACAGAAAGGCTAATCTTTCTCGAAGGAAAAAAAATCAATTACACATTATACCCAAACACAAACACTAAAACAACAACCACTACTACTAATTACTAACAATTACACACTACTCTATACTATATGCCAGGTACTGTTGTAAACCCTTTTCATGTTAATCATCTAATCTAATTCTTGCAATCTATCATAGGGACTAGTCTTATCCCGTGTTATAGGTGAGAAAACTGAGGCATCAGAGAGACTGAGTAGCTTTGCCCAAGATAACACAGGTATTAAAGATTTGAACCCAGGCAATCTAGCTTCAAATCTATGTTCTTTACCACCATATATACTGTTTCTTGATTTTTGTCTTATAATGACAGATTTTTGCATTCTAATCATATATTAAATTTTGGCTGTGTGTGTCACAGAGGGGGCCTAAATGGCCAGAGGATATTTATCACACAGTTGGATGAAGACTCTCTATATCGCCTATCCCACTAAGACTACAATTCCAGTCCACAGAGTGACTATCATTCCCCTTCTCCCATCACATTTTGCCAAGTGCTATTCTACTTCCAAGCCTTTGCTCAATCTATTTGCATTACTTAAAATGCCCTCCCAATCCGTCATCCCTTTGCCTATTTCCAACCAATCATGCCAGGCCAAGTTCACATGCCACATCTTACACAAACCTTCCTCAAATCCCTCCAGCTGGAATCAATCTGCCTCTCTCCATACTTCTGTGATTCTCTTCACCATTCCATCTTTCCCTTCCCAATGTAAAATTCTACAAAGCAGGGACTACATCTGGTCAATTCTCCATTTTTATTTGATATCCTCTATGGTACAGAAAAAGGTTATTGCCAAAAGTAGTTGTTCAATCAACAACTACTGAAGTTAAGAACATTGGGGTGTTAAAGCCTTCTCTGCCAAAATGCAACCCCAAGGAGGCAAACTGGAAAATATCAAAGATTGAGAAAAATTCACCCTATCATGAAACTACTATAAGCCCCCCTGTAAACCTATATCTAAAAACCTATCATTAAGATACACTGTGGTTTGTGAAATTTCAGCATTTATTCCAGTAGGTCCTTTTATGGTCTGAATGTGCACACTGTGTGAAATGAAGGAGGAAATTTTTTGGGAAACTATTTAAAATATTTGGTAAATACTGGGAACACAAGGTCACATGAACTACAAGGAAAAGGCCTGAAACTCGCTAGTACTTTCATAAGCAGTGTGGGTGCTAACTGCAAGCAAGTCAGACAGGTGGCCAGCCTCTGTCTTTAACAATTCCATTGTTGCCGGGAGCAGTGGTGTATGCCTGTAATCCCAACCGCTCAGGAGGCAGAGGCAGGATCGCTTGAGCCTGGGAGTTCAAATCCAGCCTGGGCAATATAGCGAGACCTTGTCTCTTGAAAAAACAGAAAAGAGAATTCCAGTGCCTTCTCCGACCTCTTTTTTTCCCCCTTCAGTTAGTTTTTCCCAAGTGATTTAAGGATTGAATCAAAGCTAAGCAGCTCTTTGCTTGTTTCGTTAGCAGCTCATGACTGCATTAATCACAGGCACTACTGCGGTGAAGATGAAATATTCCTTTTGCATTTTCCCCAAGTAAGTGTGGAAAGATGTAGGAAGAAATCCAAAGGTAGTTATAATTATTAACCAAATGGAAATAACACATCGTAGATTCTGTGATGTTTTTGGTAAAGGTACATTCATGTGTCACCAGAAGGAACAAGACTGAACAAAGATGACTCACTGCCCTCAGCACCTGCATAGCAGACGTAGAGAGTTCCCATCACCTCTGTAGCAAGGGTGTGAAATTGAAATCTACCCTCATTAATTCTTCTGCCACTACAAAGGACCCTCACCATGGGGAGCCTCTTATAGAAAGCATTCTTTTCTGGAAAACTTTGTATATTTCAAAATAACTTAAAGAATATAAGTGGATTATTTGTAACTCAAAGGATAAATGCTTCAGGGGGTGGATACTCCATTCTCCACAATGTGCTTATTTCACATTGCCTGCCTGTATCAAAACATCTTATGTACCTCATAAATATATACACCTACTATGTACCCACAAAAATTTTAAAAGATAATAAAATGTTTGTAATTGTCACCAAAAACAAACGAACAAAAAAGACACTGACATTAAGATATTTCTGATTGGGCTTCATTGATTCCTTAAGATCCAGACTCATGAGGAGCTCCTAGAAATCCCTCGGACCTAACACAACTGACAAATGGGAAACAACCATTCTTGAACACAGAGAAAGTTAAGCGTCAACCTCCAGCCATTCTCACTGCAAACGATCTTTCTGTCCTATTTGCAGGGTTACCCTGCACCAAACAGCATACAGTTACAGGAAGCAAGAAATATTAAGCTCCTCCCAGGCTTCTCGGAGCCAGTCCCAGAGTGGTATTAAGTGGCATTCCCGGAGAAAAGAAGTTGCTCTTAATGCAACCTCACACGTGATCGATCTTTTGAGTATTAGTAACACCACCAGCGTATGGAGACATCTTATTGTTCACCTAAACAGCCAGCCTGTTGGCATATATACACACCTGACCCAGAAACTAGGTGACAAGTATCCCAAAAGTGTGAAAAGCATGGAAAGTGAAGTTGCTGACCTAATTTGCCTATGTGAGAACCCTTTCAAAAGTCATTCTTCTTAAAATCTCATTTATAACAGACATCTCTGAACTCACTCACAAGTTTAAGAAAATCCCTTGAAAGTATGCAAAAACCACGAACAGAACAAACCTCATCACACTGTAATGAAATTCACAACCTACTCACAACATAAAGAACACTTGGCCATTGTTGCTGTGCAGAGCCTTAACAACTGGTCCATACCAGGCATTCCCTGTTACGCCCTTGCACTAAAGACTTGCAATTTTGTTTTGATACGGAGTCTCGCTCTGTCGCCCAGGCTGGAGTGCAGTGGCGCGATCTTGGCTCACTGCAACCTCCGCCACCTGGGTTCAAGCAATTCTCAGCCAGGCATGGTGGCTCACGCTTGTAATCCCAGCACTTTGGGAGGCCGAGGCGGGCAGATCACCTAAGGTCAGGGGTTCAAGACCAGCCTGGCAAATATGGTGAAACCCCGTCTCTACTAAAAATACAAAAAAATTAACCGAGCGTGGTGGTGCATGCCTGTAATCCCAGCTACTGGGGAGGCTGAGGCAGGAGGATCGCTTGAACCCAGGAGGTGAAGGTTGCAGTGAGCCAAGATCGCACCACTGCACTCCAGCCTGGGCAACAGAGAGAGACTCTGTCTCAAAAAAAAAAAAAAAAGAAAAAGAAAGAAAGAAAAAAAGAAAAGGAAACAGGAGCATTGCCCATTAGATGAGCAGAGCATTTTCCAGAGCCATTTCTTCAATTCCATCACTAGACACACAGCTGCAAGCCTAAAGTAATATGCACACTTTAAATCAAGGAAGAAGTTTAGTAAGAAGGCTCTTAGTAACCTTCTGAGCATAACAGAATGGAATTCAGTATTGACAAGAGTAACAAATTTGTGGTGTGACCGGAAATTTGGAATAGGTCGAGTTTTCCTAATATGATATTAAGCTAATGCATCGTGTTGAAAGTCATTCTGTACACCCAGAAGTGACATGTTAAGGGAATAGCATGATTCCTGATGTGCAGTTATTTACCCACGTTCTTTCCTCTCCAAGCCTACTCTGCTATACTCTCTCTACAACGCTGGGGCTAGAGTTTCACCAACTCACCTAGGTTTTCCAGACCCCCTGTTGGCTGACTCCCTGTTAACTTCTGCCAACAGGAAGTCCTAGAGAGAGGATGGAAGATGACAGGAGAGAAAAAGGGACTTCCTTCCTAGTTTCCTATTTCTGTCAGTATGCCACCAGCAGCAGCAGATGGTGGTTCCAGCCCCCATCTTCCGTTGTCACTCTTAGTGCCAGCCTCGCCACACCCCCTCACAGACACCGGCAAGCCGCAGGGCTTAGCCCCAGGTTGTCCTCAGGCTATACTGTGTTCACTCCCTCACTGGCTGGCTCCCAAACGCTGACCAGATGGGAGCCCTCTCAGTTGACTTGGCACCCACCAGGTCACAAACCCTCCCTAGGGGTTCAAACACTCACTGAGCTGCACCCACACCCTCAAACATCTGTACAGCAGTTCTGCAGTGCCTCTCTCGGAGGCCTGGAGACCAGCCCCACAGGAGCCCTGCACCAAGCTCCAAAACTGTGGTAACACCATCTCTTATTTTTCCCCAGCCCTGGAAGTGACAGTGTCTGCACTATCCTAGTACCCCATTTCCTTTGTATTTTGTCAGCCTTTGAACTCGTATATAACCCAATCCTTGTATTCAATCTCTTCCATCTGAAATGCCTGGAGTAGTTTGTTTTTCTGACTGGACTCTGAGTGAGTCACCAAAGATAACGAAAAAGCATTTGATAAAATTCGACATCCAAGTATGATTTTTAAACTTAATACAAGAAAAAGATATAAATGTTTTCTCCACATCATAAAATATACATATTTCAATTCAAAAGCTAATATCTCGCTTCATGGACAAACATTAAGACACATTTCCATCAAAGCCAAGAGCAAACAAGGACATCCCTCAAACCAGCAACACATAGTACATAGTACACAGACTCCTTTGTACTGTAGAAGAGTGTTGGGATGCACTAATGACTCAACAGAATAAGAAAAAGAGCTAGAAATAAAAAATGAGGTCCTGAAACATTGTTCATTGATATGATTATCAGGAAAATATACTGAAAAACTATTATAAAGAATAAGAGTAATTCAGTAAGATAACTGGGAACACAATTAGAATACTGAAAACAACAACCTTTGTATCTACAGGCAATCTTAGTTCACAGATGTGGTAAAGATCTCATTTAAAGCAACAGTGAAAAAAGATAAAATTCCTAGAAATAAACTTTAGAAATAAAACCATATGAAGAAAGTTTTATATATGAAGGGTTGAACAAATGGAGAAACATAACAAGTTCTTGGATAAAAAGATGCAACATAAAATCAGTTCTTTCCAAATTAATCTAGGAATTTAACGCAATCCTGTGAAAATATTTATGGAATTTTTCTTGGGAAAGAATCAGGGAACTAAATATCAAGAGCTAGCTCACAGGAAATAAACATAAACAGCCCGTGAATATATGAAAGGACCCTCAACCTCACTCAAGAGAGATGCAGATTAAACCTACAATAAGATGCCATCTCTCACCTATCAGACTGGCAAAAATCCAAGTTTGACAATCTATTGAAAAGATGATGCAGAAACAGACTGGAACAAATGCAAAATGTTACAACACCTACATAGGGAAGTCCAGCCATATCTATCATATCTTTTTAAATGCATGTGCCGTTTAACTCAGCAATCTTACTCTGGCAATGTCGTCCATAGACAAACTGGCACATGCAAAGAAATGACATGCATGGGGCTACTTAGCACATCACTGAGGAACAAAGGCCTGGAAAAAGCCCAAGTGATCCAGCAACACAGGACTGACTAAGTAAATTCTGGTAAATACACAGCCATGAAAAAGGATGAGAGCGGTCCCCAGGAAAATAGTACATGACAAAAACAATACGCAAGTGGTAGACATAGGGTGCCGCCTTTTGTGTAAAAAGGGAGTTAACAAGTATTTTAGCATTTGCTTGTATTTGCATGTTGAGAACCATGGAAGGATCAATAAGAAACTAATAAAATAGCTACCAACTGCAGGTGCAAGACTTACTGAGTACTCCTTTTTATAGCACTTTGATTTTTGAACCAGTTCAATATATTACCCTAGTCAAGAGGTAGTGGTAATAACTAATAAATAAATTTTAAAGGCCAAGAATAATGGAATAAAGGTCAATGATACAGAAAGGCAGTTCAGTGGAAAACCAAATACGAATGACACCTAAAAAGATGTTTATCCAAAATCATAAGAGAAAAACCAATAAACCAAAAAGAGATGGCATGTATCCATCAATTTGTGAAGATCAAGAAATTTGATACTAAGTAGTGTTGATGATGGTATAAACAGCCACTCTCAGACATTGCTGGTAGGCATATAAACTAAAATAATCTCTACGAAGAGCTATTTAGCAAATTTAAATTTAAATTAATTTTAAATAAATTTCTTTTCTTTATAAATTACCCAATCTATGGTATTCTGTTATAGCACCGGACAATGGACTAAGACAGTAGAGAACACCAAGTCTATCACTCTATTAAAAACAATGAATAACTGGCAAAAACTGCCAGAATCAACTGTTTCAGAACACTGGGAAATAATCAAAAGCTTACTACAAGCAAGGGAACACCTAATACAAAATAAACAGCTAAGAGAGAGTCATGGAATTTTAATTTACCCTGGTCCCATCCACTCCCCAGTTCAGCAGCAGCCTTGAAGGCAACAGTTAACATTCCAGTACAGGTACCTAGTACCACAGGGAGCAGAACATATCTTATTCTCAAAGAATTGTGGTTGACTGATTTGACCTGTCTAGTGGCTCCCTGAAGAACTGGCTCAAAGGGTATGCCTGTCTTTTGCCTAACTCAGAACTCTCCCAGGGCTAAGGTAGACATCAAGGGTAGAAGTGTGGGAGTGGTAGAGGACTACAGGGGAGGAGAGGTGGGGTGTAGGGGCATGCATTTGTTGAAAACATTTAATGTACTCATTGCTATTACCTGGGGCAAGAGACAAACAATGGACTAATGTAAACACTTGGGAGGAAAGGCTAAGGAATGAGATACTTTAGGGAATATGGGCTTCATTTGAAGAGCTCCTACATATTTTTGTGAATCAAGAAAGTCACATGCATGCCACAACTGGGTGCATGCTCAGAAAAGACCTAAGAGGGCCCTAAGCTCCTACCTCTGGCTGACTTTCAGGATCTTTGCAAACAGGAAGTAAAAACTAAGACAGAGTTGTAAAATGCCTGGCTGCACCTTGAAGGCATGCCTCACAACATACACACAGCCCATCCGCAAAGACTGGGGGGTTTCTGTTGTTGTTGTTGTCATTCCAGACGTGTAAATAAATCTCTAGTGATTCATCAGCTGACCACTAAGCTAGTGGAAGAGAGGCCTCTGTGGCCACACATGACAAAGGATACAGACTTCACAAAATTAGTTCAGAAAAGTCCTAAATGAACAAGGCATAGCTATAACAAGCAGCAACAATCCACAGGGAGGGGGAGCATCTCATTTCCTAAGTTACCACATTATAATATACAAAAAATCCAGTTTGGAACAAAAAAATTACAAGACATAAACAAAAAACTATGGCCTGTACCCAGAAAAAAGAAATGAACAGAAATTGCCCCTGAGGAAGCCTAGTCACTGGACTTACTAGACAAAGACTATTTAAATCAATGGTCCTAAATATGCTTGAAGAGCTAAAAACAAAAACAAAAGCCAGGTCTAAAGAACTAATGGAAACCATGAGAACAGTGTCTCAACAAATACAGAATATCAACAAAGTGACAAAAATTATAAAAAAGCAATCAAATAAAAAGTCTGGGTTTGAAAAGTACAATAATGTAAATTAAAAATTCACGAGAGGCTCAACAGCAGATTTGAACAGGTAAAAAATGAAGTCATGAGAATAGATAAACCTGAGAATAGGTAACTTGAGGTTTTCTGGCTTGATGAACAGAAATAAAAAAAAAATTTTTTTTTAAATAAAGAGAGTCTAAGAAGTCTGTGGAATACCATCTGGCATAACATAAGCATAATAGGAATCCCAGAATGAGAGAAGAGAAAGGAGCAGGAAAATTATTTTTAAAAATAATGACTGCAAGTGTCCCAAACTTGATGAAAAACATGAATCTACACATTCAAGAAGCTAAACAAACTTTTAAGTAAGATAAATTCAAAGGGATCCACACAGGAACACATTATAATCAAATTGTTATATGACAAAGACAAAGAGAGAATCCTGAAAACAGCAAGAGAGAAACAACTAATCATGTAGAAGGCATCCTCAATAAAAGTCACATCTGACATCGCATCAGAAACCATAGAGCCAAAGGCAATGGAATTATATATTCAAATTACTAAAAGAAAAGCATTGTCGACCAAAAATTCTATATGTGCCAGAACTATCCTTCAAATACAAAGGAGAAATGAAGACATTACAAAGCTAAAAACCAAGAAAGTTTGTAGATAGTAAACCTGCTCTACAAGAAATGCTGAGGGGAGTCTTTCAAGCTGAAACAAAAGAACATTAGATGGCTGGGAGCGGTGGCTCACACCTGTAATCCCAGCACTTTGGGAGGCCAAGGCGGGCAGATCACAAGGTCAGGAGATCGAGATCATCCTGGCTAACACGGTGAAACCCTGTCACTACTAAAAATACAAAAAAGTAGCTGGGTGTGGTGGCGGGGCCTGTGGTCCCAGCTACTTAGGAGGCTGAGGCAGGAGAATGGCGTGAACCCGGGAGGCGGAGCTTGCAGTGAGCCGAGATCATGCCACTGCACTCCAGCCTGGGTGACAAAGTGAGACTCCGTCTAAAAAAAAAAAAAGAACATTAGACAGTAACCTGAGAAATAAAGAACACTAATAAAGGAAAATATATAGGCAAATTTAAAAAATGAATAGTAATGTTATTTTTGGCTTGTAACTCTTCTTTTTAAAATATGATTTAACAGATGGCTGCATAAAAATTACAAATACACACTGATGAGCACATAATGTATAAAGATATAATCTGTGACAATAACAAGATAAAGTGGTGGACAGAACTATATAAGAGCAAAGTTTTTATATACCATTGAAACTAAGTTGGTATTAAGTTAAACTAGATTGTTATAAATTAAGATGTTAATTGTAAACCACGGGGCAACCACTAAGAAAATACTATTTAAATTTGTACTAAAGGGAATTAAAATAATACACTAGAAAATATTTACTTAACATAAACAGGAGATTATTTTTAGATCCAATTACACAAATAGGTTGAAAATAGAAGGATAGAAAAGGATAACCCATGCAAACAGTAACCAACTGCAGTGGCTATATTAATATCGGATAAAACAGACTTTAAGACAAAAATTGTTATAAGGGACAAAGAAAAACCTTATATAATGATAAAAGAGTCAAACCATCAAGAAGATATAACAATTATAAGCATATAAGAACCTAACAATAGAGCCCCAAATATATGAGGAAAAAAACTAACAAAATTGAGGGAGAAATAGCTCTACAATAATTGTTGCAGACAGCAATACTCCATTTTCAATAACAACAGAACAACTAAACAGAAGATCAACAAGAAAACAGAAGACTTAAAAAATACTATAAAGCAACTATACCTAACGGACATATACAGGACAGTTTACCCAACAGTAGCAGAAAGTGTATTCTTCTCAAGCACATGTGGAACATTCTTTAGGATACATATTAGGCCACAAAACAAGTCTTAATAAATTTTAAAAGAATGAAGTCATACACAGTATCTTCTGCATCCATACTGGAATAAAATTAGAAATCAATAACAGAAGGAAATTTGGAATTTACAAAAATGTGAACTTATACACTGTTAATCAATAGGTCAAGAAAAAAATGACAACAGAAATTAGAAAATACTTTGAGAAGAATAAGAATGAAAATACAACATATCAAAATGTGTGGCATATAACAAAAGCGGTGAAGAGAACAAAATTCATAGCTATAAATGCGTATATTGAAATAGGAAGACCTGAAATCAATAACCTAAACTTCCATCTCAAGGAATTAGAAAAAGAACAGCAAATTCAACCCAAAGCAAGCAGAAGAAAGGAAATATTAAAGATTAGAGCACAGATAAGTGAAATAGAGAATAAAGCAGCAATACAGAGAATTAAGAAAATCAAAAGTTGGTTCTTTGAAAAGATCAATAAAACTGACAAATCTTTAGATAGACTGACCAAGGAAAAAGGAGAGAAGATTTCAATCACTAGAAATAAAAAAATGAAAGTGGGGACACGGGCCAGTGCAGTGGCTCATGTCTGTAATCCCAGCACTTTGCGAGGCTGAAGCGAGTGGATCACCTGAGCTCAGGAGTTTTGAGACTAGCCTGACAACATAGTGAAACCCTGTCTCTACAAAAAAGACAAAAATTAGCTGGGTGTGGTGGCACACACCTGTAATCCCAGCTACTTGGGAGGCTGAGGTGTGGGGATCACTTGAGCCTGGGTGGCTGAAGCTGCAGTGAGCTGAGATCATACCACTGACAGAGTGAGACCCTGTCTTGAAAGAAAGAGAGAGAAAGAGAAACTAGGGACACTACTACTCAACTTAAAAAAAAATACTATGAATAATTGTATGCCAACAAATTAGGTAACCCAGATGAAATGGACAAATTCTTAGAAATATGCATACTACAAAAACTGACTCAACACAAAAATTAAAAATTTTTTAAAGACTCAAGAAGAAAGAGCAAAATGAATAGACCTATAACAAACAGATTAATTCAATAACCAAAAGAACTTCCAAAAAGAAAAACTCTAAGACCAGATGGCTTCACTGGTGAGCTTTACCATAAACATTTTTTTTTTAAATTAACAAAACCCCTTCATAAATTCTTCCAAAAATAAAAGAAGAGGAGCCATTTCCTAACTCATTCTGTGAGGCCAGTATCACCCAGATACCAAAGTCAGACAAAGATGTTACAGACCAATATCCTTTATGAGTACAGATGCAAATAATCCTCAATGAAATATGCACAAATTTAACATAGCGCATATTAAAAGGATTATACACCATGATCAAGGGATTTATCCCAGGAATGCAAGGGTTCAACATACAAAAATCAATCAATGTAATATGCCATGTTAATCGAATAAAGGGGGAAAACCACAATATCATCCAAATTGATGCAGAACATTTTTTTTGACAGATTCCAACATTCATTATAAAAATATTCAACATCCTTGGAATAGAAACTCCCTCAACTAGATAAGGGACATCTATGAAAAACCCACTGCTTAACATCATATTTACTGGTGAAAGACCAAATGGCTTCCCCATTAATAACAGGAACAAGACTAGACTGCAATTGCCAAATAAGGTATCTGGATTGGAATGGAAGAAGTAAAACTATCTCTATTGAAAAATGACATGATCTTATATATAGAAAACCCTAAAGAATCCACACAAAAGCTGTTAGTGCTAATGAATAAGCTCTGCAGAACTGCAAAATACAAGATCAACATACTAAAATCAGCTGTATTTCAATATACCAGCAATGACAATCCAAAAATGAAATTCAGAAGAGAATTCCATTTACATTAGCATCAAAGAGAATAAAATACTTAGAAATAAACTTAACCAAAAAAATACAAGACTCATACATTGAAAATTACATTATTGAAAGAAACTGAAGACTTAGACATCCTGTGTTCACAGACTTAATAATATGAAGACATAATATTAGATGACAATATTCCTAAAATTAACCTACAGATTCAAAGCAATTTCTATCAAAGCCCCAAGTGCCTTTTTTATAGAAATGGATATGCTCATCCTAAAATTCATATAAAACTACAGGGGAGCCCAAATAGCAAAAACGATCTGGAAAAAGAACAAAGCTGGGGGACTCACACTTCCTACTTTAAAACTTACTACAAAGCAACAGTAATCAAAACAGTGTGGTACTGGCATAAGGAGAGACATTATAGATCAACAGGATACAATTGAGAGTCCAGAAGTAAAGCCATATATTTACAGTCAATTTTTTTTTCAAGAGGGTGCCAATACCATTCAATGGGGGAAAAGTCTTTTTCAACAGTCTTTTCAACAAATGGTGCAGGAACAACTGGATATTCACTAGCAAAAGGATAAATCTGGACCCCCCTATGTCACACTATATATAAAGATTAATTCAGAATAGAACAAAGATCTAAATTTAAGAGCTAAAATACTAAAACTCTTAGAATAAAACATAGAGGTAAATTAGTTATGACTTTGGATTAGGTAATGATTTCTTCAATATGATACCAAAAGCACAAACAACGCTTTTTTTGTTTTTGTTTTTGTTTTTGAGACAGAGTCTCACTGTGTCGCCCAGGCTTCAGTACGATAGCATGATCTCAGCTCACTGCAACCTCCGCCTCCTGGGTTCAAGCGATTCTCCTGTCTCAGCCTCCAGAGTAGCTGGGATTACAGGCGCCCACCACCACACTTGGCTAATTTTTTTGTATTTTTAGTAGAGACGGGGTTTCACCATGTTGGCCAGGCTGGTCTCAAACTCCTGACCTCAGGTGATCCACCCACCTCGGCCTCCCAAAGTGCTGGGATTACAGGCGTGAGCCACTGCACCCGGCCACAACAAAATTTAAAAATAAAGAACTCCATCATTTAAAACTTTTATGCAGCAAAGAACACTATTAAGAAAGTAAAAAGATAACCCATAAAATGGGAGAAAATATTTGGAAATCATATATCTGATGAGTCTAATATCAAGAATATATAGGCTGGGCGTGGTGGCTCACGCCTGTAATCCCAGCACTTTGGGAGGCCAAGGCGGGCGGATCACCTGAGGTCAGGAGTTCAAGACCAGCCTGACCAACATGCTGAAACCTGTCTCTACTAAAAATACAAAAATTATTGGACATTTCTCTAAGGAAGACATACAAATAATGGATAAATAATGGATAAATATCTCTAAGGAAGATATACAAGTAGCCAATAAGCACATGAAAATATGCTCATCCTCATTAGTCATTAGGGAAATGCAAATCAAAACCACAATAAGATACTACTTCCTACCCTTTAGGATGCCTGTAATAATAACTAAACAGCAAAAAAAAAAAAAACGATGATGGAAAATAACAAGTGTAAACTAGGATGTGGAGAAACTGAAACCCTTGAACACCACTGATGGGATGGTAAAATGATGCAGTGACTGGAAAACGGTTTGGCAGTCCCTCAAAATTTAAATACAGAATTCCATATGACCCAGCATTTCCATTCTTAGGTACATATCCAAGAATAAAAACATATGCATATGTTCACACAAAAACTTGCCCACAAATGTTCATAGCAGCATGATTCCCAATAGCCAAGAAGCAGAAACAATCCAAATGTCAATCAATTAAAAGAATGTGGTCTATCCATGCAATCAAATATTACTTAGCAAGAAAAAGGAGTGAAGTATTGATACAAGTTACGACAGGATTGAACCTTGAAAACGTTATGCCAAGTGAAAGAAAACAACACAAAAGGCCACATACATATGATTTCATTTTCATGAAACATGTAGAACAGGCAAATTCATAGGGACAGAAGCAGATTAGTAGTTGCAAAGGCTAGGGTTGGGGGAACAGAAAGTGACTGCTAAATGAGTATTGGGTTTCTTTTGGGGGTGATGAAAATGTTCTAGACTTAGATAGTGGTGATGGTTGTACAACACTGGGAATGTACTAAGAGCCACTTAATTATACACGTAAATTTTATGTTGCAAGAATTTTACCTCAACTTTTTTTTAAAGACAGCTCTATATTATACTGATATGGGAGGATCTCTAAGATAGTTCCTATTTATTTCTGCATTGTTATTTTTAGACAGGGTCTTGCCCTGTACCCAGGCTGCAGTACGTGATGCAATGACAGCTCACTGCAGCCTCAACCTTCTGGGCTCAAGCGATCGTCCCATCTCAGCCTCCTGAGAAGCTAACATGCCAATTTTTTTTTTTTTTTTTTAGAGACAGGGTCTCGCTATTTTGCCCAGCCTGGTCTTGAATTCCTGATCTCCAGGATATATTGAGGAAAAAAGCAAAGTAAAGAACAGTGTATAGTGTGCTTCTTCTTAAAGGGGGATGGGGAGGTAGAGAAAGAATATATGTACAAGTATTTTTATCTAGCGTATCTTTGCTAAAATATACAAGGAATTGTTACCAGTGGATTGCCTCTGGGGAAGAGAACTTGAAGGCAAAGGCCAGGCGTGAAGAGATTTCCTTTCCAAATAAGCCATCTTGTACAGTTTAAATATTACACTGTGTATATATCACCTTCCCTCCCCACAAAGAAATTAACCTTTTAAAAAGAGTAAATATGTAAATAAAGGGGCCATTATATAATGAAAATATGCTCACAGGAAGGTTGTTGACCCATGCCAGGAGAAAGAAAACACTGGGAATGAGATTCTAGAAGTGTTTATCTAACAGTGACAGATATTGGAGTAATTTTAAAAAATATAATTAGGCATTTCCCAAATACAAGATTATATAAACAGTACAATGCATCATAATAGAAGCTGGAAGGCTGTGTATGTGACAACAGCCTGCTCAATGATAAGCTCCAATCCTCAGGACCCATGGCTCTCCAGGGACAGGAAAACCTGGGCAGCTTCCTCCTCCCACTTCAGATCTCCCCAGTTGGGGGCCTTTGGGCACTGACAGGTAAGGGGGTTCTCTATATTGAAAGGAGCTTTCAAACACCATTACTATGATTCAAGGAGAAAGAGAGATTGTATAAAATACTCATGGTTATAGTCCAACACCCCATTTTCAACTCTTTTGTCTTGACTCTGAAGATCTTCCAACTGTCCCTAAAAATTTGATGTATTGGTTTAACTCATGGTGATATGGTTTGGATATGTGTCCTCTCCAAATCTCATACTGAAATGTGACCTCCAGTGCTGGAGGTGGGGCTTACTGGGAGATATTGGGTCATGGGCGCAGACCCCTCATGAACGGGTTGGTGCCATCCCCATGGTAATGAGTCAGTTCTTGCCCTGGTAGTTCACATGAGATCTGGTTGTTTAAGGAGCCTGGCACCTCACCCCTTCCCTCACCATGTGATGCCTGCTCTCTGTCTTCCGCTATGATTGGAAACTTCCTGAGGCCTCCCCAGAAGCTAAGCAGATGCCAACACCATGCTTTGTGTACAGCCTGCAGGACCGTGAGCCAATCAAACCTCTTTTCTTTGTAAATTACTCAGTCTCAGGTATTTCTTTATAGTAATGCAAGAATGAACTAACAAGTGTGGCTTCAAAGTCTCCAGGTACACTTACAGGCATCAGACAAAAAGATGTCCTATCATTGTCTATTACTACCTACAGTCTCCAACACAACCTAAACAAAGCAACTTGTTTCACCCACACTCCCTCAGAGTCGTGATTGTTTTCCACTTCCATCAGATTACCACCAAATCCTCTCTCCTGAGTTTTAAATTCATGACAGAAGCTGCTACTGATTCTGTCTACAATGGCAGAATCTCCCAAAGAAGCCGAGAGTGAGAGCCAGTCCTTCCTGCCCTGTCTTCTTTATTTCTAGAGCTGAAAAAAAAAATAACAAACCTGGAAGCCCCACTCAGCAGCAGCTTTTGCAGTCTGTGGCTTAATTTAAGGAAGTATTCCACGAAACCTCTGAAGAGAATCTAAATTTAGATTAAAGTCTTTCACCATCAATGGCAGCTTCTCAGCTAGGGAACCCACATGCAGAGCAGTGTAGTGGGAAAGGGAAAAAAAAAAAAAACAACTTTAAAATACAGATAAATGTGTCATCATTGAGGGAAGTGAAGCTGGCATTATTTAGCCCAAAGAGATTTGTTTTTTTTTTCCCCAACATCTTAATTCTTGATAAAGGGGTGGTATACAGAAACTTTTAGGGAAAGAAACAGTGAAATAAGGAAGATGGATTTTCTTTACAAGATTTCTATTAAGAGAGCAAATAAGCTATTCTGTATAACAGGATGTCTGTAACGATAAAATCAGGCATCAAGATATTGAAATTAACACTGTCTCCAACAGAGTTCTCTAACACTGAGTCAGATGGGAGAGGAAAACCATCTACTTACCAGTTCTGTTTCCCCAACACCCTGCTCTTCCCAAATATGTCAATTTAGACCTTGAATTCTGAGATGGTAAGAGTCAAAGCAAAAAAAAAAAAAAAAAAAAATAGTGTGAGTTGAGATTAATGACAATTAACAGGGAAATAATGCTATTTTCTATGCATTTTTCTAACCTTGAAGAGTAAAGCTGATCCATTTAAAAGCTAATCTTACCCAATGTTCCATTCCCAAAATAAAATTAAGATATTGTATATAATTTCTAAATTAACACTTAGCAGACCTATCCTCTCTCTCCTCCAAAACAACACCTAGTTTGCAAGCCATATCTATAGACAGATTTCAGCAGATAACTGTGTAAAAGAAAAGAGAGTGATATTTTCTCTGTTCTTTAACACTCGCATCCTCCTCTTCTCCCCGCCCCCAGTGAGCTGGGAAACACTCCCAGATCCTTCCCAAGCTTAGTTTGGAAGTAAAGCTCAGCTTTGATAAACACTCAGCCCAGGAAATGCTTTGGATCGTAGACCACTTAGAATAGTTAGCTTGTCCTTTCCCAAGAGGTCTCTTTTCAGACTCGGTTTGATAGGCGATTTGGCGGTTTTTAAATTTTCACTAAAACCTCTTGGCGCATTGCTGAGAGATAAAATCATAGCAGTCTGGAAACTGTACACATGGTGTAGGGATGCACCACACCCAAGACAAGCTCCTCAAACTCCAGGGGAAAACCATTGTTCCAACGAGCTGCCAACAGGACTCTCTGCAGGAACCAGGGAGCGGCGAGGGGAACAGTCTCCACTGCGCATCACCTTCACTGCGCCATCTTGGTAGCTGCTTGATATAGTTAGCAACAAACAATGCTGGACCCAAGGAAAAGACTACAAGAACCTGTTTTTAGCATTTTGAAATGTTAGGCTGGGCAGGTGGCTCACGCCTGTAATCCCAGCACTTTGGGAGGCTGAGGCTGGTGGATCATCTGAGGTCAAGAGTTCGAGACCAGCCTGGGCAACATGGTGAAACCCCATCTCTACTAAAAATACAAAATTATCTGGGCATGGTGGCGCATGCCTGTGATCCCAGTTACTCAGGAGGCTGAGGCAGGAGAATCGCTTGAACCCGGGAGGCAGAGGTTGCAGTAAGCCGAGATCGGGCCACCGCACTCCAGCCTGGGCAATAGAGTGAGACTCTGTCTCAAAAAAAAAAAAAAAGAAGAAGAAGAAGAAAAAAGGCCGGGCGCAGTGGCTCACACCTGTAATCTCAGCACTTTGGGAGGCCAAGGCAGGTGGATCACCCGAGGTCAGGAGTTCAAGACCAGCCTGGCCAACATGATGAAACCTCATCTCTACTAAAAAATACAAAATTAGCCAGGTGTGGTGGCGGGCGCCTGTAATCCCAGCTACTTGGGAGGCTGAGGCAGAAGAATTGCTTGAACCTGGGAGGCAGATGTTGCAGTGAGCCAAGATGGCACCATTGCACTCCAGCCTGGGTGACAGAGCGAGATTCCGTCTCAAAAAAAAAAAAAAAAAGTAGTGTCCTTGACCGCACTACTAAAAGGCTCACTCCATAGCACTGACATCAACCATGCCACAGGGCTTTTTTCTTTCTTTTTTTTTTTTTTTTTTTTTTACATAATTATAATTTCACATCATTTCTCTGTGTCTTTTGGACAACCACTGGTGTTGCACTTGGGAACTGTTCAAAATATCTCGAAGATCAAATAATTGTCTATAGTAGCAAATCCTCTCAACTTGGTTCATGAGTTCAAAGGCTAATGAAGCAGAATCCCAAACGCTGCCTCAAAGTGACAGGCAGGTTCATGAAACTGAACAGAATGTGAAGCCAAGTTCTTTCACCGAGAGAAAATGGTGGCAAGGCCTGAGGACAGAGCCAAACAGAAACACAGGACAGGGCTAGCGTAAACCGAGAATTCCCAAACTTCCGGAATTCACTGAAACTTTTATTTTTTTTTTTTTTAGTAAAACTGCAAGAGTGACCTTTCAAAAATATATATGCAATACATAATAATAAGGCAAAGTTTGCTCTGATTTTTAGTAAATAGCCAGTAGCAGTGTAAGCCAAGTTATAAATGGCAATAAAAAACTAAATATTATGGCCAGGGTGTGGTGGCTTACGCCTGTAATTCCAGCACTTTGGGAGGCTGAGAGGATCACTAGAGACCAGGAGTTCGAGACCAGCCTGGGCAACATTGTGAGACCCTGTCTCTATAAAAAATTAAACAATTAGCCGGGCATGGTAGTGCACACCTGTAGTCCCAGCTACTAAGGAGGCCAAGGTGGGAGGATCTGCTTGAGCCCAGGAGGTTGAGGCTACAGTGAGCTATGATTGCACCGCTGCACTCTAGCCTGGGTGACAGAGAGAGACTCTGCCTCAAACATTTCAAAATAGATAGATAGATAAATATTAGGTTGGTAAGAGGGGATGGGAATGTGGGGAGAACAAATATTATTTTCCATTTTATATGGTTACTCATCTGTATCATAATAAAGCTTGCATCACTTCCCCTCCATGCCACAGCCCTTGAACTGATCACTTTCTGAGAACGTTGGCTAAACATGAGAGCTCCTAACTGAATGATATAGTAAGAGTTTAATCTAGAGACAAAAAGGAAAAGAACTAGATTTAGAAACAATCTTTACTCCAACTTACAAAGTAAGAAGCCAAATATCTTCCGAAAGCAGTTCAACTTTAGTCCACTTGCAAAATACTCTCAGTGCAGCCTTAGGCAAGTCAGCCCCTAACATGTGCTGGGCAACAGCTGGGTGCCAGGTTACTTCACTTGTTCCTTGCAACAACCTGATGGGGTAGGTCTTGTCTGAGGCTTAAAGATGAAGCACATGATTTGGCCAAGGCTACTGGTATGTGGTGGAACTGGGTTGGCTGACTCCATTGCATCTCACCGTCTCAAAAATAGGGACAAGAATACGACCCATCTTGTGAGTTTATCAAGAGGAGGAAATACAACTCATGAAAAGTGCTTGGCCTCATTGCTGCCTGGCAAATAGTAAAGAGCTTCAATAATTGACAAATAGCTTTATTATTACTGTCCAAAGTCACCCCACTAGCAAGCAGCAGAGCTGTACTGGAAATCCAGGTTAGCAGCAGTCTTAAACCCACACTCCAAGTGGTGGTCACCTTAGAATAGTAAGGTATAGCTTACCAGCCTCGCCCAGTTTCCATTTAAAAAGGCCAAAGGGCAGAAGGGGCACTCCAAAGCCCCAATACTGAAGCTTTAATGCTAGCACTTGGCAGAATCTCATTCTAGAATACTTTTGGAGAGACTCCAAGCTTTGGGCATGAAGGCTGCACAGCTCTAGCAAAAGTGATCCAACGGCAGGGAAGGGAAAACGGGACAGGCACTTCTACAGAATCTGCCTCTCTACCTGAACAGTTCCCTTCTGTGCACTTTAGGTTTGACCTACTTTGCCCACAAAAAGGTTTTAAGCAGTATCTGACTGTAAATGGAAGTAGGTCCAGTGTCAAAAAGGAAAAAAAAAAAAAAAGTCACTACACAAATACTAACTTACCATTGACTGGAGGAGCCACAGTTGGGATCCAATTAGTACTTCTAAGAAGGTTTTAAGAAAGCATGTTACAATAAAGCAGCCAGATACTAAAGCAAGGACATCCAGGGCAGGGCCAACTAAACTTCCCTCTGAATGCCACTGCGCTTTATCAAGACATCCGTCATCATACAAAAATTTAACTTACTTACAGACACTTCTCACCTACTTGGAGTGGTTTTTCAAGGGCCAAATAGAAACCTGACATTAACTTAGTAACCATGTACAGAATGGATAAACAGTATTTACTTCCTCTGGTCTCTACCCTGTTTATTATATCCAGTGCTCCACTTGCCAGACAACCTAGAGCATAGTAGTTATTCAATAAAAATTTTCATTCATTCATTCATTCATTCATTCATTCATTCGAGACAGGGTCTTACTCTGTTGTCCAGGCTGGAGTTCAGAAGCACCATCATGGCTCACTGCAGCCTCAAACTCCTGGGTTCAAGAGATCCTCCTGCCTCAGCCTCCCAAGTAGCTGGAACTACAAGCATGCACCACCATGCCTGGCTAATTTTTTGTTTTTGTTTTTTTAAAAGATGGGAGGTTCTCACTATGTTGCCCCAGCTGGTCTTGAGCTCCTGGGTTCAAGCCATCCTCCCACCTTGGCCTCCCACAGTGCTGGGATTACAGGCATGAGCCACTGTGCCCAGCCAATAAATGTTTCTGTTTTTGTTTTTCTTTTAAAGAACCTTTGTAAAGCACTTAGTCTAAACTTTGGGCCCAATAAAGGAGTGCTTGTGAAACATCCTAGAAAGACTATCATCCAGCATTTGTGTAAACACAGTAACACACTTTGTGAATGGGGCCTAATCTATTCCCTCATTAGGTGTCGCTCTGTGTCACCAGGTTCCTTCCCAAGTAGCACAACAGCAGTCATCATCACAGCTCACATTACCTATACACTTACCCGTGCACCCTGCTGGCACTTTCCACGGCTAGAAGGTGGCAAAGCCAGGACTGGAACCCAGGCCACTTGCCTCCAGCACCTGGCCCTTAGTTACCATGCTACTCCAGTCCCTGGATCCCATGCTATCCTCAGGGCATGAAAGGAAAAGTCCCTACTTTCTACCCAGCAGGCCTATAAAATTACAATTTATCATCTCATTTCCTGATCCAATCTCCCCGACAACTCACGACTTCTACAGAAGCCAAGTGTCCTCTCTTCCCTCTACCTGCCTGGCACCTCTTCTGTCCGTCTGACCTGCAAAGCAGCCAGACTCATGTCCACTCTGTCTTCGCTTATGCTATTACCACGTGGTCTCTCAGCCCACCCAGATCTTTCTAGAGCCAGTTCACATTTGGCCTCCCCAGCAACTAGACTCAGGGGCGCTTTGTATTGTTACTTAACTATTTCTAGTGAATGTACCATTTCCCTATGGCTGTTAAGTTTCTGGTAGAGACAGTCTTTTTCAATACTCCTCTCTACTGACTGTAGTATTCAATGAGAACAGCAAGCATGTATGGCGTTGGTATTTATCTTCCTTTAGAATGACGAGAAAATTAATATCAAATTCTAATGCAAAAATTATAAGCCTTAATATTAAAGAATCAAGCCTCATTTCAAATAATAAAGTACTTATTTCTTCTTTATACTTTTCAATAAGCATATATTCCTTTTTTTTTTTTTTAATTATGGGCTGGGCTGGGTGCAGTGGCTCACGCCTGTAATCCCAGCACTTTGGGAGGCTGAGGCAGGCGGATCACGAGGTCAGATGTTCGAGACCAGCCTGGCCAACATGGTGAAACCCTGTCTCTATTAAAAATGTAAAGATCAGCCGGGCGTGGTGGCATGTGCCTGTAGTCCCAGCTACTCGGAGGTTGAGGCAGGAGAATTGCTTGAACCCAGGAGATGGAGGTTGCAGTGAGCTGAGATTGCACCACTGCACTCCAGCCTGGGCGACAGAGCGAGACGCCATCTCAGAAAAATAAATTTTAAAAAATTAAAAAGTTTAATTAGAAATTATGTATACAGATATTTGCGTGGCAACACATTGGGATAAGATGCATTGATCTGATATTTGTATATTTAAAGTTATTATTCTTTAATTAGATGCTTTTTTGTTCTTAAGCATTTGATCATCTGAACTGGGTTCATTCAAAGTGTTATGAATTTCACAGCTATTAAATAGAAATCAGCTATATCAAGAGGAGCTGTGTGATGTAGAAACAAATTAACATAACAGAAGTTTATTTCTTGCTCAACTACGTGTTCAGCATAGGTTGGGTCTGAGCAGGGGCCAGGGGGGAAGGGCCAGCTTCGGCTTCACGTAATCACTCAGGGATCTAGGCTGATAGAGGCTCCACCACATGACACACAGCTTCTGTGGCAGAGCTGGAGGTTCCTAGTGCTTCAGCCCCGAAGTGGGACAACTCACTTCTCACAGTTTGCTAGCCAGAAGTAGTTACATGGTCCCACCTAACTGCAAGGTCACACGGGAACGTTGACGAGCACAGGGATAGTCATTGCATAGTGAATGTTCCTGCCATGCAGGCAGATCAGAAGGTAAGGAAACGGAGAAATCCCTGATCCGTATGTGCAAAAAACAAGTATACAACAATGCACACACAATGCTCCCATCTGTGTTAAAAGAAAAAGAGGGAGGGAGTGAGAAAAGGAAGAGGCATTTTAAAAAAATCTCTGGAAGAACACAAGAATACCATGGTAAGAAAAGCTCGGCCGGGCCTGGTGGCTCACGCCTGTAATCCTAGCACTTTGGAAGGCCGAGGTGGGAGGATCACTTGAGGCCAGGAGTTCAAAACCAGCCTGGTCAACATAGCAAGACCCCATCTCTAAAAAAAATTTAAAATAAAATTAAAAACAAGAACAGCTCTTTCTCTGGAGGCAAGCTGGTTAACAAGGGACAGAGGGGAAAGGAGGCATATTTTTCACAATCACCCTTTTATACCATATGTATGTATTATCTACTTAGAAATACTAACTAAAATAATGTTTAGGCTTTGAGACATGCACTTCAAATTAACAAGTTGGGTTTTTTTCCCGAATAAAGTCCAATTTATTCTAATATGAGAAACACCAAATCCTTGACTCATACTGCTTGAAATGAAACACTGGGAGTAACTGTGACAAAATCATATCCTTTTGTCAAGTCTTGCTGAGAGATCGTGGACTGGCTTGCGTCTATTCTAAATATAAACAACGCTACTACATAGGCGATACGAAATGTACTTAAATCGATAAACTGTCTCCTTTTGAGAATAATTTTACTTTTATTTCAATTCAGGTTCCATTTTCTAAACCAAAACTCCTTTTCTAAAATAAAAAGGTACTTTTTGTACTGTTCAGCTGAACCCTATGCAAAATACAGTAAATAAACCCTCTGGGGTTTCCAAAAAAAAAATAATATTGCTGTTTCAGAATGCATTAAGATATGGAATGTACCAGGGTACAGTCTTTTACAAAATTATACTCAACACCCTCAAATAATACTTAAATACATGACATGCCAGATGTGCCAGGAGATAGCCTCTGGGGCTTATGACAAGATGACCGAATGGCTCATCTGTTCTTCTCATGTGGTTGTCTTAAAAGCAGAATCCTGCTGACATTTGGCTGATGAGGTTAAGCCATGAATGACGCAGTCAGTAAACAGGTCAAGTCCCCAAAACGGCTTCCGTAATTCATTTCAATATTAATATCAAAAAGCAAGCCTTTACAAAAAAAACAGGCTTATAATAAATATCCCATTCATAACATTCTAAATACCAGGCTCCTAAGGGAAATGGCATTCTCACAAGGCTATATGCTATCCTTGCGGGTTTTACTTCTAAATTTATGCTAAGCGTATTACATAGCAACTTTTTACTCTACAAGTTGGTCCTTAAATAGCCTGTGACTATCATTCAAGCTCTATAATACCCTGTCCACATTTAAATTTTAGTGGAAAATCAACTACCACGCATTGCTTTCAAATATCAATATTGTACTTTCTAAACTGAATGTGCTGGGTGTATCAAAGGTGTTTACCTAAGCAGGCTTTCTGCCAATAGTTTGTGCTACTCTAAGAGGTTACCGGCACTACCATTTAACCTGCCTTTACCTCCCAAACAGGTTTATTCAAGCAATAGCAACGATGTCCAAAAACATGTCTCATATTTTTTCTAAATCACTGAAGAAAAGTAAATAACCGAAGTTGCCAAGCCAATCTTGGGTGTTATATAATCCATTATTTAAGCCTACAGAATAAATGAGTGATTATTAAATTTCCAGTGTTGCAACACATGAGGCCAAATTCAATGTTAAGTTTAGAACAAAAACAAAAATGAAAAGAAACTTTAGATCATACTCTATTATGTTTAAACCAAGACAGATGGTGTATATTTATGAGTATGCAAACAATTCCCAGGACTTCCAAGTCAGAGGCAGCCCTAAAACCATATATCATTGATTTCAAGACACATTTTTTCATATGTTTTGAAATCTTCAAATGAATCACATTTTGCAATATAATTACCTGTGTTTCTTTTTACGTAGTACATAAAACAATGGTATGACTTGCAAGCGGTCATCTTAGATTCATTGAAATAAGACCATGTTACTATTAGCTAACACATATTGAACACATTATGTACCAGACAGTGCATGTGGATTATTTCATTTACTACCCACAACAACACTGAAGTGATTCCAGTTATTTCCCCATTTTTACGTTATGTTATTATTTTAAGACGGTCTCACCCTGTCACCCAGGCTAGAGTGCAGTGGCACAATCACAGCTCATTGTAGCCTCAACCTCTTGAGCTCAAACAATTCTCCCACCTCAGCCTCTCAAGTAGCTGGGACTACAGGTGTGCACCACTATGCCCAGCTAATTTTTTTCTATTTTTGTATAGATAGGGTCTTGCTGTGTTGCCCCAGCTGGTCTCAAACTCCTGGGCTCAAGTGATCCTTCCACCTCAACCTCCCCAAATATTGGGATTACGGGTGTGAGCCACTGTACCCAGCCTTCCCCCATTTTTATAGCTAAGGAAACTAAGAAATGATGTCATTTGTGTAAAGACACAGGCTGGCTCCAGCCCAGCCCTTCATCATTCCACCTTGCTGATTCCACAAACGGAAGAGCTTGGCGGTCTGTGGGATTCAACCATTCCTGGAACACAGGTTCGAACTTCAGCGAAGCATCTTACAAAAACTTTTTTTCTTTTTAAGAATATAGAAGTGAAAATACAGAGCCCCAGATATCAAGAACAGACATTAATTCAAAGAATTTATTATAGGGTAGGGCTGATAATCAACTATCCTATAAAAATCATATTATTGCATAAAAACTAAATTATTTTTCTTTCTACACATCCTGAATTCAATTTACAGATAATCAGCATGTATTTCTCTCTCTTAAAACTGCTCTGTTATCTCTAGAGAAATAATTTAAGAATGTATTCCTATAATCTGTACCTGAATTTTGTTTAAAAATACTCCCAAATAGGCTGGGCATAGTGGCTCACACCTGTAATCCCAGCACTTTGGGAGGCTGAGGCGGGCCAATCAGCTGAGGTCAAGAGTTCAAGGCCAGCCTGGCCAACATGGTGAAACCTATCTCTACTAAAAATACAAAAAATTAGCCAGGCACAGTGGCACATGCCTGTAGTTCCAGCTACTTGGGAGACTGAGGCAGGAGAATCACTTGAACCCAGAAGGCAGAGATTGCAGTGAGCTAAGATCACACCACTGCACTCCAGCCTGGGTGACAGGAGTGAAACTCCGTCTCCAAAAAGAAAAACAAAAAGTCCCAAATAACATTATACAACAATCCAGGAACATTCTGCAATACAAATTGACAACAAAATTTATGGGGCTAAGTTCACATATAAAGGTACCACTCCTAACCCTTGGTCAAAAATTCTTGGCACTTTTACCAAATCTTTTGCTTCATACTACCACAAAGAAGGTATACTTCTTTTTCAGAAGTGCATTAAATGGTAGCTGTACCTTCCTTTTACTCAGCATAATGAAGCTAACATTATAAATTTTAAAAGAAAACAATCGGTATCATCTAGTTATTTATTGATTGCCCACCTGGCATCCATATTCCTGTTCCCCCAAACAACCCAAGTCTGTATTGTGGGTGGGACTAACCCCCTGATTAGATTCAAAGATGGAACCTAATTGTCCAACGAGCACATCCCATCATCCCAGCCACAGCGGTTGGTTCAGCAATGAACACTTGACCCAAATTAGGCCAATGAGACAAGAGGATTCAACTCCAGGCCTTCTACCCCAGGACTGAGCTGTTGAAGAAGCAGACTTTTAACTTTTCTGCTGGATTTAAAGCTGCAAGCAAACAGCCATGGAGCTTTGAGCACAAGGGGAAGAGATGGTCATGAATAGTGCTGAGGTCACAACACTGAGATATAGAGAGAAACCAGGTCCTTGCTTTGCCATTGGAATGACTTGGGCTTTTCAGTGAATTCACTAAAATTCTCTCTATTGAGCTAATTTAACGTAGGTTTTCTGCTACTTACATCTGAAGGTATCCTGCTTTTAAACAACAACAACATTAGGAAGTGCGATATTGTAAATAAAAGACAGAATTAAAAATGTGGAAATTAGCTGAAGAAAGGAGGCAGGGTGAAAAATCAATGAATACCCTCCTCACCCGGCCTGAGAATTTAACTATCTTTATTATCAGGGAAAGAAACAATCAGACTGTGGTCTGATGCAACCACCAAGACTACAAGGAACACTAAGGGACTTGGTAGGAAAGAATCAAGGAAATGGGTAGGTGGGTGGTTCTTGCCTGTAATCCTAGTACTTTGGGAGACCAAGATGGGAGGATCGCTTGAAGCCAGGAGTTCTGGACAAGCCTGGGCAATATAGTGAGACCCTGTCTCTACAAAAAGTTTAAAAATTAGCTGGGCATGGTGGCTCATGCTGAGGTGGGGATGACTTGAGCCCAGGAGTTTGAGGCTGCAGTGGGCTATGACTGTGCCATTGTACTCCAGCCTGGGCGACAGAACAAGATCCTGTCTCAAAGAAAATGCAGTGAAGAGGGAGGAAAAGAGGCCCTTTCTGCTACAAAATGCAATCTAGGGGAACCAAGAGATAGGATGAAGAAAGAAAGGGAGGGAAGACTTAGCAGGAGATAAGGCTGTGGGGTAGGGTGAGCAAAAGAAGGCTTCCCCAGGTCTCTCCCAAGCACTCAGGTCCAGTATTCACAGCCTGAAAATGGGAAACGTTATTCAAGATGCAACTGCAAAGCTTGGGCAAGGGGCAAATGAATGATGTATCTCCAGCCCAACCAGTTATCCCCAACAGCCCTGAGGCAGAGGCTAAGGAAAAGACCAGGAAACCAAAAGCTACAAAGCTGGGCCAAATTCCAGAATTAAAATTTCGGGCTTTGGTTCAAGCCCCTGGAATGGCCCAGAAGCCCAAGATAGAGTAGACTTGCCTTTTAGGGTATCACATAGTCAAAGAAACCCCAAGCCTGGCTGACAACAACCTGTAATTGCTTGATCTCTAATCCCTGCTCATATCAACAAGAAGTGGCTATGAACGCAATGCTGCCTCCAGGAGAGGTGTCCTCCGACGCCCAACTCAGAGGCGACCAGGAGATCCAATAAACAAGGAGGGCATTAATTCTCTCATTCACCAGGTATTTGTGAGCACCAGCAGGTGCCAAGCAGTGTTGAAGGGGATACAGAAGTAAACAGACAGCAAGGACCCTAGCTTCACGGAACTTGACTACCAAGAGCAGAGACAGAAAATAAAAATTGATTGGACATTGGTAGATGGATGATGGGAGAATAACCAAACAAAAATACCATGAAGTGTTGAGTGCTATGAAGACAGCAGAATAGGCTGCCTGATCGTGAGTGAGGGAGGGACTATGAAGGGATGGTCAGGGAGGGTATCCCTGAGGTGATGATATTTATTTAGGCTGAAGGCCTGAATGACAGGAAGAAGCCATTGAGAAGTCAAGAGGAAGAGTATTATAACATCACACAGACACACGGACACACACACACACACACACACACACAGAGGAATAATTCATGCAAAAGCCCTTAAGCAGGATTAAACTCGCCACATTTGAGGACTGGGGTGGAGAATAAGGCAGAACCTGGCACAGAGGCTACCAGAGAGGAATATGGCAGGATCACAGAGGGAGTTTGATTTTATTCTGAGTAGGGAGCTGCTGGAGGGCTTTAAGGAAGGAAATGACATGATCTGATTTATGCTCTTAAAAGATTTGGGGATGACAGTTTAGTGGTTGCCAGGGTCCCAGGGACTGGGGATGGGTGGATGCAGCTAGAAAGGGATAGCTCCAAGGAGGCTGGGGTGGTGGTGCAGCTGGTCATCTTGATTGCAATGGTGGTGATATGAATTTGTACATGGGATCAAACTGCATAGACTGCTACACACGCACACACCCCACACCCACACGCAGTGCACGCGGAGCTAGTGAAATCTGACTAAGCTCTGGATTGCACCAATGTAAACAGTTAGTTTCCAGGGTCTTTTTGCTTGCGTTATTTTGGCTGAGTGAAGGGTACACAGGACCTCCCGGTACATTTCTCTCCCATCTCCTGTGAATCTATCATTACTTCAAAATTAAAAAAGAAAAAAAAAAAGATCTCTAAGGCTGCCATTTAAGGTATAGATTAGAGAAAAAAGGAAGTAGAACCACAATATGTGACACCCAATCCACACTCAAGGAAAGAGTTAAAATGAAAAAGAAAACACGCAGATTGGCAAAGGAGCACCTGGAACTCTCATACGCCACTGGTGGAAAATGTAAATTGGTATAACCACTTTGGAAAAGCATTTGGCAAGTTTCATTACAGTTGAACATATGCCTATTCCACAGTCCAGTGACTCTACTCCTGAGTATACACCCAACAGAAGTGTATGCAAATACTCACCAAAAGACATATACCTGAAAATTCCAAACAGCACTAGTCTTAAAAGCCAAAATTAGAAAGGACTCTGCCCATCAACAGATAAAGGGATAAATTATGGTATATGCCCATAATGGGATATTGAACAGCAAAGAGAATGACTGATGTACAACCACACATAACAATACGGATAAATCTCACAAAAATAACATTGAACAAAAGAAACCAGTTGCATGCAGTAAGATTCCATTAATACAAAGTTCAAAAACAGGCTGTTACAAGTCAGGACTGTGGTTATCTTTGCGGGGGGCGGGGTGCGGTTGAGGGAGGTAGAAAGTGAGAATGAGCTATTTTCAGGATTGTAGGGACATTCCAAGCACCAGCAATATTCTATTTCTTGATCTAGATCAGGAAAAGTGCTTCTCCACCCACCTTTTTTTTTTTTTTTTTTTTTTTGAGACAGGGTCTCGCTCTGTAAGGCTTAACGTGCCTTATTTCCAGAGTTTTTTGGTTTTGTTTCATTTTTTTTTTGCAAATTCTACTCCTGAGCAATTTATTTTTCTCTTTTCCCCAATCCTTAGAATCTGTGAACAATTTCCTGGTTTTGATATGAATTTGTACATGGGATCAAACTGGTTTTGATTAAAACCAGAGTTTTACAAGGGACTAAAACTTCTACCCATGTTTACAGGTATTTCCTCACCAGGCTCAAGTGAGGAACCATGCGAGAACCCTTTGGAAACTATGAAACACTGTACAGACGGGAGGTATTAGTATCACTGACAGGTATGAACAGGCAGCAAGCAGGTCTCACCTCTATAATTTGTAGGTAATATATGTAGAAATAAAATTGAGTAAACTTTGGATTTTTTTTACCCCAAAGACCTAAGAGGGGAAAAAAGCAAATGTATCACATTGAAGTTACCATGTTTTCTACTTCTACAGAGCCAGATGCCAATATTGCTTTTTAAAGCACTTCTAAAATTAAAAACAATCCCTTAAAAAAGTTCATGGCAAACACATTGACTATAAATACTTGGAAAAATACTAAATTATTATTACTGGCTTATGCAAATGAGCATTTTACTCCTATTTTAAAGATGAGATTATTTTATAAAAATAGGTCAGAGATAACCCCAAATGACATTCTAAATAAATTATGTAAACCACTATTATTCAGAACCAAGACCTCAGTTTTTTAAAGAACTCACTATATAAACAAGATCTAGAGTCCAAATTTCTTAATCTGAAAGTAATCATTTTGCCTTATTTTAATATGATAGAACAAGCTTTTTGGGGGGTCAGGCAACTCGCTATTACATAATAAACATACTCTCTGGGAAAATAAGTCTGTTCAGAGCTATAAGACAAGTAGCCAAGAATTTTATTCTGTAGAACCCAGGAATCTTCCTAGTGAGGAAGTCCTTATAAATATGAGTACGTACTTTGAAATGCTATAATATTTTAGCCTTTTAAAATACATTTGGCACAATCATTTTGATTTTTCAGAATGTCTACATTTCAAAACAATTGGCAGTTAGTGTACTTACTAGTTGCTCTAAGAAATTCTTATCTATTTAAGAGCTTTTTAATATTTTTAATTGTTGAAAAGCAATATATGCTCAAGGGGGTGAGAAAAGGGAGGAGATTAAATATTACAAAAGGCATATAATGAAAAGTCACCCTCTCTTCTCTCTCCTCTCTCCCTCTCTCTTCTCTCTTTCCTCTGAAGAGGAGAACAGGAGAATCTCTTCAAAGGAAATCAACAGTCAAAATCTTTCAGTCATATTCTATACAGACCTATCTATAGATTTCCCCCTTTATTTGTATTTCTTGTTTTATTATTCAAATAGTACACACACTAGCCTCTGTTTTGAATCATGCTTTTTCCCCCCACTCAATAATATATCTTGGAGAATGTTCCATATCAGAATATAAAACACTATCTTATTATGTTACAGCTGCACATCATTGGGGATACACGATAATTTACTTAACTAGTCCCTGCTGATACACATTCACATTGATTTCAGTCTTTTATAATTTCAAACAATGCTGCAATGATTTTACACACCGGACTTTACATAAATGTGTGAAAACACCCATAAGAAAAAAGTCCTACATGCAGAATTGCTAGATCAAAGAGCATAAACATTTATGATCTGATAGACAGTGCCAAACTGCTCTTGGTACCTACTCTATCAATTTATATTCTCAACCACTAGAGTAAAAGACCTGTTTTTCCACACCCTTGTCTCATCACAGAAGATTTTCAATCTCTTTGATCTGCCACTCTTCTAGATGAAAAATTGTTTCATTCTTACTTTTAATTTGTAGTTTGTTTAGTATGAATAGGGCTGATTATCAATTAAAAATAAATTTTTAGAGAAAGAAAATGGGCATAAGAGAGAACAGGGCACAGCGGCATATACTTGCAGTCCCAGCTACTCAGGAAGCTGATGATCGCTTGAGCCCAGGAGTTTCAGGCTGTAGTGAGCTATGATCACGCCAGTGTACTCTAGCCTAGCCTGGGCGACAGAGCAAGACCCCATCTCTAAAGAAGAAAAGGAAAGAAGAAGAGAGAAAATAGGGTTGTCTTTTCACATGTTTCAAATCCATTTCCATTTTCTTTTCTGTGAATTGTCCATATTCTTTGCCTGTTAGGTACTGGCCTTTTCCTAATTGATTTTGAAGGCTCTTTATATATTAGGAAAACCAGACTTTCATTTTCGTATCCATTACAGATTGTTTTTCCTAGTTTGTCTTTGCATGTTGATTTTATCCTATTTTTTGCCATGGAGAAATTTTCCATCCAGCTAAAGTTTTTTATTGTTTATAAGTGTTTTTCAGCTGATCTTTTGGGCTTTTAAAGATATATCATAACGTCTATAAATAACAGCAATTTTGTTTCCTGCTTTCTGATGTCTTTCTCTAGTTATTAATAATAACTATTTTGACAGTGTACATCCCTGCATTGTTCCTGATTTTAATGGGAATGTTTCCACTATTTCATCATTTAAAGATGATGCTGGCTAGGTGCAGTGGCTTATGCCTGTAATCCACGTACTTTGGGAGGCTGAGGCAGGTGGATTGCTTGAGCTCAGGAATTCAAGACCAGCCGGGCAACAGGGCGAAACCCCATCTCTACCAAAACTACAATGATTAGCCAGCCGTGGTGGCACATGCCTGTGGTCTCAGCTACTCGGGAGGCTGAGGTGGGAGGATCACTGGAGCCCAAGAAGTCGAGGCTGCAGTGAGCTGTTATGGTGCCACTGCACCCCAGTCTGGGTAACAGAGTGAAACCCCATCTCCAAACAAAACAAAAAATAAACATGATGCTGTCCGATGGCACATTACCTGGCCTGGGAAAAACATAAAATAAAAATAAAGATAATGCTGGTTTTGGCTTCTAACACTATTTCTCTAAGGAATTTCTGAATACATAATTTATCAATTCATTGTATTATTTTTCCATGTTTATTGACCGGTTCTATAGATTTTCTTCAATGTCAAAGTACGTTATTAGCTTTATTATTTACCTGGCTATTTAGGAATAAGACATAACAGGAATCTATGACTGTATTAATACTGTGCTACTCTATAAATAATTCATAACTACTCATTAAAATATTTAATCCATCTCTAGCAGGTCCTTTTGTGCTCTAAAAAGACAGATCTCTGGCATTAAAGATAGGAAAACTGAATCATGAAAAGATCATAATCCTATGCACCCCCTCCCCTTTCTTCATTGTGGTACTTGTGTGAATTAGAAATCAAATTCAGACCTTCTGATCCCCAGTCCAGTGTTGGAACCACAGGAAAGCATCATGCCCTTTAGAGAACTCAGCGGATGCCCAACATACAAAGAACGCAGGCTGCCATCTACAATCTGCAGCTTCGTGACATGCTCCTCCAGACTCCTGAAAGCAAGCTGCAAGTTGGGCTCCGGAGCTTAAAACATCGAAATGCATCACCCAGCAGCCAGGAGGATAGGTTCCTGCTCAGTGATAAACGATGTTGCCGACATTCCTCAGCCAATTAGAATTCCTTTCAGCTGCAGTGGAGGTGAACACAGCTGGAATTACAGAGTGGGGCGCGTCACCAGACACGCTGATTATACATTATTTAAGCCTTGTTTTAAAACAATATGAGGGTGTTTTTTCCCCCATTAGTCCAGAAATGTGGAAACAACATTCCACTTGGTTTAAATATCTAAATGGATTAAATTGCATCTGGAGACAAAACAGTAACAGTGACATTTTAAAAAGAAGATATGCCCAAGCCCCATAGCTATGTGCTTTTGTTTTTTAAACATAGCTCTTTGGCTTTCCTTTAACTAGAAAGGCCTTAGGGACTTTAGTCAGTCAGAATGAGTTCCCTGGACAAGAAGCTAATTTAAGTTGGAGGCTTTCACTTACAAATTCACTTACAAAAAAACAAACCCGTAATTTAAAACTTGTTCAGTGACAAAAAAAAAATTGTATATTCCTTGTTTTAAAAAAAAATTAGCCTCTAAAATGGTTTTGAAATTATAAAAAATTGATCCAAATAAGCATCCTAAAAGTTAGCTGTCTTACCCAGCAAATCAGAGCATGGCGAAGATATCAAGTTATTTCATCCATTTGAGGCTTTTTTGAACCACTGAATAAAACGCACAATTCAGCTATTTTAACTGTTAACCAGTGCCCACGATGTTGTACAAAACAGCCAGTCTAGTTAACTGGATCACTGAGGTGATATTGAAACACTATTTGTCGTTTTGTCTTTTTTTCTTTCTTAATCCATGAGGAAATATTTCATAAATAACACAGCCTCCAAAACCTTTCTTTCACCCAATTTTCCACACTAGAACCTGACATTGTGACTGAACCGAGAAAATGAAAATGTGTGGAAGAGAAAGAAAAACCCAACATTCAGAAACGACTTTTGTAACTGCAAGACTAGAGGTTTTAAACTCTGACAGATGGACTTGAAGTAAAAAATCCTAGTTTGATAAATCACAACTACTGTAAAAATGGAGATAGAAATAAAGCATATGAAAGATTTCATGTCTAAAGTCAGTTGGGTGGGCCAAGAAGATTAAAAGGAAAAAAAAATGGATTTGAAAAAAGAAAGTTGTTCTAAAAGGCAACACAAATGTGATCAAATCACAAAATCAATGACAAAAACCTCTATTTGGCAGAATGTGATTCTTCTTAAAGTATAATTGCAATTCAAGTTTTGCAACAGCATTTGTTCTAACCCATCCTACACCTTCCAATAATTCATCTCAAAGAACTGCCTTAACTGTATCTTCCTAAACTTGAGGCAGACCCTAAGGAAAATGTAAATGCAAAGGGAGCTAAAAACTGACCACTTATTCCATCTTATCACAGCAACTGTGTTATATGGTTTTTGAAACAAAAGTTTTGCCTGCCTCACATAAGTGAGGTTCTTAGCTGGTAAAAATTGACAAAGTCAACAGTCTTAACAATTTTCTTAATCTTTCTTGAGAGACTTAACTATTTTGAATCAATTGAGACACCTGTAATTGATCAACCAACGTCATCAACAGCTATTACTACAACTATTTCACTCACAGTTGCACCATCTGAATGCCAAAACACAAGTCACCCTTACATCCCATGAGCTACAATTTTAAAAACAACCTCATATTTCCACATGCTATCAAGGAAAGTCTCTTTGTTCCTCTCTGTTTGGAATTAAGAGTTTTTCTTACTTCACAATATGCAGTCATGCTCCAAAAGATATAAAAACACCAGGATATCTGAGAGTATTTCAATGCATAAAAGCACAAAAAAGTTTAGGCACTTGTATTTCAACTAATTGGTTGACATTACAATAAAATTTAATTTTCTTGAAGAGCATTGTAGAACCCTGAATTCCATTCTTTTACCCAAAGTGGCCTAAACAATGTGTCTGGGATTCATTTGTGTACCAGATAAGAACAAAGTTTTTGCAAATCCTGCTTGATTTTTCAATCAAAATGTTTCTAAAGTGTTTGATTTGCCAGTGAACTCCAATGACTACAAGATAATGCTCTTTAACAAAAGATCACTTGATTCTGGATATATTATGCCCCTAAACCTACTGAAACCATTTAAAAACTATTTTCCTACTAAAATACCACAAAAACATTTGTTAAAATGTTATTATTTTAAATATAAAGGCTCAAATATTCTTCTACTGTTTAGACCAGGTTGCCAAAGCAGTTCAACATATTACCCAACAGTTTTCAAAAACAATCCCATATGAAGAAATAAAGTCATAAATGTAATCAATACACAAAATTAATGCTTGGCATAAATCAAACACATGTGCTACACTCCAACACAATTTTCTGAATATCAGGATTAAGAATACCACTAAGCCCAAGTGCCCAACAGTAATTTGAAATAAGTAGGTAGCTAAATTGATATATCCTGTGAGAAGGAGGATCAAAGAGTATTATAATGGAGCTGAAATCTCATTTGATATATAAAGAAACTGAGACCCAAAAAGGTTAAATAACTTGTTCCGTAACATGTAGTTAATGAGAAATCTGTCTAGAATCTAGGTCTCCTAACTGTAAATCTAATGCCCTATTCACCCCCAAATAGAATTGTGGACCCCAAAGTTCTAAATGTAGTATCTTCAGTATCCTTTTTTTTTTTTTTTTTTTTTTGAGACAGAGTCTCGCTCTGTTGCCCAGGCTGAAGTGCAGTGGCACAATCTCGGTTCACTGCAAGCTCCACCTCCCAGGTTCAAGCCATTCTCCTGCCTCAGCCTACCCAGTAGCTGGGACTACAGGCGCCCGCCACCACACCCAGCTAATTTTTTGTATTTCTACTAGAGACGAGGTTTCACTGTGTTAGTCAGGATGGTCTCAATCTCCTGACCTCGTGATCCGCCCCACCTCAGCCTCCCAAAGTGCTGAGATTACAGGCGTGAGCCACCGCGCCCAGCTAATTTTTTTGTATTTCTAGTAGAGACGGGGTTTCACCGTGTTAGCCAGGATGGTCTCAACCTCCTGACCTCGTGATCTGCCTCAGCCTCCCAAAGTGCTGGGATTCAGGCGTGAGCCACGGCGCCAGGCCATCTTCACTATCTTTGCACTGAATTTCGCTCTGTGTGTATTCATTGACTGGTTGAAATATCCCTCATTTTTAACAGTCCTTTTTTTTTTCCAAATAACAAACATGGAAATAAACTCTGAAACCTGTAACAAAAGTATTCAACTTTTGAAAGATTGCTACTCAACATCCCAGAAGTGAGAATTCAAACTTCCCTTAACCAGAAAGATGAGGCTAAAACCTACTCCACCGTCAACAAACTTCTAGTTCAAACCTTTCGAGGTAAACTAAGGTTCCACGTACTGGCATTGCATGTGTACCATTACCGCTAAACCGCAATCCTATTGTAAGGATGATCACACTCACAAATCCTCTCAAACCATTCATAATATCTACTGAAAGGGAAAGGGAAAAGGTGTTTCAGAAACAACACTCATCACCTGATCCTTCCCTATCAAATGTCATCCAAAAATTCCTTAAAGCATTCTTGCTTCGATAATCTAAATTCCTGAATCCAAAAATAATTTGGGAGGAGGACAAACCAAGTCCTCCCTTTCAAGGCTCAGGCTTGGCAAATAGGATTGATTAATATACATACACCAGACATAAACATTTCAATTAAAACCTATTCCTTCTAAAACATTCATCATATTTCTAACACAAAATCAGTTGCTTTCGCTTTTAACAAGATAACTGAAACCAATCTGATGTCAATTACAGACTGAGCTGTAAATCAGAACCAAGTTAAAAGCTTTACAAGTATTACAATCTCAAAAATGTTACTTTTATCTTACCACATAAATAAAAATGTATCTACATTGTATCTACAAAGTGAGAAGTGTTTCCTATCAGCCCTGGCATAAAGAAATGTATTTCCCCAGAAGCAAAGATCCCAGAGGAAACTACCTCTTACGTTACAAAACCAGGGTCTGGGTTTGGGTCCAAATCATTATTTGATATCTTTATACAAAAAAACAAAACCTTCTCTTAAGACAAAAGTTGGGCCATGCAACAACTATGGGCTCTCAAAGTAAATTTTAGTTTAAAAAAAATTACCTATTGTTTGCATGGATTTTACCGATGACTTTATGGCTGCGCATCTGCCATAAAGTGTTCAAAACGCTCATTCTCTCTTTGAAAGGACCTGACCAAACCAGGACTTTGGAGTTCTCACCCGACTGAGCCACTGAACAGAAAAATCCAGGGGAAAATCCCTGACGGGGATTAGAATGAACTTTTTAGTTTCCTTCCAGAGCTGGAAATATTCGAGTTTGGAAAGTCCCGGAGCAGAGCCGCATTTGCAACACGGCCATCCTGCTTTAGGGATGAATTGAAACTGGGAAGAGAGTAGTACCAATGAGAGTGAGAAAGGGAAGACGAGGATGCAGCCTGGTCCAGAACCTCTGGAGCCCGGGGGGAAACAGGTTGGCATCACATCCGCGCCACCAAGTCGCAGGCCCGCGGCAGAGCGTTGCGCTCACTCTTGAAGGTGGCACTACAGAGCCACCCAGGAAACACAGACTTTTCATTGAAGACAAAATGAATCAAGGAGCCTGCGTGTGGGCAGCTTCCAAAGCCTCCAGTGAGTGTGGGAGTAGGGATCAGAGCCTCACGGCGCTCTGGGTTGCTGAGTGTGGGGGTGATGGTGAAACAAAATGCGGAAAAGGTAAAAATTGAAGAAGCAGAGTTAAAAGTAGCTAGCGGTCTGGCCTAAGAGACAGGAAGTGGCCCAGACTGAGACTGAAGAGGGCTGGACCAGGGGGAAGTGAAGAGAGCAGGACTGGGAGCAGCTACAAGATAGGATTGAGGAATTTCAGGCTGAAGGAAAGAAAGGGTGGAGACCCCGCCAGACAGCAGCGAGGGGGCGGGGCTAGGCAGGAATGAGGGCGGGGCTTGAAAGTGAGGGGCGGGGCTAGGGGAAGAAGGGAGGAGGACGGTGTGGGGGGTGAGGGAGAAACGAAAGAGGATGGGGGAGTGAGAAGAGAGTGGGTGGGGGCAGGAGGGGAGAAGCAAGGGGGCAAGTGGAAGGGGAGGTAGCAAAATAGCTTGGAAGTGGTGGGAAAGACCAGGAGGATGAGGGGAGGGTGCAGGTGGGAGGGAAAACAGGAAAGCAAGAGAGATGATGGGAAAGTGGTGAGAAGTGAGGGATGGGACCAGGGGAACAGAGGCAAGGCCAGGAGGGAAAAGCGAGGGGGCAGGTGGGCGGAGAGGATGGGAAGCGAGGAGAAGGAGGGAGGGGGTAAAAACGGCGGAGGAGAAAAAAAGGAGAGAAGCAAGGGGGCGGGACCAGGAAGAAGTGAGGGCCGATGCTAGGAAAGAAGTGAGGAGGCGGGACCAGGAAGAAGTGAGGGCCTAGGCTAGGAAAGAAGTGAGGAGGCGGGACCAGAGAGAAGCGAGGGAGCTGGACGCAGGGAGAAGCGAGGGGGCGGGGACAGAAAGTTAGGAGGCGGGAGCAGAGAGGAGCGAGGGGGTGGGGCCAGAGAGATGGGCGGGGTCAGGTGCGGGGAGGAAAGGTGGGGAAGAGAAAGGACCACAGGGATGGAGGTGAAAGGCAAGGGGGCGGGGCCTGGGGGGAGAAGCGAGGGGTCAGGTGCTAGGGAGAGGAAGGGAAGCGAGAGGCAAGGGGCCGAGCCGGGGAGAGGTGAGGGGAAAGGGCCTGGAAGGAGATGCAAGGGGCGGGGCCAGGAAAAGAGAAGCGAGGGGCGGGGCCAGGGAAGGAGATGCAAGGGGCGTGGTCATGAATGGAAATGAGAGGGGCGGGGCCAGGACGGAGATGCGAGGGGGCAGGTGCGGGGGAACGGGAGGGAACGCGAGACCGAGGGGGCGCGAGCGGCCAGGGGGCGGGGCCGGGCAACGGCGAGGGGGCGGGGCCGGGAGGGAGAAGCGAGGGGCGCACGCCGAAGGGGGTGACGAGGTCCTGGGACAACGGCCGGCGTGGGGGAGGGCCGCTTCCAAGGGCGCCCTGCGGGGAATTCCGGGGCGGGCGAGGGGGCGCCGGGGCGCGGGTGGGCCTCCCGCCGGCCGTACCTGTCAGACGGATCTTGATGCTGGAGCCGTTCCTGCGTGTCCCGGGGTTCGACATCTCCCGCCAACGATCGGGCAGCCGCGGATCCAGCGCCGCCGCCCCCCAGCCCGGCCCGGCCCGGCCCCGCCGCCGCCGCCTCAAGGTTACGGCTCCGGGCTGGGCGCCGGGGTCCGAGCCGGGACACAAACTCCGCGGCCCAGGCGTCCGGGCGGCAGGCGGATGGTCGAGCCGGGAGATCGGCGCTTGCTGCGGCGCTCTGACCCTCGCTGCTTCCAGCCGAGCCCAGTCCCGAGCCGCCGCCGCCGCCGCCTCCGCCGCCGCCTCCGCCTCCGCCGCCTCCACCACCTCAGAGCCGGACGCCCGCCGCCCTCGCCGCTTCCGCCGCTGCCGCCGCCTCCCCGAGCCGCGCGCGCGCCCGCCGCCGTGCCGGCCCGGCCCTGCGGGCCCCCGCGCCTACGTGCGTGCGCGCCCCCGCCACGTACGCTGGGGCGGGGCGGGGTGCGCTGCTACGTCGCCCGCACGCCTGCCTCGGGCGCGCGGGGCCCGGATCCCGCGGGTTGGGGTCTTCACGCTTCCTGTGGTCGGTGGGTGGGAGGGTCTGGCCCCGAGCCCGGGAAGGGAGAGCAGAGCTGGCCCCGGGGCCCAGCGCGCGGTCGCCCTCTGTCTTGACCCCTGTCTCTGCGAGGCTCTGGGCTCCTGAGTGACTGAAGAGTGGTTTGCATGAAACCGTGGGCTGTGTCCACACCAAGCTCTTTGCACACAGGCGTGCAATACCAGTTTTTTTCAGTTAAGAGCTTTCGATCGTGCAAGTTCAAGGGAGGGACTTCTCAAAGAGACAAAGCCCTTAGGTGTGTTCTGTGCAACGGGTGTGCTCCACTGACCCATAACAAAGTTGCCAGAATCGCAGAAGTGCCATATACGGACAAGGAAAACGAGATGAGAGGGAGGGATAAAGTTGAGAGGCGGATGTTTGTTATTATCCATTCTGCATACAATTTTACCAAACAAGAAAGTGGCATTGTGGTTTGTGTTCCCATGTCTTCTGCTAAATTTCCCCTTCTCCCGGGGTTGCAGGTTAGAACCAAAAGCTCATGGCTGGGTACGGTGGCTGTAGCCTGTAATCCCAGCGCTTTGGGAGGCCGAGGCGGGCGGATCACTTGAGCCCAGGACTTTGAGGCCAGCCTGGGCAACATAGGGAGACTCCATCTCTACAAAAAATACAAAAATTAGCTGGGCATGGTGGTGCGCGCCTGTAGTCCCAGGTACTGGGAGGCTGAGGTGGGAGGATCACTTGAGCCCCAGAGTTCATGGCTGCAGTGAGCTATGATCAGGCCACTGCACTACAGCCTGGGTGACAGAGCTAGACGCTGTCTCAAAAACACACACACACACACACACACACACACACACAGAAAAAGCTCATTATGCGCTTTCTCCAGCAAACAAACTCCTCTCTGTTAGCATGTTATAGAAATAAACTGATATTATTAGAAAGAGGGAAAACTAGGTTTATCAAACTTGTTTTTTACCCACTACCTTGTTGTTGTTGTTGTTGTTTTTTGAGACAGGGTCTCACTCTGTCACCCAGGCTGGAGTGCAGTGGCACGATCTTGGCTTACTGCAACCTCCACCTCCCGGGTTCAAGTGATTCTCGTGTCTCAGCCTCCTGTATAGCTGGGATTACAGGCGTTAGCCACCACACCCAGCTAATTTTTGTATTTTTGGTAGAGATGGGGTTTCACTGTTTCGGCCAGGCTGGTCTCAAACTTCTGAGCTCAGGTGATCTGCCCGCTTCAGCCTCCCAAAGTGCTGGGATTTCAGGCCTAAGCCACCGCTCCCAGCCCCCACTACCCATTTTCATGTACAAGTTCTTTTTTATTTTTATTTGATTCTTCATCAATCAACTTGAACAAATTCTTTTAATACTGTGTGTGTGTGTGTGTGTGTGTGTCCTAAGGAAAGTAGGCTCTGGGCCATTGCTACCATCCCCTGCAGCCTTGTGCCTGTCCTAAGGTCACAGTCTTCGGAACAGAGCCTTCTACCTAGAGCGCCTAGACATACCTGCCTGCCTGCTCGCCCGCCTGCCTGCCTGCCTGCCTCGGATGACCCTAGTGAAAGCAGAGTCTCTCCTGGGCAGGATTCAAGGCATCACATCTGTCAAATAAAAGGATGGTCCTAGGTCATTTCTATGGCACCTTGCGGCTCTTTCAGTTATCCTCAAGAAAGACCCAAGAATATAAGCAATGTTTAAGCAATAGCAGTAGAGCCACAATCCAGCTGTTTCCATTTGTAGATGATTGTCACAGAGAGTGAATGCCTGGGTCTGAATTAATCCATCCAGTCTCTAATGCTCCCAAGTAATCCCCATTCTTCTGCCAATCCCGTTAGTATTTCCCCCCTATTCAAAGAGTCTCCTCTCTAAACAAAACCAGACATCACTCTCTGCTTACCTGGGTGCAGGCTCCTGTTCTTATCCCCAGGTGTTCCTGACCTGGAAACCTTTCATTGCTTAATTTTGTTGTTTTTCTCCCCGCCCCGATGGCTGGTTCTTCGTTGGCTTGACTGTTTCCTTAATCTTTGAGTCAGGAGGTTGCTTCTGGAGGTTTCTGAAAGGTATTTTGTTCATTCATTAACAAGTACAGATGCTCCTTGATGTACAATGGGGTTACATTCTGATAAACCCATAATATGTTGAAAATATGTCAAAAATGCATTTGCGGAGGCCGGGCATGGTGGTTCATGCCCGTAATCCCAGCACTTTAGGAGGCTGAGGTGGGGGGATTACCTGAGAGCAGGAGTTCGAGACCAGCCTGGCTAACATGGTGAAACCCTGTCTACTAAAAATACAAAAGTTAACTGGGTGTGGTGGTGTGTACCTGTAGTCCCAGCTACTCGGGAGGCTGAGGCACAAAAATCACTTAAACTCGGGAGGCAGAGGTTGCAGTGAGGCGAGATTGTGCCACTGCACTTCAGCCTGGGCAACAGAGCGAGACTCTGTCTAAAAAAAAAAAAAAAAAAAAAAAAAAACGGAAAATGCATTTACTACACCTAAGCTACCAGCCATTATAGCTTAGCCCAGCCTACCTTAAATGTGCACAGAACACTTTGATTACCATACGGTGGGGCAAAATCATCTAACACAAAGCCTATTTTACGATAAAGTTATTATAAAGAATTTTGAATCAAAATTTGAAATTTGAAGTGTGGTTTCTACTGAATGTGTGTCTCTTTCCTACCATAACATCAAAAAATCGTAAGTCAAACCGTCATAAATTGGGACCATTTGAAATTGCTAGATATACCCAATAGTATCTTTCACCACAGCTGCACAAAGGGGACCTTCCTACCTGGAAGCTCATGTTTTACTCATTCGGCAAACATTGGCCACCTGCTATGTGGCTAGGAACAAGGAATACAAAATAAATCTATTACAGCTTCAGCATTCCAGAGGGTCAGTTAACTGGATGAAACAGACATGAGCAACTGACAATGATACAGTGATGGAGATGTGTATAGCAGGCTAGAATATAGATGACAGAACAATTCTACATAAGAAGAGAAATGGAGACATCTCGAGTCACAGATGACCTTAATCTAGAGCTTAAAGCCAACGTTCAAGTTTGCTGGGCAAAGTGGTGAGGAAGGGCATTATAGATAGAAGGAACAGCTGCACAAAGGCATGAACGTGAATGGCATTTTCCAGCACCATTTTCAATAAAAATGTACTTATGGAGCTGCTTGTATACTCTATCCATACAACTTACTCCATTAAAAGTTGATAAAAGGCCGGGCACAGTGGCTCACACCTGTAATCCCAGCATTTTGGGAGACCAAGGCGGGTGGATCACCTGAGGTCAGGAGTTTGAGACCATCCTGGCCAACATGGTGAAACCCCATCTCTACTAAAAATACAAAAATTACCTGGGTGTAGTGGCAGGCGCCTGTAATCCCAGCTACTCGGGAGGCTGAGGCAGGAGAATCTCTTGAACCCGGGAGGCGGAGGTTGCAGTGAGCTGAGATTGCACTGCTGCCCTCCAACCTGGGCAATAAGAGCAAGACTCTATCTCAAAAAAAAAAAATTTTTTTTTGATAAAAGCCTGGGCAACATAACGAGACCCCCACTTCTACAAAAAATTTAAAAATTATCTGGGTGAGGTGGTGCATGTCTGTAGTCCCAGCTACTCAGGAGGCCAAGGTGGGAGGATGGCTTGAGCCCAGTAGCGCAAGGCTGCAGTGAGCTATGATTGTGCCACTGCATTCCAGTCTAGATCACAGAATGAGACCCCATGTCTTTAAAAAAAAAAAAAAAAAAAAAAAAAAAGTTGATTAAAAATAACAAAAAGCATTTGCCCACTTAAAAATCATCAGATGCTATCATATTGAACTTAAGATATATCATCTTCCCTTCCTTTCATCATGTATCACATTCCTCGAAAATACAATCTTCTAAAGCTATCTGGAACAAACAGATGCAAAATGTCAAACAATTCTGCTGAAACAGAGATGGAACTCGGTGAGCCTCCTCAAGTGTCCTCTTTGCAATGGCTTTACACAGAGCGGTTTTGACCCTGCTTTCTAGGTAGCATTTGACTGCTTTTATTTCCCAGAAATATATCAGTTCCCTGAGTCAGTGTTATTGGGCATTTGAAATATTTTCCAGTGGGCAAATCTGTCTTTGGATCTGACTGCAGTAGTTCTTAACCAGTTTCTGAGTCCCAAACCTCTTTGACAATCTGATGGAAACTCTGGACTCCTTCCTCCAGAAAAATTCATATGTGCAAATACACATCAAAATTTGCCTCTGATTTCAGTGGGTTTATGATCACCTGAAACCAATTTATGAATCCTGTAAGGGCCTGTAGTCCCTAGATTAATAACTCCTTATTTATTCTTTAAAAGAGAGGGTCTCACTCTGTCACCCAGGCTGGAAGGCAGTGCCATCATCATGGCTGACTTCAGCCTCGAACTCCTGGGCTCAAGCAATCCTCCCACCTCAGTCTCCCAAGTACCTGGGACTACAGGCATGTGCCACCAAACATACCTGGCTAAATTTTTTTATTTTTTATACACACAGGGTCTCACTCTGTCGGCCAGGCTAGTTGCTTCAAGTGGTCCTCCTGCTTTAGCCTCCCAAAGGGCTAAGATTACAGGCATGAGCCACCGCACTCAGCCCAAGAACCGTTTTTTTTTTTTTTTTTTTTTTTGAGACGGAGTCTTGCCGTGTCGCCCAGGCTGGAGTACAACGGCACCGGCTCACAGCAACTTCCACCTCCCAGATTCAAGCGATTCTCCTGCCTCAGCCTTCCGAGTAGCTGGGATTACAAGCGTGCCACATCACACCCAGCTAATTTTTGTATTTTTAGTAGTTAGTGGAGATGATATTTCACCATGTTGGCCAGACTGGTCTCGAACTCCTGACCTCAAGTGATCCGCCTGCCTCTCTGCCTCCCAAAGTGCTGTGATTTCAGGCACGAACCACCATGCCTGGCCCCAATAATTTTTTCTAAAGGAAATTATCAAGCAAATGATGTCGAGCATATCCTGCATGTATGTGTTCAGGATCCAGGACAATAACAACCCTTTTGAAAGGTAGCAGGTGTGCTGAAAAGAGGAAGACTATGACCCACGGAGGCCCACACTCTATCCGGCCTCCACCATATCACCAGCCGGTGCTGAAGAAAGATATTAAAATTCTCCAAGCCTTGCTTTGCTTATCTGTAAAATGGAAATAATACTTCTCCCTGAAAGTTATTGGTGAGGCTTAAATCATGAATGTAGATTTAGCATTCCAATACAGCAAGCTCTTGGTAAATGGCAGTTCTTATTAGTATGTGTGTGATTGCCTTGGCTCCAAAAGCTCCTAGTGAAGCTTCTTATCCTGAGAAAATCTGGGATTTTGTGCAGAGGGTCCCTGGTGGGAGTGGACAGTTATAGTGAATGCCTCTTGAGAGCACATTTCTGTTCCTGAGCTGGTGCCTCTGAGGCCAGTGGCCAGATCATATTAACCTTTAAAATCTTCTCTGTCTAGGATCTAGGCTTCTTTTGCTTTTCATCTGAGCATCAAGTTGTTTTTTGTTGTTGTTGTTGTTTTTTTCCAGATGGAGTCTTGCTCTGACACCCAGGCTGGAGTATAGCAGCACGATCTCGGCTCACGTGCAACCTGCAACCTCCGCCTCCTGGGTTCAAGCGATTCTCCTGCCTCAGCCTCCCGAGTAGCTCAGACAGACTGCAGGCACGTGCCACCATGCCCGGCTAATTTTTGTATTTTTAGTAGAGACAGGGTTTCACCATGTTGGCCAGGCTGGTCTCGAACTCCTGACTTCATATGATCCACCTGCCTCAGCCTCCCAAAGTGCTGGGATTACAGGCATGAGCCACCGCACCAGGCCTTTGTTTCTGTTTTTGAGACAGGGTCTTGTTCTGTTGCCCAGGCTGGGGTGCAGTGGTGCAATCATAGTTCAGGGCAGCCTTGATCTCCTCAGCTCAAGCAATCCTCCCACCTCAGCCTCCTGAGTAGCTGAGACTACAGGCGCATGCCACCAAACCTGGCTAATTTTTATATTTTTAGTAGAGACAGGGTTTCACTATGTTGGCCAGACTGGTCTTGAACTCTTGACCTCAAGTGATCTCCCCACCTGGGCCGCCCCCTAAAGTGCTGGGATTACAGGCGCGGTGACATTAAACAAACTGGAAACTTCATGAATCAGACATTCTTTTCCTTTTTTTTTTTTTGAGACAGAGTTTCACTCTTGTTGCCCAGGCTGGAGTGCAATTGCGTGATCTCAGCTCACCACAATCTCCGCCTCCTGGGTTCAAGCGATTCTCCTGCCTCAGCCTCCCGAGTAGTTGGGAACATAGGCATGCGCCACTACGCCTGGCTAATTTTTGTATTTTTTAGTAGAGATGGGTTTTCTCCATGTTAGCCAGGCTGGTCTTGAACTCCTAACCTCAAGTGATCCGCCAGCCTCAGCCTCCCAAACTGCTGGGATTACAGGCATGAGCCATCGCGCCCAGCCAGACATTCTCGTACTCATCAAGAAGAACGGGAGTTGAGTGCCCAGCTCTGGCAAATATTCACCATAGTTCCTGCTGGCAAGGAGGTGACCCAATTCTCTAGTCATACAGTTGTGCAGAACCCGAAACCAAATCATTGCCCTATGCATCTGCAGAGTATTTAAATCAAACTCATCCTTCTGCTGAGTCCTGGCGAGGCTCTAATCTTACTTTGATTGTGCAAAAATAGAACCAAGTATGTGGTTCAATGTGACAAAGATTCCCCTACTACCAAGAAAGGGGTGGGGAGCTGTACCTCATTACTTAAATACGTTCATAGAAACAAATTAAATTAATTTGAGGTTTAACGGCATCCGGTTTGTGTGAGGGAGGGATGCTAGGTAATTATTAGTTACTATTCCTGCTTAGTGAACATGACGAAGGTTTTTCAAGGAGAGAGATCTCCAATCCAGGTTCCTGCCCTTTTTTTCTGGTGCCTGCATCGTGCTGATAGCCAACACCGTCTGTATGTCTGTCTGTTTAGCCTGCATCAAGCCTCTATCTGCCTAGGACTTCTCTGAACCTAGTCCTACCTAGGACTTAGTCCATAGAATGGCTTTAAGATTTTGATTTTTTTCTTCCCAGGAACCATATTCTAGAAAGCACAATTTTGTTATTTGTATGCAACTATTAGTAATATTAATTCATTGTTCCTCTCTTTGTACTGTAGAATAGTAAGCAAACTGTTTTTTTGTTTGTTTGTTTGTTTTTGTTTTTTTTTTTTTTGAGACAGGGTCTTTCCCTGTTGCCCAGGCTAGAGTGCAGTGGTGCGATCATAGCTCACTGCAGTCTCCACTTCCTGGGCTTGACTGATCCTCCAGCCTCAGGCTCCCAATCCTGAGATCACAGGTGTGCACCATCATGCCTGGCTAATTAAAAAAAAAAAAATTTTTTTTTCTAGAGACAGGTTCTCCCTATGTTGCCCAGGCTGGTCTCAAACCCATGGGCTCAAGCAGTCCTCCTGCCTCAGCCTCCCAAAGTGCTGGGATTATAGGTGTGAGCCACTGCACCTGGCCACAAACATTAAGAACCTCCTATGTATCAGGCAATGTGGTAACATGCAAGGAATTTTAAAAGATCAACAAGATATAGTCCCTGTATTTTGTGGTTCACTTCTAGTCATGGAGCCCATCACATAAATGCATCATTAAAACAATGTATAGGCTGGGCACGGTGGCTCACGCCTGTAATCCCAGCACTTTGGGAGGCCGAGGCAGGCAGATCTAGAGGTCAGGAGATTGAGATCATCCTGGCTAACACGGTGAAAGCCCATCTCTACTAAAAATACAAAAAATTAGCCAGGCATGGTGGCACACGCCCGTAGTCCCAGCTACTCGGGAAGCTGAGGCAGGAATATCACTTGAACCCAGGAGGCAGAGGTTGTAGTGAGCCGAGATCGCACCACTACACTCCAGCCTGGGCGACAGAGCGAGATTCTGTCTCAGAAAAACAAACAAACAACAACAACAAAAATTAGCCAGGCGTGGTGGCAGGTGCCTATAATCCCAGTTACGCGGGAGGCTGAGGCAGGAGAATTGCTTGAACCCCGGAGGCAGAAGTTGCAGTGAGACAAGATTGTGCCACTGCACTCCCGACAGAGCGAGAGAGACTCCGTCTCAAAAAAAAAAAGAAAAAAAGGAAAGAAAAAGAAAAAAAAAAGTAAAAATGAGGCAGAAGGGTCCAACTGAACCATCCCTTTCTCTGTGGACATCAATATGCCTTGGATATGGGCATACAAAGGGAAGTGTTTGGCGGGTTCACCAGGATTATATGCGGAAAGTAACTTCATGTTTGGTGTTTTTGCTGCTTATCTAGACAGTTTCTAAAGAGATTCAAAAATTAACAGTGGTTAATTCAGGAACCTTACCAATTTAAATATACTTGGGACATATCTTTGGTAACTTTATTTCTTGTAAGGCAGCCCCAACCTTTGCTATTTAAAAGGCTTGAGCAGTTCTGTCTCTACAAGCCGCATGTATTTCTGCTGTGAGTTTTCATCTCGGGTTGTCACTTAGAGGTATAATCATTTTAGACATTGCAATCTGCTCAGAGAGCAAGGCCTGTGATGTCTTCTCTGAGTGCAGGATGAGGGCTGCCGTGCCTCTCTTTAATAAGTGAGAGTCCTCAGAATCAAATGGGAAACCAGTTTTATTTTTCACTAAAGAAAGACTGTACTTACTTTAGTTGAATTTATAGATTATGGTTGAATTCTCAATTCATTGACAAAAATAAAGGTTTATATGTTAATTGTGACAAGCCACCATGCATCGGAATGGAATATTTTTATAATAACGGGCTGGTCTTAGGAGAATGCTTACCTCGCAAACGGGGTGAGGATTGTAGGATGTTTCATGGAATCTGTTGGACTAACACATCTTTCCCCGAAGGAGTTTCTGCTCCTTAAATGCAATCCTTTGCAGAATAATTTTTATGTAAGTGGGAGGAGAAAGGAAGTGAGTGGGGGTTGGTACCAACAGTGAATGACTTTAAAAAGATATAAACCTACCGTTGCTTAGAATATGGTATTTGGGGCTGGACACAGTGGCTCATGCCTGTAATCCCAACACTTTGAGAGGCCGAGGCGGACAGATCACCTGAGATCAGGAGTTCGAGACCAGCCTGGCCAACACGGCGAAACCCCATCTCTACAAAAATACAAAAAATTAGTCAGGCATGTGCCTGTAATCCCAGCTACTCAGGAGGCTGAGGCAGGAGAATCACTTGAGCCCAGGAGGCAGAGGTTGCAGTGAGCCAAGATTGTACCATTGCACTCCAGCCCAGGTGACAGAGCGAGACACTGTCTCAAAAAAAAAAAAAGATCATTCTTGATCTTTGAGCAAACCTGCAAGTGTCCAAAAACAGACTTTGGTTTCCTTCGTATATTTACTGAATGGAATGCATAGATAGTGACCAGAACTTTATAAATAATAAAGGTTCCAGATGGGTGCAGTGGCTCATGCCTGTAAATCCCAGCACTTTATGGGGCCAAGGTGAAAGGACTGCTTGAGCCCAGGAATTCAAGACCAGCCTGGGCACCATAGCAAGACCTCATCTCTACAAAAAAAATAAAAATAAAAATCAGCCAGATGTGGTTGCTCGTGCCTGTAGTCCCTGCTATTTGGGAGGCTGAGGTGGGAGGATCATTTGAGCCCAGGAGATCAAGTGTGATCATATCACACTACTGCACTTCAGCCTGGGTGACAGAGTGAGAGTCTCTAAAAAAAAGAAAAAAAAGTTTCCATAATTTTTAATAATTGTTATGATCCCCTCCCCCTCCCAAAAAACACTTTAAATGTTTTCTAAATAATCACACTTCTGAAAGACAAGTAAATCAGGGATACAGAATATTTTTCCCATTAATGATTCACCAAAATGAGAGTAGCTCACACACTTTTTTTTTTTTTTTTGAGACAGAGTCTCTGTCACCCAGACTGGAGTGCAGTGGCACGATCTCAGCTCACTGCAACCTCTGCCTTCTGGGTTAAAGTGATTCTCATGCCTCAGCCTCCCGAGTAGCTAGGACTACAGGTGCCCGCCACCACACCTGGCTAATTTATGTATTTTTAGTAGAGATGGGGTTTCACCATGTTGACCAGGCTGGTCTTGAACTCCTGACCTCAAGCAATCCGCCCACCTTGGCCTCCCAAAGTGCTGGGATTACATGTGTAAGCCACCACACCTGGCAAAAATGCTTTTTTATTACAGGTAACTCCCAGGTCATTTATCAGAATTTCAGGTCATTTATCAGACTTTCACTGTATGTAGTTATGCTTCAGAAACTTAGGTCTTTTTTTTTTTTTTTTTCTCAAGATGGAGTCTCGCTCTGTCGCCCAGGCTGGAGTGCAATGGCACAGTCTCGGCTCACTGTGACCTCCACCTCCAAGCGATTCTCCTGCCTCAGCCTCCTGAGTAGCTGGGATTACAGATGAGTGCCACCACGCCCGGCTGTTTTTTTTTCGTATTTTTAGTAGACAGGGTTTTACCATGTTGGCCAAGCTGGTCTCGATCTCCTGACCTCGTGAACCGCCCACCTCAACCTCCCAAAGTGCTGGGATTACAGGTGTGAGTCTTGAATCTATGTTCATGTAATATACACCATGAAATTACACAGTTTTAATGTATTTGAGGTTTTCCTAAATTTTAAATCACTAAAAAGCTACCAATGACAAAATTGACACACCCCTTCAATTCTGTCTCCTAGTCAGAAGTCAGCAGTTTGGTGAACATGCTTCCAGAATTATTTTCTATACATATACTAACACATATATACTTTTTATAAAAGTTTATATATATGTGTATATTATATATATATGTATAGACATAGGCACATATATTTATTGATTCACCAATTTAGGACATTATCTGTTGGCTCTTCATTTATGAAAGATGAGGAGTTAGGTGACTAACACTTCCCTCTTCCTGCCTCCATTTTTATAGTTACTATTTTCAGTTCTTCTATTTCTACTTTTAAATATTTTTTTGAACCTGTGTTTCCTATCAGCTTGTAGCTTATGATCCCCTCCATGTTAGACAAAGATATTGGCACTGAACCATCTGTTCCAGTCTATACTCCCACCTTCATCCTTCTCAGCTGAACACTGACAATATCAAGGATGACAATGGTCACATTCTCTTTTGTGTGCATTGCTGACTTCCCTGTTTTGTCTGTTGATTCTATAAATGGATTGTTTCAGAATCAAGGTCAAAATCACACCACATTTCAGTTGGCTTTATGTTTGGACCTGGAGTTTTCTTACACATTTTTTTTTCTTGTTTCCTCATTGCCTTATCTTCCTCTTACTGATGGAAGAAACAGATTTATGGGGTTGTTCTTGGTTTTGAGATAGGATCTCGCTCTGTTGCCCAGGCTGGAGTGCAGTGGCATGATCACAGCTCACTGCAGCCTCAAATTCCTGGGCTCAAATGATCCTCCCACCTCAGCCTCCTGAGTAGCTGGAACTAACAGTGCATGCCAACACACTAATTTTTTTTTTTTGTATTTTTTATAGAGATGGGTTTTCATCATATTGCCCAGGCTGGTCTCAACCTCCTGGGCTCCAGCAGTCTGCCTGTCTTGGCCTCCCAAAGTGCTGGGATTACAGACATGAGTTACTGTGCCCAGCTCAGATTTATGTTTTGTCATTAGTATCATCTGGCATCTTAGCCATTCTGTCTACTACTTGGAATCAATTTCATCCTTCCAACAAGAACGAATCAACTTCTTTCTTCTTGTTGAAGATAGTCTACCTGGAGCTCGCTGCCTGTCTGTTCTAATATGGAAAAAACAGGCTTCCAGGTTTGCTGTTCAATTCTCATCTCGGGATTGTTTTTCAGTGGACTTCTGGGTTGGTTTCACCATTTCTTGTATCTTTCTCTTTTGGGGAGGTGGGGTATATAATTTACTTCCTTTCTTGATGGAGTACATTCTCAAGTAACTTCCTTAGTACTTGAAATGTAATCTTTCTGAGTTTATATCTGAAAATATGATGTATTATATGGCTATGTGGTTCTAAATAATTTATGATTCTAAATTTATGGTTATAATTTTCCCTCAGAACTTGGAATTTTTCTATCATTCAGAGTCCACAAAGAGAAATCTGATGCCAGTCTGATTCTCATTCTTTTATAGGTAATCTATTTTTTATTTCTGGAAAGAGTCTTCTGTTTATTCTTGGTATTCTGAAATTTCACCACATTGAATCCAGGGATTGATCTTTTATTTATTTATTCTGCTTGGCATTCAATGAACCCTTTCAGCCTAGAGATTTACTTTCTTCAATTCTGATACTTTTTTTTTGTTTGAGACAGAGTTTTGCCCTTGTCACCCAGGCTGGAATGCAATGGCACAATTTTAGCTCACTGCAACCTCCACCTCCCAGGTTCAAGTGATTCTCCTGCCTCAGCCTCCAAAGTAGCTGGGATTATAGGTGCCCACCACCACACCCAGAAAATTTTTGTATTTTTAATAGAGACAGGGTTTCCTCATGTTGGCCAAGCTGGTCTCAAACTCCTGACTTCAAATGATCCACCCCCCTTGGCCTCCCACAATGCTGGGATTACAGGCATGAGCCAACATGCCTGGCCTCAATTCTGATAAATTTTCTTCTAGGGTTTCTTTCTTAATGTCTTTCCCTATATTTTCTCTTTTGTCTTTTTCTAGAACTTCAGTTACTCAGATGGTAAGCCTCCTGAATTGACTTTTTTTCTTCTCCCCAAACTTTCATCTCTTTGTAACTTTCTGGTCTATATTCCGAAAGATTTATCTTCATACCTTTCTCTTGAATTTTTGTTCTGGTAATCATTTAATTTCTGAGAGTGTTCCTTTTTCATGGCATCTTTTTGTTTTATGGCCACAGAATCTTCTCAAATCTGTTGAGAATATAAATTAGAGGATGTTGGTTTTAATTCCCCCTGATTCTGACTGTTTCTTCTGGGAAATGGTTGTTTTGTTCATTTGCCTTTTTCTTTTCCATGATGCCAATTTTCTTGACAGAGTTTTGCTCTTGTTGCCCAGGCTGGAGTGCAATGGCGCAATCTTGGCTGACTGCAACCTCCACCTCCCAGGTTCAAGCGATTCTCCTGCCTCAGTCTCCTGAGTAGCTGAGATTACAGGCATGCGCCACCACACCCGGCTAATTTTGTATTTTTAGTAGAAACAGGGTTTCTCCATGTTAGTCAGGCTGGTCTTGAACTCCCAACCTCAGGTGATCCACCTGCCTTGGCCTCTCAAAGTGTTGGGATTACAGGCATGAGCCACTGCGCCCAGCCCCGATTTTCTTCTTGTGTCTGATCTTTTGTATTTGAGAATGGGAGCCCAGGTTGATTTTTCAGGACAACTCATTTAGATTTCTTCTATACATCTGTGTATTCCTGTTAGATTCCTTCTATACATCTGTGTATTCCTGTTATATTTCCCCTATGAATAGATTAGCTAACTGAATGCCCTATGGATGTGATTCTAAAATTTCTTGACTGTCAGGTAAGAAAGCAAGCCATTGTGATTCTTGATCTTTCATATATGACTTCTTTTTACACTCTAGATGTAACTTTTGTTTTTTGATACAGGGTCTCACTGTCACCCAGGCTGGAGTGCAGTGGTGTGATCACAGCTCACTGCAGCCTCGACCTCCTGGACTTAAGCAATCCTCCCACCTCAGCCTCCTGAGTAGCTGAGACTACAGGCAGGTGCTACCACACCTGGCTAATTTTTTTTGATTTTTTGTAGAGATGGGTCTCCTTATGTTGCCCACACTGGTCTTGAACTCCTGGCCTCCTGAGTAGCTGGGACTACAGGTACATGCCACCACATTTGGCTAATTTTTTACTTTTATAGAGATGAGTCTCCTTATGTTGCCCACGCTGGTCTGGTACTCCTGGCCTCAAGCAATCCTCCCACCTCAGCCTCCCAAAGTGCTGGGATTACAGGAATGAGCCACCACACCCAACTGGATCTTTTTTTAAATCAGTTTTAAATTTTCACAATGATATGCTTTGGCATAAATCAGCTTTCATCCATTTTTCTGGGCTATTCACTGGATCCTTTAAACTGGATCAGTTTTCTTCTGTTTAGGGAAATGGTATTATCTGATAATTTTCTTTCCTCTATGTTTTTTTTCTCCACTTCTAGAACTCCTCTATTCAGATTTCAGACCTCCAGTTCTGGACTTTATATAATTTGATCTTTTCTATTTTTGCAATTTTGCTCTACTTTATGGGAAATATCCTCAATTTCATCTTCCAATTCTGTTTTCATTTGTACTATCTTTTTATTATTATTATTATTTTAGATGGAGTCTCACTCTGTCGCCCAGGCTGGAGTGCAGTGGCACGATCTCGGCTCACTGTAACCTGCACCTCCTGAGTTCAAGCGATTCTCATGCCTCACCCTCCTGAGTAGCTGGGACTGTAGGTGTGCACCACCATGCCCAGCTAATTTTTGTATTTTTAGTAAAGACAGGGCTTCACCAAGTTGGCCAGGCTTGTCTCGAACTCCTGACTTCAAGTGATCCCCAACTCGGCCTCCCAAAGTGCTGGGATTACAGGTGTAAGCTACCACACTCAGCCCAGTTCTACTATCATTTCTAATTTCCAATAATCCTTTTTGTTCTTGGAATGTACATAAACAGCATCTTTTTTTTTTCTTTTGAGACGGAGTCTAGCTCTGTCACCCAGACTGGAGTGTAGCGGTACAATCTTGGCTTACTGCAACCTCCGCCTCCTGGGTTCAAGTGATTTTCCTGTCTCAGCCTCCCGAGTAGTTGGGACTACAGGTGCACACCACCACACCCGGCTAACTTGTGTATTTTTAGTAGAAACAGGGTTTCACCATGTTGGTCAGGCTGGTCTTGAACTCCTGACCTTAGGTGATCTGCCCGCCTCAGGCTCCCAAAGCGCTGGGATTACATGCGTGAGCCACCATGCCCGACAACATCCTATGTTTTGCTTCATAAAAGCAATGTCATTAGCCAGGCATGGTAGTGCATGCCTGTAGTCCCAGCTACTTGGGAGGCTGAGGTGGGAGGATTCCTTGAGCCCCAGGAGTTCAAGGCTATACTGAGCTATGATAGTGCTACTTCACTCAGGCTGGGTGACACAGGGAGACACTGTCTCAAAAAAAAAAAAAAAAAAAAAGGAATGAACTTCCAGTTCACTGCCAGGTGGGGCAGGGGGCAGTTGGTCAGCTTCATGGAATAGGGGGATGTAACAGCTTTTTGTCTTTCCAACTTTACATTATGGAGAACTTCAACCACCCACAGAAAGAATAGAACAGAACTCCCCATGGACCTATCACCAGCCCTGGTAACCATGATCACATTGCCAATTCCACCCCATGTGTGTATCTGTCACTTCCCTCTTCCCGTATTACTTTGAAACAAATTCCAAACATCACATCACTTCATCTATGATCATTCCAATTTCTCTAAAAGGACTTTATTTCTAATTAACATAGCCCCAATAAGATGATTAAACCAAAACAGCCAATCATTCTTTATCATCAAACCTCCATTCAATGCTCAAGTTTCCAATTGTCTCATAAATGTCATATGTGTTTTCTCAATTGTTTGGTGGTATCAGAATACAAATGAGGCCCACTCTGGTTAGTCAATACGTCATTTAAGTCTAAATTTATAAGTTCCCCCTAAGCAATTTTTTAGTTGGAATTTATTAAGAGAAGGAAAGAAGTAGCTTGTCTGCAGGATTTCTCATGGTCTGGAGTCTGCTGCTTGCTTTTCTGAAGTGTAGCTTAGTGTTTCTCCTCTGTTGTGTGTTTTTTTTTGTTTTGTTTTGTTTTTTGTTTTTTTTTTGAGACAGTGTCTCGCTCTGTTGCCCAGGTTGGAGTGCAGTGGTACGATCTTGGCTCACTGCAAGCTCCGCCTCCCAGGTTCACGTCATTCTCCTGCCTCAGCCTCCCGAGTAGCTGGGACTACAGGTGCCCGCCACCATGCTAGGCTAATTTTTTTTGTATTTTTAGTAGAGACGGGGTTTCACCGTGTTAGCCAGGATGGTCTCAATCTCCTGACCTTGTGATCCGCCCGCCTCGGCCTCCCAAAGTGCTGGGATTACAGGCGTGAGCCACGCGCCCGGCCTCTCCTCTGTCTTTTGTATTTCTTATAAATTGGTAGTTGCATCTAGGGGTTTAATTGCAGCTTCCTATTGTTTTATATTCAACTTCATGGATTCTTTCCTGTCTCCTCCATTCTGCTGTTAAGCCCATCCAGTAAATTTTATTTATTTTAGGGACAGGGTCTCGCTATGTTGCCCAGGTGGGTTTTGAACTCCTAGGCTCAAGCAATCCTCCTGCCTTGGCCTCCCAAAGTGCTGGGATTCAGGTTTGAGTCACTGCACCCAGCCATCATCCAGTAAATTTTAAATTCCAGTTATAGTATTTGTCAGTTCTAACATTTACATTTGATTCTCTTCTATTTCTTTGCTGAGACTTCAGTGGCCCTAGGTTATCATTTAAATGATGTCTTTTCAAATGAGAACAAATGATCCACTCCAGGGTGGAGTGGATGAGTAGGGAAGCCAGCCTCCAAGATGGTTCCCAATGACCTCTGTCTTCTGGTCTTCACACCTCTGCATAGCTCCTCCCACATCCTACAAGGTTATCATATAGCAGAGTGATTGTATGCCACATTTTTTTTTGAGACAGAGTCTTTCTCTGTCACCCAGACTGGAGTGCAGTCACATGATGTCAGCTCACTGCAACCTCCCAGGTTCAAGCTATCCTCCTGCCTCAGCCTCCCGAGTAGCTGGGACTACAGGCATGCACCACCACACCTGGCTTATTTTCGTATATTTTAGTAAAGACAGGGTTTCACCATGTTTACCAGGTTGGTCTCGAGCTCCTAACCTCAAGTGACGTGCTCACCTCAGCCTCTCAAAGTTCTGGGATTACAAGGACCATGGCTTCTGTCTTGGGGATTCTGTCTCCCATGTACACAAACTCTCTCTCTCTCTCTCTCTCTCTGATCACTTGCTCTGGGAGAAGCAAACTTCCCTGTTATTGGAGATTCAGGAAGCCCAAGGGAAAGCCTGTGTAGCGTGGAACTGAAATATCCAGCCATCAGCCACTGAAGAACTGAAACCCTCTAACTACCACATACTACCATTGTAAGTAGGTCCTCTCCCAGTTGAGTCTTCAAATGAGACCACAATTCTGGCTGACAGCTTAAGTCCAACCTCATAAAAGACCTTGAGAGCCAGAACCATCTAAATTGTCCCCCAGATTCTTGCCTTACAGAAACTCTGTATAATAATTTTTTTAAGCTGTTAAGTTTCTGGGAAATTTGTTATATAGCAAGTAACTAATTCATGAGGCTTTGAATTAGTTATTAGTGATTCCCTGTCTGCCACTTACTGAAAGATGAAGGGCAAGTTGGCTAACCTTATGAGCTCCAGTTTACTTGGAAATTGAGGATAACCATTTTTGCATTGCCTTGTTTGACACTTGAACCCCTTCTTTTACAGATGAAAAAAACTGAAGCCGAAAGGAATTGACAGAAAAGAATCCACAAATGAGGCACTTAACAGTGAAATTACATGACATGTCCAGGCTTAGGCTATTTAGAAAAAGAGTAGAACTGACCCCAGGGCTCATGGCTCCAAGTTATTCTTTTATGCCTTAAAGCAACCTGTGCTGCCTTATAATGCATGCCATTATCATTAACACAGTCCATGTTTCAGGAAAAAACAGCAGATAAGTTACGCAGTGTGCATGGCTAACCAAGATTGCAATTTTTTTTTGTTTGTTTTTTGAGATTGAGTTTTGCTCTTGTTGCCCAGGCTGGAGTGCAGTGGTGCAATCTCAGCTCACCACAACCTCCACCTCCTGGGTTCAAGTGATTCTCCAACCTTGCCTCCCGAGTAACTGGGATTACAGGCATGTGCCACCATACCCAGCTAATTTTGTATTTTTAGCAGAGACAGGGTCTCACTATGTTGGCCAGGCTGGTCTTGAACTCCTGACCTCAGGTGATCTACCTGCCTTGGCCTCCCAAAGTGCTGGGATTACAGGCATGAGCCACCATGCCCAGCTGAGAATTGCATTCTTTGAGGTACATGACAATTTCTGGGCAAATGCAAAAGGTCAAAGTTGTTCCAGTTCAGTGTTCACACCGTAAACCAACCTATAGCCATTCACACCTTCCTTCCTCTCTTTGTTGCCTCACCAGTCGTCCCAACTCCCTGAGTCTAAGCAGGTGGGCACCCAGCCAGAAGGTGACTAACACCATCTCTTTGCACCCAGACCATGTACAAAAGGCAAATTGCTCCTTTTTTTAAACCTTGCTAGGCAAGTCGGTATTAGTATCTTCAAACTACAAAGGCTGCTTTATCATGCAAAGAGAAGGAAAAAAAGAGGTTGACAGTATTTTGAGCCAACAAGGTTAGATCACTCGGACAACAGTGACTAAGCTCAACAGGGCTTCCAGCACTTTTAATTAAAAAAATTTTTTCTCAAAGACCTATCTTTGTAAACCGTCTCACCTTTCCACCTCCCTTCAACTACAGTCTACGAATAGGGGGAAAAATGCTTTAAGATGTTGAAAAAGAATCTGTATTCCAATCAGATTCTTTAAAAAAAGTGTATGTAAGGCTGGACGCGGTAGCTCACGCCTGTAATCCCAACACTTTGGGAGGCTGACACAGGCAGATCAACTGAGGTCGGGAGTTCAAGACCAGCCTGATCAACATGGAGAAACCCTAGCTCTACCAAAAATACAAAAATTAGCTGGATGTGGTGGCACACTCCTATAATCCCAGCTACTCGGGAAGCTGAGGCAGGAGGATCACTCGAACCTGGGAGGCGGAGGTTGCAGTGAGCCGAGACTGCGCGACTGCACTCCAGCCTGGGCAGCAAGAGCAAAACTCTGCCTCAGAAAAAAAGTGTATGTAAATTCAACCTAGAAAAGAAATGCAAACAAAAATTATTGTATTGAAGTCATAGGACCATTTTTTCAATATGTTTTTTCAATTACAAATATATTAAATTTGTAATATATTTATATATAATATACATATTTTATATATGCACTATAAATATGAGTGTGTGTGTATATATATATATATATATATTTTTTTTTTTTTGAGACAGGGTCTCACTTTGTTGCCCAGGCTGGAGTGCAGTGGTGCAATTGTAGCTCACTGTAACCTTGAACTCCTGGGTTCAAGTGGCCCTTCTACCTCAGCCTCCTGAGTAGCTGGGGCTACAGATCCTCACTACCATGCCCAGCTAATTTTTTATTTTTATAGAGATGGGGTCATGCTGTGTTGCCCAGGCTGGTCTTGAACTCATGGCCTCAAGTGATTCTCCCACCTCAGCCTCCCAAAGTGCTGGGATTATAGGTATAAGCCACCACGCCTGGCCTAGTGTGTATTTTATATATAACAAATATTACCTATTTAACATTATTTAATGTAAAAATTCAAATGTTATATACTGTCTCTATTTTGACAGAATGGGACTTAATCTTTTGGATTTAAATAATGTCTCGAGTTATGGTATCATTTTCTACTCCTCATGGGCATCACTTAAGATCCTTCAGTCTCAAGCAACAGGAACCTACTCTGGCTACTTAAAAAGAATTTCTCGAAAATGCAAATCAAAACCACAATGAGATACCATCTCACACCAGTTAGAATGGTGATCATTAAAAAGTCAGGAAACAATAGGTGCTGGAGAGGATGTGGAGAAATAGGAACACTTTTACACTGTTGGTGGGACTGTAAACTAGTTCAACCATTGTGGAAGTCAGTGTGGTGATTCCTCAGGGATCTAGAACTGGAAATACCATTTGACCCAGCCATCCCATTACTGGGTATATACCCAAAGGATTATAAATCATGCTGCTATAAAGACACATGCACATGTATGTTTATTGCGGCACTATTCACAATAGCAAAGACTTGGAACCAACCCAAATGTCCAACAACGATAGACTGGATTAAGAAAATGTGGCACATATACACCATGGAATACTATGCAGCCTTAAAAAATGAAGAGTTCATGTCCTTTGTAGGGACATGGATGAAACTAGAAACCATCATTCTCAGCAAACTATGGCAAGGACAAAAAACCAAACACCTCATGTTCTCATTCATAGGTGGGAATTGAACAATGAGAACACATGGACACAGGAAGGGGAACATCACACTCCGGGGACTGTTGTGGGGTAGGGGTAGGGGGGAGGGATAGCATTAGGAGATATACCTAATGTAAATGACGAGTTAATGGGTGCAGCACACCATGGCACATGTATACATATGTAACTAACCTGCACATTGTGCACATGTACCCTAAAACTTAAAGAATTTAAAAAAAAAAAAAAGAATTTCTCGAAAGAGTATGGGAGAGCACCTAAGACCAAAAAGGAGGCCTGGAGAGGCAGGATGCAGGTAGCCACTGGAAATGTCCACAGCAGGGCTTGCCACTGGAGTCATCAAAGACACATGAGCTATTTCTTCTGTCCCCAGCCCCTGGGTTTAAGATTCAAAGTCTCAGACCGGGTGTGGTGGCTCACGCCTGTAATCCCAGCACTTTGGGAGGCCGAGGCAGGAGGATCACCTGAGGTCAGGAGTTTTGAGACCAGCCTGGTCAACATGGCAAAACCCTCTCTGCTAAAAATACAAAAAGTAGCTGGGTATGGCAGTACCCGCCTGTAGTCCCAGCTACTAGGGAGGCCGAGCATGGTGGCATGTGCCTGTAATCCCAGCTACTCAGGAGGCTGAGGCAGGAGGATCACTTGAGCCTAGGAGGCAGAGGTTGCAGTGAGCCGAGATCATGCCACTGCACTCCAGCCTGGGCAACAGAACAAGACTTTGTCTCAAAAAATAAAAATAAAATAAAATCTGCAGCTCTGATCATTGGGATCACTTGTTGGAATGGCCGGGTTCCTGTGCAGTCACCTAGCAGATGTCTACCAATGACAGGCCCTACTCACAGCCACTGCACTCCAGCTTGGGCGACAGAGCGAGGCCTTGCCTCTAAAAAAAAAAAAAAAAGGCTCAGAGAAAGAGTATGCTTGGCCAAAGATCTGCCACCTAGGGCATCCTGAGCTGAGGAGGAAAGAGGGTACAGAGTCTCCCAGTTGCCCCCATCTCCATATGGGATGGCACAGCCCCTCGAGGAGTACCCCACCCTCAGCATAGCTCTCAGCAGTGGACAGATAATCACTGCAGAAGGAGATGAAGATACTGATTGCAGGCCCCAATGTCCACTAAATCATAGACTTGCTGTCATCACTAAATGAGAAGTTGGTGCAGGTGAACTGTCTTCCAGCAGTATTTTAGACTAACACCCAAACACCGTTTCTCTTCATTTATCAAAGGCCACCAAAGACCTGCTTTGGGCATGATGTTTTGGTGTGACACTTCTGAGCCAAAATTTAGCTTAATCTCTACACTCAACTTGTACAGATCAAGCCCAATCCCTTTGAGACAGAGTCTTGCTATGTTGTCCAGGCTGGACTTGAACTCCTGGACTCAAGGGATCCTCCAGCTTCAGCTTCTCAGGTAACTGGGTGATAGGGTTTCGATTTGTGTCTCTGACCAAATCTCATGTCAAATAGTAATCTCCAACGTTGGGGGTGGGGCCTGGTAGGAGGTGATTGGATCATGGAGGCAGATTTCCCCCTTGCTGTTCTTGTCATAGTGGGTTCTCATGAGATCTGGTTGTTTAAAAGTGTGTAGCACCTGCCCCTTCTCTCTCTTCCTTCTGCTCTGGCCATGTAAGATGTGCCTGCCTCCCCTTCACCTTCTGCCATGATTGAAAATTTCCTGAGGCCTTCCCAGCCATGCTTCCCGTGCAGCCTGCAGAATCATGAGCCAATTAAACATCTTTTCTTTATAAACCACCCAGACTCAGGTATTTATTTATAGCAATGCCAAAACAGACTAATACACTGGGATTACAGGTACACATCAGCATGCCCAGTTTAATCCCTCTTTCAACATCTCCTATCCATGACCACACTGCCTAGCACCTACTATGTTTCTAGGTCCTTTGCTTCCTTGTTACTTTTTTTGAGATGGTCTCCGTCATCCAGGCTGCAGTGCAGTGACGTGATCCCCGCTTGCTGCAACTCTGCCCCCCACGTTCAAGTGATTTTCCAGCATTAGCCTCCTGAGTAGCTGGGATTACAGGTGTGCACCACCATGCTCAGCTAATTTTTGTATTTTTAGTAGAGATGGGGTTTCACCATGTTGGCCAGGCTGGTCTGGAGCTCCTGACCTTAAGTGATCCACCTGCCTCAGGCTCCCAAACTGCTGGGATTACAGGCATGAGCCACCGTGCCCGGCCTTTCTATTTTATTTATTTATTTATTTTGAGATGAAGTTTCACCCTGTTGCCCAGGCTGGAGTGCAATGGCATAATCTTGGCTGACTGCAACGTCTGCCTCCCAGGTTCAAGTGATTCTCCTACCTCACCCTCCCAAGTAGCTGGGATTACAGGCATGTGCCACCACGCCCAGCTAATTTTTTGTATCTTTAGTAGAGACAAGGTTTCACCATGTTGGCCAGGCTGGTCTCAAACTCCTGACCTCGTGATCCACCACCTCGACCTCCCAAAGTGCTGGGATTACAGGCGTGAATCACCATGCCCAGTCTAGTTACTCCCCTTTTGACCACTGCCCACACAGCTTTTTCTGAATAATGTTCTGCATTCACAAGTGTTATATGAAAAGTGAAGGGGACCAAATGTCACATGTGTTTGGGAGATTCCCATAATATTTAGAATAAAATTCAAAGTCTGCATCTAAGCTTACAAGGCTCCCTGATATGACGCTCTCCAACCTCAGCCTCTCATACCCCAACTCCACCTCGCTCCAGCCACGGAGCCTGCTGCTCACACACCTGGAGCCAGCTCCCACCTCTGTGCCCTGGCCCCACTGTCTCCTCTGCCTGGGATGCCTTTCCCGGAGATCTACCAGACTACCTTCTTCACCTCCTTCAGGGCCAGCCTTGCCTTAGCACAGCAGTCCCTAATCCCTAGACCAGTCCGTAGCCTGATAGGAACCGGGCCACCCAGCAGGAGGTGAGCAGCAGGTGAGCGAAGCTGAGCTCCGCCTCCTGTCAGATCAGTGGCAGCATTAGATTCCCATAGGAGAGAGAACCCTATTGTGAACTGTACATGCAAGGGATCTAGGCTGCATACTCCTCAGAATTTTTCAGATAGGGTCAAAAAAAGCCAAAGTATACTGGCGCAACCTTGGCTCACTGCAACCTCCACCTCCCGGGTTCAAGCAATTCTCCTGCCTCAGCCTAAGTAGCTGGGACTACAAGCTGATGCCATCACACCCAACTTTTTTTTTTTTTTTTTTTTTTTTTTTTTTTTTTTGCATTTTTAGTAGAGACGGGGTTTCACCATGTTGGCCAGGCTGGTCTCGAATTCCTGACCTCAGGTGATCCGCCCACCTTGGCCTCCCAAAGTGCTAGGATTACAGTCATGAGCCACTGTGCCTGGCCTCCTTATGAGAATCTAATGCCTGATGATCTGTCACTGTCTCCCATCACCTCCAGATGGGACCATCTAGTTGCAGGAAAACAAGCTCAGGGCTCCCACTGATTCTACATGATGGTGAGTTATAGAATTGTTTCATTATCCATTACAATGCGATAATAAAGTACACAATAAGTGGAATGTGCTTGAATTATCCCCAAACCATTTCCCCCACCCCCACACCCCTCTATCCGTGGAAAAATTGCCTTCCACAAAACCAGTCCGTGGTGTCCAAAAGGGAACCACTGCCTTGGCACCAAGTCTAAAACACCACTCTTGGCATGTTTTCTTATCCTGCTTTTTCTTCCTGGAACTTGACTTACCTTACATTGGTTTATTGTCTGTCTCCCTAACTAGAATCTAAACCTCTTGAGGGCAGGAACTTCATCTGATTTAGCATTTGCCTCTCAAATGCCCCTGGGAAGCTGGTTAAACACATTGATACTTAGGTCCTACCCCTCAGAGTCTGTTTGAGGTGCAAGAATTCTGCATTTTTGCCATGTTGTTGGATGGTTCTCAGACAAGTGGCCATAGCCAGCACTCTGAGGGATGTGGGAATAGGGGGGTTAGTATCCCCAACAGAGCAAAATCCCCCTCCCCTCCCACATACACAAAACATGTGCTTCCAGACCAGAAGGGTAAATCCTGGCCCTGCTCTTACTTGGTGTTCATCTTTACCACTTTGGGACTTGTTTCCTTATTTTTTTCTTTTTTAAGAGATAGGGTCTGGCTCTGTCCCCCAGGCTGGGGTGTGGTGGCAGGATCATGGCTCACAGCTGCCTCAACCTCCTGGGCTCAAGTGATCCTCCCACCTCAGGCTCCCAAGCAGCTAGGGACCGCCCCATCCAGCTAATTTTTTTAAATTTGTAGAGATGGGATCTTGCTATGATGCCTAGGCTGGTCTCAAACTCCTGGCCTCAAACGATTCTTCCACCTCGGTCTCCTGAGTAGCTGGGACCACAGGTGCACACCACTACACCCGGCTGTGTTTCCTTACCTTTGACATGGAGGCACCGCCACCCACTTCAAAGAACTTTAAAGTACATCTAGCCCTTGACATTAGTTTCCTTCCAATCCTGAACTCTCCATTAATGTAACCGCGGTGGCTCACACCTGTAATCCCAGCACTTTGGAGGCCAAGCCAAGGTGGGTGGATCGTAAGGTCAAGAGATTGAGACCATCCTGGCCAACATGGTGAAACCCCATCTCTACCAAAAATACAAAAATTACCTGGCCGTGGTGGCACACGCCTGTAATCCCAGCTACCCGGGAGGCGGCGGTTGCAGTGAGCTGAGATCGCGCCACTTCACTCCAGCCTGGTGACAGAGAGACTCCCTGTCTCAAATAAATAATTTTTTAAAATAATGTAAACTGAAACAATTTTATTGGAATTTTAGCCCCCAGGCTGAAAGCTTGGCAGGTCCCTGAGAAGGTAGGTGTAATGACTCTGGACTTGGGGAGGACAGCATCTGAGGGAGCAAAACTGAGAAAAATGAGTATTTTGCTTACTGAACAACCTGACCTTGGCCGGGTACAGTGGCTCACGCCTGTAATCCCAACACTTTGGGAGGCCGAGGTGGGCAGATCACTTGAGGTCAGGAGTTCAAGACCAGCCTGGCCAACATGGTGAAACCCTATCTGTACTAAAAATACAAAAATTAGCCAGGCATGGTGGTGCACGCCTGTAATCTCAGCTACTCAGGAGGCTGACAGGAGAATCGCTTGAACCTGGGAATGGAGGTTGCAGTGAGCTGAGATTGCACCACTACACTCCAGCCTGGGCGACAGAGCATGATTCCATCTCAAAAATAGATAAATAACCTGACCTTGTTCCTGTGCCCTGCCCAGAGAATGGAAGGAGGGAAGCATAAGTCTCACAAATGAATGGTTGAAGGACTCCTCTTTAGGAAAACTAACCAGCCCATGAAAAAACATCTGCAGCTCTCGGCCAGGCGCAGTGGCTCACGCCTGTAATCCCAGCACTTTGGGAGGCCGAGGTGGGCGGATCACTTGAGGTCAGGAATTCAAGACCATCCTGGTCAACATGGTGAAACCCTGTCTCTACTAAAAATACAAAAATTAGCCGGGCATGGTGGCTTGTACCTGTAATCCCAGCTACTTGGGAGGCTGAGGCAGGAGAAGTCACTTGAACCCAGGAGGCGGAGGTTGCAGTGAGCAGAGATTGTGCCACTGCACTCCAGCCTGGGTGACAGAACAAGACTGTCTCAAAAAAAAATCTGCAGCTCTGATCGTTGGGATCACTTGTTGGAACGGCCAGGTTTCTGTGGGGTCACCCAGCAGATATCCACCAATGACAGGCCCCGCTCACAGCCTGAGGACCTTTCTATTACAAGCAGAGATCCAAGGACATCAGACATCTGATGGAAGCCTTTGCCATAGGCACACCAAACTAACAACAAACACCCCCCAAGAATCAATGCATAAACAAAGCTAGGTCGATAGCACAGATAGGATCTTGCGCTAATGAAGAAGGAGGCTTGAAAAGGGAAGCCTGTGAAAACAAAGTGTCTCGAATTAAGTGACTGCAGAAATGAAAAGCCTGGAAGAAGAGAGAAAGTAGAATACCCCAGAAAGTAAAAAATAAAGATGGAAAATAGAGAATGGGACAAGAAAATGAGAGGATCCGTTTCAGTGGGGAAAAAAAATGGTGGTGGCAGGGGAGATAATTCTATTTTTTTCTTTTTCGAGATGGGGTCTTGCTATGTTGCCCAGGCTGGTCTCAAACTCCTGGACTCAAGGGGTCCTCCCACCTCAGCCTCCCAAAGCGCTGGAATTATAGGCGTGAGCCACTGTTCCAAGCTGTTTTTTAAAAATTAAAAGGACAATTCTAGACTGCAAGGCTGATACTTGGATGTACAGAAAATAGGTTTCTATTCAGGACAGCACATTTAAGAATACTGGAGACACAACCTACAAATTTCAGTCAGTAGAGTTGAGACAGGGGAAGAGAGTCATGCACAAAATAATTGACAATCAGAGTAGAAGACTTTGAACCCAACACTGAAAACTAGAAGATAATGATCGATGCTTGCAACATTCTGAAGGTCATAGTTTCCAGTCTAGAACACTTGTCTGCAGCTGGATTGTCAACCAGGAGTCAAAACAAAGTCCGTGTTTTCAAAGGCCAGGTGCGGTGGCTCACACCTGCAATCCCACTGAGGTCAGGAGTTCGAGACTAGCCTGTTCAACATGGTGAAACCCCGTCTCTACTAATAAAAAAAATACAAAAATTAGCTGGGCATGTTCGCGGGCGCCCGTGATCCCAGCTACTCGGGAGGCTAAGGCAGGAGAATCGCTTGAACCCGGGAGGTGGAGGTTGCAGTGAGCCAAGATCATGCCACTGCACTCCAGTCTGGGTAACAGAGCAAGACTCCGTCTCAAAAATAAAAATAAAAAATAAAGTACATGTTTTTGGATGAGCAGTGTCTGAAATTTAACCTCCCATGCACCTTCTCTCAGAAGATACATATTAAAAGCCAGTGGGTCTCAGTGGCTCACGCCTGTAATCCCAACACTTTGAGAAGCCAAGGCAGGAGGATTGCTTGATCCCAGGAATTCAAGGTCAGCTTCCCTGTTTCCTGGATCCCATGCCTACCTCATGCGATCTTTTATTTTGGAGATGGGGTCTCACTTCATAGCCTAGGCTGGAGTGCAGTGGCACCATCATAGCTCACTGCAGCCTCGAACTCCCTGGCTCAAGCAATCCTCTTGCCTTGGCTTCCCAAAGCCAAATTAATTAAAATTTTAAAAGCCAAATTAATTAAACAATTAGCTGGGCATAGTGGCACACACCTGTAGACCCAGCTACTCAAGAGGCTGAGGCGGGAGGATTGCTTTAGCAAGGCTGCCCTGAGCTGAGCTGTGATGGTTCCACTGCACTCCAGCCTGGACGACAGAGTAAGACCTTGTCCCTAAAATAAAGGGGAAAACAAGCACAGGCAGGTGTGAGATCCTGCAAACAGGGACACTGACCCAGGAAAAGTGAGTGGAGCCCCCACAATGATGGTAAAAGCCGATCCCAGGACAATAGACATGTACCAGAGGATGAGGGCAACTATTCCAGGCTGGAGCATGACAGAGCTCTCCAGTGGGTGTGGATGACAAGCATGTTGGTAGATTACTGACGTATTACATTCAGCAGGAGGTTTACACAGGCTGTAAGAATTTGATATGAGGTAAACCCAAGGAAAACAAAGCATATGAGCGAAGATGTGGATTAATACTAAGGAAAACACACTTCTGAATATAATTTACATCATTATGATAAAATCTGGACATCAAGCTAACAAAAATTAGATATCTACGATGGGAAGAAAGGGAGGTATAAAAAAATGGCTATCTCTTCTGTAAATTCGAACATCGTCTTTAGATGTAGCATGAGCATGTTTAGAATTACAAAAGCATAGACTAGAATAAACAGACCAAAGAGTAGAAAGTTCTGGCCTCTGGGGATGGGGTGGAAGAGGCATGGGTCCTCCTTTGCTTTAAATATCTATGGCTCTGTAAAATATGTACATTGTATCAAAGTTCATTTAAGTTATAAAAATTAAGTGTACAAGAAAGTCATGGTTCAAATATAAAATGTAGGCCAGGTGCGGTTGCTTATGTCTGTAATCCCAGCACTTTGGGAGGCTGAAGTGGGAGGACCGTTTGAGGCCAGGAGTTCAAGACTAACCTGACCATAGTAAGACCCCATCTCTACAGAATTCTTTAAAAGGTTAGCTGCATGTGCTGGTGCTGCCTTGAAATATAGAAACACACACGCACTCTCTTTCTTTCTAGGAAGAATAAGAGAGATTGAGTTTCTGGAGAAAATTATCTTAGATCTTGTCAGTGTCAGGATATTAATTGCCAGAGGAAAGAAGGCCAGTAACACTGTCCCTGCAGCACCAAGAACCAATGATATTGTATCTGCAAGTCAAAGTCTGTGTAGAGACCAGGCATGTTGGCTCACGCCTGTAATCCCAGCACTTTAGGAGGCTGAGACATGTGGATCACCTGAGGTCATGAGTTTGAGACCAGCCTGGTCAACATGGTGAAACCCTGTCTCTACCAAAAATACAGAAATTAGCCCAGCATGGTGGCAGGCACCTATAGTCCCAGCTATTTGGCAGGAGAGGCAGGAAAATCACTGGAACCTGGGAGACGGAGGTTGCAGTGAGCCTAGATCACATCACTGCACTCCAGCCTGGGTGACAAGAGCGAAACGCCATCTCAAAAAAAAAAAAAAAAAAAAAAAAGAGAAAGAAAAAGAAAAAGTCTGTCCAGATAACTATAAGACCATTCTACTCTGTCTTGAAGGTTTTGCTTTAAGACCTTTTAAAAGGCAATTACTAAACAAATGTTCTTTATTTTTTATTATTTTTTTTGAGAAGGAGTTTCACTCTTGTTGCCCAGGCTGGAGTACAATGGCTCCATCTCAGTTCGCTGCAACCTCCGCCCTCCTGGGTTCAAGCAATTCTCCTGCCTCAGCCTCCCAAATAGCTGGAATTACAGGCATGCGTCACCATGCCTGGCTAATTTTTTGTATTTTTAATAGAGACGGAGTTTCACTGTGTTGGCCAGGCTGGTCTCAAACTCCTGACCTCAGGTGATCCACCCACCTTGGCCTCCCAAAGTGCTGGGATTACAGGTGTGAGCCACCACACCCGGCCTAAACAAATGTTCTTAGGAGATGAATTCCACATGGTTTTAAGATGCAAGTCGTTTATCTGAAGTTCAGATAGAGAAAGGTGAAAGTGTTGAACATTTTATTAATGTCAAGTTTTAAAAGCTTCACATTTGGGTTACACTAAGATAGAGGACTGCTGCTTCTTAAAGAAGTTATCCTTTAGCACTGGGTTGTTGGTTTAGGAGGTAGGGAGCTTGGCTATTTTTTTGCTAAGCATTCATAATCTATAAATTCATAATCTTGGTCTATGACTTGGCTCAGTAAAGTTTGGCTCTCATCTTCTTCCTTCAGGAGAGAATAGACACTGTTATACCTCCAGGATTCTCAGCACATTATCACTGCACATTTGGCAAGATGCACCTTGTAACAAAATTGACCCTCTTAACCATGTTTAAGCAGGTAGCTTAGTAGCAATTAAGCACATTCGCATTGTTGCGCAACCATCACCACCACCCACCTCTAGAACTTTTTCATCTTGCACAACTGAAGCTTTGTACCTATTGCAGCAGGGGTCCCCAACCCTGCATCCGTGGCCTATTAGGAACTGGGCCACACAGCAGAAGGTGAGCAGCAGGCCAGCAAGCGAAGCTTCATCTGTATTTACAGCCACTCCCCATCACTCGCATTCCCACCTGAGCTCTGCCTCCCTGTCAGACCAGCGGCAGCATTAGATTCTCATAGCAGCACAAACCCTATTGTGAACTGCGCATGCCAGGGAACCAGGCTGCATGCTCCTTATGAGAATCTAGTGCCTGATGATCTGTCAACTGTCTCCCATCACCCCCAGATGGGATCGTCTAGTTGCAGGAAAAGAGCTCAGGGTTCCCACTGATTCTGCATTACGATGAGCTGTATAATTATTTCATTATATATTACCATGTAGTAATATAAAGTGCACAATAAATGTAATGCTCTTGAATCATCCCGAAACCATCCCCTCATCCCCCAGCCTGTGGAAAATTTGTCTTTCACAAAAACTGGTCCCTAGTGTCAAAAACGTTGGGATCACTGTATTTAATCACTCCTCATTCCCTCCTCCACCCAGCACCTGGCAACCACCATTCTACTTTGTCTCTACAGATTTGATGACTGCAGGTACCAAATCTAAGTGGAATCGCATTGTATTTGTCCTTTTGTGAGTAGCTTGTTTTTAAATGCAGTTTTGATAGACATAGAACACCGTCCTGACAATGAGTAAGCAAATGATAGGTATAGTTACTACTTCTAGTCCAGAAATCTTTACCCTGGAGTTCTTGGATCAAGCCCCAGGGATCAAACCCCCTTTAAAAGAGGTCTCTTATTTATTTATTTTTTTTGAGATGGAGTCTCACTCTGTCGCCCAGGCTGGAGTACAGTGGCATGATTGCAGCTCACTACAACCTCTGCTTTCCAGGTTCAAGTGATTCTGCTGCCTCAGCCTCCTGAGTAGCTGGGATTATGAGCGCCCGTCACCACACCCAGCTAATTTTTGTATTTTTAGTAGAGATGGGGTTTCACCATGTTGGCCAGGCTGGTCTCAAACTCCTGACCTCAGGTGATCCACCCGCCTTGGCCTCCCAAAGTGCTGGGATTACAGGCGTGAGCCACTGCACCCAGCTGAGCTTCTTATTTACGAGGTTTTCATAGGAACCATTAACCTGGAAAATGCTTATCACCATTATCACCATTCTAGGTCTGGTCTCCTTTGAGAGCATTTTTTTCCTATTTTAAGACAGTCTCGTGCTATTGCCCAGGTTGGAGTGCAGTGGCACAATCACAACTCAAGCAATCCTCCCACTGTAGCCTCCCGAGTAACTGGGATTACAGGCACATGCCATTACACCTGGCCAATTTTTGTATTTTTTGTAGATATGGGCTCTCACTATGTTGCCCAGGCTGGTCTCGGAGCTCCTGGACTCAAGCAATCCACCCGTCTTAGCTTCCCAAAGTGCTGCAATTATAGGCATGAGCTACCACACCTAGCTTGAGAGCCTTATTTATTTATTTATTTATTCATTTATTTATTTATTTTGGAGATGGAGTTTTGCTCTGTTGCCCAGGCTGGAATACAGTGGCACCATCTCGGCTCACTGCAACCTCTGCTCTGGGGTTCAAGCTATTCTCCTGCCTCAGCCTCCTGAGTAGCTGGGATTACGGGCACAAACCACCACACCCAACTAATTTTGTATTTTTAGTAGAGACAGGGTTTCGCCATGTTGGCCAGGCTGGTCTTGAACTCCTAACCTCGTGATCCATCTGCCTCAGCCTCCCAAAGTGCTGAGATTACTGACATGAACCACTGCTCCCAGCCGAGAGCATCATCTTGGTCCCAAATCAAGATTAACTGCCCCAGCTAACCACACCATCCACCTGGTCATATTGATTGTATGGTCCTTTATTTTGCTGGTAAGTCACCTTTGACACCTAAGAGAAGTGTCACTCTGTAAACTCCTAGCCCCATGTTGATCTGGTCATGAAATAAATGTGAGGTTGCCTTCCTCATATGAAAAATTTCTGCCGGGCGCGGTGGCTCACGCCCGTAATCCCAGCACTTTGGGAGGCCCGAGGCAGGCGGATCACGAGGTCAGGAGATCAAGACCATCCTGGCTAACACGGTGAAACCCCGTCTCTACTAAAAGTACAAAAAATTAGCCGGACATGGTGGTGGGCGCCTGTAATCCCAGCTACTTGGGAGGCTGAGGCAGGAGAATGGCGTGAACCCAGGAGGTGGAGCTTGCAGTGAGCCGAGATCGCGCCACTGCACTCCAGCCTGGGCAACTGAGCGAGACTACGTCTCAAAAAAAAAAAAAAAAAAGAAAGAAAGAAAAGAAAAATTTCTGATATAAGTGCAAATCAAACCACAATGAGATACCACTTTATACCCATGAGATTAGCTATTACCAAAACACCTAGAAAATAACAAGTGTCGGCAAGGGTGTGGAGAAATTGGAATCCTCATGCATTGTTGGTAGGGATGTGAAATGGTATATCTACTGTGGAAAAGAGCGTGGTAGTTCTTCAAAAATTCAAAATGGAATTACCGCGTAATCTAGCAATTCCACTCTAGGTATATACTCCAAAGAATTGGGCCAGGTGCGGTGGCACACACCTGTAATCCCGGCACTTTGGGAGGCCGAGACGGGTGGCTTGCTTGAGCTCAGGAGTTTTAGACCAACCTAGGCAACATGGTGAAACCCCATCTCTACAAAAAAATACAAAAGTTAGCTGCCGGCATGGTGGTGCATGCCTGTAGTCCCAGCTACTTGGGAGCCTGAGGTGGGAGGATTGCTTGAGCCCAGGGAAGTCAAGGCTACAGTGAGCAATCATTGCGGCCACTGCCTTCCAGCCTGGGTGACAGAGCAGGACCCTGTCTTTACAAACAAAAAAAAATTGGAAGCAGGGACTCTAACAGGCTTACACACCCATGTTCATAGCAGTGTATTCACCATAGCAAAATGGTAGAAGAAACTCACATGTCGATTGACAGGTAAATGAATATATATAATGCAGCATATACATTCAATGGAGTGTTAGCCTTAAAAAGGAAAGCAATCCTGACATGCTACAACACGGATGAATCTTGAAGACGGTATGCCAAGAGGAAATATATCAGTCACAAAAGGACAAATACTGTACAATTCCACTCATGAGGTCCCTAGAATAGTCAAATTCATAGAGACAGAAAGCAAAATGATGGTTACTAAAAGGGCTAGGAGAAAGGTGTGTTGGGGACTTTGTAGTTAATGGGTAGGGAGTTTCAGTTTGGGAAGATAAAAACTGTTGTGGAGACAGGCCGGGTGTGGTGGCTTATGCCTGTGATCCCAGCACTTTGGGATTACGCCAAGGCGGGTGGATCACTTGAGGCCAGGAGTTTGAGACCAGCCTGGCTAACACAGGGAAACCCTGTCTCTACTAAAGATTAGCTGGGCGTCGTAGTACATCTCTCTAATCCCAGCTTCTCGGGTCAATGAGGCTCAAGAATCAACTGAATCTGGGAGGCAAAAGTTGCAGTGAGCTGAGATGGCGCCTCTGTCCTCCAGCCTAGGCAACAGAGTGAAACCATCTCAAAAAAAAAAAAAAAAAAAGTCACTTCAGCATCAAATCCTCTCCCCTGCCATACCTCTCCCAAAAAGGAGACCAGTAAAGTGAAGTTTTAAGCCAGAGGCAGCTGGACAAGCTCCCAAGGAATTAGAATAGCTTCCAGGCACCAAGATGTCACTACTCAAAGATGACCCGATACAGCAGGGATAGGCGAGACACATTAACTTCAGAGGATGTGGCAGGAGTGAAGACCACCTGCCCAGTCACCTGCCACACACAACAGCCCAGGCCCCGGCAGGGTGACCCTCTGCAGAGCTGCCCCACCAAGACCCCTGGATACTCCTCCACGCTCCTAAGTCACTTACCTCACCAAAGTGCTTCTCGATGATGTTCAAAGCCGACTGGCCAATTAGACGGTTCTCATGCAGCTGTAAAGCCTCAATTCTATCGATCCCACCAAGTTCTTCTATCAGAAGACACAGGTTTTCCTTCTCAGACCGTTTCTCTGCTGCCTGTGACCAAGTACAAGGGGACATGAGACCCCCGGCAGGAGCCTTTGGGGGATGGGGACTCTGTCAGCCCTCAAGGGAGCTGCCCCGAGTGGAAGCAGACCAAAGGCTACCATTCCAGAATGGATAGTTGCAATTTCACTTTTCCCAAATTGGTTGAAAATTACATGATCCTCCTCCCACTTCAGGTATCCACGATATATAGACATATATCATAAATATAGGGCCGGGCTCAGTGTCTCATGCCTGTAATCCAACACTTTGGGAGGCTGAGGCAGGCAGATCACTTGAGGTCAGGAGTCTGAGACCAGCCTGGCCAACATGGTGAAACCTCGTCTCTACTAAAAATACAAAAATTAGTTGGGCGTGGTGGCAGGTGCCTGTAATTCCAGCTACTCAGGAGGCTGAGGCACAAGAATTGCTTGAACCAGGAGGCAGAGGTTGCAGTGAGCTGACATTGCGCCACTGCACTCCAGCCTGGATGACAGCATAAGACTCAGTCTCAAAAAAAAATTAATAAAGAAGATACACAGGGAAGACTCAGAAGGTATCACAATTTTGTTAACATTTTGTGTAGAGACAAGATCTTGCTGCATTACCCAGATTAGTCTCCAACTCCTGGCCTCAAGCAATCTTCCTGCCTTGGCCTCCCAAAGTGCTGGGATTACAGGTATGAGCCACTGCATTTGGCCCAAATATCTTTGTCTCAAAAAAAAAAAAAAAAAAAAGAGTCTCGCTCTATCGCCCAGGCTGGAGTGCAGTGGCGTAATATTGGCTCACTACGCTCTCCACCTCCCAGGTTCAATAGATTCTCCTGCCTCAGTCTCCCAAGTTGCTGAAACTACAGGTACATGCCATGCCAGGCTTTTTTGTATTTTTGTAGAGATGGGGTTTCACCATGTTGGCCAGGCTGGTCTTGAACTCCTAACCTCAGGTGGTGCTCTCACCTCAGCCTCCCAAAGTGCTGGGATTACAAGCATGAGCCAATGCACTTGGCCCAAATATCTATTCTTTATCTGTGTCTTTTGCTCCAAGTTTCAGGGTATCATTGGGTTGAGTTTCTAATCTAGTCTTGACTCAGATCATTCAAGAAAATTATATTAAAAAGATGCTTAAAGTGGACTTCTAAAAGGAGCTCCCTGGTGTTACTTTGAAGCTTTTCAGATGGTTTTGTCACCTATAAAAGAACCTTAACTAAGCTGGACACAGTGGCCCATTCCTGTAATCCCAGCACTTTGGGAGGCCGAGGTGAGAGGATCACTTGAGCCCAGGACTTTGAGACCAGTGTAGGCAACATAGCAAGACCCTGTCTCTGCTAAAAATACAAAAATTAGCTGGGTGTGGTAGCACAAGCCTGTAATCCCATCTACTTGGAAGGCTGAGGTGGGAGGATCACCTGAGCCTAGGAAGTTGAGGCTGCAGTGAGCTGAGATCACAACACTGCATTCTAGCCTGGGTGACAGAGTGAGATCCTGTTTCAAAATATATATATATATTTATATTATTTATATTTTTATTTATTTTTAGAGACAGACTCTTGCTCTGTTGCCCAAGCTGGAGTGCAGTGGCATGATCTTGGCTCACTGCAACCTCCACCACCCGGGTTCAAGTGATTCTCATGCCTCAGCCTCCCGAGTAGCTGGGATTACAGGCATGAGCCACCATGCCTGGCTAATTTTTTTGTAGAGATGGGGTTTCACAATGCTCAGGCTTGTCTTGAAGTCCTGACCTCAGGTGATCTGCACACCTCGGCCTCCCAAAGTGCTGGATTACAGGTGTAAGCCACCGTGCCCAGCCAAAAAACAGTAATTTTTTAAAAGGACCCTAACCAAATGAACCTAGCTAGCCTCCAAAATTGCCCTGATGATCCCTGACCCCCGGTGCTCAAACCCTGTGTAGTTCCCCACCCACATTGAATGGGGATGACCTGTGTAACCAATAGGATGTTGTGGAAGTGACAGAATGTGACCTCCAAGGTCAGGTCATGAAGGACACTGAGGCCTTCACCTTGCTTTTAGACCCCTTACTCATAGGAAGCCAGCTGCCGTGATGTGAGGACACTCAGGCAGCCCAATGGAGAAGGTCCATGTGTCCAAGTGACTTCCCAGTCATCGTGTAAGCCTCCTCAGAAGCCAATCCTCTTGGCTAGGCATGGTGGCTCACACCTGTAATCCTAGCACTTTGGGAGGCTGAGGCGGGAGGATGACTTGAACCCAGGAGTTAGAGAACAGCCTGGGCAATATAGCAAGACCCTGTCTCTACTAAAAATACAAACATTGGCCAGGTGTGGTGGCATCTGGCTGTAGTGCCAGTGATTCAGGTGGCTGAGGTGGGAGGATTGCTTGAGCCCAGGAGATCAAGGCTACAGTGAGCGAGGATCACAGCACTCCAACCTCGGCGGCAGAGCAGAGATCCTATCTCTGTCTGTCTCTCTCTCTCTCTGTGTCTCTGTCTCCGTCTCTCTGTCTCCGTCTGTCTCCGTCTGTCTCCGTCTCCGTCTGTCTCTGTCTCTCTGTCTCTGTCTCTCTGTCTCTGTCCGTCTATCTCTGTCCATCTCTCTCTCCGTCTCTCTCTCCACGTCTCTCCCCGTCTCTCTCTGTCTCTCTCTCTCCCCCCATCTGTGTGTCTCTCTCTCCCCCCGTCTGTGTCTCTCTCTCTCTGTCTGTGTCTCTCTGTCTGTGTCTGTCTGTGTCTCTCTGTCTCTCCGTGTCTCTCTCTCTCTGTCTGTGTCTCTCTGTCTGTCTGTGTCTGTCTGTGTCTCTCTCTCTCCCCGTCTGTGTGTCTCTCTCTCCCCCCGTCTGTGTCTCTCTCTCCCTCCCCGTCTGGGTCTCTCTCTCCCTGTGTGTGTGTCTCTCTCTCTCTCCGTGTCTCTCTCTCCGTCTGTGTCTCTCTCTCCGTCTTTCTCTCTCTCCGTCTGTGTCTCTCTCTGTGTCTCTCTCTCCGTCTGTGTCTCTCTCTCCGTCTGTGTCTCTCTCTCTCTCCGTCTGTCTCTCTCTCTCTCCGTCTGTCTCTCTCTCTCCGTCTGTGTCTCTCTCTCCGTCTGTGTCTCTCTCTCCGTCTGTGTCTCTCTCTCCGTCTGTGTCTCTCTCTCCGTCTGTGTCTCTCTCTCTCTCTCCCCGTCTGTGTCTCTCTCTCTCTCTCCCCGTCTGTGTGTCTCTCTCTCTCTCCCCGTCTGTGTCTCTCTCTCCGTCTGTGTCTCTCTCTCCCCGTCTGTCTCTCTCCCCGTCTGTCTCTCTCTCCGTCTGTGTCTCTCTCTCCGTCTGTGTCTCTCTCTCCGTCTGTGTCTCTCTCTCCCCGTCTGTGTCTCTCTCTCCGTCTGTGTCTCTCTCTCTCTCTCTCTCCCTGTCTGTGTCTCTCTCTCCCTGTCTGTGTCTCTCTCTCTCTCTCCCTGTCTGTGTCTCTCTCTCTCCGTCTGTGTCTCTCTCTCTCCGTCTGTGTCTCTCTCCATCTGTCTCTGTCTCTATAAAGACAGCTACAGCCACTCCCCACCCTGAACTATTAGTGACTGCCCCTTTATCCAATTTACTTTATCCATAACTCCCTACCTGATGTGTCTGTTCTCTGTCTCTCCCCTCATACATAATGTCCATTACAGCAGGGACTTTGCATTGTCATAGTCTGAGCATCTGAAAAAATATCTGGCACATAGACATTTGTTTGAGAAAACGGAGACCATGGTCCTTCGAGATGGCTCTTTTTGTGTTTATCCACAGGACACATGGACAGAGGAGGGTAGAGGTATTGGGGGAAGAGAAATAATCCAACTTGGGTTTTGTTTTGAGACGGAGTCTGGCTCTGTCACCGAGGCTGGAGTGCAGTGGCACCATCTTGGCTCACTGCAACCTCTGCCTCCCGGGTTTCAAGCAATTCTCCCACCTCAGCCTCCCAAGTAGCTGGGATACAGGCATGCACTACCATTCCCGGCTAATTTGACGGGGTTTCACTATGTTGGCCAGGCTGGCCTCAAATTCCTGACCTCAGGTGATCCACCTGTCTCAGCCTCCCAAAGTACAACTTGAATTTTAAGAGCCACATTAAATGCTTGTATCCAGTTGGAGACAGCTATTTACAAACCAACCTGTTCAGAACGGCTCACCTGGAGGATGCAAGAGATGACATCAAGGATGATGAGAACAATTTTAACATCTGGGGCAGTGAGCAGATTCACCAGTGGCTCCAGGACCCCAGAGTGGACGAGCTGGATCAGCTGATCCATGGTGGCCCCTGTTGCAAAGTTTGCCACCGTCCAAACAGCCTCTTTCTGGACTTTAAATTCTCCCTGCAGAACAAGAACGTTTCCATTCTCTACAGATCCTCAAGAACCTAAATATAGGACACCAACTTGGTTCACTTTCTAGGGAGGCTGGTGACAGCCAGGACTGCATGTACAATTTACATAGAATGCCTTGGCTACCTGCCTCTAGCTCTTTCTTTCCCCCCTCACTCTGTCGCCCAGGCTGGAGTGCAGTGGCGCAATCTCAGCTCACTGCAATCTCTGCCTCCCAGGTTCAAGCGATTCTCCTGCCTCAGCCTCCTGAGTAGCTGGGACTACAGGTGTGTGCCACCACGCCCAGCTAATTTTTTATATTTTTAGTAGAGACAGGTTTCACCATGTTGGCCAGGATGGTCTCGATCTCTTGACCTCATGATGCGCCTGTCTCGCTCAGCCTCCCAAAGTTCTGGGATTACAGGCACTCACCACCATACCCAGCTAATTTTTGTATTTTTAGTACAGATGGGGTTTCACCATGTTGGCCAGGCTGGTCTCAAACTCCTGACCTCAAGTGATCCTCCCATCTCGGCCTCCCAAAGTGTTGGGATTATAGGCATGAACCCCCTGCCCAGCTCCTGCCTCTAGTTCTTGATCAGAAGATGGCATCTTTGGAAAGCCAAGAAGAAGGCAGGAGACTCAGGTGGGGTCTTAGAGGGAAGCTCTAAGATCAGATAGGCTCATTTGCCCACATCAGGCCACAGGGAAAAAATGAAACTGACATTAACCAATTCAGGTAATCTACATAGACTAGGAGTTATGCTTGGGGTTTTAGATGACAGTGGCCTATGTCTGCATTTCTAGTCTTTCTGATCTAGTAAAGCTTTGGCCAAGAAGCTGTAAGGCTGGGTACACAGATACAACCTAAGGGACCAAGCCAGCCCAGAGGTGACAGAGAAAGACCATTGAAATATCGTTCAGGTCGGGCACGGTGGCTCACACCTGCAATCCCAGCACTTTGGGAGGCTGAGGCAGGCAGATTGCCTGAGCTCAGGTGTTAGAGACTAGCCTGGGCAACATGGTGAAACCCTGTCTCTACTAAAATACAAAAAATTAGCCGGGTGTGGAGGCGTGCGCCTGTAATCCCAGTTAGGAGGCTGAGGAAGGAGAATCACTTGAACTCAGGAGGCAGAGGTTGCAGTGAGCCAAAATTGTCCCACTGCACTCCAGTCTGGGTGACAGTGGGACACCCAGAGACTCCATCTCCAAAAATAATAATAATAATAATAATAATTGCTCAATAAACCTTTGCATTTATAAAATGCACTTGGCCAGAGATACAGGAGGAATTTATCTTCTATTCTTCTATTCCTGGGTAGGATTTATTCCCATTTTATGATTGGGGAAAACTGACCTCAGCATAAAAAACAAAACAAATAACTTACGGCTCCAAGCAAGTTATAGTTCAAAAGATACCTCTTGAAATATAAATGTCCTTTGATTCATAACTAGATGTTTCTCACTAGAATATGTACAGATTTACAGAGGCGTGCAGGACCAGAAGTACTGAACAGATTGGAAGATGCTATAATTTGGGCAACACACCTGGTCTTTCTCTCTTGCCTAGCTTGTCATACCTGGTGCACCCTGGGAACTCACTACCCAGCCTGAGAACAGGAACACTGCCAGTAGCTTCTCCTCAACCCCATGAGACTCCACCTGCCTCCCCACCCCCAGCCCAAGGTAACCACTCCTGACTATAGATGGTTTAAACATAGCTCATTCCTTTAAAGGTGGCAAAAAGAAAAATGCCAAGGATAGTCATTGCTCCTGCAAAAGGAGAGTACAAATCAGGAGAAATAATGTTTTTTTGTTTTTGTTGAGACAGTTTTACTCTTGCTGCCCAGGCTGGAGTATAGTGGCACTATCGTGGCTCACTGCAACCTCCACCCCCCCAGGTTCAAGTGATTCTCCTGTCTTAGCCTCCCAAGTAGCTGGGATTACAGGCACCCACCACCACACCTGGCTAATTTTTTGTGTTTTTAGTAGAGATGGGGTTTCACCATGTTGGCCAGGCTGGTATCGAACCCTTGATCTCAGGTGATCCACTTGCCTTGGCCTCCCAAAGTGCTGGGATTACGGGCATAAGCCACTGTGCCTGCCCACAACCTTTTTTTTTTTTTTTTTTGAGACAGGGTCTGTGTCACACAGGCTACAGTGCAGTGGTGTGATCCTAGCTCACGGCAGCCTTGACCTCCCGGGCTCAATTGATCCTCCTACCTTAGCCTCCCAAGATGCTGGGACTACAGGCATATGCCACCAAGCCTGGCTAATTTTTGTATACATATATTTTTTGTAGAGAAAGAGTTTTGCCACATTGCCCAGGCTGGTCTCAAACGCCTGAACTCAATCTATCCACCTGACTGGGCCTCCCAAAACGTCGGAATTACAGTCGTGAGCCACTGCACTCAGCCTGCTTTATTGTTTTTCTATGTTTAGATTTGAATTTTGTTGACATTACCACTTTAATCAATTTAACTTTGCTTTCCTTCAGTGTATGATATCACCATAGCATGATATGTTTTTCCTCCTAAAAATAAAAGCTCCACCCTCTTTTGGTAGGGAGAGAATAGATGGCACATTCTTTCACCACCGCTTAGACATAAGCCAATATTTACTAGCTCAAGAGCTTTCTGGATGTTTGAGCCATGGGGTCACCTTGTCATTGAATAATGCTTGTTCCGTCTTCCAAATCTTTAATGGGTTCTTCAGAATGGAACGCCCCCTTCCTTTTTTTCAGGCAAAGCTAGGACTCTGAGGTTTCAGAGCTCTGCTGTGATCTCAATTTGCTTCTGCACCTGTGTCTGGATTCCTGAAGGAGTTCAACCCAGGGCTATTGGAAAGTAGTCCTTTGCCATGGTTGCTGTGTGCGCCACTTACGTTTTTTAGCAGAGCCACCAAGGGAGGCAAGACGTCGTAGGCAAGCAGCTGCTGGATGTGGTGACAAGGCCCCGCTGCTACGTTGCTCAGGGCCCAGGCTGCCTCCTTTTGGATGGAGGGCTTGTTGTGTTGCAGGAGCTGGGGGAGCACGTTCAGCATACCCGCATCAATGGCCATCTGCGTCTGCTCATCTGTGCCCGTGACAATGTTCCCCACGGTGCGGAGAGAAGGAGTCTGGAAGAGCAAGGCTAGAAGTCTAAGTATTTCAAGTCTATCCCAGGAGAAGGCAACAATCACACCAAGTTCTATTCTCTCCCAAACATTGTCATGCTATAGCCGATGGTTGTCTGACAGCCTGTGAACAGGAATTGTATCTGTGATCATTATTCAATTCATCCATGGCCTTTTTATTTATTTTTTATTTATTTATTTATAAAGAGACAGGGTCTTTACTGTTACCCAGGCTGGAATGCAGTGGCATGACCATGGCTCACTGCAGCCTTCAACTCTTGGGCTCAAGTGATCCTCCTCCCCCAGCCTCCCAAGTATCTGGGACTATACGGATGTGCCACCATGCCCGGCTAATTTTTAAGTTTTTTGTAGAGACGGGGGTCTTGCTATGTTGTCCAGGCTGGTCTCAAGTGATCCTGCCTTGGCTTCCCAAAGTGCTGGGATTACAATCATGAGCCACTGTGCCTGGCCCATGGATGTTTAAAGGTGACTTAAAGGAACTTTCTGGCTTCCCACTTGTTTGGCTCAAGTGGGACAGAAATACCCAAGAAATACCTTTATTGAGAAATGCTGTTGTACTTTTCATATGCTTTCAGTTTCATCATCAAATGCTAAATTGACGATAGTGTTTTTTTTTTGTTTTTTGTTTTTTTTTTTTTGAGACAAGGTCTTGCTGTCACCCAGACTGGAGTATAGTGGTACGATTTTGGCTGTCACTGCAACCTCTGCCTCCTGGGTTCAAGCAATTCTCCTGCCTCAGCCTCCTGAGAAGCTGGGATTACAGGTGTGCACCACCATGCCTGGCTAATTTTTGTATCTTTTGTAGAGACAAGGTTTCACCATGTTGCCCAGGCTTGTCTTGAACTCCTGACCTCAAGTGATCTGCCTACCTCGGCCTCCCAAAGTGCTGGGATTACAGGCATGAGCTACTGCGCCCAGTGACTATACTCTTTATCGTATAATGACTGAATTAGTATTTATCATCAGTGTCAAGCATGTTGCATATTTAATTGGAGATAATGAGATCTCAATGCCATTTCCTGGTGTGATTGGGAAGCCCTTCATAATGGCTCAGAAGATCCCCAGGACAGGTCTACGATTGGGCTCAAAACAACAACTCTCCTACAATAGCTGACTATGGCTTTATTCAGATTTCTCTGTACTGTAGTGGCAGCCCCAGTAAAGCCCAGCAACAGTTCTAGAATTTTCCTAGCCTATTAGGCTACTTACCTGATACCAAAGTGAGAGGTAGAAGTGTACTTCAGGCCAGTCATGGCCTTACCAGGGCAGCTCCAAATAGGCCCCAGAACCCGGGGGTAAGCAACTTCTTAGAGAATTTACTTCTCCACTTTGGGAGGCTGAGGCGGATGGATCACTTGAGTCCAGGAGTTTGAGACCAGCCTGGCCAACATGGTGAAACACCGTCTCTACTAAAAATACAAAAATTAGCTGGGTGTGGTGGTGCACACCTGTAGTCCCAGCTACTTGGGAGGCTGAGGCAGGAAAATTGCTTGAACCCAGGAGACAGAGGTTGCAGGGAGCCAAGATTGTATCACCACACTCCGGCCTTGGCAACAGAGTGAGACTTTGTCAAAAAACAACAACAACAACAACAATTGCTTGTCTTATCTCATACTCTCCATGCCCCTAGGACTATCCCGAAGCCACCTTGACATCTGAGAAGTCCTATGCTAATCTCAAAATAGATGATCACTAAGGCTGCAGAATATGCAATATTAGGTAAAAGATTAAGAAAATAAAGAGCAGGCAGCATAGAGACATCTTCAATATAATGTACCCACATTTCAAAGCAGTATATGATATAGGTGACATGTTTAATAACATAGCAAAGCAGCAGGGCATGGTGGCTCATGCCTGTAACCCCAGCACTTTGGGAGGCTGAGGTGGGCAGATCACCTGAGGTCAAGAGTTCAGGACCAGCCTGGCCAACTTGGTGAAACCCTGTCTCTACTAAAAATACAAAAATTAGCTGGGCGTGATGGTAGTGGGTGCCTGTGATCCCAGCTACTCGGGAGGCTGAGGCAGGAGAATTGCTTGAACTCGGGAGGTGGAGGTTGCAGTGAGCCAAGATTGTACCACTGCACTCCAGCCTGGATGACAGAGAGACTCCGTCTCACACACACAAAAAATAATAACCTAGAAAAGCAATTAGTAATGGTTTTACTTGCTTTCTGCCTATATCTGAGCTAGTCTAAGAGAACAAACTGGGGAGAGGATAATGGGTTGTTTTTTTTTTTTTTAATCCCCAGTCTCACTGTCACTCTGGCTGGAGTACAGTGCGCCATCATAGCTCACTGCATCCTCAAACTTCTGGGCTCAATAAATTCTCCCAACTCTGCCTCCCCAGTAGCTGAGACTACAGGTATGCACCACCACACCCAGCTAATTTTTTTTTTTTTTTTTGAGATGGAATGTCACTGTCACCCAGGCTGGAGAGCAGTGGCACGATCTCAGCTCACTGCAACCTCCACCTCCTGGGTTCAAGGAATTCTCCTGCCTCAGCCTCCCGAGTAGCGGGAATTACAGCTGTGCGCCATCACACTCAGTTAATTCTTTGGTGTTTTACAAATAAATTTTTGTATTTTTGTATTTTTACGGCTGTGAGCCACCGTGCCCGGCCTTTTTAAAAAAAAAAAAAAAAAAAAAAAAAGCTGAGGCCAGGCACAGTGGTTCACGCCTGTAATCCCAACACTTTGGGAGGCCGAGGTGGGCAGATCACGAGGTCAGGAGATCGAGACCGTCCTGGCTAACACGATGAAACCCCATTTCTACTAAAAATGCAAAAATTAGCCGGGCGTGGTGGCAAGCGCCTGTAGTCCCAGCTACTCGGGAGGCTGAGGCAGGAGAATGGCGTGAAACTGGGAGGCGGAGCTTGCTGTGAGCAGAGATTGCACCACTGCACTCCAGCCTGGGCGACAGAGCAAGACTCTGTCTCAAAAAAGGAAAAAAAAAAAAAATGGAGATGGGGTCTCACTATGTTTCCCAGGCTGGTCTCGAACTCTTGGCCTCAAGCAATCTGCCTGCCTCAGCCTCCCAAAATGTTGGATGACAGGCGTGAGCCAGTATACCCAGTGGAATTTTCTTTTATACTTGCATAAGAAATTCAAATGTTATGATGAGCTTATACACCCATTCAGTATAAGTCAATTTGCTAAAGTCTACACATAGACTGCTAGAAGGAGACTGTGTATGAATAGTTCACTGGGTGGTGGATTATAAGTAATTTCACTTGGTGCTTTTCTTTTTCTAGTTATCCAGTTAAGAAAAAGTCAGTTACTTAACACCCACTAGGATTTGACATCAAAATAGATTCAAGCTTTTGGCCACAGAGTAGCAAAGATGGGCAGGCACAGTGGCTCACACCTCTAATCCCAGTCGTTTGGGAGGCTGAGGCGGGTGGATCACCTGAGGTCAGGAGTTCGAGACTAGCCTGGCCAACATGGTAAAACCCTGTCCCTACTAAAAATACAAAATGAGCCGGGCGTGGTCGTTGGCATCTATAATCCCAGCTACCCAGGAGGCTGAGATAGGAGAATCGCTTGAACCTGGGAGGCAGAGGTTGCAATGAGCTGAGATTGTGCCACTGCATTCCAGCCTGGGTGACAGAGCAAGACTCTGTCTCAAAAAAAAAAAAAAAAAAAAAAAAAAAAAGCAAAGACCAGGGAAATGCAGATGACAAACCTTGCCCCAGAACCTGCTAAAGTGACTATGACCTGAGGACTCGAATCCACAGGGCCCAGGATTGCATTTACCAAGACATTGAGTTCTGAGCTGGTCATGAGCACTACCAGCCTGGGCAGGACCCCCGTGTTAACCACTTGGCCGATGCGCTTGTTGGAGCCGTCGGTGAGGTAGGACAGTGCCCAGCAGGCGTCCGAGAGAACCTCACTGTCCTGGTGCTGCAGGAGGTGAAGGAGGGCCGGCAGTATCTGCTTCACCGCAGTGTCGCAAGGGTATGGGTTCTTGTTTCGGCACAGATTCGACAAGGTCCACGTGATGTTCCGCAGAAATGTGATCTGTAACAAGGAGACTGCCTCCAGCATTGGGTGCAAAGGAGAGAAAATGCAAACAGCAGTGTGTTCTTACCATTTCCAATCAATACCATAGATCAGCATGAACCAGAGCTTTTTAAAATTTTATTTATTATTTTCAGACAGCCTTGCTCTGTCACCCAGGCTGGAGTGCAGTGATGCAATCTTGGCTCACTGCAACCTCTGCCTCCTGGATTCAAGTGATTCTCCTCCCTCAGCCTCCTGAGTAGCTGGGATTACAGGTGCCCGCCACCACACACGCCCAACTAATTTTTGTATTTTTAGTAGAGATGGGGTTTCACCATGTTGCCCAGACTGGTCTTGAACTCCTGGCCTCAAGTGATCTGCCGGCCTCAGCCTCCCAACGTGCTGGGATTACAGGGGTGAGCCATTGTGCCCGACTGAACCAGAGCTTTTGAACTTCAAATAGAAATGTGTTCTAGGCAGTGATGTGTATTAGGGACACAGAACGAGGTTCGTATTTCACATTCCAATGTTAGATGGAGGTTTCCTTTGTCTTTCAAAATGTCCTTTCCCATTTGATTGATGACCTAATTTCATTTTTCACTGACGACAAGATCAAGCAGGAGTTACTTGGTCTTCCCACTGGTCTAAAACACTACTGGCATGTCATCCCCAGATTTCTAATCTTCTAATTGAGAATCAGTCTTCCTACTCTGCCTCTGGATCCCATCCCTTTTGGCCTTTTATTACTAGTTTTAGTTTTAGTAGAGACAGGGGTCTTGCTATGTTGCCCAGTCTGGACTTCAACTCCTGGGCTCAAGTGATCTGCCTACCTCCACCTCCCAAAGTGATGACAGGCCTGAGTCACCACATCTGGCCCTTACTTTTTGCCTTTAAAGATTCCGCCCAGAATCATCCCTGCCCCCAAATCACTCCCACCAGTAAGGAAACATACCCTGGGACTGTCAGCCCCTCCCCTTCTGCCCCTTTCAGCCATCATCCCACTTCTGTCTTTCAGAGTCTACCCTCAGAGAGGCATCTATATTCACTGTCTACCTCCCAGATTCCCAATTGTTGGGGGTTTTTGTTTGTTTGTTGAGACAGGGGCTCACTCTGTTGCCCAGGCTGCAGTGCAGTGCCGTGATCATAGCTCACTACAGCCTCAACCTCCCAGGCCCAAGTGATCCTCCTACTTCTTCCTCCTGAGTAGCTGTGGCTAGACATGCTTTTTGTAGAGCAAAGTCTTGCTATGTTGCCCAGGCTGGTCTCAAACTCCTGGGCTCAAGGGATCCTCCTGCCTCGGCCTCCCAAAATGCTGGGATTACAGACATAAGCGCCTGGCCTCCAATTGTTCTTCAGGCCATTCTAGTCATGTTTCTAACCCTTCTTTGGGGTTAGGGATGGGAATCAGCTCCTTCCAAGTCACCAAACTCAGCAGCTGCTTCTTGGTCCTAAAGTTACTGTCCCTCTCAGCTGTGGTTAGTAGTCAGCCCTTCCTTTTTGAAGGAGCTCTTGGCTGGGCGTGGTGGCTCACACCTGTAACCCCAGCACTTTGGGAGGCCGAGGCAGGTGGATCATGAGGTCAGGGATTCAAGACCAGCCTGGCCAAGATGGTGAAACCCCGTCTCTACTAAAAACACAAAAATTAGCCAGGCGGGGTGGCATGTGCCTGTAATCCCAGCTACTCGGGAGGCTGAAGCAGGAGAATCACTTGAACCCAGGAGGCGGAGGTTGCAGTGAGCTGAGATTGCACCACTGCACTCCAGCCTGGTGACAGAGCGAGACTCTGTCTCAAAAAAAAAAAAAAAAAAAAAGCAGAAAAAAAAGAAAGAGCTCTTCTTGGCAACTGTGACACCAAACCTGGTTTTCTATGGCCAAATTAGCTGTTTCTACTTAGTCTTTTTGGCAGGCTCTGCCTGACTTTAGAACCTTAGAGCCCACAGGACTGGGTCTCAGGCTCTCCTCACACTCTAGGTCAGGGGTTGAAAACTTTTTCGGTAAAGGGCCAGATCTTAAACATTTTTAGCCTGTGGCTTCTGTGGCAACAACAACTGTCCTTGTAGCCCAGACAGTATGTAAATGAGTGTGGCTGCATGCCAGTAAAACTTTTTTTTTTTTTTTTTTTGGGAGACAGGGTCTCACTCCGTCATCCAGGCTGGAGTGCAGTGGTACAATCACAGCTCACTGCAGCCTCAAACTCAAGCAATCCTCTCGCCTTGGCTTCTCAAGTAGCTGGGACTACAGACACGTGCCACCATGCCCAGCTTGATAAAACTATTTACAAAGCAAGCGGCCAGCCAGGTCACGTTTGTGACCCCTGGCCCCAGCTGACCTTGCCTGGCTGGGTGACATATACACATATGTCACCTAGCAAGGCACATCTGTCAATCCGACTCTGCTGCAATGGTGTCTCCAACTCGCCTCAACTTCATGCCTGCAACAAAAGCTCCAATTTCTTTTTTTCCTGCACTTTTCCCCTTTCTCTAGGAAGACAATCATCTGAACAATCTAACCTGAAACCTAGGGGCATCCTGGCTTCTTGCTGTCTCCCTTTCATGTCTAGAATGGCTATGTCCCAGACCCACCTGCTTCACCATCTCCCTCTGCTATACAATTTTTTTTTTTTTTGAGATGGAGTCTTGCTCTGTCACCAGGCTGGAGTACAGTGGCACAATCTCGGTTCACTGCAACCTCCACCTCCCAGGTTCAAGAGATTCTCCTGCCTCAGCCTCCTGAGTAGCTGGGAGTACAGGTGCGTGCCACCACACCCAGCTAATTTTTGTAATTTTAGGAGACGGGGTTTCACCGTGTTGGCCAGGATGGTCTTGATCTCTTGACCTCGTGATCCGCCCACCTCGGCCTCCCAAAGTGCTACCGCATCTGGCCTCTCTCTGCTATATAATTCTATGGCAGGCAACCAGAAGGGCCTTTCTGAAAGATCAGACCACTCTACTCCCTTGCCTCAAAATCCTCCAAAGCCTCCCTGCTGCTAGCAGGAAGATGTCTAAGCCCTTTTCCTGCTTGCCATCTTAAGTGTTCTCTACTTAAACTCTCTCGGTCATGGCTAGTCTTTTATTGGTTCAACCATGTCAGATTTTTCTCCCATCTTGAAGAGTTTTGAGACAGAGTCTTGCTCTGTTGCCCAGGCTGGGGCACAGTGGCGCGACCTTGGCTCACTGCAACCTTCGCCTCCCAGGTTCAATCAATTCTCCTGCCTCAGCCTCCCAAGTAGCTGGGACTACAGGAGCGTGCCACCATGCCTGGCTAGTTTCTGTATTTTTAGTAGAGATAGGATTTCGCCATATTAGTCAGGCTGGTCTCAAACTCCTGACCTCAGGTGATCCACCCGCCTCAGCCTCCCAAATTGTTGGGATTACAGGTGTGAGCCATGGTTCCCAGATGAAGGTTTTGAACATAGTCCTCTGGCTGCTCTTCATTTTTGTTTGAGGCAAATCGAGAACCCAGTTCCTAAACCAGAAGTCCTCTTCAATCAATAACCACAAATCAACCAACCTTGACTCTAAGCCTCAAAAGAAGAGCCTGTTCCCCATGAACAGAACTGGTGAGACATTAACCCATTTATGCCGGAGGTTGCAAATTTTTTTGTGTGAAAAATCAGACCTTGGTAATGACCATGAGCAGTGGGATATAAATAACTCCCACAGGCTTAGTGTTCCAATAATGGAACACTAGGCATATATGCTAAACTGTGACCCTAGAATGGAGATTTCAGTCATCTATTTTGCAAGATGGCAAGCTTGTAGGCCTCTTCCAATGCCTCAAAGAGAAGGATCAGGGGCTACTGGCCCCTAAAGACAGAGCTGAGTCAATCTTTACCTAAAATGATACTCAGTCCTAAGCCTTGCTATTATTAGTTTATTTAGAGACAGAGTCTCAATCTGTCACCCAGGCTGGAGTGCAGTGGTGTGATCTTGGCTCTCTGCAGCCTCCATCTCCTGGGCTCAAGCAATCCGTCCACCTCAGCCTCCTGAGTAGCTGAGACTACAGGTGTACACTACCATGCTCAGCTAATTTCTTTATTTTTAGAAGCATGGTCTCACTATGTTGCCCAGGCTGGTTTTGAACTCTTGGTGTCAAGTGATCCTTCTGTCTTGGCCTAACAAGCACTGGAATCACAGACATGAGCCACCATGCCCAGTCTTGAGCCTTGTTTATGAGGTTCTAAGAGGCCAGGCAGCAGCCACATGATCTAGCATTGGATTTGGAAGTACGTCCCAATTTCCCAACATTAGAATTTGTTACCTAACGAGGTTCTCTCTCATTTAAAGACATCCACTTGGCCTGGTACTGTGGCTCACGTCCATAATCCCAGAACTTTGAGAGGCCGAGGTAGGAGGATTGCTTGAAGCCAGGAGTTCAAGACCAGCCTGGGCAGAATGGTGAGGCTCCATCTCTATTAAGATTATTTTAAAATTTTAATTCAAAAAAAAAAAAAAGAGAAAGAAAAAGACACTTACCGGCAGGGTGGGTGAAATCAAGGCTAGCAGATGTGGGATGGCATTGCTTGTGATGACGTTATCTCTGAACTCTGGGCCATCACCTACAAATAGATCAGAATGTGACATTTAGAGAGAGAACAAAGACAATCCTGAAGTGGGTGACTAATTTTTTAAGAGTGTGCAAAGGGCAAGAGACAAAAACTCATTCCCGGGTTTAGCAAGTAGGTAGTAGAGCCACGTACTAAATTCTGGAAGTCTGGTGTGGCTGGTGGGTGGACAGTCCTGATGTAACAGGCAGGCATCACACAGCAGCAACTGCTAGAAGCAGAGCCAGCCAACTCAGCCAAGGTGGGCTGTTGGCATCTCACAGCATGGTTCTCAGGAAGACGAAGGCTGGTCCAGACCAAGTTGTCTTCCCAGAAGACCTTGGCACAGGGCAGTAACTTCCAATGCAACTCAGAACAAAGTCTGGGGATCTGCAGGTGCTGGTGACCAGCCATCAGCTACCTTAGCTAGGATAACAATCTTAGACCCTAGAAGTCTATTTGTATTTGTCAACCATCAAAGGCAAGTCATCACATTGTACCATCCAGTCTTGCCTACTTTACTGCACCAAGCAAAATGAGAGACAACTTCTCTAATAGGCACTTTTTCCTTCTGCAGCCTTTTATTTTTTTTTTGGTGGGGGAGGGGGATACAGGATCTCACTCTATTGCCCTGGCTGGAGTGCAGTGGTGCGATCATAGCTCACTGCAGCCTCGACCTCCAGAACTCAAGCAATTGTCCCACCGTAGCCTCCTGAGTAGCTGGGACTATAGGCATACACCACTATGCCTGGTGAATATTTTTATTTTTTGTAGAGATAAGTTCTCACTACATTGCCCAGGCTGGTCTCAAACTCCTGGGCTCAAGCCATCCTCCCACCTCTGCCTCCTAAAGTGCTGAGATTAAAGGCATGAGTCACTACGCCAAGCCTCTGCAAGCTTTTGTTTTCTTTTAGCAGTTATTTTATATTCTGTTTGCTAATTCCAATATGTGGAGTCCTTGGAGGTCTAATCATACTGTTTCTGCTGACTCAGTCACGGGGGTTATTGCTTCTCTGAACTTGAAAATGCTAATAGTCGGCCAATCTTAATTTGTCAAAATCCTGAGGGACCTAATTGAGTTTTCCCTAGAAAGTCACTGGATTGATGTCAGCCAAGAATCTGGGGGCTTCCGACCCTACAGCACTAATTCACTAGACCATGCAGGAAAGAGCATCGAGTGCCACATTCAGAAAGGTAGTCTGAGGATTCCACTTTCAGGGAAGGCTTGTTAGCCCAAACCAAGGAGTTTTTTGTTGTTGTTGTTTTGTTTTTGTTTTTGGCACGTTCCCTTAGCAACTTCCACTGAAGGCAGAGTCCTTCTGGGGTCCCGAGTTATGTAAGGGTCTATCATAAACTCCCACACTGCATAAGCCAAAGACTTGTTCTTGAAGCCACGAAGCCCTGAGGCTGTAGGACCTTAGTGTTGGCAGATGTCTCTAGTTAGCCTGTGGCTTCAGTAGACACTGTATCATCCTGTTTCAGCTTCAATATTTGGCCTCTAAACTTGGATTTGAGGGCTTTTGGTGTTTTGAGACAGAATCTCCCTCTGTTGCCCACACTGGAGTACAGTGGCGTTATCTTGGCTCACTGCAACTTCCTCCTCCCAGGTTCAAGCGATTCTCCTGCCTCAGCCTCCCGAGTAGCTGGGACTACAGGGCATGCACCACCATGCCTGGCTAATTTTTGTATATTTAGTAGAGACGGGGTTTCACCATGTTGGCCAGGCTGGTCTTGAACTCCTGACCTCAAGTGATCCGTCCGCCTTGGCCTCCCAACATGCTGGGATTACAGACGTGAGCCACCGTGCCTGGCCTGGCTGTGAGTTTGTAAACAGCTCATTGTACCCTTGCCAGCACTTCTAGGTACTTACATGGCAAAGTGTTCTGGGACATCGAGTATACCCCACCACCCAAAGAACCCTTATAGTATCCCACACACCTGGCCCCGTTTTCTTAGCCCACTAAGGGGAGAGTCTCACCGGCTATATTACCAAGAGCCCACACTGCCTGTTCACACACAGCCACGTTGGAGGAAGACAGGAGCTCAATCAAGGGCTGGATGGCTCCCCCTTCTACCACGGCACGAGTCTGCTCCGAAGTCCCTGAAGCGATGTTGGTCAGGGCCCAGGCAGCCTCAAACTGCAAGCAGGGGTAAAGTGATGACTTCAGGAACTCCACCATCCTGGGAATGAGGCCCGCTTCAATGACCAGTTTCAGAGGGGGGTTCTTTTCCCGGGATAGCATTTTCCTATGCAATGAAAGAGAGGGCAGGGGAGGGGGAGGTCAAGTGAGAGAGGTATTAAGGACCTCCTTTTAGGCCAGGTGCGGTGGCTCACACCTGTAATCTCAGCACTTTGGGAGACCAAGGCGGGCAGATCACTTGAGGTCGCAAGGTCAGGAGTTCGAGACCAGCCTGGCCAACATGGTGAAACCCCGTCCCGTCTCTACTAGGAATATAAAAATTAGCTGGGTGTGGTGGTGCACACCTGTAATCTCAGCTTCTCTGGAGGCTGAGGCAGGAGAATCACTTGAACCCAGTAGGCGGAGGTTGCAGTGAGCTAAGATCATACCATTGCACTCCAGCCTGGGTGACAGAGTGAGACTCCATCTCAAAAGAGAAAAAAAGAACCTCCTTTTATACATAAGCCACATAGCTGGGCTGGAGCTACTTAACATCCTAGTGTTCAGCCGATAGCATTTTTCAGTATTAAATCAACATTTTCCCCTTTAAGGTGTTATCTACAAGATGAAATTTCTGTAGAGGCCAATGTAAATTAAGCAATTCATCTCTGACAACACATCGAAGCTTTTAAATTGCCCTCAAGGACAGTGTAGAATAGCAATTTCATCTTTTAGATGGGCTAGCCTTTTCCTGTGTTTTACGGGCATGTTGCCAATGCCAAGAAACCAAATAGGCCACTGGCGCTCCAGCCATCACTGGAGCTCATTGCTAACTATGAACCTGCAACAGCAGAAGTCTGTTTGGAGATACCTGGCTGTCTGGGTGGCCTGGAAACATAGGACTGGATCTGAGCTATTCACACCTTCAATTATTTCACCCAGAGTGAGGCTGACCTGCAAGAAGAGACACATTCAGGTCAGACTGTCTGCCAAAATGAGCTGTAAACATCACCTACTGTAGCCATCATCCATCTGATTAAAACAGCCTGGCTTGAACAGGATGTCCCATCTTGCATGCTGTTCTATATTTGGGGAGGGGAGAATATAGTCCACAGATCTCACAGATCTGTGTGTTCCTTCCCATGCTTAGGGGAGAAGTAATTCCTATCATTAGTTGGATCCCAAGAACATTTTTATCCCGTGCAGTAAGAATGTGCTAGTGGATACAAAACAAAATGGCAGACTAAGGACATCCAAAAAATTCTCTCCTCCATAGAGGCAAAGAGAAAACTGACAAAAATAGAATCAACTTTTTCAGCACTGTAGAAATTGACCAAAGGCTTGCGGCCAATTGTTTTATTCAAGCCAGGAAGTGTTTATCCAAGAAAGACAGCTGAATCTCAGTAAGTAGCATGAGAGCTTTGTGGCATTTTGACTTGCCCTATTCCCACCCACCCTCAGCTCCATGGTAACCCTGAAAACCAACAGTCCACAATCATTGTGAAAAACCAACAGCCTCACAACCACCAGAAGAGGCAAAATAGGTAGGTCCTCCTTTGGAGCCTCATTCCCAGAAAATTATTATTTGATCTGTCTGGTCATTCCCTGAAAGATCCCACTTACAGACTATTTTGACTCAGAGCTTACTCAGTATGAAAAGGCTTTTCCCTAAGAATGTTCATTGAAAACAGAGGAAGTTGTTTAACTTCACAGCTACCTGAGAGGTTGAATAAGAGTTGGGATAAACAACAGGCTAACAAAAAAACTTGAAAGGGAATATCATGTATAGGGCTATGCATATGCTTAAAAACAACAACAACAACAACAACAACAACAAAACTAAGACCCTCAGCTCTTCCCTCTCACTGACTTTGAAGCTCTGTGCAAACAGGAAGTGAAGGCTTACGTCAGAATTGTCAACTGCCTGGCTGAGTGGTGAACACATGCCCCCAACACAGAGCTTCTTGGCAAAAATTGAGTGTTCTTTTCTCCGTGGTTCCAAGTGTTAAAATAAGTCTCTAATTATTAGTTGACCACTAAGCAAACCAAGCAGACACTGCAGCAGCCACACATCACAAAAAAATACAGATTTTAGATAATTAGCTCAGAAACTACTAAACGAGCACACCCAGCAACAACAGCAAACCCTGGGGCAATGGAAAATCTGATTTCTAGAGTTGTCACACTATTTTAAATGACTAGTTTTCAACAAAGATTGTGAGACAAGCAAAGAAAGTGTGACACACACATATACATATATATGTGAAAAAAGCAATCAATAGCAATAGTCCCTGAGGAGACTAGATGTTGAACTAGACAAAGATTTTAAATATAGTCAAAGAACTAAACCATGACTAAAGAACTAAAGTGCAACAATGCTGTCACACTAAATAGAGAATATCAGTGAACAGATATCAGTTATTGGAAGGAGCCAGATACAAATTCTGGAATTGGAGAATACAATAACTGAAACAAAAATTCACTAAAGGGGCTTAACAGCAGATTCAAGCAGACATAATAAAGCAGCAGTGAAGCTGAAGATAGGTTAATTGGAATTATCCAGTCTGAGGAAGATAACACACACAAGAGAGACTGAAGATGAAAATTGACAGATCTTTAGAGATCTGTGGGACATCATCAAGGATACCAACAAATGCAGAATAGGAAGGAGAAGAGGGAAAGAGGCAGAAAGTATATTTAAAGAGATAATGGCCAAAGAAATTCCCAAATCCAATAGAATAATTAGTCTACACATCTGAAAAGTTCAATGAGCTCCAAACGGAATAAATCCCAAGATCCAGACATATTATAATCTAACTGTTGAAAGCCAAAACTACAGAATCAAAAACATTGAAACCAGCAAAAGAGAAGCAATTCATGTACAAAGCCTCAATAAGATTAACAGCTGATTTCTTATCAGAAAGCATCAAGGCCAAAAAGCTGAGGTGCAGTGAGCCAAGATCGCAGCATTGCACTCCAGCCTGGGTGATAAGAGTAAAACTCCATCTCAAAAACAACAACAACAAAAAAACTTTACCAACTTTACAAAAAAAAATTCTCACTCATTCTTTGAGGCTAGTATTACTCTGATACCAAACCAAGGATATTACAAGAAAAGTATACGCTAATATCCCTTATAACTACTGATGCAAAAATTCAACAAAATAGGAGGAAACTAAATGCCTAAACGTATGAAACATATGGTCAACATATTGGTCATCATGATGAATTAGGATTTAACTCAGGAATTCAGGAGTGGTTTAACATGTGAAAAAAAATCAACATAGTACCCCGTATTAATAAAGGGGGGGATCCCACATGATCATCTCAATGCAGAAAAAACATTTAATGAAATTCAACATACTTCCATAATAAAAAAAAACACTCAACAAACTGGAATAAAAGGAAACTTCTTCATTCTGATAAAGGCATCTACAAAAAACTCAGAGGTAGCCTCATACTTAATGGTGAAAGTCTAAAAGATTTCCCCCAAGATCAGGAATAAGACAAGGATGTTGCTCTTTTCACTTTTATCCAACATGGCATTGGAAGTTCTAGATGCATTAATTAGGCAACAAATAAAGTGCACCCAGATTGGAAAGGAAGAAATAAAACTATTTGAAAGTGACTTAATCTTATATGTAGAAAATCCTAAGGAATTTACACCAAAAGCCTAGAGCTAATAAAATTCAGCTAGGTTGCAGAATTGATATACAAAAATTAATTGTATCTTTACATGCTAGCAGTGATCAAAAATCAAAATAAAGCAATTTAATTTACAACATAAAAAGAATAAAATGCTTAGTAATAAATTTATTGAAAGAAATCCAAGAGTTATATGCTGCAAACTGTAAAAAAAAAAAAAAAAAAAAAAAAAAAAAAAAGGACTGAAATGAAAAGGTATCCCATGTTCATGGACTGGAAGACTTAACATTGTTAAGATGGCAATACTCCAACCTTATAAATTCAATGACTCCATTCTATAGGTTGAATGCAATCTCCATCAAAATCGGAGCTGCCCTTATTGTAGAAATTGACAAACTGATTTTAAAATTCATATGGAAATACAAAGGGTCCAGAATAGCCAAAATTATATTGAAAAAAAGAACAAAGCTGGAAGACTCACACTTCCCAATTTCGAAACTTACCACAAAGCTACAGTAATCAAACCTTTGTTTGATGACAAAGATAAACATATAGATCAATGGAAGAGAACTGAGAGTCCACAAATGAACCCTCACATTCACGGTCAATTGATTTTTTTGACAAAGGTACCAAGACAATTCAATGGGTAGAAAATAGTCTCAAATAACTGTGCTGGTACAACTATGTATCACATGCAAAAGCACAAAGTTGGACTCCCATTCTCACCATTTACAAAAATTAACTCCAAATGGCTCAAAGGCCTAAAAAAGTAAGAGCTAAAATTATAAACTCTTAGAAAGAAATATAGGCACAAATCTTTGTGACCTTAGATTAGGCAATGAATTTTTAGATATGATACCTAAAACACAAACAACCAAGAAAATAAACTAGACTTCTTCAAAATTAAAAAATTTTATGCTTCCAAGGATACTATCAAGAAAGTGAAAAGACAACCCACAGAACAGAATATATTTGCAAGTCATATCTGCTAAGGTTTAATATCTAGAATATATAAAGAATTCTTACAACTCAATAAAAAATACTTTATTTGACTTAAAAATGGACAAAGGGCTGGAATATTTTTTTTTTTTTTGGTGGGGGGACAGAGTCTCGCTGTCTTACTCAGGCTGGAGTGCAGTGGCACAATCTCAGCTCACTGCTCAAGCTATTCTCCTGCTTCAGCCTTCCTAATAGCTGGGACTACAGGTGCATGCCACCACACCCAGCTAATTTTTATGTTTTTAGTAGAGACGGGGTTTCACCATGTTGGCCAGGATGGTCTTGAACTCCTGACCTCAAGTGATCCATCCGCCTCAGCCTCCTAATATGCTGGGATTATAGGCATGAGCCATCAGGCCTGGCTAATTTTTGTATTTTTCGTAGAGACGCGGTTTCACCATGTTGGCCAGGCTGGTCTCGAACTCCTCAGCTCAAGTGATCCTCCTGCCTCAGCCTCCCAATGTGCTGGGATTACAGGCATGAGCCACCATGCCCGGCATCTGCTTTTGTCATCACATTGCTCTTCTTATAAGAATCATCGAATGCCAGGCCCACCCAGATAATCCATTATCACCTCTCTATCTCAAAATCCTTAATTTAATCACATATGCTACATCCCTTTCCTCATAGAGTAATATTCACAGGTTTGGGGATTAGAAGATGCAGACACTTGGGGTGCCACGATACAGCCTACCACAAAGAGTGAAACAGGCTTAGTTCATAACCCAGTTATTCTCAGTGGAACTGAAGACACCCATCCACACAAAAACTTGTACACAGATGTTAATAACAGCATTCATCATAACAACCAAAAAGTGGAAACAACTCAAATGTCCCCCAATTAATAAATAAACAAGGCCGGACACGGCGGCTCACACCTGTAATCCCAGCACTTTGGGAGACCAAGGCAGGCAAATTGCCTGAGGTCAGGAGTTTGAGACCAGCCTGGCCAACATGGTGAAACCCCATCTCTACTAAAATATAAAATTAGCAGGTGATGCATGCCTGTAATCCTAGCTACTCGGGATGCTGAGGCAGGAGAATGGCTTGATCCCGGGAGACAAAAGTTGCAGTGAGCCGAGATTGTGCCATTGCATTCCAGCCTGGGTGACAGAGTGAGACTCCATCTTACAAACAAATAAATGGATAAACAAAATGTGGTCTCTCCATATAACAGATTATCATTCTGCCCAAAAGGAATGAAGTATTGATATATGCTACAACATGGATGAACTTTGAAAACATAAAAGCTCAACACAAAAGCTCACATGTTTATATGATTGCATTTCTAGGGAATGTCTAGAATAGGTCATTCCAGAGAGGCAGAAAGTAGACTAGTGTTTGCAGAGACGGTGGGGGATGAGGAATGGGGCGTGACTCCTGAATGACTGGAGTTTCTATTTGAGGTGATGAATAGGTTCTGGAATTAGCTAGTGGCAATGGTTGCACAACTTTGTGACTATGCTAGAAACCACTGATTAGGCACTTAAAGAGTGAATTTTGATGTGAATTATACCTTCATTTCTTTAAAAAATATGCGAATACGCCAAGCACAGTGGCTCATGCCTGTAAACCCAGCACTTCGGGAGGCTGAGGCAGACAGATCACGAGGTCAGGAGGTTGAGACCATTCGGGCTAACATGGTAAAAAACCGTCTCTACTAAAAATACAAAAAATTAGTTGGGTGTGGTGGTGGGCACCTGTAGTCCTAGCTACTTGGGAGGCTGAGGCAGAATTGCTTGAACCCAGGAGGCGGAAGTTGCGGTGAGCCAAGATCGTGCCACTGCACTCCAGCCTGGGCGACAGAGTGAGACTCTGTCTCCAAAAAAAAAAAAAAAAGCTAATATGGGACCAAAAGAAAAACAACTTTTTGGGGTTGTTTGTTGGAGTGAGATGGAGTCTCACTCTGTCACCCATGGGTTGAAGTGCAGTGGCACGATCTTGGCTTAGTGCCACCTCTGCCTCCCAGGTTCAAGCAACTCTCCTGCTCAGCCTCCTGAGTAGCTGGGATTACAGGCACACACTACCACACCCGGCTAATTTTTGTATTCTTAGTAGAGATGGGGTTTCACCATGTTGGCCAGGCTGGTCTCGAACTCCTGACCTCAGGTGATCCACCCACCTCGGCCTCCCAAAGTGCTAGGACTACAGGTGTGAACCACTGTGCTTGGCCTTTTTTCCCTTTTGTTTTATATCATCCTTGGATGGGGGGATTCTAGGGACTGCTCCAAACAAATGAAGCTAACTAGAGATATAGTTCGGACTCCTACGGCAACTCAGAATGACTGTACACATTTCATTGATGAATGGGAACGCATCATTGGACCCAATTTGACAAAAATGGAACCAGTCTCTGCCCTCTATGAGACCTAAACCAAGCAGGGTAAAAAGGGTGCACGTGGGTAGTTAAGGTAGGACAGACAGTGGTGTACCCCAAAAGAATATAGAGACACCATTATTGAGGTGCTAAGAAGGAAAACTTCCTGGTCAAGGCATTCGGTATTCACAGAAACCGGACTAACCTTGAAGTCAACCCAGGATCTGCATTTAATAAGGTTGGGGTAAATGGAGAAGGGAAGACAGGACAGAAGTCAAAGTGTTAGAAAAGACCTCACCCATCCAGGGACTAGATGCCTCTACTGAGAAATAACCTTCACCCACCCTCATTTCCTCGGTTTTCAGGCTTAGGGATAGCAAGTAAATTTTCAATTAGAAATATCACCTTTTTGGCCAGGTACAGGGGCTTACACCTGTAATCCCAGCACTTTGGGAGTCTGAGACAGGCAGGTCACCTGAGTCCAGGGGTTCGAGACCCTCCTGGTAAACATGGCAAAATCCTGTCTCTACAAAAAAATTAAAAATTCACCGGACATGATGGTGAGTGCCTGTAGTCCCACATACTCTGGAAGCTGAGGCAGGAGGTTCGCTTGAACCCAGGGAGATTAGGGCTGCAATGAGCTCTGATTGTGCCACAGCACTCTATCCTGGGTGACAGAGTGAGACCTGTCTCAAAAAATAAAAATAAAAAGTATAATAAAAGAAATAGCACCCTCTCCATCCCCCACTAGAATCTAGATTCCACAGACTCAGAGCCATAGGAGTAATGGCCATTAGCCTTTTGACAAAGGCAGTTTAGCTCAAACCATAATCTCTTCACTCCTTTCTTTAAAAGCCCAAAACGAGAGTTTGCAAGTTCTGAATCTATTAAATATTATCCAGCCAGAGACACTTGCTAAGAACATATTTTGCCCAAGACTACTCTAAACACTACATACTGACCGCCACCCCTTTGGCTGTTTTTTCAGAAGGTGTGTCAGGGCAGAAGCTCATGATATTCCTTCTCTTTAAGGTCTGTTCATCTTTCTTGGCCTTTCGGAGCTCCAGGCTGACTGCCATCCTCTGCTGTCGCCTCAGCTAGTGAGGAAAAGAAATTGGAGCATTTAGAACCAGGAGTGGGGATGTCACATTTAGTCTGTCAAACATGTTTCAAAGCATCCAATTTCATTTTTACAGATACAATAGGCTGGAAAAGTTCAGATCACACAGTTAGTAAATCATCTCAGCTCTGTTTACCTCCTCTTCTGTTTTCTGCTATACCACTTCTAGAAAATAATTTGATCTTCCCTCCAAAATAAAGCAAGACCATGCACAACCTTGACAGGTCAGGATTCTCAGCTATAAAAACACCCCAGCAAAGCATCCCATTGCCCTAAGCCTGAACACATCTTCATTGATGCTGATGATTTCCTGAAGAATATGGCTGCTTCCTGAATGTACCCAGGCCTTTTCGGTGGTGGCTAGGATAGGTGGTGTTGGGAACAATTAGGGGACTGCCCATGTCCTAGATGCCCTGATCATTTCCACTATATTTATATATGTATTTATATATATTTTTTCTTTTTGAGATGGAGTCTCACTCTGTCACCCAGGCTGGAGGGCAGTGGCATGATCTCAGCCCACTACAACCTCTGCCTCTGGGGTTCAAGCCATTCTTGTGCCTCAGCCTCCCAAGTAGCTGGGATTACAGGCATGTGTCACCACACTCGGCTATGTTTTATATTTTTAGTAGAGATGGGGTTTCTCCATGTTGGCCAGGCTGCTCTCGAATTCCTAGGCTCAAGTGATCTACCTGCCTCAGTCTCCCAAAGTGCTGAGAATACAGGCTGAGCAACTGTGCATGGCCCATTTCCACTATTAATGAAACCTGTCTATAAGCCATTAAAGCCTTCATCCCCAAGACTACATACTGAGGGAGATCAAAATTAAAACAAGGCTGGGCATGGTATCTCGTGCCTATAATCCCAGCACTTTGGGAGGTCAAGGTGGGAGGATCATTGAGGCCAGGAATTCCAGACCAGCCTGGACAACATAGCAAGACCCTGTTTCTACCAAAAAATTAGCTGGGCATGGTAGCATGCTCCTGTATTCCCAGCTACTTGGGAGTCTGAGGTGGGAGGATCCCTTGAGCCAGGGAGGTCTAGGCTGCAGTGAGCTACGATTGTACCACTGCACTCCAGCCTGGGCAATAGAGCAAGACCCTGCCTCTACAAATCTCTCTCTCTCTCAGTCTCTCTCTCCCCTCCCCGATCTTATGTCAGTTAATGACTCAAACTTTATAGTATTAAGAATCCTGAGGAAATGACCTAACCTTTCTAAATAGCTGAGTTTGGGCTGAAGACATTTCAGGAGCAATTATAAAGAAGTCACCATGTATGAGATACTTTTGGTTCTTTAAGCTACTTAATTCTTGCTTGAAAATGGGTCATCAGCCGGGCACCGTGGCTCCCACCTGCAATCTCAGCACTTTGGGACACCAAGGCAGGAGGATTGCTTGAGCTCAGGAGTTCAAGACCAGCCCGGCCAACATAGTGAGACCCTGTCTTTACAAAGAAACAAAAAATTAGCCAGGCATGGTGCTACTTGGGAGGCTGAGGTGGGAGGATCACTTGAGCCTGGGAGGCAGAGGCTGCGGTGAACTATGATCGTGCCACTGCACTCCAGCCTGGATGACAGAGCAAGACCGTGTATCAAATAATAATAAAAGGAAAAAATTTAAAAGGGTCATGGTGGCATTATATGGCAAGGTAGGAACACATTTGGGAATCATTGAGCCCATCATATTGTTGCCCCATCGCTAGGCAGTTCCTGCCTGTAAAAACTTTTGTACCTTTCTCTCTTCTCTTTGGCAGGCCCTTCCTGTTGCTGTGAAGACTCAATTCCTTCGTTCTCACTGATTTCCTTTAATTTGCAGTGGTCCTAGAAGCCGGACAGCTTCATTGTTGGAATAGGTTACTGTAAGAGTGATTTGGTTCCTGGGCCAGGCACGGTGGCTCATGCCTGTAATCCCAGCACTTTGGGAGGCCGAGGCAGGGGGATCATGAGGTCAGAAGATCGAGACCATCCTGGCCAACATGGTGAAACCCCATCTCTACCAAAATGCAAAAAAAAAAATTAGCTGGGCATGGTGGTACACACCTGTAGTCCCAGCTACATGGTAGGCTGAGGCAGGAGAATTGCTTGAACCCAGGAGGCAGAGGTTGCAGTGAGCCAAGATCACGCCATTGCACTCCAGCCTGGTGACAGAGCAAGACTCCATCTCAAAAAAAAAAAAAAAAAAAAAAAGTGATTTTGTTCCTGATGGTGGCCTAACCAGGCTGCTGTGACCCTGTGCTTCCCTCATTCTCCTAATCAGGCTTCTGGATTCCCAAGGTGGAGCTAAACTTATACGATGCCAGTCAAGATACAGAGATGGGGGCTGGGTGCAGTGGCTCATGCCAGTAATCCCAGCACTTTGGGAGGCCAAGACAGGCAGATCACTTGAGGCCAGGAGTTTGAGACCAGCCTGGCCAACATGGCAAAACCCTGTCTCCACTAAAAATACAAAAAATTAGCCGGGCGTAATTGTGCACACCTGTAATCCCAGCTACTTGGGAGGCTGAGGCACGAGAATCGCTTGAACCTGGGAGGCAGAGGTTGCAGTGAGCCAGGATCACACTGCTGCACTCCAGCCTGGACTATGAAGCAAGTCTTCATCTCAAAAATAAAAAGATACAGAGATGGAGGACAGAGCTTGCAACACAAAACTATGTGACCAAAGAAGCCGAGTGAATGTTAGAATCCATATACACAGCACACACCCCCCGTCCCCAGCCCTTGGGCTCAACCTGGAAGCAAGAACAGCCTGGACTTCTCAGTTCCAAGTCCTATTTCTACAAGGCATGCCTGTTGGCCATACCTATATGCTAACGTTTTAGCTCCTTGGTAAGCCTCATTGACGTGAGCAGCTGTAAACACCTGTATACTGGCCCTTGAGGAAGCAATCCAGCCCCTCGGAGATAAATAGCAGCCTGGTTTTTTATTTTTTTCAGACGAAGTCTCACACTGTCGCCTGGAGGGAGTGCAGTGGCACAATCTCGGCTCACTGCAACCTCCACCTCCCAGGTTCAAGCAGTTCTCCTGCTTTAGCCTCCCAAGTAGCTGGGATTACAGGCCCCCGCCACCATGCACATCTAGTTTTTTGTATTCTTAGTACAGACAGGGTTTCACCATGTTGGCCAGGCTGGTCTCAAACTCCTGACCTCAGGTGATCACTTTGGCCTCCCAAAGTGCTGGAATTACAGGTGTGAGCCATCATGCCCAGCCCAGCCTGGTTTTTTGTTTGGTTTTGTTTTAGAGACAGGGTCTGGCTCTGTCACCCAGATTGGAGTGCAGTGGCACAATCACAGTTCACTGCAGCCTTGAACTCCTGGGCTCAAGCAATCCTCCTGCCTCAGCCACCAGAGTATCTGAGACTACAGGCACACACCACCACACCTGGCCGATTTTTTGTTTTTGTAGAGTTGGAGGTCTTGGTATGTTACCCAGGCTGGTCTAGAACTCCTATCCTCAAGCGATCCTCCCACCTTGGCCTCCCCCAAAGTACTGGGAACACAGGCATGAGCTACCATGCCCAGCTAAGCAGCCCTGTTTTATGGATGAAGAAACTGGGGTTCTGAAATTAAATAATTGCAAGATTCCACGGAAACTTTGATTTGATTCCACAGTTGTCTGGCTCCTAAGTCCACATGCTTTTGTCTTCTCCACCTTTAATATTTTATGATGAAAATAGCAAACATACAGAAAAGTTGGAAGGATAATTCAGGGAAACACCTAGTCATCTATCTAAAGAATCTTTTGCTATATTTGCCTTTTCAACCCATCTCTCCACCACCTCCCTGTACCCCGCTTTTTTTTTTTGAGATGGAGTTTCTCTCTTGTCGCCCAGGCTGGAGTGCAGTGGCCTGATCTCAGCTCACTGCAACCTCTGCCTCCCAGGTTCAAGCGATTCTCCTGCCTCAGCCTCCCAAGTAGCTGGGATTACAAGTACAAGCCACTACACCCAGGTCATTTTTGTATTTTTAGTAGAGACGGGGTTACACCATGTTGGCCAGGATCGTCTTAACCTCCTGACCTTGTGATCTGCCCGTCTCAGCCTCTCAAAGTGTTGGGATTACAGGCATGAGCCACCGCGCCTGGTCTCTTCACCCCGTTTTTTATGCAGATTGCACTGGTCCCCAATAGAAGCAGGTGGGTGCTTCATACTCACAGATGCATCTTTGCCTCGGTACTTAAATTTTCTCCGCCTCTCTTCTGGAGCATCTAAGGTCGGCATATTGACTGGAAGTAGTAAGTTACCTGCAGGTTGGACAGCAACAAAGAAATTTTCAGTGCCCATTGTGTGGGTTATTATGTCAGTATCATAAGGTTCTAACCCTTAAAGGGCTCACAGTGGAGCAAAGGGCAGACCCAGGAAGCTAGCTTTTTTTTTTTTTTTTTTTTTTTTTTGAGACAGAGTCTCGCTCTGTTGCCCAGACTTGAGTGCAGTGGGGGGATATCAGTTCACTGCAACCTCCGCCTCCCGGGTTCAAGTGGTTCTCCTGCCTCAGCCTCCCGGGTAGCTGGGACTATAGGCGCCTGCCACCATGCCCGGCTAATTTTTGTCTTTTTAGTAGAGACGGGGTTTCACCACGTTGGCCAGGCTGGTCTTGAACTCCTGACCTTGTGATCCGCCCACCTCGGCCTCCCAAAGTGCTGGGATTACAGGCATGAGCCACCGCGCCCAGCCAGCATTTTTTATTTTTTGGGACCAGAGAAGCTGAGTGAGAGTTAGAACCCATATACACAGCACAGACTCCCCGTCCCCAACCCTTGGGCTCAACCTGGCAGCAAGAACAACAGTCTGGACTTCTCAGCTCCATGTCCTATTTCTGCAAGACCTGCTTGTTGGCATCAGAGTCTCACTCTGTCACCCGGGCTGGAGTGCATTGGCACAATCACGGCTCACTGCAACCTTGACCTCCTGGACTCAAGTGATCCACCCACCTCAGCCTCTTGAGTAGCTGGGACTACAGGCATGAGCCACCACACATGACTTACTTATTATTTATTTTATTTATTTATTTTTTGAGACAGAGTCTCACTCTGTCACCCAGGCTGGAGTGCGGTGGCGCAATCTTGGCTCACTGCAAGCTCCGCCTCCCGGGTTCACGCCATTCTCCTACCTCAGCCTCCCGAGTAGCTGGGACTACAGGCACCTGCCACCACGCTCAGCTAATTTTTTTGTATTTTTAGTAGAGACGGGGTTTCACCGTGTTAGCCAGGATGGTCTCTATCTCCTGACCTCGTGATCCACCCACCTCGGCCTCCCAAAGTGCTGGGATTACAGGTGTGAGCCACCGTGCCCGGCCACACCTGGCTTATTTTTGGTTTTGTTTGTTTGTTTTTGTAGAGTCGGCTTTTCACCACGTTGGCCAGGCTGGTCTTGAACTCCTGACCTTGGATCCACCCACCTCAGCCTCCCAAAGTGCTGGGATTACAGACATGAACCTGAAGTCAGCTTCTATAAGCATCACCACACCAGCTCAGTAGGCTGTGAACACTGTGGGAGCACCAAGACCACCAATGCTGGGCATAGCAGTAAAGGAAAGCTTTTACAAGTGCTTTGGCTTCAACTGGGTCCTCAATGAGGCAGATGGGCTGGTTGTCATATATAGAAGCCTTTCGTGCCAGGTGCAGTGGCTCACACCTATAATCCCAGCACTTTGGAAGGCTAAGGCAGATGGATCACTTGAGGCCAGGAGTTCGAGATCAGCCTGGGCAACATGGGGAAACCCCATCTCTACTAGAAATACAAAAATTAGCCAGGCATGGTGGCGGACACCTATAATTCCAGCTATTTGGGAGGCTGAAGCAGGAGGATCACTTGAATCCGGGAGGCGGAGGTTGCAGTGAGCTGAGATTGTGCCACTGTACTCGAGCCTGGGCAACAGAGTAAGATTCCGTCTCAAAAAGAAAAAGAAAAGAAGGCTTTCACACGGTGTGTCTGAGGAGTTATAAATCAGGCATATGTACAGGGTGGTGAGGAGACCCGCCAAGGCTGCAACAGGAAAACCCCACACCCAATGCACCAGCACATGGGGTCAGGACAGTCTCAAGCACAAGTCACTGAGAATCCTTCAGTAGACTGCCTCCACCCCAGTCCAGACCACTATCACCTCTTACCCACACTACTGCAGTTGCCTTCCAGCTGGTCTTCCTGCTTCTCCCATTGCCTTATTCCAATCTGTTCTTTGCACAGAGTACATGTGATTGTGGATCACCTGAGGTCAGGAGTTCGAGACCAGCCAGACCAACATGGCGAAACCCTGTCTCTACTAAAAGTACAAAATTAGCCAGGCGTAGTGGCAGGCACCTGTAGTCCCAGCTACTCAGGAGGCTGAGACAGGAGAATCGCTTGAACCCAGGGGGCGGAGGTTGCCGTGAGCCAAGATCGTACCACTACACTCCAGCCTGGGCAACAGAGCAAGACTCCAACTCAAAAAAAAAAAAAAAGAAAAAAATCCGATTAGTCAGGCACAGTGGCTCATGCCTGTAATCTCAACAACTTGAGAGGTTAAGGTGGAGAATTGCTTAAGGCCAGGTGTTCAAGACCAGCTTGGGCAACAAAGCAAGATCCCCGTCTCTACAAAAAATATAAAAATAAGCTGGGCATGGTGGCACATACCTGTAGTCCCAGCCACTTGAGGCTGAGGTGGGAGGATTTCTGGAGCCCAGGAAGTCAAGGCTGCAGTGAGCCATGATTGCACCACTGCACTCCAGCCTGGACAGCAGAGCCAGACCCTGTCTCTAAAACAAACAAACAAAAAAAGGAAAAAATCAAGAAGAATCTGATCTAACTCTCCTGCTTAAAAAAACTCTCCTGGCTACCCAATGAGTTTAGAAGAAAATTCACTTTCTGCACTGGCCCCAGCCCACTTCACCTCCAACAACTCTTTCCTTGATCATTGTGTTCTAGACCCCTGGGCTTCATTATCAAGTGTTCCAGGTTCATTGTACTTGGGCCTTTGAAGGAGCGGCTCTGCCCAGGATCTCTGCACACTTGGCTCCTCTTCAGTCTCTGCTTAAACATCTCTGAAAGCCCTTTTAACTGTCTTCCCAGTCTTATTTTCTTCTCAGCTTTAACCACTGCCTGATATTTTCTTGTTTGTCCAACTTCCTCTCCTCCTACTCCCCATGGTAACAGTACTATGTGTGTCTTAGGCAGGGATTTCTTACCTCTTTCACAACACATGACAAAGTAGGTACTCAAATATTTGTCAAGGGAGGGTAGTGTGTGATACGAGATAGGGAGTTGGCCCTCAGTTAGAGGTGGTTATTCAAATCAGGCCAAGTTTGAACTTTTTTTAAATTGGAGGGAGTTTACTTTTGTGTTTTTGTTTTGCTTTTGAGACAGTCTTGCTCCGTTGCCCAGGCTGGAGTGCAATAAATAGTGTAATCATGGCTTACTGCAGCCTCAACCTCTTGAGCTCAAGTGATCCTCCTGCCTCAGCCTCCTGAGCAGCTAGGACTACAGGCACAAGTCACCAAGGCTGGCTAATTTGTATTTTTTGTAGAGATGGGATCTCACTATGTTGCCCAGGCTGGTTTCAAACCCCTGGGCTAAAGCAATCCTCCCCCTCAGCCTCCCAAAGCATTGGGATTACAGGCATGAGCCACTGCACCTGGCCCCAAGTTTGAATGTTCACAAGGCAGCAGGGAATATTTCTTACAGGTATGTAATATTCATCTGTTTCTGACCATACGAGATGGTCCAGACTACATTATAGAAAAGAGAAAATTGGATAAAGAAAGTCAACTGACTCTTGTCTTCAGTGAATAGCAGCCAAGAATAGTTTTGGTAGAAAAGACTAATTCAGACATATCAATTTGAAAGGGGCAGTGCAGACAACTTGGAGATTTGCATCAGAGAATTTAGAGCTGGCTGGGCACAGTGGCTCATGCCTATAATCCCATCACTTTGGGAGGCCAAGACGGGTGGATCACCTGAGGTCAGGAGTTCGAGACCAACCTGGCCAACATGGCGAAACCCTGTCTCTACTAAAAATACAAAGATTAGCCAGGTGTGGTGGCACACGTGCCTGTAATCCCAACTACTTGAGAGGCCGAGGCAGGAGAATCACTTGAATCTGGGAGGCAGAGGTTGCAGTGAGCCTAGATCAAGCCACTACACTCCAGCCTGGGCAACAGAGTGAGACTCTGTCTCAAAAAAAGTAATTTAGGGCCAAGACTGATGTTGTAAGAAGAGAGACAAGCTCTATGCAAGATCAGAACAAGGATCGAGTCTTGAGGATGCTCACATTAGGGCCTGAGAGAATGATGAATTAGCAAAGAACCAGGACAAAGGAGGGAGTTGGAGATAGAACAACAGAGTTAGTATCAGAGGCACTGCTGGCAACAGTAGTCACTGCGCCAGGGACAAGTCCCTAAAATCAAGCTCCAGCCACCCACAGCAAGACAGGAGCTACAGGAGAGCATGTCAGCTGAGCCTCAGAGCAGAGGAAACCAACAGCCCACACCATCCCTCTGGGTTTCAGATCCTGGTGGCTCTGCCTGCTTTAAAGCATTAGTTTCCTCCAGAGCCTGGGAAAGAATAGCCTATATACCTTGTCTGCAAATCTGATCATGGGAAATGCAAATTAGTTCCTGGAATTGACCAATCTCTCCCACTCTCCGATCTCAAAGCCAGAGAGGTGGAGGGTGACACCTGGTTTAAACATTCACGAAGCTCTCAATCATTGTGAGTCATATTGACCTCCTCCCCAACCAATGTGGACAAAGGGACCTCAGTGAATCCAGAGTCCTTCGGTTGCTGCCCAGGGAACCCTCACACAAGTTGGCTTAAGACTATCTCAGGCTTTAGATTTCTTCAATACAACTTCAAGCTCGAGGTAGCTTTACTCCTAGCAACACATCAGAACTCAGTATACCTGGGAAGGGAAGAGAACAACATTGCAAGACAGCCTCAGCACTGGGAGATCAGGCTAGGAAACACTGGTGTCCGATCCACATGTGTCCTTTTTTTTTTTTTTTTTTTTGAGACAGAGTTTCATTCTTGTAGCCCAGGCTGGAGTGCAGTGGTGCAATCTCAGCTCACTGCAACCTCCACCTCTCGGTTCAAGCAATTCTTCTGCCTCAGCCTCCCAAGTAGCTGGGATTACAGGCACCTGCCACCACACCCAGCTAATTTTTGTATTTTTTTTCTTTTTTTTGGTAGAGATGGGGTTTCATCATATTGCTGAGCTGGTCTCAAACTCCTGACCTCAGGTGGCCCACCCGCCTCGGCCCCCCAAAGTGCTGGGATTACAGGAGTGAGCCACCACGCGTGGCCTACTTTTAAGTAATCTCAAATTCTGCCCCATAAGGAAGCGTTGCTTTTTAAGACTAAATTGGCCAGGCACAGTGGCTCACACCTATAGTCTCAACGCTTTGGGAGGCCAAGGCAGAAGCTTGAGGCAGGAGTTTGAGACCAGCCTCAGCAAAATGGTGAGACCCTATCTCTACCAAAAAAGATTAAAAAAATAAATAATTAATCCGGCATTGTGATGGGCACCTATAGTCCCAGATACTCGGTGGGAGGATCGCCTGAGCCCCAGAAATCAAGGCTGCAGTGAGCCATGATTGTGCCACTGCACTCCAGCATGGGTGACAGAGACCCTGTCTCAAAAAGAAAAAAAGAAAAGAAAAAATCATTGCTATTGATCACAGTATCCTTTTAACATCTTGAAAACTAGATTCCTAGTCACCAGAATAACCAATGTCAAGAGGATCATCAGTTGAACCAAAATTTGGGTTTAAATGAGATTCTAGTTCTAGGTCTCCAAGAATTGAGACAGGGCATTTATAAGTCTGGAGTAGACAAGAATTATGGGCCTATTTAAGGAGCAATGGCCAAAAGGGATTTTTTTTTTTTTTTTTTTTTTTTTGAGACAGAGTCTCGCTCTGTTGCCAGGCTGGAGTGCAGTGGGTCGATCCCAGCTCACTGCAACCTCCGCCTCCTGGGTTCAAGTGATTCTCCTGTCTCAGCCTCCCAAGTAGCTGGAACTAAAGGCTCACACCACCACGCCCCCCAGCTAACTTTTGTATTTTTAGTAGAGACGGGGTTTTGCCATGTTGGCCAGGATGGTCTCAAACTCTTGACCTCATGATCCACCGTCTTGGCCTCCCAAAGTGCTAGGATTACATGTGTGAGCCACTGCACCTGGCCTTTAAAAAAAAAAGAGAGAGAGACAGAGTCTCATTGTTGCCCAGGCTGAAGTACAGCGGAGCAATCATAACTCACTGCAGCCTTGACCTCCTGGGCTCAAATGATCCTCCCACCTCAGCTTCCTGAGTAGCTGGGACCACAGGAACAAGCTACCACACTTCACTAATTTTTAAAATTTTTTGTAGAGATGGGGTCTTACTCTGTCACCCAGGTTGGGGTGCAGTGATACAATCATAGCTCACTGCAGCCTCAAACTACTGGGCTCAAGCAATCCTCTCACCTCAGACCCCCAAGTAGCTGGGACTACAGATATGCACCACCATACTCAGCTAATGTTTTCATTTTTCAGAGATGCGGTCTTGCTGTGTTGCCCACGCTGGTCTTGAACTCCTGACCTCAAGTGATCCTCCTGCCTCCACCTCTCAAATCACTGGAATTATGCACATGAGCCACTGCACCTGGCCCAAAACATTTATTATGTGCCCAGAATTTTAGACATTTAGGATTAAATGAAGTTTCATCTAATACTAAGGTAAAAATATCCCCATTTTGCAGGTGAAGGAGCCATCTCAGACATCATTTCCCAAAGTTCCCATAACTGTGAAGTATCAGAACCAGGACATCAGATTTGACTCCTGCGTCCAAGCTTTGCAGCCAAAAATCTGTAACAAGGTCTAATTAGGAAAGCATGAGATCACCACCATGGCCAGTGCAGTGGCTCACACCTGTAATCCCAGCACCTTGGGAGGCCAAGGTGGGCAGATCCTCTGAGGTCAGGAGTTTGAGATCATCCTTGGCCAATGTGGCAAAACCCCGTCTCTACTAAAAATATACAAAAAAAAAAAAAAATTAGCCAGGCATGGTGGCATGTGCCTGTAGTCCAAGCTACTTGGGAGGCTGAGGCAGGAGAATCACTTGAAACTGGGAGGCAGAGGTTACAGTGAGCTGAGATCACACCACTGCACTCCAGTCTGGGTGACAGAGCAAGACCCTATCTCAAAAAAAACAAAAAAACTAGCCAGTTGTGGTGGTGTGCACCTGTAGTCCCCCAGCTACTTGGGAGGCTGAGGAGGGAGAATCACTTGAGCACAGGAGGTGGAGGCTGCAGTGAGCAGAGATCACGCCACTGCAATCCAGCCTGGATAACAAAGAGAGACCCTGTTTCAAAGGAAAGAAGGGAAGGGAGGGAAGGGAGGGGAGGGAAGGGGAGGGAGGGGCGGGAGGAAGGGATGGGAGGGGAGGGGAGGGAGGGGAGGGAGGGGAGGGAGGGACGGGAGGGACGGGAGGGACGGGAGGGACGGGAGGGACGGGAGGGACGGGAGGGACGGGAGGGGACGGGAGGGAGGGGAGGGGAGGGAGGGGAGGGGAGGGAGGGGAGGGGAGGGACGGGAGGGGAGGGACGGGAGGGGAGGGACGGGAGGGGAGGGACGGGAGGGGAGGGACGGGAGGGGAGGGACGGAGGGGAGGGACGGAGGGGAGGGACGGAGGGGAGGGAAGGGAAGGGAAGGGAAGGGAAGGAAGGGAAGGGAAGGAAGGGAAGGGAAGGAAGGGAAGGAAGGGAAGGAAGGGAAGGAAAGGAAGGGAAGGAAGGGAAGGGAAGGAAGGGAAGGAAGGGAAGGAAGGGAAGGAAGGGAAGGAAGGGAAGGAAGGGAAGGAAGGGAAGGAAGGGAAGGAAGGGAAGGAAGGGAAGGAAGGGAAGGAAGGGAAGGAAGGGAAGGAAGGGAAGGAAGGGAAGGAAGGGAAGGAAGGGAAGGAAGGGAGGCCACCACTATGGGTGGCACTTAACACATGGGGTGAGATGTTAGAAAGGAGGAAAGCCCATTTCATGCAACAGAAACAATAGAGGCCACTTCTGAAATACCTGCTCTAGCTGCCACCTTGTTGCTACGCTTCACATGTTGCCAATGGCACAATTATCTCAGTTAATGAGACTGAGCATGCATGAGGAAGAGGCCAGTTTGGTACAAGGGGCTGCAATCCTGCCTCTGGGAAGACCCAAGACAGCACTCAGCTCTAAGACCATTGCCAAGGGAACTGCTCATCCTTCTGCCACATCCTGGAAGCCATGGCTATTAGAAACTCTGGGCGCGGTGGCTCATGCCTGTAATTCCAGCACTTTGGGAGGCTGAGGTGGGTGGATCACAAGGTCAGGAGTTCGAGACCAGCTTGGTCAACATGGTGAAACCCCGTCTCTACTAAAAATACAAAAATTAGCTGGGCGTGGTGGTGGGCGCCTGTAGTCTCAGCTACTCGGGAGGCTGAGGCACTGCAATCGCTTGAACCCGGGAGGCAGAGGTTGCAGTGAGCTGAGATGGTGCCACTGCACTCCAGCCTGGGCAACAGAGCGAGACTGTCTCAAAAAAAAAAAAAAAAAAAAAAAAAAAAGGCGTTTGCCACCTTCCTTCAAACCAAATATCATAGGAAATGGCTTGAAGCCGAGAAAGCTCAGCTGCAGATGAGACAGGGTCCTCCCCACTCCTTGAGGTATCTTTAGGGAGAGGGTTGAAGGTTACAGAGCTAGCAGATCACTTCGTGTAGGGACATTCTGCAAACCCAGCAGCAGAACAGATCCCTGTTGCTTCTCCAGGCTTCTCTGGTCACAGCTCGGATCCCGCTTCTTTCCCTTCACATGGCTGTTGGCAGCGACCAGGAGAGCTAGCTGCCCTGTCGTTCTTTACTTAAGAAAGTGTTGACAGCCAGGCAGAGGCTCATGCCTGTAATCCCAGCAGTTTGGGAGGATTATTTGAGACCAGGAGTTCAAGACTAGGGGCAACACAGTGAGACCCCATCTCTACAAATAAATGAAAAAAATATATAGCCAGGTGGTTGCTGTACAACTGCAGTCCCAGCTACTCAGGAGGCTAAGGCAGGAGGATCACTTGAGCCCAGTAGGTTGAGGCTGCAGCAGCGAGTTATGATTGCACCACTACGCTCCAGCCTAGGCAAGAGATCCCTTCTCTAATTAAAAAAAAAAAGAAAAGCACTGAGTTATACACAGTCCAAGTCAGTACCCTGCCCCTTTTTGTTTTGAGATAGGTCTTACTCCCATCATCCAGGCTGGAGTGCAGTGGCACAATTACAGCTCACTACAGCTGTGACTTTCTGGGCTCAGATGACCTCTCACCTCAGCCTCCCAAAGGAGCTGGGGCTACAGGCACACACCACCACACCCAGCTAAGTTTTTTGCATTTTAGAAAGACAGGTGTCTTGCTACATTGCCCAGGCTTGTCTCGAAGTCCTGGGCTCAAGTGATCCTCCCACTTCAGCCTCCCAAAGTGCTTGGATTACAGATATGAGCCACTGCACCTGGCCCAAGTCAGTACCTTTGTTCACTGGTTCTTCAAGTTTGAGATCCCAAGAAAGCCGAACTAGTGATTAAGACAAATGTCATCCACCTAGGGGTTTTATTTATCCCTGGGGTCTCAGGCCAGCTCAGCTGCTCCCTATACACTGTAAGACCCCTGCCCTGTGTGACAGGTACCAGAGGCCCTGCCAAGGAACCCTACCATGCCCAAGGTCCCCTAGGCTCCCAGGCTTCTTACCAACACCCCCTTTTTTTTTTTTTTGAGATGGAGTCTGGCTCTGTCGCCCAGGCTAGAATGCAGTGGCGTGATCTCAGCTCACTGCAACCTCCACCTTCCAGATTCAAGCAATTCTCCTGCCTCAGCCCCCTGAGTAGCTGGGATTACGGGCATGCGCCACCACGCCTAGCTAATTTTTGTATTTTTAGTGAAGACAGGGTTTCACCATGTTGGCCAGGCTGGTCTCGAACTCCTGACCTCAGGTGATCTGCCCGCCTCGGCCTCCCAAAGTGCTGGGATTACAGGCATGAGCCACCATGCCCGGCCACCTCTTACCCTTTCAATCCTTCTGAGTAAGGGACCATTATGGACTTCCAGGTCTTATTAACGGTATTGAGTCGCTTCCTCTGGTTGGGGCATTTCAGGCCATTTTTGAGCTTTCTATACTTTTCTAGATCTAGCTGAGTTTTTCCTGTGAGCAACTTTCATGAACTGAGAACCATTTTAAATTAAGACATGTCATCATCCAAGAGTTGGCTTCTACAAAATAGCATTTTTTGGATTTCAAAGTAACACATAGTGAGGGCTTAAAGGATATAAATACTTCAGAAATATATTGAACGTTAGCTTCCAATAACCCCACTCCTCCACCAAGTTAACCTTTAAAAACTCACCGCCCTCTGTGTGCCTAGCCAGGCTGCAGCTGCACAGGCACTGACATGGTAATTCGAGGAGGGGATCTTGAACATGCCATTTTGCGACATGTGTTTCTTTCATCTGTACCTTGGACATCATTTGATATCTGTATGTTCAGATCTGCATCACTACCAGCCAGTTCTTCAAAGTAGGGTTTGTTTAAGCTAAAACCACATGTTGGATTCGAGCTAGCGAGTCAATGAGACTTATCTGCCAGGAAGGAGGGGTTCAGGGATCCCAGCAGCCTCTGCCTCAATGCCTCAAGATGCATTGGTCCACAAGCTGAGGCTAGCTGGGGTTGGGGGTGGAGAGGTAGGTAAAGTGTCCAGGGACAGGAGAGGACAGCCAGGGAGGAGAAAAGGCCCAGGAACGGGGACTCCACCTTGCCTTTTTTTTTTTTTTTTTGAGACAGAGTCTTGCTCTGTCACCCAGGCTGGAGTGTAGTGGTGCTATCTCGGCTCACTGCAGCCTCCGCCTCCTGGGTTGAAGCAATTCTCCTCCCTCAGCCTCCCAAATAGCTGGGATTACAGTCACACACCACCACACCCAGCTAATTTTTGTATTTTTACTAGAGACAGAGTTTCATCATGTTGGCCAGACTGGTCTGGAACTCCTGGCCTCAAGCAACCCACGCACCTCGGCCTCCCAAAGTGCTGGGATTACAGGCGTGAGCCTCCATGCCCGGCCCCACCTCGCTACTCTTTAGCTTTCTGAGGGGCTTTACCAACATGAATGAGACGCACCTGGGGATTCCAGACTTCAGTTTCAATGCTGAGAAAGAGGGGCCAGAGGGGCTGCAGGCTATGCCCAGGTTGGAGTGATCTCGGCTCACCGCAGCCTCAAACTCCCTGGCTCAGGCAATCCTCCTGCCTCAGCCTCCCGAGTAGCCAGGACCACAGGCATGCACCATCACACCTGGCTAATTTTTTAATAGAGACTGGGCCTCGCTATGTTGCCTACTCTGGTCTCAAGTGATCCTCTCCCTTCAGCCTCCTGAGTAGCTAGGACTACAGGTGCACACTGCCATACCTGGCTGATTTTTTCAAAATTGTTTTTCTTTTTTTTGTAGAAACAGGGTCTTTGTTGCCCAGGCTGGTCTCAAACTCCTGTCCACAAGAAGGAGGCAAGAGACCAGGCCCTCTACCTGTGAAAGATATAAAAGCAAGCTTCCTGAGAGGGGGCTGAATCGGGAACAAGTCCCACAGGTGACAACATCCCGGGGAGTACTTCAGGAAGGAGGGGCACATGGCAAGGCCGAGGACATGGGAGTCACAGCCCACTATGTGGTTAGACTCACTCCAGACGCCCCGCAAGCCCGCGTCTGGGCTCTGCAGAGTAAACAGACCCCTGCACCTACCACTTCCTCCTTATCCACCCTCGAAAACAAGCCAAAGACGACCTAGCACAGTGTCTCTAAAGACACTGGCTGATTTCAACAGAGACAACAGCCTAGGCCTTCTCCAAGCTGCCCCCATGGGCAGGCAGATCTGCTTCAGAAAGGGCCCCCAGAGGCACCTCCGTGGTGGAGAGCAAGGGCACAGCAGCCTCCTCAGGGCCCCCAAACAGCTGCCTGGCTCATTACCCGTACAAGAGCAAGATATCTGATCAGCCAATACCCAGACAGAAGGACTCAGCCACGTCTGGAGCCGGGGCTCGTGCACACATTCGCACCTTCTCACACAGGGACAAGCCACCAACCACTCACCTGGCCAGGAGCCGCAGCCTCCAGCCCCTTGGTCAGCCTTAAATGCCCTCAGCTGATGGCAGGTGTTTCGCAGCCCTTGGCCCCACCTCACAGGGCTGATTCTACCCCCACGCCGATGGTTCTTATGCGTGAACGCAGATTGGAATCACTTGGGGAGTTTTGAGCCCACCCCGGGCAAGAGGCTGATTGAGTTGGTCAGGGAGGCTGAGGGGCGAGGCCCGGGTCTCCCAGGTGAGTCTCATGTTCAGAACCTTCAGCCTCTGCAGCTGTAGCATTTTGAGGCCCTTGAGTAAACCATCAAAAGGTGAAGTGGGGTGAGGGTTGAGGGGAATTCCTTCTAGGGAAGGGTTTGCATTCTGGACGTTTAAGGCTCCTAGGATCTAGCTAGGTTGAGTGGCCTCTTCCTAAACTTGCACAGAAGGCTTAAAAGCTGCTGTTGAATTAATTAGCGTTTACTCCCAAGGCAGGCAATAAGATTTGATGGAGGTGAGAATAGATCTGCTTCATACTGGAATGAAAATAAGAACATTTCAGGTATTGATTCTGCAAATATTTAGACTGCCTACTCTAATCTTCATGTGCCACGCCCTGACAAAGCAGCAGTGAATGAATGACCTGGTCCCTGCCCTCCCAGCAAAGTGGAAACCAGACGGCAATTGTAGTCTGGTGCAGTGGCTCACGCCTGTAATCCCAACACTTTGGAAAACCAAGGCAGGAGGATTGCTTGAGCCCAGGAGTTTGAGACCAGCCTGGGCAATGTAGTGAGACCCCGTCTCTACAAAAAAAAAAAAAAATTAATTAGCTGAGAGGGCCGGGCACAGTGGCTCACGCCTGTAATCCCAGCACTTTGGGAGGCTGAGGCGGGATGATCACTTGAGGCCAGGAGTTCAAAACCAGCCTGGACAACGTGGCAAAACCCCATCTCTACTAAAAATACAAAAATTAGCCGGGTGTGATGGTGCACACCTGTAATCCCAGCTACTCAGGAGCCTGAGGCAGGAGAATTGCTTGAACCCGGGAGGCAGAGGTTGCAGTGAGCCGAGATCACGCCATTGCACTCCAGCCTGGGCGACAGAGCAAGACTTCATCACATGCACGCACACACACACACACACACACACAAATTAGCTGCAAGGGGTGGTGCACACCTGTAGTCCTAGCTGTTTGGAAGGCTGAGGCAGGAGGATCACTTAAACCTAGGAGTCAAGGCTGCTGTGAGCTGTGATTGTGCCACTGCACTCCAGCCTGGGTGACAAGAGCAAGATTCTGTCTCTAAGATAAATAATAATAAACTTTTTTCAAAAGACAGCAATTGGGACAACATAGAGGGGGAGGTCAGGGAGGGCTTCCTGGAAGAGGGGATGCCCAAACCAAGTCCTCAGGAAAAGGAGTTTGCAGATGGAAAACTGAGGAAGATGCTCCAGGCAGAGGACACAGCACAGGAGGAGTTATTGAGGCAAGAAAAATGGGCATGTGTTCCCTGGGAATGAAGAGCCCATTCAGTATTGCTAGAGGGACAAGGGAGTAAGATGCCAAAGTGAAGATGGCCTGGTGCCCAGCGGAGGGGGCAGTGGGAGCCATCCACAATGGGCCAGATGATAAAAGGTTGCACTGTCTAATAAGGGATTATTGATTTTTTTAAAAAAAATTTATGTTTTAGGTCAGGCATGGTGGCTCACACCTGTAATCCCAGCACTTTGGGAGGCCAAGGTGGGCAGATCACCTGAGGTCAGGAGTTCAAGACCAGCCTGGCCAACATGGCAAAACTCCGTCTCTACTAAAAATACAAAAAATTAGCTGGGCGTGGTGGCAGGTACCTGTAATCCCACCTAATTGGGAGGCTGAGGCAGGAGAATCACTTGAACCCAGGAGGCAGAGGCTGCAGTGAGCCGAGATGGCACCACTACACTCCAGCCTGGGCAACAAGAGCGAAACTCCATCTCAAAAATAAAAAATTGTTTTAGAGATGGGATCTTGCTCTGTTGCCCAGGCTGGAGCACAGTGGCGCTATCACAGCTCACTGCAAACTTGACCTCCAGACTCAACCCATCCTCCCACCTCAGCCTCCCAAACAGCTGGGACCACAGTTGTGCGCCACCACACCTGGCTAATTTGTTTTTATTTCTTGCAGAGATCGGGTCTACCTATGTTCCCCAGGCTGGTCTCGAACTCCTGTGCTCAAGCATTCCTCCCACCTCTGCCTGCTGAATAGCTGGGATTACAGGCACACACCACCACGCCTGGATAATTTAAAAAAAAAATTTTTTTTGCACAAAAAAAGGGTCTCACTATGTTGCCCAGGTTGGTCTCGAACTCAACCATCCTCAAGCCATCCTCCTGCCTTGGCCTCCCAGGGATGAGCCACCACACCCAACCACATCAAGCTTTGGAATCCACTAATCATTCTTTGGCTAAATCTAATCAGCCAACCACCATGGTGCCCACAGGAGGTCCCCAGAGGTCTCAGGAAGGCAGGAGAAGCAGCACTATGGGTGGAAACCTGGACATCAGTGGAAGCCGTGAGCCCTCCCCAACTCCACATCCCCACTCTGTGTAAGGCCATGTCCACCCTGGCAGGGACAGGACACCTCTGTGGTCTCCTTCACTCCATCTCCATCCTCATCTTGATTCCCCACACTCCACCAGCTCCACCTTCCATGGAGCCCGTCTCCTCGGCCCTCCCAGCCTTTGCTGACCCCTGAGGGCCACTCGCCCACTGGTCTGGTGGTACTTCCTCTCCTCTCCAACAAACTCTCACGTTAAATTCTCAAAATTAAACTACCTGGAGGGGCGTGTTTGCCTGGTTTGTTGAACCAGCTTTGATTCTTCTGATGCAGTAGGAATAGCCGATCCCATTTCACAGAGCAAGAAACTGAGGCTGGGAAAATCTAGGTGACTTACCCAAGGTCACATGATGAGGGAAGGTCTGATTGGTGTGACCTCATCTTCCCCATGATGCTTTAATGCCTGGTGTCAGGCTGTGCCTGTCTCTCTCTGTCTCCTTCCTTCTCTCCGTCTCCTTCCTTCTCTCCTTCCTCCTTTCCTTCCTTTCTCTTTTTTCTTTCCTTCCTTTATTTCATCCCTTCTTTCCTCATTCCTTCTCTTCTTCACTTCCTCTCTCTCTTTTTTTTTTTTTGTTTTCCTTTGAGACGGAGTCTCACTCTTGTCACCCAGGCTGGAGTGCAGTGGCACAATCTTGGCTCCCAGCAAACTCTGCCTCCCAGATTCAAGCGATTCTTCTGTCTCAGCCTGCCGAGTAGGTGGGATTACAGGTGCCTGCTACCATGCCTGGCTAATTTTTGTATTTTTTTCGTGGACAGGGTTTCACCGTGTTGGTCAGGCTGGTTTTGAACTCCTGACCTCAGGTGATCTGCCTCCCTCAGCTTCCCAAAGTGCTGGGATGATAGGTGAGGGCCACCGTGCCTGGCCCCTCCTTCCTTTCTTTTTTCTATGTCTTTCCTTCTTTCCTTCCCTCCCTCTTCCCTACCCTCCTCCCTCCCTCTTTCCTTCCCCTCATTTTTTCCTTTCCCTCCTTCCTTTGCTTTTATTATTGTGGTAAAATACACATAACATGAACTTTACCGTTTTAACTAGTTAATGCGCAGCTCGGCGGCATTAAGCACATCCACATCGCTGTGCAACTGTCACCACCATCGGTCCCCAGAACATTTTAATCTTCCCAAATGGAAACCCTGTCCCCATCAAATACTCACCCCCCATTTTCCCCTCCAACCCCAGCCCCCGGCAGCCACCGTTTCACTTTCTGTGTCTGTGAGTTTGACGCCTCCGGGGACCGCACGGAAGAGGAATCGTGTGTTGTTTGTCCCCGTGTGTCTGCTTTATTTCACTCGGGGTAATGTCCTCAAGGCTCTTCCGTGTTGCAGCGTGTGTCAGAATTTTCTGCCTTCTGATTCATTTCTTCAAAGCAAAGCACATCTTCCTGTTTCTATAGTATCATTTATACTGCTATTGACGGCGGCATCCCAAGGCGGGGTGTGGGGAGCGGCCCTCCCCAGCAGCGGGGAGCATTTATCATTGACATTGTTGATCATTTACAGGGTAGGGCAGTCATGAAAGGGAGCTGATTTCTATTTGAATTTTATTGTTGTTTTTAAATCCTCTGTAGTTGATCTACTTGTTGCCACAGCCCTGGCCAGCTGCTCCTACTGTCCCCCAGGTTGGCACGTCACTGGTCATTCATGTATAAATACATATTTATTTCGTTATTAATATAAGAAGGATTTTTTGAAAACCCCCAATTGTAGAGTTGACGGCACACTTCCCTCAGGGGATTCAGGAAAGATTTTGCGCTTGAGGTCAGTCTTTGGGAATCCACTGGCTCCGACGAACGCAGCTGTCGGCAAGCCTGGCCTCTGCGTGTGTCTGTGTGTGTGCTGCGCGTCTCTCTATGTGTGTCTATATGTGTGTGTCTGTGTGTGCTGTGTGTTTCTGTCTGTATTTATGTGTATGTCTATGTGTATGTGTGTCTGTGTGTGACTATGTGTCTGTGTGTACCTGTATGTCTGTGTTTGTGAATGCCTGTGTATGCCTGTGTATGTCCGTGTGTGTCTCTTTGTGTGTCTGTGTTTGTGTGTATGTCTAGGTGTGTGTTTCTGTGTGTGTGTCTATGTGTCTGTGTGTCTCTGTGTGTGTCTCTGTGTGTGTCTGTATGTGTGTATGTCTGTGTCTATGTCTCTGTGTGTCTTCCTGACACGTGTCTGTGTGTGTGTCCGTGTGTGTCTGTATGTGTCTGTGTGTGTGTCTATGTGCGTCTGCATGTGTCCGTTTGTGTATGTGTCTATGTGTGTCTGTGTGTGTCTTTGTGCCTTTGTGTATCTGTGTGTCTATGTGTCTGTGTGTGTCTGTGTCTGTGTGTTTATGTGTGTGTCTGTGTGCGTATATGTCTATGTGTGTGTCTGTGTGTGTGTCTGTGTGTATCTGTGTGTATGTTTGTGTGTATGTCTGTGTGTCTGTGTCTGTGTGTGTATATGTCTGTGTGTATGTCTTAGTGTGTCTGTGTGTATATGTCTATATGTGTGTCTGTGTGTGTGTGTCTGTGTGTATATGTCTATATGTGTGTCTGTGTGTGCATGTCTATGTGTCTGTGTGTGTCTGTGTGTGTGCATCTGTGTGTATCTTTGTGTTTGTGTGTATCTGTGTGTGTCTGTGTGTGTCTGTGTGTGTCCGTGTGTGTCTGTGTGTGTCTGTGTGTGTGTCTGTGTGTGTGTCTCTGTGTGTGTCTGTGTGTCTCTGTGTGTGTCTGTGTGTCTGTGTGTGTCTGTGTATGTCTGTGTCTGTGTGTGTCTGTGTGTGTCTCTGTGTCTGTGTGTCTCTGTGTCTGTGTGTGTCTCTGTGTGTGTCTGTGTGTCTGTGTGTGTCTATGTGTGTGTCTATGTGTCTCTGTGTGTGTGTCTCTGTGTGTGTGTCTGTGTGTGTCTGTGTATGTTTGTGTCTGTGGGTCTGTGTGTGTCTCTGTGTGTGTCTGTGTCTGTGTGTGTGTGTGTCTGTATGTCTGTGTGTGTGTGTGTTTCTGTATATGTGTCTGTATGTCTGTATGTCTGTGTGTGTGTTCATGCACAAGTGTCAGGACGTCCCCAGGTGAGGGGACCTCCCCTTGTCCGGATGCCGACCCCTTGTAGCGGCGCTGAGGTTCCTGGTAGACTTTGTTTAGCACAGGGCTGGGGGTGAGGAGGAAAAGGGGTGTTAAGGGAAGAAAAAGGAGGCACAGGGGGAGAAAAGGCAGCAAAGGGAAACCAAAGGCTCAGCCGTAACATTTTTTGTAGAGATAGAGACTATTTTGCATGGACTGGTCTTGAACTCTTGGGCTCTAGCAATCCTCCTGCCTCAGCCTCACACATCGTCAGAACTACTAGCGCATGCCACTAGGTCTGGCTAATTTTTAAATTTTTTGCAGAGATGGGGTCTTGCTATGTTCCCCAGGCTGGTCTCAAATTCCTGGGCTCAAGCAATCCTTCTGCCTCAGCCTCCCAAAGTGCTGGGATTATAGGTGTGAGTCACCACACCCAGCTTATTTTTAAATTTTTTGTAGAGATGGGGTCTCACTATGGTGCCCAGGCTGGTCTTAAACTCCTGAGCTCAAGCAATCCTCCTGCCTCAGCCTCCCAAAGCTCTGGGATTGCAAGCATGAGCCACAACACCGGGTGTGTTCACCTTTTCATTAATTCAACCTTGTCTTAGACAAATGTGGTGGCACTGAGGATAAAATGGGGGGACAGAGCACCCCCTTCCCTCCCACGGGGCTTATGATCTGCCAGATCAGACCATAACCAGCCTACAATGGAGGAAGCTCACAGGAATCTGGGGGTTCCATGTGGAGCTTTTTGCCCAGTCCCAGGGAGAGATGATGGGGAGGAGAGAGAAGTGGTCCCCTTCTTATAAAGCACCCTGGTTCGCACTCTAAGAGAATGAAAATTGGGCTGGGCACAGTGGCTCACACCTGTAATCCCAGCACTTTAGGAGGTCAAGGCAGGTGGATCATCTGAGGTCAGGAGTTTGAGATCAGACTGGCCAACATAGTGAAACTCCATCTCTACTAAAAATACAAAATTAGCCGGGAGCGGTGGTGCACGCCTGTAGTCCCAGCTACTCAGGAGGCTGAGGCAGGAGATTCACTTGAACCAAGGAGGCGGAGGTTGCAATGAGCAGAGATCGCTCCACTGCACTCCAGCCTGGGTGACAGAGCGAGACGAAATAAAGGAAAGAAAGAAAGGAAAATTGGAGCACTTGTAAACCAGCCTTCCCGGGTTGCGATGACAGTGACGGGGCCTGGCTTCTATCACTCCAGGCCATTCCACTCTGTCCTGTCATCTGTGGAGAATAAATGAGACCGAGAAGGTGGATGAGGCAGAATTGATTTTCTTGCCCAAACTGACTTCACAGAGCATCGTAATAAAAAGACGGGTCATTTACAATCCTGCTGTTCTCCTGAAGCTTTTCAGCCTTGAATAAGATGAACAATCCAGGGCTCCTGCTCCCCAGCCCTGGGGCTGCGGCCTGCCCTAGAGGGGCAGGGAAGGAGGAGAGGGACATGGGCAGAAGCATGGCCAGGTGTCACACGGCCTCAGTGAGCGCCAGCACTTACCATGTCCCAGGAGAATGGGTTTTCTCTGTTTTTTTAAATCTTGTTTTCAGACAGGGTCTTGCTCTGTTGCCCAGGCTGGAGTGCAGTGGTACAATCACAGCTCACTGCAGCCTCCACATCCTGGGCTCAAGTGATCCTCCCACTTCAGCCTCCTGAGTAGCTGGGACCACTGGCACATGCCACCACACCCACTTAATTTTTGTATTTTTTGTAGAGATTGGGTTTTGCTTTCTTGCCCGGGCTGGTCTTGAACTCCTGGGCTCAAGTGATCCTCCCACCTTTGCCTTCCAAAGTGCTGGGAATACAGGCCTGAGCCACTGAGCCTGGCCTAAATACTTCTTGACAAAGAGAAATGATGGATGAAGGGGGGGAAAGGAGAGGGAAGAAGGGGGATGAACAATCAGAAAGATTTTTGAAATATTTTCAAGATAATAAAATAAAAATGTCACTTTAGTGCCAAATAAAATCAAATTGAGATATAAATCCAAACACAGTATAAAAAAAGAAAGAAATACAGCTGGACCCCTGGAGAAACCTGTCTTCAGCAGCCTGGACTGCCATATATCATATTTCTGGGATCCCACAGAATTCACATTTATTAGGTGCCGGGTGCAGTGGCTCATGCCTGTAATCCCAGCACTTTGGGAGGCTGAGGTGGGTGGATCACCTGAGGTCAGGAGTTCGAGAGCAACCTGGCCAACATGGCGAAACCCAGTCTCTATTAAAAATACAAAAAGTAGCCAGGCGTGGTGGCGGGGGCCTGTAATACCAGCTACTCTAGAGGCTGAGACAGGAGAATCGCTTGAACCCAGGAGGCAGATGTTGCACTGAGCCGAGATCTCGCCACTGCACTCCACCCTGGGTGACAGAGCGAGACTCTGTCTCACATAAACAAACAAAAAAGAATTCACATTTATTAGGAAATCTCCAGTTGGCTTGGAAATAGAAGTTCTTCAAGCTGGGCTGACTTTTTTTTTTTAAGAGTCTGAGTCTCATGCTGTCACCCAGGCTGGAGTGCAGTGGCACAATCTCAGCTCACTGCAACCTCTGCCTCCCGGGCTCAAACCATCCTCCCTCCTCAGCCTCCTGAGTAGCTGGTACTACAGGCACACACCACCACATCCAGCTAATTGCAATTTTTTTTTTTTTTTTTTTTTTTTTTTTTTTGTAGAGATGGGGTTTTGCCATGTTGGCCAGGCTGGTCCCAAACTCCTGGCCTCAAGCGATCTGCCTGACTCACCTCCCAAAATGGTGGGATTATAAGCATGAGCCACAGCATCTGGCCTGGGCTGACTCTAGGGATCTCTTTGTCCAGGTCGCAGTTTCATCTCTGCCCCACTTCGGGAGTGTCATGCTCAGAGGAGCCTGTCCCAGGTCCCATCTTCCATTTCGGAGTCTGCAAGGAAGGTTTCGGCAACAGCCTGCTCAGGCTCTCCCCTCCCTGCGATGACCCCACAGAATTCCAAAGGTCTCTGGAGCAAAAGGGGCTATTTCTGGGCCCAGGCTCCGTGTCCATGTTTGGTCTTCAAGGAGCACGTGGTGAACCTGCCAAGGCTTCATCCCGTCACCCTCTTGGGAGGGCACAGATCTCCTTCCTCCTCCAAGGCCTCAACAAACAACAGCTGGGAATGCGGCTTCCAAAGCTGGCCGGAAAGGACTCCCCTCACCCCTCACTACCCCAAGGCGAGGGCCCAAAGGGAGCCTCTTGACATTGATTGGGATTTATTTCCTCCTTTTCATCAAGAATAATTTCAAGCCTAGGCAACATAGTGAGACCCCATCTGTACAAAAAAAAATTTTTTTTTAATTAGCCAGGCATGGTGGTGCACACCTGCAGTCCCAGCTACTCAGGAGGCTGAGACGGGAGGATCGCTTGAGCCCGGGAGGTAAAGGCTACAGTGAGTTGTGACCATGCCACTGCACTCCAGCCTGGGAGACAAAGGGAGACCTTGTCTCAAAAATAATACTAATTATGATTTCAGATTAAAAACAGTCATTCTCATTCACTAAAAAAAAAAACTTCAGGCAACACTTATAAATGTAAAGAAGGTTTAAAAAAATCACCTGGGCCGGGCGCGGTGGCTCATGCCTGTAATCCCAGCACTTTGGGAGGCCGAGGCAGGTGGATCACGAGGTCAGGAAATTGAGACCATCCTGGCTAACACGGTGAAACCCCGACTCTACTAAAAATACAAAAAAGTAGCCGGGCGAGGTGGCGGGTGCCTGTAGTCCCAGCTACTCAGGAGGCTGAGGCAGGAGAATGGCGTGAACCCGGGAGGCGGAGCTTGCAGTGAGCCGAGATAGTGCCACTGCACTCCAGCCTGGGGGACAGAGTGAGACTCCGTCTCAAAAAAAAAAAAAAAAAATCACCTGAAATCCCACCACCCAGATAAACTCACCATGATCTGATCTGATCTTATCTTGGTGATCAGAGAAGCACCTATTTTGCAAAAAAGGGGTTAAGCTGTTCTAGAACCTTAAAAATATATATACATTTACATCCTCAGTTTTTTAAATATTCCATTGTATGGGCTGGGCATGGTGGCTCACACCTGTAATCCTAGCACTTTGGGAGGCCAAGGCAGGGGGATCACTTGAGCCCAGGGGTTTGAGACCACGTCACTACAAAAAAAAAAAAAAAAAATTAGCTGGGTATGGTGGCACGTGCCTGTAGTCCCAGCTACTTGGGAGGCTGAGGTGGCAGGATGGCTTGAGCCCAGGAGGTTGAGGCTGCAGTGAGCTTTGATCGTACCACTGCACTCCAGCCTGGGTGACAGAGTAAGACCCTGTCTCAAAAAAAAAGAAGAGAGAGAGAGAAGAAAAGAAAGAGGAGAGGGAGAGGGAGGGAAAGAGGAAGGGAGGGAGGGAGGGAGGGAGGAAGGAAGGAAGGAAGGAAGGAAGGAAGGAAGGAAGGAAGGAAGGAAGGAAGGAAGGAAGGGCAGGCACGGTGGCTCACGCCTATAATCCCAGCACTTTGGGAGGCCAAGGCAGGCAGATCACGAAGTCAGATGGAGACCAGCCTGGCTAACATGGTGACACCCCGTTTCTACTAAAAATACAAAAAAATTAGCCAGGCATGGTGGCAGGCGCCTGTAGTCCCAGCTACTTGGGAGGCTGAAACAGGAGAATGTCACGAACCTGGCAGGAGGAGCTCGCAGTGAGCCAAGATCGCACCACTGCACTCCAGCCTGGATGACAGAGCAAGACCCCATCTCAAAAAAAAAAAAGAAAGAAAGAAAGAGAAAGAGGGAGGAAGGGGAAAAAAGGAAGGAAGGAAAGCAAGCAAGAAAGCAAGCAGGAAAGAAAGGAGGAAGGAAGGAAGGGAGGGAGGGAGGAAGGGAGGGAGGGAGGGGAGGGAGGGAGCGGGGGAGGGAGGAAGGATGGAAATGGTGGAGGCAAAGTGACTACTTACCCACAGCCATGCAGCTCATGGGGCATTTTGTGATGCTCACCTACCGTCACAGAACTCGACAAGAAACCAAGAAAAGAATGAAAGAGGAAAAGGGAGGGGAGAGATTGGAACTTAGGGGCCTATTTCCTAAATCTGGCTGTTTGGGGGGCAGGGACCAAGCCCTCTGCATGTGTCAAGTCCGGGGGTTTCTGGATGTGCATGCCAAGAACGTCTCCATCTCCACCACTCCCCAAATGGAGCACGGTGCTTGGGAGTCATCGTTCCCATCCCAGAGATCTGGCTATCATCCATTCAATAAATATGTCTTCATCATCTAATAGGTGCTAGGCACTTCACATATATGAACTCATTTAATTCTTCTAACAACGGGATTTAGGGCCAGGCGCAGTGACTCATGCCTGTAATCCAAGCGCCTTGGGAGGCCGAGGCAGGCAGATCACGAGGTCAGGAGTTCGACACCAGCCTGGCTAACACTGTGAAACCCTGTCTCTACTAAAAATACAAAAAATTAGCCAGGCATGGTGGCATGTGCCTGGTGTTCCAGCTACTCAGGAGGCTGAGGCAGGAGAATCGCTTGAACCCGGGAGGAGGAGGTTGCAGTGAGCCGAGATTGCGCCATTGCACTCCAACCTGGGTGACAAGAGTGAAACTGCATCTCAAAAAAAAAAAAAAAGAAGAGAAACGGAGCCATGTCTCAGATGCTGACTCATTGTGTATCTTTGGGCAAACTGCTTCACCCCTCTGAGCCCATTTGCTCACCTGCTGAAAGGAGACCATTACTCATCTGCCCCACCCGCCTGCCCAGGCTATTGGAAGGATCAAAATTAGATTTTGGACTCCGGGGACGTCTGTTTTTATTGTTGTGCCAATGCCAACCCATGACTCTGGGGAATTTTTTTCAGCCAGAGGATTTAAGCCTGCTTGATTTCTATAGAAAAACCCATTAAACTTTCTCCAGATACCATGAGCCAATGATTCCGTCCAATGCGCTTCTTGCTGCATTTTTAAAGGCAGGGCACTCTGTGTGCCCACTCACTCTTGGGCAGTGCTAGCCACCTGAAAATTAACCTGAGGCCTTCCCCAAAGCAAGCTCCCTCTTCCTTCTTTCTTTCTTTCTTTCTCTTTCTTTTCTTTCTTTCTTCTTTCTTTCTTTTCTTTCTCTTTTTCCTTCCTTCCTTCCTCTTTCTTTCCTTTCTTTCTCCTTCCTTCCCTCCTTCCTTCCTTCCTTCCCTCTCGCTCTTTTTCTTTCTTTCTTTCATCTGTTTATTTTGTTTTGAGATGGAGTCTGGCTCTGCCACCCAGGCTGGAGTGCAGTGCTGGCATCTCAGCTCACTGCAAGATCCACCTTCTGGGTTCAAGCGATTCTCCTGCCTGAGCCTCCTGAGTAGCTGGGATTACAGCACCCGCCACCACATCCGGCTAATTTTTGTATTTGTAGTAGAGACAGGGTTTCACCATGTTGGCCAGGCTGGTCTTGAGCTCCTGACTTCAGGTGATCCTCCCGCCTCGGCCTCCCAAAGTGCTGGGATTACAGGCATGAGCCACAGCGCCTGGACTATTTTATTGTAGAGACAGAGTCTCACTCTGTCACCCAGGCTGGAAGCGCAGTGGTGTGAAGACGGCTCACTGTAGCCTCAAGCTCCCCTGCCTCAGCCTCCCGAGTAGCTGGGATTACAGGTGCCTGCCACCATGCCCAGCTTATTATTTTTTTATTTTTGTAGAGACAGAGTCTTGTTATATTGCCCAGGCTGGAGAAGCAACATTATCTGAGATGGAACTTTCTGGAATATTAACCATTAAACCTCCCCACCCTCATGAGAAGCTCAAACCACAAGAGACCAAGGGGCAGCTCTTGCTGCACGGGGCCAGGAGCTGATGGCTTCCTTTGCTCCAGATCCACCTGCCATCCTTTTCCACCTCATCCTGGGTCCAGGAGGCTGACCCCCCAGGTACCTGCCTGGGTTCCTACTTTCTGGCTCTGGTTGGGTTTGGCCACAGGAGATGCTGAGAGGAGATGGGTGCGCAGGAGGGGAGAGGTGAATGCACCCCCGGCCCTGCTGGGTCTGGTCGGGCGGCAGTTGCACTGTCCCCCTGGAGTTGCTCCGTGCCCCTGGGGGCCAACGCTTCTCCCACAGCCACATCCAGGGTGCAGGGGCTTCCCCTATGGCCTGAGCAGGCGGTGCTTTACTGTACCTATTGTCTTTCTTGAACTCTGCCCCACCTCAGTAAATTGTCTCTTCATTAAACCCTATGCAGTGAGGCCAGGCACCACGGCTCACGCCTGTAATCCCAGCACTTTGGGAGGCCAAGGCGGGCGGATTGCTTAAGCCCAGGAGTTCGAGACCAGCCTGGGCAACATAGCAAGCTTGACCTCCATCTCTAAAGAAATAAAAATAAAAATAATCAGCCTGGGCCAGGCGCAGTGGTTCACGCTCGTAATCCCAGCACTTTGGGAGGCCGAGGCAAGTGGATGTGGATCATGAGGTCAGGAGTTCAACACCAGCCTGGCCAACACAGTGAAACCCCGTCTCTACTAAAAATACAAAAATTAGCTGGGTGTGGTGGCAGGCGATTGTCATCTCAGCTACTCAGGAGGCTGAGGCAGGAGAATCGCTTGAACCCAGGAGGCGGAGGTTGCAATGAGCTGAGATCACGCCGCTGCACTCCAGCCTGGGTGACAGAGCAAGACAAGACTCCGTCTCAAAAATAAAAAAATAATCAGCCTGGCATGGTGGTGCCTGCCTGTAGTCCCAGCTACTTGTGGGGCTGTGTGAGGCGGGAGGATCACTTGAGCTCAAGCGACTGAGGCTGCATTGAGCTATGATGGCACCACTACATTCCAGCCTGGGTGACAGAGCAAGACCCAGTCTCTCATAAACAGACAAATAAACAAACGCTCTGCAGTGGCCCCACTGGAGTGTGCTCTTTCCTGCTGGGACTTGGACTAGGACAGAAAGATAACCTCCTGCCAGAGAACAGACCTTCCCAAAATCACGGTGGGGCAGGGGGCCCGTTTCTTCTCACCAGCCTCTGCCCCCATCAGCCAGAGCGTGCTGATCACATGGGAATAAGCAAGAAGCACCTCGGGACCCAGGCTTGGGAGGGTGGCCCATAGATGGGATCCAGGCCCTGGCTGCCAGGTGACGGCTCCCACCAGCAGCCTCTCCCCGATCTCTGGACACTGCCCTGAAAGTGCCCAGGAAGGGATGGGATGGGGATCATCGTACGATTGCAAACAATTGAGCTTAAAGACTTATATAACACATAATCCTAATATCAGGTGGAGAAAAATGTAAATTTCACCTCAATTTTAACCTCCCCAGCTTTGCCCAGAGGAGCTCCACTTTTTCTCTTTACAAACCAGAACTCTGCACAAGAATCTGCCCATTAAAAGCTTTGCTGCTAAAGATATTAAAAACAGACCTGGCCAGGCATGGAGGTTCACACCTGTAATCCCACCACTTTGGGAGGCTGAGACAGGAGGATCTCTTGAGGCCAGGAGTTCAAGATCAGTGTGGGCAACATAGTGACCACCCCCCCCATCTCTACAAAAAAAAAATTAAAAAGTTAGTCGGGTGTGGTGGCATGCATGCCTGTAGTCCCAGCTACTTGGGAGGCTGAGGTAGGAGAATTGCTTGAGCCTGGGAGTTCAAGGCTGCAGTGAGCCACGATTGCACCACTGCCCTCCAGCCTGGGCAACAGAGCAAGACCCTGTCTCAAAAATTGAATTTAGTTTAATTTTAAAATAATAAAAAAATAAAAACAAACATGTCAGGTGGTCAGATTTGGGGGAATGACATATCAGAAGGCAAAGCTCTGGGCTTCCCATGCCCACAGACTGCAGCATCCATGTTTGGAAGACCTCCAAGCCAAAATCTTATTTCAATTTTAGGGAATCTGAGGCCCAGCGTGGGAGAAGTGAGGTTCATCCTCTATTGTGAAGTATTCTGACAGAGCCAGTGTTGGTTGATGTTATGGTTGCTACTTTTTTTTTTTTGAGACAAAGTCTCGCTCTGTTGCTCAGGCTGGAGTGCAATGGTGCGATCTCGACTCACTGCAACCTCTCCCTCCCCGGTTCAAGCAATTCTCCTGCCTCAGCTTCCTGAGTAGCTGAGATTACAGGCGCGCACCACCATGACCAGCTAATTTTTGTACTTTTAGTAGAGATGGGGTTTCACCATGTTGGCCAAGCTGGTCTCGAACTCCTGACCTCAGGTGATCCACCTGCCTTGGCCTCCCAAAGTGCTGGGATTACAGACGTGAGCCACCACATCCAACTCATGGTTGCTTATTAATACGATTCTTCATTGCTGGATTCCAGTTGTGAAAACACAATAATACATTTGTAAATGGATTGTTGTCAGGGTCAGATGATAATAGGAAGCATTTGAAAACATCTATATGAACTTAATAAAAGGTTCTCTGGGTTCAAAATAGCTGCTTTTCAAACCTAGAGAGATTTAAAAAAGGAAATCAGCTTTGTGCTCAGGTAGGTTCCTTTCTCTCTTAAGAATGAATTGGGGGATCAACAACCCGAATATAAAAGCTAAAACCGGACAACGCTTAGAGGAAAACACAGGGGCAAATTTTCAAGACCTCGAATGTGGCGATGGTTTTTTGTTTTTGTTTTTGTTTTTTTTATTATACTTTAAGTTTTAGGGTACATGTGCACATTGTGCAGGTTAGTTACATATGTATACATGTGCCGTGCTGGTCCTTTGCAGGGACATGGATGAAATTGGAAATCATCATTCTCAGTAAACTATCGCAAGAACAAAAAACCAAACACCGCATATTCTCACTCATAGGTGGGAATTGAACAATGAGATCACATGGACACAGGAAGGGGAATATCACACTCTGGGGACTGTGGTGGGGTGGGGGGAGGGGGGAGGGATAGCATTGGGAGATATACCTAATGCTAGATGACGAGTTAGTGGGTGCAGCGCACCAGCACGGCGATGGTTTTTTTAAAGATGACACCAGAAGCACAAGCAACAAGAGAAAAAAATAGATTGGATTCAGCAAAATTAACTCTTGTGCATCAAAGAACATTATCAAGGCCAGACACGGTGGCTCACGTCTGTAATCCCAGTACTTTGGGAAGCTGAGGCGGGCAGATCACCTGAGGTCAGGAGTTCGAGATCAGCCTGTCCAACATGGCGAAACCCCGTCTCTACTAAAAATACAAAAATTAGACAAGCACAGTGCCAAGCTTGTGCCTGTAGTCCCAGCACTTTGGGAAGCAGAGGCAGGAGGATTGCCTGAGCCCAGGAGTTCGAGACCAGCCTGGGCAACATGGCAAGTCCCCATCTCTACAAAAAATACAAAAATTAAGGAGGTGCTGTGGTGCCTGACAGTAGTCTCAGCTACTTGGGAGTCTGAGATGGGAGGATCGCTTGAGCCTGGAAGGTTGAGGGGCTGCCGTGAGCCATGATTGTACCACTGCATTCCAGCCTGGGCAACCGAGTGAGATCATGTCTCAAAAATAAATAAATAAATAAATGGCAAAAGACTTAAACAGACATTTCTCCAAGGAAGATAAACAAGTACCAACAAGCACATGGCAAAGTCCTCAGCATCATCAGTCATTAGGAAAATGCAAATCAAAATCACAGTGAGATGCCACTTCACATCCACTAGTATGACTATGACTTTTTTTTAGTCCAATCAACATGTTTATTAAGCAACTACGTACTAAATATTTAGGAGTACCATATCCCATTTCTTTTTTTTATTTATAACTTTCATTTTAGGTTCAGAGGTTTATGTGCAAGTCTCTTACGTAGGTAAATTGCATGTCACGGGGGTTTGGTGTACAGAGTATTTTGTCACCCAGGCAATAAGGATAGTACCCCATAGGTACTTTTTTTTTTTTTTTTTTTTTGAGACGGCATCTCCCTCTGTCGCCCAGGCTGAAGTACAATGGCACCATATCAGGTCACTGCAACCCCCACCTCCCGGGTTCAAGCGATTCTCCTGCCTCAGCCTCCCAAGTAGCTGGGATTACCGGGATGCGCCACCATGCATGGCTAATTTTGTAATTTTTTTAGTAGAGACGGGGTTTCACCATGTTGGTCAGGCTGGACTCGAACTCCTGACCTCAAGTGATCCACCCGCCTCGGCCTCCCAAAGTGCTGGGATTACAAGAATAAGCCACCGCGCCTGGCACCATAGGTACTATTTTTTGCACCGCACCCTCCTCCCGCCCTCCACCCTCAGGTAGGCCTCGGTATCTATTGTTTCCTTCTTTGTGTCCATGTGGACTCAGTGTTTAGCTCCCACCTATAAATGAAAATATGCAGTATTTGTTTTTCTGTTCCTGCGTTAGTTTGCTTAGGATAATGGCCTCCAGCTCCACCCATGTTACTGCAAAGGACATGATCTTGCTCACTTTTTTTTTTTCTTTTTTTTGAGACGGAGTCTCCCTCTGTCGCCCAGGCTGGAGTGCAGTGGCGTGATCTTGGCTCACTGCTAGCTCTGCCTCCCAGGTTCATGCCATTCTCCTGCCTCAGCCTCCCAAGTAGCTGGGACTACAGGAGCCTGCCACCATGCCTGGCTAATTTTTTTGTATTTTTTAGTAGAGACGGGGTTTCACCGTGTTAGCCAGGATGGTCCCGATCTTCTGACCTCGTGATCCGCCCGCCTCGGCCTCCCAAAGTGCTGGGATTACAGGCATGAGTCACTGCATCCGGCCTGTCTATTCCATGGTATATATGCACCACGTTTTCTTTGTCCAGTCTACCACTGATGGGCATTTAGGTTGATTACATGGATGACTACAATTTTTACAAATGGAAATAATATGTGTCAGTGAGAATGTGGAGAAATTAGACCCCTTGTGGCAGTTCCTCAAACAGCTAAATGTAGAATTATCATACGACCTAGAAAGTCCACTCTTAGATAAATATGCAAAAGAATTCAAAACAGGCACTCACAAAATATATGTGCACATATGTTCACAGCAGCATTATTCACAATAGCCAAACAGTGGAAACAAACCAAATGTCCATCAACGAATGAATGGACAAAGAAATTGTGGTATATCCATACAATGGATTATCATTCTATTTATTTTTTTTGAGACAAAGTCTCACCCTGTCGCCCAGGTTGGAATGCAGTGGTACAACCTCGGCTCACTGCAGCCTCGGCCTCCCAGGTTCAGGCGATTCTCCTGCCTCAGCCTCCTGAGTAGCTGAGATTACAGGCGCCCACCTCCACGCCTGGCTAATTTTTTGTATTTTTAGTAGACATGGGGTTTCACCATGTTGGCCAGGCTGGTTTTGAACTCTTGACCTCAAGTGATCCGCCCGCCTCGGCCTGGGATTACAGGCATGAGCCACCGCACCTGGCCAGATTATTATTCAGCCTTAAGAAGGAATGAAGTGTTGGTACAAGATACAGCATGGATGAACTTTGAAAATGTTATGTTAAGTAAAAGAAGCCAGATGCAAAAGGTTACACATTGTGTGATTCCATTCATATGAAATATTTAGAATAGGTAAAGCCACAGAGGCAGAAGTCTGATTGGTGGTAACCAGGAGCCAGGGGAGAAATTGTTTATTGGGTAGTAGGCTTCCTTTTGGGCTGATGAAGACGTTCTGAAACTAGATAGAGACTATAGTTGCACAACATTTTGAGTGCACTAAATGCCACTGGATTGTTGGCTTAAAGCAGTTAATTTTATGTTATGTAAATTTCACCTCAATTTATTTACACGTAGTTAAGATTTAATAACTTTCAAAAAAGTCAATGACATTTAAATATGCATCATTGATGAAGGAGTTTAGTCCATTTTCGTCATAGGACTACATACAGTTGAGCTTAACGGCTTATACAGGCCAGCCAAGGTGGCTCACACCTGTAATCCCAGCACTTTGGGAGGCCGAGGCAGGCGGATCACCCGAGGTCAGGAGTTCGAGAGCAACCTGGCCAACGTGATGAAACCCTGTCTCTACTAAAAATACAAAAGATTAGCCAGGTGTGGTGGTGCACACCTGTAATCCCAGCTACTTGGGAGGCTGAGGCAGGAGAATTGCTTGAACCTGGGAGGTGGAGGTTGCAGTGAGCTGAGATCGTGCCACTGCATTCCAGCCTGGGTGACAGAGTGAGACTCTGACTCAAAAAAATAAAAATAAAAGGTTTATACAACGCATGATCTTGGTATCAAGTGAATAAAAATGTAAATTTCACGTCAATTCTTAAAAAGTGAATTGAGGATGTAGAGGGTGGAGACAGGGGGATGATGGATGCCAGGAAGCACGTCCTCCAGGCAGTTTCTCCCTCTAGATACAGAGGCCATCTCTGAACTCAAGGACAGCACAAAGGACTCCTAGGGTTCACCCACCCAGCCACCCACTTTACAGATGGGAAAGTCAAGGCCAGAGAGGGCGGGGACTTGCCCAAGGCTACATGTCGCATGGGAAGCCACAGAGGAGTTACAGCGAGGGCTTCAGGGCTTGAGGCTGGCACTGAGCCATGACACTACATGGCCATGGGGGCTGCAGCGGGCCCATGGCTGTGATCAGAATAGTAAAGTCCAAGTTAACATGGGCCTTCCAGCCTGAACATGTGGAAGGGACAGTGTCATCAACCCATTGGTTATCCCAGTTCATCCAAGCCAAAGTCTCTGTATGAGTCAACCCAGGTCTTCCTTGACCGTCGGCCCCTCCATGAAGGCAGTTGTAGCTTTAAAAGGAAAACTCATTACCCAGCTGTTCTATTTCTGCCCACAGCCTTCACCGCTGGGCTGAGGTCATCAGTTTCCCCACAAGGGTAATGGGAGGAAGGCGAATGTCTTAGATGCCCCCTGAGGGACCCAGGAGTGCCCAGTCAGGCCCTGGAAGGAGAGGCCAGCTAAGCTCCTGGACCTCTGAGGGCTTCTCTTCTTTTTTAAGGTTTTGCTGACCCAGACCTGTTAGGCAGGTATAAAAGGGGATGGCCAGGCTCGGCCAGTCACCCAGTCTCTTCCAGTGTGGTCTCAGGTAGGAACCTACGGGATGCTGGGGAAGATGGGAACAGGGAGGGCTTGCAGTGGAGGAGAACTGGTGGGAGGAGAGTAGAGGTGATGATAAGAGCTGAGCTGGGCAGGGGAGGGGATGAGCATTTTGCGAGCACCTGCCTGCCCCAGGGGCTGTAGAGACAGCATCTCATTTAATCCTCCAAGTTGCCCAGTGTGGTGGCTCATGCCTGTAATCCTAGCATTTTGGGAGGCTGAGGCAGGAGGATCTCTTGAGACCAGGAGTTCAAGACCAGCCTGGGCAACATAGCAAGACACTGTCCCTACAAAAACGTTAAAAATTAGCAGGGCATGGTGGCGTGCACCTGTAGTCTCAGCTCCTTGGGAGACTGAGTTGGGAGGATCACTTGTGCCCAGGAGTTGGAGGCTGCAGTGAGCTATGATCACACCACTCTACTCCAGCCTGGGCCACAGAGTCAGACCCTGTCTCAAAAACAAAACAAAACAAAACAAAAACCTCCCCCAAGTGATCTGTGTTGCATGCCCGCTGGATGTACAGTTGAGGGGACTAGTCTGGAGAGCTGCTGGGACTCCCATGCATCCACAAGTGAGACAGGGGAAACCAGGATTCAAACCCAGATCAGCCTCCTTCCCCTGCACCACCTGCCTTCCTTGGTGCGTGATGCTGGATTCATGGGTTCTATCCCTGCTCTGTCCTTCCCTTGGTCTGCAAAGCATCATCTTTCCCTCTGAAGAGTCTCAGATTTTGCATTCCACGAGCTACATTGTCTATATGTTTTGTGGTTCATGATTTATTTAGGTCGGTCTTGGTTATCAAAGATACCCGAGAAGAGCCATTGCCTGGAGGGACAGGGGGGTTTTGCATTCAGGGAGGCCTGGAAGTGGGGAGTCATTAGCAAGCAGGAGGCTGGTAGCCACTGAAAGGTATGGAACCTGGTGTCAGAGACCTGCACGTCCCTCAGGGCAGCTCCTGGCTGGAGGGGCCTGTGCCCTAAACCACCAGGCCCACACAACAGCAGTGATACCTTAGCTTGCTGTTCACGGCAGAACCATCATTAAAAAAACAATACAAAGGCCTGGCACAGTGGCTTATACCTGCAAACCCAGCACTTTGGGAGGCCAAGGCAGATGGATCACTTGAGGTCAGGAGATCAAGACCAGCCTGGCCAACATGGTGAAACCCTGTCTCTACTAAAAATACAAAAATTAGCTGGGTGTGGTTGTGGGCGCCTGTAATCCCAGCTACTCAGGAGACTGAAGCAGGAGAATTGCTTGAGCCCAGGAGGGGCAGAGGTTGCAATGAGCTGAGATCATGCCACTGTACTCCAGACTGGGTGACAAGAGCAAAACTCCTTCTGAAAAAACAAACAAACAAACAAAAAATACAAGGGCCTGGCACAGTGGCTTATATGTGCAAATTCAGCACTTTGGGAGGGTGAGGTGGTAGGATTGCTTGAGGCCAGGAGTTCAAGGCTTCACGGAGCTATGATTGCATCACTGCACTCCAGCCTGGGTGACAGAATGAGACCCTGTTCTAAATAAATAAATAAATAAAGTCAAGCAGCCTAATTGGTATAAACAAAGGCAACTTTCTTGCCTCCCCTACCCCCATTAGAGCAATTGAGAAACCCAGTTCTCAAATGTGGGCAGATGTTTTGTTTTAGTGGCAAGTCGAATGTGTCTTCGTCTGACTGCTGGCACGTGCATTTCTCTTTTTCTTTTCTTTTCTTTTTTCTTTTTAGACAGAGTCTTGTTCTATCACCCAGGCTGGAGCACAGTGGTGCAATCTCAGCTCACTGCAAGCTCCGCCTCCCGGGTTCTCGCCATTCTCCTGCCTCAGCCTCCAGAGTAGCTGGGACTACAGGCGCGTGCCATCGCCCCCGGCTAATTTTTTGTATTCTTAGTAGAGATGGGGTTTCCCTGTATTAGCCAGGATGGTCTCGATCTCCTGACCTCGTGATCCACCCATCTCGGCCTCCCAATGTGCTGGGATTACAGGTGTGAGCCACCGCGCCCGGCCAGGCACTGGTATTTTTAAATTTTCTTTTCTTTTCTTGAGACAGGGTCTCGCTCCATTGCCCAGGCTAGAGTGCAGAGGCACAATCAGAGCTCATTGCAGCCTTGACCTTCCCAGTTCAAGCAATCCTCCTGCCTCAGTTTCCCAAGTAGCTGGAACCACAGGCACACACCACCACACCTGGCTAACTTTCTAATTATTTTTATTTTATTTTATTTTATTTTATTTTATTTTGAGACAGAGTCTCACTCTGACCCCCAGGCTGGAGTGCAGTGGCACAATCTCAGCTCACTGTAACCTCTGCTTCCAAGGTTGAAGTGATTCTCATGCCTCAGCCTCCCGAGTAGCTGGGACTACAGGCACATACCACCAGGCTCGGCTAATTTTTTTGAATTTTTAGTAAAGATGGGCTTTTGCCATGTTGACCAGGCTGGTCTCGAACTCCTGGCCTCAAGTGAGCCACCCATCTCGGCCTCCCAAAATGCTGAGATTACAGGCGTGAGCCACAGCAGCCTGCCTAACCTTCTAATTTTTATAGAGACAGGGTCTCGGTACGTTGCTCAGGCTGGTCTTGAACTCCTGGCCTCGAGCAATCCTCCCGCCTCAGCCTCCTAAAGTGCTGGAATTACAGTCGTGAGCCACCTCCACCCAGCCAATCACCGGTATTTTCATATCAAATTACAGTAGTTGCAGACATCTCAAAATATAATTAATTCTTACTGCTGCTCCAAAACTATAGTACTTGTGAGACCTGCTGCTAGATTATGTTATTTGATGCATTTATAAAGAGGCACATCTATTACTAGATCATGCATTTTTAATATTTTATTAATTATATTTTAATGTCATGTATTTCCTTGGTAATCCTACATATTTTATTGCTTGAATTTGAAACATTTTGTCCAATAGGACCACAGGTATCGCCAGACAACCGAAGGGGTCCCTGGCCCATGAGGGCACAAGACCCCTGCCCACCTCCTCTCCTTTCTTGATTCTGTGCAACAGCCGAGCTTTCCGGGCTAGGATGGCGGGGGCGGGTGACGCAGAAAAAAAGTTCCAGCCAGAACTCTCTACGCCAGGCCCCATAGGAAGACAAGAGGAGGAGAAAGCGCCTGGCTATGCCTCAGTGGCTTGCCTGTTGTGACTCAGCTTCTTTTGGAAAAACTGGAGGTGTTGGCAGGAGAGACTGTAGGCGCAGTACAGCGAGGGCCCAGCGCACAATTAGGAGTCCCTCATCTAAAGGCTGAGGCTGTACCCTTGGCCTTGAGAAATGCATTGCTGGCAAAGAGGCTCAGAACCACACCCTCCCTGAAACTTCGAGAAGGTTCTTCAACCCCAAGACGAACTGGGGAGGCCCCTGATTTCTGTCTTTGTTCCCTTGAGCCTCCAGTTCCCCTCCTTCCTGGGGATTCAGTGAAACTGTTTGGGGTTTGGGAATTGAGAGACCCAGACTGTCCTCGTTTTAGGAGAGATAATAATTGACCCAGGCAATCATTTTGTACTAGGGACCGCTGGATGTCTGGTGAAGCCTGTGGACTCCGCTCAGATTAGTGTTTTTAAATGAATAAAATAGGCCGGGCATGGTGACTCATGCCTGTAATCCTAGCACTTTGGGAAGCTGAGGCAGGTGGATCACTTGAGGTCAGGAGTTCAAAACCAGCCTGGCCAACATGGTAAAACCCTATCTCTACTAAAAATACAAAAAAAAAAAAAAAAAAATTGCCAGGCGTGGTAGTGGGCACCTCCCAGCTACTCAGGAGGCTAAGGCAGGAGAATTGCTTGAACCCAGGAGACGGAGGTTGTAGTGAGCCAAGATTGCACCACTGCACTCCAGCCTGGGCAACAGAAGAAAACTCCGTCTCAAAAAAAAAAAAAAAAAAGGTAAAATAAAATACACAGAGCTGCAAAGGAAACGAATGGTATTGTAATACTGGCTGGGTGCGTGCGCTGGCTCAAAAACCAGTAATCCCAGCGCTTTGGGAGGCCAAGGTGGGAGAATCACTTGAGGCCAAGAGTTTGAGATCAGCCTTGGCAACATGGTGAGACCTCATCTCTATAAAACATTTTAAAATTAGTCGAGCATAGTGGCTTATGCCTGTAATCCCAGCATTTTGGGAGGCTGAGGTGGGAAGATTGCTTGATCCCAGAAGTTGGAGGCTGCAGTGAGCTATGATTGCACCACTGCACTCCAGCATGGGTGATGGAGTAAGACCCTGCCTCTGAAAAAAAAAAAGAAAGAAAAGAAAAAATATATTAAAAACTAATTTGTGACATGGCAGTAAGGCAATAATAAATGTCCTTCTTTATTAAAAAATTTAAAGAACAGTATCAAACCAAGGGCTTAAAGAGACCATAATTTTAAAGTTGAGATGAAGATAAACAGTATTTTGAGACATCTGCAGCCACCCTAACGAGAAGTGAAGAGCTTTGATTTTTGCTGGGAGCAAATAGAGGCTGTGGTGCTACGGAGGTCTGCGGCCTCTGTTCATATCAGATAGAAAGTGAAAACCAAGTGGCAATTGTTTTCCTGTCCCATTTCACAGACCCTGGGTAGAAACCCTACCTTTAACCTCTCCATGCCCCATTGTTCTCCTCCATAAAATGGGCTTCCTGATCCCTACCTCACAGCCTTAGTGTGAGGAACATATGAGATGACAGAGGCAGAAGCATTTGTGTTGTTGGGGGTGAGGGGGTACTTAACTGTGAAGATTTATTAGCTTATTTCATTTTTAAATATAACTTCAACTTTTATTTTAGATTCAAGGGGTATACATGCAGGTTTGTTATATGGGTATATTGAGTGACACTGGGATTTGGGATCCAAATGATCCCATCACACAGGTGGTGAGCATAGCATCCAATAGGCCATTCTTCAATCCTTGCCTCCCTCCTGCTCTCCCCCATCTAGTAGTCCCCAGGGTCTATTGTTTCTATCTGTCTGTACCCAATATTTAGCTCCCACTTATAAGTGAAAACATGTGGTATTTGGTTTTCTGTTTCTATGTTAATTCACTTAGAATAATGGCCTCCAGCTGCATCCATGTTGCTGCAAAGGACATGATTTCATTCTTTTTCATGGCTGCATAGTATTCCATTGTGTATATGTACCACATTTTCTTTCTGTTTTTTGGCTTTTTTTTTTTTTAAGACAGGGTCTTGCTCTGTCACCTAAGCTGGAGTGCAGTAGTACAATCATGGCTTCCTGCAGCCTTGACCTCCCCAGCTCAAGCAATGCTCCCGCCTTAGCCCTGAGGATAGCTAGGACTACAGGCACACATCACCATGCCCAGCTAATTTTTTAATGTTTTTGTAGACATGGGGCCTTGATATATTGCCCAGGCTGGTCTCAAACTCCTGGGCTCAAGCTGTCCTTCCACCTTGGCTTCCCATAGTGCTGGGATTATAGGTGTGAGCCACTGTGCCTGGCCTGTACCACATTTTCTTTATCTAATCCACCACTGATGGCCACCTAGGTTGATTCCATGTTTTTGCATTGTGAATAACACTGCAGTGAACATACAGGTGCATGTGTCTTTTTGGTAGGAAAACTTATTTTTCCCTTTGGGTATATACCCAGGAATAGGATGGCTGGGTTGAATAACAGTTCTAAGTTCTTTGAGAAATCTCCAAATTGCTTTCTACAGTGGCTGAACAATTAGCTTCTTTCTTATTCTTGGTTATGAAAGCCTAATAGCACCAAGACAGACAAGGTGACATGAGAGAAGCAAGCCTCTGTCTTTCTCGGGACATTGACTTCAGCCTGTCCACCAGCCTCAGCAGCTTGTCTCTGCTTCCCCCCACAGCACCCAGGGAAGTCCTGGTTCCTGCCGTCAGCTCCTTCCTGCTCCATCCTCAACCAAGCCACCATGCCTGGTGGGTACAAAGGGGAGTGTGGGGACGATGTGGACCCTATGCCTTTCCTGGCACCTCCTGAAAAGGAGAGGATTGAAGCCATGAACAAGCCCTATGACATTAAGAGGTCCTGCTGGGTCAAAGATGAGAAGGAAGGCTTCGTCGCTGGGGAGATCCAGTCTGAACAGGGTGACCAAGTCACCGTGAAGACAATCGCCAACCAGGTGAGTGGGGCACGATCTCCAGGATGAAACCAAGTGGCAGGCACCCAGGCCTTTTCTAGGCATGCTCCCGCCCAGAAGGCAGGGTGGCAGAAAGAGCAGGTGCCTCCGAGTCCCATGTGCTGGGGTCAAATCCAGACTCGCCTACACTCAAGCTGTGTGGCCCTGGGCAAGACGCATTCCCTCTCTGAGCTATATCACAATAGAGATTCCGAGACAGATCACATGAAAGCACTTCATAGACTCTAAGACAGTACCGTGCGTAAGGGATGATCGTGAGAGTTACTTATCTTTGATGTCTCAAACAGCTCTCAAGTGGAAGCTATTTTCTAAGCATGAGAGTGAGCATGTCACTTATGAGCAGTGTCACTGTGTGCCATGGCCCCTAGTGGCATGAGGGGCATGAGAGAGGGCACAGAACACCCTGGCTCACTGGGTGAGCTCTTCAGCTGCATGAAGAACAGATGGTGGTTCCCAGGTCTCTTGGAGCATGGCGGTGGTGTGCTGGATGTGATGGCTTCTGATGGCTTTTAACGTGTTGCAAGGACCCAACCTGGCTAATGATGGCTTGCAGGGACTCAACCTGGCTTATCATGGATTGCAGGGATCCAACCTGGCTTGTGATGGTTTGCAAAGACCCCAACACTAAACAATGAGGGATTTTACAGCCAGTTGTTAAACCTTGGGTAGCTTGCTATCAGCCGTGATGGAAGTATTTATACCATGGAAATGGGAATATGCTGTAAATCAGGGACACTTCCCCCCAGACAGCTGGTTTACCAACCCACCCTTCTCTCTGCTGGCCCACACTACGTCTGACTATGAGATATGACTTGAGAGAATGGATAGAAAATTTGGCTTATTAGGCTAGGCGTGGTGGCTCACACCTGTAATCCCAGCACTTTGGGAGACCAAGACAGGAGGATTACTTGGGCTCAGGAGTTTGAGACTGGCCTGGGCAACTTGGTGAGACCCTATCTTTATTTTTAGAAAATAATAACAATTTTTATTAGAATTTTTTAAATTTGGTTTATTTTAAATGGGTAAGGGCAGGGTCTCTTGTATTCTTGGCAGACCCCTGGTGAGGCACTTGACACTTTGTTTAATCCTTTTGGCAATCTTATGTGGTAGGATTTATTGACCCTATTTTGCAGAGAAGGAAAACTGAGGATCAAGGGCACTTTAGGTGACCTGTGTACGTTGCAAAAATAGCAAATGATGAACTTGGATTCAAACCCACTGTATCTGGCTCATATGCCCATGCCCCTTCTATGTCACCATTCCATCTCTTCATGGTGGGCTGCCAAGAGGGAGGCATGAGCCATCGCACCCGGCCACTTTTCCATTTAAGAAAAAAGACATTACTCTGCTCCCTCCAAACCGCCTTCAAGGATAAAATTGAGAGCAAGCAAGCAAAGAAAACAAAACAAAACAAAAACAAAAAACAGAGCAATGTGTGTTCAGCAATAAATATATTAGCACCTGCGAGGTCCATTCCTGGTTAATTTCTTGATTAAAAGAAGTCAGAGGCCAGACGCGGCAGCTCAAGCCTGTAATCCCAGCACTTTGGGAGGCCGATACAGGCAGATCGCTTGAGGCTAGGTGTTTGAGACCAGCCTGGGCAACATAACGAGGCCCCGTTTCTACAAAAAATTAGCCAGGTGTGGTGCATCCCTGTACTCCCAGTTACTTAGGAGGCTGAGCCAGGAGAATCGCTTGAGCCCAGGAAGCTGAGGCTGCAGTGAGCTAGGATTGCACTGCTGCACTCCAGCCTGGGTGACAGACAGAAACCTTGTCTCAAAAAAAAAAAAAGGAAGCCAGAGACCTCAGTGATCAGAACTGGCAACAGCTGTATTTTTCTCTGCGCCTGTCTTCGAGAGGAGCAGTGGTAAAAAGATATAGTTGGGTGGAAATGGATTTGAACGAAAGTCAAGCTTAATTCCCAGGAGAAACAGTTTTCAGAGAGGAGAGTGCTGCAGTGTCGTGAGAAGTGATGGGTGATGATAGTGGAGCCCCAGGGTGCATCTAAGTTTGGATGCACATTTAAGGACAACACAATTTCCTTGAGTATCTGCAGCAGACAGTGCTGGCCAGCCGGGTTTGGGACAGAAAAGATGGAGCCTGTGGCGCTGGCTTCCCTGGCTCCTAAAATAAAGGCCAGGTTCTCCATTCCTCTGCTGAAAGCGAAGTGTCTGCACGTGGACGAGGACCAGAGATCTGGAAACCCCTGGAAATGAATTCAGAATAAAACCCAACTTGAGGCCAGGCATGGTGGGTCACGCCTGTAATCCCACCACTTTGGGAGGCCGAGGAGGGTGGATCACCTGAGGTCAGGAGTTTGAGACCAGCCTGGCCAACATGGTGAAACCCCATCTCTACCAAAAATATAAAACTTAGTCGGGCATGGTGGCCTGCGCCTGTAATCCCAGTTACTTGGGAGGCTGAGGCAGAAGAATTGCTTGAACCCAGGAGGCGGAGGTTGCAGTGAGTTGAGATCACGCCACTGCACTCCAGCATGAGTGACAGAGTGAGACTCTGTCTCAGAAAAAACAACAAAACAAAAACAAAAACAAACAAACAAAAAACAGCTTGGTTTACTAAGGGCGTGGTAACCATTACGGGGAGTGGGGGTGGATTTTCCAGAACTGTCAAGATTTCAAATTATCTGCCCATTGTACTAATAAGTTATTAAAAGTCCCAGAAATCCCAGTATGGATTCAGGCCTCACATCTAAGGTTGCAGGCAGCCAAAAGAGATTTGTTTTCTAGATCGTATGTCTTCAGCTTTGATCCCAGATGCTGGAGCTTCTTAAGAGCTGACGCTAGTTTTTGTTTTTTTGTTTAGTTTTGTTTTGTCTTGCACTATCACCCAGGCTGGAGTGCAGCGGCATGATCTCTGCTCACTGCAACCCCCGCCCCCTGGGTTCAAGTGATTCTCCTGCCTCAGCCTCCCAAGTAGCTGGGGTTACAAGTGTGCGCTACCACGCCCAGCTAATTTTTGTATTTTTAGTAGAGACAGGGTTTCGCCATTTTGGCCAGGCTGGTCTCGAACTCCTGACCTCAGGTGATCCACCCACCTCGGCCTCCCAAAGTTCTGGGATTACAGGCATGAGCCACTGCACCCGGCCTAGTTTTCATTTATAGATGAAGAAATTGGGGTGCAGCATGGGGAAGAGATCTGCCCACGTGGCACGGGCGCGAACACACCTACTGATGAACGCTCATTGCTGGTTTCTTTTTTTTCTTCTTTTCTTGCTTGCTTTCAATTTTATCCTTGAAGGTGGCTTGGAGGGAGCAGGGGAATGTCTTTTTTTCAAGTGGAACAGTGGCTACATGTGGTGGCTCACACCTGTAACACTTTTGGGGGCCAAGATGGGAGGATCATTGGAGGCCAAGAGTTCAAGACCAGCATGGGCAACATAGCAAGACCTTGTCTCTAGAAAAAAAAATTAAAAATTAGCCAGGCATGGTGGTGTGCACCTGTAGTCCCAGCTACTCGGGAGGCTGAGGCAGGAGGATGGCTTGAGCCCAAGAGATCGAAGCTGCAGTGAGCTATGACTGTACCACTGAACTCCAGCCTGGGCAACAGAGCAAGATTATGTCTCAAAAAATAAAATTAAATTAAAAATTTAAAAAGGAAAAGTTTGGCTGGTCTGAAGGTAGTGAGTTATCTCAATTGATTGTTCATGGTCAGTTACAGATCAAAATCCTTGTTCCACTCTTCCCCCCACCCTTCTCATTACTGCATTTAGTCTTTAAAAAAGAGAGAGAGAAATGGAAAAGCTCATCGCTATTTCGAAATCACCGCTAACTCTCAAGGCAGAGAGCCAAGAGTCACATCTCTGCAAAGTGTCCATGGGATCAAAGAATAAGCTCTGATCATCTATCAGGATGGATTTGGCTGGAAGAGAAGCGCAGCCCAGAGGTCTCTGTAACATAGGGAGGGAACGTCATAGTTTTTCAGGTATTTTTACGTGATTCCACTTAAGTTCATATAATTCTCCCAGCAACCTGCCAAGGAGGCTACTGTCATCTCAACTTCAGAGAGGAGGCAGTTGAAGCTGCATTGGCCTCAGAAGTGCCTCCCCATCCCAGGACACACGGGGATGTGGCTGGACCAGGACTTGGGTCCACTGGATGCTCCACTCCATCTCCTGGGACTCCAGAGGGTATGTGGTGACCTGGGCCAGATGCCCCATGCCCCATGCCTGATGCCTGTGCTGCTGTGTCTTGACCCCCCCAGACACTCACTGTGAAGAAGGATGATATCCAGCAGATGAACCCACCCAAATTCTACCAGGCCAGTGACATGGCAGACATGACCTTCCTGAATGAGGCCAGTGTCCTAGACAATCTGCGCCAACGCTACACCAACATGAGGATCTATGTGAGTGCCAGGGATGGGGTGAGTGGGGGGAGGAAGGAGTGGCTGCAGATCTTCTGCTTTTCTTTTGTTGAGGAGGGGGTTGGCTACTCCACCCTCCCCAGCTCCCAGTACACATTATGACTTAGACAAAGGCACAGGGACCACGTTTCTGACATGTTAGAATTTCCACCCAAAGCCTTTGGCATCTCAGTAATGGCACCATCTCCGTGAGCAGCTTTTGCTGAGGCTGTCACCCGAAAATCTTCCTCCTCATGTTCCTCCCCTCTTCCTCAAACTCTCAAATCAAAACATCATTTTTCCCCTAGTGACTTCATGTGCCATTATTAGAAGTCCATCCATCCATCTATCCATTCATCCATCTATCCATTCATTCATCCATCCATCCATCCATTCATCCATCTATCCATTCGTTCATCCATCCATCCATCCAAACATCCATCCATCCAAACATTCATCCATCCAAACATTTATCCATCCAAACATCCATCCATCCATCCAAGTATCTATCCATCCATCCAAACATCTATCCATCAACCCAAACATCCAAACATTCATCCATCCATCCATCCAAACATCTATCCGTCAATCTATTCATCCACCTATCCAAACATCGATCCATACATATATACGTCCAAACATCTATCCATCAGTCCAAACATCCAAACATTCGTCCACCTATCCAAACATCCATCCATCCACTCATCCACCCATCCAAACATCCAAATATCCATCCATTCAATCATTAATCAAAACACTCATCCACCCATCCATCCAACAAACATTGAGGAAATGTGACTTAATTGTAGCCTGAGGCAACTTAGGAAGGACAACCAACTGCATCCTTGAAGAAATTCAGGTTCACTTTGTCTGACATGATGACCAGAGTGAGTTACAATCAGTCCCCTGAGTGTCTTTGAAATCTTAAGACAGAAAGATGATTTCCTGAAGGTGTTGCAGCTTAACTCCCAAAATGGGTTGTCTAAGGACGTGTTGGTGTTTGCCTCTCTAGATGTCTTTATTTAAAAGGAAAGAGGCTTATCTGGTAGGAATAGGTGAGGTGCAGCCTGACTCCCAGGTCAGGAGCTGCCGGGGGTTCCCCTTCCCTGGGTCTATGGTTATAGTCAAGAGGGCTTCTGTGACCCCAGATTCATCCTCCTTTAATACTACTACTGTGGTTCTAGATTCAGGCCCCAGTAGTACCATAGCCCCAGGTGTTGCTGGAAGGTCTCTGAAATCTCTTGAAGATATTTGCTAGGTCTGGAAGTTAGCAGGGCATCCTTGAACCCCAGGTCTAGAAAGAGCCACACCTACCCCCGGCTGAACCTAGAGCCTGGGCTGAGAATGTCAAGGTACAGGCTCAAAGGTCAAGCTCAGGATCAGGGCTTACCTGGGGCTGCTCTGCCCGCAAGCCCTTGTTCCTCCTGGGTGACCACATCATGACTTTGGGCCAAGGGACTGCAGGCTTTGTGGAGTATAGCCTGAGAGACCAGGGCAGGGAGTCCCCTCCTACATTAAAGCGCCTCGATAGAGCCACTAATGCAACAACTCTAGCTGGCAAGGGCTGCTCCCATGATCCCAGCTGCTTCTCTCTCAATTCCTCCTGACCACAGCAGGGAGGTAACTGGCTTCCAGGATGCTGTCTGCCCCTACCCCACAGCTGAGACAGGCTGGAGGGGAAGAGTGACTCCATGGCTGGTGTCCCAGGATGAGACACTGTGTGTCATACTCTCAGCTGTTCCACTGGGTTTCCTTCATCGTCTCTTTGCCTTTTTTCCTGTGGATCAGTTTGTACTTAATAAGTTTCCTTTTGAAAATTCAACATATCCCAGTTATGCTAAGGAGAAGCTGGTGGCAGGGACAGGGGTGGATAGGGAGCAGTTATTCTTACTTGGTTCAAAATGGAAGGGTTTAAAGTTGAACTGAAACCAAGTACTTGGTGGATGCTTTAGAGGTCAATGTGACTGTCCAGCAAGGAGAAGAGAAATTTAAGTTTCATAGATTTGGCCATTTCCTGTCTTCACTCATTCTTCCTGCTCTTAATTTATTTAATGATGTAATTGGTTTTTCTGGGGTTTTTTGTTTGTTTGTTTGAGATGGAGTCTCGCTCTGTTGCCCAGGCTGGAGTGCAGTGGCACAGTCTCACCTCATTGCAACCTCCGCTTCCCGGGTTCAAGGGATTCTCCTGCCTCAGCCTCCTCAGAAGCTGGGATTACAAACATGCGCTACCACGCCCAGCTAATTTTTGTATTTTTAGTAGAGACAGGGTTTCACCATGTTGGTCACGCTGGTCTCGAACTCCTGACCCTGTGATCCGCCTGCCTCAGCCTCCCAAAGTGCTGGGATTACAGGTGTAAGCCACTGCGCCTGGCCTTTCTGTTCTTTTTTTTAAAACAGGGTGATTTCTTACAAAATTGCAATCTTGGAGTGAAAAGAAAGTTGGGGTCTCTTTTTAAGAGTAGGTCAAGGCTGGGCGCAGTGGCTCATGCCTGTAATCCCAGCACTTTGGGAGGCCAACGTGGGTGGATTGTTTGAGGACAGGAGTTCATGACAAGCCTGAGCAACATGGCAAGACTCCCGTCTCTACAAAAACAATTTTTTAATTATCCAGGCTTAGTGGGCACATGCCCGTAGTCCCAGCTACTTGGGATGTTGAGGTGGAAGGATCACTTGAGCCCAGGAGTTCAAGGCTGCAGTGAGCTATGATGGCACCACTGCACTCCAGCCTGGGTGACAGAGCAAGGCTCTGTCTCTAAAAAAAAAAAAAAAGAAAGAAAAGAAAAAAAAAAGAGAAAGAAAGAAAAAAACAGGTGGTCAAACCCAGCTGCCACAAGTAGGGAACTGCATCCACACAGTGAAGATTCCACAGCTTTTGAATCACCCCAGAAATTCTCAATAGACTCTCAAGGAAAGCCAGATATACTAAGTGGCAAAAGCAAGATATAAAACAGTACTATAGGCTGGGCGCAGTGGCTCACACCTGTGATCCCAGCACTTTGGGAGGCTGAGGTGGGTGGATCCCTTGAGGTCAGGAGTTTGTGACCAGCCTGGCCAATATGGCGAAACCCCATCTCTACTAAAAATACAAAAATTAGCCGGGCGTGGTGGCGTGCACCTGTAGTCTCAGCTACTCAAGAGGCTGAGGCAAGAGAATCGCTTGAATCTGGGAGGCAGAGGTTGCAGTGAAGCCAGATGGCACCATTGCACTCCAGCCTGAGTGACAGAGTGAGTCTCCATCCACAAAATATATATAAATAAAAAAAAACCATGGAAGGGAGTAAAAGAAACTAGCCCAGCATTTACCTGTGGTGAGGGTGGGGGTGGGCATGGAGCAAGTGGAGGGACCTTCTGCAGTATATATGTTACCACAGTGACAGTGTTACCTATTCAAATCCAGATGGACCCCAACTTACAATGGTTCAAGTTAATGATTTCCAACTTTACGATGGGGCAAAAGCAATACACATTCAATGCACTCCTCGATTTATGATCAAACCCATCGTATGTTGAAAGTATCATAAATCGACTTCCAATATGATATTTTCAACATATGATGGGTTTATCTAGATGTGACCCCATCCTAAGTTGAGGAGTGTCTGTAATTAAACCAAAAGAAAACAAAAACAAATATATATTAAAGAGAAGCCTCATTTAGCTTAATGAATACAGACTCAGATAGTCATAAGATTTTGCCTCCAGAAGGCTGGGTTTCATTGTTTTTGTTGTTTTTGAGACGTAGTCTCACTCTGTTGCCCAGGCTGGAGTACAGTGGCACGATCTTGGCTCACTGCAACCTCTGCCTCCCAGGTTCAAGCGATTCTCCTGCCTCAGCCTTCCAAGTAGCTAGGATTATAGGCGTGCACCACCACGCCCAGCTAATTGTTTCGTACTTTTGGTAGAGACAGGGTTTCACCATGTTGGTCAGGCTGGTCTCCAACTCCTGACATCAGGTGATCCACCTGCCTCGGTCTCCCAAAATGTTGGGATTACAGGCATAAACCACCACACCTGGCAGAAAGCTTGCCTTCTTCACAGCTTGCTCTATGATAAGCTGGGGCCTGAAGGGAACTCCGCTGGGGGAAGAGGGTACCAGGAGGAAAAATCAGCTGACCATCTTCCCTCCCTCCCACCAGACCTACTCGGGCTTGTTCTGCGTGACGGTCAACCCCTACAAGTGGCTGCCCATCTACGGGGCCCGTGTGGCTAACATGTACAAGGGCAAGAAGCGCACAGAGATGCCGCCTCACCTCTTCTCCATCTCTGACAACGCCTACCACGACATGCTCATGGGTGCGTCGGGGTGGGCTCTGCTGGGGCAGGGGTGGCGGGAGACAAGCCTTCCTTTGCCATTGAGGCTCCAGACGCATTAAGACCTTGTGATACCCGATCCTAACCCTGACCCTGCACTACCAGTTGAAGTTCTTTGCTAAATTTTGAGCAGCAGCTGCTGCTACCAGGTGCCAGGGCTCAGTGAGTGTGCTGGGCACTTGCTAGGCACCAGCCCTACCTCACACCCTATCTCATTTAAGTTTCACAAACCCGTGGGATGCCAAGGTAAGTAGGTAAGTAACTTGCTCAGAGCTCAATACTCTTAACCATTACCTCTGTGATCTTTGCTACATGTTATAGTGATTCCTCTATGTGATTTTTTTCTTTATTTTGAGATAGAGTTTCGCTCTTGTCACCCAAGCTGGAGTGCAATGGTGCAATAGCTCACTGCAACCTCCACCTCCCAGGTTCAGGCAATTCTCCTGCCTCAGCCTCCCAAGTAGCTGGGATTACAGGCATGTGCCACCACACCCAGCTAATTTTTGTATTATTAGTAGAGATGGGGTTTCATCATGTTGGCCAGGCTGGTCCTGAACTCCTGACATCAGGTGATCCACCCATCTTGGCCTCCCAAAGTGCTGGCTTTACAGGCGTGAGCCACTGCGCCCAGTCATGATTTTTTTTTTAAGAGATGGGGTCTTTGTTGCCCAGGCTGGAGTGCAGTGGTGCAATCTTAGCTCACCGCAGTCTAGAACTTCTAGGCCCAAGCAATCCTCCTGCTTCAGCTTCTTGAGTAGCTGAGACTATAGCAATGCGTCACAATGCCCAGCTAATTTCTTAATGTTTTGTGGAGACAGGGTTTCACCATCTTGCCTAGGCGGGTCTTAAACTCCTGGGCTCCAGCCTCAGCTTCCCCAAATGCTGGGATTACAGGCATGTAATCATGCTGTCCAGCCCTCTGTGATTTTTGTCCTCATTTCTCTTTATGTTGCTTAGGACTGGGTAGCTTTATGGCCACTCCAGGCTGGTAGAAAGAGTGGCTGATAAATTCCTGATCCTTTCTGCAAGGGTGTACACTGCAGGGATGGGCACGTGGCCACAGGTCCCACAGGATCCTGAATTTTGGCCTCCAAGTGTAGCCAAGGCCACGATCTAAGCCGGGTGGAATTTGGGGAAGCGCTGACTGGCTGGGGCATTGTCGAATGACTAGTTTCTAAATGTTCCTAATTACACCTTCCTGTTTCTTGTTTTCTTCCCTACAGATCGTGAGAATCAGTCTATGCTAATCACGTAAGTGTCTCTTCCATCTCTCAGTCTATATACATAAAATTAGGTCTGTGTCTTACACATACAATTAAGCCTTCTTAGAATTAATTGCGGGACTTTGTTTGGAACTCTGCAGGCAGTGAGTGGGCTTTGGGGCGGGTGAGGCTACACCTGCTAAACTGATGGGGTGGCCTCCCTGTCCCCAGGACCTCCCCACCTGCCTGTCTGTCCTAGCTAGGGGGCAAAATGCGAACAGAAGTGTGTACCTTTGAGGCCAGGTGTGGTGGCTCACACCTGTAATCCCAGGGCTTTGGGAGGCTGAGGCAGGAGGATCGCTGGAACCCAGGAGTTTGAGACCAGCCTGGGCAACATAGTGAGACCCCATCTCTACAAAAAATTAGCCAGGTGTGGTGGTGCACACCTGTAGTCCCAGCTACTCAGGAGGCTGAGGCAGGAAGATTGCTTGAGCCCAGGAGGTTGAGGCTGCAGTGAGCTATGATCACACCACTGCACTCCAGCCTGGACGACAGAGCAAGACCCTCTCTCAAAAAAAAAAAAAAAAAAGAAAAGAAAAGAAAAGAAAAATGCTGTTTTTTTTTTTTGAGATGGAGTCTTGCTCTGCCACCCGGGCTGGAGTGCAGCCTCCACCTCCTGGGTTCAAGCGATTCTGCTGCCTCAGCCTCCTGAGTAGCTGGGATTACAGGCACATGCCACCATGCCTGGCTACTTTTTGTATTTTTAATAGAGACGGGGGCTTCACCATGTTGGCCAGGCTGGTCTCGAACTCCTGACCTCAGGTGATCCGCCCACCTTGGCCTCCCAAAGTGCTAGGATTACAGGCATGAGCCACTGTGCCCGGTTAATTTTTGTATTTTTAGTAGAAACGGGGTCTCACCATGTTGGCCAGGCTAGTCTTGCTCCTTTTCTCTGCAGCTGACCACCCCTCTTCCTGCTTCTCCTGTCCACTTTTTTTCCACCTGCAGCGGAGAATCTGGTGCTGGTAAGACTGAGAACACGAAGAAGGTCATCCAGTACTTTGCCAACATTGGAGGAACTGGCAAACAGACCACAGATAAGAAGGTAGAGCCGACCGGGTGGGCCCATATTTCCCGTCTTCAGGCTTCTGTGACACACACACTGGTGCCCATTCAATCTTCACAGCTGCTCACAGCTTAGGGCCATTTTACAGATGAAGAGACTGAGGCTTAGAGAGAAGTGACTTGGGTGGGGTCACACAGGGAGAAGGTGGCTATACATCAAGGTCTCCTCCCCGAGGACTTGTTCTGCTGCCCCAGGCCATGTCTACCTCCAGAAGGACAGGTAGCAGAGCCCCTTGTTCTTGGCAGAGGAGAAACAGGAAAGTTTGCTGCCTGTTAACTGGCCTCTGCAGGCCCTGGCTGCCCCAGGGGCACAAAAAGCCTTAGCTGGGCAGCCAGCTAAGGCAGCTCTAAAAGGCTGACAGCGGCCAGGCGCAGTGGCTCATGCCTATAATCCCAGTACTCTGGGAGGCTGAGGTGGGAGGGTCGCTTGAGTCCCTGAGTTCAAGACCAACCTGGGCAACATAGCAAGACACCATCTCTACAAAAAACTTTAAAAATTAGCTGGGAGTGGTGGCATGTGCCTATAGTCCCAGCTACTCAGGGGGCTGAAGTGGGAGGATCACCTGAGCCCAGGAGTTGGAGGCTGCAGTAAGCCAAGATCGTGCCACTGCACTCCAGCCTGGGCAACAGAACAAAACCGTCTCAAAAAAGGGGTGGGGGGATGTGTAGGGAGGGGTTTCAGACTGCTCAGGGGGCTCTCTGCCAACAGCAAAGTGAGGAAACAGTAGCTAGGGATCAAGTCCAAGTGGCTGCCCGTGTCCCCAGGTGCCCCTCCCAGTGTCACGGAGCCACAGAGGGACAGACACTCAGGCAGTGGCCCTCGTCCCAGGTTACTACATGTAGCCCCTCTGGCCCTGATTTTCTGGCCACCCCAAGGCCATTCTCCTCCTGGGTTCCCAGCACATGAGCCACTGTCATTTGCAAGCCCAGTCCCTCAGCCCTGGGCTCCCAGGCAGCAGCCAACTGGTCAACTGACTTTGGGTTTCTTTCTGCATCAGGGGTCTCTGGAGGATCAAGTCATCCAGGCAAACCCCGTGCTGGAGGCCTTTGGGAACGCCAAGACCACCAGGAACAACAACTCCTCTCGCTTCGTAAGTGTGGGGACCGCATGAGAGGCCCCCTGGCTGGTGGGACAGGGGTCACGACCCCGCCCCAGGTAAAGAAATTGAGGCTGGTTTAAATTAAGGTGAAAGGGGTGGGGCAAGTGAAGACATCCCCTTCCCAGAGATGTTGAAGGCACAGCAATCAGAATCAAATTGGCAACGAGGAAAAACTAATTCAAAAGACAAATAATCCCTCGTGGAATTCAGCTCAAGGTTTGAAGACTCTTCCTAGCCAGTCCAATTGGCCTCAACACCAAGAACTACAAATTGCAAATTTAACAGGTCATTTTGTATCAAAAGATCAATTATGAAGCATCTAGAATTTTTCAATTGTGCGAAAACATTCTCTGGGTTCTGCAGAGACCCAGACAGGGTTAACTTTTTTTTGTTTTGATTTGTTTCCCCCTCAGAAATTGGTTTTCTTTGATGTACCCAAGTGTTACATTTCTCAATAAAGAAAAGAAAATCTCCATTAGCATAAAAGAAGGAGGCTGGGCACAGTGGCACACTCCTGTAATCCCAGCATTTTGGGAAGCCAAGGCAGGAGGATCCCTTGAGCCCAGGAGTTTGAGACCAGCCTCGGCAACAGAGCGAGACCACCCGCCATCTCTATAAAAAATAAAAATTAGCCGGGCATGGCCATGCCTGCCTGTAGTCCCAGCTACTTAGGAGGCTAAGGTGGGAGGATCACCTGAGCCCAGGAAGTCAAGGTTGCAATGAGCCGAGATTATGCCACTGCACTCCAGCCTGGGCAACAGAGTAAGACCCCCTATCTCAGGGGGGATAAAAAGCATCTAATCAGCAAACAGAACACTCTTTAGTATTAATATTTAAGTCAAGCAGCTTTGATACAGAACCTTGGCAACAGTGATGGTGGAGGGGCTGGGAGGTCACCTGGGGAGACAGATTCACAGCAGCGAGAAGCTGCAACCTCCTTCCCGGCTGGAGGGACATAAGAGAGGTGCTGTCCTAGGGTCCTAGTGGGTTCTTAAACCAGTGCAGCTGTCTGGCGGGAGCTGTAGTCACAGAGGCACCCAGCACCACCTGAGACGCCAACTTGAGAGGAGCAATGCCCTGGCCTCGTCTCCCTCACTCCCGGGTCTCGGGCTTCCCATTGGCAGAGCCCCGTGAGCTTGCACAGAGCCTGGGAAAACAGGGCTGGCCGGGGGGTGAGGGGAGGAACAGAGGTGAGTACAGACGGGCCCAGGAGCAGCCGAGGTAGAGAGAGATAGAGAGTCCTGTTTCCGGAAGAATTTATTGATGGCTGTACCATGCAAGCCAGAGAGAGGAAAGACATGGAAGGCTCCCGATAAAGAGGCATGGGAGGTGCTCCAAATTCCCATGGTACCTGGTCTCTATGCAGAATTCCAAAGGGTAGCAGCCCTCCTGCTGGGACTTCTCTCCCCTACAAATGCCCCAAACCACAGACCCTAGATTTAGCTCTGAGACCTGTCCGTGTGTTTCTCTGTCTATCTTCGTGGGAAATCTGATACTCCAGTAGAGCTCGGTTACATCCCCGCAGGCCCCGATCAGCAACCCTTGGCCAACTCTGGGCCACTTACTGGTCTAAAGCTGTGGACGACCTCCCTCCTGATCCCTCCCCTCTCTTCCCTGCTCAGGGCAAGTTCATCCGAATCCACTTTGGAACCACAGGGAAACTGGCTGGAGCCGACATCGAGAGCTGTAAGTCAGGCCCTCCTTGGAGGGTTTGTCTGGGCAGCTACATAATCTGTGAGGCCTGGTGCAACATGAAAATGAGGGGCTCTTCTTAAAAAATATTAAGAATTTCAGGCCAGGCGAGGTGGCTTATGCCTGTAATTCTAGCACTTTGGGAGGCCGAGGCGGGAGGGTCGCTTGAGCCTAGGAGTTCAAGACCAGCCTGGGCAACATAATAAGATCCCATCTCTACAAAAAATGTGAAAAATTAGCCTGGCATGGTGGTACATGCCTGTAGTCCCAGCTACTCAGGAGGCTAAGGCAAGAGGATCACTTGAGCCCAGGAGTTAGAGGCTGCAGTGAACAGTCACCACTGGTGACTGTTCTGGGCTTTATGGAGAGGGGATTCCTGCTTTGAACCTGGGAGGCAGAGGTTGCAGTGAGCCGAGATCACTCCATTGCACTCCAGCCTGGGCAACAGAGCAAGACTCCATCTCAAAAAAATAAATAAATAAAAATAAATGAATAAATAAATAATCACACCACTGCACTCCAGCCTGGGTAACGCAGCAAGACCCTGTCTCTAAAAAAAATAATAATAATAAAGGAATTTCGAAACAGCAACAGAGGAGCATCAAGCCAAGTGGGAGGTCCTTCTGATTGCAGCCTGTTGGTGCCCAGGAGGCTGGCCCCGTTCCCAGGACTCCCCCCATGGCAGTCAGGTCCCCGGAGGCTGCGTGTCTGGGAAGAGCGAAGCGTGGGGCTCACCACTGGTGACTGTTCTGGGCTTTATGGAGAGGAGATTCCTGCTTTGTATGGAGCCCTGAACTCCAGGGAAACAGCTGTGTACTCACCAGGATCTTCACTTCTTTTTCAGATCTCTTAGAGAAATCTCGTGTCATCTCACAGCAAGCAGCCGAGAGAAGCTACCACATCTTCTACCAGATTCTCTCAAACAAGAAGCCTGAACTTGTTGGTAAAGACCTTTATGTCTATCCACCTGCCCCTGACCTTGCTTTTCTTCTTTTCCATAAGCAAAGATTTCCCATGTGCAAGGAGTCTCATGTCACTCCTAGGGTTCTGTGATAATGTCTTCAGTTTAAAGTGATGTGAATCGGGCTGGGTGCGGTGGCTCACGCCTGTAACCCCAGGACTTTGGGAGGCAGAGGCAGGTGGATCACCTGAGGTCAGGAGTTCAGGACCAGCCTGGCCAACATGGTGAAACCCCGTCTCTCCAAAATACAAAAAAATTAGCCAGGCATGATGGCAGGTGCCTGTAATCCCAGCTACTCGGGAGGCTGACACAGGAGAATCAGTTGAACCTGGGAGGTGGAGGTTGCAGTGAGCCGAGATCACTCCATTGCACTGCAGCCTGGGCAACAGAACAAGACTCTGTCTGAAGAAAAAAAAAAGAAAAGAAAAGAAAATTCATGTGAATGTGTTACAGGGAACTTTCTCAAAGTTCTATTTGCACATCTCATCCTCATAGTAGCCAGATGAGGACCACTGTGGGCCCATTTCACAGATGAAGCTTTGAGTACCTGCAAAATCTGGGATATAAAACTGGGATGTGAGGCTTTAAACCCTTTATGTCTGCCACCTGCTGCCTCTGAGTCTGATACTCGGGCACCAGCACAGGGGTCAGCCCAAGACCATGATCAGCTCTGCCAGCGCTTGCATGCACAGTCCCAGCAGCCTCTCCTCTTGGCAGACACAGCCCACACCAGGCACACAGCTCAGAAAGTGGAGTACACTCACCCACTCAACTGGATGCCTTTGTGCAGGCACCAACATGCTCAACTGTCCACGGCAGACCTGCCCAGACATAAAGTGGGAGGAGGGATGAAGACTCAGTCTTACACACACACACCTCCTAACCCAGCCAGAAATAAGGGCATTGAGTACCATTCCCCACCCACAGGTGGGCTTTATTTGTTTGGACAAAGTATACTTTTAAATTAACAACATTTTGAAATTGGGAGACTTCACATAAAAATGCAATTTCCAGCCAGGTGCAGTGGCTCATATCTGTAATCCCAGCACTTTGGGAGGCAAAGGCAGGAGGATCGCTTGAGCCCAGGAGTTTGAGACCAGCCTGGGCAACTTAGCAAGACCCTGTCTCTACAAAAACTAAAAAAATGGCTGGGCGCAATGGCTCACACATGTAATCCCAGTACTTTGGGAGGCCGAGGCAGGCAGATCATTTGAAGTCAGGAGTTCGAAACCAGCCTGGCCAACATGGCGAAACCCCATCTCTACTGAAAATACAAAAATTAGCTAGGTGTGGTGGTGGGCACCTGTAATCCCAGCTACTTAGGAGGCTGAGGTGCGAGAATCGCTTGAACCCAGGAGGCAGAGGTTGCAGTGGGCCGAGATTGCGCCACCACACTCCAGCCTGGGTGACAGAGCAAGACTCCATCTCAAAAAATTTTTTTAAAATAAATAAGTAACAAAAATTAGCCAGGTGTGGTGGTGCCTGTGGTCTCAGCTACTCAGGAGGCTGAGGCAGGCAGATCACTTAAGCCCAGGAGTTCAAGGCTGCAGTGAGCTATGATTGTGCCACCGTACTCCAGCCTGGGTGACAGAGCCAGACCCTGTTGAAAGAAAGAGAGAGAGAGAAAGAGGAAGGAAGGAAAGAAGGAAGGGAGGGAGGAGAGGTTAGAGATGGCAGAGAAGAAAACCACATGTCACCAAGGGTTAACCTGCTTTGCTATTCTTGGCAGAGAGTTTGCTGCTGGTCCCCAACCCTAAGGAATACCACTGGGTGAGCCAAGGCGTCACCACTGTGGACAACATGGATGACAAGGAGGAGCTGCAGATCACAGATGTGAGTGGGCGGGCAGAGCTGGCACAGGACGGGAAGAAGCCTTGGGACTCTGCATGCACGGCCACTAGAACTGGGGTGGCAGTGGGGACAGGAGCCCACTTAGAGCTGCCAGACAGCTGCCCAGATCTTCCCTGGAGATTTCTGGGGTTGCGATCAGCATTTTATTCCAAGCCCATTTTAGCAAGCCAAGTTTCTCTTTGCAGAGTCGAACTAGAATTCCATGGGGACTTCAGGGGCCATCAACCCCATGCAACTTTTCCTCCTCCCCAGCCCAGCTAGAAGTGACTCTGTCATTCTCCCAGTCCCCAACACACTCTCTGGCTCCTCTTATGACACTAAGCACTCACAACTTCTGTTAGGATTATTTGTGTACTAGGTTCTCTCTCCTCTTGGACAACAGAATCGATTCCTGATTTATCTTTGCCTTCCCCTCACCTAGTACCTGGCATGAAGCCTTAACAATAATAATAGTGCCAGGCACAGTAGCTTACACCTGTAATCCCAGTGCTTTGGAAGGCTGAGGCAGGAGAATTGCTTGAGTCCAGGAGTTTGAGACCAGCCTAGGCAACATACTAAGATCCCGTCTCTGCAAAAAAAAAAAAAAAAAAAAAATTTAAATTTAAAAATTAGCTGGGTGTGATGGCACGCACCTGTTATGATAACCAGCTACTCAGAAGGCTAAAGTGGGAGGATCACTTGAGCCCAGGAGTTCTAGGCTACAATCAGCCATGATCATGCCACCGCACTCTAGCCTGGGCAACAAAGTAAGACCCTATCTCAAAAAATAAAATAAAATAACTGGCCAGGCATGGTAGCCCACAGCTGTAATCCCAGCACTTTGGGAGGCCAAGGCAGGGGGATCACTTGAGGTCAGGAGTTCAAGACCAGCCTGACCAACATGGTGAAACCCCGTCTGTACTAAAAATACAAAAAATTAGCCAGGCATGGTGATGCATGCCTGTAATCTCAGCTACTTGGGAGGCTGAGGAAGGAGAATCACTTGAACCCAAGAGGTGGAGGTTGCAGTGAGCGGAGATTGTGCCACTGCATTCCAGCCTGGGCGACAGAGGGAGGACTCCATCTATAAATAAATTAATTAATTAAACAAAATTAGCCAGGTGTGGTGGCACGCACCTGTTATCCCAGGTACTTGGGAGGCTAAAGTTGGAGGATCACTTGAGCCCAGGAGTTCTAGATTGCAGTGAGCCATGAGCGTGCCACTGCACTCTATCCTGGGCAAAAAAGTAAGACCCCATCTCAAAAAATAATAAAATAACAATACTAATACCTCCCTTTCTTGAGCACTTACTATGTGCCAAGCACTGGACTAAACATTGTCACATCATTCTGATTTATCCTTATCATCATCATTTTGCAGATGACGAAACAGAAGCCAGAGAGGTTACTGTAAATAAATGAAATGACTATATTGCAGAACATCTGATCTGGGCCCCTTGGAGGAAAACAGAACTCTCCCTGTTCAGGGGGTGTCCAACTCCAGCGTCCATGCCCTGCCGCAGTGGCCCTTCGGCATGGCCCCAGTGTGGCAGTCCCATGGCCTCCACTATGTGGAATGAGAGGCCAGGAGTCACATGACTTTGTCTCTGTTGCTTTGCAGGAAGCCTTTGACGTACTGGGCTTCAGCGCCGAGGAGAAGATGGCCGTGTATAAGCTGACGGGAGGTATCATGCACTTTGGGAACATGAAGTTCAAGCAGAAGCCCAGAGACGAGCAAGCTGAAGTGGACACCACTGAGGGTGGGTGCTGGGGCTTGGGCTGCTCGGGGACAAGGTGGCCAGTGCAGGGAGTTCCCTGCTTTCCAGGGCTTTGTGACCATTTCAGGGACATGCCAGGTCTATGTGGCTGCAAACCATGCATGTTCAGACACTGATATTTTCAGAAAGGCACAATTGAGTCAAGACATGATTTTGGTTTTTTGTTGTCGTTGTTGTTTTCATTTGTATTTATTTTTTGAGACAGGGTCTTGGTTTGTTGCCTAGGTGGGAGCACAGTGGTGCAGTCACGCAATCATGGCTCACTGCAGCCTCAACCTTGTAGGCTCAAATGATCCTCCTGCCTCAAACCTTCTCAGTAGCTGGGACTACAGTGCACGCCACCACGCCTGGCTAATTTTTTAATTTTTTGTAGAAACGGGGTCTTGCTATGTTGCCCAGGCTGGTCTCAAACTCCTGGCCTCAAGTGATCCTCCCACCTTAACCTCCCAAAGTGCTGGAATCGCAGGCATGAGCCACTGTGCCCAGCTGCCACCTGACCTTGAACAAGTGTAGAAACTACCACATCTTTGTTTTCTCATTGGCAAAATGGGATCTCCTCCACCCTCCCTTTCACCCCCTCCGTGAACCACAATAGATGTTGCCAGGTTTCTCCCAGGCATGGCAACATCTTCCTTGCACTCACCTGCCTTTTCTGTCTCTACTCAGTGGCTGACAAAGTCGCCCATCTCATGGGTCTCAACTCTGGTGAACTGCAGAAGGGCATTACCAGGCCCCGGGTCAAAGTCGGCAATGAGTTTGTGCAAAAAGGCCAGAACATGGAACAGTGCCAAAACTCCATTGGGGCTCTGGGCAAGGCTGTCTATGACAAGATGTTCAAGTGGTTGGTGGCCAGGATTAACAAGACCTTGGACACCAAGATGCAGAGGCAGTTCTTCATTGGAGTGCTGGACATCGCTGGCTTTGAGATCTTTGAGGTGTGCCTGGCCTTGCATTTGGTTTTTGCTTTGGGGTGGCTGTCCTCCTTATATAAGCTACTTTTTTGCTTATATAAGTTATAAAGTTCTCTTGTTTCTCACCTTGGACCTGGGGCAGACCAATCTCGGTTTGCCACTGGATCTCTGACTTTTGGACTCCAGAAATTTCCAGCTTCATTTGTATGGTGCCAAGTCATAAAGAATGGTGTGAACTTTAAGGATGGGATGAGTGGTGTGCTGAAGCCAGCCTGTACTGGCTAACAAGAGCTGATTGTGAAATTTTCAGGAATTTTGTGAGCCAGTTGACATCATGTTGATAGCTTGAAATTAGCCATGGCTTGAATATTTACACCATGGACACTGGCAAACACTATAAATCGGGTTTGGTTTTAAGAAGAGCTGATCAATCAGCTCACCACTAAAAAAAAAAAAAAGCTTGTAAACCCCTTGTATTAGTCCATTTTCAAACTGCTATAAAAAAACTACCTGAGACTGGGTAATTTATAAAGAAAAGAGGCTTAATTGACTGACAATTCTGCATGGCTGGGGAGGCCTCAGGAAACTTACGATCATGGCGAAAGGCAAAGGGGAAGCGGGCACATCTTACATGGTGGCAGGAGAAAGAGAGCAAGGGGGGAGGTGCCAAATACTTTTAAACCATCAGATCTCCTGTGAACTCCCTTGCTATCATGAGAACAGCATGAAGGAAATCTGACCCTATGATCCAATGTGGGGATTACAATTGGAGATGAGATTTGGGTGGGGACATACAGCCAAACCATATCACCCCTTAAACTCCTTCATCTTACAGATGAGGAGGAGAAAAATTACAGAGAAAGAGACAAACTGCCCTCAGGCATACGGGGGTCAGATCCATAGAGCATTTCGAGTGATTTCCATCCCTGGAAAGAAAATGGTTATTTCTTCAATGATTTCTGTTCAGGCTGGGGCCACATGCAGTGGCTTATGCCTGTAATCCCAGCACTTTGGGAGGCAAAGGTGGGGGGATCACTTGAGCCCAGGAGTTTGAGACTAGCCTGGGCAACAAGGTGAGACCTCATCTTTTTTTATTTTTGTTTATTTATTTTTTTTGAGACAGAGTTTCACACTTTTTCCCCAGGCTGGAGTACAATGGTGCCATCTCAGCCCACTGCAACCTCCGCCTCCAGGGTTCAAGTGATTCTCCTGCCTCAGCCTCCCAAGTAGCTGGGATTACAGGCGTGCGCCACCACGCTTGGCTAATTTTGTATTTTTAGTAGAGATGGGGTTTTACCATGATGACCAGGCTGGAGACCTCATCTCTTTAATATATATGTGTGTGTGTATATATATATATATATATGTGTGTGTATATATTATACATATATACATATATATTATATATACATATATACACATATATTGTATGTATATATTATATATAATATATATGTATGTGTATATATCATATATATTATATATATATGTATGTATGTGTATATATATATGTATATTCCTGTTTACCATACAGGGCTGAAGTCTGGTTGCCTGGACTTTGGGTCTGACATCATACTGTGTGGCCCGAGGCATGTGTTAAACCACTTTGTGCCTCTGCCTCTGTAGGGGAGGGAACAGAGAGCTACTTCTCATAGGGTGCTGAATGGCCAGTGTTAGGCACTTAAGGCAGTGCCTGACACTAGTGGGCCCTCTGCAAAGTTTTGCTTTGCTTGTGGTCGCTTCATTCAATCCTGGGAGAGGCTCTCTGTGCCTGTGCTGACGCCCCTCTTTCTGCCCTCCTGCCGCCACAGTTCAACAGCTTTGAGCAGCTATGCATCAACTTCACCAACGAGAAGCTGCAGCAGTTCTTCAACCACCACATGTTCGTGCTGGAGCAGGAGGAGTACAAGAGGGAAGGCATCGAGTGGGTCTTCATCGACTTTGGCCTCGACCTTCAGGCCTGCATCGACCTGCTGGAAAAGGTGACTTGCTTCTCAAAGGAGGAATTGGAGAGAGGCCAGGGCCAAGGGATGTCACTGGCGCATGCAGGGAGGTGGCACTTGGCTTCAGGGGAGTCAGTGACACCACCAATGACCTTCCTTGGTATGACCTCTAGCTCCCTATCTGCAAAATGGGTACTGAAGTGACTGCAATGACTACTGTTTGTTGGGCTATTGCATGCCACCATTCATTGGATCATCACAACCTACTGCATGTGGGGGAGGGGATACTTTTATTACACCCATTTCACAGATGGGAACATTGAGGCACAGAGATGGGAACATTGAGGCACAGAGAAGGGAACTTCCTTGTCCAAGGTCCCACAACCTGTGAGTGGCAGAGTCAGGCTCTGACCCAGGCAATATAATAGTTTTACCTATAACCACATCCACATGGAAGGTTTTAGCAAATGGTCCCCTTCAAGAATGTGTGTTGTGGCCAGGCATGGTGGTTCACACCTGTAATCCCAGCAATTTGGGAGGCTGAGGTGGGTGGATCACCTGAGGTCAGGAGTTTTGAGACCAGCCTGGCCAACATGGTGAAACCTCATCTCTAATACAAAAATTAGCCAGGTGTGGTGGCGGGCACCTGTAATCCCAGCTACTCAGGAGGCTGAGGGAGGAGAATCACTTGAACATGGAAGGCGGAGGTTGCAGTGAGCCAAGATTGTGCCACTGCACTCCAGTCTGGGCGACAGAGCGAGACTCTGTCTCAAAATAAATAAATTAAATTAAAAAAAAAAAAGCAGAGAGCACAGGTGGCATTGACTTCCCCATTTTTCAGAAGGCCAAGCTTGCCAGGGGCCACTGTTTAGGTGGGATTAGCATTTGGGGAGCTATCTGGCCCCTTCAGATCTCAGTCTTCCCTTCTGTTGGACTCGATGATTTCAGCCTCTTTCAAGTCTTAATGGCCGTGGTGTTTGATGACAAGGTCATGGAGCACCAGGCACTGTTCCCAGATGTCACTGCACAGAGTCCTGCTTCCTGGATGCCCACGTGGGTGTCTGGTGCATCTCTACACTGGCCCTGGGCTCAGTACCAGTTTGTCCTCTTTTGGGTCCTGCCACCTCCTCTAACATCACCCTGTTCTCTTCCTTCCCAGCCCATGGGCATCTTCTCCATCTTGGAGGAACAGTGTGTCTTCCCCAAAGCCACCGATGCCACGTTCAAGGCAGCCCTGTACGACAACCACCTGGGCAAGTCCAGCAACTTCCTGAAGCCCAGGGGGGGCAAGAGCAAGGGGCCCGAGGTCCACTTCGAGCTCGTTCACTACGCAGGCACCGTGAGTACTGGCCTCAGGGTCCCTCTGTGTTTCAGGTCCCAGCTGGCTGCCATCACTGCCGCTGTTGTAGGTACATGCTGACACACCCCTCCAGAGACGTCCCGCTTCCACTAGTGCACAACCATGGTATAACAGGGTAATCAGCCAATTGAAGTGAGCTCCGTTCACACTTCGTCATCACTTCTCCAAGGGAGATATCCATTAGGGAACAGCCATCAGACCTGTCCAGGCCACACCCTGCCCAGGCCCATCAGACCTGTCTGGGCCCTTGGTTTGACAGCTGAACTTCAGTCTTGGCCAGAAATGACAACATTTGCAAAAAGAACAAAAAAGAACAAACAACAAAAATTCCACGAGCCCATTAATTACTCCCAACTGATAACCTGGCTCTCTGACAGCTCATAGCCACCAAACCAACAAGGTGACATATATAAAGTGGCTTTTTCACTCATGACAAACTTAGTCCTTGGGAAGTGGGGAAATTAAGTGCAGCCAGGACTCAGGTTGCATTTGCATAATTAATAGGGGAGGTGACGTTCATCCTGCCAGCTTATAAGAATGCATTTTGTTTCCTTGGGATTTTATTATCGCTGTAAGTGCCAATGCTCCTGTTACCAATGGAGGTTGCTGAGCCTCTGTGGGTTTGACTGCCATGAAACAGCAGCCTTAAGACAGAGCTGTCAGGAAAGTCATGATGGCATTGGGCATCAGGGCCAAGGCTTTATGATACCATCAACCATAACCATAATGCCAATTGCTTGTAAAATGGATGTGGCCGATACTTGGAGCAAACAGCAGGCTTGGGACCAAATTGCAGCTCTCCATCCCCTCTTCCCACACTGAACTGAGAAGAGTTCCTTATTTATAGCAATGGAATATTCAAAGTCAAGTGGCACCTGTGCATTTCCAAGAAGGCCCTAAAATAAGGCAGAGATGACAAATGTCTTTGTGCTGCACAGGAGATGGCAAACCCAGAAGTTCTGGCATCTCCTCTACTTACCTCACTTCTCTGTGCTCAGTGGAGGGACCTGAAAGACTCCTTCCTCCTTACCCTTGCCATGGGGACCATGTGGCAAGATGGGAAGCAGAAATTAGTGGATGTCCAAATACCTGGATATATGGAGCCCCCAGTGCTGGATGGATGGAGCCCCCTTTCCATCAGCCAATGACCCTACAGTGATGTAAGACAGTGTGCATGCTCCCCTAGCAAGGAGAGACCCTACAGTGTTTCAAGAGGGGCTGCATGCTTCCCAGCAAAGAGATTTCTTCACGTAGCTCGGGATTCTACAGCCACGGTCAGTCACAGACAGCAAACCACTGGGCAGAAGAAGACCCAAGGGTCAGGGAGGGTCAGTGTGGCCAGCAGAGTAAGCTGTGCAAGAGAAGGTCACACAGCCCAGGAGAGAGTAGCAGGGGAGTCTGGGTTTATGTGCAAAGCTCAGAGTTGGCGTATCCTAGATGGGCAAACTGCAAATGCCCAAGAAGGCAGATGATGGAGCCTCCAACTCAGATGGGGCTTCAGGGGCATCCCAGGACACCAGGAGAGTCATGAGGACAAGAACTGGAGCCCCAGGATGTGGGGGTGAAAGTTGGTCCTGGGGGCTGAGAACAGGAGAGAGCTGTAGGAGGGGCTCTAGCTGTGGCACCTGAAAGGGAGAGGCTGAACCTCAAAGTTACCCACTGGTGTTTGCCCTCTCCAGGTGGGATATAACATCACAGGCTGGCTGGAGAAGAACAAAGACCCCCTGAATGAAACAGTGGTGGGCTTGTTCCAGAAATCGAGTGTGGCAATCCTGGCCCTTCTCTTCAAAGAAGAGGAGGCTCCAGGTAGGGCTGACCCCTTGTTGTGTCCAGTATCCCTGTGCTGATGCCCTTTAGTGGCCAAAATGGAAAGAAGAAACCAAAACTCTTTGATTCAACTCTTGTGGAATAAGTGAGTGAGTAAGTGAGTGAACCGATGGATGAATGAATGAATGAAAAGTGGCTTGAGATAGGCCATGGATGATACTGCAAAAGAGGCAAGCAGAGGCAACATGGGAGCTTCCAATGACTGAACTGATTGCTGGGCACATCTTGCCTCTAGGCGGATGGATACTGCTTTGGAAAAGTTGACACCCAGATGTTCTGTGTTTCTTTTCTGTTTCCCTCTCTCTTGTCAGAAGCAAATGCCAAGCTCAGTCCTGCCTCTCTTCCAATAGAGGTCATGTGGCTCATAGAGGAATGCTCTGGTGGATGCTGCCCCATAGGGTTGCCAATTAGTGGGGCCAGAAACACCAGTCTCCCTGGTCTCACCACCAAAGTGCACCTTCTCCCATGGTCTATGGGTGCTTCTTCCTCCCCAGAAAATGGGAGCAGTTTGTCACCTTGCATCAGAAATCACAAAAGACTGCACCCTCCCAAGGAGCACAGCAACTCTTTTGACAATTACGCTGTAGCCAGCCCGTTTGATCACTCCCCGGTAGATCTCATTTTCCTCACGTGAGGGTCCCCGTTATCCAGCCCTAAGATAAGCCTTTTTAAATCCAAAGAATGTGTGTGCTTTGCTGCAGAGTGCTTAATGGGGCTGCCTTTCTCCATACTGGGTACTGATGTGAAACGTGCTTGTCCCTTCCTCAGCCGGAAGCAAGAAGCAGAAGAGAGGCTCCTCCTTCATGACAGTCTCCAATTTCTACAGGGTGAGCAGGGGTGCCCCCAACCCTCCCTTTCAATGTTGGGTAGTCTGGCTGCTGCTTCATGGCCAGGGGCAGGACGATTTCATTTTTCTGTCTATGATCGCCTCTTTACCTGGAGGGGTCTGTTTCCTTCTGAAGAGGCCACAGAATCACAGGATCATTGGGCAGAAGAGACCCATTTTTGGATTTAAACCTGGAGAGTAAAGGGATTTGTGCAGCGTGATCACGCGAGATAGCAATGCCCAAGAGCTTGTGTCCTAGAGTTGGCTGGCAGGTCTTGGGCTGGCCACAACTTCCATGAAGTTTGGGCATTACCTTCCAAAGTGCAGTCTACAAGGAGATGTTGCACAAAGGAAGATGTCAACACTTTTCAAGAATCAGGCTGTCCCAAGGCAGAGTGGGTCACCTCATTGGAGATATCCAAGCAGAGGAGGAGGGAGCATCCATTAGGGAAGTTAACAGTGGACAGGGCTTTGCCCACACAGACCCTATGGTTCCTCCTAGTACTGAGATTCTACAACGAACCAGCTCTGAATCTGGAGGGGCCCCACTTCTTGCAAACCACAGCCCCTTGAGCAAGTCATTGGACCTTGAGAGCAGTGCTGCCCAATGGCACTTTCTGCAATGATGAAACGTTCTCTTCTGCACTGCCCAATACGGTAGCCGCTAACCACATGTGGCTGAGTTTTAATTCAGTTTTAAGTGAATAAACCTTAAACAAATACCTCTCCTGCATGCGGGTGTCCTGCAACATCAATGCAAAGTTTCACTCACTTGTTCTTTGTCCTCCAACCCCAGGAGCAGCTGAACAAGCTGATGACCACCCTCCATAGCACCGCACCCCATTTTGTCCGCTGTATTATCCCCAATGAGTTTAAGCAATCGGGTATGTTGTGGGGTCACAGCTCCCTGCTGGAAGTCCTGAGGTTCTGTGAAGTTAGTGTTCATTCCAAATTAAGTCCACCTTTCATCACCAAGGCTGATGGGGGCAAAACAAGGCTCTGAGAGAAACCTCAACAATGGGTCACCCAAGAATCATATTCTAGCTGCTTTATAAAGCAGAATGGTGCCCAGCCAGGCAGAAATCAAACTTGGGAGCTTTTGGGCATTGGCCAAATGGTGGGGGACCTGGGGCCTCTGGGACAGTGACAGGAGAAGACTGGGGATGATGGCACAGATGCTCAGTTCAGCCTCCTTGAGTGGCCAGGACTGGCCTGTCCCACCCCAGAGGAGGGACTCTCCATCTTGCACCCTCCCCCTTGGCAGGTGTGATAGACGCCCACCTGATCATGCACCAGCTAGCTTGCAATGGTGTCCTGGAAGGCATCCGTATCTGCAGGAAGGGCTTCCCAAACAGGCTGCAGTACCCGGAGTTCAAACAGAGGTGAGTGATGTCTCCCTGGGTGCAAGGCTCAGATGCCCAGGAGTTGACCAGCTGATAAGTCACATCCCACTGCAGCAGATATTATGGTGCTCTGCCAATACAACCTCACCATCAGTCACTACCTTAGTACACACTGGCCCAAATTTCAGAAGAGATTGGGCATGTTCAGGGTGGTATGGCCATAGACGCTTGCCCAAATTTCAACTGCCAGCCCCTGCATTTCTCAGCTGCTGGATGCTGCTTTGCCCTTCCTTGGCAAGCTGAAAGTCCTGGGAATTAATGCCTCCCTGGAAGGAGCCCTCAATCTGACTGAGGAGAGCTGGTGTATAAATACCTCAGCTCCCTCACCCTTCTGGTGGCTAAATCTGAGACATTTTCCAGACATGCGCTCAGACAGCAGTGTGTTGGTAAATGTTAAATAAGAGCTCTTCTGGTCCAAAAAAAACACCCTGATTGCTAGTGTCTGCCCATTTCCATGATGTAAATACTCCCACTGTGGCCCCCAGTGATCCTAGCAGCATTAAGCTCCGGTTGCCTGTTGCACTAACTGCCTCCATAACGTGCCTTTTATTGGCTTTCTTCCCATTCCCCACTCTGCCACCTCCCAGATAAACTACTTGCACTTGAATTCTTATCTCAGGGTCTGCTTCTGGACAAACACTGGGGTAACTAATACCCCCACCTTAGAGATGATCTTCTACCTCCTCCAACTTCCTAGAACATAGGGCCACAGATTGATGGATCAGGAAAGGTCACTAGAGGTCACCTTATCCAAGCCCCTCTGAAGTCCCCAGTTGGGGACTTGTGTGTCCAAGATCACAAAGGGGGCTGCTCCCAGGTCATGATAAAAAACCTGTTTGCTGATGTCTGGGTCAGTGCCCTTTTCTCAACTCCAAGGGATTTTGGTGTCTTCATTTCTAGAAACAGCTCCTCCCTGTACCCCCAACCCACACCAATGTCCACTCCCAAGCTGTAGCCCTTATTCCAAAGCCTCCTATTGATCTCATCTCTCTGCCTCCCAGGGGCATCTGTCAAACAAGTCTAATCTCTGTCCAAAGTCCATCTCAAAGACCAGCGGATAACCGCATGAACATGTTTTATGTGCTGTCAGCTTGGGCACAGTGATGACTGTCAATCATCTCTCTCCTGCCAGGTACCAAGTGCTGAACCCCAATGTGATTCCCCAGGGGTTCGTGGACAACAAAAAGGCCTCAGAGCTGCTGCTTGCAGCCATTGACCTAGATGTGAATGAATACAAAATTGGACACACCAAGGTAGGGTCTGGTGGGCGGTCTCCCCCTACACACCCCCTCAGCCTTTTTCCAAGAAGGTGGGCTTTGGGGTGTGGATTCCACCTGACCACTGACCAATGGCCTACTTCGGGCAAGTCTGCCAGCTGCTGAGAGCCTCAGTTTCCTGAAAAATCAGGATTGGTCATGCCAGTCTCATAGAATTTGGGGAGATTAGAGGCAACATGCATAGAACTCAGCTCAGCTCAGAGGGGAACTCAATCAATGGTAGAATATTTCTTAGAACCTTACGTTTTGTTTTGTTTTGTTTGAGACAGGGTCTTCCTGGAGTGCAGTGGTGCAATCACAGCTCACTACAACCTGGAACTCCCAGGCTCAAGTGATCCTCCTGCCTCAGCCTCCCAAGTAGCTGGGACTTAAGGCATACACCATCACACCCAGCTAATTTTTAAAATTATTTGTAGAGATGGGGTCTCACTCTGTTGCCCAGGCTAGTCTCAAACTCCTGGGCTCAAGCAATCCACCTGCCTCGGCCTCCCAAAGTGCTGGGATTACGGGCATAAGCCACCACACCTGGCCTGAGCCCTGAGTGTCCAAGAATAAAAAGGGCCAATGAGAATCAAGGTCATGGATCTGGCCCGTGGGGAAGTTTGCTTGGGCAGAGCCTGGACAATGAAGCACTGTAAGCCCAGCTCTGAGCCAGCGGCTGAGATGGGACTGACTCAGACAGAGCAACCTCCTGCTCCTGACTCATGGGGCCTGAGTTGCCCTGGGTCTATCCCATTTCCTGGCCCTGCAGCATCCTGGTGCGGTTGTAAAGGCTAGCCAGGCCAGTGGTGCCAGGTGTCCTTCTATAGCCGCCCTGCCCCCCACAACAAACTGCACCCCAACATGATCGCCCCGTGACACAGGAGGTTCACAGGCTTTGCAGTCAGGAGAGTCAGCTCAAAGCCTGCCTCTGTGCCGCCTGGAGCAGATCATTTCTCTCTCCAAGTTCTCACGCATGACGCAGGCTTGGCATGGAAGCTTCCAGCATGCCTGTGCCTCTAATGCATCTGGTCACTCAGCAAACACTTATGGTGCGCCTACTGTGTGCCAGGCATGGTTCCAGGCTCTAGGGACACACAGTGAAGAGAACAGAATGAGTCCCTCACTCCCTGGAGCTTGCTTTATAATACTCTGTGTGTGTGGAATTGTAACACTGCCCTAGAACCTGCCGGAACTGTTTGTTTTGGCATCCTTCACAATTAAGATGTGCTGTAAATAGCTAGATTGACTTGCGGGGGACACTTGAGGTTTGGAGACAGGATCATTGAATACTTGAGCTGGAAAGAATCTTAGAAACCAACAGGCCCCTCCTTTCCCTACCCACCCTTGACAGATGGGAAACTTAAGAAAGCCTGGAGAGGGGGTGGAGGTGGCATGCCCAACTTCACAGAACGAAGCGGGACAGAGCTAGTCGGCATAAGGCCCACCAGTGGCGGTCGTGTGGCCGGGAAAGCCGGAGCTGGTATCTCAGAATCTGGCACAGCTCAGAATCTTGTCCGTTTACCACCTGGCCAAACAGACTGCATCTTGCTGTTGTACAAGGGTTGCATTAGGCACGTCAGTTCCAGGGGAAGGCCCAGGGCTGCTGGGGACAGTTTTGCTCCCTGAGGACTAGGCAGACTGGCAGCAGGAGGAGAACAAAGAACAGGATGGTTCTGACTGCAAATGGTGTTCCTATGTTTGGAGTTGGCTCAGGTGGGCCCCACCCCCAGCCACATGCTTGTTTCAAAGACCAAACCTCAACGCCAATTAATTTTGAAATATCAGGAAATGTTTTATGACATCAAGCCTGATTTCTCTACCTTGCGATGTCTAGCTCCTCGGGGGGCCTTTTGAGGGGCAGGGAGCATTCTTCCTCATCTTTTGCCCACAGTGGCTCAGTTAGGTGCTGTACTCCCTGGCCCCGTGTGGCATTTTGGGTTCCCGCAGCTCAGAGGTCCCAGGGGCCCTGCAGGCAGCATTCTGTCCGGACAGGAGGGGAAGCCTAGGTCCCCCAAAGGGACAGTGACTTAACCACAGTCAGACACACAGCACATCCAAGGAAGGCTGAGGCCAGAATGCAGGTCTCCTGGCACCTTCTATCCTTCTAAAAGTTTCTATTATGTCCTATTTGAAGCCTGTAAAAAGGTGTTACATTATGAAACATAATAATAAAGCCAGCACCCTGTGAACCCACTGAAAAGCCCAGAATGTCAACCTTTCATGTCTTTCCTCTCCCATCCCCTCCCCACCCCCAGGAGTAACCCTGTCTTGAATTCTGACATGAACCATTCTCTTAACTTTTTTTTTTTTTTCTTAAGAGACATGGTCTTGCTCTGTCGCCCAGGCTGGAGTGCAGTGACACGATCACAGCTCACTGTGGCTTCAAACTGTTGGGCTCAAGCGATTCTCCCACCTCAGCCTCTTGAGTAGCTGGGACTACAGGTGCACACCTCCACACCTGGCTAATTTTTGTATTTTTTATAGAGATGGGGTCTCAATATGTTGCCAAGGCTGTTCTCCAACTCCTGGGCTCAAGTGATCCTCCCACCTCGGCCTCCCAAAGTGTTGGGATTACAGGCATAAGCCACACCACCTGGCTTATTTCCTTACCTTTCAAAAATAGCTTTAGCACATATGCCTGCAGGTCGTGCTTGGTTTTGAGCTTCATGGAAGTATCATACTTGACACACCCTTCCGTGACATTCCTCCATGACGTGCTTTTATCGCTTTGCCATGTTTCTAAGCTTCATCCTCATTGGTACGTGACATTGTCACTGCCACACTGTACTGCAGTGCTGCTGTGAACATCCTTGCTCATGGTCCTGTGCAGGAATTTCTCTAGAACAAAGTTCTCAACCTTGGCTATACATTAGACTCATCTGGGGACACTTTTTTTTTTTTTTTTTTTTTTTTTTTTTTTTTTTTTTGAGACGGGGTCTCACTCTGTTACCCAGGCTGGAGTGCAGTGGCACTGTCTTGGCTCACTGCAACCTCCGCCTCCCGGGTTTAAGCGATTCTCCTGCCTCAGCCTCCCGAGTAACTGGGATTACAGGCACCTGCCAGCATGCCTGGCTAATTTTTTGTATTTTTAATAAAGACGGGGTTTCACCACGTTGGCCAGGCTGGTCTTGAACTCCTGATCTCATGATCTGCCCATCTCAGCCTCCCAAGGCGCTGGGATTACAGATGTGAGCCATCGTGCCTGGCCTGGGGGGATTTTTAAAACATCAACAGGCAGGGCATGGTGGCTCATGCCTATAATTCCTGCATTTTGGGAGGCTGAGATAGGAAGATCACTTGAGTCCAGTAGTTCAAGGCCAGCCTGGGCAACATAACCAGACCTCATCTCAGAAAAAAAAAAAATTTTTTTTTTTTTTGAGACTGTCTTGCTCTGTTGCCCAGGCTGGAGTGCAGTGGCATGATCTCGGCTCACTACAAGCTCCGCCTCCCGGGTTCACGCCATTCTCCTGCCTCAGCCTCCTGAGTAGCTAGGACTACAGGCGCCCGCCACCACGCCCGGCTTTTTGTATTTTTAGTAGATATGAGGTTTCACCATGTTAGCCAGGATGGTCTCGATCTCCTGACCTCATGATCCACCCACCTCGGCCTCCCAAAGTGCTGGGATTACAGGCATGAGCCACTGCGCCCAGCCGAAAAAAATTTTTTTAATTAGCTGGACATGGTGGCACATGCCTGTAATCCCAAGCACTTTGGGAGGCTCAGCCTGGATAACATAGTGAGACCCTATCTCTACAATAATAATAATAAATTTAGCCAGGCATGGTGGCATGTGCCTGTAGTCTCAGCTACTTGGGAGACTGAGATGGGAGGATTGCTTAAGCTCGGGAGATTGAGGCCGCAGTGATCCGTAATTGCGCCACTGCACTCCAGCAAAACAAACAAACAAAAACCCTTCTTTGATTTAAAACTCCCCCAAGTGGCTGCCATCGGTGACAGCCGGGCTTTTTCAAAGGCGTGCGGTCTTTCCCCAGGTGTTCTTCCGTGCGGGCATCCTGGCCAGGCTTGAGGACATGAGGGACGAGCGTCTGGCCAAGATCATGACGATGCTGCAGTGTCGGCTTCGGGGCTTCCTCATGAGGGTGGAGTTCAAGAAGATGCTGGAACGAAGGTAGCACTCACAAACACCGACAGGAAGGCCCAGAGGAGCCACACGCACTCAGGGCCAGCTCCACTGGCCACGCTACATGGTGGGCCAGGGGTGGATGCCAATGTCTTGCTGGCAGAAAGAACCTTGTGTGGCTGGCCAGGTGCGGTGGCTCATGCCTGTAATCCCAGCACTTTGGGAGGCTGAGGCGGGCGGATTGCCTGAGGTCGGGAGTTCAAGACCAGCCTGGCCAACATGGTGAAACCCCGTCTCTACAAAAAATACAAAAATTAGCTGGGCGTGGTGGTGGGCACCTATAATCCCAGCTACTGGGGAGGTTGAGGCAGGAGAATCGCTTGAATCCGGGAGGCGGAGGTTGCAGTGAGCTGAGATCGTGTCATTGCACTCCAGCCTGGGCGACAGAAGCAAAACTCCGTCTCAAAAAAATAAAAAGAACCCTGTCTCTCAGAGCTGCCGCAACCAAGTTCGCACACTGGGTGGCTTCAAACAACAGGAATTTTTTAAATTTTTTTTACTGATACCTAATAGCTATGCATATTTTAGGTTTTATGTGATAACTTGATACATTCATATAATGAAATCAGGATAACTGGGATATCCATCGCCTTAAATTTTATTTTTGAGTTGGGGGTGGGGTCTTGCTCTGTAGCCCAGGCTGGAGTACAGTGGTGCAATCATAGCTCACTGCAGCCTCAACCTCTTGGGCTTGAGTGATACTCCCACCTCAGCCTCCTGAGTAGCTAGGACTACAGGTGCACTGTACCACACCTGGCTAATTTTTTTTTTTTGGTAGAAACAAGGTCTCCCTATGTTGCCTAGGCTCGTTTCAAACTCCTGGGCTCAAGCAATCCACCTGCCTCAACTTCTCAAAGTGTTAGGATTACAGGCATGAGCCACTGCGCCCAGCCCATCTTCCCTCTTTTTATATGGACACCAGTCATTGAATTAGGGTCCACCTTACTCCAGTATGACCACCTCATCTTAACTAGTTACATTTGCTGAGACCCTATTCCCAAACAAGGTTCCCTTCCTAGGTATTGGGGGTTAGGACTTCAACGTATCCTTTCGGAGGACACAGCTTAACCCCTAACAGGAAACAACTAATATAAACCCTCTCTTTATAGTTTCAAGTCATTTCACAGCCTTCCTCTTACTTGATTCACATAATGATGCTATGAGAGGGGCATGGTAGGGCCAGCACCCCCACTTTACAGATGTGGAAACTGAGGTCTGAGAGGTTAAGGAACTGGGGCAGGTTCATGCAGAGCCAGGATTAGAACTCAGCAATTCTCACTCCACATCCCTGCCCTTGGAACCATGTTTTTCAGCCATCTCCCTAACCTGGTAATTTTTAAAGGGCTGGGTCTGGCCAGGTGTGGTAGCTCATACCTGTAATCCCAGCACTTTGAGAAGCCAAGGTGGGAGATCACTTGAGCTCAGGAGTTTGAGACCAGCCTGGGCAACAGGAGATAGGGAGACCCCATCTCTACAAAAACAAAAACAAAAACAAAAAATTCGCAGGTGGTGGTGCATGCCTGTAGTCCCAGCTACTTTGGAGGCTGAGGCAGGAGGATTGCCTGAGCCAGGGAGTACAAAGTTCCAGTGAGCCATAATTGCACCATTGCACTCTAGCCTGGGCAACAGAGTGAGACCCTGTCTCAAAAAAAAAAAAAAAAAAAAAAGGTAGGTCCATCCCAGATGACCTGTGATTCACTCTATTTCTTTGTGGTCATAGAATTAGTAATGAATTCTGTTCCCATCAGCAGGCCACCTGCAGCCCTGGACTGAAGGCAGGGATACCAGTTAGGGGCTGATGTGAGGGATCTTGGCCTGATTCAGCCCAGGGCCTTGGTGCACAGGAGGTCCTCAATAAATGGCAGTTGAGTGAAGCTGCAGGGAACAAGAAATGGGCGGATTCCAGCAACTTTGCAGATCCATGGGATTTGGAGACTAATGGGTGATTTCTGGTGGAGGAGGGAAAATGCAGGAGTCAATGACTGGTATGTCTCAGCCTTGTGCCATCTGGGAGGGACCTGGTTCCATCAGGTTTCACCTCAGCTCCCTTATCGTGCTGCTAAGCTCTGACCCCAACGTGAGTCTCCCTGCCGCAGACCACATGGGCAATGCTGGGTCTCGAGAAGGCACTTTGGTGTCTGAACAAAGTAGATCTGCTGGCTTCTATTCCCAGGCCCCACCCCTTCCCCAGGGAAGCCAAGTCCTAACACCTTCATTGTAACCCACTCAACCCTGGATTCTTTTCGCAGAATGGGCCTGAAAGTCATTCAGCGGAACGTGCGCAAGTTCCTGCAGCTCCGTTTCTGGGGCTGGTGGAAGCTGTACAACAAGGTGAGGGCCGAGGGGCCAGGCCAGGGGGGACTGCTGCTGCCTATGGGCTGGGGGAGGGCTCGATCCTGGACAGAGGTGCCCCTCGGGAGTGAGAGGCTGCAAGAACAGTTTGAAAATGAGGGCACCTTAGAGACAAAAATCTAGCCTCTGTCCAGACAGGGACTAATTCCTCCCTAAGAAAAATCATGGGGCGGGCACAGTGGCTCACACCTGTAATCCCAGCCCTTTGGGAGGCTGAGGCAGGAGGATTGCTTGAGGCCAGGAGTTTGAGACCAGCCTGGGCAACACAGTGAGACCCCATTTCAAAAGAAAAGAAAGGAAGAGAGAGAGGAAAGGAAGAAAGAGAGGAAAGGAAGGGAGAGAGGAAAGGAAGGGAGAGAGGAAAGGAAGGGAGAGAGGAAAGGAAGGGAGAGAGGAAAGGGAGAGAGGAAAGGGAGAGAGGAAAGGAAGGGAGAGAGGAAAGGAAAGGAGAGCAAGTGTCTTTCTGCCTTCCATCTCATCCCTCAAAATAAAATCCACTTAAGATGGAGAGCGCCATACCACCCCCACCAAAAAAAGTGAGCTTGATTATTGACTCCTTGCCCCTGGGCATGTTGAGGCATCTTCAACTCCAGTGAGTTCTTGGCTTAGAGCTGGGGGAACCTCAGGAAATGATAAGGTCCGACCTCTCATTTCCTGTTCTTCCGAAACAGCAATGAGTATGGTATGTGAGTCAGCCAGCTGGTGGGACCCACAGAGGTCCCAAGCAGCCAGGCCACCCTCAACCAAGGCAGGAGGCCACCAGCCATGGCACTGCACATGGGTCCAATCATGCCGGTGCTGGGGCCACTATTAAGAGGGACATGTCTCTGGGCACCAGAAGAGGGAGTCAGGCACCAGGCAGCTATGTTCAGGAGAAAGGAGGACCCGCAGAGGGTGGGGACAGGCTCTGAGTCATCTCGGGTGGCCCTGAGTCCTCCATAGCTCACAAGGAAGTTTCTTTACACTCCCCCATGGGAAAGAACTAGCTAACAATCAGCACCCACCACAAATGGAAAGGGAGGAATAGTAAGTTCTGCTTCCCCAAATGTATCCACACACAGGCCGGCCCTGGAGGACCTGGGATTGGAGAGGAATCTAGGTGAGCATGTCTCAAAGGCCAGGCGTTGCTGGTGCCGCCTGGCTTTCCCCGCCTGTTCCATGACTCACCTTTCTTTACATTAATTCACTTTTTTTTTTTTTTGATACGGAGTCTCACTCTGTCACCCAGGCTGGAGTGCAGGGGCACAATCTCAGCTCACTGCAACCTCCGCCTCCTGGGTTCAAGTTATTCTCCTGCCTCAGCCTCCTGAGTATCTGGGATTACATGCATCTGCCACCCTACCTGGCTAATTTTTGTATTTTTAGTAGAGACAGGGTTTTACCATGCTGGCCAGGCTGGTCTCAAACTCCTGACCTCAGGTGATCCACCCGCCTTGGCCTCCCAAAGTGCTGCTGGGATTATAGATGTGAGTCATTGCACCTGGCCTCGCTTTTTTATTTTGGAAAAAAAAAATTATTTTTTTTGACACAGGGTCTCACTCTGTTGCCCAGGCTAGAGTGCAGTGATGCAATCATAGCCCACTGCAGCCTCTAACTCCGGGCTCAAGCGATCCTTCCACCTCAGCCTCCCAAATAGCTCAGACTATAGGTGTGTGCCACCATGCCCAGCTAATTTTTAATTTTTGTTTTTGAAGAGACAGGGTCTTGCTATGTTGCCCAGGCTGGTCTCAAACTCCTGGCCTCAAGCAATCCTCCCACCTCAGCCTCCCAAATGGCTGAGATTACAGGTACACAGCGCCCGCCCAGCTCATTTTTAAATTTTTTGTAGAGACAGTGTCTTGCTACATTACCCCAGCCAGTCTCAAACTCCTGACCTCAAGTGATCCTCCCCAGCCTCCTGGAATTACAGGCGTGAGCCACTGTGCCCAGCCACAAATTTTACTTTAAAAGGAAACTTTGTAGTCTTACCTGCTTTAATCTCATCCTAAGCAAATGTTACCCACAAAATTGTGGATTTGAGGAGTTTTCATTTTTTAAATTGCCTATTAAAGTAACTATGTCACAACTCTAATCAAAGGGTGTCTATGCTTGAATGCATCTCACCAGATCCCTTGGTATACAATTAGACTCTGGGAAGACCCAGGCCAATGGCCTTTAAGGTTCCTTCTGAGCAAGACATGGTAGCAACAGCTGTAAACTCCCCTGCTTGTTACTAATTAGACCTGACAGAACAAGGTCCTGTTCTAATTAGTTTTTCTTGTTGTTGAGACAAAATCTTGCTCTGTTGCTCAGGCTGGAGCGCAGGGGCATGATCTGGCTCACTGCAACCTCCGCCTCCCGGATTCAAGCGATTCTCCTGCCTCAACCTCCCGAGTAGCTGGGATTAAGGCGCCTGCCACCACGCCTAATTTTTTGTATTTTTAGTAGAGACGGGATTTCACCATGTTGGCCAGGCTGGTCTTGAACTCCTGACCTCAGGTGATCTGCCCGCCTTGGCCTCCCAAAGTGCTGGGATTACAGGCGTGAGCCACTGCGCCCGGCCTTTTTAGTTTTTGTTGTTGTTTTAAATCCTCTCCTCTTAGTATTCTAACTAAGCTCTAATATTATTTAACAAAGCCAGATCGACTGGGTTAATGAAAAAACACTTGTAGTAGGTTTCCATTGAATAAAAAGTGCTACACAGCGGCAAAGTATGGTGGTTACTGCAACCTTTTCATGCCAGCTTTGCCACTGTGACATCTCAGATTCTCAACAGCCAGGCTGGCAATGAACGAGGTTTATCTGTTAACTTTCAAAAGAGGCGCAGGCTGTCCCTCCTCCCAGATCCATGTCTAGGGCATTTTCCCTCCTGGGAAATGTATCTATTGACTATGTATCTATTGTATCTATGGTATAATGTTTCTGTGGTTCCCAGGGGACCTGCCCCACCAGCTCTGCTAGGTGCTTTAGGAACCCCAAAGGGATGGGAGGGAGGTCTTTGAGGGGCTTGCAGATGCAGGGCAGAATACAGGTGGTAGGACCAGACAGAGCCTGGCGCTCCAGTGCAGGTGAGAAGGGCCAAGTGCACAGAGAGGTCCCGATGGGTGCTGCGGGTGCAGAGCACGAGCAAATGCTCCTGGCTGAATGGCAAAGAAGGCCCAGCCCTATAGACACAGGTGCAGGGGCACTGGCCATGGTGGGAAGTATCAGCTGACACAGTGCAGGAGGAGGGCAGGGGCTACATTGTGGAAGACCTGCAAGGCCAAGTCGAGAGGTGCGACTTCATGTTAGACAGAAGATGAAAGGAGTGAGAGAGAGAGAGGGAGAGTAAGAGACAGAGAGAGACACACACACATAGAGAAAAACAAAGAGAAAGACACAGAAAATGAGAGAGAGAGAGACAGCACAACAGAGAGACAGGCAGAGAGAGAGACAGAGATAAGAGAGAGAGATGAGAGAAAGAGACAGAGAGAAAGACAGAAACAGAAACACGGAGAGAGAAAAAGAGAGAGCAGAGCAACAGAGACTGAGAAGAGAGGCAGAGATAGGAATGGCATGAGAGACACACAGAGAGAGAGAGAGAAACAGTGGGCGAGTGAGAGAGACAGCAAAATGAGGCAGACAGAGACAGAAACAGAGAGCCAGAGGTGGGAGGACTCAGTAGGGAAGGAAGGAGGGAGGGGACCCCAAGGCTGTGCATTTCACTGGGGCTCCTGGTGTCTACACAACATGCAGAACAGATGTAAGCCTTGGGGCACCCAGATGCCGAGGACACCTGACTCCATGTCCCTCAGGATTAAAGAGCATCCTAAGAATTGTCCTAGGGGAGGATGGGCCTTCTCTGTTGAGGCCAGGGATGCTTTACACAAGGAGCTCAGCCTGGTGGCATCTGTGGAGAGGGACCCCACCCGCAGAGCTACAGCAAGAGCTGCTTCCCACCACAGTGGTGCTGTGAGGTCACGCCTGAGGCAGAGACTCCACAGCCCTCCGTCTACCCGGCGGCAAACCCCATTCTCCTAACACTGTTTGGTGTTGCTCATTGCCCAGGTCAAGCCACTCCTGAATGTGGCTCGGCAAGAGGAGGAGATGAAGGCCAAGGAGGAGGAGCTCAGGAAAGCCATGGCCCAAACCCAGGAGTTGGTAAACAAGGTCAAGGAACTGGAGGAGAAGACAGCCACGCTCAGCCAGGAGAAGAATGACCTCACCATCCAGCTGCAGGCTGTACGTGGGGTCCCCAGGGAGAAGGGTGGGAAACCCATACAGCCTGGACCCTGGGAGGGAGGAAGGGCGAGCTCTTCCAAAAACCCATGTCCCTCCAGACCACGGGAAATTCTCCAGCATACAAAGTCACCCTCGACCCAACTTCCAAAAAGTCTCCATCCAATTCGTGTGTGTGTGTGTGTGTGTGTGTGTGTGTATGAGAGAGACAGACAGACAGACAGACAGACAGACAGACAGACAGCGACATGGTCTTGCTGTGTTGCCCAGGCTGGAGTGAAGTGGCTCGATCACAGCTCACAGCAGCCTCCATCTCCTGGACACAGGTGATCCTCCCACCTCAGCCTCCCGAGTAGCTGGGACTACACCACCATGCCTGGCTAATTTTTTGTATTTTTTGTAGAGACAGGGTCTCACTATGTTGCCCAGGCTTGTCTCAAACTCCCAGCCTCAAGTGATCCTCCTATTTCGGCCTCCCAAAGTGCTGGGATTACAGGTGTAAGCCCCTGTGCCCAGCCTCCATCAAATTCTTATTTGCACACAGCAGCAGGCTGGGCACACACAGCTACAGGACCCGCCTGCAGGGAAAGTCCAGGGATGGTGGCCACGAGATGGGGTGAGAACAGCATCCCCTGGAGTCAGGGCTGGGCTCTGCCATACAAACTTGGCAACTTACCCACTCCAAGCCTTGTTCTCCTCACCTGTCCAGGGAAACACAGCAAGAAAGAATAAACGATGTCATTTCTGTAGGGCGCCTGACTAAATGTCCTGCAGTGAATTCACTGCTGGGGTCCTTCTGGTTTGCAAAGCTTTTCCTATTCCTTCCCTGATTTGACTCTCACAGCCGCCCTGTAAGACACTCGATTTTCACGTGCATCGTACAGGGTAGAAAACTCAGTTTGGCAGACATTTAGAGATTTGATCAAAGTCCCAGGCCCATTAGTAGAAAACCCAGCCCTGGAAGGGGCCCAATTCCATCTCCAGTCCTCCCTGCTCTGCCACGGCCATCTCTGTAGCCGTGAGCATGTGTGGTGCTTGCATTTTCCTTCCACTGTCCCCAAAGGCCTCCAACATCATTTCTCTGTATCCTCTTCATACCCCTGAGAAGTTGCTTGAACTGATATCCCCATTTTGTTTGTGAAGGCTGAGGCTGGGCAAGACCAAAGTGATGGAAGAATCCTCCTGGGCCAGGTGCAATGGCTCATGCCCATAAACCCAACACTCTGGGAGGCCAAGGCAGGAGGAATGCTTGAGCCCAGGAGTTCAAGACCAGCCTGGGCCACATAGTGAAACCCCATCTCTACAAAAAAGTTTAAAAATTAGCCGGGTGTGGTGGCACATCTGTAGTCCCACCTACTCAGGAGGCTGAAGTGGGAGGATTGCTTAAGCCTAGAAGGTCGAGGCTGCAGTAAGCCATGATTGTGCCACTGCACCCCAGCCTGGGTGACAGAGTGAGACTCTGTCTCAAAAATAAAAATAAAAAACTTAGCTGGGCATTGCAGTGTGTACCTGTAGCCTCAGCTACTTGGGAGGATGAGGTGGGAGGACTTCTTGAGCCCAGGAGGTCTAGACTGCAGTGAGCTGTGATCACACCACTGCACTCCAGCCTGGGCAACAAAGCAAAACCCTAACTCAAAAAAAAAAAAAAAAAAGGAGCTCGAGATAGCCCAGCCCCTTGTCCAACCCCCAGGACACATTTGTTCAGCTCAAGGCTTGTCCAGCGTCTTGGTGTGGTCTTTGCCTGGACCCTGTCCCCGACCGGGGCTCTTTCTCCCAACAGGAGCAAGAGAACCTGATGGATGCAGAGGAGCGCCTGACACAGATGATGAAGACCAAGATGGATCTAGAGAGCCAGATCTCAGACATGCGGGAGCGGCTGGAGGAGGAAGAGGGCATGGCGGCCTCACTGAGTGCCGCCAAGCGCAAGCTGGAAGGGGAGCTGAGCGACCTGAAGCGGGACCTAGAGGGCCTGGAAACCACGCTGGCCAAGACAGAGAAGGAGAAGCAGGTGAGGAGAGGCCGGGGCCCTGCCACGCTTTTCTCAGGCCACCTTCAGGGGCCATACCTAAAGCCCCTATGGTGGCTACACCCAGTGCCCTGACCACTGACCACATGGGGCAGTTTTTTGGGGGGTTTTTTTTGTTTGTTTTGCGACAGAGTCTCGCTCTCGCTGTGTCACGCAGGCTGGAGTGCAGTAGGGCGACCTCAGCTCACTGCAACCTCCCCCTCCCGGGATCAAGTGATTCTCATACCTCAGCCTCCCAGGTAGCTGGGACTACACGTGTGGCGCCACCACACCCGGCTAATTTTTGTATTTTTAGTAGAGATGGGGTTTCGCCATGTTGGCCAGACTGGTCTTGAACGCCTCACCTCAGGTGATCTGCCTGTCTTGGCCTCCCAAAGTGCTGGGATTACAGGCATGGGCCACCGTACCCAGCCCACATGGGGCTATTGTAACACCTATTAATTTACAACTTAAAATGCAATTCCTCAGTTGCACAAGCCACATTGCAGGTGCTCAGCAGCCATGTGCGTTAAGTGTCACTGCATGGGACAGCAAAGGCAGAGAACATGTCCGTCACTGCAGAAAGTTCTGCTGGACAGGGCAGCTAAGGGGACTGAGCTGTTCCCATCATGGTGAAGTGTCCACCTTCAGCTGTTGAATTTCTGCCCAAACAAGCAGTTGCTGCCCCTCTGAACAGCTCCCTGGGGGAAGCCCTGGCTCCTGATGCCATCTGGCTGGCCCCTGGTCCCAAGGTCCCCTTCCTGCTATTGCAGGTGGGTTGGGTTCTCGAGCAGGGTAAGCAGGGGCTCTGCCTAAACTTGCGCTTCTCCTGCTCTGCTGCACACACAAACCACTGGGGATACAGTCAGGTGCAGACTCTGGCGAGTCTGGTGGAGCCCAAGGGTCTGTATTCCTAGCATGCTCCTAGGGGATGCCACTGCCGACATCCGGGGACCACACTTTGAGAAGCCAAGGTTCTTGCTGCTCCCCTTCACCCCCAGGGTTCTGACTTGGTTGGTCTAGGACATGCTCTGGGTGCTGGCATTTCTTAAGCTCCCAGGAGACTCAAGGGTGCACCCAAGCTGAGGACTCCCTCCAGCTTTAAGGATCTACCTCTCTCCCTGCCCTGGTTTCTAGGCCCTGGATCACAAGGTCCGTACCCTGACGGGGGACCTCTCACTCCGTGAAGACTCCATCGCCAAGCTCCAGAAGGAGAAGAGGGCCCTAGAGGAGCTGCACCAGGTAGGTTTCCCTTGCATCTTCCCTCAGCCCAGCAGCTAGAGCTTGGCACAATGTGCTTTCCATTGGAGACTGGAGCCCCGAGTTCAAATCCTGGCCCTGCCGCCCCCTCAGCTTGGGGCCTTAGGGAAGTTAAGGAATCTCCGTACATCTCAGTTTCCTCAAGAGTGACATGGGTGTGGCCCCCCCTTGCTGCCTTCCTTCCAAGTTTGTTATAAGTGGGGTGACAATATAGTTTGTCTTCCAAACTGTCACCAAGGCTGGAGTGCAGTGGTATGATCATGGCTCACTGCAGCTTTGACTTCCCAGGCTCAGGTAATCCTCCCACCTCAGCCTCCTGAGTAACTGGGATTATAGGCATGTACCACTGCACCCCACTAATTTTTGTTTGTTTTTGAGATGGAGCTTCACACTCTCACCCGAGCTGGAGTGCAGTTTTCTAAAAACTAGAAAAAAAATTAGCTGGGAGGCTGAGGCGAGAGGGTTGCTTGAGCCCAAGAGGTGGAGGCTGCAGTTAGCTATGATCGTACCACTGTACTCCAGTCTGAGTGACAGAGGAAGATCCTATCTCAAAAAAAAAAAAATGTAGTGCATATTCAATGAAAAAGAACATTGAGTTACATGTAAAAGGGTGCTGGGCTCTAGGTTTAGAAGAGTAGAAATGGTTGTTTTACTCACATAAGTGCCCGGGTGGGACATCAGGAATGTGGACTACAGAGTTCTTCGTGGTACCAGATTGTCCAGAGCAAAATGGGATATCCGGCATTGCTGGAGTCATCCACTAAATCTCAGAGGAACCTCCAATCACTGTGACAACCAGAAGCACCCCACCTATTTCCCATATGCCCCCTGGGGAACCAGAGATAGGGTCTCACTGTTGCTCAGGCTGAAATGCAGTGGTGCCATCATAGCTCACTGCAGCCCCAACCTCCTGGGCTCGTGATCATCCTGCCTCAGTCTCCTGAGTAGCTGGCACTACAGACGTGTGCCACCACACCTGGCTAATTTTTGTAGAGACAGGGTCTGACTCTGTCACCCAGGCTCGAGTGCAGTGGTACGATCATAGCTCACTGCAGCCTCAACCTCCCTGGCTCAAGCAATTGACCTCCCTGATGGGTGGCTCTGGTCCATCTGCTCTGGCCTTACCCAGCGCCCAGGAGCAGGTGGTCAGTACCTACTCACTGAAGTCAACTGAACTCCCCAAAGCCTGGGAGCTGCGTAGCTCAGAAGCGACGACTGAGGATCAGGACTGTTCAGCTGCTCCCACTGGGCCTCGTGGCACTCACGTGTGTATCTGTCCTTCCAGAAAACCCTGGACGACCTACAAGCTGAGGAGGACAAGGTGAACCACCTGACCAAAAATAACAGCAAGCTGAGCACGCAGATCCATGAGGTAATACCCATTGCTGTGGCCACCTCTACAACTCCAAGGCCAGATCCCTCTGGGGGCACGGGGTCCGAAGATTAGTTTTGAGAACTGGACCAACACATCCCCCGGGGCGTGAGGGCCCTTCTGATGCCACAGCTAAAGGATCGGACCCAGTCTGGTTCCTTCTTGCCTTCTGACCTCAGACTCTCCTCGTCTACCTTCTCTTGCTGTTCTTGTCTCTGTAGCTGGAGGATAACTGGGAGCAGGAAAAGAAAATCCGGGCGGAGGTGGAAAAGGCTCGTCGGAAAGCTGAGAGTGACCTGAAGATGACCATCGACAACCTCAATGAGATGGAGCGTTCCAAGCTGGATCTCGAGGAGGTGGTGAAAAAGTATGTCTTGTCGTCGTTCGTTTTGTCCATCACAATGGTAGCAATAGCTGGAGCTGCCTGGAGGGTGCCAGGAGCCAGGCACTGTATGGAGAGCCTCACAAACATTCCTGCATGTCCCAAGCACCTGGCAGGCATGGAGGATATGCAGAGAGGTAGGGGCTGCCCTGTCTGCAGGGAATGCCCAGTGTCACACAATACCTGGTGGGCACTGGGGAGGAGACGAGCGCCACCACCCCAGGGAACACTGAGGACTCAGCAGGGCAGGGAGGCATCATAAAAGCCTATGACCATGTTGGGTACAGTGGCTCACACCTGTAATCCCAGCACTTTGGGATGCGAAGGCAGGAGGATGGCTTAAGGCCAGGAGCTCAAGACCAGCCTGGGCAACATAGCAAGACCCCGTCTACAAAAAATACAAAAATTAACTGGGCATGATGGAGCCAGCCTGTGGCCCCAGCTACTAGAGAGGCTGAGGTGGGAGGATCACTTAAGCCCAGGAGGTCAAGGCTGCAGTGAGCCATGATCATGCCACTGCACTGCATTCTGGGCGACACAGCAACACCCTGTCTCAAAAAAAAGTGTCACATTAGTAAATGTGTGAATGAATGAATGGATGATGAAACACCTGAGGAGCTCATTCAGGGGTCTAACTGCTCTGTAGGGTGAGACCTTCTGGGCTGTCACTACAGAAGGCCAGAAGGGGCTGGGAGGTACGTGCTTTTCGGCAGGTTCAAGGCCTCCTCTGGCAGCCCAGGCGACATTCCCTCGCCAGCTTGCTGGTCTACCCTCAGAGCCTTTCCTCAGGAGACCAACCCTTCCCTTGCAGGAGGGATTTGGAAATAAACTCTGTCAACTCGAAATATGAGGATGAGCAGTCTCTGAATTCCACGCTGCAGCGGAAACTGAAGGAGCACCAGGTATGTCCAGGACCGAGAAGCATGAGCTCTCTGTCGGAAATGCACTTCTCTGAACGTTTTGTTCATGTCAGCTACTTGGTGGCTGAGGTTTCCTGAGGAGCAAGACTGCCATAGAGTCCTTGGAGATGGACCCATGTTCCCCTCACTAGGGGTGAAATCCGTACGATGGTTATGAGGCCCTCCAACTGCTCCCCGCCTGACCTCATCACCGAGTGTTTCCCTCCACTCTATCCAGCCATGCTGGCTCCTGGCTGGGTGTCACACATGCCAGGCCCCCTCCTGCCTGCCCTGGCACCTTTGCACTTGCTCTCTGGGATCTGCCTCTCTCTGCTTTTGACAGTGGCTGTCATATTCTCACATCCCTATTTTCCGTCCTAAAAGGCTAAGGGGCTGACTTACTAACTTTGCCTGGCAGAGATTAATCCCCTCCCTCCTCTGTCTGCTAGGCCCGAATTGAAGAGCTGGAAGAAGAACTAGAAGCTGAGAGGGCCATGAGAGCCAAGGTAAATGAAATCCTTCTTGAGTCAAAAGACCTAACGGCAGTCACACATCCAACCATGAATAGAAACCTCCGCTAAGGAAACCAGTAGAGAAGGCAGGTGTCCAGCTAAAAAGTCTAGTTGCTTCTGGAGCACCTACTGTGTGCCAGGGACTGAACTGCACATCCACATTAATCATGACGTGAAAGGCAGATGCTCTGTGTGGCTTGAGTCCAGAGGAGAAGAGGCTGGTTCTACCTGAGACAGATGGGGAAAAAAACACTTGACCTCAAAGATAGAATTCAACAGGCAGAAGCAAGGAGAAAGGTCTGGGCAAAGGGAATAAAATAGCACCTACCTTCATTGGGATGAAGGTGTAAACAGAGAAAGCACGTGTTAGCAAGAGCAGAGCATGGAGGGAGGCTTGAGCGTGGGGATCCTACAGGACGTGAGCCCAGAAAGCTGGTGGGAGACAAATCACAGTGTACCTAACCCCAAATTCAGCCAAATTGGACAGGTGGTAGGTAGGATGGGCACTAATGCCCACCCAGTGTGGGCAAGACAGTGTCCTTTACTAAGCCTGTGGGATGACAGGCAGAGCACAAGGCCCCCCAGGCATAGAATCCTGGCTTCTCAAAGGTGAAGCAGTCATCATGCTCTTTACTGGAGAAAAAGGAGCTCTGGGTGATTATCATCGGTACCATTAAATCTCATCCCATGGCCAGGAAGAGTGGCTCATGCTTGTAATCCAAATACCTTGGGAGACCAAGGCAGGAGGATCACTTGAGACCGGGAGACCAGCTTGGGCAACATGGTGAAACCCATCTCTACAAAAAATTTAAAAATTTGCTGGGTGTGATGGCATGTGCCTGTAGTTGCAGATACTTGGGAGGCTAAGGTTAGAGGATTGTTTGAGCCAGGCAGGCGAAGGTTGCAGTGAGTCGAGATGGTGCTGCTGCACTCCAGCCTGGGCCACAGAGGAAGGCTCTATCTTAAAATAAAAATTTTCATCCCAGGTGGAGAAACAACGCAGTGACCTGTCCCGGGATCTTGAAGACCTCAGTGACAGGTTGGAGGAAGCGGGTGGAGCCACATCTGCTCAGGTACCCATCCCAGGGGGCCCAGAAACCCCCAGCTCTGCTTGCATTTAGGGGGAAAAATTGCTGGACTGTGAGCAGTGGGATCAAGACCAGTTCGTTCTTGCTAGGTTCCTGAGATGGGCTTGAGGAGAAACCAATTAACAATTTAAAAATGAGGCCTGGAACAGTGGCTCACGCCTGTAATCCCAACACCTGGGGAGGCAAAAGCAGAAGGATCACTTGAGCCCAGGGATTTCTGACCAGCCTGGGCAACACAGCAAAAGCCCATCTCTCAAAAAAAAAAAAAAAAATTAGCTGGGCATGGTGGCATGTTCCTGTAGTTCAAGCTACTCAAGAGGCTAAAGAAGGAGGATCACTTGAGCCCAGGGAGGTTGAGGCTGTGGTGAGCCATGATGGCACCACTGCACTCCAGCCTGGGTGACAGAGCAAGACCCTGTCTCTCAAAGACAAACAGAAAGAGTTTGCTACTGACAGTTCCCAAGAGGAAAGGGCACAGCAGGCCACGCAGGGCCAGAGAGGCACTGGGGCTGGTTAGGAGGCAGACAGCTGGGGGGAAGAATGTAGGCAAAGGCCTTTACTCTGGCTCCCATGGGAAGGAACAGGTGAGGCAGGGTGAACAGGCTCCTGATTGGCCAGTTTGGACAATCTCAGTGGACTGTGGGGCTGACCCTAGTTGTCGGGACCTGGACCTGGAGTGATAAGGGCAGGAGTATAGTGAGTAGAAATGTGAGAGTCCGGCCGGGCACGGTGGCTCACGCCTGTACTCCCAGCACTTTGGGAGGCTGAGGTGGGTGGATCACCTGAGGTTAGGAGTTCGAGATCAGCCTGGTAAACATGGTGAAACCCCATCTCTACTAAAAACACAAAAATTTAGCTGGGCATGGTGGTGGGCACCTGTAATCCCAGCTACTTGGGAGGCTGAGGCAGGAGAATCACCTGAACCCAGGAGGCGGAGGTTGCAGTGAGCCGAGATGTGCCATTGCACTGCAGCCTGGGCAACAAGAGTGAAACTTCTTCTCAAAAAAAAAAAAAAAAAAAAAAAAGGCATCAGTCATTAGCTTAGGGCCCACCCTAAACCAGTATGACATCTTAACTGGCTCCATCTACAAAGACACTATTTCCAAATCAGGTCCCATTCACAGGTACCCAGGGTTAGGACTTGAGTATATCTTTTTGGAGGGCACAATTTAACACACAACACTCTCTAAACAAATCCTGTGGGCAACCCCCACCCCCCAAAGGCTAAGCATTGGCATTTCAAGCAGGACTTCTTTTAGCGAGGTACAGGAATATCAGGGGACCACCGAGCAGCTGGGCGGTGTCCACCCCGAAAAGGCTGGCACTGGCCAGTTCTGCTAAGCTGCTCCTCCTCTACCCCAGATCGAGCAGAACCGCAAGCGGGAGGCTGAGCTGCTGAAGCTGCGGCGGGAGCTGGAAGAGGCCGCCCTGCAGAGCGAGGCGACGGCCTCCACACTGCGCAAGAAGCACATGGACTCCATGGCCGAGCTGACGGAGCATGTGGAGAGCCTGCAGAGGGTCAAGTCCAAGCTAGAGAAAGATAAACAGGTCATGAAGGCTGAGATTGATGACCTCAATGCCAGCGTGGAGACGATACAGAAGTCCAAGGTGAATAACCTAACTGTGGGCCGGACACAGTGGCTCACTCCTGTAATCCCAGCACTTTGGGAGGCTGAGGCAGGAGGATTGCTTTTGAGAGGCCAGGAGTTGGGGACCAGCCTGGACAACATAGCCAGACCTCGTCTCCTCAAAAAATAAAATTAGCCAGGGATGGTAGCATGTGCCTGTAGTCCTAGCTACTCAGGAGGCTGAGGCAGGAGGATCGCTTGAGCCCAGGGGGTTGAGACTGCAGTGAGTATGACTGCACCACTTCACTCCAGCCTGGGCAACAGAGTAAGACCCTGTCTCTAAAATAAAATAAAATAAAATAACCTGCTGGGCACAGTGGCTTACGCCTGTAATCCCAGCACTTTGGGAGGCTGAGGCAGGCAGATCACCTGAGGTCACAAGTTCAAGACCAGCCTGGCCAACAAGGTGAAACCCTGTCTCTACTAAAAATACAAAAATTGCTTGAACCTGGGAGGCAGAGGTTGCACTGAGCCGAGATTGTGCCACTGCACTCCAGCCTGGGCGACAGAGAAAGACTCTGTCTCAAAAATAAAATAAAATAAAATGAAAAATAAAATAACCTGTGCTTCGATTTCTTCATCTGTAACATGAAGATGATTGTCATAATCCCCACCTTAGAGCGCTACTGTGAGGGCTGCAATAGTCTCTGGCACATAAGAGTGCTCAATAAGCCAGGCACAGTGGCTAACGCCTGTAATCCCAGCACTTTGAGAGGCCAAGGCAGGCAGATCACTTGAGCCCAGTTCAAGACCAGCCTGGGCAACACAGTGAAACCCTGTCTCTACAAAAAAATAAAACTAATTAGCCAGGGATGGTGGCATGCACCTGTGGTCCCAGCTACTCAGGAGGCTGTGTTGAGAGGATGGCTTGAGCCCAGGATGTCGAGGCTACAGGGAGCTCTGATTGCACCTATGCACTCCAGCCGGGGTGATGGAGTGATACCCTGTCTCAAAAAAAAAAAAAAAAAAAAAAATGGTGAGCCATTTGGGGTTTCTGAGACAGGGGCATACCTCCAGGCAGGTAGCCTGGGAGGCACACAGGAAGAACAGGGCAAAAATCAAAGGGGAGGTAGGGAGGGCTTGGCCTCCCCCACCCGCAACTTCCCCACTGAGTTCATCCTTCCTGAGCAGATGAACGCCGAGGCCCACGTCAGAAAGCTGGAAGACAGCTTATCAGAAGCCAACGCCAAGGTGGTAGAGCTAGAGCGAAACCAAGCAGAAATCAATGCCATCAGGACCCGCCTCCAAGGTGAGCCCTCTCCGCCCTGAGCTTGCTAAGGAGCAGTGCATGGAAAGGAACTGGGATTCTCAAGGAAACAGAGCTTTCTTGGCCTTGGAAGATTCCCGTCCAAACCCCTTGTGATGAGAGGAGGAGATTTTATTCCACCTGCTGAATGTTCCAAGTAACATCTTTACAATGCAAAACAGGGAACACAATTCAAAGCATTTTCGTATCCGTTCTCTCACCTTCCCAGTGAGATCAGTGGGAGAGGCATTCATGCTGACGAAATACAATTTTCAAACATTTTTAAACATGACCCACATACTAATATAAAGCGAACATGTGTCAACGATTTATTTAACTCCTTAATGAGGGAGCCAGAAAAATGGTAAAGCTGCCTTCAAAGAGCATTTGAAAGGCAGAGATTTACAGTCAGCTGGGAAAAGAAACGCTAAAATAACTTTGCTAAGTTAGATGCAGAACTAGTTAATATCCTATAGGACAATAATCCTGTGACCTCTGGGTTTAGTTTAGGATTTTTTTTTTCCCTGCCAGAAGAAACACACCTTTGTCATACAGGTGCATCTTTGCATCTCTATAACAAAAATAATTGGCAATTTATCAATGTATAAGTTAATTTCTAACTTTGCAGAAGCTGTGCTGTAATCACACAGGGGCAAACAGTAAGTCAAACAAAGGTACATTTCCTTAGAGAACTGAATAGTCTACAGGTGGGCCTGTTAGTGCTCCGGTGTGACATCAAGAGAACTTGCAGGCAGCCTTTGGCCTTATTTCTCACATTTGGAATTCTTTAACAATATCCTGGCTGGGTGCAGTGGCTCACACTTGTAATTCCAGCACTTTGGGAGGCCAAGGCGGGAGGATTACTTGAGGCCAGGAGTTTGAGACCAGCCTGGGCAACATAGCAAGACCCCCATCTCTACAAAACAATGTTTTTAAATAGCTGGGTGTGGTGGCACACACTGGTGGTCCCAGCTACTTGGGAGGCTGAGGCAGGAGGATTGCTTGAGCCCAGGAGTTCAAGGCTGCAATGAGTTATGATTGTGCCACTGCACTCCAGCCTGGGCAACAGAGCAGGACCCTGTCTCAAAAAAAAAAAAAAAAAATCAATATCCAGCCATGTGCAGTGGCTCATGCCTGTAATCCCAGCACTTTGGGAGGCCGAGGTGGGCAGATCACTTGAGGTCAGGAGTTTGAGACCAGCCTGGCCAACGTGGTAAAACCCGGTCTCTACTAAAAATACAAAAAAAATTAGCTGGGCATGGTGGTACACGCTTGTAATCCCAGTTACTCAGGAGGCTGAGGTAGGAGAATCACTCGAACCCAGAAGGCAGAGGTGGCAGTGAGACGAGAGCACGCCACTGTACTCCAGCCTGGGTGACAAGAATGAAACTTGGTCTCAAAAAAAAAAAAAAAAAAAAATCAATATCCCCATTTGATGGATAAGAAAAATGAAGCTCAGTGAGCTCAGTGACTTACAGGGTAGAACTGGAAATCCTTGCTTTTTCTCTCAGGCTCATGAACTTCTTCCTGGCCTCTGGCTCCAGCAATCATTCCACAAATGACAGGAGTGTAGGTTCTGGAATTGTGACAAATACATTTTACAAAGGAAATACTGTGTCCCACTGTTTCTCCAAACTCTTCTGCTGCATCTCCTGACATGTAGGAGACAGGGGTTTCATTATGTGAGGCCCCTAAGTCCATGCAGGTTACCTGGATCTTGGCAACCCTTGGGCGCTTGCCTTTCTCCTGGGTTCACTTAATTTGGAGGCTAGAGTGGTGATCTACTGTGCTCCCCATTCCAGCTCCATTGGCCAAGCCACCATATTTATTGGGTACTTTAGGAGCAATGCCCTGGGGAACTTTGGATCTGGCTGGGGAACCAGTTCTTCATCCAATATTTCTTCCATTCCCTTCTCACCCAGCTGAAAATAGTGAACTGAGCAGGGAATATGAAGAGTCCCAGAGCCGGCTCAATCAAATCCTACGGATAAAGACATCTCTGACGTCACAAGTGGATGATTACAAGAGGCAGCTGGATGAAGAGTCAAAGGTTTGTTTGGACGTGGGGTTGCGGTGGAGACAGAGCTGCCGCCTTAAAGTTATAGGTTACAGCTGGGGTTGGTGGCTCATGCCTGTAATCCCAGAACTTTGGGAGGCCTAGGTGGGAGGTTCGCTTAAGGCCAGGAGTTCGAGACCAGCCCGAACAACACAGCAAGACCCCCCCCAACCCCCCCCCCACCCCCAACGCCATCTCTACCAAAATAAAAAATAAAAAAGTTGCTGGGCATGGTGGCTCACACCTGTAATCCCAGCACTTTGACAGGCCAAGGTGGGCGGATCACCTGAGGTCAGGAGTTCAAGACCAGTCTGGCCAACATGGCAAAACCTGGTCTCTACTAAAAATACAAAAATTAGCTGGGCATGGTGGTGAGTGCCTATAATCCCAGCTACTTGGGAGGCCGACACAGGTGGAGGCAGAGGTTGCAGGGAGCTGAGATCGCACCATTGCACTCCAGCCTGGGTGACAAGAGTGAAATTCGGTCTCAGGAAAAAAAAAAGTTTCCAGGTATGGTGTTGTATACCTATAGTCCCAGCTAAAGAAAGTTACAGATTATGAAGATGTCAAAGGAATACAAAAAGTATTTGATATCGTAGCAAGTAAAAAAGCTAACTATAAAACTGTAGTATGTGATGTGTATAACTAAATGAAATTACATATCCTTGTGGACAATAATAGAAAGAAAAGAAGTCATAGGATGAAAATTAAAACCCCGATGGTTTGGATTGTGGGATCGTGTTTCTTTTCCCCCTTTCGCCTGCCATCACTGCTGCTCCAGTGTTACGTGTATCTAAGTGGTGGCCCTGCGGGCTGTGGAAAGCCCCCACGGGCGCCTGACAGGCTGGTCCCCACAGTCTCGCAGCACCGCCGTGGTGAGTCTGGCCAACACCAAGCACGACCTGGACCTAGTAAAGGAGCAGCTGGAGGAGGAGCAGGGAGGCAAGTCAGAGCTGCAGCGCCTCGTGTCCAAACTCAACACTGAGGTCACCACCTGGAGGACCAAGTACGAGACTGATGCCATCCAGAGGACAGAGGAGCTGGAGGAGACCAAGTGAGTGTGGTCTTCCTGCTGAGAGAGCCAGGTGGGCTGGGCAGGTGGTGCTGGGGGCCTCACCACCATGTCAGTCACTGCTGAGGCCAGGGTCAAGCCCAGGAGAAGGACGTTCACAGGCTGCTTTAAGAGGAGGACAATGTGTCTGGACAAAGGAGCCTGCTCTGTGGGCCAGCTATGGTGGCTCATGCCTGTAATTCCAGCACTTTGGGAGGCCAAGGTGGGAGGATTGCTTGAGCCCAGAAGTTCGAGGCCAGCCTGGGCCACATGGTGAGATCCTCATCTCTACAAAAATTACAAAATTAGCCAGGCATGGTGGCACGTGCCTGTAGTCTCAGCTACTTGGGAGACTAAAGTGAGAGGATTGCTTGAGCCCAGGAATTGGAGGCTGCAGTGAGCAATGATCGAGCCACTGCACTCCAGCCTGGATAACAGAGCAGGATCCTGTCTCTAAAAAAAAAAAACTACATAAGTGGACACCTGAGGAAATAAGGGGGGACATGAAAGTGGCTCTGGGCCTCTCTCTGGTGTAAAAGGAGGCTGGCCTGGGTGCCCCTGGGCCCATGCATGCAGGGAAGCCCTGTGAGTGAGCCACCCTGGGCCAGGCAGCAGAGGGGATCCATGACAAGTTAAATCAAAGAACATGGTCAACTTAACAAACTCCTCTATAGACTTTTCTGGATTCTCTGAAAAAATGGCCAAATTTTTTCTTGTATAAAGCCAAATTAGGCATAGAAAATGGCACATGTGCTCTAAGTATTTCCGGGATCCCAGCCTGCTGGCTGGTCCCATCCATCCACTGAAATTTCTGCTAATATGATAGCAAATAAGGCATAGTGACTTCCAGCTGATGCAATACTTCCATCTAAAGCTCTAAGCTAAATTTGCCTTCCTGCAACTTCCACCTCTGTCCTTCAGGCCTTTACTATGGAGGCTGCTGGGCACTACCTGGTCCTCCCCCAAGGCTCCCACTCCTGGGCTAAACCTAAATCTCAACCCCTAAGCTTGTCTCTGCCCCAGACACCCTCAGGGCCCCTCCATTCCCTGGCTTAGACCTTTGCTCCTGTGTCCCCTTCTCAGAGAGTCTCTCCTGAGTCTGTATTTGACATTGTCACCCCCTCCCACCTGGACTGCCTGTCCCCTTCCTGGCTCTATTTGTCACTGCAGTGCTTATGTTCTATAGGGCATGTATTGCCTGCCTCCTCCCAGCTCCAGAACAAACATTTCATTTGTTAGGGCAGGTATCCTAGCTTGTTTTATTCACTGCTGCATCCCTAACACCTGCAACAATCCTTGACGCAGAGTAGAGAAAGTAAGTGTTTGTTGAATGAATAAATGAGAGAGTGAATGGACAGCTGTGGCTGTCCTGTAAACACTCTGCATCGTTTCCAATGTTGACACCAGAGCTTAGTACCATGCCCACCACACTCTGACCCTGGCAGTGTGGAGATGGTGCCTGTGAGTGCCTATGTTTCCTTGACAGCCCCTCTGGCCCTCATTTGCAGGAGGAAGCTGGCCGCCAGGCTTCAGGAGGCAGAAGAAGCAGCTGAAACTGCCCAGGCCCGGGCCGCCTCCCTCGAGAAAAATAAGCAGAGACTCCAGGCAGAAGTTGAGGACCTCACCATCGACTTGGAGAAGGTCAGAGGGTCAAATGCTCAAAGCTGCCTATTTACCGGGGCAGAGAGCCCACAGCAGGGCTAGGGCAAGGCTGTCACATGTCTGGGGTCATCAGGAAGAAACACATGGTTCAAGAAGGTGCAATGCAGGGGTGCCTTCAGGAGCCTGCTGGACAACGGCTGCTGCTTGAGCACGTGTTCATGAACTCTTCCGAGATCTAACATTCAACAAGCTACTGTTTAAACAGGGCCACAAGACCAAGCACAATGGCCCATGCCTCTAATCCCAACACACTGGGCGGCCAAGGCAGGAGGGCCACTTTAGCCAAGGAGTTCAAGACCAGCCTGAACAACACAGGGAGACCCTGTCTCAAAAAAAAAAAAAAAAGAAAAAAGAAAAAGAAAAAAATATATATATATATATATATTTTTTTTTTCTTCTTCTTTTTTGAGATGGAATTTGGCTCTTGTTGCCCAGGCTGGAGTACAGTGGCGTGATCTCGGCTCACTGCAACCTCCACCTCCTGGGTTCAAGCGATTCTCATTCCTCAGCCTCCTGAGAAGCTGAGATTACAGTGCCCACCACCACGCCCAGCTAATTTTTTGTATTTTTAGTAAAGACAGGGTTTCATCATGTTGGCCAGGCTGGTCTCGAACTCCTGACCTCAAGTGATCCACCCGCCTTGGCCTCCCAAAGTGCCAGGATTATAGGCGTGAGCCACTGTGCCCAGCCCCCAAAAAAGTTTTAAATTAAAAATTTAGCCAGGTGTGGTGGCACGTGCCTGTGGTCCCAACTACTTGGGAAGCTAAGGCATGAGGATCATTTGAACCAGGGATTCAAGGCTGCAGTGAGCTATGACTGCACCACTGCACTCCAGCCTGGTTGACAGAGTGAGACCCTGTCTCAAATAAATAAATAGGGTCACAAGCAGGGTAAAATTTGCCCCTGAAAGTTACATAATACGGCCGGGCGCGGTGGCTCATGCCTGTAATTCTAGCACTTTGGGAGGCCGAGGCAGGCGGATTGCCTGAGCTCAGGAGTTCGACACCAGCCTGGGCAACACGGTGAAATCCCGTCTCTAATAAAATACAAAAAATTAGCCGGGCGTGGTGGCAGGCACCTGTAGTCCCAGCTACTCGGGAGGCTGAGGCAGGAGAATCACTTGAACCCAGGAGGTGGAGTTGCAGTGAGCCAAATCGTGCCACTGCACTCCAGCCTAGGTGACAGAGCGAGACTCTGGCTCCAAAAAAAAAAGAAAAGAAAGTTACATGATGCACCTTCCCTGTTCCCCTCTCTCTTACACAAACTACATCCCACATACTTTGCGTGGCTAACTATTCCTATTTGCATCCCTGGTTCAAACTGAGTTGCCAGTCTCTATGAGAATTAAATAGGATTTCCACTGGCATACACCTCTCTGGTCTTGGTCTAGATGGAACCACGATTCATGCTGGCCGTGAGGAGCCACATGCAGCCCAATACAAGAACGTGGCTCCATGAAGTGGCCACGTAGGCAGGAGGTCATATCCATGTGAGAGGTTTCAGAAAAAAAGTTCTGGCAAGGTGGTTCATGCTTGTCATCCCAGGACTTTGGGAGGCTGAGGTGGGAAGATTGCTTAAGTCCAAGAGGCTGAGGCTACAGTTAGCTATGATTATGCTACTGTACTCCAGCCTGGGTGACAGAGTGAGACCTCATCTCTTGGGGAAAAAAAAAAAAAAAAGGCTGGGCACAGTGGCTCACGCCTATAATCTCAGCACTTTGGGAGGCTGAGGCAGGCAGATCACCTGAGGTCAGGAGTTTGAGAGCAGCTTGGCCAACATGGTGAAACCCCATCTCTACTAAAAATACAAAAAGTAGCCGGACGTGGTGGCGCACGCCTGTGTAATCCCAGCTACTCAGGAGGCTGAGGCAGGATAATCGCTTGAACCCGGGAGACGGAGGTTGCAGTGACCCATGATCATGCCACTGCACTCCAGCCTGGGTGACAGGGTGAGACTCCATCTCAATTTAAAAAAAAAAAAAAAAAAAAGTCCTAAAACTCAAAACGGTTTTGCTACCCCACGAAAGAAACAAAGCAAAACTTTATAAAAGCTAATATAGCACAACAGCAAATAGTTGCCAGGGAGTTATGAGACGGATGAAATCTATAGAAAAATAAAGTCTAAGAATAGTCAGTTTTGAGTTGATGTGTAGTGTATATTACTACATTACAGTGAAATATATTAAGGAGAGTTAGGCTGAATGTCATAAATCTGGGAAGGCCGCTGTGGCCCAAACTCCTCATTTTACACCTGAGAGAATTCTAACCTGGGAAAATAAGGTGGAATGTCCCAGGCCACACATCTCTCGGGGGAAGTTTTAGAACTGGCATGCAGCTCTTTGCAGACTCTCTGTTCTGTGCTTCTGCCATAGGTGTTGAATTACATTCCAATTCCCAAGGAGTCCGTAGTCTCAAGAGTTACTGGGGAAAGGGAGGGAAGAGAGGTTGGTGGGGGGGTGGGAGTAGGGGACAGAGGCAAGGAGGTTGGACCGCTAGAGGCCATTTCCAACTTTCCCTAGGCCAATGCTGCAGCCGCTGCCCTGGACAAGAAGCAGAGGCTCTTTGACAAGATGCTGGCTGAGTGGCAGCAGAAGTGTGAGGAGTTGCAGGTGGAAGTGGACAGCTCGCAGAAGGAGTGCCGCATGTACATGACAGAGAGCTTCAAGATCAAGACTGCCTACGAGGAGTCTCTGGAGCATCTAGAGTCCGTGAAGAAGGAGAATAAGACCCTGCAGGGTGAGTCTGAGGGCAGGTGGATGGGATGGGCCTGTAGGGAGGGGACACAGCCAGAGTCCCCTTCATCCTGAGCACATCATCAGTTGAGTACCTGGCACATAGTAGGTGCTCAATAAACGTTGACTTCCTAGCAAGTGCTTTGTAGAAGCACTTCAGCATTCAGCAGTGTAACTTTAGGCGAGTTGCTTAATCTTTCTGTGCCACACTTTCCTCATCTATAAAATGAGGAAATAGCCGGGTGTGATAGCTCATGCCTGTAATCCCAGCACTTTGGGAGGCTGAGGCGGGCGGATCACTTGAGGTCAGGAGTTCAAGACCAGCCTGACCAACATGGTGAAACCCCGTCTCTACTAAAAATACAACAAATTAGCAGGGCATGGTGGCGGGCGCCTGTAGTCCCAGCTACTTGGGAGGCTGAGGCAGGAGAATCGCTTGAACCTGGGAGGTGGAGGTTGCAGTGAGCCGAGATCATGCCACTGTACTCCAGCCTGGGCAACAGAGCAACACTATGTCCCAAAAATAAATAAATAAATAAATTAATTTAATTAAATGAGGAAATAATTCTACCCTCCTTATAAGGTTGTCATGACAATGAAATAAGATTATGGCCAGGTGTGGTGGCTCATGTCTGCAATCCTGGCACTTTGGGAGGCCTGCTTCTTACCCCAATGGAAGAATGACGGTGCCACCTGCCATGACCCTGGAATGCTGAGTCTTATTAACATGAATATTTCTATCTCAGAGGAGATAAAGGATCTCATTGATCAGCTGGGTGAGGGAGGAAGGAGTGTGCATGAACTGCAGAAGTTGAAGAAAAAATTGGAGATGGAAAAGGAAGAACTCCAGGTGGCCCTGGAAGAAGCTGAGTCTTCCCTGGAGGTAACCATGGGGTCATCACCTTGGGGACTGTGGACCCTTGGCCAGGCACTGCACATCTTCTTGGCCAGAAAGACTCATGGTTATATTTCTGGTAGGTTGAAGAGAGCAAGGTGATTCGAATTCAGTTGGAACTGGCTCAGGTTAAAGCTGACATCGACCGAAGAATCCATGAGAAAGAAGAAGAATTTGAGGCTACCAGGTATGGAGCTGGTGGGATGGGAGGCTGACTCTTGGGAAGTGTGATGGAGCAGAGTCCAGAAACCCCAGTCTCTTCCACCTACTAGTCGCGTGACGTTGGGCAATTCAGGTGAACCTTGCTGAACATGTTTCCTCATCTATGAAATGGAAATAAAGACTGTACCTCACACTACCGTGTCTAGTTTATGAACACTTTGTTTTTTGGGTTTTTCTTTTATGGTTTTTTTGGGGGTTCTTTTTGGGTTTTTTTTTTTTTTTTTGAGACAGAGTCTTGCTGTTGCCTAGGCCGCAGTATAGTGTTGTGATCCCAGCTCACTGCAACTTCCGCCTCCTGGTTTCAAGCAATTCTCCTGCCTTAGCCTCCCAAGTAGCTGGGATCACAGGCATGTGCCACTGTGCCCAGCTAATTTTTGTATTTTTACTAGAGACAGGGTTTCACCATGTTGGCCAGGCTGGTCTTGAACTCCTGACCTCAAGTGATCCGCCCACCTCAGCCTCCCAAAGTGCTGGGATTACAGGCATGAGCCATCGTGCCCGGCCTATGAACACTTTAGATGTAGTATTTTAGCCATGATGGTTAATGAAGCAGAGAATCTGTTATGTGCTTACTGGCTGTTTGTATATCTTCGGAGAAAAGTCTGTTCTTTGCCCCTTTCAAAAATTGGATTGCTTCTTTTTATTGTTGAGTTGTAAGAGTTCTTTATATATTTTGAACACTAGACTTATCAGATATGATTTGCAAATATTTTTTCCCATTCTATGGTTGTCTTGTCACTTTCTTTTTTTTTTTTTTAATTATACTTTAAGTTTTAGGGTACATGTGCACATTGTGCAGGTTAGTTACATATGTATACATGTGCCATGCTGGTGCGCTGCACCCACTAACTCGTCATCTAGCATTAGGTAGTCTTGTCACTTTCTTAAAAGTATCCGTTGAAGCATAAAGGTTATTTAATTTTGGCTGGGCGCAGTGGCTCACGCCTGTAATCCTAGCACTTTGGGAGGCTGAGATGGGAGGATCCCTTGAGCTCAGGAGTTTGAGATCAGCCTGGGCAACATAGCAAAACCCCGCTCTACAAAAATAAAAATAAAAAATAAAAATAAAAATAAAATAGCTGGGTGTGGTGGTATGGCCTGTAGTCCCAGTTACTGGGGAGGCTGAGATGGGAAGATCACTTGAGCCCCAGAGTTCAAGGCTGCAGTGAGTTATGATCACACTACTACACCATCACAGAATGTGACGGTTTTTCCATTACAGCCTGAGCCACAGAGTGACTCTAAAACAACAAAATGACCTTCCTTTTATTTCCCCAAAGCATGAAACCCTCATCCCTGTCTTGCACCTTTTTAAGGGTTTGTTTAATTTCACGACATGGTGCCTGTACTCATGCTGATGCTGAGACCTCTTCTCTAGGAAGGCTCAGCACAGACTGAACAGCCAGCCCAGTATGCCAAGGTCTTCTCTGCTTGGACTTACAGGAAGAACCACCAGCGGGCAATCGAGTCCTTGCAGGCCAGCCTAGAGGCAGAGGCCAAGGGCCGGGCAGAGGCACTTCGGCTCAAGAAGAAGATGGAGACGGACCTGAATGAGATGGAAATCCAGCTGGACCATGCCAACAAGAACAACAGCGAACTTGTAAAGACATTGAAAAGGCTGCAACAGCAAATCAAGGTAGCGATCTGGGAGGAGGAGAAATGAGATACAAGGCACACCATCATCGGTTGAGTCTGAAGGCCTAAAGGGGGCTAACTCAATGCATGTCTTCAGCTAGCATAAAGGCATAAGAGAATGTGGGGTGGCTGGCAGTCCAGGGAGCAGGAGGCTTGGGGACTATATAAAGAAGAGGTCCTCAACCACCGAAAGTCCAGATTCTGGACAATTGGAAAGATGGACCAAAGGAGGGAAACAGGAAGTTGGGCCCGTCTAGATTTTTATTTTATTTTATATTTATTTATTTATTTATTTATTTATTTGATGGAGTTTTGCTCTTATCACCCAGGCTGGAGTGCAGTGGTGCAATCTCGGCTCACTGTAACCTCTGCCTCCCAGGTTCAAGCAATTCTCCTGCCTCAGCCTGCTGAGTAGCTGGGATTACAGGCACCCACCACCACGCCCAGCTAATTTTTGTATTTTTAATAGAGATGGGGTTTCACCATACTGGCCAGGCTGATCTCCAATGCCTGACCTCAGGTGATCCACCCACCTCAGCCTCCCAAAGTGCTGGGATTACAAGCGTGAGCCGCCACGCCCAGCCCTGTCTTGATTTGTAAAATCATTTTTTACTTATTATAAACTATTTCAGACATAGAGAAATGAAGAACACAACAAAACTCATATACCCACTACTTGCCTTAAAAAATAAACACAAACAGAGCTGAAGACCCCTTTACAATCATTCCATTATGAGGCTGGTCTTTACAGTATACATGGCTGGAACCACACATCCAACACTTGCTAACTGGAGATGTGCCCTAACCAGGTACTGTTTTAGGTGTCCAAGAGTGGACAAGACAATGCTGGGCACATTTGGTGTTCACATGTAGTCCCAGCTACTCAGGAGGCTGAAGAGAGAGGATTGCTTGAGGCCAGGCTTGAGTTCGTGACCGGCCTGGGCATCATAGCGAGACCCCATCTCCACAAAAAATAAAATTAGCCAGGCATGGTGGTGCTCGTGCCTGTAGTTCCAGCTACTCAGGAGGCTGAGGTGGAAGGATCGCTTGAGCCCAGGAATTGGAGATTGCAGTGAGCTGTGACTACACCACTGCACTCCAACCTGGGTGACAGAGACCCTGTCTCAAAAACAAAACAGAGTGGACAAAACAGACAAACATCCCCATGCAGACAGCAACAAAAATAAAACTGTATTATTAAAACTGGTGATAAGTCCTATGGAGAAATAAGAGGACAGGCCGGGCGCAGTAGCTCACGCCTGTAATCCCAGCACTTTGGGAGGCCGAGGTGGGCAAATCACTTGAGGTCAGGAGTTTGAGACCAGCCTGAGCAACCTGGCAAAACCCCATCTCTACTAAAAATACAAAAATTAGCCAGGTGTGGTGGCAGGCACCTGTAATCACAGGTACTTGGGAAGGTGAGGCAGGAGAATCACTTGAACCCGGGAGGCGGAGATTGCAGTGAGCCGAGATCATGCCATTGAACTCCAGCCTAGGGGACAGAGCAAGACTCTGTCTCAAAAAAAAAAAAAAAAAAAAAAAGAGAGACAGAGAAATAAGAGGACAGAAGAGAGCGGAGGATCAGCCTAGCCAGGATTAGAATATGATTGGCAGAGGTCACTGGGAAGGCCTCCTGGAGAAGGCTGTGCTGGGAACACCAGGTGCTCTATCATCAGGAAAGGTTTGACTTCATGTTGACCTTATGTTAGATAACTTCCTGGGTCCTGGCCCTGCTGGGGCTCCACCATACCATAAACTTCCCAAGACCAGGTCTGTTCCTCACTCTTCTTCTGTGGCCTCCCCGCCTGCCCAGTTTCCTGCTGAACCCAGTCGATAAAGGTCACAGTGCCCTCACGCCTGGCCACCCCCAAGGTGATACCACGGCCCAGTGTATGGGCTGAGGCTGGGTCCCTGTGCCCCCCCAGGACCTGCAGGTCCAGATGGACGAGGATGCCAGGCAGCACGAGGAGCTGCGGGAGCAGTACAACCTGCAGGAGCGGCGCTTGAGCCTGCTGCAGACGGAGCTGGAGGAGGTGCGCTCAGCCCTGGAGGGCAGCGAGCGTTCACGCAAGCTGTTGGAGCAGGAAGTGGTGGAGATCACCGAACGGCACAACGAGATCAACATCCAGGTAGGACAGGGCTCCTGGGTCAGTGCCACTCGCACCCACACTCCGGGGGTTAGGGGGTGCTGGGGTGAGGCCAGGATGGTGCCCAAACCACGTGAGCCCCCCTCAAAACTCAGAGGCAGGCAGTGCACCCCACTCAGCAAATCCTCAAAACTCATCTGCAGAGCTTTTTGTAAAATTGTGACTTAAAAGTCCAGGATATAAAATATATCCCAGCCTGGGCCAGGCACTGTGGCTCATGCCTATAATCCCAGCACTTTGGAAGGCTGAGGTGGGCAGATCACCTGAGGTCAGCAGTTCGAGACCAGCTTGGCCAACATGATGAAACCCCGTCTCTACTAAAAATACAAAAATTGGCCAGGTGTGGTGGCACACACCTGTAATCCCAAGTACTCAGGAGGCTGAAGCAGGAGAATTGCTTGAACCCGGGAGGCGGAAGTTGCAGTGAGCCAAGATCATGCCACTGCACTCCAGCCTGGGTGACAGAGTGACCATCTCAAAAAAAAAAAAAATATATATATATATATATATATACACACACACACACATACACATCCCAACCTGGCCAACATGGTGAAACCCCATCTCTACTAAAAATACAATAATTAGCCATGTGTGGTGATGCATACCATAATCCCAGCTGCTACTTGGGAGGCTGAGGCACAAGAATCACTTGAACCCCGGAGGTCGAGGATGCAGTGACCCAAGATCATGCCACTGCATTCCAGCCTGGGCGACAGAGCGAGACTCTGACTCAAAAATAAAAATAAAATAAAATATATAATCCTGGCCAGGCACAGTGGCTCACGTCTGTAATCCCAGCACTATGGGAGGCAGAGGTGGGAGGACTGCTTGAGGCCAAGAGTTCAAGACCAACCTAGGCAACATAGCCAGACTCTGTCTCTAAAAAACATATGAAAAATTAGTTGGGTGTGGTGGTGTGCATCTGTAGTCCCAGGTACTTGGAAGGCTGAGGTGGGAGGATCGCTTGAGCCTAAGAGATTGAGGCCGCAGTGAGCTGTGATTGCACGACTGCATAATCCAGCCTGAGTAACAGAGCAAGATCCTGCCTAAAAAAAAAAAAAAAAAAAAAAAAGAATGCAGGAGAGGGACCCATACCCCACGCAGAGGGCCCAGGGCCATTTCCTGTTGGGATCTGGCAAGCATGTCTGGCAGAGGTCGTGTTCTTTCCTGGACACAGGAAGGCCCATGCAGACCCCTGGCTCATAGTGATATCTCCATTTCTTCCTCCAGAACCAGAGCCTCCTTGTGGTCAAACGCAAGCTGGAGTCAGATGTCCAGCGCATCTCCAACGAGCATGAGGAGCTCATCAGTGAGTTCCGCTCGACCGAAGAGAGGGCCAAGAAGGCCATGATGGACGTAAGTGCGTGTGCCCCTTGCTGCTGGCAGGCAGGGCCTGGGCGCCTGCTGAGGACCAGGCTGCCTGGGCAGGAAGGCCACCTCCTCCCATCGTGGGCCACTGTGGACCCGAGCATGGTTCCCTGCCAGGGAGAATGTGGCCCTGCTCTGGAGGAGCCCAAGGCTTTTCTAAAAAGCCACACATGTGAAAGTAAGAAAGAATTACAAGCTCTAGGTGATTATGTGAAAGATTATAGCACAAGGCCCGGGGTCTTGCATCAAAGAAGCCATCAAAGTGGGTTCATCTGGGCAGCCTTTTTGGCAATGAGATGCATTAAAACAGCCTTGGGCAAGGCATGGTGGCTCACGCTTGTAATCCCAGCACTTTGGGAGGCCAAGGCAGCAGGACTGCTTGAGGCCATAAGTTCAAGACCAGCCTGGGCAACATAGCAAGACCCTGTCTCTACTAAAAATGTTAAAAATTAGCCGGGCGTCATGGCATGTGCCTGTAGTCCCAGCTACTCAGAAGGCTGAGACAGGAGGATCACCTGAACCCAGGAGTTTGAGGTTGCAGTGAGTCATGATCCCGCCACTGCACTGCAGCCTGGGCGACAGAACAAGACCCTGTCTCAGAACATGAAATAATAACAATAACAATAAAATCAAACAGCCTTGAGGGAAGGGCTAGTAAAAGGAAGATGGATGAGCCCAGGGACGCAGAGGAGGACATTGGTGGATGAGCCTGGGGACGCAGTGGAGGATGTTGGCAGGATATGCCCCCAAGTGCTCTCAGCCCAGTATCCCTTCGGGTGTTCACACCAGCCTCGAGTGGTGGGTTCTGTTTACTCCCCACTTGGAAGATGAAGGAATACAGATTTTCATCATCAGGCTCCTCTCACTTGATCGAAATCTCAGGAGTTCAGGAACATTGCTGGTCTTACTTGTTGCTACCTCCCAAGAGCACAGGCCCATGTCCGGCCCATGGTAGACCCTCATGAACATTTGTAGAATGAATGTAAGGAGAAAGGGACTGAGAGGGGATAAGCAACATGCTGAAGGTCACTCAGGGCCAGACACAGTCCTGGGTCTTCCAACTCCAGAGGCTGTGCTTTTCTCACCCTCCATGCTGTGTCCCTCATGGAGACAGCAGTCAGTAGGGTTTGGCTTGAGTGTGCCCAGCTGCTGGGAGTCTGTGGGGATGGGAGGCATGAGCTTGGCTCCCCCTCCCCTCTCGGGGGCAAAGGGGAGCATAGAGCACCCCTTCCACCAAACCCCAGCAGCATGTCAGCGGGGCTCCCCTTGTCAACCAGTTGGTTTCCTAGAGACCGGGAGACAAGGCCTCACATCTCTCAAAGGAGCTATGAGCCTGGGTAGCACCCAGCTCCAACCCCTGCTCTTCTTTTCCCCACCTGCAGGCTGCCCGCATGGCAGAAGAACTCCGGCAAGAGCAGGACCACTGCATGCACCTGGAGAAGATCAAGAAGAACTACGAGGTCACCATCAAAGACCTGCAAGCCAAGATGGAGGAGGCCGAGCAGCTGGCTCTGAAAGGCGGCAAGCGAACGATCATGAAGCTGGAGGCCAGGGTAAGGGCGATGCAGGGCTCAGCCAAGGGAGGAATGGGGATCTGGCGGGGCGGCGGGTATGTGTGTGAGATGCCTGTCTTTTGCCAAAAACATGTCCTGCATTTGATGAAGAATCGGGTTATGCAACTGTTAAGAAGAAATTGAAAGGACCAGGTGCAGTGGCTCACGCCCGTAATCCTAATACTTTAGGAGGCCAAGGCGGGAGGATCGCTTGAGGCCAGGAGTTTGAGACCAGCCGGGGCAACATAGTGAGACCTCCATCTCTTAAAAAAAAAAAAGAAAGTTAAATTAGCTGGGTATGGTGGCACATGCCTGTAGTCCCAGCTACTCAGGAGGCTGAGTTGGGAGGATTGCTTGAGCCCAGGAGGTTGAGGCTACAGTGAGCTATGATAGCACTACTGCACTTCAGCCTGGGTGACAGAGCCAGACCCTGTCTCAGAAAAAAAGAGAAAAGAAGGAAGGGAGGGAAAGAAAGAGAAAAGGAAATTGAGGGAAGAGCTCTAATTTCTCTCAAGTTCTCCTCTCCTCTTTCCCTCCCTGTCACCTTCCTCCCCAGAATGTCCTTAGCCTCAAGCAGAGCAGTCCCCAATATTCTCCTTGCCTTTTTTTACTAACTGAAAGAAAACAAGCCTTAGTCTTTACCCCATGAAATGCCAGAGCTGGAAGGGTCCAGAAGATTCCATCATTTTGTCTGACTCCCTAACACCCCCATTTCCCAGATGAGGGAATTTGAGGCTCAAGAGAAAGTGTCTGACAACCACAGCATGGCCTATAAAAGCCAGAGCCCACCCAACTCTCCTGTCCAGGGTCCATCCCCTCACCTCTGGGCAGGCGGTGGACACTGCAGCCACAGCGCCCCTGTCTGAGGCCACTGAGCTCTGAAGCTCAAAACCACATGTTCCAGGAGGCTGAGGCAGGAGGATCACTTGAGCGCAGGAGGTCAAGGCTGCAGTAAGCCATGATCACGCCACTGCCCTCTAGCCTGGGCAACAGAGCGGGACCCTGTCAGAAAAACAAAAAACAAAACACACACGTTCGCTCAGCCGCATTTCTCTCTTCCTCCCACAGATCAAGGAACTAGAGACAGAGCTGGATGGGGAACAGAAACAGCACGCGGAGACAGTCAAGACACTGCGTAAGAATGAGCGTCGCCTCAAAGAGCTGGTCTTCCAGACAGAGGAGGACCACAAGACCAATCAGCGCATGCAGGAGCTGGTGGAGAAGCTTCAGAACAAGCTGAAGGTCTACAAGAGGCAGATTGAGGAGGCGGTGGGTGTCCATGCGCCTCCCCACTCCTCCTTCCCTGACTCTTGTTTCTCAGTGCGGGTCGCCAGCCTTGCTGGGAATTAACCACAGGGAAAGAAGCAAGCATTGGCCCTAAGATGACTCTGCGAGGCTCATGTCCATGGTGTTTCCTCCTTGGAATCCAGTGGGAGGGAGGACCAGACACTACACACCAGAGATAAGAACTTGTAAAGAGGCCAGGCATGGTGGCTCATGCCTGTAATCCCAGCACTTTGGGAGGTCGAGGTGGGTGGATCACCTGAGGTCAGGAGTTTGAGACCAGCCTGGCCAACATGGTGAAACCCATCTCTACTGAAAATACAAAAATTAGCCAGGCCTGGTGGCGGGCACCTTAATCCCAGCTACTTGGGAGGCTAAGGCAGGAGAATTGCTGGAACCTAGGAGGTGGAGGTTGCAGCGAGCCGAGATCAGACCACTGCACTCCAGCCTGGGCGACAGAGCGAGACTGTCTCTCAAAAAAAAATTTTTTTTTTAATGCACACTTAACCAGAACCAGCCACGTTTATGCCCCGTTTCCCGCCGTGCCTTTGTCACAGGAGGACCAGGCCAACCAGACCTTGGCTCGATACAGGAAGACGGTGCATGAGCTGGATGACGCTGAGGAGCGGGCTGGCATGGCAGAGACTGCCCTAAACAAGCTGCGCACCAGACACCGCGTGGCCGGCAAGGGCATCACCTCTGTGGAGATCATCCAGGTGTCCAAGACAGGCACCTCGAAAACCCTTTCTGAGGAGTGAGGCCCTCCGTGTCCTAGGCCACAACCGGTAGGTGTGGACTCCACTCTAGACGGTCTCGCTCAGAGCGCTCCTTCCCTGCACTGGCTTTGCTCCTAGTATTGGTACTATGTGACCCAGCCATACTCCCCTTGCTCCCCAGCTCCAGTCTTTGTCACACCCAGTCTCATGCAACAGGAACCCCGAAGCTCTTCCCCTCCTTCTTCAGCTGCAAAACTCCTCTAGAGTGTCACAGCCCTCGGGTGGGGTGCTGTTCACCTGTATCACAGGTGCTGGCCGACCTGATGTTCCCCCATCTGCACAGAAGGCGGTTCCCAAGTGTGATGCCACTTGACACTAGCCTTGGAACCTAGGTGCTTAGTACACAGTCACAGGGACGTCCACAAGCTTATGGCAATGTGTGTTATCTTTCGTGTCCCCCACAATATCATTTTTCACTGGAGATTTCATCAATCCTGGTTGAATTCAGGTCTCTAACACTAAGAAAATGATAATTATCATCACAGCTACCATTTCTTGAACACTGAGTGCAGGTGGGATTTTAAGGAAACAATTTAGTCTTTATTCCCCTTAATTCAGAACTAATCAAGGACAAAAAATATTGGAGATAAATATATAAAAGTTAAAATAGGCTGGGCACAGTGGCTTCTGCCTGTAAATCCTAGTACTTTCAGAGGCCAAGGGGGAAAATGGTTTAAGCCCGGGAGTTCAAGACCAGCCTGGGCAACACAGTGAAACCCTGTCTCTACAAAAATAAAAAAAATTATCCAGGCATGGTGGTGCACACCTGTAGTCCCAGTTACTCCGGAGGCTGAGATAGGAGGATCCCTTGAGCCCAGGAGTCTGAGGTTACAATGATCTAGCATTCCAGCCTGGGCAACACAGTGAGGCCCCATCTCAAAGAAAAAAAAGTCAAAATACTAGTTTTATTTATTTATTTGAGAGTCTCGCTCTGTCACCAGGCTGGAGTGCAGTGGTGGGATTTCGGCTCACTGCAACCTCCGCCTCCCAGGTTCAAGCAGTTCTCCCGAGTAGCTAGGACTACAGGTGCACACCACCATGCCCAGCTAATTTTTGTATTTTTAGTAGAGACGGGGTTTCACCATGTTGGCCAGGATGGTCTCAGTCTCTTGACCTTGTGATCCACCTGCCTCAGCCTCCCAAAGTGCTGGGATTACAGGCATGAGCCACCATGCCTGACCCAAATACCAGTTTTAATATGCCATAATTCTAGATTGAGGATGGGGCTTTAATGTGTGTCCACCATAGGCATCCTCATACTTTGCCTCAAAATTAAAGATACCTGAAACCCCAACTCTACTAAAAATACAAAATTAGCCAGGCGTGATGGCACACGCCTATAATCCCAGCTGCTCGGGAGGCTGAGGCACTAGAATTGCTTGAACCCAGGAGGCACAGGTTGCAGTGAGCCAAGATCGCGTCACTGCACTCCAGCCTGGGTGACAGAGCAAGGCTCTGTCTAAAAAAAAAAACAAAAAAAAAAACAAAACCTGCAGAACTGAACAAATGCAGGCTTGATCCCCGGGGAGTAGCCACTATTCCTAGGAGAGGAACAATCAGAACCCATCATCCCTGGGAGTAGATCTAAAAGGAGAGATTAGATGGGGCTCAGCTCTGCCTTCCTGGTTCCTTATTCCAAAAACAAGATCAACCACTCCTTTTCCCATGGACAGAAGCAAAAGGAAAATGAGGGGTAAGGCACAGAATGTGATTCTGGAGGAGTGGATCCCAAAACATGGTCCTGGGACCAGCAGCATCAGTGTCACCTAGGACATTCTTAGAAATGCCTATTCTTAGGCCTGGCTCCAGACCTACTGCATCAGCAGCTCCGGGGGTGGGCCCAGCATCTGTGATTTAGCAAGCCCTCTAGGTGACTCAGATGTGTGACTGAGTTTGAGAACCACCCAGATACATGGAGCCAGGGTGTGGAGGTTTCTCCTTTAACAAGAGCCAAGTGCTAAGAAAGAAAAGGCAACTGAAAGGGCTGGGCGCAGTGTCTCACGCCTCTAATCCCAACACTTTGGGAGGCCAAGGTGGGAGGATCACTTGAGGCCAGAAGTTCGAGACCAGCCTGGGCAACATAGCAAGACCCTATCTCTACAAAAAAATGTAAAAAATGAGCGTGGTGGTGGCTAAGTGCATGGAAAATGCTTTTCACTCTCTTTTCTACCCTACAAGGTAGGTATAAATATCCCCGTTTGTCAGGTGAGGAAAATGAGCTTGGAGAAGTTTGGTGACTTGCTCGTGGTCACACACACCCTGTGCTATGAAAAGGCAAGTTATCTTTTATTTGAAGTTACTGTGGAGATTGATATGGTTGCCCTCTGTGTGGGATTAATCAGGGCAGCAAAAAATCAAAGACTGGTTCGCTTTGGGAGGTGGGGTGGGGCTGAACCCTAAGCACCGACCTCCATGGCTTCTGGGAATTATATCTGGCCTCACTGAATCAACAGCTTGTTGAATCAGCCCCTAGTGAGGAGGGCAAGTTTCCCTGCTCAGTTACGATTCGCTATCTTTCAGTAATGGCGGTCAGTTTGGGTTTTGGCCAAAAGCGATAACCCCATTGAACTTTGATGTGAAGCTGAGCTTTATCTGACCGTTTGCTTAGGGAGGAGATAAAATATGGGGCACAGAATCTTTTTCTGAATTCTCTAACCCTGAAATAATGGTTAGGTCAGGAAGTTAAGGAAATCAGAAGCTTGTCTCTGCATTAATGTGTTTTGCCTTTCAGGCAAAAACCTGAAAGGGATCCCTCCCAGTGAGCTCTGACCTAGGTGGGAACTACTCATGAGGCTTCCTGTACACCCAGACTCAGAAGGCAGTTCAGCTCCTTCCACTAGGAGTCTTAGGCTCCAGGATTAGACATCCTTTAAAGCAGGTCCCCTGCCCTGGTTTGGCTGGACCTGGTACAATTGCTCTGTCACAGCAAGGATCTACTTCCATGCCATCAGGCTGCCATCCTGCCACCGGCACCCAGAGGTGATGAGGCTGTGCCTCTGGGGTCTACTCTCCATGTCCTGATCCATCCATTTTGTTTTTATTTAATAAGCCAGGCATGATGGCAGGTCCTTGTAATCCCAGCTACTCAGGAGGTTGAGGCAGGAGAATTGCTTGAACCTGTGAGGCAGAGGTTGCAGTGAGCCGAGATTGTGCCACTGCACTCCAGCCTGGGCAACAAGAGTGAGAGTCCGTCTCCAGAAAAATAAAAAAATAAAAAAAAACTGAAAAGAAAAAAAATTAAAAACATAAAAATAAAATATTTTAACAGAAATTTAAGAGAATAAATAAAACCGATCCTTCACCAGGCAGAGGAGAGAAGGGAATTCCAGACAGAAGGCCCAACACACACAAAAGTGCAAAGGTGGGATGTGCACAAGGGCACAGGCTGGCTGGAGTAGATGGGCTCAGGATGAGGCCAGAGAGCTGCAGCGCGGTGGGGGATGAAGCTAGCAGGGTAGGGTAGGCAGGGGTGAGGCTGTGAATGGCTCTACTGGGTGCAAGTATTCCATAAACTCCATAAGGAAACCTTACTAATTTTAAAAATCCATTTGTGGGATAAGACGTGAAGTAGCTTTTCTTTCTTTGGAAGATGGTCACATCACAATAGCAAAACCCCTTGTGACACATCACAGGCAGGCTCTCAGGGAGAGCTCTGTATCCCAGGGCACTGCACTCTGAGCCCACTCAATGACTTTTGTATGGGCACATTATGCCCAAAGGTGTCTCTAAACCCTCAAAACCTCATGCAGAACAAGCTAGGTATAACTCAACAGTATCCATTACTAGGAAGGAAGCCTTTGCAGAAGCTTCCTAGGCATCCCAGGGAGCTGTCTTTCCAGCAAGACAGGAGCAAAGATGTCAGAGCTCCCAGCTCTGACCCACATGGACTTGCTCACCTTGCTCACCATCTCTCTTTCTCTCTCTTTCCAGGGTAATACAGATCTCAACTGCAGTCCATTGAGAGGGAGAAAATATGAAAATGGAAAACGGGGTCTGTCCTGAGAATGTTTACTATGCAAAAGAAAGTGCAAGCCAGGAAGAGACAGGTGGTGAAGAATAAAGAGCGCTATGGTGGAAAATGAGCTTGAGAATGTAAAACCCGCCATTAGAGGAATGAAAATGAGTGGGGCTTCTCTGGAACGGCAGTAAGCATTTGGATGACAGTAATGATGGATCTGTTTCAGTTGAGTTCCTACATGTTCATGTCAAGGACGGAATATGTAATGTCTGTGACCCGGCTGTTCTCTACAAAGAATTCCTCATGTTGACAATGTTAATGTCCCAATATAGCTTAAATAAAAGAAACATTAAAAAAATAGACCAACTGGAGCTTCTTTGCTTTCTTAGAGTCTTGCTCTGTGGCTCGGGCTGGAGTGCAGTGGCACAATCATGGCTCACTGCAGCCTTGAACTCCTGGGTACAGGCAATCTTCCTGCCTCTGCCTCCAGTACAGTACAGTAGCAGTACTGACATGCAGCTATGCCAGGCTTTTATTTTTCTAGAGATGGGTTCTCACTATGTTGCCCTGACAGGTCTTGAATTCTTAGGCTCAAGCAATCCTCCCACCTCAGCATCCCAAAGTGTTGGGATTACAGGCATGAGCCACTACACTAGACTTAGAGCTTGTTTTTAAATGGAGAAATTTTCTTTTCCTAAGACTTATCCAAAGGCAATTTTTACCACTGCCATACAAAAAAGTTTTGTTGCATCCCTATATACTAATTCACAGGCTTGCTTCTACTGGAAACCATGAAAACAATACAGTCTTGGTGAAGTTCTTTCCAAATTTTGAAAGTCTGTATCAGAGAAATGAAAACAAACTAGGTTTCTTAAAGCCAAGAAAGTTACGGAATCTCCGGAGCAGGTCAAGTCCATCCAAGCTAATGCTCCACATGGCCCCTGCACGTTCCACCTCATCTCCCAGGATGTCCAGACACCAGTGGGTCAGCTCCGTGAGGGCAGGCAGTTAGCTGTTTTGTTCACTACTATATCCTCAGCAACTAGAGACTACCAGGGCTGAAGTGTGCACATAGTAAACACATATAGAGTAAATGAAAGAATGAGCTGCCTCCCAGGGTAGTGTCCTTCCTGACATTGCCAGAAAGTTCTTCCTTCAATCCAGATGAGACCTGCCCCCCGGTGGCATCTGCATGCTGACCTGCTATTTCTTTCTTTTTTTAATTTTTTTGAGACAGTCTCACTCTGTCACCCAGGCTGGAGTGCAATGGCGCGATCTCGGCTCACTGCAACCTCCGCCTCCCGGGTTCAAGCGGTTCTCCTGCCTCAGCCCCCCAAGTAGCTGAGATTACAGGCATGCACCACCATGCCTGGCTAATTTTTGTATTTTTAGTAGAAACGGGGTTTCACCATGTTGGCCAGGCTGGACTCAAACTCCCGACCTCAGGTGATCCCCCCGCCTCAGCCACCCAAAGTGCTGGGATTACAGGCATGAGCCACTGGCCCCGGCCGCTGACCTGGTGTTTCTACCCAAAGCCCTACAGAACAACCTTCATGGAAGTCAGTTCTCAAAATAGGTCCCTACAATTTTTCTCTTCTTTAGGCTGAACATTCCTGAGTCTGTCAACCCTCCCTCCTGTGGCAGGGTTTCCGTTGTGATCTTCTAATACTCCTCGACCCTTTCCTTTCCTTGCCCTCCTAGTCTTTGGAGAGCTGTGGTGGGGGCAGCGCCATGAGGGAGGGCTCCCTGCCAGTTCCCAGACCTCAGAACACACTGGCTCTCTGGGAATGGCGTGTCTTCCAGCATTCTGACCTCTCTCCAATCTGTTGGCAGGCAGAAATCACTGTCTGGGGTGGTGGAGAGAGGAACACTACTTCTTTGGTGGGTCCCTCTCCACCTTCACACAAGGGCACATCACACCTGTGATAGTTCTGAACTTGGCACTCTCGGCTGGGCAAGGTGGTTCATTCCTGTGATTCCAGAACTTTGGGGGGCCGAGGCAGGAGGATCACTTGAGGCCAGGAATTCAAGACCAACCTGGGCAACATATTGAGACCCTGTCTCTACAAAAAATGTAAAAATTAGCCAACCATGGTGGTGCACGCCTGTAGTCCCGGTTACTTGGGAGCCTGAAGGAGGATCACTTGAGCCCGGGAGGTCGAGGCTGCAGTGAGCTCTGATGGCATCACTGCACTCCAGCCTAGGTGACAAAGCGAGACCCTATCTCAAAAAAATAAACAACTGGGCGTTCTCTAGTCGGAGCCCTGGAGGGAACTTTGGTTCCTTCTATGCAATTGGACCAAATGTGATAACACTGCCCTCTGGTGGCAGGGTCTCTAACTGCTGCGTGTGGATTTCCCGGGAGACACCAAATCACAGAATCTTAGAATTGTGTATTACAAAATTCTAGGGCTGGAAGGGGCATTTAAAGGGCATCTAGACCAATTCTGAAGCAGCTGGGGATTCCCCCCCATAATATCCCTGAAAAAAATGATAATCCAACTTCTATGTGAACCTTCCCAGTGAAAAAAGGCAGCCCATTCCAGTTTTTAGTTTTGTTTTGAGACAAAACAAAACCAAAACCAGGGTCTTACTCTGTTGCCCAGACTGGAGTGCAGTGGTGTGATAGCTCACTGCAGCCTCAATCTCCCAGGTTCAAGGGACCCTCCCATCTCAGCCTCCTAAGTAACTTGGACTACAGGTGCACACCACCACACCCAGCTGATTTTTTTTGTTTTTTGTAGAGATGGGGTCTCACTATGTTGCCCAGACTAGCTTTTAACTCCTGGGCTCAAGTGATTCTCCCACCTTGGCATCCCAAAGTGCTGGGATTACAGGTGTGAGCCATTGTGCCCGGCCCCATTCCAGTTTTGACTAATGATCATGGTCAAAAAGTCCCACTTAATATTGAATGAGAATGTATGTCCCTGCATTTTGCCCTTACTTTGCTCCAGCCTTCACCTCTATAATCACATAAGTCAAATCTGTACCCTCTGAAGTCAGACAGATACAGGTTCCACTTTCCCGGCAGTGTGACTTTGCAATTAGACACTTGCCCAGTTTCTCCTAGCATTCCGTAGGACTTCAACACTTGTCCTCCGGCTAGGGATTTGTCATGAAAAGGTCAACCTTGAGTTATGGTTGAATCAAAGGCTAAAAGGGAACCTGTCAGCTATTATAAGGGACTCTTCTTTCCACTTCTTCCTGAGCCCTGGCTTAGGCTAATAAAAAATGTGTTCTGTAGCTTTGCAGTAATACTTCCATAAAACTTCCCTCTACAGATGTTTTTTGTTTGTTTTTGTTTTTTTGAGACGGAGTTTTGCTCTTGTTGCCCAGGCTGGAGTACAATGGCACAATCTCAGCTCACTGCAACCTCCACCTCCCAGGTCCAAGTGATTCTCAAGCCTCAGCCTCCCAAGTAGCTGGGATTACAGGCGCCCACCACCACACCTGGCTAATTTTTGTATTTTTAGTAGAGATTTTTAGAGAGATTTAGTTTCACCATGTTGCCCAGGCTGGTCTCGAACTCCTGATCTCAGGTGACATGCCCGCCTCGGCCTCCCAAAGTGGTGGGATTACAGGTGTGAGCCACTGTGCCTGGCCTACAGATGTTTTTAAAAACCAACTTTAAATAAGGCAGCAATAAAGTAACCAGACTAAAGGGAGAAATGCATTATGGGAATTAGGTCTGGTGATCAGAAAGGCTCCCGTAGGAGTAGGTACAGGGTGCTACAGGAGAGGCACTCGGCCCAGTCTTGGAGGATAAACGAATGTGTCTGGAAGAAGTCATGTCTCTGCTGAAGCTTAAGGGTGAGTAGGAGTTAGGCATCCAGGGGAGAGAGGGCTTGTGGGAAGAAGAGTGGGAGAGCAGGAGGTAGGTAGGGTGTGTCAGCTAAGAGTGTGCTTGGCTGCAGGTGGCAGCACACTGAGCCAACAATGGCATACGTGGCAGAGACATTTAACAATCTCACACACACACACACCCCACCCCGCCCCGGCAGATGGTTTCAGAATGAGTGCGGTGTGAAAGCGCCAGGTCTCCACCTTTCCATCCTGCAGCATCCTTGGGCCTGTCAAGGTGATTGCCAACAGCGTTAGGCATCATATCTTCCCCTGCCATGTTTAAGCTAGTAAAAAGATAAGGGCTGGGTGCTGTGGTTCATGCTTGTAATCCCAGCACTTTGGGAGGCTGAGGCGGGCGGATCATGAGGTCAGGAGATCAAGACCATCCTGGCTAATGCGGTGAAACCCCGTCACTACTAAAAATACAAAAAACTAGCCAGGCATGGTGGCGGGTGTCTGTAGTCCCAACTACTCAGGAGGCTGAGGCAGGAGAATGGCATGAACCGAGGAGGCGGAGCTTGCAGTGAGCGGAGAACTTACCATCTCTTTTTTTTTTTTTTTTTTTTTTTTTTGAGACGGAGTCTCCCTCTGTGCCCAGGCTGGAGTGCAGTGGCACGATCTCGGCTCACTGCAACCTCCACCTCCCGGGTTCACGCCATTCTCCTGCCTCAGCCCCCCCAAGTAGCTGGGACTACAGGCGCCCGCCACCACACCCGGCTAATTTTTTTGTATTTTTAGTAGAGACGGGGTTTCACCGTGTTAGCCAGGATGGTCTCGATCTCCTGACCTTGTGATCCGCCTGCCTCGGCCTCCAAAGTGCTGGGATTACAGGCGTGAGCCACCATGCCCGGCCTGAACTTGCCATCCTTTTATCAAGGAGTACATTTTTTTCCAGAAGCTCCCCATGAAACGAACTTGTGAGTGTTGATTGGCAGAAATTGATGGCACACGGCCATCCCAAAACCAATTAGTGGCAAGTGGGAATGGGCTTGCTGTATTAGACATGGACCAATCGTGGTTCACTCCCTGGACTTGGGGAGGGCCTAGCTTCCCTGAAAGCCATCAGAACAAAAGTAGGGAAGCCAAGTAGGGAAAGGTGTTGTGTGGGCAGCCAGTGTCTACCACATAGACGACGTGGTCAGAGACAAAGGTGATAGACCACAGAGACCTCTGTGACTTGTTATGGAGTGCAGACTTTATTCTAAGGGTGAAAGAGATGTGTCCGATGGTTTCCTCATGATCCGATTCAGGTCCTGTATATAATGTAGGTGAAGTTGTATCTCACCTACTGCAGCACACTGGAAGATACATGATGTCAACCTAAACTCTGTTCGTGATGTCAACTGTGATCACTTGATTAAGGTGTCCACCTCCATCAAGGAACATTCTAGAAAATAACTGGTGTGGGCTGTTTAAGACTCCCAACTCCAACATTCTAGAAAACAACTGGTGTGGGCTGTTTAAGTCTCCCAACTCCAACTCCCCAGGTGCCGTGGCTCATGCCTGTAATCCCAGCACTTTGGAAAGCTGAGGCGGGCAGATCACGAGGTCAGGAGTTCAAGACCAGCCTGACCAACATGGTGAAACCCCCGTCTCTATTAAAAATACAAAAATTAGCCAGGTGTGGTGGCACACGCCTATAATCCTAGCTACTCAGAAGGCTTGAATCGCTTGAACCCAGGAGGCGGAGGAGGTTGTAGTGAGCCGAGATTGCACCACTGCACTCCAGCCTGGGTGACGGAGCAAGACTTTGTTTCAAAAAAAAAAAAAGACTCCCAATTTCACAAAAGCCAAAAACAAAAAAAAAGGCTGAGGACCTTGTCTCTAGTCCCAGCTACTTGGGATACTTGGGAGGCTGAGGCAGGGTCACTTGGGCCCAGGAGTTCAAGGCTGTGGTAGCTATGATCGCACCTGTGAATAGCCACTGCACTCTACCCTGAGCAACACAGCAAGACCCCATCTCAAAAAAAAAAAAAAAAAAAAGACTGAGGTGAAGAACTGTTCCAGATTAGACTAAAGAAAGATAAGAACTAAGTGCAACAATTGATCTCAGACTGGCTCCAGGATTGCGGGGGGAAAAAAAAAAAAGCTAGAAAGGACATTATTGACCAGGCACAGTGGCTCACACCTGTGATCCCAGCACTTTGGGTGCCTGATGCAGGCAGATCACTTGAGTCCAGGAGTTTGAGACCAGCCTGGGCAACATGGTGAAGTTCCATCTCTACTAAAAATACAAAAATTAACCAGGCATAGTGGCCTGCAACTGTAATCCCAGTTACTCAGGTGGTTGAGGCACGAGAATCGCTTGAACCCTGGAGGCAGAGGTTGCAGTGAGCTGAGATTGCACCACTGCACTCCAGCCTGGGCAACAGAGCAAGACTGTCCGAAAAATGAAAAAAAAAAAATTTTTTTTAAGTAAAAAAAGGCATTATTGGCACAAGTGAAATTTGAATATAAACTTATAACTAACATATTAATTTGTTATATTAAGATTTGTAACTAACATATTTATTATTATAGTAAATAACATTGAATTAATGTTAACATATTTATTATTATAGTAAATAACATTGAATTAATGTTAAATGTCCTAAATTTAATTGTATTACAGTTGTAAAAGAGAACTTCCATGTTCTCCAGAGATACATACTGAAGTATGAGGAGTGAAGAGTCTCATGTCTGTGACTTACAAAATGACTCAACAAATAATTATATCACTATTACTATTACACAGATACACATATTATATATATATATATATGAGAGAGAGAGAAAGCAAATGTGACAAAATGTTCACAAGTGGTAAATTTAAGGAAACAGGTATATTGATATTCATTATTCTCACATATTTTGCAACTTTTCTGTAGGTTTGAAAGTTTTTAAGGAAAAAAAGAAATACATAGGAGGTGGAGGTGCTATGACTTGGTAACTAACTTCCTGGGGGCCATTAATCAATCTGTGGTGGATGATGATACCTTGGTCTGAGAGGTAGAGGAGAGCAGAATCTGAGGTGGGGAGCAGAGGCAAACATCAGGTTTGACATCAATTGAACTGAGGTGGGAGGTGATGAGACACCAGGTGGAGACTCTCAGGAGCAGTATGAATTAACAGGGGTCAGGAACAAACTGAGACGCAGATCTGCAGGTTGGCAGTCTATGGGTGGTGGCTGAAGCCAAGAGCTTGTGAGATCACCTAGAGGGCAGGTGTGGATGGGCCCATATTCTTGGGCTCACTTGCACTTAAGATCTGGGTGCAGAAGTAAGAATCAAGCAAGAATGGTTACGCTCATGAGCAAACCAGCTATTTCATTCAGGGTTCCTATAAAAATAACCATTAGACTTGCGATTTTCTACCACTTTAAATCTCCTCCTAGAGACACTCTTGTATTGGTTAACTTCTCTCCAGGTGGGGGATTACGAGGCTTTTGTCAACATCTTCCTTGGGAGCATGATATGGTAAGAAGCCTACAAATACATTTGTGATATAAGCATGCAAAACAGAGGTACACTATATGCTACAATTAGAACTACGATCCTCCCAGGTTAATTCATTCCTGAAAACAATTCTCAGATCAAATAAGCCCATATGAAGTTATTTTAAATGAGAAAATAGGAATGTATTCCTAGCCTGTGCAGAAACTCCAGTTTCTCCAAATATCACTAAAACCCTCTCAAACATCTATAAAACAATCCTCCAAACATTTCTGCATAATATAAACATTTAAACATGAATTATCTAATTATTTAACACTTAATGAACTCCATGGTGATTACGTTTGCAATAGTACACAATGATATGCACTCTATTGAATGAGAATTAGATATCCTCCCCAACCTGCAACTAACATGTACAGTAAAGCAAACAACAACATAATAGTGAGTTGAAGATAGATAATTAAACGCAACAAGATTTAGCAAACTGAAATGGACAAATGGGATTTTTTTTTTTAATGGCTACTTGCCGAATGATTCTGATAATGGAGCACTGGGGCAACAGACAACCCTCCCATTAGTGATAATTAGAAAAGTGGGCAAAATATACAAAATATCTACTCAAAGATAAGAGAGCACTAATGAGGTAGTAAATACCTACCAGGTCAATGTCCAAGAGAACAGAGTATGTAAGAGAGTGAGCCCATCAGCAGGACTGTTTTACCCCAAGGGCTACTTGGTGATTCCAGAACAGGTGGCTGAGAGCCTAAGCAGTACTTGTTTTTTTTTTGTTTTTTTTTTTTTTTTTTGAGAAGGAGTCTCGCTCTGTCGCCCAGGCTGGAGTGCAATGGTGCCATCTCAGCTCACTGCAACCTCCACTTCCCAGGTTCAAGAGATTCTCCTGCCTCAGCCTCTGGAGTAGCTGGAATTACAGGTGTGCGCCACCACGCCCAGCTAATTTTTGTATTTTCAGTAGATACAGGGTTTCACCATGTTGGCCAGGCTGGTCTTGAACTCCTGATCTCAGGTGATCCACCCACCTTGACCTCCCAAAGTGCTGGGATGACAGGTGTGAGCCACCACATCCAGCCCTAAGCAGTACTTTTGACAGCCTTTCAGGGGTCTGGGGCCCTCCAAGGTTGGGGAGTCTTAGGAAATACCTGTTATACTAGTCAGGATTCTCCAGAGAAACAGAACAAATAGGAGATATTAGATAGAGATATAAAGAGATGGAAAATTGACTCACACAATTATGAAGGCTGGCAAGTCCAAAATCTGCAGAGCCAGTGTACCAGTTCAAATCTGAAGGCTGGAAGCTTCTGCAGAACCAGAAAAGGCCAATGTTCTAGTTCAAAGGACTCACTTGAACCCAGGGTTTGAGGCTATAGTAGCTATGATCACACCTGTGAATAGCCACTGCACTCCACCCTGGGCAACACAGCAAGACCCCATCTCTAAAAAAAAAAAAAAAGAAACACTGAGGTGAAGATCTGTTCCAGATCAGACTAAAGAAACAAAAATTAAGTGCAACAATTGATCTTGGATTGGCTCCAGGATTGAGAAAAAAAAAAAGCCATCAGGAAGGAGAATATTCTCTTACTCAGGAGAGGGTCAGCCTTTTGTTCTATTCAAGCCTTCAACTGATTGGATGAGGCCCACCCACATTAGGGAGGCCAATCTGCTTTATTCAATCTACTGATCTAAAAGTCAACCTCACCCAAAAGTATCCTCACAGAAACACCCAGAATCCTGTTTGACCAAATATCTGGGCACCCTGTGGCCTAGTCAAGTTGACACATAAAATGATCCAAGTGTGACATAATAAGAAATATAGGCCGGGCACAGTGGCTCACACCTGTAATCCCAGCACTTTGGGAGGCCAAGGTGGATCACTTGAGGTCAGGCGTTCGAGACCATCCTGGCCGACATGGAGAAATCCCATCTCTACTAAAAATACAAAAAATTAGCTGGGCATGATGACACACGCCTATAGTCCCAGCTACTCGGGAGGCTAAGGCAAGAGAATCGCTTGAACCTGGGAGGCGGACGTTGCAATGAGCCGAGATCACGCCACTGCACTCCAGCCTGGGCGACAGAGCGAGACTCCATCTCAAAAAACAAAAAAAGAAATATCTATTTTGTTTCTGACACAGAGCTTTTAAAATTGTTATACTACCCTGTATAATAGGGGTGAGAGGAACATCTTTTTTTTTTTTTTTTTTTTGAGACAGTCTCATTGTATCCCCCAGGCTGGAGTGCAGTGGGGCGATCTCAGCTCATTGCAACCTCTGCATCTCCGGTTCAAGCGATTCTCCTGCCTCAGCTTCCCGAGTAGCTGGGATTACAGGCGCCTGCCACCACACCAGGCTAATCTTTGTATTTTTAGCAGAGACAGGGTTTTGCCGGGTCAGCCAGGCTAGTCTCGAATGCCTGACCTCAGGTGATCCACCCACCTCAGCCTCCCAAAGTGCCTGGATTACAGGCTGTGAACCAACGTGCCCAGCCTAACGTCTTTTGTTATAATATTTGGTCTTAGCTCCCAGTTCCTCACGTAGGAGCTTTTAAGCCCCTTGGAATCTCTGGAGTGGTAAGTGTCTTTTTGTATGCTAATGACATGACTGGTGGATGAGGGTGCTAGATGGCTCCAGAACGAAACTAATTGCCAGAGGAACCAACTCTGTGATTAGAGGGTAGGAATTTTCAGTCCCACCCCTCCACCTCCAGGGATGAGAGGAGCTGGAGATTTATTTCAATTACCAATGGCCAGTGATTTAATCAATCATGCCTACATTATAGAACATCCATAAAAACCTTAAATGATGAGGTTTGGAGAGCATCTGGGCTAGAGAACACGTGGTGGTGCTGGGAGGGTGGTGTGCCCAGAGGATATGGAAGCTCTGTGTCCCTTCCCACACACCTTGTACTTGTCCATCAGTAACTGAAACATCTTTTGTTATAATATTTGGTCTTAGCTCCCAGTTCCTCACACAGGAGTTTTTAAGACCTTTGCAATCTCTGGAGTGATAAGTGTGTCTCTCTATGCTAATGAAATGACTGGTGGATGAGGGTGCTAGATGGCTCCAGAATGATTTTATTAAAATAATCTAAGCTTGCATAACATGGAAAAATGTGTCGGTAACAAAATGTCTAAGTGGCTCTGGCCTTGAGGAGATTTACAGGTTCATGGGTTACAGATTTCACTTATTAAATTAGGTAAGTAACACAGGGAATTCCCAAGTCTGCTTGTATGATTGTCTTACAAGTATGGTATTTGCGATAATATGCTATTTATACACACCACCTGAGACTACCCTGTGCCCCTAGACATCCCGTGACTGGTCCCATCTCTGTCCTATGGAAATGAACTGAGTGAGCAGTGGAAAAATCCACATGCACTTTTCAGTTCACCTGTATTGAACTCTACAAAATCCTTTCCATAGGAAGTTTTCCTCACTGGGAACATACCCAGCAATTAGGACAATATCTAAAGCATAAGGATTATTGTAAACTAATAACACACAATATGCATTAATAGTTTTGTCCTTTTGTTTGTTTATAGCTTTTATTGGCATTGATTCAGTATTTCCAACAGTTTTTTTGGTGACTAGATGGCAGGCATTATTGGAAGATCTGCAGTAATTGTTCACCATTTCAGCTGTTGGCACAACAAGCAAGAAACAATCTTCTTACTCTCCAACTCCACATTCCAGTTATTAAATCAAGCTCTCCTGAGAAGGAAATCCTTACGCCTTTACAAACATGTAACCTTCCTAAACTATGATGGATTATGTTCCTGATGTGTTTATATAAGCCCCACCTTCCATTCTCAACTAGCAGTAACCTCTGTGTCCTTTGACATCCAAATTGTTTTCTTTCATTCATTTGCACTTTCATTCAACGAATGTTAACCAGGACCTTCCAGGTTCAAGGTATTGTGCATTTCCTTTTATTTAAAATTATTTTAGCAGCATCCCTGGTCTAAAAATAAGATAAAATATTTTGTGGACTGGTCATATCCTAATCTCTAAGTTACTTGAGAACAGAAGGATCTTACTCTACTCTTATTAACACAATAGTTGGCACTTGGTGAGTATTTATTAAATATTTGATGCCTTGAATCTTGACCAAATTCTAATTCAACTCAATTCCAATTCCAATTCCAATCCAATCAGCAAAGCAAACAAAATCAGCCCACGGTAGTGTCCAAGCCCTCCCTCTCTTCCATTGCCCACTTCTAAGTACCACCTTCCCTGGCACTAATTGTTAAGTCTAATTAGGGAAAAGGAGTCAGGATGGTGGGAGCAGGGGGAAGCAAAAAGAAGCAGGTAAACTACAAGTCTGCCATTCTTTATGGTCCAGACACACAGCCCTCCTCTGCAAATAACTCACAATCTTCCTGCGCCCAACAATTACAGCATAAACACTATTCCATAAAATCCCCAGCAAGCCTTTCTTTGCAGTTGGCTGCTCTTCTGCTGATTCTGCCTGTTGCCTTCTCGTACCTTCCTACTTTCTCTAACAAATCTGCCTTTATCTACAACTGTCTTGGTAAATCCTTTTACCCACGTACCACCAGCCCAGACAGCTGCCCCTCACCCATGATACTAATTTTTTAAAAGGTTGAGTCTGCATTTTGGATACTACATCACACATGCCTTAAAAACAAACATTAAAAGTAACTCACCCTCCTTAGAACCCTGATGGTTGGCTTTTATAGCAGGGCACGATGGTATAACCAGTAAGGCCAGAGCAGGTGGCCAGCCCCCCAACCCTCCCTGCCTTGTATCAAAACCCTCAGGTTTCAGGCCAGGCATGGTGGCTCATGCCTGTAATCCCAGCACTTTAGGAGGCCAAGGTGTGTGGATCACTTGAGGCCAAGAGTTCAAAACCAGCCTGGCCAACATGGCAAAATCCCATCTTTACTAAAAATACAATAATTAGCTAGGTGTGGTGGCACGCGCCTGTAATCCCAGCTACTCAGGAGGCTGAGGCATGAGAAACGGTTGAACCAGGGAGGTGGAGGTTGCAGTGAGCTGAGATCACGCCACTGCACTCCAGCCTCGGTGACAGAGCCAGACACTGTCGCATAACAAAACAAAACAAAAAAAATCCTCAAGTGTCAAAATTTTTCTTTTTCTTCAATTACAGAAGAGCCCCGCTTAGAGCTAAGATTCTACCATCTGGAATGACTCATAAAATATGAAGTGGGCCGGGTGTGGTGGCTCACACCTGTAATCCCAGCACTTTGGGAGGCCGAGGCGGGAGGATCATGAGGTCAGGAGTTCGAGACGAGCCTGACCAACATGGTGAAACCTTGTCTCTACTAAAAATACAAAAATCAGCTGTGCATGGTGGCGTGCGCCTATAATCCCAGCTACTCAGGAGCCTGAGGCAGGAGAATCGCTTGAACCTGGGAGGCAGAGGTTGCAGTGAGCCAAGATCGCACTATTGCACTCCAGCCTGGGTGACAGAGTGAGACTCCATCTCAAAAAAAAAAAAAAAAAAAGTGAAATGCATCAAATGGTAAGTTTTGGTTAGGCTAAATTGCAAAATACTATTTCAAATCAGAACCAGAGTTTAATAATAGTAAATATCTGTTATTTTTTTCTGGGGCTAACATTTCTTGTCACTTATCATAAAGTCTGGTATTAATTTGCATGTGTTACTCTCATCTACCCAGATTATAAATTCCATCAAAGCAGTAAGTGTTCCTTGTAAAGAGGTGGGATCTTCATAAGCTCCTCTACATACTTGGGAATTGGTTCAAGTAACTTACAGACACACAAGGAATCCCTGCTTTCCACACCTGCTGTTCCCTTTCCCAAGCTGTCTCTTGGAGGGGGTAATGAATTTACAATGATCTTTCTACACTATCTGCTCGATTACCCTATGACCAAAGACTTTGTAACCACAGGTCAGAGTTAAAATCAGAATTTCAGTGAAGCGATGTTCCATGAACAGCTGGATTCACTAACTCAGTGGTCCCCAATCTTTTTGGCACCAGTGACCGGTTTCATGGAGGACAATTTTTCCACGGAAAAGGGGGCAGGGGCTAGGGGAGAGGGGTGGGGTGGTTTTAGATCATCAGGCATTAGATTCTCATAATGAGCATGCAACCTAGATCCCTCGCATATGCAGTTCACAATAGGGTTCACTTTCCTATGAGACTCTAATGCCCCCACTGATTCGACAGGAGGCAGAGCTCAGGCCGTAATGCCAGAGATGGGGAGCGGTTGTAAATACAGATGACACTTCGTTGGCTCGCCCTGCTCACCTCATGTGCCAATGGGTTCCTAACAGGCAACAGACCAACACCCGTCAGCAGCCAAGGAGTTGGGGAACTCTGCACTAACTCCAAAGAACATAGCGGGTCTGGCAGGGCATGGTGGCTCACGCCTGTAACCCTAGCACTTTGGGAGGCTGAGGCAGGCGGGATCACCTGAAGTCAGGAGTTCGACACCAGCGTCGCCAACATTGCAAAACCCCGTCTGTACTAAAAATACAAAAATTAGCCGGGCATGGTGGCGCGCAGCTGTAGTCCCAGCTACTCGGGAGGCTGAGGCAGGAGAATCGCTTGAACCCGGGAGGCGGAGGTTACAGTGAGCCGAGATCGCGCCACTGCACTCCAGCTTGGGCGACAGAGAAAGGCTCCGTCTCAAAAAGATCACAGCGGGTCTGAAATTGAGAGTTTGACAAGTATACCTACGTAAACCTCACCTTACAATACCAAAGGGAAGGAGACAAGCCCTTGGTTGGTCTGGCATGGCGCGGGGCGGCGGTGGGGGGGGCTCACATCGCTTTGGGAAGCAGAGGCTAGAGGACTGCTTGAGCCCAGGGGTTCAAGACCAGCCTGGACAACATAGGAAAACCTCATCTTTACAAAAAATATAAAAATTAGCCAGGCACAGTGGCTCACACCTGTAATCTGAGGGCTTTGAGAGGCCAAAGAGGGACGATCGCTTGAGCCCAGGAGTTCAAGACCAGCCTAAGCAACACAGCAAGACCCTGTCTCTACCAAAAAATAAAAATTAGCCAGGCGTGGTGGTGTGCACTTGTAGTCCCAGCTCCACGGGGGGCTGAGGCGGGAGGATCGCTTGAGCCCAGGGGTTCCAGGCTGCAGTGAGCTATGATCGCGCCACTGCACTCCAGCCTGGGCTACAGGTCGAGAACCTGTCTAAAAAAAAAGAAAAAGAAAGAAAAAAGAAAAGCTCTCGATTAGCCCCATCTGTGGGGGCTGGGGCTGCTCCAGAATTTCTAGGGTTCAAGGGCAGCAGCCTGGTTGCAGGTGGGGATCAGGGCATTTCTTGGAGGCTGCATCTGCGGAGCAGGCTCTGTCCTCTGTGAATTGGGGGCCTTGCCAAGTTCCCCCAACCCTTTTTTCCCTGCGGCGCCATCTTGGGAGCAGGGAACTGCTTGGGAGCAGGGGATTCTGCCCCAGGAAGGGTCGAGAAAGTTCCTGGGGGGCTTCAGGGGCTTTCCACAGAGGGAGCACGGCGGGGGCGGAGGCTCCCTGCAGGGAGCAGCGCTGAGGTAGACTGGCTCTGACCTTGGCTCTCTGAAGGGAGAAAAACTTAATCGTTCTTCAGGTCCAAGAGCTCCAAAGACCCCCAATCCTCAGTCACTCATCTCCTGACAAAAGACCTTGCGAAACTGCCAAAGCGCCACACTTCGGCTCGCGATTGTGAGGAAATTGGTTGAGGAACGGAGTGGGACGCCCATGCCGCTTCGCCAGCACTTGCCAGGCGTTCCGTGGGGCAGCATCTCCTCTGAAGGGCCGCCGACAGTACCACGCCGATGGAATAGCGTACCCTCCTCCACTGCAGCCTGCCTAACCCCGGACTGCGCGCCCGAGCTGTGCGCATGAGCCGACCGTCCGCGCGGCCGCAACGCGCAGGCGCCGTGTCCACTTCCGTGATCTGTCAGCCGCTCCCTCTGGGCTTCCGTCCTCCGCCCGCGCCCGCCGGAGCCTGTTCGCGTCGACTGCCCAGAGTCCGCGAATCCTCCGCTCCGAGCCCGTCCGGACTCCCCCGATCCCAGGTAACGGCCAGCAGGGGCGAGCGTCTCACCCTGTCGGCCTCTCTTGTCCAGGCCTGGCGCCGGACTTGCCGCGGGGGCAGTGAGACGGGGGCTTAGGCCGCGGGGCCCCGAGGCTGAGGCGCGGCCGGGTCTCCCTGCCGGGGCCTCCTGAGGGGGCGGGGATCCCCTTTCTCCGTGGATCCCCTGCAGCTTTTCTCAGGATGTTCGAGCTCCTAGCCGCCTCCGATGCGCGAATTAACGGCCCCTTCTGCGCCCCCAGGGTCCTACTTGCACCTCTGCTGGGGGCATTTGTCACCGTCTCTAAAATTGTGTCAAGTAGGAGGATCTCCCGTAATCGAGCGACCCGCGGGACTATTCATCTCTTTAGTGTCTAGAGTAGATCCCTGCATACAGTAGGCGCCCATAGGATGTTTGCCTGCTCTCTAGGGCAGCCCTCAATCCTTCGGTTATTGGGGAACCTTCTCGATCTCGAGAAAAACCTTCTCCCGAGTTCTTTTAAGATTTCCCTGCATGAGTACCGCCTTCCCCCAAGTCAAAATTGCACCCTTCTCCGCGCTCTTATTCATTTAGTGGAATCTTTTATGCCAGTCCTGACACCACCACTTTGTTGAGTGATCCTGGGAAGATGCTTCTCTGCGCCTGTTTCCTCATCTGCAATAAAAAGATTCTTACCGTTTTGCTAAGAATCAAGTGAACTTATTTGCATAAATTGCTTAGAATAGTTCCTGGCCGAGAGTAGGTGATCAATAAATATTAGCTATTATTACTGCTTCTGGGCATTCTATGCATATCCGTCTTCCTTTCCTTTTCTACCTCCTCCACTCTCCCCAAACACCAACCCTCCAGACTTGAAGACCAGAATGGTGTCAGCCTTATTTATGTTTCTGGCCCCATCCCGGTATTTACAACACTGCTGGGAACATGATAGGCACTTAATCAGTTATAGCTTAGAATCTTTGATTATAAAGCCATCTGTTCTCCTGCAGCTTTGGAACCTTCTGTCTATGTCAACTCGTAGCTTAAATTGCCGAGATTATCTTACTTCTGCCCTCTCTCCTCAATTTTATCTAGTCTTGTGCTTTCACATAGGGCCTGGGTTTTCAGGTATCTAAAAACAGAGGAGGGGCATCAGTCAGGAAGGTGTTTTTGTCCTGTTAGGGAGTGGGTAACTGTAGTTGTTGTCTTCCTTTTTTTTTTTTTTTTTTTTTTTTCCTGCAGCCTCGACCTCCTGGGCTTAACAGATCCTCCCACCTCAGCCTCCTGAGTAGCTGGGACTACAGGCATGTGCCACCACACTGGGCTAATTTTCATTTATTTTTATTTACTTATTTTTGGAGATAGAGTCTCACTCTGTCACCCAGGCTGGAGTGCAGTGGTGTGATCTCGGCTCACTGCAACGTCTACCTCCTGGGTTCAAGCGATTCTCCTGCCTCAGCCTCCCGAGTAGCTGTGACTACAGGCATGAGCCACTGCGCCTGGCTAATTTTTTTTTTTTTTGTATTTTTTGTAAAGACAGGGTCTCCATATGTGGCCCAAGCTGGTCTGGAGCTCCTAAGCTCAAGCTATCCTCCCACCTCGACCTCCCAAAGTGCTGGGATTTTGGGTGTGAGATACCACACCCAGCTTATATGGCTATTTTCTCCCACAAAGTATTCAGAGATCTTCTGGAGTTCATCTGTTAATCACAGTTAAAGGAAGGGACCATTTCGGAAAACTCCTATTTTGGACGCGGAGTGGTGATACTTTGATCTAGTTGTCTCATCCAATGCTGAAACAAATCCTATATAAAGAAGTTTAAAATGGTCTGCTGGTGAGGCTGGTGCCTGGACTGGAGCCTGTCTGAATGTTGAGGAGGGTGTGGTGACCTTGTTGGAGTACTTGATGTTGCTAGATTGGCTAATGAGAGTGATTAGGAACTAGGTGAATCACGGTCTTGAAAACTGACCCTAAACAGGGGACAGAAATGCCCACTTGTGTGGGCATTTTCAAGCTCCAAAGGAGTAGGGCCAAGAATTTATAGCATATGTCAACGTTTCCAAGCTCAGAGGAAACTAACTGGTGGGTTCTATGGTTGGTTTAAAAGCCTTGGGTTGGCCAGGTGCAGTGGCTCACGCCTGTAATCCCAACACTTTGAGAGGCTGAGGCGGGTGGATCACCAAGGTCAGGAGTTTGAGACCAGCCTGACCAACATGGAGAAACCCCGTCTCTACTAAAATACAAAATTAGCCAGGCATGGTGGCATGTGCCTGTAATCCCAGCTACTCGGGAGGCTGAGGCTGGAGAATCGCTTGAACCCGGGAGACGGAGGTTGCGGTGAGCTGAGATCGCACCATTTCACTCCAGCCTAGGCAACAAGAGCAAAACTCCATTTAAAAAATAGAAAAGCCTTGGGTCAAAGGGAGAAAGGGAACCTGCTGGCATGTATTTCAGGCTAGGCTCTGTACTACTTGCTTTCACATGTCTCATTTAATTCTCCTTGTGATCTCAGTGGTATATCCACTTTACAGAAGAAAAAAATGAGATTTAGAGATATCAAGTGACTTGCCCAGGGTTTCATAGCTAGTGTGTGTCAAAAGCCAGGGTTCAAACCCAGCCTCGGCTTCAGAGCCCATGGCTAGCCATACATCAGAATGACTCTGTACTCAGTGATAGATAAAGAAAAGGGGTGGGGGCCGGGCACGGTGGCTCATGCTTGCAATCTTAACACTTTGGGAGGCTGAAGTGGGCAGATCACTTGAGCCCAGGAGTTTGAGACCAGCCTGGACAACATAGGGAGACCCCTGTCTTTACAAAAAATTAAAAAATTAGCAGGGCATAGTGATGCATGCCTGTGGTCCCAGCTACTCAGGAGGCTAAAGTGGGAGGATGGCTTGACCCTGGGAAGCCGAGGTTGCAGTGAACTGAGATCACACCACTGCAGTCCAGCCTGGGTGACAGAGCAAGACCTTGTCTGAGAAAAAAACTCAGAGAGAGAGAAAAGGGATGAGGGGGGAGGGAGGGAGGAAAAGAAAAGGGATGAGGGGCAGGGCGCGGTGGCTCACGCCTGTAATCCCAGCACTTTGGGAGGCCGAGGCAGGCGGATCACGAGGTCAGGATATCGAGACCATCCTGGCTAACACGGTGAAACCCCATCTCTACTAAAAATACAAAAAAATTGGCTGGGCGTGGTGGCGGGCCCCTGTAGTCCCAGCTACTCGGGAGGCTGAGGCAGGAGAATGGCGTGAACCCGGGAGGCAGAGTTTGCAGTGAGCCGAGATCGTGCCGCTGTACTCCAGCCTGGGCGACAGAGCGAGACTCTGTCTCAAAAAAAAAAAGAAAGAAAAGAAAGAAAAGGGATGAGGAGTTCCTGGCATTTTTATTTGTCCCCTTTTCTCCCTCTCTAGCTCTATTAAGACAAAGCTTTTCAGATTTCACTTAAACATTAACCATAGTTTAGAAATTATAATTATCACCCTATGACAGAAGGTGCCCTTTCTTGGTACATAATTCAAGCTATTAGGAATTTCTTCTGCATTCACTGGGTTTCATGAATGCAAGCGGTGTTTGCTAGGTGCATTCTAAATTTGACAAACATGAGTGTTGTCTTGGCCTGCAGACTTAAAATAGCCACCTGATTATAAAAGAAGTACAGGTCTTAAGTGTATGTCCAAATATGGAACCTGAATGATATGGCAAAATTAGAAATGCAATTTTAGAAGTAATTACACTGTTGTGTAAATGGCCACCTCTTTTGAAGTCTTTGCTACATTGCTTATAAAACACTGAGTTGAACATGAGAAAGCCTTTTGTCTGCAGCTGTACTTTTCAACTGGACATGAACCATGTACTTTTATGGCACGTAGATATTCACATCAAATTTCTGATTTGCAGACCGATTTTATTTTTAGTTAACAAATAAGCTTATCAAATGTGGCTTTTGAACTAAAGCGCTTTTAATTAAGGAGTTATAACAGCATGTTATTTTGAGTAGCTGTTACTAAAATCTGTTGTGATGGAACAATTTGGAGTGAGCATCTGATATCAGAGATAAAGAGAGAAGCATGCAGTGAGCATCTGGAAGTTCTTGTAAAAAAAAAAACAAATTAAACATTCTCGTTTGAATGCATTTAAAATTTTTTTAAATTGCCAATTCCTAAACTTTTTCTTTGTTAGTTGTAGTTTGCTTTCTCGACTGTATAAAAGAAAAAAGTAATGACTTAACTATCTTCACTCTTAGAATAGAATATGAAATGCTAGCATTTCTCTGCCAGTTCAAGGTATCAGATGTTTTTTATTTAAAGTTGCACTTACCTTTGGGTTCCCCCCCCTTTTTGTTTGTTTGTTTGTTTTGTTTTGATACAGAGTCTCACTCTGTCACCTAGGCTGCAGTGCACTGGCACCATCTTGGCTCACTGCAACCTCCGCCTCCCATGTTCAAGAGATTCTTGTGCCTCAGCCTCCTGAGTAGCTGGAATTACAGGTGCCTGCCACCATGCCCGTCTGATTTTTGTATTTTTAGTAGAGATAGGGTTTCGCCATGTTGGCCAGGCTGGTCTCGAACTCCCGACCTCAGGTGATCCGCCCACCTCGGCCTCCCAAAGTGCTGGGATTACAGGCTTGAGCCACCATGCCTGGCCTGGGTTCCTTTACAATTAGCAGAGGTGCTGCTTCTGCTTTCTGAGACTGATTTCTGCTTTGTCAGCTGAACTTTCATTGTTCACTTTACAACCTTCTAGTGGCCCTTCCATTCATTTCCTGCTTGCATCAGAATTCATATCTCACATTTCAGCCTCCACCCAAGGTTAACATGACACATACTTACGTGTGTTGAAACTTGAGTTTATTGTGAGGGTGCCTCCTGGAAATGATAAAGTTGGGGGTAGAGGAAGGCTGGCTGCTTTTTGAAAAATGTTCCCATTTCAGTTAATGGTTGCTTCTTCAAGTGTATCTAGATTTGGGTACCTATAAAATAGAGAATTTTTAATTTAATGTTTTTCAGATTCCTGCTTTTCATTTAGTTACAATTAAAAGTTTAAAAAGTATTATCACAAACGCCTACATACTCTTTGCCTAGATTCACCAGTTAGCATTTTGCCACATTCACATTCTATATATTTTCTGTCCTGAACTATTGAAAATAAGTTACAGTGGCTGGGCACGGTGACTCATGCCTGTAATCCCAGCACTTTGGGAGGCTGAGGCAGGTGGATCACTTGAGCCCAGTCAGAGCAGCCTGGGCAACATGGTGAAACCCCATCTCTACAAAAATTACCTGGGCTTGGTGGTGCATGCTTGTAGCCACAGCTACTCAGGAGGCTGAGGTGGGAGGATCACTTGAGGCCAGAAGACGGAGGCTGCAGTGAGCATAGATTGCACCACTGCCCTCCAAACCTGGGCGAGAGAGCAAGACCCTATCTCCCCTGCCCCCCACCCAAAAAAAGAAAAGAAGTTACAGAAGACATCATGATACTTCATCCCTGAACACTTCATCATTATCTTTGTCTCCTAAGAGCTAGGACATTCTCCTATCTAATGGCAATACCGTTATCACACCTAAGAAAATGAAAATAACTCCATATGTAATATCTAGTTTAAATTGTAATTTTCCCTGTTATACAAAATACATCTTTTCTGCCCATTTTTTAAAATGTGGATTATGGGCCAGGCACGGTGGCTCACACCTGTAATCTCAGCACTTTGGGAGGCTGAGGAGGGCGGGTCACTTGAGGCCAGGTGTTCAAGACCAGCCTGGCCAACATGGTGAAAGTCCATCTCTACTAAAAATACAAAAATTAGCTGGGCCTGGTGGTTCACACTTGTAATCCCAGCTACTCAGGAGGCTGAGGCAGGAGGATCACCTGAGTCCAGGAAGTGGAGGTTGCAGTGAGCTGAGATGGTGCCACTGTACTCCAGTCTGGGCAACAGAGTGAGACTCTGTCTCAAAAAAAAGAAATTATATTATAATCAACTTTCACTTATCAAATTTGGTCTTCATAGCTCTCTAGAACAGTTCTCATCCTGCCTCCATATTGCCTTTTTGGAATAGTCCAGGCCAGTTCTATAGAATGGCACACACCCTGGCTTTAACTGTTTATTTCCTCCTTGTGTTGCTTGACTAGTTCCTTTACCCTTTATTTCTTGTAAACTGAAAATTAGATCTGAATCTTGATTGGATTTAGAGTAAATATGTTTGGCATAGAGACTTCATTGGTAGGTTGACCATATTCCCAGGTTTCTCCAGGATAGCCCTGTGACCTGTTGTGTTGGCATAATTATTATTTATTTTTGCTCTCAGAAGTGTTCTGGTTTGGATGGTACGTTAAGTCACTATTTATAAGTGATGATGTGTACTTCATGTGGACTGCCATCAGGAGGCCCATCCAGTTAGATTGATCCACTATTTATAACGTGGTGATTGCCAGATTTCTTCAACGTAAAGGCATCTTTTTCTCTTTGTAGTTAGTAAGCAATCTGTGGGATGATAATTTGAGACTAGGAATATCCTGTACCCATGGTTTAAGAGTCCATTGACGACCCTGAACAGAATAAATTCCACATTAGTTGTTACAATGCTAGATTTATTCAGATGGTTAAGTTTTGACAATGAGATAGATTTTTTTTTTTTTTTTTTTTTGAGACAGAGTCTCACGGTGTCGCCCAGGCTGGAGTGCAGTGGCGCGACGTCGGCTCACTGCAAGCTCCACCTCCCAGGTTCGCCATTCTCCTGTCTCGGCCTCCCAAGTAGCTGGGACTACAGGCGCCCGCTACCACGCCCGGCTAATTTTTTGTATTTTTAGTAGAGATGGGGTTTCACCGTGTTAGCCAGGATGGTCTGGATCGCCTGACCTTGTGACCTGCCTGCCTTGGCCTCCCAAAGAAAGTGCTGGGATTAGAGGTGTGACCACCATGCCCGGCCCTTTTTTTTTTTTTTTTTTTTTTTTGAGACAGAGTCTCGCTCTGTCGCCCAGGCTGGAGTGCAGTGGCATGATCTTGGCTCACTGCAACCTCTGCCTCCTGGATGCAAGCAATTCTCCTGCCTCAGCCTCCCGAGTAGCTGGAACTAGAGGCGTGTGCCACCACGCCCAGCTAATTTTTGTATTTTTAGTAGAAACTGGGTTTCACCAGGTTGGCCAGGCTGGTCTTGAACTCCTGACCTCGTGATCCACCTGCCTTGGCCTCCCAAAGTGCTAGGATTACAAGCGTGAGCCACCGTGCCTGGCCAGATTATTTTTTAATGGGAGGACAATGTTTTATTTATTTCCGAACATCTTAAGATCCTCAGGCAACTTAAACATTGGTTACTTGCCTTTTCCCTATTGTACAAAATGCTTTTTGTTGTTGTTCATTGCAGCTTTCTCTCCTTTGAAAACACTAAGAATAATGTCACTGCATCAGTTTTTACTAGAGCCAATCACCTGTCATGCCTGGAACAGGGATCGTACTCGTAAGTATTTTATTAACTTTGCTTTTGTATTTTGGTACCTTTGGTACATTTCATCTTTAGACACATTTAGGGCTCACATATCTCAGTATCACATGTGCAAAGAACATACATCTATTATATACATTCAGAAGGGAACTAAGTCAGTCCTTTGGTTTACAGATAGATAAACTGAGGCCCAGAGTGAAGGAAGGGCTTTGCAGAGGTTATATACCAAGTTCACATTTAGTCAGAGCACTAGGACCTAGAATAAGCTGTTTCAGAGACAAGTGGTTTGCTCCTGAGCTACTCAGAGCATTATTAACTAGTATTTACTATGTTATTCATAGTCAGCTTGAGTTTCTAGTTTTCTAGCTCCAGCAAACTAGAAAGGGATGGAGAATGCACTTAGAAGTAGGCACAGTTCAGCAAGCAAAGTGACAGATAATATAACAAGATGAGGCTGGGTGCAGTGGCTCCTGCCTGTAATCCCAGCACTTTGGGAGGCCAAGGCAGGCAAATATCTTGAGCTCAAGAGTTCAAGACCAACCTGAGCAACATGGGGAAACCCTGTCTCTATGAAAAAAAATAGAAAAACTGTGTGTGTGTGTACACACACACACACACACACATGTTTTTTTTTTTTTTTTGAGACAGAGTCTCGCTTTGTCACAAGGCTGAGCATGGAGGCTCATGTCTGTAATCCCAGCACTTTGGGAGACCAAGGTGGGCAGATCATTTGAGGTCAGGAGTTCGAGATCAGCCTGGCCAACATGGTGAAACCCCATCGCTACTAAAAATAAATAAAATTAACCAGGTGTGGTGGTACCTGCCTGTAATCCCAGCTACTCAGGAGGCTGTGGCAGGAAAATCGCTTGAACCCGGGAGGCAGAGGTTGCAGTGATCTGAGATTGTGCCTCTGTACTCCAGCCTGGGTGACAGGGCAAGACTCTCTTTCTCAAAAAAAAAAATAATAACAATAATTAAATAATAAAAATACAGAAAGAGCAGGATTGGGGAGAAAAATTCCAATTTCGCTTATTTTTCTTTTGTTGCTTGTACTTCTGCTGTTGTATCAAAGAAACCATTGCATAATCCAGGATCACAACAATGTGTGCCTATGCCTGTGTTTCCTTCTAAGAGTCTTAAAGCTTTAGTCCTTTTATGTAGGACTTTGGTCCATTTTGAGTTAATTTTTGTGTATCCTGTAAGATAGGGTTCCTTTTGTATGTAGATATCCAGTTTTCATTTTTTTCTTCTTTTTTTCTGTGTTTATTTATTCATTTATTTATTGAGACAGAGTCTTGCTCTGTCATCCAAGCTGGAGTGCAGTGGTGCAATCTCGGCTTACTGCAACCTCCGCCTCCCAGGTTCAAGTGATTATCATGTCTGAGCCTCCCAAGAAGCTGTGATTACATGCATGCGCCACCACACCTGGCTAATATTTTTTTTTTTGAGACGCAGTTCGCTCTGTCGCCCAGGCTGGAGTGCAGTGGCGCAATCCTGGCCCACTGCAAGCTCCGCCTCCGGGGTTCACACCATTCTCCTGCCTCAGCCTCCCGAGTAGCTGGGACTACAGGCACCAGCCACCGTGCTCGGCTAATTTTTTTTGTATTTTTAGTAGAGACAGGGTTTCACCTGTTAGCCAGGATGGTCTCAATCTCCTGACCTCGTGATCTGCCTGCCTCGGCCTCCCAAAGTGCTGGGATTACAGGTGTAAGCCACTGCGCCCGGCCCACACCTGGCTAATTTTTGTATTTTCAGTAGAGACAGGGATGCGCTATGTCACCCAGACTGGCCTCGAACTCCTGGCCTCCAGCAATCCACCTACCTTGACCTCCCGAAGTGCTGGGATATACTTAGTGGGCATGAGCCACCACACCGGCCAAGATAATCGAGTTTTTCCTGCACCTTTTGTTGAAAACTATCCTCTCTGTTTTATTGCCTTGGCCCCCTTTTTGAAAATCAACTGACTGTAAAGATGAGAGTTTATTTCTGGACTCTCAATTCTATTCCATTGTTCTTTATGTTTATCCTAATTTCAGGACCAGTCTGTCTTGATTACTATAGCTTGGTGGTAAGTTTTGAAATCAAGAAGTGTAAGTTCCAACTTTGTTCTTTTCAAGATTATTTTGGTTATTGTGTCGCTTGCATTTCCATATGAATTTTAGGATCAGTTTGTTAATTTCTTTTAAGACGTCAGCTGAGATTTTGACAGATTACTTTGAATCTGTAGATTCACCATCTTTTTAAAGCATTTCAGGGCTGGGCGTGGTGGCTCATACCTGTAATCCCAGCACTTTGGGAGGCCAAGGCAGGCAGATCACGAGGTCAGGAGATCAAGACCATCCTGGCTAACACAGTGAAACTCCATCTCTATTAAAAATACAAAAAATTAGCCGGGTGTGGTGGCGGGCGCCTGTAGTCCCAGTTACTCGGGAGGCTGAGGCAGGAGAATGGCGTGAACCTGGGAGGCGGAGCTTGCAGTGAGCCGAGATTGTGCCACCGCACTCTAGCCTCGGCAACAGAGTGAGACTCAGTCTCAAAAAAGAAAGAAAAAAAGCCTCTGTATTGGGTAGTTGAAAATGTATAACCTAGCAGGACAGTGAATTTAGAGCATGTGTTTTGTGATCATCTCACAGAGCTTCATAGCCAACTTTCCTATATCTTCTGTTTCCACTTTCCCATCTAATAATAGGCTTTTGGAGTATTTCCAATTATTTTTAATACAGATGCAAGCTATCATTGTCCTCATTTAAACTACTTGATAAATTCAGCATATTAAGTCAACATTTTTTGTGACATTGTAATTTGAAATTTATAACATTTTCCAGGTTTAAATTTGGACTTGGCTTTTGAAATCTCTATATACATGTGAGAAAGTTAGAGAAATATATAACTATTTACCAGAAAGCACTCTTAAGTCCTTAGGATTTTATAGCTAGATATTTACCTAGTTCCACAGTTTTATCTGTAAAGCAGATAGATGTAGCTTTCCTAAGGAGGGTAGGATAGTGAGTGTAGGTGGGGACTATTAATGACTGGCCTAAAGTTTGGATCATAGGTCTTAATTTTTTTTTTTTTTTTTTTTTTTTGAGACAGGGTCTCACTCTGTCACCCAGGCTGGAGTGCAGTGACGTGATCTCAGCCCAAAATGCAGCCTCTGCCTCCTACGATCAAGCGATTCTCCTGCCTCAGCCTCCCAAGTAGCTGGGACTACAGGCGCGTGCCACCAGGCCTGGCTAATTTTTGTATTTTTAGCAGAGACGGGGTTTCCCCGTGTTGGCCAGGCTGGTCTCGAACTCCTGATCACAGGTGATCTGCCTGCCTCAACCTCCCAAAGTGCTGGGATTACAGGCGTGAGCCACCACGCCTGGCCCATAGATCCTAATTTTAATTTTAAGAAACCAATAAAAAGAAAGAGGGGCTGGGCATCGTGGCTCATGCCTGTAATCCTAGTGCTTTGGGAGGCCAAGGCAGGAGAATTGCTTGAGGCCAGGAGTTCAAGACCAGCATAGGCAACATAGTGAGACCCTGTCTCTACTAAAAATAAAAATTAAATTCAATAAAAAAAAAAAACAACAGAGGAACTGGAAGGGGTAAAAAAAGATACATGAATACAGGTCTAGTATCCCTTATCTGAAATGCCTGGGACCAGAATTTTCTGGACTTACGATTTGGGGGATATTTGCATAATATATACGATTTGAGCACTGAAAATTTGAAATCCAGCTAAGCCCGGTGGCTCATGCTGGTAATCCCAGCACCTTGGGAGGCCAAGGCAGGCAGATTACCTGAGGTCGGGAGTTTGAAACCAGCCTGACCAACATGGAGAAACCCTGTCTCTACTAAAAATACAAAATTAGCTGGGCGTGGTGGCGCATGCCTGTAATCCCAGCTACTTCCGAGGCTAAGGCAGGAGAATCGCTTGAACCTGGGAGGCGGAGGTTGCAGTAAACCAAGATCGCGCCATTGCACTCCAGCCTGGGCAACGAGAGCAAAACTCTATCTCAAAAAAGAAAAAAATGAAAATCTGAAATCCAAAATGTTCCAGAGAGCATTGCGTTTGAGCATGACCTTTTGAGTGTCATGTTGATACTCAAAAAGTTTTGGATTTGGGAGCATGTCAGATTTCAGCTTTTCAGATTAGGGATGCTCAACCTGTATGAGTTTTTAAAAAGTCCATTTTGTGTATTATATTTTGGATTAGTTCAGGAAATTACTCTTGAAAACAAAGTATTGTGATTTATATTGGCTTTATTGTAAAGGAGAATTTCAATATAGTTTATCAGCAGAATCAATTTTTTTAATATAAACTAGTGGTTCCAGCCTGGGTCCATGATAGCAGTAATGGAAGTCCATAACCTATTTTCAGTGTTTCAAAAAGACCAACAGAAATTTAGATTTAGCTCTAATAATATTGCACAGGTGAATGAAACTGTCAAACATTTTTACCCTGATCTAAAGTTATTTTAGCTAAGTATACTAACATTGTTTATTTTTCGCTGGTTAGAATCATTAATTGACAGTTGTACGTGTCTCTGGGAAAATGAATTTTAATCTTAGTTTTCCTGTAAAGCATTATAAAATACAGGGTCCAAGTAAAGGTTAAAAAAAAATGGAATTATTCAGAGGTGAATTTGGGAACTACTTTTTCAAAAGTTTTTCTTCTCCTTACTATAGTCTGCTTTTAAAACAACTGTGACATGTCCCCTTTTTGGTGACAATTACAAGTTCAGGTGTTAACTGTTGTTTGACTTGTGTCTCCAGAGATTGCCCTCAGTCCCAATAATCACGAAGTGCACATCTATAAGAAGAACGGGAGCCAGTGGGTGAAAGCTCATGAACTCAAGGAGCACAATGGACACATCACAGGTAAAGGAAGATAGCCATGAGCTTAGTGTGATATTTCCAAATCAGGCACTCTTCCTTTTAGATAAAGAGCCTAATAAACCCAGGTGGCCATAATTTTTTTTTTTTTTTTTTTTTGAGAAGGAGTATCACTCTTTCGCCCAGGCTGGAGTGCAATGGCGCAATCTCGGCTCACTGCAACCTCCATCTCCTGGGTTCAAGTAATTTTCCTGCCTCAGCTTCCTGAGTAGCTGGGATTACAGGCGCGCGCCACTATGCCTGGCTAATTTTTTTATTTTTAGTAGAGATAGGTTTCACCATGTTGGTCAAGCTGGTCTCGAACCCCTGACCTCGTGATCCGCCTGCCTCGGCCTCCCAATGTGCTGGGATTACAGGAGTGAGCTACCGCACCCGGCCCGTAATATTTAAAGTCATGCAGCACTTACTGAATTTCCTTAAAATTTTAGAGAAAATACTATAATGATCTCAGTTGTTAAGTGCTTCTTGTGGCCCCAGCTGGTACCCAGCACTCTACCGTTGCTATGGAAAGCACTGAACCTACCCTGAGGACTAAAGAGCTAAAATTAGGAGATGAGACGTGAAATTGAAAGCTAGATAACATGAAAATGTAGACAACACGAAAACGTGCGCCAAACTATTTCCAAGTGTCTTCCAAAAGTTTCCTTTGTGTTTTTAGGGTAAGGAAGACTTTCCAGAATATTGAAAAGAACAAAGTAATATAATAAACACCCATATCAGATAATCGCCACCAGAATTACCAACTTTTTCCCTGTGCCAGGAAGTAATTTCTTTTCCTGTATCAGGAAACTTAAGGAAAAAGGATGTAATAATAAGGAATATTATTCTTGATGATGGTAAAGTCACCTCTCACCAGCAGTCCTATTCCTCTCCCCCGGAAGGCAGACTATAATTTGCTATGACACCATTCCAGTCCTTTTTTAATACATTTACATACATACATATTCATAAACAAGCTTAGGCCAAGCACAGTGGCTTACACCTGTAATCCCAGCACTTTGGGAGGCTGAGGCGGGAGGATCGCTTGAACCCAGGAATCCAAGACTAGCCTGGGCAACATAATGAGACCCCCCATTAGCACGGTGTGGTGGCATGCACCTGTGGTCCCAGCTACTTGTGAGGCTCAAGTGGGAGGACCACTTGAGACAAGATCAAGGCTGCAGTGAGCTGTGATCACACCACTGCACTCCAGCCTGGGTGACACAGCAAGACCCTCATCTCAAAAAAAAGAAAAAAGAGAAAACAATCTTTAGGACTATTGATTAGTATTTTTTTGAAGCTACATAAATGGCATGATACTATGCATCTCCGGCAGCCTGCTTTTGCATTCATGATTGTTTCTGAGATCCATCTATGTTGCTGTCTAGATCAAGTTTATTCCTTTTAACCACTCTTTAGCATTTTATACCTCATTTATTTACTCCTTCCTCCACTGAAGAACATTTAGGTTGTTTCAATTTTTCCATATTACATGAAAGTGCTGAATAGGCATCCCTTGATTTCTGTACGTATGTGTGAATGTTTGTAGATGGTAGATGTGTTAATACCACAGGGTATGCATATCTGCAGTGTTGCCAGGCCTCATCAGATTGCTATCATTCCCACCTGTCCTGTATGAGAGTGCTCGTTTTCCCACACCCTGCCACATACTTGAGATGGGAAGACTGAAGAATGCATGAAAGGTTCATCCATTGCTTCTGTAAGTTGTATTTTCCTGATTCATGGAAAAGTTGAGATACTTTCAGACGTGTATTAGCCATGAGAGTTTTTCTTCCTTGTGACTGTCCTGTTCATAAATCCTGATCATTTTTTCATTGAGTTTTTGTCTTTTTTCTGTTTTTGTTTGTTTGTTTGTTTGTTTGTTTGTTTTGAGATGGAGTGTCATTCTGTCGTCTAGGCTGGAATGGAGTGGTACAGTCTTGGCTGACTGCAGCCTCTGCCTTCCAGGTTCAAGCAATTCTCCCGCCTCAGCCTCCCGAGTTGCTGGGATTACAGGTGCCTGCCACAATGCCCAGCTAATTTTTGTATTTTTAGTAGATGTGGGATTTCACCACATTGGACAGGCTGGTCTCGAGCTCCTGACATCAAGTGATCTGCCTGCCTTGGCCTCCCAAAGTGTTGGGATTACAGGTGTGACCCTTTTTTTTCTTTTAGACAGGGTCTTGCTCTGTTGCCCAGTCACCCAGGCTAGAAGGATCATGGCTCACTACAGCCTCAACCTCTTGGGCTCAAGTGATCCTCCCATCTCAGCCTCCCCAGGAGCTGGTACTAAAGGTGTGCGCCAGCACACCCGGCTAATTTTTTTGTAAAGATAGATTTCACCATGTCGCCCAGGCTGATTTTTTATTCTTTTAGTTGGACTCTGCAATTTTACCTCTAATCACCTAAAATACTGATAAGCTTAGAGATATCCTTACCCAAATGAGAGAACTTAGCATGTTTTGCTATTCTACATCCTTTACAGAAGTTGTCCTGCATTCTTCAGCAATAACTCATGACCACCCTTGCTTTGACCAGTGATTTGTAAATAATGCTCTTGAGCACCAGTAGCTGAGTATATTTCCAAAGCAGCACCAAAGACAGCGTTTCTATTTTTGTTGCTGTTCCTTTCCCACAACCTTATTTCTATTAGGTTTGGCCTATTTTCTTAAGTTCCTTTGCCAATGGCCTCATAGCCTAAGAATAAGAATACTCATATTTTAAATTGGAATTTTAGGCCGGGTGCGGTGGCTCACACCTGTAATCCCAACACTTTAGGAGGCTGAGGTGGGTGGATCACCTGAGGTCGGGAGTTTGAGACCAACCTGGCCAACATGGTGAAACCCTGTCTCTACTAAAAATACAAAAATTAGCCAGGCGTGGTGGCAAGCACCTGTAATCCCAGCTACTCGGGAGGCTGAGACATGAGAATCGCTTGAACCCGGGAGGCAGAGGTTGCAGTGAGCTGAGATGGCGCCACTGCACTCCAGCCTGGGGTATACAGCAAGACTCTGTCTCCAAAAAAATAAAAAATTAGGCTGGGTGCAGTGGCTCAAGCCTGTAATCCCAGCCCTTTGGGAGGCTGAGGCGGGCTGATCACCTGAGGTCGGGAGTTTGAGACCAGCGTGACCAACATGGAGAAACCCCATTTCTACTAAAAATACACAAAATTAGCTGGGTGTGGTGGCACACGCCTGTAATCCCAGCTACTCAGGAGGCTGAGGCAGGAGAATTGCTTGAACCTGGGAGGCGGAGATTACGGTGAGCCGAGATTGTGCCATTGCACGCCAGCCTGGACAATAAGAGCAAAACTCTGTCTCAAAAAAAAAAAAAAATTAATTGGAATTTTAGAATTTAAAAGGAAATACTTGTAAATGAGAAAAGGCAAAGATGAAAGACCAAAGAAATCACCAAAAATGTGAAATATTTAGTTATGTGTTTTTTTCCCTCTACTTCTCTTTTGGGGTCCTTTGAACTTGGGCCTGTTTTCTGTCTAGCTGCTCACATGGCATTTTTTAGATCTGAAATAACTTGTTGGAAAAATCTAAATATAACTCTGGGGCAGGAGATCAAGGATCAGACATATTTTCTCAGAAAGATAGTAATTTTAGGGGAAAAAAATATTTTCTGAAGCATTCTAGAAGAAAAAACTAGTCCATACTACAAAGAAAAGAAGTGTGGCAAACATCAGGGATATCAGAGTTCTGAGGTTTTATTCTTTTGTATTAAATATTTTTAAGAAACATGTTTTGTTACCATGGAAAATTTTAAACAGATTTTTTAAAAAGTGGAATAGTATAATGAGCCTTTTATACCCATCACCTGCATTCCACGATTATCAAGTAACAGCCAATCTTATTCTTCTCAATTCACTTTCTCCTTTCCTGTACTAATTTGAAGCACATCCCAGACATTATATTGTTTCATATTTCAGTTTGCATCTCTAAAAGATAATGATTTTTCTTTTTAATAATAATAAATATTGATCAGGCTTACACCTGTAATCCCAGTGCTTTGGGAGGCTGAGGCAGGCAGATCACTTGAGCCCTGGAGTTCAAGACCAGCCTGGGCAACATGGTGAAACCCCATCTCTACAAAAAATTAGCCAGGCATGGTGGCTTGCACCTGTAGTCCCAGCTACTCAGGAGGCTGAGGTAGGAGGATTTCATGAGCCTGGAAGGTTGAGGCTGCAGTGAGCTATGATCACACCACTGCACTCCAGTCTGGGTGATAAAGTGAGACCCTGTCTCAAAAAAAAAAAATCTAATAAAGAGGACAGCAAGCAAAATTATCTTGTAATGAATAAATAAAATAAACATCACTTAGAACACAGTCTCATATTTTCTTCCCTTCAGTGGTACAAAAAATTGAGCTGACATTTCATGTGGGTAAATGAATGAATAAACTAAACTCTTCATACTACTTTTTTTTTTTTTTTTTTTTTTGAGACAGTCTCGCTGTGTCACCCAGGCTGGAGTGTAGTGGTGCGATCTCGGCTCACTGTAAGCTCCGCCTCCCGGGTTCACACCATTCTCCTGCCTCAGCCTCCTAAGTAGCTGGGACTACACGCGCCTGTCACCACGCCCGGCTAATTTTTTCCATTTTTAATAGGGACAGGGTTTCACCGTGTTAGCCAGGATAGTCTCGATCTCCTAACCTCGTGATCCGCCTGCCTCGGCCTCCCAAAGAGCCACCGCGCCCGGCCTAACTCTTCAGTCACTATGACTTATGGGTAATTGAGGCTCAGAGGTATATTTGTCTTTTTTCCATATAAATGTCAAGAATGCTAATTATTAATTTTTAAAGAGAGATCTGTAATAAATATTTATTAGTAATATTTCTGTACTTTTTAATGTGAAATTATATTTATAGAAAATACCTCATCAAGGCCAGGCACTGTGGCTCATGCCTGTAATCCCAGCACTTTGGAGGCTGAGGCAGGCAGATTGCCTGAAGTCAGGAGTTCGAGACCAGCCTGGTCAACATGGTGAAACCCCGTCTCTACTAAAAATACAAAAATTAGCCGGGCATGGTGGCATCCGCCTGTAATCCCAGCTACTCGGGAGGCTGAGGCAGGAGAATCGCTTGAACCCGGGAGGCGGAGGTTGCAGTGAGCTGAGATCGTGCCATTGTACTCCACCCTGGGCTGCAAGAGTGAAACTCCATCTCAAAAAAAAAAAAAGAAAGAAAAGAAAAGAAAATACCTCATCAATAAGTGTTAAATGAGTCATGGTGAATTTTGCTCTTGGTATATAAGAAACTGACCTTGAGTCTTGGTATACGAGAAACTGACCTTGACTTTGGGATTCTTCACAGAGGTACCAGATAAGTAAAGTCTCATCAAATAAGAAAAATAAACCTTACATTCAGATACATATTTAGGTATCTTCCTGGTTTAGATGCAAAGAAACAAGGATTCTTTCACAGGACCTGCATCATGTAGAAAAGGTTTTCAGTATGGTTCAACTGGCAGTGACTTTCAGAAGAATATATGATGAATCACAATATATAGTTCCCCCTCTTTACACTAAAGATTATTTTTATTTACCCTGTATGCTGTTTTAGTTGAATGCCATGTAGCAGACTGTTGGTTAATATCATAGAATGAGGTGTGTTAATGAATACAGTTATTTTCACACACACAAAAATCTAATAAAGAGGAAAGAAAGAAGTAATGAATCTTCAGATCTTTAGAAGTCTTAGAAATGTGTGAATGGGTGGAAAGAAGGCCCCGTTTAGTTTTGTAAAGTCTGTAATTATAAAACAGCTCTTCTACATGACCTCATAGACAATCCCGAGTCCCAGACGCTTTGCAGAGAAGCATCCTTGCCTTTCCTTAAGGCGGTGATCAGGACATAGATAGTGGGAAGGATGTGCCTGGGAGGAAGGTCCCAAGACCACGTCTCATCCTGGCATGCCAGTGCCACCCACCTGCCTGTGCCGCAGTTGTTTGTCATTGACTGGGCAAAGCAGATGACCCACGTCTCACTTGCAGGTATTGACTGGGCTCCCAAGAGCGACCGCATTGTCACTTGTGGGGCAGACCGCAATGCCTATGTCTGGAGTCAGAAAGATGGTGTTTGGAAGCCAACCCTGGTGATCCTGAGAATTAATCGCGCAGCTACTTTTGTGAAGTGGTCCCCCCTAGAGAACAAATTTGCTGTGGGAAGTGGAGCACGACTCATTTCTGTTTGTTACTTTGAGTCTGAAAATGACTGGTGAGTGACATCTGAATTTTTTCTATCCCTCTCTATAGAATTTACATTTGCACTGCTGTGTGAGGGCTCACCATAACTCCAGTTTTTCTCATCCGTAGTTGTGTGGTTTTTTCTCTGAAATTCTCGATTCTGTCTGAGCATTTTCCCTTCTCATGTGCGTGTTCAGTTAAATCGCACGTTTTTTATATTAACATAGAGCTATTGTGTCCATGTTCTGATCGCCTAACTTGTTTCTTCTGCAAGATGCTACTACTGTTCTCACTCTATACTGCGCAAATTGCTGTTTTCTTATTCTCATTTACAAATAATAACATTGAAAGAGTCTCCATTCCCTGAGGAATATTTTTTTCTTTTTTTTTCCACAGGATATTTATGTAGGATTCCTACAGATAACAATGTTCTTTTTTTTTTTTTTTTTTTTTTTTTTTTTTGAGACAGAGTCTTACTCTGTTGCCCAGGCTGGATGGAGCGCAGTGGCACGATCATGGCTCACTGCAATGTCCGCCCCCTGGTTCAAGCAATTCTCCTGCCTCAGCCTCCTGAGTAGCTGGGATTACAGTCACCTGCCATCGTGCCCGGCTAATTTTTGTAGTTTTAGTAGAGACAAGGTTTCACCATCTTGGCCAGGCTGGTCATGAACTCCTGACCTCATGATCCACCGCCTCGGCCTCCCAAAGTGCTGGGATTACAGGTGTGAGCCACCACGCCTGGTCAATGTTCCTTCTTTAAAGCTTATTTGCCAACCAAATCTCTGTCTTGGTGTAATATTTTACTTGTTTAAACTGTTGAAGTCAAAACTCACCAGAATCTTAGAAGTCTAATCAGCTATTGCACATTTTTAAAATTACTTCTTGCTGACCCAGTCAAAACACAGGTTTATTTTATGGCCAAAACTTATTTTAACTACTACTTCCTGTTTGTTTTGATAAGGAAACAATTATTCTCCAGCCTGGCCAAGATGGTGAAACCCCATCTCTACTAAAAATACAAAAATTAGCCAGGCACAGTGGCAGGTACCTGTAATCCCACCTACTTGGGAGGAAGCAGGAGAATCACTTGAACTCGGGGGGCAGAGGTTGCAGTGAGCCAAGATCGTGCCACTGCACTCCAGCCTGGGCGGCAAAGTGAAACTCCATCTCAAAAAAAAAAAAATTATTTTTCTATCTGGCATGTGTTCAGCATGACTGGTAAATATCCTTCAACGTAAAGTTGTCATTTAGTACTAAACTGGCAGTGTTTGTGTTTCTACTAAAAATAGCAGAGTACACATGACTCTTTGTAGCTGTTTTGTTATTTGTATTCTGCTGAAATTGAAAGAAGGGGATTATCATGTTACCTTTGTAATTTAGTAAAACTTCAGAAATGTTATTCTTCAAAAAGAGATTGGGAATTTGCGGTAAAATTGAGTTATGGGCCGGGTACAGTGGCTCATGCCTGTAACCCCAGCACTTTGGGAGGCCGAGGCAGGTGGATCACCTGAGGTCAGGAGTTCGAGACCAGCCTGACCAACACGGATAAACCCTGTCTCTACTAAAAATACAAAAAAATTAACAGGGTGTGGTGGCGCATGCCTGTAATCCCAGCTACCTGGGAGGCTGAGGCAGGAGAATCTCTTGAACCCAGTAGGCAGAGGTTGCGGTGAGCCGAGATCACGCCATTGCACTCCAGCCTGGGCATCAAGAGTGAAACTCCGTCTCAAAAAAAAAAAAAAAAAAATGAGTTACGAATTTGAAACATACATTTTTCTTTCAAATGTGAAATCAAGGCTAACAAAATGTTACCTGCTAGAAACTATTTGGAAGTTTCATTGTAATGAGATAGGAAACTAACTTCATTAATATTCTCTCAAGGCTAAACTTTATGTCAGCTGGTACTCCTTGCAATCTTACAAATTTCTACAGGAAACTTTTCTTCCAAGTTAAGCTTCAACCTCAGTAATTGTTTACATTTTTATTCGTTGAGAATTAGTGTCAAGTATAGGTAAATTGGACTTTATTATGGTACAAGGTATTGTCTTTGAACAAGCTGTATGTTTAGGGCAGTTTCTCAGCTGTAGAACAATTATTTCATATTTCATAGGAGTACTTTAAAACAACTTCTCAGAAGTTTATAATTCAGCCATATGAACTAATTATTTTGCTTGCCATCTTTTCCTTAATTAAAAAAATTACATTATAAAGGCCAGGCACGGTAGCTCACGCCTGCAATCCCAGCACTTTGCGAGGCCAAGGCAGGCGGATCACGAAGTCAAGAGTTCGAAACCATCCTGGCCAACATGGAGAAACCCCATCTCTACTAAAAATACAAAATATTAGCCAGGTGTGGTGGTGCATGCCTATAATCCCAGCTACTTGGGAGTCTGAGGCAGGAGAATCGCTTGAACCAGGGAGGTAGAGGTTGCAGTGAGCCGAGACCATGCCACTGCACTCCAGCCTGGGCAACAGAGCAAGACTCTGTCTCAAAAAATATATATACATTATGAAACAATTCAAAATACTGTCTTTTTCTCCTTTTTTAGAGACTTTGTGGGGGATTTTGGTTTTTTATTTTATTTTATTTTATTTTTTTTTGAGACAGGGTTTCTCTCTGTCACCCAGTCTGGAGTACAGTGGTACAAACACGGCTCACTGCAGTCTCCAACTCCTGGGATCCAGCAGTCTTGCCACTTCAGCCTCCCAAGTAGTTGGGACTACAGGTTTGCACCACCACACCTGGCTAATTTTTTGATTACTTGTGGAGACAGGTTCTCACTTTTCTTGCCCAGGCTGATCTCAAATTCCTGTACTCAAGCAGTCCTTCTGCTTTGGTCTCCCAAAGTGCTGGGAGTATAGTTGCAAGCCTCTGCACCTGGCTGTCTTTTTCAGAATGAACTTCTTCAGACAGGATACTAAGAAAGTGATTCTGTAGCCAGGCGTGGTGGCTCATGCCTGTAATCCTAGCACTTTGGGAGGCTAAGGCAGGCAGATCACCTAAGACCAGGAGTTTGAGACCAGCCTGGCCAACACGGTGAAAGCTTATCTCCTCTAAAATTACAAAAATTAGCCGGGCGTGGTGGCGTGAGCCTATAATCCCAGCTATCGGGAGGCTGAGGCACAAGAATTGCTTGAACACAGGAGGCGGAGGTTGCAGTGAGCTAAGATCTTGCCACTGCACTCTAGCCTGGGCGACAGAGTAAGACTCTGTCTCAAAAAAATAAAAAATAAATAAATAAAAGAAAGTGATTCTTGCTTGACCCCGGGAGGTGGAGGTTGCGGTGAGCTGAGATCGCACCATTGCACTCCAGCCTGGACAACAAGAGCGAAACTCCATCTCAAAAAAAAAAAAAAAAGAAAGAAAGTGATTCTATAGAAAGGTAATTTAGCATTGAAGGAAAGGCATTGGCTCAATATTTAGTCTCCCAACTGTTGAGCAACCAGACGTGATTGGTTTTTAAACAGCAGTTTGGGGGCAGAAATGAATTAGTTAAGCCAAAATACTGACTGGTCCTAGACATAAATCATCTTTTTTGGATGGTGCTAGCGAATTAGAGGCTAATCCCCAACATGAGGTTCTTCTAATTTCTTGGTTGTGATTTTTCAGTGAAAGAAATTAAAAAGAATTTGCAGATTCGTGGAGACTTGGGAAGGATATTAAGCTGTCTTACAACCCCAAATTCACCAAAAATTCAGCAAATCACTGAATATTCATAATAAAAATTGAAGTATTTTCAAACTTCAGTTTTTATCTCAGAGGTTAACGTCATATGTAATCCGAAATCTCACGAAAATGTAACTGAGTTAATCAATATCTATGCTTACTAATGAGGACTGCTGAAAACCAGCTGTTGTGCTGAGAAAATCAGGGCCAGGAGTGGAGAAGGGCCTGTTCATGGTTCTTTTCCTTTCTGTCCTTTAGCAATGCACCTTGTCAGCTGGGCGTAGTGGCTCATGCCTGTAATCCCAGCACTTTGGGAGGCTGAGGCCGGTAGATCACTTGAGCCCCAGAGTTTGAGACCAGCCTGGGCAACATGGAGAAATCTCATCTCTACAAAAAATACAAAAATTAGCCAGTCTCAGATCATAACCTGGTCTCAAAAAACCTTGTCTCTGGCAGAAGGCCTGGTGACCGACAGAAGAACGTCGAATGCTCTGTTACTTTTCTATAGAATCTTTTTTTATAGAAACCTATCTGAAAAAGTTTATTCTGAAAAAAATAATATTCTGAATTGTTTTATAATTTTTTTTTAAATTAAGGAAAAGTGTGGCATACTAAGGTATTTTCACCTGACATACATTTGTAGGTCATTTGGGGATGCTGGTTGAGTGGATAAACTGAAACAGTTTTCCCCTCTCATAGGTGGGTGAGCAAGCACATTAAAAAGCCGATTCGCTCCACAGTCCTCAGCTTGGATTGGCATCCCAACAACGTTTTGCTGGCAGCAGGATCATGTGACTTCAAATGCAGGTGGGAACCAGTGAGAACTGATAAACTTGAGCCGTGCATTCTTCATCCTTCAACAAATAATTTTAGGTTCTCTTTCTTTGTTTTTTGTTTTGTTGTGGTTGTTGTTGTTTTGAGACAGGGTCTCACTCTCACCCAGGCTGGAGTGCAGTGGCACCATCATAGCTCACTGCAGCCTCCAATTCCTGGGCTCAAGCGATCCTCCAGCCTCAGCCTCCAGAGTAGTTGGGACTACAGGCATATGCCACCACACCTGGCTAATTTTTTAAAAATTGTCTTTATTCTTTGTAGAGACGAGGTCTTGCTACATTGCCCAGGTTGGTCTTGAACTCCTGGCCTCAAGTGATCCTCCCTCCTTGGCCTCCTGAAGTGCTGGGATTACAGGCATGAGCCAGTGTGCCTGGCCTGTAAGTTTCCTTTTCTTAGCAAGGTACTGCGCTAGGCACTGTGAAGGACTCAAAAATGAGGCCTGGTGCTGTGGCTCACACCTGTAATCCCAGCACTTTGGGAGGCTGAGGTGGGCGGATCACCTGAGGTCGGAAGTTCAAGACCAACTTGGCCAACATGGTGAAACCCCGTGTCTACTAAAAATACAAAAGAGGCCGGGCGCAGTAGCTCACGCCTGTAATCCCAGCACTTTGGGAGGCTGAGGTGGGCGGATCACAAGGTCAGGAGATCGAGACCATCCTGGCTAACACAGTGAAACCCCGTCTCTACTAAAAAATACAAAAAATTAGCCGGGCGTGGTGGCGGGTGCCTGTAGTCCCAGCTACTCGGGAGGCTGAGGCAGGAGAATGGTGTGAACTCGGGAGGCGGAGCTTGCAGTGGGCCGAGATTGCACCACTGCACTCCAGCCTGGGCGACAGAGCGAGACTCTGTCTCAAAATAAATAAATAAATAAAAGTTAGCCTGGTGTGGTCACAAATGCCTGTAATCCCAGCTACTTGGGAGGCTAGGGCATGAGAATCATTTGAACCGGGGAGGTGGAGGTTGCAGTGAGCTGAAATCACACCACTGCACTCCAGCCTGGGCGACAGAGTAAGACTCCATCTCAAAAAACAAACAAAAACAAAACAAAAAAATGGAAGCAGTTTGTGATCCAGAAAAGGAGCTCAAGCATGGTGATTAAAAGAACAAGTTCATAAGTCACTGAGGTAAAAAGAAATCCACTTGGAAGTGGGGTAGGAGGGAGAGGCAAGGGTGGGGCCAGCGAAGATTTCCTTAAGTGTAAGAATATCTATGGTTTAGAGGGGAGGATTAGCATGTACTCTCTCTGTCTCTGTCTCTTTCTTACCATCTCTTTCTGTGTCTCCCTTTCTCCCTGTCTTTCTTGACAACAGTATTTTTCTCATTTCATATTCCAGGCAGCAGTCTCTGCAAATTCCAAAGTGAAACAATTAATAAAACATAGCTAAACAGTGCGCTGCTAAGCTGTTATTGTGCTGTTCTTTCAGTTAAAGCTTTTTATTTTGTCATTAGCTTGAAGCTAGAAGAAATGCAGCCACTTTGCTAAGAACTTTAAGGATCATACCATGGAATTCCATGTAATTGCTTTTTAAAGTTGTTCTTTCTCAAGAATATGCTTTTTTCCCTTTAGCTGAAAGGAAAGCAAAGCAAATAAATGTTGCTTTGTGTTGACTATATGGTAGGTTGGGAGATGAGGTGCACTTTTTTTTTTTTGAGACAAGGTCTTGCTCTGTCACCCAGGCTGGAGTGTGGTGGTGCGATCATAGCTCCCTGCAGCTTCAACCTCCCGGACTCAAGCAATCCTCCCACCTCAGTCTCCTGAGTAGCTGGGACCACAGGCATGAGCCACCATGCCTGGCTGATTTTGTTTATTTTTTGTAGAGATGGGGTCTCACTATGTTGCCCAGGCTGGTCTCAAACTCCTGGGCTCAAAGAATCCTTCTGCCTTGGCCTCCCAAAGTGCTGGGCTTACAGGGATGGGCCACTACACTCAGCTGGGATACACTTTCTTCAGTAACTGTGGAGAATTCCCAGAAAACCAGGCTAGTGGTTTATATCCAGGAATACTCAAAGCTTAAAAAAAAGAGAGAGAGAGATGTGTTTGAGTTTGGCGGAGAGGATGGAGGTCATGGGAGTGTCAAGGCACTTTATATTCTGGACCTGTGTTACTTGTGATTTCTTAACCAGAGTCATTGGAAAATAGAACTAGGTGGCACTAACCCACACCACCTGGATTCTTTGATGGTTGTGAAGATAGGTTGCAGTTATTTTGTTAATATTAATTTCCCCTAGTTTCTCTGTCACAAAAGCTGGAGTGCAGTGGTGTGATCTTGGCTCACTGCAACCTCTGCCTCCCAGGTTCAAATGATTCTCATGCCTCAGCCTCCCAAGCAGCTGGGATTGCAGGCGTACACCACCATGCCTGGCTAATTTTTTTTTTGTATTTTAGTAGAGACAGGGTTTCACCATATTGGCCAGGCTGGTCTCGAACTCCTGGCCTCGAGCTATCCACCTGCCTCGGCCTCCCAAAGTGCTGGGGTTACAGGCATGAGCCACTGCGCCTGGCCCAGTCCTGTGGGTATGGGTCTGTCCCATTTGTGTTCCTGAGTTGGTGGCTGAGAGCCACTGGTTCTTTCTTGGCCTTCTAAGACTAAAGCAGCCGCTGTCATGATGCAGATTTAAAGCACAGTGTTTCTACTGTCTCGTCATATAACCTCACGTAACTCACAGTCCTCTGCCAGGCATCTTCCAGAGCCTCTGTACTGCCATTGTCATTTGGGGTGGTAGGGGGGATACCTCGGTTCTTTTAGGGAGCCTTTAGGTTCAGCAGTTTTTTGGAGAGAAGAAGGTGTACAAAGTAGAAATCACATTGGAGGGCGAAAGGGCCCTAAAGGGTAGATTTCCAGCCGTTCCCCTTTGCCCTTAACTCTGGGCCAGAACATCCTCAAACACAGCTGTGTGGAATTAGATAAAAGAGTGAGTTAGTGGAAACGGGCGACACCACCTATAAAGGACCCACCTCCATCTTAAGCTATTCCTGCCACAGAGACTGGACAGTGGGCCTGAGGGTCCAGGGAGCCTGCCCACCCCTTGTCACTGGCCTCCCTTGGCTTTCTCTTGGGGTATGTCTTTAAAAGGGTCAACACCATTAGTTTGTTGCAGGGTGGCAAATAGTTTCTGCTCTCCCACCGTTGACTGTGCAGGCTTCCTGGAGTACTGTGTTGAGAGTGATGGTAAGGTAGACAGGAAAGAATGCTGTGGCCATTTAGCAAGGTCTCGTGGGCAAGGGAGGGATGGGACAGCAAGATCTCCGCAGAATGTGCAGTCCATGAGGACAGGTCTTTTGTGATCACTACTTCAGAACCTGGCACCCACAGCCTGACACACAGTAGGTGCTTTGATAGTATCTAGAGTATGGATTAGCTAGGCGCAGTGGCACACATCTGTAATCCCAGCACTTTGGGAGGCTGAGGCAGGAGTATTACCTGATCCCAGGAGTTCGAGACCAGCCTGGGCAACACAGCAAGACCCCATCTCTACAAAAAATTTTAAAATATTAGCTGGGCATAATACGAACTTGTAGTCCCAGCTACTCGAGAGGCTGAGGCAGGAGGATCACTTGAGCCCAGAAGTTGGCTGCAGTGAGCTTTGATCACACCACTACACTCCATCCCGGGCAACAGAGCCAGACCCCCGTCTCTTAAAAAAAAAAAAAAAGTTGGGGGGGGGGATCAGGTGTGGTGGCTCATGCCTGTAATCCCAGCACTTTGGGAGGCCAAGGCAGGTGGATCACCTGAGGTCAGGAGTTCAAGACCAGCCTGGTCAACATGGTGAAACCCCATCTCTACTAAAAATACAAAATTAGCCAGGCATGGTGGCACATGCCTGTAATCCCAGCTACTTGGGAGGCTGAGGCAGGAGAATCTCTTGAACCCAGGAGGCGGAGGTTGTGGTGAGCCAGGATCATGCCATTGCACTCCAGCCTGGGCAACAAGAGCAAGACTCTGTCCCCCAAAAATATATATATATACTAGAATATGGATTTGCCAAACTTGTGTTGGCCTGTAGATAGCTCTAACAATAATTCTGTTACTTGAGAGGTTTGAATATCTGGACTTACCTATCATGATTTATTATTTTAGTTTAGTTTAGTTTATGTTATGTTATGTTATGTTATGTTATGTTATGTTATGTTATTTTAGAGACGGTGTCTCGCTCTGTTGCCCAGCTTGGAGTGCAGTGGCGCAATCTCGGCTCACTGCAAGCTGTGCCTCCTGGGTTCACGCCATTCTCTTGCCTCAGCCTCCCGAGTAGCTGGGACTACAGGCGCCTGCCACCACACCCGGCTAATTTTTTGTATTTTTCGTAGAGATGGGGTTTCACCGTATTAGCCAGGATGGTCTCGATCTCCTGACCTCATGATCCTCCCGCCTTGGCCTCCCAAAGTGCTGGGATTACAGGCATGAGCCACCGCACCCAGCCTTATTTATTTATTTATTTATTTATTTATTTATTTATTTATTTAGAAGGAGTTTCTCTCTTGTTGCCCAGGCTGGAGTGCAGTGGCGTGATCTCGGCTCACTGCAACCTCCACCTCCTGGGTTTACGCGATTCTCCTGACTCAGCCTCCTGAGTAGTTGGGATTACAGGCATGCGCCACCACGCTTGGCTAATTTTGTGTATTTTTAGTAGAGACGGGGTTTCTCCATGTTGGTCAGGCTGGTCTCGAACTCCCGACCTCAGGTGATCCACCCACCTAGGCCTCCCAAAGTGCTAGGATTACAGGCTTGAGCCACCGTGCCCAGCTCATGTTTTATTTTTTTTTAATGAGTCAACCTCTTTGCATTCTGAGATTCCTTGTGGCAGCTGCCTATGGCCTGTTTCTATATACATATATTTTCATTTGCTTTTTCCTTTTCTCTCTGCCCTTTAAACAGAGTGTTTTCTGCCTACATTAAAGAAGTGGATGAAAAGCCAGCCAGCACGCCCTGGGGCAGCAAGATGCCTTTTGGGCAGCTGATGTCAGAGTTTGGTGGCAGTGGCACTGGTGGCTGGGTCCACGGGGTGAGCTTCTCTGCCAGTGGGAGCCGCCTGGCCTGGGTCAGCCACGACAGCACCGTGTCTGTTGCTGATGCCTCAAAAAGTGTGCAGTGAGTATTTGCCTTTCATTTGGAAGGTGGGGAACAAGGGGTGGGATCTCTCACCAGCTGAACCAGGACTGCCCTTCCTGGGGTGTTAGCACAGGGCACAAACATAAAAACCTTAATCAGGCCAGGCGTGGTGGCTGACGCCTGTAATCCCAGCACTTTGGAAGGCCGAGGTGGGTGGATCACAAGGTCAGCAGTTCAAGACCAGCCTGGCCAAGATGGTGAAACCCTGTCTCTACTAAAAATAAAAAAAATTAGCCTGGTGTGGTGGTAGGCGCCTGTACTCCCAGCTACTCGGAAGGCTGAGGCAGAGAATTGCTTGAACCTGGGAGGCAGAGGTTGTAGTGAGCCAAGATCATGCCACTGTACTCCAGCCTGGGCGACAGAGTAAGACTCCGTCTCAAAAAAAAAAAAAAAAAAAAAAAAAAAAAAAAAAAAACACCTCTATGAAAACTGCAGGCAGGCAGGCCTCAGTGGCTCACGCCTATAATCCTAGCACTTTGAGAGGCTGTGGGCAGATCACCTGAGGTCAAGAGTTCAAGACCAGCCTGGCCAACATGGTGAAACCCCGTCTCTACTAAAAACACAAAAATTAGCCTTGCTGGGCACAGTGGCTCACACCTGTAATCCCAGTACTTTGGTAGGCCATGGGTGGATCACCTGAGGTCAGGAGTTCAAGGCCAGCCTGGCCAACATGGTGAAACCCTGTCTCTACTAAAAATACAAAAATTAGCCGCAGTGGCTCACACCTGTAATCCCAGCACTTTGGGAGGCTGAGGCGGGCGGATCACCTCAGGTAAGGAGTTCGAGACCAGCATGGCCAACATGGAGAAACCCCGCCTCTACTAAAAGTATAAAAATTAGCCAGGTGTGGTGGCATGCACCTGTAATCCCAGCTACTCAGGAGGCTGAGGCAGGAGAATTGCTTGAACCCAGCAGGCGGAGGTTGCAATGAGCCAAGATCGCACCACTGCACTCCAGCCTGGGCAACAAGAGCAAAACTATGTCTCAAAAAAAAAAACTGCAAGTCAGCTTTTACCGTGACAGGCACAGACACAAATTCTCTGCTTGGAAAATTTTAAAGACCTAGGTCTTCCAGAAATACTTCTTAATGGAAGTACTGATAATGATTCCTTTCAAGAACCCTCCTGGTTGGCTACTGATAAGGGTCACTTAAAAAGGGCCAGTTTAAGCTGGGCACAGTGGCTCACACCTATAATCCCAGCACTTTGGGAGGCCAAGGTGGGTGGATCACTTGAGGTCAGGAGTTCGAGAGCAGCCTGGCCAACATGGTGAAACCCTGTCTCTACAAAAATACAAAAATTAGCCCAGCATGGTGGCGAGTGCCTATAGTCCCAGCTACTCGGGAGGCTGAGGAAGGAGAATCACTTGAACCCAGGAGGTGAAGGTTGCAGTGAACCAAGATCATGCCATTGCACTCCAGCCTGGGCAACAGAGCAAGACTCCATCTCAAAAAAAAAAAGGCTAGTTTAGTCTGTTACTCTGAATTCCTTACAAAATGTAAGTGCCATTCACCGGCCTTAAATTAAATAGGAGATATATTCTTACTGGGGGAAGTCAGCGAATGATGACTTCATTAATTTGAGCCTTCCATTCAGTAAGGCTTAAAAAGCATTGATGCCACTTCTCTGCTGTGGCTGGAAGGACTCGAATTACGGTGGCTTCTTTGTGAGTGGCGTGTCTGTTCAGCCATAAAGTACTTGGCCAGACATCAGAGTTCATTTTGTTCAGTATATGTTGGAGGAAGAGAGAAGATTGGAATCCTTCTTCTTTTATAAATCTTTGTTCTTCCCTGGTGTTCCTTTTCCATTGATAGCTAAAGGGAACTCACCATTAAAGGTTTTGTGATGGACATGGCCACTTGGGTATCAAAAATCAATCACACTGGGTGACCTTTACTCCCTGTCAGGTCAGTAAGAGTCACCCAGTGTAAACAGCATGATATTTCAGACATGATATGTTTTTCCTAACAGGATTAAATGTGCATTTTTAGCTAGTTTTACATATTTTTTTAAAGATTATCCCCTCAGGCCAAGTGCAGTGGCTCACGCCTGTAATCCCAGCACTTTGGGAGGCCGAGGCGGGTGGATCACCTCAGGTAAGGAGTTCGAGACCAGCATGGCCAACATGGAGAAACCCCGCCTCTACTAAAAGTATAAAAATTAGCCAGGTGTGGTGGCATGCACCTGTAATCCCAGCTACTCAGGAGGCTGAGGCAGGAGAATTGCTTGAACCCAGCAGGCGGAGGTTGCAATGAGCCAAGATCGCACCACTGCACTCCAGCCTGGGCAACAAGAGGAAGACTCTATCTCAAAAAAAAAACAAAAGACTGGGCACAGTGGCTCACACCTGTAATCCCAGCACTTTGGGAGGCCGAGGCGGGCGGATCACAAGGTCAGGAGATCGAGACCATCCTGGCTAACACGGTGAAACCCTGTCTCTACAAAAAATACAAAAATTAGCCGGGCGTGGTGGCGGGCGCCTGTAGTCCCAGCTACTCGGGAGGCTGAGGCAGGAGAATGGCGTGAACCCGGGAGGCAAAGCTTGCAGTTAGCCGAGATTGCGCCACTGCACTCTAGGCTGGGCGACAGAGCGAGACTCCATCTCAAAAAAAAAAAGAAAAAAAGAAAGATTGTCCCTTCCATTATAAAATGTAGTCTTTCAGAAGATTTCCCTACATAAACAGGCACTTATATATCTTTTCATTTTTAACAGAAATAAGATTATTTTATACATTTTTGTATACATTTGGTAATTTGCCTTTTAATACTTGATAATACTTTTGTATTTTGATGCCAGTGTTACTTGATTTTTATATGGTTTATTGTGACACAGTAAGTTCTTAGCATACGCTTATTACAAGTCCCTGTCTACCCTCGTACTGACTTCTTTCCCTTTTCCAGTCCTGCAAGTCAGATTACATGCTCCACCTTTCCACTCCTCCAACATAAATATCTCATGTAGTAAAAGTCAGGTATACCGCACTAAGGGCTTAAGATGACACATTAGTTCTTCAATTCAATGCCAACTTTATGAAGGGTGTTCTGAGACATATACAGTTAGCTTTTTTTTATTTTTTAATTTAGAGAGACACTCTCTGTTGCCCAGGCTGGAACTCCTGAGCTCAAGTTCTCCTCCCACCTCAGCCTCTCAAGCAGCTGGAGCCACAGACGTGCATCACCACTCTAGGCTAATTTTTTTTTTTTTTAATTTTTCGTAGAGACTGGGTCTCACTATGTTGTCCAGGCTGATCTCAAACTCCTGCCTCCAGCAATCCTTCCGCCTCAGCCCCTCAAAGTGCTGAGATTACAGGTGTGAGCCACCATGCCCAGCCACAGTCAGCTTTTGAATGCATCGTTTCTTGCATGAAGTGAAGTGCTCCTAACTCATCAGCCAGTGTGTCTGCCTGCCATATCTGTGTAATCTCTTTGCCACCTTCAAGAGCAAATAACTACATGCACACACATGTCCCTGCAGGCACACATACACACACATGGCCCATTCGAGTGTGAGCTCCTGGCTAAGACCGTTTGGTTCATCTTGGTAGCTCTAGTTCCTAACACAGTGCCTGGCCGTCAGCACAGATCTGTGTGGTCACAGCCCTCTCGGAGCTCCGGTGAGCACAGGCAAGGAGAAGGTCCTAGCACAGGTGTCTGCTGCCAAGTCATAGTAACAGGAAGAGCTCTAGGAGCTAAGAGCAGGGAGAAGCCACTTTAGGCGGAAGTGGCCCAGGAAAGTGGACCGTGGGATCATGGGGGTGATCCCTTTAGAGCTGTGCTGGGGGTGGAAGGGCGTGATGCAACGACTGGGCTTTGGGAACCAGTTTGTCATCAGTGGGCGGGGCCTCAGAAGCAGGCAGAGCCGGAACCCAGGGCCGCCCCTGTCTTGAGAGGCCTGCAAGTTGAGGTCAGGGGCTCCTTTTCAACATAAGTGCCCATTGATACTGCAGAAGCCCCTGTGAGAATGGGTCCTTTGTGATCATCTGTGTCTGTAAAGAAGCTAATAGTCTGTTGCATCTTGGGATAACACATGTTCTTGTGTTCAGGGTCTCGACTCTGAAGACAGAGTTCCTGCCGCTCCTGAGTGTGTCATTTGTCTCAGAGAACAGCGTCGTGGCTGCTGTGAGTATTTTTCTTCATTCTCCCTCGGGGTGCACTGTATGTGATGCTCAGACAGGGAACAATGTGTGCTCTGTCACCCTAGCACAAAGCAGAACAGTTTTTTAGAAGAAACAGAGCTCGCTTTTTTTTTTTTTTTTTTTTTTTTTGAGATGGAGTTTTGCTCTTGTTGCCCAGGCTGGAGTGCAATGGGTGATCTTGACTCACCGCAACCTCTGCCTCCCGGGTTCAAGCGATTCTCCCGCCTCAGCCTCCCGAGGAAATGGGAATATAGGCATGTGCCACCATACCTGGCTAATTTTGTATTTTTAGAAGAGACGGGGTTTCTCCATGTTGGTCAGGCCGGTCTCGAACTCCCATCCTCAGGTGATCCACCCATCTTGGCCTCCCAAAGTGCGGGCATGAGCCACCGTGCCCGGCCTCAGAGCTCACTTTTTTTTTTGGAGACTGTCTTGCTCTGTTGCCCAGGCTGGAGGGCAGTGGCGCAGTTTTGGCTCACTGCAAGCTCCGCCTCCCGGGTTCACGCCATTCTCCTGCCTCAGCGTCCTGAGTAGCTGGGACTACAGGCGCCCGCCACCTCGCCGGGCTAATTTTTATTATTTTTTGTAGAGATGGGGTTTCACCATGTTAGCCAGGATGGTCTCAATCTCCTGACCTCATGATCCGCCCACCTTGGCCTCCTAAAGTGCTGGGATTACAGGTGTGAGCCACCGTGCCCGGCCGTGAGCCACTGTGCCTGGCCGCTCACTTTTAAGAGTAAGAGGGGGGTGGGGCACGATGGCTCACGCCTGTAGTCCCAGCACTTTGGGATGCCAAGGCGGGTGGTTCACTTGAGGTCAGGAGTTCAAGACCAGCCTGGCCAACATGGTGAAACCCCGTCTCTACTAAAAACACAAAAATTAGCCAGGCATGGTGGCAGACGCCTGTAATCCCAGCTACTTGGGAGGCCGAGGCAGGAGAATTACTTGAACCCGGGAAGCAGAGGTTGCGGTGACCTGAGATTGTGCCACTGCACTCTAGCCAGGGCAACAGAGCAAGACTCGGTCTCAAAAAAAAAAAAAAGAGTAAGAGAGGCCTGTCGTGGTGAACACTCTGCCAAGGAGGTGGGCGGTGGGCAGTGCATCCTCCAGGGACTGACTGAGTCTTGTTTCAGGGCCATGACTGCTGCCCAATGCTCTTTAACTACGATGACCGCGGCTGCCTGACCTTCGTCTCCAAGTTAGACATTCCAAAACAGAGCATCCAACGCAACATGTCTGCCATGGAACGCTTCCGCAACATGGACAAGAGAGCCACAACTGAGGACCGCAACACGGCCTTGGAGACGCTGCACCAGAATAGCATCACGTAGGTGCCGTCTGTAGAGAGGTGGTCAGGTGACAAGGTGCCTTCCTGCCCCACGCTGTTTCCTTACTGGGTTCCTACAAAAGCTCTATGCCCCTCAGGCCCAGACATTCTTTCAGGGACAAGTGCAGCAAGAAGTCTGTATCTTCCCGACCGCCAGGCTCTCATTTCCAGCTCATGGTAGGGAGGGAGTCGCCACCACCTGGTCATTCTGTCCTTCAAGGTGCAGATTACAAGGCAGCAGCCAGCAGGAGCAGTGCAGACCTTGTTGCAATCTGAGGTGGTGGGGCCTCAGGGCAGCTGCTTCCTAGGGTACCCTTTCTCAGCTACTCGAGAACAAAAGGAGACATTCCTGAATGCTGCGTTCCCACAGTAGTGCACACATAACAGAAAGCGAAGTTACAGCCTGTTGGAAAAGGTAACTGTAGCTGTCATTTCAAGTAATGGATACAAATAAGAAGATTATTTAATTAAAGGAACAGAATTTCTTATCATCATGATGACAAAGCTGAGGAGTGTCTCGACTGGGTTTTCATCAGGTATATGCAATTATGTAAGACAACAGAATTGTGTTTTGTCCAGAAAGTTTAATTTTTTTTTTTTTTTTGAGACAGAGTCTCGCTCTGTTGCCCAGGCTGGAGTGCAATGCCACAATCTCGGCTCACTGCAACCTCTGCCTCCCGGGTTCAAGCAATTCTCCTGCCTCAGCTTCCCAAGAAGCTGGGATTACAGGTGTGTGCCACCACACCTGGCTAATTTTTTGTATTTTTAGTAGAGACGGAGTTTCACCCTGTTGGCCATCCTGGTTTCAAACTGCTGACCTCAGGTGATCCAACCACCTCAGCCTCCCAAATTGCTGGAATTACAGGCGTAAGCTACCGTGCCTGGCCTGAAAGTTTGATTTTTAAGGTCTAGAGGAGAGGCTGGGCATGATGGCTTACACCTTTAATCCCAGCACTTTGGGAGGCTGAGGCAGGCAGATCACTTGAGGTCAGGAGTTCGAGACCAGCCTTGCCAACATGGCAAAACCCCATCTCTACTAAAAAATACAAAAATTAGCTTGGCGTGGTGGTACACACCTGTAATCCCAGCTACTCGGCAGGCTGAGGCAGGAGAATTGCTTGAACCGGGCAGGTGGAGGTTGCAGTGAGCCAAGATTGAGCCACTGCACTCCCGCCTGGGTGACAGAGTGAGACTCCGTCTCAAAAAAAAAAAAAAAAAAAAAAAAAAAGGCACCTGGAGGAGAAATATATGCTTGATATTCTAAATTACTGTGTTCAGAGTTGGGTCCCATGGGATTTTCCCTTACTGAGAAGCCTTTTATGTTTAGAATCTTATTGTGGTATTGATGGTGGGAGAAGTAACGGAAACCTCTAGACTTCCTGTTTGAGAGAATTACAATGAAATGCAGGTTGTGCTTCATCTTCAGCGGAGAAGGGGCAGCTCTATGTAAAATAGGCTGCAAATGCTGTATTGAAAAATGAGAACCAGAGACCTGGCACCATGGCTCACACCTGTAATGCTAGCATTTTGGGAAGCCAAGGCAGGAGGATCACTTGAGGCCAGCAGTTCAATACCATCCTGGGCAACACAGCAAGACCCCATCTCTACAAAAAAATTTTTAAGTTAGCTGGCTGTGTTGGCACGCACCTGTAGTCCCAGCTACTTGGGAGGAGTGAGCTGTGATTGTGCCACTATACTTCAGCCTGGGCTACATTGTGAGATCCTATCTCAAAAAAAAAAAAAAAAAAGAACCTGAAGGCATAGCAAAACTTACCTTTTCTCCACATTCTTCAGGTTTCTCCTTCTATAGCAAAACTCACCTTTTCTCCATTCTTTAGGTTTCTCTGTCTTGAATGACTCCGAGTTACTTCTTGTGAGTTTCTCTTACGTTTCTATACAGACCAAGTGTTAAGGAAAGAAAAAGCTCTCATTGCCTCTCTGACACTTCTAGATGAAAAATGAAAAGAACAAACCCTTGCTGATTAGTCTATTTTATTTGCAGAAATTAGGTGCTCTTTGCACTAGAACTGTGTCAGCTAACTTTTTCTGTAAAGGACCAGATAGTAAATATTTTAGACTCCTAGAGGCCATAGGTCTCTGTTGCAACTACTGAACTCTGGTTGTGGCAGGAAAGCAGGCACAGACGATGTAAACAGATGAGGTGGCTGTGTTCCCGTCAAACTTTATGGACACTCAAATTTGAATTTCATGTAATTTTCACTTCATGAAATAATAGTCTCCTTTTAATTTTTTTCCAGATGTAAAAGCCGGGTCGGGTGCAGAGGCCCACGCCTGTAATCCCAGCACTTTGGGAGGCTGGGGTGGGCGGATCACTTGAGGTCAGGTGGTCAAGACCAGCCTGACCAACATGGCAAAACCCCGTCTCTATTAAAAATACAAAAATTCGCCAGCCTGGTGGCAGGTGCTTGTAATCCCAGCTACTCGGGAGTCTGAGGCAGGAGAATCGCTTGAACCTGGGAGGTAGAGGTTGCAGTGAGCCGAGATCGCACCACTGCACTCCAGCCTGAGTGACAGAGTGAGACTCCATCTCAATAAATAAATAAATAAAATAAAAATGTAAAACCCCCCCCCTTTTTTTTTTTTTTTTTTTGAGATGGAGTCTCTGTCGCCCAGGCTGGAGTGCAGTGGCACGATCTTGGCTTACTGCAAGCTCCGCCTCCTGGGTTCACGCCCTTCTCCTGCCTCAGCCTCCCAAGTAGCTGGGACTACAGGCGCCCGCCACCATGCCTGGCTAATTTTTTTTTTTTTTTTTTTTTGTATCTTTTAGTAGAGACAGAGTTTCACTGTGTTAGTCAGGATGGTCTCAATCTCCTGACCTCGTGATCTGCCCACCTCGGCCTCCCAGAGTGCTGGGATTACAGGCGTGAGCCACTGCACCTGGCCTTTGTTTTTTTTTTTTTTTTTTTATTTAAGCTCACAGGCTGTACGGGAATAGGCAGTGTGTGCCATAGTTTGCCATCCCCTTCCCAGCGTCGGGGAAGAGGGGGGTAAGTTCTAGACATCTCAAAGGAGAAAGAAAAATATTGTCTGAGCAATGGATGATTGTCTTGAAAGCTTCCAGATAATTAGGCTAAGACAAGTTGTTTCATTTATCTGTTCCCCTGCTTGACTTGGTCGGAATCTAGTGGTGTGTCTGCTGCTAACATTTATGATGATTCACTTCAGACTCAAGGAGGGCTGTTGGCTTATCTGCACTGGCTGTCTTGGAGGCTGATTTGAGAGGTTTTGTTTGGAGCCATGGAATTCAGTCATGCTTCATCATGCCTCTGGTTTATTTAAAAACAAACAAAAATACTGTTTTCGCCATGGCTGTGGTCCTACCCACAACCTGCTCCCAGCATTTGAGTGCTGTGTGGGCTGGGTCATTCCTGCTTCCCCAGGTCACGCTAACCAAGGCAAGTTCTTAACTTCTCCCCTTGCCAGTTTTGTCTTTCCTGGACATCTGGTAATAATATGCTTTGGGGTATTTTCTGAGCCAGATTGTTGCAGCCTAATGTTCATGGATAAGTTCATAATCAGGAGTTAAAAGATAATTCATTTCCTGGCGGAGCGTGGTGGCTTATGCCTGTAATCCCAGCATTTTGGGAGACTGAAGCAGGAGGATCACTTGAGCCCAGGAGTTCAAGACCAGCTTGGGCAACATAATGAGACCCGCATCCCAGCTCTATTTAAAAAATAAAGAAGATAATTCATTTCCTTAAGCTGCCCTTACACTATTAGTCAGGAATATTTGTGTTCACTTCCACTACATACCTTATGATCTCTTTTGCTTTGCTTTTTTTCAGTCAAGTCTCTATTTATGAGGTGGACAAGCAAGATTGTCGCAAATTTTGCACTACTGGCATCGATGGAGCCATGACAATTTGGGATTTCAAGGTATTTTCTACCTAACAGAACAAATTTTGTTTGTGTTAAAACTTTTTTTTTTTTTAAGAGATAGGCTCCTTCTCTGTCACCCAGGCTGGAGTACAGTGGCACAATCATGGCTCACTGCAGCTACCAACTCCTTGCCTCCAGCAGCCCTCCCACCTCAGCCTCCCAAGCTGCTGGGACAGCAGGCATGCACCACCATGCTCCGTGAATATTTTTACAAAACTCTTATGAGAAGAATGTTTCTCATTTCTTGAAACAAAATGTTAAATCTAGTATACAGTTTAATGTCCTAATGTAAGACATTAAACTGGAAATCTCTCATTTTTTTTTCTTTCTTTTTGAGACGGAGTCTTGTTCTGTCGCCCAGGCTGCAGTGCAGTGGTGCAATATTGGCTCACTGCAACCTCCGCCTCCCGGGTTGGAGCGATTCTCCTGCCTCAGTCTCCCAAGTAGTTGGGATTACAGGAGCACACTACAACACCCGGCAATGTTTTGTATTTTTAGTACAGACGGGGTTTCACCATGTTGGCCAAGCTGGTCTTGAACTCCTGGCCTCATGTGATCTGCCCACCTTGGCCTCCCAAAGTGGTGGGATTACAGGCGTGAGCCACCATGCCAGCCTTGGAGATCTCTCTCTTTTTTTTTTTTTTTTTTTTTGAGACAGAGTTTCGCTCTTGTTGCCCAGGCTGGAGTGCAATGGCAGAATCTCGGCTCACCACAACCTCCGCCTCTGGGGTTCAAGCGATTCTCCTGCCTCAGCCTCCCAAGTAGCTGGGATTACAGGCATGTGCCACCACGCCCAGCTAATTTTGTGTTTTTAGTAGAGATGGGGTTTCTCCACGTTGGACATGCTGGTCTCGAACTCCCAACCTCAGGTGATCCACCCGCCTCAGCCTCCCCAAGTGCCAGGATTACAGGCGTGAGCCACTGCGCTCAGCCAGAGATCTCTTTAAAACCTAAAAGTCATCCGCAGAAGAACGGCACATTCTCAGTGAACTGGAATTTTTACTTCTAGATGTCCATTTATTCATTGAGGAAAAATGGAGTGCTGTTTTGGAAACAGGCCCTATTGGACACCAGCCCAGGTTTAACTATATAGATACATATTTATAGCTGACACTAATTAATTTAATAAACATTTAGTACATATCTCCTGGGTGCCATGCATGATGCTGAGCACTGAGAATATCCAATCTGAACAAGCCTGTCTGGTAGAAGAGAGAGGTGGATACGGGGGCTGGGTAGGGGATTCGGCAGAGCTCAGAAGAGAAGCCAGTGCCTCTGTTTTCACACAGAGGAATCTGGGGGGATGCGTGGACTGCAGGGAACAGGTTGCACCTGAGCGGCATCCTGAGCTGCGATGGGTTTTGGAGGGAGGGACTGTGAGTTGAGAAGGCACAGGCGAGCATCCTCAGCTGCAAGTGCAGCACACCCAGGGCAGCCCTGGGCTTCAGAGAGCGCACACTGCCTCTGAGGCGCTGCCCGTGGTGTGGTCCTCCGGAAGCACGGATGGAACTAGAAAAAAGAGCTCTAGGTAGCCAGGCGCAGTGGCTCATGCCTGTCTTCCCAGCACTTTGGGAGGCCGAGGTGGGAGAATCGCTTGAGGCCAGGAGTTTTGAGACCAGTTTGGGCAACATAGCGTGACCCCATCTCTATAAAAAAGCCAGGTGCAGCCAGGCGCACTGACCCACTCCTGTAATCCCAGCACTTTGGGAAGCTGAGGCTCGTTTCTCCTCACTGCTTTCCTGTCTTGAGCACAGGAGTTCGAGACCAGCCCGGGCAACACAGTGAGATCCTGTCTCTATTTAAAAATATACATATATATATTTTTAAAAACCAGGTGCAGTGACGCATGCCTTTAGTTCCAGCTACTTGAGAAGCTGAGGCAGGAGGATCACTCGAGCCCAGGAGTTGGAGGCTGCAGTGAGCTGTGGTCACACCACTGCACTCCAGCCTGGGGCAACAGAGCAAGACCCTATCTTTAAAAAAAAAAAAAAGAGTGAGGAGTGTGCCCAGAGCCTGTGTGTGGGGCAGTGGGGAAAAGGCACACCTGGCCTGGAGGAGCCAGCAGGGGGAGCCCCGGCCTGGAGTGTCTCTGCGGGGTGAGTCCTGGGAGATCCTGTTTCAGGTGGGGCAGGGCCAGGTTCAGGGTGGGGACAGGCAGAACCTTCCCTGAGGAAGAGGGAGTGGTGTCATACCTACCTCGGAGTGGACACTCCTCAGTGACATCAGTGCTCTTCCCACCTTTTCCAAGACCCTCGAGTCTTCCATCCAGGGCCTCCGGATAATGTGAAGCTGAGTGAGCCTCCACCATCCAGCATGACAAACTGTGGCCGACTGCAGCTGTGCCGTGGCACGATGGCGAGGAAGCCAGCCCCAAGGAAACACTGAAAACACATATCACGCCAATGCCGTGTGGTTTTGTTTGAATATAAAATTGGTGAAAGTGTTGGTTTTTTTAAGGCAGTAATTTTTTTTGTTTGTTTTTTTGCGATTTCATTCCATTCTTGACCAAAGCTTCTCTTTAAGTAGTTTATTATGGAAAATTGTCACACTAACTTAAAAGACAGGGTGAGGGAGATATGTAAATTGTCCACTAGAAAATTAAATAAAAGAACTGAATGTGGTTTTGGTTTTGTTTCTTTGTAGTATTTCAATTTTTAGTAGAAAAATATGAGCGAATTCTTCATTCGATTCGGTTTTTTTTAGGCAAAATCTTAGATCCTTGGTTTCTTAAATTGTACCATTCTATACAACCTTGAACCAAAAAGCACCATTTAGTGAGGGGTGAGAGAGAACCGTTTCTGAACATTGCAATACTTCTGCAAAGTAGGTTGTGTCGGTCTGTTTTGTGTTGCAATAAAGGAATACCTGAGGCTGGGTAATTTGTTTAAGAAAAAAGATTTATTTGGCACACGGTTCTGCCGGTTGGACAAGAAGCATGGTGCCTGCGTCTGCTTTTGGGGAAGCCTCAGGAAGGTTTTACTCATGGCGGAAGGCAAAGGGGAAGCAGGCGTGTCCCATGGCGGGAGAGGATGCAAGAGAGAGTGGGGAGGACCAGGCTCCTTGAAACAACCAGGTCATAGAGTGAGAACACACTCATTCCTGCCAGGGGGCACCAAGCCATTCATGAGGGATCCGCCCCATGACCCAAACACCGCCCACCAGGCCCCACCCCAACACTGAGGATCGCATTTCAACATGAGATTTGGAAGGGACACACAGCCAAGCCCTGTCAGAGGTACACCGTTCCCGTCTTGCATGTGAGCAACAGAGAAGCCCACCTCCACTGAGCAGCCAAGCCCGAATGGGAGCCTGCCCTGGGAGGCCCTGGGGCCCGGTGCCCACAGCACGGCAGCCCACTGTTAGCAGTGCACCTGCCAAGGGTACACTGTGGGGGGTGTGCAAGGGGGCGGGAAAGGGGAAAGTCAGCATCTTGGCTTAGAGATGATTGTGCCCACACTGAGCTACTTTCATCATGATGAGACGTGAAGTTTGACATTCCATGGCAGAGAATCTTAAGAGGTATAAGTATAAATGAAAAGCAAAATAAGTGAAGAGTAGCCGGAGCCTGGCCACATCCTTGATCTCATGGCTCCCTTCTAGAATGCTGGTAACAGTGCTTCCCAAGGCACATCATGATGTGCTCGAGAGAAGGTAATTTGGCCTTCTTGTGACTCATGGGAAGAGCCCTCACTCCAAGAGGGAATCCTACCTAGCATCAGGGGTGCTGGCCTCATGGCCCTGCCTGGTCCCTATAGTGTCGTCTCTGGGCCCCCAGTGGCAGGAGCTCCTTTGTGTACACGTTTGTATACATAGTGCATTGGCAAGGCTCTGTGAGGGTAGACAAAAACTGGCCATAAAGCAGGAATTAGCTGAAGATTTCTCTTTTAGCCGGACGCGGTGGCTCACGCCTGTAATCCCAACACTTTGGGAGGCCGAGGCGGGCAGATCACCTGAGGTCCAGAGTTTGAGACCAGCCTGACCAACATGGGGAAACCCCATCCCTATTAAAAATACAAAATTAGCCAGGCATGGTGGTGCATGCCTGTAATCCCAGCTACTTGGGAGGCTGAGGCAGCAGAATCACTTGAACCCAGGAGGCAGAGGTTGTGGTGAGCCGAGATCATGTCATTGCACTCCAGCCTGGGCAACAAGAGTGGAATTCCGTCTCAAAAAAAAACAAACAAAAAATTAGCCAGGTGTAGTGGTGGGTGCCTGTAATCCCAGCTACTCAGGAGGCTAAGGCAGGAGAACTGCTTGAACCCAGGTTGCAGTGAGCTGAAATCATGCCACTGCACTCCAGCCTGGGGGATAGAGCAAGACACTGTCTCAAAAAAAAAAAAAAAAAAAAAGTTCAGGTGCGGTGGCTCATGCCTGTAATCCCAGCACTTTCGGAGGCCGAGGCGGGTGGATCACGAGGTCAGGAGATTGAGACCATCCTGGCTAACACAGTGAAACCCTGTCTCTACTAAAAATACAAAAAATTAGCCAGGCGTGGTGGCGGGTGCCTGTAGTCCCAGCTACTCGGGAGGCTGAGGCAGGAGAATGGTGTGAACTCGGGAGGCGGAGCTTGTAGTGAGCCAAGATGGCACCATTGCACTCCAGCCTGGGCAACAGAGCGAGACTACGTCTCAAAAAAAAAAAAAAAAAAAAACCTACAAAATTGACTTACTTTTGCCTCTAAGAACTTAATAGCCCCAGAGTTATTTTGCTGTTTTTTTTTCTTTTTTAAATAAAAACATTTTGAAATTATAATAGAGACAGGGTCTCTCTGTGTTGCCCAGGCTGGTCTCAAACTGGGCTTAAGCAGTCCTCTTGCCTCAGCCTCCCAAAGTGCTGGGATCACAGGTGTGAGCCACTGTACCCGGCCTATTTTGCCTTTTTTTTTGTTTTTAAGATGGAGCCTCTTTCTCTGTCAACCAAGCTAGAGTGCAGTGGCATGATCTCGACTGACTGCAGCCTCTACCTTCCAGGTTCAAGTGATTCTCATATTTCAGCCTCCTGAGTAGCTGGGATCACAGGTGACCCCAGTCTCCGAGTAGCTGGGATTACAGGCGTATACCACCACGCCTGGCTAATTTATTTTGCCATTTTTTAACACAGGCCATTTCTCATGTGGGGAGGAAGGCCCACTCCAGTCACCGCAGCCAGAAGCCCTCAGTGCTTTATTTCAACGCTGGGGCCTTTTGAGTTTGTGACGCTCCGTCCTTCTCTCACTCTACCTTTGAGACTCAGACCAGGCCTCTGTCAACAATGACTACAGTCTGGGATGTTCTGAGAGGGTTCTTCAGGAAAGGTGTGTGAGCCACGCCCTGAATGCAATACTTTAGCTAACTATGCAGGCACCAAGAAAAGCATTTGGAAGCCATTAACTACCCCTCATAACAAACCTGTAGGGTTGGAACTGTTATTAGCACATTTTTCAGATGGCAAAATTCCAGAGAGGGGAATGAGCAGTCTCTCCAAAGCCCTGGTAGTAACCACTAAGCATGTGCTCCCCACTGGGCGAGGGAAATACCTTAGTGGCAGCCCCTTTTCAGCTCACCCACGCTCAGGGGCAGGGCCCTGTCACTGGAACTGATGAGAAGGTATTTGAGGCCGGGCGCGGTGGCTCATGCCTGTAATCCCAGCACTTTAGGAGACCAAGACGGGTGGATCCCTTGAGGTCAGGAGTTCAAGCCCAGCCTAGCCAACATGGTGAAACCCCCTTCTCTACTACAAATACAAAAATTAGCCAGGCATTTGGTGGCACGCACCTGTAATCCCAGCTACTTGGGAGGCTGAAGCACGAGAATTGCTTGAACAATTGCTGGGAGGCGCAGGTTACAGTGAGCCAAGATCATGCCACTGCACTCCAGCCTGGGCAACAGCGAGACTCCATCTCGAAAAAAAAAAAAAAAAAGAGAGAGCAAGAAGGTATTTGACAATAGCTTGTGGGTTTCATTGTAGACCTCGGTTTGTCAATTAAACTGACACATCAGGCCATGTGGCTTGGAAGGGGGCTGTGATGGGATGTGGAATGCTGAGCGAGCGTTATGGGGGCCCCAGCTGTGGGGTACATCTGCCTTGCAGGCCTTTAGCCACCTTACCAGATATGTGGCCTTGGGGCTTTGGCCCCAAGGTTTTATCCTCTCCCCTCCTGCTGTCAGTTGGGATGGATCCCTTGATCCCAGGGAAAGTGACCCACATTCTGGGGTGGACCAGTGGGACAAAGGGGAGATTATACTGGATACTGGGAGCTCTTAGAAAAGGTCCCTGCCACCACTCCCCCTCCATCTCCCATCTCCCTGGTCTGCCTTGGCCCACCCACTGCTTGTCTGCAGTCAACCTGGCTGCCATTTTGTGACCAGGAGGCAATAAAACTGGTGCTTGAAGCTGGGAGGCAGAGGTTGTAGTGAGCCGAGATTGTGCCACTGCACTCCAGCGAGACTCCATCTCAAAAAAAAAAAAAATAGCGACAGGCAAGGGGCAGAAAGCCAGCAAGAACCTGGGAGACTGCACCAGCCCTGGCCTGCCTCCCCCACGTCGGCCAGCCCTGGAGAGTCACAGCCTGGGTTTGTGGCTGCATTTCTTGGAAACATGAGAAGGCAATAAAGGAAGCAGGAGTGTGTAGCATCTTCGTCCCAGGGCCCTGCACAAAGCCAATTCCAGGAAGAAACAGAAAGCTCTCCAAGTTGTTCTGGGAGCTCCAGATGAAATCCTTCCATCACCAAGTTCCCTAACCCAAAGTGTTTCTCCACGTAGGGCTTAGAAAACTTTCTCCCCCAAAGGAGCCATTTCAAATAATGCCTTCCATTGCTTTCCAATCTGAGGTCTGCTTTCTCCCATCCACTGAGTCTTCCCTCCACGACTGAAGGCCTGTGGGACGGGTGGGCAGGTGGACAGTGCTTGTCAGCTTCACTTTACAGATGTGGAAACTGAGGCACGGTTACACTACAGGTTAAGTGGCAGCACCAGAACTGGACCCACTTTCTTTCTTATTTTTCCTTTTTTGAGATGAAGTCTCGCTCCATCACCCAGGCTGGAATGTAGCCTGGTTACAGTGATCTCGACTCACTGCAACCTCTGCCTCCCGAGTTCAAGTGATTCTCCTGCCTCAGTCTCCAGAGGAGCTGGGATTACAGGTGTGCGCCACCATGCCCAGCTAATTTTTTTTGTATTTTTAGTAGAGACGGGGTTTCACCATGTTGGCCAGGCTGGTCTGGAACTCCTGACCTCAAGTGATCTGCCTGCCTCAGCCTCCTAAACTGCTGGGATTACAAGCGTGAGCCACTGCGCCCAACCTTTTTTGGGGGGGGGATGGAGTCTTGCTCTGTTATCGGCTCACTGCAACCTCCACCTCCCTCATTCAAGAGATTCTCCTGCCTCAGCCTCCTGAGTAGCAAGTAGCTGGGACTACAGGCATGTGCCACCACACCCAACTAATTTTTGTATTTTTGTTTTGTTTTGTTTTGTTCTTCGAGACGGTCTCACTCTGTCACCCAGACTGGAGGGCAATGGCGTGGTCTCGGCTCACTGCAACCTCCGCCTCCCAGGTTCAAGCGATTTTCCTGCCTCAGCCTCCCAAGTAGCTAGGATTACAGGCATGTGCCACCACACCCAGCTAATTTTTGTATTTTTAGTAGAGACAGCGTTTCACTATGTTGGCCTGACCTCGAACTCCTGACCTCGTGATCCGCCCGCCTCAGCCTCCCAAAGTGCTGGGATTACAGGCGTGAGCCACTGCACCCAGGCTTTTTTTTTTTTTATTAGAAATGGGTTTTCACCATGTTAGTCAGGCTGGTCTCACCCTTCTGACCTTTTGTGATCAGCCTGCCTCCGCTTCCCATAGTGCTGGGATTACAGGCGTGAGCCACCATACCCGGCCTGGACTCAGTTTTCTACCACTGGATCATTCATTAACACATCTGTTAAGATGTGTGTTGAGTGACTCAGGCACTGGGCTCTGTCATGGGCCCAGGGGAGAGAAGAGGGAACAGTACAGCCAAGGCTGCGGTTCGCATAGGCTTTTAGAGCCTTTACATCAACTCAGGTGACCTTAGTTTACATTTTCGCAGATAGGAAAAAGAAGTCTTGAGGTATGCATATTTGTTAGGATGCTTTGATGATTCGCAGCAGAAAAACTCAAAGCAGCCTAAAAATAAAGTGGAGGCTGCACACCGTGGCTCACGTCTGTAACCCCAGCACTTTGGGAGGCTGAGGCAGGACGATTTCTTGAGGCAAGGAGTTCGAGACCAGCCTGGGTCACACAGGGAGCGCCCTGTCCATACAAAAATTTTAAAAATTAGCTGGGTGTAGTGGCGCATGCCTGTGGTCCCTCCCAGCTACGAGAGAGGCTGAGGTGGGAGAATCACTTGAGGCCAGGAGTTTGATACCAACCTGCACAACATAACAAAAACACTATCCTTATAAAAAATTTTTTTTTTTTTGAGAAGGAGTCTCGCTCTCTCACCCAGGCTGGAGTGCAGTGGCGTGATCTTGACTCACTGCAATCTCCGCCTCCTGGGTTCAAGTGATTTTCCTGCCTCAGCCTCTGGAGTAGCTGAGATTACAGGCGTGCGCCACCACACCCGGCTAAGTTTTGTATTTTTAGTAGAGACAGGGTTTCACCATGTTGGTCAGGCTGGTCTCGAACTCCTGACCTCAAACGATCCGCCTGCCTTGGCTTCCCAAAGTGTTAGGATTACAGGCATGAGCCACCGTGCCCAGCCTATAAAAATTTTAAAAATTAGCCAGGTGTGATGGTGCACACCTGTAGTCCCAAGTGCTCGAGAAGCTAAGGCGGGAGGATCACTTGAGCCCAGGAGCTGGAGGCTTCAGTGAGCTGTGATTGCGTCACTACATTCCAGCCTGGGTAAAAGAGCGAGACCCTGTCTCTAAAACATATTAATTAATTAAGCGGATAACTTGGCTCACATATCTGAATCTTTGGAGGCAGGTTGGGCTCAGACCTGCCAGTCAGAGGTGACCAGAGCTCCGGTTACTTCTCTGACCTTCTCTCGGCTCTGCACTCTCCCTGCAGCTTTCCTTGTTGCTGTTCCACTTCCGCGTTCCACTTACGAGTCCAGATTCCTGCAGCTCGCCCAGAAGGGGCTTTGTGCGCTGGATCATCAGCTGAAGTCCTGGGCTTTGCTTTGATTGGGTCATCTTAGGTCACAAGTGCAGCAGGACAGGGAACACCGTGAGCTGATTTAGACCACTCAGGGCCACTTGGGGTCATTCCCTGGGCATCTACAAAGCGGCAGAAGAGTAGGATGGAAGCCAGGGAAGCAGCAACAGGGTCACCTCAGTTACCCTACACTTGTCCCTGTGGGAAGAGGGCTGCCGGTACAGACCCCTTGAAGCTTTTTATCTGCTTGAACTAAAACCACCGCCTGTGTTTGCTGAGGTTGCCGACATCTGTCTGAGAAAATATGCAGGAGCAGCAAGGTTGGGGGGGCTCACAAAAGTTCGAGCACTTCCTGTGTGCACACTGTATGACCCGATTCACACACTTGGACACATTTAATCCTCCCAACCACCCTAGGGGGTCGAATTCAGTGGAAAAGAGAGCGGCGGCTAAGGGCACCTCCAATGGGGAGGGTGTCGGGGCAAAGCGACCTGAGACCCCCAGCCACATCCTGCAGGACAAACCAATGTCGGCAGGTGAGGACGGGGTGGGAATAGTGTTCCAGGCAGAAGGAACAGCGAGTGTCAAAGCCTCTAAGCCTGACAGGGTGGGAGTCTGGCCTCGGATCTCCAGAGATCCAGGAAGACCCTGCACAAATACTAGAGAGAGGGGTCTGAAGGAGACAAGAGGAGGGAAGGTTTTTGTTGTTGTTTGAGAGGAAGTCTCGCTCTGTTGCCAGGCTGGCGTGCAGGGGCCCCATCTTGGCTCACTGCAGCCTCTGCCCCCGGGGTTCAAGCAATTCTCGTGCCTCAGCCTCCCGAGTAGCTGGGATTACAGCAGCGCTCCATCACGCCATGGGGCTCCTTGCAGCTAATTTTTTTTTTTTTGAAACAGAGTCTCACTCTGTCGCCCAGGCTGGAGTGTAATGGCGCCATCTCGGCTCACTGCAACCTCTGCCTCCTAGATTCAAGCGATTCTTCTACCTCAGCCTCCCGAGTAGCTGGGATTACAGGCATGCGCCACCACGCCTGGCTAATTTTTGTATTTTTTAGTAGAGACGAGGTTTCACCGTGATAGCCAGGATGGTCTCGATCTGAGCTCGTGATCCTCCCGCCTCGGCCTCCCAAAGTGCTGAGATTACAGGTGTGAGCCACCGCGACCGGCCGAGGTAAGGTTTTCACTGGGGTCTCTTCCATCTGCCTGGCCGCCAGGCCACGTATCCACTGAAGAGGCAGAGGGTCAGGATGGGAAGACTCCGGGGACCACCTAGCCCAAGACCCGCAATCAGGCGGCTGCAAGGCTAACCGGGTAACTTAAAGAAGTGAAGCCGATTGACGTGAAACAGAAAGGAAAGAAGTTAACTGGCCGGCCAGCGTCAGCAGGGGCGGCCAGTGTCACCCTGCCCGGGGACAGCACCCCTGTTTCGTGGCGAGGACACGGAGGGCCAAGGGGGCGGGGCCGGGCTGCCCTGGCCACGCCCGGACCGCCTGCTCCCCGCCCAGGGCCTGCACAGTTGGCGCCCACCGGCATCAGCGTGAAGGGAGCTCCTCGCCGGCTGGGGACGGGGCTGCAGGGCTCGCTAGCCGCTCACCTGCGTGTGAGCGCGGAGCCCGCAGTACCCGCCGTCCGGGCTCAGAGGACGTGACTCCCCGACCCTGCGCCCGGCAGTCCCCGGGGGCCGTGCGCCCGGCCCAGGCTCGGAGGTCCAGCCCAGCGGCGGCTCAGGCTGCGCGCCTGGCTCCCAGCCTCAGTTTCCCCATTGGTAAAGCATTGACGGTGGTTGCGGACGGCTTCTGCGGACAGAGCCTTGGGCTCCGACGTCTGCGCGGGTACCGGCAGCACCCCCACCCCGAAGGGAGGGCGGGACCTGGATCTCGCGACCGCTGCCCCAGGTCCCCGCCCCCGGGCCCTACCGGGCTGAGGTCGGCAGGCCCCGCCCCCCGCCCACGAGGAAGTGGCTGCTGCTCCGGCGCGGAGCCCAGAGCCGGTTCGGCGCGTCGACTGCCCAGAGTCCGCGGCCGGGACGCGGGAGGTGAGGGCCGTGGGGGCGCCCGGAGGTGGGGGTCAGGGGAGCCGCCCGGAGGTGGGGGTCAGGGGAGCCACCTGGAGGTGGGGGGACGCGTAGATGTGGGGCGCCGCCTGGGAGTGAGCGGGACTGGAGGGATGAGAGGGGGTGCAAGGAGGGGACCGGGGGGCGCCTGGAAGTGAGGACGCATAGATGTGGGGCGCCGCCCAATAGGGGCACGGGGATGAGTGGGGGCACATGGAGAGGAGGGGGCGCGGGGACGAGGGGCTCACGGAAAGGAGAGGGAGCCCTGGGATTGGAGGGGGCGCGGGGGTGGCCTCAGGGCCAGACTGTGGAAACGCGGGCTCCCAGCGCACCGGGCGCCCTCGGGGCGTCCCCAGCCCCCGGCCCCAAGCTTCCGCCTCGTGCCTTCCGCCCCGGCTCCCCGGCCCCCATCCCCAGCCTTGCCCCGCGGTCGGTCTGTGTCGCCCCGTTACTTCGGGCCGGCGGGGCCCCACGCCCAGTCACTTCCCCTCCATCCCCGGAGCCTTCCGGGTTGCAGCCGCCGGGAAATGAGCTGGCGTCTCCTGCCGCCCCGCCCCTGCCCTCCTGGCCGCTCCCGCTGCTCCCACCCGCCTCCCCCGGGCCAGGTCCGAGGGGTCCCGTACGGGGCGGGCCTGGCTGGCGGGGTCCCGGAACGCACCCCCTCAGCTGCAGGGCTCCGCGGCCAGGGCAGATCCGAGCAGCCCCTCCCTTTCCGGAGGCGCTGGGAGAGCAGCCTGGCCGCCTAGGGCGGGGCGGGGCCGGGCTGCACCCGCGGGCAGTGAAGGGATCAGGAGTGCAAGCCCTGGGGAGTCAGACCTCCCCCTGCCTCCTCTGCCAATGCAGCCCGGAGGCTACCACCACCCATCCCGGCCGGGCGCGGTGGCTCACACATAGAATCCTAGCATTTTGAGAGGCCCAGGCGGGAGGATCGCTTGAGGCCAGGAGTTGGAGGCCAGCATGGACAGCATTGCGAGACCCTTTCTCTATTAAAATAAATAAATAAAATGTAGCCAGGCGCTGTGGCTCATGCCTGTAATCCCAACACTTTGGGAGTCGAGGTGGACGGATCACTTGAGGTCAGGAGTTCGAGACTAGCCTGACCGACATGGTGAAACCCTGTCTCTACTAAAAATACAAAAATTACCCAGGCATGGTGGCACGCACCTGTAATCCCAGCTACTCAGGAGGCTGAGGCAGGAGAATTGCTTGAACCCGGGAGGCAGAGGTTGCAGTGAGCCGAGATCACGCCATTGCACTCCAGCCTGGGCAACAGAGCAAGACTCCGTCTCAAAAAAAAAAAAGCCGCGTAACATGCCTGTAATCCCAGCTACTTAGGAGGATGAGGCAAGAGAATTGCTTGAACCTGCCTTGGCAGTGAGCCAAGACTGTACCACTGCACTGCAGCCTCAGCAACAGAGCCAGACTCCGTCTCTAAATAAATAAATAAAATCTTAGGGACCTAGGTAGGAGTGCCAGCTTCTCCCTTCACTGGCCAGTGACTGGTAAGCCACCCAACTCCTGCCAGCCTCAACTTTCCTTATCTGGAAAATGGGAACCTTAAGGACTGGGAGGCTGAAATGCAATACTGCAAGACACCTGGCAGCGTGTCAGGCGCTGACAGTATAAACGTGCGTTTGTTGCTCACCTTGATCATAGTGTTCCCCCAGGTGAACCTAACTTCCTGGCCTCCAAGATTTGGGGTCAGAGTCCCAAGCTGCGTCATTTAGTAGAAGCCGAGTGACTTTGAACAAATCGTTGCTTTTGTCTGAGCCTGGGTTTCCTCCTGTACAAACTGAAGGTAAAAAGCAAACAGGCTGGGCGCGGTGGCTCACGCCTGTAATTCCAGCACTTTGGGAGGCCGAGGCAGGCAGATTACCTGAGGTCGGGAGTTCGAGACCAGCCTGACCAACGTGGTGAAACCCCGTCACTACTAAAAATACAAAATTAGCCAGGTGTGGTGGTGGGCACCTGTAATCCCAGCTACTCAGGAGGCTGAGGCAGGAGAATCGCTAGAACCTGGGAGGCGGAGGTTGCGGTGAGCCAAGATCATGCCGCTGCACTCCAGCCTGGGGTTACAAAGCGAGACTCTGTCTCCAAAAAAAAAAAAAAGGCAAACAAAAAATGTCTCAGGCTTGCTTCAGGGGGAGAATGGTGAAAGTTCTGGGTAAAATCGCCCTGATAGATGCCAGTAAAGTTTGTTTCTTACATATGTCTGTACATAATCCATTGATAGGTCTTTTTCTTTTTTTCTGGAGTCCGGGTCTCATTGTGTTGCCCAGGCTATAGTGCCATGGCTTGATCATAACTCACTTTAGCCCCAAACTCCTGGGCTCAAGGGATCCTCCTGAGTAGCTGGGATTACAGGTATGTTCCTCCATGCCCAGCTAATTTTTAAATGTTTAGTAGAGGTAGGGTTTTGCTGTGTTGTCCAGGCTGGCCTCAAACTCCTGGCCTTAAGCGATCCTCCTGCCTTGGCCTCCCAAAGTGCTGGGGTTACAGGCATGAGCCTCCACGCCTGCCTTATACGTGTTTTCTTTTTTTTTTTTTCCTTTTTTTTTTTTTTGAGACAGTGTCTTGTTCTGTTGCCCAGGCTGGAGTGTGGTGACACTACCTTGACTCACTGCAGCATCTGCCTCGCGGGTTCCAGTGATTCTCCTGCCTCAGCCTCTCAGGTAGCTGGGATTACAGGTACATGCCAATATGCCCGGCTAATTTTTATATTTTTAGTAGAGATGGGGTTTCACCATGTTGGCCAGGCTGGTCTCGAACTGCTGACCTCAGGTGATCCGCCCACCTCGGCTTCCCAAAATGCTAGGATTACAGGCGTGAGCCACTGCGCCCAGCTTCTTCTTCTTTTTTTTTTTTTTTTGTTTATTTGGAGGTGGTGGAGTTTCACTCTGTCGCCCAGGCTGCAGTGCAGTGGCACAATCTCAGCTAACTGCAACCTCTTCCTCTCGAGTTCAAGTGATTCTCTTGCCTCGACCCCCCGAGCAGCTGGGATTACAAGTGCCCACCACCAAGCCCAGATAAATTTTGTATTTTTAGTAGAGAGGGTTTTACCATGTTGGGCAGGCTGGTCTCAAACTCCCAACCTCAGGTGATCCACCTGCCTCCGCCTCCCAAAGTCTGGGATTACAGGTGTGAGCCACCGCACCCGTCGGCTGATAGGTCTTTTCTAATATTAATAATTACATAGCATCTCAACATGTTAATGTCACAATTTACTCTTTCCATATTGTCACCTGGTTTTTCCACACTGTCACCATTATAAAGACAGCTATTATAAACATGTTTGCTTTATTTTTTAGATGAGGTTTCACTCTGTCACCCAGGCTGGAGTACAGTGACGAGATCTCGGCTCACTGCAACCTCCACCTTCCCAGCTCAAGGAATCCTCCAGCCTCAGCCCCTCAGATAGCCAGGACTACAGGCGTACAGCATCACATCCCGCTAATTTTTTTTTTTTTTGGTAGTTTTTATAGACACAGGGTTTTGCCATGTTGCCCAGGCTGGTCTCCGAACTCCTGGACTCAAGTGATCCACCTGGCTTGGCCTCCCAAAATGGTGGGATTACAGGCGTGAGCCATGGCACCCCACCTGTTTGCTTTTAAAAAAGAAAAATGGGGCCAGGCGTGGTGGCTCACACCTGTAATCCCAGCACTTTGGGAGGCCGAGGCGGGTGGATCACAAGGTCAGGAGTTCGAGACCAGCCTGTCCAACATGGTGAAACCCCATCTCTACTAAAAACAAAAACAAAAATTAGCTGGGCGTGGTGGCGGGCACCTGTAGTTCCACCTACTGGGGAGGCTGAGACAGGAGAATTGCTTGAACCTGGGAGGCGGAGGTTGCAGTGAGCCGAGAATGTACCACTACACTCCAGCCTGGGCGACAGAATGAGACTACATCTCAAAAATAAAAAAGAAAAAGAAAGAAAAATGTGTTGCTGTTTTCTTAGGACCAAATGGGTATATGTGACCAAAGAATGTTAATTTTCTTTTTCTTTTTTTTTTTTGAGACGGAGTCTCGCTCTGTCCTCCAGGCTGGAGTGCAGTGGCGCAGTCTCGGCTCACTGCAAGCTCCGCCTTCCGGGCTCACGCCATTCTCTTGCCTCAGCCTCCCGAGTAGCTGGGACTACAGGCGCCCGCCACCACACCCAGCTTAATTTTTTGTATTTTTGGTAGAGACGGGGTTTCACCGTTTTAGCCAGGATGGTCTCGATTTCCTGACCTCGTGATCCACCCACCTCGGCCTCCCAAAGTGCTGGGAGTATAGGCGTGAGCCACCACACCTGGCCAGAATGCTAATTTTCAAGTTCCTGTTAGTGTTATTCTGTTCTATTAATATTTGGTCCCACCCACTTGTTGAATTGAGTGCCCTTCAGAAGAATTAAACCAATTAGCAACAAATGACAATTTCTCCACAGCTCTGCTAGCATTGAATTTTGTGTGTTTTTGTTTTGTTTGGATGACTAACCGGTGCTTTAATGGTACCTTACGATTGTTTTCATGTGTGTTTCTTGACTTCACTCTGCGTGGTTGGTAAGACTTCAAGAGCAGAGCTGGAGAGGGAAGGATAGGGGTAGCAAGGGCTCTGACCCAGCATAGGAAGTTGAGTAACCGCTTAGCACGGTGCAAATTAGCCTGCTGGCTGCTCTATCCAAGAACTGCCTGAGCTGGGTGGAGACTTCCCGGAGCGCCTGTAATGCTGAGATCTTTCCTCCAGGCAGCTCCTCCTTGGTTTAGCCTCTGATACAGCCAAACCTCTGGATTCAGGGAAACCTAGGGAAGCCAGGCAAGAAGGGTCCCGCAGCCTGTGCCTAGTCTAGCCCCAGCCTCATCTGGATTAAGATAGGAGGGAAATATTGGCTGAGGGCACCCAGCCAGTATGAAGACAGCTAGAATGTAAACCCAGCACAGTAAGGGAGAGAGTATCAAGGCCCAGGACTTTAGAGTGCCTCACCACCACCACCCCGCCGCTGGGCAGCCTGAGGCTTTCTTTGCCTGGCACCACCATGCCTGGCTAATTTTTTTTTTTTTTTTCAAGTGGAGACGGGGATTTGCCATGTTGGCCAGGATGGTCTCGCCATGTTGGCCAGGATGGTCTCAAACTCCTGACCTCAAGTGATCCACCCGCCTCGGCCTCCGAAAGTGCTGGGATTACAGGCGTGAGCCACTGTGCCCGGCTATCCCTTCCTCTCTCTGGTTCCTTAACATCAAACAGGCCCACAGTGCTGGCTCACAGGGCCACAGTGATAGTGGGTTGGTGTCCTGGATCCCTCCCCCAGGAGCCATCACTGAGACCTTATGCTGTCAACACTGGTGGGTGAAGCAGCCCTCGTATTTTTCTCCTGAGACATCCATAGCATAGCAGGGTAATTGGCAGGCGGGGGTGGGCACACGCTGGCTCACGCAGGCTTGGTAGGTGAGAGGTTTTCCTGGGGATGATGAAGTTGGAGTGTCCCCGGCTAGAATCCCTGAGGCAGGAGACTGGAGCCCCGTGGCAGCATTGGCTGAGAGAAGCCACTCCCTTTTTGCTCTCCCACTTCCTCACTGGTAAGATGTGGGGTTTGGGGAGTTATCGCAGAGGCGCTTTGGGTTTCAGCTGCTTTGCAGAAGTTATGGAAAAAGGGAAATGAGTCTTCCTCTCTCTCGCCCCCTTAACACTTCTCCTTTGCCCCATTTAAGGGGTTTGTTCAACAGATTAGGAAGTATTTCTGCTAATTCATGCTGAAGTGTGATTGGCTGATAGGCGTGGTCTCAACCTCCCTCCTCTGCCAGTCACTAGTGTACCACTGTGGCCATCTTTTCCAGCCCCTCCTCTGCCCCTTGAGTATGTCTGGGTCCTAGAAACAGTGGTCAGGGCTCTTCAAGTCCTCTCGGTTGCCCTTGCCCACTGGCACACGTGGGGGTTGCTGTCTTCAGCAGAGCCAGCCACTCCGTCTTCACAGCCAGGGCAGAGATGTGGCTGGGCACACAGCAAGCATGTGACCACTGATGCTGGGATGTCAGAGTCTGTGCATCAACCCAGGGTTCTGAGTCTGGGCTCTCCCACCCTCATCCCCGGAGGTTCCTTCAGTCTGGGCCTCCTGGGGCTGAAAGGGAGGGAAAAATTGGCCTCAGCTGGAGTCCTGGGGCCAACCAGAGCCTGGGTGGAGTGTGAAAGTGGGCTTCTGGCCTTCACCCTGCCCCTGCCCTGCTGGTGACCTTGGACCATGGGGGTTGTCGGGGTGTAGATGAGCACCATGAATCAGTCACAGGCCTTGAGCTTCTCTCTGCACAGTGTTGGCATCAGATGTGGGTGGTGATGTCCCAGCCCGGGAACACAGGAAACGCTCAGGGAAACCCCCATCAGACCTGCTGACATGGCTGAGGGCGCTGAGGTGGTGCTTCCGGGGCCCTCACCTTACACAAAGAGGCCTTATAAGGAGAGAGAGGCTGCAGAGGCAGCCCCAGTGGGTGCCGGGTGCTTGTTCTGGGTAAGGCTGCCCACACGTGCAAAGTGTGCTTGTGGACACAGTGCGCTTGCATGTGTGCAAGGCTGAACATACGTGTGTGCAGGCCTGCAGTGTGCCTGTGTGTGAGGCTGAACACGCATGTGCATGTGGGCAGTATGGTCATGTGTGCAAGGCTAAACGTGCTTAAAGTGTGGGGAGGTGCAGTGTGCATGTGTGTGTGCAAGGCTGAACATGCAAAGTGTGCTTGTGTGTGTGAGGCTGAACACGCATGTGTGTGTGTGTGTGTGTGGCCTGACCCTGCGCTGCGTGTGTCTACTTGCTCAGCAAATGCTGACTGGGGACCCACCGGGGTCCTGTTCTAAGCATGAAGGAAACATGAGGTCCCTGCCCCACGCAGGTACACGTGCACGTGTGTGTGTCCTGTGCTGCTCCAGGAATCTTCCAGGACATCCTGTTACAAGTGAAAGCAAGCGGTTTCGATCTGGAGTGAGCAGGAGGTGGACAGGGCCTTCCAGGCAGTGAGCGCAGGGGGCTTTGTGTTGCGACCTCGGGCAGGCTGGTCACTGAGCCCTGTGGGGCCAAACTGCAGCCCCAGGCAAAGGTTGTTCTGCCTTTCCCTTGTGCCTGGGCCCAGATGCAGTGCAGGATGGGCCGGCCCCTGGGCAGGGCAGTGACGGGGCAGCCACCGGCCTCCTGGGGCATTCAGGGTTCCCAGTCCTGGTTGGCTCCCAGCCCAGGCCCTGAGACCCAACACAAAACTGCCAGTCTGGTGAGGGAGGCAGCCACGTTATCTAATGGCTGTCACTGGTGACTCTGGGCAGGTGGCCTCGGCCCCCACATCTGTCATCTGGAGCTGACCTGGAGCCTGGCATCCCTCCCCAAGTGCAGCCAGGCCTCCCTGAAAGTCCAGGGCTGGTGGGAGTGTTGAAGTCAAGAATGTATACAGAGCACCTGGCCGGGCGCGGTGGCTCACGCCTGTAATTCCAGCACTTTAGGAGGCCGAGGCGGGCGGATCACTTGAGGTCAGGAGTTCGAGACCAGCCTGGCCAACATGGTGAAACCCTGTCTCTACTAAAAATATAAAAATTAGGCATGGTGGTGCGCACCTGTAATCCCAGCTACTCAGGAGGCGGAGGTTGGAGTGAGCCAAGACTGTGACATTGCACTCCAGGCTGGGCAACAGAGTGAGACTTCATCTCGAAAAAAAAAAACAAAAAAGGATACTTTTTTTTCTAGAGCTGGCAAGGAGGGAGTATCCAGAAAGTGCTGGATGGTACGAGTTAATACATTTTATTTTAGAGACAGGGTCTGGCTCTGTCACACAGTGGTACAATCATAGCTCACTGCAGCCTCAAACTCCTAGGCTAAGCAATCCTCCTGCCTCAGCTTCCTGAATACCTAAGAATACAGATGTGCACCACCACACCTGCAAATTTTTTTATTTAAATTTTTTGTAGAGATAGGGTCTCACTGTATCGCCCATGCTTGTCTTGAACTTCTGGCCTGAAGCAATCCTCCTGCCTAGGCCTCCCAAAGTACTGGGGTTACAGGCATGAGCCACTGTGCCTGGCCCTATTTAATAAAATTATTTATTTATTTATTATTTTTAAGTTATTTTTTCACACACATTCATTCCTAACCTTTTTTTTTTTTTTTTTTTTTTGAGACAGAGTCTTGCTCTGTTGCCCAGGCTGGAGTGCAGTGGTGTGATTTTGGCTCACTGCGACCTCCGCCTCTCAGGTTCAACAGATTCTCCTGCTTCAGCCTCCCAAGTAGCTGGGACTACAGGCGTGTGCCACCACGCCCAGCTAATTTTTGTATTTTTAGTAGAGACAGGCTTTCACCATGTTGGCCAGGCTGGTCTTGAACTCCTGACCTCAGGTGATCCGCCCGCCTCGGCCTCCCAAAGTGCTGGGATTACAGGCATGAGCCACCGTGCCTGGCCTCATTCCTAACCTATGTAATAATATTTTTGAGGGCTGGGTAGGGTGGCGTGAGCCTGTAGTCCCAGCTACTTGGGAGGCAGAGGCAGGAGGATCACTTGAGCCTGGGAGGTCGAGGCTGCAGTGAGCTGTGATCACAACACTGCACTCCAGCCTGGGCAACAGAGCGAGACCCTTTCTCAAATATACACACACACACACGTTTCTGAGAATGTACTCTGTTGGTCACTAATGGCAATGAAAAATTTGTTCAGCGGATATTTCTTGAGCACCTACTATGTGCTAAGCATTTAAGCAGTGGAAATAGAAACGAGAACAAGAAAGAACAAAAATGTGTCTCTGCCAAGCTGGTTCTATTCCAGCAGGGGAGGAAGGCAGCGGGCCAGATCAGTGAGTGCATGTCTGATGGTGACTGCTGAGAAAATTTAATCGGAAATAGGGAATTACGAAGTGCCGGACCGTGGGAGGTGCTGCAGTTTCCAATGGAGGGGGTCAGGGAAGGCCTCCCCAGAAGTTGACATTTGAGCACAGACTTGAGTGGCAGCACCAGAGCGAGAGCCGTGTGTGCCGGTATCTGGGGGAAGAGTGTCACAGGCCTAGGGAACAGCCAGCACGGAAGCCCGAGGCAGGTGCATGCCTGTGTGCCCCAGGATTGGCCTCTGGTCGGCTGGGGAGGCCTGCTCCTCAAAGGGCTGGTATATCACATCCATCACAGGCTAAGAGTAACCGCCTCGTGGTTCCTCCTCATAGAGGCCAGGTGCGGTGTGTCATCTGCTTCCAGCTCTCAGCATCTCTGCTGGGAGGCAGGATTCCTGTTCCCATTTTACAGATGAGAAAACTGAGGTTAAAAGAAGGCAGGTGATGTGTCCCGGGGCATGTGGCTGGGCAAGCAGTGCCACTGGGCTCCTCCACTTCCAGGTCCCTGTGATGCTGGGAAACTGAGTCACGGAGGCGGGGAGAGATGTGTTTGAGGAAGTGGGCTGAGACCGTGATCTCACCCCCGTCAGGCCTGGTGGGCTCCTTTGACACTCAGCGGCAGGTGGAGGAGGCTGGGGACAGGCTGGCAGGGGCTGAGCTGGGCTGACGGGAGGATGAGTCGCTTCCCTCTGCCAGGGTTCCCCTTCAGTGCTGGGGCTAGTCTAGGGGGCTGCAGTCAAACATCTCCCTCGTTCTGGCCGAGTGTAGTGGCTCACACCTGTAATCCCAAATACTTGGCAGGTGAGGAGGGAAGATCTCTTGAGCCTAGGAGCTTGAGACCAGCCTGGACAGCATTGTGAGACCCCCCTCTCTACAAACAAATCAAAAATTAGTTGGGCACAGTGGCACATGCTTGTAATCCCAGGAGTTCATGGCTGCAGTGAGCCATGATCACACCACTGCACTCCATCCTGGGCCACAGAGAGAGACCCTGTCTCAAGAAACAAAAATCTCCCTCCTTCAGTTCCCCAAGGCTGGGTCACCCTGGGGCCTCCCCAAGAGCCATCACCCAGGCCCCGCCTAGCCCTGTGCCTCCTCCCAGCCCTGGGTGCAGCCAGTGGATGTCTGGATGGAGAATGGGATGTATCTGTTAAATATCTGCCTTTGCCTCAGCCATGAACCCCTGCAGACCGGCCACCTCCCCTCTCCCCGTCTGAGCAGTGTGGGGGAAGACCAGGGCTCTGGGCACGGCAGGGCCAACTGCCATGTGCTGGACACCTTTCTAGGTGGTTTATGAGATTACTTCATTTCTTTTTTTTTTTTTTTTTTCTGAGATGAGTCTTGCTCTGTCACCCAGCCTCCTGAGTAGTGGGGATTACAGGCAGGCGCCACCACACCTGGCTAATTTTTTTTTTTTTTTTTTTTTTTTTTTTTTTTTGAGACGGAGTCTCACTCTGTCGCCCAGGCTGGAGTGCAGTGACGCGATCTCGGCTTACTGCAAGCCCCGCCTCCCAAGTTCACGCCATTCTCCTGCCTCAGGCTGGGACTACAGGCGCCCGCCACCACACCCGACTAATTTTTTGTAGTTTTAGTAAAGACGGAGTTTCACCATGTTGGCCAGGCTGGTCTTGAACTCCTGGCCGCAAGTGATCCGCCTGCCTCGATCTCCCAAAGTGTTGGGATTACAGGCATGAGCCACCGGGCCTTGCCTGGATGACTTCATCTTCATCCCATCCTTAATGGGGCAGGGGAAGTTGGGTGGGGGTGGGGGGGTCGTCCATCCTATGAGGAAACCGAGGCACAGATGACAAGTGAGGGGCCTGTCCAGCTTGGAGTCCTAGCACCCCACCCCGCCCCAGGGAGCATCTCCCCTGTAGTACCGTCTCCTCCACCCTGTCCCTGGAGCCTCAGAGACATCCTGTGAAAGCTGCCCTTTTATAAGGAGGGAAACTGAGGCCCCAGGAGGGGAAGCAACATGTCAGGCCAGTTGGGAGCCAGGGCTGGCCCCTGCTGCTCCTCTCTGCAAACTGCTGCCCCTCTAAACTGAGGGGCCTCCCTGGTGTGAGGCCTGTGAGGATCATCTGGGGCCTGGTATGGGTGAAGTCAGGGGCAAGGTCGGGGCTGACGTGGATTCTCTCTTCCTCTCTCGGGCACAGGAACCAAGCCGCTATGGCCTACCACAGCTTCCTGGTGGAGCCCATCAGCTGCCACGCCTGGAACAAGGACCGCACCCGTGAGTGCTTGCTGGGGGCCGGTGGGTGGCTGCTTCCACCTCCTGGGATGGGGACCAGCCAGAGCACACATGGGGACTCTGGAGCAGCCAGGCCCCCGGACCATGGGCTCCATGTGGCTGTCCCCTGGCCTCACCCCTGGGTCTTCCAGCTGACCAGGGGCCTCCTGGGTTAAAGTTTAAGGAGGGAATGGGCCAGTTGAGGTAGCTCATCCTGTAATCCCAGCACTTTGGGAGGCTGAGGTGGGTGGATCACTTGAGGTCAGGAGTTCCAGACCAGCTTGGGCAACATGGTGAAACCCTGTCTCTACTAAAAATACAAAAATTACCTGGGCGTGGTGGTGGGTGTCTGTAATCCCAGCTACTCGGGGGGCTGAGGCACGAGAATTGCTTGAACCCAGGAGGCGGAGGTTGCAGTGAGTCGAGATTGCACCACTGCACTCCAGCCTGGGCAACAAAGCGAGACTCTGTCTCAAAAAAAAAAAAAAAAAGAGAAAGAAAGAAAAAGTGACCAAGAAAAAGCCTTTCGGAGGAGATGACATTTTGACATTTACCCAGAGACCCAGAGGAGGAGAGGAAGGGAACTGTGCCCCAGTTGGGGAGGGGCTGGCAGGTGCAGGGGCCCTGAGGTGTCAGCAGGAGCAGCGAAGGGTTCCTGGTTGGCCAGAGCGATAGGGTGGGGAGAGGTCCCAGGGTTCATTGCTGCGAGTAAAGGACAGCCAGTTCCAGGAGAAGAGAGGGTGGCCTAGCAGGGCCTGAAGGACTTCAGGGGGCCCCTGCAAGGCAGAAGAGGAGAGACTGAGTCATGAAAGGTGAGGTGTTGTTGCCTAGGTACACTGTGTAGTGTGTCCTGGCAGAGGGCAGTCATGGAGAGGGCCCCTCAATCTCCCTCCATCTCCCCTTCAGAGATTGCCATCTGCCCCAACAACCATGAGGTGCATATCTATGAAAAGAGCGGTGCCAAATGGACCAAGGTGCACGAGCTCAAGGAGCACAACGGGCAGGTGACAGGTATGTCAGGGTGGCTGGGACCACCGTCCTGAAAGGAGGTGGTGGGTTGGGGGGGTGGTGCAAGGCAGGGCATGGCCACTCATTGTGGAGCATCTACCCACTCACCGTGAAACCCGGATTCAAACTGGCTTCAATTTTAAGGGGACCGTGTTGGCTCATGTTACCAAAAACTCAGAGGGTTGAGGGCTTCAGGAGAGGCTTGATCCAGCAGCTCCACATGACCAAGAACCCATCTTTTCTGCCTCTTGGCTTTGCCCTCCAGCATGTTTGCTGATAGCATGGAGGGCTCTGACACTCCCTCATAAGCTCTAGGAGTGCCCCCTGGTGTCACTCTAAATAAGCACTGGATCTCAGTAAAAAGTGCTTGCTGGGCCGGGTGCAGTGGCTCATGCCTGTAATCCCAGCACTTTGGGAGGCCAAGGCGAGTGGATCGCTTGAGGTCAGGAGTTCGAGACCATCCTGGCCAACATGACTAAATGTTGAAAAATACAGAAATTAGCCGGGTGTGGTGGCACGCACCTGTAGTCCCAGATACTCTGGAGGCTGAGGCAGAAGAATCGCTTGAACCCAGGAGGCGGAGGTTGAAGTGAGCTGAGATTGCACCACTGCACTCCAGCCTGGATGGCAGAGCGAGACTGTGTCGCAATAAAAACAAAGAAAGAAAGAGGCCGGGTGCGGTGGCTTGCGCCTGTACTCCCAGCACTTTGGGAGGCGGAGGCGGGCGGATCACCTGAGGTCAGGAGTTCAAGACCAGCCTGGTCAACATGGTGAAACCTCATCTCTACTACAATACAAAAATTAGCCAGGCATGATGGCGGGTGCCTGTAATCCCAGCTACTTGGGAGGCTGATATGTGAGAATTGCTTGAACCTGGGAGATGGTGGTTCCAGTGAGCTGAGATCGCGCCAGTGCACTCCAGCTTGGGCGGCTGAGCAAGACTCTGTCTCAAAAAAAAAAAAAAAAAAAAAGATTGGTGGTACACGCCTGTAGTCCCGGCTACTCAGGAGGCTGAGGCATGAGGATTGCTTGAACCTGGGAGGCAGAGGCTGCAGTGAGCTGAGATCATGCCACTGCACTCCAGCCTGGGTGACAGAGCGAGACTCCGTTTCAAAAAAAAAAAAAAGTGCCTGCTGGGCAGATACAGCTTCCACCTGGATGGTGGCCTTTCAGCCTCTCCCATGTGGCCACCATACAGCCACCTCTGCCTGAGTGTCATCAGCCTCCTGTGTTCCCTCCATCCCCCCACAGGCATCGACTGGGCCCCCGAGAGTAACCGTATTGTGACCTGCGGCACAGACCGCAACGCCTACGTGTGGACGCTGAAGGGCCACACGTGGAAGCCCACGCTGGTCATCCTGCGGATCAACCGGGCTGCCCGCTGCGTGCGCTGGGCCCCCAACGAGAACAAGTTTGCTGTGGGCAGCGGCTCTCGTGTGATCTCCATCTGTTATTTCGAGCAGGAGAATGACTGGTGGGTACCTAGGCAGGGCCAGAGTGGGCTGTTAGGGACCGGGGGCAGGACTAGAGTGTCCCCGGGAAGCACCAAATGGGATGTCAGGACCCCTGTTCCCATCACCCTGGGGGAGTCCATCCTCTCCTCTCTGGGCCTCATTCATGAGGCAAGGGCCTCTCTGCAGCGCCCGGATGTTCTCACTGCCAGTGACACCCACCACACCAGAAACACATCTGGGGGCACCTCACTAAGCCCTGCACACACATTAGTCCTGACTTCCCTGCAGCTCCGTGGACTGGGCATCGGTCACTGTCCCCACTTTACAGATTAGCAAAGGCCCTGTAGCAGTCACTTTCTCAAGGCACCACTCACGAGCTCGCAGCCACATCTTGTTCCTTTTTTTTTTTTCAGATGGAGTCTCACTCTGTCACCCAGGCTGGAGTGCAGTGGCACGATCTTGGCTCATGGCAGCCTCTGCCTGCCGGGTTCGAGCAGTTCTCTGCCTCAGCCTCCCAAGTAGCTGGGATTACAGGCACCTGCTACCATGCCCGGCTAATTTTTATATTTTTAGTAGAGATGGGGTTTCACCATCTTGGCCAGGTTGGTCTAGAACTCCTGACCTCATGATCCACCCACCTCGGCCTCCCAAAGTGTTGGGATTACAGGCGTGAGCCACCGTGCCTAGCCAATTTTTTTTTTTTTTTTTTTTTGAGACACAGTCTTGCTCTGTCGTCCAGGCTGGAGTGCAGTGGCACAATCTCAGCTCACCGCAACCTCCGCCTCCCAGGTTCAAGCAATTCTCCTGCCTCAGCCTACTGAGTAGCTGGGACTACAGGCACGCACCACCACGCCAGGCTAATTTTGTATTTTTTAGTAGAGATGGGGTTTCTCCATGTTGGTCAGGCTGGTCTTGAACTCCCGACCTCAGGTGGTCGTCCTGCCTCCGCCTCCCAAAGTGCTGGGATTACAGGCGTGAACCACTGCGCCCGGCCATATATATATTTTTGAGACAAGGTCTTGCTCTGTCGCTCAGGCTGGAGTGCAGTGTTGTGATCATAGCTCACTGCAGCCTCAACCTCCTGAGCTCAAGTAATCCTACCACTTCAGCCTCCTGAGTAGCTCGGACTACAGGCCCAAATCATTTATTTATTTATTTTGTAGAGATAGGGTCTTGTCACGTTGTCCAGGCTGGTCTTGAACTCCTGGCCTCAAGCAATCTTCCCACCTCAGCCTCCCAAAGTGCTGAGACTACAGGTGTGAGCCATGATTGCCAGTCCACGTCTTAGTTTTTAATCTCCCCTGCATGGCTGAGGGCAGAGGCCAGCCAGGAGCATCTGAGAGACCCAAATTTGCATCCCACCATGGCCAGTTAGTAGTTGTGTGACCTCTGGTGATGGCATCACTTCGCTGAGCCTGCTCTGAGGGTGACTGTGTGGCCTAAAGGATAGAGGGCACAGAGTTCCCACTCCAGAAGCGACACAGCACATCCCTGCCGCCCCAGGGCCCTGACGGCCTTGTGGGCTGGCAATGCCCAGTCGCCTCTCTCCTGGGTCTTTGGTGGGCTGCAGGGAGCAGTGGGAGCCTGGAGTCCCTGGTGCTGAGGTCCATGAGTCCCACCTGCCTGTCCCTCTCTCCCTGTCTGCCTGACCACCATGCCCAGGTGGGTTTGCAAGCACATCAAGAAGCCCATCCGCTCCACCGTCCTCAGCCTGGACTGGCACCCCAACAATGTGCTGCTTGCTGCCGGCTCCTGTGACTTCAAGTGCCGGTGAGACAGGGCGCCATGGGGGAGGGTGGGGCTGACGTCAACTGACTGCTGACATCATAGCGGGGAGCCGCACCTGAAAGCTCTACACCCCAGCTTCTAGACCCGCTCCAGACCTGCTACCAGTGGACGACCTGGGCGTCAGTTGAAGGTTCTAGTTCCTGGGGAACCCTTCATGTCTCAGCTGGATGGGCCTCTGCCCACCTCTTTTATTTTTTTTGAGCTAGGGGCTTGCTCTGTTGCCCAGGCTGGAATGCAGTAGTGCAATCATAGCTCACTGCAGCCTCCAAATCCTGGACTCAAGCGATCCTCTTGCTTCTCAGCCTCCCAAGCAAGACTACCACGCCCAGCTAGACAGGATTTTTTTTTTTTTTTTTTTTGGAGACGGACTCTCGCTCTTTCGCCCAGGCTGGAGTGCAGTGGCGTGATCTTGACTCACTGCAACCTCCGCCTGCTGAGTTCAAGCGATCAAGCGATTCTCCTGCCTTAGCCTCCTGAGTAGCTGGAACTACAGGCGCATGCCACCATGCCCGGCTAATTTTTGTATTTTTAAATGTAGAGACGGGTTTTCACCATGTTGACCAGACTGGTCTCGAACCCCTGACCTCAAGTGATGCATCTGCCTCAGCCTCCCAAAGTGCTGGGATTACAAGCTTCAGCCACCACGCCCAGGCACCTGTTAACCCTTTAAAAATTTTTTTTTTTTTTTTGAGACAGTCTCACTCTGTTGCCCAAACTGGAGCACGGTAGCGCAATCACAGCTCACTGCAGCCTTGACCTCCTGGGTTCAAGCAATCCTCCCGCCTCAGCCTCCTGAGTAGCTGAGAGTACAGGTGCACACCACCATGCCTGGCTACTTTACCTCTACTTTGCCTATCCCGGTAGGATCTTTTCAGCCTACATCAAGGAGGTGGAGGAACGGCCGGCACCCACCCCGTGGGGCTCCAAGATGCCCTTTGGGGAACTGATGTTCGAATCCAGCAGTAGCTGCGGCTGGGTACATGGCGTCTGCTTCTCAGCCAGCGGGAGCCGCGTGGCCTGGGTGAGCCACGACAGCACCGTCTGCCTGGCTGATGCCGACAAGAAGATGGCGTGAGTCGAGGCCATCCCTGGGGGAGGAGGTGAGTGCAGAGGAGTGGGACACCGTGACTCACAGCTCTCTCCCCTCAGCGTCGCGACTCTGGCCTCTGAAACACTACCACTGCTGGCGCTGACCTTCATCACAGACAACAGCCTGGTGGCAGCGGTGAGGAATAGGGAGGGGAGGGAGGGTGTGTGGTCACAGCAGGCCTCCGAGAGAGCCCAGCAACTCTCATCTCCTCCCTCCTTTCTCCTGCCTCCCTCCTTTTTTTCTTCCTTGCATTCTCTCATGTACCAGAATTGGGCAGAACAGGTTGGGTTATGCTGCAGTAACCAAAAGTCCCTGGCTGCACTTGCTTAACAGAGTAAAGATTTGGCCAGGTGCGGTGGCTCACACTTAAAATCCCAGCACTTTGCGAGGTTGAGGTGGAAGTATCACTTGAGGCCAGGAGTTTGAGACCAGCCCGGGCAACACAGTGTGAGACCCTTGTCTCTACAAAAAGTTAAGAAATTAGCTGGGTGTGGTGGTGCACCTGTAATCTCATAATCCCAGTTACTTGGGAGGCTGAGGCAGGAGGATAACTTAAGCATGGGAGGTTGAGGCTTCTGAACTGAGCTATGGTCGTACCTCTGCACTTCAGCCTCGGCGACACAGAACCTGTTTCAAAAAAAAAAAAAGAGCCAGGCCCGGTGGCTCACACCTGTAATCCCAGCAATTTGGGAGGCCAAGGAGGGCAGATCACCTGAGGTCAGGGGTTGAAGACCAACCTGGCCAACATGGCAAAACCCCATCTCTACTAAAAATACAAAAATTAGCCGGGTGTGGTGGTGGGCGCCCATGGTCCCAGCTGCTCGGGAGGCTGAGGCAGGAGAATTGCTTGAACCCAGAGGCAGAAGTTGCAGTGAGCCAAGGGTGAGCCACCGAGACTCCATCTCAAAAACAGAAAAAAAAAATATATTTACTTCTTGCTCACATTTTATGTCCAGTGTGGGTGTTGTGAGGGGCTCTGATGGAGGCTGTCCCCAGCATGCTGTCCCAGATGCCACGAGGGAGCCGGAACCTGCGGAATCATGCCCTGGGTCTTAACATTTCTGCCCACATTTTATTGGCAGGTGCAATGGCAAGGCCACGCCTAATGCAAAGGGCGAGAGTTCGGGGTGTGCGGTTCCTCCAGGTGTCCAGGAAGGGCACTGCTCTCCCTCCCCTCCGCCCACATCTGTCAAGTCCCTTTTCACCCCTCTGCAAACATAATGGGGGTGCCAGGGCCAGGTCAGGCTTGCTTTTTGCCTAGAAAAGCAACCAGCTGCAGGGGTCTCCCCTAGAGCAGGTGTAACTGGCTGGGCAGGACAGAAGGCGCCTGAGCTCCCAGGGAGTCCCAACGCTGGCCTTGCTGGGGGAGGTGGCAGCCCCCAGCATCACCCCCGGTTTTGATACACCTGCAATTCGGGCCTCCCTCGCTGTGGCCCGTCTGTGTCCTTGAGCTGGCATCTGCCTCCCGGGCGGCCAGACGCCCGCCTGGCCTCCCCTCCGGCCTCGGTTTCCCCTCCGCGGCGCTCCAATGGCCCCCGCCCTCCGCGCAGGGCCACGACTGCTTCCCGGTGCTGTTCACCTATGACGCCGCCGCGGGGATGCTGAGCTTCGGCGGGCGGCTGGACGTTCCTAAGCAGAGCTCGCAGCGTGGCTTGACGGCCCGCGAGCGCTTCCAGAACCTGGACAAGAAGGCGAGCTCCGAGGGTGGCACGGCTGCGGGCGCGGGCCTGGACTCGCTGCACAAGAACAGTGTCAGGTGAGAGCGGGAGCCGGGCCGGCGGGTGGGCGGGGCCTCGGCTCGCCCAGAAACAGCGTCGGGTGAGGAAGGGGCCTGGAGTCTTCCTCCTGGGGCGTTGTGCTGGGACCGTGAGGACTGGGGACCCGGAGGGAGGGTAGGCGTGCCCTCAACTCGCTGCGCCGGAACGGCGTCTGATGAGCGGCGGGCCCGGACACGAGGGGACGGGGCCGATTTGTGGGCGGGGCCTCGGCGCCGTACTAAAACCGCGTGGGGCGGAGGCCGGCAGAGGGCGCGTAGCGGGCCCAGGGTAGGGAGTGGCTTTGACTCGCTGCGGAATAACGTCGTTAGTTGTGGGCGGGGCCCATCTTCATCTCACCATAGCAGCTCAGGTGCTAGTGGAGCCCGGGAGGGACACGGTGCGACCGACATAAGACGGGGTCGACCTCTTTAGGTTGCATAAAAATAGCATCAGATGGGGCTGAGCAGCTAGCCTCGCTCTGCATTTCCGGGACTTAGCTAGGTGGGAACTGTCGTAGGGCTGGCCCCTGCGGTGCTGTGGGGTGGCCAGGCAGTGACCAGCGGGCTTCCTGGGCGGGGTCACAGCTGGGGCGGGTCTATTGCTAGCACTTAGCGAGGTGGGGGCGGAGCTGAGGGTCTCTCTGCAGCCTTCTATGGATCTAGGGTGGGATGGGGAAGAGGCTCTCCAAAGCCCAAAAGCTGCCAGCCACACGTGTCCACCCCGCGGCGAATCAGAGGGAGCGGGAGCTGTATGGCAAGACTGGCCAAGCCCTTCGGTCTGTAAAACCTCCTGTGTCCGCCAGATCCGATGGCTTCCTCAGATGAAACACCTTTGTCCAGCTATCAGCTTAGTCCCTGGCTGCCCCCACCCCCATCTCCTTTTTTGTCCTGTCCAGCTGCACTGCTGGCACTGTGTACACTCCGCAGACACACGTGTCTTTCCTGCCTCCCAGGACTTGAGTGTCCTGTCCCATTTGCCTGCACCTCGCATGCCACTGTCCCCAAGGCAGAACTGACTTCTAAGCCCACTACACCCCCTCTCGGTACTTCTCACTAAAGCCCGCTCCCCAAGAAGTCTGGGAGCGCCTGGTGGACAGGGTGGGCCTGAGCCCAGCGCCAGCACAGGTTGAATTCATAAGCTCCTCTTCCTCTTTGCAGCCAGATCTCGGTGCTCAGCGGGGGCAAGGCCAAGTGCTCGCAGTTCTGCACCACTGGCATGGATGGCGGCATGAGTATCTGGGATGTGAAGGTGAGGCTTGCCCCTCCTGGCTTCCCGCCATGCCCCCCAGGTCAACCCTTTCCCCCCATCCCCACTCCCTGGAGATGACCCCCATCCTTCACTCCTGCAGAGATGGCACTGCATGGGGATGAGAGGTGGGGGCGGCCCCTTGACATCTGGGCCTTGGTGCTCACTGGGGCACCCGTCTTCAGGGCCGGGATTCAAACCCAGTTGACAGACTCCAAAACTGCAGGTTCTCTGCCCTCTGCTGTGCTGGGGCTGAGATGGGTGATCAGGTCCCTGGGAGTGGGGTGCCTGCAGGACAGCTGAGAACCAGCCTGTCCGTTCTGCCTCCCTGCAGAGCTTGGAGTCAGCCTTGAAGGACCTCAAGATCAAATGACCTGTGAGGATTATGTTGCCTTCATCCTAGCTGCTGGGGAAGCGGGGAGAGGGGTCAGGGAGGCTAATGGTTGCTTTGCTGAATGTTTCTGGGGTACCAATACGAGTTCCCATAGGGGCTGCTCCCTCAAAAAGGGAGGGGACAGATGGGGAGCCTTTCTTACCTATTCAAGGAATACGTGCCTTTTTCTTAAATGCTTTCATTTATTGAAAAAAAAAAAAAAATGCCCCCAAAGCACTATGCTGGTCATGAACTGCTTCAAAATGTGGAGGTAATAAAATGCAACTGTGTAAAAAAAAAGAAAAAAAAAACAACAAAAAAAGTAATTATGGACATGCTTGCCTATGTGGAAGGAGAGGTTTTTTGTTATTTCCTTGGGGTCTTGCTAAGTTTTCCAGGCTGCACTAGAACTCGTGGGAGCAATCCTTCTGCCTCAGCCTCCCAAGTAGCTGGGACTCCAGGGAGAGATTGGTGTTTGCACGGCCATAGGTAGATAGCTTATTTTTACTGCTTGCCAACAAAATTGATCCTGAAGCCCAACGGCCTTATGCCAAATGGTTCCCTCCCCACTGCTGTCCATCCTGGGCTGCCACTCCCAAAACTGCCAGTACCAGGTGTCACTGATTGACTAGTCAAATTCCTGGACAAAGGGGCTACACACTCCAGGCTGGTTGTGGAACTTTTGTTTTGAGATGGAGTTTTGCTCATCACCCAGGCTGGAGTGCAGTTGTGCGTTCTCAGCTCACTGCAACCTCTGCCTTCCTGGGATCAAGCGATTCTCCTGCCTCAGCCTCCCAAGTAGCTGGGATTACAGGCATACGCCACCAAGCCCGGTTAATTTTTGTATTTTTAGTAGAGACGGAGTTTCTCCATGTTGGCCAGGCTGGTCTTGAACTCCTGACCTCAGATGATCGACCCATCTCACCTCCCAAAGTGCTGGGATTACAGGCATGAGCCACCATGCCCGGCCTGGTTGTGGAACTTCACGGGAATTTATTTTGTCATTACAATGTTGGCAAGATATTTTTTTCCTGTGCTGTAAACTGAGGTTCTGTCTTGGAGTTGATGTCATGTCACCAGGTCCTGTGCTGAAGGGCATTTGCACATCTTTTGTGGCTTCTCTCAGGAAAATGTGGGCCTTGGCGACATCCAATGCTAGTGCTATTCCCCTTCTCCCCTAGAGTTACAGAATTATAACCACCAGGGGACACCTACAGGCCAGGCCAGGCCAGGATCCTGGTGCTGCTTCAGCCTACTGTGGCCTGGAAGGGTCCCTGCCTGCTGAGGCCTAAGATCCCGACTTGGCTAAAGGAGGGGAGGGGGCAGGCTGTGGTATCTAGGGTCCATCCCCGCATCCTGCTCGGTGCCACCTGACAGATGTCATGCCCCAGGTAGGTATGTGCCCTGAACCTTGCCGGGTGCACGTGCCTGAACGTGGCACCATACCCAGCTGGGTAAAAACGGCTCGAGCACGGAAGCCAAAGGATGGATTGCCAAAACAAAGATTACGATAATGTCAAGTTTAATCTGCCAAATATACAAGTTGAATTTGTGGAGCATGTTTTGCCTGGGTGCCACACAGTAAACAGAGGTTTCTTGAAATGATCAATGGGTAGGGTTGAAAATGGGCACTGGCCCTAGCCAGGTGAGTAGGAACCGGGCAGGGAAGGGCAGAGAGGTGAGGCCCTGAGGTCAGTCAGACAGGACTGACCAGGGACAAGCCATGACCCTCGAGGACCCAGGGGCACAGGCTCCCAGATGACAGCCCCTCTCTGAATGAGCACCCAGGCAACACAGTCCGGGGCTGGGTGTAGCAAACCTGTCAGCAGCTGCCTCCTGGGACAACCACCCCCTTACATGCTATCTATCTACCAGACAAATGAAAGCTCTTCTTACCCCATCTCCCAGGCACCCCCCAGCAAGGGCTCTGAATTCTAAAAACATTCAAATGGTTACATATGAAATGCTGTCCTGCATCTTTCTGTCTCAAAGATAGCAGCTACCCCTCCCCCAGCCCCCCCCCCCCACATCCCCCAAACAATTTCTGTGCCAAGATGAAGAGGAGGCCCCAGGCCATGGGGGGCTCCTGGCCATGAGGGGCTGTTGCAGCGGCGCCAGGGCACAGGGTGGGCGAGACACAGCAGAGGTCCTGGCAGCGCGGCCCAGGTCCCCGGCATCTCCTCCCACGGGTCGCGGTTACTTATTCAGGGAGAGTGACTGCATTCGTTTTCCTGACAATGTGGCATCGTCTTTTGCTGAGGGGTGGGAGAAGGGCAGGGGTTAAAACAAAGCAACCCCCCACCCCCTCCCAACACACGTGCCAGAACCCTAGAACTTTAGGTCTGAAAGGCTGCAGAAAACATTCTGTGCAACAGAGAAGAGCCGAGGCGTGGGAGAGGATTTCTGCTGCAGCTGTAACCCCGGGCCCCCCGACATTCCCGACATGCTTCAGTGGCCAGACCACCTTATAGAAAGCTGTTCCTTCCACAAAGCCCCGCCAACACACACTCTTGTGGACAAACGGAAACTTCTCACCCCACCTCCCAGCAGAACCCTGTAATTCTAACCTCCCTCCACGGGTTCTGAAGTCTAAAATTTAAACATTCCAACAGTTACATGTGAAGTCCTTTCCTGCTTGGGGTTTGTGAAGCAGGGTTGAATGGGAAGTTGGGATCACTGGATTTCTGGTGCGGGTGACAATGTCCCTGGGCAATTGGTTTCCCCTTTCCAGGCCTGCTTCCTCATGGTCTGGTGAGGAGGCAGGACAGATGGACATGTAGGGGCTCTCACAGACCCCCGGGAGATGGAAGGTTGCAAGTTGAATGCTCCTATAAACTGGACCAACTCCCATAGCCACCCTGGCCTAGAGGAACCTCCACCATCTCTGGCCTGCCTGGAGGGGAGAGCACAGGAAAAGGGATGCCTGGGCTGGATGTCAAGCCAGTCTGCACTGCTGTGTATCCAGCTCACCCTCCCAAGCCCTGCAGATGGACAGCGGTGACCTCAGGCATCTCTCCTGGGTTCCCAAGGCACCAGAGACCTTAGTGGGACCTGTGAGCCTCAGGCAAGGTCTGTACTAGGGGCATGGTTTCCTGTGACCTCCCGCTGTTGGGAGCAGAAGTGACTGTCCACCTACTGTGGACGGTGCTCTGCTGAGACTTCAACCTACATCCGACCCCATGATGTCGCTGGACCCTCCTGGTTCCCGAGGGAGTGGCAGGCACAGGGAGGGTGGGCCTCTCCTGAACGACCTCCTAGGCAGCAGTCACTCCTCACCTCATTGTCACCTCGCGGACAACGACACGAGTTCAGTGCTTTGTGGCTGGCCCAGGACCAGAGTTGGGGCCTGTCCCTGTGTGCACAGCCCAGCCCTTACCTTTCCTTTCCTCTTCCTTCTTCCGGGCAGCCTCCTCCCGCTGTTTCCGGATGATGGCCAGCCGGGCCAGGTCAGCCTTGGCTTGCTCTGTCTTCCCGGCCAAGTGCATTTTCATGTAACGCTCTTTTGCCTTCTGCTTCTCAATCTCTTCTCTGTGTGGATAAAATGGTGTCACGGGGACATCTTTCCTACCACTGTTTGCCAAACTGGACGGGAGTCAGAATAAAGGCCAAGGATTCGGCCTAGGGCCGAGGTGGAAGGGGTGCTCTGGCTGTGAGTCCCTGCCTCCATGAACCCCCTGCTTGGTGGACGTTCACCAAGCAAGTGAGCAGGAGGGAGAGGCCCAGGGAGAAAACATCTGCGATGTCCAGAAAGCCTCAGCGGGAAAGGGGACAATGTCCAGCTACAACAGGGAGGGGAGGATGCCTGAGGGCTTCATGATCAGGCTCTGGTGGCCATGGAGAGAAGGGGGACCAGGCCAAGAGTGTTCCAGAGAAGATGACCAGGAGGATGAAAGCAGTGGGGACCACATCCTACAAGGAAGGAAGGGCTGGGCATGGTGGCTCAGGCCTGTAATCCCAGCACTCTGGGAGGCCAAGACAAGAGGATCACTTGAGGCTGTAAGTTTGAGACCTGCCTGGGCAATATAGCAAGACTCTGTACAAAATAGAAAATTTAAAAATTAGCCAGGTATGGTGGCACACATGGCTAAGGCAGCATGGCTCCCAGCTACATGGGAGGCTGAGGCAGGCGGATTGCTTGAGCCCAGAAGTTCAAGGCTGCAGTGAGCTACAATTGCACCACTGTACTCCAGCCTGGGTGACAGAGTGAAATCCTATCTCTAAAAAATACAAACAAAAAAAGGAATGAAGAAGTGGAGGAAGCAGCCACAGGGCATAGGATGAGGACCACAGTGGGAAACAGACACACCCAGTCTCAGGTCAACACCACATGGCCCATTCTTAGAGCAGCTCAGATGTGCACGGTGCTGCCCCCCAAGGGGACAGCCCCCATCAGTAGGGAGATGGGAATAATTGCTGGGCTCCCATGGGACAAAGTGTCAGGAATGAACCCCCTAAGTAGAGTCAGTGGTGAGGGTCATTAGCTTCCTTTTGAGGATCTTCCCAAGCTTGAGATTCTGAACTGGAGTGGATGCCCTTCAGGATGAGATCGGAGGGCCTATTTGCACTGGGTTCCTGGAAGAGCCAAGTGTTGGAGGAGGGGAGGGCCCTGCCTGGCAGGAGGCTGGGAGAGAGACTTGGCCTCCCAGAGGCCTTCAAGGTACACAGAACTGGGGAGTAATGAGAAACCAGGCATGGGAGCTAGCTAGAGGGGAGGGAGAGGGACTCCCAAGTGGGAAGAGCAGATGCCTCACTACAGAGCTGAGGAGATAATACCTAGCGAACCGCAGATCCTAGCTCAGGAGGGATGTGCCACACTCAGAAGCCTCTAAGCTGAGCCTCAGGAATGATGACTAAGGCAGCCCAAAGACTCTGCAGGGCCCTTCAGTGAAAGCAAAATGCCAGGCAGGGTGTCTCTGCAACCCCAAAGGACAGAGGGAGGGAGCAACAGGATCCCTTTTACTGGAGAGGACACTGATGCCCAGAAAGGGCACAGCCTTATCGAAGGCTGCACAGCTGCCAATGGCAGAATACCACAGTGGCAGAACACGCAGGTTGCTGGGTTTTTGAAGTCAATGCCAAGAGGAAGCTACTGAAGGGGGACAGAAGGGTCCTTAGCAGCTGCAATCACACCCAAGCTCATGGCCTTCCCCACGAGGCTTTCACAGACACACCCCTCAGCCATTATCCTAAATGCCCAGTCAGGAGAGAAACCAGCAGGCTTCAACCTCTTGTAAGGCCCTTGAGGTCACCTGGTGGCTGCCAAAAGTCAGGGCACCAGTCAAGGACTGATCCTGTGCCAGGCACTTCAGTACATGATCTTGATCCTCATACGACTCTTGAGGAAGATATTTACAGCTTCATTTTCACACAGGACTTGCAGAGGCCTGGGACAGCTGGCTGAGCTGCGCTGGGCTGGACTGCCTTCTGGCCGGCACAGGCTCGCAGCCCCCTTCCAGTCCCCATGGCCACGACATTACAGATGGATGCAGGTCAGGAATGGTCAGATCAGTGGGGTAAGGGAAGTCTCCCCAGGGTGTGGTGCTCTGGAAGAGGGGAATGGAGGGCAACCCTCTGTATCCTGCACCATTACCTCAAGTGTTATGCTCAGGTCTGAGACTGTTGTCCTATTTCCCCTGATATCATGTATCAATTGGTGAAAACAAATTCTGTGTGGCTTTTTAAAGGCTACTGGAGGGCCATTGGGGAATGAGACAGAAATAAACAGCCACAGCTCCCAGCCACCTGGGGACCTTAGCATCCCACAGGCCAACTGCTAGCCTGTATTCCCCGTGACACAAGGCCCAGCCAGTGATGTTACCGTTCTCTCCTCGAAAGCTCCTTTGGCCCGTCCAGATCCAGTTGTGTGACCTTTTTGGTTGTCTGTGCCACCCGGTTGGGGTTCTCGATGTCGATGAGCCCTTCAACGCCTTTGCGCTTTTGCTAGAACAGGGCAAGAAGCTGGTTGTTGGAGTTCAGGTCCTGTGGAGCCCCTGAGGGCCACTCCTGCCATCTCTCAACAGCCCATCTGGATGAGGACAAACTCCTGCTCCACCCCAGCCCACGTAGTGCTCAGCCCAAGTCTCACAGTGGGTATAGCTCTCTGGAGCATCTTCATCAGCCTGGGAAGAGCCCACAGAACGGCTGCTCGGGGTCGAATAACTTGCCCAAGTCAACCAGGAAGTAGGTGGTAGATGAGAGGTGCGCCCTACCCCGACTTGCAAGCACTCACACAGCAATACTCCCCTACTTCAAGCTTGGCTTCCAAAAGCAGTTTTCCATGGAATCCCATGCCTGATTCTTCTTGCAAAAAGCGCTGGGCTGGAATCCCCAGGGCAGGGTGGGACAAGTGTGTGCTGTCATGACCAATTCCAATTCCCACCCACCTTAGCTGATGGACTGGACTTGTAACCCAAGAATGAGCTACTGGATCACACACTCTACAGGTTTGGGACGCTGGCCCAAAAACCTGGAATCTGCACCTTCCACCTCCCCTGCAGAAGTTCCAGAAGAAGGGAGTGTGTTCTCAATGCAGCAGGTTTGGTCAAAGTTTCAGGCCCTGTCAATTCCATCAATTCTCCTTAAGGGGGCAGGGAGACAGCTTCCACTCCACAGAGCTCCCTCCACACACTTCCAGTCCAGCTGCACACTTACACCTCCACTCAGATGCCTGGCACTGTAAACTTAACATGTCCAAGACAGAACTCGAGATTCATCCTTTACCCAACCGGACCCTCCCTGCAATCCTAAGCATATCCTTGATTCGTCGTTCCTTCAGCAACCCCCAAATACAGCTTAAATTTGTCCACTCTTCTCCACTGCCATTGTCACCATCCTAGGGCAAGCCACGATTTTTTTTCTTTTGAGATGGAGTTTCGCTCTTCTTGCCCAGGCTGGAGGGCAATGGCACAATCTCGGCTCCCCACAACCTCGGTCTCCTGGGTTCAAGCGATTCTCCTGCCTCAGCCTGAGTATTTGGGATTACAGGCATGAACCACCACCCCCGACTAATTTTGTATTTTTAGTAGAGACAGGTTTTCTCCATGTTGGTCAGGCTGGTCTCGAAATCTCGACCTCAGGTGATCCGCCCGCCTTGGCCTCCCAAAGTGCTGGGATTACAGGTGTGAGCCACCACACCTGGCCCAGGATTTCTGATCTGAACACTGCTCTTACTCTCAACATCCTATCATTCACTCTCCATGAAGAAGCTAAAATAATCTTTTTTTTTTTTTTTTTTTTGAGACGGAGTCTCACTCTGTCGCCCAGGCTGGAGTGCAGTGGCATAGTCTTGGCTCACTGCACTCCGCCTCCCGGGTTCACGCCATTCTCCTGCCTCAGCCTCCCGAGTAGCTGGGACTACAGGCGCCTGCCACCACACCTGGCTAATTTTGTATTTTTAGTAGAGACGGGGTTTCACTGTGTTAGCCAGGATGGTCTCGATCTCCTGACCTTGTGATCCACCCACCTTGGCTTCCCAAAGTAAAATAATCTTTTAAAAGCATGTCTGGAGGCCGGGCGCAGTGGCTCACGCCTGTAATCCCAGCCCTTTGAGAGGCCAAGGCAGAGGCAGATCACGAGGTCAGGAGATTGAGACCATCCTGGCTGACATGGTGAAACACTACCTCTATGGTAGTCCCAGCTATTTGGAAGGCTGAGGCAGAAGAATGGCCTGAACCCGGGAGGCGGAGCTTGCAGTGAGCCGAGATCGCGCCACTGCACTCCAGCCTGGGCAACAGAGAGACTCCATCTCCCCGCAAAAAAAAAAAAAAAAAGCATATCTGGTCATGTCTCTCAATCCCTTCAAGGCCTCCCCCAGCTGCCACTACCTACCATAAAGAAACCCCATGCCAGGCATGGTGGCTCATGCTGCTGCAATCTCAACACCTCAGGAGGGTGAAGTGGGAGGATTACTTGAGCCCAGGAGTTGGAGACCACCTGGGCAATATAGTGAGATCCCTATCTCTACAAAAAATTTAAAAATTAGGTAGATGTGGTGGCGTGTGCCTTTGGTCCCAGCTACTTGGAAGGCTGAGGCTGCGGTGCTTCACTGCAGCTTCACTCCACTCCAGCCTGGGTGACAGAACGAGACCCTGTCTCAAAAAAAAACCAAAAAAAACAAAAAGGGGCTGGGCTAGTGGCTCACGCTTATAATCCCAGCACTTTGGGAGGCTGATGCGGGTGGATCACGAGGTCAGGAGATGGAGACCATTCTGGCTAACACAGTGAAACCCTGTCTCTACTAAAAATACAAAAAATTAGCCCGGCGTGGTGGCAGGCGCCTGTAGTCCCAGCTACTCAGGAGGCTGGGGCAGAAGCGCTTGAACCTGGGAGGCGGAAGTTGCAGTGAGCTGAGATCGTGCCACTGCACTCCAGCCTCAGTGACAAAGCGACACTTCATCTCAAAAAAAAAGAAAGAAAAGAAACGCCAACCCCTTCAACAGCTACACAGGAGGTGCCCTTGCCAATTCTCCTCCTGCATCTGGACCACTCCGCTCCTTACCCACTAACTCACAGCTACACTTGGCCCCCTTCTGGTCCTTGAACATGCCAAGCTTATTCCCACCACAGGACCTTTGCACTTGCTAATCCAGTTTCTCAATTGCTCTGCACGCCAATTTTCACATAGCTGGCTGCATCTTGTTTTTTCAGATCTCAGTTTATAAGTTGCTTCACCACCACAACACTTTTCAAAGTCCCCTCAATCACAGTCTGTTTTGTTAGTAACACTTCTCATTACTTGAAATGACACTGTCTGTTTACTTCTTTGTTGTATCTCCCGTAGAGTGTAAACCCTCAAGAGCAAGGACGTTGTCTGCATCTACCTTTGGGACTAGTACTAAACGGTCACTCAACGTTTGTTTGTTGAATGAATGAGTCCAGGCTCTAGGCCCTCAAAAGACTCAGTACCTGGTAGTCATCTTCTTCATCCTCACTCTCATCTGAGTCTAGAGATTTCTTCTCCTTTTTGGGGTCACCTGCAGCCCCATCTCCACCTTCTTTTTGCTCCTCTTCTTCCTGTTTCAGAAATGGACAACCTGCAGAATCAAAAATGCAAAACAAATCCCCAAGACTGTGACCCTATCACCCCCCAGACTGTGGATCTTGAGAAATCAAGCCTCTGGAAGGCTGGAACCAAGGATGACAAGGGTCCTACTGTGACCCTGGCCCCCAGGGAATGGGACCTGGGCCAGACACAGGCAGCCTATGCACTTAGCACCGCAGCTTAGAGGCCATTCCCATAGTCCAGGAAGCCCCTCACACAGCCGCCGAAGGCCCTGCTCCCCTTCCTAACGCAACCACCTCAGCAGCCAGGGTGAGAAGCTTATTTCCTGGGGTCAGAAGGACTCAGCCACCAGGCTGAAAACCACCATCCTACTCAGCTCCCACCTGCCGCATGCAGCTGCCAAATCATGCTGGCATTCCCAGGCGAGTCCTCTCCGCACTCCACTCCCACTCCATGGCAAGCCATCCCCCGACCCACCCACACAGGTGACCTCCTGCACCAGCTCCCCAGAACAACACCTCGGAAGGCTGCTTCCCTCCACCTTTCTTGCCTTCCCACCAAAAATGTCCCTTATAGAAACCTCATGTCCCTTCACCTCTTGGCACCTGCCCACACATTCTCCATGTCCTGCTCAGCTGCTGGCTCCCCCAAGGACCCCTCCCAGACCCCACAGCTGGATGTGGCCTTTCCCTTCTTGAGACTCCTGGGGTACGTCACAGCTGTGTACCCATCTGGCCCTGACTGCTCCCTTAGGCCCTTGATCCAGGCATCAATCTAATGATATGGTAAGATGCAGATGCTGACGATGGGAATGTATTCTATTTCCTAACGGTGGCCTGGACAATGTACTATGGGAGCAGAGGAGAGGGAACTACTAAATCAGCTCTGGCTGGAGGTGAGGCGTGAGTCACAGAGGAGGAGAGGCTAAACAACGTCTCCAGGGATGGAGAGCATGCTGATGCTGGGGGTGTGGGAAGGCAGGGCATATGTCATGTGCAGTGTGGCACATCATCCTGTGTGGCTGCAGCAGACAAGCAGGGGTGCTGGGAGCTCGAGCTGTGAATGGACAGGGCCTGCAGGAGGGAGATCCTCCTGAAAGTAGGTGCACAAGACCAAGAACAGGGCCCCACTAAGGCAGCTGCTGCAGAGCAGCCACAGTTCTTTCTAACCCATCCAGGCAGAGGATGCCCACGCCCCGACTGTCATTGGTTGTTCTGAGACTCACACCTGGGGCTCACTGCCCGCCCGACCCCCACGTGCTGGCTTGTCCCTGCGAATGGGTAGTCCTTGCCTGGCCTCTCTATGAACCAAATTGGCAGAGCGCCACCCTGGGCCACTGGCGTGGCCTGGACAGGCACGTACTCACCCTGGCCTTCTGCTTCTCAGCCTGCAGCTGCGCGTCGATCTCCTCAGGGCTTGTATACTGCCTCGCCCGGCCTTTGTGGCCTCCCTTTCTTCCTGCAGAGACCCGCAGTTTAGGTGAGCGGAAGCAGCTGCCTTGACTGCTCTGACCCCCAGAGGGCTGTGTCCTGCTTGGAGTGCTCTCATCAGAGGCCTCACCTACCCCTCACCCAGCACCACCCAAACCGACACCTCCGCCACCCTCATGTGTTCAAAGGCACGCAGGAAGCAACTCGTGACCATCTGATGCATCACCAAACTGTGTACTAAATGCTGGCTCCTACACAGAAGACCGGAGGGGAGAACATGGCGGACGGTGCACTGCAGTGACTTGCTACATCCCCTGGTCCCTTACAATCCAAGCATAGTGGACTCAGATGCAACCACAGAAACATGTACCACTTACATCCCTGCCGTCACTATAAGGGCTTTTTACGCAATGTTCTGTCACAGCCAGGGGCACTTTTTTTTTTTTTTTTTTTTTTGAGACGGAGTCTCGCTCTGTCACCCAAGCTGGAGTGCAGTGGCGCAATCTCGGCTCACCGCAACCTCCACCACCCTGGTTGAAGCGATTCTCTTGCCTCAGCCTCCCGAGTAGCTGGGACTACAGGCGTGCGCCACTATGCCCAGCTTATTTATTTATTTTTAGTAGAGATGGGGTTTAACCATGTTGGTTGGCTAGAATGGTCTTGATCTCTTGACCTCGTGATCTGCCCACCTCAGCCTCCCAAAGTGCTGGGATTACAGGTGTGAGCCACCGCGCCCAGCCAGCCAGGGGCACAGTTGATCCTCGGAACAAACCTATGGTACAGGAGTGATAGCTGGTCCCATTTCATAGACCAGGAGACTTAGACCAAAGCAGACTGCGAAACACCACGAAGTTTAGAGTCCAACTCCCAGGTTCTACGCTTACTGGCTTGATGACTTTGGGCAGGTATTTAACCTCTCAGTCTCAGTTTCCTCATCTGTGTCCCTACCTTACAGGGTTGTCACAAAGATAGATGAATTAATCAATATACAGAAAGCTGCTGGAACAGTGCCTGCTACTGAATAAGCACTACAAAAATGTTCGCTAATATCCAGGCACAGTGGCTGATGCCTGTAATCCCAGCACTTTGGGAGGCCAAGGCGGGCAGATCACTTGAGGCCAGTTCAAGACCAGCCTGGTCAACGTGGTGAAACCCCCTCACTACTAAAAATACAAAAATTAGCTGGGCATGGTGTCACATGTTTGTAATCCCAGCTACTTGGGAGGCTGAGACAGGAGAATCGCTTGAACCCAGGAGGCAGAGGTTGCAGTAGCCGAGATTGAGCCACTGCACTCCAGCCTGGGCCACAGAGCGAGACTCCGTCTCAAAAAAATAAAAAAATCGCTGATCGTTACTTTTCCCTCTAATCTAGTATTTGGTGGAAAAACAACAACAAAAGCACCACTGAGCACATAAGCAATTTACTGCAGATGTCGGAAACACAATAAAATACCTTGTGTTCACCTTAGTAGTATGGCAAAAAGAGAATACTTAAGGGAGAAAAAAGAAACCCAAACCTACAGGCAAAAACTTTGTGCTTAGACTAAGAAATGACTGGCAAAGTACAGACGAAAACAAACCTGACTACACAGTCTAAAAGTTAAAAATGTGACTAGCAGTTAAAGTGTCAGTTTTATAGTCTGACCCTCTTCAGCCAGAACACCAGGCTGACCCTTGCTTAAGCCATCAGCCAGTTTTAAAGCAAGGTGGCATCCCCCTCTGCTGGTCCCCAAGTATGCAGGGGTGGCTGTGGCCTCAACTTCCACACAGGAAGCTGAGGCCCACCTGATTCCCATAGTCTGTCTCTGTGAGCAGAGACTCTGTAATCAGCCAGAGTTGCTCTGCACTCCAGAGGCGGTAGCAGAGATACTGGCCTCCTCTGATGCCTTACAGCAGCTGCAAAGCCATAATTGGGCTGCTACAGATCACACCACCCATTTTTAATGACTACCTAGGTTCCCAGGGGTGTCTAAGTCTATGCTTATTAAAGTCCTATTGTGAGAGAGCAAGTTTGCCAAGAAAAAAACCAACACCCTTTCTTGCTCTCTTAATACACCAGGCAACAGTAACAACTCAAAATTGATTACTATAGGCTCTCCTCTCATGCACTTGGCTATGGGACCCTGACCTTAGCTTGGTCCACAGTAATTTTATAGTAGACTCTTCAAGACTTTAAAAAACGATTTGCACTTAACATAATGGAAACAAGCGTTGGTCCTTTGCTCTTAGGGAGTTTGATACTTTTAACACCTTCACGGTTTTTTGTGGTTTTCAGATTAACCCAAGAAAATGTAAACCTTGTCTACCCCAAAAAGCTTTTCACAAGCCCAAAGACCATTTAGCTATGAATTCATATTTAAGGTTTTATCGTTGTAACCTCCAACCTTTACCCAAAGTATCCATTAAGTAAAACTTCGGAGGGAGGATGGCTCATTCAGCAACCTCCTTTTACAGATGAAGGGACTGGGGAACAATAGCAGAGAGACTTTTCCAGCCACAGAATAAATCAGTAGAGAGCTAGGTTTAAACACATTTAGCTCTGTCATGCCCAATTATCTCTGGAGTCAGGAAGCGATTTAGGTTTGAAAACGCTCCAGGCAGATGTTTCTGTGGGTTGAGTGCATTAACCAATATAACACATGAGCTACCAATATAAATATATTTGTTCTGTGCCAGGAGATGGCCAGGCACTTTATGAGCGCTATAATTTTACCACCCCGGCCCCAATTCACCAAGCTAAGGATTAGCCCAGTGTTTCAGATGAGGAAGAGGTTAACTTGTTCAGGGCCACAGAATTAGACGTGACATAGCTGGGATTCAAACTGGGGACTATCGATTCTAAAGGGGGAAACAGGATAGAGAACGGGCTAGAAGATAGAGGACGGGCTACAATGGACTGGGCAGTCATGAACCTACTTACAAGACCAAGAGCTGGCAAAGCCTTAAAAATAAGAATAGTTATTGCTTCACTGGGCACTTTTAACGACTGCCTGGCACTGTACTGCGCACTCCACGTGGATTACCTAGTTGAAGCCTCCCAACAGTACTAAGAGGTAGGTACAATTGTTATTCCCATTGGCAAATGAGAAAACGGAGACACAGGAGGTGGAGCGACCGGCTCAAAGGAACACACCGAGCCGCTACCGAACGGGGGAGTCGAAACCAGGTCTGGAAGGCTCATGGGCATCTCCTTAAGTCCTCCTAGGCAGGCCTGGCTGAACCGAAGCCAGAAAAGGCCCACGTTTTACGGGAGAGGCGGGTGGGCCCGGCACAAGCGCGGGACGCGGTGACTCAGTTCCTAGCCAGCCAAAGAGTGGGATAAATTCCAGAACCCCTAGACCCGGAGAAGCGCATCCTAGATCCGGCTTTCTAGGCCGGCGAGGACCCAGAGCTTCCGAAACTCCTCAGACCACTGACGGAGTGACTCTGGGACACCACAGTCCTCAGTTTCCCCATCGGGACAATTGGGCGTCGAGGCCCAGGCCTGGCTCTCAGCCGGTGCGGACAGCCTCCCTCTGCGCTGCTCTCAGAGACGCGCACGGGCTGAGGGGACAGCGGAAGCCGGACCTGGGCCGCCCCTCCAGGCCTGCGGGCAACGCGCACCCGCCCCTCACCTCCTTTAGGCATTGCGGCTCCGGCGGCTGCGGCGGCGGCGGCGGCGCCTCGAACTGACACCGGAACCGGAAATAGCTTGGGCTCGACTTCTTCCTCCTGGGCCAGCCGCCGCCGCCGCTTCAGTGGCCGCAGTGGCCGCAAGGACCCGGACCTCAGGGAGGCCTCCGCACGAAGTCGGACCGTCCTGCGCGCCGCCTAAGTCCAGGCTTGCCCGTCTGCTGCCAGGCAACAACGCCCCCAGTCTCTCCGTTCGGGAAGACGCGTGGCCCTGCCTGCCACCCACCGGAAGTGAGGGCAAATGGCAACAGCGGCTCTGGAATTCTATACAGGCATTGCTGAGGACACCTAAGATGACGCAATCTCCGCGCGGGGGGGGGCAGGGCTCCGCAAGGACCTCATGCCTTAGAGATCGCCTGAAGAGCGGAAGCCTTCAGTCGAGAAGCAGCTACCCAAGGTCCAGGAGCTTCTGGTATGTGTTTTCCCTCTGTTCTCGATTACCTTGGCAACGGCTGAGGCGGGAGACCGGTGGTCTGCACCGTCCTGGAGGGAGATATGAGTGGCTGGACTCTCAGCCAGCCACTGGGATGTGTTCGGGCTTTGGACCTTGAGGCCGGAGAGAGCTCCCGAGAGGAGGCGGCGCCACGTTCGTTCTTCTGAGGGGACGGTAGATTTGGGGGTTTTCCTCTAGGATTCTCGCGCCGTTTCCTCTGGTAGGAACGTCTTCTGTGTTCTGATTGTTTTTCTAAGCTGGGTTCAGATGCTGTCCTTTTTATGAGTTTTCCCTACAATCCTGCACTATCTTCCTTCGCTCCCCCTCGCCTCCTTCCCCTAGCGCCCCAATCTCTCTTAATCCTCCCGGCACATCTTTCTTCTCGATCTGATTACCTCCTACCTCCTCTTTCTCCTCGATCTGGTTACCGCCTACCATTTTCACCTCCGGGAGGCCTCTTCTGACTTCCAGGCTGGATCAGGGCCCTCGAATTTCCCTGGGTCATAGAAAAGCGATCATTCTCTTGTCACAGACTATGCGCCTTGGGGCCGAGACCAGAATTCACCTATTTCTAGCTTCAGCGTAGGGGAGACTAGTGCGAAGACCACTGATTTGGGAGTCAGGAGCCCTCCAGAGTCAGGCTTTGCAAATTCTCAGCTGTGTGACCCTGATTCTACCTTATAGAGTTTGATTCCTCCTCTATATGGTTGTTTTAGAGAGTTCATGAGAGGAGGCTCTGTGGGCGGGGTGGGGGGGGGGTTTGTAAAGTGTCAGTACAGAAGGGAGTGACTGAATGAATTTGAGAGAGATGAATCTGTTATGCTGAAAGGTAAATACTTAACCTGGGTTCTCTCTGGCAGCAAGGGAATGCTGTGTGGTTTGAAAAACTCTTTGCTATTTAGATTGGGATCGGCCTCTTGTATGGGAACTACCTGACTTTATGTAATACGTTGTTTGGTGTGAAAGAGACCTTGGCAATCAGCCAATCCACTGCCCTCATTTTACAGAAGAAACAGGACCAGAGAGGGAAGGTGACCTGAAAGTCACAGAATAATTTTTTAGAGCTGAACAAGAATCCAAGCCTGCAACTGCAGAGACGAGAGATCTTTCTGCTGTCTATACTCTTGGAAAGCACATCCTAAGGTACTTTGATTTTACAGTCATCTTTCCCTTTTTATTTTATGTTTTGTTTTGTTTTGTTTGTTATTGAGACATGGTCTCACTCCGTCACTTAGGCTGGAGTGCAGTAGTGTGAACATGGCTAACTGAAGACTTTCAACCTCCTGGGCTCAAGTGATCCTCTTGCCTCAGCCTTCCGTGTAGCTCAGACCACAGGCACCCACCACCATGCTCAGTTAATTTTTTTGATTTTTTTTTTTTTTTTGGTAGAGATAGGGTTTCACCTCATTGCTCAGACTGGTCTCAAATTCCTGGGCTCAAGTGATCCTCCCATCTCAGCCTCCCAAGGTGCTGGCCAAGACCAGAATTACAGGCATGAGCCACCGTGCCTGACCTTCCATCTTTGCCTTTTTAAATACTCACCCCCATGGCTCCCCGAGTCACAGCCCTCCTTATACTCTATTGTAATTGCTTTTTCTCTTGTCTGTCTCTTTGCTAAAATGTCACCTTCTAAGGGGCAAAGGCTTAACTTTTGTTCTGTGTTCCCAACATCCAGTATAGGGTTAAGCTTTTAGTTGAAGTTAGCTAATGACAACAGCAAATGTCTCTTAGGCACACATTATACACCAGGCATGATAGATACAATTATAATGAAGTCTTTGCAATGACCACATAAGGTAGCTTCCATTATCCCCATTTTACAGATGAGGAAACAGAGGCTTAGGAAGGTTAAGTACCTTTCTGAAGATCACAGCGGGTAAGTAGCAGAGCCAGGATTTGAACACAGTCTGGGTGCTGAGCCCTGTCCCATAGCTGTGACCCTATGCTGACTCAAGGAAGTCAGCCTGTACCAAAATAATGGCTGGCAAAGGCCTTTGGGGATTTGAGACTCAGAAACCAATTCATTTTTTTTCCCCCAGATCTTTGCAGATTATCCTGTGGAAGGAAAATGCCTAAAGTCAAAAGAAGCCGGAAAGCACCCCCAGATGGCTGGGAGTTGATTGAGCCAACACTGGATGAATTAGATCAAAAGATGAGAGAAGGTGAGTAGGGGAGTTCCTGTCTGGGTAGGCTGGGTCCAAGGGTCACAGGCTTAGATGCCCCCAGGGGACAGGCATAAATGCAAATATAAAAAGAGAGTGGTCTACTAACACTGACATGTTGTGTTTGCTTATGAACTTGGGGAAATACTGTAAGTGCCCGAAAATAAGATAACATTAATGAAAAGGTCCTCAGAAAAGGTGTTTTTTTTGTTTTTGTTTTTGCCAACTCGAATATAAAAGGTTATGAAATATAGATCAAATAGTCTACCTATAGTTATTTACTATTTTGGTTAGATATATATTTAAAATCATACAAAACATATTTACTTGGAAGTGCTATTCCTTTTCAGTATCATCGATTAGTCTTTGCCGCATCTGTTTTCTGTCACTTCCTTGTAAATGGCGTGTGATCCTGCTTTGTGAACCCGTGTCCTATGCTGTCTTTGGAAATTTTATCTGAAGCCACAAGCATCTGTTGGCCTTATATGATCACAGTGTGGCCACTTACCAATTGACTTTTTTATTTTTATTTTTTGAGTTGGAGTCTTGCTCTGTCTTCCAGGCTGCAGTGCAGTGGCGTGATCTCGGCTCACTGCAACCTCTGCCTCCCGTGTTCAAGTGATTTTCCTGCCTCTCAGCCTCTCGAGTAATTTGGATTACAGGCATGCGCCACCATGCCCGGCTAATTTTTGTATTTTTAGTAGAGATGGGGTTTCTCCATGTTGGCCAGGCTGGTCTCGAACTCCTGGCCTCAAGTGATCCACCCACCTCGGCCTCCCAAAGTGATGGGATTACAGGTATGAGCCACTACACCCAGCTGAAGTTACTTTTTAAAGTAGCTTTTGAAATGCTTGCTTGTAACTAACCTAATCATGGTTATTATGAGGTCGTACCTCCAGCAGTAATTACTAAATTAAATCAATGTTAAATTACTTTGCCCCTTTTTAAAAAAACTGTTGGTACCAGATAACTTCTATTAAATACTCAGTACTTGTTTTGCAGTTTAGATTTGGATGGGCCTATTGCAGTAATCACGGTCATTTTGGGCTGAGAGATTTCTTCCCGAAACAGCTCTTTATCAAAATAAAGGAAATGGGAGCATGCTGGAATAGAAGAGATTTTGCGAGTCCTTGAAAGTAAATTAACTTCATCTTCTAAAGGGTGACTTTTGAGGGAAGGAGGAACCCTACTTTGTGTTTAGATATTCTTTACCTCCAGACAGAAATATTCTTTGTTCTGTTTTTCTTCTTTTTGTTTTTGTTTTGAGACAAGGTCTCACTTTGTTGCCCAGGCTGGAGTGCAGTGGTTCAATCACAGCTCACTGAAGCCTCCACCTCCCAGGCTCAGGTGTTCCTCCCACCTCAGCCTCCCAGGCAGCTGGGACTACAGGCATCCACTAACACGCTTGGCTAAGTTTTCTTTTCTTTTTTTTCTTTTTTTTTTTTTTTTTTTTTTTGAGACGGAGTCTCGCTCTGTCACCCAGGCTGGAGTGCAGTGGCGTGATCTCAGCTCACTGCAAGCTCCGCCTCCCAGGTCCACGCCATTCTCCTGCCTCAGCCTCTGGAGTAGCTGGGACTACAGGCGCCCGCCACGATGCCCAGCTAATTTTTTTTTTTTTTTTTTTTGTATTTTTAGTAGAGACGGGGTTTCACCATGTTAGCCAGGATGGTCTCGATCGCCTGACCTTGTGATCCACCTGCCTCAGCCTCCCAAAGTGCTAGGATTACAAGCATGAGCCACCGCACCCGACCAACGCTTGGCTAATTTTTTGTAGAGATGGGGGTGTGTTAGTCCATTTTCATGCTACTGATAGGCATACCTGAGACTGGGCAATTTACGAAAGAACGAGATTTAATGGACTTACCGTTCCATGTGGTTGGAGAGGCCTCACCATCATGGCAGAGGCCAAGGAGGAGCAAGTCACGTCTTAACATGTGTACCTGCTGAATCTTTACTACCTGCTTTTCTGCTTGGATCACAGCATTCTGTTTGTTGAGCTGAATTGTAATTCCTAGGTAATAGAATGGCTTAAAAGCTGGAGACAGGGAGGGATAGTCTTCTTGACCACTCTTCGCCCTTCTGTTCTTCCCTAAAAACTGAGGAGGTCATAGACAACGATGAACTTGTGACTGCTAAGAGAGAGAGAACTGCCTTGTGGCAAGTATGAGCGCCACCTGATCCTGCGTGTGTTGAAGGAGCAGCTTCTGCTGTGGCCACTTCCCTCGGAACCTGTAGACTGGTCTAGTTTATTTAGCTTTTCCTCAGCCCTAAAGGACTTTGGCTGGGAGATGAAATTAGAGGTGCCTTCAAGATGATTAGGATGCCCATCTGTGGGCCTAGAATTATCTTGATTAATTATTACGCTGTAGAAATAGATCTGAAAGCATAGGGACCAAGGTTGGTTTTTTGGCTTTTTTTTGTTTGTTTTGTTTTGTTTTTTTTTGAGACAGGGTCATCTGTCATCCAGGCTGGAGTGCAGTGGCACAATGTCAGCTAACTGCAACCTCTGCTTCCCAGGTTCAAGCACTTCTCGTGCCTCAGCCTCCCGAGTAACTGGGATTACAGGCATGTGCCACCATGCCCAGATAATTTTTGTATTTTCAGTAGAGACAGTGTTTTGCCCTGTTGGCCAGGGTGTTCTCGAACTCCTGACCTCAAGTGATCCACCCACCTCGGCCTCCAAAAGTGCTGGGATTACAGGCATGAGCCACTGTGCCCAGCCGGGACCAACCTTTTAACAGAAGTTACCATTGAATGTCTTTAAAAATCTATGTTTTCTAATTCTGTAATTAAAAAGACTTTTTTTCTTGTCACATGGGTAATGTGCCAACGTTGTGACAAGGTTTGAGAGTGGCATGTCTCACACATGGATGTGAACACCCAATCACACTCATGAATTACAAAAGGATCCAAAAATAGACATTTTTAATTTAAAACAATTATGTTTAAATTACTTAGCTTATTTTTTATTTTTTATTTTTTTTTGAGACGGAATCTCACACTGTTGCCCACGCTGGAGTGCAGTGGTGCGATCTTGGCTCACTGCAACCTGTACCTCCCGAGTTCAGGCAATTCTCCTGCCTCAGCCTCTTGAGAAGCTGGGATTACAAGCGTGCACTACCACGCCTGGCTAATTTTTTAATTTTTAGTAGTGATGGGGTTTCACCACGTTGGTCAGGCTGATCTCGATCTCCTGACCTCGTGGTCCGCCCACCTTGGCCTCCCAAAATGCCCGGCGGCTTATTCTGTTTTTAAATAACAGCTTTATTGAGATATTAATCATATACTGTAAAAGTGAACCTGTTAAATTATCCAATTAAGGGGTTTTTAGTATATTCACAAAGTTGTACGACCATTGCCACAGTTAGTTTGATGTTTCAAGGTTCATCTGTGTTGTAGAATATATCAGTACTTACTTCATTCCCTTTTTTTTCTTTTTTTGAGACGGGAGTCTCGCTTTGTTGCCTAGGCTGGAGTGCAGTGGTGTGATCTCAGCTCACTGCATCCTCCGCCTCTGGGTTCAAACGATTCTCCCACCTCAGCCTCCCAAGTAGGTGGGATTACAGGCATGCGCCACCATGCCCTGCTAATTCTTTTGTATTTTTAATAGAGATGGGGTTTCACCATGTTGACCAGGCTGGTCTCAGACTCCTGACCTGAAGTGATCTGCCCATCTCAGCCTCCCAAAGTGCTGGGATTACAGGTGTGAGCCACCGAGTCCGGCCAGCCCTGTTTAACTTCTTGAGGAGCCACCTAACTCTTCTGCAGTGGCTCCACCATTTTACATTCCCACCAGGAATGTAGGAGAGTTCCAATTTCTCCACATTCTTCCCAACACTTGTTATTGTGCCATAATTTTGATTATAGTCATCTGTAGGGTCCAGCCCCACAGGGTCGGTGGGTTTCTCCCCGTGTGTGGAGACGAGAGAGCGTAGAAATAAAGACACAAGACAAAGAGATAAAAGACAGCTGGGCCTGGGAATCCCACCAAGATGCGGAGACCAGTAGTGGCCCCAAATGCCAGGCTGCACTGATATTTATTGGATACAAGACAAAGGGGCAGGATAAGGAGTGTGAACCATCTCCAATGATAGGTAAGGCCACATGGGTCACATGTCCACAGGACAGCGGGCCCTTCCCTGCCTGGCACTGAGGCAGAGAGAGAGAGACAGCTTATGCCATTATTTCTGCTTATCAGAGACTTTTAGTACTTTCACTAATTTGCTATTGTTATCTAAAAGGCAGAGCCAGGTGTACAGGATGGAACATGAAGGCGGACTAGGAGCGTGACCACCGAAGCACAGCATCACAGGGAGATAGTTAGGCCTCTGGATAACTGCGGGCGGGCCTGACTGATGTCAGGCCCTCCACAAGAGGTGGAAGAGTAGAGTCTTCTCTAAACTCCCCCGGGGAAAGGGAGATTCCCTTTCCCGGTCTGCTAAGTAGCGGGTGTTTTTCCTTGACACTAACGCTACTGCTAGACCAAGGTCCGCTTGGCAACGGGCATCTTCCCAGATGCTGGCGTTACCGCTAGACCAAGGAGCCCTCTGGTGGCCCTGTCCGGGCATAACAGAAGGCTTGCACTCGTTTTCTGGTCAGTTCTCACTATGTCCCCTCAGCTCCCATCTCTGTATAGCCTGGTGTTTCCTAGGTTATGATTGTCGAGCGAGGATTATTATAATATTGGAATAAAGAGTAATTGCTATAAACTAATGATGAATGATATTCATATGTAATCATATCTAAGATCTATAGTATAACTATTCTTATTTTATTTATTTTATTATACTGGAACAGCTCGTGCCCTCGGTTTCTTGCCTCGGCATCTGGGTGGCTTGCCACCCACAGCCATCCTAGTGGGTATAAAGTGGTATTTATTCATTATCAGTAGTTACTTACAAAAAGAAAATCCTGCGCAGACCGACCCTATTCCCCCAAACACACTGTTTCTCGCCAGCTGAAACAGAACCGCATGAGGGAAAGAGGAAAGTGGAATCTCTGTGGCCCATCTTCAGGATCCACCACCAGAAAACCCGCTACATCTTCGACCTCTTTTACAAGCGGAAAGCCATCAGCAGAGGTAATTAGTCAGTCTCTCTTGGACTTTGAAGCTCGCGTCACTTTTGGAGTTACTGAACTAACCACAATCCTTATTCTCGCAACCTGTGCAAGTCATGGTTTTTCTTACCACGAAAATTAGGGGGAGCCAACGTTGGCTGAGTTTTGTGTGTGTGTTTTTTGTTTGTTTTGAGATGGAGTCTCACTCTGTCACCCAGGCTGGAGTGCAGTGGCGCAATCTTGGCTCACTGCAAGCTCCACTTCCTGGGTTCAAGCGATTCTCCTGTCTCAGCTCCCAAGTAGCTGGGATTACAGGCACCTGCCACCACACCTGGCCAATTTTTGTATTTTTAGTAAAGATGGGGTTTCACCATATTGGTCAGGCTGATCTTGAACTCCTGACCTCAGGTGATTCACCCGACTCGGTCTCCCAAAGTGCTGGAATTATAGGCGTGGTCCACCGCTCTTGGCTTTTTTTTTCTTTTTCTTTTCTTTTTTTTTTTTTTTGAAACGGTCTTGCTCTGTTCCACAGGCTGGAGTGCAGTGGTGCAATGATGGCTCACTGCAGCCTCAACCTTCTGGGCTCAAGGGATCCTCTCACCTCAACCTCCTGAGTAGCTGTGACTACAGGTGTGCACCACCACACCCAGCTAATTTTTAAATTTTTTGTAGAGATGGGCCCTTGGCCCAGGCTGGTTTCTTAACTCAAGTGATCCTCTGGTGTTGGCTTCCAAAAGTGCTGGGATTACAGGTGTGAGGCACCTTGCCTGGCCTAAGTACTTTTTTTTTTGTTCCTCCTCCAAGGACTGTCCCGTTGCAATACTGAATGCCTTTTTTTTTTTTTTTGAGATGGAGTTTCGCTGTCACCCAGGCTGGAGTCCAGTGGCACGACCTCAGGTCACTACAACCTCCGCCTCCTGGGTTCAAGTGATTCTCCTGCCTCAGCCTCCTAAGTAGCTGGGATTACAGCTGCTACCACGCCCGAGTAATTTTTGTATTTTTAGTAGAGACGGGGTTTTACCATGTTGGCCGGGCTGGTCCCGAACTCCTGACCTCAGGTGATCCGCCTGCCTCGGCCTCCCAAAGTGCTGGGATTACAGGCGTGAGCCACTGCACCCGGCCTGAATGCTCTTTTTGATCAAGGGTGGGGAAGATTTTTAGACCATGGCCTGATGCTCTTTCCCCATCTTTTTGACAGAACTCTATGAATATTGTATTAAAGAAGGCTATGCAGACAAAAACCTGATTGCAAAATGGAAAAAGCAAGGATATGAGAACTTGTGCTGCCTGCGGTGCATTCAGACACGGGACACCAACTTCGGGACGAACTGCATCTGCCGCGTGCCCAAAAGCAAGCTGGAAGTGGTAATGTCTGACACTCAAGCTTGGTGTTGTTTTCAGCTCAAAATTCTGCCTTAGTCGACTGCAAGGGATCTTATGTTATTTGGTTGGGCTGGAATGTCGTTTTGTCCCTGGATGTCCTGCTGGCTCTCCCTCATGGGAGTGGGTCCCTGTATTCAGGAATCCATGTGAGGCAGCGTGTGGCTGTGTGTTTGTTAGGTCTGGGGTCAATCTCAACTCCACTTTTGGGCAAATTACTGAACCCCTTTCCTCACTTAGGAAATGGTGGTGAGGAGCCCTAATCCCAAGGTGGTGGCAGGGTGACATCAGGGAAGGACAACCAGTGAGTTCCTGTCCCTTTCAGTCCTCACAGTGATACTTTAACATTACCATCACTATCTTTCCCGCCCCCCCAAGACGGAGTCTTGCTCTGTCGCCCAGGCTGGAGTGCAGTGACGCCATCTTGGCTCACTGCAACCTCCACCTCCCGGGTTCAAGAGGTTCTCCTGCCTCATCTTCCTGAGTAGCTGGGACTACAGGCATGCACCACCACGCCTGGCTAATTTTGTATTTTTAGTAGAGACGGGGTTTCTCAATGTTGCTCAGGCTGGTCTCGAACTCCCGACCTCAGGTGATCCACCCGCCTCAGCCTCCCAAAGTTCCGGGATTACAGGCATGAGCTACTGCGCCCAGCCCACTGTTTCTTCTTTCAGAACTTTCTGTTCCAAGCACCACTCCTAGGCCAGGCGCCTCAGGAGTGGTGCTGAGGGACAGGAGCTGAGCTCCATCCGGTTCCAAGCCCCTCTGAAAGGCAGCTGTGGCCCGAGGCAGAGTCACAGCAGTGGCCGCTCAGTGCAGCCCCTCAGCACAGTTGTTGGCCCCACCGCCCATCTGCCAGCCTGGCCTTCTTTTCCCCAGCTCCACACAGGGGCCTCTTCACATGAGTCCCCTTTATGCTGCAGTGAGACTGACGATGGAGAGCTGTGGCTGGATGCTGAAGACTTGAGTACTGAGCAGTGGGGGCGAGCAAGGGCCGCCTCCCCGACGGAAGACTGGGGTGTTGGTTTTCTGATGGAGGCAGGGACGGGTGGCAGAGTGGCAGAAGCCCCCCTCCTCTGAGTGCCCAGATTCCACAAGGAGTCCAGGTCAGGGGCTGGTGGGCTGGGGTGCTGCTTCAGCCCTGTGGCCAAAACAGCCTGCTGTAGACTTAGCTGGGTTTCACCAGAGGATCCTGTTTACTTCAACAGGATCTTGCTCCTCCAAAAAAAGAACTTGAAAAAGTAAAATAAACACAAGCCACCGTTCTAGGGCTTTCTGGCTGGCCAAGTGTTGGGCCGCACCAGGCCTGGGGGACAAGACCCTTCTTTCTGGGGGGCTCTGGGCCAGAAGGGTGTGACTCAAGTGCATAGTCTCCTGCCCTCTTCCCCCACCAGAGTGTACCAGCCCAGAGGCCCCCCTGAAGTCCCCAAACAGTAGCAGAGCCACCTCTGCTCATCGCAGGGTCTGTCATGCTCACTTAGCAGAATAACGAGACTCATTCACACCGATTTCTTTTTCTTGATTGGCAAACGTGTTGGATTTGCAGAACATATTATAAATAGACATACAGATGTAATCAACAGCAGCTGGTTCTACCTTCATGAGGGAGCCAAATTTTCCCTGTCCAGAGCTGTCAAGGAAGGGTTTCTGAGGTGTGTCCCTATATGGCATGGTGGCAGGTCCTTCGTGGGAGGGTTGCCACGTATGTGAGTGTGCAGGGGCGAGCGTGGCGCAGTGGCATCGTCTCACTGTCCTCTGTTGCAGGGCCGCATCATCGAGTGCACACACTGTGGCTGTCGTGGCTGCTCTGGCTGAGGCTGGCGCGCTCCACCCTGGACTCTGGACTTCGCAGGTTCCTGCCTGTCACGCCACCCCCTTCCTGGGAGCAGCGAGCAGTGCCCCAGGCCCGAGTTGGAGCACGGTCTCTATGGGGAAGGCTTCGCTGTCTATCAGCTGTGATTTGTAAAAATAAAATCTTTAAACCTCTCGAGCCCCACGTCTCTTCTTTCAGAGCATCAGCCTATGGAACCCAGCGGGGCGGCCCAGGCCCCAGGGACCAGATGCCCCAGCCCCCTTGTGGTGTGCGAGGTGACACACAAAGGTAGCTGGAGCTGGAAGTCCCGTGAAGGTGACACGCAAAGGTGGCTGGAGCTGCACTTGGACCTGCTGGGAGCACAGGCACCTTGGGCCTAGTGTGTGTCCTCACCAACACCCGTGACACGCTGCGGCTGTTCCTCAGGGCCTGGCTCTTCCCCCAGGCAGGAGGTGACACCAGCTCACTTGTCCTGGGGCTCCCACAGAGCACTGGGGGCCGAGCACATTGTTCCAGCTGTGCTCCCATCACCTGCCCCCAAGGGCACATCCGTCATCAGCCTCCTTGCCGGTGTCCTGGTCCCCCTGGGGCTTGGTCCGCAACTTCTGCCAGGGGTGCGGGGTTTCCTCTGCGGGCATCACTGTCAGCCACTGCTTGTAATAGGCTCGGAAGCCGTCAATCTTCTCCAGGTAGGTGTTCTTCCCTTGGTACTAGAATTAGAAAAGCGAGGCTAGAATCACTCCTGTTACCTACAGCTAATCCCAAACCTCGGCAGCTGGCTGAGGCCTCAGGGAAGCTGGTGGCTGCCATTTTCCCTTCCGGTGGCTGCAGAGGACAGGGCAGAAAAGCTGTGAACACGCACTATGGGACTAGCTTACTTCAGAGAAACAGGTCCCCGCTGGGTACCCTGGGGCAGGCCCAGAGCCATCTGCCCAACGGCGTTCTTCCCAAATAGGCACCACTGTGCTCCTCCATCCGCAGTTGCCACCCCAGGCCCCCAAGCCAGAATCACTGGGTCCCACGAGCTCTGCCTCCACAGCCTGCCAAGCCCCTCCCCCTCAAAGGCACCTCCCTCTGACCATCATCTCAACACTGCCAAGATAGGCTCCATGAGATATGGGGAAAAAAGCAAAGACACACCAGACACAAACTGAGAGCTGGTAGGGGAATATACCAAAAAAAAAACAGCCAAAAAGTGCTATCCAACATACAGCTACTACCACACAATGACAAAAGGTTTGGCCGGGTGTGGTGGCTCACCTCTGTAATCCCAGCACTTTGAGAGGCCGAGGTGGGCAGATCACTTGAGGTCAGGAGTTCGAGACCAGCCTGGCCAGCATGGTGAAACTCCATCTCTACTAAAAATACTGGATGTGGCGGTGCATGCCTGTAGCCCCAGCTACCTGGGAGGTTAAGGCAGGAGAATGGCTTGAACCCGGGAGGCAGAGGTTGCAGTGAGCTGAGATCACGCCATTGCACTCCAGCCTGGGCGACAGAGCAAGACTCCGTCTCAAAAACAAAAAACAAAAAAAGGTTTGACTCAAAAGACTGGACAATTCTAAACCTTAAGGTGCCGGATAGAGCCTGAAAGCACAGAAAGCAAAACTCAACAGAATCATGAATATAAACAAGTCCACCATCATGAGGGAATATGAGTACAGATGCTCCTGACAGCAGGGTTCCGCCCCCCAAAAACCCATCGTAAATCAAAAATCAATCTGGCTGGGTGTGCTGGCTCACTCCTATAATCCCAGTGCTTTGGGAAGCCGAGGCAGGCGGATTACATGAGCTCAGGAGTTCCAGACCAGTTTGGGCAATATAGTGAAACCCTATCTAAAAGATTAGCTGGGTACAGTGGTACATGCCTGTAGTCCCAGCTCCTCAGGTGGCTAAGGTGGGAGGACTTCTTAAGCCTGGGAGGTCAAGGCTACAGTGAGCCATAATCGTGCCACTGCACTCCAGCCTGGGCAACAGAGTGATTCCCGTCTCTTTAAAAAAAAAAGAAAAAAGAAAATGCGGCACGGCATGGGGGCTCACAACTATAATCCCAGCACTTTGGGAGCCTGGGGTGGGTGGATCACGAGGTCGGGAGTTCAAGACCAGCCTGGCCAAGATGGTGAAACCCCGTCTCTACTAAAAAAAAAAAACACACAAAAATTAGCCTGGTGTGGTGGCAGGCTCCTGTAATCCCAGCAACTCGGGAGGCTGAGGCAGGAAAATCACTTGAACCTGGGCGGCAGAGGTTGCAGTGAGCCCAGATCGCATCACTGCACTCCAGCCTGGGTGACAGAGTGAGACTCCATCTCATAAAAAACAAAAGGAAAATGCATCTATTGCTGGCAACACAGCAGAGGGTCCTGACTTTATGCAAAAGTGATATACATTCAGTAGAAACTAACCCCGCACCAAGTCGATCCTTACAGAGTTACATCCTGATAAAACCATTGCAAAGTTGAAAAATCCTGTGTAGAATCATCTTTAAGTCTGGGACATCTGTCTGTGACTTAAATATGATATGCTTTAGGCCTATGATAGTCTTGTGACTGTCGAGTTGAACCCCTAGTGAGCCCTACGCCAGAGGGAAGAGACAATCCACTAGGAAGATATGCACAACATGTGATCAACAAAAAACCAGTACCCAGAATATATAAAAAACCCTGGAATCAATGAGAAAAGGCTTGCAACCAACAGTTCAAAGCACAGACACACAGTTCAAAAATGCCCAGCTATGCCTTCAGCCAGACACAATTTCCATTGCTGTCCCACCTATTTGTAGGAAGCCCTCAAAATGGCATTCAGGCGTGATACCTGCACGGCGTTCCTGACCCCGCACCCTCTAGCTGTGTGTGTCCCTGCCCATGTACTTGTTTCCGCCCCATCCAGGCTGTGCTTCAAGCCATAGTGGCTCTCGATGCTCCGGAGATGCTCAGCAGAGTGTGATTCGATGGACCCAAAAGCCAAACCCCAGAGCCTGATAGCCTCAGAACAGCAGGGAGAGGCTGTGGCCATGACAAAGCAGATTCCATGACTCTGCCCTGCTCCTGCTGATACAGGAAGTTGAAAGAAATTATTTAGGCAGATGATAAGGGCAACAGAGTCCTTGGCGAAATTTCCCTTTTAATAAAAAGCAGCCCCCAAATAATTTCTTTTCTAACAAAGAGCAGCCTGAAAAATCGAGCTGCAGACATAGATAAGCAAACTGGAAGCTTGCAGGGGTAAATGCTGGCGGCTGTGCCAACAGAAAAGGGCTACCTGGGAGCCAGATATGTTCAACGTGGGGGCCCCATCTTCCCTTCTTTGTCGCCATGTGTACAGTAAAGAACCAGGCAACATGGCGATGGCCACCTGTCTGCATAATAAAAGGTTAGGGTGGGGCACCAGCTTTTATACACGCTATGTAAATGGCACACCTGGTCCAACTAATCTTTTGCGTCCTCTGTAAATCAGACACCACCTCCCCAAGCTCATCTACAAAACCTCTGCATTACACTATGGAAGTGGCAACCCACTTCTCTGGCACCTCTCTCTGCAAGGAGAGAGCTCTTCTCTTTTTTTTTTTTTCACCACCACACCCGGCGAGAGCTCTTCTTTCTTTCGCCTATTAAACTTCAGCTCTTAACCTCTTTTTTTTTCTTGAGACCAAGTCTCCATCTATCGCCCAGGCTGGAGTGCAGTGGTGCGATCTTGGCTCACAACAAATCTCGGGTATTCACCCCAGACAATGACGCCACTTCACTGCCTGCCCAGTCCCTGAGCAAGCGACAACCTGTTTGGAGTACCCAGCAACGTGCAGGTGCTGGGGACCCAGATGAGCACGGCAGACAGCCTCTGCCTCCAGAAGCCTGATACAGGGAAGGCCAGGGCTGCCCATGAGCACATGATCCAAGACTGTAGGACACGGCATAAAGGAACAGAGCGGGAAGGGGGAGGGGAGACTTTCATCCCAGGTCAGAGCGGCAGCCAGCTGGGCATGTCTGAGGGCCACTTAAGCAGAGACCTCCAGGAAAAGTGGGTGCCACCTGAGGCAGCGGGAACACCAATCCCGAAGCAGGCAAGAGGTTGGTGGCCTCTGCGAACTGACAGAAGGCCACTGGGACAGACAGAGAAAGCAAACGCAAGGCTGAGACATGAGATGAGCCACGCGGACAGGGACTCGCAGGCTGTGGTCTACAGACTTGGGTACTGCTCCTAAGGGAAGCTGCTGGACAGTTTCAAGCATGGCAACACAATCCCAAGGGCCAGAACCGGGGTTGGGTGGTGGGGGGAGGGGGTAGCAATGGTGAAGGAGCTGATGAGCTTTTGAGCTTGGGGCACACACCCGGTCAAAGGTGGGAGGGTACTGGGCTGCAAACTCCAGCTGGCGGATGACCACTTCGTTCACCGGGACCCTGTTCTGCTTCATGTCCTTCAAGATGTTGATGAGATAGGTGTAGTTCAGCTTCCTGATGGCCGCGTTGATGAGGGCACTGTAGATGTGAGTGTTGGGGGTCACCTGGGACTTCTAGAACACAGGGACATCGTAGAATCAGCAAGATGATGGCAGCCATTGGGACCCAGCAGCTCCCACCCTCTGTCAATCAAGCTGGCTCCCGGGACCAGCGGCCAGGGCCAGCAAGGCAAACTTGGCAGCAACAATGTGCTGAATATCCCTCTCCAGCAGGAAAGCCAAGCCCAGCCCCTCTGCTCAGCCCTAAAGAAGCTGCGGAAAAGGACGCTCGTGCTGCTCTCAGACACCGACTGACTCAGGCAGAAAATGATGTGGGAGACACCACCTCCTTGCTCCCTGGGGTGGGCTTCCTGGTGACGCACGGTCACCAGGTGGTGGTTGGCCTAGAAAAGTGCAAGCCTTGGCTGGGTGAGCCCGGTAGGGTCCAGGAAAACAGCCAGAGGATGATGGACCTGGGGACACCGACAACCCAGGACGCAGCCTCTGCTGTGGTCGGATGAAATCCACGCAGCACTTCCAATGGGGGTTAGGTGGGAGGCACAGACCTCGGGGGCTTTGAAAACTGCCCACGGCCCCTCAGGAATTCTGAGAATCCCTGCCATACCCCTAGAGTGTTGGGGCAGAGGCCTCTCCCCAGCCCTGTGTCAACCCACGGCCACCTTCTTCCGGATGGGAACATCCGTGTGTCTCTACGCCCAGCCCTGAAGCACTCGCTGGGGTCTGCTTCCCCCAAAATGGGACCAAAGACCAGAAGGTCATTGACCCCACTCTCTTTGCCCCATGCACAGTTCATCCTCTCCAGGTGGGGGGTCTGCAGACCCCTCAAACTTTCCTCCTGAGCTGCAGAGTGCTCCTGAGCACCACGGGTGTCCTGCCCAGGCCCGAGTCCACTCACCTTCATGTCTGTGAGAAGCTGTAGACCGTCCTTCGGCCTGTGGCACCCGATGGCCAGGTTGCAGAATGTCTGCAGGTTGGGGACGAGGCCCCTCTTTGCCAGGACCGGCAACAGCGCCTTGGCCCCCTCCAGGTCTCCCAGCTTGCTCTTCTTTCTCACCAGCGTGTTAAAGAATGTCAGGTCGGCCTCTACCTGGTGCTCATCCAGGAGGGCCAGCAGCAAGGACTCTGCAGGACTCCCGGACTCCACCACCTCGGCCAGTAGCGTGAGGGTCCTGATGTCGGGCTGCTGCCTGTGCTCTGCCATCTTGCTCAGGAAGCCCTCCAGGCCCCCTATCAAGGCCAGCCGGTCAGCTGGGGTGGTCACTGTTCCAAAGGAGACCACTGTAGGGGGAACGGCCCCGGGGGTCAGGAGGTTGACTTCCAGCTCCACGGGAGGTGGCTTCAGGGCCACTGGGGTGAGGGCTGCTGTGTGGCTGGGCTCTGCCTTAGTATCCACCTCTGGTTGGGCCTTGCCGGGCACTCTGGCTTCCAGAGGCTCTGGAGGCCCAAGTGCCTGAGAAGGTTCCAGAAACAGCTGCCTCTCCAGGGCCTCCACATGCAGCATGGCTGACATGAGGTTGCCTGCCTTGGCCTGGGCTGTCCTCCTTGGCCGCTGCCTGCTCACTGGGAGCTGAAGCACAGTCGCCTCCTCCCTGGGCTTCAGAAGCAGCTCTGAGGCCACCTGGGGGTCCCCTAGGCCACAGTCCCGAGCTGCCACCAACAGCAGGTTGTAGCTGTCCCGGCTCGGCTGTAGCCCCAGACTCAGCATCAGCCGCCACACCTGCCAGGGAAGAGACAAACGTCAGCTGGGTGCTCCCATTCAGCAGCTGGGCGCAGGGCTCACGCCTGGAATCCCAGCACCTTGGGAGTTTTAGATGGGAGGATCCCTTGAGACCAGGAGTTCCAGACAAGACCGGGCAACATAGCAAGACCCTGCCTCAAAAAAATACGCCAGGCGCAGTGGCTCACGCCTGTAATCCCAGCACTTTAGGAAGCTAAAGCGGGCAGACTCCTTGAGATCAGGAGTTCGAGACCAGCCCGGCCAACATGGTGAAACCCCATCTCTACTAAAAATACAAAAATTATTGGGTGTGGTATTGCATGCCCACAGTCCCAGCTACTCAGGAGGCTGAAGTGGGAGAATCACTTGAACCCAGAGATCGAGGTTGCAGTGAGCCGAGATCATGCCACAGCACTCCAGCCTGGGTGACAGAGCGAGAGTGTCTCAAAACAACTGTAAAACATTTAAAAAATCGGCCGGGCCTCTCCCTCTCCCTCTCCCCACGGTCTCCCTCTGATGCCCAGCCGAAGCTGGACTGTACTGCTGCCATCTCGACTCACTGCAACCTCCCTGCCTGATTCTCCTGCCTCAGCCTGCCGAGTGCCTGCGATTGCAGGCGCGCGCCACCACGCCTGACTGGTTTTTGTATTATTTTGGTGGAGACGGGGTTTCGCTGTGTTGGCCGGGCTGGTCTCCAGCTCCTAACCGCGAGTGATCCACCAGCCTCGGCCTCCCGAGGTGCCGGGATTACAGACGGAGTCTCGTTCACTCAGTGCTCAGTGGTGCCCAGGCTGGAGTGCAGTGGCGTGATCTCGGCTCGCTACAACCTCCACCTCCCAGCCGCCTGCCTTGGCCTCCCAAAGTGCCAAGATTGCAGCCTCTGCCCGGCCGCCACCCCGTCTGGGAAGTGAGGAGCGTCTCTGCCTGGCCGCCCATCGTCTGGGATGTGAGGAGCCCCTCTGCCTGGCTGCCCAGTCTGGAAAGTGAGGAGCGTCTCTGCCCAGCCACCAACCTATCTAGGAAGTGAGGAGTGCCTCTTCCCGGCCGCCATCCCATCTAGGAAGTGAGGAGCATCTCTGCCCGGCCGCCCCGTCTGAGAAATGAGGAGACCCTCTGCCTGGCAACCGCCCCGTCTGAGAAGTGAGGAGCCCCTCCGCCTGGGAGTCACCCCGTCTGGGAAGTGAGGAGCGTCTCCGCCCGGCAGCCACCCCGTCCGGGAGGGAGGTGGGGGTCAGCCCCCGCCAGGCCAGGCGCCCCGTCCGGGAGGGAGGTGGGGGGGTCAGCCCCCCGCCCGGCCAGCCGCCCCGTCCGGGAGGTGAGGGGCGCCTCTGCCCGGCCGCCCCTACTGGGAAGTGAGGAGCCCCTCTGCCCGGCCAGCCGCCCCGTCCGGGAGGGAGATGGGGGGGGTCAGCCCCCCGCCCGGCCAGCCGCCCCATCCGGGAGGTGAGCGGCGCCTCTGCCCAGCCGCCCCTGCTGGGAAGTGAGGAGCCCCTCTGCCCGGCCACCACCCCGTCTGGGAGGTGTGCTCAGCGGCTCATTGAGAACGGGCCATGATGACAGTGGCGGTTTTGTGGAATAGAAAGTGGGGAAAGGTGGGGAAAAGATTGAGAAATCGGATGGTTGCCGTGTCTGTGTAGAAAGAAGTAGACATGGGAGACCTTTCATTTTGTTCTGTACTAAGAAAAATTCTTCTGCCTTGGGATCCTGTTGATCTGTGACCTTACCCCCAACCCTGTGCTCTCTGAAACATGTGCTGTGTCCACTCAGGGTTAAATGGATTAAGGGTGGTGCAAGATGTGCTTTGTTAAACAGATGCTTGAAGGCAGCATGCTCGTTAAGAGTCATCACCACTCCCTAATCTCAAGTACCCAGGGACACAAAGACCGCGGAAGGCCGCAGGGTCCTCTGCCTAGGAAAACCAGAGACCTTTGTTCACTTGTTTATCTGCTGACCTTCCCTCCACTATTGTCCTATGACCCTGCCAAATCCCCCTCTGCGAGAAACACCCAAGAATGATCAATTAAAAAAAAAAAAAAAATTTGGCCGGGCGCGGTGGCTCACGCCTGTAATACTAGCATTTTGGGAGAGCAAGGCGGGCGGATCACGAGGTAGGAGAGCGAGACCATCCAGGCTAACATGGTGAAACTCTGTCTCTACTAAAAATACAAAAACAAAATTAGCTGGGCATGGTGGCGGGCGCCTATAGTCCCAGCTACTCAGGAGGCTGAGACGGGAGAATGGTGTGAACCCAGGAGGTGGAGCTTGCAGTGAGCCGAGATCGTGCCACTGTACTCCAGCCTGGGCGACAGAGCAAGACTCCATCTCAAAAAAAAAAAAAAAAATTTAAAAACATTAAAAAGAAAAAGAAAAAAAAAGCTCTCCAGCGGGGAGCTGTGGTTCACACCTGTAATCCCAGCACTTTGGGAGGCCCAGGCGGGCAGATCACATGAGGCTAGGAGTTCAAGACCAGCCTGGTCAACATGGTGAAACCCTTCTCTACTAAAAATACAAAATTAGCTGGGCGTGGTGGCGGGCGCCTGTAATCCCAACTACTCGGGAGGCTGAGGCAGGAGTATCGCGTGAACCTGGGAGGCGGAGGTTGCAGTGAGCCGAGATCGCTCCACTGCACTCCAGCCTGGGCAAGAGTGAGACTCCATCTCAAAATAAATGAATGAATGAATGAATGAATGACTCCTGGGTTGCACCTGCAGAAGTGCTAATGGGGCTGTGGGAGGGTTGAACAAGTCCCCAGGTGAGTGTGTGGCAGGCTTTCAAGGAAGGTGAGTTTAGAGGGGCTGAGCCGACTGCAAAGCAGGGTGGGAGGGGCGGGGGCCACCCTCATTCCATCTCCAAGGGCCTCCTCTCCCTGCCATCTGTAGAATGGAGGCTACAGTGGCTGCTGGGTTTTCAGAAAAGAGCACAGATATAAAAATACTCAGCACAGGGCCATCGTGGGTGCTCACAGGATCACCATTTTGCACCTCTGGCACCGGGGAAGCAGGGCAGGAAGGTGGGGTGGGAGAGACATACCTGGAGGGCGTACCGGAAGCCTGTCTTCTTGTCTTGGATGCAGCCCATGAGCAGGAAACTGAAGGTCTCCTCTGTGACCACGTGCCCTTTGTGGATGATTTCCTGGGGGAGGGAACAAAGACGTCCCACTGAGAACCTGCAGCAGGCTGGGCATGGTAGCTCATGTCTGTAATCCTGGCACATTGGGAGGCCAAGGCAGGATGATCACTTGAGGCCAGGAGTTTTGTGACCAGCCTGGGCAACATAGCAAGACCCTGTCTCTAGGAAGCCTTCCCTCGAGTGCACAAAGCAGGACACAGCACACGGTGGCATACACAACCTCCAGTAAGGTCTCATCAGATCCATCTGTGAACCCCAGGGCCCAATACCGGCTGTCTCATCCTCCCTGAGCCTTCCTACATGAGGAGAGACAGACACCACAGCCCTGCCCCTGACACGTGGGACCAGCCCCATGACGGGGAGCAGGACGGCAGGGGAAGCCCCACCTTGAACACATCGAGGCACATCCTAAGGTCTGCGCACTTGGCAGCCATCTTCAGCAGTGCGTGGTATGTTTTCAAGTTGAGCTCGAAGTTTTTGGCCTGCAGCTGCTGCCGGAGCTTCAGGGCACTCTGTAGAGCTGAGTCCTTCCAGGGGGACTCGGCACAGACGTTGAACAGGGCCGTGTAGGTGGCGTCCGAGGGCTCCAGGTCCCGCTTTTTCATCTGTGGAGATGGAAGAAGCTCAGTGGTGGCCCGGGATCAGCTGGACGCACAGGTGAGCAGCTGCCCCAGAGGAGGCTGAGGCTGGAGAGGACCCCGTCACTGCATCCACCAGGCCAGGCTCTAAGGCAGAGCCATGGACACATCAGAGCCTAGCTCTCCAAACTCAGACACATTGAAGGGACTCTGAAAACTGAGCCCACACACCCAGATGCACCAAACAGGAGCTACCCTGCCCTGGGCACTTGTCAGCCCACTCCAGGCCTGGGGTCCTGGCAGCAAGGTCTTCCTGATGTCCCCACCTTCAGGCCACCCGGTCAAGGGGAAAGGGCCTGTAGTGCTTACTACCTGAGGGCTCCCGGGCAAGTTAGCACTTCCTCGCGAAAATGGGGATGACACCATCACCTTGAAACCAGGCATGCCTGTGGGGAGTGGGAGGATGCACTGCAGTGCTCTAGGGGTGGCCCCGAACCAGTGGCACAATGCACATTCTCAGGGCCACCTGATCTGGTAAGTCACAAGCCCCGGAGCTGAGTGACACTCAGCTTACTGAGCCTCCAGGGGACTAAGGCATGTGCTCAGGGTTGACAATCCGTGGTGAAGCCTAGCACTCGCTATTGGCCAGAGAAGGGCCATCTGGCCAAAGGCAGGCGATAGGCGGCTCAGCGGCAGAAAGAACCCTGCTAGAGTCAGGCCATCTGGGGCTCAAATCCCAGCCCCGGTGCATTCAAGTGGGGTGGCCTTGGACATGTCCCTTCATCTCTCTGTGCCTCAGTTTCCTTATCTGAAAAGCAAAGAGGGCAGTCCCTACTTTGAGGATGATATAAGCGCTGCGTGTATTGCTGCACTCCACAGAGGTGCACTGACAACTCACTACCTGCCCAGCAGCAGCCCTGGGGTTAGCAGAGTGGGCACAGCCTACCCTTACTGAGCTTACACTCAAGAAGGGAGACACACTGCAGGTGAGTCACCAAAAACATTAACAAGGCTGGGTGCCGTGGCTCACGCCTATAATCCCAGCACTTTGGAAGGCTGAGGTGGGCAGATCACCTGAGGTCAGGAGTTCGAGACCAGCCTGGCCAACATGGCGAAACCCCGTCTTCTACAAAAAACACAAAAAAATTAGCCGGGCATGGTGGTGGGCGCCTTTAATCCCAGCTACTCGGGAGGCTGAGGCAGGAGAATTGCTTGAACCTGGGAGGTGGAGGTTGCATTGAGCCGAGGTCGCACCACTGCACTCCAGCCAGGGTGACAGAGCCAAAACTCCCGTCTCAAAAAAATAAATAAATAAAATAAAATAAATAAAAACAATAAAAATATTAGTGTTTTTTTCTTTTTTTTTAAGATGGAGTCTTACTCTGTCGCCAGGCTAGAGTGCAGTGGCGTGATCTCGGCTCACTACGACCTCCCTCCACTTCCTGGGTTCAAGTGATTCCCTTGCCTCAGCCTCTCGAGTAGCTGGGACTACAGGCACGTGCCACCACGCCCAGCTAAATTTTGTATTTTTAGTAGAGACAGGGTTTCACCATGTTGGCCAGGATGGTCTCAATCTCTTGACCTCGTGATCCGCCCACTTTGGGCTCCCAAAATGGTGGGATTACAGGCGTGAGCCACCGCACCTGGCCAAAAATAATAGTTTTTTAAAATAGATGTAATGGGCTGGGTGCGGTGGCTCACGCCTGTAATTCTAGCACTTTGGGAGGCCAAGGCGGGTGGACCACTTGAGGTCAGGAGACCAGCCTGGCCAACATGGTGAAACGCTGTCTCTACTAAAAATACAAACAAAATGAGCCAGGCATGGTGGCATGTGCGCCTGTAGTCCCAGCTACTCGGGAGGCTGAGGTATGAGAATTGCTCGAGCCCAGGAGGCGGAGGTTCCAGTGAGCCGAGGTCGCACCACTGCACTCCAGCCTGGGCGACAGAGCGAGACTCTGTCTCCAAAAAAAAAAAAAAAAAAAAAAAAAGGACTGTAGGGAAAAGAAAGAGAGATCAGACTGTTACTGTGTCTATGTAGAAAGAAGTAGACACAAGAAACTCCATTTTGTTCTGTACTAAGAGAAATTCTTCTGCCTTGAGATGCTGTTAAACTGTAACCCTAGCCCCAACCCTGTGCTTGCAGAGACATGAGCTGTGTTGACTCAAGGTTTAATGGATTTAGGGCTGTGCAGGGTGTGCTTTGTTAAAAAAAGTGCTTGAAGGCAGTAGGCTTGATAAAAGTCATCGCCATTCTCCAATCTCGAGTACCCAGGGACACAATACACTGCGGAAGGCCGCAGGGACCTCTGCCCAGGAAAGCCAGGTATTGTCCAAGGTTTCTCCCCATGTGATAGCCTGAGATATGGCCTTGTGGGAAGGGAAAGACCTGACCGTCTCCAAGCCTGTCCCCCAGCCCGACGCCCATAAAGGGTCTGTGCTGAGGAGGGTTAGTGAAAGAGGAAGGCCTCTTTGCAGTTGAGATAAGAGGAAGGCATCTGTCTCCTTGCTCGTCCCTGGGAATGGAATGTCTTGGGTGTAAAACCAGATTGTGTGTTCTATTTACTGAGATAGGCGAAAACCGCCTCAGGGCTGGAGGTGGGACCTGCTGGAGACAATACTGCTCTTTGATGCACCAGATGTTGTGTAGGTGCACATCAAAGCACAGCACCCTTCCTTAAACTTATTTATGACACAGAGACCTTTGCTCACATATTTTCCTGCTGACCCTCTCCCCATTACCCTATTGTCCTGCCACATCCCCCTCTCCGAGATGGTAGAGATAGTGATCAATAAATACTGAGGGAACTCAAGAGACCAGTGCCTGTGCAGCGCAGGTCCTCCGTATGCGGGATGCTGAGCGTATGCTGAGCACCGGTCCCAGGGGACCACTGTTCTTTCTCTATACTTTGTCTCTGTGTCTTATTTCTTTTCTCAGTGTCTCGTCCCACCTGACGAGAAACACCCACAGGTGTGGAGGGGCTGGCCCCCTTCAGAGGAGCAGATGCGGTGGCTGGGCTGTGACCTGTAATCCCAGCACTTTGGGAGGCTGAGGCGGATGGCCAGGGGTTAGAGACCAGCCTAGACAACGCAGCACAATCCCACCTCTACAAAAAACTTAAAAATTAGCCAGATATGGTGCTACACACCTGTGCTCACAGCTACTGGCGAGGCTGAGGCAGGAGGAACTCTTGAGCCAAGGAGTTGGAGGCTGCAGTGAGCTATGACTGCACTCCAGCCTAGGCGACAGAGTGAGGCTCCCTCTGTTTTTTTTTGAAGGGAAAAGAAAGGGAACATGGGGACCGCCACAGTCCAGGCAGGTGCTAAAGGGCTTTCCATGTCATCTCGTTTATCACCCACAATCACCACCATTTTAAGGAGATGACTCTGAGGCCAGGGAGGTGAAGTCACCTGCCCAGTGTAAAGCACTAGCAAGTGGCACACTTGGGATCCGCCCCCAGCTTTTCAGAGCCTCACCCCGGCTGCCCTGCGCCCACACGCACCTGGTTGTAGAGGTTGAAGGCCTTCTTCAGGTAGCCAACCCGCCCGCAGCCCCCAATCAGCACCGTGTAGTTGCTCTCCATGGGCTGCAATCGCTCCTCCTTCAGCATCTGCCTCTCAAACAGGTCCAGGGCTTCAACCAGCTGCAGGGAAGACGCAACAGGGCAGGGGCTCAGAATGGCCCCAGAGACCCTCAGCAGAGAGAGGGAGGTTGAAGCTGAGGGACCCTCCTAAAATGGTGGAGGACGGCGGCCCTGGGTGACTGCAAACCCCCTGGGCCCCCCCGCTGTTTCTGCCCCATCCCTCACCTCACACCATTTCCCCGGTGAAGCCTCAGTTCATTCCTTTATTCCTTCATTATTTTCATCTGTTCATTCAAACAATAATTACTGAGTGCTTCAATGAGCCAGACAAGGTCTATCCACTGCATATACGGCTGGGAACAAGAGAGAGCTCCTTCTTGGAGCTCATGTTTTGGTGTGGAAAGTCAGACATGAGGCCAGGCGCAGTGGCTCACGCCTGTAATCCCAGCACTTTGGGAGGCTGAGGCGGGCAGATCACAAGGTCAGGAATTCGAGACCAGCCTGGCCAACATGGTGAAACCCCGTCTCTACTAAAAATACAAAAATTAGCCAGGCATGGTGGCGCACACCTGTAATCCCAGCTACTTGGAAGGCTAAGGCAGAAGAATTGCTTGAACCCGGGAGGCAGAGGCTACGGTGAGCCGAGATTTCACCACTGCACTCCAGCCTGGGTGACGGTGCAAGACTCCATCTCAAAAACAAAAACAAAAACAAAAACAAAAAAACAAACCAGACAGACATGAAATGGGATAATTAAGAAAGACACACAGTATATCAAGTGATGACAGGTGGTACGAACAAAACTAAAGCAGCGGCCAGGTGTAATGGCTCATGTTTGTAGTCCCAGCATTTCGGGAGACCAAGGCGGGCGGATCACCTGAGGTCTGGAGTTTGAGACCAGCCTGGCCATCATGGAGAAACCCCATCTCTACTAAAAATACAAAAATTGGCCAGGTGTGGTGGCACATGCCTGTAATCCCAGCTACTCAGGATGTTGAGGTGGGAGAATTGCTTGAATTCCCCAGGAGGCGGAGGCTGCAGTGAGCCAAGATCGTGCCACTGCACTCCAGCCTGGGCGACAGAGTGAGATCCTGTCATAAAAAAAACCTAAAGCAGGGAATGCTAGAAGGGTGTGGAGGATTCACTTTTCTTTTTCCTTTTTTTTTTTTTTTTTTTGAGACAGACTCTTGTTCTGTGACTCAGGCTGGAGTCTAGTGGTAAGATCAGCTCAGTGCAACCTCCGTCTCTACAAAAAAAAAAAAAAAAAACAATAAAATAAAACTGCGGTGGAGGATGGCAAAGGGTCGCGATACTTACAGCCATAAGGCTGGCAGTTCAACAGGGTAGGCCCAAAACTTAGAGGCTGGGAAAGTCAGGTGACCCCTTGCAAAACACTGAGCCGCCAGGGGAAAGAAGCCAGGAGCCACAGAACCCAAAGTGCCCCTTACCTTCCCTTCCTTGATCAGGCGTTTGCACTGCAAGAAGTACCAGTACGGGGTGTTTCTCCGGCCTCGCCATAATTTGGGCTCCGGTTCCATTTGCTCATCTCTCCGTTCCCCAAACCGCAGGTTATGGAACTGGGCTGCGGATTTGCGGAATAGTTTCCGGGAGGAGTATTTGTTAGAGAGGGTCCCAAAACTCTCCTCCTGCTCCTCGTCTTCTTCCTGCGTGGCCGTGGAGTTGGAGTGGCTCGGGTCAGAGCCCAGGCTGCCCGTGTTTTCCTGGCGCTCCTGGCCGAGGGGCAGCTGAGAGGAGGAGCTGCTGAAGGGCGCCCACAGTGGCCGCATCAGCCCCTCCCTGCCTCCTGCCCACCTGGCTCTACAGGGGTCCAGGTGTTGCAGGATGAACAGTCCCATGGGGCGGGCCCTGGCGAACAGTCGAGCGAGTCTCACGAAGTCCATTTCTGGCTTTCCTGTCCCTCCAGGGCCTGGAATATATGAGGAAAACTAAGAGAGTCAACTCAGTTCCTAGTCACAAAAGGCAGAAAGAAAGAAGTGGTTACAAGTATGGACCCAGGCCAGGCGCGGTGGCTCATGCCTGTAATCCCAGCACTTTGGGAGGTCGAGGCTGGCATATCACTTGAGGTCAGGAGTTTGAGACCAGCCTGGACAACATGGTGAAACCCCATCTCTATGAAAAATACAAAAATTAGCCAGGCGTGGTGCTGTGCGCCTGTAATCCCAGCTACTCAGGAGGCTGAGGCAGGAGAATCACCTGAACCTGGGAGATGGAGCTTGCAATGAGCTGAGATTGCGCCACCATACTCCAATCTGGGTGACAGAGTGAGACTCTGTCTCGAAAAAAAAAAGAAAAGAAAGAAAGAAAAAGAACAGGCCAGGGGCGGTGGCTCATGCCTGCACTCCCAGCACTTTGGGAGGCCGAGGCGGGCAGATCAGTTCGAGACCAGCCTGGCGACACCCCATCTCTACTAAAAATACAAAAAACATGAGCTGGGTGTGGTGCTACACGTCTAATCCCAGCTACTGAGGAGACTGAGGTAGGAGAATCGCTTGAACCCAGGAGACGGAGCTTGCAGTGAGCTGAGATCGCGCCACTGCACTCCAGCCTGAGTGACAGTGAGACTCTGTCTCAGAAAAAATAATAATAATAATAATAATAAATAAAATAAGAAGTATGGGCCCAGAGGTTAGAAAGCCTAGGTTCAGGTCAGACATAGCTCACTGCAGCCCCACCCTCCTGTGCTCAAGCGATCCTCCCATTTCAGCCTCCCGAGTAGCTGGAACTACAGGTGTGAGCCACTATGCCTGGTTAATTTTATTTTTTGGTAGAGACAGGGTCTTGCTATGTGCCCAGGCTGGTCTTGAACTCCTGGACTCAAGCAATCCTCTCGCCTCGACCTCCCAAAGCACTGGGATTACAGCAATGAGCCACCATGCCCAGCCTAAAGTATTTTAAAGTCTGGTTATATTAGAAGGTTGCGATTGGAAAAGTCTTACAAGTGATGGCAGATTGAACAGATTAAAAACTAGGCCCAGTAGGCCAGGAGCGGTGGCTCACGCCTGTAATCCCAGCACTTTGGGAGGCCAAGGTGGGTGGATCCCCTCAGGTCAGGAGTTCGAGACCAGCCTGACGTGGTGAACCCTATCTCTGCCGAAAATATAAAAATTAGCTGGGCGTGACAGCGTGCCCCTGTAATCCCACCTACTTGGGAGGCTGAGGCAGGAGAATCACTTGAACGTGGGAGGCAGAGGTTGCAGTGAGCCAAGATCGCGCCATTGCACTCCAGCCTGAGCGACAGAGCAAGACTCCATCTCAAAACAACAACAACAACAACAAACAAAAAACTAGGCCCAGCAAGGGGAGAGACTTGCTGGGGTCCTGCAGCAGTGCAGTGGGTGAGACTGGCCAGCTTGGGCTGGGCTGGCTTTGAACTCAGGTCCATGTAACGCATTGATGATTGTCCTGACCAGCACCTTTTGTGAAACTAGTGCAGGGGGCCTTTATCATTCTGCATCTGGCAAGCCCTGCCACTCCTTCTTACAAGCATGGTGTTTATGTAATTTTCTTTTTTGTGGAATGGGGTCTTCATGTTGCCCAGGCTGGAGTGCGATGGCACAGTGGAGTGCAAATGCACAATCACTGCAACCTCCAACTCCTGGGCTCAAGTGATCCTCCTACCTCAGCCTCTCAATTAACTAGCACTACTGGTGCACACCACCATACCTGTCTAATTTTTTGTATTTTTTTGTAGAGATGGAGTCTCCCTATGTTGCCAGGCTGGTCTAGAACTCCTGGCCTCAAGCAATCCTCCAGCCTTGGCCTCCCTAAGTGTTGGGATTGCAGGCGTAAGCCTCCATGCCCTGCCTTACGTGCATTAATTACAATACACAGAATTACAAAACAAAAAGCAATGATATTGAAATGGCATCAAAATGCTTTAAAAACAAATTTCTGCTATACTAGTATAGATGCTTATTTTCAATGCATGAAATAACAAGACCCTATCATAATTTCTTTTCTTTTCTTTTCTTTTTTTTTTGAGACAGTCTCTCACTCTGTTCTCAGGCTGGAGTACAGTGGCGTGACCTCGGCTCACTGCAATTTCCGCCTCCCGGATTCAAGCGATTCTCCTGCCTCAGCCTCCCCAGGAGCTGGGACTACAGACGCATGCCACCACGCCCAGCTAATTTTTGTATTTTTAGTAGAGACAGGGTTTCACCATGTTGGCCAGGATGGTCTGGATCTTTTGACCTTGTGATCCGCCCGCCTCGGTCTCCCGAAGTGCTGGGATTACAGCCGTGAGCCACCGTGCCCGGCCGACTCTATCATAATTTCAAAGCAGTAATAAATGTAAGTGACAGCTTAAGATACCACCTTGTAGTTGCTGCACAAACTGGTTTTTTTTTGAGTCTCACTCTGTCACCAGGCTGGAGTGGGGTGGTACAATCTCGGCTCAATGCAACCTCTGCCTCCCGGGTTTAAGCCATGCTCATGCCTCAGCCTCCCAAGTAGCTGGGATTACAGGAACGCGCCACTACTCCAGGCCAATTTTTATATTTTCAGTAGGGACGGGGTTTTGCCATCCTGTCCAGGCTGGTCTCGAACTCCTGACCTCACGTGATCCTCTCGCCTCAGACTCCCAAAATGCTGAGGTTACAGGTGTGAGCCACCATGCCTGGCCCTGCACAAACTGTTATCTGGAACTATCATTTACACTCACCCTCACAGTTTCAGGCACTGCTAAGGCTGCTCCAGCAATCAGGAAAGGAAATGCTGTACTTCACATAGAGAAAAATAGGGGTGTCATTTTATTCCTACACAAGCTCATTACCCCACCCTGGTTAAAAAAAACCCTGAATTAGGCTGTATAGTGGCTCATGCCTGCAATTCCAGCACATTGGGAGGCCCAAGCAGGAGGATCGCTTTGGGCCTGGGGCCAGGAGTTCGAGACCAGCCTGGGCAACATAGCAAGACCCGCCACCTGCCCCCCCAACCCCGCCGTCTCTACAAAAATTAAAAATAAAATTTTAAAAATTAGCCAAGCGTGGTGGTGCAGCGTCTGTAGTTCCAGCTACTCGGGAGGCTGAGGTGGGAGGATCGCTTGAGTCTGAGAAGTTGACTGCAGTGAGCTATGATCGTACCCCTGTACTCCAGCCTGGGCCACAGAGCGAGAAAAAACCCTGAATTAGAGACACGCTGCGGCCGTCCTTCCTCGGAGAGACCCGCCCCTCCTCAGAGGCCCACCCGGACCCTCAGGCCAACGCCGACCCCTCTCCACACGGACTTCTGCAGCCTCAGTTTCCCTCCTCAGACGCCCCCAGCTCCAATCCCGGCTCGGGCACTTCCTTCCCCTCTGGCATGTCTTGGCCCGGGTCCCGGGGCTCCTGCGAGGATCACACAGGAACTCACTTGAAGTGTCCGGCGCAGTGCACTCCGACGAGGAGCCCTGCCCGGTCCCCGCGGCGAACCAGTCTCTTCCTCGGGTCACCCTCTCCCCAAGCGCGCAGGCGCAATCCGCGTCGCCGACTCACGCGGCTGGTTTCAGGTTTCTGGCGAGGCCGGCGTTCGGCTGGCGGCTAGCTGGGACTAGCGGAACGGCGGAGTCTCGATTGGCAGTGCCTGGACAGGCGCAAGGGCCGGCGCGGGCTCCGGGCGCTCCCGGCATCCCTCGGGCGGCGGCGGCGGCGGCGAGGCGAAGCGAAGGAGGAGTGTGCGCGGCGGGGCCGGCGGCGGGTAAAGGCGAGAAGGCTGCAGGAGACCGAGGGGGAGCCGGGCCGGTGGGGCCGCCGCCGCCGCCATGCAGGAAATCATCGCCAGCGTGGACCACATCAAGTTTGACTTGGAGATCGCGGTGGAGCAGCAGCTGGGGGCGCAGCCGCTGCCCTTCCCCGGCATGGACAGTGAGCGCGGGGCCCGGGCGGGAGGGCAAGAGCGACTCGAATCCGGGACCCGCTCCTCTGTGATCCCGGGACTCCCTCGCCTCGGTCCTGAGACCTCCCCCAGCTTCCTCTGGATCCTGGGACCCCTCCCCTTTGGTCGCGGGACTCCTCCCTCTAGGTCTTGAGAGTCCCTCCCACCTCCTCCGGGTCCTGGGATCCTCCCCTTTAGTTACCGAACTCCCTCATCTGTGGTCCCGAGACTCTTCCCACTCCATCCTGAGACCTCCTCTTCTGGATCCCGGGACGCTCCCCTTAGTTTCAGGACTCCTGACTCCCAGGCCCCCATTTCCACCGTCTGGGGACTCCTTTTCCCCTCACTCGGACTCAGGAGTTCACTGCCTCGGATCTTTGGCCCTCTGCGGCTGTTCAAAGGTAATCTGTAGGAGGGTAGGACCTTGTCTGTTCGCTTAATTCTTGAATAAGGGTGGGTTATCCTGGATTGGAACTCTCCCTCAACACTCTCCCAACTGCAGGAGAGTACTAGGATATCACACCCGCTACGTTGAGCGTCTCTTCTTGATTTCATCAAAACTAGGCGGTTGGAGGAGACGTGCTGAGGGAAGGACCACCTTTCTGTAGGAGACCCCAGCTAGACTCTCAAATTCCCTTCTAGGACTCACTCTCCTGGGAGCTCATCCATAGTTTTTGGCCCGTCCCTACTTTTTTCTGGACCCCAACTCTGAGTTATTCATCACACCCAGCAGCTGGTGTGGACCCTTGGCCTGAACTCCCTTCACTGCTCCCCTTCATATGGTGGCTCCTGGCTTCCCACTTCCTACTCGGTGGGATATCTTGTACTTTAAAAGAAACCAGTAGTTTTCTTTGTGTCTTCTTTCCTATCTGGACATACTTGAAATCTAATGCTATAACCTTAAAGTTTGGGGGCTTGTGGAAGTCACTGAGTTCAATCCACAGATGGGGAAACTGAGACCCAAGCGGGGGAAGGGACTTGCTGACAATCACTCAGTGCATAGCAGAGGTGGGCAAGCTCTCCAGTGTTGTGTGCTGTCGCCCACAACTACCAGCGGGGTCTCCCACCGCTCCCAGCAGCCTCACTCCCCTCAGGCGGTCACACCTTCTCATGCACATGTGACCTCTGAGTCTGTCCCTTTATGTGTTTTTGTTGTTGTTGTTTGTTTGCTTTTGAGACAGGGGCCCCTCTGTCGCCCAGGCTGGGTGCAGTGATGCAATCATGGCTCAATGCAGCCTCGACTTCCCAGGCTCCAGCAATCCTCCCACCTCAGTCTCCCAAGTAGCTGGGACCACAGGCATGCACCAACACGCCTGGCAAATTTTTTTGTGTGTATTTCTTGGTAGAGACACTATTTCATCATGTTTCCCAGGGTTGGTCTTGAACTCCTGGGCTCAAGTGATCCTTTTACCTCGGCCTTCGGAAGTACTGGGATTACAGGCATGAGCCACTGCACCTGGCATATATATATATATATATATATATATATATATATATATATAATTTTTTTTTTCTGCCTGTCCCACAACTTTACATGGTGATACTTCTGTACAAGATAGTTTCATTGGAAATTAATTAAGTCTTCAAGAAGACAAGATAGTGCTTATAAGGAGACATCATCAGACCACCCTATTTGACACAGGCACAAACACCATCACCACTGTACACCCCCTAAAAAGCAGCTGCTCAAATTCACACACACCCCCTCTTACCTACCCCTCAACTCTTGTGATCATCCCTGCACATGTGGCCTTTTCCTGTCTTTTTTTTTTTTTTTTTGAGACAGAGTTTTGCTTTTGTCACCCAGGCTGGAGTGCAATGGTGCGATCTCGGCTCACTGCATCCTCCACCTCCCAGGTTCAAGCAGTTCTGCTGCCTTGGCCTCCTGAGTAGCTGGGATTATAGGCGCCCGCCACCACGCCCAACTAATTTTTGTATTTTTAGTAGAGATGAGGTTTCACCATGTTGGCCAGGCTGGTCTTGAACTCCTGACCTTAAATGATCCACCTGCCTCGGCCTCCCAAAGTGCTGGGATTACGGGCATAAGCCACTGTGCCCAGCCGGCCTTTTCCTGTCTTGATGGCACTAGCTTGAGACCATGGAACCACCCACGCAGGGCAGCTCTTTTCCTCCCACCCTTCTGCCATCTGACACATCCACAAGCCTGTGAGGGGAGGTACAGTGGCGAGGGGCCCACATACCTGTTCCTGAGGCCAGGGACACGCCTAGCCATGGGTGCTGCCCCAGCCAGGGCTTCAGAGTCGGTAGGCACCCTCCACACTCGCTGCTTGTCCATATCCTGTTCAGTTAAAGCCTAGTGAGGCCACAGCCCTTCCTCACCCATCCCTCCTCTTCATCCCCATCTGAGTTTTGGGAAGAACTGTCACTTTGCCCATAAGGCATACTCATCCCATCCACATGAGACTCAGTTCCCAGAACTGTGGATTTCTGAGCAGAAGCAACTCTAACCTCTAAAGAGAGAGACCAGAAGTACTTTCAGAATTTTTTTTTTTCTTTTCTTTTTTTTTTTTTTGAGACAGAGTCTTGCTCTGTTACCCAGGCTGGAGCACAGTGACGCGATCTTGGCTCACTGCAACCTCTGCCTCTGGGTTCAAGTGATTCTCCTGCCTCAGCCTCCCAGGTAGCTGGGATTACAGGCACGTGCCACCATGTCTGACTAATTTTTGCATTTTTAGTAGAGATGGGGTTTCACCATATTGGCCAGGCTGGTCTTGAACTCCTGATGTCAAGTGATCCACCCGCCTCAGCCTCCCAAAGTGCTAGGATTACAGACATGAGTCACCGCACCTGGCCACTTTCAGACTTTTTGAGATGCAAATGGAGTGACCTCCCTGTGACAGCCATAAGTTCTATAACCTCAGCTGTGTCCTAGCAAAATCTGCTTGCTTCCAAGAAGCCAAGGAATCTTTTGTGATTTAGCAAGGGGAGGCATGTTAAGTGGGCTTCAGAGATGCTGTCATTGGTTTTTCAGCAATTCTAAAATGGTTACTTGTAGAGGAAACTGTTTCTGATGCCAAGGTCAGTTTAGTCTGGCAGCTGGGGCTGGTGAATTCCTGGACTCATCAGAACAGCTGGTCCCTGGAGCCCACTGAATTCCAGCACACTCCGACTGTGGGAATGAAAGGCTGTGCTTTTTTTTTCTTTTCTTTTCTTTCTTATTAACAAGCAACATAATCGGCCGGGCGTTGTGGCTCACACCTGTAATCCCAGCACTTTGGGAGGCCGAGGCGGGCAGATCACGAGGTCAGGAGATCGAGACCATCCTGGCTAACACGGTGAAACCCCGTCTCTACTAAAAATACAAAAAATTAGCTGGGCAAGGTGGCGGGTGCCTGTGGTCCCAGCTACTCGGGAGGCTGAGGCAGGAGAATGGTGTGAACCCCGGGGGGGCGGAGCCTGCAGTGAGCCGAGATCACACCACTGCACTCCAGCCTGGGCAACAGCGAGACTCCGTCTCAAAAAAAAAAAAAAAAAAACAAGCAATATAATCAAAAACAAAAACACAACAACCTTAAAGCTGAAACAGCAATAAGTCAAACTGCCGCGGCAGTTCACAGTTTTACCTGGGGTACCTGCTCCCTCATTGCAAGGCAAGACTGCATTTAGTATATATGTGACCAAGAAGAATGAGAGAAGTGGAAAACACTGGAGAACAGAAAGTATCAAGAACCTTTCATCAGGCAATGCCAAAGCGCTCTGCTCTTTTCCTCTTCTTTGCCTCTGTATCCTCTGTGGTTCCAGTTCCAGCTGAACTTGTGACAATCCCAAATCGCTCCTTCCTCTTTTTCAGTTTCTTATCATCTTCAGACTTTCTGGAGATTGAAGACACATTCAAACCAAATCTTTGAGCTCTTTCCTTCGGCTTATCCAAGTTAACCATAGGTGTGTTCAGATGACAGACTTTTGTTGGAACTGAAGAAATCCCAAACCTAGCTGCCTGATTTTACTTGATCTTACTCTCCAAGCTCACAGGTACACTGAATTGTTCGGCCCTCTTCTGCATTCTCTCAGCCTGTGGTATTTCAGATGTAATTTTCACCACTTTCTTCTCTGCTGCCACATCAACAGTTTTTTTCAGGGGGTTCTTCCTATTTGACAAGGGGTTTGTTTCTTCTTCTGTTTCATCTCCTAGTACATCTTCATTTGCCTCCTCTTCAGCATGTTCTTCAAGATATGCCTGGAGTCTGTGGATAAGATCTTGCTTTATTCCCTTGGTCTCCAAACCACAAGCAAGACATTCTTGCTTTAGTTTAGCAAGCTTCAGCTTACGGAGCTCCACCATCTCAGTTACCATCTTGTTACCCCTCCGGGTGTGCTCTTTTAATAATTGTATGTGGGGTGGGGTGCGGTGGCTCAATCCTAGCACTTTGGGAAGCCAAGGCAGGCGGATCACAAGGTCAGGAGTTCGAGACCAGCCTGTAATAATTGTATGTGGGCCAGGTGTGGTGGCTCACATCTATAATCCCAGCACTTTGGGAGGCCAAGGTAGGTGGATCACTTGAAGCCAGTAGTTTGAGACCAGCCTGGCCAACATGGCAAAACCCTATCTCTACTAAAAATACAAAAAAATTGGCCAGGCATGATGGTACACCTATAATTCCAGCTACTCAGGAAGCTGAGGCAGGAGAATCTCTTGAACCAGGGAGGCGGAGGTTACGGTGAGCCAAGATCGCACCACCACACTCTAGCCTGGGCGACAGAGCGAGACTCTGTCTCAAAAAAATAGAAAAAAAAAATTGTGTACGGATGTTGCATATTAAAAGCAGTCCTCTGTTTCTGCACTTAATGTGCTTCCCCCTGGACTAGCATCTCAGAGGCACTGCCTCTTCCTTGAAGCCTGACCCTCCTCAGAGGCCCTGATTGTCTGTACTTCTGTGAGATCATTCCTTCCCTCTGCCTCATGTTAAGGTATCTGTGAATTCGCCCTCCTGGAGGAAGGTGTGAGCTAGGGGCCATTAATTTATTCCTGTGTGTCAGGCACTTTGGCTCAACGCCTGTAATCCCAGCACTTTGGGAGGCCGAGGTGGGTGGATCACCTAAAGTCAAGAGTTCGAGACCAGCCTGGCCAACATGGTGAAACCCTGTCTCTACTAAAAATACAAAAATTAGCCAGGCGTGGTGGCAGGCACCTGTAATCCCAGCTACTTGGGAGGCTGAGGCAAGAGAATTGCTTGAACCTGGGAGGCAGAGATTGCAGTGAGCCAAGATCGCGTCATTGCACTCCAGCCCAGGCAACTAGAGCGAAACCCCATCTCAAAAAAAAAAAAATTATTTCTGTGATCTCATACTCCAGCCTTCCTTTCCCCACCCACTCTTAACTCCTTGAAAGGATCTTATACACAGGAGGCTCTCAAAGCACTGGGTAATGACTGCTCTCAATGTATGTGTCTCATTTTGTAGGGCATGACTAACTTCAGCAGCTTCTTCCTTGCTTGGTTGGGCTTTGCAAATTTTTTCTACTTTATTTCCTGTACCCTGAACCCTTGGTGGGTCAGAGGTCAGAAGGGTTCCCTCCCACTGTCTTCAGACATCGTCAATAGCAAATTGCACCTCTTTGTTTGATTCCTCTCCTTTTCTCTCCTTTCTACAGAGTCGGGCGCTGCTGTCTGTGAATTCTTTTTGAAAGCTGCCTGCGGCAAAGGTAAGAAACTCCGGGCTCCCTGATGTGCCTCCGGAGGCGCCCTCCCACCTCCTTCTACCCGGCAGACTTGGAGGCCGCCAGGTCTCTGGCTTACATTGCTTTCTACAGACTAACGATCTCTGTAGATAAAACTGGTTTGGACAGGCTAGGACCCTGATGGGGTGTTCCACCTGAAACCTAAACACAGGACTGAACCTGGCTCTAAGGCTGCCTTATCACTTCGCATTCCCCGTGGCCACAAGCTGACCTGTGACATGGAGAGAAGCCCCCGGCATTGAGACACTCAGGAACTTTCTCAATGTCACAGAGTTAATAAGGGGCGGAGCCCAGTGTCTGAACCCAGGTCTTTCTCATTCCATAGTTTCCACTGGCTCATGGTTTTCTGTGGCCTCCCATCGAAACACCCCATGATAACCCATCTTGCGGGGTCTTGTTCTCGATAACCAGCCCCCAACACAGACTACACAAAACTACTGAGGTGCGAGAATCCCTTGAACCAGGGAGTCAGAGGTTGCAGTGAGCCGAGATCGTGCCATTGCACTCCAGCCTGGCAACAGAGCAAGACTCTATCTCAAAAAAAAAAAAAAAATCTTGCTTTATTTCCTTGGTCTCCAAACCACGAGCAAGACATTCATTCTTACTTTAGTTCAGCAAGCTTCAGCTTATGGAGCTCCACTGTCTCGGTCGCCATCTTGTTACCCCTCTGGCTGTGCTCTTTTAATAATTGTATGTGGGCCAGGCTAATCCATCAGAAGTATCACTAGGGGTCAGGCGTGGTGGCTTACGCCTGTAATCCCAGCACTTTGGGAGGCCGAGGTGGATGGATCACCTGAGGTCAGAAGTTTGAGACCAGTTTCAACATGGTGAAACATCGTCTCTACTAAAAATTCAAAAATTAGCTGGGCATGGTGACGCCCGTCTGTAATCCCAGCTACTGGGGAGGCTGAGGCAGGAGAATCACTTGAACCTGGTAGGCAGAGGTTGTAGTGAGCCAAGATCGCACCACTGCACTCCAGCCTAGGCAACAGAGTGAGACTCTGTCTTAACAAAACAAAAAAAAAAGAAAGAAAGAAAGAAAGAAGTATCACTAGGTACAACCTAAACTTTCCATGGTCTGGGCATTTTTCTCCCTGTAGGAAAATTTATTTAGGAGACTTAAATATTAATCAGAAGCTTGAAAAAGAGAGCAGAGAATCAGAGCAAAGGGCTGGTTTTAATGAATCGTTTTGGTGAGTTTTGCTTCTATAACGTAGTCATTTACCACTGAGGTAGGAGACTTTCTGGCAGATCAGCCAGGCCACCTTCACACTGTCCAGTCAGAACGTCATTACCTCCACTGAGTTTCTGGTCTCATTCCCATGTCTTTGCTCAGTAATTCTGCCCTTCTGACCAGCCACCTTCTGTTAGCACAGCCATCCCTAACACAGGGCATTCTGTCTCTCTGTTGACTAATACAGTAGCCACTAGTCACATGTGGCAGTTCAAATTTAAGTAAAATCAAATCACATTTAAAACAAAATTCTCAGACACACTAGTCATATTTCAAGTGCTCAGTAGTCACATGGGGCTAGCAGCTGCCATATTGGACAGCAGAAGTGTACAGCGGCCTCATTCTGGTCGGACCTCCATGGTGGTCTTGCCAGGCCACCCGTTAGAAGTCTCACACATCCCCAGAGGCTGGCTCTGTCCCATCAGGTCCTGTCCCAGAAGGGACACGTCCCTCCATGTGTATACATCACATTTCCTCAATTCTGAAATTGGTCTTTCTTTCCTTTTTTTTTTTTTTTAAAAAGAGGCAGCATCTTACTCTGTCACCCAGGCTGGAGTGCAGTGGCACAGTCATAGCTGACTGCAAGCTTGACCTCCTGGGCCCAAGTGATCCTCCCACCTCAGCCTCCTCAGTAGCCAGGACTACAGGTGTACACCACCATACCCAGCTTTTTTTTTTTTTTTTTTTTTTTGACGGAGTTTTGCTCTTGTTGCCCAGGCTGGAGTGCAGTGGTGTCATCTTGGTTCACTGCAACTTCTGCCTCCTGGGTTCAAGCAATTCTCCTGCCTCAGCCTCCTGAGTAGCTGGGATTACAGGTGCACACCACCACGCCCAGCTAATTTTTTGTATTTTTAGTAGAGACAGGGTTTCATTATGTTGGCCAGGCTGGTCTCGAACTCCTGACCTCAGGTGATGCACCCGCCTCGGCCTCCCAAACTGCTGCGATTGCAGGTGTGAGCCACTGTGCCTGGTCCCCCAGCTTGCTTGGCTGGCTTACTTACTTACTTACTTACTTACTTATTTATTTATGTAGTGAAGACAAGATCTCAGGCTGATCTCGAACTTCTTGGCTCAAGTGATTCTCCTGTCTTGGCCTTCCAAAGTGCTAGGATCATAGGTTTGAGCTACTACACCCGGCCAAGTTCCTTTCTTTTTTTTTTCTTTTTTTTTTTGAGACAGAGTTTTGTTCTTGTCATCCAGGCTGGAGTGCAATGGCGTGATCTCCGGTCACTGCAACCTCCGCCTCCTGGGTTCAAGCGATTCTCCAGCCTCAGCCTCCCAAGTAGCTGGGATTACAGGCACCCACCCCCAAGCCCGGCTAATTTTTTTTTGTACTTTTAGTAGAGATGGGGTTTCACCATGTCAGCCAGGCTGGTCTCGAACTCCTGACCTCGTGATCCACCCGCCTCAGCCTCCCAGCACCTCCCCCCTTTTAATTCCTCCATCTTACAGTAATATCTGTGAGATCATGAGTAACTTTTTTTTTTTTTTTTTTTGAGAAGGTGTCTTGCTCTGTTGCCCAGGCTGGTGTGCAGTGGCGCGATCTCTGCTCACTGCAAGCTCCGCCTCCCGGGTTCACGCTGTTGTCCTGCCTCAGCCTCCCGAGTAGCTGGGACTATAGGCGCCAGCCACCATGCGCGGCTAATTTTTTGTATTTTTAGAAGAGACAGGATTTCACCATGCCAGCCAGGATGGTCTCCGTGCCAGCCAGGATGGTCTCGATCTCCTGACCTTGTGATCCGCCCGCCTCGGCCTTCCAAAGTGCTGGGATTACCAGCGTGATCCACTGCGCCCGGCCATGAGTAACTATTAAAATGTAAAATGTCTGTCAGTGTAGTACCTCAAATCATGTTGCCTTCTGTGAGGGGGACCTCTGCCCCTTTCCAGGACGTGATGCCTTCAGGTGGCTCCAGGAGTTAGGAAGTGAAGGTACCTCAGCTTCTTCAGGCCGTGTCCCCCAGGCTTAGGGTGGCCTCTCTGCTGACGCCCTGTCCCTATCTTGCCGGCAGGGGGCATGTGTCCGTTTCGCCACATCAGTGGTGAGAAGACAGTTGTGTGCAAACACTGGCTGCGTGGCCTATGCAAGAAAGGGGACCAGTGTGAGTTCCTGCATGAGTATGACATGACCAAGATGCCCGAGTGCTACTTCTACTCCAAGTTCGGTAAGGCGCCTGGAGCCCTGGAGGCTCTGCTGAGAACCAGGGTGCAGAGGGGTCCGCTGGCTGCTCAGTGCCCACACTGTCTCTGCCTGCTTTTCCCATCTTTCTATTCTCAGAGGAGAACTCTGGCAGAACCTGCCAGCCTCAGCCAGCTTTTAGGGGACAGTGTGGCTATTTTCTGCTCATCTCTTTTTTTTTTTTTTTTTTTAAAGACACAGGGTCTCGCTATGTTTCACATACTGGTCTTGAACTCCTGGGCTCGAGTGATCTGCCTGCCTCAGCCTCCCAAAGTGCTGGGATTACAGGCGTGAGCCACCACGCCTGGCCCTGCGCATCACTTTGGAGTGCTTAAGTGTTTGGAGCTCTTTCAATCACTCGGATTTGAGGCTAACGAGGGTGACCCGGAAGCAGCGAGTTGTGCAGCTGGCTGCATTATGTCCGCGGTTGGTTTCTGTCCACGTCCACCTTCTCCCTGAAACCCACTTCTCCCTCCAGCGTGGGCATTGCCTCTCAGGCCCGAGCTGGTTCCTTCTCTCCAGGAGCCATGATCCTGGTGACATCTCAGCCATCCTAAATAGCCCTTCAAAATAACAGCCTCAGATGTGTCTTCTGGTAGCAACAAACTTGCCTTGAGCCCTGCTTAGAGAATGCGTGGCCTCAGCTGTCCTGAGTGGCCTGCGTGGAGAAGCGGGAGCCCGGGTGGAGTCAGTAGGGCTGGCACGGAGTCTGGCAGAGATGTTGTGCTCCCTGCTGGAAGGAGTCCCCAGGGTCCCCGCTCAGGTCTGCACTTCCAGGTTTCCCGGGAAGCAGCTCTGTGGGTCAGCGTGAGGCTGGCTGTGGTCCTGTGCAGGGAGCCCGGCAGGAGGCTGGAATCCTGCAGGGAGCCAGGGAGTGCAGGGTATGCTTCATGCTTTCAAAGCACTGCTGTTGGAGGAGACATTAATTATTTCAGCATCCCATCAGGCGTGGCCTGCTGGCTTATCAATGAGGGCTGTGGCTTGTTTTGTGGAGGTGGCATAAGCTGAGAAGAAATAGGACCCAAGCTTCCCAGCTCCCCAAGTGCTGTCCCTGTCATTGTGCAATGTAGCATGTTCCCCCCGATGCCTTGCCCATAGCAGCACTGGGGCAGCACTGGGATGGGGCAGTGGCCTCCCATCTGTCCCCAGAGGCAGCAGCTGGCTCTCCTGGGCAGGCTCTTAAGGCACTGCTATACAAGTGGCCTGAGGGTCGCTCCTTCCTTGCTGACAGCCCTGGTGCAGGACGCACTGTCTGCAGCTTCTGTCACCTGCACCACAGACATTGGGTTGAGGGCCCCCTTTCCAGGCACTGGAGGGACAATGGTGAAGAGGTCCTTGCCCTGTGAAGCCTTCACTCTTGTGGTCCAGGGAAAGAGGTAGCTGATAGGCCATGAGACGAACAGAGAAGAAATTGCTTGTGACAAGTGCTTTGAAGGAAGGAAACCGTGACCAGAACCTTCTCTAGGCTGAGTGGTCAAGGATGAGGGGATTCCTGAGCTGGAAGCGGAAGACTAAGAAGGGGCTGGTCCTGGTACAGGGGGACCCATGTGGCTGGGGGGTGGCAGAGGTTGAGCCTGCGGAGGGGCCTGGGGAAGGAGTTTGCATTTCCTCTGGATCTTGAGCACAGTTGTAAACATGGATTGGAGAAGGTGAGCCTGGAAGCGGGCAACTACTCAGGAAGGCGGTTCTTGGTGCTGGTGGTCCCTGGGGCCCGCTGCTTTGGAGAGGGCCAGGTCCACAAGTGCTTCCCCTACCCTTGTCCCAGCTCTTAGATGTGAAGAGCCAATCAGAATGGAACTTCCTGGTCTCAATGGGTGCATTTCCATCACAGCTCCGCTGCACAGGAAGCTGGGGCTCAGCAACACTCTTCCCTGGCTCTCAGGGCTCGTCAGGCCAAAACTGGACACCAGAACCTCTTTTCCTTGGGTGAAGCCAAGGTGGGCCTGGCCCCAGCCTTCCCAGTGGTCTCACGTCTGAGTTTCCCTGCAGGGGAGTGCAGCAACAAGGAATGTCCCTTCCTGCACATCGACCCCGAGTCCAAGATCAAGGACTGTCCTTGGTATGACCGCGGCTTCTGCAAGCACGGTAGGTGCCAGGGTGGGCTGGGCCCCGGGCAAGAAGCCAGTCCTCCCTTCTCTGCCCACGACCCTGGAGGCTGCCAGCTGGTCTACCTGGGACATCTCCCCCTACCTGTCCCAGCAAAACCTGACATTCTGCAGCTAGCGGCTTTCTCACACTCCTCATCTCCCTTGACTCTCCCAAGAATGCTGGGTGGGTGGTGGTCCACCCGCATTTTTGATAAGTAGGCCAGTGTTGGGAGGTGAGGTCCCTGCCCCCTGTCTCCCATGAATGGGGGACAGCCAGCATTTGAAACCATGCTCCAGCTCTCTAACTGGTAGAGGGGACATCTAAGTGACCGGACACTTGGCTCTGCAGGTCCCCTCTGCAGGCACCGGCACACACGGAGAGTCATCTGTGTGAATTACCTCGTGGGATTCTGCCCAGAGGGGCCCTCGTGTAAATTCATGCAGTGAGTAGCCAGCCGCTCCGCCCTCTACCCCAGCTCCCAGCCCAGGCCCTGCTGCCCTCCGTATCTTCCCTGGGCCAACTGGGCCTTGGTCACTGGGTGATGTCAGTACCAGGGCCAAGGGTGGGGGCAGGAGATGGGGAAGTAATCCCTGCTTATGGCCACCAATGCTTCCTGAGCCCACAGGTGGCTCTGCCTAGACCAGCAGCTGATCTTTCTTGGGTCATGGGCCATCTGGTAATGTAATGGAAGCTGTGGGATACAGACAAACATGTAGCCTTGCATATCATTTAGGGAATTTGGGGACTTCCAGTTAAGAACCTGTGCCCTAAAGGAAGGAATTTCAGAGCCTCCCATGTGGAGGCTCAGGAAACCCTGAGCTTGGGGTTTCACATAGAATAAGTAGTCGTCTAACAGTGAGGGTAGGAGAGAATGCACCCATTTCACACAGCAGCACACTGAGGCACAGGGCTCAGTCCCTGGCCAAGGGCACATGGTAGCAGGTGGTGGCACCTGGTCAAAGGCAAGTCTGGGCTGGGTGTGGTGGCTCACGCCTGTAATCCCATAACTTTGGGAGGCCGAGGAAGGCGGATCACGAGGTCAGGAGTTCGAGACTAGCCTGGCCAATATGGTGAAACCCCGTCTCTACTAAAAATACAAAAATTAGCCAGGCATAGTGGCGCGTGCCTGTAGTCCCAGCTACTTGGGAGGCTGAGGCAAAAGAATCACTTGAACCCAGGAGGTGGAAGTTGGAGTGAGCCAACATCGTGCCACTGCACTCCAGCCTGGGTGACAGAGCAAGACTCCATCTCTAAATAAATAAAATAAATAAATAGCAAGTCTGTGAGCCTCCGAAGACGGGTTTTAATTCTTGCTCTGTGGGGTTAGCACCCCTCTTGTGGCTCCATTTTCTTGTCCTTGGAGCCCAGTGCCCATCTGTCACTTTGGTTGTGGACCTGGGCTTCTGCCTGGGGTGGCACTGGGGCCGCAGACAAGCCTCCCCTCCTCCCAGCTGCCTCGCCCACACTGCTAAACCTATAGCAGGATAACAGTCTCCAGGTCTGTGGGGACCCTGGTCCCTGCTTCTCACTGCAGGGAAGTGGCCGGTGCTGTCACTGGGTCTCACTCCCTGAATGAGAGTGCAGGCACCTGCAGGTGGCTCAGGGGCAGACCGTTACCAAGTGATGGGAGGAGGGGCTGACGCCAGAGTAAGACCCTGCGGGGAGGGGGCCTTCCCTGTGTACAGCTCCTGTGGCGCAGCAGGCATGCACCAGCACAGCCTTTGTCATCTCCGAGAAGCACTGGCCATGAGTCTCCCAGCTCGGTGTAGGCAGGGTTGGGTCTGAGCCCAGGCAAGTCAGTTCTGTTCTCCCCCCCACTCCTGTGGCCTCCCAGGAGCAGAGCTGAGTGCCAGCCACCACCCCATCCATGCAGCTTGTGTCAGTCACTTTGTGCTGGGGCAGCTGTGTGTGATTTTCCTAGGGCTGGAATTTAAGAGCATGGCCTGGCTTCTCTTCTCATCCCCTGACCCCACTCCTTCTCTTGTTCTCATCCCCTCTGGCTGCTGGTGACCAGCCCTCGATTTGAACTGCCCATGGGAACCACCGAGCAGCCCCCACTGCCGCAGCAGACACAGCCTCCAGCAAAGGTACCGTGCCTGGCCTTCCTCGGTAGGAAGGAAGTGCCTTTTCTACAGCGAGAACCTCAGTGTCCCCCAGGGGTGTGGTCTGCCTTAGACCCCGCTGGACAACTTGGGAGAGGAGGGGAGTCTCCCAAGTTCCCGCAGAAAAGTCAGGAGCAAAGCCGTGTGTATCTCCCTCGAGACACCGAGGGCCTCTTGCCCTAGAACCTCAGCAAGGCCAAGCGCAGCAGCAGACACAGTCCAGGCGCCGTGCAACTGGCCACCCGTTGTGAGATGGGGCTGCCTGGTTCAGCAGCGTCTGCCCCCGGGGCTGGCATGGAGGGCGGCCTGGGCACCGTGTCTGCTGCTCTTGCTCCTGGGTCAGACCCTTTATTTTGCAAATAGGGAAACTGAGACTACCAGAGGGAGGGACCTGCCTGAGGTGACACCACTGGGCAGGAGCAGGTGTGGCAGCAGAACTGACCACTCTGGCCAGCACCGCCCCTGCTCCTGTGGAGTGGAGGTTGGGAGGAGGCGCGAGAACAGGCCCGGCTGGCTCCAGTTTTCTAGATGAGGGGCCCCACAGCCAAGCAGCTGGTCCGTCCCCTCAAGCACAAGGGGAGGGGGAAATGCTGTAGACACATGGGGATCTGCAGCAGCCTCTCAATGCCAAGGGCACCCTGAGTTTGGTTATGGGAGTCGGGAGTTGAGCCAAGAGGAAGGGCTGGCATCAAGGCAGGGCGGGCATCAGGCAGGGTTCCCAACAGGCCCATCAAGCGCAACCACCTCCTGAGCCCAATGCCTCACCTCCTACCCTGCTGGGCTCTGGACTGGCTGCCAAAGCCCCACCAGCCCCGCTCAGTGCTAGAGGCTGAACAGCCAGGAGAGGATGCGGAGGATGTGGCTGCGTGGAGGCGCCAATCACATTGAACTCTTGATGGGGAAAGCCGGGAATTCCAGGTGTAGGTGCAGCCGTGCCAACCTGGGGGTCTTCTAGCTCGGGTTCTGCACTTACGGGCCAGAGCCAGGAGCCCACCTGGTGGGGAGGAGGCCCTGCTGTGGAATCCCTACCCCAGGAGCCCTGGCCCTCCTCCTGGTGGGGCTCCCTAGAGGAGGGTCCTCTCAGCCCGAGAACGCAGCTCAGTGTGTCAGGCTCCAACTGTTTTTCTGTGACTTGCTCGCCGTGTAGGCTGCTAAACATCTGGCTGAACCAAGCGTTCATCCTGACCTGAAGCCAGAACCTCAGAAACCAAAGTAAGGCCTGATCATGCCCTCGCCCCACTGCCCCAGAGACCTCCTCTTGTCTCTTTGATGTTTTGTTTTCTATTTTATTTTTCGTTTTTGTGTGTCTGCATGGTGTTTTTCGGGCAGTGGCTTCTGCCATCATCACATGTTTCTCTGCTGCCCACTGTCCTGAGCTGGGCCGTCGTGGAAGCCCTGCTTCCTGCCGTTTGCGGGACGAGTCCCGCCCTCTTTTTTCCTGTCCCCATCGGTAGTCTGCGTGCACGTGTTTTCCACAGTAAAACCGTGTTGTGTAACTCTTTCCAGCAAAGTAACAATCCGCCATTACAAAGGTCGTCCTCCTTGATCCAGTTAACGAGTCAGAACTCTTCTCCCAATCAGCAGAGAACCCCGCAGGTCATCGGGGTCATGCAGAGTCAAAACAGCAGCGTGGGCAACCGGGGACCCCGGCCACTGGAGCAGGTCACCTGTTACAAGGTGAGTCCCTGGGCTGGGGGACAGGGTGGGGTCTTCCCTTACTGTCAGTGGCCATTCCCTCATGCCCCATATGTTTGGTGAAATGAGAAAAATGAAAACATTCATTTTTGCTGATTGTAAGCATAAAGTTACAGTCTAGTTACCATCCACTGTGGTGGGCTAGAGACTGTCCTATTTCCTACCACACTGCACTGAGGCACGGTAAAGGATGGTGAGAACGCCTGCCTAGTGAATGGACGGGGCCTGCAGGCAGGTGAGGGAAGCCCCCAAGAGGCCGGGAACAAAATAGAAACACTGATCCAGGGAAGGGTGAGCCCTTGGAGCCGCTGGCTGTCCTGGGGGCATCCTTGGATCCTGCAGGGCACACCCGAGAAAACAGGACACTGGGTTACAGCACCCCTGTCCCCATCCCCTCCCCCAGTACATAAAATGGGACTCAGGAAGGGTGAGCTTCAAGAAACCTCGAAAACTGTCCTGTTCACTCCTGGCTCTGTGGGAAGCGGGGAAAGGGGAGGAAAATCTCTTGATAGTTTGACATTATTAATGGGCCCTTATGTGAGTCTAGGCCTGTATTCATGTCCTTGGTTAAGGCTGGAAAGTTACAAACTAAGTTTTCTAATCTAAAATCGCCCCAGGATTGGTGTGTCCCTGGCACCTGGCAGGAGCAACCCCAGTACTCTTTGAAGAGTATGTTCTCAACCCAAGGCGCACACAATTCCTACAGCTGGAGTTCTGAAGGATGAGTCCAGATTAAAAATCACAAAACAGGCTGGGTGTGGTGGTGCATGCCTGTAGTCCCAGCTACTGGGGAGGCTTAGATGGGAGGATTGCTTGGGCCCAGGAGGTCAAGCCTGCGGTGAGCTATGACTGCACCACTGCACTCCAGCCTGGGCGACAGACTGAGACTCTTTGTCTCCAAAAAAATAAAAGAGCATGGAAGTGGGGCACTGTGTAGAGCAGACTTAGCTGTTATCTTGCCACCCTCCAGGCCTGTTAAGCGGGGCCACTTCTGTGCAGCAAGCGCCCTTAAGTCCTGGAGCCTTAGAAAAGGTAGGGCTGGACCGCCCCTGTCCACAGCCTGTCACCCCATTAATGTCAGAGACACTTCATGAAAGTCCTGGATTCCCCAGGGTCAGCTGTGGGGTCCGACAGACATGCCAGATGCCATGAGCAGGGTGTGTGGTCCCTCCCCCAGCCATCATGTTAGCCCTACAGCCCATCGGCAGCCTCTCCATACAGAGTCACACCTGCAGATCAGACAAAGTTGAAAACACAGGGACAGCTGGGTGCGGTGGCTCACGCCTGTAATCCCAGCACTTTGGGAGGCCAAGGGGAGCAGGTCACAAGGTCAGGAGTTCAAGACCATCCTGGCCAACATGGAAGAAAGAAAACAGGAATTGCAGAGCCAGGGAATAGAGCTGGCAAGAGTGTTGGGTGCCAACTGGGCAGAGCCCCTCAGGGCAGCAGGGACTCAGGGGTGGGTGTCAGTACAGAGTCAGTGCCCCCAGCTGCCTCCTGACCCTTTTGTTCAGTGCTTGAGGCTGCCGTTTTAGGAGTCATAGAGTAAAGAGAAGCTATGGAAGGGCCTGGATAATCAGGACTGGGATGAGGCAGGGTCAGGGCTGGATTTGTCATGTGGCTCTGCAGGCTCCCCTTACCCAAGTCTAAGCATCGTCCCATCTCTCTGATCCTGTAATCAAAACCTGTCCCCAAGGTAGCTTAGGTGTGTCACAGCCACGAGGGAAAACGTTGGGTACAGTCCACCCTCTGTCCCCAGCAGTGGCTCCCCAAGGGAGGGGAGGCTGGGACACTTCTGATGCTGTTCCCTCCCATCTCCTGCCAGGGAACCCCAGACCTTGGCTCAGAGGTAAGTGACTGGCCTGTGGTGCAGAGGGGCTTGGTCCCCAGACGGGGTGGCGGAGCTCAGGTGCCACGGGCTTCTCTTTGTCCTGCTACCCACTTGGGAGTCCCTCCCTGGGCAGGCCATGTGTCCAGGTGGGAGAGTTGTGGGCCTGAAAGAGCTCCCTGCAGGGTGCTAGCAGGTCGCCTTCTGGCGGCCTTGTTCTCCCTTGCATCTGCGGAGTTGCTGGCTAGTTTCTGCACCACTGCACTTTGCATCCTGAGCTCCCTCACCCTCTAATTTGAAAGAAACTCTGTACCACTGAGAATTTCAGAGTCATGTCCCGACTGGGGACTTGGTGGATGATTTGGGATTTGGTGGGCACTCCCTTAGTTGAAAACTGCATTTGAACAGTGTTGTTGTCTGTCTCTCCTCTTCCCCCACTTCCTGCTGTTCCCAGTGTGGCGAGAAAGGACACTACGCCAACAGATGCACCAAAGGGCACTTGGCCTTTCTCAGTGGACAGTGACAGCAGCTGGAGCCAGCTCCGAGCAGCCCGGGGGCCCCGCTGTTGGGAGTGTGCATTTAACTGTTTCATGCGCTTGTTGGCGCGACTGTGGCTCGAGCTGGCCCGCAGACACGTGGGTTTCATCACTCTGAGGGGCCACGTCTGTTAGTTTCCTATCATTTTGCCGTAGTATTTTTTGAAAAAGGGACATGTGTCCCGTGGGTCCCTGCAGTCGACATCATGTTTGGCTGGGCATCGATGCCTCCTTTCTGGGACTCCCGGCACAACTCCCCTCATCCAGGGAGGGAGGCAGCTGCTGGGGAGGGGCTTGGCTAGGTAGTTCTGTGTGGCGGTGGTCATTCCCCTCATTAAACACCAGTTCTTGGTGATGCCAGGGGCTGGTAGGTCATTCAAAACTGTGGCCAGCTCACGCCTGCTTCCTCCCTCCCTGCCCTGCTGAATCCTAAAGCTGTGCCTATATCTGTGATTTGAATGAGGGAGCCCTTTGGGGCAAATTCAGGTGCCCCCATTGCCTCAGGCTGGCCCTGGTCCCAGGTGGCAGCGGTTGAGGAGGGGTACAGGGCTCTCAAGCCTGAGGTTCTCTTCTCTGGGCTTAATTTTCTCTTGGGGTACGTGCCTGACAGTGTTTAAGGTGTCCGTTGAACTGGAGTTGCAGACTTTTAAATAGATGACCCCTTCAGATCATCTGTGCCTACCTCCTGCCCATCAGGCGTCTACACTGTCACTCAGACACCTGTGGCATGTGGAGGAGACTGCCCTGTCCTGAGCCTGGAAAATGTGAAACTGTCTCCTGCACCCTGCTGGGCATGTGGGCCTGGCCGTGTTCAATTGCAAGAACAATTTTTATGAAATGGATTAAAGCTTGTTTTTTAAGCCATGTCTCATTAATTAAGGGTCTCATGCCAACCCTTTTACACTGGCTGCAATCACGGCGTAGCTTTCTTGTCCCTTTCAACAAATGTCAGCCTCACAAAGGGAAGTGCAGCTGCCCAGAAGGCCTGCAAGCAGCTGGTCAAGTCTGGGAGTCTGACCTGTGGAGCCAGCAGGCAGGTCCTCCACCTCAGCTCAGATGTCTGGTGGCACCTATTTCTGGGGCACAGTATCCCACCCCCAATGAGGCTCTGATGAAGAGGAAGCAGGGAGGGGCCGCCATAGCCCCTCACTTTTCCCCATCACCCCCAACCCACTAAGCCTTCTGTTAGAGAAGCCGCCTCAGCCGGAGGGCCACAATCCCTGCAGCCTGGGCGTAAGTGCTGCCTGAGGTCTCTCCAGACAGTGCCGGGTCACCTCACCCTGTAGCCCTTGATGCCCCAGGGTGATGCAGAAACACAGGATGCGGGCCATCCGAAAATCCCTGCCTGGAGCCACAGGACAGCCGGGGTGGGGTCTGGCACTCTCAGGTACGCAAGCCTTTGTGTTACACCATAAAGGGCCAGCCAACTAAAGGCCAGAATGTCTGCGAATGCACCTGTCCACAGCACTCATGGCAAGGGACGGACTTCGGCACTGCTGCTTCGGGAAGGTCTGGATGACACCCTGCCCTCCAGGGAGCTGGGACATGACCAGAGTGGTGGTCTGGGAAGTCCACAAAGGCCTTCACCAGTCAACGGCCTGGAAAGACGACCTCCCCCCACCTTGTGCCACAGGAGCCCCTGGAACATGGGATAATGGCTACGGCAGACAGGCAGGCAAGCAGCACACGTACCAGTCATGTTTTATTTGGAGGTTAATTCCCATTAGGATATGAAAGGATTCAGCAACGATTGAGATTGTGTTCCTCACGGAGGGGCTCGGGCCAAGGTCGTGGGGTGGGGGGGTGCAGAGCATGTCCTCTTCAGTGGTATTTGCGGAGCCGCTCGTGCTCTGAAGTCAGGAAGGCAAGATGGTAAGTATCTTAAAAGGTTACAGTGAAGGCACAGCATGGCAGGAAGCAGGCTGAGATCACACAAAGCCTTCCTGAGAATTCCCTTCAGAGATGACCCACGACCCGCCTGCCGGTGTCTCTGCAGAATCAGCAGACCCGGGGGGGCACAAAGACACCTCAGGAGCCAACCTGCCACTCAGCAGACCCGGGGGGCACAAAGACACCTCAGGAGCCAACCTGCCACCTGGCCAACCACTTTCTTTCCAGAAGGAACAGAGGGAACACAATGCTCAGACAAACAGCCTCAGAGAACCCGTCCTTCAGAGGCAGGACCGCCCTGGTGCCACAGAATGGGAGTGAGGTGGGGGTAGGGGGTGTACACTACACTGTCAGAAACAGCCTAGTCAGAGGCTGCCACCGACACCTCCCGCCAATCTCCCACCAGACAAGCTCCTCTCAAGCCTCAGAGCCGGAACAGCCATGCTTTTCTGGGGTACCAGATTATCCCACTCAACTCATTTCTCTTTCTGCATTGGCTACTAGGAAAATCGAGCCAAATTTTCACAGAGTGTGCTGTATTTTAAAGAATGCTTCTAAGTACTCTCTTTACCCTGGCTTCATCTTGATTTTCCTGTGTTCTTTTTGTCACAATTTTCTCATTTCAAACAATATCCCACATACTGTACTCTGATAGGTCCCTCCAATTCTTTTAGGTGGAAACATAAGGAACTTTAACTAAAGGTCCCTCAGCCTCAGAAGAAGGTGGGCTGCTGTATCTAATGAAATCAGTCACCACCACCCTCTCATGGGAACTAAAGGCAAGACGCCGCAGAGGCACTCACTGAGATGCTTGTAGGAAAAGGAGTAGCTAAAGAGCACGTAGCATGCCAGCACCATGGTAATCCCCGAGATGCTCCCCTTCTTCACATTGATGTACTTGTTGTAGTACCGGTAGTAACCTGCAAATGCAAGAGGCGCTCACTGCCCTGCTGGGCTTCACATTTGAGTGAAGTTGAGCACACAGTTGAGTCTGGCTGACATTCAGGGACCTAGTCCTGCTCTGGCTGTTTAAGCCCCTCGCCCTGCATTCACTGGCTGATAAAGATGACAAGCACAAATGCCAGTAAGGTCTCTCATCCCCATAGCCTGAACTATAAGCACATACCAGCTCCTGAACTAGGCCTACCTGGATTCCACCTCTCCCCTTTGGCCTTGAGCTTATAGCCTCCTGAGTAGCTGGGACTACAGGCATGCACCACCACACCCAGCTAATTTTTCTTGTGTGTTTTTTTTTTATAGAGATGGAGTCTCTCCATATTGCCTAGGCTGGTCTAAAACTCGGCTCAAGCAATCCTCCCGCCTCGGCCTCCCGAAGTGCTGGGATTACAGGCATAAGCCACCACACCAGGCCAAGATAGGCCATTTCAAATATTTGTCCTGAAGTTCTGGCAGGGAGGAGAGCATCATATTATAGACTAATGCCCACTACAGTTCCAATTCATTTTCCTCTTAAAGAAGTCTTAGGATTTCTCTAAGACAGAGGCAGACATACTGATTCCAAGCAACAGGAAACATGTTCTTGGCTGTAATATCTCAGAGCCAGCCTTTGAAAGGGCCAATCAACCATAGAAGTCCAAGGCCTAGCATCCCTCCCTGTCGTCCTCTACATAACTTACTGCTTTCGGACAACAAGGCCTTCATTGCCCAAATTTAATTCATGGCAAAAAAGAGATCTGAAGACCCAGAGATTTGCTTTCATTTACAGACATCCACAAGGCTCTGACCTCTTTGAAACGCTCCAAAAATGCCACTAGGGCTGAAGTCCCGCATCAAGATCCAGCTTGGCAGCTCCCCCAGTTTGACCTCCAGAAGTTTCTTGTCCTTCACTGGTACTGAAACGGAAGAGTGAGAAAAAATACCCACTGAATAATCTCCCAGTAACACACATGGCATCCTTTCCTGCCACTGCTTCAACTATGCAATAAAGGTGCATAATGCAATTACACAGAGGCTGCACATACACAATATTATGAAGAAATATGTCACATCAAGCCCACTATTTTAAGACTGAGTCTATACAATAGCAGAACTGCTGCAGGGACAGCTTTATTAACCAACAGGACGTCTGAGTAACAGCTTGCTGGGAGTAACTCCAGAAAAGGGTCTCGAAAAAAGCAGTAACGTGGCGGACAGGAAAGATTACTGCAAAGCTAACATTTACTTGACATTATTAGCTTATTTAATCTTCACAACAAGCACTTCATGTCTTTACCTTAAAGGAGGGGAGGGGGGATAGACTCAGAGAGGTTGGGCCACGTGACCAAAGTCACACACACAACGTGGGGTCAGGACTGGCCCTCCTATGTCCCTGAAGCCAATATGAGGGTGCCCTGTCCAACCCTGGGGATGTGTGGCTGGAGAACGTACAAGAGGGGATGTGGAAGGAGAGTGGTGTGACGGTGCCAAGTGTCTCACTCAGACTTGACGCACTTGTTTACTGGGGAAGGGCTTCAAACAGCACCTGGGTTCACACAGCTGGCAGACTCACCAGATGGGCCAGCCCGAGCAAGTATAATGAAAGAAACCCAAGGAATTTCCACCTCCAGCATCCTGGGACCACGGACACCAACAATTTCCAGAGATAAAAATAAGAGATAACACATTCCAAGAAGTCAAGTGAGGAAAAACCACTCCAAATGACTGAACGGCCCCAGATCGTATTCCAATGGGAGTCTGAGAACAAGCAATCAGAAGGGCTCCTGGCTGAGGCTGCACTGTCCTCACATTTGGGCCCAGGAGGAGACTATGGAGGGCCAGGGAGTGGGTGGGCCCGTGGGCGTCAAGGAGATGCATTTAAGAAAGGAATCGTCTCCCCTGTTCTCCCTGCAAAGATTTATTTATTTATTTCTGAGAGACAGGGTCTCACTCCATTACCCAGGCTGGAGTGCACTGATTATTCACAGGTGTGGTCACAGCTCACTGCAGCCTCACTGAGCCTCCTGGACTCAAGTGATCCTCCTGCCTCAACCTCCTGAACAGCTGGGACTACAGGTGTGTGCCACCACACCCAGCTAATGATCAGTTTTAAAAAGCTTTTAGCAGATGTCCTATTGAGGGCAGAGTCTAGGACCACGGTGCCTTCTCAGAGATAACCACAAGAGGAGCCAGATTAAATAATCCCAAGGTTTCTTCTCCATTTTGAGATCAAAGGAAAGACTAAGGCTCTGTCAGGACCAGCCTCAAGAGTCTGCTGAGGGAGGCCGGGGCACAGTAGTTCACACTATAATCCCAGCACTTTGGGAGGCCGAGGCAGGCAGATCACTTGAGGTCAGGAGTTTGAGACCAGCCTGGCCAACATGGTGAAACTGCACCATGAGATCACGCCACTGCACCTGCCCAGGCTGGAGTGCAGTGGCATGATCTCGGCTCACTGCAACCTCCACCTCCTGGTTCTAGCGATTCTCCTGCCTCAGCCTCCTGAGTAGCTGGGACTACAGGCATGCGCCACGACACCCAGCTAATTTTTGTATTTTTAGTAGAGACGGGGTTTCACCATGTTGGCCAGGCTGGTCTCGAACTCCTGACCTCAGGCGATCTGCCCACCTCGGCCCCCCAAAGTGCTGGGATTACAGGCATGAGCCACCGCACCAGGCCAGAAAACTCACTTCCTGATCCAGTGAAGCCATTTTTTCACATTCACATAAACTATGCAGACATATTCTGCATCTCATTACCATGTTCAGGGGCTGGCATGGAGCCTGGCACATCACAGGAGAAAAAAGGCAACAATTTACAACTTGTTTTTCTTCCTAGTTCTATCTCTGTATTATGAAGACAAGGGTGTTTCCTTAAAACCAACACATCAGGGGCCGGGCGCGGTGGCTCACGCCTGTAATCCCAGCACTTTGGGAAGCTGAGGTGGGAAGATCCTGAGGTCAGGAAATCGAGACCATCCTGGCTAACATGGTGAAACCCCATCGCTACTAAAAAAAAAAAAAAAATTAGCCAGGTGTGGTGGCGGGCGCCTGTAGTCCTAGCTACTAGGGAGGCTGAGGCAGGAGAATGGCGTGAACCTGGGAGGCGGAGCTTGCAGTGAGCTGAGATTGTGCCACTACACTCCAGCCTGGGTGACAGAGCAAGAATCCGTGTCAAAAACAAACAAAAACCTAACACATTTGGCAGGGCACGGTGGCTCACGCCTGTAATCCCAGCACTGTGGGAGGCCAAGGCAGGCAGATCACGAGGTCAGGAGTTCAAGACCAGCCTGGCCAACATAGTGAAACCTCATCTCTACTAAAAATACAAAAATTAGCTGGGCATGGTGGCGTGTGCCTGTAGTCCCCACTACTCGGGAGGCTGAGACAGGAGAATTGCTTAAACCTGGGAGGTAGAGGTTGCAGTGAGCCAAGATCGCGCCACTGCAAGGGACTATCCAGTTCATCCAAGATGCATCTATACTTATTCCACGAATTTCTCTTTCACTGGAAGGCAGAGGAAGGCCTCAGTCCTTGGTTGCCCTATTGGAACTCCCACCCCAACTCTACACACACCCGCTCCTCTGCAGCACTGAAGCTTCCATCTGCAATCACTGGGTCACATAAAGAGACCCAGTAGAGTTCAGAGACAGAGCAGACCCTTGGGTCTAGTGCCATTCTGCGTTTAGTGCCATTTTGTAGGTGTGTGCCCTTGGGCAAGGTACTACTCCTTCTCAGTTTCCTCCTTTGTGAAATCCTTGGTTCTTGGCCCTAGGTACTATGTAAATGAGAACTATTACCACCTTTCTGCCTGGTTATGAGCTACCTGAAGGTGCGAATATCCCCACCACTTCTTGGTACACGACAGATTCTCAGTAATGGTTGCAGAACAACAGATCCTCGAGAGGAAACATACTGTTCATTACTATGAAGCCACATGGAAATAGCAAGTCTCTCCTGAGTGCTAAATCCAACCTGGGGGTTGTCCAGAGAATAAAGATTTTTGGATTTGCAGGCCACATAAGGTCTTCATAGCATAGTCTATTTTATTTTTAAACAATCTTTTTAAAAACAGAAAATGGCCCAATGCAGTGGCTCACGCCAGTAATCCCAACACTTTGGCCGAGATGGGAGGACTGCTTGAGGCCAGGAGTTTGAGACCCCATCTCTATAATAAATAAAATAAAAACAAAAAACCATTCTAGGCCCTGTACAGTGGCTCACGTCTGTAATCCCAGCACTCTGGGAGGCCAAGGCAGGAGGATCACGAGCTCAGGAGTCTGAGACCAGCCTGACCAAAATGGCGAAACCCCATCTCTACTAAAAATACAAAAATTAGCCGGGTGTGGTGGCGGGCACCTGCAATTCCAGCTACTTGGGAGGCTGAGGCAGGAGAATCACTTGAACCTGGGAGGTGGAGGTTGCACTGAGCTGAGATCGTGCTATTGCACTGCAGCCTGGGTGACAAAAGCAAGACTCCATCTCAAAAAATAAATAAATAAATAAAAATAAAATATAAAAACAAAAAAAACATTCTGAGCTCATGGCCAGACAAAAACAGGCCACACGAAATCCAACTCACTGGCCATAGTTTGCCAACCCCTGATCTTATCTACTGCTGCTAATTCATATTTCCCTCACTTTATGTGCTCATGAAATACTGTCTTTGTCCTCTGGTGACAGACACTACCTAAAAGATCATCAATACCTAAGAGACATGGACTCCAATTTCTTCACCAGGGGTGATGCTGAATAGGCCAGGCATGTGACATGACCCTGCCTAAAGGTCACAAAGTAAAGGCTGGGATGACCAGCTCACACCGACTGAGTACTCACTGTGGGCCACGCAGCGTTCCAAGTGTCTTTCACATACTAAATCGATTGATCCTTAGTTCAGAGCTCTTGACCACAGCCCTATGCTTAAACAAAATGCCCCAGTGTTCACTTTTCACAGGTTGTCTCCTTAACACAACTACCGTGTACGACGAATGTTATTATGCCCATTTTACTGAGGGGAAAACAGCTTCCCTCTCATCTATTCTGAACCCCTCTTCATTTCTCTAGGCTGAGATTAAGAATACAGAGGCCGGAGGCCGGGCGCAGTGGCTCACACCTGTAATCCCAGCACTTTGGGAGGCTGAGGTGGGCAGATCACAAGGTCAGGAGATCGAGACCATCCTGGCTAACACAGTGAAACCCTGTCTCTACTAAAAATACAAAAAATTAGCTGGGCGGGGTGGCGGGCGCCTGTAGTCCCAGTTACTCGGGAGGCTGAGGCAGGAGAATGGCGTGAACCTGGGAGGCAGAGCTTGCAGTGAGCTGAGATCGCGCCACTGCACTCCAGCCTGGGCGACAGAGTGAGACTCCATCTCAAAAAAACAAACCAGAGGTCAGGCGCAGTGGCTCACGCTGGTAATCTCAACACTTTGGGAGGTCGAAGCAGGTGACTCACTTGAGGTCAAGAGTTTGAGACCAGCCTGGTCAACGTGGCGAAACCCATCTCTACTAAAAATACAAAAAAAAAATTAGCCGGGCGTAGGTATTGGTGCGTGCCTGTAATCCCAGATACTTGGGAGGCTGAGGCAGCAGAATCATTTGAACCTGGGAGGCAGAGGTTGCAGAGACGAGATCAGCTACTGCACTCTAGCCTGGGCGACAGCGTGAGACTCCATGTCAAAAAAAAAGAATACAGAAACGCAGTGGCTCACACCTGTAATCCCAGCACTTTGGGAGGCCGAGGTACATGGATCACCTGAGGTCAGGAGTTCAAGACTAGCCTGGCCAACGTGGTGAAAGCCCATCTCTACCAAAAATACAAAAATTAGCTGGGCATGGTGGCCTGCGCCTGTAATCCCAGCTACTCGGAGGCTGAGGCTGGAGAATCGCTTGAACCCAGGAGGCAAAGGTTACAGTGAGCCGAGATCACACCATTGCACTCCACCCTGGGCGACAAGAGCAAAACGCCATCTCAAAAAAAAAATGATTAAAAAAAAACAGAAACTGAGCTAAGACACACATGGGTTAATCAAAACTCTGCCACTATCAGGCTGTGTGACCTCAGAGAGGCCACACCACATCCCGAACAGTTATTTCCCTCATCTGTAAAATGGAATCGACTTTCCCAACAAGGACTCTCTGACAAGGCTACTATGGAGCATCTAGGGCTAACTATTCAAAAACAAACAAACAAAAATCATCAGTGTGCACAGCGGGATGAATGTAGCGATTTACACATGGGTGTCTCGGAAAAGCCTGCTAGTCATAAGGCCGTCCTAGAGAATAAAGTTCATTTACCACGAATCCTCAGGTTTGAATACCAGCTCAGCCCTCTCACGAGTTGTGACCTTGAACAGGTCACCTCGCCTCTCTGAGCCTATTCAACATATATGCATCGAACCTTACATGGTATCAGGTACAGTCCTAGTCCTGAGCTCCTCCTGGAGCTTCATCTGAGCTTAAGCTTTGGGGAAAAAGGGCAAAAGCTGCGCCTAACATTCAAGTGCAAAGCAACTGGGTCGCAGCGGGAGAGGGAAGAGGCTATTTCTTAGCGGAAAGAGGAACAGTGGCCCAAGGCGGCGCATTCCCAGGCCCAGAAGCGCGTGCCCCAGATGCCTTCACCCTCCACGCCTAACCCGGTTGGCGCAGGCCCTGGGCAGCAGGAAGGCGCGCCTGGGCAGGCGGAGCGGGGTCTGGCGCGCCTCAAGTGAGATCGTGGCGAAGTGCCTGAGCAAAGGGCAGGCAGCTCCGCAGCTCCCTTCTCTCCCAGTGTGGCTTTGGACCCTGGACCCTGGCTCCTGCTTCCACCACGGAGTCCAAACAGCCTTACCCGGGGCCGGACACTCACCAACTGACGCCATTTTGGAGTCCTGGTGTCCGCTGTGCCGGACCGCGCGAGGACTGCTGGGTAGGGAATGCACGCCCCATCCAGGGGCGTAGAGCAGAGGCTCACGGGAAGCAGGTCACAACTGCGAACACCCTGGAACTACTAGAAGGCCATGAAGCGAAGGGCGAGGTGCCTGGACAGCAAAAATCCGAGGGTCCTGCAGTTAGAGAGAGGGGCGCCTCAGCCTGGGCTCCCTACCTTAAGAGGTGGGAAGAGGCCGCGCTGGGACTACAAGCGTGCACCAGCACAGCAAGCTAATTTTTGTATTTTTAGTAGAGACAGGGTTTCACCATGTTGGCCAGGCTGGTCTTGAACTCCTTTCCTCACGTGATCCCCCCGCCTCGGCCTCCCAAAGTTCTGGGGTTACCGGCGTGAGCCACCGCGCCCAGTCTATTTTTATTTTTATTTTTTACTTTTCAGACGAGCATTTACTTTTCAGACAGTGGCTTGATCACGGCTGACTGCAGCCTTGAACTCCCAGAGTCAAGTGATCCACCCATCTCAGCCTCCCATGTAGCTAGGACTACAGGCTCACATCACCACTTCCAGCTTTTTTTTTTTTTTTTTTTTTTTTTTTTTTTTTTTTTTTTTTTGGTGGGAACAGTGTGGTGAGGAGTGGGGGTAGAGGCTCTCTATTTTGCTCAGGCTGGTCTTGAACTCCTGGCCTCAAGCGTTCTTCCTCCGCCTCCGAAGTAGCTGGGACTACAGGTGCATGCCACCACGCCCAGCTAATTATATTTTGTAGAGAAGGCGTCTCCCTATGTTGCCTAGACTGCTCTTAAACTCTTGGCCTCGAGCGTTCCTCCTACCTCGGCCTCCCAAAATACTGGAACTGCCGGCATGAACCACACTGCCCGGGCTACTTCAATTTTGATTATTTTAATTAATTAATTCATTTATTTATTTAGAGACAGAATCTCGCTCTGTCACCCAGGCTAGAGTGCAGTGGTGCGATCTCGGCTCCCTGCCAGCTCCACCTCCGGGGTTCACGCCATTCTCCTGCCTCAGCCTCCCGAGTAGCTGGGACTACAGGCGCCCACCACCACGCCTGGCTAATTTTTTGTATTTTTTTGTATTTTTAGTAGAGACGGGGTTTCAACATGTTAGCCAGGATGGTCTCGATCTCCTGACCTTGTGATCCACCCGCTTCGGCCTCCCAAAGTTCTAGGATTACAGGCGTGAGCCACCGCGCCGGGCCTCTGATTTTTAAAACAACCTCGGGAGCAGGTCTTGTAGTCATAACTTGCCAAATAAATGCCACCCTCGTTCAGTTCATTCTGCTACATTTCTTGTTTCAGAGGTGGCATTGTGGGGCTCCTCCATGTCTGCTTCCCTTCTCCCCAGGCAGTGAAAATCGCATATACAATTATAGGTGTGTGAAAGCACGGCCAGCATCGCCAGTGGGAATTAAAAATGGTTAAAAAAACAAAACAAAACAAACAGGCCGGGTGCGGTGGTTCACGCCTGTAATCCTAGCACTTTGGGAGGCAGAGGTGGGCGGATCACTTGAGGTCAGGTGTTCAAAACCAGCCGGGCCAACATGGTGAAAATACGAAAAAAATTAGCTGAGCGCGGTGGCAGGTGCCTGCAATTCCAGCTACTTGGGAGGCTGAGGCAGGATAATCACTTGAACCTGGGAAGTGGAGGTTGCAGCGAGCGGAGGTCAAGCCACTGCATGCCAGCCTGGGTGGCAGAGCAAGACTCTGTCTCAAAAAAAACAAAAAACAAACAAAAAACAAAAACAAAAAAAACCCAGGCTGGTCGCGGTGGTTCACGCCTGTAATCCCAGCACTTTGGGAGGCCAAGGTGCGCGGATCACCTGAGATCAGGAGTTCGAGACCAGCCTCCTCAACATGGCAAAACCTCATCTCTGCTAAAAATACAAAAAGTAGCCAAGCGTGGTGATATGCGCCTGTCATTCCAGCTACTCCAGAGGCTGAGGCGGGAGAATTGCTTGAACCTGGGAGGCGGAGGTTGCAGTGAGCAGAGATGGGGCCACTGCACTGCAGCCTGGGTGATGGAGTGAGAACTTGTCTCCAAACAAACAAACCAACCCCAGCAAATATAGTAGTGTACTGCAGTAGGAGTGTTCTCAACGGTTCCTTGCGCCCTTGAACTCTCTGTCTTCAAAGTTTATTTCACTTGCTCCTTGCGGTGTGTGTTGACCATCCACGGTATAATGCGGGTATAATGTAGTCTTAGGAGTTTATTACCCGCCTTGGGCTGCGTCGCTAAGCAACTGAACCCCCAGGAAAAACCCTGCCCATTGCACCAGGGCCTATGTAACTCCCACTCCCCAGGGCTGGGGCAGATGCCAGGGCTGGGGCAGAGGGCCCCGCAGGAAGAATCAGGGATGGGGTCTGCCGGACCCCAGGTGTCAGGTCCTCCGTGGGGCAGGAATCGGCCTGGGGACCTTCCTGGTCCACCCAGGGAATCCTCCTGCAGGGTGCGAGTATGGGACCTGGAAGACTACGAGGGACCGAAGAGACCCGACTGCACTGTGTCCGGGCAGAGGCAGCCTCCGGGAGCTGATGGACTTGAGGGCTGGGGCAGGGGAAGCTGAGGGGGCCGCTGTTCCGTGGGACGTGCAGGAGAGCAGCAAAAGGCAGGAGTGGCCAGTGGCACCCGCGCCCCCGCCCCTTCCCCAGGCCGGACACTCGCGGGGACGCAGAGCCGCCGGAGCCCAGGATCCGCACACTGGAATCCTGGGAGGCCCCGGGAAGAGGCCGGAGGGAAGCTACGCCGATGCCCGATCCCCTGCGGTGGATGGAAGGACTGAGGGCGCAGGAGCTGTGATTTGTATGTGTATAAATGCCAACGTTTTAGTTAATGAACTGGGGTTGTTTCGGGGAAGGTGGGGGTGGGTTGGAGGGAGCAGATTATTCCAAAGATAATTTTTTTTTTTTTTTTGGTAAGAGACGGAGTCTCGCTCTGTCGCCCAGGCTGGAGTGCAATGGCGCGATCTCGGCTCCCTGTACCTCCGCCTTCCGAGTTGAAGCGATTCTGCCTCAGCCTCCCGAGTAGTTGGGATTACTGGCGCCCGCCACCACGACCGGCTAATTTTTATATTTTTAGTAGAGACGGGGATTCACCATGTTGGCCAGGCTGGTATCGAACTCCTGGCCTCAGGTGATCCGCCTAGCCTCGGCCACCCAAACTGCTGGGATTACAGGCGTGAGCCACCGCCCCCAGCCTGAACATAGTACTCTTTCGTTGATCTGGCCCTCGTGCAAATTCTTAGTGCTCCCCAAGCAGAGGGCTGGGGAGAAGAGAATCCGGATCCCTGACAACCCCGCCCCAGCCTTCTCTGCTAAGCTGCGCGAAACATTTTCCACTGTGGCTTCCCAAACGTGTCTCCTTAGGAGACTACACAGCCCGAGGCAGGTGAATTTTCCCGAATGACAAGAGGATTATTCCCGAACCCCGTGGTGGCGTCTGCTTCTATCCTGTTTCGTTTACTTTTACACTTCCCTCTGAATTACAAAAGGGAAAAAGAACTCTTTAGGGTCCATCTAAAGCACAAAAAAGTTAGGCTTCCAAGACCTCGTGGCGCAACGGTAGCGCGTCTGACTCCAGATCAGAAGGTTGCGTGTTCAAATCACGTCGGGGTCAAACATGTGATCATCCCTTTCTTTAGCCAACAGGAGTTATATCTTGCCGGTAACTCTCAACCTTGGACACTGTATTTTCTGTTCTTTAGCCCTAAAGATTTATTTGCGTAGGTACTTCAGCAGTGGACCGGCACCTTAGCTAAAGTGTGAGGAAAAATTCAGAACCAATACTTAGGTCGTGCTGTTCACATCTGTAGCAGGGTTTATCAGGACTGTGCCTCAGACAGTACGTTCACAGGACTTCAGACAGGACCTTAAAACAGTGCAGGAGCACTTTGGGAGGCTGAGGCGGGCAGATTGCTTGAGCCCAGGAGTTCAAGACCAGCCTGGGCAACGTATCAAAACCGTCTCTGAAAAAAAAAATAAAAAAATAAACAAACAAACAAAAAACAACAATAAAAGCAAAAGCAAAAATGCCAGGTGTAGTAGTGCATACCTGTAGTACCAGCTGCTGCTTAGGAGGCTGAGGCGGGATGATCCCTTGAGCGCAGGTCGAGGCTGCAGTGAGCTATCATTGTGCCACTACACTCCAACCTGGGTGACAAGGTGAGACACTGTCTCTAAATGAAAAAATAAATAAAACGGTTCAGAGCTCGGGAAATAGTTGCCTTCCCAATCTAAAAACTACCTGCCCACCCTGGGGGCTGCTATCCTTGGAGAAGCATTGGTGGTGCAGCCTGATCTCCAGCATTTGAAGTTCCAGCGCCACTAGGACAAAGCGTTATTCAAAACAAATGAGGAGGAAGTCAGTTGTCTTCCCCGAGCCGCTCCTATGGGACTGCGCTGGCCTGATGTGTCATCCGGCTCCCTCCCCACATTCGTATTCCTGGAACGACCTGCTGGACTGAGTTCCTTGTCCTCTCCCTAGGGGTGGCCAGGCCTGACCTCACTGCCTTCCCTATGTTCAAATGTCTTGAACCTGGAGTACTGAGTGTTCCTGTTTTCTGTTAAAGCCAACAGGAGCCAGGTGCGATGGCTCATGCCTGTAATCCCAGAACTTTGGGAGGTCGAGATGGGAGGATCGTTTGAGCCCAGGAGTTTGAGACCAGCCTGGGCAACATAGCAAGACCCCATCTCTTTTATTTTTTATTTTATTTTATTTATTTATTTATGAGACAGAGTCTCACTCTGTCACCCAGGCTGGAGTACAATGGCACAATCTCGGCTCCCTGCCACCTCCGCCTCCTGGGTTCAAGCGATTCTCCTGCCTCAGCCTCCTGAGTAGCTGGGATTACATACTCCTGCCACCGAGCCCGGCTAATTTTTGTATTTTTAGTAGTGACGGGGTTTCACCATGTTGGCCAGGCTGGTCTCGAACTCCTGATCTCAGGTAATCTGCCCGCCTTGACCTCCCAAAGTGCTGGAATTGCAGGCGTGAGCCACTGCACTCAGCCAACACACATATGTTTATTGCAACACTATTTACAATAGCAAAGACATGGAACCAACCCAAATGCCCATCAGTGGTAGACTGGATAAAGAAAATGTGGTACAAATACACCATGGAATACTAAGCAGCCATAAAAAGGAATGAGATCCTGTCCTTTGCAGGGACATGGATGAAGCTGGTTGCCATCAGCCTCAGCAAACTAACACAGGAACAGAAAACCAAACACAGCATGTTCTCATTCCTAAGTGGGAATTGAATATTGAGAACGCATGGACACAGAGAGGGGAACAACACACACCTGGGCCTTTTGGGGAGTCGGGGGTAAGGGGAGGGAACTTAGAGGATGGGTCAATAGGTGCAGCAAACCACCATGGCACATGTAACAAACCTGCACGTTCTGCACGTGTATCCTGTTTGTTTTGTTTTGTTTAGAAGAAATAAAAAACAAACAAACAAAACTTGGGAGGCCAAGGCAGGCGGATCACTTGAGGTCAGGAGTTCGAGACCAGCCTGGCCAAAATGGTGAAACCCCGTCTCTACTAAAAACACACACACACACAAAATTAGCCGGGAGTGGTAGCGGGTGCCTGTAGTCCCAGCTACTCAGGAGGCTGACGCAGGAGAATGGCGTGAACCCGGGAGGCGGAGCTTGCAGTGAGCCGAGACTGCGCCACTGCACTCCAGCCTGGGCGAGAGCGAGACTGTCTCAAAAAAAAAAGAAAAAAAATTAACTCCTTACTCACATTAAAACTGTATTTTGGGGGTAATTTACATAAGCCACACAATTATCCTTTTAATTAAGATCTAATATTCTTTTTTTTTTTTTTTGAGACAGAGTCTCGCTCTGTCGCCAGTCTGGAGTGCAGTGGTGGGATCTCGGCTCACTGCAATCTCCGCCTCCCGAGTTCAAGTGATTCTCCTGCCTCAGCCTCCCGAGTAGCTGGCACTACAGGCACGCCGCCACCATGCCCAGCTAATTTTTTTTTTTTTTTTTTTTTTTTTTTTGAGACGGAGTCTCGCTCTGTCACCCAGGCTGGAGTGCGGTGGCGCAATCGGCTCACCGCAACCTCCGCCTCCCGGGTTCAAGCGCTTCTCCTGCCTCAGCCTCCCGAGTAGCCGGGGTTATAGGCAGGCACCACCATGCCCGGCTAATTTTATTTGTATTTTTAGTAGAGACGGGTTTCTCCATTGTTGGTCAGGCTGGTCTCGAACTCCCGACCTCAGGTGATCCACCCGCCTCGGCCTCCCAGAGTGCTGGGATTACAGGCGTGAGCCACCGCGCCCGGCATTTTTTTTGTATTTTTAGTAGAGAAGGGGTTTCACCATGTTGGCCAGGATGATCTAAATCTCTTGACCTGATCCGCCGGCCTCTGCCTCCCAAAGTGCTGGGATTACAGGCGTAAGTCACCGCGCCTGGCCCATTTTTCTTCTTTTATCTGATAACCTTACTCCCCTCCACAAACACACAGCCAAAGAAACGAATTGCGTCGCTCTTGAATCATAGAATAATTCTAAATTATGTTAAAACAGGAGGGGCGGGGCCCTGTGCATCACGTGACTCTCTCGGTGCTGTCTCCGGCCGTTGATTGGCCTGGGCGGGGAGGGCGGCCGTTGATTGGTTCGGGCCCACTCGCGCGGGCGCCACTCTCTTTGTCTGACAAGAGAGTCGTGAAGCCTCCGCGGTCCTAGAGGGGCCGCTGGCTGGGACGCTTCGCTCGGCGCGCGCAGGTGGAGCCAGCGAGAGGCTCTGAGGCTGCCAGAGTGGTTGTGTCTGTTGCTCCGGTAAGGGGTGATTCGCCGAGGGGCGCGGACCAGACAGACCTCGGGTCAGGCCCGGGAACCCCGAGAGGAGAGCCCAGCCCCTGGTGGAGGCGGCTTGGCGGAGATTCGGAGCCGTCAGCAGGTTTGGGGAGAAGGAAACGAGTGTTGTGGGGGGCGTGGGTGCGGGGGGGAGGCCACTGCGCACACCCCCGGCTCGCAGGGGACGCTCCGGGCTTGTGCGGCGGCTCTCGGGGCCTGTGGCACCAGCTTTTGAGTATTTTTGGCGGTGTCAAGTCTTCGGCAGCGAGAGGAGCAAAGTCCGAAGAATGAATGGCTGGTGAACGCCTGGACTTGGTTTTGTTAGAGTGGGAGATGAGCCGTGGTTGTTAGTGCAAGGTGTTCACGTGATTGTGAAGCGGCATTTTGGATTTTGTCAAAAGTTAACAGTCCCTTCCAGTTAAAGTTTTAAGAGTTTATTGTGCATGCAGAGGAACAGCTGGCAGATTGTTCCAATGGCAGCTTGGAAAGCTAAATGAGGAAGTGCAGTGATCTTGATTGTAATTGGCCATTATCAACTTGCATTCCTTCTAGGGTAAGTCGAGCTGGATCAGCCTTGCATCTGTAGCTGATTGGTTCAGTTTATCATGCGGACGAGAAAAAAGCTTCTTTCCTGGTCAGCGCACACTTTTCAGGGAAATAAGGAATTGTTGTTGCTGTTGTGTTTGAGACGAAGTGTTACTCTGTTGCCCAATTTGGAGTACAATGGGCCAATCTCGACTCACTGCAACCTCCAACTCCCGGGTTCAAGCGATTCTCCTGCCTCAGCCTCCCGAGTAGCGGCGACTACAGGCACGCGCCACCATGCCCGGCTAATTTTTGTATTTTTAGTAGAGACTGGGTTTCACTATGTTGGCCAGGCTGGTCTTGAACTCCTGACCTCGTGATCCGCCCGCCTCGGCCTCCCAAAGTGCTGGGATTTACAGGCGTGAGCCACCGCGCCCGGCCTGTTGTTTTTAAGAGAGACAGGGTCTCGCTCTGTCACCCAGGGTGGAGTGTAGTGGTGCCATCATAGCTCATTGCAGTCTCCAACTCCTGAACTCAAGGGAGAAATCAATGTATTTTAAATGCCTTACGTGGCTGTGGGTGGTTGGCCTAGGGCCGTACCCAAAACATGGACTCCATTTAATTTTTCATTAGCAAGTCTGACATTCAGATGCACAGCCTTCACAAACACATTCAGTAAATATAGTGCAGGGGTGTCCAATCTCTTGGCTTCCCTGGGCCACATTGGAAGAAGAATTGTCGTGGACTACACATAAAATACACAAACACTAAAAATAGCTCATGAGCTAAAAAAAAATCGCAAAACAATTTCATAAGGTTTTAAGAAAGTTTACGAATTTGTGTTGGGTTGGATTCAAAGTCGTCCCGGGCCATATGCGGTCCACAGGCTGAGGTTTGGACAAGTTTGGTGTAGAGAATGAAAGGGATGAGGCCTTTGCTCCAGCCTTGGAGCCATTGATCAGGATAGTTTTTAGAGTGTACCTCTTTGCTTAAAAGGCAGAGGGTCCACCCTGGGCAACATAGCAAGGCCCCACCTACAAAAGAACTACAAACAACTGGGCGTGGTGGTGCACTCTTGCAGTCCCATCTACTTAGGAGACTGAGGCAGGAGCATTGCTTAAGCCCAGGAGTTGGAAGCTACAGTGAGCCATGATTACACCACTGCACTCCAGCCTGGGTGATAGAGGGAGACTCCTCAAAAAAAAAAAAAAAAAAAGGCAAAGGGTCTTCTAAACTGTTTTCAGGGAAGGTGAACTGTGTTTGAGGGGCATCCATTAAAATGAAAGTGAATTTCATTAAAATTCATCCTGAGTTAGAAAGCAAGTCTGTAGGCTGGGCGCAGTGGCTCACGCCTGTAATCCCAGCACTTTGGGAGGCTGAGGTGGGTGGATCACCTGAGATCAGGAGTTCAAGACCAGCCTGACCAACATGGTGAAACCCCATCTCAACTAAAAATACAAAAAAAGTAGCTGGGCATGGCGGCAGGTGCCTGTAATCCCAGCTACTTCCGGAGGCTGAGGCAGGAGAATCGCTTGAACCCAGGAGGCGGAGGTTGCAGTGAGCAGAGATCACACCATTGTACTCCAGCCTGCACAACAAGAGTGAAACTCTGTTTAAAAAAAAAAAAAAAATCAAGTCTGTAATTGTTACTGTTGCTGAATCCTGCTAGCAAATCACCAGGCTAGAGGTGAGGGTTGAGTGACCCCTTTAGAACACTTTCAGAGGGGGCTTGTCAGCAGGTGGAGCTGGCTGTAGGAGCAGGGTTGGAAATACGTAAGTAGATTTAGAGAAAGAAAAGCTGGTGAACTGGAATCCCTAGGATAACTAGACTCGGACATCCTGTGTGATAGGGGAGGGGAGCATTTGGCTTTCTCCTGTTGGTCCTAAATTAAAGGGAGTGGGGAGCAAAATTTTGGATAAAGCTGTTATTGATCAAATCCTGATTTGGGGCCCATGCCTCAGAGGCTATGGTTTGGCTTCCAGAGCTGGTTGCTGCAGGGTGTGGATCAGAGTGCTATTTTATCTTTTTTTTTTTTTTTTTTTTTTTTTTTTTTTTTTGAGATGGAGTCTTGCTCTGTCACCAGGCTGGAGTGCAGTGGTACAATCTCAGTTCACTGCAACCTCCGCCTCCCAGGTTCAAGCGATTCTCCTGCCTCAGCCTCCCAAGTAGCTGGGAGTACAGGTGCCTGCCGCCTCGCCCAGGTAATTTTTTGTATTTTAGTAGAGAAGGGCTTTCACCATGTTGGCCAGGATGGTCTCCATCTTCTGACCTCGTGATCCACCCACCTTAGCCTCCCAAAGTGCTGGGATTATAGGCGTGAGCCACCGTGCCTGGCCAGAGTGCTATGTTTATATGTGGTCTATCTGCTGTCCCTTTGTATATGAGGTGCAGAGTATGACATGTTCTAGGGAGAAGGGGAGGGCAGGGCTGCAGGTTCTCTTGGATGGAGCTTGGGAAATTGAAATTACTAGACTTATTGTAGCGGCTCATGCATTTCGTCACATGTTCCAACACCAAACACAGGGACTTTGTATTAAGCTTTCTCTGTGGGCCCCGTTGGAATTCCCGGTCCCAGATCTGCCAACCAAGAGAGCTTCAAATTAGGGCTGGCCTTACTGACTTTTTTTCTTCTCCAGCTCAGCCAGACGTCCAGGATCCCACCCCTTGCAAAAGACCACGCCGTGGAAGCCATGTTCCCACCAGCCAGGGGGAAGGTGAGCTGTGCCTCCCCCTCTGCTTCATCAGCATAGTCACTGCCACCAGAAGCTCCTTCCTCAGACCGAGCCCTCTTGATCAATGTGGGGAGTTTTCCTTCTTAGACAGTGCAATGTAGAGAGCTTAGCCTCTGGAGTCACATGGGCTTCCTTCAGTTACATAAATACTCTGGCTCCAGTTTTCTTTTCTGTAAAATGGGTCAGTGAGAGTGCCTATCACAGCGAGTTGTGAAGATTCAATGAAAAACACCCTGTGAAGTCCTTTGTGCAGTATCTGGTTACTCATTTAGCACTGTGTTAAGTTGTTGCTCTTATTACTGTAGTAGTTGCCCATTGTTTCTGTCTGTGAGCATTATTGTGCACCTACTGCTGTACACTCCAGGTACTGTTTTCTGTTCTGGGAGATCAACTCTTACCTGTAGGAGATTACAACCTGATTAGAGAGATAGATGTGTAAGGAACTTCTCATAATAAATTCTGAACTGTTCCTATGAACGGGTATAATGGAAGGTCAGTTATTGAATTTGTAGCATTATGGAGGGTGATTAGAAGAGACTGAGTTGTTTTGTCTTTTTTTTTTTTTTGACGGAGTCTCACTCTGTTGCCAGGCTGGAGTGTAGTGGCGCGATCTCAGCTCACTGCATCCTCTGCCTCCCGGGTTCAAGTGATTATCCTGCCTCAGCCTCCCAAGTAGCTGGGACTACAGGCGAGTGCCACCACACCCAGCTAATTTTTGTACTTTTAGTAGAGACGGGGTTTCACCATGTTGGCCAGAATGGTCTCCATCTCCTGACCTCGTGATCCACCCACCTCAGCCTCCCAGAGTACTGGGATTACAGGCGTGAGCCACTGTGCCCAGCCTGTGTTTTGTCTTTTTTTGAGACGGAGTCTCACACTGTTGCCCAGGCTGGAATGCAGTGGCATGATCATGGCTCATGGCAGCCTTGACCTTCCTAGGCTCAGGTGATCCTCCCACCTCAGCCTCCCAAGTAGTTGGGACCACAGGTACATGCCACCATGCCTGGTTACTTTTTGTATTTTTTGTAGAGACAGGGTTTCACCATGTTGCCCAGGTTGTTGTTGAACCCTTGGCTTGAGCCATCCACCAGCCTCAGCCTCCCAAAGTGCTGGGAATCCAGGTGTGAGCCACTGCGCCCAGCCTAGAAGAGACTGAGTTTGAAAGAAAGGAGAGGACCAGTGGCTCATGCCTGGAATCCCAGCACTTTGGGAGGCTGAGGGGGGTGGATTGCCTGAGGTCAGGAGTTTGAGACCAGCCTGGCCAACATATAGTGAAACTCCATCTCTACTAAAAATACAAAAATTAGCTGGGTATAGTGGCGCATGCCTATAATCCCATCTACTTGGGAAGCTGAGGCAGGAGAATCGCTTGAACCGAGGAGGTGGAGGTTGCAGTGAGCCGAGATCGCGCCATTGCACTCTAGCCTGGGCAACAAGAGTGAAACTGTCTCAAAAAACAAAAACGAAAACAAAAACCCAAACAAACAAAAAATGGAACTTTTAAGCAACATTTGGTGCCCATCTGTCAATGTACAAGTCCTAGCTGTTGATGGGTTCTTGGAAACTGCAACTTTAAGGGAAACTATGTATATCAAAACCGTTTTTTTTTCCATCAGTGTTACAGTGAAACAAAGTTATTCAAGGACCTGCTGCTGTACATACTTTTGCAAAAAATCAGTTTCCAAGAACCTATTGTGGATGTTAGGAGAGGAGTTACCATGCCACAATGACTCTGGGAGATGAAGCCATTTTATTCCCATGCTTGTTAACCTTGTGCAGGTGCGGGAATGCAGATGGCTGAGTAGGTCAGATTGAGGACATGGCAGCGCAGCTCTGGTAAAAGAGTGACACTCTGGATAATGGTGAGAAAGGGCCTGCAACCATAGCAGTGGAACTCAGGTTTGATAGGCAGGAAAGAAAGTCCATATAATTTGGGAGGTTCTGGTGCCTGCCTGCAGAGGGGAGCTACGTGAAGCTTCTCAGGATGGTCTCAGGATGGGGGTGGGCATTTCCTGTTACTGACCACTTATAGGACAGCGAACGTTTGCCCTTTCCCTGAACACATCCCCTCTGAACCCATGCAGTGTCTTGTGAGAGCAGGGAGTGTGTAGACAGCCGCTGGGCCCCTTTGCCCAGAGGGCTGCAGTGGTGTGGGAGGGAGAGTGTGGCAGCTTCAGTGGTCAGCCCACTGGAGGGGGCAGTCACTTGCAGATGTAATGTCCCCTGTGCTCACTGTGCTGTGTCCACTGTTGCCCACTCTGGATATGCTCCCCAGGTGTCTGCGCCTTGGTCTGTACCTTTTATATTCTCCAGCAACGGGCTCCCCTGGTCTCTGGCATCTGCTTGGCTTGTGGCAATGGGATGAAGAGGGTTGGAGGACGGGGGACAGGGCGCCGGAGGCCTGGGGAAAACTGAGGTTGGGTTTCTCTTCCCATGGCTCCCTCCCCACTGGGCTGTGGGATGGGTGTGGCTGCATCCTGTTCGGCTGCAGCTGGTCTTGCTCCCCTTCCAGCAGCCTTCTGGGCTCCAGCAGCCCTCCCCACCTTACCCCTTCAGACCTAGCAGGCCCTGGTTCCCCAGGGTGGCCAGGACCTGTGAGCTTCCACATTTCTTGTTCATGTTCATTGAGACTATTCATCCCTTTGTAAATAGTCTGCACATTAACCAACCCCCCAGTGACCTCATCTCTTTCCTAAGGAACTTGGGGCAGAAGCAATAGGTTATTTTTATAGAGCAGCGGTCAGCAAACTGCCCTGGACCGCTTGGTAAAGTTTCCCTGAAACACAGCTGTGCCCATTCGCTTACTTGTCCACGGCTGCTTTTGTGCTCCAACACAAAGGCTGTTCCTCAGATTGTTGATTTGCTGTTCCTCTAATCAACAGCAGATTTGAGGAACTGGAACAGAGACCAGAGGGCCTGAAAAGCCTAAAATATTTACCATCTGGCCCTTTAGAGATTAATTGTGTCGACCCCGTGGTATGGAAGCCAGCACATGTCTGGCCTGAGGGCCATCAGGCCTGAAAGGAGCCCTGAATATATTCCTTATGAATTGGGTGCCCTTGGCCCACACTCTACCTCCCAAACCTTGGTTTCCTCAGCTGTGGAATAATCATTGAGCGTAAGTTATTTTAAGAATTGCAGTTACCTTTATCAGCTACTTTTCCAGGAGCTGCTCTCATTTGAGGATGTGGCGATGTACTTCACCAGAGAGGAGTGGGGCCACCTCAACTGGGGTCAGAAGGACCTCTACCGAGATGTGATGTTGGAGAACTACAGGAACATGGTCTTGCTGGGTAGGACACGGCTTGAAGATTGGGCTTTGTCTGTGTTCTGAGTGTCTGTGCAAGCCCTTAGTCCCTTATCTGCAATTCCAGAATCAGAAAAAGCGGTGAAAACCGAAAGTTTTTTTCATAACTCGTGTGGCTACAAGCCCTGACCAGACATCACCACAGTGAAACCTGACTTCATCCTATAGGAAACCATTTATTGTCTTTATTTTTCCAACTTGGTGTGCATATCTGTATACCCAACTTCAGAAATAACAGTGTAGGCCAGGTGCGGTGGCTCACACCTGTAATCCCAGCACTTTGGGATTCCGAGGCGGGTAGATCACATGAGGTCAGTAGTTTGAGACCAGCCTGGCCAATATGGTGAAACCCATCTCTACTTAAGATGCGAAAATTAGCCTGGTGTGGTGGTGCACGCTTGTAGTCCCAGTTACTTGGGAGGCTGAGGCAGGAGAATCGCTTGAACCCGGGAGGCAGAGGTTGCATTGAGCCGAGATCATGCCGCTGCATTCCAGCCTGGGTGACAGAGCGAGACTCCGTCTCAAAACAAAACAACAACAAAAATAACAGTGTATTTGAGGGCACCACTCCAAACCCTACTGGGGATGATACGTTATGTAAAATATTTACACCAGGTCACCTTTCTGAAATGGGAAAAATTCTGACTCCTGAAACACATCTGGTCCTAAGGGTTTCACATAAGGGACTGGGGACAGTGAATAGTCGTGTTGTGTTAGGGCTCAGACCGAGACACTTCATGCATTCTTCACTCTCACCTCGTGTTCCTCATCTGTAAGACCTCCAGGAGTTGAGAATTATGGTAGATTTACATTCCAAAGGCTCACTTCTTATGCTCTTAAAAGTCTTTTTCTTTCTTTTCTCTGGAAATGGGTAACTTCTTGGTGTGTAACATTAGTGGGTGCTCAGGAAATGATTTTCAACCAACTTCATTTCTGAACCTTCACTGCTTCCATTCTTTTCAGGAGCCTACCCTGTCCTAGTCCACTGTAGTCTCCCACTGTGGGAGTTGCCTTGCTAAATAGTTTTCTTTCTGGGGTCACATGTTTAACCCTTGCACTGACACTCTTAGCACAGAGTCTTGACCACCTCTGTGGGACTGTCCACCCACCTCTGGATTTTTATAATTTTAATTTTCCCTTTAAAAGCATTACAGGAGCATACATAAGTACATGGAAGGCATAGAAAAGGAGGAGAAGAGGAAAGTGTTCATGGGTAACACTGTTAATATTTTGGAAGGTTTCCTGCCAGTCTTTTTTTCCTATGCCTTTACAAAAGTAGCTGAGCATATTCTATGTGCAATCCTGTAATCTGTTTTAAATGTAACATTATTGTATCAGCATTTCCCCACATAATCAGTAAACGAGCATAATATAATTCCATTGTGTGGTCCATAATAATATTTCATTGTTTTCCCATGTGGGGACATTGAGCTTGGCTTTGTTTGTTCGTTGGTTTGCTTGTGTATTTATAATGTTTGAATAGATGTTTGAGTATAAATCTTTGCATGAATTTTTGATCATTTCCCAAGATACTTTCCCAGAATCAGAATTTTGAAGTTAAATGAGATGGCACTTTAATCTTTATTGATTACTGAATTATTCTTCAACAAACTTTGTACTGTTTTGCATATCCAATAGTAACATTTGAGAGTGCTTCTTTTTTTTTTTGAGACAGAGTTTCGCTCTTGTTGCCCAGGCTGGAGTACAATGGCAGGATCTCAGCTCACCACAACCTCTCCCTCCCCGGTTCAAGTGATTCTCTTGCCTCAGACTCCTGAGTAGCTGGGATTACAGGCATGTGCCACCACACCTAGCTAATTTTTAGTAGAGACGGGGTTTCGCCGTGTTGGTCAGGCTGGTCTCAAACTCCCGATCTCGGGTGACCCGCCCACCTCAGCCTCCCAAAGTGCTGGGATTACAGGTGTGAGCCACTGCGCCCAGCTGAGAGTGCTTCTTTACTATATCACTGCCTTCTTTTATGGATTTTACTAGTTCTAAAAATAATTTTCATTACAGAAATTTTGGAAAATACATCAGTAAATAGAGTAGATAATAAAAATCACCTGCAGGCCTACTTTCCAGAAGTAACTCTTGTTATTAACATTTTGGTTTACTTTTTCCCAGTCCGTCTATGTGTCTATTACAGGGAAAGAATCCCTTATCCAAAATGCTGGGGACCAAAAGTGTTTTGGATTTCGGATTTTTCTTTTTTGGATTTTGGAATACTCATAAATATATAATAAGATAATTTGAGGATCTGACAAGAAATTCACTTATGTTTCATATACACCTTAGACATGTAGCTTCTTCAAGCTACGCTTGATTTAATTGTTCCCTTTTGATATTCAGTTTATTTCCAGTTTGATGCTGCAATACCACTGTGCTGAACGTCTCTGGCACATTCATCTTGGTTGCAATTGTACTTTAGGCTATATTTCTAAGAGTGAAATGACCACAGCCAAAGGTATGAACATTGTTCAGGCTTTCAATAAAGACTGCCAGATATTTACAAAGATTGTGCCAATCTCTGTTTTTCCCTGGGGAAGGCTGAATTAACTGTGTGTTGTGCACCTGCGTTTTGACTGCCACTGGTCACGTGAGGTCAGGTGTGGAACTCTCCACTTTTATCAGGTTAGTGCTCAGAAAGTTTCGGATTTGGGAGCATTTTGGATTAGGGATGTTCAAACTGTATTAATTACTTATACACACACACACATAACATACACACTACATAGTTTTTTAAAACAAAATTTGGGGTCAGGCATGGTGGCTCACGCCTGTAATCCCAGCACTTTGGGAGGGAGGTCGAGGTGGGCGGATCACCTGAGGTCGGGAGTTCGAGACCAGCCTGAGCAACATGGAGAAACCCTGTCTCTACTAAAAATACAAAATTAGTCAGGCGTGGTGGCACATGCCTGTAATCTCAGCTATTCCGGAGGCTGAGGCAGGAGAGAACGCTTGAACCCGGGAGGCGGAGGTTGTGGTGAGCCAAGATTGTGCCATTGCACTCCAGCCTGGGCAACAAGAGCAAAACTCTGTCTCAAAAATAAAAAAAATTTGGATCATGCTATATATGAGTTTTGTATTCTGCTTTAAAATACATAGGCAGTGTTTTTCTATTTTAATAAATAGTTGGGCCGGGCACGGTGGCTCACGCCTGTAATCCCAGCACTTTGGGAGGCCGAGACAGGTGGATCACCTAAGGTCAGGAGTTCGAGACCAGTTGGCCAACATGGTGAAACCTCGTCTCTATTAAAAATGCAAAAATTAGCTGGGCGTGGTGGCCACATGCCTGTAATTCCAGCTACTTGGGAGGCCGAGGCAAGAGAATCACTTGAACCCAGGAGGCGGAGGTTGCAGTGAGCAGAGATGGTGCCAGTGTACTCCAGCCTGGATGACAGGAGTGAAACTCCATCTCAAAAATAAATAAATAAATAAAAATAAACATACAAAAATTAGCCGGGTGGGGGCGACAGAGCAGAGACTCCATCTCAAAATAAATAAATAAATAAATTTATAAATAAATAAATAGTTGGCTAAGTACAGTGGCTCAAGCCTGTAATCCCAGCACTTTGGGAGGCCAAGGCGGGTGGATCACCTGAGGTCAGGAGTTCGAGACCAGCCTGGCCAACATGGTGAAACCCCATCTCTAATAAAAATACAAAACTTAGCAAAGCGTGGGGGCGCTGTGCCTGTAGTTCCAGCTACTTGGGAGGCTGAGGCAGAAGAATTACTTGATCCTGGGAGGCAGAGGTTGCAGTGCGCCGAGATTGTCACTCCAGCCTGGGTGACACAGCAAGACTCTGTCTCAAAAATAAAAAAAAAAAAACAATTGAATACAAGGATTTTTAATATCTGCCTAATACTTATGCCTTCATCGCATTAATGTGCTACGCTTGATTTAATTGTTCCCTTTTGATATTCAGTTTATTTCCAGTTTGATGCTGCAATACCACTGTGCTGAACGTCTCTGGCACATTCATCTTGGTTGCAATTGTACTTTAGGCTATATTTCTAAGAGTGAAATGACCACAGCCAAAGGTATGAACATTGTTCAGGCTTTCAATAAAGACTGCCAGATATTTACAAAGATTGTGCCAATCTCTATTCTCACCACCGCTTTTGATTATTGTCCTTATCTCTGCTTGCCACTGAGCCCCGGGCCATGTCTCTGTAACTCACTAACGGCCACATCCCATTTACTTCCCCATGAGTAGGATTTCAGTTTCCCAAACCTGAGATGATCTGTCAGCTGGAGAACTGGGACGAGCAGTGGATCCTGGATCTACCGAGAGCTGGGAATAGGAAGGCTTCCGGTAGTGCTTGCCCAGGTGGGTGAGGAAGAGACCCAGGCGAGTGGAATCAGGAAGAGGAAGGGAAGGCATGTTAGTGAAGCCCCTTCTGTGTGCCAGACGCTGAGCCAGGTGCTGGGCATATATTATCCCACTTCTTCATCCCTACTGCCCTGTGACGTGGGAGGAAGATCGGCGTCCCCATTTCCCAGATGAAGAAACTAAGATTAAGAAATCTTGGCTGGACGCGGTGGCGCATTCCTGTAATCCTACTTTGGGAGGCCAAGTTGGGCGGATCACCTGAGGCCAGGAGTTGACCAGCCTGGCCAACATGGTGAAACCCCGTCTCTACTGAAAATATAAAAATTAGCCCCGCGTAGTGGCGTGTGCCTGTAATCCCAGCTACCTGGGAGGCTGAGGCAGGAGAATCACCGGAACCTGGGAGGCAGAGGCTGCAGTGAGCCGAGATCGTGTCACTGCACTCCAGCCTGGGTGACAGAGCAAGACTGTCTCAATTAAAAAATATATATATATATATATCACACAGGCCTGGTATGGGGGCTCATGCCGGTAATCCCAGCACTTTGGGAGGCAGAGGCAGGAGGATCACTTGAGCCCAGGCGTTCAGGATCACCCTGGGTGATATGGTGAAACCCCATCTCTACAAAAAATACAAATTTAAGCCGGGTGTGGTGGCGCATGCCTGTAGTCCCAGCTACTCAGGAGGCTGAGGTGTGAGGACTGCTTGAGCCTGGGAGGCAGAGGTTGCAGTGAGCTGAGATTACATGACTGTACTCCAGCCTGGGTGACAGAGCAAGACTGTCTCAAAAAAGAACTCTCACAGTTGGGAGGTGGACACTGGGGTTTGACTTCAAGTCTAGAATGCTTATCCTCTCTCTCCTGCAGGAAAAAGTGCTGCTCTGACGCAGATGCTCTAGTGTTTTCTAAGTGACAGCTCTTAGGGCACCCTGGATGCCCCTTGATTCCACCCTCATTACTTGTCCTCTCTCGGTGCTGCCTCTTGTTCCCTTGCTTTGTTTTGTTTTCATATTACTCCCGTATTTCCTGACATATCTGCATTTTTCTACTTACTGTGTCCCGATGCAGCTGCTCCTGTTTTTCACATCCAAGGTTTCTCCTCCATGGCACTACTGACGTTTTGGGCTGACGAATTCTTTGGGGGCAGGATGGGGCATGCCCTGTGCATTTTAGGATGTTGAGTAGCAGCCCTGGCCTGCATCCACTAGATGCCAGTTGAACCTCCCCAGGTGTGACAACCAGAAATGTCTCCAGACATTGTCCAAACCCTGTTCACCCCTAGTTGAGACCCATTGCTCTATTCAGTTGGCTTTTGTCCCTACTTCCCTCTGGTTCCTTTTCTATGCTATCCTATACTTTGTCCATTTTTAAGCAGATGTTTCACCTAGAGTTATTAAAAACGTGTATCTAGGCCAGGTGCCGTGGCTCACACCTGTAATCCCAACACTTTTGGAGGCCGAGATGGGCAGATCGCTTGAGGCCAGGAGTTTGAGACCAGCCTGGCCAACATGGCGAAATATCATCTCTACTAAAAATACAAAAACTAGCCGGGCGTGGTGGTGTATGCCTATAATCCCAGCTACTCAGGAGGCTAAGGCACGAGAATCTCTTGAACCCAGGAAGTGGAGGTTGCAATGAGTTGAGATCATGCCACTGCACTCCAGCCTGGGCTTGTCTCAAACAAAAAGCATGTATCTTGAAGCATAACATGCTACCTCTTTGATATTTATTTGGCACCACTGAGTACCTAGAGTAAGTTGTTTTTCTAATAATGGTGATGGGCTCTGCTCTCACATTCTCTGGCATACACACTCCTATACATTTATAGTGAGTTTGTTGGTGCCGAGAGCTGTTTTTGTTATGAAAGTGAAGAGTCCAATGAAATTCAGAATTTTGGGCTGGGTGCAGTGGCTCACGCCTGTAATCCCAGCACTTTGGGAGGCCGAGGTGGGTGGATCACCTGAGGTCAGGAGTTCGAGACCAGCCTGACCAACATGGTGAAACCCCGTCTCTACTAAAAATACAAAAATCAGCTGAGCATGATGGCTGGCATCTGTAATCCCAGCTACTCGGGAGGCTGAGGCAGGGGAATCACTTGAACCCAGGAGGCAGAGGGTGCAGTAAGCTATCATGCCACTGCACTCTAGCCTGGGCGACAGAGAGAGACTCTGTCTCAAAAAAAAATTTCAGAGTTTTGGCCTCTTGAGTCTGATGATGTAAACGAGATCACTTCTTAGCTTCATTTGATTGTCCTAGACCCCTAACAGTTGCCTTCTCTTCCTTTTTTTCTTCTGCAGTGGATAGGTCATTTACATCTTTTCTTGTTATTTGGCTAGGTTCTGAAGCCAGACACAAGATGAAAAAGCTAACTCCAAAACAGAAATTTTCTGAAGATTTAGAGTCATATAAGATATCAGTGGTAATGCAGGAATCAGCTGAGAAACTTTCAGAAAAGTTACATAAGTGTAAAGAATTTGTGGACAGTTGCAGGCTTACTTTCCCTACTAGTGGTGATGAATACAGCAGGGGCTTCCTTCAAAACCTTAACCTTATTCAAGATCAGAATGCACAAACAAGGTGGAAGCGGGGCAGATATGATGAGGATGGCAAACCCTTCAATCAAAGATCTTTGCTTTTGGGGCATGAGCGAATTCTCACAAGAGCAAAGTCTTATGAATGCAGTGAATGTGGAAAAGTCATTAGGCGTAAGGCATGGTTTGATCAACATCAAAGAATTCACTTTTTAGAGAATCCTTTTGAGTGTAAGGTCTGTGGGCAAGCCTTCAGACAGCGGTCAGCTCTTACGGTCCATAAACAGTGTCACCTGCAAAACAAGCCATACAGATGTCATGACTGTGGAAAGTGTTTTCGGCAGCTCGCGTATCTTGTTGAACATAAGAGGATTCACACCAAAGAAAAACCCTATAAATGTAGCAAATGTGAAAAAACGTTTAGTCAGAATTCAACCCTTATTCGACATCAGGTGATCCATAGTGGAGAAAAACGCCATAAATGCCTTGAGTGTGGAAAAGCCTTTGGCCGGCATTCAACCCTTCTATGTCATCAACAGATTCACAGTAAACCGAACACCCATAAATGCAGTGAATGTGGACAGTCCTTTGGTCGGAATGTGGATCTCATTCAGCATCAAAGAATCCATACAAAGGAGGAATTCTTTCAATGTGGAGAATGTGGGAAAACGTTTAGTTTTAAGAGGAATCTTTTTCGACATCAGGTCATTCACACTGGAAGCCAACCCTACCAATGTGTCATATGTGGAAAATCTTTCAAGTGGCACACAAGCTTTATTAAGCACCAGGGCACTCACAAAGGACAGATATCCACATGATGTTAACTGGAAAGCAGTCATTGGAGGACTAGAACTTATAAACCTCTACTTCAAGTGTGTATCATGTAATTGTTTCCATGAAAAGCAATAAATGTAACAAAGGGTTTTTCTATGGGAGCCCTCTTTGTGTAGCCAATCTGTAGTGAAGAAACGCTTAAAAGGAAATGTTAGCTTGGGCAACACAGTGAGATCCCGTCTCTACAAAAAATAACAAAGCCAGGTGTGGTGGCTCACACCTCCAGTCCCAGCTACTAAGAAGGCTGGGTGACAGAGTGAGGGTGTCTCAAAAAAAAAAAAGAAAGGGCTGGGCGCGGTGGCTCATGCCTGTAATCCCAGCACTTTGGGAGGCCGAGGTGGGCGGATCACAAGGTCAGGAGATCGAGACCATCCTGGCTAACACAGTGAAACCCCGTTTCCACTAAAAAATCAAAAAATTAGCCGGGCGTGGTGGCAGGCGCCTGTAGTCCCAGCTATGCGGGAGGCTGAGGCAGGAGAATGGCATGAACCCAGGAGGCGGAGCTTGCAGTGAGCTGAGATCGTGCCACTGCACTCCAGCCTGGGCGACAGAGCGAGACTCCGTCTCAAAAAAAAAAAAAAAAAAAACAGAGAAAAGGTTATTAGGCTGTTGTGTCCACTCTCTTGCACCCTCTATGCCCTCATTCCCTCCAGCCTAGTTAAGGCAGAAGGGAGCCAGAGAAGCTGTGCCGTGTGGTTGCCAGGCTGGGGACCATTGCATGGGTTGTGAATGATTGAAGGTTTGAAGACGGCCAGTATGGTGTCGCATGTCTGTAATCCCAGCACTTTGGGAGGCTGAGGCTGGAGAATCACTTGAGGTCAGTTCAAGACCAGCCTGGCCAACGTGGTGAAACCCCGTCTCTACTGAAAATACAAAAATTAGCTGTTTGGGAGGCTGAGGCAGGAGAATCGCTTGGACCTGGGAGGTGGAGGTTGCAGTGAGCCAAGAACACACCACTGCACTCCAGCCTCAGCAACAGAGTGAGACTCCATCTCAAAAAAAACAAAAAAATGATTGAAGAAGAATGCCTTTCCTGTATTACATACAACTATTACATGCTAACGTATAGACTTAAAAAACAAAACAAAACTAAGGGCTACTCACTAGTAACTAGTGAGGTATGAAGAACTAAAAGTTGCCCATAATCAGGCCGGGCATGGTGGCTCACACCTGTAATCCCAGCACTTTGGGAGGCCAAGGCGGGTGGGTCACAAGGTCAGGAGTTCAAGACAAGCCTAGCCAAGATGGTGAAACCCCGTCTCTACTAAAAATACAAAAATTAGCCAGGCACAGTGGTGGGCGCCTATAATCCCAGCTACTTGGGAGGCTGAGGTAGGAGAATCACCTACCTCAACCGGGAGTCAGAGGTTGCAGTGAGCTGAGATTGCGCCACTGCACTCCAGCCTGGGCGACAGACCAAGACTCCATCTCAAAAAAAAAAAAAAAGTTGCCCATAATCTAAAATGAGTATGTTAGATTCTGGTAAGAGTTGTAAGTCAGCCCGGCGCAGTGGCTCACGCCTGTAATCCCAGCACTTTGGGAGGCCGAGGCGAGTGGATCACGAGGTCAGGAGTTTGAGACCAGCCTGGTCAATACGGTGAAACCCCATCTCTACTAAAAAATACAAAAATTAGCCGAGCATGGTGGTGCGCGCCTGTAGTCCCAGCGACTCAGGAGGCTGAGGCAGGAGAATCGCTTGAACCTGGGAGGTAGAGGTTGCAGTGAGCTGAGATCATGCCACTGCACTCCAGCCTCGGTGACAGAGTAAGACTCCATCTCAAAAAAGAAAAAAAAAAAAAAGAGTTGTAAGTCAATATTTGTAATAGGTGCCGTGGGCCCTGCCGAAGTCCCTCTGGCCTTACACCTTCCGTGGGCTTCATCTGACTGTGTCTGCACCTTGTGGCCTGTGGGGTAATAACACATTCTGGGAGCAGCTGTCAACCAATCATCGATGGGAATTTGATAAACACCAAATTCTCCATCTCCCCATGTGTGGAAAACTCTGAAGCATGTGTTTTAGTTTCCAGAGGTGCCCCATGAATTGCACACAGGCACTCACCCAAGGTAGATACCTCATTGGGTGACTTCCCTTCTGTCTCTTCCACCTTCCCTAATAGTGTTGCAACCTCTCCCCAACAAATAAACTACTTGTATTCAAAAAGTGTCAATTATGTTCTCTGAGAAGCCATATCCCTTCTGTTTCCAGTTATTCTAAGCACATTCTGACATTCAGTTTAAATAGGTTGAGCTGAGTGTATTCTCCCTAGAGCTCAACAATATAAGAGATCCATTTAAATTATTTTGATATCCTAAACATCATCCTATGTCTGTATTAAAAATTGCTCTAATTTGCCGGGCGTGGTGGTGGGCACCTATAATTCCAGCTACTCAGGAGGCTGAGACAGGAGAATTGCTTGAACCCGGGAGGTGGAGGTTGCAGGGAGCCAAGATTGCACCACTGCACTCCAGCCTGGGCGACAGAGTGAGACCCCGTGTCAAAAAAAAACAAACAAATATTGCTCTCAGGCCAGGTGCACTGCGTCATGCCTGTAATCCCCAACACTTTGGGATGCTGAGGCAGGTGGATCACTTCAACCCAGGAGTTTGAGACCAGCCTGGCCAACATGGCAAAACCTCATCTTTTTTTTTTTTTTTTTTTTTGAGATGGCGAGTCTCGCTCTGTTGCCCAGGCTGGAGTGCAGCGGTGAGATCTCAGCTCACTGCAACCTCCGCCTCCTGGGTTCAAGCGATTCTCCTGCTTCAGCCTCCTGAGTAGCTGGGACTACAGGTGCCTGTCAGCATGCCCAGCTAATTTTTGTATTTTCAGTAGAGATGGGGTTTCGTTCGCCATGTTGGCCAGGCTGGTCTTGAATGCCTGACCTCGTGATCTGCCAGCCTTGGCCTCCCAGTGCTGGGCTTACAGGCGTGAGCCACTGTGCCTGGCCTCTCTCATACTTTTAAAGTACAAAAATTAGCTGGGTGTGGTGGTTGTATGCCTGTAGTCCCAGCTGCTTGGGAGGCTGAGGTGGAAGGATCGCTTAAGCCCAGGAAGTTGAGGCTGCAAGTGAGCCAAGATCACACCACTGCACTCCAGACTGGGTGACAAAGTGAGACCTTTTTTTTTTTTTTTTTAAAAAAAAAGATAGTTTGTATTTACGATTCTCTCCGATGACCAGTTCAGACATTCAGGCACTTGTCACTCAGGTTAATCCTCATGTTTAAAGAAGGTACAAACAGGAGAGAACTGTTTCTAATTCACTGAGCCACAGGGAACTGCCAAATCTAGAGAGACTCAGCCATAGAAAATGAACAGTCACATCCAAAGCGCAGCCATCCTGAGATGGCTTCAAACTTAGAGGGAGGTGTAGGTGCTGTCTAGGCCAGACACTCTTCAGTTTCCAAACAGTTCCTAGAGGAAGAGAAGCCACTATCACCCAGACTAGACCACTATCACCCAGAAGCCACCTACACCCAGACTAGACCCGGGGCTCTGCCCTGTGTTTGTCAGGGGCCACTAGTGCCCTGACTGCTGTTTCCTGATGATATTCCTTCAAGCAGAGGCCTCTATTACATGTGCCCCAGCTCACCTACATCAGGGAGAGAGTGGTCTCCTGACCGTGATGGTGGGAGCCCCTAGTGGAGCTGAGCAGACACTCTCTTCCCTTCATTTTCATAGGACCTGGAAAGGACAACCACACTTGCTTTACTGGAGATGATTCTTATGTTCTATTTTATTCACTTCTGCAAGAAATACTCAAATTTTGTATAATAAGCCTTGTGATATCATGATAAATATGTATCTGGTCTTCATCCTCAATGACTAGCAGAGAGCTCCCCAAACCTTGGAGAATTCCTGAGGGATAAGGGTGCTAAGAGCATCTTTTCTTATCATATTTGGTCTTTGACACTTGTTCCTGACACAGAGCTGTTAAACCCATTGGAATTTCCTTAGTGATGCATGTCTTTGTTCTAATAAGGCAACTCTTGGATTTCCGATGGGTTCAGCTTGGGGGCTAACTGGGAAGACCAAGGCATGATTAGAAACTTGGAAGCCGAGGCAGGCGGACCACGAGGTCAGGAGATAGACACCATCCTGGCCAACATGGTGAAACCCTGTCTCTACTACACTACAAAAAATCAGCCGGGTGTGGTGGCGAGTGCCTGTAGTCCCAGCTACTCGGGAGGCTGAAGCAGGGGAATTGCTTGAACCTGGGAGGCGGAGGTTGCAGTGAGCTGATATCATGCCACTGCACTCCAGCCTGGGCGACAGAGCAAGAATCTGTCTCAAAAAAAAAAAAAAAAAAGCCGGGCACAGTGGCTCCAGCCTGTAATCCCAGCACTTTGGGAGGCCAAGGTGGGCGGATCATGAGGTCAGGAGATCCAGACCATCCTGGCTAACACAGTGAAACCCCATCTCTACTAAAAATACAAAAAATTAGCAAGGCATGGTGGGGGTGCATGTAGTCCCAGCTACTCAGGAGGCTGAGGCAGAATGGCATGAACCCGGGAGGTGGAGTTTGTAGTGAGCCGAGATTGCGCCACTGCACTCCAGCCTGGGCGACAGAGCGAGACTCTGTCTCAAGAAAAAAAAAAAAAAAAAAAAAAAGAAATCAGCAAGTCATAAAACTGAACTCCTAGGCTCCTAGAATGGGAAAGAAAGAGGGACTATGCAAAATTAGGTTTTCTGGAAAGTGAAAAATAGAGTGCTTCTTTTGAGTACTGAGCTTTACCAGATCTTTTGGGGATTATGAAGTAGTTGAAACCCTCTCTACAATCTAAGGCCAAAGTCAAATTTTAAATGACTAAAATACATTCTTAGGGAAGTATTAATAATTGTAGTGAGCAAGATTTGGTTCAAAAGTGAATAAAAAGGCCAGGCATGGTGGCTCATGTGTGTAATCCCAGCACTTTGGGAGGCTGAGGTGGGCGGATTGCCTGAGCTTAGGAGTTCACCACCAGCCTAGGCAACACAGTGAAACCCCATCTCTACTAAAATACAAAAAATTAGCTGGGCATGGCATGGTGCACCTGTAGTCCCAAGTACTTGGAAGGCTGAGGCAGGAGAATTGCTTGAATCCAGGAGGTGGAGGTTGCAGTGAGCCAAGATCATGCCACTACACTCTAGCCTGGGTGACAGAGCGAGACTCCATCTCAAAAAAAAAAAAAAAAAAAAAGTAAATAAAGGTAGGCTGGGTGTGGTGGCTTGTGTCTGTAATTCCAGCACTTTGGGAAGCTGAGGCAGGAGGATTCCTTGAGCCCAGGAGGTTGAGACCAGCCTGGGCAACATAGCAAGACCCTATCTCTTAAAAAAAAAAAAAAAGCTGGGTGTGGTGGTGTGTGCCTGTGGTCCCAGCTACTCAGGAGGTTAAGGCAAGAGGATCACTTGAGCCCAGGAGGCTGAGGCCACAGTGAGCCATGATCACACCACTGGGCTCCCGCTGGAGGGCTACAACGAGACCCAGTCTCAAAAATAATACATAAAGGTAGAGCGCAGATAACAAGGACAGAACCCAGTTACATGTCAGCCTGGCTCTTATCATCAAAAGTCTCTTACCTGGCATCAGCTCACATTTCAGAAGGCCCCCTACTTCCTCATTCCTCACTCACTGAAACTATCAGTCTGTAATGAGGCTCAGGACAGACTGAACCTATCTTGTAGGAGATACTCAAGGAAGATCCATAATTGACTGATATACTCCAAATGGCAAGGAATGTGGTTCTGGACAAGAAAAGAACAGGCCAAGTCACATAGAAACATATCAAAATGACAGCACTTTATTTCTTTTTTGAGATGGAGTCTCGCTCTGTTGCCCAGGCTGGAGTGCAGTGGCGTGATCTCAGCTCACTGCAACTTCCGCCTCCTGGGTTCAAGTGATTCTCCTACCTCAGCCTCCCAAATAGCTGGGCTTACAGGCATGCACCACCATGCCCGGCTCATTTTTGTATTTTTAGTAGAGACAGGATTTTACCATGTTGGCCAGGCTGGTTTCAAACTCCTGATCTCAAATGATCTGCCTGCCTTGGCCTCCCAAAGTGCTGGGATTATAGGCGTGAGCCACCACGCCCAGCCGACAGCACTTTATTTTGATGAATTCTTTGGTGTCGGATAAGGTGTGTACTTTGTCTAAATCTTTCCCCACATTCAAGACATTTGTAAGGCTTTTCCCCAGTGTGAATTCTCTGGTGTTTAATGAGGGTTGCACTCTGATTGAAGCGTTTCCCACAGACGGAACATCCATAGGGCTTCTCCCCAGTGTGGATTCTGTGGTGTTTAAAGAGGTCAGAGCGCTGTTTGAAGCTCTTCTCGCATTCTTCACACTTATAGGGTCTTTCCCCTTTATGTAGTCTCCGATGTCTAAAAAGGTTGGAAATATGACAGGTTTCCCCGCATTCCTCACATTTAAAATGTTTGTCTCTACTGTGGGTACTTTGATGACGATTTAGGTGTGAATTCTGCCTGAAGCGCTCCCCACATTTCAGACAGGTGTACGGCTTCTCGCCTGTGTGTGTCCTCTGGTGCTTGGTCAGGGCAGCACTCTGGCTGAAGCTTTTCCCACATTCTTGGCAGCCATAGGGTTTCTCACCTGTGTGGATTCTCTGGTGTCTAAAGAGGTCAGAGCGTTGTTTGAAACTCTTCCCACAGTTACCACATTTATAAGGTCTTTCTTCATGGAGCTGCCTCTGGGTCTCAAAAAGGCTGGAATGATGGAAACTGTCTCCACTGTCAGACTTGTGAGGTTTCAGCATGTGCCACGTCACCATGTGGAAACTTTGCTTGCACTTGTTCCCGTGTTCCTCACTGTCAGTGGGCCTCTCTGCTTTCGGGATGTGCTGACATAGAACAAGGTTGGAACACCTGGCACTGTTCTGCAATTCATTATTTTTAGAGTCTTCCCCTTCTATGGAACCATTCTTATTGACATCTGAGATGCTGTTGAGTCCTTCTGCTTCAGGAGAATTTTCAAGTTTCAGGGGCAAGGGGTCTCCGGACTGCTTTTCCACCCTGTCCTCATGGGTACTGACACACTTAGAAAACAGGGGGCGCTTCCCCTGGAACGCTTCTTGTAGTCGCCCCTGTGGCTCCGCTTCTTCTAAAATTTGTTGCACTGGAATCAACTCTTTGTTCTCCACTCTGCTTTCCAAACCTGAAACGTGAAAATACAAATTCCTGCCAGTGCATCCCTGTGCAACACAGAAATAAGCAAGTGCTGGCAGAATGTTAAACCCTCAAGCCCCTTTTACTTTTTATTTTAATTAATTAATTTATTTTTTGAGACGGTGTCTTGCTTTGTCACCAGGCTGGAGTGCAGTGGTCCGATCTCAGTTCACTGCAACCTCTGCCTCCCGAGTTCAACTGATTATCCTACCTCAGCCTCCCGAGTAGCTGGGATTACAAGTGCACACCACCACACCCAGCTAATTTTTGTATTTTTATTAGAGATGGGGTTTCACCATGTTGGCCAGGATGGTCTCTATCTCTTGACCTCATGATCCACTTGCCTCAGCCTCCCTACTTATTTATTTTGAGACGGAGTATTACTCTGTTGCTATTTATTTATTTTGAGATGGAGTCTCACTCTGTTGCCCAGGCTGGAGTGCAGTGGCATGATCTTGGCTCACTGCAACCTCTGCCACCTGGGTTCAAGTGATTCTCCTGCCTCAGCCTCCCGAGTAGCGGGGATTACAGGTGCTAATTTTGCTAGTTTTAGTAGAGACGGTGTTTCACCATATTGGCCAGGCTGGTCTTGAACTCCTGACCTCGTGATCCGCCTGCCTCGGCCTCCCAGACTTCTGGGATTACAGGCGTGAGCCACAGCACCCAGCCTATATTTTATTTTATCGTATCTTATTTTATTTTTGAGATGGAGTCTTGCTCTGTTGCCTAGGCTGGAGTGCAGTGGCATGATCTCAGCTCACTGCAACCTCTGCCTCCCAGGTTCAAGTGATTCTCCTGCCTCAGCCTCCCAAGTAGCTGGGATTACAGGCACCCACCACCACACCCGGCTAATTTTTTTGTATTTTTAGTGGAGACGAGGTTTCACCATCTTGGCCAGGATGGTCTCGAACTCCTCTGACCTTGTGATCCACCCCACTCGGCCTTGCAAAGTGTTGCGATTACAGGCGTGAGCCACCACACCCAGCTATTTTATTTTTTTGAGATGGAGTTTCGCTCTTGTTGCCAAGGCTGGAGTGCAGTGGAGTGATCTCGGCTCACTACAACCTCTGCCCCCCAGGTTCAAGCAATTCCCCTGCCTCAGCCTCGAGAGTAGCTGGGATTACAGGCAACGTGCCACCACACCTGGCTAATTTTTGTATTTTTAGTAGAGATGGGGTTTCACCATGTTGGTCAGGCTGGTCTCAAACTCCTGACCTCAGGTGATCCACCTGCCTTGGCCTCCCAAAGTGTTGGGATTATTGGCATGAGCCACTGCACCCAGCCTATTTATTTTATCTTTTTGAGACAGAGTCTCACTCTGTCACCCAGGTTGGAGTGCAATGGCGTGATCTCGGCTCACTGCAACCTCCACCTCCCAGGTTCAAGTGATTCTCCTGCCTCAGCCTTCTGAGTAGCTGTAATTACAGGTGCCCATTAACTGGCCTGGCTAATTTTTGTATTTTTAGTAGGTATTTTAGTAGGTATTATAGTAGGTATTTTAGTAGGTATTATAGTAGGTATTTTAGTAGGTGTTTTAGCAGACGGGGTTTTACCATGTTGGCCAGGCTGGTCTCGAACTCCTGACCTCAAGTGATTCACCTGCCTCGGCCTCCCAAAGTGCTAGGGTTATAGGTGTGAGCTACCTCGGTCTCCCAAAGTGCTGGGATTAGAGGTATGAGCCACCACACCCGGCACAAGGGAGCAATTTGAGCAAAGCCCTGAAACTTTGCTTCCTACAGAGTAGAGTAGAATATTCCAGGCAGAGCGGTCACATAGCACAAAGACCAGGAGGCAGCGGGGCCTGGCATATTTTGGAGCAGCAAGGCAGTGTGGCCAGAGTAGGCAAAGGGCAGCAGAAGGGATGGGTGGGTGAGCAGGGTGCCAGGGCCCCTGCACATCAGGCATCAGAGGTCCGGCTAATTTTTGGTATTTCTAGTAGAGACGGTGTTTCACTATGTTGGCCAAGCTGGTCTTGAACTCCTGACCTCGTGATCTGCCCACCTCGGCCTCCCAAAGTGCTGAGATTTACAGGCCTGAGCTATCACGCCCAGCCAAAATGTATTACTTTTTTTTTTATTAATTTTTTTTTTAAAGAGATGGGGTCTCGCTATGTTGCCCAGGCTGGTCTTGAGCTCCTGACCTCAAACAATCCTCCCATCTGGGCCTCCCAAAGTGCTAGGATTACAGGTGTGAGCCACCGTACCCAGCCAACAGCAAATGTTGACAAGAATATGGAGAAAGAAAAATTATTAGTATTGCTGGTGGCATATACATTAGTTATGGGCTCTTTGGAGAGCAAGATGAACATACAGTTGTTCCCTCTTCTCTGTGGGGACACGTTCCAAGACCCCCAGTGATGCCTGAAATTGTGTATAGTACCAAAGCCTATATATATATGTGTATATATATGTATATACATACATACGTGTATGTGTGTGTGTGTGTGTTTTTTATTTATTTTTATTTTTTATTTTTATTTTTTGAGGCGGAGTCTTGCTCTGTCGCCCAGGCTGGAGTGCAGTGGCGCGATCTCGGCTCACTGCAAGCTCCGCCTCCCGGGTTCACGCCATTCTCCTGCCTCAGCCTCCCGAGTAGCTGGGACTACAGGCGCCCGCTACCACGCCCGGCTAATTTTTTGTATTTTTAGTAGAGACGGGGTTTCACCGTGTTAGCCAGGATGGTCTCGATCTCCTGACCTCGTGATCCGCCCGCCTCGGCCTCCCAAAGTGCTGGGATTACAGGCGTGAGCCACCGCGCCCGGCCTGTGTGTGTGTATATATATATGTATATATATATAATGTTTTTTCTTTTTTTTTTGAGACAGAGTCTTGCTCTGTCACCCAGGCTGGAGTGCTGGAGTGCACTGTCACGATCTCGGCTCACTGCAACCTCCGCCTCCCAGGTTCAGGTTCACGCCATTCTCCCGCCTCAGCCTCCCGAGTAGCTGGGACTACAGGCGCCCGCCACCACGCCCGGCTAATTTTTTTTTCTGTATTTTTTAGTAGAGACGGGGTTTCACCGTGTTAGCCAGGATAGTCTCGATCTCCTGACCTCATTATCTCCCCGCCTCGGCCTCCCAAAGTGCTGGGATTACAGGCGTGAGCCACCGTGCCTGGCCTATAATGTTTTTCCTTATATGTACATCCCTTTAATCAAGTTTAATTAATAAATTAGGGACATTAAGAGATTAACAGTAACTATTAATTATAACAATATACTTAGCTAGGTTTGGTGGCTCACACCTGTAATCCCAGCACTTTGGGAGGCTGAGGCAGGAGGATCACCTGAAGTAAGGAGTTCAAGACCAGTCTGGCCAACATGGTGAAACCCCGTCTCTACTAAAAATACAAAATTAGCTGAGCATGGTGGGGCATAACTGTAATTCTAGCTCCTCGGGAGACAGAGGCAGGAGAATTGCTTGGCTTGGGAGGCAGAAGTTGTAGTGAGCTGAGACCACACCACTGCACTCCCCCTGGGCAACAAGAGTAAAACTCCATCTCAAAAAAACCCCCAAAGATAAAAAATGAAAAACAAATGCTATACTGTAATAAAAGTCATGTGAATGTGGTCTCTCCCTGTCTTAAAATATCTGATTGTACTGCGTACTGTGGGTAAGTGAAACCGCAGAAAGCAAAACCAGGAAGGGGGGACTACTGCCTGTCTCTAGGCATATTCTCTTCAAAAACTCCAACACAAGAACAAATATACAAAGATATGCAAGAATATACAAGAATGTTCGGTGCAATGCTGTAATGGTTAAAAACTTAAGACACCTAAATGTCCATCAACAGAAATGGAGAGAATTCTGGAGTATCTGGACCGTGAAATAGGTAGAGCTCCATGCATTAACATGAGTAAATCTCAAAAATGTAATGTTGAGTAAAAAAAGCCATACAGTAATGATATACAGCGTGGAGCTACGTGTCTATGTAGAGACAATATAAGACATGCATGGAAGTCATGAACACAACAGTCAGCTTACTGGCTACCTCTGGAGAAGGATAGAGGGGAAGGGTTTCAGGGAGGCTATGTGGGGGCCTCACCTACAGCTGTAACATACTATTTCCTTGGCAATATGGCCAAGTATTAAGATCTGATAAACTTGGGTGGTAGACACAGGGGATGGTCATTATCTTTTTTTTATATAGTTTTCTGTATGTATAAAACATTAAAAATGAACCAAAGTAAAAAGCTGAATCTAGCACCTAGCAGTACAGAGGCTCCTGCTTGCGTTACAGAAGGCACCTGAAGGCTCTCAGCCCAAGTCTGGGAATGGCATAGTGGCTCAGGGATGGTAGTGAACCAGCCCTTCACAAACCACACACCGTAATAAACCAGCAGAGCAACAGCACTCACTCGGCGGAACTGTGCTCCCGGAATCCTTCTGCGCACTCTCTCTGCAGAAGTCCCTCCGTGCTGGGTCCAGGCGCTCCCACTCCTCCCAGGTTAGAGACACAGCCATGTCCTCGAAAGTCACCATCCCCTGGAACAACACAAGAGCCCCATTCAGTACCTGCTGTCCCTGTACAGCACTAACACTCTTCTTGAGTCTTGTACCGACAAGGGAGTTTGGAGAGATCAGAGATAGAGGCTGACATTCTCTTGTAATCCTGAAAAGCCTTTCTGTGGACTATTTACACTAATTTTGGAGGTAGGTAGGAGCAAAATATTTCTTTAACTTATATCACTTTGATGTATGGGAATGGAAATATGATACAGATTAAAAGTAAACAAGGCCGGGCGCGGTGGCTCACGCCTGTAATCCCAGCATTTTGGGAGGCCGAGGCGGGCGGATCACCTGAGGTCAGGAGTTCGAGACCAGCCTGGCCAACACGGTGAAACCCCGTCTCTACTAAAAATACAAAAATTAGCCGGGCGTGGTGGCGGGCGCCTTTAATCCCAGCTACTCGGGAGACTGAGGCAGGAGAATCGCTTGAACCCGGGAGTCAGAGGTTGCAGCGAGCCGAGATCGCGCCATTGCACTCCAGCCTGGGCAACAAGAGTGAAACTCCATCTCAAACAACAGCAAGAACAACAACAAGAAAAAAAAAAAAAAAGAAAAAGAAAAAGAAAGAAAACCAGTAATCCGTGTTCGCTTTATGCTGAGGTCTATAACAAGTCATTTCCTGGATGGATCTGTCACTGTGGCCTACAGAAAGGAAGTCCATACACACCCCAATGTTCACACGAAATGTAATAAGGAAATAAGTTCCGAAACGCAGAGCACCCCTAAACGCCTATTTTCCACACTCCCACCTCCAGAACGTGCCTTTCGCTTCTCACCTGGGATGAGGTTCCATCGAGCGCTCGCTGCAGAGCCCGCACCACGGCCACCGCCTCCTCCCCGCTCTCTGGGCAGTGCTCTCGCACCCAGGCTTGAAGCTCCTCGGGCAGGATGGTGAGGAACTGCTCCAGCACCAGCAGCTCCAGGATCTGCTCCTTGGAGAGCAGCTCGGGTCTCAGCCACCGACGACAGAGTTCTCGGAGCCGGCTCAGCGCCTCTTCCGGTCCAGCCACCTCCTGGTAACGCAGCTGCCTAAAGTGCAGTCGAGAAGTTTCGGGGTCCGGCGAAGCCGCGGGATAGCTGGGCTCCCAACTTCCGAGTGAGTCTTCCTCCACTTTCACGGGCAAAAGTCCGTCGCGTTGGGACGGCGCCGCGTCCTTGGACCTCGCAGCCATCACCCAGGGTCCCAACTCGGCGTCACTGCCGCGCCTCTGGGCGGTCAAGCTGGAATTCATCTTTCTCCGGCATGTGCTGCCCTTCCTGGAGTCTTCTTTTCAGGTGAAGAAAGAGCAAACCCAAGGAACTCATCAGCCGTCAACACCCTCCGGTCCCAAACACCGGGCCCCACCACACCAGGCCTCTCTCCACACTTTCTCCTTTCCTCAGCTTTGCGCCTACAACTCTCTCGGTCAAACAACCGAAAACATCCCGTGCCGGAAGCACGTCATCGACGCCTTGCGGCACCCTTCCCTGCATTTCCGGGGCCTCTCTAGGCGCCTGATGGGGTGAGGTGCATCTCGCTGGTTTATCGTCCTAGCCCCGCCCGACGCAGAGGGTCTGGACGGTTTCCCGCATCCCGGGGAAATACGGGCGTCCGAGCCGGTGGCCGAGCTCCGGCAAGGGCGGGAACCTTCAGGATTAAATAGACAGGGTCTGGCTCTGTCGCCCAGGCTGGACTGCAGTGGCGCGATTTCGGCTCACTGCAACTTCTGTCTCCCGGGTTCAAGCAATTCTCCAGCTTCAGCCTCCCAAGTATCTAGGACTACAGGTGCGCGCGACCACGCCCGGCTTTATTAATTTTTCTGTGGGGATGGGGTTTCATTATATTGCCCAGGTTGGACAAAGTTGTTTTTTTTTTCTTTTTTCAGGCGGACTCTCGCTCTGTCGCCAGGCTTTCTTAGCCTCCTGAGTAGCTTGGACTACAAGCGCGCGCCACCATGCCCGGCTACTTTCGGTATTTTAGTAGAGATGGGGTTTCACCATGTTGGTCAGGCTGGTCTGGAACTCCTGACCTCGTGATCCGCCTGCCCCGGCCTCCCAAAGTGCTGGGATTACAGGCGTGAGCCGCTGCGCCCAGTTGGAAAAAGTTTTGTTTTTTTTAAAAAACTAAGTGCTTCCATGTACATCAGATGTTAACGACCTTGATCCTAACAAACAAACAAAAAAGATGAGGAAATTGAGGCTCAAAGATGTGTCCTGGCCTGGCTCAGTGGCGTATGCCTGTAATCCCAGCATTTTGGGAGGCTGAGGGGGGAAGATCACTTGAAGCCAAGAATTGGAGACCCCAATCTCTACAAAAAATAAAAAATTAGCTGGGTGTGGTGGTGCACACCTGTAGTCCCAGTGAGAGGTGAAGCTAGTTGGACTTCCTGGGTCCAGTGGGGACTTGGACAACTTTTCTGTCTTACAAGAGGTTTGTAAAAATGCACCAATCAGTGCTCTGTAGCTAGCAAGAGGTTTGTAAAGTGCACCAATCAGTGCTCTGTAAAATGGACCAATCAGCAGGATTCTAAAAGCAGCCAATCGCAGGGAGGATGGAAAAAGGGGCGTTCTGATACGACAGAAACGGACATGGGAGGGGACAAATAAGAGACTAAAAGCTCCCACCCCAGTCAGCGGAGGCAACCGGCTGGAGTGCTCTGCCATGCTGTGGAAGGTTTGTTCTTTCGCTCTTCACAATAAATCTTGCTGCTACTCACTCTTTGGGTCCGTGCCATCTTTAAGAGCTGTAACACTCACAGTGAAGGTCGGAGGCTGCATTCTTGAAGTCAGCGAGAGGATGAACCCACTGGAAGGAACCAACTCAGGATACACCACTTACTTGGGAGGCTGAGGTGGGAGGATCCTTTGAGCCCAGGAGGTAAAGACTGCAGTGAGATATGATCGCACCAGTGCACTCCAGCCTGGGTGACAGAGCAAGACTCTGTCTCTAAAACAAAGTGTCTTGGTTGATGTCAAGCTGCTGGTGATTTGCAACTTGCATAAAATGAGACGATCGCTTGAGACCAGGAGTTCCAGGCCAGCCTGAGCAACATAGTGAGGATGTGTCTCCATATAAAATTAAAAAAAATTTTTTTTGAGAGGGAGTATCGCTCGGGTTCAAGCGATTCTCCTGCCTCAGCCTCCCAAGTAGCTGGGATTACAGGCGCGTGCCACCACACCCAGCTAATTTTTTGTATTTTTAGTAGAGACGGGGTTTCACCATGTTAGCCAGGATGGTCTTGATTTCCTGACCTCGGCTCACTGCAACCTCTGCCTCCTGGGTTCAAGCAATCCCCTTCCCCACCCCACGCCCAAACAAACCGAACACTATTTATCAATCCAGGTGTGTTTAATAACTAGACATAAAAATATCTCTTATGGAGCCAGGTGCGGTGGCTCACGCCTGTAATCCCAGCACTTTGGGAGGCTGAGGCGGGGGGATCACCTGAGGTCGGGAGTTCAAGACCAGCCTGACCAACATGGAGAAACTCCGTTTCTACTAAAAAATACAAAATTAGCCGGGCATGGTGGCGCATGCCTGTAATCGCAGCTACTCGGGAGGCTGAGGCAGGAGAATCACTTGAACCCAGGAGGCAGAGGTTCACTAAGCCAAGATCGTGTCATTCACTCCAGCCTAGGCAACCAGCAAAACCATCTCTAGAGAGAAAAATGAATGTAGAATGAGAATGAGAGGAAGACTTTAAGTGCCTTATTGAATTTTGACTCATGCAAATGTGTTATCTATTTAAGAAATAAATTATTGAAATGCAAAAGGTGTTTATAAATAATTCAAACCGGTTGCGGTGGCTCACGCCTGTAATCCCAGCACTTTGGGAGGCCGAAGCAGGCAGATCACGAGGTCAGGAGATGGAGACCATCCTGGGTAACACGGTGAAACCCCATCTCTACTAAAAATACAAAAAGTTATCCAGGTGTGGTGGCACACACCTGTAATCCCAGCTACTCAGGAGGCTGAGGCAGGAGAATCGCTTGAACCTGGGAGGCGGAGGTTGCAGTGAGCCGAGATCATGCCACTGCACTCCAGCCTGGGCGACAGAGTGAGATTCCATCTCAAAAAAATAAATAGATAAACAAACATAAATAAAATAAATCATTTAAATGGAGGTAAATATATTAGAAAAGAATGGGTATCCACCAAACATTTTTTTTTTTTGAGACGGGGTGTCTCTGTCACTGAGGTGCTGAAGTGCAATGGCACAATCATAACTCACTGCAGCCTCAACCTCTTGAATTCAAGTGATCCTCCAGTCTCAGCCTGCTGAGTAGCTGAGACTATAGGCATGCGCCACCATGCCTAGCTAATTTTATTTTATTTTTTGTAGAGACGGGGTAAAAAGGCCAGGCTGGTCTTCAACTCCTGGATTCTAGTGATCCTCTCACCTCGGCCTCCCAAAATGTTGGGATTACAGGCGTGAGCCACCATGCCCATCTGGAACAACTTTCATAGACATTAAACAACTTTATACGAGCAACAAAATTAAGCCATAGGTGCAAAATTCTATACCAACTCACTAACACACAAAATACAGGCATTGCAAACATTCACCAGGGGTTCGGTCCTAGATAGGAAGCTACTTAAAATGCAAGATTTTGGGCTCCCTGAAAAGAGACCTTTAACTTCTAAATATCTTCTCATCTTTTTGCAGATGCTGCAATTTCACAGCAGTTCCTTCCTTCGCGCCCGTAAAACAGTGGCAACAGTAACTCTTCTCCTGCCTGCCCATCAACTTTGTAAACTGCGCCGGGCGTAGGGGGAGGGGAGGGCTGGGGCTTGGAAACTATAAAGCACCATATGAAAAGGAGAGCACTGGGAGGTCGATGCGGGCGCATCACCTGAGGTCAGGAGTTCGAGACCAGCCTGGCCAACATGGGGAAACCCCGTCTCTACTGAAAATACAAAATAAGCCGGGCGTGGTGAGTGTGCCTGTAATCCCAGCTACTCGAAAGGCTGAGGCAGGAGAATTGCCCGAACCTGGGAGCAGAGGTTACAGTGAGCCGAGATCGTGCCATTGCACTCCAGCCTGGGGGACAACGAGACTGCGTCTCAAAAAACAAAACAAAACAAAAACAAACAGGAGAGATTATTACTAAGAGATGGGGTCTCACTATGTTGCCCAGGCTGGAGTGCAATGGTGTGATCCCGGCTCACTGCAACCTCAGCCTCCCGGGTTCAAGTGATTCTCCTGCCTCAGCCTCCCAAGTGGCTGAGATTACAGGCTCGCGCCACCAAGCCCAGCTAAGTTTTTGTATTTTTAGTAGAGACGGGGTTTCACCATGTTGGCCAGGCGGGTCTCGAACTCCTGGCCTCAGGTGATCCACCCACCTCGGCCTCCCAAAGTGCTGGCATTACAGGTGTGAGTCACCGAGCCCGGCCAAGGGAGGGTATTACTAATAGACAGGGGTCTCGCTATGTTGCCCGAGCTGGTCTCGAACTCTTGGGCTCAAGCGATCCTGCTTCCTCAGCCTGTCCACTAGCTAGGCTTACAAGCGTGGGACCCCGCGCCTGGCTGAAAAGAGGTATCATTAAGGACGAGACCCCCTTGGCCAGGGAAGCCCTGCGTAAGCAACGCCCCTCTCTTCAGAGGGATGCCCCGCTCCCTCCGCCCACTCCCAGCCTTCCAGCCTTGGCTCCCGAGGACACGACTCCCGGCCCTGCCACCTTCTGATAGGCTCGCGAGACCGAGGCTGCAAAGAGAGCCGCCCCCCCCATTGGCCAACCGGCGAGTCCCGCGCGCCACCTCCTGGGAGATGTAGTCCCGGGAACAGCTGGCCCCTGCGACTCGCGGGCGTGACGTTGAAGATGTCGGCCTTCTGAGCCGACTGCGGTGGTCAAGAGGTGGGTGTGTTTGCAAAGTGGGTGGTGAGAGTAGCGAGGATGCGGGTGAAGAAAACCTAAGGGCCCCAAATTCAACATAAGCGAGGTTTGCGGGTTGTCAGCAAGGTACAGACCTACTTCAAATCGGGGCGCAGAGCGTTGGGGGTGGGGGAAGGCGCAAGCTCCCCGGCCAATCAGACACGAGCAACCTCAGCCCAACTCTGGAGGCCCCGCCCCCTTCCCCGCCCCACGGAAAGGGGAGGAGCTTGGGCTGTTTGAATGGCTTTGGGATGGAGCAGGGGAGAGAGTGGCTCCGTTTGCCTCCCCGCTTTGGTGATGCTGTGCGAGCGGCTTCGGGGGCCCTGGAGACGTCCGAGTCACTGAGGGTGGGCTGGGACTCGGGGCCCGCGTCCCATCTCCCCGCCGATTGGTCTGCCCCCTCTGCGAGGTGAGGTCCTCCGGGATTCCTAGAGAGGACGCGGAAGTGCTTTGGGGGGGGGGGTGGGATCTAACGGTTTAACCCCGTTGGACAGGGCAAGATTGGACTTGGTTACTTCCGGCGAGGAAGTGTTGGGAAGTGTCGGCTTCGGTTTCTCTCCGTGGGAAGAACCGCATCTTCCCAGCCTCGGCTGCGGGGAGCTTGATGTTCCAGGAGAGCTCCCCTAGAGTGGGGCCTTGAGGGGAGGGGGCAGGGGCTTCGTGACTGGACGGGGGTCCTGTCCCTAACCTTGACCGGGCCACAGTCTCTGTATCTCGGGGTCAGGGGCCATTCTGAGGAATCCAGGTCCAGATCTGTACCTTATAAACGCTGCTTCTCTTTGGGACCGATGGAGTCTCCCCTTGGCCTGTCAAGCTCTTGTAGCTTAGAGAACAGGCTCAGTTTTGACCATTATAATGATTTTCACCCTTATTCCGACTTAAGTTCGTCTTATGGTAGAGAGAAAGAGCGGCTGCGTCTGGACTAGTTAGTCTCGTCCCGTTATTTATATGGAATGTAAAGTTCTTCACTCTAAAACTGTGTTTTAGGTTGGGCCTGATGTCAGATTTGTATGGCTCTCTTTTACACTTTTAAAATGTTGGGGATATTCCTTATTATCATTTTGTGGGTGAAGTGATGGCTACCTTGTAGTACCTATTTTTAAGTAAATTACTTTGTTGAGTGGTCGTCTTTAGTATAGATGACCTCTTTGCCATCTGTCTTTGCTAATAATGATGCCCAATACATCAGTAGGTTGCATGCTACTGAAAGTGTCCTTCAGAAGATCTTAAAGAGCAGAAAACCAATTGGTTCAGTGTAACACAGCCAGCCTCGAAGACTTCCCTCTGAGTTGGAATGATAATGACCGAATCCCGAGAAGTTATAGACTTAGACCCCCCAGCTGAGACTTCCCAGGAGCAGGAAGACCTTTTCATAGTGAAGGTGGAAGAAGAAGACTGCACCTGGATGCAGGAGTACAACCCGCCAACGTTTGAGACTTTTTACCAGCGCTTCAGGCACTTCCAGTACCATGAGGCTTCAGGACCCCGGGAGGCTCTCAGCCAACTCCGGGTGCTCTGCTGTGAGTGGCTGAGGCCCGAGCTGCACACGAAGGAGCAGATCCTGGAGCTGCTGGTGCTGGAGCAGTTCCTGACCATCCTGCCTGAAGAGTTCCAGCCCTGGGTGAGGGAACATCACCCTGAAAGTGGAGAAGAGGCGGTGGCCGTGATAGAAAATATACAGCGAGAACTTGAGGAACGCAGACAGCAGGTGAGTCAAAGAGAAGCTATATGAGCAATGAAGGAGAGGAGTGAACGATCTGCTGAGCAGGGGTGAGATTCTTCGTCCTCTGCTGCTTCATTCATATTCTTTTGTTCTCCTGGGATTAGGTACCCTGTGACTTCCTGCCACTCCAGCAAAGAGAAGCAATATCCAGTGTGTTAACCTGTAGAAGACAATCTGCGATCTTATTTATTTTTTAAATTACTGTATTTATTTAATTATTTATTTTTGAGACGGAGTCTCGCTCTGTCGCCTAGGCTGGAGTGCAGTGGTGCGATCTCGGCTCACTGCAAGCTCCGCCTCCCGGGTTCACGCCATTCTCCTGCCTCAGCCTCTGGAGTAGCTGGGACTGCAGGCGTCCACCACCACGCCCGGCTAATTTTTTTTGTGTGTGTGTTTTTAGTAGAGACGGGGTTTCACCGTGTTAGCCAGGATGGTCTCGATCTCCTGACCTCGTGATCCTCCCACCTCGGCTTCCCAAAGTGCTGGGATTACAGGCGTGAGCCACCATGCCCGGCCACTGTATTTATTTTTTGAGTGACATGATACAAAATTCAAAGAGGTACATAAGGTTGTAATGAAAAGTAAGTTTTCCTCCTCCCATCCCCAATTTCTCTCAAGTGCCTAGTTCTCACCTGTGTATTCTTACAGAGCTGTACCATATTCTGTATGTATAAGCATATATACGTCTCATACTTTGGAAAAACGCAAATGTCTTTTAAGTCACTGTGCACTTCTGCCTCTTTTTTCTTATATCTTGGTTTCTTCCACGCCACTGCCATTGCAGCTATCTCACTCTCTGAAATTGCATTGTATTAACTTTTATGGAAGGAGTTTGAGTTGTTCCATTTAAATTGTTCCTTGAGATTGTTTCTAAATTTGTATTATAACAAACTTTGCTGCAATGACTATCTCACATATATGTGTATGTATATATATGTGTGTATGTAATATACATATGTATGTGTGTGTATATATGTATATATATGCGTATATATGTGTATATATGTGTATATATGTATATATGTGTGTATATGTGTGTATATATGTATGTGTGTATATATATGTATATATATGTGTATATTTATGTGTGTGTATATATATATATGTATATATATAGGCTGGGCACAGTGGCTCACACCTGTAATCCCAGCATTTTGGGAACCTGAGGTGGGAGGATCACTTAAGACCAGGAGTTCCACATCAGCCTGGGTAACATAGCGAGACCCCATCTCTACCAGAAAAACCAAACAAAAAATTAGCTGGGTGTGGTGGCATGCACTTATACTTCCAGCTACTCAAGAGGCTGAGGCAGCAGGATCCCTTGAACCTGGTAGTTTGAGGCTGCAGTGAGCTGTGATTTTGCCACTGTATTCCAGCCTGTGTGACAGAGGCATACCCTATTTCAAAAAAAAAGTAAAAAGTTAAAAAAATTTAAATTGAAAAAATATATGTATATAAAATTAACTGTAGAAGGAATGCTTGAAACTCAAAATTTTTGGCTTAGAAATAGATGTGTAGGCCGGGCATGGTAGCTCATGCCTGTAATCCCAGCACTTGGGGAGGCCGAGGTGGGCAGTTCATGAGGTCAGAAGATCGAGACCGTCCTGGCCAACATGGTGAAACCCCATCTCTACTAAAAAATACAAAAATTAGCCGGGCGTGGTGGCACGCACCTGTAATCCCAGGCACTCGGGAGGCTGAGGCAGGAGAATCGCTTGAACCTGGGAGTCGGAGGTTGCAGTGAGCCGAGATTGTGCCACTGCACTCCAGCCTGGCAACAGAGCGAGACTCCATCTCAAAAAAAAAAGTACATTTGTAATTTTGATAGCTGTTGACAGGTTGGTTCCCTCATAGAGGGTATAACAATTTAGAGTACCACCAACAATGTATGAGAGAAATTTTGTGGCCATAGCCTGGTAGAACAATGTTATCAAAATTTGTCATGATTGCCAGTACATAAGATGCAATATTGGCCGGGCATGGTGACTCACGCCTGTAATCCCAGCACTTTGGGAGGCTGAGGCGGGTGGATCATGGGGTCAGATCAAGACCATCCGGGCCAACATGGTGAAACCCCGTCTCTACTAAAAATACACAAATTAGCTGGGTGTGGTGACATGCACCTGTAGTCTCAGCTACTTGGGAGGCTGAGGCAGTAGAATCGCTTGAACCTGGGAGGCAGAGGTTGCAGTGAGCCGAGATTGCGCCACTGCACTCCAGCCTGGGCGATGGAGCGAGACTCCCATCTCAAAAAAAAAAAAAAAAGATACAATATTTTATTTCTGTGAAATTTTTCTTTCTTTCTTTCTTTCTTTCTTTCTTTTTTTTTTTTGGAGACAAGGTCTTACTCTGTCACCCAGACTGTAGTGCAATGGTGCAATTTTGGCTTACCCTCCACCTCCCAGGCTCAAGCAATTCTCTTGCCTCAGCCTCCCAAGTGGCTGGGATTACAGGCATGTGCCACTACCGCCTGGCTAATTTTTTTAGTTTTTTTATTTTTATTTTTTTGAGGTGGAGTCTCACTCTGTCACCCAGGCTGGAGTGCAGTGGTGCGATCTTGTCTCACTGCAACCTCAGCTTCCTGGGTTCAAGTGATTCTCCTGCCTCAGCCTCCCGAGTAGCTGGGATTACAGACATGCACCACCGTGCCCAGCTAATTTTTGTATTTTTAGTAGAGACAGGGTTTTGCCATGTTGGCCAGGCTGGTCTTAAACTCCTGACCTCAGGTGATACTCCTGGCTCTGCCTTCCAAAGTGGTGGGATTACAGGCGTAAGCCACATGCCCGGCTTAATTTTTGTATTTTTAGTAGAGATGGTGTTTCACCATGTTGGCCAGGATGTTCTCAAACTCCTGACCTCAGGTGATCCACCTGCCTTGGCCTCCCAAAGTGCTGGGATTGCAGGTGTGAGCCACCACGCCTGACCATATCTGTGAAATTTCAATTAAATTTCTTTTGTTTGACCACAGCATTTTTTTTTTTTTTTTTTGAGACAGAGTCTCACTCTGTTGCCTAGGCTGGAGTGCAGTGGCGTGATCTCTGCTCACTGCAAGCTCCGCCTCCCGGGTTCATGCCATTCTCCTGCCTCAGCCTCCCAAGTAGCTGGGACTACAGGCACACGCCACCATGCCCGGCTAATTTCCTGTATTTCTAGTAGAGTCGGGGTTTCACCGTGTTAGCCAGGATGGTCTCGATATCCTGACTTCGTGATCTGCCCACCTCGGCCTCCCAAAGTGCTGGGATTACAGGTGTGAGCCACTGTGCCCGGCCACAGCATATATTTTTAAAGATTATTTGTATACCCTTTTATGGTGGTGAATTGTCTGTTTATATTCCTTATCTATATTTTTTTACCTTTTGGAAACAATAAGCATTGTGTCTGTCATAGGAGTTGTAAGCGTTATTTATCCAATTTGTTGTTTGTGTTCGCTTGTGGAGGTTTTTGTTTTTCATGTTTTCTTTTTTTAGAGATAGGGCCTCACTCTGTTGTCCAGGCTGTAGTGCAGTGGCACAATCATAGCTCACTGCAGCCTCGAACTCCTGGCCTCAAGTGATCCTCTTGAGTAGCTAGGACTACAGGCACTTGCCACCACATACAGCTAATTAAAAAAAAATTTTTTTGTAGATGAGGTCTTGCCTAGTCGCCTAGCCTGGTCTGGAACTCCTGGGCTCAAGGGATCCTCCTGCGTTGGCCTCCCAAGGTGCTGGGGTTACAGGTGTGAGCCACTGTGCCCAGCCAGGTTTTAAATTTTTTTTTTTTTTTAAGACGGAGTCTGGCTCTGCCACCCAGGCTGGAGTGCAGTGGCCTGATCTTGGCTTACTGCAACCTCTGCCTCCGGGTTGATTCTCCTGCGTCAGTCTCCTGAAGGTTTTAAAATTTTTATACAGTTAGTTAAGTATTTCATTTTATGGTTAATGGATTTTGTTTATTTTTTATTTTTATTTATTTAATTTAATATTTTTTTTTGAGATGGAGTTTCACTCTTGTTGCCTAGGCTGGAGTGCAATGGCACGATCTCGGCTCACTGCAACCTCCACCTCCCGGGTTCAAGCGATTCTCCTGCCTCAGCCTCCCGAGTAGCTGGGATTACTGGCATGTACCACGACACCAGGCTAACTTTGTATTTTTGGTAGAGATGGGGTTTATCCATGTTGGTCAGGCTGGTCTCGAACTCCTGACCTCAGGTGATCTGCCCACCTCGGCCCCCCAAAGTACTGGGATTACAGGCATGAGCCACTGCGCCTGGCCTATTTATTTATTTTTTTGAGACAGAATCTTGCTCTGTCACCCAGGCTGGAGCATTGGTGCAATCTCAGCTCACTGCACTCTCCGCCTCCCAGGCTCAAGCGATCCTCCCCACCTCAGCCTCCCGAGTAGCTGGGACTATATAGATGTATGCCACCAGGCCTGGCTAATTTTTATATTTTTAGTAGAGGTGTGGTCTCGCCATGTTGCCCAAGCTGGTCTCCAACTCCTGAGCTCAAGTCATCCACCCGCTTCTGCCTCCCAATGTGTTGGGATTATAGGCATGAGCCATCATGCCCGGCCTGCAGCTGTCTCTTAATGGAACTCCTGCACCACATTTTGCCAGTAGCAGGAGGATTCGAAAAAAAAGTGCTTTGAAATGTAAGGGAGGGAGAAAAGGGGAAAGGAACTTACTACATTCCAATATGTTAGTAGTGAGCTAGTACCTTCCAGAATTCCAGGTTCTAGAGAGTGGTTGTGGCAGAGTAATTGTGTATATCTAGGGCTGAGCAAGAACCAAAAACAGAAGGGGTGTGAGGTAGCCTCAGTCTCAGTGTTGGTCTGTCCAGTGTGACTTCCTGAGTGCTATGATGACCATTCCAATCTCCCTTCTCACCTCTGTTTCCTCTTCACACACTGGCCTTCTCATGATTCCTGACTGTACTAGACATCCTCTTTCTGCCTGAGAATTTTGTTTTCTTTCTTTCTTTCTTTCTTTTTTGAGACAGGGTCTTGCTCTGTCACCAAGGCTAGAGTGCAGTGGTGTGTCATAGCTCACTGCAGCCTTGACCTCCTGGGCTCAAGCAATCCTCGCACCTCAGCCTCCTAAGTAGCTGGGACCACAGGGACATGCCACCATGCCTGGCTAATTTTTTAATTTTTTGGAGAGACAGGGTCTCACTGTGTTGCCCAGGCTTGTCTTGAACTCCTGGGCTCAAGCGATCCTCCTGCTTCAGCCTCCGAAATTGTTGAGATTATAGGCATGAGCTACTGCCGCCTGGCCCTGAGAGAGTTTTTCAGTGTTCTCTCTGCCTGGGTCACTTCTACGTTTTTCCCGGCTGGCTTCTTCTCATCCATTTTTTTTTTTGAGACGGAGTCTCGCTCTGTCACCCAGGCTAGAGTGCAGTGGCGCAATCTCGGCTCACTGCAAGCTCCGCCTCCCAGGTTCATGCCATTCTCCTGCCTCAGCCTCCTGAGTAGCTGGGACTACAGGCGCCCACCACCACACCCGGCTAATTTTTTGTATTTTTTTAGTAGAGACGGGGTTTCACCGTGTTAGCCAGATTGGTCTTGATCTTCTGACCTAGTGATCCACCTGCCTCAGCCTCCCAAAGTGCTGGGATTACAGGCGTGAGCCACCCCGTGCGCCCAGCCCTTCTCAACCTTTAAGTGTTTGCTTACGGGACACTTCCTCCAGAAAGCCTTCCCTGGCCTCCCAGTCTAAAATAGGTCTCCTGTGTTCTGTCTCATGGAATTAGTTTCTTCTCCTTTCCAACATACAGCCCAGTTTGTAATTATGTATTTATTTGTGTTTTGATGTGTTTGATGAACGTCTTCTCCAACTAGAAGTAAACCATGTTTATTAAGTAACTGCATAATCAGTGCGTGGCTCATTGTAGATGCACATTAAATATTTGGCAAAGGAATGAATGAAAGTCCACCATGATTCTACTGATTTCTTTCGTGGCCTTCTCTGTAACTGTACTGATCAGTTTTGGTTGTGGTTGTTAGATTGTTGCCTGCCCTGATGTGCTTCCTCGGAAGATGGCACCACCTGGAGCAGTGCAGGAGTCCTGCAGCCCCCAGCCCCTGACCGTGGACACCCAGCCTGAGCAAGCGCCACAGAAGCCTCGTCTCCTGGAGGAAAATGGTGAGGCTCAGTGATTCAGTGGAACTGATATAGCTCAAGAGTGGGTGCCTTGGCCATGTGGCAGGCACTATCTGCAGGAGAGAGACTCTAGGCTGAGCAGCCTCTCTACAGCCTGCAGGGTCTAGAAGCAGGGAAAGGCCAGGGACCTGGAGTTGAGTCCCTGGTATTCAATGAAAGCCATTCCTAGAATGGCTAGGAATTACACCAGCTTCTTTTTTTTCCTTTTATTTATTTATTTATTTATTATTATTATACTTTAAGTTGTAGGGTACATGTGCACAATGTGCAGGTTAGTTACATATGTATACATGTGCCATGCTGGTATGCTGCACCCACTAACTCGTCATCTAGCATTAGGTATATCTCCCAATGCTATCCCTCCCCCCTCCCCCCACCCCACAACAGTCCCCAGAGTGTGATGTTCCCCTTCCTGTGTCCATGTGTTCTCATTGTTCAGTTCCCACCTATGAGTGAGAATATGCAGTGTTTGGTTTTTTGTTCTTGCGATAGTTTACTGAGAATGATGGTTTCCAATTTCATCCATGTCCCTACAAAGGACATGAACTCTTCATTTTTTATGGCTGCATAGTATTCCATGGTGTATATGTGCCACATTTTCTTAATCCAGTCTATCATTGTTGGACATTTGGGAAAGACACATGCACACGTATGTTTATTGCTGAATTACACCAGTTTCATTAAAAACCTACAATGCAAATGATGACAGCTCTGGGTACAGGGACTGTTAAAAGATCTACACGTCTTTTAAAAAAGTATCACAGATTTTTGCCTTTCTGTCATAGATTGTCTTTCTTTTATTTTTGAGACAGAGTCTCACCCTGTTGCCTGGGATGGAGGGCAGTGGTGCGATCTTGGCTCACTGCAGCCTCTGCCTCCCAGGTTCAAGTGATACCTCCACCTCAGCCTCCCGAGTAGCTGGGACTACAGGTGCCTGCCACCATGCCCAGCTAATTTTTGGATTTTTAGTAAAGATGGGGTTTCACCATGTTAGCCAAGCTAGTCTTGAACTCCTGGCCTCAAGTGATCACCTACCTTGTCCTGCCAAAGTGCTGGCATTAGAGGTGTGAGCCACTGCGCTCAGCCTCCCTCATAGATTTTCTTGTCTTAATGCTTATGTTAAAAAAACAGAAAAACAAGGCCGGGCTCAGTGGCTCACACTTGTAATCCCTGCACTTTGGGAGGCAAAGGTGGGTGGATCACCTGAGGTCAGGAGTTCAAGACCAGGCTGGCCAACATGATGAAACCCCGTCATGATGAAACCCCGTCTCTACTAAAAATACAAAAAATTAGCTGGGCATGGTGGTGCGTGCCTGTAATCCCAACTACTCAGGAGGCTGAGGCATGAGAATCGTTTGAACCCGGGAGGCAAAGGTTGCAGTGAGCTGAGACCGTGGCACTGGACTCCAGCCTGGGCAACAAGAGCAAAACTCCGTCTCAAAAAAGAAAAGAATACTGTCACACAATGCTTTTAGCAAATTTAGTCCTTCTAGCAAAATGTGATGGTCCAGAATCTCTTATTATCTTATTATTACAAAATACTGTGTGATGAAGTCCTTGCTGTTGAATGACTCACAAGATAAGAATGCCATTTTCCTTTTTGAAATTAGAAATACATTGTTCATCATTGATTCTTGAGTTTAAGAAAATTTATCTAGGATGTTATCATTTGAAACTCATTCTAGAATCTCTGTTACACTTTCAGTTTCATGATTCTCATTAGAGAGTACAGCTGTCTTTCTGTGTCATCTACTGAGTTGCCTAATAATAGTCATCCTCTGCAAATTTTCCTCTCTTTGCCAATGTGGGCAGCAAATGAAAAATTCGGAATTCTCAACCGTGTTCAATGAAAGCTAAACAAAGGTGTTAGCGATCTTTTTGGTATAAAAGAAAGTAGCTTCATGCCTGTAATTCCAGCATTTTTGGAGGCCAAAGCAGGTGGATCTCTTGAGCCCAGGAGTTTGATACCATCCTGGGCAATGTGGCGAAAACTCACCTCTACAAAAAATACAAAAATTGGCCGTGTGCAGTGGCTCATGCCTGTAATCCCAGCACTTTGGGAGGCCAAGGCGGGCAGATCACCTGAGGTCAGGAATTTGAGACCAGCCTGACCAACATGGCAAAACCCCATCTCTACTAAAAATATAAAAAATTAGCCGGGCGTGGTGGCAGACGCCTGTAATCCTAGTAGCTACTCAGGAGGCTGAGTCAGGAGAATTGCTTGAACCCGGGAGTTGGAGGTTGCAGTGAGCTGAGATCACACCACTGCACTCCAGCCTGGGTGACAAGAGCAAAACTCTGTCTCAAAAAAAAAAAAAAAAAAAGTATTAGCTAGGCATGGTGGCACATGCCTGTGGTCCCGGCTATACCAGAGGTTGAGGTGGGAGATTGCTCGAGCCCAGGAATTTGAGGCTGCAGTGAGCTGTGATTGTGCCACTGCAGTCCAGCCTGGGAGCCAGAGTGAGACTCCGTCTCCATAAAAAATAAATAAATAAATAAAATTTAAAGCTGCTCAGAAAAGCCGGGGGTGGTGGCTCACGCTTGTAATCCCAGCACTTTGGGAGGCTGAGGTGGGTAGATCACCTGAGGTCAGGAGTTTGAGACCAGCCTGGTCAACGTGGTGAAACCCCGTCTCTACTAAAAATATGCAACAGTTATCCAGGCGTGGTGGTACATGCCTGTAATCCCAGCTACTTGGGAGGCTGAGACAGGAGAATCGCTTGAACACAGGAGGCAGAGGTTGCTGTGAACCGAGATTGTGCCACGGCACTCCAGCCTGGGCAACAGAGTGAGACTCCGTCTCAAAAAAAAAAACAAAAAAAACTGCTCAGAAAAGAAATGGAAACCACTAGGATTGTGTGCAGGACACCTGGGTATGCCAACAGGTAATCCTTACAGTAGCTCAGTGGAATAGCTGTTACTGTTATCCGTCTGTTAGAAATTAAGCTCAGGGCTGGGCCTGGTGGCTCATGCCTATAATCCCAGCACTTTGGGAAGCCAAGGCGGGTGGATCACCTGAGGTCAGGAGTTTGAGACCAGCCTGGCCAACATGGTGAAACCCCATCTCTACTAAAAATACAAAAAAATTAGCTGGGCGTGGTGGCAGGCGCCTGTAGTACTGCTCCTTGGGAGTCTGAGGCAGGAGAATCACTTGAGTCCAGGAGATGGAGGTTGCAGTGAGCAGAGATCGTACCACTGCACTCCAGCCTGGGCGACAAAGCAAGACTCCATCTCAAAAAAAAAAAAAAAAAGAAAGAAATTAAGCTGAGTCCTCGAGAGGTTAAGTTGATTTGTCCAAGGTCACAAAGATATGGAATAACAGAGCTATGATTTGAACCCAAGCAGCCTGACTGAATCCATCCTCCTCCCCTCTTCTGAGCCATCTCATCTTTGCTTTTTTTTTTTGAGACAGGGTCTCACTCTGTTGCCTAGGCTGGAGTGTAGTGGCGTGACTGCAACCTCTGCCTCCCAGGTTCAAGCGACTCTCCTGCCTCAGCCTCCCGAGTAGCTGGGTTTACAGGCATGTGCCACCATGCCTGGCCACATCTGGTCTTTGCTTCAGCAGCAGCTTCTCTCCTAGGCGCACAGACTGCTCCCTCCTCGAGTCACTTGGGTTCTGTCCACTTTCAGGATTTCTCTCCATCTGGCTCTTGTCCTCTGTTTCTAGCTGCTTCTCATCCTCTCTGTCCTGTTAACCAGATCCTAGCCGGTTTATTTTAGCAAAATTACTCTTCATTCGGACATAGACCGTATTCACCATTTTCATCAACTTCTGTTTTCAGTCTTTAGCCACTCCCGGTTTCAGATCCCTTCTCTGCTTTTGGCTTTCATCTGTAACCATTGTCCCGTCCTTTTTGTGTCATTGCTCCTTATTTCCTAGTCATTGGAAATCAGCAAGCCACGGATGCCCCCAGATCTCCAGGACTCCAGATCTAAATACCAACAGGGTCTAAACTGTCCGGTTACAGCTTAATCCCAGGCAGGTCTGTGCAAGTCAAGGCACATGTGGATGGTGAGATCCAGACATGCCGTGGACCTTAGACAAAGAGCAAGCAGAGGTGACCTCGGGGTCAGGTGGTCCCTAGCTTCCAGAGGTGAGATGTCCGGGTGTTGCGCATGCTGTTCCTGCTGTGGGGAAAGCACCCTGTCTCCCCGATCTCCATTCCTACTGCCCAGAGTCACTTTCTGGGAAAAGGCTTTGCTGCTGCCGCTGCGTCTCCTGCTCCACTCTGTAAGTGCTCCTGCCTCTATGGTCCCACGGGAACTTGGGTCACCTTTCGTCATGGCACTCTTCACGCTGTGCTGTAAGGCTTACCTGTGTGCCCTTCCCATTAGACCAGGGGTGTCCAATCTTTTGGCTTTCCTGGGCCACACTGGAAGAAGAATTGTCTTGTGCCACACATAAAATACACAAACACTAACCATAGCTGATGAGCTTAAACAAAATAAAAATTGCAAAAAAAACCCCTCATGTTTATTTCTTTGAGATGGAGTTTTGCTCTTGTTACCCAGGCTGGAGTGCAATGGCGTGATCTCAGTTCAGCGCAACCTCTGCCTCCCAGGTTCAAGCGATTCTTCTGCTTCAGTCTCCCAAGTAGCTGGGATTACAGGCATGTGCCACACACTCAGCTAATTTTGTATTTTTAGTAGAGATGGGGTTTCTCCACGTTGGTCAGGCTGGTCTTGTACTCCCAGCCTCGGGTGATCCACCCTCATCAGCCTCCCAAAGTGCTGGGATTACAGGCGTGAGCCACTGTGCCTGGCCCTTCATAATGTTTTAAGAAACTCTACAAATTTGTGGGCCAGGCATGGTGGCTCACACCTGTAATCCCAGCACTTTAGGAGGCCGAACCAGGTGGATCAGTTGAGACCAGGAGTTCAAGACCAGCCTGGCCAACATGGCGAAATCCCGTCTCTACTGAAAATACAAAAATTAGTCAGGCATGGTGGCACATGCCTGTAATCCCAGCTACTCAGGAAGCTGAGGCAGGAGACTCTCTTGAACCTGGGAGGCGGAGGTTGCAGTTGGCCAAGATCGTATCACTACACTTCAGCCTGGGCAACAGAGCGAGACTCCATCTCAAAAAAACAAAACAAAATTAGCCGGGTGTGGTGGTGGGCGCCTGTAATCCCAGCTACTTGGGAGGCTGAGGCAGGAGAATCACTTGAACCTGGGAGGCGGAGGTTGCAGTGAGCTGAGATTGCACCACTGTACTCCAGCCTGGGTGACAGAGTGAGACCTTGTCTCAAAAAAAAAAAAAGAAAGTTTACAAATTTGTGTTGGGGCACATTCAAAGCCATCCTGGGCCACGGGCCATGGGTTGGGCAAGCTTGCATTAGACAGTAGTTTTCCAAGGTAAGAATTGTTTTGTCTATTCCTGAGATGGGCAGAGAGAGAGAGAGTAGATTTAATACATATTTCTTGACTGAATAGAAACTAACCATGGAAATTCTGGAAGGGATTTCTGAGGCTGTGGTAATCCAACAGTGGTCCAGGAAGCCGTGGCACTGGCATCACCTGGGAGCTTATTAGAAGTGCAAACTAGGGGCCAGGCACGGTGGCTCACACCTGTAATCCCAGCACTTTGGGAGGCCATTGCAGGTGAATCACCGGAGTTTGAGACCATCCTGGACAACGTGGTGACACCCTGTCTCTACTAAAACTACAAAAATTAGCCAAGCTTGGTGGTGCACACCTGTAATCCTAGCTACTCGGGAGGCTGAGGCAGGAGAATTGCTTGAACCTAGGAGGCGGAGGTTGCAGTGAGCTGAGATCGCGCCACTGCACTCTAGCCTGGGCCACAGAGCGAGACTCTGTCTCCAAAAAAAAAAAAAATTTAAATTAAATTAAAAAATGAAAAAGAAATGCAAACTCTCAGGCCTCACCCCAGGCCTTTTGAGTCAGAATCTGCAAGTACCAAGATCCCCTAGGGGATGTAGGTGATTTATTTGTACATTAAAGCTCGAGCAGCCTTGGACTGTTAGGAATGCTTCAGTTTCATGGAAGATGTGGGACTTTGGTGGTTCTTTGAGATAATAAAATTTGATCTTGGCAAAGCAGAATGCATCCTTTTTTTTTTTTTTTTTTTTTTTTTTGAGAGGGAGTCTTGCTCTGTCACCCAGGCTGGAGTGCAGTGGTGTGATCTCGGCTCATTGCAACCTCCGCCTCCTGGGTTCAAGTGATTCTCCTGCCTCAGTCTCCTGAGCAGCTGGGACTACAGGCGCCTGCCACCATGCCCAGCTAATTTTTGCATTTTTAGTAGAGATGAGGTTTCACCATATTGGCCAGGCTGGTCTGTAACTCCTGACCTTGTGATCTGCCTGCCTCGGCCTCCCAAAGTGCTAGGATTACAGGCGTGAGCCACCGTGCCTGGCCCCCACTTTTTTTTTTTTTTTTGAGATGGAGTCTTGCTCTGTCGCCCAGGCTGGAGTGCAGTGGCACGATCTTGGCTCACTGTAACCTCCACCTCCCAGGTTCAAGCAATTCTCCTGCCTCAGCCTCTTGAGTAGCTGGGACTACAGGCACCTGCCACCACACCCGGCTAATTTTTGTATTTTTAGTAGAGGTGGGGTTTCACCATACAGGCCGGGCTGGTCTCGAACTGCTGACCTTGTGATCCTCCTGCCTCGGCCTCCCAAAGTACTAGGATTACAGGCGTGAGCCACCACGCCCAGTATTTTTTTTTTTTTTTTTTTTTTTTTCTGAGACAGTGGCTGACTCTGTTGCCCAGGCTGGAGTGCAGTGGTGCAATCTTGGCTCATTGCAACTTCTGCATCCTAGGTTCAAGCGATTATCATGCCTTATCCTCTCAAGCAGCCAGGATTACAGGCGTGCATCACCACATCTGGCTAATTTTTGTATTTTTAGTAGAGATGGGATTTTGCCTTTTTGGCCAGGATGGCCTTGAATCCTGGCCTCAAGTGATCTGCCCCCCTTGACCTCCCAAAGTGCTGGTATTACAGGCGTAAGCCACTGTTCCTGGTCACAGAATGCATCCTTTATAGCGGAAAGGCAAGCAGGGATTAGCCTGACCAAAGTAGGAAGTCTAGGGTAAAGGAGGAATAAAACAGAGTGTGAGAGGATCCAGAAATTAGAGGGTCTTGACAGCCAGGCAGAAGAATTTGGCCTCGGTGCAGTAGGGGCCATTATGGATTCCTGAGCATAAGAGGAACATGATGGCAATGAGAACCGGGCAAAGATGTTCTCACTTAAACCTCTTTTTCTCCTCCCTTAGCCCTTCCTGTTCTCCAAGTTCCTTCCCTTCCCCTGAAGGACAGCCAGGAGCTGACAGCTTCACTTCTCTCAACTGGGTCCCAGGTGAGCTGGTGCCCCTTTGCCCTCAGAGAGGACCCATCCTGAACCTTCACCAAGAGTTCTGTTTCTTTAGCCAGTGACTAGGCCCATCTTGGGTTGGTACCTTCATTCCTTTGGCCTTCTTCCTTTCTGCCTAGTACTTCCCCATCCTCTTTGAGGCACAGTTCCTCCCCCTGTTTCTTTTCTTAATGAGCCCAGTTCTTCCCCTCACTCCAAATTTGGACATAGGGAATGAGAATTTAGTGGAGATCTCCTGTTTCAGAAGTTGGTGAAAATTGAAGAGGTGGCTGATGTGGCTGTATCCTTCATCCTGGAGGAATGGGGGCATTTGGACCAGTCCCAGAAGTCCCTTTATAGGGATGACAGGAAGGAGAACTATGGGAGTATTACTTCCATGGGTAAGGATTATTTCATCTGCATGGATTAGGACATGTTTATTTTGTTATCTTGTAAAGAGTATTTCTGGCACATCTTATAATGGCATTTATGTTTTATGTGCTATGACTTTGCTTTTTTTTTATTTTTTGTAAAAGAATAAATCAGCCTTCATTTTTTTTTCTTATTCAGCTTATTCTGATCATTTCCATCTTAATAAGAGTATGATTAAACACTGATAGTACTTGGGGGGACTGTTTTTGCAATCCAGCAGATGCTAACTTTTTACTGCTTTAAAATAAGAGTGGGTCGGCTGTGGTGGCTCACGCCTGTGATCCTAGCACTTTGGGAGGCCGAGGTGGGAGAATCACTTGAGTCCTTTGGACTTTAACAAATTTTTGGTAGTTACTATACTGTTTAATAGATTGGATAATTTTGCCAGGTGTGGTAGCTCATGCCTGTAATCCCAGCACTTCCGGAGGCTGAGGCGGGTGGATCACCTGAGGTCAGGAGTTCAAGACCAGCCTGGCCAACATGGTGAAACCCCATCACTACTACAAATACAAAAATCAGCCGGGCGTGGCCGTGGGCGCCTATAATCCCAGCTACTCGGAGGACTTCATTACCATTCTTAAGTCACTGATACCTATTTTATGATGTTCGCCTTGGCACCTACATTTTACCTGTCATATCGCTTCTTGAATTTTCTGGCCCTATTTCTAACTAAGTTATAATCCTGGAAGCTAATATTTAATTGTACTGTCTGGAGCAGTTATAAAAATCTCAGCACTCCTGCAAACATTTTGGAGATCATAGCTTTTAGCCTTTTTTTAGTAAATTCTTTTAGAAGAACCACTCTATCAGGCATACTGGAAGACTTCAGATGCAAACATACACGCTACAAAATATATTTATTTTATTATTTTATTTTTTTGAGATGGAGTCTCACTCTCTCTCCCAGGCTGGAGTACAATGGCGTGATCTCGGCTCCCTGCAACCTCTGCCTCCTGGTTTCGAGCAATTCTCCTGCCTCAGCCTCCTGAATAGCTGGGGTTACAGGCATGTGCCACCACACCCAGCTAATTTTTGTATTTTTAGTAGAGACAGGGTTTCACCACATTGGCCAGGCTGGTCTCAAACTCCTGACCTCGTGATCTGCCCAGCTTGGCCTCCCAAAGTGTTGGGATTAACAGGTGTGAGCCACCGTGCCCCGCCCACAATGCAAAATTTCTTTTGAAAAACATTATGTCAGTTTACATTGTTTAACCGTTTTAGTTCACTCACAAGCTTTTATTTAACAGGTATACAGCTGACTCTGCTCTTTTAAATTTTCAATTTTTAATTACTATTGATATTATTTATATTTATTTCCTTTTTTTGATTTATTTGTGCATGCCTCTGTTCATTAATCTATTGGGATCTTGGTAGTCTTTTTTTATTTTGATGTTTTAATTTTTGTGGAAAAAAATCAAATTTATGCTTTAAAATTATTGATTAAATCAATAATTTTATGATTATTGATTTTTCATGGGGCCTTTTATCTCAGTGAATTACTCATATAGTATAAATGTTATATTTAATGCAAAATTTAAAAATTCTTTTCTTTTTAAATTAATTTCCAATAGCTTGCTTGTTTATTTGAGCCTGTTACTCTTGCTTTATCTTTTTCAGTTACTTTATAGGTACCTAATGGATTTCAGAGTTTGAGGTTCTTGGCATAGTTCTCTCTATGGTATTCTCTAAGCAGTTTTAAATGTGTAGTTTCTGATGTTTTTCTCATTCTCTATCTCTTCATTATAACATCTGTATTTATCACTTCAATATACTATTCTACATTAATTACATGGCCAGTGGTTTCTGCCTCCTTTACTTCTCTCGGAAGGCCATGTTAGATTCTTTTCACATCTGCGGATTTCTATTAATAACAGCATCACCAAAGGTCAAAATCAAAGAAAGTACCCATCAGATTTGGAAGTGAGATTTTTACAACATAAGTAAATGAGTCTTGGAGGCAGCAGTTTCCGTGGAGTGGCAGAGGTGTTGAGGAACAAGAGATAGTTTCTTTGAAGATTGCAAAGGAGTGGAATTTGAAAAAGCTATCGTAGATGAATGTAAGGACTTTGTCTCTAAAGGGGAAGAGAGGCCTGGTCACTGAAAGAGTAATGGGTTGGATGGGTGGATTGTTTTTTGTTTCCCCCCTTTTTTTTTTTTTTTTTTTTTTTTGAGACAGTGTCTCGCTCTGTTGCCCAGGGAGGAGTGCAGTGGTACGATCTTGGCTCACTGCAACCTCTGCCTCCCGGGTTCAAGCTATTCTCGCACCTCAGCCTCCCGAGTAGCTCCCGAGTAATTTTGGGATTACAGGCACCCTCCACCACAGCCGCCTAATTTTTCTGTTTTTAGTAGAGATGAGGTTTCACCACCTTGGCCAAGCTGGTCTCAAACTCCTGACCTCAGGTGATCCAACCACCTCGACCTTCCAAAGTGCTGGGATTACAGGCGTGAGCCACCATGCCTGGCTCGTATGTTTTGTTAATGGGAGAAATTTTCAGCATATTTAAATGCTTCTGGAGAAGAACTAGTAGAGTAGAATATGGAGGCAAGGAGGAGCAGACAGGCTGGGCGTGGTGTCTCATGCCTGTAATCCCAGCACTTTGGGAGGCTGAGGTGGGCAGATCACTTGAGGCCAGGAGTTTGAGACCAGCCTGGGCAACATGGCAAAAACCTGTCTCTACTAAAAATACAAAAATTATCCGGGCATGGTGGCACGCATCTGTACTCTCAGCTACTTAGGAGCTGAGGCAGGAGAATTGCTTGAATCCGGGAGGTGAAGGTTGCAGTGAGCTGAGATCATGCCATTGCACTCCAGCCTAGGTGACAATGTGAGACCCTATCTCAAAAAAAAAAAAAAAAAAAATGGAGGGGCAGTTAGCTGATGTTGGGAGATCCCTGGAAAGCAGGAAGGTATGGTGAGATCTGGGGTACAGGAAGGAGGAAGGACTGACCTTGGCTCGAGAGACATGTCTCCATTGAGAGACAAGGGGAGGAGGAAGTGAGTAGGCTGCCTGCTGAACGCAGGAACTCATGCCTGTAATCTCAGCACTTTGGGAGACCAAGGAAGGAGGATCACTTGAGGCCAGGAGTTCGAGACCAGCCTGGGCAACATAGTGAGACAAACCCTTACAAAATATACAAAAATTAGCTAGGCGTGGTGGTGCATGCCTGTAGAGGCTGAGGTGGGAGGATCGCTTCAACCAGGGAGTTAGAAGTAACAGTAAGCTGTGATTGTGCTGCTGTGTTCCAGCCTGGGTGACAGAGCAAGACCCAGTCTCAAATCAATCAACCAATCAATCAATCAATCAATCAATCAATGTGTGAGACCAGTAGATATGAATAAAAGAGAAAAAAAATACTATAGTAGCTGGGATTAGCTGCATAGTTAAATGAGGGAGGAAAAAACATAAAAAGTCTGGTTTTGTGATAGGGTTTTTTGTTTATATCCCTGTTTTTACTGTTTCAGTGTCTTTTTAGGAAGGTAAGTAAAAGTAGCTATATGGTAAATTAAAATTAAAATTGTCTTCATAGTTTAGGAATTATAACTTCTGACTATATCAAAAAAGGATTATGGTAGCTCCCTTAAAGGTCATTGTAAGGATTAACTATACCATAAAATTGTAAAGTACTTAGTGTAGTGCTGGACTCATAGCACTCAGCAAATGTTTAGCTCTTATTACTAATATAATACAGAAAACTCTCCTCACGAAAACATCTTGGGACATTCTTAATAGGCCATGATACTCCCTGGGTTTTTTTTTTTTTTTTTTGGGACAGAGTCTCGCTCTGTCACCCAGACTGGAGTGCAGTGGTGTGATCTCAACTCACTGCAACCTCTGCCTCCTGGGTTCAAGCGATTCTCGTGCCTCAGCCTCCTGAGTAGCTGGGATTACAGGTGTGTGCCACGACGCCTGGCTAATTTTTTTCGTATTTTTAGTAGAGACAGGTTTTCATCATGTTGGCCAGGCTGGTTTCAAACTCCTGACCTCAAGTGATCCGCCTACCTCGGCCTCCCACAGTGCTGGGATTACAGGCGTGAGCCACCACACCCGGCTGATAATTTTTGTATTTTTTGTAGAGACAGGGTTTCGCTGTGTTGGTCAGGCTGGTCTCGAACTCCTGGCCTCAAGTGAACCGCCCGCCTTGGCTTCCCAAAGTGCTGGGATTACAGGCATGAGCCACTGTGCCTGGCCAATACTCTATTTTTTGTTAACTACTGAAGATTTGTCTCTGCAAACCATATTAAAACATCAGTGTTTTGAGTAAAGTATCTTGCTGATACAGTTGAACAAAGGAACTAATTATAGCCACTGAAACATCCACGGTTCTATCAGTGACTGCTGAACATTAACCTAGCTCTTGAAAGTAGTAGGTTTTTCTCAGGATATAGAAAGAATGTCTTTTTTCCTTTAGATTAATTCATACCAAACTGAAATCCTTTGGGCATTGAGAAACCTAGAAAGATCACCTTTCTTTTCTAGGCTATGAATTCACAAGAAGAGGAAGGTGAAGATGGGGTTAGCTGCATAACCTGCTATCCAGTTTTATTAAGAATATTGCCCAGTCGTTACCGGGCGCGGTGGCTCACGTCTGTAATCCCAGCACTTTGGGAGGCCGAGGCAGGCAGATCACTAGGTCAGGAGTTCGAGACCACCTGGCCAATATGGTGACACCCTGTCTCTGCTAAAATTACAAAAATTAGCTGGGCGTGGTGATGTGCGCCTGTAGTCCCAGTGACTTGAGAGGCTGAGGCAGAAGAATCACTTGAACCCGGGAGGCAGAGGTTGCAGTCAGCCGAGATCGTACCACTGCACTCCAGCCTGGGTGGCAGAGTGAGACTCCGTCTCAAAAGAAAAAAAAAGAATATTGCCCAGTCACGTTGGCTCACGTCTGTAATCCCAGCACTTTGGGAAGCTGAGATGGGAGGATCACTTGAGCTCAGGAGTTTGAAACCAGCATGGGCAACATAATGAGACCCTCATCTCTACAAAAATATAAAAATTAGCTGAGCATGGTGGTGTGCAACTGCAGTCCTAGCTACTTGGGAGGCTGAGGTGGGAGGATCGCTTGAGCCCGAGAGGTTGAGGATGCAGTGAGCCATGATTGCCCCACTGCACTCCAGCCTGGGTGACAGAGTGAGACCCTGTCTCAAAACACACACATAAACGCACGCTCGCACACACACACACGCGCGCGTGCGCACACACACACGAGAACATTTAACATGATACAGGTATTTGTAAGTGCCACACTGAGAGGAGACCCTCTTCGTTCAGTGGAATGACTGATTTTCAGTCTCCTTCCTCTGAACATTTTTTGCCAGCTCTTCCTTCCCTAACCTCCCTCACTTTTCTGCTTGAATATTTTTCATCCCATCCCTGTACTGTAAAAGTCCCTTTACAGAATCATGGATCCCTAGCACATGTCAGTTTCTCTTCATTATCCTCTCATTTTATTTCTTCAAATTCAAGGAAAAGCTCATTTTTTAATTCTCCCTGTGATTTCAGGTTATGAGTCCAGGGACAATATGGAGCTCATAGTGAAGCAGATTTCTGATGACTCTGAATCACGCTGGGTGGCGCCAGAACACACCGAAAGGAGCGTTCCTCAGGATCCAGACTTTGCAGAAGTCAGTGACCTTAAAGGCATGGTACAAAGGTGGCAGGTCAACCCCACTGTGGGGAAATCAAGGCAGAATCCTTCCCAGAAAAGGGATCTGGATGCAATCACAGACATCAGCCCTAAGCAAAGCACACATGGCGAGAGAGGGCACAGATGCAGCGATTGTGGCAAATTCTTCCTCCAAGCCTCAAACTTTATTCAGCATCGGCGCATCCACACTGGAGAAAAACCGTTTAAGTGCGGAGAATGTGGGAAGAGCTACAATCAGCGGGTGCACCTCACCCAGCACCAGCGTGTCCACACAGGGGAGAAACCCTACAAATGTCAGGTGTGCGGAAAGGCTTTCCGGGTGAGTTCCCACCTGGTTCAGCACCACAGTGTCCACAGCGGAGAGAGGCCCTACGGCTGCAATGAGTGTGGGAAGAACTTCGGTCGCCATTCGCATCTGATCGAACACCTAAAACGCCACTTCAGGGAGAAATCCCAGAGATGTACGTGTGAGGAGTTTATACCCGGGGGATAAATGGAGGCGAAAAGCAAAAGGTGTTTTATTAGTACGGTACAACAGGACAGATGGGTGGTGATACTGGGGGGGGTAGGAAGAAGCAAAGGTTATCGTTTATTTGGTTCTTATGTATTTATTTTTTGAGACAGTCTCGCTCTGTCGCCCAGGCTGGAGTGCAGTGGTGAGATCTCAGCTCACTGCAACTTCTGCCTCCCCGGTTCAAACGATTCTCCTGCCTCAGCCTCCCAAGTAGCTGGGACAACAGGCGCGCACCAGCATGCCCGGGTAATTTTTGTGTTTTTAGTAGACACAGGGTTTCCCCATGTTGGCTAGGCTGGTTTTGAACTCCTGACCTCAGGCGATCTGCCTGCCTTGGCCTCCCAAAGTGCTGGGATTACAGGCATGAGCCACTGTGCTGGCTGTGCTCTCAGCTGTTAGTGGTTCCTTCTGGTAATTCTGTATTTTAAAATAAAACTATTATTAGTTGGCTCATCAATTTTAAATGTTATCTATTGACTTTCTATGGTAGTAAATGAGGATTTGGCTCTCTTATATGCTTTTCTCTCTTTCCCCTTTTCCCAATTTAGTTATTTTACTTATTTTAAAACAATAGCCTGGGTACAGTGGCTCACACCTGTAATCTCAGTGCTTTGGGAGGCGGCTGAGCTAGGAGGATTACTTTAGGCCAGGCATTCAAGACCACCCTGGGCAACATAGCAAGACCTTGTCTCTACAAAAAAATTTAAAAATTACCTGGGCATGGTGGCATGTGCCTGTAGTTGCAGCTCCTCGGAAGGCTGAGGTGGGAGGATCTCTTAGCCCAGAAGTTCAAGACTACAGTGAGCTATAAATGTGTCTGTGAATAGCCACTGCACTCCAGACTGGCCAACAGAGTGAGACTTCTCAAACAACAAACAAACACAAACCCAATAAAATAACAGTAGTACAGGAAGCTTGGAGAAAATAAAAAGAAAAAATAAATCACCCATAATCACATCACCCTAACTAATAGAACTGTTATTACTTAGTATGTTTCCTTTTTTTTATAAGTCTGTTTCACGTAGTCGTACTCAGAATTAAATATTAAGCGTACACATTTTCCAGGGCTGTTCAGCCCTCCTTTTTATTTCTGACAGTCTGCCATTGTGTGGTGGCATTGTAATTTACTCAAGTGTTCCCAGTTGTTGAACTTCAATTTTTTTCTCTTTTGTCCCGATAACTGTTTATGCCTGTGACTTTTTCTTTTTTTCTTTTCTTTTCTTTTTTTGAGACGGAGTTTCACTCTTGTTGCCCAGGCTGGAGTGCAATGGCACGATCTCAGCTCACTGCAACCTCTGCCTCCCAGGTTCAAGCGATTCTCGTGCCTCAGCCTCCCGAGTAGCTGAGATTACAGGCATTTGCCACCATACCTGGCTAATTTTTTTTTGTATTTTTAGTAGAGACGGGGTTTCACTATATTGGCCAGGATGGTCTCAAACTCCTGACCTCAAGTGATCCACCCGCCTTGGCCTCCCAAAGTGCTGGGATTATAGGTGTGAGCCACCATGCCGGGCCAGTATTTTTAAACATCTGTTCAAATGACAGTAAATTTATCTGTGAATGAGATCGTCATAAACTCTGCTGTGAACTTAAAGGCCCTTACTAATATTCTTCAGACGATTCTAAGACCAGCCAAAAGGTTTTTCTTTCTTTTTTTTTTTTTTTTAAATTCTGCCTTTGATGTTTACAGCCACGCTGCATCTTCCACCATGGCACAGAAGTCAGTAAAGTGTCTTTAAAGTTCTGGGTTGAGCTGAGCTATCCTCTCAGCTAGTGTTTTCCCGTTCTACTCGATGATTCCCTCATTTGGAAAATCCACCAATAGCGCTTTGGACTTGAAAAAGCAATCGCTTTAAAATAGTTATCTTTTGTTTTATACCTTCCCTGCAATTGTTTCTATGGCTAGTTTCCCAGTGAATACTCACTTGCCTTCCACATTTTTTTTGTGGGGCGGGGGCGTTTTTGTTTTTTGAGATAGGGTCTTGCTCTGTCACACAGGCTAGGGTAAAGTAGCGGGATCTCAGCTCACTGCAGCCTCCACTTCCTGGGCTGAACTAATCCTCCCACCTCAGCTTCCTGCATAGCTGGGACTACAAGTGTTCACCACCACACCCAGTTAATTTATGTATTTTTTGTAGAGAAGGGGTCTGGCTCTGTTGCCCAGGCTGGTCTTGAACTTCTAGGCTTAAACGATCCTCCAGCCTTGGCCTCCACAAGTGCTAGGAGTTACAGGTGTGAGCCACCATGCCTGGTCCTCCCTCATTTTTCTGGATCAAAGGGGGAATACATGTTTTGCACATCCAGCCATATTATTGAGAGTCTGTGTTGCTAGTTGCACAGGATCTGCAGTGACCAGAACAGAGATACAGTCCATGCTCTCATGCAGCCGATGGTCTGGTGGGGGTAGCAGATAGTAAAGGTGATGAGCATTCCCAAAGGAGAAGGATGACATGCCGGGGGAGGAAAACTGAGGCTAGAATGTTGGCTAAGGGTGAAGGGGGCAGGGATTGCTATATCACCCACCCTCTGACAATGCTTCTTGTTGGCTCATTTTGCCTTATTTCCTGACTCCTAGTCAGATATTCCCTGACTGCATACCCTCTTCATCATCCTTCACTCTCATTCTTCCAGTTTTTGTCAGTTCTCACCACCCAGTTATGTATTTGTTTTTTGTTTTTCTTTTTTGAGATGGAGTCTCACTCTGTCACCCAGGCTGGAGTGCAGTGATGTGATCTCAACTCACTGCAGCTTCTGCCTCCTGGGTTCAGGCGATTCTTCTGCCTCAGCCTCCCGAGTAGCTGGGACTACAGGCACCTACCACCATCCCTTGCTAATTTTTGTATGTTTAGTAGAGATGAGGTTTTACCATGTTGGTCAGGCTGGTCTTGAACTCCTGACCTCAGGTGATCCACCTGCCTCAGCCTCCCAAAGTGCTGGGATTATAGGCACGAGTCACCACACCCAGCCTGCTACATTTTCTTTATCAACTCATTGCTCAACGGGCACTTAGATTGGTTCCATATCTTTGCAGTTGTGAATTGTGCTGCAGAAGACAGACGCTTACAGTCTTTTTGGTATATTGTCTTTTCCTTTGTGTAGATATACCCAGTTGTGGAATTGCTGGATCAAATGGCAGATCTACTTCTGGTTCTTGAAGAAGTCTCCATACTGTTATCCATAGAAGTTGTATTAATTTATCTCTCACCAGCAATGTATAAGCGTTCCCTTTTCACCACATCCATGCCAACATCTATTGTTTTTTGACTTCTTTGTTTTTTTTGAGATGGAGTCTCGCTGTGTTGCCCAGGCTGGAGTGCAGTGGCGCAATCTTGGCTCACTGCAACCTCTGCCTCTTGGGTTCAAGCAATTCTCTGCCTCAGCCTCTGGAGTAGCTGTGATTACAGGGCACCCACCACCATGCCCAGCTAATTTTTGTATTTTTAGTAGAGATGGGGTTTCACTGTCTTGGTCAGGCTGGTCTTGAATTCCTGACCTCGTGATCCACCCACCTTGGCTTCCCAAAGTTCTGGGATTACAGGCGTGAGCCACCTGCACCCGGCCTTTTTTTTTTTTTTTTTTTTTTTTTTTGAGATGGAGTCTCGCTGTTGCCCAGGCTAGAGTGCAATGGCGCAGTCTCGGCTCACTGCAACTTCTGCCTCCTGGGTTCAAGCGATTCTCCTGCCTCAGCGTCCTGAGTAGCTGGGATTACAGGCGCCCGCCACCATGCCCAGCTAATTTTTGTATTTTTAGTAGAGATGGGGGTTTCACCATGTTGGCCAGGCTGGTTTCGAACTCCTGACCTCAGGTGATCTGCCCGCCTCGGCCTCCCATAGTGCTGGGATTACAGGTGTGAGCCACCACGCCCGGCCTTTTGACTTCTTAATAATGGCCATTCTTGCAGGAGTAAGGCAGTACCTTACTGTGGCTTTAATTTGCACCTTCCTGATGATTAGTGATGTTCAGCATTTTTTTCATGTTTGTTGGTCATTTGTATATATTATTTTGAGAACTGTCTCCATGTCATTTGCCTACTTTTTGATGGGATTTTTTTTTTCTTGTTGACTTGTTAGAGTTACTTGTAGATTCTGGATATTAGTCCTTTGTCTGATGCATAGTTTGCAAATATTTTCTGCCATCCTGTGGATGAGTCTTGCTCTTTTCGTCAGAAAATTCCAAAAGTTTGTTGTTTACATTCCTGTTGGCATCAAGTACACACACACATCCACCTCTGTTACTCCCGTTACATCATAGTTTCATCTGATGAACATTTTTTATGACAGTTTATTTTTCCTTTATAAAAGAACTGATGGGCCAGGCACGGTAGCTTAAACCTGTAATCCCAGCACTTTGGGAGGCTGAGGCGGGTGGATCACCCAAAGTCAGGAGTTTGAGACCAGCCTGGCCAACATGGCAAAACCCCATCTCTACTAAACATACAAAAATTAGCTGGGTGTGGTCATGCACGCCTGTAGCCTCAGCTACTTGGGAGGCTGAGGCAGGAGAATCACTTGAACCCAGGAGGCAGAGGTTGCAGTGAGCCGAGATCGCATCATTGCACTCTAGCCTGGGCGACAGAGCAAGACCCCATCTCAAAAAAAAAAAGAACTGATCACATTTTCACTTGCTCTTTATTTTTTTTAGGCAGTGACAAAAGAAGTAAGAACACAAAATTAAGTGTTAAGAAGAAAATTTCAGAATATTCGGAAGCAGACATGGAACTATCTGGAAAAACCCAAAGAAATGTTTCTCAAGTTCAAGATTTTGGTGAAGGCTGTGAGTTTCAAGGCAAGCTGGATAGAAAGCAGGGAATTCCCATGAAAGAGATACTAGGACAACCGTCTTCAAAAAGGATGAACTACAGTGAAGTCCCATATGTCCACAAAAAATCCTCCACTGGAGAGAGACCACATAAATGTAACGAGTGTGGGAAAAGCTTCATTCAGAGTGCACATCTTATTCAACATCAAAGAATACACACTGGGGAGAAACCATTCAGGTGTGAGGAATGTGGGAAAAGCTACAACCAACGTGTGCACCTAACTCAGCATCAGCGCGTCCACACAGGTGAGAAGCCCTACACCTGTCCCTTATGTGGGAAAGCCTTCAGAGTGAGGTCCCACCTTGTTCAGCATCAGAGCGTGCACAGTGGGGAGAGACCCTTCAAGTGTAACGAATGTGGGAAAGGCTTTGGGAGGCGTTCCCACCTGGCTGGACATCTTCGACTCCACTCCCGAGAGAAATCCCATCAGTGTCGTGAATGTGGGGAAATCTTTTTTCAGTACGTTAGCCTAATTGAACATCAGGTGCTCCACATGGGTCAGAAAAATGAAAAAAATGGCATCTGTGAGGAAGCATATAGTTGGAACTTGACAGTGATTGAAGACAAGAAGATTGAGTTACAAGAGCAGCCTTATCAGTGTGATATCTGTGGAAAAGCCTTTGGTTATAGCTCAGACCTCATTCAGCATTACAGAACTCATACAGCAGAGAAGCCCTATCAATGTGATATATGTAGAGAAAATGTTGGCCAGTGTTCCCACACCAAACAACATCAAAAAATCTACTCCAGCACAAAATCCCATCAATGTCATGAATGTGGCAGAGGCTTCACTCTGAAGTCACATCTTAATCAACATCAGAGAATCCATACTGGTGAGAAACCTTTTCAATGTAAAGAATGTGGAATGAATTTCAGCTGGAGTTGTAGCCTCTTTAAACACCTGAGAAGCCATGAGAGGACAGATCCCATAAATACCTTAAGTGTAGAGGGGTCTCTGTTGTAGAATAGCTCTTAATTTTAGAGAAGCCTTCCTGGAGGGAAACCATACTCCTATAATGAGCAAAGTAACAACTTCAAGCATTTTTCCAGCGTTACCATCAAACTCACAAATAGGTTGAAATCCTTTAGTTAGAACTCAGCCTTTAGGAACACCGGAGAACCCACAATAGTAGAAATCTTTTCGTGTTCCCCATTGAGAAATGCTTTAGTTAGCATCTTCATGCTTGGGAATCTAGACAAGAAGAGAATCTATGGATGGACATGGTCGAGGAATTCGGAAAGCCTGCAGTTGACATTCAGTCTTCACTTGAAACTCAAAACTGACACTAGGAACAGCTTCACGAGTTCAGTAGAAGTAAGATTTATTTGTAGCTTCTGCCTTGTTTGACGGCGTATCTATTCAGGGAAGCGCACAGTAAAAGAATTCTTTAGCATGATGTCTGTTTAGGTACCTCAGCAATGAACCTTTTCTAGAAATTATTATTCCAACCACTAGAATACCCTAGTCACTATTCCCACTTTGAGCATTAATCCCTTTGAAAAGAAATGGACTTAAAGTATCTCTGTTTTGGCAAAATTCAGGTTCAGGGGCTGGATGGTATGTGTTTCTGCTGCCTTATTCAATCCACCACTTCTCTGTGAAACACTCTACCTTGTTTTTGGTTTGATTCTACTGATGTCAGGGTTTAGCCGGTAGAAGGAGGAGTTCAGTTTGTCAATTCAGGAGAAACTGTGCTGGTCAGTCACATCTTACGGCAAAGGGAGAGGGACCTTAGGGGAACAGAGAAGACAGGCAAAGCTGTGGACTGTTTGATCTTGTATTACCCACAGGAATGAGGGCAGCTAAACCCATAGAAGGAATTGGACCAAGGTGAATTATGAGTCCTGGTCCCAGCAGTATGTGTGCTGACTTCTGGGTGCCCCAGAAATAGACCTCTCCTGTAGAGTGGTGATATACAGAATGAGTTTCAGTTTGCATTGCAGCTGGGATTGAAAGTAATCAGTCATGAGCAGGCAGGCAGGAGGTCCTGTTAGCCCTGCCTTCCAGGAAGGTTGGGGTGGGAGTTTTGAGTGGGAAAGAGGATGACATGCGTGAGAGAGTTCTCCTGAGCCTGTTTGCTAGGGAGAGTGAGTGAGTGCTCTTGGGCACTGCTCAGGCCCTGTTTCTGCTGACTTGCCTGGCTTACAATAAATGCCCAATAAATATTTGTTGACCGTATGTGTTGTACACTGTGGTGCCCTGTCCAGTCCCCTCTACCAAGCTGAGACCCCCATCCCCAGCTGCTCTGAGTTTGGGCTGCAAGTGCTCACAGCTCTTGTTCTCCAGAAACTGGAGAATTGCCCTCAGGAGATGAGAGCCATCTCACCTCACCCAGGAGTCACTTCCTCTCTACACCCCAACACCTGGTTCATTTGATTAAAGCGGAGAAAACTCCAGGGTGCTATGACTGCTCTGGCACCCTTGGATCAGGCCAAGCTAGACTTTTTCTGAGCCTTCATCCGTGCTAAGCTCTCTCCCTTCTCTATCCTGTTTCATTCCCTCCCTCAAAGGCGTTTCCCAAATAAATCACACTGTCAATCACATGGTTCTGAATCCCTGTCTCAGGCTCTGCTTTAGAGAACCTGATCTAAGACATTTGGTGCCACAAGTGGTCCTAGGAAGCTGCTGTGAGAGTGGATTGTGGAGTTGGTCACTTGCCAGGAGGGAGTGAAGACCCGCATCACTGTTAATAGTCCTGGCATGTGGTACCTGTCCAGTCACTAAGTCATTCACTTGTGGGGAACTGGGATGAGATACAGGTGGAAAGCGATCTATTGACTTGTAGAGGTTTGGGACAAACAGGAAAATAAAGATTATGGAATTGGGTGGCTCTTGCTGAAAGTCACTGAATCCTTGAAGAGAAGAAAATGACAGGGCAAATAACCACCAATTTAATGCCAAGTGTGTGTCAGAGGACCTTCTTGGTAGCTTTTTAATTTTTTTATAGACAGGGTCTTGCTCTGCTGCCCAGGCTAGAGTGCAGTGGTGCAATCACAGCTCACTGCAGCCTTGACCTCCTGGGCTCAAGTGGTCTAGCCACCTCAGCCTCCTGAATAGCTGGGACTACAGGCACATGCCACCATGAGTGGCTAATTTTTAAAAAACATACTTTAGCTGGGCGCGGTGGCTCATGCCTATAAACCCAGCACTTTGGGAGGCTGAGGCGGGCAGATCACGAGGTCAAGAGATCGAGACCATCCTGGCCAACCAACATGGTGAAACCCGGTCTCTACTTAAAATACAAAAATTAGCTGGGCATAGTGGCGCATGCCTATAGTCCCAGCTACTCCAGAGGCTGAGGCAGGAGAATCGCTTAAACCCGGGAGGCAGAGGTTGCAGTGAGCTGAGATCACGCCACTGCACTCTAGCCCAGTTGACAGAGCGACACTGTCTCAAAAAAAAAAAAAAAAGAAAAAATATTTTTTCTGGAGAGATGGTATCTCCCTATGCTGCCCAGAGTGGTCTCGAACTCCTGGGCTCAAGTGATCCTCCAGCCTTGGCCTCCCAAATGTTGGGATTACAGGCATGAGCTACTGCACCTGGCCTTGGAGTGATTCTTGAAAGCTTAGAAAAGTCAGTGGCCCACATTAAATGACGTAGAGATGACAAAACCATGGCAGACTTAACAAAGGGATCCAAAGATTCATACATACACAAACTAGGATGGAACTAGAAGATAAGACCAAGCAACCCACCTTCACTTATGTTCCTTAGGAGGGTCTGGAGAGCATTCTGTTTACCAAGGTTCCAAGGAATGCCCTGGTTGGGGGGCCATCAGCATCACTGAGAAGCTTGGTAGTGGCTATCCTGGTTTGCAGGGGCTGGTTATATAACATCACCCCAGACCATTCACATTACAGCCAGAGGTGCAGCAGTGGGCATGTGGCCATGGGGACCATTGTTTGTTTTTTGAGACAGGGTCTCGCTTTGTCACCCAGGCTGGAGTGGAGTGGCATGATTACAGCTCACTGCAGCCTCAACTTCCCGGGTGCCAGTGATCCTCCCACCTCAGCCTCCCAAGTAGCTGGGACCAGAGGCATGTGCCACCATACGTGGTTCATTTTTGTATTTTTGGTAGAGACAGGGTTTTGCCATGTTGCCTGGACTGGTCTCAAACTCCTGAGCTCAAGCAGTTCACCCGTCTCAGCCTCCCAAAGTGCTGGCATTACAGACATGGGCCACAGCACCAGGCTATTTATTTTCTATTTTTGGTAGAGATGGGGTCTCACTATGTTGCCCAGGCTGGTCTTGAACTCCTAGGATCAAGGAATACTCCTGTCTCTGCCTCCTAAAAATGTTGGGATTATAGGCATGAGCCATCATGCTTGGTTCATACACTCTTTAAACCAACAGCCATTAAAAGGTGCTGTCTTTAATAGGCAGAATAAGGCCAGGCACTGTGGCTCATGCCTGTAATCCCAGCATCTTGAGAGGCCAAGGCAGGAGGATTGCTTGAGCCCAGGAATTCAAGATCAGCCTGGGCAACATAGTGAGATCCTCCCTACTCTGCCAGTGCCCCACCGTCTACAAAAAATAAAATAAATTAGTTGGATGTGATGCTGCACGCATCTGGACCTAGTTACTTGGGAAGCTGAGGTGGGAGGATCACTTGAGCCCAGGAATTAAAGGCTGCAGTGAGCTATGATCACACCACTGCATGCTAGCCTGAGCAACAGAGCAAGACCCTATTGCAAAATAAATAAATAAATAAATGAAATAATGGAATAGTGTTTCAGAATTCTTCTGCGGCATTGTGCCCAGTCTCTTTAAAACATTGGGGTGGGCCAGGCACAGTGGCTCATGCCTGTAATCGCAGCACTTTGGGAGGCCGAGGCATGTGGATCACTTGAGGTCGAGAGTGAGGACCATCAGTCTTGAACTGATGAAAAAAAAAAAAGAAGATGAGGTCTTACTGGGATGGGATGAGCCCCTAATCCAAAGTGACTGGTGTCCTTATGAGAAGCTGACTGTGTGGCCAACGTGGTGAAACTCCATCCCTACTAAAAATACAAAAAATTAGCTGGGTGTAGTGGCAGGCGCCTGTATTACCAGCTAATCAAGAGGGTGAGGTGGAAGGATCGCTTGAACCTGGCAGGTGGAGGTTGCAGTGAGTCGAGATCATGCCACTGCACTCCAGCCGGGGCGACAGAGTAAGACTCTGTCAAAAAAAAAAAAAAAAAGGAAAGAGAAAGAAAAATAAGAAAAAAAAAAACATTGGGGTGAAGGTGAAAGCAAAGACTTTCAACAGGAATTTTTGCCTCCTTAAAAATGAAGTCCTACTTTACTTCAAGTTTGGCTTGAAGCCAAACTATGCCCCTTCTTACCATGTTTCGTATAAATTCATATTGGCCGTCCCTTATCAGGATACTAGCCTCTTTTTGACAACTCTTTCAGATCTGTTTGGTGTGATTAGATAGGTGCAAATTACAAGTTGTCATAAACTGTGTTCTCCACTTCTCCCCAGCCAGAAGGAATTATTGAAGTCCCAGCCCCTAGTACCTCAGAATGTGACCTTATTGGAGATAGAACCATAGCAGATATAATTAGTTAAGACAAGGTCTCGGTCGGGCATGGTGGCTCATACCTGTAATCCCAGCACTTTGGGAGGCCGAGGCAGGTGGATCACTTGAGTTCAGGAGTTCAAGACCAGCCTGGCCAATATGGTGAAACCGCGACTCTACTAAAAATACAAAACTTAGCTGGGCGTGGCGGGCGCCTGTAATCCCAGCTACTCTGGAGGCTGAGGCAGGGAGAATCGCTTGAACCCGGGAGGCGGAGGTTGCAGTGAGCTGAGATTGCGCCACTGCACTCCAGCCTGGGCAACAGAGTGAGATTCTGTCTCAAAAAAAAAAAAAAAAAAAAAAAAAGAGACAAGATCTTACTGGGATGGGATGAGCCCCTAATCCAGTGACTGATGTCCTTATGAGAAGCTGACTGTGTGGACACAGGCACACAAGAGAGAAGGTCACGTGATGGCAAGGGCAGAGACTGGGGTTATGCAGCTGCAAGTCAAGGAATGCCAAAGATTGCCAGCAAACCACCAGAAGCTATGAAGAGCCAAGGTTTCCCTTGCAAGTTTCAGGGGGAGCATAGACCTGCTGACACCTTAGTTTCTGACTTCTAAACTCCAGTACTGAGAGACAATACATTTTTATTGTTTTAAACCACCCAGTTTGTGGTACTTTGTTACAGCAGACCTGGGAAATGAATGCACAAGTGTATTCTCCTTTGTGAATATTAGCAAATTAAGGATTTTTTTTTTTTTTTTGAGGTGGAGTCTTACTCTCTCGCCCAGGCTGGAGTGCAGTGGCGCGATCTCGGCTCACTGCAACCTCTGCCTCCTGAGTTCAAGCGATTCTCCTGCCTCAGCCTCCTAAGTAGCTGGTATTGAAGAGCCAGCCGCACAGCTGTGTGTGGGAGCCACCTGACTAAGCAGCCGAGACAAGGTGGACAGTGTAAGAGAACTAGTGTAAGTGAGCTGCTGATGAGAGCTGCTAAATAAAACTACATTTCACCTGCCTACGGCCCCCTGAGTGTTTTCAGCTATCTGCTCATCCACTCACTCCCTTTGGACCTCAGCATGAGTTGGAACCTGACCCTGGGCATGACAGTTGGCGTAGTCGTGAACCTGACACCGATGGAACAGTATAGCTCTAAGGCGATCAATTGGAATATGAAACAGTTAATTTTTACATTGAGTTATTTCCATTTGTTAAAAGTGAAAAAGGGGGAAATGATTAAAATCTGCTTTTTTTGTTGTTGTTGTTAAGACAGAGTCTCACACTGTCACCCAGGCTGGAGTGCAATGGTGTGACTATGGTTCACTATACCCTTGACTTCCTGGGCTCAAGTGATCCTCCCACCTCGACCTCCTGAGCAGCAGGGACTACAGGTGCTCACCATCATTCTTGGCGCTCACCATCATTTTTAATTTTTTTGTGTGAGGAGACGGGCTCTCACATGTTGCCCTGGCTGGTCTCTTAACTCCTGACCTCAAGCAATCCTTCCACCTCAGCCTCCTGAGTAGCTGGGTCCATAGGCACACACCATCGTGCCTGGCTGATTTTTGCATTTTCGTAGAGATAGGGTTTTGCCATGTTGCCTAGGCTCATCTCAAACTCCTGGGCAACAGATCAAGCGATCCTCTGACTTCAGCCCACTTCGGCCTCCCAAAGTGTTGGGACTACAGGCATGAGCTGCTACACCTGGCCCTGCTGTCTCTTTAGGAAGAAAAACCCATAAGAACATTAAAGACTTCCTAAAGCAATTGGTCTTAACATTTTGGGGATAAGGTAGCCTTCTTAGAATCTGTTGAAATCCACTAGCCTTTCCCCCAGAAAAGTCCATATTTTGAGTCTGATGCACAATCTCAGAATGTCTGTGGACCCACTAGGGCTATCTGAAAATTCCAAAAGAAGGGACATAGAGGAAAAACTGGCTGAGGGGAATTGCATTAGGAGCACTGGGGGTAGTGAAAACAATCATACCTAAAGTAAGAGAACACCAAAGCATTACCAGGCATGGATGGCATGTTAGAGAGTGGGGAAAAGGCAGGTTTACAGAGTCTGCACTACAAATGAGAAAGTAGGCAAAAAGAAAAAAAAAAGTACTTTGGCAGCTCAAAGTAATAATAAAAAAGAGGGAAGAAAATTACCTTTTTTCCTGTTTTTTGAGACAGGGTCTCACTCTGTCCCCCAGGCTGGAGTGCAGTGGCATGATCTCAGCTCACTGCAATCTCCACTTCCTGGGTTCAAGCGATTCTCCTGCCTCAGCCTCCCGAGTAGCTGGGACTATAGGCACCCATCACCACGCCCAGCTAATTTTTGTATTTTTTTGGTAGAGATGGGGTTTCACCATGTTTGCCAGGCTGGTCTTGAACTCCTGACCTCAGGTGATCCACCTGCCTCAGCTGCCCAAAGTGCTGGAATTACAGGCATGAGCCACCACGCTTGGCCTTATTTTTTTTCCCTTTTGCTTTGATGATATACATTCTCTACATAATGATCATTCAGTACTAGTACAGAAAACACTTGTATTTCTTAAAAACCTAAGCATGATTGTTAACCTCGATGATATTTCCCTGAGGGAGCCCACGTGCTTAGCCAGGGCCAGCAAATAAAGCCAAAGAGTGATGAGTGGAGGTCAAGAGAAAACTCTCAGAGGTCACCCTAAAATCAGCATTTGTGGCTTAGATAACCCTGTTATATTTCAAGGGTTATGTCCCTTCCTATCAGGGAATCTTCCCTTGGTCTTGACATCCCTGACCCTTGCTCAGTATTTTTTCCACTGGCTGACATGTGAAGATAGAACATGGGAAGTGAAAACACACACTCTCTCCCCTGCCTGGGCTATCTATTCAACGCCATGTAATTAACCCTGGGGTGAAGGAAAACACCAGATGTCTTCGCTCATGTGGTATTTTATTCACAAGACACACACCTTTGGAATAGTGGTTTCTTTCCTTTGCTGGGTATTGTTGCTTATGACCAAGGAAATCTAGTCTTTTTTTTTTTTTTTCCCCTGAGACAGGGTCTTTCCCTGTTGCCCAGGCGGGAGTACAGTGGCACAATCACAGCTCACTGCAGCCTTGAACTCCTGGGCTCAAGTGATCCTCTTGCCTCAGCCTCCTGAATAGCCAGGACTATGGGTGCACCACTGAGCCTTCCTAATTTTTAAAATTTTTTGTAGTGTTGAGGTCTTGCTATGTTGCTCAGGCTGGTCTTGAACTCCTGGCCTCAAGTGATCCTCCCATTTTGACCTCTGAAAGTGCTGGAATTACATGTGATAGCCACTGACCCCAGCAGAAACCGAGTCCTTTTTTTTTTTTTTTTTGAGACGGAGTCTTGCACTGTCGCCCAGGCTGGAGTGCAGTGGCATGATCTTGGCTCACTGCAAGCTCCACCTCCTGGGTTCATGCCATTCTCCTGCCTCAGCCTCCCGAGTAGCTGGGACTACAGGCACCCGCCACCACACCCAGCTAATTTTTTGTACTTTTAGTAGAGATAGGGTTTCACTGTGTTAGCCAGGATGGTCTCGATCTCCTGACCTCATGATCCGCCCGCCTCCGTCTCCCAAAGTGCTGGGATTACAGGCGTGAGCCACCGTGCCCGGCCAGAAACCTAGTCTTTTAGAGCTTTTCTCTGTCACGTCACTCCTGAGATGTGGGTTTTCTGGCATCTTAAAAGATGAGGTCTCCACCAAATCTCTTCTCCCATGCATGACACTCGTAAGGTTTATCTCTCAGGTAGATTCTATAATGTAAAATTAAGCTAATGCTGTGGCCCAAACTTTCCCACCTCCAGGATTTACAGGGCTTCTCTTCTGTCTACCACAAATGTCATGCTGAGGCTGGAAGCCTTTTCACACCCATTACACTGTAGGGTCTCTCCCCAGGCGGATTCTTGGTGCACAGTGAAGCATGAGCTTGACGTGAAGCTTTTCCCACACTCGCCGTAAGGGTGGAATTGCTCTTCAGTGGAGCTACCTGGTGGTGATGAGAGCTGAGCTTGGCCTGAAGCTTCTGCCACTCTCACTACATGTTACAGTTTTGTTTCAGTGTGGATTCTTCCATGCACCATCCCAGTGGTGCATGTAAAGTGTTCTCACAGTCAAGGCAATGATATCACCTGTCCCTGGTGCAATTCATGGTGAGGCCTGAGCCAGAACTAAAGCTCTTCTTGCACTTGCCACATGTTTGGGGCCTCTCCTGGGTATGCACTCTCAGCTCTGCTCTGGCTGGAGCTTTTCCTACATTCTTTTTTTTTTTTTTTTTGAGACGGAGTCTCGCTCTGTCACCCAGGCTGGAGTGCAGTGGTGCGATCTTGGCTCACTGCAAGCTCCGCCTCCCAGGTTCATGCCATTCTCCTGCCTCAGCCTCTCGAGTAGCTAGGACTACAGGCACCTGCCACCATGCCCGGATTTTTTTTTGTATTTTTAGTAGAGATGGGGGTTTCACCGTGTTAGCCAGGGTGGTTTTGATCTGCTGACCTCATGATCCACCTGCCTCGACCTCCCAAAGTGCTGGGATTACAGGCATGAGCCACTGCGCCTGGCCTACATTCTTTACACTGGTAGGGCTTCTCTCTGGCATGTGTCCTGTGATGACACACCACGTTAGAACTCTGCCCAAGTTTTTTTCCACTTTCCCCTATATGGGTTATGAAGACTATTTTTTCTGGGCTTATTTTCCAGATATCTCTGTGCACATCTTCACATCGGACCTCTCTCTCCCGATCTCCTCTTCCTGGCTTTGCCCACCTTGCAAAACCATGGCCAGTTTATTTTTTGGTTTCTCCTTATAAGGTCCTGGCAGGTATTTTTTTTTTCACCGTTTTCTGCATTGAAGGACTTTTCCTTCTTCACGTTAGAATCCAAAGGCAAAAGTACAAAGTGAAGGTGTTAGACTTAAAATAGGGTGTGGAACTGGGAAAAAAAATAACAGGAACAATTGCATTAGATTCAGTTTAAGTGTAAGTTTCTTTGAAGTAATTTACAGAGCTCAAAGGCAAAGCTAGAAGGAAGGTAGCTTTGGGTGACTCTGTCGAAACAACCCGAGCAAGGTGTTTTTCATAGGCTCATATGGACTTCTTTTTTTTTTTGAGATGGAGTCTCTGTTGCCCAGGCTGGTGTGTAGAGGCATGATCTCAGCTCACTGCAACCTCTGCCTCCCAGGTTCAAGCGATTCTCCCACTTTGGCCTCCCAAGTAGCTGGGATTACAGGTGCCTGCCACAGCCCTCGGCTAACTTTTTTTTTTTCTTTTTTTTTTTGAGATGGAGTCTTGCTCTGTCGCCCAGGCTAGAGTGCAGGGGCTTGATTTTGGCTCACTGAAACCTCTGCCTCCTGGGTTCAAGTGATTCTCCTGCCTCAGCCTCCCAAATAGCTGGGACTACAGGTGCCTGCCACCATGACCAGCTAATTTTTTATTTTCAGTAGAGATGGGGTTTCACCATGTTGGCCAGGCTGGTCTTGAACTCCTGACCTCAACTGATCCTCCCACTTTGGCCTCCCCAAGTGCTGGAATTACAGGCGTGAGCCACCACACCCGGCCTGAACTGCTTGTGAATGATCATTTTACAGCCTGCCATGTATTTACTTCCTCTACAAAGACCTTTGTGCTTAATTCTTCGCCAGTCTTCTCTACAGTCCCTCATTTAATTGAAATTACTCATTTATAAGCCTCTTTTAACATTTATTTATTACTTGTGTAGCACTTACTAAACATCAGGCAGTCTCCTAAGTGCATTACATGTATTAATTCAGTTATTTCACACAGTAACTGCATTAGGTAGGTACTATCATATATGTGTTTATTTATCAATAGGTATTTTTCATCCATGTAGAAAAGAGTGGTTAGAAAAAGACTGGGGGCTGGGCACAGTGGCTCAGGCCTGTAATCCTAGCACTTTAGGAGGCTGAGGTGGGAGGACTGCTTGAGCCCAGGAGTTCAAGAACAGCCTGGGCAACACAGTGAGACCCCATTGCTACAAAACATACCAAAATTAGTGGGGTGGCATACGCCTATAGTCCCAGGAGGCTGTGGTGGGAGGATCACTTGAGCCTTGGAGGTTGAGACTGCAGTGAGTTGTGATCATGCCAACCTGGGCACCAGAGAAAGGGTCTGTCTGCCATCCTCCCACTCCAGGCCCCGCCAAAAAAAAAAAAAAAAGAAAGAAAGAAAAAAAAAGTATAGCCTCACAGAAATCTTAGGCCACTTCGGTTAGGGAGTGACAGTCCCACGACTAACTTGGGTCTCCTGACTCCTGTCTATGGGACTTTCTGCTAACACTCACCTTCTAACTCCAATTCCACCTGTCCCACGTCAAAACCCCTAATTTCAGCATCTCCGGGTCGGGGTCCAGGTGCCTCACCGTCCCTTTTGCTTGTGCCCCACGCTCCAGACTCCGCGCGCGCCCGGGCGAGGCTGTTGGGTAGGGCGCGCGCACGAGGAACCCAGGATGGGGGACGGAGGTGTTCACTGCAGGCGCCAACCGCATGCTCACAATGCTCACCTGCAGGCCTTGCCACCCAGGGTGGGTATGGAGCACTGGAGTCTTCTGTATAACTACAGCTCTGGCTCTGGATTTTCCGAGATCGCGACTGTGGCCGAGGCAGGGGCACCAGCTCCCAATGGCGCTCAGTGAAGGGCAGGCTGGGTCTGTTCCGCCATTTGCCGGACCGGGGTGGCCGAGCCGAGGACCTGGAGGAGAAGCGCCCTGCGCCCTCGGTCCGCCCACTCCCAAAGCCTTTCTTCGCTATCCCAGGAAGCAGCCCTGAGTAGTGGTTTGCGCCCGGGTGTGGGTTCTGTTCTGCAGCCCAGGCTCTGTCCGTGGTCTATGAAGGAGCCACCTAATACCGAGGGTCTGTGAGCTGGAGTGCCCATTGGCCAGGAGTCCCCAGCTCTGGGCAGAGGGAAGGCTTGGGCCTCAGGCGGGCTCAACACACCCTTAGCCGGTCAGCGTGGGGACCAAGTGTGGTGGGGCTGCAGAGGGCCTAGGAAAAGGAGAAAGGGGTTGAAGAGCAGCTACCTCCCGTTTGCTCTGTCTGGCACAGGGGCACCAACCCCTGGAAGTGGATAGAAGCACTTTAACTTCAAGTTTGAAGTTTGGAAAACTTCAGGCTTCACCTTGTACCCCAGTGAATGGCTAAACTAGCAAATCTATGGCCACTGTCTGATGTGTCCAACAGACGTGCCATTTGTCCCTCACTATGTTTTCGGTATCTTTGAGGCAACATTAAAAATTGGATTTCAGGCCAGGCTCAGTGGCTCACGTCTGTAATTCCAGCACTTCTGGAGGCTGAGGCAGGAGGACCACCTGAGGCCAGGAGTTCAAGGACAGCCTGGGCAACACAGTGAGACCCCTGTCTCTACAAAAAAATAAAAACGATGAGGCAGGAAGATCACTTGAGCCTGGAGGAGGCTGCAGTGAGCCGTGATTGCAAAGTGCATTCCAGCTGAGTGATGGAATTAGACCCTCTCTAAAACAAACAAACAAACAAACAAATCACCATCATCACTATCTTCTTTCTTGTGTCCTGATTTTTTTTTTTTTTTTTTTGAGGAGTCTCGCTCTGTTGCCAGGCTGGAGTGCAGTGGTGCGATCTCCGCTCATTGCAACCTCCGCCTCCCGGGTTCAAGCAATTCTCCTGCCTCAGCCTCCCAAGTAGCTGAGATTATAGGCATGCGCCACCACACCCAGCTAACTTTTTTGTATTTTTAGTAGAGACAGGGTTTCACCATGTTAGCCAGGATGGTCTCGATCTCTTGACCTCATGATCTGCCCGCCTTGGCCTCCCAAAGTGCTGGGATTACGGGTGTGAGCCACCGTGTCTGGCCTTTTTTTTTTTTTTTTTTTTTGAGACAGAGTCTCGTTCTGTTGCCCAGGCTGGAGTGCAGTGGCACAATCTCTGCTCACTGCAACCTCTCCCTCTCAGGTTCAAGCGATTTTCCTGCCTCAGCCTCCCGAGTAGCTGAGATTACAGGCACACACCACCACACCCAGCTAATTTTTGTATTTTTTTTTTAGTAGAGATGGGGTTTCACCATGTTGGCCAGGCTGGTCTCAAACTCCTGACATCAAGTGATCCACCTGCTTCGGCCTCCCAAAGTGCTGAGATTACAGGTGGGAGCCACTGCACCTGGCCTCTTGTATCCTTTTTGAGAACAGGGGAAGTCACAGAAATATCCCGATAGATGGCCTAAATGTCTCATTAGCTGAATTATAACACATGCCCATCTAAAAAAACCCAGCATATTGCTAAACCAAGACTGGCATTAAGACTCACTTCCGGTGGTGTGTGGTAGCTCACGCCTGTAATATCAGCACTTTGGGAGGCTGAGGTGGGTGGATCACCTAAGGTCAGGAGTTCGAGAACAGACTGATCAAAATGGTGAAACCCCGTCTCTACTAAAAATACAAAAAATTAGCCGGGTGTGGTGGTGGGCACCTGTAATCCCAGCTACTCGGGAGGCTGAGGCAGGGGAACCCCTTGAATCCGGGAGGTGGACATTGTAGTAAGCCGAGGTTGCACCACTGCACTCCAGCCTGGGCAACAAGAGTGAAACTTCATCTCAAAAAAAAAAAAAAAAAAAAAAAAAAGACTCATTTCCTGGAATTAGAACAAAAAAGGAAAAGTACATAGACAGGGAGTAACAGAACATCAACAAGGCTCTGATGGAAAAGAGGAAGCAAGGCGATGGCTGTGGACAGGGGAACAGATTTGAGTATAAAAATAAGTGTTAAAAGCGCTATTTAGGCCAGGCCTGGTGGCTCATGCCTGCAATCCCAGCACTTTGGGGGGCTGAGGTGGGTGGATCATCTGAGGTCAGGAGTTTGAGACTAGCCTGGCTAACACGGTGAAACCCTGTTTCTACTAAAAATACAAAAAAAATTAGCTGGGCATGGTGGCGCGTGCCTGTAATCCCAGCTACTTGGGAGGCTGAGGCAGAAGAATTGCTTGAACCCCAGAGGCGGAGGTTGCAGTGAGCCAAGATTGTGCCGCTGCACTCCAGCTTGGGCAGTAAGAGTGAAACTCTGTCTCCAAAAAAAAAAAAAAAAAAAAAAAGCAGTATTTAAAAAAAATTTTTTTTTCAAGACAGGGTCTCGCTCTGTTGCTCAGACTAGAGTGCAGTTGCACGATCACAGCTCACTGTAGCCTCGACCTACTGGGCTCAAGTGATCCTCCCACCTCAGCCTCCCAAGTAGCTGGTACTACAGGTGCACACCACCAAGCCTGGCCAAATTTTTGTATTTTTTGTAGAGACAGGATTTCAATGTGTTGCCCAGGCTGGTCTCAAAACTCCTGGGCACAAGCAATCCACCCACCTTGGCCTCCCGAAGTGCTGGGATTACAGGTGTGAGCCACTGTGCTGGCCTCTTAGTTTTTAAAATTCTTGACAATAATTCACAGAAGGACATATATTTTATATAATAACCTTGTACACATACACACATTCATGTAACTGAGTTTCATGAAACATACTATGTAGAAAAATAAAATCCTAGTTAATTACAAATATAATTTTATTAACGTTTAATTACAACATACTGCAAAATCCTTTTAAAAGTACAAATACAATTTTTTTTTTTTTTTTTTTGAGATGAAGTCTCACGCTGTTGCCCAGGCTGGAATGCAGTGGGATTATCTCAGCTCACTGCAATCTCTGCCTTCCTGGTTTAAGAGGTTCTCCTGCCTCAGGCACCCAAGTAACTGGGACTGCAGGCATGTGCCACCACGCCTGGCTAAGTTTTCTATTTTTAGTAGAGATGGGGTTTCACCATGTTGGCCAGGCTGGTCTTCAACTCAAGTGATCTGCCCACCTCGGTCTCCCACTGCTGGGATTACAGGCGTAAGCCACCACAACTGGCTAAACACAGAATTTTGTAAAGATTTTATTTAATGTGATGGGTGTGCTTGTCTGTTCATAAGTTCCTTCCAGTCAGGAACACACGAAGATAATGCTACCCGCATATCTGGTGCACTATTGAGCCTATTTCTCTTCTTTGTTTTTAATCGTGTCAAGATTGAAAATCCTAGTTCACACAAATACGTAGTTGTGAATGGTAGTAACAGCAATATACTCTTCCTACTTAGCAGTGGAAAGTCATCTTTAATCTTAATCCAAAATGCTGATAAACTTAATATCTTATAATAATTCTTTAGTGTGAATGATGAACTGAGCTGCAATAATTCATTCTCTTCTTCAGGCTCCAAGTTTAACTCAATTATTGATTCTGGGTTTTGAAAAGCAAATGGATCTTTCATCCAAATATTTTCCTTTAATGATTCAAATTTCTCTTCCGGAAAGTAATAATTAAAAGTTTGAGACAAAGAAGTGAGATGAAACAATATCTCTAATTTTATTTCTTTTAAGCAGTCTTCATTAATAATGTTCTCTTCGATGTGTTGCAATAATGTTGGAAACATATAGTAGCTAGGGCGGTTACTTTTAAGTCTTGCTTGCCACAATAATAACGTCTTTTGGAATCCTAGAATATGTTCAAGATACTGAAATATATCATTGTTTTTCCCCTGCATTTTCAGGCTTAATTCATTAAGAATGCCAAAAATATCACTTAAATATGCCAATTTTGTTACCCAAATGTCATCTTCAAAAATATTTGCCAAATGAGATTGCTTTTCAACGAGAAAAATGTAAATCTCGTTCCTGAGTTCATATACTCTGCTCAATACTTTTCCTTGAGAAAGCCAACGAACTTCTGTATGAAACAATAAGTGGGTGTGGTTCACTCCAATCTCTGAACAAAATATTTCGAGAAGTCGGCTATTCAGTGAGCTTCCTTTAATAAAATTAACAATTTTCACTGCATTTTTCAATACATCCATTAGACTTGGTGAAATTTCTTTGGATACCAAAGCTTCTCGATGAATAAAACAGTGATTCCAAACAGCATTGTTGAGGGTTGCTTCTAACAATTTTTCAGTAAGTCTGCTGTGTTTTCCGGTCATATTTGCTGTTCCATCACTTGAAATTCCTTTACAATGTTTCCAGTTTAATTTATACTGACCAACAAGGCAGTTTTCTAATTCAGTAAATAAATCTAATCCAGTTATATGTGAATTTAAATTTAAACAACATAAGAGATCCTCTACAAAATCATCTTGCCACACATATCTGACATAAACCAACAGTGTGGGACAACTTGCAATATCAGTGCTCTCATCGAGTTGGATTGCAAAGTCTATACCGGACTGCAGCCGTGTAATAAGCATTGCTTCCAAATGTTTTGCAATCGTACAGATTCGACGAGATATTGTATTATCACTAAGAGGTATAGTTCTTAGTTTATCAGCTGATTTGTCATCAAAAATTGTCCGTACCATGTCCATACATGCTGGAAGGATAATTTTTTCAGCCGCTGTGTGAGCCATTTTCTCTTTTGCCACTCTATATGCAACTAAATACGATGATAATAAGGCTCTCTCATTCATAGTTGTAGAGCGACTGAGAACTTGTGGCGATGACTCTACTTTGTTTCTTTCCTTTTGAAAATGGTCTTCTTCATCTTCCTCCTCCACCTTCACTATCACGATGCCTTCCATCTCCTGGGTACCCCCTGGAGACAAATCTGTAGTATCCCTTGATTCAGGAGTCATTATTCAGGTTCCAGGAACTGGTTCACTTGATCCAAATAGGGTCTGTTTTGCAGGGCTGTCCTTTGTGACCTAGGTTTTATGAGATCAGGTTTTGCTATCCTGCAGGGTAGAAAAACGTAACAGCAGTATTAAAAAGCAACATGGTATTGCTGGGCTAACAACTCATACAAAACAATTCACTAAATCTAGTGGTGTGACATGGTAAATGATGAGCAACTGTCATTCATGTTGGCTGTGTGTCAGGGAGATTTGGTGTACTATATACGCCACTCATTTAATACCCAGGGAAACCTAATGAGGTTCACATAATTACTATTCTTATATTACAGATGAAAAATAAAAGTTCAGAAAGATTAAATGTGTCTAACAACCCACAGTAAGTATAGAACCAGCACTCAAATCCAAGTCTGAAGCGAGTGTCCTAAATATGCTGCTACACTGCCAACTTTAAAAAGTGATCTGGTCATTCTTTTTTTTTTTTTTTTTTTTTTTGAGATGGAGTTTCGCTCTTGTTGCCCAGGCTGGAGTGCAAGGGCACGATCTCGGCTCACTGCAACCTCCACTTCCCAGGTTAAAGTGATTCTCCTGCCTCTGCCTCCCAAGTAGCTGGAATTACAGGCCATGTGCCACCACGCCTGGCTAATTTTGTATTTTTAGTAGAGATGGGGTTTCTCTATGTTGGTCAGGGCTGGTCTCGAACTCCCGACCTCAGATGATCCGCCTGCTTCAGCCTCCCAAAGTGCTGGGATTACAGGCATGAGCCACCGTGCCTGGCCGATCTAGTCACTCTTATAAATGATCATCAAGGCCAGGCACGGTGGCTCACGCCTGTAACCCCAGCACTTTGGGAGGCTGAGGCAGGCGGATCACGAGGTCAGGAGATCGAGACCATCCTGGCTAACATAGTGAAACACTGTCTCTACTAAAAATACAAAAAAATTAGCTGGGCGTGGTGGTGGGCGCCTGTAGTCGCAGCTGCTCGGGAGGCTGAGGCAGGAGAATGGGAGGCAGACTTTGCAGTGAGCCGAGATTGGGCCACTGCACTCCAGCCTGGGCAACGGAGCAAGACTCTGTCTCAAAAAAAAACAAAAACAAAAAACAAAAAAAACCATCAGGTAGGGTACATAGGGTACACAAGATGATCCACTGGGGCATAGGGAAAAAAATGAGAACTTGTATTTCTTAAAAATAAGAAATTAAGCTGTATAATTATTCAGTATTATGAATACTGAAACATGTTCATGTTACATAGATCCATGAATTATTCTGGAGGGAGAATGAGACTTCCACAACACATGCGATTGACAAAACACCCTCATTTGTTTGTTTGCTTTTAGTACACTGCAATATTTCACCATTCATGTGAGTTTAGTGGATTTAAAGATATTACCTGACTTAGGAAACAACAGGTGCCGGAGAGGATGTGGAGAAATAGGAATACGTTTACGTTGTTGGTGGGACTGTAAACTAGTTCAACCACTGTGGAAGACAGTGTGGCGATTCCTCAAAGATCTAGAACTAGAAATACCATTTGACCCAGCCATCCTATTACTGGGTATATACCCAAAGGATTATAAATCATGCTGCTATAAAGACACATGCACACGTATGTTTATTGCGGCACTATTCACAATAGCAAAGACTTGGAACCAACCCAAACGTCCATCAATGATAGACTGGATTAAGAAAATGTGGCACATATACACCATGGAATACTATGCAGCCATAAAAAAGGATGAGTTTATGTCCTTTGTAGGGACATGGATGAAGTTGGAAACCATCATTCTGAGCAAACTATCGCAAGGACAGAAAACCAAACACTGCATGTTCTCATTCACAGGTGGGAATTGAACAATGAGAACACTTGGACACAGGGTGGGGAACATCACACAGTGGGGCCTGTCATGGGGTGGGGGAAGTGGGGAGGGATAGCATTAGGAGATATACCTAATGTAAATGATGAGTTAACGGGTGCAGCACACCAACATGGCACATGTATACATATGTAACTAACCTGCACATTGTGCACATGTACCCTAGAACTTAAAATATAATAAAAAAAGTAAATAATAAAAAAAAACTTTAAAAAAGTTATTACCTGACTTTACTAAATGAACCCCCCCCCCTTTTTTTTTTGAGACGGAGTCTAGCTCTGTTGCTGAGGCTGGACTGCAGTGGCACGATCTCGGCTCACTGCAACCTCCGCCTCCAGGGTTCAAGTGATTCTTCCGCCTCAGCCTCCCGAGTAGCTGGGATTATAGGCGCCCAACACCATGCCCAGCTAATTTTTGTCTTTTTAGTAGATACGGGGTTTCACTGTGTTGGCCAGGCTAGTCTCAAACTCCTGACCTCGTGATCCACCCACCTCGGCCTCCCAAAGTGCTGGGATTACAAGCCTGAGCCACAGCACCTGGCCAACGAACCCCTTTTCTTTGGTACTGTGTCACTTAGCCTCTCTCAATAATGCAAGTAACTTTCTGTATGTTGGTGGCACAAATGGAAATGAATGTGGGGCCATAGGTTTTGCTTCGCTGAATGTTAAATTCAGTCTATCGGCAGATTCCAAAATTGGAAGAGACCTTGAGATAATCTATTTTACTTTACTTAGGACACATTTGAGACTTGGTGGGTCTATGTGTTTCATCCAAGAACATCAATGGCAGAACTGGTACCAGTCCCCAATGGTCCGCTGCACCGTCCACAAATTCCCTTCTCTCCTTTATCCCTCGATGTCAAGCATAGATACCTCCCACAACTGAAAACCCCCCATGTCCGAAATTGCTCATTTAAAACCCTTCCTGGCAGGGCGTGGTGGCTGACCCCTGTAATTGCAGCACTTTGGGAGGCCGAGGCGGGCGGATCACCTGAGATCAGGAGTTCATTTTCCCAGCCTGGCCAACATGGCGAAACCCCGTCTCTACTAAAAGTACAAAAATTAGCCGGGCATGGTGGCAGGCGCCTGTAATTCCAGCTACTCAGGAAGCTGAGGCAGGAGAAGCTTGAACTCGGGCGCTGGAGGTTGCAGTGAGCCGAGATCGCGCCACTGCACTCCAGCCTGGGCGACCCTGTCTCAAAAACAAAAAAACCAACCAAAGAAACAAAAAGACCCCTTCCTAAAGTCTTGAAAGGAAAGGGTGAAGTGTAAATGAGCTTTTCCTATTATATCCAAATCACTTCTTTATTCAGTAGGCTTCAAACATTCTCTTTTTTTGTTTTTGAGACAGAGTCTCACTCTCTCTCTCTGTCTCCCAGGCTGGAGTGCAGTGACGCGATCCTGGCTCACTGCAACCTCCGCCTCCCGGGTTCAAGCGATTCCCCTGCCTCAGCCTCCCAAGTAGCTGGGATTACAGGCGTGTGCCGCCACGTCTAATTTTCTGTATTTCCAGTAGAGACAGGGTTTCTCTAGGTTGGCAAGGCTGATCTCAGAACTCCTGGCCTCAAACGATTCGCCTGCCTAGGCTTCCCAAAGTGCTGGGATTACGGGCGTGAGCCACTGCGCCCGGCCTTCACTCTAATCACCACCATAATGGTACTGGGTTTGAGGGTGAACATATCATCCGCGGACACTGGCTTAACGAGCCCATCCGAATAAAACAAATTATAAGGCCAATGGCACTTGGTATCGTGTAAGATCGCCAGAATTTTACAACTCGGGGTACCCAGGAAACCAGAAAAGCCCCCACCACAAGAAAAACCAGTGGGCACAACTGGGGAGCACAGATATCTGACTGGGGTCATTTTGTCCGCGCGTCTTTGGGGTAAAACACCAGGACTGGGGGTCCAGAAGGGACACGCAGACCGCCTCTCTCCAGTCCCAGGGGTGTCTCCAATCCGGAAACCAAAACTTCGTTCCCTTCCCACCTGTATCCAGGGACACCTCTGCTGGGGGACAGCGCTTGCCACCGCCGAGGCTGGCGCGAGGAACGGGGGCACGGACCCGCTTCCACTCCGTCCCGGGCGGTCGTGGCGAGGGGATTGCAGGACACAGCCGTGCACGTCCAACTCTGTCCCCGCCCGGAGAAGTCTGGGATGCTGGGATAGAAGGGGTTGTGACTTTGGGGACCAGGAGCACTAGACTCACATCCAAGGCCCCTGGCCTTCAGAGCCCAGGGAAAGCGTCACAAAAGCCGGAAGTGCGTCACACCCGCCTTCCGGAGCTGCGCTCCGCTTCGGGGTCCTCTCTAGGATCGCGGGAGGACTTTGCATCCCTGTGTAGGGCTCTAATCTCGGGTTTGGGGATCTTGCTCCTCAGCTTGTCCGCTCCGAGGAGGTGCACAGGGCGGGGAAAAAGGGATGAATTTCCCTTTATGCCGCCCTGCTCAGATATTTATATGTTCCTTCTATTTTTCTTTTGACAATAATTGTAATAGTTACAATAAAAATAGTGATTGTGGCAGAGGGGCTGAATGAAACGAGGGTGGAGACAGGAAGATCAAGAATAAATGGTTTCACAAATCGAAGGGATTGTCTCTTGAGACGCTGATTATGTACGTATTGCCAGTTGAATGGGCAGTATTTTCAAATACTTGATCTATAGGCAACAGACGTTCTTTCCAACACTAGATAGTTATAAAATTCTGAGTTTGCCTTATGTTTCCAGGGAGTTTTCAGATTAGCAACGGTGAAATAAGTTGAATTTGAGGCGTTTTGGCTGTCCAAGTGTTATTGTAATAATTAGGGCTTCTATGATTAGATCAAGAATAACTTCACCTTTTATAAAACAGTAACTGAGACCTTGAATGGCTGGGGCATGACTCTAAAAGTTCTGGGCAAGTCTGTGGTACAGCCCAATAAGATAAAAGCCTACAAAAGGAACGGCTACCTGATACAGAGCCTATGATTACGTGGTATCCCGAATTACCTTCTAGACCCTCACTAATGCTCCATTCCTTAGGGGGTTTGATCTTCCTATGGTTGCCATTTTCTACCTACCCACGAGTCTTCTCAATAATCCACTTAAGTGCATCTTTGCTCCATATATATATATATATATATATATTTGTTTTTCCTCCTAGGGCACCGTCAAGTCCAATCTTTGCTCCTTTATCACTGGCTGGCTTTCTAACCTACAGTCCTCCGTGATGACATCATAGTCTCAACTTATTCCTCCAGATACATCCTCATATTTCCTTCCAGGGTTCCAAGTCATCGCTAAGAGTCATTACATTGCTACACACTGTATTTTTCTTCTTTGTCTAAAGTCTCTCCTCCCCACCCGTCCCCATTCCTACACTGAAGTGCCTAAAGGGTCCAGGAAGGCAGATTACTGAATGCAGTTGACTGGGTATATGATTTTGTATTTATGTTGTGTGTGTGGCAGGAATTGTAGGCATCTCTATAACGACTCCTTTCTTTGCCTACAGACCTACTGGCACAAGAAACTCAAAGTGGCCTGGTGGTATTCTGTTTTCAGTTCAGTGGCACGATTTAATGTTTCCTAGAGGAAATGTTCTTCCTGGAAATGAGGATCATAACCCAGCTGGCTCCAGATTTCGGAGCGAGGAGGCACAAATTCTACAGGTGAGTGGCTGGGTGTGATAGTAATAGAGGCTACTCCTGTATGCACATAGTCCTACTGGAGACACAATACTATATATCCATTTTGGCCCAATGCATTTCAGTGCATATACCATATCCTGAAGAACTGCTCCCAACTTTGCAAGGCATTACATCTTAATCGCAATTTAGCCCAGTCTTCAACAGGCCATTCCAAAACCCTATCTGGCTAGCTGCTTCTGGATGATGAGTATGCACCATGAATTTTGTAGCTTCGAGTTCACTGTCACACCTCCTTGGCTATCGGTGGGTTCCTTAGTTTCAGGTATGTCAATGGATAAGGCACCCTGTAAGCTCTCAGATGGTGGTGCTGCTGGAGGCAAAGTAGTTGGGGAAGACAAGCTCATTTAGAGCATATATCAATTCTGGTAAGAACAAATTGATGCCCATTCCAAGGTAAAAGGGATCTGATGCACTCAACCTGGTGGTAGCTGGTATCTCTAAGACTCAGTGTTGGTCTCTAATGCTGGCAGGCTGGACACTCCACCATGGTGAGAGTTACATCAGCCTTGGTAAGAGGTAGACCATATTGGCCGGGCACGGTGGCTCACACCTGTAATCCCAGCACTTTGGGAGGCTGAGGTGGGTGGATCACAAGTTCAGGAGTTTGAGACCAGCCTGAGCAACATGGTGAAACACCGTCTCAACTAAAAATACAGAAATTACCTGGGTATGGTGGTGTGTGCCTGTAGTCCCAGCTACTCGGGAGGCTGAGGCAGGAGAATTGCTTGAACCTGGGAGGTGGAGGCTGCAGTGAGCTGAGATCACACCACTGCACTCCAGCCTGGGCAACAGGGCGAGACTCCGTCTCAAAAAAAAAAAAAAAAAAAGAAAAGAAAAATAAGAGGTAGCCCATATTGTTGGGACCACGCACAGCCTCTATCCCTGCTACCATGGTCTCTGTTCATAAGCCTATTGCATAAACAATAAGATGGTCCCTAACCAACAAGCCAAGCCATTCATCACTGCCTAGGAGTCAATGCATATCCGTACCTTAGGCTACCTCCTCCAAAATATGGCATGGGTGACCAAATGTACCATTGCTCACTGAGATAATTTTTCTTCACCAGTATGCTTCAGGGCAATGCGAATGGGGCTGTAATGAAGAACAGTCTGTTTCTGGAAGATGCCAACATGCTGAACTGACCCAATCCCCAATCTGTGCAGAGGCCAAGGCTCTTCTGTCTCCATCAGTTAGTTGTAGGGAACTTCTATAAGGCCATAGGAGTAAGTTTATGGGAGAGGTGGCAGTAGAGCAGAGGTAAGTGACCTGGGAGTTTGGAAACGTGGGTTTTGTTTTGTTTTTTTGCCTTAGAAGGCATGACCTTGCTCCAGAATCTTAGGTATTTGTGCTGTGACTCTTTATGATGGGTTGAATTGTACCTCCACCTCATCCCCAATTAACAGGTTGAAGTTCTAGCCCCTAATACCTCAGAATGTGATCTTATTTGGCAATAGAGGCATTGCAGATGTAATTACTTAAGATGAGGTCATAGTGGATTAGGGTGGGTCCCTCATCTAATGACTGGTATCCTCATAAAAAAGGGAAGTTTAGAGATAGTACACAGGGAGAATGCCAAATGAAGATGAGGGTAAAGACTGGGAAAATGCTTCTTACGACGCCAAGGAATGCAAAATATATCCAGCAAATCCCCAGAAACTAGGAGAGAGGCATGGACAGATTCCTTCTCACAGCCTCAATAGGAACCACACCTTAATTTCTGACTTCTAGCCTCCAGACTGTGAACCAACAGATTTCTGTTGTTTAAGCCACCCGGTTTGTGGTACTTTGTTATAGGAGCCCTAGCACACGAATGCACACTCTTATTGGGGTTTGCCAGCAACTCCATACAGCACCTGTATCCATCAAGGATATTTCTGGAACCACTGAATTTGCAAGTAAGCTTGCACTGTTGCTTGGATTTACTATAGAGTGCTCTCTTGCCCCAATAAAAAGTGGAAGCTGGCCGGGCATGGTGGCTCACGTCTGTAATCCCAGCACTTTGGGAGGCGGAGGTGGGTGGATTGCTTGAGGTCAGGAGTTCAAGATCAGCCTGGCTAACATGGTGAAACCCCTCCACTACTAAAATACAAAAATGCTGGGCGTGGTGGCGGGCGCCTGTAATCCCAGCTACTAGGGAGGCTGAGGCAGGAGAATTGCTTGAATCCAGAAAGCAGAGGTTGCAGTGAGCCGAGATCACGGCACTGTACTCCAGCCTGGGCTACAGAGCAAGACTCCGTGTCAAGAAAAAAAAATAGTAATAAATAAAAAGTGGAAGCTTTTTAGGTCACCTAATACATGTGTTGGAACAGTTTTCTCAGGTGCAGAATATGCTACCTCCCAAATCCAAAGGGGCCCACCAGGACCTGTACTAATTTTTTTGGGATTAGAGGGTGCAAGGTGGAACAACTTTCTTTTACCTTTGGGTGATGTCCCCAAACCACTGGGCCCCACCAAAACTTCATCCGTTTGATAAGTGCCCATATCTTCAGGTTTCTGTACTGCCTTAGTAAGAAGTCTTACTAGGATATCTATGACCCTTGTCACTTGCTACTCACTGGGTACTACTAGCATTTGTCATGAATATATGGACCATCATGATGGTTGGGTAAAGTTCCTGCGGACTACACTGTGACAGAGAACAGGTCTCAGGATCCCACCCTCTCCCTGTATGAGCCACGACTTTGACTCAGGGGACCTGCCGAGTCTGCACAATTGGTCTCCTTTACATTACTGTCACTGTTACAAACAGATCCTCGGCCTAATTTTCAGCTTAGCTAGATGCAGAATTACCTTAGTAATTTATAAAAAATCAGCTATTGTATGTATCTAGATCTATTTCTGGACTTTTTTTTTCTTTAAGAAATTCAACCTCATATTTCTGGACTTTTCTGTTCTGCTCTGTTGATCTATTTGTCTCTATGCTGATACCATACCATCCTGATTACTGTACCTTTAGGAAAAAAATCTTAAAAAAATACAAGTATTCCAATTTTATTCTTTTTCAAAATTGTTTTGGCAATCCTAAATCCTTAGCATTTCTATATAAACTTTAGAATCAGTTTGTTAATTTGCACTAAAAAAAACAAAACAGGCTCGGTGCAGTGGCTCACGCCTGTAATCCCAGCACTTTGGGAGGCCAAGACGGGCGGATCACCTGAGGTCAGGAGTTAGAGACCAGCCTGGCCAACATGGTGAAACCCCATCTCTACTAAAAATACAAAAATTAGCTAGGTGTGGTGGTGCCCACCTGTAATCCCATCTACTCTGGAGGCTGAGGCAGGGAAATTGCTTGAACCTGGGAGCTGGAGGTTGCAGTGAGCTGAGATCACGCCACTGCACTCCAGCCTGGGCGACAGAGCAAGACTCTGTCTCAACAACAACAAAAAGACAAAAAAGAAAAAAGGTAACAATTTTTTGAGTTGTTTCCACCTCTGTCATCTGGCAAACTGTTAAAAGAAAATTTTGCTCAAAAGCAAAATAGCAGCTGCTGTTTCTTAACACTTTGTTATGTTTTGATGAGTACTGGTGGGAAGTGGCCTCTTTAAGTGGGTACCTTTTGTGGTCCTCTCCCTGGAGCCAATTGCCTGAGTCAGCTAAAACTTGGACGCGATGTGCCTCACTGCCATAGCTCACTCACCTTTGCTGCTGAAATGGTTTCCCATCACATTGCTAATAGGTACAACCTGTGAAGGGTTCTAGGTGGGGAAATGGCAACTCAGGAAGAACTCCAAACCTTTAGCTCTCCTAGGATATTAAATGGCCGTTATGAAGAGGAAGAAGTACTGTGTCATCTATTGTCCTGGGGACCTGTCAACAGGAACAATAGATAGACATCACCAGGGGTGTATTTCTGTTCAACACAAGGAAAAGTTTCTAATTGGAGCTGTCCAGCATGAAATGGACTAAGCAGTGCATTTTCTTTCTCCGATCCTGACTCCACTGTGACGGGCACTGCAGACTAGAGAGATTGTGTCCTAGTATGAATTTAGGTTGGATCAATGGTACTTAGGGATAAAGAGAGGAAAGGAATATCAGAATCTCCAAGAAGCTGACACATTTTGAAAAAATATATAAAATGCCACACTTCAGGTTTTCTTGTGTTTAATTTGAAACGTCCAGTAACATTAAAGAACAGCATTTGATTTGCTTAAACAAAGTAGTAACAGCTGAAGTTCCTTCCAAATCACTTTTCTGATTCTCTAAGAGGCTTGCCTATGCCTTGCAGATCTAGCTTCACCTACAAGACATATTCTGTAAGGATCCAGGTTCAGCAAGGTGTCAGAATGTCCTAAGGGTTTCTGTCCCGGCGCTCTGCCTGTCCCGCTTGTGCACCATGCTTTTGCCTATCCCTGTTTCTGCATAGATTTTAGTCTTCCCACCAGGGACGCAACTGTCAGTTTCCTCCGTCTCTCTCGGTTCCATTCCAATCTGCTCATCTCCCCTCCCGTCCCCGCTTTCTCCAAGGACCTACTGAGATTTCGATCCCACAACTTAGTGGGTCCCATCTCACCCAGGCCCCGCAATCCTCGCCTTCTACTTGTCAGCGTTGTACTACACTCTGAGCAGGCACCCCTGTGCTACTCACGGAAGCGGGGCCATTAGGTCGGCCATTCCTCCTCACCCCAACGACACGCACCCACTGGGTCGGGCCGCCTCCTTGCAGGGAGTCTCAAGGATGGGCTGGCGTCAGGGAGGGGCCCCGGGGGCGCTTTCCCAACACTGGTCGTAGTCATTGTTGGTATAACGGCTAGAGACGCCCAGTGAGTTAGCATGGAGGGCAGTGGGACCGGAAAAAGACGTGGAAAAGCTGCGAAAACGAGCCTTCGAATCATGGACGCGCGGGCCCAGCTCCTCCTCCGAGTTCCTCATCCGAGTTCCTCATCCGGGGCCGTCACTCACATCCGGGGCCCTCACTCACATCCGGGACCCTCATCCGGGGCTCTCACCCACATCCGGGACCCTCATGCCTGGGCGGAGGAGGGGGGGCCCTCATTCGGGACCCTGCACTCCGTCGCCGGAAGTGCCACCGAGAAGCGCCGGCCTCGGGGCTGTCTACAGCGGCCCGGGAGAGGCTGTGGTGGCCCCGAGCGCGAGTGTGTAGGTGACAGGACAGCGGCCAGGCCCGCCCCTCCCCTCGGTGAGTACCCGGAAGCCGTTCTGGGGTCGCAGCGGGGTGGCAGCTTGTTTTGCCTTCACGGGAGTAGAAGGAGGCGGCGTCCGGCCGCGGCCGACGGTAGTTCGCTTCCCCGAGAGTGCGCGGAGGCCCGGGTGCGAGGAGGGCCTGTTTCTCTTCAGCCCTGGTTCATTCACCTCGCGGACCGAGGGCCCCGCCGTCAGGAGCCGGCGACCGTGCCCTGGTGCGAGCTGGTCTGTATGTCCCCACTGGTCCTTTTGGGACTTTGCCTTGGCCTAAAAGGGAAGTGGGAGGAGGGCAGCGCCGGGCAAGGCCTTCTGAGGACCGAGCTGGGAGCCGGGCAGGGGCCCAGGGCGAGGGTGGTGGGAGGGGGACGGTACCCTCATGCGTCCTTGGGCCTGAAGGACGCCGCTCAAACCTGTTCGAACCGCAGCTCTTACCTGCGTTGCTCTCAGGATTCCGGGAAAAGGCCGGTCTAGCTGGTCTGAGTTAGCGAAGGGCCTGACCCCAAAAGTGGAGTTTTATTCGCCAAGCCCGTGTTGTAAATCGGAGTGGGCTGACGGTGTTACCAAGATATTCCTAGGGGGCCTGCTGTTTTATTTATTTAAATGAGTTTATTTACGTAAACGCGGGCCTGTCACGGTGGTTCACGCCGTAATCCCCGCACTTTGGGAGGCCGAAGTGGGAGGATCGCTTGAGGCCAGGCGTTCGAGTCCAGCCTGGGCAACATAGCGAGACTCCCATCTCTGCTAAAACAAAATTAAAATAAAATGAGCAATCATAACTAGCATGTTTCTCTGGGCACCAACTTGAGCCTCCAAAGACGATTGTAAATTTTAAATATTTTGTTTTGTTTATTTGAGGTGGGCTGTCACGCTGTCATACAGGCTGGAGTGCAGTGGCGCAGTCATAGCTCACTGCAGCCTCTACCTCCCAAGCTCAAGCGATTCTCCTGCCTTGGCCTTTGGAGTAGCTGGAACTACAGGCCTGGGCCACCTAATTATTATTATTATTATTATTATTTTTGTAGGGACGGGGTTTCACCATGTTGTCCAGGACGGTCTGGAACTCCTGAGCTTAAGGGATCCACCCGTCTGTGCCTCCCAAACTGTTGGGATTACAGGCTTGAGCCACCGCACGTGGCCAATTTTAAATATTTTAAAGTTTCCACAGAAAGCTTTACACTATTAAATTGTACCGTGTTAATTTTTTTAATGCCACAAATTCCAAATTAGAGACTCTTCTATGATTTGGTTCTTAAGTATTTAAAGCTGAAGCATATCCATATTTCTTTTTCTTTTTTTTCTTTTTTCTTTTTTTTTGGGACGGAGTCTCACTGTGTTGCCCAGGTTGGAGTGCAGTGGCGCGATCTTGGCTCACTGCCACGTATGCCTTCTGGATTCAAGCAATTCTCCTGCCTCAGCCTCCCGAATAGCTGGGATTACAGACCCGCACCACCACGCTGGCTAATTTTTGTATTTTTAGTAGAGAAGAAGTTGCACCATGTTGGTCAGGCTGGTCTTGAACTCCTGACCTCAAGTGATCTTCCCGCCTCAGCCTCCCAAAGTGCTGGGATTACAGGCCACTGCGCTTGGCCCCATTTTTCTGTTACTTATTTAGGGTGGTTAATCATTATCAACTAATTTTTATTGAATATCCATAGTGTGTAAGATCCTTTGTAAAGTCCTGACGATATAAAATGAAATGCTTTAACTTATTACAGTAATTTCTCTTAATCTTACCTTGCAGTGATGGTCATTGTCCTCCAGAGCAGTGATGGAGGAAATACCAGCCCAGGAAGCAGCAGGGTCACCAAGGGTCCAGTTTCAGTCTTTGGAGACCCAGTCTGAGTGTCTGTCCCCAGAGCCTCAGTTTGTGCAGGACACCGACATGGAACAGGGACTCACTGGGGGTAAGGCAGAGAAAGCACTTCCGTCTGGGAGAGTGGGAGTGTGGAGGGGCTCCCGAGGGGGCTCCTGGGCCTGGTTTGAGAGAGGCCAAGAACTGGAATAAGAACATGGTCCCTAGAGGGAGGAATGAAAGAGGGGGCAGATGTGACTCAGTTCAGTCCTAGTCTGAGCCCCTTTATTAAGGATAGCTCATCTTTCTCAAATAAGCAGAGTGATGGCTGCTTACTCGCTGTGGTGGTTTTTCCTTCAGGCAACCTTCACTTCATCCCAGTTCTCACATCCAGAATAATTTCTAAGATATGCTGCTTTTGCCACATCTCACAGTCCTTTCCTGGCTCTCACTTCCTCTTAGGTTCAGGACCTTTCTTTCCCCTGTTCCCTTCACTTAGTTTTTCTTTGCTTTGTCACCTGCCATCCATTCTGTTGTAACTGCAGTGTTTTGTGACTAGACTAAATTTGGTCAAGGAAGCAACCATTTAATTCCTTGGTTGAACACAATGCCTGTATGAATGTATATATACTGTATTTTGACTACGCAGTCACACTTTGCTGTATCGTATAGGTAGGTTGGTCTTTTTCTTCCTTTGTTTTGTAGGAGCTGTGTCTTAGATTGCCTGTGGTTAACTCTAGTGCCTGAAATAACTTGTGTGTCACACACACAGATCAAGTGCCACAATGTGTAGAGTGCTGTGGGGGATTGTGGGACTGTGGAAAAGATGTCGAGGAAACAGATGACCCTTTCTTGTTCTTGGGGGCCTTACACACTGGTTGAGACAGCACCCATTCACAAGAGAAACGCTGATCAAGTGTCTAGAACAGTGCCTGGAAAGGGTCAGAAGTCTGCTAAATAACCCTAGCCCAGGACAAGTCCTCACAAGTCTTTATGCTTTGCTTTGCCCATCTGCAAAACAGGTATAGTCTTACTCTTCTGTAAGAGGACTGTCATGTGATGAAGATAAAGTGAAATACAAGCTTTCCTAAGAAAATCCTGCATCACAGGTCAAAACACGCATAAGGCATGCAAGTACTGAGACGAAGCAGAGTAGACACACCCAATACCTGAAAAATGTTCATTGGTTTTAATAGAGTATTGAGGAGGGTCCTGCTGACACCCCTTGGGCTGGAGAGGCCTCCTCTGAAAGGGAGCCCTGGGAAAGGGCTGCTCTCACTCTTCACTCCTTTCTCCTCCCTCAGCTCCACCTGTTCCTCAGGTGCCTGCTCTTCCCCGTGAGGGAAGCCCAAGAGACCAGGCAGCTGCGCTCTTGACAGCCAGGTACCAGGTGAGCTGAGGAACCCTCTGCTTTTCCTCAGGGACTATTGCTACTGATGGAGTGTGGCCTCTCTCTCATCCCATCTGTAGACCTTGCCTGGAATTTTTTTCAATAGCAGACTCCATTTTGGGAATTGATCCTCTTCGGAGACCTGGACTTCACATAAACCAACTTCCCATCTCCCCAGTGCCATGAGCAAACTCTGTTTTCTCTTTGTCTGTGGTTGTGTGATGGGTGCTTATTAGATGTTTAAGGGTTATGGGCTTTATTCCGTAGGTTCTAATCTGTTCTCCCTCCTCCTCAACGTAAGTACACAGTGGATACCCTCTCTATGATCTTCATTCTCTGGCCATGGTGCTACAGTGTTCTCATTCCTCAGAGCAGCCAGGATGTGTTATTTCAGGAGTTTGTGACATTCGAGGATGTGGCTGTGCACCTTACTCGAGAGGAATGGGGATACCTGGACCCTGTTCAGAGGGACCTCTACAGAGAAGTGATGTTAGAGAATTATGGGAACGTGGTCTCACTGGGTAAGGACTTCCTTATTATTCGGTTTATCTATTTGAATTTCTTTACTTTCTTGTTTCTTCCTAAGTATAAGGTCTCTGAGAAGGTCTGTAGAGTGTGGCTTAGATTCCAGGACTTAGAACCTCTGAATCCTTATCTTTCACATCTTCTTCTCCGGGAGGGGTAATTAACGTTTGTTTGGGGGTGCCAAGAAGAGACATTCTCCTCCTTATCCCCAGTTCATGTTTATGGCCATTGTGGGGCATCTTTTCCCTTTTAGCAAAGGGAAACTTTCTTGTGCTTTGCTTGATTTCTCACCCTTCTTTTCTTTTCCATTTTTGTAGGAGAGACCCCAGGGTGGCCTCCCAACCTCCAACCAGACACTTTCCTCTTTGTTATCTCAGTGTCCCTGTATTAGAGAATTGAAGAATTTCCCATTTTTCTAGGAAAAAGAAATGCTGTTTAAAAAGACAGGCTAAATTCCTTCTTGTTGAGTAGTCCCTCACCCCTTAAGATCCCCAGATGTATCTCCAAGCAGGCAGAACTTGAGATGTCATTTGAAGGCATGACTCACTGTGAGTACATTTCAGTGAGTCACCCAGAATGGTAATCCCACGTAACCACACCCAGGGCAGCAGAAATCTCAGACGTTTACCCCATGCTGAGGTGGGGTCAATGCTTAACTCATGTCTCTCCCTTGTCATTTTGAAAGGTACAGTGGGAAGCTGGGATTAGCCAAGCTGTAGTGCTGCCGGGAAGCATCAGTGGGGTTTGTCGGCAGCTCCCTTGGTGTGAGCATTGTTCCTTTCTCTTTAGTTTATTTTTTATATTATATTATATTTTTTATTTTATTTTATTTTTAGATGGAGTTTCACTCTTGTTGCCCAGGCTGGAGTGCAGTGGTGCAATCTCAACTCACTACAACCTCTGCCTTCCAGGTTCAAGCGATTCTCCTGCCTCAGCCTCCCAAGTAGCTGGGATTACAGGCATGAGCCACCACGCCTGGCTAATTTTGTATTTTTAGTAGAGACGGGGTTTCACCATGCTGGTCAGGCTGATCTCGAACTCTTGACCTCAAGTGATCCACCTTCCTTGGCCTCCCAAAGTGCTGGAATTACAGGCATGAGCCACCGCACCCAGCCTCCTTTTTCTTTAGTTTCTTGCTTGCTTCTGCACTCTTCTTTTTGTGTGTGTAAATACTGAATCATGCATTTTCTTTTCTTTTTTTTTTTTTCCGTTGGCTTTGTCTATGCTGGTGGCATCCAGGGCATTGCTTTGTCTCCCTGATTATGCTCAGGATTCAAGGTCTTCTTATTTGTGGGGAGGCAGCCTGCCCACTGGGACGGTTTTTAGTGTGTTTTCCATTCCTGGCTCTTTAATCTTTGTAGGCATACTTCTCCGCCTTCCCACCACCCGGATTCATAGTGTGAATTCCTGCCCGGCCCTGAGTCATACCCAGGCAAGTGCTTTCTCTGGAGAAACACTTGCCGTCCTTACAGCAGGAATCTCCAAGAGATGGCCCAAGTATCGGCTTCCCATCGATATTGCTCGTCCCTGCTCGGAAACTCCTTTTCCACGATTGTGAGATATTAAAATTGACTGATGGAATAGAAGCTCCCCAGGATGCCACCACTGTGTAAAATCGCAGCTCCTCAAATTACCTCTGTTTAATTTCAAATGTTAGGGTCCAAGGAAGCCGTCTGTTGCAACCAGATGTGTTTTGAACCCAGTTCATTCAGAAACCATGGTTGGTGGTCATCATCTACTTGTATTGTGAAAAACCAGAAATTCCAAATTCAGCTCTTCAGTTATGGTCTTTTCATATTATTTTAGAATGTGAAACTTATGCTGTGTGCCCCTCCTTTTATGTGGCGAACACAACCTGCCCCATATGGTGCCTAACTCTCCTGTGAACCCTGGGCTTCCCTCATGTTTAACATTCTGGTTTCCTCCTTCCTTGAAGTCCCTGTGGCCCTCTTCAAGGTCCTACCTTCCTCCCCTTTATTCTTTGTGGTTCTGTACAGATTGATGCATTTATATTGCCTTTCCTGATTAAGTGTTCCTTACTCTGTCCTTGATGGAGAGGAGAAGGGAGGGCAAAGAAGTTAAATTTATTTCAGGGCATCAAATTGAATATCTACTTAATAACTTTGTAAACTGTAAAGTGACATACATATAATTGTAAAGTACTGTTAATTTTATCTAATAATTACAGAGTTTCCAACAGTTAACCTGTCTACTTTTTGGAGTAAAGAAACTTTGTAGCAGTTTAATGCAGTCTAATAGCATAGTATGCTATAGACTGAACTTTATCCCATTTCCTCTCTTATCTCTGCACTGCACACTCGACATGCAGTCGACATGCATACACACTTTTACACATACAAGAGACACACGCACAGTGCAAGAAAGCCTTCTACTCATCTTGCTTTTGTGATCAAGTTAGCAGCATCTCCTTAGCAGTTATTTTTACAATCCTTGGGAAATCATTTTCATATTTTTGGGTTCAGCAGACTTCATCTGAAAATTAACCCATTTATGCCTAGTGTTCCATTATTGGAACACTAAGCTTGCGGGAATTATTTATGTCCTGCTGCTCAAGGTCATCGCCAAGGTCTGATTTTTAACAAAAATTGCAACCTCCAGCATAACTGGGTTAAGTTTATACATTTATTAATTTAACTTTTTAGGGTTGTAAGACTTTTTTTTTTTTTTGAGACGGAGTCTTGCTCTGTTGCCCAGGCTGGAGTGCAGTGGCACCATCTCTGGTCACCGCAAGCTCCACCTCCCGGGTTCATGCCATTCTCCTGCCTCAGCCTCCCAAGTAGCTGGGACTACAGATGCTCGCCACCATGCCTGGCTAATCTTTTCGTATTTTTAGTAGAGACGGGGTTTCGCCATCTTAGCCAGGATGGTCTCGATCTCCTGACCTCGTGATCCGCCTGTCTCGGCCTCCCAAAGTGCTGGGATTACAGGTTGTGAGCCACTGCGCCTGGCCTCCAGATTGTATTTGTCACAGACATCAGAACGTTGGTCCTTTGCTTAAGTGCTTCCACTATGCAGCAGTAAATATACAGAGTACAAATAGCTGAGTAAAGAAGTCGGTAATAAGTAATTTTCGTTACCACATAATTGAAAAAGGAACATACTCCATTGATGGTGAATGAACAATTTGCCTCTGGGTCACTATCCATAGGGAAGTTACCTGTTACTTAGTGTGGTAGATTAAGACCCAGAAAGGGGACCGGGTTGCTTTTCACATGGGTAAGTGTGGCAGGTGCCCTATTAGATGATGGCCTCAGAAGCATGCTTGTTAAAATTCTAATTGATATTAACTGGGTCAGTAGATTGGGAATGTTTGGCACATACTCTCTGCTTTTTTAACTTGATGTCATAAAGGACTACAGTTATTTTGCACAGAATGTTTTCCATTGTCACAGCTATTTAGTATTTATTGAGCAGCCAATATGTTATTGGGTACTATATATATGTGTGTATACACACACACACACACACACACATATGTATATACACACACACAGACATAGGACATTTGTGTGTGTGTGTGTGTGTGTATATGTATATATAAAGGATATGTGTATATATCTCATTTAATCCTTACCATAACCCTGTGAGCAGATGACACTGCTCCTATTTTATATCTGAGGAAACTGAGGCTCAGAGAAGTTAAGTGATCTTTGCAGGATCAGTGAGAGGCTTGGGACCCAGATCTGCCTCTGAAGCCCCTGCACTTTTTCACTACTTTGTGCCCTTAGGACAATAAGTTCAACTACACATGGAGTTTTTAATATTTTTAGTGAGTTGTGTGTACTCTGATGACAAGAAAAATTCAAAATGCCATGACAAATTGGACAGACAGGCCAGTATATAGTTTGGGACCAGAAAGGACATGCATTCAAAAAGTAAAGCTCTCTAGGGACACATTCCAGTCCAACAGGTATCTACAAAAGAATGATATTGCTAAGGAGAGATATTATTTGTGTATTAAGGACCAGGAAGAAAAGCGTGAAGCTTTCAGATGGCTAAAAGCATAGCCGTAGTAAAAGCAGCAAACCATATGATAAGGCAAATTTTAAATATTATTATTTTTGAGGCAGGGTCCCCTCTTGTTGCCCAGGCTAGAATACAGTGGCATGATAACAGCTCACTGCAGCCTGGACTTCCCTCCAGGCTCAGGTGATCCTCCTACCTCAGCCTTCTGGGTAGCTGGGACTATAGGCCTGTACCATCATGCTAATTTTTTTCTATTTTTAGTAAAGAAGGTGTTTCGCTATGTTACCCAGGCTGTTGAACTCCTGGGCTCAAGTGATCTGCCTGCCTCAGCTCCCCAGAGTCCTGGGATTACACATGTGAGCCAACACCATGCTCAGCTTTAACTGTTATTTTTGAAGACCAGATTAAAATAAATTTTATTAGAAAACTCTCAAGATTTAAATAAAATAATTTTTTTTTTGGAGACAGAGTCTTGCTCTGTCGCTCAGGCTGGAGTGTGGTGGCACAATGTCAGCTCACTGCAACCTCCGCCTCTCAGGCCCAAGCCATTCTTGTGCCTCAGCCTCCAGAGTAGCTGGGACTACAGGCATGCACCACCATACCCAGCTAATTTTTGTATTTTTAGTAGAGATGGGGTTTTGCCATGTTGGCCAGGCTGGTCTTGAAGTCTTGGCCTCATGTGATCCACATCCAGCCTTAAAATCAAGAGGTTTTAATAACTTAATTTTAAAAGGAAAAAATGTAAAGCAAGTGCATATTTTGAAAGCATAGAGTCAGCCAGGCGCTGTGGCTCACGCATGTAATCCCAGCATTTTGGGAGGCCAAGGCAGGCGGATCACCTGAGGTTGGGAGTTCGAGACCAGCCTGACCAACATGGAGAAACCCCGTCTCTACTAAAAATACAAAATTAGCCGGGCATGGTGGCGCATGCCTGTAATCCCAGCTACTCTGGAGGCTGAGGCAGGGGAATCACTTGAACCCAGGAGGTGGAGTTGAGGTGAGCCGAGATGGTGCCATTGCACTCCAGCCTGGGTGACAGAGTGCAACTCCGTCTCAAAAAAAAAAAAAAAAAAGCATTCACGTCAATGTCAAGAGAACCTGCTACTAATGCTTTCTTTGATAGGCAGTATGATAGGTTGGAAAGAATATAAACTGGGAACAAGCTTGGGTTCCACTTACCAGCTGTAGTATGTTGAACAAATTATTTAATCTGACACTCATTTTCTTGGTTTATAAAACATGAAAAATAATGTCTACCTTCTGGGTACAGGATTGAATTAGATTATGCATATAAGTACCTGGCTTGTGTCGGGTGCGGTGGCTCACGCCTGTAATCCAGCACTTTGGGAGGGTGAGGTGGGCGGATCACAAGGTCAGGAGTTCGAGACCAGCCTGACCAACATGGTGAAACCCCGTCTCTACTAAAAATACAAAAATTAGCCGGGCATGGTGGTACATGCCTGTGATTGCAGCTACCCAGGAGGCTGAGGCTGGAGAATCGCTTGAACCCGGGAGGTGGAGGTTGCAGTGAGCCAAGATCATGCCATTGCACTCCAGCCTGGGCGACAGAGCGAGACTCCATATCCCCCGGCCAAAAAAAAAAAAAAAAAAAATTAAGTACCTGCCTTGTGCTAGTTACTTTAATATTTTGGAAAGAATAGCAAGCGATATGAGCTATAGCCCAGATTTTTTAATACAAATAAAAATTTCAGGAGTGTGTTCAAATTATTTATTTATAGTGGAGTTTCCTCAAATTTATTATTGTTTGGACTATTGTCTAGGGATTTGGATTTTTTTTTTGAAACGGAGTCTCACTCTGTCGCCCAGGCTGGAGTGTAGTGGCGTGATCTCGGCTCACTGCAACCTCTGCCTCCCGGGTTCAAGCGATTCTCCTTCCTCAGTCTCCCGAGTGGCTGGGACTACAGGCACCCGCCATCACGCCCGGCTAATTTTTGGTATTTTTAGTAGAGACAGGGTTTCACCGTGTTAGCCAGGATGGTCTCGATCTCCTGACCTTGTGATCCGCCTGCCTTGGCCTCCCAAAGTGCTAGGATTACAGGCGCGAGCCACCGTGCCTGGCTGGGGTTTGGATTTTTATTGTAAAGGATTTCCATTTCCTTGATAATAAATCATCTTTTAGATCCCTTTTAATTTTTAATTTTAATTTTTTGTAGAGATGGAGTCTCACTGTGTTCCCCAAGCAGGTCTCAAATTCCTGAGCTCATGAGATCCTCCTGCCTTGACCTCTCAAAGTGCTGGGATTACACGTGTGAGCCACCATGCCTGGTCCATAGGTCCTCTTGATTCGTTTGTTGGTTGATTGACTGACTGACTGACTGACAGGATCTCACTCTCACCCAGGCTGGAGTACAGTGGTGTGATCTTGGCTCACTGCAGCCTCGGCCTTCTGAGCTCAAGCGATCATTCTGCCTCTGCCTCCCAAGTAGCTGGGACTACAGGCGTGTGCCACCATGCCTGGCTAATTTTTGTATTTTTTGTAGAGGTGGGATCTCACTATGTTGCCCAGGCTGGTCTCAGACTCTTGGGCTGAAGTGATCTGTCCGTCATGGCCTCCCAAAGTGCTGGGATTACAGGTGTGAGCTTCTGCGCCCAGCCATAGATCCCTTTTAATTAACACTTCTGCGACTCCAATTATTTAGGATCCTGGTTCACCGTATGTTACTCTAATCACTTTTTCTCTGTTGTTTGTATTTAACTTTTACTTCACTGTCAATATTTTATAAATCATATTAGAAAACTCAAGATTTAAATAAAATCAAAAAGTTTTAATACATTAATTTTAAACAGGAAAAATGTAAATAAAGCAAGTGCATATTTTGAAAGCAAAGTTTTTTTTTTTTTTTTTTTTTTTTTTTTTTTTTGAGACGGAGTCTCGCTCTGTCGCCCAGGCTGGAGTGCAGTGGCGCGATCTCGGCTCACTGCAAGCTCCGCCTCCCGGGTTCACGCCATTCTCCTGCCTCAGCCTCCCGAGTAGCTGGGACTACAGGCGCCCGCTACCACGCCCGGCTAATTTTTTGTATTTTTAGTAGAGACGGGGTTTCACCGTGTTAGCCAGGATGGTCTCGATCTCCTGACCTCGTGATCCGCCCACCTCGGCCTCCCAAAGTGCTGGGATTACAGGCGTGAGCCACCGCGCCCGGCCTGAAAGCAAAGTTTTGAGTTAAATTTAGGAAATAGGCATTTAGGCTAGTGCCAAGAAAACTTACACGTTCTTTCTGTGTGTAATTTGGAGGAAGGGATGGATTTTGTTCACAGTCATTATTTATTTTTTTTCAGGGCTTGTTAGGAGGCAAAATCATAATTTTTTTTTTACTAGCAGATTGTTTAAAGGCTAGGTTCTGAAATAAGACTGTGCGGGTTTGAAAACTAAGCATTACCAGTTATTGTAACCTTGGGCAAGCTACTTAACCACTCTGAATCTTAGTATTCCCATCTGTAAAATGGCTATAATAATAGTTTCTACGTTTTAAATTTATGGTATTAAATGAGTGAAAACCTAGAGAGCTCTTGGCATGGTACTTTGCACCTACCAAGTACTTAGTAAAACTTAATAATATTTTGATGGTACTGATGATACCCTGTTCTCTCTTCTAAACTGTGATATTGTATCTTTACCTGCTAGGCATTTTCTCTTTTAAAAAAAAATTATTTCAGTAGTTTTGGGGGGGTACAAGTGGTTTTTTGTTACATGGATGAATTCTAATACATAGTGGTGAATTCTGAGATTTTAGTGCACCTGTCACTGGAATAGTGTACATTGTACCTAATATATAGTTTTTTATCCCTTGTCCCTTCTCCCACCCTTTCCCTTCTTAGTCTCTGAAGTCCATTTTATCACTCTGTATGCCTTTGCGTACTCATCTGCTGGGCATTTTCTCTTATACCTTCCTACATTACGTTAAACACACATCTAAAATCAAACCCCTCATCCCACATGAAGACCACCTTTTTTGTTGTGCATATGTGTTTTAAGTGTAGATATGGAGTAAGCAGCCAGAATTTCTTTCAGTTACCAAATATCGACAGACACTTTAAATATCTCAGAGTTAAAAGTTGCAAATTATGTTATTGGAATTCTGAGAACAATATTGATTGCTGCTTCATGTTACACTAACTTTACTTTTTAAACTTCTGAAACGATTTCATTTGACAGGGCGGACCTTAATTAAATATATGTCCACAAGGAGAATTGACTCTAAATGTCCCACAGGATTTCAGAAACACAGTAAATACCTTTCTTCTATCTATTCTGATCTCCTTGCTCATAGGCTCTCACATGGAATCTTTGGGGCAGCTGTCAGTTCTTCATATTTTCCAGCCCCAATGCCCTTTTTATAAAATTGGGTAGCTGTTAATACATTGATACTTGGGCGCACAGAGTTGGCACTCAATAAGTAGCTGTTAAGTAAATTAATCAAAAGAATTGCAAGATACAAGATACCTGGTCCCTTCTATCAAAGAGTTTATAAATCAAGTATGAATGACAATACCTGAAACCACTTAAAAAAAAATCTATGTAAACACCGTTATATGTGACATGTCAGGATAAGAGGGAACAACTAATAAATTTTGTACACATTCAGTAAATGGAGAGAAAGGTTTTTGGAGATGAGGGGCTTGAGCCAGACCTTGTATGTGTGCTATTAGAAGCTTTCTGGGCTGGACACATTTAAAAACTGCCCTTTGATACTAATAGTATTAAAATTCTGTCTCCTTGGAAGCAGACTGCCTGTTGCTTTAGCTTTAAAAGAGATTTATATCCAAGCATTGCATTATGCAAGCCATAGAAAGACTGTTTTATGTGAAGATGCACTGATTGCACTTCCCTCTCTATATTTTATTGTAGTTAGTTGTTTAGAGCTGTCTCTGTGTAGAGTGTGAGGTCCTCGAGGGAAGGGACCTTCTTGGCCTCTTATCCCCTGCATACTTTGCATAGAGGAGGCACTTCATAAATGTTTATTGAATAAATGCTACACTCCTAATGGGTAAGAATGTGTCATATTACTCTTTGTTTTCTTATGTGTACTGAAACAAATTGTTTCTTGAGATTGGTCCTTAGAATATTTATTCAGTTTTCACTGATTCTCTTGCTACAGGTTAGCTAACCATGCAGCAGGTGCTTGAGTTTCACCTTTCTCCAGTCCAGCAGAATTATATTTTGATGACCTCCATTTTGATACTTGTAGACCAGATCTAATCCGAAGATTAATCTTTAGGTAACAGATGGAGAGTGATAATGATAACTTCTGTGAAGACAAACCCATGCACACATTCTGTTGTCTGAATAATATTTAAATGAATCCTTCTGCTCCCAAGTCATCAACTTGCCCCTTAACACACATCCCTCTAGAGCACAAATCTGAGCTCCTTGTAGATCTTTGCCCTCTTCACTCTCCAGACCTTCCTAATTAATGTCTTCTCAGAATCGACCTTCTGTCTCTCTTAATCATTAGTTAAAAGAAAAAGTGGCAGATGTAGGACCTGGGGATACATTGCCACATCCCATTTCCTTCTCTATGAGCAGGATTTCCAATTTCCAAGCCTGATGGGATCTCCCAGCTGGAACAGGATCTACAGGTCTTTGATCTGGAAACTAAGACTAGAGAAGTCTTAAGAGATAACTGCTCAGGTGAGTAAGGCAGAATCAGATAGAATTAGTAGGGAAGTAAAGTTCAATTGTTGAGCCAAGTTGTAGCTGCTTTGGCACTCAGAATGAAGAGCTCTGTGTGTGTCCTAGCATGGAGAGTTCCCTCCTTTTCCCTTCAGTTAGGTTGACCCTTCCCATTTGTTTAGTATCCGTGCACATGTCGTACTAGACCCCAATCAAGTTGCTTATCTAAAATTCTTTCAGCTGTTTCCCTATTATTTCCTTACTCTGCTGAACATGTCCGCTGTTTTACCTCACTGCTCCTGTTTATGCCCTTAACTTCTGCTGCTGAGATTTTGTGCCTGTTTTTCAGAGTAAATAAACTTTTCTTGTCCTTGTAGATACTACATTGTTTAGTTTTCTCATCTGAGTTTTCTTTTCCTAAGCACAGGGTACAGATTACATTTGCATTTTCTATTTATATATTGTATCAGATGGAGAGACCAGAGAAGAGAACAAGCTGTTGATTCCTAAGCAGAAAATTTCGGAAGAAGTGCATTCATACAAAGTGAGAGTAGGAAGACTCAAACACGATATTACCCAAGTTCCTGAGACTAGAGAAGTGTATAAGTCTGAGGACAGATTAGAAAGACTTCAGGAAATTCTAAGGAAATTTCTGTACCTGGAGAGAGAGTTTAGGCAAATAACAATCAGCAAGGAAACCTTCACCAGTGAGAAGAACAATGAATGTCATGAACCCGAAAAAAGCTTCAGTCTGGACTCTACTATTGATGCAGATCAGAGAGTTCTTAGAATACAGAATACCGATGACAATGATAAGTATGACATGAGCTTCAACCAGAATTCAGCCTCTGGTAAACATGAACACTTAAATCTAACAGAGGATTTTCAGAGTAGTGAATGTAAGGAAAGCTTAATGGATCTCTCCCACCTTAATAAATGGGAGAGCATCCCTAACACTGAGAAATCCTATAAATGTGATGTATGTGGGAAAATTTTCCATCAGAGCTCAGCCCTTACTAGACATCAGAGAATCCATACTAGAGAGAAGCCCTACAAATGTAAAGAATGTGAAAAGTCTTTCAGTCAGAGCTCAAGTCTTAGTCGACATAAAAGAATACACACTAGAGAAAAACCTTACAAATGTGAAGCATCTGATAAATCCTGTGAAGCGTCTGATAAATCCTGTAGTCCAAGCTCAGGCATAATTCAGCATAAGAAAATTCACACCAGAGCCAAATCTTACAAATGTAGCAGTTGTGAAAGAGTCTTCAGTCGTAGTGTCCACCTTACTCAACATCAAAAAATTCACAAAGAGATGCCCTGTAAGTGTACTGTATGTGGCAGTGACTTCTGCCATACTTCATACCTACTTGAACATCAGAGGGTCCATCATGAAGAGAAAGCCTATGAGTATGATGAATATGGGTTGGCCTATATTAAACAACAAGGAATTCATTTCAGAGAAAAGCCCTATACGTGTAGTGAATGTGGAAAAGACTTCAGATTGAATTCACATCTTATTCAGCATCAAAGAATTCACACAGGAGAGAAAGCACATGAATGTAATGAATGTGGAAAAGCTTTCAGTCAAACCTCATGCCTTATTCAGCATCACAAAATGCATAGGAAAGAGAAATCATATGAATGTAATGAGTATGAGGGCAGTTTCAGTCATAGCTCAGATCTTATCCTGCAACAAGAAGTCCTCACCAGACAGAAAGCCTTTGATTGTGATGTATGGGAAAAGAACTCCAGTCAGAGAGCTCATCTAGTTCAACATCAGAGTATTCATACCAAAGAGAACTCATGAATGTAATGAAGATGGGAAGATATTTATCAAATTCAGGCTTCATTCAGCATCTGAGAGTTCACACCAGGGAGAAATCATGTATGTACTGCATGTGGTAAAGCCTTCAGTCATAGCTCAGCCATTGCTCAGCATCAGATAATTCACACCAGAGAGAAACCCTCTGAATGTGACGAATGAAGAAAAGGTATTAGTGTTAAACTCTTAATCGACTCCTGCAAATCTATACCAGTGAGAAATCTTATAAATGTATTGAATGTGGCAAATTTTTCATGCTATTAGTATTTTCATACCTTAGTCACATTTGGAGAATTCACATGGGAATAAAATTCCATTGCTGCAATGAATGTGAAAAAGCCATCAGTCAAAGAAACTACCTTGTTTAGTATCAAATTCACGCCATGCAAAAAGATTATAAATGTAATAAGCGTGTATGTGTGTGAGGAGATTCAGTCATAACCCAACGCTCATTCAACATCAAAGAATTTATACCTAAGAGAACTTATTTGGGTGTAGTAAATGGCAGATCTTTCAATAGGAGTTTAACTAGTCTTTGTCATATCAGAATATCCATAGTAGACAAGAATTTGATGTAACGCAAATGGAAAAACTCGACACCACATTTCAGGCTTTACCCAACATCGAAATAATGGAGAGAAAATTGTTGATTATTTGTTTATGAAATTGTTAATACATAGTCCCAATCTTTTTCATTGCACAAAAATCTAGGGTTGACTTGGTAAATGCAGTGACATTTTCTCATGGAGTTCCTTTATTTAATATGTATTCTAAGTAGGTACATTTATTTTTACTTTTTTATTATAATTTTGATATTAAAAAGAACAGAGATGGGGTCTTGCTTTGTTGCCCAGGCTGGTCTTGAACTCCTGGCCTCAAGCGATCCTCCCACCTGTCCTCCCAAAGTGCTGGGGTTACAGGCGTGTGTCACTGTGCTGGGCCTATTTTATTTATAGAACTCATTTAAGCTGTTTTTATTTTAATATGCCCTATAAACATTTTTATATTTTTTGAAATTGGTTCTTAGTGTTCACAACTTCCATAAGATACTGCTAATGCACCAGTATTAAAACACATCGACGTAAGTAGCTCATTTAGCTTTTTCTGCTGTTCTTGGCCCAAGTTCTTTCCAAAACCAACTCTTAGGCCTGCTCTTTACTAGGGATCTTATGTCGTATTGCTTTACAGCCACAACACTTGGATTCCTGTTGATTAACTTCTCCATTCTCTTAAGCACCTTTAGAAGATTTAGAAGTTTCCTAGTTTTAAGTGTTTCACCAGCAAGTATTCCATACCTACTTGATGTTGCTGGTCTGGTGTCTTATTTCCTAAAGTGAAGCATCTTTTTTTAAAAAAGAATTTGATTGAAAATATATCCAGTCCAATATAAGTATGAAGGATTCTCTCTCCTGAGATTGTAGCAGGCAGCCAAACATTTTCAAATGATGCCCAAGGTTTTAGCTGTCTTGTGTGCATCCACAGTCTGCTAAGAAGACAGATGATAAGGACATCAGGGAGCCAACAAGACTCCTAATAGCCTCACTACATTCATCCAGTGCCTATTCTGCATGCCTAAGCTTAGAGTTCTTTTATATACCTCTAAGGCCAGCAAAATGCTCAGGTCTGCTCTTGGTAGGGTAAACATAAAGAAGATACACAGGCCGGGCGTGGTGGCTCACACCTGTAATCCCAGCACTTTGGGAGGCTGAGGCGGATGGATCACGAGGTCAGGCAATCGAGACCATCCTGGCCAACATGGTGAAACCCCGTCTCTACTAAAAATACAAAAATTAGCCGGGTGTGGTGGCACGCGCCTGTAATCCCAGCTACTCAGGAGGCTGAGGCAGGAGAACTGCTTGAACCTGGGAGGCGGAGGTTGCAGTGAGCCGAGATTGCACCACTGCACTCCAGCCTGGGCGACAGAGCAGGACTCTCAAAAAAAAAAACAAAAACAACCATACACACACACACACAAATCAGCATCATAAGGGAATGTAGCCTTCCAACAGAGATGATGCTGTTCGTATGTTAATCTCAGAGACAGTATTTCAAGAGAGTGGCAGGTCTGTTCCTGGTAAAATTTTAACCATTAGGATTGCAGATAAATGTTTGAATTCTGCTCCTCCCTCATCAATCCAGGACAGTATTTAAAGTGTGAGGGCTTTGTGTATAGTTGTTTATCCATTACCACATTTTTGTATTTTAATAGTCTACAGGCTATATAAAAGAACATGGCTTTTTGGCTGATAAAAGTGATTACAGATGTTGGCTCAAGTTCAGGGCCACCATCATATACCTAACAAGAGTTCATGATTCTTTAGGTAATGTCAAAACATTTTGTATTTTTCCATCTTAAGCTTTATAACATTTTGTGAGTAAGACAAATGTTATTTAAAATTCTTGTTGTCAGTCCAGCAATTGAGGCTTTCATAGTTCAGTGTTATAATACTCAGTAGGGACCCTTAACAAATATATAAAAATATATTGCTCACTCTATAATCCTCCTATGGCTAACCTCTAGGATAGTTCTGCCACTATATTTTACTTCTTTGCCATCAGCAAGAGTAGGATTTCATCAAGGCAAGGTAGGAATCTAAATGAAATTGATATATAAATGAATTGATCTAAATGTAAAAGCAAATGAAAAATGCATGTGTTTTTTCCTATCAAACATGTATACCCTTATGTATAGAGACCAGTAGTCACGTATGGTGACTGAAACAGGATTATGTAATCCCTAAAAAGCAGAATATGTAAAAATCACATGTATGCGTTTGGTTTAGGAATGTGCTTTTGTACTTCCACTTGAATAAAGGTGTGTTTGGTATTCTGAGAATTTGTTTCAAACAAAATCTGAAGGTCTCAGACAGAAGCGTTTGGGAATGTTGGAATCACATCTCTGGCTGCAACTCCTTTCCTCCCTGGAACTTGCTTCACAGCAAGAATGGGTCACTTTCCTTTGCATTGATACAAAGCTTGCTTTTCCACAGACCTCTGGAACAAAAGCTGAATGTTTGGGACTTAAAGGGGATTTGATTGGGAAGTTGTTGGTATATAAAATAAGACTAAATAGTTCGAGGTTTCAGTAGAACTAGGAATAACTTTTTGTTTGTTTGTTTGTTTGTTTTTTGAGACAGAGTCTCGTTCTGTCACCCAGGCTGGAGTGCAGTAGCGTGATCTCGGCTCACTGCAACCTCTGCCTCCTGGGTTCAAACGATTGTCTTGTGTCAGCCTCCCAAGTAGCTGGGATTACAGGCACCTGCCACCTTGCCTGGCTGATTTCTGTATTTTTAGTAGAGACCGGGTTTCACTGTGTTGGCCAGGCTGGTCTCAAACTCCTGACCTCAGGTGATCTGCCTGCCTCAGCCTCCCAAAGTGCTGGGATTACAGGTGTGAGCCGCTGTGCCCAGCCATATTTTTTAAATAAGTAAAACACTTTAAAAAAGGCAGACTCAAAATAGTCCTTTAGGGCAATCCTTTAAGCAGATATTTAATTGGCCTGATACATGAGTTTGTGTTCTGAGTCATTTTGGTCTTGAAAGGGGAGAGAAGAGAAATACGATAGTAGAGGGCACTTTTATCCTCTGTCTTTCCACCTACCTACACACACGTATGTTTGTACATATCTAAACTTTATTCTCAATTCTGCAAAGCAGCTAGCTTCATTTTACAAAGGAATATTTTAGTAAACATACCCCAGGCCAGGTGCAGTGGCTCACACCTGTAATCTCAACACTTTGGGAGGCTGAGGCGGGCAGATCACTTGAGGTCAGGAGTTGGAGACCAGCCTGGCCAACGTGGCGAAACCCAGTCTCTACTTAAAATAGAAAAATTAGCCAGGCATGGTGTTGCGTGCCTATAACTCCAGCTACCCGGGAGGCTGAGGCACAACAATAGCTTGAGCCTGGGAGGCAGAGGTTGCAATGAGCCAAGATTGTGCCACTGCACTCCAGAGTGAGACTCTGTCTCAAGAAAACACAAAAAAACAAAAAACAACAATATACCCCAAAGTGATGTTGGTATTACACAGATCTCAAAACCCAGAGAAGTTTGATAGCTCTTCATTCCCTAGTACATCGCTGATGACTCACTGTCATTAGTTTGCAACTGATCTCAAGTGCTCCGAGAGCTCTCTGGGATACTAGGAGAGAATATCCTGAGATTTTTTTAGGGAGCTAGTCAAACCCCTGCTCTGAAACAGGGTTGGACAGTTTTGACAATGGCAGGTCACAGGTCAAAGCTCTCAAATTTCATATCTCCTGTCAAGATACCGCTGCTGCCATCACCAGATTTGCATTTCCATTACACCGTGACCAAATTTACTCTTAATATTTTTCTGATAACCAGAACTTGCTGGTGGGCATGTATCCTTGCTAAGAGTCACTATCACCTCTGGTTATAGCAGTGGAGCAAAGTGGTAATGGGAAAATTCCTAGGTTTTTGGCCTGAGCAAAAGGGTGGATAGAAGTAGATGACAGGTGGGGAACACGGGGAGAGGGGCACGGAGAGTTTTAGCAAAAGATCTAGCATGTCAAAGCCTGCATGTGAAAGTATGGCACTTTCCAGGTAATAAGTGAGGTATGGAGAAATGCTTCACTGTAGGATGTAGTATGTGGGCAACTGAGGAGGTTGAAGAACCAAGTTCAAAGGAGGCCCCTAGGGATTAGAGAACCAAGCACTATAGGATTCCCACATCTAAAAATGTTGCCTTCATTCATCCATTCATTCAGTAAACATTTAGCAGTGTAGGACTGGCATTGTTTCAGGAGGGATGCCCTGGATTTGGAGATCTTAACATGTAACTAGAGAAAACATTGGCATCCTGGGCTGTGGTGGGAACTAGCACCCAAAAGGTAACTCTGCTGGAGTCAGCAAACTGACATCTGTCCTTTTTCTAACATTTGTATCATATGAAACCACTTTTTTATTTCTTTTTCAAACAGAATCTTGCTCTCTCGCCCAGGGTGGAGTGCAGTGATGCGATCTTGGCTCAGTGCAACCTCTGCCTCCCAGGTTTAAGTATTTCCTGCCTCAGCCTCCTGAGTAGCTGGGACTACAGGCACCTGCCATCACACCTGGCTAATTTTTGTATTTTTTGTAGAGACGGAGTTTCACCATGTTGGCCAGGCTTGTCTCAAACTTCTGACCTCAGGTAATCCACCCGCGTCAGCCTCCCAAAGTGCTGGGATTACAGGTGTGAGGGAATCACATTTTATATTCCCTTCAAAATACAAGTGTGTGAAGGAACCGGTGTTTTAATCCAAGAGTGTAAGAACGATTTCAAACAAATGGCACCCTTTACAAATAAAGAAACTACATACATTTAAAGCTTTATTTTGTGGACACTTCCTATTTACTCTCTTTGTTTTTAGAAAACTGTTAGCTATGGCTGGGTGTGGTGGCCCACGCCTGTAATCCCAGCACTTTGGGAGGCCGAAGCGGGTGGATCACAAGGTCAGGAGTTCAAGACCAGCCTGGCCAACATGGTGAAACCCCGTCTCTACTAAAAATACAAAATTAGCCAGGCGTGGTGGTGCTGTAATCCCAGCTACTCTGGAGGCTGAAGCAGGAGAATCGCTTAGAACCTGGGAAGCAGAGGTTGCAGTGAGTCGAGATTGCGCCACTGCACTCCAGCCTGGGCGACAGAGCGAGACTCTTGTCTTTAAAAAAACAACAACAACAAAAAACAAAAAACGGTTAGCCTCTTGTATGTGTATTTTATTTATGTTTATACATTTACAACCTGGGCATAATAAAAGCATTTGTTTTGTCTTTTCCCCATTTGCTCATATTACAATGACACAGTCTTCCTCCATTGTCCTTTGTGGGTGCAGTTAGATGCCCTCGCTCTGGTATGAGCAGGCCAGGGTTCAAATGCTGCCTTTGTTACATACCAAGTGCAGCTCTGGCATTTAGGATGGTAAAAAACAAAACCACCACCTGCACAGGACCGTTGTGAGGATTAATGAGATAGTGTCAGTTTAAGTGCTCCATAACTGGTAGTTGCTGTTTCTGAGTTTATCAGGAAACCCCTTATCACGAACAATTTGTCTCCTTAATCTTTTTTCTTCCTTTTCTGCTTCAATACATCTCATGCCTCTGGCAAACCCATACTCCTGGCCGGCTAGGTGGCTGGCTCTTGGCCCCTTCTCTAAGACTTTTCTTGCCCGTTCCCCCTGCCTATTTATAGGTGGTGCAAAAGTAATTGCGGTTTTGCCATTTAAAAAATTGCAAAACAGCAATTACTTTTGCACCAACCTAATACACGCTCCAGGCCAAGCTGGGAGGTGTTGGGGTGCACACAGGGAGAGGACAGGCTGGCCTGTGGGTGAAGAGCGCGGGCCCCGCAGGGTCAACCCGGCCAGTGGTCACGAAAGGAGGTGGAGTGGGGGGAGGCGACATAGGGCAGGAAGAGGGGAGGACAAACGGGGTTCACATGGGGACCGTGGCGATGACACGGAAGGGACAGCCAGTTAGAGTCTAGGCCCACTTAGGCGATGAAGGGCAGGTGAAGAAATCCCGTTCCATCTTCCTGCAGTCCTCCCTTGGGGAGTCCACATCCTATCCTTCTCTGGACCGGGGCGGCTCCTGGAGGGACCGCGATCGAAATGAGGCCTCCGAGCCGCCCAGAGACTCCGAAGTGCGCGCGGCGGACCACGCGGTTTCCATGCGCCCCCTAGGGTGGGTGGGCTAGCTGTGCGCCCCAGTGCGGAGAACGGAGGAGGGGTCGGCCCCGTAGCGGCTGGAAACGCAGTTGGCGGCGGGGCCCAGCTTGCGGGGCTTCTGGTCGCAGGGGCGGGGCCCGCCGCCGGTTTCTAAGGGCCTGGCAGAGTTCCTGCAGTCACCATCAGGGGTCTTAGCTTTCGTCCATCCCCTCCTGGAAAAAGAACGCAGCTTCTAACGCCTTCTCGGTTGGGCACCCTTCTTGGGAAAGCTCCGCCTACCATTGCCCTTGTACCTGCCCTCTCTCTCCCTTTCCTGAAGTGACTGCCCGTCTCTAGCATCGTGTTGTGAATGTGTCGAGATTTTGGCGCTGCAGCAGCATCGGAGATTGGATCCAGCCCACGGAGAGGTCCCCAGACTCCATTTGTCCGCCCCAGGGCAGGGGCCTCGGAAGAGCAAGGGGGAGGAGCTAATCTAGCCGGCTGATCTTTGTGGCTTAGACAAAATTTAGAGTTTATTTGTCCCTCCGACCATGCTCTCAGATCAGATGGACAAGATTAGCCTTACACTTAGAAGCGTTGTGGTGCAAGACTAGTGACTTTTTTTTTTCCTTCCTTCCTTCCTTCTTTCCTTCTGTCCTCCCTCCCTCCCTCCTTCCCTCTCTTCCTTCCCTTTCTCCACCCCCCACCTTTTTTTTTTTTGAGACAGGGTCTCACTCTGTTGCTCAGGCTGGAGTGCAATGGCATGATCATAACTCACTGCAGCCTCGACCTCATGGGCTCAGGTGATCCTCTCACCTCAGCCTCCCAAGTAGCTGGGACTACAGGCCCACACAACCACGCCCGGCTTTATTTATTTATTTATTTATTTATTTATTTATTTATTTCTAGAGACAGGGTCTCACTATGTTGCCCGGGCTGGTCTTGAACTCCTGATATTAAGCTATCCTCTCCCCTTGGCCTACCAAGATGCTAGGATTACAGGTGTGAGCCACTGTGTCTGGCCATGACATTTTGTTTTTTTCTTCTTTGTAACCTCAAGCTGTAGCCCATGTCAGTAAAGCCTGTTTCCTCTCTCGCTGTGTGGAACAAATCTGCAGCAGTGCTGTCTAGCTCTATTGTGAGGATCTGTTATACCAGCACCTGTTAACTTGCTTGGCATTTGGAGAAGCTAGGTAAATGTGTGAATGAATAAATGCACGAACCCAGCCAAGTATGTCCCATGAGCCAAGTACAAGAAGAGTGGACTCTTGTCCTACTCACACTCTCCTTCATCGTTAGGAAAGTGGCATTTTTCTACCCAAGGCATAAACTCTGAGAGTGGATACAATGGACAGGTCAGCCACCTGTTAAGAGAAATGGAAGTTAAAAGATTCATAACATTTTGATTTCAGTCTGCTGTCCCACCATTATCAGGTGTATGGCCATTTAAAGAAAATGAAGTTGGGGCCAGTCACGGTGGCTCACGGCTGTGATCCCAGCACTTTGGGAGGTTGAGGCATGCAGATCACTTGAGGTCGGGAGTTTGAGACCAGCCTGGCCAATATGGTGAAACCCTGTCTCTACTAAAAATGAAAAACAAATTAGCCGGGTCTGGTGGTGTGTGCATGTGGTCCCAGCTACTCGGAGAGGCTGAGGTGGGACAGTTGCTTGAACCTGGGAGGTGGAGGTTGCAGTGAGCTGAAATTGTGCCACAGCATTCCAGCCTGGGCGACACAGTTAGACTCCATTTCCCGCCCCTCTGCCCCACAAAAAAAAAGTACACCGATATGATAGGGGAGTGTACTCCCTCTGCGATATTGCGAATAATATTGTCGTCTCCCTTTCTGGATATTAGGAGCAATATCAGAAGGAGGATACCCTGCAATATTGGAAGTAATATCATCCTCTACCACCCTGGATGTGTGTACATCTTTTGCAAAATTGGGAGTAATATTGTCTCCCCCCCCAATATTAAAAACAATATCACAGGGTGGGTGTACACCCTGTGATATTGGGGTTAATATCATCCTCTCTTTCCCTGATATTAACCACAATGTCAAAGTAGGGGTGTACACCCCCTGCGCTATTGGGAGTAATGTCATCCTTTCTCCCCCTGGATATTAGGAAATGTCTCAAGTGAGGTTTATACCCCCTGCAATATTGGGAATAATATCATCCTCTTCCCCCTGGATATTAGAAACAATATCACGGGGGGCGAGGTGTACATTCTCTGTGATATTGGGCATAGTATCATCTTCTCCCATCCTTAATATTAGGAATAGTATCACGGGGGGGTGTACACCCCCTGCGATATTGGAAGTAATATCATCCTCTCCTACCCTGGACATTAGTTATAATATCACAGTGCGGGTGTACACCCCCTGCGATATTGGGAGTAATATCATCCTCTTTTTTCCTGGATAGTAAGAACAATATCACAGTGGGGGCGTACAACCCCTGTGATAATGGAAGTAATATTGTCCTCTCTTCTCCTGGATATTAGGAACAAAATCACATGGGGGTTGTACACCCTCTCCAATATTGGGAGTAACATCATCCTCTCCTACCATAATTATTAGGAACAATATCACAGGGGTGGTGTACACCTTCTGCGATATTGGGAGTAACATCATCCTCTCCTACCATAATTATTAGGGACAATATCACAGGGGTGGTGTACACCTTCTGCGATATTGGGAGTAATATCATCCTTTCCCCATCTGGATATTTGGAACAATATCATGGGGGAGGGTGTATACCCCTTGTGATATTGAGAGTAATATAATCCTCTCCCCACCTAAATATTAGAAACAATATCATGGGGTGGGGTGTACACCTCCTGCAATATTGCGAGTAATATCATCCTCTTTCCCCCTGCATATAAGGAACAATATCACGGGGTGGGGGGTACACCCCCTGCGATTTTGACAGTATTATCATCGCCTCCCCCCTTGGATATTAAAAACAATATCACAAGGGAAATATAACCTCCCTGGGATATTGGGAGTAATATCATCCTCTCCCCCCTAGATATTAGTAACAATGTCACAGGGGGCTACACGCCCCCTGCTATATTGACAGTAACATCATCGTCTCCCCTCTTAAATATTAGGAACAATATCACAGGGGAAGTATACACCCCTTGTGATATTAAGAGTAATATCATCCTCTCCTCCCTAAATATTAGGAACAATATCTCGAAGTGTACACCTCATGCGAAATTCTGAATAATATCAACCTCTCCGCCTCTTATTATTAGTAACAATATAACAGGGGGTGAACACCTTCTGCCATATTTGGAGTAATATCATCCTCTTCCCACCCTGGATATTAGGAACAATATCACAGGGTGTGATACACCCCCTGCGATATTGGGAGTAATATCATCCTCTCCCTTTCTGGGTATTAGAAATAATATCAGAGAGTGGGTGGTCACCCCCTCCGATATTGGGAGTAATATCCTCTCCCCTTCTGGATATTAAAAGCAATATCATAGTGAGGGTGTACACCCTCTGTGATATTGGGAATAATGTCATTCTCTCCACCTGTGGATATGACAAACAATATCACAGTGGGAGTGTACAGCCTTTGGGATATTGGGAATAATAACATCCTCTCCTACCCAGGATATTAGGAATAACATCAAAGGGGGGTGTACATGCCCTGCGATATTGGGTTTAATATCATCTTTTCCCTCCCTGGATATTAGAAACAATATCACAGGGGAGGTGTACACCTTCTGCGATATTGGAAGAAATATCATCCTCTCCCAACCTGGATATTAGGAACTGTATCACAGGGGAGGTATACACCCCCTGCGATATTGGGAGTAATATTTTCCTCTCCTCTCTGGATATTAGGAACAATATCACGGGGGTGTACACCCCCTTCAATATTGAAAGTAATATCCTCTTTTCCCCTGGAGATCAGGAACAATATCAATGGAGGGTGTACACCCTCTTCAATATTGGGGTAATATCATCCTCTCCTTCCCTTGATATTAAAAACAGTACCACAGGGATGTGTACAACCCCTGCGATTTTGAAAGTAATATCATCCTGTCCTCTTCTGGATATTAGGAAGACTATCACAGGGGTGTGTGTACACCCTCTGCGATATTGGGAGCAATATCATCCTCTCCCCCCTGGATATTATAAACAATATCACAGGGGTGGTGTACACCCCTGCAATATTGGGAGTATATCATCATTTCCCCCGCTCCCAGATATTAGGAACAATATCACGGTGGGGGGGTGTACACGCTCTGTGATATTGGGAGTAATATCATCCTCTCTCTTTCTGGATATTAGGAACAATATCACAGGGAGGGTGTACACCCCCTCGATATTGAGTAATATTTTCTCCCCCACTGGAAATTAGGAACAATATTACAGAGGGGGTGTACACCAACTGCGATATTGGTGGTAATATCCTCTACTTCCTGGATATTAGGAACAATCTCACTGGGGGTTGTACACCCCCTGCGATATTGGGAGTAATATCATCCTCTCCCCCTCTGGATACTAGGAACAATATCACATGGGGGGTGTACACTTCTCACACTATTGGGAGCAATATCATTTCCTCCCCCCCTACATATTAGAAACAATATCACAGGGGTGTTGTACACCTTCTGCGACATTGGGAGTAATAGCATCATCTTTCCCAGTGGATATTAAGAACAATATCACAGGCAAGGTGTACATTCCTTGAGATATTGGGAGTAATATCCTCTCCTAACCTGAGTATTATGAACAATATCACAGTGGGGGTGTACAACTTCTACGATATTGGGAGTAGTGTCATCCTCTCCACCCTTGTATATTAGGAAGAATATCACACTGGGGGTGTACACCCCCTGCGATATTGAGAATAATGTTATACTCTTCACTCCTGGGTATTAGGAAGGAAGAACACCTACAAAGGGGGTGGACACCCCCTGCGATATTGGGAGTAATGTCATCCTCTCCTTCTCTGGATATTATGAACAAAATCACAGAGTGTGTGTACACTTTCTTTGATATTGGGATTAATATCATTCTCTCTTCCACTGGATATTAGAGGTAATATCACATGGGGAATGTACACCCTGTGATACTGACAGTAATATAATTGTCTCCCCACCTGCAAATTATTAACAATATCACAAGTGGGGTGTACACCTTCTGTGATATGGGAAGTAATATCATCCTCTCTTTCCTGGATATTACGAACAATATCACAGGGGGGTGAACACTCCCTGCGGTATTGGGAATAATATCATCCTCTTTCCCACTGGATGCTAAGAACAGTATCACAGGGAGGTGTACAACCCCTGAGATATTAAGAGTAATATCATCCTCTTTTCTCCTGGATATTGAAAAAAATATCACACTGGGGTGTACAACCTTGCTATATTGAGATTAATATTGTCATCTCCCGCCCTGGATATTAGGAACAATATCACAAGGAGGGTTCACACCCCCTGCGATATTGGGAGTGATATCATCCTCTTCCCTACTGGATAGTAGGAACAATATCACGGGGGAGTGTACCGTCTTTTCGATATTGGAAGTCATATCATTCTCTTTCCCTCTGGACATTAGGAACAATATCACAGGGAAGGTATACTCCACCTGTGATATTGACAGTAATATTATTGTCTTCCCCATTGGATATTAGGAACAGTACCACAAGGGGTGTGTACACCTCCTGCGATATTGGGAATAATACCATTTTCTTCTCCTTTGATATTAGAAGCAATATCACAGTGGGTGTGTACACGCTTTGCCATATTGGGAGTAATATCATCCTATCCCCACTAAATATTAGGAACAATATCACAAAGGGGGTATACACCCCCTGCGATATTGGGAGTAATATAATCCTCTTCCCCCTGGATATTAGGAAAAATACCACAGGGTGTGTGTACTCCCCCAGTAATATCAACCTCTCCCCCACTGGATAATAGGAACAATATTACAGAGGGGGGGGTACACCCCCTGAGATATTGAAAGTAATATTATCCTCTCTTCCCTTGGATATTAGGAACAATATCACAGAAGGGGTTTACACCTCCTTTGATATTGGGATTAATATTCTCTCTTCCACTGGATATTAGGAAAAATATCACACGGGTGGTGTACACCTGCTATGATATTGACAGTAATATAATCATCTCCCCTTTTGGATATATTAATATAAAAAGGGGAATGTACACCCCCTGCGATATAGTGATATCATCCTCTCCCCTGTGGATACTAGAAACAATATCACAGGGGGATGTACACACCCTGTGATATTGGAAATAATATCTTCCTCTTCTTTTCTGGATATTAGGAAAAATATCACCGGGGGGTATACACCCCCTGCCCTATTTGGAGTAATATTGTCATCACCCACTTTGGATATTAGGAAGACTATTACAAGGAGGGTATACATCCCCTGCGATATTGAAAATAATATCATCCTCTCTCCCTCTGGATATTAGAAACAATATCACAGGGGTGGTGTACAACCCCTGCAACATTGGAAGTAACATCATCCACTTTCCCCATGGATATTAGGAACTATATTACAGGGTGGGTGTACACCTTCTCTGATATTGGGAGTAATATCATCCTCTCCCCCCCTTGATATTAGGAACAATATCTCACGGGGGTGTACACCCCCTATGCTATTGGGCGTAATATTGTCTCCCCTTCTGGATATTAAAAACAATGTTATAGCAGGGTGTACACCCCCTGCGATATTGACAGTAATATCTTCTACCCCCTTGGATATTAGGAACAATATCAAACCGGGGGTGTACACCCCCTGCGATATTGGGGGTACTATCATCCTCTTCCCACCTGGAAATTATGATCAATATCACAGGGAGGACGTACACCCCCTATGATATTTGGAGTAATATTATTCTCTCTCCAGCTGTATGTTAGAAACAATATCACAGAGGAGGTTTACACCCCCTTTGATATTGGGAGTAATATCATCCTCTCCCCTCCCGGATATTAGGAACTATATTACAGGGTTGTGTACACCCCCTGCGACATTGAAAGTAGTATCATTCTCTCCACTTCTGGATATTAAGAACAACATCACAGGGGGGTGTACACTCCCTGTGGTATTGGGATTAATATCATCCTCTTCCTCCGTGGATATTAGAAACAATATCACAAAGGGTTATTCCCCCCACCTGCGATATTGGTAATAATATCTTCTCCCCTCATGAATATTAGGAATAATATCACAGGGGGTGTGTACATCCCTTATGATATTCGGAGTAATATTATTATCTCCCCCTGCATATATTAGGAACAATATCACAAAGGGGGTGTAAACCCCTTGCAATATTGAGGATAATGTCATACTCCCTCTCTTGGATATTAGGAGCAATATCACACGGGGGGTGTACACCCCCTGCGATATTGGGAGTAATATCATCCTCTCTCCCCCTACATATAAGGAACAATATCACAGGGGGGATGTACACCCCCTTCGATATTGGGATTAATATCATCCTCTGTTCCACTGGATATTAGGAACAATATCACACGAGGGGTGTACACCCCCCTGAGATATTGACATTATATCGTCTCCCCCTGAATATTGTTAACAATATCACAAGGGGGATGTACACCCCTTGCTTTACAGGGAGTAATATCCTCCTCTCCACCCACGATATTAGGAGCAATATCATGGGGGGGTGGTGTTGTACATTTCCTGCGGTATTAGGAGTAATATTCTCTCCTCCCCTGGATATGAAGAACAATATCACAGGGGGGTGTACACCCCCTGCCATATTTGGAGTAATATCATCTTCTCCGTTCCTGGATATTAGGAACAATATCACAGCATGGGGAGTATACCCCATGCGATATTGGGAGTAATATTGTCGTCTCCCCTCCATTACATTAGGAGCAATATCACAAGGAGGGAATACACCCCCTGTAATAATGGGAGTAATAATATCCTCCACCCCCCCTGGCTATTAGGAACAATATCACAGGGGGGATGTACATCCCCTGCAATATTGGGAGTAATATCATCTTCTGCCCCTCTCGATATTAGAAACAAAATCATGGGGAGGGGGTGTACACCACCTATGATATTGGGAATAATATTATCCTCTCCCCCTGGATGTTAGGAACAATATCACAGAGGGGTGTACATCCCCTGCAATATTAAGAGTAACATCATCCTCTCTTCCACTGGGTATTAGTAACAATATGATAGTGGGGTGCGATATTGAGAGTAATATCATCCTCTCTCCCACTGGCTATTAGGAACAATATCGCAGGCGGGGTGTACAGTCCCTGCAATATTGGCAGTAATGTCATACTCTTTCCCCTAATATCAGCCTCTATTTCACTGGATATTAGGAACAATATCACAGGGCGGTGTACAACCCCTGTGATATTGGAAGCAATATCATCATCTCCCCATCTGGATATTAGGAAGAATATCACAGTGGGGGTGTATACCTCCTGCAATATTGGGAGTAATATCATCCTCTGCCCCCCTAGATACTAGGAAAAATATCACAGCGGGGGTGTACATCCCCCTGTGATATTTGGAGTAATATCATCCTCTCCAAATTTGAATATAAGGAACAATATCACAGTGGGGTGTACACACTGTGAGTTGTTGGAAGTAATGTCATTCTCTCCTCCTGTGGATATTAGGAACAATATCACATGGGGGTTGTATACTCCCTGCGATATTGTGAGTAATATCATCCTGTCCCCTCTTGATATTAAAAACAATGTCACGGGGGTTGTACACATCCTGTGATATTGGGAGTAATATCTTCTCCCTCCCTGGATATTAGGAAGAATATTACCTCCCCTTTTGGATATTATGAATACTATCAGAGAGGGTGTACAGCACCTGCAATGTGAGGAGTAATATCACATCCTTCCTTGGATATTATGAATAATATAGCAGGGGATGCACACCCCCTGCGATGTGAAAAGTAATATCACCTCCCCCCTTGGATATTATGAATAATATCACAGAGGGTGAACAGCTTCTGCTATGTGAGGAGTAATATCACCTCCTTTGGATATTACGAATAATATCACATAGGTTGTACACCCCCTGCGATGTAAGGAGTAATGTCACCTTCCCCTTTTGATATTATAAATACTATCACAGAGGGTGTACACCCCCTGTGATGTAAGGAGTGATATCACCTCTCCCTTGGACATTACTCCTCATGTCACAGAAGGTGTACAGAGCCTGCATTGTGAGCAGTAATATGACTTCCGCCCTTTGATATTACAAATATTATTACAGAGGGTGTACAGTCCCTGCATAGTGAGGAGTAATATCACCTCCCCTTTTGGATATTACTAATATTATAACAGAGTGTGTACAGCCCCTGCGATGTGAGCAGTAATATCACCTCCCCCCTTGCATATTATGAATATTATCACAGAGGGTGTACAGCCCCTTTGATGTGAGGAGTAATCCCCAGTTGGATATTAAGTATATGATCCCAGAGGCTGTACAGCCCCTGTGATGTGAGGAGTAATATTACCTTTCCCCTTGGATATTACGAATATAATCACAGAGGGTGTACACACAGACTGTTTAAATATTGCAAGTAATGTCATCTCTCCCCTTGGATATTACGAATATAATCACAGAGGGTGTACAGCCCCTGTGATATGAGGAGTAATATCACCTCCTCCCTTGGATATTACAAATATTATCACAGGGGATGTATACTCAGGGTGTTTACAATATTACAAGTAATGTCATCTCTCCCCTTGGATATTACGAATAATATCACAGAGGGTGTACACACAGGATGTTTACAATATTAGGAGTAATATCTCTCCCCTTAAATATTACTAATAATATCACAGAGGGTTTACACTTCCAGTGATATTAGGAGTAATATCATCTCCTCCATGGGAGATTATGAATAATATTTGGAGAGTGTACACCCACTGTGATATTACAGGTAATATCATCTCCTCTTTTGGATATTATGAATAATATCACAGAAGGTGTACACCCACTGCTATATTACAGGTAATATCTCCTCCCTTTAATATTATGAATAATATCACAAAGGGTGTACACCCACTGTTACATTAGGAGTAATATCTCCTCCCTTGGATATTACAAATAATATCAGAGAGCTGTACATCCACTGAGATTTTAGAGGTAATATCATCTCCTCCCTCCGATATTACAAATAATATTACAGAGGATGTTCACCCACTGTGATATTGGTAGTAATATCATCTTTTTTCTTTTATATTGTGAATAATATCACAGAGGGTGTACACCCACTGCATTATTAAAGATAATATTATCTTCTCCTTTGGATATTATGAATAATATCACAGAGGGTGTACCCCCACTGCGATATTAAGAGTAATATCTCTCTTAGATATTACAAATAATTGAATAATATCACAGAGTGCACATCCACTGTGATATTAATAGAACTAGTTCCCTAGGATATTACAAATAATATCACAAGGTGTACACCCACCGTGATATTAGAAGTAATATCTCTTTTAGATATTATGAATAATATCACAAGTTGTACACCCACTGTGATATTACGAGTAACATCTCCTTTAGATTTTATGAATAATATCACAGGGTGTACACCCACTGTGATATGAGGTGTAATATCTCCCTTACATATTACGAATAATATAACAGGGTGTACATCCACTGTGATATTAGGAGAAATATCTCCCTTAGGTATTATGAGTAATATCACAGCCTGTACACCCACTGTGATATTAAAGGTAATATCTCCTTTAGATATTATGAATAATATAACAGGATGTACACCCACTGTGATATTAGGAGTAATATCTTCCTTAGATTTCACGAATAATATTACAGGGTTTACACACAGTGTACACCCACTGTGATATTATGAGTAAGGTCTCCCTTAGATATTATGAATAATATCACTGGGTTTACACACAGGATATACAGCCACTGTGATATTAGAGGTAATATATTCCTTAGATATTACAAAGAATAACTGTGATATTATGAGTAATAGCTCCGTTAGATATTACAAATAATATCACAGGTTGTACACAAAGGGTGTACATCCACTGTGATATTAGGAGTAATATCTCCCTTAGATATTACAAGTAATATCACTGGGTTTACACACAGGGTATATACCCCCTGAGATATTAGGTGTACTGTCTTCTTTAGATCTTATAAATAATATCACAGGATGTACACTCACTTTGATATATGGAGTAATATCTTTTTTAGATATTACAAATATATCTTTCTTAGGTATTATGAATAATATCACTGGGTGTACACCCAGGTTGTACAACCAGTGTGATATTAGGAGTAATGTCTCCCTTAGATATTACTAATAATATCACCAGGTGTTGACCCACTGTGATATTAGGAGTAATATCTTTTATTATGAATAACATCACAGGGTGTATGCCCACGGTGATATTAGGAGTAACATCTTTCAGATCTTATGAATAATATCACAGGGTGTACACACAGCGTCTTCACCCACTGTGATATTATAAGTAATATCTTTTACGTATTATAAATAATATCACAGGGTGGACACCCATGGTGATATTAGTAGTAATTTCTTTTAGATATTATGAATAATATCACAGGGTGTACACACAACGCCTACACCTATGGTGATATTACAAGTAATATCTTTTACATATTGTGAATAACATCACAGGGTAGACACCCACGATGATTTTAGGAGTAATATCTTTTAGATATTATAAATAACACCACTAAGTGAACACCCATGGTCACATTAGTAGTAATATCTTTCAGATAGTATGAATAATATCACAGTGTGTACACCAGCGCTTATATTAGGAGTAATATCTTTTAGGTATTATGAATAATATCACAGGTTGCACACCAAGGGTAATATTAGCAGGAATATCTTTTACATATAATGAATAATATCACACGGTGTACCCACATGGTGCACATCCATGGTGATATTATGAGTAACATCTCTTAGATATTGTGAATTAGATTACAGGGTGTACACCCTCGGTGATATTAGGAGTAATATATTTTAGATATTATGAATAATATCACAGGGTGTAAACACAGGGTGTACATCCACAGTGTTATTAGGAGTAATATCTTTCAGATATTATGAATAACATCATCACAGGGTGTACACACACTGTGATATTAGGAGTAATGTCTTTGAGATATTATGAATAATATCATCATAGGGTATACGCCCACAATGATATTAGGAGTATTATCTTTTACATATTATGAATAATATCACAGGGTGTACACACAGGATGTACTTTCATGGTGATATTAGGAGTAATATATTTTAGATATTATGAATAATATCACAGAGTGTACACCCACGGTGATATTAGGAGTAATATCTTTAGATATTATGAATAATAACACAGGGTGTACACCCACGGTAATATCAGGAGTAATACATTTTAGATGTTTTAATGTCACAAGGTGTGCACACATAGTGTACACCCACGGTGATATTAGAAGCAATATCTTTTAGATATTATGAGTAATGTCACATTTTGTACACACAATGTCTACACCCCCGGTAGTATTAGGAGTAATATCTTTTAGATATTGTGACTAATACCACAGGGTGTATATCCATGGTTTTATTAGGAGGAATACCTTTTAGATATTGTCAATAGTATCACAGGGTGTACACTCACGGTGATATTAGGAGTAATGTCTTTTAGATATTGTAAATAATATCACAGGGTGTACACCCACGGTGATATTAGGAGTAATATCTTTTAGATATTGTGAATAATATCACAGAGTGTACATCCATGTTTTTATTAGGAGGAATATCTTTTAGATATCGTCAATAGTATCACAGGGTGTACATCCACGTTGATATTAGGAGTAATATCTTTTAGATATTATAAATAACACCATAGGGTGTACACCCATGGTGATATTAGGAGTAGTATCTTTTAGATATTATAAATAACACCATAGGGTGTACACCCATGGTGATATTAGGAGTAATATCTTTTAGATATTATGAATAATATCACAGGGTGTACACCCACGGTTTTATTAGGAGGAATATCTTTTGGATATTGTCAACAGTATCACAGGGTGTACACCCATGGTGATATTAGGAGTAATGTCTTTTAGATATTGTGAATAATATCATCACATGGTGTACACCCACTGTGATATTAGGAGTAATGTCTTTTAGATATTATGAATAATATCATCACAGTATATACACCCACTGTAAACACTCTGTGTAAATACTGTTACATGATAAATATCAGAAGCGACATTTCATCAATATGACAGTATGTAAACCTGTGTAAACACTTTGGTATGACATATATCAGAGATGATATTTCATCAATATCACAGTGTGTAAACACTGTGATGTGACAAATATCAGAAGCGATACTTCATCAATATCATATGAGTAAACCCTCTGTAAACACCATGATAGGCAAACATCAGAAGCGATATTTCATCAATATCATAATGTGTAAACCCCCTGTAATCACTGTGATATGATAAATATCAAAAGCGATATTTCATCCATATCACAGTGTATACCCCCTCTGTCAACACTGTGATATGATGAATATGAGAAGCGATATTTCATCAATATCACAGTGTGTGAACGCTCTGTGTGAGCACTGTGATATGATAATTATCAGAAGTGATATTTCATCAATATTACTGTGTGTAAACACTGTGATATGATAAATATCAGAAGGGATACTTCGTTAATATCACAGTGTGCAAATATTGTGATATGGTAAATATCTGAAGCGATATTTCATTAATATCACAGTGTGTAAACACTGTGATTTGATAAATATGAGAAGAGATATTTCATTAATATCACCCTGTGAAAACACTTTGATATGATAAATATTAGAAGTGTTATTTCATTAATATCACAGTCTGTAAATGCTCTGTGTAAACACTGTGATTTGATAAATATCAGAAGCGATATTTCATTAATATCACACTGTGTAAACACTCTGTGTAAACACTTTGATACGATAAATATCAGAAGCGTTATTTCATTAATATCACAGTGTGTAAACACTGCGATATGATAAATTTCAGAAGCGGTATTTCATTAATATCACAGTGTGTAAACTCTGTAATATGATAAATATCAGAAGCGATATACCGTTAATATCACAGTGTGTAAACACTCTGTGTAAACGCCGTGATATAAAAAATATCAGAAGTGATATTTCGTTTATATCACACTGTGTAAACACTGTGATATATCAGCAGCGATATTTCATGAATATCACTGTGTGTGAATGGTCTGTGTAAACACTGTGATATGATATCAGAAGCGATATATCATTAATATCAAAGTGTGTAAACACTGTGTAAACACTATGATATGATAAATAGCAGCGATATTTCATTAATAACAGTGTGTAAACACTGTGTAAACACAGTGATATGAAAAATATTAGAAGCGATATTTCATTAATATCACAGTGTGTAAATACTCTGTGTAAACACCATGATATGAAAAATATCAGAAGGGGTATTTCATTAATATCACAGTGTGTAAACTGAGAAATATCAGAACCAATATTTCATTAATATCACAGTGTGTAAACACTGGATATTATACATCTTACAGTGATATTTTATTCATATCACAGTGCGGAAACACTGGATATTATACATATCACAGGGATATTTCGTTTGTATCTCTATGTATAAACAGTGGATATTATAAATATCATCGATATTTCATTTATAGCCCTATGTGGAAACACTGGATATTATATATATCACAGCTATATCTCATTTATACCTCTGTGTGGAAACGCTGGATATTATAAATATCACAGCAGGATTTCAACTTTATTCCTGTGTGGGAACAGTGGATATTATAAATATCACAGCGATATTTCATTTATATCCCTTTGTGGAAACACTGGATATTTTAGTATTTCATTCATATCCCTATGTGGAAACACTGGATATTTTAATACTTCATTCATATCCCTGTTTGGAAACACTGGATATTTTAATATTTCACTCATAGCACAGTGTGGAAACACTGCGTAGTATAATATTTCATTCATATCCCTGTGTTGAAACACTGAATATTATAATATTTCATTCGTAGCATAGTGTGGAAACACTGGATATTATAATATTTGATTCATAGCACAGTGTGGAAACACTGAATATTATTTCATTCATAGCACAGTTTGGAAACACTGCATAGTATAATATTTCATTCATTGCACAGTTTGGAAACACCGGATATCATAATATTTCATTCATAGCATGGTGTGAAAACACTGGATAGTATAATATTTCATTCATAGCACAGTGTGGAAACACTGGATAGTATATTTCATACATAGCACAGTGTGGAAACACTGTATATTATAAATGTAACAGCGATATTTCATTAATATCACAGTGTGAAACACTGGATGTCAGTAGTGATATCGATGATGTTACAAACATAACACAGTGTGTTAACACTGCATTATCATCCTGGATGTCAGTAGTAATATCATGGATATTATGAATAATATCACAGGGTGCTAACACAGTGTGTTCACACCCTGGATATCAGTAGTAACATCATAGACATTATGAATAATATCACAGGGTGTTAACACAATGTGTTAACATCTTGGGTATCAGTAGTGGATCAGTATCAGGATATCATCCTGGATATCACAGGGTGATATTATTCATAATATCATGGATATTAATTGTATTAACACCCTGGATATCAATAGTAATACACTGGATATTATGAATAATATCACCGTGTGTTAACAACAGTGGATATCAGTAGTAATATTGTGGATATTAGGAATAATATCACAGTGTGTTAACACAGTATGTCAACACTGGATATTAGTGATATCATGAAAAATATCACAGTGTGTTAACACTGGACATTAGTAGTAATATGAATATTCTGAATAATGTAACAGTGTGTTAACACTGGATATTAGTATTAATATCTAATATGTGTTAGTAATAATATCACAGATACTATGAATAGTATCACAGTGTGTCAACATAGTGTGTTAACACTGGATATCAGCATTAATATCATGGATATTATGAATAATATGGTATGATAACACAGTGTGCTAACAAACACTGGATATTATGAATATCATAGATAATATTAATATCACAGTGTGCTAACACTGGACACTATGAAGATCATAGATATTAATATCACATTTTGCTAACACAGTGTGCTAACACTGGATATTATGAATATCATATAAATTATTAATATCACAATGTGCTAACACTGTGTTAACACTGGATATTATTTTCACAGTGTGCTAACACTGGATATTATTAATATCATTGATACTAACACAACACAGGGTGCAAACACTGGATATTATTATTAGCAAGTCACAGGGTGCTAATACTAGATTTTATTAATATCATATTATTATTAACACATCACAGGGTGCTAACACTTGATATTATTAATATCATAGACATTATTAACACAACACAGGGTGCTAACACTGGATATTTTTAGTATCATAGATATTATTAACATTGCAGTGTGCCAACATTGGAAATTATTAATGTCACAAATATTGGTAATAGCACAGTGTGCTAACACTGGATATTATTAATATCACAGATATTAGTAATATCACAGTGTGTTAATACAGTGTGCTAACACTGGATATCACTAATATGGTAGATAATATAGATATTAGTAATATCACAGTGTGTTAACAGTGTGCTAACGCTGGATATTATTAATGTCACAAATATTAGTAATATCACAGTGTGCTAACACTGAATACTATGAATATCATAGATGTTAGTAATACCACAGTGTGTTAACACAGTGTGCTAACACTGAATATCATTAACATTACAGATATTAGTAATATCACAGTGTGCTACTATTAATATAATAATGTTAATACTATTGACACTATATTAGTAATATAATAGTGTTAACACTTATTAATATGAGAGTTAATACTACTAACACTATATTTTTAATATGATAGTGTTAACACTACATTACTAATATGTGTTAACACTATCTTATTAATATAATAATGTTAATACTATTAACACTATATTATTAATATAATGGTGTTAGCACTATATTATTAATATAATAGTGTTAACACTATATTATTATTATTATTTGAGGCAGGGTCTCGCTCTGTCGCCCAGGCTGGAGTGCAGTGGTGCCATCTCTGCTCACTGCAAGCTCCGCCTCCCAGGTTCACACCATTCTCCTGCCTCAGTCTCCCGAGTAACTGGGACTACAGGCGCCCCCACCACGCCCGGCTAATTTTTTGTATTTTTTAGTAGAGACGGGGTTTCACCGTGTTAGCCAGGATGGTCTCGATCTTCTGACCTCGTGATCCGCCTGCCTTGGCCTACCAAAGGACTGGGATTACAGGCGTGAGCCACCGCGCCCGGCCTAACACTATATTATGAAACACTATATTATTATTATAGTGTAGATACTATTACATTATTAATAGTGTTAACACTATTATCATTAATATAATAGTGTTAATACTATTAACACTTTATTATTATTTATAATATTAATATACAAGTGTTATTAATTATTAATATAATTATAATACTGTTAACACTATATTATTAACAATTATTATTAATATAATAGTGTTATTAATATAATATAATACTGTTAACACTATAATAGTGTTAACACTATATTATATTGTTAATATTATAGTGTTAACACTATTATATGATTAATAGTGTTAATCATGTATTATTAATATAGCAGTGTTAATAGTAACCCTATATTATTAATACAATAGTGTTAATGCTATTAACGCTATATTATTAATATAAGTGTTAACACTCAACACTATATTACTAATATAATAGTGTTAATAGTATATCATTAATATAATAGTGTTAATACTATTAACACCATATTATTAATACTATTATTATTCCCATTTTACAGATTAGAAGCCCAGGACCCAGGAAGGAGACACAGGAAATTTATTCAAAGTCCCCACGCTGGTAATGGCAGAGCTAGGATTTGAATTCAGATCCCTCCCGCTCTCTGTTCCTCCGCCCCCACACACCCGTGAGCGAAGCCGGTACTGTGGGCAGACGCCAGGGCCAGGTTTCCCCACCCTCCACCCGCCAGGTTTGCGGGTGGCCGGGGCGGCAGGTAGGGAGGTGAGCCCGCGTCTCCTCCGCAGAGCTGGAGCTGGAGCTCCGCTCAGAGGCCCAGGCTCAGTGGGCTCCTCCCCCGGGTCGGGGCAACCCTCCACCGGGGCCTCTGGGGCCAACGGAAGCTCCAGGAGCGCGGTGGAGCCTGGAGTGGAGGGCGAGGGTCCCACTGTGACCCGCCTGGAGGGCAGCCCAGCTCTGGGACGCGAAACCGCCTACGACGGTGCCGCAGGTGGAGGGAAGGGTAGAGGGGAGACCAGTAGAGGGGAGAGCAAGGTGGCCCCACAGGTTGGGAGAGGATGTGGGGAAGTCCCCCTACCCACCCAAGGCCGAACATCGCCTAACTGGCTGTGGGACGCCCGGGGCAGGGGCTGGGGGCGGATGGCCTGGTTAGGGCCCAGCTTGGGGTCTTGAAAATATTCCTATGGCTTTGGGGCCACAGAAGGGCGGAGTCCTGGCATTCAGGGGAAAGGGCCGAGGACGGTTGTCAACGGGAAGGAACCTCTGACCCTACCCTGGGTCAATGTGCAGTCCAAGTTGCCACAAATGACCGGAGGAAACAGTGGGAAGGGAAGGTCTCTTTCCCATTCCAAACCAGGATGCCCTTCAGGTCGCCCACTTCCTTCATCCCCAGAGCAGCTGCCGACTTTCCCGTGAAGTGCCAGGGCCTGGGAGGTGCGGGGCTGCAGCTCAGGTGCTGAAGGGGGCCTAGGGTCCAGGAACCTCCTGCCAAGCCAGTGGTCCTCAGATGCTGGTCCAGGCACCACCACGGGGTACACAGCTTTTCTTACCTCCTGGTGTTATGGGTCCTTTCTGTTTTTTGAGACGGAGTCTCGCTGTGGCTGTGTCGCCCAGGCTGGAGTGCAGTGGCACGATCTCGCCTCACTGCAAGCTCCGCCTCCCGGGTTCACGCCATTCTCCTGCCTCAGCCTCCTGAGTAGCTGGGACTACAGGCGCCCCCACCACGCCTGGCTAATTTTTTTTTTTGTTTGTATTTTTAGTAGAGACGGGGTTTCACCGTGTTAGCTAGGATGGTCTCGATCTCCTGATCTCGTGATCCACCTGCCTCGGCCTCCCAAAGTGCTGGGATTACAGGCGTGAGCCACCGCGCCCAGCCCATGGGTCCTTTAAAAAATAATAATTTGGCCAGACGTGGGGCCTCATGCCTGTAATTTCAGCACTTTGGGAGGTAAAGGTGGGAGGATCACTTGAGCCCAGGGGTTGCCTGGGCAACATAGCAAGACCCCATCTCAAAAAAAAATTAGCCAGGTGTAATGGCATACACCTGTAGTCCCAGCTACTCGGGAGGCTGAGGCAGGAGGATCGCTTTTGCCCAGGAGGCATGAATGCACCACTGCACTCCAGCCTGGGTGACACAAGACCCTGTCTCAAAAAACAACAACAAAAATTTGAATAAAAACCAAACCAGTGACAGTAGATAAGTTGCTTTGTTTTTAATGCTCTTGGCAAAATAAAAAGTTGGCAGTCGTATATTCCCCCATTCTCTCTCTCTTTCTCACACATGCACATGCCTATAAGAAAGCATTCTCTGGATCCACAGAATTCCAGATTTGGGAATCACTGAATTGAACTGCCGGCCATTGGTGGCTGGTGAGGCTGTCCTGGCAGTGATGCAGTATTCTGGTCCCTGTGCCAGCACTGATGGGCTGTGGAATCCTCCACCAGTCATTCCCTCTCTCCAGCTCTCCATCTCTGCTTCTGTACAAAAGGATCTACAAATCCCCTCTTATATTCAAATATCTATGACCTTTCAGTCTGGCCTATATCCGTGCGGATCTGAAGTTGTGTATCCGAAGATGTAACCTTGTCCAGTGCTGGCACTAAGGGCTGCTTCAGGGAGGGACCTGGCCTGGTGCCCAGGGAAAGGAGGACAAGGTCCTCATCACTGGAGAGTGGAGGGGGCAGTGGGAATGGGACAGATAAGGGATAGTGCCCTGGGGTATACCTGGCCCCAAAGTAACCCCGGGCTGTGAAGACAAAAGCACTGCATCACATGATGTGTTTCTGTGTCTCTCTCCCTAGCAGTTCCAAGAGCCTCTGAGTTCCTGCCTTTTTTCATCTCTGAATCCCCACCATTGGCCTACATTGGGAGTGGGGCGACCTGTAAGTGCACAGTGAATTTTTGCTGAGGGAGTGGCTGGGAGGGCTGCGTGGAGTGGACAGGACCAAGCTGCACTTTTCAGGGGAGTGGGGTTTGGAAAATTTGGGGAGCAGAACAGGCACCCCCGCCCCCAGGAAGGAACCCAGGTGTATTAGTCTGTTCTCATGCTGCTAATAAAGACATACCCAAGACTGGGTAACTTATAAAGGAAAGAGGTTTAATTGACTCGCACCACATGGCTGCAGAGGCCTCACAATCATGGCTGAAGGTGAATGAAGAGCAGAGTCACATCTTTCATGGTGGCTGGCAGGAGAGAGCTTGAGCAGGGGAACTTCCACTTATAAAACCATCAGATCTTGTGAGACTTATTCACTACCACGAGAACCGTATGGGGGAAACTGCCCCCGTGATTCAATTATCTCCACCTGGCCCTGCTCTTGACACATGGGGATTATTACAATGCAAGGTGAGATTTGGGTGGGGACACAGCCAAACCAAATCACCAGGTACAGAGGCCAGAGGAGCCTGGGGATGACGGTGATGTTCCAGGTGTGGAGGGAGACGTGGCAGGCATGGGGACAGGAAGGTTGGAAGGTTGGGGAACTTTATGAAGGGAAAACTGAGAAGATGAGGAAGGCTGATGAGATGGAAGTGGGGTTGGGGAGAGGGAAGAACCAGCATGAGCTCAAGGCTAGGGTTTGGGTGAAGGAGAGAAAAAAAGGTAGAAAATGAAGGAGACAGAGATCACTTCTAGTCACATTCAGGTGGAGATGGGGTAGACAGGAAGAGGTGCCCCCTATCAAATGAGAATGCCCAGTGTACTCCCATCTATACAGAGGACAGGATCAAGATGCAGCCATGACTCCTTCCCATTGAGTTCTAATACTAGAAGGATGCCTCAATGCCCTCTGGTCCAACAGACTTCATCATTTTAGATAGAAGGAAGCAGAAGCCCTGAGGTTGGGGTGACTTGTATGACCTGGAGAGTGGATGGGAGATGGAAAGGGGAGATTTAAAGAGAGGGAAGGGCCGGGTGTGGTGGTTCAAGCCTGTAATCCCAACTCTTTGGGAGGCCAAGGCAGGAAGATCACTTAAGCTCAGGAGTTTAAGACACCCTGGGCAACATAGTTAGACCCCGTCTCTACAAAAAATTAAAAAATTAGCTGGGCGTGGTGGCACGCATCTGTAGTCCCAGCTACTCAGGAGGCTGAGGTGGGAGGATCACTTGTGCCCAGGAGGTTTAGCCTGGGTGACAGAGTGAGACCCTGTATCTAAAAACAAAAAATAATAAGGAAAGAAGGGAATAATTCAATTTTTCAAGTGGGAAGAAGAGAAACTAGAGAATGTCAGAAAGGAAGAGAAAGTACAAACATTTTCAAGTCACTCTGACAGCATCGAAGATGAACATGTGTTTACCTGTTTATAACCAGGGTACTTGGGTGTGGGGGGTACAGGAAGGGAGCCACACCTCTGCCCTCTGCCATTAGGCTTGTTCAGCCATAGCCATTGGTAGCTCTCAGAGATGCCCCCTTCCCTGGCTGCAGCAAGTGTCTGCATGGGCAAAGACGCCCCCTTCCCTGGCTGCAGTGAGGGTCTGCATGGGGATTGGGTAGAGGCCCCAGTGTCTGCACTGGGCAAGGTTTGCACAGGGTGTGGGAGCAGGGGAGGAAAGCATGCTCACTTCGAGGGCCTTGTGCTCTCTACTGCCCAGGCACAGCTTGAAAACCGTGATGCTGCCAAGCCCAGCCTTGCACAGGCAAGAGTCCCCAGGTCTGGCTTTGGGTAGGACTTGGAAAGAAAGGCTGTCATCTTGGGGTGCACCTCCCTTGTCACATCTTCCTTTCACCTCCTGATGCCCCCTTTCTGCACTGCCAGGTAGCGAGGGTCATCGCAGTGCCACCTGGAGGCCTCTGGCCAGGCCCACCCTCCCTGCAGCTCCAATCACCGTCCCTGCTTCCTTCCTTCCCATTGCTGGATAACTCTCATTCCTCAGAGCTGCCAGGCTCAGCACAGACAGAGGGGAAAGCAGATTCATTGAAACAATTTGTCCTGAAGTTGGGTGTGGCCTCCAGCCCCTTCTCCCACAGGGATATCTGAATTTTAGAAGTCTGCCCTCCATCCCTGCCCTCCCAACTTTAACCAAGCACCTGAGTGCTCAGCACTGTGTTGGACACTTTGGTATGCGTTATTTCATTTGGTCCTCTCAGTGGCAGGTGTTGTATTCTTATCATTGGGCAGGTGTTATAATATATCCTTCCTTATCATTAGGCAGGTGTTATATCCTTCCTTTTCCAGATGGGGAAAGCAAGGTCCTGAGACTCTGAGCAAGTTCCCCAAGATCACACAGCTAGGAAGTGATGAAGCTGAGACAAGACCAGCCAGCATTTACCCACCACGGTGTAACTACTCATTCAAAAGATGACATCTTTTGAAAATTTTTATTCTTTCAGAGACAAGGTCTTGCTTTGTTGCCCAGGCTGGAGTACGGTGGCATGATCATAGCTCACTGCAGTCTCTAACTCCTGGGCTCAAGAGATCCTCCTGCCTCGTCCTCCCAAGTAGCTGGGAACTACAGACAGGCACATGCCCCCAGCCTGGCTAATTTTTAACAATTTCTTGTGGAGACTGGTCTGACTGTGTTGCCTAGGCTGGTCTCAAAACTCCTGAGTTCATGTGATCCTCCCACCACAGCCTTCCAAAATGCTGGGATTATAGGCATGAGCCACCAGTGACTGGCCACAAAAGGAGACATCTTAGTGACAGATGGTGATGAAAGAGAAGATGGGTTTGGGGGAGGAACTCCACGTGATAGGGATCCTTCACTGAGGGCCCGGGCTGCAGGAGGCTCTATGAAACACCAGAACTCTTTGTAAAACTTCCTGTTTGTACATGACCTGCTCATTTCTCAGCAGGGGCTCCTCCTGCGCACATGGACCTCTCCCCACCTAAACCCACAGTTCCTGTGGTCAGAAGGCCAGTCACTGAATAAGGGCACCTAAGGCTCTGGTCTGAATATCTCCCCTTGGTTCTCAGTCTGAAATCCCAAAAGGAAGACAGTTGACTGCAAAATAGGCTGGAGTTGTCCTTCTGATGGCCAGTAGAGGTGGCTGTTGATAGAATTGAAAGCTTAGGGCCGGGCATGGTGGCTCACACCTGCAGTCCCAGCACCTTGGGAGGCTGAGGCGGGTGGATCACCTGAGGTCAGGAGTTCGAGACCAGCCTGGCCAACATGGTGAAACCCTGTCTCTACTAAAAATACAAAAATTAGCTGGGCGTGGTGGCGGGCACCTGTAATCTCAGCTACTCAGGAGGCTGAGGCAGGAGTATTGCTGGAACCTGGGAGGCAGAGGTTGCAGTGAGCTGAGATGGTGCCATTGCACTCCAGCCTGGGCTGACAACAGCAAGACTCCATCTTAAAAAAAAAAAAAAATTGAAAGCTTAGAACTTTAGTTTTTTTCTTTTTATTAAAATTATTTAATTTTTTTTTTTTTTTTTGAGACAAGGTCTTGCTCTGTCACCCAGGCTGGAGGGCAGTGGTGTGATCATGGTTCACTGCAGCCTTGACCTTCCTGGGCTTAGGCGATCCTCTCACCTCAGGCTTCTGAGTAGCTGAGACTACAGGTGTGCAACACCATGCCTGGCTAATTTTTGGTAGAGATGGGGTTTCGCCATGTTGCCCAGGCTGGTCTTGAACTCCTGGACTCAAGCGATCCGCCTGTCTCAGCCTCCCAAAGTAGTGGGATTGCAGGTGTGAACCACCGCACCCAGCTGAAAGTTGAGAACTTTAAAGCTGAGGAGGCCTTGTGAATGGCCCAGTTCAACCTCCTCAGTTTACCAGAGGAAGAGGGCTCAGAGAGGGAACCTGACATGCCCAAGATCACCCAGTGATTTAGCGACAGAAAGCATTTTATGCATTTTTTTTTGGTCTGCTGCAGAGGTGTATAGGCTGTAAAGTTAAGCAAAGAAATCATCATTTACTGAGTTTCACATATGCACCACACACAGCACTGACATTTCCCCAGCCACTGTCTCCTTCCCTCTGTGCTGCAGGAGAATTTGGGTCGGTGTCCCACCTCCACGATCACTTTTCTCTTACACAGGTGATGCTGACGTTAGAGGACAAGGACATGAAGGGATTCTCCTGGGCCATAGTCCCAGCCTTAACCTCCCTAGGCTACCTGCTTATACTGGTGGTCTCCATCTTTCCCTTCTGGGTGCAACTGACGAACGAGGAGTCCCACGAAGTCTTTTTCAGTGGCCTATTTGAGAACTGCTTCAATGCCAAATGCTGGAAGCCTCGACCCTTATCCAGTAAGGAAGGATGGAGACGGGGAGGAGAGAGAGGGAGATGGGGCCAGTGTTGGGACAGAGGTAGGGGGTGAAAGAACAGGGTGGGAGCAGAGAGGACAAAATCTAATTAGCTCAGGGCTGGACACGGTGGCTTGCACTTGTAATCCCAGCACTTTGGGAGGCCGAAGCGAGAGGATTGCTTGAGGCCAGGAGTTCAAGACCAGCCTGGGCAACATAGCCAAACCCTGTTGCTACAAAAATGAGAAAATTAGCTGAGCATGGTGGCATGTGCCTGTAGTCCCAGCTACTCAAAAGGCTGAGGTTGGAGGGCTCCTGCTTGAGCTCAGGAGTTCGAGGCTGCAGTGAGCTGTGATCATGCCACTGCATTCCAGCCTGGGAGTGAGAGTGAGGCCCTGTCTCAAAACAACAACAACAACAACAACAACAACAACAAAACACAAAAAATTAACCAGGCTTGGTTAACCCAAGGGCAGACTCTGGGATATCTGGGACTTCAACAGCAACTTTGACTCCTTATCCCACTGCCAGCTGCCCACCTCTGCCAGCTCAGGAGGGTATGCAAACTCATTTTCACATGGGTCTGCATCATGCCAGCAGTCAGAGAACAAATCACCCTGTTATCAGACTCTGGCTCTGCTAATTTTGGTCTATTTCACTACTTCTGTTGTTGTTGTTGCTTTTAGAGATGGGGTCTCACTCTGTTGCCCAGGCTGAAGTGCAGTGGCGTGATCATGGCTCACTGCAGCCTCCAACTCCTGAGTTCAAGCGATCCTCCCGCCTCAGCCTTCTGAGTAGTTGGGACTACCTGTGCTCACCATAGCTCCCAGCTAATTTTTTAATTTTATGTTTTGTAAAAAACAGGATCTCGCTTTGTCACCCAGGCTGGTGTGATCACAGCTCACTGCAGCCTCCAACTCTTGAGTTCAAGCGATCCTCCCACCTTAGCCTCCTGAGTAGTTGGGACTACAGGTGCGCACCACAGCTCCCAGCTAATTTTTTAATTTTAGGTTTTGTAAAAACAGGATCTCGCTCTGTTGCCCAGGCTGGTGTGATCATAGCTCACTGCAGCCTCCATCTCCTCAGCTCAAGTGATCCTCCTGCCTCAGCCTCCCAAGTAGCGGGGACTACAGGTGTGCCCCACCGTGCACAACTTTTTAAAATTTCTTGTAGAGATGGGGTCTTACTATGTGGCCCAGGCTGGTCTCCAACTCCTGGCCTCAGGCAATCCTCCCACATCAGCCTCCCAAAGTGTTGAGATTACAGGCGTGAACCATTGCACCCAGTCTCACTCCTATTAACTAGGAAAATTAAATAAAGATGTGGGGATTCCCTCAGCGTTCAGAACATTTTGACCTCACAAAGTTCTGATTTTCCACAGGCGAATTACTTCAGGGTAACCAATACAGGTGTGATTCTTCACATTTGCATGTGCAACAAATTTTATCACAAGAGTTTGATTTTGTGTTGCTTTTTAAAACCACCATTTTCCCCTAGTGGATGATACATGGTTTGGTACAACCAAATTCCCATAATAACATTTGTTAAGGCCAGGCACGGTGGCTCACGCCTGTCATCCCAGCGCGTTGAGAGGCCAAAATGGGAGGATCGCTGGAGCCCAGGAGGTTGAGGCTGCAGTGAGCTATGATGGTGCCACTGCACTCTAGCTTGGGCGACAGAGCAAGACCCTGCTTCTACAAAACATAAAAATAAAAAAATTAGCCAGGTGTGGTGGTACATGCCTGTCGTCCCAGCTACTCTGGAGGCTGAGGCAGGAGGATTGCTTGAGCCTGTGAAGTCGAAGTTACAGTGAGCTGAGATTGCACCACCACACTCCAGCTGGGGCGATAGAGGGAGACCCTGTTTCAAAAAAAGAAAAAATATATTTATTAAGAACTGGTGATTTCAGTGTCTGACATTGTCAATTTAATTTTTTTCCCTATATTTCTATGCCATTGGGAATCAAATTGTGGGGCCAAAGCATTCTTGGGGCCAAAGTGGCATGGTCACAACCTTGGTCCCAAGGCCATGCTTTGGGATCTAAGGGTGGTGGAGGCTCCGGGGGCCAGCCCTGCCCAGGCTCTGAGGGACTCTGACCTTTCCGGGTCAGGGTTCCCAGCTTCAGCCCCACTTCTCCCTCCCCTGCAGTTTACATCATCCTCGGCCGGGTTTTCCTGCTCTCTGCAGTTTTCTTGGCTTTCGTCACCACCTTCATCATGATGCCCTTTGCATCCGAGTTCTTCCCGAGGACCTGGAAGCAAAACTTTGTGTTAGCCTGCATCAGCTTCTTCACAGGTGTGGAACAGCTAGGTGATCCCTGACCTTCGCTAGGGCCTGGGGAGGAGTCCAGAGAAAGAGGGGTGCTCAGTCTCTGTGATGTCAAAAGAGGCATAATTTTTCTTTTCAGGGACAGGGTCTCACTCTGTTACCCAGGCTGGAGTGCAGTGGTGCTATCATAGCTCACTGCAGCCTTAACCTCCTGGGCTAAAGTGATCCTCCCACCTCAGCCTCCCAAGTAGATGGGACTCTAGGCATGCACCACCATTCCTGGCTAATTTAAACATTTTTTTTTTTTGGTAGAGATGGGGATCTCGCTATGTTGCCCAGGCTGGCCTTGAACTCCTGGTGTCAAGCGGTCCTCCTGCCTCAGCCTCCCAATTGCTGAGATTACAGGCATGAACCACTGCACCTGGCCCCTTTTGACATTTATAAAGGGTGACCCAGGCTCCACCCTGAGAGGCTCCTAGGCAAATGGTGGAGGTAGAGCAGTAGGAAAATGGGATTGCATTTAATCCAAAGTGTTGCACCCTCTGCTAAGGTGCAGAGGTGAGCTAAGGGCAGATGCAGAGGGTGCTAGGAAAGGGAGTTCTGATGATGGTTCCCTGGAAGGTAAAGCACATGGGCTTTGAAGATGAGTCAGAAAGGAGGGAGGGACAGGCATCTGGGTAGGAGTTTTGTTTCAGAGAGGGGGCAAGGATGAAGGAGCCTCCAGGCAGGAGCCACAGGGGGTGAAGTTTGGAGGGAAGGCGGGTAGCATGGGAGGAGACCGAGGGTGTCTCCCTGTGACCCTCCAGGGGCCTGTGCCTTCCTGGCTTTGGTGCTGCATGCCCTGGAGATCAAGGCTCTGAGGATGACGCTCGGCCCCCTGCAGTTCTCCGTGCTGTGGCCTTACTATGTGCTGGGCTTCGGCGTCTTTCTGTTCATAGTGGCTGGTGAGTGTCCAGGGAACAGTGCCCTGCTTCTTGTCCTCGGTCTGGATTTAGGAACCTGTCTTGTGGAGGCCCTCCCTTTGGATTCTCTAGAATTGCACTGTTCCAAACTGCAGCTGCCAGTTAGACGTGGCTATTTAACTTTCGTTAATTCAAATAGTTATTGGCCAGATGTGGTGGTTCACACCTGTAATTCCAGTGCTTCGGGAGGCCGAGATGGGTGGATCACTTGAGGCCAGGAGTTTGAGACCAGCCTGGCCAACATGGTGAAACCCCATCTCTACTAAAAATACAAAAATTAGCTGGGCGTGATGGCACATGTCTGCAATCCCAGCTACTCGGGAGGTTGAGGCAGGAGAATTGCTTGAACCCAGGAGGCAGAGGTTGCAGTGAGCCGAGATCACATCACTGCACTCCAGCCTGGGTGACAGAGCAAAACTCCATCTCTAAAATAAAATAAAAAGTTATGAATTCAGTTCCTCAGCCATACTAGCCACATCACCGATGTTCAATAACCACATATGTCCAGTGGCTATTGGACACTGTCATATTGGACAGTGCAGACAGAGAAATTTCCTTCTCTGCAGAACGTTCTACCGGACAGCACTGCTCTGGAGCTTCAACTCCATCCTTGGCCTTCCTGTTCTTATCCTTCTTGACTTAGAACTAAACTCTTTCAAATTTTTATAGTCTCCCTTCCACCATCCTGGTTCCTTAGGCTATCTATTTCTGTCTCTACCTTTTTTTTTTTTTTTTAAGAGATAGGGTCTTGCTTTGTTGCCCAGGTTGGAGTGCAGTGGTACAACTGCAGCCTCCAACTCTGGGGCTCAAGCGATCCTCCTGCCTCAGCCTCTTGAATCACTGGAACTACAGGCATGTGCCACCATGGCCAGCTAGTTAAAAAAAAATATATATATACACACACACACACACACATTTATATATGCACATATATATGTATGTGTGTATATATATGTATATAGACATACATATATGTGTGTGTGTGCACGTATATATATATACACACACACATATATATGTATATATGGCCAGGTGCACTGGCTCACACCTGTCATCTCAGCACTTCGGGAGGCCGAGGCGGGTGGACCACCTGAGGTTAGGAGTTCAAGACCAGCCTGGCCAACATGGCGAAAACCCATCTCTACTAAAAATACAAAAATTAGCTGGGTATGGTGGTGCGTGCCTGTAATCCCAGCTACTCAGTAGGCTGAAGCAGGATAATCACTTGAACCCAGGAGGTGGAGGTTGTGGTGAGCTGAGATCTCACCACTGCACTCCAGCCTGGGCAACAGCGGGACTCCATCTCAAAAAAACAAACAAACAAAAAACCATATATTTAAGCTTTTATTTCTTAATTTCCCCTTCACCAAATAGAGTTACAATATTTTATATTTTAACCTTTTAATTCCATTTTTCCATGATTTCCATGAATTCTTTGAAGTTCTCTCACATTTTATTTAAAATTTTTGTGGATTTTAGTGGTAGAGTAGTCTGCTATAATGCTGAAAATAGAAGATGTCTTTTATCTTAGTCTTCATCTTAACACAGCATTGATCATTTACTCAAGATATCTCCATTTGTTGTCTCTTTTTGTTCCCGAGATGGAGTCTTGCTCTGTCACCCAGGCTGGAGTGCAGTGGCATGATCTCGGCTCACTGCAACCTCCGTCTCCCGGGTTCAAGCAATTCTGCCTCAGCCTCCCAAGTAGCTGGGACTACAGGCACGCACCACCATGCCTGGCTAATTTTTATATTTTTAGTAGAGACGGGGTTTCACCATGTTGGCCAGGCTGGTCTCGAACTCCTGACCTTGTGATCCACCCACCTCGGCCTCCCAAAGTGCTGGGATTACAGGTGTGAGCCACCGCGCCCGGCCATTTGTTCTTTTTTTTTAAAGGGACAAGGTCTTGCTCTGTCGCCCAGGCTGGAGGGCAGTGGTGTGATCATAGCTCACTGCACCCTTGACCTCCTGGGCTCAAGTGATCTTCCTGCCTCACCCTCCCAAGTCAGTGGGGCTTCAGGCTCATGCCATCATGCCTGGCTAATTTTAATTTTTTTTTGGTAAACACGAGGTCTTGCTATGTCGCCCATGATGAGTCTCGAACTCCTGGGCTCAAAAGACCCTCCTGTCTCGGCTTCCCAAAGCACTGGAATTACAGGCGTGAACTACCACGTCCATCCCTCGTTTGTTCTTATTCGTGTCAGTTGTCTATCTTTTACTTCACTGAAGGTCTTGGGTTGGGCCTGGGTTTTGTGTTGGAACTTCCTTTCTCTAAACCTTAGTTTTTTTTTTCACCCATTAATGGGCTACATGATTGCTGAGATGTCTTCTAGGTGCTGACCATGGGTCTGTGATTTTATATATGTATTTGTACTTCTTGTCCTTTGACGCATCCTGTCTGTAATCTCTCTCTGTAATACTCTAGATTAGGGGGCAGAATGAGGGAGGGCAGCTCTGGAGCTAGAGGGACCTGACCTCTAGGGCGTGGAGCTCTGGACTTTCTCTGACCTGACCCAAACGTTGGCTGTTCCCTAGGTACCATCTGCCTCATTCAAGAAATGGTTTGCCCTTGCTGGCACTTGTTGTCCACTTCCCAGAGTATGGAGGAGGACCACGGGAGCCTGTACCTGGACAATCTGGAGAGTTTGGGAGGAGAACCGAGCTCAGTACAAAAGGAGACACAGGTGACAGCAGAAACAGTCATCTAGCCCAGGACATGGCTTCTTTACCCTTCTTCAAGCCATGTGAGTGTACACATGTAGCTGTTTGTAGTCCTCCCCACCCTCTCTGCCAGTATCTGTGCCTTTGAGGAGCTTCTTGCGTGTCAGATCAACTCTCCACCTCCCCATACTCACAGTGATTCTATCTTGCTTGTATGTGAAATTTGCTAAAAGTCCTTTCAACTCTTCTGAGCTTCCTAAGTGACGTTTTTGCAGGTATTTTCAATAAAAAGAAAGGCTACTTTGTTCATCCATATCTCAAAAACCAAGTCCACAGGGCAGGAGGGGAGGGAGGAATATTACAAGATAACCAAGTAAAATGGGATTTTGTGAAACAGAAACCGTACAGAATACAGAATATACTCGGGGGAATGACAACTATTTGGGCTGGTGGCACAGGGGTAAAAGAATTTACCAAGACAGTTGTAGATAAAGAAAGGCAGATTTATTAAAGGAAGTATAAAAGTACATTGCCGGGCTGGGCGTGGTGGCTCATGCCTATAATCCCAGCACTTTGGGAGGCCGAGGCGGGTGGATCACCTGAGGTCAGGAGTTCAAGACCAGCTTTATCAACATGGAGAAACCCCGTCTCTACTAAAAATACAAAATTAGCCGGGTGTAGTGGTGCATGCCTGCAATCCCAGCTACTCGGGAGGCTGAGGCAGGAGAATCGCTTGAACCCAGGAGGTGGAGGTTGCGGTGAGCCGAGATCGCGCCATTGCACTCCAGCCTGGGAAACAAGAGCGAAACTCCGTCTCAAAAAAAAAAAAGTACATTGCCAGGGAGCAACAGGCAGGACCAGCAGAAGAGGAGCTGACTGAAAGGAAACAAAGACTTGTTGGAGATTTGATGGCATAGTGTTTATGCTGTATGCTGAAGAGGGCTTTGTGCAGTACTGATAATGCCAGTGTTGCAGTGAGCTAACTTGCAGGTGTCTGGTGATAGCTTGGGCGCAGGAAGATTGTGAGTTATTTGCACAGGAGGGCTACGTGTCCTGGACCATGAAGAAAGGCCGACTTGTAGCTTATCTGCTTCTTCTTTTTGCTTTCCCCTCCTCACACCAACCTGACTCCTTTTCCATAATTAGGACTGCACATTAGCCAATCAACATATCTGGCATTCCATCATTTCCCTATAGCCAGAGGCCTCCCGAGTGCTCCTCCAGTGTGCTCCATTCACAGCCCTATGGTGCTTGCATCACAGGGAGCACTCAGCCTCCTAACAAGAATGGGTGTAGCTGGGAAGAACACATGTGTGGGGCAGTGGGGCAGCTAGAACAGTGATCCAAGCCCTCCACTGGCTTCATCTCTATATTAGTCTGTTTTCACGCTGCTGATGAAGACCTATCTGAGACTGGGTAGTTTATAAAGAAAAAGAGGTTTAATGGATTCACAGTACCATGTGGCTCAGGGTGGGGGGGGGTGCTCACAATCATGGTGGAAGGCAAAAGTCATGTCTTACATGGTGGCAGGCAAGAGATAATGAGAACCAAGCAAAAAGGGAAACCTCTTATAAAACCATCAGATCTCATGAGACTTATTCACTACCACGAGAACAATATGGGGGAAACCGCCCCCATGATCCAATTATCTTCCACTGGGCCCCTCCCACAACACGTGGGAACTATGAGAGCTACAAATTCAAGATGAGATCTGGGTGGGGACAAAGCCAAACCATATGAATCTCCATCCTTCATCTCAAAGATACCACCTACCAATGGCTTCCCACTTCTCTCTCCAAAGAACAAATGTGCAGAAAAAGCTCTTAGCACTTAAGCAGTGCAACTTCTAAAGCAAGTGCAGGGAGCTGTGGATGTCTTTTGGGAGAGGAGATACAATGGACATGGCTAGAGTCACGTGGACTCCATGGTGATTAAACAGCATTCATTGAAGGTGAACTCATGTGGTACACCTTGGGGTACAAAGAGATTTCAGAATTTGTCCCTGTTCCTAGAAGCAAACACCCAAGCAGAGGAACTAAGACATACACACTTGAACAACCAATTTTTTTGGAATTTCTTTTTTTTTTTATGGAGACAGAGTCTCACTCTGTCACCAGGCTGGAGTGCAGTGGCACGATCTAGGCTCACTGCAACCTCTGGCTCCCTGGTTCAAGCGATTCTCCTGCTTCAGCTTCCTGAGTAGCTGGGACTACAGGCGTGTGCCACCATGCCCAGCTAATTTTTGTATTTTTAGTAGAGACAGGGTTTCACTATGTTGGCCAGGATGATCTTGATCTCTTGACCTCGTGATCCGCCCACCTCGGCCTCCCAAAGTGCTGAGATTACAGGCGTGAGCCACCGCACCCAGCCTGGAATTTCTTATTACATTTCTCCCCAAAAGGTATCTTGGGAGTTTCTTATAGGGATATGATTACAGCCTAGTTCCAAATTGTCTCACTTTTCCATCTTAAAAAAGAAACCATAGGAACTGTAATTGTCAGTGAAACTAGGAATAGAGAATATCTACAAACTCCAACTTATGTATCTGTGGCCCAAACCACCGCAATCCAGCATAACCAGTTTGGGAAGCCACAGATGGGAGACTGGCTTGGTGGGCACAGTAGGGCAGATTAGAGAACATATAGGGGTTCCAGGGGTAGCAAATTTCAAATCATTAGCAAATATCAACCCTCAGATGCCTGAGAAGGACCCACCCTAAGAGGGAATGGCTATGAATGCAATACAGAACAAACATGGTGGGATGTGTGTTGGGGAGGGGTGGAAGACATGGAAAGGGCATTGGGGCCTGTAGAGGGAAAGATTTAAGAATCAGCCTGACTTAGTTATTTCAGCTTAGAATTAGAATAGGCCAGTAGTCCATGACTCACCTCCCCCATCTTCTCACCCAAATTCCTATAAATAACCAGAAAAGAATGGAAATTCGGCCAGGCATGGTGGCTCACGCCTGTAATCCCAGCACTTTGGGAGGCTGAGGTGGGCAGATCCCGAGGTCAAGAGATCGAGACCATCCTGGCCAACATGGTGAAATGCCATCTCTACTAAAAATACAAAAATTAGCTGGGCATGGTGGCGCACACCTGTAGTCCCAGCTACTTGGGAGGCTGAGGCAGGAGAATCGCTTGAACCCAGGAGGCAGAGGTGGCAGTGAGCAGAGATAGCGCCACTGCACTCTAGCCTGGTGACAGAGCGAGACTCTGTCTCAAACAAACACACAAAGAATGGAAATTCATGCCACCAGTGAAAGCTAGGATTGATGATGGATTTATTACCAGAACTTGGGAAGAATTTTTACTACAGCCCTACAAAAGTGGTCAAATAAAAAAATTAAATGAAAATCAAATCCACAAAGATTAGAAACCAGTCTTAGCCAATTTTGGTGAGTTGAGCACTCTCATATACATTTGATGGGAATGTAAATTGGCATGAACTTTCTGGAAAGCATTTTATAATAGCATATGCATTAATAGGTTTAAAAATATTCATACCTGGTGGCCCAGGAGTTGAATTTTAGGAATTTATTCTAAGGAAATAACCAGGGGTGAGGTCAAGTATTTATACAAAGGAATGCTTGTTCCAGGTTATTTATAATAGCAAAAATAAAAGAGTATATTCTAGATTATTTCCCCCATGTTGAAATAATTTTTAAAAGTATAGTGTATTCAGAGGACAGAATATTATACAGGCAGTAAAAATGTAATTTTAAGTGTCCTATTTGGAAGAAATAAAAACATATAAATAAAGAAGCCTGGAGACATCCTACATCTGATAACATGGCAGACTAAATAGTTGGGCTGATTCGTCTGCCAAAAACAACAGAAATGATAAAATAAATAATAAAATCTAAAGATATCAGGTAACAAAATAGTAATGAATTATAAGATAACATCAAAGTAAAGAATAATACCTAGAGAAATCATCTTGCAGAGATTTGATTTTTTAAAACTATGCCTAAAGTTTACTCAAGGAAGAGCATCTGATAAGAGAGCTTTCCCCCCATAAACCAAGGACTGCAAAAGTGTGGATTATCAGAAGAGATCCGGTACATTCAGGGTGGTATGGCCGTAGACAAGGGCTGGGTTATCAATGTAAGGGTGAGAGATAAGTCACCTATCCCGTACCCCTACCACCAGGAGCCAGCAAGGCAATTTGTCTTAGTGCCACGCTGGACAACCACAAAACCACAAAGATTTGTGGTTGAGAAGTTGCAACCACAAATCACCCCTCAATATTTGCAGCCCAAATTCATATTACTATTATAGCATGGTTCAAAAATCCTCAAATTATAAATTTGGTTTACAATGACCTTGGACTGGTGATGCTGACAAGAAAAAAATTTACATGGAAGAAAAACAATATCAACCCTCTCTAGATAAATTCACTTTATCCTGGAACTCAAAGAAATTTCACAAAAATGTTTCCAAGGAAAATGAGCAGCCTGTCACACAAGGAAAGAAGGTACCGTGGTATGTTCGAGGAAGATATGTTTGAGGAATGCCCCCAATTAATGTCCTGGGGACATTATTTAATGCTCTAGGGACATTATATAATGTCCCCAGAACTCATAAATCAATAAGAAAGAGATAAACAGCTTAATAGAAACACAAAGAAAAGTCAGTTCACAGAAAAGGGAAGGCAAGAAGTTAATGAAAGTAGGAATAATGACTGACCTCACTTATAATGAAGAACATGCAAATTAAAAAATGAGGTAACATTTACTTCACCTGTCAATTGGCAAAAATTAAAGCTGGATAATGGCAGAGATGATGAGATATGGGAAATGGATGCTGTTAGGTACTGCTGGTGGAAGTGGCACCATCAAAAACAGTGGAAATAGCAGATCACAGAAAGATATCTGAGGGGACTTCAGATCTCAGAATTATCAGGCTCAACTATATTTACTATGTATAAAAAGCTTAAACATATCGGTAAATTCTTTTAAAAGATCAATCTAGAATATTTGGAAAAAATCAAATAGAAATTCTAGAAATGGAAAAAATATATTAATTAAAACAAAAATATGGGTGGCCAAGTGGGGAGGATTGCTCGAGCCCAGGAGTTTAAGACTAGCCTGGGCAACATAGTGAGACCCTGTCCTTACAAAACATTTTTTAAAGATTAGCTGGGTGTGGTGGCTCATGCCTGTAGTCCCAGCTATTTGGGAAGCTGAGGTGGATTGCTTGAACCCAGGAGTTGGAAGCTGTAGTGAGCTATGATAGCACCGCTGTACTCCAGCCTAGGTGACACAGCAAGACCTCGTCTCTTAAAAAACAAACAAAACAAAACAAAAAAACAACAACTGTGGATTTTGTAGCACATTAGAAACAGCTGAAAAGTGGATTATTAATAAAAAGGTGAAGACATAAACCCAAGTCAAATATGGGCAGACAAGAAAAATATGAAAGTGGGACAGAGACATGGAGGATAAAGTGAGATGGTCTAACACCTATGTTATATTCTAGGAGTTCATTTACTCTATAAGTGTATATTTTTAGCAAATATTGTACCAGACACTTTGCAAAGTGCTGGAGAAGAGTAAGACAAGAGGGTTTCCTGTTTCCTGAGTGGATTCTGGAGTAACACTGGGCCACCCAGTTGAGACAGACTGCCTTCAGGCTGGACGCGGTGGCTTGCGCCTGCAATCCCAGCACTTTGGGAGGCCAAGGGGGGAAGATCGCTTGAGTCCAGAAGTTGGAGACCAGATTGGGCAACATAGAGAGACCCCCCTCTCTGCAAAAAATTGAAAAAAAGTCCCAGCTACCCAGGAGACTGAGGTGGGAGGATTGCTTGAACTCAGGGCTTCGAGGTTGCAGTGAGCTATGATCTCACCACTGCGCTCCATCCTGGGAGACAGAACGAGACTTCTCTCTCTCTTTCTCAAAAAACAAAAACAAACAAACAAACCCCCCCCACAAAAAACAGCTCCGATGCTGGCTCCTCCAGGAAGCCTTCCCTGACTACACATACACACACGCACGCACACTACCCGGGGTCAGGAGCCTCTTAAGTGAGCCGGTTAGATCCAGTGCGCCCCCTATCTCCTCTGCCCCTACGCCTCGCGCAAGGCCCTCGCGGCCGGAATAGTCGCGCATTGACCGACTGGACTCTAAAGCCCCTTGGGGCAGGTGCTGTGTCCAGTAGTGTATCTGGCGATGCACCGAGTCCTTTCCACGGAGGGCAAGCAGGTGAAATGGCACGGAAGTGGAAGGGGCCTAGCCACAGAGCGCCTCGAGCTGGGCAGTCAATCCTGGGGAAGCCCTGGTCGTCTTCGCCTCGCCGGGTTCGGAACAGCAGGCTGGGATCAGCAACCATCGAGACGCATCCGCCGAGACCTCCGAGCATCCTAGAGAGGACACGGAAGCGAGTCTTTCCTTACGCACCTGTCTGACAGCGTCCGCAGCTCACTTCCGGACCGCGGAGAGCACTGGCGACCCTAGCGGGTGAGAGGCCCTTCAGGGCCGCGGCGGGTGAGAGTCTCTTCAGGGCCGCAGCGGGTGGCGGGCGAAGTGGTAAACGGGCGCGGGGACGGGTTTTGGTGCCGCTACGGGGCTCGGCGGCAGCGGGGTTGCAGTAGAGCCCGTCTCCCTCCGCTCAGCCCCGGGTGAGGGCGGCAAGTCTCTCAGGAGCTGCCTTCAGCGGCCCCGAGGCCCTGCGGGTCTGGATGCTGAGGGGCCGCCGCGCTGTAGGCTCAGGTAGGAGCGAGGCTGATCCCGCTCTGCCAGGCTTGGCTTAGTGCAGGGCTGGCCACGAACCCGAAGAGATCTTGAACCAAAGCAGAACTCTGTGCAAAGTGAAAGTAATCACATAGGACACTCATTTAAAGAATAGTGATGAGCCAGCCTGGTCAACATAGCGAAACCCTGTCTCTACAAAAATTGAAAAGTAGCCGGGCGTGGTGGTACGCGCCTGAGGTCCCAGCTACTCGGGAGGCTGAGGCAGGAGGATCGCCTGAGCCCAGGAGTTCAAGGTTGCACTGACTTACATTCATGCCACTGCACTCCAGCCTGGGCAACATGGGGAGACCCTGTCTCTACAAAAATAAATAATTAGCTGGTCATGGTGGCACTCGCCAGTAGTCCCAGCTACTCGGGAGGCTGAGGTGGGAGGATCGCTTGATCCTAGGAGGCAAAGGCTGCAGTGATCGCACCACTGGTCTCCAGCTGGGGTGATAAAACCCTGAGATCCTGTCTCAGAAACAAAACAAAAGAGTCACAATGGGTGGGGGGAGATAAAGAATAGCAATGGGGCAATTTCTATTTGTCAAATGGCAGAGATAAAAGATGAATGAGGATCTTTCTTGCCTCCAGGGAATCTGTTAGAGGGAGACACATGGGTAAACATTTGCACTGTAGTGCATTAAATGCACTAGTGGAGTGAACCAATGCAATAGCTAGAAAAGAATGAAAGAGAAATCTCAATGTTGCAGAGTCAATGAATAGACTGAAAATATAAACTTGGTTTAAGTGGGGGTAGATAAATACAGAAACTCACAATAGAATATTTAGCAGAAGCTTTGGGGTGTGCCTCCTGCTAGCTGCCCATTCTCTGCTCCAGTCAGGTGATCTTTCCGTTTTCTGACAAGCATGATCTCCTTCCCCTGGTGCTTTGGACTTCCAAGTCTGTCTTCCCAGTCTAGGTCTTCCGCATAATCCACTTGGAGGTAAATAGGACTCATTCTCCAGTCTACTTCAAGCCTCTTCTTTTCCTTGAGTACTTGGACTTAGATTAGTTTTCTCTCTTTTTGACTTCACATTTTTTTTTTTCAATCTGTACCATGTATTTTGGGAGGCAGTTATCATCCAGTCTCTTTTTTTTTCCTTCTGAGAAGTAGGAGGAGTAGCACTCATCCTACAGAAGTGTTTTAAGTATTAAATGAAATATGTGTTCACATGCTTTCTAAAGAGTAAAGCCTGTACAAGTTAGAAATCTTTAGGTCATTTGTCATAATGGTATATATGTTGCTCCATTGTCTTTTTCAGGTTGAGCGCACCATCACGTCTAAGCCATCAGCAAGTTTGTTGGTTTTAATCTCCAAAATACGTCTTGATTTTGTCTGACTCTTTGCCACCACCCTGATCTAAGCCCTTATCATCTGCTTGAATCACTGTAAGTGCCATTTCTCTCTTGCCACCTCTAGCCTATTCCCTGTCAACACACAGGCAGAATGACTTTTATAAAACATGTAGTTCCTCGCTAAAGTAAGAAATAAGAATAAAGTTCATAATTCTTTCTGTGGCGCAGGCTCTGGGTGATCTGGTTTCTCTCTGCCTCTGCCACCTCTTCTGGTGCAGCTCTGCTCGTCACTGCTGAAGCCACACTGGGATATGGCTTGTTCTTGGACACCCAGAGTAATTTCTTAGCCTCAGGGCTTTTGCCTGGAATGCTCTTAGAATGACTGACTCATTCTCATCCTTGAGTCAGCCTGGTATCATGTCTTTAGAAAAGCCTTCTTCAAGTCAGTTGCCCCCTGTTAACAGAGCACCCTACTTATTTTCTTTCTAGAACTTGTCTCCACTTGCAGTTTTTAAAAGAGTTGCTTCCATTTGACTTTTTCTGTCTGCTGTACCAGCATATGAGTTTCAGGAGGGTAAGCTCCCAGTGTGTCTTGTTCTCTATTTTGTTTGTTGTTTCTGCCTGCCTCTTGTGTGTGTATATGTGTGTGTTTGTGTGTTGCATGTATGTTTCCTTTAGTATTGGAAGAGTAGGCCCTGGTGACTCACCCAGTTATAACCCATTATATATTATTCTCTGATTGTAGTGTTATTCTCCAGTGAGATCCTAAGTTATTTGTGGGTATAAAAGCAAAATCTTAGACATTTTCTGTTTAGTCTCTGTACCTAATAGTTGCTTAGCAAATGATTACTATGTTGAATTGACCTGACTTTTGGGATCTGTGTTCAGTCTTTTGAAAATGCCTTGTAAAAGGTAATTACTGTGTTCTCCAGTGGAATATTCCTTGATGTAGAGACAGAACTGGGATGGGCTGACCTTTCACGTGTCTCTTGTTCTCAAAAGGGTCACTGATGCAGTCATTCTCAGTCTCCTCGGAGGGAGTGTGAAGATGCTTAAAGAGCATCCAGAGATGGCGGAAGCTCCTCAGCAGCAGTTGGGTATTCCTGTGGTGAAACTGGAGAAAGAGTTGCCATGGGGCAGAGGAAGGGAGGACCCTAGTCCAGAGACTTTTCGGCTGAGGTTTCGGCAGTTCCGCTACCAGGAGGCAGCTGGACCCCAGGAAGCTCTTAGGGAGCTCCAGGAACTCTGTCGTCGGTGGCTGAGGCCCGAGTTGCACACCAAGGAGCAGATCCTGGAGCTGCTGGTGCTGGAGCAGTTCCTCACTATCCTGCCCTGCGAGTTCTACGCCTGGATCCGGGAGCATGGCCCAGAGAGTGGCAAGGCCCTGGCCGCCATGGTGGAGGACCTGACAGAGAGAGCGCTGGAGGCCAAGGCGGTGGGTGAGGAGGGGATCCAGGTCTGGCGCCCTTGGTGTGGGCAGGGAATGTTAAAGAATCCAAAGATTTGAGGAAGCAGTAGGAGTGGACGAGGTGTGGAACCGCCCTCCTCTGCCCTCAGACTCCTTGAGGTTCTTTTTGGAGAGCAGTGGCGTTTTCAGCAAGAAAGGCCATTCCCAGGGGAGATGCTGCCATGCAGAAGGGCCTGAAGCCTCTGTTTGGTCATGAGGGCAGAGGCCTGGCCATATTTCCCCTGTGGGCATCAGGCAAAAAGAAGGCAGTTGTGATTGTTTTTGGGGTCCCTCATAGACCTGACCCTGCTTTGGACAGAGATGCCTCTGGGAAGGCAGAGAATCCCACCTGGGGAATATTTTTCCGGAAAAGGGTTGTCCATGGCAGTACTGTTTTCTCTGTGGCTCATAGGGCTCCTGTAACAATTCTTTGGTGCTGCTCTAATGACACCAAGTGATTTGGCACCGCACGTGCTTCCTTGAGGTTCCAGCCATATTTCGGTCACTTTGTGGTACAGCCCCCTGATGGATGACTGGGAAAGGAGAGCAGGACTGATGACACCGTCTTGCTCACAAGCCCCCGTCCTTCTGTAGTTCAGCCTCCCGTGCACACTCTCGTCACCCTGACTTCCTGTCTTCAGAATCCTAAGAGAATTTTTTCCTACTCAACTCAGGAGCTTAAAAGTGGACCAGAAATGCCTTGTTTTTGTGAGTACTTCTCAGTGAGAGAGTCCTCCTGATTTTTCTTGCTCTTTTTAATTTATTATTTTTGAGACAGGGTCAGCCAACAGCCTAGGCTGGAGTGCAGTGGCACAATCCTAGCTTACTGCAGCCTTGAGCTCCTGGCTCAGTTGATCCTCCCACCTCAGCCTCCTGAGTAGCTGAGACCACAGGCATGTACCACCATGCCTGGCTAATTTTTTTATTTTTTGTAGAGATGGAGTCTCGTCATGTTGCCCAGGCTTCCTGGCTCTCTTTAAAGCAACTATTTCTCACTGGCCTGTTCACTGCAGGGTCTAGGCTTTGCATTTTTTATTTTCAGCTTTTTCAATTAGGAATTTTTTTTTCTAGTAGTGAGTATATTGTGTTAAAATCCTCAGCAGGATAATATTTGGGCTTGGTGATGGCAGGTAGAGGGGACCCTTGTCAAATGGCGTGGACAGATAAAAGTTGCTCAGGGCCTGATGCATGAGTTTAGCTTCCTTTTCACTTCCTCACTAATGTCCTGGGGAAGAGCTCAGCTGATTTTTCCTTCCTCTCCCCTGAAGCTGGAATGGTTCTTTTCTTGGTTCTCTTTTTAGATTTTAGTTCAACTCCCTTCATAACAGCCTTGCCCAGGCCTCATTCTAATCGGTGTTGGGAACTGTTCTTAGGTTCCATGCCACAGGCAGGGAGAGCAGGAGGAAACAGCACTTTGCAGAGGCGCTTGGGAGCCAGGCATCCAGCTGGGGCCAGTGGAGGTCAAGCCTGAGTGGGGGATGCCCCCTGGGGAAGGAGTTCAAGGTCCAGACCCAGGTACCGAGGAGCAGCTCAGTCAGGACCCTGGAGATGAGACACGGGCCTTCCAGGAGCAAGGTGAGTAAGACGCAGATAGTGGGGATGTCAGGTCATAGGAAACAGTGCTGTGCAGCCAACTCTTTTCAGAAACCCAGCAATGGAGCAACTAAGTTACCCACGAGGTGTAATTGTGAATTTTCTTGGCTACTTCCTCCACCTTAGGAAATAGATGAAGTGAAATTGTTTCTTCTCCCTTTACCCTCTGGTGTCTGGAGGGGATATCTGGGATCATGCTTTCTTATTATTTCTCTTTTCTTTCCCTCAGATCCCTTCTAGAAACTACCAAGAAATATTCAGCTGACTTGCAGGAATACTTTTTCAGTAGGCAGATAAACCATATCCCCCAAAGTAATATGTAGCTTTCTTTCTTTCTTTCTTTTTTGAGACGGGGTGTCACTCTGTCACCCAGGTTGGAGTGCAGTGGCGCGATCTCAGCTCACTGCAACCTTTGCCTCCTGGGTTGAAGCAATTCTCCTGCTTCAGCCTCCCAAGTAGCTGGGACTACAGGCATGTGCCACCATGCCCTGTTAATTTTTTTGTATTTTTAGTGGAGATGGGGTTTCACCATGTTAGCCAGGATGGTCTCGATCTCCTGACCTCGTGATCTGTCCACCTCAGCCTCCCAAAGTGCTGGGATTACAGGCATGAGCCACCGCGCCCAGCCCACGTAGCTTTATTTTGTTACTGAATCTCAAAGGAGGTTATTCCCAGAGTGTGACTGGGTAGCATGGGTAGCCCTGAACGGACAGGGCCGGGACAATCTTGCCAGCTGAGAACAGGAGACACCCAGGCCCCAGCTGAGAATAGGGCAAGGGACACCCAGGCCCCTGTGTGTGGGAAAGTATGGTACCAGAGTGAAAAGGGATTCTGTCTGGAGTCTTCTGGTTCCTGAGGTTGTACGCATCTGGTAGGGGACACATTTGAACGAGCTAACAGCATAACATCACTGATCCTTCTGATCTTTCTCATGCTTTTTGTCCCTGCTCAGCACTACCTGTTCTGCAGGCGGGTCCTGGCCTCCCCGCAGTGAATCCCAGAGACCAAGAGATGGCAGCTGGGTTCTTTACTGCTGGATCGCAGGTGAGCTCTGACTCCCTTTGCAGAAATCATGACCGTTGCTTTGATTGAGGTTCACCTTCCCCAAGGTTTCTCTGCACAACAGTGTGCCCTTCCTGTCCCAAGTTGAGTCATTCTCCCTTCCTAGTCCCGGTGGACCTGATGGTGTGGTTTCCTCCACTGAACCATCAGCCGCAGTTGTTAATTTACGTCGAACCTTGTCTGTCGCCCAGGCTGGAGTGCAGTGGCGCGGTCTTGGCTCACTGCAGGCTCCGCCTCCTGGGTTCACATCATTCTCCTGCCTCAGCCTCCCAAGCAGCTGGGACTACAGGCACCTGCCACCTCGCCTGGCTAATTTTTTGTATTTTTAGTAGAGACGGGGTTTCACCGTGTTAGCCAGGATGGTCTCGATCTCCTGATCTTGTGATCCACCCACTTCGGCCTCCCAAAGTGCTGAGATTACAGGCATGAGCCACCGCGCCCAGCCACAGATGGACTCTTACAACTGTTACAGATAGAAACCCCCTAGGGCTATCTAGGCTGTGCTGATTGGCCCCGAGATAACCCTTTGTGGGTGCCGTTTATGGGTACTTCTGCTGCTGATTTTTCTGTTTTGGAAACTTTCCTGTCCCCTAACCTCAGCAGGAATGTGGCTGACTCAGGGTTGGGGCTTTCAGAAGCATTGAGCAGGGTGGTCTCTTTGGCCATACAGGCCACACTAGGAGTTGGACCTCGTTAACATTACTCATCTGCCACAAATGAGGTAACTGAAGCATAGATGGGGTGCTCTCTTTTCCACAGGGTGCTGAGCACTAGTAGCAGGGAGGTGGGGGCTTTCCAGTGGGGCACCTTCCTCAAGGAGGCGAGTCTAAAAGAGTTCTTTGAAGAAGAAAAGGTGTTGTTTGGCAGAAAAAAGAAGGGGATCAAGTCTGGTCCTGCTCAAGCCGTATTTGGGCAAGGCTGGATGCCAGCATCATTTCCCTTTCCTGTTGTCCAAGGATGTACTTTGGAGGGGATGAGGAATGACATCAGTGCTTTTTAATTTGGTTGGACCCTCCCTTGTACCATAATAGTTCTTCGTGGTGCAGTGAGTGAGAAATTGAGGATGCGTTTATTTTATCACAGCCTTGTTCTTAAGACAGGGCTTGGCCGAATGTGAACTTTGTTCTTGATGAGAAGGTAAATAGCGGCTGCCAGGCTCTGTCAAGCATGAGGTGTGAGTGGGAGGCTGCTGCAGAGTGGAAATGAGGTGACTTGGTTGTTAGGGGCAAGCTGAGCCCCAGCCACAGAGGCTCAAAACTGCAGTGGCTCAAACAAGTGGATTACTCCCATTCAACTGTTGGGAGGAAGCTGGTTGGGAGGAAGTTGGATTACAGACATGAGCCACTGTCTCTGGCCTAGGATTCTTTCTTTATTCATAGCAATCTCCTATTGTTGCAGGGGTTGGGGCCATTTAAAGATATGGCCCTGGCCTTCCCTGAGGAGGAGTGGAGGCATGTGACCCCAGCCCAGATAGACTGCTTTGGGGAGTACGTGGAACCGCAGGACTGCAGGGTCTCTCCAGGTAAGACTGTCTCCACCCACAGGTGAGGAACTGGGGAGTTCTGAAAGCTCAGGTCAGGGGTCCTGCCGTAGCTCTGGCGCTCCTGGCAAAGGAAGGGGACTTCATGGCAGGCGGGTAAATGGGTCCAGCATGGACCATGGGGCACGAGGAGCTGCTTTCCTGTGTCAATAGAGGAGCCAAATGATGGAGCAGGAAAACATGAGGCCATTATTCTGGCTGTATGGAGACAGGTCGGTCATGAGGACCCCCAAACACCTACATTGTGTCCATGATTAAAGACACTGAGGGCTTGAGAACAAGATACGAACAGCAAAAGATGGGGCATCTGAGCTTGTTCAGATATTTATTGAGTGCTCCCTGCATGTGGGCCCTGTGTTAGTGGTTTTCTCTTGCGGCAGGAAGTGGGCAGGACTAACGTGCACGAAAGCATTGGAGCTCACGGTGTGCACGTAGGAGGGCACGAGGGGGCTTCGCGATGGGAGAGGTCGGAGTGGCCCGAGTCACAGAGGAAGCAGAGCTGCGCTGGGACTCAAGTGGTGGCTGGGTTTGACCTGGGCTCAGAGCCTGGGGGGATGCGGCCATTGTGTGTGACAGCAGCTCATGGGAGGAGGAGCAGCGAGAGAGAGCCCACAGGGGCTGCCAGCAGAGCGCACTGCGGGGCTTTGGGGCTGCCAGGGCGAGGGACAGTATGGAGAGTCTGCATGCGTGGAATCAGGATGCCGGCGGGGAGAGGAAACACTGTGGCTGGAGCGGCCTGTCCTTGTTCTTTGATTTTCTTCTTTTTTGTTTCATAACTTCTTTGTGAGTTGTGCACTGACCACCCATCTGTACCGACCCCACCTAGCCTTTCCTTATCCTGAAATGCCTTGAAGGATGAGCAAGATTATCCCTGTGCTTCCTTCAGGACGTAAGAGAATCCATCCTGCTCCTCCACTTGCTGACCCTGACCTTGAGCATCTCCCTTGAGCTTTCCAGGTCTCAGTTTCCTCTGTTGTGGAATGGGGCTGTTCATGGAACCTGTCCTCATGGTGCCATGAGGATGAAGGGAGGTGACATATCTAAATGTGTGGTGACCATGGTAGTGTTAGATTGTTTAGTTAGTGCTGTAAGTATTACTAAGGGATTCTTGTAGGAGCCCTCAGCCTTCACTCATTTATTCACCACAGAGGTGGACTTGGCTCTGTGGCCAGTGCTGTTCTGGTCACTATGAAGAGTTAAAAATAAAGGCGCTTGCCTGTGGGGTCTTAGAGTTCAGGGGAAGAGGCCATGTGCATGTAATAGTGGGATACGGTAAGGGGCACTGGTCTCCTGGGAGACCTGGGTCCAGGGCACGGTTGATACAGCGTGGCAGTGATGCAAGTGGCAGAAAGATGTCAGCATACTTTATGTGGAGATGTGTGATTGCTGTAACGGCAGAGGATGACAGAACAAAGCAGGGGCTCGAGTGATGAGCCCCAGACAAAGGTGCCAGTGTCCTGGTGCCAGGGTCCCCCTCAGGGATATTCCCCTCCCAGTGATGCTGCTGTGTGGGGTGAGGAGCCCCTCGCCCCCATTCTCAGAAGATTTTCATGCCCTCCTGGCCATTTCTGACTGTTCTGGAGACTGGTTCTGTCCTTGTCCCCTCACCAGCTCAGTTTCTCAGAACTCAGAGCAACTCAAGCCCATACCTGAACATTTCTGCCGAGGCCAGGTGACACGAAGGCCTGTTTCCCAAGTGTACCATTCAGTTGCTGTCCCAGCTTTCAGGTCTTCCTGGGATTCACACTCGGGTTGTCCTGGTGCTTGTACTGACAGCTGCTTGGGGCTGGGCCTGAGCTGCTTCACCTGTAAAGAGACTGAATGCACAGGGCAGGGTTGAGCTAGGTGGCTGCCCAGATCACTTCCAGTTGTTCGTCTGTTCTCATTAGCAGACGGTGAGGTGCAGACCTTGTCGTCTGGGTTGTAATTGCAGTAATGGCCACAAGGACTGGAGCAAGAACTCACAACAGGATTTGGAATCACAGAGGCAAAAAGTAGCAGGTGCAGAAACCTGAATGCAGGACTCTGCAGGCTGGTTCCCAGGATGGTGAGGGTCCTGGAGTGAAAGATGAGTGCTCAGAGGAGTAAGGAGGAGGTAGGAGTGAGTAGAGTGAGGCCGCTGAGGAGTCCGTGAGGACTCCGGGTCCTTGTTTAAAAATTTTTTCTGCGCAGAGTAATGTGATGGAGGTTTTACTTGAGGAAAATTGGATTGACGGCAGGGTACAGCCAGTCTGGAGGGTTGAAATAGTGTAGGCACTGGGGTAAGAGCAGGAACCAGGCCAGTGGTCATGTAGAAGGGGGTTTACTGAAATATGCTTCCAAGGATGGGCCACAGATTGGCCAGAGGGGAGGAAAGAGAAGAGTCAGAGAGGAGTCTACATCTTAGGATCCTGGCTAAGGGACTGGAAAAATTATGTTACTACTGTCAGAAAGAGAGGGAAGCATTTTCCTAAGAGGGAGGAAGAATGGAAAGTTCCATTTGTTGACTTTGAGATCTAAGTGGATGGTCCCTGGAAGTAGCTGCAAGTCAGGTACATGGTCTGGGAGTTAAAATAATATCATGAACCATTGCATTCCTGCTCCATGTGTGCAGTAAACTTCATGAGTGTACAATCCATTTTGAAGGTGGTGAATGTAAGGCTCGGAGAGGTTAATTGATTTTCCCATGATCACACAGCAATTGAGCAGCCAGTGCAGCACTCAAAACGGGTTTCTCACTGCTAGGTCCCTTCTCTTCCACTACTGTGTCTTTCTCCCAGTGTCTCTATTTATACTTAGGTATCATTGTATTTATTCTTCCCCCAGCTTTATATTTTGAACTCTTATTATACAAATTTTCAAACATACAGAAAAGCTAAGACTAGTACAGGGAACACACTTAGGTCTTTATCTACATTCACCAATTGTTAACATTTGCCATATTTAGCTGTATAATGTGTGTTTTGTTTTGGAATGATATGGAAGTGGGAGGCATCTCAATCTTTCATTTGTAAATACTTCAGCATTTGTCTAACAATGACATTCCCAACATAGCCCAGTAGCATAATTTCATCTAAGAAAATAAACATAAATTCGATATATGTAACATCTAGTGCATAGTCAGCTTTCCCCAAGATCTAGCTGTGGTTTGTGCATTGCATTTAGTTTTAATCTTACTATTCATAACACCTCAAAACTGAAAACTACCCAAATGAACATCAGTCAAATTAATAAGTAGGTTGCAGTCTATCTATATCTGTATATCTATCTATATATACATACACACACACACATACATATACTCAGTGGAATACTATATACCAATGAAAAAGAATAAACTACAGCTTCACACTATGATATAGGTGAACATCACAAACATGATATTGAGTAGAAGAAGCCAGAAACAATGTGTGAGACAATTACCTGAAGTTCAAGAACAGGCAAAAAAGTCCAGACAGTGTGTTCCCATTGGTATAGTATATATGTATACTATATACGTATATCATGTATATGCTGTATATGTATATCTCGTATATGCTGTATACGTATATCTCGTATATGCTGTATACGTATATCGTATATGCTGTATACGTATATCTCGTATATGCTGTATACGTATATCTCGTATATGCTGTATATATCGTATATACTGTATACATATATCGTATATGCTGTATATGTATATACTGTATATGTATAGTATATATATGGCAGGGTATAGTGATGGAGATGTAAAAGGGGCTTCTAGGGACTGGTTATGTTCTGTTTGTTGAACTGAATGCTGTTTACGTGGTTGGGTTCGTTAAGAAAATTCTTTGCATAGTGTGTGGTGACGCACACCTGTAATCCCAGCACTCAGTGAGGCAGAGGCATGAGGGTCACTTGAGCCCAGGAATTCGAGACCAGCCTGGGCAACATAGTGAGGCCCCCATCTCCACAAAAAGGAAAAAAAGGGTAACGTGACATTTTTTAGCCAGCGCTGGATCCAAAAAAATAAAAATAAAATCTTTGCGTGTACAAAACATAAATGGCTTGTACACTTTTATTTTCATGAAAAGTTTACAAAACAAAATCCAAGCTGATAAGTATGTATTTCATATTTTATCAAACCAGGAGGCATATACTGTCAGGTTTTTTTTGTCTTCTAGTCATCTTGCCTAAAAGGACTCTTCCGCTTTAAGCACCACTTATTTCTCCTTTTCTTTTTTTCTTTGCCTCTTTGTTCCCCAATACCTTTTCTTTTCTTTTTTTTCCTCCCCTTTCTGTTACTCTTCCATAAACACCTGTTCCATTAATTTAGAGAGAATATAAGAAGGATCGGAGTGAGGATGAAGGAAGGGTGAAGCTGAGCATTTCAGCAGCGTCATGGTCTCAGTCCTGATAAATATGCTACCTAGGGGTGTTCTCCTGCAGGAGCCTCAGTGAAGCCTGCTTCATTCATTCAGCCAGCAGTTAGCAAGCATCTTCCCTGAGTCAGTCCCCTGCCAGGCTCCTAGGAGACCCAGATGAATGAACCTGGTTAGGCAGAGGGAGCATGTGGGCAGGACAGGGGACTGAGCAGGCACCTGGAAGGTCTGGAGAGCTGTGTGCTGCCCTGTGCTACAGCAGGTGTAGAATCGTTTGGGGAAGGCGCAGGACATCTGGATGAATGGAAACAGCATTTCCAACAAAGTCACATGTAAATAGGTACAGAATAATAAAGTGCTAGTTAGGTGCACAGTGCTGAAGAGGCCCAGAGTAAGAGAATAATCATGGTGAGTGTCTTAGAGGAAATTATTGAGCTACATTTTGAAAGAAGTAAAAGTCTAGATTAGCAGCAAGATAAGTGGGCGGGCACTGGAATTTGGCAGACTATTCTGTAAAAAGACATGGAGGTGGAAATAAGGAAAAAGAAGTAAGGAAAGCCTGAGTTGAGGTTGTTGGTCAAAGGAAAAAAGAGAAGGAACCATGAATGGGACCCCTGTGAAGCAGAGTTCTAACATGTAAATGTCCTGCGGCTACCACAGAATCAATCTTTATCTCCTCCTGTCCTGTAGGCGGTGGGAGCAAGGAAAAGGAGGCAAAACCCCCACAGGAAGACCTGAAAGGGGCGCTGGTGGCACTGACATCAGAGAGGTTTGGGGAAGCCTCTCTCCAGGGCCCTGGGCTCGGAAGGGTCTGTGAGCAGGAGCCTGGTGGCCCTGCAGGCAGTGCGCCTGGGCTTCCTCCTCCCCAGCACGGTGCCATCCCCCTGCCTGACGAAGTCAAAACCCACAGCTCCTTCTGGAAGCCTTTCCAGTGCCCTGAGTGTGGGAAAGGATTCAGTCGGAGCTCCAATCTCGTCAGGCACCAGCGAACCCACGAAGAGGAGAAGTCTTATGGCTGTGTGGAGTGTGGGAAGGGCTTTACCCTGAGAGAGTACCTGATGAAGCACCAGAGAACCCACCTGGGAAAGAGGCCCTACGTGTGCAGCGAGTGCTGGAAAACCTTCAGCCAGAGACACCACCTGGAGGTGCACCAGCGCAGCCACACTGGGGAGAAGCCCTACAAGTGCGGGGACTGCTGGAAGAGCTTCAGCCGCAGGCAGCACCTGCAGGTGCACCGGAGGACGCACACCGGGGAGAAGCCCTACACCTGCGAGTGTGGCAAGAGCTTCAGCAGGAATGCCAATCTGGCGGTGCACCGGCGTGCCCACACTGGCGAGAAGCCATATGGGTGCCAGGTGTGCGGGAAGCGGTTCAGCAAAGGGGAGCGGCTGGTCCGACACCAGAGAATCCACACAGGGGAGAAGCCCTACCACTGTCCTGCCTGCGGGCGAAGCTTCAACCAGAGGTCCATCCTCAACCGGCACCAGAAGACCCAGCACCGCCAGGAGCCGCTGGTGCAGTGAGCATAGCAGGTGGCAGGCAGCACCATCATTCATCTTTCTCACTGCAGGGCCTTGTGGGGCGCAAGGTGATGGCTGCAGGAAAGCACTGGTCCCATCGCCTTCCCACCCATTTGCAAACGCGGGAAAGGCAAGGCCTGGCTTACTTAGAGCTTCCAGAGAGCATAGCTGCTTCCATCTCTTACCCAAGTGGTGCTAAACAATTTTTCTTCCAATGTTTGAGGGAAGCAGTCTCCTGCGGTTCAGTTCAGGCTGAGATTTTCTCCTTCAGTGGACTGTCTGTGTCCCCCTGCCGAACAAAGCTGGGAGTAAAGGCAAAACCTTGACACGTGTTGGTAGCTGGGACCTCATCTTCCTGAGGGCTCTGTCTTGCCTGCAGGGTCATTAGCTCAGACTCTTTCCCTACCCCCTCTCTTTTCCATTGAACAAACATTTATTGAACATCCTCTGAGCACCTGGCCGTGGGAATGCCGTGGTGAATGAGAGACTAGACGTGATGCCTCTGGGGGTTGTGCGTTGGGGATGCATGCGACAGCCCATGACCCGAGGCATTCTCAGGGTATCTGTGCTGTGTGCCCGTGAGAACATCTTCCCATGACCACTCCTGCCCTCCTGCCCCGTGCTGGATCTTCCCTCCCCAGCTGGGATCTGCTCCCAGGCAACTGTGTGAATTTTACATTATTTGGAGCCTCATCTGTGTCAGGCTATAACATTCTATCCTCATCTGTAAAACTTCCCCGTCCATTATTCCTTGCACTATAACAACTGTCAACACACCAGCTATTAGGAAGTTAGTATTTTGCTATTGATCACTGAATAAACATCAGAGTATTTTAAAAAACAGTTCTCTAGAAAGAACTGTTATAATTAAAATGAGTCTGAAAGATGAACTCTAGTATTAATGCCCTATATTTGATGGCACTTTATAGTTCATAAAATTAATTTCACCCCATTCTCATTGGACCCATTTCCCAAGTATTTATTGAGGCCCTGTAACAAACATGTCAGGAACTCTTCTGGGTGCTTGAGACACATCCATGAATAAAATAGGGGGAGAAGCTGTTGACCTCGTAGAGCTTATGTCTCGTGGATGTACCTGATCTTCAGAACCCGTGGATATTCCTGCAAATCCTCTGGGCCTGTATTCATTGTTTTGTCAGCATCTTGCCCTGAAATGCATTTGCCACCTACCTCTTGTTACTAAATGGTCTCTGCCCTCTAGACCCTTGTCATCCAAGGCACTAGGGATCCTAGACACCCACTGGGGATGATGAGCTGGTAGCGACCTGTTTTGCATGAGTGCCAAGTCAGGAAAAATAAAGATATTTGTAGGCATTAAAAAAAAATACAATTTCTTTAAAAATGAGAAGATGCAATATTTGTAAACTGTTGAAGCTTCCTTATTGTGCCATCACTTCTTTTCATTTCTGTTTAAAGTTCTGGAAGCTGCATAACTAGCATGGACTGACTGCTGTGTCATTGTGCTGTGCCTTTGAACCCTGGCTGAGTGAGTGAGTTTGTCTTTTGTTGATAGTGTACTATAATTGCAAAATGTGGTTTGTCTTCTGATGCCTCTTAATACCAGATTCTTTTACTGAGATTTTTTTTTTTCATTTTCCATTGTAAATAAGGTAAATGGTAATGACTAACACAAAGCTGTATTACTCAGCCCACTTTGAAATGTGGTTTTATCACCTGTTCTTGGTAGGCAGCATGGTGTCTAATTTTGGCTTAGCAAATGACCCTTCTTGGTCTTCCTGGCTCATTAGCTGTGCCCACGAGGCTGCACTGACCGGGTCGTAAATGTATCTGAGATGTCCACACGGGGCTGCTGCTGCTCCTCTGTAATACTGAGGTCCACGTGCAAAATCAGCTTTTTTTCCCCCGTAATTATCAGAGCAGCTAGGCAGGGCTGACAGCCAGGCAGACTCAGTGGGAGGCTTCTGGCCTGAGTGTGGCCTTCCCCAGAGGGTGGTTTTCCAAAGGCAGGTGGGGACTGGGGAGGCCTCGGGGGGCTGCTTGTCACTCATCATTCTGTTTACCTGAATCACAGATGCTCTTTTATCATACACAGCCAGCACTCCTCTGGGTTTCAGCAAGTTGGGATATCTTAAGCTTCAGAAGGAGCTGGGCCTTGCTGACTTTCCTATCTGGCCTCTTCCCTATCTCCTGTGGGGCCAAGAGCTTAGGACAGTGTCTCAGAAAAGCCTCTTAGTAGGGGGTTTTTCCCATGGGATTGTAGTAGTATGATTTTTCATATCTATTCAAATGTTAAGAAATATTTTGTTTTCTGTATTTTTCTATTCTTTAGAAATTTTTTTATAATAGATAATTTCAAACCTATATAAATAAATCCTTATGTATTTATCATTTGACTTTATTATAAACTCATAATCAATCTTGTTTCATCTCTGTCCACTCCTTCCTCCCCATCTTCCTCCCCCACTGAAGTTTCGAAGTGTATCCCAAGTGTTGTTTATAACCATTTCAGTGTGTACCTGTAAAAGGTAAGGGCGGCTGGGTGTGGTGGCTTACACCTGTGATCCCAGCACTTTGGGAGGCCAAGGTGGGATTGCTTGAGAGGAGTTCGAGACCAGCCTGAGCAACATAGTGAGACCTCATCTACAAACAAATATTAACTGGGCATGGGTGGTGCACGCCTGTGGTCCCAGCTATTCAGGAGGCTGAGGCGGGGCATCACTTGACCCTAAGAGGTTGAGGTTGCAGTGAGCCCTGATTGTGCCATTGCACTCCAGCCTGGGAGACAGAGCAAGACCCTGTCTCAAAACAAAACAGTTCCTTAATGTCAAAATATCCAGTGAATTTTAAGAACCCACCTAATTTTTCAATATAATATAATTTGTTGCTTTGTCTCTTAAGGCTTATAATCTGTAGTACTTATCCTTTTCTTCTTGAGATTTATTCATTTTAAAAAACTCGATCATTTATCCTGGAGAGTTTTTTACATTCTGCATTTTCTGTTGTGTTTTTTTGTTTGTTTGTTTGTTTTTTTTTTTTTTTTTTTGAGCTGGAGTCTCGCTCTGTTGCCCAGGCTGGAGTGCAGTGGCACAGTCTCAGCTCACTGCAACCTCCCTGTCCCGGGTTCAAGCGATTCTCCTGCCTCAGCCTCCCAAGTAGCTGGGATTACAGGCATGTGCCACCATGCCCAGCTAATCATTCTGCATTTTCTGTTTGCATACCCATGGCGTGATTTAACATATTTCCCTGCCTTCTGTATTATCTAAAAATGTAGAAGTGTTTAGTGGTGTAATCAGATTCATATTTCACATTTTGGCAAGAACACATTATAGGTTGTGACATGCCCTGTTTCTCTTCATATGGTTTTAGAAGCCTAGATCTGCTTCTTTCGTTAGTTCTGTAAATGCTTCATCATTTAGTAGTTGGAATATTTCTGTAAGAAATTTCCCTTCATTAACTTAGGTTGCCCTTAGATATAGTTCATACAGGGAAGGCAAGAAAATGCTTGATCCTCCTCTTTATTTGCCTGTTTTCAGAATAATGAGCTAGTTACTTTTTGCTTCCTGTAAAGGCAGTCAAGTCTGTAGAAATCAATGCGTTCATAGCTTTTTGCTTTTATTGGTTTTTTTGAGACAGAGTCTTGCTCTGTCACCCAGGCTGGAATGCAGTGGTGCAATTGTAGTTCACTGCAGCCTCAAACTCCCAGGCTAAGGTGCTACCCCTTCCTTGGCCTTCCAAATTATTGAGATTACAGGTGTGGGCCACTGCACCTGGCCTGCACTCATGGATTTAAACATACTTGGTATTGATCAGTCTGCTGGAGTTATAATTTGATGCTCAAATTATTTCACCTTTGACCAGTGGAGGCCCCTGGACCTTGGCTCCTGAATCCTTTTGACACAACCCTAATTCTCATTGACAGCTTCTTTGCTTTCTGGCATGACAAGATGTTCCAGGCAAATGTTCCATATTTCCTGCCCCTTTTGAGAGTGAAAGTGGGTGCTATTTATTATGCTGGGACAGTGGTGTAAACCGGGACTCTCCAGGTCAAATGGGTATTTGGTCAACTCATAGATGGGCCTCCTTTTGTATGACAAGGCATCTGCGGTTGCCTCACATTGTGATGATGCTGTACACCTTCAGTGTCTGGCTGCATGTGCCGTGCTGCTGGGTAATGAGGGAGGCTGTTGTCCTTTGCAAGAGAAACTCTGTTTTCTCCCCTGGGTGGTGGTAGAACCAGGTAACTGCCTAAGGTCTGTCCTGGGGAAATATTTCATCAAGAAAGTTTGGTCCATGTCATAGTGTGTGCTATGGGTGTTGTCTGCAGGCTGATTATGCTTAAAATACTTTCAGTACCTGTTTTATCCCAGCTGAGAGGCAAGGAGAACCTTTGTTTCTTAAAAAATAAGCTGGTTTCAGCCAGGTGCAGTGGCTCACGCCTATAATCCCAGCTCTTTGGGAGGCCGAGGCGGGCGGATCACCTGAAGCCAGGAGTTCGAGACCAGCCTGGACAACATGGTGAGACCTTGTCTTTATTAAAAATGCAAAAATTTGGCCAGGCGCGGTGGCTCACGCCTGTAATCCCAGCACTTTGGGAGTCCGAGGCAGGTGGATCACAAGGTCAGGAGATTGAGACCATCCTGGTTAACACAGTGAAACCCCATCTCTACTAAAAACATATAAAAAAACAAAATTAGCTGGGCATGGTGGTGGGCACCTGTAGTCCTAGCTACTTGGGAGCCTGAGGCAGGAGAATGGTGTGAACCCGGGAGGCGGAGCTTGCAGTGAGCCGAGATCGCACCACTGCACTGCAGCCTGGGGGACAGAGTGAGACTCCGTCTCAAAAACAAAAAAAAAAATTAGCCAAGCGTGGTGGCAGGCGCCTGAGGCAGGAGAATCACTTGAACCCGGGGGGCGGAGGTTGCAGTGAGCCGAGATCATGCCACTGCACTCCAGCCTGGGTGACAGAGCGAGACTCTGTCTCAATAGTAATAATAATAAGCTGGTTTCAAGTCCCCTCCCTCTGTACAGTACAGATTGACTTAATCCACTTCTGAGACAGGGAAAATGACAGGTAGCAACATGTTTCTCTAGCAGGTACTTGCTCTTAAACTTCGCCAGGGTTTCTCAGCCCCTGCACTGTTAACATTTTGTGCCAGATAATTCTCTGTTGGCAGCTGTCCTGGTTGTTTTTTTTTTTTTTTCACTGTGTAATTCCTTTATTTTCTGCATATTAGTGCTTTACTAACACTACAACCATAAAGAACACAGTTTCAAGTACTGTACTTTTTAGTTTGGGGCGATCATAGTCTACAGACTCATTTACTTATATTAAACAAGATTAACCTCATTCAAAACGTACTGCAGTTTATAAATTCACATAAATACAGAAACTGATGCAATTAAACAACTTCAGGATCTTATTTTTTCAATTCTTAGATTATAATTTTTTTCTGCAGGCTATAATTACCTGCTCCAGTCACCAATGATTATTGTTCAATTTAACTACATCAATTATAAACCTCTTATATCCTTAAAGAAAATTTTAAGTGAAAATTACAATTTCTTACCAAAAGGTTTAGAGTTTTCCAAATTTCAAATATTTCCTTCCCCCTCCCCCATTTCCAGTCAGACATTTCAAATAAACTAAAAATAACCACATCTCACCTGCAACATTCAATGATAGCAATCACTTGATGTATAAAATTTTAACTATGCTCCCAGTTATTTTAAGACACAAAAAAGTGGCTGCCTACCAATCTGTCTTCACAAGTTAGAAATACTACATTGAAGATTTAACATGGGCTGGGCGCGGTGGCTCATGCCTGTAATCCCAGCACTTTGGGAGGCCGAGGTGGGCGGATCACGAGGTCAGGAGATCGAGACCATCCTGGATAACATGGTGAAACCCCGTGTCTACTAAAAATACAAAAAATTAGCCGGGCGTGGTGGCGGGCCCCTGTAGTCCCAACTACTTGGGAGGCTGAGGCAGGAGAATGGCGTGAACCCGGGAGGCAGAGCTTGCAGTGAGTGGAGATCGCGCCACTGCACTCCAGCCTGGGCAACAGAGCGAGACTCCATCTCAAAAAAAAAAAAAAAAAGATTTAACATGAGGGTTTCAAGTTTCCTCCGGTTTAGGCATTTGTACCTTTGTGCTTGTTTTGTTTCAGGATGTTACTATAGCATTGATGTTGGATAACCCATATTTATATACCTTACAATGCAATCATTTAAAACACTAAGAATTACATTTATGGTGGAACTTTGGGAATTTTAGAAAGCAACCAGTGTTCTTAGATGTGTTTATTAGCCTTATTTCTAGAACTATTTCTACTAAAGTGAAACTGAGAACTTTGTACTTTAGTTGCATCTTGAAATCAAAAATCCCTCTGCACCAACAGGAGCCTACATGAGAATAACCTTTTGCATCTGCTTTAAGTAAAATGTTTGTCAAGAGTTTTACTTTGAATAGTTCATTTTTTTTTATAGTCTTACACTTCTCATACGTCTTTGGTAAAAGCTCCATTATACAATATGGCCAAAGCATGAAGGACCAATACTGTCCAACTATACCAAGATGTCCCGCTTAATTTTAGTTTTCAGACACACTCATAAACAAAACCCACTCCACCTTTTCCTGTATACTGCCTTTGCAGTCTACATTTCTTAAATTCCCTATTTAATTCCTTGAGGATCACTAAAATTATTCCTTAAGGCTATATAGGAGCCAGATGCTGCTTTACAATTCTGCATCAAGCATTAACTTTTGGTTCAAAATATTATCATAGTGGTTGCAATCCAGTTACTGGTCCTAGCCAGCTAACCAAGGAATCTTGTTAGGATCTAGATATCATCAGCGAGCACACTGCTTACACATGAAGAAAAATTAAGTTTACATTCATTGTAATCTGTAGGTTCTTTGTCCTCATCCTCCATCCACTTTAATAGTCATCCCTCAAGTCTACACATCATTCATTCATCATGCTTCCTTCCTTAAAGGAGACAGTGTACTATTGAACCAACAGGGTATCTTTTTTATTATTTGCATGAGTTAATCCTACAAACAAAATTAAATACCTTTTTTATAAAACATATTTTTCAGTGTTCTAATTGATGGAGATGTGGATCACACATCTATAAAAAATGACATAGCTTCAGCTTAATTAGTTGCTATAATGTGAAAACAGGAATGTGTATTTTTTTCAACTAGGTAAAAGGTGCATATAATTTGAATGGTTACATGCTTTATTAATGAACAAAGTAAACCTGTTAGTAATTTTTAAATTACTGGTCTTAGGCGTTTGAAACAAGGTAAAAGTATACATTCTAGTTTTGCCCAAAAATCACTTAAAATATCTACAAATATTTAATCTATGTGTGGTGTACACCATTATTGCTCCAATTTCTGGGAAGAGTGTTTTTTTAAAGTTTAAAAAAGAGGAAAAACAGCAAAGTGACTACTTTGCAGTGGAAAAAAAAAGTGTGTCCTTCATGGTTTACACTTTCATATTTTTATGCAGTGTTAAGTTAGCTACGTTATGGGGAACTTGGGTTTTATTCCTGCTCATGCATGATGTATGTTTCAGAACTTATTTGCTGACATTTCAGAGAACTTCTTACATTACCTGTTTAACATACTGAGGTGCAACTGGAACATATTACAATGATATTAGTCATCATTTGCCACTGTGGGCTAAGTTTACTATACTGGTCTTAGATATAAAAGGTCACATTTGAAATTACTAAGTTAGAACTCATAAGAAAGGGGGGAAAGGCCTTAAATATAAAAGACAAATGACAGTTTGATTAAGCAATAATTTTCAGTTTACTAGATGAAACAGACTTGCAACATAGTCTGCATGAATGCAAAATAAGCCATCTACAGCAAGTGATAAGGAAACTGGACAAAAAAGGAAAAAAGCATACATAGGAAAATGAAAGATTCTCTCGAAATAAAAAAAAATCAATTATTACAAAGGACTTTACCAAGAACTGCTGTATATCCCCCATCCCATCTGCTGGAAGTCAACAAGAGCATCTGGCAACTTTGTGTTCATGTCAAATGTCAGAGCATCCTAACGCAAAGCCGAAAAAGGAAAAAGAAAGGGAAACAAAAGAGAAGACCCCCAAGCCCTCTCCCCCCAAACTGTAGAACAGTAACTCCAGAGTTCAAATTCAAAAGAAAAGTGGCAATTGAAAGAGGAGATGGTGGCGATAATCCTGTGAATGGGTTTTTGATTTCTCTCCTTCCAGGGGATGGGTGGAGAATGCTCATTAAGATTTGTAGTTAGAGGTTAACCATGTGAGCTCCTCACAGAGTCCGTCCCCTGAGGTGGCACAGGAGGGCTGCCCATACCAGTTCCTGTCCTGAATCCAGGTCAGGCCCAGTTTCTCCTGGATCTTGTGGGGTTTCATGGCATCGGGCAGGTCCTGCTTGTTGGCGAAGATGAGGATTATGGCGTCCCTCATCTCCTGGTCATTGATAATGTGATGCAGCTCCTGGCAAGCCTCATCGGTGCGGTGGCAGTCGGCACAGTCCACTACGAAGATCAGACCTTGGGTCCCAGTGTAGTTATGCCGCGAGAGCGCGGATCTTGTCCTGGCCACCCACATCCCATATGTTGAACTTGACATTTTTGTAAGTCACTGTCTCCACGTTGAAACCCACAGTGGGAATTGTGGTCACCGACTGGCCCAGCTTCAACATTTACAGGATTGTTGTCTTGCCGGCCGCATCCAGGCGCAACATGAGGATCCACATTTCCTTGTTCCCGAAGATTTTGGATAGCACTTTCCCCATCGCGTCAGAGAAGCTGGGGCCGGGGGCATTCAGGTGTCCTGGGTCCCCTCAGCCAACAACGCCGCCGCTGCTGCGAAACCGAAACGAAGGCTCCCAGCCTTTGCGGCCTGGGAGTTGTCTCCTAAGGGCAGAGGCCCAGGCCTGTCGCTCACTCGGGCATCACCGACCGCACAACTTGATTCCTCCAGTCGCCGCTGCCACCTGGGGCCGGAGTCTGTGCTGGGAGCCGCCGTCCTGCTGAGGCACGGCCCGGCTGTCCTGGTTGTTTTATGCATTGTAGGATGTTTAGCAGCAATCCTGGCCTCAACCTACCAGATGCCAGTAGCACCTGCCGGCTGTAACAATCAAAGATGTTTCTGGAGGAACAATTTGGCTTTCAGGAAGAGCAAATAGTTGGACGTCCCCTGGGGGAGGCAGAATCGACTTTAGCTGAGAATCACTGTTCTTAGCATTCAGGATAATAGGTCAATTAGATATTTTAGCTATTGAGAGAAGGACTGGAACTCCATGGACTGGACCTGTTTCCTGCAGAGTTTAAAGTCTCCACCTAGTTCCTAGAAAACAAAGGAGTTTTACTAGAGATCACTTGGGGGTAAAGGTAGTATTGTCAAGCAGAGTCAAGAGCTGTTGAAGTCTAATCTCAGGGCAGGGGCCTGCAATTCTGTATCAAGCAAGCTAGGTGGTCCCTGTGGAGGCACCCTGGCTCCAGCACTGCTGCTTTTGGTTCCTGTCAGGTAGGTCCCTGCCACAATGCCTCTGCATCACAAAGAGCCTCTGCTTGGGTGTAGACTAACCTTCCCTTAGCAAGGGCCACTTAAGGGCATTGCAGCCAATTACAGGCTCTTTACTCCATAATAGGAGACAGTAAATATTTGAATGAAAGACCTGGATTTCTACCTGTTTCAGCAATTAGAAGGCACTATGGTGAGAGCAGTTTCAGTGGCATAGTGGGGGAAAGCCAGATTCCAGTGGGTTGTAGATTTCTCCTGTGAATTCTAACTCATAACTTACTTAGGCTGGGTGCAGTAGCTCGCGTCTGTAATACCAGCACTTTGGGAGGCTGAGGTGGGAGGATCACTTGAGCCCAGGAGCTCAAGACCAGCCTGGGCAACATAATGAGACCCCCATCTCTACAAAAAGTTGAAAAATTAGCTGAGCATAGTGGCATGCGTCTGTAGTCCCAGCTACTCAAGAGGTTGGGGTGGGAGGATTGCTTGAGCCCAGGAGGTCAAGGCTGCAGTGAGCCAAGATTGTGTCACCACACTTCAGCCAAGGTGACAGAGCAAGACACTGTCTCAAACAAAAACTACTTAAAGGTCAAATAGGCATCTCATACATCACACACTAAACCAAACTCTTCGTTTTCTTCCCACCCTCAAAATCTATTTCTCCTTTATTGATTGATTGAGATGGAGTTTTGCTCTTGTTGCCCAGGCTGGAGTGCAACGGTGCGATCTTGGCTTACTGCAACCTCCGCCTCCCAGGTTCAAGCAGTTCTCCTGTCTCAGCCCCCAGAGTAGCTGGGATTACAGGCGCCTGCCATAGCCTGGCTAATTTTTGGTATTTTTAGTAGAGACGGGGTTTCACCATGTTGGTCAGGCTGGTCTTGAACTCCTGAGCTCAGGTGATCCATCCGCCTTGCCCTCCCAAAGTGCTGGGATTACAGGCGTGAACCACCGCACCTGGCCTCTCCCTTATTTTAATGAATGATATGATTCCTGCTCTCATACCCCACATCCAAACCATCAGCAAATCTTGCTTCTCCCATCATAGGCAATGATCTCTAGCTGTTTGTTGAGCCACCAATTGCAATTATACTGAATTCACTTGCCAGAAATTCTCCAAGCCAAATAAATTCACTTGGGCCTCTCACAATTTTGAATTCCTGTCCTGCCTGTTTTCTGTAAGATCTCAGGGAAGGATATACTTCCAGAGAGCCATCTTGTCCAGCGCATTCCCAGGATCAATATGTTTTGATAAAAAAACTCCATAAAAATTGGCTATGAAGCTGGGAAAACAGGCAATATTCTTTGTCACTGAGAATTTAAACTAATGGGAGAGGGAGGATGGAAATGCATGGGTAGTATATGTGTTGTGCCCTGAGAAGCAGAGCGACTTGGGAGGAGCAGTTTGGCTTTCAGGAAGAGCAAATAGTTTTGCTGCCACATACACTAGCCGTAGCTCTGTTCTATCATCTGAGTGGCCAGAGACCAGGAAATGGTAGCAAACCCAAGAGCTTCATGTTTTCCCTTCCTAGTCAAAAAGTGCAGTCTCTTCAGAAGGTGGTAGGAGAGCTTTTAGATAGAGATTGGGAGGAGAGAGGTGGTAGAATCTTCGTTTACCTCCTGTATTAGTCTGTTCTCGTGCTGCTATAAAGAGCTGCCTAAGACTGGGTAATTTATAAAGGAGAGAGGTTTAATTGACTCAGTTCCTCAGGGATAGGGAGGCCTCAGGAAACTTACAATCATGGTTGAAGGGGATGCAAACATGTCCTTCTTCATATGGCAGCAGGAAGAAGTGCTGAACAAAGGGGGATAAGCCCCTTACAAAACAATCAGATCTTGTGAGAACTCACTATCATGAGAACAGCATGCGGGTAACCACCCCCATGATTCAATTACCTTCCTTCGGGTCCCTCCTACAACATGTGGGGATTATGGAAACTATAATTCAAGATGAGATTTGGGTGGGGACACAGCCAAACCATATCACCTCCCATCCTTGACTCCTACCTCCAGGAGCTATTTGATTCCAGGGGGTTGTAGATTTCTCCCTTGAGTTCTAACTCATATTCACAACTACTTACTTAAAGATCAAGTAGGCATCTCAAACTTACCACCACAAAACCAAACTCTTCATTCTCCTCCCACCATCCATACCTAATTCTTCCTCATCTTAATGAATGGACCCTCTAATGCCCCAGTTGCTCAGTCCAAAAAGCCTAGATGTCACTCTCTTATACCCTACATCTAAGCCATCAGCAAATCCTGTTGGCCCTACTTTCAAAATATTGACAGAGACGGACAACTCCCACTCCCTCCAAGGCTTCAGGTCCAATCCACCATCTTCTCCCTAGACTTTGTCAGCTGTCTCCCTGCTTCTACTCTTTCCTCTGCATACTCTCTTCTCTATCCAAGAACCAGATAATCTTTTAAAAATATAACTAAGATGATTTTACATGTTGTTTGGAACTTTCCAAAGGTTTCTCCTCTCAGAATAACAAAGTCCTTTCATACCTGACAGTTCTTCCTGATCATGCCAGGCACACTCCCAGTTTTGTTTTCAGCTCCTGTTGTTCTTCTTGCCTAGAAGCTACTTTCTCAAGCCCTTTACACAACTTTCTCCTTCTCTTCATGTGAGTTCCTGTTTTGAGAGACCTTCTCTAACTATCTGTCATGTTTTTGAAACATATCTGCAAATTCTTTGACACTCTTTTCACCAAGAGTTAGAGTCCAGTTCCTCTCCTCTTGAAACTGACCAAAGTGACTCACTTCTAACAAATTAAATGTGAAGGCAGTGATGCTTAGTCATAAGAGGTGATAGGTGGGATGCTTGCCCTTGGAACAGAGCTGCAATGCTGGGAGGAAGCCCCCACCACATTGACAGGCTGCACAGAGGTATTCCAGCAATAGTCCTCACTGTGGTCATAGTGGACACCTAGCACCAACCATCAGTCAGGTGAGAAGGAACCCTCCAGATGACTCCAGCTCCAGTCCCTGTTTGACTGGAACCATGTGAGAGACCCTACAGGGAAACTGCCAAGCTCAGCCTAGTCACCCCCAGAAATGTGAACAAAAATAAATGCATGCTATTGTTTTTAGCCACTAAGTATGAGTGGTTTAATTACATAGCAATAGATAATTGGAACACAACCCTTCTACAGTAGCACTCCCCATCAGTCTCTATTTTCTTACCCAGATTTATTTTTCTTTGTAGCCCTTACCATTATCTGACGTATTATAAATTTGTTTTTGTTTCCTGTTCTACCACATGCCCTGGAACTTCAGCTGTGTGAAAGTAGAAACTTTGCTTTTTTTGCTGATATTTCCCCCACTACCTAGAATGGTGCTTGGTACATACTAGTCACTCAAGCTCAGATTGTTTTGTTAAATGGATGTACCTGTGGTCTGTGATGTGAAGAAGGCACCCAAGTTGAACAGAGACAGTATGGGCGTGAAAGTATTGTGGAACTTGGAAAGGACCACATAGGAGATATTATTATTCTCATTATTCTTGAGGATACTTCTACTTCCCCATTAGTGGTCCTTAATAATGATTTTTTAATGTAGGTAATGAAGTTATTTTTTCTTTTTTTCAAAAAAGCAATTTATTTTTGAAGTAGAAATAAAAATTCTGGTGTTTATAGGATCGAGTTTACACTTCCAAGTCTGTAAGAGTGACTAAGCTTCTGAACCTTTTATGGTTGCCTTATGTGCAGGATGAGAAAGGGAATGTTCCTCTCCCCATACCCCTAAGCAAGCAGCCTGCAGGCCAAGACCGGTGCCCATCTAGAAAGGCGTTTGCCATAAGAGAAGAATCATCTTACCCTATGTACTCCATTGGACTTTAGAAGCCTGTGAGCCGGAAAGTCTCCTTACAAACCAGCATAGAGCAAGGTTAGGTGAAGGTCTTTCATGTTTACCCATTGCTGCCCCCCCTTTTTTTTCTTGTTCATTTTTTTTTCCATGGGGCCAAATCATTATATTCTTCACCATTACAGCAAATGCATATTGAACATTTCTTCATAGTGATGTCAACTCTTCATGTCATTTTCACAGGCTTGAGGTGAGATTCTGTTGAGTTTTTTGTGGTTTTATGGCCAGAGACCCAGGAAAGGCTGATTCTTGCCCTGCCAATCATCCCAACCCCGATGGCCCAAGGAGCAACAGCAGATGGGGCTCTCAGTCCCACTGTAGTAGTCTCTGAGCTGCACCCAGTAACCTGCATCATAGAGGTCACTGGGGAAGGGAGTTGCGAGATCGTGTAGGCTTGCATTGCTCCTCCCTCTCAGCCCCACATCTGAGTTGAAAACCTGTGGGTTCAGGCACACTGTGCAGGAGGGAGATTGGAGACCAAATGGGAATTCCAAGAGATGCACAAGCAGAAGACTGTTCAGGGCCAGGCAAAAAGGAAGGAAGCTTCATCTCAGATGCTGACCCTGTGAGGCACACCACCCTTCATAAAATAGGGGCCAGTGAGATCCTGGGGCTCTGACAAGCACACACTTAATTCTTTTTCTTTGGATGGGATCAGGATCAAGGAGACGAAGGGAATGGGTTAAGGCAAAATCTCTTGGAGATGGTCATCAGTGTTCTTTCTCCAGTGTTTGCTGTCATCGTCCTTGTCATCATTGTCACCTTCACCATCATTAGCTATAGCAGCACACTTGTACTGAGTCATTGTTTTACACCAGGTGCTGTGATAGATTCTTCTGTGGATGGGGTTATTTGGATAAACAGGATCTTTTATACAACTTAAGAACAAACAGTCCTGTTTGGGGTAGCATTTGGGGTGCACTTGACTGATGCCAAGCAGAGCATGAAAAGGACTGTCACAGAATTTGCATTCTGGAGAGCTCTGGAGGGGAAAGAAGACCCTCTCCTGGCCTAGGGCACTGGAGGCTTCATGAAGAACATATTTGATCTGAGCCTTGAAGGACAAGTGGAATTTTGTAGATAGAAATGGGCAAGTTGGGCTGCCTGAACAGCATGAGGGGGACTAAAAGCATGGTGTCTTTGGTAAATGAGAGGGACTTGGACTAGAAGGCAGTTGTTGTGACCCTCTGAGTAATTCTTTTTCCTCCGCCACGCCCTTTGCAGCCTATTACTGTAATTGATAGGAAACTGCATGTAATTCCTCCCACATGAACTCATTTTTATGAGGCCTTTCTTCATTTGTTTCCTTTCCCAAGTCAATGAGTGGAGAAGCACATTCCTAGGGATTATGATAGCCGATTTCCTGCATGTTCTTCACTCACAGAAAAGCAATGCCAGATCTGGTCTCCTTTCTTTCCTTTCCATGTATGTAACAGACCTTTCTTTTTTTGAAAAAAGAGAACACATAGTGGGACAGGTTGAGGTCAGCTCAGGAAGTCAGGAGGGTCAGACATGAGACCTTCACTGCAGACACTCCTGATGCAAGTGCCTGGAGCCACAGAAGCCCACCCAGCAGGAGCAGGATGGCTTTGAGGAGGACGATCAAGCCTGGCCCCAGAGCTAGGTTCACTTCAGAATGTGGGGATGGTCTCACTCTGTTGCCAGGCTGGAGTGCAATGGCGCGATCTTGGCTCACTGCAACCTCCGCCTCCTGGGTTCAAGCGATTCTCGTGCCTCAGCCTCCCGAGTAGCTGAGATTACAGGTGCGTGCCACCACATGCAGCTAATTTTTGTATTTTTAGTAGAGATGGGGTTTCACCATGTTGGCCAGGATAGTCTCGATCTCCTGACCTTGTTATCTGCCCACCTCGGCTTCTGAAAGTGCTGGGATTACAGGCGTGAGACACTATGCTCAGCTGATCTCATTCCTTTTTATGGCTGCATAGTATCCCATGGTGTATATGTACCACATTTTCTTTATTCAGTCCGTAATTGATGGGTGTTTAGGTTAATTTCATATCTTTGCTATTGTGAGTAGTACTGCAGTGAACATATGTGTGCATGTGTCTTTATGATTTATATTCCTCTGGATATATACCCAGTAATGGGATTGCTGGGCCAAATGGTATTTCTGTCTTTAGATCTTTGAGGAATTGCCACACTATTTTCCATAATGGTTGAACTAATTCACACTCCCATCGACAGTGTATAAGTGTTTATTTTTCTCCACAACCTTGCCACACCTGTTATTTTTTGACTCTTTATTAATAGCCATTCTGACTGGTGTTAGATGGTATCTTATTGTGGTTTTGATTTGCACTTCTCTAGTAATCAGTGATGTTAAGCTTTTTTTTTATATGATTGTCGTCCACATGTATGTCTTCTTTTGAAAAATGTCTGTTCATGTCCATTGCCCATTTTTAAATTTTTTTTCTTGTAAATTTAAGTTCTTTATAGATGTTGGCTATTAGACCTTTGTTGGATGTATAGTTTGCATTTCTTTTCCCCAGTCTGTGCTCTTGGCACCTTTGTCAAAAATGAGTTCACTGTAGATGTGTAGATTTGTTACTGGGGTCTCTATTCTGTTCCACTGGTCTATGTGTCTGTTTTTATGCCAGTACCAGGCTGTTTTGGTTACTATAGCTCTGTAGTATACTTTGAAGTCAGGTAAATGTGTTTCCTCCAGTTTTGTTCTTTTTGCTGATGTTAGCTTTGGCTATTCTTGGTCTTTTGTGAATCCATACAAATTTTAGGATTAAAAAAATATTTCTGTGAAGAATGTCATTGGTATTTTGATAGGGATTGCATTGAATCCATATATTGCTTTGGGTATTGTGGACATTTTTAACAATATTGATTCTTGAAATATATAAACATGGAATATCTTTCTATGTTTTTGTGTCCTCTTCAATTTCTTTCATCAGTGTTTTATAGTTTTCATTGTAGAGATCTTTCATTTCTTTGATTAAGTTAATTCCTAGGTATTTAATTTTATTTGTGGCTATTGATTTTATTTCAGATTGTTCCTTGCTGGCATATAGAAGTGCTACCAATTTTGTACGTTGATTTTGTATCCTGCAAATTTACTGAATTTGTTTATCAGTTCTAATAGTTTTTTGGTGGAGTCTTTAGGTTTTTAAAATATCATTTGGAAGTCATATGGAAATATCATTTAGAAATCATTTCCAAATACCATTTAGAAACCATTTGAGTGTTTTCTTACTTCCTGGCACAAAAAGTGTCCTGGGCTCATCTTGAACATTTTTAGTCCTAGCCCTGGCATCAGCTATTTCTCTAACGAGCTCTGGTTCCCTTCAGTGGAAAATGATATTCATAAGCCAAGATCTAGGCACTAAGTATACTCATTGCTATTGAAATGTCATTGTTATCTAGCCCTATCAGTGAAGTAGGGAATATATGTTTTATACACACACACACACACACACGCATGCTCACACATACAAACACATATATTTACATCTATCTAATTGTCTATCAACTATCTATTATCTATCTATCATCTGTCTATCTATCCATCTATCTATCTAGAAAAGTATGAATGTACACTGATACATCCATTCCAATCTAACACCATAGGATTAATGCTAGCTTTCTCCCTTTCTGAATCTATGACTCTTTTCTGCAAAAGTGACACACCTAGCTTCCAGTATAGTTTATTTACTTATGTGATCAATCCCTTCTATGTAGCCAACTCTCACCCATCCCTTCCCACTCAGGGATACCCTCCTCACCTCACGTGGGTTCTCCAGGCCCTATTTAGGCTCTGGCTGCTCTTGAAGGCCACACCTCTGTGTGGACCCCTTCTCTGATTGCTTGGGCTCCCGCTTCCAGGTCAGGCTGCCCCTCCATGTGGATGCCTTCCCCAGCACACTTGGAATCTGACTTGGAGCCACCATGACTCTCTCGTCCACCTTAATGTGTGGCTACCACATGGCTGCAACCCACCTAATGGCTTTAGTATTCAGAAAAGGAGGGAAAAGGAAAGAATAAAAAAGGAAAATGAATAGTGCTTTTAGACATGCTGCCCAATCAACTGAACAATTGACCATTTTTTATTCAGTGTTCATTGCATTAAGACAATTGGGAGGTGAAGATGGAATGCAAGACGTATAAGAAAACATGTTTCCTGTGTTCCAGAAATGTCAGGGGAGATGTGGTAAAAATAATAAATCATAACTAATAATATGATAAGTGCTTCGTTGAGTGTTACAAAAAATATGTTCTTCAAAGAAGGCAGAATGAAACTATGAATATTCTCTCCAAACAATGGGCAAAGTCACAGCAGATTAACTCTCACCCATGTTAATAATCAAATTGGAATTCTGACAAAGGCCCCACACCAACAGTGATTACAATGATAAAAAATGTTTATTTGCTGGTTTTCAGTCATTCAGTTCTATAGATTTCTCTTTAGTGTGCAGGATGGCATCAGATAATATTTTTGTAAAGGGGATTTTATCACTTCGCTTAATATAAAACTTATAGAATATTACAAATAAAACATGTGATATAAATGTCACTATTAGAGTCATCATGATAATTCTTATTTTTCTTAAAAGTTATGGATCAAATTGTTGAGAAATATTTATCCTCTGATGAGAGCTCAGGAGGAGTTGATAATGCTAACTAGAGGTGGGTAGAGGTAGTCCTATGAGAAGCAGAGAAGCTGAGTCTACCTATCTGTCACTTACCTGGTCACCTCCTTTATACTACATAATGCACAACACTCTACACAGACTCTGGGAGAGCTCAATGAATGTACAAAATCACCAACTACTCATGCAGTACCTTAGATTAAGCCCATCTTTATTTCAAGGTTTTATTGACTAAGTTGAAATCTCTGGTGTTCTGGGGCACAGCTTTCTTGAAGACCAAAGTAGAAGTCCTTAGAATAACTCATTCTCCACTTAGGGTTCCATCTCTTGAATCCACCTTTAGAACAATGGGTTTTTCTGGTTGAAGAAGTCCTTGCGTGTCTAATTTCAAGGGGATCTACAATAGTTAAACAAGCATATGGAGAATTAATAAATGAAGTGAAAGAAGAAAAGATGGAAGCAAAGTAGAAAAAATATGACAAAAATGCTTTGCAAGCATATAAAAACGACTCAACACCATGTATCTTGAATTCTTCATACTTAATCTATAAACTGGGTAAATACTGGATAGTAAAAGCACTCACCATCCATCGTTTAACAAAATATTTATGGAGCACCAACTCTGTGCCAGGCCTGAGACAAATTCTTGTGGACTCGTGTTTTTTTTTAATTTAAATCTTAAGTAAAAAGGATGAGTTTTAAAAATTAAATCCAGATTAGTAGGTATTATGGCAAACTATTTTGGAAGTGCTATATAAAGTTAAATTTTTATAGGTTAAAACTTGCAAGGTAATCCTGAGTAGCTGTTGTACAGTTTAATTATGTGGGCAGTTTTCAACTTCCAGAGACTAGTAACCCTTCCCAGTTGAACCCATCAAGTGCAATGATGGGAAATGTCTTCAGAAAGAATTATTCTTTTCTTTTTAACATCTCCTCTTGGCTTCCAAGCATAGTGCAAACGGGGAATTTCTCAAGTTGTACAGTGTTTTGACTCATACTTCTAGCACTATTGTCACTGAGTCACCCCTTCACTGTTGGGGGAGCCACCAACAGAGTAACATTCTGATCTCAGTTCAGTGAGGGGAAAGCAAATTGCCATGGATACAAAGAAGTGCCAGCCTGAGATGCCTGAGAGCTTGCCAGGGAATATCTTCCCTGTCCCAGGTGTGCCAGAGGCCCACTTTCTCTCAGGGCTGAGCCCCCTGCCTGAATACACACATAGGAAAGCTACACAGCTGCCCTGAAGCCATAGATAAGATGGCAACCATCTCCATCCTCCTCCTCTCCCAAGCACAAAGTGTACTTAAGGGGTAGAGTTGCATATTAAATGCACCGGTCCTGGAAATAAGACTTATAGGCTATTGCTTAATATGAATCAATGACATCTGTTCTTTAACTTCTTCAGAGAAAAGATTCTAAATCTTTCTTTAAATGTATCACCTGGAACATAAGGTCAAGGAGTAAGGATAGCCCTGCTCTATGGTAGTCCTTCATATCCACCAGAAATGCCTGAAATTAGTCATTCTCCACCTTGGCTTCACGTGAGAACTAATCAGGGGTTCACCCGACAGCATGACAGAACCTAGTCACGCTCTGGGTTAATTAGTTTAGAATTTCTGAGATGTCACAGGCATCATGAATTTTTAAAGCTCCCTGGTGATTCCAATATACAGCTAGTGGTTGAGAACCACTGTCATGAGAGAGCTTCTGCAGGTTCTGGTGATGGAGAACACCATTTAAGTCACAGCCAGGTAATCATTGCACTTCATGATTGTGCAAAACACTTCTTCTTTCCAATTGACTTGAAACTGAATTTAAACTTACTCAGGTTCAAAGAGACTACACATAATCATGTCATGCTAATCTGTGTGGACTTTACATGATGTTCTTAATGCTACAGGTTTTGAAGTCCAGAACTGAAGCATCCTTAATGATCAAAGATGGATCCAAGTAGGTTCTTTGGCCCATAGAATGAATTATTAAAAGATAAACATGCATATTCTTTTAAAAAATATATACCCTTCAGTTAAAAAAATTTTTAATAAAACATACAGAAAGTGTACTGACCTGTGTTTCTTTACAAGGTTTGAAGGAGAAGTTCTGAAGGACTCTGATTAGAGCAAGTTTCATGTTCATGAGAGCAAACCTCATGCCAATGCAGTTTCTGGGTCCAGTTCCAAAGGGTGTGTATATGTAAGGATCTATGCTGTCCTTCTTCTTACTGAACCTAGTTCCATATTGGTAGATTAAATAGTTAATGAAACATAAAAACCACAGAGTTACATGTTAGGGGTTCTTACTTAAGAACAACCCCCCTCCACCTCCCAACCAGTAGTACACAGGATACTTTTGTGGGCTGGTCATTGAAATCCTGCTTTGGTTATTTCGTTATAATCATCATAACCTACAGGTCCTTTCAATTCTCCATGCCCTATAGGAGCGTTTCTTGAGATGAGATGAATATTGTTGCAAATAATATTTATCTCTAAACACTAAAATTATATTCAGGGTGGTGATATGTTCACACTATAAAAGGCACATAAGTGATAAGACTGATGGATGGAAAAGTGGATTCCTGCCTCAACTCACACTTATGTTGGTCACATGCTCATTGAGAAAGGAGAAGGAGAAAATGTCTTGTGCTATTTCAAGTTGTTATTTTTCCCTTTCCTTCTCCTGTCATCTCTTTTTTTCTAATTCCCCTCCTCCTCCTCTCTACCTTCCCCGTCCACCTTCTCCTCTGCCTCCTTCTCCTCCTCCTTCTCTTTTTCTTCTCTCCATCTCTTCCTCTCTTTCTCCCCCACACCCTTACAGGATAGTTTAAGTCACATAAGTTACATGGGCATATGATGCTACCCTACTGTAGTGTCATCCCTGCTTTCCTTGATCTGTTCCATTAGGCTATAAATTCTTTGAAGATTGACCCATGTTTTATTCAAATTTGATTTCTAAATATTTGATTATAGTAAGGAAAAAATGTTGATTCGAGGAAAGTAATAATGGCATTGTTGTCATATGTTTTTACAGGAGTCTTTATATTTTGGAGAGCATTCTGAAATATTTACAGGCTATTGCTTCAAAATAACATGATAGGAGGAGGGTGATGGTGGCATTTGGATGGGGCAGCTAACATGGATTGATGGCTGTTGGAACCAGTGATAGATATATGGAGATGCACGAAAACTATTCTATAGGCTGGTGTCGGTAACATATACTTGTGTATATGTCAAACATTCTCTAATATATATATACACACACATATACGTATATATCACATGAATTTATGGATTTATGTAAATCATATGGATTTATGGATTTATACAAATCATATGAATTTCTCCCTGCCTGGCCAAGTTCCTGACACATGGCAAGCACTATCTTTTTGGTGACTGAGTGATTCAAAGTGAAGTACAGCGAGTGGTCTCTGATTTCGTATTAGTGCAGCCACAGGAGGTGGAAGTGCTGAGCTTGCAGGAAACATAGAAGTCCTCTACTCCAGAAAACAGAGAACTTGGTCAGCTCTGACTTACTCTGTGAACAAGTATTATGTGCAGACTCCATGCTAGCACTAGGGACACCATGACCAACAAGACAAGGTTCCTCCCATCAGCAAACTTGCAGGTAGGGGCTAATGAAAGTCTAGATCCCAAGCATCCTAAATCACCAGCCAGTATCCTAAAAATTTCATTCTAAATTTTGCTTAATAATACAGTAATGGGAAAACACCAACTATATCCAGAGTGCGAACTGTGCCTAAGGCCTGACCTTGTCCCTGAATTCCCAGAAGAGCATGCTCAAGACACCTCCAAGGAGGAGTGTGTGAGATGTCTACTGAGAGTATAAGGGAGCTGGCACAGGACTGCAGCCACAGATAGGACCAGGAGGACCTGTGCTGTCTTGTGTCTTCAGTGAAGTGGCTTAAACCGTTAGGGATGAGGACTTCTCAGGACCTCAGCCTGCACTTTTATAATTACTACAGAGGAAATAACAAGTAACGTTGAAAGCAAATGGAATGTGGAAGCATGTTTTAAAGTTGCTGTTAAATTCAGAGAGCTAAAGGGCACAGCATAGAAAAAACAGAAAGGAATAAAAAGCCTATACACCTGAAATAACATCATGGTTAAATGGTTTATGGCATATGCAATATATACATATATATATTTATATATATATACATATATATGTATATTTATAGTAATATAGGTCAGTGGATAGTTTCCTGTTAAATCAAGTAAGCAGCAATTCAAACCAAATAAAAAGTGATACCATTCTAATTTTTAAAAATCTATATAGGCATAGAAAAATGCCCACAGAGACATAATTGATGATCTTCGTCTTGTGCTGGGACTGTGGATGGATGTAGTTTCGTTTTTTCTAGTCTGTGGTTTGTAAAGTTTGATAATTATCACTTTTTTTGTGATAAAAAGACTTACAAGCAAATGATTGTACAACCACACGATTGTCATGTAGATTAAGAGAGGCAGAATATGCTTGAACCAGCCTGGGTCAGGGTGAGCTCCATTTCCCTGGAGACTTGTACCTTTCAGGGCGGAACTCCTCAGGCTCTGTCCAGTACTTTGGGTCATGGTGAAGAGCATAAGTTGGAATCACCACCATTGACCCTTTGGGAATGAATACCCCATTGATTTCAACATCTTTCTTGCAGGTCCTCTCAAGTCTAATAGCAACTGGGAATAATCTGAGTGTTTCATTCACCACCATGTCAAGGTACTCCATCTGTACCACGGCATCATAGGTAGGTGGTGCCTGGAAGGAAAGAAACAGAATTGGATAATCTGAGATTTTGAATTAACTCTCAACTGAGTCCATGCAGTACTATTGAAGTATTAGAAGCTCCAGAGAATAACTCATACTGGTAAATGATCATAGTATTCGTGAAGTATTTTAATAACTGGCATGTCCATTGATGTGCTCAGTGACCTACTGAGATGTGTGGAGGAGTTATGAATGTAGGAGATATTCAAGACCATCCTCACCCCAGGGACTGAAATCCTTAGCATGACCATGTAGTGGTTTTTCTTTCTCATGGGAAGAAATGTGATTAATGGGGCTATGACCATTACCACCAAATAAAATACACCAAAGTCACTATCACCTTTCAAAAAGAGGTCACACATCTGTACCAAGAAAGAAAAACAAGGAAAAGAGCAAATATCCTCTTCACACAAGGATTATTGGTTGCAGAGTCCTGCTTGGTAACTCTTTTGAGGAGTTTGAGACCAGCTTGGGCAACATGGTGAAAACCCATCTCTACAAAAAATACAAAAACTAGCTGGGTGTGGTGGCGTGTGCCTGTAGTTCCAGCTACTCAGGAGACAGAGGCGGGAGGATGGCTTGAGCCTGGGAGGCAGAGTTTGCAGTGAGCTGAGATTGCACCACTGCCCTCCAGCTTGGGTCGTAGAGTCAGACCCTGTCTCAAATAAATAAATAAATAAATAAATAAATAAATAAATTTGCGGATAAACTTGTTCCTTTCTATCACAAATACGACAAAATAAATTTATGATTGGATGCTACCAAGGTACCCAATTTGAGTTCTAGTTAAAGTTATGAAGAGAATAGAACCCCACACTCAGCCCCATCCCCTCCTTTTGGAACAGTTTCCTAGTTGTTGCTTCAGGGCTGGACTGTAATCTTCAGGACTGGATGTAAATGTCCCTTTGTGTCTGCCTCACAGCCACACCAGGGTCAGCCCCACAGGCCAGGTCTCTTCACACTAAAAAGAATCCCAGTTTGGGCAGAAGTCTGAAAACTGTGGATGATATGTACCTAGCACTTGGTGTTATATTTGGGAGACAGTATTGTAGAGGGTTAGAGTTTAGCTCAGGAGTCAGATACCCTGGTTCCTAGCTTGGCTTCTTGGCCAGTGGCTACCTGACTGGAACATGAGACAGGTGTGGGGAGAGCTGAGTCAGCCTCCATCGCGCCCCCAGGGCCAGGCTACCTCAGACCATAGCCAGACCAGAGTGAGTCCAGTCAGTATCAGCAGAACTCACTATCCAGTCTTGTGAGCAATAAATGCTTCTCATTAGATGCCACTGAGGTTTTTGGATTTTTTTTTTATACTTTAAGTTTTAGGGTACATGTACACAACGTGCAGGTTTGTTACATATGTATACCTGTGCCATCTTGGTGTGCTGCACCCATTAACTCGTCATTTAACATTCGGTATATCTCCTAATGCTATCCCTCCCCACTCCTCTCACCCCACAACAGGCCCCAGTGTGTGATATTCCCCTTCCTGTGTCCATGTGTTCTCATTGTTCAATTCCCACCTACGAGTGAGAACATACAGTGTTTGGTTTTTTGTCCTTGCCATAGTTTGCTGAGAATGATGGTTTCCAGCTTCATCCATGTCTCTACAAAGGACATGAACTCATCATTTTTTATGGCTGCATAGCATTCCATGGTGTATATGTGCCACATTTTCTTAATCCAGTCTATCGTTGTTGGACATTTGGGTTGGTTCCAAGTCTTTGCTATTGTGAATAGTGCCGCAATAAACATAAGTGTGCATGTGTCTTTATAGCAGCATGATTTATAATCCTTTGGGTATATACCCAGTAATGGGATGGCTAGGTCAAATGGTATTTCTAGTTCTAGATCCCTGAGGAATCGCCACACTGACTTCCACAATGGTTGAACTAGTTTACAGTCCCACCAACAGTGTAAAAGTGTTCCTGTTTTCTCCACATCCTCTCCAGCACCTGTTGTTTCCTGACTTTTTAATGATCGCCATTCTAACTGGTGTGAGATGGTATCTCATTGTGGTTTTGATTTGCATTTCTTTGATGGCCAGTGATGATGAGCATTTTTTCATGTGTCTGTTGGCTGCATAAATGTCTTTTGAGAAGTGTCTGTTCATATCCTTCCCCCACTTGTTGATGGGGTTGTGTTTTTTTCTTGTAAATTTGTTTGAGATCATTGTAGATTCTGGATATTAGCCCTTTGTCAGATGAGTAGGTTGCAAAAATTTTCTCCCATTCTGTCGGTTGCCTGTTCACTCTGATGGTAGTTTCTTTTGCTGTGCAGAAGCTCTTTAGTTTCATTAGATCCCATTTGTCAATTTTGGCTTTTGTTGCCATTGCTTTTGGTGTTTTAGACATGAAGTCCTTGCCCATACCTCTGTACTGAATGGTATTGCCTAGGTTTTCTTCTAGGGTTTTTATGGTTTTAGGTCTAACATGTAAGTCTTTAATCCATCTTGAATTAATTTTTGTATAAGTTGTAAGGAAGGGATCCAGTTTCAGCTTTCTACATATGGCTAGCCAGTTTTCCCAGCACCATTTATTAAATAGGGAATCCTTTCCCCATTGCTTGTTTTTGTCAGGTTTGTCAAAGATCAGATGGTTGTAGATATGTGGCATTCTTTCTCAGGGCTCTGTTCTGCTCCATTGATCAATATCTCTGTTTTGGTACCAGTACCATGCTGTTTTGGTTACTGTAGCCTTGTAGTATAGTTTGAAGTCAGGTAGCGTGATGCCTCCGGCTTTGTTCTTTTGGCTTAGGATTGACTTGGCAATGCGGGCTCTTTTTTGGTTCCATATGAACTTTAAAGTAGTTTTTTCCAATTCTGTGAAGAAAGTCATTGGTAGCTTGATGGCGATGGCACTGAATCTATAAATTACCTTGGGCAGTATGGCCATTTTCATGATATTGATTCTTCCTACCCATGAGCATGGAATGTTGTTCCATTTGTTTGTATCCTCTTCTATTTCATTGAGCAGTGGTTTGTAATTCTCCTTGAAGAGGTCCTTCACATCCCTTGTAAGTTGAATTCCTAGGTATTTTATTGTCTTTGAAGCAATTGTGAATGGGAGTTCACTCATAATTTGGCTCTCTGTTTGTCTGTTATTGGTGTATAAGAATATTTGTGATTTTTGCACATTGATTTTGTATCCTGATACTTTGCTGAAGTTGCTTATCAGCTTAAGGAGATTTTGGGCTGAGACGATGGGGTTTTCTAGATATACAATCATGTCGTCTGCAAACAGGGACAATTTGACTTCCTCTTTTCCTAATTGAATACCCTTTATTTCTTTCTCTTGCCTGATTGCCCTGGCCAGAACTTCCAACACTATGTTGAATAGGAGTGGTGAGAGAGGGCATCCCTGTCTTGTGCCAGTTTTCAAAGGGAATGCTTCCAGTTTTTGTCCATTCAGTATGATATTGGCTGTGGGTTTGTCATAAATAGCTCTTATTATTTTGAGATACGTTCCATCAATACCTAATTTATTCAGAGTTTTTAGCATGAAGGGCTGTTGAATTTTGTTAAAGGCCTTTTCTGCATCTATTGAGATAATCATGTGGTTTTTGTCATTGGTTCTGTTTATATGCTGGATTATGTTTATTGATTTGCATATGTTGAACCAGCCTTGCATCCCAGGGATGAAGCCCACTTGATCATGGTGGATAAGCTTTTTGATGTGCTGCTGGATTTGGTTTGCCAGTATTTTATTGAGGATTTTTGTATCAATGTTCATCAGGGATATTGGTCTAAAATTCTCTTTTTTAGTTGTGTCTCTGCCAGGCTTTGGTATCAGGATGATGCTGGCCTCATAAAATGAGTTAGGGAGGATTCCCTATTTTTCTATTGATTGGAATAGTTTCAGAAAGAATGGTACCAGGTCCTCCTTGTACCTCTGGTAGAATTCGGCTGTGAATCCATCTGGTCCTGGACTTTTTTTGGTTGGTAAGCTATTAATTATTGCCTCTATTTCAGAACCTGTTATTGGTCTATTCAGAGATTCAACTTCTTCCTGGTTTAGTCTTGGGAGAGTGTATGTGTCGAGGAATTTATCCATTTCTTCTAGATTTTCTAGTTTATTTGCATAGAGGTGTTTATAGTATTCTCTGATGGTAGTTTGTATTTCTGTGGGATGGGTGGTGATATCCCCTTTATCATTTTTATTGCGTCTATTTGATTCTTCTCTCTTTTCTTCTTTATTAGTCTTGCTAGCATTCTATCAATTTTGTTGATCTTTTCAAAAAACCAGCTCCTGGATTCATTGATTTTTTTGAAGGGTTTTTTTGTGTCTCTGTTTCCTTCAGTTCTGCTCTGATCTTAGTTATTTCTTGCCTTCTGCTATCTTTTGAATGTGTTTGCTCCTGCTTCTCTAGTTCTTTTCATTGTGATGTTAGGGTGTCAATGTTAGATCTTTCCTGCTTTCTCTTGTAGGCATTTAGTGCTATAAATTTCCCTCTACACACTGCTTTGAATGTGTCCCAGAGATTCTGGTATGTTGTGTCTTTGTTCTTGTTGGTTTCAAAGAACATCTTTATTTCTGCCTTCATTTCGTTATGTACCCAGTAGTCATTCAGGAGCAGGTTGTTCAGTTTCCATGTAGTTGAGTGGTTTTGAGTGAGTTTCTGAATCCTGAGTTCTAGTTTGATTGCACTGTGGTCTGAGAGACAGTTTGTTATAATGTCTGTTCTTTTACATTTGCTGAGGAGTGCTTTACTTCCAACTATGTGGTTAATTTTGGAATAGGTGTGGTGTGGTGCTGAAAAGAATGTATATTCTGTTGATTTGGGGTGGAGAGTTCTGTAGATGTCAATTATGTCCACTTGGTGCAGAGCTGAGTTCAATTCCTGGATATCCTTCTTAACTTTCTGTCCTGTTGATCTGTCTAGTGTTGACAGTGGGGTGTTAAAGTCTTCCATTATTATTGTGTGGGAGTCTAACTCTCTTTGTAAGTCTCTGAAGACTTGCTTTATGAATCTGGGTGCTCCTGTATTGGATGCATATATATTTAGGATAGTTAGCTCTTCTTGTTGAATTGATCCCTTTACCATTATGTAATGGCCTTCTTTGTCTCTTTTGATCTTTGTTGGTTTAAAGCCTGTTTTATCAGAGACTAGGATTGCAACCCCTGCCATTTTTGGTTTTCCATTTGCTTGGCAGATCTTCCTCCATCCCTTTATTTTGAGCGTATGTGTTACTTTGCACGTGAGATGGGTTTCCTGAATACAGCACACCGATGGGTCTTGACTCTATCCAGTTTGCCAGTCTGTGTCTTTTAATTGGAGCATTTAGCCCATTTACATTTAAGGTTAATATTTTTATATGTGAATTTGATCCTGTCATTATGATGTTAGCTGGTTGTTTTGCTCGTTAGTTGATGCAGTTTCTCCTTAGCCTCGATGGTCTTTACAATTTGGCATGTTTTTGCAGTGGCTGGTACCAGTTGTTCCTTTCCATGTTTAGTGCTTCCTTCAGGAGCTCTTTTAGGGCAGGCCTGGTGGTGACAAAATCTCTCAGCATTTGCTTGTCTGTAAAGTATTTTATTTCTCCTTCACTTATGAAGCTTAGTTTGGCTGGAAATGAAATTCTGGGTTGAAAATCCTTTTCTTTAAGAATGTTGAATATTGGCCCCCACTCTCTACTGGCTTGTAGAGTTTCTGCCGAGAGATCCACTGTTAGTCTGATGGGTTTGTGTTTGTGGGTAACCCAACCTTTCTCTCTGGCTGCCCTTAACATTTTTTCCTTCATTTCAACTTTGGTGAATCTGACAATTATGCGTCTTGGAGTTGCTCTTCTCGAGGAGTATCTTTGTGGTGTTCTCTGTATTTCCTGAATTTGAATGTTGGCCTGCCTTACTAGATTGGGGAAGTTCTCCTGGATAATATCCTGCAGAGTGTTTTCCAACTTTGTTCTATTCTCCCCGTCACTTTCAGTTACACCAATCAGACATAGATTTGGTCTTTTCACATAGTCCCATATTTCTTGGAGGCTTTGTTCCTTTCTTTTTATTCTTTTTCTTCTAAACTTCTCTTCTTGCTTCATTTCATTCATTTGATCTTCCATCACTGATACCCTTTCTTCCAGTTGATTGAATTGGCTACTGAGGCTTGTGCATTCATCACGTAGTTCTCGTGCCATGGTCTTCAGCTCCATCAGGTCCTTTAAGGACTTCTCTGCATTGATTATTCTAGTTAGCCATTTGTCTAATCTTTTTTCAAGGTTTTTAACTTCTTTGCCATGGGTTCAAATTTCCTCCTTTAGCTCGGAGTAGTTTGATCGTCTGAAGCCTTCTTCTCTCAACTCGTCAAAGTCATTCTCCATCCATCTTTGTTCCATTGCTGGTGCGGAGCTGCGTTCCTTTGGAGGAGGAGAGGTGCTCTGATTTTTAGATTTTTCAGTTTTTCTGCTGTTTTTCCCTCATGTTTGTGGTTTTATCTACCTTTGGTCTTTGATGATGGTGATGTACAGATGGGTTTTGGTGTGGATGTCCTTTCTGTTTGTTAGTTTTCCTTCTGACAGTCAGGATCCTCAGCTGCAGGTCTGTTGGAGTTTGCCGGAGGTCCACTCCAGACCCTGTTTGCCTGGGTATCAGGAGTGGAGGCTGCAGAACAGCAGATATTGGTGACCCGCAAATGCTGCTGCCTGATCATTCCTCTGGAAGTTTTGTCTCAGAGGAGTACCCGGCCGTGTGAGGTGTCAGTCTGCCCCTACTGGGGGGTGCCTCCCAGTTAGGCTGCTCGGGGGTCAGGGACCCACTTGAGGAGGCAGTCTGTCTGTTCTCAGATCTCCAGCTGTGTCCTGGGAGAACCACTACTCTCTTCAAAGCTGTCAGACAGGGACATTTAAGTCTGCAGAGGTTTCTGCTGCCTTTTGGTTGGCTATGCTCTGCCCCTAGAGGTGGAGTCTACAGAGGCAGGCAGACCTCCTTGAGCTGCAGTGGGCTTCACCCAGTTTGAGCTTCCTGGCAGCTTTGTTTACCTACTCAAGCCTTAGCAATGGCGGGCGCCCCTCCCCCAGCCTCGCTGCTGCCTTGCAGTTCGATCTCAGACTGCTGTGCTAGCAATGAGTGAGGCTCCATGGGCGTAGGACCCTCTGAGCCATGTGCGGGATATAATCTCCTGGTGTGCCTTTTGCTAAGACCATCAGAAAAGCGCAGTATTAGGGTGGGAGTGACCTGATTTTCCAGGTGCTGTCCGTCACCCCTAGGAAAGGGAATTCCCTGACCCCTTGCACTTCCCAGGTGAGGTGATGCCTTGCCCTGCTTTGGCTCAGGCTGGGTGCACTGCACCCACTGTCCTGCACCCACTCTCCAACAATCCCCATTGAGATGCACCCGGTACCTCAGTTGGAAATGCAGAAATCGTTCGTCTTCTGGGTTGCTCACGCTGGGAGCTGTAGACTGGAGCTGTTCCTGTTTGGCCATCTTCTCGCCACACTCCTTTTTTTTTTTTTTTTTTTTTTTTTTACTTAGCATTATTGTGATAACAGTAAACAGATGAACCAGGGCCAGCAATATTGTACAAAGATCTTATGCTTCTGCCAGTAGCAACCATTCTCTGTTTCTCCCTTTGTTTTTCTCCTCAGAGGCTTCCTACATTATGTCAGTGAAGGAATCAGTGATTATGCTTTTTATAAAAATTCTCCTGGGGAGTGGTGAGGAGGCATTTTTGCTAAGGCTTCACCTCTTCCCTTCATCTTCAGGGGTCATCCCCTCACCTTATTGGGCAAAACTGCATCAATCTCCTTTTGCAGTTTCTGCTGGACATCAGGGTGAGTGGCCAGTTCATATAAAGTGAAGGAAAGAACACTGCTGGTGGTTTCATAGCCAGCAAAAATGAAGATTATTGACTGGGCTGCGAGCTCCAGATCAGACAGAGCTGAAAGGAGAGGAAAGACATTTTAGGTAAATCAGGTCAACGTACAACATCACAGCTTAGATGAAATCTAAGTGAAGCTCTCCAATCCCAAGAAGAAAAAATGGAAAAGCAATTCAGAGTCACACTGGGAGTGGTTTTCATTCTGATATGTATCTTACACAGGGCCAGGATGACGCAAAATCATTTTAATCCAGGTTTTCCCAAGGTCTACATGATTGTGGGCCATACACTCCTCATCATGGCATCCCAGCACCAGCACTGCTGTAATTTCCAGAGAGAGCATTTCTGTCTTACATACTCAGTGTTATGGGTGTGTGCCTTGAATGATCCTAAAAGTACTTTATCTGTAAGTAAATATGGGGTAGGCTTTTCCCCAAGAAAAATTTGATTTTCTACAATAGAGCTTGACAAACTTTGAGAGAATTCCAATATAGCTTGACAAACTTTGAGAGAATTTGCAATATTTAGGACCTTTTCTCTATATATGTTTGAGGGAACTTAAAGGACCAATACTGAGCTACAGATCACCTCTTGCTACTCAAAGTGTGTTTCATGGACCAGCAGCACCAGCCGCATCTGGGAGCTTATTAGAAATGCAGAATCTCAAACCCCACCATCGAACTACTGAATCAAAATCCAGACTTGCAGGAGATATGGTGATTTGTGTGCACAACCTCACTTAAGCAGCATGGATTACATCTTTGACAGGCATCAGGCAATACAAGATCTAGGGTACAGTTCTCAGAATGGACTATCTCAGGATGTACAAGACAGCAGAGATAGACAAAAAGCCAGAAGCGTGGTGATTGACTGTAGTCTGATGAATGGCATTAAAATAGCAGAAGTTCTTATGATTACAGGTTGGCCTCCCTCTTGATATTTCTCCTGAGAGAAGCTCACGATGGTCCATCACTAGTCTGTTTGGTCAGGACTGGATTAGGACCTTTAGAGACCTGGAGCACAGAAATAAATATGGTGCCTGCAGCAATCATGTAACTCACAACCAAACACAATATGAAATGAGTGTGAGAAAGGTCTACAGAGTTCTGATTTATCAGTGAATATTTCTGTATGCTGCTGTGGGTAAATTCAACCATCCAATTATTTTACTCAGTTACATTGAACCCCATTATACTGAGTTGAAATTGAACTGTAATTTTAAAGTTGGGAGCTCTGCTGTCCAATCTGGTAGCCACTATCCACATGTGGCTATTTAAATTCAAATTTTATTCAATTAAAATTAAATACTCTTAAAAATTGTTCTTCAGTGGCATTGGCCACATGTCCAGTACTCAATAGCCATATGTGTCTAGTGATTTCTATATGAAACAGTGAAATGATAGACTATTTTCTTTATCACAGCAAGTTTTGTTGAGATAGATAGATGATTAATTGATAAATTGTAGGCAGATAGATGATTGACAGATAGATAGACAGACAGAAGTAGATGTAGACATGGACATGTTTAAAGTGGTATACTGGAGTCTGCTGAGTCCTGCTCTCTAGAACCAATTGTTAAATATTCAAAAATTTTGTGAGATGGTTGCCAAATCTTGGTAGCTTGAAATTGACCATGGTTATCATTTTGCCACTGTCTTAGTAATAATGGTTTTGGTCAAAACCATCCATGGGTCATAAAACTAGTAGATACAAGACTGAAGATTGAAGTAGATTTACATGGTATCAGAGGTGTCCCCCATTAGTTACTTATGCATTTCAAAGGGAAAAATAAAACTTTGCAGTGGATTAACCTTGCAAACACACTTTCAAGTACTGACAGTTAAAATCACCCTTACTGGGATAGTGTGCCTCCTGATCGGTATGTTTGATGTAAATTTCCAAGTAGAGGTTCTCACTTGGTGGATCTGGAGGAGGCTGAGAACTGGCATTTGATCTCATGTAGGTGATCCACAAACCACTGACTGTCCTCCAAGCATTCTAGGTTTGCTTAGGGTTGCCCTTTCAGCCTGGAACATGGCTATACCTGTGGGCTTCTGGAAAGTGCCTCCAGCTACCATTTATAACATCTAAATGTGTATTGTTCTGCTATGTGGCAAAAATTCTCATCTTCCTGGAATACTTCCTGCACATTTTCAGAACAAGGCCCTCCCTCTTAGTGTCCCCGCCAGTAGCCCTCAGAAGCACTCCTTGGTTACCTTTGTGGGACTCAGTTTCTTTCGAATTCTGGGAGTCAATCATCAGCTGAAGGAAATCTAGTCGGTGCTAGAAGCAAAAGGAGAGATTTCTTTGGCAGAAAGTGACTCGTGAAGTCAGAAGTAAATCAAAAGTGCAGTCCTCAACCTCCCTTCTTGACTTCCCTCCCTCAACCTCCCTATGGCTTCTTGAAGACGTGTTACCTGAGTCACCAGTGAACAAAAACATTCATCTAAATCCTTGGAAAGCAGGATGTTTTCCTGAAACAAATCTAGCTATCATGTCCAATTGCTTTTTCGCCTTTGCCCTCCCTGTTTCTCATCTTCTCTGTCTTTTGGATACAGCTTTCTGGCCAAAGAGTTGCCGGTTCCATCTCTGGTCATAACTGCTTACCCAGGAAGAAGTACTGGATCTTTTATTCTTCTACCTTTTTCTTCAGCAGTGTCCGTATAGATTAATCTCCTGACATTTCCAGAACTCATCAGCAGCTTTTTTGGGGGAGCATTTTCAAATATTCCAACATTCTCAAACTCTATATAATCTTCAGTGACAGCTGGGTTACCTGGTCCTGTCTCCCTGACCTGCAGACATCCTTCGGCTGGCCTCTAGGGCTCGTGAAGGCAAAGCTGAGTTAGCCAGCCTTGCAACCTCAATTCTCAGAGAAGACCCCTGTTCACTCCAGGCTGTGAAACACTCACATTTACCACACACTACATGTCAGCAGTCGGCAGGTAGCCTCATAGGACCTTTAATTGCAGAATATGTAAAATAAGAGTCTTGGACTTAAAATGATTCTTTACCAATCTGTGATATGAGGAAAGCACAATACCAGTAAAATATATTTTCAAACAGGAAACTTTATCCTTTGACAATTTATTGAAGGGAAGAGAAGTGGTAAAATTTTATCTCAATACTGTTTATATCATGACATACTAACTGTTGTGCCTGATTTCAAGTTTTAAATGCTATCTCTCTGACTCATTCTCATCTCCTTCCCCAATCTCCTTCTTTATTTCTACCAAATGACTTCTCTTGTTCTAAACATAAGTTCTCTGTCTTTATTTTTAAAAATACAGATACATGCTCTATCATGTGTATAAAATCTAAATTTATCAAAACCTAAACATCGTCATTTAACCACCATCAGATTTTACCTTTTGTTTGTCGTTGAGGCGACTTTTCTTCATTCTGTTTACAGATTTACTTAAAAAATTTATGGTATCTTTTGGAAACAGAGAGACATTTAATGCTTCAAAAACTGGGGTAAGGAATGGAAAGAGTACTGTGGGAAAAACAAAACAAACAAAAGGAAATCATTGAAAATGCAAGCTTTACCTGGAGCAATTATAATTTTCTCTACCAGTAATAAGAATAAGAACATCATGATTCTCAACTGGAACCCATTCCTTTTATCATGTTTGCCCTTCTTTCAGGCCGGCGACTGAGCAAGGGCAGGTCTATACATAGGAAACACCACTACAGCAGTGAGATCAATGGCACCTTCTGAGTCTTTGGAGTGACCAAAGGAATAGAATTAAATTCCCTGACCTCTTAGCCTTTATCTATTGGACTAGAGTTTTTGGATTAATGTAGACCATAATCTGCTGCTTAACTTAATCATGCTGTTCAGGAAATGATAGTCAAGATAGAAGTAACACAGCATATATACATCAACTTCCATGGAATAAAACTAGAAATCAATAAGGGAAAGAAATTTGGGAAACTCATACATTTGTGGAAGTTAAACAATACAGTTTTAAGTGACCAGTGAGTCAAAGCAGAAATCAAAAGGGCAACAAGAAATTGTTTTGAGATGAACAAAAAGAAGGCATGATGTACCAAAACACAGGATGTAGCCAAACCAGTGCTCAGAGGGAAATTTATAGCTGTAATATCTAAATTTAAAAGAAGAAAATATCTCAAATTGATTATAATTATTTACACCAGAAAACACTAAAAGAAGAAGAGCAAATGAAACCTAAAGCCAGCAAAAGAAAGAAAATAACAGACTAAAATAAACTCATGAAATAGAGAATAAAAAACAACAGAGAAAAATCAATGATATTATTTCTATGAAGTGTCCAGAATAGGCAAATCTATAGAGGCAGAAAGTTGATTATTGGATGCTTAGGGCAATGGGGTTTGTGGTGGGGTGTTGACAGCTAAAGTGTGTGAGGGCTCTAGATTGACAAAAACATTTTAGTTTACAATAGTAATGGTCATACATATTTTTGATTATCTTAAAAGCAATGGAATTGTACCTTTTAAGTGGATGAATTATATGATATGTGAATTATATGTCAAGAAAGCAGTTATTTTTAAAAAGAGAGAAAGAAATAATAGCCCACATACTTATTGAGAGAAATAATGGATCTAAGAAACCAAATTTTAGGAACTTCTTAGTGCTCTCCACAAAGGGGTCTTGTGGATTGTTGAGAGAGTCGATGTTCACTCCAAATGATGTGCCAGTAATCACATCCATGCTGTAGGCCCCAAAGATGCTGAGTGGAGAAAGATATGGAAAATTAAAATCAGCACCTCTTACCGTCCTTCCACTATACATGCAGCAAGAAACCCACATATCCAGTCAAGACACATAAAGAGCCACAGACTTTCAGAACTATCTGCTGAATCATCTTCCATCTACTCCCTCAGAAGGTGGTTATCCGGTGCCAGTGATGGAGCTGGCCCTATGCTGGGGGTGATGGAGACACCAAGCTGAGTTAGACTCACCTCTGAGGTCAAGGAGCCCAGTCATAGGAAGACAGAGACCCATTATCAGACAACTACAGTAGCATGTGTTGAGTGTGGATGATATAAGATATGTAAGCTCTGTGCTTCAGCAGAACAAGAGTAGAATAATTAACTCTTCCTAGTGGATTCAAGAAAGGTGGCGTTGTCTGACTACAGACTCTATGCCCAGAGCCGATTCCTCTTCAACACTTTACAAAACAGTAACACCCTGTTCTGAGTTCCTAGAAATATCATCCTTTATTCTCTACACTCCCTGCTAATGCTCTGGAAAACTCCACTATCCCCAGCTCCTCTGACCTGAAGTTGCCCTGAGAGCAGAGTCATTTTTGTAAGATGTGACAATCAAGAATGTTCTGGTTAAAAAAAATAGATCTCTCCAACATTGATTTGGAGAACCCAAAACTGAGTGACCACATGTCCCAAGTCTGAACAGGACAGGCTCAGATTACACCTGTCGTTCCTGCATAATTGAAGCACATACCAGTGTAGACAGCAAATAATAGGCTTGCTCTACACATAGCATTTCTAGCACCCTTTCTTTTTTGAGATTGGAGGAAAAGGAAGTAGTGGGAAGGTTTAATAGTTCATAGTTTGCTGATATTCTCAGAAAAACCATGAAGGGATTGAAATTGTTCCAAGTTCCCCATTGTAACTTTCCCATCTTACCCAATGCAAGGCAACAAGTACCAAATGCTTGCTTACCCACAGTTCCATATCCACTACACTCAAAACTTTGATACGATCATGTTTTTTAAATTTCTAAAGTATGTATTTAATCTCCCAGAATATTTATGGTGACAAGTTAACAGATAAGTAAATCCTGGCTCCTGTGCACAGGAGAGAAGGCCCTTTTCCCTTGCTGACTTGCCGCCTCATGGGAGCCACTCCCTCTTAGGTGGCTCTTTGGAGTTGCAGCGCTGCCCTGCTTTTGTCTGGTCACTGGAGTAACCCAACAGTGCGACTGTCGACTCCATGGCAGGCAGCTGGAAGGGCTCATGACAGCTCAGAACCCCATGGCTGTGCTCCTACTTACTCTTTCAAGGTGACAGGCTTGCCTTTCTCTGCTTCCCGCCTCAAGTTTCTCACCAATACATCTCCATACTGGGCAATGATGGGGAACATCTAAGCACAAAACAGATCAGTACCTGTAGTTAAATGTGCAGACTCAAGTCCCAGAAGGATATGGCTTTCTCCAGCATGGAGCAGTAAGTGACATTTTGTAATGAATTTTGTGATGTCTTTTCTGTACATAAAGATAAAAGACCATTTTTAGGAAGCTCGAACTCAGTGGACTACCCCTTGGAAACGGACTGTGATCTTACTTTCTACCTGTCCCCAGATTCATTCTTTACATTTCTAATTAAAACTTATCTTATTTTCATACCTCCTTGAGTTTTCCGCTGGTGAAGGTTGGAGACAGCAATGACCGTATTCTCTTCCATTCTTCATCCTCAGCTAAAGAGATGGCACTTTTCATAAATCCCACTGGGCCTAAAGACTAGAGTTCAACAGAAACATTTTGTCTCACATTAGTTGTGGTGATCTTCATGGTTGCACAAAATATATTGAAGAGGCATCCTTATTTAACAAATATTTATTGACTGTATATGATATTATGGCAAGCCATATTCAAGATGCTCAATGGAGATCCTAGATGCCTAGCCTCTTCTGAGTGTATATGGGGCAGGGGTGGGAGTGGGGAGACCCAGCCATCTGGTGTGGTCTCCTGCCTCTATATCTCAGTCTCCTTTTAATTGCAAATGCTCCACGTGGTAGGGAACTGTTCTTCCAGTGGAATAGACAGGAACAAGACCTAGCCCTTCCCCAGGAGTGTGCAGAGTAGAAAAGGATTGGTGACAGATGGGCAGACTGTATATTGCCGCAGACCAGCTCTGTCTTTAATACACCTACAGCATGGGCAACTTGAAAAAGGGATGCCATGATGTGGTGATTTTTTTTTTTGAAAAGTAGGTAATACTTAAAGACTAGAAACCTGTTTTGAAGGAATAATGCAATTTCCTTGAAAATTCTTTTCTCTTAATTTTTTATTCCATAAATAGAAGGAAAAAGAAAGGGATAATTATTTTTCCCAACTTGGGGCTGGACTATCAAGCCAGCATGCTTGGAACTTTCTCTTATCTTCCACAACTATGTTTTGTTTTAAAATGTGTACTTCCAGCTGTCATGATAAAATCTCAATAAACTAGGAAGAGAGAGAGACAGTTCCTTCATTTGATAAAGATAATCTGTAAAAAAATCATTCAGTTAAATCACATTTAATGATGAAGGACTGAATGGTTTTTCCAAGATCAAGAAGAACTAAAAAATGCCCACTCTCAACATTCTTACTAAAGAGCATACCTGATGTCTTAATACACTAGACAAGAAAAAGAAATAAAAGGCATACAGATTGGAAAGGAAATAATAGAATTGTCTCTATTTTCAGGTGACATAATTGTCAATGTATAAAATGTCAAGGAATATACAAAAAAATTTCTAGAACGAATAGGTAAGTTCTGCAAGGCTATAGGATACAAGATCAACAAACAAAATTATTCACATTTCTATGTAACAATAATCAATATCTGAAAATACAAGAAAAACAGTATCATTTACAGTTACTCCAACAAAAATGAAATATTTCTGGTGTAAATCTAACAAAAGATGTACAGGACCTCTATGCTGAAAACTATAAAATGTTGAGGAAAGTAATAAAAGCTAAAGAAATGGAGAGGCATACTATATTCACAGAATGAAAGGCTGAACATAGTAAAGATACAGATTATACCCAAATCGTTCTATTGGTTTAATTCAAGCTTGTCCAACTTGTGGCCTGCAGGCCTCATGCAGTCCAGGATGGCTTTGAATGTAGCCCAGGACAAATGTGGAAACTTTCTTAAAACATTTTGAGTTTTTTTGCAATTTTTTTTGTAATTTTGTAATTTGACTATGTGATTCTCAAGTGTGAACTTCGTAGACAACAATGGAATGGAAAGGGGTAATCAGAGTATGTCACATCCACAAATAATGGACTAGTATCCATAATTTGCATTATAATTGCAAACAGTTCAGCAAGAAGAAATTAAAAGCCATTAAAATTAACTAACAAAATAAAGAGCGAGAGGACGCTATTGCAATGCCACGTGAAGTGAATTGTGACAAAGAATTCAAGTGTGTATTCTGGACAAGGCAGAGCGCTGCTGTACACCAGACACTGTCGCCATTTGTACGCATGTGTGGCTTCAGTTTTATGGTGGTGTGCGACTTCCAGTGTGTTATCTTCTAATCACGGACAGTTGAATTGACATTATCAGGTATTAGGTGTGTTTGTGGCAACTTGGCAAGTAAAACCCAGCAATTATCAATAATATTTCAACCTACCTTTGTAGATGATAGGTGTTTAATATTATTTAGAAGACATGTAAGTATTCTTATTTGATTGTTAAACCTTGCTTTCTGTTCTTTCTATTTTCCTATCTGTTAATTTCCATAATAAAAGTAAATATAGTTGCTTATCTATTATAATGCTTTTAATTCCAGAATGGCTTCCACAATGTCTTAAAAAGAAAACCCTAAAAAACAAAAATTATGGATGAAGGAAGATTGTTCAATGAAAAGTGGACAAATGACTTTTTCTTGTTGAGGCAAATAGCGAAGCACTCTGCTTAATTTCTACGGAATTTGTGCCAGTTTTCAAAGACTACAATTTGAAGAGGCATTATATGCAAAAACATGCTGACAAATTTGGTGTGTATGTGTTGTAAGGACAAAATAGCAGAACTGGAAAAAAGTCTGTCTTTTCAACAAAAAAGATTTTTAAAAAAGTTACAACTCGAACTCAATTGTAAGGTAAAACCTAGTTATGTGGTAGCAAATTTAATAGCAAAAAAATCAAAACCATTTACTGATGGTGAGTTTATTAAGCAATGTCTGGAAGATGTGGTAGATATTATTTGCCTTGAGAAACTGATATTTCTAAAATCAGTTTGTCTCACCAGACTATAGCCAGGAGAATTGGAGAAATTGGGAAATCTATTGAAAGACGTTTGGAGAGTAAAACTGCTAATTTAAAATTTTATGCTTTGGTGATGGATGAAGGCACTGACACTACAGATATGGCACAACTTGCTATTTTTATTAGAGGTATTGATGATGAATATAATGTCACTGAAGAAATCGAAATGTCACCATGCCATTAAAAGACACAACTAAATCAAGAGATTTATATGAAGCAGTGAAAAATATGTTAAAGCAATTTTCTTTGTCCTTTGTAAACATATGTGATATAGCTACAGATGGTGCCCTGGCGATGGTAGGTAAAAGAGAGGGACTTGTACAATTAATAGATGATGCAGTTGCCACACAAAACTCACATTTGATGAAGTATTATTGCATAATACATCAAGAAAATCCATATGCACAAGCTTTAAAAGTAGATAACGTCATGCAAATTGTCATCAAGGCTGTAAATTTCACAAGGGCCCAGGAATTGAATCATCGCTAGTTTCAGGAATTCCTTAAAAGTATGGATGCTGACTCTAGCAAGTCATTCACTTTTTAGAAGTAAGATGGTTAAGTCAAGGCAAAATGTAAAGATTTTACGCTTTGTGATGTGAAATCAAGCTGTTTATGGTATCAAACAAAATTGGTGCCAGAACTTGACAATGAAAACTGGCTTACAGATTTAGCATTTTTAGTGGGTTTGACGGCCCATTTAAGTGAGTTAAACCTGTGTCTTCAAGGTGAAAACCAACTTAACAATACAATGTTTCAAACCATAACAGCATTCCATATGAAACTGAAATTATGGCAAGCTCAAATTAAGGCAAACAATTTTATGCATTTCGACATGTTGGCTAAACATGGTCCTGTGAACAGCCAAAAATACGCAGCCTTGCTTTTCAATTTGATACAGGAATTTGAAAACAGGTATTTCAAGATTTCTGAAAAAATCATCAATATTTTGGTATATTTGCAACTCCATTTTCAGTCGACATATATATGTTACCTGGCAATTTTGAAATGGAATGCCTAGAGCTGCAATCTGATGTTCAACTTACAGAAAAATTTGATTTTGCCTCTTTACTGGACTTTTGTAAGACCTGTCTTCCCAATGACAAATATCCCTTGCTTCACAATCACACCTTGTTCATGTCATTGCTTTTTGGCAGCACTTACATTTGTGAGCTACTATTTTCAAGGATGAAGAACACGAAGAGTAAAATTAGAACCAAAATATCTGATGAGCACCTTGAGAACTCACTGAGAATTGCAACTACTTCCATCAAGCCAGATACTGATGGATTAGTTTCTCAAAAACAATGTCAAGTACCCCACTAGTTTTATATTGTTCTCTTTTCTTTTATAATAAAAAATATCAAAAAAGTAGTGAAGTTTAGCTAGATATGTACATTTTCTGTATCAGTGATTGCAAACTTGGGGCCTGTTCAATGATTTTGAAAGACCCTCTGAATGGGGCAGTGCATAATTAGGATTATTATGCAAGGACATTTTTGCTTATCTGTGGTGGTAGATATATAATGAAAACTATACACAGACCATTTGTGTGTGTGTGTGTGTGTGTGTGTGAGTGTATTTTATGTGTGGCCCACGACACTTCTTCTTCCACTGTGGCCCAGGGAAGCCAAAAGATTGGACACCTCTGCTTTAATTCTTATCAAAATTATGGCAGGTTTGTTTGTAGACACTTACAAGCTTATTCTGAATTTTTATGGAAAGGCAAGGGACAAGAAAAGCTAAAACCATTCTGAAAATATAAATCAATAAAGTGGAAAGAATTGCCCTATATGTTGTTAAGAGTTACTGTACAGCTACTAGAGTCACCACAGTGTGGTATTAGTGGAGGAGTAAACAATAAGAAATAGATTCACAAAATATACTCAGCTGAGTTTTGACAATATGCCTACCTTTCCAAAATGGTGTTGGAACATTTGGACAGCCATAGTCCACAGAAAATGAATCTTGATCTAAATCTCATAACTTATGCAAATATTAACACAAAATGGGTAATAGAGTTACATTTTGTAAAGTGTTAAACTGTATAACTCTTAGAAAAAGCAATGTAGGAAGGAGGGCTAAGCAAAGGATTTTCTGACTTAACACCAAAAGAACAATCCATAAAAGGAAATATTAATACATTGGCCTCCTCAAATAAATAGAAGTTTGCTCTGATATAGAACCTGTCAGAGAAAAAGACAAACTCCATGTTGTGACTGTAGGACAGCAGGAGGGAGCCACATGGTGACGGAATGGGTCTGCATCTTGACGGTGCTGGTCGTTGCACAAATCTACGAATGTGAAAAATTGCTTAGAACTACCCACACACATAAACACACACAAACAAGGGCATGTAAAACTAGTGAAATCTGAAAAGCTCTGTAAACTATATCAAAGTCAATTTCCTGTACTATAGTATTAGGTTGGTGCAAAAGTTATTGCAGTTTGCCGGTTTTTGTTGTTGTTGTTGTTGTTTTTTGAGATGGAGTCTCATTGTGTTGCCCAGACTGGAGTATAATGGCGTGATCTCGGCTCACTGCAACCTCCGCCTCCCAGGTTCAAGCGATTCTCCTGTCTCAGACTACTGAGTAGCTGGGACTACAGGCGCATGCCACCACACGCAGCTAATTTTTGTAGTTTTAGTAGAGATGGGGTTTCACCATGTTGGTCAGGCTGGTCTCGAACTCCTGACCTCGTGATCCACCTGCCTCGGCCTCCCAAAGTGCTGGGATTACAGGCATGAGCCATTATGCCCAGCCTGTAGTTTGCCATTTTAACTTTTGCACCAACCTGATAATATGAATATACTAGATATATATGGCAGTATACAAGATTGCAAGATGTTACCACTGGGCGGGACAGGATGAAGAGTACATGGAACCTTCCTGTACATTTTTTAGGTAACTTTCTGTGAATATATGTTTTTTTCAAAATAAAAATTTAATCAGTGGATCAATCGTTATTTAAATTTCAAAAAATGGATGCTTACCCTTCGATTTGTGAAGACAGAATAACATTCTTTCACTAGCACTGTTCTGATCATGTCGGGATCTGTGATGGCCAGCACAGGGAGTTGACCATCATACATTCTGTGTGGGGACAACGGAGCTGATTAAACTTCACTAGCCCGATTCTGCAGCTGGAGCCACACCCAGGAAGCCAGACTTTGATCATTATGTTATGTAATCCATACCCCTAGTTGTACGACACACAGCAACCTTAGGTTCTAGTTCATTAGGGTGTGACACACAGCAAGAGTCTGACACAGGAGCCACCCAAGTCTTCATGTGATGAAGGGCAATGTGGTCCAAACAGGGAAGAGATATTGAAAGACAAAAGAGCTCTTTAAAGAGATTATGGTTAGAAATGACAGTAGAGCATTCGTTAAGCTGGGTGGTGCATACGTGGGTATCTCCTATGCCACTCTCCATAATGTTTTATATGTTTAAAATACTTCATTATCAAAAAGAATATTAGATCAGTGAAAAATTGAAGGCAGGTAAATCATCAAATGCTCACAAGGACTAAATGCTGCAAGGGCAGTTGGTGTGGGGCCCATGGACATCTAGAGCTGTGTCATCTGTCTACTAAGTCATGTTGCCTGTATGGGCCATGCCAGCTCCACAGCACTCCACAGCCAGCGCTGTGGATTCTGAGGACTTGAGGGGAGAAGATGAAGAAGTACAAAGAGGCAAAGCTTTCTCCCACTTGCCTCTAGTGAACAAACACACCACTGCACCTCATCCACTGCTCTCACCAAACCTCTAGCCCCTCTGACAGGGAACAGCTGCTGCAATTGGCTGAGACCACCTTATAAAATCACAGTCCATCAGCCCACCAGGGAACACAATGGTTTAATAATATTCAGCATCTCTTCTTCAAAGTAAGTGCAATGGTATAAACCAATAAATATTTGTATATCCTTCTATTAAAAAGTTTTGGCTTAAATTTAAACAACAAAGCAGAACAAAAAATTCCATACTTGCAGAGAAAGTTTAAAAAAGTGGAGCATAAGTGGTTTCCCAATCTGTTTCTCTATTATCTCTCAACCCTTCTTTCAAAAGCACATGTTAAATTCAGTCTAAATGAAGGACTTTTGGCTTTTAATTGAAAGTGAATCGATGTGGGAAGGAGATGATGCCATGAATTTATGAGCACATATTAGAAGGGTCTGAGACAATGCATGTGATAAAAGGGCGCCTAAGGAAGAAAAAAAGAAGAGGGGAATAGGCAGACACTGGACAGAAGGCGATGCTGGGAGTCCCTGGGCCACCAAAACCTGCAGAAAAGTGGTAACCACAATGCTCCCAGCCTAGTTCAGACTGAAGACCTCGATACCTGGTGACACATGGGATCCTTGGTAGGACAAGCCTCGAAAAGTTTTACAATAGCGAGTGTGAACTTTATCAGAACCAAAGTGACGTCACTAATTGTTTTTTAACCCTGACAAATAAATCCCAAGAAGGCTATGAAGAGAGGATTCTTATGCTTGTGTTTCTGGAAACAAAACTATTACAAAAGTCTCTACAAAAACCACAACTTTGCACAAAGGCTATTTCAACTTTACACAAAAATATTTCTGCAAGGACACCTGTCCAGCAACTGCCTGTCCAACCTTGGTGTGGCATCACCCTTGTTATTGATCTTTGTAGCTAACAATAATTATCTCAAAACAGTTATGAGATTCTTCTCATATTTTCTATGGAGCATCTTTGTCTTGTTTACCTCCCTGAATTTGCACATAGTTTATAACGGCAAGCAGATTCCCATTGCAATATTCTACTCCCAAGTAATTATCCTCTTCTTTCAGACAACCTCTCTCTGTTTGTATTTAGGTTGACAAGAGCTTCATCCCATGAAGACCTGGGCAGAGACTATCCTGCAGTGGGGTAACCTCCTCACAGTAGCAGGTCTATCCAATGGAGGTTTCCAGAATACTCACCCCCAAATTTTCCCATACTTTTTATAGCACTCTGTGTCAAATTTCCAGAGACCCTGGGAGAGGAAACAAAATACAAGTTGATTATTATTTTAAATAGAATAAACCCTACCTCTAATTGGGGCTGAAAACAGTTGCGTCCAATGAAATCAGGCCTGCTATCTTTCACTGGCAGTTGAAGGAAGCTATTCAGAGATGTCTTAAGGGAAAGGCAAGAAAACAGAGAATATATTTGAAGTGGGGAATTTAAAGTCACTCTTGAATTTTCTCTAAGTACTGAAGGACTCACCCTTGTCTATGACCAGTAAGTAACTCCTTGTCTTTCTGATGTATTTTTGCTTTTTCTTTTATTCTCTCTAAAGTCTCCTAACCCCGTGAATGATCACCTGCAAGGGCAGGGGTGAAACTGAGGTGAGGAAAAGTGAGTGTCTGCAGGGAATGCACAATTTTTTAATCTCCTCCATCAGTATCCTTTTCATTTATCTCATGTGCTCTCTCTAGAATTCTAGCAGAATTAGAAAGTTAAAGAAACCAGGAACCTCTTTTAGTCTTGCAGATTTAGATAAGTCTAAGGCATGTTGTTGAGTGAGAAAGTGAGTGAGTGAATGAGAAAGTAGACTTCCTTTCCAGTTTTCTAGCTTAACACAGAAAAGGTGGAGAAATGCCACCTCTACACATCACACCCAGCAAATTACAATGCGTGCTCTGAGCTTTCACTTCTGAAACATAAGAACAAACCTTCCTGTTGCTAAGATTCAGCTGTGATGTTTTAACCATGCAAAAGAAGGTCCCAGAAATGTTGATCTACTACAAGAGTTGATCTGGGAAAGATGAAGAAGAAATTACTGCTTTTATCGAGGGTAAAATTGTGTAGAATTCTCAGATAGTAATCAGACAACAGAGGCTTCAGTTGTGAGAGTTAGAATCTGAGAAACAAGCTCCAGGTACACAGGATAGGAAATCTGGGCCGGAGAGCAGCTTGCTGCTACTGGCCTTCTGGACATGAGCTTGTGACTTTCCCTCCAGGGGTAAACCTGGCCATGCTTTGGGTGGAGCCTACACACATTTTCCTCTCCTCTCCTCTCTCCTCTCCTTTTCTCTCCTCTCCTTTCCTGTCCTCCCCACTCCTCTCCCCTCCCCCTCCCCTCCCCCTCCTCTCCCCTCCCCTCCCCTCCCCCTCCCCTCCCCCTCCTCCCCCTCCCCTCCCCCTCCTCCCCCTCCCCTCCCCCTCCCCTCCCCCTCCCCTCCCCCTCCTCCCCCTCCCCTCCCCCTCCTCCCCCTCCCCTCCCCTCCTCCCCCCTCCTCCCCCCCTCCTCCCCCTCCCCTCCTCCCCCCTCCCCTCCCCTCTCCTCTCCCCTCCCCTCCTCCCCCCTCACCTCCTCCCCCTCCCCTCCTCCCCCCTCCCCTCCTCCCCCCTCCCCTCCCCTCTCCCCTCCCCTCCTCCCCCCTCACCTCCTCCCCCCTCCCCTCCTCCCCCCTCCCCTCTCCTCTCCTTCCTCTCTCTTTCTTTCTCTCTCTCTCTTTCTTCCTTTCTGTCTTGTTCTGTTGACCAAGCTGGAGTGCAGTCGTGCGATCACAGCTCAATACAGCCTTGACTTCCTGGGTTCATGCAATCCTCCCACCTTAACATTCAGAGTAGCTGGGACTACAGGCATGGGCTACCATATCATGCACAGGTAATTTTTTCTTTCTAGAGACAGGTGTCTCACTGTGTTGCCCAGGCTGGTCTCAAACTCCTGGGCTCAAGCAATTTGCCAGTCTTGGCCTCACAGAGGCTGAGATTACAGGCATGATCCACTGCACCCAGTCCCACCATTTCTGAAAATGTGAAACCTCAGAACTCCCTCCCAAGGAGGGGCATTTTTACTGATGGAACTAAGCTGATATTTGCAACCATAAGAAGCAAAAGAGGAAGCTCAAGGAACTCACCTGACGATAGGACAAAACATTTCCCAACAAAGGCAGAGGTGTGGGCCCTGGAATTCCCAGTCTCTTAAAAAGTCCATGTGTACGGGTCCCATATCTACGAAGTTAAACAGAAATCAGGTCACAGGGATTGTGACTTTATAGATCAGAGGGCTGGTGAGTTACTCAGGAACTGGAATGGTCAAGAGAGGGAGGTAATATGTACACGATAAATAATAACAGCAACTCCAACATCAGTAATTGCATTCACTCATCAGGTCCTTTCCTGACTCTATTCTGAGACCCGTGAAAAGTCTCAATGATTAGCTGAAAGCAGCTGAAGTCTTCATAGTCCCAAGCCTGGAGTGAATACTTGATAAATGTCCTCAAATGCTCCTGAGAGGTTCAGGCAGGAATTCTTCCAGGACACTTCATTTCCTTATGTCTGTTTAGTAAGTGGACTCTTCGCTGATTTGGGGACTCTCATCCGAGGTAGAAAGGGTAAGATTTTTTTTGTCTTTTGTACTGATGATGAGATTTTGCATCACTGTATGCACTCAATCACAGAGGGTCACTGAGAGCCTATGGTGACACTGCCCTTACAATTTGCTCAGAAATGTTTATGCTTTTTCTTCCCTCTAAGCTCTGACCCTGTTTTAGGATCTAGCCCTTCTTAAACATTCATTCACAGAGAGGCCTTGGAGGAGTCATGGAGTCCTTATTTCTACAGATTGACAACTGTGTTCATGGCTTCTATTGGCCTTATAGAAATGTGGGCAGCTTTCAGGTACACCTCAGTCTCTGTGGTCAGATGATCTGGTTGATTTGAGCTATTGAGGAGGATGGTTGATCCATATGTCCTTGAATGATTGTGTGCAGAAGAACCAGCAACTAATACTTCTCAGGTAATACTCACCTGAGAAGCACAGTGCCAGGCACACTCATCTTTTTCAAGGTGGTCAACCAGAAAGCAGTCAGTTCACTGCCTCTGTACGTGAAGTATCTCTGAGGAAAAACCCATTAAGCCTGGTGTTCACTATGGCAGGCCTGCCTGGAACTCATCTTTCATGAGTCATGTGCAAACTCCTCCAACTGATGGTTCTGGATCCTTGCAGACCTTCCCCCTCCGGTGTGACTGAGGGATGGAAAACTGGAGGAAGAAGAGAGGCTGAAGGAAGAGGTTGCCAGACACTGATTCAGCTGTGAAGCTGCTAGCCCCACACAGTTGGCTCCAGAGAGGCAAACTACAAAAATGTGGCTGAAAAAGATGATGTGCATAAAAGAATCCACATGCCTCATATGTACTTTCAGCTAAAAGACACAGAGGGACCTTCCAAAGTCCAGGTACTTTCCTGTTGATAGCAAACGGTGCAGTATGGCATATAAGATAAGTAATGATAAAATGTCCCAGAGAGTTGTATTAAGACCTTGTTTACTCCTCTTTAGAGGTTAGCCTTCAAGGCAGTATAGGTTCCAAACATTTTGTAAACATCCAGTGACTTATAAAATGTGATAAAATAAAACTGAGAAATTACATGAAGGGCAGGGTTTGGAGGACTCAGCAGGGGCAGCATGAGCAGGCCCAGTCATACATTTGGTTCCCTGCCCCAGAACAGTTAGTGGAAGTGTGTGCACCACCTGCCAAAGCCAGGGTGGCCTTGGGTATTCCCACTTCAGTTCCCTCCTTTGTTGTCACAGCCATGTCAAATCAATGACACTAATCTCTGCTCCTGAACTTTAAACACATTACCTGACCTCTCAGGTGAGGACAAGCTATTGAGTTAATGTGTCAGCAGCATTGGCCCCCAAGGAAAGATCTTGGTGAGTGTCTAGATTCACATGGTACCATGTCAAGGCAGATGCTGTGCTGGGCGAACTCTTTAGTTTCTTTCCAGCTCCCCTCTGGTAGAGTAATGCAGCCTTTGGGTCCAATGAAGAGACTAACAGAAAAGCCAGTCATCTATTGCATGTAATTGTGTTGGCCTAAGGAGGGCCTGGTCTACACTGCATTTTCTGACTCCTGGGCTGCACCAGCATTGTCTAAGGCTAAGGCATTGTCTGCCTGGCTGCCCGAGTCTGTAGTGACCGGCCCACAACATGGCAGACCACACACAGAGTGACACAGATGGTGCCCCTGTGTCCAGGCTTGAAGCAGATGAGATGCCAACCTGTTTGCCCTTTGAGTGACCTCCACGGTGGGGCCAGGACCCATGAATATCTCTTTGGAGTTCTACCCTGAGAGCTGAGGAATATTTTCTCACTTCATATGGATCCTACCTGGATGCCTTTGCTATTGTCACTAGCTCACAGTCTTGCTTACTCCCCTGTCCTGAGAGTTTAAGACAATCTGCTAAGCAGGTATATTCGAAAAGGAGTTATTAAAATAAATGGCCGGGCAGGTATATTTGAAAAGACGTGCAGTCTTGTCTTAGAGGTATACATTTGTGCATTAGACTCATATTCCTGACATTCAGGAAAGGTGACATTATTTTACACACATTTATTGTCACAAATACTGAACTAACAGCCCTGTTTTACCATCCAGAAGGAACATGCTGGAAATAGTCTATCTCTAAAAAATTCTGGTTTAAAAATGAATGAATTTAAACCATATCAATTCATTTAAAAATGTTAGACAATGGAAACCATGTTGCCACAACTCACTGAATTCCTAAGCTTTCTGTGAAAGAATTAAAATGAGGTTTATAGTGTCTATTTTCATGTCATTGTGGTTCCCTGCTCTTAATAAAAGTCAAATTGAGGTAGAAGTTAATGGAACAGGTGGAGCCTCCACTACCCACAGTGGAAAGTAACTCTTCTCTCCACCTGCTCTAGGATGCCAGGAATCCCACCAGTGAGAGGGTTTGCCCTCCTGTACTGTAACATAAAGGGGAAAAATATGTAAAATCCAAATTGGCTTTCATGGCTCCTGCCTTTTCAGGCTGCTAGTAGATTCCCATTAGGTGAGAAACAAAGCTCTATATTAATCCTAGCCTCCCAGAGACGGGAGGAAAAAGATTAAAGCAAATAATAAATCCTTGAAACTTCCTCCAGGTCTCCTTTGCTCTAGAGGTTAATCATTGCAAGATAAACGATCCTGTGTATGACAGGGTGGAGGAGTGACTCATAGGAGGGAGGGGACTTTCAGGGGCATGGCACAGGAAAGAGGGAAGAGCCAGGGGACAGCTTCCCATGAAGTCTTGGTGTCCCCTGGTGCGTTATGTAAATGATATCCTGGGTTGGAAGGCAGGGGAGCAGGAACCAGGTCTACAGGGGCAATACATCTACACATCCCTTCCAACAGACACAGAACCCAGAAAGCGAATTAATGAGACAAAAATGCAAGCCACTCCTTCCTGTACCCAGAATCCCCAGAGCCTGGGAAGGGGATGAGGATCACACTGTCCATCGTGATCAGTAGTTTGTAATCTGCCTCTGCCATGTTTTCATTGATTAGTCTTCGTCAGATCTAAGCTAATCAAATCATTCCCACTACCAAATGCTGTCCCTAAACCCTCCTAGTCACCAAAATTAGAAGGTGGATGGGAGAAATGCTTATTTATTCATTCATAGATCTGCATAAGATAATAATAACCTCTATGCGTTTGTAGCGTCCAACACTTCAGCTACTTCTCCTTGAACATCTCTTTTGATCTTCAAAACAGATAAAGGAAAAGGGGCCCGATTAGCACCCCAAGTCCAAGGAAACAAAGAGAGGAGCTTGGACAGTTACTCACAGATAGAGGAGCACCAGGCTGACAGCCAGGAGAAGCCAGGTTTCCACCGCCAAATTTGGGATGAGGTCCATCGCCACTTTCCTTCTTCAACTGTCTTCTGTGAGTCTTCCTTTTAGCTGAGTGCTGCTGTTTGCTGGGCTGTTTGCCTGGAGCTTCCCTGCCCTGCACAGCAGTCTTCAGCCAAGCTGCTGAAAGATTTATGTGCTGGAGAAGGAGGCAGGGCTATAGCTGCAGCCAATAGCAAAGAATCGCACACACCCCTTTGCTGACCTCTTTTGAGTTCATGTTCTATGAGGAATCATGAAAAGCTTAATCAGTGTTATCGGGGAGTCCAAGGGTTCTGGGTTCTTATCAGAAACTCAAGTGGAGCCATTGGCATGAAATCTATTAACCCTCCTCTCACCTGCCCCTGTCTCCATGGCTGCCTTCATTCTAGAATAATTGAAATCCATCCTCACAAGCCACACCTACACATCTTTACCCACGCAATTCCCTCTGCCTGGAGTGTACCTGTGCCCTCTAGATGACTCCTACGTATCCTTCCAAGCCCAGCCAGACAGACCCCTTCTGCTAAAATTTTTCCTTACCAACCTCCTCACACAAATGTAACCATTTCCTCCTCTGGGTGCCTCCTATCCCCCTCACACAGTCCTATTGTCCTCTTTTCTCTCTACCACCATTGTAAGTTTCTGTGCCTGTTTCCCTTAGCAGAGGTGAGCTCCTCAAGGGCACAGTCTGGTATTATTACTTTCATGACCCTGGTTCCTAGCAGGGTACTGTACACATGGTGGGTAATCAGGAATGTTGGTGGAGTTGTCTTGGGTGAGATTGCTGGGCGTCTCATCCCCTCTGACTCTGTGGTGATAGCAATAGACTAATGGTTGCTTGGGACTCAAATGCAGCCACACTGTGTCCCAACTAATAAAATTGGTCTTGTTCTGCAAAGGAAAATCATAGAAATCATGTTCTGCCACTTAATTCCTCATAAGGTAACATAACATGAAGAGACTTACCTGTTGAGAGTTGTACTGAATGTGTCAAGGAAGATACTGTGTATCAGAAGAACATCCAACCAGTTTGTGCCTCTCATCTATTCATTCCTGTATTAAAGCATTCATGATGTATTTTAAAAGCTGTGCTCCCAGTACTTGGGTACAACACTGACTAAGGCCCAGACATTAGCTCCGTTGTTTTGATTTGTAGATCCCACAAGTAAGTGAGAACTTGCAATATCTGTGTTTCTGTGCCTGGCTTATTTCACTTAACATGATGACCTCCAGTTCCATCCATATTATTACAGATAACAGGATCTCATGCTTTTTTCATGGCTGAATTGTGCTCCATTGTGTATAATTGGAGTACTTTCTTTATCCATTCATCTGTTGATGGACACTTAGGTTGCTTCCAAATCTTGGCATTTGTGAATAGTGGCTATTGTGAATATTGGAGTGATGTTATCTCTTCAATATATGATTTCCTTTCTTCCAGGTATATACCCAGCATGGGGATTTCTGGATATTGTGGTAGCTCTATTTAATGTTAATTTTAATGTTTTGAGGAACCTCCAAATTGTTCTCTATAGTGGTTGTACTAATTTACACCAACAGTGTACAAGAATTCCCTTTTCTCCACATTCTTGCTGGCATTTGTTGTTGCCTGTCTTTTGGATAAAAACCATTTTAGCTGGGGTGAGATGATATCTCATTGTGGTTTTGATTTGCATTTCTCTAATGACCAATGATGTTGAGCACCTTATCATATGCCTATGTGGCATTTGTATGTCTTCTTTTGAAAAATGTCTATTCAAATATTTGCCCATTTTTTGATTGGATTATTAGATTTTTCCTTACAGAGTTGTTTGAGCGCTTCATGTATTCTGGCTATTAATCTGTTGTCAGAGTGTGACTTTGAAAATATTTTCTCCCATTCTGTGGTTTGTGTCTTCACTTTGTTGATTGCTTTCTTTGTGGTACAGAAGCTTTTTAACTTGATCTGATCCATTTGTCCATTTTTGCTTTGGTTGCCTGTGCTTGTGGGGTAGTTCTTCAGAAAGTTTTGCCCAGACCAATATCCTGAAGAGTTTCCACAATGTTTTCTTGTAGCAGTTTCATCGTTTGAGGTCTCAGATTTCAGTTTTTTTTTTTTTTTCTGACAGAGTCTCACTCTCTTGCCCAGGCTGGGGTGCATTGTCATGATCTCAGCTCACTGCCACCTCCGCCTCCTGGGTCCAAGTGATTCTGCCACCTCAGCCTTCTGTGTAGCTGGGACTACAGGCACGCACCAGCATGTCCAGCTAACTCTTGTGTTTTTTGGTAGACATGTGGTTTCACCATGTTGGCCAGGCTGTCTTGAACTCCTGACCTCAAGTGATACACCCGCCTCGGCCTCTCAAAATGCTGGGATTACAGGCATGAGCCACGGCACTCAGCCAGGTTTCAGTCTTTCATCCACCTTGATTTGATTTTTGTGTCTGGTGAGATACAGGGTTCTAGTTTCATTATTCTGCATGTTAAAATCCAGCTTTCCCAGCACCAGAAGAGACTGTCTTTTCCCCTAGTGTATGTTCTTGACAACATTGTCGAAAATGAGTTCACTGTAGGTGTGTGGAATTGTTTCTGGGTTCTCTATTCTATTTCATTGGTCTGTGTCTGTTTTTATACAAGTACCATACTGTTTTGGTTATTATACCTCTGTAGTATAATTTGAAGTCAGGTAATATGATTCCTCCAGTTTTGTTCTTTTTGCTGAAGGTAGCTTTCGCTATTCTGGATCTTTTGTGGTTCCATACAAATTTTAGGGTTTTTTTTTTTCTATTTCTTTGAAGAATGCCATTGGTATTTTGAGAGACTGCATTGAATCTGTGCATTGCTTTGGGCAGTATGGACATTTTTAACAATATTAATGCTTACAATATATAAACATGGAATATCCTTCTTTTTTGTGTCTTCTTCAATTTCCTTCATCAGTGTTTTACAATATTAATTGTAGACATCTTTCTCTTGAGTTAATTCCTAGGTATTTAGTTTTATTTGGGGTTATTGTAAATGTGATTACATTTTTTATTTTTGCCAGATTGTTCACTGTTGGCATGCAGAAATGCTGCTGGTTTTTGTATGTTGATTTTGTATCCAGCAACATTACTGAATTTGTTTATCAGATCTAATAGTTCTTTAGTGGAGTCTTTAAGTGTTTCCATATATCATTTGGAAATCATTTGGAAATATCATTTGGAAATCATTTTCAAATATCATTTCCAAACATTACTTGGAAATCATTTGAACATCTTCTTGCTTCCTGGCACAAAATGTATCCTAGGCTTATCTTGAACATTCTTAATCCTGGCCCTGGAATCAGCCATTTCTCTAAAAAGCTCTGGTTCCTTTCAGTGGAAAATGGTATTAATAAGCCAAGATCTGGGCACTAAGTGTGCTCATTGCTTTTGAAATGCCATTGTTACCTAGCCCTATCAGTGGAGAGAAGTAGGGAGTATATGTTTTTTTGTACACACACACAAACACATACATACATTTATGTCTATCTAATTATCTTGTCCTCTTGTTATCTTTTTATCACCTATCTAACCATTTATCTATCTAGAAGGGTATGAATATACATGGATACATCCATTTTAATCTAATTTCATAGGATTCCTGCTAGTTTTCTCCCTTTCTGAATCCATGACTCTTTTCTGCAAAAGTGACACACCTGGCTTCCAGTATACTTTATTTACTTATTTGATCAATCCCCTTTATGCAGTGAAACCTCACCCATCCCTTCCCACTCATGGATGCCCTCCTCACCTCATGCCCTAAATATGTTCTCCATGCCCTGTTTAGGCTCTGGCTGCTTTTTCAGGCCAACCCTCTGTGTCGACATTTTCTCTGCTTGCTTGGACTCCCACACACAGGCCGGGCTGTTTCTCCACGTGAACACCTACTTGGTCCTCACCCTACTAGGTCTCTGACTTGGAACCATCATGACACTCTCTTTTCTACCTTAATGTGTGGCCACCATCTGGCTGCCACCCACCTAATGACTTTAGGATAAGTTACTCAGGAAGGGAAAGTAAAGAAAGAAGTGGGAACAGACAAGGAATGAGTGTGTTTAGCCTGTTGCCCAATCAATTGACCAATTGACTGTTTCTTATTAAGTGTTCATTGCAGTAAGACAGTTGGGAGTTGAGAATGGAATGCAAGAGGTGTAAGAAAACATGTTTCCCATCTCCCAGAGATATCAGGGGAGATGGTTTGAAAACATTAAATCAAAACTAATAATATAATAAGGGATTCAGTTGTATGTTATAAAATGTATGTGCTTCAAAAAGGCATAATTTTTTTTTTTTTTTTGAGATGGAATCTCACTCTGTCACCCAGGCTGGAGTGTAATGGCGCGATCTCGGCTCACTGCAACCTCTGCCTCCAGGTTCAAGTGATTCTCCTGCCTCAGCCTCCTGGGTAGCTGAGATTATAGGTGCATACCACCACACCTAGCTAATTTTTGTATTTTTAGTAGAGATGGGGTTTCACCATGTTGGTCAGGCTGGTCTCAAACTCCTGACCTCAGGTGATCCACCCGCCTCGGCCTCCCAAAGTGCTGGGATTACAGGCATGAGCCACTGTGCTTGGTCAAAAAAGGCATAATTAAACTATGAATGTTCTTTCTAAGCAATGGGCAAAGTCACAGTGGATTAATTCTCACCTATGTTAATAATCACATTGGAGTTCTGACAAATGCCCCACACCAACAATGGTTACAATGATCACAAATATTTACTTGTTGGTTCTCATTCATTCAGTTCTATAGATTTCTCCTTAATGTTCAGGAAAGTATCCGATGATACTTTTGTAAGAGGTTTTTATTGATTTGCTTAATATAAAACTTATTATAGAATACTCCAGATAAAACAGATGATATAAATGTCACTGTTAGAGCCATCAAAATAATTCTTATTTTCATTAATAATTTTGGATGAAATTATTGAGAAATTTTGATTCTCTTATCAGAGCTCAGGAGGAGTTAATGGTGCTAACTAGGGGTGGCTGAGATTGTCCTGTGAAAAACAAAGAAGCCAAATCTACTTCCCAAGCACTGATTTGGTCACTTCCTTTATATTCCCAAGTATAACACTCTACACAGACAGGGAGAGAGCTCAGTGCATGTACAGAATCCCTGGTTATTTATGCAGTACAGTGGATGAAGCCCATCTTCATTTCAGGGTACTATTCACAAAGTAATTTGAGGTCTCTGGTGTTCTGGGTCACAGCTTTTTTGAAGAGCAAAGCAGAAGTCCTTAGGGAAATTCAGGTTCCACTTACGGTCCCATCCCTTGACTCAACCTTTAGAACAATGGGTTTTTCTGGTTGAAGAAGTCCTCCTAAGCGTAATTTCAGCGGGATCTGCAACAGTTAAACAAGCATATTGAGAAGCATTAAATAAAGCAAAATTAGAAACTGTAGCATCAAAGTAAACAAAAAATGTATTGCTGACTATGCACATAGTTTGTGACCATTACAAACTATGTGGAAATTCAGGGAGGTAAAGCAAGACAAAGATGTTCCAAGGAAAATATGAGGAGGATTTCATATCAGTTTTGAAATAATTCTCCTTTGCTAAAAGATCAATAACAAGGGTGACACCACACCAAGGTTGGACAGGCAGTCGCTGGGCAGGTGCCCTTGCAGAAATATTTTTGTGTAAGGTTGGGATTGCCTTTGTGCAAACTTATGGTTTTGCAAAGCGTTTGTGATAGTTGTGTTATCAGGCACACGAGCATGGGAATCCCCTCTTCGCAGCCTGCTTTATTTGTCACGATTTTTAAACACACACACTGACACACACACACACACACAAATACACACGTGACATCATTTGGTTCTGACAACGTCCACATTTGCTATTGTAAAACTTTTCAAGGCTTGTCCTACCAAGGATCCCATAAGTCACCCAGTGTCGAGGTCTTCAGTGAAACTAGGCTGGGAGCCTTGTGGTTACCACTTTTCTCCAGACTTTGGTGGCCCAGGGACTCCTAGCATCACGTTCTTTCCAGTGTCTTCCCTTGTTCTTTTTTTCTTCCTTAGGTGACCTTTTATCACATGCATTGTCTCAGACCCTCTAATATGTGCTCATAAATGCATGGCATTATCTCCTTCCCACATCAATACACTTTCAATTAAAAGCCAAAACTCGGGGGGTGGAGCCAAGATGGCCGAATAGGAACAGCTCCGGTCTACAGCTCCCAGCGTGAGTGACACAGAAGACGGGTGATTTCTGCATTTTCATCTGAGGTACCGGGTTCATCTCACTGGGGAGTGCCAGACAGTGGGTGCAGGACAGTGGGTGCAGCGTGCTGTGCACAAGCCGAAGCAGGGCGAGGCATTGCCTCACTTGAGAAGCACAAGGGGTCAAGGAGTTCCCTTTCCTAGTCAAAGAAAGGGGTGACAGACAGCACCTGGAAAATCAGGTCACTCCCACCCTAATACTGTGCTTTTCCAACGGGCTTAAAAAACGGCACACCAGGAGATTATATCCCGCACATGGCTCGGAGGGTCCTATGCCCACGGAGTCTCACTAATTGCTAGCACAGCAGTCTGAGATCAAACTGCAAGGTGGCAGTGAGGCTGGGGGAGGGGTGCCTGCCATTGCCCAGACTTGATAAGGTAAACAAAGCAGCTGGGAAGCTCAAACTGGGTGGAGCCCACCACGGCTCAAGGAGGCCTGCCTGCCTCTTTAGGCTCCACCTCTGGGGGCAGGGCACAGATGAACAAAAAGACAGCAGTAACCTCTGCAGACTTAAATGTCCCTGTCTGACAGCTTGGAAGAGAGTAGTCGTTCTCCCAGCACGCAGCTGGAGATCTGAGAACGGGCAGGCTGCCTCCTCAAGTGGGTCCCTGTCCCCCGAGCAGCCTAACTGGGAGGCACCCCCCCAGTAGGGGCAGACTGACACCTCACACGGCCGGGTACTCCTCTGAGACAAAACTTCCAGAGGAACGATCAGGCAGCAGCATTTGCGGGTCACCAATATCTGCTGTTCTACAGCCACTGCTGTTCTGCAGGCACCACTGCTGATACCCAGGCAAACAGGGTCTGGAGTGGACCTCTAGCAAACTCCAACAGACCTGCAGCTGAGGGTCCTGTCAGAAGGAAAACTAACAAACAGAACGGACATCCACACCAAAAACCCATCTGTACATCACCATCATCAAAGACCAAAAGTAGATAAAACCACAAAGATGGGGAAAAAACAGAGCAGAAAAACTGGAAACTCTAAAAATCAGAGTGCCTCTCCTCCTCCAAAGGAATGCAGCTCCTCACCAGCAATGGAACAAAGCTGGATGGAGAATGACTTTGGCGAGTTGAGAGAAGAAGGCTTCAGATGATCAAACTACTCCAAGCTACAGGAGGAACTTCAAACCAATGGCAAAGAAGTTAAAAAGTTGAAAAAAAATTAGATGAATGGATAACTAGAATAACCAATGCAGAGAAGTCCTTAAAGGAGCTGATGGAGCTGAAGGCCAAGGATTGAGAACTACGTGAAGAATGCAGAAGCCTCAGGAGCCGATGCGATCAACTGGAAGAAAGGGTATCAGTGATGGAAGATCAAATGAATGAAATGAAGCGAGAAGGGAAGTTTAGAGAAAAAGAATAAAAAGAAATGAACAAAGCCTCCAAGAAATATGGGACTATGTGAAAAGACCAAATCTACGTCTCATTGGTGTACCTGAATGTTATGGGGAGAATGGAACCAAGTTGGAAAACACTCTGCAGGATGTTATCCAGGAGAACTTCCCCAATCTAGCAAGGCAGGCCAACATTCAGATTCAGGAAATACAGAGAATGTCAAAAAGATACTCCTCGAGAAGAGCAACTCCAGGACTCATAATTGTCAGATTCACCAAAGTTGAAATGAAGGAAAAAATGTTAAGGGCAGCCAGAGAGAAAGGTCGGGTTACCCACAAAGGGAAGCCCATCAGACTAACAGCTGATCTCTTGGCAGAAACTCTACAAGGCAGAAGAGAGTGGGGACCAATATTCAACATTCTTAAGGAAAAGAATTCTCAACCCAGAATCTCATATCCAGACAAACTAAGCTTCATAAGTGAAGGAGAAATAAAATACTTTACAGACAAGCAAATGCTGAGAGATTTTGTCACCACCAGGCCTGCCCTAAAAGAGCTCCTGAAGGAAGCACTAAACATGGAAAGGAACAACTGGTACCAGCCACTGCAAAAACATGCCAAAAGGTAAAGACCATCAAGGCTAGGAAAAAACTGCATCAACTAACGAGCAAAATAACCAGCTAACATCATAATGACAGGATCAAATTCACACATAACAATGTTAACCTTAAATGTAAATGGGCTAAATGCTCCAATTAAAAGACACAGATGGGCAAATTAGATAAAAAGTCAAGACCCTTCAGTGTGCTGTATTCAGGAAACCCATCTCATATGCAGAGACACACATAGGCTCAAAATAAAGGGATGGAGGAAGATCTACCAAGCAAATGGACAACAATAAAAGGCAGGGGTTGGAATCCTAGTCTCTGATAAAACAGACTTTAAACGAACAAAGATCAAAAGAGACAAAGAAGGCCATTACATAATGGTAAAGGGATCAGTTCAACAAGAAGAGCTAACTATCCTAAATATATATGCACCCAATACAGGAGCACCCAGATTCATAAAGCAAGGCCTTAGTGACTTACAAAGAGACTTTGACTCCCACAAAATAATAATGGGAGAGTTTAACACCCCATTGTCAACATTAGACAGATCAACGAGACCAAAAGTTAACAAGGATACCCAGGAATTGAACTCAGCTCTGCACCAAGAGGACCTAATAGCCATCTACAGAACTCTCCACCCCAAATCAACAGAATATACGTTTTTTTCAGCACCACACCTATTCCAAAATTGACCACATAGTTGGAAGTAAAGCACTCCTCAGCAAATGTGAAAGAACAGACATTATAACAAACTGTCTGTCAGACCACAGTGCAATCAAACTAGAACTCAGGATTAAGAAGCTCACTCAAAACTGCTCAACTACATGGAAACTGAACAACCTGCTCTGGAATGACCACTGGGTACATAACAAAATGAAGGCAGAAATAAAGATGTTCTTTGAAACCAACAAGAACAAAGACACAACATACCAGAATCTCTGGGACACATTCAAAGCAGTGTGTAGAGGGAAATTTATAGCACTAAATGCCCACAAGAGAAAGCAGGAAAGATCCAAAATTGACACTCTAACATCACAATTAAAAGAACTAGAAAAGCAAGAGCAAACACATTCAGAAGCTAGCAGAAGGCAAGAAATAACTAAAATCAGAGCAGAACTGAAGGAAATAGAGACACAAAAACCCTTCAAAAAATTAATGAATCCAGGAGCTGGTTTTTTGAAAAGATCAACAAAATTGATAGAACGCTAGCAAGACTAATAAAGAAGAAAAGAGAGAAGAATCAAATAGATGCAATAAAAAATGATAAAGGGGCTATCACCACCCATCCCACAGAAATACAAACTACCATCAGAGAATACTACAAACACCTATATGCAAATAAACTAGAAAATCTAGAAGAAATGGATAAATTACTCGACACATACACCCTCCCAAGACTAAACCAGGAAGAAGTTGAATCTCTGAATAGACCAATAACAGGCTCTGAAATTGTGGCAATAATCTATAGCTTACCAACCAAAAAAGTCCAGGACCCATCGTCTCAGCCCAAAATCTTCTTAAGCTGATAAGCAACTTCAGCAAAGTCTCAGGATACAAAATCAATGTACAAAAATCACAAGCATTCTTATACACCAATAACAGACAGCCAAATCATGAGTGAACTCCCATTCACAACTGCTTCAAAGAGAATAAAATACCTAGGAATCCACCTTACTAGGGATGTGAAGGACCTCTTCAAGAAGAATTACAAACCACTGCTCAATGAAATAAAAGAGGATACAAACAAATGGAAGAACATTCCATGCTCATGGGTAGGAAGAATCAATATCGTGAAAATGGCCATACTGCCCAAGGTAATTTATAGATTCAATGCCATCCCCATAAAGCTACCAATGACTTTCTTCACAGAATTGGAAAAAAACTACTTTAAAGTTCATATGGAACCAGAAAAGAGCCTGCATTGCCAAGTCAATCCTAAGCCAAAAGAACAAAGCCGGAGGCATCATGCTACCTGACTTCAAACTATACTACAAGGCTACAGTAACCAAAACAGCATGGTACTGGTACCAAAACAGAGATATTGGTCAATGGAACAGAACAGAGCCCTGAGAAAGAATGCCACATATCTACAACCATCTGATCTTTGACAAACCTGACAAAAGCAATGGGGAAAGGATTCCCTATTTAATAAATGGTGCTGGGAAAACTGGCTAGCCATATGTAGAAAGCTGAAACTGGATCCCTTCCTTACAACTTATACAAAAATTAATTCAAGATGGATTAAAGACTTACATGTTAGACCTAAAACCATAAAAACCTTAGAAGAAAACCTAGGCAATACCATTCAGTACATAGGCATGGGCAAGGACTTCATGTCTAAAACACCAAAAGCAATGGCAACAAAAGCCAAAATTGACAAATGGGATCTAATGAAACTAAAGAGCTTCTGCACAGCAAAAGAAACTACCATCAGAGTGAACAGGCAACCTACAGAATGGGAGAAAATTTTTGCAACCTACTCATCTGACAAAGGGCTAATATCCAGAATCTACAATGATCTCAAACAAATTTACAAGAAAAAAACAAACAACCCTATCAACAAGTGGGTGAAGGATATGAACAGACACTGCTCAAAAGAAGACATTTATGCAGCCAACAGACACATGAAAAAATGCTCATCATCAATGGCCATCAGAGAAATGCAAATCAAAACCACAATGAGATACCATCTCACACCAGTTAGAATGGTGATCATTAAAAAGTCAGGAAACAACAGGTGCTGGAGAGGATGTGGAGAAATAGGAACACTTTTACACTGTTGGTGGGACTGTAAACTAGTTCAACCATTGTGGAAGTCAGTGTGGCGATTCCTCAGGGATCTAGAACTAGGAATACCATTTGACCCAGCCATCACATTACTGGGTATGTACCCAAAGGATTATAAATCATGCTGCTATAAAGACACATGCACACTTATGTTTATTGCGGCACTATTCACAATAGCAAAGACTTGGAACCAACCCAAATGTCCAACAACGATAGACTGGATTAAGAAAATGTGGCACATATACACCGTGGAATACTATGCAGCCATAAAAAATGAAGAGTTCATGTCCTTTGTAGGGACATGGATGAAGCTGGAAACCATCATTCTCAGCAAACTATCGCAAGGACAAAAAACCAAACACCGCATGTTCTCACTCATAGGTTGGAATTGAACAATGAGAACACATGGACACAGGAAGGGGAACATCACACTCCGGGGACTGTTGTGGGGTAGGGGTAGGGGGTAGGGATAGCATTAGGAGATATACCTAATGCTAAATGATGAGTTAATGGGTGTGGCACACCAACATGGCACATGTATACATATGTAACAAACCTGCACATTGTGCACATGTACCCTAAAACTTAAAGTATAATAATAATAAAATAAAATAAAATAAACCTTCTGTCTCATTGATCTGTCTAATATTGACAATGGGGTGTTAAAGCCTCCCATTATTATTGTGTGGGAGTCTAAGTCTCTTTATAGGTCTCTAAGGACTGCTTTATGAATCTGGGTGCTCCTGTATTGGGTGCATATATATTTAGGATAGTTAGCTCTTCTTGTTGAATTGATCCCTTTATCATTATGTAGTGGCCTTCTTTGTCTTTTTTAATCTTTGTTGGTTTAAAGTCTATTTTATCAGAGAATAGGATTGCAACCCCTGCTTTTTTTTACTTTCCGTTTGCTTAGTAGATCTTCCTCCATCCTCTTATTTTGAGCCCATGTGTGTCTTTGCTTGTGAGGTGGGTCTCCTGAACACAGCACACCAGTGGGTCTTCACTCTTTATCCAGTTCATCAGTCTGGGTCTTTTAATTGGGACATTTAGCTCATTTACATTTAAGGTTAATATTGATATGTGTGGAGATAGAGCTCCCTCTCCCCTCTCCCCTCTCCCCTCTCCCCTCTCCCCTCCCCCCTCTCCCCTCTCCCCTCTCCCCTCTCCCCCTCCCCTCTCCCCTCCCCCCTCCCCCCTCTCCCCTCTCCCCTCTCCTCTCTCCCCTCTCCCCTCTCCCCTCTTTCCACGGTCTCCCTCTGATGCCGAGCAGAAGCTGGACGGTACTGCTGCCATCTCAGCTCACTGCAACCTCCCTGCCCGATTCTCCTGCCTCAGCCTGCCGAGTGCCTGCGATTGCAGGCGTGCGCCGCCACGCCTGACTGGTTTTCGTATTTTTTTGGTGGAGACGGGGTTTCGATGTGTCGGCTGGGCTGGTCTCCAGCTCCTAACCGCGAGTGATCCGCCAGCCTCGGCCTCCCGAGGTGCCGGGATTGCAGACGGAGTCTCGTTAACTCAGTGCTCAATGGCGCCCAGGCTGGAGTGCAGTGGCGTGATCTCGGCTCGCTACAACCACCTCCCAGCCGCCTGCCTTGGCCTCCCTAAGTGCCGAGATTGCAGCCTCTGCCTGGCAGCCACCCCGTCTGGGAAGTGAGGAGCGTCTCCGCCTGACTGCCCATCGTCTGGGATGTGAGGAGCCCCTCTGCCTGGCTGCCCAGTCTGGAAAGTGAGGAGCATCTCTGCCCAGCCGCCATCCCATCTAGGAAGTGAGGAGCGCCTCTTCCCGGCCGCCATCACATCTGGGAAGTGAGGAGCGTCTCTGCCCGGCCGCCCATCGTCTGAGATGTGGGGAGCACCTCTGCCCTGCCGCCCCGTCCGGGATGTGAGGAGTGTCTCTGCCCGGCCGCCCTGTCTGAGAAGTGAGGAGACCCTCTGCCTGGCAACCACCCCGTCTGAGAAGTGAGGAGCCCCTCCGCCCGGCAGCCACCCCGTCTGAGAAGTGAGGAGCGTCCTCCCTCCTCGTCTGGGAGGGAGGTGGGGGGGTCAGCCCCCCACCCGGCCAGCCGCCCCGTCCGGGAGGTGAGGGGCACCTCTGCCCGGCCGCCCCTACCGGGAAGTGAGGAGCCCCTCTGCCCGGCCAGCCGCCTCGTCCGGGAGGGAGGTGGGGGGGTCAGCCCCCCGCCTGGCCAGCCGCCCCATCCGGGAGGCGAGGGGTGCCTCTGCCCGGCCGCCCCTACTGGGAAGTGAGGAGCCCCTCTGCCCGGCCAGCCGCCCCGTCCGGGAGGGAGGTGGGGGGGTCAGCCCCCCTCCCGGCCAGCCGCCCCATCCGGGAGGGAGGTGGGGGGGTCAGCCCCCCGCCCGGCCAGCCGCCCCGTCTGGGAGGGAGGTGGGGGGATCAGCCCCCCGCCTGGCCAGCCGCCCCGTCCAGGAGGGAGGTGGGGGGATCGGCCCCCTGCCCGGCCAGCCGCCCTGTCCAGGAGGTGGGGGGGGCGCCTCTGCCCGGCCGCCCCTACTGGGAAGTGAGGAGCCCCTCTGCCCGGCCAGCCGCTCTGTCTGGGAGGGAGGTGGGGGGGTCAGCCCCCGGCCCGGCCAGCCGCCCCGTCCGGGAGGGAGGTGGGGGGGTTAGCCCCCCGCCTGGCCAGCCGCCCCATCCGGGAGGTGAGGGGCGCCTCTGCCCGGCCGCCCCTTCTGGGAAGTGAGGAGCCCCTCTGCCCGGCCAGCCGCCCCGTCCGGGAGGGAGGTGGGGGTGTCAGCCCCCCGCCCGGCCAGCCGCCCCGTCCGGGAGGGAGGTGGGGGGTCAGCCCCCCGCCCGGCCAGCCGCCCCGTCCGGGAGGGAGGTGGGGGTGTCAGCCCCCCGCCCGGCCAGCCGCCCCGTCCGGGAGGGAGGTGGGGGTGTCAGCCCCCCGCCCGGCCAGCCGCCCCGTCCGGGAGGGAGGTGGGGGTGTCAGCCCCCCGCCCGGCCAGCCGCCCCGTCCGGGAGGGAGGTGGGGGGGTCAGCCCCCCGCCCGGCCAGCCGCCCCGTCCGGGAGGGAGGTGGGGGGTCAGCCCCCCCGCCCGGCCAGCCGCCCCGTCCGGGAGGGAGGTGGGGGGGTCAGCCCCCCGCCCGGCCAGCCGCCCCGTCCGGGAGGGAGGTGGGGGGGTCAGCCCCCCGCCCGGCCAGCCGCCCTGTCCGGGAGGTGAGGGGCGCCTCTGCCCGGCCGCCCCTACCGGGAAGTGAGGAGCCCCTCTGCCCGGCCAGCCGCCCTGTCTGGGAGGGAGGTGGGGGGTCAGCCCCCCGCCCGGCCAGCCGCCCCGTCCGGGAGGGAGGTGGGGGGGGTCAGCCCCCCGCCCGGCCAGCCGCCCCGTCCGGGAGGTGAGGGGCGCTTCTGCCCGGCCGCCCCTACTGGGAAGTGAGGAGCTCCTCTGCCCGGCCACCACCCCATCTGGGAGGTGTACTCAACAGCTCATTGAGAACGGGCCATGAAGACAATGGCGGTTTTGTGGAATAGAAAGGGGGGAAAGGTGGGGAAAAGATTGAGAAATCGGATGGTTGCTGTGTCTGTGTAGAAAGAGGTAGACATGGGAGACTTTTCATTTTGTTCTGTACTAAGAAAAATTCTTCTGCCTTGGGATCCTGTTGATCTGTGACCTTACCCCCAACCCTGTGCTCTCTGAAACATGTGCTGTATCCACTCAGGGTTGAATGGATTAAGGGCGGTGCAAGATGTGCTTTGTTAAACAGATGCTTGAAGGCAGCATGTTCGTTAAGAGTCATCACCACTCCTTAATCTCAAGTACCCAGGGACACAAACACTGCGGAAGGCCGCAGGGTCCTCTGCCTAGGAAAACCAGAGAACTTTGTTCACTTGTTTATCTGCTGACCTTCCCTCCACTATTGTCCTGTGACCCTGCCAAATCCCCCTCTGCGAGAAACACCCAAGAACGATCAATAAAAAAGAAAAAAAAAAAAAAGACTAAAAAAAAAAAAAAAAAAAAAAACAACTCTAATCCCCAAATTCTCAGGGAGACTATTTTGAGTAATAATAAAACTCTAGTCTCCCATACAGCTGGCCCTGCATGAATTACTCTTTCTCTATTGCAATTCCCCTGTCTTGATAAATTGGCCTTGTCTAGGCAGCAGGCAACATGAACCTGTTGGGTGGTTACATTGCGGTTATCTTTGAAACATAAATCATAAATTAAATTATAACATGCTTCTGAAAAAAAAAATATTGATATGTGTGAATTTGATCCTGCAATTATGATGTTAGCTGGTTATTTTGCCCATTAATTGATGCAGTTTCTTCATAGCATTGATGGTCTTTACCATTTGGCATGTTTTTGCAGTGGCTGGTACCAGTTGTTTCTTTCCATGTTTAGTGCTTCCTTCAGGAGCTCTTGTAAGGCAGGCCTGGTGGTGACAAAATCTCTCAGCATTTGCTTGTCTGTAAAGTATTTTATTTCTCCTTCACTTATGAAGCTTAGTTTGGCTGGATAAGAAATTTTAGGTTGAAAATTCTTTTCCCTAATTATGTTGAATATTGACCCCCAATCTCTTCTGTTTTGTAGGGTTTCTGCTGAGAGATCTGCTGTTAGTTTGGTGGACTTCCCTTTGTGGGGAAGCCGACCTTTCTCTCTGGCTGCCCTTAACATTTTTTCCTTCATTTCAACCTTGGTGAATCTGATAATTATGTGTCTTGGGGTTGCTCTTTTTGAGGAGTATCTTTGTGGTGTTCTCTGTATTTCCTGAATTTGAATGTTGGCCTGCTTTGCTAGTTTGGGGAAGTTCTCTTGGATAATATCCTGAAGAGTGTTTTCTGACTTGGTTCCATTCTCCCCGTCCCTTTCTGATACACCTGTCAAATGTAGATTTGGTCTTTTCACATAGTCCCATATTTCTTGGAGGCTTTGTTCGTTTCTTTTCACTTTTTTTTCTCTAATCTTGTCTTCTTGCTTTATTTCATTAGTTTGATCTTTTATCACTGATATCCTTTCTTACACTTGATCGAATCGGCTATTGAAGCTTGTGCATGCATCACGAAGTTCTCGTACCATGGTTTTGAGCTCCGTCAGGTCATTTAAGGTCTTCTTGACACTGTTTATTTTAGTTAGCCATTCATGTAACCTTTTTCCAAGGTTGTTAGCTATCTTGTGATGGGTTAGAACATGCTCCTTTAGCTCGGATAAGTTTGCTAATACCGACCTTCTGAAGCCTACTTCTGTCAACTCATCAAACTCATTCACTGTCCAGTTTTGTTCCCTTGCTGGTGAGGAGCTGTGATCTTTCGGAGGAGAAGAGATGCTCTGTTTTTTGGAATTTTCAGCTGTTTTGCTCTGGTTTCTTCCCATCTTTATGGTTTTATCTATCTTTGGTCTCTGATGTTGGTGACCTACAAATGGGGTTTTGGTGTGGATGTCCTTTTTGTTGATGTTGATGCTATTTCTGTCTGTTAGTTTTTCTTCTAACAGTCAGACCCCTCAGCTGCAGGTCTTTTGGAGTTTGCTGGAGGTCCTCTCCAGACCCTGTTTGCCTGGGTATTACCTGCAGAGGCTGCAGAACAGCAAATATTTCTGCCTCATCCTTCCTCTGGAAGCTTCATCCCCGAGGGGCACCCGCATGTTTGAAGTGTCTGTCGGCCTCTACTGAAAAGTGGTTCCCAGTCAGGCTACAGGGGGGTCAGGAACACATTTGAGGAGGCAGTCTATCCGTTCTCAGAGCTCGAATACCGTGCTGAGAGAACCACTGCTCTCTTCAGAGCTGTCAGACAGGGACGTTTAAGTCTGCAGAGGCTGTCTGTCTCCTGTGTTTTGTTCTACTCTGCCCTGCCCCCAGAAGTGGAATCTACAGAGGCAGTAGGCCTTGCTGAGCTGTGGTGGGCTCCACCCACTTCGTGCTTCCAGGCCTCTTTGTTTACACAGCAAGCTACTCAAGCCTCAGCAATGGCTGACACCCCTCCTCTATCAAGCTGCAGCATATCAGGTGGATCTCAGACTGCTGCACTAGCAGTGAGCAAGTCTCCGTGGGTGTGGCACCTGCCGAGCGAGGCACGGGAGGGTATCTCCTGGTCTGCCTGTTGCTAAGACTCAGTTGGAAATGCAGAAGTCACCTATCTTCTGCCTCGATCTTGCTGGGAGCTGCAGACTAGAGCTGTTCCTATTCGGCCATCTTGGAAATGCTTCCCTTGATTAATATTTCAAATATACTTAACCCTGCGTCTAATTGGGGCTGAAGACAGTTGAATCCAATGAAATCAGACTTGCTGGCAGTTAGAGGAATCTTATTTGGAGACATCATAAGGGAAAGGAGAGAAAACAGAGGAGGTATTTGAAATGGGAAATTTAAAATCACTCTTGAATTTTCTCAAAGTGTTGTAGATACTGAATGACTTATCATTGTGTATAAACTAAGTAACTCCTTGTCTTTCTGATGCCTTTTTGCTTTTTCATGTATTGTCTCTAAAATCTCATAAATCCTTGAATGATCACCTTCAGGGGCACATGGGGAAACTGAGGCTGAGGGAAAGAGAGTGAGTGTCAGAAGGGAATGCACAGTCTTTTATCTCTGTTCATCATCCTTTTCATTTATTTCATCAGCTCGCTCTAGAATTCTAGCAGAATTAGGAAGTTACAGACATCAGGGACCTCTTTTAGTCTAGCAGATTTAGATAAGTCTGAGGCATGTTGTTGAGTTGAAAAGGAGTGAGTGACAGAATGACAAAGTGGACTCACTTTCCAGTTTTCCAGCTTAACATGGAAGTTCTGAGAAAATGTCCCCTCTACACATTGGACACAGCAAATTACAACACTTGCTCAGCGTTTTCACTGAAACTGAAAAACAAACTTTCCTGTTTTCTACATTTCAGGGTTGATGTTTTACCTGTGCAAACAAAGATCCCAGGAATGTTTATCTTGGGGGTACATCTACTAAAGAACTGACCTAGAAAAGGTGGCGGGGATATTATTGCTTTTGCAAAGGGAAAAATATGAAATTCCTGGGCAGTAATTAGACAACAAAACCCTCACTTGGAAGAATTGGAATCAGGGAAACAAGCCTCAGGTATGCGGGAAAGATGATCTAAGCCACAGAGCTGACTACTGCTGCTGCTGGCCCTGTGGAGATAAGCTCATAATTTTCCATTCAGGGGCCAGGCCCTAGACAGAGCATCAGACCAGGTTAGGCACAAAGGCTCGACCAAAGTTCACAGTCCATGTGGCACATATGACATTTTATTCAGCAAAATTAAATATTTAATAATTTCATCAAATTATCACCTTTCTAGTGATTTTGCATGTGATTCTGCCTTTGTGTAAAAAAAACCACAAATTCATTTTATGCTTAAATATCTGAGTTTGATAGATAACCACTATCTCATCTCAGTTATATCCACTCCCTGCTCAGACTCACCCATAAGGTGCAGCCTTTGAAATAAAAGAAGTAAAGCAGAACACCTTTGTTCTGACTCCCAAAGCTGCAAAAGATGTCATGGGGAGTAAGAGCTGGGGTAGAGCCATGGAAATACCTTCAGGGGATTTAGCATTTTTTGGAGAGGATTCAAGCAAGTGCGAATGACCCAATGGTAAATACTTGAGCTCCCTAATAAAGTGAGTTTCAAAGCTGTCCAGGAGGTAGGGAAAAAAGGCTACTCCTGAGCTCTTGCTATAGAGAGGAAAGTTTGACTCTCATGTACACAGATAGCAAGCCACAACTGGGGGCTCCTTTTCCTACTCTTAATACTAACTAAATATGACTGTACCTTCCTGGGAACCTACATGGGGCAAAAGAAAAATGTTCTTTATGGTGCTCACAAAGTCTGCACATCAAGTTCTGAACATCAGGTTGCTGATACACCTGAGATTGGGACTGTTCAACTGAGGCAAACCTGAGGTTTCTGAGAGTTAGCAAGAGAGTCCCGGGGTAAACCTTGCCATGCTCTGGATGATGCCTATACACTGTTTCTGAAAGTGTAAAACCTCAGACCTTCCTCCTGAGGAGAAGCAGTTTTACTGATGGAACTAAGCTGCTCTCTCCAATCATAAGAAGCCAAAGAGTGAGCTCAAAAACACTCACCTGATGGTAGGACAAAGTAGTTCCCAAAAAAAGCAGAGGTGTGGGCCCTGGAATGCCAAGCTTCTTAAAAAGTCCATGTGAATGGGCTCCATATCTACAAACTGAAACAGAAATCAGGTCTCAGGGATTGTGACTTTATAGATATGGGGGCTGGTAAGTCACTGACTGAGGAACTGGAATGCTCAAGAGAAGGAGGTAACATTAAGGCAATAAATGATAACAGTAACTCTGACAGCAATGATTATATTTGTTCATCAAGTCCTTTCCCGTCTCCACCATGAGACCCCAAAAAGTCACAATGATTAGTCGAAAGCAGCAGAAATCTTTATGGTCCCAATCCTGGAATGAATACTTGATAAATGTCCTCAAACGTGAGTGCTCCTCAGAGGTTCAGGCAGGAATTCTTCCAGGGCACTTCATTTCCTTATGTCTATTTAGTAAGTGGACTCTTCCCTGATTTGGGGATTCTCATCCTAGGCAGAAAGGGTGACTTTTTTTTTTTTTCTCTTCTGCAGTGATGATGAGATTTTGCATCACTGCATCCACTCAGTCACAGAGGGTCACTGAGAGCCTATGGTGACCATGTCTTTAGAATTTGTGAAGAGTCTTTTATACTTTCCTTTCCCTCTAAGCTCTGACCCTATTTTAGGATCTGGCCCTTCTTAAACTGTCATTCATAGAGGGGTGTCAGAGGAGTCACAGAGTCCTTATTTCTACAGATTGACAACTGTGCTGAAGGCTTCCATTGGCCTCGTAGAAATGCAAGCACCTTTCAGCTACACCTCAGTCTCTGTGGCCAGATGATCTGGTTGATTTGCGCTATTGGGGAGGATGATTAACTCATATTTCCCTGAATGACAGTGTGCAGAAGATCCACAACTTAAAAAACCAATTTCCAGGACATTCCTCCTCTTGTGGAATCTAGCCTTCCAACTGGTGGTATTCACCTGATAAGCACACTGCCAGTGATATGGTCTGAATCTGCCCCTACCCAAATCTCATGTTGAAATGTAATCCCCAATGCTGGTGGTGGGGCCTGATGGAAGGTGATTGTATCTTAGGGGCAGTTTCTCCTGGTTTCACACCAACCTCCTTTGGGTATTTCCTCGTGACAATGAGTTTTTATGAGATGTGGTGGCTTATAAGTGTGTGGCACCTCCTCCCCACCCTCTCTTGCTTCTGCTCCAGCCATGTAATATCTGCCTACTTCTCCTTCACCCTCTGCCATGATCGTAAATTTCCTGAGGGCTCCCTAGAGGCAGAAGTCGCTATGCTTCCTGTAGGGCCTGCAGAACCATGAGCTAATTAAATCTCTTTTATTTATAAATTACCCAGCCTCAGGTATTTCTTTACAGTGATGTAGGAAAGGACTAATACACCCAGATATGCTCACTTTTTTCAAGGTGATCAATCACAAAGCAGTCAGTTTATTGCCTCTGCACATCAAGTATCTCTGTAGGAAAACCCATTAAGGCTGCTGCTCCCTATGGCAGGCCTGCTTGCAACTCATCTTTGATGGGTCATGTATGGACTCCCCCAACTGAGGGTTCTGGATATCTGAAGACCTTCCCAGTCTGATGTTACTGAGGGGTGGAAGACTGGAGGAAGAAGAAAGGCTGATGGCAGACATCACCAGCCATCAACTCAACCGTGAATCTGCTAGTCCCACAAGGTTGGTCCCAGAGAGGCAAATTAGGAAAATGTGGCTGAAAAGTATGGTGTATATAAATGAATCCATATGCGTCATGTGTGCTTTCAGCTGAAAGACAGGCACCTTCTAATGTCCAGGTACCTTCCTGTTGATAGCAAAAGGTACAGTATTCCACATAAGTAAACATAAAATGTTCCAGACAGTTGAATGAAGACCTTGTTTTCTCTTCTATAATGGGTAGCACTTAAGGCAGTATAGGTTCCAAACATTCTGTACAAATCCAGTGACTATGATAATATGTGGTAAAATACAACTGAGAAATGGCATGGAGGGTCGTGTTTGGAGATCCCAGCAGAGGCAGCATATAGTGTATTTGGATCCTTGCCCCAGAATAGTTAGTGGAAGTGTGTGCACCATCTACTGAAACCAGGGTGGCCTTGGGTTTTCTACTCCTGTTCCTTCTTTTATTGTCATAGCTATGGCAAATCAATGACACTAATCTCTGCTTCTAAACTTTCTAGAAGTTACGTGATCTCTCAGGTCAGGACAAACTATTGAGTTAATGTGTCAGCAGCATTGGTCCCCAAGGAAAGATCTAGGTGAGTGTCTAGACTCACATGGTTCCATGTCAAGGCAGAGGCTGTGCTGGGCAAACTGTTTAGTTTCTTTCCAGCTCCCCTCTGTTTGGTAGAGTAATACCACTTTTGGTTCCAATGAAGAGGCTAACAGAAAAGCCAGTCATCTATTGCACGTAATTGTGTTGGCCTAAGGAGGGCATGGTCTACATTACAGTTTCTGACTCCTGGGCTGCACCAGCATCGTCTAAGGCTAAGGCATTGTCTGCCTGGCTGCCCGAGTCTGTAGTGACCGCCCCACAACATGGCAGACCACGCACACAGTGACACATTTGATGTCCCTGTGTCCAGGCTTGAAGCAGATGAGATGCCAACCTGTTTGCCCTTTGAGTGAACTCCACTGTGGGGCCAGGACCCATGAATATCTCTTTGGAGTTCTACCCTGAGAGCTGAGGAATATTTTCTTACTTCATACGGATCCTACGTGGATGCCTTTGCTATCATCACTAGCTCACAGTATTGCTTACTCCCCTGCCTGACAGTTTAAGATAACCTGCTAAGCAGGTATATTCAAAAAGGAGGTATTAAAATAAACTGTCAGGCATGTATATTTAAAAAGACATATCTTTTTACATATAAAAAGATATACATAAATATGTATATCGCAGTCTTGTCTTAGCGATATACATTCATGCTTTAGACTCATATTCCTGACATTATTCTGGAGAGGTGATGTTATTTTACACACATTTATTGTCACAAATACTGAACTAACAGCCCTGTTTCATCACCCAGAAGGAACATGCTGGAAATATTCCATCTCCAAAAAATTCTGATTTAAAAATGAATGAATTTAAACCATATCAATTCATTTTAAAATGTTAGACAATGGAAACCATGTTGCCACAACTCACTGAATTCCTAAGCTTTCTGTGAAAAAATTAAAATGAAGTTTATATTTCCTATTTTCATGTCATTGTTGTTGCCTGCTCTTAAAAGTCAAATTGAGGTAGAAGTTAATGGGACAGGTGGAGCCTCCACTACCCACAGTGGAAAGTAACTCTTCTCTTCACCTGCTCTAGGATGCCAGGAATCCCACCAGTGAGAGGGTTTGTCCTCCTTTACTGTAGCATAAAGGGGAAAAAATGTGTAAAATCCAAATTGGCTTTCACAGCTCCTGCCTTTTCAGGCTGCTAGCAGATTCCCATTAGCTGAGAAACAAAGCTCTATATTAATGCTAGCCTCCCAGAGACGGGAGGAAAAAGATTAAAGCAAAGAATAAATCTTCAAAACTTCCTCCAAGTCTCCTTTGCTCTGGAGATTAATCATTGCAAGGTAAATAGTTCTGTGTATGACAGGGTGGAGGAGTGAGTCATAGGAGGGAGGGGATGTTTTGGGACATGGCACAGGAAAGAGGGAAGAGCTAGGGAACAGCTTCCCATGAAGTCTTGGTGTTCCCTGGTGTGTTATGTAAATGATATCCTGGGGTGGAAGTTAGGGGAGCAGGAACCACCAGGTCCACAGAGGAAAAACTTCTACACATCTCTTCCAGCAGACAGAGAACCCAGAAAATGAAGGTAATGAGACAAAAACCCAAGCTGCTCCCTCCTGCCCCCAGAATCCCGAGAACCTGGGAAGGGGATGAGGATCACACTCCTCGTCCTGTTCAGCAGTTTGTAATCTGCCTTTGCTGGGTTTTCGTTTTCATTGATTAGTATAGGTCAAATCTAAGCTAATCAAATCATTCCCACTAACAAATGCTGTCCCCAAACCCTCCTAGTCACCAAAATTAGAAGGTGGCTGGGACAAATGCTTATTTATTTCTTCATAAATCTGCATAAGACCAATAATAACCTCTATGTGTTTGTAGCATCCAAGAAGCTACTCCTCCTTGAACATCTCTTTTGATCTTTAAAACAGATGAGGGAACAGGGGTCTGAGTAGCACCCCAAGTCCAAGTTAACAGAGGAGAGGAATCTGGACAGTTACTGACAGATAGAGGAGCACCAGGCTGACAGCCAGGAGAAGCCAGGTTTCCACCACCAAATTTGGGATGAGGTCCATCGCCACTTTCCTTCTTCAACTGTCTCCTCTGAGTCTTACTTTCAGCTGTGTGCTGTTGTTTGCTGGGCTGTCTGCCTGGAGCATCCCTGCCCTGCACAGCAGTCTTAGGTCAAGCTGCTGAAATGTTTATGTGCTGGAGAAGGAGGTGGGGCTGCAGCTGCAGCCAGTAGCAAAGAATCGCACACACCCCTTTGCTGACCTCCTTTGAGTTCATATTCTATGGGGAATCATAAACAACTTAATCAGTTTTATCAGGGAGTCCACGGAACCCGAGTTCTTATCAGAAACTGAAGTGGAGCCATTGGCATGAAGCCTCTTAAATCTCCTCTCACCTGCCCTTGTTTCCATGGCTGTCCTCATTCCAGAATACTTGAAATCCATCTCCACAAGCCACAACTGCAGATCTTTACCCATGCAATTCCCTCTGCCTGGAGTGTACTTGTGCCCCCTAGATGACTCCTACACATCCTTGCAAGCCCAGCCAGACAGACCCCTTCTATTAAAGTCTTTCCTTACCAACCTCCTCACACAGATGTAACCATTTCCTCCTCTGGGTGCCTCCTATCCCCCTCACACAGTCCTATTGTCCTATTTCCTCTCTACCACCCTTGTGGGTTTCTGTGCCTGTTTCCCTTAGCAGAGGTGAGTTCCTCAAGGGCACAGTCTGGTATTATTTACTTTCATGACCCTGGACCCTAGCAGGGTACTGTACACATGGTGGGTGAGCAGAAATGTTGGTGGAGTTGACTTGGGTGAGATTGCTGGGCCCCTGTGTGTCATTCCCTCTGAGTCTGTGGTGATAGCAATAGACTAATGGTTGCTTGGGACTCAAATGCAGCCAGCACTGTTTCCCAACTAATGCAATTGGTCTTGTTCTGCAAAGGAAAATAATAGAAGGCATGTTCTGCCACTTAATTCCTCAGAAGGTAACATACATGAAGAGATTTACCTGTTGAGAGTTGTACTGAATGTGTCAAGGAAGATACTATGTATCAGAACACCCAACTACCCTGCGTCTCTCACCTATTCATTCCTGTATTAAAGCATTCATCATGTATTTTAACGGCTGTGCTCCCTGTACTTAGGGTACAAAATTGACTAAGACCCAGACATTAGCTCAATTGTTTTGATTTGTAGATCCCACAAATAAGTGAGAACATGGATATCTGTCTTTCTGTGCCTGGCTTATTTCACCTAACATAATGACCTCCATTTCCAGCCACGTTATTATAAAGAACAGGATCTCATGCTTTTTTCATGGCTGAATTGTACTCCATTGTGCATAAGTGAAGTACTCTCTTTATCCATTCATCTGTTGATGGACACGTAGGTTGCTTCCAAATCTTGGCATCTGTGAATAGCATCTATTGGGAACATGGGAATGAAGATACCTCTTCAATATATGGATTTCCTTTCTTCCTGGTTTATACCCAGCACGGGGATTTCTGGATCTTATGATAGGTCCATTTTAATGTTTTGAGGAACCTCCAAACTGTTCTCTATAGTGGTTGTAATAATTTACACCAACAATGTACAAGAATTCCCTTTTCTCCACATTCTCGCTGGCATTTGTTATTGCCTGTCTTTTGGATTAAAACCATTTTAGCTGGGGAGAGATGACATTGTAGTTTTGATTTGCATTTCTCTAATGATCAATGATGTTGAGCATATTTTCATATGCCTATGTGGCATTTGTATTTCTTCTTTTGAGAAATGTCTGTATAAATATTTTGCCCATTTTTTGATTATTAGGATTATTAAATTTTTTCCAAGAGTTGTTTATGCTCTGTGTATATTCTGGATGTTAATCTGTTGTTGGAGTGTTTGAAAATATTTTCTCCCATTCTGTGGTTTGCGTCTTCACTTTGTTGATTGCTTTCTTTGCAGCACAGAAACTTTTTAACTTGATGTGATTCCATTTGCCCATTTTTGCATTGGTTGCCTGTGCTTGTGGGGTATTACTTCAGCATTTTTTGTTCAGACTAATGTCCTGAAGAGTTTCCACAATGTTTCCTGTAGCAGTTTCATCATTTGAGATCTTAGATTTCAGTCGTTTTTTTTTTTTTGAGACAGAGTCTCACTCTGTTGCCCAGGCTGGGATGCATTGGCATGATCTTGGCTCACTGCAGCCTCCGCCTCATGGGTCCAAGTGATTTTCCCACCTCAGCCTCCTGAGTAGCTGGGACTACAGGCATGCACCATCATGCCCAGCTAACTTTTGTATTTTTTGGTAGAGATAGGGTTTCACCTTATTGGCCAGGCTGGTCTTGAACTCCTGACCTCAAGTGATCTGTCTGCCTCTGCCTGTGAAAGCGCTGGGATTACAGGCATGAGCCACCGCACTCGGCCAGATTTCAGTGTTTCATCCACCTTGATTTGATTTTTGTGTCTGGTGAGATATAGGGGTCTAGTTTCATTCTTCTGCATATTGATATCCAGCTTTCCCAGCACCAGAGGAGACTGTCTTTTCCCCAGTGTATGTTCTTGACAACATTGTCGAAATTGAGTTCACTGTAGGTGTGTGGGTTTGTTTCTGGGTGCTCTATTCTATTTAATTGGTCTATGCGTCTGTTTTTATTCAAGTACCATACTGTTTTGGTTATTATGCCTCTGTAATATAATTTGAAGTCAGGTAATATGATTCTTCCAGTTTTGTTCTTTTTTCTGAAGATAGCTTTGGCTATTCTGGGTCTTCTGTGGTTCTATAGAAATGTTAGAATTTTTTCTTCTATTTCTTTGAAGAATGTCATTGGTATTTTGAGGGATTGCATTGAATCTGTACATTGCTTTGGGTAGTGTGGACAGTTTTAATAATATTGATTCTTACAATATGTAAACATGGAATATCCTTCTGTTTTTGTGTCTTCTTCAATTTCCTTCATCAGTGTTTTACAGTATTCATTATAGAGATCTCTCTCTTCTTTGATTAAGTTAATTCCTAGGTATTTAGTTTTATTCGTGGCTATTGTAAATGGGATTACTTTTTTATTTTTGCCAGATTGTTTGCTATTGGCATATAGAAATGCTGCTGATTTTGGTATGTTGATTTCGTATTCTGCAACTTTACTGAATATGTTTATCAGTTCTAATAGTTCTTTGGTGGAGTCTTTATGTTTTTGCAAATATCATTTGGAAATAATTTGGAATTATCATTTGGAAGTCTTTTTCAAATATCATTTCCAAACATTACTTGGAAATCATGTGAACATTTTCTTGCTTCCTGGCACAAAATGTGTCCTAGGCTTGTCTTGAACATTCTCAACCTGGCCCTGGAATCAGGCATTTCTCTAAAGAGCTCTGGTTCCCTTCGGTGGTAAATGGTATTCATAAGCCAAGATCTTGGCACTAAGTGTGCTCATTGCTATTGAAATGTCATTGTTACTTAGCCCTATCAGTGGAGAGACCTAGGAAATATATGGTTTTTAAATTTTTTTGTACACACACACAAACACACATATACATTTACATCTATCTACCTGTCATTGATCTGTTATCTATCTATTACCTATCTACCCATCTGTCTATCTAGAAGGGTATGAGTATACACGAGTACATCCACTCCAATCTAATTTCATGGGATTCCTGCTAGTTTTCTCCCTTTCTGAATCCGTGACTCCCTTCTGCAAAAGTGAGAAGCCTGGCTTCCATCATCCTTAATATATTTACTTCTTTGATAAATCCCCTTTATGTAGCCAAACCTCGCCCATCCCTTTCCACTCCTGGAGGCCCTCCTGACCTTGTGTGGGTTTTCCATGCCATATTTAGGCTATGGCTGCTCTTGTAGGCCACACCTCTATGTGGACCCCTTCTCTGCTTGCTTGGACTCCCACACCCAGGCAGGCTGTTTCCATATGAACACTCACTTGGTCCTCATCCTACTTGGTCTCTGACTTGGAACCACCATGACTCTCTTCTCTACCTTAATGTTGGCCACCATCTGGCTGCCACCCACCTAATGGCTCTAGGACTAAATTATTCAGAAAGGAAAAATAAAGGAAGAAATAGGAAAAGAAAAGGAATGAGTACTTTTAGCCTTGTTGCCCAATCAATTGATCAATCAACTGTTTTTTATTAAGTGTTCATTGCATTGAGACAGTTGGGAGTTGAGGACAGAATGCAAGCGATGTAAGAAAACATTTCCTGTCTCCCAGAAATATCAGGGGAGATGGGCTGAAAACATTAAATCAAAACTAATAATATAATAATGGCTTCAGTTGTATGTTACTAAATATATGTGCAACAAAAAGTCATATATATATATTTTTTGAGATGCAGTCTCATTCTGTCACCCTGGCTGGAGTGCAGTGGCATGATCTTGGCTCACTGCAGGTTCAAACAATTCCCCTGCCTCAGCCTCCTGGGTAGCTTAGATTACAGGCGTGTGCCACCACACCTAGCTAATATTTGTATTTTTAGTAGAAATGGGGCTTCACCATGTTTGTCAGGCTGGTCTCGAGCTCCTGGCCTCAGGTGATCTGCGTGCACTGGCCTCCCAAAGTGCAGGGATTACATGCATGAGCCAATATGCCTGGTCAAAAATGTCATAATTATACTATGAATATTCTTTCTAAACAATGGGCAAAGTCATAGTGGATTAACTCTCACCTATGTTAATAATCAAATTGGAGTTCTGACAAAGGCCCCACATCAACAGTGATTACAATGATCTAAATATTTGCTTGTTGGTTCTCTGTCATCGGTTCTATAGTTTTCTCATTAATGTGTGGGAAGTATCCAATAATACTTTTATAAAGAGGTTTTTATTGATTTGCTTAATATAAAACTTACTATAGAATACTCCAGATATAACATGTGATATAAATGTCACTGTTCAAGCCATCAAAATAATTCTTATTTTCATTAATGATTGTGGATGAAGTTATTGAGAAATGTTTTTTCTGTTATCAGAGCTCAGGAGGAGTTAATGGTGCTAACTGGGGGTGGTGAAGATAGTCCTAGGAGAAGCAGAAAAGCCAAATCTACTTCCCCAGCACTGATTTGTTCATCTCCTTTATATTACCAAGTATAACACTCTATATAGACTGTGAGAGAGCTCAATACATGTACGGAATCCCCAGTTATTTATGCAGTACATTGGATGAAGCCCATCTTCATTTCAGGGTTCTGTTCACAAAGCAATTTGAGATCTCTGGTGTTCTGGGGCACAGCTTTCTTGAAGAGCAAAGCAGAAGTTCTTAGGGAAATCAGGCTCCACTCACAGTCTCATCCCTTGACTCAGCCATTAGAACAATGGGTTTTTCTGTTCGAAGAAGTCCTCCAAAGCGTAATTTCAGGGGGATCTGCAACAGATAAACAAGCATATTGAGAAGCATTAAATAAAGCAAAAGTAGAAAGTATAGCATCAAAGTAAAAAAATGCATTAATGACAATAATGCTTTGTAAACATATAAAAACTGCTTTCAGCACTATAAATCTTGGATTCTTTATGCTTACTCTATAAGATGTGTGAAGATTGGATAGTGAGAGCATTCATCATCTATCATTTAACAAAATATTTATGGAGCAACTATTCTGTGCCAAGCCTGACCTGAGACAAATTCATGGGAACCTGTGTTCTTTTTGATTTAAATTTTAAGTAAAATGGATGAGTTTTAAAAATTTAAACCAGATTATTAGGTATAATGGTAAACTATTTTTGAAGAGTTATATAAAGTTAATTTTGTATATGTTGAAACTTGAAAGGTAATCCTGAGTACCTATTATACATTTTAATTATATGGACAGTCTTCAACTTCCAGAGACCAGTAATTTCTCCCAGTTGAACCCATCTAGTGTAAAGATGGGAAGACACCTTCAGGAAGCATTATCGTTTTATTTTTTTAACATCTTCTCTTGGTTTCCAAGGGTAGCGCAAGTGGGGAACCTCTCAATTCCTACAGTGTTTTGACTCAACATTTAGCCCTATTCTTATTGAGACACTGCTTCAGTGTTGAGGGAACACAACAGAGTGATATTCTGATCTCCATGGAGTGATGGGCAAGAAAATTGCCATGGAGACCAAGTGCAAGCTTGGGACTTCCAAGGGAGTACCTTCCCCATCCCAGGTGTGCCAGAGGACCACTTTCTCTCAGGGCTGAGTCCTCTGTCTGAGCACAAATACGGGATAGCTACATAGCTGGCCTAAAGCCACAAATAATGTGGAATATGGAAATAATATGGAAACTGTCTCTATCTTCTTCCTCTCCTATGTAGAATGCCTGCTTAAGGGGTGGATTTGCTTAATAAATACATGAGACCTAGAAATAAGATTTATAGGGTCTTGCTTAATATGAATCAATGACATCTGTTCTTTAACTTCTTCAGAGAAAAGATTCCAAATCTTTTTTAAATGTAACACCTTATCATTTAAAAATTTTCAAAAGGCATGAATATATTTTCCCTACAGACAGACATGCACATGTGCACACATGCACACACATGCAAATACATGAATGTCACTTTGTTTAAAGTTCACATTAAAAACCTTAATATTTGTATGCAAGCCAATTGACTGCATATCACTCCTTAAACATTTACCAAGTGCCCAAATGCTTGAGTTAGATGAGGTTGCTTGCAAGGCACCACTGGGATATTTTAAAAGGAATAAAATGAGAGGATATTGTTAATGGATAGGGAGAAGACATTCTTAGATACAGAGAAAATATAGAGAACAAAATTCAATGATTTAATGGCAAATTATGAAATTATATGATAATAGTCTCCGGTAACCAATAACAGAGCAGAGGAGTAAATGAGCTGTGGACTAGGTCGAGAAGACACCTTGGAGGAGCTTGAGAATTGAACTAGGTCTTGAAAGATAAGAACAGAATGAGGAGAAGAAAGGGAAGAAGATTAATAGAGTTATAATTGGGTTGAAAAGGATCCCAGTTGGATAGAGCTAGGCAACTGGAAGGTGAGGTCAGTAAGTATGGCCTTGGACTGTGGTAGTCCTTCATATCCAATAGAAATACTTTAAATTAGTCATTTTCCACCTTGGCTTCACATGAGAAGCAATTGGGGAGCTTTTAAAGCCACACTCTGGGCAAATTAGTTTAGAATTTCTGAGATGTCCTAGGCATCATGAATTTTTAAAGCTCCCTGGTGATTCCAATGTACAGCTAGTGGTTGGGAGCCACTGTCATGAGAAAGCTTCTACAAGTTCTGGGAAGGAAGATCACCATTCAAAAGTCAAAACAAGATAATAATTGCACTTCACAATTGTGCAAAATACTTCCCCATCTTTCCAGTCAACTTGAAACTGAATTTAAACCTTGCTCAAGTTCAGGGAGACTGCAGATAGTCATGCCATGCTAATCTACATTGGCGTTCATGATGTTTTTAATGCTACAGCTTTTGAATGCCAGAATTGAAGCACCCTTAAAGATCATAGATGGGTCCAAATAGATTCCTTGGCCCATAGAACAAATTATTAAAAGTTTAAATGAGTGTATTCTTTTTTAAATGTATAGACCCTTCAGTTAAAATAATTCTTAATAAAACATTATTTATGCAGAAAATTGACTGACCTGTGTTTCTTTACAAGGTTTGAAGGAGAAGTTCTGAAGGACTCTGACTAGAGCAAATTTCATGTTCATGAGAGCAAACCTCATGCCAATGCAATTTCTGGGTCCATTTCCAAAGGGTGTGTATATGTAAGGATCTATGTTGTCCTTGTTCTTCTTACTGAACCTGGTTCCATATTGGTAGATATTTTAAAAGTTAATGACATAATACCCCTAAGAGTTACATGTTAGGGTTTCTTACTTAGGGCCCACCCCTCTACTAGTAGTACACAGGATACTTTTGTGGACTGGTCATTGAAATCCTGCTATGCATATTTTGCTATGAGAATTGTAAGGTACAGATCCTTTCTACTCTCCTTACACTATAGGAGCTTTCAGTCTTGTTGAGAGGAGATAAACAGTGTTGCAAAGAATATTTATTTCTAAATACTCAGATTATATTCAGGGTGGTGATGTGTTCACACTTTAAAAGGCACATAAGTGATGAGACTGACTGATGGAAAAGTAAATTCCTCCCTCGCCTCACATTTATGTTGGTCATGAGGAAGGAGAAGAAGAAATTGTCTTGCACTATTACGAAATTGTTATTTTGCATTTGCTTCTCCTCTCCTCTCTTGTTTTTCTAAGTCTCCTCCTTCTCCTTCCTATCTTGTCTTATCCTTCCTTCTCTCCTCCTTCTTCTTCTCTCCATCTCTCCCTCTTTCTCCCCCACACCTCCATAGAATAGTTTAAGTCAGATAATTTACACGGGCATATGATGCTACTGTACCAATGCAAAGCAGTATCATCACTGCTTTCTTTGTCTATCTGTTCCACTAACCTATAAATTCTTTGAAGATTAGACCCATGTTTTTTGTTCAAACTTGACTCCTAAATATTTGATTATATTAAGGAAAAAATATTCATTTGTGGGACATAATAATAGCATTGTGATCATGTGTTTTTAAAAAAGTCCTTATATTTTGGACACATAACCCATAAGGACATAACTGATGACCTTCATCTTAAGTTGCTGGGACTGTGGCTGGCTGTAGTTTTCTTTTATCTAGTCTACGGTTTGTAAGGTGTGACAATGATCAATTTGATGATAAAAAAACTTTTAAATGTAAAAAGACAAGCAAATGATTGTACAAGCCCATGACTGTCCTGTAGATTAAGAGAGGCAGAATATGGTTGAACCAGGCTGGTTCAGGGAGGGCTCCCTTCCCAGGGGCCTTGTACCTTTCAGGGAGGAACTTCTCAGGCTCTGTCCAGTACTTTGGGTCATGATGAAGAACATAGCTTGGAATCATCACCACCACCCCTTTGGGAATAAACATCCCATTGATCTCAACATCTTTTTTGCAGACCCTCTCAAGTCTCATAGCAACTGGGAATAATCTGAGTGTTTCATTCACCACCATGTCAAGATACTCCAACTGTAGCACAGTATCATAGGTGGGTGGTGCCTGGAAAGAAAGAAACAGATTTGGATAAATTGAGATTTTGAATTAACTTTTAACTCAGTCCATGCAGTACTATTGACATGTTAGAAGCTCCAGAGAATAACTCATACTGGTAAAGGATCATAGCATTCATAAAGTGTTTTATTTTTTTATTTTTATTTTTTAATTTTATTATTATTATACTTTAAGTTTTAGGGTACATGTGCACAATGTGCAGGTTTGTTACATACGTATACATGTGCCATGTTGGTATGCTGCACCCATTAACTCGTCATTTAGCATTAGGTATATCTCCTAATGCTATCCCTCCCCCCTCCCCCACCCTCATAAAGTGTTTGAGTAACTGTCATGCTCATTGATGTGCTCAATGGCCCACTGAGATGTGTGGAGGAGTTATGAAAGCGGGAGACATTCAGGACCGATCTCTCCCCAGGGTGTGAAGTCCTTAGCATAACCGTCTAGTGGTTTTTCTTTCTCATGGAAACAAACGTGACTAATAGGCTATGACCACTAGCGTCAAATAAAATATGACAAAGTGATTGTCACCTTTCAAAAAAGAGATCACATGTCTGTAACCAAGAAAGTGAAAACAGATAGAAAAAGCAAATTCTCTGTGCCACACAAGGACTATTGGTCAAAGTCCTGCTTCATAACTCTTTTTGTTATATATACAAACAAAAACAATTACTAAGCAGGATTTGTATTACATATATGTGTGTGTGTGTGTGTATATGTGTGTGTATATATATATACACACACACAGGACTTTTGTTATATACATAAAATGTGGAGAGAAGCACTATATTATATAAAATCTCTATCAATAATTTGAGGACAAACTAGTTCCTTTCTATCCCAAATATGACAAAAGAAGGTTCTGGTTGGATGTTATCAGAGCACATGATTTCAGTGCTAGTGGAAGTTATAAAGAGGATAGAACTCCACACAGCCCTGTCCTCACTTGCTGAAACAGTCTCCTAGTTGTTGCTTCAGGGCTGGACTGTAATCTCTGAAGAACATCCCTTTGTGTTCATCTCACTGCCACACCCAGGCCAGCCCCAAAGCCGTCTCTTCATACCACAAAGAATCTGAGTTTTGGCAGAGGTCTGAAAATAGTACGGTTGATATGCACCTAGTACTTGGTGTTATATTTGAAAGGCAATATTATAGAGTTTAAGAGTTTAGCTCAGGAGTCAGATACCCTGGTTCCTAGCTTGCTTCTTCACCAGTGGTTACCTGACTGAAACATGAGACACGTGTGGGGCAGAGCTGTGTCAGCCTGCACAGCGCACCCAGGGCCAGGCTCCATCAGACCACAGCCAGACCAGAGCAAGTCCTGCCAATATCACCAGAGCTCACTATCAAGACTTGTGAGCAATAAATGCTTATGGTTAGATGCCACTGAGGTTTTTGGATGTTTTTTATTTAGCATTATTGTGATAACAGAAAGCAGATGAACCAGGGCCAGGACTGTTTAACAGAGATCTTATACTTCTGCCAGTAGCAACCATTCCCTATGTTTCTTTCTTTTTCTTTTTAGAGCCTTCCTACACAGCGTTAGTGAAAGAATCATGATTATGCTTTTTATAAAAATTCTCCTGGGAAGTGGTGAGGAGGCAACTTTGCTAAGGTTTCACCTCCTCCCTCCTTCTCCACATATCATCCACTCACCTTATTGGGTAAAACTGCATCAATTTCCTCCTGCAGTTTCTGCTGGACATCAGGGTGAGTGGCCAGTTCATATATAATGAAGGAGAGAACACTGCTCGTGGTTTCATAGCCAGCAAAAATAAAGACAATTGATTGGGCCACGAGCTCCAGATCAGACAGAGCTGAAAGGAGAAGAAAGACATTTTAGGTAAATCAGATCAATGTAGGGCATCAGAGTTTATATGAAGAGAAATCTAAGTGAAGCCCTCAAATCCCTAGGGGAAAAAATAGAAAAGCAGTTCAGAGTCTCACTGGAGGTGGTTTCACTCGGATGTGTATCTTATAGAGCCAGAACAAGGCATATCATTTTAATCCAGTTTCCCCCAAGGTCTTCAAGAATGTGGGCCATCCACTCCTCCTTGTGCCATCCCTGCCATCTGCACAGCTAGGTAATTTCCAGAGAAAGCATTTCTGCATAACATACTCAGTGTTATGGGTGTGCTCGTTTAATGATCCTAAAAGTACTTTATTGTAAATTAATATGGGGTAGTCTTCTCTCCCAAGAAAAATGTAATTTATTATAGCTAAAATATACCTTGACAAACTTTGAGAGAATTTGCAACATTAATGGTTAAATGTATGGAAACTAAAGGACCTTTCCTGTAGATATGTTTGAGGGAACTTAAGAGACCACTGTTGGAATACAGACCACCTTTTGCTACTCAAAGTGTGGTCCATGGGTCAGAAGCATCTGGAAGCTTATTAGAAATGCAAAGTCTGTGCACGGTGGTACACACCTGTAATCCCAGCACTTTGGAAGGCCATGGCGGGTGGATCACCTGAGGTCAGGAGTTCAAGACCAGCCTGACCAACATGGAGAAACCCTGTCTCTACTAAAAATACAAAATTACCCAGGCATGGTGGCGCATGCCTGTAATTACAGCTACTCGGGAGGCTGAGGTGGAAGAATTGCTTGAATCAGGGAGGCTGAGGTTATGGTGAGCCAAGATCGTGCCATTGCACTCCAGCCTGGACAACAAGAGCAAAAACTCCATCTCAAAACCAAACAACAACAACAAAAACAGAAATGCAAAATCTCAAACCCCACCATTGAACTACTGATTCAAAATCTGAATTTCACAAGATGCGGTGATTTGTGTGCCTAGCCCAGCTTGAGAAGTATGGATTATATCTTTGAAATGCATCAGGTGATAGGTGTAGGCTACAGGTCTCAAAATTGACTATCTCAGGATGTAGAGCAACTGAAGATGGACAAAAAGCTAGATGAGTGGTGATTGACTGTAGTCTGATGAATGGCATTAAAATAGTATAAGCTCCTGTGATTATAAGTTTGCCCCCTTCTTGATTTTTCTCCTGAGAGAAGCTCAGGATGGTCCATCACTGGTCTGTTTGATCAGGACTGGATTAGGACATTTAGAGACCTGGAACACAGAAATAAATATGATGCCTGTTCCAACCATGTAATTCACAACCAAAACCAATATGAAAGGTGTGTGAGAAATGTCGACAGAACTGTGATTTGCCAGTGAAGATTTCTGTGATGCAGTTGTGGGTAAATTCAACTATCTAATAATTGCATTCAGTTACCATGAACCTGATGATACTGATGCAAAATTGAACTATTATCTCAAAGTTTAGAGCTCTGCTGTCCAATATGGTAGCCACTATTGACATGTGGCTATTTAAAATCAAATTTTATTCAATTAAACTTAAATACAATTTAAAATTTTTCATTAGTGGCACTAGCCACATGTGCAGTGCTCAATAGCTATATGTGTGTAGTGATTTCTAGATGAAACACTAAAACAATAGGCTATTTCCTTTATCACAGCAAGTTGTATTGGGATAGTAGATGAATAGATAGATGGATGATAGATAGATAATCAATAAGTAGATAAATAGATGATAGATAGATAGATAGATAGATAGATAGACAGATAGAAGTAGATGTAGACATGGACATGGACATATTTAAAGCGGTATGCTGAAGTCAGCCTACTCCTGCTCTCTAGAACCAATGATTAAATATTCAGGAATTTTGTGACATGATTGCCAAATCTTGGTGGCTTGAAATTGAACATGGCCATCATTTTGCCACTGTCATAGTAACAGTGACTTCAGTGAAAATCATACATGGGTTGTAAAACTAGTAGGTGAAAGATTGAAGACAAAGAGGATATTTACACAGTCTCGGAGGTTTTCCCAAGTTACTTATCCATTCCAAAGGAAAAAATAACTTTGTAGTCGATTAACCTGGTGAACACACTTTCACCAAAAATTGCCAGTTAAAATCACCCTTATTTGGACAGCATGCCTCCTGATTAGGTGTTAGATGCATTAGGTTGCTGCAAAAGTAATTGCGCTTTTTGCCATTAAAAGTAATCACAAAAATCGCAATTACTTTTGCAGAAACCTAATACATTTCCAGGCAGAAACTTTAATTCTGTGGATCTGGAGGAGGGTGAGAACTGGCATTTGGTTTTATATAGGTGATCCACAGACCGCTGACTCTTTCTGGCCTGCCAGGTTTCCTTAGCGTTGCCCTTTAAGCTTAGAATATGGCCATCTATGCCTGCATGCCTCCAGAAAGTGCCTCCAGCTACCATTTATAACATTCAAACCTGTGTCGTTCTGCTATGTGGCAGAAATTCTCATCTTCCTGGAATACTTCTTGCACACTTTCAGAACAAGGCCCTCCCTCTGAGTGCCCCACAAGTAGCCCCCAGAAGCACACTTTGGTTACCTTTGTGGGACTCCATGTCTTTCGAATTCTGAGAGTCAATCATCAGCTGAAGGAAATCCACTCGGTGCTAGAAGCAAAAAGAGAAATTTTATTGACAGAAAGTGACTCATGAAGTCAGAAGTTAATCAGAAGTGCAGTCCTCAACCTCCCTTCTGAGAATATGACCCCTTGAAGACCAGAAATCTGACGGGTGTTCCCTGAGTCCCCAGTGGAAAAAAAAAATCCATCTAAATCCTTGGAAAGCAGGATGTTTTCCTGAAACAAATCTTTTTGGTCTTATCCCTGGTCCTAACTGCATACCCGTGAAGAAGTCCTGGACCTTTTATTCTTCTGTCTTCTTCTTCACCAATGTGCACAAAGATTATTCTCCTGACATTTCCAGAACTTATCAGCAGCTTTGGTGGGAGCATCTTCAAATACTCCAACATTCCCAAAATCTATACTATCTTCAGTGACATCTGGGTTACCCCTTCTTGCCTCCCTGACCTGCAGACATCCTTTGGCTGCAATCTAGGGCTCATAAAAGCAAGGTGAGTTAGCCAGCCTTGCAGCCTCAATTCCCATGAAAGACCCCTGTTCACTTGAGGCTGTGAGAGGGCTCAAATGTAACACATACTACGTTTCAGCAGGTGGCCTGATAGGGTCTTTCGTTGGAGAATGTGTAAAATAACAGGCTTGTACTTGAAATGACTCTTTACCAATCTATGATCTAGAGAAAGCATAATACCAGTAAAATATATTTTCAAACAGTAATGTTTATCATTTGACAATTTATTGAAGGGAAGTGATGTGATAAAATTTTATCTGAATAATATTTATGCCATGGCATACTAATTTTTGTGCCTGATATCAAATTTTAAGTGCTCTCTCTGACTCATTCTCATATCTTCTTCCTCAAACTCCACTTTCTGCATTCCTACCAAATGAATTATCTTGCTCTAAACATAAGTACTCTTTGTGTTAAAATCTTTCTCTAAAAACATACAGGGAAGTGCACCAATCATATGTATATTACCTAAAAAATTATGAAAAACTAAACATCCTCCTATAACTACCTCCACATTTTACCTTTTGTGTCTCTTTGAGGCGACCTTCTTTTATCCGTTTTACAGATTTTGTTAGAAAACTTGTAACTTTTCTTGGAAACACAGTGATATTTAATGCTTCAAGAATTGGGGTAAGGAATGGAAAGATTTCTGTAGGAAAAAAAAACAACAGAAAATGAAACCATCGTGAATGTGCAAAATTTACCTGGAGCAATTCTAATTTTCTCTACCAATCAGAAGAGTAAAATATATCAAGGTTCTCAACTGGAAGCCATTCCTTCTATGACTTTTGCCCCTCTTTCAGGCCAGTGGCTGAGCAAGGGCAGGTCTGTGCATAGGGACCACCACTACAGCAGTGAGATCAGCAGTCCCTTCTGCATCTTTCGAATAATGAAAAAAACAAAACTCAATGCCCTAATCTCTTTGCCTTTATCTATTGGATGAGTCTGTTACAATAACCCAAATCATAATCTGCTGCTTAAATTAATCGTGCCATTCAAGAAACAGCAGGTAGTCAAGATAGAAATAACACAGTGTATCTCTGTCACCCATCATGGAATAAAGCTAAAATCAATAAGGTAAAGAAAATTGGGAAACTCACACATATGTGGAAGTTAAATAATAAACTTTTAAGTAACCAATGAGTCAAAATAGAAGTTAAAAGGGCAAATAGAAAGTGTTTTGAGCTGAACAAAAATTAAGATGTGATAGGCCAGAATCTCATGGTTTTTAGCAAAGAAGTGCTTAGAGGGAAATTCATAGTTTAATGTGTAAATTTAGAAGAACAAAAAATCACAAATCAATAATCTACATTCATGCCACAACACAGTAAATGGAGAAGGGCAAACTAAGCCTGAAGCCAGCAGAAGAAAGAAAATAATACAGACTAAAGTATAAATTCATGAACTAGAGAATAAAAAAAAAAAACCCTGACAAATTAATATCATTTCTATGAAGCATCCAGAATAAGCAAATCCATAGAGGCAGAAAGTGGATTAGTGGTTGCATATGATGACAGGGTTTGTGGCAGGGGGTTGATAGCTAAAAATGTATGAGGTCTCTAGATGGACAAAAATAGTTTCAAAGTTTAAAATGGTGATGGTCACACATATCTTCAAATGTACTACAAACCATTAAACTGTACATTTTAAATGGATAAATTACATGGTGATTTACATCTCAATAAAGCAGTTATTTTTAAGAGAGAGAGAGAGAAAAGGAAATAGTAGTCCACATACTTATTGAGAGAATGAATGGATCTAATGAATTAAATCTTAAAAGCTTCTTGGTGTTTTCCACAAAGGGGTCTTGTGGATTGTTGAGAGAGTCGATGTTCACTCCAAATGATGTGCTAGTGATCACATCCATGCTGTAGGCCCCAAAGACACTAAGTGGAGAAAGATGTGGAAAATTAAAATCAGCACCTCTTTACCATCCTTCCACTATATGTGCAACAGGAAACCCACATGTCCAGTCAAGACAGACAAAGAGCCACAGACTTTGAGAACTATCTACTGGATCATCTCCCATCGCATTCCCTCTGAAGGTGGTTATCAGGTGCCAGTGACGCAGCTGGCCCTATGCTGGGGGTAATGGAGCCACTCAACTGAGTTAGACTTACCTCTGGGATCAAGGAGCCTGACATAGGAAGACAGAGACCCACTATCATACAACTACAGTAGCATGTGTTGAGTGTGGATGATACAAGATGTGTAAGCCCTCTGCTTCAGCAGAACAAGAGTAGAAAAATTCACTCTTCCTAAGGGGCTCAAGACAGGTGACACTGCCTGACTGCAGACTCTATGCCCAGAGCTGATTCCTCTTCAGCACTTCGCAGAACAGCAACACCCTGTTCTGAGCTCCTAGAAATATCGTCCTTATTCTCTACACTCCCTGCTCAAGCTTTGGAAAATTTCACTATCCCCAGCTCTTGTGAGCTGAGATTGCCCTGACGGCAGAATCATTTTAGTAAAATATAATGACCGACAATATCCTGGTTAAAAAAAAAGTCACTAAAAATTGATTTGGAAATTCCTATAGATGAGTGACCATGTATCCCTGGTCTGCCCAGGACAGGCTCAGATTACACCTGTTGTTCCTGCATGATTGAAGCACATACCAGTGTAGACAGCAAATAATAGGTTTACCTTACCTATAGCATTTATAGCACCCTGTCTCTTTAAGACTGGAGGAAAAAGCAGTGGTGGGAATGTTTAATATTTAGTATTCTACTGATATCCTTAGAAAAACCATGAAAGGGTCAAAGTTATTCAAAGTTCTCCATTATAACTTTCCCACTCTACTCACTGCCAACCAACAGATACCAAGTGCCTTCCCCTTTTACCATCCCATACACGCCATGCTTAAAACTTTGGTACAATCACACATTTTCCCCCCTAAAGTATACATTTAGTCTTCCAGAACATTCATGCTGACAATTTAATGGATAAGTAAATCCTTGCCCATGTGCATATGGGAGAAGACCTTTTTCCTCCAGCTGCCCCACCTCCTCTTGGGAACTGCCCCATCTTGGGAGACCCATTGAAGTTGCAATACCACAGCCATCCTTTTGTCTGGTCACTGGAATAACCCAACAGCAGGAATATCAGCTTCATGGCAGGCAGCTGGAGGGGTTCATGACAGCTCAGAACCCCATGGCTGCGCTTCTACTTACTCTTTCAAGGTGACGGGCATGCCTGTGTCTGCTTCCCGCCTCAGATTTCTCACCAACACATCTCCATACTGGGCAATGATAGGGACCATCTAAGCACAAAACACAACACCACCCATTGTTAAGTGTGCAGACACAAGTCCCAGAAGGACATGACTTTACCTGGCATGGAACAATAAGTGACATTTTATAAAGAATTTTGTGATGTCTTTTATGTACATAAAGATATAAGACCATTTTTAGGAAGCTCAAATTCAGCGGACTACCCCTTGGAAAGGGACTGTGATCTTACTTTCTACATGTCCCCACCAGATTCATTCTTTAAGTTTCTAATTAAAACTCATGTTATTTTCATACCTCCTTGAGTTTTCCACTGGTGAAGGTTGGAGACAGCAATGATCGTATTCTCTTCCATTCTTCATCCTCAGCTCTAGATATGGCACTTTTCATAAATCCCACTGGACCCAAAGGCTAGAGTTCAAAGCAGAAACATTTTGTCCTGCGTCAGTTGTGGAGATCTCCATGGTTGTAGAAAATGTGTTAAACAGGAATCACGTTTTCAACAATTATTTAGTGACTGTCTACTAGGTGACGGGCCCTATGCTAGATGCTCAATAGAGATTTATCCCAGATACCCAGTGTCCTGGGATGTATTTGTGTGTGGGGGCAGTGTTCAGGAGACCCAGCCACCTGATGTGGTCTCCAGCCTGTATATCCCAGTCTCCTTTTACATTCAGATTATCCACATGGTAGGCAACGTGTTCTTCCAGTAGAGTAGACACAATCAAGACCTAGTACTTCTGCAGTGTAGAGAGGGAGTGGAGACAGAGAAGCAGGTGACTTTGGTGGACTGTATGTTGCCTAAAACGAGCTGTCTTTATGTTCTCCTACAGCACGGGCAACGTGAAAAAGAGGTGCCTCGATATGGTGGTTTTAAAAAAATGATAGGTAATACTTTTAAAACTAGGAACGTATTTTAAAGAAATAATACAATTCTATGAACTTTCTTTTCTCTTAATTTTTTATTCCATGGATAGAAAGAAAAAGAAAGAAATAATTATTTTTGCCAACTTGGCTATCAAACCAGCATGCTTGCACCTTTCTTTCGTCTTCCATAACAATATTTTGTTTTATAATGAGTACTTACAGCACTCTTATGTTAAAAATTCAGCAAACTAGGGAGAGAAAGTTCCTCAATTTGATAAAGAGAATCTACAAAAAAACACCACTTCATCTAAATCATGCTTATTGATGAAAGACTGAATGCCTCCCTCCTAGTATTAGGAACAATTCAAAAATTCACCACATTTACTCGACATTATATTGGAAGTCCTAGTGCAATAGACAAGGAAAAAGAATTAAAAAGGCATACAGATTCGAAAGGAAATAAAAGAATTGTCTCTATTTTCAAGTGACGTAATTGTCAATGTATAAAATCTCAAGGAATATACAAAAAGAATGCTTGAAATACTAAGTCAGTTCTGCAAGGTTCTATGATACAAGATCAACAAACAAAAACCAAGCATGTTTCTATGTACCAACAATCAATATCTGAAAATACAAGAAAAACATAATATCATTTACAGTCACTCCAACAAAAATGAAATACTTTAGCTGTAAATCCAACAAAACATGTACAGGATCTCTATGCTGAAAACTACAAATTGCTAAAAGCAATCAGAGAAAATCTAAGGAAATGGAGAGGCATACTAGGTTCATGAATTGAAAGACCAAACACAGTGAAGATAAAGACTTTCCCTAAATTGATCTATACATTTAATTCAATTCTTGTCAAAATAACAGCATGTTTATTTATAGACACTGAGAAACTCATTCTGAATTTTTATGGAAAAGCAGAGGACCAGGAAGAGCTAAAACAAATCTGAAAAAATACATCCATAAAAGTGGGAAGAATCACTCTACATGATGTTAAGAGTTACTGTACAGCTATTAGAGTCAGCAGTTTGTTATCGGTGGTGGAATAAACACAGTGATTAATGGGACAGAATAGCAAATGAGAGATGCAAAGAAATATGCCCAATTGATTTTTAACAATATGCCCACCTTTCCAAAAATGGCTTTGGAAAAATTGGACAGCCATAAGCCACAAAAAATGAACGTTGATCTAAATCTCATACCTTATACAAAAAATAACACAAAATAGATAATAGAGTTACATTTAGTAGAGTGTTAAACTTTATGACTTTTAGAAAAATTGGCAACATAGGAAGGAGGGCTAGGCAAAGAACTTTCAGACTTGACACCGAAAGTCCAATTCATAAATAAAAATTAATACATTAGCCTCCTCAAAATAAAAAATGTTTGATAAAAAAAAGCTCTGATAAAGACCCTCTCAGAGAAAAAGACTTGTGACTGTAGGATAGCAGCAGGGAGCCATATGGAGATGGAATAGGTCTGCGTCTTGATCATGCTGGTCATTGCACAAATCTACAAATGTGATAAATTTGCGTAGAACTACCCACACACTCAAGACCAGCCTGGCCAATATGGTGAAACCTCATCTCTACTAAAAATACAAAAATTAGCAGGGCATGCTGGTGCACACCTGTAGTCCCAGCTACTCGGGAGGCAGAGGCAGAAGAATCACTTGAACCTGGAGGCGGATTTTGCAGTGAGCCAAGACTGCACCACTGCACTCCAGTCTGGGTGACAGAGTGAGACTCCATCTCAAAAAATAAACAAACAAAAACAAAAAACAAAAAAACCTACACACACAAATGAGGGCACATAAAACTGGTGAAATCTGTATAAGCTCTGTGACCTGTATCAATGTCAATTTCTTGTACTATAGTAACATGAGTATACTGTATTTGTAGTTATGCAAGATTGCAAGATGTTACCATCTGGGGGGGACAGGATGAAGTGTACATGGAAGCTTCCTGCACAGTTTTTAGGCAACTGTCTATGAACATATAAGAATTGCAAAATAAAAATTTAATCAATCAATGAGTATTTTAATTTCAAAAGATGGATGCTTACCCTCCGGTTTGTGAAGACAGAATAACATTCTTTCACTAGCACTGTTTTGATCATGTCGGGGTCTGTGATAGCCAGCACAGGCTGTAGACCATCATAAAAACTGTGTGGAAAAACAGAGTTGATTAAACATCAACAGCCTTATACTACAGCTGGAGCCAAACCCAGGAAGCCAGACTTTGATCCTGACATTACATAATCCCCTAGATGTACAATACACAGTAATCTTAGGTTCTAGTTCATTAGGTATAAGACGCAGCAAGAGTCTGACACAGGAGCCACCCAAGTCTTCATACGATGAAGGGTAATGTGGGCCAAACAGGGAAGAGACATTGAAAGACAAAAGAGCTCTTCAAAGAGATCATGGTTAGAAATGACAGGAGAGCATTTGTTAAGCTGGGTGGTGCATACGTGGGTATTTCCCATGCCATTCTCCACAATGTTTCATATGTTTAAAATATTTCACTTTTAAAAATAATATTAGGTCCATGAAAAATTGAAGGCAAGTAAATCATCAAATGCTCACAAGGACTAAATGTGTCAAGGGCAGTTGTTGTGGGACCCATGGACATCCAGAGCTGTGTGTTCTTTCTACTCAGTTGTGTTGCCTGTATGGGTCATGCCAGCTCCACAGCACCCTCAGGCAGCACTGTGGTTTCTGAGGACTTGATGAGACAAGATGAACTAAAAAGAGGCAAAACCTCCCTGATGCTTCTAGTGAATGAACACACCACTGCACCTCTTCCACCACTGTCGCCAAACCTCTAGCCCCTCTGACAGGGAACAGCTGCTGCAGTTGGCTAAGGCCACCTTATAAAATCACAGTCCATCAGCCCACCAGGAAACACAATGGTTTAAGAATATTCAGCATTTCTTCAAATTCAGCAGAAATGTATAGACAAAGATATACTCATATATCCTTCTATTAAAAAGTCTTTATATATTTTTTTATTATACTTCTATAGGTGGGAATTGAACAATTTAAAAATCTTGGCTTAAAGTTAATAATAAAACAGAATGAAAAATTCCACACTTACACAGAAAGTTAAACAAACAAACAGCAGAGCATGGTTTCCCAATCTGTTTCTCTGTATCTCTCAACCCTTCTTTCAAAAGCATGTTAAATTCAAAGTTTAAATGAAAGAGTTTTGACTTTTAATTGAAAGTGAATCGATGTGGGAAGGAGATGATGCCATGCATTTATGAGCACATATTAGAAAAGTCTGAGACAATGCATGTGATAAAAGGGCACCAAGGGAAGAAAAAAAGAAGAGGGGAATAGGCAGACACTGGACAGAACATGATGAGTCCCTGGGCCACAAAAGCCTGGAGAAAAGTGGTAACCACAATGGTCCCAGCCTAGTTTAGACTGAAGACCTCAACACTTGGTGACATGTGGGATCCTTGGTAGGACAAGTCTCAAAAAGTTTTACAATAGCGAGTGTGAACGTTGTGAGAACCAAAATTATAGCACGTCTGTTTGTGTGTGTCAGTGTGTCTGTGTGCCTATGTGTGCTATTAAAAACCCTGACAAATAAAGAAAGCTATGAAGAGTGGATTCTCATGCTTGTGTGCCTGATAACAAAATGATCACAAAAGACTTGGCGAAACCACAAGCTTGCAGAAAGCCCAACCCAACCTTACACAAAAATATTTCTGCAAGGACACTGGCGCAGCAACTGCCTGTCCAACCTTGGTGTGGCATCACCCTTGTTACTGATCTTTGTAGTGAAGGAGAACTATTTCAAAACCCATATGAAGTCCTCCTCATATTTTCTTTGGAACATCTTTGTCTTCCTTTACCTCCCTGAATTTGCACATAGCTTATAATGGCACACAGATTCCCATTCTAATACTCTACTCCCAAATATATATCCTCTTCCTTCAGAAAACCTCTCTGCAGTTAGGTTGGCCAGATCTTCATCCCAAGACACCCTGGGCTGAGACTGTCCTCTGTGCAGCGGCATAAAGTCATCATAGAAACAAGTCTATCCAATGGAAGCTTCCAGAATACTCACCCCCAGACTTTTCTGTACTTTTTATAACATTCCATGTCAAACGTCCAAAAGCCCTGGGAGGAGAAACAAAATAATATTACATTATTATTTTAAATGTACTTAACCCTGCCTCTAATTGGGGCTGAAAACATTCAAAACCAATGAAATTAGACTTGCTGGCAGTTAGAGGAAGCTTATTTAGATACATCATGAGGGAAAGGAGAGAAAACAGAGGAGGTATTTGAAATGGGAAATTTAAAATTACTCTTGAATTTTCTCCAAGTGTTGTGGATACTGGATGACTTACCCTTGTGTATAAATACTAAGTAACTCCTTGTCTTTCTGATGTCTTTTTGCTTTTCCATGTGTTGTCTCTAAAATCTCATAAATCCCTGAATGATCACCTCCAGGGGCATGTGGAGAAACTGAGGATGAGGGAAAGTGAGTGAGCATCAGAAAGGAACGTGCACTCTTTTATCTCTTTGTTCTTCATCGTTTTCATTTATTTCATGAGCTGGCTCTAGAATTCTAGCAGAATTGGAAAGTTACAGATGCCAGGGACCTCTTTTAGTCTAGCAGATTTAGATAAGTGTGAGGCATGTTTGTTGAGTGAGAAAATGAGTGCGTGACAGAATGACAAAGTGGACTCACTTTCCAGTTTTCCAGCTTAAGATGGAAGTTCTGAGAAAATGTCACCTCTATACATCAAACACAGCAAATTATGACACCTGCTCAGAGTTTGCACTGAAACTTAAAAACAAACCTTCCTGTTTCTACATTTCAGGGGTGAAATTTTATTTTATTTTATTTTTTTATTTTTTTCTTTAACAGCTTTATTGAGATATGCTTTATGTATCATGAAATTTATCTCTTTTATTATTATTATACTTTAAGTTTTAGGGTACATGTGCAAAACGTGCAGGTTTGTTACATATATATACATGTGCCATGTTGGTGTGCTGCACTCATTAACTCATCATTTAGCATTAGGTATATCTCCTAATGCTATCCCTCCCCCCTCCCCCCACCCCACAACAGTCCCTGGTGTGTGATGTTCCCCTTCCTGTGTCCATGTGTTCTCATTGTTCAATTCCCGTCTATGAGTGAGAACATGCGGTGTTTGGTTTTTTGTCCTTGCGATAGTTTGCTGAGAATGATGGTTTCCAGCTTCATCCATGTCCCTACAAAGGACATGAACTCTTCATTTTTTATGGCTGCATAGAATTCCATGGTGTATATGTGCCACATTTTCTTAATCCAGTCTATCGTTGTTGGACATTTGGGTTGGTTCCAAGTCTTTGCTATTGTGAATAGTGCCGCAATAAACATAAGTGTGCATGTGTCTTTATAGCAGCATGACTTATAATCCTTTGGGTATATACCCAGTAATGTGATGGCTGGGTCAAATGGTATTCCTAGTTCTAGATCCCTGAGGAATCGCCACACCAACTTCCACAATGGTTGAACTAGTTTACAGTCCCACCAACAGTGTAAAAGTGTTCCTATTTGTCCACACCCTCTCCAGCACCTGTTGTTTCCTGACTTTTTAATGATCACCATTCTAACTGGTGTGAGATGGTATCTCATTGTGGTTTTGATTTGCATTTCTCTGATGGCCAGTGATGATGAGCATTTTTTCATGTGTTTTTTGGCGGCCTAAATGTCTTCTTTTGAGCAGTGTCTGTTCATATCCTTTGCCCACTTTTTGATGGGGTTGTTTGTTTTTTTCTTGTAAATTTGTTTGAGTTCATTGTAGATTCTGGATATTAGCCCTTTGTCAGATGAGTAGATTGCAGAAATTTTCTCTCATTCTGTCGGTTGCCTGTTCACTCTGATGGTAGTTTCTTTTGCTGTGCAGAAGCTCTTTGAAATTTTAACTATGGAAAAGAAGGTCTGAGGAATGTGTATCTTGGGGGTACATCTACTAAAAAGTTGATATGGGAAAGGTGGTGGGTGTCGGACCTCTGAGCCCAAGCCTGCAAGTATACATCCAGATGGCCTGAGGCAACCAAAAAACTACAAAAGAAGTAAAATAGCCAGCTCCTGTCTTAACTGATTGACCAACCTTACTACATTCCATTATGACTTTTTCCTGCCCTGCCCCAACTGATCGATCGATTGACCTCGTGACATTCTTCTTCTGGACAATGAGTCTTATGATCTCCCCAAATGCACCTTGTGACCCCCTCCTCTGCTGACAATAGATAACCTCCTTTAACTGTAACTTTCCACTGCTTACCCCAGTCCTATAAAACTGCCCCACCCCTATCTCCCTTTGCTGACTCCTTTTTCAGACTCAGTTGGCCTGCACCCAGGTGATTAAAAAGCTTTATTGCTCACACAAAGACTGTTTGGTGGTCTCTTCACATGGACACACATGTCGTTTGGTGCTGAAGACCTGGGACAGGGGGACTCCTTTGGGAGAACAGTCCCCAGTCCTCACCCTCACTCCATGAGGAGATCCACCTATAACCTCGGGTCCTCAGACCAACCAGCCCAAGGAACATCTCACAAATTTTCAATTGGGTAAGCGGCCTCTTCTTATTCTCTTCTCCAACCTCTCTTGCTATCCCTCCACCCTTCAATCTCTCCCTTCCTTAATTTCGGTTTCTTTCCCTTTCTGGTAGAGACAGAGGAGATGTGTTTTATCCATCAACTCAAAACTCCAGCACCAGTCACGGACTCGGGAAGACAGTCTTCCCGTGGTGTCTAAATCACTGTGGGGATGCCTGCCTCATTTTCCACCCACATTTCAGAGGTGTCTGATCACTGCAGGGGTGCCTGCCTTGATCCTTCATCTTGGTGGCAAGTACCACCTCCCCTGGCTGGCAAGTACCATGCCCCCTCTTTCTATGTCTCTACCCTCTCTTTCCTCTTGGCTTGCCTCCTTCACTGTGGGCAACCTTCCACCCTCCATTCCCCCTTCTTCTCCCTTAGCCTGTGTTCTTCAAAACCTAAAACCCCTTTAATTAACACCTGACCTAAAACCTAAATGCCTTATTTTCTTCTGCAATACCACTTGGTCCCAATACAAACTCGACAATGCTTCCAAATAGCCAGAAAACAACACTATTGATTTCTCCATCTTACAAGACGGGGATGATTTTTGTCGAAAAATGGGCAAATGGTCTGAGGTGCCTGACATCCAGGCATTGTTTTACACATCAGTCCCTCCCTAGTCTCTGCTCCCAATGTGATCTCTCCCAAATCTTTCTTCTTTCTCTCCTGTCTGTTCCTTCAGTCTCCACCCCAAGCTCTGAGTCCTGTGAATCCTCCTTTTCTATGGACCCATCTGACCTCTCCCCTCCTCCCCAGGCTGCTCTTCTCCAGGCTGAGCCAGGTCCCACTTCTTCCTCAGCCTCTGCTTCCCCACCCTATAATCCTTCTATTACCTCCCATCCTCACACCTGGTCCAGCTTACAGTTTCATTCTGCAACTAGCCCTCCCCTACCTGCCCAACAATTTCCTCTTAGAGAGGTGGCTGGAGCTGAAGGCATAGTCAGGGTACATGTGCCTTTTTCTCTGTTAGACTTCTCCCAGATCAGTCAGTGTTTAGACTCTTTCTTATCAGACCCCACTAAACATATACAGGAATTATAATATTTAACTCGGTCCTGCAAGTTAAACTGGAGTGACTGAAATGTCATCGTGACTTCTCCCCTCTCCCCAGATGAGCGGGAAAGAGTTTATACCCTAGCCCAATCTCACACTGACACCCACCAGTGTCATGAGCCAGACCTTCAAGAAGGCATCAGGGCAGTTCCCTGAGAGGATTCCCATTGGGAATACCAGATGGACTCCCCTGCTATAGTTAGGTAAGATTACATTGTCTCCTGCCTAGTCGAGGGGCTCAAAAAAGCAGCATACAAAGCTGTTAATTATGACAAGCTAAAGGAAACTACCAAAGGTAAAGATGAAAATCTAGCCCAGTTCATGGCCCACTTAGCAGCTACCCTTAGACGCTTCACAGCCCCAGACCCAGAGGGCCCAGAAGGTCACCTAATCCTTAATATGCATTTTATCACCCAATCTGCTCCTGACATTAGAAAAAAACTCCAAAAATTGGATTCCAGCCCTCAAACCCCACAGCAGGACTTAATTAACCTCACCTTCAAGGTGTACAATAATAGAGAAGAGGCAGCCAAGCGACAATACATCTCTGAGTTACAGCTACTTGCCTCTGCTGTAAGACAACCCACAACCACATCTCCAGCATACAAAAACCTTCAGAACATCCAATCCACAGCTCCCAGGGTCTCCTTCAAAACCTCCTCATGGACCTTGCTTCAAATGCCAAAAGCCTGGCCACTGGGCCTCAGAATGCCCACAGCCTGGGATTCCTCCTAAGCCATGCCCTGTCTGTGCGGGCCCCCACTGGAGGTCAGACTGTCTGACTCACATGGCCGCTGCTCCTAAAGCTCCTGGAGCTCAAACCCAACGTTTTTTGGCCGACTCCTTCCCAGATCTCCTCGGCTTAGCAGCTGGAGACTGGCACTGCCCAATCGCCTTGGAAGTCCCCGGACCACCACAGATGGTAAGCTTCAGGTAACTCTTACAGTGGAGGGTAAGTCCATTCCCTGTTTAATTGATACATGGGATACCCACTCCACATTACCTTCTTTTCGAGGGCCTGTTTGCCTTGCCCCCATAACTGTTGTGGGTATTGAGGTCCAGGCTTCTAAACCTCTTAAAACTCCCCAACTTTGGTGCCAACTTGGACAACATTCTTTTATGCACTCCTTTTTAGTTATCTCCATCTGCCCAGTTCCCTTATTAGGCCAAGATATTTTAACCAAATTATCTGCTTCTCTGACTATTCCTGGACTACAGTCATATCTCATTGCTACCCTTCCCAACCCAAAGCCTCCTTCGTGTCTTCCTCTTGTATCCCTCCACCTTAACCCACAGGTATGGGACACCTCTACTCCCTCCCTTAAAGATGCTTTTTTTCACTTTTCTCCTGTACCCCTCATCCCAGCCTCTCTTTGCTTTTACCTGGACTGACCCTGTCACCCATCAGTCCCAACAGCTTACCTGGGCTGTACTGCCACAAGGCTTCTGGGACAGCCCTCGTTACTTCAGCCAAGCTCTTCCTCATGATTTACTTTCTTTCCACCCCTCTGCTTCCCACCTTATTCAATATGTTGATGACTTTCTTCTCTGTAGTCCCTCCTTTGAGTCTTCTCAACAAAATACCATCTTGCTCCTTCAACATTTATTCTCCAAAGGATATTGGGTATCCCCCTCCAAAGCTCAAATTTTTTCTCCATCCGTTACATACCTCGGCATAATTCTTCACGAAAACACATGTGCTCTCCCTGCTGATCATGTCCGGCTGATCTCTCAAACCCCAACCCCTCTACAAAACAGCAATTCCTTTCCTTCCTGGGCATGGTTGGATACTTTTGCCTTTGGATACCTGGTTTGCCATCCTAACAAAACCATTATATAAACTCACAAAGGGAAACCTAGCTGACCCCATAGATCTTAAATCCTTTCCCCACTCCTCTTTCCATTCCTTGAAGACAGCTCTAGAGACTGCTCCCACACTAGCTCTACCTGATTCATCCCAACCCTTTTCATTACACACAGCAAAAGTGCAGGGCTGTGCAGTCAGAATTCTTACACAAGGACTGGGACTGTGCCCTGTAGCCTTTTTGTCCAAACAACTTGACCTTAATGTTTTAGGCTGGCCATCATGTCTCTGTGCTGTGGCTGCCACCACCCTAATACTTTTAGAGGCCCTCAAAATCACAAACTATGCTCAACTCACTCCATACAGTTCTCATAACTTCCAAAATCAATTTTCTTCCTCACACCTGATGCGTATACTTTCTACTCTCTGGCTCCTTCAGCTATACTCACTCTTTGTTGAGTCTCCCACAATTACCACTGTTCCTGGCCCGGACTTCAATCTGGCCTCCCACATTATTCCTGATGCCACACCTGACCCCCATGACTGTATCTCTCTGATCCACCTGACATTCACTCCATTTCCCCGTATTTCCTTCTTTCCTGTTTTTCACCCTGATCACACTTGGTTTATTGATGGCAGTTCCACCAGACCTAATCACCACTCACCAGCAAAGGCAGGCTATGCTATATTATCCTCCACATCTATCATTGAGGCTACCGCTCTGTCCCCCTCCACTACCTGTCATCAAGCCAAATTCATTGCCTTAACTTGGACCTTCACGCTTGCAAAGGGACTACGCATCAATATTTATACTGACTCCAAATGTGCCTTCCATATCCTGCACCACCACACTGTTATATGGGCTGAAAGAGGTTTCCTCACTATGCAAGAGTCCTCCATCACTAATGCCTCTTTAATAAAAACTCTTCTCATGAGTAGAAAAAAGGCTACTCATGAGCTCTTGCTACAGAGAGGAATTTTACTCTCATGTCCACAGATAACAAACCACAATCAAGGACTCCTGTTCCTACTTTTAATACTAACTAAGTATGACTGTACCTTCCTGGGAACCTGCTGGAGCAAAAAGGAAATGCTCTTTATGGTGCTCACAAAGTCTGCACACCAAGTTGTGAACATCAGATTGCTGATCTACCTGAGATTTGGGCTGTTCAACTGCGACAAACCAGAGGTTCCTGAGAGTTAGCAAGAGAGCCCCAGGGTAAACTTTGCCATGCTCTGGGTGATGCCTACACACTGTTTCTGAAAGTATAAAACCTCAGACCTTCCTCCTGATGAGAAGCATTTTTACTGATGGAATAAGCTGCTCTTTGCAATCATAAGAAGCAAAAGAGGAAGCTCAAAAACACTTACCTTACGGAAGGACCAAACATTTCCCACAAAAGGCAGAGGTGTGGGCCCTGGAATTCCAAGCTTCTTAAAAAGTCCATGTGAATGGGTTCCATATCTACAAAGTGAAACAGAAATCAGGTCACAGGGATTGTGACTTTATTGATATAGGGGCTGGTGAGTCACTGACTGAGGAACTGGAATGCCCAAGAGAAGGAGGTAACATTAAGGCAAGAAATAATAACAGTAACTCTGACGGCAATGATTATATTTGTTCATCAGGTCCTTTCCCGCCTCCACCATGAGACACAAAAAAGGCACAATGATTAGCTCAAAGCAGCTGGAGTCTTCATGGTCCTAATCCTGGAATTAATACTTGATCAATCTTCTCAAATGTGAGTGCTTCTGAGAGGTTCAGGCAGGAATTCCTCCAGGGTACTTCATTCCCTTATGTCTTTTTAGTAAGTGAACTCTTCCTTGATTTTGGGATTCTCATCCGAGTAGAAAGGGTGAGAATTTTTTCTTTTGTCTTCTGCAGTGATTGTTGTACCCGAGCGAGTTAGAAAAATGCCACACTTTGAGATGAATTAAGAGTCCTTTATTAGCCGGTGACCGAGAGAAGGCTAACGCTCAAAATTCTCTCGGCCCCGAAGAAGGGACTAGATTTTCTTTTATACTTTGGTTTAGAAAGGGGAGGGGGGTTTAGTTAAAATACTTTTACAGAAATAAAGTAGGCAAAAAGTTAAAAGGATAAATGGTTACAGGAAAGTAAACAGTTCCAGGTGCAGGGGCTTTAAGACTGTTACAAGGTGATAGACTCGGGGCTTTGGGCATTATCAATCGGATGAATTCCTGTGAATTGTGGATATAGCTTGCCAGAGTATCTTATCAGTTAATTGCATTCTTGGATGTGCTGGGAGTCAGCTTGCACAAGTTAAGTCCTTGAGGAAGGGGCTGCCAGTGAAAGAGCCAAGATGGAGTCCATCTGGCTCTCTTAGCTAAGGGAGAGTCAATTCAGGTGGAAACAAGGCTGGGTGATTAAAGGAAAAGGGAGAGTCTAAAAACAGGGTTAGTAAAAACAAGGTTGGGCATTACAGATGATGAGATTTTGCATCACTGCATCCACTCAATCACAGAGTGTCACTGAGAGTCTGTGGTGACCCTGTCTTTAGAATTTACTCAGAGGCTTTTATGCTTTCCCTTCCCTCTAAGCTCTGACCCTGTTTTAGGATCTGGCCCTTCTTAAACCGTCATTCACAGAGGGGTCTTGGAGGAGTCACAGAGTTATTATTTCTACAGATTGACTAGTGTGTTCATGGCTTCTATTGGCCTTATGGAAATGTGGGCATCTTTCAGCTACACCTCAGTCTCTGTGGTCAGATGATCTGGTTGGATTGAGCTATTGGGGAGGATGATTGACTCATATTTCCCTGAATGACACTGTGCAGAAGAATCACAACTAAAGAACCAGGACATTCCTCCTCTTGTGGAATCTAGCCTTCCAACTAGTGATATTCACCTGATAAGCACAGTGCCAGTGATATGGTCTGAATCTGTGCTCCTACCCAAATCTCATGTTGAAATGTAATCCCCAATGCTGGAGGTTGGGCCTGGTAGGAGGTGATTGGATATAGGGGCAGTTTAGCATGATTTAACGCCATTCCCACTAGGGTGCTGTCCTCATGACAATGAGTTTTTATGAGATCTTGTGGTTTATAAGTGTGTGGCACCTCCTCCCCACCCTCTCTTGCTTCTGCTCCAGCCATGTAAGATCTGCCTGCTCCTCCTTCACCTTCTGCCATGATTGTAAATTTCCTGAGGCCCCCCTAGAGGCAGAAGTCGCTATGCTTCCTGTAGAGCCTGCAGAACCATGAGACAATGAAGTCTTTTTTCTTTATAAATTATCCAGCCTCAGATATTTCTTTATAGCAGTGGGAGAAAAGACTAATACAGCCAGATATGCTCATTTTTTTCAAGGTGATCAACCACAAAGCAGTCAGTTTATTGCCTCTGCACGTCAAATATCTCTGTAGGAAAACCCATTAAGGCTGCTGCTCCATATGGCAGGCCTGCTTGCAACTCATATTTGATGGGTCGTGTATGGACTCCCCCAACTGTGGGTTCTGGATGTCTGAAGACCTTCTCAGTGTGATGTTACTGAGGGGTGGAAGACTGGAGGAAGAAGAAAAGCTGATGGAAGAGGTCACCAGCCATCAATTCAATCATGAATCTGCTAGTCCCACAAGGTTGTCCCCAGAGAGGCAAATTAGGAAAATGTGGCTGAAAAGTATGGTGTATATAAATGGATCCATATACCTCATATGTGCTTTCAGCTGAAAGACAGGCACCTTCTAATGTCCACGTACCTTCCTGTTCATAGCAAAAGATGCAGTATTCCACATAAGTAACCATAAAATGTTCCAGACAGTTCAATTAAGACCTTGTTTTCTCTTCTTTAAAGGGCTGCCCTTAAGGCAGTATAGGTTCCAAACATTCTAAACAAATCCAGTGACTCTTATAATATGTGGTAAAATACAACTGAGAAATGGCGTGGAGGCTCGTGTTTTGAGAACCCAGCAGAGACAGCATAGCCAGGCCTAATAGTGCATTTGGATCCTTGCCCCAGAATAGTTAGTGGAAGTGTGTGCACCATCTACCAAAACCAGGGTGGCCTTGGGTTTTCCCACTCCTGTTTCTTCCTTTGTTGTCACAGCCATGGAAAATCAATGACACTAATCTCTGCTTCTAAACTTTCTACATGTTACATGATCTCTCAGGCCAAGACAAACTATTGAGTTAATGTGTCAGCAGCATTGGCCCCCGAGGACAGATCTAGGTGAGTGTCTAGACTCACATGGTTCCATGTCAAGGCAGAGGCTGTGCTGGGCGAACTGTTTAGTTTCTTTCCAGCTCCCCTCTGTTTGGTAGAGTAATGCTGCTTTCGGTTCCAATGAAGAGGCTAACAGAAAAGCCCGTCATCTATTGCATGTAATTGTGTTGGCCTAAGAAGGGCATGGTCTACACTATATCTTCTGAATCCTGGCCTGTACTGGCATCATCTAAGGCTAAGGTATTGTCTGCCTGACTGCCAGAATCTGTAGTGACAGCCCCACAACATGGCAGACCACACACAGAGTGACACTGATGGTGCCCCTGTGTCCAGGCTTCAAGCAGATGAGATGCCAACATGTTTTTCCTTCAAGTGACCTCCACTAGGGGGCCAGGACCCACGAATGTCTATTTGGAGTTCTACCCTGAGGGGTGAGGAATATTTTCTCACTTCATCTTGATCCTACCTGGATGCTTTTGCTGTCATCACTGGCTCACAGTCTCGCTTACTTCCTAGCCCTGAGAGTTTAGGATAACCTGCTAAGCAGGTGTATTTGAAATGGGGGTATTAAAATAAACTATTGGGAAGGTATTTTTAAGAAGACATATGCAATCTTGTCCTAGAGATGTACATTTGTGCATTAGACTCATATTCCTGACATTATTCTGGAAAGTTGAGGTTATTTTATACACATTTATTGTCACAAATACTGAACTAATAGCCCTCTTTTATCACCCAGAAGGAACATGCTGGAAATAGTCTATCTCCAAAAAAATCTGGCTTTAAAAAGGATGAATTTAAGCCATATCAATTCATGTTAAATTGCCAGTAGATGGAAACTATGTTACCACAACTCACTGAATTGCTAACTTTTCTGTGAAAGAATTAAAACAAGGTTTATATTTTCTATTTCCATATGACCATGATTCCTTACTCTTAATAACTGTGAAATTGAGTTAGAAGTAAAATGTGACAGGCGGGAAACCTCCTCTACACACAGTAGGGAGTGACTCTTCTCACGACCTGCTCTAGGATGCCAGGATCTCACCGGTGAGAAGATTCATCCTCTTCTCCTGCAACTTAAAGGGAAAAATGTAAAATCCAAATTCTGGTTTAGTAAGCTGGGTCCAAACCATTGTCTATTAGATTATCCTCAATCAATGCTGTCCCTAAACCCTTCTTTCCACTAAAGATGAATGGGGGAGATGCTTATTTATTCCTTTATAGATCTGCAAAACATCCACCATAACTTCTATATGTTTGTAGCATCCAACACTTAAGCTACTTCTCCTTGAAATCTTTTTTTTTCTTTTCTCTCTCTCTCTCTTTTTTTTTTTTTTTTTTTTTTTTGAGATGGAATCTCACTCTGTTACCCAGGCTGGAGTGCAGTGGCATGATCTCAGTTCACTGCAACCTCTGCCTCCCAGGTTCAAGCAATTCTCCTGCCTCAGCTTCCCAAGAAGCTGGGACTACAGGTATGCACCACCATGCCCAGGTAACTTTTGTAATTTTAGTAGAGACAGGGTTTCACCATGTTAGCCAGGCTCGTCTTGAACTCCTGACCTTAGGCAGTCCACCTGCCTCGGCCTCCCAAAGTGCTGGGATCACAGGTGTGAGCCACCGCGCCCGGCCTGAACATCATTTTTGATCTACAAAACAGATAAGGAAAATAGAGGCCTGATTAGCACCCCAAGTCCAAGGAAACAGAGAAGAGGAGCCTGAACAGTTACTCACAGATAGAGGAGTATCAGGCTGACAGCCAGGAGAAGCCAGGTTTCCACGGCCAAGTTTGGGATGAGATCCATCACTACTTTCCTTCCTTATCTCTCTCCTCTGAGTCTTTTTTTCAGCAGCGTGCTGCTGTTTGCTGGGCTGTGTGCGTGGAGCTTTCCTGCCCTGCACAGCAGTGATTCAGTGAGGTTGTTGGATTGTTTATATGCTGGAGAAGGAGGCAGGGCTGGAGCTGCAGCCAGTAGCAGGGCCCCCCGTGCTCCGCCTGCAGTTGGAAGAGGCTTCTCCACCTTGGCACACACACACCACTCACTGACCTCCTTTGAGTTCATATTCTATGTGGAATCATAAACAACTCAATCAGTGTTACTGGGGAGTCCAAGGGTTCTGGGTTCTTATCAGAAACTCAAATGGAGCCATTGGCATAAAATCTATTAAATCTCCTCTCTCCTGCCCTTGTCTCTATGGCTGTCCTCATTCCAGAATACTTGAAATTCATTCCAACAAGCCATGCCTACAGATCTTTACCTATGCCTGGAGTGTGCCTGTGCCCCCTAGAAGACTCCTACACATCCTTTCATACCCAGCCAGACAGAGCCTTCTCTTAGAGTCTTTCCTCACCAACCTCCTCACACAGATGTAACCATTTCCTCCCCTGGGCACTTTCCATCCCCTTCATGCAGTTCTATTGTCTTCTTTCCTCTTTACCACCATTGTGTGTTTCCAGGCCTGTTTCCCTTAGCAGAGGTGAGCTCCTCAAGGGCATAGTCTGGTCTACTCACTCTCATGGCTCTGGTCCCTATCAGGGTGCTGTACACACAGTGGGGACCAGAAAAGCTGGTGGAGTTGACTTGGCTGAGATTGCTGGGCCCCTGTGTGTCACTTCCTCTGACTTTCTGGTGACCACTCCATCTTCTTAGGTCATTAATACAGCCAGAGCTCTTGGCTGTGCCTCAGCTGCTGTCTCTGCATTTTCAGGCTGATCCTCTGTGATTCTGTTGGGTAGAGGACCCCTAAAAAAGAGACAGGGCATGGATGAGATGGAGCTGATGGCTTGGTGGAATAGTATCAATTTGTGCTGCTTCCTTTGAACCTTTCAAAAGTCCTGCCATAGATAGCAAGTTAGACAGGTTCTTTGCCAAAGAGTGGCCCCTTCTCTCTGGAAATACTGTATGTCTGGAAATAGTAGGAGAGGAAGGAGAGAAGAGAACAGCTGCCCAGATGGCCAGGTTGACCCAAACCACCTCAGCCAGCAACGATGGGGCAGCAGTCACTGCAGGTCACACAGCATCAAGGACTCCAATAAGATGGTCCCGGTCTCTTGAGGGTGGAATTGGAATTCAAAGCAAATGGCTTTCTTTTTGACAAGTGGAGGATTTTCTAATGGGAGGAGAGCAGGTGCCAGGAGCTGGTAGAGATGAGGCCTGTAATAGCAGTTGCTGCCACCTGTGAACCCCGTGACCCATTCCTGATGGGAGAGATCTCAGTGATGAGGGTGTGAAAATTATATCAGCTCATTATCTTCACTCACACTGAAGTTCTGTGTCTGCTTGGCCTGAGGAATGGATTACATGACAAACAAAATCTCAGAGTTGTTAAAACTCAGTAGAAACAGATGATGTTTAAGCTGTGCTTGTTCACTTCCTTCTCTCTTTATTCTTTCTCACATTCAGCACTCCTGCAGAAACTGATTCTCACCCTAGAAACGCATCTTTTCCCATCCCTCTGGCCCCTAAGCCTCCAGGGCTCCTTGGCACCTGGCCTGAGTGGGTGAACATCATGGCAGATTCCATGTCAGATTCAAGACCAAGTGGGTGAATGTTATGTGCAGTGTTGTGCCAGGTATGTACCGGGAGCCACATGTTCCTTGGGGACAGCCTAGTGAAGCAGGAGACACATAAACATGCTTGGATGGAGGTATGCATGTGCTGTAACCCTGGAATCCCTGGAAAAATGGAGCCCTACAGAGAGGTAGCTAAGAAAAGAAGTGACAGCAAGTGTCAAAGCAACAAAGGGTGGACATGAGAAGATGGGTGACAATCCCCAGGAGAAGTAGGATAAAAGTCCAGGGAATTCCGATACATTTCTGTCTCCTTTTAGTGGCTTTGCTGGGCCATTAAATAGGGCCATGCTACTATCTCCAGTTTACAGATGTAGAAACTGAGGCTCAGTGGCTGCAAGTAGCTTCCCAACTGCTATTGATCACAATAAAACATTATAAAAAGCTAACAGGAAGGGAGATAGAAGGTCCTCTGCTGCTCTGGTGCACCTGCCATTCCCTGCTAAGCGTCACTATGGCAAATAGTGAGACTCAAGGCTGCAACCAGAAATTGGTTGAGATTCATGTTCCTGTCTCAAGTGTTACTCCCAGCAGCACCCCATGGGTCTTCTACAAAAAAGGACTCCATCTCATCTCAGCAGGGAGAAAGAAAGATGCAGTTTCTGACTGTATCAGTGGCGTTGCTGGAGGATCTCCCTCTCTATGTTCCCACACTGAGAGGTACACAGAGCACATTCATACAAGTAAAATATTCCAGTGTCATCTAATAACTATTAACTTCATTCTCTCACCTAAACCAAGAGCCTTTCTTATTTTTTTTTTTTTAGAAACAAAACTCTTATGGAAACAGATATGTTTTCTCTTTCCTCTAAAACACATACTTGGCTAAGATAATTTTTATTCTAAGATGAAGATTTACCTGCCCTACAAACTTCAGGAGGTGGTGTGACTGGTTGGAATCTATACCAACAGTGATAGACTAATCGTTGCTTGGAATTCAAATGCAACCAGCGCTCTGTCCTAACTAATGAAATTGGTGTTCTGCAAAGGAAAATAACTGAAGGCATGTTGTGCCACCTAATTCCACAGAAGGTAACATCTTCTAACATGTAGGGACTTGTCTACTGAGAGCTGCACAGACTGTGTCAAGGAAGATACTATGCATTGGAAGAACACCCAAGCACCACTTGCCTCTCCCCTACTCATTTCCTGTATTAAAGCATTCATCATGTTTTTTAAAGCTGTGCTCTCAGTACTATGCTCCCAGACATTATTCTTGGTTTTGGTCAACTTTGTACCCTAAGCACATGGAGAAGAGACAAATAAGCAATAATTACACGACAGCTAAGGAAAAATAATCATAAAACTTTGAGAAATATAATGTCCTTATCAACAATGAAAGACGTTTCTTCTTTCTTGGTCTAGTTTCATTGGATCAAAGTTAAATCTCAACATTCAGAGAAGCATTAGGCTCAGATATCAGCATGAGTGGACAGGCTGTCCAGGGACTCAGTGATGCAAGGAACACCTTCACTCCTATATTTTCATCCTTTTATATTGGTAGTCCAAGTGGTACCTCTCTTCTGGGAAGCTTGTCCTGACTTCCAGTGGCCAAGTGAATTACTTGTGGTATGGGGAAGCAACATTGCTCTGGAATGATTTGTGTATTAGATTCAAATTTCACAGGTCATGATCTTGAGGATGTAAACAAAAACAAAAACGGAAACAAAAACAAAAAAGGAAGATTATCTCTCTGTAACTCAGCTCTCAAGTCCCCATTCTTCTCAGTAAGGGAAAACTTGAATTTGCAGGTTGGGGTGACCAGGTGGTATCTAAATTTTGTTTCTATTTATTTATTTTTAAAATTGTTTAGAGGCAGGACCTCACTCTGTTGCCCAGGCTGGAGTTCAGTGCTGTGGTAATAGCTCACTGTACCTTCCACCTCCTGGGTTCAAGTGATCCTCCTACCTCAGCTTCCTTAGTAGCTGGTACTACAGGCATATGACCATGCCCAGCTAATTTTTAGTAGAGATGGGGTCTAGGTGCGTTGCCCAGGCTGGTCTCAAATTCCTGGCCTCAGGCGATCCTCCTGCTGCTGTCTCCTAAAAGTTCTGGGATTTCAGATGGGAGCCACCACACCTGGCCTTTAAGTTTTGGTGGCTGGAGGAGGGGATTAGCTAATGCTTTTGGGCCTCATGCTTGGGGGTGGTGTTGAGAGTGACAGGTCCATGACCATGTACTGTAGGCACTGGAGGAGGTAGGTGCCTTACTTTGAGGCCACTGTATGTTGGTTAGCCTGTATGCCTGCTGTGTTCAGGGCATGTGGCTAGCACTAAATATTAAAGAATCAGAATCCTTGCCCTGATGAAGCTAGCTCTCTAATAGGAGAAAGAGATGCTAAACAGCAACACAAATAATACTGAATTACAAATTGGGAAAAATGCTATGAAGTAAAAGAACCCTTTACTTAAGCTCCCGGTGGTATCAGACACAGTTGTTCCTTCCTTCTTTCCCTAAACTCTAGCTCTCTTTGAAAGACATGACTACAACTGAATTAACAAGTCTTGACGGATGGGAAGTGTGAGACCTTGGATATTCCTGGGCCTGTTTCCTCATCTGTCCATGGGGAAAATTGACCAGAATTGGCCTATGAAGACCAAGGTCCTCCTTGTCCCAGTCAGAAGAACCCTGCAGGACTGCCTGCCTCTCAGCCTCTGTGTCCCTCTAGGAGTTTGAATTAATTCATTTAATTTTTTTATTTAAGACGATAAGTTGAATTTAAACCTGAGACTCAAGAATAGTTAACGGAGAAAAAGTATAAATACCAATGATATCATCAAAAGATTAAAGGAGAACGATTATAAGATCATCTCAATTGTTTTAGGAAGAGCCTTTGATAGTTCAATAATAATATATTAATAATACATGATAATATTCAACTCCCATTCATGATATAAAAACCTTCAACAACTAATGGCTTGAAATTTTATTAATCTGATGGAAGCATCTACCAAAAAAATTAGAGAAAACATTATTCTCAGTAGTATAAAAGCATTATCCACTTATACCTTCTTGTTTACCATGTGCACAAATTACCTTTTCAAAACTAGTAACATTTTTAAAAAATCCTATCAGTTAACTTGCTTTTTCTGTAATTGAAAAGAATATCACAGCTTGTCCTTGTCAGAAGTCCAGCTTGTGATTCACCTGGGGTCAACACAGGGCAAGGTTTAATAATCACTGAAATAACTAAACATTGTAATGCCTCATGGGGCTGCTTGAACTGACATGGTTTCAAGGGCACCGAGAGGCTGGGGGAAAGCAGAGAGAGGGTCAGCAAGTTCATTCAGCTGAGATTATCTCAGTTTACAAACTGGAGTTTATGAACTTTAGTTGGGACATGAGTTTCATTGATTATCAGAATGAACCATCTCTCGAGAATAAACCAGCGTCCAGCATTTTTGCATGAAGTTCCAAGAGGGCCCTAGGGAGAGATGTTACTAGGAAGCTTGCCAAATCCTGTGACTTTCCAGGGGGCCTGCCCACCCAAGTGCAGCCCATGCCTGACACCCAGCCCTCAATGCCCTATTCTGATCAGTTACATGGTTATCTCCAGAACCATGGGGCCCTCTCTATCCGTGTGAATGGGTTGTCCACTCTGCCCAGTGCTATGACACAACACAGGAGAACAGAACCATAAGGGGAAATGTGAACAAGACCTTCACAGAACGAGTCATGCCAAGACCCAAGGTGGGAGTACTTCACCACCCAGAGGGAACTGGAGAGACACCAGGAGCTCTGGGAAGGCAGAGATAAGGGGATCTGGAACTACCTGGGGTGAAGTCTTCCTAAAGGAGTGACTGTTTGCATTATCATCAACAGAGAAGTGTTTGTATAGAAGAGGGGGAGGTGAGAAGCATTTCAGGCTGTGAGAATGGTTCAGCTTTTTTTAGTAATAAAAAATAGAAAAAGTAGAAATTGCTTTTACCTTTGTGTATTGAATAAGTAAGGAATGGCATCCCAACCGTTTTATTATTATTATTATTATTATTATTATTATTATTATTATTGTTTAGACAGAGTCTTGCTGCATTGCCCAGACTGGAGTGCAATGGCACAATCATGGCTTACTGCCACTTCAACCTCCCAGGCTCAAGCAATCCTCCTGCCTCAGCCCCCTGAGTAGCTGGGATGACAGGCAAGCATCACCATGCCTGGCTAATTTTTTGATGTTTTGTAGACATGAAGTCTGGTCTTGAATTGACTTGCCTGGGATGGTCTTGAACTTGTGGCCTCAAGTGATCCTCCTTTCTCAGCCTTGCAAAGGACTGGGATTACAGGAATGAACCAGAGGCCAGCCACTTTATTATTAACAAGGTTGAATATTTCTGTATTTTTGATAGCTGTGTTTCTTCTTTGATAAAATGTTCATGTCCACTCAGCTCTGCACCCAGTGGACTGAATAAACATCTACAGAGCTGCACACCCCAAATCAACAAAATATACATTCTTCTCAGCATCACATCACACTTATTCTAAAATTGACCACATAATGGGACATAAAGCACTGCTCAGTAAATGTAAAAGAATGGAAATCACAACAAACTGTCTCTCAGACAACAGTGCAATCAAATTAGAACTCAGGATTAAGAAACTCACTCAAAACCACACAACTACATGAAGACTGAACAACCTGCTCCTGAATGACTACTGGGCAAATAACAAAATGAAGGCAGAAATAAAGATGTTCTTGAAATGAATGAGAACAAAGACACAATGTACCAGAATCTCTGGGACACATGTAAAGCAATGTGTAGAGGGAAATTTATAGCACTAAATGACCACAAGAGAAAGCAGGAACGATCTAAAATCAACACCCTAACATCACAATTCAAAGAACTAGAGAAGCAAGAGCAAACACATTCAAAAGCTAGCAGAAGGCAAGAAATAACTAAGATCAGAGGAGAACTGAAAGAGATACAGACACAAAAAAACCCTTCAAATAAATCAGTGAAACCCAGGAGCTGGTTTTTTGAAAAGGTCAACAAAATTGATAGACTGCTAGCCAGACTGATAAAGAAGAAAGGAGAGAAGAATCAAATAGATGCAATAAAAAATGATAAAGGGGATATCACCACTGATCTCACAGAAATACAAACTACCATCAAACAATACTATAAACACCTCTATGCAAATAAACTAGAAAATCTAGAAGAAACGGATAAATTACTGGACACATAAACCCTCCCAAGACCAAACCGGGAAGAACTTGAATGTCTGAATAGACCAATAACGACCCTGAAATTGAGGCAATAATTAATAGCCTACCAACCAAAAACTCCAGGACCAGATGGATTCACAGCCGAACTCTACCAGAGGTACAAAGAGTAGCTGGTACCATTCTTTCTGAAACTATTCCAATCAATAGAAAATGAGGGAATCCTCCCTAACTCATTTTCTGAGGCCTGCATCATCCTGATACCAAAGCCTGGCAGAGACACAACCAAAAACAGAGAATTTTAGACCAATATCCCTGATGAACATTGATGCCAAAATCCTCAATAAAATACTGGCAAACCGCATCCAGCAGCACATCAAAAAGCTTATCCACCACGAACAAGTCGGCTTCATCCCTGGGACGCAAGGCTGGCTCAACATACGCAAATCGATAAACGTAATCCGTCACATAAACAGAACCAACGACAAAAAAAAAAAAACCACATAATTATCTCAATAGATGTAGAAAAGGCCTTCAACAAAAATCAACAGCCCTTCCTACTAAAAACTCTCAACAAACTAGGTATTGATGGAATGTATCTCAAAATAATAAGAGCTATTTATGACAAACCCACAGCCAAAATCACACTGAATGGGCAAAAACTTCAGAACTGGCACAAGGCAAGGATGCCCTCACTGATGACTCTTATTCAACATAGTATTGGAAGTTCTGGCCAGGGCAACCAGGCAAGAAAAAGAAATAAAGGGTATTCAATTAGGAAAAGAGGAAGTCAAATTGTTCCTGTTTGCAGATGACATGATTGTATATTTAGAAAACCCCATCGTCTCAACCCAAAATCCTTTTAAGCTGATAAGCAACTTCAGCAAAGTCTCAGGATACAAAATTAATGCGCAAAAATCACAAGCATTCTATACACCAATAACAGAAAGAGAGCCAAATCATGAGTGAACTCTCCTTCACAATTTTTACTAACAGAATAAAATACCTAGGAATCGAACTTACAAGGGATGTGAAGGACCTCTTTAAGGAGAACTACAAACCACTGCTCAACAAAATAAAAGAGGACACAAACAAATGGAAGAACATTCCATGCTTATGGGTAGGAAGAATCAGTATCATGAAAATGGCCATACTTCCCAAGGTAATTTGTAGATTCAGTGCCATCCATATCAAGCTACCAATGACTTTCTTCATAGAATTGGAAAAAAACTACTTTAAACTTCATATGGAACCAAAAAAGAGCATGCATTCCCTAGACAATCCTAAGCAAAAAGAGCGAAGCTGGAGGCATCACGCTGCCTGACTTCAAACTATACTACAAGGATACAGTAACCAAAAGAGCATGGTACTAGTACCAAAACAGGGATATGGACCAATGGAACAGAACAGAGGTCTCAGAACAAACACCACACATCTACAACCATCTGATCTTTGACAAACCTGACAAACACAAGCAATGGGGAAAGGATTCCCTATTTAATAAATGGTGCTGGGAAAACTGGCTAGCCATATGTAGAGAGCTGAAACTGGATCCCTTCCTTACACCTTATACAAAAATTAACTCAAGATGGATTACAAACTTAAATGTCAGACCTAAAACCATAAAAACCCTAGAAGAAAACCTAAGCAATACCATTCAGGACATAGGCATGGGCAAGGACATCATGTCTAAAATACCAAAAGCAATGGCAACAAAAGCCAAAATAGACGAGTGGGATCTAATTAAACTAAAGAGCTTCTGCATGGCAAAAGAAACTATCATCAGAGTGAAGAGGCAACCTTACGGAATGGGAGAAAATTTTTGCAATCTACTCATCTGACAAAGGGCTAATATCCAGTATCTACAAAGAACTCAAACAAATTTACAAGAAAAAATCAAACAACCCCATCAAAAAGTGGGCAAAGGATATGAACAGAAGCTTCTCAAAAGAAGACATTTATGCAGCCAACAGACACATGAAAAAATGCTCATCCTCACTGGTCATCAGAGAAATGCAATACAAACAAAAATGAGATACCATCTTATGCCAGTTAGAATGGTGATCATTAAAAAGTCAGGAAACAACAGACGCTGGAGAGGATGTGGAGAAATAGGAACGCTTTTACACTGTTGGTGGGAGTGTAAATTATTTCAGCTGTTGTGGAAGACAGTGTGGTGATTCCTCAAGGATCTAGAACTATAAATACCATTTGACCCAGCAATCCCATTACTAGGAATAGACCCACTGGATTATAAATCATGCTACTATAAGGACACATGCACACATATGTATATTGTGGCAATATTCACAATAGCAAAAACTTGGAATCAACTCAGATGCCCATCAATGATATACTGGATTAAGAAAATGTGGCACATATACACCTTGAAATACTATGCAGCCATAAAAAAGGATAAATTCATGTCCTTTGCAGGGATATGGATGAAGCTGGAACCCTTCATTTTCAGCAAACTGTCACAAGGACATAAAACCAAACACCACATGTTCTGGCCTTCATTTCATAGAATATTTTTGAGGTTCATCCATTCTGTAGCATGTGTCAGTACTTCATTCCGTTTATGGCCAAATAATATTCCATTGTGTGGATAGACCACAATTTATTTATCCATCCATCAATGGACATGTGGGCTATTTGCACCTTTTGGCTATTGTGAATTTGACTGTTAGGAATATGTGAGTCCACGTATTTAAGTAACTGTTTTTAATCCTCTTAGATCTATAACTTGGAGGTGAATTGCTGGGTCACATAGAAATTCTGTTTAACTTTTTGAGGGGGGTGGAACCAAGATGGCTAAATAGGAACAGCTCCAGTCTACAGCTCCCAGCATGAGCGACGCAGAAGACGAGTGATTTCTGCATTTCCAAATGAGGTACCAGGTTCATCTCACTGGGGAGTGCCGGACAGTGGGCGCAGGACAGTGGGTGCAGTGCACCGTATGTAAGCTGAAGCTGGGCAAGGCATCGCATCATCCAGGAAGCACAAGGGGTCAGGGAATTCCCTTTCCTAGTCAAAGAAAGGGGTGAAAGATGGCACCTGGAAAACTGGGTCACTCCCACCCTAATACTGTGCTTTTCCAATGGGCTTATCAAACAGCACACCAGGAGATTATATCCCGCACCTGGCTCGGAGGGTCCTATGCCCATGGAGCCTTGCTCATTGCTAGCATAGCAGTCAGATCAAACTGCAAGGTGGCAGCAAGGCTGGGGGAGGGGCGTCCACCATTGCTCAGGCTTGAGTAGGTAAACAGAGTGGCCGGGAAACTCGAACTGGGTGGAGCCCACCACAGCTCAAGGAGGCCTGCCTGCCTCTGCAGGCTCCACCACAGGGGGCAGGGCACAGACAAACAAAAGACAGCAATAACCTCTGCAGACTTAAATGTCCCTGTCTGACAGCTTTGAAGGGAGTAGTGGTTCTCCCAGCACACAGCTTGAGATCTGAGAATGGGCAGACTGCCTCCTCAAGTGGATCCCTGACCCCCAAGTAGCCTAACTGGGAGGCACCCCCCAGTAAGGGTGGACTGACACCTCACACGGCCAGGTACTCCTCTGAGACAAAACTTCCAGAGGAATGATCAGGCAGCAGCATTTGCAGTTCACCAATATCCGCTGTTCTGCAGCCACCACTGCTGATACCCAGGCAAACAGGGTCTGGAGTGGACCTCCAGTAAACTCCAACAGACCTGCAGCTGAGGATCCTGACTGTTAGAAGGAAAACTAACAAACAGAAAGGACATCCACACCAAAAACCCATCTGTACGTCACCATCATCAAAGACCAAAAGTAGATAAAACCACAAAGATGGGGAAAAAACAGAGCAGAAAAACCGGAAACTCTAAAAATCAGAGCACCTCTCCTCCTCCAAAGGAATGCAGCTCCTCACCAGCAATGGAACAAAGCTGGACAGAGAGTGATTTTGACAAGTTGAGAGAGGAAGGCTTCAGAAGATCAAACTACTCTGAGCAAAAGGAGGAAGTTCAAACCAATGGCAAAGAAGCTAAAGCTTTGAAAAAAATTAGACAAAAGGATAACTAGAATAACCAATGCAGAGAAGTCCTTAAAGGACCTGATGGAGCTGAAAACCACAGCACAAGAACGACGTGATGAATGCACAAGCCTCAGTAACTGATGCGATCAACTGGAAGAAAGGGTATCAGTGATGGAAGACGAAATGAATGAAATGAAGCGTGAAGAGAAGTTTAGAGAAAAAAGAATAAAAAGAAATGAACAAAGCCTCCAAGAAATATGGGACTATGTGAAAAGACCAAATCTACGTCTCATTGGTGTACCTGAATGTTATGGGGAGAATGGAACCACGTTGGAAAACACTCTGCAGGATATTATCCAGGAGAACTTCCCCAATCTAGCAAGGCAGGCCAACATTCAAATTCAGGAAATACAGAGAATGCCACAAAGATACTCCTCAAGAAGAACAACTCCAAGCTACATAATTGTCAGATTCATCAAAGTTGAAATGAAGGAAAAAATGTTAAGGACAGCCAGAGAGAAAGGTCGGGTTACCCACAAAGGGAAGCCCATCAGACTAACAGCTCATCTCTTGGCAGAAACTCTACAAGCCAGAAGAGAGTGGGGGCCAATATTCAACATTCTTAAAGAAAAGAATTTTCCAGCCAGAATTTCATATCCAGCCAAATTAAGCTTCATAAGTGAAGGAGAAATAAAATACTTTACAGACAAGCAAATGCTGAGAGATTTTGTCACCACCAGGCCTACCCTAAAAGAGCTCCTGAAGGAAGCACTAAACATGGAAAGGAGCAAGCAGTACCAGCCACTGCAAAAAAAAAATGCCAAATGGTAAAGACCATCAAGGCTAGGAAGAAACTGCATCAACTAACGAGCAAAATAACCAGCCAACATCATAATGACAGGATCAATTCACACATAACAATACTAACCTTAAATGTAAATAGGCTAAATGCTCCAATTAAAAGGCACACACTGGTAAATTGGATAGAGCCAAGACCCATCAGTGTGCTGTATTCAGGAAACCCATCTCACATGCAGAGACACACATAGGCTCAAAATAAAGGGATGGAGGAAGATCTACCAAGCAAAATGGAAAACAAAAAAAGACAGAGGTTGCAATCCTAGTCTCTGATAAAACAGACTTTAAACCGACAAAGATCAAAAGAGACAAAGAAGGCCACTACATAATGGTAAAGGGATCAATTCAACAAGAAGAACTAACTATCCTAAATATATATGCACCCAATACAGGAGCACCCAGATTGACAAAGCAAGTCCTTAGTGACCTACAAAGAAACTTAGACTCCCACACAATAATAATGGGAGACTTTAACACCCCACTGTCAACATTAGACAGATCATTGAGACAGAAAGTTAACAAGGATATCCAGGAATTGAACTCAGCTCTGCACCAAGAGGACCTAGTAGACATCTACAGAACTCACCACCCCAAATCAACAGAATATACATTCTTTTCAGCACCACACCACATCTATTCCAAAGTTGACCACATAGTTGGAAGTAAAGCACTCCTCAGCAAATGTAAAAGAACAGAAATTATAACAAACTGTCTCTCAGACCACAGTGCAATCAGACTAGAACTCAGGATTAAGAAACTCAAAACCACTCAACTACATGGAAACTGAACAACCTGCTCCTGAATGACTACTGGGTACATAACAAAATGAAGGCAGAAATAAAGATGTTCTTTGAAACCAATGAGAACAAAGACACAACATACCAGAATCTCTGGGACACATTCAAAGCAGTGTGTAGAGGGAAATTAATAGCACTAAATACCCACAAGAGAAAGCAGGAAAGATCTAAAATTGACACCCTAACATCACAATTAAAAGAACTAGAGAAGCAAAAGCAAACACATTCAAAAGCTAGCAGAAGGCAAGAAATAACTAAGATCAGAGCAGAACTGAACAAAATAGAGACATAAAAAACCCTTCAAAAAATCAATGAATCCAGGAAGTGGTTTTTTGAAAAGATCAACAAAATTGACAGATTGCTAGCAAGACTAATAAAGAAAAAAAGAGAGAAGAATCAAATAGACGCAATAAAAAATGAAAAAGGGGATATCACCACTGATCCCACAGAAATACCAACTACCATCAGAGAATACTATAAACACCTCTATGCAAATAAACTAGAAAATCTAGAAGAAATGGATAAATTCCTCAACATATACACTCTCCCAAGACTAAACCAGGAAGAAGTTGAATCTCTGAATAGACCAATAACAGGCTCTGAAATTAAGGCAATAATTAACAGCTTACCAACCAAGAAAAGTCCAGGACCAGATGGATTCACAGCCGAATTCTACCAGAGGTACATGCAGGAGCTGGTACCATTCCTTCTGAAACTATTCCAATCAATAGAAAAAGAGGGAATCCTCCCTAACTCATTTTATGAGGCCAGCATCATCCTGATACAAAAGCCTGGTGGAGACACAACAAAAAAGAGAATTTTAGACCAATATCCTTGATGAACATTGATGCAAAAATCCTCAATAAAATACTGGCAAACCAAATCTAGCAGCACATCACAGAGCTTATCCACCATGATCAAGTGGGCTTCATCCCTGGGATGCAAGGCTGGTTCAACATATGCAAATCAATAAATGTAATCCAGCATATAAACAGAACCAAAGACAAAAACCACATGATTATCTCAATAGATGCAGAAAAGGCTTTGACAAAACTCAACAACGCTTTATGCTAAAAACTCTCAATAAATTAGGTATTGATGGGACGTATCTCAAAATAATAAGAGCTATCTATGACAAACCCACAGCCAATATCATACTGAATGGACAAAAACTGGAGGCATTCCCTTTGAAAACTGGCACAAGACAGGGATGCCCTCTCTCACCACTCCTATTCAACATGGTGTTGGAAGTTCTGGCCAGGGCAATCAGGCAAGAGAAGGAAATAAAGGGCATTCAATTAGGAAAAGAGGAAGTCAAATTGTCCCTGTTTGCAGATGACATGATTGTATATCTAGAAAACCCCATCACCTTAGCCCAAAATCTCCTTAAGCTGATAAGCAACTTCAGCAAAGTCTCAGGATACAAAATCAATGTACAAAAATCACAAGCATTCTTATACACCAATAACAGACAAACAGAGAGCCAAATCATGAATGAACTCCCATTCACAATTGCTTCAAAGAGAATAAAATACCTAGGAATCCAACTTACAAGGGATGTGAAGGACCTCTTCAAGGAGAACTACAAGCCACAGCTCAATGAAATAAAGAGGATACAAACAAATGGAAGAACATTCCATGCTCATGGGTAGGAAGAATCAATATTGTGAAAATGGCCATACTGCCCAAGGTAATTTATAGATTCCATGCCATCCCCATCAAGCTGCCAATGACTTTCTTCACAGAATTGGAAAAAACTATTTTAAAGTTCATATGGAACCAAAAAAGAGCCTGCATTGCCAAGTCAATACTAAGCCAAAAGAACAAAGCTGGAGGCATCACACTACCTGACTTCAAACTGTACTACAAGGCTACAGTAACCAAAACAGCATGGTACTGGTACCAAAACAAAGATATAGACCAATGGAATAGAACAGAGCCCTCAGAAATAATGCTGCATATCTACAACTATCTGATCTTTGACAAATCTGACAAAAACAAGCAATAGGGAAAGGATTCCCTATTTAATAAATGGTGCTGGGAAAACTGGCTAGCCATGTGTAGAAAGCTGAAACTGGATCCCTTCCTTACACCTTATACAAAAATTGATTCAAGATGGATTAAAGGCTTACATGTTAGACCTAAAACCATAAAACCCCAAAAGAAAACCTAAGCAATACCATTCGGGACATAGGCATGGGCAAGGACTTCATGTCTAAAACACCAAAAGCAATGGCAACAAAAGCCAAAATTGACAAATGGGATCTAATGAAACTAAAGAGCTTCTGCACAGCAAAAGAAACCACCATCAGAGTGAACAGGCAACCTACAGAATGGGAGAAAATTTTTGCAATCTACTCATCTGACAAAGGGCTAATATCCAGAATCTATAATGAACTCAAACAAATTTATAAGAAAAAAACAACCCCATCAAAAAGCGGGCAAAGGATATGAACAGATACTTCTCAAAAGAAGACATTTATGCAGCCAAAAAACACACGAAAAAATGCTCATCATCACTGGCCATCAGAGAAATGCAAATCAAAACCACAATGAGATACCATCTCACACCAGTTAGAATGGCAATCATTAAAAAGTCAGGAAACAACGGGTGCTGGAGAGGATGTGGAGAAATAGGAACACTTTTACACTGTTGGTGGGAATATAAACTAGTTCAACCATTGTGGAATTCAGTGTGGCGATTCCTCAGGGATCTAGAACTAGAAATACCATTTGACCCAGCCATCCCATTACTGGGTATATACCCAAAGGATTATAAATCATGCTGCTATGAAGACACATGCACACACATGTTTATAGTGGCACTATTCACAATAGCAAAGACTTGGAACCAACCCAAATGTCCCACAATGATAGACTGGATTAAGAAAATATGGCACATATACACCATGGAGTACTATGCAGCCATAAAAAATGATGAGTTCATGTCCTTTGTAGGGACATGGATGAAGCTGGAAACCATCATTCTCAGCAAACTATCGTAAGGACAAAAAACCAAACACCACATGTTCTCATTCATACTTGGGAATTGAACAATAAAACACATGGATACAGGAAGGGGAACATCACACACTGGGGACTGTTGTGGGGCAGGGACGGGGGAGGGATAGCATTAGGTGATATACCTAATGCTAAATGACGAGTTAATGGGTGCAGCACACCAGCATGGCACATGTATACATATGTAACAAACCTGCACATTGTGCACATGTACCCTAAAACTTAAAGTATAATAATAATTTAAAAAAACACTTTTTGAGGAACCTCCAAGCTGTTTTCCATAGTGACAGCACTGTATTACATTCTCACTAGCAATGGGTGAGAATTCCAATTTCTCCACATTCCTGCCAACACTTCTTATCTTCCTTTAAAAAAAAAATAGCCATCTGAGTGGGTGTGAAGTGGTAACTTTTCTGGGATTTTGACTTTGTGCGACCACAAAGAATTAAGAATCTGTGAGAAGATGCCAGAGACAGAGGAGGAAAAGAAAATGTGTGGCTGGGAACCTGACGCAGGTGGCCTCTGGGCTTTCTATTTTTGTTTGTTTCTTTGCTTGTGTTTGTTTTTGTTTTTGAGATGGAGTCTTGCTCTGTTGCCCAGGCTGCAGTGCACTGGCACAATCTCTGCTCACTGCAACTTTTGCCTCCTGGGCTCAAGCAATTCTTGTGCCTCAGCCTCCCAAGTAGCTGGGATTAGAGGCATGCGCCACCACGCCCAGCTAATTTTTTGTATTTTTAGAAGCGATGGGGTTTCGCCATGTTGCCCAGACTGGCCTTGAACTCCTGAGCTCAGGTGATATGCCTGCCTCAGCCTCCCAAAGTGCTAGGATTACAGGCATGAGCCACCACACCCAGCCAGGCTCCTGGGCTTTCTATGGACTCCAGAGACATCTCTTCTCATTGTGTAGTGACAAGAGAACAAGTAGGGATCCTCAGAATATGACTGATGTGCAGGCTCTGTATGAGTTATTTAAACCCCCTCAGCCTCAGTTGCCCCATTTATTAAATGGGTGTTAATGATTCTGTCTTTCCCTCTCAAAGGAGCTCAGAGGAGACCAGACCCTGGCCTGTGATCTGCAGTGGGCTTGGGACCTAGATCTGCAAGTCTGGCTGGTGCTGGCTTTGACTAGAGAGAATGGGGGTTATTACCAAGCCTAATACCTGACTTGTGGCAGTCCTTCCATAAATGTTTGCTCAATGTGAAAACAGTTCAGTAGTTGCTGAGAGAGAGGACAAGAGTTACAGAGTAGCCCTACATTAAATAATGTATTTTCTTTGTATCAAAAAGGGGAGACATGAGTTTAAATGTCACTGAACAAATAATTGAAAGGTTGGGCATTTGTTAAGCAGGGTCTCTGAGCCACAGAGTGACCTGTGGAAGGGAGCATTGAAGAAGGCAGAAATTGGAAGGTGGGAAACAGCCAGATTAGACCAGACATGGGATTAAGGGGAAACAAAGGGACAACTGGAACAGTATTGTCAGAATGAAGTCTGACAGGAGTCCAGACCCCTCCAAATCTGTCATTTACTCACTTGACCAAGATCCTTTTACTCTCATTCCCTATCTAGCCATTAGAACCACATGTTCTTGATGCCCAGGATTCTATGAGCTAAGTTCAAAGCTTCCAAGGTTGCAGACCACGAGACAGAGATAAAATGCAGACATGGTGGCTGACATCAGCAGCCAGCTAAAATGTGTTGCAATTTAAATAATACCAGCAGTGATGACACATATCTAATATTTTCCTACCATCTTACTGGCATAATCCTTGTTGAATATTAAACAATTAACTCAACTTTGCACATGAACTTCAGGAAGTTCAGATTCTAATGACTACTGCAGACAGGTTGAGAATATGAAGTAGGCTTACCCCAAAACACATTATTAGGGTCAATTCCAGTGCCTGCCATTGAAAGTCAAGTTTTCTTTGACAGGTTTAATTCTCTCAGAGTATGTACATCAAAGTAGAACCTGAAAGACAGCTACTTGCATGCCCCAAAATTATTATTATTATTATTAATTATTTTAATTATACTTTAAGTTCTGGGATAAATGTGCAGAACATGCAGTTTTGTTACATAGGTATACACATGCCATGCTGGTTTGCTGCACCCATCAACCTGTCATCTACATTAGGTATTTCTCCTAACGCTATCCCTCCACTAACCCCCCCACCCACTGACAGGCCTCGGTGTGTGATGTTCCCCTCCTGTCTATGTGTTCTCATTGTTCAACTCCCACTTATGAGTGAGAACATGCAGCATTTGGTTTTCTGTTCCTGTGTTAGTTTGCTAAGAATTATGGTTTCCAGCTTCATCCATGCCCTTCAAAGGAAATGAACTCATCCTTTTTATGGTTGCATAGTGTTCCATGGTATATATGTGCCACAATTTCTTTAACCAGTCTATCACCGTTGGACATTTGGGTTGGTTCCAAGTCTGCTATTTTGAATAGTGCTGCAAGGAACATACATGTGCTTGTGTCTTTACAGTAGAATAATTTATAATCCTTTGGGTATGTACCCAGGAATAGGATTGCTGAAGAAGGTTTTTCTTTACCTTCTTGAGAATTGGCCTAAAAAACAAACATCTCACATTTTATCAAGATACTTTCCTGTGCAGTCTTATTTCAGTTTTGGATTATGTAAGAAAACTGAAATTTCTCTGTTTCGTGCTCAAGCACACCTCTGATTCTCCAGGCCACCACTGGATTTTCCTTGGTGCTGGAGTGTGTGCCTGCTATTGTGTGACCTGTAGGCAGGCCCGTCCAGTCCAGATGCACTCATCTGGCCCCCAGTGTCCCTGGGGCTTAGCAAGGCACTCAGACCACTGTGCATTCCACATATCATCCCATTGCTGAAGGCAACAAAGAGCTTCTCCCAGTGAAAAAGGATAAAGTATAGACCCAACTGGTTTGGCCACAGTTGGCTCTTACCAAATACCGCTGTCTACTGGCCTGAAGGTCAAACTACACAACATTTAAGAGCATATATACCAATATAAAACCTGCAACAGAAGTGCATAAGGCTACAGAAACAAAGATAAAAGACCCTATCTAGGCTGGGAACGGTGGCTTATGCCTGTAATCCCAGCACTTTGGGAGGCCGAAGGGGGTGGATCATGAGGTCAGGAGTTTGAGACCAGCCTGGCCAACATAGTGAAACCCCGTCTCTACTAAAAAATACAAAAAATTATCCTGGGTGTGGTGGCAGGCGCCTGTAATCCCAGCCCTTCGGGAGGCTGAGGCAGGAGATTTGCTTGAACCCTGGAGGCAGAGATTGCAGTGAGCGCCACTGCACTGCAGCCTGGGCAACAGTGCAAGTCTCCATCTCAAAATAAAATAAAATTAAAATAAAATAAAAAATCCTATCCAACTTTCTGTGCACTCACATTCCTGATGAGAGGTAGAGAAAGAGAAACCAAAAATATTATAAGGAAATAAAACAAACCCTATCTGCAAGATAATTACAGAAGTGCCATATCTCCAGATGAGAAGAAACTAGTGCAAGAATTCTGGCACCGTGAAAAATGTGAACGTATGACACCACCAAAGAATTACACTAGCTCTCCAGCAATGGTCCCTAAACAAAATGGAAACCTAGAAATTACAGATAAAGAATTCAAAGCATGGATTGTGAGGAACCTCAACAAGGTCAAAGACGAGGTTGAATATCAACAAAAAGAAACTTCTACAGCAACCCAGGAAATGAAGGAAGATAAACATCTTACCACATAATCAATCACAGCTTCTAGAGTTGATACATTCACTTAAGAAATCTCAGAATACAATTGAAAGATTTATCAAAGACTAGACCAAGCAGAAAAAAAGAATGTCAGAGCTTGAAGACTGATGTTTCAAACTAACCCAGTCAGATAAAGAAAAAGGAAATAGAATTTTAAAAAATGAACAGTCTTTGAGAAATGTGGGATTGTATAAAGTGATCAAATCTACAAATGGCCTCACTGAGAGAGAAGAAGAAAAAGTAAACAACCTGGAAAATATATCTGAGAAAATAATTCAAGAAAATTTCCCTAATCCTGCTAAAAAGATAGACATCCAGATACAAGAAATCCAGAGAACACCTGTGAAATACTGTTAAAAATCTAGATCATGAAGACATAGATTCATCACATTATTCAAGGTCAACACTACAGAAAACATCTTAAAAGTAGGTAGAGGAAAAAGTTGAACTATGTACAAAGAGAACCTCATTAGGCTCACAGGAGACTTTTCAGCAGAACTTTATAAGCCAGGAGAGATTGAAGATCCATTTCCAGCATTGCTAAAGACAATAAACTCCAGCTAAGAATTTTATATCCTGCCAAACTAGGCTTTTTAAGAGAAAGAGAAATAAAATATTTACCAGACAAGCAACCACAATCAAGTAGGTATTATTTCTGGGATGCAAGACTGGTAAACATCCACAAATCAATAAATATGATTCACCACATAAACAGAATTAAAAGCAAAAAATATATACATGATTATCTCAACAGACTTCTGAAAAGCTTTTGATAAAATCCAACATCTCTTCATAATAAAAACCCTCAGGAGGCTAGGCATAGAAGGAACATACCTCAAAATAAGAAGAACCACCTATGAAAAATCCACAGCCAAGATCATACTCAACAGGCAAAAGCTGGAACCATTCCCCTTGAGAACTGGAACAAGAAAAGGAAGCCCACTCTCACCACTCCTATTCAACATAGTACTGAAAGTCCTAGCCAGAGCAGTTAGGCAAGAGAAAAAAATAAAAGACATCCAGATAGAAGAAGAAGGAGTCCAACTATCTCTCTTGCTAAAAATACGGTTCTATATCTGAAAAGCTCAAAAGACTCTGCCAAAAAAGCTCCTAGATCTGATCAATGACTTCAGTAAAGTTTCAGGATATAAAATCAATGTACAAAAATCAGCAGCGTTTCTATACATCAGTAATGTTTAAACTGAGAGCCAAATCAAGAATGCAATGCCATTTAAAATAACCAAACAGAAAAACAAAAATACCCAGGAATATATTTAACCAAAGAGGTGAAGGATCTCTACCAGGAGGGCTACAAAACACTATGAAAAGAAATAATAGATAACATAAACAAATGGAAAAACATCTCATGCTCATGGATTGGAAGAATCAATATTGTTAAAATGGCCATACAGACCAAAGCAATCAATAGAGTCAGTGCTATTTCTCTCAAAATACCAATGTCATTTTTCACATAATTAGAAAAAAAAACTACACTAAAATTCATATAGAATCAAAAAAAAGAGCTGAAATAGTAAAAGCAATTTTAGGAAAATAACAAAGCCAGAGACATCACATTACCTGACTTCAAACCATAATATGAAGCTATGGTAACCAAAACAGCATGGTATTTTCACAAAAGCAGACACATGGACTAATGGAACAGAATAGAGAACCCAGAAATAAAGCTACATTCCTACAGTCATCTGATCTTTCACAAAGTCTACAAAAATAAGCAATGGGGAAAGGACACCCTGTTCAATAAATGGTGCTGGGACACTGGCTACCCATATGCAGAAGAATGCAACTGGACCCCTACCTGTTACCACATACAAAAATTAACCAAGACAGATGAAATATTTAAAGAGAAGATCTCAAACAATAAGAATCTTAGAGGAAAACTAAAGAAACACCATTCTGGACATCAGACTTGGGAAAGAACTTATGACTAGGAAAAACAAAAATTGACAAGTGAGGCCAAATTAAACTAAAGAGTTTTAAAGGTAAGTGGGAGTTGTTTCTGGCTCCCCTAACCCTGAAGCCACTGCCAGTATCCAAACGATGGGAAACCTTCTCTGCCCTTGCAAATGCAAACACTGATATGAGCAGTGACTGTGGAATTTTTTGAGGTCATTACACCAGACTGCCAGCTTGGGTTGAGTCACTTGCTCTCCCTTCAGACCTGAGCTATGGCAGCAGGCATCATACTAGTGGTACACCTGTTAAGCTTCAGTGTCCTGCCCAGGAAACCTCACCTCTTGTGTCTCCACATCACCATAGACCCTGCAGATATTCCTTGACACCTGCTTAGTCTGCAGCAGCCACACACAAAATCCCCTGAAATTTATCTGCTAAACCCAGGGGATTTTGCAGTGTTCCCAGTAGTCTAGCCTTCAGTAAGTGCTACTTGTAAGGGAAAGGAGAGTGCAGCACCCCATGGGGTATCCCATTCAGATAAAGGAGACCAGAGCGTGTGCTTTTCTGTGTTCAAGAACTCCCCACTTGTGGACCGAGAATGACTTCCAGTAGAGAAGGGGTCACTGTGTTTTGCTCTGGAAGAGAGCAAAATGTCCCCACCCCAGTGGCCAGGTGGCCTTGGTGCTTGGGCGTGGACGTGGAGATTAGGACTTCTCTTTCCTCTCAGCTACTGTATCGGGCACAGCCATGGTGGCTCGCAAAGATGCACAGTCACACCAGAGGATAGCTATTTTCGGGCTATTAAGGGCAGCTGCATACCCCACTGGCAGTGCATCCCCACTGGCAGCTGCATCCCCACTGGCAGTGTGCCCTCAGGGCCCAGGCTTACATGAAAGGCATGACCCCTCTTCCTCCACATGGGGCAGCAGCATTCCTGCAGTGCAGAGCAGGAGAACCAAAAAGCTGTGTCGTTTGTGCTGAGGGATAATGTCTTGCACAGAAGACATCTTGATGCTGACCTGCAGGACAGGCACCTGTCACAGTGCTCGACCACATTGCAGCCTTGAAATAGACAATTTTGTCCATCTGATCTGAGTGTTGCAAGCACCAGGACAGACGAATGATAGGAAGGTGAATCATATTCCTGCCTGCCCAGGCAATGGAGCTGGGGAAGCCCCCTCCCCTCCTTTGAAGACTTCAGGGCATTTCACTAGGAGTTCCTCCCACAACCCCATCAGTTCTGGTACTTGTATCTGCCATTGGGATATCAAAGGGCAGACTTTACCGTTTAGCTCTACTCTACCTTGCCGTCACCTCAGGGACTGAGCAAGGAGCTCTCACTGTGTATTTTACAGCCCAGCTCAAGTCTGAAGCAATAGGAAGCTACTCCCAGTAAACCAAGATCAAGTATCTATCCATCTGCTTTTGCCACAGCAGGCTCTTTCCCATAAGTGCCACCTTCTGTCTTGCAGGTTGAACTGCACAACCCAGTACAAAACCTGTTGACACAAGTGCACTGCCCCGGGAAACAAGATAATCTTCCTGAGCCCTTCACCATGCCAGCCCCACAGGAGGCAGTGAGACGGCTCACACACACAGCACATCATTGCTATAAACAACATCTAAGAAAGCCTCTTCAAAAAGGGTAGCTATATCCAAGGAACTCATACAGAGTCTTTGCCACTGAAAGAACCCAGACTCAAAACCAAATGAACCCGCACAATATACATTATAGTTACATCATCAGCAGGGGAAAATCCCATCCACATGAAAGTAAATTCAGGTTGGGCATGGTGGCTCACACCTGTAATCCCAGCACTTTGGGAGGCTGAGGGGAGCGGATCACGAGGTCAGGAGATCGAGACCATCCTGGCCAATATGGTGAAACCCCATCTCTAGTAAAATACAAAAAATTAGTCCGGGCATGGTGGCATGCGCCTGTAGTCCCAGCTACTCAGGAGGCTGAGGCTGGAGAATCACTTGAACCCAGGAGGCAGAGGTTGCAGTGAGCCGAGATCACACCACTGCACTCCAGCCTGGCAACAGAGCAAGACTCCATCTCAAAATAAAAAGAAAAAAAATTAAGAGAAAGAAAGAAAGAAACTAAGTAAATTCAAAAGTATTATGAAGAAATAGTTTATGCAGATGAGAAGGATCCAGAGAAACAGCTCCAGAGGTCTGAAAAAAGAGTATTATAACACCCCTAGAAGATCACGCTAACTCTCCAGCAGTGGAGTCTAACTAAAATGAAATACATGAAATATCGGAAAAACAATACAAAATTTTGATTTTAAAGAAACTCAATGCGATCCAAGAAAAAGCATAAAGCCAACAAAGATGAATGAATATACGAATGAAAAATTTACTAAAGAGATAGATATTTTAAGAAAGACAAACAAGGAGTTGTGGGCAAGATGGCCGAGTAGGAAAGGCTCCAGTCTGCAGCTCCCAGTGAGATCAACTCAGAAGGTGAGTGATTTCTGCATTTCCAACTGAGGTCCTCAGCTCATCTCATTAGGACTGGTTAGATGGGGTGCAGCCCACAGAGGGCGATCCAAAGGAAGGAGGGGGCATTACCTCACCTGGGAAGCACAAGGGGTCAGGGAACTCCCTCGCCTAGCCAGGGGAAGCCGTGAGGGACTGTGCCAAGAGGAATGGTGCATTCTGGCCCAGATACTATGCTTTTACCACGGTCTTCATAACCCGCAGACCAGGAGATTCCCTCAGGTGCCTACACCACCAGGGCCCTGGGTTTCAAATACAAAACTGGGCGGCTGTTTGGGCAGACATGGAGCTAGTTGCAGGAGTTTTTTTTCATACCCCAGTGGTGCCTGGAATGCCAGCAAGACAGAACCATTCACTCCCCTAGAAAGGGGGCTGAAGCCAGGGAGCCAAGTGGTCTAGCTCAGCAGATCCCATCGCCACAGAGCCCAGCAAGCTAAGATCCACTGGCTTGAAATTCTCTCTGCTAGCACAGTAGTCTGAAGTCAACCTGGGACGCTGGAGCTTGGTGGAGGGAGGGGCATCTGCCATTACTGAGGCTTGAGTAACAAAACCACCAGGAAGTTCGAACTGAGCGGAGCCTAACACATCTCGGCAAAGCCACTATAGCCAGACTGCCTCTCTAGATTCCTCCTCCGTGGACAGGGCATCTCTCAAAGAAAGGCAGCAGCCCCAGTCAAGGACTTATAGCTAAAGCTCCCATCTGCCTGAAACCGAGCACCTGGGGGAAGGAGCAGCTGTGGGGGCAGCTTCAGCAGACTTAAACGTTCCTGCCTGCTGGCTCTAAAGAGAGCAGCAGATCTCCCAGCACAGTGCTTGAGCTCTGCTAAGGGACAGACTGCCTCCTCAAGTGGGTACCTGGCCCCCATGTATCCTGACTGGGAGACACCTCCCAGTAGGTCCTGACAGACACCTCATACAGGAGAGCTCTGGCTGACATCTGGTGGGTGCCCCTCTGGGACGAAGCTTCCAGAGGAAGGAACAGGCAGCAATCTTTGCTGTTGTGCAGCCTCCGCTGGTGATACCCAAGCAAACAGGGTCTGGAGTGGACTGTGATAGGTAGAGGGGGGATGGTTAATGGGTACAGAAACATAGTTAGAAAGGCTGAATAAGACCTACTGTTTGATAGCACAACAGTGTGACTATAATCAGTAATAACTAACTCTTTTAAATAACTAAAAGTATAATTGGATCCTTTGTAACACAAACAATAAATGCTTGAGGGAATGAATAGCTTATTTACCCAGCTGTGATTATTACACACTGTATGCTTGTATCAGAAAATCCCATATACTCTATAAATATATACACCTACTATATAGCCCCTGTGGTAAAGACATTCACCCATCCAAACCCAAAGAATGGACTTGGACACATGAAGAACAGCAGAAGCGAGACTTTTAATGGTGGTCTTCCAAGATCGGGTGTCTGGTAGGCAGGCACACCCAGGACTGTTGCAGTAGGTAATTTATCTCCTAGCATGCAAGTCCCTCCCCCAGTTCCTCATTGGTTGAGTACTACAGGGTTACAATCTTCCCGGATATCACCTAACTTTCATTATCCAACTTATACGGTTGTATCCCGGTCCCCTTCCCTCCTTAAGTTTCTATTTCCCAATAATGAAACTTTCTTTCCTTTTATGGGCTGACCCCTCCTCTACATTCTGTTCACTTATTGTGACATTCTAGGTGCCTGAGCTGTGTGGTTTGTTACATCCACAGGCTGGCTGCCAGTACTTAGATTTATCATGCCTTGAAAATGGACCATGTAAAATGTTTTATCACAAATGCCCTCCTCTTTTCTATTTACTTCGTTTGGTTTCATCTTCTTCTAAACCCTTTTGGTCCTTGAATCACTCTGGAAGTCATTTACTTTCTTCCTCATAGGAGAGGGAGTTTAATTTGGTTTTTAATAGTAGCAGTTTATTTTGCTGGTTAGTCATGGGCATTTGTTTACTAATAGCAATCTCAATTAATCTCTGTGCTGTATTCAGGGGACCCATCCCACATGCAGAGACACACATCGGCTCAAAATAAATGGATGGAGGAAGATCTACCAAGCAAATGGAAAACAAAAAAGGGCAGGGGTTGCAATCCTAGTCTCTGATAAAACAGACTTTAAACCAACAAAGATCAAAAGAGACAAAGAAGGCCATTACATAATGGTAAAGGCATCAATTCAACAAGAAGAACTAACTATCCTAAATATATATGTACCCAATACAGGAGCACCCAGATTCATAAAGTAAGTCCTTAGAGACTTACAAAGAGACTTAGACTCCCACACAATAATAATGGGAGACCTTAACACCCCACTGTCAACATTAGACAGATCATTGAGACAGAAAGTTAACAAGGATATCCAGGAATTGAACTGAGCTCTGCACCAAGCAGACCTAATAGACATCTATAGAACTCACCACCCCTAATCAACAGCATATACATTCTTCTCAGCACCACACCACACCTATTCAAAAATTGACCACATAATTGGAAGTAAAGCTCTCCTCAGCAAATGTAAAAGAACAGAAATTATAACAAACTGTCTCTCAGACCACAGTGCAATCAAACTAGAACTCAGGATTAAGAAACTCACTCAAAACTGCTCAACTACCTGGAAACTGAACAACCTGCTCCTGAATGACTACTGGGTACATAACAAAATGAAGGCAGAAATAAAGATGTTCTTCGAAACCAATGAGAACAAAGACACAACATACCAGTATCTCTGGGACACTTTTAAAGCAGTATATAGAGGGAAATTTATAGTGCTAAATGCCCACAAGAGAAAGCAGGAAAGATCTGAAATTGACACCTAACATCACAATTAAAAGAACTAGAGAAGCAAGAGCAAACACATTCAAAAGCTAGCAGAAGGCAAGAAATAACTAAGATCAGAGCAGAACTGAAGGAAATAGAGACACAAAAAACCCTTCAAAAAATCAATTAATCCAGGAGCTGGTTTTTTGAAATGATCAACAAAATTGATAGACCACTAGCAAGACTAATAAGAAGAAAAGAGAAAAGAATCAAATAGATGCAATAAAAAATGAAAAAGGGGATATCACCACTGATCCCACAGAAATACAAACTACCAGCAGAGAATACCATAAACACCTCTACACAAATAAACTAGAAAATCTAGAAGAAATGGATAAATTCCTGGACACATACACCCTCCCAAGACTAAACCAGGAAGAAGTTGAATCTCTGAATAGACCAATCACAGGTTCTGAAATTGAGGCAATAATTAATAGCTTACAACCAAAAAAAATCCAGGACCAGACGGATTCACAGCCGAATTCTACCAGAGGTACAAGGAGAACCTGGTACCATTCATTCCTTCTGAATCTATTCCAATCAATAGAAAAAGAAGGAATCCTCCCTAACTCATTTTATGAGGCCAGCATCATCCTGATACCAAAGCCTGGCAGAGACACAACCAAAAAAGAGAATTTTAGACCAAAATCCCTGATGAACGTCGATGCAAAAATCCTCAATAAAATACTGGCAAACCGAATCCAGCAGCACATCAAAAAGCTTATCCACCATGATCAAGTGGGCTTCATCCCTGGGATGCAAGGCTGGTTCAACACATGCCAATCAATAAATGTAATCCAGCATATAAACAGAAACAAAGACAAAAACCACATGATTATCTCAATAGATGCAGAAAAGGCCTTTAACAAAATTCAACAGCCCTTCATGCTAAAAACTCTCAATAAATTAGGTATTGGTGGGATGTATCTCAAAATAATAAGAGCTATTTATGACAAACCCACAGCCAATATCATACTGAATGGGCAAAAACTGCAAGTATTCCCTTTGAAAACTGGCACAAGACAGGGATGCCCTCTCTCACCACTCGTATTCAACATAGTGTTGGAAGTTCTGGCCAGGGCAATCAGGCAGGTGAAAGAAATAAAGGATATTCAATTAGGAAAAGAGGAAGTCAAATTGTCCCTGTTTGCAGATGACATGATTGTATAACTAGAAAACCCCATCATCTCAGCCCAAAATCTCCTTAAGCTGATAAGCAACTTCAGCAAAGTCTCAGGATACAAAATCCATGTTCAAAAATCACAAATATTCTTATACACCAATAACAGACAAACAGAGAGCCAAATCATGAGTGAACTCCCATTCACCATTGCTTAAAAAAGAATAAAATACCTAGGAATCCAACTTAGAAGGGATGTGAAGGACCTCTTCAAGAACTGCAAACCGCTCCTCAGTGAAATAAAAGAGGATACAAAAAATGGAAGAACATTCCGTGCTCATGGATAGGAAGAATCAATATCATGAAAATGGTCATACTGCCCAGAGTTATTTATAGATTCAATGCCATCCCCATCAAGCTACCAATGACTTTCTTCACAGACTTGGAAAAAACTACCTTAAAGTTCATATGGAAGCAAAAAAGAGCCCGCATTGCAAAGTCAATCCTAAGCAAAAAGAGCAAAGCTGGAGGCATCACGCTACCTGACTTCAAACTGTACTATTACCAAAACAGCATGGTACTGGTACCAAAACAGCGATATAGACCAATGGAACAGAACGGAGCCCTCAGAAATAATGCCGCACATCTACAATGATCTGATCTTTGACAAACCTGACAAAAACAAGAAATGGAGAAAGGATTCCCTATTTAATAAATGGTGTTGGGAAAACTGGCTAGCCATATGTAGAAAGCTGAAACTGGATCCCTTCTTTACAACTTATACAAAAATTAATTCAAGATGGATTAAAGTCTGAAATGTCAGATCTAAAATCATAAAAACCCTAGAGGAAAACTTAGGCAGTACCATTCAGGACATAGGCATGGGCAAGGGCTTCATGTCTAAAACAGCAAAAGCAATGGCAACAAAAGCCAAAATTGACAAATGGGATCTAATGAAACTAAAGAGCTTCTGCACAGCAAAAGAAACTACCATCAGAGTGAACAGGCAGCCTACAGAATGGGAAAACATTTTTGCAATCTACTCACCTGACAAAGGGCTAATATCCAGAATCTATAAAGAATCAAACAAATTTACAAGAAAAAAACAGCCCCATCAAAAAGTAGGCGAAGGATTTGAACAGACACTTCTCAAAAGAAGACATTTATGCAGCCAACAGACACATGACAAAATGCTCATCATCACTGGTCATCAGAGAAATGCAAATCAAAACCACAATGAGATACCATCTCACACCAGTTAGAATGGCAATCATTAAAAAGTCAGGAAACCACAGGTGCTGGAGAGGATGTGGAGAAATAGGAACACTTTTACACTGTTGGTGGGACTGTAAACTAGTTCAACCATTGTGGAAGTCAGTGTGGCGATTCCTCAGGGATCTAGAACTAGAAATACCATTTAACCCAGCCATCCCATTACTGCGTATATACCCAAAGGATTATAAATCATGCTGCTATAAAGACACATGCACACGTATGTTTATAGTGGCACTATTCACAATAGCAAAGACTTGGAACCAACCCAAATGTCCAACAACGATAGACTGGATTAAGAAAATGTGGCACATATACACCATGGAATACTATGCAGCCATAAAAAATGATGAGTTCATGTCCTTTGTAGGGACATGGATGAAGCTGGAAACCATCATTCTCAGCAAACTATCGCAAGGAGAAAAAACCAAACACGGCATGTTCTCACTCATAGGTGGGAATTGAACAATGAGAACACATGGACACAGGAAGGGGAACATCACACACCAGGGACTGTTGTGGGGTGGGGGGAGGGAGGAGGGATAGCATTAGGAGATATACCTAATGCTAAATGATGAGTTAATGGGTGCAGCACACCAACATGGCACATGTATACATATGTAACAAACCTGCACGTTGTGCACATGTATCCTAGAACTGAAAGTATTATGAAAAAAAAAAATATCTGAGTTTGGTAGACAACACTATCTCATCTCAGTTACATCCACTCCTTCCTCAGACTCACTAATAAAGTGCAGCCTTTGAATAAAAAGAAGTAAAGCAGAACCCCTTTGCTGTGTGTCTTAAAGCTGCAAAAGACGTCACAGGGAGTAAGAGCTAAGGTAGAGCCACAGAAAAACCCTTAGGGAATTTAGCATTTGTTGGAGATGATTCAAGCAGGTGCAAATGACCCAATGGTAAATACTTGATCTCCCTAATAAACTGAGTTTCAAAGCTGTCCAGGAGGAAGGGGGAAAAGGCTACTCATGAGCTCTTGCTACAGAGAAGAAAGTTTGACTCTCATGTACACAGATAACAAGCCACAATCAAGGGATCTTGTTCCGACTTTTATTACTAACTATGACTGTACTTTCCTGGGAACCTACAAGGAGCAAAAAGAAAATCTTCTTTATGGTATTCACAAAGTCTGCATATCAAGTTTTGAATATCAGGTTGCTGATCTACCTGAGATTTGGGCTGTTCAACTTAGGCAAACCTGAGGTTCCTGAGAGTTAGCAAGAGAGCCCCTGTGTAAACCTTGCCATGCTCTGGGTGATGCCTACACACTGTTTGTGAAAGGGTAAAACCTCAGACCTTCCTTTTGCAGAGAAACATTTTTACTGATGGAACTAAGCTGCTGTTTGCAATCATAAGAAGCCAAAGAGTGAGCTCAAAAACACTCACCTGACGGTAGGACAAAGTAGTTCCCAAAAAAAGCAGAAGTCTGGGCCCTGGAATTCCAAGCTTTTTAATAAGTCCATGTGAATGGGTTTCCTATCTATGAAGTGAAACAGAAATCAGGTCACAGGGTTTGTGACTTTATAGATATAGGGGCTGGTGAGTCACTGACTGAGGAACTGGAATACTCAAGAGAAGGAGGTAACATTAAGGCAATAAATAATAACAGTAACTCTGACAGCAATGATTATGTTTGTTCATCAGGTCCTTTCCTGCCTGCACCATGAGACCCCAAAAGTCACAATGATTAGCTAAAAGCAGCTGAAGTATTCATGGTCCCAATCCTGGAGTCCTCAAACGTCCTCAAACATGAGTGCTCCTGAGAGGTTCAGGCAGAAATTCTTCCAGGGCACTTCATTCCTTTATGTCTGTTTAGTAAGTGGACCCCACTGATTTGGGGATTCTCATCCTAGGTAGAAAGAGTGACTTTTTTTTTTGTCTTCAGCAGTGGTGATGATATTTTGCATCGCTGCATCCACTCAGTCACAGAGGGTCACTGAAAGCCTATTGTGGCCCTGTCTTTAGAATTTGCTCAAAGACTTTTTTTTAAAATTTTATTATTATTATATTTTAAGTTTTAGGGTACATATGCATAACGTGCAGGCTTGTTACATATGTATGCATGTGCCATGTTGGTGTGCTGCATCCATTAACTCATCATTTAGCATTAGGTATCTCCTAATGCTATCCCTGCCCCCTTCCCCCACCCCACAACAGTCCCCGGTATGTGATGTTCCTCTTCCTGTGTCCATGTGTTCTCATTGTTCAATTCCCACCTATGAGTGAGAACATGCCGTGTTTGGTTTTTTCTCCTTGCGATAGTTTGCTGAGAATGATGGTTTCCAGTTTCATCCATGTCCCTACAAAGGACATGAACTCATCATTTTTTATGGCTGCATAGTAGTCCATGGTGTATATGTGCCACATTTTCTTAATCCAGTCTATCGTTGTTGGACATTTAGATTGGTTCCAAATCTTTGCTATTGTGAATAGTGCCACTATAAACATACGTGTGCGTGTGTCTTTATAGCAGCATGATTTATAATCCTTTGGGTATATACCCAGTAATGGGATGGCTGGGTCAAATGGTATTTCTAGTTCTAGATCCCTGAGGAATCGCCACACTGACTTCCACAATGGTTGAACTAGTTTACAGTCCCACCAACAGTGTAAAAGTGTTCCTATTTCTCCACATCCTCTCCAGCACCTGTGGTTTCCTGACTTTTTAATGATTGCCATTCTAACTGGTGTGAGATGGTATCTCATTGTGGTTTTGATTTGCATTTCTCTGATGACCAGTGATGATGAGCATTTTTTCGTGTGTTTTTTGGCTGCATAAATGTCTTCTTTTGAGCAGTGTCTGTTCATATCCTTTGCTCACTTTTTGATGGGGTTGTTTTTTTCGTGTAAATTTGTTTATGTTCATTGTAGATTCTGGATATTAGCCCTTTGTCAGATGAGTAGGTTGCAAAAATTTTCTCCCATTCTGTAGGTTGCCTGTTCACTCTGAAGGTAGTCCTCCTGTACTATAATATAAAGGGAAAAAAAAGGTGTAAAATCGAAATTGGCTTTCATGGCTCCTGCCTTTTCAGGCTGCTACCAGATTCCCATTAGGTGAGAAACAAAGCTCTATATTAATGCTAGCCTCCCAGAGACAGGAGGAAAAAGATTAACGCAAAGAATAAATCCTCGAAACTTCCTCCAAGTCTCCTTTGCTCTGGAGATTAATCATTGCAAGGTAAATAGTTCTGTGTATGACAGGGTGGAGGAGTGAGTCATAGGAGGGAGGGGATGTTTAGGGGCATGGCACAGGAAAGAGGGAAGAGCCAGGGGACAGCTTCCCATGAAGTCTTGGTGTTCCCCAGTGTGTTATGTAAATGATATCCTGGGGTGGAAATTAGGGGAGCAGGAACCAGCAGGTCCACAGGGGACAAACTTCTACGCATCTTTTCTAGCAGAGAGAGAACCCAGAAAATGAAGGTAATGAGACAAAAACCCGAGCTGCTCCCTCCTGCCCCCAGAATCCCCAGAACCTGGGAAGGGGATGAGGATCACACTCCCCATCGTGTTCAGCAGTTTGTAATCTGCCTTTGCTGGGTTTTCATTGATTAGTATAGGTCAAATCTAACCTAATCAGATCATTCCCACTACCAAGTGCTGTCCCTAAACCCTCCTAGTTACCAAAATGAGAAGGTGGCTGGGACGAATGCTTATTTATTTATTCATAAATCTGCATAAGATCAATAATAACCTCTATGTGTTTGTAGCGTCCAACAATTAAGCTACTCCTCCTTGAATATCTCTTTTGATCTTCAAAACAGATAAGGGAGCAGGGGCCTGAGTAGCACCCCAAGTCCAAGTTAACAGAGGAGAGGAATCTGGACAGTTACTGACAGAGGAGCACAGGCTGACAGCCAGGAGAAGCCAGGTTTCCACTGCCAAATTTGGGATGAGGTCCATCGCCACTTTCCTTCCTCAACTGTCTCCTCTGAGTCTTACTTTCAGCTGCTTGCTGCTGTTTGCTGGGCTGTCTGCCTGGAGCTTCCCTGCCCTGCACAGCAGTCTTAAGTCAAGCTGCTAAAATGTTTATGTGCTGGAGAAGGAGGTGGGGCTGCAGCTGCAGCCAGTAGCAAAGAATCGCACACACCCCTTTCCTGGCTTCCTTTGAGTTCATATTCTATGAGGTATCATAAACAACTTAATGAGTGTTATCAGGGAGTCCACAGAATCTGAGTTCTTATCAGAAATTGAAGTGGAGCCATTGGCATGAAACCGATTATATCTCCTCTCACCTCCCCTTTTTTTCCATGGCTGTCCTCATTCCAGAATACTTGAAATTCATCCCCACAAGCCACACCTACAGATCTTTATCAATGCAATTCCCTCTGCCGGGAGTGTACCTGTGCCCCCCCAGGTGACTCCTACACATCCTTCCAAGCCCAGCCAGACAGACCCCTTCTATTAAAGTCTTTCTTACCAACCTCCTCACACAGATGTAACTATTTCCTCCTCTGGATGCCTCCTATCCCCCTCACACAGTCATATTGTCCTCTTTCCTCTCTACCACCCTTGTGGGTTTCTGTGCCTGTTTCCCTTAGCAGAGGTGAGCTCCTCAAGGGCACAGTCTGGTATTATTTACTTTCATGACCCTGGACCCTAGCAGGGTACTGTACACATGGTGGGTGAGCAGAAATGTTGGTGGAGTTGACTTGGGTGAGATTGCTGGGCCCCTGTGTGTCATTCCCTCTGAGTCTGTGGTGATAGCAATAGACTAATGGTTGCTTGGGACTCAAATGCAGCCAGCACTGTTTCCCAACTAATGCAATTGGTCTTGTTCTGCAAAGGAAAATAATAGAAGGCATGTTCTGCCACTTAATTCCTCAGAAGGTAACATACATGAAGAGACTTACCTATTGAGAGTTGTAATGAATGTGTCAAGGAAGATACTATGTATCAGAAGAACACCCAACCACCCTGTGCCTCTCACCTATTCATTCCTGTATTAAAGCATTCATCATGTATTCTAATGGCTGTGCTCCCTGTACTTAGGGTACAAAATTGACTAAGACCCAGACATTAGCTCAATTGTTTTGATTTGTAGATCCCACAAATAAGTGAGAACATGCAATATCTGTCTTTGTGTGCCTGGCTTATTTTACCTAACATAATGACCTCCAGTTCCAGCCACGTTATTATAAAGAACAGGATCTCATGCTTTTTTCATGGCTGAATTGTACTCCATTGTGCATAAGTGAAGTACTCTCTTTATCCATTCATCTGTTGATGGACACGTAGGTTGCTTCCAAATCTTGGCATTTGTGAATAGCATCTATTGGGAACATGGGAATGAAGATATCTCTTCAATATATGGATTTCCTTTCTTCCTGGTTTATACCCAGCACGGGGATTTCTGGATCTTTTGATAGGTCCATTTTAATGTTTTGAGGAACCTCCAAACTGTTCTCTATAGTGGTTGTAATAATTTACACCAACAGTGTACGAGAATTCCCTTTTCTCCACATTCTCGCTGGCATTTGTTATTGCCTGTCTTTTGGATTAAAACCATTTTAGTTGGGGAGAGATGACATTGTAGTTTTGATTTGCATTTCTCTAATGATTAATGATGTTGAGCACATTTTCATATGACTATGTGGCATTTGTATTTCTTCTTTTGAGAAATGTCTGTATAAATATTTTGCCCATTTTTTGATTATTAGGATTATTAAATTTTTTCCAAGAGTTGTTTATGCTCTGTGTATATTCTGGATGTTAATCTGTTGTTGGAGTGTTTGAAAATATTTTCTCCCATTCTGTGGTTTGCGTCTTCACTTTGTTGATTGCTTTCTTTGCAGCACAGAAACTTTTTAACTTGATGTGATTCCATTTGTCCATTTTTGCATTGGTTGCCTGTGCTTGTGGGGTATTACTTCAGCATTTTTTGTTCAGACCAATGTCCTGAAGAGTTTCCACAATGTTTCCTGTAGCAGTTTCATCGTTTGAGATCTTAGATTTCAGTCTTTTTTTTTTTTTTTTTTAACCAGAGTCTTACTTTGTTGCCCAGGCTGGCATGCATTGGTATGATCTTGGCTCACTGCCACCTATGCCTCATGGGTCCAAGTGATTCTCCCACCTCAGCCTCCTGAGTAGCTGGGACTACAGGCATGCACCACCATGCCCAGCTAACTTTTGTATTTTTTGGTAGAGATAGGGTTTCACCTTATTGGCCAGGCTGGTCTTGAACTCCTGACCTCAAGTGATCTGTCTGCCTCAGCCTCTCAAAGTGCTGGGATCACAGGCATGAGCCACCGTGTTTGGCCAGATTTCAGTCTTTCATCCACCTTGATTTGATTTTTGTGTCTGGTGAGATATAGGGGTCTAGTTTCATTCTTCTGCATATTGATATCCAGCTTTCCCAGCACCAGAGGAGACCGTCTTTTCCCCAGTGTATGTTCTTGAAAACATTGTCAAAAATGAGTTCACTCCAGGTGTGTGGACTTGTTTCTGGGTGCTGTATTCTATTTCATTGGTCAATGTGTCTGTTTTTATACAAACACCATACTGTTTTGGTTATTATACCCCTGTAGTATAATTTGAAATCAGGTAATAAGATTTCTCCAGTTTTGTTCTTTTTGCTGAAGATAGCTTTGGCTATTCTGGGTATTTTGTGGTTCTATAGAAATGTTAGAATTTTTTCCTCTATTTCTTTGAAGAATGTAATTGGTATTTTGAGGGATTGCATTGAATCTGTACATTGCTTTGGGTAGTGTGGACAGTTTTAACAATATTGATTCTTACAATATGTAAACATGGAATATCCTTCTTTTTTTGTGTCTTCTTCAATTTCCTTCATCAGTGTTTTACAATATTCATTATAGAGATCTCTCTCTTCTTTGATTAAGTTAATTCTTAGGTATTTAGTTTTATTCATGGCTATTGTAAATGGGATTACTTTTTTATTTTTGCCAGATTGTTCACTATTGGCATATAGAAATGCTACTAATTTTTGTATGTTGATTTCGTATCCTGCAACTGCAAATTTACTGAATATTTTATCAGTTCTAATAGTTCTTTGGTGGAGTCTTTAGGTTTTTGCAAATATCATTTGAAAATAATTTGGAGTTATCATTTGGAAGTCTTTTTCAAATATCATTTCCAAACATTACTTGGAAATCATTTGAACATTTTCTTGCTTCCTGGCACAAAATGTGTCCTAGGCTTGTCTTGAACCTTCTTAACCCTGGCCCTGGAATCAGGCATTTCTCTAAAGAGCTCTGGTTCCTTTCCGTGGAATATGGTATTCATAAGCCAAGACCTGGGTGCTAAGTGTGCTCATTGCTATTGAAATGTCATTGTTACCTAGACCTATCAGTGAAGAGAAGTAGGAAATATATGGTTTTTTTTGTACACACACACAAACACATGTATACATTTCATCTATCTATATAACTATCTATCATATATCTGTTATCACCTATCTACCCATCTATCTATCTAGAAGGGTATGAATATACACGAATACATCCATTCCAATCTAATTTCATAGGATTCATGCTAGTTTTCTCCCTTTCTGAATCCATGACTCCGTTCTTCAAAGATGAGAAGCCTGGCTTCCATCATCCTTAATATATTTACTTCTTTGATAAATCCCCTTTATGTAACCAAACCTCACCTATCACTTCCCACTCATGGATGCCCTCCTGACCTCACATGGGTTCTCCATGCTCTATTTAGGCTCTGGCTGCTCTTGTAGGCCACACCTCTCTATGAACCCCTTCTCTGCTTGCTTGGACTCCCACACCCAGGCAGGCTGTTTCCACATGAACACCCAGTTTGTCCTCATCCTACTTGGTCTCTGACTTGGAACCACCATGACTCTCTTCTCTACCTTAATGTGTGGCCACCATCTGGCTGCCACCCACCTAATGGCTCTAGGGCTAAATTATTCAGAAAGGGAAAATAAAGGAAGAAATAGGAAAAGAAAAGAAATGAGTAGTTTCAGCCTTGTTGCCCAATCAATTGACCAATCAACTGTTTTTTTATTAAATGTTCATTGCATTCAGACAGTTGGGAGTTGAGGATGGAATGCAAGAGGTGTAAGAAAACATATTTCCTGTCTCCCAGAAATATCAGGGGAGATGGGCTGAAAACATTAAATGAAAACTAATAATATAATACTGGCTTCAGTTGTATGTTACAAAATATATGTGCTACAAAAAGGCATAATTTTATTTTTTAGATGCAGTCTCACTCTGTCACTCAGGCTGGAGTTCAGTGGCATGATCTTGGCTCACTGCAGCCTCCACCTCCCAGGTTCAAGCAATTCCCCTGCCTCAGCCTCCTGGGTAGCTGAGATTACAGGCATGTGCCACCACACCTAGCTAATTTTTGTATTTTTAGTAGAAAGGGGGCTTCACCATGTTGGTCAGGCTGGTCTTGAACTCCTGGCCTCAGATGATCTGCCTGCCTTGGCCTCCCAAAGTGCTGGGATTACAGGTGTGAGCCACTGTGTCTCATCAAAAATGTCATAATTAAACTATGAATATTCTTTCTAAACAATGGGCAAAGTCATAGTGGGTTAACTCTCACCTATGTTAATAATCAAATTGGGCTGGGCATGGTGGCTCATGCCTGTAATCCCAGCACTTTGGGAGGCCCAGGCAGGTGGATCATAAGGTCAGGAGATCGAGAGCATCCTGGCTAACACAGTGAAACTCCGTCTGTACTAAAAATAGAAAAATTAGCCAGGCGTGGTGGCAGGCACCTGTAATCCCAGCTACTCAGGAGGTTGAGGTAGGAGAATGGCGTGAACCTGGGAGGCAGAGCTCGCAGTGAGCCAAGATTGCACCACTGCACTCCAGTTCCCACACCAACAGTGATTACAATGATCAAAATATTTAGTTGTTGGTTCTCAGTCATTCAGTTCTATAGATTTCTCCTTAATGTGCAGGAAACATCCAATAATACTTTTGTAAAGAGGTTTTTATTGATTTGCTTAATATAAAGCTTACTATAGAATACTACAGATATAACACATGATATAAATGTCACTGTTAGAGCCATCAAAATAATTCCTATTTTTATTAATGATTGTGGTTGAAATTATTGAGAAATGTTAATTATGTTATCAGAGCTCAGGAGGAGTTAATGGTGCTAACTGGGGGTGGTGGAGATAGTCCTATGAGAAGCAGAGAAGCCAAATCTACTTCCCCAGCACTGATTTGGTCATCTCCTCTATATTACCAAGTATAACACTCTATATAGACCATGAGAGAGCACAATGCACGTACAGAATCCCCGATTATTTATGCAGCACATTGGATGAAGCCCGTCTTCATTTCAGGGTTCTATTTATAAAGTAATTTGAGGTCTCTGGTGTTCTGGGGCACAGCTTTCTTGAAGAGCAAACCAGAAGTCCTTAGGGAAATCAGGCTCCACTTACGGTCTCATCCCTTGACTCAGCCTTTAGAACAATGGGTTTTTCTGTTAGAAGAAGTCCTCCAAAGCGTAATTTCAGGGGGATCTGCAACAGTTAAACGAGCATATTGAGAAGCATTAAATAAAGCAAAAGTAGAAAGTATAGCATCAAAGTAAAAAAAAATTACTGACAATAATGCTTTGTAAACATATAAAAACTACTTTCAGCACTTTAAATCTTGGATTCGTTATACTTACTCTATAAGATGTGTGAAGATTGGACAGTGAGAACATTCATCATCTATCATTTAACAAAATATTCACGGAGCACCTATTCTGTGTGAGGTTTGACCTGAGACAAATTCATGGAAACCCGTGTTCTTTTTTGATTTAAATTTTAATGAAAATGGATGAGTTTTAAAAATTTAAACCAGATTATTAGGTATAATGGTAAACTTTTTAAACCATCTTATGAAGTTAATTTTGTGTATGTTGAAACTTGCAAGGTAATCCTGAGTAGCTATTGTACATTTTAATTATGTGGACAGTCTTCAACTTCCAGAGTCCAGTAATTCCTCTCAATTGAACCCATCTAGTGTAAAGATGGGAAGACACCTTCAGGAAGCATTATCGTTTTATTTTTTAACATCTTCTCTTGGTTTACAAGGGTAGTGCAAGTGGGGAACCTCTCAATTCCTACAGTGTTTTGACTCAACTTTTCTTATTGAGACACTCCTTCAGTGTTGAGGGGACACAATAGAGTGATTTTCTGATCTCCATGGAGTGATGGGCAAGAAAATTGCCATGGAGATCCAGAAGTGCCAGCTTGGGACTTCCAAGGGAGTACCTTCCCCATCCTAGGTGTGCCAGAGGACCGCCTTCTTTCAGGGCTGAGTCTCCTGTCTGAGCACACATACAGGATAGCTACATAGCTGGCCTAAAGCCACAAATAATGTGGAATATGAAAATAATATGGAAACCATCTCTATCTTCTTCCTCTTCTATGTAGAAAGCCTGCTTAAGGTGTGGAGTTGCTTAATAAATACATGAGACCTAGAAATAAGATTTATAGGGTCTTGCTTAATATGAATCAATGACATCTGCTCTTTAACTTCTTCAGAGAAAAGGTTCCAAATCTTTCTATAAATATAACACCTTATTATTTAAAAATTTTCAAAAGGCATGAATATATTTTCCCTGCAGAAAGACATGCATGTGCACATGTGCAAGCACACACACATGCAAATACATGAATGTCATTTGCTAAATGTTCACATTAAAAAACTTAATATTTGTATGCAAACCAATCGACTGCATATCACTCCTTAAACATTTACCAAATGACCAAATGCTTGAGTTAGATGAGGTCACTTGCAAGGCACCACTGGGATATTTTAAATGGAATAAAATGAGAGGATATTGTTAATGGAGGGGGGAAGACATTCTTAGATAAAGAGAAAATATAGAAAACAAAACTCAATGATTTGATGGCAAATTATGAAATTATATGATAATAGCCTCCAGTAACTAATAACAGAGCAGAGGAGTAAATGAGCCCTGGACTAGGTCAAGAAGACACCTTGGAGGGGCTTGGGAATTGAACTAGGACTTGAAAGATAAGAACAGAATGAGGAGAAGAAAGGAAAGAAGATTAGTAGAGTTATAATTGAGTTGAAAAGGAGCCCAGTTGGATGGAGCTAGGCACCTGGAAGGTGAGGTCAGTAAGGATGGCCTTGGACTGTGGTAGTCCTTCATATCCAATAGAACTACCTTAAATTAGTCATTTTCCACCTTGGCTTCACATGAGAAGCAATGGGGGAGCTTTTAAAGCCACACTCTGGGCAAATTAGTTTAGAATTTCTGAGATGTTCCAGGCATCATGAATTTTTAAAGCTCCCTGGTGATTCCAATGTACAGCTAGTGGTTGGGAGCCACTCTCATGAGAAAACTTCTACAAGTTCTGGGAAGGAAGAGCATCATTCAAAAGTCAAAACAAGATAATAAGTGCACCTCATGATTGTGCAAAATACTTCCCCATCTTTCCAATTGACTTGAAACTGAATTTAATTTTGCTCAAGTTCAAGGAGACTGTAGATAATCATGTCATGCTAATCTACATTGACATTGCATGATGTTTTTAATGCTACAGCTTTTGAACTCCAGAACTGAAGCACCCTTAAAGATCATAGATGGGTCCAAATAGATTCCTTGGCCCATAGAAAAAATTATTAAAAGATTAAGTGAGTGTATTCTTTTTTAAATATATAGACCATTCAGTTAAAATAATTGTTAATAAAACATTATTAATGCAGAAAATTGACTGACCTGTGTTTCTTTACAAGGTTTGAAGGAGAAGTTCTGAAGGACTCTGACTAGAGCAAGTTTCATGTTCACGAGAGCAAACCTCATGCCAATGCAGTTTCTGGGTCCACTTCCAAAGGGTGTGTATATGTAAGGATCTATGTTGTCCTTGTTCTTTTTACTGAACCTAGTTCCATATTGGTAGATATTTTAAAAGTTAAAGACATAATACCTCTAAGAGTTACATGTTAGGGTTTCTTACTTAGGGCCCACCCCTCTACTAGCAGTACACAGGATACTTTTGTGGGCTAGTCATTGAAATCCTGCTATGCATATTTTGCTATGAGAATTGTAAGGTACAGATCCTTTCTACTCTCCTTACATTATAGGAGCTTTCAGTCTTGTTGAGAGGAGATAAATACTGTTGCAAAGTATATTTATTTCTAAACCCTCAAATTATAGTCAGGATGGTGATGTGTTCACACTACAAAAGGCACATAAGTGATGAGAATGACTGACAGAAAAGTAGATTCCTGCCTCAAGTCACCCTTATGTTGGTCATGAGGAAGGAGAAGAAGAAATTGTCTTGCACTACTTCAAAATTGTTATTTTGCACTTTCCTTCTCTCCTCTCCTCTCTTGTTTTTCTAATTCTCCTCCTTCTCCTCCCTACCTTGTCTTACCCCTCCTTCTCTCCTCCTTCTCCTCCTTCTTCTAATCTCCATCTCTCCCTCTTTCTCCCCCACACCTCCATAGAATAGTTTAAGTTAGATAATTTACACAGGCATATGATGCTACTGTATTGATGGAAAGCAGTGTCATCACTGCTTTCTTTGTCTATCTGTTCCACTAACCTATAAATTCTTTGAAGATTAGACCCATGTTTTTTATTCAAATTTGATTCCTGAAGATTTGATTATATTCAGGAAAAAATATTCATTTGTGGGACATAATAATAGCATTGTGATCATGTGTTTTTAAAAGAGTCCTTATATTTTGGACACTTATGACCCATAAGGACATAATTGAGGACCTTCATCTTAAGTTGCTGGGACTGTGACTGGCTATAGTTTTCTTTTATCTAGTCTGTGGTTTGTAAAGTGTGACAATGATCAATTTCATGATTTGAAAAAACCTTTTAAACATAAAAAGACAAGCAAATGATTGTACAAGCCCAGACTGTCCTGTAGAGAGGCAGAATATGCTTGAACCAGGCTGGTTCAGGGAGGGCTCCCTTCCCAGGGGCCTCCTACCTTTCAGGGAGGAACTTCTCAGGCTCTGTCCAGTACTTTGGGTCATGATGAAGAACATAGCTTGGAATCATCACCACCACCCCTTTGGGAATAAACATCCCATTGATCTCAACATCTTTTTTGCAGACCCTCTCAAGTCTCATAGCAACTGGGAATAATCTGAGTGTTTCATTCACCACCATGTCAAGATACTCCAACTGTAGCACAGTATCATAGGTGGGTGGTGCCTGAAAAGAAAGAAACAGATTTGGATAAATTGAGATTTTTGAATTAACTTTTAACTCAGTCCTTGTAGTACTGTTGAACTGTTAGAAGTTCCAGAGAACAACTCATACTGGCAAAGGACTGTGGCATTCATAAAGTATTTTAATAACTGTCATGCCCTTTGATGTGCTCAATGGCCCACTAAGATGTGTGGAGGAGTTATGAAAGCAGGAGACATTAGGGAAGGCTCTAACCCCAATGACTGAAATCCTTAGCATAACCATGTAGTGGTTTTTCTTTCTCATGGAAGCAAACATGACTAATAGGCTATGACCACTAGCATCAAATAAAATATGACAAAGTGATTGTCACCATTCAAAAAAGAGGTTACACGTCTGTAACCAAGAAAGTGAAAACAGATAGAAAAAGCAAATTCTCTGTGCGACAAGGATTATTGGCCAAACTTCTGGTTCATAACTCTTTTGGTTATATATACAAACAAAAACAGTTACAAAGCAGGATTTGTATTATATATATGTGTGTGTGTGTGTGTATATATATATATGCATATATACACAAAAGCAGGGCTTTTGTTATATACATAAAATGTGGAGAGAAACACTATATTATATAAAATCTCTATCAATAATTTGAGGAAAAACTAGTCCCTTTCTATCCCAAATATGACAAAAGAAAGTTCTGGTGGATGTTATCAGAGCATGTGATTTCAGTGCCAGGCAAAGTTATGAAAAGGATAGAACCCCACACAGCCCTGTCCTCACTTGCTGAAACAGTCTCCTAGTTGTTGCTTCAGGGCTGGACTGTAATCTCTGAAGAACATCCCTTTGTGCTCACCTCACTGCCACACAAAGACCAGCCCAAAAGCCATGTCTCTTCATAGCACAAAGAATCCAAGTTTTGGCAGAGGTCTGAAAACAGTGTGGTTGATATGCACCTAGTACTTAGTGTTATATTTGAAAGGCAATATTATAGAGTTTAAGAGTTTAGCTCAGAAGTCAGATACCCTGGTTCCTAGCTTGCTTCTTCACCAGTGGTTACCTGACTGAAACATGAGACACATGTGGGGCAGAGCTGAGTCAACCTGCACAGCGCACCCAGGGCCAGGCTCCATCAGATCACAGCCAGACCAGAGCAAGTCCTGCCAATATCAGCAGAGCTCACTATCAAGACGTGTGAGCAATATGCATATTGTTAAATGCCAGGGAGGTTTTTGGATGTTTTTTTACTTAGCATTATTGTGGTAACAGAAAGCAGATGAACCAGGGAGAGGACTGTTTTACAAAGATCTTATACTTCTGCCAATAGCAACCATTCCCTATGCTTCCTTCTTTTTATTTTGAGAGCCTTCCTACATATTGTGAATGAAAGAATCATGATTATGCTTTTTATAAAAATTCTCCTGGGAAGTGGTGAGGAAGCATCTTTGCTAAGGCTTCACCTCCTCCCTCCTTCTCCATGTACTGTCCACTCACCTTATTGGGTAAAACTGTATCAATTTCCTTCTGCACTTTCTGCTGGACATCAGGGTGAGTGGCCAGTTCATATATAATGAAGGAGAGAACACTGCTCGTGGTTTCATAGCCAGCAAAAATAAAGATAATTGATTGGGCCATGAGCTCCAGATCGGACAGAGCTGAAAGGAGAGAAAAGACATTTTAGGTAAATCAGGTCAATGTAGGGCATCACAGTTTAGATGAAAAGAAATCTAAGTGGAACCTTCAAATCCCCAGGGGAAAAAATAGAAAAGCAATTCAGAGTCTCACTGGGGGTGGTTTCACTCTGATGTGTGTCTTACAGAGCCAGAGCAAGGCAAATCATTTTAATCCAGTTTTCCCCCAATGTCTTCAAGAAAGTAGACCATCCGCTCCTCCTCGTGCCATCCCTGCCACCTTCACAGCTGGGTAATTTCCAGAGAGAACATTTCTGCATAACATACTCAGTGTCATGGTGTGCTCCTTGAATGATCCTAAAAGTACTTTATTGTAAATTAATATGGGGTAGTCTTCTCTCCCAAGAAAAATGTAATTCATTTTAGCTACAATATACTTTGACAAACTTTGAGAGAATTTGCAACATTAATGGCTAGATGTATGGAAAATTAAGGGACCTTTCCTTTAGATATGTTTGAGGGAACTTAAGAGACCAATATTGGAATACAGACCACCTCTTGCTACTCAAAGTGTGGTCCGTGGGTCATAAGCATCTGTGACCTTATTAGAAATGCAAAGGCTGGGCATGGTGGCACACACCTGTAATCCCATCACTTTGGGAGGCCAAGGTGGATGGATCACCCGAGGTCAGGAGTTCAAGACCAGCCTAACCAACATGGAGAAACCCCTTCTCTACTAAAAATACAAAATTACCCAGGCATGGTGGCGCATGCCTGTAATCCCAGCTACTTGGGAGGCTGAGGCAGAATAATCGCTTGAATCTGGGAGGCTGAGGTTGTGGTGAGCTGAGATCATGCCATTGCACTCCAGCCTGGGCAACAAGAGCGAAAACTCTGTCTCAAAACAAAACAAAACAACAACAACAACAACAAAAACAGAAATGCAAAATCTCAAACCCCACCATTGAACTACTGATTCAAGTCTGAATTTCACAAGATGTGGTAATTTGTGTGCATAGCCCAGGTTGAGAAGTATGGATTATATCTTTGAGAGGCACCAGGTAATAGACCCAGGCTATAGGTCTCAGAATTGACTATCTCAGGATGTACAGCAACTGAAGATGGACAAAAAGCTAGATGAGTGGTGATTGATTGCAGTCTGATGAATGGCATTAAAATGGTATAAGCTCTTGTGATTGCAAGTTGGCCCCTCTCTTGATTTTTTTCCTGAGAGAAGCTCAGGATGGCCCATCACTGGTCTGTTTGATCAGGACTGGATTAGGACATTTAGAGACCGGGAACACAGAAATAAATATAGTGCCTGTTCCAACCATGTAACTCACCACCAAAACCAATATGAAAGGAGTGTGAGAAATGTCAACAGAGCTGTGATTTACCAGTGAAGATTTCTGTGATGCAGTTGTGGGTAAATTCAACTATCTAATAATTGTATTCTGTTACCATGAACCTGATGATACTGATGTGAAACTAAACTATAATCTCAAAGTTTAGAGCTCTGCTGTCCAATGTGGTAGCCACTATTGACATGTGGCTATTTAAAATCAAATTTTATTCAATTAAACTTAAATACAATTTAAAATTTTTCATCAGTGGCACTAGCCACATGTGCAGTGCTCAATAGCTGTATGTGTCTAGTGATTTCTAGATGAAACACTAAAACAGTAGGCTATTTCCTTTATCACAGCAAGTTGTATTGGGATAGATAGAGAGATGATAGCTAGATAATCAGTAAGTAGATAGATGATAGATGGACAGATGATAGATAACAGACAGACAGAAGTAGATGTAGACATGGACATATTTAAATCTGTATGCCAAAGTCAGCCTACTCCTGCTCTCTAGAACCAATGATTAAATATTCAGGAATTTTGTGACATGATTGCCAAATCTTGGTGGCTTGAAACTGAACATGGCCATCATTTTGCCACTCATAGTAACAATGACTTCAGTAAAAATCGTACATGGGTTGTAAAACTGGTAGGTGAAAGACTGAAGACAAAGGATATTTACACAGTCTCAGAGGTTTTCCCAAAAGTTACTTATCCATTGCAAAGGAAAAAATAACTTCATAGTTGATTAACCTGCTGAACACACTTTCACCAAAAATTGCCAGTTAAAATCGCCCTTATTTGGACAGCATGGCTCCTGATTAGGTGTTAGATGCATTAAGTTGCTGCAAAAGTAATTGCGGTTTTTGCCATTGAAAGCAATCACAAAAATTGCAATTATTTTTGCAGAAACCTAATAAATTTCCAGGAAGAAATTTTAATTCTGTGGATCTGGAGGAGGCTGAGAACTGGCATTTGATCTTATGTAGGTGATCCACAGACTGCTGACTCTTCCTGGCATGCCAGTTTTCCTTAGGGTTGCCCTTTAAGCTTAGAACATGGCTATCTATGCCTGCATGCCTCTAGAAGTTGCCTCCAGCTACCATTTTAACCTCCAAACTTGTGTCATTCTGCTATGTGGCAGAAATTCTCATCTACCTGGAATACTTCCTGCACATTTTCAGAACAAAACCTTCCCTCTGAGTGCCCCACCAGTAGCCCTCAGAAGCACTCTTTTGTTACCTTTGTGGGTCTCAGAGTCTTCTGAATTCTGAGAGTCAATCATCAGCTGAAGGAAATCCACTCGGTGCTAGAAGCAAAAAGAGAAATTTTATTGACAGAAAGTGACTCGTGAAGTCAGAAGTTTATCAGAAGTGCAGTCCTCAACCTCCCTTCTGAGAATATAGCCCCTTGGAGACCAGAAATCTGATGGGTGTTGCCTGAGTCACCAGTGAAAAGGAATATCCGTCTAAATCCTTGGAAAGCAGGATGTTTTCCTGAAACAAATCTGGCTAAAATGTTCAATTGCTTTTTGGTCTTTTCCCTGGTCCTAACTGCATACCCATGAAGAAGTCCTGGGCCTTTTATTCTTCTGTCTTCTTCATCACCAATGTCCACAAAGATTATTCTCCTGACATTTCCGGAACTTATCAGCAGCTTTGGTGGGAGCACTTTCAAATACTGCAACATTCCCCAAATCTATACAATCTTCAGTGACACCTGGGTTACCCCTTCTTGCCCCCCTGACCTGCAGATATCTTTCGGCTGGACTCCAGGGCTCATGAAGGCAAAGCTGAGTTAGCCAGCCTTGCAGCCTCAATTCCCAGAGAAGACCTCTGTTCACTCGAGGCTGTCAGAGGGCTCAAATGTAACACACACTACACTTCAGCAGGTGGCCTGATAGGACCTTTCGTTGGAGAATGTGTAAAATAATAGCCTTGTACTTGAAATGACTCTTTACCAATCTATGATCTAGAGAAAGCATAATACCAATAAAATGTATTTCCAAACAGTAATGTTTATCCTTTGACAATTTATTGAAGGGAAGTGCTGTGATAAGGTTTTATCTGAATAATATTTATGCTATGGCATACTAATTCTTGTGCCTGATATCAAATTTTAAGTGCTCTCTCTGACTCATTCTCATATCTCCTTCCTCAAACTCCACTTTCTGCATTCCTACCAAATGAATTATCTTGCTCTAAACATAAGTACTCTTTATGTTAAAATCTTTCTCTAAAAACATACAGGGAAGTGCACCAATCAGATGTATATTTCTAAAAAATTATGAAAACTAAACATCCTCCTATAACTACCACCACGTTTTACCTTTTGTGTCTCTTTGAGGCGACCTTCTTTTATCTGTTTTACAGATTTTGTTAGAAAACTTATAACTTTTCTTGGAAACACAGTGATATTTAATGCTTCAAGAATTGGGGTAAGGAATGGAAAGACTTCTGTAGAAAAAAAAAACCAACAGAAAATGAAACCATTGTGAACGTGCAAAATTTACCTGGAGCAATTCTAATTTTCTCTACCAATCAGAAGAGTGAAATACATCAGTGTTCTCAACTGGAAGCCATTCCTTCTATGACTTTTGCCCCTCTTCCAGGCCAGTGGCTGAGCAAGGGAAGGTCTGTGCATAGGGACCACCACTACAGCAATGAGATCAGCAGCCCCTTCTGCATCTTTTGAATGATGAAAGGAACAAAATTCAATGCCCTAATCTCTTTGCCTTTATGTATTGGGCTATGGTCTCTTAGGATAACCCAAATCATAATTTGCTGCTTAAATTAATCATGCTGTTCAAGAAATCAGATAGAAATAACACAGTGTATCTCTGTCACCTATCATAGGATAAAGCTAAAATCAATAAGGTAACAAAAATTGGGAAACTCACACATACGTGGAAGTTAAACAATAAACTTTTAAGCAACCAATGAGTTGAAGTAGAAATTAAAAGGGCAAATAGAAACTGTTTTGAGCTGAACAAAAATTAAGATGTGATAGGCCAGAATGTCATGGTATTTAGCAAACAAGTGCCCAGAGGGAAATTTATAGTTGTAATGTCTAAATTTAGAGGAAAAAAAACCACAAATCAATAATCTACATTCATGCCACAACACAGTAAACGGAGAAGGGCAAACTAAGCCTGAAGCCAGCAGAAGAAAGAAAATAATACAGACTAAAGTACAAATTCATGAACTAGAGAATTAAAAAAACCCTGAAAAATTAATATCATTTCTATGAAGTGTCCAGAATAGGCAAATCTATAGATGCAGAAAGTTGACTAGTGGTTATATACGACGACAGGATTTCTGGCAGGGGGTTGATAGCTAAACATGTATGAGGTTTCTAGAATGACAGAAATGTTTTAAAGTTTACAATGGTGATGGTCGTACATATCTTCAAATGTACTACAAACCATTAAACTGTACATTTTAAGTGGATGAATTACATGGTGATTTACATCTCAATAAAGCAGTTATTTTTAAGAGAGAGGGAGAGAAAAGGAAATAGTAGTCCACATACTTATTGAGAGAACAAATGGATCTAATGGATTAAATCTTAAAAGCTTCTTGGTGTTTTCCACAAAGGGGTCTTGTGGATTGTTGAGAGAGTCGATGTTCACTCCAAATGATGTGCTAGTGATCACATCCATGCTGTAGGCCCCAAAGACGCTGAGTGGAGAAAGATGTGGAAATTAAAATCAGCACCTCTTACCGTCCTTCCTCTATGCGTGCAGCAGGAAATCCACATGTCCAGTCAAGACAGACAAACAGCCACAGACTTTCAGAACTATTTACTGGATCATCTCCCATCACACTCCCTCAGAAGGTGATTATCAGGTGTCAGTGACACAGCTGGCTCTCCGCTGGGGGTGATGGAGACACTCAACTGAGTTAGACTTACCTCTGAGGTCAAGGAGCCCAGTCATAGAAAGACAGAGATCCACTATCAGACAACTGCAGTAGCATGTGTTAATTGTGGATGATACAAGATGGGTAAGCACTGTGCTTCAGCAGAACAAGAGTAGAAAAATTCACTCTTTCTAAGGGGCTCAAGACAGGTGACATTGCCTGACTACAGACTCTATGCCCAGAGCCGATTCCTCTTCAGCACTTTACAAAGCAACAGTACCATGTCCTGAGCTCCTAGAAATATCATCCTTATTCTCTATACTCCCTGCTCAAGCTTTGGAAAATTCCACTATCCCCAGCTGTGGTGAGCTGAGGTTGCCCTGATGGCAGAATTATTTTTGTAAAATATAATGACAAATGATGTCCTGGTTAAAAAAAACTCTCAAAATTTGATTTGGAAACTTCTATAGTAAGTGACCACATATCCCCGGTCTGCCCAGGACAGGCTCAGATTACACCTGTTGTTCCTGCATAAGTGTAGACAGCAAATAATAGGCTTGCCCCACCTATAGCATTTTTACCACCCTCTCTCTTTGAGACTGGAGGAAAAAGAAATGGTAGGAATTTTAATATTTAGTATTCTACTGATACCCTCAGAAAAAAAACATGAAATGATCAAAGTTATTCTAAGTTCTCCATTATAACTTTCCCACCCTACTCACTGCCAACCAACAGATACCAAGTGCCTTCCCCTTCCACCTTCCCATACACTCCATGCTTAAAACTTTGATACAATCACACTTTTCCCCCTAAAGGATGTATTTAGTCCTCCAGAATATCCAAGGTGACAATTTAACAGATATGTAAACCCTGACCTCTGTGCACAGGGGAGAAGATCCTTTTCCTCCAGCTGCCCCACCTCCTCATCGGAGCTGCCCCATCTTGGGAGACCCATTGAAGTTGCATTACCACAGCCCTCCTTTTGTCTGGTCACTGGAATAACCCAACAGCGGGAGTATCAGCTCCATAGCGGGCAGCTGGAGGGGCTCATGACAGCTCAGAACCCCATGGCTGTGTTCCTACTTACTGTTTCAAGGTGACAGGCTTGCCTGTCTCTGCTTCCCGCCTCAGATTTCTCACCAACACATCTCCATACTGGGCAATGATAGGGACCATCTAAGCACAAAACACAACACCACCCATAGTTAAATGTGCAGACATAAGTCCCAGAAGGACATGACTTTGCCTGGCATGGAACAATAAGTGACATTGTATAATGAATTTTATGATGTGTTTTCTGTACATAAAAAGACTATTTTTAGGAAGCTCAAATTCAGCAGACTACTCCTCGGAAAGGAACTCTGATCTTACTTTCTACCTGTCCCCACCTGATTCATTCTTTAAGTTTCTAATTAAAACTCAAGTTATTTTCATACCTCCTTGAGTTTTCCACTGGTGAATGTTGGAGACAGCAATGATCGTATTCTCTTCCATTCTTCATCCTCAGCTATAGAGATGGCACTTTTCATAAATCCCACTGGACCAAAAGGCTAGAGTTCAAAGCAGAAAGATTTTGTCCTACATCAGTTGTGGAGGTCTCCATGGTTGTAGAAAATGTGTTAAACAGGCATCATGTATTTAACAAATATTTAGTGACTGTCTACTAAGTGACAGGCCCTATGACAGATGCTCAATAGGATTTATCCCACATGCCCAGTGTCCTGGGATGTATTTGTGTGTGGGGGCAGTGTTTGGGAGACCCAGCCACCTGATGTGGTCTCCAGCCTGTATATCCCAGTCTCCTTTTACATGCAAATTCTCCACATGGTAGGGAACCTGTTCTTCCACTGGAATAGACAGGATCAACACCTAGCACTCGTGCAGTGTAGAGAGAGAGTGGAGACAGAGAGGCAGGTGGCTTTGTTGGACTGTATGTTGCCTCAGACGAGCTCTGTCTTTATGTTCACCTAAACCATGGGCAACATGAAAAAGAGGTGCCTTGATGTGGTAGATTTAAAAAAATATACAATGAGAACACATGGACACAGGAAGGGGAACATCACACACTGGGGCCTATTGTGGGGTGGGGAGAGGGGGGAAGGATAGCATTAGGAGTTATACCTAATGTTAAATGATGAGTTAATGGGTGCAGCACACCAACATGGCACATGCATACATATGTAACAAACCTGCACGTTGTGCACATGTACCCTAAAAAAAGTATAATAAAAAAGGTAGGTAATACTTTTAAAACTCACAACGTATTTTGAAGAAATAATGCGATTCTATTAACATTCTTTCCTCTTAATTTTTTATTCCATGGATAGAAAAAAAGAAGAAAGAGATAATTATTTTTGCCAACTTGGATCTGGCCTATCAAGCCAGCATGCTTGAAACTCTCTTTCATCTTCCATAGCCATATTTTGTTTTATAATGAGTACTTACAGTACTCTTTTATGTTAAAAATTCAGCAAACTAGGGAGAGAAAATTCCTCCATTTGATAAAGAGAATCTACAAAAAAACCCACTTCATCTAAATCATTCTTGATGATGAAAGACCAAATGCTTCCTTCCTAATATTAGGAACAATTCAAAAATTCAACACATTTATTTGACATTATACTGGGAAAAAGAATTAAAAGGCATACAGATTGGAAAGGAAATAAAAGAATTGTCTCTATTTTCAAGTGACATAATTGTCAATGTATAAAATCTCAAGGAATATACAAAAAGACTTCTAGAAATACTAAGTCAGCTCTGCAAGGTTCTATGATACAAGATCAACAAACAAAAACCAAGCATGTTTCTATGTACCAACAATCAATATCTGAAAATACAAGAAAAACATAATATCATTTACAATCACTCCAACAAAAATGAAATACTTTAGCTGTAAATCCAACAAAACATGCACAGGATCTCTATGCTGAAAACTGCAAATTGCTAAAAGCAATCAGAGAAAATCTAAGGAAATGGAGAGGCATACTATGTTCACGAATTGAAAGACCAAACATAGTGAAGATAAAGACTTTCCCTAAATTGATCTATACATTTAATTCAATTATTGTTAAAATAACAGCATGTTTATTTATAGACACTGAGAGACTCATTCTGAATTTTTATGGAAAAGCAGAGGACCAGGAAGAGCTAAAACAAATCTGAAAAAATACATCCATAAAAGTGGGAAGAATCACTCTACATGATGCTAAGAGTTACTGTACAGCTATTAGAGTCACCAGTTTGTTGTTGGTGGAGGAATAAACACAGTGATCAATGGGACAGAATAGCAAATGAAAGATGCAAAGAAATATGCCCAATTAATTTTTAACAATATGCCCACATTTCCAAAAATGGCTTTGGAACAACTGGACAACTACAAGCCACAAAAAATGAACGTTGATCTAAATCTCATACCTTATACAAAAAATAACACAAAATAGATAGTAGAGTTACATTTAGTAAAGCATTAAACTTTATGACTTTTAGAAAAATTGGCAATATAAGAAGGAGGGCTAGGCAAAGAACTTTCAGACTTGACACCAAAAGCACAATCCATAAAAAAAATATTAATACATTGGCCTCCTCAAAATAAAAAAAGTTTTCCCTGATAAAGACCCTCTTAGAGAAAAACACTCGTGACTGTAGGATAGTAGCAGGAAGCCATACGGAGATGGAATGTGTCTGCATCTTGATCATGCTGGTCATTGCACAAATCTACAAATGTGATAAATTTGCATAGAACTACCCACACACTCAAGACCAGCCTGGCCAATAAGGTGAAACCTCATCTCTACTAAAAATACAAAAATTAGTAGGGCGTGGTGGTGCAACTTGTAGTCCCAGCTACTCGGGAGGTGGAGGCAGAAGAATCGCTTGAACCCTGGAGGTGGAGGTTGCAGTGAGCCAAGACCACACCACTGTACTCCCATTTGGGTGACAGAGTGCGACTCAGTCCGAAAAACAAACAAACAACAAACAACAAACAAAAACAAAAACAAAAAACTACCCACACAAATGAGGGCACATAAAACTGGTGAAATCTGAATAAGCTCTGTGAACTGTATCAATGTTAATTTCCTGTACTGCAGTAATGTGAATATACTGTATTTATAGTTATGCAAGATTGCAAGATGTTACCATTGGGGATGGGCAGGATGAAGTGTACATGGAAGCTTCCTGCACAGTTTTTAGGCAACTGTCTATGAATATATAAGAATTTCAAAATATAAATTTAATCAATCAATGAGTATTTTAATTTCAAAAAATGGATGCTTACCCTCCGGTTTGTGAAGACAGAATAACATTCTTTCACTAGCACTGTTTTGATCATGTCGGGATCTGTGATAGCCAGCATAGGCTGTTGACAGTCATAAATACTGTGTGGAGAAAACAGAGTTGATTAAACATCAACAGCCTTATGCTACAGCTGGAGCCAAACCCAGGAAGCCAGACTTTGATCCTGACATTACATAATCCTCTAGATGTACAATACACAGTAATCTTAAGTTCTAGTTCATTAGGTATAACTCACAGCAAGAGTCTGACACAGGAGCCATCCAAGTCTTCATACGATGAAGGGTAATGTGGGCCAAACAGGGAAGAGAGATTGAAAGACAAAAGAGCTCTTCAAAGAGATCGTGGTTAGAAATGACAGGAGAGCATTTGTTAAGCTGGGTGGTGCATACGTGGGTATTTCCCATGCCATTCTCCACAATGTTTCATATGTTTAAAATATTTCCCTTTAAAAAGAGTATTAGGTCCATGGAAAATTGAAGGCAAGTAAATCATCAAATGCTCACAAGGACTAAATGTTTCAAGGGCAGTTGCTGTGGGGCCCAAGGACATCCAGAGCTGTGTGTCCTTTCTACTCAGTCATGTTGCCTGTATGGGCCATGCCAGATCCACAGCACCCTGCAGGCAGCACTGTGGTTTCTGAGGACTTGATGAGAGAAGATGAAATACAAACAGGCAAAACCTCCCTGATGCTTCTAGTGAATGAACACACCACTGCACCTCTTCCACCGCTCTTGCCAAACCTCTAGCCCCTCTGACAGGGAACAGCTGCTGCAGTTGGCTGAGGCCACCTTATAAAATCACAGTCCATCAGCCACCAGGGAACACAATGGTTTAAGAATATTCAGCATTTCTTCAAATTCAGCAGAAATGTATAGACAAAGATATATTTATATATCCTTCTATTATAAAGTCTTGGCTTAAAGTTAATAATAAAACAGAATGAAAAATTCCACACTTACACAGAAAGTTTAAAAAAAAGAAACAGCAGAGCATGGTTTCCCAATCTGTTTCTCTATATCTCTCAATCCTTCTTTCAAAAGCATGTTAAATCCAAAGTTGAAATGAAAGAGTTTTGGCTTTTAGTTGAAAGTGAATCGATGTGGGAAGGAGATGATGCCATGCATTTATGAGCACATATTCGAAGGGTCTGAGACAATGCATGTGATAAAAGGGCATCAAGGGAAGAAAAAAAGAAGGGGGGAATAGGCAGACACTGGACAGAACGTGATGCTGGGAGTCCCTGGGCCACCAAAGCTTGGAGAAAAGCGGTAACCACAATGGTCCCAGCCTAGTTTAGACCGAAGACCTCAACACTTGGTGACATATGGGATCCTTGGTAGGACAAATCTCAAAAAGTTGTTTTACAATAGCGAGTGTGAACATTGTGAGAACCAAAATTATGACACATGTGTGTGTGTGTATGTGTCAGTGTGTCTGTGTGCCTATGTGTGTGATTAAAAACCTTGACAAATAAATCAAAGAAGGCTATGATGAGTGGATTCTCACGCTTGTGTGCCTGATAACAAAACTATCACAAAATACTTGGCGAAACCACCAGCTTGCAGAAAGCCCATCCCAACCTTACACAAAAATATTTCTGCAAGGACACCTGCCCAGCAACTGCCTGTCCAACCTTGGTGTGGCATCACCCTTGTTACTGATCTTTGTAGTGAAGGAGAACTATTTCAAAATCCACATGAAGTCCTCCTCATATTTTCTGTGGAACATCTTTGTCTTCCTTTACCTCCCTGAATTTGCACATAGCTTATAATGGCACACAGATTCCCATTCTAATACTCTTCTCCCAAATACATGTCTTCTTCTTTCAGAAAACCTCTCTGTTTGTAGTTAGGCTGGCAAGAGCTTCATCGCAAGAGGCTCTGGGCTGAGACTATCCTCTGTGCAGTGGGGTAAACTCATCATAGAAACAAGTCTATCCAATGGAATCTTCCAGAATACTCACCCCCAGACTTTTCTATACTTTTTATAACATTCCATGTCAAACGTCCAATAGCCCTGGGAGGAGAAACAAAATAATATTTCATTATTATTTTAAGTGTACTTAACCCTGCCTCTAATTGGGGTTGAAAACAGTCAAATCCAATGAAATTAGACTTGCTGGCAGTTAGAGGAAGCTTATTTAGAGATGTCATAAGAGAAAGGAAACAAAATAGAGGAGGTATTTGAAATGGGAAATTTAAAATCACTCTTGAATTTTCTTTAAGTGTTGTCGATACTGAATGTCTTATCCTTGTGTATAAATACTAAGTAACTCCTTGTCTTTCTGATGTCTCTTTGCTTTTTCATGTGTTGTCTCTAAAATCTCATAAATCCTTGAATGATCACCTCTAGGGGCATGTGGAGAAACTGAGGCTGAGGGAATGTGAGTGAGCATCAGAAGGGAACGTGCAGTCTTTTGTCTCTTTGTTCTTCATCCTTTTCATTTATTTCATGAGCTCACTCTAGAATTCTAGCAGAATTAGAAAGTTACAGACACCAGGGACCTCTTTTAGTCTAGCAGATTTAGATAAGTGTGAGGCATGTTTGTTGAGTGAGAAAATGAGTGAGTGACAGAATGACAAAGTGGACTCGCTTTCCAGTTTTCCAGCTTAACGTGAAAGTTCTGAGAAAATGTCACCTCTACACATCGGAGACAGAAAATTATGACACTTGCTCCGAGTTTGCACTGAAACTTATAAAAAAAACCTTCCTGTTTCTACATTTCAAGGGTGAAGTTTTAACTATGGAAAAGAAGGTCCGAGGAATGTGTATCTTGGGGGTACATCTACTAAAGATTTGACATGGGAAAGTGGTGGGTTTCAGGCCTCTTAGCCCAAGCCTGCATGTGTACATCCAGATGGCCTGAGGCAACCAAAAACTACAAATAAGTGAAACAGCCAGCTCCTGTCTTAACTGATTGACCAACCTTACAACGTTCCATTATGACTTGTTACTGCCTTGCCCCAACTGATCGATTGATCGACCTCGTGACATTCTTCTTCTGGACAATGAGTCTTATGATCTCCCTACCATGCACCTTGTGACCCCCTCCTCTGCTGACAATAGATAACTTCCTTTAACTGCAACTTTCCACTGCTTACCCCAGTCCTATAAAACTGACCCACCCCTATCTCCCTTTGCAGACTCCTTTTCGGACTCAGTCAGCCTGCACCCAGGTGATTAAAAAGCTTTATTGTTCACACAAAGACTGTTTGGTGGTCTCTTCACATGGACACAAATGACATTTGGTGCCAAAGACCTGGGACAGGGGGACTCCTTCGGGAGTCCCATCCCCTGTCCTCGCCCTCACTCCATGAGGAGATCCACCTCTTGGGTCCTCAGACCCGCCAGCCCAAGGTCATCTCACAAATTTTAAATCGGGTAAGCGGCCTCTTTTTATTCTCTTCTCCAACCTCTCTTGCTATCCCTCCACCCTTCAATCTCTCCCTTCCTTAATTTCAGTTTCTTTCCCTTTCTGGTAGAGACAGAGGAGATACGTTTTATCCATGAACTCAAAACTCTGGCGCCAGTCACGGACTCGGGAACAGTCTTCCCTTGGTGTCTAAATCACTGCCAGGACACCTGCCTGGTTATTCACCCACATTTCAGAGGTATCTGATCACTGTGGGGATGCCTGCCTTGATCATTCACCTTGGTGCAAGTACCACCTCCCCTGGGTCGCAAGTATCACCTTCCCTGGGTGGCAAGTACCACCTTCCCTGGGTGGCAAGCACCACCTTCCCTGGGTGGCAAGTACCATCCCCCCTCTCTCCATGTCTCTACCTTCTCTTTTCTCTGGGCTTGCCCCCTTCACTATGGGCAACCTTCCAGCCTCCACTCCCTCTTCTTCTCCGTTAGCCTGTGTTCTTCAAAACCTAAAACCCCCTTTGACTAACACCTGACCTAAAACCTAAATGCCTTATTTTCTTCTGCAATACCGCTTGGCCTCAATACAAACTGGACAATGGTTCCAAATAGCCAGAAAATGACACTTTTGATTTCTCGATCTTATAAGACCTGGATGATTTTTGTTGAAAAATGGGCAAATGGTCTGAGGTGCCTGACATCCAGGCATTCTTTTATACATCAGTCTCTCCCTAGTCTCTGCTCCCAGTGTGACTCATCCCAAATCTTTCTTCTTTCTCTCCTGTCTCTTTCTTCAGTCTCCACCCTAAGCTCTGAGTCCTTTGAATCCTCCTTTTCTATGAACCCATCTGACCTCTCCCCTCCCCACCAGGCTGCTCCTCACCAGGCCAAGCCAGGCCCCAATTCTTCCTCAGCCTCTGCTCCCCCACCCTGTAATAGAAGTATCACCTCCCCTCCTCACACCCACTCCACCTTACAGTTTCATTCCGAGACTAGCCCTCCTCCACCTGCCCAACAATTTCCTCTTAGTCAGGTGGCTGGAGCTGAAGGCATAGTCAAGGTACATGTGCCTTTTTCTCTATCGACCTCTCCCAGATCAGTCAGCGTTTAGGCTCTTTCTCATCAGACCCCACTAAATATATACAGGAATTCCAATATTTAACTCAGTCCTGCGATTTAACCTGGAGTGACTGAAATGTCATCCTGACCTCTCCCCTCTCCCCAGATGAGCAGGAAAGAGTTGATACCCTAGCCCAATCTCACACTGACACCCACCAGTGCCATGAGCCAGACCTTCAAGAAGGCATCAGGGCAGTTCCCCAAGAGCATCCCCATTGGCAGTACAAGACGGACTCCCCAGGTATAGCTAGGTGAGATTACATGGTCTCCTGCCTAGTCTAGGGGTTCAAAAAAGCAGCATACAAAGCTGTTAATTATGACAAGCTAAAGGAAACTACCCACGGTAAAGATGAAAACCCAGCCCAGTTCATGGCCCACTTAGCACCTACCATTAGACGCTTCACAGCCCTGGACCCAGAGGGGCCAGAAGGCCGCCTTATCCTTAATATGCATTTTATGACCCAAACCTCTCCTGACATTAGAAAAATACTCCAAAAATTGGATTCCAGGCCTCAAACCCCACAACAGGACTTAAATAGCCTCACCTTCAAGATGTATCATAATATACAGAAGAGGCGGCCAAGTGACAATGCATCTCTGAATTATAGCTACTTGCCTCCAGTGTAAGACAACCCACAACCATGTCTCCAGCATACAAAACCTTCAGAACATCCAAGCCACAGCTCCCAGGGGCTCCTTCAAAACCTCCTCATGGACCTTGCTTCAAATGCCAAAAGCCTGGCCACTGGGCCTCGGAATGCCCACAGCCTGGGATTCCTCCTAAGCGGTGGCCTGTCTGTGTGGGCTCCAACTAGAGGTTGGACTGTCCGCCTCACATCGCCACTGCTTCTAAAGTTCCTGGAGCTCAAACCCAATGTTTCTTGGCTGACTCCTTCCCAGATCTCCTTGGCTTACTGGCTGAAGACTGATGCTGCCCGATCACCTCGGAAGTCCCCGGAGAATCACGGATGCCAAACTTCAGGTAACTCTTACAGCAGAGGGTAAGTCCATCCCCTGTGTAATCGATAGGGGGTATACCCACTCCACACTACCTTCTTTTCAAGGGCCTGTTTCCCTTGCCCCCATAACTGTTGTGGGTATTGATGGCCAGGCTTCTAAACCTCTTAAAACTCCCCAACTTTGGTGCCAAATTGGGCAACATTCTTTTATGCACTCCTTTTTAGTTATCCCCACCTGCCAATTCCCTTATTAGGCTGAGATATTTTAACCAAATTATCTGCTTCTCTGACTATTCCTGGACTATAGCCACATCTCATTGCCACCCTTCTTCCCAACCCAAGGCCTCCTTTGTGTCTTCCTCTTGTGTCCCCCCACCTTAACCCACAGGTATGAGACACCTCTACTCCCTCCCTGGCAACTGATCACATGCCCATTACTATCCCATTAAAACCTAATCACCCTTACCCAGCTTAACGCCAGTATCCCATCCCACAAGAGGCTTTAAGGGGATTGAAGCCTGTTATCACTCACCTGCTACAGCATGGGCTTCTAAAGCCTACAAACTGTCCTTATAATTCCCCCATCTTACCTGTCTAAAAACCAGACAAGTCTTACAGGTTTGCTCAGGATCTGCGCCTTATCAACCAAATTGTTTTCCTATCCACCCTGTGGTACCCAACCCGTACACTCTTTTGTTCTCAATATCTCCCTCCACAATTCACTATTCAATTCTTGATCTTAAAGATGCTTTTTTCACTATTCCCCTGCACCCCACATCCCAGCCTCTCTTTGCTTTTACCTAAACTGACCCTGACACCTATCAGTCCCAGCAGCTTACCTGGGCTGTACTGCCACAAGGCTTCTGGGACAGCCCTCATTACTTCAGCCAAGCTCTCTCTCATGATTTACTTTCTTTCCATCCCCCTGCTTCCCACATTATTCAATATGTTGATGACCTTCTACTCTGTAGTCCCTCCTTTGAGTCTTTTCAACAAGATACCCTCCTGCTCCTTCAACATTTAGTCTCCAAAGGATATCGGGTATCCCCCTCCAAAGCTCAAATTTCTTCTCCATCCGTTACCTACCTCAGCATAATTCTTCATGAAAACACATGGGCTCTCCCTGCTGATCATGTCTGGCTGATCTCTCCAACCCCTTCTACAAAACAACTCCTTTCCTTCCTGGGCATGGTTGGATACTTTTGCCTTTGGATACCTGGTTTTGCCATCCTAACAAAACCATTATATAAACTCACAAAGGGAAACCTAGCTGTCCCCATAAGTCCTAAATCCTTTCCTCACTCCTCTTTCCATTCCTTGAAGACAGCTCTAGAGGCTGCTCCCATACTAGCTCTTCCTGACCCATCCCAACTCTTTTCATTACACACAGCTGATGTGCAGGGCTGTGCAGTAGGAATTCTTACACAAGGACTGGGACTGTGCTCTGTAGCCTTTTTGTCCAAACAACTTGACCTTACTGTTTTAGGCTGGTCATCATGTCTCTGTGCAGTGGCTGCCACCACCCTAATGCTTTTAGAGGCCCTCAAAATCACAAACTATGCTCAACTCACTCCCTACAGTTCTCATAACTTCCAAAATATATTTCCTTCCTCACACCTGATGCATATACTTTCTGTTCCCCAGCTCCTTTAGCAATACCCACTCTCTGTTGAGTCTCCCACAATTACCATTGTTCCTGGCCTGGGCTTCAATCTGGCCTCCCACATTATTCCTGATACCACACCTGATCCCCATGACTGTATCTCTCTGATCCATCTGACATTCATTCTATTTCCCCATATTTCCTTCTTTCCTGTTTTTCACCTGAATCACAGTTAGTTTATTGATGGCAGTTCCACCAGTCCTAATCACCACTCACCAGCAAAGGCAGGCTGTGCTATATTATTTTCCACATCTATCATTGAGGCTACTGCTCTGCCCCCCTCCACTATCTCTCAGCAAGCCAAACTCATTGCCTTAACTTGGGCCCTCACTCTTGCAAAGGGACTACACATCAATATTTATACTGACTCTAAATGCTGTCCATATCCTGCACCACCATGCTGTAATATGGGCTGAAAGAGGTTTCTTCACTATGCAAGTGTCCTCCATCATTAATGCCTCTTTAATAAAAATTCTTCTCAAGGCCGCTTTACTTCCAAAAAAAGCTGGAGTCATTCACTGCAAAGGCCACCAAAGGGCCTCAGACCCCATTGCTCAAGGCAACAATTATGCTGATAAGACAGCTCAAGAAGCAACCAGTATTCCTACTTCTGTCCCTCATGGCCAGTTTTTCTCCTTCTCATCAGTCACTCCTATTTACTCTCCCACTGAAGTTTCCACCTATCAATCCCTCCCCACTCAAGGAAGATGGTTCTTAGACCAAGAAAAATATCTCCTTCCAGTCTCACAGGCCCATTCTATTCTGTTGTCATTTCATGACCTCTTCCATGTAGGTTACAAGCAACTAGCCCCCTCTTAGAACTTCTCATTTCCTTTAAGACATTTGCCCTGCATTTCACTCCATTCTTGGCTACCTTCCCCTTGTTCTTCGGACTCTCCTCCCATTCCCCCTTCTTGTTTACTTATACCGAACCCCATGAATAGCAATGAAAGTTTGATTGTAGACACTATGCTCTTTCTCATACACCATAAAAAATTGAACCTCCCCCTCTACCCAGTTGCCCCATCAATCCCCATTATGACCACTAAGGGCTGATGCCCTCACTAAATCCCTAAGAGTCTGGATGCAAGACACCTCTTTTGGCACTCCCTCTCATCTTTTCACTTTGCATTTCCAGTTTTGCCTTGCACAAGGCCTCTTCTTCCTCTGTGGCTCCACCACGTACATGTGTCTATCTGCTAATTTGACAGGTACATGTACACTAGTATTTCTTATTCCCAAATTGAAAAAATTCAATTTGCAAATGGGACTGAACAACTTCCTGTCCCCCTCATGACACCAACCAGACAAAAATGAGTTATTCCTCTAATCCCTCTACTTGTAGGGTTAGGACTTTCTGCTTCCACTATTGCCCTTGGAGCTGGAATAGCAGGTATTTCAACTTCTGTCACAACTTTCTGTAGCCTTTCTAATGACTTTTCTGCTAGCATTACAGATACATCACAAACTTTATCAGTCCTTCAGACCCAGGTTGACTCCTTAGCCCTAGTCGTCCTCCATTGCTGAGGCCTTGACCTACTCATTGCTGAAAAAGGAGTACTCTATATTTTTAAATGAAGAATGTTGTTTTTATCTAAACCAATCTGGCCTGGTATATGACAATATAAAAAAGCTTAAAGACAAAGACCAAAAACTCACCAGCCAGGCAAATACTTACTTTGGACCCACCTGGACACTTTCTAACTGGGTGTCTTGGCTCTTCCCTATTCTTAGTCCTCTGGTACCTGTTTTTCTCCTTCTGTTATTCGGGACATGTGTCTTCAATTGGTTTCTCAATTAATATAAAAACACATTCAGACTATCACCGATTATTCTATACAACAAATATTACTTTTAACAAGTCCATGGTACCATCCTCTGCCCCAAGATCTCCCCACAGCCTAAATTCCTAGTCCTTGTAACTCATTATAAAATTTTCTTTAAGGTGTCCACATGGCCCATAATCCCGCTTGAAGTAGCCCTGAGAAACATCATCCATTATCTCTCCATACCACCCCCCAAAAATTTTTGCTGCCCCAACACTTTGCCACTATTTTGTTTTATTTTTCTTAATATAAGAAGAATGAAACAGCCAGCTCCTGTCTTAACTGATTGACCAATCTTACGACATTCCATTATGACTTGTTCCTCCCCTGCCCCAACTGATTGATCAATCAACCTGGTGACATTCTTCTCTGCACGATGAGTCTTATGATCTCCCCACCATGCACCGTGTGGCCCCCTCCACTGCTGACAATGGATAACCACCTTTAACTGTAACTTTCCACTGCTTACCCCACTCCTATAAAACTGCCCCACCCCTATCTCCCCTTGCTGACTCCTTTTTCAGACTCAGTCGGCTTGCACCCAAGTGATTAAAAACCTTTATTGCTCACACAAAGCCTGTTTGGTGGTCTCCTCACACGGACGCACATGAAAGTAGGGAAATTATTGCTTTTGCAGAGGGAAAAAATATGAAATTCCTGGGCAGTAATTAGACAACAAAGCCCTCACTTAGGAGAACTAGAATCTGAGAAACAAGCCTCAGGTATGCAGGTCAGATTGTCTAAGCCAGAGAGCTGACTCCTGCTGCTGCTGGCCCTGTGGAGATGAGCTTGTAATTTTCCATCCAGGGACCAGGCCCTGAACACAGCATCAGATAAGGTTAGGCACAAAGGCTCGACCAAAGTCCCCAGTCCATGTGGCACATATGACATTCTATTTAGTGAAATTAAATATTTAATAATTTTGTCAAATCATCCCCTTTCTAGTGATTTTGCATGTGATTCTGCCTTTGTGTAAAAAATAAACCCATGAATTCATATTATGCTTAAATATCTGAGGTTAATAGACAACCACTATCTCATCTCAGTTACATCCACTCCCTGCTCAGACTCACCCACAAGACGCAGCCTTCAAAGGAAAAGAAGTAAAGCAGAACACCTTTGTTCTGTGTCTCAAAGTGGCAACAGATGTCATGGGGAGTAAGACCTGGGTTAAAGCCATGGTAATTCCCCAGCAAAATTTGGCATTCTTTGAAGAGGCTTCAAGCAGGTGCAAATGACCCAATGGTAAATACTTGATCTCCCTAATAAACTGAGTTTCCAAGCTGTGCAGGAGGAAGGGAAAAAAGCCTATTCATTAGCTCTTGCTACAGAGAGGAAAGTTTTACTCTCATGTCCACAGATAACAAGCCACAATCAGGGGCTCCTGCTCCTACTTTTAATACTAACTAAGTATGACTGTACCTTCCTGGGAACCTGCTGGAGCAAAAAGGAAATGCTCTTTATGGTGCTCAAAAAGTCTGCACATCAAGTTGTGAACATCAGATTGCTGGATCTACTTGACATTTGGACTGTCCAACTGAGGCAAACCTGAGGTTCCTGAGAGTTAGCAAGAGAGCCCCAGGGTAAACTTTGCCATGCTCTGGGTGATGCCTACATGCTATTTCTGAAAGTATAAAATCTCAGACCTTCCTCTTGAGGAGAAGCATTTTTACTGATGGAACTAAGTTGCTCTTTGCAATCATAAGAAGCAAAAGAGGAAGCTCAAAAACACTCACCTTACGGAAGGACAAAGCATTTCCCAAAAAAGGCAGAGGTGTGGGCCCTGGAATTCCAAGCTTCTTAAAAAGCCCATGTGTACGGGTTCCATATCTACAAAGTGAAACAGAAATCAGGTCTCAGGGATTGTGACTTTATAGATATAGGGGCTGGTGAGTCACTGACTGAGGAACTGGAATGATCAGGCAAAGGAGGTAACATTAAGGCAATAAAAAATAACAGTAACTCTGACGGCAATGATTATATTTGTTCATCAGGTCCTTTCGTGCTTCCACCATGAGACACCAAAAAGTTACAATGATTAGCTAAAAGCAGCTGAAGTCTTCATGGCCACAGTCGGGGATGAATATTTGATAAATGTTCTCAAATGTGAATGATCCTGAGAGGTTTGGGAAGGAATTCTTCCAGGCACTTCATTCCCTCATGTCTTTTTAGTAAGTGGACTATTCCCTGATTTTGGGATTCTCATCCTAGGTAGAAAGAGTGACAATTTTTCTTTTGTCTTCTGCAGTGATGATGAGATTTTGCATCACTGCATCCACTCAATCACAGGGGGTCACTGAGAGCCTATGGTGACCCTGTCTTTAGAATTTGCTCAGAGGCTTTTATGCTTTCCCTTTCTGCTAAGCTCTGACCCTGTTTTAGGATCTGGCCCTTCTTAAACTGTCATTCACAGAGAGATCTTGGAGGAGTCACAGAGTCCTTATTTCTACAGATTGACAGCTGTGCTCCAGGCTTCCATTGGCCTCGTAGAAGTGCGAACACCTTTCAGCTACACCTCAGTCTCTGTGGTCAGATGATCTGATTGATTTGAGCTATTGGGGAGGATGATTGACTCATATTTTCCTGAATGACAGTGTGCAGAAGAATCACAACTAATAACAAGGACATTCCTCCTCTTGTGGAATCTAGCCTTCCAACTGGTGATATCCACCTGATAAGCACAGTGCCAGTGATATGGTCTGAATCTGTGCCCCTACCCAAATCTCATGTTGAAATGTAATCCCCAATTCTGGAAGTGGGGCCTGATAGAAGGTGGTTGTATCTTAGAGGCAGTTTCTCGTGGTTTCACACCATCCCCCTTGGGTGCTGTCCTCTTGACAATGAGTTTTTATGAGATCTGGTAGTTTATAAGTGTGTGGCACCTCCTCCCCACCCTCTCTTGCTTCTGCTCCAGTCATGTAAGATCTGCCTGCTTCTCTTTCACCTTCTGCCATGATTGTAAATTTCCTGAGGGCTCCCTAGTGGCAGAAGTCGCTATGCTTCCTGTAGAGCCTGCAGAACCATGAGCCAATTAAATCTCTTTCCTTTCTAAATTACCCACCCTGAGATTTTTTTTATAGCAATGGAAGAAAAGACTAATACAGCCAGACATGCTCATTTTTTTTCAAGGTGATCAATTACAAAGCAGTCAGTTTATTGCGTCTGCACATCAACTGTCTCTGTAGGAAAACCCATCAAGGCTGCTGCTCCCTATAGCAGGCCTGCTTGCAACCCATCTTTGATGGGCCATGTATGGACTTCCCCAACTGGGGATTCTGGATATCTGAAGACCTTCCCAGTCTGAGGTTACTGAGGGGTGGAGGACTGGATGAAGAAGAAAAGTTGATGGAAGAGGTAGCCAGCCATCAATTCAACCATGAATCTGCTAGTCCCACAAGCTTGGCCCCAGACAGGCAAATTAGGAAAATGTGGTTCAAAAGTATGGTGTGTATAAATGGATCCATATGCCTCATATGTGCTTTCAGCTGAAAGGCAGGCACCTTCTAATGGCCAGGTACCTTCCTGTTGATAGCAAAAGATGGAGTATTCCACATAAGAAACCATAAAATGTTCCAGATAGTTGAATTAAAACCTTGTTTTCTCTTCTTTAAAGGGTAGCCCTTAAGGCAGTATAGGTTCCAAACATTCTAAACAAATCCAGTGACTCTGATAATATGTGGTAAAATACAACTAAGAAATGGCATGGAGGCTCATGTTTGGAGAACCCAGCAGAGACAGCATAGCCAGGCCCAATAGTGCATTTGGATCCTTGCCCCAGAATAGTTAGTGGAAGTGTGTGCACCATCTACCACAACCAGGGTGGCCTTGGGTTTTCCCACTCCTGTTCCTTCCTTTGTTGTCACAGCCATGGAAAATCAATGGCACTAATCTCTGCTTCTAAACTTTCTACATGTTACATGATCTCTCAGGCCAGGACAAACTATTGAGTTAATGTGTGAGCAGCATTGGCCCCTGAGGAAAGATCTAGGTGATTGTCTAGATTCACATGATTCCATGTCAAGGCAGAGGCTGTGCTGGGCAAACTTTAGTTTCTTTCCAGCTCCCCTCTGTTTGGTAGAGTAATGCTGCTTTTGGTTACAATGAAGAGGCTAACAGAAAAATCCGTCATCTATTGCATGTAACTGTATAGGCCTAAGAAGGGCATGGTCTACACTATAGCTTCGGAATCCTGGGCTGTACCGGCATCGTCTAAGGCTAAGGTATTGTCTGCCTGACTGCCAGAATCTGTAGTGACAGCCCCACAACATGGCCAACCACACACAGAGTGACACTGATGGTGCCCTTGTGTCCAGGCTTCAAGCAGATGAGATGCCAACATGTTTGTCCTTCAAGTGACCTCCACTAGGGGGCCAGGACCCATGAATATCTATTTGGAGTTCTACCCTGAGAGGTAAGGAATATTTTCTCACTTCATCTTGATCCTACCTGGATGCTTTTGCTATCATAACTGGCTCACAGTCTTGCTTACTTTCTAGCCCTGAGAGTTAGGATAACCTGCTAAGCAGGTGTATTTGAAATGGGGGTATTAAAATAAACTCTTGGGAAAGTATTTTTAAAAAGACATATGCAATCTTGTCCTAGAGATATATATTTGTGCATTAGACTCATATTCCTGACATTATTCTGGAAAGGTGAGGTTATTTTATACACATTTATTGTCACAAATACTGAACTAATAGCCCTCTTTTATCACTCAGAAGGAACATGCTGGAAATAGTCTATCTCCAAAAAAATCTGGCTTTAAAAAGGATGAATTTAAGCCATATCAATTCATGTTAAATTGCCAGTAGATGGAAACTATGTTACCACAACTCACTGAATTGCTAACTTTTCTGTGAAAGAATTAAAATGAGGTTTGTATTTTCTGTTTCCATGTGACCATGATTCCTTACTCTTAATAACTGTGAAATTGAGTTAGAAGTAAAATGTGACAGGCGGGAAGCCTCCAGTACACACAGTAGGGAGTGACTCTTCTCTCCACCTGCTCTAGGATGCCAGGATCTCACTGGTGAGAAGATTCATCCTCTTCTCCTGCAACTTAAAGGGAAAAATGTAAAATCCAAATTCTGGTTTGGTAAGCTGGGTACAAACCGTTGTCTATTAGATTATCCTCAATCAATGCTGTCCCTAAACCCTTCTTTCCACTAAAGATGAATGGGGGAGATGCTTATTTATTCCTTTATAGATCTGCAAAACATCCATCATAACCTCTATATGTTTGTAGCATCCAGCACTTAAGCTACTTCTCCTTGAAAATCTTTTTTTTTTCTTTTTTTTCTCTTTTTTTTTTTTTTTGAGATGAAATCTCACTCTGTTACCCAGGCTGGAGTGCAGTGGCATGATCTCAGTTCACTGCAACCTCCGCCTCCCAGGTTCAAGCAATTCTCCTGCCTCAGCCACCCAAGTAGCTGGGACTACAGGTATGCACTACCATGCCCAGCTAATTTTTGTAATTTTAGTAGAGATGGAGTTTCACCATGTTAACCAGGCTGGTCTTGACCTCCTGACCTCAGGCAGTCCACCTGCTCAGCGTCCCAAAGTTCTGGGATGACAGGTATGAGCCACCACGGCCAGCCTGAACATCCTCTTTGCTATTCAAAACAGATAAGGGAAAGAGAGGCCTGACTAGCACCCCAAGTCCAAGGAAACAGAGAAGAGGAGCCTGAACAGTTACTCACAGATAGAGGAGTATCAGGCTGACAGCCAGGAGAAGCCAGGTTTCCACGGCCAAGTTTGGGATGAGATCCATCACTACTTTCCTTCCTTATCTCTCTCCTCTGAGTCTTTTTTTCAGCAGCGTGCTGCTGTTTGCTGGGCTGTGTGCGTGGAGCTTTCCTGCCCTGCACAGCAGTGATTCAGTGAGGCTGTTGGATTGTTTATATGCTGGAGAAGGAGGCAGGGCTGGAGCTGCAGCCAGTAGCAGGGCCCCCGTGCTCTGCCTGCAGTCGGAAGAGGCTTCTCCACCGCGGCAGTTGGCAAATAATCACACACACACCACTCACTGACCTCCATTGAGTTAATATTCTATGTAGAATCATACACAACTCAATCGATGTTACTGGGGAGTCCAAGGGTTCTGGGTTCTTATCACAAACTCAAGTGGAGCCATTGGCATAAAATCTATTAACTCTCCTCTTGTCTCTATGGCTGTCCTCATTCCGGAATACTTGAAACTCATCCCAATAAGCCATGCCTACAGATCTTTACCTATGCCTGGAGTGTGCCTGTGCCCCCTAGAAGACTCCTACACATCCTTTCATACCCAGCCAGACAGAGCTTTCTCTTAGAGTCTTTCCTCACCAACCTCCTCACACAGAAGTAACCATTTCCTCCCCTGGGCACTTTCCATCCCCTTCATGCAGTTCTATTGTCTTCTTTCCTCTTTACCACCATTGTGTGTTTCCAGGCCTGTTTCCCTTAGCAGAGGTGAGCTCCTCAAGGGCATAGTCTGGTCTTACTCACTCTCATGGCTCTGGTCCCTATCAGGGTGCTGTACACACAGTGGGGACCAGAAAGGCTGGTGGAGTTGACTTGGCTGAGATTGCTGGGCCCCTGTGTGTCACTTCCTCTGACTTTCTGGTGACCACTCCATCTTCTTAGGTCAGTAATACAGCCAGAGCTCTTGGCTGTGCCTCAGCTGCTGTCTCTGCACTTTCGGATTTGTCCTCTGTGATTCTGTTGGGTAGAGGACCCCTAAAAAAGAGACAGGGCATGGATGAGATGGAGCTGATGGCTTAGTGGAATAGCATCAATTTGTGCTTCTTCCTCTGTAGCTTTCAAAAGTCCTGCTGTAGATAGAAAGTTAGACAGGTTCTTTGCCAAAGAGTGGCCCCTTCTCTCTGGAAATACTGCATGTCTGGAAACAGTAGGGGAGAAAGAAGAGAAGAGAACAGCTGCCCAGATGGCCAGGTTGACCCAAACCACCTCAGCCAGCAACAATGGGGCAGTGGTCACTGCAGGTCACACAGCATCAAGGACTCCAATGAGGTGGTCCCAGCCTCTTGAGGGTGGAATTGGAATTCAAAGCAAATGACTTCCTTTTTGACAAGTGGAGGATTTTCTAATGGGAAGAGAGCAGGTGCCAGGAGCTGGTAGAGATGAGGCCTGTAATAACAGTTGCTGCCACCTGTGAGCCCTGTGACCCATTCCTGATGGGAGAGATCTCAGTGATGAGGGTGTGAAAATTATATCAGCTCATTATCATCACTCACACCCAAGTTCTGTGTCTGCTTGGCCTGAGAAATGGATTCCATGACAAACAAAATCTCAGAGTTGTTAAAACTCAGTAGAAACAGATGATGTTCAAGCTATGCTTGTTCACTTCCTTCTCTCTTTATTCTTTCTCAGGTTCAGCACTCCTGCAGAAACTGATACTCACCCCAGAAAGACAACTTTTCCCATCCCTCTGGCCCCTAAGCCTCCAGGGCTGCTTGGCACCTGGCCTCAGCAGGTGAACATCATGCCAGATTCCATGTCAGATTCAAGGCCAAGTGGGTGAATGTCATGTGCAGTGTTGTGCCAGGTATGTGCCGGGAGCCACATGTTCCTTGGGGACAGCCTAGTGAAGCAGGAGACAAATAAACATGCTTGGATGGAGGTATGCATGTGCTGTAACTCTGGAATCCCTGGAATAATGGAGCCCTACAGAGAGGTACCTAAGAAAAGAAGTGACAGCAAGTGTCAAAGCAACAAAGGACAGACACGGGTAGGTGGGTGACAATCCCCAGGAGAAGTAGGATAAAAGTCCAGGGAATTCTGGTATATTTCTGTCTCCTTTCAGTGGCTTCGCTGAGCACATTAAATAGGGCCATGCTACTATCCCCAGTTTACAGATGTAGAAACAGGCTCAGTGACTGCAAGTAGCTTCCCAACTGATACTGATCACAATAAAATATTATAAAAAGTTAACAGGAAGGGAGATATTAGGTCCTCTGCTGCTCTGGTGCACCTGCCATTCCCTGCTAAGCATCACTATGGCAAATAGTAAGACTCAAGGCTGCAACCAGAAATTGGTTGAGATTCGTGTTCCTGTCTCAAGGGTTACTCCCAGTGGCACCCCCTGGGTTTTCTAGAACAAAGGACTCCATCTCAGCAGGGAGAAAGAAAGATGCAGTTTCTGACCATATCAGTGGCATTGCTGGAGGATCTCCCTCTCTATGTTGCCACACCGAGAGGTGCACAGAACACATTCTGACAAGTAAAGATTCCAGTGTCATCTGATAACTATCAACAACTTCATTAGCTCACCTAAACAAAAAGCCTTTCTTATTTTTTTAGAAACAAAACTCTTATGGAAACGATTATGTTTTCTTCTTTCCTCTAAAACACTTACTTGGCTAAGATGATTTTTATTCTAAGATGAAGATTTACCTGCCCTACAAACTTCAGGAGGTGGTGTGACTGGTTGGAATCTATACCAACAGTGATAGACTAATCGTTGCTTAGAATTCAAATGCAGCCAGCGCTCTGTCCTAACTAATGAAATTGGTGTTGTTCTGCAAAGGAAAATAATTGAAGGCATGTTCTGCCACTGAATTCCACAGAAAGTAACATCTTCTAACATGTAGGGACTTGCCTACTGAGAGCTGCACTGACTGTGTCAAGGAAGATACTATGCATTGGAAGAACACCCAAGCACCACTTGCCTCTCCCCTACTCATTTCCTGTATTAAAGCATTCATCATGTTTTTAAAGCTGTGCTGTCAGTATTGTGCTCCCAGACATTATTCTTGGTCTTGGTCAACTTTGTACCCTAAGCACATGGAGAAGAGACAAATAAGCAGATAATTATAGGACAGCTAAGGAAAAATAATCATAAAATTGTGAGAAAAATCATGTCCTTATCAACAATGAAAGACGTTTCTTCTTTCTTGGTCTGGTTTCATTGGATCAAAGTTAAATCTCAACATTCAGAGAAGCATTAGGCTCAGATATCAGCATGAGTGGACAGGCTGTCCAGGGACTCAGTGATGCAAGGAACACCTTCACTCCGATATTTTCATCCTTTTATATTGGTAGTCCAAGTGGTACCTCTCTTCTGGGAAGCTTGTCCTGACTTCCAGTGGCCAAGTGAATTACGCGTGGTAGGCGGAAGCAACATTGCTCTGGAATGATTTGTGTATTAGATTCAAATTTCACAGGTCATGATCTTGAGGATGTAAACCAAAAAAAAAAAAAAAAAGGCAGATTATCTCTCTGTAACTCAGCTCTCAAGTCCCCATTCTTCTCAGTAGGGGAAAACTTGATTTTGCATGTTGGGGTGACCACGTGGTATCTAAGTTTTGTTTTTATTTATTTATTTTTGAAATTGTTTTGAGGCAAGGTCTCACTCTGTTGCTCAGGCTGGAGTTCAGTGCTGTGGTTATAGCTCACTGTAGCTTCCACCTCCTGGGTTCAAGTGATCCTCCTACCTCAGCTTCCTTAGTAGCTGGTACTACAGGTATACCACCATGCCGAGCTAATTTTTAGTACAGATGGTGTCTACCTATGTTGCCCAGTCTCGTCTCAAATTCCTGGCCTCAAGTGATCCTCCTGCTGCTGTCTCCTAAAGTTCTTGGATTTCAGATAGGAGCCACCAAACCTGGCCTTTAAGTTTTGGTGGCTGGAGGAGGGGATTAGCAATGCTTTCGGGCCTCATGCTTAGGGGTGGTGTTGAGGAGAGTGACAGGTCCATGGACATGTACTCTAGGCACTGGAGGAGGTAGGTGTCTCACTTCGATGGCACTGTATGTTGGTTAGTCTGTATGCCTGCTGTGTTCAGGGCATGTGGCAAGCACTAAATATTAAAGAATCAAAATCCTTGTCCTGATGAAGCTATCTCTCTAATAGGACAAAGAGATACTAAACAGTGACAAAAATAATACTGAATTACAAATTGGGAAAAACACTATGAAGTAAAATAACCCTTTACTTAAGCTCCCAGTGGTATCAGACACAGTTGATCCTTCTTTCTTTCCTTAAACTCTCTCTCTCTTTGAAAGACATGAATACAACAGAATCAACAAGACTTGATGGATGGGAAGTGTGAGACCTTGGATATTCCTGGATCTGTTTCCTCATCTGTCCATGGGGGAAATTGACCAGAATTGGCCTATGAAGACCAAGGTCCTCCTTGTCCCAATCAGAAGACCCCTGCAGGACTGCCTGCCTCTCAGCCTCTGTGTCCCTCTAGGAGTTTTGAAGACATTCCCTGTCCTCTATTCTCATTCTCTTATAAATCACTTAGGGTCCACCAGGTCTTCCAGCCCAATCAAAGACCAACAGCTCCTAAGGGCAGGAGAAGAGCAAAGGTGGGATAGGATGCAACTGGGAGAAGATAACCACCCATTTAGGCCCTGAACTTTAAATTATGGATGGGTTTCTTAACTGAGATTGCAGTGAAAGGGTTTTACACATTCTCACACCCACTCACACTCAGCTCTTACTCAAGGAAATGATAGTGAATACGTGTCATGCTAAGTATTTACCCTACATTAACTGATTCAATCTGTCTAACAACCCATGGTATTGATGTAGTTATGATCCCTATTTTACAGATGAGCAAACTAGGCCACAGGAAGGTTAACTGACCCATCCAAGGTTACATCACTAATTGCTCTAGCAGAGCCAGGATTCATATGTAGATTCTGTAGCTGGAGAGCCCAGGGTCATAATCTTTTGACATATGCCCAGCCTTGCCCAAGGACACACAGAGTTAGTGGGGAACTAGCGATGCAGCTCAGGCCTTCTGAATGGGTAGTGGCCAGAGCTCTGTCCCATATGCTGGGACAAAGTGAAGTCCCCTAGCAAACTTGTCAGTGAGGACTGGGGTGAAGCAATGTCCTTTCTTCTCCCTGCCTGCCCTTGCCCTGAAGTATAAGCACTTCTGTAGACTTTACAACAAAAAAGAAGAGGAGCTCTCTCTCTCCTGCCGCCTTGTGAAGAAGGTGCCTTCTTCCACTTTGCCAACTGCCATGATTGCAAGTTTCCTGAGCCTCCCCAACCATATGGAACTGTGAGTCAATTAAACCTTTCTTTGTAAATTAAAAAAAAAAGAAGAAGAGGAGGAGGACTTAATTATAACTGTTTTCTTTCTACTCTATTCTGGAGTGTCTATTTCTTGATAAAGTAACCACCAACATCTCCATGGCACTTCATAATTTATACAGTTCTTTCCCAACTCTCCAAATATCAGCAAGAAAACTTTGTAAGGTGAGTAGTATTAGGATGATTTAACTCATACTTTATAGATGTGGAAACAGATAGTTAGAAATAGACTTCAGACGTGACTAAGCCATGAAGCCAGGGCATGGAGCAGGACATTGTGATTTCAAATTGCATCAGTGGTGTTCTTGCTGGGATTCCAAGAAGGCTCCTAAAACAACTTGGCAGGTTGTGTCAGCCACACATGAGATAAATATTTCTCTCTACACCTCCCAGCACACTGCCAGTGTAGTTATAAAATGCTACAGAGCTGGTTATGACCATGAAAACAACATGTGCATCCTACACTTTACTAAATTGTGTATTCAGTGAGCTCATGTTTAAGCAGAAAGGGGAATGTTGCAAATAATTCTGACATGTCACAATCAGAATCATTTGTGTTTCCAGGAAAGCAAAAAGTAAAAGGTGATGAAACCAACATGTAAAAGAGAAATCAAAGAATATGAGGCAAATTTCAGAAGAGCACGTGGAAGGGAATTAATGAAACAGGAAATTGGTGAAGGAAATGAAGATTGTCATGAGATGTGTTACAAAACATCAGCAAAACCTACACCATTTCTCATACTCCTTATTTCAGTAACCTCCTAGCTTCTTTTGCCTACCCTGGGCAGGACTTATCCAGGGAATTCCCTACTCAGCCACCAGACAGCATCTCAAAAAACATGGAATCTTGAAGCATGCTTCCTTGGCTTCAGTCCCTGCAACTGTTCCTATCACTCACAGGATAAAATCTAATTATATCTAGGAAGTAACACAAGACCCTTTCTCATCTGGCCACTGTCAGCTTCTTCAGCCTGTCTCAGTCCACTTCTCCAACTGTACACGGTGTTTTAAGCAAATGGTGCGATTGGCTACTCCCCAGGCTCTGCAAAAATGATGTGTTCGTGTCTCCTTGTGTCCACACAAGCTGTTCTTTAGCATAGACTGGGTCCAACCCAGCTTCCATCTGGTGCATTCCTAACCATCCTTCAGGAGTCAACCAGGGCATCATCTCCCCAACAAGCCTCTTTCATGACCACAGCAGGCAGGTGCTGGAGAGGGTCCCGCTAGTGCTTTCTCACAGTTTTAACAGCTGGACACACAGTGGCTGTCATCCCGGGATGCTCACAGAATTCACATGCATGAGGAGCTTTTAAAAACCACAGATTCACTGGGTGTGGAGGCACAAAACTGTAATCTCAGCACTTTGGGAGGCTGAGGCAGGCAGATCATGAGGTCAGGAATTTGAGACTAGCCTGTCCAAGAGATCACAATGGCCTATATTGTAAAACCCCGTCTCTACTAAAAATACAAAAATTAGCCAGGAGTGGTGGTGGATGCCTGTAATCCCAGCTACTCAGAAGGCTGAGGCAGGAGAATCACTTGAACCCAGGAGGTGGAGGTTGCAGTGAGCCGAGATCAGGCCATTGCACTCCAACTCCAGCCTGGGAGACAAAGCAGGACTCCAACTCAAAAAACAAACAAACAAACAAACATAAAACCCACAGGTTCCTGGGCCTACCAGAAATGAGAAAGGGTTGCCTAGGAGCCTAACAATGAGGAGGCAGGGACCATTGAGGGCCATCTGGAGAGACTCCAGAGGAGGCAGGGACCATTGAGGGCCATCTGGAGAGACTCCAAAGTGTCCCATCAATCCAGATACATGAAAAAGAAGGCATCACGCCCAACTCATTCAATGAGGGCCACATGATCCAAATCTGAAAAAAATCAGGACCGCAAAGGAAGATGACATGCCAGTCTCATTCATCGGCATCAGTGCAAAAATGCTGAACACAATAGTAGCAAGCCAGAGACAGGAGTGTTCAAAGATGATACACCATGACCAAGTTGAATTTAAACCTGAGACTCAAGAATAGTTAACAGAGAAAAAGTATAAATACCAATGATCTCATCAACAGATTAAAGGAGAACGATTATAAGATCATCTCAATTGTTTTAGGAAGAGCCTTTGATAGTTCAATAATAATATATTAATAATACATGATAATATTAAACTCCCATTCATGATATAAAAAACCTTCAACAACTAACAGCAGTGAATTTTATTAATCTGATGAAAGCATCTACCAAAAAAATTAGAGAAAACATTATTCTCAGCAGTATAAAAGCATTATCCTCTTATACCTTCTTGTTTACCATGTGCACAAATTACCTTTCCAAAACTAGTAACATCTTTAAAAAATCCTATCAGTTAACTTACTTTTTCTGTAATTGAAAAGAATATCATAGCTTGTCCTTGTCAGAAGTCCAGCTTGTGATTCACCTGGGGTCAGCATAGGGCAAGGTTTAATAAACACTGAAATAACTAAACATTGTAATGCCTCATGGGGCTGCTTGAACTGACATGATTTCAAGGGCACCGAGAGGCTGGGGGAAAGCAGAGGGTCAGCAAGTTCATTCAGCTGAGATTATCTCAGTTTACAAACTGGAGTTTATGAACTCTAGTTGGGACATGAGTTTCATTGATTATTGGAATGAACCATCTCTCAAGAATAAACCAGCATCCAGCATTTTTGCATGAAGTTCCAAGAGGACCCCAGGGAGAGATGTTACTAGGAAGCTTGCCAAATCCTGTGACTTTCCAGGGGGACTGCCCACCCAAGTGCAGCCCATGCCTGACACCCAGCCCTCAATGCCCTATTCTGATCAGTTACATGGTTATCTCCAGAACCATGGGGCCCTCTCTATCGGTGTGAATGGGTTGTCCACTCTGCCCAGTGCTGTGACACAACACAGAGGAACAGAACCATAAGGGAAAATGTGAACAAGACCTTCAAAGAACGAGTCATGCCGAGACCCAAGGTGGGGGTACTTCACCACACAGAGGGAACTGGGGAGACACCAGGAGCTCTGGGAAGGCAGAGATAAGGGGATCTGGAACTACCTGGTGTGAAGTATTCCTAAAGGAGAGACTGTTTGCATTATCATCAACAGAGAAGTATTTGTATAGAAGAGGGGAAGGTGAGAAGCATTTCAGGCTGTGAGAATGGTTCAGCTTTTTTTAGTAATAAAAAAATAGAGAAAGTAGAAATTGCTTTTAACTTTGTGTATTGAATAAGTAAGGAATGGCGTCCCAACTGTTTTCTTTATTATTATTATTATTATTATTATTATTATTATTATTACTATTATTATTATTGTTTAGACAGAGTCTTGCTGCATTGCTCAGGCTGGAGTGCAATGGCACAATCATGGCTCACTGCCACTTCAACCTCCCAGGCTCAAGCAATCCTCCTGCCTCAGCCCCCTGAGTAGCTGGGATGACAGGCATGCATCACCATGCCTGGCTAATTTTTTGATGTTTTGTAGACATGAAGTCTGGCCTTGAACTGACTTGTCTAGGATGGTCTTGAACTTGTGGCCTCAAGTGATCCTCCTTTCTCAGCCTTTCAAAGGACTGAGATTACAGGAATGAACCAGAGGCCAGCCACTTTATTATTAACAAGGTTCAATATTTCTGGATTTTTGATAGCTGTGTTTCTTCTTTGATAAAATGTTCATGTCCACTCAGCTCTGCACCCAGTGGACTGAATAGACATCTACAGAACTCCACACCCCAAATCAACAGAATATACTTCCTTCTCAGCATCACATCACACTTATTCTAAAATTGACCACATAATGGGACGTAAAGCATGCTCAGTAAATATAAAAGAATGGAAATCACAACAAACTGTCTCTCAGACAACAGTGCAATCAAATTAGAACTCAGGATTAAGAAACTCACTCAAAACCACACAACTACATGAAGACTGAACAACCTGCTCCTGAATGACTACTGGGCAAATAACAAAATGAAGGCAGAAGTAAAGATGTTCTTGAAATGAATGAGAACAAAGACACAACGTACCAGAATCTCTGAGACACATGTAAAGCAATGTGTAGAGGGAAATTTATAGCACTGAATGACCACAAGAGAAAGCAGGAAAGATCTAAAATCAACACTGTAACATCACAATTCAAAGAACTAGAGAAGGAAGAGCAAACACATTCAAAAGCTAGCAGAAGGCAAGAAATAACTAAGATCACAGGAGAACTGAAAGAAATAGAGACACAAAAAACCCTTCAAATAATCAGTGAAACCCAGGAGCTGGTTTTTTGAAAAGATCAAAAAAATTGACAGACCGCCAGCCAGACTAATAAAGAAGAAAAGAGAGAAGAATTAAATAGATGCAATAAAAAATGATAAAGGGGATATCACCACTGATCTCACAGAAATACAAACTACCATCAGACAATACTATAAACACCTCTACACAAATACACTAGAAATCTAGAAGAAATGGATAAATTCCTGGACACATAAACCCTCCCAAGACCAAACCGGGAAGAAGTTGAATGTCTGATTAGACCAATAACAGGCCCTAAAATTGAGGCAATAATTAATAGCCTACCAAGCAAAAAGTCCAGGACCAAATGGATTCACAGCTGAATTCTACCAGAGGTACAAAGAGTAGCTGGTACCATTCTTTCTGAAACTATTCCAATCAATAGAAAATGAGGGAATCCTCCCTAACTCAGTTTCTGAGGCCTGCATCATCCTGATACCAAAGCCTGGCAGAGACACAACAAAAAAAGAGAATTTTAGACCAATATCCCTGATGAACATTGATGCCAAAATCCTCAATAAAATACTGGCAAACTGAATCCAGCAGCACATCAAAAAGCTTATCCACCACAATCAAGTGGGTTTCATCCCTGGGATGCAAGGCTGGTTCAACATATGCAAATTAATAAATGTAATCCATCACATAAACAGAATCAATGATTAAAAAACCACATAATTGTCTCAATAGATGTAGAAAAGGCCTTCAACAAAATTCAACAGCCCTTCCTGCTAAAAACTCTCAATAAAGTAGGTATTGGTGGAATGTATCTCAAAATAATAAGAGCTATTTATGGCAAAACCACAGCCAAAATCATACTGAATGGGCAAAAACTTTGAAACCAGCACAAGACAACAATGCCCTCACTCACAACTCTTATTCAACATAGTATTGGAAGTTCTGGCCAGGGCAATCAGGCAAGAAAAAGAAATAAAGGGTATTCAATTAGGAAAAGAGGAAGTCAAATTGTTCCTGTTTGCAGATGCCATGATTGTATATTTAGAAAACCCCATCGTCTCAACCCAAAATCCTTTTAAGCTGATAAGCAACTTCAGCAAAGTCTCAGGATACAAAATTAATGCGCAAAAATCACAAGCATTCCTATACACCAATAACAGAAAGAGAGCCAAATCATGAGTGAACTCCCATTTGCAATTGTTACTAAGAGAATAAAATACCTAGTAATCCAAATTAAAGGGAGGTGAAGGACTTCTTCAAGGAGAACTACAAACCACTGCTCAACAAAATCAAAGAGGACACAAACAAATGGAAGAATGTTCCATGCTCATGGATAGGAAGAATCAATATCGTGAAAATGGCCATACTTCCCAAGGTAATTTATAGATTCAATGCCATCCCCATCAAGCTACCAATGACTTTCTTCATAGAATTGGAAAAAAAACTACTTTAAATTTCATATGGAACCAAAAAAGAGCCCGCATTCCCAAGACAATCCTAAGCAAAAAGAGCAAAGCTGGAGGAATCATGCTACCTGACTTCAAACTATACTACAAGGATACAGTAACCAAAAGAGCATGGTACTAGTACCAAAACAGGGATATGGACCAATGGAACAGAACAGAGGCCTCAGAACAAACACCACACATCTACAACCATCTGATCTTTGACAAACCTGACAAAAACAAGCAATGGGGAAAGGATTCCCTATTTAATAAATGGTGCTGGGAAAACTGGCTAGCCATATGTAGAAAGCTGAAACTGGATCCCTTCGTTACACCTTATACAAAAATTAATTCAAGATGGAATAAAGACTTAAATGTAAGACCTAAAACCATAAAAACCCTAGAAGAAAACCTAGGCAATACCATTCAGTACATAGGCATGGGCAAGGACGTCATGTCTAAAACACCAAAAGCAATGGCAACAAAAGCCAAAATTGACAAATGGGATCTAATGAAACTAAAGAGCTTCTGCACAGCAAAAGAAACTACCATTAGAGTGAAAAGGTAGCCTGCAGAATGGGAAAAAATTTTTGCAATCTACTCATCTGACAAAGGGTTAATATCCAGAATCTACAAAGAACTCAAACAAATTTATAAGAAAAAAACAAGCAATCTCATCAAAAAGTGGGCAAAGGATATGAACAGACACTTCTCAAAAGAAGACATTTATGCAGCCAACAGACACATGAAAAAATGCTCATCATCACTGGCCATCAGAGAAATGCAAATCAAAACAACAATGAGATACCATCTCACACCAGTTAGAACGGCGATCATTAAAAAGTCAGGAAACAACAGGTGCTGGAGAGGATGTGGAGAAATAGGAACACTTTTACACTGTTGGTGGGACTGTAAACTAGTTCAACCACTGTGGAAGTCAGTGTGGGGATTCCTCAGGGATCTAGAACTAGAAATACCATTTGACCCAGCCATCCCATTACTGGGTATATACCCAAAGGATTATAAATCATGCTGCTATAAAGACACGTGTACCCATATGTTTATTGTGGCACTATTCAAAATAGCAAAGACTTGGAACCAAGCCAAATGTCTGTCAATGATAGACTGGATTAAGAAAATATGGCACATATACACCATGGAATACTATGCAGCCATAAAAAAGGATGAGTTCATGTCCTTTGTAGCGACATGGATGAAGCTGGAAACCATCATTCTCAGCAAACTATCACAAGGACAAAAACCCAGACACCTCATGTTCTCACTCATAGGTGGGAATTGAACAATGAGAACACTTGGACACAGGAAAGGGAGTATCACACACCGGGGCCTGATGTGGGGTTGGGGGCGGTGGGAGGCATAGCATTAGGAGATATACCTTGTAAATGATGAGTTAATGGGTGCAGCACACCAACATGGCACATGTATACATATGTAACAAACCTGCACGTTGTGCACATGTACCCTAGAACTGAAAGTATTATATAAAAAAAAAGATCCGAGTTTGATAGACAACCACTATCTCATCTCAGTTACATCCACTCCTTCCTCAGACTCACTAATAAAGTGCAGCCTTTGAATAAAAAGAAGTAAAGCAGAACCCCTTTTTTGTGTGTCTCAAAGCTGCAAAAGACATCATGGGGAGTAAGAGCTAAGGTAGAGCCGTGGAAAAACCCTTAGGGAATTTAGCATTTGTTGGAGATGATTCAAGCAGGTGCAAATGACCCAATGGTAAATACTTGATCTCCCTAATAAACTGAGTTTCAAAGCTGTCCAGGAGGAAGGGGGAAAAGGCTACTCATGAGCTCTTGCTACAGAGAAGAAAGTTTGACTCTCATGTACACAGATAACAAGCCACAATCAAGGGATCCTGTTCCGACTTTTAATACTAACAATGACTGTACTTTCCTGGGAATCTACACGGAGCAAAAAGAAAATCTTCTTTATGGTGTTCACAAAGTCTGCATATCAAGTTTTGAACATCAGGTTGCTGATCTACCTGAGATTTGGGCTGTTCAACTTAGGCAAGCCTGAGGTTCCTGACAGTTAGCAAGAGAGCCCCTGTGTAAACATTGCCATGCTCTGGGTGATGCCTACACACTGTTTCTGAAAGGGTAAACCTCAGACCTTCCTCTTGCAGAGAAGCATTTTTACTGATGGAACTAAGCTGTTCCTTGCAATCATAAGAAGCAAAAGAGTGAGCTCAAAAACACTCACTTGATGGTAGGACAAAGTAGTTCCCAAAAAAAGCAGAGGTCTGGGCCCTGGAATTCCAAGCTTTTTAAAAAGTCCATGTGAATGGGTTTCATATCTACAAAGTGAAATAGAAATCATGTCTCAAGGATTGTGACTTTATAGATATAGGGGATGGTGAATTACTGACTGAGGAAATGTAATGCTCAAGAGAAGGAGGTAACATTAAGGCAATAAATAACAGTAACTCCGACAGCAATGATTATGTTTGTTCATCAGGTCCTTTCCTGCCTGCACTGTGACACTCCAAAAGTCACAGTGATTAGCTAAAAGCAGCTGAAGTTTTCATGGTCCCAATCCTGGAGTGAATACTTGATAAATGTCCTGAAACATGAGTGCTCCTGAGAGGTTCAGGCAGGAATTCTTCCAGGGCACTTCATTCCTTTATGTCTATTTAGTAAGTGGACCCCACTGATTTAGGGATTCTCATCCTAGGTAGAAAGGCTGACTTTTTTTTTTTTTTTTTTGTCTTCAGCAGTAATGGTTAGATTTTGCGTCGCTGCATCCACTCAGTCACAGAGGGTCACTGAGAGCCTATTGTGACCCTGTCTTTAGAATTTGCTCAAAGGCTTTTATGCTTTCCCTTTCCGCTAAGCTCTGACCCTGTTTTAGGATCTGGCCCTTCTTAAACTGTCATTCACAGAGAGGTCTTGGAGGAGTCAGAGTCCTTATTTCTACAGATTGACAACTGTGCTCCAGGCTTCTACTGGCCTCGTAGAAATGCGAGCACCTTTCGGCTACACCTCAGTCTCTGTGGTCAGAGGATCTGGTTGATTTCAGCTATTGGGGACAATGATTGACTCATATTGCCCTGAATGACAGTGTGCAGAAGAATCACAACTTAAGAAGCCAATTTCCAGGACATTCCTCCTCTTGTGGAATCTAGCCTTCCAACTGGTGGTATTCACCTGATAAGCACACTGCCAGTGATATGGTCTGAATCTGTGCCCCTACCCAAATCTCATGTTGAAATGTAACCCCAAATACTGGAGGTGGGGCCTGATAGGAGGTGATTGGATTATAGGGGCAGTTTCTTATGGTTTCACACCATCCCGCCTTCGCTGTTGTCCTCGTGACAATGAGTTTTTATGAGATCTGGTGGTTTATAAGTGTGTGGCACCTCCTCCCCACCCTCTCTTGCTTCTACTACAGCCATGTAAGATCCGCCTGCTCCTCCTTCACCTTCTGCCATGATTGTAAATTTCCTGAGGCCTCCCTAGTGGCAGAAGTCGCTATGCTTCCTGTAGAGCCTGCAGAACCATGAGCCAATTAAATCTCTTTTCTTTATAAATTACCCAACCTCAGGTATTTCTTTACAGCAATGCAAGAAATGACTAATATATCCAGACATGCTCATTTTTTCAAGGTGATCAATCACAAAGCAGTCAGTTTATTGCCTCTGTACATTGACTATCTCTGTAGGAAAACCCATTAAGGCTGCTGCTCTTTATGGCAGGCCTGCTTGCAACTCATCTTTGATGGGTCATGTATGGACTCCCCCAACTGGGGGTTCTGGATGTCTGAAGACCTTCTCAGTCTGATGTTACTGAGGAGTGGAGGACTAGAGGAAGAAGAAAGGCTGATGGCAGAGGTCACCAGCCATCAATTCAACCGTGAATCTGCTAGTCCCACAAGGTTGGCCCCAGAGAGGCAAATTAGGAAAATGCAGCTGAAAAGTATGGTGTATATAAATGGATCCATATGCCTCATATGTGCTTTCAGCTGAAAGGCAGGGGCCTTCTAATGTCTATGTACCTTGCTGTTGATAGCAAAAGATGCAGTATTTTACATAAGTAACCATAAAATGTTCCAGATAATTGAATTAAAACCTTGTTTTCTCTTCCATAACGGGTAGCACTTAAGGCACTATAGGTTCCAAACATTCGGTACAAATCCAGTGACTCTGATAATATATGGTAAAATACAACTGAGAAATGGCATGGAGGGTCGTGTTTGGAGATCCCAGCAGAGGCAGCATATAGTGCATTTGGATCCTTGCCCCAGAACAGTTAGTGGAAGTGTGTGCACCATCTACCAAAACCAGGGTGGCCTAGGGTTTTCCCACCCCAGTTTCTTCCTTTGTTGTCACAGCCATGGCAAATCAATGACACTAATCTCTGCTTCTAAACCTTCTACATGTTACATGATCTCTCAGGCCAGGACAAACTAATGAGTTAATGTGTCAGCAACATTGGCCCCCAGGGCAAGAGCTAGGTGAGTATCTAGACTCACATGGTTCCATGTCGAGGCAGAGGCTGTGCTGGGCAAACTCTTTAGTTTCTTTCCAGCTCTCCTCTGTTTGGTAGAGTAATGCTGCTTTCAGTTCCAATGAAGAGGCTAACAGAAAAGCCCGCCATCTATTGCATGTAATTGTGTTGGTCTAAGGATGGCATGGTCTACACTATAGTTTCTGATTTCTGGGCTACACCAGCATCATCTAAGGCTAAGGTATTGTCTGCCCAGCTGCCCGAGTCTGTAGTGACCTCCCCACAACATGGCAGACCACACACAGAGTGACACATTTGATGTCCCTGTGTCCAGGCTTGAAGCAGATGAGATGCCAATCTGTTTGCCCTTTGAGTGACTTCCACTACATGGCCAGGACCCATGAATATCTCTTTGGAGTTCTACCCTGAGAGCTGAGGAATATTTTCTCACTTCATGCAGATCCTATCTGGATGCCTTTGCTATCATCACTAGCTCACAGTATTGCTTACTCCCCTGCCTGAGAGTTTAAGGTAGCCTGCTAAGCAGGTATATTCAAAAAGGAGGTATTAAAATAAACTGTCAGGCATGTATATTTAAAAAGACATATGCAGTCTTGTCTTAGAGATATACATTCATGCATTAGACTCATATTCCTGATATTATTCTAGAAAGGTGATGTTATTTTACACACATTTATTGTCACAAATACTGAACTAACAGCCCTCTTTTATCATCCAGAAGGAACATGCTGGAAATAATCTGTCTCCAAAAAATTCTGGTTTAAAAATGAATGAATTTAAACCATATCAATTTATTTTAAAATGTTAGAAAATGGAAACTATGTTGCCACAATTCACTGAATTCCTAAGCTTTCTGTGAAAGAATTAAAATGAGGTTTATAGTGTCTATTTTCATGTCATTGTGGTTCCCTGCTCTTAATAAAAGTCAAATTGAGGTAGAAGTTAATGGGACAGGTGGAGCCTCCACTACCCACAGTGGAAAGTAACTCTTCTCTCCACCTGCTCTAGGATGCCAGGAATCCCACCAGTGAGAGGTTTTGTCCTCCTTTACTGTAACATAAAGGGGGAAAAGTGTGTAAAATCCAAATTGGCTTTCACAGCTCCTGCCTTTTCAGGCTGCTAGCAGATTCCCATTAGCTGAGAAACAAAGCTCTATATTAATGCTAGCCTCCCAGAGACGGGAGGAAAAAGATTAAAGCAAAGAATAAATCTTCAAAACTTCCTCCAAGTCTCCTTTGCTCTGGAGATTAATCATTGCAAGGTAAATAGTTCTGTGTATGACAGGGTGGAGGAGTGAGTCATAGGAGGGAGGGGATGTTTTGGGACATGGCACAGGAAAGAGGGAAGAGCTAGGGGACAGCTTCCCATGAAGTCTTGGTGTTCCCCGGTGTGTTATGTAAATGATATCCTGGGGTGGAAGTTAGGGGAGCAGGAACCACCAGGTCCACAGGGGACAAACTTCTACACATCTCTTCCAGCAGACAGAGAACCCAGAAAATGAAGGTAATGAGACAAAAACCCAAGCTGCTCCCTCCTGTCCCCAGAATCCTGAGAACCTGGGAAGGGGATGAGGATCACACTCCCCGTCATGTTCAGCAGTTTGTAATCTGCCTTTGCTGGGTTTTCATTGATTAGTATAGGTCAAATCTAACCTAATCAGATCATTCCCACTACCAAATGCTGTCCCTAAACCCTCCTAGTTACCAAAATGAGAAGGTGGCGGGGACGAATGCTTATTTATTTCTTCATAAATCTGCATAAGATCAATAATAACCTCTATGTGTTTGTAGCATCCAACAATTAATCTACTCCTCCTTGAACATCTCTTTTGATCTTCAAAACAGATAAGGGAGCAGGGGCCTGAGAGCACCCCAAGTCCAAGTTAACAGAGGAGAGGAATCTGGACAGTTACTGACAGATAGAGGAGCACAGGCTGACAGCCAGGAGAAGCCAGGTTTCCACCACCAAATTTGAGATGAGGTCCATCGCCACTTTCCTTCTTCAACTGTCTCCTCTGAGTCTTACTTTCAGCTGTGTGCTGCTGTTTGCTGGGCTGTCTGCCTGGAGCTTCCCTGCCCTGCACAGCAGTCTTACTTAGGTCAAGCTGCTGAAATGTTTATGTGCTGGAAAAGGAGGCGGGGCTGCAGCTGCAGCCAGTAGCAAAGAATCACACACACCCCTTTGCTGACCTCCTTTGAGTTCATGTTCTATGAGGAATCATAAACAACTTAATGAGTGTTATCAGGGAGTCCACAGAATCTGAGTTCTTATCAGAAACTGAAGTGGAGCCATTGGCATGAACACTATTTTTTTTAATTTTATTATTATTATACTTTAAGTTTTAGGGTACATGTGCAAAATGTGCAGGTTTGTTACATATGTATACATGTGCCATGTTGGCATGAAATCTGTTAAATCTCCTCTCACCTGCCCTTGTTTCCATGGCTGTCCTTATTCCAGAATACTTGAAATCCATCCCCACAAGCCATACCTACAGATCTTTACCCATGCAATTCCCTCTGTCTGGAGTGTACCTGTGCCCCCTAGATGACTCCTACACATCCTTGCAAGCCCAGACAGACACACCCCTTCTATTAAAGTCTTTCCTTACCAACCTCCTCACACAGATGTAACCATTGCTTCCTCTGGGTGCCTCCTATCCCCTCACAAAGTCCTATTGTCCTCTTTCCTCTCTACCACCATTGTGGGTTTCTGTGCCCGTTTCCCTTAGCAGAGGTGAGCTCCTCAAGGGCACAGTCTGGTATTACTTACTTTCATGACCCTGGACCCTAGCAGGGTACTGTACACATGGTGGGTGACCAGAAAGGTTGGCAGAGTTGACTTGGGTGAGATTGCTGGGCCCCTGTGTGTCATCCCCTCTGAGTCTGTAGAAATAGACTAATTACTCTCAGCAATAGACTAATCGTTGCTTGGGACTCAAATGTAGCCAGCGCTGTGTCCCAACTAATGCAATTGGTCTTGTTCTGCAAAGGAAAATAGTAGAAGGCATGTTCTGCCACCTAATTCCTCAGAAGGTAACATAACATGAAGAGACTTACCTGCTGAGAGTTGTACTGAATGTGTCAAGGAAGATACTATGTATCAGAAGAACACCCAGAGGCACCCTGTTCCTCTCATCTATTCATTCCTGTATTAAAGCATTCATCATGTATTTTAAAAGCTGTGCTCCCAGTACTTAGGGTACAAAATTGACTAAGACCCAGACATTAGCTCAATTGTTTTGATTTGTAGATCCTGCAAATAAGTGAGAACATGCAATGTCTGTCTTTCTGTGCCTGGCTTATTTCACTTAACATGATGACCTCCAGTTCCATCCATGTTATTACAGGTAACAGAATCTCATGCTTTTTTCGTGTCTGAATTGTACTCCATTGTGTATAAGTGGAGCACTTTCTTTATCCATTCATCTGTTGATGGACACTTAGGTTGCTTCCAAATCTTAGCATTTGTGAGTAGTGGCTATTGTGAACATGAGCTTGAAGATATCTCTTCAGTATACGGATATCCATTCTTTCAGGTATATACCGAAGCACTGTGATTTCTGGATCTTATGGTAGCTTTCTTTTAATTTTTTGAGGAACCTCCAAACTGTTCTCTATAGTGGTTATACTAATTTACACCAACAGTGTACAAGGTTTTCCTTTTCTCCACATTCTTGCTGGCATTTATTATTGCCTGTCTTTTGGATAAAAGCCATTTTAGCTGGGGTGAGATGCTATCTCACTGTAGTTTTTTATTTCATTTCTCTAATGATCAATGATGTTGAGCACCTTTTCATATGCCTATGTGGCATTTGTATGTCTTCTTTTGAGAAATGTCTATTCAGGCCGGGTGCAGTGGCTCACGCCTGTAATCCTAGCACTTTGGGAGGCTGAGGCGCGTGGATCATGAGGTTAGGAGATTGAGACCATCCTGGCTAACACAGTGAAACCCCGTCTCTACTAAAAATACAAAAAAATTAGCCAGGCATGGTGGCGGGCACCTGTAGTCCCAGCTACTCGGGAGGCTGAGGCAGGAGAATGACAGGAACCCAGGAGGAGGAGCTTACAGTGAGCCGAGATAGTGCCACTGCACTCTAGCCTGGGCGACAGAGAGAGACTCCGTCTCAAAATTAAAAAAAAGAGAGAGAGAAATGTCTATTCAAATCTTTTGCCCATTTTTTTATTGGATTATTAGATCGTTTCCTACAGAGTTGTTTGAGCTCTTTATATATTCTGGCTATTAATCTGTTGTCAGAATGTTAGTTTGAAACTATTTTCTCCCATTCTGTGGTTTGTGTCTTCACTTTGTTGATTACTTTTTTTGCGGCACGGAAGCTTTTTAACTTGATGTGATTCCATTTGTCCATATTTGTTTTGGTTGCCTGTGCTTGTGGGGTATTACTTCAGAAATTTTTGCCCAGACCAATGTCCTGAAGAGTTTCCACAAAGTTTTCTTGTAGCAGTTTCATAGCTTGAGGTCTTAGACTTCAGTCTGTGTCACTCTGTTGCCCAGGATGGGGTGCATTGGAATGATCTCGGCTCACTGCAGCCTCCACCTCCCAGGTCCAAATGATTCTCCCACCTTAGCTTCTGGACTAGCTGGGACTACAGGAACGCACCACCATGCCCAGCTAACTTTTGTATTTTTTGGTAGAGATGGGGTTTCACTATGTTGGCCAGGCTGGTCTCAAACTCCTGACCTCAAGTGATCTGCCCGCCTTGGCCTCTCAAAGTTCTGCAAAGTACTGAGATTACAGTCATGAGTCACCCTGCTCAGCCAGATTTCAGTCTTTAATCCACCTTGATTTGATTTTTGTGTCTGGTGAGATATAGGTGTCTAGTTTCATTCTTCTGCATGTTGATATCCAGCTTTCCCAGCACCATTTATTGAAGAGATGTTCTGTTCCCCAGGGTATGTTCTTGGTAGCAGTGTCTAAAATGAGTTCACTGTAGGTGTTTGCATTTGTTTCTGGGTTCTCTTTTCTATTTCATTGGTCTATGTGTCTGTTTTTATACAAGAACCATGCTGTTTTGGTTACTATACCTCTGTAGTATAATTTGAAGTCAGGTAATATGATTCCTCCAGTTTTGTTCTTTTTGCTGAAGATAGCTTTGGCTATTATGGGTCTTTTGTGGTTCCATACAAATTATAGGTTTTTTTCTATTTATTTGAAGAATGTCATTGGTATTTTGAGGGATTGCATTGAATCTGTACATTGCTTTGAGTAGTGTGGACATTTTTAACAATGTTGATTCTCACAATATATAAACATGAAATATCCTTTTTTGTGTCTTCAATTCCTTTCATCAATGTTTTACAGTATTCATTGTAGAGACCTTTCTCTTCTTTGATTAAGTTAATTTCTAGGTATTTAGTTTTATTTGTGGCTATTGTAAATGGGATTACTTTTTTATTTTTGCCAGATTGTTCACTATTAGCATATAGAAATGCTACTGATTTTTGTATGCTGATTTTGTATCCTGCAACTTTACTGAATTTGTTTATCAGTTCCAATAGTTCTTTGATGGAGTCTTTAGGTTTTTCCAAATATCATTTGGAAATCGTTTGCAAGTCATTTGGAAATGTCATTTGGAAGTCATTTTCAAATATCATTTCCAAAGATTACTTGGAAATTATTTGAAAATTTTCTTGCTTCCTGGCACAAAATGTGTCCTAAACTTATCTTGAACATTCTTAATTCTTGCCCTGGAATCAGCCATTTCTCTAAAGAGCTCTGGTTCCCTTCAGTGGAAAATGGTATTCATAAGCCAAGATCGGGGCACTAAGTGTGTTCATTGCTATTGAAATGTCATTGTTACCTAGCCCTATCAGTGGAGAGAAGTAGGGAATATATGTTTTTTGTACACACACACAAATATAGACATACATTTACATCTATCTATCTCATTATCGGTCATCTATCTGTTACCTATCATCTATCTACCCATATATCTATCTACAAGGGTATGAATATACACGGATACATCCATTCCAATCTAATTTCATAGGATTCATGCTAGTTTTCTCCCTTTCTGAATCCATGACTCCCTTCTGCAAAGGTGAGAAGCCTGGTTTCTATCATCCTTAATATATTTACTTATTTGATCAATCCCCTTTATGTAGCCAAACCTCACCCAACCCCTCCCACTCATGGATGCCCTCCTCACCTCATGTGGGTTCTCCATACCCTATTTAGGCTCTGGCTGCTCTTGCAAGCCACCCCTCTGCGTCAACCCCTTCTCTGCTTGCTTGGACTCCCACACCCAGGCCAGGATGTCTCTCCACATGAACCTCCTTGGTCTCTGACTTGGAGCTACCATGACTCTCTCTTCTCTACCTTAATGTGTGGCCACCATCTGGCTGCCACCCACCTAATGGCTTTAGGACTAAATTATTCAGGAAGGGAAAATAAAGGAAGAATTTGGAAAAGAAAAGGAATGAGTGCTTTTAGGCTTATTGCTCAATCAATTGACCGATCGACTGTTTTTTATTAAGTGTTCATTGCATCGAGACAGTTGGATGTTGAGGATGGAATGCAAGAGGTGTAGGGAAACACGTTTTCTGTCTCCCAGAAATATGAAAGGAGATGGGCTGAAAACATTAAATCAAAACTAATAATATAATAAGAGCTTCAGTTCTTTGTTACAAAATGTACGTGCTTCAAAAAGGCAGTTTTTTTTTTTGAGACTGAGTCTCACTCTGTCACCCAGACTGGAGTGCAGTGGTGCAATCTCAGCTCACTTCAACATCTGCCTCCCAGGTTCAAGTGATTCTCCTGCCTCAGCCTCCTGTGTAGTGAGATTACAGGCGAGTCCACCATGCCTAGCTAATTTTTGTATTTTTAGTAGAGATGGGGTTTCACCATGTAGGCCAGGCTTGTCTTGAACTCCTGACCTCAGGCGATCCACCCGGCTCAGCCTCCCAAACTGCTGGGATTACAGTCGTGAGCCACTGTGCCTGATCAAAAAAGGCATAATTAAACTATGAATATTCTTTCTAAACAATGGGCAAAGTCACAGTGGATTAACTTTCACCTATGTTAATAATCAAATTCTAGTTCTGACAAAGGCCCCACGCCAACAGTGATTACAATGACCAAAAATATTTACTTGTTGGTTCTCATTCAGTTCTATAGATTTCTCCTTAATGTGCAGGAAGGCATCTGATAATACTTTTGTAAAGTGGTCTTTATTGATTTAATATAAAACTTATAGAATACTCCAGAGAAAACATGTGATATAAATGTCACTGTTAGAGCCATCAAAATAATTCTTATTTTCATTAATAATTTGTGGAGGAAATTATTGAGAAATGTTGATTCTCTTATCAGAGCTCAGGAGGAGTTAATAGTGCTAACTAGGGGTGGTGGAAATAGTCCCGTGAGAAGCAGAGGAGCCAAATCTACCTCCTCGCACTGATTTGGTCACCTCCTTTATATTCCCAAGTATAACACTCTACACAGACAATGAGAGAGCTCAATGCATGTACAGAATCCCCGGTTATTTATGCAGTCCATTGGATGAAGCCCATCTTCATTTCAGAGTTCTATTCACAAAGTAATTTGAGGTCTCTGGTGTTCTCAGGCACAGATTTCTTGAAGAGCAAAGCAGAAGTCCTTAGGAAAATTCAGGCTCCACTTACGGTGCCATCCCTTGACTCAACCTTTAGAACAATGGGTTTTTCTGGTTGAAGAAGTCCTCCTAAGCGTAATTTCAGGGGGATCTGCAACAGTTAAACAAGCATATTGAGAAGCATTAAATAAACAAAAGTAGAAAGTATAGCATCAAAGTGAGTGAGACACTCCTTCAGTGTTGAGGGGACACAACAGAGTGATATTCTGATCTCCATGGAGTAATGGGCAAAAAAATGCAGTAATGACAATAATGCTTTGTAAACATATAAAAACTACTTTCAGCACTATAAATCTTGGATTCTTTATACTTAGTCTATAAGATGTGTGAAGATTGGACAGTGAGAGCATTCATCATCTATCATTTAACAAAATATTTATGGAGTACTATTCTGTGCCAGGCCTGAGACAAATTCATGGGAACCTGTGTTCTTTTTTGATTTAAATTTTAAGTAAAATGGATGAGTTTTTAAAATTTAAACCAGATTATTAGGTATGATGGCAAACTATTTTTGAAGAGTCATATAAAGTTAATTTTGTGTATGTTGAAACTTGCAAGGTAACCCTGAGTAGTTATTGTACATTTTAATTATATGGACAGTCTTCAACTTCCAGAGTCCAGTAATTCCTCCCAATTGAACCCATCCAGTGTAAAGATGGGAAGGCACCTTCAGGAAGCATTATCTTTTTATTTTTTAACATCTTCTCTTGGCTTCCAAGGGTAGTGCAAGTGGGGAACCTCTCAATTCCTACAGTGTTTGGACTCAACTTTTATCCCCATTCTTATTGAGACACTCCTTCCATGTTGAGGGGACACAACAGAGTGATATTCTGATCTCCATGGAGTAATGGGCAAGAAAATTGCCAGGGAGATCAAGAAGTGCCAGGTTGGGAGCTTACCAAGGAGTTCCTTCCCCATCCCAGGTGTGCCAGAGGACCACTTTTATTCAGGGCTGAGTCCCCTGTCTGAGCACATATAAGACAGCTACACTGCTGGCCTAAAGCCACAAATAATATGGAATATGGAAATAATATGGAAACTATTTCTGTCTTCTTCCTCTCCTATATAGAAAGCCTACTTAAGGGGTGGAATTGAATAATAAATACATGAGACCTAGAAATAAGATTTATAGGGTATTGTTTAATATGAATCAATGACATCTGTTCTTTAACTTCTTCAGAGAAAATATTTCAAATCTTTCTGTAAATATAACACCTTATTATTTAAAAATTTTCAAAAACCCTGAAAGCCCACATGTGCACGCACACACACACATGCATATGCACGAATGGCATTTGTTTAAAGGTTCACATTAAATAGCTTAATATATGTATGCAAGCCATCAACTGCACATCACTCCTTAAACATTTACCAAATGCTTGCATTAGATATAGTCCCTTGCAAGGCACTACTGGGATATTTTAAAAAGGAATAAAATGAGAGGATATTGTTAATGGAGGGGGGAAGACATTCTTAGATACAAAGAAAATATAGAGAAGAAAACTCAATGATGTAATGGCAAATTGTGAAATTTATGATAATAGCCTCCAGTATCCAATAACAGAGCAGAGAAGTAAATGGGCCCTGGACTAGAAGGAGAAGACACTTTGGAGGGGCTTGGGGATTGAACTAGGACTTGAAAGATAAGAACAAAATGAGGAGAAAGGGAACAACATTTTTTTTTTTTTGAGACAGAGTCTCGCTATCACCCAGGCTGGAGTGCAGTGGCCCAATCTTGGCTCACTGCAGGCTCCGCTCCCTGGGGTTCACGCCATTCTCCTGCCTCAGCCTCCAGAGTAGCTGGGACTACAGGTGCCCGCCACCTCTCCAGGGTAATTTTTTGTATTTTTAGTAGAGACGGGGTTTCACCGTATTAGCCAGGATGGTCTCGATCTCCTGACCTCGTGATCCGCCCGCTTCAGCCTCCCAAAGTGCTGGGATTACAGGCATGAGCCACCATGCCCAGCCAGGAACAACATTAATAGAGTTATAATTGGGTTGAAAAGGAGCCCAGCTGGATGGAGCTAGGCACCTGGAAGGTGAGGTCAGTCAGGATGGCCTTGGACTGTGGTAGTCCTTTATATCCACCAGAAATGCCTTAAATTAGTCATTCTCAACCTTGGCTTCACATGAGAAGCAATGGGGGAGTTTTAAAGCCACACTCTGGGCAAATTAGTTTAGAATTTCTGTGATATCCCAGGCATCATGAATTTTTAAAGCTCCCTGGTGATTCCAATGTACAGCTAGTGGTTGGGAGCCACTCTCATGAGAAAGCTTCTCCAAGTTCTGGTTGGGGAGAGCAGCATTCAAAAGTCACAACAAGGTAATCATTACACTTCATGACTGTGCAAAATACTTCCCCATCTTTCCAATCGACTTGAAACTGAATGTAAACTTTGCTCAAGTTCAAGGAGACTGCAGATAATTATGCCATGCTAATCTACATGGGCTTTACATGATGTTTTTGATGCCACAGCTTTTGAACTCCAGAACTGAAGCACCCTTAAAGATTACAGATGGGCCTAATTGATTCTTTGGCCCATAGAACAAATTAGTAAAAGATTAAACAAGCATATTCTTTTTAAAAAATACAGACCCCTCAGTTAAAAGAATTCTTAAAACATTATTTTTATAGAAAATAATAATTTTATAGAAATTTTATAGAATTTTATATAATTTTATAGAGATTATAATAATTTTATATAATTTTATAGAAATTATAATAATTTTATATAATTTTATAGAAATTATAATTATAATTTTATAGAAAATTGACTAACCTGTGTTTCTTTACAAGGTTTGAAGGAGAAGTTCTGAAGGACTCTGATTAGAGCAAGTTTCATGTTCATGAGAGCAAACCTCATGCCAATGCAGTTTCTGGGTCCACTTCCAAAGGGTGTGTATATGTAAGGATCTATGTTGTCCTTGTTCTTCTTGCTGAATCTGGTTCCACATTGGTAGATTTTTTAAAAGTTAATGACATAATACCCCTAGGAGTTACATGGTAGGGTTTCTTACTTAGGGGCCACCCCTCAACTAGTAGTACACAGGATACTTTTGTGGGCTGGTCATTGAAATCCTGCTATGCTTATTTTGCTATGAGAATTGTAAGCTACAGATCCTTTCTACTCTCCTTACACTATAGGAGCTTTCAGTCTTGTTGAGATGAGATAAATAGTGTTGCAAAGAATACTTATTTCTAAACACTGAAATTATATTCAGGGTGGTGATGTGTCCACACTATAAAAGGCACATAAGTGATGAGACTGACTGATGGAAAAGTAGGTTCCTGCCTCAAGTCACACTTACATTGGTCATGAGGAAGGAGAAGGGGAAATTGTCTTGCACTATTTCAAAATTGTTATTTTGCACTTTCCTTCTCGTCTCCTCTCTTGTTTTTCTAATTCTCCTCCTTCTCCTCCTTACCTTGTCTTCTCCCTCCTTCTCCTCCTTCTTGTTCTCTCCATCTCTCCCTCTTTCTCCCCCACACCTCCATAGAATAGTTGAAGTCAGATAATTTACACAGGCATATGATGCTACTGTACTGATGTAATGCAGTATCATCACTGCTTTCTTTGTCTATCTGTTCCAGTAAGCTATAAAATTCTTTGAAGATTAGATGCATGTTTTTTATTAAAATGTTATTCCTAAATATTTGATTATATTTATGGGGGGACATAATAATAGCATTGTGATCATGTGTTTTTAAAAGAGTCCTTACATTTTGGACACTTATGACCCATAAGGACATAACTGATGACCTTCATCATAAGTTGTTGGAATTGTGGATGACTGTAGTTTTCTTTTATCTAGTCTATGGTTTGTAAAGTGTGACAATAATCAATTTGATGATTAAAAAAATCTCTAAATATAAAAAGACAAGCAAATAATTATACAACCACATGACTGTCCTGTAGATTAAGAGAGGCAGAATATGCTTGAACCAGGCTGGTTCAGGGAGGGCTCCCTTCCCAGGGGCCTTGTACCTTTCAGGGAGGAACTTCTCAGGCTCTGTCCAGTACTTTGGGTCACGGTGAAGAGCATAGCTTGGAATCATCACCACCACCCCTTTGGGAATGAACATCCCATTGATCTCAACATCTTTTTTGCAGACCCTCTCAAGTCTCATAGCAACTGGGAATAATCTGAGTGTTTCATTCACCACCATGTCAAGATACTCCATCTGTAGCACAGTATCATAGGTGGGTGGTGCCTGGAAAGAACGAAACAGATTTGGATAAACTGAGATTTTGAATTAACTTTTAACTCAGTCCATGCAGTACTAATGAAGTATTAGGAGCTCCAGAGACGAACTCATACTGGTAAAGGATCGAAGCATTTATAAAGTGTTTTAATAACTGTCATGCCCATTGATATGCTCAGTGGCCCACTGAGATGTGTGGAGGAGTTATGAAGGTGGGAAGCATTCGGGACAGCTCTCACTCCAGGGACTGAAATCCTTAGCATAACTGTGTAGTGGTTTTCTTTCTCATGGAAACAAACATGACTAATAGGCTATGACCACTAAGATCAAAAAAAATGAGAAAGTGATTGTTACCTTTCAAAAGCAGGTCACAGCTCTGTAATCAAGAAAGTAAAAACAGATAAAAAGAGCAAATTCCTGTGCTGATGTGTGGACACAGGGAGGGGAACATCACACACCGGGGCCTGTTGGGGGGTGGGGGACTAGAGGAGGTATAGCATTAGGAGAAATACCTAATGTAGCTGATGAGTTGATGGGTGCAGCAAACCACCATGGAACATGTATACCTATGTAACAAACCTGCACGTTCAGCACATGTGCCCCAGAACTTAAAATATAACAATAATAAAAAAAGAAATATTTACAGCCAATTCATGGAATATTTTTAGTGCTTGCCTTGTGTATGTGTTTATACAAATGTGCTCAAACCAAAAAAAAAAAAAAGCAAATTATCTGTGCCACACAAGGATTATTGGTTGCAAAGTCCTGCTTGGTAATTCTTTTTGTTATATATACAAACAAAAAGAGTTAAAAAGCAGGATTTGTATTATATATATACATATATGTTTTATATATGTTTTATATAACATATATGTTATATATGTATATGTATATATATTATATATATATAAAGTGTTTTAATAACAGTCATGCCCATTGATATGCTCAATGGCCTGCTGAGATGTGTGGAGGAGTTATGAAGATGGGAAGCATTCAGGACGGCTCTCACCCCAGGGACTGAAATCCTTAGAATAACCGTGTATATATGTGTATATATATATATATACACACACATACACACACACATATATATGTGTATATATATGTGTGTACACACACTAAAAGGAGGACTTTTGTTATATACATAAAATGTGGAGAGAAACACTATATTATATAAAATCTCTATAAATAATTTGAGGATAAACTAGTCCCTTTCTATCCCAAAAATGACAAAGAAGGTTCTTGTTGCATGTAACCAGAGAACACGATTTCAGTGCTAGTGGAAGTTATAAAGAGGATAGAACCCCACACAGCCGTGTCCTCACTTGCTGAAACAGTCTCCTAGTTGTTGCTTCAGGGCTGGACTGTAATCTCTGAAGAACATCCCTTTGTGTTCACTTCACTGCCATAGCCCGGCCAGCCCCAAAGCCGTGTCTCTTCATACCACAAAGAATCCCAGTTTTGGCAGAGGTCTGAAAACAGTGTGGGTGATATGCACCTAGTATTTGGTGTTATATTTGGAAGGCAATATGATAGTGTTTTAAGACTTTAGCTCAGGAGCCATATACCCTGGTTCCTAGCTTGGCTTCTTCACCAGTTACTGCCTGACTGGAACATGAGATAGGTGTGGGGAGAGCTGAGTCAGCCTGCACAGCACACCCAGGGCCAGGCTCCGTCAGACCACAGCCAGACCAGAGCAAGTCCTGCCAATATCAGCAGAGCTCACTATCCAACTATGATGTGTGGAATAGTTATGAAGTGGGGAGACATTCGAGACGGCTCTCACCCCAGGGACTGAAATCCTTAGTATAACCGTGTAGTGGTTTTTCTTTCTCGTGGAAACAAATGTGACTAATAGGCTATGACCACTAGCATCAAATAACATATGAGAAAGTGATTGTTACCTTTCAAAAAAAAGGCCACATGTCTGTAACCAAGAAAATAAAAAGAGATAAAAAGAGCAAATTCCTGTGTCCATATGTGGATACAGCTAAGGGGACATCACACACCACTATGGTACCTGCTGCAAACATGTAATTCACAACCAAAACCAGTGTGAAATGAGTGTGAGCAACAAATGCTTATTGTTAGATGCCACTGAGGTTTTTGGAGGTTTTTTACTTAGCATTATTGTGGTAATAGAAAGCAGATGAACCAGAGCCAGCACGTTTTACAAAGATCTTATGCTTCTGCCAGTAGCAACCATTCACTATGTTTCTTTCTTTTTCTTTTCAGAGCCTTCCTACATAGAGTCAGTGAAAGAATCAGTGATTATGCTTTTTATAAAAATTCTCCTGGGAAGTGGTGAGGAGGCATTTTTGCTAAGGTTTCACCTCCTCCCTCCTTCTCCATGTATCATCCACTCACCTTATTGGGTAAAACTGCATCAATTTCCTCCTGCAGTTTCTGCTGGACATCAGGGTGAGTGGCCAGTTCATACATAATGAAGGAGAGAACACTGCTCGTGGTTTCATAGCCAGCAAAAATAAAGATAATTGATTGGGCCACGAGCTCCAGATCGGACAGAGCTGAAAGGAGAGGAAAGACATTTTAGGTAAATCAGATCAATGTAGGGCATCACAGTTTAGATGAAGAGAAATCTAAGTGAAGCCCTCAAATCCCTAAGGGAAAAGAATAGAAAAGCAATTCAGAGGTACACTGGGGGTGGTTTCACTCTGATGTGTATCTTACAGAACCAGAATAAGGCAAATCATTTTAATCCAGTTTTCCCCAAGGTCTTCGAGAATGTGGGCCATCCACTCCTCCTCATGCCACCCCCGCCACCTGCACGGCTGTGTAATTTCCAGAGAGAGCATTTCCGCATAACATACTCAGTGTTATGGGTGTGTTCCTTGAATGATCCTAAAAGTACTTTATTGTAAGTTAATATGAGGTAGTCCTCTCCCCCAAGAAAAATGTAATTTATTTTAGCTACAATATATCTTGACAAACTTTGAGAGAATTTGCAACACTAATGGTTAAATGTAGGGAAAATTAAAGGACGTTTCCCGTAGATATGTTTGAGGGAACTTAAGGGACCAATATTGGTCTACAGACCACTTCTTGGTATTCAAAGTGTGGTCCATGGGTCAGAAGCATCTGAGAGCTCATTAGAAATGCAAAATCTCAAACCCCACCCTTGAACTACTGATTCAAAATCTGAACTTTCACAAGATGCAGTGATTTGTGTGCATAGCCTAGCTTGAGAAGCACGGATTATATCTTTGAGAGGCATCAGGTGATAGATCTAGGCTACAGTTCTCAGAATTGGCTATCTCAGGATGTACAAGAATGAGAGACAGACAAAAAGCTAGATGAGTGGTAATTGATTGTAGTCTGATGGATGGCATTAAAATAGCATAAGCTCCTATGATTACAAGTTGGGCCCCTCTTGATTTTTCTCCTGAGAGAAGCTCAGGATGGTCCATCACTGGTCTGTTTGATCAGGACTGGATTAGGACCTTTAGAGACCTGGATCATAGAAATAAATATGATGCCTGCTCCAACCATGTAATTCACAACCAAAACCAATATGAAAGGAGTGTGAGAAAGGTCGACAGAGCTGTGATTTACCAGTGAAGACTTCTGTGATGCAGTTATAAGTAAATTCAACTACCTAATCATAGTATTCAGTTATCATGAACCTGATGATACTGATGTGAAATTGAACTATAATCTCAAAGTTTAGAGCTCTGCTGTCCAATATGGTAGCCACTATCCACTAGTGGCTATTTAAAATCAAATTTTATTAAATTAAACTGAAATACCGTTTAAAATTGATCTTCAATGGCACTAGCCACATATCCAGTGCTCAATAGCCATATGTGTCTAGTGATTTCTATATGAAACAGTAAAACAATAGACTATTTCCTTTATCACAGCAAGTTATATTGGGATAGATAGATGAATAGTTAGATGATAGATAATAGATAAGTAGATAGATGATAGATGGATAAATGATAGATGATAGATGGATAGATGATAGATAGATGATAGATAGATAGATACATAGCTAGATAGATACATAGATAGATATAGATAGATACATAGCTAGATAGATACATAGATAGATACATAGACATACAGACAAAAGTGGATGTAGACATGGATATATTTAAAGCAGTATGCTGGAGTAAGCCCAGTCCTGCTCTCTAGAACCAATAGTTAAATATTCAGGAATTTTGTGAGATGGTTGCCAAGTCTTGGTGGCTTGTAATTGACCATGGTCATCATTTTGCCACTGTCATAGTAATAGTGACTTCAGTAAAAAACATACATGGGTTGTAAAACTCATAGGTGAAACATTGAAGACAAAGAGGATATTTACACGGTCTCAGAGGTTTTCCCCACAAGTTACTAATCCATTCCAAAGTGGAAAATAACTTTGCAGTAGATTAACCTGGTGAACACACTTTCAACAAGTACTGCCAGTTAAAATCACCCTTTTTGGAACAGCGTGGCTCCTGATTGGATGTTAGATGTATTAGGTAGCTGCAAAAGTTATTGTGGTTTTTGCCATTACTTTTAATTGCATTTTTTTGCAATTAAAAGTAATGGAAAAACCCACAATTAATTTTGCAGCAACCTAATAAATTTCTAGGCAGAAACTTTTATTCAGTGGATCTGAAGGAGGCTGAGAATTGGCATTTGATCTGATGTAGGTGATCCACAGACCACGGACTGACTTTCTAGCATGCCAGGTTTGCTTAGCGTTGCCCTTTAATCTTAGAACATGGCTATCTATGCCTGCATGCCTCTAGAAAGTGCCTCCAGCTACACTTATAACATTCAAACATGTGTCGTTCTGCTATGTGGCAGAAATTCTCATCATCCTGGAATACTTCCTGCACATTTTCAGAACAAGGCCCTCCCTCTGAGTGCCCCACAAGTAGCCCTCAGAAACACTCTGGTTACCTTTGTGGGACTCAGTTTCTTTTGAATTCTGAGAGTCAATCATCAGCTGAAGGAAATCCACTCGGTGCTAGAAGCAAAAAGAGAAATTTCATTGACAGAAAGTGGCTCCTGAAGTCAGAAGTAAATCACAAGCGCGGTCCTTGATCTCCCTTCTGAGAATATGGCTCCTTGAAGACCAGAAATCTGATGCATGTTGCCTGAATCACCAGTGAAAAACATACCCTTCTAAATCCTTGGAAAGCAGGATGTTTTCCTGAAACAAATCTGGCTATCATGTGAGATGGCTCAAATTTAACACACGCTACACTTCAGCAGGTGGCCTGATAGGGACTTTCATTTGAGAATGTGTAAAATAACAGGTTTGTACTTGAAATGAGTCTTTACCAGTCTATGATCTGGGGAAAGCATAATATCAGTAAAATATATTTCCAAACAGTAATGTTTATCCTCTGACAATTTATTGAAGGGAAGTAAAGTGGTAAAGTTTTATCTCAATAAAATTTATGCCGTGGCATACTAATTGTTGTGTCTGATATCAAATTTCATGTGCTGTCTCTGACTCATTCTCATATCTCCTTCCCCAAACCCCACTTTCTGCATTTCTACCAAATGAATTCTCTTGCTCTAAACATGAGCAGTCTTCATGTTAAAAGCATTCTTTAAAAACATACAGGTAACTGCACTGATCATATGTATATTATCTAAAAAATTATGAAAAACTAAACATCCTCCTATAACTACCACCACATTTTACCTTTTGTGTATCTTCGAGGCGACTTTCTTTCATCCTTTTTACAGATTTTCTTAAAAAATTTGTAACTTCTCTTGGAAACACACAGATATTTAATACTTCAAGAATTGGGATGAGGAATGGAAAGACTACTGTAGGAAAAACAAAACAAAAACAGAAAAATTCATTGTGAACGTGCAAAATTTACCTGGAGCAATTCTAGTTTTCTCTACCAACCAGAAGAGTAAAAGACATCAAGGTTCTCAACTGGAAGCCATTCCTTCTATGACTTTTGCCCCTCTTTCAGGCCAGTGGCTGAGCAAGGGCAGGTCTATGCATAGGGAGCACCACTACAGCAGTGAGATCAGCAGCCCCTTGTGCATCTTTTGAAGGATAAAAGGAACAAAATTCAATGCCCTAATCTCTTTGCCTTTATCTATTGGACTACAGTCTCCTAGAATAACCCAAATCATAATCTGAAGCTCAAAATTAATCTTGCTGTTCAAGAAATAGTAGGTAGTCAAGATAGAAATAACACAGCATATCTCTGTCACCTATCATGGAATAAAGATAAAATCAATAAGGGAAAGAAAATTGAGAAACTCACACATATGTGGAAGTTAAATAATAAACATTTAAGTAACCAATGAGTCAAAGTAGAAACCAAAAGGGCAAATAGAAACTGTTTTGAGGTGAACAAAAACTAAGATGTGATAGGCCACAATCTCATGGGATTTAGCAAAGGAAGTGCTCAGAGGGAAAGTTATAGCTGTAATGTCTAAATTTAGAAGAACAAAAAAATCACAAATCAATAATCTATATTCATGCCACAACATAGTAAACAAAGAAGGGCAAACTAAGCCTGAAGCCAGCAGAAGAAAGAAAATGATACAGACTAAAGTACAAATTCATGAACTAGAGAATAAAAAACCCTGATGAATTAATATCATTTCTATGAAGTGTCCAGAATAGGCAAATCCATAGAGGCAGAAAGTTGATTAGTGGTTGCATATGATGACAGGGTTTGTGACAGGGGGCTGATAGCTAAAAATGTATGAGGTCTCTAGATTGACAAAAAAAGTTTTAAAGTTTAAAATGATGATGGTCACACATATCTTCAAATGTACTACAAATCACTGAACTGTATATTTTAAGTGGATGAATTACATGGTGATTTATATCTCAATAAAGCAGTTATTTTTAAGAGAGCAAGAGAAAAAAAAGGAAATAGTAGTCCACATACTTATTGAGAGAAAGAATGGATCCAAAAAATCAAATCTTAAAAGCTTCTTGGTGTTTTCCACAAAGGGGTCTTGTGGATTGTTGAGAGAGTCGATGTTCACTCCAAATGATGTGCTAGTGATCACATCCATGCTGTAGGCCCCAAAGACGCTGAGTGGAGAAAGATGTGGAAAATTAAAATCAGCACCTCTTTACCATCCTTCCTCTATGCGTGCAGCAGGAAATCCACATGTCCAGTCAAGACAGACAAACAGCCACAGACTTTCAGATCTACTAGATCACCTTCTATCACACTCCATCAGAAGGTGTTATCAGGTGCCAGTGATGCAGCTGGCCCTATGCTGGGTGTGATGGAGACACTGAACTGAATTAGACCTACCTCTGAGATCAAGGAGCCCATCATAGGAAGACAGAGACCCACTATCAGACAACTACAGTAGCATGTATTGATTGTGGATGATACAAGATGGGTAAGCACTGTGCTTCAGCAGAACAAGAGTAGAATAATTAACTCTTCCTAAGGGGCTCAAGACAGGTGATATTGCCTGACTGCAGACTCTATGCCCAGAGCCGATTCCTCTTCAGCACTTTACAAAGCAACAGTACCCTGTTCTGAGCTCCTAGAAATATCATCCTTATTCTCTATACTCCCTGCTCAAGCTTTGGAAAATTCCACTATCCCCAGCTGTGGTGAGCTGAGGTTGCCCTGACGGCAGAATTATTTTTGTAAAATATAATGACCAATAATGTCCTGGTTAAAAAAAAATCTCTCAAAATTTGATTTGGAAATTTCTATAGTGAGTGACCACATATCCCTGGTCTGCCCAGGACAAACTCAGATTACACCTGTTTTTACTGCATAAGTGTAGATAGCAAATAATAGGCTTGCCCTACCTATAGTGTTTTTACCACCCTCTCTCTTTGAGACTGGAGGAAAAAGAAATGGTAGGAATTTTAATATTTAGTATTCTACTGATACCCTCAGAAAAAAACATGAAATGATCAAAGTTATTCTAAGTTCTCCATTATAACTTTCCCACCCTACTCACTGCCAACCAACAGATAACAAGTGCCTTCCCCTTCCACCATCCCATACACTCCATGCTTAAAACTTTGGTACAATCACACTTTTTCCCCCTAAAGGATGTATTTAGTCTTCTAGAATATCCAAGGTGACAATTTAATGGATATGTAAACCCTGGCCCCTGTGCACAGGGGAGAAGATCCTTTTCCTCCAGCTGCCCCACCTCCTCATCGGAGCTGCCCCATCTTGGGAGACCCATTGAAGTTGCATTACCACAGCCCTCCTTTTGTCTGGTCACTGGAATAACCCAACAGCAGGAATATCAGCTCCATGGCAGGCAGCTGGAGGGGTTCATGACAGCTCAGAACCCCATGGCTGCACTTCTACTTACTCTTTCAAGGTGACAGGCTTGCCTGTGTCTGCTTCCCGCCTCAGATTTCTCACCAACACATCTCCATACTGGGCAATGATAGGGACCATCTAAGCACAAAACACAACACCACCCATAGTTAAATGTGCAGACTCTAGTCCCAGAGGGACATGGCTTTCCCCAGCATGGAGCAGTAAGTGACATTTTATAATGAATTTTGTGATGTGTTTTCTTTACATAAAGATAAAAGACCATTTTTAGGAAGCTCAAATTCAGTGGACTACCCCTTGGAAAGGGACTGTGATCTTATTTTATACCTGTCCCCACCAGATTCATTCTTTAAGTTTCTTATTAAAACTCATGTTATTTTCATACCTCCTTGAGTTTTCCACTGGTGAAGGTTGGAGACAGCAATGATCGTATTCTCTTCCATTCTTCATCCTCAGCTATAGAGATGGCACTTTTCATAAATCCCACTGGACCAAAAGGCTAGAGTTCAAAGCAGAAACATTTTGTCCTACATCAGTTGTGGAGGTCTCCATCGTTGTAGAAAATGTGTTAAACAGGCATCACTTATTCAACAACTATTTAGTGACTGTCTACTGGGTGATGGGCCCTATGCTAGATGCTCAATAGAGATTCATCCCAGATGCCCAGTGTCCTGGGATGTATTTGTGTGGGGCGGGGCGGGGGGGTGGCGGCAGTGTTCAGGAGACCCTGATGTCGTCTCCAGCCTCTATATCCCAGTCTTCTTTTACATGCAAATTATCCACGTGGTAGAGAATGTGTTCTTCCAGTAGAATAGACAGAATCAAGACCTAGCACTTCTGCAGTGTAGAGAGGGAGTGGAGACAGACAAGCAGGTGACTTTGGTGGACTGCATGTTGCCTCAGACAAGCTGTCTTTATGTTCTCCTGCAGCATGGGCAACGTGAAAAAGAGGTGCTTCAATGTGATGGTTTTAAAAAAAATAGTAGGTAATACCTTTAAAACTAGGAACATATTTTGAAGAAATAATGCAATTCCATAAACATTCTTGTCTCTTAATTTTTTATTTCATGGATAGAAAGAAAAAAGAGATAATTATTTTTGCCAACTTGGAACTGGCCTATCAAGCCAGCATGCTTGAAACTTTCTTTCATCTTCCATAGCCATTTTTTTTTATAATGAGTACTTCCAGCATTCATTTATGATAAAAACTCAGCAAACTAGGGAGAGAAAATTCCTCAATTTGATAAAGAGAATCTACAAAAAAACAGCCCACTTCATCTAAATGATGCTTAATGATGAAAGAACTGAAGGCTTCCCTCCTAAGATTAGGAACAATTCAAAAATTCACCACATTTACTCAACATTATACTGGGAAGTCCTAGTGCAATAGACAAAAGAAAAGAAATGAAAGGCATACAGATTGGAAAGGAAATAAAAGAATTGTCTCTATTTTCAAGTGACATAACTGACAATGTGTAAAATCTCAAGGCATATACAAAGAGACTTCTAGAACTACTATGTCAGTTCTGCAAGGTTCTAGGATACCAGATCAACACACAAAATCAAAGCACATTTCTATGTAACAACAATCAATATCTGAAAATACAAGAAAAACATAATATCATTTACAGTCATTCCAACAAAAATGAAATAATTTAGCTGTAAATCTAACAAAACATGTACAGGATCTCTATGCTGAAAACTACAAGATGTTAAAAGCAATCAAAGAAAATCTAAGGAAATGGAGAGGCATACTATGTTCATGAATTGAAAGATCAAACAGTAAAGATACACATTTTCCATAAACTGGTCTATATATTTAATTCAATTCTTGTCAAAATAACAGCACGTTTATTTGTAGACACTGAGAAACTCATTCTGAATTTTTATGGAAAAGCAGAGGACCAGGAAGAGTTAAAACAAATCTGAAAAAATAAGTCAATAAAAGTGGGAAGAATCACTCTACACGAGGTTAAGAGTTAGTGTACAGCTACTAGGGTCAACACAGTGTGGTATTGGTGGAATAATAAACACAGTGATCAATGGGACACAGTAGTACGTGAGAGATGCAAAGAAGTATGCCCAGTTGATTTTTAACAATATACCCACCTTTCCAAAAATGGCGTTGGAGGAATTGGACAGCCATTAGCCACAAAAAAAATGAACCCTGATCTAAATCTCATACCTTATACAAAAAATAACACAAAATTGATAATAGAGCTACATTTAGTAAAGCATTAAACTTTATGACTTTTAGAAAAAAACAGCAATATAGGAAGGAGGGCTAGGCAAAGAACTTTCAAACATGGCACCAAAAGTACAATCCAGAAAAGGAAATATTAATACATTGATCACCTCGAAATAAAAAATAGTTTGCTCTGATATGGACCCTGTCAGAGAAAAAGACTTGTGACTGTAGGATAGCAGGAGGGAGCCACATGGAGACAGAGTGGATCTGCATCTTGATCATGCTGGTCGTTGCACAAATCTACTAATGATGTGATAAATTTGTATAGAACACAAATGGGTTCTGCATTTTGATCATGCTGGTCATTGCACAAATCTATGATTGTGATAAATTTGCATAGAACAGAAATGAGGGCACATAAAGCTGGTGAAATCTGAATAAGCTCTGTGAACTGTATCAATGTCAATTTCCTGTACTATAGTAACATGAATATACTGTATTTATAGTTATGCAAGATTGCAAGATGTTACCATTCAGGGGGGACAGGATGAAGTGGACGTGGAACCTTCCTGGACATTTTTTAGGCAACTGTCTATGAATATATAAGAATTTCAAAATATAAATTTAATCAATCAATCAGTATTTTAATTTCAACACATGAATGCTTACCCTCCGGTTTGTGAAGACAGAATAACATTCTTTCACTAGCACTGTTTTGATCATGTCAGGATCTGTGATAGCCAGCACAGGCTGTCGACCATCATAAAAGCTGTGTGAAAAAAACAGAGTTGATTAAACATCAACAGCCTTATTCTACAGCTGGAGCCCAACCCAGGAAGCCAGACTTTGATCCTGACTTTACATAATCCCTTAGTTGTACAATACACAGTAATCTTAGGTTCTAGTTCATTAGGTATGACACACAGCAAGAGTCTGACACAGGAGCCACCCAAGTCTTCATAAGATGAAGGATAATGTGGGCCAAACAAGGAAGAGACATTGAAAGACAAAAGAGCTCTTCAAAGAGACCATGGTTAGAAATGACAGTAGAGCATTTGTTAAGCTGGGTGGTGTATACGTGGATATTTCCCATGCCATTCTCCATAATGTTTCATATGTTTAAAATATTTTATTTTAAAAAGAATATAAAACCAACAAAGATCAAAAGAGACAAAGATGGGCATTACATAATGGTGATGGGATCAATTCAACAGGAAGAGCTAAATATCCTAAATATATATGCACCCAAATACAGGAGCACCCAGATTCATAAAGCAAGTTCTTAGAGACCTACAAAGAGACTAAGATTTCCACACAATAATAATGGGAGATTTTAACACCCCACTGTCAATATTAGACAGATCAACAAGACAGAAAATTAACAAGGATATTCAGAACTTGAACTCAGCTCTGGACCAAGAGGACCTAATAGACATCTACAGAAATCTCCACCCCAAATCAACAGAATATACATTCTTCTCAGCACCACATCGCACTTATTCTAAAATTGACCACATAATTGGAATTAATATACTCCTCAGCAAATGTAAAAGAAAAGAAATCACAACAAACTGTCTCTCAGACCACAGTGAAATCAAATTACAACTCATGATTAAGAAAGTGACTCAAAATCACACAACTACATGGAAACTGAACAACTTGCTCCTGAATGACTACTGGGTAAATAAGGAAGTGAAGGCAGAAATAAAGATGTTCTGTGAAACCAATGAGAACAAAGGCACAATGTACCAGAATCTCTGGGACACATTTAAAGCAGTGTGTAGAGGGAAATTTATAGCATTAAACGCCCACTAGAGAAAGCAGGAAAGATCTAAAATTGACACAGTAACATCACAATTAACAGAACTAGAGAAGCAAGAGTAAACAAATTCAAAAGCTAGCAGGAGACAAGAAATAACTAAGATCAGAGCAGAACAGAAGGAGATAGAGACACAACAAACCCTTCAAAAAATCAGTGAATCCAGGAGCTGGTTTTTTTAAAAAGGTCAACAAAATAGATAGACTGCTAGCAAGACTAATAAAGAAAATATACATATGTAACTAACCTGCACAATGTGCACATGTACCCTAAAACTTAAAGTATAATAAAAAATAAAAATAAATAAAAAATAAAAATAAAATTAAAAAAAAAAAAAGAGAGAGAAGGATCAAATAGATGCAATAAATAATGATAAAAAGGATATCACCACTGATCCCACAGAAATGCAAATTACCATCAGAGAATACTATAAACACCTCTATGCAAATAAACCAGAAAATCTAGAAGAAATAGATAAATTCCTGGACACACGCCCCCTCCCAAGACTAAACCAGGAAGAAGTTGAATCTCTGAATAGATCAATAATAAGGTTTTGAATTGAGGCAATTATTAATAGGCTACCAACCAAAAAAAGTCCAGGACCAAATGGATTCACAGCTGAATTCTACCAGAGATACAAAGAGGAGCTGTTATCATTCCTTCTGAAATTTTTCTGAACAATAGAAAAGGAGGGAATCCTCCCTAACTCATTTTATGAGGCCAGTATCTCCTGATACCAAAGCCTGGCAGAGACACAACAAAAAAAGAGAATTTTAGTCCAATATCCCTAATGAATATCGATGCGAAAATCCTCAATAAAATACTGGCAAATCAAATCCAGCAAAACATCAAAAAGCTTATCCACCAGGATCAAGTCAGCGTCATCCCTGGGATGCAAGGCTGGGTTCAAAATACCAAATCAATAAATGTAATCCATCACATAAACAGAACCAATGACAAAAACCACATAATTACCTCAATAGATGCAGAAAAGGCCTTTGACAAAATTCAACAGCCTTTCATGCTAAAAACTCTGAATAAACTAGGTATCAATGGAACATATCTCAAAATAGTAAGAGCTATTTATGACAAACCCACAGCCAATATCATACTGAATGGGCAAAAACTAGAAGCATTCCCTTTGAAAACCGGCACAAGACAAAGATGTCCTCTCTCACCACTCCTATTCAACATAGTGTCGGAAGTTCTGAATAGGGCAATCAGGCAAGAGAAAGAAATGGATATTCAATTAGGAAAAGAGGAAGTCAAATTGTCTCTGTTTGCAGATGACATGATTGTATATTTAGAAAACCCCATCGTCTCAGCCCAAAAACTCCTTAAGCTGATAAGCAACTTCAGGAAAGTCTCAGGATACAAAATCAATGTACAAAAATCACAAGCATTCCTACACACCAATAATAGACAAACAGAGAGCCAAATCATGAGTGAACTCCCATTCACAATTACTACAAAGAGAATAAAATATCTAGGAATCCAGCTTACAAGGGATGTGAAGTTCTCCTCTTCAAGGAGAACTACAAACTGCTGCTCAATGAAATAAAAGAGGACACAAACAAATGGAAGAACATTCCATGCTCATGGGTAGGAAGACTCCATATCATGAAAATGGCCATACTGCCCAAGGTAATTTATAGATTCAATGCTATTTCCATCAAGCTATCACTGACTTTCCTCATAGAATTGGAAAAAACTACTTTAAAGTTCATATGGAACCAAAAAAGAGCCCACATAGACAAGACAATCCTAAGCAAAAAGAACAAAACTGGAGGCATCACGCTACCTGACTTCAAATTATACTAAAAGGCTACAGTAACCAAAACAGCATGGTACAGGTACCAAAACAGAAATATAGATCAATGGAACAGAACAGAGGCCTCAGAAATAACACCAGGCATCTACTACCATCTGATGTTTGACAAACCTGACACACAAAAGCAATGGGGAAAAGATTTCCTATTTAATAAATGGTGTTGGTGAAACTGCCTAGCCATATGCAGAAAATTGAAACTGGACCCCTTCCTTACACCTTATACAAAAACTAACTCAAGATGGATTAAAGACTTAAATGTAAGACCTAGGACCATAAAAATCCTAGAAGAAAACCTGGGCAATACCATTCAGGACACAGGCATGGGCAAAGGCTTCATAAATATAACACCAAAAGCAATGGCAACAAAAGCCAAAATTGACAAATGGGATATGATTAAACTAAAGAGCTTCTACACAGCAAAAGAAACCATCATCAGAGCAAACAGGCAACCTACAGAATGGGAGAAAATTTTTGCAATCTATCCATCTGACAAAGGGCTAACATCCAGAATCTACAAAGAACTTAAACAAATTTACAAGAAAAAAAGCAAACAACCCCATCAAAAAATGGGCAAAGGATATGAACAGACACTTCTCAAAAGAAGACATTTATGCAGCCAACAGACATGTGAAAAAATGCTCATCATCACCGGTCATTAGAGAAATGCAAATCAAAACCACAATGAGATACTATCTCATGCCAGGTAGTATGGTGATCATTAAAAAGTCAGGAAACAACAGATGCTGGAGAGGATGTGGAGAAATAGGAACACTTTTACACTGTTGGTGGGAGTGTAAATTAGTTCAACCATTGTGGAAGACAGTGTGGTGATTCCTTAAGGATCTAGAACTAGAAATACCATTTGACCCAGCAATCCCATTACTGGGCATATACCCAAAGCATTATAAATCATTCTGTGATAAAGACACATGCACACATATGTTTATTGCAGAACTATTCACAATACCAAAGACTTGGAACCAACCCAAATGTCCATCAATGACAGACTGGATAAAGAAAATGTGCCACGTATACCCCATGGAATACTATGCAGCCATAAAAAAACAATGAGTTCATGTCCTTTGCAGGGACAAGGATGAAGCTGGAAACCATCATTCTCAGCAAACTATCACAAGATCAGAAAACTAAACACCACATGTTCTCACTCCTAAGTAGGAGTTGAACAATGAGAACACATGGACACGGGGAGGGAAACATCACACACTGGGGCGTGTTGTTGGGTGGGGGGCTAGGGGAGGGATAGCATTAGGAGAAATACCTAATGTAGGTGATGGGTTGATGGGTGCAGCAAACCACCATGGCACATGTATACCTATGTAACAAAACTACACATTCTATGCATGTAACCCAGAACTTAAAGTATAATTTAAAAAACTAAAAATAAAAAATAAAATAAAATCACAGTCCATCAGCCCGCCAGTGGTTAAGAATATTCAGCATTTCTTCAAATTCAGCAGAAAGGTATAGACAAAGAAATGCTTATATACCCTTCTATTAAAAAGTCTTGGCTTAAATTTAATAACAAAACAGAATGAAAAGTTCCACACTTGCAGATAAAATTAAAAAACAACAACAGCAGAGTATAAATGGTTTGCCAATCTATTTCTCTATTATCTCTCAACCCTTCATTCAAAAGCACTTTAAATCCAAAGTCTAAATGAAAGAGTTTTGGCTTTTAATTGAAAGTGAATTGATGTGGGAAGGAGATGATATGATGTATTTATGAGCACATATTAGAAGGGTCTGAGACAACGCATGTAATAAAAGGGCACCTAAGGAAAAAAAAAGAAGAGGGGAATAGGCAGACACTGGACAGAGCATGATGCTGTGAGTCCCTGGGCCACCAAAGTCTGGAGAAAAGTAATCACGATGCTCCCAGCCTAGTTCAGACTGTAGAACTTGACACCTGGTGACACATGGGATCCTTGGTAGGACAACCTTCGAAAAGTTTTACAATAACCAGTGTGAATGTTGTTAGAACCAAAATGATGTCACTAGTTGTGTGTGTGTGTGTGTGTGTGTGTGTGTGTTTAAAAACCCTGACAAATAAATCAAAGAAGGCTATGAAGAGAGGATTCTCATGCTTGTGTGCCTGATAACAAAACTATCACAAAAGACTCCGCAAAACTACAAGCTTGCACAAAGGCCATCCCAACATTAAAAAAAATATTTCTGCAAGGACACCTGCCCAGCAACTGCCTGTCCAACCTTGGTGAGGCGTCACCTTTGTTACTGATCTTTGTAGCGAAGGATAATTATTTCAAAACTGATAAGAAATCCTCCTCATATTTTCCTTGGAGCCTCTTTGTCTTGCTTTACTTCCCTGAATTTGCACATTGTTTATAAAGGCATGCAGATTCCCATTGCAATACTCTACACCCAAATAAATATCTTCTTCTTTCAGAGAACTTCTCTCTGTTTGTAGTTAGGTTGACAAGAGCTTCATCCCAAGAGGCTTTGGGCTGAGACTGTCCTCTGTGCAGTGGGGTAAACTCATCATAGAAACAAGTCTATCCAATGGAAGTTTCCAGAATACTCACCCCCACACTTTTCCATACTTTTTATGACATTCCATGTCAAACATACAAAAGCCCTGGGAGGAGAAACAAAATAATATTTGATTATTATTTTAAATGTACTTAACCCTGCCTCTAATTGGGATGAAAACAGTCGAAGCCAATGAAATCAGACTTGCTGGCAGTTAGAGGAAGCTTATTTGGAGACGTCATAAAGGAAATAAGAGAAAACAGAGGAGGTATTTGAAAAGGGAAATTTAAAATCACTCTTGAATTCTCTCCAAGTGTTGTGGATACTGAATGACTTATCCTTGTGTATAAATACTAAGTACCTCCTTGTCTTTCTGATGTCTTTTTGCTTTTTCATGTGTTGTCTCGAAAATCTCATGAATCCCTGAATGATCACCTCCAGGGGCACATGGGGAAACTGAGGCCGAGGGAAAGTGAATTAGCATCAGAAGAGAATGCACAGTGTTTTATCTCTTTGTCATCCTTTTCATTTATTTCATGAGCTCGCTCTAGAGTTCTAGCAGAATTGGAAAGTTACAGACACCAGGGAACTCCTTTAGTCTAGCAGATTTAGGTAAGTCTGAGGCATGTTGTTGAGTGAGAAAATGAATGAGTGACAGAATGACAAAGTGAACTCACTTTCCAGTTTTCCAGCTTAACATGGAAGTTCTGAGAAAATGTCCCCTCTACACATCGGACACAGCAAATTACAACACTTGCTCAGAATTTTCACTGAAACTTAAAAACAAACCTTCCTGTATCGACATTTCAGGGGTGACATTTTAACTGTGCAAACAAAGGTCCCAGGAATGTGCATCTTGGGGGTACATCTACTAAAGAGTTGACCTGGAAAAGGTGGCGGGGAAATTATTGCTTTTGCACAGGGAAAAAATATGAAATTCCTGGATAGTAATTAGACAACAAAGCCCTCACCTGAGAGAATTTGAATCTGAGAAACAAGCCTCAGGTATGTGGGAAAGATGATGTAAGCCAAAGAGCTGACTGCTGCGGCTGGCCATGTGGACATGGGCTCCTAATTTTCCATCCAGGGCCCAGACCCTGGGCAGAGCATCAGACTAGGTTAGGCACAAAGGCTCGGCCAAAGTTCACGGTCCACGTGGCACATATTACATTCTATTCAGCAAAATTGAATATTTAATAATTTAATCAAATCATCCCCTTTCTAGTGATTTTGCATGTGATTCCGCCTTTGTGTAAAAAAAAAACCCCACAAACTCATTTTGTGCTTAAATATCTGAGTTTGATTGACAACCACTGTCTCATCTCAGTTATATCCAGTCTGTGATCAGACTCACCCATAAGGTGCAGCCTTTGAAGGAAAAGAAGTAAAGCAGAACCCCTTTGTTCTGTCTCTCAAAGCTGCAAAAGATGTCATGGGGAGTAAGAGCTGGGGTAGAGCCATGGAGATATCCTCAGGGAATTTAGCATTTTTCGGAGAGGATTGAAGCAGGTGCAAATGACCCAAAGGTAAATACCTGGGCTCCCTAATAAATTGAGTTTCAAAGCTGTCCAGAAGGAAGGGAAAAAAGGCTGCTCAAGAGCTCTTGCTACAGAGAGGAAAGTTTGACTCTCATGTACACAGATAACAAGTCACAATCAGGGGGTCCTTTTCCTACTTTTAATACTAACTATGACTGTACCTTCCTGGGAACCTGCATAGAGCAAAAAGAAAACCTCCTTTATGGCGCTCACAAAGTTTGCACATCAAGTTCTGAGCATCAGGTTGCTGATCTACCTGAGATTTGGGCTGTTCAACTGAGGCAAACCTGAGGTTCCTGAGAGTTAGCAAGAGAGCCCTTAGGTAAACATTGCCATGTTCTGGGTGATGCCTACACACTGTTTCTGAAAGTGTAAAACTTCAGACCTTCCCCCTGAGGAGAAGCATTTTTACTGATGGAACTAAGCTGCTCTTGGCAATCATAAGAAGCAAAAGAGTGAGCTCAAAAACACTCACCTTACGGTAGGACAAAATATTTCCCAAAAAAGGCAGAGGTGTGGGCCCTGGAATTCCAAGCTTCTTAAAAAGTCCATGTGAATGGGTTCCATATCTACAAAGTGAAACAGAAATCAAGTCACAGCGATTGTGACTTTATAGATATAGGGGTTGATGAGTCATTGACTGAGGAACTGGAATGCTCAAGAGAAGGAGGTAACATTAAGGCAAGAAATAATAACAGTAACTCTGACGGCAATGATTATATTTGTTCATCAGGTCCTTTCCTGCCTCCACCATGAGACACCAAAAAGTTACAATGATTAGCTCAAAGCAGCTGAAGTCTTCATGGTCCCAGTCCTGGAATGAATATTTGATAAATGTTCTCAAATGTGAATGATCCTGAGAGGTTCAGGCAGGAATTCTTCCAGGTCACTTTGTTCCTTTACGTCTATTTAGTAAGTGGCCTCTCCCCAAATTTGGGGATTCTCATCCTAGGTAGAAAGGGTGACATTTTTTTGTCTTCCGCAGTGATGATGAGATTTTGCATCACTGCATCCACTCAGTCACAGAGGGTCACTGAGAGCCTATGGTGACCCTGTCTTTAGAATTTGCTCAGAGGCTTTTATGCTTTCCCTTCCCTCTAAGCTCTGACCCTGTTTTAGGATCTGGTCCTTCTTAAACCGTCATTCACAGAGAGGTCTTGGAGGAGTCACAGAGTCCTTATTTCTACAGATTGACAACTGTGCTCAAGGCTTCCATTGACCTCATAGAAATGTGAGCAGCTTTCAGCTACACCTCAGTCTCTGTGATCAGATGATCTGGTTGATTTGACCTATTGGGAAGGATGATTGACTCATATTTCCCTGAATGACAGTGTGCAGAAGAATCACAACTAAAGAACCAATTTCCAGGTCATTCCTCCTCTTGTGGAATCTAGCCTTCCAACTGGTGATATTCATCTGATTAGCACAGTGCCAGTGATATGGTCTGAATCTGTGCCCCTACCAAAATCTCATGTTGAAATGCAATCCCCAATACTGGAGGTGGGGCCTGGTAGATGATTGGATTCTAGGGGCAGTTTCTCATCGTTTCACACCATCCCGCCTTAGGTGTTGTCCTTGTGACAATGAGTTTTTATGAGATCTGGTGGTTTGAATGTGTGGCACCTTCTCCCCAGCCTCTCTTGCTTCTGCTCCAGCCATGTAAGATCTGTCTGCTTCTCCTTCACCTTCTGCCATGATTGTAAATTTCCTGAGACCTCCCTAGAGGAAGAAGTCACTATGCTTTCTGTACAGCCTGCAGAACCATGAGACAATTAAATCCCTTTTCTTTATAAATACCCAGACTCTGGTATTTCTTTATAACAATGCAAGAAAAGACTAACACAGCCAGACATGCTCATTTTTCTCAAGGTGGTCAATCACAAAGCAGTCAGTTTATTGCATCTGCCCATCAACTATCTCTGTAGGAAAACCCATTAAGGCTGGTGCTCCCTAAGGCAGGCCTGCTTGCAACTCATCTTTGATGGGTCATGTATGAACTCCCCGAACTGGGGTTTCTGGATGTCTGAAGACCTTCCCAGTCTGATGTTACTGAGGGTTGGAAGACTGGAGGAAGAAGAAAAGCTGATGGAAGAGGTCACCATCCTTCAACTCAACCATGAATCTGCTAGTCCCACAAGGTTGGCCCCAGAGAGGCAAATTAGGAAAATGTAGCTGAAAAGCATGGTGTGTATAAATGGATCCATATGCTTCATATGGGCTTTTAGCTAAAAGGTAGGGGCCTTCTAATGTCCACATTCCCTCCTGTTTATAACAAAAGATGTAGTATTCCACATAAGTAAACATAAAATGTTCCAGACAGTTGAATTAAAACCTTGTTTTCTCTTCTTTAAAGGGTAACCCTTAAGACAGTATAGGTTCCAAATATTCTGTACAAATCCGGTGACTGTGATAATATGTGGTAAAATACAACTGAGAAATGGCGTGGAGGCTCACGTTTGGGGGACCCAGCAGAAGCAGCATAGCCAGGCCCAATAGTGCATTTGGATCTTTGCCCCAGAACAGTTAGTGGAAGCGTGTGCACCATCTACCAAAACCAGGGTGGCCTCGGGTTTTCCCGCTCCTGTTCCTTCCTTTGTTGTCACAGCCATGGAAAATAAATGACACTAATCTCTGCTTCTAAACTTTCTACAAGTTACATGACCTCTCAGGCCAGGACAAACTATTGAGTTAATGTGTCAGCAGCATTGATCCGCAAGGAATGATCTAGGTGAATGTCTAGACTCACATGGTTCCGTGTCAAGGCAGAGGCTAGGCTGGGCAAACTGTGTAGTTTCTTTCCAGCTCCCCTCTGTTTGGTAGAGTAATGCTGCTTTTGATTCCAATGAAGAGGCTAACAGAAAAGCCAGTCATCTATTGCACTTAATTGTGTTGGCCTAAGGAGGGCATTGTCTACACTACAGTTTCTGACTCCTGGGCTGCATCAGCATCATCTAAGGCTAAGGTATTGTCTGCCCAGCTGCCTGAGTCTGTAGTGACTGCCCCACAACATGGCAGACCACACACAGAGTGACACAGATGGTGCCCCTGTGTCCAGGCTTCAAGCAGATGAGATGCAAACATGTTTGTCCTTCGAGTGACCTCCACTACGGGGCTAGGACCCATGAATATCTCTTTGGAGTTCTACCCTGAGGGATGAGGAATATTTTCTTACTCCATTTTGATCCTACCTGGATGCTTTTGCTGTCATCACTGGCTCACAGTCTTGCTTACTCCCCTGCCCTGAGCGTTTAACATAACCTGCTAAGCAGGTTTGTTTGAAATAGGGGTATTAAAATGAACGTTGGGAAGGTATATTTTAAAAGATATATGCAATCTTGTCATAGAGTTATACATTTGTGCATTAGATTCATATTCCTGACATGATTCTGGAAAGGTGAGGTTATTTTACACACATTTATTGTAACAAATACTGAACTAACAGCCCTCATTTGTCACCTAGAAGGAACATGTTGGAAATAGACTATCTCCAAAAAAATCTGGTTTAAAATAGAATGAATTTAAGCCATATCAATTCGTGTTAAAATGTCAGAAGATGGAAAATATGTTGCCACAACTCACTGAATTTCTAACCTTTCTGTGAAAGAATTAAAATGAGGTTTATATTTTCTATTTTCCTGTCATTATGATTCCCAAATCTTAGTAAGAGTGAAATTGAGGTAGAAGTGAAATGTGACATGTGAGAAGCCTCCACTACCCACAGTGGGGAGTGACTCTTCTCTCTACCTGCTCTAGGATGGCAGGATCCCACCAGTGAGAGGATTCATCCTCTTCTACTGCAACATAAAGGGGAAAATGTAAAATCCAAATTCTAGTTTAGTAAGGAGAAGCCAGGTTTCCACAGCCAAGTTTGGAATGAGATCCATCACTACTTTCCTTCCTTATCCTCCTTGGGTCCAAACTATTGTCAAGTAGATCATCCTCAATCAATGCTATCCCAAAACCCTTCTTGCCACTAAAGATGGATGGCGAAGATGCTTATTTATTCCTCTATAGAGTTGCATAAGATCTACAATAACCTCTATATGTTTGTAGCATCCAACACTTAAGCTACTTCTCCTTGAACATCTTTTTTTTTTTTTTTTTTTTTTGAGACAGCCTCACTCTGTCACCCAGGCTGAAGTGCACTGGCATGATCTCAGCTCACTGCAACCTCCGCCTGCCGGGTTCAAGCGATTCTCCTGCCTCAGCCTCCCAAGTAGCTGGGAATACAGGCGTGCACCACCATGCCCAGCTAATTTTTGTATTTTTAGTAGAGACGGAGTTTCACCATGTTAGCCAGGCTGGTCTTGAACTCCTGACCTCAGGCAGTCCACTTGCCTTAGCCTCCCAAAGTGCTGGGATTACAGGTGTAAGCCACCACGCCCGGCCTGAACATCTTTTTTGATCTTCAAAACAGATAAGGGAAAGAGAGGCCTGATTAGCACCCCAAGTCCAAGGAAACAGAGAAGAGGAGCCTGGACAGTTACTCACAGATAGAGGAGCACCAGGCTGACAGCCAGGAGAAGCCAGGTTTCCATGGCCAAGTCTGGGATGAGAGCCATCACTACTTTCCTTACTTATCTCTCTCCTCTGAGTCTTCCTTTCAGCTCTGTGTTGCTCTTTGCTGGGCTGTGTGCATGGAGCTTTCCTGCCCTGCACAGCAGTGATTCAGTGAGGCTGTTGGATTGTTTATATGCTGGAGAAGGAGGCAGGGCTGGAGCTGCAGCCAGTAGCAGGGCCACCTGTGCTCCGCCTGCAGTTGGAAGAGGCTTCTCCACCTTGGAAGTTGGCAAAGAATCACACACACACACCACTCACTGACCTCCTTTGAGTTCATATTCTATGAGGTATCATAAACAACTCAATCAATGTTACTGGGGAGTCCAAGGGTTCTGGGTTCTTATCAGAAACTCAAGTGCAGCCATTGGCATAAAATCTATTAAATCGCCTCTCTCCTGCCCTTGTCTCTATGGCTGTCCTCATTCCAGAATACTTGAAACTCATCCCAACAAGCCACACCTACAGATCTTTACCTATGCCTGGAGTGTGCCTGTGCCCCCTAGAAGACTCCTACACATCCTTCCAAACCCAGCCAGACAGAGCCTTCTCTTAGAGTCTTTCCTCACCAAACTCCTCACACAGATGTAACCATTTCCTCCCCTGGGCACTTTCCATCCCCTTCATGCAATCCTATTGTCCTCTTTCCTCTTTACCACCATTGTGTTTCCACGCCTGTTTCCCTGAACAGAGGTGAGCTCCTCAAGGGCATAGTCTAGTCTTATTCCCTGTCATGGCTCTGGTCCCTATCAGGGTGCTGTACACACAGTGGGGACCAGAAAGCCTGGTGGAGTTGACTTAGCTGAGATTGCTGGGCCTCTGCATGTCATCCCTTCTGACTTTCTGGTGACTACTCCATCTTCTTAGGTCATTAATACAGCCAGAGCTCTTGGCTGTGCCTCAGCTGCTGTCTCTGCACTTCCAGGCTGGTCCTCTGTGATTCTGTTGGCAAGGGGACCCCTGAAGGAGAGACAGGGCATGGATGAGATGGAGCTGATGGCTTGGTGGAATAGTATCAATTTGTGCTGCTTCCTGTGAACCCTTCAAAGGTCCTGCCATAGATAGCAAGTTAGACAGGTTCTTTGCCAAAGAGTGGCCCCTTCTCTCTGGAAATACTGCATGTCTGGAAACAGGAGAGAAAGGAGAGAAGAGAACAGCTGCCCAGATAGCCAGGTGGACCCCAACCACCTCAGCCAGCAATGATGGGGCAGTGGTCACTGCAGGTCACACAGCATCAAGGACTCCAATAAGATGGTCCCAGCCTCTTGGGGGTGGAATTGGAATTCAAAGCAAATGGCTTCCTTTTTGACAAGTGGAGGATTTTCTAATGGGAGGAGGGCAGGCCCCAGGAGCTGGTAGAGATGAGGCCTGTAATAGCAGTTGCTGCCACCTGTGAGCCCCGTGACCCATTCCTGATGGGAGAGATCTCAGTGATGAGGGTGTGAAAATTATATCAGCTCATTATCGTCACTCAGACCCAAGTTCTGTGTCTGCCTGGCCTGACGAATGGATTGCATGACAAACAAAATCACAGCGTTCTTAAAACTCAATAGAAATAGGCGATGTTTAAGCTGTGCTTGTTCGCTTCCTTCTCTCTTTATTCTTTCTCACATTCAGCCCTCCTGCAGAAACTGATACTCACCCCAGAAAGACACCTTTTCCCATCCCTCTGGCCCCTAAGCCTCCAGGGCTGCTCGGCACCTGGCCTGAGTGGGTGAACATCATGCAAGATTCCTTGTCAGATTCAAGGCCAAGTGGGTGAATGTCATGTGCAGTGTTGTGCCAGGTGTGTGTTGGGAGTCACATGTTCCTTGGGGACAGGCTAGTGAAGCAGGAGACACATAAACATGCTTGGATGGTGGTATGCATGTGCTGTAAGTCTGGAATCCCTGGGATAACAAAGCCGTACAGAGAGGCATCTAAGGAAAGAAGTGACAGCAAGCATCAAACCAACAAAGGACAAACATGGGAAGGTGGTGACAATCCCCAAGAGAGGTAGGATAAAAGTCCAGGGAATTTTGATACATTTCTGTCTCCTTTCAGTGGCTTTGCTGAGCACATTAAATAGGGGCCATGCTACTATCCCCAGTTTACAGATGTAGAAACTGAGGCTCAGTGACTGCAAGTAGCTTCCCAACTGATACTGATCACAATAAAACTTTATAAAAAGCTAACAGGAAGGGAGATTGAAGGTCCTCTCCTGCTCTGGTGCACCTGCCATTCCCTGCTAAGCATCACTATGGGAAATAGTGAGACTCAAGGCTGCAACCACAAATTGGTTGAGATTCGTGTTCCTGTTTCAAGGGTTACTCCCAGCGGCACCACCATGGGTCTTCTAGAACAAAGGACTCCATCTCATCTCAGCAGGGAGAAAGAAAGATGCAGTTTCTGACTATATCAGTGGCATTGCTGGAGGATCTCCCTATGTTCCCACACTGAGAGATGCACAGAACACATTCAGAGAAGTAAAGATTCCAGTGTCATCTGATAACTATCAACAACTTCATTACCTCACCTAAACCGAGAGCCTTTCTTATATTTTTTTTAAACAAAACTCTTACAGAAACAAATATGTTTTCTTCTTGCCTCTAAAACACATACTTGGTAAGATGATTTTTATTCTAAGATGAGGATTTACCTGCCCTACAAACTTTAGGAGGTGGTCTGATTGGTTTGAATCTATACCAACAGTGACAGACTAATCATCGCTTGGGACTTAAATGCAGCCAGCACTGTGTCCTAACTAATGCAGTTGGTGTTGTTCTGCAAAGGAAAATAATTGAAGGCAAGTTCTGCCACTTAATTCCACAGAAGGTAACATCTTCTAACATGTAGGGACTTGACTACTGAGAGCTGCACTGACTGTGTTAAGGAAGATACATCCAACCACCACATGCCTCTCCCCTGCTCATTTCCTGTATTAAAGCCTTCATCACGTTTTTTAAAGCTGTGCTCTCAATACTGCGCTCTCAGTACTGTGCTCTCAGTACTATGCTTCCAACCAAAGTTGGTCTTGGTCAACTTTGTACCCTAAGCACATAGAGCAGAGACAAATAAGCAGATAATTATAGTACAGCTAAGGAAAAATAACCATACAAGTATGAGAAACATAATGTCCTTATCAACAACGAAAGACTTATCTTCTTTCTCGTTCTAGTTTCATTGGATCAAAGTTCAATCTCAACATTCAGAGAAGCATTAGGCTCAGATATCAGCATCAGTGGACAGGCTGTCCAGGGACTCAACGTTGTAAAGAACACCATCACTCTGATATTTTCATCCTTTTATATTGGTAGCCCAAGTGGTACCTCTCTTCTGGGAAGCTTATCCTGACTTCCAGTAGCCAAGTGAATTGCTGATGGTATGCGGAGGCAACATTGCTCTGGAATTACATGTGTATTCGATTGAAATTTCACAAGTCATGATCTTGAGGATGTAAACCAAAAAAAAAAGAAGAAGAAGAAGATTATCTCTCTGTAACTCAGCTCTCAAGTCCCCATTCTTCTCAGTAGGGGAAAACTTGATTTTGCATGTTGGGGTGACCACGTGGTATCTAAGTTTTGCTCTTATTTATTTTTAAAATTGTTTTGAGGCAGGGTGTCACTCTGTTGCCCAGGCTAGAGTTCAGTGCTGTGATTATAGCTTACTATTGTTTCCACCTCCTGGGCTCAAGTGATCCTCCCACCTCAGCCTCCTTAGTAGCTGGGACTACAGGCATGCAACAATGCCCAGCTAATTTTTAGTACAGATGGGACCTAGCTATGTTGCCCAGGCTGATCTCAAACTCCTGGCCTCAAGTGATCCTCCTGCTGCTGTCTCCTGAAGTTCTGGGATTTCAGATGGGAGCCACCACACCTGGCCTTTAAGTTTTGGTGGCTGGAGGAGGGGATTAGCTAATGCTTTTGGGCCTCATGCTTGGGGGTGGTGTTGAGGAGAGTGACAGGTGCATGGTTATGCTCTCTTGGCACTGGAGGAGGTAGGTGTCTCACTTTCATGACTTTCATGCCACTGTATGTTGGTTAGCCTGTATGCCTGCTGTGTTCAGGGCATGTGGCAAGCACTAAATATTAAAGAATCAAAATCCTTGCCCTTATGAAGCTAGCACTCATATAGGAGAAAGAGACACCAAACAGCCACACAAATAATACTGAATTACAAATTGGGATAAATGCTATGAAGTAAAAGAACCCTTTACTTAAGCTCCCAGTGGTATCAGACACAGTTGATCCTTCTTTCTTCCCTAAACTCTATCTCTCTTTGAGAGACATGAATACAACAGAATCAACAAGACTTGACAGATGGGAAGTGTGAGACCTTGGATATTCCTGGGCCTGTTTCCTCATCTGTCCATGGGGGAAACTGACCAGAATTGGCCTATGAAGACCAAGGTTCTCCTTGTCCCAATCAGAAGACCCCTGCAGGACTGCCTGCCTCTCAGCCTCTGTGTCCCTCTAGGATTTTTGAAGACATTCCCTGTTCTCTATTCTCCTCTTATAGATCACTTAGGGTCCACCAGGTCTTCCAGCCCAATCAAGGACCAACAGCTCCTGTGGGCAGGAGGAAGAGCAAAGGTGGGATAGGATGGAACTGGGAGAAGATAACCACCCATTTAGGCCCTGAACTTTAAATTCTGGATTGGTTTCTTAACTGAGATTGCAGAGAAAAGGTTTCACACATGCTCACACCCACTCACACACAGCTCTTACTCCAGGAAATGATAGTGAATACGTGTCATGCTAAGTACTTCCCCTGCATTAACTGATTCAATCTGTCCAACAATCATGTGGTATTGATACTGTTATGATCCCTATTTTACAGATGAGCAAACTAAGCCACAGGAAGGTTAACTGACCCATTAAAGTTTACATCACTAATTGCTTTAGCAGAGCCAGGATTCAAATTTGGATCCTCTAGCTTGAGAGCCCAGGGTCATAATCTGTTAACACAGGCCCAACCTTGCCCAAGGCCACACAGAGTTAGTGAGGAACTAGCAGTGCAGCCCAGGCCTTCTGAATGGGTAGTGGCCAGAGTTCTGCCCCTACTCTGGGACAAAGTGAGGTCCCCTAGCAAACTCGTCAGTGAGGGCTGGGGTGAAGCAATGTCCTTCCTTCTCTCTGCCTGCCCTTGCCCTGAAGTATAAGCACTTCTGTAGACTTTATGACAAAAAAGAAGAGGAGCTCTCTCTCTCCTGCCGCCTTGTGAAGAAGGTGCCTTCTTCCCCTTTGCCTCCTGCTATGACTGAGAGTTTCCCGAGGCCTCCCCAGCCATATGGAACTGTGAGTCAATTAAACCTCTTTTATTTATAAATTAATAAAAAGAAGAAGAGGAGGAGGACTCAATCATAACTGTTGGCTTTCTACTCCATTCTAGAGTGTCTATTTCTTGATAAAGTAACCACTAACATCTGCATGGCACTTCACAGTTTATACAGTTCTTTCCCAACTCTCTTAATATCAGCAAGAAAACTTTGTAAGATGAGTAGTGTTAGGATGATTTAACTCATACTTTATAGACATGGGAACAGACAGCTGGAAAGAGACTTGCAGAAGTGACTATGCCATGAAGCCAAGGCATGGAGCAGGATGCTGTGATTACAAATTGTGCCGGTGGCGTTCTTGCTGGGATTCCAAGGAGGCTCCTAAAATAACTTGGCAGGTTGTGTCAGCCACACATGTGATAAATATTTCTCTCTACACCTCCCAGCACACTGCCAGTGTAGTTATAAAATGCTACAGAGCTGGTTGTGACCACGAAAACGACATGTGCATCCTACACTTTACTAAATTGTGTATTCAGTGAACTCATGGTTTCAGCAGAAAGGCGAATGTTGCAAATAATTCTGACAAGTCACAATCAGAATCATTTGTGTTTCCAGGAAAGCAAAAAGTAAAAGGTGATGAAACCAACAGGTAAAAGAGAAATCAGAGAATGTGAGGGAAATTTCAGAAGAGCACGTGGAAGGGAATTAATGAAACAGGAAATTGGTGAAGGAAATGAAGATCATCATGAGATGTGTTACAAAACGTCAGCACAACCTACACCATTTCTCATACTCTTTATTTCAGTAACCCCCTAACTTGTTTTGCCTGACCCTGGGCAGGACTTATCCAGGGAATTCCCTACTCAGCCACCAGAAAGCATCTTGAAAAACATAGATCTTGAAACATGTTTCTTTCCTTGTCTTCAGTCCCTCCAACTGCTCCTATCACCCACAGGATAAAATCTAAGTATCTCTAGGAAGTAACACAAGACCCTTTCTGATCTGGCCACTGTTAGCTTCTTCATTCGGTCTCAGTCCACTTCTCCAAATGTGCATGATGTTTTAAGCAAATGGTGTGATTGGACACTCCTCAGGCTCTACAAAAATGACATATCCGTGTCTCCTTGTGTCCACACAAGCTGTTCTTCAGCATAGAGTGGGTCCAACCCAGCTTCCATCTGGTGCATTCCTAACCATCCTTCAGGAGTCAGCCAGGGCATCATCTCCCCAACAAGCCTCTTCCATGACCTCAGCAGGCAGGTGCTGGAGAGGGTCCCACTGGTGCTTTCTCACAGTTCCAACAGCTGAACACACAGTGGCTGTCATCCTGGGATGCTCACAGCATTCACATGCATGGGGAGCTTCTAAAAACCACAGGTTCACTGGGTGTGGTGGCTCATGCTTGTAATCTCAGCACTTTGGGAGGCCAAGCCGGACAGATCATGAGATCAGGAGTTCGAGACAAGCCTGGCCAATATTGTGAAACCCCATCTGTACTAAAAATACAAAAATTAGCAGGGTGTGTCGGTGGGTGCCTGTAATCCCAGCTACTCAGGAGGCTGAGGCAGGAGAATTGCTTGAATCTGGGAGGTGGAGGTTGCAGTGAGCCAAGATCGGGCCATTGCACTCCAACTCCAGCCTGGGTGACAGAGTGAGACTCCGACTCAAGAAACAAACAAACAAACAAAACCCCCACAGGTTCCTGGGCCTACCAGAAATGAGAAGGGCTTGCCCAGGGGCCTAACAATGAGGAGACAGGGACCATTGAGGGCCATCTGGAGAGAATCCAAAGTGTCCCATCAATCCAGAGACATGAAAAAGAAGGCATCATGCCCAACTCATTCCATGAGGGCCATAACCACATGATCCAAATCAGAAAAAAATCAGGACTGCAAAGGAAGATGGCATGCCAGTCTCATTCATGAGCATCAGTGCAAAAATCCTAAACAAAACAGTAGCAAGTCACAGACAGCAATGATCAAAGATGACACACCATGACCAAGTTGAATTTAAACCTGAGACTCAAGAATGGTTAACAGAGAAATAGTATAAATACCAATGATCTCGTCAACAGGTTAAAGGAGAATGGTTATAAGATCATCTCAATGGTTTTAGGAAAAGGCTTTGATAGTTCAATAACAATATATTAATAATATATGATAATAATATTCAACTTTCATTTATGATATAAAAACCTTCAACAACTAATAGCAGGGAGTTTTCTTAATCTGATGAAAGCATCTACCAAAAAAAACTTAGAGAAAACATTATTCTTAGTAGTATAAAAGCATTATGCTCTTATACCTTCTTAGTGTTTACCATGTGCACATATTACCTTTTCAAAACTAGTAACATTTTTTTTTAAACAAAAAAAATCCTATCAATTAACTTACTTTTTTCTGTAATTGAAAAGAATATGATAGCTTGTTCTTGTCAGAAGTTCAGCTTGTGATTCACCTGGGGTCAACACAGGACATGGTTTAATAATCACTGAAATAATTAAACTTTGTAATGCCTCATGGGGCTGCTTGAACCGACATGATTTCAAGGGCACCGAGAGGCTGGAGGAAAGCAGAGGGTCAGCAAGTTCATTCAGCTGAGATCATCTCGGTTTACAAACTGGGCTTTATGACCTTTAACTGGGACATGAGTTTCTTTGATAATCAAATGAAAGGAATGAACCATCTCTCTAGAATAAACCAGCAACCAGCATTTTTGCATGAAGTTCCAAGGGGACCCCAGAGAGACATGTTACTAGGAAGCTTGCCAAACCCAGTGACTTTCCAGGGGACCTGCCCACCCAAGTGCAGCCCACGCCTGACACCCAGCCCTCAATGCCCTATTCTGATCGGTTACATGGTTATCTCCAGGACCATGGGGCCCTCTCTATCAGTGTGAATGGGTTCTCCACTGTGCCCTGTGCTATGACACAACACAGGGGAACAGAACCATAAGGGAAGGTGTGAACAAGACCTTTGCAGACAGAGCCATACTGAAACCCTAGGTAGGGTACTTCACCACACGGAGGGAACTGGAGAGACACCAGGAGCTCTGGGAAGGCAGAGATAAGGGGATCTGGAACTACCTGGGGTGAAGTCTTCCTAAAGGAGTGACTGTTTGCATTATCATAGAGAAGTGTTTGGACAGAAGAAGGGAAAGTGAGAAGCATTTCAGGCTGTGAGAATGGTCCAGCTTTTTTTAGTAATAAAAAAATAGAAAACGTAGAAATTGCTTTTAACTTTGTGTATTGAATACGCAAGAAATGGCATCCCAATCCTTTTCTTTACTATTATTTTTGTTATTTAGACAGTCTTGCTGCATTGCCCAGGCTGGAGTACAATGGCACAATCATGGCTCACCACCACCACAGCCTCCCAGGCTCAAGCAATTCTCCTGCCTCAGCCTCCTGAGTAGCTGGGACAACAGGCATGCATCACCATGCCTGACTAATTTTTTGATGTTTTGTAGACATGAAGTCTGGTATTGAACTGACTTGCCTAGGATGGTCTTGAACTTCTGGCCTCAAATGATCCTCCTGTCTCAGCCTTGCAAAGCACTGGGATTACAGGCATGAACCACTGAGCCCAGCCACTTTATTATGAACAAGGTTGAATATTTCTGTATTTTTGACAGCTGCATTTCTTCTTTGATAAAATGTTCATGTCCTTTGCCCTTGTGATACCTGTTGGAGTTGCTTTGTTTTTCATGTCAAGCTATAATAAATATAATTTAACTGGCAAAGAGAGAATGGCCCAGCTTAACCCTTATTATCATTGTTGAGTCATTTTTTGGTTGCAAGGTACAGTGTCTGTATCGAGGCAGTTTCAATTACTGCTAATAAAGAAGCCATCTGGCCAGGAATCATGCCAGCATGTGGATATTATACTTTTAGGGCAAAGGTTCTGCCCTCCACCGGTCAGCAAGAGGCTTAAGGCTGGCCGGGGACCCCAGATAACATCACCGGGCTTGGCAGGCACCACAGTGACCTGTTCCATGCCTGCTAGTGTATATTTCTGAGATTTAAAATATGTATAGAGATGAAATTCACATAACATAAAATTAACCATTTTTTTATGATTAGCCAATCTCAGGACTGAAAATTAACCATTTTAAGGTGAAAAAAATCAGTGGAATTCAGTACATTCTGTGTTCTGCAATCACTACCTCTATCTAGTTGCAAAATGTTCCCATTATTCCAAAATAAAGCCTGTACCAGTTGAGCAGTTTCTCCCCACTCTCCCCTCTCCCTAGACCCTGGCATCCACCATTGTACATTCTGTCTCTGTGGGCTTCCCTCTTCTGGATATTTTATATGATGCAATATATGGACTTTCGTTTCTGGCCTTCACTTCATAGTAAAGTGAGGCTATCCATTCTGTAGCATGTGTTCATCCATTTTTTTTGAGGTTCATCCATTCTGTAGCATGTGTCAGTACTTCATTCCATTTATGGCCGAATAATATTCCATTGTATGGATAGACCACAATTTATTTATCCATCCATCGATGGACATGTGGGCTATTAGCACCTTTTGGCCCTAGTGAATTGGACTGTTAGGAATATGTGAGTCCGTGTATTTTAGTAACTGTTTTTAATCCTCTCAGATCTATAACTTAGAGGGGAATTGCTGGGTCACATTGAAATTCTGTTTAACTTTTTGAGGAAACTCCAAGCTGTTTTCCATAGCAGCAGCACCATATTACATTCTCACCAGCAATAGGTGAGAATTCCAATTTCTCCATGTTCTTGTCAACACTTGTTATCTTCCTTCAAAAAAAAGTAGCCATCTGAGTGGGTGTGAAGTGGTAACTTTTCTGGGATTTTGAATTTGTGCAACCACAAACAATTAGGAACCTGTGAGAAGATGCCAGAGACAGAGGAGGACAAGAAAAAGGTGTGGCTGGGAACCTGATGCAGGTGGCCCCTGGGCTTTCTATTTTTGTTTGTTTGTTTGTGTTTGTTTTTGTTTTTGAAATGGAATCTTGCTCTGTTGCCCAGGCTGGAGTGCACTGGCACAATCTCGGCTCACTGCAACTGCTGCCTCCTGGGCTCAAGCAATTCTTGTGCCTCAGCCTCCCAAGTAGCTGGGATTAGAGGCATGCACCACCACGCCCAGCTAATTTTTTGTATTTTTAGTAGAGATGGGATTTTGCCATGTTGCCCAGGCTGGTCTTGAACTCCTGAGCTCAGGTGATCTGCCTGCCTCGGCCTCCCAAAGTGCTGGGATTACAGGCAGGAGCCGCCGTGCCCAGCCAGGCTCCTGGGCTTTCTATGGACTCCAGAGACATCTCGTTCTGTAGAGAGAAGACAGTGAGTAGGGATCCTTGGAATATGACTGACGTGCAGGCCCTGTCTGAGTTATTTAAACTTCCTCAGCCTCAGTTGCCTAATCTACAAAATGGGTGTTAATAATTCTGTCTTTCCCTCCCAAAGGAGCTCAGAGGAGACCAGACCCTGGCCTGTGATCTGCAGTGGGCTTGGGACCTAGATCTGCAAGTCTAGCTGGTGTTGGCTTTGACTAGAGAGAACGGGGAATATTACCAAGCCTAGTACCTGACTCTTGGCAGTCCTTCCATAAACGTTTGCTCAATATGAAAACAGTTAGTTCAGTAGTTGCTGAGAGACAGGACAAGAGTTATAGAGTAACCCGACATTACATAACATATTCTCTTTTTATCAAGAAGGGGAGACATGAGTTCAAGTTTTACTGAACAAATAATTAAAAGGTTGGGCACTTGCTAAGCAGGGTCTCTGAGCCACAGAGTGACCTACGGAAGGGAGCATTGGAGAAGGCAGGAATTGGAAGGTGGGGAACAGCCAGATCAGACCAGACATGTGATTAGGAGGAAATGAAAGGACAACTGGAACATATTGTCAGAATGAAGTCATCACAGTAGTCCAGACCCCTCCAAATCTGTTGTTTACTCACGTGACCGTGGGCAAAATCCTTTTACTCTCATTCCCTATCTAGCCATTAGAACCACATGTTCTTGATGCCCAGGATTCTATGAGCTAAGTTCAAAGCTTCCAAGGCTGCAGACCACGAGACAGAGATAAAATGCAGGCATGGTGGCTGAGATCAGCAGCCAGCTAAAATATGTTGCAATTTAAATAATACCACCAGTGATGACACATATCTAATATTTTCCTACCATCTTACTGGCATAATCTTTGTTGAATATTAAACAATGAACTCAACTTTGCACATGAACCTTAGGAAGTTCAGATTCTAACGACTACTGCAGACAGGCTGAGAATATGAAGTAGGCTTACCCCAAAACACATTATTAGGGTCAATTCCAGTGCTTGCCATTGAAAGTCAAGGTTTCTTTGACAGGTTTAATTCTCTCAGAATATGTATCAAAGTAGAACCTGAAAGACAGCTACTTACATGCCCAGAAATTATTATTATTATTAATTATACTTTAAGTTCTGGGGTACATGTGCAGAACGTGCAGTTTTATTACATAGGTATATATGTGCCATGGTGGTTTGCTGCACCCATCAACCCGTCACCTACATTAGGTATTTCTGCTAATGCTATCCCTCCCCTAGGCCCCCACTCCCCGACACGCCCCAGTGTGTGACGTTCCCCTCCCTATGTCCATGTGTTCTCATTGTTTAACTCCCACTTATGAGTGACAACATGCAGTGTTTGGTTTTCTGTTATTGTGCTAGTTTGCTGAGAATGATGGTTTCCAGCTTCATCCATGTCTCTGCAAAGGACATGAACTCATCCTTTTTTATGGCTGCATAGTATTCCACAGTGTATATGTGCCACATTTTCTTTATTCAGTCTATCATTGATGGGCTTTTGGATTGGTTCCAGGTCATTGCTATTGTAAATAGTGTTACAATAAACATAAGTGTGCATGTGTCTTTATAGTAGAATGATTTATAATCCTATGGGTATACACCCAGTAATGGGATTGCTGGGTCAAATGGTATCTCTAGTTCTAAATCCATGAGGAATTGCCACACAGTCTTCCACAATGGTGGAAGCCACCTCTTCCCCGAGGGGCTCTGTCCCAGGGAGATGGGGGTTTCATCTATAAGTCCCTGACTGGGGCTGCTGCCTTTTTTTCAGAGATATCCTTCCCAGAGAGGAGAAATCCAGAGAGGCCGTCTGGCCACAGTGGCTTTACTGAGCTGTGGTGAGCTCCACCCAGTTCAAACTTCCCAGCAGCTTTGTTTACACCGCAAAGGTAAAACCACCTACTCAAGCCTCAGCAATGGAAGATGCCCCCCTACAACACCCAACCAAGCTCGAGGGTCCCAGGTCAATCTCAGACTGCTGCTGTGCTGGCAGCAAGAATTTCAAGCCAGTGAATCTTTGTTTGCTGGGCTCCATGGGGGTGGGGCCCACCGAGCCAGACCACTTGGATCCCTGGTTTCAGCCCCCTTTCCAGGGGAGTGAATGGTTCTGTCTCACTGGCATTCCAGGTGCCAATGGGGTATGGAAAAAAAAAAAAAAAAAAAACTCCTGCAGCTAGTTCAGTGTCTGCCCAAATGGCTGCCCAGTTTTGTGCTTGAAACCCAGGGCCCTGGTGGCATAGGCACCGGAGGGAATCTCCTGGTCTGTGGGTTGCAAAGACCATGGGAAAAGTGCAGTATCTGGGCCAGAGTGCACAGTTCCTCAGGCTCAGTCCCTTATGGCTTTCCTTGGGTAGGGGAGAAAATTCCACAACCCCTTGTGCTTCCCAGGTGAGGCAACGCCCCACCCTGCTTTGGCTCACCCTCCGTGGGCTGCACCCTCTTGTCCAACCAGTCCCAATGAGATGAACCAGGTACCTCAGTTGGAAATGCAGAAATCACCTGCCTTCTCTGTCGATCTCACTGGGAGCTGCAGAATGGAGCTGTTTCTATTCCGCCATCTTGCCAGCAATTCAGAAATTATTTTTTCCAAAGAAAAGGCCCCATGCAAACTGGCTGAAACAAAATGGGTTTATACCCATGAAATAATCCGGGGGACTTTAGTCAATAAAACTCAATGCTGGTAAAGTTACTTTAAATAACTTTGGTAAAGTTATAACAACAAAAGCCAAAATTTAAAAAAAATTTTTAGGAAAGAGGCAGGGACTGCGTGGTATTCTTTTAGTGCTGTGACAGGCTGGTAGAGATGGATTCTCCTTGATTTATTTATTTATTTATTGCTAGAAAGTGACTTGAAACCATATGAAAATATGAAAATATAAAGTTATTTGGTAAAAGTAAATATATGTACAAATCTAAAACCTGTGTTATTGCAACTTAGGCTTGTAGCTCCTCTTTTAATTATTTTATAGGATATAAAAGACCAAAGCATAACAAATAACTATGTCTATGTAAATGGGTACATGATATAAAAAGATGTAATTTGTGACATAAATAACATAAAGGAGGGAGTGCAGAGCTGTAAAGGAGTAGTGGTTTTTAATGAAATTGAAGTTAAATTGTAATCAATTTAAAATACATTGTTATAACCTTAGGAAGTTTTATGTAATCACCATGGTAACCACAAAGAAAATATATACAGAATACACAATAGAAAATGAGAAGGTAATCAAAACGTGTCACTATAAAATATCAACCAAATACAAAGAAAGGCAATAAGAAAATGAGGGACAAAAAAGCTGTAAGATATGCAGAAGACAAATAACAAAATCACAGTAGTAAGTCCTTCCCCATCAGTATGTTTTAAATGTAAATACATTAGACCCCTCAATATAAAGACATAGATTGCCAGAGTGAATAAAACAAATAGGATCCAACTATATTCTGTCTACAAGTGACTCACTTTAGATCTAAAAACATGCATACATTGAAAGTGAAAGAACAGAAAAAGACATTCCCTGCAAATAATAATCAGAAGATAGAAGGAGTAGCTATACTAACACTAGTGTCATACAAGATTGACTTTAGTTCAAAAACTGTTACAAGAAACAAAGAACATTACATAATGATAAAAGAGTGAATTAACCAAAAAGATATAATAATTATAAACATATATGTACTAAACATCAGAGCTCCTAAGTATATGACACAAACATTGATAGAATTAAATGAGAAAATAAATAGCTCTACAATAATAGTAAGAGGCTTCAACAGTCAACTTTCAATATTAAATAGAACAACTAAACAGAGGATAATAAGGAAATAAGGGACAAGAACAACACTATAGGCCAATTAGACCCAACAGACATATATAGAACATTCCACCCAACAGTAGTAGAAGACATTTTTCTCAAGTGCATATAGAACATTGTTCAGGATATACCATGTATTAGGCCACAAAACAAGTCTTAATAAATTTAAAAAGATTGAAATCATGTAATGTATCTTTTCCAATCACAATTAAATAAAACTAGACATCAATAGCAGGAGGAAAACTGGAAAATTCACAAATACATGAAAATTAAAAAACATACTCTTAGACAACCAATGGGTCAAAGAATAAATCACAAGAGAAATTAGAAAATATCTCAAGACAAGATATTTTTTGTTTCGTTATTATGAAAACAAAAAAATACCAACTGATGAGATGCAGCAAAACAATGCTGAAAGGGAAACTTGTAGTTATAAACATTTCCATTAAAAAAAAGTGCCCCAATGAACATATGTGTGCATGTGTCTTTATGGTAGAATATTTACATTCCTTTGGGTAAATACTCAATAATGGGTCAATAGTGGGTCAATAATGCTGAGTCAAATAGCAATTCTATTTTAAGTTATTTCAGAAATTGCCAAACTGCTTTCCACAGTGGCTTTACTTACAATAACAAAGACGTGGAATCAACCTAAATGCCCATCAATGATAGACTGGGTAAAAAAAAAAAATGTGGCACACATACACCATGGAATACTATGCAGCCATTAAAAAATAATATGATCATGTCCTTTGCAGGGACAAGAGCAGAGCTGGAGGCCATTATTCTAAGTTAATTAACACAGGAACAGAAAACCAAATACGGCATGTTCTCACTTATGAGTGATAGCTAAACATCAAGTACACATGGACACAAAGAAGAAAACAACAGACACTGGGGCCTATGTGGGGGCAGAGGGTAGGAGGAGGGTAAGGGTAAAAAAAACTGCCTATCCTGTGCTAGGTTTGTTGTCCCGGTGACAAAATTATCTGCACAACAAACCCCTGGGACATGTAATTTACCTATATAACAAACCTGTTATATAATTACCTATGTAACAAACCTTAGGTTCATGTACCCCTGAACCTAAGCTAAAACTTAAGAAAACAGTGCTCCCAGATGGCCATATGTATAGCTGTGCTGCAGAGAGACATAGAGGAGCACCCCCACCCTCACCCACTGCCCTGGACCCTTGTAATCACCCCACTTCCTATAGAATGGAAGAAAATTTTTGCAATCTACCCATCTGACAAAGGGCTGATATCCAGAATCTACAAAGAACTAAAACAGATTTACAAGAAAAAAACAAACAACCCCATCAAAAAGTGGGTTTGTCATAGATAGCTCTTATTATTTTGAGATACGTCCCATCAATATCTAATTTATTGAGAATTTTTAGCATGAAGGGCTGTTGAATTTTGTCAAAGGTCTTTTCTACATCTATTGAGATAATCATGTGGTTTTTGTCTTTGGTTCTGTTTATATGCTGGATTATGTTTATTGATTGGCATGTGTTGAACCAGCCTTGCATCCCAGGGATGAAGCCCACTTGATCATGGTGGATAAGTTTTTGATGTGCTGCTGGATTTGGTTTGCCAGTATTTTATTGAGGATTTTTGCATCAGTGTTCATCAGGGATATTGGTTTAAAATTCTCTTTTTTTGTTGTGTCTCTGCCAGGCTTTGGTATCAGGATGATGCTGGCCTCATAAAATGAGTTAGGGAGGATTCCCTATTTTTCTATTGATTGGAATAGTTTCAGAAGGAATGGTACCAGCTCCTCCTTGTACCTCTGGTAGAATTCAGCTGTGAATCCATCTGGTCCTGGGCTTTTTTTGGTTGGTAAGCTATTAATTATTGCCTCAATTTCAGAGCCTGTTATGGGTCTATTCAGAGATTCAACTTCTTCCTGGTTTAGTCTTGGGAGGGTGTCTGTGTCCAGGAATTTATCCACTTCTTCCAGATTTTCTAGTTTATTTGCATAGAGGTGTTTATAGTATTCTCTGATGGTAGTTTGTATTTCCGTGGGATTGGTGGTGATATCCCCTTTATCATTTTTTATTGCATCTATTTGATTCTTCTCTCTTTTCTTCTTTATTAGTCTCGCTAGCAGTCAATCAATTCTGTTGATCTTTTCAAAAAACCAGCTCCTGGATTCATTGATTTTTTGAAGGGTTTTTTGTGTCTCTGTTTCCTTCAGTTCTGCTCTGATCTTAGTTATTTCTTGCCTTCTGCTAGCTTTTGAATGTGTTTGCTCTTGCTTCTCTAGTTCTTTTAATTGTGATGTTAGGGGGTCAATTATAGATCTTTCCTGCTTTCTCTTGTGGGCATTTAGTGCTATAAATTTCCCTCTACACACTGCTTTGAATGTGTCCCAGAGATTCTGGTATGTTGTGTCTTTGTTCTCATTGGTTTCAAAGAAGATCTTTATTTCTGCCTTCATTTCATTATGTACCCAATAGTCATTCAGGAGCAGGTTGTTCGGTTTCCATGTAGTTGAGCGGTTTTGAGTGAATTTCTTAATCCTGAATTCTAGTTTGATTGCATTGTGGTCTGAGAGACAGTTTCTTATAATTTCTGTTCTTTTACATTTGCTGAGGAGTGTTTTACTTCCAACTATGTGGTCAATTTTGGAATAGGTGTGGTGTGGTGCTGAAAAGAATGTATATTCTGTTGATTTGGGGTGGAGAGTTCTGTAGATGTCTATTATGTCCACTTGGTGCAGAGCTGAGTTCAATTCCCGGATATCCTTGTTGACTTTCTGTCTCGTTGACTGTCTAATGTTGACAGTGGGGTGTTAAAGTCTCCCATTATTATTGTGTGGGAGTCTAACTCTCTTTGTAGGTCTCTAAAGACTTGCTTTATGAATCTGGGTGCTCCTGTATTGGGTGCATATATATTTAAGATAGTTCACTCTTCTTGTTGAATTGATCCCTTTACCATAATGAAATGGCCTTCTTTGTCTCTTTTGAGCTTTGTTGGTTTAAAATCTGTTTTATCAGAGACTAGGATTGCAACCCCTGCCTTTTTTTGTTTTCCATTTGCTTGGTAGATCTTCCTCCATCCCTTTATTTTGAGCCTATGTGTGTCTCTGCACGTGAAATGGGTTTCCTGAATATAGCACATTGATGAGTCTTGACTCTTTATCCAATTTGCCAGTCAGTGTCTTTTAATTGGAGCATTTAGCCCATTTACATTTAAGGTTAATATTGTTATGTGTGAATTTGATCCTGTCATTATGATGTTAGCTGGTTATTTTGCTCGTTAGTTGATGCAGTTTCTTCCTAGCCTCGATGGTCTTTACAATTTGGCATGTTTTTGCAGTGGCTAGTACTGGTTGTTCCTTTCCATATTTAGTGCTTCCTTCAGGAGCTCATTTAGGGCAGGCCTGGTGGTGACAAAATCTCTCAGCATTTGCTTGTCTGTAAAGTATTTTATTTCTCCTTCACTTATGAAGCTTAGTTTGGCTGGATATGAAATTCTGGGTTGAAAATTCTTCTCTTTAAGAATGTTGAATATTGGCCCCCACTCTCTTCTGGCTTGTAGAGTTTCTGCCGAGAGATCAGCTGTTAGTCTGATGGGCTTCCCTTTGTGGGTAACCCGACTTTTCTCTCTGGCTGCCCTTAACATTTTTTCCTTCATTTCAACTTTGGTGAATCTGACAATTATGTGTCTTGGAGTTGCTCTTCTCGAGGATTATCTTTGTGGTGTTCTCTGTATTTCCTGAATTTGAATGTTGGCCTGCCTTGCTAGATTGGGGAAGTTCTCCTGGATAATATCCTGCAGAGTGTTTTCCAACTCGGTTCCATTCTCCCCGTCACTTTCAGGTACACCAATCAGACATAGATTTGGTCTTTTCACATAGTCCCATATTTCTTGGAGGTTTGTTCATTTCTTTTTATTCTTTTTTCTCTAAACTTCTCTTCTCGCTTCATTTCATTCATTTCATCTTCCATCAGTGATACCCTTTCTTCCAGTTGATTGCTTCGGCTATTGAGGCTTTTGCATTTGTCACATAGTTCTCGTGCCATGGTTTTCAGCTCCATCAGGTCCTTTAAGGACTTCTCTGCATTGTTTATTCTAGTAAGCCATTCGTCTAATCTTTTTTCAAGGTTTTTAACTTCTTTGCCATGGGTTCAAACTTCCTCCTTTAGCTTGGAGTAGTTTGATCGTCTGAAGCCTTCTTCTCTCAACTCATCAAAGTCACTCTCTGTCCAGCTTTGTTCCGTTGCTGGTTAGGAGCTGTGTTCCTTTGGAGGAGGAGAGGTGCTCTGATTTTTAGAATTTTCAGTTTTTCTGCTCTGTTTTTTCCCCATCTTTGTGGCTTTATCTACCTTTGGTCTTTGATGGTGGTGATTTACAGATGGGATTTTGGTGTGGATGTCCTTTCTGTTTGTTAGTTTTCCTTCTAACAGTCAGGACCCTTAGCTGCAGGTCTGTTGGAATTTGCTGGAGGTCCACTCCAGACACTGTTTCCTTGGGTGTCAGCAGCAGAGGCTGCAGAACAGTGGATATTGGTGAACAGCAAATGTTGCTGCCTGATCATTCTTCTGGAAGTTTTGTCTCAGAGGAGTACCTGGCCGTGTGAGGTGTCAGTCTGCCCCTCCCAGTTAGGCTGCTCGGGGGTCAGGGACCCACTTGAGGAGGCAGTCTGTCTGTTCTCAGATCTCAAGCTGCATGCTGGGAGAGCCACTACTCTCTTCAAAGTTGTCAGACAGGGACATTTAAGTCTGCAGAAGTTTCTGCTGCCTTTTGTTTGGCTATGCCCTGCCCCCAGAGGTGGAGTCTACTGAGGCAGGCAGGCCTCCTTGAGCTGTGGTGGGCTCCACCCAGTTCGAGCTTCCCAGCTGCTTCGTTTACCTACTCAAGCCTCGGCAATGGTGGGCGCCCCTCCCCCAGCCTCACTGCCTCCTTACAGTTTGATCTCAGACTGCTGTGCTAGCAATGAGTGAGGCTCCATGGGCATAGGAGCCTCTGAGCCATGCGCAGGATATAATCTCCTGGTGTGCCATTTGCTAAGACCATTGGAAAAGCCCAGTATTAGGGAGGGAGTGACCCAATTTTCCAGGTGCCATCTGTCACTCCTTTCCTCGGCTAGGAAAGGGAATTCCCTGACCCCTTGCACTTCCCAGGTGAGATGATGCCTCACCCTGCTTCGGCTCATGCTCAGTGTGCTGCACCCACTGTCCTGTGCCCACTGTCCAACAATCCCCAGTGAGATGAACCCGATACCTCAGTTGGAAATGCAGAAATGATTCGTCTTCTGCGTCACTCATGCTGGGAGCTGTAGACTGGAGCTGTTCCTATTTGGCCATCTTGGCTCTGCCCCCTGAAATCACTTTCAATATCCCCCACTAGATATTGACTGTTATATCAAGTATTAAGTATAAAACTTTTAATTGACAATAGTATAACTGTGAATGGCTTCTGGTTTTGTTTTTAATTCTGTGGATTGTGTTTAAACAATTCTAAAGTGTGTTCATTTTCTGAGATTTTAAGTGGTATTGCACAGTTGTACACATTTATAGAATGTTTAAAGAGCATACCCTTGTAGAGCTTCAGGTCTAGAATTTAAATTAATCTGTTATCACAGAAAAAAATAGAAAGAAGAAAGATCTCAAATCTACAATCTGACCTTATACATTAAGAAACTGGAAAAGAAAAATATACTAAACCCAGAGCTAGCAAAAGTAAGGTAATAATAAAGATTAGAGCAAAGAAAAACAAAATCAGGAATAGAAAAGCAATAGAGAAAATCAATGAAACCAAGAGTTGGTTCATTAAAAGATCAACAAAATGGACAAACTTTTAGTTAGATACAGTAAGAAAAAAATACACAAATAATGGAAATTAGAAAAGAAAGAATATGACTATCAATTTTACAAAAATAAAAATAATAAGACAGTACTATGAACAATTGTACAACAATGCATTGGTTAACCTTGATTAAATGGACAAATTCCTATAAAAACACATCCTACCAAGTTTGAATCAGAATAAATAAATAATCTTAACAGATCTGTGACTGTTAAGGAGGTTGAATCACTGATCAAAACCCCCCCATAATAAAAAGTCCAGGACACATGGATTCACTGGTGAATTCTACCAAACATTAAAGGGATCATTGTCAAAAACAAATTGTCTTCGAATTCTTCCAAAAAATTGAAAGGGAGGGAGCATTTCCAAACTCATTCTATGAGGCAGTGTTACCTTGATACCAAAGAAAAATAAAGACACTACAAGAAAACTATAGGCCAAAATATCTGATGAATATTGTTGCAAAAATCCTCATCAAAATACTAGCAAATAGAATTCAACAGCATATTAAAAGGATTATAAACCATAACCAAATGAGATTTATTCCTAGAATGCAAGGATGATTCAGCAGATGTCAATCAACCAATGTACACCATATTAACAGAATGAAGAGGAAAAAAAAGACTACATGATTGATGATCTAAATTGATGCAGAAAAAGTATTTGACAAAATTTAACACCATTCCATGATAAAAACACTCAATAAATTAAGAATAGAAGGAAAATACCTCAACATAATAAAGGCCACATATGTCTTCATTTCCATTTATGAAAGACTGAAAACTTTTTCTGCTTGATCAGGCACAAGACAAGGATATCTACTTTACCACTTCTATTCAACATAATACTGGAAGCACTAGCCAAATCGATTAACTAAGAAACATAAATAAAAGGCATCCAAGTTAGAATGGAAGAAGTAAAATTATCCCTGTTCACAAATGGCATGATTTTATATGTAGCAACCACTGAAGATTCCATAAGAAAAGCTGCTAGAACTAATAAACAAATTTGGCATAGTAGGGCATGGTGGCTCATGCCTATAATCCCAGGCACTTTGGGAGGCTGAGCTGGGAGGATCGCTTGAGATCAGGAGTTCAAGACAAATTTAGCAAAGTTTCAGGATGCAAAATCAACACACAAAAATCAGTTGTGTTTCTATACACTAACTATGAGCCGTCTGAAAAGAAAATTAAGAAAAAAATCCATTTACAATAGCATCAAAAAGAATAAAATACTTAGGAATAAACTTAACCAAGAAGGAAAGAAACATACATTGAAAACTACAAAACATTGCTTAAAGAAATTAAAGACGCCAATAAATGGAAAGGCATTTCATGTTTACGAATTGGAAGACTTAATATACTTACAATGTCAATACTACCCAAAGAGATCTGTAAATTTAATGCAATTTCTGTCCAAATCCAAACGGTGGGTTTTTTTGTTAGAAACAAAAAAATTCATGCAAAATCTCAAGGGACCCCAAATAGCCAAAATAATCTTGAAAAAATAACAAAGCTGGAGGTCTTACGTTTTCTGACTTCAAAACTTACTACAAAGCTACAGTAATCAAAACAGTATGGTGCTGGCATAAAGACAGACATAGAGATCAATGGATCAAAACAGAGAGCTCAGAAATCAACTTTGTATACATGGTCAAATGATTTTTGACAAGGGTGCCAAGACCAATAGGGAATGGACAGACAGTCTTTTCAACAAATAGTATTGGGAAAATTGATATCTACATGCAAAAGAATGAAACTTGGCCGTTAGCTTACACCATACATAAAAATTCACTGAAATGGATCAAAGACCTAAGTAAAAGAGCTAAAGCTATAAAAACTCTTAGAAAGAAACATAAGGGAAAAGATTTATGACATTGGATATGGCAATGAGTTCTTGAATATGACACCAAAAGAACAAGCAACAAAAGAAAATATAGATAATGTGGACTACATTGAAATTAAACTCTGTGTGACAGAGGACACAATCAACGAAGTGAAAAAGCAATTTATAGAATGTAAGAAAATATTTGCAATTTAAGTATCTGAAAAAAGGTTAATATCCAGAATATATAAAGAATTCCTGTAATTCAGCAACAACAAAAACAAATAACCTGACTTAAAAAATAGGCAAAGGACTTCAATAGAGATTTCTCCAATGAAGATATACAAATAGCCAAAAAGCACATGAAAAAAATGCTCAATATCACAAATCATTAGGGAATGCTAATCAAAACCATGATGAGATATTTCCTCACACCCATTAGGATAGCTACTATAAAAAAAACAACTAAAAAATAGCAAATGTTGGTGAAGATATGGAAGAACTGGAACATCTGTAGCTTCTATTTGGGAATGTAAAATGGTGCAAATACTATGGAAAAGTGTGGTGGTTCCTCAGAAAATTAAGAATACAATTACTGTATGATCCAGTGATATTATTTCTGGATATATACCGAAAATAACTGAAACTGGACTCCAAAAAGATATTTTTTAAGCCATGTTCATAGCAGCATTATTCACAATATCCAAAAGGTAGACACAGCCTAAGTGTCCATTGACATATGAATGGGTAAACGAAATGTGATGTATACACAAAATGGAAGGTTATTCAGCCTTAAAAAGAAAGACAAGTCTGATAGAAAGCCCAGTCAGATTAATATCCAAAGGACTGAGCCTTGAACAAAGGGTTATCTTTTAAGTATTTCATGGGTGGGGGGAGATCTGTACAGGGGGAAACATACTACAGAAGAGAGAAACAAAGACAGTTATTTAATTGAGACATGCATTACATCATTTCTTACTCTTTAAGGAAAAACATGTTTTGTGACTTGAGTTTATCTGTCTAGTGATCTGGCAGCTGCATGGCAAGAGAAACAGGGTCTTCACAAAACCTGGGAAGGGAGGAGAGATAAGGCTTACTAGCCACAGAAAAACAGGCAGTTAATTTTAAAGGACTCCAGCGCTTTCTCTTTCTCAGTGGGAGTTGGGTTTTCTTATATACAACTGAGTTTCTGCTTTACACACTCTTTAATTTCTTTTAATTCCTGTTCCAGGACTATAGGCTTTTGGACCTTTTGTAACCTTGCTGCTAAGGGACTTGTACTCAGTCTAGTTCACTGTTCTAATTCTTTGCTTAAATTTGGATAAGGTTTTAAAGGAGCAATTTGTTCGGCTCCCCCATGGTCTCCAGGTCTTTCTTCCGCTAATCCTCCTGCTGCCCCTTGATCTTCCTGTCCCCTATTTTGCGAGAGGTATGGAGGGGGCAAGCATGATAGGGGGTCCCATGGCTTTTCACTGGGCAAGGATTTTTTACTAGGTTCTTTTTCTTTTTCTTTGAAGGGGGAATATGAGGGCTAATTCCTTGATCCAGCAGACAGCATAACTTATCTCTTGTGAGGATGGGGTTTTATCATTCACATAGAAAAATAAAGCTTGGCACACCCAATCCTCATCTGGGCCAAACCTAGGTCAAAAGACTGAAGGCTTATGAATGGGGTCTTTAGGACAGATGAAACAGCAGTACTTACCATCTTTTGCTTTTCTTTGTCCCTGGCTTGAGGGTTGTCCCTCCAAACCTGCAGCATTATCCCTAAAAGACTGTCCGGGGGAATGTCAGAGGGAATCTTTTTGGCTCCCTCTTTCCTTTGTGCCTTAGGCCTAGAATTTCTGTTTCTCATCTTCAGTCAGTCTCTGTGTCTGAGCTTTTTCCCTGTGTACTCAACCACCCCCCAGCCTCACTGGAGGTTTCTTGCACACCCTGAGAATCGCTTCATCCATCTATGGCCATTTCCCTCGTGGGAGAACAGAACTGCAGATTGGGACTCTGCACTCACTTCATATCTAGGATACATCTCAGTCACACACACTTGACCTCCAAAAATGTCCAGCCACCAAGGCAGTACTTATTGTCCAATTTTTCTTCCTCGGCTCATACACAAGGTTGCCTGGTTGCTGTGGTGCCTTCTTTCCTCCAGTGTCACCTCCTCTGCCTCCTGAATAACAGTCTCAGGTTTGTCTATGGCCTCTGCGGGAAGTCGGGATACCTAAACAGAGCGGGCTATCTAAATCAGGTGAGATGTGTCTCCGCTCTCAGCAAGAGTCCCACTCCACACAGGCACAGAAGCCCCAGGTGGGTCCACAAGTTTGTGGTAAACACATTCACCTGTCCAAACCCAAAGAATGAACTTGGAGACATGAAGAACAGTGGAAGTGAGACTTTTTTTTTTTTTTTTTCTTTTTGAGACAAAATCTCGCTCTGTTGCTCAGGCTGGAGTGTAATGGTGTGATCTCAGCTCACTGCAACCTCTGCCTCCTGGGTTAAAGCGATTCTCCTGTCTCAGCTTTCTAAGTAGCTGGGACTGTAGGTGTGCACCACCATGCTTGGAAATTTGTGGCCTAGAACCCCAATTCAACTGCAAATCACTCCTTGACCGTTTACTGAATGCTTGCCATGGACAATGTCCATGTATTTTTGTATTTTTTGTATTTTTAGTACAGATAGTGTTTCACCATATTGGCCAGGCTGGTCTCAAACTCCTGGCCTTGGCCTCCCAAAGTGCTGGAATTAGAGGTGTGAGCTACTGCACCTGGCCAGAAGCAAGACTTTTAATGGTGGCCTTGCAAGATCGGGTGTCTGGTAGGCAGGTACAACCAGGGCAGTTACAGCAGGTAATTTATCTCCTAGCACAGAATTCCTTCCCCCAGTTCCTTATTGGTCAAGTACTACAGAGTTATCTTCCTGGACATCGCCTAAGTTTCATTATCCCCCTTATAAGGTTATACCCCGGTTCCCTTCCCTGCTTAAGTTTGACTTCCTGATAATAAAACTTTCTTCCCTTTTATGGGCTGACCCCTCCTCTACATTCTGTTCACTTATTATGACCTTCTAGGTGCATGAGCCGTGCAGTTTGTTACATCCACAGGCTGGCTGCCAGTGCTTAGATTTACCATGCCTTGAAAATGGATCATTTAAAATGTTTTCTCACACCCACCAAAAATAAAAATTTTTAATTTAAATAAATAAAAATTTAAAAAAGAATTTCCAGAAGATTTCTCATGACAGTGGTTCTCAACCACTAGCTGTTCACTGTGATCACCTGGGAGTTTTAAATATTCACGATGCTTGTGTCATCTCAGAGATTCTAAAATACTTTCCCCACAGTGTTGCTTTAAACATCCTCTCCATTGCTTCTCATGTGAAACCAAATTTGAGAATCACTAAATCAAGACATTTCTTCCAGAGTAGAAAATCTCCCAGAGGTCAGGGTCATCCTGACTGTTAGAACTCACCTTCCAGGACCCTTCCTGCTGACAAGCCAAGCTAGTTCTCAACCCAACAATAATTCTATGAATGTTCTTCCCTCTCTCTTTCTTATCCTCTCCCCATCCTTCATGTCCTGGTTCAATCCCCAACCTCCTCCGAAAAGCCCTTCCATCTAGTCCAGGGCCCATTCAGTCCTCTGCTTTGTTATTCATTACTGCAGGATGTTATCATCACCTGATTTCATATTTGTCACTAAATCATTCATGTTTGTTTACTAAGTTCTCTCTATATCTAAGAATATCTGTCCTCAGCCCCTTAAAAAATATCACTTCATTTTATTTCTTTCATAAAATTCAAATAGCACTTTGCAGGGGACATTTCCATGGCAAGCATTCAGTAAATGTTCAAGGAGTGATTTGCAGTTGAATTGGGGTTCCTGGCCACAAATTTTAAGGTATTTAATTTTTAATTTTAATCTGACATTTATGTATGTGTGGGTGTTTGTGGGTGTGTTTGTCTGTCTCTTAGAAAAATATATTCATGTCACTTTAAAATTAAAAATAACATGGTGTTACCTTTATAGAAAAGTTGGGATCTTTTCCCTGATGAACTTAAAGACAGTTGTCATTGATTGATGTCAAACAAGACCTTCTAAGTCTTATTTCTAGGATTCATGCATTCAATATGCAACTCCTTCTCTGAAGCAGGATTTCTGCATGGGAATGGAGGAGGGTAGAGATGGTTTTCATCCTATTTGTGGCTTAATGGAAGCTTTGTAGCCAATCTGTGCATCTGTACAAATAGGGGGCTCAGTGCGGGAGAAAGCAGGCTTGTGGCACATTTGGGAAGGGGAAGATAGTCCCTAGCCCAGCTCCCAGGCATCTACAGGCTGATGTTTCTCAGTCTCTATAGCAATTTGCTTGCCCTCCACTCAACTGAGATTGGAAGTTACCGTGTTGCTGACTTGATAAGAGTGAGGCTAAAACTATGGTCAAAATGCTGTAGGACTTGAGAAGTTCCCCATTTGCACTGCTCTTTGTAGCCAAGATGAGATGTTAAAAGCAAAAGCATAGGCCAGGGGCGGTGGCTCATGCCTGTAATTCCAGCGCTTTGGGAGGCCGAGGCAGGCTGATCACTGAGGCCAGGAGTTCAAGACCAGCCTGGCCAACATGGTGAAACTCCGTCTCTACTAAAAATACAAAAATTAGCTGGGCTCAGCAGTGACCACCTGTAATCCCAGCTATGGGGGAGGCTGAGGCAGGAGAAGTGCTTCAACTCAGGAGGCGGAGGTTGCGGTGAGCCGAGATCACTTCACTGCACTCCAGCTCAGGGACCACAGAGCAAGACTCTGTTTCAATAAATAAATAAATAAATAAATAAATAAATAAAGTCTCCTGAAGCCCTCTTCCCATCATTTCACAGGATGGGTTTAATTAGGAGGGGTTACTGGACTTTTCAGAAGTCAATGGCTGCTTGTATAATTAAAATGTATAATATCTACTCAAGATTTTTTTTTTTTCAGACAGAGTCTTGCTCTGTCGCCCAGGCTGGAGTGCAGTGGCATGATCTCGGCTCACTGCAAGCTCCGCCTCCCGGGTTCACGCCATCCTCCTGCCTCAGCCTCCCAAGTAGCTGGAACTACAGGCACACGCCGCCATGCCCGGCTAATTTTTTGTATTTTTAGTAGAGACGGGGTTTCACTGTGTTAGCCAGGATGGTCTCCATCTCCTGACCTTGTGATCCGCTGGCCTTGGCCTCCCAAAGTGCTGGGATTACAGGCATGAGCAACCACGCCCAGCCTACTCAAGATTATTTTGCAAGTTTTAACATATACAAATTTAATTGTATATGGCTTTTCAAAAATAGTTTACCATACTGCTTGAGAATCTAGATTTAATATTTAAAAGTCATCCTTTTTACTAAGAATTTCTATCAAGGTCAGGCTCAGTGGTTCATGTCTGTATTCCCAGTAATTTGGGAGGCTGAGAGAGAAGAATTGCTTGAGCCCGGACTTTGAGACCAGCCTAGGCATTATAGCAAGACCCCATATCTACAACAACAAATAAAGTCTGGACATGTTGATGCATGCCTGTAGTTCCAGCTACTCGAGAGGCTAGGGCAGGAGGATCACTTGAGCCCAGGAGTTTAGGGCTGTATTTCTGCTGACTTTTAAGAATGTCGAGGATTTACTTGTCACATAATTCATGATTCCTCAGGGCAAGGAGACATGGAACGTGGGTCAGTGATGATAATGAGCCAGTGCCATTTCCAAAGGCTCAGCTTTGGGATCTCTTCCAGCAAGCAGGCATAGAGGGGCTCTCAGATGACAGCACTGCTGTCGCAGGCCTCATCCTTACCAGCTCCTGGGGTAAATATTTCACTCTTCAGAAAGCAGGATGTGTCTGTTCTGACCCCTAAAGAAGAAGCTCAAATCATCTTATTGGAGTCCTTGATGTTGTATGTGCTGCTTGTAGTGACATCAGCCACATCCCTGGTGGCTAAGGTGGCTGAAGTCCACCTGGCAATCCAGGTAGCTGTTCTCCTCTTCTCTCCTTTCACACCCATTGTTCCCAGACATGCATTATTTCCAGAGAGAGGGGCATTCTTTGGTCAGGAGCATCTCTAGCTTTCCGTCTTCTGCAGAACCATTTGAGGGGGTGCACAGGAAGCAGCACAGTATGCTGCTTCTCACTGAAGCCGTCATCTTCATCTCCTTCCCTGTGTCTCCATTACAGGCCCTCTTGACAACAGAATCCTGGTGGATCATTCTGAATGTACAGGAATGGCAGCTGAGGCCCAGCCAAAAGCTCTTGCTGTATGCAGGAAAGTGGCTTGGTCACCAGAGTCCTAGGGAAAGAGTCCCAGGAAAAGTTTTGCAATATGCAGCAATCTAACCCAACTAAACTCAACAAATCTTTCTGGATGCCCACTCTGTGTAAAGGACTCAGCTAGGGCCTGCAGACATAGTGGTGAATAATACCCAGACTGTCCTTAAGAAGCTCATGCTCTGGTAAGGGATCACCACCGCTCATGTGTGGAAACCAACACGGTGCTGGAGAGGAGGAAAGACAATAATAGAACCATGGGAGGGGGGAAAGAAGTTGCCCAGAGGAGGAAGCAGTCATGTCTGATTCCTAAATCAGAGAAAGCCTCTAATAGGAGAGGTCTGGGCTTGGTGCAGTGGCTCACCCCTATAATCCCAGCACTTTGAGAGTCCAATGCCAGAGGATCACTTCAAGCCAGGAATTCGAGACCAGCCTCGGAAACATAGACACACAGTCTCTACAAAAATAAAAATAAAAAAATAAAATTAGCTAGGTGTGCTGATGCATACCTGTATCCTCAGCTACTCCAGAGACTAAGGCAGGAGGATCGCTTGAGCCAGGGAGTTTGAGGTTACAGTGAGCTATGATTGTGCCACTGCACTCTAGCCTAGGCAACAGAGTGAGAGTGTGTCTCAAAAACATAAATAAAACAAATTATTATATGGGTATTGATGTGGTTTGGATTTGTGACCCCACCCAAATCTCATGTCAAATTGTAATCCTCAATGTTGGAGGAAGGGTCTGGTGGGAGGTGATTGGGTGTCATGGGGTCAGACTTATCCCTTGCTGTTCTCATGATAGTGAGTGAATTCTCATGAGATCTGGTTGTTTAAAAGTGTGTAGCAGCTCCCTCTTCTCTCTCTCCCTCCTCCTTCTCTGGTCAATATAAGATGTGCCTTCGCACCATGATTGTAAGTTTCCTGAGACCTCCCCAGTCATGCTTCCTGTATAGCCTGCAGAATCGTGAACCAATTAAACCTGTTTTCTTTATAAACTACCCAGACTCAGGTACTTCTTTATAGCAATGCAAGTACAGGCTAATATAGGTATATTGCATGGAAAAAAAAGAAACATAAATGAATAAAAACTTAAAAAGAAGTCTATCTGATCTGGGTTTGAAAGGATGAATAGTAGTCTTCTAGGGAGTATAGAGAAATTCTAGGCAGTGGAAACTTCCTGGATAAAGATGTGTATGTGTGCATTATTTTGATGGATTTGAAGTATTTTGGATTGAAGGCAGCCATGAAGATAAGGGCTGGTTAGAGATTGAATGCCAATGACTTCACAAGAGTTTCTGATAAGAATCTATAACTCTTGGGGCTTATCAAACACTGATTAGTTTACTGATATCACACAATATAAAGTCAAAGGAGGTCAAAATAAGGGTGGCCATAATTCTTCACCAACTGTGAATGTGAGAAGAGCACCCCAATCCCTCCACATGAGGAGCAGCATAGGTGGCTTTTCTACTGGCTGCAGCTATGGACCCAACTCATTCCCCAGCACATAAATATTCCTGTTAACCTTAACTAAATCACCTCTGGGCAGAGAAAGAAAGCTCTACATGCACAGCCCAGCAAAAAGTGGCACACAGCTGAAAGAAAAACTCAGAAGACAGATTTGAAAAAGAAAATGCGATGGATCTCATTCCAAACTTTGCCATGGAAATGTGTGTTCTCCTGGCTACCAGCCTGGTGCTCCTCCAACTGTGAATAACTGTCCAGGCCATCTGCTCTGTAACTTTAGACTTTTAGTGCTAATCAGGCCTATTTTTCTTATTTGTTTTGAAGATGAAAGACATAATGGAGGGGAAGTTGCTTAAGCATTGAATGCTACAAACATAAATTATCATTACTGATCTGTTGGGGCTCATAAGAAAACACTTGAAAATAGGACACTGTGGCAAGCTGAGTACTTTGAACTAAAGGGGACTGGAGGATCTCAGAAATGGCCTCAGAACTAAGGTCTCTCTGACCTTCTCCTGCCTCCCATACTTTCCCTCCAAAAGTGCAGAGAGGGGCTTTCTCTGAAGTTCCTTTATCTGACTAAGGAAAGACCTGCCAGAAAGAATGCAATTGTCTTTAGCACCTCCAAATAATATCAACAAACAGAATATTAACTTACAGGAAAGAAGTAGAAAGTTGATAATACTTATTCTTTGGAGCACTGCTACCTGACACACTTTATCTCCATAATAAAATAACCTTTGTTCATCATGCATTTTCTCCCCTATCCTTCCATAGCTTGTGTCACCAACTCCCCACCAGAAGTCTTTAAATTTTTAGTAAGTCACAATGCTATTTAAGCTTCAACCACCTGGTCATTATTTAGTCTTATATATTGTGAGTCTCCAGTGTGTATGCATTTCATAAATGTGTATGCATTTTTTTTGAGACAGAGTCTGGCTCTGTGACCCAGGCTGGAGTGCAGTGATGCAATCATAGCTCACTGCAGCCTAGAACAACTGGGCTCAAATCATCCTCCCACCTCAGCCTCCTGAGGGCTCAAATCATCCTCCCGCCTCAGCCTCCCGAGTAACTGAGATGACAGGTGCTGTTAATCAATCCATTGTCAGGTTCTCAGACTCAAACATTAAGCCTCCAGAGGAGGAACTGAAGTTTTATCTCCCCACCCCCTACAGTTTTGGTGAGACAACCAGGAGATAAAGTCACTCCGCTGCTTCTGAAGCTACAGTTGAGAGACCCTGAGACCTGATGAAGCTGGAGAAAGGTAGGAATTCTTACCCAGTCTGTCTCCTGGATCTCTGCTTGTGGAACCAGGTTGAACAAGTGGTAATATCACTACTAGTCTCATGTTTCTTTCCAAACTTAGATTAGTAGTAGAAAACCTTTTTGTAAACTTGTTCTTGGTATACATCTAGTGTTTTTATTTTTGCTATGAGTATTCTGCATTTCTGGTCCCTGCCCCTTCAGAGATGGTCTTTGCTTTCCTTTGTCTTGTTGTCATTTGTCAGAAAGAGGAGAATTGTAGGGCAGAACATGGGCATAAGGTCTTTTTATAAGCCTGTCATTTAAGCCCACCAAGCAGACTGGTGACTTCATATTTCTCAGCAGACCAGCATCTGTTTAGACAAACTTTGCAGTGTATCTCTCAGAAAAAAATCAAATGAGATCTTCCTTTTGTCTATTTGTATGTCCTGAGAAATTGGCTTTGTTGCCAAGTGAGAACATCTCTCTCTGGTCTCTGTTACCCGGGGGTCTGATTGTTGGTTCCCATCTGGCTGCTAGTCAAAAAGGCCAGGGACCCATGACATGAAGTAGAAAGTAGCATTCTCTTTGTCTGACCATGCCAGCTCATAGGGGAGTTAGTCTTAAGAGGCTCAAGTCCATGAGGGCTTTTGTCATCTCAACCTTCACCAAAATGAGTGACTGAAGCATAAGTCTCAATCACTGAGGATTATTGAGCCAGCTTAAGTGCATGCCCAGGAAAAATGTAAGTCACACATGCATCTGTGGCTGGTTTTTTTCCAAAGAGGTTCTCAGAGATTTAATATTTATACATTTTCCTTTAAAATGGTGGGGGGGTGTTATGAGATGAATGATTACATACTTGTGAGACTTTAGTTAGTGCCTTGTCATATGATAAGGTGAACATTTAAAGAAAAAGTAATAGAGGAAGTAGATATCTCAGAGAAGGGTGAGGGAAGGATTAATCTCATCTTATCCTTACCCTGTACCTGGAAGGATAAGCTCATAACTGACAATATTGGTGTGGAATCTTTTGAAGGGGCTGCTTTCTTTTTCACCTTTAGGAAAGAAGGTCTAATGACAATGAGCAATGGAGGGGGTATAATGAGGCATGCTGGACCTCCCTTTTCCTCATGCCCTGGAATTCAGTTTTTCAGGTTCCTCTGGGGTCCACTTAGCCAATGGTGGGTCTGTTTATTTGGTGGAGGGGGCTTGGGATTTTGTTTTTGGTTTACATTCTCCTTTATTTGGGCCAAGATTTTCCAGAGCCAACATCAATGGCAGACTTTTATTTGGTCTCATCATTGCTGTAATGGTGTGGCTGTCTGCCCCAAGTCCACCCTGTCCCTCCATGGGGCTCTTATGGCCAAAGGACTTAAAGCCAAAAGACTAATCGCTGATTTATATGTTCTAGGCCAGACAGGAATAGAGGTGGGAAGGCATTCATCAATCCTTAAAATCTTTTTTAAGTAATATAAGAGCCAAAAAACAAAAGTCAAAAGACTTTTGTCATGAAAGGCAAGGTTACAAAATAGACTTATCTGTAAGTTGTATGCATTGAGCTACTATAATCTAGGTTTTAGTTACAGACTTGTAGCAATTAGCTGTATAAAACTTGAGCATTTTGTTAAAACCATTTAAGCTAAGAAATTTAGAGACTCTGGTTGTCCTGCAAAGTTTTTTGTGGTCTCTCTAATATTTGTCCTAAAGTGGTCAGTACATTTATTTTTATAGATCTATTTGCATAAATTCTATAACTGGGAACAAGTGTACAAAGGTTATTGATGGCAGTGGCTGCTCCAGACAGCCTGCCACTGCCATCACGCTGGCTGCAGCAGGGAGGTGGGCGGGGCTGCACACTCCATGGAGCCCTGCCCAAGTTGGGGCAGGAGCTCCCTGGGTGCTGCTGCAGCCACCCAAACCACAGCTGCAGACCCAGGCCTCCAGCTCCATGGAGCAGGCAGAAATCCTCCCTCACCCACCCCTACAACCCACCCCACCTTTCCTCACCCCCATCCCCCCTACCCTGCACAGCTGCAGCCACCCACCAGCTGCAGACTCAGGCATCCCTGCACTCTTGGGGGCCCAGGAAGGCCCCCCTACCCTCACAGGCTCCAAAGTGCCTGCTCCTGCTCCCTGGCTTCTCCCTGCTGTCAGCACCCTCTCCAATCTCATAGCAAAGTCAGGCTGAGCCCTGGTGCCATGAATGGAAGCAGGAGGCAGACAGATTCCCAGGTAGAAGGAGGTGAGTCCCCAGTGAGGCCCCACCTTCAGGTCAGGGAGGGCCTGAAGGCTGGTGGCTGGGCTGCCAGTCCCATTGACCAGACTGGGAACTTGTGATTCTTTTTCCAGCCCTTCCATGGCTGCCCAAGGACCAATCAGTGCACACTTCCTCCCCTCTAGGGCCCATAAAAGCCCCAGGCTCTGCTAGAGCTGAGCAGACATCAGGTGGACCAGCTGCAGAAATGAGCTACCCTCTCTGCTGATAGCAAGAGACATTTAGACAACCAGCGGCAGAGAGGGGCTACCCACTCTAGGGCCTCCTCTCTGCTGAGAGCCTCAGAGACCTGCAGAGACATGCAGACTACCAGCTGCAGAGAGGAGCAACCCACTCCAAAACCCCCTCTCTGCTGAGAGCTGCAGAGATGACAGGATGACCTACCTGAAGAGAGGAGCCTCCCAACCCAGGGTGTCTTCTCTGCCAGGAGCTGAACACTGATCGGGACACCCTGACTGTGGAAAGTAGCTACCCTTTGTGGGTCTCCTGTGAGCTGTTCTATTGCTCAATAATGCTCCTCTTCATCTTGCTTTCCCTCCACCTGTCTGCATACCTCATTCTTCCTGGTCGAAGGACAAGAACTCAGGACCCACTGAATGGTAGAGGTAAAACAGCTATAACATAAACAGGGCTGAAACAGGCCCCTTGCTCACCACGTTGCAGGCAAAGAGAAGGAGAGAAGAGCCACAGTCCTTCAGGGAGCCCAGACCTGGAAGCTCCCCAAAACAGGGTTGTGACTCTTTGGTATCCTGCAGTGCCTGGTGTCTCCAAGTTTGCAGTAACCACTGCATTCCCCAGTGCTGGCTGGGGAAACTGCTTGCAGTGCACCTGGTCCAGCCACAGCCTCACAGAGAGCCAGTGCCTGTGCCGGCACCTGGAGCTGCCTGTCACTGCAGCGGCTGTAGTGTCTGACTGTGCAGTGGCCTGACCCCACATTCATTCACACACCCCTCATGGCTCCATTCCTAACTCACCCTTGGCAGGCATGGGATCCAGGCTGGTAGTGTGGGCTGTGTGCAGCTTGCCAACCCAAGTGGGTGGAAGAAGCCCAGCAAGTCCGAGCAAAACTTGGGCAAAGGTGCCACTGGCCAGAGGTTTTAGGCCATAAAAGCAACACCTCAAGGATCCTATAACATTATTGTGATGTCTTCTCCATAATTTTCTTATCTTTTTATGGAAATTTCTTGATTAGATTACTGAATTCAGGATGGAGCTCTTAAATAGAGTGATGAAAGCTTTTTTTCCCTCTTTTTTGAAACAGTCTATCTCTATCTCCCAGGCTGGAGTGCAGTGGTGTGATGTCAGCTTACGGCAACCTCTGCCTCTCGGGCTCAGGTGATCCTCTGGATCACCTTAGCCACCCCAGTAGCTGGTATTACAGGCATGCGCTACCATGCCCAGCTAATGTTTGTATTTTTAATAGACATGGGGTTTCATCATGTTGGCCAGGCTGATATTGAACTCCTGGCCTCAAGTGATTCACCTGCCTGAGCCTCCCAAAGTGCTGGGATTACAGGCGTGAGCCTCCTCACCTAGCCAAAGAAAGCATTTTAATGTTTGGCTGTACTATGAATAGTTCTCAAAAGAAGTCAGTCTATTTTACCTGAGGATCTATCCTTTATAAACATTTTAGGCTTTGATTTTTTAAAACTGAAGGTACCCTTTTGAGTGAAACCAAAACCAGTAAGTTCAGGCCTGTTGATATGTGACACTGGGTAGGTTCTCCGGGGATTGGACTTTCCCAGGACTAACCAAGTCACAAGGGTTAGGGAAGCAAAAGACCCATAGGGATGGGGCTTCTTAAGAGAAACTCCCCCGAGAGCTGGACATGTGTAGAACAACAGGTGTGTTCTTCAGAAGCACCAGCTTCTCAGTCTGCAGAGCCAGCTCCAACAAGTGGGCTTATAGGGGTTTCAGGCCCATGTTCTACACTCCTGTAGCCCCTTTTATGACAGAACAACACAGAAATACAGGAACAAAGGAAAAGACTATTTCTAGAGGAAAAGGGGATCAAACAATGTGAGTATTCATAAGAGAAAGTACTAGAGAGTACCCTAGAGTTGCTGCACCCAGCACTAGTAACACAAATCCTTTTCTCCTATTTATTAAGATTTTGCAGAGGAGACAAAGAGCAATTCTTAACATCTGCCCAAGTGGATCTCCCAGAAAGAAAGGCCAGGAGCTTGTCTGGAAAGAAATTCTTACTTTTCTCAGCCAGACATGGAGGCGTGTGCCTGTAGTCCCAGCTACTTGGGAGACTGAGATAGAAGGATCACTTGAGCCCAGGAGGCGGAGATTGCAGTGAGCCAAGATCACACCACTACATTCCAGCCTGGGTAATAAAATGAGACTCTGTCAAAAAAAGAAAAAGAAAAAAGAAAAGAAAAAAACAGAAATTCTTACTTTTCTGCTGACTTACAAGTGCTTGGGCTCGCTTCACTGAGGCTTCTGAAAGAACAGAGTGGCTTTGGTATCCTGCTCATGGGGACAGAACTGCTGAGGCCAAGAAAAATGTTTGTCCTTTCTCCTCTGAAGGTTTGTTAACAAAAAAAAATCACCCACAAAGGAGATTAATGGGAGAAATAGCATACATATTCATTCATATGTTCATGGAGGAGAAATACAGAGTGATTCCCCCTTCTTGAGAAACAGTAAGTCTCAAAGAAAGAGACTTTCTTTCACTCCCTTTTATCCAGGGGTAAGAACAACTAGCTGAACAAAACTGACAGCTGTCAATCAAGTGGGAAGTCCAAAACTCATGAGAGACCCACCCAGTTTTCAATCATCATGAAGGAGCCAGGGGCTCAATGGCCCCTGCTGGTACCAAGTTGCCAGGTCCCTGCAATGTTCCAGACAAAGACAGTGATGGTAAAAAGGGAAAAGTGGAGGTAGAATGCAAGTGCAGCAGCAGGAAGATATGGGACTCTCCGTTTTAGGGTCTTCAAGTTTTTCAGATTTTCTGAGACATGGGTTAACTCTTCAGGTTAGTCTCCTATTAAAACACAGCCAAAGTCCCAATTGTGTTTGAAACTTTCAAAAATGCAGATTGAAAGAAAGCCTCTTACTGTCTTTGAGAAGTCCAGACTCCTCTTATCCTCATTGCATGCTTCAGAGTTCAATTTAGGTGTATCTCACACATCCATTTCTGTCAAGCCTTTACCTTTAAATTTTAAACTTGAAAAACTGCCAGATCAGAGACAGAGCCACTGAATTACCCGATGGCAGGCCTTAGAGACCATGGCCTTAGGACCTACGTTATGCATAGCCCTCACCTTAGGAAGGGGTCCCTTCAAGGGCAAATAAAATGCGATAGTCCTTGCAACACTGAAGCATGGAGTATCCTGTGAGGCATGAACTTGCTTGATGCAGCATGAATGCACCCCAAGAAACATGGGCATGCCCCTCCAAGTGCAAGCATACCCCACAAGTGGGTAGCCATAGAGCCAGAAGGGCAGGTTCCCTGAAAAAAATAAAGACCTCAAGACCTCATCCTAAATGTGAGATCTTGGATGTAAGAGGATTTACTGATTTTTCCACAAAACAGCCAGGCCAGGAAGATAACTGAGCTTAGAGGACTCTTGCTGGTGCCAATGCATTGATTAGTCCAGATGGCACAAGGGAGAGGATCTTGAGAGCCAATTTTGATCCCTTCCTCATCACCAAGAAATATGAGTAAAGATTGTGGGATCTGTGGAGGACAGAGGGAGAGCTTCATTTTCTATAAAACACAGTCCGCAGATTGAGGAGATGCAGCCTCGGAGGTGGAGAGCTATAAAGTCAAAAACCACAGAGCAGGATAGAGGAGTCAGAGGAGTGAAGAAAAGAGTCTTGATTGGACAGCCTTTAAGCCCCAAGTCACATGTCTCTTAATTGGCTGTTCCTAGGTGGTCAGTTAGTTCTTACCACATGATCTGTTGGTGAGCAGTTGGAAAATTCCCAGGTACAGATTTTTTCAGAAAATGTTATTTGACTTGGCTACAGAAAAATAGGTTTTGCAACACTTACTAAGAACACAGAGAACATGACCATCACCTAAACCTGCCATGGCCTCTTGGGTTTGTTTTTGCTTTTGAGGCACAGGGAGTCCTTCTTGTCTGTTTACCTGGAGGCATGATTTGGCAACCTAGATAACAAACAGAGATAGGCTTTCTAAAAAGAATTATTTTTATTTGGGAATAAAGCATTGCAATGGGAATATGCGTGCCAGGGTAAACTATGTGCTTATTCAGGTAGGTAAAGTAAGACAAAGTTTAAAAAAATAATGAGAAGGATTACATATTTGTTTTGGAATGATTATCCTTGGCTATAAAGATCAATAACAAGACTGACATCAGTTTGAGGTTGGACAGGCAGTTGCTGGGCAGATGTTCTTGCAGAAGTATTTTTCTTTAGGTTTCTGAGAATCTATAACCTTTGGGCTTACCAATAGCAGTGACTGATTTGTTTACTGATTGTTCACAGAATAGGAAATCAAAGGAGGCCAAAATAAGGACAGCCATAATTATTTGCCAATTGTCAATTTGAAAAGGGTACCCAAATCCCTCCATATGAGGAGTAGCATAAGTGGCTTTTCTACTGGCTGCCGCTGTAGACCCACCTCCTTCTCCAGCACATAAATATCGCTGTTAACATTAACTAAATCACCTCTGGGCAGAGAAACAAAGCTCTATATGCACAGCCCAGCAAAGAGCAGCACACAGCTGAAAGAAAAACTCAGAAGACAGAGCTGAAAAAGAAAACTGGTGATGGATCTCATTCCAAACTTTGCCATGGAAACATGGGTTCTCGTGGCTACCAGTCTGGTACTCCTCTATATGTGAGTAACTATGCAGGCATGTTTGCTCTTAACTCTAAGACCTGAAGTGCTAATTGGGCCCATCTTTTTCTTATTTGTTTTGAAGATAAAAGAGATAACGGAGGGGAAGTTACCTAAGTGCCAAATACTGTGAACACATAAAATATTATTAATCTGTTAGGACTCCTAATACAACATTTGAAAATGTAAAATTTTGTCTGGGTGCGGTGGCTCACACCTGTAATCTCAGCACTTGGGAGGTGGAGGCAGGCCAATCACAAGGTCAGGAGTTCAAGACCAGCCAGACCAACATGGTGAAACCCCTTCTCTACTAAAAATACAAAAATTAGTCAGGCATGGTGGCACACACCTGTAATCCCAGCTACTTGGGAGGCTGAGGCAGGAGAATCGCTTGAACCCAGGAGGCAGAGGTTTCAGTGAGCGGAGATTGCACCACTGCACTCCAGCCTGGGTGACAGAGCAAGACTCCGTCTCAAAAAAAAAATGAAACTTTGTCATACTGAGTAGTTTGAACTAAAGAAGACTGAAAGACTTCACAAGTGTCTTCAGAATCTCTGACCCTCTTCTGTCTACCCATCCCCCATTCTTTCCCTCCTGAAGTGCAGGGTTGCTCTGAAGTTCTCTTATCTGACTAAGGGAAGATCTTCCAAAAAGAATGCAATTGTCTTGAGCCTCTCCAAATAATCTCATCAATCAGAAAACTAATTCACAGGAAAAGAGAAAAAGTTTGATAATAACTTATTCTTTGGAGCACTGCTACCTGAGAGACTTTATCTCCACAATAAAATAACCTTTGTTCATCATGTGTTTTCTCCCCTCACCTTCCCATAACTTGTGTCAGAAACTCCCTATCAGAAGCCACTCCCTACTTTTTAGCTTACAATGCTATTTAAGCTTTACTCATTCAGTCCTTATTTTAGTCTCATATATTGTGGGCCTCCAGCACATATGCATGTAAAATTTTGTATGGATTTTAACTGTAACCACCCAAGGGATTCACCTTGCCCCCTGCCTCAACAGAGCCCATTCATCAAGACAGGGGAATTGTAATAGAGAATGAGTTAATACATGCTGCCAACAAAAAGAGCCAAACTCTGTACAATACTTGAAGAGATTTATTCTGGGCCAAATATGAGTGACCATGGCCCATGACACAGCCTTCAGGAGGTCTTAAGAACATGTACCCAAGGTGGTCAGGGTGCAGCTTGGTTTTATTCTTTTAGGGAGGCATGAGATATCAAATACATTTAAGAAATACATTGGTTTGGTCCACAAAGGCAGGAAATGTGATTTTTGCAGAATTCTTTGTGATAGAGCAGACTCCAGAGAAATTGCAACAACTTAAAGTCTTTCAGATCTGGCCCTAAGGAGCTATAGGAGAGAAAAAAATCTGTCAGATCACCATTGCCTACCTCTACTCCAACTGGAGCTGTTTCAAAACCAACATGTAGAAATCTTTTTATCTGGCTGCCCTGTGAACTCAGAAACTAGTCTGCTAAATGATTAACTTTTGGTCTCCTTTTGCTTTGGTAGAATGACCTCTTATTAAGTACCTGTTTAACTGCACCATATACAGACCTATCTTTCATGACAGCAGACCTGCAACATCACCTCCTGAAATGAGGCACAGCTGTTTAACTGGATTGACATTGCTAGGAATGTGAGACTGGTTTATACTGGTTTAATGTGATTCCTTGCAACTCAGCTACCAATTCAATTGTCCTCTCCACAAGCATCAACTCAGCTTTAGTATGTACATTTTCTAGGGAAGTTTATGACAGGGGAAAGTTGGGGCTCCAAAAATGAAACCCCAAAATATGGCACTTAAGCATGTTGAGGACTTTGAACCAAAGGAAATTGAAAGGTCTCAGAAAGTCTTCAGAACCAAGCTAACTCTTATGTTCTCCTGTCTCCCAACCCTGCTATTTCTCCCAAAATATAGGAAGGGGCTTTCTCTGAAGTTCTCATACCTAAAGGAAGATCCTTCTAAAAAAAAGCAATGGTCTTGAGCCCCCTCCCTATAATCTCATGAAAAAGAATCTTAGCAGGGCCAGGCATGGTGGCTCATACCTGTAATTCCAGCACTTTGGGAAGCCGAGGTGGGTGGATCACGTGAGGTCAGAAGTTCAAGACCAGCCTGGTCAACATGATGAAACCCTGTCTCTACTACATACACAAAAATTAGCTGGGTGTGGTGGCAGGTGCCTGCAATCCCAGCTACTCGGGAGGCTGAGGCAGGAGAATCGCCTGAACCCTGGAGGCAGAGGTTGCAGTGAGCCAAGATTGTGCCTTTGCACTCTAGCCTGAACAACAAGAGCAAAACTTAGTCTAAAAGAAAAAAAAAAGGAAAAAAGAATATTAGCTCACAGAAAGGGAGACTAAGGTTGATAATACTTGTTCTTTGGAGCACTGATGCCTGACAGACATTATAATAAGATGACTTTTGTTTATCATGCTTTTTCTTCCCTCACTCTCTCATGTCTTGTGTCACCCACTCCCCATCAGAAGATACTACATTTTTATAGCTCAGAATGCTATTTAAGCTTCAATCATCAGGCCATTCTTTGAGTATCATATATTTCAAGGCTCCCGTGCATATTCATGAGATAAATTTATAAGGATTATCTCCTATTAATTGATCTACTGTTAGTTCATTTCTCAGACTCAAATATCAAACCTCCATAGAGGAATGTTCTCTTGACCCTACAGATGTTACACAGATCCATTGAAGAAGTAAATAAACATTATCCACCTCCTCTTCATTCAACTTCCAATTTCTGTTACTAAGAGTGTTTACCAACATCATTCAATCCTGGGGATGCTTTCTGATTGACTACGAGTTTTGATCTACCTAGACTAACAACCAGAATTTAGCATGGGCAGGTAATGGATTATAAACAACTGGAAACCCAAGAGGTTATTTTCGATGTGTGAGTAGGAAAAGATCCCCACAGAGGGAACCAAGCTAACAGCTGGGCCTGGCCAGGGTGCCACTGTGGGGTCCTTCAAACACATTCTCTTCATGCAATTTTTCAGCTTTATCACATTTTATAAGATTTATTTATTTGTACTAAATATTTAGGATCTAAGAAAAGCTAACCTATAAAGAAGAGAAATCAAGTTTCTAATTCAACTGTCTGGAATATTTTATGGTTACTTATGCTATGTAGCACAGTGAAACTTTTCTATCAACAGAAATGTTCCTGAATTTTGGAAGACCTCTCTTTCAGCTGAAAGCACATAAGGGGCATTTAAAACTATTTATGCACACCATAATTTTCAGCCACACTTTCCTAACTTACCCCTATAGGGCCTACTTTGTGGCACCAGCAGTTGCATGGTTACATCGGTGGGATGCAGCCTCTCTTTTTCCTCCAGTCTTCCATCCCTCAGTAACACCAGAGTGGGAAGTTCTGCAAGGATCCAGAACCTGCAATTGATGGAGTTCGCACATAACCCATCAAAGATGAGTTGCAGGCAGGCCTGCCATAAGGAGCACCAGACTTAATGGGTTTTCCTGCAGGATAGTTGATGTACAGAAGCAGTAAACTGACTCTGTGTGACTGATCATTTTGAGAAAAAAAAAAAGTGAGCATGACTGGCATTGTGCTTATCAAGTAAGGATCACCAGTTGGAGGGCCAGATTGCACAAGAGGAGGAATGGCCTTGAAATTTATTCTTTAGTCATTGGTTCCTCTGCATAGTGCCATTCAGAGAACATATAGGTCAATCACATTTACTGTAGTTTATATCAATCAAATCATCTGACCACAGAGATTTGGGTGTAGCTGGAAGGTGCTCACATTTCTATGAAGCCAGTGGAAGCCTTGAATATGGTTGTCATTCCATAGAAATAAGAACACTATGGTTCTTCCAAAGCTCCTCTGTGCAGGAATGTTTAAGGATGGCCAGATCCTAAAACAAGGTCAGTGTTTAGAGGGAAGGAAAAGCATAAACACCTCTGAGAAAACAGGAAAGAAGGTGTCAGCAAAGGGCCTCAGTAACCCTCTGTAATTCAATGGATGTAGTGATGCACAAACTCATTATTAGTTCAAAAGATAAAAAAAAAAACCTCACCTAGTGATATGGTTTGGCTCTGTGTCCCCAGCCAAATCTCATCTTGAATTGTTATCCCTATGTGTCAAGGAAGGGACCTGGTGGGAGGAATTGGATCATAGGGGTGGTTTCACCCATGCTGTTCTCATGATAGTGAATGAATTCTCACAAGATCTGATGGTTTTAAAAGTGTGGCACCTCGACCAAACACCGCATGTTCTCACTCATAGGTGGGAATTGAACAATGAGAACACATGGACACAGGAAGGGGAACATCACACACCGGGGACTGTTGTGGGGTGGGGGGAGGGGGGAGGGATAGCATTAGGAGATATACCTAATGCTAAATGATGAGTTAATGGGTGCAGCACACCAACATGGCACATGTATACATATGTAACAGACCTGCACGTTGTGCACATGTACCCTAAAACTTAAAGTATAATAATAATAGAAAAAAAACAAAACAACAAAACAAGAAAAAAAAAGTGTGACACCTCTTCTCTCTCTCTCTGTCTTTCTCTCTCTCCTGCCTCCATGTAATACATGCTTTGCTTCCCCTTCACCTTCCACCATGATTTTAAGTTTCCTGAGGCCTCCCCAGCCATGGAGAACTGTGAGTCAATGAAGCCTCTTTTCTTTATAAATTACCCAGTATCAGGTAGTTCTTTATAGCAGTGTGAAAATGGACTAATACACCTAGAAAGAGAATTTCCAAATCAGGAAAGAATCAATTAACTAAATAGACATACGTGAATGAAATGCCCTGGAAGAATTCCAGTCTGAACCTCTTAAGGGCACTCAAATTTGGGAACATTTATTAAGCATTCACTCTAGCACTGGGATCATGCAGACTTCAGCTGCTTTTAGTTAATCATTGTGACTTTTTGGGGTCTCACAGAGGAGGCAGCAAAAAAGATGAGGATTGAAATGTAGTGGGATTTTAAGGAATCAGAGAGACTGATGGGGTTCAGGAGGATATTTATTAATTATTTAGGTGCACCAGCCCAGTCGGATTAACATCCAGAGGACTGAGCTCTGAACAAAGAGTTTAGTTACCTTTTAAGCATTTCGTGGAAGGGGGGATATCTGTGGAGAGGGAAGCATACTAGAGAAGTAAGAAACAAACACAGTTATTCAATTGAGAAATGCATTACATCATTTCTTACATTTCAAGGAAAAACACATTTTGTGACTTGAGTTTATCTGTCTAGTGACCTTGCAGCTGCACGGCTAGGGAAACAGGGTCTTTGCAATGCCTGGGAAGGGAGGAGAGATAAGGCTCACTAGCCTCAGAAAAACAGACAGTTAGTTTTTAAAAGACTCCAGCTCTTTCTCTTTTTCAGGGGAAGTTGGGTTTTTTTCATATACAACTGAGTTTCTGCTTGCGCACTCTTTAATTTCTTTTAATTCCTGTTCCATTGCCCTCTTTGGTGCTTTTTACAACAGAAGTGTTAATAGAAAGCACCACTATTTGCCACCTCCTCGTGGAGCTGAGCTTTTTCTTCTACCGGCAGCAGCTGATATCTGGTTAATGCCACAACTGTGCGGTAGCGTGTCAGGCTACTATTGCCTCTATAGTTGACTGAATACTCCTAATAAACAGGGGTAAAAGGCAAGGGAGGATGAGGCAAATGCCAAAAATAAGCAAGAACTCACTAATGAGGGTTTTGAATTCTCCAAAGGCTGACAACCATCCTCCAGATAAGGAATCCAGGGACCACCTGGACCAAGTCTGAACTAGAACATGTGCCAACTTGCACATTCTAGCTGTGATTTTCATGACAGCTAGGCCATTATCATCGATTTCTAAGCAACAATTGGTTAAATTTTTCACATACTCTTCCTTCTGAGGCTAAGAGGAAATCTAAAGCCAGCCTATTTTGATATATAGCATTTCGCATTTGTGTTGCTTGTATTGCCAATAAATCTAGTGCCCTTGATGTTTTATTGGTTATAATTTCAAGGACTGCCCGCAACCTTATGATGCAGTTGAACATATAGATGACCTTTCTTGCACCTAGGTAGCTGGCCTATAGTATTTAATGATTCTTTCAGGAGGCCATTTGTTATCTTTCCAGTCTCCTATGTCCACATCTTTTTTGATATTTGTGTTTATTTTTGTGATTATGCCTCTTCTAGTTCTTTTATTTTCATCATAAACTGGATATCCTAAGAGTTCCCCTGGCTTTAGAGGAATTAGAAAGAAGGATGGCTTGATTGTTTCTAACACACATTCCCCTGTCCATTTAGTCAGCAGCTGATATGCCTGTGCTCCACAGGTCCAATATAGGCCAGAGGGTGCTTTCTAAGCATTTGGAGCCTCTAGCCGATGCCAAGTGCGGCTTAGAGTAGACAGTCGAGGGAAAGGGTTTTGATCTTGTAAGTAGGAGTTGTTCTGGGCATTTCTTCAATAGAGTTTTGTTTTTAGTCTCATCATAATACTGTTGCCCTAGGCAGGTTGTTTCTCCTACTGCCTCTGTGAAAGCCTTTCCCCTTTGGGCAATATAGTACTTTCCAATTATGGAGGTTTTTAACAACCAAACACTGGTTGAGGCTGTTGGTTCACTGGTAGGGTTAAGCGAAGTGAAGTTATTTTGTGGCATTAATTCCTTTGCCTCCCATGGCCACTGGTCCCCCATATTAGTTCCTCCACATACATAGCATGAGGAAATTCCTAAGCTGCCAGCTATGTTTTCAGCTAGTTGAGCAAATAAGTTTTTGGTTGATGGGGGAAGCTCAGGCACCGGCTGATCAAAATGCTTATAGAATGACTTATGAACCCAGAATTGCGGGGTTGGACACATCTGAGTTCTTCTAGTCTTTTTGACAATCAGTAGTGGAATTCTAAGGCCTGCTCCTTGCCTATCAACTCTTAATAGTGCTGTCTGTCCTGTAGACCAAAAAGGTAGCTCTGGCTTTAAGATAGTAAAATTTAAAGGATCGCATGTCTTTGTCTTACGATCTGGTTTGGTTGACATACTACTTAGCAGAACAGTCTTCCCTGAATATAGGTGTTGGTGTTGTGTCAGTGTAGACCACCTAATGTTACAGTCTGGGCATCCGATTTGTCATTCTCTGTACAGATGTTTAGGACTGCTGCTGATAAGCCTCTCGTGTCAAACCATTGCAGACTGCTTCTGGTTTTTTAGGATTATGAACATATGCGGTATGGTAGGCATCAAAATACAAGGAAATGGGCCTGTTATAGAGGGGAAGGGCTTCTTTGGTTTGAGCTATAAGCTCTCCTTCTTTTTCTCCCTCTGATTTAACATGTACCTCAAGCCAGAATTCATAGGGTGAGAGCTTAGGGTCATAACATACATACAGCTGATTATTTCCTGGGTCACAGACTGAATAGGTGGTCTGGTTGTATGTGCAGGTTCCTAACTTGGTTCCTGCACATTCATAGTAGTTATGGTACAGTAGAGTTTTGACTATGGTATTCCTTACCCAGGTAGTGTGTACACAGTGTGGGCATCCTTCTAGAGATTTCTCCCCCTTTAGTGTAGGCAGAAATGGTAACAACATTAGTGTATGTAATAGAAACATGCTTACACTACACGTGGGAATGGCAAACCTTCCTCTGGGCATAGACATTTGCAGCATTTGCAGTAATAACGTAACAACAGAACAATCAGTACTGACAGAATTATAACTAGGCTTGTAAATTGTATCCACATTTACTTATCCGGAGATGGTACTCTTAGCTTCGGCTGTGCATAGACTAGTCAGCTTCCGAGATGTAACTAGAGCAGAGCTTGCAGGAATCCCCAAAGATCAGCCGAAATCAATTATTCAGGCCCCACCTGAGGAAAGGGAATGTCCATCCCCATGTGTGCCAGTATACCTGTCTTTGGTCAGAATAAGGCAGGAAGCAGAGTCAGGAGCACCCGGAAAGTCAGGCTTGGAAGAAAGTGAGGCTCAGTCCTTTGGATGTTAATCTGACTGGCCCAGTGTACCTAAATAATTAATAAATATCCTCCTGAACCCCATTGGTCTCTCTGATTCCTTAAAATCCTGCTATAAAATGTAATTGTTGCCATCAGAGTTTCTGTTGTTATTTATTGCCTCCATGTTACCTCCCTCCCTTGAACATTCCAGTTCCTGAGGTAATGTCTGGCCAACCCCTTATCTATAAAGTTACAATTTCTGTAACCTGGCTTTCTCTTTTATTTTATAGTTATGGGACCCATTCACATAAACTTTTTAAGAAGCTGGGAATTCCTGGGCCAACCCCTCTGCCTTTTCTGGGAACTATTTTGTTCTACCTTAGGGTAAGTGTTATTTGAGCTCCCTCTTTTGCTTCTTATCGATGCAAACCCAAGCTTAGTCCTATCAGTAAAAATGCTCCTCCTCAGGAGGAAGTTCCAATGTTTTACACTTTCAGAAATGGTGTGTATGCTCCACCCAGAGCAGGGCCAGGTTTATACCAGGACTCTCGTGTTAATGGTCAGGGGGTTTGGGTTTGCCTCAGTTGCACGGCACAGATATCTGGGGGATCAGCACTCGATGTTCAGGACTTGATGTTCAGAGGACTTTCCTTTTGCCCTGTGCAGATTTTTGAGAAGCTACAGTTGTCCTTAGTATTAAGAGAAAAGCAGAAATGGGGAAATGGGAGCCCCAGTAGCGGCTCATTAGCATCATGTACCAGATTCAAACTTTCCTGTTTTCACCAAGAGCTTTAGTAACCTTTTGTTTCCTTCCTCCTGTACAGCTTTGAAAATTCAGTTCATTGGCCGGGCGCGGTGGCTCACGCCTGTAATCCCAGCATTTTGGGAGGCCGAGACGGGCGGATCACGAGGTCAGGAGATCGAGACCATCCTGGCTAACACGGTGAAACCCTGTCTCTACTAAAAATACAAAAAAAAAAAATTAGCCGGGCGCAGTGGCGGGCGCCTGTAGTCCCAGCTACTCGGGAGGCTGAGGCAGGAGAATGGCGTGAACCCGGGAGGCGGAGCTTGCAGTGAGCCGAGATAGCGCCACTGCACTCTGGCCTGGGTGAAAGAGCGAGACTGTGTCTCAAAAAAAAAGAAAAGAAAAAAAGAAAAAGAAAATTCAATTCACTAGGCAGCTATTTACCGCTGGATAATTTGCACATACTTGAATTCTCTCAAGAACTGTTAAATTCCCTGCAGGTAGTTCCACAGTTGTGCTCCAGCTTCTTCTCCCCAGGATGTATTTTACAGATTTGAGAGGAAGAACAAGAAGGTTCTGCTTTCCTGCTGCTTTTCTTCAAAGGCAGCACCCTATGAGTGAGCCTGAGCAGGGAGTGCTTATAATGAAGACAATATGGAGGCTGTCCATCAACTTCAGATATTTAACCACAAAATGAGTTCTGTTTTTTTTTAAAAGAAAGGCAAAATTACTTAACAAAATAACTAGAAAGGGGATAATTTGACAAACTTATTCAAAATTTAATTATCTAAACAGGAGGTAATATGTGTCTCATCGTCTACGAATTTTGACTGAGCCTTGTGGCTACCCTGGTCTGATGCTCCACCAAGGGCCTGGGGCCATGATGGAAAGTCACAAGTGCATGTCCACATGGCCAGTAAGAAAGCCTGTGTACAGGTTGCTCTCTGACTCAGGTTTTCTGTCTTACAGACCTGAGGCTTGTTTTTCAGATTCTAATTCTCCCAACTGAGGCCTTCATTGCAAAATTACCACTTAAGAATTTCATCCTTTTTTACCCCCCGAAAAAGCAATAATTTTCTCTTCATATTTCCCAGATCGATCCTTTAGTAAATCCACATTTCCTGGGCTATATGTTGCCTAGTTAGAACATCAAAACTGAAACAAGGAAGCAGGAAGGTTTGCTTTTAAGTGTCAGAAGTGAAAACTCTGAGTGAGTATTGTAATGTGCTGTGTCTGACATCTAGAGGTGGCATTTCCCACACTTATTATGTGTTAAGCTGGAAAACTGGAAAGTGAGTCCACTCTGTCATTTGCCCACTCACTCATTTTCTCGCTCAACAAAATGCCTTGGACTTTTATTTAAATCTGCTAGACTAAAAGTGGTCCCTGATGTTTTTGACTTTCTAATTCAGCTAGAATTCTAGAGAGAATACATGAGATAAATGAAAAGGATGCTGAACAAGGAGATAAAAGATTACACATTCCCTTGAGACACTCACTCACTTTCTGTCAGCCTCGGTTTCTTCATGTTCCCATGGTGGTGATAATTCAGGGGTTTATGAGATTGCAGACAACATATGCAGAAATGAAAACACATCAGAAAGACAATGAGTTGCTTAGTGTTCATAGACAAAAGTAAGTCATTCAATATCTACACTAGTTAGAGAAAATTTAAAAGTGACTTTAAATTCTCCATTTCAAATATCTTCTGTATTTTCTCTCCTTTTCCTTAAGAGGTCTCTGAATAAGATTCCCAGCTGGGCGTGGTGGCTCACGCCTGTAATCCCAGCACTTTGGGAGGCTGAAGCAGGAGGATCACCTAAGGTCAGGAGTTCGAGACCAGCTTTGCCAACATGGTGAAGCCCTATTTCTACTAAATATACAAAAATTAGCTGGCTGTGGTGGCGGGCCCCCATAATCCCAGCTACTTGGGAGGCTGAGGCAGGAGAAGAGCTTGAACCCAGAAGGCAGAGGTTGCAATGAGCCAAGATCGCACCATTGCACTCCAGCCTGGGCAGCAGAAAAAAAGGAAAAAAAAAGATTCCCTCTAACTGCCAGTAAATGGTAGCAAGCTTAACGTCATTGGATTTGACTTTTTTGCCCTGGTTAAATGTAGCGTTCAGTACATTCGAAATAATACTTGAATTGTATTTTGTTTCTTCTGCCAGGGTCTTTGGAATTTTGACAGAGAATGTAATGAAAAATACGGAGAAATGTGGGAGTGAGTATTCTGGAAACTTGCATTGGATAGAGCTGTTGCTATGCTGAGTTATTTTACTGCAGAGAGAACAATCTCAGCCCAGAGTTTGTTTGGATAATGCTATTGTCAACCTAAGTAACAAACACAGAGAGGCTATCTAAAAGAAAAAGATGATCTGGGAATTGAGCATTGCAAGGGGAATATGCATGTCATAGGAAACTCCATGCATATTCGGTATGTGAACAAAAATAAAATCTTTGAGACCCTAAACTCACTATGCCAAAGGGAAAATCGAGCTTGAGAATTAAGTCATACCTTACTGCCTTCCTTTTTTCCCCAGACAGATAGCTGTAATTTCACAACCCTGGGTAATAGCTTCATACATAAGCCACATTCCCACAACAATAGCAATGTGGCATCACTCTTCTAGGGTAATACCCGAGGTTTGTTGTCCCACAGATATAGGGGGTCTCCCTATAGTGGACGCACAAAGAGTAAGGTTAAGAGCAGAGGTTGGATAGGTGAAAGAAAGAGAAAAGCTCTCTCCTGCAGAGAGAGGGGGTCCCCAGTGGGTCTTCTGACCTGCGGTAAAGTGCAGGAGGTTTTATAGATGAGCTTGAGGAGGCAGTGTCTGATTTACATAGGGCATGAAAGATTGGTTGGACCAGGTATGTCATCTGCATAGCACATAAAAAACTGGTTGGACTAGGTGTACTGTTTGCATAACATGTGAAGAAGTTGGCTGCCCCACCCTAATCTTTTATTATGCAGATGGTTCTCTTCCTGGCTGGCACCATGTTGCCTGCTTTTTTTACTGTAAATGGGGTGACAAAGATAAGGGAAGATGGGGCCTCCATGTTGAACATAACCGGCTTCCAAAGTAGCCCTTTTCTATTGGCACAGCTGCCAGCATTTACCCGTGCAAGCTTCCAGCTTGCTTATCGATGTCTGCAGCTTGATTTTTTCAGGCTGCTCTTTGTTAGAAAAGAAATGATTTGGGGGGCTGCTTTTTGTTAAAAGGGAAGCTTTGCTGAGGACCCCTTTGCCCTCACTATCTGCCTAAATAATTTTTTTCTGGCTCCTATATCAATAAAAGGCTACATATCTTTCTGGATGGTTTCCCTCACAAGTTGCTCGCATGGAATTCTATACATCTGCCCTATAAACCAGCCCTGTCATTGAGTTCTGTTGTCTCACACCTTGATCATGTAAATTACCAGCTTATCACAGGTACAGAATAAGGACAAGACCAGAAATCATCCCTCCACCTACCTTGAGATGAATATGTAACTGACTTCTCCTCTACTCTTTCTTTTCACGTGTATATCTCATGTAAAATGTAGATTTTCTGAGTACAACATGAATGCATAATTGATTTTTTCCTCTACTCTGTCTTTTCACATGTAAAATGCAGGTTCGATGAGAGCTAATTGGTGCCTTACAGAAATGTAATCATTTGCCACACTGCCTACTCTTTCCCCACTTTTTTCCTTCCTGCTGGTTCTTTCCTCTTTAAATTCGGAAGTTCCCAAAACCCTCTTTGGAAAAACACAGGTCGCAGCTACCCCTGTGGCTCATGTGTTTCCAGGTGTCCCCTCAAGCTTTGACTCAATAAACCTCTATCAATCAAGACACCTGTCTCAGTCACTTTTTGGTTAACACCTTGGTAACCACAATGGGATTCACTGAGGGCAATTTGGCCCTCAGCCTGCAGAAATTTTCCCATCAGTGTGATAGAACCAGCTAGAGCTTTTTATCACTCTAACCAATTGGCTCATGTGCTGAGGTCTGGGAGCTTCTCCTTCTAGAGATCCTTGATCTCCCATAAAATGTTGCTTGAGACCTGAATTTTCTTCTGCCATAGAGCTCCTTTCTGGGAGTTTTTACTTACTTCCAACAAGGAAGGTGAGTTTTCTGCTTCCATAATGATGAACAGTTTTTAGCTTGAGATCCGTCTCCACATAAGGAGCTGATGTGGCTTTTCATTTTGGAATTTGGTAGCTGAGGGTCAAGGTTTATTGTCAGCTAGCTATAACTTCCCCTTATGCTTGGAGATCTTGACCCTATGTAAATTGTGTGATAACTTTCTGTTTTGAGTTTCAATCTACCTTCCACTAAGTTTTACCAATTCGTGGCCCCCTCTAATGTTTACTGGAATGCCCACAGCTACAAAATGTCAATTTTCCCCTCTAGAAACCCCAGCCAGTTAAGAAAAATCAATATGCAGCTCAAAATATATTTCTTTGACACTTTTCTTTTTTTTTGAGATGGAGTCTTGCTCTTGTCACCCAGGCTGGAGTGCAATGGGGCGATCTCGGCTTACTAAAACTTCCACCTCCCAGGGTCAAGCAATTCCCCTGCCTCAGCCTCCTGAGTAGCTGGAATTATAGGCACTCACTACCATGCCCAGCTAATTTTTGTATTTTTAGTAGAGACAGGGTTTCCCCATGTTTGCCAGCTGGTCTCAAACTCCTGACCTCAGGTGATCTGCCCACCTTGGCCTCCCAAAGTGCTGGTATTACAGGCATGAGCCACTGCACCCGGCCTACACATTTTTTTTAATTGAGATGGAGTCTCACTCTGTTACCCAGGTTGGTGCAGTGGCACCATCTTGGCTCACTGTAGCCTCTGCCTCCCAGTGATCCTGCCACCTCAGCCTCCCAACTTTGACACATTTTAATGTGGCCTTACCAGAACTTCCCTTGTCTGAATCTAGGGAAGAGTAGAAAAGGATCTGACACATACTCTGAGGGCTACTACCTACGAGGTTTTCTTTGCATAACAAGGCCACCTTCCCAGCCTCTCTCTCTCTATGTGCTGTTATAATAAATACTTCATTAGAAATTCTAATTGTCAATGACAAAATAGTGGAAGCCTTTGAATTAAGACTTCTAAATTTAAAATTTTAGTGACCTTTTATTCTAAACAATTAATTAAAAGATCAAATTTTTTAAAGGACATATAAAATGGTCATGTCTATCCTTAAAAGTTATCTTCTTTTTCTATGCCCATTTTCTGCCAAACTAACTCTGCAAAGGAAACTTGTTAATTTACAATCTCCCTAGCTATATAAAAAAGTATCCTTTCCCTCCATCTTTGCCAATCTATGCTTTTAAATGTAATTTTTGCCATTTTAATAAAAATGGCATCTTTTTAGTTTGCATTTTCCTGACTTCTACCAATACTGAGGAACTTCCCATGCTTATCATTGTCAATTATTCATTCATATTACTGATAATTCAGACTTCATTTCCTATGAATTGCTTATTAATATCCTTTTCTCACTTATCAAGTAAATCCTTCATTTATAGAAGTTTTATAGATTCTCTATATTAACTCTTGTACAAATATCTTCTCTTAGTCTCTTTCCTGTCTTTTAACTTTGTTTACGGTATCTTTTCATACAAAAGTTTTAACACTTTTTACGTAATAAAACATACTGTGGTCCTTTATGAAAAAAAAAGTTATCTTGACTAAATTAAGAGCAAAAATCTGACCAAACTCACTATGCCAAAATGAAAAGTTATGGTTGGAAACTGAGTCATGCAATACTGCCTTCCTTTAGTTCAAATCATATAGCTGTAATTTCACAATGCTGTGTCATAACCTCATAAGAAAGCCAGATTCCCAAAATGATAGAAGGCCACATATCTCCCCAGATGGCGTCCCTCATAAGTTTCTCACAAGGACGTTCCTTATGAGTCCCTAAATCTTTTAGGATACATATCCTCCTTCCCCCCCATGAACCAGCCCTTAAAACCAAGTTCTGTTGAATCTCACTTACCCTGACAATGTCAATTTCCAGTTTACCTTGGCAGGCACAGGACAAGGACAAGACCAAGAAATTATCCCTCCACCCAATCCAAGTTGAATGCGTAATCGACTTTGCCTCTATTCTCTCTTTTCACATGTTTGCATTATCTTATGTAAAATGGAGATTTCTTTATCACAGTAGAAATATATAACTGACTTTTTCCTCTATGCCCTCTTTTCACATGCAAAATGCAGATTTGCTGAGCACTTCTCAGAGCCTCACAAGAATGTGACCATTTGCCTCACTACCTACACACTCTCCTTCTTCTCTCTCCTGCTTGCTCTTTCACCTTTAAATTCTGAAGTTCCCAAAACCCTCTTTAGAAAAAGCACAGGTCACAGAGGCTCCTGTGGCTGGTGTTCTTCCCAGATGTATTCTCAAACTTTGGCTAAAGGAAACTATTAATCAAGGCTCCAGTCTCTGTCACTTTTTGGTTAACAAGAAGATAAAAGAAGACAGTATTTTTAAAGAAAATAATGAAGAGGATTACATAACTTTTTTTTTTTTTTTTTTTTGAGATGGAGTGTCGCTGTATTGCCCAGGCTGGAGTGCAGTGATGCGATCTTGGCTCACTGCAACCTCCACCTCCCGGGTTCAAGTGATTCTCCTGCCCTGGCTTCCCAAGTAGCTGGGATTACAGGCGTGAGCCACCACGCCCAGCTAATTTTTGTATTTTTAGTAGAGATGGGGTTTCACCATGTTGGCCAGGCTTGTCTCGAACTCCTGACCTCAAGTGATCCACCCACCTCGGCCTCCCCAAAGTGCTGGAATTACAAGTGTGAGCCACTGCACCCAGCCTATAATGAAATATTTTAAACATGCAAAAGATTATGGAGAACGGTATAGGGAATGCCCAAGTATACACCACCTAGATGTAACAAAGGCTTCTGTTATTTCTAACCATGATCTCTTTGAAGAGCTCTTTTGTCTTTCAATGACTCTTTCCTGTTTGAGCCACATCACCCTTCATTGTATGAAGGCTTAAGTGGCTTCCGTGGTGAGAATCTTACTCTGTGTCATACCCTAATTGACCTTGGAGCTGGCTTTGCTGTGTATTGCACAACTGCATGTATGGATGGTGGAATGTCAGGATCAAAATCTGGATTCTTTGGTGTGGTTCCAGCTGCAGAATCAGGCAAGCAAGGTTTAGTCAGCTCTGTTTTCCCCCACACAGGCTGTATGAGGGGCAACAGCCCATGCTGGTCATCATGGATCCCGACATGATCAAAACAGTGCTAGTGAAAGAATGTTACTCTGTCTTCACAAACCGGCTGGTAGGCCTATATTTTCAAATGTATTAATCAAATTTTTATTCTTAAATAATTATATATTCATGGAAACTTGCCCAGAAAATGGACAGGAAAGTGCTTTGTACTTCCTCCTATTTCCCTCAATGGTGATGTCTTATTTAACTGTAGATACAGTGTATTTCTGTCACTCTAGTAACAGAAAATTGCCATTGACACAATCCACAGAACTTATTCAGAGTTCCTGCTTTACATGCCCTCATTTGTGTGGGTGTATATGTGTGTGTGTAGCATTATGCAAATGTACCCATGTGTATAATTGCATGACTATCAGCACAATATGTACAGATCTGTTCTAGCACCAGGAGGCTCCCTGCTGGTATTCTGTTGTTACTATGAGTTGTAGGGGTGGGTTGCCCCTACACACCTGTGGGTGTTTCTCGTAAGGTGGAACGAGAGACTTAGGAAAGAAAAAGACACAGAGACAAAGTATAGAGAAAGAAATAAGGGGACCCGGGGAACCAGCGTTCAGCATATGGAGGATCCCCTATGGAGGATCCCGCCAGCCTCTGAGTTCCCTTAGTATTTATTGATCATTTGTGGGTGTTTCTCTAAGAGGGGGATGTGTCAGGGTCACAAGACAATTGTGGGGAGAGGGTCAGCAAACAAACACGTGAACAAAGGTCTTTGCATCATAGACAATGTAAAGGATTAAGTGCTGTGCTTTTAGATATGCATACACATAAACATCTCAATGCTTTACAAAGCAGTATTGCTGCCCGCAGGTCCCACCTCCGGCCCTAAGGCGGTTTTTCCCTATCTCAGTAGATGGAGCATACAATCGGGTTTTATACCGAGACATTCCATTGCCCAGGGACAGGCAGGAGACAGATGCCTTCCTCTTGTCTCAACTGCAAGAGGCATTCCTTCCTCTTTTACTAATCCTCCTCAGCACAGACCCTTTACGGGTGTCAGGCTGGGGGACGGTCAGGTCTTTCCCTTCCCACGAGGCCATATTTCAGACTATCACATGGGGAGAAACCTTGGACAATACCTGGCTTTCCTAGGCAGAGGTCCCTGCGGCCTTCCGCAGTTTTTGTGTCCCTGGGTACTTGAGATTAGGGAGTGGTGATGACTCTTAAGGAGCATTCTGCCTTCAAGCATCTGTTTAACAAAGCACATCTTGCACTGCCCTTAATCCATTTAACTCTGAGTTGACACAGCACATGTTTCAGAGAGCACGGGGTTGGGGGTAAGGTTATAGATTAACAGAATCTCAAGGCAGAAGAATTTTTCTTAGTACAGAACAAAATGGAGTCTCCTATGTCTACTTCTTTCTACATAGACACAGTAACAATCTGATCTCTCTTGCTTTTCCCCACATGAGTAGCTTGTCTTTTCCTCCTTGCAGGGTCTATAGTAGAGAAAACTTTTTTTTATTTCAATGAGGCCAATTTATCCATTTTTCTTTTATAGATTGTGCTTTTATTGTAAGTCTGAAAATTATTCTCCAAGCACACTTTGTCGCTGGTGTTTTTTCTAAAAGTTATATGGTTTAAGGCTGGGTGCGGTGGCTCACGCCTGTAATCCCAGCATTTTGGGAGGCCGAGGTGGGTGGATCACGAGGTCAGGAGATCAAGACCATCCTGGCCAACATGGTGAAACCTCATCTCTACTAAAAATACAAAAATTAGCCAGGCATGGTGGTGGGCGCCTGTAGTCCCAGCTACTCGGGAGGCTGAGGCAGCAGAATCGCTTGAACCCAGGAGGCAGAGGTTGCAGTGAGCCAAGATTGTGCCATTGCACTCCAGCCTGGCAACAGAGCAAGACTCAGTCTCAAAAAAAAAAAAAAGTTATATGGTTTAATGCTTTATATTTAAGTTTATGATACATTTTGTGTTAATTTTTTGTCTTAATTTTTTGCATAAGATGTAAAGTTTAGGTCATAGTTCACTTTCTGTGGCCCGTGGCTGTGTGATTTTTCCAACACCATTTTTGGAAAGGTTATTTTCCCTCTATGGGGTTACTTTTTCACAATTGTCAAAAATCAGTTGAGCAGATTTCTGTGCATCTCTTTTTTTCTTTTTCTTTTTTTTAATTGAGACAGAGTCTCGCTCTGTCACCCAGACTGAAGTGCAGTGGCGCGATCTCAGTTCACTGCAAACTCTGCCTCCCAGGTTCAAGTGATTCTTGTGCCTCAGCCTCCCAAGTAGCTGGGATTACAGCTGTGCACCACCATGCTCATCTAATTTTTGTATTTTAGTAGAGATGGGGTTTTGCCATGTTGGCCAGGCGGGTCTCAAACTCCTGGGCTCAAATGATTCACCCACCTCAACCTCCCAAAGTGCTGAGATTACAGACGTGAGCCACCACACCTAACCTGTGCATCTGTTTCTCATTCACTGTTTTGTCCCATTGATCACTGTGTTTATTCCTCCACCAGTACCACATTGTGGTGACAATAGTAGCTGTACGGTAACTATTAACATCATGTAGAGGGATTCCTCCCACTTTATTTATTGTTTTAGTTCTTGTTTTTGCTTTTTTTTTTTTTAAGACAGTCTCGCTCTGTAGACCAGGCTGGAGTGCAGTGGCATGATCTCGGCTCACTCTAGCCTCTGCCTCCCGGGTTCAAGAGATTCTCCTGCCTCACCCTCCCAAGCACCTGGGATTACAGGCATGCAGCACCATGCCCGGCTAATCTGGGGTATTTTTAGTAGATACGGGGTTTCGCCATGTTGGCCAGGCTGGTCTCGAACTCCTGACCACAGGTGATCCACCTGCCTTGGCCTCCCAAAGTGCTGGGACTACAGACATGAGCCACCACGCCTGGCCCCTTTTCCTTTCCATAAAAATTCAGAACAAGCTTGTCAATGTCTACAAACAAACCTGCTGAGATTTTGATAAGTATTGAATTAAATCTATAAGTTGGTTTAGGGAAAATCTGTGTCTTTACTACATTGAGTCTTTCAAAACATGAACATAGTATCCCTCTCCATTTCTTTAGGTTTTCTTTTAGTCCTTTCATCAACGTTTTGTAATTTTTAGCATAGAGATCCTGTACGTGTTTTGTTAGATTCACACCTAAAGTATTTCATTTTCATTGACATGTAAATGGAATATTTTTACTGTATTTTCAGATAGTCATTGTTATGGCATAGAAATGTGATTGATTTTTGCATGTTGATCTTGTGTTCTACACCCTTGTTGAATCCCACTTTTTAGCTCTAGAAGTCTTTTTGTATAGTCCTAGAAAGGTTCTACATTGACATTTATGTCACCTGAAAATAGAGGCCCTTCTATTTCTTCCCGTCCAATCTGTATGCCTTTAATTTTTTTCTCGTCTATAGCACTGAGACATCCAATATGATGTTGAATAAGAATGGTGAGAGTGGATATTTTTGTATTGTTTCTGATCTTGGAGGAAAGCATTCATTTTTTTCACCATTAAGTGTGATTTAGCTGAAGGTTTTTTGTATATATTTTTTTCCATGTTTTTCAGAATATCAAATTGAGGATGTTTCTCTTTCTTCCTAGTTTGCCAGGTTTTATCATAAATAAGCATTGAAATTATCCATTTTAAAATACAGTTTTGAAAGATGGAAGAAGGTTTCAAGTTATTGGACTGATAGGCCTGTCGCAAGTTGGGAAATAGCATTCTTTTCTTTATTTTTCCTCTAATCCTGGGGGGAAAATAAAAGAAAGGGACTTTTCATGTAATTGCATTGTTTCTTCCAAGTGCATTCTTAGTCTTTTGCTTATTACTAATTTTTTTTTCAAAAGTCACTAAATCAAACCACCCCTTTGTCAAGTTTCTCATGCTATAGGTGTGTTAAAGACAGAGCTGCTCTGAGGCAACGTACAATCTGCCAAGGCGACCTGCCTGTCTGTCACCAATCCCTTTCTGCTTTGCACAACCCTGGAGGAGTTGCTAGGTCTTGTTCCCATCTATTCTACTGGAAGAACTGGTTCTCTTCCACGTGGAAACCATGCATTTAAAAGGAAACTGGGATATAGTGACTGGAAACCACACCATTTGCCTCGATTCCACCATCCCCCTTCCATATGCTTACAGGAGGCTACACATTCAAGATAAATCTTTATTGAGCATCTAGTATAGAGCCTGCCACCCAGTAGATAGTTACTAAATATTTGTTAAATTCATGATGCCTGTTTAACACATTTTCTACAACCATGGAGATCTCTAAAACTTACGTAGGACAAACTGCTTCTGCTTTGAACTCAAGCCTTTAGGTCCAATGGGATTTCTGAAAAGTGCCTTAAGTTTTGCTGAAGATGAAGAATGGAAGAGAATACGAACACTGCTATCTCCAGCTTTCACCAGTGTGAAATTCAAGGAAGTAAGAAAATAAGGTGATTTATAATTAGAAACTTAAAGGATGAATCTGGAGACAGGTAGTAAGTATCATCATAGTTCCTTTCTAATGGGTAGTCCACTGAGTTTGAGCTTTCTAAAAAGGGTCTTTTCAGCTGGGCACAGTGGCTCATGCCTGTAATGCCAGCACTTTGGGAGGCCGAGGTGGGTGGATCACCTGAGGTTAGGAGATTGAGACCAGCCTGGCCAACATGGTGAAACCCCAACTCTACTAAAAATACAAAATTTAGCTGGGCATGGTGGCGGATGCCTATAATCCTAGCTGCTCAGAAGGCTAAGGCAGAAGAATTGTTTGAATCTAGAGGCGGAGGTTGCAGTGAGCCAAGATTGCGCCATTGCACTCCAGCCTGGGCAACAAGAGCGAAACTCTGTCTCAAAAAACAGGGGCAGGGGGCGGTCTTTTCTATTTATGTCCTAGAGGACATGGTGAGTCATTACAAAATGTCATTTACTGTTCCATGCTGGGCAAAGCCATGTCCTTCTGAGACTCGAGTCTGCGTAGTTAACTATGGGTGGTGTTGTGTTTTAGATGGTCCCCATAATTTCCCAATGTGGAGATATGTTGGTGAGAAGCCTGAGGCAGGAAGCAGAGAACAGCAAGTCCATCAACTTGAAAGAGTAAGTAGCACAGTCTTGAGGTTCTGAGTGTCATGAACCCCCCCAGCTGCCTGCAGTGGAGCTGATATTCCCACTGTTGGGTTACTCCAGTGACCGGACAAAAGCAGGGCTGTGGTGTTGCAACTCCAATAGGCCACCCAAGATGGTGTTGCTCACAAAAGAAAGCTAGGAAGCTGAGAGAAAAGGATCTTCTCCCCTGTGCATAGGAGCCAGGAATAACTTATCTGTTACATTGTCCCCTTGGATATTCCAATAGAATAATACATTGTGTAGAAAGAAAAAATAAAAACCTGATTGTACTAAAGTTTTGAGCATAGACGTTATGGAGTGGTGGGAAGGGAAGGTGTTTGATAGCTGTTGGCTGGCAGTGACTGGGGCAGGAAAGTTACAATGAGGAAGTTGGAATAACTTCAATCCCTTCATTATTTTGCTGAGGATACCACCAAAATATGAAATATTAAATCTTCCCACCACTTCTAATTTCTTTTCTCCAATCTTAAATTTTAAAAGACTCTGTAAAGGCTATAGGTAGGGCAATGCTATTATTGTTTATTGTCTGAACTGGAATGTAATTTGAATTATGCTGGAACAACGTGTAAACCGAACCTGTCCTGGGCAGACTGGGGACATGTGGTCACTCAGCTATGGGATACCCCAATCAACTTTGGAGTGATCTATTCCTTTAATCAATATCACTGTTAGTTCTTACTTTTACAAAAATAATCTGCCCTCAGAGCAACCTCAGATCCCAGGAGTTGGGGAAAATCAGGTGTTTCAGGAGGCTTATCAGGGAGTGCAGTGGAGACATGACGCTCACAGCAAGTCTGAACAGGGTGTGGCTGTTCTATAAAGTGCTGAAGAGACATCAGCTCTGGGCATAGACTCTGGGGTCTGGCAATGTCAAATTTATTGATTGGCCGAGAAAGAGTTAATTATTTTATTCTTGTCCTGCAGAAGCACAGTGTTGACACACCTTTTACCATCCACACTCAACACAGACTACTGTAATTGTCTGATTGTTGGGTCTGTGTCTCCCTATGACTGAGGTCCTTGAGCTCAGAGGTGAGTCTAACTCACCTTAGTGTCTCCATCACTCCCAGCACAGGGCCAGCTGCATCACTGATACCCAATAAATGCCTCAAGAGTATGATGGGAGATGATGCAGCAGGTTGTTCTGATTGTGTGTGGGTTTTCACCTGTCTTGCTCTGGCATAGCACTTCTTGCTGTGTGTATAGCAGAAGGAAGGTAAAGAGGTGCTGGTTTTAATTTTCCGTGTTTTACTCTGCTCAGTTTCTTTGGGGCCTACACCATGGATGTAATCACTGGCACATTATTTGGAGTGAACTTGGATTCTCTCAACAACCCACAAGATCCCTTTCTGAAAAATATGAAGAAGCTTTTAAAATTGGATTTTTTGGATCCCTTTTTACTCTTAATATGTATGTGGACTTTTATGTTATTTCTCTCTCTCTCTCTCTCTCGTCTAATTTTTAAAAACAGTTTTATTGAAAACAAAATTCACATACCATATAATTCACCTACTTAAAATGTATAATTCAGTGGTTTTTGGTACATTTAAAGATATGCACAACCAACACCATTGTTAACTTCTGAACATTTTTGTAAACTTCTGAACATTTTTTGTAAACTCAGAAGCCACATACCATTTAACCATCATCCCCTTCCAATCTTCCTCACCATTTTTTTTTTTTTTTTTAGACAGAGTCTTGCTGTGTTGCCCCAGGCTGGAGTGCATGGTGCGATCTGGGCTCACTGAAACCTCCACCTCCTGGGTTCAAGTGATTCTCCTGCCTCAGCCTCCTGAGTAGCTGCGATTACAGGTACACACCACCACGCCTGGCTCATTTTTGTATTTTTAGTAGAGATGGGGTTTTGCCATGTTGGTCAGGCTGGTCTCGAACCCCTAACCTCATGATCTGCCCGCCTCAGCCTCCCAAAGTGCTGGGATTACAGGTGTGAGCCACCACACCCGGCCTTTTTTTCTTTCTTTCTTTCTTTTTTTAAACAGAGTCTCACTCTGTTGCCAGGCTGGAGTGCAGTGGCTCAATCTCGGCTCACTGCAACCTCCGCCTTCCAGGTTCAAGTGATTTTCCTGCCTCAGCCTCCCAAGTAGCTGAGACTGCAGGCATGCGCCACCACACCCAACTAATTTTTGTATTTTTAGTAGAGATGGGGTTTCTCCATGTTGGCCAGGATGGTCTCGATCTCTTGACCTCGTGATCTGCCCACCTCAGCCTCCCAAAGTGAGCCACCATGCCCTGCCTTCCTCACCTTTTTTATGTTGCCCAGGCTGGTCTTGAACTCCCGGCCTCAAGCCATCTTTCTGCCTTGGCCTCCCAAAGTTCTGGGATTACAGGAGTGAGCAACTGCACACAGCCCCAAAACCCCCCTCAGCTTTAAGCAACCACTAATCTACTTTCTGTCTCTAGATTTGCCTAATCTGGCACATATCATATAAATTGAATCATATAACATGTGGTCTTTTGTGACTGGCTTCTTTCATTTAGCATTACATTTTCAAAGTTAATTCATGTTGAAACATGGATCAGTACTTCATTTCTTTTTATGACCAAATAATATTTCATTGTATAGATATGCTGCATTTTGCGCTGGGTGTAGTGGCTCATGCCTGTAATCCCAGCACTTTGGGAGGCCGAGGTGGGTGGATCACAAGGTCAAGAGATCCAGACCATCCTTGCCAACTTGGCGAAACCCTGTCTCTACTAAAAATACAAAAATTAGCCAGGCATGGTGGCGGGTGTCTGTAATCCCAGCTATCAGGAGCCTGAGGCAGGAGAATCGCTGGAACCCGGAGGTGGAGGTTACAGTGAGCCGAGATCGCACCACTGCACTCCAGCCTGGTGACAGAGCAAGACCCCGTCTAAAAAAAAAAAAGATATGCTGCATTTTGCTTATCCATTCATAGTTGATGGACATTTGTGTTGTTTCTACCTTTCAACTATTGTGAATAGTGCTGCTGTGAATAGTTGTTTACAAGTTTATGTTTGAATACTTGATTTTTCTTCTTTTAGGTATACATTCAGCAGTGGAATGGATGCGTTTTATAGTAGTAATTCCATGTTTCACTTCTTAAGGAGTTTCTAAACTGTTTCCCACAACAGCTGCACCATTTTACCAGGAGCATATAATGGTTCTAATTTCTCTACATTCTTGCCAACACTTGGTTTTCTCATTTGTTTAAATTATAGACACCTTACTACATGTGAACTGGTCTCATCGTGATTTTGATTTACTCTTCTCTAATGGCTAATGAAATTGAGCAACATTGGCCATCTTTATATCTTCTTTAGATAAATGTCTGTTCAAGTCTTTTGCCCATATACAGCTGAATTCTTTTTGTTAATTGGTAAGAGTTCTTTACATATTCTACATACAACTTCCTTCTCAGGCATATGATTTGCAAAATTGTTCTCCCATTCTACACATGTCTTTTTACTTTCTTGATATTGTTCTTTGAACTTTATCTTCTTTGAACTGTATCTTCTTTGAACTTCTTTGAACTTTAATTTTGATGATGCACGATTTGCGTATTTTTCTTTTATTGCTTATCCTGTAGGTATCAAATCTAAGAATCTTTTGCCAATTGTGAGCTCATGAAGATTTGCCCTCTTGGTTTTCTTTTAAGGGTTGTATAGTTTTAGCTCTTCTGTTTAGGTCTTCGATGCATCTTGATTTTCATTTTATATGCCGTGTGATGTAAGAGCCCAGCTTTATTCTTACACTTGGCTATCCAGTTGTCCCAGGACCATTTGTTGAAAAGACGATTTTGTCCCCATTCAATGATCATGACACCTTCCTCAAAATTCAGTGGACCAGAGACATGTGGATGTATTCTGGACTGTAAATTCTATTCTGTTGAACTATACTTCTATCTTTATGCCAGTATCACATTGTCCTGATTATTAGAGCTTTGTGGTAAGTTTTGAAATTGGGAAGTATGAGTCCTGCAACTTGATTCTTTTTCAACATTGTTCTGACTACTCTGCATCCCTTACAATTCCAAATCAATTTTAAAATCAACTTGTCAATTTCTACAAAGAATCTAGCTAGGATTCTGATAATACATTAAATCTGCAGATCCATTTGAGAAGTATTGCCATTTTGACCTTTTTAAGTTTTCTAATCTGTGAACACGGGGTGGTGGTTCCTTTTATTTAGATACTCTTTCATTTATTTCAACAGTGTTTTGTATTTTTCAGAGTCTGGGTTTTGCACTTTTGTTAATGTTATTCCTGATAAGTGTATCACTAATATTTTGATGTTATGGTAAATACAATTTTTTAATTCCACTTTTGGATTGTATATTGTAATGTACAGAAATACAGTTTATTTCTGTATATTGACCTTCTATCTTCAAATATTTCTGAACACATTTGTTAGTTTTAATAGGTAAATAGAAGTGCTGAGAGAGGTATCCTTGTCTCATTCATGATCTTAGGGGGAAAGGTACTAAGTATGGTTAGCTATGGGTTTCATAGATGCCCTGTATCAGGTGGAAGAATTCTCTTCTATTTTTAGTTGCTGAGTGTTTTTATCACAAAAGTCTTTTGGATTTTTGTCAAATGCTTTTACTCATACTGAGACGATTGTGTGTTTTCATTTAATTGACATGGTATATTACACAACCTTGTTTCCCTGGGGTAAACCCCTCTTGGTTATGGTATATAATTATTTTTATATGTTGCTAGATTGATCCAGTTTGCTAGTATTTTGTTAAGGATTTGTGCATTTATATTTACAAGATATGTTAGTCTGTAGTTTCTTTATCCTGTGATATATTTGTCCAGTTTTAATATGATGGTAATACTGGCCTTATAGAATGAATTTGGAAATGTTCCCTCATTTCCTAGTTTTTTAAAGTGTTTGTAGAATGGATATTAATTCTCCTTTAAATATTAGGTAGAATTCATTATTGGAACTATCTGGCCTGGCCTTTTCTTTGTGGGTAGTTTTGATTACTGATTCAATGCCTTTATATGTTATAGATCTATTCAGATTGTCTGTTTCTTTCCAACTCAGTTTCTGTAGTTTGTGTCTTTCAAATAATTTATCCATTTTACCTGTTATCTAATTTATACAATTGTTCTGATAATAAAATTGTTACGAGAATATCTTTATGCTACTTTTTATTTTTCTTAAATGTCAATAGTAATTATTTCCCATCTTTTATTTCTGAGACTAGTAAACTGAGTCATCTCTTTTTATTTCTTCATCAATGTAGCTAAAAGTTTGCCAATTTTGATGATATTTTCTTTTGTGGTAAAATTTGAGCTTTTTTTTTGAGATGGACTTTTGCTCTTGCCGCTCAGGCTGGAGTGCAATGGCACGATGTTGGCTCACTGCAACCTCCACCTCCTGGGGTCAAGCGATTCTCCTGCCTCAGCCTCCAGAGTAGTTGGGACTACAGGCATGCAATACTATGCCCGGCTAATTTTTGTATTTTTAGTAAAGACAAGGTTTTTACTGTTGGTCAAGCTGGTCTCGAATTCCTGACCTCAGGTGATCCACCTGCCTCGGCCTCCCAAAGTGCTGGGATTATAGGCGTGAGCCACCGCGCCCAGCCTTGAGCTTTACTTTTGAAGCTAATTTTTTTATTTTTAACTTTTGTGGATACACAGTTGGTGTATGCATTTATGGGGTACACGAGATGGTTTTGATACAGGCATGAAATGTGAAATAAGAGCATTATGGAGAATGGGGAATCCATCCCCTCAAGCATTTATCCATTGAATTGCAGACATTCCAATTGCACTCTAAATGATTTTAAAATGTACAGTTATTATTGACTGTAGTCACCGTGTTGTGCTATCAAATCATAGGTCTTATTCATTCTTTCTATTTTTTGTAACCTTTTATTATCCTTACCTCCCCCGCCCCCACTACCCTTCCCAGAGTCTGGTCACCATCCTTCTACTCTCTATGTCCATGAGTTTTGAGTTTTGATAATTTTTTTTTTTTTGAGACAGAGTCTCAAAAAAGTTGCGTGATCTAGGCTCACTGAAACCTCTGCCTCCCGGGTTTAAGCAATTCTCCTTCCTCACCCTCCTGAGTAGCTGGGATTACAAGTGTCCACCACCATGCCCAGCTAACTTTTGCATTTTTAGTAGGGACGAGGTTTTGCCATGTTGGCCAGGCTGGTCTAACTCCTCACCTCAGGTGATCCACCCGCCTCAGCCTCCCAAAGTGCTAGGATTACAGGCGTGAGCCACCGCGCCCGGCTGATGATATTTTCAAGGAACCAATTTTTGGTTTTCTTTATTGCTTTTAAATCTGTATTTCATTAGGTTACACTTTAGTTTTTATTATTTTCCCCCTTTCTGCTGGCTTTAGTTTTAGTTTACTCTTCATTTTTCAGTGTGTTATGGTATACATTTAGGTTATTGATTTGAGATTATCTGACATTCACAACTATAAATTTCCCTCTGAACATTGCTTTGGCTACATCCCATACGCTTTGGCACATCATGTCTTCATTTTTCTTCATCTCAAAACAATTTCTAATTGTCCTTTTGCTTTCTACTTCAGCTCATTGGTTACTTAAAAGTGTATTTTTAACTCCCACATATTTGTGAGTTTTCCAATTCTCTTTTCTCTCTCTCTCTTTTTTTTTTTTCTTTCGAGAGACATTTTCATTCTGTCACTCAGGCTGGAGTACAGTGGCACAATCTCAGCTCACTGCAACTTCCGCCTCCCTGGTTCAAGCGATTCTCATGACTGGGTCCCAAGTAGCTGGGACTACAGGCACATGCCACCATGCCCGGCTAATTTTTGTATCAGTAGAGATGGGGTTCCGCCATGTTGGTCAGGCTGGTCTCAAACTCCTGACCTCAAGCAATCTGCCTGCCTCAGCCTCCCTAAGTGCAATTCTCTTGCTTTTATTGATTTCTAGTTTCATTGCATGGTAGTTGAAGGACATTTGCCATATTGTTTCTATCCTGACTACTATTTCATGGAAAAACATGATTCATTAAAGCAGCAGGCTATCCAAAGAGACTCTAGTCCAGTAGATAAAGGCTAAGAAGTCAGGGAATTTAATTCTGTTCCTTTGGTCACTCTGAAGATGCAGAAGGGACCACTGATCTCACTGCTATAGTGGAGGCCCCTATGTGTGGATCTGCTCTTGCTCAGCCATTGGCATGGAAGAGGGGCAAAGGTCATACAGGAAGAGGGGCAAAGGTCATACAGGAAATGGATCCTGGTTGAGAACCCTGCAGTCTATAGGTAGAGAAAATTGTAATTGTTGTAGGTAAATTTCACATTTTTCACTATGATTTATTTTTTCTTTTTCTATTTAATTTTCCTATAGCACTCTTTCCATTTCTTACCCCAGTTTTTGAAGCCCTAAATATCGGTTTGTTTCCAAAAGATGTTACCCATTTTTTAAAAAATTCCATTGAAAGGATGAAAGAAAGTCGCCTCAAAGATAAGCAAAAGGTAAAATCTGGTGGTGGTGACATGAGAATGTTCACTTTTTTATTATATTTTTGGGCTGTTTACATACGATTTGTGCACTTATCTGTGTTTTTTAAAGGCAGCTAGAGAACTTTAGACCAAGAGGGTTTTTACATTTTGCTGGGAATAAAGAAGGTGAAGCTTGGGGAAGAAAGAGAATGAGTGAAACAGCATTTGGAATTTAATAATAGGCATGACTTTAGTATATTATGGCATAAATAATGTAGAGATAGAAGCTTTACCGCTTCTCTTCCTTTCAGTAAATTGTCAATAAATTTGACTGTATAAAGTTGCCAATAAATCTGACTGGATAAAAATGACTGATAAAATTATTTTATGGGTATTACAATTTCCGTAGTTCTTATATTAGTAAGGAATCATTTCAAGTCCAAGCCTGTTATTTTTACACCTTCCTCAGCAGGAGTCCCTACCAGGCTACCTGCAGAAGTAAGTGTATGTTCAATTTCAGTCCTGTCATAGCCTGGACTGGGCAGGGGTCTTCTCTGGGCATTGTGGGTGCAAGCTGACTGATCCAACTTTGCCTTTATGAGCCCTGGAGACCAGCCCGATGATGATGCCTCAAAGTCAGGAATGCAGGACTGGGTCTCCTAGGTGACACTGAACATTGTATAGAGTTCTAGGAGTGGGGAGTATTTGAAGATGCATTCAAATCAGCTCCCCTGGGATTATCCAGAGATTAATCTATTTGTCCATTGGTTAAGAATAAAAGCAGCAGAACAAATAGGATTGAAATTCAGGACTTCTTCCTGTTCAAGAAATTATGACTAGAGAATGAGCTGACAACTCTTTGGCCAGGAAGTTGTGTCCAAAGGCCAGAGAAGCTGAGGATCAGGGAGAGCAAAGACTAAAAAGCAGATAGACATGACAAAAGGATTTCTCTCAAGGAAACATCCTGCTCTCCAAGGTTTTAGATGCATGATTTTATTCTAAACATTGGTGACTCAGGCAACACCCATTACACTTCTGAACTTAAAGAGAGCATATTCTCAGGAGGGGTGCTTAGGACTGGACTCCTGATTCACTTCTGACTTCACAAGTGACTTTCTGTCATTAAAATTTCTCTTTTTGCTTCCAGCATCGAGTAGATTTCTTTCAACAGATGATCGACTCCCAGAATTCCAAAGAAACAAAGTCCCATAAAGGTAACCAAGAACTGTATCCGGGGGCTACTGATGGGGACACTCAGAGAGAAGGCCATGTTCTGAAAATGTGCAGAAAGTTTTCCAGGAAAATGGGAATTTCTTCCACATTGCAGAAAGGCACACATTTGGATGTTATAAATGATAGCTGGAGGCACTTTCTAGAAGCACACAGGCATAGCCACATTCCAGGCTTGAAGGGCAACCCTGAACAAGTGTGGCACTCCCGGAGGTCGGTCAGTGATCTGTGGATCACCCACATCAGATAAAATGCCAGTTCTCAGCCTCCTCCAGATCCACTTACTCAGAACCTCTGCTTGGAAACGTACATCTAACATCCAATCAGGAGACACACTGTCCAAATAAGGGTGATTTTAACTGGAAACACTTGGTGAAAGTGTGTTCACAAGGTTAATCTACTGATGGGTTTTATTTTTCCCTATATAATGGAAAAGTAACTGTGAGAAAACCTTTAAGACTGTGTAATGTCCTTTTCCTCTTCAATTTTTCACCTACTAGTTTTACCACCCATGGATGGTTTTGACTGAAACCATCATTACTATGATGGTCGCAAAATAATGACCATGATCAATTTCAAGCCATCAAAGTTTGACAACCATATGACATAATTGTGAATATTAACAATTAATTCTAAAGAGCAGGAAGTGGAGGCGGGGCATGGTGGCTCACGTCTGTAATCTCAGCACTTTGGGAGGCCAAGGCTGGTGGATCACCTAGGGTCAGGAGTTCAAGACCAGCCTGGCCAACATGGCGAAACCCTGTCTCTACTAAAAATACAAAAACTAGCCGGGTGTCGGTGGTGGCGCACACCTGTAATCCCAGCTATTTGGGAGGCTGAGGTGGGAGAATCACTTGAACCAGGGAGGCGGAGGTTGCAGTGAGCCAAGATCACACTACTGCACTCCAGCCTGGGCAACAGAGTGAGACTCCGTCTCAAAAATAATACTAAATAAATAAAATAAGTAAAAATAAAGAGCAGGAAATGTTTAACTCAAACACACCATTGTAAATATATCTATGTCTTCATCTACTTGTCTATGTGTCATCTATCATCTGTCCATCTGTCCCAATGCAACTTTTTGTGAAAAGGGAAACAGTCTATCGTTTTGTTGCTCAATACAGACATCACTAGATACATGGCTATTGAGTACTGAACATGTAGCTGCTGCCAATGAAGAATAATTTTTAAGTATATCTAATTTTAATTAATTAAATTTAAGTAGCCACCTGTGGCTAGTGCCTGCCCTACTGGGTAGCAGATCTACACTTTGAGATTATGATTTCATTTCAATTCCATGTCCTGGGGTTCATGCCAACTGAATAAAATAATTGGAAAGTTGAATTTACCCACAACATCATCATGAAAATTATCACCAGTAAATCACAACTCTGTAGACCTTTCTCACACTCATCTTGTATTGTTTTCAGTTATGAAATACATGGTTGGAGTGGGCACCATATTTATTTTAGTACCCTAGGTCTCTAAAGGTCTTAATCCAGTCCTGATCAAACAGACCAATGGCTGACTGTGCTAAGCTTTTCTTGGGAGAAATATCAAGAGGGAGGCAAACCTGTAGTCATAAATGCTGTTCGGTGAGCATGAAGTGGAGCAGAGAGAATGGGCATGTACTAAGGAAGATGCTATTCGGGCCAGGATGGAATAGGCACTATGAATTCCACTCACTAGACCCTATTGTTTTTATATTTCATGTTGGCCAATGCCCATCTATACATGCATTCTTCCTGCTGTATTATTATTATTATTATTTGAGATGGAGTCTCCCTCTGTCACCCAGGCTGGAGTGAAGTGGTCTGATCTTGGCTCACTGCAACCTCTGCCTCCCAGGTTCAAGCAATTCTCCTGCCTCAGCCTCCCGAGTAGCTGGGACTACAGGCGCCCACCACCACACCCAGTTGTGGGTTTTTTTGTAATTTTAGTAGAGATGGGGTTTCACCATGTTGGCCAGGCTGGTCTCAAACTCCTGACCTCAATGATCCTCCTGTCTCAGCCTCCCAAAGTGCTGGGATTACACGCTTGCACCATTGTGCCCAGCCTCCTGCTGTTTTATTAAAACCACTCATTGGACTACAGTCAATCACCTCACTTCTAGATTTTTGTCTCTGTAGCTTTCGTATATCCAGAGGTCATCCATTTTGAAGACTAGTGCCCTAGGAACTCTATTACTTGATGTCACTCAAAGATGTAATCCATGCTTCTCAAGCCATGCTGGGCTCACAAATTACCACATCTCATGAAAGTTCAGATTTTGATTCTGCAGTTTGAGGGTAGGGTTTGAGATTTTGCATTTCTGATAAGCTCCCAGATGCTGCTGGTGCTGCTGGTCCATGGACCACATTTTGAGTGGCAAGAGCCCCATATTCTTCCCTTGGATTCCCGCAAACATGTTTAGAGAAAAGTTCCTTTATATTTCCCTAAAATCAAGCCTTAGTATTGCAAACTGTCTCATTGTTTGTCAAGCTATATTGTAGCTAGAGTAATTTAAATCTTCCCTGGGGAGAATGTTACTCCACGTTTACTTATAGATAAAGAACTTCTATGATTATCCAAGGGACATCCCTATATCACTGAGTATGTTAGACAGAAATGCTCTCTTTGAAAGTTACCCAGCTGTGCAGCTGGTGGGGATGGTATGATGAGGAGTGAATGGCCCACAATCGTGTAGACCCTGGAAAAAAACTGGATTAAAGTGACTTTGCCTTATTCTGGCTCTGTAGGATACACATCAGAGTGAAGCCACCCCCAGTGTGACTCTGAATTGCTTTTCTATTTTTGCTCTTAGGGATTTGGGAGCTTCACTGGAATTTTGCTTCATCTAAACTGTGATGCTCTACACTAACCACTTTTCCTAAAATATATTTCTTCTCCTTTCAGCTCTGTCTGATCTGGAGCTTGTGGCCCAGTCAATTATCATCATTTTTGCTGCCTATGACACAACTAGCACCACTCTCCCCTTCATTATGTATGAACTGGCCACTCACCCTGATGTCCAGCAGAAACTGCAGGAGGAGATTGACGCAGTTTTACCCAATAAGGTAAGGGGATGATCCCCTGGAGAAGGAGGGAGAAGGTGAAGCCTCAGCAAGAATGCCTCCTCACCACTTGCCAGGACAATTTTTGCAAAAAGCGTAAGCATCAGTTCTTTCACTTACACTATGCAGAAAGGCTGTAAAGAGTAAAAACAAAGGGAGAATCGTAGGTAGTGGATGCTTCTTGCGTAAGTGTAAGATCTTTGTGGAACAGTGCTGGTCCTGCTGCATCCGTTGTCTGTTACCAACATAACACCAAGTAAAAAATATCCAGAAATCTCAATGACAACTAAAAACAATCATTTATTGCTCACAAGTCTGGATAGTGAGCTCTGCTGATATTGGCTGGACTCGCTGTGGTCTGGCAGTGGTCTGATGGAACCTGGCCCTGGGTGCGCTGGGCAGGCTGACTCAGCTCTGCCTCACACCTCTCTCTGCTCCAGTCAAGTAGCTAGTGGTGAAGAAGCCAAGCTAGGACCCAGGGTGCCTGATGCCTGGGCCAAACACTTAACCTCTACAATATTACCTTCCAAATATAACACCAAATGCTAGCCACGTATTACCCACACTGTTTCCAGAATTCTGCCCAAATTGGAATTCTTTATGGTGTAACGAGATCTGGCCTTGGGGCTGGCCCTGGTTTGGCAGTGAGGTGAACACAAAGGAATGTTCATCTAAGTTCATGGTCCAGGCCTGAAGGAACAAGTGGGAAATTGTTCGAGAAAGACAGGATGGGGCTACCCGGAGGGTTCCTATCCTGTTTACAACTCTCAGTAGCACTGAAATTGTGTGCCCTGTCCAGTTATAAAGTTCTTTTGTCATATTTGGGTTACAAAAGAACTAGTTTATCCCCAAACTATTTATAGGGTTTTTATATAACATAGTGTTACTCTCCACATTTTTTTTTGCATGGAGTCTTGCTTCGTCGCCCAGGCTGGACTGCAGTGGGGTGATCTCGGCTCACTGCTACCTCCGCCTCCAGGGTTCAAGTGATTCTCGTGCCTCAGCCACCTGAGTAGCTGGGATTACAGGCGTGCGCTACTATGCCCGGCTAATTTTTATAGTTTTAGTAGACACAGAGTTTCACCATGTTGGCCAGGCTGGTCTCAAACTCCTGACCACAAGTGATCCACCCACCTTGGCCTCCCAAAGTGTTGGGATTACAGGCATGAGCCACCATGCCTGGCCTAAACAGGACTTTTCCATTTTAAATGCTTGTATGAAATAGAGAATTTGCTTTTTACATTTTCTTTTTCCTTGGTACAGATGCATAGCCTCTCTTTGGAAAGGTGACACTGGCTTTGGCATATTTTAGGTGATTCAAATGGCCATCGTCTATTAGTCATGTTTGTTTGCCCAAGAAAGAAAAAACACGAAATGGTAATGTCAAGGATTTCAGTCTCTGTGTAAGTGATTGTGCCAAATTCATAACTCCTCCACACATCTCAATGGGCCATCGAGCACATCACTGGGTATGGAGAATTATTAAAATAATTTATAAATGCAACAATCTTTTACCAGAATGAATTATTCTCCGGAGCTCCTAACACTTCAATAGTACCGCATGGACTAAGTTGAAAGTTAATTCCCAATCTCAATTTATCCAAATCTGTTTCTTTCTTCCCAGGCACCTGTCACCTACGATGCCCTGGTACAGATGGAGTACCTTGACATGGTGGTGAATGAAACGCTCAGATTATTCCCAGTTGTTAGTAGAGTTACGAGAGTCTGCAAGAAAGATATTGAAATCAATGGAGTGTTCATTCCCAAAGGGTTAGCAGTGATGGTTCCAATCTATGCTCTTCACCATGACCCAAAGTACTGGACAGAGCCTGAGAAGTTCTGCCCTGAAAGGTACAAGGCCCCTGGGAAAGGAGCCTTCCCTCAACCAGCCTGATTCAAGTATATTCTGCCTCTCTCGATGCACATGGCAATCATTTGAATATGTGCCTTTTCATTTTGGAAGTTTTTTATTACAAAATGATAACTGTTAAACTTTACAAACCATAGATTAAGAAACACCTTATAACAACCCTCATTAACTATGTAATGCCTGTCTTGTAGGCATTTTTCTATGCATACAGACATTTTTAAAAACTAGTATACTATCACATTTTATTTGAGTTTGAACTGCTGCTTACTTCATTTCAAAGTAAACCATTACCTATCTACTATCTTATGTTACTACATATTTCTATATGCATAAGCTATAATTCATTTCACCATAATGTTATTTTGAGTATATAAGCTTGTTATTCATTTCAGTTTTTCTTTGCTGTGCCCTTTAGCTCTCTGAACTTAGCACCACGTTTAGGACATGTTTCCACATTCCTTTTTCTTTCAACATTGCTTGCTGTTTTCCGTAATGTAACTGTGAAAGTGCAGGCTGAGATCCTGAGACATCCTCATCCCTGATGGTTTAAGCCACTTCATTGAGGACAGAGGGAAGCAGAGGTTCTCCTGGTCCTGTTTGTGTCTGCAGTCCTGTGCCGGCTCCCTTATACTCTCAGTTGTTGATGACTCTTCCAAAGCAAAGTCACCTGCTTTCTAGACTTCTCAGAAGTTCTTCCTTGGAAGTGTTGGGCATGATATTCTGGGAATTCAGAGCCAAGGTCAGGCTTTGGGCACAATTTGCACTCTGGAAATAGTTGATATTTTCCCATTTTGGAAAGGAAAATTTGGAATGAACTTTGTAGGGCACTGGCTGGTGAGGCCTGGGATCTAGACTTTTATTGGCCCCTAACTATAAACTTCCCAATGGCAGGGACCTTGTCTTGTCAGGCATGCTGTCTCTACTGCTGGCACAGACTCTGTACATAATACTTGTTGGAAGAGCAAATCAGAATTGACCAATTTCTCTGTTTTCTGGAGTAGAGGACTTCTGTGTTTCCTCCATCTTGGCACTTCCACCTCCTGTGGCTGCACCAACACAAAATCAGAGACCACTCATTGTACTTCTCTTTGCATCATTCAGTCACCAAACAGATAGTAAGTGGTTACCTTGTGTCAGGAACTGGGCCAGGCAGTGAGAAATCCATATACTAAAAAAAGTCTGTTGTGAAGAATGTTTGACATACACATAACTATATTCTATAGACACCAGGCTATAGAACAGTATTAATGCATCCCCCTGTGTTCATCACCTGTCTCAATAGTCAATGCTGCATGTCAGCTTCCCTGTCCACACACCACCACAATCCTCTCTGTGACTACAATGTTATCTTGAAGAAATAACCTGTAAATATTTCAGAATTTTCTCTAAAATATAAGTAGTCTTTTAAAAACACATAACCACAAGGGCATTATCACTTTCCTCCATCAAAATTTTTTCACAATATAATCAAATATTGAGGAATCAAATTTGAATAAACATGGGTTTAACCTTCAAAAATTGTATAGCCGGCCAGGTGTGGTGGCTAACACCTGTAATCCCAACACTTTGGGAGGCCAAGGAGGTCCTCGCCTCCCAAAAGCCACCACACCCTGCATAACGTGTAGTTTTAATAGTTTTTATGTTTCATTAACTTGTTTTTATGTACTACTGTGAAAGTAGGTTCAGTAAGAAGAACAAGGACAGCATAGATCTTTACAGATACATACCTTTTGGAGCTGGACCCCAAAACTGCATTGGCATGAGGTTTGCTCTCACAAACATAAAACTTGGTGTCATTAGAGCACTGCAGAACTTCTCCTTCAAACCTTGTAAAGAGACTCAGGTCAGTAAACTTTCTTATAAATAATGTTTATTGGGAGTTTTTTAAACTGAGAAGTCTACATTTTTTAAAAATTATTGTTCATTTTTCAATAATTTGCTCTGTAGGACAAAGAATCTAATTGGAGCTATCCATAATGCTTAAAGATGAATCACTTCTGGAGTTCAAAATCTGTAGCTTTATAAAGACAGAACTATAAAGATCATCTAATGTCAATATAGATTAGCATGGTATAATTATGTTCAGTCTCTGTGAACTTGAGCAAATTTTAAATTCAGTTTCATGTCAACTGTAAAGATGAGGAAGTGTTTTGCACAATCATGAAGTGCAATGATTACTTTGTCAGGACTTTTGAATGGTGCTCTCCTCCACTAGAACTTGCAGAAGCTTTCTCATGACAGTGTTTCTCAACCACTAGCTGTACATTGGAATCACTGGGGAGCTTCAAAAATTCATGATGCCTGGATCATCTCACAAATTCTAAACTAATTTGCCCAGAGTTGTGGCTTTAAAAGCTCTCCCATTGGTCCTCATGTGAAGCCAATGTTGGGAATCACTAATTTAAGGTATTTCTGCCAGATAGAAAAGATGCTTACAGTCCAAGGCCATCCTGACCATTTGACCTTATCTTCCAGGAGCACTGCTTCGCTGCTTCATACAAGCTGTGCATCTTTTCAACCCAATAATAGCTCTATGAATGTTCTTCTTTTCCTTCTCATTATGTTCCTATCCCACAAGTCCTACATCAATTCCCCAAGCCACTCTAAGAAACTTTCCCCATCGAGTACAGGGCCAGTTATTCTTCTGCTTTGTTACTATTTATTGCAGGCTGTTATCATCACCTAATCTTATACTTTTCATTAAACCACTCAGTTTTATTCTACAAGTCTTTTCTCTATTCTAAGAATTTCTCCTCTCTGCCCCATTTATGTTGTTTTGTTTTAATTCTTTCATAAAAGTCCAATAGTGTCTTGCAGAGGACATTATCCATTGCAGGCATTCCACACATGTTTAAGGAGTGAGTTTCAGTTGATTTGGAGTTCTTGGATACAAGTTTTAAGCTGTTTAATTTTTAAATTTAATATGTGAAATTTGTATATTTGAGTGTGTATGTCTGTCTGCAGGAAAAACATTCATGCCATTTGAAATTTTAAAATAATGAGTCACATTAATAGAAAGATATGGAATCCTTTCTCTGAAGAACTTAATGAACACTTGTCATTTATTTATATCGAGCAAGGCCCTATAAGCCTTATTTCTAGGACTTGTGCATTTACTATGCAACTCCTATTCTAAAGTAGGCTTTGTGCATGGGAAGGAAGAAGAATAGACAGGGTTTCAATCTTATTTGTGGCTTTAGGGAAGCTGTACATCCATCCTCTAAGTGTGTACAGACAGGGGCTCAACTCTGAATAAAAGCAGGTCTCTGGCACACATGGGGTGGGGTGATACTCCCTGGCAATTTCCCAAGCATCTACTAGCTGGCACTTTTCAATTTCCATGACAATTTGCCTGCCCTTCACTCAACTGACATCAGAACATTTCTCTGCTGGCTGCTCCCCTGACACTGAAGTGACTTGGTGAGAATGAGGGCTCAAAGTATTAGTCAAAACACTATAGGCCTTGAGAAGCTTCCCATTTGCATTTCCTTTGGAAATCAAGAGAAGAAGTAAAAAACAAAAGCATAATGCTTCTTGAAGGTCTCTTCCGATCATTACACTGGATGGGTTCAGTTGGATGGAGTTAGTGAATGCTTAATAAGTTGAAGACTGTCCATATAATTGAAATATATAACACCTACTGAGGATTACCTTGCAAGTTTCATCATATACAAAATTAACTTTATATGGCTTTTCCAAAATAGTTTAACATAATGCCTAATAATCTGGATTTGATTTTTTAAAATATCTCTTTGCTTAAAATTTAAATAAAAAGGAACAGAAGCCAGCATGAACAATCTCAAGCCTGGCACAGAATAGATACTCAATAAATATTTTGTTAAATGATGAATGGTAAATGCTTTCACTATCCAATCTTCACAGAGCTAACTGAACAAGTACAAATAAACCAAAATGTATGGTGCTGAAAGTAGTTTTTTTTTAGTCATTGCAAAGCATTACCCTTGATGTCATCTTTTTTATTTTGCTTCTATCTTTTCTTCATTTGCTTCATTGTTTCTGAATATTCTTGTTTAACTTTTGCAGATCCCACTGAAATTAGACAATCTACCAATTCTTCAACCAGAAAAACCTATTGTTCTAAAAGTGCACTTAAGAGATGGGATTACAAGTGGACCCTGACTTTCCCTAAGGACTTCCACTTTGTTCAAGAAAGCTGTATCCCAGAACACTAGACACTTCAAATTGTTTTGTGAATAAAACTCAGAAATGAAGATGAGCTTAATTAACCTAGTGTACTGGGTGAATAATTAGAAATTCTCTACATTCATTGAGCTCTCATTGTCTGGGTAGAGTATTACACATTGCATACTATGAAGCAGGTGACAAATCAATGCTAAATAAGTACAGTCATCTTCTCTAGTTCTCATAAGACTATCTCCCCACCACCTATAGTTAGTACCCTCAAGTCCTCCTGAGCTGTGATCAGAGAATAAACATTTCTCAACAATTTTACCAACAATTTTTAATGAAAAGGAAAATTATACTTGTGATTCTCATAGTGACATTTATATTACATGTTCCATTTGTGATATTCTATAATAAGTATTATATTGAGAAAGTCAATAAGCACCTCTTTACAAAACTGTTATCTGATGTCTTCCTGCATATTAAGGATGAATCTACAGAATTAGATCAATAAGGATCAACAAATAAATATTTTTGGTCATTATAATTGCTGGTTCTGTGGGGTCTTTTACAGGACTCTAACTTGATTATTAATCTAGGTGTGAGTTAAACCACTGTGACTTTGCCCATTGTTTAGAAAACATATTCGTAGTTTCATTGGCCTCTTTTGAAGCACATATTTTGGTAACATTCAACTTAGGAACTTATTTTTACATTATTAGTTTTGATTTAATGTTATATCTCATCTCACCTGATAGTGCTGGAAGGCAGGGAACATGTTTTCCTATACTTGTTCTATTTCACCTTTAACTCCCAAATGTTTTAACATAATGAACACCGAATAAAATGTGGTTTATTAGTCAACTGATTGGGCAGCAAAGCTAAAGGCATTCATCAGTTTCAGCCGGTATCAGAGGCTGCACAGAGTTCTTCCTTTTCCTTTTCTGCTTCATCCCAAAGAAATGGGGCTATATATTCCCAAATTTTCAAAATAATGTTGATATTTTGACCTCCTCCCATGGCTCATAAATGCTCTCAATGGCATCTAGAGTAGTAAATCCTTTCCAGAAGGCTTTCAATTGACTTTGCCCAGATCCATCAGAGGAATTACTATCTAATTCCTCTGTAGCCTTATGAAATGTATTTCTTAAATAATAAGACTTGAAAGTTAAAATTACTCTTTTATCCACAGCTGCAGAATGGATGTTTTGTTAGTAGGCATTAAAGCAACAATAATCTTTTTGTCATCTTCATCGGAGCTCTTGAGTGACTAAATGTATTATCAATGAGCAGTGACATTTTGTTTTGTTTGTTTCTCTTTTATTTTATTTTAGGTTTCAGGATACATGTGCAGAACATGCAGGTTTGTTACATAGGTAAAGGAGTGCCATGGTTTGCTGCACCTATCAACCTACCACCTAGGTATTAAGCCCCACATGCATTAGCTATTGGTCCTGATGCTCTGCCTCCCCCACCCGCTCCCAACAGGCCCCAGTGTGTGTTGTTCCCTGTGTCCATGTGTTCTCATTGTTCAGCTCCCACTAATGAGTGAGAACTTGTGGTGTTTGGTTTTCTGTTCCTGTGTTAGTTTGCTGAGGAGGATGGCTTCCAGCTTCATCCATGTCCCTGCAAAGGACATGATCTCATTCCTTTTTATGGCTGCATAGTATTCCATTGTGTATATGTACCACATTTTCTTTATTCAGTCTATCATCGACGGGCATTTGGGCTGATTCCAAATCTTTGCTATTGTGAATAGTGCTGCAATAAACTGGCTAAGTCTACCTGAAGTCAATTGTTGTCTAATTTTATCTGTGTTGTAGACATTTTAAAAATCATCTCAAGAGGCTAGACCAGCACTATTTGCTTGGGAGTTGTGCTTATGTAAAGAAATGTGACTAGTAACAGATACAAGGTTTAAAAAGAAAAAAAGTGAAATTAATAGTAATATGATAACTGTAGTTTGCATAATGCTTATAAGCCATGAACCTAGGCTTAAAGGCAAGTAATTAAATAAACCAAATGACCATAAGGAATTAGTCGAGACAGGTTGTAACCATGTGGCCAGTTTTTCTTATTTTGTGTATATGGGTCTCCACTTTTCCAGAGTGAGGACTAAGCCCTGAATTTTTTCATCTTGCCCAAATTCCTATCCACAGGGTCTAGGGAGTCATGCCCTACAAACCATAAATTCTCATCAGATGGGTTTTATTTAACCCTATATATCGTGACTTACTTTCCAATCTGACTCTGGCATAACATTACGTGACAAAGAAGAAACTCAAAATATTTTACCCCAAAGCATGTTTCTTTGCCATATCTTGAAATGGTCCTGCAAAGCTGTTCTTTGTGGGGGGAAAATTTGCATCTGTAAAGAATCTCTTTTCATCATGTAGCTAGATCTTTTTCTTCCAGGCCCTCCCAATCCTGAAGAGATGAAGTAAGAGTCTAACACCTTTTAAAGGTCTGAATGGGAAATATTTGTCATCTATTGTCTCTAAGGGCAGTCACTGTAAAACCTCAAAAGAACCCTGGTCTCCACAACCTGTTTTTTTTTTTTAATCTTAACCTGAACATTTCCTTTCTATTGATCCCAGGTCTTTAGACAAACTCAACCAATTGTCAGTCAGAAAATATTTAAATTTACCTATAGCCTGGAAGCACACACACCCCCAACATCCCACTTTGAGTTGTCCCACCTTTCTGAACCAAACTAATGTATTTCTGAAATGTATTTGATTGATGTCTCTTGCCTCTCTAAAATGTATAAAACCAAGATGCACCCCTACTACCTTGGGCGTATGTTCTCAAGACCTCCTGAGGGCTGTGTCACAGGACATGCTCACTAATATTTGGCTCAGAATAAATCTCTTCAAATATTTTACAGAGTTTGACTCTTTTCATCAACAAGAGGAAATTACCCTAATATAGCATGTAGTATTAGCAATAATGTTACCGGAAAGGGGTCCCAATCCAGACCCCAAAAGAGGGTTCTTGGATCACTCATGAGAAAGAATTCAGGGCAAGTCCATAGAGTAAAGTGAAAGCAAGTTTATTAAGAAGTAAAGGAATAAAAAATGGCTACTCCACAAGCAGAACAGCAGCATAGGCTCCTCCTTGGCTATTTTTATGTTATTTCTTGATTATATGCTAAACAAGGGGAATTATTCGTGAGTTTTCCATGAAAGGGGTGGGCAATCCCCAGAACTGAGGGTTCCTTCCCTTCCTAGACCATATAGGGAAACTTTCTGACATGGCCATGTCAATTGTAAACTCTCATGGCACTGGTGGGAGTGTCTTTTAGCATGCTGATGCATTATAATTAGCATATCATGATCAGTGAGGATGACCAGAGGTCATCTTCCATCGCCATTTTGGTTTTGGTGGGTTTTGGCCAGCTTTTTCTTCACATGCTGTTTTGTTTTGGTTTTGGGGGTTTTTTTGGAGACAGGGTCTCACTCCATCACCAAGCCTAGAATGCAGTAGTGCAATCTCAGCTCATTGCAACCTCTGTCTCCCAGGGTTCAAGGAATTCTCGTGCCTCACCCTCACCGCCACCCCCACCGCCCCGAGTAGCTGAGACTATAGGCATGCACCACCACACCTGGCTAATTTTTGTATTTTTAGTAGAGACGGGGTTTCACCATGTTGGTCAGGCTAGTCTCAAACTCCTGATCTCAGGTGATCCTCACACCTCAGCCTTCCAAATTGCTGGGATTACAGACATGAGCCGCCCTGCCTGGCCTCATCTGCTATTCTTTTAGAGTTGTAATGTGTTGCTTGTCTTTTCCTCTTAACAAGTATTTTATTGCTTTTATTGAGCAAATGAAAGCAATGATCAAAACAGTGCTAGTGAAAGAATGTTATTCTGTCTTCCCAAACTGGAGGGTAGACATTCATTTTTTTAATTTAAATAGTTACTTAATTTTTATTTGGAAATATATATTCACAAAAGTTGCCCCAAAAATGTACAGAGATGTGTCATGTACTCTTCATTCTGTTTCCCCCAATGTTAATGTCTTCCATAACTGTGTATATAGTATATTCCTATTACTCTAGTAACAAGAAATTGACATTGATATAATCCACAGGGCTTTAGTCAGATTTCACCAGTTTTATGAGCCCTCATTTGTGTGTATGTGTGTGTGTGTGTGTGTAGCTTTATGCAAATTCATCACATGTGTAGATTTGCATAATGCCCAGAAGAATCAAGATACAGAACTGCCCCATCGGCGTGTGACCCTTCTGATTCTCACCTGCTATTCTTTTATAGTCACAATGTGTAGCTTAACTTTTCTTTTTCACAAGATTTTTTCATTGCTTTTATCAAGCAAAACTTTATTTTAAGGGGACCAATTTATCAATTTTTCCTGTTATGAATTGTGTTCTTGGTATTGAGTCTGAAAATTGTTTGTGTATCGCACCCTACCCCCAATGTTTTTGTTGTTTTTCTAAAAGTTACATAGTTTTATCCTTTACATTTAAGTCTATGATTCATTCTGCATTAATTTTTGTATAAGGTATCAGGTTTAGATCAAGGTTCGTTTCTTGGGGCTTATGGCTGTTCATTGTTCCAACATCATTTCTGGAAAGGCTATCCTTCCTCCACTGAATTGCTTTTGCACCACTATCAAAAATCAGTGGGGCCGGGCGTGGTGGCTCACACTTGTAATCCTAGCACTATGGGAGGTTGAGGCAGATGGATCACTTGACATCAGGAGTTCGAGACCAGCCTGGCCAACATGGTGAAACCCCATCTCTACTAAAAATACAAAATTAGCTGGGCGTGGTGGCGCATGCCTATAGTCCCAGCTACTCAGGAGGCTGAGGCAGAAGAATCGCTTGAACCCAGAAGGTGGAGGTTGCAGTAAGCCAAGCTCAAGCCACTGCACTCCAACCTGGGTGACAGAGCAAGACTCTATCTTAAAAAAAAAAAAAAAATCAGGCCAGGCACGGTGGCTCACGCCTATAATCCCAGCATTTTGGGAGGCTGAGGCAAGCGGATCACGAGGTCAGGAGTTGGAGACCAGCATGACCAACATGGTGAAATCCCGGCTCTACTGAAAAATACGAAAATTAGCCAGGCATGGTGGTGTGCACCTGTAATCCCAGCTACTCAGGAGGCTGAGGCAGGAGAAATGCTTGAACCAGGGAGGCGAAAGTTGCAGTGAGCCAAGATCGCGCATTGCACTCCAGCGTGGGCGACAGAGCAAGACTCCGTCTCAAAAAGAAAAAAAAAAATCAGCTGGGCCTATTTGTGTGCATCTACTTCTCATTCTCTATTGTGATCACAGCGTCTTGACTATAGCAGCTGCATAGTAAGTCGTAACATTATTGAGAGTGATTTCTCCCACTTCATTTATTTTTTTCAGAAATATTTTATCTATTGTTGGTCCTTTGACTTTCTATACAATTCAGAATAAACATCGATATCTAAAAATAAACTTACTGAAATTTTGATACAAATTGAAATAAACTTACAGATCAATATGAAATAAATCTATATCTTTACTATGTACAATCTTGACCTTATGAACACAGGATACCTCTCCATTTCCTTTCCTTCCTTTCTTCCTCTCATGTACATTTTGTAGTTTCAGGATAGTGAGATGTTTTGTTAGGTTTATACCTAAAGTCTTTAATTGGAGGGGTTATAAATCATATAGCATTTATAATGTGTTTTCACATATTCATTGCTGTCATGTAGAAATGTCTTTGACTTTTTATGTGTTGATCTTTTATCTTACAATTGTGCTAAATTCACCTATTTTTTTTGTTTTTATTTTTGTTTTTTGAGTCTTACTCTTTTGCCCAGGCTGGAGTGCAGTGGTGCGATCTTGGCTCATTGCAACCTCTGCCTCCTGGGTTTCAGCAATTCTCCTGCCTCAGCTTCCCGAGTAGCTGGGACTAGAGGCATGCACCACCACACCTGGCTAATTTTTGTATTTTTAGCAGAGACAGATTTCACCATGTTAGCCAGGCTGGTCTCAAACTCCTGGCCTCAAGTGATCCACCCACCTCAGCCTCCCAGAGTGCTGGGATTACAGGCATGAGCCACTAATCTGCCCCATCGGCGTGTGACCCTTCTGATTCTCACGCCGCACCCGGCCTGAATTCATTTTTTTATTCCAGAGTTCCCCTTGCATATTCTTTGAGTGTTGAGATGCTCCTGATCATACTCTAGTACGGAGATGTGTTCTTGAGAAACCTGAGACAGAAAGTAGAGCCCCTCACTTTGAGAGTAAGTAGGAGCACAGCCATGGAGTTCTGAGCTGTAATGAGCCCCTCCAGCTGCCTGCCATGGAGCTGATATCCCCACTCTTGGGTTAGTCCAGTGACCAGACAAAAGCAGGGCTGTAGCGTTGTGACTACAATGGGCCACCCAAGAGGGGACGGCTCCCATGAGAAGACAGGGAAGCAGTGTGGCATCGGGAGTCAGGGGGATTATTTTCTCCTCTGTTCACAGAAGCCTAAATTTATTCATCTGCTAAATTGTCACCATGGATATTCTGGAAGAAAAATACATTTTCTAGATGTAGTACCTACATCAACAGCATCAGCACTATTTGGGATTTATTAAAAATGTAAATTCAGAGTTTTTGAATCAGAAACTCTGAATCAGAAACCCTGGAACTAGGGCCCAGCCAACTGCTTTAACATGACCTTCAGATGATTCTAATGTGTACTCATGTTTGAGAATCGCTGCTGTAGAAGAGCATGAGAACAAGGAAGTAACATGAAAGAATTTAAATGCAAAGGAAATGGAAAATGAAGACTCAATGAAGTAGGAGTTAAAGTGAGTGTAGCGTTCAGTGAAGAAAGTGTTTCAAAAAGGAAGGCATAATCAACTTTGTCAAAGGCTGTTGGGTACATTGAAAATTGGCCATTGATCGCTTCTTGGCCTTTTGGCTAAGAGCAAGTGAAAATTGGCCATTGAATGTGGCCACAAGGAGGCCATTTGTGACAATCATACTAATGGTTTCCATAGATTGATGATGACAAAAGCCAACTGAAGTGAGCTCAGGAGAAAATGGAAGCAGAAAAAGTGGAAATAACAAGTAAAGAAAACTGTTTTGGCCGGGCACGGAGGCTCACGCCTGTAATCCCAGCACTTTGGGAGGCCGAGGCAGGCGGATCACGAGGTCAGGAGATGGAGACCATCCTGGCTAACACGGTGAAACCTTGTCTCTACTAAAAATACAAAAAATTAGCCAGGCATGGTGGCGGGTGCCTGTAGTCCCAGCTAATCGGGAGGCTGAGGCAGGAGAATGGCGTGAACCCAGGAGGCGTAGCTTGCAGTGAGTGGAGATCGCATCACTGCACTCCAGCCTGGGCAACAGAGCAAGACTCCGTCTCAAAAAAAAAGAAGAAAACTGTTTCAAGGAATTCGTCTGTAAGACTGTTTAGACCATGGGTGGACGTCCAATCTTTTGGCTTCCTCAGGCCGCACTGGAAGAAGAATTGTCTTGGGCCACACATAAAATGCACTAAAACTAATGACAGCTGATGAGCTAAAAAATAAATAAAAGTTAAAATCTCATAATTTTTTTTTATACTTTAAGTTCTAGGGTACATGTGCACAACGTGCAGGTTTGTTACATATGTATACATGTGCCATGTTGGTGTGCTGCACCCATTAACTCGTCATTTACATTAGGTATATCTCCTAAAGCTATTCCTCCCCTCTCCCCCCACCCCACAACAGGCCCTGGTGTGTGATGTTCCCCTTCCTGTGTCCAGGTGTTCTCACTGTTCAATTCCCACCTATGAGTGAGAACATGCGGTGTTTGGTTTTCTGTCCTTGCAATAGTTTGCTGAGAATGATGGTTTCCAGCTTCATCCAAGTCCCTACAAAGGACATGAACTCATCATTTTTTATGGCTGCATTGTATTCTGTGGTGTATATGGGCCACATTTTCTTAATCCAGTCTATCATTGTTGGACATTTGGGTTGGTTCCAAGTCTTTGCTATTGTGAATAGTGCCGCAATAAACATACGTGTGCATGTGTCTTTATAGCAGCATGATTTATAATCCTTTGGGTATATACCCAGTAATGGGATGGCTGGGTCAAATGGTATTTCTAATTCTAGATCCCTGAGGAATCGCCACACTGACTTCCACAATGGTTGAACTAGTTTACAGTCCCACCAACAGCGTAAAAGTGTTCCTATTTCTCCATATCCTCTCCAGCACCTGTGGTTTCCCGACTTTTTAATGATCACCATTCTAACTGGTGTGAGATGGTATCTCAATGTGGTTTTGATTTGCATTTCTCTGATGGCCAGTGATGATGAAAATGTTTTAAGAAAGTTTATGAATTTGTGTTGGGCCACATTCAAAGCCTTCCTGGGCCACATATGGGCTGCAGTACATGGGTTGAATGAGCTTGGTTTAGACTTTCCGGGATTGAGGAGAAGTTTCTTTTTAAGATGACAATCATAAAGGTATGTCTGTAGGCTGAGGTACTGATCAAGTAGACTGGGAAAATTTATAACACAGAAGAGAGAAGAATAATTTCAAGAGCAAGATTATAAGAGATCCTTGCAGATCAGATGGTTATGATGACCTGTGTTAGTCCTCCCCCATATTGCTAAACCCAAATAATCTTGTCTCCATTGGATGAATTCTACTACTGGCCTCTTCTTGGACTTATTCTGTGGACAATTTGGCAGTAAATGGATATGTGAGTAATAGTCTCTAAATCTGATTCTTTAGTGCTCCCACTGATTCTGACATCTTCCCATCATCCCTTCAATAAGCCTTTTTTCTGCTTGTTTCATTCAGAGTCCATTTCTGTTGCTTGGAACCAATACCCATAACTAACACAAAATCTCAGGTCACCCTATTTTTTTTTTCATTAAACACATAAGATTACTGAGGCCTTGAGAGGTTAAGTAACTTACCACTGTTAGCAAGTGGCAGACTCTCCTCCAGATCATTCTGATTCCAAATCACAAGGCTAGGAACCCTCAAAGAACAGAAAGGTATTTTCAGCCTGTGAAATAATAAAAGTTAATATGCCTACCTGCTATGGCAAGTCCAACGTAGACCAAGGAAAAGCACAAGCAGATGTGTAAAAAATCTTAAGTTTCACAATGCAATTCCAAACATCTAGTCTACCACCTGGATCATACTAGGCACTCAACAAAGATTTGTTAAACACAACATGGATTACAAGAATTATGTTATATATTATTATGTATGTATACAAAATGTATTATTCTTTCCCTTATGAATTCTTACACACTGTGATTCATGGAACACTAAGGGTCTAAGAATATAACTTTTAGGGCCAGGTGCAGTAGCTCACGTCTGTAATCTCAGAACTTTGGGAGGCCAAGGTGGGCAGATCACCTGAGGTTAGGGGTTGAAGACCAGCCTGACCAACATGGTGAAACCCCGTCTCTACTAAAAATACAAAAATTAGCCAGGCATGGTGGCACGCGCCTGTAATCCCAGCTACTCTGTAATACTCAGCTACTCCTGGCTGAGGCAGGAGAATCACTTGAACCTGGGAGGCGGAGGTTGCAGTGAGCCAAGATCGTGCCACTGCACTCCAGCCTAGGTGACAGAGAGAGACTCCGTCGCAAAAAAAAAAAAGAATACAACTTTTATATCATGCATCCTCCCTTTCAAACAGCCATCATTCACCATTTACTTCCCATGCTTCCAAAAGTAAGCAACACACTCCAATTTTAAACTCCATAAATACTCTCTGGTGGCATGTTTTATATATTTTTGTTAATAAAAATAATAATAGATAAGGTCCCTTATATCTTTATCTTGCCTTCTTTTTTTCAGGGTGTCAGTGACCTTTATATGTCCTCTTTCAAAGGGACTTTTTAAAAAGTTTTCCCTAATTCTCTAAAGATCTACTCAAATGTTCTCCACAGTGCTTGGATACCTGACACCAAGCTGGAATACTGGAATTGTGTGTTAAATGTGTTTTTCTTCCAGTAGTAAAACAGCATAAGGGAGCTAGCTCCCTGAAAAACTTTAGAGGTTTACATGAATTAATTTAAGGAGCTTATCCTATTCCACTCTACACTCGGGGCAACCACAATTGCAGTCGTTGAATGCAATGGGTGATAACATCTCTCCTCAGCACTCTTCTCAGAGCCTTAGCTACATCTTTATTCCGGAGAGTATAAATCAGAGGATTCAATGTGGGCGTAATGATGCTGTAGAACACAGAACCAACTTTGTTCTGCAATAGAGTGCACTGGGACCTGGGTCTCATGTAGGAGAAGATGCAGGCACCAAACCAAAGAGAAACCACCGTGAGGTGGGAGCCACAAGTGGCAAAGGCATTTCTCTTGCTCCCAGATGAGCACATCTGAATGACACTTTGAAGGATGAAGACATAGGATGTAGAAATCAGAAAGATGGGGAGGAGGAGGAGAATGCTGCTGATGTACACTGTGGTCTCATACACAGTGATGTTGCCACATACCAACTTCACAACAGCTGGGAACTCACAGTAGAAGTGGTAGACTTTCCAAGGCCCACAGAAAGGGAAGTGCATCAAGATCGCCATGTGAATTAGGGAGTTCACGGATGCCCCCAACCATGACATGACAGCCATCATCAGTCCCACCTTCTTGTTCATGAGCACAGCATAGCGCAGTGGATGACAGATGGCAACATAGCGGTCATAGGACATGACAGCTAAGAGAAAACATTCAGCACCACCTAGACACAAATAGAGGAAGTGCTGGGTTGCACAGCCCACAAAGGAGATAGATTTCTTGCCAGATAGGTAGTTGGTAGCCATCTTCAGGATGGTTGTGGAAACATGCATCAGATCCATGAGGGAGAGCTGGCTGAGCAGGAAATACATTGGTGTATGAAGCTGGGGATCAATGCAGATGAGGAGAATGGTGAGGGTGTTGCCACTCACCGCAATAAGGAAGACCACCATGGTCAAGGATAAAAGGAAAAGGTGGGTAAGGGAGTCATCGAAGAGCCCCTCAAGGATGAAGTCTGCCAGAGAGGTCTGATTCTTCTGCCACATTGTCCCCTTTCTCAATCCCTGAGGAAACAGAGAGTGGAGATAAAGGGTGTGACTGGAAATACTGGGGTCCAGCATACCCAAGGAAAAGCACCTTTTGATAGAGGACAGAACCTGTGGAAAAAAATTTCTGTTTCTAATTATTCAACCTCTCTAATTATTCAAATAACCTTTTTTTAAAAGAGAGCTTAGAAATCTGCCTTCACAAACATAATCACTCTGAAATTTCAGAATATCTGGACTCTATTATCAAACTTCAAGTCTCTTCTCGTTAAGAAAGATATATATGTGTGTGTGTATGTGTGTATGTATATGTATGTGTGTATATATTTATTCCCCATTTACTTCCTAGGCTTCCAAAACACACATATGTATACACACACACACACACACACACACACACACACGTCTTTCTTAATGAGAAGAGACTTGAAGTTTGATACTTAATGGAGTCTAGATATTCTGAGATTTCAGAGTGATCATGTTTGTGAAGGCAGATTTTTAAGCTCTCTCTATACAGACACACACAGAGAGACAGTTTGGAGCAAAGCTTGGGGGCGTTGCTTATTTTATCAGTGAGGATTTTACTAGAAAAGCTATAACACTAAGAGATTTCTCTTATACAATTGTGGAAGCTGGTTAGGCAATCTATGCATGGCTGTTACCTTTGTGTCTGGTGCTGGAACTTTAATTCCAGAGGGCAAGTAGTCAGGAAAAAAGAAATGGATATAAAGAGTGGCAGATCAAAGTCATGCTGGAACCCACAAGCATGAGCTGCAATCCCACAAAGGCAGACTGAAACCCATGTCAGTTCTTGTTGCCTCTGAAATTGGTGGTGTGGATATCCTGCAGAAGCTGGGGCGCCTCTTTTTTTTTTTTTTTTTTTTTTGAGTTGGAGTCTTGCTCTGTCACCCAGGCTGGAATGCTGTGGCCCGATCTCAGCTCACTGCAAGCTCCGCCTCCCGGGTTCATGCCATTCTCTTGCCTCAGCCTCTCTAGTAGCTGGGACTACAGGCGCCTGCCACCACACCCGGCTAATTTTTTGTATTTTTAGTAGAGACGGGGATTTCACCGTGTTCGACAGGATGGTCTCCATCTCCTGACCTCGTGATCCCCCCGCCTCGGCCTCCCAAAGTGCTGGGATTACAGGCGTGAGCCACCGCACCCGGCCGCTGGGGCGCTTCTTAATGGCCAGATTAAAAATGCACACACCTGGCCGGGCACGGCGGCTCACGCCTGTAATCCCAGCACTTTGGGAGACCGAGGCAGGTGGATCACGAGGTCAGGAGATGGAGACCATCCTGGCTAACACGGTGAAACCCCGTCTCTACTAAAAATACAAAAAATTTGCTGGGCGTGGTGGCGGGCGCCTGTAGTCCCAGCTACTCGGGAGGCTGAGGCAGGAGAATGGTGTGAACCCAGGAAGCGGAGCTTGCAGTGAGTGGAGATCGCATCACTGCACTCCAGCCTGGGCAACAGAGCGAGACTCCGTCTCAAAAAAAAAAAAAAAGAATGCACACACCTGACCCAGAAGTCAGAAAAACTAAAGGAGAATCCAAGGGAAGGCCTTTTGAAGACCATCTGGTTGGCAACACGTTTTGGTGCTGGGGCAGTGTCCTCCAGGATGTGAAATATACTCTAAATCTGCATCCAATTTATGCTGCTCTTCCTCCCATAGCAAGATTCATGGAACCAGAAATCACCAGGTAGAAGAGAGAATGAGTCCTCTCACTATAGCCCCCATAACTGTGACCCACCGGCACAATTTTAGCTTTCTATCCCTTCACTTTTAGCTTTTGCTGTTTTAGAGGTCTTAGTTCCAAAGGGAGAAATTCTTCCACCAGGTGTCACAACAATAATCCCATTTTCTGATAGTTAAGACTGCCACCATGCCACTTGGGGCTCCTCATAGAACTGAATCAATAGGCAAATAAGGTTACTCTATTGGCTAGTAAGACTGATTCTGACTAGCAATGGGAAATTCAGTCACTACTATACAGTGAGGATATGGAGAATTATGTCTGCAGTCAGATTTTCTAGGGTGTACTCTCATGTCTCATGATGTAAGCCAATAGAAAACTACAACCCACTTCAGACAAGACTGCTAGTGGCCCAGATGCTTCAGGAATAAAGGTTTGGGTTACCCCACCAAGCAAAGAGTCATGAATAACTGTAGACAAAGAGAATTGGAATGGGTAGTGAAAGCAAGTCGTTATAAATACCAGCCAAAAACCATGTGAGCAGCTACAGAAACAAAAACTGTAATAGTTATGGGCATTTATTCTGTGTGTGTGTGTATGTGTACTGAATATTTGTTTTCTTCTCCTCTGTCATCCCCCGTATCTAACATAAGATGTATTAATAATTGTTAATTTCAGGCAGGGGACAGTGGCTCAGGTCTGTAATCCCAGCACTTTGGGAGGCCAAGGCAGGCAGATCACCTGAGGTCAGGAGTTTGAGACCAGCCTGGCCAACATAGTGAAACCCTGTCTCTACTAAAAATACAAAAATTAGCCAGGCTTGGTGGCACATACCTGTAATTGCAGCTACTCGAGAGGCTGAGGCATTAGAATCTCTTGAACCCGGGAGGTGGAGTTTGCAGTGAGCCAAGATTGTGCCACTGCACTCTAGCCTGGGCGACAGGGCAAGACTCCGTCTCAAAAAAAAAAAGTAATCTTAATTGATTCCTCAAATATCCACCCTATTCTTTTTTGTGTTTTTTCTCCTAAATGTCTTTCTAGACCTTCATGCGGTGACGATTATCTATTTACTTCTTAAAGCAAAGAACTCAGAACTGAATGCATTCTCCCAAGCATTTGATCAGTAAGAAAGAGGTCACATCTGGCCGGGCGCGGTCGCTCATGCCTGTAATCCTGGCACTTTGGGAGGCCACGACAAGTGGATCACCTGAGGTCAGGAGTTCGAGACCAGCCTGACCAACATGTAGAAACCCCGTCTCTACTAAAAATACAAAATTAGCCGGGCGTGGTGGCGCATGCCTGTAATCCCAGCTACTCCAGAGGCTGAGGCAGGAGAATCGCTTGAACCCGGGAGGCAGATGATGCAGTGAGCCGAGATCACACCATTGCACTCCACCTTGAGCAACAAGAGCAAAATTCTGTCTCAAAAAAAAAAAAAGTCACATCTGTTACTGTCTCTCTCCTAATGCAGCCTACAGTCTCATCTTTCTGGCTGTCACTTCACACTGTTATTTCACACTCAGCTTCTGGTGGACTAGAAGCTCAACTTCTCCCATGCTCCTCCTGATCACTCCAACTCATTAGAGATCTCCACACACTTCCCTTTTATTTAAGTATCCATATACTTCTCTATCACTTTCCACATTAGTGTCCATCTTTCTCTACAAATCTCCATGGTGTAAGTTTTTCACCATCTGACCAGTGTCTCTCTTCCTCCCTTCAGCAACTTTGCTAATAATTTCCCATTCTGATTTGTGGCCTTCAAGTGACTTTTTTTTTCTCTGCCTTCCGAGGAAGCTTTCCTTATGGATTGGCCAAATATCCTCTGACTTAAGGGATAAGCTGACAATGCCCTAATTTATAATAAAGGTTTCCTAAATACCTCAAGCCCTAATATTATCTTACCTGTTATTTCCCTGCAGAGACTCGTAGGAAGACAAAGCATAGAAGTGAAATGCAGAGGGCAAGAGAGGTCCACACTGACCCGCCTGTTGGCTACTGGTGATCAAAACAAGCCTTTTCTGAGGTGCTCACCAGACTTCCTTCCCTAAGCCTGGAAATTTCCATTTACGTTACATTACTGTGGAACGGCATAGAAGAAATTGCCCCAATGCAGGCATTGTTGTTTGCACTAATTACCCTAATGGCAGAACATCACCAGGACCAATGGGACACATGTGTGTTCATATTGTGAGCTCCATCAACACACATCAGGACAGATTAAGTAACTGAACTTTAGCCTCTACTAGTTGGACCTTTGAATCACACATATGCTTCCTCTGGCTCTATACGTATATTCCTCCATTCCAATATCAGAGCTTGGGCAATAGGAATTTCCATTAATATTACTTTATTAAGAAGGTAAACTGAATACCAGTTTAATCATGAATGTGCCCAGAGTCAAAAGAAAATCTGTTATGGTTTTCCATTGTTTTGGATCTCTCAAGGCACTCTCTTCTTAGCTTTACATCTCCTTCCCTACTTAATAAAATATGAATTTGGCTGATGCAGTCAGGAAGCACTTTTCTGACTGCATAAATGTCTTCTCAATAGTAATCATGGGGGTTAGAGTAAGAACATTCTTGGTCTGATGTGAGCCAATCATAAGAAAAAACAGACATCATCTGGGAGAAATAAAACATCCCCCTAACCCAGAGGACCTATGTCAGCTGAAGCAAATTGTGGACACTAAATAGAATGGCATCAGGGATTCCATCCCAGAGGACACATCTTGCATGGCTTCTGGAGACCATTACTCAAGATGTCAATTAGACTGTGCTGTATGCACTGAGATAAGCATCCCCAAAGGGCTTTACTTGGAGTTTGTTCCAAGTGATCAGGAGAATGAGATATTTTGCGGAGTGAGCCTGAAGATAACAAGAGAATATTCTCCTCAGGGGCCAATTAACTGTGGAGATAAAAAATTCTTAGAGTCCCTTGATTGTTTTTCACTTGGGAACCCAGATTTCTGTAACGCCTTTCCACGCAACCCTTTTGAGAAGACAGTCTGAGTAATAATATCTAGTCTCTTTTGCCCACAGGACCCTTTTGAGGGTTTCCATGTGCCATATCATAGGAAAGAAGTCAAGGAATAGAGGCAGGCAGTTCCCATCCTAGCTGTTGATCGTACTCCAATTTCACAGACAACATGAATATAACATGTCAAGAGATTTCAGGTCGAGTGCGGTGGGTCACACCTTTAATCCCAGCACTTTGGGAGATGGAGGCAGGTGGATTACTTGAGGTCAGAAGTCTGAGACCAGCCTGGCCAACATGGCAGAACCCTGTCTGTACTAAAAATACAAAAATTAGCCAGGCATGGTGGCACACATCTGTAGTCCAAACTACTCGGGAGACTGAGGCAGGAGAATCACTTGAACCCGAGAGGTGGAGGTTGCAGTGAGCTGAGATCGCACCACAGCACTCCAGCCTGGATGACAGAGTAAAACTTCATCTCCAAAAAAAAAAAGAAAGAAAGAAAGAAAAAGATTTCAGACACAGAGGGAAAAGAAAAAAATGGCATAACCCTACCTCTCCTTCTTATGCACTCCGATATCATTCTCATACCCTGCTCTTCCTTTCCATTATAGGGATATGTTGACCTCTTCTTTGTTTCTCCATCTCAACTCAAATCCTAAAATGTTTTGCTTCACTGATATTTGCTGGTTGTTTAAAATTGTGTAGCACTCTCCCCAACTCTCTCTCACTCCTGCTTTCTCCATGTGACCTACCTGCTCTCACTTTGCCTTCTACGGTGAGTAAAAGCTCCCTGAGGCCTCCCAAGAAGATCATCAGACACAAGCACCAGGCTTCCTGTACAGCCTGCAGAACCATGAGCCAATTAAACCTCTTTTCTTTATACATTACCCAGCCTTGGGTACTTCTTGTAGCAATGGAGGAATAACCTAATACAGATTGCAAATAATTTCTCTCATTCAATAGGTGGGCTTTTTATTTTTATTTTTTATCGTTTCTTTGCTGTGCAGAAGCTTTTGAGTTTGATGTCTTCCCACTTGCCCGTTTTTGCTTTTGTTGCCTTCTTTTGGTGTCATACCCAAGAAATCATTATAAAGGCTAATGTCAAGAAGCTTTTCCCTTATGTTTTCCTCTAGGAGTTTTATGGTTTCAGGTCTTACATTTTGGTCTTTAATTCATTTTATGCTGATTTTTGTGTATGGTGTAAGAGAAGGGTTTAATTTCTTTGTTTGCATGCGGATATCCAGTTTTCCCAAAACCAGTTATTTAAGAGACTATCTTTTCTTTTCTTTTTTTTTTTTTTTTTTTGAGACGGAGTCTCACTGTTTCGCCAGGCTGGAGTGCAATGGCATGATCTCGGCTCACTGCAACCTCTGCCTCCCAGGTTCAAGCAATTCTCCTGCCTCAGCCTTCCAAGTAGCTGGGATTACAGGCACATGCCGACATGCCCAGATAATTTTTGTATTTTTAGTAGAGACGGGGTTTCACCACGTTGGCCAGGATGGAAAAGAGACTATCCTGTCTTTATTGTGCATTCTTGGCACACTTCTTGAAGATAAGCTGACTGTATATGCATGGGTTTATTTCTGCACTACCTATTCTGTTCTGTTTGTCTATCTGCCTGTTTTTATGCCAATACTGAAGGACATCATTTGTCTGGGGAAATACCCAAGGTTCGTTGTCTTGTGCTAAGGAAATCAAATATGAGGACACATACAAGGAGTGGGTTTAAGAGCAGAACTTTAATTAAAGTGAAAGAAAGAAGACAGAGCTTCCTCATGCAGAGGAAGGGAACCAAAGTGGGTTTCCAGGTTTGGGGTGAGATGCAGTTGACTTTATAGAGGGGCTTAGAAAGGCAGTGTCTGATTTTCATAGGGCCCATGGGATTGGTTGGACCAGGTGTGCCATTTACATAGCCCATAATTAGGCTGGCCATCCCACCCTAATCTTTTATTATACAGGTGGGGTCTCCACCTGGCCAGCACCATGACATCTGCACATGTGGCAACAAAGAGAAGGGAAGAGAAAACCTCCATGTTGGATGTACCTGGCTTCCAGGTATCTCTTTTGTATTGGCACGGCTGCCAGTATTCACCTATGCAAGCTTCCAGCTTGTGTATCAATGCTTGCAGCTTGATTTTTCAGGCTGCTTTTTGTTAGAAAAGAAATGATGTGGGGGTTGCTTTTTATTAAAAGGAAATTCCACTGAGAATTCTTTTACCCTTACTAACTGCCTAAATAATTCCTTTTTAACTTCTATATCAGTATCATGCTGTTTTGATTATTGTAGCTATGGAATATAGTCTTAAATCAGGACTTGTAATGGCCCCAGCTGTGTTTTTCTTGCTCAAAATTGCTTTGGCTATTTGAGGCCTTTTGTGGTTCCATGTGAATTCTAGGATTTTTTTCTATTTCTGTAATAAATACCATCAGGATTTTGATAGAGACTGCACTGATTCTGTAGGTTGCTTTGGTAATATGAACATTTTAACAATATTATTCTTCCAATTCATTAACATGGAATGTCTTTTCATTTATTTGTGTTTTCTCCATTCCAAAAACAACATAATACACATTCTTATCATCTGCAATGGCACATACTCTAAAATCAACCAATCAGCCATAAAACAATTTTCCACAAATTCAAAAAAACCAAAATCATACCAACCACACTCTCAGACCACAAAACAATAAAAATAGAAAACAATAATAAGAATAGCAATCAAAACTAAACAATAACATGGAAATTAAACAACCTGCTACTTAATGACTTCTAGGTAAACAATGAAATGAAGGCAGAAATCAAGAAATTCTTTGAAACTAGTGAGAACAAAAGATATAATATACCAAAATCTCTGGGACATGGCCAAAGCAGTATTAAGTGGAAAGCTTATAGCACTAACTGCCCACATCAGAAAGCTAGAATCTCAAATTAACAACCTAATATCACACGTTGAGGAACTAGAAAAACAAGAGCAAACCAAATCCAAAGTCAGTAAGAGACAAGAAATAACCAAAATCAGAGCTGAACTATATGAAATTCAGGTGCAAAAAAACCATACAAAATATCAATGAAACCAGAAGTCGATATTTGAAGGAATAAGTAAGATTGATAGACCGCTAGATAGACTAATAAAGAAAAAGAGAGAAGATCCAATTAAACACAATCAGAAATGACAAGGGGACATTACTACTGACCCAATAGAAATATTTTAAAAAAACAAAAACCTCAGAGAGTATAACAAACACCTCCATGCACACAAGCTAGAAAACCTACTAAAAGTGGCTAAATTCCTGGAAACATACAATCTCCCACGATTGAACCAGGAAGAAATTAAAAATCTGAACATACCAATAACAAGTTACAAAATTGAATTGGTAATAAAAAGCCTATCAACCAGATAAAGCCCAGGATCAGAAGGATTCACAGCTGAATTCTACCAGATGTATAAAGAGGAGCTGGTATCATTCCTGCTGAAACTATCCAAAAAACTGAAGAGGGACTCCTCCCTACCTCATTCTATGAGGTCAGGATCATCCTGATACAAAAACATGGCAGAGACAAAACAAAAAAAGAAAACTTCAGGTCAATATCCTTAAAAAAAAATAGATGGAAAAATTCTTAACAAAATACTTGGCTGGGCTTGGTGGCTCACACCTGTAATCCCAGTACTTTGGGCGGCCGAGGAGGGCGGATCACGTGAGGTCAGGAGTTTTAGACCAGCCTGACCAATATGATGAAACCCTGTCTCTACTAAAAATACAAAAATTAGCCAGGCGTGGTGGCACGTGCCTGTAATCCCACCTACTCGGGAGCCTGAGACAGGAGAATCGCTTGAATCCGAGAGGCGGAGGTTGCAATGAGCCGAGATCATGCCATTGCACTCCAGCCTGGGCAACAAGAGCGAAACTCCATCTCAAAAAACAAACAAACAAAATGCTAGCAAATCTAATCCAGCAGCACATCAAAAAGGTAATCCACCACTATCAAGTAGGCTTTACCCCTGGGATGCAAGGTTAGTTCAACATATGCAAATCAGTAAGTGTAATTTATCACATAAACAGAACCAAAAACAAAAACCATATGATTATATCAATATATGCAGAATACATTGGGAGTCATCCACCTGCCCTCCCACCTGGGGGTTGGGAGGGCAGGTGGATGACTACAAAGCGGATACATAGGGTAATGATAGGATGATGAAACTATTCTATTTGGTACTGGAGTGATAAATACATAACTCATGCATTTGCCAAAACCCATAGAACCATACATCAACAAGGAGTGAACTTTGATATACACAAAATTTTAAAAATTAAACAGGATGTTCAAAGAATTCCAGGATGAAATGCAGACTGTGAGGATGACTCTAACTATATTACAAATCTATTACACAATCTCACTGAAGAATGGAGTGGTAGGGGAAGGAGCTGAATAACTTTGGAAAATGCTGTTTTGATGGAAAAACATAAGGTGAAAAATAAAAGGAATTGTGCACAAACACTGTACTCCAGTTGATAAATTTCTCACTGGGATACAGGTTAACAATTCTGAATCTGCTTTGCATGTATGATGGGGTTATAAATAAACAGATGGTGGATGATGAGAGCCAGGTTTCTATCAGAGAAGAAAATTACAGATGATAAGAAAGGAGGGAAGGCTAGAATGAATCTCATGGAGCTGGATTACAGTTGGAGACATTAGTATTAATTCATGCTTAGCTGAATATAAATATAGATGGGTAGACAAAGAAATAATTCTAGAAGTGTGTATATATATGGGTATTGTGATGGTTAATAATGAGTGTCAACTTGATTGAAGGATGCAAAGTATTGATCCTGGGTGTGTCTGTGAGGGTGTTGCCGAAGGAGATTAACATTTGAGTCAGTGGGCTGGGAAAGGCAGACCCACCCTTAATCTAGGTGGGCACCATCTAATCAGCTGCCAGCACAGCCAAGATATAAAGCAGGCAGAAAAATGTGAAAAGGCTAAACTGGCTTAGCCTCCCAGCCTACATCCTTCTCCTGTGCTGAATGCTTCCTGCCCTCAAACATCAGACTCCAAGTTCTTCAGCTTTGGGACTCTGACTGGCTTCCTTGCTCCTCAGCTTGCAGACAGGTCTACATGATATGCAGATACCACCGGAAAGTGGACAACTGCAGCACTACAGCCCCTTTCTAGGACATCCCTGAAGGACAGGAAATCTGTTAGCTAATTCACTGCATCAGACTGAGCTGTAAGGGTGTGTGACTTAAGGTCTGTCATGGCCTTAGGTCTTATTTATAATTTGGTATCTTATTGTCACAGAGCCCATTTTGTTAATCCTGTTGTCTCTATTTTAATATTAATGTTGGGCAGCTGTTGTGTCTAAACTCCAAAAGGGAGGAGGTGCACCTGAGACACGTCTAACTTCTCAGCCCATCATGGCCAGAAATTTGTTTTTCAGGCTTCTCCGGAGTCCCCTTAGCCAAGAGGGGGTTCATTCAGTCAGACGGGAGGCTTAGGATTTTTAGTTTACAACTGACAGTTTATTTTCAATCCTGTTTGTATATCAAGAAGCATGGGAAAGAGTTTATGGGTGGATTTTTTTTTTTTTTTGGTTGGCTTTTTAAATAAAAATGAACACCTAGGTCCCATTCCATACCTGAGGAGACCAGAGGGGTCAATATCAAGACTCAAGCACAGAGACAAAGAATTGTGAAGAATAAGAAGGGTAGGGGAAAAGAATTTTTTCTATGTTGAAGATGCAAGTTCTTTGCAATCGTATGAAGGGGAACTCATGAAGGCTTAAAAGGAAAAGTTTGGAATCATTGCCACCAAAGACGTTAAAACAAGTCAAGTGATTAAAAAAAGTTTACCATGCAGCTCAAAGGGCCCACTTGAAGGCAGAGAGCAAGGATTCATAGCAGAATCAATCAACCTTTCAATAGGCAGAAGGAAGAGAGGAGGGAAGGTACTGATGAGTTTCCAAAGGATTAGCTATTAGTAAGACAGGCACTGAAGGACGTCCTGAAGGGCAAGTGTAGTCATCATTTCCTAAGGTGGCCATAACAAACTGGGTGGCTTAAAACAATGGAAATTTACTGTCTAACCTCAGTTTTGGCAGTTAGAAATCAGAAACCAAAGTGTTGATGGGGCCATGCTCCCTTCAAAGCTTCTAGGGGAAGATTCTTCCTGGCCTCCCCCAGCTTCTGGTAGCCCCAGGTTCCTTGGCTTGTGACAGCATAACTCCAATCCAATCTCTGCCTCCATCTTCCAGAGCCTCTTTCACGTTGTTTCCATCTGGCATTTTCCTGTGTGTGTGTGGGCATGAGTGTGTGAACATATGCATAAGTTTCCTTCTTTTTATAAGGACACCAGTCATATTGGGTTAGAGCCCACCCAAATGACCTTATCTTGTTTACATCTGCAAATATCCTATTTCCAAATAAGGTCATATTCACAGGTAGCTCTTCAACATATGTTTTTGGGGAACATAATTCAACCTATAACAGCAAATATCCTGGGAAGTTGAGAACTCAGTAGAAACTGTTGAATGAGGGGGCTGCTCAGGCTGAATAGGAAGACAAGCCAAGATGGTTGATGTATAAGAAGGGGAGGAGGGGAGGAGGAGTTAGGGAAGATGCTGTAAGTTGTGTAAGAATCCTCACTACCACCATTCAACCCAGCAATCCCATTATTCAGTATATGCCCAATACCCAAAGACATCATTCAACCATAGAGACATATGCATGTATATATTCATTGCAGCACTATTCACAATAGCAAAGACATGGAATCAACCTAAATGCCCATCAACAGTAGACTGGATAAAGAAAATGTAGTACATATACACCATGGAATACTATGCAGCCATAAAAAAAGAATGAGATCATGTCTTTGCAGCAACATGGATGGAGCTGGAGGCCATTACCCTAAGCAAACCAACACATGAACAGAAAACCAAACATCACATGTTCTCACGTATAAGGGGGAGCTAAACATTGAGTACCCATGGACACAAAAAAGGGAACAACAGACACCAGGGACTACTTGAGGGTAGAGGGTGGAGGAGGGTGGGGTATCAAAAAAGTACCTATTGGGTACTATGCTTATTACCTGGGTAATGAAATAATATGTACACCAAACCCCTGTGACATGTAATTGATCTATAGAACAAACCTGCACGTGTTCCCCTTAAACTAAAATATAAGTTAAAATAAAATCCTCGTTAAATCACTGCCTGAAAGTCTTTATTGAAAATCTGGGAGAAAATATATTGAAATGTTAGTAGTGCATAACTTTAATTTTTATACTTTTTGCATCTTACAAACTTTCTACAATAAGTACACATGACTTATATAAACAGAGAAAAGCAATCATTATCTTAAAAATAACTATCCAGTAACTGCCACAATCTCCTGAGTCCAGACAATCTAGAGCAGAAGGGTAGACTGAGGAAAATATACACAGTATAAAAAAGTAACAAAATCAAAACCTGAAACAAAGATCAACATCCAATAAATGCTTCTGAATAAAGGGAGAGTAGATAAGAACATGGGCTTTCATCTCAGACAAATCTGGATTTTAATCCCAACACTGCCATTTACCAGCTAGCCAATACTGAGCTAGTTACTCTAAAGAGTTTGGTTTTCTCATTTGTACAAATAGGATTTGACTTTCCATCTCACTGAGTTGTGATGAGAGTCATATGCAACAGCATATGAAGAGGCTAGCAAAAGGTATTTAACAAGCGTTCCAACATTCTCATGATGACATGAATAACACTGTACATACAACATACCAACTTGATAAATACACAGCACAGTTAATAGCTGAGGGCAGAGTCATGGTTGGGAAGAGAGAGAGTGCAACATGGGCAGAGTGAGGGGGGATTCCCACAATTTTCTAAGACAGAAAAGTGGGGGAATCAGTAGTTACTGGAAAGAATAGGCAATGCCTGACTGGATAGAAAAAGATTCTATGCCTTTGTCAAATTTCACAAAAGTGACATAAGCCTATACTGCGGGATGTTCACACTACGTCCCTTTAGTGCAGTTACGGTACTTCAGGCTGCAAGTAACCAAATACAACTAAAATTGTCTTATACAATAAGGGCATAATTATCTCATATAACAAGAAGCTTGGCATGAAGGAAATTTCAACAATTTCACAACGGCAACAAAAACTCTGTTTCTTCTACCTTTCCACCATTCCTGTGTTCTCAGTTCCAATATGGCTGCTAACATCCATATGTCTTCCCCGCACATCTCTTTAAAAGCTACAAAAAGATTTCCCAAAAGCATCTTGGAAAATTTCCTGTCCCATCTCCATTGGCCAGACCCACCTCCCATGGGACTGCCTCTTGTGAAGCACACAAAGGGCAGATACCAAACGGTACCGTTAGGGAGACCCAGAAGATGGACCATCCAGGATAGAGACATGAAGGGCAGAAGAGGGCCCAGGGATGTGTGTCCCTCATCTGGACTACAGGGAAGGAGTTTTGGTCAGGGGAAGAAAAGCCTCATTTCCTATCAGTCACTGGTGGAATGACTAAAGATGCTAATGGACTCAACCAAAAAAATGGCCGGAGGCGTGAGACAGAAGAACAAGAAAAGGTGTGCAGGTGCACTCCGTCCACAGCGCTGTAGAAGGAGACATTCCCAGTCCCACGATCCAGGTAAACCCCCACTCGGTGGAGAGCTGGCTCTTGCTGGGTGGGAGTTCCAGGGAAGCCTATCAAGGGCCAATAGCCAGCAGCACTCCAATAAATCGCCCAGATGCCCACATCTGGGGACATTTTTGAACGATCAGTAATTCCCATGACGTCCTCCCGACACACCCCAACGGCAACCTCCAGACTATCTCTACTCTCAACTTCCCAGTAATGTTTCCCTGAGGTGAAAACGTTTTTTCCCAGAACACAGGGTAAGTGCTGAAATCTCTCTACAAAAGCAGTCTTCTGAGGATTCCTCCATCCAGCAAAGTAGTTCCATGCTGAAGAAAACACTGGCCAAGAACTGGCTGATGCTGTATTTTTCACGTATCTCCCTTCCTGGGAGAAGACAAGTTTGGGATGAGCTGTGTCTTCAGCTAGGTTTACAGCCACTGTGGAGAAAATGAGAGCTAAGTAGTGCAGCAGCTTATCATCAACCCTTCCCCAGAAATGCCCATCTTTTCCAGCATCAGTTTCATCTTTCTCCTCCTAACAAACACTCATGACTCCACTGCTGCCCAACTGATCCTCACCAGGCCTAGCAGGCCACAGCATGGCCTTTAGCAACCTGAAGTCCTCATTTCCCTTCTGCTCTAAGCAGAAGACTAAGCCCTAGACCGGGCACAGTGACTCATGCCTGTAATCCCAGCACTTTGGGAGGCTGAGGCGGGGAGATCACTGGAGGTCACGAGAGTGAGACCAGCCTGGCCAACATGGCGAAACCCCGTCTCTACTGAAAATACCAAAAAACAAACAAAAAAACTGGCCCGGCATGATGGTGGGCACCTGTAATCCCAGTTACTGGGGAGGCTGAGGCAGAAGAATCACTTAAACCCAGAAGGCGGAGGTTGTAGTGACGCGAGATCATGCCACTGCACTCCAGCCTGGGCGACAGAGCAAGATTCTATCTTTAAAAAAAAAAAAAAGACTAACCTCTAGAAACTGGGGATCTAATTATTTCATGCCCCAAGTTTTCACAATCAGCCTAAAATTTGGAGAGATATTAACAAATTCTCACATGTTGAATCAAAACTAGAACCAAGGCTGCCGACTAGCTGATTCTTTGGCTAGATACACACAGGTGTCACATAGGACAGAATAATGAGGTCTCTTTTCACGGGTTCCAGTTGTTTATGGGGCATCTCCACAAATCTCCCCACAGATCATTCAAAACTGAACTAATTATCTTACTTACACCCCCTTCTATACTCTCGGGACTAATCCACTTCATATGCAGACATCTTGCCTTCTATGTTCTCTAAGGTGTCAGAGTCCCCTCCACCTGAACACTCATGCTTTTAAATCTTTATTTTCGACTCTTTTTCCTCTAACCTTCAATAGCTAGTTAGTCACCAAGTCCTACCAATTCTACCTCTGAAATTTGTCACTCAGGTTCTTTTCCTCCCCTCCACTCCCATTGCCACTGCCTTTACTCCAATCTCCAGTGTCACTCAATGTGTTAATAATGTCCTCCCTGGCCTCCCTGACTCCAAATTCCCTTCCCTCTAACTCTCCATGTCTCTTGAGTTTGAGGACTTTTTTTAAAAAAAATCAGGAATGTATGCTAGAGTTTGACAAATGCTTTTCCTGCTTCCACTGAGACAATCACATGGTTTTCCTTTTTTTTTTTTTTTTTTTACTTTAGTGATATAAACTACATCGATTTTCAAATATTAAACCAACTATGCTCTTCTGGGATAAATCTCACATATTGTGATTATTATACATTATCCTTTTTGTATACCAAAGGATATATAAATTGGTTGTGATTATTACATATTATCCTTTTAATATATTGTTGGATTCAATTTGCTAAAGTTTTCTGAGAATTTAGGTATCTATGTTCATGAGAGACATTGATGTATAATTCTTTTCTCTTGTGACGTCTTTGTCTGATTTTGGCATCATGGTAATACAGGCCTCACAGAAAGAATTGGGAAATATTCCCTCTTCATCAATTTTCAATAGGAGTTCTTGAAGAATTGGCATTTATTTCTTAAATGTTTGGTGAAATGTTTCACCAAGAAAATCATCTGGGGACCAGGCGCGGTGGCTCACGCCTGTAATCCCAATGCTTTGGGAGGCCAAGGCAGTGGATTACGAGGTCAGGAGTTCAAGACCAGCCTGACCAACATGGTGAAACCCCATCTCTACTAAAAAAAAATACAAAAATTAGCCAGGCATGGTGGCGCGCACCTGCAGTCCCAGCTACTTGGGAGGCTGAGGCAGGAGAATCACTTGAACCTGGGAGGTGGAGGTTGCAGTAAGCTGAGATTGCACCACTGCGCCCCAGCCTAGGCGACAGACCAAGACTCCATCCCCCCCCCCAAAAAAAAAAGAAAAGAAAGAAAAGAAACAAAACGAAAGCCATTTGGAAGGTTTCTAATAGCAATTTCTTTCATAGAAATAAGATTATTCCAGTTATCTCTATCTTCATGAGTCAGCTTTTGTAATTTGTGTCTTTTAAGGACTTCATCCATTTCATCTATATTGTCAAGTTTATTGGCAAAAAGTTGCTCTTAATATTCTATTATCCTTTTAATATCTGCAGAATCTGTAATGATGTCACCTTTCTCATTTCTGACATTAGTAATGTGTGTTTTCTTTTTTTCTGATCATTTTGATTAAAGGTGTGTCAATTTTACTGAAATTCTCAAAGGACCAGCTTTTGGTTTCATTGGTTTCTGTTGGCTTTCTGTATTTCATTGCAATGATTTCTGCTCTGATTTTTATTATTTCCATTCTTCTGTTTACTTTGGGCTTTACTTGCTCCTCTTTCTCTAGTGTCTTAAGGTGGAAGCTGAGGTCAATGATTTGAGAAGTTTCTTCTTTCCAATATAGCACTATACACTTTTCTTTAAGTATTGCTTTAGGTGCATCCCACAAATTCTGGTATGTTGTCTTTTCCTTTTCATTCCATTCAAACTACTTCCTAATTTGCCTTTTGATTTCTTCTTTAATTCAAGGGTTACTAAAAAGTCTATTATTTAGATTCTTGATATTTAGGGGGGTTTCTAAGGATATTTTGATACTGATTTCTATCAATTCCATTGTGATCAGAGAACATACTCTGAATGATCTGAATCCTTTGAATTTGACACTTGCTTTACAGCCAGCTTAGTCTATCTTGGAAAATGTTTCACGTACACTGAAAAAAATATGTAGTATATAGCTGTTGGGTAGAGTGTTCTATAAATAATGGGATCAAGTTGATTGATAATGTTATTCAAGTCTACTATATCCCTGCTGATTTATTGCCTAATTATTCTAAAAATTATTAAAAGGTATTGAAAACTCCAAACGTAATTGTGAATTTGTCTATTTCTTCTTGCAGCTCTATTAGTTTTTGCTTAATATGTTTGAAGCACTGTTAAGTGCAGAAATGTTTAGAACTTACATTCTCTTGACGAACTGACCACTTTATCATTAGGATATAACATTCTTTATCTCTGGTAATATCCTTTGCTCAGAAATCTACTTTGATACTAATATACCCACTCCAGATCTATTAACATATCTTTTTCCATTCTTTTGCTTTAAACATATATGGTTCTTCATATTTAATGTGTTTCTTTTCCAGCAAAAAATTGGGTCTTTTTTTTTTTTTTAGCCAATCCAACCAACTTCTGCCTTTTGATTAGCGCATGCAGACCATTTATAGTTAATGTGATTATTAGTATGATTAGATTTGTGTCTATTATTTTGCTGTTTTCTATTTGTCCTATATGTTTTCTTCTTTTTCTGCCTTATTTTTTATTAATCTTTTTTTATAATTCCACTTTATTTCCTTTTATTGACTAGCTACAACTCTTTTATTTTAGTGGTTTAAGGTTTATAGTATCGTATGGCAGATGCACCTGACAGCAATAACTCAAGCATACCCTAACAATGACCCTATGGTCCAAGTAGAATGTGGGTTCACACTTCCAAGCTAAGAAATGTGGGAGTGGCCAACTCAGAGATCTGCTCCTTTTCTAGGAAGGACATCTGAACATCTGAACCTCTGGCCCGTTCTTGGAATGCAGGCTGTACAGAGGATCAAGGCCCTTTGATTCGGGTTAAATGGAGGTTGTTAGGAGCAGGTTGCTAAGTGAAAATGCTACATAATCTGCATGCTTTTTACAAACAGTAGCAACTGGTTTTCGTGTCCAGCCCACTGCTCCTGGACCACCCAGCATATAAGTCCTCAATAAATCCTATGTCTCATTCACCGGCTCCAGGTTTCTTCCACCTCTCAGACACAGTGCCATCCGTACTGAAATCAATAGGGGTCTAGCACAACAATTAGCCCAGCAGGAGGTTGGAGAAAATTCCACGAGTGCCAAGACAATGGGATCAGGGGAGAATCCACGGGGGAAATCCTGGGCTGGCTGTCCACATGTATGTGGGGCCCAATAGCCACTATCCTTGATGGGTGGGGCCCACCAGGTGAGTATGGGGATACCCCCAAAATGCCAAAAGTTCTGGAAGAACTGCTGCAGGGGGTGGATCCAACTAAGGGAAAGTCAAATGCCCAAGCTGTGGCAGCTGCAGTTGGCTGGCCAGTCCTGACTGTGCTTAGAGCAGCCCCCAAGGTTGAGCTTGTGGCACAGGCAAGGGTGTACCACTTACAAGATGAGCTGCAACTAGGGAGATATTAGCTCAGGCTAATTTCTGTCCCACCCGTGGGAACAGGATGACAAAATGGAGACACTGGTTTGTTGCGTAGCCTGTTTGAAGGGCCACTGACTGCCACATGGAGTTAGGACTATCATGACTAAATTGTCCTGGAACCCTAAGTCCTGGGACCTCATGAAGAGATCTAGTGGTGGGGAGGATGAGGACTGGGATGAGTCCATAGAGGTTCCCATCCTCTCAGCCTGTCTGATGGTCACTACCAAGATAAAAGAAGACCAACCACACCCACAGAGGGTAGCCCTACAAGACTTGCCTCCACCTGAAAGAAGGCAGACCACCACAATGCAGGATTATACCGCTGTGGAAATGGTGAAGCTGGGAAGTAAGTTCAAACAGAGTGGGAGACAGTCGATCCCACCCTCCCTGGGATTTTACACTCTCCCACTTAGTAGAAATGGATTTTGAATGTTCCCGATGCAGATAATGATAAATGTTTGAGGTGATGAATATGCTAATTACCCTGATTTTATCATTATGCACTGTATACATGTATTGAAACATCACACTGTACCTCATAAATATGTAAAATTATTATGTAGCAACTAAAAAAAAGAGCAAAAGATTTCTCAAGTCGGTTCTTGCACTCCATGGGGGAAAGGCCTAGAAAAGAATATACAGGTCACACCTATTTTACATCCTACTCCCCAACCCCCTGTATTTCCAAAATAATGAATCCCAGTCTTCCTTGTGCAAGGGGACAATCATCCTCTTATAGAACATTATAATACTCCCCACTGTCTTACTCTGGCCACTTGCAAAGCATTGCAAAGGGCCCAATCCACTTTGTATTATAAACCAGGCGCCAGGCCACTGCCAGGGGTGGTGCTCTCAGAATGACACAACTTCCTGTGTCTTACTAAATGGCTTCCCCTTTCTTGTACCCACTAAACATCTCACCTGTTGCCCACAGATGGGGTGCAGCAAACCGCTTCACCAACTGGGTGCACATGGTGACCTCTTTCCAGAACACAACAGACTATTGGGTCTGCAGAGAGTTGCCCCTCTCCTCCACAATGGGCCTGCCATGGGGCATCCATGCTGCTAACTTGAGTACCTGGAGCCATGTCTATATTTGGCATGGTAAGTCTCACCCACTTCCCTTCAGCACCACCACCACATTATGCAGTGCGTTTCCCACCATCAGTGAGACAAGATGACATATTTTCCACCTAGTATGGGAGCAGGTTAGTGCTACCCCAGCTGTGGGGTATTCCGTACACGATGGACAAGGGTGAGTAACAGGAGTGCAGATACAGGTAGTAAAGGCATGTACTGAAAGGCATGATAATAGCATGTCACAAGCTAAACTCTTAATGTGGGGTGGCTACCCCCACAGCAATGCAACCAATCCCTTCAAATAGCCAATAATATGTGGCTAGGGTGGCACAGTAACTGTCTCCACGTAGGGGCCCATGCCCTCCCCTTGGGGATGGCTACAGGTAGACGGCAACCACAGCTGGCCTTACTTACCCTAAAATTGGGCTGGTAGATGCACCTGGGGTCGTCTTCACCTGCCGGACACATTCTGTCCCATTGAGACACCATTCTTACTAACTGGGAGAGTATAAAAGCCAGGCACTTCCAGAAGTGTGCATTCTGGTGGTTCTAACCCTTGGCCATTTTTGCCCCCAAGTGGCAACAACAGACACAGAGTTGCAATTTGGAGACCTCGCTAAACATACGGCTGCAGCCTTCAAGGATACCTGTGCCATGCCATTACTCTTCTCACTGGGCAACTGTGTAAAATCGCATGGCCCTGGATATCTTAACTGCTGCCCTGGGTGGAAGCTGCACATTAATTAAAACCAAATGTTGTGTATATATCCCTATTACTCTCACATTATAACCGGGGCTATGTGAACCCTGGAAACCCATATTTCAGCTAAAAATTCTCTATCTTATCAAGTGCTTGGAAAAGCTTTCTGTAGAGTATGATTGCTACTATGCTTGTCATTGTCTTTTGTTGCTGTAGTTTCTAACGCTGCTGCAGCATCTGGCAGCAATGCTACTGCACACACCTTGCCCCAGGGAAGTTGCAGAGAATGATGTGATAAGAATGTGGGGGCCATTCAAGGGTATGCTGGACTGCAGTGTACGGCAGACACACCTGACAGCAATAACTCCAGCACACCCTGAGAATAACCCTATGGTCTAAGAAGACTGTGTATTCAGAGTTCTGAGCTAAAGAATCCAGGAGTGGCCAACCCAGAAATGCACTCCTCATCTATAAAGGCCATGTGAACTCCCGGTCCATTCCTTGGAATGCAGGCAATACAGGGATCGAGGCCCTTTCTTTTGGGTTAAATGGAAGGTCCCAGGTGGAGATTGCTAAATGAAAATGCTATATACAACCTGCATGCTTTTTACAAATAGCAGTGGTTTGTTTTCCTGTCCAGCTGGCCATTCCTGGACTGCCCTGCATGTAGGTCTTCAATAAACCCCATGTCTCATTCACTATTCCAGATCTCCTCTTCGGCCTTTCAGACACGGTGCCATCCTTAATGAAGTCAGTAGGGGACTGGCACAAGTATACACCTTTTTATCAGTCTCCCTTCAAGTGATATTATACCACTTCACACATGAGAACTGTATCATAGTATACTTTCATCTCTCCTCTCCCAATCTTCACACTACTGTCATGGATTTTACTTTTAAATATAAGTTCCAAAATACACCATATTTTGTCTGTTGAAATAGTCAATTATTAGGGTTCTCCAAAGGAACAGAACCAAAAGTATATATATGTCTGTGTCTGTGTATGGTGGGTGGGTGTGTGTGCGCACACGTGCATGCATGCACCTGTGAGTTTTCTGGGTTTTCTTTTGAGATGGGGTCTCGCTGTTGCCCATGCTGGAGTGCAGTGGTGCAATCACAGCTCACTGCGGCCTCAACCTCCTGGGCTTAAGCCATCCTCCCGCCGTGGCCTCCCAAGTAACTGGGACTACAGGCACACACCAGCACACTAATTATTTTATTTTTTGTAGAGACAGGGTCTCACTATGTTGCCCAGGCTGGCCTCGAACTCCTGGCCTCAAGCAATCCTCCTAACTCAGCCTCCCAAAGCATTGGGATTACAGATGTGAGCCACCACACCCAGCCAGTGTATAAGATTTAATATAAGGAACTGGCTTGTGTGATTACTGCTACTGACAAGTCCGAATCTGCTGTGTGAGTTGGCAGGCTCAAGACCCAGATAGAGCCAGCGTTCTAGTTGGAAGGCCATTAGGCAGGAAGAGCCAATGCTGCAGTGAAGGCCAAGGTAGTATGCTGTAGAAATCCATCAGAAAGGTCAAGCCTTTTTTTTCTATTCAAGCCTTCAACTGATTAGATGAGGCCGACCCACATTATGAAGGGCAGTCTACACAGGCTTACTGACTTAAATGTTAATCTTATCCAAAATCACCTTCACAAAAACACCCAAAATAATTTTTGACCAATATCTGGGCACTCTGTGGCCCAGTCAAGTTGATGTATAAACTTACCATCGCAATTCCTTTTTAAAGGAATAAATAATGACAATAATATATATTTATTCATGTCATTACCATTTCTGGTGCTCTTTTATTCCTTTGTGTAGAGAGATTTCCATCTGGCATTTTCCTTCTGTCTGAAGGACTTCTTGAAGTGTCAGTCTGCTGTAAACTCTTTCTTTTAAGCTTTAGTTTACCTCCAAACTTATTTATTTCACCTTTGTTTTTGAAGGATATTTTTTGCCAGTTCTAGAACTCTAGGTTAACAGTTTTTTTCTTTCAGGACTTTAAAGAGTTTGCTTACTGGCATTGTTTCCAATGAGAAGTGTAATGTCAACTTTGTCTTTGTTCCACTGCAAGTAACTATCCTCTCCCCTGGTTGCATTTAAGATTTTCTTTTTATCACTGGTTTCCAGCAAGTTATGATGAGCCTTGGCATATTTTTCTTCATATTTCTCATACTCAGGGTTTGTTGAGCATCTTGGATCTGTGGACTTAGTTTTTATTATATTCAGAAAATCTTTGGCCATTATGTCTTCAAGTATTTTTCCTATTCCATCTCCCTCCCCACTCCTCTCTTTCAGGGACGCCAATCACCATAGATAATAAGGCTGCATAAAGTTGTCCCACAGGTCACTGATGCTCTTTGTGTTTTTGTAAATTGTTTTATTCTGTGTATGTTTCATTTTTTTGTAGTTTCCATTGCTCTGTCTCCAAGTTCACCAATTTTTTCTTTTGTAATATTTAATCAACTATTAATCCCATCCAGTGCATTCTTCACCTTAATCACCACATTTTTCATCTTTAAAACTTTGATTTGGTCTCTATATACCTCTTTACAGAATACACTCATAATAAATGTTTTAAAGTCCTTCCATGCTTATTCTAACATCTGTGTCAATTCTAGGTCAGTTTCAGTTGATTATTTTCCTCCATTATGGGTCACTGCTTTCCTATCTTTTTGCATGCATATTTGACTGGATGCCAGACATTGTGAATTTATATTGTTAGGTGCTCTTTTTTTGTTTATTTCTACCAATTTTCTAGGGCTTTATCCTGGGATGCACTTAAGTTAGTTGGAAAGAGTTTGACCCCTTTGGGTCTTGCTTTCATGATTTGTAAGGTGGGTGTGGAGCAGCACCCAGTCAAGGGCTAAATATTTTCTGCTAATGAGGCAAGATTTTCCTGAGTACGCTACTCAGTGCCCGTGAACTACGAGTTTTCTGGTGTGGCTGATAGGAACTGGCACTGTTCCTGGCCCTGTGTGAGCACCAGGAACCGTTCCCTCTAATCGTTTTAGAAGCTTCTATCTCCAGCCTTGAGTAGATTTTCACAGGCATGTGCTGATCAGAACTCTGCCAAACAACTAGGAAGCTCCTCCATAGATGGCGAGGGTTCTCTCTGTGTCCGGCTCTCTCCTCTCCAGGATACTGCCCAGTACTTTGCGAACTCCCACTACTTTGTTCTCCGTGAACTCCCAGGTCTATTCCTCAACTCAGCAAGTCTCCCTGGCTCTACCTCAGTTACCTCAGCCTTACATGGTCTGGAAACTCCCTCAGGCAGAGGGTAGGGCAATCATAGGCTGACCTCATTTGTTTCACATTTCTCAGGAATCACCGTCCTTCACTGCCTGACGTCTGGTGCTTTGAAAACGGTTGTTTCACATATTGTGCCTGTTTTGTTTTTGTGTTTTTATTTTAGTTGCTGCAGACAAGAAAACAACTCGTTTATTTACTCCATTTTGGCTAGAAGTGAACATCTACAACATGGTTCTTTTTTGTTTGTTTGTTTTTTGAGACAGAGTCTCACTCTATCGCCCAGTCTGGAGTGCAGTGGATACAATCTCAGCTCACTGCAACCTCCACCTCCCAGGTTCAAGCGATTCTCCTGCCTCAGCCTCCTGAGTAGCTGGGATTACAGGTGCACACCACCATGCTCAGCTAATTTTTGTATTTTAGTAGAGACAAGGTTTCACCATGTTGGCCAGGCTGGTCTCGAACTCCTGACCTCAAATGATCCGCCTGCCTCGACCTCCCAAAGTGCTGGGATTACAGACATGAGCCTTCGTGCCCGGCCTACAACATGGTTCTTAATCAAACATGTGCACATAAGAATCGCCAGCACAGCTTCTAGAGCATGTACCTGCCTTGGTGCCTCCCTGGAGATCCAATGAGTTTATTTTCATTCTGTCCTACACTCTTCTTCTCAACCTCAACCTCTACCTTTCCTCAAAATACACCTTGTTCTTTAGCCTCTTTGGATACCCACCCCTCCATGTTCTCCACACCTTAGCTCATGCTGCTGCTTCTGCTTGAAACAGTCATCCCTGTTTTCCACCTGCCAAACTCCTACTAATCCCTCAAATCTCAAAACTGTTGCCTCTGCTGTGAAAACTTTCCCATCTCGCCCCCAACAGAGCCCTTCCTCTGGATTTCTGTAACATTTTATTCCTACCACCAGCAAACACTGGCTCCTACTATATCACTGTGAGTGCTGTGTGTCTGTCTCTCCAATGTGCTTACGAACTCATGAAGAAGTGAACAGGTCTCTTCTTTTTGTATCACTAGCACCTTGTAACAGTGTGTTAAATAAATGTTTCTTGAATGAAGTGTATACCCATTTATTAACCACCTTTCCTGACACTCTATTAGCTGCATGCTGTTTCCTCTTTCCTCTTTATTCTCCTATTTGAAAGATTTCTAAGGAGCCCCAAGTCCTAGAAATTCTGCTCACCTTGGAATCGCTTTAGCATTTCCTTCATCAATGGTATCTGGCACACTGTCTTCACCTTTACAGCTTCAAGGGAATAGTTCACATCCTGGATCTCACTCCTAAGAAGGTAGAGAAGACTGCTCTTAGGGGACAACTAGGGTAGCCAAGACCTCCACTCCCGGTCAAAGGTTCTTAGCCCAAAGTTCAGATGGCTTCTGTTCCCATTCCTCCTCCCAGAAACAATCAGGAAAATTTTTCCTCAGACCCCCATTAGGGTGTGCCCAGACTGACCTATGGATCCTAGGCCTTGTTTCCCCTCTGCTCAGCCTGTATCTTTACCATGCCACCCAGGTCCCCATAAGAGAACAGGAGTGCATACCTGGTCAACACTTCTTTTGGATTCTGTGAAAAGAAGGAAGACATAAGCAAATTACGAACCTTCTCCTGGAGACCTGGAATACAACTGTGTGAGCAGGTATTTTCTGACGGTTGCTTTTGCTCATGTCACATATGATCTCCTGCTGCCAAAGCCAACAGATGGACAGAATCTGGTCCTTTCTTTCACGTGACCCCTCTGCACTTATTCAACAATGCTGCCTGCGCCCCTCCTCTTTCTCCTTTGGCACTATGACATAAACTGGCTCCTGGCTTCCTGCCGGCCTCCCCAACTAGTCTCAATCACAGAGCCTGCTCCTTTGCGTGCCTTTTGGTGGGTCCTCAGCAGCTCCAGCTTTGAGCTTCCACTCTTCTCCTTCCTGTTGTTTTACAAGATTGCTTTTAAATTATAATCGCAAGGGATATTTTATCATGCCCAAGTCCAAAGAGATTTTCTACAGGTGAATTTTACTAAACTTTATGGAACTGAAAATACCCTAAGTTATAACACAAAAGAGAAAAATATAAATTTTCCCAACTGATTTTTCAGAGACTATTATAACCTTGTTCCTTAAGCCATGAAATGAAACAGTAGAAAAAAATTACAGACCCATTTTACTTAAAGACATAGATGTGAAAATTCTAAGTAACATATCAGGTAACCAATGGCAACGTGTATTTAAAAAATACAGCTCCTCCAAAAACCTGTAACTCAGCCTAATCAAGAAAAAAACAGACAAATTCCAATACGGGAGCATCCTACAAAATACCTGACCAACACTCCTCAAAACTTTCAAGATCATCAAAAACCAGAAAAGTCTCAGAAAATGTCACAGCCAAGAGGCACCTAAGGAGAGACAATGACAACCAAATGAAATCTGGTATCCTGGGTGTGGTTCTAGAAAATAAAATGAATACTAGGTAAAAACTGAGGAAATGGAAATAAACTACAAACTCTAGTTAGTAAACTGTATCACTGGTTCATTAATTGTAACAAATGAACCATATTAACACTAGATGTTGACAATAGGGGAAACTGGGTGAAGGGGTATGTGGGAACTCTGTCCCATCTTCTCAACTTTTTGGTAAACCTAAATTGTTCATTTTTTTTTTTAAACTGGTTAATTACCACATGAAAAGTGCTCAATCTCACTAGTTATCAGGAAAATGCTTTATCTGGATGGGTACAGTGGCTCATGCCTGTAATCCCAGCACTTTGGGAGGCTTAGGTGGGTGGATCACTTGAGGTCAGGAGTTCAAGACCAGCCTGGCCAACATGATGACACCCCATCTCTACTAAAACTACAAAAATTAGACAGGCATGATGGCGGGTGTCTAATCCCAGCTACTCGGGAGGCTGAGGAATGAGAAATGCTTGAACCTGGGGGGCGAAGTTGCAGTAAGCCAAGATGGTGCCACTGCACTCCAGCCTGGGTTACAAAGCGAGACGCTGTCTAAAAAATAAAAAATAAAAATTAAAAAAAAAAAGCTTTATCAAGGAAAGGTGTACATACATATATATATATATCCATATACCTTTAGGAAGAGGGAAGGGGTGCTGACTGAGGGCAGGAGATGACATTTTGCACCTTTCAGGATGGCTAAAGTTAAAGAACTGACAAATCTAAGTATTGGTGAGGATACATAGCAACTGGAACTCTTAACTTTACACACTGGTAACAATAGTGTAAACTGGAACAATCACTTTGTACCAGTTTGAAAATGGTTTGGAATCATCTACTAAAGCTAAACACACATGTATGTCCTATGACCAGGAATTGTTCTCACAGGTATACAACTGATAGAAATGTATATAAATGTGCACCCAAAAAGATATGTTCACACATATTCCTGTTTTTAATAATAGAAACAGAAATCATCCAAATTTCCCTCAAAAGAAAAATGAATAATATGCTTTGGTATATTAATATAATGGAATACGACAGTACTATACAGCGGGCACTACTGACATTTTGGGCTGGATAAGTCTTTGCTGGGAGCTGAAGGCAGGCATGTCCTGTGCATTACAGAATGTTGGCAGCATCCTACACACAAGAGATGCTGGTAGTAACCACCCTCCAGTTGTGACAACCAAAAATGTCTCTATATAATATCAGATTTTGCCCTTGGAGGGAGCAAAATCACCCTGATTCAAAACACTGGTGTACAGCAATGAAAACAAATACCTACTGCATGGATTCATCTCACAAACGTAATGTGAGCAAAAGAAGCCAGTACGAAAGAGTGCGTCCTGAAAGATACTCACTCAAAAATAAGCACAACGAGTGCTGGGCGTGGTGGCTCACGCCTGTAATCCCAGCACTTTGCGAAGCCAAGGCAGGTGGATCACTCGAGGTCAGGAGTTCAAGATCAGCCTGGCCAACATGGCAAAACCCCATCTCTACCAAAAATAGAAAAATTAGCCGGGTGTGGTGGCACATGCCTGTAATCCCAGCTACTTGGGAGGCTGAGCCCAGAGAATAGCTTGTACCCGGGAGGCAGAGGTTGCAGTGAGCCGAGATCGCTCCACTGCACTCCAGCCTCGGCCACACAGCAAGACTCCATCTCAAAAAAAAAAAGTAAAAAAAAATTAGAGTGTGAGAAGTCCAGAGGGAGGCTACCCTTTGAGGAGAAGGGAAGAGGTACTGATTGGGGACATGAGGAAGCTTCTAGGATGCTATGTGTGTTCTATTTTTTTGACTTGGATAGTAGTTACATGAATGGTCACTTTGTGATAATCTGTCAAGCTTTTGATTTATACATTTTTCTCCACGAGTGTCATACTTTTTTTTTTAAATAGAGACAAGATCTTGCTAAGATGCCCAGGCTAGTGCAAACTCCTGAGCTCAAGAGATCCTCCCATCTCAGTTTCCCAAAGTGCTGGAATTACAGGCGTGAGCCACTGTACCTGGCCTTAAAATGTGTTTTAATGTTTATTTTATTATGACAATAAATATAACAATTTGTCAAAATCTGTGGAATACAGAGCAATAAAGGTAAAAGTATAACTTAAATTTACCAGCAAACAAAGGGGTAAATATAAAGGAGCCAAGCATTCCAACTCAAGAAGTTGAGAAAAGAGCTAGAGAAGAAACCCAAGGACCAATTTAAAAAAAAACAGCTGGGGGCGGTGGCTCACACCTGTAATCCCCGAACACTTTGGGAGATCAAGGCAGGAAAATTACTTGAGCCCAGCAGCTTGAGGGTGCAGTGAGCTATGAGCACACCACCGCACTCCAGTCTGGGTAACAAAGCAAGACCCTGTCTCAAAACCTAAATAAAATAAAAATAAAGATAAACAATAAAGAGCAGATATTAATGGTTTCACTGCAGCATTATTTGTAGTGGTAATGGTGTTGGAGGCAACTCAGGTAGCCATTACCGGAAAAAGAAACAGGTAAAATGTGGAAGATGTACATTAGAAGTGGGTCATGGGGTAAAAGTAAAGGAAATCAATTTTAAAAATGGGTAGGTAGATAGATAAGTACAGTAGTTCTCTCAGGCTCTGAGATTCTATGTTCTAGTTTCATCTGTTTGTTTTGTTTTGTTTTGTTTTTTGGTATGGAGTCTTGCTCTGTCGCCCAGGCTGGAGTGCAGTGGCACAATCTCGGCTCACTGCAATCTCTGTCTCCCGGGTTCAAGCGATTCTCCTGCCTCAGCCTCCCAAGTAGCTGAGATTACAGGTATGTGCCACCATCCCCAGCTAATTTTTAGTAGAGACGGGGTTTCACCATGTTGGCCAGTCTGGTCTCAAACTCCTGACCTCAGGTGATCCACCCACCTCAACCTCCCAAAGTGTTGGGATTACAGGCGTGAGCCACTGCACCCAGCCCCAGTTTCATCTTTTTTAATCGTTTCCCTAACTTTGCATTTCCATTTGCTGATATAATTTTTTGTAAACATTCTGCTGGCTCACATGTATCTTAGAGGTTTCAGATTCTAATTAGATGTTAAGCCTGTATTTTAAATGTGTTATTTCAGAGATTCTTTTATGACACATATTTGGATATGTACTTGCAACTGCATTGCTTAAGCATGTTGTAAAACTTTTATATAATTCTTGGAAGTCATTACATTTAATTTTAACTGTTAGGTTATATCTATCATATAAAACCTAGCTAGCAATTTCTTATTGATAATAACTACTGGGTGGGTCCAGGTTTCTGACTTCCTTAAGAGTAGAACAGAATGTTGTCTCTTGCTTATGAAAAAAAAATAGTAATGGTAGACAGAAAATGTTCTTGAGAACACCTTTTAGAGATCTTTTCATCTTCATTCACGTGATATGGAGGAAAGAGAGGTTCTGAGGCATCCGATACTCAACATGAATTATTTCAGCAAAAAGAAAAAGCAAAGTCACAAATGTAGGACCCTATCCAAAAACTAAAAGAAGCTATAAGGACACTTCACCTACAGAGGATATAAAGGCAAAGATTAACTCAAAGGAGGGGCTTTTGATAACAAACTGGCCTAAAGACCCAAACTTAAGTGCTGAGTTAGAATTATAATCTTTTAAAGGTTGCTAGTCATTGGAAATTATTTAAATGAAAGTACCACTCAAAATATGGGGATAAGAACAAAGTTTTATCAAGCTGTGATTGTAATGATTAAAAATAAGCAAGAAAGTTAAGTGTCTCTTAATTGTTGATAACAGTTATGTACTTGGGAGTTTTATGCTTGCTTTGTTTTATTGTTTAATAATTATAAATGTACACATAAGATGAATGAAAAAAATCTTATATGTGCTAAGTCTCAGATCCTAGATGAACTATGAGACCGTGTGAATCAACTTATCTCCTATGAGCTGAGCTCAGCATACCTACATTTCACATTAATTTCCTTTGAATGGTGAATCTTTGGCTTTTTAGTTATGTGACAGCACAGAACTAGCAAGAGATAAGACATGTCTATGAAACCCACTCACCAGGAAGGACATTCAGCTCTAAAGACAAGAGAGAGTTCAGTTAGTGAAGATGAGATCACCCCCACCCGTAACTGTCTCACCTGAAGCAGCTCCAGGGTGGGGGCCTGGCTCTTCTCCCCCACCTCTAAGATGAGCTTCTTCAATGAAGCGATCGTTTGATTGAGTTTTAACGTGTTCTCATTCAGCTTCTTCTTTGTCTCTTCTTCTTCTTTGTTCAATCTCTGAAGAAACAGGTCCTCTTCTTCAACCAGGAAGTTGTGCAGCTTTGAAAACTCCGTGCTGATTCTCATTCGCTGACTCTTTATCTTATCCTAAGGCCACATGAGATTTGCTCACTCCTTTTTCTGCCTGACCCCAGCTACTAAATTCCTTACACAATTCCCCAGTAATCCACAGTCAATCCTAATCAAACCCTCTTGAAAAGCTCCTGCCCACCCCCACTAAAATTTCCATTACTCCTTTATTTATACCTACTTGATAGCTCTGTCTAGTCATTATAGTATTCATTCATTCTTCCTAACATTTCAGTCTCTACTACTGACAAGTTTTAAACTAAAACAAACTTTCACATCTACTACTTAGTTTAGCCTTCAGAACTCGTTTAGTTTTACCAAATCTTTAGGAGTGTGAGGGTGTGTGTGTGTGTGTGTGTGTGTGCATCCATTCATCTGTTTCTTTCCACAATGCCATGGGCCCAAACCGACTCTAACCTAGGGAGTATATTTAGGAAAAAGTAGGAAGGAGAGGGGTGCTACCTTAAAGTAGAGACATGGGGATGAAGTATGCGGAACTCATTATCACCCAAAGCCACTAGCAGCAGGGACAGGTACTTCCTCTCCTATCCCCGTATCTACAAGGGGCCTGATAACTGAACTGACACCCAGAAAGCTCTTCTTTCAGTCACATGATATGGAGGAAACAGAGGTTCTGAGGCATCCAAGACTCTACGTGAACTGCAAAACCCCATGACCAAAAGGACCTCAGAAGCAAGAAATGTCCCAGACCAAAAGGACCTCAGGAGCAAGAAATATCCAACCACTTCTGCCATTACCTTCCACTGTGTGGCGTTCTTCACTTCTACATCCTGTAAATGCATGACTTTCTTCATCTTGGCCACGAGATTACGCTGAGACTTAAGAAGTTTCTCCTGCCAGCAGAAACACACACAGGTAAGAAAACACATCTCCAACCATCATCATCTTCTTTTTTCTTTTTGGTTTTTTTTTTTTTTTTTTTGAGACAAAGTCTCACTTTGTCACCCAGGTTAGACTGCAGCGGCCTGATCATGGCTCACTACAGCCTCAGCATCCCAAGCTCAAGTGATCCTCCCACCTCAGCCTCCCAAGTAGCTGGGACTACAGGCATGCTCCGTCAGGTCCAACTAATTTTTTTATGTTTCGTAGAGACAAAGTCTCCCTATGTTGCCCAGGCTGGTCTTGAACTCCTGGGCTCAACAGATCCTCCCACCTCAGCCTCCCAAAGTGCTGGCATTACAGCCATGAGCCACCACGCCTGGCAACTTCATTTTTTAAGAGCTAAAAGTCACCTAATCAAAACAGAGAATGAGATTGAGAAAATGCTGAAGACGGTCACAGGCCTATGATAAGAACTATTCTGGTCTGAAATCATCACAACACTATATTGAGTTTTCCTGGTAAGTTAGCAAAAACTAAAAACTGTTAGAAGATTAGCAAATATCTACTACTGGCAGGGAGAAGGCCTCTGGCACCACAGGAGATTAAAAAGGTGCCATTTTTTGATGGACAACTGGCAGAATTTAACAAAATTTTAAATGGGTATAATGCTACTTCTAATAATCTATGCAACAAAACACTAGCAAAAATAACCAATATGTAAAGAAATGGTCACTATAGCATTATTCATTATCCACTAATTAGGAATTATTAAATAAATTATGTTATATTGATACTTTGCATCAATTTCAGGTAGCTGTCTATATATTGACATGAAATACACAATAAGTTGAAAGCAAGCCATAAGACAATATGTATTGTACAATTCTGTTTTGAAAAGAATAAACGTGTCTATGCGCATACGTGTTTATCTATGTGTGTGTATTTGTATGTGAAAGCAAGGGAAATCTGGAAGGATGTATACCCAAGTATTAACATTGGTGACTTCCAAGGAAAAAGAATCGCTTACGAATTTGGAGGTGGGGTACTAGAAATTTTATGCATTTTTGCTTTAATTTCTACAAGTGGCATATGCCATTTTTGTAATTTAAAAACCCGAGTAAGTTATTAAAAAATAAAGCAAGTCAATCAACATTGACAAATTGGGCTGAGGGGCAGCACCCGATAGTAGGATGTCAGCTGCGAGTGCAGAGATGGAAGCAGAAATGTTAGAGAAACACACAAGAGAAAAACCCACAGGAACTGATGATCAAATGGCTGCAGGAGGAAAGGGTCCAGATTTAGCCCCTCAGTTGTGGTTTAAGTAACTGGATGGACTGCAGGTTATTTATCAAATTAGAAAATATAGGAAGAAGAGCAGTGTGTAAATGGGAGGAAGGAAAATAAATTTCACCTAAATAAATTGAGTCTGAGATGCCTGTGGGACATCCAAGTGGATATGTTAGCAATTAGAGTTGGGAAGGAGATCTATGCTGCAGAAGCAGATTTCGGGATTAAAGCACAGGTGGCAGTTGGAGCCTTGGGTGAGCGTAAAATCACCCAGTAAGATTCTACAGAGTAAGAGGATCAAGGCTAGAACTGGCAACAACTACATTTAAGCAGTATGTAGAAAATAAAAATCCTGCAAAGAAGCTAAGGTGAGCAGTTGGTGAAAAACCAAGAGAGAATGGTTTCTCCTATGCCAAAGGAAAAGACCATTTAAATTACAAAACTAGTGAATAGTGTCAAATGCTGGAGGGTGGCCTGGGCAACTTTCTGTAAGTCTCACTATATGTCAAAATAAACAAAAAATTAAAAAAATTAAAAATAAATTTAAAAAACTAAAAGAAAAGAAATGATTAGAACTAAAAAATAATCTGTACAACTTTTTAAATTCTTCCCCAGAAAACTAACAATTACTAATAGGTATAACTTTTCATCCAATCATTTACAAGTGACAATGGTTAAAATCAAGTTAAATAACTGACAAGGTTGATAACATCAAAGTTGGCAAGGGTATGGAGCAACTGGAACTCTTACACAACATTAGCAGGCGAATGAAATGCTACCACCATTTTGGAAGAAGGTTCAGTGTAAAACTAAACATACATTAATCCTAGGGTACAGCAATTCTATTCCTAGACCCAGGAAAAATGAAAACATGTACCCATAAATAGACCTGTACAAGAATATTCATCGCAGCTTTATTCACAATAGCTAGAAGCTGGAAACAGTCCAGGTATTCATTGATAGGAAGGTGGATAAATAATGGCAAAAACCGCAATTACATTTGCACCAACCTATACAAAACGGATAAATCTCAAAATCAATATGCTGAGCAAAAGGATCCATACAGACAATGGAATTCCATTTATATGAAGTTCCGGAACAGGCAAAACCTAATTTGTGTTTGAAAAAAAATCAGAACGGTGGTTGCCCTGGTAGGGGAAGGGTGCAGAGAATAACTGGGAAAGGGCATGAAGGAATTCTCTGGATGGTAATATCCTTTATCTTGAGAAGGGCATTTGTCAAAGCTCAGCAAATGTACAACTAAGATTTGTGTTTTTCATGGTATTAAATTTTACCTCAAAAAATACCATAGGCCAGGCACGGTGGCTCACACCTGTAACCCCAGCATTTTGGGAGGCCAAGGCAGGTGGACAGCTTGAGGCCAAGAGTTCGAGACCAGCCTGGGCAACATGGTGAAACCCTGTCTCTACTAAAATACAAAAGAAATAGCCAGGTGTGGTGGCACAAGCCTGTAATCCAGCTACTTGGGAGGCTGAGGCATGAGAATCGCTTGAACCCAGAGGCAAAGGTTTCAGTGAGCCGAGATCACACCACTGCACTCCAGCCTGGGTAACAGAATGAGACTCTACATATTAAAAAAAAAAAAAATACCATAAACAAATGTTAAATCTGGTTAATGATATACATGCTGAAGTATTTTGTTTGCAATTGAATTTTAAAAGCATCAAAAGGAAATAAGAATTGATGTATTCAGAGAGATACAGACAAATGGACAGCTATGTGATAAAAGAGTCAAATGTTAATGGTAGAATCTACATGTGGGTACACTGGTGTTACTACAAAATTCTTCCAACTTTGATGTATGCTTGAAATTTTCATAGTAAAATGAAATAGGAAAACAAAATTAAATTATAAAAGGGATTCCTACAGTTCTGTTAAATGGCACAATACCATCTGTGCTATTCTGTTTCTACCATGATGTTTCCTAACATTATATCATCTATTTACTATCTCTAGTAGTTAACTTTAATAGGCATGTAACCCTGCTACTCTCTCATGTAATTTCACTTTATTCAATTATAACTGCCGCTTTGTGGTCACTGTCAAATTTGATGTATATGAGGTTTGTAATGAGATATATATTAGTTCCTTCAAATAGGACCAAGTTTTTGAAAGTTTTCACTTTGCTTGATAATGAAAAATATAATAATCTACTAAATAGAGATTTTCTATGTCTTAAAAAGCCCTAACAAGTCAGTATGCATGAATTCTCTCATATGGTTCTACTACTCAAGACTCTACCCAAGTTTTTTTCAATCTGGCCACAGTTGGAATCTAAACTGGGAGGTGAGTTAACTTGACAGCCTTGGTGGAAGTTAGAAAACACTTTCCCTGCAACAACAGAAACTGCCAGGAGGTGGCAGGAGCGCAACACCAAGCATTTCAATCTGGGTTAGAAATACCAGAAATTTTAAAAATCACTCTCTCAGCTAGGTGCGGTGGCTCACGCCTGTAATCCCAGCACTTTGGGAGGCCAAGGCGGGCAGATTACGAGGTCAGGAGTTCCAGAGCAGCCTGACCAACATGGTGAAACCCCGTCTCTACTAAAAATACAAAAACAAATTAGCCAGGCATGGTGGCGCACACCTGTAATCCCAGCTACTCAGGAAGCTGAGGCAGGAAAATCGCTTGAACCCGGGAGGTGGAGGTTGCAGTGAGCTGGGATCGCGCCACTGCACTCCAGCCTGGGCAACACAGTGAGACTCCATCTCAAAAAAATAAATAAATAAATAAATAAATTTTTTTAAAAATCACTTTCTCTTAATTTAGCACCAGAAAATTGTATGTATATGAAAACACAAGTGTAATAAAAGAGCATACTTTTATAGAATGAAGACATTTACTGACTTGTGATCATGTAGCTCAAACAACATTAAACTTCCAAAGATCTTAGTTTCACTCTAGACCTTCAAACCAGCTGTGCATCTGTGAGCAAGTCAGCCTTGCTTATTTCCTGGATCAAGGCTTCCTTAACTATAAAATGAAGACAACTGGACTAAATGTCTCTTAAATACCATCCCAGCTCTTGAGTTCTATGAATTTCAGTCACTGTAACTTCTGCAATTGATCCAAGCTGGTAGGTGTACTTTGGAAATATACCTCAAATCTACCTACATGCCAAACCCCACTGCCACCGCTAGTTGAAGCCACCATCATCTTTTGTCTGACAACTACAATAACCTCCCGACTGCTCTCCCTACTTACAGTCATGTCCTTCTCTCATACAATATCCACAACGCAGCCACAGTGGCACGATCATAGCTCACTGCAGCCTCGAACTCCTGAGTGCAAGTGATCCTCTAGTCTCGGCCTCCCGAGTAGCTGGGACTACAGATGTGCATCACTACATCCAGCTAATTTTTGTATTTTTTGTAGAGATGGGATCTCACAGTTGCCTAGGCTGGTCTTGAACTCCCGGACTCAAGCAATCCTCCTGCCTCAGCCTCCCAAAGTGCCAGGATTATAGGCATAAGCCACCACACCTGGCCTTGGAATAACTTTTCTAAAAACTAATCAGATATTGTCACTCTCCTGCTCAAGATTCTTCACTGGCTTTCCTCTTCACCAAGAAAATCTGAACACTTCATTGTGGCCCAACATAAGCTGACCGCTGCCTACATCTCGTTTCACATCTCATGCCACCTTTCCCCTTGCTCTTGGTCCTCCAGGTGCAGAGACCTTCTTCCTACCCCATAAACATATCCAGCTCTCCCAGCCTCAGGGCCTCTTCCCACAGTTCCTCAGATGGCAGACTCTGCATCCAGCAAGTTTCAGCTGCAATGTCACCTCCTAAGAGAAGACTGCTCCCTTCTCTGGCATAGCACTTTTTCTTTTTTTCTTTTTTTTTTCTTGAGACGGAGTCTTGCTCTGTCACCCAGGCTGAAGTGCAGTGACATGATCTCGGCTCACTGCAACCTCCGCCTCCCGGATTCAAGCAATTCTCCTGCCTCAGCCTCCCAAATAGCTGGGATTACAGGTGCCCACCGCCGCACCTAGCTGATTTTTGTATTTTTAGTAAAGACAGGGTTTCACCATGTTGGCCAGGCTGGTCTCAAACTCCTGACCTCAAGGGATCCTCGCGTCTCAGCCTCCCAAAGTGCTGGGATTACAGGCGTGAGCCACTGCACCTGGCCTAGGATAGCACTTTCTTTTTCTTTCCCAGCATGCCATCACCATCTGTGATTATTTCATTTATTTGTCTGTCTGCTATCTGCCTCCCACCCTCAGCCCAACTGGACTGTGAGCTCCATGGAAAGCCTTTACTTGTCTTGTTCACCACTGGATTCCCAGTGCTGCATCTGGTGCTGTGCCACAGCATCTGACACAAAGCCAGTGCTCAATAAACATCTTAAATTAATTAACAGAATGGAGGGATTAGCTCCTAGAGTCAGGCATGAAGGAAAAAAGAGCTGCACTTGGAGGCCTTTTCCATGCAAACAATTTGCATCTGGAGATTTATGAAGCTATTTCTCTTTCTCTTTTCTCTTTTTCTCCCCTCACCATAACGGGTATAGGATGGGGATATTTTCCATGGATTTAGGGAACTTCCAGCTGTCCAACTTTTAAAACACAGTCCATCCATCTGAGTATATGCTGAGAATGGGATGCTTGGAAATAAAGCAGCTTCACCCAGGGGCAGTTTATGTTTTTCTAACTAACTTGGGGTGGGGATGGAATGAAAGGTGGTTGAATAGGGCAGTGACTAAGCAGAGGAGGATGGAGAGATGGGCAGGTATCAGGGAATTCCGGCCAGTGACCTGGCTCCTGAACACCTACGAAGTCAACCTTGTGACATTCAGCCCATCCCAGCGTAACCCTTACCCATCCACTCCTGTCCTGTTGGGCCATTGTGTTTAATCCTGAAATCCCACCTCTTCTAAGAAGTCTTCTCAGATTAGTTGTGGCAGAGTGAAAAGTGTAAAGGATTAGGGGTTAGAAGACCTCAGTTCAAGCATAGCCACTTCCTAGTTCTGTGACCTCGGGGGCATGTAACCTCACATCTCTGTGGCACAGTTGCCTCATCTTCAAAAAGGGAATAACAGAATCCACCTAATAGGATGTCTATGAAGATTAAAGAATTACAGTATGAAAAATGCTTAGAACTGTGGGTGGTACGTAAGAAGTAATGAACAACTGATAGCTATTACTGCTGAAGATGGAAGATTTAAGGGCTATGTTCCCCTTTCATACCCATCCACTTATATTTCCCTCGGCCCCCACCCACAAGTGTATTTTCCCTTCCATTTATCTGATGGGTCCTCTCCATGTCTTTTGCTGGCTACCTACCATTGGTGTTTCCCAAGCTTCTCTTTGTGCCTTTTTTTACTCTCTATGTGGTCCTCCTAGGAGAATCTCATCTTCTTACTTCTTCCATGACTTCAAGAACAGGCTGAGGATTCTAAAATATTATCTCTAGCCTCCAAGGCACCCCACCTCCTGTCCCTCTTCCTTGGACTTCCTGTCACAATTACTTCACACTCAGTACATTCCACAAGCATGGGATCTTCTGTCCTAAGACTACGCTTCCTCCTGTGTACCTTACCTCGGTTAACCTGACAGTCATCTACCTGCCATCTGAAGCAGAAATCTGAACTACCATCCAAGACTCCTCTCTCTCTCACCCACCAAGTCTAATTGATCACCAAGTCATTCAACTCCAGCTCATTATCACTCCATCCCTCCCTCTCCATCATCCCTGCCCTGAACTAATTCAGGTCTTTATTACCTCCTGCTTAAAATGGTACAAGAGCAGCCTAATTAGTCTTCTCTTCCATTCATCCACGTGGATGTCAAAGTTACCTGTCTAAAACAAAAAAACCGATCATATCATTCCCTGCCTTAAAACCCTTTAATAACTCCCCACTGCCTGAAAGAGAAAGTTCAATCTTTTTACTATGGCAAACAAGATCCTTCATGATAAGGCCCTGCCTTTTTCTTCAAGCTCATGGCCCACCATCCTCCTTCCCATGCTCCATGCTCCAGAAGTACTGAGCAACCTCCAGTCCTCTCACACACCACATGCTATCCCACTCCACCACATTTGGAATATGCTGTTCCTTTGGCCTGAAATACCTTCTTTCCTACCTCTACTCACCCTTGAAGAGCTAACACATTTAACTCCTCAACGGAGCCTTTCCTCACTCTTCAGTGATCACTCCGACCTCAGACCTTCTGTACACTTGGTAAATACTTCAGCTACTCTCACACACACTGAAATTAATGTTCTACACGCTTAAGTTCCTTACAAGACAAAGCCCATGTCTTTCTCATCCACTTATGTCCAGATTCTAAAACAATGTTTGGCAAATAGTAAGCATCAATAAAGGTTACTGAGTGAAGGAATGAACATACACTTTCTAGTCCAGCTTTGCGTCTGTTTCCTGTTCATAGTCAGCTGGTACAACTGTACAGTATTTTACAGTTTCCAAACATTTTCACTGTGTCATTAAATTCATGTGTTTGGCCAGGAAAGGTTGCTCACGCCTGTAATCCCAGCACTTCGGGTGGCCAAGGTGGGTGGATCACCTGAGGTCAGGAGTTCGAGACCAGCCTGACCAACATAGTGAAACCCTGTCTTCACTAAAAATACAAAATTAGCTGGGCATGCTGGCAGGTGCCTGTAATCCCAGCTACTCGGTAGGCTGAGGCAGGAGAATCACTTGAACCCGGGAGGTGGAGGTTGCAGTGAGTTGAGATCTCACCACTGCATTCCAGCCTGGGCAACAAGAGCGAAACTCCGTCTCAAAAACAATAATAATAAAATAAATAAATAAATTCATGTGTTCATGTACTTACTGCATATCAATTCTGCTGGAGACCACTGGAGTTACACCATCAGTAATGGGAGGGGGTGGGGCTACTCTGGAAAGGATGATCAGGGAAGGTCTTCAAGCTAAAAGCTAAAAGGATCTAAAGGATAGATGTGGGTAGAGAAAGAGAACAGACTTGAAACAAAAGCAAGAAAGCCAGTATGGCTGAAGCAGAGTAAGGTAAAGTGATTTATTCAGCTGGAGCTTCTTAACCCATGAGATAGGACGGATAATCCCCAAATTCAAATGTTACAGGATTTTCCCAACTGATGAAGGAAGCTAGTAACAAAACCCAGCCTCATCATTACAAGCTAGGCTTTTCCCAAATCATCAGCTGTCTATGACATTTACAGATACAGACAGGCACTGTCCAATACAGTATCCATTTAGCCATACAAGCACCTGAAACGTGGATATTCCAAACTGCTATGTGTTGTAAATGTAAAATACACACCAATTTCAGACCTATTATGAAAAAGGAGTATAAAATATCTCATTGAGGCCGGGCGCGGTGACTCACACCTTAATCCCAGCACTATGGGAGGCCAAGCAGGGCAGATCACTTGAGGTCAGGAGTTCGAGACCAGCCTGGCCAAGATGGTGAAACCCCTCTATACTAAAAAACAAAAATTAACCGGGTGTGGTGGCGTGTGCCTGTAATCCCAGCTACTCGGGAGGCTGAGGCAGGAGAATTGCTTGAACCCAGGAGGAGGAGGTTGCAGTGAGCCAAGATCGCGCCACTGTGCTCCAGCCTGGGCAATAAAGTGAGACTCCATCTCAGAAAAAAAAAAAAAAAAAAAAAAATCTCATTGATAATTTTCATCTCAGCTTTGAATATTTGGGGTAATCAGATTAAATAAAATATATTATTACAATTAACGTCACCTCGTTTCCTTATCTTACCAGAAAGATTTTAAATTACATATGTGGTTTCTATCGGACAGCAGCAGCACACACCCTCTCAGTATGTTTTTCTTTATTATGAGCTCCCCAAGGGCCAGTTTATTGAAAATTCTGCACAATGATTGCTGAGGTTTGCACCTCCCCTCCTCTCATTCCAGTTTTAACCCTAGCTCTGAAATTCGTGTTTTGCTTAACTTCTCTGAGTTTCAGGGGCTTTTCATGCTTCCAGTAGGAATGACAGCCACTTCGTGGTTCTTTTAGGAGCATTAAGTAAACTTTATCGGGCAACACTGACAGCCCCGTCATAGTCACCGCGACGGCCAGCTCACCCGGTAGCTCTCGAAGGCCTCGTCGATGGGTGCCATGGCGTGAGTCTGGTGCTCCTGGGACTCCCTGCACACCAGGCACACTGGCCGCTGGTCGTCCTCGCAGAAGAGCCGCAGCGGCTCCCAGTGGCGGCCGCACAGGCCCGGGGGCACGGGGCCCAGGCGCCGGCGCTGCGTCTTCTCAGTCAGCCTGGCCAGGGCCCAGTTGGGTCGCAGCGCGGCGGGCGCCGATGGGTGCCGACATTCGGGGCAGGGGAACGGGCCGCCGCCCGGCGCCCAGCTGCGGTGCAGGCAGCCGCGGCAGAAGTTGTGGCCGCACTCGATGGACACCGGGTCCTGGAAATAGTCCAGGCAGATGGGGCAGGTCAACTCCTCCTGGATGTCCTCAGCTTCCATGCTGCTTCCCTGCCGCGGAGACGGAGTCCGACGTGAGGCGCGGGAGAGGCCAGCAAGCTGCGAGCGGCCGCGGGGAGGCCAGACGACTTCCGAACCGCCGCCACCGCCTCACGTAAAAGGGTACAACGCAGGTTCTCTTCCGGGGTTCAGGACCCAAAAAGAACGCGCGGACGTTGCCCGGCCTGAGCGCGCAAGACCGGAAGCTGCTGGGTATCCGCGCCGGAACCGCGAGGGGGTTGGTCCAGGCCTAGGCGCGGGGCAGGACGGGACCGGTGAGCAGCTCCTCCAAACAGCTATAGAGACCCAGAAATGCCTGTGGAAAGCTACAGAGGACTTGGGCAAGGCGTTAGAGCCGGACGTTGTGGTCCCTGGGGGAGCCAACCGGGGAGGTGCCTATGATCTTTCTTTCCAAATTTGAGGGTTCAGGTCTGTGTTCGCCTGCTGGTTAGACCGATTTAAGTTTTAGAGTCCCAGGAGTTCTGGGCGAGCTGCAGCCTAGGGGCCTGGAAGGCCAGGAAGACTTGAAGGATCTGTGTTGGTAGGCCTGGAGTTTGGCTAACGTGGGGATGATTTGGATTCTGAGATGCAGATACATTGCCTTTTTGGTATCCAATTTGAAAAGTAGCAACCATTTTGCTATCCCAAAGAACATCCATGGAGGCTTTCAACAAATAATATGCTCACCTGTTTCAGGGAATTATCTATATCCCTTAAGTGGATTTTCGATCTTGTGTTTCTGAGGTGCTTTGCTTTTTATTCTTCCCACTTTCTTCCTTTTCTTGTGAATATTTGTTTAAAACAAAAAAAACTCTGGACTGACAAATTTAATAGAAGCTATTTGCACAAAGAACAGTTCATGAATTGGGCAGCACTCAGAACCAAAAGAGGTTCAGAGAGCTCTGTCCAGCAGTGTGACCTGCTAGCTTTTATAGGAAGCAAAGTAGAGAAATCACCTGATTAGCTAACATCTAGCTGTCTGCCTTATTTGACAATGATATGATGAGGCATTTGCCTTATTGGGGCATGGTCTGATCAGTTGGCTGTCTGTTATTTGCTGAAGCTCGGCCGTGATTGGCTGAAACCCAGCTGTTATAAAAAATAAAGTAAGTTAGGCTTCAGTTCGTTTACATACTAAGTCAGGTTGTATTTTGTTATATGGGAACTCAAGTACCAAGACAGCCTCAGGCTAATGGGCTTTTGCTTATTTAACAGATTTTTCATTCTTTTTATGTCCCAATATCAAATACTGCCTTTCCTATAATAATTTTTCTCAGTAAGTAGTATGATTAAATGATTAGAAAAAGGGGTTCTTGAGGTATCTGTTTGGGGGTTATTGATGAAAGTTCCACTGAATATTTCTAAAACATTTAAATTGGACAACTAATGAATGGATTTTCTTTGCAAATTGGAATACTCTATGGAGAAGGGATCTGGTTCTTTAATAGGGACCAAGGAGGAAGGAATACTCTTAACAGTTACTGATGTTTACCATGAGTGTTTATGGCATCTGTGTGTCTATATGTTTACCTAAGTATTGAATGAGAAGTTTCAGCATTCCTGCAAAGTATTTATTCCCCTTACAGTAGTCATTTAAATCTTTTCAGGTAAATCCCTTAAAATCCTTATGTCTTTATTCCTGCCATACCAGAGATGACCTTCCTTCTTTACTAAGTGAGGCTCCCTAATTAACAATTTTTCTCCATCACAAAATGTCTATAAGTCTGTATACTAGCCAAGGTTCATTCAGAGAAGTGGAATCACTATGTTTCTTTATGTTCGCAGGGCAAGCAGTTAAGAAGGGAAGATGAACATAAAGTAGGGAAGAGCAAGAATGAATTGGAACCTAAGACACGAGCTGGTCATTCTTTCACTGTCTCCAACTTTAAAGATATGAGTATCCTTGCTAGAGGAGCTGACACTCTTTGCCACAGGACTAGACACACACACGGCTCAGGAATCAAAAAAGGTGAAGGAAGACTCAGGGAAAAGCTTCTGCCCCATCCCAACAAGGTGAACCAGCTGATTGGTGACAAAGTAGATGAGCCGCAGTAGCACCTAGTGTCCCTGCACCACCGTTTCAAGTATAAAACTGGAGGGATGCTTCAGTTCTCCCCTTCAAGACTTACACAACCATGTCTCTGTTGGGCTATTCTAACCAGAAACAAAAGGAAAGGAAATTCTGGGAAACATAGTTTAGCTTAGCAAAGTTGATACATTACAAAATTACCACTGTCCACTCTGCATCGAGTTGACATCCATACAGACCTCTTTAAAACACACTTTCAAAATAAAGCCCACACCCTACACATAAGCTATCTCTAGAGAAATTTGAAGTCTGTTGTGCACTGAGGATAACCACAACAACAAACTGTAAACCTAGCCCAATTTCTGACTAGACTGATACCACCGAACCACCGCTATGCACTCAAGAGCACTAAAGGCCTAGCAGAAGGAAAGACACACTCATCTCCAAGCATAAAAACAATCTTTACTTCATACTGTGAAGAGAGAATTGAAAAAATAATTTAAGCAAAAAAAATACAACATGACCAACTTCTAACAGAAAGAAAAAAAGACGCATACAGAAAGGCAAGAAAAAACACAGTCCAAAGAGATAAAACAATCATTAGAACCAGATTCATAAGACATAGACATTAGAAATATCAGAGAATTTTAAATAACTGTGATTAATGTGATGAAGGCCCTAAGGGGAAAGGTGAACAAAATGCAAGCTCAGATGGGTGATTTTAGCAAATAGATGGAAACTATCAGGAAAAATAAAATGGAAACTATAAAAATAAAAAAATATAATAATAGAGATGAAGAATGCCCTCCATGGGCCCATTAGGAGACTCAACACAGTTGAGGAAAAAATCAGACTTGAAGGTAGGTAAATAGAAATTGCTGAAACACACACACACACACACACACACACACAAAAAGAGTGACAGAAACAGAACACAGCATCCAAGACTGGTGGGAAAATATCAACATCAAATCAAGAAATAGGCGCAGTGGCTCACGCCTGTAATCCCAGCACTTGGGGAGGCCGAGGCAGGCAGATCACGAGGTCAGGAGATCGAGACCATCCTAGCTAACGCAGTGAAACCCCGTCTCTAGTAAAAATTCAAAAAAATTCCCAGGCATGGTAGCAGGCACCTGTCGTCCCAGCTACTTGGGAGGCTGAGGTAAGAGAATTGCGTGAACCCGGGAGGCGGAGCTTGCAGTGAGCTGAGATCACACCACTGCACTCCAGCCTGGGCAACAGAGCAAGACTCTATCTCAAAAAAAAAAAAAAAAATCAAGAAATAATGGCTGAGAATTTCCAAAATTTGTAAGACACCAAACCAATCCAAGGAGCTCAGAGAACACAGAGCAGGATAAATTCTTTAAAAAGAAACTAAGCTTATTGTATTCAAACTAAGCTTATTGTATTGATACCTGGTAGTTATAACTTACCAAATACACTGCCCAACATCTCCAGATGATCTATTATTTCTGAAAGTTTCCTTTATTACATTTCTTACTTCAGGGAGATATAGCCTTCGCTTCATGTTATGGTCAGTGGTGCAGTCAGTATTCTCAGAAAGAAAGTACTGGTTCCATTTTACCTCCATCTTTTGTTTCCTGTCAGAAAACCTACCATACCACCAAGTACTCCTTCTCTACACTGCCTCTGATATTTAAGTAATTTGAGAATTCTGTTGAGACTATCTCCCTTTTTTGGTATGATGAATCTGGTCCTAAATTGCATGCCAAAGACTTTGAGAACTAAACTGTAGACCCAGATCTCATGTCCCAGACTGGCCTTTTGTTACCCACACAATGAATGGGTTAAATTGCTTGGCAGGGGACAGTCCAATGACCACAACCAAGGAGGATTTCCCAGGGGGATTTTATTACTTGCGATAAGTAAGGAGGACACTGGGGAATAATTCCCCAAAGCAATGCCTCCCTGAGCAATGGTGCAAACATGGCTTTTATTAGTCTGGTTAGCTGAGTCATTGTATGTAGAGGTGGAGTCAAGGCAGCGCAGTCCCAGTTGTCGGTCATGCTGCTACATATGTCACATGTATAGAAAATGGTGAATAAGCTCCTCCTTGGACAGGATTTTAAGTATGGTGATGAGGAAAGTTGGCCAAAGTTCATCTCCAACTCAGGCATCTCTGGGTCCAACTGGTCTTTGTTTTTCCTGGGCTAAGCTTCTTCCTGGAACTTTTTAAAACAAAAATTCAAGATGTAACAGTTACAAGTGTGTAACTTTTTCACAGTGCGTACCCAAAAACCCAAGGACCCTGGGTTACACTTTAGGTGCCACCCATGTGGGACCTATCAGAAGAGTACTACAAAGGCTTTGAAAACTGAACTGACATTGGAACCACAACCCTCAGAAGGCTGGTCAAAACTTATGACTTGAACCCAAGTGGGTTAATTACCTTTTAAAACATAAATATCAACATCCTCCACCAAATTTAACCAAGACCCAGAGCATCCTAATGACATTCAAAATGTCCAGGATACAATCGATATTAATTGGCAGGTGAAGAACCAGGAAAATCTCAACTCACGTTGGGAAAAAATGTAACAGATGCAGAATGTAAGTTGCCACACATGTTGGAATTATCAAGACTATAAAGCTGCTATTCAAATGGAAAGTTTAAAAGTCTCAGAGAAGTAATAGAAAATATAAAGAATAGCCCCATGGAAATTTTAGAACGGGAAAATACAAAAACCGTCATCACATCATATCCGGGGCACATGCTGTCAACATTGCTTATCACTGTTGATGTTAACCTTGATCACCCGGCTGAGGTAGTATTTGACGGGTTTCTCCCCTGTAAAGTTATTCTTTCCCCTCCCCCTATTTTACTGTTTAGTGGGAAGTCACTATGTGCAGCCCATGCCTAAAAAGGGAGTAGTTGGTGGGCACGGTGGCTCACGCCTGTAATCCCAGCACTTTGGGAGGCTGAGTGGGTGGATCACCTGAGGTCAGGAGTTCGAGACCAGCTTGGCCGACATGGTGAAACCCCGTCTCTGCTAAAAATACAAAAATTAGCCAGGCATGGTGGTGCACGCCTGTAATCCCAGCTATTCAGGAGGCTGAGGCAGGAGAACTGCTTGAACCTGGGAGGCAGAGATTGCAGTGATCCTGCCATTGCACTCCAGCCTGGGCGACAAGAGCAAAATTCCATCTCAAAAGAAAAAAAAAGTGAGTAGTTATATTTCCCCTCCTTGCGGTGGAGTATCTACATTCTTCTGCATGAGAAATTTGTCAGTTATCTCCTATTTATTCAATTATTTATATTATGAACTCATGGATTCCTATTTTATACTTTGGGTATAATCCAATACTATGTTGTTTATTTTACTGCTCAGATTATTCCTGTGTTGGCCATTGGGAACTTTTTCAGTTGACATCTGTGTCCCTTTGACAAACTCCTGTCATTTTGTGGGGAAGAGGGAGTAGCACTTTCTTACTTTCTACCGCTACAAAATCCCCCAGTCTTATCTTGTATTTCTCTTCCCTAACCCTAAAGTCAATCATTCTCATTTCTCTAATGATAAATGATGTTAAACATCTTTTCATATGCTTTCTTATTATCTGTATATCTTCTCTGATGATTACCAAGGATGGGAAGGGTAGTAGGGGGAAAGTGGAGATGGTTAATGGGTACAAAAAATAGAATGAATAAGAATTAGTAGTTGATAGCACAACAGGGTGATTACAGTCAAAAATAATTGTACATTATAAAATAACTAGTATAATTGGATTTTTTATAACAAAGGCTGAAGGCTTGAGGTGATAAATACCCCATTTACCCTGATGTGACTATTACACATTGCATACCTGTATCAAAATACCTTGTATACCCCATAAATATATAACCTACTATGTACCCATTTAAATAAAAAAGTTTTTAAAAAAGAAATAGTGCTGAGACAATTGAATATCCACATGCAAAAGATAAAGTTTGACATTTATCTTACACCATACACAAAAATTAACTCAAAACCAACCAGAGACCTAAATGTAAGAGCTGAAACTATAAAACTCTTATGGAAACATAGGCATTAATCTTTATGGCTGTGAATTAGGCAATAGTTTCTTAGGTAATACACAAAAATCATAAGCAACAAAAGAAAAAATTGGATGTTAGACTTCATTAAAATTTAAAACTTTTGTGCATCACTATCAAGAAAGTGAAAGACAATCATAGAATGGGAGAAGATATTTGGAAATCATACATACAATAAGTATCTAATACCCACAATATATAAAGAGCTCTTACAATGCAACAACAAAAATACAAAAAACTCTATTTATAAATGGGAAAAGGATTTGAATAGACATTTCTCCAAAGAAGATATACAAATAACCACTAAGCACATGGAAAATGTTCAATGTAATTAGCCATTAGGCAAGTGCAAATCAAAACTACAATGAGATACCACTTCACACCCACTAGGATGGCTAGAATTTAATAGATAAATAAAAAGTATTCCCACATTGCTGGTAGGAATGTAAAAATAGTGCAGCTGCTGTGGAAAAGAGTTTGGCAGTTCCTCAAAAGTTGAAATGTGGAGTTTCCTTATGACCCAGACATTCTATTCCTGGTTATTTACGCAAGAGAACTGACAACATGTGTTTACACAACACTAAAACTGGGGCCAGGTGTGGTGGCTCAGGACTGTTGTTCCAGCACTTTGGGAAGCTGAGGCAGGCAGATAACCTGAGGTCAGGAGTTTGAGACCAGCCTGGCCAACATGGCAAAACCCTGTCTCTACAAAAAATACAAAAATTAGCTGGGTGTGGTGGTGCGCACCTGTAGTCCCAGGTACTCAGGACGCTGAAGCAGGAGAATCACTTGAACCCAGGAAGTGGAGGTTGCAATAAGCCAAGATCACACCACTGCACTCCAGTCTGGGTGACAGAGTGAGACTCCATCCCAAAAAAAAAAAAAAAGTGGTACACATATGTTCATAGCAACAGTGGTCATAAGAGCCAAAAAATGGAAACAACCCAAATGTCCTGAAACTGAAGAATGTATAAACAAAATGTGGTATCTCCTTAAACAAAATGTGGTATATCCCAACAGTGGAATAACACTCAACCATATAAAGGAATGTAATACTGAAACATGCCACAACATGAATGAACCTCAAGTTATGCTCAGTGAAAGAAGCCAGACATGAAAGACCACATATTGCATGATTCCATTTGTATGAAAGAGTAGGAAAACCAATAGAGACAAAACCATATGATGGTTGCATGTTTTGGGTGCTAATAAGAGTTTGAGAGTAACATGAGGGGGTAGGGTTTTTTTAAGTTGATGAAAATGTTATTAAATTGGTAGTGTTGATGGATATACAACTCTGAATATACTAAAGGCTATTTAATTGTATACTTTTGTCACTGGTAGAGGATAATGACTGCAAGTTGTCCAGGTTCTTGGCGTTTTGAACAAGGAATTGGACAAAATTCCTAGCAAAGCAAAGAAAGGATGAAGCAACAAAAGAACGAAAGCAGGGATTTATTGAAAACCAAAGTACACGCCACAGTGTGGAAGCAATCCGAGCAGTGGTTCAAGGGCCCGGATACACAATCTTCTTGGGTCCCAATACCCACTAGAAGTTTCCCTTTGGCCAGTTCATGCTTTGCAGAAAGCAACCAATCAGAGGCTAGGGAGAAGTTACGAAGTTGCAAAGGAAAACTCATCTGCAAACAGCCTGATTTGTTGGGGACAGGCAATTTCCCATCTGCTGCACAGAAAAGGTGGGGGTGTTGCAAAGGGAGTAGCCTCTGGTCCTTGTGTTACTTAGGCAAGGAAAGTTAGAGTTTTCCTTTCAATTTAGTCCTAGGAAGTTGGCGTGAAACAGCCTTAGGTTCCCTTCCTCCAGAACCTATTCTCCTGCCTCACTTTAAGTGGATAAATTATATGGTGTATGAATTATATCTCAATAAAGCTGTTTTAAAAGGGGGTGGTATAAGGAAGAATTCCAAATGATGCTATTTGCGTTTTTCCTTGGTCACTTTGGCTGGGCTCTGGCTACAGTGGATGAGGGATTCTTATGAAGCACTTGTGTAGCAGGAAGAAAAAAAATTTTTCCTAGCTATTGCCAAAGCATCCCTTGGGATCCCCTAACTTACTTGGGGATAATTTGGGATTCAGAAAGAGAAAAAAAAATAGATAACTGCCTTTGTTGAGAATTTCAGGGCAAGAGAAAACTAAGAAAAGGGGGCAGCGTTCTGTTAAAAAAAAAAAAAGGGATAGAACAACACTGTCCAACAGAAATGACTAAGAGACTCGAGAAGACTGATATTCAGATTGCAGTTATCCGCCGAATCACACTGTGATGTCAGCCTCCCTTGCTGTGACTCCCAAATCAGCAAATCAGCAGTAGAACTCTACTGCCTTTTCTGTGTGGTATTGAGGGTTATGAACTTAAAGAGTAGGAACTTGGTCCAGCATGAGTTGCTGCAGTTCTGGAGACAATTGTAACAAGCTGCAACGAGAACTGCAGAAATGAAGAATGAGAATTGAGCAGAAATCAGAGCTATCAGTGATCAAGGGGGCCTAAGCCCCTGAATTCACAGTAATTTTCCTTAAGGATATGGCCGGGTATTTGAATAAATCTATAGATATTAGAGGACACTGACTTATATATGCTTGAAGCCCAGAGTTTCTGGCTTATGACATGTGCTGCAGGTCTGAGGGGCATTCGTTTACAAAACTTTGATGATAAGGGGAGCAGAGAATGTGGAAAAACAGAAAAGAGGTAAATGAAGCCACTGAGACAGGAAGGGGCATTATCTTCAGCAACAGGAATGCCAACAGCAGTCATCAATATTTATTGAGCAGGACAGGGGAGAGACACAGTTTAGGGAGGCTTCTCCCGGCTGACTCTTGAACCAAGCCCATAAAAATTGTGATGCTGACACCAGAAAATTCCAGTGAAAAGGCACAGTCAGGAAATGCTTTAGACTACATGGCCCAAGGGGCCCTTAGAGATCCTTCAACAGCCTCTAATTTGTCACAGACATGAATCCCCACTCACTGGATGTGGGAAAGAAGATTCAATCACAGGGTTTCCTTCAGGCAAGTCAGGTGTCTTTATAACTCTGCAAAGTAGAGAATCAAGAAGAAGCTGAGATTTTTCCTAAGTGGAGAGAGACCTAAATGGAAGTTCAGGAGGGACAACGGACTAGCACTCTTGTCCTTGTTCGCTGGAAGGAACCACCAAGTTGATGGGGATGGACATTGGGATAGATTTTGAGAGCAAGAGAGAACAAAGAAAAGGGTTGGGAGTGGCGGTCAGAACACATCTGCCTAGAACCCGGTTACCTACTTTGTAACATGCAGAAGTTGTACTTCCCAGAAAGGTGAGGGACCTGCCCCGGGAGGAGATCATCAGGACACAGACATCAGTGACAGGAAGAGAGCGTGTCCTTCTCACCTGCTTCTTGAAATTGCTCTTTGGTTTCCACCACTGGGAGGCTATCGGTTGCTTTCTTGTGTCTTCTGGTGCTCTCTGAAGTTGGGAAGTATTTAGAAGAGGAAGATTTGTGCTTCCAGGTCCTCCACCATCTCCCCAAACCCAGAAGCACAAGCTCCAAAAAGGTAAACAAGAGACAGAAACCGCTGACTCCAAACATGGTCTTTAGGAAAATGGTCTTCTCAGAGGGGCGGGACAGATTGCAGGTTATACTACCAAGGCAAGGTTCTCGGCGACATGCAAAGGAGCTGGGCATCTGGAACCCATACAGGTGGTACTGCAACCCCAGGGCTGCCCCCTCCAGGACAAGCCGAGCCCCCAGCTGAGCCACATAAGCCCAGAGCAGCCTGAGGCTTCCAGCCCCTGGGACATCTGTGTTGCCCTCCCGTCCCTGGATCAGGGTCTCCTCCTCCTTCCCCTTTCCTGATAATTCCCAGTGCCAGATCACGTGATACAGAGTGAAACCCATATAGAGGGCGCTGGGTACAGCCACCAAGATGACCTGGAAGACCCAGAAACGCAGCGGGGAGAGGGGGTGGAAGGCATCGAAGCAGGCAGCCTTGCAGCCCGGCTGCTGGGTGTGACACACGAATTCACTCTGCTCATCACCATAGACTCCAGGCCCACTGGCAGCCAGCAGCACAAGACGGAATCCCAGGAGCACGGGAAGCAAGAGGCGCCCCACGGGGGTGGAGCGCCGGCTCTCCTCCGCCAGCAGCCGCCGCAGGAACCTGCCACACATCCTGTTTTGGAGCAGAGGACAAGAGATCAGTGTTGTTCACTGTCCTTCAGAGGGAGCTCCAGTCCACCTTGTCACTCCTAATCCAAGGATCACTGAAGGCAAGCTTTTTTATTCCTCTCCAAGTATCTGACTGATTAAATACCAAGACTCTGATTGCACCTCTTTACTACTTAATGAAATCATCTATGTAAAATAATAACAGTGAGTGTGTGTGGTGTGGCTCTCTCTTCTGCCCTCCCCTTCTGTACTGCTGGAGTGGAGAGGAACTCTCAGGTTGGAGAGACCAGGGTACATCTTCATCTCTCTCTTTCCCTCCTTCCCTCCGTCTCTCTTTCCCAAAGGCTGAACGTAAGAGAGTAGACTGGGATGTTTCGTTAATTTTCCTTTGAGAGGTATTGCTTCCCCAGCTGATGGCTGCCAGGCCTGGTGCTCCTACAGCATCATCTTAAGCAAATTAGTGCTGATGCTGAGAGGGAATGTGCATTCTCTTGCTGTCTTCTTTTCTCTGCCTCGATGCCCTTGGATGATCACAGGTGTGTCTGGATGTCCTCTTCTCCCATCACAGTGGTAAAGTTGAGAGGTAGTTAGGTTATGGGGCTAGATGTGATGGATGAAATGAACAGAGCAAGCATCGAGGCTTGCTTTAGTCTGATGCTCTTAGGCCTTACAAGCTGAGGAAGAAGAGAACATTTGGAAGGTAACCCAGCAGAATTTACCAGAATTACGTACTATAGGATTTGGGGCCAGAGCCAGAACTGACTAGATAGAAATTCAGATTTCGACCCCCACTTGCCGTTGTTCCTTGGGCATATTATCTCCCTCATGGTGACAGGCGACCATGATCAAGGATAAGTTTCAGAAATCCCTCTGTTCCCCAGCCAAAATACCACAATGCTACAAGCCCAAGTTCACCATCTCTATATTTGTCCTAATCAGCTGCCTTCCCCAATGCCCAGCAGCTGTTTCAAACCGTCCCCATTTAGCCTAAATTCTCACTCATCTGGTTACCCTCACACTCAGAAGACCATGTGGTATGGTCTGAATGATGATCAAGATGCATATGCTAGAACCTAATACAGTAGTCCCCCCTCTTATCTGCGATTTCACTTTCTACAGTTTCAGTTACCCACAGTCAACAGAGGTCCAAAAATATTAAATGGAAAATTCCAGAAATACAAAATTAATGTTTTAAATTGTGTGCTGTTCTGAGTAGCACTATGAAATCTCACACCATCCCACCCAGGATGTGAATCATCCCTTTGTCCAGGGTATCCACGCTGTAGACGCTCCTTGCTGGTTTGTGACTTAATCGCCATTTTGGTTATCAGATCAACTATCAGTATTTTTGTATTTTAGTAGAAACAGGGTCACTATGTTGGCCAGGATGGTCTCAATCTCCTGACCTTGTGATCCACCTGCCTCGGCCTCCCAAAGTGCTGGGATTACAGGCATGAGCCACCATGCCCAGCCACAATTGTTCTATTTTCTTAGTAGTTATTGTTGTTAATCTCTTACTGTGCTAATTTGTAATTAAACTTTATCATAGGGATGTACATATGGGAAAAAAAACATAGTATATATGGAGTTTGGTACTATCCACAATTTCAGGCATCCACTGGAGGTCTTGGAACATATCTCCCACAGATAAGGTGGAAGTGCTGTACTCAGTGTGATAGTATTAAGAGGTGGAAAGGTGGAAGTGCTGTACTCAGTGTGATAGTATTAAGAGGTGGAGCCCTTACCAAGTGTCTTAGTCCATTTTGTGTTGCCACAAAGGAGAACCTGAGGCTGGGTGATTTATAAAGAGGTTTATTTGACTTACAGCTCTGCAGCCTGCACATCTGCTTAGCTTCTGTTGAGGGTTTCCATACTGTGTCAAAACATGGCAGGGAAGGTCAAAGGGGAAGAGGGACCAAACCCAAGGGGCATCCTGGCTTTACAACAACCCACTCTTGAGGGAACTAATCCATTCCCTCGAGAATGAATCCAGTTTCACAGAAGCAATAACCCACTCACTGCCACAAGAATGGCACCAAGTTATTCATGAGGAATCTGCCCCCAGGACCCAAACACCTCCCCCTAGACCCCACCTCCCAACACCATCAAACTATAGGGATTAAATTTCAACATGAGATTTGGTGGGAACAAACAAACCGTATCAAACCAGAGGTGATTAAGCCTTGAGGAAAGAACCTTCATGAATGAGATTAGTGCTCTTATAAAAGATGCTCCAGGGAGCCCCTCCATCCCTTCCCACTGTGTGAGGATACACAAGAGGTGCCATCTAAGAGGAACAAGCCCTTGCCAGACACTGAATCTGCTGGTGCCTGGATCGTGGACTTCTCAGCCTCCAGAACTTTGAGAAATAAATATCTCTTATTTATGAATTACCCTCTCTAAGGTATTTTGTTATAGCAGCCCAAACAGACGAAGACACCACGAAAACCTCTTACTCCAAAGAGAAAATAGAGACACTGATGTGAAACCCCACAGATACTACTTTCTCTTATCTTAATATTTACTTCCTTTTCTAACATTGTAGAGAAAGAAGTGGACCTACAGTTATCCAAGTTTACTCTGCCTTCCAAATCTGTGTCCTTGGGTCTCATCTTTCCTGCTTCTTCAAGGATTTGTTCCCCAAATTATCTTCCCTGTAATTTGGACTTCCCCTGTGGTCTCAGTCAGAAGGATGGGTTGAGATGAGTCCCAGGGACAATTCTAAGGGTCTCAATTGACCAGAGAAATATGTCATCATTCACCAACTGCAAGACACTATATTTTGAGCCATTAAGAGTCAGAGTTTGAGTTCATCTAGGTTGGTCACGCATCCTCCCTCAACCAGCCCCATCTGTGAGGATACCTGCAGCCCTGCCCCATCTTGTAAGTCTAGGGGGGGTGTCCCTGGATTTATGGGAAGCATCCCCAGGGCTCTGAGGGTTTCTGTCCTTCCTGTCTTGAGAGTTATCAGACTAGATGATCATTAGGTAAATTCTCAAGTCTTGCTGTCAGCCTTGTTTTATTTCGAAGTGCAGGTCCAGCACCCTCTAAACACATTTCCGTCACATTTCCAGCAGACGTGGAATTTCACACAGGGTGGGTCTGACATATTTCAAGGGTCAGGGATTCAAATCATTTCCACAGGCCGTATCTAGTGTCCCCTTTCTTTCTGTCTCTCCCATTCCCACCCCAGGCCCATGAAGAGACACCTAAATCCTCTCAGAGGCTCTCAGAACAAAGCTGAGGTCTCCAGAGCTCACCACAGAGCTTTGGGGTTTTGGAAAGGAGAGAGGGGCAACAGTAGAACAAAAGGACCTGCCCAGGGCCCCTTGATTTGGAGCTCTCATATCTAACCCTAAGCACCCTTCCTTGTCATTCACCTGCCTTCACCTGCAGCTGTTATCGCCAACACAATGCTTATGTCCCATGCTTTCAGGGCCTTCTGGAGGGTTCAGACAAAACTGTGCTTTCTGTCCCAAAGTCTGCATACCAAAGGGACCTCCCTATATGATAGCTTCCTACCCCCTTACCCCCTGCTTTTCAGGGACCCTGTGGTCTCTCCGATCTGGTCCAGCTGTCCCCAGCTCACCTTTCTCTTTCCCTAAGACCCACATCCTCCTCTCATCAACAAGTCTGCAGCTTTGCCCCACGGTGGACAGGGCCCCCAGGTCAAACTTCAGGACCTAGAGAGCTGAGGCTGAGAAGGAGGGGGAGATGTACCAAAGCCCCCAGCTCAGCATTGTTGGAAAAGCTCGGCTGAAGGGACACCCCTGTTTCTGAGTAGAGAAACAGCTTGCAAATAAAGTTGTCTGGGAGGTAGTAGAATTGGAGCTCTGTCAGGATTTTAGTCAGTGAAGCAACACCTGTGAGCTCAAGAGTTGGGAGAGGAAGGAAAGGCCAGGGTTTGGAGAAATTTTCTAATATCCAAAGAGATTTTGAAATTCCATCATGATTTTGGTGTGAATTTTTCTTATCATCTCTTGGGAGAAAATGTCCAGGATTCTGTTGGTGGCAGAATCCATGTCAAAGATTTAAGGTATGAGGGAGGGAATGCCCACCCCATCTGGCCTGGAATACCTTCTAGATGCTTTTATCCAGTGTGGCAACAGCAGCAACACTGGCATCACCAGGCATGCAGAATCTCGGGCCGTATCCTAGGCCTCCTAAGTCATATCTGAATTTTGATAATATCCTCAGGTATGATCATGTCAGAGTTGGAGAAGCCTCTCGAGAACCCAGAGCAGCCCCCCTACCACCACCACCACCACGAGGCCCTGAGCCAGCTCAGTGGCTCTCTGTCCCTGCACTCACCCAGTGGCTTTCAGCAGAAGCATTCACAACAGGGGAGAGGAGTCCTCAGGCTGGAGCCTGTGGGGTCCCACTCTTCCCTGGCCCAGCCTCCTGCCACCACCCACTTCTTTTCCCTCCCCTTTTCATTCCTGGCAGCCTTCATGAAGGGGAAAAGAATTGCAGCTGGAGCAGCAGCAGGCCTGCTGTTAAAGAATGAGTTCTGCAGAATAACCAACCCTCTGTTGTTGAGAGTAAGGGGTGTTTTCAAAGTGAACCGAAACAGGGATTTTCAGATCATCTGAAGGGGGAGCAATGGCTTCATTGTGTTTCCAGCACTGGGGCATGAAGGCAATGACAGGTAGAATAAAACCCCCCTGCTCTCCTGCCCAAAGTAGCTGAAGCACAAGCTTACCCACAGAAGAATGTGTGTGTGCACGTATGTATAAGTGTGAGTGTGTATTTGTATGTCTTTGTGTGTTTGTGTGTGTTTGCTTCATTTCCTCAGGCAGCCTTCATCCCAGAATTTGTGGTGATTTCGGGATGTCCTCTCCTCTTGGATGGGAGAATAGCACAGACTCCCCGCGACAGCATGATGGGAATCTGCTCCACGTCCCTTCAGGAATCCAGAGAACCCAGACCCCTCTCCATCAGGCCCAGGGAGAACTGTGACGCCTGTCCCCATGGCCATTCCTAGCCCCACTGCTAGAGCCAGGAATCTCTCCAGAGATACCGCCAAGAATGGGAAGCAGCAAAGTGAGGAGAGTAACTCACAGGGCTGAGGGAGTGTGCAGAGAGGGACTGGTCTCCTGTGTTCGAAGTGACAGTGCTCAGGGTCAATGCTGGACTCTTCACAGAGGAGATGCCAGAGGCAACCTCATGTATTAGTCCATTTTCACGCTGCTAATGAAGACATACCTGAAACTGGGCAATTTACAAAAGAAAGATGTTCAGTGGACTTACAGTTCCACGTGGCTGAGGAAGCCTCACAATCATGGTGAAGGCAAGGAGGAGCAAGTCATATCTCACATGGATGGCAGCAGGCCAAGAGAGAGCTTGTGCAGAAAAAAAAACCTATGAAAACATCAGATCTCCTGAGACTTATTCACTATCACGAGAACAGCACAGGAAAGACCTGCCCCCATGATTCAATTACTTCCTACCAGGTCCCTCCCACAACATGTGGAAATTCATGATGAGATTCGGGTGGGGACACAGCCAAACCATGTCACCTCGGTTCCAGATACTGCCCCTCACTAAGGCATGAGGCTCAGTCACAGTAGTCCTTTCTATTCACGAGAACAACCACTTCCTGGGTGCAAAACATCCTCATAACCCAGGACTGAAACAGACGTCCGCCACCCAAAATCCTATTCCCAGATGGCCTTCCTTTCCTCAGACCCTCTCCAGGACTCTAGTACCTTCTTGTCCAAAATATCTGCTGCCAGCAATTGGCTCTGCAGGACTGTGGTCCCTGCAGCAGCTAAGATGTCCTAATTCTCTGGTGCTCTCCATGGATTCAAGGAGGGGGTCTTGAGAACATTCTCCAGCCAGTGAAGCTTCTTGACTGAAAGGGGACTATCCTAAGTGCCTCTGGGAAACCTTGCAACCTTCCTATGATTCCCAGAATGGAGCAGCCTGCAGAGCATCCTAAGAGAAACTAAGGTCCAAAGAGAAATTTTCTTCGCACCTCTCTCTAAAGCAAAGGAAAAAAATAGCACAAAATAGCATATCAAAAAAGCATCTTACTAAAATTATATTGAGAGCTTATACAAATTATAAGATAATTCTAAGTGCACCGGTACATAAACTTAGCAAAGACATGAAAAGACCATTCATAGAAAAGGTTATTCAAAGCCTGTAAATGTTTAGTCCAGGTAGGAATCAAAGAAATAGTAAAATAGTGATGAAATACTATTTTTATCCACTTGTCACAGACTAGTTTTGTGTAAAGTGATCATATCACACTATTTTTTTTTTTTTTGAGATGGAATCTCGCTGTGTCACCCAAGCTGGAGTGCAGTGGCGCAATCTCAGCTCACTGCAACCTCCACCTCCCAGGTTCAAGTGATTCTCCTGCCTCAGCCTCCCGAGTAGCTGGGACTATAGGCACATGCCACCATGCCCGGCTAATTCTTATATTTTTAGTAGAGATGGGGTTTCACCATGTAGGCCAGGCTGGTCTCAAACTCTTGGCCTCAAGTGACCTACCCACCTCAGCGTCCCAAAGTGCTGGGATTACAGGCTGAGCCACTGCACCCGGCCGTATCACACTTTATAACCTGGGCATGCAGGCCAATTCCAACGTCTTCCATTCATCTGCTGATGGTCTTAAGATTCCAAGGGCAGCACCCTTAGCCCTTGCTCTTGGGGAGAAGAACTCACAGCACACCTCTCTCCAAAAAGATCTTCTCTCTTGGCTGGTCAAAGTGCAGTGCTGTTTTCAACCAATTTATCACAACCAGTTACAAATGTCTTTGTTCCTTCTCTACTCCCACTGCTTCACTCAACTAGCCTAAAAAAAGAAAATAAATTTAAAAAAAAAAAAACAAAGATATCTTCTCTCCAAAGTTAATTCTCTCTCCCTGTGATTTCCAACAACTCTGCCATTTTATACAAACTTTGATGTGGGTGTAGATTTTAAGAGTAGCTTAACCTTTATTTATTTATTTATTTATTTGCTTTTCCTTTGAATTGCTGCATCTCAGACCAGCAAATCACTTTGGAATATGATATGTGTTGTATTTCCTAAACATTGCATCTCGAAATCCCAATCAAAATTTCCAGTTTAACATCCTGTTTGACTAACATTATTCAGTGCTTAATAAATGATGGATTTTTTTTTTTTTTTTGAGACAGGGTCTCACTTTGTCACCCAGCTGTAGAGCAGTGGTATGAACACGGCTCACTGCAGCTTCAATTTCCCAGGCTCAAGTGATCCTCCCACCTCAGCCCCCCAAACAGCTGAGACTACAGGTGTGCACCATCATGCCCAGCTAAGTTTTGTAGTTTTTGTAGAGACAGGGTTTCTCCACATTGCCCAGGCTTGTCTAGAACTCCTGGCCTCAAGCGATCTGCCCACCTTGACCTCCAAAAGTGCTGGGATTACAAGTGTGAGCCACCATGCCCAGCCTTGAGTTAATTTCTGTGTATGTTGTGAGGTAATCTCATTCTTTTGCATGTGCATATCCAGTTGTCCCAGCACAATTTGTTGAAATGACTGTTCTTTCCTGACTGAATTGTCTTGACACTCTTATCAAAAACAAATTGGCCATAAATTTAAGAATTTGCTTCCCAGCTTTCAATTCTATTCCACTGATTGAATTTATGTTTATGTATATTGTTCTTCTTTTTCAATATTTTTTATCTACTTTGGGTCTTTTGTAATTCTGTTTGAATTTTAGGATCTGTTTGTCTATTTCTTCAAAAAAGGAAACTGGAATTTTTATAAGGATTGCAATGAATTTTTTTATCAATTTGAGAGCACCACCATGTTAACAACATTAAATCTTCTAATCCATAAGCATGGAATATCTATTATTTATGTTTTCTTTAATTTCTTTCAACAATGTCTTGAAGTTTTCTGTGTAGAAGCCTGGCACTTCCTTGATTACATTTATTTCTAAGTATTTTGTTCTTCTTTATGCTATTGTAAATTGAATTGTTTTCTCATTCTCCTTTTTGTATTGTTTATTGCTAGTGTATAGAAATAGAATTGATTTTAATATACTCATCTTGTATACTGTGATGTGGCTGAACTAATTTACTAATTATAGTAAGCTGTTGTGGGTTCCTTAGGATTTTCTCTACACAAGATTATGTCATTTTCAAACAAAGTTTTATTTCTTCCTTTCTAATCTAGATGTCTTTTTTTCTTGCCTAATTGCCCTAAATAGAACCGCCAGTACTAGCTAGAGGTGTTGTTGAATAGGTGTGATAAGATCACACATCCTTCTCTTGTTCCTTCTTCTAGGAGGAAAGCTTTCAGTTTTGTATATGTCTTTTATGTTTACCTATGTCATTACCTTTGCAACTGTTCTTTATTTCTTCATATGGACTCTTACTAGCATTCTTTCATTTCAGTCTGTAGGACTTCTCTTAGTATTTTCTGTAGGGCAGTTATGCTAACAATAAATTCTCTCAGTTTTTATTATCTAGAATTGTCTCAATTCCTCCTTCATTTTTGAAGGATACTTTTGCTGGTTGTAGAATCCTTGACTGACAGCCCTTTTCTTTCTGCATTTTGAGTATATCATTCCACTGTCTTCTGGCCTCCATGGTTTTGAGGAGATATCAGCTGTTAAACTTATTGAGGATCCTTTGTCCTTAATGAGTTGCTTTTCTCTTGCTACTTTCAAGATTCTCTCTTAAGTTGTTGTTGTTTTATCTGGTCTTTGGCTTTTGACAGTTTGATCATCATGTACCTAAGTATGGATGTCTTTGAGTTTATCCTACTTGGAGTTTGTTGATAGCAAATGTGATGCATTTGCAACCGTATATTTTCTCCATGGAAACACTGTTTTCTATTAGCCATCTCCACAGATCCCTGAAGGTCAAGGCCCTTTGGCCATAATTTCAACCTTCCTGATTATTATAATAATAATAACTACTTTGCTTCTGATTATTAAATGCTGCCAAATAGCTTCTGCTGATTCAGAATCCTATCATTCCTATTGCTATTAGGGAACCAGTATATCCAGTATGTAAGGGCATCTGCTGTCAGCCTCTGTCTACAGAGGATGAACACTACTGAGATTCTTACAGCTTCTAAACTCCTCATCACCAGCACATTCATTATTTCTTTGGTGAAAATGAGTATTATCCAGGACTTCCCAAGGAATAGAGTCTGGTGGTGGATTTTCCAATCTTTTGTTATAGATCTATTCTCCCACATCCATTTCTCTGAGAACTGTGAACCCTTTACTCACAATTTTCCATATGAGTTCTGACATCTCAACTTTATTAATAGAAGCTCTTGTTGTTTTCCAGCTTTCCAAAAGCCACCCCAGTATCATTTCATATCAACCTCCTAAGAATAAACTTGCTAGGGTGTTAAATCCTGTGTCCCATAAGAATGCCCTATATTGACAAACTCCTACATCCAGCTTTCTATTTTTAGTCCCCTCCCTTTGATCCAGGATCTTCAGAATCTTCTCTCTGATTTATTTTGCTTGCTCCTGATGACACATGTTGTCCAAGCCTTGAAGCTCCTTTAGTATCTAATCCATCCCTCTCCTTAGTAAGTCAAGTACTTCCCCAGTTGGGCCATGCTAAGATTTGATTTTTGTTATGGGTCTAGTGGCCAAAGGGGGAGGTGCAACACATCCTGAGGGGAGCCAGCATTTCCTTACAATGAATTTGTCTAGTGTAAGACTTTTGCAAGGTTTTCAAGCAAGAGTGGGCCTCTATCTTCCAATAAAAAGTGTGAGCCACTTCTGCAGGTCCAAATGGTCCAGAATAATCTGATGATCCAAGGACCTCAAAGGGCATCTACCTAATATCACCATCCCACATCTCAGGGTCTTATTCTTTCCTATTGAGGTCCTGGTTTTGGTACTAGAAACTTCCCTAGGCTGAAAAATTTGAACTTCTCTGTAGTTGTGCCACTCTTAAAGTTAAATATTCAGCCTGGTCTCTCTGCCTTCAGGCAACGAGAGATAAGGGTCTCTTTAAATGTTGCCAAGAAGGCATTGTAACTCTTATATTTTGCTTTAAATTGATTACTTATTGTCCTGAGCCTTTCATTTTTTTCTCTTTAAGGCATCACTGAAGCTCAGTAATAGCCACCTAATTCCATAGTCCTTTATTTTATTTTATTTTATTTTATTTTGTTTTATTTTATTTTTGAGACAGAGTCTCACTCTTGTCACCCAGGCTGGAGTGCAATGGCGCGATCTCAGTTCACTGCAACCTCCGCTAAGTGATTCTCCTGCCCCAGCCTCCCAAGTAGCTGGGATTCCAGGTGCCTGCCACCATGCCTGGCTAATTTTTGACTTTTTAGTAGAGACGGGGTTTCACCATGTTGGCCAGGCTGGTCTTGAACTCCTGACCTCAGATGATCCACCTGCCTCAGCCTCCCAAAGTGCTAAGATTACAGGCGTGAGCCACCACACCTGGCTCCATAGCCCTTATACTTGCAATTTGTCTTATATCTCTTAAATGCCAGACACATTGCATCAGCCAGTGAATCTAATTCCACCTGTGTCCTAGCCTAGTTATTCCGAGTAAAAGTCTTAACACTTGCACTGCTAAAGCAAGTCAGAAACTATGCCTGCCATCAACATGGCTGTCCCCCTTGCCAGAGGGCTGACAAGTAACCCAGCCCTAGAATCCCATTCTTATGTTGTGCTTCCTAGGACCGCTCCTGGTACCCACTGTCTTAGGTTTGATTCCTTAGAAGCAGAACTTAAAAGAGACTTGAATACATGTGATTTTTTAGGTTGGACTCACCAGTAAAAATCTCTAAGGAAATAGAGGAAGCAGAAAAGGTAATGTAAAAAAAAAAAAACTGTGCAAAATGTGATCTCAGGTAAGGTTTGAACTTGATCTTGTCCACAGGGGACCCTGAAGCATAAATCATACCACAGATTTTATCCACTTAAGGTAAAAGGGCTGTTCTTTTGTACTCCAATAACATTCAGTCATTGGCATTGGGATGCCATCGGGGAGAGGAAGAAATCATATTATCCCAGGTGAAGCCATCTCTTTTTTTTATTTTTATTTTTTTTGTTTGAGATGGAGTCTCACTCTGTCACCTAGGCTGGAGTGCAGTGGCGTGATCTCGGCTTACTGCAAGCTCCGCCGCCCCGGTTCACGCCATTCTCCTGCCTCAGCCTCCCGAGTAGCTGGGACTACAGGCGCCCGCCACCATGCCCGGCTAATTGTTTGTCTTTTTAGTAGAGACAGGGTTTCACCGTGTTAGTCAGGATGGTCTTGATCTCCTGACCTCGTGATCCGCCTGCCTTGGCCTCCCAAAGTGCTGCGATTACAGGCGTGAGCCACCATGCCCGGCCAAGCCATCTGTTTAGAAAAGGAGAGAGTTCATGAGCCAATAATAGCCACCATTAACAACAGCCTGTGAGTGGGCATGCCAGCCCAGAAAAGGACATCTAGACAGGTCACCAACAGTAGATAAGAATGACAGTAGCTTTCTTGTTGGAAACAATATAAGCTAGAAGACAGTGGAAAAACATGTTTAAAGTAATCAAAGGAATAAATTGCCAATGTAGAATTATATACCCAGCAAAAATATTTTTCAGGCCAGGTACGGTGGCTTACACCTGTAATCTTAGCACTTTGGGAGGCTGAGGTGGGCAGATTGCTTAAGCTTGGGAATTCAAGACCAGCCTGGGCAACATGGTGAAACCCCGTCTCTACAAACAAAAAAATACAAAAATTATCCAGGTGTGGTGGCACACGCCTGTAGTCCAGCTACTTGGGAGGCTGAGGTGGGAGGACAGCTTGAGCCTGGGAGGTGGAGTTTGCAGTAAGCTATGATCACATCACTGCACTCCAGCCTGGGTGACAGAGGGAGACCCTATCTCAAAAATATTTTTTTTCAAAAGCTGAGGCAAAATTAAAACTTTTTAAGATATATAACAGTTGGAAGAATTCATCTCCAGAGTGAATGAAAAAACATATATGCACCATGATAAATGGTAAAGGAAGTCCTTTGAGCTAGAAGAATTTGAAACCAGATAGAAACCTGAATCTACGTTAGAGAATAAAGAACACCAGAAGTGGTAACTATGAGGGTAAATATAAAGATTATTTTTGTTATTATTTAAATCGTTTTAAAGATAATTGATAAAGATAATTAACAAGGACAAACTTAAGAGAATATAGATGATAGTCGTGAAAAGGCACTTCACAGAAGAAATCCAAATGGCCAATGGACAAATGAAACGTTTCCAGAGTCAACCCTTCCCTACTTTATCTCTAAAGATAAAGACAAAGATAATCTTTCGCTTAAAGCGAAAAGATAACAATGTATTATGGGGTTTATAGCATATATTGAGGTAAGATATATGGTAACAATTATATAAAAGCCAGGAGGGAAGAAATGGGAATATACTGTAAGGTTCTTACAATGTGTGAAGAGTGCTAAAATATCAATTGAAGTAGACTAGTAACATGAAGATATAAACCATAAGCCTAAAATAACCCAAAAAGGGTTATAGTTAATAATACAAACATGGAGGCAAAAATAAAATTATATATAAATATATGCTCAATCCAACAGAAGGTAGAAAAAGAGGAAAGGGGGAACAGATCAAGCAAATGGCACAAATAGAAAACAAATAGCAACATGAGAGTTTTAAACCTAACCATACAAATCATCACATTAAATATAAATGATCTAACCATTCCAATTTATAGGCAGAGATTAACATATTAACTTACAAAGCAAGACCTAACAGTATGCTGCCCAAAGATAACTCACTTTAATTATAAAGGTACAAGGTTAAAAGTAAAATAATGGAAAAATATACCATGCTAACACTAATCAAAAGTAACCTACAGTGACTATATTAATATCAAAGTAGATTTCAGAGCAAAAAATATTACCAGAGATAAAGAAGATATTTGATTGTTACAAATGAGTCCATTTATCAAATCCTAAATGTTTACACACGTAATAACAGAGCTTCAAAATACGTACAGCAAAAATTAATAGAAATACATGGAGAAATAGACAAATTCACAAAATAGTTAAGGAGCCAACACCCATCTCTCAAAAATTGATAGGACAAGTAGACAGAAAATCAGTAAACAAATAGAAGGCTTGAACAATACTATAAGCCAAATTGACCTAATCAACAAAATTGACAATAGAACATTCTACGCAACAATACGTTCTTGTCAAGAGCACACAGAACATCTACCAAGATAGATCATGTTCTACACCATAAAATAAGCCTGGATACATGTAAAAGGATTTAAGTGATACAAAATATGTCTTTGATCACAATGGAATTAATAGGGATGGTTTCAGTGCATATATATATATATGTCAAAACATCACATTTTACATTTTATGTGCAGATTTTTGTATGTTATACTTCGCTAAAGCTGCTTTTAAAAATATATATAAAGAGCATGAAAAAGCAAGCCTTGTTATCAGGGATATATAAAGAACTACAAATCAATAACAAGGACAAACTTAAGAGAATATAGATGATAGTCATGAAAAGGCACTTCACAGAAGAAATCCAAATGGCCAATAGACAAATGAAACGTTTCCAGAGTCGACCCTTCCCCGCTCTGCAAAATCACTTCTCAAGAAGAAGCCACAGAGTCAGGTGTGTTCAGCACATTTTTGCTCACAACATGTGATTATATCCTTGGAAACCAAGAGTTGTGACCCCACCATTCTGGGTTACACAGATGGTCTAGCCAGAGTGACCAAAGTCCTTGTCTAAATGTCTGAAGTGGGAGTGGAAAGTGGGGAGCTGCCTAGGACCCAGGAAATAGGGGACATTTTTCAGTTGCATGAGTTTCTCCTGAGTCCTCAATGGCTCCATTTATAAATGTCCCTAACCCCGGGTCAGTGTGGGTATCGGGGGAGGAGACTAAAGTTGGTGATGGGGATTGGGGGGATGGGGATTCTGCCTAATTATTTCTAAGCTTCTGACAGCACCCTAAAGCACAAAGACAAACTTCTCTTTCACAATTATTTTCTGAGGATTAATGCCAGAAAAGAAGCCCCCAAGGGTAAAGGGAGCTCTCATTCCACTTCTTCTTTCAACAATGCCCTCTTTGTCTCTCTCCTTCCCACCAGACAAGACCAGCCTCCTCCCACAGCCATACATTGACAACACGTGCCAAGGCCTGGGGCAACAGGGTACCCAGGGTGAAGGGCTCACCCAAGAGTAGGGAGTGAAGAGAAATGTGGAAGCTCAGCACCTCTGTGCCCCAAGAATGATGATGAAGTGGCGTCATTTGTCTGGAGTAATACCCAAGATTCGTTGCCTCACGCCAAGGAAATCAAGAAGGTGGAGACGCACAAGGAGGAGTTTAAGATTGGAGGTTTAATAGGCAAAAGAAAGAGAAAAAAGAAAAGCTCTCTCTCCTGCAGAGAGAGAGGGACTCCCGAGTGGGTCTTCCGGTTTTGTGGTGAAATGCACATGGGGGTTTTATAGACAAGCTTGAGGAGGCAGTGTCTGATTTACATAGGGCCCGAGAGATTAGTCAGACCAGGTGTGCCATTTGCATAGCGCACCAACGAGTTGGCCATCTCACCTTAACCTTTTATTATGCAGATGGGGTCTCTACTTGGCCATCACCACGTTGCCTGCTTTTTTACTGCAAGCGTGTTGACAAAGGAAAGGGAAGAGGGCACCTCCATGTTGAATATACCTGGCTTCCAGGTGTCCCTTTTCTATTGGCACAGCTGTTGGCATTTACCTATGCAAGCTTTTAGCTTGCTTATCTATGCTTGCAGCTTAATTTTTCAGGCTGCTTTTTGTTAGAAAAGAAATTATTTGGGGGCTGCTTTTTATTAAAGGGAAATCTTACCACGGACTCTCTTACCCTCACTATCTGCCTAAATAATTTTTTTCTAGCTCCTGTATCAATGACAGAAGGGATCTTTCTTCTCCCTCCCTCTTTTCCACACCTGGGTGCATCTACCTGGTTTGGGGGAGGGTGAGCGACACAAGGAACAAAGGTTGAGAAGGAATCAGCAGAAGAAAAGGCTCAGAACTGAAAACAAAGCATCTTCCACAGAGTCAAATATAACAGCACAGGGCCTAGGATACTGTGTGACCTAGAGAAAAGGGAGCAAAGCCAGCCTTGGGCCCATCTTTCCGCAGAAATCTGGAAGAAACAAAACTATAAACTGGTGAGTTCTTAAGAGTGCACAGGTTTTAAATCTGTAATATTGACCAACAGTCAGCAAATACATTTCTTTCTCACCAGTATGGCAATGATTCAACTGAGCAACAAGTTGAAATCAAAGAACTGGTGGTACGGAGGCAGCATCCTGGTTTTATTCCATGCTCATCCCTTCCTGTTCATGCCTGGATTTTTTTAATTCTTTTTCTTTTTCTTTGTGAAACAGGGTCTCACTTTATCGTCCAGGCTGGAGTGCAGTAGCACGATCTTAGGTCACTGCAACCTCAACCTCCGGGCTCAAGTGATCCTCCCACCTCAGCCTCCTGAGTAGCTGGGACAACAGGTGCACACCACCATGCTTGGCTAATTTTTTTTGGTTTTTTGTGTGGTTTTTTTTGTTTGTTTGTTTGTTTTGAGACGGAGTCCAGCTCTGTCACCCAGGCTGGAGTCCAGTGGCGTGATCTCAGCTCACTGCAAGCTCCGCTCCCGGGTTGACGTCATTCTCCTGCCTCAGCCTCCCGAGTAGCTAGGACTACAGGCACCCACCACCATGCCTAGCTAATTTTTTTTGTATTTTTAGTAGAGATGGGGTTTCACTGTGTTAGCCAGGATGGTCTCGATCTCCTGACCTCGTGATCCACCCTCCTCAGCCTCCCAAAGTGCTGGGATTACAGGCTTGAGCCACTGCGCCCAGCCATTTTTTTTTTTTTTTTTTTTTTTGTATTCTTTTCTAGCGCCGTGGTCTCACTATGTTGTCCAGGCTGCCTGAATTTTCTAATAAATTCTCCTTCCTGTACTTTCTTTCTTTCTTTCTTTCTTTCTTTTTTATTTTGGAGACAGAGTCTAGCTCTGTCACCCAGGCTGGAGTGCAGTGGTGCCATCTCAGCTCACTGCAACCTCTGCCTCCCAGGTTCAAGTGATTCTCCCGCCTCAGCCTCCCGAGTAGCTGGGATTACAGGTGCCTGCCACCACGCCCAGCTAATTTTTTGTATTTTAGTAGAGATGGGGTTTCACCATGTTGGCCAGGCTAGTCTCAAACTCCTGACCTCAGGTGATCCACCCACCTCAGCCTCCCGAAGTGCTGGGATTACAGGAGTGAGCCACCGCGCCCAGCCTCCACCATGTGCTTTCTAGCATATAATGGCAAGTCTTTCTGCCCATATGAGCATGCAACACTAGAAAGCTGACAGGAGAAAAAGGCTGGACATGAAGAGCATGTGGGCAGCTCTTGACCCCAGTTGCCAGGTCCTCCTTCTTGACTTCTTGCTGCCCCACAGTAGGACTCTGCAGTTCACCCCCACTGCAAAGTCCTCTACATTTTCACAAGTCCTTACTTAGTGACTTTCTCTACACCAGAATGTGTAGGCCCAGTGAAGTCCTCCCTAGGTTTCAGGCCACTGCCCACCCCAGCAATCAGGCCTTCTTCCACTATGGTTTTGAATGCAGGAAGGCTGAGTCTCTGGGATCCTGGAGCCAGGTGGTGGGGATGGAGGATAGGAGAAGATCCAAGTTCAGAAAGTCAGGAAAGAAATCTTGTGGGAATGTGAATTAATTCAACCATTGTGGAAGACAGTGTGGCGATTCCTCAAAGATTTAGAACCAGAAATTCCATTTGACCCAGCAATTCCATTACTGGGTATATACCTCAAAGGAATATAAATAATTCTATTATAAAGATACATGCACATATACGTTCATTGCAGCGCTATTCACAATAGCAAAGACATGGAATCAACCCAAGTGCTCATCGATGATAGACTGAATAAAGAAAATATGCTACATATACACCATGGAATACTATGCAGTCATAAAAAATAATGAGATCATGTCCTTTGCAGGGACATGGATGAAGCTGGAAAACCATTATCCCCGGCAAACTAACGCAGGAATAGAAAACCAAACACTGCATGTTCTCACTTATAACTGGGAGCTGAACAATGAGAACACATGGACACAGGGAGGGGAACAACACACACTGGGCCCTGTCAGGGGAGGACGTAGGTTAGGGGAGAGCATTAGGAAAAACAGCTAATGCATGCAGGGTTTAACACCTAGGTGATGGGTTGATACGTGCAGCAAACCACCATGGCACACGTTTACCTATGTAACAAACCTGTACATCCTGCACTTGTACCCAGGAACTTAAAAAATAAAATAAAGCCAAGCACAGTGGCTCTTGCCTGTAATCCCAGCACTTTGGGAGGCCAAGGTGGGTGGCTTACCTGAGGTCAGGAGTTCAAGACCAGCCTGACCAACATGGAAAAACCTTGTCTGTACTAAAAACACAAAATTAGCCAGGTATGGTGGCACATGCCTGTAATCCCAGCTACTTGGGAGGCTGAAGCAGGAGAATCGCTTGAACCCGGGAGGCAGAGGTTGCAGTGAGCTGAGATCGTGCCATTGCACTCCAGCCTGAGCAACAAGAGTGAAACTCCATCTCAAAAAAAATAAAATTAAAATTAAATAAAAAAGAAAGAAATCTTCATGGTAACCTTGAAAAACATCGTAGACTCTGCCAAGGAGAGAGAGGGCCAATGCACTGAGGTGTGGTTGGAAGGTAGAAACATGCTGTTTTCACAAGCTCATGGGGCAGCCCCAAGCAGGTGTGAAAAGGAGGATTAGCAGGAAGAAAATATCAAAGCCCTGAAGGAGAGATCAAAGGTAAAAGTAGAAATGCACAGACATTTCCCCATTTCCCAACCCAACAACACATCTGCTTCCTCCTTCCCCATCATTCTCTCATCTTCTCTCCAGGCCTCAGCTCACACAGGAAGTGATAGCAGAGTCACTTCTTATCCAGGCACCCCTGACCTCTCACCTCCACACCCAACTCATCTGAGGATGATCCCTCTTAGAAGGTATCAGACTTAGGGCTGGACATGGTGGCTCATGCTTGTAATTCCAGTGCTTTGAGAAGCCAAGGCAGGAGGATGCTTGAGGCCAGGAGTTCCAGACCGGCCTGGGCAAAAGAGCAAGATTCCCACCTCTACAAAAATTTAAAAATTAGCTGGGCATGGTGGTGTGCACCTGCAGTCCCTGCTGCTTAGGAGGCTGAGGCAGGAAGATCGCTTGAGCCCAGGAGTGAGACTGCAGTGAGCTATGATGGCACCACTGCACTCCAGCCTGAGTGACAGAGCGAGACCCTAACTCAAAAAAAAAAAAAAAAAAAGAAACTAAGAAAGAATCAGAATGGTGGCTCTGCTAGTCACTACCTGCTTGACAATGAGCAAGTAACTTAATTCTAGGCTGCATTGCATCAATGAGTTGTGAGAATTCAGTGTAGCAAAACCAGCCTTTATGAGTTTCCTGAGGGCAGGGAAGATGTGCCTCTTGATCTTCCCTGAAACCCCTTTGCCAAAGACAATATTCAGCATTTAGAACTTGCTTGGTAAATAGAGCCCATAGTTTGCAGTCCATGCTAGCTACTCACAAATTGTTGTTTTCCTTGCCACAGACTGTGAGAACTACACGGAACCCTAAGGAGCTACTAATCCAGCTGACACACGTGGAAACTGACTCAGACTAAGTGATACATACAGGCCATATGGACTACCAGACACAGGGCAAGACTAGATGCTGGTTCCTCAGACCAGGTGAAGTGCTGATACCAAGGCATGCAATAAGGGGTAAAGGGTGAAATTAGAGAACAAAATGCTGAGAATCTGGCTCCAGGAAGAGGGATAAGAAGGTAGCCTGGACTGTCTCCTAAGCAGGAGTGATTAAAGCACGGGGAACTGGGAAAGAAGAAGTTATGAGTTACAGGGATGATGGGCACTAGGTATTTACAGTAGACGGGATTTATTAAGTACTGTGTACCAGGTGCATGTTATCTCTTTTATTTTACCTTAATTGTTTTAGAAACAGGGTCTCACTCTGTTGCCCAGGCTGGAATGTGATGATGCAGTACAGCTCACCGTGATCTCAAACTCCTGGACTCAAGCAATCCTCCCACCTCACCCTGAGTATCTGGGACTACAGGCATGCACCACCACACCCGACTAATTTTTTTAAATTATTTTTTGTAGAGTCAGAGTCATTAATCATAATGCTCACTATATTGGGTAAAATCCTTATTAGGAGTTACTCTTTTAAAAAATCAGATGGAGGAGGTTGAAGCTCTAAGCCCAGGTTGCACTGATCTCAGAAAGTGGGATTCAAGGAGAGGAAAACAATGGAGAATTATTACAAATGGATGGTAGGGATGGGGACACCAGGAATTTGGGATGAGGATGCTAAAAGTAAGATAAATGATGGCCAGGTGCAGTGGCTCACGCCTGTAATCCCAACACTTTAGGAGGCCAAGGTGGGCAGATCACCTGAGGTCGGAAGTTCGAGACCAGCCTGACCAACATGGAGAAACCCCAACTCTACTAAAAATACAAAATTAGCCGGGTGTGGTGGCGCATCCCTGAAATTGTGGCTGCTCGGGAAGCTGAGGCAGGAGAATGGCTTGAACCCAGGAGGCGAAGGTTGCAGTGAGCCAAGATAGCACCATTGCACTCCAGCCTGGGCAGCAAGAGTGAAACTCCATCTCAAAAAAAAAAAAAAGACTAGAAGTAAGAATTCTACAATCATTAGACTGGGCAGATGAACTCTTAAGACGGGAAGAAAAGTTGCAAAACGTTAGAGCTTTAAAATAATTTTACTTGGTTTTGGAATACTTATGAATGTCATGTCTGGTTCTCTTACTATTTACAATATATCCAAAGAAACTGTTTACTGACTTCAGCGGCTGCAAATCTGATTTTTCTCTTCCAGCCCACTCATAGGCTCCTTCTTGTGGCAAAACATGATATTACTCCTAAGACTCAAACACCAACCTAAGCACAAATGTCTGGCAAGTGAAGACATTAAGAGTTTTGTTTTATTTGCAAACTATGCATCTGACAAAGGTCTAATAGCTAGCATCTATAAGGAACTTAAACAAATTTATGAGAGAAAAACAAACAACCCCATGAAAAAGTGGGCAAAGGAGAGGAACAGACAGTTCCCAAAAGAAGACATACAGGTGGCCAACAGACATATGAAAAAACTCAACATCACTGGTCATTAGGGAAATGCAAATCAAAACCACAATGAGATAGCATCTCATACCAGTCAGAATGGCTATTATTAAAAAGTCAAAAAATGACAGATGCTGGCAAGGTTGCAGAGAAAAGGGAACATTTTCACATTGTTGCTGGGAATGTAAATTAGTTCAATCATTGTGGGAAGCAATATGGCGATTCCTCAAAGAGCTAAAAGCAGAACTACCATTCGACCCAGCAATCCCATTACTGAGTATATACCCAGAGGAATATAAAGCATTCTACCATAAAGACACATGGGCCAGGCGTGGTAGCTCATGCCTGTAATCCCAGCACTTTGGGATGCCAAGGCAGGCAGATCACCTGAGGTCAGGAGTTCAAGACCAGCCTGGCCAACATGGTGAAACCCTAGGCTCTACTAAAAATACAAAAGTTAGCTGGGCACAGTGGCTCACACCTGTAATCCCAGCTACTCAGGAGGCCCAGGCAGGAGAATCATTTAAACCCAGGTGGCAGAGGTTGTAGTGAGCCAAGATTGCACCACTGCACTCCAGCCCGGGTGACAGAGCTAGACTCCATCTCCAAAAAAAAAAAAAACAAAGACACATCCACATGAGTGTTCATTGCAGCACTATTTACAATACTGAAGTGCCGAGACCAGCTCGGCTGGGGAGACCCTAACCCAGCGGCACTAGAGGAGTTAAAGATGCACACACAGAAATATAGAGGTGTGAAGTGGGAAATCAGGGGTCTTACAGCCTTCAGAACTGAGAGCCCCAAACAGAGATTTAGTAACTGCAAACCAGTTATTATCATTGTTTCTATAGATATTAAATTAACTAAAAGTATCCATTATGAGAAACAAAGGGATGGGCCAAATTAAAGGAATAGGTTGGGCTAGTTAACTGCAGCAGGAACACGTCCTTAAGACACAGATCGCTCATGCTATTGTTTGCGGCTTGAGAATGCGTTTAAGCGGTTTTCCGCCCTGGGCAGGCCAAGTGTTCCTTGCCCTCATTCCTTCATTCCTGTAAACCCACAACCTTCCAGCTTGGGCGTTAGGGCCATTATGAACATGTTACAGTGCTGCAGAGATTTTGTTTATGGCCAGTCTTGGGGCCAGATTATGGCCAGATTTTGGGGGGCTTGCTCCCAACAGTGAAGACATGGAACCAACTTAAATGCCCATCAGTGACAGATTGGATAAAGAAACTGTGGTACATATACACCATGAAATATTATGCAGCCATAAAAAAGAACAAGATCATGTCTTTTGAGGGAATATGGATGAAGCTGGAGTCTATAATCCTTAGCAAACTAATGCAGCAACAGAACACCAAATACCGCACATTCTCACTTATAAGTGGGAGCTAAATGATGAGAACTTATGAACACAAAGAAGGAAACAACAGACACTGGGGTCTGCTTGAGGGTGGGAGGAGGGAGAGGAGCAGAAAAGACAACTGTTGGGTACTGGGCTTAATACCTGGGTGATGAAATAATATATACAACAAACCACGATGACACGTGTTTACCTATGTAACAAATCTTCACACGTACGCCCAAACCTAAAATAAAAGTTTTAAAAAAGAGTTTTGTTTTCAAAATCCTTTCCTCCTAGGAGGTTGCAAATTTTACTGAATAAGAATAACCAGGGATGGGGCCTGGCACGGTGGCTCACGCCTGTAATCCCAGCACTTTGGGAGGCTGAGGCAGGTGGATCACCTGAGGTCAGGAGTTCGTGACCAGCCTGACCAGCATGGAGAAACCCTGTCTCTACTAAAAATACAAAAGTTAGCAGGGCATGGTGGCGCATGCCTGCAATCCCAGCTACTCAGGAGGCTGAGGCAGGAGAATCACTTGAACCCAGGAGACGAAGGTTGCAGTGAGCCGAGATTGCATCATTGCACTCCAGCCTGGGTGACAGAGCGAGACTCTATCTAAAAAAAAAAAAAAAAAAAAAGTAGTTCCTTGGAAGTTAAAAGTTAAGCTTAAGGACTGATTCAAAGGCAGGTGCAAAAAATAAACCCTCTTTTGTAACCCAGAACTCATTTTTCAGTATGAGTTTTGATACATATAAGAAGGAAAGCTAGGCATGGTGGCTCACACCTGTAATCCTAGCACTTTGGGAGGCCGAGGCGGGTGGATCACAAGGTCAGGAGATCGAGACCATCCTGGTTAACATGGTGAAACCCCGGCACTACTAAAAATACAAAAAATTAGCCAGGGGTCGTGGTGGGTGCCTGTAGTCCCAGCTACTCGGGAGGCTGAGGCAGGAGAATGCCGTGAACCCAGGAGGTGGAGCTTGCAATGAGCCGAGATTGCGCCACTGCACTCCAGCCTGGGTGACAGTGAGAGGCTCCGTCTCAAAAAAAAAAAAAAAAAAAAAAAAGAAGGAATATGATACCTGAGATAGTTTAAAATAATGGAGGTATTGATAACCATAAAGGTTGGTTCCAGGACTGTAGGGTTGATCATTTAAAAGCATAGGACATAAGGAAAATCTCAGCTATGTTGATTTAGTATTCCATTGTCATGCTTACATGATATGTCAAGACAGCTTTTCTTAAAGGCTTTTATCTTGAGAACATGATTCCTAGAGTTGTAATGGCATATCCCACAGATTTGTACTATGCTTGAGTGTGATTCCTCAGGAACGAATATGATTTGAACTCATTCACGTTTAGAGAGGGTGTCAAGTTGAAAACCAGGCAGATTCATTTACCCTAAAAATGACTCTAAAGTAAAGTGATTGAAGAAATTAGATCCCAAAGATTCTGGGTGGGAATTTTGAAGTATATTTACATTCAAGTGGACATAAAAGAGGCCAAAATTCAAGAACTGTGGGCTGACAGGAGAGCTGTGGATTAAGCATCAGTTCTATTAAAAGCGAGGCTGGGCACAGTGGCTCACACTTTTAATCCCAGTGATTCAGGAGGCTGAGGTGGGAGGATGGCTTGAACCCAGGAGTTCGAGACCAGCCTGGGCAATATAGCAAGACCCCATTACAGGTATGAGCCACTGCACCTGGCCTCATCTTTTAATTAGCATAAAGCCCTTAGTTCCTACACCTTTGCTCCACAAGAGTGAAGTCAACGCTGAGCCTCAGCGGGACATCTCTTCCCACTGTGGGCCCCGAAGCTCAGTGAAGCTAACTTGCTGGCCTCTGGAGAACCAAAATCTGTGTCTAGAAATGGTTCCAGCAACTTCTTCACACCCCATGATGAAATAGATTACTGGGCTTTTTCCTGATGTGATGCAAGATCAAATACACTTTGCATAATTCAGATTTTAGACTACACCAGCCAAAACCACAAGGACACTGTGCTACTGTCTTGAGTTGGTGACTCTCTTTTCATTCTACCTAATCACCCTGCTGCCCTGGGTGACAGCCAGCCTCTCTCCAGCCAAGAAGATCATGACTACAGTTGTGTAGTATTTGGTTCATAAAAGATCTGAACAGGAAATTCAGGCCATTGCAGGCTGGAGTGCAGTGGCTCAATCATAGCTCACTGCAGCCTCGAACTCCTGAGCTCAAGCAATCCTTCCTCCTTAGCCTACTCGGTAGCAAGGACTACAGGCATGCACCACTATGCCTGGCTCATTTTTTTTTTTTTTTTTTTTTTTGGTTTTTGTAGAGACAGGGGTCTCAATATGTTGCCCAGGCTGGTCTCGAACTCCTGGACTCAAGTGATCCTCCCACTTCAGCCTTCCAAAGCACTGGCATTACAGGTATGAACAACCATGCCTAGCCCCATATTAGTATTTTCCCTTTTTTTTTTTTTTTTTTGTACTTTTAGTAGAGTCGGGGTTTCACCATGTTAGCCAGGATGGTCTTGATCTCCTGACCTTGTAATCTGCCTGCCTTGGCCTCCCAAAGTGCTAGGATTACAGACGTGAGCCACCACACCTGGCCCCATATTAGTATTTTTCCTGTACAATATCGGATGAGCAATATGTAAAAATACTGATTTGAACAGGTTTATTCCATTTAGTCAGAGAAGATAAGCCAAAGCACTCAGGAGGAAATCGCCCAGCCAGTGACATTTCACAGTAATGTCGAATACTTTGAGCAAATAAAGAATAGCACATGACAGGAGGAACATTTCAATTTTTTTAAAAAAAGCAAAGGGCAACATGAGCAGGCCAGGGCAAAGGAAGATTTGAATGTGAGCTCTGGCCTCATGACAGGAGAGATGGGTAGGGGTAGAAGAAGGGGAGGAAACCTCAGAAGATCCAAGTCTTGGCCAGATGTGGAGGGGGAGCAATGGGGCACAGAGCTACTCAGAATTCTGCAAACTCTATTTATTTATTTATTTATTTATTTATTTATTTATTTTTGAGATGGAGTCTTGCTCTGTCACCCAGGCTGGAGTGCGGTGGTGCAATCTCGGCTCACTGCAACCTCCGCCTCCCAGGTTCAAGCAATTCTCCTGCCTCAGCCTCCTGAGTAGCTGAGATTACAGGCGCCCGCCACCACACCCGGCTGATTTTTGTGTGTTTAGTAGAGATTTTTGTGTGTTTTAGTGTGCTTTGTGTGTTTAGTGTGTTTAGTTCACCATGTTGGCCAGGCTGGTCTTGAACGCCTGACCTCAGGTGATCCACCCACCTCAGCCTCCCAAAGTGCTGGGATTACAGGCGTGAGCCACAGCGCCCGGCCTGAAACTCTTTTACACAAACCCAAGCGTCTTCTGTGCCTCAGTTTCCCCACACTCCTTGGCTCCCTGGGAGACCCAGCCCTCCACTCCAGCCGCTCCGCATCTCCACACCATGTTGGTCTTGGCTCACACAGCCAGAGCTTGTTTGAGAACCCTCAGCTCTCCAGGGCACAGCTCAAGGATACAGGAATTGGCCCTGGGATTGTCAGATCCCCTCCAAGTCCCAGGGAGTGAGTTTCCTCAAATGAGTCACCAACCGCCATGCACAGGTTTCAACCGCAAAAGACACAGCAGAGCTCTCACCTTGACCTTCTCATGAAACCTCACCTGCCTGTGTCTGTGCTTTTCCTTCCCGTGGGACAAGAACTTTCCTTACATCCTGTCCTCAGCCTCCCACTCTGGATTATTCCAAAGTCCATCCTCCAAGCTGGGCTCCTTAAGGAAATCATTCCCAGCCTTCAGAATTCTAAGTCAAACATCTCATCTTTTTGGAAAGCCTAAATTTGAAGTTATCCTTCCCCACCACCCGCTTTTTTTTTTTTTTTTTCTTAATGCTTTGGGTTCAACTTGGAAATCAAAGCTGAGAAATTACTTCTTCAGACTAATGAAATCCGCATTTCCTCTTCTGGGGCAAAAAGTTCTATCTGAACATATAGAGCCCCAGGGAAGAAAGCTCAATCAAGAGGGAAAAATACAGCAACTGTATTTTTCAATTCAAAAAGGATGACACCCTCAACAAATAAAAGGATAAAGAATCAACAGCTTAGGTCAATAAGGAAACCAAAAGCTCATGTGAGCAGGTCAGGGCTAAAGAACATTAAAAATGGGATCTGGCCTCATCTGTAACAGGAAAGAGGAGTGGGGTGGACAAGGGGGAGGAAACCTCAGAAAACTGAAGTCCTGGACAGGTGTCAGGGTTGGGGAGAGGGGCACAGAGCCACTGAGTCACCCAGAGAAAAACCCCTGCAGGGAATGATGTATCAGAGATGTGAAGACCTAAGAGCTTGCCAAGAGGCGGTCAAAAGAATGTTTCTGCCAGGGGAGGTCAGTCACTACTGTAATCCCAGCACTTTGGTAGGCTGAGGCTGGTGGATCACCTGAGGTCAGGAGTTTGAGACCAGCCTGGCCAATATGGTGAAACCCCATCTCTACTAAAAATACAAAAGTTAGCTTGGCATGGTGGCAGACACCTGTAATCCCAGCTACTCACAAAGCTGAGGCAGGAGAATCACTTGAACCCAGAAGATGGAGGTTCCAGTAAGCCAAGATCACGCCACTGCACTCCAGCCTGGGTGAGAGAGCAAGACTCCATCTCAAAAAAAAAAAAAAGAGTGTTTCTAACCAGGTCAGCATGAAACAGCAGGTGGGTGTGGGGGACACAGGAGCCTGACAAGGGAGGTGACCTGGGGGTAGGGCTGAGCCATGAGCATAGACTAGGCATCAGGGATGATAAAGGAGTCCAGAGAACCCAATGTGGTTCCTTCGACAGTCACTGCTTGCTCCCCCAAAGGAGGACCACCGTTAGATTCTCCCACAGGTAGGACCAAATCCAAGTGCAAATTGAAGAGGCCCCAACCCAAAGAGTCTCATTGCCAAAAATGATCTCTTTTAATAATTTCTCAGTCACCTTAGAATAGCATGTCACTTTGTACACCCCATGTTATACTGTTCATAACATTTAACAGAAGAGAGGATGATATTACTCCCAATATCACAGGAGGTGTACACTCCCCTATGATATTGTTCCTAATCTCCAGAGGGGAAGAGGATGATACTACTTCCAATATCCCAGGGGGGTGTACAGCTCCCCTGTGATATTTTTCATAATATCCAAGAGGAAAGAGGGTGATATTACTCCAAATATCACGGGAGTGTACACCCCCCATGATATTTTTTTAAATATACATGAGGAGAAACAATGATATTACTCCCAATATTGCAGGGGGTGTACACGCCCTTGTGATACTGTTCATAATATTAAGGGAAAAAAAGAATATTATTCTCTCCCGCCTGAATATTACAAACAATATCACGGGGGGAGGTTCATCCCCTGCGATATTGGGAGTAATATCATCTTCTCCTCCCCTAAATAGTAAAAACAATATCATAGGGGAATGTACACCCCCTGCAATACTGGGAGTAATATCATCCTCCCTTCCTGTGAATATTACGAGCAATATCACAGGGGGTGTGATATTGTTCGTAAAATTGTTCGTAATACACCCGCTGATATTGTTCGTAATATTAAGGGGCAGAGATGATAATATTACTCCCAATATCGCAGGGAACATACACTCCCCTGTGATATCATTTATAATTTTCAGGGGCAGAGAGAAAAATGATCTCCTTTAATAATTTCTCAGCCACCTTAAAATAGCATGTCACTTTGTACACCAGATGTTATATTGTTCGTAATATTCAACAGAAGAGCGGATGATATTAGAAGAGGGGAGGTACAATCCCCTGTGATATTGCCCGTAGCATCCAGAATAGAGAGGATGACATTATTCCACATATCGCAGGGTGTGTACACCCCCTGTGATATTGTTTGTAATATCCAGGGAGGAAGAGGATGATACTGCTCCCAATATTGCAGGAGATGTACACCCCCCTGTGATATTGTCCCTAATATCCAGGGGCAAGAGGACGATATTACTCCCAATATCGCAGGGGGTGTACACTTCTCCTGTAATATTGTTCCTAATACCAAGTGGGGGAGAGGAGGATACTACTTTCAATATCGCAGGAGGTATACATTCCCCTGTGATATTGTTTTTACTATTTAGGGGAGGAAAAGATGATATTACTCCCAATATCACAGGGGATGGACCCCCCCCCCCGTGACATTGTTTGTAATATTCAGGGGGGAGATGATACTATTTTCGATATCATAAGCACTGTGTGTGTACACTGTCTGTGACATTGTTCCTAATATCCACGGGGAAAAAAAGATGATTTTACTCCTTATATCATAGAAGGTGTACACCCCTCTGTGATATTGTTCGTAATATCCAGGTGGGGAGAGAATGATATTACTCCTTATATCGCAGGGTGTGTACAACCCCCTGTAATATTGTTTGTAATATCCAGAGGGGAAGAAATGATATTGCTCCCCATATGGCAGAGGATATAGACCCTCCTATAATATTATTCGTAATATCCAGGAGGGGAGAGGATGCTATTACTCCCCATTTCACCGGGGGTGTGCGCCCTTCTGTGATATTGTTCATAATATCCAGGGAGAAAGAATATAATATTACTCCCCATATCGCAGGGGTTGTACACCCACCTGTGATATTGTTTCTAATATCTAAGGGGAAGAGAATGATATTACTCCCATAAACAGGGAGGTGTACACCCCCCTGTAATATTCTTCATAATATCCAGGAAGGGAGATGATATTACTCCCAATATGGTAAATACCCTGTGTGTACTCCATCTGTGATATTGTTCGTAATATCCAGGAGGGGAGAGGGTGATATTACTCCCAATATCGCAGGGAGTGTACACTCCTCTGTGATATTCTAGGGGGGAGGATAATATTACTCCCGATATCGCAGGCAGTATACACCCTCCTGTGATATTGTTTGTAATATCCAGAAGGGGAGAGGATGATATTACTGCCCATATTGCAGGATGGTCACACCCACAAGTCATATTCTCCAAAATATCCAATGAGGGTCAGGATGATGTAACTTCCCATATGGCAGAGGGTGTACACTGCCCCGTGATAATGTTCATAATATTCAGTGGGGAGAGGATAATATTACTCCCCATATCGCAGGGTATGTACATCCCCCTGTGATATTGTTTGTAATATCCAGGGAATGAGAGGATAACATTACTCCTTATATGGCAGAGGGGGCACACCCCCCCGTGATATTGTTCATAATATCCCTGGAGGGAGAGGGTGACATTACTTCTTATATCGCTGATGGTGTAAACCCTCCTGTGATATTGTTGGTAATACCCAGGGGAAAGAGGATGATATTACTCCCCATATTGCAAGGAGTGTACACCTTCCTGTGATATTGTTCATAACATCCAGGGGGGAAGAGGATGATGTTACTTCCCTGTGATATTGTTCATTATATTCAGAAAGGGAGAGAGTGATGTTACTCCCAATATCGCAGAGGGTGTACACCCTTCTGTAATATTGTTCGTAATATCCAGGAGGGAAGAGGATAATATTACTCCCAATATCACAGGGGGTAAACACCCCGTTGTGATTTTGTTCGTAATCTCCTGGAAGGGAGATGATATTACTCCCAATATGGTAAACACCCTGTGTGTACACCGTCTGTGATATTGTTTGTAATATCCAGGAGGGGAGAGGATGATATTACTCCCAATATCGCAGGGGGTGTACATCCCCTGTAATATTGTTCATAATATCCAAGGGGGAGAGGAGATTACTACTCTTCATATCGTAGAGGGTGTACACCCGATTGTAATATTGTTTGTAATATCCAGGAGGGGAGAGAATGATATTACTCCCCATATCACAGGGGGTATACATCCCACTTTCATATTGTTCATAGTATCCAGAGGGGCAGAAAATAATATTATTTCATATATCGCAAGGTGTGTACACCCCCCTGTAATATTGTTTGTAATATTTAGAAGGGGAGAGGATGACATTACTCCCCATATCACAGGGAGTGGACATCCCCCTGTGATATTGTTTGTAATACTTAGGGAGGGAGAGGAAGATATTACTCCCCATATCGCAGAAGATGTACACCCCCCTATTATATTGTTCCTAATATCCAGGGGGGAAGGCATGATATTACTCCCCATATCACAGGGGGTGTACATCCCCTTGTGCTATTGTTCATAATATCCAGTGGGGGAGAGGATGATATTACCTCTCCGTGATATTGTTTGTAATATCCAGAGGGGGAGAAAATAATATTATTTCCTATATCACAGGGTGTGTACACCCCCCTGTAATATTGTTTGTAATATTCAGAAGGGGAGAGGATGACATTATTTCCCATATCACGGGTGGTTCACATGCCCCTGTGATATTGTCCATAATATTTATGGAGGAAATGGAAGATATTACTCCCCATATCGCAGGGGGTGTACATTCTGCCTGTGATATTTTTTGTAATATCCAGGGAGGGAGAGGATTATATTACTTCGAATATCACAGGGGGTGTACACCTCCATGTGATATTGCTTGCCATATCCGGGGGGGAGAGGATGACATCAATTTTAATATTTTAAACACCCTGTGTGTACACTCCCCGGTAATATTGTTAGTAATATCTAGGGAAAGAGAGGACAATATTAAACCCAATATTGCAGGGGGGGTACACAACCCTGTGATGTTGTTCATAATATCGAGGGTGGAAGAGTATGACACTACTTCCAATATCGCAGGCAGTGTACACCACACTGCGATATTGTTCCTAATATCGAGAAGGGCAAAGGATGATATTACTCCCAATATCGAAGGTGGTGTACACTCCCCCTTGATATTGTTTCTAATATCCGGGGGGAGAGGATGATATTACTCCCAATATAGCAGGGGGTGTACACTTCCTTTGTGATGTTTTTTCTAATATCCAATGGGGCAGAGGATAATATTACTCCCAATGTCGCAGGGGTGTCCACCCCCCACTGTAATATTGTTCCTAATATCCAGGGGAAATGAGGATGATATTGCTCCAATATCGCAGAAGGTGTATTCCTCCCTGTAATATTTTTTCTTATGTCCAGGTGGAAGAGAAAATGACATTTCTCCCAATATTGCAGGTTGTGTGCAACCTCCGTGATACTGTTCCTAATATTCAAAGCGGGAGAGAATGACATTACTGCCAATATCACAGGGGGTGTACAACCCCCACTGTGATATTGTTCCTAATATTCAGAATGGGAGAGGATGATATTACTCCCAATATCGCAGGGGGGTAACACCCCCTGTGATATTGTATTTAATATCCAGGTAGGGAGAGGATGATATTACTCCCAATATAGCAGAACGTGTACACCCCATCCCTGTGATATTACTCCTAATATCCAGTTGAGGAGAGTATGATATTTCTCTCAATATAGCAGGGGGTGTACACTCCCCCTGTGATATTGTTCCTAATATCCGGGGGGGGAGAGGATGATATTACCTTAATATCGCAGGGGTTTTACACCCCCCTTTAATATTGTTTTTAATATCCAGCGGCAGAGAGGATGATATTACTCCCAATGTCGAAGGGGGATACACCCCTTCTGTGATATTGTTCCTAATATCCAGGGGCAGAGAGGATATTACTGCCAATATCGCAAGGAATATACAACCCTCTGTGATTTTGTTCCTAATATTCAGAGGGAAGAGGGTGATATTTCTCCCAGTGTCGCAGGGAGTGTATCCCCACTCCGTAATATTGTTTCTAATATTCGGGGGCGAGAGGATGATGTTACTCCCAATATCTCAAAAAGTGTACACCTCCCTGTGATATTGTTCCTAATATACAGGAAAGGAGAAAATATTACTCTTAATATCGCAGAGGGTATACACCCCCACTGTGATATTGTTCCTAAAATCCAGGCGGGGAGAGGATATTATCCCAATGTCTCAGGGGGTGTACACTTCTCTGGTAATATTGTTCCTAATATCGGGGGGGTAGAGGATAATATTACTCCCAATATCGAAGGGGGTGTACACCCTTAATGTAATATTTTTCCTAATATCGAGGGCAAAAGAGGATTATATTATTCCCAATATCAGAGGAAGTGTACAACCCCCGTCATGTTGTTTCTAATACCCAAGTGGGGAGAGGATGATATTACTCCCAATATCGCGGGAGGTGTACACCCTTTCTGTGATATTTTATGTAATATCCAAAGAAGGAAAGGTTGCTTTACCCCCAATATCGCAGGGGGTGTACATACCCCCTGTGACATTGTTTTTAATATCCAGGTGGAGAGAGGATATTACTACCAATATCGTAGGGCGTGTACACACCTTCTGTGACATTGTTCCTAATATCCAGGGGGTGAGAGGATGATGTGACTGCCAATATCGCAGAAAGTGTACAGCCTCCCCCCAATGCCGTGATATTGTTCCAAGGAGGGAGAGGATGATATTACACCCATTATCGAAGAGGGTGTACACCTTCTCTGTGATATTGTTCCTAATATCCAGGTGGGGAGAGGATAATAGTACTCCCAATATCGCAGAGGGTGTACACCCCCCTTGTGATATTGGTCCTAATATCCAAGAAGAAAGAGCATGATATTATGGTCAATATCGCAGGGGGTATACACCCTCCCTGTGACATTGTTCCTAATATTTAGGTAAAGAGAAGATGATATTACTTTCAATATCACAGGGGGGGTACATACCCCCTGTGACATTGTTCTTAATATCCAAGTGGAGAGAGGATGATATTACTCCCAATATTGCAGGGGGTGTACACCCTGCCTGTGATATTGTTTTTAATATCCAGAAGGAGAGAGGATGATATTACTCTCAATATCGCAGGAGGTGTACAACCTCCTGTGATATTGTTTCTAATATCCAGGAAAAAAGAGGATGATATTACTTTCAATATGGAAAGAGGTGTACACCCCCACATGATATTGTTCCTAATATCCTGGTGGGGAGAGGTTGATATTACTCCCAATATTGCAGGAGGTGTACACACCTCCTGTGTTAATTTTCCTAATATCCAGGGGATAGACAATGACATTACTCCCAATAACTCAGGGGGTGTACACCCCCTTTGTGATGTTGTTCCTAATATTTAGGGGTGAGAGGTTGATACTACTACCAATATCGCTGGGGGTGTACACCCCCACCCCGTGATATTCTTTCCAATATCCCGGGGGAAAGAGAATGATATTACCCCCAATATTGAAGGGGGTGTACACCCCCCCAGAGATATTATTTTTAATATTCAGGAAGGAATAAGATGATATTACTGGCAATATCGCAGGGGGTGTACCCTCCGCCTGCAATATTCTTCCTAACATCCAGGTGGGGAAAGGATGATATTACTCCCAATATCGCAGAAGGTATATACACCCCTGTGATATTGTTCCTAATAACCATGAAAAGAGAGGATGATATTATTTCCAATATAGCAGGGGTTTTACACCCCAAATGTGAAATTGTTTCTAATATCCAGGAAGGGAAAACGATACTACTTTTTTTTTTTTTTTTTTTTTTTTTGAGACGGAGTCTTGCTGTCGCCCCAGCTGGAGTGCAGTGGTGCGATCTCGGCTCACTGCAGGCTCCGCCCCCCTGGTTCACACCATTCTCCTGCCTCAGCCTCCCGAGTAGCTGGGACTACAGGCGCCCACCCCCTCGCCCAGCTAATTTTTTATATTTTTAGTAGAGCCGGGGTTTCCCCGTGTTTACTAGGATGGTCTCAATCTCCTGACCTCGTGATCCTCCCGCCTCGGCCTCCAAAAGTGCAGGGATTACAGACGTGAGCCACCGCACCCGGCCTGAAAATGATACTACTCTTAATATCGCAGGAGGTGTACACCCCTCCTGTGATATTGTTCCTACTGTCCAGGGTGAGAGAACACGATATGACTCCCAATATTGCAGAGTATGTACACCCCCCCCGAGATATTGCTCCTAATACCCAGGGAAGGAGAGGATGATATTACTCCCAAAAGCACAGAAGATGTACACCCCTCCTGTGAAATTCTTCCTAATATCAACGGGAAGAGAGGATGACACTACTCCCAATATCTCAGGCGGTGTACGACCTCATCCTCTCCCAACCTGAACATTAGGAACAATATCACAGGGAGCGTGTACACCCCATGCGATATTAGGAGTAATATCATCCTCTCCCAAATTGGATATTAGAAACTATATCAAAGGGGGGGATATACATTCCCTGCGATATTGGGAGTAATATTATCCTCTCTTCCCATGGATATTAGGAACAATATCCCAAAGGGGGAGTACACTCCCTGTGATATTGGGAATAATATCATCCTCTCCTCCTCTGGATATTAAGAACAATATCACAGAGGGTGGTGTATACCCCCTGCAATACTGAGAGTAATATCATCCTCTCCTCTCCCAGAATATTACGAACAATATTACAGGGGGGTTTACACCCCCTGCGATATTGGAAGTAGTATCATATTCTCCCCTCCCCCCGCATATTACAAACAATATCACAGGGGAGTGTACATTCCCTGCGATACTGGGAGTAATATTATTTTCTCCCCCCCCCGGATATTATGGACAATATCACAGGGTGGTGTACACACAGGGTGTTTACCATCTTGGGATTGATATCATCCTCCTCCCCGGATATTGCGAACAATACCACAGCAGAGTGTACACCCCTGCGATATTCGGAATAATATCATCCTCTCCCCCCTGGATATTACGGACAATATCACAGGGGGGTGTACACCCCCTGTGATTTGGAAGTAATATTATCCTCTCCCCTTCTGGATATTACAAACTATAACACAGGGGCTTGTACACCCCCTGTGATATTTGCTGTAATATCATCCTCTTCCCCCTTGCATATTACGCACAATATCACAGAAGGGTGTACATTCCCTGAAATTTTGGGAGTAATATCGTTCTTTTTTCCCTGGGTATTACAGACAATATCACAGGGAAGTGTACACCTACTGCGATATTGGGAATAATATTACCCACTCCCCCTCTGGATACTGCGAACAATATCACAGAGGAGTGTACATCTCCTGCGGTATTGGGAGTAATATCATCCTCCCCTTGACTGGATACTACAAACAATATCACAGTGGGGTACACACCCACTGCGATATTGGGAGTAATTTCATCCTCTCCCACCCTGAATATTACGAACAATATTACAGGCGGGTGTACACCCCCTGTGATATTGGGAGTAATATTATCCTCTCTTCCCCTGGATATTATGAACCATATCACAGAGGTGTGTACACCCCTTAGATTTTAAAAGTAATGTCATCATCTCCTTTCCTGGATATTACAAACAATATCACAGGGGAATGAATACCCAAAGCGACATTGGGAGTAATATTATCCTCTCTTCCCCTGAATACTACAAGGAATGTCACAGAGGGGTGTACCCCCGCTGAGATACTGGGAGTAATTTCATCCTCTCCCCTCTTGGATATTTCGAACAATATCACAAGACAGTGACCACCCCCTGTGATATTTGCATTTATATCATCCTCTTCACCCCTAAATATTATGAAAAATATCACAGAGGGGTGTACAACCCTTGCGATATTGGGAGTAATATTATCCTCTCCCCTCCCTGGAAATTACAAACAATATTACGGTGGTGGTGTACATCCTTTGTGATATTGAGAATAATAGAAATTTCTCCGTCTTGGATATTAGGAACAATATCACAAGGGGGGCTGTACACCCCCTGCGATATTGGAAGTAATACTATTCTCTCTTCCTTTGGATGTTAGGAACAATATCACAAGGGTGTATGCACTTCCTGTGATATTAGAAGTAATATCATCCTCTCCCACCCTGGATATCAGGAACAATATGACAAAAGGAGTGTACACCTTCTGTGATATTGGGAGTAATTTCATCATCTCCACCCCTGGATATTAGGAAAAATATCAAAAAAAAGTTTTCACCCCCGGCGATATTGGGAGTAATATCATCCTCTCCCTCCCAAGATGTTAGGAACACTATCACAGGGGGGTGTACACCCCCCGTACACTATTAAAAGTAATATCTTCCTCTCCCCCCTGGATATTAGGAAAAATATCACAGAGACCTGTACACTTCCTGCATATTATCCACTCCCACCCTGGATATTAGCAAAAAAATCACGGGGGGGTGCACACCCCCTGCGATACTGGGAGTCGTATCATCCTCTCCCTTCCTGAATATTAAGAACAAGATTACGACGGGGGATGTAAATTCCCTGCGCTATTGAGAGTAATATCATTTTCTCCCCTCCTGGATATTAAGAACAATATCTCATAGGGGGTGTACACCCCCTGTGGTATTGGGAGTAATGTCAGCTTCTCACCTTTTGGTTATTAAGAACAATGTCATGGGGGGAGGATGTAGACCCCTGCAATATTGGGAGTAATATCATCCTCTCCACCCCTGGATATTAGGAACAATATCAAAGGGGGGGTGTACAACCCCTGCAATATTTGGGTAATATCATCCTTGTCCCCCCTGAATATTAGGAACAATATCACAGAGAGTTTAAACACCCCTTGTATATTGGGAGAGATATTCTCCCCTCCCCAACTGGGTATTAGGAACACTATCAAGGGGGGGTGTACACCTTCTGTGATATTGGGAGCAATATCATCTTTCTTCACTCTGGACATTATGAACAATATCACAGGGGAGTGTACACTGGCAAGTAATATCATCCTCTCCCTTCATGGGTATTAGGTACAATACCACAAGGCGTCTAGGGACACCTGAACAATCCCCAAGGGAAAGGGGGTTCAGGCCACACTTGGGATTGCCCAGGTCAAGGTGCCCAGGAACCATGGCCTCCAGGGGAAACCAAGAGTTTCAGATGAATTCAGTGCTTGAGGGCAGAACCAATGAGAAAATCTAGTCACATTTCTACAGCGCATCACCGTTAAAAAAAGGATTCTCTGTTATGCTAGGCAAGGAGGGATGATTATTTATTAGCTTCTACAGATTAAACAATGGGGTAGGGGTGGGCTCAAGGTGAGATGATTTTTTGGGTCCAAGTCTACTCAAGACAGGCATCCCAGTCTTCGGTCTCCAAATCCACCTCCTCTCTGTCCCCCCACACTGCTCCTCAGGCCTTATGGATCCATTGACTGTGATTTCTGTGGTTCAGCTCCCACATCAGGCAGGAAGGGCAGCTACTGGGGCTGAAATCCCACAGTGCCTCCAACCCTTGCTTCCTACCTGGCCTCCCAGGGCACCACGAGGGGCTGGGCCAGGCTGCTGTGCTGCACGTGGCAGGAGTAGGGGGCTGTGTCCTGCGGGGGCACTGCCACCACCACCCAGGACTGGTAAGTGCCATTTCCATTGTGAAGAACATCTCCCCGTAACTCAGGCTCCTGCACCTCGCCGGCCCGAGTCCAGTGCACATCAATTTTCCCTGGGTAGAAGTCGTAGGCCAGGCACTTGAGTTTCTTCTTTTCTCCTGGGGCCTGGTGGCTGGTGACCACCACAGAGGGAGGATCTGTGGAGGGATAGAGTGTGACACTGCAGGCTTGAGGTGGACTTCTCCCGGCCCAGGTCTCTTCCCACCCCCACCCCTGGATGTCAGCGATCAGCAGAGCTCGAAGCTCTGTACCTGCCCACCCCCAGCCCCGGGAGACTTTCCAGAATATCAGGGAAGGCTGACGCTTTCCCTCTTGCCCAATCCCCACCTCACCCATGTATTGACTCTGACGGCAATAAGTTGTGAATGCTCCGTGTGCTTCTCCATGTTTTCCCACATCTCAGTGGGCTTTGGAGTTCTGTCCCCCAGTCTCAGTCCAGCTGCTTAGTTCAGCCCATGCCTCTATCCAGCAACGGCTTCCCTGCAGCACTGCACAATCCTGAGTCTCACTACGTCTCCAATCCAAGTCTCAGCTTGCAGCCATCAATTCCGCTCACACTGGCTCGCTCTTGCCCTTCTGGGGCTGACATTTTACACACCTCCCTTCTCTCCACCACCCAGATGGGAGGCATCATTGTAGAGATAAAAAACGATGGGATTTGGAATCTGAAATCTGGAATTTGAGTCCCAGCTCTGCCTCTTACAGACAGTGTTACCCTCACCTCCCTAACCTCAAGCTCCTTGTCTGTTAATTGGAGATGATCTGGGGACACTCATCAAGAAAGAATGGCCTTCCTGGCCCATTCTGCCTGAAATTTTGATGATGTTCTTTTTGGACCACAAATTATATCATCCCAGGGAAGGAATAAATCCTAAAAGATGAAAGCTGGGGGTCTGAGGGACATCCAGGAACAGATGAGACCGGACTAAGATGTTGCCTGAGCTCCTAGCCTGAGATCATCTTTTATTCTGGGCTCAGTACTGGGGAGCAGGAAGCAGTGAATACCTTGCCGGTCCAGGATATTTTTGCTGTATTTCAGGTATTTCCGCAGAGTCGCAGGGCACTCCTCCTCCAGGTAAGCCTTGGCCCGCTGCACGTAGACTGGTTCTGCCTCCCACTTCTGCTTGGTAATCTGGGCTGCTGGGTCGAAGGGGACCCAGGCTGGGATTTCTTTGTTGAATTCAATGTAGTCCTTTCCATCATAGTAATATTTCCAGAATGCTCCGCTGCTTCTGTTATTCTCGATCTCACAACCAAACCTTCCCTGCAATACGTGAGAACCTGAAAACTCCCCCGACCCCACAGAGAGACAGTCAGCCTGGTGCAAAATTTATCAAAATAACTCTTAGTCTTGCACATTGGGCAACCCAAAAGAAATAAAGGTTTTTGCAATTCAAGCATGCAATCCCTTTATCAAGACAAATAGGTTATTATTCCAATATATACAACAGACAGAGAGGGGCTAACTCAGTTTGGTTTGGCATTTCAGGTTTGTCTCAGATGAGATATGTTCCTCCTTAAGAGAGCTACAGCCTGGGCGCTGTGGCTCATGCCTGTAATCCCAGCACTTTGAGAAGCTGAAGCGAGTGGATCGCTTGAGCCCAGGGGTTCCAGACCAGCCAGGGTGATATGGCGAAATCCCACCACTACAAAAAATATAAAAATTAGCGCAGCATGGTGGTGCATGCCTGTAGCCCCAGCTACTCAGGAGGCTGAGGTGGGAGGATCACTTCAGCCTGGGAAGTCAAGGCTGCAATGAGCCAAAATCACACTACTGCATTTCAGCCTGGGTGACAGAGTGAGACCCTATCTCAAAAAAAAAAAAAAAAAAAAAAACACCGGGCCCAGTGGCTCACACTTGTAATCCCAGCACTTTGAGAGGCTGAGGAGGATGGATCACCTTAGGTCATGAGTTCGAGACCGGCCTGGCCAATATGGTGAAACCCCATCTCTACCAAAAATATAAAATTAGGCTGGGCGCAGTGGCTCATGCCTGTAATCCCAGCAGTTAGGGAGGCTGAGGCCAAAGGATCACCTGAGGTCAGGAGTTTGAGACCAGCCTGGCCAACATGGTAAGACCTCATCTCTACTAAAAATACAAAAATTTGCTGGGTGTGCTGGCACATGCCTGTAATCCCAGCTACTCATGAGGCTGAGGCAGGAGAATCGCTTGAACCTGGGGGACAGAAGTTGTAGTGAGCCGAGATGGAGCCATTGTACATCAGCCTGAAAGACAGAGCAAGACTCAGTCTTAAAAAAAAAAAAAATTAACCAGGAGTAGTGACACATGCCTGTAGCCTGTAGTCCCAGTTATCGGGAGGCTGAGGCAGGAGAATCCCTTGAACCCAGGAGGCAAAGTTTGCAGTGAGCCGAGATTGCATCACTGCACTCCAGCTTGGGTGACAAGAGCAAAACTCCATCTCAAAAAAAAAAGCTACAGAATATGAATATATTTCTATCTCTTCTATAGCATCTCTTCTAAGGACAATTATTTGTTTGAATTTATGCTGAGTCCTGAGGAAGCTGTCACAACTACACCAAAGTGTACTTCCAAATTGGATAGAAATTATTTGTGATTTCATATGAGTAAAGGAAGGCTCTCCTTTTCTCTCAGTTCTAGGAAGAGTTCATATCATCACCTAAGTAACCCTAATCTGATCACTTCTTTCTACCTTTCTGGTGTTTGATATCTTTATCCCAAATCTCTAAAGCCCCAACCTTCTTGCCCATTAGCCACAACTCTCAGAAATGGACCTCATAGGGCAGGGGACACAGCCTCTTTGTTCTGATGATAAAAGCAGGTGTTTACCCAGCACTGGTTGGTGCTGTTGGCATAGACTCTGAAAGCTCTCAAGCTGTCTGGGCTCACGTCCCAGGTCTCTCCCCAGCCCCCCACCCCCACCTGGTGTGTTGCCTGAACTGGAGCCACTCAACTCCCTGTGCCTCTATTTCCTCACCTCTGAAATGGCAATGCCAAGAGCACTGTTTTAGGGGGCTATTCTGAGCATTATATATGCTCATAGATGGGCCTGGCACAAAGTAAGTGCTCAGTAAATGTCAGCTACTATTATTTCCTTTTTTTGTTTTTTGTTTTTTGTTTTTAGACAACGTTTCACTCTTGTCACCCAGGCTGTAGTGCAATGGTAAGATTTTGGCTCACTGTAACCTCTGCCTCCCAGGTTCAAGCAATTCTCCTGCCTCAGCCTCCTGAGTAGCTGGGACCACAGACGTGTGCCACCATGCCAGGCTATTTTTGTATTATTAGTAGAGACAGGGTTTCACCATGTTGGCGGGGCTGGTCTCGAACTCCTGACCTTAGGTGATCTGCCTGCCTCAGCCTCCCAAAGTGCTGGGATTACAAGAGTGAGCCACCAAGCCCTGCCTACTATTATTTTCTAACACCCTGTGTTCATCTCCTCATCCTCCTTCCTCTTAATTATCCACTTTGCCATTTCTATTCCTGTCCATCAATGCTTCCCCCAGTGTCTTTTCTGATCACCTGTGCCCCCTCCTCTCCTATTGCTGACACACAGCCTGGGCCATTTTCCTTACCAAGACCTCCCCCACCCCACATCCTTGAAACGTCTGCCTATCTCTTTCTTGCCTCCTTTTGAAAATCTTCAGATCCCATGTAGCACCTTGGGCATTTTTGTACTTAGTAGCCCATCTTTTGACACCCACTCTATGATAATTTAACACCAGCAGTTCACCAGACCTGAGGTTGGCTGCCTTGGGGCTGGCAGTGTGGTTTAGGAGAAAGAGCACTGGGCCGGGGGCACAGGGACCATCTCTGCACGGGCTCTGCCACCAGCTCCTCTGACCATAGCGCAGGTGGCCCTTCCTGGGTCTGCATCGTATGGTAAGGAGGAACTTTAGGGCTCCAAGGAACTCTAACAGCCCACGGTTTTGAATCCAGCACTTCCTGAGCCCCCAGCATGGGCTACGGTGTGTGCCGGGTGCTTTTCTCTGTGGATTCCACAAATTTCAATTGAGCCAATATTGACTGTACCCTGTGCTAGGTGATGGAGCTGCAAGGGAGATCAGGACAGACTGTGACATCCTTCATAGAACAGACACAGTTAAATATTACAGACTTGTTTGGAGGTAGGTCTCAGTGCTCCAATGTTTGCAGATTTCGACCAGATATTTTGGGAACGTTTCACTGTCAACAGCTAGGACTGGCAGAACCACCAAGTGAGCCCAGGTCTGAGTGACTTTGAGAGTGGCTCACTCTCCAGGCAACCTCCCTGGACAGGGGTGAGTCTGATGCCTTCTCACGGGGGTATCAGCCTCCGATGGGTGGGGTGTGGAGGTGAGAGGTCAGAGGTGCCTGGATAGGAAGTGACTCTGCCATCACTTCCTGTGTGACTTGAGGCCTGGGATGAGGATGGGGCAATTGATGGGGAAGCGGGGAGCACCTGTGCTGTGGGGTGGGTGGGATGCGGACATGTCTGTGTTTCTGCTGTGTCTCCTGTTCTTCCCCTGGGATTGGGACTATTTCCATCCTGCTGATCCCTTGCCACTCACACTTGGGGGGCTGCCTCTTGGGTTAGACCTTCCACCCCTGTGGTCTGTTATTCACTGACCATTACTGTCATTGTAATACTCCACGATGTCTTTCAGGGTCTCCATAAAGATGTCCTCCCTGGCCTTCTGAAGTTGGCTGTCCTGCTTCCAATCCTCCATTCCTTCCACCTGTCTCCAGAGTCCCATGGGCTGAGACTTCCTGTCTTTACTGTTGTATCTAAAGAACTGGAGGTCATTGAGTGAGCCAAGGGCCTGAAACGCGGGGACGTCTTCAACATGCTTGGACAGCCCAGTGTAGATATAGGTCAGAGAGTAACGACCTGCAAAAGAAAAGATTCTGATGGTTGAGGTCCATGCAAGGGTCCCACTGTGGGGCTGCATAGGGCTAGGAGGGGAGACCTGCCACTGGCCTTTTCTTCCCCAGCTCTTTCTCCTGCCATCAACTTCACACCACTGGAGGCTCACTCAAGTGAATATGCTCTACTTTCATGCCTGGGATGATATTTCAGAGACCATCCTGTGTCTTCACTACATTATTTCCTCTGCTTGACACATAAGAAGATAACATTACTCATCCACGTCGAAGATATATTGGGACCATGTGACTGAGTTTTGTCAAAAGAGAATGTGAGCAGAAGTGATGTCTTTCTTCTTGTCCAAGACCCTACCAGCTGGCTTGTCCCTTTTGTTTCTCATCCCTAGAGGTGACGACTTTGAAGGCCACAGGATAATATGAAAGAGTCTCAATATGCAATTGGCCTGGATCCCTGAGTCACCCCATGGAGGAATGGAACCTTGCCCAGTGTGCATGGAATCTGACATGCGTTAGAAATTAACATTTCTAGGCTGGGCTCCGTGGCTCATGCCTGTAATCCCAGGACTTTGGGAGGCCAAGGCAGGCAGATTACTTGAGATCAGGAGTTGAAGACCAGCCTGGCCAACATGGTGAAACCCCATCTCTATTAAAAAATACAAAAATTAGCTGGGCATGGTGGTGCGGGCCTGTAATCCCAGTCATGCTGGAGGCTGAGGCAGGAAAATCACTTGAACCAGAGAGGCAGAGGTTGCAACAAGCCAAGATCATGCCACTGCACTCCAGCTTGGATGACAGAGTGAGACTCCGTCTCAAAAAAAACAAATTAACATTTCGTCCGGGCTCAGTGGCTCACGCCTGTAATCCCAGCACTTTAGGGGGCCGAGGCGGGTGGATCACGAGGTCAGGAGATCGAGACCATCCTGGCTAACATGGTGAAACCCCGTCTCTACTAAAAATTCAAAAAATTAGCCAAGCATGGTGACGGGCGCCTGTAGTCCCAGCTACTCAGGAGGCTGAGGCAGGAGAATGGCATGAACCCGGGAGGCGGAGCTTGCAGTGAGCTGAGATCATGCCACTGCACTTCAGCCTAGGTGACAAAGCAAGGCTCCGTCTCAAAAAAAAAAAAAAAAAGAAAAATTAACATTTCTAGCTTAACCTGACAAATACATATAGTTAGAAAGGGTAGAAAGGAGAATTTACCAGAAAATTCAAGAAATGACCCAGACTGAATTAGCACAGGGTAAGACTAGGATGGAGCTCAGAATTCCCGGGGTTGTACCTTGCATTTTGGTACAAGGTGGGATCTGGGAGAGAGGGACATTTCCATAATAGTTCCATAATTATTTTATGATACAATTTACACAGGTGCTAATGATGTTGGAGGTCATATGGCAGAATCCTAGTTCAATTACTAAAATTATTCTTGCTCCTGAGTGTCTAAATGTGATTAGCCTTTAAATCAGTAGACCCTACAATTGAATTCATGGACATAGAGAGTAGAAGGATGGTTACCAAAGGCTGGGAAGGGTAGTGGCAGGGTTGGGGGAAAATTGGGAGGGTGGTTAATGGGTACAAAAAAAATAGTTAGAAAACTATTTGATAGCACAACAAAGTGACTCCAGTGAATAATAATTTAACTGGGGCCAGGTGTGGTGGCTCATGCCTGTAATTTGGGAAGCTGAGGCAGGTGGGTCACTTGAGGTCAGGAGTTCGAAACCAGCCTGGCCAACATGGTGAAACCCCATCTCTACTAAAAATACATAAATTAGCCGGGCGTGGTGGCACACACCTGTAGTCCCAGCGGCTCAGAAGGCTGAGGCAGGAGAATTGCTTAAGCCCGGGAGGCAGAGGTTGCAGTGAGCCAAGATTGTACCACTGCATTCCAGCCTGGGCAACTCTGTCACAAAAAAAAAAAAAAAAGAAGAAGAATGAATAAGACCTACTATTTGATAGCACAACAGGGTGACTATAGTCAATAATAATTTAACTGGGGCCAGGTGTGGTGGCTCGTGCCTGTAATTCCAGCACTTTGGGAGGCTGAAGTGGGTGGATCACTTGAGGTCAAGAGGTCAAGACCAGTCTAGCCAACATGGTGAAACCCTATCTCTATTAAAAATACATAAGTTAGCCGTGTGTGGCAGTGTACACCCGAGGCAAGATAATTGCTTGAACCCAACAGGTGGAGCTTTGCAGTAAGCCAAGATCACGCCACTGCACTCCAGCCTGGGTGACAGAACAAGAATCCATCTCAAAAATAATAATAATAATCATAATTTAACTGTACACTTTTAAATAACCAAAAGAGAGGCCAGGCGCAGTTGCTGACACCTGTAATCCCAGCACTTTGGGAGACCAAGGCGGGCAGATCACGAGGTCAGGATATCAAGACTAGCCTGGCCAACATGATGAAACCCGTCTCTACTAAAAATACAAAAAAATTAGCCAGGTGTGGTGGCAGGTGCCTGTAGTCCTAGCTACTCAGGAGACTGAGGCAGGAAAATTGCTTGAACCTGGGAGGCGGAGGTTGCAGTGAGCTGAGATCATGCCACTGCACTCCTGCCTGGGTGACAGAGTGAGACTCTGTCTCAAAAATAAATAAATAAATAAATAATCAAATACTTTTAAAAACTAAAATAACCAAAAAAGTATAATTGGATTGTCTGTAACACAAACGATAAAAGCTTGAAGGGATGGATACCTCATTTTTGATGATGTGATTATTTCACATTGCATGCCTGAATCAAAACCTCTCATGTACCCCATAAATATATACACATACTATGCACCCACAATTTTTTTTAATTTACAAAAAAATCAGTAGACCTTGAGTAAAGTGGATTATTCTCCATAGTGGTGGGCTTCATCCAATCAGTTGAAGGCCTTAAGAGAAAAAGCCTCAGATGTCCCCTAAAGAGGAAAGAATTCTGCCTACAGTCTGCCCTTGGAATCAAGACTAAGACATCAACTCTTCCCTGGGTCTCCAGCCTGCTGGCCGGCTCTGAAGATTTAGGACTTGTTACTCCTCCCAATAGTGTGAGTCAATTTCTTAAAATAAATCTCTACTCTCTCTCTCTTTTGTATACATATATGTAAATCTCTTCCTATGTGTGTGTGTATCCATGTGTATACAGTGTATGTAAGTATGTGTACGTACATATATATGTATATATGTACCACCTATTAGTTCTGTTTCTCTGGAGAACCCTGAGTAATTCAGATTTTGGCACAGAATCGGATTAACATTCCAAAGTGATTGTTATATAACGAACATATAACACCTTTTCTGATAATTTGTAAATGTCATGAATTTTAAACTCACACAACTGAGAAGCCATTCGCTTCCATGTCTTTATCCTGCACATTCTAATGCCACAAACAGCCTCCTTCCCTTATCCTAGGAGTGACTCTTGATCTCCCGGAGCTCCCACTCTCTTCTCTTCCAACCACTCGCCTTCCAGACCCACTGCAGTGGTGTCTGAGTGTGGGATTTGGGCATGGGTTTCCTTCTAGCACCATCCCTCCAGCCAACCTGCCTTTCCACTTTCCCCTTGGGGCTGCTCTCTCTTTTCCTCAGCGTCAGGCAGGTGTACCCAGCCATCGGAAGGAGGGAAGGAACAGGAGCAGAAGCAGCTCCGGGCATATGGTTCCTACTCCGTCCTGGCTGTCTACCCCAAGCAGGTCGCTTGGTCTTTGGAGTCTTTGTTTTCACTGTAAACTAGGGGTTTTAGATTCAGATTCCTGAAGGTCTTATTTTGGGTGAGGGCAGAGGCTCCCTGAATGCTCCTGGAAGTGTGTGAGCTGAGGGAGTTGACAGCCTTGGGCACCCATTCCTGCCGTATGCCAGGGTATCCCAGCTGCATCCAGCCTGTCTCCCAGCCACATGTCCTGTTCCTCACCTCCTTCCAGTCCTCTCCAGCACCCATCCCTTGCTTTCCCCACTCACCATCTTGGTTCTCCTGGGGGACAGCAGGACCCAGAAGCAGCAGCAGAGACAGCAGGACAGGCACCATTCTTACCATTGTGTCTGCTTGGAGGGTTCTGGGCAGGAGGCACAGATATTATCCTGGGTCCTGGGGCCCTGCCCAGGGGAGGTGAATCTACAGGCCAATGGGAGTGCCAGGACGGGCTCCTCCCCTAATAGAGAAAAAAAAATGATACACAAGCTAGGCTGGGCAGAGGTTATGAAGAATGAATCTACACACAGGATATGCAAATTCAGAGCTGAGTCCAGAGTTGATCTCTGGACTGAGGCTTTGTGTGTGCCTGGGGTGGAAGGATGCCAGTGGGTAGGAGGTGCGTGTGATGGGTGGCAAGCGCCTGGGATGTGTCACCCTTCCAGTCTATTGTGACAACCCCTGGGCCAGTAGGGGCATTTGTGTGTTTTTGGACCACACTGTATCCCTGCCTTCCGGAAAAACTCTCAACATGTCCAAGACATGGACCTGGGTAGACCCCAGCTGGGGTGGGACCCTCACTCTCCCACATCCGATCCTGCCAGAGGCTGTGTCTGGAGGACAGTCACATTCCCATCTCTCCCTCCTTCCTTTCTGTGCCTGTGGAATCCCAGCCTTCCATGATGGAAGCAGAAATAGCCGCATCCTCCTTTTGCAGCCTCCCTGGCAACAGAACGAGCCTCCCAAAATGCTGGGATTAAAGGCGTGAGCCACCACGCCCAGCCAAGATAATTTTTAATGCATACAACAAGACTCGTTTTACACAGACGAAGCCAGTTATTTGAAAACCAGGTCTTTCCAGGCACGCTCAGTGTTGATGGGCTATTTGCAGAGAGCCCCTCCGAATACAAAGCAACATGCTATTCTAAAGTGACTGGGGCCCGGGTGCGGTGACTCATGCTTGTAATCCCAGCACTTTGGGAGGCTGAGGTGGTTGGATCACCTCAGGTTGAGGTCAGGTACTCGAGACCAGCCTGGGCAACATGATGAAACCTCGTCTCTACTGAAAAAATACAAGAATTAGCTGCGCGTGGTGGCACATGCCTATAATCCCAGCACTCGGGAAGCTGAGGCAGGGGTTTCACCATGTTGGCCAAGCTGGTTTTGAACTCCTAACCTCGTGATCTGCCCGCCTCGGTCTCCCAAAGTGCTGGGTTTACAGGTGTGAGCAACTGTGCCCGGCCTCTCTTTTGGTTAAAGAAACCTACAAAGGGACCTTTTATAGTGACTTCAATTTTATGGAATAATTGTAATGCTCCTAAGGCCGTTGTGCTCCAAAGTCTAGCCACGGGTATTGTTATTGATTGGGCTCCAAAAGGGCATTATTGGCAAGATTGCTCCAGCAAAAATACCTCATGCTCAGAGTTTAATTATTTGTTAGATTATGTAGAGGATGGATGGCAGTCATACAGGCTGAGACAATGGGTGTCCCCTTACCTATTTAAATGGATGGACGCAGGCATTACTCCTCCTAAACCAAAAATGATTCATCCCTTTGTTACCCCAGAACATCCTCAACTATGAAAATTAGCTGCAGCTATGACAGGAATAAGGATATGGAACACTACCTATCAACTCCTTCACACTAATACCAAAACACCCACATTCAACATCACCCTCATATCTGAACGGGTGATACCCATCAGGAGCTATGTCAAACCCCCTTACATGCTGTTGGTTGGAAATATAATTATCATTCCCAATACACAAACTATAGAATGTGATAACTGTAAGCTGTTCACGTGCATTGATGCTACTTTTAATCCCACTACAAGTACTCTGTTGGTAAGGGCTAGGGAGGGGGTATGGATACCAGTTTCTTTACATCGTCCATGGGAGTCTTCCCCCTCTATTCACATAGTCAATGAAGTTCTTAAAGGTATCTGCAAAAGAACAAAGAGACTTATTTTTACTCTTATTGCCGTCATTGCAGGACTAATTGCGGTTACTGCAACAGCAGCAACTGCTGGAGTTGCCATCCACAATTCTGTTCAAACCGTTCAATATGTTGAAGCATGGCAGAAAAACTCCTCCAGACTTTGGAATTCTCAGGCTCAAATTGATCAAAAATTAGCTAATCAAATTAATGATCTCCGCCAAAGTGTAATCTGGCTGGGAGATATGAATTTGGAACACCGTATGCAATTACAGAGTGATTGGAATACTTCTGATTATTGCATAATGCCTTATGCTTATAATAAATATCAACATAGCTGGGAAAATGTCTCAAGACATTTAAAAGCCTGGGATGATAACTTAACCTTGGATATTTCAAAACTTAAAGAGCAAATTTTCGAGGATTCACAAGCTCATTTATCCACTGTTCCTGGCTCAGACATTTTTGAAGGCATAACTAAACAATTATCTGATCTTAATCCCTTTAAATAGATCAAACCCCTTGGAGGATCATTGTTGTCACTGACATTATTAATATTGGTATGCTTACGTTGTCTCCTTTTAGCCTGCAGATGCCTCCAAGGAGTCCGAAAACAAATCCGAAGTCAACGACAAGCAATGATGGCGATGGCGATCCTAGTTAATAAAAAGGGGGGAGATGTGGGCGGCAAGCCATCCAGGTGCCAAGCCAAGAGACCGAGGGCATGAGTTGTTCCAGTATAATAAAATATATAAAACAACAAGAGTTATACTAGATCTAGATCACAGATATGATTATATATCAATATCATTAATCATTAGTTTTTTCCAAATTTATTATTCCAATATTATAATACTATAATAATCCTCCAATATTATAATTTATTCCAATATTATAATAATCCTCGCTGCATAATCATAACCTAAGAAAAAGCAGGCCATACAGAGATAGGAGCTGAGGGGACATAGTGAGAAGTGACCAGAAGACAAGAGTGCGAGCCTTCTGTTATGCCCAGACAGGGCCACCAGAAGGGCTCCTTGGTCTAGCGGTAACGCCAGCGTCTGGGAAGACGCCCCTTGCCGAGCGGACGGTGGTCTAGCGGTAGCCTCAGTGTCAAGGAAAACACCCGCTACTTAGCTGACCGGGAAAGGGAGTCTCCCTTTCCCTGGGGGAGTTTAGAGAAGACTCTACTCCTCCACCTCTTGTGGAGGGCCTGACATCAGTCAGGCCCGCCCGCAGTTATCCAGAGGCCTAACCGTCTCCCTGTGATGCTGTGCACGCTCCTAGTCCGCCTTCATGTTCCATCCTGTACACCTGGCTCTGCCTTTTAGATAACAATAGCAAATTAGTGAAAGTACTAAGTCTCTGATAAGCAGAAATAATGGCATAAGCTGTCTCTCTCTCTTCCTCTTTCTCTCTGCCTTGGCTGCCAGGCAGGGAAGGGCCCCCTGTCCAGTGGACACATGACCCACGTGACCTTACCTATCATTGGAGATGACTCACACTCTTTACCCTGCCCCTTTTGCTTTGTATCCAATAAATAACAGCGCAGCCAGACATTCGGGGCCACTACCGGTCTCCACGTCTTGGTGGTAGTGGTCCCCGGGGCCCAGCTGTCTTTTCTTTTATCTCTTTGTCTTGTGTCTTTATTTCTACACTCTCTCGTCTCTGCACACGGGGAGAAAAACCCTCCGACCCTGTGGGGCTGGTCCCTACACCAATCTACTATAACAGATACCTCAGCCAACTGTTGAAGTTATCACTGCACACCAGGCCTGTCAGAATCCCCCAAGACTCTTGTGTTTTCACTGCGCAGCCCCAATCTGGCCCAGGAACCAACCTCAGCTTCCCAGCCCTCCATTTCCCTGAGTAAATACTGCCTGGAAACAATCCTTGTACCAATCTCTGTATCCGCCAGGAGTATTTGTTACTGGAAACATAATGCAGTTCTGACCTTAAGCAGAAAATAAACGTATTTATTGGTTAGCTCTCAGAATCCACAGAAAGGATGGAGAACCCAGGCTCAGAATTCCAGAGGAGCGCAACAGTCAAAATCACACCTGCAACCGGCCCGGTAAATATACAGAAGCTGCCAGCAGGGGGCAGCAGAGGCCACAGCACGGGACCTACAACATCCCGCGGGACTGAAGCTCAAGACGTCCCCCGCAGCTACTGCAGCCCCACTGCCTCGGGAGCTGGCAGTTGCAGCCCCTGCCAAGACCACCAGAAAACATTGTCCACTGTGCCCTCCTCTTTGTTTCCCTAACACTTGACCTGATATCCAAGGCGGTAGCTTCGACTTGCTGAGCATAAACCCTGTGCACACCTGCTCATTCTATTGCCAGGGAGGCTGCAAAAGGAGGATGCGGCTATTTCTGCTTCCATCATGGAAGGCTGGGATTCCACAGGCACCTAAAGGAAAGAGGGAGAGATGTGAATGGGAATGTCCTCCAGACAGCTCTGGCAGGATCGGATGTGGGAGAGTGAGGGTCCCACCCCAGCGGGGGTCTACCCATGTCCATGTCTTGGACATGTTGAGAGTTTTTCCAGAAGGCAGAGATGAAGTGTGGTCTGACAACACCCAAGTGACCCCAGAGGGTGTCATAATAGACTGGAAGGGCGACACATCCCAGGCACCTGCCACCCATCACACACACCTCCCACACACTGGCATCCTTCCGCCCCAGGCACACACAAATCCTCAGTCCAGAGATCAACTGTCTCAGCTCTGAATTTGCATATCCTATGTGTAGACTCACTGATCACAACCTCTGCCCAGCCTGGCTTGTGCATACTTCTTTCTTACTGTCAGGGGAGGAGCCCGGCCTGGTACTCCCATTGGCCTGTAGATTCACCTCCCCTGGGCATGGCCCCAGGACCCAGGATAATACCTGTGCCTCCTGCCCAGAACCTTCCAAGCAGACACAATGGTAAGAATGGTGTCTGTCCTGCTGTCTCTGCTGCTGCTTGTGGGTCCTGCTGTCCCCCAGGAGACCCGAGATGGTGAGTGGAGAAAGCAAGGGATGGGTGCTGGAGAGGACTGGAAGGAGGTGAGGAACAGGACATGTGGCTGGGAGAAGGGCTGGATGCAGCTGGGATTCCCTGGCATATGGCAGGAACAGGTGTCCAAGGCTGTCAACTCCCTCAGCTCACACACTTCCAGGAGCATTCAGGGAGCCTCTGCCCTCACCCAAAATAAGACCTTCAGGAATCTGAATCTAAAACCCCTTAGTTTACAGTGAAAACAAAGACTCCAAAGACCAAGCGACCTGCTTGGGGTGGAGAGCCAGGATGGAGCAGGAACCACAGGCCTGGAGCTGCTTCTGCTCCTGTTCCTTCCCTCCTTCCGATGGCTGGGTACACCTGCCTGACGCTGAGGAAAAGAGAGAACAGCCCCCAAGGGGAAAGTGGGAAGGCAGGTTGGCTGGAGGGATGGTGCTAGAAGGAAACCCGTGCCCTCACCCCACACTCAGACACCACTGCAGTGGGTCTGGAAAGCGAGTAGCCGGAAGAGAAGACAGTGGGAGCTTGGGGAGATCAAGAGTCATTTATAGGAGAGGGGAAGGAGGCTGTTTGTGGCATGAGAATGTGCAGGATAAAGACATGGAAGTGAATGGCTTCTCAAGTTGTGTGAGTTTAAAATTCATGCCGGGCGCGGTGGCTCACGCCTGTAATCCCAGCACTTTGGGAGGCCGAGGTGGGTGGATCACGAGGTCAGGAGATCGAGACCATCCTGGCTAACACGGTGAAACCCCGTCTCTACTAAATATACAAAAAATTAGCCGGGCGTAATGGCGGGCGCCTGTAGTCTCAGCTACTCGGGATGCTGAGGCAGGAGAATGGTGTGAACCCGAGAGATGGAGCTTGCAGTGAGCAGAGATCGCGCCACTGCACTCCAGCCTGGGCAACAGAGCGAGACTCTGTCTCAAAAAAAATAAATAAATAAGTAAAATAAAATAAAATTCATGACATTTACAAATTGTCAAAATAGGTGTTTCCCGCATATTCTCACTCATAGGTGGGAATTGAACAATGAGATCACATGGACACAGGAAGGGGAATATCACACTCTGGGGACTGTGGTGGGGAGGGGGGAGGGGGGAGGGATAGCATTGGGAGATATACCTAATGCTAGATGACGAGTTAGTGGGTGCAGCACACCAGCATGGCACATGTATACATATGTAACTAACCTGCACAATGTGCACATGTACCCTAAAACTTAAAGTATAATTAAAAAAGAAAAAAAGAAAAAAAATCTAAATAAAAGGAATTAAAAAAAAAGGTGTTTCACGTTAGTTTTATAATAATCACATTTATAATATTAATCCCATTCTGCACCCAAATATGAATTATTCGGAGTTCTCCAGAGAAACAAAACTAATATACATTGTATAAACACTCACATATGTATATATGATATACATTGTATATTCATATGTACACTAAATATGTGTGTATATGTATAATATACATATATAAGTGTATGTATATACAAAACAGAGAAAGGGAGGAGTTTTATTTAATATTTCTTGTGGCTCACACAATTCTGAGGGCTAAAAGTCCTAAACCAGCAAAGCAAGCCAGCAGGCTAGAGACCAAGCAAAGAGTTGGTGTTGCGGTCCTGAGTCCAGGGGTAGTCTAGAGGCAGAATTCTTTCTTCTCTGGCGGACCTCAGCCTTTTCTCTTGATGCCTTCCACTGATTGGATGAGGCCCATCCACATTGTAGAGGGTAATCTGTTTTACTCAAGGTCTGATTTAAAGGCTAATCACATTCAGAAACTCATGAGCAAGAATGACTTCAGTACTTAAATTAGAAATCTGCCATATGACTTCCAACATTACTAACACTCGTGTAAATTATATTCTAAATTAACTATGGAACTAATTGTGGAAATGTCCCACTCTCTCAGCTTCCATCTTGTACCAAACTGCAAGATACAATGCCAGGAATTCTGAGAGGTATCCTAGCCTTACCCTATGCTGATCCATTCTGGGTCACTTCTTGAGTTTTCTAGTAAATTCACCTTCCTACACTTTCTAACTATATGTATTTGTCCGGTTAGACTAGAAATGTTTATTTCTCATGTCAAGTTCAATGCAGATTGGGCAAGGTTCCTCTCCTCCGCAGGGTGACTCAGGGATCCAGGCTGTTTGCATCTTGGGACTCTTCTGTTTCATCCTGTGGCCTCCATAGTCAACGAAAGGGATAAGAGACCGTAGGGGCAAGCCAGGTGGTAGAGCCTTGGACCAGAAGAAAGACATCAGTCACTTCAACTCACATTCTTGTTTGACAAAACTCAGTCACATGGTTCCAATCTATCTATAAGGAGGCTGAGAAATGTTATCTTCTTCTGTGCCAAGCAGATTAAACTCTGTAGTGAAGAAACAGAATGGTCTCTGAAATATCATCCCCAGCATGAAAGTAGAGCCTGTTTCCTTGAGTGAGGCTCCAATGGTGTGAAGCTGATGGCAGAGGAGAGAGCTGGGGAGGAAGAGGCCAGTGGCCAGGCCTCCCCTCCTGGCCCTCTGCAGCCCCACAATGGGACACCCTTGCATGGACCCCAGCCCTCAGAGTCTTTTCTTTTGCAGGTCATTACTCTCTGACCTATCTCTACACTGGGCTGTCCAGGTCTGGCAAAGGCACCCACAGGCTGCAGGGCACTGTCTTCCTCAATGGCCGTGCCTTCTTCCACTACAACAGTGAAGACAGGAAGGCTGAGCCCCTGGGACCATGGAGACATGTGGAAGGAGTAGAGGACTGGGAGAAGCAGAGCCAAGTTCAGAAGGCCAGGGAGGACATCTTTATGGAGACCCTGAACAACATCATGGAGTATTACAATGACGGTAACGGTCAGTGAACAACAGACCGCGGGGGTGGAAGGTCTAACCCAAGAGGCAGCCCCCCAAGTGTGAGTGGCAAGGGATCAGCAGGATGGAAATAGTCCCAATCCCAGGGGAGGAACAGGAGACACAGCAGAAACACAGACATGTCCGCATCCCACCCACCCCACAGCACAGTGCTGTCCCCTTCCCCATCGATTGCCCCATCCTCATCCCAGGTCTCAGGTCACACAGGAAGTGATGGCAGAGTCACTTCCTATCTAGGCACCTCTGACCTCTCACCTCCACACCCCACCCATTGGAGGCTGATACCCCCGTGAGAAGGCATCAGACTCACCCCTGTCCAGGGAGGTTGCCTGGAGAGTGAGCCACTCTCAAAGTCACTCAGACCTGGGCTCACCTGGTGGCTCTGCCAGTCCTAGCTGTTGACAGTGAAACGTTCCCAAAATATCTGGTTGAAATCTGCAAACATTGGAGCACTGAGACCTACCTCCAAACAAGTCTGTAATATTTAACTATGTCTGTTCTATGAAGGATGTCACAGTCTGTCCTGATCTCCCTTGCAGCTCCATCACCTAGGACAGGGTACAGCCAATATTGGCTCAATTGAAATTTGTGGAATCAACAGAGAAAAGCACCCAGCACACACCATAGCCCATGCTGGGGGCTCAGGAAGTGCTGGATTCAAAACCACAGGCTGTTAGAGATCCCTGCAGCCCTAAAGTTCCTCCTCACCATAAGATGCAGACCCAGGAAGGGCCACCTGCCCTGTGGTCGGAGGAGCTGGTGGCAGAGCCCGCGCAGAGACGGTCCCCCTGCCCCCGGCCCAGCATTCTTTCTCCTAAACCACACTGCCAGCCCCAAGGCAGCCAACCCCAGGCCTGGTGAACTGCTGGTGTTAAATTATCATGGAGTGGGTGTCAAAAGATGGGCTTCTAAGTACAAAAATGCCCAAGGTGCTACATGGGATCTGAAGGTTTCCAAAAGGAGGCAAGAGATAAGCAGACGTTTGAAGGATGAGGGATGGGAGGTCTTGGTAAGGAAAATGACCCAGGCTGTGTGTTAGCCATAGGAGAGGAGGGGACACAGGTGATCAGGAAAGACACTGGGAGAAGCTTTGATGGACAGGAATAGAAATGGCAAAGTGGATAATTATGAGGAAGGAGGATGAAGAGATGAACACAGGGTATTAGGAAATAAGAGTAGCTGACATTTACTGAGCACTTACTTTGTGCCAGGCCCATTTATGAGCATATATAATGCTCAGAATAACCCCCTGAAACCGTGCTTTTGGCACTGCTGTTTCAGGGGTGAGGAAATAAAGGCACAAGGAGGTGACTGGCTCCAGTTCACACAACACACCAGGTTGGGGCGGGAAGAGACCTGGGACTTGAGCCCGGACAGCTTGAGAGCTGTCAGAGTCTATGCCAACAGCACCAACCTGTGCTAGGTAAACACCTGTTTTTATCATCAGAATGAAGAGGCTGTGTCCTCTGCCCTATGAGGTCCATTTCTGAGAGTTGTTGCTAATGGGCAAGAAGGTTGGGACTTTAGAGATTTGGGATAAAGATATCAAACACCAGAAAGGAAGAAAGAAGTGATCAGGCCAGGCGCAGCGGCTCGCATCTGTAATCCCAGCACTTTGGGACACCAAGGCAGTCAGATCACCTGAGGTCAGGAGTTCGAGACCAGCCTGGCCAACATGGCGAAACCCCGCCTATACTAAATATACAAAAATTAGCCTCGCGTGGTGTTGCGCACCTGGAATTCCAGCTACTCAGCAGACTGAGGCAGGAGAATTGCTTGAACCCGGGAGATGGAGGTTGCAGTGAGCCAAGATCATGACACTGCACTCCAGCCTGGGCAACAGAGTAAGACTCTGTCTCAAAAAAAAAGAAACAAAGAAATAGTCAGACAGATTAGGTTGATTTAGGTGATGATATGAACTTCACCTAGAACTGAGAGAAAAGGAGAGCCTTCCTTTCCTCATATGGAATCACAAATAATTTCTATCAAATTCGGAAATGTACTTTGGTGTGGTTGTGACAGGTTCCTAAACACTCCCCATAAGTTCAAACAAATAAAAAGAGATGCTACAGAAGAGACAGAAATCTGCCCACAGCCTGTAGCTCTCTTAACTTCCCTGGCTGGGAGGAATGCATATTTCATCTCAAATTGGCCCGAAATGCCAATCCATATAGTCTTTGCCACTCTGTGTCAACTGTACGTCCAGATAAAATCATATGCCATGATTACGGAACTGCATGCTTAGATTGCAAAAGCCTTTCCTCCTATTGAGTTGTGAAGAGTGCAGGACTAAGAGTTATTCAGTTGGCACTAGGCTGACTGGCTTCCTGTGGGGTCAGGGGAGGTTTCAGGGTCTCACGCCTTGCAGGAAAGGTTTGGTTGTGAGATCCAGAATAACAGAAGCACTGGAGCATTCTGGAAGTATGCCTATGATGGAAAGGACTACATTGAATTCAACAAAGAAATCCCAGCCTGGGTCCCCTTGGTCCCGGAAGCCCAGAACACCAAGCAGAAGTAGGAGGCAGAACCAGTCTACGTGCAGCGGGCCAAGGCTTACCTGGAGGAGGAGTGCCCTGCGACTCTGCGGAAATACCTGAAATACAGCAAAAATATCCTGGACCGGCAAGGTACTCACTGCTTCCTGCTATCCAGTGCTAAGCTGGGAAAAACCAAGGTGATCTCAGGCTGGGAGCTCAGAGAGCATCTTAGGCCAATCTCTTCTATCCATGTAAGTCACGTAGAACCCCAGTTTTCAACTTCCAGGATTCATTCCTTTCCTAGGAGGACATCAAAATTTCAGGCAGAATGGGCCAGGAAAGCCACTGATTCACTGGTAGGCTTCCCTAAATATCACCCATTGAGAGATGAGGAGCTGGAGGTGACAGAGGTGAGGGTAACACTGTGTGTAAGAGGCAGAGCTGTGGCCAGGCGTGCTGGCTCACGCCTGTAATCCCAACACTTTGGGAGTGAGTCCAAGGTGGGCGGATCACTTGAGGTTAGGAGTTCGAGACCAGCCTGGCCAACATGATGAAACCTCGTCTCTACCAAAAATACAGAAATTAGCCTGGCGTGGTGGCAGGCGCCTGTAATCCCAGCTTCTCGGGAGGCTGAGGCATGAAAATTGCTTGAACCCAGGAGGACTAGATTGCAATGAGCCAAGATCGCGCCACTGCACTTTAGCCTGGGCAATAGTGCGAGACTCAGTCTCAAAAAAAATAAAAAAAAAAGGAAAAGCTAGGACTTGAATTCCAGATTTCAGATTCCAAATGCCGTCGTTGTTTCTCTCTACAATGATGCCTCCCATCTGGGTGGTGGAGAGAAGGGAGGTGTGTAAAATGTCAGCCCCAGAAGGACAACAGCAAGCCAGTGTGAGTGGAATCGATGGCTGCAAGCTGAGACTTGGATTGCAGACATAGTGAGACTCAGGATTGTGCAGTGCTGCAGGGAAGCGGTTGCTGGATAGAGGCATGGGCTGAACCAAGCAGCTGGACTGAGATTGGGGGACAGAACTCCAAAGCCCACTCAGATGTGGGAAAACATGGGAAAGTGCACAGAGCATTCACAACTTATCAGAGTCAATACATGAGTGGGGTGGAGAATGGGCGAGAGGGGAGCCAGGACATTCCATGATCCAACAGAGAAGGATCAGGGAAAGCTTCAGCCTTCCCTGATCTTCTGGAAAGTGTCCCAGGGCAGGGGGCAGTGGGGCGGGCAGATACAGAGCTTAGAGCTCTGCTGATTGCTGACATCCAGGGGTAGGGGTGAGAAGAGACCTGGGCCGGGAGAAGTTGACCTCAAGCCTGCAGTGTCACACTCTATCCCTCCACAGATCCTCCCTCTGTGGTGGTCACCAGCCACCAGGCCCCAGGAGAAAAGAAGAAACTCAAGTGCCTGGCCTACGACTTCTACCCAGGGAAAATTGATGTGCACTGGACTCGGGCCGGCGAGGTGCAGGAGCCTGAGTTACGGGGAGATGTTCTTCACGGTGGAAACGGCACTTACCTGACCTGATTGTTGGTGCATGTGCCCCTGCAGGACACAGCCCCCTACTCCTGCCACGAGCAGCACAGCAGCCTGGCCCAGCCCCTCGTGGTGCCCAGGGAGGCCAGGTAGGAAGCAAGGGCTGGAGGCAATGTGGGATCTCAGCCCCAGTAGCTGCCCTTCCTGCCTGATGTGGGAGCTGAACCACCGAAATCACCGTCAATGGATCCTCAAGGCCCAAGGAGCAGTGTGGGGGGACAGACAGGAGGTGGATTTGGAGACCGAAGACTGGGATGCCTGTCCTGAGCTGACTCGGACCCAAAAATCGTCTCACCTTGAACCACCCCCCGCCATTGTCTAATCTGTGGAAACTAATAAATAATCATCTCTCTTTGTCAAGCACTACAGAGAACAGTATTAACTGTAAAATGCTATAGAAATGTGATGTGATTTTCTCATTGGTCCTGCTCCCAAGCATTGAATTCATCTGAAACTCTTGGTTTCCCTTGGAGGCCATGGTTCCTGGGCACCCTGACTTGGGCAATCCCAAGCATGGCCCGGACCCACTGTCCCTTAGGGATTGTTCAGGTGTCCCCTGCTGACATCCACAGGCGTGGCCATGGCCACTCTGGCTGTGAGGTGCTAGAACCCTGCAAGCTCTTTCACACAACCAAGACTCTTCTGTGCCTCAGTTTCCCCACACTTCTTGGCTCCCTGGGAGACCCAGCCCTCCACTCCAGCTGCTCCACATCTCCACACCATGTTGGCCTTGGCCCACCAGCCAAAGCTTATTTGAGAGCTCTCAGCTCTCCAGGGTACAGCTCAATGAAGCGGGAATTGGCCCTGAGGTTCTCAGACTCCCTCTGAGTCCCTGAGAGTGAGTTTCCTCAAATGAGTCACCAACTGCCATGCACAGGTATCAACCCCAAACACACAGCAGAGCTCTCACCTTGACCTTCTCATGAAGCCTCACCTGCCTGTGTCTGTGCTTTTCCTTCCTGTGTGAAAAGAACTTTCCTTTTTTTCTTCCTTTTTCTTTTTCTTTTTTTTTTTTTTTTTGAGATGGAGTCTTGCTCTGTTGCCCAGGCTGGATTGCAGTGTTGCAATCTTGGCTTACTGCAAACTCTGCCTCCCGGGTTCCAGCGATTCTCCTGCCTCAGCCTCCCAAGTAGCTGGGATTACAGGCATCAGCCACTACGCCCGGCTAATTTTTCTATTTTTAGTAGAGACAGGGTTTCACCATGTTGGCAAGGCTCGTCTCGAACTCCTGACCTCAGGTGATCTGCCTGCCTCGGCCTCCCAAAATGCTGGCATTACAGGCGTGAGCCACTGTGTCTAGCGACAAGAACTTTCTTTACATCCTATACTCAGCCTCCCACTCTGGATTATTCCAAAATCCATCCTCCAAGCTGGGTTCCATAGAAGAATCATTCCCAGTCTTTGGAATTCTGAGTTAATCATCTTATCTTTCATGAAAGCCTAAATTTGAAGGCTCCAATTTTTTGTTTTAACTCTTCGACTCCAATTTGAAAATCAAAGCTGAGAAATTACTTTTTTTTTAAGTCTACATGAAATCCACCTTTCTCCCTTCCAGGGCAAAAACATCCTATATGAACAGTAGCCAAGTTCAGGAAAGAAAATGCAAATAGTCGCCAGGCGCGGTGGCTCACGCCTATAATCTCAGCACTTTGGGAGGCCCAGGCGGGCGGATCACGAGGTCAGGGATTAAGACCAGCCTGGCCAACATAGTGAAACCCCGTCTTCACTGAAAACACAAAAAATTAGCCGGGTGTGGTGGTGTGTGCCTATAATTTCAGCTACTTGGGAGGCTGAGGCAGGAGAATAGCCGGGTTTGGTGATGTGTGCCTGTAATCCCAGCTACGGGGGAGGCTGAGGCAGGAGGATCACGTGAACCCAGGAGGCGGGGGTTGCAGTGAGCTGAGATCTCGCCACTGCACTCCAGCCTGGGCGACAGTGCAAGACTCTGTCTCAAAAAAAGAAAATGCAAATAATCAAGAGGAAAAAATATAGCATGTGATATGTGAATATGAGGACACTTGGAGCAAATAAAAGGTGAAAGTTAAACATTTAAGATCAACGAAGAAACCAAAATCCACATGATCAGACCAGGGATAAGGAAAATTGGAATAGGAGATGTGACCTCATCTATAACAGGAGACATGGATGATGATAAAGGAGGAGAGAGAAGCCACAGGATTCAAGTCCTGGGCAGGTGTGGGGCAGGAGGAGAGGGACACAGGACTACTGAGATACTCAGGGAAAGCTTCCTGGAGCAATTCGGATTTCAGAGAGATGTGGAGGCCTAAGACAGCTTGCCAAGTCGAGGTCAAAAGATTTCCATGCAGAATGGGATTTTACATTCCCTGTTCTTTTGAGTCTCCAGTGCCTACCAGAGAATCAAATATACAATAGGTCCGGGCACAGTGGCTCATGCCTGTAATCTCAGCTCTTTGGGACGCCAAAGTGGGAGGATTGCTTGAGCCAGGAGTTCCAGATCAGTCTGGGCAACATAGCAAGACCCTGTCTCTACATTTAAAAAAATAAAAAATTATCTGGGCATGGTGGCACACACTTGTAGTCCCAGCTACTTGGGAGGCTGAGGCAGGAAGATCACTTGAGCATGGGAGGTCAAGGCTGCTGTGAGCTATGATTGTACTATTGCACTCCAGCCTGAGCAACAGAGCAAGACCGTGTCTCAAAAATAAATAAATAAATACACATTTTAATACAATAGGTAATTAATACATAATTTCTGGATGAATCAATAAATACGTAAGCAAAGGCAATAGAAAGCACTAAATATTTCTGACGACCAAGAAGAACCTTTTGGCTGGGACAGTGAATTCTACTGGGAAAGAAGTTTGAAAAAGCAAAGCTCAGAGAAATTGAAGAGGACCTTAACATATGTATACCTTGCTATACCTGATTGATGTCTTTTGCCTGATTCAGTGTGCATCATTCCTCCAGCCTACCTGGGAACTATCCCCAGGAGAGTCCACCAGAGAGAGACAAGATAGTCTAAGGCAGGGGTCCCCAACTCCCGGTACCCGTTCATAGCCAGTTAGGAGCCGAACCACACAGCAGAAGGTGAGCTGCAGGGTCGAAGCTTCATCTGTATTTACAGCTGCTCCCCCACCCCCCGACCATTGCTCCAATTACCTCCTGAGCTCACCTCCTGTCAGATCGGCAGCAGCATTAGACTCTCACAGAAGCACGAACCCTATTGTGAACTATGCAAGAAAGGTATGTAGGCTGCACGCTCCTTATGAGAATCTAACGCCTGATGATCTGTCACTGTCTCCCATCAACCCCAGATGGGACCATCTAGTTGCAAGAAAACAAGCTCAGGGCTCCCACTGATTCTACACCATGGCGAGTTGTAGAATTATTTCATTATATATTACGATGTAATAATAATAGAAATAAAGTGCACAATAAACGGGATGCACTGGAATCATCCCAAAACCATTCCCCTCCCCAGTCCGTGGAAAAACTGTCTTCTACGGAGCCGGTCCCTAGTACCAAAGAGATTGGGGACCGCCGGCTTAAACAAAGAGGTCTTTTTCTCAAGCAGGTTCCAATCAGCGCTAGGCCGGATTCGCTATGGCTTTTGCCTGCCCCCTAGTGGTCAAGGAAATAGTTGCAGCCAAGTGTTAGGATCCAGTCCTTGAGAATTTGGCTCAAAGCCTGGATGCAAAGGCCATGAGATAACGGTCATCCAGTCTTCCTCACACAACTCGCACAATTCCCGCCGTCTTTTTTTTTTTTTTTTTTTTAAGAGGGAATTTCACTCTTGTTGCCCAGGCTGGAGTGCAATGGCGCGATCTCGGCTCACTGCAACTTCCAACTCCTGGGTTCAAGGGATTCTCCTGCTTCAGCCTCCCATGTAGCTGAGATTACAGGCGCCCGCCACCACACCCAGCTAATTTTTTGTATTTTTAGTAGAGACGGGGTTTCATCATGTTGGCCAGGCTGGTCTCCAACTCCTGACCTCAGATGATCCACTCGCCTCGACCTCCCAAAGTGCTGGGATTACAGGCATGAACCACGGCGCCCAGCCAATTCCTGCCTTTTATTATGGAGGAAAACCTCCGCGGGATTACAGCACACCCAGTGGACGTCTGTTACCTCATCGAACTTGGGTCCAACCACCGAGTGCTGCAAACACTGACATGTGGATTCCAGTGAGAGAAACTGAGGCATTTATTGCAGGGTGCCAAGCAAGGAGAATCAGCCAGCTCAAGTGTAAGACCTAAATTCCCCAATGGCTTGTAGGTAAGGGTTTTTAGAGGCAGAGAAGCAGAAGTTACAGGCAAAGTTATAAATCAATACATGGCCCGGCGCAGTGGCTCACGCCTGTAATTCCAACACTTTGGGAGGCCAAGGCAGGTGGATCACCTGAGGTCAGGAGTTCAAGACCAGCCTGGCCAACATGGTGAAACCCCATCTCTACTAAAAATACACAAAATTAGCCAGCTGTGGTGGCGCACGCCTATAATCCCAGCTACTCAGAAGGCTGAGGCAGGAAAATCTCTTGAAGCCGGGAGGCAGAGGTTGCAGTGAGCAGAGATCGCGACACTACACTACACCCTAGGCGACAGAGCAAGACTCTGTCTCAAAAAATAAAAAATAAATCACTCATAACCTGGTGCAATGGTTCACACCTGTAATCCCAGCACTTTGGGAGGCCGAGGCAGCAGGATTGCTTGAAGTCAGGAGTTTGAGACCAGACTGGGAAACATAGCAAGACCCCATATCTATAAAAACATTAAAACTTAGCTGGGCGTGGTGTCATGCACCTGTAGTCCCAGCTACTCAGGAAGCCGAGGCAGGACGATTGCTTGAGCCCAACAGTTGGAAGCTGCAGTGAGCTATGATCACACCATTGTACTCCAGCCTGGGCAACAGAGGTCTTTAAAAACAAAAAATCATTAACGTGTAGTAATCTTTTTTTAAAACTCCCTAACAGGATGTGTGGCAGGTTCCTGAGGTGGTGGCTGCTGGCGGAGGAGAGCTGGCACTCCACCCCCGTGGGGCGCCTCCTGTTTCCCGTGCTCCTGGGATTCCGCCTTGTGCTGCTGGCTGCCAGTGGGCCTGGAGTCTATGGTGATGAGCAGAGTGAATTCGTGTGTCACACCCAGCAGCCGGGATGCAAGGCTGCCTGCTTCGATGCCTTCCACCCCTTCTCCCTGCTGCGTTTCTGGGTCTTCCAGGTCATCTTGGTGGCTGTACCTAGCGTCCTCTACACGGGTTTCACTCTGTATCACGTGATCTGGCACTGGGAAGAATCATGAAAGGGGAAGGAGGAAGAGGACACCCTGATCCAGGGAGGGGAGAGCAGCAGAGATACCCCAGGGGCTGGAAGCCTCAGGCTGCTCTGAGCTTATGTGGCTCAGCTGGGAGCTCAGCTGGTCCTGGAGGGGACAGCGCCGGGGTTGCAGTACCACCTGTATGGGTTCCAGATGCCCAGCTCCTTTGCATGTGGCCAAGAGCCTTGCCCGTATAGATTAACTTGCACCTTTTCCCACCCCTCGGAGAAGATCATCTTTCTAAAAGCCATGTTTGGGGTCAGTGGGTTCCGTCTCTTGTTCACTCTTTTGGAGATTGTGCTTCTGGGTCTGGGAAGACTGTGTAAGCCCCTGCGGAACTTCCTGGGTGGGGCCTCTTCCTCCAGCCATGCCCTGGCCCTGAGCAGCAAAAGGAACCTCCAGCAGACACTGTGAGCCACCCATCGGCCTGGTCAGCCTTGTTCCATTTCAGAGACCATGTTCCCCACAGCCCCAGTGACTAGGGGTGTCATCTCCTGACCTCCCCCACCTGTGGATATGGCCAAGTCAAGGTACCGGTTAACCAAAGATGCTGAAGGAGTGAAGGACCAGCCATCCCCTAATACGCAGGATGGTTATATTGATTATGTCAAACTGAAAACTTTGGAGAAACTGCTCTCTCAGAAAGCGATAACTGGGCCAGACACGGTGGCTCATGCCTGTAATCCCAGCATTTTGGGAGGCCTAGGCAGGTGGATCACTTGAGGTCAGGAGTTCAAGACCAGCCAGGCCAACATGGTGAAACCCATGTCTACTAAAACTACAAAAATTCTGGGCATGGTGGTGGGTGTCTGTAATCCCAGCTACTTGAGAGGCTGAGGCAGGAGAATTGCTTGAACCTGGGAGGTGGAGGTTGCAAAGAGCCGAGATCATGCCACTGCACTCCAGCCTGGGTGACTCCGTCTCAAAAAAAAAAAAAAAAAAGTGCTGGTGTTCCTTAGGACTGTGTTGCGGGCCCTCTCTCTCCCCATTCCACACCCTCACTCTCCCTGGATAACTTTCCCTTTGTCTATAGCTCCAGCCACCACGTCCTTGCGGATGACTTCCCAGTGCAGATCCCCAGTCTGGGCTACCTCTCGAGTTCAGGTTTGAAATCCTGTCGTTCGGCCAGGCACGGTGGCTCACGCTGTAATATCAGCCCTCTGGGGGTCGAGGCGGGCAGATCACCTGAGGTCAAGTGTCTGAGACCAGTCTGGCCAACATGGTGAAACCCCGTCTCTACTAAAAATACAAAAAATTACAGGCATGCATGGTGGTGCGTGCCTATAATCCCAACTACTTGGGAGGCTGAGACAGGAGAATCGCTTGAACCCTGGAGGCAGAGGTTGCAGTGAGCCAAGATCGCACCACTGCACTCCAGCTTGGGCGACAGAGACTCTGGTCAGATGCCTCCTAGGCTCAGGCACCTGCTCTGGGAGCAGTGGGCTCCTCTGCATCCTTGAGCACCTAATCTTTATGTGCAGGATCATAAAACACACTGTGCGGATCAGTGTCAGATTTCCTTCTTAAGCTAATAGAACAGAATGCAGCTTTCAGGATTCAGGAAAGATTTTTCTGCACAGGCAAGTCAGTTGCAGTTGCGTGTTATTGCCACCAGAGGACACAATGATCCTGCTAACATGATGAAAGACTCTCCCAGCGGATTTAATAACAATCTTAGCAATTTTTTATTTATTTATTTTTTTCTCGCTCCGTCGCCAGGCTGGAGTGCAGTGGTGCCATCTCGGCTCACTGTAACCTCCGCCTCCCGCCTCCTGGGTTCAAGCGATTCTCCTGCCTCAGTCGGCCGAGTAGCTGGGATTACAGGCGCACACCACCATGCCCAGCTAATTTTTGTATTTTTAGTAGAGACGGGGTTTCACCATATAGACCAGGCTGGTGCGTGATCCGCCCATCTTGGCCTCCCAACGTGCTAGGATTACAGGGGTGAGCCACCGCGCCTGGCCTTAATCTACTTTTTATATCTGTGGTTTTGCCTTTCCTGGTCATTCCATCTATGTTGAATACTACAATACGTGGCCTTCTGTGCAAGGGCAATTGGTTCCATGCTTAGTCCCACCGGATGATAGATGTTAACCAATATTTACTGATAAGTTGGGGCCCTCCGACAAGGAGACCAATGAGGCTGTCTCCTTCAAAAGCATCTCAGCTCTGTCTTGGAGCTTTGAGTTGAGAGTTTTTTTTTTCAAGCCAGATTTTATGTTGTTCCCAGACACGTTCACAAGCCTTGCTGGACCAAAGAAAAAAAACGAGTTAGCCTGGGCACAGCGGCTCACACCTGTAATACCAACACTTTGGGAGGCCAAGATGGGTGGATGGCTTGATGCCAGGAGTTCGAGACCAGCCTGGTCAACATAGCGAGACCCCCCCATCTCTAAAAAATAAAATAAAGTACATATACCAGCAATGATGTATAACCGAAAAATAAATAAATAAACAAGTTAATATTGAAATGTCGTGTTTGCCCCCAACCCAAATAAGCACTATAACCTCTTGTTATTCACTTCTCATGCAACCCGTCTTCTGTTCTCTGTGAGTCTTTGGGAAATGAGGAGCATGATCTTCTAGCAGTAAAACACCTGTAGAGAATCGCCTTATGTTTTTTGTTTGTTTATTTGTTTGTGTGCTTTGGTTTGGTTTGCTTTTTTTTTTTTTTTTTTTTTTTTTTTTTGAGATGGAGTCTCGCCCTGTTGCCCAGGCTGGAGTGTAGTGGCGAAATCTCGGCTCACTGCAACCTCCACCTCCCTGGTTCAAGCAATTCCCCTGTCTCAGCCTCCCGAGTAGCTGAGATTACAGGTGCACACCACCAGGCCCGGCTAATTTTTTTGTATTTTTAGTAGAGATGGGGTTTCACCATGTTGGCCAGACTGGTCTCGAACTTCTGACCTCAGGCAATCCGCCTGCCTCAGCCTCCCAAAGTGCTGGGATTACAGGCATGAGCCACTGCGCCCCGCCTCCATGTTAATCATTCTTTCTGATTTCAAATAACTCATTATCCCCATGAACTTATGGATTTGTTTTTCCTCTTCATCCACAAAATTCTCCAGAGAAGTCTCCCTTGTTATCTCTTGGCTGTGCTTTCTATCTCACCAGTTATCTTTCTCCAAAGAGCTTCCTCTGCAAAGAAGCTTTGTATATGAAGACCATGTGGGGGCTGAATCAAGACCAAGTTTCACAACCTAAAAGTAGTTCACAAAGCTTCCTTGCCTCTATTCTCTGCAAATCTGTAAACTCTTCAGCTGACCCAATTTCTCTCTTTAGCCTTCAGAGATTATTTTATTTTATTTTATTTCATTTCATTTCATTTCATTTTGACAGAATCTAGCTCTGTCGCCCAGGCTGGAGTGCAGTGGCACCATCTTTGCTCACTTTAACCTCCCCCTCACAGGTTCAAGCAACTGTCCTGCCTCAGCCTCCCGAGTAGCTGGGATTACAGGCGTGAGCCACCACGCCCAGCTGATGTTTTTTGTATTTTTAGTAGAGACAGGGTTTTGCCATGTTGGTCAGGCTGGTCTGGAACTCCTGATCTCAAATGATCCGCCTGCCTTCACCTCCCAAAGTGCTGGGATTACAGGCGGGAGCCACCGCACCAGCCGATTCTATTTTTAATTTTATTGAAGAAGCGCTGTACTATTTCTCACGGGGGCTGCACCATGTTATGTTCCCACCAGCAATGCACAAAGATTCCAATTTGTCCACATCCTCACCAAACACCTGCTATTTTGTTTTGTTTTGTTGGTGGTGGTGGTGGTTTTTTGTGTTTGTTTGTTTGTTTTTAGTACAGGGAGAGTATCCCTAATCCAAATATCTGAGCTCCAAAAGTTACAAAACCAGAACTTGAGGGCCATCATGGCACTTAGAGAAAATGCTCATTAGAGCATTTCAGACTTAGGATTTTGGGATTAGGGCTGCTCAACCAGTAAAGCAAATATTCCAAAGTCAAAAAAAAATTCTGAAATCTGAAACATTTCCGGTCCCAAGCATTTCAGATAAGGGATATTTAAACTGTAGCCATCCCGACGAGTGTGAGGCGTCTTCTCAAAAGTCTTGCACACTATTTTGTCTGCTTTGATCTGTCATGTGTTTCCTACCATTTTGAAAGCATAACGAATTTTATCAGTATTCATTTATGATGAAAGGCAGTCCAGGCAGTGCAAAGGGCACAAATCGTGGTCCCACAAGTCCTGGCTTCTGACCCGGATCACTGTGAGACCCTGAGCAAGCAAGAACTTGCTCCAGGCCTCAGTTTCCTTGGTCTCTGGGGGAAGCCAGGATGATAATCAGCCATGCTCCAACCCCTCAGCTGAAACTCAGGCCTGGATGCATTGTAAATGGATTTCCTCTTCCACAGGTGAGCCGCTGAATTTGATTCCTTCTTTCTTCCTTCCTTCCTTCTTTCCTTCCTTCCTTTCTTCCTTCCTCTCTTCCTTCCTTCCTTCTTTCCTTCCTTCCTTTCTTCCTTCCTCTCTTCCTTCCTTCCCTCTCTCCCTCCTCCCTCCCTCTGCCCTTCCTCCCTCTCTCCTTCCCTCTCTTCTTTCCTTTTTTTTCCTTTTTGAGATGGGGTCTCACTGTGTTTCCCAGGCTGGAGTGCAATGGTGCAAGCAAAGCTCACTGCAGCCTCTGACTCCAGGGCTCAAGTGATCCTTCCACTTAAGCCTCCCGAATAGCTGGGGCTACAGGTGTGCCCCACCACACCCGGCTCATTTTATTAATTCTTGGTAGAGACCAGGTCTCTCTCTGTTGCCCAGGCCAGTCTCGAACTCCTGGCCTCAAGCGATCCTCCCACCTCGGCCTCCCAAAGGACTGGGATTACAGGTACGAGTCACTGCGCCCAGGCTTTTCTCCCTTTTGACTCATTTTGAGGCCCCCGTCGTAGGGTATACGCCCTGGGAGTCGGGGGTCTTTCAGTATAGGGAACCACCGAGATGCGGGCCCTCCGAAGTCCTAGAGAGGGCGCCTCGGCCGCCGGCACACGCCACACTTCCGGCCTTTGTGGGCCGCAGCGACGGCGGTCTGCGGCTGTCGGTTCTGTTTGTTGCTGTCACTGCTGTTTGTTCCTGCCAGCGGCTAGGTGTGTAGTTGCTTGGGGCTCCTAGCACGAGGCCTCTGTCCCCAGGCACGCAGCGCCAGTCTCCGGCTGTTGCGCCCTGGGCGCCGCCTCTCTCCGGCCCCCCTTTGTTTCCTGAGCCAGCTGGGAAGACTAAAAGGGTGGGGGCTGGGAGCGGCCCATGGTTCGACCCCTCTTTTCAGGCATCCTTGGAGCATGCAGGCTGCAGATTTCAGGCCGACCCCGCTAGCACCAAAGTCCATGCTGCTGTCCGTGGCAGCTCAGTTTGAAAATGGCCTGGTAGAAAGTCCAGGTTGTTGAACTGGTAAACGCACTCTGCATCCCTTGACTTGAAGTTTTCATTATTCTCTAACGTGCACTTACCCCCAGTAGAGAGCAAATGAAGATTCATACAAGAAATACTGCCTTTCCCAAAATGGGACATTCCAGCAAGGGTGCCGGTACTGACTTGGGTTAGCTTAAGAGAGAGATGCAGTTGAAAAGCTTGTCGGCAGGGATCAGGGAAGACTTCCACTAAGTGGTGTGTATTCAAAGGAGAGGTAGGAATTGGTTAGGTGGACGACATGCTCCACCATCCAAAAAGAACATTCCAGATGGAACTCAGGCAAAAGCACAAAGCTCGAAAAGTCAGAAGTGCAGGGAAAGTGGTAAATATTTCGACACCATCCAGATAAATGGTTGTTTTTGGTTTTTTGGGATGGGGGACAGGGTCTTGCTCTGTTGCCCAGGCTGTAGTGCAGTGGCAAGATCTCGGCTCACTGCAACCTCCGTCTCCCGGGTTCAAGCGATTCTCCTGCCTCAGCCTCCCCAGTAGCTAGAATTACAGGCGCCTGCCACCAAGCCCAGCTAATTTTTGTATTTTTAATAGAGACAGGGTTTTGCTATGTTGGCCAGGCTGGTCTCGAACTCCTGACCTCAGTGATCCTCCCACTTCGGCCTCCCAAATTGCTGGGATTACAGGCGTGAGCCACCTTCCCCGGCCCCATCCTGATAAATGTTTATTCTCTGTCGGGGAGTGGTGATTAAGATCTGTGTGACCACAGATCACTTCTGCTCAAAATAGCCAAGCCCCTTAAAAAATAAAGGTTTGTTTTCTAGAAATGGTATAGCAGGAGAACTGACTGCCACTTACTGGCCAATTTATTTAACCTTTCTGACTTTCAAATCCCTTGTTTCTAGGGGCATAGCAATAATATCTTGTAATAGGGAGGAATGGATTAGGTTAATTTGTAGAAAGCATCCACCACAGTGTGTGTGGCAGGTAGTATTAATACGTCGGAGGTTTATCATTGTTTTTACTGTTAATAATCATTAAAAATGTGATAGTATCCCTTCCCATTATGGAGCCTCCTTCTCTGTACAGTAAGCAATGTGGAAAGAGGAAGAGGAGTAAATTCCAGAAAGTGTTAAGAAAGATGTATGTAGAAATGATAGCAACCTATTCAATTTTCACAAAATTTGAATAGGGCATCATACTGTCTCTTACTATACCCATAAAATATCTTGTAGCATTTTTATCTGAGTGAAAGCAAGCATGATAATGTATCTTTTAAAAAATAAATATACTTTGTAAATCACTTTTTTTTTTTTTTTTTGAGACAGGGTCTGGCTGTTTTGCCCAGAATGGAGTGCAGTGGCGTGATGGTCTCGGCTGACAGCAGCCTCGACCTCCTGGGCTCAAGCCTTGGCCTCCCAAAGTGCTGGGATTACAGGTATGAGCCACCATGCCCAGCCCTCCCTTTCTTTTGTGTCTTTGGATTTGTCTTTGTGGAGAGGGTACCAGGTAGGTCTTTTTTCCTCTGAGCAATTATTAAACCTGTGTTCCTTATGAACTGTATTGTTCTGTTTGAAAGCCCCTGTCTGGCACACAAAACAAGACCAAAATTAATAGAGTTGGGCAAACTACCGAAAACTATATATATTTGCAATCAAAACTTCAAGAAAAAGCAATAACAATCCTCATTAAAGAGGTTAGCACTGGCCAGGTGTGGTGGCTCACGCCTGTAGTCTTAGCACTTTGGTAGACCAGTGCAGGAGGATGGCTTGAGCCCGGGAGTTCCAGACCAACCTGGGCAACATGGCAAAACCTCGTCCCTACCAAGAAAATATACAAAAATTCCCTGGGTATAGTGGCACACGCCTGTAGTCCCAGCTACTCAGGAGGCTGAGATGGGAGGATTGCCTGAGCCCAGGAGTTTGAGGCTGCAGTGAGCTGTGATCACATCACTGCACTCCAGTCTGGGTGACGGAGGAAGACTCAGTCAAAAAAAAAAGAAAAAAAAAAGGTAGGAGCTTTCCTCAAACATCTTCTCTGTCCATTCAAATGTCTGTGTTGTAACTGAATCGCAGGGTTCAGTCACTTGCTGTTTGCAGAGTCTGATTAACAAGAGCAAAGTGTGGTATAAAGTGACCTTTTTTTTTTTTTTTTGAGACAGAGTCTCACTCTGTTACCCAGGCTGGAGTGCAGTGGCACGATCTCGGCTCACTGCAACCTTTGCCTCCCGGATTCAAGCGATTCTCCTGCCTCAGCCTCCCGAGGAGCTGGGATTACAGGCGCCCGCCGCCACACCTAGCTAAGTTTTCTATTTTTATTAGAAACGGCGTTTCACCATGATGGCCAGGCTGACCTCGAACTCCTGACCTCAGGTGATCTACCTGCCTCAGCCTCCCAAAGTCCTGGGATGTCAGGCGTGAGCCACCATGCCCGGCCAGTATCTGTAGCTCTTAGCCCTGGGTTAGTTTCTCCAGAGGAACACCTTCCAGTCTCCTTCCTGAAAAGTCCAAGCCCAGCCGCCACTCTGTACCAACAGAAGTAAAGACTTAACCATTGAAGGTGGGAGAAGGAAGGTTAGGGCTGCCCATCCATGGTGGGTCTGAGATCCCACACCCCTCAGGCCAGCAATCAGACCCCGCTGGCCTGAGGAATACCGGGCACAGTTGAGGGTGTGGACGCTACAGAGAAAACAAGAGGATTAAATAGATATTTACCTCCCGAATGGTGAGACCCTCCCTCATCCCTGCTCAGATGGCTACTTTTATCTAGAACAGGAGATGGCAAACGTTTTTCTATAAAGGGCCAGATAGGCAGGGCACAGTGGCTCACACCTGTAGGAGGTGGGAGGATCGCTTGAACCCAGGAAGCAGAGGTTGCAGTAAGCCAAGATCGTGCCACTGCCCTCAACCCTGGGTGACAGAGTGAGACCCCATAGCAAAAAAAAAAAAAAAAAAACAAAAAAAAACTAATTTTTGTCTGTAGGCGTAAGGGTTGCTGGCTCTTTCTCCCTCATGCAGCCTCCAAGATGTACTATGGAAATTTAGACATTTATGAATTGCCTTGCAATGGAAAAGGTAGTAACAGCAACTTCGAGAGTTCCTGCCAAGTTCTACCCCGAGTGGAACAAGTTGCTGATTGTTCCCTTCCCTGGATTTTAACCAAGGTGATAAATACAGTGGGAGGAGATATCTGGGAGAGGTAGAGGCTTTGACTCCAGACCTTGAGCTTTTTTTTTTTTTTTTTTTTTTTTGAGACAGAGTCTCACTCTGTTGCCCAGGCTGGAGTACAGTGTTGCAATCTTGGCTCACTACAACCTCTGCCTCCCCGGTTCAAGCGATTCTCCTGCCTCAGCCTCACAAGTAGCTGGGATTACAGGCGACCACCATCACCCCTGGCTAATTTTTGTATTTTTAGTAGAGACGGGGTTTTACTATGTTGGTTAGGCTGGTATCAAACTCTTGACCCCAAGTGATCCGCCCGCATCGGCCTTCCAAAGTGCTGGGATTACAGGCATGAGCCACTGTGCCAGCTGATCTTGAGTTTATGGAAGTCAGAAACTTTGTCCCTAAGCAATAAAAATAGTTTTTTTTTTCTTTTTCTTCCTTTTTTTTTTTTTTTTTTTTTGCCTTTGGGTTCAAGTGATCCTCCTGCCTCAGTCTCCCAAGTAGCTGGGACTACAGGTGCATGCCACCACACCTGGCTAATTTTTTATATTTTGTAGAAACAGGGTCTTGCTGGCTGGGCGCAGTGGCTCATGCCTGTAATCCCAGCACTTTGGGAGGCTGAGGCGGGTGGATCACCTGAGGTCAGGAGTTCAAGACCAGCCTGACCAACATGGTGAAACCCCATCTCTACTAAAAATACAAAAATTAGCTGGGTGTGGTGGTACATGCCTGCAATCCCAGCTACTTAGGAGGCTGAGGCAAGAGAATCAGTTGAACCCAGGAGGTAGAGGCTGCAGTGAGCCAAGATTATGCGATTGCACTATAGCCTGAGCAACAAGAGCAAAACTTTGTCTCAAAAAAAAAAAAAAAAAAAACCAGGGTCTTGCTTTGTTGCCCAGGCTGGTCTTGAACTCCTGGCTCAAGTGATCCTCCTGCCTCGGCCTCCCAAAATGCTGGGATTACAGGTTTGAGCCACCACCCCGCCCCCACCTTTCTTAGTTGCAGGGGCAGAATGGGGGTTTGGAATACAAAAGAGCTGTTCCTGCTACTTACACATACATATTTTTAAGCAAGTCAGTTCTCCTAGCTAAGTCTTAATGTCTTTATCTCTAAAATGGGGATAACTCACCCTACCTCATTGGGTATTTGTGTAGATTAATAAAATAACAGGTAAAAATCCCTGTCATATCAAGGGTGTTCAAAAAATGGCAAATATTATCATTCTGATTTATCTAGACAAGGAAACTCCAAGATGTTAAGGCATCATCCAAAGGGCACACAGCTCATTAGGGGTAGGAGCAGGAATACAATTTGTTTTCTTGACTCTCCAGCTAATATTCTTGCTTCTAACCTGTACTACTTGAAAAGGAGGCTTTAGTTCTTTTTATTGTATTTATTTATGTATGTATGTATTTATTTATTTATTTATTTATTTTGAGATGGAGTTTTGCTCTTGTCGCACAGGCTAGAGTGCAATGGCGCCCTGTCACCTCACTGCAACCTCCACCTCCAGGGTTCAAGCAATTCTCCTGCCTCAGCCTCCCAAGTAGCTGGGATTACAGGCGCGTACCATCATGCCTGGCTAATTTTTGTATTTTTAGCAGAGACAAGGTCTCACCATGTTGGCCAGGCTGGTCTCGCCTGACCTGGGGTGATCCACCTACCTCAGCCTCCCAAAGTGCTGGGATTACAGGCGTGAGCCACCACACCCGGCCTAGTTCTTTTTTTTTTTTTTTTTTTTGAGAAAGAGTTTCTCTCTTATTGCCCAGACTGGAGTGCAATGGCACCATCTCGACTCACTGCAACCTCCGCCTCCCAGCTCAAGCGATTCTCCCGCCTTAGCCTCCAGAGTAGCTGGGATTACAGGTGCCCACCACCAGGCCCGGTTAATTTTTTGTATTTTTTTAGTAGAGACAGGGTTTCACCATGTAGGTCAGGCTTGTCTCAAACTCCTGACCTCAGGTGATCCACCCGCCTCAGCATCCCAAAGTGCTGGGATTGCAGGTGTGAAGTACCGCACTTGGCACCCCCTCCTTTTTTTTTTTTAACCATGTTTGAATTGCTAAGGTAAGAAAAGTGTCAGGGCTGCAGGATGTTAGGAAATAAAGGTTCTCCCCTTTTCTTTCTTTCTTTTTTTAGAGACAGGATCTCGCTCTGACACCCAGGATGGAGTGCAGTGGTGTGATCGTACCTCATTATAGCCTCCAACTCTTGGCCTCAAGCGATCCTCCTGCCTCGGTCTCCCAAGTAGCTAGGACTATAGGCACATGCCACCACGCTCAGCTAATTTTTGTATTTTTTGTAGACACAGAATCTTCCCATGTTGCTCAGGCTGATCTCAAACTCCTGGCCTCAAGCAATCCTCCCGCCTCAGCCTCACAAATTGCTGGGATTACAGGTGTGAGCCACCATGCCCCACCCCAGTTCTCCCCTTTTCTAACACCACCCTTCCTACCACCTTGGTTTCTGCTGCAGACAACAGGCCCTCTCCTATCACGGCCAGACTTTGAGCAAAGCTGGCTTTTCTGCACCACATAGTACAGGAGGTATTGGCAAGCACCACTCCTGCCCCACCTTTGCCCCTCCTCCCTACTCTTCCCCCATCCATCTCCACCCCCAGTCTCACCCCCTCCGGATGCAGGCTCTCTTCCCCTGAGCAGAGCTGCTCTTCCTGGGCAGTTACAAAGATTCTTTGTAATGTGTTTACAGGAGGAGGGGGTGAGAGCGGGGCCTGGCTGTACTGATGGGCCCACCAGCCCTGTTTACATAAGCAGAGAAGGAGCCAAAACAGATGACCCTGTAGCTCAGGGACCTAGATTAAACACATAACCAAAGTCCAGAGCCCTGTGCCCCAGCCGCCCAGTTCCTAGGCTACACCACACAGAAGCAGCATGGAGGAGCCTCTTGACCCAGGGAGGGTTGTTGACTCGGCTGGGTGAGAGATGTTTGCACAGAGAGGGAACTAGCAGGGCCATCTGGCTGTTCTGCTAAGCGCTGGGCATTTGCAGGTCAGGCACCCTCAGGATTCCAGGGCCCCTGGGAAGGCAGCCCCAGCCAATACTGTTTCTTCTTTGGGGAAATTTCTAAAACATTGTTATTTTTACATTTTCGCCCGGTAATTATACCCAACCCAAATAAACTGTGAAGTTTTATTTTGCGAGGTGATGAGAAATGCAGTTCTCCGCATTTAAAACATGGCGATGGCTGGCACCTAAAAGTCCTCTGCAGTTTACAAAGCATTGCCACCTCCACAATGTCATACCGTCCTCAGAGTAGCTAAGTGGGTAGCTATTTGCCAAAATCATCCCTATTTTACAGATGAGGGAGTCAAGACTTAGAGAGGTCAGGTCATTTGCACAAACCACACGCCCAACAAGAGTGACTCCAAATTTTACACCCGTACTACTCTGACCCCTACTTCCTCTCCATTGGGCTGTAAAATAAGGCAAGAAGAGAGCTTGTTCCAATACATAATCACCTTGCAGGTGGCTCCCAGGAGAGAGTGTCACATCTCATCTCAGACATGCTGGAAGCCAAAGTGGTCAGCCTCAAGGGGCACCATAGAGGGCCCTGCAGTCCACCCAAGGACACCACCAGCGGGGCGTTCCCAGTACGCCACTCAAAGCCTTACGTGGAGAGGCCAGGCGCGGTGGCGCAGACCTGTAATCCCAGCACTTTAGGGAGGCTGAGGCGGGTGGATCACCAAGGTCAGGAGTTCGAGACCAGCCTGGCCAACATGGCGAAACCCTGTCTCTATTAAAAATATAAAAATTAGCTGGGTGTGGTGGCAGGCACCTGTAATCCCAGCTACTTGGGAGGCTGAGCAGGAGAATCACTTGAACCTGGGAGGCGGAGGTTGCAGTGAGCTGAGATTGCCCCATTGTGCACCAGCCTGGGCAACAAGAATGAAACTCCGTCTCAAAAAAAGAAAAAAAAGAGAAAAGAAATAAAATGCCTTATGTGGAGAGACTGAGCCCCCAACTATGTGAAACTGCATGAAACATACACAGAGCATCCCACCACTAGCTGAAATCATGGAGATAAGAGAGGGAACGTGTTTAGAATCACAGAAACTTTCCTCCAAGTTTGTTTCCTCTTGTCTCCTCGTGGGCTTTGTCTCCCCGCATTCAAACCTGTACAATCTACCTGAAGCCATTACCTGAGTCCCAATTAGTGCTCTTTCTACTTTCTCCTACTTCTTTATCCTCCCTTTTACAACCCAAAACACCAAACCTACCCGAAAGGCATCATCATTCCATCTTCTTCGCCGCCTTTGTCTCTCTGCCTCTTTTTTTTGTTGTTTGTTTGTTTGTTTTGTTTTGTTTTGAGACAGGGTCTCACTGTGTGGCCCAGGCTGGAGTACAGTGGCACGATCTAGTCTCACTGCAGCCTCAGTCTACTGAGCTCAAGCGATCTTCCCACCTCAGCCTCCTGAGTAGCTAGGACCACAGGCACGCACCACCACACCTGGCTAATTTTTTAAATTTTTTGTAGAGACAAGGCCTCAGTATGTTACCCAGGCTGGTCTCAAACTCCTGGTCTCAATGATCCTCCCACATTGGCCTCCCAAACTGTCGGGATTACAGGTGTGAGCCACCAGGCCCGGCCTGTCTCTGTCTCTTAACCCCAACTCTACTGCTCCATCCAAATAGCTTTGCCCAGTTTCACTGATTAGAACTTCTCTGCCACCCAAAGGTCCCAGCTCTGCTCCCATCACCCTTAGTCCAGCCCCAGCATCTGGCTCAGCCACCAGGTCCTCCTGGGCTTTTCTTTCTTGTCACTGTCAAATCCTGGTTCCCCTGCCTTCTCCTCAATTTATGTATTTATTGTTTATACACACACACACACACACACACACACATATATATATATATATATTTTTTTTTTTGAGATGGAGTCTCGCTCTGTCGCCAGGCTGGAGTGCAGTGGCATGATCTTGGCTCACTGCAACCTCTACCCCCCAGATTCAAGCGATTCTCCTGCCTCAGCCTCCCAAGTAGCTGGGACTACAGGCGCCCGCCACCACACCCAGCTAATTTTTGTATTTTTAGTAGAGACTGGGTTTCATCATGTTGGCCAGGATGATCTCAATCGCTTGACCTCATGATCCGCCCACCCACCTCAGCCTCTCGAAGTGCTGAGATTACAGGCATGAGCCACCGTGCCTGGCCCTTTTTTTTTTTTTTTTTTTTTTTTTTTAACAGAGTTTTTGCTCTTGTTCCCCAGGCTAGAGTGCAGTGGCGCAATCTCGGCTCATTGCAACCTCCACCTCCCAGGTTCAAGTGATCCTTCTGCCTCAGCCTCCTGAGTAACTGGGATTACAGGTGCGCACCACCACACCTGGCTAATTTTTTAAATATTTTTAGTAGAGAGAGGGTTTCACCATGTTAACCAACCTGGTCTCGAACTCCTGACCTCAAGTGATCCACCCACCTTGGCCTCCCAAAGTGCTGCGATTACAGGCATGGGCCACTGCGCCCAGCCTGTATTTTATTTATTTTGAGACAGAGTCTCACTCTGTTGCCCAGGCTAAAGCGCAGTGGCACAATCTCTCCTCCTCCGGGGTTCAAGTGATTCTTGTTCCTCAGCCTCCCAAGTAGCTGAAATTACAGGCATGTGCCACCACGCGTGGCTAATTTTTTTGTATTTTAGTAGAGACAGGGTTTCGCCATGTTGGCCAGGCTGGTCTCGAACTCCTGACCTCAAGGGATCCACCTGCCTCAGCCTCTCAAAATGCTGGGATCACAGGCGTTAGCCACCATGCCCTGCCCCAACCCCAATTTATTCTTTAGTGATCACGTTTCTGTAACAACTGTGTGACTGTGTTTTGCAGCTTTTAAAATAGTTTTACGCAAATGCATATAGAGGTACCTTCATACAGAGTCTCATTTACAAGTTAACTTCGCCTCCCCGTAGGATCTGTGTTCATTTCCTGCTGAAATTGCTAAATGTGGCTTGTTTTTTTCCGTCTTCATCTTCAATGTGCCTGCATTCTTCCTGCTATCATGCTTTTAACCAACCTACATTCAGGTCTTTCATTACCTTCCTGATAAAGTGCTATTTATAAGTTTTCAGTACTCTTTCTACTTTGAAGCCCTGACTTCTTTTCCCCCAACCACTTTATTCTCTCTCTACAGTCACTGGTTTTTTGTTTTTGTTTTTGTTTCGTTTGTTTGTTTTTTTTTGAGATGGAGTCTCACTGTGTTGCCCAAGCTGGTCTTAAACTCCTGGGCTCAAGCCCTCCTCCCACCTCAGCCTCCCGAGTAGCTGGGATTACAGACGTGAACAACCACACTGGCTCTTCTCTGTCTACATTCAGCACCACCATAGATTATTTTTTGTTTTTTTGGGTTTTGTTTTGTTTTGTTTTGTTTGAGACAGAGTCTCCCTCTGTTGCCCAGCCCAGAGTACAGTGTACAGTGGCGCGATATTGGCTCACTGCAACGTCTGCCTCCTGGGCTTAACTGATTCTCATTCCTCAGCCTCCAGAGTGGCTGGGAATGCAGGCGTGCACCACCACACCCGGCTGATTTTTGTATTTTTAGTAGAAATGGGGTTTCACCATGTTGGCCAGGCTGGTCTCAAACTCCTGACCTCAAGTGATCCACCTGCCTCAACCTCCCAAAGTGCTAGGATGACAGGCGTGAGCCACGCACCTGGCCCACCATAGATTGTTAAAATCAGACTGTGACTCCTGGAACCAGATACTGGAAGGATCATGTTGCAGGTAAATGACAGCTTACTTCCTGGCCACCGCCCTGGGCTGCCTGGATATGTTTGCACATCCACCCTGCTCTGCCTTATGCCATAGGCCCCTTGGAGCAATGACAGTTCTTTTCATTTATAAACTATTCAGGTATTTAGAGGAAGTTCCAAGTTGGTCCAGCTGCTCTCCAGATTCCAGCCCAACTCTGAGATGTGTCCCCACACTGTGTGTTCTCTGTCCTCTTACATTTGTCCTGTACCAACGGCAAAACTGGGGAGGCCCTGCTAGAAATGACCCCCAGTTTGCATGTGATGGAAACCCCAGGGATCAGAGAAGTTTGAGCATTGCATGCTAGGGTTGAATCCCAGGATTTCAAAGGAAGTCATGCAAAATTTATAGAATGTGAGCCAAGAGCAGTGGCTTTGTTGTTGTTGTTGTTGTTGTTGTTGTTGTTGTTGTTGACAGAGTTTTTGCTCTTGTTGCCCAGGCTGGAGTGCAGTGGTGCTATCTCAGCTCACTGCAACCTCCACCTCCCAGGTTCTCCTGCCTCAGCCTCCTGGGTAGCTGGAACTACAGGTGCGTGCCAACACACCATGCTAATTTTTTTTTTTTTTTTGAGATGGAGTCTTGCTCTGTCGCCCAGGCTGGAGTGCAGTGGTGCGATCTCGGCTCACTGCAAGCTCCGCCTCCCGGGTTCACACCATTCTCCTGCCTCAGCCTCCCAAGTAGCTGGGACTACAGGTGCCTGCCACCATGCCCGGCTAATTTTTTGTATTTTTTTTTTTTAGTGGAGACAGGGTTTCACTGTGTTAGCCAGGATGGTCTCGATCTCCTGACTTCGTGATCCGCCTGCCTCGGCCTCCCAAAGTGCTGGGATTACAGGCGTGAGCCACTGCGCCCAGCCAATTTTTTGTATTTTTAGTAGAGACGGGGTTTCACCATGTTAGCCAGGATGGTCTCTATCTCCTGACCTCATGATCTGCCCACCTTGGCCTCCCAAAGTGCTGGGATTACAGGCATGAGCCATCGCGCCCGGCCTCATAAGTCAGGTTTTATAAGCATAGGTTAATGAGAGCGATTGGCTCTTGAAATGAGGTGATGGCAGGAGGTGTGATCTGACTGAGTCCTGTCATGGGGTGATGCCAGAACTCAATCTGATTGGATCCTGGATCCTGCCATGTGGTGTCCACTTCTTAATTCAGTCCCCCTCTTCAGTCCGAGCACTTAGGTTCCGCCCTGTGGTTGCATGCTTGGTTCATCTGGGCGTGCTCAGGTTACCTGACCTTCACCCAGGGGTCCATGGCAACTGAAAAACAACTCACAATTTTGTTACATAAAAGTCGAATCAGATTGATCTGATGCATTTACACTTCGTGTACTGTAGACAGAGGATGCCCTCTCATTGGCCCTGATGCAAAGTAGGCGAGCCCCAAAATGGGGCTTAGCCCACAAGGTTTCTTGGCTTTGCCCAGGAAAAAATCCAAGGTCAAGCCAGAGGGAGAAGAAAATTGCTTTATGGAAGAGGCAGTGTTACAGCTGCAGTGGTGTTACAGCTCCATGACTGCTCCTGCAGAGCAGGGAGCAGTATCTCAGGACAGTTTTGCAGTCATATTTATGCCTACTTTTTTGGTTTTTTTTGAGACTGAGTCTCACTCTGTTGCCCAGGCTGGAGTGCAGTGGCACCATCTCTGCTCACTGCAACCTCCGCCTCCCAGGTTCAAGCGATTTTCCTGCCTCAGCCCCACTAGTAGCTGGGATTACAGGTGCGCACCATCACACCCAGCTAATTTTTTGTGTTTTTTTAGTAGAGACGGGCTTTTGCCATGTTGGCCAGGCTGGTCTCGAACTCCTGACCTCAAGTGATCCACCTATCTCAGCCTCCCAAAGTGCTGGAATTACAGGTGTGAGTGTGAGCCACCACACCTGGCCTACCTACTTTTAATTACGTGTAGATTAAGGGGCAGTTAGTGCAGAAATTACTAGGGAAGAGGTAGTAACTTCTAGGTTGTCAGCTCATTGCCATGGAAAGGGGTGGTAACTCCCGGGTGTTGCCATGGCAACGGTAAACTGACATGGCACTCTGGTGGGCATGTCTTATGGAAAGCTGCTTCTGCCCTGGCCCCATTTTAGCTAATCCTCAATTTGGTCCACTGTCCAAGCCCCACCTGCAGAGTCAAGTCCCTCCTCCCACCTCAGCACTGCTAGAAAAGAGCTTCAGGATGGAGCCACACATGCCACTCAAGCCCAAGGGTCAGTCAACAGCCCACAGCCCTAAACTCATCTGTGTCCAATGCCAGACCCAGCAACTGCTGATTTACATGAATCAACTCCATCATGCAAGCCTCATGACATCCCAATGAGGTAGGTGCTGTTTGAATCCTCATTTTACACTTAGAGAAACTGAGGCTCTAAAAGTTCAAGTAACTAGACCAAGAGTACATGGTACAGACAAGATGAGAACCAAGACCATCTGAGTCCTGCGCCCCTCTACTACACACCATAGCTAGGAAGGATATGGCTTGGGCTGACTTGGGAATGAGGCCACAAGGCTGGGGGGCTGTTTGGTTTGTTTTGATTTGATTTGATTAGGCACCAATGTTCTCATAAACATCCGTATCCAGACGCAGGTGCTTTTGCAGTCACGTGACTGGACGTGGGCTAGGACTCTGTTGTCCGTGGCTGGAGTCCATAGCTGAGAACAAAGAAGGAAAAACTTCAGGAGGACACTCCCAGCCCACAGCACGGCACATCAAAGATCCCAGATGCCACCTACGTGACAGGCAGAAACGCTCGCGAGCTTTGCTTGCTCAGCCAGTTTTTCTGCTCCTCAAGTCTGGACGAAAGCAGCAAGAAAGAGAGAAAGGACTTGGTAGAAGCCAAAGAGAAAGGACTTTGCCTTCTGCCTATTGGTGGGGGCTTCCCTCTCCTCCTCCATGACTGGTTCCCTCGCCCCCTCACCATGAAGACAAGTGAGAATGTCTTCAAAACCTGGGGACAGAGGCTGGGTGCGGTGTCTCTCACCTGTGATCCCAGCACTTTGGGAGGCTGAGGTGGGCAGATCACTTGAGGCCAGGAGTTCAAGACCAGCCTGGCCAACATGGAGAAGCCTCATATCTACTGAAAATACAAAAAATTAGCTGGGCGTAGTGGCAGGCACCTGTAACCCCAGCTCCTGGGGAAGCTGAGGCAGGAGAATCACTTGAACCGGGAAGCAGAGGTTGGAGTGAACTGAGATTGCACCACTGCACTCCAGCCTGCACAACAGAGGGAGACTCCATCTCAAAAAAAAAAAAAAAAAGAGCAGGGGGCAGGGCGGGCAGGAGTCCCAGTCACCGGGGAGACTCCATATCTACAAAAAACCTCATCCTCGGCCAGGCACAGTGGCTCACACCTGTAATCCCAGCACTTTGGGAGGCCGAGGCAGGCAGATCACAAGGTCAGGAGATCAAGACCATCCTGGCCAACATGGTGAAACCCCATCTCTACTAAAAATACAAAAATTAGCTAGGTGTGGAAGCACAGGCCTGTAGTCCCAGCTACTCAGGAGGCTGAGGCAGGAGAATCACTTGAACCCAGGAGGCGGAAATTGCAGTGAGCCGAGATCACGCCACTGCACTCCAGCCTGGCGACAGGGCAAGACTCAAAAACAAACAAACAAAAAAAAACCCCTCAACCTCTAGTTGAGCATTATTTTAAATAGGAGACTCTCGTGCCTAGGCAGGTGGCGGGTGATTCAACAAAGCCACTAAGAGGGGAAGGTGGCCAGGGAGGGGCAGGAGCACCACAGGAGGTCCACGTTCCAGCCATTTGAGTGGCCAAGGGTGCCTGAGTTTGTCACAGATCAAATGGACCCAGGAGCCAGGTAGCTGGACTTGAGTTGTCCAACTGGTGCCCCCACCCAAGAATCTCCACAAAAGGAGGTTGTGCAGTGCCCTGCTAGGGGCAGAAGGCAGAACGACTGGGACAGGGGACTGAGTAGTAAGCAGGCCCCCAAGGCCCCCTGAGGATTTCATCCCTGAACACCACAAGCCAACGTTTGTGTGGCTGACGCACAGTAGCGGTAGACTGTGTTTTCCAAAAGTGACCTTGGCAGCGTTTTTGGTCCCACATGCAATTCCAGAACCACATCACTTCCCATCAAAAGGTGGCATCTGGCTGGGTACCATGGCTCATGCCTGTAATCCCAGCCCTTTAGGAGGCCAAGGTGGGCAGATCACCTGAGGTCAGGAGTTCGAGACCAGCCTGGCCAACATGGCCGTCTCTACTAAAAATACAAAAATCAGCGGGGCACGGTGGCAGGCACCTGTAATCCCAGCTACTCAGGAGGCTGAGGCAGGAGGATTGCTTGAACCCGGGAGGTGGAGGTTGCAGTGAGCCGAGATCGAGTTACTGCGCTCTAGCCTGGGCGACAAAAGTGAGACTTAGTCTCAAAAAAAAAAAAAAAAGATGGCATCGCCAGGCATGGTGCCTGTAAAACCAGCACTTTGGGAGGCCAAGGCAGGAGTATCCCTTTAGCCCAGGAGTTTAAGACCAGCTTAGGCAACATAGTGAGACCCCATCTCTAACAAAAAATAAAATAAAATTAGCTGGGTGTGGTGGCGTGCACCTGTACTCCCAGCTACTCAAGAGGCTGAGGTGGAAGGATTGCTTGAACCCAGGAGTTTGAGACCAGCCTGGGCAACATAGTGAAACCCCCATCTCTACAAAAAAAATTTAAACATTAGCCGGGCATAGTTGCTCATGCCTGTAGTCCCAGCTACACGGGAAGATGAGGTTGGAGGATCACTTGAGCCCAGGAGGTCGAGGCTGCAGCGAGTCATGATTGTACTCCAGCCTGGGTGACAAGATTGAGACCCTGTGTCATAAAAAAAGAAAAAAAGAGGGGGGAACATATTTTCCCTTCCCTTGAAACTAGGTGTGACTTTATGACTGCCTCAAGGCATTGAATGCAGTGAAAGGGATGCTGAGTGCTTCTAAGATTAGGTTATAAAGGACATGTGGCCTTCATTCACCTGTCCCCTCTGTCTCTCTGTCACCCACTCCACTTCCTTCCTTCCCGTACCTCCTTCCTTCCCTCCCTTCCATTCCCTTCCCTTTCCTTTCCTTCCTTCCTTCACTCCCTCCCTCCCTCCCTTTCTTTCCTTCTTTCCCTCCTTCCCCTTTCCTTCTTTCCCTCCCTCCCTCCCTGCCTTCCTTCCTTCCTTTCCTCCCTCCCTCCCTACCTGCCTGCCCGCTCACCTGCTCTTCCTTCCTTCCTTCCTTCCTTCCCTTCCCTTCCTTTCCTTCCTTCCTTCCTTCCTCCTCTCTCTCTGTCTGGATACTTGTCCTTGGACCCCAGCCACCATCCTGTGAGGAAGCCCAGAGCACATGAAGAGACCACCTGCACATGTTCAGATCCACTGCCCCAGCTAAGATCTCCGCTGACAGCCAGACCAATCACCAATCTTAGGAGCTGGCGAGCCTTCAGATGGTCCAACCTTTGAGGCCCCCCAGAGGAGCCAGGTGGAGCATAGATGAGCCATCCATGTGGATCCCTCCACCAAATGGAAGATTTAGGAGCAAAATAAACAATGTTGTCATTGCTTTCACCCACGAAATTGTTGAATAATTTGTTTTGCTGCTTAAGTAGCTGGAACACTGTGTTACCAAGGGAAGAGCAACAACCAACAGGAGAGAATAGTTAAGTATGAGATTTTTGACCCTCTCCCTATCTGTCCACTTTGCTCAACACAACAGAGAAGCCACAGCTTCCAATAGGAAAATAGAGAGGGAAGGTGTCTCCAAGAGTCAGATCACTCACTCCTGCCACCCCAGGGAGAGGGAAGGTGTCTCCAAGAGTCAGATCACTCACTCCTGCCACCCCAGGGAGAGGGAAGGCGAGGAGGAAAAGCATAGATGAAAGTACCCTTCCCACAGCAGGTTCCCCAGCCACAGCCCTAGCCGACAGTAAAGAAAACTCAGGCTGGGCACGGTGGCTCACGCCTGTAATCCCAACACTTTGGGAGGCCGAGGTGGACGGATCGCTGGAGGTCAGGAGTTCGACACCAGCCTGGCCAACATGGCGAAATCCCATCTCTACTAAAAATACAAAAACTAGTCAGGCAGGTGGCACATGCCTTTAATCCCAGCTACGTGGTAGGCTGAGGCACGATAATCGCTTGAACCTGGGAGGCGGAGGTTGCAGTGATCCCAGCCTCGGTGACAAAAGCAAAAACTCCGTCAAGAAGAAAGAAGATGACTCAGTAAAATGGGACCTTTGGAATCAGATATAAGACTTGGGTTTGTTTTTTTTGTTTTGTTTTGTTTTTTTTAAGACAGAGTTTCGCTCTTATTGCCCAGGCTGGAATGCAATGGTTCAATCTCGGCTCACCGCAACCTCCACCTCCTGGGTTCAAGCGATTCTCCTACCTCAGCCTACTGAGTAGCTGGGATTACAGGCATGCGCCACCATGCCCAGCTAATTTTGTATTTTTAGTAGAGGCGGGGTTTCTCCGTGTTGGTCAGGCTGGTCCCGAGCTCCTGACCTCAGGTGATCTGCCCGCCTTGGCAGCAGCACCCCATCTGGAGTGGCCACTGCCATGATGCTGGCTGCAGTGAGTGAGGCACAGCTGGGATCGCAGCACTCCACAGAGCTGGAGGGAGCTGGGAACACATGGAAGCCCCCACTCCTTCCAAGTTGGAGGGACAGGAGACCCTCCCTCCCAGGAGTAGCTGCAGCCACCCAGTCACAGCCGCAAACCCGGGCTCCCCTTCAGCATTGACTCCACCGGCTTTCACAACACAGAAGTCAAACTTAGGCAACCACAGTTTCTAGGGTGCCCTTCAGGAACTTTTATTTGTTCAGGGCAGCCAGCCAATTTTTAAGCACAATGTCTCTTTGTAATCATAAATCATTACGTTTCATGATTCTTTCAACACTTTCATCTTTGAGTCCTTTCAAAACTCTTGGGTGGATACCACCTGATCTTGTCAGCTGAGCTTGTTTGCTGACAGGTCTAGAACCGTGGGGTTACAAACGTTATTGCCTATATTCCCTCTGACTATCTGTGGGACCAGTAATCTCATTTCTTGGAATCCATCCTTAGGAAGTAATCAAAGATGTCGAGGCCAGGGGCGGTGGCTCACACTTGTAATCCCAGCACTTTGAGAGGCTGAGGTGGGTGGATCACTTGAGGCCAGGAGTTCGAGACCAGTATGGCCAACATGGTAAAACCCCATCTCTACTAAAAATACACAAATTAGCCAGGCATGGTGAGTGCACACCTGTAATCCTAGCTACTTGGGAGGCTGAGGCATGAGAATCACTTGAGCCCAGGAGGCGGAGGTTGCAGTGAGCCGAGATCACGCCATTGCACTCCAACATGGCAACTGAGGGAAACTCTCTCAAAAAAAAAAGAAAGAAAAGAGGCCAGGTGCAGTGACTCACACCTGTAATCCTAGCACTTTGGGAGGCCGAGGCTGGCGGATCACTTCCTGCCTCTGCCACCCCTGAGACAGCAAGAGCAACCCTTCCTCTTCCTCCTCAGCTTACTCAGTGTGAAGACGATGAGTATGAAGACCTTGATGATGATCTATTTCCACTTACTGAATAGTAAATATATTTTCTCTTCCTTAAAAAACAGTGTTCACATGATATGAATGTAGCAGATACTTCCAGGATACCAGCCTCCTCTTCAATACAACTGCAACTATGGTTTTGAACAGTGTTTAAAATAATATCAATAAATATTTATTTGTATATGAAAACAGGAAAAAGGTAAACTAAAGCCATGGGGATTGTGTTAGGGTGGAGACATTACCGGTAATTATTTTTCTCCATTTTGCAAATTTCCTTTAATGATACTGTCGTTGCTTCTTTTTTGGATACAGAGTCTAGCTCTGTCCCCAGGCTGGAGAGCAGTGGCACGATCTCGGCTCACTGCAACCTCCGCCTCTGGAGTTCAAGCGATTCTCCTGCCTCAGCCTCCCAAGTAGCTGGGACTATAGGCGTGTGCCACCACGCCCAGCTAATTTTTGTATTTTTAGTAGAGACGGGGTTTCACCATATGGGCCAGGATGATCTCAATCTCTTGACTTCGTGATCCACCCACCTTGGCCTCCCAAACTGCTGGGATTACAGGCATGAGCCACCGTGCCCGGCCCTTTTTTTCTTTTTTGAGATGGGATCTTGCTCTGTGGCCCAGACTGGGGTGCAATGGCACAATCATAGCTCACTGCAGCCTCAACCTCCTGGGCTCAATCTATCCTTCTACCTCAGCCTCCCAAGCAGCTGGGACCACTGGCACACACTACCCTGCACCCAGCTAATTTTCGTATTTTTTGTAGAGAGAGGGTCTCATTACGTTGCTTAGGCTGGTCTCCAACTCTTGGGCTCAAGAATCCTCCCGTCCCAGCCTCCTGAAGTGCTAAGATTACAGGCTTGAGTCATCGTGTCTGGCCCTGTCATTGCTTTTTAGTTTTCAAACATTTTTTAAAAAGTAAATCTGGCCGGGCACAGTGGCTCACGCCTGTAATTCCAGCACTTTGGGAGGCTGAGGCGGGTGGATCACAAGGTCAGTAGATCGAGACCATCCTGGCCAATATAGTGAAACCCTGTTCTCTACCAAAAATACAAAAATTAACCAGGCATGGTGGTGTGCGCCTGTAGTCCTAGGTACTCAGGAGGCTAAGGCAGGAGAATCGCTTGAACCTGGGAGGTGGAGGTTGCAGTGAGCCAAGATGGTGCCACTGCACTGCAGGCTGGGTGACAGAGCGAGACTCCATCTAAAAAAAAAAAAGTAAATCTCTCCAAGCAGTAAGAGTCATGCAACCAAGCTACTGGGTTTCTCCCATGAACTTGTCTCGGAACATAGTGGAAAGTCACAACCATTAAAGCCTGTAGTCCCCCCCACCCTTGCACAAGGTGGCCCCCTCTTATGCGTGCCTTACCCTGCAAGGCAAAGATGAAGGCTGTAACTGTGGTAGGTTGTGAAAGCACTTTGAAGGTAAAAGTGTCTGTTGTTACTCTGAAAACTCCTTTTAAACGGCTATAATAGCATATGCCACATGAGCAAAGCACAGAACCTTATAACTATGCTTGCTTGTGGAAAGACATCCCTTGTCCACGGGCCAAGTATTTGAAAATACCACTCCATATAGCTCCAGGGCCCTGAGAGAAGCTACCGTGGCAGCTTTGGGAAACCAGCCACCCTTGGCTTCACTTTGATCTTCCTCTGTCTACATCCTTGTTTCAGTTCCTTTGCCACAGACATACAATTACCAAGTACTATTATTGCTTGATAATAACTATAATTACTACAAGGACTGCCTGAGATGAAAAAGACAGGTGAAATCGAACTTTCACATGGACTGGTGTCTGAGCTGGAGAGTCTGTTTGAGTTTGAGTAGGGGAAAGCCTGAAACCCCCCACCACCCGCTCCCGTTAGTCCCTGCATTAACTAGGGGCGGACTGGGACCTGATCCTCCAAGCTGGAGGCTTGAAAACTCAAGGGCAGGCGCCTGGTCCAGCGATTCGGAAACCGAGATGCAAAGTCCTCCCGCGCTCCTAGAGAGGACCCGGAAGCGCGGCGCGGTCCCGGAAGACGAGGTGGTGACACGCTTCCGGCCTTTGTGACTCATTGTGTCTGTGTCGAGGCGTCGGGAGGGCCTAAGTCCGTGTGCGGTGCCCTTCGGCCGGCCTGAGCCCCAGAGTCAGCTCCCCTTTCTCGCCCAGCGCCCCCAGGCCGCTCCCGGGGCTCACGGTGAGACTTGGGGCCGGCCTCTGGGGTGGGAGGGCGGGGCCGCAAGGGTGTGTGCGCGAGGGTGGGCTCCGCATCTGCGGCCCTGGGACCCCCTCCAGGCGGCCCCGGTGTTGTGCGAAGAGAGTCCATGCCCCTGCCTCCTGGCCGGGCCCGGCCGTAGAAAGCATCGTTCTTCCTGGGAGACGTCCCCGCCCCACCCCCAGGATCAGGCGGGGAGGGGGCGAGGGTTTCAGTGGCTGAGGGTGCCCGGAGACCCGGGGAGAAGCCGTCTGTGGGCCCCTCTCCCGCAGTGTCGTCATCGCCCTTTGACGTTTCTGCAAACGGGGTCGCGAGCGAACCGACCCCGGTCTTGATTTTTCTGCTCTCCCTTAGTCGCCATTTGCTTTGATTCCGGTGAGGTGTCTTTTTTCCCCCCTGGGTCCTTCGGGACCTCGAGGTGAAGTGAGCGGAAGGGTGAGAGATGGACACATTTTGAGGTGCCGCATACGTTTCCAGACCTGCCTTTCCTTCTCCCACCCTCATCACTGAGCGGTGATTAAAGAGTATTTGAAGCCTAGTCATAGTGGATAAATAAGTGATTGCGATCTAGTAGAGATTATATACACCCCACTCTTTCAGCTTGATGGAATGCTTTGAAGGCTTTGGAAAAGAGCTGTCTGGGACGTTAGGTGGATTTTTCAATTCTGGATAGTTGATCTGTTTGACATGGAGTGGGGTGAGAAGTGAAGGGAATTTGTGGAAATTGCACTGTGTCACTAGGAGACTGATTAGCTGAGTGACCTTGGATAAGACGAGACACTCACCAAGTCTTAATTTCGTCATCAATAAAACTAACTGGATTTTCTCAAAAGGCCCTTCCGACTTCGAAATGATTTGGTCAATGTAATTGAAGAATTAACTACAGTTTAGCTTGACACTCCTCCATCCCTCCCCTCCCTTTCCTGCAGTGCCCCCGGTACACAATAAGATACTTTCATTATAGAGAGTGGCTGTTCCATGGCCTGGGACCAAAGAAAGCATTTATTGTACGGGCCAGTGCTAGGCGGATTGGAGGCGGTCAATAAATACTTGTTGAATTGAATTGTGGAGAATTCATTGTAACCACATCAGCAAAGCACTGTTAGTATATATGCTGAACAAATGTGGAGAAATCGCTGTATTACATAGGAAACCATGGTGATTTGCCCCAGAATGTGTATCCGGGTTTGTATCTTCTCTGAATTAACATATAAGATTCTTGTTTATTATTTCAGGCAGTTTTCACCACTCTTAAAATACAAACGAGGAAGCTAGTTACTTAGTCTTTTGCTCATTCTCGATTTAAAAGCATTTAAAATACAGATGAATAGCATATTAAATCTAACATTTTCATTCTGTGGGAGTATCAATATTCTTTGAATAGCTAGCTGTCTTTTAAGGTAGCTTTTTCATATTAAAACATTTGATAGCTCTTTAAAAAAAATGAGTGTAAAGGGCAAAGGGCAATTTATTTAAAAAAAATTTTTTTTTTTGAGACAGAGTCTTGCTCTGTCGCCCAGGCTGGAGTGCAGTGGTGCGATCTCGGCTTACTGCAACCTCTGCCTCCCGAGTTCAAGCGATCCTCCTGCCTCCGCCTCCCGAATAGCTGGGACTACAGGCATGTGTCCCAAGGCCTGGCTGATTTTTGTATTTTTAGTAGAGACAGAGTTTCGCCATGTTGGCCAGGCTGGTCTCGAACGCCTGATCTCAGGCAGTCCGCCAACCTCAGCCTCCCAAAGTGCTGGGATTACGGGCGTGAGCCACTGTGTGCCCAGCCTTTGTTTACATTTTCAAGACTATGCCCTGGAAAAATACTGGGCTGTTTGGAAAACAGCCTTTGAGCTTGTAACTTCAAGCCGTTGTTTAAGAAAATCATTTCTGTTTATCCTAGGTGAGAACTGAGGTATCCTTAGCTGCTGGAGGTAATTTTATTTAAAGTGGATGGTATGTCAGTATGTTTTTCAGCCCATATTCACCCAGAGGTAGTTTCCTACTATCTGGAACCCCCACCCTACCCCCATTTGACTGATAAAGATACAAAATGCCAGAGAAGTTAAATACCTCTCTCAGGGATGTGCCACTTACTTGTGGGAGACTAGAATTCAGTTATTGCCTGTGCAGCTTTCACTATTACAGTTGTTGTCCCATTGCTTAATCTTCTAAGCAGGCTGAAAATTGGAATGTACAGTTACATCTTTTAAGCTTATTGAAAAAAATTAAGACATTTCTGTAGTGCCTACTAAATGCCAGGCACTATTTTAAGTGCTTTATATCTATTACCTCATTTAATCCTCACGGCAACTCTATGGGACAAATGCTGATTTTTATTCCCATTATACAGATGAGGAAACTGACGCATAGAGAGGTTAACTTGTTGACTTGCCTAAGGCCGTCAACTAGTAAGGGGTGGAGCAGCTTTAATGCTAACCTGAAACTCATCCAACTAGTCCATGGAACAAATTTGAGTGCAACATCGGGCTTTTAAAAAATAGTAACGTTGTCAATTCAGTCAAGTGTATTTTTGAAACTGAGGCTTGCAAGGAATCATGCTAAGTGGTCTAAGGAGTACAAAGAGGCCTGCTCTTAATAATCTAGTTGAGGAAGAAGGCAAGAAAAATTACAGAGAAAGAAACATCATGAGAAATTTTTTTTTTTTTTTTTTTGAGACGGAGTCTCGCTCTGTCACCCAGGCTGGAGTGCAGTGGCGCAATCGCAGCCTCCCGGGTTCACGCCATTCTCCTGCCTCAGCCTCCCGAGTAGCTGGGACTACAGGCGCCCGCCACCACGCCCGGCTAATTTTTTATATTTTTAGTAGAGACGGGGTTTCATCGTGTTACCAGGATGGTCTCGATCTCCTCACCTCGTGATCCGCCTGCCTCAGCCTCCCAAAGTGCTAGGATTACAGGCATGAGCCACTGCGCCCGGCGCATCATGAGAAATTACCTAGCAAATGTTTGGTGAAGAGTATTGGGGCCTTTAGAGACAGAAGAGTATGTGCTCAGATCATCTGGGAAACCTAAAATAAAACCCAGCCTTTCCACTGCTGTGATGGCTTTTCCCTGGACCCCAGAGTAGGAGCAGAGAGATACTGAAGGTGAGGAGGATCTGTCCCAGTTGTGGGCAGAGGGAATGTGCCCATGTCTGTGTCTATTTCCCCCTGGACTCATTTCCTCCTTAGAGTCGCATCTTCGCACTGACCCAAGAAGTGTCCTGCTCAATAGCTAAGGCAGGATAAAACTTTCACAAAAGTAGGGATTTCTGGTGGCTGGGCTCGCTATCACACTAGTTCTGCTCAGTTACCATGTTTGAAGATCCCACCTGGTTATGTTGTAGACAGTCCCCACTTGAATCTTCTGCTGTGTCTCCTCCCTTTCCCAGGAAGGGCTTCAGTCACATAGTGACCCTCCAGTGAAAACTGGGTGGTAGATAAGGCCCATTCCTGAGTGATTTTTTTTTCTCTTCGAGAAGGAGTCTCTCTCTGTCACCCGGGCTGGAGTGCAGTGGCGCGTTCTCAGCTTACTGCACCCTCCACCTCCCAGGTTCAAGTGATCCTCCTGCCTCAGCCTCCCGAGTAGCTGAGATTACAGGTATGTGCCACACATCCAGCTAATTTTTGTATTTTTAGTAGAGACGGGGTTTCGTCATGTTGGCCAGGCTGGTCCCGAGCTCCTGAGCTCAGGTGATCGACCCTCCTTGGCATCCCAAAGTGCTGGGATTACAGGCGTGAGCTACCGTGCCTGGCCCTGATTGATTCTTCATTGTCACGTTCATAGGCCTTCATTTTAGGATCTGTGTACCCCACATGTCAGGTACAAGATAAATTTTGTATAATGGTTAAAGAGTTTACATTGGGGAATCACTTTTATTTCAAATTCTGCCTCTACCATATACTTGCTGTGTGACCTTGAGTAAGTTATTTAATGGCAGTATATCTCAGTTCTTCTTTTTTTTTTTTGAGATGGAGTCTCACTCTGTTGCCCAGACTGGAGTGCAGTGGTGTAATCTCAGCTCACTGCAGCCTCCGCCTCCCAGGTTGAAGCAACTCTCCTGCCTCAGCCTCCCGAGTAGCTGGGACTACAGGCATTGCACCACCACACCTGGCTAATTTTTGTATTTTTAGTAGAGATGGGGTTTTGCCATCTTATCCAGGCTGGTCTCGAACTCCTGACCTCAGGTTATCTATCTGCCTTGGCCTCCCAAAGTGCTGGGATGACAGGCGTGAGCCGCTGCGCTCAGCCTCTCAGTTCTTTATATAGTGAGATGATAAGTGTAGCTACCTGCTAAGATTGTTATGTGGTCAAGTGAAAATGCTTAAATACCCGGTACCTAGAAAGCACTCAGTAAACATTGGCTCTTACTGTTATAGTTATGAGAGGGTTCTTGAACAGTGATAAGAGGCAAGTGGCGTTTTAGCTAGCTTTAAAGGATAAGTAGGATTTGAAAAGGCAGAGAGGACTGCGGGGGGAAGTCCCAGGCATGGAGTGTGATGTGAGGAAAGGATGGCAGTCAAAATACAAGGCATATATAGGAAATACTGATGAGAGGGCTTTTGTTGCATAGGGAAGGTTTATGGGGGGATTGATGGGAAAAGAAGCTTGAGGGAAAATTGGGACCAGGCACTGGAAAGTATTAACTGCAAGGCTGTAGAGTTTTAGAAAGAATAATCTGAAAGGTGGATTGTGGGAGAGAAGGGAGAAAATGAAGGCAGGGAACCAAAGAAAGGAAGCTGGACTTCATGGAACTAGATTTAAAAAAATAAGTATGGCCTGTAATCCCAGCTACTCAGGAGGCTGAGGCAGGAGAATCACTTGAACCCGAGAGGCGGATGTTGCAGTGAGCTGAGATCATGCCATTGCACTCCAGCCTGGGCGATAGAGCAAGACTCCGTTTCAATATATATGTATATGTAATTTTTGTGCTGTTATATGTACATGATCCCTTTTTCACCAAAATTAAGAATATGTTTAGTGAGAGCCATAAAACTAAAAATGCTTTTGCTAGTTTAAAACTCGGTTTAACTCATCATGATAAAGCAGTTTAATGGTCTGTTTCTAAAACTTCAATTTGATGCTTAGTTTTGATGGCTGTAGAAGTGAAAAGAATAAATTCAGAAAGATTTGTAGCTTCAGATGGAAGAATCACAGTGTCAGTTCTGCTTAGTAACTTGTGATTGATCCAACCTATCAACTATGCTGAATTTTTGTTGTTGAAATGCAGGGTATAGTCTTACAAACTAATCAGGTGGTGGCATTTTATATTTTTAACAAATAGGCTTAAGACCCACCTGAAATTCTTCATTTGAAAGATTTTTAAACAGGTTAGAAAATATTTCCAAGTTTCTTTTTTTTTTCCTTTTTTTTTTTTTTTTTTTTGAGATGGAGTCTCACTTTGTTACCCAGGCTGGAGTGCAATGGCGTGATCTCAGTTCACTGCAACCTCAGCCTCCTGGGTTCAAGCAATTCTCCTGCCTCAGCCTCCCAAATAGCTGGGATTACAGGCGCCTGCTACCATGCCCAGCTAATTTTTTGTATTTTTAGTAGAGACGGGGTTTCACGATGATGGCCAGGCTGGTCTTGAACTCCTGACCGCAGGTGGCCCCCTGCTCCCTGCCTCAGCCTCCCAAAGTGCTGGTATTACAGGCATGAGCCACCTCACCCAGCCCCAAGTTTCTAAAATGTGAACATAGATGGGTTTTTCCTGGATACTTGACATCATTTTTGGCAGTTAAATTACATAACAATGGAACCATTTCATACAGCTGTTCCTGTAATTGCCCTTTCTTCACACTTTCTTTAAAGAAGCTGATTACTCATTGGTGACTTTTTCTTTGATTTAGACTGACATTGGTTTTTACCTCCTAATGTGGCTAAAACCTTACTCTAGATAGAAGCTTCATCTGTGCCATTTTCTTCTTGTTCACATCTGTTTATATTATTAGTGTGTCCTGTAATTGCAGTTTCTCTACAAGAATCTTTTTTTTTTTTTTTTCCCTGATAGGGCTTTGCTCTGTCACCCAGGCTGGAATGCAGTGGCGTGATCATAGCTGACTGCAGCCTCAAACTTCTGGTTTCATGCAATCCTCCCACCTTAGCCTCCTGAGTAGCTGTGACTGCAGACACAGTCCCCATGCCCAGCTAATTTTTTTCTTTTTCATAGAGACAGGGTCTTGCTATGTTGCCTAGGCTGGTCTCAAACTTCTGGCTTCAAGCATCCTCCTGCCTCATCCTCCCAAAGGGCTAGAATTATAGGCATGAGCTACCATATCTGGCCACAAGAATCTTTAAAGCTGCTTGTCTCTTTTATGACAGAGTCTCGCTCTGTGGCCAGGATGGAGTGCAGTGGCGCGATCTCGGCTCACTGCAACCTCCACCTCCCGGGTTCAAGTGATTCTCCTTCCTCAGCCTCCCAAGTAGCTGGGACTACAGGCGCCCGCCACCGTGCCCAGCTAATTTTTCTATTTTTAGTAGAGACAGGGTTTCACCATGTTGACCAGGATGGTCCCGATCTCCTGACCTCGTGATCTGCCCGCCTTGGCCTCCCAAAGTTTTGGAATTATAGGCATGAGCCACTGCGTCCAGCCAAAGCTAGATTTAGAAATCCATTATTTCACATAACTGGTCTCAGATAAAACAGTCTACATCACAATGTCTAAAATGAACAACACCTGTGACAGGTCAGCACAGACTAAGTAAGTGTATTAGTGTCAATTTATAGCTTAATTTCTCTCTCTTTTAAGATACAGACATTCCAATTATTTTCTTTCTGTATCCTTTGCGGATCATCTTGTACTTTGGAAACCACAATTTAGACTGCCCAAGTCACTCATAAATATAGCAAAAGTAGCTGGATGGTACAAAAGTAGGTCCCAGGGCTTCAAATTTGGTTGAATATTGACTCCAGTAGGCAGCCACCTACTATTGAGCAAGCCTAACCCTCAGTTATGTCATTTGTAAAACAGCACTTAACAGTTTGGCCGACCTGCTAGGGCTGTTGTAGGGACAAAAGAAGATGGTGCATGTACTGCTTTAAGCCTGGCACCTGGCACTCTGCTAACATTCAGCTCTCTGGGCTGGGCACTGTCAATGCTCCATTTCATAACCTGCTGTCAACCTGCAGGTAAATCACTCTGACTCCAAACAAACACCCTGAGGGTGGAGTCGGCCTGTTTGAGGTTTCTGTTTGCAAATCTTGATATATGAAGTGACAGTGGAGATTGTACAGTTTTTTCCTCTATTTGTCAGGATTTTTTTTTTTTTTTTTTTTTTTGACGGAGTTTAACTTCTTGTCTCCCAGGTAGGAAGTGCAGTGGTGTAATCTCGGCTCACTACAACCTCCACCTCCTGGGTTCAAGCGTTTCTCCTGCCTCAGCTTTCCGAGTAGCTGGGATTACAGGCACCTGCCACCATGCCCTGCTAACTTTTGTATTTTTAGTAGAGACAGGGTTTCACCATGTTGGCCAGGCTGGTCTTGAACTCCTGACCGCAGGCGATCGGCCTGCCTCGGCCTCCCAAAGTGCTGGGATTACAGGCGTGAGCCACCACCCCCGGCCTCAGGAGCGTTCTGATAGTGCCTCGATGTGCTGCCTCCTATAAAGTGTTAGCAGCACAGATCACTTTTTGTAAAGGTACGTACTAATGACTTTTTTTTTATACTTCAGGAGTAGTAAAGAAACACATCATAAAACCTCCCAGGACATAAAGGTGAGCACAGACCCTGTTTGGATCAAGTCAGTTCCTGGAGCCTGAATGATGACTGCTGAATCACGGGAAGCCACGGGTCTGTCCCCGCAGGCTGCACAGGAGAAGGATGGTATCGTAATAGTGAAGGTGGAAGAGGAAGATGAGGAAGACCACATGTGGGGGCAGGATTCCACCCTACAGGACACGCCTCCTGCAGACCCAGAGATATTCCGCCAACGCTTCAGGCGCTTCTGTTACCAGAACACTTTTGGGCCCCGAGAGGCTCTCAGTCGGCTGAAGGAACTTTGTCATCAGTGGCTGCGGCCAGAAATAAACACCAAGGAACAGATCCTGGAGCTTCTGGTGCTAGAGCAGTTTCTTTCCATCCTGCCCAAGGAGCTCCAGGTCTGGCTGCAGGAATACCGCCCCGATAGTGGAGAGGAGGCCGTGACCCTTCTAGAAGACTTGGAGCTTGATTTATCAGGACAACAGGTAAAAAGAGGTGAAACCTATTATGTGTGAGCAGGGCACAGACGTTGAAACGGGAACCAGGAGAAGTATTGGCAGTCTTTAGGTTATTAGGTGGTTACTCTGTCTTAAAAATGTTCTGGCTTTCTTCCTGCATCCACTGGCATACTCATGGTCTGTTTTTAAATATTTTAATTCCCATTTACAAAGTGATTTACCCACAAGCCCAACCTGTCTGTCTTCAGGTCCCAGGTCAAGTTCATGGACCTGAGATGCTCGCAAGGGGGATGGTGCCTCTGGATCCAGTTCAGGAGTCCTCGAGCTTTGACCTTCATCACGAGGCCACCCAGTCCCACTTCAAACATTCGTCTCGGAAACCCCGCCTCTTACAGTCACGAGGTAAGAAGCAAGGTTTCATTTAGGGGAAGGGAAATGATTCAGGACGAGAGTCTTTGTGCTGCTGAGTGCCTGTGATGAAGAAGCATGTTAGGCCTGGGCAACATAGCGAGACCCCATCTCTACAAAAAATAGAAAAATTAGCCAGGTATAGTGGCGCACACCTGTGATTCCAGCTACGCAGGAGGCTGAGGTGGGAGGATTGCTTGAGCCCAGGAGGTTGAGGCTGCAGTGAGCTGTAATCATGCCACTACTCCAACCTGGACAACACAGCAAGGACCCTGTCTCAAAAGCTACTTACAGAAAAGAATTAGGCTCGGCACGGTAGCTCACACCTGTAATCCCAGCACTTTGGGAGGCTGAGGTGGGCAGATCACTTGAGGTCAGGAGTTTGAGACCAGCCTGGCCAACATGGTGAAACCTTGTCTCTACTAAAAATATGAAAATTAGCCAGGCATGGTGGCACATGCCTGTAATCCCAGCTACTCAGGAGGCTGAGGCAGGAGAATCACTTGAACCCAGGAGGTGGAGGTTGCAGTAAGCCGAGATCGTACCACTGCGCTCTAGCCTTGGTGACAGAGCGAGACTGTCTTAAAAAAAAAAAAAAAAAAAAAAAGAATTAATTAAAAATTTTTAAAAAATGAAAAAAAGCTGCATGCTTGTTTTTTGTTTTTAGTTATTCTACATTGTTGTCATTATTACCAAATATTGGGGAAAATACAACTTACAGACCAATCTCAGGAGTTAAATGTTACTACGAAGGCAAATGAACTATGCGTAATGAACCTGGTAGGCATTATTTATTGAATTATCAGCATTCCAGATGTCCAGCACATTTTTAATAGGAAAGTATTGGGAACAGATGTCATTATTTTCAGCCTAGGTTTTAAAACATTTTAGTATGTCATGAATTATCTTCAAAAGGATCATAAATCTTTTTTAAAGGTCCATTTTATTTAAAATATATAAAAATAATCACTGCACTGCAGCCTGGGTGACAGAGTGAGAGTCTGTTTCCAAAACAAAACAAAAAAAAACTATAGCATCAGTCTTTTCTAGGTTATTTTCAGAAATTTCAAACAATGGGAAAAGAATGGAAGAACTTTTGAGGGGAGTTGAGGAACACGAAAAAAGATCAGTTCACAGTCATATAAATAAAAAGTCATGTTACTTGTTTTTTCTCTTTTGACGGAAATATGTAATACCTTTATCCAGTTTTAAAATCAAAGTATGTGCTTAGAATGTAAAGACAAGGAATGCTAAAAGTACATTTATGACTTAATGGCAGGGATATGTTATGGTAAGTGCAATGTTAAGTGATTTTGTTGTGCGAACATCATAAAGTATACTTATACAAACCTAGATGGTCTAGCCTTCTCCACACCTATGCTACAAAGCTGTACAGTATGTTACTGTACTAAACACTGTAGGGAATTGTAACACAGTGGTAAGTATTTGTGTATCTAAACATCGAAAAAGTAAAAACAGAGTATAAAAGATTTTTAGTCCAGGCACGGTGGCTCACGCCTGTAATCCCAGCACTTTGGGAGGCCAAGGTGGGTGGATCACTTGAGGTTAGGAGTTTGTGACCAGCCTGGCCAACATGTTAAAACCTGGTCTCTACTGAAAATACAAAAATTGGCTGAGCGCAGTGGCTCATACCTATAATCCCAGCACTTTAGGAGGCCAAGGCAGGCAGATCACCTGAGGTCGGGAGTTCGAGATCAGCCTGACCAACATGGAGAAACCCCGTCTTTACTAAAAATACAAAATTAGCCAGGCCTGGTGGCAGGTGCCTATAATCCCAGCTACTCAGGAGGCTGAGGCAGGAGAATTGCTTGAACTCAGGCAGCAGAGGTTGCGGTGAGCCAAAATCGCACCATTGTCATGCCATCGCACTCCAGCCTGAGCAACAAGAGTGAAACTCATCTCAAAAAAAAAAAAAAAAAGTACACCTGTATGGAACACTTAACCATGACTGGAGCTTGCAGGACCGGAAGTTGCTCTGGATGAGTCAGTGAGTGAGTGGTGAGTGAATGTGAAAGCCTAGGACACTACTCTACCATAGACTGTAGAAACACTGTACACTTAGGCTACACTAAATTTATCTTTAAAATTTTTGTTTCTTCAATAATAAATCAGCCAGGCATGGTGGCTCATGGCTTAATCCCAGCACTTCGGGAGGCCAAGGTGGGCGGATTACTTGAGGCCAGGAGTCTCAGACTGGTTTGGCCAACATAGTGAAACACTGTCTCTACAAAATAAAAAAATTAGCCAGGCGTGCTGGTGCATGCCTGTAATTCCAGTTACTCAGGAGGCTGAGGCACAAGAATCGCTTGAACCTGTAGGCAGAGGTTGTGGTGAGCCGAGATTGCACCACTGCACTCCAGCCTGGGTGACAGAGTGAGACTCTGTCTCAGAAAAAGTAAATAAATAAATAAATAAATACAAATAATAAATTAGCTTACTGTAACTTTTTTACTTTATGAACTTTTTGATTTTTTTAACTTTTTGAGTGTTGTAATAACATAACTCAAAAGACAAACGTGTTGCACAGCTATACAAAAACATTTTTTATCCCCCTATTCTATAGGGGTTTTTCTAGTTAAAAAAATTTTTATTTTATACTTTTTAAGCTTTTTTTGTTAAAAATTCATACACACTCCAAGCTAGGCAACAGAGCAAAACTCCATCTCAAAAAAGAAAAAAAAAGGCCAGGCGCAGTGGCCCACGCCTCTAATCCCGGCACTTTGGGAGGCGAAGGTGGGCAAATCGCTTGAGGTCAGGAGTTCAAGACCAGCCTGGCCAACATGGCGAAACGCCGTCTGTACTAAAAATACAAAAATTAGTTGGTTGTGGTGGTGTACACCTGTAATCGCAGCTACTCAGGAGGCTGAGACACAAGAACGCTTGAACCCGGGAGGTGGAGGTTGCAGCAAGCCAAGATGGCTCCTCTGCACTCCAGCCTGGGCGACAGAGCAACACTCATCTCAAAAAAAAAAAAAAAAAGAATTGATCGAGGCACATTCCTTAACCAGTGTGTTTATTGGTGATGACATTTAAGGAATATTAGACATGGAGCTTAAGGATGCATCCTCTCTTCCGTGCATCCTGGAGGACAGCCAGCAGGTATGTGCTAGAGAAAGCCGTGTGAACTGGTGCACCGTGGCCAGGCGTGGTGGCTCACGCCTGTAATTCCAGCACTTTGGGAAGCCGAGGCAGGAGGATCACAAGGTCAGGAGATTGAGACCATCCTGGCTAACGGTGAAACCCCGTCTCTCCTAAAAATACAAAAAATTAGCCAGGCATGGTGGCGGGTGCCTGTAGTCCCAGCTACTCAGGAGGCTGAGGCAGGAGAATGGCATGAACCCGGGAGGCGGAGCTTGCAGTGAGCCGAGATTGCGCCACTGCACTCCAGCCTGGGCAACAGAGGGAGACGCTGTCTCAAAAAAAAAAAACAAAAACAAAACACTGGTGCACCATGATGTTTAACTCCACTACTGTTGATGTTCTTGTAAGGTTTCTCCACACTCTACAAGCAGAAGTCACAGGGCGACCTTAGGAAACTGGAGAGGATATTCATGGTCTTAAGCACTAGATTATAGAGTTTAGGTTGCCAGAGTAACAGTTTCAAAGATCCTGGCACACACAGTTGCTCTTTACTAAATAGTTCTTAAATAAATTGAGACATGTACATTTATTCTCAATTTCCTCTTATTTGCTTTCCAGAGTGTTTCCTTACTCTCAGAAGTTTAAAAAATTAAGTACTTGGGGCTGGGCGCAGTGACTCACGCCTGTAATCCCAGCACTTTGGGAGGCTGAGGTGGGCAGATCATAAGGTCAAGAGATCGAGATCATCCTGGCCAACATGGTGAAACCCCGTCTCTACTAAAAATACAAAAACTAGCTGAGCGTGGTGGCAGGCGCCTGTAGTCCCAGCTATTTGGGAGGCTGAGGCAGCAGAATCACTTGAACCCAGGAGGCGGAGGTTGCAGTGAGCCGAGATCGCACCATGCACACCAGCCTGGGTGATAGAGCGAGACTCCATCTCCAAAAAAAAAAAAAAGTACTTGGGTACAGTGGCTCACACCTGTAATCCCAGCATTTGGGGAGGCCAAGGTGGGAGGATCACTTGAGCCTGGGAGGTCAAGGCTGCAGTGAGACATGTTTGAGCACTGCATTCCAACCTGGATGACAGAGAGCCTATCTTATCGTTGTATAAAGGTTTGAAATAGGTACAAGGTTTGGTCATTCAGTTTCAAATTCATTTCTCAAATATCCTTGTATCTCACTAACATCATCTGTCTACCAGTAACATTTCCAAATCTAATAGTACTTGGCAAGAGGTGGGGAGGGGGTTAAATTGCACAATTTAAAATTTTCATAATTGTTATGCATCACAGTTATTGTGATCATGTGATAATGTTATGCATGTCTTTTGTTGTGTGTCAGCCCCAACTTTTGTCTCAGCATTTGAACCATGCATACATCTTATCAAAAAAAAAAAAAAACAGTATTTATTGTGGCCAAGTGAGGGAGAAAAGTAGAGGGACAAAAAGTGGCAAAAACTTAGCCAGAGGTGGCCGGACACAGTGGCTAACACTTGTAATCCCAGAACTTTGGGAGGCCGAGGCGGGCAGATCACCTGAGGTCGGGAGTTCGAGACCAGCCTGACCAACATGGAGAAACCCCGCCTCTACTAAAAATACAAAATTAGCTGGGCGTGGTGGCTCATGCCTGTAATCCCAGCTACTCTGGAGGCTGAGGCAGGAGAATCACTTGAACCCGGGAGCCGAAAGTTGCGATGAGCTAAGATCGCACCATTGCACTCCAGCCTGGGCAACAAGAGCAAAACTCTGTCTCAAAAAAAAAAAAAAAAAAAACTTACCCAGAGCTAAGGAGACCTCCTTACTTCCCTGCCTTTCTGGATATTGCTACTAAAGTGTTTTTTTTGTTGTTGTTTTTCTGGATTTCATTGAGACGGGGTCTCACTCTTATCATCCAGGCTGGAGTGCGTGATCATAGCTCACTGCAGCCTCGACCCCTTGAGCTCAAGCAATCCTCCCGCCTCACCTGCTACTAAAGATTTTAAAGCTGTGTTGTGTTTTCCACAAGTGTAGGCATAAATGGGATTCTCATATCCTGGTATCGTTCCTTGGACTGGAGGAAATTAGGAGCCAGACTTGAGCTATGAGCTGAAGGTACCCACTTTTATAGCTGAGAATAGGAACCTGGGTTCCCATCCTGGCTCTGCCACTGGGAATGTGACATTAGGGAAGTCATTTGCAGTCTCAGGGACTCAAGTTTCCCCTTCTTTAAAATAAAAGGGTTGGACCAGGTGATTAGGACCCTTTTATGACTCCTGCTCAAGAGTAGAGGTCTTGGGAAAACTGAGGCCCTGTGTTCTCTCGTTTGTGTTGTCTGGAATTCTGTATTTGGAACAGTGAACATGCTGGTGCAGGAAGGAACGTGCCCCGAGCCCTTCTTTGAGCAAGGCTCAGAGCGGAGCTGATTTACTCACAGCCCCTTTCTCCTCCCCCAGCTCTTCCTGCTGCCCACATTCCTGCACCCCCTCATGAGGGTAGTCCCAGAGACCAGGCGATGGCATCTGCACTATTCACAGCGGATTCCCAGGTGAGCTGTGGCCCCTCTGCTCTCCTGAGTCCTCAGTGTCTGCCTCTGTTCCTGAGCTCTCTTCATTATCTCCACAGGCCACTCTGGATGCCCCTGCTCTCAAAGAAGCCCCAACCCTGTCCTCTCCTTTTAGCATCTTTCTACCACAAACTCCCCTCCACCCCCAAGTTCTGGCCACCCTTTTCTTCCCAGCGTCCTGTAGCTTTGCAGCCACCTCTCTTCCTGACTCCAGGTTTGAGCAATGGGATTGTCCCTGAGTTTGGGGGGAAATGACCGTTTCTCTTGTGTTATTTTAGGCAATGGTGAAGATCGAGGACATGGCTGTGTCCCTCATTCTGGAGGAATGGGGATGTCAGAATCTGGCTCGGAGGAATCTCAGTAGGGACAACAGGCAGGAGAATTATGGGAGCGCATTTCCCCAGGGTAAGACGGATGCAGGCTTACTGTCTGATAAGATGGTTTTGTCTCTCTGTGTGTTAGCTGTGGGATCTCTGATGTGTTCAATTGAGTGTTGAGGAGTTAGAGACTACCTATCCCCTTTTGTAGACCAGATGGAAAGTGAGAATGTTTGTGTTCATTTAACTCCAAAAGCATGGTACTGTGACCCTGATTCCAGGTGGGTTTTTTATTGCTAAGTAGTTTTTGCTCTTTAAAATCAGAAATAATTGAGTTCCAAGTCCTCACCTCTTCAGCCACTCAGTTGCCTGGGAGGCAGTTCTGCTCCGTTCCCATGGATTACAATTTAGGTGCCTCTGTCGGGGGAATATCTCTTTCCTAGCAGAGATGACCAGGCGAACTGATCATCCGTCTAATCCCAACCCATTGTCCCGGTACCACATTCCCGAAACTACCAAGCATCCTTCTGTTGGCTTTCTGTCTTCTTCCATCCTGTGTGATTAGTGTGATTCCAATACACTGCTTTGTGTAATTCCACGAACTTGCACCTGGACTGTCCTTGTGATGAGGATTCCCAGCTTCCAAACTTAATGGTGATTTTCTGTGAAGAGCTCTGGGTCCTGGATGTGTAGTAAGAACGAGGAAGTTCAAGAGGCATCAGCCAGATAAGACAAGGTGACACTGTTGGCAGACATTTCCATTTGTCTCTGCTGGATCTTAACCCCTCAGGACAGTGCTGCAAAGAAGCCCTCACGTGAGTACAGCAATAGGGAGGTCCACAGCAAGCTTCTACCTGGAGAGGGCAAAGGGAGTGTGAATAAAGCGTGAACATGAAGGATGTTACTAATGAAACATCAAGTTCTGTTTTTGATCAGGCATAAATGGGGCTTATAATTTCTCTTGGTACTTGCTCTTTGTACTAGATGATTTTTTTTTTTTTTTTTTTTTGAGACAGGGTCTTGCTGTTTCCCAGGCTGGCATGCAGTGCTGCGATCACAGCTCACTGCAGCCTCGACCTCTCAGGCTCAAGCAATCCTCCCACCTCAGCCTCCCAAGTAGCTGGGACTACAGGCATGCATCACCATGCCCAGCTAATTTTTACATGTTTTGTAGAGAAGAGGTTTCGCCATGTTGCCTAGGCTGGTCTCAAAACCCTTGGGCTAAAGTGATCCACCTGTCTCCACTTCCTGGAGTTCTGGGATTTCACAGGAGTGAGCCACTGCACCTGGTCTCCAGCATTGTTTTCTGTTTCTTTTTTGTTCTGAGTTATTCTGTGTCAGTCAGTGAAGGGTTTAATTATTTTTACTAATGTCGTAACCACTTTTTTCCACCTACTCCTCTGTTACTTGAGCACTGTCAGCTCTGTGTTCCTCTCCTTGTTGGACAGAAACTATTTCCTGTGTCTGAAGATTCCTGTAGCCTACCAGGTTCAAAACAAGTTCCTTGACCAGGCACAATGGCTCACACCTGTAATCCCAACACTCGAGGAGGCTGTGGCAAGAGGATCGCTTGAAGCCAGGAGTTCAGGACCAGCATGGGCAATATAGCAAGACCACTGTCTCTACAAAAAAATTTAAAAATTAGCCAGGCGGGGTGGTGCAGGCCTGTAGTCCCAGCTACTTGGGAGGCTGAGGCAGGAGGATCACTTGAGCCCAGGAGATCGAGGCTGCAGTGAGCTGTGCTCATGCCACTGTACTCCAGCCTGGCTGACAGAACAAGACCCTGTCTCAAAAACAAAAACAAAACAAAGTTTCTTGTTTGTTAATCATCAGCTTGTTGATAGAAAACTCACAGAATTGGAGAAATATTTACTATTCCTTTCTTTCTGCTAATACCACTAATCATTTTCTATGAAAGACCTGTTCTTTTTTTGAACTTAAGAATACTGTTAGAAATGGAACATGATGTTTTAAATGTATACATAAACCTTCCAATTAATTATCAGGTGATCCAGTAGTAGACCTGTGACCTCTGAAGGCTCCTGCTTCTCATCCCTTCCCTTCTGCTGTGATTTGTTGTCTTCCCTCTGCTCATTCCCCTTGTGTCTGTTTCTTCCGTCCTCTCCCCATGCTCCCTCTGTTGTCATTTCCCCTTACTCTCCACTCTTTGCCTGCGCTCTCATTTTCCAAATTTTTGTTGTTCCAAAACTAGGACAACAGATCTTCCTGTTGTCCCAGTTTTTCCCCTTGTTTTTCTCCTATTTTATCTCCAATTAATATTGTGACGTCAGGCCGGGTGCAGTGGCTCATGCCTGTAATCCCATCACTTTGGGAGGCCAGGGCAGGTGGATCACCTGAGGTCAGGAGTTTGAGAGCAGCCTGGCCAACATGGTGAAACCCCGTGTCTACTAAAAAAATACAAAAGTTACCCAGGCGTAGGCCAGGCGTGGTGGCTCACGCCTGTAATCCCAGCACTTTGGGAGGCCGAGGCGGGTGGATCACAAGGTCAGGAGATCGAGACTATCCTGGCTAACATGGTGAAACCCTGTCTCCACTAAAAATACAAAAAATTAGCCGGGCGTGGTGGCGGGCGCCTGTAGTCCCAGCTACTCAGGAGGCTGAGGCAGGAGAATGGCGTCAACCTGGGAGGCGGAGCTTGCAGTGAGCCGAGATCACGCCATTGCACTCCAGCCTGGGTAACAGAGCAAGACTCCATCTCAAAAAAAAAAAAAGTTACCCGGGCGTGGTAGCATGCACCTGTAGTCCCAGCTACTTGGGAGGCTGAGGCAGGAGAATCACTTGAACCTGGGAGGCGGAGGTTGCAGTGAACTGAGATCACGTCACTGCACTCCAGCCTGGGCGACAGAGCGAGACTCTGCCTCAAAGGAAATAAAAATAAAAATATTGCAAAGTCATTTTGCAGCCGTGTAGAAGCTTCCCGGGAAACTGTCGCTTGACCCACCTGTATATTCAAAAGAAAAAGGTGCGATTTGAATTTTCTATTTATTATGTCAGGTGGTGAAAACAGGAATGAGAACGAGGAGTCAACCTCAAAGGCTGAAACCTCGGAAGATTCAGCATCACGCGGGGAGACAACAGGAAGATCCCAGAAAGAGTTTGGAGAGAAACGTGACCAGGAGGGCAAAACAGGAGAAAGACAGCAGAAAAACCCTGAGGAGAAAACCGGGAAAGAGAAGAGAGATTCAGGGCCAGCTATAGGAAAGGACAAAAAAACCATCACAGGAGAGAGAGGTCCAAGGGAGAAGGGGAAAGGATTGGGAAGAAGCTTCAGTCTGAGCTCCAACTTCACCACCCCTGAAGAAGTTCCCACGGGAACAAAGTCTCACAGATGTGATGAATGTGGTAAATGCTTCACGAGAAGTTCAAGCCTTATCCGCCATAAAATAATCCACACTGGAGAAAAGCCCTATGAATGTAGTGAGTGTGGGAAAGCCTTCAGTCTTAACTCCAACCTTGTCCTGCATCAGAGGATCCACACAGGAGAGAAACCTCATGAATGTAACGAGTGTGGCAAGGCCTTCAGCCACAGTTCCAATCTCATCCTCCATCAGCGCATCCACTCTGGAGAGAAACCTTATGAATGTAATGAGTGCGGGAAGGCCTTCAGCCAGAGCTCGGACCTCACCAAGCATCAGAGAATTCACACGGGGGAGAAACCCTATGAATGTAGTGAATGTGGAAAAGCTTTCAACCGAAACTCATACCTGATTTTGCATCGGAGAATTCACACTCGAGAAAAGCCCTACAAGTGCACTAAGTGTGGCAAGGCCTTCACCCGCAGCTCCACCCTCACTCTGCATCACAGAATCCATGCCAGAGAGAGAGCCTCTGAGTACAGCCCAGCCTCCCTTGATGCATTTGGCGCGTTCCTGAAAAGTTGTGTGTAAAGGAAGAATTTGCCATCAAGCTATTTCCCCCTTTTGTTTCTAAAATTATTTCAGAGATGTGTGCTCCTGGAGGGAAAAAGAAATACAGCCTCAACGGATTAAAAAACAAAAGTCACACTTAAGGATCCTTCTAGTCACATCAGCAGTGTTCTGCCTTTATGTAGTAGTTGGGCATATAATCCTTCCACACAGCCCCTGCAGGGAAAAGCCAATCTTACGGATAATCCACGTGAGATTTCCACACAAGAGAAAAGCACACGCATAGTGAAATGTCAGGCTTTTCAGTAATGAGGATACCTTTAAGGCACTCTTGGACTCTCGGCAACCACAACATAATAGTTGAAAGATCAAGATTGGCTCCACGAAAGTGATAACGGAGGTTAGGATGCTACTTGCTGCAAACAAGCCCTACTTTGGCCAACATCCTGCTTATTTCTCAAAAAAGAGGGACAGTGAAAACAAAAACGACATTGGGACATGCTGCTCAAGGTAGTTATATATACGATAAGTTGTATATATGATCACTGGTAGCCTACCAAAGCTGTAGAAATCTAGGACTGTGCTAATCAGTATCAAACCAAAGATTTCTATCTCTTCCCGAAAGAGAGGGTATGTGCACCAGTCTACAGTTCCAAAGGACTGCAACAAATGTAGATGGTTCTATCCTCATCCCTGAGATCAGTTCTACTGAAATGGCAACAACAACTCCAAATACATCTCTCCCTTCTTGAAATCCCTAAAGCACTATCGCACTCCTAAATGCATTTCTCCACAAGTTAGCACTTGATTGTATACTGTCTTTTAATCCTTCATTGTTTCATGTATGAAGTTTTTAATCACCCCCCAACCCCCAAAAAAGATTCGGTTGTCAAGGGATATATTTCTATCCCTGCCAGCACAGTGCTGGACATAGTGAGTACTGAACACCTAAGAGGCACTCATTCAGACTGACTTCTACAGGACTTCTATGTGTGTGATAAAACCTGTGAATCGTGAGTCCCTGAAATATGGTAGCCTGGCCCAGCTTCTAAAGAGGACCTTCGTAGCCACAAGGCATGCTAAACCTCTAGGGTCTGATGCTATTTTTGTTCCAAATATAAACGAAAGGCACTAGTAAGCCGCCTGCATAGACTTTCTAAACAGTGAGTAAATACCATGGAATGTCAGAAATGACTTTATCATCGTCATCTTGAAGAAAAATATGAACACTGATGAAGGTCATTTTTTTTTTTGACATCTTTCTGTGGCAAAGCTCTTAGAATTCTTTGCAGTTAGCTGCTGAACAGTATGATGATTTGGGGATTTTCTGAATCATTTGTACTTAGATACTGGAGTTCAGAAGATGTGATTTTTGTTGCTTTTCAGAAGAAGGAACGTGGTAGGGAGTGTTTTTTCCCACGCTTTTCCAGTAACTTTGCAAAAGCATTAATTGTTCACTGGCAATTACTAAATGTATTTTGTTGCTCTGAGAAACTCAGCAGTGTACTGAGATGTGGCTGGCTGTGCCATCGTCATAGTGCACAGTGACTTTTCTGTTTCTTATCACTAAAGACTGAGGTGAGGTTATGAAACTTTCATTGGTCCCATCGTTGTGCGCAGGGTGCAACTGGCTACCTAGAAGCTGATGGCAGGAGACTGTTTCACACACAGGAGATTGTGAGCTGTGTAAGTAGTCATCGCCACTCAAGTAGGACAAGGGTCCTACCCAAGGCTAGGACAGCCCTGCGGAAACAGAAACATAGACTGAGAACAAACCTCAAGACTATCAGTGTGACCTCCCCATAACAAGAGAACCCCATATATAGTTTGAGACTTTACCTTGAGAAACTTATACTAAAACTATTACTCATCAGTCATTCACTGATCAGCAGCTGAAGTCCATGAGACCAAATGGTTTTATATGGAACCAACAAAGTGGGAGCTAAAACTGCACAGTGGTCATTCTTTGGCCTCTCCTTGGCTTTATGACTTAAACCAACTACAACTTCCCTATAGCTTCTAAGCAGTTTCATCAGCATTACTTGGGAAAACGTGTTGCAAGTCAACCAGTCACTAGGATATTTCTACCCATGCAACGGAAGAGAAACCCATTACTCCAGAAGAGTATATCTAAGTAACTAAAATGGAGGCAGAAAATGTTTTAAGGATTTTCTTCAAAGAATAAGCCACAGCAATGGTTTTGTAGAAAACTCCTGTGCTTTTGAGCAAGGACTTTTGCCCTCTAGAAAGCAACTGAGGCCAGGTGTGGTGGCTCACGCCTGTAATCCCAGCACTTTGGGAGGCCGAGGTGAGCGGATCACCTGAGGTCAGGAGTTTTGAGACCAGCCTGGCCAACGTGGTAAAATCCCGTCTCTACTAAAAATATAAAAATTAGCCGGGCATGATGGTGGGCACCTGTAATCCCAGCTACTTGGGAGGCTGAGGCAGGAGAATCACTTGAACCCAGGAGGCAGAGGTTGCAGTGAGCCAAGATTGCACACTGCACTCCAGCCTGGGTGACTAGCAAAACTCCATCTCAAAAAAAAAAAAAAAAAGAAAGAAAGAAACTGAAAAGTGAGGTGTGGAACTCCAGGCAACGACCCAAGCACTTATTTTTTAAGAGGGAAAGGACTTTGGTCATGTTTACATTGGCCTTTGGTTTTTTTTTTTCTTTCAGCCACAACTACATGCTGATATAATTCAGCCATCACTTTTGAGTTTTGTTTTTAAATGAAGGTTAAATGTGACCTGTGCCCTCACATTTAATTCCGTTTCGTGGAGACATCTTCCTGACTTTGTTGGATAGCTGCCACTAGGGTTGCTTCGATCTTCAGCCACATGCTGTCCTTGAAGCAGCTATTTGAAGATGTGTTTTCTGAGGAAAACAGGCTACAACTGTTTATTAAAACCACTTGCAGTGCATTCATTTATCAGATGCTCAGTGCAAAGTGTAATTGGGTCATGGTCAAAAACGCTTGCAACATCTAATTGGCGTTCAAGATAGTCATTCAAAAGTTCTTGGCCCGCTGAAGTCTGTTAACAGTTGAAACATTCTACAGTTAACCATTAGCATGCTAGTTGTCCTAATGGAAATTTTTGAAGAGTTTTTCAATATATACCCTACCCTTGCCAGGAAGAGAAGTAAAATCCTCAGGTTGTGGGGTATTTGTTTCTACTCCAGCCTGGCAGGCAAGGCTAAAACCTGAGATTATCGATCTATAAGACATCTTGATATGTAAAGCACTTAATATTAAAGGCATAAAAGTGAAACTGCTAAATATGTATAGAGAGGTTGACGTGTGATACGTGGGACAGTTCACATAGACATCAGAGAATTTATTCCAGAAAGGAGCCTCCTGAATGTGATGAATACGGCAAAGCCTTTAATCACATCTCAGCCCTTAGCATCGGAAAGCTTATACTGTAAATAAACTTGATGAATATTATATGTGAGGAAAACTTTCATGTATAGCACTCATTACTTCAGACAGAAAATGAATTCCATCGGTATGTTCCAATCATGTGATGAATTTGAGAAACATTGCAAGAGGGAGCTCAATCTTGGCCGGGCGCAGTGGCTCACGCCTGTAATCGCAGCACTTTGGGAGGCCGAGGCAGGCGGATCACGAGGTCAGTAGTTCGAGACCAGCCTGGCCAACATGGTGAAACCCTGTCTCTACTAAAAATACAAAAAAAAATTAGCTGGGCACAGTGGCGCACGCCTGTAGTCCCAGCTACTCGGGAGGCTGAGGCAGGAGAATCGCTTGAACCTGCGAGGCGGAGGTTGCAGTGAGCCAAGATCATGCCACTGCACTCCAGCCTTGAGTGACAGAGCGAGGCTCTGTATAAAAAAAAAAAGTTGGGGGGGGTGCTCAATCTTAACTGCAGAGGATCTACAGATGAAAAAAAATGTGGGGAAATGCTTTAAAAAAATAGCAAAATGTGCAACTTCTTACAAAAATTGTTAACGTTAGGTACTTCTATATATTTTATATGACCATAATGTCCGTGTGTGTTTTGTACCTTCAGTCCCTTGTTATTGTTCTGTATATTACCTGTAAGCAGATACTGTATTTTATTTTAGCCTATTTGACAGAACACATCACTCAGAAAAAGTGAAGTTTCGGAGCAAACAGTGAAGAAATCAGTGTGATTGTAGACAAAAAGTCGGTTCACAGAACGGAGCAGCGGGGAGAGGAAGGGAAAAGCTTCATAGTTTGGTGCTTATCACATCAAGAGATTGGTAAATTTCTGAGGAAAGACAGGCTAATGGGGCACTGAAATGGAACAACTCCTTTAAACATGTGCAGCCTTTTGAATTTTTCCTCAAAACCAAGAAGTTGACCTCTGAGCTGTCAGGTGACCACTGTGTGCAAAGGGGATGGATTCTCTTGTCAGTAGACGGTCTTCTCCATGAAGCGAGAGTAGGAAGTGTACTGGAATGGCCAAGTGGGACTGCTTCAGCTGACCAGGTTCTCTTAAACCGTAGTCATGCTTTCCCACTAACTCTTAAATCCTTATGCTTAGAAAATTGAGGATAAGGCTGGGCACGGTGGCTCAGGCCTGTAATCCCAGCACTTTGGGAGACCAAGGTGGGTGGATCACAAGGTCAGGAGATCGAGACCATCCTGGCTAACATGGCGAAACCCCGTCTCTACTAAAAATACAAAAAAGTAGCTGGGTATGGTGGCGGGCGCCTGTAGTCCCAGCTACTCAGGAGGCTGAGGCAGGAGGATCACTTGAACATGGGAGGCGGAGGTTGCAGTGAGCCAAGATGGCACCACTGCACTCCAGCCTGGGTGACAGAGCGAGACTCCATGTCAGAAAAAAAAAAAAAGGGGGATAGGACTGGCCAGGCACGGTGGCTCACTCCTGTAATCTCAGCACTTTGGGAGGCAGAGGTGGGCGGATCACTTGAGGTCAGGAGTTTGAGACCAGCCTGGCCAACGTGGTGAAAGCCTGTCTCTACTAAAAATACAAAAATTAGCCGGGCGTGGTGGTGGGCGCCTGTAGTCCCAGCTACTCGGGAGGCTGAGGCAGGAGAATCACCTAAATCCGGGAGGCAGAGGTTGCAGTGAGCCGAGATTGCACCACTGCACTCCAGCCTGGGTAACAGAGACTCTGTCTCAAAAAAAAAAAAAAAAAAGAAAAAGAAAAAAAGAAAGAAAGAAAATTGGGGATAGGAGAACAGCAAGGTGGGCATTTCCCGGAATTGTGTGCAGATGCATCCAGTCGTGGCATTGCAAGAAGTCTGTATGATGAAGCTCGGGAAGCATTTTGCAATATTCCCTTTGGCTGTGTTCCTGTGTTCCCTGCTCCCACTTTTCTTCCCCTGGTTTGTGATTATTAGGAGAGAGGTTTTGCAAAGACTCGTTGCTGTGAAAGAATCTTTTTTTAATTTTTATCCTAGAGTCAGTCACTTTTATTCCAGGTAGTCATGCTGATCTACTTATCCAAAGCCAGCTAACCAGGTTCATCCTACCATCCTCATGGAAGACTGTGTGTATGAATTGGAGTAACAGTACTGAAATACACTTAAACAGTGACAGCAGTACTTCCCAGGGTGGGGGCCATATTTCTCTGTGTCCTACTCTGAGCAACTTCTCAGAGATACGAAGGGGCTAGGGTTTTCCCATCTGGGAAATGGGGTGAAAGTCTGCAGATTGTTAAATGAAATATAGAATCAGAGAAAAAGAAAAGTCAGTGATATAAATAGATCATTTCGTAGAAATTAGGGTAGATTTTTATTTCAACTACTACTGGAGAATTTAATAAAAGGCATTATTTGAAAAGTTTTTCTAACATAGATTTAGGGTTTTTTTTTTTTTTAGAGTGGACACACTACATTTAAAAGCAATTATTTTGCTATTCAGATTTTTTATTATCTGAAAATGAAATTATCTGTTTTACTTTTCAAAGCTTTGTGAAACAAACTTGAAGTTATAGGGAGGTAAGCCATCTCCAACTCTGCAGGTCAAACAAAAGTTTGGGAAATACTTTTGACATCCCACAATACAGAATGTCTTAACATGAGAATTGAATTTCATGATGTGTGGTTCCATTTAATAGCGGACACCACCCCAATCTCATGTTTTCCTGTTACCCTAAAACAGTGGAAGGAAACTGGGTGTTTGGTAGACTTCTAAATCATGGTCTCCGACAATTTGAATCTGAGATTCTCACCTCCATTTACTAAAGAATCGTGACTTAATTCAAATTGCACAGTAATCAGTAAAGTGAATACGTTTTTAAAATGGAATTTTCTCCCTTCAGCAAGCACTCATTAAGGAGTGAGGCTGAGTATTTTAAGATAGAGTGAGATCTGTGAGTGATTGAAAGGTGATATTTAAAAACTTGGATTTCATTCCAGTGTCAGGTTTGGGTTTTAAGTTCCTTTGGTCCAGGGAAGGGTCCAAGCAGCCACAGTTGCCCTAAATCTCCATCATTAAGTCTTCCAGCAAGGTTAAGTGCAGTATGGAAGGAGAAGGGGGAAGAGGACGGTAACGGCCCCACACTCCAGGCTGAGAAAGAGTAATTAGGAGGCCTGAGGAGGGGCCGAGGAAAGGCTGTTGGGGTGTGCTGGGGTTGGTACCCGAGCGCCTTCCCCTCACCTCAACCAGAGAAGAGCATCCGGTTGCTTTTTAAAGCTTTTAGCCTGCCCTAGCAAGGACAAAGCATGTTAGATTAGAGATGCTTCTGCTGATCGCAGGGGTTCTTATTTGAAAACATCTATGATGGGGGTGGGGTGGGAGGAGACAGGTTGTGGTTATGCAGGAAAATCTTGTCCTAAAAATATATGAGTTTGGGGGTAAGGGGTGGGATAGCCAAGCAAAATCAGTAATTATTTTAAGATGAACATATGTATTTTTATTAACTTTTAGTTAAATACAGATTTTACAACGAGGTCAGCATAAGCCTAAATCTATATAGAGGGCTAACTCAGGCATTGTCTTGTTTATTTGTAGACTGGATTGAAAACAACCTGTCCTGTTTTGTCAGTTCCCAGCTTCTTCGTTTAGAATAAATTAGACCAAAAGAAGAAACGTGCTTGTCTCTGTATACCCGCAGAATGAAGTTACTGTTGTTAAAACTGGATTTTTTCATTTTACTAGGTTCCGAAGAGTCCAGATGCTTGGTAGATGTTCAATACGTGATTTTTTTTAATTGAATGTGTTCATTTAAAATCCTCCTTAACATTTCTAGAAAGACTTCTTTCAATAAATAACGGAATCTTAGAGGAAAAGTGGTTTTTTAAAAGCTAGGGAACTCCTCCACTAAAAGTAACCATTGGAAACCTCGAATGAGGGCTAAAGTTTTAATCATAAGAGAAAAGGCAGCATAATGAAATGTGTACACATACATAGTCAGTGGTCCATTTTAGGAAGCCAGTGGCGTCTGATAAAGAAATGTTAAGAGTAGTGAGGTTGGGGAAGGAAATTGTGGGGATTTGAAATATTCTCTTTATGTTGTTTCTCTTCTGAGTCATGGTAAAACAATAAATTATCATCTCTAGGTGGCAGTGCTTGTGCTGGTTTGTTTTTTGTTCTTTGTTTTTCTCATCCTTGGTTGCATAAATACACATTGGGGGCGAAGAAAAAAAAGTATTTCAAAGTTAAAAGACTGGAGCTGCAACCCACAAACAAAATTCTCACGCAAAACTATCTGTTTACTTTGCAAACCAAAATTAAATTTCAAAGGCCACCCAGTCACCTGAATGGACCTCTCCTCTCAGCCAAGGGCATTCCAAAGTTAACCTGAAAAACTAGTTCAGGCCATGATGGGAAGGGGGAGCCAAACATGCCTCATTATACCCTCTCCCCATATGGAATTACTGATAACAACAGACTCTTTAAGACTGATAGACATGGCCAGCCATGGTGGCTTACGCCTGTAATCCCTGCAGTTTGGGAGGCCGAGGCAGGCAGATCACCTGAGGCCAGGAGTTCGAGACCAGCCTGGCCAACATGGTGAAACCCCCTCTCTACTAAAAATACAAAAATTAACCAGGCGTGGTGGCGGGCGCCTGTAGTCCCAGCTACTCGGGAGGCTGAGCCAGGAGAATCACTTGAACCCAGGAGGGGGAGGTTGCAGTGAGCCGAGATCGCACCACTGCACTCCAGCTTGGGCAACAGAGTGAGACTTTGTCTCAAAAAAAAAAAAAAAAAAAAAAAAAGGGTGAACTGGGAGGATGTGAGGTTGTGTCCAGGAGGCATCCAAACACATCTCTGACTGTTTTTACTCATACTTCTGACACAATGTGGGATTTTTTTTCATACACCAACCAATTCTCTGGACACCAACTGGGTGCCATATGATTCAATTCAATTCTGACACTACCTGTAACTGATGCAGACTCCACAGGTTGTGGGCTCAGTCCCTCAAAACTGCCCCCATTTCAGACGCCAGTCTTACATTCCGGGTTTTCACCTGTGCTTTGGACCGGCTATAAATCAAGGGCTTCCACAATCTTCTCCTCAGTCTCAGGTTTGATAATTTGCTGGGATGGCTCATAGGTCTCATATATATTTTTATTATATATACACATGTGTATGTGTATATGTGTATAGATACACGTGTGTGTGTGTGTGTGTATATATATATATATATATATATACGAATACACCACCACACCCAGGTAATTTTTGGGGTTTGTTTTTTTTTTTTTTTTTTTAGACGGAGTCTCGCTCTGTCTCCCAGGCTGGCGTGCAGTGGCGCCATCTCGGCTCACTGCAAGCTCCGCCTCCCAGGTTCCCGCCATTCTCTTGCCTCAGCCTCCCGAGTAGCTGGGACTACAGGCGCCCGCCACTGTGCCCGGCTAACTTTTTTTGTATGTTTTAGTAGAGACGGGGTTTCATAGTGTTAGCCAGGATGGTCTCGATCTCCTGACCTCATGATCTGCCTGCCTAGGCCTCCCAAAGTGCTGGGATTACAGGCGTGAGCCACCGCACCTGGCCTTTTTTGGGTATTTTTTGTAGAGACAGTCTGGCTATTTCCCAAGCTGGTCTTGAACTCTTGGGCTCAAGTGATCTGCCTGCCTTGGCCTCACAGGTGTGAGCCACCACACCCAGCCCTATTTTTTCTTAATAATTATTTTTTCTTTTATAGAGATGGGGGGGGGTCCCCCTATGTTGCCCAGGCTGGTCTCGAACTCCTGTCCTCAAGCAATCCTCCCACCTTGGCCTCCCAAAGTGCTGGGATTACAGGCGTGAGCCACTGTGCCCGACCCAGAACTGGATTTTATTTTTCTTTATTTTTGTAAGACAAGTCTCGTTCTGTTGCTCAGGCTGGAGTGCAGTGGCACGATTGTGGCTCACTGCAGCCTCAACCTCCTGGACTCAAGCAATCCTCCTATTTCAGCCTCAGCTGGGACTACAGGCATGCATCACTATGCCTAGATTTTTTTTTAATTTTTTGCAGAGACAGGGTCTTGCTATGTTGCCCAGGCTGGTCTCAAATTCCTGGGCCTCAAGCAATCCTCCCACCTCAGCTTCCCGAAGTGCTGGGATTATATTCATGAGCCACCATGCAAGGGCCTAAAATCCAGTTTTAGCAAGAACCCTGCTAAGTTTAGCAAAAACCTCCCACCCTCCATATCTACTTAGGCTTTTTTCTTTTTCTTTTCTTTCTTGATTTTTTTTTTTTTTTTTTTTTTTTTTTTTTTTTTTTTTTTTTTTTTTTTGGAGACAGAATCTCTCTCTGTTGCCCAAGCTGGAGGGCATGATCTCAGCTCACTGCAACCTCCACCTCCTGGGTTCAAGTGATTCTCCTGACTCAGCCTCCCGAGTAGCTGGGACTACAGGTGCACACCACTACACCCAGCTAATTTTTGTATTTTTTTTAGAGACGGGGTTTCGCCATGTTGGCCAGGCTGGTCTCGAACTCCTGACTTCAAGTGATCCACCTGCCTCAGCCTCCCAGGGTGCTGGGATGACAGGCATGAGCCACCGCTCCCAGCCCATATCTAATTACTCTTGATATTTATCTGGTCAGGTTCCTTGTCCTCCACCATGCCCCAGGCGATGTCTGATCAGCCTGGCCTGTGTTCAGCAAGAATACCCCTTCCCTCTGATGTTTCCTCTTGGTCATTTTCCATCCACTGACCCCCATCCTGCTCCTTGGCTATAAATTGCCACTTGCCCATGCTGTGTTCAGAGCTGAACCCAATCTCTCTCCCCTCACTGCAAGACCCCACTGCAGTGGTTCCTGTATTTATTAGGATGGTCCTGAATAAAGTCTTCCTTACCATGCTTTAACAAGTAGCACTGAGCCGGGCGTGGTGGCTCACGCCTGTAATCCCAGCACTTTGGGAGGCTGAGGCAGGCGGATCACGAGGTCAGGAGATCGAGACCATCCTGGCTAACACGGTGAAACTCCGTCTCTACTAAAAAAAATACAAAAAAAAAAAAAAATTAGCCAGGCGTAGTGGCGGGTGCCTGTAGTCCCAGCTGCTCGGGAGGCTGAGGCAGGAGAATGGCGTGAACCCGGGAGGTGGAGCTTGCAGTGAGCTGAGATCGTGCCACTGCACTCCAGCCTGGGTGATGGCGTGAGACTCTATCTCAAAAAAAAAAAAAAAAAGTAGCACTGAATAATTTTTTTCATGAAGTTTAACTCCACCATTCCACTTTCATTCTCTTTTCCTTTCAATTTCTTTAGCAAATGTCTTTGCAGCTTTCCAACATGCTGCACATGTCTTCTGCTTCCTGGAAGAAAAAGGACATGTTCAGAGTTGTCATGCGCCAGAGGCTTGCCCAGCCTGCTCTAAGGGAAGTCAAGGTTTGGTTACCCTCTGCTGGCCAGCTGATGGCAGCAAAAATAGGTGATGATGAGAACGAGCGAGGAAGATCCAGAAATGCACCTTTTTAGAGAGAACCATGAACACCTTACTGGAAATGGAAGGAAGGTGCCAGAGACAACACTAAATGCTGGAATCTTTTCCTCTCCTGGGTTTCCGCTGCAAAGGGCACTGGAATTATTTTTCTTTTGTCAAGCCAATAATCTCCCAGGCATGGTGGTGTGCATCTGATCCCGCTACTTGGGAGGCTGAGGCAGGAGGATTGCTTGAGCACAGGAATTCTCGACCAGCCTGAGCAACATGGCGAAACCCCTACGAAACATTTTTTCAAAAAATAGGTGCGGTGCGGGTGCGGTGGCTCACGCCTGTAATCCCAGCACTTTAGGAGGCCGAGGTGGGCAGATCCTGAGGTCAGGAGATCCAGACCATCCTGCCCAACATGGTGAAACCCCATCTCTACTAAAAATACAAAAAGCTAGGTGTGATTGCGCATGCCTGCAATCCCAGCAACTTGGGAGGCTGAGGCAGGAGAATTGCTTCAACCAGGGAGTTGGAGGTTGCAGTGAGCCGAGATGGCGCCACTGCACTCCAGCCTGGCGACAGAGCAAGACTCAGTCTCACAAAAAAAAAAAAAAAAAAAAAAAAAAAATTGTCCAGCATGGTGGCGTGCATGGGAATTATTTTTCTTTTGTGGTCCCAGCTACTCGGGAGGCTGAGGCAGCAAGATTGCTTGAGCCCAGGAGTTCTCTACCAGCCTGGGCAACATGGTAAAACCCCTAGAAATAATTTTTTAGGGGCTGGGCGCAGTGGCTCACACCTGTAATCCCAGCACTTTGGGAGGCCGAGGCGGGTGGATCACAAGGTCAGGAGATCGAGATCATCCTGGCTAACACGGTGAAACCCCGTCTCTACTAAAAATACAAAAAATTAGCCGGGCATGGTGGCGGGTGCCTGTAGTCCCAGCTACCCGGGAGGCTGAGGCAGGAGAATGGTGTGAACCTGGGAGGCGGAGCTTGCAGTGAGCCGAGATCGCGCCACTGCACTCCAGCCTGGGCGACAGAGCGAGACTCCGTCTCAAAAAAAAAAAAAAAAAGAAATAATTTTTTAGAAAAATAGCCAGGCATGGTAGCATGTGCCTACTCGGGAGGCTGAGGTGGGAGGATCACTTGAGTCCAGGAGTTGGAGGCTGCAGTGAGCTATGATCACACCACTGCACTCCAGCCTGGACAACAGAGTGAGGCCCTACCGCAAATAAATAAATAAAAATAAAAAATCTCTTGAGACACAGCAAGCACACAGGATTGGAGAATCTGGCTTGTGCTCTCAGCTTTGATACTAATTAGCTAACTAGTGTACCTTGGATCCGACTTCTTCAGGCACTGGTTTCTTCAACTGAAAACAAGAAACAAGAGTTTAACCAGATTGTCCTTAAGGTCTCTTTTGACATTAATATTTTACAGCAGCTCTAAGCCCCTTTGCTTGAGGAGCATCTCAGCCCCGGAAAGGACAATGGGTTTGGAAATAGATGGATTTTCTTCAAGCCCCAGCATAACCACTTAATGATTTCATAACTAGACAAAGACCCGTTGACCAAGAGGCTGAATGGAGCCCCGCCAAAGCATCGACACAGGTGTGGCTCTTGAAATGTGTGTAGGTTTCCCGGTTCTTCCCTCTGTCCTGGTGATCCTGTTTCCATTTCCCATCTCTTTCTTCCCCGTCTAACTGACAGGCAGTAGAGCACAGGCTTTGGAGAAAGGGGGCCAAGTTTCACTCCTGATGCTCCCACGTATCAGTTGTGTGATATTGGAAAAGTGACTTTTTGGAGCCTGTTTCCTGGTCTATAAAATGGAGATTTTGGGGCCAGGCACAGTGGCTCACAGTGGCTCCCAGCACTTTGGGAGGCTGAGGCAGGTGGATCACTTGAGGTCACGAGTTCAAGACCATGGGGGAATGAATTAAAAGGACTAACCATGTAACAATTGTTAAAGCTGGCCAATGTATATGGAGGCTTTTTTTTTTTTTTTTTTTTTTTTTTTTTTTTGTGAGACAGAGTCTCACTCTGTCACCAGGCTGTAGTGCAGGGGTGCAATCTCAGCTCACTGCAATGTCTGCCTCCCGGGTTCAAGCAATTGTCCTTCCTCAGCCATCCGAGTAGCTGGGATTACAGGCATGTGCCACCACACCCAGCTAATTTTTGTATTTTTAATAGAGACAGAGTTTCACCATGTTGGCCAGGATGGTCTCAATCCCTTGACCTTGTGATCCGCCTGCCTCAGCCTCTTAAAGTGCTGGGATTACAGGTGTGAGCCACCGTGCCCTGCCAAGGCTCATTTTTTTTTTTTTTAAGAGAAAGCAAGTTTATTAGAGAAGTAAAGAAACAGCCGGGCACGGTGGCTCACACCTGTAATCCCAGCACTTTGGGAGGCCTAGGCGGGCAGATCATGAGGTCAGGAGATCAAGACCATCCTGGCCAACATGGTGAAACCCCGTCTCTACTAAAATACAAAAAAAATAAAAAATTACCCGAGCATGGTGGTGCGCGCCTGCAGTCCCAGCTACTCGGGAGGCTGAGGCAGAGGAATCGCTTGAACCTAGGAGGCGGAGGTTGCAGTGAGCCGAGATTGCACCACTGCACTCCAGCCTGGCGACAGAGTAAGACTCCATCTCAAAAAAAAAAAAAAAAGAAACAAAAGAATGCACATGGAGGCTCATTTTCTCTAATTTTGCATGTCTTTAAACATAAAAAATTTTTAAATTATCCTGGAAAACGTCAGGGAAAAATGATATTGAGTATCTATGAATTCATGACGCGTATGGACAGGGAATTCCACGTGCAGGCAGCCATATTGGTGTTCCTCAACACATGTGAGTTTTGCAGGACCAGACAAAAGCAAACTCACAGGGGGCCCAATGGAGTAGTGCTGAGGTGGAAAATACAGACTCTTCAGTCTGGAAACCTGCAGCTGAGCCAGAGCAGCAGGAGGAAAAGGCAGGCAAAGACAGCTTCATCGAGTCCTGCAGCATTGGAAGGAGTTCAGCCCCTAGGTCTTCTGCTCAGGAAGTTTAGGACCCACAGAAGGACAAGGCTACTTCGGATTGATGTCACCATGACCCTGGTCTGCAAAGTTGAGGACTAAACTCTGACTGTTTTCTTCTTTTGCCCAAATTACTATCTAAGGGGCCTGGAGAGTCACCCCCTTCAAACCAAAAAGCCTCATCAGACAGGTTTTATTTAACTTTATATAACCTGGCTGACTTTTCAACCAGGCTCTGGCATAACATCACATGGCAGATAAAGAAGGAAACGAAAATATTTCCACCCCAAATATGTTTTTTTGCCATATCTTTTAATAATCCTACCAAGCTGTCTTCTCGTGGGGAAAATCTACACTTGGTAGAGAATCCCCTTCCCTTTCCAGGCCTTTTTCCTGATCCAGGAGAGAATCAACTGGGCGTCTGGCACTTTTTAAAGTCTGATAAGAAATATTTGCAGTCTGTTCTTTCTGAAGCCGGCTGCCTGGAGGCTCCATCTGCATAATGGGAACCCTGGTCCACAAGGACCTCTTGAGACTGTACCTTGGGCCATTGGTCACTCATATTTGTCTCAAAATAAATAGTTCAGCGGTCCCCAACCTTTTTTGGCACCAGGAACCAGTTTTGTGGAAGACAATTTTTTCCATGGATGGCAGGAGGGGGATGGATGGTTTCGTGGTTTCAGGATGATTCAAGCACATTACATTTATTGTGTACTTTATTTCTATTATTATTACATTGTAATATATCATGAAATAATTGTACAACTCATCATAACATAGAATTAGTGGGAGCCCTGAGTTTGTTTTCCTGTAATTAGAGGGTTCCATTGGGGAATTATGGGAGATAGCGACAGATCATCAGGTATTAGATTCTCATAAAGAGTGCACAACCTAGATCCCTCGCATGCACTGTCCACAATAGGGTTTGTGCTCCTGTAAGAATCTAATGCTATGGCTGATCTGACAGGAGGCGGAGCTCAGGCAGTAATTAGAGCAATGGGAAGTGGCTGTAGATACAGGTGAAGCTTTGCTCCTGCAGCTCACCTCCTGCAGTAACGGCCCAGTTCCTAACAGGCCATGGACTGGTATCTGTCTGTGCCCCAAGGGTTGGGGACCCCTGCCTTAGTCAACCCAGACATTCCTTTCTATTGATTATAGGTCTTTAGACAATAACTTTCAGCCAGTTGCCCATTAGAAGACCCTTGAGTTCACCTATGACTTGGAACATCCCCGCTTGGAATTGTCCTGCCTTTCCCACAGAACCAATATTCATCTTACATGTATTGATTGGTGTCTTATGTCTCCCTAAATTGTATAAACCCAAGCTGTAGCCCGACCATCATAGGTACATGTTCTTAGGACCTCTTGAGACTGTACCTTGGGCCATTGGTCACTCATATTTGTCTCAAAATAAATGTCTTCAAATATTTTACAGTTTGATTGTTTTCATCAACGAAGTATTAACTCAATCTCTGGCTTCACGGGCCAAGCACGGCGTTCCATGTCCATAAACCTGGACCGAGGAGCTGGGCCCAAGGGTATCCAGTGACCTCGATCCAGGTTTATGGACAAGGAACCCTGTGCTTATCCCAAGGGTACTCAGGGACCTTGGGCTCTGAAGTCCACGAGGGTGACCGAGGTGGCTGCCTCAGCCCATGCCCTCCCTGCCCCAGGGCGTCGGGGTTGGGTGAGAGAACCGCCGCAGCCTTCATCTGGTCTGACCGTCTTCGGTAAAAACAGAAAGAGTCCCTGGCTTTTCATTTTCGGGGTGGACTCAACTCCTCCCTGATGTCCCAAGGGCCAGAGACACAGAGAGGACCTCCCGAATTTCTAGAGGGGCCGCTACGGCCCCGCACGACTTTTCCGCGGGGGCGGGGCTATGACGCACTTCCGGGTGCGCGGTCCCGAGGTACGCGGTGCGGTCTCCCGGTAACCGGAGCGGCTCTGATTCACGGTGAGCCTGCTGGTCGCGGGTTAGCGAGGCGGACAGGAAAGGGTGCCGTGGCTGAATGGTTTGGGGAGGGAGGAGTGGGTTTAGCAGCTGTGGCTTCCGAGGACCCCACCTAGACCGGTCCTAGCAGGGCTGTGGGGAGGAGCTCCTCGTCCCCGCCCGGGACCAGCTGGTGGGGGCGCTGGCTGCCTGGAAAGCCTTTTCTTCCACTTGGGGCTTTAACAAATGAAAGCTGGAAGAACAGATGTTTTGGAAGTTCTTTCGCGTTCCAGAATAGTTTTTTTTGTGCGTTCCCCAAGCCAAGCCGTCTATGCGTCTGACCGTGGCCGCCTTTTTTCCCTTTCTCTGAACTGGAGGTCCGAACGCAAGGCTCATTGATGGCAATACGCCCAAGGTGTTGGAAACCTGTGGGAAGCCGAACCTCATTAGAAGTGTTGGGTAGAATCAAATCCAAGGGAAGAAATAGTCCCCTCGGGCTTTGTTCGGGCTAGAACACACACACAGAATAGGGATCTGCTCAGGTTTAGAAAAACAGTCTTAAAGAACCAGGTATAAATAAGAGTGTCAGGACAAAGTTGATTTGGGCCAGGCGCGGTGGCTCACGCCTGTAATCCCAGCAGTTCGGGAGGCCGAGGCCGGCGGATCACTTGAGGTCAGGAGTTCGAGACCAGCCTGGCCAAACCCTGTCCCCACGAAAAATACAAAAATTAGCTGGGTGTGGTGGAGCGCGCCTGTAATTCCAGCTACTCAGGAGGCTGAGGCAGGAGAATCGCTTGAACCCACCAGGCGGAGGTTGCAGTGAGCCGAGATCACGCCACTGCACTCCAGCCTGGGCGACAGAGCGACACTTGGTCTCACAAAAAAAAAAAGAGAACGTTGATTTGATGGGTGAGATACTTGGAAACCCACGAAATCTAAGGAACAATTGAGCTGTGGAGAGGAAAAGAGTTAAGAGGCAAGACAATTGTTTTCAAGTGTTGGAAGGCTGCTATGGAGAAAGCGCGTATTGGTCTTGGACTAACCTAGGATTTTTGAAATAATGCGGAATTTGATTCAGGTTAAAGAATTTGTGTGGCCGGGCGCGGTGGCTCATGCCTGTAATCCAGCACTTTGGGAGGCTGAGGCGAGTGCATCACCTGAGGTCGGGAGTTCGAGACCAGCCTGACCAACATGGAGAAACCCCGTCTCTACTACAAATACAAAATTAGGCGGGCGTGGTGGCACATGCCTGTAATCCCAGCTACTAGGGAGGCTGAGGCAGGAGAATCGCTTGAACCTGGGAGGCAGAGGTTGCGGTGAGCCGAGATCGCGCCATTGCACTCCAGCCTGGGAAACAAGAGTGAAACTACGTCTCAAAAAAAAAAAAAAAGGAAGAACTTGTAACAATTAGTGGAATTCTGTGGCTCAAGAATTATCTAACTTGGCTGCCTAGGGATCTAGGGATTTTCTTTTTTTTTTTTTTTTTTGAGATGGAGTCTCGCTCTGTCGCCCAGGTTGGAATGCAGTGGCGCGATCTCGGCTCACTGCAAGCTCCGCCTACCGGGTTCTAGCCATTCTCCTGCCTCAGCCTCCCAAGTAGCTGGGACTACAGGCGCTCGCCACAACGCCTGGCTAATTTTTTGTATTTTTTAGTAGAGACGGGGTTTCACCGTGTTAGCCAGAATGGTCTCGATCTCCTGACCTCGTGATCTGCCCGCCTCGGGCCTCCCAAAGTGCTGGAATTACAGGCGTGAGCCACGGCGCCGGGCCCCCTAGGGATTTTCAGGTACGGACTGAGTGTGAAGCATTTTAGCACAAGTGGGTAAGTGCTGTTCTACTTTTAGAATCTATGGTAATTTGATTTTTTTATGCCTCATCTTGTTACAGAATGGACTTGGGGCGCTTTCATAAGGGCATATAAGCTTTGGGAGATTGGCATAAAGGAGGAGGGAAAATGGACACAGAACAAGGGCCTTCTGTTTATGATAGACCATGAACTTTTGCTTGATGGACTTCTTGAAATAAACAGTCTAGATAGCTTTTAAAAAGTCACTGTGATTGTAGACAATGTGAGTTAGTAATGAAGCATCTGATTTCTAGCCCATGCTTTATTTTTTTAAGAGACAGGGTTTTCCTTTGTCACCCAGGCTGGAGCACAGTGATACAGCCACAACTCTGCAGCCCGGAACTCCTGAGCTCAAGTTATGCCTCAGCCTGGGCAACAAAGCAAGACTTCGTTTCTACAAAAATAAGTAAATAAATAAATAATTTTTTTTTAATTAGCAAGATGTGGTGATGCACACCTGTAGTCCTGGCTACTTTGGAGGCTGAGGTGAGAGGATCGCTTGAGGCCAGGAGTTCAACACTGCAGTGAGCTGTCATGGCACCACTACACGCCAGCCTGGGCAACAAAGCGAGACCCTGCCTCTGTAATTGAAAAACAATAAAATAAAGACCCAGTGAAGTGGTTCACGCCTGTAACCCCAGAACTTTGAGAGACCAAGGCAAGAAGATGGCTTGAGACCAGGAGTTCAAGACTTCCGTGAGCTGTGATTGTGCCACTGCACTCCAGTCTAGGCAACAGACTAAGACACTGTCTCTAAAAAATAAAAAATTTAAATTTAAAAAAAAAAGTGAAAGAGGAGTCGGGATGACCCCAGGTTTTTCGGTCCAAGTAAAAAGAACAGTGAGAGTTGCCATTAGCTGAGATGAGCAGCTTTTGAGGGAGAGATGGGAATTCCATTTTGGACATGTTAAGGTTGAGATGTCTTACTGGACATCCAGGTGGTAATAGCAAGTGGGTAGTTGGTCGTATGAGTCTGGAGGTCAGCAGGGAGGTCTAAGTTGGAGATACAGTTTGGGCAGTTGTGAGTATATAGATGGTAATTAAAACCATGCAACTTGTGAAATCACCAAGGAGAGTGAGTGCAGGAAGGAGGAAGGGCACCCGGCCCTCTACTCGTTTGTAGTCTTTATGCATTGTACATTTGAGTTGTGTGCACCGCAAAACTGATGTACCGCAAAACTGATGTACCACCGGGCGTGGTGGCTCACGCCTGTAATCCCAGCACTTTGCGAGGCCGAGGTGGGCAGATCACTTGAGGTCAGGAGTTCAAGACCAGCCTGGCCAACATGGTGAAACCCCATCTCTATTAAAAATATAAAAATTAGCCAGGCATGGCACGCACCTGTAATCCCACCTACTCAGGAGGCTGAGGCATGAGAATAACTTGAACTCGGGAGGAGAAGGTTGCAGTGAGCCAAGATCATGGCACTGCACTCCAGCCTGGGCGACGGAGTGAGACTCCATCTCAAAAAAAAAAAAAAAAAAACTGATGTGCGTAGAATAAATCACTTAGCTAATGAGCTTACCCAGCCAACTGCCCAGCAGCAGCATCCAAGGAAACTTTTTTTTCTGTAATTTGCAGAGGCAATCATGTGATCCAGTGGCATCTGTGAATTTGGATTCACCAAATTCTCAGAGTGTATCGCACATGAATGTTATGTTACTACATGACGCTCCCTGTGTGATGCCAGCAGGCGCTGCATGACTCCCTGGTGAATTGCCTTGTTTCCCAGGCCAGATCACAGAAGCTGAGCAGCCCAAACACTGGTTTCTTTCCTGGTCTTAGGGTGCCCTCCTCTGGATAGAGTATGAAATTTTGTAACAGTTACGTAAAGTTAATCTACCACTGAGGAGGGCTCTTACTTACATACATACATACATAACATACATACATACATACATAATTTTTTTTTTTTTTTTTTTTTTTTTTTGCAACAGAGTCTTACTCTGTTACCCAGGCTGGAGTATAGTGACAGGATCTTGGCTCACTACAACCTCCACCTCCCAGGTTCAAGTGATTCCCTGCCTCAGCCTCCCAAGTAGCTGGGATTACAGGTGCCTGCCACCACTCCCAGCTAATTTTTGTATTTTTAGTGGAGACTGTAACTTGTAATTTTATGGCAACTATATTTTTTTAGGTTTAACATGTGGCCCTAAAGAACCAGAAACCGAAAGGAACCGGTATTCCTGCCCCACAGAGTCCCATCTTTAGTGAGGCTATTTCTGGAGTTTATATGATGACCAAGATACTAGGTATGGCCCCAGTTCACCATGTTGGCCAGGCTGGTCTCAACTCCTGGCCTCAAGTGATCCGCCTGCCTTGGCCTCCAGAAGTGCTGGGATTACGGCCGTTAGCCACCACGCCCGGCCAGTCGTTTTAAATATTCTAAAGAATGCTCTCCAGCACAGCTACCTGATTATTTCTTGTTTATTTTAGTCTTTGGTGCTCAGGCCTTTGTTTTAGTAGGTGAGATGACGTTGCATCTCCCCTGACTCAATTTTTAAGTAGTCCTCAACTTGGGCACTCCTGTGGTATGTACTGGGTACATACAGACTTATTTGGCCAAAGAATCCTTTATTCAAATTATTGGTTATAGTGTGTTTTGTTGTTGTTGTTGTTGTTTTTTTGGCAACGGAGTCTCACTCTGTTGCCCAGGCTGGAGTGCAGTGGCACAATCTCGGCTCACTGCAACCTCTGCCTCCCACGTTCAAGCTATTCTCATGTCTCAGCCTCCCATGTAGTTGGGATCACAGGTGCCTGTCACCACGCCCGGCTAATTTTTGTATTTTTAGTAGAGACGGGGTTTTGCCATGGTGGTCAGGTTGGTCTCGAACTCCTGACCTCAGGTGATCCACCTGCCTCAGTCTCCCAAAGTGCTGGGATTACAGGCGTGAGTCACCGCACCCCGCCTTAGTTATAGTGCTTTTGAACAAATTTTGGGAAATAATTCTGTATGCATTTTTTTCCGTGCCTTACAGTTTCCCTTTTCATGCTTTGGTTTGCTTCCTGATGTCTTAATTCCACTGCTAAACACTCCACCAACATTTCTTTTGGTGGAGCGTGGTGGTGCGTGCCTGTAGTCCCAGCTACTCAGGAGGCTGAGGCAGGAGAATCGCTTGAACCTGGGAGGCGGAGGTTGCAGTGAGCCGAGATCACGCCACTGTACTCTAGCCGGGGCAGCAGAGTGAGACGCTGTCTCAAAAAAAAAAAAAAAAAAAGACTAATCAAAGCCTTAATTTCATAACTATGAACCGTGTTTACAGAATGTTAGCACTAAAGTCCATTTTGTTTGTCAGAAAACTACTTATGATCTCTCTTTTTTTTTTTTTTTTTGAGACTGAGTCTTGATCTGTCACCCAGGCTGGAGTGCAGTGGTGCAATCTTGGCTCACTGCACCCTTCCCCTCCCAGGTTAAAGCGATTCTCCTGCCTCAGCCTCCTGAGTAGCTGGGATTACAGGTGTGCAACACCACACCTGCCTAATTTTTGTATTTTTAGTAGAGACAGGGTTTCACCATGTTGGCCAGGCTGGTCTCGAACTCCTGACCTCAAGTGATCCGCCCGCCTTGGCCTCTCAAAGTGCTGGGATTACAGATGTGAGCCACTGCACCTGGCACTTCAATTTGTTTTGTTTTTATTTTTTGAGACAGAGTTTTGCTCTGTCACCCAGGCTGGAGTGCAGTGGCGCGATCTCAGCTCATTGCAACCTCTGCCTCCCATGTTCAGGGGATTCTTGTGTGCCTCAGCCTCCCAAATAGCTGAGATTACAGGTGCATGCCACCATGCCCGGATAATTTTTGTATTTTTAGTAGAGACAGGATTTCACCATGTTGGCCAGGCTGGTCTCAAGTCCAGGCCTGCCTCGGACTCTCAGAGTGCTGGGATTACAGGCATGAGCCACTGCGCCCGACCTCAGTTATTTTTAATGTACTAGTTAATTACACCCTTCGGGCATGACTCAGGTCATACTGACAGGCCCAGTCATTTGACTAGTGAATTTTCCTTTTTTTTTTTTTTTTTGAGACAGAGTCTCGCTCTGTCACCCAGGCTGGAGTGCAGTGGCGCGATCTCTGTTCACTGCAAGCTCCACCTCCCTGGTTCAGGCCATTCTCCTGCCTCAGCCTCCCGAATAGCTGGATTACAGGCGCCTGCAACCACGCCCGGCTAACTTTTTTTTGTATTTTTAGTAGAGACAGGGTTTCACCATGTTAGCCAGGATGGTCTCCATCTCCTGACCTCATGATCCGCCCGCCTTGGCCTCCCAAAGTGCTGGGATTACAGGCGTGAGCCACTGCGCCCGGCCCTCCTCTTTTTTTTTTTTAGACGGAGTCTCGCTCTGTCGCCCAGGCTGGAGTGCAGTGGCACAATCTCAGCTCACTGCAAGCTCCGTCTCCCGGGTTCACGCCATTCTCCTGCTCAGCCTCCCGAGTAGCTGGGACTACAGGCACCCGCCACCACGCCTGGCTAATTTTTTGTATTTTTAGTAGAGATGAGGTTTCACCGTGTTAGCCAGGATGGTCTCGATCTCCTGACCTCGTGATCCGCCTGCCTCAGCACCTCCCAAAGTGCTGGGATTACAGGCGTGAGCCACCATGCCTGGCCTTGACTAGTGAATTTTCATTGCTCAAGCTAAATGTCTTAGGTTTAAACAGATGGCATCTAGCCAGTAGATAGCTTGATAAAATCTCAGAAACTATAATATCTATAGTGGTGAGATTCTGAACTAGTTTTGGAGCAAAGTTAACTTTAAAATTATGCCACATTGCACTTTTTAGGAAAGTGGAGACCACTGAAATCAAAGTAGGATATCCTGAGCTGATTGCAGAAAGATTTTTTTTTTTTTTAGAGATGGAATCTCGCTCTGTTGCGCAGGCTGGAATGCAGTGGCGCAGGCTTGGCTCATTGTATCCTCTGCCTCCTGGGTTCAAGCAATTCTCCTGCCTCAGCCTCCCAGGTAGCTGGGATTACAGGCGTCCATCACCACGCCTGGCTAATTTTGTATTTTTAGTAGAGACAGGGTTTCACCATGTTGGCCAGGCTGGTCTCAAACTCCTGACCTCATGTGATCCACCCGTCTCAGCCTCCCAAAGTGCTGGAATTATAGGCATGAGCCACTGTACCCAGCTCATTCCAGAAAGATTTTGAGTAGTTGTTTTTGTATGGTAGTTTTATGGTGGACATAATTTCCACAGTTTCTTGTGTTAAAGGTATGGTTGTAAAGACCCAAAAACACTTTTCAGTTTGATTATTTTTTGGTAACTATATTTTCTTAGGTTTAACTTGTGGCCCTAAAGAACTGGAAACCCAGAGGAACGAATATTCCTGCCCCACAGAGTCCCATCTTTGGTGAGGCTGTTTCTGGAGTTTACATGATGACCAAGGTACTAGGCATGGCCCCAGTTCTGGGCCCTAGGCCTCCACAGGAGCAGGTGGGGCCTCTGATGGTAAAAGTCGAGGAGAAAGAAGAGAAAGGCAAGTACCTTCCTAGCCTGGAGATGTTCCGCCAGCGCTTCAGGCAGTTTGGGTACCATGATACCCCTGGACCCCGAGAGGCCCTGAGCCAACTCCGGGTGCTCTGCTGTGAGTGGCTGAGGCCCGAGATCCACACCAAGGAGCAGATCCTGGAGCTACTGGTGCTGGAGCAGTTCCTGACCATCCTGCCCCAGGAGCTCCAGGCCTGGGTGCAGGAGCATTGCCCGGAGAGCGCTGAAGAGGCTGTCACTCTCCTCGAAGATCTGGAGCGGGAACTGGATGAGCCAGGACACCAGGTAGGCAGGAGAGACCTTTGTTATTCTAGGAGATTGGGAGCGTAACATTCTAGGCAGGAACAAGGGTTTGTCCATACATTAAGATTTGCTGAATGGAAATTTCTGCTGAATTAGACCTTGTTTCCTCCTATTTTTCCCTATCATCCTAAACTAACTTTTAGCCTTGGGAATGGAATGGGATGGGTGTTTTCCTTTTCTCTTTCCTAGAGGTTCTATGTAACTCTCCTGGGATTTTCATTCTTGGTCTTAAAGTGAGCCATGCACAAACCTAGCCATTCCTGATTGTCTCTAGGTCTCAACTCCTCCAAACGAACAGAAACCGGTGTGGGAGAAGATATCCTCCTCAGGAACTGCAAAGGAATCCCCGAGCAGCATGCAGCCACAGCCCTTGGAGACCTGTCACAAATACGAGTCTTGGGGGCCCCTGTACATCCAAGAGTCTGGTGAGGAGCAGGAGTTCGCTCAAGATCCAAGAAAGGTCCGAGGTGAGGACCACCCATTAGACTCCTATTCAGTGCCCCAGGCCCCTGTGGTTGGAGAAGCAGAATAATTAGTAATTCTTGGTTGTGAGGTGATTTCATAGATTGACTTGATTAGTTGGGCTGACTGGGTGGAAATAGTCCCCTTTCCTCCCCCAAGTAAGGCTGTCTTAACCTGGGCCCTAGCATGGGAATGGATCACTCTTAAAGGATCAGTTTCTCTTTGAAGTCTGAGTATTACAAATAATTTTTTTTAAAGGGTCAATTGAAATGAGTTTAAAAAAGAAACTGTTAACAGAGGTGTAGAGACTTCAAATGAACCAATAAGGAATAGTGTTGCACCAGACAACAGTGAAAAGCTGTTACTCCCTGTGAGCCTAAAGGGACAGAGGGGGACCCTCTTACCAGAACCAGGTAAGAGCTATAGTCATGGAGGAGGGGGTCACTTGATAGAAGTTGTGGCTGTAGGCCCTGCCGTGGGATGAGGAGAAAACGGAATAAATACCCCAGCTGCACCCTCCTCCTGCCCTTAAATCTCCTGCTTTTGTTCCCCAATGACAAATTCAGTTGGCAGCCAGAGGGCAGGAAAGACAAGACAGTGCAGTCCTTAGGGTCAGCTTCCTGGGGCACAGGGCGGGTCAGAGAATGGATCTGAGAAGGGCAAATGGAAAATAATTGGCAACCTCCTTTCTGAAGCTATGGAAAGAGGTGGGGCATTTTTCACAAGTCAAAGCTGTATTAGGTGACTACTCCTGAGCTCAAATCTCCATATATTATGGTTTATAGAATAATCTCAGGCCATAAATGGTCATCCCCTGTGGGGGTGTTTTTGTGTGTTTTTCTGAGACAGGGATTCCATCCGTCATCCAGGCTGGAGGGCAGTGGCGTGATCATAGCTCACTGCAGCCTCAATCTCTGGGGCTCAAATGATCCTCCCACCTCAGCCTCCCAAGTAGCTGGGACCACCATGTCTGGCTAACTTTTTATTTTTTTGTACAGACAGGGTCTCACTATGTTGCCCAAGCTGGCCCTATGTTATTTTGTTATTTTATGGGTTCTACTCTTAAGTACCTTCATTTACCAGAAGGATTAGAACTAAATCTTTGAAACAGAGTTAATGTTTAATTATATGTTTGCAAAAATATGGCATATTATTCCAAATCCTAATAGTTTCAAACCAGGACTTTGCTTACGTGTTGGTGGTGTAGACCACTATTTATGTGTGTGCTGTGATTTCATGACAAGAGTCCATGGCCCTCAGAAATCTCCCTCCATGCTTGCTGTGTCTGAAACGTGAAACTCCATCATGGAAACAGAGTTTCGAGCCGGTTAAAAATCACATTTTCTAGGAAAAGTAAAAAATTAAACTGTTAGCTAAATTCTTCATGGTTTATGGTGAACACAGTAGACCTCTCCAGGCAATTGGGGTTTCCCCAGAGTTGCCACAGTAATTAGAGATAAAAATAGCCAGAGACCTATCTGGTCAGTTTTATTTTCCATATCTCTTGGTGTAGCCCCTTGGCAGTATTACACAAAGAAGAGGGTGGAGTGGAAGGATTATCAGAGCCAGGAACAGGCTTGGGTTTTAGTACCCAGATGGGACAGAAGACAAAGCTGCTGGGCCCTCCTAAGGAAAGGGAAGTTGGCTGTGAAAGCTTTGCATAAAGTCTTTTTTTTTTTTTTTGAGACGGAGTCTCCCTCTGTTGCTAGGCTGGAGTGCATTTATGCAATCTCGGCTCAGTGCAACCTCTGCCTCCCAGGTTCAAGAGATTCTCCTGCCTCAGCCTCCCGAGTAGCTGGAACTACAGGTGCACACCACCACGCCCAGCTCTTTTTAAAAAAACAGAGTTTCGGTCTTGTTGCCCAGGCTGGAGTGCAGTGGCGCTATATCGGCTCACTGCAACCTCCGCATTCCAGTTTCAAGTGATTCTCCTGCCTCAGCCTCCCGAGTAGCTGGGATTATAGGCTTCTGCTACCATGCTCGGCTAATTTTTGTATTTTTGGTAGAGACAGGGTTTCACCATGTTGGCCAGACTGGTCTCGAACTCCTGACCTCATGATCCGCCCTCCTTGGCCTCCCAAAGTGCTGGGATTACAGGCGTGAGCCACTGTGCCCAGCCAAGAAACTGTTAATAAAAACACAAACAGGCACCTTTGACAGAAACAAAATAGAATTTCTAAAAGTGAAAACTGTAGTCATTGAAATGAAGAATGCAATGGCTGTTTTAAATAATCAAGGACATGATTAGCAAACAGAGGTAGATGGAAGGAAGTCATCTGAAATGCTACTTAGAAAGATCAAGGTGGCAGGCATTGGACATCAGTGTGGGATCAGATGAGAAGGTCCAGTGTATGTTTAATAGCTGTTCCAGAGGAGGCGGAAAGAGTTGGAGAGGGCAGACATGATGGCTCACACTGGTCATCCCAGCACTTTGGGAGGCCGAGGAGGGCGGATCATGAGGTCAGGAGATGGAGACCATCCTGGTCAACATGGTGAAACCCCATCTCTACTAAAAATACAAAAATTAGTTGGGCGTGGTGGCATGCACCTGTAGTCCCAGCTACTCGGGAGGCTGAGGCAGGAGAATCGCTTGAAGCCAGGAGGCGGAGATTGCAGTGAGCCGAGATTGCGCCATTGCACTCCAGCCTGGCGACAGAGTGAGATTCCATCTCAAAAAATAAAAAAAAAAAACAGACTGTCTGGGCATGGTGGCTCACGCCTGTAATCCCAACACTTCGGGAGGCTGAGGCAGGCGGATCACCTGAGGTCAGGAGTTCGAGACCAGCCTGGCCAACATAGTGAAACTCCATCTCAACCGGGCATGGTGGCACGTGTTGTCCCTGGGACCTGTAGTCCCAGCTACTCGGGAGGCTGAGGCAGGGGAATCGCTTGAACTTGGGAGGCAGAGGTTGCAGTAAGTCAAGATCGCGCCACTGCACTCCAGCCTGGCGCAACAGAGTAGGACTCCATCAAAAAAAAAAAAAAAAACATTTCTACTAAAAATAAAAAAATTAGTCGAGCGTATTGGTACACGCCTGTAGTCCCAACTCCCAGCTACTTGGGAGGCTGAGGCAGGAGAATCACCTGAACCCAGGAGGTGGAGGTTGTGGTGCAGCAGTGACCCGAGATTGCACCACTGCACTCCAGCCTGGGCGACAGAGTGAGACCGGGTCTCAAAAGTAACCAAGACATAAAAGACGGATTACCCCCCTCAAAGGAATGCTGATTAGACTGATGACAAACTACCCAACAGTAACAGTGCAGCCTGGAAGACAATGAAATAAATAGTCCTGGTAAATTCTTTTTCAATTTTTGCCTCATTCAGCTGTTTTTTAAAATGTTAACTTTTGGCTGGGCATGGTGGCTCACACCTGTAATCCCAGCACTTTGGGAGGCCAAGGCAGGTGGATCATTTGAGGCCAGGAGTTTGAGGCTAGCCTGAGCAACATGGTAAAACCCCATTTGTACAAAAAATATGAAAATTAGCCAGGTGTGGTGGCTAGTGCCTGGGGTCCCAGCTACTCGGGAGGCTGAGGCAGGAGGATCATTTGAGCCTGGGAGGTGGAGGTTGCAGTGAGCTAAGATTATGCCACTGTACTCCCACCTGGGCAACAGAGCCAGACCCTATCTCAAAACAAAACGAAAATAAAGTTTATGAGGTTACTTCTGTCCCACACATGTAGTCCATGGCTGTCCAGTGACTCGAAGAGAAGTCTGTGTGTAGGCAAGCGATTGCTAATTATGGAGAGTGTAAAGGACTTCAGCTGCTGAAGCTCTGACCCCCAGCAGATGGTGAGGAGAGGGTGAGCCTGGAAGCAGCTGATAGTCACTGTCAGCAAAGGAAGGAGATAGACAGCTGGGCAGAGAGAGAGAAGCTGTCAGGGCGGTTCCTAGGGAAGGGGAAAGGGGTGAAGAAGGTAGCTTGCTGACAGGCTTCCGTACCCTCAGAGGACTAACAGTTCTCCAAGGGGTCCCATTTTTCAGAGCGAATTTCTCTTACTCCCCTTTTCCCTGATGTGGATGGCCAGGTGGACTTTGAAGAGGTGTGACTGCCTGGTGAGGCGGTCTAAAAAGATAAACTGGTTCCATCTGATTTCAATAGTGAGCGTCACTTTATAACTAAATTACAAGATGTAGCCAGTGTAAGTAAATGATGAGCGTGAAGCCCTCTTGGAGATCACGTGCTTTCATTCTGATTGATACGGATCTGGGGCGGGAATGATTGTAAATGGTCAGAATGCCCTCTGATTGCTTTTATGTTCAACTGCTGTGGGAACATGGGTTTTTGTGAGTTTGCCACTCAGCCTCATCCTTAATTGTCCTTGTCATTTTCCTTAACCCTGGCCCTGCAGCAATCATTCTCCCTTGTTTTTAATCTGCGTGAGGCTCAACTGTTTTTTTTTTTTTTTTTTTTTAAAGGGCCGGGTGTGGTGGTTCATGCCTGTAATCCCAGCACTTTGGGAGGCTGAGGCGGGCAGATCACCTGAGGTCAGGAGTTCTAGACCAGCCTATGGTCTAGAACATGGAGAAACCCTGTCTCTACTAAAAATACAAAATAAGCCAAGCATGGTGGCACATGCCTGTAATCCCAGCTACTCGGGAGGCTGAGGCAGGAGAATCGCTTGAACCTGGGAGGCAGAGGTTGCGGTGAGCTGAGATTGAACCATTGCACTCCAGCCTGGACAACAGGAGCAAAACTCCATCTCAAAAAAAAAACACATCTGGGCACGGTGGCTCACGCCTGTAATCCCAGCATGTGGATCACCTGATGTCAGGAGTTTGAGACCAGCCTAGCCAACATGGTGAAACCCCATCTCTATTAAAAATACAAAAATTAGCTGGGCGTGGTGCCAGGTGCTTCTAGTCCCAGCTCTTCGGGAGGCTGAGTCAGGAGAATCACTTGAACCCAGGAGCGGAGACTGCGGTGAGCCAAGATAATACCACTGCACTCCAGCCTGGGCAACAGAATGAGACTCCGTCTCAAAATAAATAAATAAAATAAATATTTTTTTTAAAGATAGGGTCTCACTCTGTTGCCCAGGCCAGCACAATCATGGCTCACTGCAGTCTTGACCCATTGCAGCCTTGACCTTCCAGGCTTAAGTGATCCTCTTACTCAGTCTCCCAAGTAGCTGGGACCACAGGGGCACACCATGCCCGCCTAATTTTTTTATTTTAACTTTTTGTAGATATGGGGTCTCCCTATGTTGCCCAAGCTGGTCTTAAACTCCCAGACTCAAGCCATCCTCCCGCCTCAGCTCCCAAAGTGCTGGGATTACAGGCGTGAGCCGCTGTGCCGGGCTACCACTCTCATATGCTGCATTTTGCCTTCTGTATGTGAAGCTGTTTTTCTGGCAGAAAAAGCCACGTTCTCTTCACATCTTAATAGCTTCGGGTGGGGAATTGTGTGAAAGTGTGGTATGGAGGCCAGGCCTGGTGGCTCATGCCTATAATCCTATCACTCTGGGAGGCTGAGGCAGGCGGATCACCTGAGGTCAGGAGATCAAGACCATCCTGGCCAGCATGTTGAAACCCCATGTCTACTAAAAAAAAATACAAAAAATAGCTGGGTGTGGTGGCACGTACCTGTAAGTCCAGCTACTCTGGAGGCTGAGGCAGGAGAATCGCTTGAATCAGGGAGTTGGAGGTTGCAGTGAGCTGAGGTCACCTGCATTCCAGCCTGCTGACAGCGAGACTCCGTCTCAAAAAAAAAAAAAAAAAGAAGTGCAGTATTGTAAACTAGATTGGATGCTGATTTACTTGTATCTATGCGCTATCATGAGCTCTGTTTAGTCACCCTTCAGAAACCATCAGTCTCACCTGATGGTTCTATCTCTCTGGTAACAGTTTCTTCCTCAGAACAAGAAACAACTGAAGTATCCTTAATCTGCTTATTGTTTCAGATTGCAGATTGAGTACCCAGCACGAGGAATCAGCAGATGAGCAGAAAGGTTCTGAAGCAGAGGGGCTCAAAGGGGATATAATTTCTGTGATTATCGCCAATAAACCTGAGGCCAGCTTAGAGAGGCAGTGCGTAAACCTTGAAAATGAAAAAGGAACAAAACCCCCTCTTCAAGAGGCAGGCTCCAAGAAAGGTAGAGAATCAGTTCCTACTAAACCTACCCCAGGAGAGAGACGTTATATATGTGCTGAATGTGGCAAAGCCTTTAGTAATAGCTCAAATCTCACCAAACACAGGAGAACACACACTGGGGAGAAACCTTACGTGTGCACCAAGTGTGGGAAAGCTTTCAGCCACAGCTCAAACCTCACCCTCCACTACAGAACACACTTGGTGGACCGGCCCTATGACTGTAAGTGTGGAAAAGCTTTTGGGCAGAGCTCAGACCTTCTTAAACATCAGAGAATGCACACAGAAGAGGCGCCATATCAGTGCAAAGACTGTGGCAAGGCTTTCAGCGGGAAAGGCAGCCTCATTCGTCACTATCGGATCCACACTGGGGAGAAGCCTTATCAGTGTAACGAATGTGGGAAGAGCTTCAGTCAGCATGCGGGCCTCAGCTCCCACCAGAGACTCCACACCGGAGAGAAGCCATATAAGTGTAAGGAGTGTGGGAAAGCCTTCAACCACAGCTCCAACTTCAATAAACACCACAGAATCCACACCGGGGAAAAGCCCTACTGGTGTCATCACTGTGGAAAGACCTTCTGTAGCAAGTCCAATCTTTCCAAACATCAGCGAGTCCACACTGGAGAGGGAGAAGCACCGTAACTTTCAAGCGCTCCTGTTGTTGTCGTTGTTTTAAACTTTAGAATCTGAAAACCAGAAGTCTTGTCATTGCAGCAGCATCGATTCCGGTGATAGAGTTTGTATCACTCAACATCAGGGGATGCCTGAGGAGTGCGAGCTCCACAGCAACATGGCAGGCAGGAGGTCCTCAGAAGGTGTCAGGAGGTTCCACACTCGCCAGTTCACTGGAGCAGAGTCCCTTCGCCACACTTAGGGTCCCAGTAAGCCATGCCAGCATTACCTTTTGCGTAGTTAAACTGACGTGTATCCAGTCTAGTTAAGGAAGAAACATTAAGACTGTTTAATTTTTAACATATATTCAAGAATTTTAATTTGTAAAGAATTGAGCCACATTGAACACAATTGAATGAGATTCAGAATAAACTTATAACATCTTGTAATGCCTCAGGACTATTATTATAACAAATGATGTGTTGGTTATTGAATACTTACAGATGGAGAAAACTATTCCTACTGGTTTAGCTTTTAGAAAATTTGGATTTGGGGGTCAGGCACAGTGGCTTATGCCTGTAATCCCAGCACCTTGGAAGGCTGAGGCGGTCGATCACCTCAGGTCAGGAGTTCGAGACCAGTCTGGCCAAAATGGCGAAACGCTGTCTCTACTAAAGATACAATTAGCTGAGCATGGTGGCGGGTGCCTGTAGTCCAAGCCACGCGGGAGGCTGAGGTAGGAGAATCGCTTGAACCCGGGAGGTAGAGGTTGCAGTGAGCCAACATTGCGCCACTGCACTCCAGCCTGGGTGACAGAACGAGACTCTGTCTCAAAAAAAAAAAAAAATAAAGCGAATGCTTTCACTAGATAATAACTGCATACCAAGAGCCAGGGGCCATGTTGAACTGTGCCGGCACAGCTGTTGTGGATGAGTTTGTGGCAAACAACCATTATCAGCCACAACTCGTCGGTTTTTTACAGAAGCCATACAGAAAGAGTGTCTTTTGCATCTTTGAGGGCAGCAATAATCACTTCAGTTCCATTCAGGGTGTGGTATTGTTTCTTGCCACTTTGATTGGCTGGGGAAGGGCAGGGTGTGCAGGAGTTTCCACTTGACCCTTCTTCCTATGACCTATGCTACAGGTTAAGTAAACAATGTGCTGGGCATCTGTCCCCCTGCTAAACATATCCCAATTATCTTCTCAGGGACATGGCCATAGGGTGAGTCTGTTCCCACTGGGCCCACTGAGATGGATTTGGGCCAGGACTCCATTTATCAGCTGACCTGTGTCTGGAGGGCAATGGTAAGTTTTAGATCCGTGTCATACTAGATCCTGTATCAAAAAGCCTCAAAAGGCCTGGGCATTCTGTTTTCTTAGTACGTTACTCTAGTGAACAGCCACAGGTCCTTTGGGGAAATATTTATTGCATAATACTCGTGGTACAGTTGGAAGGTCTTCAAAGAAACCCAAACTCCCCTTAACTTGATGGATTCCGGATCTCAGAACTGGCTCAGATCTGGAAAGCAGCGGAAGGATTGCAATTTCCCATTGTAACAGCCGGTATCAGCCTTCTCATCAACTCTTGAGAATTTTTGTTTATACAAATCAAAGCCTTATCCTGTTGGCTGAGAGTTTTTGCTAAGAACACCAAGGGTTATTAGTCAATGCCACAGTTCTCTGTGGGTCAAGACACCCTAGTGGGCTGTGCACAGTGGCTCATGCCTATAATCCCAGCACTTTGGGAGGCTGATGCAGAAGGATCGTTTGAGCCCAGGAGTTCGAGACCAGCCTGGGCAACATAGTGAGATCCCATCTCTCTTGTTTTTTAAATTCATATTTAATTTAAACAAAAATAAGGCCGAGCGTGGTGGCTCACGCCTCTAATCCCAGCACTTGGGAGGCCGAGGTGGGCGAATCACGAGGTCAGGAGATCGAGACCATCCTGGCTAACAAGGTGAAACCCCATCTTTACTAAAAATATTTAAAAAAAAAAAAAATTAGCTGGGCGTGGTGGCGGGCACCTGTAGTCCCAGCTACTCCGGAGGCTGAGGCAGGAGAATGGCATGAACCTGGGAGGTGGAGGTTGCAGTGAGCCGAGATCACGCCACTGCACTCCAGCCTGGGCAACACAGTGAGACTCCATCTCAAACAATAAATAAATAGACCAGGTGTGGTGGCTCACGCCTGTAATCCCAACACTTTGGGAGGCTGAGGCAGGTGGATCACCTGAAATCAGGAGTTTGAGACCAGCCTGGCCAACATGGTGAGACCCTGTCTCTACTAAAAATGCAAAAATTAGCCAGGTGTGGTGGCGTGCGCCTGTAGTCCCAGCTACTCAGGAGGCTAAGGCAGGAGAATTGCTTGAACCTGGGAGGCAGAGGTTGCAGTGAGCCAAGATTATGCCATTGCACTCTAGCCTGGGTGACAGAGTGTCGAGATTCCATCTCAAAAAAAAATCACCCTAGTTGCCACTCTGGCCTGGTTGCCCATCATGGTAATTGTGGCCACTTTGCCTGTGATAGCTCAGTGCTGCCGCCTGGCCTCTGCTGACCAGTCATCCCATTAATAACAGGGAACTCTGTTCTGTGGCAGAATCTCCTACTATTAACCCTGCTGAGGCAGCTGTCACTGAACAATCCCGGTGCTCCCCTCAGTTCATCCTTTATTGTCTGAGTGAACGGGAAGCTATTTGGGCCTTCCGAGATAACATAGGTGTTTGGTTCTCAGATCTCGTGTAAGAAATTCATTTTAACACACGCTGAGTCTGCTCATCATTCTCTGCTCATCATTTCAGCAGCTCTACCTCATTTACTGTAGGCCATCATTCCTCACCAAGTATTGGATTTTTTTCTTTTCATAGAGACAGGGGTCTCATTATATTGCCTAGGCTAGTTTCCACCTCCTGGGCTCAAGCAGTCCTCCCATCTCAGCTTCCTGAGTAGCTGGGACTACAGATGTGTGCCACCACGCCCAGCTAATTTTTATTTTTTGTAGAGACTGGGTCTCACTATGTTGCCCAGGCTGGGCTTGAACTGAGTTCAAGCGATTCTCCTGCCTCACCCTCCCAGAGTGCTGAGATTACAGGCGTGAGCCACTGCACCCAGCTGATTAATACATGAAAACCACTTGGAAAAGAGCCAGGCAACGCTGACATAGAGTATATGCCATGTATCAGCTACTGCTACCATCACTTGCAAATCCCATCTCCTCTACAATCTCAACTCTGAAAACTTCTCTGAAAACAGTATCATTCCACTCCATCTTTACTGAACCTGCCCAGGCTTGATGCTGGTTAGATGGAGGAGGATGAGGAGTATAATCAAAGAAAACTTACAAAATTTTGATCCTGACAGGTTTACAGAAATTTTAAGAGGGGGCAATAAATGGGAAAGTGGGATCTGGTTTGAAACATACTATGAAACTGTAGAAAGTCCAGGTGTAACTGCTCTGCAGTCCACTGGAGACCCACGACTGAGGCTTGGGAGAGCCATCAGGACATGGGCAGATTTTTTTCTTCTTCTTCGAGACAGTCTCGCTCTGTCACCCAGGCTGGAGTGCAGCAGCATTATCTCAGCTCACTGCAACCTCTGCCTCCTGGGTTCAAGTGATTCTCCTGCCTCAGCCTCCCGAGTAGCTGGGATTACAGGCATGTGCCACCAAGCCTAATTTTTCTATTTTTAGTAGAGACAGAGTTTTACCGTGTTGGCCAGGCTGGTCTCAAACTCTGACCTCGTGATCCGCCCACCTTGGCCTCCCAAAGTGCTGGGATTACAGCCATGAGAACACAGATTTAAAATTTATTTGCATAGGCTGGGCGTAGTGGCACACGCCTATAATCCCAGCACTTTCGGAGGCCGAGGCAGGCAGATCATGAGGTCAGGAGTTCAAGACCAGCCTGGCCAACATGGTGAAATCCCGTTATCTATTAAAAATACAAAAATTAGCTGGGCGTGGTGGTGGGCGCCTGTAATCTCAGATACTAGTGAGGCTGAGGTTGCAGTGAGCCGAGATTGGTCCACTGCACTCCAGCCTGGGCAAGAGCAAGACTCCATCTCAAAAAAAAAAAATGGCAATCTATAAAGTAATTTCATTTCATTTTTGAGACTGTCTTGCTCTGTTATCGTGTGGTGGTGCAATCACAGGGGCTCACTGCAGGCTCAACTTCCTAGGCTCAAGCAGTCCTCTCACCTCAGCCTCCCGAGTAGCTGGGACCACAAGTGTGCACCACCACACCCAGCTAATTTTTTTTTTGAGATGGAGTCTCACTCTGTTGCCTAGGCTGGAGTACAATGGAGCAATCTTGGTTCACCACAACCACTGCCACCCGCATTTAAGTGATTCTCCTCCCTCAGTCTCCTGAGTAGCTGGGATTACAGGCACACGCCACCACACCTGGCTGATATATATATATATATATATATATATATATATATATATATATATATATATTTTTTTTTTTTTTTTAGGAGAGACAGCATTTCACCATGTTGGTCAGGCTGGTCTCGAACTCCTGACCTTGTGATCCGCCCACCTCGGCCTCCCAAAGTGCTAGGATTACAACTGTGAGCCACTGCGCTCAGCCCTAATTTTTTTTTTTAATTTTGTTGTAGAGATAGGGTCTTGCCACGTTGCCTAGGCTGGTCTGAAGAGATTCTACTGCCTTGGCCTCCCTAAGTGTTGGGATTATAAGCATGAGCCACTGTACCTAGCCTATAAAGAAATTTTAGGGCCAGGCATGGTGCCTCACGCCTATAATCCCAGCACTTTGGGAGGCCGAGGCCGGCAGATTGCTAGAGCTCAGTTTAAGATCAGCCTGGGCAACATGGTGAAACCCCGTCTCTACTAAAAATACAAAAATTAGCTGGGGCGTGGTGGTGCACACCTGTAGTCCCAGCTACTCTAGAGACTGAGGCACGAGAAGTGCTTCAACCTGGGAGGCAGAGGCAGCAGTGAGCCAAGATGGTGCCACTGCATTCCAGCCTGAGCAACAGTGCTAGACTCTGTCTCAAAAAAAAAAAAAAATTAAGTCAACTTTCAGATTCCATTTATAGTTACCCTTTTCTTTTTTTTTTTTTTTTTTTTGAGATGGAGTTTCGCTTTTCTTGCCCAGGCTGGAGTTCAATGGCGCGATCTCAGCTCACCACAACCTGCACCTCCCGGGTTCAAGTAGTTCTCCTGGCTCAGCCTCCTGAGTAGCTAGGATTATAGGCATGTGCCACCATGCCCGGCTAATTTTGTGTTTTTAGTAGAGATGGGGTTTCTCCATGTTGGTCAGGCTGGTCTAGAACTCCAGACCTCAGGTGATCTGCCTGCCTTGGCCTCCCAGAGTGCTGGGATTACAGGCATGAGCCACTGCACCCAGCCAACATGTCTTGTTTTAACTGAAATATATGGTCCAAACATTGCACAAAACCACACTCAATCTCTTCTGAAAAACTATTCTGTTTAATAGTGCACTTCATTTATGCTACAGGATGAGCAGGGTTGGGAAAACACAATGGAAGGTCATCCCGTCGGTTGGGAAAACTCGGGGAGCGCCATCCTCACCCAGCAACGAGCTCTGCCACCAGGCTCAGGCACAGCCTGCCTTCTCTGGGCTTCGTTTTTTTGGTTTTTTTTTCTCCCTTTTTGGCTTTGCTCTTTATCTGCATTAATCTTCAGCTGCTGAAGAGTCAGAGGTGGAGGCAGGAGTGGTCTGGCTCCTGGGGCTGGGTGTCAGAGGTGAGAGGGCAGGGCAAGCAGGCCGAGTGAGCTCCTTGAAAGCATCCTTACCCAGGCATTTAGAGAAAATCATTTTCCTCATTGGAGTGGGAAGAGGACAAGAGAGGACAGCAATCAGAGGCCAACGCTAAGTGCTTCTGACCCTCTCCCTCACAGCCGGTTACTAGCTGTTTGGATAGATTTGCCCATTCAGCCCCAGGACAACTGGGGAGGAGGGCAGGGGGTCTGCTGGCAGTATCACCAGGTTTCTCTTGGAAACATGGTCTGGCTGCTCCAAGAGCCCTAAAGGACACCATCATCACAGGTGATGATTCTGAAATCTCTTCTACCCTCAATAAAATAATCCCTCAATGCCAAATTTCCATAATTAACGAAATCATGAAACAAAACAGCATGTTTCTTACCGAAACTTAAAGCTGGACTAGGAAGAGTAGCTTTGAAATAGTCTCCCTTTACCCTCCCTAGCAAATAACAGGACCCAGAGCGTCCTTTCCACTGCCGTCTGTGCTGACTACGCGGACTCCCAACTAAAGGAATCCATCGAATTCTGTCCCGACTGTGCTTCCATCCCCACCTTGGAAAGGTTCCTCTGCTGTGAGAAAAACAGTTTAGTGCAAACTCCTTTCCTAAATGGGGTAACTGGTCCCAAAGCTGCTTTCTATTCCCAGCACGCCATCCACTTGCCTTGTCGCTTTCTAAGGCTGGTGTGATTTCTGGGAAAATTCAACGATTTGCCCCATCTGCCCCATTCTCTAAAATGAAAGGTCTGAGTTGAAAGGGACACATCCTAAGCTGTTGAGATTTATAGGGTAAGGCAAGAGCTCTTGAGACTCAGGGGAAGTGAGGAAAATGGGTGTGTGGCTCTTTCACGTAGAATCTCTGATATTTAACTCGGTCGTAACTCTGAGGGAGCTTTTACTCATGCCGATCCCATTCAAAGGCTTCTCTCCAGTGTGAATTCTCTGATGGCGAACAAGAGCCGAGCTGTACCTGAAGGCTTTCCCACACTCACTACATTCATAGGGGTTCTCCCCGGTGTGGATTCTTTGATGCTGAATAAGGCCTGAACTGTAGGTAAACTTTCCTCCGCATTCCATACATTCGTAGGGCTTCTCTCCAGTGTGGATTCTCTGGTGCTGATAGAGGTGTGAGCTCTGGCTGAAGGCTTTCCCACATTCATTACATTCATAGGGTTTTTCTCCAGTGTGGATTCTCTGATGGTGAATAAGGGTTGAGCTCCTGCTGAAGGCCTTCCCACATTCATTGCAGGCGTAGGGTTTCTCACCAGTGTGGATTCTCTGATGGTGGGTGAGGGTGGAGCTCCAGCTGAAGGTCTTCCCACACTCATTACATTCATAGGGTTTTTCCCCCGTGTGGATCCTCCGATGCAGAATGAGGGCAGAGCTACAGCTGAAGGTTTTCCCACAATCACTACATTCATAAGGTTTTTCCCCAGTGTGGATTCTCTGATGCTGAATAAGGTGTGAGCTCTGGCTGAAGGCCTTCCCACACTCATTACATTCATAGGGCTTTTCCCCAGTGTGGATTCTCTGATGTTGAATAAGGTCTGAAGTTCGATTAAAGCTCTTGCTACATTCATCACACTTATGGGGTCTGTCTCCCACGGGGAGTCTCTGATGTGAGATAAGGTTGGAATTCACAGTGAAGCTGTTCCCAAAATCATTATATTTCTCGCTTCTCTCTCCCCTGGGGGTTAGCTTCTCCTCAACTGTCACTTGACCAAAATCTGGCATTTTCCTGTTCAGTCTTTCTCCAGGGGAGTTCCCCAGCGGCCTTTTCAGACTGACTTCTCGTTCATAGGCTTCTTTAAACTTGAGACCCTGAGAAATATCCTTTTGAAATCTTCCCAGTAGGACCCCATGTGATCTTGTGTCTTCAGAAATTTCTTGATCATTTTCAGTCCTGGTCTCACGATCTGACACAATAAAAAATGCAAATGTCACTTGTTCCTTGGGGAAGAAAGAGTGAAAATCACAGGACAGGATCATTGTAACGAATACTTACAGTGCCAAAAGCACATGCCTACAAAGAGGCCTGCCCCACATGTGTGCGGCTAAGGCAAAATGAGACAGCCGGGCTAAGGAGACAGGGAAGGGGCAGGGCAGAGCAAAACCAAGGAGAACAGAGCTGGAAGTGGAAAGAAAGCTGAGTGTGTGTGGAGGGGAGGACGGATCAGGCAGAGAGGCAGGGAACCAACTTTAGAAGAGGAAGGTCATATTGCTTAATGAAGTGACAAAGCCTTTAGAGAGGTCAGGGCAGTGGATATAACTGGGGACACAATGACTGCAAGAAGGGAGAGCAAGTACAGGACTGTTGGTGAGAAAAGGGGGGAAGGGTGAGGAGAGACAGCAGCAGTGCGGGAACAAGCAAGGGGGAGGATGCTAGTGGCTGCCATGGCCCCATAAGAAGAGCAATCATGGCTGTCGTCATGCCACAAATGCCAAGCCCATGGAAACGGCAAGACAACTGAGTCCACCTCTGGGCCCTATGCATAAAAGGCTATGCTCGCACGTAAGGCTATGCAAAGAATCTCAGTGTCTGACGTCTCTGTTTTCACTCCTTTTGAGTTTCTAAAGGCAACTCTGGGCACAGAGGATAAATGTAAAGGGTCCAGAGAGTTTGCATTTTTAGCTTAATTGATATTTTAAAAAGTAAAGACAGGGTAATGTGTGTTAGGGACGGGAACGGCTGTTTCTCCTTCACCTGAAGAGATACCTCTTAGGACCTCTCTGCTCTCAGTTCCTTTGAAACCCAGGCCCCTTGGCTCTTCCTCTCATTCTAGCAGAGAGATGGTGGCAGGATTCAGAAATGAGAATTCTGCTCATGGGGAGAGACATGGGACAAGGAGGTTTATCTGCTCACCCTGAGAGTCCCAGAGCTCAATTCCAGACCCCAGATCTGCCGAGGACAGAAGGGAAATGTACAGGAAGGTCTCAAATGAGAGTTAGGAAGACCTCCTGGCTCTGCTCAGGAAAATGCCCACTAAGAGTGGGGTGAGAGACAAGGAATTCTACATCCTAAAAGTTGAGAAACTAATGTATTAATCTTTCTTTTTTTGTTTTTGTTTTTGAGACAAGGTCTCACTCTATCGCCCAGGATGGAGTGCAGTGGCATGTTCTTGGCTAACTGAAACCTCCACCTCCCAGGTTCAAGCAATTCTCCTGCCTCAGCCTCCCAAGTAGCTGGGATTACAGGCACATGCCACCACCCCCAGCTGATTTTTTTTGTATTTTTAGTAGAGATGGTGTTTCAACATGTTGGCCAGGCTGGTCTCAAACTCCTGACCTCAGTGTCTGCCCGCCTCAGTCTCCCAAAGTGCTGGGATTACAGGCATGAGCCACCACGCCTGGCCTAATTTCTTAACCTTTCTAAGTTTCTACAGAGCAGCAGGGGCACTAGGTCCTGAACAAAGCAACAGGTCCCTAGAGGTTAGAGAAGGGGAGCAGAGAAGCAGAGAAGGAGAGGACAGAGACGTGGGCAAAGAGCAGCACCTCATGTGTTCAGGGATAATCCTTCGGAAAAGTCTCTGGATTATATATTAAGTCCTGAGAATAACACGGAAAAAGTACCAGATTTGGCCAGGCGCGGTGGCTCATGCCTGTAATCTCAGCACTTTGGGAGGCCGAGGCAGGTGGATCACCTGAGGTCAGGAGTTCGAGACCAGCCTGACCAACATGGAAAAACTCCATCTCTACTAAAAATACAAAATTAGCTGGACGTGGTGACGCATGCCTATCATCACAGCTACTCAGGAGGCTGTGGCAGGAGAATTGCTTGAACGCAGGACGCAGAGGTTGCGGTGAGCCGAGACCACGCTATTGCACTCCAGCCTGGTAACAAGAGTGAAACTCCATCTCAAAAAAAAAAAAAAAAGTACCAGATTTGGAGTTAAAGACTGGGCCCCAAGTTTTGCCACTCATCAGCCCAACTGATGACCATGCATGCACAAGACATTGAGACCGCTACTCTCACCTCCACTTTATTTACTTATTTATTTTTTGAGACAGGGTCTGTGTCACCCAGGCTGGACTGCAGTAGTGCCATCTCGGCTCACTGCAACCTCGGCTTCCCAGGCTCAAGTGATCCTCCAACCTCAGCCTCCCAAGTAGCTGGGACTACAGGCATGTGCCACCATGCCTGGCTAATTTTTTGGATATTTGGTAGAGACAGGGTCTCGCCATGTTGCCCAAGCCGGTCTTGAACGTCAATCTTGACCTCAAGTGATCCTCCTGCCTCGGCTTCTCAGAGTGTTGGGATTACAGGTGTGAGCCACCTCGCCTGGACTACTTTCACTTTCCTTACCTGTAAAATGAGGACTACTACTAGCTGCCTCAATTAATGTGTTACTGTGAAGATTAAATGAAAGAATATATATGAGAACTCTTTATAAGTTGCAGACTGCTGTATAAATGAGTTAAGATTATTGTTCTTACAGTTTCCTAAGACTAAGTCAATCCTTACCTAGGCCAGGTGCAGTGGCTCATGCCTATAATCCCAGCACTTTGGGAGGCCAAGACGGGTGGATCACTTGAGGTCAGGAGTTTGAGACCAGCCTGGCCAACATGGTGAAACCCCGTCTCTACTAAAACAAAAAAAAAAACAAAACAAATACAAAAATTAGCCCAGTGTGGTGGTGCGTGCCTGTAGTCCCAGCTACTTGGGAGGCAGAGGTGAGAACCTGGGAACACTTGAATCTGGGAGATGGATGTTGCACTGAGCAAAGATTGTGCCATTGCACCTCAAAAAAAAAAAATCTGCTGAAACAGCTCTTTTCAGTGACTAGATTGTTACTAGCAAACAAAGAAGCAAAGAAACACCAGCGAGTTTTGTTGACAAGGCATAACTCCTTACCCAGTGAGAACACATTCCCGTAATTCTCCAGCATCACATCTCTATAGAGGTCCCTCTGAGCAGGTTCCAAACGCTTCCACTCCTTCCGGATGAAGTACACAGCTACATCCTCAAAGGTTACCAGCTCCTGAAACAACACGTGCTGGCATGCAATTTCAGGGTGAGGAATGTGAATGGCGGCACCAAAAAATCACTGAGGATGGGGTGAAAAATGCACATTTGGGAAGGGAGGAAGGGAGGACAGGGTGGAGGAAGAGAGACAGGAGTCCAAGATAGAAGGTGAGGGTCCATGATTCAGCAGGACAGAACCATGGGCCTGATGGAGGAGATCAGGGTTTAAAGCTCTGAATGGGATGTCATTGCACAGAAAATGGAAAGGAAAAGGATAAACGGAACCACAGCTCACCTGGGACTTGGCCTTTAGGAGCGCAGCTGCCAACATCTCATCCCCCAGGCTGTCCTTGTCGGAAAAGGCAGGAACTTTTGAAGGAAGAGCTGAAGGGCAATAAAAGGGCCCAGGAATGAGTCCATCTGCTCTGTGACCTCCCAACCTGCTGACTTCCCAACCCACAGAAAGCTCCCAGGGTCCTGGGACAACACAGGACCCTCTCTCTCACATTTCTAAGTTTGCTTCCTCTGCAGCTAGCTACAGTGTGTCCAACAAAGGCAAACTCAGAGCGAGTCCATCCTGCCTGAGCAGATGGCCACAGGCCTGGTCATTCTTAGTCTCCAGTCTGTCCCAGGTCCCCTCTTCTCTCCAGTCACTCTTCTCTCATTGAAACCGCCCAGTCCTATCTTAGTGATTACTGCATTCTTGTCCATTCACCCAAGCTTGGCCAGAAACATATGATCCCGCTCTTGCATGAAGTTCTATTTTTTTTTTTTGAGGTGGGTTTTGCTGTGTTGCCCAGGCTGGTCTCAAACTCCTGGGCTCAAGTGATCCTCCTGCCTCAGCCTCCCAAATAGCTGGGATTACAGGCGTGTGCCACTGCACCCAGCATGAAGTTCTTACACCAGAGAAAAACCAGCAGCTTCACCCCAGCCCTGACTGGAAACACAATGGCCACAGCTCCTTTCTCTCCACCCCAGATCAAATCTGTACACTAAAAATGTTCCCTGTTTCTGTGTTGAATCTCTTACCTTTTTCTGCAATTCTTTTTTTTTTTTTTTTTTTTTCCTCAGATGGCGTCTCACTCTGTCACCCAGGCTGGAGTGCAGTGGCGTGATCTCGGCTCACTGCAACCTCCACCTCCTGGGTTCAAGCAATTCTCCTGCCTCAGCCTCTGGAGTAGCTGGGACTACAGGTGCGTGCCACCATGCCCGGCTAATTTTCTGTATTTTTAGTAGAGATGCGGGTTCACTGTGTTGGCCAAGATGGTCTCAATTTCCTGACCTTGTGATCTGCCCGCCTCAGCCTCCCTAAGTGCTGGGATTACAGAAGTGAGCCACCGCGCTCGGCCGCAAAGTATACTTTAGTGGCTTCCTATTCACTCTATCTTTTTGTCTATGACCCATAAAATGATTCCGAAGCGCTTCCTCTAAAAGCATGCTCCTAAAAAGCACAAACTATGCCTATGAAGTCGGCTGCATAGAATGCCCAAGAAATGGAATGATTGACACGGTTTCATTAATCTCGCGTGAGGTACTCACAACCCCTCAAAACTGCCTCAGTGGCCAGGCGCAGTGGGTCACACCTGTAATTTCAACACTTTGGGAGGCCAAGGTGGGCACTGAGGTCAGGAGTTTAAGACCAGCCTGACCAACATGGCAAAACCCCGTCTCTACAAAAATTAGCCGGGCATGGTGACGGGCGCCTGCAGTCCCAGCTACATGGGAGGCTGAGGCAGGAGAATCACTTGAACCCAGGAGGCGGAGGTTGCAGTGAGCCGAGATTGTGCCACTGCACTCTAGCCTGAGCAACAGAGCAAGACTCCATCTCAAAAAAAACAAAACAAAACAAAACAATCTGCCTCAATTATCAAACCTATCAAGCTGTCATTGATTACTGTTCGGTCAGCTTCCCCACTAGGCTGTGAGTTACTGAATGGCGAAGAGTGTGTCTTATTCACATCTGGATTCTAGTAGTTAGCCTAGTACCTGGTAAATGAGCGATTTCAATGGATGATTGCAGAATGACTGAGTAAAAGAATGAATGAGTCCTTATTCCTCACCACTGTCAAGCAGGGCCTGAGGTTCCTGAGATACGAGATCGGCCTGAGTTTCCATGGAAGGGCAAGGTGCTCTCTGGTCTCCTGGGTGCAGACTCAGCGGGAAGCGGGTTTTAAAAGAGAATGAGGAAGCACTGCAGAAGCAAAAGTTCAAGGTTCAAAGATAATTCAAAAAAACCTCCTGAATATAGAAATATGGGAGCTAGTATTTCAGTGAGTACCCAGGAACAGTGAGAAGAAATGTGGCAACTGGGACTAGTCTTTTATTTTCTTTTATTTTTTAATTTTTTTTTTCCTTTTTGTGGAGAACAGGGTCTCGCTATATTGCCCAGGCAGGTCTGAAACTCCTGGGCTCAAGCTATCCTCCCACCTGTTGCCTCCCTGAGAGCTGGGATTACAGGCGTGAGCCACTGCGCCCGGTATTTTTAAATTTTCTTTATTTTTTTTAAGACAGAATTTCACTCTCGTCACCCAGGCTGGAGTGCAATGGCGCAATCTCATCTCACTGCCACCTCTGCCTCCCGGGTTCAAGCGATTCTCCTGCCTTAGCCTCCCAAGTAGCTGGGATTACAGGCATGCACCACCATGCCTGGCTAATTTTTGTATTTTTAGTAGAGATGGGATTTCACCATGTCGGCCAGGCTGGTCTCAAACTCCTGATCTCAGGTGATCCGCCCACCCCAGCCTCCCCAAGTGCTAGGATTACAGGTGTGAGCCACCATGCCCAGCCTCAGACTAGTCTTTTAGATCCTGGTAAATATACTCCCTGAAATGAGACTATCGCAAGGACCACAAAAAGGGCCCAAGTTCCTCAACAATATCCCGCCTTTGGCTGCCCCCATCACTTTGAGTAATATTTATAACAAAATGCAGGAGCGGGTATATACATTCACTGGCATAAAAAGACTACTCCCAGGCTGGGCACGGTGGCTCATGCTTGTAATCCCAGCACTTTGGGAGGCTGAGGCAGGCAAATCACGAGGTCAGGAGTTCGAGACCAGCCTGGCCAGGATGATGAAACCCCATCTCTACTAAAAATACAAAAAATTAGCTGGGCATGGTGGTGTGTGCCTGTAATCCCAGCTACTCAGGAAGCTGAGGCAGGAGAATCACTTGATCCCAGGAGGTGGAGGTTGCAGTGAGCCGAGATCACGCCACTGCACTCCAGTCTGGGCAATAGACAGAGACTCTGCCTCAAAAAAAAAAAAAGAAAAAGAAAAGAAAAAATACAAAAATTAGCTGGGCATGGTGTTACATGCGCCTGTAATCCCAGCTACTTGGGAGGCTGAGGCAGGAGAATCGCCTGAACCCGGGAGGCAGAGGTGGCAATGACCCGAGATCGCACCATTGTACTCCAGCCTGGGCAACAGTGAGACTCCGTCTCAAACAAAACAAAACAAAACACAACAAACAAACAAACCCTGGATTTGATCTACCTCTCATTATCTCTTTACTCATTTGCTCACATAGCAAATGTTTGCTGAGTGCTAACTCTATTGCAACAAATGTTTGCTGAGTGCTAACTCTATTGCCACTCACAACTGCAAGGAGTAAAAAAATCAGGAATGCAAAAAGTATGTGCTTCATAATTACAGACTGTTACACTCACATAAGGCATCAAAGGAAGAGGAATGGATAAGAGAATGTTTGAGAGAATAAAAGAAAAAAAAAGAACAAAGGAAGAGGGGTCCTGTTTGAAAGTCAGTTGCAAGTTTGGACAACTCTGGTCTTCGGGTAGCAGGGGATATAGAATGTCCAATACCAGAGCCCTTACACAGTGGAAAGCACTGACTCAGGCACAAGCCAGGCCACTGGCAATCAAGGTGACACACCTTCTTGCCACCATCGCCCTCCCAGCAGGGTCCCTTCAATGGTGTCTCAGAGCCAACCATCATATCCTCTTATCAACCACCTTTACAATCTCCGGAGCTATTTATGAGCTGATGCCCTCAACAAGTCAGCTTTCAGTACAAACTCCTAGAAAGGCAGGTCAAAGGTCTGACTCCAGAGAAAAAGGCAACGCTCCCTCTCACAGCTGGGTTAAGTGAAGCTGGAACTCAAAGGCATATTGTTGAGAACAAACACCCAGTGTCCAGATCAGTAAACAGCGTTTCTCACAGAAAGAAAACTCTCCATTGTGCCCCCATGGCTTCAGGTCCAGACAGGGCCCTTCCCCTGCTCTGTTGCCAGCCTCACTCCCTGGTGCTGCCCGTGGGGACCGAGATAGATGGCCTGGCAGTAAGAACAAGACACGGAAAGCTTTACCTGCCTGATTCTTTCCTTCCTTCTTTGAAGTCAGTCCCTAGAAGGCCAAAGGAGCAATTACTGGGAATTTAGCAGCCTCTGTTCAAGTTCCCGGGAATTCTGACTTTTGTTGATGCCAATGCTGTGTGATTAAGGGGAAAAAAAGGAATTTAAAATATTCATGCAAACGTCTTTTTTTTTCCATGAGACAGGGTCTGACTCTGCTGCTCAGGCTGGAGTGCAGTGAGTTTGAGCTCACTCCAGCCTCAAACTCCTGAGTTCAAGTGATCCTCCCAGCTCAGCCTCCCAAGGAGCTGGGACTAAAGGTGTGCACTGCCACATCTGGCTGAGTTTTTTTAAGTTCTTTTTGTAGAAATGCAGCCTCACTATGTTGCTCAGGCTGGTCTCAATCTCCTGGCCTCAAGTGATTCTCCCACCTCAGCCTCCCAAAGTGCTGGGATTACAGGCATGAGCCACCGAGTCCAGCCTAAACTTCATTTCTAATCAAGACATTTAGAGAAAAGGAAAAAAAAGAGAATACTTATTATATGCTAATAAATACCAATTAAGACCACCACCACAACTAGTATTTGCGTTGCACCCGTGGAGAGATGAAAGGGAATGGTAGGTTCTCAGGTCCACCTCCACCCAGGGTAAGAAAGTTCTAACGTTCTGTCAGCTAACTTGCTAGACACTGTGCTCCGAACTACTTCAGCAGGGGATCCACATTGCACAGCTGAGCCATTAGAAGTCTTCAGGTGATTCGCTGAAAATCTATCTCCTTGGACCTTCACCGCACAGAGACCTAGTGCATCACAGAAATTCAATGACTGGCGACGTGCAGTGGCTCACGCCTGTAACCCCAGCACTTTAGGAGGCTGAGGTGGGAGGATTACTTGAGCCCAGGAGTTCCAGGCTATGGTGAGCCATGATGGCACCACGGCACTCCAGCCGGGGGCAACAGAGCAAGACCTTAATACACACACAAACATTTTAAAAGGGAAAAAAAAAAAAGGCCGGGCGCAGTGGCTAACGCCTGTAATCCCAACACTTTGGGAGGCCAAGGCAGGTGGATCACTTGAGGCCAGGAGTTGCAGACCAGCCTGGCCAAAAGGGCGGAACCCCGTCTCTACTAAAAATACAAAAAAATTCGCCGGATGTGGTGGCGGGCGCCTGTAGTCCCAACCACTCGGGAGGCTGAAGCAGGAGAAGCGCTTGAACCGGGAGGCGGAGATCGCGCCACTGCACTCCAGAGACAGTCTCAAAAATAAATAAAAATTAATTTTTTTAAAAAAAAGAGCTTCAATAACAGAATCTTCTCCTTCCACCCGACTGTCCATCAAACACGTATAATCAAATGATGCCCACTCTCCACAGATGTCTTTTCTGGAGAAAATAATACGCTCAGTTCCTCTAATTAGCCCATCGGTTTCAGGTTCATCACTCTGCTATCTTCTCCTGGAGTTTACACAAGCCCTTCAGAGTGTAAACACCGATGTGGATTCAATCCCACTTCCGGAGAGAGGATCAAACCAGGAATCTAATACAACTGAAAACGGAGCCTGAGCCAGGTGTATCACTCGATGCACTGGGCTCCAGCAGGATTACCCCTGGAATCGGCGTCTGCACCCACTCCCAGCCCTCGTGCTAACTGTGTACGCTTAGCAGAATTTCTCTGATCCTTGGACCCAGCTGCGTAAAAATAAACTTCCTCTCCTGCCACGGGCGCGAATAACTGTGTTAACATCAAATAAAAACGTCTGGGAGAAATACCAAGTTAGGGTCGCTGTCATTAGCTGCTTTCAAGAGAGAGGCGCCCCTACCGCTCTGCTGAAACTTTTAAACGCTCCAGCTGGGTCGCCGTTAAAGTCACAAAACCAGAACCGGAGCCCCATTACTAACCCCTACGCAGGATCCCGCTAGGCTAGGGGGATCCCTGGGGAAGCGGAGTAGAGGACGGGCTGCAGGGGACGGAGGGGCGCCTCCCCGAACCCTGCTCCGGGCCGGCCGGGGGACCCTGCGGGCCGCAGTGGCACAGACACCACCCCCTTCCCCGGCGACCACAGCCTCCGTCTCACCGCGAGACCCGGGGACGCGTGGACTCACCCTGGGGGCAGGGACGACAGATTTGGGGGACCAGACACGGACCAGGCCCTGTTGGACCCTGTCACAGACCCACACACCGGGGACAGAACAAAGAACGGAAGTTCCCCCTCGTTTCGCTTCCGGGTCGGTTGTTCTTGCCACTCACCCGTACCCCCAACGCCCACTTGTTCTGTCTAGGAAAATGGGAGGTCCTCGCCTCTCTGTGGTTTGCTGACTCAGGGCGGCTGGCAGGCGGCGAGGGCAAGGAGCGCGATCGCTGACGCGGCACTCGGGGATCTTTCGCTGCGGGGGCTGGCCGGCTGCGCCCTCTGCTGGCCACGAAGGTGCGAAAGCGGCCGACCACGGTCCTGGGCCTCAGGACATGCGCTCCAGCGTCGCCGGCCTTGGGGGCGGGCGGCGGGGGCGCGCGGGGATGTCGAGCCCGCGCTTCTCAGGCTTGCTCGCGAAGGGCAGCAGTAAACATACAATTATTGAAGGATTCATCAATATTAAAAAATGAACCCTGATTTAAAACTTGCCTCCGAACAAACCGAGTTTTTTTTGTTTCTTGTAAAAATGCCCCCTTTAAATTACCCACATCTGAAGAAAACATTCCAGTCCATCACAGAGTTGACGTGAGGAAAAAACCCGTGTACAGGTGATGAGAGCAGAGAAGAGGAAGCTTACCGGCCGGGCGCGGAGGCTCACGCCTGTAATCCCAGCACTTTAGGAGGCCGAGGCGGGCGGATCACCTGAGGTCAGGAGTTCGAGACCAGCCTGGCCAACATGGCGAAACCCCGTCTCGACTAAAAATACAAAAAAATTACCCGGGCGTGGTGGCAGACGCCTGTAATCCCAGCTACTCTGGAGGCTGAGACAGGAGAATCGCTTGAACCCAGGAGGCGGAGGTTGCAGTGAGCCGACATCGCACCACTGTACTCCAGGCTGGCCACAGAGTGAGACTGTATCAAAAAAAAAAAAAAAAAGGAAGCTACAGGTGGAAGCGAGGCGGGGATAGTCAAGGAAGTGACCGTGTCCTGGAGACGCGGCAACCGTGGTGATCGCAGTCAACACAGTAAGCCCCAGCATTCGCATTGTAATTGAGCTCATTCAAGCTGAGCGCTCTCCAGTAGGGACTTTCCCCTGTAGGGAGCATGCGCATTTTGATTTCACCTGTCCTCAAACTGACCCTTTGCTCATTATCTTGGTAAAAAACACGCCCCTGGGTGGAAATTTAAGATGCTAATGAAACATGCAATGTATGAACAAGCCTGTACACCCACTGCGCATGTGCACCTAGAGGACCACCCAGAACATACTTACTAGTAACACTTCTCCCACCCCCTTATGAATAATCGTGTAAGACCCCCTACAAAGGGGCTCTCTCTAGAGCCAGCCTTTGCTGTTTCATCCTTAGGAGCAGCCCTCCCTGAACTAACTCTCTCTATCTCTCTCTCTCTCCCAGGGTGTACTGTCTACTCTGCACTTAACTTTCAAAATACTATTTTCCTTTTGCAATAAATTACTCTATGCTGGATTTCCTTTGACATGTGTTTCTTTTATTCTTTTTCCTTTTTTTTTTTTTTTTTTTTGTTGTTGTTGTTGTTGTTGTTGAGAGGAAGTCTCACTCTTGTCACCCAGGCTGATTCTCGTGCCTCAGCCTCCCAAGTAGCTGGGACTACAGGCGTGTGATACCATACCCGGCTAATTTGTGTGTATTTTTAGTAGAGACAAGGTTTCACCATGTTGGTCAGGCTTGTCTCGAACTCCTTACCTCAAATGATCTGCCGCCTCAATCTCCCAAAGTGCTGGGGTTACAGGTGTGGGCCACCGCGCCCGGCCTCCTGTGTGTTTCTTGTTTAAATTTTTTTTTTCTTTTGAGACGGGGGTCTTACTCTGTCACCCAGGCTGGAGTGCAGTGTTGTGATTTCGGCTCACTGCAACCTCCACCTCACAAGGTCAAGTGATCCTCCCACCTCAGCCTCCCAAGTAGCTGGAACCCCAGATGCATGCCACCACGCCCGGCTACTTTTTTGTAGAGACGGAGGGTTTTCACCATGTTGCCCAGACTGGTCTCAAACTCCTGAGCTCAAGGGATCCGCCCACCTCAGCCTCCCAAAGTGTTGGGATTACAGGTGTGAGCCACTGCACCCAGCCTTAAATTCTTTTAAACTAAGAAGATAAGAAATGAGGTATCACAATAGCCATCAATAGAAGGAAAGCACCTCATCATGTTCATGCTTTCCTCTGCCTTCTTCAACATATGAAGTCTTTTTTTTTTTTTTAGAGACAGGGTCTCACTCTGTCACCCAGGCTGGAGTGCAGTGGCGCGATCCTACCTCACTACAGCCTCAACCTCCTGGACTCAGGCGATCCTCCCTCCTCAGCTTCCAGAGTAGCTGGGACCACAGGCACGCACCATCACACCTGGCTTCCTTTCTGTTTTGTAGACTGGGTGCTGCCAGTTCATGAATCCCTAATAAAGCCAACTCAATCTTTAAAATTCAATTTGTTGGCCGGGTGCAGTGCTTCACGCCTGTAATCCCAGCACTTTAGGAGGCCGAGGCAGATAGATCACCTGAGGTCAGGAGTTTGAGACCAGCCTGGCCAACATGGTGAAACCCCGCCTCTACTAAAAATACAAAAACAAAAATTAGCCGGGAGTGGTGGCAGGCACCTGTAATCCCAGCTACTTGGGAGACTGAGGTGGCAGAATGGCTTGAACCTGGGAGGTGGAGGTTGCAGTGAGCCGAGATCGCACCACTGCACTCCAGCCTGGGAGCGACAGAGAGATACTCCATCTCTCTCTATAGATACGTATCCTGAAGTATGTTTATGGTCTGTTTCCTACAACTAGGGTATAAGCTCCATGAGGTCAGGACTTCGTTTTGTTTAGTGATGTACCTGCTGCCTGGTAGGCACTCCCAAATATTTGTTAAATTAATGACTGATAAGTGAATAGATAACCACTGACCCATACCAAAAAGGAGCACTTGCTTTTTGTTCGTTTTTGTTTTTGGGGTGGGGAGATTTTTTTGGTTTGCTTGTTTGTTTTGAGACAAACAAATATGGCGAAACTCTATCTCTACAAAAAATACAAAATTTAGCCTGGCGTGGTGGCACGCATTTGCAGTCCCAGCTACTTGGGAGGCTGAGATGGGACAGTCACTTGAGTTCAGGAGGTTGAGGCTGCACTGAATTGTGATTGTAACACTGCACTCCAGCCTGGGTGACAGAGCAAGACTCTGTCTCAAAAACAACAATAACAAACACAAAACAAAACAAAACAAACAAAAAAGAAACGTTTAGCAAACTTAGTTCTAAAATGCGCACAATCAACTGATTCAATGTCAAAGTCATCCTTAAATTCCACAATAATCTCTTGTTTTATGAGCTGTATAATTATCTGAACAATGTTTCAAAAGCACCTGAAACAACAAGGCAAAGGAGTTCTTTAATGTGTGAGAGAGCAGTGCAAACGATCAACTTTACTAACCCTAGAATAATTCTCTTCTTGTTTTTATTTTAGCCTTCTATCTAGCTGAGAAGCACTATGCTCCTTGGAAGCTGCCTAGCATTCTTTAAAGAGAGACATTTTTCTGGCCAGGCACGGTGGCTCACACCTGTAATCCTAGCACTTTAGGAGGCCGAAGCAGGTGGATCGGTTGAGGCCAGGAGTCTGAGAACTGACTAGCCAACATGCTGAAAACCATCTCTACTAAAAATACAAAAATTAGCCAGGTGTGGTGGCGCAAGCCTGATATCTCAGCTACTTGGGAGGCTGAGGCACAAGAATCACTTGAACTCAGGAGGTGGAGGTTGCAGTGAGCCAACATCTCACCAAAGAGATACATTTTTCTGACCTGGTTTTTCCAAATAGAAACAAGGCATTAGGTACTTTTCTTTGACAACCCTCTCAGTTTGTCCAGACCTGGTTGGTTTATCACTGGGGACTAGAATAAAATAAATTCCTTTTTAACATCCCTTTGGCGAGAAGACCCCTCTTCCTGCAGGATTTCTCAAGTCCGTTCCATTGAGGGTTGCTGGCCCCTTCAAGTTTCCTTCATCCAGGCTCCTAAATGGAGAGATTGCATAATTCCCCTGTAAATTACAACTATCACCATATGGGGCTGTTCAGGGTCATAACACAGTTCTTCACCTGCTTTCTAGGAGCTTACACTTTGGGTGGGGATACAGACACCTAGAGCCAGAGTCTGTCTGGCTCTTTCTAGGTGTCTGTACCCCTCTTTGTAGGGGTGGCAGGAGGAGCAGTGTGTGCAACTTGCTTAGGTTTAGGGGTAAGGAGGGGGTGGAGCAGCCTAGGCTTGCCAGATGTGAATTTTGGGTTTTTTTATGAGACAGAGTCTTGCTCTGTCACCCAGGCTGGAGTGTGGTGGTGTGATCTCGGCTCGCTGCAACCTCCGCCTCCCGGGTTCAAGTGATTCTCCTCCCTCAGCCTCTCGAGTAGCTGGGATTACAGGCATGCACCACCACGCCTGGCTAATTTTTGTATTTTTAATAGAGATGGGGTTTCACCATCTCTACTGGTCGAGACCAGGCTGGTCTTGACCTCCTGACTTCAGGTGATTCACCCACCTCGGCCTCCCAAAGTGCTGAGATTACAAGCATAAGCCACTGTGCCTGGCCAGGAACTCAGTATTTAAGGGAAGAAAGCATGCAAGAGGAAAATAAGGAAGAAGGAGGGGCAGTGAGGCAAATGTTTTTTGTTTTGTTTTGTTTTGTTTTTCTTGAGACAGTGTCTCGCTCTGTCAGCAGGCTGGAGTGCAGTGGCGCAATCTCGGCTCACTGCAACCTCTGCCTCCCAGGTTCAAGCGATTCTTGTGCCTCAGCCTCCCAAGTACCTGGTACTACAGGTGCGTGCCACCATGCCCAGCTAATATTTTGTATTTTTAGTAGAGACGGGGTTTCACAGTGTTAGCCAGGATAGTCTCAATCTCCTGACCTCGTGATCTGCCTGCCTCGGCCTCCCAAAGTGCTGGGATTACAGGCGTGAGCCACTGCACCCAGTCCAGCAAATGGTTATTTTATTTTATTTTTTGAAATAGAGTCTCAATCTGTTGCCCAGGCTGGAGTCCAGTGGGTCCATCTCGGCTCACTGCAATCTCCACCTCCTAGGCTCAAGTGATTCTCCTGCCTCAGCCTCCCAAGTAGCTGAGATTACAGGTGGGCACCACCACACCCGGCTAATTTTTGTATTTTTAGTAAAGATGGGGTTTTGCCATGTTGGCCAGGCTGGTCTTGAACTCCTGGCCTCAAGTGATCCACTCGCTTCCCAAAGTGCTGCGATTACAGGCATGAGCCACTGCACACCCTGCTGCAAATTGTTACTTTTTTGTGAGTTTCTCATTAGTGTTCGGTAAATCTACATTTTATGTAAGATACAATAAACATTTGAAAAGAGGGAGTGGAGGAAAAAGTCAGTTATGCATCTGTCTCAGGATAGGTGGAGGGATGATTCCTGGTCTCTTCCTTGTTCTATAATTGGGAAGATAAGCTTGTAATCAACATTGTCAGTATGAGATTTCACAGAACTCGGATTAGGGCTGGTTTATAGGGGGAATGTTTATGCTGAAAGATTTAGAGGCTAATGAGGAATTTCCTGGCAAGCAATTTGTGAGGAAGACCATCTGGGGAGGTATATGCCTTTTGCCATTGTAGGAACCTGGCTTATGTATGAGGCTATGACACAGGGTTGTGGAATTACAGCTATCTGGGAACAAAAAGGAAGGGAGTTTTGACTCACTTCCCAAGCATAAATTTCCTCGGCATGCCTCTACCATACCCAGCGAATTTTGTTTCCATGTTTTGTTGAAACAAGGTGTCACCATGTTGCCAAGGCTGGTCTCAAACTCCTGGGTTCAAGTGATCCTCCAACCTTGGCCTCCCAAAGTGCTGGGATTACAGGCGTGAGTCACCATGCCTGGCCTTGTGGAGTTATTTTCTTTCTTTCTTTCTTTCTTTCTTTTTTTTTTTTTGAGATGGAGTCTCACTTTGTCTTGCCCGGGCTGGAGTGCAGTGGCGCAATCTCAGCTTACTGCAGCTTCCGCCTCCCGGGTTCAAGCAATTCTCCTGCCTCAGGCTCCTGAGTAGCTGGGATTACAGGCGCCTGCCACCACGCCTGGCTAATTTTTGTATTTTTAGTAGAGATGGGGTTTCACCATGTTGGCTAGGCTCGTCTCAAACTGCTGACCTCAAGTGATTGTCTGGCCTCGGTCTCCCAAAATGCTGGTATTACAGGTGTGAGCCACCATGCCTGGCCTTGTGGGATTATTTTCGAAAGTCCTTGAGATAATTCCTATCTCAGACATGCAAGCATGAGACCTTCTCCTTGGTGTTCTCATGGCTCCAATTTGTTTGGACCTGACAATGTTATTTTGTCCTGGTATCTGCAACTTTCACAAGATGGAGCAACTCAACACCAGATTCCACCCCTAATTATTCCTTCATTCACTCAAAAAGTATCTAGGCTCCAATGTGTCAGGCACCGTGTTGGTCACAGGGGATACCATGATGAACAAGAGAAGGAACCACAGGCTTTTGAATGGGAGACTAAAGCATGTGAAAAACACACGGAGAGCTGGGTGCGGTGGCTCATGCCTGTAATCCCAGTGCTTTGGGAGGCTGAGGATGGAGGATCTCTTCTGCCCGGGAGTTGGAGACCAGCCTGGACAACCTAGTGAGACCCCCGTCTCTATCAAAATAAAAACAAATAATAAAATTAGCTGGGTGCGGTGGGGTGCGCCTGTAGTCCCAGCTACTCGGGAGGCTGAACTGGGAGGATCACTTGAGCCCGGGAGTTTGAGGGTGCAGTGAGCTGATATCAGGCCACTGCACTCCAGCCTGGGCGACAGAGCGAGACCCTGTCTCAAACATAACAAAACAAACCACCACCACCACCACCAGACATGAGGGCTAGTGCAGCTGAAGCCTGAAGATCAAGGGCTAGAAGAGGCCAGGCCAGGGCCAGATCAGGCAGGGCCTTGCAGGTTGTGGTTAGTTGTTTGGATTTTATTGTGAGGGAAATAACACGACATGTCATTCCTTCTGCAACAGCCTTAAGAACTAGGCGTTCTTATCCCAATTTCACAGACGAGGACGATCAAGTCGTTAATTTGTCAAAGGTCACCCGCAGGCGACAGGCGGGGACAGGGTCTGGGAAAACCCGCTAGGCACCGAGGCCCAGAGGGCGTCGGGCGTCCCCGCACCGAGTGCCGCCCGCCGCGACCCGGGAACTGCCTGCTCCCCGGACGCCAGGCCCGCCGCACGCCGCGGGGACACCGAACATGCGCCGCTCGCCTTACGGAAGCCGGGAAGGAAGGGGGCGGGGCCGAGGCTGGCGGGCGCGGGGAAAATGGCGGCGGCGGCGGCGGCTGCTGCAGCTACGAACGGGACCGGAGGAAGCAGCGGGATGGAGGTGGATGCAGCAGGTAACGGGCCGTGCGGGGGCGGCTTCCGGAGACCTCCTTCAGGGGTGCGTTGAGGCCTCCCTGTGCTCCCGGGAGAAGGGAGGAGGGCGGAGCAGCAACATCTTTCCCTGGGATAAGTTACGGGAGGAAAGTGTGGCCCGGGCTCCGCCGGCCCCCACTGCCATCTCCAGGGAAGAACGTGGGGCCCGGACTCTCACCCTCTCTCCTTTCCCTCCACCCTTAGTAGTCCCCAGCGTGATGGCCTGTGGAGTGACTGGGAGTGTTTCCGTCGCTCTCCATCCCCTTGTCATTCTCAACATCTCAGACCACTGGATCCGCATGCGCTCCCAGGAGGGGCGGCCTGTGCAGGGTGAGTGTTGGGCTTAGACTCCAGTCTCTTCTCCTTGCTCACCTCCCCCAGGCAGTGATCTTTTCCCCTTCCTCTACTGGAGCCAATTCCCCCTCCCCCAAATCATCGTTTCCCCAATACATGGTTCCCACTGATCTGAGACCCTCAGGTCATAGAAGTTTCTTTACCCTCACCTTTTCCATGTCATTCTCTTTCCCAGTGATTGGGGCTCTGATTGGCAAGCAGGAGGGCCGAAATATCGAGGTGATGAACTCCTTTGAGCTGCTGTCCCACACCGTGGAAGAGAAGATTATCATTGACAAGGAATATTATTACACCAAGGAGGAGCAGTGTGAGAGTGGAATAGATGTGGGGAAGAGGAGTGGGAGTTAAAAAAAAATGTACAGGGTGGGGAAGATGGAGAGGGTTGGAAAGAAACAGGAGAGGAGACCAAGAACAGGGGAGAAAAAGTGAAGAGTAGCTGGAGAGATCTCAGAAAAAGAACACGTTCACAGTTCTTTCTCAAAAGAAAGTAAAGGATGAGAGAAGACAGGATAGAAGGGAGTAGTTATTCTAAACTGAGCCGGGATTTGAGGAGGGAGGAGAGAAGCTGGTGAAAATACACCAGGAGCTTCACATTGAGGAAGGATGGTTTAAAGAATTACTATGTCAGGCCGGGCGCAGTGACTCACGCCTCTAATCCCAGCACTTTGAGAGGCCGAGGTGGGTGGATCATGAGGTCAGGAGTTCAAGACCAGCCTGGCAAACATAGTGAAACCCCATCTCTACTAAAAATACAAAAATTAGTCTGGCATGGTGGTGCGTGCCTGTAGTCCCAGCTACGCGGGATGCTGAGGCAGGAGAATTGCTTGAACCTGGGAGGCGGAGGTTGTGGTGAGCTGAGATCATGCCACTGCACTCCAGCCTGGGCAACAGAGCGAGATTCCGTCTCAGAAAAAAAAAAAAAAAGAATTACTATATGTTCTGGCCCCTTCCCCTCTAGTTAAACAGGTGTTCAAGGAGCTGGAGTTTCTGGGTTGGTATACCACAGGGGGGCCACCTGACCCCTCGGACATCCACGTCCATAAGCAGGTATGCATGCTCACACCTGTGCATGCTGGGGCAGAGAATGGAGAATGAGGGGAAGGAGAAAGGTAGGGGGCACTGACTTCCTGTGCATTGTCCCTCTCTTCCAGGTGTGTGAGATCATCGAGAGCCCCCTGTTTCTGAAGTTGAACCCTATGACCAAGCACACAGATGTGAGTAATACTCCATGCCTACTCTGTCATGATTGTCACTGTACCTTTTACTGTGTGACACTCCTCTATTGGGGAATGCCAGATGCCACTTACCAGCTGTGACTCTGGCTTAGTCATTTAATCTCCAAACTGTGAAAGGAGGTAATCCCTACTTCATTGGTTTCTTGGGAAGATGAGAGGAAATGTGTAAAAGCAGCTAGCCCAAATGTTGGCATATAGTGTTCAGGTTTCTCCATCTCCTTCACAGCTTCCTGTCAGCGTTTTTGAGTCTGTCATTGATATAATCAATGGAGAGGTAATACCCTACCCTTCAACCCTCAGATCCTGCTCTTGGCCTCTTTCCTGCTTTTGATTCTCCCTTTGTGGGTTACCTTGCCCTGTAGGCCACAATGCTGTTTGCTGAGCTGACCTACACTCTGGCCACAGAGGAAGCGGAACGCATTGGTGTAGACCACGTAGCCCGAATGACAGCAACAGGCAGTGGAGAGAACTCCACTGGTAATGGAGGGGATTCCTTGGAAGTGGGGTTGGAAGGTGTGGCCACATCCCATCTCAACCTCCTCCTGTCCTCATCCCCTTGCAGTGGCTGAACACCTGATAGCACAGCACAGTGCCATCAAGATGCTGCACAGCCGCGTCAAGCTCATCTTGGAGTACGTCAAGGCCTCTGAAGCGGGTAGGACAGGGGCTTCCCTGGCATTCTTCCTCTCCCTCCTGGGGAAGTGACAGCATCCAAACTAATGCAGTCTCTTTTTGTGCCTTTAGGAGAGGTCCCCTTTAATCATGAGATCTTGCGGGAGGCCTATGCTCTGTGTCACTGTCTCCCGGTGCTCAGCACAGACAAGTTCAAGACAGATTTTTATGATGTGAGTGTAAAACCCGGATGGGGAGGCGGGGCTTATGCTGTCACTTTCACGTGCAGGACCGGGGACTGTTGTTCCCCGGGCATGCCACGAGGGATCCCGAGGAACTGGTCCTTTCTGTTCCCTCCCAGCAATGCAACGACGTGGGGCTCATGGCCTACCTCGGCACCATCACCAAAACGTGCAACACCATGAACCAGTTTGTGAACAAGTTCAATGTCCTCTACGACCGACAAGGCATCGGCAGGCGAATGCGCGGGCTCTTCTTCTGATGAGGGTACTTGAAGGGCTGATGGACAGGGGTCAGGCAACTATCCCAAAGGGGAGGGCGCTACACTTCCTTGAGAGAAACTGCTGTCATTAATAAAAGGGGAGCAGCCCCTGAGCACCCCTGCTGGTGGCTCTGTCCTCTCTGTTAGGCACCACACTGGTTGGTCAACTTCGATGTTCATCGAGGCTCATTCTGGCCTTGCTCACAAGCCCTTCTGATGCTCTTCAGTGAGGGAGGCACTACCATTTGAAGTGACCCCGTGTCAGTCACATGGACTGGTCTTTAGCAAAGTCCAAGGCTGCCTGCTTCCACCTAAGTGGTCTCTGTTCTACACTTTAATGTCACCCTCTACATCATCTTACATAGCCCACCCAACCTTATAAACATGATAATTGACTACTTTCCTGAGCTAAATTAACTTGTTTTTCACATACACAAAAAAGAAGGGATAGTAAGCAGATTTTTATTAGAAACAAGTCCAAGCCTTGATCCTGTGGGCACTGTGAATTACCAGGAGGGAGAGTTTCTCAATGACCGTTTACTACATATTTTGGAGAGGCAGCTAGGAAGTGGTCTAAAGGTTGGGATTGCTGTATGTGATCACTTGTGCTGATTTTCATCACCCGCTAACCAGAGCTTTAGAGTGGGAATTGGGAACTAAGTAATGACCTGTCTGCTAGAAAAGGGGAAAAACCAAGAGACCCTGCATTTCATACTGGCGCCATATCCCCAGAGCCTGACTTGCACACAGGCAGTATAAGACCAAATAAGGGAGTCGGGGGGCTCAAAAAGTGGAGCCCCATCTTAAGTATCTCCAAACACACAGGCAGTATAAGACCAAATAAGGGAGTCGGGGGGCTCAAAAAGTGGAGCCCCATCTTAAGTATCTCCAAACAGCAGGGACCGCTTAGTCCTTGCCGCATCCCCAGTGTCTATACTGGGGGCCTGGCAGGGAGATGCACTTTAGTCAGGTAATTTACTGAGTGGATGAAATAGCATAAAAACGAACAGGAATCTAAAAAACGCACAATACTCTGTTTTAATGGAAGTCAGGCCCAGGCTAGAAGATGACAATCTACAAACACTTTTATTAGCAAAAGGAGTAAGTGCAGCATGGGAGAAAGAGGGGCTCCTCCTTCCCCTCAAAGGCATCACTGCCCCTTCCCAAGGGGCAGGCCAGCAGGGAACAAGAGGACCCCAGGGTTGCAAGCAGGCTGGAATCAGACAAAAGTGATCCGTGTCCGGGAAGCATTGACCTGCCAGACATTGAGCTCCTCATATTCATCCAGAGCCGCCTGGAACTGGGCGGGTGTGAAGCCACGAGATACACAGCGCTGCTCTGCCTCAGAGAACCGGACACTTCGGCCCCCTGAGACCAGTTCACGAACGGTGGCAAATATCACATCTGCTGGCCTCTGAGTCCTGAAGGAAATGAGTGGGTGTGTAAGGTCAGGATACAAACAGGAATGCTCGACATCAACAGAGAAAAATGGTGGCCAGTGTTAGAATTGAGGCCAACCTCAGACACATGGCCACAGAAGCCGAAGTGACACAGCTTTGTCCTTCACTAAACCACTCACCTAGCTGTCTGCCCCTTGTCTCCTAGAAGAGAGTCCTTTGACATCTCCATTAGCCTGATGGCTTCATTCACATCTTCTTTCTCCACCACATCCACCATTCTCAGACGTGCCTAAGGGGAAGGTAGGGGAGAGATGGGAACGGGAGGAGGGCAGTGGAACGAGGTCAGGGGACACCCTTGTTCTGGCTTTAAGGCTGGGCAGCCCATGGGTCGCCTACTCACAAAACAGGAGTGGAATCCCCCCTCCCCCCAGCATCCGCAGTGTTGGGCCGGCACTGTCAGACCGAGACAAGTGCAATGCCCAGGGCAGCGTCCAGCAATTGCCCAAGTCTCCGCCTCTCAACACTGGCCAGTCCCGGAGTTCAGCTGTCCTGTGAGGGAGACCAGACCCTTTTGAACGCCACTGGGCTCCCCAGCATGACAGATGGAGCTTGGGGAGCTCAGCCAAGAAGACAATTGGCAGAGAGAATGTGTCCCGGGGGCTCGGGAAGTGCTAGCTCAGCAGTAGGTCGGGTAATCACACTACCTGCACGAACAGCACTTTGGAGCCCCCAGGACTGAGGTCCAAGACGGGAGGACAGAAAGGAAGGTCTGTAGCACAGGATCTAGGACACATGGAGTGAAACAGACCCCAACCACCCTCTCAGTGAAGGTTAAGAAGTGGGGAAAAGGCCTTTCCCTCCACGGACGCTGTGCGTGCCCTGCTGGAGCAGCAAGTACCCACAGTGCGGTAGCACGGAGAGGACCACTATCTGCACTGTCAGCACTTTAGCCCCGGCAGGGCTGGAGCGGGAGGTGGGGAGGCGGCAATGAGAGCACGGTAAGGAGCTACCCCTTTAAGGGTCAAAACAGATGGCCCTCCAGCAATTTGGGCACTTACCAGAGCAGTGGAAAGGCGCAGGATAGCCAGCAGGGTCCGGGCAGAAGTATAGGTGGCATCCTTACTAGCCCAAGCCTCTCGCCTCATCTCCACGTATGCTGCTGTGATGTAGTCAGCCAGAGACTCTGGCACCATGGGCTGCTTCTCGCGGCACATGGCTATGTAACGCCTGTGGGGGAAGGTTCATAGGGAAGCAGAAGAGGGAGATGGGGAAGGGAGTGAATATAAGCCCATGTTGTTTTCTGTACCAGGGCTCCCCATTTAACATGGTCCCCTCCAAGAATTTTAAGTGGAAAAAACAAATTAGTGGGTGATTATTTGCTTGGCTTGAATATCACTGATGGATTTCACCAAACGTATAGCCCCCCCCAGTATCCTCCAAGTTATTTCCTATTTTTTTTCGGGAAAATGGCCTTTGTGAGACAAATCCATCTGTCATTAAGAGAGGATCCAGACCCCTCCTCTGAGCGCATGACATGGCAAAACATATATTTTATTTAAAGAGAACTATTTACAGAATATTTAAAAGGGAGTAAAAACCTGAAGGAACACTGGAGGCTCATGGGAAAATAGCGATAGAGATTATCATCCAGAATGCCTGGGAGCAGGTGTTTTAAACTTTAAATTTGGCCGGGCGCGGTGGCTCACGCCTGTAATCCCAGCACTTTGGGAGGCCGAGGCGGGCGGATCACGAGGTCAGGAGATCGAGACCATCCTGGCTAACACGGTGAAACCCCGTCTCTACTAAAAATACAAAAAATTAGCCGGGCGTGGTAGTGGGCGCCTGTAGTCCCAGCTACTCGGGAGGCTGAGGCAGGAGAATGGCGTGAACCCGGGAGGCGGAGCTTGCAGTGAGCCGAGATCGCGCCACTGCACTCCAGCCTGGGCGACAGAGCGAGACTCTGTCTCAAAAAAAAAAAAAAAAAAAAAAAACTTTAAATTTTGGAGTATTTGCATATGCATGAGATAGCTTGGGGATGGGACTCCAGTCTAAACATGAAATTCACCTGTATTTCATATACAACTGATACACATAACCTGAAGGTAATTTTATTAAAAATATTTTTGTGGGCCAGGTGCAGTGGTTCATGCCTGTTCCCAGCACTTTGGGAGGCAGAGGTGGGCATCCTGGCGAACATGGTGAAACTGCTCTCTACTAAAATACAAAAAATTAACCGGGCGTGGTGGCGTGCGCCTGTAATCCCAGCTACTCAGGAGGCTGAGGCAGGAGAATCGCTTGAATCTGGGAGGCAGAGGTTGCAGAGAGCTGAGATCACGCCACTACACTCCAGCCTGGGTGACAGAGCAAGACTTCGTCTCAAAATAAATAAATAAATAAATAGTGTAGGAAACAAAATTTCCTGTGTCCCTATGACATGAAGTGTGGAATTTTCCACTTAAAAGCTGATCTGAGGCTCTGGACATGTCTGTAGCGGTAAGTGGTGGTGTGAAAAACACACACCCTAAGACTAATAAGCACTTTTTCAGGAGGCTCACACGGCCCACGCCAACGTTTGCCCACCTGCACCCAGCTCTCCTACCTCATGAGCTTCATGTCCAGAGGTTCAAACTGGGAGGGGGGCTGCCGGCTGTGCTGGTGCACATAGGTGATGTGCTGGGCCAACCTGGACAGAGGGAAGGTTAGAAGGAACACACTTTTTAGGGCTACACACCCATGTCCTCTTAGGTGTCCCTCCTTTGGCTCTGCCACTTCCTCACAGTGTAGGAGGGACAAGCTTTCCCGGGAAATCCTCATCAGCATTTCAGCCCCAACCCACCATTTCCCTGAGAACCATGGACCAGCCCCTGCTGCAAAGGGGAGGCTCTGGGGTTTCCAGGAGCGTGGAATTTGTTTTCTGATTCACCTCCCCTCCTCCCTACACAGATCATTACAGGGGACCTCTCTTTGGGTGTTGAGCTTCATTCACCGTAGGTCATTGTCTCGGTCGGGCCGGTCCTGAATCAGCCAGAGGAGGTCAAACCGGGAGAGCAGTGCAGCAGGTAGCTGTATGTTCTGCTCCAGGCTGCGGCGAGGGTTGTAGCGCCCGTAGGCAGGGTTGGCGGCAGCCAGGATGGAGCAGCGGGCATTGAGTGTGGTGAGAATGCCGGCCTTGGCAATGGAGATGGTCTGCTGCTCCATGACCTCGTGGATGGCTGTGCGGTCGGCCTCAGCCATCTTGTCGAACTCATCAATGCAGCACACACCCTGGTCAGCCAGCACCAGGGCCCCACCCTCTAAGGTCAGTTCTCCGCTCACGGAGTCTCTCAGCACAGCTGCCGTAAGCCCCACTCCTGAGGAGCCCCGGCCTGTTGTGTACTGGCCTGGAAGAGAAGAAATAAGGAACCATGAGAGAGAAAGAACAAGAAAGAGAACAAGCAAAAGACAACAAACGGGCCAGGGAGGCGAGGCCTGCGCTGGGATCATTCCACTCCGTCCACCAGGCCTTCTTGAGATGCCCGAGGATCTGTGGGGCACTGGCAATGTCCCCCTTCCCCTCCCACTGGTTCTCTTCAGAACACAACTGTGGCTCACTGAAACCTTGGCTCCTGGGCTCAAGCCATCCTCCGGCCTCAGCCTCCCAAGTAACTGAGACTATAGGCACTCACTACCACACCCAACCAATTTTTAAAACTTTTTAGTAGAGGCCGGGCGCAGTGGCTCACTCCTCTAATCCCAGCACTTTCGGAGGCCGATAACAAGGCGGGCAGATCACGAGGTCAGGAGTTCGAGACCAGCCTGCCCAACACAGTAAACCCTGTCTCTACTAAAAATACAAAAAGTGGCCAAGTGTGGTGGCACGCGCCTGTAGTCCCAGCTACTCGGGAGGCCGAAGCAGGAGAATTGCTTGAACCTGGGAGGCAGAGGTTGCAGTGAGCCAAGACCATGCCATTGCACTCCAGTCTGGGTGACTGAGACTCCGTCTCAAAAAAAAAACAAAACACAAAACAATACCCAAACAAACAAAAAAAACTTTTTAGGCCGGGTGCGGTGGCTCATGCCTGTAATCCCAGCACTTTGGGAGGCCGAGGCGGGCGGATCACGAGGTCAGGATATCGAGACCATCCTGGCTAACACAGTGAAACCCCGTCTCTATTAAAAATACAAAGAATTAGCTGGGCGTGGTGGCGGGCGCCTGTAGTCCCAGCTACTCGGGAGGCTGAGGCAGAAGAATGGCGTGACCCCAGGAGGCGGAGCTTGCAGTGAACCGAGATAGCGCCACTGCACTCTGGCCTGGGCGAAAGAGCGAGCCTCTCTCTCAAAAAAAAAAAAAAAAAAAAAAAAAATAGTAGACATGGAAGCAATCTCAAAATCCTGGCCTCAAATGATTCTCCTGCCTCAGCCTCTCAGAGCACTGGGATTACAGGCGTGAGCAAACATGCACCCCTACTTTTTGAATAAACACTGTGGTCCTGTCTGTCACTATATTCACCTCCTGCAAAGCCCAACTACTTACTGCGGGGCGCCAGCCGATCGATGTATGACAGGAGCTGAGACTTGGCCACACCAGGATCCCCCATCAGACAGATGTTGATGTTGCCTGGAGGAAGGGAAGGCAGCCCTGGAACGACTCTTCTCCCAGTGCTTTGCCAACAACAGAGCAATTTTGAGTTCTGCCTCCCCCTAACACCCAGCACTATTTCTAAGCCCTCCCTGTGTCCACGAAGGCAAGATGTCCACTCATACTGTGACCTACAGGGACACTTGTCATCCTTTTTTCCTCCTAAATGACTTCATCCACCCTGAGCCTCTCCCTTGTTTCTTCTTACCCCGGATTTTCATGCCTCGAGGAGACTGGTCCACACCCCCCACTAGCAGGAGCAGCAGTGCCTTCTTCACATCTTCGTGCCCGTATATTTCTGGGGCGATTGAAGCTGCCAGCTTTTCGTAGAAATCCTCCTCTGTAGAGAAGTTAAGGTTGTTTTATTTTCTGGGGGAAAAGGGAACTAGGATGTAAATGGAATTTCCTCTCTCTCCCCTGCCCCTCACCTGCAATTTGCCTCAGCTCCTCCCTGGTGAGCTCTCCAGCCCCAGACTCATCATCCTCACTCTTGTTCATCTTCACAATCCGATGGGCTTCCAGGTAGGTTTCTGAGAGTAAACCCTTGGGCAGGAAAATACCAGGATACAGATGTAATCCCTTCAACTTGCCCATCACTGGATTCCCTAACAATTTCTTGACAAATCCCTGCGTTCTGTTTTGTTTGGGGTTTTGCTGCTCTTTTCTCTGTGTGGGTAGAATGAGTAGGTGAGGGAAAAGGGGATGATCCATTCCTCATGTCAAACTCTTCCTTACCTGTACCACCTGTCGGAACCCAGTGCGCAGGATTGGCAAGAAGATACCAGTGACGCTGACGTGGTCTCCAGGCTGGGCAATCCTTGTGTTCTCTCCTTCTACCAGCACTGTGATACTACGAGGGATATTTCCCACAGGCACCTGATCACTCTAGGGGAGGGAAGGGCACATAAGACTAGGAGAAATGGACAAGGACCCAACCTTCCCTCCCTAGGCATCCCACTCAAAGGCTCCCAGGCTACCCAGCCACAGACAAGCCCACAGCAGGGGTGCTGAGACCTCCTTTCCCCTTCCCAAGGCTCTCAGGAAATTCTAGTTCCACCTCCCTCCTGCACTTCCCTGTTTTGTTCTTCTTTCTTCCTGCCATTCCACAAGTGACTACAGGATTCAAGTGGACTCCCGATCCACCTGCCCAGGGCCATGTACCCCAAACTCACATGTTCTTGAATCTTCATCTCCTGGAATTTGATGAATCTGGAGCCCCGTGTCTGCAGATACAGCCGCCCTCCTGAGCGGTTGGTTTGGCACTCCTGGCTTGGGCACATGATCAGAGGCATGAAAGTGGGAGACTGGATCTAGGACGTGAGAACAGAAACACCAAAGGAAGTCAGAAGGAAAAGAGCCCCATTGGGTCGGTCCTTTGAATCACATTTTCTCTTCATGGCAGACATCTTGTAAGTGTCAAGAACCCTCTGAACTTACTCTGGGTCAACAACAAACACCCAGAAAATAGGTAGAAAGACCACTACATACCCAAGAATGAAAGGCGAACACACAGGCAACTTTTACAACCAAATAAAACAATAGGCATCACAGGATCAAATTAATCTCTACAAAACAACTAATGGGTAAGTGCTTTCCTGCTCCTTGCTCCACACGTACCGGCTGGTAGGTCTCTGCCCCACACTGGTCACAAGTGTAAGTGGCCACCACCATCTTGGGTTTGACTTCAGAGACACGAGTGACGATTCCACGCACAGTTACCAACTTCCCCACAGAGTCAGCCCGCACTTCCCGGATCACACGAGGCTTGTTGCTGCTAGGGCCTTGAAAATACAGCTCACTAAGGGGAGAAAACAGTCACAAACAAGATCCTGGAGAACCAATCCCTACATCTTTCCCGACAGAGACCACTCACAATCTGCGCATGAGTTCAGCAGGGTACTGGTTCTGGGGGCTTCGGACCATCCCAGGGTCCCGACTCCGCTGCTCCATCATTAGCCGATGCTCAATGTAAACGTCCAGGACATCTTTATTTACCACCTAAAGGAGAAGAACAAAAAAAAAAAAAAAAAAAAAAAAAAAAAAAAATGAGCAACAGGATGGGGAAAGGAGAGCACAGAGAACACCAGGCAGAAGTGCCCCTCCTTTCTGCCTGCTCAGAAAACATCAGTATCTGAGCAGCCTCTCTACAGAAGCTTAAACGCCTCGCCCTTTGTTTGCCATTGTTCTCTAACCACTCACTTCCCTCTCCTTGTACTGAGGCAGCAGCTCTTGTACGGCATCAGCAAAGAGCTTCGCGTAGCGCCTGGCATTCTCACAAATTGAGTCCACCAACTCGGGGTCATCCTCGGCTACGTCGTCCAGGTCCACATACAGAGCCACCTGTTCCCGATGGGCCAGCCGAACCTCAAGTGGGGAAGAGACAGAAACACCTCAGAGCCACATTCACCTTGCTCACCAGTGTTCATATGTGAAAATGCATCACTGAGAACTCAGCACAGGCTCTGGGCATCCACAGGGGAGAACACAGCGCCACACAGAGCGATACTCGCTTTTCAGCCCTCAAATCCTCTAATTGTTATGTCTTTAATAAAACAAGCCAAGCTGCTGCTTATGGCTCCTTAAGCACCCCGCTCCCCATTCCCTTTACCCAATCTTAGACTTACCAACTGGTTCCCATACTTGAACTGCTTCTTCCCAAGTTCATCATCCTGGTAGAACTCTTGTAAGAACTTCTTAACCTTTTCTGTAACATGAAATGTAAAACCGTAAGACACAAACTTTAAGACAAATCTTAGATACCCATTTTCGCTTAAAACACGACCTATGAACTAATTAATAATATGAGCATTTAAATAAACCTACCGAATTCTCCCCAAAGTGGGCATAACTCTTTTTCACAAGTCTGTTTCTAACCAGCGAAGAATAAAGAGCCCGTGGCAGGGCACAGGGCCATCCAACATCTCCCCGGGGGAATTCCGGTCCCTACTTTAGTTTAAAATTCCAGCGCCCTTCCCCATTGGCCCCTCACACTCCGGTCTCAAGGTTCTCAGCTTTCTTTCCACCCCTATGATCCCCCGCCTTCTTTGGGTCCCCTTAGCCCCTGATTTCACCGGGACCTCCGCCACCGCACCCCACCCCCGCTCCCGCCATCGCTTCCGCTCTTAGTAAACAAAGAAGCACATGGGCCCGGATTCCAGCCGCTTCACAGCTCGGGATTCCTCCGCCCAGGGCGGGAGCCAGTCCAGCCATTGGCCATCACACCCAGAGACACCGCGATCCCAGCCCACTGCCGCCTTTCCCGGGCCCGAGCGAAGCTCCGGATCCCAGGCACGCCCCCCCGGGCCGCAGCTCTCTCCGCGGCCGCCGCGCGGAAGGACACTGTTTACACGACACTCCCTCCAGCCTCCTCGCGCCACTTCCGCCCGGCTCCACTTCCGCTCGGAGGGCGGCCTCAAATGGCCAATCCCGGCGCGCAGCGGCCCCGGCCTGCCCGCCCCCGGGGCCTACGCGCGCCTCGGGAGGGCGCGGGAACCCGGGAATGCACAAAAGCGCGAAGGAAAGCGGGCACGGGAGCCCAGAGCCCTTAAGACTCTCCTGAGGTCCTGGGCGCGACTTTTCCCTGTGCAGCCCCCAGCCGGGTTAGCGCCCCCCCAAGCTCCCAACCCCACGACCCTAACACCTTTACCAGGTGGGATTACTAGCTTTTCTTCAACATCGATGGCCCCCCGCACGCTTCCCAGGCCCCGTGGGCCTTAGCAAGGCCACAGCTCGACCCTGCCTCTGGCCTCGCGCACCCCAGAACCCGCCGACCCCGGTCCCCCAAGACCCCAGCTCACACCAACAGGTGTTCCCCGGGAGGCTCCCCGCGCAGGACGCCCTCCCAGGCTCGTAGACCCGTACCCTTCTCTAGCGCGTAGTCCTTCAGTGCCATCGCTGCCGAGGGCCGTGCGGCAGCGCTTGGCGGGCTCAGAGGTCTTGCTCCTGGGGAAGCTGAGAACCTCCGCGCGGTGGACTGTGGCCGGCCAACCGAAATTGGCGCGAAACGTCGCCCCCCACGTGACCGGCGCCACTGCGTGCGGGCCAATCGGACCAGGAAGCCCTCTTCACCTCCCGCTAGCCGCAAGCCAATCACCGTGCGGGCCTGGAATGAGTGACGGGGAGGCGGTGCGGGCGTCGGAAGGGAATCTCCGGGCGGGGTAGTGCAGGCGCCGGGTTTCCCGCGGTCCGAGCTGGCGCGGGCGGAGGAGAATCGCTCTTAAAGGGCCAGCGCACACGCGTTCTTTTGTTCCGGGGCCGCAGGGCGGGGCAGGCCCGACTTTCGCCGTCTTCTTGTCTGCTCTCCAGAACGGCCATGATTTCCCAATTCTTCATTCTGTCCTCCAAGGGGGACCCGCTCATCTACAAAGACTGTATCCTAGACCCTTGGGGCTGGGAAGGGGCGGAGGGGCCGGGCGGGAGGGGCGCCCAGGGCCAGCCTGTGTCGCAGGATCCTTCACTGAGTCCTTCCACCCGCCAGTCCGCGGGGACAGTGGCGGCCGGGATGTGGCCGAGCTCTTCTACCGGAAGCTGACGGGACTGCCAGGAGACGAGTCCCCGGTTGTCATGGTAACCAGTGGCGGGAGGCGGGTGAGGAGCGGGGCCCCGTCGGGCCGGGTGGGCGCCAGCTCCCTCCCAGGACTGGTTCATTGGTAGATTCCACTTGGGGGGTCCATTCCTCCAAATAAAGCTAACGTGAGGCCCGGCGCGGTGGCTCACGCCTGTAATCCCAGCACTTTGGGAGACCGAGGCGGGCGGATCACCTGAGGTCAGGAGTTCGAAATCAGCCTGGCCAACATGGTGAAACTCCGCCTCTACTAAAAATACAAAAAAAAAAAAAACATAGCTGGGCGTGGTGGCGGGCGCCTGTAATCCCATCTACTCGGGAAGCTGAGGCATGAGAATCGCTTGAATCCAAGAGGCGGAGGTTGCAGTGAGCCGAGATCCGGACACCGCACTCCAGCCTGGGAGACAGAGCGAGACTCCCTCTCGGGGTAGGTGGGGGTGGGGAAAAAAAAAAAAAGAGTCAATCGGGCGCCAGCAACACACCAGGCCCAGCTCCCTGCGTGACTCCATCCTCAGCAACTCGGGGTAGTTACTGTAATTAACCCCCTTTCCACATTGGGAAGCTGGGCCCAGGCATATGTCATGTATCTCCTAAAGGCACTGCTGTTGTGACTAGTAAGAGGCATCGGGATCCGAGCTCAGGTCTCCTGGGTTCTGATCACTCCACCTCCCTTTTTTTAACGCCTCTCTTCTACCTGCCTGTGTCTCAGCATCACCATGGCCGTCATTTCATTCACATCAGACACAGCGGCCTCTATTTGGTGGTCACAACTTCAGAAAACGTTTCTCCATTCAGCCTCCTAGAACTGCTCTCCAGGTGAGGAGGGTTGGGCTGGGCACCTGGTAGCTAGGAGGGGTCTGAGAGGAGGAGAAAATACACGCTCCAAGTGTTTCCTCAGGTTGGCCACCCTTCTGGGCGATTACTGTGGCTCCCTGGGCGAGGGGACCATCTCCCGCAATGTGGCTCTGGTATACGAACTCCTGGATGAAGTGCTGGTGAGAATCAACAATCCCCTTCTGTGGCCCCCACCCAATTCCCCTGAAGATACATCTGCTCTTCTACTGTGGGATGCCGTGGTTAGGAGGCCAAGTCTACCTTTTTTTTTTTTTTTTTTTTTTTTTTTGCTTTTAGAGACAGGGTCTTGCTCTGTTGCCCAGGCTGGACTGCAGTGGTGCAGTTATAGCTCACTGCAGCCTGGAACTCCTGGGCTCAAGCCGTCCTCCTGCCCCAGCCTCCCCTGTGCCTAGCTAATTGTTTATTTTTTGTAGAGACTAGAGTCTCGCTGTGTTGCCCAGGCTGGTCTTGAACTCATGGCCTCAAGCCATTCTCCTACGTCTCGGCTTTCCAAAGCGCTGAGAGTACAGGAGTGAGTCACCATGCCTGGCCCCACTCCCCCTCTTTACCCCTTCCCTCCACTGATCACTCAGACTGTCCTTCCTTTACCACTAGGACTATGGCTATGTACAGACCACATCCACGGAGATGCTGAGGAATTTCATCCAGACGGAAGCTGTGGTCAGCAAGCCCTTCAGCCTCTTTGACCTCAGCAGCGTTGGCTTGGTCAGTAGAGGGAAAGAGGAGGGTGAGGAAAGAGAAGAGGGGTTGGCTGGGGTTGTCAGACCTGATGATTGATTGCTTTGGATGCTTTACAGTTTGGGGCTGAGACACAACAGAGCAAAGTGGCCCCCAGCAGTGCAGCCAGCCGCCCCGTCCTGTCCAGTCGCTCTGACCAGGTGAGGGAAAGATCCATGGGGTCAGACGCTCTGGTTTTGCTCTGGGATCCGGGAGTCCAAGATTTTAGGTCGGGCACAGCGGCTCACGCCTGTAGTCCCAGCACTTTGGGAGGCCGAGGTGGGCAGATCACCTGATGCCAGGAGTTTCAGAGCAGCCTGGCCAACATGGTGAAAACCTGTCTCTACTAAAAATGCAAAAAAAAAAAAAAAAAAAAGAAAAAGAAAAAGATTTTGGCACATCTCCCACCTCCCCCAGATGTGGGTGGAGGTGGGAGATGATCCCTTCCATCACCCATGTCCTCACCCTAGAGCTGTAGCTTTGACTGTCCTGTCCTTTCTCCCTGTCTGTCCATTTCAGAACATAGGCTATTCTGCTTCCAACCACCCAAATTCTCTCTCTTTCTCAGAGCCAAAAGAATGAAGTTTTTTTGGATGTGGTCGAGAGATTGTCTGTACTGATAGCATCTAATGTAAGTTTGAGCTCCCAAACCTGGAGCTGAGGACAGATGGGACTTGGGAAACATGGTGGGGTGGCTAAGACTCCCAGCAACGGCCGGGCACAGTGGCTCATGCTTGTAATCCCAGTGCTTTGGGAGGCCGAGGTGGGAGAATTACTTGGGGCCAGGAGTTTGAAACCAGCCTGGGCAACATAGCCAGACCCCGTCTCTACAAAAAATACAAATAAACAAATTACCCAGACATGGTAGTGTACACCTGCTGTCCCAGCTACTTGGGAGGCTGAGCCAGGAGGATCACTTGAGCCCAGGAGGTTAAGGCTGCAGTAAGCCAAGATCGAGTCACTGCACGCTAGCCCTGTCTCTTAAAAAAAATAAGATGACAGAGCAAGACCCTGTCTCTTAAAAAAAATAAGTAAAAAAGGCTGGGCACAGTGGCTCATGCCTGTAATCCCAGCACTTTGAGAGGCCGAGGTGGGTGGATCACTTAAGGTCAGGAGTTTGAGACCAGCCTGGCCAACACAGTGAAACTCCGTCTCTACTAAAAATACAAAAATTAGCTACTTATGGTGGCAGGCATCTGTAATCCTAGCTACTTGTGAGGCTGAGGCAGGAGAATGTCTTGAACCTGGGAGGTGGAGGTTGCAGTGAGCCGAGATCACGCCACTGCCAGCCTGGGCGACAGAGCGAGACCGTCTCAAAAAAAGAAAGAAAAAAAGACTCTAACCTTGACCCCCCTGCCTCTCAGGGATCCCTGCTGAAGGTGGATGTGCAGGGAGAGATTCGGCTCAAGAGCTTCCTTCCTAGCGGCTCTGGTGAGGCATCTGCAGGCAGGACCAAGGGTTGGGGTTAGGGCGGGTTCCTTGGTGTCTTAAACCATGGCATTGCTGAGCTCTCCTGATGGTCTCTCCTCCGACAGAGATGCGCATTGGCTTGACGGAAGAGTTTTGTGTGGGGAAGTCAGAGCTGAGAGGTGAGGAGAAAGTGGGTCTTTCTCCCCTTGGAGTAGGTCATTGCCAGAGTTCATGGAGAGAAGTCAGACAGAGCCTCCCCTCTCCTTGCTCCTCTCCCAAAACATGAGTCAGGAGAGAAGTCTCTCTCTCTCTCTCTCTTTCCAGGTTATGGGCCAGGAATCCGGGTCGATGAAGTCTCGTTTCACAGCTCTGTGAATCTGGACGAATTTGAGTCTCATCGAATCCTCCGCTTGCAACCACCTCAGGGCGAGGTCAGGGTTGGGGTGGCCTCATAAATTCCGTCCACCATGGGGAAGGGGGCAGTGGGGTCGTGAGACCAAACTAACCTTGTTGCTCTCTGGTCTCTCAGCTGACTGTGATGCGGTACCAACTCTCCGATGACCTCCCCTCACCGCTCCCCTTCCGGCTCTTCCCCTCTGTGCAGTGGGACCGAGGCTCAGGCCGGTGAGACAATTTCCTGGGTTCTAGAACTACCTTGGAAGCCAAGCCAAGACCTGTATGTTCCCAAGACTCACTGCGGAGTGGGGGTGGTGGTAGTGGTGATGGAGTGCAAATTGGAAAAGGGCTTGGGTTGGGGCCGGTGGCTCACACCTGTAATCCTAGCACTTTGGGAGGCTGAGGCGGGAGGATCACTTGAGCCCAGGAGTTCCAGACCAGCCTGGGCAACATAGTGAGACCCCATCTCTCTGAAAAAAAAAAAGGAAAAAGCTTTGGCTAACGGAGTTGGGCTGGGCTTCAGCCCTTTTCCCTCTTGGGAGTACAGCCCACACCCACACAGCCCCACGTGGAGGTCCCTGGTGGGGAATGGTGAGATGCCAGTAGAAGATGGCCTGAGTCGTGGTGTTTTACCCTCTCATCCAGGCTCCAGGTTTATCTAAAGTTGCGATGTGACCTGCCCTCAAAGAGGTAAGAGTGAGGCCGGCCTGGCTGAGTTCAGCTCTGTGGGACGGAAGACAGGGCCAGGGCACCTGCTGCTTCTCCCTTCAGATGCAGCTGCCAGCCTCAGAAGCCAGTTAAGGTAGAGGCTGTAGAATTTGGGAAGGTGGGGGGCACCTGTGCTGAAATCCTGTTGTGATATTGAAGAGGAACAGGACAAGGGACTGTGCCTTCCTGGGGCTGACTTTGTTCCCGTCTCCTCTGTAGCCAAGCCCTCAATGTCAGGCTGCACCTCCCCCTGCCTCGAGGGGTGGTCAGGTGAGTGTGTGCACCCACCACGGGGAGATTCCTGGGGAGAGAGTGAGCTCAGCATGACGGGTCTGCCTCAAGAAGGTGCCAAGCCCAGCACCTTCCCTTTCCAAACTCCAGCCTGTCTCAGGAGCTGAGCAGCCCAGAGCAGAAGGCTGAGCTGGCAGAGGGAGCCCTTCGCTGGGACCTGCCTCGGGTGCAAGGAGGCTCTCAACTCTCAGGCCTTTTCCAGGTATTCGCTGTGGACCCCCAGCCCTTCTCCTCCCACCTTCACTTGCAGCCCCCACCCCACCCTCCCGAAGCAGCTGCTGCCTGGTTCCCCCAGCGTGGTCAGCTTCTTGCCCTCCTTCCTCTCCCTGCCTCTGCCCCTCACAGATGGACGTCCCAGGGCCCCCAGGACCTCCCAGCCATGGGCTCTCCACCTCGGCCTCTCCTCTGGGGCTGGGCCCTGCCAGTCTCTCCTTCGAGCTTCCCCGGCACACGTGCTCTGGCCTCCAGGTCCGATTCCTCAGGCTGGCCTTCAGGCCATGCGGCAATGCCAACCCCCACAAGTGGGTGCGACACCTAAGCCACAGCGATGCCTATGTCATTCGGATCTGAGGCTCCCCAAATGAGGACATGGCGGCCAAGGCGGCAGTTTGTCCCACGGGAGGATAGTCGTTTCTTTTCCAGCCTCCTGGCCTTCGGACTCTGAATCTGGGCAGGAAGAGTCCTCAGTCCCAAGACCAGGAGGGGGCAATGGGCCCAGCCTTTCCGTGGTATCTGATGCAGGAAGGACTGCAGTGGATCAGAACTTACAAACCAAACTTTTATTCTGAGAAACTGGCTGTACAATATCTAAAAAGAAAGTGACATGAAGGAAGCAATCTACAACTTCCTTCCGCTTAGCGTGCATGCATGTGTGTACGTGCACGTGTGTACATGTCTGCATGTGTGGGAATCCGGGGGCTGGCAGGTGGAGCATCACGGAGCAGGCTGAGGGGAGCCGGAGTTGGACTGGGAGCCATTGGCTTTTGGAGTCCCTGGAGCTGGAGGGGGACTGTCCCCAGCTTCCTGCTTCCCCCCACAAAGGGCACTGCCGCTGAGTGGGGACGGGGACGATGCCGGGGGAGGAACTGGAGAAGGATGGGAGGTGGGGCCTCCTTTGCCCTCCCCTGTTGGGGGAAGTGAGACCACGATGTACTTCTGGACACTCCCAGGACCAGAGGGAGCAGTGCTGGGGGGTGCGGTGGTGGCGGTGGAGACCAGCTTGACGATGGGCTGCACGCTGGGGACGGTGGTGGTGACGGGCGAAGTGGTGGTGGAACCTGAGCCAGGGGCGGAGGTGCTGAGGGACAGGACCTGGATAGAAAGGAAAGGCAGGCCGCTTGCCCTGTGCCCTCCCTGCCCCCCAGAGGCCTGGCGAGGACGCTTCACTCGCTCCCTGCCTGAACAAGTTGTTCCTGTAGTTCACCCTGTAGACAGCTGTGGCTGGAGACCTTGTTCATGCAGGGCAGCTACAGCCCTGCAGGACCGTGGTGGGCGCCTCTTCCAGCTCTTGACTTGGGGCCCAGAGGGGACTGTGCTCTACTCCTGGGCCTCCCCAGGGTGCTCTGAGGTAACCCAGGCCCTCCAGATGCTCCCTGTCCCACACAGCTCTGCATACCTGCTGGGTGGATGGGGCGCTGGAGGACGATGACATTACAATAAACTTGGTTGGAGGAGGGGAAGGCTGTGGTGGGGCAGCCGCTCGTGCAGACACCAGTGTCTGGACAGGAAGTGCGATGGAGCCAGGAACCTTCAGCAAGCCAGGGGTGCGAGGGCCAGGCTGTGGGGCCTGGGAGAGGGTCAGCGTGGGCCGGGGCTGCGGGGAGAAGAGGAAAGGGGGAAGTGGCAGCATCTATTAAGAAGAGGAGTCTGAAGGGAGAGGCCTGGGCTCCCCTCGCTCTTCCTCAGTGGCTCTCACTGGGGCTGGGGCATCCTCACTCAGGGCCTAGTTGCCCTGAGACTGCTGACTGAGGGCACATGTGGCTGTGCGCGAGTGCCTGTCCCACACAGGGGTTCTCCTCTGCTTCCTCCTATTCCTCCTCCCCACCCGGCCACGGACCTGCGTGATGGTCAGAGTGGTCCTGTTGACCTGCTGAGCCTGCAGAGCAGCCTGGGCCCGAGCCTTGACCACCTGGGAGCAGAGGAGGGGCCCAAGGGACCCGAATTCTGCCCGATAGGCGTCCTGATTGTCAGGCGGTGGGCGCAGCTTTGCCAGAACAGGAGCACAGTGTTTCTGCAGAACAGAAAAAAAGCCAGGTAGAGGGAGGGCTGGTGAAAAAAACCAGGTAGAGGGAGGGCTGGTGAAAAAAGCCAGGTAGAGGGAGGGCTGGGGAAAAAAGCCAGGTAGAGGGAGGGCTGGGGAAAAAAGCCAGGTAGAGGGAGGGCTGGTGACACTCTTGAGAAGAACCTTGGGGATGGGTAAAAAAGGACATTCCTTATCATCTCAGTGCCCCTGTTGGAGGCCAAATTATGCTGAACTATTAGTGTGTGTACAGAACACTGTGGGCTTTCTCATAAGAAAAGATGGGCACGGGGCCAGGTGCAGCATCTTAGGCCTGTATCCCAGCACTTGGGAGGCTGAGGTGGGCGGATCACTTGAGGTCAAGAGCCTGGCCAAAATGGAGAAACCTCATCTCCACTAAAAATACAAAAACTAGCCAGGCATGGTGGCACGCACCTGTAGTCCCAGCTACTGGGGAGGTTGAGGTACTAGAATGCTTGAACCCAGGTGGTGGAGGCTGCAGTGAGCAGAGGTTGCATCAGTGCACTCCAGCTTGGGTGACAGAGTGAGACTGTCTCAGAAAAAAAAAAAAAAAAAAGAATGGCTGGGTGTGGTGGTTCACGCCTGTAATCCCAGCACTTTGGGAGGCTGAGGCTGGCAGATCACCTGAGGTCAGGAGCTCAAGATCAGCCTGGCCAATATGGTGAAACCCCATCTCTACTAAAAATACAAAAAATTAGCCAGGCATGGTGGCGTGTGCCTGTGGTCCCAGCTACTTGGGAGGCTGAGGCATGAGAATTGCTTGAACCTGAGAGGCAGAGGTTGCAGTGAGCCTGAGATCGCACCACTGCACTCCAGCCTGGGTTACAGAGTGAGACTCCATCTCAAAAAAAGAAAAAGAAAAAGAAAACATGGGCACTAACGTGTGAATGAACTTGCTAAATACTGTGGCAGGATGGTTAATCAAGAGCGCATTTGCCTTGTACAGAGAAGACCACAGAGTAACAGGAGCATTGGGGAAGGATGGTCCAAATGCCACAGGCTGAGCGTGTTAAGCCCTTCTTTTTTGGGGGGCAGTGGTCTCCCTCTGTAACCCAGGCTGGAGTGCAGTGGCACGATCATAGCTCACTGTAGCCTTGAACTCCTGGGTTCAAGCAATCCTCCCACCTCGGCCTCCCTAGTAGCTGGGACCACAGACACGTCACCACTCCCGGCTTTTTGGTTTTTTTTGCAGGTGGGATCTTGCTACGTTGTCCAGGCTGGCCTCATACTCCTAGGCTCCCAGAGTGCTGGGATTACAGGCAGAAGCCATCATGCCCAGCCCCCTTATTTCTTACTCAGTCTAATCTCAGTCTTTCCATCTGTAAAATAGTATCAGACTCTGCAATGTCCTCTGAAAACATGAGGCAAAGATGGGAGTAAGTGAATAAAATATGCCATATGCTTGCTAAACACCGCCTGTGTCTCAGTGGGCAGGTGTGGGGACAGGGGCTTCGGTCACCAGCAGGAGGCTCTGCACATGGTCTGCTCCAATCCGGTCAATGTTGCTCAGCACAGGGCCGTCCAGCACACTGCGGATCCGCTCCCCTTCCTGCTGCAGCCGGGGCAGAATCAGAGTCTTGATAACCTGTTGGAAGGGAAAGGGACAAGCAAAAGCCGGAGGGTGGAGGGTCACCAGGGTCTCCCAGATGGGGGTACAGTGCCCTCTATAACCTCATGACTGTGTCCCCTCCCCCATTTCTTCCTCCCAGAGGCCTAACATCGTGTCCCAGCTCAGCCAAGCCTGCGATGGAGCCATAACGAGTCGTCCAGGGCGTCTTCTCGTCCACCCAGCTCTGTAAGGGGAAGGAAATAAACTAAGATGAAGGGGTCTGAAAGGATGATTGATAGGGACCTAAGTCTTTCATAGACACTTTCCTTGTAAATCATTAAGACATTACAATGAGGCCAGACGTGGTGGCTCGCACCTGTAATCCCAGCACTTTGGGAGGCCGAGGCAGGCAGATCACCTGAGGTCAGGAGTTCCAGACCACCCTAGTCAACATGGTGAAACTCTGTCTCTACTAAAAATACAAAAATTAGCCAGTTGTGGCCAGGTGCAGTGGCTCACACCTGTAATCCCAGCACTTTGGGAGGCCAAGGCAGGCAGATCACCTGAGGTCGGGAGTTCTAGAGCAGCCTGACCAACATGGAGAAACCCCGTCTCTACTAAAAACACAAAATTAGCTGGGTGTGGCGGCACATGCCTGTAATCCCAGCTACTCGGGAGGCTGAGGCAGGAGAATCATTGGAACCCAGGAGGCGGAGGTTGTGGTAAGCCAAGATCGCACCATTGCACTCCAGCCTGGATAAGAAGAGCGAAACTCCATCTCAAAAAAACAAACAAAAAAAATTAGCCAGTTGTGGTGGCAGGTGCCTGTAATCCCAAGTACTCAAGAGTCTGAGGCAGAAGAATCGCTTGAACCCAGGAGGCAGAGGGTGCGGTCAGCAGAGATCGCACCACTGCACTCCAGCCTGGGCAAGAGCGAGACTCCATCTCAAAAAAAAAAAAAAAAGGTATTACAGACAAGCCTCAAGACCCTTAGACCCCCACAAGTTCCAATCCCTCTTCCCTCTGCCCCCTTGTTTCCAGTGTCACTTCCCCCAACCAGAGGTGGCCAGTGATGAAGCAAATGACGCTCAAGTTTTCCTGGCTCACCTTGGTGAAGGTCTTGGTGATCCGGGACTGGATGTTGTTAGTGGTTGTGCTAAAATGCTTGCAGATCTGGGCCACCAGGCGGGCAGCAAAGTCTCGGAGTGCCCAGTGATTGTCCACATCTGGTCGCAGGCACAACTGTCTGCTCACGATGCAGGTCATCACAGCCGGAATCAGCTCATGGACCTAAGGGAGAAAGGGCGGGACAGCTGATTCTGGTTTTGTTTGTTTGCTTGAGATAAAGTCTTGCTCTGTCACCCAGGCTGGTGTGCAGGGACACAATCATGGCTAACTGCAGCATCAATCTCCCGGGCTCAAGCAATTCTCCCATCTCAGCCTCCCAGGTAGCTGGGGCCACAGGTGTGCACCACCATGCCTGGCTAATTTTGTTTTGGTTAATTTTTTTTGTAGAGATAACAGTCTCACTACTGTCCTCAGGCTGTCCTCAAACTCCTGAGCTCAAGCAATCCTCCCACTTCGGCCTCCCAAAGTTGCTGGGATTTCAGGTGTGAGCCACTGCTGACCACTGACTTCCTGTTTGTGGCAGCAGGGTCCCTAGTCCCCGGAAGGGAGGATGGGCAGGATCACTCACGTATTTTTCTAGATAGAGCGTGGGGTTGTCCATCAGCGCTTTCACCATACGCATCAAGTAGATGAGTAGGGCCAGGTTGTTCTGAACCACGTTCACACGGACCTGTGGGAGGGAGGAGTGCTGGGCATGGGGCAGGGAGACCCTCACAGGAGCTTCCACTGCCGTCCCTGCACTGTGGAACCTCATGCTCTCACCCCCTCCGAGATAAAGGTACTGAACCGTGGCAGCATCTGATACAGCCCGGGGTCCGTGGCAATGCTTTGCAGGGCTTCCTGTGGGAGGAGGGAAGCCAGTCAGGTGGGGGTGGGATGTGGGGAGCAATTCATAGGGCCCCCAGGAGGAGGAGTCTCAGGGCCAGGGCAAGCTGGTGGGGCCCTCACCGCCCTCTTGGCCTCACAGGAGCCCACGCAGGCCTCGGTGATCTCCTTGTAGTAGAGCTGCTGCTCCACAGACAACTCGTGGATGCTCCGGGGCTTCAGTCGCAAGGGGGCCCCCTCCAGCAAGGGCGGCGCCTTCTTCTCTTTCCCTGTGTGATTGGAAAGGTGGGTCTGACAAAGAAAGCTCCAGAAGAAACCTCAGTAACAGAAGAACCTTAACCCTCCACTTCCCCTGAGACCCAGGAGACCTGGCTTCTTAGGCTTCCCCATCCTTTCTGGGGCTCTGGCCCTGACCTCAGCCACTTCACCAATGGCCACATGGAGGCCTGGCATGGTGGCTCACACCTGTAATCCCAGCACTTTGGGAGGCCAAGGCGGGCGGATCACATGAGGCTGAGTTTGAGACCAGCCTGGCCAACATAGCAAAACCCTGTCTCTACTAAAAAAAATTACAAAAATTAGCCGGGCGTGGTGGTGGGCACCTGTAAGCCCAGCTACTCAGGAGGCTGAGGCAGGAGAGTCGCTTGAACCCTGGAGGTGGAGGTTGCAGTGAGCTGAGATCGTACCACTACACTCCAGCCTGGGTGACAGAGTGAGACTCTGTCTCAAAAACAAAAAAAAAGGAAACAAAACAAACGGCCATGTGGCTTTGGGCAAGAGTCCAGAGAGGCCTGGCCTAGGAGGACTGACCTTTGCCGTCGGCTGTGGTGGCCCCTTGACCTTTGCCCTTCAGGGGTCCGTCTTCCTCCTGGCCTGGCTTGGCTGACTTCAGGGGTTCTGTGGCTTCGGCCTTCTGTTGCTCTTTGGGAGCTGGTGGGAAAGCAGGCACAGCAGGAGGGGTGATGAGAGTAGTAGGAAAAGTAAAAGGTGGGAGGAGGCCGGACGCGGTGGCTCATGCCTGTAATCCCAGCACTTTGGGAGGCCAAGGCGGGTGGATCACCTCAGGTCAGAAGTTCGAGACCAGCCTGGCCAACATGGTGAAACCTCGTGTCTACTAAAATTACAAAAAATTAGCCGGGCGTGGTGGTGTGTGCCTGTAGTCCCAGCTACTCAGGAGGCTGAGACACAAGAATCGCATGAACCCAGGAGGCACAGGTTTGCAGTGAGCCAAGATTGCGCCACTGCACTCCAGCACTCCTGCACTCCAGCACAGGCAACAGAGTGAGACTCCGTCTCAAAAAAAAAGGTGGAAGGAAGGGGAAAGGGACCCAGAGACCCAGAGGGTGGGGCATGGAGGTTACCTGGGGGCGGGTTCTCGGGGATAGCTGGCTGGCAGCCCTCGATGCTCAGCCAATGAGCTGCAAGGAAGGCAGGTGTCAAGGTGAATTGCCACGCATGGACACTGGGGAGTTGCCCCATGCTATGGAAGCGTGTTTCCACTCCTGCTCCCCTTGCAACTCACCAGGGATCTCACACTGAGCTTTTCTTCTATTGTGCGGCTCCTCACACCCACACACATCTGTCCTCCTTTCCCTCCTCCCTGCCACCCTGCTCTCCCCTCCCCCAACCTTTGAGGCAGACGTCCAGGGGCACCCGGGGCAGAGGGGTATTGATGATGTCGCTCAGATCAACCTCCTTCTCCTCGTAGAAGTAAAGCTCCCGGCCCCCACCAGAGGCGAAGCGGAAAGGAATGAACTCCTGGGCGTGGAAGCCATAGAGCGGCTGTGGCAGGAGAGAGGGGCATGGGTAAGAAGGGAGCCGGAGGAGACCTGGCTGAAGGATGGCGTCTCACCCCATCCCCATTGCCCTGTCCCCATCACCCGCCCCCTGCCTGTCTCCCCAAATCACCTCGACGTTCTTTAGCTTCAAGGCGTAGTCAATGTCACTGGTGGTGAGCTTCTGCCGCTTCCCCATGTGCATGAACTTCAAGGCATCCTGGGGTCGGTGACAGAACAGACATCAGCCCAAAATCCTAAGGACGGGGCCCTGGGTGACGTGGACCCAACGTAGAGCTGGACAGAAGGGCCGGGTCACCTGTGCGATCTCTTTGATGCGGTAGCTGACCTCATCCGTTAGCAGCTGGCAGGTCTCCTCCTGAATCTGGGCGATGCCCATGGATTCAGCCACCACCTTCATGGACTCCGAGGGCAGCACAGTGTTGCTAAGCTTCAGCTTCTTCTCCTCAGCCATTCTGGAGTCCCTCTTCTCCTCCCTGGAAGGATGAAGCCCCCGGTGGAGAGACGGAGACCCTGGCAGAGGAACGGGGCAGGCAGAAGAAAAAGAAACGTGAGACACCGGGAGAGGGCCAACAAAGGGAGGACAGTGGAGACAGGGGAGGAACTCGGAGTGTCTTATGTCCATCCCCACGTGAGTCAGCCCTGAGGTGTAACAGAGAAAGATACAAATCTGGGCTGGGGCCAGGTTCAGTGGCTCACGCCTGTAATCCCACCAGCACTTTGGGAGGACGAGGCGGGCGGATCACTTGAGGTCAGGAATTCGAGACCAGCCTGGCCAACATGGAGAAACCCCATCTCTACTAAAAATACAAAAATTAGCAGGGCGTGGTAGTGCACACCTGTAATCCCAGCTACTAGGGAGGCTAAGGCAGGAGAATCACTTGAACCCAGAGGGCAGAGGTTGCAGTGAGCCGAGATCACGCCACTGCACTCCAGCCAGGGTGACTCCGTCTCAGGAAAAAAAAAAAAAAAATCTGGACTGGGCCTAGTGGCTCATGCCTGTAATTCCAACACTTTGGGAGCCCAAGGTAGGAGGATCGCTTGAGCCCAGCAGTTCACGACCAGCATGGACAACACAGTGAGACCCCATCTGTACAAAAAATACAAAAATTAGCTGGGTATGCAGGCTCATGGCTGTTGTTCTAGCTACTCAGGAGGCAGAGGTGGGAAAACTGATAGAGCCCAGGAGCTCCCAGGCTCAAGCAATCCTCACACCTCAGCCTCCCAAGTAGCTGGGACTATAGGTGTGTACCACTACGCACAGCCAATTTTTTGCAGGGGCAGGGGCAGAGACAGAGTCTATGTTGTCCAGGCTGGTCTTGAACTGCTGGGCTCACGCAGTCCTCCTGCTTCGGCCTCCCAAAGTGTTGGAATTACAGGCCTGAGCCACCAGGCCCAGCCCAGATTTCTATCTTTTTCTGTTACACCTCAGGGCTTCAATCCCACCACTTTGAAGTTTTGGGCTCAAGCAATCCTCCAGCGTTGGCCTCTCAAAGTGTTGGAATTAAAGGCGTGAGCCGAAGTGTCTGGCCCAGGCTCAGCTTTCCTTATCTTCATAGCAATGCCATCCATCCAGACACTTGTTCTTTATCTGAGCCTTCACATCAAATCCACCAGGTAGGCCAGGTGCGGTGGCTCACGTCTGTAATTCCAGCAATTTGGGAGGCCAAGGTGGGTGGATCACTTGAGGTCAGGAGTTCGAGACCAGCCTGAGCAACATGGTAAAACCCTTTCTCTACTAAAAATACAAAAATTAGCTGGGCATGGCGGCGCGTGCCTGTAATCCCAGCTACTTGGGAGGCTGAGGCAGGAGAATCACTTGAGCCTCGGCGGTAGAGGTTGCAGTGAGTTGAGATTGCGCCATTGCACTCCAGCCTCGGTGACAGATGGACTCCGTCTCAAAAAAAAAAAAAAAAAAAGGTAAAAAAATAAATCCGGTCGGGCGCGTTGGCTCACACCTGTAATCCCAGCACTTTGGGAGGCCGAGGCGGACGGATCACCAGGTCAAGAGATGGAGACCATCCTGGCCAACATGGTGAAATCCCATCTCTACTAAAAATACAAAAACCAGCTTGGCGTGGTGGCACGCGCCTGTAGTCCCAGCTACTCGGGAGGCTGAGGCAAGAGAATCACTTGAACCTGGGAAGCGGAGGTTGCAGTGAGCCAAGATCGTGCCACTGGACTCCAGCCTGGCGACAGAGCGAGACTCTGTCTCAAAAATCAATCAATCCACCAGGTAGTCCAACCTGACTCCTCTGCTCCCACTGCTTGGCCCAGGTCACCATCATCTATCCACTGGGTAACTCCAAAAACCTCCTAACAATGTCAACCGGAGTCTACCCTTGCCTTTCTCTACATCTATTCCTAACGTTGCAGCCAAAATGCTTCTGTCAAACTGTAAAGCAGATTGTCATTTCTTTGCTCAAACCCTCATAATGGCTCTCCACTTGCCATAAAGTAAAACCTGAAATCCTTATAATGGGCAGGTGCAGTGGCTCAGCTCATGCCTGTAATCTGTGCACTTTGGGAGGGTGAGGTGGGAAGACTGCTTGGGCTTAGGAATTCCTGACCACCCTGGGCAACATAGCAAAACCCCGTCTCAGGCCAGGCACAGTGGCTCACGCCTGTAATCCTAGCACTTTGGGAGACCAAGGTGGGCGGATCACTTGAGGTCAGGAGTTCAAGACCAGCCTGGCCAACATGGTGAAACCCTATCTCTACTAAAAATAAAAAAATTAGATGGGCGTGGTGGCGGGCACCTGTAATCACAGCTACTCGGGAGGCTGAGGCAGAAGAATCACTCGAACCCGGGAGGCGGAGGTTGCAGTGAGCAAAGATCTGTGTCATTGCACTCCAGCCTGGGCAACAAAGCAAGACTTCTTCTCAAAAACAACAACAACAACAACAAAACAGACAAAATCCTTATAATGTCCTACAAAGCCCTTCAAAATTGCCTTCTCCCCATTGCAGTGAGTAGAGGTTGTGCCACTGCACTCCAGCCTGGCAACAGAGTGAGACCCCGTCTCCGTCCACCATGTAGACAGGGCTCTTTTTTTTTTTTTTTTTTTTTTGAGCTAGAGTTTCACTCTTGTTGTCCAGGCTGGAGAGCAATGGCGCGATCTTGGCTCACTGCAACCTCCACCTCCCAGATTCAAGCAATTCTCCTGTCTCAGCCTCCTGAGTAGCTGGGATTACAGGCATGCGCCACCACACCTGGCTAATTTTTGTATTTTTAGTAGAGATGGGGTTTCACCATGTTGCTCAGGCTGGTCTTGAACTCCCAACCTCAGGTGTTCCACCCACCTTGGCCTCCCAAAGTGCTGGGATTACAGGCGTGAGCCACTGTGCCCGGCCGACAGAGCTCTTTATTATGTTCACTGATGTATTCCAGGAGCCCAGCCTGGGACATCATAAATATTTGTGAAGTAAATGAATTAGTTGTAAGGCTTAGAGATATTGGTGCTCAGTAAATACTTGGTATCACTATTATTAATAGGTCATAGGCCCAAGCTTTGAGCCTACACTGTAGTTAAAAGCAAACTGGGCCGGCCGTGGTGGCTCACGCCTGTAATCCCAGCACTTTGGGAGGCCGAGGCGGGCGGATCACGAGGTCAGGAGATTGAGACCATCCTGGCTAACACGGTGAAACCTCGTCTCTACTAAAAAATAGAAAAAATTAGCCAGGCATGGTGGCAGGCACCTATAGTCCCTGCTACTCGGGAGGCTGCTGAGGCAGGAGAATGGCGTGAGCCCGGGAGGCGGAGCTTGCAGTGAGCCGAGATCGCACCACTGCACTCCAGCCTGGGCAACGGAGCCAGACTCTGTCTCAAAAAAAAAAAAAACAAAAAAAGCAAAGTGGAGCCAGGTGCAGTGGCTCACGCCTGTAATTTGGGAGGCCAAGGCGGGAAGATCACCTGAGGTTAGGAGTTCGAGACCACCCTGGCCAACATGGCGAAACCCTGTCTTTTTGTAAAAACACAAAAATTAACCAGACATGGTGGCGGGCGCCTGTGGTCCCAGCTACTTGGGAGGCTGAGGTGGGAGAACCGCTTGAACCAGGAAGCGGAGGTTGCAGTGAACCGAGATCGTGCCGCTGCACTCCAGCCTGGGCGATAGAGAGAGACTCCATCTCAAAAAAAAAAAAAAAAAAAAGCAAATTGGAGCCAAGAGAGGTAACTCACCCCAGTAATCCCAGCACTTTGGAAGGCAGAGGTGGGGGGATTGTTTGAGGCCAGGAGTTTGAGACAGCCTGGTTAACATAGTGAAACCCCCATTTCTGCAAAAATTAAAAAATTAGACGGACGTGGTGGTGTGAACCTGTCATCCCAGCTACTTAGGAGGCTGAGGCGGGAGGATCGCTTGAACTGAGGAGTTAGAGGCTGCAGTGAGCCAAGATGGTGCCACTGCACAACAGCCTGGGTAACAGACGGAAACCCTGTCTCAAAAAAAAAACAAAAAAAAAATTAAAGTGGCACACTTGCAGTTGGACATTAGGAAGATTAACATCAATACTGCTTAGGAGTAGTACAGGTAAGGTGGGGCCGTGCTGGAAGGATGGGAAGAGGGAGGCCGAAATACAAATTGGTTCTTTTCAAACCACCCCTGATCTCCTCCCCGACTTTTATAAGTCTTATCTATAGGGAACACAACTATTCGAGACATACTCTGTGCCTGGCGCCGGGTTTACAAGAGGCGGTCGTGTCCCACTTCCCTGGCGAACTCCTACGAATCCTTCAATACCCGGCAGTACCCTCTGCCAGTAAAGGCTCATAAAACACGCTACAGTCACAGGATCTCCTCAGATCAGTGGAGGCGGCAGGAAGGCGTCCCAGGGAAGGGTTAACTTGAGCAAGATCCCAGCAGAGAAGCAGGTCGAAGATCCTCGGGCAGCGCGAAAGGAGGTTCAGAGAGCCCTCCCCATCTCCTGCAACATCTCTCCAAAGCAGGCACACACACGGGGTCCCCACGAGCACAGACACACAACCAACCGTCCTCTTTCCAGTCCCCACAAGGGACCTTCAAAGGGTCTCCTCCGGGGTACCACTCAGACCCGCCCCCGCCAGCCGAGCGCGGGGAGCAGGAAAACTCTTGCCGCAGCCGAGACGCTGCTCACCCGGCGCTCGGCGCCATCTTGGCCCCGCCCCCTCGTGGGAGCAGGTCCTGGCAGAGCCTAAGAGCAAGTCACTGCCCCTTCCCCGTACCAGAATAAGTCCTCTAGGCTCGCAGAATGAAATTACATTTTAAAAGTTTGTTTCTACATCTATATATAAGGAGCACTCCCTCTTGGTGTAATTACTGCAATTTATTCCTTCACTACCCGGCTGCCAGGACCTTCAAGAGGCGCCACAAAACGGAGGCAGGGAAACCCGGAGCAACGAGGCCCCACCCTTGTTGGGCTGATCCTGCGCATGCGCCGACCTTCCTCGGCTGGATTTAAGGTTGCCGCTAGCCGCCTGGGAATTTAAAGGACCCACACTACCTTCCCGAAGTTGAAGGCAAGCGGTGATTGTTTGTAGACGGCGCTTTGTCATGGGACCTGTGCGGTTGGGAATATTGCTTTTCCTTTTTTTGGCCGTGCACGAGGCTTGGGCTGGGATGCTGAAGGAGGAGGACGATGACACAGAACGCTTGCCCAGCAAATGCGAAGGTATTTGAAGGGGGTAGCCCCTATAGGCATCGCCCGGCCACACCTCCTTCTTCTAGGCCGGACATCCTAGCCTGTATTGGGTGGGTCACCCGACCTCCTTGAAGGCTTGAGGGAGGTTCTGGTGGAGCTTGGCTGAATTTGGATGGGGTCAAGGAAGCGAACGTGTAGTGCCACCTCAAAGCTGCATCCAGAGAGAGCCTGCATTTTTTTGGCTGGCTTGGAACCCCCCGCCCGCCAATGGATTGTGGGAATTGTAGTTCAGGGACCATCGGCCCGGGACTGCCAACTTTTAGAGCATCTTCAGTGAGTGTTTACCTCATGTCACCAGACCTTAATCTGCAGAGGCTGCAGGAGCCGGGTGTGAGGCTCAGGCCTTGTGGACATCCGCTGCCCTACCCTAGCATAGACGCTCCCAAATTACAGGCCCCACACCCCGCTGAGGGTGTTTGAGGGTGAGTAATTCAGCCTTTGAAGCTCATAAACAAAAGGAAGCCACACAACTAGGAGAGTGTCCCCATCCGGTGAGACTTTGCAGACGGTGCGTACTATATGGATTTTTCAGCAAGCAGCGCCTTCCATAGCTGCACTAGCGTGGGGCCCAGTTGAGAAAGGGGGCTGGCCCTGATGCCCTAGTTTGCTGCCCTCCTGACTTTACGTTTCTTCCCTGGATTCCTTTTCTCTTCGCTTCACCCCCTCAACTGTATTCCAGTATCATGAAAGGCAGTCATGACAGTCTCATGACTTGGTCCTCATCTCTGTCTCCTTTCACCTCTGTGTGCCGCTCTTCTCCCCTGACCTGTCAATCTTTTTAAACAGACTTAATCACCTAATTGTATCAGTCCTTGCTTTAACACCTCTGCAGGCCTTCTATCAGAATACAGCCAACGGGCCTGGGCACAGTGGCTCACATCTGTAATCCCAGCACTTTGGAAGGCCAAGGTGGGAGGATCACTTGAGCCCATGAGTTCAGGCCCAGCTTCACCAGAGCTTGTCATCCTTGGTTTATCTGTCCCAACTACACTGACAGAGACCTGTAGATAGAGATAATAGGTCTTATTGCTGTCTATATTGTTAGTATGCATACAGAAGGAGCTCAATAAATAACTGCAGGATAACAGTGAATACTTATACAGTGCTCACTATGTGCCAGCCTTTATATATGTTGATTTATTTAATCTTCATCACACTCCTATGAGGGACATACTATTATTATCCAATTGTATTAATTATATATATATATATATTTTTTTTTTTTTTTCTTCTTCTTCTTCTTCTTTTCAGACAGCGTCTCATGCTGTTGCCCAGGCTGGAGTGCAGTGGTGCAATCTCAGCTCACTGCAACCTCCGCCTCCCGGGTTCAAGCGATTCTCCTGCCTCAGCCTCCCAAGTAGCTGGGATTACAGGCGCCCGCCACCATGCCCAGCTAATTTTTTTATTTTTAGTAGAGACAAGGTTTCACTATGTTGGCCAGGATGGTCTCAATCTCTTGACCTCGTGATCCACCCACCTCAGCCTCCCAAAGTGTTGGGATTACAGGCATGAGTCACTGTGCTGGCCTATTTATTTTTAATGTATTTTACTTTTTTTGAGATGGAGTCTCCCTCTGTTGCCTGGGCTGGGGTGCAGTGGTGGGATCTCAGCTCACTGCAACCTCCACCTCCTGGGTTCGAGTGATTCTCCTGCCTCAGCTTCCCGAGTAGCTATTACAGGTGCGCACCACCACACCTGGCTAGTTTTTGTATTTTTAGTAGAGATGGGGTTTCACCATGTTGGCCAGGCTGGTCTTGAACCCCTCAAGTGATCTGCCCGCCTCAGCCTCCCAAAGTGCTGGGATTACAGGTGTGAGCCACCACTCCTGGCCTATTATCCCATTTTAAAGATGAAGAAACCGGCCGGGCGTGGTGGCTCACGCCTGTAATCCCAGTACTTTGGGAGGCCAAGGCGGGCGGATCACAAGGTCAGCTGATCGAGACCATCCTGGCTAACACGGTGAAACCCTGTCTCTACTAAAAATACAAAAAATTAGCCGGGCGTGGTGGTGGGTGCCTGTAGTCCCAGCTACTCGGGAGACTGAGGCAAGAGAATGGCGTGAACCCAGGAGGCGGAGCTGGCAGTGAGCCGAGATCGCGCCACTGCACTACAGCCTGGGCGACAGAGCGAGAGTCCGTCTGAAAAAAAAAAAAAAAGATGAAGAAACCGAGGCACAGCAAGCAGGAAGATTGCCACACAGCTGCTAAATGGCTGAGCCAGGATTCCAACCCAGCCAGTCTGGCTCCATAGTCTGCACTTGTATGCTCTGCTGCCTCAGGTCATCTGCAAAATGAATGGCTGGTGTGTTTGTCTTTTACCTCCCCCCGGACGTTTCTCCACCCCACCAGTGTGTAAGCTGCTGAGCACAGAGCTACAGGCGGAGCTGAGTCGCACCGGTCGATCTCGAGAGGTGCTGGAGCTGGGGCAGGTGCTGGACACAGGCAAGAGGAAGAGACACGTGCCTTACAGCGTTTCGTGAGTCCTTCGTGCTCCTCCCCTTTCCAACCCCCAACGGAGCCCTGGGAGTTCCTACAGCATCCAGGGAATCTTTGTTTCCTCTCTTTCCACAGAGAGACAAGGCTGGAAGAGGCCTTAGAGAATTTATGTGAGCGGATCCTGGACTATAGTGTTCACGCTGAGCGCAAGGGCTCACTGAGATATGCCAAGGTCAGACCCTTCCCCAGGGCAGGACCCCACTTCTCAGATACAAAGATCTGTATCCCCTGAGGCCCTCCAGAGGTTACCTGCCCATCATCTCACCATCATGGAACTCACCCTTGAATCTCCAGTAGTTGACAAAACTGAAATGGCAGAAAGGGGAAGGGAGGGGTGGGGTGGTGAGCTGGGCTGATGCCAAATTCTTAATCTCTCAGGGTCAGAGTCAGACCATGGCAACACTGAAAGGCCTAGTGCAGAAGGGGGTGAAGGTGGATCTGGGGATCCCTCTGGAGCTTTGGGATGAGCCCAGCGTGGAGGTCACATACCTCAAGAAGCAGGTAGGATAAGACACTGCACCATCCAGGGAGGTGAGAAGGGAACCTGAGAGGGGAGCTAGGTTCTAGGGTTTGACTGTAGGGGATGTCTACCCCTAAGCATGGGGAAGGGGGCAGAGTGAGGACTGTGCCATTGATTAAAGTGGGTCCAGGAGCGGTGGGGTGCGGTGGCTCACACCTGTAATCCCAGCAATTTGGGAGGCTGAGGCAGGTGGATCACCTGAGGTCATAAGTCCGAGACCAGCCTGGCCAACAAGGCAAAACCCCGTCTTTAATAAAAACACAAAAGTTAGCTGGGCGTGGTGGTGCACGCCTGTGATCCCAGCTACTTGGGAGGCTGAGGCAAGAGAATTGCTTGAACCCAGGAGGTGGAGGTTGCCATGAGCCGAGATCGCACCATTGCACTCCAGCCAGGGCGACAGAGCAAGACTCCATCTCAAAAAAAAACAAAAACAAAAACAAACAAAAAAAAATCATAATGAGCCGGGTGGAGTGGCTCACAACTGTAATGCTAGCACTTAGTGAGTCTGAGGGAGAAGGACTGTTTGAGACCAGAGTTAGAGACCAGCTTGTGCAACATAAGAGACCCTTCTCTACAAATAATAATAATTTTAAAGAATTTTTTTTTTTCAAGACGGAGTTTCACTCTTATTGCCCAGGCTGGAGTGCACTGGCACCATCTCGGCTCACCGCGACCTCCGCCTCCCGGGTTCAAGCCATTCTCCTGCTTCAGCCTCCCGAGTAGCTGGGATTACAGGCCCCTGCCACCACGCCCGGCTAATTTTTTGTAATTTTAGTAGAGACGGGGTTTCATCATGTTGGCCAGGCTGGTCGAACTCCTGACCTCAGGTGATCCACCCGCCTTGGCCTCCCAAAGTGCTGGGATTACAGGCATGAGCCATTGGGCCCTGCCTTAAGGAAAATTTTTAAAAAGTAATAATGGGCCAGGTGCGATGGCTCACATATGTAATCCCAGCACTTTGGGAGGGCGAGACAGGCGGATCACGACATCAGGGGTTCAAGACCAGCCGGGCCATCATAGTGAAACCCTGTCTCTACTAAAAATACAAGAATTAGCCGGGCGTGGTGGTGTGGTGGCATGCATCTGTAGTCCCAGCTACTCAGGAAGCTGAGGCAGGAGAATCGCTTGAACCCGGGAGGCGGAGGTTGCAGTGAGCTGAGATCCCACCACTGCAGTCCAGCCTGGGTGACAGAGCGAGACTCCATCTCAAAAAAAAAAAAAAAGTAACAATGGTTGCTAATGATATCCACCATCACTTATTGAGCACCTACTGTGTCCCAGACTCTGGACCAGATACTTTGCATCTGTAGCCTCATTTTACCCTTAACAGCCTGATGTGGTAGGTGCAATTACCATACATATTTTACAGGCAAGGAGCTGAAACTCAAGAGTTTAATAACCTACTTGGCAGAATAGATGCTGGTAAATGTTTGTTGAATGAATGAGGATTGCACATCTAGTAGGCCAAACTTAGCTTCCTGGCTACCTGCCTCTCCAAAATCAGTCAGGTTGAGCAGGGAGAGAAGACAGGCGGGATCCCAAATCCCTCCAGAGCAGATACTCTTCTGGCCCTTCTACTTGACCAGTGTGAGACCATGTTGGAGGAGTTTGAAGACATTGTGGGAGACTGGTACTTCCACCATCAGGAGCAGCCCCTACAAAATTTTCTCTGTGAAGGTCATGTGCTCCCAGCTGCTGAAACTGGTAAGCGTAAGGGTTGAACTCCTCTCCTGCCAAGCCATAGCCTCCCCTGCCTCCAGGACTAATATCTAAATTGTTTTCTGTCATCCGATCTAGCATGTCTACAGGAAACTTGGACTGGAAAGGAGATCACAGATGGGGAAGAGAAAACAGAAGGGGAGGAAGAGCAGGAGGAGGAGGAGGAAGAGGAAGGGGGAGACAAGATGACCAAGACAGGGAGCCACCCCAAACTTGACCGAGAAGATCTTTGACCCTTGCCTTTGAGCCCCCAGGAGGGGAAGGGATCATGGAGAGCCCTCTAAAGCCTGCACTCTCCCTGCTCCACAGCTTTCAGGGTGTGTTTATGAGTGACTCCACCCAAGCTTGTAGCTGTTCTCTCCCATCTAACCTCAGGCAAGATCCTGGTGAAACAGCAGGACATGGCTTCTGGGGTGGAGGGTGGGGGTGGAGGTCCTGCTCCTAGAGATGAACTCTATCCAGCCCCTTAATTGGCAGGTGTATGTGCTGACAGTACTGAAAGCTTTCCTCTTTAACTGATCCCACCCCCACCCAGAAGTCAGCAGTGGCACTGGAGCTGTGGGCTTTGGGGAAGTCACTTCGCTCCTTAAGGTCTGTTTTTAGACCCTTCCAAGGAAGAGGCCAGAACGGACATTCTCTGTGATCTATATACATTGCCTGTATCCAGGAGGCTACACACCAGCAAACCGTGAAGGAGAATGGGACACTGGGTCATGGCCTGGAGTTGCTGATAAGTTAGGTGGGATAGATACTTGGTCTACTTCAGCTCAATGTAACCCAGAGCCCACCATATAGTTTTATAGGTGCTCAATTTTCTATATCGCTATTAAACTTTTTTCTTTTTTTCTAAAAACTAGCTGGGCCCAAAGTTTCAAACAACAGCCGGGCACACATAGCTAGCTGGTCAATGAGGCAGCACCCAGAATGGCCGCTGTCTTGTTAAGCTCAAGCTCCAGCCTGAGCAACATAGTGAAACCCCAATTCTACACACACACACACACACACACACACACACACACACACACACACAAAGAAGACTGCAGGGCTGGTGGTGCAGCGCCTGTAGTCCCAGTTACTGCAGAGGTGGAGATGGGAGGATCACTTGAGTCCAAAAGGTCAAGACCAGCCTGGAGGCTGGGCGCAGTGACTCACACCTGTAATCCTAGCACTTTGGGAGGCCGAGGCAGGCGGATCACCTGAGTGTAGGAGTTCGAGAGCAGCCTGGCCAACATGGAGAAACCTCGTCTCTACCAAAAATACAAAAATTAGCCGGGCGGCTGGGCGCGGTGACTCACGCCTGTAATCCCAGCACTTTGGGAGGCCAAGGCGGGTGGATAACAAGATTAGGAGATCGAGACCATCCTGGCTAATACCGTGAAAGCCCGTCTCTACTAAAAATACAAAAAATTAGCCGGGTGTGGTGGCAGGCGCCTGCAGTCCCAGCTACTCGGGAGGCTGAGGCAGAAGAATGGCGGGAACCCGGGAGGCGGAGCTGGCAGTGAGCCGAGATCGTGCCACTGCACTCCAGCCTGGGTGACAGAGCGAGACTCCGTCTCAAAAAAAAAAAAAGCCACGTATGGTGGTGGGCGCCTGTAATCCCAGTTACTCGGGAGGCTGAGACAGGAGAATCGCTTGAACCCAGGAGGCGGAGGTTGCAGTGAGCTGAGATCACGCCACTGCACTCTAGCCTGGGCGACAGAACAAGACTCCGTCTCAAAAAAAACCAAAAAAAATTTAGAGGGGCGTGCACGCCTGTATTCCCAGCACTCCAGGAGGCTGAAGCAGGAGGATCGCTAGAACCAGGGGTTCAAGACTGGGGCGAGCTATGATGGTGCCCCTGCACTCTAGCCTGGGCGACAGGGCGAGACTGTCTCAAAAGAAAAAAAAACCAGGCGCGGTGGCTCACACCTGTAATCCTAGCACTTCAGGAGACCAAGACTGGAGGATCGCTGGAGCCCAGGAGTTCCAGACCAGTCCTGGCAACAGAACTAGACCGTGTCTCCAAAAAAAAAGAGAAAGAAAAAATAGAAACCTTAGCTGGGCTTGGTGGTGCGCATCTGTGGTCCCAGATACTCGGGAGGCTGAGGCGGGAGGATCACATGAGCCCAGGAGGTTGAGGCTGCAGTGAGGTATGATCGCGCCACTGTACTCCTGCCTGGGCAACTGAGCATGACCCCTCCTCAAAGCTAATGGCGCTTCAAAATTCTGCAGTGCAAAGAAGTTGCTGGGGTTGCGGGGCGGAGAACCGCCAGGAGGCTGGAGCCCAGGCAGCCTCCTCGCGCACACGGTGAAGGCGCCGGAACTACAGCTACCTCCGCGGCGCCGCTTCGGCCGCCATATCTGGGTACACGGGAACCGCAGAGGACAAACTCCCACCCGCGTTTTCGATTTCTGCGCTTTCTTCGACTGAGGCAAGACCTAGCAGAGGCCCAAGGTAGAGCGCGGCTAGGATTCGATGGAGGGAAACATAAAGGATAGCCTTTGGAGGGTGACGGGCAAGGACGTACGTACCGCGAAAGGAATGGGGCGGGGGCCGAGGACGCCGAGGGAGGGGCGGGCCCAAGTGTGAAGGGAGTCTGGGCGATACCATTTTGGGCAGGGGTTGAGGGTGATACCAACTTAATGGGAGGCGGGTGGCAGAGAACCGAGGCTTAGGGGCAGTGGCGGGGCCGGGCGCGGGTGGGGGATCGCGGAGGGACAGGACGGTCGCCCACTGCTCCATTTCCTTTCTCCCCAGCCCGTCCCTGCCTGCCAGGAGCAGCCTCATGCGGACCGAGCCGCTGTGCGGGGCATCCCCTCTGCTGGTGCCCGGCGACCCCTACTCCGTGATGGTTCTGCTGCAGGGCTACGCGGAGCCAGAGGGGGTGGGCGATGCCGTGCGCGCCGACGGCTCCGTGACCCTGGTCCTACCCCAGACCCGGGGCCCGGCCTCCAGCCACCGAGAGTCCCCGCGCGGGAGTGGCGGCGCAGAGGCCGCCCTGGAGGAGGCGGCCCGTGGCCCCATCCTGGTGGACACCGGGGGCCCCTGGGCTCGGGAGGCGCTGCTGGGGGCGCTGGCGGGGCAGGGCGTGGCCCCGGGAGACGTGACGCTAGTGGTGGGGACCCACGGGCACTCGGATCACATCGGGAACTTGGGGCTGTTCCCAGGCGCGGCTCTGCTGGTCTCGCACGACTTCTGCCTTCCCGGAGGCCGCTACCTGCCCCACGGGCTGGGTGAGGGGCAGCCCCTGCGCCTGGGCCCGGGGCTCGAGGTGTGGGCCACGCCGGGCCACGGGGGCCAGCGCGACGTGAGCGTGGTGGTGGCCGGCACGGCTCTGGGCACCGTGGTGGTGGCGGGAGATGTGTTTGAGCGAGATGGGGACGAGGATTCGTGGCAGGCACTGAGTGAAGACCCCGCAGCCCAGGAGCGGAGCCGGAAGAGGGTCCTGGTCGTTGCCGACGTGGTCGTACCTGGTCACGGGCCCCCGTTTCGAGTGCTAAGGGAAGCCTCGCAGCCCGAGACGGAGGGTGGAGGGAACAGCCAGCAGGAGCCGGTGGTCGGAGACGAGGAGCCCGCCCTGCACTAATCAGCCTCGAGAGGGACTGCACTCTTGTCAGGGAAGCCCTAACAGCGAAGAGCTGCTGGAGACAGAGTCAGAGCAGTCAAGGGTGGGAGCTTCCAGCCCTTCCAGGAGGCCAGTTTTCCAGTGAAGACAGAGTGCACCTGACACTGCCATCACATCGTCAGTATCACTGCCTGTCTCTGCCACCAAACTAAGATCAAAGGAGGGGCTCAGCTCCCTGTGCATTCTCCCTGGGCCTCAGTAAAATGGGAGAAGGTTCCTGGGAGGGGCCTCCAAAATAAAAATGGAAACTGCATTGAAAATCATAGTGCCCTAGTGTAAATGTGAAGCATTGACAATGATAATCGTGCAAACATGGTAATCTACAACTACAGCAGAGGCATACTTTGGCCAATTGCCCCTTTCTTATAGGATGGAGGTTGCTGAGAGAAGGTACAGGGCATAGAGATGACCCCTTAGTCACCTGACTTATGTATTTGTTCATATTTTTTTGTCACACAGGCTAGAGTGCAGTTGTGCAGTCATAGCTCACTGCAGGCTCCAGCTTAAGCCATCCACCTGCCTCAGCCTCCCAAGTAGCTGGGATGACAGGCAAGTGCCACTATGCCCCACTTATTTTTTTTTTTTTGAAACACGGTTTTACTCTGTCCCCACAGGCTGCAATGCAATAGCACAATCTTGTACTGCAGACTGCACTGCAACCTCTGCCTCCTGGGTTCAATTGGTTCTTGTGCCTCAGCCTTCCCAGCAGCTGGGATTACAGGCTCACACTACCATGTCCAGCTAATTTTTATATTTTTATAGAGAAAGGGTCTTACCATGTTGGCCACGCTGGTCTCAAACTCTTGGCCTCAAGTGATCTGCCCATCTCAGCCTCCCAAAGTGCTGAAGTTACAGGTATGAACCACCATGCCTGGCTATCAGCTAATTTTTTTTTCATTTTTTTTCAGAAATGGTCTCACTGTGTTGCCCAGGCTGGTCTTGAACTCCTGACCTAAAAAGATCCTACCTTCCCAGGCCCTCTGCATTTTTTTTTGCTGGGATTACAGGCATGAGCCACTGTGCCCTTCCCCAAGTGTGATGATTTAATATCTGTTTTCTTTCAGCAGCCGGATTGCTCCCATGGGCATGGGATGGGGCCACACCTGCCTGGCTCTCCTATGCTTGGGACCTCCAGCACCTTGGACAACCTCTGGCACAGAGTAGGGCGGGGTGAAACAGCAACAGATGCCTGAAGTGAGATCCTAAGAGCTCACAGAGCAGACCAGTTCTACTTGCTCTAAGCACTTTCTGTACATTATTATTATTATTATTATTATTGACTGAGTCTTGCTCTGTAACCCAGGCTGGAGTGTAGTGGTGCAATCAAAACTCACTGTGACCTGGAACTCCTGGGCTCAAGTGATCCTTCCACTTCAGCCTTCAGCCTCCCAAACTGCTGGGGTTACAGGCGTGAGCCACCGTGCCTAGCCCCATCCATTAACTTATTTGTTCCTCATCGCAGCTCTGAGCTAAGTACTATTATTATTTTTCCTTCTTTCTTTCCTTTCTCTCTCTCTCTCTGTCTCTTTCTTTCTTTCCACAGAGTCTCACTCTGTTGCCCAGGTTGGAGGAGTGCAGTGGCTCGATCTCGGTCAATGCAACCTCCGCCTCCTGGGTTCAAGCACTTCTCCTCTGCCTCAGCCTTCTGAGTAGCTGGGATTACAGGTTCCTGCCACCGTGCCCAGCTACATTTTTTTTTTTCTGAGACGGAGTTTCACTCTTGTTGCCCAGGCTGGAATACAGTGGCACAGTCTCAGCTCACTGCAACCTCCGCCTCCTGGGTTCAAGCGATTCTTGTGCCTCAGCCACCCGAGTAGCTGGGACTACAGGCGCACACCACCACATCTAGCTAAATTTTCTATTTTTAGTAGAGACAGGGTTTCACCATGTTGGCCAGGCTGGTCTCGAACTCCTGACCTCAGGCAATCCACCCACCTCAGCCTCCCAAAGTGCTGGGATTACAGGCGTGAGTCACTGCGCCTGGCTTTTTGTATTTTTTTTTTTTAAGCGGAGATGGGGTTTTGCCATGTTGGCCAGGCTGGTTGAACTCCTGACCTCAGGTGATCCAGCTGCCTCAGCCTCCCAAAGTGCTAGGATTACAGATGTTGAGCTGCCACACCTGGCCTATTATTCCTTTTCACAAATAAGAAAATACTGAAGTGCTGAGTGGTTAAGTGACTTGACCTTAAGTCAACAGAGATGACATAAATAGTAATTAGTGGCTGGGTGAGTTGGCTCACACCTGTAATCCCAGAGCTTTGGGAAGCTGAGGTGGGAGGATTGCTTGAGCCCAGGAGTTTGAGGCCAGCCTGGGCAACATAGCAAAACCCCAACTCTAAAAAAAGAAAAAAAAATTAGTTGGGCTTGGTGGAGCCCACCTGCAGCCCCAGCTACTTGGGAGGCTGAGGCAGAAGGATCACTTGAGCCCAGGAGTTGGAGGCTGCAGTGAAGCCATGATTGCATCACTGCACTCCAGCATGGGCAACAGGTCAAGACCCTGAAAGTTATTGGCAAAGAGTAACTGGCAGAGCAGAGATTCCAACCCAGGCAATCTCGCTACAGAGGTGGACTTTACCTCTTCATGGCATTCTGAGGCGGCTCCTGCAATGAATAATAGATTGATTTCCAATCGACCAATGCAAAAGGGACACGTGGTTTTTCTTTTCTAACCAAAGAGAGCATACGCATTAGACTGGAAAGACCAGAGTTTCCTAGTGCTAAGTTCTCAGGTTGAGGACTGAGTGCCACTGGAAATTTCCCGGACGAAAAGCTGCTTGGAGCCTCCAGGGACCGGCATCCGGTAAGAGAAGGCGCTGCAGGAGCCTCCAGCTTAGCCCCCCTACCTGGGTACTTCGCCCCGGCCCCACTACCTCCAGGCATCCGAGCGGCAGCTGTTAACTTTCGTGATCTTTGGCGCCCCCTTCTGCAGGCCCGCGGAGCAGCAGCCGTCTCGACTGCCGTCCCTCTCCCGGGAGTGCAGCAGCCTCTTTCTTTCCTTTCCTTTTCTTTTCTTTTGTTTCTCTCTTTCTTTCTCTCTTTCTCTCTTTCATTCTTTCTTTCCTTCTTTCCTTCTTTTTCTCTCCTTCCTTCCTTCCTTTCTTTCTTTCTTTCTCTCTCTCTCCCCGCTTCTTTCTTTCTTTCTTTTTTTCTTTTGAGACGGAGTCTCGCTCTGTTACCCAGGCTGGAATGCAGTGGCGCGATCTCGACTCGCTGCAAGCTCTGCCTTCCAGGTTCACGCCATTCTCCTGCCTCAGCATCCCGAGTAGCTGGGACTACAGGCGCCCGCCACCACACCCGGCTAATTTTTGTATTTTTAGTAGAGACGGGGTTTCACCGTGTTAGCCACGATGGTCTCGATCTCCTGATGTCGTGATTCGCCCGCCTCCGCCTCCCAAAGTGCTGGGATTACAGGCTTGAGCAACCGCGCCGGGCCCTTTTCTTTCCTTTTCCTTTTCTTTCTTTCCTTTCTTTCTTTCTTTCTTTTTCTTTCTTCTCTCTCTCTCTTCCTTCCTTCCTTTCTTTTTTTAGAGACAGAGTCTTGGGCCGGGCACAGTGGCTCATACCTGCAAGATTCCATCTCATAAATAAATAAATAAATAAATAAATTTTATGTAGCCATGAGGTGTCACCGTGTTGCCCAGGCTGGTCTTGAACTTCCAGGCTAAAGCAATCCTTCCACCTCATACTCTAGAGTAGCTGGGACTACAGGTACACAACACTATGCCTGGCTAATTTTTTATTTTATTTTTTATAGAGATGGGGTCTCACTGTGTTGCCTGGGCTCAAGTGATTCTCTCGCCTTGGCCTCTCAAAGTACTGGGATTACAGGCATGAGCCATTGCGCCCAGCCTGGAAGGAGGTTTTGGTTCACCAAACATAATCCTCCTCTTGCTGGTAGGTCTCCAGCAGGTGCTCCACTTATACTGGCATATACGGTCTTATACTGGCTCTGACCCAAAGCCTAGTGTCTAAGCCACCACCAAACACATCTGCAGGTCCCTTCTTGTGTTTAAAACTATATGTTTGTGGCTGGGCGTGGTGGTTTACGCCTGTAATCCCAGCACTTTGGGAGGCTGAGGGGGGTGGGTCACTTGACGTCAGGAGTCCGAGACCAGCCTGGCCAGCATGGTGAAATCCTATCTCTACTAAAAATACAAAAATTAGCTCGGCGTGGTAGCACGCACCTATAATCCCAGTTACTCGGGAGGCTGAGGTAGGAGAATCGCTTGAACACGGGAAGTGGAGATTGCAGTGAGTCGATTGTGCCACTGAACTCCAGCCTGGATGACAGAGGGAGACTCCATCTCAAAAAACAAACAAACAAAAAACAACTGTATGTCTGTGGGTTTTGCTAAATCCCACAGAGAATAACTCGCATCTCTGTCTCCTGATCCTCACTGGTGCACCTGCACACCCTCCCCTTGCCACCAGAGGGGAGTCTAGGCTTGCCTCCAACTCCCTGGTCTCCAGCTCTCCCTACCCCTGACAAACCCTTCCTTCTCTGTGCCTCAAAACCTGGAGTAAATCCCCCTTTCCCCTCCTATCTCCTCTGTTGGCAACCCTGCTTCCACCATCTCCATCCTAGACGTAGAACAAGGAGCTTGTTTATACACAGAAGAAAGAGAGGCGCTGAGTTAGGGAGTAGCTAATGAAAGTGGATCTCTGAGGTCCTGGGGATTCCTTGCACAGTGGGCTAAAAAGAGGGAGAGATGCCAGAGAAGATAGACAGATCACAAAGGGCAAAGCTGCATAAATGCACAGATCAAAGGGAGAACTGGGAAAGTGTTACCAGATGGTGCCGTGCAATTCCAGGCTCTTGGTGTCCCGAACAAAGAATTGAACGAGACACAAACAGATAGCAAAGCAAAGCAGCAAAACTGTATTAAGCACAGTATTCCACTCTCGGAGGGCAGAGCAGACTGACCTCTGCCAGATGAGATCAGCATTAGTTTGGTGTACTTTTTTTTTTTTTTTTTTTAGACGGAGTCTCTGTCGCCCAGGCTGGAGTGCTTTGGTGCAATCTCGGCTCTGTGCAGCCTCCACCTCCCAGGTTCAAGCAATTCTCCTGCCTCAGCCTCCTGAGTAGCTGGGATTATAGGCACATGCCACCATGCCCGCCTAATTTTTGTATTTTTAGTAAAGATGGGGTTTCATCATGTTGGCCAGGCTGGTCTTGAACTCCTGACCTCAAATTATCCACCCGCCTTGGCCTCCCAAAGTGCTGGGATTACAGGCGTGAGCCACCGTGCCCGGCCATGAAGCCTGAAGTTGTTTATTAGACATCGGACCTGTGCTCAAGACCCTAGGTAGAAAATTTTTAAAATCCAGGCCAGGCGCGGTGGCTCATGCCTGTAATCCCAGCCCTTTGGGAGGCCGAGATAGGCGGATCACGAGGTCAGGAGATGGAGACCATCCTGGCTAACATGGTGAAACCCTGTCTCTACTAAAAATACAAAAAATTAGCCGGGCATGGTGGCGGGTGCCCGTAGTCCCAGCTACTCGGGAGGCTGAGACAGGAGAATGGCGTGAACCCGGGAGGTGGAGGTTGCAGTGAGCTGAGACTGTGCCAGTGCACTCCAGCCTGGGCGACAGAGCGAGACTCTGTCTCAAAAAAAAAAAATTTTTTTAATCCAAGGATCAGTAAGAAACCATCAATGTAGAAGATGTATATCAATAATGGCAGTTTTTGAAGTTTCCAGTTGCATGATTAAATAATTAGAAGCTGTGTTCAGCAGTGTTTGTAATATATAATAAAATAATTCTACAACTCATCATCATGTAGAATCAGTGGGAGCCCTGAGCTTGTTTTCCTGCAACTAGAGACCAGCCTGGCCAACATGGTGAAACCCTGTCTCTACTAAAAATACAAAAATTAGCTGGGCGTGGTGGTGTGCGCCTGTAGTCCCAGCTACTCGGGAGGCTGAGGCAGGAGAATTGCTGGAACCCGGGAGGCGGAGGTTGCAGTGAGCCGAGATTGTGCCACTGCACTCCAGCCTGGGCAACAGAATGAGACTCTGTCTAAAAAAAAAAAGAAAGAAAAAAAAAGCAACTGCTGTCTACTCTCCAATTTCTCTCCCTGCAGCCCCACCTTTAATTGGGAGTTTTTGTCCTTCTCAGCATTTAGTTTTTGGGGCTAAGGGAAAACCCAGGAATTCAGACCATCATCCCTTAAAATTCCAGACATCCGGCCAGGCACGGTGGCTCACACCTGTAATCCCAGCACTTTGGGAGGCTGAGGCGGGCGGATCATGAGGTCAGGAGATCGAGACCATCCTGGCTAACACAGTGAAACCCCGTCTCTACTAAAAATACAAAAAATCAGCCGGGCGTGGTGGCGGGCGCCTGTAGTCCCAGCTACTTGGGAGGCTGAGGCAGGAGAATGGCGTGAACCCAGGAGACGGAGCTTGCAGTGAGCCAAGATCATGCCACTGTATTCCAGCCTGGGCGACAGAGTGAGACTCTGTCTCAAAAAAATAAATAAGTAAATAAATAAATTCCAGACATCCTACCACTCAGTTGATCCTTTTCTTTTTTTTTTCTTTCTTCCTTTTACCTTTTTTTTTTTTTTTTTTTTTTTTTTTGAGACAGGATCTCACTCTGTCACCCAGGCTGGTGCAGTGGGGGTGATCATAGCTTGCTGCAGCCTCGACCTCCCAGACTCAAGTGATCCTCCCACCTCAGACTCCCAAGTAGCTGGGACCACAGGCACTTGCCACCATGCCCAGCTAATTTTTTGATTTTTTGTAGAGACAGAGTCTCTCCCAGGGTACTGGGGTTACAGACTTGAGCTGCCATGCCCAGCATGAATGCTTTTTTTCTAAATCTGAATTTTCATTGTCGTCTTCTTTTTTTTTTTTTCTGAGACAGAGTCTCTCTCTGTAGCCCAGGCTAGAGTGCAGTGGCACCATCTCGGCTCACTGCAACCTCTGCCTCAAACGATTTTCCTGCCTCAGCCTCCAGACTGGGACTACAGGTGCATGCCACCATGCCTGGCTAATCTTTGTATTTTTTATTTTTTAAATTTTATTTTATAAATTATATATATATATATATATATTTTTTTTTTTTTTAGACGGAGTCTAGCTCTGTTGCCCAGGCGGGAGTGCAGTGGCGTGGCGTGATCTCAGCTCACTGCAACCTCCGTTGTCCAGGTTTAAGCAATTCTCCTGCCTCAGCCTCCCGAGTAGCTGGGATTACAGGTGCCCACCACCACGCCCAGCTAATTTTTGTATTGTTAATACAGATGGGGTTTCACCATGTTGACCAGGCTGGTCTCGAACTCATGACCTCAGGCGATCTGCCCCCCTTGGCCTCCCAAAGTGCTGGGATTACAGGCATGAGCCACTGTGCCCAGCCCCAGATCATGATTTTAATCCATACTGATTGCTTGACAAATAGAAGAAATACACTGCTCCCTAAACCTGAGTCTGTCCATGTGTCTGTTTCCCCTGCCTACATTTTCTTTCTGAAATTTAAATCCCCTTCCCCCATTGCAGGATACTCCTCAACCCTTGCTCCCCTCCCTCTGTAAGTCCCCAAAGCCTTGTGTCCTCTTTTCATAAAAAACTCACAGGGTAGCGTCCTGGTGATGTTTCACCTACTGCCAAAGTACAGCATCTGAAAATGTGTGGAAGATGTGGCTGGTCAAGCACCCAGAAGGAAGTTCAGTGGGGAGAAAGGCAGCTGCCTTAGGAAGGAGAGAACCACACTTCTTAGTAGAGTAAATTTAGAGTCTGGGAATGCAAGCGCAAAGAAGGAATAAGGCTGCCGGCAAGAGGAACCTAATGACTGTGGAACTTAATGGTCCAGACCCCCAGGAAAAGAATAATCACCTCCTCCTCCCACTCACCCACCAGAAAGCATTTTTGTTTGTTTGTTTGAGACGGAGTCTCATTGTGTCACCCAGACTGGAGTGTAGTGGCGCCATGCAACCTCCGCCGCCCGGGTTCAAGCGATTCTCCTGCCTCAGCCTCCTGAAGAGCTGGGATTATAGGCACACGCCACCACACCCAGCTAATTTTTGTGTTTTTGGTAGAGATGGGGTTTCATCATGTTGGCCAGGCTGGTCACAAACTCCTGACCTCAAGTGATCCGCCCGCCTTGGCCTCCCAAAGGTCTGGGATTTACAGATGTGATCCACCACGCCCAGCCCAGAAAGCCTTTTCTACTGGATATCTGTAGAAGAAAGCAATGCCCTGGGGAGAGGGTTGCGTTTCTCTGCTTTCTAGAAAGAAACTGGACTTGAAGGCAGTACCTAAGTATATAAAGAAATTATGCAGGGATGGATGGTATATTGAGCTCTATGGCTTGAGCTCAGGAGTTTGAGACCAGCCTGGCAGCAAAGTGAGACCCTATTACTACAAAAAATACAAAAATTAGCTGGGCATGGGGGCGCACACCTGTAGTCTCAGCTACTCAGGAGGCTGAAGTGGGAGGATCACTTGAGCCCAGGAGTTGGAGGCTGCAGTAAGCTATGATTGCACCACTGCACTCCAGCCTAGGCAACAGAGCAAGACCCCATCTCAAAAAAATAAACAATTAAAAAATTAAAAAGTTGCTTCATGTGAGCAATATGTTTTTTATTTTATTTATTTTTTTTCTGGGACGGAATCTCCCTCTGTCGCCCAGGCTGGAGTGCAGTGGCGCAATCTTGGCTCACTGCAGCCTCCGCCTCCTGGGTTCAAGTGATTCTCCTGCCTCAGCCTCACAAATAGCTGGGACTACAGGCGCATGCCACCACGCCTGGCTAATTTTTTTATTTTTAGTAGAGATAGGGTTTCACCATATTGGTCAGGCGGGTCTGGAACTCCCGCCCTCAGGTAATCAGCCTGCCTCGGCCTCCCAAAGTGCGGAGATTACAGGTGAGCCACTGCACCCGGCCACAGCAATATGTTTAGACTTAAGTTTTCTAGCAGCAAGGCCAACACTAAAGGTTATAAGATGTTTTCTTGCTTTTTAAAATTTGTTCTTTTTTTTTTTTTAATTATTTTTTTTGAGATGGAGTCTCGCTCTGTCGCCCAGGCTGGAGTGCAGTGGCGCAATCTTGGCTCACTGCAACCTCCGCCTCCTGGGTTCAAGTGATTCTACCGCCTCAGCCTCACAAATAGCTGGGACTACAGGCACATGCCACCACGCCTGGCTAATTTTTTATTTTTAATAGAGATAGGGTTTCACCATATTGGTCAGGCTGGTCTGGAACTCCCGCCCTCAGGTAATCTGCCTGCCTCGGCCTCCCAAAGTGCGGAGATTACAGGTGAGCCACTGCACCCGGCCACAGCAATATGTTTAGACTTAAGTTTTCTAGCAGCAAGGCCAACACTAAAGGTTATAAGATGTTTTCTTGCTTTTTAAAATTTGTTCTTTCTTTTTTTTTTTTTTTTAATTATTTTTTTTGAAATGGAGTCTCACTCTGTCGCCCAGGCTGGAGTGCAGTGGCACAATCTCGGCTCATTGCAAGCTCCATCTCCCGGGTTCACGCCATTCTCGCCTTGGCCTCTGGAGTAGCTGGGACTACAGGCGCCTGCCACCACACCCGGCTAATTTTTTGTATTTTTTAGTAGGGACGGGGTTTCACCGTGTTAGCCAGGATGGTCTCGATCTCCTGATCTTGTGATCCGCCCGCCTTGGCCTCCCAAAGCGCTGGGATTACAGGCGTGAGCCACCACGCCTGGCCCACTTTTTTTTTTTTAAACACATATATTTACATATTTTTTTCTAGTGCCAAAAGTAAAATGTTTTATTTCCCTGTAAGGTAAGATACAAATTTGTCTGGAGAAAAAGTCCTGTTAACTAAAATATTAATACAAGGTACAAAGACGAAAGTAGAGTTGTTTGGAGAAAACTTGAGATAATAGAGTCCCTGAGGGTAAAGTAGGGTCATTGTTGCAAAAACTGAGGGAGGAAGGTTGTGCTCAAGGGTTTATAAGGTAGTGGTTCAGCATGCTGGTTTCTTTCCAGGTCAGCAGGTTCCATCATAAGCTGTGGTCACATTCAGCTACCTGTTCCATTGAGTGATCAAACAAGGTTGGGAGCTGAATGCACACACACACAAAAATCTTCACCTGAAGCCATATCTAGGTGGTGATAGGCACCTGCTTTCCCCTAGGGTATATATTGCAAGTCACTGGCTCTAGCCCTGCTGCTAGTCCAGGAAGTAACTTCGTGTGTCTAGAAACCTACACCTTCCTGAAGCGCGTTAGTCCCATCTGCCAGGAAATCAGCCTTCCAAAATGTACAAACCTTTTTTACAAAATAAAGCCTGAGCTTCAGCTGAGACGCTTTGGGAGAAATGAATTGTTCAGTTTTATCTGAAGCCATTTTTAGAAATTATAATGCACAAATCTGAGCCCGGTGTATGAAGTCCTTGGGGACCTTCTTGCTTTATTCTGCTGCCTCACCTCTTGCCTCATCCCATCCCCAACTCAAACATTTTTCTGTGTGATTTATGTTATACCTGGGCATCTCTGTTCCCCAGCCGTGAGTGCCCTTCTGACACTCTGTACCTGGCTGACACAAAGTCCTCTTTGAGAACTCAGCTTAGATATCTCCCCTTTGGGTGGGGCACGATGGCTCATGCCTGTAATCCCCAGCACTCTGGGAGGCTGAGGCGGGCAGATCAGTTGAGGCCCGGAGTTGAAAAACCAGCCTAGTCAACATGGTGAAACCCCACATCTACTAAAAATACAAAAATTAGCTGGTACGGTGGTGCGCACCTACTCCCAGCTACTCGGGAGGCTGAGGCTGGAGCATCGCTTGAACCCAGGAGGTGGAGGTTGCAGTGAGCCGAGATTGAGCCACTACACTTCAGCCTAGGCAAAAGGGTGAGACCCCATCTCCAACAACAACAAAAAAGATATCTCCTTTTTTTTTTTTTTTTTGAGATGGAGTCTAGCTCTGTTGCCCAGGCTGGTGTGCAATGGCACAATCTCGGCTCACTGCAACCTCCGCCTCCCAGGTTCAAGCAATCCTCCTGTCTCAGCCCCCCCAGTAGCTGAGATTACAGGCATGTGCCACCATGCCCAGCTAATTTTTGTATTTTTAGTAGAGACGAGGTTTCGCCATGTTGACCAGGCTGGTCTCGAACTCCTGACCTCAGGTGATCCACCTGCCTCGGCCTCCCAAAGTGCTGGGATTACAGGCGTGAGCTACTGTGCCTGGCCAAGATATCTCCTTTTTGTGGAATTCTTCCCACAACCCCAAAGGCTGAGTCACACACCTTTCCTGTGTATTCTCACTTCTTTTTTTTTTTTTTTTAAGACGGAGTCTCGCTCTGTTGCCCAGGCTGGAGTGCAGTGGTGCGATCTTGGCTCACTGCAAGCTCCACCTCCTGGGTTCAAGCGATCCTCCTGATTCAGCCTCCTGAGTAGCTGGGATTACAGGCACCCGCCACTACGCCCAGCTAATTTTTTTTTTTTTTTTTGTATTTTTAGCAGAGACGGGGTTTCACCATGTTAGCCAGGATGGTCTCGATCTTCTGACCTCGTGACTCACCTGCCTTGGCCTCCCAAACTGCTGGGATTACAGGTGTGAGCCACCGCGCATGGACTTTTTTTTTTTTTTTTCTCAATTTGAGACAGTTACTGTTTATTAACTGAAAACATTAGAACAATAATCATGGTAGACACCTTAGTTCATCTAATAAGTCTGTTGATCTGGTCCTCTCTGTTGCCAGTATCTCCACCTTCTACAAAATGGGTGGTCTTTTTCTTCATTCTACCTCATGGAGAGGATAATTGAAAGGAGCATGGGAAGTTATTTGCTTCTTTGAAGCATTTTCCAACAGTATAGATCTTATGAATCAGATCCTCCATGTAGGTGATGCCATGTTTACCAAGAGATCAAGCAATCAACTGTTATCTGTCAAAGCAATTCACTTCTTATTGATTTTGCCATAACCACACTTGTAGATTAGTTCAATTACTGACTTCAGATTTGGGTATCCCCATGCAATATATGGTTCCACAATCCTCAGCATGTTTTTTGTTTGTTTGTTTGAGATGGAGTCTTGCTCTGTCACCTAGGGTGGAGCGCAGTGGCACGATCTTGGCTCACTGCAACCTCTGCCTCCCGAGCTCAAGCGATTCTCCTGCCTCAGCCTCCCAAGTAGTTGAGGCTACAGGCACACACCACCATATGCGGCTAATTTTTTTGTTTTTTAATTATTTTTAGTAGAGACGGGGTTTCTCTATGTTGGCCAGGCTGGTCTCAAACTCCTGACCTCAGGTGATCTGGCCCGCCTTGGCCTCCCAGAGTGCTGGGATTATAGGCATAAGCCACTTCGCCCAGCCCTCACAGGCTCATTTTTTTTGTTGGTTGTTTGTTTTTGAGAGGGAGTTTCGCTCTTGTTGCCCAGGGTGGAATACGATGGCGCAATCTCGGCTCACCGCAACCTCCACCTCCTGGGTTCAAGTGATTCTCCTTCCTGCCTCAGCCTCCCGAGTAGCCGGGATTACAGGCATGCGCCACCATGCCGGGCTAATTTTGTATTTTTAGTAGAGATGGATTTCTCCATGTTGATCAGGCTGGTCTCAAACTCCCGACCTCAGGTGATACACCCACCTTGGTTTCCCAAAGTGGTGAGATTACAGATGTGAGCCACCGTGTCCGGCCCATAGCTCACTTCTAATCATGACAGTCACCATATGAAACTGAAGCTGCCAGTTACTGGGGCAGCACAATCACACACTCTGATTAGTCATTGCTTTTCCTCTCAAGAAACTGAAGCTAATTCTGGCTGATTACAGATAAAGGGAATTAATAAAAGGATCCTGGGCAGCCCACATAAGTATTAGGAGAATGGAGATGAAAACTTGAATGCTGATCTTCCAAGAACTATGTCCTAAAATCATGCTCAGACCCCCAATGCTGCAGCCCTACTCATTGGGGTAGGAGAGACTCCTGCTGTCATTCACACTGCACCAAGGATGCATGCCTTTCTGTGCCAGGAGTCTAGCCTCGCAAACTACCACCACTATTGAGGGCCAGGTGCCTCTAATACCACCCTCACCAGCAAAATGGATCCCGTGTGGACCTCATTTTCAAGTTGCTCACGTGTGCATTGAAGGAAGTGATATTATGAAAGCCAAGATGAGATAAGATTTCCCAATAAAGGAAGGTGTGGTTGGTCTATGCTGTTTACTAAGCGTGAAAAAAAAGAACAATCTGCAAATGAACTGTGGCTTTTGGCCTGACTATCCCCAATAAAGACAACTGAAAAAAGATTTAAAATAAAAATATTTATGGCTGGGCACAGTGGCTCACACCTGTAATCCCAGCACTTTGGGAGGTCAAGGTGGGTGGATCACCTGAGGTCAGGAGTTCGAGACCAACCTGGCCAACATGGCAAAACCCCATCTGTACTAAAAATACAAAAATTCACCAGGCATGCTGGCGCACACCTGCAATCTCAGCTACTTGGGAGGCTGAGGTAGGAGAATCCTTTCAACCCAGGAGGTGGAGGTTGCAGTGAGCCGAGATTGTGCCACTGCACTCCAGCCTGGGTGACACAGAGAAACTCTGTCTCAAAAAATAAAATAAAATAGAAATATTTAAAAAGCATCAAAGACCTTGTATGACACTGAAGAATTATCAGGAGAGAACAGGGAAAAGGACTGGAGCTCAAATAGATGGCTTAGGGTTGATTCTAAACCAGGGATATTTGTGAGTAAAGACAGCAGAGACATAAAGCTTGGCTTTTGCCATTCTCAAGAGTAGAGTGGGCCGGGTACAGTGGCTCATGCCTGTAATCCCAGCAGGTGGTAGGCCAAGGTGGGAAGATCACATGAGCCCAGGAGTTTTACACCAGCCTGGGCAAAATAGTAAGACCCCATCTCTTTAAAAAAAAAAAAAACAGCCAGGTGTGGTGGCATGCACCTGTAGTCCCAGCTACTTGGGGGGCTGAGGCAGGAGGATCGCTTGAACCTGGGAGGTCAGGGCTGCATTGAGCTGAGATTGCGACACTGCACTCCAGCCTGGGTAACAAGGTGAGACCCCGTGTCCAAAAAACAAGAGAGATAGAGTGAACATGGGTGAAAGTCCTTCAGCAACTGGGGAGGTAAACTTTAGAGAAGCATCTTCTGCTGTTTGTTGAGACTCTAATCCATGGGCATTCACTGAAAGGCAGAGATGTATTTTTGGTGGCTTTCATGCATTAGCACAATGGGAGTTGGAGCTTAACATTCACCAAATGGAAGATGCTATGTAACAGTCCCTGTACTGGGTTGAAAACTGAAGAATTTTACTCTGTTTGTTGGGGTAGACTGTACTCCCAGGAATTTTTCTGTGTGGCCACAGAACTTCAAACCGTGTGTCTGAACTGTTAAATACCTTAGATATCTAATAGTGGAAACTGTTCAGAGTAAGATAATAGTGCCTTAGGTCTTAACGGTATACATAAAAGTATTTTTTCAAATAAAATGTCCAGAAAACAATCAAATATCACAAAGCAGGTAATAAAGCAGGGCAGCCAGAACAATAGAAACAACAGACTACAGAAACATGGACACACACAGACACACAAGGACTCCAGATGTTGGAATTATCAGACACAGATTGTAACACTTACTATGTTCAAGGAAATGAAAGTCCAATTTTAAGATCTCAGTGGCCGGGCAGTGTAGCTCACACCTGAAATTCCAGCACTGTGCAAGGCTGAGGCACAGATCACTTGAGACCAGGAGTTCAAGAGCAGCCTGGGCAACATAGTGAGACCTCATCTCTGTAACAAACAATAACAAACAAAAATTTTAAAATAAGTTTGTGGATTTAGGCATGTTTGTTATGTTTCAATTCACTGCAGTTATTGTCCTGATTGATTTCAAAATATTCTTTTTTTTTTTTTGTCCAGTGGAAGCCTCTTCAAGTTGGCCTTTGAGTTCTTTTGACACAACCCTAGTCACCAATAAAGTTATCTTTTTATTTATTTATTTGTCTATTCTTTGAGAAGGAGTCACATTCTGTTGTCCAGGCTGGAGTGCAGTGGTGTGATCTCCATTCACTGCAACCTCCGCCTCCCGGATTCAAGCGATTCTCCTGCCTCAGCCACCTGAGTAGCTGGGATTACAGGCACATGCCACCACGCCTGGCTAATTTTTATATTTTTAGTAGAGACGGGGTTTCAAAGTGTTGGCCAGGCTGGTCTTCAACACCTGACCTCGTGATCCGCCTGCCTCGGCCTCCCAAAGTGCTGAGATTACAGGTGTAAACCACTGCGCCCAGCCTAAAGTTATCTTTAACTTCATTCTGTGGTTTTATTATTATTTTTTCCTTTTTTTTTTTTTGAGACTGAGTCTCGCTCTATCATCCGGGCTGGAGTGCAGTGGTGTGATCTTGGCTCACTGCAACCTCTGTCTCCCAGGTTCAAGGCCTCAGCCTCCCGAGTAGCTGGGATTACAGGTGCCTGCCAACATGTGCAGCGAATTTTTGAATTTTTAGTAGAGACAGGATTTGGCCGCTATCGGGGCAAATTCAGCCAGATACCGGGTGAAATTCACCCCCAATATTTCACATAGCTTCTTTTCTATATTCCCTAAGAGTCGGCCGGTCTGAGAAATAAAGGGACAGAGTACAAAAAAGAGAAATTTTAAAGCTGGGTGTCCAGGGAAGACATCACATGTCGGCAGGTTCCGTGATGACTAATAAAAACCAGCAAGTTTTTATTAGTGATTTTCAAAAGGGGAGGGAGTGTACGAATAGGGTGTGGGTCACAGAGATCACATGCTTCACAAGGTAATAAGATATCACAAGGTAAATGGAGGCAGGGCGAGATCACAGGACCACAGGACGGGACAAATTAAAATTGCTAATGAAGTTTCGGGCACGCATTGTCATTGATAACATCTTATCAGGAGACAGGTTTGAGCAGACAACCGGTCTGACCAAAATTTATTAGGCGGGAATTTCCTCGTCCTAATAAGCCTGGGAGTGCTACGGGAGACTGGGGCTTATTTCATCCCTACAGCTTCGACCATGAAAGACGGCCGCCCCACAAAGCAGCCATTTCAGAGGCCTACCCTCAGGGACACACTCTCTTTCTCAGGGATGCTCCTTGCTGAGAAAAAGAATTCAGCAATATTTCTCCCATTTGCTTTTGAAAGAAGAGAAATATGGCACTGTTCCACCCAGCTCACCGGCAGTCAGAGTTTAAGGTTATCTCTCTTGTTCCCTGAACATTGCTGTTATCCTGTTCTTTTTTCAAGGTGCCCAGATTTCATATTGTTCAAACACACATCCTCTACAAACAATTTGTGTTAACACAATCATCACAGGGTCCTGAGGTGACATACATCCTCCTCAGCTTACCAAAATGATGGGATTAAGAGATTAAAGACAGGCATAGGAAATCACAAGGGTATTGATTGGGGAAGTGATAAATGTCCATGAAATCTTCACAATTTACATTCAGAGATTGCAGTAAAGACAGGCGTAAGAAATTATAAAAATATTAATTTGGGGAACTAATACATGTCCATGAAATCTTCACAATCCACGTTCTTCTGCCATGGCTACAGCCGATCCCTCCGTTTGGGGTCCCTGACTTCCCACAACAGGCCACGTTGGCCAGGCTGGTCTCAAACTCCTGAGCTAAAAAATTAGCTGGGCGTGGTGGCAGACGCCTGTAGTCCCAACTACTCGGGAGGCTGAGGCAGGAGAATGATGTGAACCCGGGAGGAGGAGTTTGCAGTGAGCTGAGATCGCGCCACTGCACTCTAGCCAGCCTGGGCGGAAAAAAAAAAAAAAAAAAAAAAAGAGAGAGAGACAAACACAATAGAAAAATGAGAAAAGAGTTGAACTGGGCCGGCATGGTGGCTCATCCCTGTAATCCCAGCACTTTGGGAGGCCGAGGTGGGTAGATCACTTAAGGTCAGGAGTTCAAGACCAGCCTGGCCAACATGGTCAACATGGTGAAACCCCCTTTCTACTAAAAACCCAAAAAAATTAGTCGTGCCTGGTGGTGCGTGCCTGTAATCCCAGCTACTCGGGAGGCTGAGGCAGGAGGATTGCTTGAACCTGGGAGGTGGAGGTTGCAGTGGGCCGAGATCGCACCACCACTCTCTAGCCTGGGCAACAGAGGAAGACTATCTCAAATAAATAAATAAATAAATAAGCCAGTTGCGGTGGCTCATGCCTGTAATCGTAGCACTTTGGGAGGCCGAGGCAGGTGGATTGCTCTGAGCTCAGGAGTTCAAGACCAGCCTGGGCAACACGGTGAAACCCCGTCTCTACTAAAAATACAAAAAAAAAAAAAGCCGGGATGGCAACGTGCCCCTGTAGTCCCAGCTACTTGGGAGGCTGAGGCAAGGGAATTGCTTGAATCCAGGAGGCGGAGGTTGCAGTGAGCCGAGAGCGCACCATTGCACTCCAGCCTGGGCAACATAGCGAGACTCTGTCTCAAAAAAAAAAAAAGTTGAACTGATACTTCACAAAAGATGATATCCCAAAAGCCAAACCTGTCTGAAAATGTGATCAACCTTATTAATATTTAGGTAAATGCAAATAAAAACTACAATGAGAAGCCATCGCATATCCAAAAACTTTACCCTAAAAGTGTGGCAATACTGGCTGGGCATGGTGGCTCAGGCCTGTAATCCCAACACTTTGGGAGGCTGATGCAGGCAGATCACGAGGTCAAGAGATCAAGACTATCCTGGCCAACATGGTGAAACCCATCTCTACTAAAAATACAAAAATTAGCTGGGTGTGGTGGTGCACTCCTGTAGTCCCAGCTACTCGGGAGGCTGAGGCAGAAGAATTGCTTGAACCCGGGAACCAGGAGGTGGAGGTTGCAGTGAGCTGAGATTGCGCCACTGCACTCCATCCTGGGCAACAGAACAAGACTGTCTCAAAAAAAAAAAAAAAAAAAAAAGTGTGGCAATACCATGTGTTAATGGAGCTGGAGATAACTGGGAACTCTGACACATTGCTAGAGGAGTATGAGTTGGTCCAACCAGTTTGATTTGCAGACCATAGATAAAAAAGATAGGAAACTCTCTGATTCATTTTATCTGGCAACCTGCTCTTTCTACCAAAAGCAGATAAAGAATATACCAAAAAGAAACTACAGCCCAATCTCATTTATCATAATAGATTTTAAAAATTCTAAATAAAGCAGTAAAACAAATGGGTAGTATAATTTGTTCCAGCAGATTTTATTCCAGAAACACAAAGATGGTTAAATATCAAGAATACTGCCACCATAATTGATTACATCAAAATCTTTTTTTTTTTCTTTTGAGACGGAGTTTCATTCTTGTTGCCCAGGTTGGAGTGCAATGGCACAATCTCAACTCATTGCAACCTTCGCCTCCTGGATTCAAGGATTCTCCTGCCTCAGCCTCCCCAGTAGCTGGGATTACAGGCATGCACCACCACACCCACCTATTTTTTTTTTTTTTTTTTTTTGTATTTTTAGTAGTGATGAGGTTTCACCATGTTGGCCAGGCAGGTCTCGAACTCCTGACTTCAGGTGATCCACCCGCTTTGGTCTCCCAAAGTGCTGGGATTACAGGTGTGAGCTACCACGCCCAGCCTTGAAATTGCTGTTTCTAACAAGTCTTAAAAGACACCCAGACTTTAACAATTGTTATTATATTCAGATTTTTTTGTTGGCTTTTGAGACAATCTTGCTCTTTTACCCAGTCTTGAGTGCAGTAGCATGATCATGGCTCACTGCAGCCTCAACCTCCTGGGCTCAAGCGATTCTCCTACCTCAGCCTCCCGGGTAGCTGGGACTACATGTGCAGTATCATGCCTGGTTAATTTTTAAATTTTTAGAGATGGGGTCTTGCTATGTTGCCCAGGCTTCTAGAATCATTCTTCATATTATTTCACTAACACAGCCTCCACCACATTAATATGGCAACAGGTTTAGAAATTATTTAAAACAAAAATTTCTAATGTTTACATATATTGTGTGATATATGTATGTATGTGTATATGTATGTGTGTGTGTATATGTATGTGTGTGTGTGTATGTGTGTGTGTGTGTGTGTGTGTGTGTGTGTATCATTCCAAGGTACTGTTTCTAATTTTTTCCTGCAGGGAATGAATATTCAGTATTGCAGCTGCATTGGCTAGCTGGGGATTCTATTTACCACCACATTGTCCCGGACTGAATCTGAGGACAAAAAACCACTTCGGGAACAAATTCTTGTCTTCAACAAAGAGCTGTCTTGAGTAGGCACAAAAGTAGCATTTGAGGGCCGGGCGCGGTGGCTCAAGCCTGTAATCCCAGCACTTTGGGAGGCCGAGGCGGGCGGATCACAAGGTCAGGAGTTTGAGACCAGCCTGGCCAATATGGTGAAACCCTATCTCTACTAAAAACACAAAATAGCCGGGCGTGGTGGCGGGCGCCTGTAATCCCAGCTACTCGCGAGGCTGAGGCAGGAGAATTGCTTGAACACGGGAGGCGGAGGTTGTATTGAGCCAGAGATCGCGCCATTGCACTGCAACCTGGGCGACCAAGTGAGACTCCGACTCAAAAAAAAAAAAAAAAAAAGTAGTATTTGAGTACCTTTTTTTTCCTTTCCTTTTCTTTTTTTTTTTAGAGGAAGGGCACCCAGGCTGGAGTGCAGTGGCACCATAATAGCTCACTGCACTCTGCAACTGCTGAGCTCAAGAGATTCTCCTCCATCAGCCTCCCTAGTAGCTGGAATTACTGGCGTGAGGCACCACGCCCGGCTTATTTTCTTATTTTTTTGTAGAGGTGGTTGGAGCGGGGGGACTGGGGAGGGTCTCGCTATGTTGCTCAGGCTCGTCTCGAACTCTTGCCCTGAAATGATCCGTCCTCGGCCTCGCAAAGCGCTGAGATTACAGGCGTGAGCCACGGCGCCCGGCCTTGAATCGTTTTTCACATGCATTGCAGGTTATTCCCTTTTATTCTCTAGTTTTTGGGTCCAGTCTTAAACCTGGGAAGGGATTCATTTGGGGGGTCACACCAGCGGGCATCCTGGCTCAGGCGGAACTCTGGCTCCAGACAGTGCGCCCAGGACCAAACGGTCAACCCCGGCCTACTCCTGCCCCTCCCAGATCCTCCCCTCCGCGGACGCTCCCGCGTCTTCCTCTCGCTCAGGCACTGAGGGGCGGGGAGATGGGTGTTAAAGAGGGGATATCACCAATCAACGTGCGCCTCCGGGAAACAGCGCTTCGCACTGGCTGGTTGGGTCTGACGACGTGGCCACTGTCCAATCCTCATGCTAGAGGCGGGGCTAAAGGCCAGTGGCGCAAGCAGAAGGAGGAGCGCACCGGTTGCAAGCACGTGACCGGGGCCTGAAGCCGGAAGCTACCTATCTGGTAGGGAGCTCCCCCAGCACCGAAGACTGCGATGGTGAGTGAGGACGCATGCGCGAGAGGACCCGCCGGGGGTTCAGCGTCTCTGCTCCCCAGTCTGTGTGGTTTCCCCCTCGTGGGCCTGCGCTCCACCCTCACCTCCTATCCGCTCGGGGAGGAAGAGGGGATGGAGATGGGAGGGATGGCGACGAGAATGCTGGGGAGGGGTCTGTGGGAGGGTGTTCTGGGGTTGCGGGTAGTCTGCAGGTCGGGCGGAGACGAGGGGAGGTGAAGAGAGGGTCTGGGGGCAGGGGCCAGTGGGGCAGCAAAGGCCCCTTGGGGTAGCAAAGGTGGGATGTGGAAGGCCAGGGGAACCCGGGGGCGAGAGTGGGGGCAGATGGAGGCTCGGGAAGATCAGTATTGAGGACCATGTAGGGGGGAGGGGGCCGGGAAGGAACCTGGCTGGGGAATGAGAAAACCTGGGGCCATCGTCAACCCAGAGACTTGGGTTTGCAGGTGAAGGGTATCGGGCCGTCCATCCCTCTAGCATGCTTCTCACGACTTGCATCTTTACCCACTAGACTTCTGCACTGACCCAGGGGCTGGAGCGAATCCCAGACCAGCTCGGCTACCTGGTACTGAGTGAAGGTGCAGTGCTGGCGGTGCGTTCTGGGAAAGGGAGGGGGTCCCTTAGTGCACACAGCCCGGTAACCCCTTCTAATATTGGCCCTTCTTTTCTCGGCTTTTATCTGGTTTCCTGCCTGGCATCTATTAGGTTGGTACAAAAGTATTTGCAGTTTTTGCAATTACTTTCAGTTATGAGTCTGTGGAATCTTAGTCTCCTAACGGCTGCGATTTATTTATTTATAGTTTTTGAGACTGAGTTTCGTTCTTGTTGCCCAAGCTGGAGTGCAATGGTGCGACCTCGGCTCACTGCAACCTCCGCCTCCGGGGTTCAAGCGATTCTCCTGCCTCAGCCTCCCGAGTAGCTGGGATTATAGGCACGTGCCACCATGCTCGGCTAATTTTTTGTATTTTTAGTAGAAACGGGGTTTCACCATGTTAGCCAGGCTGGTCTCAAACTCCTGACCTCAGGTGATCCACCTGCCTCAGCCTCCCAAAGTGCTGGGATTACAGGCGTGAGCCAACATGCCTGGCCTTTATTTGGTATTTCTTAAAAAGGCATTTGTATTTTGTTCCATAGTACTGTATGGTGTTAGGTCTCTAGATTACAGGCGTGAGCCACCACGTCTGGCCTTTATTTGGTATTTCTTAAAGAGGCATTTGTATTTTGTTCCATAGTACTGTATAGTGTTAAGTCTCCAGATGTTTTTGACTTAGGTAGAGACAAAGCGTAAGGTTAAGGGTTGAAAACAATACAGGTGGTAAAGACTATTGAGGGAATCCAGGATATTAAAAATTCAACATGTTATGACAAGGTAACTAACTTTCCGGGAGGTAGGAATTCAGCCCACCTTAAAGGAGAGTATTTACAGTGGGGGAGGACTTATTTGCAGGTGTGTGGCACTAACCTATCTGAACTGATGGTAAGTTTATGCTGAAAAGATTTGGGAAGGTTTGAGGGAAGAGAGGAGGATATGGTCAGGGAGGATGTAATTGTGAAGGATCTTCAAGGCCAGGTTAACACACTTGAACTTATTCTTGAAGGTAATACAGTTTGAAAGGTTTTTTTAAACAGAAACAAGACCCAGTGAGGTGGTTGAGCAATATTTGTTGTTAGTGATGTGAAGATGGGCAGAAGGAGGCGTCATTAAGAGATGAGACTGGGCTGGGCGTGGTGGTTCATGCCTGTAATTCTAGCACTTTGGGAGGCCAAGGCGGGCGGATCACGAGGTCAGGAGATCGAGACCATCCTGGCCAACACGGTGAAACTCCGTCTGTACTAAAAATACAAAAACAAAATTAGCCAGGCCTGGTGGTGGGCACCTGTAGTCCCAGCTACTCGGGAAGCTGAGGCAGGAGAATGGCGTGAACCTGGAAGGTGGAGGTTGCAGTTAGCCGAGATCACACCACTGTACTCCAGCCTGGGCGACAGAGTGAGACTCCGTCTCAAAAAAAAAAAAAAAAAAAAAAAAAAAAGAGATGAGACTGGGCAAGTGGTGGTAAGGAGGAGGAGCAAGGAGAGAAGAGTTTTGTTTTTGTTTTTTTTTGTTTTTGTTTTTTGAGACAGAGTCTCGCTCTGTGGCCCAGGCTGGAGTGCAGTGGCATGATCTCAGCTCACTGCAACCTCCGTCTTCCGGGTTCAAGTGATTTTCCTGCCTCAGCCTCCTGATTAGCTAGGATTACAGGTGTGCACCACCATGCCCAGCTAATTTTTGTATTTTTAGTAGAGAGAGGGTTTCACCATGTTGGCCGGGCTGGTCTCGAACTCCTGACCTCATGATTTGCCTGCCTCAGCCTCCCACCCAAAGTGCTGGGATTACAGGCATGAGCCACTGCACCCGGACTGTTTTTTTGTTTTTGTTTTTTTTGAGACGGAGTCTCACTCTGTCGCCCAGGCTGGAGTGCAGTGGCGCAGTCTCCCCTCACTGCAAGCTCCGCCTCCCGGGTTCACGCCATTCTCCTGCCTCAGCCTCCCTAGTAGCTGGGACTACAGGCGCCTGCCACCATGCCCGGCTACTTTTTTGTATTTTTAGTAGAGATGGGGTTTCACCGTGTTAGCCAGGATGGTCTGGATCTCCTGACCTCGTGATCCGTCTACCTCGGCCTCCCAAAGTGCTGGGATTACAGGTGTGAGCCACAGCACCCCATCCTGTTTTTTTGTTTGTTTGTTTGTTTTTAAGATAGAGTCTCGCCGTCACTCAGGCTGGAGTGCAGTGGTACGATCACATCTCATTGTAGCCTTGAACTCTTGGGCCCAAGCAATCCTCCCGCCTCAGCATCCCAAGTAACTAGAACTACAGGCAAGCACCACCACGCCCAGCCATTAAAAAAAAAAAAAATGTGTGGAGACAGGGGTCTTGCTATGTTGCCCAGGCTGGTCTCAAACTCCTGGCCTCCAGCATTCCTCCTGCCTTGGCCTCCCAGAGTGCTGAGATTACAGGCATGAGCTCCTGTGCTTGGCCGGAAGAAGTTATTTTAAAGGAGGAATCAGTATATCTTGCTAATGACTAGAAATAGGTAATAGAGGAAATATTTCTGTAGCCAGAACTCTAAAGCCTGGAAGAGTGATGATGCCTTAAGAAACATGTCCCTGCGTGGTGGCTCACGCCTTTAATCCCAGCACTTTGGGAGGCTGAGGTGGGTGGATCACTTGAGGTTGGGAGTTCGAGAGCACCCTAGCCAACATGGTGAAACCTCATCTCTACAAAAAATTAGCCTGGCATGGAAGCACATGCATGTAATCCCAGCTTCTTGGGAGGTTGAGGCAGGAGAATTGCTTGAACCCAGGAGGCAGAGGTTGCAGCGAGCCAAGATTGCACCACTGTACTCCAGCCTGGGTGATAGAGTGAGACTCTGTCTCAAAAAACAAACAAACAAACAAACAGGAAATCAAAAAAAGAAGTGAATTGGGAAGGAGGTGGATAAGGATAAGGTGAAATTTGATGGCCCAACTTTAGACATTGAGTTTGATATAAAATAGCAGTTAATATATATTGCTAGTTCAGCAAAAGGAACTAAATCTAGTGGAGGCCCATATCAAGGAAGAGGGAAGAGGAAGTTGAGACAGTCACCAGAAAAGAGGAAGCCCAAGCCACTGTCCCATCACTTACTCTAGGGGTCAACAGAGGGAGGTATTCAAGGACAAAGGGAATGTTTATGTTTGAGATTCTGCAAACAGGGCAAGTGTGAAGACAGAAAAAGATGGAGCCATTAACAGGTAAGTGGTGGGCAGGCATTCATTTTGGAGAATGTGGCTTTATCAAATAGGCAGGGACATGGGAGAAATCCAGTTTCATGGGGTTAGAAAAGCATGGTCAATAAAGAGATGGATGGCCAGGCACGGTGGCTCACGTCTGTAATCCCAGCATTTTGGGAGGCTGAGGCGGGCAGATCATTTGAGGTCAAGAGTTTGAGACCAGCTGATTAATATGGTAAAACCCCGTCTCTACTAAAAATATAAAAAATTAGCTAGATGTGGTGGTGCTGGTACGTGCCTGTAATCTCAGCTATTTGGGAGGCTGAGGCAGGAGAATCACTTGAACCCGAGAGGCCGAGATTGCACCACTGCACTACAGCCTGGGTGACAGAACCAGATTCCGTCTCAAAAAAAAAAAAAAAAAAAAGATGGATAAGTTACTGCTCATCCGGGGAAGGCCAGTATTATGGGAAACAGGATGGCATCTGGAGGGTGACAACATTATAGGGGGAGATTTCAGGTTGTTTTTTTCCAAAGCTGAGGGTACTGGCAAGCCAAGGGGGAGAGGGTCTAAGTGTGAGAGCCAAGGGGACTGTGCCTGAATTCCTTCCTGAGCCTGTGCCGTAATGCCTGCCCGTCTCCCTCCTCCGTCTGCGTGCAGTCATCTGGGGACCTGGAGAATGATGAGCAGGCAGCCAGTGCCATCTCTGAGCTGGTCAGCACAGCCTGTGGTTTCCGGCTGCACCGCGGCATGAATGTGCCCTTCAAGCGCCTGTCTGGTGAGCCCCTGCCCCTGCCCTTGGTGGTGGTACTGGGAGCGGGGGGCTGCTTCCAGGGGCTTCTCGGCTTCTCTTCTTCCAGCCTCCTACCATCTCCTGGGGTCTCTGGTCTGGCCACTTTCCTCCCTTTGGGACTCCCCTGTATCAGAATTGTGAATGAGAAGGCAAGAGAAAGGAGATCTAGCAGAGGCCACTCATCTTCGAATCTCTGAGCCTGGAACTATAGAACTTCTTTGGCTTTGATCCCAGCCAATGTGCGTGTGGCCCCGCCCCATGGAGTCTGTTGCACCCACTAACTCTGTGCTCCCTTCCCTCTCCTGGGGCGGGGGAAGGTGTGTCTCTCCTCCAGTGGTCTTTGGAGAACACACACTGCTGGTGACGGTGTCAGGACAGAGGGTGTTTGTGGTGAAGAGGCAGAACCGAGGTCGGGAGCCCATTGATGTCTGAGCCTGCCGGAGGGCGAGGGTCGGAGAAGCGGATTGGGTCTTGGGCCTCTGTGATGAGGCAGGCACACCCGTCGGTCTTGGCTTGCTGCTAGAACTAGGGCCTTCTGCTCGCCCACCTCCCACCCCTACCTGGACGGGCCGAGGCTTGGGGACTCTGAGCTGTGTTAAGGAGAACAAGGGCAAGGAGACCTCCCTTTGTGCTCCCTCCCTCCCTAATAAACATGAGTCTGATGTTCTCCAGCCCAGGGACATGTGTGTTTAGTGTCGGAATGGTTACACCCCATGTCTGTCTTCCACCTTCTGGGGAGAAAGTCATGCACCTTAGCCCAAGTTGGGTGCGGCAGGGCCACCTCTGTGTGCTATAAAACTGGGAAGCAGAAAAAGCTGGAGGGGAAGGGAGTCACCCTGAGCCCTGGCGACCTCTGCTCTTCCCATCAGTACACAAACTAGTCATCCTTCTCCCTCCTGAACAGGCATTTAATAGTCTTATTTCAGTTGGAAGCAATAGTTGGAAAATAAGTTACAGGAACAGACCAAAAAAAAAAAAAAATTAAAGTGCTTCAGGCTGCAAAGGTAAACATAAGGGGCAGGAGGCTACCTGGCCCTGTCCCCAACCCCTGAGACAGGAAGGTCACTGTCAGGGGCTCTTAGCCATCACCACCCTCTAATCTCAGCCCTGCGGGAGGGAGGGAGGGAATGTCAGAGGTGGGAAAGAACTCAACGGGAATGAGGAAGAGACTTTGTAAACTCAGAACCAGGGTAAAGGGCCGGGGACAAGGGAGCTCTGGGAACCCTTACCCTAGGGGTGGGGCCAGCCCCCGCCACAGGAACTTGGGGAATACTGGTGGCTTAGTCCCAGCCATGCCCGCCCACTTCACAGCTTCTTCCCCCATCCCTCATCAGCAGACACAGACAGGCAGCTCTGCCAGGCCTCTTCACCCCCGTCTGGGAGGCATCCCAGGGGAGGCACAGCCTGGGAGCAGGGATCCCCTCTGGGGGCGTTGGGTCTCTGGAGTGTAAGAGGGAACAGAGCTGGCACGGTGCTACTTGACGGGTTCCACCACCAGGACCTTGCACTCGCGCTTGGCAATCTTGTCCAGAGACAACACAGCCTTGTCCGGGGGCAGGTAGAGGGGGCGGCCAACAGGAGAGGCCACAGGGGGCGTGATGGCTCTGCGCTCCATCACACTGCCCGACCTGGGGGAAGGCAGAGGCTGTGGGCGCTGGTCAGACCTGGCACCCTCGCTGCTCCCATCCTCTACCCGGTCCCATGCCACGCCCCCTGGTTCTGTACCTCATGAGGTGGCTTCGGGAAGGCTGCTGGTGGGAGAAGGACTGGGAGCGGCCCAGGCTAGCCTGATGCCTCTCCACCAAGTCCCGGACAGCAGGGCTGCTGGGGCTGCTCTTGCGGGAGAGGGGCCGGGCCTCGGGTGGAGGGTGGGACACGCTGGCGGTGAACTGCAGCTTCAGTTTCATGTGCTGGCTTAGCTGGGGGGAGACACAGTCAGCATGCCAGCTCAGCTTCCAGGGCCCAGGCCTCCTTCCAAATGGTCTTCCCCACGTGACAGACTGATGTCAAATCTAAATCCCACCTTCCCTCTGCCCAGCTTTTTATTTCATCCCCAAAATCTAAGGGTCCTGCCTCCGTCCACCCCAGCATTCTGCATCACTCAGCACTCAGCCCAGACCCTCCCCAGCCCACCTCGAAGAGCCCCGTCCTCAGAGCCTGGAAGGCCACACTGAAGGTGAGCGCGCTGCCCTTCCGGGAAAAGCCAAGGTTGTTGAGGGGCGTGTGGCAGACGACGGAGTCCAGGGCAGCCTGCATGGCCCGGCGCTCCTCCTCACACAGCTGCTTTCCTGGGGGCAGAAACAGGGACCAGCAAACACTACAGCGTTCCTCATTCCCACAGGGCCTTCGCCAGCACAGTCTCATCTGATTCTCAAAGCCACTCTGTGGAGTAAACTGAGCAAACGTTATCTTTTGTGCATGTTGTAGATAACAACAGCTAATACGTACTGCGTGCAAGGCACGTCACGTATATTAACTCAGTATCTGCATGACAGCCCCATCAGATATGAGTTGCTCTATTTTAAAGGTGAGGACTCTGAGGCCCAGAGAGGTTAAGTAACTTATTCAAGGTCACACAGCTAGTAAAGGAGAGAAGTAGAGTTCACACCAGCGAGTGCAGCTCCAGTGTCTATGCCCTGAAAGTCACTCTGCCCCACTGCCTCTCTAAACTCTCCATCTAGGACACTGGGGAGACCACCCAGGTACAGGGCGGAAGCTACCTGCCACAAGTCACCTCCTGTGATGGGGCTGGCACCAAATTTGGCTGTTTTCACTGTCCTGCCTCCCTGACATTTTCCTTTCTCTTCCCCTCCCTGGGGACCAAATTCCTACCTGGCAGCTGACCTACCAGCCTGTGCATGCTCTGGGGTCCACACGAGCCTCACAGCAAGGAAGTCTTGGAGATTGTTAAGCAGCGTGTAGGTGACAGTGAAACGCTCGTAGGTCCGAACAGGGGACTTACAAGAAGCGGTCATCACAAAACACGGGCGGTCCAAGCGGACACTGGGCAGGCTAGGAGTGGTGAGAGAGGGATGCTGGCTGTGTGTGTCAGGCCACAAAGGCGAACGCCATGATTCCTCCAGGACCCACACTCACCGGTAGTGGGTGTAGATGCTCTGAGTGAAGGGCAGCTTTGGGGTGGACCACTGAACCACAGCAATCAGGGGAACTTCCAGGCCCTGCAGGAGGGACAAAGGGGGTTGGCACAGGTATTAAGAGTGCCCCTCCCATCTTGAGTTAGCTGCCTGGTCTTTCCCTCCCACTGCCTTATCACTTTTCTTTGAACACACCAGCCCCTTATGCTCACCTCCTTGGCCCCTGGAGGGGGCTGCTCACCCCCTCTCAGCTGAAACAGGAAGTTGTGTTCCTCTAGGGCATTCAGCGGGCAGGGGAAGCAGCCAGAGGTCCCGGGTAGGCGGCAGAAGGAGCCCATGGAGACTTCCCCAGACTGGTGACTAGCTCAGAAAAGAGGACAAGGCATGGTCTCCCCATGCCAGAGCTCAGCCCCTGAAGCCATCCCCACCACTTCACAGCCTCGCCCCTCCCAGGACCTCACCAGACATTGTCCACCAGCAGCACAGAGCCATCGGGCATGACAGGTAGATAACTGGCGTTGAAGTTGGGGAGGATTCGGATATCCCAGATGGAGATTTCCTCCTGAGAGGAGCTGTTCAGCACTGTGGGAGAGGACCAGCTTGGCTCAGAATAGCTGGACCCCTCAGGCCCCACCTTTACCCAGAAAAAACCGGACCTACCCCACCAGCCTGCCCAGAGGAACTGCATCCAATCAGTTCCCTTGTTGCTCCCGGAGGCTGGAGCCGGCAGCCCTGCTTACCCTTGAGCACGGTCAAGTGTTTTCCAGCCACAGTGAACTGCCGGCATTTCAGAACCGGAGGGGGCAGCAGAGTCAGCAGCGTGCTCACTGCGGGAGGGGGTGGGGGCAAGAAGTGATGGTCTGGAGGCTGACCTCACCTCCAACCCAGAATTCTCACTTTCCTCTTCTCAGAGCCCATTAGCCACTTTCCAGTGTGACCCCTCCCCTCTGTCCCCCAATTCCCAGACTCTAGCCCTTTGCCTCTGCGCTGCCCTGCCCACCTTGGGCCTTGAAAGCGCTCTGCTCGCCCCGGAATGTCTCCCCAGGAGATCGGGTCTGCAGCAATCGCAGGTAGCCTTGATCTCTGACCTCTGGTGCCTCAATCTCCCGCTTCCACACAGTCACTACAATCTGTCAAGAGGAAAGACAGATGGCTGAGCCCGGAAAAGGTGTCTGAATTAGGACAATAGCTCCACTCTTGCTCATCTTACCTTGGCCTTAGGTGTCCCTGGGGGCAGTCTATCCAGTGAAACGGTGAGTGGGAAGATGACCTCATCTGTGGACACAATCGGTTCCTCCACAGGCAGCTGGGGTTGGGAAAGGGGTGAAGAGGTCAGGAGCAAGTCAGAGGCAGCCTGCAGCCTTTCCCTTTAAGACCGGCAGGTCATCTGCCTCCTGCCTCAGGCCCCCAGCAAACCGCCCCTCCGTCCTGTGCCAGGTCCCCCAAAGCTCCTCACCGTGGTCGCTCCCCCTGAGGTAGCAGGGCCCGGGCCGTGGGTGAGAAGGGGGCTGCAGCCTCGGAACAAACCCCCACCCCCAGGATCCCCTCCCCCTGGGGGCTCCGAATCCTGGTCGCCGGCGCCGCCGCCCCCCGGCATCCCGCCTCCGGCGCTGACCGAGGCCAGGGCGGCCAGGGCGGTTGCCAGTTCTGCCCAGGCTCCTCTGGAGCCCAAGCCCGGGCCGCCCCCGGTGCCGGACCCCGCACCGCCCCGGCAGCGCAACACCAGCAGAAAACGGACAGTCTCCCCCAAGTACAGATGGTTGCGCCGGGGCAGCGCCCGGTACCGGCCCGGATCCCCTGCCAGCTCCGCGCGCGGCGGCAGCGGCACGGCCGGGAAGTACATCGAGTAGTCGCACTGGGACTCCATGGGGCGGCGAGGACGGCGCGACTGGGAGCCCGGACCGGAGGCCGACCGCCGGCGGGGCCCGCTAGGGTGGGTGCAGAGGGTCCCGACACCTCCGGCTGCTGCGCCCGGCTGGGGCGGCCGGAGAGACCGGCCCGGTCCCGGCACCGGGGCAACGAACCCGAACCGACAGCCGGCAGCGCCGGAACCGGGGTACTGAACCGAATGACTGGAGAGAAACAGGAAGCGGAAGGGAGGGGGCGTGGCCGCCGAGGCCCCGGAATCTGCGAGTGCCCGGACCGTGGAGGAGGGGGCGGGGTCCCGCTGCTCTGAGGCTGCGAGAATGCAGGCGGGGGCTGCGGCCAGGCTTCTTGGAAAAGAAATGGAAGACCTCGTCGGCCAGGCGGGTTGGCTCACGCCAGTAATCCCAGCACTGTGGGAGGCCGAGGCGGCAGGATCGCTTGAGGCCAGGAGTTCAAGACCACCCTGGCCAACATAGCAAGTCCTCCTCTCTGCAAAAAATTTAAAAATTATCCGGGCGCGGTGGCGCGCGCCTGTATTCCCAGCTACTTAGAAGGCCTAGGCAGGAGGATCCTTTGAGCCCAGGAGTTTGAGGCTGAAGTGAGCTATGATTGGGACACTGGACTGCAGCCTAGGTGACAGAGTGAGATCTTGTCTCGAAAAAAAAAAAAAACCCTTCCAACCCCACTTCTCCCAGGAAGATTCTCCATCCCTCCCCTTTCCACCCTCCATAAATCAAGTAGAAGTTTCAAATTATTTATTCATTCAACAAACATTTCAGAGAGAAATGAACAGTCTAGTAGCAAATATTTCATAGAGAAATGGACGTATCATTCCAACTCACCACGCCCCAAACTTTCTGTGGCTCACTCCATCTTTTGCCCCTCTAGGGAGCTTTGGTGATGTGGATCTGCCTTGGGGCAGGAAAGGGGAAGGGGAGGTCAGGCCTAGTGGCTCACGCCTGTAATGGCAGCACTTTGGGAGGCAGAGTCATGTGGATCACCTGAGGTGAGGAGTTCAAGACCAGCCTAACCAACATGTTGAATCCCTGTCTCTAAAAATATAAAAATTAGCCGGGTATGGTGGCACGCATCTGTAATCCTAGCTACTCTGGAGGCTGAGGCAGGAGAATCGCTTGAACCTGGGAGGCAGAGGTTGCAGTGAGCCGAGATCATGCCACTGCACCCCAGCCTGGGGGACAGAGCAAGACTCCGTTTCAAAAAAAAAAAAAGTTGGGGGGAAAGAACAAAATGAGTGTAGGGTGGAGGAGGGAAGCACTGCTGGGAGCCCAGCGAAGAGGGGGCTTGCATCGGGACAAAGACTCATCCCTTCTGGGAGATGCAGAAATGGCATCTTGCTGCCCCCCACTCATCACATGTGCCCTTCAAACATGGCTGCTCTTCCACCTAAATCTGTAGTCTGATGTTTATGGGGAGAGTGGCCTTGAAGTCTTGAGGGGCAGTGAGACGGTAGGGGGGAACTGCTTGGCATCCAGCTTGTCCTTGTACTGGAGCTCAGGGGTAGCTAGGCGCTCACATTCCTCTTGGTCTTGGGGGCTCAATCCACTCCGAAGTATATAGCCCAAAACCTTAGCTGACCCAAACTGGAAGGGGCGGAACCGGCGATCAGTGATGTATTTGGGGTCAGAAGCCTCACCCCCTACCAGACAATGTTTCGCTAGGGCCTCTCGGCGAGCCCGGAGCTCGGCCACAGCTTTCTGCAGCCGGCCCTGGCCGTATTTCTCTATCCGTGCCCAGAGACTGCGGTTGAAGTGGACATAGAGAGCCCAGTCCAGGTTGTTCCAGGCTCGGGCCCGTGCAGTCAGCTGCCGGTCCTCCGCAGTCAGTCCACTGTTGCTGACAGTGCTGAGGCCCTGCTTACGTCCAGCCTGGGCATTGTGCATGAAGCCCACCACGTCATCTAGACCCCAGCACAGGGCATCTGCCAGCAGAACCAATGACTCATCGAAGTACTCAGCCACCATGACCAGGTCAAAGACAGAGTCCAGCCAGGCCAGACCCCACTGGATGAAGGATGAAGACCCCAAATCGAAAGAGGCAGGGCTTGATATCTGGCTGCGATGATCAGTAACAGTGGAAACAGGATGGATGAGGGCATTGGGATTGAGGGTTTGGGCTCGAGGGCCAGCACCAGAAGGCAAGACCTGCAGCTGTGGGGGGTTGGGGTCTCTGGGGGGATGAATATTCCCTCTCTTGGCCCTCTTCTCTGGGGGAAAGGGCAGGCCAAAGTCAAACCATAGTAAGTTGCGAGCGTAGTGGTCCCCACGGGCCCCAGGCCTGTAGAAGCCTCGAGGATTGGCCAGGAAGGCAGCCAAAGATGGTGACTTGTGGAAGGCTGATGAGGTGGATTTATAGTAGGAGAAGGCAGAGCGAGCCAGAGCCGCTGGGTCTCGGACAATGGAAAAAAAGAAGCTGTCAGAAGGCATGACCTGAAGTACCTGCAGAGGAGGGAAGACAGAAGAGAGAGAACTGGGCTGGGGAGAAGGTATGCATAAGTATGCACAAGCCATGTGTCCGCTGACCAGCCTCCTGAAACCTCCTCCTCCCAGCTCTGCTAGGAATCCCCAGCTTCCATCACTTGCTGAGTGGCAAGTTACTTAACATCTCTGAGACTCAATTTGCTTATCTGCAAATGGGGATAATCATACTTTCTCAAGTGACTATGAAAGATACATGAGATAAAACATACAAGAAATCTGGAGCATGGAGCCAGTCATGTTTTGTGTGCCTGTAGTCCCAGCTACTCGGGAGGCTGAGGCAGTAGGATGGCTTGAGCATTGCTATGTTGCCGAGGCCAGCCTGGGCAACATAGCGAGACCCTGTCTCTACAAAAATAAAACTAAAAAGCCAGGCATGGTGTGTAATCCCAGCACTTTGGGAGGCCGAGGCGGGCGGATTTACCTGAGGTCAGGAGTTCGAGACCAGCCTGGCCAACATGGTGAAACCCCGTCTCTACTAAAAATACAAAAAAATTAGCCAGGTGTGATGGCACACGCCTGTAATCCCAGCTACTCGGGAGGCTGAGGCAGGAGAATTGCTTGAGCCCAGGAGGCGGAGGTTGCAGTGAGCTGAGATCGTGCCACTGCACTTCAGCCTGGCCAACAGAGCAAGACTCTGTCTCAAAAAAAAAAAAAAAAAAAACTAAAAAAATTAGCAGGTCAATCAATGATAGACTGGATAAATAAAATGTGGCACATATACACCATGGAATACTATGCAGCCATAGAAAAGAATGAGATAATGTCCTTTGCAGGTGCATGGATGAAGCTGGAAGCCATCATCATGCTCAGCAAACTAACCTACTCCAGTAAACTAACAAAACTAACACAGGAACAGAAAACCAAACACCATGTGTTCTCATAAGTAAGTGGGAGTTGAACAGTGAGAACACATGGACACAGGGAGGGGAGCATCACACACTGGGGCCTGTCGGGGTGGGGAGCAAGGGGAGGGAGAGCATTAGGACGAATACCTAATGCACGCAGGACTTAAAACCTAGATGATGTGTTGATCAGTGCATCAAACCACCAGGGCACATGTGTACCTATGTAACAAACCTGCATGTTCTGCACATGTATCCCAGAACTTAAAATAAAAATAAATTAGCGCGGTATCCTGGTACACACCTGTAGTCCCAGCTACTCAAGAGGCTGAGGTGGTAGGATTGCTTGAGCCCAGGAGTTCAAGACAAGCCTGAGCAACACAGCAAGACCCTGCCTTGAAAGAAAGGGGCTGGGTGCAGTGACTCACACCTGTAATCCCAGCACTTTGGGAGGCTGAGGCGGGTAGATCACAAGGTCAGGAGTTCAAGACCAGCCTGGCCAAGATGGTGAAACCCCATCTCTACTAAAACTATAAAAATTAGCCAGGCGTGGTGGCAGGCGCCTGTAATCCCAGCTACTCAGGAGGCTGAGGCAGGAGAATCGCTTGAAGCTGGGTGGCAGAGGTTGCAGTGAGCCGAGATCGCGCCACTGCACTCCAGCCTGGGCAACAAAATGAGACTCTGTCTCAAAAAAAAAAAAAAAAGAAAGAAGCAGCCAGAGCCAGAGAGGGAAGGAGGGAAGGGAAGAGGAGGGGAGGGGAGGGGAGGGGGGGAGGGGAGGGAGAGGGGGAAGAGGAGAGGCTTGTCGGGGTCAGGGGCAAAGGAAGAGAGAGCATGAGGATGAATGCCTAATGCATGCAAGGCTTAAAACCTAGATGACAGGTTGACAGGTGCAGCAAACCACCGTGGCACATGTATACCTGTGTAACAAACCTGCATATTCTGCACATGTATCCCAGAACTTAAAAATTAGCCGGGCACTAATTTTAAAGGGGAGGGGAGGGGAGGAAAAGGAAGGGAAAAAAAAGAAAAAGAAAAAAAAAGAAAGAAGGGAGGGACGGAAACCTGGAGGATAGGAAACTCCTGGAGAACATTAATTTCCTTGGGCATTTCTGTCTGCCTTGGTCAGTAAAACCTCTAGGAACCAACCTTTGTACTCATTTCTCCAGCAAAAACCTGTTGAGTGCCTGGGAGGGGGCATCACTGGCAACAAAGGAGCAACTATAATGCCATCTCGGGCACAGGCAGCAGGTGGGCAGGCCAGGCCCAGAATGGCTGAGGGGTAAAGCACTTCAGGGTCTCCTGGGCATCCTAGAGGGCAAAAAACACCCTGGGCTGGGACACTGGGAAGCCACGGCTGCCTGGTAGGATGCTGCCCTGAGGGCTGGGACACGTGATTACACCGCTCTGCAAGAATGAAGGTGGAGATCAGGCTGCACCACACCCTAACGTGGCCCTGCAGGCTGATGCAGGTCAGAACCTAGCTCCTGGTCTCCTTGAAGGGTTTCTGCCTCCAAAAATGACTTCCATCATTGAATCTGACTTCTGTCTGTCATGGTGTTCCTCAATCGGCTCTGCAAGTATGGCACACCTGAATAGCAGCCTGTGAACTCTCTTTTTTTTTTTTTTTGAGGGGGAGGACAGGAAATGAGTATTTTAGCTTTTCAGTGTTTATTTTCTTCTTACTATTTTTTAAGAGACAGTGTCTCCTTGCTCTGTCACTTAGGCAGCATATCATAGCTCACTGCAGCCTTGAAAACTCCTGGGCTCAAGGGATTCCCCAATCTCAGCCTCCTGAATAGCTAGGACTACAGGCACACACCAACATTCCCTGTTAATCTTTAATTTTTTTGTAGTGATGGGGTCTTGCTATGTTGCCCAGATTGGCGTTGAACTCCTGGGCTCAAGTAATCCTCTCACCTCAGCATCCAAAACACTCGGATCACAGGCATGAGCCACCATGCCTGGCCCTGCAGGTCTCTTTGAAGGCAGAGGGGAAAGCGAAGAAAACAGTCTTTGGCATCTGGACCTGGAATAAAATCCCACTCTGCCATTTACTAATTCTGTGACTTTGGGCGGGTTATTGAAGGTCTCAGAGCCATCATTCCTCCATCTAGAAATCTGAGTAACTGGGTAACACTTACCTGGAAGAATGTGCAAGTGTCTGGAACATGGTAGGTATTCAGTGAATGGTGGCGTCAGTGAAGGCCATCATCCTAGCCTCTGGAGAAACCTACCTCAAAGGTCACTGTCATTGCCTCACTCCTGGCAGTGGCCTTTCGCTGCCCATCAGAGCACGCCCATGTCCTCAGCTGGTGTCTCCAGCTCCAGCTTCAACAAGGGTGACTTTGCAGCCCCTGTGGAACTTCCACCCCCAGTACAGACATTCTCCCTCTTACATGCACACACACACATGCACCCCACCATGTCCTTGCTGGTGTTTTGCTCCCTCTAAGAATGCCTCATGCTGTCCTTACCACAAGCCACATCCACCTTTTCCTTTAAAACCCCCCGCTCTCAGCTGGGCACGGTGGCTGACACCTGGAATCCCAGCATTTTGGGAGGCTGAGGTGGGCGGATCACTTGAGGTCAGGAGTTTGAGACCAGCCTGGTCAACATGGCGAAACCCTGTCTCTACTAAAAGTACAAAAATTAGCTAGGCGTGGCGGCGGGTGCCTGTAGTCCCAGCTACTTGGGAGGCATGAGAATTGCTTGAACCCGGGAGGCAGAGGTTGCAGTGAGCTGAGATCGTGCCACTGCACTCCAGCCCAGGGGAAAGAGCAAGACTCTGTCTCAAAATAAATAAAATGAAAATCAAAATTAAATAATAAAGTAAAATAAACCCCCCTCTCCAGAAAGCATCACCTCTTTGGTGAATAGTCTTCTCACCATTCCAGATACAAACACACGCACAAGCCTCGGAAGAAGCCTCGACTTTGGAGTGCATGGACCTGGGCTCAACTTCCAGCTCTGCCACTTTAATTTTCAATTTTATTTATTTATCTTTCTTTCCTTTTTTTTTTTTTTTTTTTTTTTTGAGACAGAGTCTCACTGTGTCACCCCGGCTGGAGTGCAGTGGCACGATCTCAGCTCACTGCAAGCTCCACCTCCCAGGTTCATGCCGTTTTCCTGCCTCAGCCTCCTGAGTATCTGGGACTACAGGCACCCACCACCATGCCCGGCTAATTTTTTGTATTTTTAGTAGAAACGGGGTTTCACTGTGTTAGCCAGGATGGTCTTGATCTCCTGACCTTGTGATCCACCCGCCTTGGCCTCCCAAAGTGCTGGGATTACAGGCGTGAGCCACTGCACCCGGCCTTTTTTTTCTTTTGTGAAATGGAGTCTCGCTCTGTTGCCCAGGCTGGAGTGCAGTGGCACAATCTCGGCTCACTGCAACCTCTGCCTCCTGGGTTCAAGCAATTCTCCTGCTTCAGCCTCCCGAGTAGCTGGGATTACAGGCGTGTGCCACCACGCCTAGCTAATTTTTGTATTTTTAGTAGAGACAGGGTTTCACCATGTTGGCCAGGCTGGTCTCGAACTTCTGACCTCAGGTGATCTGCCCACCTTGGTCTCCCAAAGTCCTGGGCTTAGTCCCGGGCTAAAAATACAGCTGATCCTCAAAATGTGAGGGGGTTGAAGAAGACAAGTCAGAAGGCAGTGGGGGAGGTGGGGCCCTGGTGTGACAGTGAAAGGGAGGCTAAGAAAGGGAAGGGGCGTGTTGTCCTAGGTACTTGCCAGGCTGAGGTGGGAGGATCATTTGAAGCCAGCCTGGGCAACATAGTGAGACTCCATCTCTACAAAAAATAAAATAAAAAAATAGCCAGGTGTGGTGGCATGCACCTGTAGTCCCAGCTAGTTGGGAGGCTGAGGTGAGAGGATCGCTTGAGCCCAGGAGTTTGAGGTTACAGTGAGCTATAATTGTACCACTGCATTCCAGCCTGGATGACAGAATGAGACCCTGTCTCTCTCACACACACACACACACACAGGCTGGGCAAGCTCACTCCTGTAATCCCAACCCTTTGGGAGGTCAAGGTGAGCAGATCACTTGAGCCCAGGACTATTTATTTATCTATTTAAGCCCAGGGGTTTGAGATCAGCCTGGGCAACATAGCAAGACCCCGTCTCTACAAAAAATTAAAAAGTAGCCACGTGTAGTGGCACATGCCTTAGCCATAGCTACTCAGGAGGCTGAGGTGGGAGGATCACTTGAGCCTGGGAAGTCAAGGCTGCAGTGAGCTATGATTGTGCCACTGCACTCCAGCCTTGGCGACAGAGTAAGACCCTGTCTTCCAAAAAATAATTTAAAAACAGAAGGGTAAGGGGCACCTGGAGGGAGAGTTGGGGGCTCAGAGTTGGCAAGGCACTGATGCCAGGGAAATACATTGGTGAAAGAGAGAGACTGGAGTAAGCGCCAGAGAGAGAAGGGAGGAGGACTTGGGCTCCCAGAAACTACTGGGGAAGGGACCCCTGTAGAGAGGATGGCAGGGAGCCCAACTTTGTGGCCCCTATGTCCAACTTTAGGGTGAGATGATGCCTGGGGAGCCCCCAGGTCTGGGCCCCCTCCCTTGGTGGTGTCAGCCTGAGCCCATCTGTTTCTGGTCCCTCCCACCACTGCGACACTCCTTACCTCTTTCAGGTTGAACCTCATGTGGTGACAGAGGATGTGGAAGGGGAGCTGGGTGCCTCCACCCTGTGGGCGGTAGCCTTTTACCCTAGAGGCCTGGAAGAGCTTTGGGTAGCCAAACTGGTAGCGGGCAGGGAGGGCGAAGCGCAGCCCGTGCCGGTCCCCATAGCGGTGAAGCAGGCTCAGCACAGAGCTGCTCCCGGATTTATGTGTCTTCAGGAACACCAGTCGCTGCCGGGGTGGGCAGGACGGAAGGGCTGGTCGTAGGGATGGGGCCGAGGGCTGTCGGAGCTGTAGCCCGGGTAGCCTGGGAAGAGATGGAGGGGGAGTGTCCTGTTCCTCAGCAGCAAATGGGTAGAAGGGACAGAGGGCATGGAGGCTTCTGAGTCCCCAGGAGTCACCAGCCCCAGGTGGGATGGGGAAGAGCAAGTACGGGGCATCTAGAAGGAGTTGGGGCAAAGTGGGAACTCACCTCCTCTGGAAGGGCCCTCCCAAGAGCTGGAGTGCAAAGCCAATGGTCATGAAGACTCCCAGAGCCACCCCCAGGCTCCGAGGTCCCCAGAGCCGCAGCGTCCTGGCAGGAGAGAGAGGGCCCATGTGGCACAGGGAAGGGTGAGGTGACAGAGGGATGGAGCCAGGGCCAGGAAGAGGGGCAGAGACAGCTGGAGACAGCCGTGCAGCTGCGGAAGTCACTGATTGGAGATCGGGGGGTCATTCCCCAGGCCTGCTCACAGTCTTGGTTGAGTCTGCCCCCTGAGTTAGCAGATTTTTGCCTCTGTCAGCGTCTAGAAGGGAAATGAGGGGGGAAGAAGGGAAGTCTAAGGAGAGAGGCAGTGCCCCTTCTCTCCTGCTGCAGCTGAGACCTCCTTCAGGGAAGGGGAGTGGCTGAGGATGTTGTCTATACCCAGACTCTCCTAGGTGGCCCCACAACTACTCTCTCTGCTCTATCACTTTCTTATCTCCAGTTCCTCCCGCTCCCCACCTACAGTTGTCCCTGAGCCTTGGGGATTTATAAGGGAAGGAGAGAAAAAGCCCCAGCTCATGAATGAAACAGCCAGCAAGAGAGAGAGAGATCAGATCAATCAGCTCATTAACACAGTCAGGTCAGACCATGGTCGGGAACCTGGTTTCCTCCAGAGCCCCTCTGGCTGTCACAGATGGGGATAAAGAGCCCTATCCCAGGACCAGGAAGGGAAGCCATACAGTGGGAATGAGGATCAGACAGGACACAGGTGTATGAACCCAGGCAGGAGGAAGGGAGGTTGGACTTCCAGGAGTGGCATTGCAATGGGTAAGAGCCATTGGGTTATAAATTCCCACGCCTCTTTTTTCTCTGTCTCAGCACGGTGCAGACCCCCATGTATGACAGGGGCTGGGGGAGACGTGTGGCTACTTATGAAGCCCAGATCCCTGGACTTACCCACCATTCCACTTTCCAACCTTATCAGTGCACCCGGAGGAGACTGAAAGGGTGGGGCTGGAGAGGGAGACAGATAGAGACACACACACACACACACACACACACACACACACACACACACACACGGAGAAACAGAGAGAGAGAGACAGAGGGACAGAGAGACTATGACACAAAGATAAGGAGAAAGGCGCAAACACTAACTGCAGAGTTCCTTCTGAAGCCCGAGCTTCCTAATCAACCGGGAGTCCAGCCCCGCCCCTTCAGATTACAACTCGCGATCAGGGACCACGGCCCCTCCAACAAGCCCCGACAGCTCCCTGCTCCGATGAGCCAGGGGTAACCCCAAGCAGAGAGAAGCCACACTTTTACTCCCGGAGACCTGCCCTCTCTGGCATCACTCCCCAATTCCCTCCCTGATCACAGCCCCTGGGGTCTAGCCGCGTCTCCTCTATCCAGAGTTCTTCATTTCCTTCCATCCATCTCTCCCTTCCCATGATTGGAGATCCCAGCCCTCTGTCCCCTCCAGCTTTGGTGACTGCCCAGTTGCCCCCGCTGGGGTTCCATGAACCCCTCATGTCTCCTCCCATAAATTAGAGGGTCCCTCCACTGGTCCTATCCTTGGTTTCACTTCCCACTCACCAGGCCACAAGGGGAGCAGCAAGGGAAATCGGGCCGGGCCCTCCCGCCCATCCCAGCCACCGCCCGACTCTTGGCTCAGCTCAACTTTCCCCAAGAACTTTCTCAGCGCCCAGGCTCCTCCCTCCTCCCTTTGTGCCGCCAGCCCCAGCAGCTGCTGCAGCTTTGATCGCGGTTCTAGGTCTCTCCCTCGCTGCATCTTCCCCTCTTCGGCAGGGCACCCAGACTCCTCTTGGAAGACACCACTTCCGCCCCGCCTTTCACACTTGGGAATCAATCCTACCATTTTCTCTTGGCTTGCCGCAGAACAAAAGATTCATTCAGGCGGTGGAAAGAAAGAAGGAAGGAAGGAGAAAGTGATATTTGAAAGCAGACATTGTCAAGGACGTGGCAAGGTAGCCAGAGACTGACACTCAGAGAACAAGGCCTCCCATCCTGAAGGCAGGGGGCAGTGGTGTGGTCACCTTAATAATGCTTCGTGGCCGGGCGCGGTGGCTCACGCCTGTAATCCCAGCACTTTGGGAGGCTAAGGCTGGTGGATCGCTTGAGGTCAGGAGTTTGCGATCAGCCTGGCCAACATGGTGAAACCCCGTCTCTACTAAAAATACAAAAATCAGCTGACTGTGGTGGCAGGCGCCTGTAATCCCAGCTACTCAGGAGGCTGAGGCAGGAGAATCATTTGAACTGGGGAGGCGGAGGTTGCAGTGAACTGAGATCGCGCCATTGCACTCCAGCCTCGCGACAACAGCAAGACTCTATCTCAAAAAAAAAAAAAAAGCCTCATGTTCAAAGAGCATTTTGCAGGTGACAAGGTGCTTTTTCACACAGATTCTATTTGGTCCCCACAATTCTCCCTGTTGTACAAACGAAGATGCTCAGAGGCCCAGAGGGTGGGCAATTTGGAGATCAGAGGTTATTGTCTAGGCCCGCCTCCTGGGGGACAGGTGCCAAGGGAAGTGAAAAGCCGGCAGAAAATGAGCCAGTCACAGAGGCTCTGAGACCTCTGCTAGGAGCCAGGGCTCAGGCACTGATGGTGACAGCACAGAAGCCACACATGGGGTCCAATACATTACCATTTATTTGCAGAATAAACATGGACTCAAACACTGAAACATGGAGTTTGTGAAGGATGTGGGTGGCAGAGGTCACGAGATGAGCACCCCCCCACCTTGTTTTTTTTAAAATTTGGTTTAAGAAATTGATACTGAAAAAACTCAACAGAACCCAGGCCCATGAAGTCTCACATCCTACTCAAGCACTCTCAGTCCCCTGCCCTGCATCCAGCTGGTCCATTTCTGAGACCAGATGCCCCCACCCCTCCCCACTTCCAACTTCCTTCAAACCCCTTCCCCAGCTGCAACTCTAAACTCCTCATTTTCTCTGTTGGGGCTGATCACCAGCCCCAGCCTTAGAGGGCTGGAGACTATACCCTCTAAGGAAACCACACTCCCTCCTAAATAAATACCCCCAGGCCCCCCTCCCATTACCAAATGAAAAAATAAATATTGTGAACACCCACCCACCTCTGATGAAAATCTCCTGGATTTGGGGCCCCAGCCATTCACCTGCAAAGTCCCTTCTCTGCCCTCTCTGCAGCCCCCTTCGACTCCTCCCCAGGCCCAGCTGAGGGGGCAGGAGGGGAAAGGGCCATGAACCCTTCTGATGCTAGGGCACCCCTCCCCCGTTATCGAGGTCCAAGCAGGGCCAGGGCTGAGAGGGAGAGAATGAGGATGGTTTGGGTGTGAAAACCAATAGATGCCCCCCCACTCCTGCTCCGGCCCTGGTTGTAGCGGGCACTGCCACCTCCTCCTTTGCCCCCAGAACCATCCCTTCTAGGAGGGTATGGAGGCCGAGGAGGCCGGGCTGGGGGAGCCACAGCCCCAGCCATCCAGTCATCTGCATACTGCTGTCCCCCTCCAGAGCCGCTGGCATCCTCATCTGCAAGGAAGAAGAGGGACAGAGCAGGATGGGAGGGAGAAGCAGAGGGAGACAGAGGGAGGAAAAGAAATTGAGATAAAAACAGAAAGAGAGAGGCAAGGGAGGGAGACACAGGTGGATGCCGGGTTGGGGAAGGGAGAAAGACCATGAGTGACAGGAAGGCAGGGAGAGAAGGAAGGAGAGAGATCCGACAGCAGACATGGGGGGAGAGATCATGATGGGAGACAGTGAGACAGAGAGAGAAAAAAAAAAAAACAGGCAGATGGGGCGAGAGGATAACAGGAAAAAACAGAAAAATCAGAAGTACACAGAAGCAGAAAGCAGCCAGGAAGAGGGGTGCAGGAAGAGTGACAAAGAGAGACAGAGACAGATAGAAGGAGAGAAGAAAACAATGAGTGTCTGTGCCTTGCTTCTCTGTTTGGCAAACTCCACCCTGCGGAGCCAGCTCAATGTCACCCACCACCCTGGCTTCCCAGCCTCCCCCAAGTTGCCCCCTCCCCCATTTTCCCACTGCCCTTTGCCCATTATAAGGGGCTTCCCACTGTTCTTTAAGAATGTTTTCGTGTCTCCCCTACTGGCCCGAAAGGATACAGACCCCCTCATTGATCTGTTACCCCCAGTCTTTCAGGTCAACGCTCAATAAATGCTCGTTGAATGAATTAGTGAATTAATGAATGAACACTAAGAGCAGAGGCACGGGCGGGAACTACCAGGAGAGGGGAGAGGCTTCAGGGCAGTGGGCGGGGCTCAGGCTCAGGGATGCAGGGGTCTCACCCGCGTCCTGCCCGTCCAGGTCGTGTCCCAGTGCGGCCGCTTTCATTCTGGCCGTGGCCGCCCGGAGCTGTAGCCGACGCCGCCGTGTCGGGACATCGGGGCCCGAGGCGTCCACCTTGAGCTCGGGGTTGTTGACCTGCTCGGCCGGGGAGCCCCCGACCACTGGCGGCAAGTACCTGCGAGCAGAGCAGCCCCGAAGCGCCAGCTAGCGCGCGCGGCCCCGCCCCTCCCGGCCGCGGCCCCGCCCCTCCCGGCCGCGGCCCCGCCCCTCCCGGCCGCGGCCCCGCCCCTCCCGGCCGCGGTCCCGCCCCCTGCTGCCCCCCGACGCCCCCGAGGCTCACCGGCCCCGCCCGGCTCCGGTCCAGCAGGGCGCCGCCTCCAGCGAGGCGTCCGCTGCCATGCGAGAGTCTCCGCACACCGTCAGGGACAGCCGGGCCCAGAAGCCCCGCATCCGGGCCAGACGCTCGCGGAGCTCCCACACCTGGGCGGGCGAGAGGGGGCGGGGCGAGCTGGAGCGCGACCCCCACAACCATCCCCGGCCCCGGGCCCCCCCGCCCCCAACTCTTGGTCATCCCACGCACCAGCCGGTGCAGGTTGGTGCCCGCGGCCGTCGTGGGCCGCTCCTCCTCGGTCACCATCGACCACAGCCGGCCCGCCTCTTCCCGGGGCGGCGGGGCTCGACGGTTGCGGGCAGGCACCGGGTCGGGGGGGCCGCACTCCTGAAACACCTGCGGCACCGGGAAGAGACCTCACACAGTCACCCTGGGGGGAAACCACACTGCGTCCCCACTCTGACCCCAGAGTCTCTTCCCAGATCCCCTATACTGCCTCTCTGACACCCACACCGTCCCCGCCCCGGGCCTCACCTCCACCCTTCTCTCCCCTGTACCTGGGCGGACACCTTCGCACTGTTTTCCTGCAGGTACATCAAACCCTCCGAGATCTTCACCCCAATGGACTCAGCCGCCAGCTCAAAGGAAAAGGGGCCCTGGAGCTTATCAGCCAGGATCAGGAGACCATCTTAAGGGAGGGAGAGAAAGAGAAAGGATGGGATGAGTGGTGATACTGAACTAGGATGTTCCTGAAAATCCTCACTCGGGCCTTAGAGAAGCAGCAAAGTGTTTGGGGGAAACTCACATGAGCTCCCTCTCATGTTTCCCCCCAGTTTGGCTTTAGAGCCCCTCTCCATTTCACCCCCAGCCTTACTCAGGACCCTCCTCCATCCCAGACTTTTTTAAAATTTAAATTTAAATTTTAGGATTTTAGGATTTTTTTTTTTTTTTGAGACATAGTCTCACTCTGTCGCCCAGGCTGGATGGAGTGCAGTGGCGCGATCTCGGGTCACTGCAACCTCTGCCTCCTGGGTTCAAGCGATTCTTCTGCCTCAGCCTCCGGAGTAGCTGAGACTATAGGCGCCTGCCACCATGCCGGCTAATTTTTGTATATATATATATGTGTGTGTGTGTGTATATATATATGTGTGTGTGTGTATATATATGTGTATATATATATGTGTATATATATGTGTATATATACGTATATATACGTGTATATATGTGTGTATATATGTGCGTATATATATCTGTGTATATATATGTGTGTGTATATATATGTGTGTGTATACATATACGTATATATATGTGTATATATATATGTGTATATATATATATTTTTTTTTCCGGTAGAGAAGGGGTTTCACCATATTGGCCAAGCTGGTCTTTGTCTCAAAAAAAAAAGTCTCATCTGTCACCCAGGCTGGAGTGCAATGGCATGATCTTGGCTCACTGCAATCTCTGCCTCCCGGGTTCAAGTGATTCTTCTGCCTCAGCGTCCCAAGTAGCTGGGACTACAGGTGCATGCCACCACGCCCGGCTAATTTTTGTATTTTTAGTAGAGATGGGGTTTCACCATGTTGGCCAGGCTGGTCTCGAACTCCTGATCTCTTGATCCACCCACCTCGGCCTCCCAAAGTGCTGGGATTACAGGCATGAGCCATCACGCCCAGCCGGCCAAGCTGGTCTTGAACTCCTGTCCTGTCCTTGTGATCCGCCTGCCTCCGCCTCCCAAAGTGCTAGGATTACAAGCGTGAGCCACCGTGCCTGGCCAATTTTAGGATTTTTTAAAGACAGGGTCTTACTGTCTTGCCCAGGTTGGAGTATAGTGGCATCATCATAGCTTACTGCAGCCTCTAACTCCTGGGATCAAGGGAGCCTCCTGCCTCAGCCTCTGGAGTAACTGGGACAACAGGCATGTGTGCCACCATGCCTGATAATTTCTTTCTTTTTTTTTTTTTGGTAGAGATGCGGTCTAGCTACGTTGCCCAGGCTGGCCTCCAACTCCTGGCCTCAAGTGATCCTCCTGCCTCAGCCTCAGGAGTAACTGGGACTACAGGCGCGGGCACTACCATGCCTGGCTGATTTCTTTCTTTTTTTTCTTTCTTTCTTTTTCTTTCTTTCCTTCCTTCTTTCCTTCTTTCTTTCTCTGTCTCTCTCTCTTTCTTTCTCTCTCTCTTTCTTTCTTTCTTTCTTGAGATGGCGTCTAGCTATGTTGCCCCAGCTGGGCTCCAACTCCTGGCCTCAAGTGATCCTCCTGCCTCAGCCTCTCAAAGTGCTGTGATTACAGGTGTGAGCCACCATGCCTGGCTCCAGGCTTTCTTGAATCCCCTCACCCAGATAGTTGCCCCAGTCAGGCTCCAGTCCCCTGCTGCTGAGACAGCCACGAACCACGTTGAGGCAGAAGCCCTGGCAGGGCATAAGTGAGGGGACCCCCCGGCACAGGGGACAGCCGATGAGACGCATCAGAGCCTGGCTGCAGCCTTCAGACACCGGCACCTGGGGGCAGAGAGTGGGGCTGTGTCCTCCACAAACGTTGTGGCTGCTCTCAGCCTGGCTGGGCACAGACAGAAATCACATACCCCACCCTACACCTAGGGTTGGTGACCCCACGTGGCAGCAGGTGAGACTGTCACAGATCTGAGGAGGGAGGTTCCAGGTTGCTGACTCTGATTCGTGGGAGGGGTGGAAATAGAGAGGCAGTTAGGGGTGGAGGGAACATTCAAGGACAAGAGTGAGCCCATCACAGCTGGGGAGGGAGGAGGCAGTCAGGAGGCAGAAGGTGAGGCTGGGAGGTCAGGTAGAGGATGGGCAGTGAGAGAGGCCAAGCCAGGCATCTGGCCTTCAGCAGCAAGGAAGTGGAGTCATTGAGGGATCCTGGGGGGTTGGGCGGGGGCAGTACCAATCTCCTACTGCTATGGAGATGAGCAGGCCCTTGGGGACTGAAGAGGGTATGGGTCCACGGAGGGGAGGAGGGGGTCAGAGATCATGGATCGTGGACCATTGGAGGTTTCACTCCAGCCCCCTCCTTCCTAATTCATCCTAGGACACCAGGGCCTGGAGGCAGACAGAGCCCAAGGCTTGTCCTGCTGGCTGGTGGCTGTTTCTTCCTTGTGGGGTCTCTCTCACTTCCGCCTCTCCCTCCCTGGGCCCTGCCCATACTCAGGCCCCCTCCAACCTTAAGCGCTTCGCTGACCACATTTCTTCCAGTCTCCAGGCCCTGCACAAAGGCTCGGGCAGCCACCAGGGTCCGGGTTATCTGGGAGAAGGCAAAGAAGGTGAGAAAAACCACAAGGTTGTTATGGGTCAGTCAAGACTGGAGCCAAGAGACTGCATCAAGAGCAGTGAGGGTTGGGTGTGTGGGGTTCTCTCAGAGTGGGTCGAGTGTTGGGTGGTACAGAGAGGCAGGTTCAAGAGCCCCCACAGGAATTATAGTCTTAAAGAAAAACAAAGGAAGGCTTGGGAAGAGATGGAGGGATTATGTTGTACAGGGCTTAGAGAGAGAGAAATTGTGTATCGGAACTAACACTGAACTTGGAGCCAGAAGACCTGGGTGTGAGCCACGGCTCTGCCACTTACTGGCTGAAAAGCTTAATCTCTGGGAGCCTCAGTTTTCTCATCTGTAAAATAAGGGGATGACTGTCTACCCCACAGGGTTATGATGACAACTAAATGTGATACTATAAAAGAAAATGCCTTTTGCGTATTGAATGCACAATTCCTGTTTAGTTGAACCAGAGGAAGTCAAGGTGTTAGGATTAGGGAGGGGTTGGCACAAAGGTGGCTGGAGGCTAAGGGCAGGTGAGTGTTTGTGTGAAACTAGGGCTCAGAATGGGAGGTGGCAGGGGCAGGGGCATCTGCTTCAAGAAGACCAAGGGGCACTGGGTCGGGCAGTGGTGAGTAAAGCTCAGGATAGGGATCACCAGGTCAGAAATGGCTTCAATGCAGGATGGGGGATCACCAGGTCAGAGGTGACTGGAGCACGCCAGTTTGGAGGTGAGTGGTGCACAGTTCAGGGGTCACTAGGTCAGAAGTGGTTGAAGCTCAGGCCTCAGGATCCCTCACCTGCAGGCGGAGGCGGCGGGGTGAGTCCCCAAAGGGCTGCAGAGAGCCATCGGTAGATGAGGCCAAGCGTGAGAGGCAGAGCAGGTAGTCAGGGGGGAAGCTGTACTGTGGGTGCAGCAGCGGGAACACTCTCTCCAGGAGCTGTGCCCAGAAATCCGCCAGGGTGTCATCCAACCCCTCACCAGATTCCCCATAGAAGTCTCGCAGCCGAGAGAACAGGCCATTGAATATGAGGGCGTGCTGGGCATACAGGCGGCCGTAGGAGTGGGAGAAGAGCTGGGTCAGAGAGTGCTGGGCTACTGAGAGCATCTCCAGAAAAAACTCTGCAGCAAATGCAGGGAACAGGTGGAAGGCGGGTCAGGCCAGAGAATGGGGAGAAAAGTGAACAGGCAGAGGCAGGAGGAGATGGGAGAGAAGAGAAAAGACAAGTGAATCAGAAACTGAGTAACTCTCAGAGATGGGGCAGACAGGGAATGGGGGAGGGCAGGGCCCTGGAGACAGAGTCTGGGGGGTGGGCGGGCTGGGAGGGGATGGAGTCTTCACAGATGGAGTAAGGAGTGGGGACAGGAGCCTTGCTGGGGTCCTAAGCACCGAGAGGAGCTGTGAAGCCGAGTTTGGGGACCCCAGGTCCTCACCATCAAATTTTCTGTGCCTGGCAGCCAGTGTGTGAACCAGAAAGGAGCCGCTGTCCTCCACCAGGCCTCGGAAGGTGGCCTCAGTCTCCCTGATCAGCCTCTGCTCTGTCTCACTGGAACAGCAGGTGTACTCCTGGGGACAGACCCGGAGGTGCTCACCTGGACAGAGGAGACGTGAAGGAATGGTGGGAAGTGATATCCTAAAATCCCTTCCATTTCCCACCTATCTCTGGGGACTATGCCTTCTCTTCTACCTGCCTGGTCTCTTTTCTATTGTCTGCACCCTCTTCCCCACCTGAACCTATCCCCTACCTTATTGTCTCCTGACCCATCCCAAGTTCACTCCCATTAGCCACGGGATCATCTATTTAACAGCTGCCCTGAGGGCCAAGTCAGTGGTCAGAGTGTCCTCAGGTGACCCTCCCCAATGTCCACACCCCAGACCTCGAGGGACTTGGAGAACAGCTTCTAGGGGATGAAGAATGGGGCTTGGAAGGGTGGGGTTACTTGGTGAGCAATAAAGTATTCTCATAGAAGGGGCTAATAGAAACAGCGAGGAGAACATGGCTGTGAAGAAAGAAACACATGGGGGGTGTTAATTAGGAGGAGGGGATTCCTGGGGTGGGGATGGAGTAAGAGCGCTATTCTTTGCATAGGAGGGTTATTGTGATCCCGGTAAGGAAGTTACAGGAGGAGAACAGACATTACTGTGGGATGAAAAGATTAGTATAACGGTCACTCTGAAAAGGAAGAGAGTTATTGTGAGATGAGGAGGCCCCGCCCCCGCCCCCCACCCCCAATTCTCTAGTCTTCCTCTTTCTCCTCACCTGAGATCAGGGCGGGAGGGATTAGGTTTAAGCTATATCCCCGGGCCCCCAGCACCTGCCGGGTCTCTGCACAACTCCGGGTGACCTTTGCCTCGCTCCCGGGTCCGGGACCAGGACCGGGACACAGAGGCAGCAGCAGAAGCAGGAGAGGTCGCAGCGCGGACATAACTGCAGCCACCCCAGGACGGCAAAGTGGGTCCTAGGGAGGAAAGCAGAGCCTCCCAAACTCGGGAATCCGGTACTCGGCCGCGGGACCGCTCCGCGGGCCAGAGAAAGAGCGCTGCCCCGGAAAACTGAATACCGAGCACGATAGCTGGACCAGGCGGCATCTGCCGAGACAATGGGAGCGGGGAGCCGGACAGGGGGCGGGGCCCGAGGCGGGGCCCCACCAATAATGGCTCGGAGCCGGCTTCAGGGGCGGGGGCAAGGAAGAAATTAAGCCAATGTAGCGCGGAAGCTCGGCAGGGGGGCGGGACCCGGCCGGCACTCAGGAGGTTGGTGAAATAGGGGCGTGGTCTCCATCGGGGGCGTGGCGATCCGGCTCAAAAGGCGGGGCCTGGGTGGAACCTAGCCTATGGCAATTGAGAAGCCAGATTAAAGGGGTTACTACCAGTCTGGTCCAAAACCCGCCCAATGGAGTAGGAGATTGAGGGTAGCGGGGGTGGGACCTGGGTGGGGGCGGGGCTAAAGCGGGCCGCCCGCGTGCCCAAGCCCACGTGAGAGGGCAGGACGCCTGAGAGCTTGAGGCCACACGAGGCTGTGGAGCGGCGTGTCTCAAACGTGGCGCGCATCAGCTCGCACACTTCCAAACCTCGCGATAGCTACTGGCCCTGGGCGAGCCGTTGGGATTGCGCTTGCGCACAGCGTGTCTTGTACGTTCCCGCGCTTTTCTGGAATCTTTCGCCCCCGGAAGGGCAGCGGCGGGCGCCTGTGTGGAAGGTGGGGTGGCCAGAGACACCCGAGGGACCTGAGGTGGGGACTTTCCCTGAACCCTGCTCGGCCAGAAGTCACTCTTCCAGGCTCTGACAGTGAGGTTTCTCCTTGACCCAAGAATAGGCCCTCTCGCGACCCTCCCGGCCCTGACACTAGGAGCCTTCCCGGGCCGTGCCCCCAATGGCCTCCGCCACAGAGCTGGAGAATCCTCTCCCCAGGCCTCCATAGACTGAGAGTCCATTCTCTTAGGCGCTTGGAAGGCTCTTTATCCTGGAGCCGCTTACCCCAGGGGCAGTCGTAGATATTTTTACCTTCTGGAAAAATAGGAAACGCGCACCTGCCTTTCCTCCTTTTGCGTTTCCAGCCCTATTCTCATGGCGCCTCCACCCCCAAATCCTTAAGAGCCTCCTGTTCCATTCCAGGTGGAATCAGGTGCTAGTCCTCTGGAAACGAAAGCCTGGGGTCTTCTTGTATTTTTTTTCTTATTTCTTTCTTTATTTTTTTTATTTCATTTTAAAAAACCTGTAAGTTCCCTTGCAGAGGGCGGTTTATACTTCCGAAGCCTCCAGAGAGGGGTGCGTCTGAAGCTGCCCTGCTGTCTGCCTTGCTTGGCTTTTTTTTTTTTTTCCATTTAATTTTTTTTTTTTAGAGACAGGGCCTTGCTATGTGGCCCAGGCTGATCTTGAACTCCTGGACCCAAGCGATGCTCCCGCTTCGCCCTCCCAAAGTACTGGGATTATAGGCGGGAGCACTGTGCACCACGCCTCGGCTTTTGGAGAGCAATTCCAAACCCACTGCCCAGTTTCTGGTGTCTGTAATCCCTTGGTGCTTTAGGTCCACTCTTTGCCTTATTTTATTTATTTGTCATTACTTTTTTTTTTTTTTTTTGAGACAGAGTCTCGCTCTGTTGCCCAGGCTGGAGTGCAGTGGTGCAGTCATAGCTCGCTGCAGCCTCGACCTCCTGGGCTCAGGCGATCGTCCCGCTTCATTCTGCCGAGTAGCTGGGACTACAGGTGCACCACCACACCTGGCTAGTTTTTTTGGTTTTGGTTTGGTTTTTTCGTAGAGACAGGATCTTGCTATGTTGCCCAGGCTGATTTTGAACTCGTAGGGTTAGGCAGTCCTCCTGCTTCAGCTGCTCAAAGTGCTGGGATTCCAGGTTTGAGCCACTTTGGGCACCTTGCCTTTTTTTTTTTTTTTTAATTATGAGTTAAATTCCCTTGCAGCAGGCAGTTTACACTTCTGAAGCCTCTAGAGAGGGCTGTGTCTGAAGCTGCCCTGGTGTGTGCCTTGCTTGGGTTTTTTTTTTTTTTTTTTTTTTGGGTGTGTCTCATGTTGCCAAGGCTGGTCTCAAACTGCTGGGCTCAAGCAGTCCTCCTGTCTCAGCCTCCTGAGTAGCTGGGACCACAGGTGTGCGCAACAACACCTAGCTAGTTTTTGCTTATTTTTTGTAGAGATGGGGTCTTGCTATGTTGCCCAGGTTGGTCTTGAACTACTGGGCTCAAGCAGTCCTCCCGCCTCAGCCGCCTAAAGTTCTGGGATTACAAGTATGATCTACCACACCCAGTATGCATTTTTTTTTTTAAAGAAAAAACTTATGAGTTAAATTTCCTTGCAGTAGGCAGTTTGCACTTCCACAGCCTCTAGAGAGAGATGTGTCTGAAGCTACCCTGGTGTGTGACTTCCTCAGCTTTTGGAGAGCAACTCCAAACCTGCTGGCCAGTTTCTGGGGTGTTGTTGTGCTTAATCCCTTGATGCCTTAGGTCAGCTCTTTGTCTTATTTATTTATTTATTTTGAGATGGAGTTTCACTCTTGTTGCCCAGGCTGGAGTGCAGTGGCACGATCTCAGCTCACCACAACCTCCGCCTTCTAGGTTCAAGCGATTCTCCTGCCTCAGCCTCCCAAGTAGCTGGAATTACAGGCATATGCCACCACACCTGGATAATTTTGTATTTTTAGTAGAAATGGGGTTTCTCTATGTTGGTCAGGCTGGTCTCGAACCCCTGACCTCAGGTGATCTGCCTGCCTCGACCTCCCAAAGTGCTGGGATTACAGGCATGAGTCACTGTGCCCAGCCATTTGTCTTATTTATTATTACTATTTTTTTGAGGGGGGACAGGGTCTTCTTCTGTCACCCAAGCTGGATGGAGTACAGTGGTGCGATCGTAGCTCACTGCAGCCTTGAACTCCTGGACTCAAGCAGTCCTCCCACCTCAGCCTCCTGAATAGCTGAATACAGGCATGCTCTACCACACCTGACTAATGATGATGATTATTTTTTTTTTTAGAAATGGGGTCTTGCTGTATTGCCCAGGCTGGTCTTGAACTCCTGGGCTCAAGCCATCCTCCTGCCTTGGCCTCCCAAAGTGCTGGGATTATAGGCATGAGCCACGGTGCCCAGCCTTTGTCTTAGTTTTTGGTCCCCCTCACCTGACCCCAGAGTTCTAGAACCATTCCCTTGGAAAGAAAGGGACTGGTCAGGGCTGGGGATGGAGAAGTGCTGTGGTAGGAGCCCTTTCTTCTCTTTCTTCCCCAGCTGGATCGCCATACCTACCCTGTGGTCCTCATCTTCCTGTCCTCATAGCTCCTCCTCTCCAAGCATGTCTTCCCCGTTGCAAAGAGCTATGGGAGATACCAAGAGGGCCTTGTCTGCATCTTCTAGTTCCTCTGCCAGTCTACCCTTTGATGACAGGGACTCAAACCATACCTCAGAGGGGTAAGTAGATGTTGCATTGTGTGGCCACTTCCTGTGTCCCTGGCAGCCTTCCCCCTCGTTTTCCCACATTGATGATAATATGCGTGGGACTGTGTGAAAACACCAGAAGTGCTATACTCGTTCAGCACAGTGACACCCTCCCTCCAGCTCCAGGTGTTTTTTTTGGCGGTCCTAGATGTTGTAGACATCAAAATAGTAGTACATCCTGTTTTTTTTTTTTTTTTGAGACGGAGTCTCGCCCTGTCGCCCAGGCTGGAGTGCAGTGGCGCGATCTCGGCTTACTGCAACCTCCGCCTCCTGGGTTCAAGCACATCCTGTTTTTAATCCATCATCCATCTTGTCTAAACCTCTCTTAAACACATTTCTATGTTCAGCATGTACCAACCCTGGTGGGGGCTGAGAGCTGGCAGATGGGGGAGTAAAGAGTTCTTTATTTGTTGCCTGGCAAATTGTATATACTTTTTGGCTAGTGTCCCCTATTTCTTCTACTTGGGGATTTTGTAAATAGGTCTGTGTATCCTTATTTATTACCATATATGAGTTTATTCTGTGTAGGTTATAATAATATATCTTGGTTTTTTACCTTTCCAGAAGGAAAAAAGCGAATTTCATACAGATCTGCTTTATCCCCTGGCTGTTTTAATTGGCTTTCTCTGAATCATTTCTGTTTCTGTCAGTGCTGCTGTGGGGGACCAGATTATATCAAAGTTATAAACTTGAATTGATAAGACATGTGGTTTATGTTTCAAGGGGGTGAAATTTAACTCTAGGTACATATTACTCTCCCGTTTATGGATGAATGATAGATGACTTCCTGAGCCATGATTATCTTTCTCTACAAAGAGCAGTGATCTCGCTACCTGCTAAGTGAGTATCATTTGATTCTCTTCTTCGGAGAGAATACTAGGAAGGGTTGTCCTTCTCCTGCCTCATTTCCTCATTCTTCGTCTCCATTGCTTTCACGTGAAAGTTTTCCTTTAAGGCTTTGTCCTGGCCGGGTGTGGTGGCTCATGCCTATAATTCCAACACTTTGGGAGGCCGACGCGGGTGGATCACCTGAAGTCAGGAGTTTGAGACCACCCTGGCCAACACGGTGAAACACCTGTAATCCCAGCTACTCGGGAGGCTGAGGTAGGAGAATCGCTTGAACCTGGGAGGCGGAGGTTGCAGTGAGCTGAGATCATGCCATTGCACTCCAGCCTGGGTGACAAGAGTGAAACTCCGTCTCAAAAAAAAAAAAAAAAAAAGACTGTCCCAACTTCCTACTAACAATAAGCTCATTTTTTCTTAAAATCTGGATATGTTTTTCTCATGGAGATGGGGTGCGGTGAGAGACAGAGAAACCATAATTAATTAGCCTTTTATATGGAGAGAATAGGGTGGTTATATTTAAAGAGAACCATACTTTCTCACAGGAATGGCGACTCTTTGTTAGCTGATGAAGACACTGACTTTGAAGACAGCTTGAATCGCAATGTGAAGAAGAGAGCAGCAAAACGACCACCGAAAACAACACCGGTGAGTCAGCCAGTTTTCTTTTGTTTTTGAATCTTGTGGGGGAAGCAGCCCAGCTACTCGGGAGGCTGAGGCAGGAGAATGGCGTGAACCCAGGGGGCAGAGCTTGCAGTGAGCCGAGATTGCACCCCTGTACTCTAGCCTGGGCGACAGAGTGAGACTCCGTCTCAAAAAAAAAAAAAAAAAGAAAACCTAAAAGAGGTTCAGGTGATACGGTTCATAAAATGACAAGATTTACAAAGTATTAAGGGATGGAAATAGGAAGAAGAGAAATTTTGAAGAGAAAAGAAGAGAAAAGGACGTTAGGATATAGAGATACAGGAAGGGGACTCAAGGACTTTTTTTTTTTTAAGGGAAAAAAGTTAATAAACTTCATAACAGTATAAAAATCAATTATTTCAGGACTGAGTCTAACTCAGACTCTGCTGTGGAATTGGCAGCTTAAGCCTACTTGTGTGATAATGATGAAACCAAGTGTTAATGTCACTGTTACCTTTTTTGTTTTTTTTTCATATTTCTGATCTTTTTATACATATTAGGTGGCAAAACATCCAAAGAAAGGGTCCCGAGTGGTACATCGTTATAGCCGGAAACAGTCAGAGCCACCAGCCAATGATCTTTTCAATGCTGTGAAAGCCGCCAAAAGTGACATGCAGGTAAAGCAGTGTCTCACCTCTGTTGATACCATCTCACCTTTTGTAAGGTGGTAAGGACAAGTGTCTACAAACTTGATTTGACGTGAACATTTTAGTGAGTGTAACATGTCAAGAAAGATAAAATTATGGGGTGAATCCTTGGAGTGATAGAAGGGTAACCTTGAATGAGAGAGCATGTTCTTTTTTTTTTTTAGACAGAGTCTCTTTCTGTCGCCCAGGCTGGAGTGCAGTGGCACAGTCTCGGCTCACTGCAGCCTCTGCCTCCTGGGTTCAAGCGATTCTTGTGCCTCAGCCTCCCAAGTAGCTGGGATTACAGGCGTGTGCCACCACGCCCAGCTACTTTTTGTATTTTTAGTAGAGATGGGGTTTCGCCATGTTGGCCAGGCTGGCCTCCAACTTCTGACCTCAGGTGATCTGCCCACCTTGGCCTCCCAAAGTGCTGGGATTACAGGCGTGAGTCACTGCACCTGGCTTTGAGAGAGCATGTTCTTTTCTTAAAGGTATCACAGGAGTGATTATGCCTTTATTGATTGATGGAGCAGATGAGGAGAGGCATTGCATGACACAGGAAGGAAGCTTGGATGTGGGTGGCACCTTGTTCACCCATGTTATTTTTTAGCTCCATCTTGACAATTACACTTAATTATTTTTTCCTTGTTTCTTTTTTTATAATTTTATTGAAGTTCTAATACCTGAAAGTGTACAAAGCTTATATGTAGTTTAAAAAATAAAAATGAAATGATCACTCAGATCTCTAGCCCCAGCTCAAGAAATGAAACATTAATAGTGCTGTAGAGATCCTTTGTGTACCTTCTTTCTACTCCATTTCACAGTCTCCTTATTACCCACAGGTAAACACTAGTGTGAATTTTGTGTTAATCTTTCTCGTCTCTCATTATAGTGTTACCACTATGAATATGTTCTTTAATTATGTAAATGAATCCATTATTCAGGCTTCTATGATTTAATTATTTCAGTTAACATTGTTTGAGATTTATCCACATTAATGTGTAATTTTATAGTTTCTGGGAAAATATTTAAAATTTTCAAACATATAGAATTTTGCTAGTTATATTTTCGTTATTTGATTTCTAACTTCATTGTGTTGTAGTCAGGGAATGTGGTGTTTGAAATTTATGTAGGGGCCGGGCACAGTGGCTCACACCTGTGATCCCAGCACTTGGGGAGGCTGAGGCGGGCAGATCACTCGAGGCCAGGAGTTTGAGACCAGCCTGGCCAACATGGTGAAACCCCATCTCTACTAAAAATACAAAAATTAGCTGCATGTGGTGGCGTTTGTCTGTAATCCCAGCCACTTTGGAGGCTGAGGCATGAGAATTACTTGAACTCGGGAGGCGGAGGTTGCAGCGAGCTGAGATTGTGCCACGGCACTCCAGCCTGGATGACAGAGTGAGACTCTGTCTCAAAAAAAAAAAAAGAAATAAATTTATGGAGACTTAGCCTTATGGCCTAGTATTGAGTTGGTACATTCGTTTTTTCTTTTCTGTTTCTTTTTCCACCTTTGCTTGCCTTCCTTTGGATTTCTTATCTTCTGCAAGGACCTGAGCACATTTTAATTCCAAAGTCTTTTCCACCTTATATGCAGTTGTACAGCGTGTTAGTTTTTTTTTTTTTTTTTTTATGAGACGGAGTCTTGCTCTGTCGCCAGGCTGGAGTGCAGTGACGTGATCTTGGCTCACTGCAACCTCCGCCTCCCGGGTTCACATGATTCTCCTGCCTCAGCCTCCTGAGTAGCTGGGATTACAGATGCATGCCACCACGCCCAACTAATTTTTGTATTTTTAGCAGAGATGGGGTTTCACCGTGTTGGCCGGGATGGTCTCGATCTTTTGACCTCGTGATCCGCCGGCCTCGGCCTTCCAAAGTGCTGGGATTACAGGTGTGAGCCACCATGCCTGGCCTTTTATTTCTTTTTTTAGCCCATTCTCCCCCTTTTATTTTTAAAATTTTATTAAACATAGTCATTTTATAATCTATGATAGATTATTATCTAAAGTCTTTGTGAGTATAATTCTGTCAGTGCCTTGTTTCTTTATATGTTTTACTAGGTTTTATTGTGAGCCACTCATTTTCCCTGGAGTTCTTATGTGTTGGAATTCTTTGGGGCCTAGGCCAAAGCTGGGTTTTTAAGAAAGGAACCTGCTTTTGCTTTGACAGTTGTCTGGGGACACTCCAGAATCACTTTTTTTTTTTTTTAAGACAGGGTCTCATTCTTTCTAGGCTGGAGTGCAGTGGTGCTATCACGGCTCCCTGCTGGTTTGACCTCCCTCAGTGGCGAGGTGGTGATCTTCCCACCTCAGCCCCTCTCATAGCTGGGACTATAGGCGTGTGCCACCATGCCTGACTAAATTATTCTGTTTTTGGTAGACCAGCCTGGGCAACATGAGTTTCACTTTACTTGGGTTACTGCTCCCAGCCTGAATCGCTTTTAATTATCTGAATGATTATTCTGGGCTGGGTGTGGTGGCTCATGCCTGTAATCTCAGCACTTTGGGAGGCTAAGGTGGATCTCACTTGAGGTCAGGAGTTCGAGATCAGCCTGGCCAATATGGTGAAACCCTGTATCTACTAAAAATACAAAAATTAGCCATTAGCCAGGCGTGGTGGCGCACACCTGTAATCCCAGCTACTTGTGAGGCTGAAGCAGGAGAATTGCTTGAACGTGGGAGGTGGAGGTTGTAGTGAGCCGAGATCATACCATTGCACTCCAGCTTGGGCTACAGAGTGAGACTCCATCTCAAAAAAAAAAAAAAAAAAAAAAAGGAAAAGAAAAAAAAAAGATTATTCTGATCATGTATGTGGTGTGAATCTTGATTGCAAATCCAGATCTGAGGGCTCACTATGGTTATGAATTCTCAAGAAAGAATTATTTTTTTTTCCCTCCACTGTACCCTCAGGTCATAACAAGCTAGTTTTCTTGCTGTCTCTATCTGCCCGGTAGGTTTAGTGTTCAATCTCACTTCCTTGAGGATCTGACTCTTTGCAGGACCCAGCTTTATTTAGGTGCCTCCTCTTGGACTACTCGTCTTGGAAAAAGCTTAGGCTCTACCTCCTGTGCTCTGCATTCCATGCAGCCATCTGGATACAAAGTCATAAATCCCCAGGGATTAATGAAACCTTTAGGGCAAAAGTCAGTTTGTTTACCTCCCAGGGTTGCTACTTACACCTCATTTTTGGCCTATATGAAATTTTACCTTTCATTCTAGTTCACCAGTACATTGTGAAAGATGTTTTAAATGTTTTACAGAAGTTTAGATGGTTCAATTGGGAAGATCATATAGGATTTCTATTCTGTCATATTGCCAGAAACAGAAGTCATCTACATTTTTTTTCCCTAGTCTTTGGTAGATGAGTGGCTGGATAGCTACAAGCAAGACCAGGATGCAGGATTTCTGGAGCTTGTTAACTTTTTCATCCAATCTTGCGGATGTAAAGGTGAGGAAACTGCTCCCCCTTTCTAATTCCCAGCCTTTTGTTCCTATGTTATGAAATTCTTTCTCCATTTAGATAAGTAGGATTAGATATTTCCTAAATAAAGGAAGATGGTAAAGCATTAGAAAAATTTTACTTATTTAGGCTGGGCACTGTGACTCACACCTGTAATCCCAGCACTTTGGGAAGCTGAGGCAGGTGGATCACTTGAGGTCAGGAGTTTAAAACCAGCTTGGGAAACATGGCGAAACCCCTACTAAAATACAAAAAATTATCTGGGTATGGTGGCTCATGCCTGTAGAATTGCTTGAACCCAGGAGGTGGAGGTTATAGTGAGCCAGGATAGCGCCACTGCACTCCAGCCTGGGCGACAGAGCCAGACTGTCTTCAAAAAAAAAGAGAGAAAAGTTTCACTTCTTTAACTAAATTTTTTATTGATAAATATGGGAAGTGATCCAGTAGGGAACCATGTTGGTTTAGAGGCAAGACACTTTAGGGAAAAAGAAGTAATCATGCTTATGTTATGGCACAAATTTGAAGACACCCTTTGGTCTTTCTAGATGCAATAATGTTACTCTTTGTTTCCCAGCTACTTTGCCCATATTTCTCCTCTGTAGCTGTGGTACCCCCAGAACTCTTATTGCCATGGCTTAGTTTATTGGGACAGATGGTCTCAGTCAGGTTGTATTATATAAGAAATCAGCATCTGGCTTAGTTTTATTGCTGTCTTTGTTTTGTTTTTTTTTGTTTTTTTTTGAGACAGAGTCTCACTCTGTTGCCCAGGCTAGAGTGCAGTGGCATGATCTCGGCTCACTGCAACCTCTACATCCTGGATTTAAGCGATTCTCGTGCCTCAGCCTCCCAGGTGGCTGGGATTACAGGCGAGTGCCACCATACGTGGCTAATTTTTGTATTTTTATTAGAGACGGGGTTTCACCAGGCTGATCTTGAACTCCTGACCTCAGGCGATCCCCCTGCCTCGACCTCCCAAAGTGTTGGTGTTACAGGCATGAGCCATCGCGCCTGGCCTGTTTTTTGGTTTGTTTTTTTTTTTGTCGTCGTTGTTGTTTTTTGGCAGTTTTTCACTGCTTGATTCCTTTTTTTTTTTTGAAACAAATCCTGCCTCAGGTTTATTTGTACAAATAGTGCAAGGGGACACCAGTCCTGACCTCATGCTGGCAGAGAGAGATCTCTACTCTGAAGCCTTTGTACAGGCCTGGGTACTTTTGGGAGCCTGAGCTGGAACTGAAGGTGGAGGTGCAGCCTGGCCCTTCATTTGATCCTTGGCCTTTGGCTGGCACAGCCTGAGCCCCTTGGCATTGTGGGCACAAGCATGCTTCTCAAGCTTGGGGTGGGCAGTGTAGGCAAGTCGGCTTAACCTCCTTGGGCTTTATGAGGGACTTGATAGCCTCAGCATGTGCACTCATGGCCCTGGCATTGTTGCCCTGCATCATCTTTTTTTTTTTTTTTGAGACAGTCTCACTTGTTGCCCAGGCTGGAGTGCAGTAGTGCGATCTCAGCTTACTGCAACCTCCGCCTCCCAGGTTCAAGTGATTCTCCTGCCTCAGCCTCCCGAGTAGCTGGGATTACAGGCACCCGCCACTATGCCCAGCTCATTTTTTGCATTTTTAGTAGAGACAGGGTTTCACCATGTTGGCCAGGCTGGTCTCGAATTCCTGACCTTGTGATTCACCTGCCTTGGCCTCCCAAAGTGCTGGGATTACAGGCATGACCGACTGCGCCCGGCTGGCCTGCATCTTCTTTAGGCCGTTCTTGTTGTGCTTCTTGGCAAAGCACATATTCCTCAGGAATTTGGGTCCATCCACTTAAGAGATTTGTATCTTTGTGATTGGGGTTTCTTGATGCCATTTCTGTGCAGTTTTCAGCCTGGTTGTGTGAGGTGTGGTTCTTGGATTTGGCCATGTCTACACCATAACCTGTGGCTCCCTTCCTTTGGGTTTTTAGAGAGATTGCCTTATAGCAGATACATGGTTGGATGTTGGCAGACTGTTGACCAGGGGGTCTTCTCATTCCCCACCTAAGCTCTTTGCAGAATGTTTCCTTGCTCATCTTCAGGTATATCTGTAAATGATCAAAGCATCCTGTTATTTTCCTTGTAAGCACCTCATATCCTTCATTCTTTAGGCATTGTGACCCCCGAGATGTTCAAGAAGATGTCCAACTCAGAGATCATCCAGCACCTAACAGAGCAGTTTAATGAGGTGGAAGAAGATGACCAGGATCCTCTTACCCCTCTTATTTCAAAACACAATGCCTATTATCCCCTTCTTTTTGATTCTGTGAAATAGGGTAGCTTTTAGAAGGAGGAATTCAGTCTCTTGGGGGTAAAAGAGATCTGAATATGCCTCTCAAATTGGGGAGAATACCAGGAAATGAGGTATAACAGATATTTTTACTGGACTGTTGGGTTTTGACATCCAAGCCCCTATGACTTCATGGACCTGGTAATAACTTCCCCATCCTTTTCATACATCCTTTTGTAGGACTCGGGGGACTACCCTCTCATAGCTCCAGGTCCATCCTGGAAGAAGTTCCAGGGCAGCTTCTGTGAATTTGTGAGGACATTGGTCTGTCAGTGCCAGTACAGCCTCCTCTATGATGGCTTCCCTATGGACAACCTCATCTCCCTGCTCACTGGCCTCTCAGACTCACAAGTCCGCGCCTTCCGTCACACTAGCACCCTGGCTGGTGAGCATTCATTTTTACTCTGGACATTCTCCTGGGGATTTATAGGACTTTCCTCTGTTCTCTGATTCAGGGTCTTCTTTCCTACCTGCATCTTGGCTCTTCACTTCAAGGCCATGCCTCTTTTATCCTAAACTTCAATCCAGTTTCTCACTAGTGGAGTTTTGAGAAGGGGTAGATCACAGCAACAATTTCCAGGTTTAATATTTTTGTCAGAGCTCACCACTAGGGGTATGCTGATGGTTAAAAGAAGACCACAAGGGTTCGAGGGAAACAGTCCACTCCAGGACAGGCCGTCTTAGGATTTTAGGGTCATCCTGCTCTGACTTCTCATTTTCATTGCCCTTCTTTCCTTCTATTTTTTCCTTCTACTCATCCTCTCTCCTCTGACCTCAGTAATGATTTCTTTATCTCTTTTTCCTTACTCAAAGCTATGAAACTGATGACCTCCCTGGTAAAAGTTGCCCTCCAACTGAGTGTGCACCAAGATAACAATCAGCGTCAGTATGAGGCTGAAAGAAACAAGGGGCCAGGGCAGAGGGCACCTGAGCGGCTGGAGAGCCTGTTGGAGAAACGCAAAGAGGTGAGGAGTGTTCCCTGCTTCTTCCTTCCCCTTTTCCCAACTTGCAGCCACTTCTGCCACAGACCCCCTTATCAGGCCCTGGGCAGTCTTTCAAGATCATGAATAATGGAGTCTGGCAATAGTTTCATAGACCCATCCTGTAAGGGGTCATTGCATGCTCATCTTGTTTCTGGGTTGTGGGCTCAACAAATAATGTGTAATTTAGAGTTCTCTCTAATACCACTTTTGCTCAGTTTTTTTTTTTTTTTGTCAGCACTCATTGTCAGGAGTGTTTAAGTGCTGTACCTGCCTGTCATGCAGGGAATTAAGTTTTGACCTACTTGTCAAGTGTGCAGTGTGCAAGTGAGTGCAGGAGTACTAAAAGCCAACCATTGACAAAGGAGGCCAAATTTTCAAGGAATGGAAAGAAAACAGGCCTCCCAGTGAACTCCTCGCTTTAAATTCTGTTGCATTTAGTCACTAGCTCCATAGCCTTATGTAACCTCTCTTCAGTTTTCTTTTCTTTAAAAAAAGGAATAATCTCACCTTTTTGTGAAGAATAAATGAGATGAGTAAATTGCCTCACTTGGCTCATAGTAGATACTTGTTTTGTTTCCTTTTAAACTTAAAGATGACCACTGGGGGGCATAAGCCATAGCAAAATCTTTTACGCTGATGAAATCTTTAATCAGCTGGGTCTGTCATAAGAGTAACACTACTGGTGTTTTCTCCTCACTCTCTGTTAGTGTCTAAGACCCCTCCTATGAGGTTGGCAGGACTCACCATGTCTGACCATATCATTTGGCTGTTTCTCTAGCCCTCACAAAAGATCTCTTCCATTCTAAATCACTAGGGAAGGAAACTTTCCACTTCCCTCATTCTCTTTTGTTATTTTGCATTGTCAGGTTGATCTTAAAAGCTTGAGTATTAATCTATCCCGGATTTTAAATTATGTACACTAGTGCGAATCTTTTCTTTTCTTTTTCTTTTTTGGCTTCTCTGGGCTCTTGGTTAATCAATTATCATTATAATTCCCCTCATTTTATCCTAAATTTCTTCCTCCCCACTATTTTCTTCTCTCCACTTATAAATGTATATAGGCTCTTGAATCTTTATTTCACTCTGCTCCTTTGTGAGTTACTCTTTTTTCCATCCTTCCTTTTAGGATAGTATTTCCTTACTTCCTTAATGTCCAACTAACTGAATCCTTTTTGCTACCTAGCTTATTTCCCCATTTTCTTTGAAACTGTTCTTTCTAAACCAATGACTTCCTAATTCCTAAAGCCAGTAGCCTTTTCTCAGTCTCCCTTTCCCAAATATTTTACATATTTGCTTTACCTATTTTTGCTATTTTAGTGTAAAATATGGACATATAGGTACTTCAGCCCTAAAGACTTAAGTATGTCCTGTCGAAAATGATATGTTGTTCTTACATAATTGAAGAGGTGGGGCCTGTTGTCTTAAAGAATGTTCCCTTTCTCCTTATAATTCTGTTTCTTTGGTGTCTATTGTTCATGTGATCCAGGATTTTTCAACAATGGCACTATGGACGTTGCGGGGCTGTCCTGCCATGGTAGGATGTTTAGCAGATCTCTGGCCTTTATCTACTAGATAGATACCAGTAGTACCCTGCTCCCCCAGCAAGTTGTGGCAGCCAAAAAAATCTTTAGACACTGCTAAATCTCCCCTGGGGAACAAAATTAGCCTCAGTTGAGAACCACTGATCTAATTCCTTTCTTCTCATTTTTGCTAGTTCCACTTCTATTAAACTGCAACTTACTAAAAATTTGTTTTCCAAATTGTTAGAAACATATACGGGCATCATACCTCAAAGATATTGCAGATTCAATTCCAGACCACCACAATAAAGTGAATATTGAAGTACAGTGAGTCACACAATCAAAAAATCAAAAATTTTAATTCTCAGTGCCTATGAAAGTTATGTTTACACTGTAGTCTGTTAAGTGTGCAAGACTATTGTCTAAAAAGCAGTGTATGTACCTTAATTTAGAAATGTTTTATTGCTAAAAAATGCTAATGACAATCTGAACCTTTAGCGAGTTAAATCTTTTTGTTGGTGGAGGGTCTTGCCTCCATGTTGATGGCTGCTGACTGATCAGGGTAGTGGTTGCTGAAGGTTAGGGTGGCTGTAGCAATTTCTTGAAATAAGACAACAGTGAAGTTTGCTGCATCTACTGACTCTTCCTTTTACAAAAAATTTCTCTGTAACATGAAATGCTGTTTGATGACATTTTACCCACAGTAGAAATTCTTTCAAAACAAGAGTCAATTCTCTCAAGCCCTGGTGCTGCTTTATCAGCTAAGTTTAGGTAATAGTCTGAATCATTTGTTGTCATTTCAACAATATTCACAACCTCTTCACCAGGAATAGATTCCATTTCAGGAAACCACTTTCCTTGCTCATTCATAAGAAGCAATTCCTTATTTGTTCAAGGTCATGAAATTGCAGCAATTCAGCCACATCTTCAGTCTCTACTTCTAGTTCTCTTGCTATTTCCACTGCGCGTGTAGTTTACTTCCTCTACTGAAGTCTTAAACCTCTCAAAGTCATCCATGAGGGTTAGAATCAACTTAACTCTTGTTAATGTTGATATTTTGACCTCCTCCCATGAACCACAAATGTTCTTTATGGCATTTAAAATGGTGAATCCCGGCCAGGCACAGTGGCTCACACCTGTAATCCCAGCACTTTGGGAGGCTGAGGCAGGTGGACTACGTGAGGTCAGGAGTTTGAAACCAGCCTGGCCAACATGGCAAAAACCCATCTCAACTAAAAATACAAAAATTAGCTAGGTGTGGTGGTGCTGCTTGTAATCCCAGCTACTTGGGAGGCTGAAGCAGGAGAATTGCTTGAACCCAGGAGGCAGAGGTTGCAGTGAGCCAAGATCGCGCCACCACACTCTAGCCTGTGCTATGGAGCAAGACTCCATCTCAAAAATAAATAAAATAAAATAAGATAAAATGGTGAATCCTTCCCGGATGGGGGGTTGAGTTTTTCTGGTTTTGTTTTTTGTTTTGAAGACAGGGTCTCGCTCTGTTGCCTAGACCGGAATGTACTGGTGCAGTCATGGCTCACTGCAGCCCCAACCTCCTGTGCTCAAGTGATGTTCCTGCCTTATCCTTCCAAGTATCTGGTACTACAGATTGCATACCACATCTGGCTAGTTTTTGTTTTGTTTCTGTAGAGACAGGGTCTCACTGTGTTGCCCAGGCTAGTCTTGAACTCCTGGGCTTAATCAGTCCTCCCACCTCAGCCTCCCAAAAAGTTGGGATTGTAGGCATGAGCCACCATGCCTAACCCCAGGAGGTTTTAAATGGACTTTGCCCAAATCATCAGAGGAATCACTGTGGCAGCTATAGCCTTATGAAATGTATTTCTGAAATAATAAGACTTGAAGTTGAAATTACTCCTTGTTTCATGGGCTGCAAAATGGATGTTGTGTTAGTGGGCATGAAAAAAGCAACATGGATCTCCTTGTACATCTTCACCAGAGCTCTTGGGTGACCAGGTGCATTGTCATTGAGCGGTAATATTTTGAAAGGAATCTTTTTTTCTGAGCAGTAGGCCTCACCCATGTGCTTAAAATATTCAGGAAACCATACTGTGAACAGATGTGATATCAGTTAGGCTTTGTTGTTTCGTTTATAGAGCATAGGAAGAGTAGATTTAGCAAAATTCTTAAGGGCCTTAGGATTTTTAAAATGGTAAATGAGTATTGGCTTCAACTTAAAGTCAGCAACTGCATTAGCCCCTAACAAGGAGTCAGGCTGTCCGTTGAAGCTTTGAAGCCAGGCATTGACTTCTCCTCAATAGCTGCGAAAATCCTAGATTTTCCAATATAAGGCGTTTTCCAATATAAGGCAGTTTAGTCCACATTGAAAATTCATTGTTTAGTGTAGCCACCTTCATCAGTGATCTTAGCTAGATTTTCTTGATAACTTGTTGCTTCTCTATCAGTATTTGCTGCTTCACCGTGTACTTTTATGTTATGGAGAGGGCTTCTTTCCTTAAACCTCACGAACTAACTTCTAGCTTCAAACTTTTCTTCTGTGGCTTCCTTACTTTGCTCAGCCTTCATAGAATGGAAAACAGCTAGGACATTGATCTGGATTGGGCTTTGGCCAAAGGGAATGTTGTGGCTGGTTTGATCTTCTGTTCCGACTACTAAAACTGTCTCTGTATCAGCAATAAGACTGTTTAACTTTCTTACCCTTTGTGTGTTCACTGGAGTAGCATTTTTAATTTCTTTCAAGAATTTTTCTTTTGCATTCATAACTTGGCTGTTTGGCACAAGAGGCCTAGCTATCGATTGGCCTGTCTTGGCTTTCAACTAAGCTTAATCATTTCTTTTTTTTTTTTTTTTCTTTTTCAGACGGATTCTCACTTTGTTGCCCAGGCTAGAGTGCGATGGCGTGATCTTGGCTCACCACAACCTCCACCTCCCGGGTTCAAGTGATTCTCCTGCCTCAGCCTCCTGAGTAGGTGGGGTTATAGGTGCCCGCCACTGCACCCAGCTAATTTTCTATTTTTAGTAGAGACGGGGTTTCGCCATGTTGGTCAGGCTGGTCTCGAACTGACCTCAAGTGATTTGCCCACCTTGGCCACCCAAAGTGCTGGGATTATAGGTGTGAGCCACCGCGCCTGGCCTCTAAGCTTAATCATTTCTAGCTTTTGATTTAAAGTGAGAAACATGTGACTCTTCCTTTCATTTGGACACTTAAAAGGGTTATTAATTGACCTAATTACAATATTTTTGTGTCTCAAGGAATGAATAGGGAGGCCTGAGGAGAGAGAGAGAGACAGAGAAACTCTTGTTGGTAGAGTAGTCAGAACACAGACATTGTTAAGTTTGCCATCTTATATGGGCATGGTTTGTGGCACCCCAAAACAGTTACAGTAGTAACATTAGGCTGGGTGTGATGGCCCATGCCTGTAATCCCAGCGCTTTGGGAGGGTGAGGTGGAAGGATCGCTTGAGCCCAGGAGTTCAAGACCAGCCTGGGCAAACATAGGGAGAGCCCGTCTCTACAAAAAAAAAAAAATTTTTTTTAACTAGCTGGGTGTGGCGGCATGCATCTGGACTCCCAGCTAGTCGGGAGGCTGAGGCAGGAGGATTGCTCGAGTCCAGGAGGTGGAGGCTGCCGTGAGCCATGGTCACACCACTGTACTCCAGCCTGGGTGCCAGAGTGAGACCCTGTCTCATAAAAAAATATGTAACATTAAAGATTACTGATCACAGATAACCATAACAGATACCATAATGAAAAGGTTTGAAATATTGTGAGAATTACCAAAATGTGCCACAGGGACACAAAGTGAGGATATACTATTAGAAAAATGGCACTGATAGGTATGCTCAATGCAGGGTTGTCACACACCTTTAGTTTGTTTAAAAAAAATCCACAATGTCTGCAAATCAATAAAGCGCAATAAAGCGAGATACGCCTGTATAATGCCACCTAGGGCTTCTGAATAGTCCGAATAACCACATGCAGAGGGGTTATTATTTTTACTAAACACAAACCTCTGAGGCATTAGTTGACTATACAGCTTCTTCCAGAATTAGAAGGTTTAAAAGAGAGCATAGGATTACGGGGGTTCACACTATCCTATAATAAACAGGAAGTAGGTGGAAGTTGTAGTTTTTCTGTATCTTCAGGGCCTTATGCTTGTTAGGGTACAAGAAAGATTAACCCGTTTCTCCCTGTCCTCCAGCTCCAAGAGCATCAAGAGGAGATTGAGGGGATGATGAATGCCCTCTTCAGGGGTGTCTTTGTTCATCGGTACAGGTGAGCTAATGGGCCTCTCTCATTGAAGCAGCTGGCCTTTGGTTATGGAATCTGAGGAAGTGAATAAGGTTTTCCCCCCTCCAACCCTTAGTTATTTGGTTAGTCCCAGAATTAATGCAGCTGGAGCAAAAATTCTTAACAACAAATGTTTCAAATTGGTGAGGTTTAGTTTATCACCACCTACAAAGGATCTTGTAAGTGCTTCTGGGAGAAAATAAGAGAATAAAGCATTGCTGAGTATTTTCCTGCTCTGGCTTTGCCCCAGATCTGCCCCAACTCCTCATCTTTCTGGGGTTGGAGACTTGAGGATAAGAGCAGAGAATAGAAAGGCGGGGCTTTTCTGAGGGATGCCTGCTGCCTGGTGAGCCTTCTCCTGGCCCAGCCTGCTGTCTCACTGTGCGAAGGGCAGGGGAGTTTTATACTGTTTAATGACCTGATCAAATTAAGTTAAAAAGAATATCTGTAGGCCGGGCGTGGTGGCTCACGCCTGTAATCCCAGCACTTTGGGAGGCCAAGGCAGGCAGATCACCTGAGGTCAGGAGTTCACAACCAGCCTGACCAACATGGAGAAACTCCATCTCTACTGAAAATACAAAATTAGCCGGATGTGGTGGCGCATCCCTGTAATCCCAGCTGCTCGGGAGGCTGAGGCAGGAGAATCGCTTGAACCCAGGAGGTGGAGGTTGCGGTGAGCTGAGATGACGCCATTGCACTCCAGCCTAGGCAACAAGAGTGAAACTCCATCTCAAAAAAAAAAAAAAAAGAAAAAAAAATTGTAGATGTTTCTCACTCTTACCTAGGTTTCACTTCTGCCTCTCCAGAGCCTTTCAGCTGATGTAACCTTTTCTTAATGTGGAATTAAAACACACACACACTTTGGCCAACAGTTGAATTAACTTTTTTTTTTTTTTTGGCGGGGACAGAGTCTCACTGTGTCGCCCAGGCTGGAGTGCAGTGGTGCGATCTCGGCTCACGGCAAGCCCCACCCCCCGGGTTTAGGCGATTCTTCTGCCTCAGCCTCCCACGTAGCTGGGACTACAGGCGCCCACCACCATGCTTGGCTAATTTTTGGCCACCATGCCCAGCCTGAATGAACTTTCAAAATTGGTTTTTAAAAGAGGTATGGAGACCAGGTGCAGTGGCTCACACCTGTAACCCCAGCAGTTTGGGAGGCCAAGACAGGCAGATCACTTGAGATCAGGAGTTCGAGACCAGCCTGGCCAACATGGCAAAACCCCGTCTCTACTAAAAATACAAAAAGGTAGCTGGGCGTGGTGGTGCACCTGTAATCCCAGCTACTCGGGAGGCTGAGGCAGGAGAATCACTTGAACCCGAGAGGTAGAGGTTGCAGTGAGCTGAGATCGTGCCGCTGCACTCCAGCCTGGGCAACAGGTGGAGTGGAGAATTAGGCTGTACAAGGCTGGTGTTTAACTATTTTATGGTTTGGTAACAGAAAGAAAATATTTACTAACTGGGTATGGCACATTTTTGTAGTCCTAGCTACTTGAGAGGCCAAAGTGGGAAGATGACTTGAACCCAGGAGTTCAAGGCCAGCTTGGGCAACATAGCAAGAGACCCTATCCCTTAAAAAAAATATATTTACATGTATTTTACTATATATATAGTATTTACATCGGGAGGAAGAAATGAAAGGCATGGGGTCCATGGCATTTCAAGAAAATAGATTCTTCCATGAGAGGGAGTTATCTGGTAGGATGGAAAGTGAGTTTGGAGAGAGGGTGGCTCTAAGAGTCAACTTATCTGTCTGTGTCTAGGGATGTCCTTCCTGAGATCCGTGCTATCTGCATTGAGGAAATTGGGTGTTGGATGCAAAGCTACAGCACGTCTTTCCTCACCGACAGCTATTTAAAATATATTGGTTGGACTCTGCATGATAAGGTGGGATTCGAGTCAGTTTCCCTTTCCGTTTCCTTCATCTTTTTCCTGTCCTAGGACATTTCACCTTTTCCTGGGCCTGCCACTGAGATATTTTACCTAGTGACCAATGATGAACCCATCAAGGCGCTGAACCTTGAAATTCCCCTAGCACTGGGGAGAGTAGGATAAGGTAGAGAGAGACATACCCAGGAGATGAAATGACTCAAAACATGAGGTACGGGGAGAGAGACTTTCCCATGGAGGAGAGTTATTGATGGATGGTAATGCAGGTGCTAAAGGGCAGCCAAAGGATCCTTCTCATCATGAGTACTGCTGTGATCCTTTTGTTTTTTAAGTAAGAAGACAGCTGTTCATTGTTTCTGACATCTTAAGAGTCCTCAGTAGAGGGGACACCCAAGCTAGAATGAGGGATCGGAGAGGGGAGTCTGGAGGCTTAGTAGGGGCGAGTAGAGTGTGGTTAGTCTTATTTCCATTCTCCTGGTTTTCCCTCCTCACCAGCACCGAGAAGTCCGCCTGAAGTGTGTGAAGGCCCTGAAAGGGCTGTACGGTAACCGGGACCTGACCACACGCCTGGAGCTCTTCACCAGCCGCTTCAAGGTAAAATGGGTGGTGCTCCATGGCTTGGCTCTTTGTCGTGGTTCCTGTTTCCCCACCTTGTATCTTTCTACCCCTCATGCTCTAAGATGTCTTGGCTATCCCAGCATCTGCCTCTACGTAGGCACTCTCTTTAGGAGTCTCTGATTCTAAGAGAACAGAATGTTTGGAATGGGTGTAATGAGATATTGAGTGACTTTCTCCTTTCTGCAGGACCGGATGGTTTCCATGGTCATGGACAGAGAGTATGATGTGGCAGTGGAGGCTGTCAGATTACTGATACTTATCCTTAAGTGAGTCCTGGGAAGAGGGGAGGCCGGTGTCTCAGACCTTTGCCCTTCCAGGGTCATCTCCCTCCACCTGTCATAGCTGACTCTTCCATCTGTGCAGGTTGACTGAGGTCATTCCTGAGTTGCAGTATGTTGAGGGGGTAATATTTCTGTCTTCTCTAACTCCCCATACTCCTTTGTCTTCCGCTCTTCATTTAGAAGTTTTTTGTGAGTTATGTCCTTGTTGCTTTTGCCTCTTTTTGTTTCTAGCCTTGGTTGTGCCAGAAGACAATGTCCCTATTCACACACTCTTTCTGCTTTTCTGTGGGCAGGAACATGGAAGGGGTGCTGACGGACGCGGACTGTGAGAGCGTCTACCCCGTTGTGTATGCCTCTCATCGAGGCCTGGCCTCTGCCGCAGGCGAATTTCTGTACTGGAAGTGAGTGGGGCTCCTTTTATGTTTCTTTAAAACCACGCTCTCGGTTTCTCTCCTCCATCTGCTGCTGCCCTACCTAAGGCCTCCCCATCTCTGTGAAAGTCTCTCTGGTGTCTCCTTTCTTCTCACAGCTCCTTGGGGCTTTCCTTAGCTCTCACCTCCTTTTCCTTTATCATCTCCTTGGGCCATCTCCTCCCTCTGTGGTCGTTACACCTCCTTGTTTCCTGTTGTGCTGAGCCCTTTCCTTGTGTCCATTCCACCAGACTCTTCTACCCTGAGTGCGAGATAAGAATGATGGGTGGAAGAGAGCAACGCCAGAGCCCAGGCGCCCAGAGGACTTTCTTCCAGCTTCTGCTGTCCTTCTTTGTGGAGAGCGAGGTGACATACACAGAGAGAAGTCTGGCTGTTGTGCATAGGACCTACAAGTGGGCTGGGGTTGGTGGCTCACGCCTGTAAGCCCAGCACTTTGGGAGGCTGAGGTGGGAGGATCCTTTGAGCCCAGGAGTTTGAGACCAGCCTGGGCAACACAGTGAGACTCTGTCTCTATTGAAAAAAAAAAAAAAAAAGACAAATGGAGAAGGATGGGAGTGGACACTGTAGGAAGGAGAGCGATATTTAATCAGTAACCACGTCGTAGGGTATTTTTAACATGCTATCATTAACTCCCCATGCACGTTCTCCCCTAGCTCCATGACCACGCTGCTTACTTAGTAGACAGTCTGTGGGACTGTGCAGGGGCTCGGCTGAAGGACTGGGAGGGTCTGACAAGCCTGCTGCTGGAGAAGGACCAGAGTACGTGTCACACGGAGCCAGGGACAGGGACCTTCCACCCCCTAGGGTGAAACTGGGAGGGATTGCTTGCTTCACTTGTACAAGGCAGCAATGGTGGCATCGGGTGGGGGGAACTTGGAGTTGGAAGGTGGCTAATCTTTGATTCTATGTTTTTGATCCTCCTGGCACTCCAGACCTGGGTGATGTGCAGGAGAGCACACTGATAGAAATCCTTGTGTCCAGTGCCCGGCAAGCTTCAGAGGGGCACCCGCCTGTGGGCCGGGTCACTGGGAGGAAGGTATGGTGTGAGGGTAGAGTGGGTAGGTCAGCAATACTCAGTCTTGACAGGCAATATGCATCCTTATCCCCCAGGCTGGGGTTAGGGTGCTCCTTCTACCCTTTAAAGAATTTCATTTCCAGAAAAAAGGGCCAGGCGCAGTGGCTTACGCCTATAATCCCAGCACTTTGGGAGGCTGAGGCAGGCAGATCACGAGGTCAGGAGATCGAGACCATCCTGGCTGACACAGTGAAACCCTGTCTCTACTAAAAATACAAAAAAAAAAAAAAATTAGCTGGGCGTGGTAGCGGGCACCTGTAGTCCCAGCTACTTGGGAGGCTGAGGCAGGAGAATGGCGTGAACCTGGGAGGTGGAGCTTGCAGTGAGCCAAGATCACGCCACTGCACTCCAGCCTGGGCGACAGAGCGAGACTCCGTCTCAAAAAAAAAAAAAAAAGGAGTTTCATTTCCAGAAAAAAGAAATCTCGTGGGAGCTACCGAGTTCTCTTTTCCTTCTAGGCAGATAAGGTCATGGGGAGGAGGACTGCACACACCCCCTGCACCAGTGTTTCTCTACACCTCCCCCACCCCCAAGTGACTCTCATTCCAGGGCTTAACCTCTAAGGAGCGCAAGACCCAAGCCGATGACAGGGTGAAGTTGACTGAGCACCTCATCCCCCTGCTGCCCCAGCTCCTGGCCAAGGTACCGCTGCCCCTCCACTCTGCATCACACCAAGAGAAGTGAAAGGAAATGGCCTCTGTGGGGGTGGGAGTAGGAATTAGCAATGTGTCAGCTTGTAAGGAGGCCTCCCTGTCAATCATCACAGTTCTCAGCTGATGCAGAGAAGGTCACTCCCCTGCTCCAGCTTCTCAGCTGCTTTGACCTCCACATCTACTGCACTGGGCGCTTGGAGAAGGTAGGGAGATAGATTTCCTATACCTTGCTGCTTGCCTGCCAGGGCCAAAGGGTTCTATTGCCAGTATCTTTTTTTCCCAAGAACTTGGGTTCCAGAAAAATCAGCAAGCCTTTTCTTAGGCATCTTATCCTTGAAGTTTAATGCTTTTAACCCCGTTCCACTTCCCGCCAGAAGAGTGTCCTCCTCCCATCCCCACAGCACACCATCTTCTGCCTTTTCTTCTCAGCACCTGGAGCTGTTCCTGCAGCAACTCCAGGAGGTGGTGGTGAAGCATGCAGAGCCAGCGGTGCTTGAGGCTGGGGCGCATGCCCTCTACCTGCTCTGTAATCCCGAATTCACTTTCTTCAGCCGGGCGGACTTTGCCCGCAGCCAGCTAGTAGATTTGCTGACTGACCGCTTCCAGCAGGAGCTTGAAGAGCTGTTACAGGTAGGAGCTGGGGCTGGACAATGGGACACCCCAAACAAGGGTGGGAGGGGCTGCAAGACGGGGGATGTGGACTGATGAGTTCTGGGGGAAATGCTATTGTGGATCTTCTTTCCTTCTCAGTCGTCCTTCCTAGATGAGGATGAGGTATATAATCTGGCAGCCACTCTGAAACGCCTCTCTGCCTTCTACAAGTGAGTGGCTTTCCTCCTCTTCCCCATCCCGTTTTTACTGGTGTCTGTGGAGTTGGTTCCCTCTGTTCTTTTCCAGTATAACATTCCCCTTTCTCCCCCAAAGCGCTCATGACCTGACTCGCTGGGAGCTCTATGAGCCATGTTGCCAACTCCTGCAGAAGGCTGTGGACACAGGAGAGGTTCCTCACCAGGTGAGTGGACAGGCTAGAGATGGGTTGGGGGCTGGGGGGCTAGATTTTAAGGACCTACATTCTAGGTGGCCACTAGGTGTGTCAAGTCTCTGTGCGTGGAGTGGACAAAGCGAGGAAGATCAGGTGGGTGGGGGTCACTTCTTACATTCCTCTCTTAGAAGGTGGACTCTACTTCCAGGGTCTTCTTGGATTTCCTGGAAGCCAAGGATAATATTGAGGGATTCTAGAAGACGTAGAGTAAATTAGGGAGTGGTGACATTTCTACTTCATGTAGAAGCCTCTGAAGAGTGTCCAGAGTATCACTCATTTTCCACTGGAAAAGGAATTAGCTCTCCCTTTACTCATTTTCTCTCCTCTTCACTGGTGTGTTTCTGGCTATCTGTCTCTCCCTCTCCTAACCCAAACCTCATTTTTCAAACCCTTTGTTGTTACAGGTTATCCTGCCAGCCTTGACTCTTGTCTATTTTTCCATTCTCTGGACACTAACCCACATTTCTAAATCAGATGCTTCCCAGGTGAGTGTGGGTCTCTTAGATGGGATAATGGGAACAGAGGAGTCTGTGTCTTCATTCTTCCCCTTCAAGCCACTGTGCCCACAGAAGCAGCTGTCGAGTTTGAGGGACAGAATGGTGGCCTTCTGTGAACTCTGCCAGAGTTGCCTCTCAGATGTGGATACTGAGATCCAGGAGCAGGTGAGTACTGACTCAAGTGGGAGCAACAAGGCGAGTATCCCTGCCCCCATTCCAAGGAGAAATTGACAGTGTCATTTCTACCTTGGGAAACATTCTGTCCTTTTAAACATCCTTTCTTTTCCCCCTACAGGCTTTTGTCTTATTAAGTGATCTACTTCTCATCTTTAGCCCTCAGATGATTGTTGGGGGCCGTGATTTCCTTAGGCCACTTGTCTTTTTTCCTGAAGCTACTCTCCAGTCTGAGCTAGCCAGCTTCCTCATGGACCACGTCTTCATCCAGCCGGGAGACCTGGGCAGTGGTGCAGTGACTCTATACCTGGGGCTCAGTAAGGGCTGGGGCTTGGGTGTAGCTCAGAAATATAGGGCAGGAAGCTTAAGTCTGTGATTCCCTTTTGCCTTCCATGTGAGTCAGGTGATTCCCAGGAGGATCATTTACAGATAGAGCGGCTACACCAGCGGCGCCGCCTCCTAGCCGGGTTCTGCAAGCTGTTGCTTTATGGGGTGCTGGAGATGGATGCAGCCTCAGATGTTTTCAAACACTACAACAAGGTACACCAAGGCCCTACAGAAATAAAAGAGAAGGGAGCAAGTTGAGCACAGCCATGACTTGGAAACATAATAGCACTACAGGTGGGGGATATCCAATGGTTTCAAGCTTAAAGGAGAAGTAGGAGGGAAAGGCACTGGGAGTTCAGAATAAGGGGACAAAGAAAAGAGACTTAATAGTAAATAATTATGGAGAAAAAGCTGTGAAGAAATTCACTGGAGGGGAAATAGCTTATTCTTCCTGTCCAGAAATATTTATTTTTCTCTGACCCCAGTCTATGGAATGGGGTAACATAAGAAGGAAAAAAGAATAAAAGAGGGATCAGTCCTCACAGGATACCTAGATAGGTGCCCCAGTTTCCTCAACCCACCAGTATTGATTTATGCTTATTGAGCACCTGCTGTGTGCCAAGCACCATTCCAGGAGCTAAGGCCACAGCAGTGAACAAAACACACAAGTTCCTATTTGGTGGAGCTTCCATTGTAGTTGGGGAGAGACAAATAGTGAAGGTGTCAGTGCTATGTGAGAGGGCACTGTCAGGCTTACTTCTCCAAGAATTGGGCTTGGGGCAGTGTTTATTTCTTTTCTTTTCTTTTTTTTTTTTTTTTTCTGAGACAGAGTCTAGCTCTGTCGCCAGGCTAGAATGCAATGGCACTATCTCGGCTCACTGCAACCTCTGTCTCCCGGGGTTCAAGCAATTCTCCTGCCTCAGCCTCCCAAGTAGCTGGGATTACAGGCATGCGCTGCCACACCCAGCTAATTTTTATAGTTTTAGTAAAGACAGGGTTTCACCATCGCCAGGATGGTCTTGATCTCCTGACCTTGTGATCCGCCCAACTTGGCCTCCCAAACTGCTGGGATTATAGGCGTGAGTCACCATGCCTGGCCTGTTTCATTATTTGTTTTTTATTTTTTGGTTTTTTTTTTTTTTTTTGAGACGGAATCTCGCTCTGTCGCCCAGGCTGGAGTGCAGTGGCGTGATCTCGGCTCACTACAAGCTCCGGCTCCTGGGTTCATGCCATTCTCCTGCCTCAGCCTCCCGAGTAGCTGGGACTACAGGCACCCACCACCATGCCCGGCTAATTTTTTGTATTTTTAGTAGAGACGGGGTTTCACCGTATTAGCCAGGATGGTCTCGATCTCCTGACCTCGTGATCCGCCTGTCTTGGCCTCCCAAAGTGCTGGGATTACAGGTGTGAGCCACTGCACCCGGCCTTATTATTTGTTTACCGAAACTCTGATTTATTTTGGGCTTTGCACCTGTTGATTAGAGATGAAGTCTAGTCTGAATTATTTTATGCTTCAGTTCATGTTTCCTACCTAAGGCAGTTTGGGAGGGAGACATGATTAGGGATGTGAAGAAAGAAACCAAATGGTCTTTTCCACCAGTCAGACATTACCTTCCCCACTCTTTCCCCTCAGTTCTACAATGACTATGGTGACATTATCAAGGAAACATTAACTAGAGCAAGGCAGATTGACCGAAGTCATTGTTCCCGAATCCTGCTGCTGAGCCTCAAGCAGGTGCGCCCTTCTGCCTTGAGGACATGCCAGCCCTGTTGTCCCCAAGTCTCTGTCTACCCTCAGCCACTCAGAATGTAAGATCCTTCAGAGCAGTAACTTTTCTTGTTTTGACTCTTAACTTTACGTGATAGGTTCCTTCATTCTTAGTAGACCCTTGGGAAGTATTTTTTTTTTAACTGACTGGGCAACCCCATCAAAAGTAACTTATCGGGACATTGGAACGCCAACAAGGAAGTAATAGGGAGTTCCTAATTATTTTTCAGTCTGTTCTCTCTCAGCCTCCTTCAGTTACTATAGACGTTTTTATTTAATGTGACGGAGTAGAGGTGATGGGCTTTGTTTGCTGCAGGGGTTAGTATCGGGAGTTCCCTAGAAGGAAGGAAAGAGTAAAAGTAGTAGATGGTGTCCCAAGGCCTTTGGAATTTCTGAGTAGAGAAGAGAATGCTGGACTTCTCTGTTTCCGCCGTGTTCCTCCCTTTCCCACATGCACCATGTCTCCTGGACACAGCTGTACACAGAACTGCTGCAGGAGCATGGGCCCCAGGGCCTGAATGAGCTTCCTGCCTTCATCGAGATGAGGGACCTGGCCCGGAGGTTTGCCTTGAGTTTTGGACCCCAGCAGCTGCAGAACCGTGACCTCGTGGTCATGCTACACAAGTAGGAAGTATTGGTTGCAGGTTGTGTCCAGGGAGGGCTGGGAACGAGGTCTTGAAGGGAGGTCTCGGAGGCAGGGTATGTGTTTCAAGGCATAGCAGTCAGGTTAGGGGTGGGTATGCCTTTGGATACAAGCTGGGGACGGGGGGAGGGTGCATTTGGACAGGATAGCTCAGCCCTGGGAGGGAAGTGGGAAGAGACTTTCTTCCTAAAATAATTCTGCCCAACCAAGGGAAGGCATCAAGTTCTCCTTGTCTGAGCTTCCTCCAGCTGGCTCCTCCAATCAGCCTCCAAATCTGGCATTCCTGGAGCTCCTTTCAGAGTTTTCCCCCCGACTCTTCCATCAGGACAAGCAGCTTTTGTAAGTTGGTGGGTGGATAGAGATGTGGATTAGGGAAGGGCCTGCTGAGGGCCCAGTAGCCCCTTCAGGCTTTTGGTTCTACCTCTTTCATAGACTGTCCTATCTAGAAAAGTGCCTGCAGCATGTCTCCCAGGCACCTGGCCGTCCCTGGGGCCCAGTCACCACCTACTGCCACTCCCTCAGCCCTGTGGAGAACACAGCAGAGACCAGCCCTCAGGTCCTCCCCAGCTCCAAGAGGAGGCGCGTTGAAGGTAGGGTGCTGTGTGTGGGTATGGGGGTGCCCAGCAGGTGGTCTTTGGCTGCCTGCAAACTTATTTTGTCAAGTATTTCATTGAGCATCTACTGTCATTCAGGGTATTAATTTCTTTCAAGGTTTATCTAGTCAACTGAAAACCTGTATTAAAAATCAAATAGAGGGCCAGGTGTGGTGGCTCATGCCTGCAATCCCAGCACTTTGGGAGGCCGAGGCAGGCGGCTCACGAGGTCAGGTGTTCGAGACCAGCCTGGCCAAGATGGTGAAACCCCGTCTCTACTAAAAATACAAAAATTAGCTGGGCATGGTGGCGCGCATCTGTAATCCCAACTACTCAGGAGGCTGAGGCAGGAGAATCACTTGAACCCGGGAGGCGGAGGTTGCCGTGAGCTGAGATTGCGCCACTGCACCCCAGCCTGGGCGACAGAGCGAGACTCTGTCTCAAAAAAAAAAAAAAGAAACTGATGATAAAACCAAATATTGAACTAAGAAATCTATACATTCAGAGTACCCTCCTCAACATCTTGTATTCCATTATTTTTGAAACCTTGGACACTTTTACACAACCTTCATTGTTTTTTACCTTCAGATCACCTGTTGTCTTATAAGTTGCCTAAGGTTTTGTTTTTGTTTTTATTTTTCAAGATGGAGTCTTGCTCTGTTGCCCAGGCTGGAGTGCAGTGGCGCCATCTCAGCTCACTGCAAGCTCTGCCTCCCAGGTTCACGCCATTCTCCTGCCTCAACCTCCCGAGTAGCTGGGACTACAGGCGCCCGCCACCACGCCTGGCTAATTTTTTTTGAATTTTTGGTAGAGATGGGTTTTCAGCATGTTAGCCAGGATGGTCTTGATCTCCTGACCTCATGATCTGCCTGCCTCAGCCTCCCAAAGTGCTGGGATTACAGGTGTGAGCCACTGTGCCTGGCTGCCTAAGGTTTTTTCTTTGCTTTTTAAAAAACAGCTTCATATTAAGCAACATTGTAGCAATCATTATTTCATATGCAAGTATGTGTTTTCTAGTGTACATTTTTAAATGGGACTTTATGTGACAGCTTTATTGAGATACAACTTACATATCATAAAAATCATTTTTTTTTTTTTTTTGAGACGGAGTCTCGCTCTGTCACCCAGGCTGGAGTCCAGTGGCGTGATCTCGACTCACTACAACCTCCGCCTCCCACGTTCAAGTGGTTCTCCTCCCTCAGCCTCCTGAGTAGTTGGGATTACAGGCGTCCACCACCACCCCCAGCCAATTTTTGTATTTCTAGTAGAGACAGGGTTTCACCATGTTGGCCAGGCTGGTCTCAAACTCCTGACCTTGTGATCTGCCCACCTCAGCCTCCCAAAGTGCTCCCAAAGTGCTGGTGAGCCCCCGTGCCCAGCCAAAAATCACCCTTTTAAAGTGTACACTTAGCATATTCACTGAATTGTACAACCATCACAACTATCTAATTTTAGAACATTTTCATCTTTCCAAAAGAAACCACATACCCATTCGCAGTCTCTGCCCATCTTCCCAGCCTGAGGTAGTATCACTAATATAATTCCTATCTCTTGATTTGCCTATTCTGGACCTTTCATATAAATGGAATCATATAATATGTGGCCTTTTATGTCCAGCTTCTTTCACTTAGTACAGTGTTTTCAACGTTCATCCATACTTTGACATATATCAGTATCTCATACCTTTTTATGGCCGAAACAATATGCCATCGTGTGGATATGCCACATTCTACTTAGCCACTTGTCAGTTGATTGACATTTGGGCTCTTTTATGCATAATGCTGCTAAACATGCATGTACACATTTTTGGGTGGATGCATCTTTTCAGTTATCTTGAGATATACCTGGGAGTGGAATTGCTGGTTCGTATGGCAATTCTATGTTTAAGTTTTTGAGGAACTACCACACTGTTTTCCAAAGTACCTACACCAGTTTACAATCCTACCAGCAATGTATGGGGACTCTGGTTTCTCCATGTTGTCACGGGTACTTATTAATGTCTTTTTTTATTTTATCCATCTCCTAGTAGCTGTGAGGTGTGGTATCTCATTGTGGTTTAAATTTGCATTTCCCTAATGACTAATGGTATTGAGCATCTTTTCATGTGCTTATTGACAATTTGTTTATCTTCTTTGGAGAAATGCCTGTTCTGATCCTTTAGCTATTTTAAAATAGGGTTGTCTTTTTATTGTTGAGTTGTAAGTATTCTTTATATATTCTAGACACGAGATTCCTTATGATATGCAAACATTTTCTCCCATTTTTTGGGTTGTCTTTTCGTGTTATTGGTGGTGTCCTTTGAAACACAAAAGTTCTTGAATTTGGTGAAATCTAACTTTTTCCTTTTGTTGCTTGTGCTTTTGGTGCCATATCTTGAGAAATTGTTGGCTAATTCATGAGGTCACAAAGATTTACTCCTGTGTTTTCTTCTGAGAGTTAGTTTTAGCCGGGCATGGTGGCTCACGCCTGTAATCCCAGCACTTTGGGAGGCCGAGGCGGGCGGATCACGAGGTCAGGAGATCGAGACCATCCTGGCTAACACGGTGAAACCCCGTCTCTACTAAAAATACAAAAAATTAGCCAGGCATGATGGTGGGCGCCTGTAGTCCCAGCTACTCGGGAGGCTGAGGCAGGAGAATGGCGTGAACCCGGGAGGCGGAGCTTGCAGTGAGCCGAGATTGTTCCACTGCACTCCAACCTGGGCGAAAGAGTGAGATACTGTCTCAGAAAAAAAAAAAAAGTTATAGTTTTAGCTCTTAATTTAGATTTGTGATCCAGTTTGAGTTAATTTTTGTATATAGTGTGAGATGAGGTGTGATTTCCTTTTGTTGTCTTCTGTGTACCACCTAAAATTATGTCTTATACCACCAGGAAACTCTGCTTTAATTAATTAACTAATACATAGTTGTTAGGGACCTACTATATGAAAGATACTATGTTCAGTGTTTTAGGGGCCATGAAGAATCCAGCAGCTTATTATCTAATAGGAAAGGGAGAAATTTTAATTATGGAAAACTCGAATTATGAACAATTGCCAATAACTGCCTGAGGGCTTGTACAAGTGAATGCTGTAGAATTCAGAGCTTTACCAAGAAGATGGAATTGCTGGAACTTAAAAAATAAGTAAGATTTTTATAAGCTGAACAGAGGAAGGAGGAGCATCATGGGCTGGCAGAATAGCACAAGCAAAGCATAGAAGGCTGTGTGCTGGGCGAAGCATGGAGGTACATAGATCGCTCTGCCTAAAGCGTAGGGTTTGTGAAGGCAAGATAGAACTGAAGAGTTTGTTTTTATTCATTCAATAGATACTGAGCACCGTGTGCTGGGAATACAGCAGTGAACAAAAAAGCTAAAAATCTCTTTCTTTAGAGAGTGTCAGATAGTAGTAAATACTATGGCAAAAAAGCAGGGAGGATTGTGAGGAATGCTGGCGGGGTGGGGATCGCAGTCTTACAAAGACTGATCAAGGGAAGACTCAACACAAATATTGGGCAAAAAGCCTAAAAAATAAGTTAAAAGATACACTTAGGCACATTACAATTTTAACAGGTTTATTTGAGCATTCAGCAATTTTATCAATCAGGCAGTGGCAGACCGCCAGCAGTTCAGGGCGCCACCACCGAGGAAACCAGAGGGGACACTTACAAGGTGTCTCTGGGAGCAAGACAAAGAAACTATTTGATTGGTTAGAGTGGAAAGTTCATATTTAGAGGTTAACTGACCATAAATCTCTTGTTAGAGGTTAGTCGGTAGTTTCTGACTGGTTAAGCTGAAGTTTCCTGCTCCTAGGTTACACACAACACTTTCACTCTGAGTTGAGTTTCAGTTTGCTGACTTAGGAACCCAAAGTGCAGGAGCCATTTCAGCCTATTGGCCTCCCAGCGAATTTTTTATAACAGGTGAGGGAGGGTGCTTAGTGTGTATCAGAATAGCATACCAAAGGAAGCAGCCAGTCCTGAGGCCACGAGGGGATGGGGGGAATGTTCCTGGAATGTTCAAGGAACAGCAGAGAAGACCATTATGGCCAGAATGCAGATTGTAGGACATGAGACCAAAGAGAGGGTACAGGATCCCAGAGCATCTAAGGCGGAGACTGGCTTTTACTCTGAGTGCAGTAGGAAAACCATTGGAGGATTTTGAGGAACGACAGGATCAACCTCTGTTTTTAAAGGATCCTTCTGGCTGCTGTGTCGAAAACGACAGGAGATGGGGGAAGGCTAGAAGCTGGGAGACCAGCAGGGAGGTTGTGGCTGTTGTAGGAGTCCAGCCCAAGATTCAAGATAAGAGAGCTTCTTAGGCCGGGGGCAATGGTGGAGGTGCCGAGAAACGGCCAGATTCTGGGTGCATTTTCAAGGTATCTCTAATAGGCTTTTCTGACAAACTGGATGTGGGATGTAAGACAAAAAGAGCAGTTGAGGATGGCTCCAAGGATTTTGGCCTGACAGAAGGATGGAGTTGACAGTATCTGAGATGGGGAAGGCAGAGAGTGAAGATAGCTGTGGGGGAAGGTTGGGGCATTGGTGTTGGCCACAGGATTACAGGTGGAGATGTTGAACAAACCATGGGGGCTGTTAAGATGGAGTTCAGGGGAGAGCTGAAGGCTTGAGATCCCTTTGGGATGTGGCAGAGTATAGGTGATATTTAAGGACATGAACGTGAGTGGCTGGGGAAGCCAGTGAAGATGGAGAAGAGGAGAGACTCAAGGGCCCAGCCCTCGGGCATCACACCATTAATAGCTCAGGGAGATCAGGAGGACACACCTGGGGCCCCAAGGTTTCCTCTCTGGGAATCCAAGCCCAGGGGTATGTCTCTTCCCTGTTTTCTGTAGCCCTCTGCTTAAACCCATAGGCGCTCACTTTGGGATTATTGTTTTCAGTGGAGAGGGAGGGTAATGGGAGTGTGACTGTTTACAGTTAACAGATGTTAATGTCAATTTGACTGATGCTTTAAAATAGTATTGCCTGGGTTTTCTCAGGCAGTGAGAATCTTTGGATTCTTTCTCCTCCTCTACCTTCTCCAATCTCTGCAGGAGATAAGTCCCCCTTCATATCATATCAGTTATACTGGCATTGCAATCACTTCATTTTTTTTCTAGCTTTTAGAAAATCCTGTCTCCCATTTTCCAGTTCCTCCCTGGCCCTCATTTGTCCACTCTAGCCTCTGGTACCAAAACTCTATTGCCATTTACAGCTTTTTCTGACCACAGAAATCTTGGATAGGATCTCAAATGTCTTCATTGGCTAACTCAGACCTCTCAATCTTAGAGACTCCAACCCTCCCTCATGTTTGTGTTCACCGGTTACAGTTTATCTGTGAAATGCATATTTATGTATCTTTCCATCTTGTTTTCTAGGCTGTGTAGCAAGTTCTTCTTGGACAAGGCCAGCTACAATTCTCTAAGCCTTACTTTTTGGTACATAGGGCTATGTATTTAGTACATAGGGCTATGCCCATTTGAGGGCAACAGAATGAAGCTGTATAAGTTTTCCATTCTCTTCCTGATTGACTTTCCCTTACTAAATCCTGGGCAGGTCTTGGAAAGAGAGCACACCTGTCGCAGGCCCTGGGCTGTGGTTAATGTATGCATCTGCTTGGCAGGGCCTGCCAAGCCTAACAGAGAGGACGTCTCCTCGTCCCAGGAAGAAAGTCTGCAGCTGAACAGCATCCCGCCCACGCCCACCCTCACCTCCACAGCTGTGAAGAGCAGGCAGCCCCTGTGGGGGTTGAAAGAGATGGAGGAAGAAGATGGCTCAGAGTTGGATTTTGCCCAGGGGTGAGGCCATGGAGGGAATCTGGGTGTCTGAGTTCCCAGTTTGGTGTCTGGCTGCCTCCATCTTGCTGTTTCTGTTTCATGGTTCCCTGCTGTAGCACTCCCACATTGTTGGGTTCTTCTCAAACCCTTCTCCATTGTTTAGCTTTAAAATGCATCTCTCTGAGCTTTTCTCCCCATTAACACCAGCTGCCTTGCATCCTCTTCTTACCCTTGATTTTTATCCCATCATTGATCCTGCTTCATTCCCAGCAGTCAGCCCGTTGCAGGCACCGAGAGGTCAAGGTTCTTGGGTCCACAATATTTCCAGACTCCACACAACCCTTCAGGTCCTGGCCTGGGCAACCAGCTGATGCGGTGAGCTTTTCTCATCATCTCCTGTCTTCACTTCAGATCTGTCGCCCACTGTGAGGGGATTCCTGTCTCACCCATTGCCTCTCTGTGGGTACTTTTTGGACTTGTTTTAGCCACAAAGCACTTCCTGTCAGCACAATTGGGAAACCTACTATGCTGTACTTACTGCTCCCCACTTCCCCCACCCCGGGTGTCTGAGAAACTCTCAGGGGTCCTCAAAGAACAGTTTGAAAAGCCAGTCTCTTTGCCCCTACATCAGACTCAGCCTTATGGAAGAGGACGAGGAAGAAGAGTTAGAAATCCAGGATGAGTCAAATGAAGAACGGCAGGATACAGACATGGTGAGTAGACCACCCTGCCCTTCTCTCTCAAGAACTAGGGGCTGATGTGCCAAAGAGAAGCCAGGGTGTTTCCCCTCTCTCCGCTCGGTGATGCCTGGTCTCGAAAAGCTGAATGAATCTAGAGTAAAGGAGGACAGGTTATATGTTGGTTTGGACTTTGCTTGGACTCTACTTTTATTAAAGAATAAGGAAAAGAAATTACAAATACCAAAGAAGGTTGGAATAGCACTCTCGCTCCCAATCCCTAAATAAATATTGTTGCCTCCGAACCCCCTAGGAATTGGAAGGAGTCCTAATGCTGGAGGTAGGAGGTCATTCAGTCCAAGTGGCAGCCCCTTCAGTGTCTCTCCCCCCAAAACATGACCCCCTGTCCTCCATCTCCCTACTAGAGGGCTTCCCCTCCCTGTCCCTTCCCTCGCTCCCTTTCTAACCTAGCCTGTTTCCCCAGGAGGAACTGCTGCTGGTGTAGTGGGAAAAGCCTGGCATTTGGAGTGAGGTGACATGAGTGCTAGTCCTCAACTCCATGTCAAGTTAGCGCTTTACCCCTCCTCAGCCTCCATTTTCTCATCTTTATTTTTTAATTATTTTTATTTTTTGAGGTAGAGTCTCTCTCTGTCACCTAGGCTGGAGTGCAGTGGCATAGTCTCGGCTCACTGCAACCTCTGCCTCCTGGGCTCAAGCAATTCTCCTGCCTCAGACTCCCAAGTAGCTGGGATTACAGGCACGCACCATCACGCCCGGCTAATTTTTTTTGTATTTTTAGTAGAGACGGGGTTTTGCCATGTTGGCCAGGCTAATCTCGAACACCTGACCTCAAGTGGCTCCACCTGCCTCAGCCTCCCTAAGTGCTGGGATTACAGGTGTGAGCCACTGCGTGGGGCCCATTTTCTCATCTTTAAAACAGAGCTGTTAGCCTGTAGTTCCAGCAACTCAGGAGGTGGAGACAGGAGGATCAATAGTCCAGGAGTTGGAGTCCAGCCTGGGTAACATAGTAAACACGTGTCTCTTTAAAAAAAAATCAACAATTCAAAAATAAATAAAATGGACCTTTTACATAAAATATAAGGTAAAACCACCTTATAAATGGAAAAGGGCTATGTCTGAGTTCAAGCTACTGTAACAGAATTCCATAGACTGGTGTCTTAGAAACAGCAGATATGTATTTCTCACAGTTCTGGAGGCTGAAGTCCAAGGGTTGGGTTCTGGTGAGGGCCTTCTTCCAGCCTGTAGACTGCTGGCTTCTAGTTGTATCCTCACCTGGAGGAGAAACAGCAAGCTAGCCCTCTGGCCTGGGCTTAGAAGGGCATTCATCCATCCATGAGGGCTGCACCCCTATGAACCAATCACCTCCCAAAGGCCCCACTTCCAAACAGCATCACACTGGGGGAAGGATTTCAATATGTGGGTTTAGGGGGACACAGATATTCAGTCCATTACAGGCTGTGTATCTTCTGCTGTTATTCTTCTGTTCTCTTCTCTGCAGGGAAGGAAAAAGAACAGAATAGAACAGAACAGGGGAGTCTTGTGCTCAGAAGGAGAAACCAAACTGATACCTTCAAACCAGAGACTAGAGAGCAAGGCCTCTGTTAAAATATTATTTCCTAACATCTCAGAAAAAATCCGTTTTCTGGTTTCCAAAACAAAGTCATTTAAGGGGCTCAGTCAGCAGGCCAAGAAGCGCTCTGCAGTCAGGCCTGATCCTCGTGCCCACACTGACTTCCCTCCCAGGAGGTGCCATAGGGGCCTGCTCTGCCCATATTTGTTCTTATGAGGCTGGGAAAGGAACTGGTTTTTTTATTTGCGAAGTGACAGGAGTGTGTAAAGGCCTTTTTGACTTTTAACCTCATTCTCTCTAGCAAGCAAGTAGCTACTGTTCCACCAGTGAGCGCGGGCTGGACCTCTTAGATTCTACAGAGCTGGATATTGAGGTGAGTGTCCCCAGAGCAGGAGGAGTTATGTATCCTTGGGAAATGCTGGCAGGCAACCCGTGCACTCATCAAATTGACAGGCCATAGCCTGAGGGTGGCCCTCTGGGCTGTCTTTGAGGGTAACCCAGGGGAGGATGGTCTGCCCATTGGCCCGTTGCTGTGTCCTGTGTATTCCTTTCATCTTTCTCATTATAGGATTTCTGACAGGACTCTGGGCCCCTCCCCAGCTCCACTCCCTACCTCAAGAATGTGACCATTTGGAAAAGGCAGAGAAAAGGAGCAAAATGAAGCATTCCCCCAGGCTTCAGCCCTGGGCTCTGAGGGGAAAGAGTTGGGCATTGTTTTTCTAACCTAACCTTTCCCTCTGGGGTAGAGAAGCCGAGAGACCCTGTCCTCCCTAATGCACTGTGGCCCAGTCCCCTTGCCTTTTTCCTGTTCTGTTTGGAGTGGAGAAGGGCAGCACCTCTGTGTTTAATGGAAATAGCCCATGGTTTTCTGGATTTTTGGAACATCTTTCTCAGCCTATTTTGTGTCCTAATGATTCGCTCAATAAACATGTTTGAATCCACACGTTCCCAAGGTGTGGCTTGAGATCGTTAAACTGATGGAGGTCAGGTTCTTGGTCCGCCTTGTCCCATGGCCCAGTGTATAGGTGTCTCCACACCCCGCAGGTGCTTTGTCTACAGGCTTTCCAGAAAGTATTGCTTAGTAACTGAGAGGTGGGGTGAGGCAGTAGAGATGGGGAGAGTTTGACTGCCTGTGAGTAGTTTATCTAGTGGCCACAGCCTCTGCAGTAGTAAAAGTTGTGCTGACAGGTGGCAGAGTGGAGCAGGACCTTGTGAAACTACCTGTCTCACCCACGTGAGCCAGGCCAGGCCATGTGTCCTGGCAGCCTTCACCCACGGGTTCTTTCCAAAGGAAATTTTATCCTCATCCCAAAGATACCTGTCATAATTTGGAATTTGATCAAATCACAGTATCTGAGAGTTAAAAGGAAACTAAGGAGTTACTCTAAATGTCCAACCCTAAAATCCAAGTGACAATGTCACCTTCACTCTTGCCTTCTCCAGCTAGTTCTTCACCAAATTCTGTCAAGACTTGGTGGAGAAAATTCTCTGGCCTATGTCCTCCACACATTGTCACCAGCGTCTCTCACCTAGACTGCCACAGTGCAGCCTCAGGGCCAGCCTCTTGAAATTCAGACAGACTTGTTTGCTCTTGTTTTGCCTTGTGGAGCAGCACAGCACCTCTGTTCTCTCTTGTCCCTCTGACAAGCAGTATTTGAAGATGGCTGTTGTCATTTTGTACTTTCACTGTTTTCTTTTGTGGTTTAAGGAATACTTCAGCCTCTCTCTTTAGATAAAATTTCCAGTTCTTCCCATCATGGGCACCTGCTTTAGTGACAGGTTCTCACTGTGGTCTCCTAGGCCAGACACAGCCATCCAGCTAGTGATCTGTGCAGAAAGAGCCGTGACTTCCTGCGATCAGGTCACTCAGCCAAGACCACCTCGCCCCTTTCATTCTCCCTCCCCGCCCCCACCTGCCCCTCCCAGATGAAAGCTAGAAGAAATTGGGTTGAGTCTCCTTTTGGAAAGGTAGCCCTGGGGGAGTCAGAGCTGGGGTGTGGGGGAAGGCTAACTCATTGAGCGATCTTTCGCCTGTATTCAGGTAGAATAGTTCTGGGGAAAGGAGCCTGTTTTGTGGGATGAGGGAACAGAGTGGGAGAACAGGAGAAGATGTGGAGGTCTCTCAAAATCCAGGAGGGGAAAGATTCCTGAGTTATTTAAATACTAACCAAGCTAAGGGTGCTTCACAAGAGGATAAGAGCAGCTTGGGGGCTTTGCATCAATATGGACACCTGTGTACAGCCAGGCAGCCCAGTGCACTGGGTTGAGTCACAGCCTTAGAATCTGGGAGCTTGACACCATGCTCTCTAAAGCCTTTGATACTGTTTATTGAGAGGCTGGGTCTAGGTTGTCTCCTCTTGAATATGGGCTTTGTGATGCTTGACTAATAGAAGATGGTGGAAATGATGCCATGCTAGTTAGTGGGCCCAGATTTTAAGGAAACTGGCAGTTTCCATTTCCTGTCTCTTCCTGTACCTGGGTTCACACTTGGAACCCGGTCACCATTCTGTGAGCAAGGCCAGCAGCCGAAGGAAAAGGCCATGTGTAGGTGTTCCTGCCAGCAGTCCTCACCGAGGTCCCAGCCAACATCCATGTTGGCTGCCAGACTCAGTCCAGACGGGAGTCAGATGATTCCAACCTTCCCTGTTTTTCAGTTTTCCCAGCTGAGGTCCAGGGATCAGGGAGCAGAGACAGCCCATCTTTTCTGTGCACTTTCCAAATTCCTGATCGTGGAGCCCATGAGCATAATAAGATGTAAAGCACTCAGTCTGGAGGGGTTTGTTATGTAGCCATAGCAACCAGAACAGGGCCTTAAGAGTCATAAGACGGCCGGGCGCGGTGGCTCACGCCTGTAATCCCAGCACTTTGGGAGGCCGAGGCGGGCGGATCACGAGGTCAGGAGATCGAGACCATCCTGGCTAACACGGTGAAACCCCGTCTCTACTAAAAATACAAAAAATTAGCCGGGCGTGGTGACGCATGCCTGTAGTCCCAGCTACTTGGGAGGCTGAGGCAGGAGAATGGCGTGAACCCGGGAGGCGGAGCTTGCAGTGAGCCGAGATCGCGCCACTGCACTCCAGCCTGGGTGACAGAGCGAGACTCCGTCTCAAAAAAAAAAAAAAAAAAGAGTCATAAGACTCCCAACGTTTGGACATTTATATCAGTTTTTTAAAAAATTGTAAGTTATATAAACATATACTAATTCTTCTATATTATACACATTTAAAATGTAACAGATGAGTTGATGAAATAAGTTTTAAAATATTTCATTGATTAACACTGCAAAATGCTTTTTTGCTCTTAAAAAAGGGCTTAGAGCAAAGTGAGAAACATTTTTTAAAATCATGGTTCAACATTTTCTGAAGTTCAGTTGAAAGTTCAGTTTAGGGCTGGGTGCGGTGGCTCAGGCCTGTAATCCCAGCACTTTGGGAGGCCAAGGCGGGCAGATCACGAGGTCAAGAGATTGAGACCATCCTGGCCAACATGGTGAAACCCTGTCTCTACTAAAAATACAACAAAATTAGCTGGGTGTGGTGGCGTGTGCCTGTAGTCCCAGCTACTCGGGAGGCTGGGACAGGAGAATCGCTTGAATTTGGGAGATGGAGGTTGCAGTGAACCGAGATTGCACCACTGCACTCCAGCCTGGCGACCCAGCAAGACTCCGTTTCAAAAAAAAAAAAAAAGTTCAGTTTATTCTGATACTTACTTTTAATGACCTTCATAACTGCCAGGAGTACCTCTCAAAAACAGGCAAATCCAAGTGGATTAGGTGCCTCTTTGCAGTTACCGCTTTTTAAATAGATCCAAACCTGCTGAAAATCTTCATCTAGAAGACTTGTGAACAGGTCAGAGGATGATTTCCCGGCACAGACAACAGTGCTCTCATGAGGACAGGCATTGTCTGGGAGCACAAAACCTGAAGTGTGTGAGCTGCAGTGTGTGGTGATGGGCTGGGGGTTTGCCTCTCTTCCCTCAGGATACTGATCGTATTCCAGGGGAATCATGAGTTACAATGTTTTTATCTACACTTGATCTTGGCCAAAAGGCCAAGAAGCGATACTGTGTTTTTGTCTTAAAAGGTTAGAATTTTTATTTCTGCTGCACAACATCTGTGGATACTTTTTTGTGCACGCCCCACCCTGACAGGCTCAGCTGTGAAGGGTTCATGCCAGCAAGCCCCCTGCCGGCTGTCCAGGACAGTCCAGGGCTCTGGCTTCTCAGCAGCACCTCCCACTGGCCAGGCCCAGGCCAGGCTGGACAAGCTGAGGCCAGCTTAGGTAGCAGGCATGGAGGCCTTTGCCCAGCCTGGTAAGTGATGCAGAGCAGTGCTTTTCAGGGGTGGCACTGTAGGGTCCAGCCCTACTAGGTCTGTGGGTTTTTCTCCTCCTGTGCGGAGATGAGAGATGGTAGAAATGAAGACACAAGACAAAGAGACAGAAGAAAAGACAGCTGGGCCCGGGGGACCACTACCACCTAGACGCGGAGACCAGTAGTGGCCCTGAATGCCTGACCGCGCTGCTATTTATTGTATACAAGGCAAAAGGGGCAGGGTAAGGAGTGGGAGTCATCTCTATCGATAGATAAGGTCACATGAGTCACGTGTCCACCAGACAGGGGTCTTTACCTTTTAGGTAGCCGAGGCGGAGAGAGAGAGAGAGGACAGCTTACGTCATTACTTCTTCTATGCTCTTCTCAGAAAGATCAAAGACTAATACTTTCACTAATTCTGCTACTGCCATCTAGAAGGTGGAGCCAGGTGTACAGAGCAGAACATGAAAGTGAAACAGGAGGGTGACTGCTGAAGCACAGCATCACAGGGAGACGGTTAGGCCTCCGGATGGCTGTGGGCAGGCCTGACCGATGTCAGGCCTTCCACAAGAGGTGGTGGAGCAGCGTCTTCTCTAACTCCCCCAGGGAAAGGGAGACTCCCTTTCCCGGTCTGCTAAGTAAGTTATCTTCCCAGGCACTGGCACCACTGCTAGACCAAGGTCTGCTAAGTAACCGGTGCCTTCCCAGGCACTGGCATTACCGCTAGACCAGGGAGCCCTCTAGTGGCCCTGTCCGGGCGTGACAGAGGGTTCACACTCCTGCCTTCTGGTCACTTCTCACCGTGTCCCTTCAGCTCCTATCTCTGTATGGCCTGGTTTTTCCTAGGTTATAATTGTAGAACAAAGATTATTATAATATTGGAATAAAGAGTTATGCTATAAACTAATGATTAGTAATATATATAATCATAGCTATAATCTATTTCTAGTATCACTATTCTTATTCTATGTATTTTCTTTATTATACTGGAACAGCTTGTGCCCTCGGTCTCTTGCCTTGGCAGCTGGGTGGCTTGCCTCCCACATGGCGCTGCTGGGCATTGTCTGTTAATATTGAATAATTGTTTTAAGATTATTTTCAATAAGGCTTTACCTTTTTTAACTTGCACTGTGGCCATGAGCTCTGCCGGAAGTGACTGTTGGTGTTATCTCCTGAGTTATAAAGTGAAGGGATTTTTCTTTTTCAGATTACTGAGCGTCTTCAGTTACTAGGTAAGTCACCCCATCCTTATAACTCCAGGTGACACTGACCGGGGTTTATGGGATGAAAGAGGAGTGTGTGCTTGGATGATGGGGTGTGATAGTGAAGGGGTGAAAGGTTTCTTCTCACACATAGACATCGTGAGGTCTTCCTTGAGCTCTTTAGAGCCTTCCCTCCGGATAGGATGAAATACTGAGATCCTAGAAAGGATTCACAAAACGTGTCACTCATCAGCGCAGATTCACCGATTCACCCCTAGATGTGTGTGGGATTTGGATGGCAGAGAGAAACAGGCACTGAAGATTTTTGGTCAGGACAGGGCAGAGAAATAAGAAGAGTTGAAAATTCACCAAAGGATAGATAAACCCGGGGCGTTTAGAGAAAACCTGTAGTGTGCAAAGGAGCCCAGAATCCTGGGGAAACTTGGAGGGAAATATACTTAATTTGATTCACTAAGTTAGGCCCAGTGAAGGGATTGGGTGGCATAGGTAGAAGCCGAAAAATAAAGCATCTTGTATTGCTGGAGTAGCCTCTGTTTCTGAGGTCACATCCGAACTTAGCGAGGCAGCTTAACCTGGTGAGAGACATGGGTTCAACTCCTGGCTTCTGCACTGCCAGGGCAGAGGACTGCCGTTTGCTGACACAATCTTGGTGCGTTGGAAGTGAAAGGGAAGAGGCACTGGTGGCTGTGCTTTGGGCCCGAGCAGCCAGAAGCCAGTTGCCATCACCTATGACGAGGAGACAGCGCCTGGGGCAGAGCCCAGTATGGGGTGCATTCAGGGTAGATCAGGAGGTATGAGTGGGTAGTGGGCGAGCCAGGCTGGGGGTTGTGGGGGAGGCCTGCATTGCAGGTGTAAGCGTGGGACCCACATCAGATTGGTAGTGGGTCATGCATGCTGGGCTGGCTCTCAGGTCCTCCCTGCTGGCTTCCCACTCCCAGGGGCTTTCTCCTCCCAGATTCCTTAGCTGGGTGAGGGGCAGGACAGAGCCCTTTCCTAGGGAAGCCCGGCACCCCTTGCTGTCCGGGGAAGGGGAGTCCTTCTAGCCCCTGACAGCTTCTCTGCCCCTCCCCTGGCCTCCCCAGGCCTAGCCAGGGCTGGGTTCTCACCCACCTGTGCCGCCCTGCCTTGTTACCCGGAAGCACAGCCTTGGGGACTAAGTGGGCCCTCACTGTCACTTTAAGAAGGGAATCAGCCACTTTGTGCTCACCACCTCTGGGGAAGGTGTGAGAGGAGAGAAGGAAGTGGCTGTTTGGCTGCTGACAACATGAAGACTTCCTGCGATGAGAACAGAGGCACAGGTGCTGGCCCTGCAGCCCCCAGAACCTGGACTGGAGGGGGCCATGGGGCACCGGACCCTGGTCCTGCCCTGGGTGCTGCTGACCTTGTGTGTCACTGCGGGTGAGTGCCGGCACCAGAGAGGGGCAGGGGCTGCAGGGAGGGTGATGTAGGACGACAGCCCACCCACCTTGCTGCTGTTCCACAGGGACCCCGGAGGTGTGGGTGCAAGTTCGGATGGAGGCCACCAAGCTCTCGTCCTTCACCATCCGTTGTGGGTTCCTGGGGTCTGGCTCCATCTCCCTGGTGACTGTGAGCTGGGGAGGCCCCGACGGTGCTGGGGGGACCACGCTGGCTGTGTTGCACCCAGAACGTGGCATCCGGCAATGGGCCCCTGCTCGCCAGGCCCGCTGGGAAACCCAGAGCAGTGTCTCTCTCATCCTGGAAGGCTCTGGGGCCAGCAGCCCCTGCGCCAACACCACCTTCTGCTGCAAGTTTGCATCCTTCCCTGAGGGCTCCTGGGAGGCCTGTGGGAGCCTCCCGCCCAGCTCAGACCCAGGTGGGGCTGGGGCGAGGGGTCCAGGAGGGCAGGGAGGGGCTCGGGAACTGGCCACCCATCTGATTCTTGTCTCCGTGTCCAGGGCTCTCTGCCCCGCCGACTCCTGCCCCCATTCTGCGGGCAGACCTGGCCGGGATCTTGGGGGTCTCAGGAGTCCTCCTCTTTGGCTGTGTCTACCTCCTTCATCTGCTGCGCCGACAGAAGCACCGGTGAGACCTGGTCCCTGTCCACATCCCCCTGACACTGGGCTGGCCACATGCCCTGCAGAGCTCTGACCATCCTCGCTCTCTCCCAGCCCTGCCCCTAGGCTCCAGCCGTCCCGCACCAGCCCCCAGGCACCGAGAGCACGAGCATGGGTGAGGAGGGGACCTGCTTTGGGGATGAGGTGACAGGGGCAGGGGCAGGGGGGCCAGGGCTGGGCCCAAGCTGTGCAGACTCACTTGACCCTCCTTCCCCCGCGCAGGCAGCAAGCCAGGCCTCCCAGGCTGCTCTTCACGTCACTTATGCCACTATCAACACCAGCTGCCGCCCAGCTACTTTGGACACAGCTCACCCCCATGGGGGGCCGTCCTGGTGGGCGTCACTCCCCACCCACGCTGCACACCAGCCCCAGGGCCCTGCCGCCTGGGCCTCCACACCCATCCCTGCACGTGGCAGCTTTGTCTCTGTTGAGAATGGACTCTACGCTCAGGCAGGGGAGAGGCCTCCTCACACTGGTCCCGGCCTCACTCTTTTCCCTGACCCTCGGGGGCCCAGGGCCATGGAAGGACCCTTAGGAGTTCGATGAGAGAGACCATGAGGCCACTGGGCTTTCCCCCTCCCAGGCCTCCTGGGTGTCACCCCCTTACTTTAATTCTTGGGCCTCCAATAAGTGTCCCATAGGTGTCTGGCCAGGCCCACCTGCTGCGGATGTGGTCTGTGTGTGTGCGTGTGTGGGCACAGGTGTGAGTGTGTGAGTGACAGTTACCCCATTTCAGTCATTTCCTGCTGCAACTAAGTCAGCAACACAGTTTCTCTGATGTCGGCCTCGGCTGTGCTTCTTCTTTGGGGGTGAAGAGAGTGGGGAGACAGTCTCCACCCCTGGGAGGCAGAAGCCAGGTGAGAACCAGAGTGGGTTGGGGCCTCATTGCAGGGCTGGGGTTGGCCCAGGGAGAGGGCAGTGTCCCAATCTTAGAGATCTGTCATGGCTTCTCAGAGTGGCGGGGGGGTTGGGGGAGCTTCCTGAGGGACACCTGTGGCTGCCTAGATAGGGCTGGGGGATCCCAGTGGGATGGTCTCTGCTCCAATCCCACCATGTCCTAGGACAACAGCAAGGGTTCCTGGGGCTTCGGCCTGAGAGAAGTCCCTGTGGTTTGACCTGGCTTCCCTCTGCTGGGCTCCCTGCTGTGGCCTGGGCTGGGGTCCTGATGCCCTCCTTCCACAGCTGGCATTAGGCAGGGTGTGGAGAGTAGGGGGACTCACCTGAAATCTTCCCTCAATCACTTCCCCCACCTCCTCTCGGGGAAGGCAGAGGCCTTCACAGACATGGGGGACTCCCCACAAAATGTTCCATCCAGAGCCAACCTTTCTGCTTGGTAGAGCTGTGTCTCCCCCTCAGCCTAGTTCCAGGGCGGGTCCGTGTCTCCCACCCCAAACTAGTTCCAGGGTGGGTCCGTGTCTCCCACCTCAGACTAGCTCCGGGGCAGGTCCCTGTCTCCCACCTCAGACCAGCTTTGGGGCTGGTCCGTGTCTCCCCCTTCAGACTATCTCTGGGGCAGGTCCATGTCTCCCACCTCAGACTAGCTCCAGGGCAGGTCTGTGTCTCCCCATTTAAACTAGCTCTGGGGTGGGTCCGTGTCTCCCCCATCAGACTAGCTCCGGGGCGGGTCTGTGTCTCCCACCTCAGACTAGCTCCGGGGCAGGTCCATGTCTCCCATCTCAGACTAGTTCTGGGGCGGGTCTTTGTCTCCCTGCTCAGACTAGCTCTGGAACGGGTCCTTGCCTTCCCACTCAGATTAGCTCCGGGGTGGGTCCATGTCTCCCCGCTCAGACTAGCTCCAGGGAAGGTCTGTGTCTCTTCCCTCAGATGAGCTCCTGGCAAAGCCTCCCCCGTCAGACTAAGACTCCTAGGCAGAGCCGTGCCTCCCCCTGGTCCACCTGGCGACCCCTCATGCCCAAGGCAGCCCTACCCATTGAAGTAGGACATGACATCCATGAGGAGTGTGGCAACAGCAAGCAGCGTGTCAGGGTCCAGGCTGGTGACACAGAACCTGTTGCTCGGGCTGGACAGTGGGTGGATGACCGGCATCTGGACTGTAAGAGCACAAAGATGTCAGGCACTGAGGCTGGGACTGAAAGCAGCAGCTCTGGTGAGTGCAGGGCCTGGGAAGAGGGCTGGGGAGGGCTCAGCCGCAGGCCCTGAGAGACTCATTCACTGCTGCTTCTCCAGCCTCTACCACCAATTACCACCGTCCTGATTCTCCCATCTCACTCTCAGGCCCCTGGGCCTTTGCACATGCTGTGCTGGCTGCCTGGGATGCCCTTCCCAAACGGCACCACCTGGCTCCGTTCCTACCTGTGTTCCAGGCTTCAGCACCACAGTCCCTGCCCAGGGAAACCCACCCTGACACCTGGGATTGCAGCAGGAGTGGCCTCTGGCCATTGCTGTATGCATGCACGTCCACCACCCTTGCTAGACACGGCAGCAGGGCCTGCCCAGGACCGTTCCATCACATTTTTTTTTTTTTTTTGAGATGGAGTTTTGTTCTTGTTGTCCAGACTGGAGTGCAATGGCACAATCTCGGCTCACCGCAACCTCCGCCTCCTGGGTTCAAGTGATTCTCCTGCCTCGGCCTCCTCAGTAGCTGGAATTACAAATATGCACCACCACACCCAGCTAATTTTGTATTTTTAGTAGAGACCGGGTTTCTCCATGTTGGTCAGGCTTGTCTCAAACTCCTGACCTCAGGTGAATTGCCTGCCTCGGCCTCCCAAAGTGCTGGGTTTACAAGCATGAGCCACCACACCTTGCCCTTTGCATCCCGTTCTGCCTGGCACTCCATTCATGCTCAGTGGGCAGAAGCCCGTGCTGAGAGCAAGGCTGGTCTATGGCTTGGCCTGGTAACTTCGTGAGGTTTCCCCGCACAAACCCCCGCCCCCAGCTCACCCAGCTTGGGCTTCACGAAGCCACTGGTGATGCCGAGGTTCTCGGCTGCCACAGTCTCGCCACTGACCACAGGATGGTGAACTCTGATGACAACGTGTGGGTGACAAAGGGCAGGTCCTGCTTGCGCACCTAGGGGCAAGAAGTTGAGGCTGTGTGTGCCTGGTGGCCCTGGGGCACCGACCTCTCACCCTGAGACTCTGCCCCCACCCTGGAATAGCGTGGAAGGGCAAGGCTGCAAGGGGTGGGAGATGGGAGTGTGTGTGTCAGAGGCGGGCCTGAGTGTGCAAGGCGTGTCTGTGATGGTCAGCTCACCAGGATGAAGTCTGTCTGATACGTGGACAGCATGAACACAGATATGTTCTGGTCAGCCAGTGGGGCGATGACTGACTTGGTGATCTTGGTCACGCCAATAGGCTGGGAGCTGGAGAAGCTGCCACTGCCGGACACCACGTTCAGGGCCAACCAGGTGGCATCCGCCACACTCAGGTGCTCCGAGGAGGGCAGCTCTGGAGGGAGACACAGAAGGCAGCCCTGTGACTGCTGAGGTTCCAGCTGTCCCAAGGGCAGGGCAAGGTAGGCCAGAGAGGTGGAGAGTGAGGCTCTGGGGCCAGCTCCACCCTGTGCCTTGCCTCACTTTCCAACAGGATTTTTTTTTTTTTTTTTGAGACAGTCTTGCTCTGTCACCAGGCTGGAGTGCCTGGAGTGGCGCGATCTCGGCTCACTGCAACCTCTGACTTCCTGGTTCAAGCGATTCTCCTGCCTCGGCCTCCCAAGTAGCTGGGATTACAGGCACGTGCCACCATGCCTGGCTAATTTTTGTATTTTTAATAGAGACGGGGTTTCACCATGTTGGCCAGGATGGTCTCAATCTCTTGACCTCGTAATCCGCCTGCGTCAGCCTCCCAAAGTGCTGGGATTAGAGGCGTGAGCCACCGCACCTGGCCGGATGGGATTGTTTTTTGAGAGAGTCTTGCTCTGTCGCCCAGGCTGGAGTGCAGTGGTGCAATCTCGGCTCATTGCAACCTCCACCTCCTGGGTTCAAGTGATTCTTGAATAGTGGAGATTACAGGTATGCACCATCACACCCAGCTAATTTTTGTATTTTTAGTAGAGATGGCATTTTCCCATGTTGGTCTGGCTGGTCTCGAACTCCTGATCTCAAGGGGTCCTCCTGCCTTGGCCTCCCAAAGCACTAGGATTACAGGCGTGAGCCACTGTGCTCGGCCTTCAACAGGATGGGATTTGAATCAAAGGCTGCTTCCTGGGAGGACTGGGCAGGGAAGGCCCTCAGATGACACAGGACATCCCCAGCAGCTTAGCAGAGTAGGAGCCATGTGGGCAAGTGGTTGATCTGTGCCGAGCCTCAGTTTCCTCAGCCGTAAAACGATGGCATCAGTAGTGGGTAATGCCCTTATCTTTAGTTCTTACAACCCTTTTGTGGGTCTGATGCTGTCATCACGCCCATTGTCTCGCGTGCAACTGGCTTTCAAACTGGGTTCCTGGAGACCTCCCAGGAAGGCTCTGGGTGGGGCTTTGGGGTTTCTCTTCCCCCTTCAGCCAGCCCTGCACATTGGGCTTCTCTGGAAGAACAGGCAACTCCAGGAGGGTCCCTGAAGAGGCTGCATCATGGGGGGCAGTGACTGTCACCCATGTCCCTCCTGAGAGCCTGGAAGTCCCAGGGGCTGGCAATGGCTTCGGCAGGCGGGGGAGTCCACAGCAGCAGCAACTGCTAAGCCTCCTTACCTAGCTCATGAAAACCCAGAATCCAAACGCTGGAGCCATCCCTTCCACCCTGTCCTACAGACAGAGTCCCTGAGTAGCCCTGAACGTGGGACACAGGCACACACTATGTGTGACCACACACAGCCGCAGACTCGAGCCCAGGCTGCATTTGGGGCTCTTCATACATCACCAGGCACCTGCATAAACCCACCTAGTGCCAGGCCCTGAGTGGGGAGGGGGCACGGCACAGGGAGGTGAACTCTGACACTGCATCCCACAAGGAGGCAGGATTTTTTTTTTTTTTTGAGATGGAGCCTCACTCTGTCACCCAGGCTGGAGTGCATTGGCATGATCTTGGCTCACTGCAACCTCTGCCTCCTGGTTCAAGCAATTCTCCTGCCTCGGCCTCCCGAGTAGCTGGGATTAGAGGCACCCACCACCATGCCCGGCTAATTTTTGTATTTTTGGTAAAGACGGGGTTTCACCACGTTGGCCTGGCTGGTCTCAAACTCCTGGCCTCAAGTGATCCACCCACCTTGGTCTCCCAAAGGGCTGGGATTACAAGCGTGAGCCACCGCGCCTGGCCAAGGCAGGGTTATTTTGCTCACTGTACACTCAACGGTCCAGAAACTCTGGACCTGGAAGGCTCAGTGATTTGCCGAAGATCACTTAGGAAGTAACAGAGCCAGGATTCCAGTGTGGGTCTGGCTCAAGAACCCAGGCTCTATTTTGGGCACCAAATGAAAACTACCAAGTCCCTAAGAAAATAGGGGGCTAAAAAGAGAGGTGCTGAGGCTGGAGGCAGTGGCTCACGCCTGTACTCTCATTGCTTTGGGAGGCCAAGGTGGGAGGATCGCTTGAGACCAGGAATTTGAGACCAGCCTGGAGAACGTAGTGAGACCCCATCTCTAAAAAAATAAAAAATAAATGAGCCAGGCGTGGTGGCACATGCCTGTGGTCCCAGACACTTGGGAGGCTGAGGTGGGAGGATCGCTTGAGTCTGGGATTTCAAGGCTGCAGTGAGCTATGACTGCACCACTGCACTCCAGCCTAGGTGACACAGCCAGACCCTATCTCAAAAAATAAATCGATAAAAAGGGAGAGAGGGGCTCAGAGATGGGTGAGCTAAGGCAGCTGTGATGATGAAGATTCCTGGGGAAAGACGAGCTGGGCTCTGCTGGCAGGCAAGATGGCCTGAGAGGAGGGAAATTGAGTGAGGCCCATGCCTGTTCCTACCTGCCCAGCTCTGGTCACCATGGTGACCACAGCCCAGGGAGCCCATTGGTCCCGCTGGCTGAGAAGGACCAGTGGTCAGCCAGTGGGTGGCTAGAGAGGCAGGCAGCTGCACAGAAATGGGAAAAGGCGGCCCCAGTCTTGAGCAGTGGGAGGCCTGTCTCTTATCAAAGCCGCAGGCTTCGGACTCCGAGGGGCCAATCCTGGCTCTGTCCTCACCAGCGGAAGCGGCTGCTGATATAGCCTCCGAGGTGGTGAAGTGCTGGGGTGCATATGTGCACCTTGAGGGGGTGCTGACATAACCAAGACTCTGCCACTAGGAGTCTCTTGGCAGGTTTGGACGAGACCCAGAGTGGTCTTGGGGATAAGCCCAGGCCTGAGACCAGCTGGAAACATGGGTGTGGGGGAAGAGGCGGCTGCTGCTGGCTGGAGGATTTCAGGTCAATCAGCAGCTGGCCAGGAGCAGGCAGCCTGTCTGATGGATTGGTCTACCCGCCCTGCTCACAGCCTCCACCCTGGGAAGAACCCAGAGCTGCTGCTGCTTTTTTTTTGAGGGAGAGTGTCTTACTCTGTTGCCCAGGCTGGAGTGCAGTGGCGCGATCTCGGCTCACTGCAACCTCTGCCTCCCGGGTTCAAGTGATTCTCATGTCTCAGCCTCCTGAGTAGCTGGGACTACAGGTGCGTACCACCATGCCTGGCTTTTTTTTTTTTTTTTTTTTTGTATTTTTAGTAGAGAAGGGGTTTCACCATGTTGGGCAGGCTGGTCTCAAACTCCTGACCTCAAGTGATCTGCCTGCCTCGGCCTCCCAAAGTGCTGGGATTACAGGTGTCAGCCACCTTGCCCGGCCACCTCTCCACCTTTTGATCAGTCACTGCCTGCTGACCATGCCTTGCCACGCGTGGCATGCACCACAATGATGTACCGCTGTCCCCAGTTCACAGACAAGGGGACTGTGATGGGTGAGGGCTGGTGATGTGGAGCCTAGATAAGCACTGGGCCCCTCTAACTCCAAGTCTAAGCTTCTACCCATTACCCAGAGGCTTCTAACGTTATTCTGAATCTGTCAGGACACCTAGCACTGCACACAGTGCTCATTAAATACTTAAAAGAGGCCAGGTACGGTGGCTCATGCCTGTAATCCCAGTACTTTGGGAGGCCAAGGCAGGCAGATGACTTGAGGTCAGGAGTTCAAGACCAGCCTGGCCAACATGGGTGAAACCTTGTCTGTACTAAAAATATAAAAATTAGCCGGGCGTGGTGTTGAGTGCCTGTAATCCCACCTACTCAGGAGGCTGAGGCATGAGAATTGCTTGAACCCAGGAGGTGGAGGTTGCAGTGAGCAGAGATTGTGTAACTGCACTCCCAACAGGGGTGACAGAACAAGACTCAGTCACACACACACGTAAAAAATCAGAATATACACATGTACAAACCCCTCTGTCTGCCACACAGACATACTGCATCCATTTGAGCCAAGACCTTTTTTTCTTTTTTTGAGACAGGGTGTTGCTCTATCACCCAGGCTGGAGTGCAGTGGTACAATCATGGCTCACTGCAGCCTCAACCTCCCAGGCTCAAGTGATCAGCCCACCGAGTAGCTGGGACCACAGCCATGTGCCACCACACCAGATTAATTTTTGTATTGTTTGTAGAGACGGGGCTTTGCCATGTTGCCCAACCTGCTTGAACTCCTGGGCTCAAGCAATCTACCTGCCTCAGCCTCCCAAAGGGCTGGGATTACAGGCATGAGCCACTGTGCTCAGACCAAGAATCTCTTAACAACGTTCACATTGAACAAGGAACTCTGCTGGCTAATGTCATTTACAAGCCATCCCTTGCCCTCCCAGGAAAGACCCAGCATCCACTGAACCATGGCCAGCTGCTAGCTTCTAACTATCAAAGCTGCCAGTGAACACGCACCCTGGCTCATTTTAAGAGTGGCAGAAGAGGCCCTTTGGTGGGAGGCAATGTTTGCAGCGCTGGAGGTTTGCAGAACGGGGGTGACAGGGCACCAGCCTTCATTCCCCATGCCAGAGCCAGCATCCTTCTTCCGGGGTCACGCCTGTAATCCCAACACTTTAGGAGGCCAAGGTGGGAGGACTGCTTGAGGCCAGGAGTTCCAGACCAGCATAGGCAACATAGTGAGACTCCTCTACAAAAAAACACAAAAACTAGCCAGTGGGCTGTGCGCGGTGGTTCACGCCTATAATCCCAGCACTTTGGAACTTTGGAAGGTTGAGGCAGGTGGATCACTTGAGGTCAGGAGTTCGAGACCAGCCTGGCCAACATGGTGAAACCCTGTTTCTACTAAAAATACAAAAATTAGCTGGGCATAGCGGTGCATGCCTGTAGTCTCAGCTACTCAGGAGGCTGAGGCAGGAGAATCGCTTGAACCCAGGAGGTGGAGGTTGCAGTGAGCTGAGATCATGCCACTACACTCCAGTCTGGACAACAGAGCAAGACTCCATCTCAAAACAAAACAAAAAAAAAAACAAAAAATCCCCAAAACTAGCCAGTGGGCCAGGTGCAGTAGTTCACGCCTGTAATCCCAGCACTTTGGGAGGTCGAGGCAAGAGGATCATCTGAGGTCAGGAGCTCAAGACCAGCCTTGCCAACATGGTGAAACCCTGTCTCTACTAAAAATACAAAAAAAAATTAGCTGGGTGTGGTGGTGCATGCCTGTAATCCCAGCTACTCACGAGGCTGAGGCAGAAGAATCGCTTGAACCTGGGCGGTGGAGGTTGCAGTGAGCCAAAATCGCGCCACTGCACTCCAGCCTGGGGACAGAGCGAGACTACCTCGAGAAAAGCAAGCAAACAAAAACTAAACTCTCCTTCTGAAGCAGAGCGTCCAAGGAGATGAGGGGTACAGTTGTCCTCCTAGTCTCATACTGCAGCCCCTAGGCCCACCCCAAATCCTGCCACAGCCCCCTGAGAGTCTTCTCAGACTGTCCTAGGCCACATATGGTGGTATACCATCTTCTCCCATTACTTTCCGGCAGCACTTTCTCCTTATTTAGGCTAGAGGCGCCTTGAGAGCATTTCCTACTTTCCGTTCTGGCTTGGTTGTCACTCACTAACTCTGGGCAAGTTAATGTCTGCTTGCTTTCTTGCTTGTAAAATGGGTCTTTACTCTTTTTTTTTTTTTCTTTGGAGACGGAGTCTCACTCTGTCCCCCAGGCTGGAGTGCAGTGGCGCGATCTTGGCTCACTGCAACCTCCACCTCCCGGGTTCAAGCGATTCTCCTGCCTCGGCCTCCCGAGTAGCTGGGATTGCAGGCATGTGCCACCACACCCAGCTAATTTTTTATTTTTAGTAGAGACGGGGTTCCTCCATGTTGGTCAGGCTGGTCTCGAACTCCATTTTTTTTTTTTTTTTTTGAGACAGAGTTTTGCTGTTGCCCAGGCTGGAGTGCAGTGGCGCGATCCCGGCTCACTGCAAGCTCCGCCTCCCGGGTTCATGACTTTCTCCTGCCTCAGCCTCCCGAGTAGCTGGGACCACAGGCGCCCACCACCACGCCTGGCAATTTTTTTTTTTGTATTTTTAGTAGAGATGGGGTTTCACCATGTTAGCCAGGATGGTCTCAATCTCCTGACCTCGTGATCCACCCACCTCCGCCTCCCAAAGTGCTGGGATTACAGGTGTGAGGCACCGCGCTCGGCCTCGAACTTTTTTTTTTTTGAGATGGAGTCTTTCTCCATCGCCCAGGCTGGAGTGCAGTGGCATGATCTTGGCTCATTGCAGCCTCTGCCTCGTGGGTTCAAGCGATTCTCCTTCCTCAGCCTCCTGAGTAGCTGGAGCTACAGGCATGTGTCCCCATGCCCAGGTAATTTTTGTATTTTTGGTAGAGACGGGGTTTCACCATGTTGACCAGGATGGTCTTGAACTCCTGACCTCAGGTGATCTGCCTGCCTCAGCCTCACAAAGTGCTGGGACTGTAGATGTGAACCACTGTGCCTGGCCAAAATGCTAATATTTTGGCAGCACTTTGGGAGGTCAAGGCAGGTGGATCACTTGAGTTCAGGAGTTTGAGACCAGCCTGGTCAACATGGTGAAACCAAACCCCACCTCTACTAAAAATACAAAAAAATTAGCCAGGCATGGTGGTGGGTGCCTCTAATCCCAGCTACTCAGAAGGCTGAGGCAGGAGAATCGCTTGAACCTGGGAGGTGGAGGTTGCAGTGAGCCAAGATCACGCCACTGCACTCCAGCCTGGGTGACAGAGTGAGACTCTGTCTCAAAAAAAAAAAGAAAAGAAAAAAGAGAAAAAACAAATCCACTCAATTTTTTTTTTCTTGGGCAATAATAGATTTCCAAGCAGCCTAGTTTGCTGACCAGGAAACGCACCCTGGAATGGAAGCCCTTACCCTGAAGTCACAGAGGTAAGGCTGGCTGGCTGGCTGGCTAGCCTCCGGCCTTGCTGGGCTAATTGAAACCTGCTTTCCCAGTGGTCCCTGTGTTCCTCAGTGCTGTGCCTGTGGCTGGGAAAGGCTCAGGGAGGGGCAGGGCAAGGCAGTTTCAAAAGTCACAAGGCTCTGGGGAATGGCAGGGTCGAGGGATTGCGGGCAATTCCTTCCCTGGGCCAGCCGAGGGTCTCAGCCTGGGCCCAAGGACCTCTATATGAAGAGAGCTTACTCACCCCCAGGAATTTCCTACTTCACTCCTTGTTCCCTCTCCTGCACACACACACCCCAGGAGACTCTACCCCAACTCAGCCCTAACCCAGCCGAACAACCTTCAGTGGCTCCCCAGTGCCTGAAGAATAAGATCCAAACTTTCCCTGCCTACCTCTGTCTTCCCCTTTTTTACATGCTGGACCTGGCCCTTGCTTCTGCTCCTGTACTTTCTCATTCAGCTCTCCTCTGACATGTTTTCTTCCTTCCCCACAAGGCCAGCAAAAATATCACCTCCTCCAGGAAGTCCTCCATGACCACGTGAGCTCACCAGGAACTTCTGCTTTTGAGCCCCCAGAAAGAGCCATGCTGCAGAAGTCTCCCCATGCTGCTTCTAACCCAAATAAAGTACAGGAGAGGAGTTCAGGAAAAAGTCTAGAGCCAGGCACAGCAGTACACGCCTCTACTCTCAGCTACTCGGGAGGCTGAGGTGGGAGGATTGCTTGAACCCAGGAGTCTGAGGCTGCTATGCACTATGATCACACCTGTGATTAGCCACTGTACTCCAGCCTGGGCAACATAGCAAGAACCTGTTTCTAAAAAAAAAAAAAAAAAAAAAAAAATTAAGTGCCTGCATGCCAGGTAGAAACCATGAAGGGAGGGGTGCTTTCCAGGCAGAGAAGCCCATGTGTGTGCAGCCACATGGAGGAATCTTTCCTGATCCCTCCTCCTCCAGGCAAGCCCTGTCCTCCTCTCTCTCTTCCCACACTCTAGTTCCCTGGGGATGCCAAGTGTGTCCCCAGTACTACAAGCTGTGGCTATACACACATGGGGTTCTCTCTGCCTGGAAAGTGCCCCTCCATTATGTTTTCCACCTGGCAGGGGGCGGGGTGGGGAGGGGCACTTAATTTTAATTTTTTTTTAAGAAATAGATTCTCAGGGCCGGGCGCGGTGGCTCACGCCTGTAATCCCAGCACTTTGGGAGGCCGAGGCAGGTGGATCACGAGGTCAGGAGATTGAGACCATCCTGGTTAACACGGTAAAACCCCGTCTCTACTAAAAAATACAAAAAATTAGCCGGGCATGGTGGTGGGCGCCTGTAGTCCCACCTACTCGGGAGACTGAGGCAGGAGAACAGCGTGAACCCGGGAGGTGTAGCTTGCAGTGAGCTAAGATCGCGCCGCTGCACTCTAGCCTGGGTGACAGAGCAAGACTCCATCTCAAAAAAAAAAAAAAAGAAAAAAAAAAAGAAATAGGTTCTCAGGCCAGGCGAGGCGGCTCACGCCTGTAATCCCAGCACTTTGGGAGGCTGAGGTGGGTGGATCACCTGAGGTCAGGAGTTCTAGACCAGCCTGGCCAACAGGGTGAATCCCCATCTCTACTAAAAAATACAAAAATTAGCCAGGCGTGGTGGTGGGCACCTGTAATCCCAGCTACTTGGGAGGCTGAGGCAGGAGAATGGCTTGAACCTGGGAGGCGGAGGTTGCAGTGAGCCAAGATCACTGCACTCCAGCCTGGATGACAGAGTGAGACTCCATCTCAAAAAAAAAAATCCAGGTTCTTATTATGTTGCCCAGGCTGGAGTGCAGTGGCTATTCACAGGCGTGATCATTGCACACTACAGTCTCAAACTCCTGGGTTTAAGCAATCCTCCCACCTCAGCCTCCCAAGTAGCTGGGAGTAGAGGCATACACCACCATGCCTGGCTCTTTACTCTTAGCTGGGTTCACTTCAAGTGTTGCTTTAGTTCTGGGAAGTCCTCTTAAACTGTGCCCTTGCCAGCTAGACACTTTTATTTTTTTTATTTTTAAGAGATAGAGTCTCGCTCTGTCTTCCAGCCTGGAAAGCGGTGGTTCAATAACAGCTCACTGCAGCCTCCAACTCCTGGGCTCAAACGATCCTCCTGCCTCGGTCTCTCAAGTAGCTGGGACCACAGGAACATGCCATCATGTCCAGTTAATTTAAAGTAATTTTTTAGTAGAGACGGGGTCTCACTATGGTCTCAAACTCCTGGGCTCAAGTGATCCTCCCACCTTAGCCTCCCAAAGTGTTGAGACTAAAAGCGTGAGCCACTGCGCCCGACTGAAGATGTTCTAAAGCACTTTGCAGGTTTCAGTGAAACATGTTCCTTTTCTTCTGGGTTGATCTAATTCTCAGCTGGGTAATGCCATACCTACTTACTACTCAGGAGTCTTTCCTAGGGCAATCTCAAGAGCAGGAGGGGAGGGGACCCTCCAGAACCCAGGGAGAGAAGGAAATACACTCTGCTGTTTTTCTAGCTGACCAGCAGATGGGGGCAGAAATAAGAAGGTAGGTGGGGGCAGAAATAAGGAGGTGGGTAGCCAGCCCTGACTTCGGGGCATGGTCCAGCCGAGCCCCTAGAGAGAGAAGCACTTACCTAGGAATCCTTCCTCATCGACAATGATAGTGTAATCCTCTGGCGTCTCAGTCAGACTGAAGAACTTGCACCTGGATGGATGGACAGACAGACACAGAATATCTCATTAGTCCAGGCAGGTCCCCTGGGGCAGCTGCCCACCCGTGCCCCGGGGATGATGTCTCAGTTTACCCAGAGTTCCAGCCCCAGGCTGCTGGGTGACCGCGGGTAAGTTGTTTGTCTCTCCCTTCATGTCCCCCTACTCAGTTCTCACTCAGGAGAGGCACAGAGATGCTGATTGTCCCCACTGTACCCCCACAATCTTTGGGGACCTCTGAGCCAGTCAGCCCCTATGATTGTGTCCAGGCCTGAGGGCCTGAGATCCCAAGTTTTCTTGGAGGGAAGAAGTGGCCGAAGGGTGGCTCCAGTGTGGGTCAGGCAGAGGAGCCGTCTTTTCCATGGCCCTGCCACTGTAACCTCTAGGTGTCTGTTCCCATCTCCCCTCCCATTGTCTTGGGCTCGTCCTCAGCAACTCTGGGGCTCCAAGTCACAAAAATGCCTAATTCCCACCAGCTGACTGACAGCCCAGCCCTCGGTTAACTTTCCATCCCTAAAGAGAGAGGAATGCGGCCATCCGTGACATTTTTGGGACATGGATCTCTGCCCCACCTCACATCACCTCTGATAGCACCGCTCAGCCGGGGAGGTATGTTGCTCATCTACCCCCAAAACGAGACCATCTGTACCCCAAAAACAGGGACCAGAACTGTGACCCTGCTGGCCTCAGTCCTGGGCATGGTTTTGGTGCCCAAGTCTGTGTCCAGGCCGCTCTCGGGCTGGGCTTCAAGGCTTTTGGTCCTTGGGTGATGGGGGTCATCACCCCCTCAACCCCCGTGTCCCTGTTCCCCATTTAGCCAGAACCACACCCCCACTGCACCCTAGAGAGTATTGCAAGCAGAGATGGCAAGTCCAAGCGTGCACAGGCAGAGGCTTGCAAGAAACTGACCCCTGGCCACTTATCTGGTGTTCCGGCTCTTAAGCACAAAGCCGGGCATGGGCTCTGCATCCTCACCCATTGAGGGGAGCCAGGACAGAAAGAAGCCCACAAGTAACCCAGGTGTATTTGTCTGTCCTCATGCTGCTAATAAACACATACCCGAGACTGGGTACTTTATAAAGGGAAAAGGTTTAATGGACTCATAGTTCCATGTGGCTGGTTGGTGGTTGGCAGGGCTGGGGGGGCGGGGGTGCTCACAATCATGACAGAAGGCAAAGAAGGAGCCAAGGCACGTCTTACATGGCAACAGGCAAGAGAGCATGTGCAGGGGAACTACCTTTATAAAACCATCAGATCTCGTGAGACTTATTCACTGCCACGAGAACAGTATGAGAGAGACCACCCCCATGATTCAATTATCTCCACCTGCCCCCACCCTTGACACGTAGGGATTATTACAATTCAAGGTGAGATTTGGGTGGGGACACAGCCAAACCATATCACCAGGCAAAGGGCAAGTATCACTCTCTCAAATATGCAAATGGAAAAGGGATCTTTGAGTGGACAGTGTTGCAGGGGATGGGGGTGGCTGGTGTATCCATGGGTCGCCCTCCTCCCTGGCCTCCTCTCCTGCCACCTGCCCTGCAGCCCCCTCATCTACAGAACCTCTCCAGCTCCTTTTAAAAACTTATTCCTGAAAATTTTCACAAGGATATGGAGCCACTGGAACTCTCTTATGCTGCTGGTGGGAGTACAAAATGGCCCAGCCCTTCAAACATTCATTTGGCAGTTTCTTTCTTCTTTTTAGAGACAGGGTCTTGCTCTGTCACCCAGTCTGGCGTGCAGTGATGCAATCACAGCTCATGGAGGCCTTGAATGCCTGGGCTCAAGCAATCCCCCTGCCTCAGTCTCCTGAGTAGCTGGAACTACAGGCACACAATACCATGTCCAGCTAAATTTTTTTTTTTTTTTTTTTTGAGACAGAGTCTCTCACCCTGTCACCCAGGCTAGAGTGCAGTGGCATCTCAGCTCACTGCAACCTCCACCTCCCAGGTTCAAGTGATTCTCCTGCCTCAGCCTCCCCAGTAGCTGGGCTTACAGGCGCCCGCCACCACATCTGGCTAATTTTTGTATTTTTAGTGAAGACAAGGTTTCTCCATGTTGGCCAGGCTGGTCTCGAACTCCTGACTTCAGGTGATCCACCCATCTCAGCATCCCAAAGTGCTGGGATTATAGGCGTGAGCCACTGTGCCCAGACTGTCCAGCTAGTTTTTAAAGTTGTTTTTGTAGAGATGAGGTCTTGCTATGTTGTCTAGGCTGGTCTTGAACTCTTGTCCTTAAGCGATCCTCCCTCTTTGGCTTTCCGAAGTGCTGGGATTACAGGCATGAGCCACTGCACCCAGCTGGCAATTTCTTATAAAGTTCAGCACACATTGACCACCCAGCCTCAGCTATCCTCCTCCTGGGTATTCATCCACAAGAAGTGAAAACAGGTGCCCGCACAAAGACTTAGATGCGAATACATATTGCCTGTTTGTATTTGCTCTAAATTGGAAACAACCCAAATGTCCTTCCTTCAACTGGAAAGAGGATAAACTAAGGCACGTCCACATGAGGAAATACGGGTCAGCAATTAAAAGGAATAAACTACCGATTCATGCATTAACACGGGTAGATCTAAAGTGCATTTTGCTAAGTTAAAGCAGCCAAGCTCAAAAGATTCTATACTGTATGTTTCTATTCATATGACATTCTGGAAGAGGCCAAACTATAGGGACAAATGATTAGCAGTTATCAGGGCACGGGTAGACACTGACTAGAGAGGGGCACTGGGAAATTCTGGGGGGATGGGCCTCTTGAGTGTGGCGGTGGTTACAAGATCATATAAATTCACATAAATTTAGGCCGGGCGCGGTGACTCACGCCTGTAATCCCAGCACTTTGAGAGGCAGAGGTGGGAGGATCACCTGAGGTCAGGAGTTTGAGACCACCTGGCCAACATGGTGAAACCCTGTCTCTACAAAAAAATGCAAAAATTAGCCAGGCGTGGCAGTGGGCACCTGTAATCCCAACTACTGGGGAGGCAGAGGCAGAAGACTCACTTGAACCCAGGAGGCGGAGGTTGCAATGAGCCAAGATCACACCACTACACTCCAGCCTGGGTGATTAGATTCAGACTCCATCTCAAAAAAACCTCACAAGATCATATAAATTTGTCAAAACCCAAAGAACTATCTGCTAAAAAGGGGTGAATTTGTGAATTACGCTGTATGTAAGTCATACCTTGATAAACTTGAATGTAAAGAAAATGCTTGGTCTGCTGCGGTGGCTCATGCCTGTAATCCCAGCATTTTGGGAGGCTGAGGTGGGCGGATCACTCGAGGTCAAGAGTTTGAGACCAGCCTGGCCAACATGGCAAAACCCCATTTCTACTAAAAATATAAAAATTAGCCCGGCATGGTGGTGGGCATCTGTAATCCCAGCCACTTGGGAGGCTGAGGCAGGAGAATTATTTGAACCTGGGAGGTTGCTGTGAGCTGAGATCGTGCCACTGCACTCCAGCCTAGGCAACAGAGCCACTCCATCTCGGGGAAAAAAAAAAAAAAAAAAATCCTGTGCTAGGGTCATCCATGAGGTGGCCTCTCTCCCCCTGGGAGGGGCGTAACGCATTCTGCTGGAACAACCACCCACGCTCATCAATTTCCCTCCGGCTCTTCAGTTTTCAAATTACGTCTCTGTCCCTGCCTGTCCCATATCCAATTTGCAAGTATTGCCTGGATATGTGAAATCTATAATTGCTTTGAGGACAACAGCAAATTATCACCACAGTAAGTGGCAATCACTGGTCAGGCCTGGACCCTTCCTAGGGACCCCCATGAACTCAGAAAGAGCCCTGGACTCCCACAGTCACCAGACTGCCATGAGCTGGTACTCCCTGGGTGGGGTGGGGCTGCCCAGCTGCCCGAGAGCCCCGGGGAGGCAAACAGACGTGGCCCTTGCTCCCGGCGCCCTCGGCTCTGAGGGACACTCCAGAAATAGACCGCACAAATTATTCCGGAAGGCATAAACACCAGCAGAAGGCAACAGCGGCCTGTGTGTAAATGGAGTAGAAATATGTTGTTGAAGTGACCTGTCCCCAGGGGCTGAGAGATTCTGTGGCTCTGCCAGCTAGGGGACATCTCAGAATGTGCACCTCGGCACGGGTGGGCTTCGGGGAGGGCAGATCAGCCGGAGGCACCTGCTGCCGTCGCTCTGGTCACTACCCTCAGGAGTCAGCCCCCAGACTCCTCCCTCTCCTTGACCTCCTTGTTGTTTTTTTTTTTTTGAGATGGAGTCTCGCTCTGTCACCCAGGCTGGAGTGCAGTGGCGCAATCTTGGCTCACTGCAAGCTCCGCCTCCTGGGTTCACGCCATTCTCCTGTCTCAGCCTCCAGAGTAGCTGAGACTACAGGCGCCAACCACCACGCCCGACTAATTTTTTGTATTTTTAGTAGAGACAGGGTTTCATCGTGTTAGCCAGGGTGGTCACAAACTCCTGACCTAGTGATCCACCTGGCTCCGCCTCCCAAAGTGCTGGGATTACAGGCATGAGCCACCGCACCTGGCCTTTTTTTTTTTTTTTTCTTTTTTGAGACAGGCTCTTGCTCTGTTGCCCAGGCTGGAGTGCAGTGGCATGATCTTGGCTCACTGTGGCCTTGACCTCCTGGGCTCAAGCAATCCTCCTAGCTCAGCCTCCCAACTAGCTTGGACTACAGGCGTGCATTACCCATGCCCAGCCGGCTAATTTTTTATTTTTTGTAGAGACAGGGTCTCACTACGTTGCCCCGACTGGTCTTGCACTTCTGAGCTCAAGTGATCCTTCTGCCTTGGCCTCCCAAAGTGCTGGGATTATAGGAGTGAGTCACTGCGCCCAGCCCACACCACTTCTTAATTCAAGCTACAGGTCCCCCCTTTGCCTTTGGATTACATCTGCTGCATTTCTTGTCTTATCAAGCTTAACCTTCCTATCTTTGCTTCTTGAAGTCATCTCCCTATTGCTGGGCAGTTGGCCATTCCCCAGTCCAAGCACAGCACCCCCTTGCGGGCCATCCTTAGCCTCCCAAGTACCCGGGATTACAGGTGCACACCACCACACCCAGCTAATTTTTTAAATTTTTATAGAGATGGGATCTTGCTATGTTGCCCAGGTGGGTCTTGAACTCCTGGCCACAAGTGATCCTCCCACCTCCACCTCCCAAAGTGCTGGGATTATGGGTGTGAGCCACTCCACACAGCCCCATGTCTTCTTTACTCGAAGGTCACTCTGAGATCCGTTTTTGCCTCTCCACCACTCCCCACAAAGCAAACTCAAGACTGGACTACCCTTCTGTCTTTTCTCCCTCTTCCACTCCTGGCCTCAACGCACCTGCCTCCACAGTCTCATGCCTCCAACAGTGACGAATGTTCTTTCTTTTTTATTTGAGATGAAGTTTCGCTCTTGTTGCCCAGGCTGGAGTGCAGTGGTGCCATCTTGGCTCACTGCAACCTCTGCCTCTGGGGTTCAAGCGATTCTCCAGCCTCAGCCTCCCAGGTAGCTGGAATTACAGGCGCCTGCCACCACATCCAGCTAATTTTCTGGAGTTTTTAGTAGAGACAGGGTTTCACCATGTTGGCCAGGCTGGTCTCAAACTCCTGACCTCAGAAGATCCACCCGCCTCAGCCTCCCAAAGTGCTGGGATTACAGGCATGACCCACCTCGCCCAGCCTAAATGTTCTTTCATCTACCCAGCATAGCCTCCCAACTTTGTTGGCTGAAGATTTCATGTTCATCCTTTAAGACCCAGTTCAAACATCTCCTCTGGGGTAAAACCTTTCCTGGCCAGAAATGGTGGCTCATACCTGTAATCCCAGAACTTTGGGAGGTGGAGGTGAATGGATCTCTTGAGGTTGGGAGTTCAAGACCAGTCTGGCCAACGTGGTGAAACCCTGCCTCTACTAAAAATTCAAAGAAAAAAAAAAACAAAAACAAAAACCAAAACAAAAACCCTGCCTGATCAACACCAGCCACTTCCTTTCCCTCATCTCCCATCATAGAGGTTGTCCTCCTTTGACAGCCTACAGCCCCACACTATGTCTATGAGATGACTTTCAGGCCACTGTGGACAACTGGGCTGGTGGTGCATCACAGCCCTAGGATACAGTTCATCTCACAGTCTATGTGAATTATGCCCTTAGAGTTGTGCAGTGCACAACCCATGCAACTGCACGTGACAGTGCCAAGTGCTTCCCACAATCTATTACAAATCATACTTTAAGGGTCTACTTCCCTCAGTAGACCACAGCGCTCAGAAGCAAGGACAGAGGGTCCTCCGTACACACACCTTGTATCTGACACTGGCTGGGCATGGAATCAACACTCAAGGATTGCTGAGCGAAAGGATGGCCTGTGGCCACACACTTGCCTTCAAAATCAAAGAAGCCTCAATGAGAAAAAACCCTGTCTGCCCTCATGTGGCATCATCTTGACTTAACCCTCCTCTTGGAGAAGCTAAGGTCTCCAGTTCTAATTCTCTCTCCGCCTTTTCTAATGAGTCATGGCCAGGTGCACACCCCAGATGCCAGGGCCCCGGGGTTTGTGGCCTCTCTGTACTCTGCCTACAAAGAGCTGGAAAGAGGAGCAAATGCCAGAAAGTACCCAGTATGGGTGCTAAGTGCCGTTAAAAAACTCCAGGCGGGAGGCCGGGCGCGGTGGCTCACATCTGTAATCTCAGCACTTCTGGAGGCCAAGGCAGGGGGATCACTTGAGCCTAGGAGTTTGAGACCAGCCTGGGCAACATGGTAAGACTCCATCTCTACAAAAAAATTTAAAAATTACCTGAGCATGGTGGTGTGCCCCTGTAGTCTCAGCTACTCAGGAGGTGGAGGTGGGAGGATCACTTGGGCCTGGGAGGCGGAGGCTGCAGTGAGCCATGATTGCACCACTGCACTCCAGCCTGGGTGACACAGTGAGATCCTGTCTTAAAAAATAAAATAAAAGATGCAGGCTTGATTCCTGCAGGGTCACCATACCCTGTGTCAGCCAGACTCTGCCAAGGTCACCTGCTAGCTTGCCTGGGAACAAGCCAGGACCTTTGGAATTAATAGCCTGGCCTGCTGGGTGCAGTGGCTCATGCCTGTAATCCCAGCACTTTGGGAGGCAGAGGCAGGTGGCTCACCTGAGGTCAGGAGTTCGAGACCAGCCTGGCCAACATGGTGAAACCCCATCTCTACCTCTACTAAAAATACAAAAAATTAGCTGGGCGTGGTGGTGCGCACCTGTAGTCCCAGCTACTCGGGAGGCTGACGCAGAATTGCTTGAACCGGGGAGGTGGAGATTGCAGTGAGCCGAGATCGTGCCACTGCACTGCAGACTGGGTAACAGAGCGAGACTCCATCTCAAAAACAAACAAAAAAAAGCCTGGCCAGCGGGGTTTTGAAACAAGCCCAGAGCCTTCACTGCTCAAGTGACCCACCCACCCAAACCAGAGAGGCTCTGCAAACAGGCCCCAAGACAGGCGTCTTGGATGTTATAGGCCCTGTTTACAAAACATTCTCGGGCCTTACTTAAAGCAGGTCCTTTCTCAGCCCACTTGGGATTACAGCACCAGCCTGGAAGGACAGGGGTGTTTCTTTCAAAGTGTGGCCCATTCTGTCTGGAATGAGGGAGGTTTGGCCACATCTCCTGCAGCCTATCCAAGTGAGGGAATGAAGGGATCAGGGCCTCACCTGCTTCCGGAGACTGCCCACCCCTGCCCCTGCCAGCCAACTTCTGGCTGCCTCCCTGCTGATGTTTTTCTGATGTGGCTAACAGTAGCATTCATTCATTCATTCATTCCTTTAGAGACAGTGTCTTGCTCTGTCACCCAGGCTGGAGTGCACTGGCATGATCATAGTTCACTGCAGCCTCCAACTCCTGGGCTCAAGTGGTCCTCCCACCTCAGCCTCCTGAGTAGCTGGGACTATAGATGCACATCACCATGACTGGCTAATTTTTAAATGTTTGTGGAGACGGGGTCTTGCTATGTTGCCCAGGCTGGTCTCGAATTCCTGACCTCAAGCGATCCTCCCAAGCCTCGGCCTCCCAAAGTACTGGGATTACAGGTGTAAGCCAGTGCACCCGGCTGACAGGGGCCTTTTAAAACACGCAGTGAGCGGCCGGGCGCAGTGGCTCATGCCTGTAATCCCAGCACTTTGGAAGGCCAAGGCAGGCGGATCACAAGGTCAAGAGATCAAGACCATCCGGGACAACAAGGTGAAACCCCGTCTCTACTAAAAATACAAAAATTAGCTGGGCATGGTGGTGTGCGCCTGCCACTCAGGAGGCTGAGTGCCCAACTACTCAGGAGGCTGGGGCGGGAGAAGCACTTGAATCTGGGAGGCAGGGGTTGCAGTGAGCCAAGATCACGCCAGCCACTGCACTCCAGCTTGGAGACAGAGCGAGATTCCATCTCAAAAAAAAAAAAAAAAAAAAGCAGTGAGTGATAGAAGTGTTTCGGGGCCACAGTTCATGGGGCTTTTCTTCCCAGAGGAAAATCGGGGGGAGGGTGAATGCCCGGCTTTGTTCTGCTAACCAGCTGCAGCTTTTTCATCTGTTTCTCCTGGGTTTTCAATGGGTCTCTCGTGTTATTTACATTTCATTTCTCTTGTCTTTAGCAACTAGAAGCTGCCCTTTCAAGTTTTACTTAGAAAAAAGCCCTTAATTGGTTCTGCAACTGGAAGGGTGATCCTGAACAGGAGTTATTTTGCCTTAAGATAGAAAATAAGGCCGGGTGCGGTGGCTCATGCTTGTAATCCCAGCACTTGGGGAGGCCGAGGCGGGTAGATCACGAGGTCAGGAGATCGAGACCACCCTGGCTAACACGGTGAAACCGTGTCTCTACTGAAAAAAAAAAAAAATACAAAAAATTAGCTGGGCGTGGTGGCGGGTGCCTGTAGTCCCAGCTACTCGGGAGGCTGAGGCAGGAGAATGGCGTGAGCACGGGAGGTAGAGCTTGCAGTGAGCTGAGATCGCGCCACTGCACTCCAGCCTGGGCGACAGAGTGAGACTCCATCTCAAAAAACGAAAAAAAAGATAGAAAATAAAATGTGCTTGTGTCACGGGCGACCAGGAGAATCCAATCAGACAGCGTGGGTGATGGTGTTTGGCAAATTCCAGGGTGATTATGGAGAGGCAGGGCTACCAAAGGGGATGGATAGGGCAGAAGAAATCACAAAGATCTGGGGAAAGCCCCAGGAACCCAGGCTCCCCCCGAGGAGATCTCAGTCCTTGTAGACAAGAGTATACCTTCTGCTTGTCAGGTCTTGGTGCAAAATGATCACTGATTTTGGATCTCCCCAATTCTCACGGTCCCCAGCCCAACTTCCTTTCACCCCCACCAGCCTATCACCTCCCCAGCCATGGCGATATCCATTATAGTACTGAGATTAATCACTTCCATGTCTGTCTGCCTTTTTTTTTTTTTTTTTTTTTGAGATGGAGTCTCACTCTGTTGCCCAGGCTGGAGTGCAGTGGTGCGATCTCGGCTCACTGCAACTTCTGCCTCCCATGTTCAAGTGATTCTCCTGCCTCAGCTCCCCGAGTAGCCGGGATTACAGGTGTGTGCCACCATGCCCCGCTAATTTTTGTATTTTTAGTAGAGATGGGGTTTCGCCATGTTGGCCAGGCTGGTCTCCAACTCCTGACCTCAGGTGATCCACCCACCTCAGCCTCCCAAAGTGCTGGGATTACAGGTGTGAGCCACCGTGCCCGGCCCCATTTCTGTCTTTGCGAGCAAGAGACAAGGCTGCATCTCCTCCTCCAGGGCCGCCATGCCCAGCACAGGGCTTGGTACGAGGTCTGTAATCAGTGTGACCTTAATGAATGTGCTGTAGAATGATTCCCATTTCACAGACGGGAAAACCGAAGCTTAGTTGGGTTAAAGGAGTTAGCTGCCTGGGGTCTGCCGAGCCGGGGCTGAGCTGCCTCTACAGGTTGGGGGCTTCCTGAAGGCAGGGGGGACTTGTAGCATACGCCCCATGACTCAGCGTTTCCATTCTGAGACATCCACCCTTTACAGATATGTAACGGGAGACACAGACAAGAGGATCCGTGACAGCCTGTTCTCAGTAACAAAAACCTGGCCACAGCCCAGATGCCCATCAGCAGGAGAGGACATGAAGAATGGCAGAATATTACCCAGCAGGCAACATGAACCATCCACAGTGTTAAGCAAAGAGATAAACAAGTATCAGCAATGTCACAGCACTGTGGGTTGAAAAACAAGTCCCCAGACATTGTGTATGGCAGGGTACACTTTTTACAGAGTTACAACTACCTATGATTTAAAAATAAACAAAAACACCTGGCCAGGCACAGTGGTTCATGCCTGTAATCCCAGCACTTTGGGGAGGCCAAGGCAAGCAGATCACTTGAGGTCAGGAGTTCGAGGCCAGCCTAGCCAACATGGTGAAAACCCATCTCTACTAAAAATACAAAAATTAGCCTGGCGTAGTGGCACATGCCTGTAATCCTAGCTACCTGGGGGGCTGAAGCACGAGAATGGCTTGAACCTGGGAGTTCGAGGCTGCAGTGTAGATCACACCACTGCACTCCGGACTAGTGAGACTCTGTCTCAAAAAAAAAAAAAGGCAATGCTTTGGAGTTGGCTGTCCGATCCTGTGGTCTTGGGCATATTTACACAGCTCCTGAGCCTGTTCCCCAAACTTCCAAGAGGGGTATATACTGTCTGCCTTCAGGAACCAGGGTGGGGAATCAATGTCCCTTTGTAATAAAATCACCAGGTGACCAGCCTGGGCAACACAGTGAGACCCTGCCTCTACCAAAAAAAAAAATCTAAAAAAAAATATTAACAGGGCCTGGTAGCATGCACCTGTAGTCCCAGCTACTCATGAGGCTGAGGAAGGAGGATTGCTCAAGCCCAGGAGGTTGAGGCTGCAGTGATGAGCTGTGATTGCACCGCTGCACTTCGGCCTAGGTGACAGCGTAAGACCTTGTCTCAAAAAATAAAAAATAAAATTAAAAAAGCACCAGGCGGCCGGGCGCGGTGGCTCATGCCTGTAATCCCAGCACTTTGGGAGGCCGAGGGGGATGGTTCACCTGAGGTCAGGAGTTTTAGACCAACCTGGCCAACATGGTAAAACCCCGTCTCTACTAAAAATACAAAAAAAAAATTAGCCGGGCGTGGTGGCAGGCACCTGTAATCCCAGCTACTCAGGAGGCTGAGGTGGGAGAATTGCTTGAATCTGGGAGGCGGAGGTTGCAGTGAGCCGAGATGACGCCACTGCACTCCAGCCTGGGTGACAGAGCGAGATTCTGTCTCCAAAAAAAAAAAAAAAAGCACCAGGCATGCTGTGGCTGCTTTCATAAACAGCATCCATTTCTGGTTTTGGTTAATGGCACGACACTTCCCTGGTCTTTCCCGACATAACCAGAAGCACATTCAACCTTCTGTGTTCCTTACACCAGAGCTGAGAAAGCACACCGAGACACACAATCTCTGACCTTTCCAAGCATGCAGACAGTTTGTGTCAACATGCTGAAGACCACAATGGAAATATCTGACCCTAAAGTAACCTGCAGTCCTGCCCTGACACTATGAATTGGGACGCAACATTCTCTGGAGGCCTTGCTATTAAAGGACTTTGGGGACACGCTGGGGCATGGGCTGGAGTTGTTGTCCTGTCACATGGTAACTCTGGGAGTGGCCCTGGTTCCCGGTCACACTCATCTCCTGCGGCCACCACCACTCCAACCCTACCGTGTACTGCTGGCCTGTGGGGCTGGGTGTTCCTGGGGGCCCCCTCGGCTGGCCCCATCCTTAGATGACCCCTGCCCAAACTCACCCTCAGCAAAGACATGCAGCTCAGAAATCCCCCTTCCTGCCACCGGGGCCCATCTACCCCTTGCTGGGTCAGCTTAACCTTCCCTCCCCCAGACCTCTTCCACCCCTGCCCCTCTGCCTTGCTCAGCACCCCAACACACACCCCAGATTTCCTAAGACACAGACCAACTGGGAAGGGCACCCTCTCAGAAAGTCTCTGATCATTCGCCCATCTTTTTTTTTTTTTTTTTTTTTTTTTTTGAGATAAAGTCTTGCTCTGTTGCCCAGGCTGGAGTGCAGTGGTGCAGTCATAGCTCACTGCAGCAGCCTCAGACTCCTGGGCTCAAGTGATCCTCCCAACTCAGCCTCCCAAGTTGCTGCAACTACAGGTACACACCACCATGCCTGGCTAATTTTTTTTTTTTTTTTTGAGACGCAGTCTCGCTCTGTTGCCCAGGCTGGAGCGCAGTGGCGTGATCTCGGCTCACTGCAAGCTCTGCCTCCCAGGTTCACGCCATTCTCCTGCCTCAGCCTCCCAAGTAGATGGGACTACAGGTGCCTGCCACCATGCCTGGCTAATATTTTTGTATTTTTAGTAGAGACAGGGTTTCACTGTGTTAGCCAGGATGGTCTCAATCTCCTGACCTCATGATCCGCCCGCCTCGGTCTCCCAAAGTGCTGGAATTACAAGTGTGAGCCACCGTGCCCGGCCTTTTTTTTTTTCATTTTTTTGTAAAGACAGGGTCTCACTATATTGCTCAAACTGGTCTTGAACTCCTGGCCTCGAGTGATCCTCCTGCCTCAGCCTCCCAAAGTGCTGGGGTTACATGTGAGCCACTGTGTCAGCCACTGTGTCTGGCCTGTCCACCCATCTGATCCCTTCTCTCTGGCCTCAGGAAAACAGCACCCTGGCAAACTCCTTCCCCCTTTCATGACTCTCCCAAACACCTCCCTGAGCTGTCGGTTTCATACTTGGCTTCTTAGTCTTAGCAATAAATAGGATCAAGTTTCTTCTGTCCTAAAAAAAAAGTCTTCCTTCATCCCCATCTCCTCCTGAGGCCACCTCCTTACCCCGACCCCCTGCCATTGGGCCACGTCCTCAAGCCCTCCAGGGCATCCCGCTCCGTTCATCAGTGACCTCCCTGAGCCCAGCCCAATGACGTCTTCCCTCGTGCCTCCCTGCCCATGACCTGTTGCCTGGACCCACATGGCTGGCCAAGGCCTCCCTGGAATCTGCAATCTCCCGCACGGTCTCCTCTGACGTCTTGGACACTGACAGTCCTCTGCTTCCTGTGGTGGCTGCTCTTCTCCTCCCCAGCGTAGGCAGCTCTCAAGGGGTCGTCTCTCATCTCCTATTACACCCTCTCCCCAGATGCTCACTCCTGGGCTTCCAACCACCATGGTCCAGGCTCTCCCTGCAGACTTGCACTTCTCTCCCTGCACCCTGGCTTCAACCACCTTGGTTGATTCTTTTTTTTTTTTTCTTGGAGACGGAGTCTTGCTTTGTTGCCTAGGCTGGAGTGCAGTGACGCAATCTCGGCTCACCGCAACCTCTGCCTACCGGGTTCAAGCAATTCTCCTGCCTCAGCCTCCCAAGTAGCTGGGATTACAGGCGCCTGCCACCATGCCCAGCTAATTTTTGTATTTTTTAGTAGAGATGGGGTTTCACTATGTTAACCAGGCTGGTCTCGAACTCCTGATCTCAAGTGATCCACCCGCCTAAGCCCCCCAAAATGCTGGGATTACAGGCATGAACCACCACACCCAGGCAGTTGATTCATTTGTCCCATCAACTCTCTGACACAGTTGTTGCTGCCCATTTGACAGATGAGGAAACTGAGGCTTAGAGAGGCTGAGCCACCACCTTACAGATGACCCAGGTCGCAGCTGGTCCCCTCACGCTGCCAGAGTTGTTGACATGTGCCCTCAGCCTGGTGGGGTGAAAGAGAATTGCACACCAGTCGCTGACTCTCAAAATCCATTGTTCCCCCCACCACCCAACCCCGGCCTTGGCCTGGAGCCAAGCACCAGGGCAGAGCTGAGGCCCAGGGTGGCCCCCGATCTGGGCCGAGAAGCTGAGTAGCTGAGTCATCTCTGAGAAGAACACTCCCATCTTCAATTGCTGCTGCTGCCTGTTGTGGACTGCCCGGCTGACACAGGTAACTTGATCTGTTTACTCTGGGATTCCTAAGCCCGCAGAGTCAGGCCCTCACACGGGGCCTCTCCCCGGGCATCCTGGGTGAGGAGCCCTGGCCCAGCCAGAGCCCTGTTCCAGCAACAGACCTGAAACCCCAAGGCAGAGGGGGAAGGAGGGTGCAGCAGGGGAGAGACACTTCCAGGTAAACTTGCCTGGCAAAACCTTTTCTGAGATGTCTGATTTATGAACCAGCTAAAGTAGCAGAGAAAAGAGAATTACAAGTGTTTTTTTTTTTTTAAATCTGTGGCACAGTTTACCACCAGTTCACCAGCAAATAAGAAAGGGGGGTGCCAGGCATGGTGGCTCACACCTGCAATCCCAGCACTCTGGGAGGCAGAGGTGGGTGGAACACTTGAGACCAGGAGTTCGAGACCAGCCTGGGCAACATGGTGAAACCCTGTCTCTACTAAAAATACCAAAATTAGCTGGGCGTGGTGGCAGGTGCCTGTAATCTCAGCTACTCCGGAGACTGAAGCAGGAGAATCGCTTGACCCCAGGAGGAAGAGGTTGCAGTGAGCTGAGATCATGCCACTGCACTCCAGCCTGGGTGACACAGCGAGACTCTGTCTTAAAAAAAAATCTTTTCGTGTAGAGACAGGGTCTAACTATGTTGCTGAGGCTGGTCTTGAATTCCTGGCCTCAAGCCATCCTCCCACCTTTGCCTCCCAAAGGGTTAGGATTACAGGATTGAGCCACCATACAGGGCCCTATAGTCCCTTGATTAGCATCTTAAGGGGAAAGAATTTTAGCATGGAATAGATCATCTTTAAACAAAAACCCAGGATCAGAGAAGGGACGGGATCTGCCAGAGGTCACACCTTGCACGAGCCAGGACCAGAACTGGGAAGACCTTTCACCTCCAGCAGTGACCCATCCCCCTGACCCCCACTCAGACTCTTCCTGGTGTCCACCTGCTGTGTGCCACTCGATTCACCAAGCCCTCTTCGACTGACCCCTTGGGGACCTCAAATCCAGCCTTTTTCATCCCTGCTGTCATCTCACAAGCCTCTTCCTGGGTCTCCTGAGACCCTGTCCATCCACGCTGTACAGTACAGGCAAAGGTACTTCTCAAAGCACAAATGTGATGACCTCGCTCCTTGGGTCAAGCACCTCCCGTGGCTCCCACTGTCTCCATGATAACACCAAGGGCCCCAGGATGGCTTCCAGCTCCGTGACTTGGGCTGTTTCTGTCCAGCCCCCATGGGGCCACTGCTGGGCGCCTCCTCGTTCGTTAGTGTGCCATATCCTCCCCCGGGACCCTCATTCCACTCCCCAGCCTTCAGGTCTCAGGGTGGACACCTTCACGAACCATGCTCCACTACGTCCCCTCCTCAACACTACCCATACCTCCCCTCCAACCGTCAGTGCCTACTTAGGGAGGTGTCTGGCCATTAGATCACTGCTGAAGTTTACCAACTCCACCCTGGCCTGGGCTGCTGAGTGGGCAGAGACCAAGGAGGCTTTGTCACTGCTACCCCAGCTCCCAGTTCTGGGCGAGGCTTGTAGTATTTGCTGATTGACTCTGCACCTGTCTTGGGTGCCAGAGGCCGCTCCTGGCCTGGGGTGGGGTGGGTGGGGGCACTGGGAGCTGGACAGGAGGGTTGTGCACCAGGCAGACAGAGCATCCCCTGCTCACTATGGAACCTTGGCCCACTCCTTGTCCTGGCTTCAGTTTCTCCAGCTGTACAGTGAGATGACTGGCGTGGGCAATCCCTGCAGTCCCTCCAGGGGTCACGGTCCCATGCTTCCCTCATATCCAATTATGGAGAATGTGATAAAGGCCACTGTGTCTCCCACCACCAGGCAGGCAGGGCATCTTCATGGGCTGAGGACCTACAGATGCTCACACCTTCCAGCTCGCCCAACTATAGTGTGGCTGGTGGTTAGGTGCATGGGGATTTTCTTTTCCTTTTTTTTTCCCAGACAGGGTCGTGCTCTGTCACCCAGGCTGGAATGCAACGGCACCAATCACAGTTCACTGCAGCCTCTAACTCCTGGGCTTACGTGATCCTCCTGCCCGAGTAGCTGGGACTATAGGTGCGTGACACCACACTCAACTAATTTCTTATTTTATTATTTATTTCTGAGACTGGGTCTCACTTTGTCACCCAGGCTGGAGTACGGTGGCACGATCTCAGCTCCCTACAACCTCTGCCTCCCGCATTCAAGTGATTCTCCTGCCTCAGCCTCCCGAGTAGCTGGGATTACAAGCACTCACCACCATGCCTGGCTAATTTTTGTACTTTCAGTAGAGACGGGATTTCACCACGTTGGCCAGGCTGGTCTCAAACTCCTGACCTCAAGCAATCCACCCGCCTTGGCCTCCCAAAGTGCTAGGATTATGGGTGTGAGCCACCGCACCCAGCCTAATTTTTTATTTTTTGTAGAGACAGGGTCTCACTATGTTGCACAAGCTGGTCTTGAACTCCTGGCTCAAGAGATCTTCCTGCCTTGGACTTCCAAATTGCTGGGATTACAGGTATAAGCCACTGCACCTAGTCAAAACATGTTTATTTATTTATTTATTTATTTATTTAATTTTTTTTAAGATGGAGTCTTGCTCTGTCGCCCAGGCTGGAGTGCAGTGGCGCCATCTCGGCTCACTGCAAGCTCCACCTCCCGGGTTCACTCCATTCTCCTGCCTCAGCCTCCCGAGTAGCTGGGACTACAGGCGCCCACCACCATAGAGACGGGGTTTCACTGTGTTAGCCAGGATGGTCTCCATCTCCTGACCTTGTGATCCGCCCGCCTTGGCCTCCCAAAGTGCTGGGATTACAGGCGTGAGCCACCGTGCCTGGCACCAAAACATGTTTTTAATAAGATAAAATCTGAGCTCGGGTCATGGTTTCTTATAGATATGTATTTTTTTTTAACCCCAAACTCGGTTTTTACAATTGCGGCATAACTTACTATAACAAAATGTACAGATTTTCAGGTGGGCAATTAGATGACTTTTGGCAAGTGTATATCCCCCATTTAACCAGCACCCCGATAAGTATATTGGACATTCCCATCATTGCAGAAAGTGTTCCGTGCTCCTTTCCCAACAACTGGAGGCAGCCACTGCTCTAGTCTCTAGTGCCGTGGATTCACTGTGTCTGTTTTGCGCTTCAAATCCATGGAAACACACACATTGTGTCCTATTTTCTGCCTGGTTTATTTTGCTCAATATATTATTTTTGAGATTAATCCAGGCTGGGTGCAGTGGTTCATGCCCATACCTAACATTTTGGGAGGCTGGGGCGGGAGGATTGCTTGAAGCCGGGAGTTCAAGACCAGCCTGGGCAACATAGTGAGATCCCATCTCTACAGAAAAAAAAAATAGGTGGACACAGTGGTTAGTCTCAGCTACTCAGGTGGCTGAGTTGGGAGGATTGCCTGAGCCTGGGTGGTAGAGGCTGCGGTGAGCTATGATTGCGCCACTGCACTCCAGCCTGGGTGACAGAGCAAGACTCCATCTCAAAAACAAAACAAAAATTACCCAGGCATGGTGGCATGCTCCTGTAGTCCCAGCTATTTGGGAGGCTGAGGCAGGAGGACTGCTTGAGCCCAGGAGGTCCAGGCTGCAGTGAGCTATAACTGCACTACTGCACTACTGCACTCCAGCCTGGGCAAAGCAAGACCCTGTCTCAATTAAAAAAAAAAAAAAAAAAGGCCAGGCATGGTGGCTCACGCCTGTAATCCCAGCACTTTGGGAGGCTGAGATGGGCGAATCACGAGGTCAGGAGATCGAGACCACCCTGGCTAACACGGTGAAACCCCATCTCTAGTAAAAATACAAAAAAAAAACCCGGGTGTGGTGGCGGGCGCCTGTAGTCTCAGCTACTCGGGAAGCTGAGGCAGGAGAATGGCATGAACCTGGGAGGCAGAGCTTGCAGTGAGCCGAGATAGCGCCACTGCACTCCAGCCTGGGTGACAGAGCAAGACTCCGTCTCAAAAAAAAAAAAAGAAAAAGAAAAAAAGGAAAATTCCCTCCAGTGTTATGGCTGAATGCCCTAATATCCTACAGTAATAGAAACACAGAATATCTTCTGCATTTTGAAATGCAATGTGGAATGAAAAAAAAAAAAAAGCATGCCTCAGAAGATCGCAGGCTGCCAGGTATCTTTTCCATACATATAAATGGGATGAAAGCCTTTGCAAAAATCAAGGGAAAGATAAATGTGGGCAGAGAGCAGTTACCATCAATGTCATGGTCGGTGTAGGGGGCAGTGTTATTCAAATGATAAACAAACATAAAGTAAAAGCAGGATCAATAAGTATGTCACGAACCAAAAATTCTGAGTCATCAAATTCTGCACGCCTGAGGTCCATTTAAAAAAAGGAGCCTGGGCCGGGTGCGGTGGTTCACGCCTGTAATCCCAGCAATCTGGGAGGCTGAGGTGGGCAGATCATGAGGTCAGGAGATCAAGACCATCCTGGCTAACATGGTGAAACCCCAACTCTACTAAAAACACAAAAAATTAGCCGGGCGTGGTGGCGGGCTCCTGTAGTCCCAGCTACTCAGGAGGCTGAGGCAGGAGAATGGCGTGAGCCCAGGAGGTGGAGCTTGCAATGAGCTGAGATTGTGCCACTGCACTCCAGCCTGGGTGACAGAGTGAGACTCCGTCTCAAAAAAAAAAAAAAAAAAAAAAGCCGGGTGTGGTGGTGGGCACTTGTAATCCCAGCTACTTGGGAGGCTGAGGCAGCAGAATTGCTTGAACCCAGGAGGCAGAGGTTGCAGCGATCCGAGATGGCACCACTGAACTCCAGCCTGGGTGACAGAACGAGACTCCGTCTCAAAAAAGAAAAAAAAAAAAGAAGTGGCCCGTGACCTCGGCCATCTCTGAACAACAGATGAGCAATGAGCAATGGAAGCCAGAGGCCAAGAGTGAGAACAGTTTAATATCAATTTTTGTAAAATATTATTAAAAAAAAAAAGGCCAGGCGCTGTGACTCACGCCTGTAATTCCAGCACTTTGGGAGGCCAAAGCGGGTGTATCACTTGAGGTCAAGAGATCAAGACCAGCCTAGCCAACATGGCAAAACCCTGTCTCTACTAAAAATACAAAAATTGGCCAGCTGTGTGGTGCATGTCTATAATCCCAGCTACTCAGGAGGCTGAGGTGGGAAAATTGCCTGAACCTAGGAGGTGGAGGTTGCAGTGAGCCAATATCACGCCACTGCACTCCAGCCTAGGTGACAGAGCAAGACTCTGTCTCGAAAAAAAATAATTAAATTAAAAGAAAAAAAGAAAACCAGACAGAACCTTGTCACTGCTCAGTCTCTGTCTTCCCCAGCCACTGTGAAAGGGGCCTGACTCCCCATGGGGGTGATGAACAGGCTCTCGGGAGACCAGAGGCATGGCCTTCCTGGATCACACAAATTGCCTGAATTACTCTCCCTTGGGCCACCTGTCCCTGCCCTCTGCGGGAGAAAGGCCCAGACTGCAGGAGAATCTGCCCTCCCAACAGATGTGTGTGTTTGAGCGACTTAAGAACCTTCCTTCTTCTATAGGAGGATTTAGGGGTCCTGGCATCTTTTTTTTTTTTTTTTTTTCTTTTTGAGACAGAGTCTCACTCTGTTGCCCAGGCTGGAGGCGTGATCTTGGCTCACTGCAACCTCCACCTCCCAGGTTGAAGCAATTCTCCTGCCTCAGCCTCCCGAGTAGCTGAGATTACAGGCTCCTGCCACCACGCCCAGATAATTTTTGTATTTTTAGTAGAGATGGGGTTTCACCATGTTGGCCAAGCTGGTCTTGAACTCCTGACCTCAAGTGATCTGCCCACCTTGGCCTCCCAAAGTGCTGAGATTACAGGTGTGAGCCACTGCGCCCGGCCGGTGCTGGCTTTAGAGAACTAACACTCCTTGGTAGCATAAACATGGGGAAGATCCTAATGGTTGAATTTTTTTGTTGTTATTTAAAGTCAAGGTCTCGCTCTGTCGCCCACGCTGGAGTGCACTGCCAGCCTCAAACTCCTGGGCTCGAGAGATTCTCCCACCTTGCCCTCCAGAGTAGCTGGGACTACAGGCGTATGCCACCATACCTGGCTAAATTTTTAAAAATTTAAAAAATTTTATCGAGATGGGGGTCTTACTACACTGTCCAGGCTGGTCTCCAACTCCTGACCTCAAGTGATCCTCCCTCCTTGGTCTCCCAAAGTGCTGGGATGACAGGCGTGAGCCACTGCACCTGGCCAAACCGTTTGTTTTTCATGGGATATTCTAGGAACACACGTGGTGTGCACGGCAGGGCCTGCAGTACAGGTAGGAGCTGTGCTGTCTTAAAATCACCACCTTCTCCCAGACCCACATTTTTGGAAGGGGGCATAAGGGGCAGGTGATCAGAAGCACCACAGGCAGTATCTGAGCTCAGTGCATGGCCCCTGGGGCTCTAGATATGGGAACCTTCTGCAACACTGAGACCTGCAGCCATGCTTTTTTTTTTTTTGAGACAGTCTCGCTCTGTTGCCCAAGCTGGAGTGCAGTGGTGCGATCTCGGCTTACCATAATCTCCACCTCCTGGCTTCAAGCAATTCTCTGCCTCAGCCTCCCGAGTAGCTGGGATTACAGGCATCCGCCACCACACCTGGCTAATTCTTTTTTTGTATTTTTAGTAGAGACGGGGTTTCACCATCTTGGCCAGGCTGGTCTTGAACTCCTGACCTTGTGATCCACCCCCGCAGGCATATTCTAAAGACAGTATCCAGCTGGGTGCAGCAGCTTACGCCTGTCATCCCAGCACTTTGGAAGGCCAAGGAGGGCTGATCACTTGAGGTCAGGAGTTCAAGACCAGCCTGGCCAACATGGCGAAACCCCATCTCTACTAAAAATACAAAAAAATTAGCTGGGTGTGGTGGTGCGCGCCTGTAGTCGCAGCTACTTGGGTGGCTAAGGCAGGAGAATCGCTTGAACCGGGAAGGTGGAGGTTGCAGTGAGCCGAGATCACACCACTGCCCTCCAGCCTGGGCGACAGAGTGAGACTCTGTATCAAAAAAATCCAAATAAATAAATAAATAAAGGTGGCATCCATGTCTCAGTGAGCATCTGCTGAAGAAGTAAATGGAAAGCTGAAATTGGCTAAAATGATTTAAGAAAAAAAGAGCTGGCCAGATGCAGTGGCTCACACCTGTAATCCCAGCACTTTGGGAGGCCGAGGCGGGCGGATCACCTGAGGTCAGGAGTTCGAGACCAGCCTGGCCAACATGGTGAAACCCTATCTCTACTAAAAATACAAAAAGATCAGCCAGGTGTGGTGGTACATGCCTGTAGTTGCAGCTACTCAGGAGGCTGAGGCAGGAGAATTGTTTGAATTGGGGAAGTGGAGGTTGCAGTGAGCCAAAATTGCACCACCGCCCTCCAGCCTGGGTGACAGAGTGACACTCTGTCTCAAAAAAATCCAAATAAATAAATAAATAAAGGTGGCATTGGTGTCTTGGTGAGCATCTGCTGAAGGAGTCAATGGAAAGCTGAAATTGGCTAAAATGATTTAACGAAAAAAGAGCTATCCAGGTATCCATCTGGAGCAACCACCTGTGGTATATGCGGTGCTGGGCTTGGTCTCTCCATGATGCCATCTAACCCTCAGGCCATCCTAAGGAAGGTTCTGTCATGCCCCTCTGCAGACGGGACACTGAGACCTGGGGGGTAATGGAACATGCTCACTGTCACAGTTAGCAAGGGCAGAGCTGGGATGAGAGGATCAGGGCAGAACTGAGATCTCCTGACAATGATTCCTTTTTTTTTTTTTTTTTGAGACAGGCTTTTTCTCAATCTCTGTCCCCCAGGCTGGAGTGCAGTGGCATGATCCTGGCTTACTGCAGCCTCAACCTCCCGGGCTCAAGTGATCCTCCCACCTAAGCCTCCAGAATAGTTGGGACTACAGGCAGGAATCACCATGCCCAGCTACTTCTTGTATATTTTTTTGTAGAGATGGGGGTCTCGCTATGTTGCCCAGGCTGGTCTCGAGCTTCTAAGCTCAAGCAATCCCATCACCTCAGCCTCCCAAAGTGCTGAGATTACAGGTGTGAGCCACTGCCCCCAACCCCCTGACAGTGACTCTTGAAAGGGGCTCAACTTTTGCTTCTGTGGGAGCCCCGAGGACCAGAACCAGACCTGCCCTGAGAAGAGGCTAGACCTCCCATCTTTCAGAGCCTCACTGGCTCACCCTTCATAGAGAGAGGAGTGGCACAGTCTAGAGTGGTTCTTCTTTTTTTTTGAGACAGGGTCTCACTCTGTCGCCCAGGATGGAGTGCTGTGGCTTAATCTCAGCTCACTGCAATCTCTACCTCTTGGGTTCAAACAATTCTTATGCCTCAGCCTCCTGAGCAGCTGGGATTACAGGTGTGCACCATCACACCCAGCTAATTTTTGTATTTTTAGTAGAGACGGGGTTTCTACTAACCCCATTGGCCAGGCTGGTCTTGAACTCCTGACCTCAGGCGATCCGACTGCCTCGGCCTCCCAAAGTGCTGGGATTACAGGTGTGAGCCACTGTGTCCAAGTGGCTCTTAAATCAGACTTCTGAGTCCAAAGCTAGCTTCTTCGACTAAGTTATACAGAAGGCTTTAGGGAGGTTCCTCACCCTCTGGGGCCTCGGTTTCCTTATCTGTGACAAGGGGGAGGTCACGTACCCACCTGAGTTGATAATGCATCCAAAGGGCATGGCGGTGGGCCTGGCCCATAGGAACCTGAGTCAAGGGGAGCCTGTCATCTTCATCAACAGCAGTGAGAGGAGCAGGAAGGGAGGTGTTGGCTCCTGGGTCCCTGGGGCCTTTCCTCCAGGGATCCACCATCAGAGGGTGCCCTCCCAAAGGTGGGGAGATGGCAGCTGGCCTGTTGTTCTGTATCACCCAGCATTTCAACTCTTCCAGGCAACCATGGTTGGCGGGTCCCAATTTCTACTGAGATCACCCCATGTAGGTCACATGGCGAGGGTCCCACACCCCAGCCTCACCACTTCCATCAAGCCAAACGCTTCCCATTTCCAGCCCGATGATGCTACTAACTTCCCTGCCCCTCCTTGGAGATCCCCAACCCCAAATAACCTCCCCTGATCTCCAGGGTCTCTTGGTGACAATACCTGCCTGCCTGCCTGAGCTAAGGGGGTCCGTTGCTTCTATCAGTCTCAATGCCCCAGAAACTGAGCGAAAACCCAAGTATTGACGGCCTACTGAACGCAAAGTCTGAGTCTGACCCTGGTATTCTATTCCTTGGTTTTTAGAACGCCCCCAGACACAGATGAGGGCTGAAGGCTCAGAAAGGCCGGGTCAGGCCAGGCGAGGTGGCTCATGTCTGAAATCACAGCACTTTTGGAGGCCAGGGCAGGAGGATCGTTTGAGGCCAGGAGTTTGAGGCCAGCCTAGGCAACAAAGTGAGACCCTGTCTCTACAAAATATTGTAAAAATTAGCCAGGTGTGGTGGCACACACCTGCGGCCCCAGCTATTCAGGAGGCTGAGGCAGGAGGATCCCTTGAGTCCAGGAGCTGCAGTGAGCTATGATTTTGCCACTGTACTCTGGCCTGGGTGATCGAGCGAGACCTGTCTTCAAAAGAAAACAAGAAAGGCAGGGTGACCTGCCCGGGGATATGTGGTAGGAACAGCAGAGTGGAGAGAGAGCGCTTGATAAGGTGCCTTGTTGGGAAACATTCCCCACATCATGGTGCCATGGGAACCACATAAGCAGGTCAAGTGTGCCTCACTCAAGCACTCAGGAACCAAGTTTGCAGAGGGGGTCAGGGCAGGAGATGCACACGACTCACAGCCAACCCCAGACTCTGGACCTGGGGCACCTGCTAAGCACTTTCTCTGTAAGATCTCACTTAAACCTCCCGTGAACAGCCCTATAACGTGGGTGCTATCACCTTCTTCATTTTTCTACAGAAACTGACAAATAAAGGCAGTTAAACCAGGCTAATTTGGACTGACGGGCTGGGTGGGGGGCGGGGCGGGGCGGGGCGGGGATGTCATCAGAGAGAAGCTGCAGGAGGGAAATTGTAGACTAGAACAAAGTCTGAAGAGGGTGGAGAAAAGCACAGATTTAAAAGAAAGAAAGAAATGTGGCTGGGCATAGTGGCTCACGCCTGTAATCCCAGCACTTTGGGAGGCTGAGGCGGGTTGATCACCCGAGGTCAGGAGTTTGAGACCAGCCTGGCCAACATGGCGAAACCCCATCTCTACTAAAAATGCCAAAATTAGCTGAGTGTCATGGTGCACACCTGTAATCCCAGCTACTCGGGAGGCTGAGGCAGGAGAATCGCTCAAACCCAGGAGTCAGAGTTTGCAGTGAGCTGAGATTGCACCACTGCACTCCAGCCTGGGGGACAGGGTGAGACTCTGTCCCCGCCACCAAAAAAAAAAAAAAAAAAAAAAAATGCGTTTTACTGCCTGCAAGCTTGAGTTCTCCCTCCAGCACCCTACCCACCAGGGCTCCTCAGAGGCCTGGCTTGAGGAATGGATACGGTAGCCTTGTCATCTGCAGTTGACACCAGGCCTGCAGCTTGTCCTGAGGTGTCACCCCCTTATTCTTTTTTTGGTTTTTTTTTTTTGAGACAGAGTCTCACTCTGTTGCCCAGGCTGGCGTGCAGTGGTGCGATCTCTGCTCACTGCAACCTCCTCTTCCCGGGTTCAAGCAATTCTCCTGCTTCAGCCTCCCGAGTAGCTGGGACTACAGGCGTGTACCACCACACCCGGCTAATTTTTGTATTTTTAGTAGAGACGGGGTTTTACCATATTAGCCAGGCTGGTCTCGAACTCCTGACTTTGTGATCCGCCTGTCTCAGCCTCCCAAAGTGCTGGGATTACAGGCGTGAACCACCACGCCCAGCCCATACACCCCCTCATTCTTGACTGTGCTGCTCTAGTGGACGAAACAGCCCAAAAGCATTGCTCAGTTGGGAGGGGGTGGAGGGAGTCCAGCCTGGGTGTGTGCAAAGGAGTCACCCAGGAAACTCACCGCGGGATCTGCCCTTACAGATGCACTCGCCTGGGGCCAAGCCCTGGGTGGCTGGGGCAGGTTACCTGGAGGCCCAGGGGCCAAATGCAGGAGCAAGTTCCCATCAGGAAAGGGGAAGAGCGAATCAGAGATCCAGCTCCTGCATGCAGGGGAGTGGGCACGGGCAATCCCCTTACCCCAGGGTCATTCCCCAGCCTCACCTCGAAGGCAATGAAGGAGGGTAGAGTCTGAGGGCACCCCTCACACCTCCATCTGTCCCCATCCCCTATCAGCGTTCCACATTCCAGTGCAGGCCCAAAATTCTAACCCCAAAGAAGAAGCGTGGTGGGGTACGCTTCTTCCCACCTTTTTTTTTTTTTCTTGAGACTGGGTCTCACTTTGTCAACCAGGCTGGAGTGCAATGGTGTGAGCATAGCTCACTGCAGCCTCCAACTCCTGGGCTCAAGTGATCCTCCTGTCTCAGCCTCCAGAGTAGCTGGGGCTACAGGTGTGCACTACCACATCTGGCTAATTTTTAAAATTTCTTGTAGAGACGGGGTCTGGCTATGTTGCCCCAAATGGTCTTGAATTCCTGGCCTCAAGCGATCCTCTTGCCTCCACCTCCCAAAGTGCTGGGATTATAGGCGTGAACCACCGCACTGGGCCTTGATTTCACATTTGAACTCTCCCACATTAAAAAAAAAAAAATTATTAAAAAAAAAATAGGCCCAGCGTGGTAGCTCATACTTGTAATCCCAGCACTTTAGAAGGCCAAGGTAGGAGAATTGTCTGAGCTCAGGAATTCAAGACCAGCCTGGGGAACATGGTAAAACCCCAACAGGATGGATTTGATTCCTATACAAATTGAAGCTGCCCTGCCAAGGAGGGCCTGGCTGGAGGGGATGAGACCTTCGTCCTGAGGCCTCAGGGTCAGTGGATCAGGAGTGGGGGAGCTAGAATAGAAGCGGACAGCCTGGGCATGGGGACTCACGCCTGTAATCCCAGCACTTTGGGAGGCCGAGGCAGGTGGATCACCTGAGGTTCGGAGTTCAAGACCAGCCTGGCCAACATGGTGAAACCCTGACTCTACCGAAAATATAAAAATTAGCCAGGCATGGTGGTGTACACCTGTAATCCCAGGGAGGACTGAGGCAGGAGAATCACTTGAACAAGGGAGGCGGAGGTTGCAATGAGCCAAGATTGCGCCATTGCACTCCAGCAGCCTGAATGACAGAGCAAGACTCTGTCTCAAAAAAAAAAGAAAAAGAGGACAAGACATGGCAGTCAGCGCGCAGAGGAGGGGCGACTGGAGAAAGACTGGGGGTCAGACGGGCAGGACCTGGGTGGGCTGGGTGGGAGGAGGGCTGGATGTGGCGCTGTGCACCAGGGAGGGGACACAGAAGCAGGGGGTAGTCTGGGAGGAAGACTTGCAAGCACCATATGGGGACACAGTAGACACCCAGAGTGTCCAGGCACCCTGCAGGCAGAGCTGCTGTGCAGGGCAGAGAAGGGTGCCCAAGACGTTGCTGGGAGCAGAGAAGTCACACCTTCCTCAAGGCCGGCTGGAGGACGCAACAGCTCTTTGTGTTCCAAGAAGCAGCTCTTACCAGGGAGTTGCCTGCCTGGCCCCAAAGTTTCTCCAGTCTCCTTACTATAGACCCCTCCCCTCCTGCCAGCCTCCCGCATCCCCACAGCTCAGCCAATCTGAAACAAATAAACAGCTTCCCTTCCTCCAATAAAAATCAGCCATCCTGCAATTGTCAGATGTGCCCTTCCAGTGCTTCCAAAGCAGAACAGACCATCCGTGCCATGGGGACAGAGGCCACCACTGCCACCTCGCGGAGGCCTGCATCAAGTAGAGGGCACCTCAATAAACATCCATTGAATTTCTGTGAATAATAGGTTCACTATGTAATCAACACCTCACTAGGTCCCTAACATAAAATTCCCCATTTAATTCTCACAACCACCCAAGATGTTGATAGTATTATCTCCAGTTATTTTTTGGTAGAGATGGGGTCTCACTATGTTGTCCAGCTGATCTCAAACTCCTGAGCTCAGGCAATCCTCCCGCTTCCTCAGGCAAGACCTCCCAAAGTGATGGGATTACAAGTGTGAGCCACCATGCCTCACCTTATCCCTATTTTAAAGATAAAGCCAGGCCACAGTGTGGTGGCTCACGCCTATAATTCTACCACTTTGGGAGGTCAAGGCAGGAGAATTGTCAGAGCTCAAGAGTTCAAGACTGGCCTGGGCAACATAGTAAGACCCTGTTGCTACTAAAAATCTTTTTTAAAAATTAGCTGGGCATGACGGTGCACACCTGTGGTCCCAGCTACTTGGAAGGCTGAGGCAGGAGGATTGCTTACACCTGGAAAGTTGAGGCTGCAGTGAGCTATGCTCATGCCACTGCACTCTAGCATAGATAACAGAGCCAGACCCTCCTTGGAGGTTCTAAGTTGCCCAAGATCACATGGCTGGTGGGTTGTGGGAATTTGGATAAAAACACATTTTCCTGTTATGTGCATATCCTGAGAAATGACCCTTGGCATAAGCTTTTCCATCTTGGGTTAACAGTGGAAAGGAGTGGAGGGCATAGGCGGGGAGGAGTTCAGAGTGGGGGGGCCAAGGCTGAACCCTAAACTGCTGTTGTCCATTGTGTGACTTGGGGGCAGACAGCTCCTTCCTGTAGAGCTGCTATGAGGGTGAATGATGGGAACTCCCAGCGGAGGCCTCATGCATAGTGGGTGTTCAAGAAGGAACTGCCATGGCTGGGAGCAGTGGCTCACGCTTATGATCTCAGCCCTTTGGGAGGCCGAGGCAGGTGGATCACCTGAGGTCAGGAGTTCGAGACCAGCCTGGCCTACATGGTGAAACCCCATCTCTACTAAAAAATACAAAAATTAGCTGGGTGTGGTGGCACATGCCTGTAGTCCCAGCTACTCGGGAGGCTGAGGCAGGAGGATCACTTGAGCCCAGGTGGCAGAGGCTGTATTGAGCCGAGATTGCACTGCACTCCAGCCTGGGCGATAGAGTAAGACCGCGTCTCAAAAAAAAAAAAAAAAAAAAATATGGGAACATCAGACACTGGGGACTCCAATAGAGGGGAGGTTGGGAAGGGGAGGAAGGTTAAAAAAATTACCTATCGGGTACAATGTTCACTATTTGGGTAATGGGCGTACTAGACGCCCAGTCCCTACCAGTATGCCATATATCCATGTAACAAACATGCACGTGTACCTCTTGAATCTAAAATAAAATAAAATCTTAAACATTAATTTTAATTTTTATTTTTTTGAGACAAGGTCTGGCTCTACTGCCTGGCTGGAGTACGGTGGCACAATCTCGGCTCACTGCAGCCTCCACCTCCTGGGGTCAAGCGATCCTTCCACCTCAGCCTCCTGAGTAGCTAAGACCACAGGTGCACGCCACTATGCCCAGCTACATTTTGTATATTTTGTAGAGATGAGGTTTCACCATGTTGCCCAGGCTGGTCTCCAACTTGTGAGCTCAACCAATCTACTCGCCTCAGCCTCCCAAAGTGCTGGGATTACAGGCATGAGCCACCACGCCTGGCCTCAAATTTTATTAATTGTTGTAAAATACACACAACAAAACCTACCATCTTAACTATCTTTAAGTGTGCAATTCAATCGTGTTAAGCACGTTTGCAATACGGACAGCAATTGCCACCATCCATCTCTAGAACTCTTCATCTTACCCAACACAACTCCATACCCACTAAACACCAACTCCCCAGCTCTTGGCAACCACCATTCTTTCTGTCTCTATGACTCCGGCTACACCAGGTATTTCATACAAGTGGGATCTCATGCAGTATTTGTTCTTTTTTGACTAGTTTATTTCACTCAGCATGATGTCTTCAAGGTTCATTCATGTTGTAGTATGTGTCAGAATTTCCTTCCTTTTTCCCCCCTGAATAATATTCCTTTGTGTGAATACATCCCATTTTGTTGATCTGTTCATCCATCAGTAGACACCTGGGTCACTTCCACCTTTAGGCCTTAGTGAATAAGGTTGCTGTAAATGTGGGTGCATGGCCAGGCGCGGTGGCTCATGCCTGTTATCCCAGCACTCTGGGAGGCTGAGGCTGGTGGATCACTTGAGGTCAGGAGTTCAAGACCAGCCTGGGCAACATGATGAAACCCCGTCTCTACTAAAAATGCAACAATTAGCCAGGTGTGGTGGAGTGCACCTGTAATCCCAGCTACTCGGGAGGCTGAGGGACCAGAATCGCTTGAACCCAGGAGATGGAAGTTGCAATGAGCCAAGATCGCACCATTGCACTCCAGCCTGGGTGACAGCAAGACCCTGTCTCCAAAAAAAAAAAAAAAAAAAAAAAAAAATTGGGGTGTGCAAGCAAAACCTCAGGTTTTTGAGCAGAGATCTAGCTCAGAGGTTGGAGTATGTTCAATGTGTTATGGTGAGGGCAAGCCTGAGTATATGGCACCTAGACACCAGTTTTCCATTTAGGCCAGGCACCGTAGCTCACACCTGTAATCCCAGCACTTTGGAAGGCTGAGGCAGGAGGATCACTTGGGTCCGGGAGTTCGAGACCAGCCTGGGCAACATAGCAAGACCCCATCTCTACAAAAAAAACAAAAATTATCTGGGTGTAGTGGTGAGTGCTTGCAGTCCCAGCTACTCAGTGGGGCTGAGGCAGGAGGATTGCTGGAGCCTGAGAAATTGAGGCTGGAGTGAGCTGAGATTGCATCACTGCACTCCAACTAGGGTGACACAGTGAGACCCTGTCTCAAGAATTTTTTTCAGGCCAGGTGTGGTGGCTCATGCCTGTAATTCCAGCACTTTGGGGAGGCCGAGGCGGGCGGGTCACGAGGTCAGGAGAGCAAGACCATCCTGGCTCACACGGTGAAACTCCATGTCTACTAAAAATACAAAAAAATTAGCCAGGCGTGGTGGCAGGTGCCTGTAGTCCCAGCTACTCGGGAGGCTGAGGCAGGAGAATGGCGTGAACCCGGGAGGCGGAGCTTGCGGTGAGCCAAGATCGCACCACTCCACTCCAGCCTGGGGGACAGAGCCAGACTCTGCCTCAAAAAAAAAAAAAAAAGAATGTTTTTCAAAAAGTTTTAATTTAGCACCGTGGATAGCCCACAGGGACCTTGGACACCCAGAATCCCACTGGCCCAGCGCGGATGCAACTGGGCTGGTTTCTCATACTGCAGATCTGTTATAAGAGAAAACCTTTCCAGCCGTGTGCAGGCTCAGAAGAGACCAATTAAACCTTTTACAAGGTTTTTTTTGTTTTGTTTTGTTTTTTCTGAGATGGAGTTTCACTCTTGTCGCCCAGGCTGGAGTGTAGTGACATGATTTTGGCTCACTGCAACCTCTGCCTTCCGGGTTCAAGTGATTCTCCTGCCTCAGCCTCCTGAGTAGCTGGGATTACAGGTGCCCGCCACCACGTCGGCTAATTTTTGTATTTTTGGTAGAATCGGGGCTTCACCTTGTTAGCCAGGCTGGTCTCGAACTACTGACCTCAGGTGATGCACCTGCTTGGCCCTCCCACAGGTGCCAGGATTACAGGCGTGAGCCACTGCGCCCAGCTACAACTGACTTTTTTGATCCCTGGGAGATAAGTCAACACCGAGGGACGACCAGTCCTAAGCCCTGGACATGGACCTGGGGGTGAGGACAGAAGGGGATCAGGACCAGCCCTCTCATCCTGCACCCTGAGGCATGGGTGATCCCAGGAAGCCACTCACCAGGCACCAGGGTGGCTTCCTGGAGGAGAGGATGCTGAAGCCGACCTCAAGAAGTGTCTGTGTTAGGTTTAAGGACTCATGAGAGTTCTCTGGCTGGACTAAAGGTAGCATGATCACATAGTCAGGTTTGCCCTATTGTCTGCAGGTTGTTGTTATTATTGTTAAGATGATGATGATGAGGAGGAGGAGGAGGAGGAGACAGGGTCTCATTATGTTGTCCAGGCTGGAGTACAGTGGTGCAATCTCGGCTCACTGCAACCTCTACCTCCTAGGCTCAAGGAATCCTCCCACCTCAGCCTCCTAAGTAGTTGGGATCACAGGCAGGCGCCATCATACCTAGCTAATTTTTTTGTATTTTTTGCAGAGTCGGGGTCCCACCATGTTGCCTCCGCTGGTCTCCAATTCCTGAGCTCAAGCGATCAGCCTAAAGTGCTGGGATTACAGGCTTGCTGGGATTACAGGCATACTGGGATTACAGGCATGAGCCACTGCACTTGGCCAACCTAGTAATTATTTTAAGTACTTCCTGCTATTCTAAAAAATGTTTGTTCCTGTCTCAATGATAAATGGCAGGGTCATTTCATTCCTTATCTGTTGCTACATAACAAATTACCCCAAATCTTAGTGGCTTGAAACAACAACAAACTTTTATTATCTCTCACAGTTCCTATGGGTTAGGAATTTAGGTGTGGCTGAACTTGGCAGTTCAAGGCATTGGCTGGGGCTGCAATCCATTGGAAGGCTTGCCTGGGGCGAAAGGATCTGTTTTCAAAGCCCCGCTCTGCCGGTTGAGGGTGGGATGCCTCAGTTCCTCTCCATATGGGCCTCTCCATGGGGCTGCTTGGGTGTCCTCAGGCCTTGGGGGTTGGTTTCCCACAGAGCAAGGGATCTGGGAGAGAGGGAGCACCACGCAGAAGCTATCGTTTTGTGCCCTAGCCTCGGAAGTCTCGCGGTATTGCTTTTACTATCTCCTAGTGACTTAGAAGAAAGTAGCCAAGACAGACATTTAAAGGAGAGGGGGGTGGAGGGATCCTAGCTTTTTTTTTTTTTTTTTGACACGGAGTCTGGCTCTGTCGCCCAGGCTGGAATGCAGTGGCGCGATCTTGGCTTCACGCCATTCTCCTGCCTCAGCCTCCTGAGTAGCTGGGAATACAGGCGCCCGCCACCACGCCCAGCTAATTTTTCTATTTTTAGTAGAGACGGGGTTTCAGCGTGTTAGCCAGGATGGTCTCGATCTCCTGACCTTGTGATCCGCCCTCCTCGGTCTCCCAAAGTGCTGGGATTACAGGCGTGAGCCACTGCGCCCAGCCGATCCTAGCTTTTAAAACCACCAGCAGCTGGGAGCAGTGGCTCATGCCTGTAATCCCAGCACTTTGGGAAACCAAGACGGGAGGATCACTTAAGGTCAGGAGTTTGAGACCGGCGTGGACAACAGAGTGAGACCCCCTCTGTACAAAAAAATCTAAAAACTACCACGGTTGGCCAGGTGCAGTGGCTCATGCCTGTAATCCCAGCACGTTGGGAGGCCAAGGCGGGCAGATCACTTGAGGTCAGGAGTTCAAGACCAGCCTGGCCAACTTGGTAAAACCCATCTGAATTAAAAATACAAAAAATTAGCTGGGCATGGTGGTGGTACCTGTAACCTCAGCTACTCAGGAGGCTGAGGCAGGAGCATCACTTCAACCCAGGAGGCAGAGGTTGCAGTGAGCCGAGATCGTGCCACTGTACTCCAGCCTGGGAGACAGAGTGTAACTCCATCTCCAAAAACAAAAGCAAAAGCAAAACAAAACAAAATTACCATGGTTACCTAAAATAGAGCATGTGTTGGGAAGGGAGTAGACAGAGCCAGAGTGGATAGACAGAAGACATCTGATCAAGAAAGAATTCAGGCCGGGAGTGGTGGCTCACGCCTGTAATCCCAGCACTTTGGAAGGCCAAGGTGGGTGGATCACCTGAGGTCAGGAGTTTGAGACCACCCTGGCCAACAAGGCAAAACCCCGTCTCTATTAAAATACAAAAAATTAGCCAGGCATGGTGGTGCATGCCTGTAATCCCAGCTACTCGGGAGGCTGAGGCACAAGAGTCACTTGAACCCAGGAAGCAGAGATTGCAGTGAGCTGAGATCACGCCATTGCATTCCCGCTTGGGTGACAGAGTGAGACCCTGTCTGAAAAAAACAAACAAAACCAACAAGGCAGAGATGTGGCCAGGGATTCTGAAGGAATGCATGAAGTCCACCCAGCACCCACTCCAGTTGTGTCCCTCCATCCTCCCGGACTCCCCCCCTGCCCATGCACTCCCAGCCATGCCCCCTGTGCGGGCCTCTGGTCCTCTCACCCTCTACCTTTGCTGGAGAACACACAGGACTCACGTCTTTTCCTCCCATGGGACAGAAACTCCTTTCGCGCTTCCTATCGGGCCTTGCCTACAGCAGGTACACACTGTGGGGTTTCTGCGTGAACAGAGCATACCAATTTGCACCCACCACAGGACAGCGGCTTGTTCTCTGCAGACACCTTTCTCTTTCCAGCCTCCAGGCGTTTGCTCCTCCAGCCCAGAGGGATGGGGCAGCAATGAGCATTTGGGCTGCCCTAGAGGCAGGAGGCAGGAAGATATCTGGATAGTTCAGGAAAGAGATGAGGACAAAGGAAAAAGTCATAGGAAAAAGATTTGGGAGCTAGGGTTGAGCCAGCCCCTTTCTCTAGGCAGCAGCAGACTATGGCTGTCCTGAGTGGGCACACGCAAGGCTCTGGGGCTCACCCTGTACACTCTTCACCCATACCCCTCCCCTGATCCATCTGTACCCACCCACTCCTGTTCTCTGCTTGCTCATCTTGCTTTATCCCCAGCACCTCCTGACATTTTCTCATGCCACCCATCACCCCATTCTTGGATCAGATGATGCCGCCTCCTCTAGGAAGCCTTACTGGCTTGCAGCTCTGTGGTCCTAGAGCATTTTGGCTGCCCCTGCCAGAGGCCTGACACCTAAATGACCGGTGAGGTCCTTGGCTTAGTTCTGTGAGAGCAGTGACAGCATCTCCACTTTCCAGAATCAGGATGCGTTATGTGTGTGTGTAAAAAGTCTTCTAAGCCTGGGCTTTTCTGGCTCTGCCCTCACAAACTGGTGCTAGCCAGTGGCCCCAGGGCCTTCCCAGTTAATGCTTAATGGCTGGGTACAGTGGCTCACACTTGTAATCCAGCACTTTGGGAGTTCCAGGTGTCTTTACTAAAAACACAAAAATTAGCCAGGCATGGTGGTAGAGAGCTGTAATCCCAGCTACTTGGGAGACTGAGGCAGGAGAATCGCTTGAACCTGGGAGACAGAGGTTGCAGTGAGCTGAGATCATGCCACTGCACTCCAGCCTGGGCAACAGAGCAAGACTCTGTCTCAAAAAAAAAAAAAAAAAAAAAAAAAGCGTATTGGAGCTTCTAGTAGACCAGATACTCTTGAGAGTGCTTGGCGTGGTTTATCTCATCAAGCCCTCACAACCACTTAGGTTGCAGGCATGATCATCATCCCTGTTTTACAGGTAAGAAACATAGCACAGAGAAGTCAAGCAACTTGCCCAAGGTCACACAGCCAGGATGAGCAGTGCTGGGATTCCAGCCGAGGTGTCCCAGGGCTCTAACTCCCTTGGGCTAGCCTGTCTTTCCCTAAACTGCAATCAGACAGTGGCCTCAGCCCAATGTGCTCCGAGGAATGACGAGGGCTCTGCATGGACTTTTTGCAATTTTAAGCTTTTCTCTCATAAATGCCTCTTAAGACGTTAATGTTCACTGGCCAGGCATGGTGGCTCACGCCTCCCAGCACTTTGGGAGGCCCAGATGGGCGGATCACAAGTTCAGGAGTTCGAGACCAGCCTGACCAACAGCTCATGCCTGTAACAGTTTAAATGTTATGTCCACACACACCTCTGAGAGGCTGAGGTGGGAGGATCATGTGAGGCCAGGAGTTCAAGGCCAGCCCGGGCAACACAGTGAGACCCCCCATCGCTACAAGAAATTTAAAAATTAGCTGAGTGTGGTGGTGCGCACCCGCAGTCCCAGGTGCTTGGGAGGCCGAGGTGAGAGGATTGCTTGAGCCTAGGAGTTCGAGGCTGCAGTGAGGTATGATGGTGCCACTGTACTTCAGCCTGGGCAACGGAGACCCCATCTCTTAAACAAACAAAAAGCTCTAAGATCTAGTGCCACCTCCTACAGGTAGGCACCCAGCCTTCTAGGTACCCTGCTAGACCAGCCCTTCCCTGACTCCACCCTGCTGTAGAGTGATGGCCTCTTTCTTTCTCTTCCACCAGGCTCTAGGGCTTGGCAGAGGAAGGGGCAAGGTATCTCTGCATCCCTTGGACCCAGCCACACCCCCACACAGAGTGAATGTTTCCTAATGCCATTCCCTTTCCACAACTCCACTGCACAAGAGAGAAGTGACTTAAGTCTGCTAAGGGGCGGAGGGAAAGGTTCAGGAAGGTTTCAGCGTGCTATCATTAGCTCTTGAGGATTGAATAGGAATTTACTAGGGGTGGGTGGGGGAGAATATTCCAGGCAGATGGAAGAGAGGTAGATACGAAGGCACAGAGGTATGTAGGGAACAATAAGGGAAATTGTGTATTTGCTGGGGGAGGGCTAAAGATGAGGATTCAAGGCCAGGAGCAGTAATCCCAGGACTTTGGGAGGTCGAGGTGGGAGGATTGCTTGAGCCCAGGAGTTGGAGGCTGTATTGATCTATGATGGCGCCACTGTACTCCAGCCTGTACGACTGAGCAAGACTCTGTCTCTAAAAGAGAAAAATAAAAAACAAAAAAATAAAGATGAGGATTCAGGATCTAGATCCCAAAGGGCAACGATTTGATGCTATAGAGTGACTGACAAAACTGTAACCGGGCCGGGAGCGGTGGCTCACGCCTGGAATCCCAGCACTTTGGGAGGTGGAGGCCAGTGGATCACCTGAGGTCGGGAGTTCAAGACCAGCCTGACCAACATGGAGAAGCCCCGTCTCCACACAAAATTAGCCAGGCGTGGTTGTGCATGCCTGTAATCCCAGCTACTCGGGAGGCTGAGGTAGGAGAATCGCTTGAACCTGGGAGGTGGAGGCTGCAGTGAGCCGAGATGGCACCATTGCACTCCAGCCCGGACAAGAGCAAAACTCCATCTCAAAAAAAAAAAAAGAAAAGTAAACAGGTGGCACAGGGACCCTCAGGGCATGCTGTGCTAGTCTGGGCTAAACTTAGGTTTTGGAGAGGGAGGTGACAGAGCTATGGGTCACCACCTGGGGGCAGGTATTACAGGAAGAATCTAAGGGGTTCTACCTGGATGGCTGATTATTGAAAACAGTTTAAATGCTATGTTCGCAGGCTGCGACCCATTAACACTTGCTAAAAAGCCATTTCCCACAATCATCCCACACCATCCACACAGCAGTTCTGTGTCCATGAGGGGGCCAAGTAGTGCTATCTCTATTTTACAGACGGACAAAGTGTGAGCCAGAGGAGAGACTTTGCCTCAGCCACGCAGGCAGCGGGCTCTGGTCACACATGACCTGAAGCCACGATCCGGGCTCAGAGTGCTTGGGGTGGCAGGTCCTCAGGCATTTGACGAATGTTCCGCACCTTCTGAGGCCGGACCATGGAAACACAGAGATGGCCTTTGGCCTCTGAGTCATCTTGAAACTGGACTAGTCAGCTGGGTCACCTGGGCCTGGGACAGGACAGGCTGCTTTCTGCAGGAGGGAGGAAGGGGAACCCACTGAGGGACAGGTTTTCTTGTGTTCCCAGAGGCCAGCAGGGGGGCTTGACCCCAGAGACACGCCTATCCATGAGTACCCAAAGGGGACCCTGAGTTGGGGGCTGGAAGAAGGCCAGTCTCTCCACCAAGGGAAAGGGGCTGAGGGACCCTGTCCTTTGCTGCCTTTCTAAGAAGCCCCCAAATGCCCCCTCCTTCCAGCACCCAGGCCCTGTGCACAGCCGCAGCCTGAGTCATCATCCTCATTTGAATGGTGGCCGAGAAATCAGCCAGGGGGCTGCCCAGGGCTGAGGGCCAAGACTTGGAAAAACAAGGCTGTTCTGTTACCTCCAAGCCTTGGAACGTCAAGCCCGGCTAGGGAGTGGGGGGCAGAGGGCAGGCAGAAGCAGGATCTGAAGGTGTCAACAGCCAGAGGGGGCTTTGTGTGAGGGGTGGGGGCGCGGTTCAGAATCCGAGCTGTTGGCTTTTGTTTTCAAATGACCTGTTTAATCATTACCCTTTGCAATCAACTGGGAGCACAGGCTCCCTGGCAGAGGCTTGGCGACTATTTCAAATCTCCATCCCCTACTGAGCAGCCGGAGAAGAAAGTAAACAAGATGCCACCGGCAGGTCTGGCTCCATCTCGCAAACAATAGCCGGACTGAGCACCCGGCTCAGACACACACATCAAAGTGAGATTTCCAAGCCAGAACTTTTCACAGGCAGATAACAGGCTGGGATGGAATTATTTCCCTGTGTCCCTTGAGCTCAGTGCCAAAGGGGGCAGCCTACAGGGGCTGTCATTTTCACGCTAACCTTGACCCGAAACGTATTCATTCATTTTGCAGTGAGGGAGAGCCACCACCGCCCCAAACCGCGAAAAAGCAACCAGTAACAACTTTATCATTCCTTTTTAACAGTCACAATGGTGGGCAAATGAGACTTAAGTTACAGCAGCTAGCTGGCACTCACACTCCCCTCGGCTCAGGGTCCTTAAACAACAACAACAAAACCCTAATGCAAGCACACACCGGGGCTCACAATGTCAAACCCTTACCTGGCATAGGGAAAATCCAAGTGAGAGAGAGAGTGAGTGTCTGTGTGTGTGTGTTTGTGATTCCATCTTTTACCTTCCAAGGCCTTCAACTATTTTTCCCCCAGCAGCATCCAAGCCCAGCCTCAAGGAAGATGCATAAACATGCCTGCTCCTCCCCTTCTACGGTTGGGCAAAACATCCCCCCACCCCCTTTCCAGGACCCCAAGGAGAAAGAATCACGTCCTCTGTAGCCCCTCCCTGGCCCTCGCCTACCCCCCGTTTCCCCCCCAATTCCAGGCCGTCCGCAGCAAGCCTCGTAGGCACCTTGAGATAAACACCCACTAATGATTTTATGATTTTCTGCTCTGGGTAACCGCGCTCAGCGGAATCCCTCCCCCCGCCGTGGCGACGGGGGCCGGCCCAACCGAGGGATGGGGGGATGGGGGCGTTAGTTTGTTTTTTCCACGGCCTCGTCCCCACACCTGTTTTTCATTCATTCATTCGTTCGTTCCTTCATCCATTCACGGATCTGTCACTGCAGCCGCCCCAGCCCCCCGGATTTCGGGAAGGGGGCTGCGATGGGGGAAGGGGTGGGAGATGGGGGGGACGACAGAGGTGGGGGGTGGCGCACCGGGGGGTGGAGGGTTGCGAGGGGTCCGGGAGCCAGGACCCTGCGGCTCCGGCTTTGTCAGACGCGAGCGAAGCGGCGGCGGGGGCGGGGCGGGGGCGCTCCCGGGGCCCGAAGTTGTCTTCCGAGGCGCGGCGGCGAGGACAGCGGCCCGGGGTGCGCCCCCTTTGTCTGTCCCCGGCAGGCGCCGCGTCCCCGCGCGCTTACCTGGTCTTGGAGAACAGGAAGGCAAGTTTGATCAGGCCCGTAGGTGAACAGCAGGATACTCTCCTTGGCGACGCTGGCAACTTGCAGCCGGTGCTCCAGGATGTGGAGTTCCATCGTCCGCCCGCGCCCCGTCCGCGGCAGCTCATCCGCGGGGGGACGAGCCGCGGCCCCCGCCCCCTCCGCGCCCTGCCGGCACCGACAGCCGGCCCGGGGACCCGGGAGCTCGGCGCCAGGCGCGGGGGGCGGCGGCGGCCGGACCAGGCCGGACAAAAGGGAGGAGGCCCGCCAAGTTGCGAGGGGGAGCCACGGGTCGAGGGAGGCAGTGCCAGCGGAGCAGCAGCCGAGGGGCCAAGCTGCGGAGCAGCGGCGCGCGGGCGCCGGCGCGGGGAGCAGCTGGTGTTCGCTGTAACAAACAACTTGCCACTCAAACGCCGGTCCCCACTGCGCATGCGCGGCCCGCGCGCGGCTTGCCAGGACTTGTAGTCCGCCTGCGGGGCTCTCCCGGTGCTGCTGCTGCTGCCGCCGCCGCCGGGCGGCCGGAGCTACCGGCAGCCCGATGCACGGGAGATGCAGGACAGCGGGCACCCTCAGGACCACGGGGAAGGCCGAGGGGAGGCACGGGGCGGGTGGAGCCAGCCTGAGCCTAGGCGCGCCCTCTGGCACCCACTCAGGCTCGGTACTAGGCGCTTGGAGTGTAAAGCGAGCAAACCAGACGACTCCGGTGCTGGAGAAGGCCCGAGTCTGGGAGCGCCAAGATGTAGGGCAATCGGTCATGAGAGTGCAGAGAAGCCAAACCGAAAAGCTTGCTGGGGACCCGGAGGGAGGGGATTGACAGGTCAAAGGGGGTGACCTGGGGGGAGGGGACACTCAGGCTGGGTTTTGAAGGATGAATGGGAGTTCGTAGCAAGGGAGTGAGGGCGCGCGGTTGAAGGACAGAAGCCTTCGGGAGGCTGAGGCAGGTGGATCGCCTGATGTCAGAAATTTGAGACCAGCCTGGTCAACGTGGTGAAACCCTGCCTCTACTAAAAATACAAAAGTTAGCAGGGCATGGTGGTGAGTGACTGTAATCTCAGCTACTAGGGAGGCTGAGGCAGGAGAATCGCTTGAACCTGGGAGGCGGAGGTTGCAGTGAGCTGAGATTGCACCACTGACTCCAGCCTGGGCAATAGAGTGAGAGTTCATCTCGAAGAAACAAAACAAACACAGTACAAACCAAAAAACAAAACCCAGCTGGGTGCAGTGGCTCACGCCTATCATCCCAGCATGTTGAGAGGCTTGAGTTGGGCAGATCACTTGAGGTCAAGAGTTCAAGACTAACCTGGTCAACATGGTGAGATCCCGTCTCTACTAAAATTACAAAAAAATTAGCTGGGAACGGTCGCATGTGCCTGTAATCCCAGCTACTAGGGAGGCTGAGGCAGGAGAATCACCTCAACCTGGGAGATGGCAGTTGCAGTGAGCCAAGATGGCGCCACTGCACTCCAGCCTGGGCGACAGAGTGAGTGAGACTATGTCTCAAAGAAGCGAAAAAAAAAAGAAAGAAAAATCTCCAAGTATGTTTGGAAGAGGTTGACCAACTGCCCTGATTTTCCTGGGACCAAGGAGAATTTCAAGATGTAAGACTTTCATTTTCGAAACCAGGACACTCTCCAGGAAGACAAGTTGGTCACAGGACTTTGAAACAATTTACTTATGTACATCTATGAACTCTAAATACAGATCGAGTATTGTGAATGAAAATTGAGCATCCAAACTGAGATGTGCTATCATGTGTAAAGTGAACCCTGGATTGCAAAGATTATTATGAAAAAACTTTATTTTATTAATAATTTAAAAATATTGATTATATGTTGAAACACTTTTTTTTTCTTCTGAGATGGAGTCTCACTGTGTCACCCAGGCTGGAGTACAGTGGCGCAATCTTGGCTCACTGCAACCTCTGCCTCCTGTGTTCAAGTGATTCTCCTGCCTCAGCCTCCTGAGTAGCTGAGATTACAGGCATGCGCTACCACGCCCAGCTAATTTTTTTATAGCAGAGACGGGGTTTTACTGTGTTGGCCAGGCTAGTCTGGAACCCCTGACCTCAAGTGATCTGCCCGCCTCGGCCTCCAAAGTGTTGGGATTACAGGCATGAGCCCCCACACCGGCCTTTTTTTTTTTTTTTTTTTTTTGAAATGGAGTCTTGCTCCCTCGCCCAGGCTGGAGTGCAGCAGCACGATCTTGGCTCATTGCAACCTCTGCCTCCCGGATTCAAGCGATTCTCCTGCCTCAGCCTCCTGAGTACAAGCGCGCGTCATCATGCCCAGCTAATTTTTGTATTTTTGGTAGAGACGGGGTTTCACCATGTTGACCAGGCTTGTCTCGAACTCCTGACCTCAGGTGATCTGCCTGCCTCAGCCTCACAGAGTGCTGGGATTACAGATGTGAACCACTGTGCCTGGCCAAAATGCTAATATTTTGGCAGCACTTTGGGAGGTCGAGGCAGGCAGATCACTTGAGTTCAGGAGTTTGAGACCAGCCTGGCCAACATGGTGAAACCAAACCCCACCTCCACTAAAAATACAAAAAAATTAGCTTGGTGTTCTGGCGGGCACCTATAATCCCAGCTATTTAGGAGGCTGAGGCAGGAGAATTGCTTAAACCCGGGAGGCAGAGGTTGCAGTGAGCCGAGATCATGCCACTGCACTCCAGCCTGGGCAACAGAGTGAGACTCTGTCTCAAAAAAAAAAAAAAAAAAAAAAAAAGCAGAGTGAAGTCAGCACCCAATTCAACATGGCAGGTTCTAGAGAGGTTCAAATCATGATGGGGCCGGGTGCGATGAGGGGAGGTCCCTTCTGTTACAGGCTACTGTTAGTCCACACTTCGTCTGACCTAGTGGCCTTCTGTGCATGGCAGCCACCCAGCATAGATTTTGATGATTTCCCATGTCACAAGCCCTGTCTTCACAAGGTGAGCTTCTGCAGCCTCCCTGTGGCTAAGATGCAGGCACATCAGACCTGTGTATGGCTCAGGTTCAGAAGTGAGCAAAAGGTGCATGGATGGGATTTCAGAGAAGGCAGCAGGGATTTGTCTGGTAACAATTACTATATACTACATAGCTCACACTTAGTGGAGAAAAATGACAAAATAGCCCGGTGCAGTGGCTTATGCCTCTAAGCACGGTGGCTCATGCCTGTAATCCCAACAACTTGGGAGGCTGAGATGGGAGGATTGCTTGAGACCAGGAGTTTGTGACTAGCAAGATCCTGTCTTAAAACATTAAAAAAAAAAAAAAAAAAAGCTGGGGATGGTGGCACACGCCTGTTGTCCCAACTACTTGGGAGGCTGAGGCAGGAGAATCACTAGAACTGAGGAGTTCAAGGCTGCAGTGAGCTGTGATTGCACCACTGCACTGTTGTCTGGGCAGCCAGGCAGGACCCTGTCAAAAAGAAAGAATGAAAGAAAAGAAAGACAAAAGAAAGAAATGAAAAGCCAAAGAAAGAAAAGAAAGATGAAAGAAAGAAAGAAAAGAAAGATGAAAGAAAACGAGAGAGAGAGAAAGAGAAAGAAAAAGAAAAAGAAAGAAAGAAAGAAAGAAAAGAAAGAAAGAGGAAGAAAGAAAAAGCAGGAAGGAAGGAAAATAGGAAATGACATTATATTAACTCATGAATTCTTCTTTCTTTTTTTTTTTTTGAGATGAAGCCTCACTCCATCACCCAGGCTGGAGTGCCGTGGCACAATCTCAGTCACTGCAACCTCCGCCTCAAGCAATTCTCATGCCTCAGCCTCCCGAGTAGCTGGGATTACAGGTGCACACCGCCATGCCCAGTTAATTTTTTTGTATTTTTAGTAGAGACGGGGTTTCACCATGTTGGCCAGGCTGGTCTCGAAGTCCTGATCTCAGGTGATCTGCCTGCCTCGGCCTCCCAAAGTGCTGGGAGAATTCTACTCTTTTTTTTGAGACAGGGTCTCACTCTTACCCAGGCTGGAGTGCAGTGGCATCATCACGGTTCCCTGCAGGCTCAAGCGATCCTCCCATCTCAGCCTCACAAGTAGCTGGGTCTACAGGCACACACCACCACACCTGGCTAATATTTGTATTTTTTGGTAGAGATGGGGTTTCATCATGTTGCCCAGACTGGTCTCAAACTCCTGATCCCAAGTGATTCTCCCACCTCTGCCTCCCAAAGTGTTAGAATTACAGGTGTGGGCCACCGTGCCTGGCCTGAACTCATGAATTCTATAGGTTGTGAATTCAGACAGGGCCTGTGAGAAGTTTGTCTTTGCTCTGTGGTATCTGGCCTTTACTTGGAAAGGCTTGAATGCTGGCGGTGATTTGGATGCCTGGGGGCTGGGGTTGCCTGGAAGCTTCTTTACTCTGTGTCTGAAGCCTGGTTGATGGGTGCCTCTCTCCATGGGGCTAGGGCTTCTCACAGCTTGGCAGCTGGATTCCCAGAGAGGACATTGCAGGGAGAGTCTGGAGAGCAAATGTGCCAAGAAAGTCAGCTGGAAGCCACATGGCCTTTTATGACCTAACCTCAGAAATCAAGCTGGGTGCGGTGACTGCTGGATGTGGTGGCTCAAGCCTGTAATCCCAGCCCTTTGAGAAGCTGAGTTGGGCAGATCATTTGAGACCAGGAGTTTGACACCAGCCTGGCCAACATGGTGAAACTCTGTCTCTACTAAAAATACAAAAATTAGCTGGGTGTGGTGGTGCATGCCTATAATCCCAGCACTTTGCGAGGCTGAGGCGGGCAGATCACTTGAGGCCAGGAGTTTGACGCCAGCCTGGTCAAGATGGTGAAACTCTGTCTCTGCTAAAAATACAAAAATTAGCCAGGCGTGCTGGTGCATGTCTACAGTCTCAGCTACTCGGGAGCTGAAGCATGAGAATTGCTTGAACCCAGGAGGCAGAGGTTGCAGTGAGCCGAGATTGTGCCACTGCACTCCAGCCTGGGCAACGGAGCAAGACTCCATCTCAAAACAACACACAAAAAAAGAAATCATAGGGATGTCACCTGCATGGTATTCTCTGGGTTGAAACAGGTGCAACCCCAGCTTGAGTTAGGGGAGGGGGCTGATATAGTCTGAATATTTGTCCCCTCTAAATCTCGTGTTGAAATGTGATCCCCAATATTGGAGATGAGGCCAAGTGGGAGGTGTTTGGGTCATGGGGGCAGATGCCTCATGAATGGCTTGGTGCCCTCCCTGTGGTAATGAGTGAATTCTTGCTCTATTCACATGAGAGCTGGATCTTTAGAAGAACCTGGCATGTCTGTTGCTCACCACGTGATCTTGTTGGCCCGCCTTCATCTTCCACTATGATAGGAGGCTTCCTGTGGTCCTCACTAGCAGCAGATGCTGGCACCATGCTTCTTGCACAGCCTGCAGAACCACGAGCCAAATACACCTCTTTCCTTTATAAATCACCCAGCCTCAGGTATTCCTTTATAGCAACAAAAATAGACTAAGACAGGGTCATAGACCCTGCTTCTTGATGGAGGAGTGACAAAGTTACTTTGTAGAAGAGCATGTTGGATGAAGTTACTATTGCAGCCATTTTGGGAAAATACAACTCGCCATTTAGAAACGTGAAGTCCTGGAGAAGGTGTGGCTGTGGAAGCTGCCACAGCTTCATTTTCTTTCTGCCTGCCTGCCTGCCTGCCTCTCTCCCTCTCTCTCTCTTTTTTTTTTGAGACAGAGTCTCGCTCTGTTGCCCAGGCTGGAGTTCAGTGGTGTGATCCTGGCTCACTGCAATCTCCGCTTCCTGGATTCAAGTGATTCTCATGCCTTAGCCTCCCAAGTAGCTGGGACTACAGGCGCCCACCACCACACCCAGCTAATTTTTGTATAGTAGAGATGGGGGTTCACCATGTTGGCTAGGCTGGTCTCGAACTCCTGACCTTAAGTGATCCACCCACCTCAGCCTCCCAAAGTGCTGGGATTACAGGTGTCAGCCACTGTGCCTGGCCCACAGCTTCATTTTCTTATCAGGCCAGTTCTGCCCCACGGTGCTGGGTAAGGGTCCTAGAACTTTAAGCCTAGACTTTATTTCTTCAGCTTTCCAAAAGATTCCTGTTCTCTTTTCAATGTTTTAAAATTAAGCTTTTTGGCCAGGTACTATAGCTCATGTCTGTAATCTCTGCACTTTGGGAGGCCAAGGTGGGAGGATCGCTTGAGGCCAGGAGTTTGCGACAAGTTTGGCCAATACAGTGAAACCTTGTCTCTATAAAATAAATAAATAAAATAAGGCTTGTTATCTTAAGATAATTGTAGATTCACTTGCAATTGTAAGAGATTAATACCCAGAGAGCCCTCGTACCCTTCATGCAATTTCCCCCAATGGTAACAGCTTGCAAAACTAGAGTACAATCTCACAACCAGGAAATTGCCTTCAATACCATCCACTGAACTTACCCAGGTTCTATCAGTTTTACATGTAATTGTGCGTGTGTGTTTAGTTCCATGCAATTTACTCAGTGCTCTAAAAATAGACTCTTCATCTTACAATGTTTTTAAATTTACAGAAAAATTGTTAAGACAGTAGGATTCTCATATATCCTGTACCATTTCCCCCTTTTATTAACATCTTGCACTGGTATAGTATATTTGTTACCGTTAATGAACTGAAATTAATACATTGTAATTAACTGAAGTCCATACTTTAGTTAGACCTCCTTAATTTTTACCAATTTCCTTTTTCTTTTCTTTTTCTTTTTTTTTTTTTTTGAGACAGAGTTTCACTCTTGTTGCCCAGGCTGGAGTGCAATGGCGCAATCTTGGCTCACTGCAACCTCCGTCTCCCCGGTTCAAGGGATTCTCCTGCCTCAGCCTCCCGAGTAGCTGGGATTACAGGCATGCGCCACCACCCCGGCCAATTTTGTATTTTTAGTAGAGATGGGGGTTTCTCCATGTTGGTCAGGCTGGTCTTGAACTCCTGACCTCAGGTGATCCACCCACCTCAGCCTCCCAAAGTGATGGGATTATAGGTGTGAGCCACCGTGCCCGGCCCAATTTCCTTTTTCTGTCCGAAGATCCTATCCATGACACCATGTGACATTTAGTAGTAATGTCTTCTTAGGCTCCTCTTGGCTGTGATAGTTTACAAAAAAAAAATTAATTTTCTTTGAGACAGTGTCACTCTGTCACTCAGGCTGGAGAGTAGTGGTGTGATCATAGCTCACTGCAGCCTCAATCTCCTGGGCTCAAGTGATCCTCCCTCCTCAGCCTCCCATATTTTTAATACAGACAGGGTTTCACCATGTTGGCTAGGCTGGTCTTGAACTCCTGACCGCAGGTGATCTGACCTCAGGTGATCTGCCCGCCTCGGACTCCCAAAGTGCTGGGATTACTGGTAGGAGCCACCAAACTTGGCCAGTTTACTTGATATTTTAAAAATAAATTCCTCTGCTATGTAAACTGACCAGAATGGATTCTGTTGATTGCAACTAAGACCCATAACTGATGCAGTTGGCATTCAAGCCTCACGCTGGCTTATTTTGTGTGTGTGTGTGTGTGTGTGTGTGTGTGTGTGTGTGTTAGAAATGGAGTCTTGCTATGTTGCCCAGGCTGGTCTCAAACTCCTGGCCTCAAGTGATCCTCCTGCCTTGGCTTCCCGAAGAGCTGGGATGACAGTGTGAGCCACCACACCTGGTCAGTTTATTTGACATATTAAAAATAAATTTGTGGCAAGGCGAGGTGGCTCACACCTATAATCCCAGCACTTTGGGAGGCCAAGGCGGGTGGATCACTTGAGGTCAGGAGTTCGAGACCAGCCTGGCCAATATGGTGAAACCCCATCTCTACTAAAAATACAAAAATTAGCTGGATGTGGTGGCACATGCCTGTAATTTCAGCTACTTGGGAGGCTGAGGTGGGAGAATAGCTTGTACCCTGGAGGCGGAGGTTGCGGTGAGCCAAGATCGTGCCACTGCACTCCAGCCTGGGCGATAGAGCAAGAATTCGTCTCAATAAATAAATAAATTCATTCATTCATTTCTTTGCTATGTAGACTGACCAGAATGGATTCTGTTGCTTGCAGCTAAGACCCATAACTGATGTACTTGGCATTCAAGGCTCACTGTGGTGTGGTCTTTGCTTACATCTCTGGTCCCATCTGCCACCATTCCCAGCCTAGTACTTTACCCTCCAGTGAGAGATCTCTCTCCCTCTTCCATACTCTCTCATGGCCTCTGACTCTTGTACAGGCTGACAGATCCATATTTATTTCACCTCTGTCATCACCTCCTCCGGGAAGCTTTCTGTGATTTTTCCCAGCAGCGTGGGGTGCCTGCCTCTCACCTGTATGTCCACAGTTCTTCGGGGCAGGGCCATATGCTCGTTAAGATCATGGTTTCTGGCCAGGTATGGTGGCTTATGCCTGTAATCTCAGCACTTTGGGAGGCCAAGCGGGCGGATCACTTTGAAGTCAGGTGTTCAAGACCAGACTGGCCAATATGGCAAAACCCCTCTACTAAAAATACAAAAATTAGCTGGGTGTGGTGGTGTATGCTTGTAATCCCAGCTACTTGGGAGGCTGAGGCAGGAAAATCACTTGATCACTTGAACCTAGGTGGTGGAGGTTGCAGTGAGTGGAGATTGTACCACTACACTACAGCCTGGGCAACAGAGACTGTCTCAAAAAAAAAAAAAAAAAAAAAAAAAAAAAAAAAAAAAGGCCAGGCGCTGTGGCTCATGCCTGTAATCCCAGCACTTTGGGAGGCCTAGGCGGGCAGATCACAAGGTCAGGAGATCGAGACCATCCTGGCTAACACAGTGAAACCCCGTCTCTACTAAAAAATACAAAAAATTAGCTGGGCGTGGTGGCGGGCGCCTGTAGTCCCAGCTACTCTGGAGGCTGAGGCAGGAGAATGGCGTGAACCCAGGAGGCAGAGCTTGCAGTGAGCCGAGATCGTGCCACTGCACTCCAGCCTGGGCAACAGAGCGAGACTCTGCCTCAAAAGAAAAAAAACCACAAAAAACAACAACAAAAAAAACAAAAAAAGGCCGGGGGGCGTGGTGGCTCATGCCTGTAATCTCAGCACTTTGGGAGGCTGAGGCGAACAGATCATGAGGTCAGGAGTTTGAGACCAGCCTGGCCAACATGGTGAAACCTTGTCTCTACTAAAAATACAAAAATTAGCCAGGTGTGGTGGCGGGCACCTGTAATCCCAGCTACTTGGGAGGCTGAGGCAGGAGAATCGCTTGAACCTGGGAGGCGGAGGTTGCAGTGAGCTGAGATCGTCCCATTACACTCCGGCCTGGGTGACAAGAGCAGGACTCCGTTTCAAAAAAAAAAAAAAAAAAATCGTGGTCTCTGATGTCAGACATAGCTGAGTTCTGACACTGCCTTCTTCTAGCTATGTGGTTTTAGGCATGTTGTTTATTTTTTATTTATATTTGTATCTTATTTTATGATTATTTTTCTTATTATTTTTTGACAGAGTCTCACTCTGTCGCCCAGGCTGGAGTGCAGTGGCGTGATCTCAGCTCACTGCAACCTCCGCCTCCCAGGTTCAAGCAATTCTCCTGCCTCAGCCTCCTGAGTAGCTGGGACTACAGGCGCATGCCACCACACCCAGCTAATTTTTGTATTTATAGTAGAGATGGGGTTTCACCATGTTGGCCAGGCTGATCTCGAACTCCTGACCTCAAGTGATCTGCCTGCCTTGGCCTCCTAAAGTATTTTATTATCTTTTTTTAAAAAAAGAGATGGAGGTTTTACTAAGTTGCCCAGGCTGGTCTTGAATTCCTGGACTCAAAGAATCCTCCTGCTTTGGCCTCCCAAAGTGCTGGGATTACGGTCATGGATGTGATTACCACCACACCCGGCCTGAACACACTGTTTAATCTCTGTGAATGCTCTTTTCCTCCTAGGTAAAACAGCATAATAAGAGTTCCTGACTCATAGGTTGCAACAAAAACTGAAGAAAATACTAAAAAGTGCACAGCATGGCCGGGCGCAGTGGCTCACGCCTGTAATCTCAGCACTTTGGGAGGGCGAGGTGGGTGGATCACGAGGTCAAGAGATTGAGACCATCTTGGCCAACATGGTGAAACCCCGTCTCTACTAAAAATACAAAAATTAGCCAGGCGTGGTGGAGGGCACCTGTAATCCCAGCTACTTGGGAGGCTGAGGCAGGAGAATTGCTTGAACCTGGGAGGCGGAGGCTGCAGTGAGCCGAGATCGCACCACTGCACCCCATCCAGCCTGGCGACTTGAGTGAGACTCCGTCTCAAAAAAAAAAAAAGCAAACAGCACACAAATTAGGCCCATGGTCAATGCTAGCTGTGGTCATTTCTATGATCATGCCCAGAAGCCCTGACCTGTCATTCGTGGCATGAAGTTGAAATGGTCCGATTCCATGGGGGCTGTCACTTCCCTTATACCAGTTGCTTAGCTCCAGGATGGCAGAGGCCACTCCTTTTTCATCTTTCTATTCTCAGAGTTGACCTACAAATAGGTGTTTGTCAAGTGGCCTAAATGGATTACCCACCCCAGCTCCTGTAGTTCCTGCCACATGGGACACCATGAGAATCTTCTTTTCTAGCTCTGTGCCAGGAAAGCTTTTGCTGCCTCCGAAGACCTGGGAAGTTTTCTACTTGGGGACAATTAGGCAACATGGCTCGAGGGCTGCTGCTGGTATCTGGAGTCTGTTAGCCTGGGTCCCTTCCCTTCCCATTCTCTTCCCCTCCCCTTCCCCTCCCCCTCCCCTCCCCTCCCCTTCCCCTCCCCTTCTCCTCTCCTCCCCCTCCCCTTCCCCTCCCCCTCCCCTCCCCTTTCCTTCCCCCTCCCCTCCCCTCCCCTTTCTTTCTTTCTCTCTCTCTTTCTTTCTTTCTTCTTTCTTCTTTCTTTCTCTTTCTCTCTCTCTCTCTTTCTTTCCTGTTTTTTTTTTTTTTGGAGTCTCACTCTGCTGCCCAGGCTGGAGTGCAGTGGCACGATCTCGGCTCACTGCAACCTCTGCCTCCCAGGTTCAAGCAATTCTCCTGCCTCAGCCTCCCGAGTAGCTTGGAGCTTGGACTACAGGCGCCTGCCACCACGCCCGGCTAATTTTTTGTATTTTTAGTAGAGATGGGGTTTCACCATGTTAGCCAGGATGGTCTCAATCTCCTGACCTCATGATCCACCCGCCTCAGCCTCCCAAAGTGCTGGGATTACAGGCATGAGCCACCACGCCCAGCTAATTTTTGTATTTTTAGTAGAGATGGAGTTTTACCATGTTGGTCAGGCTGGTCTTGAACTCCTGACTTTAGATGATCCATCCGCCTTGGCCTCCCAAAGTACTGGGATTACAGGCATGAGCCACTGCACCCAGTCTAACCTGGGTTTCAATCCCAGCTGTGTGGCTTGCATCCTGTGTGAACCTTGGTGGAGTTATTTCCCTCTCTGTGCCTCATTTCCTTATCTGCTAGTTTGGCCTGACACACAGGACCGGCTACATAATTTGCAGGGCCCGTTCCAAAATGAAACTTGAGGGCTCTTGTTGAAAAATTATTAAGGATTTCAAAATGGCCACCGTACAGCATGAAACCGAGTGTGTAATTGCATAGCTCATGCCCCCTGAGACCGGCTCTGCTGACACTCACCCAGAGTACGTGCTGGTTTTTTCCTATCTTGCTCAGTGCTCTGTCCACAGTCCCTAGAACAGTAGGTACAGACTGAATACATGTTTATTGAATAGGCCGGGTGCAGTGGCTCATGCCTGTAATCCCAGCACTTTGGGAGGCTGAGACGGGTGAATCACGTGAGGTCAGGAGTTCGAGACCAGCCTGGCCAACATGGCGAAACTCCGTCTCTACTAAAAATACAAAAAGTAGCTGGGTGTGGTGGCTCATGCCTGTAATCCCAGCTACTCAGGAGGCTGAGGCAGGAGAATTACTTGAACCTGGGAGGTGGAGGTTGCAGTCAGCAGACATCGAGGCATTGCACTCCAGCCTGGGTGACAGAGCAAGACTCCATTTAAAAAAAAAAAAAAAAGTTTATTGAATAAACAAACAAATAAATAACTAAATGGGCACTTTAAAATACAAATATTAGCTAGGCATGGTGGTGCCTGCTTGCAGGCTTGTAGTCCCAGTTACTTGGGAGTCTGAGGTGGGAGAATTGCTTGAGCCCAGGAGTTTGAGGCTACAGTGAGCTATGATTGCACCACTGCACTCCAGCCTGGGTGACAGAGTGAGACCCTATCTCAAAAAAAGAAAAAAAAAATTCCTCTTTATCCTTGATTTTAAGTGGTTTAATAATGATAGAACCCTATATAGACATATTAATTTATGCTGTTTGTTCTTGGAGTGTTTTTGATTTGAGGACTTATGTCTTTTTAGTTCTTTTTTCTTTCTTTTCCTTTTTTTTTTTTTTTTTTTTTTTTGAGATGGAGTCTTGCTCTGTCACCCAGGCTGGAGTGCAGTGGCACGATATTGGCTCACTGCAACCTCTGCCTCCCGGGTTCAAGGGATTCTCCTGCCTTAGCCTCCTGCGTACGTGGGACTACAGGTGCACGCCAACACGCCAGGCTAGTTTTTGTATTTTTAGTAGAGACGAGGTTTCACCATATTGGCCAGGCTGGTCTGGAACTCCTGACCTCAGTTGATCCACTTGCTTCAGCCTCCCAAAGTGCTGGGGTTATAGGCATGAGTCAACACGCCCAGACTAGTTTTTGAAAATTCTCATTGATTGTCCATCATATGTTGCTTCTCTGTGATTTTCTGCTGTTTTTCTAAAACTTCCATTAGCCCTATGTTGCAATCCCTCCATCTTTCTCCCATTTCTCATAATTGCTCTTTTGTGAATTTCATCTTTGGCTCCTAGTGCTCTTGTGTTGGTCTGGACCCTTCTAGTAACAGAACGGCCATCTGAATGGAGGTCCATGCAGGGTTTCTCTCTCTCTCTTTTTAGAGACAAGGTCTTTTCTTTTTTTTCTTGCTTCATTGTCTATGCTGCAGTGCAGTGGTGTAATCTTGGCTCACTGCAACCTCTGCCTCCCAAGTTCAAGCAATTCTCCTGCCTCAGCCTCCCAAGTAGCTGGGATTACAGGTGCATGCCACCACACCCGGCTAATTTTTGTATTTTTAGTAGAGATGGGGTTTCACAATGTTGGCCAGGCTGGTCTCGAACTTCTGACCTCAGGTGATCTGCCTGCCTTAGCCTCCCAAAGTGCTGGGATTACAGGTGTGAGCCACTGCACCTGGCCTAGAGACAGGGTCTTGCTCTGTTGTCCAGGCTGGAGTGCAGTGGTGCAATCCTAGCTCACTGCAACCCCCAACTCCTGACTTCAAGAGATCATTTCTCCTCAGTCTTCAGAGCAGCTGGGACTACAGGTGCATGCTACCATGCCTGGCTAAGGTTTCTCTCAAAAGTGACACTGAGATCTGAAGGGTGGCAAAATGTCATTTAGGAACAGGGGAAGGTAGGGCTGGGGGAGTCCTCCAGGCAATAGAAACAGGATTTATAAAGATGAGATGGTGCCTGACACAAAGGGCTGGGATGGGTGCAGATTGGAAGCCACCAGAAGGCTCTAGCCCAAGAGAAGACTTGACACATTGGCAGATTCTTCTGGCTGCCTTGTGGAGTAGAGGACAGGAGAAGGTCAAGGGCAGGGGTAGGGAATCCAGCCTGGAAGTGACTGCAGCCTAGCTGAGAGAGCCGTGGTGGCCAGGACCACTGAGGTAGCAGTGGGGATGGAGAGAGAGGAGGGATGCAGAGATGTTTAGGACATGAGCTGGCTGGTGGTGGTAAGGGGGTCCAGGGTCCAGCTGCCACTAGGAGGGTGGGTAGGTTTGGGCACAACCCCTTGTCTTTCTGATCCTTGTTCAGGTGAGATCCCCCTGCACAGATTTCACCTGCCTTTTTTTTTTTTTCCTGAGCCATTTCAGACTGCCTCCTGGGGATGCGGTCTGCATAATTTTATTTATTTATTTATTTATTTATTTATTTATTTATTTAGACAGAGTCTTGCTCTGTTACCCAGGCTGGAGTGCAGTGGTGCGATCTCGACTCACTGCAACCTCTGCCTCCTGGGTTCAAGCGATCCTCCTGATTCAGCCTCCTGAGTAGCTGGGATTACAGGCACGCGCCACCACATCTGGTTAATTTTTGTATTTTTAGTAGAGACAGGGTTTCACCATGTTGGCCAGGCTGGTCTTGAACTCCTGGCCTCAAGTGATCCACCTGCCTCAGCCTCCCAAAGTGCTGGGATTATAGGCGTGAGCCTCTGTCTACAGAATCTTGTAGCCTACAAAATCTTCTGGCCTCTGTCTGCAGAATCTTCTCTCTACCCTGTGCTAGCCTCTCCTCTGACCCACTGGAAGTGTTAAGTCCATTCTTCTGGACTTTTGCTCCAGCTGTGATGAACACTATGCTTCTACCTCAGTCCTGAGCCTGGACCCAGCTGTGCAAGCCTGGCCAGACCCCTCTCCCAGGGCTGGACACCAATTTCATGTCTTCAGGTCCTACTGTAATCTAAACAGGCTATCCAGAAGAGAATCCTGCACCAGTCCAAGTGTGAGCAGGCCTGGAGACTCTGCTGCTGAACTGTACCCCCTGATGGCCAGCCTGGATGTCACCTCTATCCTGCTTGAGCCAGGCTCCCCGGATCCCTGGACCACCTCCACTCCAGACCAGACACTGGGGAAGCTGCTGGTCCCACACCATTTCTGAGTTTTCTCCTCTATCCTTCTGCTTAAAGTTCCCTTCAAGGTCTTAAGTGCAAGTCATCCCAGAAACCCAGGTAGGGGAGTAGAGAGGCCAGATATGGACAGGAAGGCTGCCAAGAAAGGGGTGTTAGTCGGGCACAATGGCTCAGGTCTGTAAGCCCAGAACTTTGGGAGGCTGAGGCTGGAAGATTGCTTGAACCTAGGAGGACTGCTTGAGACCAGCCTGGGCAACATGGCGAAACCCTATCTCTACAAAAAAAAAAAAAAAAAAACCCACAAAAATTAGCTGGACGTGGTGTGCACCTGTAGTCCCAGCACAGGGACTCTTCAGGAAGAGGTTGTAGTAAGCCCAGATCACACCATCGCACTCCAGCCAGAGAGAGAGAGAGAGAGAGAGAGAGAGATTGAGGAAGGAAGGAAACAGCCAGGCGTGGTGGCTCATGCCTGTAATCCCAGCACTTTGGGAAGCTGAGGTGGGCAGATCACTTGATGTCAGGAGTTCAAGACCAGCCTGGCCAACATGGGGAAACCCACTCTCTACTAAAAATATAAAATTAGCCGGGTGTGGTGGCACATGCCTGTAATCCCAGCTACTCAGGAGGCTGAGGCAGGAGAATCGCTTGAACCTGGGAGGCAGAGGTTGTAGTGAGCTGAGATCGCACCACTGCACTCCAGCTTGGGTGACAAGAGCAAAACTCCATCTAAAAAAACACCAAAAGAATGAAAAAAGAAATGAGTGTTATCAAGGAAGTTACCAGTTACCAGTGTGGGCAATTGAGCTTAAACCTGGTGGGGACCTCTGGGAGGCAGTACAGAATGTGGAAACCCATGGTTGTCCCACCTGTGTGGGGTCATGTGGCTAAGCTGTTTATACACCCATTTTCATCAGTCACTGGCTAAGAGCAGCCCCTGGGGGAGGGGCCTTCATGCATTTGCTTCTGCTCTGCCCTGGCAGGCTCAGAGACTCAGGCAAGGACTACAGATGCTCATGACCGAATGTCTCACCTGGGCCCGGAATGGCAGCATCAAGCACTCTCTCAGCCTAGCCCAGAAGTCAGAGTTCCTATTTCATCAGTTGCAAAGCAGAGACAATGCCATCTGCCTGATAGCAGAGCAAAAGGCAGGTGGGAGCAGGGTCCTCTGAGAGCTGGGGAGGGGCTGGAGTGGCCCTCAGTGCTGTGCACATGTGCCCTAGATACATGGGAATTGGACCTGGATCCCCCCTTCCCTCCAGCTCTGGCCACCGGCTCCTGCTGGTGTGATGTTCTTGTTCTAAAAACAGATATGTCACACCTCAAGCAGATTTGCAGTCCCTTGACAGCAGCCTCATCTGGCACATAAAGGACCTCTGCCTCTCTGCATGGCTTCCCAGGGCCCCGGAGAACAGTGAGGGCCAGTCCAAGGGGGCTGCTCCAGAGGGCAGCACAGCCCCGGACTCCATCTCCCCAGCCCCTGTGGGAAGGGGAATATTCCTGGAGTGGGAACCCAGTTGGTCTTAGAGCTCTGCTAACAGACGGTTGGTACCTCCGAAGGCTGAACTGGGGAACCATTTTATTTTGCTGCCCAGCCTCTTTTTTTTTTTTTTTTTTTTCAGATGGAGTCTCACTCTGTTGCCCGGGCTGAAGTGCAGTGGCACTATCTCAGCTCACTGCAACCTCTGCCTCCCAGGTTCAAGCGATTCTCCTGCCTCAGCCTCCTGAGTAGCTGGGATTACAGGTGCCCACCACCGCACCCAGCTAATTTTTGTATTTTTAGTAGAGATGGGGTTTCACCATGTTAGCCAGGATGGTCTCAATCTCTTGACCTCGTGATCCGCCTGTCTTGGCCTCCCAAAGTGTTGAGGTTACAGGCGTGAGCCACCGCACTGGGCTACCACCCAGCCACTTGGTTCCTCTGGGTGACAAGATTCAACATGTCCCTGAGGCTAGGAATTTCTGTTCAGAGCAGGGAGACCCTATCATCAGAGAGGAGCCTCCCACTTCAGGAATCCTGAGGCCCATGGAGCCTGGGTACCCTCTCTACTCTTCTCCCAGAAGGCATTTGCCCCAGGCACTTTGCAGACCAACCAGGAAGCATGGCAGAAGGCCAGGAATGGCTGGGGGCTGGTGGGAAGGATCAGGCCTGGCCCAGGCATTGCTGCTCTAGGGTCTCAAGGGTTCCCTGTCACTTTGGCCATTCTTCTGTTGCTAGTGTTCCTGGGCCCTTGACAGCTGGGATCATTGCGGCCTCCCCACTGGGGGTGCTGGGGCCAGTCCTAGCCAGGGCAGAGAGTGGGTCAGCCGTCTCAGCTCCTTGAGTGGTTGGTGCTGGTACTGGTCTCATGGTTTTAGACCTGGCACCCAGTGGGTATGGGGAGCCGTGGGCACCTGTGGGCCTACTTATGGAAGTCATCCTCTTCCCTTATCAGGTACCGCCAACCCTGTGGTGCAGCTGCTGCCTCAGTTTCCCCTTGTGTTCCAGGTCCCCACTGTGGCAGTTGCTCTTCCCTGAGATCCAGCCAGTGGAGCCGAGTCCCTGGTGTCTTGCTGACTTCCTGCCAGCCCCTGAACCCAGAACTCTCTCTTTCCCTTGGCCACTGGCTAGGAGCCTCTACCACTGAAAAAACTCAGTTTCCTAGCCAGGTACAGTGGCTCATGCCTGTAACCTCAGCACTTTGGGAGGCTGAGGCAGGAGGATCGCTTGAGAACAGGAGTTTGAGACCAGCCTGGGCAACATAGTGAGACTCCACCTCTAAAAAAAAAAAAAAAAAAAAAAAGCCAGGCATGGTGGTGCATGCCTGTAGTCCCAGCTACTTGGGGGGATTACTTGAGCCTGGGAGGTTGAGGCTGCAGTGAGCTATGAGGGGTGCCCCTGTACTCCAGCCTGGGAGACAGAGTATGACCCTGTCTCTGTAACCAAAACCAAAACCAAACAAACAAACAAAAAAGGAAAAAACCCTCATTTTCCTTCCCTGTTAATATGGGTGATAATGCCCACTCTATAGAGTTGTTGGAAGGCATACTGATAGCATTTTTACGCATTTGACACTTCCTGGTAGATAGCAGGTGCTCAGTAAAAAGTGACAATGGGCTGGGCACGGTGGCTCATGCCTGTAATCCCAGCACTTTGGGAGGCTGAGGTGGGCAGATCACCTGAGGTCAGGAGTTCCAGACCAGCCTGGCCAACATGGTGAAACCCCATCTCTACTAAAAATACAAAAATTAGCTGGGTGTGGTTGTGGGCACCTGTAGCTACTCAGGAAGCTGAGGCAGGAGAACAACTTGAACCCAGGAGGTGGAGGTTGCAGTGAGCCATTGCACTCCAGCCTGGGCAACAACAGTGAAACTCTGTCTCAAAAAAAAAAAAAAAGTGACAATGATCATTCCTGGTGTTAACAACAGACTTCCTTTTTTTGGGGGGTGGGGGACAGAATCTCCTGTTGCCCAGGCTGGAGTGCAGAGACACGATCTTGGCTCACTGCAAGCTCCGCCTCCTGGGATCACGCCATTCTCCTGCCTCAGCCTCCTGAATAGCTGGGACTACAGGCAGCTGCCAACACGTCCAGCTAATTTTTTGTATTTTTAGTAGAGACAGGGTTTCACCGTGTTAGCCAGGATGGTCTCGATCTCCTGACCTTGTGATCTGCATGCCTTGGCCTCCCAGAGTGCTGGGATTATAGGTGTGAGCCACCGCGCCCAGCTAATAACAGACTTATCTTTCTGCCTCTCACCTGACTCTGAGAGACTTTTGCTGCCATGATCTCTACATCTGAACTCCTCCCGAGAGCAGAGCTGCCCAGAAGGACCATCTGTGGTGATGGAAATATTCTATGAATGCACCATCCAATATGCTGGCCACTTGAACACACGTGGTCCTGGCCCTTGTGGGCACTGGAATTGTGAGCAGCGTGACTGAGTATCTTAGTCTATTTGGGCTTCTGTTACAGAAAACCATAGGCTGGGTGGCTTAACAACACACATTTCTCTCTCACAGTTCCAAGATTGAGGAACCAGCAGATTGGTGTCTGGTGAGGGCCCACTTCCTGGTTTGTGGATGGCTGTCTTCTCCCTGTATCCTCACATGATGGGGAGTGATATAGTTTGGCTCTGTGTCCCCCGCTTAAATCTCATGTCGAGACCAGGTGCAGTGGCTCACACCTGTAATCCCAGCACTTTGGGAGGCCGAGGTGAGCGGATCACCTGAGGCCAGGACTTTGAGATTAGCCTGGACCACATGGTGAAACCCTGTCTCCACTAAAAATACAAAATTAGCCGCGTGTAGTGGTGGGCGCCTGTAATCCCAGTTACTTAGGAGGCTGAGGCAGGAGAATCGCTTGAACCTGGGAGGCAGAAGTTGCAGTGAGCCCAGATGGCGCCACTACACTCCAGCCTGGGTGACAGAGTGAAACTGTGTCTCAAAAAAAAAAAACAAAAAAAGAAAAAAAAAGAGGTTTCATGTCAAATTGTAATCCCCAGTGTTGGAGGTGGGGCCTGGTAGGAGGTGATTAAATCATGGGGTGGATTTCTCATGAATGGGCTGGCACCATCCCCTCCATGCTGTTTTCATGGTAGAAGGTTATCATGAGCTCTGCTTGTTTAAAAGTGAGTAGCACCTCCCCACCTCTCTCTCATCCTCTTGCTCTGACCATGTGAGATGTGCGTGCTTCCCCTTTACCTTCCGCCATGATTGTAAGTTTCCTGAGACCTCCCCAGAAGCTAAGCAGATGTCAGAATCATGAGTCCTGTACAGCCTGTGGAACGTGAGCCAATTAAAACTCTTTTCTTGGCTGGGTGCGGTGGCTCACACCTGTAATCCCAGCACTTTGGGAGGCCAAGGTGGGTGGATCACCTGAGGTCATGAGTTCGAGACCAGCCTGGGCAACATGGTGAAACCCCGTCTCTACTAAAAATACAAAAATTTGCTGGACGTGGTGGCAGATGCTTGTAATCCAGCTACTCAGGAGGCTGAGGCAGGAGAATGGCTTGAACCCAGGAGGTGGAGGTGGCAGTGAGCCAAGATCATGCCATTGCACTCTTGCCTGGGTGACGACAGTGAAACTCCATCTCCAAAAACAAAACAAAACACCCCTCTTTTCTTTATAAATTACCCAGTCTCAGGTTTTTCTTTATAGCAGTGCCAGAATGGACCAAGACAGGGAGAGAGGAAGCAAGCTCTGTGATGACTCTTCTCGAAAGGCTGCTAATCCCATCAAGTGAATTCCACCCTTATAACCTCATCTCAACGTGATCACCTCCCAAACTTCTTGCCTCCAAATACCATCACATTGGGAGTTAGGAGTTTGACATATGAATTTTGGAGAGTCCACAAACATTCTGCCTGTAACACTAGAAATGAAATTTTGATTTCATTTTATCTATTTGTTTGAGACAGAGTCTTGCTGTCACCCAGGCTGCAGTGCAGTGGCATGATCTCGGCTCACTGCAACCTCCACCTCCCAGGTTCAAATGATTCTCCTGACTCAGCCTCCTGAATAGTTGGGACTATAGGCACCCACCACCATGCCTGGCTAACGTTTTTTTGTATTTTTAGTAGAGACAAGGTTTCACCATGTTGGCCAGCCTGGTCTCGAACTCCTGACCTCAAGTGATCCTCCCACCTCGGCCTCCCAAAGTGCTGGGATTACAGGGTGAGCCAGCGAACTTGGCCTTCCTTTAATTTTAATCAATTTAAATGTAAAGAGCTGCATGTAGCTAGGAGCTACTGAATTGGACAGCACAGCCTTAAGGAGAGTGGAAATCAGCTGAATCCAGTTGAAACAGGAGTTAAATCAGTTGGAGCCAGCCAACATTGGATGACCTTGGCTGAAACCACCTGAAACTGGTTGAAAGGAGCCACAAACTGTTCACAACCAGCTGAAGCTGAATTAACCTGGCTGAAACTGGATGAAGTCATTTGAAACCAGCTGAAACTGGATCAAACCAGCTGGCAGAGGTTGAAACCAGATGAAATCATTTAAGTAGGGTTTGTCATATTATTTTGCTTCTTGATGAACTAGTCCTGGGTTTTTTTGTTTGTTTGTTTTTTGTTTTTTTTTTTGAGAGAGAGTCTTGCTGTGTCGCTCAGGCTGGAGTGCAGTGGTGAGATTTCAGCTCACTGCAACCTTCTCCTCCCGGATTAAAGTGATCTTCCTGCCTCAGCCTCCTGAGTAGCTGGGATTACAGGAGCGCACCACCACTCCCGACTAATTTTTTTATTTTTAGTAGAGACAGGGTTTCATCATGCTGGCCAGGTTGGTCTCAAACTCCTGACCTCAGGTGATCCACCCATCTTGGCCTCCCAAAGTTCTGGTATTACAGGCATGAGCCCTGGTGCCCAGCAGCATAAACATTTAGTTTTATTCTAACAAGGCAGCTTGTACATTTTAAGATATAAAACTGAACATCTTTTTTCCTCTCCAGAGAAACATAAGGAAAACCAAGGAACTTTTTACAACAAACATTTTTAAACATTTACAAAGGTAGACAGAAGAGTACAGTGAACCCCTGTGGACCCACTGCCCAGCTTAAATAGCAATCAGGATTTTGCCAATGTGCTCCAAACTATCCTCCCCTTCCCCTCTTTTTCTTGGCTGGGATGTTTTAAAGCAAATCCTAGATATGTAGTAAAAAGAAAATGTAAAAATAAAACAGAACAAAAATTACAATGCAGAATACCATTTCCAAATAAGATCTGGCCAGGCGCGGTGGCTCATGCCTGTAATCCCAGCACTTTGGGAGGCTGAGGCGGGCAGATCACATGAGGTCAGGAGTTCAAGACCAGCCTGGCCAACATGGTGAAACGCCATCTCTATTAAAAATACAAAAATTAGGCCAGGCGCGGTGGCTCACACCTGTAATCCCAGCACTTTGGGAGGCCAAGGCGGGCGGATCATGAGGTCAGGAGATTGAGACCATCTTGGCTAACATGGTGAAACCCCATCTCTACTAAAAATACAAAAATTAGCCGGGTGTGGTGGCAGGCGCCTGTAGTCCCAGCTACTCGGGAGGCTGAGGCAGGAGAATGGCGTGAACCCGGGAGGCGGAGCTTGCAGTGAGCTGAGATCGTGCCACTGCACTCCAGCCTGGGCGACAGAGCGAGACTCAATCTTAAAAAACAACAACAACAACAAAACCCAAAAATTAGTCGAGCATGGTGGCATGCACCTGTACTCTCAGCTACTTGGGAGGCCGAGGCACGAGAATCACTTGAACCTGGGAGGTGGAGGTTATAGTGAGCTGAGATGGCACCACTGCACTCCAGCCTGGGCAACACAGCAAGACTCTATCTCAAAAAAAAAAAAATCTGTTAGGCTGAGGCTGGGTGCAGTGGCTCATGCCTGTAATTGCAGCACTTTGGGAGGCTGAAGCAGGAGGAACACTTGAGCCCAGGAGCTTGAGATCAGCCTGGGCAATGTAGCAAGATCCCCCAACTCTACAAAAATATAGAAGCCAGGCTTGGACCAGGTACATGCCTGTGGTCCCAGCTACTTGGAAGGCTGAAGCAGGAGGATCATGTGAGCCCAGGAGCTTGAAACCAGCCTGGGCAGTATCAGAGACCCCATCTCTACAAAAAATTTCAAAATTTAGCCTGGCATTGTGATGTGCACCTATGGTTCCAGCTACTTGGGAGGCTGAGACTGGAGGATCATTTGAGCCCAGGAGTTTAAGGCTGCAGTGAGCTATGATGGCACCACTCAACTCCAGCCTGGCTGAGCAACAGAGTGAGACTCTGCCTCTAAAAAATAAATAAATAACAAAAACTAGGTGTAGTGTGTAGTGGGTCATGCCTATAATTCCAGCACTTTGGGAGGCTGAGGTGGGAGGCTAGATTGAGCCTAGGAGTTTAAGACTAGCCTGGGCAACATGGCAAAATTTGTCCCTAAAAAAAATACAAAATTTAGCCAGGCATGGCAGTGCACACCTGTGGTCCCAGCTACTTGGGAGGCTGAGGCAGGAGGATCATCTGAGCCCAGGAGTTCAAGGCTGCAGTGAGCTGTGATTGTGCCACCACACTCCAGCCTGGGCAAAAGGGCAAAACCCTGCCTCAAAACAAACAAATATACAACAACAACAAAAACCCTCAAACAAGATCCTTTATGTTCTTCAGTTTCTCCATCAAGCAGCAGGGCCCAAGGTAGCATTAGAAGTGGATTTTCTTTCTTTTTTTTTTTTTTTGAGATGGAGTCTCGCTCTGTCGCCCAGGCTGGAGTGCAGTGGCACGACCTTGGCTCACTGCAAGCTCCGCCTCCTGGGTTCACGCCATTCTTCTGCCTCAGCCTCCCCAGTAGCTGGGACTACAGGCGCCCACCACTATGCCCAGCTAATTTTTTTTTATTATTTTAGTAGGGACGGGGTTTCACCGTGTTAGCCAGGATGGTCTCAATCTGCTGATCTTGATCTCGTGATCTGACTGCCTCAGCCTCCTAGAGTGCTGGGATTACAGGCGTGAGCCACCGCACCCGGCCAAGAGTGGATTTTATATCTAAAGCTACAGTTTAAACTACAAGGGCGTCTGCTAAATACCACTCAAGGAGAAGCTAAGTTGTCAAAATGCCCACTCAACCCTCCCAAACATCTCAAACCCACCCTTTTCTGATCTCTACTCCAACGTCTTTTGTTTTTGTTTTGTCTTACACCAGGAGAAGAGAGAGATTCGTGTTGACAAGCCCTTGTTGTCCAGAGTCACACGGATACAGCTGTGGGGAAGGAAGGAAGGCTGCAATGCTGCTGTTTCCATGAACATGCCTGGCACCCTCCAGGTGTCAGCAGGGCCAGGGGAGTGGAGAACTGGTCTCCCTCTCCGCTCCTCTATAGAACACAGTAGTGTGAGGATTCTGTACAGGTTTTGTTGGGAAAGAAAGGAGTAAAAAGGGACTTGGGACAGAAAATGTTTCCTCCTTTTCAAATACATTGTGCATCAGGATGTAGAGAGAGTGGAAGAGGGAGTTCAGAGGCACCAGGTGACCAAACGTAAGAGAAAAGAACAGTCTGGGTGTGGTGGCTCATGCCTGTAATCCCAGCACTTTAGGAGGCCGAGGCGGGTGATTCATCTGAGGTCAGGAGTTCAAGACCAGCTTGGTCAACAAGGTGAAACCCCATCTCTACAAAAATACAGAAATCAGTCGTGCGTGGTGGTGGGTGCCTGTAATCCCAGCTACTCGGGAGGCTGAGGCGGGGGAATTGCTTGAACCCGGGAGGTGGAGGTTGCAGTGAGCCCAGTGCACTCCAGCCTGGGTGACAGAGCGAGACTCCGTCTCAAAAAAAAAAAAAAAAATCAGATGACCCGCTGTGGAGCTGACTCTATTTCCAAATCAGGATTTTCATCAAGGTAAAAATCTAGGCTAGGCTGGGTGGCTCCAGCCTGTAACCTCAGCACTCTGGGAGGCCGAGGTGGGCAGATTGTTTGAGCTTGGGAGTTCAAGACCATCCTGGACAACAGGGTGAAATATCGTCTCTACCAAAAATACAAAGAATTAGACAACCGTGGTGGTGTGCACCAATAGTCCCAGATACTTGGGAGGCTGAGATCAGAGAATCACTCGAACCCGGGAGGTGGAGGTTGCAGTGAGCCGAGATTATGCCACTGTACTCTAGCCTGGGTGACAGAGTGAGACTCTGTTTCCAAAAAAAAAAAAAAAAAAAAAAAGTAGGGCTTAAATCGGGAGAGTGACATGATATCAGATCATTACACTTGCGAAAATCATTACACTTGTGAAAAGATGAGTGTCATGAATACTTAGTGTTGGCAGAGATTTGAAACAAAGAATTCTCTCATATGTGCTGGCGGGAATGGAAGTTGTACAAACACCAAGGAAACCCCAGCACCAGCAATGGACTCACCCACACCCCATGACCCAGCAGCTCCACTCCTGGGTGAATGTTCTAGAGAGGTGTGTGTGTGCAGGAACGTTCATCACAATGTTCACAGTGGTGCTGGAAGGACCCAAGTGTCCACCGGCAGGAGAAATGAACAAATGCACTGTGGCATATTCTTTTTTTTCTTTTTCTTTTTTTTGAGACAGAGTCTCACTCTGTCACCCAGGCTGGAGTGCGGTGGCGCAATCTCGGCTCACTGCAACCTCCGCCTCCTGGATTCAAGTGATTTTCCCACCTCAGCCTACCGAGTAGCTGGGACTACAGATGTGTGCCACCACACCCAGCTATTTTTTTTTTTTTTTTTTTTTGAGACGGAGTCTCACTCTTGTAGCCCAGGCTAGAGTGCAAATGGCATGATCTTGGCTCACTGCAAGCGCCGCCTCCTGGGTTCACGCCATTCTCCTGCCTCAGCCTCCTGAGTAGCTGGGAATACAGGTACCCGCAACCATGCCTGGCTAATTTTTTGTATTTTTAGCAGAGACAGGGTCTTAGCCAGGATGGTCTCGATTTCCTGATCTCATGATCCACCCTCTTTGGCCTCCCAAAGTGCTGGGATTACAGGCATGAGCCACGGCACCCGGCCCCGTCTAATTTTTTGTATTTTCAGTAGAGACGGGGTTTCGCCATGTTGGCCAGGCTGGTCTCAAACTCCTGACCTCAGGTGGATCTGCCCACCTGGGCCTCCCAAAGTGTTGGGATGACAGGTGTGAGCCACTGCACCTGGCCATTGTAGCATATTCTTAGAATGGAACAAGAAAGAAGAAGCTGCTTCTTCATTCAACAACATGTATGAATCTCATGTTCAACATGTATGAACATAACGATGAGACCAAGGAGTAACACACGAAAGCATGTACAAAATATGATTCAATGCATACAAAGTCTTTTACTTTTATGTGTATATATATATATATATATATATATATGATATGGCTCACTGCAGCCTCCACCTTCCAGGCTCAATTATATATATTATATAATATATATGATATAATATAATGTATAATATAATATATATGATATAATATAATGTATAATATAATATATATTATATAGTATAATATAATATATATTATATAATATAATATATAATATAATATATAATATATATAATATAATATATAATATATATAATATAATATAATATATATTATATAATATATAATATGTATGATATATATATTATATAATGTATAATATATTATATAATATATATATATTTTTTGAGACGGAGTCTCGATCTGTCGCCCAGGCTGGAGTGCAGTAGCGCAATCTTGGCTGACTGCAAGCCCCGACTCCTGAGTTGAAGCGATTCTACAGCTTCAGCCTCCTGAGTAGCTCAGATTACAAGGCGCACGCCACCATGCCCTGCTAATTTTTGTATTTTTAGTAGAGATGGGGTTTCGCCATGTTGGCCAGGCTGACTTTTTAATATTTTTAAACTCTTATTTCAATAGCTTGCAACATTTTTATTTCTGAGATTTTAGTGCACCTGTCACCCGAGTAGTGTATATTGTACCTGATGTGTTGATTTTTATCCCTAGCACCCATCCCCCCACCCATGCATGTCAAATTTAAGAACAGGCAAAACAGGTCAGGTGCAGTGACTCATGCCTGTAGTCTCAGCACTTTGGGAGGCCAAGGTGGGTGGATACCCTGAGCCCAGGAGTTTGACACCAGCCTGGGCAACATGGTGAAACCACATCTCTATTAAAAAATACAAAAAATTAGCCAGGCATGGTGGCGTGCACCTGTAATCCCAGCTACTCTGGAGGCTGAGGCAGGAGAATCACTTGAGCCCAGGAGGTTGAGGCTATAGTGAGCTATGATTGTGCCGCTGCACTCCAGCCTGGGTGACAGAGTGAGACCCTGTGTCAAAAAAAAAAAAAAAAAAAAGGCTGGGTGCGGTGGCTCACGCCTGTAATCCCAGCACTTTGGAAGGCTGAGGCAGGCGGATCACGAGGTCAGGAGATTGAGACCATCCTGGCTAACACGGTGAAACCCTGTCTCTACTAAAAATACAAAAAATTAGCCGGACGTGGTGGCAGGCACCTGTAGTCCCAGCTACTCGGGAGGCTGAGGCAGGAGAATGGCGTGAACCCAGGAGACGGAGCTTGCAGTGAGCCGAGAACGCACCACTGCACTCCGGCCTGGGCAACAGAGCAAGACTCCGTCTCAAAAAAAAAAAAAAAAAAAAAAAAAAAAGACCAGGCAAAACAATAGTATTCAAGAATACATATTTCGGTGGGATAAATGATGAAATTATTTTATTTTATTATTTCTTTCTTGAAGACACCACTGCCACCCAGGCTGGAGTGCAGTGGTGTGATCATGGCTCACTGCAGCCTCCACCTTCCAGGTTCAAGTGCTCCCCTGCCTCAGCCTCCTGAGTAGCTGGGACTATGGGGCACAGACCACCACACCCAGCTAATCGTTTTTATTGTTTGTGGACATGGGGTCTTGCCACGTTGCCCAGGCTAATAGATAGTGAACTTATTTTAAAGGAGCAAGAAAAAAATGTCCATCCGCACATGAATGGATAAAGAAAATGTGATATATACATACAATGGAGTATTTAATTCAGCCTTAAAAATAAGGAGATCCTGTCATTTGTAACACTATGATTGAACTTGGGGATGTTATGCTAAGTGAAAGGTCAAGGTGGGCGGATTATATGAGGCCTGGAGTTCGAGACCAGCCTGGCCAACATGGTGAAACCCTGTCTCTACTAAAAATACAAAAATTAGCCAGTCGTGGTGGGGCACACCTATATTTCCAGCTACTTGGGAGGCTGAGGCAGGAGAACTGCTTGAACCTGGGAGGTGGAGGTTGCAGTGAGCCGAGATTGTGCCACTGCACTCCAGCCTGGGAGATAGAGTGAGACTCTGTCTCAAAAAAAAAAAAAAAAAAAGAGTCAAACTCACAGAAGCAGAGAATAGGCTGGTGGTTGCCAGGGGCTGGGAGGAGGGGAAATGGAGAATTGTTCTTCAATGGGTGCAAAGTTTCTGTTATATAAGGTGAATAAATTCTAGAGATCTGCTGTCAAAATAGTACCTATAATTCACAAGCCACCAAGCCAGACCAGGTCTCAGTCTGCAGTGAGCCTATGCCCCAGGGTTGTGCCTTTTACAGATTTCTCTCAGTTCCATCCCCACTGCCCTTTAGGCTACATAGGAAGGCTGGGGGAGCTGGAATAGGTATTTCTCTTATCCAGTTGTGGAAGGAGGTGGGTGAGGTTGGATATTTTCTTTTCCGCAGGCCAATTAGGCTCTGGAAAAATAGTTTCAATAGAGGGCAGGCCTCGCTAAGAAGAACAGAATGTTCTAGGCATTTAAAAAATATATTTTATTTATTTTATTATGTATTCATGTATTTTTGAGATGGAGTCTGGCTCTCTTGCCCAGGTTGGAGTGCAGTGGCAAGATCTCGGCTCACTGCAACCTCTGCTTCCTGGGCTCAAACCACCCTCCCACTTCAGCCTCCTGAGTAGCTGGGACTACAGGTGCCTGCCACCATGCCTGGCTAATTTTTGTATTTTTTGTAGAGATGAGGCTTCGCCATGTTGCCTAGGCTGGTCTCTAATGCCTGGGCTCAAGTGATCTTCCTGCCTTGGCCTCCCAAAGTGCTGGGATTACCGGCGTACCCACCACACCTGGCCTCTAGGCAGATTTTTATGTTTTTATTTTAAATTTAATTTTAATTTTTATTTTTTGGTATCTAAAATACCAAAATACCAAAATACCACTCTGTCACCCAGGCTGGAGGGCAGTGGCATGATCTTGGCTCACTGCAACCTCCGCCTCTTGGGTTCAAGCAATTCTCCTGCCTCAGCCTCCCAAGTAGCTAGGACTACAGGTATGCACTGCCGTACCTGGATAATTTTTGTATTTTTAGGAGAGATGGAGTTTCACCATGTTGGCCAGGCTGGTCTCGAACTCTTGACCTCAAGTGATCTGCCTGCCTCAGCCTCCCAAAGTGCAGGGTTTACAGGTGTGAGCCACTGCGCCCAGCCTAGGATTTCTTTGTCTTCTTCCAGTAAGTGTTAGTTCAACCTCTCCTCTCCCTACTATTGTTTCTTACCGAGTCCCTCAGCAATCCTCCAAAAACCATATTATAGATCTAAAATTGCTCTTCAATTCTGGAATTCAAAAAGGTCTGGAGGCTGGGTGAGGTGGCTCATTCTGGTAATCCCAGCAATTTGGGAGGTTGAGGCAGGAGGAGGGCTGGAAGTCAGGTGTTCAAGACCACCCTGGGCAACATAGCAAGATCCTTGTCTCTGTATCTCTACATCTCTACAAACAATGAAGAAATTAGCTGGGTGTGGTGGCATTCACATGTAGTTTCAGCTACTCAGGGGGCTGAGGCAGGAGGATTGTTTGAGCCCAGGAGTTCAAGGATGCAGTGAGCTATGATTGCACCACTGCACTCCAGCCTGGGTGACAGAGTGAGACTCTGTCTCTTAAAAAAAGAGGAGGCATGGGTGGACACGGTGCTCATGCCTGTAATCCCAGCACTTTGGGAGGCCGAGGTGGGCGGATCACTTGAGCTCAGGAGTTTGAGACCAGCCTGGCCAAGATGGTGAAACCTCGTCTCTACTAAAAATACAAAAATTAGAGGGAGGTGGTGGCGCAAGTCTGTAATCCCAGCTACTCAGGAGGCTGAGGCAGGAGAATTGCTTGAACCTGGGAGGCGGAGGTTGCAGTGAGCTGAGATTGTGCCATTGCACCACTCTGCACTCCAGCCTGGGTGGCAGAGTGAGACTCTATCACACACACAATTAAAAAAAAAAAAAAAAAGAAGAAGGGGATATTAAGATATTCAGATAGAGACACCAGGGGTGTGTGTGCACAGAGGAAAGACCATGTGAGAACCCAGCAAGAAGGCGGCCATCTGCAAGCCAAGGAGAGAGGCTTCAGGAGAAACCACCCCTGCCAACATCTTGATCTTGGACTTCCAGCCTCCAGAGCTATGAGAAAATAAATTTCTGTTGTTTAAGCCACCTGGTCTGTGGTATTTTGTTATAGCAGCCTGAGCAAACTAATACAGCATCTCAAAGATGCCTCTAACCCAACTCCATTCCCACCCTAAGAAAGAAACTGTGGAGAACCTGCAAGTTCAAGGGTATAATTTTGAGGTCAATACAGTAAGTCTGTCCTTTTAAATAGACCAGACCCGTGAATGTAAATGCCAGCTCCCAGCCCCTCCCAGGAAGGCTAAGTCTCAGCCCCAAAGAAAAAGAGGAAAAGCCAAGGACACTCCCTGCCTCCCTCATCCCCTCCTTCCCCTCCATGGGGCTGGCTGAATGGGAATCTCATGAACTCCTCAGCCCTCGCAGGCTTCAGCCCCGTGGGACTCTCCTTTGTGGTCAGAGAGTTATAAATTTGCCTTGTCATGGCACAGCCAGCAGGCCTGCCCTGTCCTCCTTCTAATCAGGTCTGCAGACCCCAGAGCCTGCCACTCACCTGCTACTATCCTGGCAGCACGCAGCCACCTTCCCAACAGAGGCACCGATGATGAGCACACGGGTCAAAGACCTTGACCCTGCCATAGCTTTCTCCAGACCATGGCAGCGTGGAGGCTGCTCCAGTGTCTGGGCCCGAAAGCTGGGTTTCCCTATCGGCCCTTCTCCCAGCCTCTCTCATCATTAAAACAGCCATCCTTCATGGCATCCTGCATCCAGACTCGCCGTGCATTGATCAGCTCTATTAACCTACTTTTCATTCCAAAGCCACACAGCCATTCCTACCGTTTCTGTCCTGTGTAAATCCTCACTGAAAGCACACTGCACGCCCTTTGTCTTCCTGCTATTTTTTGTTTGTTTGTTTGTTTGGTTTTCTACTCTTTTTTCCTAACGGTTTTTCTCTCTCCAAGGCACATGATCCCACAACCCATGTGATTTAAAAATTCTCTCTGGGGCCGGACATGGTGGCTCACATCTGTAATCCTGGTACTTTGGGAGGGCGAGGCGGGTGGATTGCTTGAGATCAGGGGTTCAGACCAGCCTGGCCACATGGTGAAACCCCGTCTCTACAAAATACAAAAAGTAGCGGGGGGTGGTGGCGCAGGTCTGTAATCCCAGCTACTCAGGAGGCTGAGGCAGGAGAATCGCTTGAACCTGGGAGGTGGAGGGTGCAGTGAGCTGAGACTGTGCCACTGCAGTCCAGCCTGGGTGACAGAGCAAGACTCCATCTCAAAAAAAAAAATTATCTTTGGAAGAGTGAAATTCTGTCATTTGCAGGAACACGGGTGAGCTTGGAGACCATTATGTTAAGTGAAATAAGTCAGGCACAGCAAGACAAATGGGCTGGGTGTGGTGGCTCGTGCCTGTAATCCCAGTACTTTGTGGAGGTGGGGGGATTGCTTGAGCCCAGGAGTTCGACACCAGCTTTGGTAACAGAGAGAAACCCCATGCCTACACAAAATAAAAATAAGAAATTAGCTAGGCGTGATGGTGTGCCCCTACAGTCCTAGTTACCAGGAAGGCTGAGGCAGGAGGATTGCTTGAGCCCAGAAGGTTGAGGCTGCAGTGAGCTATGATTGCATCACTGCACTCCAACCTGGGTGACAGAATGAGACCCTGTCTCAATGAAAAACAAAAGAAGACAAATGCCGCACGATTGTGTTAACATGTGGTAGCTAAAAAAGTTAATCTCAGAATTAGAGAGGAGAGGCCAGGTACGGTGGCTCACATGTGTAATCTCAGCACTTTGGGAGGCCAAGGCAGGCGGATCACCTGAGGTCAGGAGTTCTAGACCAGGCTGGCCAACAGGGTGAAACCCCGTCTCTACCAAGAATACAAAAATTAGCTGGGAGTGGAGGCACATGCCTGTAATCTCATCTACTCGGGAGGCTGAGGCAGGAGAATTGCTTGAACCTGGGAGGCAGAGGTTGCAGTCAGCCGAGATTGCGCCACTGCACTCCAGCCTGGGCGATAGAGGGAGACTCTTTCTCAAAAACAAAACAAAACAATTTATTTTCTATATTCAAATAGGTAGAAGAGCAGATTTCGAATGTTCCCAACACAAAGAAATGATAACTGAGGAAATGAATCCGCTAATCACCCTGATGTGATCATTACACATTGTATACATATATTGAAATATCACCTGTATCCCGTAAATTATTACAATTATTATATAAACATACAATTATTATACATAAATTAAAAATAATAAAAGCAAGAAAGAGTTCTTTTTGGCATTTTAAACAGAATTCCCCCTTTTGCTCGTGAATTTGAGAGGCAGTGTTCGAATCACAGCTTGGTTAGCGTGTGACCTCAAGGAATGTTTGTTATCTGGGGCTGCTCAAACAAACCATCCCACAACTTAGTAGCATTAAATGGATTGCCCCAAACTTAGCGCCTGTCGTGATTTCTTTGGACCAGCGATTCTGGAAGTAGTTGGCTGTGCAATTCTGGCTGGAGGCAGGTGGAGGGGTGGAGGGAGTAAGGAGGTGGGCGGGGGTGAGAATGGGGCAGTGAAGGATGGGGTAGTGGAAGGCTGGCTGGGGATGCGTCTTCATGTTGTCTCAGGGCACATCCTAGGGTTAGCTTGGGCTTCCTTGCAGCATGGTGGCCTCAGGGCAGTGAGTCCATTTACACAACAGCTCAGGGCCACCGCGTACATGTTTTAGACTAAATTGGAGGCTGAAAAACATCATAACATCACTTTTGCCCTACTCAACGACTATCCTGTTACTAAGCTTGGGCCAAAATTAAAGGGGGGGGTCATAGGCCCCCACCTCTTTTTTTATTTTCAGACAGGGTCTCCCTCCGCTGCCCAGGCTGGAGTGCAGGGGTGCAATCATAGCTCACTGCAGCCTTGACCTCCCAGGCTCAAGCAATCCTCCTGCTTCAGCCTCCCAAGTAGCTGGGACATGGGCATGCATCATCACACCTGGCTAATTAAAAACTTTTTTTTTTTTGAGACAGAGTCTCGCTCTGTTGTCCAGGCTGGAGTGGAGTGGCACGCTCTCGGCTCACTGCAACCTCTGCCTCCTGGGTTCAAGCAATTCTCCTGCCTCAGCCTCCTGAGTACCTGGGATTACAGGTGCCCAATACCACACCTGGCTTATTTTTTGTATTTTAGTAGAGACAGGATTTCACCATGTTGCCCAGGCTGGTCTCAAACTCCTCAGCTTAGGCAACCCGCCTGCCTTGGCCTCCCAAAGTGCTAGGATTACAGGCACGAGTGACCATGCCCAGCCTAAAAACTTTTTTTTAAGGGATGGGATCTTGCTAGGCTGCCCAGGCTGGTCTTGAAGTCCTGGCCTCAAGCAATCCTCCCACCTTGGCCTCCCAAAGTTCTAGGATTACAGGCGTGAGCCACCATGCCTGGCTGACCCTCACCTATTTTTTTGTTGTTGTTTGAGACAGGGTCTATCTCCATCTCCTCGGCTGGAGTGCAGTGGCTTGATCATGGCTCACTCCAGCCTCAACCTCCTGGGCTCAAGCAATGCTACCACTTCAGCCTCCCGAGTGGCTGCGACTACAGGTGTGCACCACCACACCCTGCTAATTTGTGTATTTTTTGTAGAGATGAGGTCTTGCTATGTTGCCCAGGCTAGTTTCAAACTCCTGGCCTCAGTCAATCCTCCCACCTTGGCCTCCCAAAGTGCTGGGATTACAGGTGTGAGCCACCACCTCTGGCCAGCTCCCACCTGTTGATCAAAGGAGCATCAAAGAATTTGCAGCCTCCAGAAGGAGGTCATTTCCTGCCTCTGAGTCTCAGTTTCCACATCTATGAAATAAAGTTAATGATCCTTCACTCCAGGGTTGTCGTGAAGGCTAAATTAAGTTGTATTTGGAAAAATATGTGGGGCACAGTAGGTGTGTTTCTCACACCCAGAGTCAGAGTGTTTAGCAGAGGGTTAGTAGTTGCCTCCAGGGCATGAAGGGCTCTTCCTGACCCTAAGTGTGAGGAACGCTTTGGGTTAAAAGATTGTACTTTTCTGCATTCAGCTGAAAGGTGGAGGGCTCAGTGAGGTGGCTCACACCTGTAATTCCAATGCTTTGGGAGGCCGAGGTGGGAGGATCACTTGAGCCCAGGAGTTTGAGAGCAGCTTAAACAACACAGTAAGACCTTGTTTCTACACACACACACACACACACACACACACACACACACACACACAAGCCAGGCGTGGTGGCATGTGCCTGTAGTTCCAGCTACTTGGGAGGCTGAGGTGGGTGGATTGCTTGAGGCAAGGAGTTTGAGACAAGCCTGGTCAACATAGTGACACCCCATCATCCCCCAAAATCATTTTTCTTTGTTTTAAGGCAGAGCCTCACTCTATTGCCCAGGCTGGAGTGCAGTGGTGTGATCTCACCTCCTTGCAACCTCTGCCTCCCGGGTTCAAGCGATTCTTGTGTCTCAGGCTCCTGAGTAGCTAGGATTACAGGTGTGCACCACCATGCCTGGCTAATTTTTGTATTTTTAGCGGAGATGGGGTTTTGCCGTGTTGGTCAGGCTGGTCTTGAACTCCTGGCCTCAAGTGACCCGTCTGCCTTGGCCTCCCAAAGTGCTGGGATTACAGGTGTGAGCCACTGTGCCCAGCCACAATAAATCATTTTTTAAAGGTTAAATTTAACCTCATTTAAGTAATACATATAAGTCTCATTGAATAATTGAAGCCAGTTTGTGAGGTAAAGTCTAATATTATGTGCATTTTAATTCTTAGCGTTTAATTAAAGCCTCATAAGTACAAATAAAAACAGGACTTGCTATAACAGGTTGCCACCTATTTTCTTTAAAGATGACGAGCAGCATCTTACTTGCGTTAACACAAGTCATCCACATAACAAATATAGATAAGAAAAGTGGCCAGGTGTGGTGGCTCATGCCTCTAATCCTAGTACTTTGGGAGGCCGAGGCAGACAGGTCACTTGAGGTCAGGAGTTCGAGACCAGCCTGGGCAATATGGTGAAACCCCATCTCTATCAAAAATACAAAAATTAGCCTGGCATGGTGGTGGGCGCCTGTAATCCCAGCTACTTGGGAGGCTGAGGCAGGAGAATTGCTTGAACCTGGAAGGCGAAGTTTGCAGTGAGCCAAGATCATGCCACTGCACTCCAGCCTGGGTGACAGAGCGAGACTCTGTCTCGAAAAAAGAAAAAAGAAAAGAAAAGAAAAGAAAAGTAAGGCACTTAGAGGGTAAGTGGCTTCACTCGGTACTAAGTAGGGGAGTGTGGATTTGAGCCAAGCTGTGGGTTCAAACCACATCAACACCTGCTATGCCTGACTGCGTCTCCACACTGCTGGGAAGGTTGACTGAATCTGCCACTACCTCCCTGGGGTGCATGTGCTTACCAAACCATTGCATTATGTAAAAGGCGGTGCTGTAGGTTTTTAGTTTTTTAATTTTTATTTTTTTGAGATAGAGTCTCACTCTGTCACCCAGGCTGGAGTGTAGTGGCATGATCTTGGCTGACTGCAATCTCTGCCTTCCGGGTTCAACCGATTCTCTTGCCTCAGCCTCCTGAGTAGCTGGGACTACAGGCCCACACCACCACGCCTGGCTAATTTTTGTATTTTTAGTAGAGACAGGGTTTCACCATGTTGGACATCATGGTCTCGGTCTCTTGGGCTCATTATCTGCCTGCCTCGGCCTCCCGAAGTGCTGGGATTACAGGTGTGAGCCACCGTGCCTGGCCTCTAGTGACCTCATTTTAACTTGATCACCTCTGTAAAGACTCTGGTTCCAATAAGGTCACCTCTAAGGTCTGGAGGGTCATGGCTTCAATACATGAATTAGGGGTGGGGGGCACACCATGCAGCCCATAATACTAGCGTATCTGGTTATGTTAAACTTGCTATAGCCGCAGTCTCGCTGACTTGGATATGGTACCATGGGAAGGGCCCTTAAAGATCATCTTATCTGGTTGGGCTCAATGGCTCACGTGTGTAATTCCAGCACTTTGAGAGGCCAAGGCAAGAGGATCGCTTGTGACCAAGAGTTCAAGACCAGTCTGGGCAACAGAGCAAGATGCTATATCTACTACAGGCATGCACCTGTAGTCTCAGCTACTTGGGAGGCTGAGAGAAGAGGATTGCTTGAGCCCAGGAGGCAACAGAGAGCTGATTGTACCACTGCACCCCAGCCAAGGCAACAGAGACCTTGTCTCTAAAAAACAAAAACAGGCCGGGTGCAGTGTCTTATGCCTGTGTTCCCAGCACTTTGAGAGGCAGAGGCGGGTGGATCATTTGAAGTCAGGTGTTCAAGACCAGCCTGGCAAACATGACGAAACCCTAAAATACAAAAATTAGCCGGGAGTGGTGGTGGGTGCCTGTAATCTCAGCTACTCGGGAGGCTGAGGCAGGAGAATCGCTTGAACCTGGGAGGCAGAGGTTGCAGTGAGCCGAGATGGAGCCACTGCACTGCAGCCTGGGTGACAAGAGCGAAACTCTGTCTCAAAATATTAGGAAAAAAAAAGAGAGAGAGCCTCTTTTCCATCTCCCCACCACAGAGTTGTCTTCAGTAATTTCATTCCCTTTTTTCCTGAGGATTCACTGGGTTTCTGGGTCCCAGAGGGGAAGTTCTCTTCAAGGCACAGAAACCACGACTCCGCAGAGAACCGCAGAGACGGCAGCATGACCAGACCACGGACAGGTGTGGAGAAGCTGCTGGGCTGAAACTTGGGCTGAACTTCCGCTGCAGGTCGACTTATTCCCATCAGCATCAAAGCCACTGGAGGGGGTCATCCACTAGCAAATGAAGTGGGGGCACAGATTGGAGGCTGTTTCAGAAGGTCCCACTGAGCCACGGACTCAAGGCCTGGCCACAGCCCTCCCAAGTGAGGCCCAGATCATATTTCACCACGCTCAGAAAACCTTGTCAGCTCATTTCAGTCCACAGTGACTTTGCTTTCTTTAGGATCTCTCTTGCACTGTCCAACTCAGAGAATTTCAAATCTGAATGGATTCCAATGACGGAGCTAAATCAGGCCTCACCTCAGTTTTTTAATTACAATCAATAGGGCTGGGTCCCAGCAGCTGTGTCTTAATGGTCCTCCATGTGATCCTCATGCTGAAAGGCTGGTATTTGAAAATCCCTTTTTTTGGGGAGTGAAGGGTTTTTTTAGAGAGAGGCCTCACTCTGATGCCCAGCCTGGAATGCAGTGGTGGATCACAGCTCACTGCAGCCTCGAACTCCTGGCCGCAAGAAATCCTCCCACCTTAGCCAACCAAAGTGTTGGGATTGCAGGAGTGACCACTGTGTCCAGCCAGGAAAGCCCTTCTGTTTCACTTGAATGATATTTCTGCAGCATACCTACAGCCATTGTTGTATTAAACGGCATCATTGCAGGAAAAGAAAAGGTGAGAGGTGACTGTTTTGCTTTTTTCTGAACATATCAGACCAAACCTGGGCTGTCTGGCACTTTTTTTTTTTTTTGAGTCGGAGTCTCACTCTGTCGCCCAGGCTGGAGTGTAGTGTCGTGATCTCGGCTCACTGGAACCTCCACCTTCCCGGTTCAAGTGATTCTCCTGCCTCAGCCCCGCAAGTAGCTGGGATTACAGAAGTGCACTCCCACGCCCAGCTCATTGTTTCTGTATTTTTACAGAAAAACAGACAGGTTTCACCATGTTGGCCAGGCTGATCTCAACCTCCTCACCTCTGGTTATCTGTCGGCATCGGCTTCCAAAAGTGCTGGGATTACAAGTGTGAGCCACCGCGCCTGGTTTGCCCATTTTTTGACAATGTATCAACATCATCTAAGATGGGCACTGCCTCAGTGTAGTGTGTCTAGACAAGGTGGCCGGAACAGAGAGGAATATGCATACCAGGCTTAAAGACGGGTTAAATCAGAGCTTTTCATCCCACAAAAGAGCAATTTTAATGAGGCCAGAACATGGATGTTCTAATATTTGAAAGCCTGTTAACTAGGAGAGAGAGAGAGTAAAGTGATCTGTTGTAGGAGGACACACCCAGCTCTGACGGTTTAAAGCGTCATGAATGCAAATTTGAACTCCAGAAAAGCAGAGCTTCCTAACAATGGGACTTCCACAGCAATGGGATTTCCTTCCGCATTCAGTTTGTGCCTTTCCCATGAGCGAGAGACTCCTAGGAGAGCCGCAGCCCGTTAGGAAGCCATGTGGGAACTCATCCACAGGTTCTCTTTTTTTTTTTTTTTGAGATGTAGTTTTGCTCTTGTTGCCCAGGCTGGAGTGCAATGGTGCGACCTTGGCTCACTGCAACCTCCGCCTCCCAAGTTTAAGCCATTCTGCTGCCCCCGCCTCCTGAGTGGCTGGGATTACAGGCACCCACCACCATGCCTAATTTTTTGTATTTTTAGAAGAGATGGGTTTTCACCATGTTGGCCAGGCTGCTCTTAAACTCCTGACCTCAAGCGATCCACCTGCTATGGCCTCCCAAAGCGCTGGGATTACAGGCGTGAGCCACTGTGCCTGGCCGGAACCCACAGGTTCTTTGGATGGTCTCTGAATGTCATGAAACTCTTTTATATTTAATTAAAAAAATTTTTTTGACACAAGGTCTTGGTGTGTTGCCCAGACTGGAGTGCGGTGTCACGATCACAGCTCACTGAAGCCCCTAACTCCTAGGCTCAAGCAATCCTCCTGCCACCTCAGTCTCTCAAGTTGTTGGAACACAGGTGCCAGCCACGACACCTGGCTAATTTTGTTTCGTTTTGTTTTGTTTTGTTTTAGAGATGGGCTCTTGCTATGTTGCCTATACTGGTCTTGAACTGCTGGCCTCAGGCAGTCTTCCTCCCTTGGCCACCCAAAGAGATGGGATTACAAGCATGAGCCACTGTGCACAGCTGAGATTTTTCGACTTAGTCTTTTTGTACACCCAGTATCTTATAGAATATCCATAATATAGATTCATAAATAAACCATTTCCTTCAATGGTATAAATAAATAAACCACTGCTAAAAATGGTGGAATTTTCTGAGTTAGGAGCAATACATATGATACAAAACTTGATATATAGAGTTTCTTAGCCAAACTGGAGGGGCTGGCTTTAGGTGATCCGTGGACTCCCTGAAATTGGGGACACCATTGGAAATATGTGTGAACTCATGGGCAGTTTCCTATGATTTCCAGTCCTCAAAATATCTCTTGGACTCAAAGATGCCTTAGGGCAGAGGACGCGTGTACCCCCAGTACAGAATCTCGGACAGTGAATGTCAGTAGACATTCGGCAGAAAAGCTCTGTCAAATTGAGTGCTCTGATGTGACTTTTTCATCAAGTCAATGTTCCTGGGATCTCTTGTACATGATAATCTCACTCTTGTAAGGTTTCATCGTTTCTGCTTACCCTACTTTTCTTTCCCATCCTGATCCCTCTCCCACCAGACTGGACTCTGAAACGGGCATGTACAGAGAAGAGGAGACCACAACACGCTTCAAGCTTTGAGTGGAGAGGACACAGCCTCTGCTGGGACAGGGAACAGAGGGATGCGGAGACCCTGAAGATGCTTTTGGACAGTGGTCTGAGGTTGGGACAGTGGCAGGAGATACCATTCACCCAGGATCTCCAGGACAAGAGATCAGCCTGGCAGTTACATGTGTTTTTGTTCAAACTGGTTGCCAGGTTGGCATGAACGATGACATCAGAGATTCCGACCTTCCTGATTGGAGGGACCGGACTCTGTCGGCACCTGGCAGTTCAGTTGGACAACAGTAACTTCCCAGAGCTGTTCTCCACTCCTGACTTCTCCCAGCCTCGAGAATTGATAACACACTCTTCTGGATCCCAGCAGTGTCCAGAAGAAGACCAAGGACAGAACAGAGACTAGGTTCGGTGAGATGGGACAGATTTTGGGAAAGATCATGATGAGCCATCAACCGCAGCCCCAGGAAGAGCAGAGCCCCCAGCGGAGCACCTCAGGGTACCCCCTCCAGGAGGTGGTGGATGATGAAGTGTCGGGACCATCAGGTGAGGGGACTGGAGGAAGAAGAGGTGGCATAGGATTGACTAAGACGAAGGAAGGGGGCCAGGCGTGGTGGCTCACCCCTGTAACCCCAACACTTTGGGAGGCTGAGGCGGGCAGATCACCTGAGGTCAGGAGTTCAAGACCAGCCTGGTCAACATGGTGAAACCCCATCTCTCCTAAAAGTACAAAAATTAGCCAGGCGGTAGTGGTGTGTGCCTATAATCCCAGCTACTTGGGAGGCTGAGACAGGAGAATCACTTGAGCCTGGGAGGAAGAGGTTGCAGTGAGCCGAGATCGTGCTACTGCACTCCAGTCTGGGTGACAGAGTGAGACGCTGTCTCGAAAAAAAAAAAAAAAAAAAAAGAAGAAGAAAAAAAAAAGAAGGGTCAGAGGTCAGGAAGGAGAACCTGGGGAGGGTGTGTGGGAAGAATGGAGAAATTCAGGCTGGGTGCAGTGGCTCACACTTGTAATCCCAGCACTTTGGGGAGCCAAGGCAGGCGGATCACTTGAGGCCAGGAGTTTGAGACCAGCCTGGCCAACATGGTGAAACCCTGTCTCTACTAAAAGTACAAAATTGAGCTGGGCATTATGGCAGGCACCTGTAATCCCAGCTACCTGAGGGGCTGAGGCAGGAGAATAACTGGAATCCGGGAGATGGATGTTGCAGTGAGCTGAGATTGCACCACTACACTCCAGCCTGGGTGACAAAGCAAGATTCTGTCTCGAAACAAAAAAAAAAAAAAAAAAAAAAAAAGAGGGACTCAGAGAGCCAGGGACCAGGGAAGGATATGAGGCAGTGTTCTGAGGACAGAGAGAGGGAAGAATGGGGAGGGGAAGGAGTGGCACATGGGGTTGAGCAGAGGAGAAAGTCAGAAAGGTGGCTTGGAGAAGCCAGCAGTCTGCGAGGCTGGGGAGGATGGAGAGTGGTTTGGGGTTTGGGGTCGGGGTCTAACGTGATCAGCTGCAGAAGCATTACACGGTGGCCTGGTTTCTTTACTCAGCCCCTGGGGTAGATCCCAGCCCCCCACGTAGGTCCCTTGGCTGGAAAAGGAAGAGGGAGTGTTTGGATGAATCTGACGATGAGCCAGAGAAGGAGCTCGCCCCTGAGCCTGAGGAGACCTGGGTGGCGGAGACGCTGTGTGGCCTCAAGATGAAGGCGAAGCGACGGCGAGTGTCGCTCGTGCTCCCTGAGTACTACGAGGCCTTCAACAGGCTGCTTGGTAGGAGGACACCCCAGAGAGCACCTCCAATCCTGTTCTTTCTAAAGAGGAAACTTCCAATAACCACACTTTTCCAATGGGAAAAATATGCCCCAGTGGGTGAGCTCTCCATGCGGGAGGACTCTGAAGTGATCACTCATGAGGGACACTTAGGAGACAACAGAGGGTTAGGTAGACTTGATAAAGGTCAGTGCTTGGGATAAGAAAGCTTGGTTTTGGGCCAGGCGCTGTGGCTCCCGCCTGAGATCCCAGCACGTTGGGAGGCTGAGGCAAGAGGATTGCTTGAACTCAGGACTTTGAGGCTGCAGTGAGCTATGACTGCACCACTGCACTCCAGCCTGGGTGACAGAGCAAAACTCTGCGTCAAAAGAAAAACCAAGGCTGGGCACAGTAGCTCATCCCTGTAGTTCCAGCTACTCGGGAGGCTGAGACAGGAGAATTGCTTAAACCCAGGAGGCAGAGGTTGCAGTGAGCCAAGATCAGGCCAATGCATTCCAGCCTGGCCCACAGAGCAAGACTCTGTCTCAAAATAAATTAATAAATAAATAAAAATAAAAATCAAATAAAGAAAAACAAAATCAAAAATCAAAAAAGTGGTTTCAGCTGTGCCCTCTGAAACTTAATGTTTCTTACTGACTTTTCTAAACCTAAGTGTTTCCATCCATAGTGAGGGATACCAAGGCCATGGTCCCACCCTGATGTGTGACTGTCTCATGAGGAAATGATGGGAATTCCTTTATGACTCTGCAGTGGTCCCTCCGTGTCTGCTGGAGGGGGTCCTGGCTGTTTCCCAGTTCTACATCCTGTAGATTCTCACACCCAGGGCCTCCTTCGGCCTCTTCTCAGGGGAGTCTCAGAGCAGGAGCCTCTCTCCCTTGCCCAGTGAAAGTCATTCTCCCCTCTCCCATCCACCTCACCCGCGGCCACAATCCTGAGACTTTCCCCCGGGAGGCACACTTCTCCTCACTGCCCTGCTGCTCCCACGGAAACCCTGTCCTGCTTCTCATGCTGATATCTGCTCTCTAATCACAGAGGATCCTGTCATTAAAAGATTCCTGGCCTGGGACAAAGATCTGAGGGTGTCGGACAAGGTAAGGTTGTTCTCTATGTAACTGTGTTCCTGTTCTAACGCACGGCCAGGGGGAGGGCGCAGCTTCCAAACCCACAGTTCTCCCTCCACCACCTCCCACCAGATGCTCCTACAGTTTGTTTTTGTTTTTGTTTTTGTTTTTGTTTTGTGAGACACAGTCTTGCTCTGTTGCCCAGGCTGGAGGGCAGTGTCTCGATCTTGACTCACTGCAGCTGATGCCTCCTGGGTTCAAGCGATTCTCCCACCTCAGCCTCCAAGCAGCTGGGATTACAAACATGAACCACCACGCCTGGCTAATTTTTGTGTTTTTAGTAGAGACGGGGTTTTGCCATGTTGGCCAGATTGGTCCCGAACACCTGACCTCAGGTGATCCACCCGCCTTGGCCTCCCAAAGTGCTGAGATTACAGACGTCAGCACTGTGTCCGACCAGCTCCCATGGTCTTGAGTCTTGGCACCCACACATTTTTTTTTCCGAGACAGAGTCCAGCTCTGCTCCCCAGGATGGAGTACAGTGGCATGATCATAGCTCACTTTAATTCCTGGGCTCAAGCAATCCTCTTTCCTTAGCCTCCTGAGGAGCTGGGACTAGGCACATGCTACCATGCTCAACTAATTTTTGAAATCGTCGTAGAAACAGGGACTCGCTGTGTTGCCCAGGTTGTTCTCCAACTGTTGGGCTCACATGATCCTCCTGTCTCCACCTCTCAAAAAGTACTGGGATCACAGGCTTGAGCTGCCACTCCCGGCTATTCTTTGTCTTTTTATGATTTGTCAGCATCTCCGTCAGGATTCTGCTGGTCTCTTGCAGAGTGAATGAGTGGCCCCTGCCTCTCCTATGGGTCCTTTGGGATCTGAGCCCTGGGCCACAGTCTGGCTGCAGCCCTGAAGCTCCTGGGCCCTCTACTCTCAGCTCCTTGGGACAGTTCTCTGCCTGGCACACAAAAGACCCTCCTGACACCAGCCGACCTAGACACACCCCCTCCAAAGATCCCATGGGAGCCCACCATCCTGGGAGCATCACCGAAAACCCTTCCTCCGGCTTCTCGGATTTGCATCCGACCTTCGAATACCCCTCCACCCCGCAATTTCCACATGAGCACAGTCACCCCAATGCTGAGGTCCCTTCTCTGATGGGCAACCCCTCCCCAGACCCCCATTCCACTATATCCACAATCTTCCTCTCCCAAGATGTGACCTCTCCCTCTCTGTGTTCCTTTCTCTCCATCAGTATCTCCTGGCTATGGTCATAGCGTATTTCAGCCGGGCCGGCCTCCCCTCCTGGCAATACCAACGCATTCATTTCTTCGTGGCTCTGTGAGTGGTTTGCTGCCTCCTATCCATCAATATCCAATGCCCTGGGACAGCGGGGGAAGTGGGATTCCAGCCTTTCATTTATTCTTTCACCTATTTGTCCTCTTTACTCTGTGTACAAAAAAGACAGGATTATAGTATCTTAGACTGTTATTTCTAAAAAGAAACTCAGGCTGTGCATGGTGGCTCAGGCCTGTAATCCCAGCACTTTGGGAGGCCGAGGCAAGCGGATCACCTGAGGTCAGGAGTTTGAGACCAGCCTGGCCAACATGGCAAAACCCCGTCTCTACTAAAAATAGAAAAATCAGTCGGGCATGTTGGTGTGCACCTGTAATCCAAGCTACTTGGGAGGCTGAGGCAAGAGAACCCCTTGAACCCAGGAGGTGGAGGTTGCAGTAAGCTAAGGTTGAGCCACTGCACTCCAGCCTGGGCAACAGAGTGAGACTTTTTCTCAAAAAAAAAAAAAAAAAAAAAACAGGCAGAAAAACCAAACTCCAATGCCAGTGTACAAATAAAAGAGTAAAACAGGCCAGGTGCGGTGGCTCACGCCTGTAATCTCAACAGTTTGGGAGGCCGACGTGGGCGGATCACAAGGTCAGGAGAGCGAGACCATCCTGGCTAACATGGTGAAACCCTGTCTCCACTTAAAAAAAAAAAAAAATACAAAAATTAGCCGGGTGTGGTGGCGGGCGCCTGTAGTCCCAGCTACTCAGGAGGCTGAGGGAGGAGAATGGCGTGAACCTGGGAGGCGGAGCTTGCAGTGAGCCGAGATCGCACCACTGCACTCCAGCCTGGGCGACAGAATGAGACTCCGTCTCAAAAAAAAAAAAAAAAAAAAGAACAAAAAACAAAAGGAACCATGAACCGCTCCTAACGGGAGAAGAAAAGGAGCGGAGGAGCGGACGTGACACTTCCCCCAGCAAGCAGACATTTCCAGTTCTTCTCTCTCTCTCCTTCCCACATCAACCGCAAAAGCCATCAACCTCCTCCGGCTTCCCGTGACAGAGGTCACAGTCCAGGTCCCCCTTGCATCACTCGAATCCACTGTCAAATGCTCCCTGCTGGGGTTTCCTGGAGTCTCTCCCCAAGCCAAGGGGCTTCCTAGTGCAGCCTGAACATCTTTCCAAAGCACGACAACCTCACTGCCCACCTGAACAACTTCCTTAGCTGATGTCTTTCTCTATCGAGGCCAGGGTCCACAGTGCCAATTCCACCCTCTCTACAATCTCTACAACCACACTGGCTCGCCATCTTGGTGTTTCCTGGCTTGGCTTCACTGCTCCTTCCAAATGCCCTCCACTTGACTTTGCATTTGTGTTTTCTGTCTGGGTGTCCCGCACACATGTGGTTCTGAAGGGAAGGACCCATTCCTTGAAGTCGGTTCACCCCACAGCCTCTGTGATGCCTTCCCTCATCTTCCAACTTCTGCATGCCCGTAGCTCTCCAGTTACATCCTATTATAATGTGACATTGGGATTAGGTCATCTCCCCTGATTACTCCCAGTCCCATTAGACTAGATGCCTGTAGAAGGCAGGGTCCTGGCAAAATATCAGTGTATTCAATTGCTTTTTTTTTTTTTGAGACAGACTTGCCCTGTCCCCTAAGCTGGAGTGCAGTGGTGAGATCATAGCTCACCGCAGCCTCCATATCCTGGGCTCAAGCGATCCTCCCACCTCAGCCTCTTGATTAGCTCCGACTACAGGGCTGTACCACCACACCTGGACAGTTATTTATTTATTTATTTATTTATTTATATATTTATCAAGACAAGAGTGTTGCTGTGTCTCTCAGGCTGGAATGGAGGGGCCCAATCTTGGCTCACTGCAACCTCCGCCTCTCCTGGGTTCACACAATTCTTATGCTTCAGCCTCTTGAGTAGCTAGGACTAATGGGTGTGCCACCGCACCAGGCTGATTTTTGTATTTTTAGTATAGATGGGGTTTCTCTGTGTTGACCAGGCTGGTCTCAAACTCCTGGTCTCAAGCAATCCACCTGCTTCAGCCTTCCAAAGCGCTGGGATTACAGGCATGAGCCACCGCGTCTGGCGTATTTTTTATATTTTTAATAGAGACGAGGGTCTTGCTATGTTGCCCAGGCCTGTCTCAAACTCCTGGCCTCAAGTGATCCTCCTGCTTCGGCCTCCCAGTGTGCTGGGATTCCAGGCATAAGCCACCACTCTTGGTCACCAGTTGGGTTTTTGTCTCCATCCTGAAGGAGTGGGAGACGCCCTTGATCAGGTCTCTGTCCAGCAGAGCCCTCCTGAGGAAGGCATGGCTCTCTGCAGGGTGGGTGCCAGTCCTGAGCTAGGGACGGTCCCTTACCTTCCTCTCTGGGAAGCTGACCTCAGCCGGAGGTCTCTCCTGGTGGTGCCCCTGAGCAGCAACCTGATTTCTGTCCTCAGCTATCTGGCCAATGACATGGAGGAGGACGACGAGGCCCCCAAACAAAACATCATCTACTTCCTGTACGAGGAGACCCGCTCTCATATACCCTTGCTCCATGAGCTTTGGTTCCAGTTATGCCGTTACATGAACCCGAGGGCCAGGAAGAACTGCTCTCAGATAGCCTTGTTCCGGAAGCATCGGTTCCACTTCTTCTGTTACATGCACTGCAGGGCTTGGGTTTCCCTGGAGGAGTTGGAAGAGGTGGGTGGGGCCTGGGGACGTGGAGGATGTGGGGAGGAATCGGGTGGGCTGGAGGCTGGATGAGGGGAGAGAGGGGTATCCTGGGGAGTCCCCGTCTTCTCAAAGCGTGTTTGTTTTTCCAGATCCAGGCTTATGACCCAGAGCACTGGGTGTGGGTGCGAGATCGCGCCCACCTTTCCTAGAGCTCCAGGGACCGTGGAGGCCTGAGGTCATCGGCCTGAGAGAAGGTACATCTGCATCCTCCGGGGTAAAGGCAGAATATTGGGGTCTATTTCGGAAATCCAAGGAACCCAATTGCTTGATCTGGCTTCAAGCCTGGGCAACGTGGCGAGATCCCCTCTCCACAAAAATACAAAAATTAGCCAGGCGATGTGGGAGGCATCTCTACTCCCAACTACTCAGGAGGCTGAGGCAGGAGGATCGCTGGAGCCTGGGAGGTAGGGGCTGCAGGGAGCCCTGATCCTGCCACTGCACTCCAGCCTGGGTGACAGAGTGAGACCCTGCCTCAAAAATAATCATAAATACTGAGTTCGGGGAGGTTCATTATGATTGATGCACTTGAGTTACCGATTTGGGTCGAGGGTTCAGTGAAGCTTTGGTTTACATCTTGTGCAGCTAACCATGTTGAGCACAGAGCATGAGACTTCGTCATGAGGAGGGAGGATTATGGATTAGGCTTCTGGACTCGTGGTTCGTGATGTTGTCACATTAGAAACAGATCTAGCACGGTTACAAATTTAGATCTGAAGTGACACAAAAGGCCCCAGCTGTGATGAAGTCCAAAGCCACATTCTCTGAGGGTGCCCTAGTCCCTGGGAAGACCCACCCAAAGTCCTTGCTATGAAGCAGATCACTGGGGCTGACCTTGGGTGTATTAAGTTTTGGAGTCAGGGTCACCAAAGTGTGAGTTTCACAGTTGAACACGATGGTTCAGAAGCAGGGTATAGAATGAAAGGCAGGAGATAAAATTGTACTTCTCAATTGCTCTGAACTCTAGCTAGACTTGACATGGGATGTGAATAACCTTCCTGTCTAGAGAGCTGCCTCCTTGAAGTGTGACATTGTCTCTCTCACTTCCAGAACACCGGACCCAGGGGAGATGTGGATTTTCAGCAGGAACTTTATTCCAATGCTAATGGCAGACATCAGGAAGGAGGAGAGGAACCATTTGTGCAGATCATCTAGAAGAACCTGGACCATTCTTGACAGAGCTGAATACAGTGATCACGTTGTCCTCCAAGGAGTAGGGGTGGGGTGGGGTACTTCTAGGAGTCCTTGGAGAAAAGTAAGAAACCAGGAGTGTTTCCAGTTCCACCCTTTCCTGTGGCACCACCTCCCTTTTTATATTGCTGAATGCCAACCTCCCTGGGGCGGAACCTGGAGGTCTTGTTTCTTATGGACTTGGTTGCCACAGTCCAGGAGCATTTGAAGGCACAGTGCAGGGGCTCAGATTGGCACAGAATTCTTTGTGAAATATGAGTGCCACAGACTGTAACAGATAGCTTCATGCACACTATGCATTTTATTGGTTTGTTTGGAAAATGTTGGCCATTGAATTATTAATAGGTTTATTTCAAATAGTTTGGAAATTGTTGTACTTTTGAAAACATGCTGTTCCTGTAGAGTTTTTTGATGAGAGTTATAGTTGTTATATATACATAAAGATAATTTTCTTTTCATTTTTAAGTGAGAATTCTTTTTATCCTAAATCTTTTATTATCTTTAAATTTTTTTCTGTATTATTATATGTGCTCCTGAAGCGAGCACTCTTTTTATCTGTGATACTTCCATAATAATCTCTTCTATTTATAGCTATTGGTAGTTCCCCACCAGAAAAAAACATAATTCTGGTGATAGAAATTTTTATTTGCTGTTTAGGTTTGTGACTGAATTGTGAGAATTCAGTTGTGATTTTTAACATGTCTCAGATATATATACTAACACGTCTAATATATACTATCTATTTTATTGGTTTATTTTGAAAAACATGGGTATAGAATTATTTAAATATTATTTTATTTATTGAAATATTTATTAAATATATTTATTTATTTAAATATTATTATTACTTTAAATATTATTTTAAATATTTTGGAAATACTGGTATTTTTGAATAGATGCTGTTTCTATAAAGCTGTGTAATGGGTGTTATAACTGTTATATACACATACATACAATTTTGTTTTCCTTTTTAAGAGAGGATTCTTTTCATCCTAAATCTTTTACCTTTCAATCTTTGTATCTATTATTACACGTGCTGCTGAAGGGAGCATGGTTTTTATCTATGATACTTAGTTAACATATATATTACATTTATAGCTATGTGGTAGTTCCCCTAAATTCTTGTAAAAATAAATTTTTATTTGATATTTAGTGTATGTTTGAAATGTGAGAATTCAGATGGAATTTTTTATCTTGTTTTGGCATGTTTGTATGTTACTTTAAAGAGGATGTGCGTTCTAAAGGAGGACATGAGCTGTGTGTTTTCAAGAGAACAGTGCAGTGCATCTCTTGGGGAAACATAATAAAGATGAACTTTTCTCACCTTCACAGTGAGTGTGATCATATTGTGGTCTGGATTGATTATTTGCTGTCAAGTGACATTTTTCTTTAATGGGGTTGTGGTTATTTGAACATATTTATTAGCTTTGGAAGATAATCCTGTGCTGTTTTTTATGTAGAAAAAAACATAAGGCTGGGTGCAGTGCTCACACCTACAATCCCAGCAGTTTTGGAGGTCATGGCGGGAGGATCACTTGAAGCCTATTTTTAATTTTTATTTTTTAAAGAAAAACAACAGACGAGAAGGCTGATCCCAAGCTACAGGGTTTTTTTGTTTGTTTGTTTGTTTGTTTTGGAGACAGTCTCGCTCTGTCTCCCAGGCTGGAGTGCAGTGGCACAACCTCGGCTCCCTGCAACTTTCACCTCCGCGTTCAAGCAAATTCTCCTGCCTCAGCCTCCCAAGTAGCTGGGACTACAGGCACCCGCCTGTACGTCTGACTAACTTTTGTAAAAATAGTAGAGACAAGGTTTCACCATGTTGGCCAGGCTGGTCTCAAACTCCTGACCTCAAGTGATCCACCCGCCTCAGTCTCCCAAAGTGCTGGGATTATAGGCATGAGCTACTGTGCCCAGACCCCAGGCTAGAGTTTTAAAGCAGGAAATGAGAGAAAGATACTGAGAGAGGAAAACCAGGTGGTAAGAAAACTCTAAAGGTGGCTGGGCGTGGTGGCTCACGCCTGTGACCCCAGCAGGAGTTCGAGACCAGGCAGAAGAATCACTAGCAGAGAATATGTCTCCCCAACCCCTCAAAAAAAAAAAAAAAAGTCCAGGCGCGGTGGCTCAGGACTGTAATCCCAGCACTTTGGGAGGCTGAGGTGGGCGGATCATGAGGTCAGGAGATCAAGACCATCCTGGCTAATACGGTGAAACCCCATCTCTGCTAAAAATACAAAAAATTAGCTGGGCGCGGTGGCAGGCGCCTGTAGTCCCAGCTACTCCGGAGGCTGAGGCAGGAGAATGGTGTGAACCCAGGAGGCGGAGCCTGCATTGAGCCGAGATCGCGCCACTGCACTCCAGCCTGGGTGAAAGAGCGAGACTCTATCACAAAAAAAAAAAAGAAAGAAAGAAAAAAAGAAAGTTCCTGCAACAGTTCAAGCTGTGAAAGACAGGCACTCTGCCATGCAATTCTTTGTGATTTTTCTTTTTTATTTTTGGAGTCGGGGTCTTGTGCTGTCACCCAGACTGGGGTGCAGTGGTGCGGTCATAGCTCACTGCGGGCTCAGACTCAAGCTCAAGCGATCTTCTTATCTTGCCTTTCTAATTGCTGGGATTATAAGCATGAGCCACTGCACCTGGCCTGTGTGACGTAATTCTGATGTCAACTCCCTGATGTTACATCAAATGCCACAGGTTAAGGCCACCAGCCCCCGCTAGGCTGCCCTCGCTTCAGATGCAGCTGCAAGCTTGGGTGTCCACAGACCGCATGTACTTCTCACCAACTGGCTGCAAATTTGGAGGTTCCCACCACGTCCTCAGGTTTGATAATTCACTATAACAACCCACAGAACTCTGAAAAGCATGATACTTTCTCTTTCTTTATTTGAGACAGAGTCTTGCTCTGTCACCCAGGCTGGAGTGCAGTGGCCACCATGCTTGGCTAATTTTAGTATTTGTATTAGAGACAGGGTTTCGCCATGTTGGCCAGGCTGGTCTTGAACTCCTGACCTCAGGTGATCCGCCCACCTTGGCCTCCCAAAGTGCTGGGATTACAGGCATAGCCACTGTGCCTGGCTGACTTCTAGAGTTTCAATAACAGAGATGTGGTTCAAGAAGAAAAGGGAGACATGTTTTGTAGACAGCAGGAGCTTCATGAAAAGAAGCCAATGAAGGGCAGGATGTGTAGCTGTCTACCTACAGGAAACCAGCCAGGAGCCTCCCCACAGGGACTTCAGCACAGATGGCTGGGAAAATCTGCATTAACCTGAGCTCTGGACCTAAGAGAGGACAAGGCCTTGACTGTTTCTACAGACTCACAAGACGCAATCTCTGCAGTCCATGCCCGTGGTGTGATCTGGGAAACAGGGGGCCTTCTAAATGCCAACAGCAAGGAAATCAAATGTGCAACAGACAGAAATACCGGCATTGACACGGGCCATGGAAAGGCCTAAACAGATGACTGCAGTCCACTGCCAAGGTCATCAAAGGGGTGACTCTGAAATAATAAATTTCAGACGCCATGGCCCAAATAGCTGCACGAGGTGGGGAAGTCCTATGGCCCAAATAGCTGCACGAGGTGGGGAAGTCCTCCACATGCCTCTGCTTCCTTCAGTACCTCTTCATGAAATAAGCTGAGGTACTTCCCTGGGGAATTTCCTTTCTCTTTCTTTCTTTTGAGACAGAGTCTTGCTCTGTCGCCCAGGCTAGGGTGCAGTGGCGCGATCTCGGCTCACTGCAACCTCTCCCTCCCGGGTTTTGGCAATTCTTCTGTCTCAGACTTCTGAGTAGCTGAGATTACAGGTGTGTGCCACCATGCCCAGCTAATATTTGTATTTTTACTCGAGACAGGGTTTCACCATCTAGGCCAGGCTGGTCTTGAACTCCTGACCTCATGATCCACCCATCTTGGCCTCCCAAAGTCCTGGGATTACAGGCACGAGCCACCACACCCAGACTTCTTTTTTTATTTTTTGAGATGAAGTTTCGCTCTTGTTGCCCAGGCTGGAGTGCAATGGCGAGATCTCAGCTCACTGCCACCTCCTCCTCCCAGGTTCAAGTGATTATCCTGCCTCAGCCTCCCGAGTAGCTGGGATTACAGGCACCCAACACCAAACCCAGCTAACTTTTTGTATTTTTAGTAGAGATGGAATGTCACCATGTTGGCCAGGATGTCGTCTTGAACCCCTGACCTCTAATGATCTACCCGAATTGGTCTCCCAAAATGCTGGGATTACAGGCGTGAGCCACTGTGCCCAGCCCCTCCCATACCTCTTTTGGCCAAGGCAGTACAATTCAGAGAATCTTGCCAGGGAAGACTGGTAAATGGACATCAACATGATGCCTATGGCTCCTGGTGGATTTAGATACCTCCTGGTGCTTACTGATACCTTTACCAGTTACATGGGGGCTTTTCCATGCCAGACTGAAAATGCTGGAGATCACTGATCAACCTTCAACTATTTACTAGCAGAACACTGAGGGGACTCTGCAGTCACCAATATCTCCTATTGCACTTGGATAAACACCTCCCGGGAAATAGAGATGAATAGAAAGGAAATAGTTAAACAAGCAGAATGGCTACATTCCTTCAACCAGAAGGGTCCATTAGTCTGCTTTCACACTGCTATAAAGAACTACTGGAAACTGGGGAATTTATGAAGAAAAGAGGTTTAATTGACTCACAGTTCTGCAGGCTGTACAGGAAGCATGGCTGGGGAGGCCTCAAGAAACTGACAATCACGGCAGAAGGCGAAGGGGAAGCAGGCACGTTTCTGGCCATGGTGGAGCAGGAGAGACAGAGAGCGTGAAGTGGGAGGGCTGCACGCTTCTAAACAACCAGATCCCATGAGCGCTCACTCACTATCACGAGAACAGCAAGGGGGACGTCAGCCACCATGAGCCAATCACCTCCCACCAGGTCCCTCCCTCAACACTGGGAATTGCAATTTGACATGAGATTTGGTTGGGGATACAGAGCTGAACCATATCAAGGGTAGTTCAACCACTGAGATTGATTGATTGAGATGGAGTCCTGCTCTGTTACCTAGGCTGGAGTGCAGTGGCATGATCTCGGCTCACTGCAACCTCCGCCTCCCAGGTTCAAGCAATTCTCCTGCCTCAGCCTCCCTAGTAGCTGGGACTACAGCACACGCCACCACACCTGGCTAATTTTTGTATTTTCAGTAGAGACGGGGTTTCACCATGTTTGCCCGGCTGGTCTTGAACTCCTGACCTCGTGATCACCCTGCCTCGGCTCTTCTTTTGCTGGAATTACAGGCGTGAGCCACCGCACCCGGACAACCACTGAGATTTAGAAGGCAGTCGAGTCCACTATACCACACCTCACCTGGTTTCTTCCTCTGTTGGGGCCCCTCGTGGCCACTGTTCTGTTACTTTTTGGTCCCATTTATTTAAATGGATGGTGAGCTGTTTGTCCTCCAGGATCCAACACTTCCACCTTCAGCTTGTTGTACAACAATACCAGCCTTTCAAGCTACTCCGGGTGACCCCAGAACTCATCTGAACTCAGAAGCCCAAGAGTTTCATTCCTCTCACTTTAGGGGACTAAGTGCCCCTGGTCAGCATGAAGTCGATACAGAAGCATGACCTCCATCCCTAATCCCTCAAGAATGAGGAGTGGAAGGTGTTGGCAGGAGGGTGGGACGCGGTTTGTAAATCTGTAACTGCATCAGACCAAATCTACTTCAACTTTTTTTTTTTTTGATGGAGTTTCACTCTTGTCACCCAGGCTGGAGTGCAATGGCACGATCTCAGCTCACTGCAACCTCCACGTCCTAGGTTCAAGCATTCTGCTGCCTCAGCCTCTGGGGTAGCTGGGATTACAAGGGTGCGCCACCACGCCTGGCTAATATTTATATTTTTAGTAGAGACGGGGTTTCACCATTTTGGCCAGGCTGGTCTTGAACTCCTTGACCTCAGGTGATCCACCTGCCTTGGCCTCCCAAAGTGCTGGGATTACAGGCGTGAGTCACCGCACCCAAATCAGTTCAACTTTTATGTAATGAAGTTGTCAGTTGTTTTTCAATTGCCATCGACCCGCAGGTTGAAGGTCATGTACCCTGTGCATGCCCAGGTTAACCAAGCTTGCCACCGTGGAGTGGAACCTAAGAGCTCAGCCTGAAGAGCTCGGACCGGTTTAAGAACCAGACACCCCAAGGCAGGAGCCAGGATCCAATCAGATTGAGTTTTGGTGTCACCCCATGGCAGGATCCAGTCAGATCACACCTCCCAGCATTACTTTATTGCAAGATCCAATCAAATCACACCTCATTACCCTACGCTTATAAAACCTGACATAGCCCCCAGCTGTGTAAGGGAGATTTGAGTACTTCCTCCTGTGTTCTTGCTGGCTGACTTACAAAAAAGCTTTAAAAAAAAAAAGCCGGGCGTGGTGGCTCACGCCTGAAATCCCAGCACTTTGGGAGGCTGAGGTGGGCAGATCACTTGAGGTCAGGGGTGCAAGACCAGCCTGGCCAACATGGTGAAACCCCATCTCTACTAAAAATACAAAAATTAGCTGGGTGTGGTGACACACACCTATAATCCCAGCTACTTGGGAGGCTGAGGTAGGAGAATCACTTGAACCCAGGAGGCGGAGGTTGCAGTGAGCCAAGATCACACCACTGCACTCCAGCCTGGGCGACAGAGTGAGAAGACTCCGTCTAAAAAAAAAAAAGTTAAAATTAGCACCGAATGCTTTACAAGTAAAAATTTTTTAGCTGCATATGTTTAAGTAACTTTTTAGATTATAAGAAATACGCATGCAAAATGGAAAGACACAAAGAAGAGAGCAAAAAGTGCATGAGATCTCACATCCAAGGATAACCGCTGAGAACATGGAAGTGCTGACTCTTCAGTCTTTATACTATACACATTTAGGCCTGTTTTGTTTTTATAAAACTGTAATCATATAATACAGTTTTATAGTCTGCTTTTTAAACACAACAATTATATAACATTTAGCTGTTTCATTTGCATTCAAATTCATAAGGGTTCCAGTAACTCATTTATCAGAAAACCAAAAGAAATATTCTCATAAAAATATAAGTACATAAGGTCAGGCATGGTGGCTCACGCCTGTAATCCCAGCACTTTGAGAGGCCGAGGTGGGCGGATCACCTGAGGGCAGGAATTCGAGACCAGCCTGGCCAGCCTGGACGACATGGTGGAACCCCGTCTCCACTGAAAATACAAAAATTAGCTGGGCGTGGTGGCGCGCGCCTGTAATGGTAGCTACTCAGAAGGCTGAAGCAGGAGAATCGCTTGAACTTGGCAGGTGGAGGTTGCAGTGAACTGAGATCGCGCCACTGCACTGCAGCCAGGGCGCCAAAGTGAGACTCCATCTCAAAAAAAGATAAAAATAAAAAATAAAAAAAATGTATATATATGTATATATATTTTTCCAGAAAGGGTCTTACTCTGTCTCACAGTCTGAAGCGTAGTGACGCAATCATAGCTCACTGCAGTCTCAAGTTCCTGGGCTCAGGTGATCCTCCCACTTCAGCCTCCCAAGTAGCTGGAACTACAGGTGCATGCCACCATGCCCAGTCAATTTTTTTTTTAATTTTTCATAGAGACAGAGTCTCACTATGTTTCCCAGTCCTAATAAACATTATGTGATAAAAAGAAAAAAGTAAATCATCCTGAAGTTAAGTCTTTAATGAGAAATGCAAATAAAGCATTTCTCAATAAATTAGGGGAAGAGAATCAACTGAAGAATAAACATCTTTAGTAAATCTTTTGCTCATGTGCATTAACCAATACTCTTGAAAACCAGGATTAATTTACTGTACCTTCTTAATATTCCTTTGAAATTCTTTATGGCGCACAGGTAGCGTAGAAAATAACTGCTTCACGCTGACTGTCATCCCTCTGGGGTGGGGGTAGGGGGTTTTCTGGATGATTTTCCCATTGTGATCAAACACCAGTCGAGTCCCAACCTTCGCCGATACGTGGCAGGTAGAAATGGTGACATCACTGTGAGAGAATACCAGGCATGGTGTGTTCAGTGAGAGATCCGTGATGTTGGGCACTGACTACTCTTTTCTTCACTTGCTTTTCTCTCAAAACTTTCTTAAAAAGCTGATGATCCCTCTGAGATAACCGAGATCTAAACGGTTGAGGAGTCATCATAAAATCTAAGGTTTGGCATCTAAAAGACAGTGAGACAGAGAGCACTAAACACGCTTTGTTTTGATAAAAACTTTGACTTCGTTTTTCAGGTTGAATTGCAAAACCATAAATGATCTCAAGATTTATTGATTCTCAGAGATTTGTTTTGTTATTACTCTTCAAACAAAATTTTTTAAAAGAATTTTTTTAAAGAATTTTTTAAATTTTTAAAAAAAATTTTTAAAGAATCCAAAAGATATTATAATTAAAATGTATATGTAGGGCAGGGTGCGGTGGCTCGTGCCTGTAATTCCAGCACTTTGGGAGGCCAAGGAGGGCAGATCACTTGAGGCCTGGAATTCCAGACCAGCCTGGGCAACATGGCAAAACCCCATCTCTACTAAAAATACAAAAATTAGCCAGGAGTGGTGGTGCACGCTATAGTCACAGCTCTTCAGGAGGCTGAGGCACAAGAATCACTTGAACCTGGGAGGCAGAGATTGCAGTGAGCTGAGACTGTGCCACTGCACTCCAGCCTGGGTGACAGTGTGCGACTCTAAAAAATATATATATGTATGTATATATATATATGTGTGTGTGTGTGTGCGTGTGTGTGTGCATGTAATTATTTATAAAAATTTAGTATCTGTGCTATAATTAAATAGTGCTTTGGTGAAGTGTTTCCCTAAAAATTGATAATGAAAACCAATGGTAACTATCATTTATTACCTATATGTTATGTTCAATTTGAGAAGTTACTGTTTTAATAAGGGTAACCAATTTTTTTAACAATACTATTTGCTTCATTTCATTCATTTATTGCTCACATTTCAGAAGTACTAGGACTTAGATTGGCAGTGAGACAAAACAGAATTCAGAAGCTAGAAGCTGAGATATTGAGACAGAAAATTGTAAATAATAATGATTCCAATTAATTTTCAGAGAAGTTTTTCTAAGGGGTCAAGTGAATGGATAAAAATATTTTATCACCTCAGTGCACAAAGTGAGCTCAGAGCTTCCCCCCGAAAGCCAAAAGTTTCAACCTGAGTTAGGTCGGCAAACTCTTGAATCTTAGATGTGTGATGTTTCAGAGCTGAAAGAGACTGTAAAGTAAGGAATAAGATATCTCAAGTGCTATAACAACAAATATACATGATATCTAGTAACTGGCTTTAAAAAACTGTTTTTGTGTTTCCCAAGACAGTGTTACTCAAAATTCTAAGACATGTGGCCCAATTATTTTATAATAGGATTAGAAAAAGTTAACTTACTTAAGCCTTCGACGTTTTCTTCTTCTACCCCACATCCATTGCCTGAAACTTCAATGAGATCCACTCCATAGTCCTTAAGCTTTAGATCTAGAAAGTTTAAAATATTTATATATTTATTAAAAATGGACCCACGCTATCAGTTTTTATATTGATATTATTTATAACGTGCAAATTTAAGTGTCGTAACTATACCTTTAGTTAAACATACTAGTGTCATTTTGTATATTTCATTTTTATAAAGTTCTTTCTGGCCATTTACTAGCCCAGATTAAATAGTTTAGCATTTTCTTTCTTTCCTCTTTTTTTTTTTTTTTCTTACACTAGTCAAGTGAAGCAGTTGGAGTGGAGAAGGAACAAAAAAATCTGTAACTGGTTGTGATCAATTAGTTGTAAAGACCGTTGCACTTTGACCAGCGTTTTCCTTTGAAAGAAATAATTTTAACATACCCAGTAAGGAGAACGGGGGCCAGGTGCGGTGGTTCATGCCTGTAATCCCAGCACTTTGGGAGACCAAAGCGAGCGGATCACCTGAGGTCAGTAGTTCGAGACCAGCCTGACCAACATGGAGAAACTCTATCTCTACTAAAAATACAAAATTAGCCAGGTGTGGTGGTGCATGCCTGTAATCCCAGCTACTGGTGAGGCTGAGGCAGGAGAATCGCTTGAACCTGGGAGGCGGAGGTTGCAGTGAGTTGAGATCGTGCCATTGCACCGCAGCCTCGGCAACAAGAGCAAAACTCCATCTCAAAAAAAGAAAAAAAAGAAAAAAAAACAGAACGTAATCAGACTTCCTAGATTCTATTTTATTAGCTTTATAATCTCAAAAAAAGGAAATTTACTGTCCCTTAATTTCCTCAACTGTAAAATGGAGGTAATAAGTTCTATCTCATAAAGTTATTTGGCAGATTAATAATTTTTTGTTTTTTTATTTTGTCATTTTCTTTTTTTTCTTTCCTTTTTTTTTTTTTTTAATTTTTTGAGATTGACTTTTGCTCTTGTCACCCAGGCTGGAATGCAGTGGCACAATCGATCTTGGCTCACTGCAACCTCCACCTCCCAGGTTTAAGCAATTCTCCTCCCTCAGCCTTCTGAGGAGCTGAGATTACAGCCATGCACCATCACATCTGGCTAATTTTTGTATTTTTAGTAGAGACAGGGTTTTACCACATTGGTTAGGCTGGTCTTGAACTCCTGACCTCAAAGCATCAGCCCCCCTCAGCCTCCCAAAGTGCTGGGATTACAGATGTGAGCCACTACTCCAGGATTTATTTTATTTTATTTTATTTTATTTTATTGTTTTGAGATGGAGTCTTGCTCTGTCCCCAGCCTGCCGTGCAGTGGCACAATCTCGGTTCACTGCAACCTCCACCTCCCAGGTTTAAACAATTCTCATTCCTGAGCCTCCCCAGTAGCTGGGATTACAGGCTTCTGCCGCCAGGTCTGGCTAATTTTTGTATTTTTAGTAGAGACAGAGTTTCACCATTTTGGACAGGCTGGTCTCGAATTCCTGACCTCAGGTATCCACCCGCCTTGGCCTCCCAAAGTGCTGGGATTACAGGCGTGAGCCACCACACTCGGCCTACTTTATTTTTTAATAGGGACGAGGTCTCACCATGTTGGCCAGGTTGGTCTTGAACTCTTGGCTTCAAGCAATCCCCCCACCTCAGCCTCTCAAAGGGCTAGGATTACAGGTGTGAAACACCACGCCCAGCTATTCTGCAAATTAAATGAGATATTTCTGTGCAATTCTTAGCATAACACCTGCCTGGCGCACCATAAGAACACAATAAAAGCTGTTGTTATTATTATTACTACCTAGCTAAGTACTAGGCACATAATAGGTGCTAACTTTAACTTAAAAATAATAATTTATTACTACATCAACACTTGATAGTCTTATTTCAATAACAAATGTTTCTTGACTACAACAACATTCACTGATCATTTCTTGTGGCTTAAAACTCTCCCAAACTTACCAATATTAGTGGCACCAGCATCCAGACTGTTTTCTACTAACTCCTTCACCGCAGTGCTTAGACTCAGTACCACCGGCCCAGAGCAAATCTGAAGGACTGACTTCCGATCAATAGGTTTGATGGCCTTAGCAGGTTCTGTACTAAAGAAATGTTACAAGAAACAAAGCAAGTATTCAGCTATATATTTTCATCCTGATTTTAACTGTGGGAAATGACTCAACACTGCAAATAGTTTATGGGTCTAAACTATTCATTTATTATATTAACAAATACATTTATTATATCCAGAAATGGAAACATTGTTTTACAATCCTTAAACAAGTACCCAAAATACTTCTGGATAGACACTTCAAATTCAACAGATCCTTACTATCTAGTATCCACATGGAGAAAACATACATTGTATCTCTCAAATTACCAAAATCTTTGGCAATAATGGTGTCTTCTTTCTTGAAAACTGAAAGCATGGCCGGTGCGGTGGCTCATGCCTGTAATCCCAGCAATTTGGGACACAGAGGCAGGCAGATCACTTGAGATCACGAGTTTGAGACCAGCCTGGCCAACATCGTGAAACCCTGTCTCTACCAAAAATATAAAAAATTAGCCAGGCATGGTGGTGGGCGCCTGTAATGCCAGCTACTTGGGAGGCTGGGGCAGGAGAATCGCTTAAACCTGGGAGGCAGAGGTTGCAGTGAGCTGAGATTGCAGCATTGCACCCCAGGCTGGGCAATGAGCAAAAAAAAAAGTAAAAGCAACATAATTTCCCACATAATTAGAAAAACCAACAGTATGCTGGGAAATACACAATGTTTAAGTCAAAATCATCTCAGAAATAGGATACCAGTTATATAACTATTCCTTATACACAGTTGCTTTTGATACCCTACTCCAAATTGAAGCTGCCAGCTGCTGTCTTAGCAAAGACCCTCAAAGTTCTTGCTGTACTTGCTTTAAGAGGTTTTTTTTGTTTGTTTTTTTGAGACGGAGTCTTGCTCTGTCGCCCTGTCGCCCAGGCTGGAGTGCAGTGGCACGATCTTGGCTCACTGCAAGCTCTGCCTCCCGGGTTCCCGCCATTCTCCTGCCTCAGCCTCCTGAGTGGCTGGGACTACAGGCGCCCACCACCATGCCCAGCTAATTTTTTGTATTTTTAGTAGAGACAGGGTTTCACCGTTTTAGCCAGGATGGTCTCGATCTCCTGACTTCGTGATCCGCCCACCTCAGCCTCCCAAAGTGCTGGGATTACAGCCATGAGCCACCACGCCCGGCCCGCTTTAAGAGTTTTATAACGGTTTCATTTCCCCTTATTCCCTGCTCCAACCCATCCTCCACTCTATCACCAGAGCTATTTTTGAAATCACGAATCTGGTCAAATAAATTTTCTGCTTGAAAAATTACTAGTGCCCCACTTCCTACTATATGAAACTTAAAATCTAGTCATCACTGGGCCCCAAACTACCTTCTTTTCAGAATCTCTCTAATCCTTTCCCTTCATCAAGTCCCCTACATTATTATTATTATTATTATTATTATTATTATTATTTGAGACAGAGTCTCACCCTGTCACCTGGGCTAGAGTGCAATGGCATGATCTCGGCTCACTGCAACCTCCACCTCCCAAGTTCAAGTGATTCTCCTGTCTCAGCCTCCCAAGTTGCTGGGATTATAGGCACCCACCGTTACACTCAGCTAATTTTTGTGTTTTTAGTAGAGATGGGGTTTCACCATGTTGGCCAGGCTGGTTTCTAACTCCTGACCTCAGGTGATCTGCCCGCCTTGGCCTTCCAAAGCACTAGGATTACAGGTGTGAGCCACCGCAACTGGCCGTCCCCTATATTGCAGCACAGTGAACAACTGTTTCCTGAACATCACAAGCTCTTTTAGACACTACAGTGTATAAGCAGGTCTCTGTCTAAACTGCTCTCCTCTTGCTCCTCTGCCCAACCAATGTCTGCTCATCCAAAGAATGTATCCCGTGTGTTCATTAACTTAGCAAGTTCCAGTAAACAGTTTAATTGATCACTCGTTAAGAGAAGGCAGGAAACCTCCATGAAAAGAGAAATCAGTGGGTATTTCCTACAGCATTTAACACATTGTAGGCCTTACATAAACCCTTGTGAAATAAACAAACCTCTTTACTCTTCATTCTATGTTGCTAAGAATCTCACCAAAGTCTGTCTACCATGTGAAACTGCAGATGACCTCACAGAAAATGGAAAGAAGTATCTCTAAAAATAAGTTTATTTGGCAACACACTACAGGCTACAGGTCCAGTTCTGATTTTTTTTCTTTTTTTTTTTGAGATGGAGTCTTGCTGTGTCACCCAGGCTAGACTGCAGTGGTGCAATCTCAGCTCACTGCAACCTCTGTCTCCTGGGTTCCAGCGATTCTCCTGCCTCAGCCTCCCAAGTAGCTAGGATTACAGGCGCCTGCCACCACGCCCAGCTAATTTTTGTATTTTTAGTAGAAATGGGATTTCACCATGTTGGCCAGGCTGGTCGTGAACTCCTGACCTCATGATCCACTTGCCTTGGCCTCCCAAAGTGATGGGATTATAGGTGTGAGCCACCGCACCTGGTCCACTTCAGATATTTAGATACAGACGGCAAATTTATTTAAATGTCTCAATACATTTAAATGTAGTTACCTAAATATATCTAATATATTTAAATGCAGAGAGCAAATTTGCGTTTACAAATCTGACATGGAATTCAACTGTGCTAGCCAAGATTCGGTGTAGCTTACTAGCCAGAAATCACATACCCTAACAGGTAAAAATGCATTGCATTTTTTAAAACTGCGCAGCTATGCAAATTAGGATGTGTCTGGACGCTCTACTGTCCCCAAAATGACCTCAATTTTTTTTTAAAGGCCAGGCACAGTGCATTACGCCTGTAATTCCAGCGCTTTGGGGGGGCCAAGGCGGGCGGACTGCTTGAGCTCCGGAGTTCCAGACCAGCTTGGGCAACATAGCTAAATCCCCGTCTCTACAAAAAAATAAAGTAAAAATTAAAAATAAAATAATATAAAAATAAAAATAAAAGGGGAGAGAGAACAGGTAGAAAGGAAATGCATTCAGTCTATGGGGATTTCACGTTCCGGCTTCAAGTCCACGGCCCTGTGATGGGATGTGGGCAGGGCCTGAGACAGGCCGAACCCAACTCTTCACAGGGCCGAATTCTTTGCCCGCAGCCCAGCACCCCGAAGGAGCTTGCCTCGGCTTCAAGGCGCACCTAATGGGCACCGGATCGCTGGGGCGCTGAGGATGCCGCTCCGGGGCCTCCACGAGGCGGCCTCGCCACGCGCCTCGGCCATGTTCCCCCCATTTCCAGGGAGGTTGGACGCCGCGGTTCTCAAAGACGGCGCGCGAGAGGGGCGACCGCGAGCCCAGCTCACCTCGAGCTCTCAGCTCGCTCCAAGGATGCAACACCGGGTCCGCCTCGGGGACTGGGAAAGTTCCCTCCATGGCTCCCACAGGCGCCCCGCCTCCTGGGCTCCCAACGGCTGCTTTCGACGTTGTGCTCCACCCTTTCCGGGCGGGGCGGAAAAAATACTTCCCGTCTCTCCTTTCCGCCTAGTGGCTCTGTCAAAGGTCGAGTCAGTGACGTCAAAGAGCCTGGACCAATCAGAGCACACCGGACTGCGTTTTTTTTCCGAACGCCGGCAGCAGGGTCAGAAGGGAGGTGGTCGCCCTCCGTCGTGGCCTGGCGTGGATTCCGAGCGTTGGTGTCTGGCGGTTTCCGACCGTTGGTGTCTGGCACGCGCCACCCCGATGTACCAGGTAAAGCCCTATCACGGGGTCGGCGCCCCTCTCCGTGTGGAGCCCACCTGCATGTACTGGCTCCCCAACAGGCACGGCAGGAGCGGCGGCCCAGCACTCGGCACTGGCCACTTGCAGGTAGGAGCGCGGGGCCCCCCGCCCACTGCGCACGCGCGGCGGCCGGGTGCTGGCCCGGGTGCCCCTAGGCCGGATAGAGTGCGTCCCAACCGATTCGCGGCGCCACCCCGGCATCTGTGCCGGCCGGCCAGGGGCTCACCCAGATTTTTATGTTTTAAAAGATTTATTCAGGCCGGGCGCCGTGGCTCACGCCTGTAATCCCGGCACTTTGGGAGGCCGAGGCGGGCGGATCATCTGAGATCAGGAGTTCGAGACCAGTCTGGCCAACATGGTGAAACCTCGTCTCTACTAAAAATGCCAAAATTAGCCGGGCATGTGTCGGGCGCCTGTAATCCCAGCTACTCGGGAGGCTGAGGCAGGAGAATGGTTTGAACCCTGGAGGCGGAGCTTGCAGTGAGCTGAGATCGAGCCATTGCACTCGAGCCTGGGCAGCAAGAGTGAAACTCCGTCTCAAAAAAAAAAAATATTATATACATATGTATCTTTATATATATTAAATATACCTTTATTATGAGTATTATACATATTGTATGTGTAATATATAACATAATATATTATAAAATATATTATATATTATATATATATCTTTCCTGGTCGAGCGCGGTGGTTCACGCCTGGAATCTCAGCGCTTTGGGAGACCGAAGCGGGAGGATTGCTTGAGCCCGGAGAGTTTGAGACCACCCTGAGCAACATAGGAAGACCCTTGTCTCTATGTTTTTTTTTTTTTTTTTTTGAGTTGGAGTCTTGCTCTGTCGCCCAGGCTGGAATGCAGTGGCCTGATCTCGGCTCACTGCAAGCTCCACCTCCCGAGTTCACGCCATTCTCCTGCCTCAGCCTCCCCAGTAGCTGGGACTACAGGCGCCCGCCACCACGCCTAGCTAACTTTTTTTTGTATTTTTAGTAGAGACATGGTTTCACCGTGTTAGCCAGGATGGTCTCGATCTCCGGACTTCGTGATTCGCCTGCCTCGGCCTCCCAAATTGCTGGGATTACAGGCGTGAGCCACCACGCCCAGCTGCCTTGTCTCTATTTTTTAAATGTTTTAATTAAAATAAAAATCTATCCATATTTTTTCTTTTTTTTGTGTGTATGGCTGCTTAAACATTTTAGTTCAGAATTCTATCCTCTGAAAAGTGAATAGCACATAAATGCTCATTTTGAGGAATTACAAAGCGAACCCCAGGGTCACCACCTCCCAGGTTGACACACATTGTCACCGCTCCATTCTTTCCACTTAAACCTTCCCCACCAACACCCCAGGGCCTGATTTTTATGGTAATTATGTCCTGCTTGTCTCTATTATTTTGTCAGCTAAGTATCCCTAAACAATATGGTCTGGTTTTTTGTTTGTTTTTTTTGTTTGTTTTTTTCAGACGGAGTTTCACTCTGTCACCCAGGCTGGAGTGCAGTGGCATGATCTCGGCTCACTGCCACCTTGGCCTCCTGGGTTCAAGGAATTCTCAGGCCTCAGCCTCATGAGTAGCTGAGATTACAGGCACTGTCCACTGCACCTGGCTAATTTTTGTATTTTTAGTAGAGACGGGGTTTTGCCATGTTGACCAGGCTGGTCTTGAACTCCTGACCTCAGGCGATCCGCCCGCCTTGAACTCCCAAAGTGCTGGGATTACAGGTGTGAGCCACCATGCCCGGCACCTAAACAACATAGTTTTGATATAGGTAAGCATACAGCATATATTTTGATGTATTTCAGGTAATTTAGTCTAAGAACAGGAAAGGACAGAAAATGAACACAATTTGTAGTTCTTTGTTCTTAACAAACTAAGAATACTTTGCTTAAATAAGTAGCAATGAGAATGTAACTCAGTAATTCATACAAATAGACAAGAAGACAAGAAAATGATTTGAGGACAGCTTCAATCGCGGTGTGAAGAAGAAAGCAGCAAAACGACCACTGAAAACAACGCCGGTGAGTCAGCCAGTTTTCCTTTGTTTTTGAATCTTGTCGGGGAAGCAGCCCAGCTACTTGGGAGGCTGAGACAGGAGAATGGCACGAACCCCGGGGGCAGAGCTGGCAGTGAGCTGAGATCACGCCACTGCACGCCAGCCTGGGCGACAGAGCGAGACTCAGTCTCAAAAAAAAGAGAAAACCTAAGAGGTTCAGGTGATATGGTTCAAAAAAGGACAAGATTTACGAAGTATTAAGGGATGGAAATAGGAAGAAGAGAAATTTCTAAGAGAAAAGTAAAGGTTGTTTGGTTATAGAGATACAGGAAGGGGACTCAAGGAATTTTTTTTTAAAGGGAAAAAAGTTAATAAACTTCATAATATAAAAATCAATTATTTTAGGACTGAGTCTAACTCAGACTCTGCTGTGGAATTGGCAGCGTAAGCCTACTGTGTGATAATGATGAAACCAAGTGTTAATGTCACTGTTACCTTTTTTTCATATTTCTGATCTTTTTATGTGTATCAGGTGGCAAAACATCCAAAGAAAGGGTCCCAAGCGGTACATCGTCATAGCTGGAAACAGTCAGAGCCACCAGCCAATGATCTTTTCAATGCTGCGAAAGCTGCCGAAAGTGACATGCAGGTAAAGCAGTGTCTTACCTCTGTTGATACCATCTCACTTTTTGTAAGGTGGTAAGGACAAGTGTCTACAAACTTGATTTGATGTGAACATTTTAGTGAGTGTAACATATCAAGAAAGATAAGATTATGGGGTGAATCCTTGGAGTGATAGAAGGGTAACCTTGAATAAGAGAGCATGTTCTTTTTTTTTTTTTTTTTTGAGACAGAGTCTCTTTCTGTTGCCCAGGCTGGAGTGCAGTGGCACAGTCTCAGCTCACTGCAGCCTCTGCCTCTTGGGTTCAAGTGATTCTCATGCCTCAGCCTCCCAAGTAGCTGGGCTTACAGGCATGTGCCACCATGCCTAGCTAATTTCTGTATTTTTAGTAGAGATGGGGTTTCGCCATGTCGGCCAGGCTGGTCTCCAACTCCTGACCTCAGGTGATCCGCCTGCCTCGGCCTCCCAAAGTGCTGGGATTACAGGTGTGAGCCACCGCACCCGGGTTCGAGAGAGCGTTTCTTTTCTTAAAGCGTGTTCTTTTCTTAAAGGTATCACAGGAGTGATTATGCCTTTATTGATTGAGGGAGCAGATGAGGAGAGGCATTGCATGACATGGGAAGGAAGCTTAGATGTGGGTGACACCTTGTTCACCCATGTTATTTTTTAGCTCCATCTTGACAATTTTACCTAATTATTTTTTCCCTCTCTCTGTTTCTTTTTTATAATTTTATTGAAGTTCTAATATCTGAAAGTGTACAAAGCGTATATGTAGTTTAAAAAATAAAAATGAGATATCACCCAGATCTCTAGCCCCAGCTCAAGAAATGAAACATTAATAGTGCTGTAGAGATCCTTTGTGTACCTTCTTTCTACCCTACCTCACAGTCCCCTTATTACCCATAGGTAAACACTAGGGTGAATTTTGTGTTAATCTTTGTCATTTCATTATAGTGTTACCACTATGAATATGTTCTTTAATTATGTAAATGAATCCATTATTCAGGCTTCTGTGATTTAATTATTTCAGTTAACATTGTTTGAGATTTATCCACAATGTGTAATTTTATAGTTTCTGGGAAAATATTTAAAATTTTCAAACATAGAATTTTGCTAGTTATATTTTCGTTATTTGATTTCTAACTTTATTGTGTTGTAGTCAGGGAATGTGGTGTTTGAAATTTATGTAGGGGCTGGGCACAGTGGCTCACACCTGTGATCCCAGCACTTGGGGAGGCTGAGGCAGGCAGATCACTTGAGGCCAGGAGTTCGAGACCAGCCTGGCCAACATGGCGAAACCCCATCTCTACTAAAAATACAAAAATTAGCTGCATGTGGTGGCATTTGTCTGTAATCCCAGCCACTTTGGAGGCTGAGGCATGAGAATTGCTTGAACCCAGGAGGTGGAGGTTGCAGTGAGCTGAGATTGTGCCACGGCACTCCAGCCTGGGTGACAGAGTGATACTCTGTCTCAAAAAAAAAAAAAAAAAAAGACATTTATGGAGACTTAGCCTTATGGCCTAGTATTGAGTTGGTACAATCGTTTTATCTTTTCTGTTTCTTTTTCCCCCTTTGCTTGCTTTCCTCTGGATTTCTTATCTTCTACAAGGACCTGAGCACATTTTAATTCCAGTTGTCTTTTCCGCCTTACATGCAGTTGTACAGTGTGTTAGTTTTTTATTTGAAACGGAGTCTTGCTCTGTCACCAGGCTGGAGTGCAGTGACGCGATCTTGGCTCACTGCACCTCCGCCTCCCGGGTTCAGGCGATTCTCCTGCCTCAGCCTGCCAAGTAGCTGGGACTACAGGCACCCGCCACCATGCTTGGCTAATTTTTGGCCACCATGCCCAGCCTGAATGAACTTTCAAAATTGATTTTTAAAAGAGGTATGGAGGCCGGGTGCAGTGGCTCACACCTGTAACTCCAGCACTTTGGGAGGCCAAGACGGGCATATCACTTGAGGTCCGGAGTTCGAGACCAGCCTGGCCAACATGGCGAAACCCCATCTCTACTAAAAATACGAAAAGGTAGCTGGGCGTGGTGGTGCACCTGTGTATTCCTTTCATCTTTCTCATTATAGGATTTCTGACAGGACTCTGGGCCCCTCCCCAGCTCCACTCCCTACCTCAAGAATGTGACCATTTGGAAAAGGCAAAGAGAAAAGGAGCAAAATGAAGCATTCCCCCAGGCTTCAGCCCTGGGCTCTGAGGGGAAAGAGTTGGGCATTGTTTTTCTAACCTAACCTTTCCCTCTGGTGATGTTGGGGTAGAGAAGCCAAGAGACCCTGTCCTCCCAAATGCACTGTGGCCCAGTCCCCCTGCCTTTTTCCTGTTCTGTTTGGAGTGGAGAGGGGCAGCACCTCTCTGTGTTTAATGGAAATAGCCCATAGTCTCCTGGATTTTTGGAACATCTTTTTCAGCCTATTTTGTGTCCTAATGATTCACTCAATAAACATGTTTGAATCCACACATTCCCAAGGTGTGGCTTGAGATCGTTAAACTGATGGAGGTCAGGTTCTTGGTCCGCCTTGTCCCATGGCCCAGTGTATAGGTGTCTCCACACCCCGCAGGTGCTTTGTCTACAGGCTCTCCAGGAAGTATTGCTTAGTAACTGAGAGGCGGGGTGAGACAGTAGAGATGGGGAGAGTTTGACTGCCTGTGAGTAGTTTTATCTAGTGGCCTCAGCCTCTGCAGCAGTGAAAGTTGTGCTGACAGGTGGCGGAGTGGAGCAGGACCTTGTGAAACTACCTGTCTCACTCACGTGAGCCAGGCCAGACCCTGTGTCCTGGCAGCCTTCATCCATGGGTTCTTTCCAAAGGAAATTTTATCCTCTCATCCGAAAGATACCTGTCATAATTTGGAATTTGATCAAATCACAGTATCTGAGAGTTAAAAGGAAACTAAGGAGTTACTCTAAATGTCCAACCCTAAAATCCAAGTGACAATGTCACCTTCACTCTTGCCTTCTCCAGCTAGTTCTTCACCAAATTCTGTCAAGACTTGGTGGAGAAAATTCTCTGGCCTATGTCCTCCACACATTGTCACCAGCGTCTCTCACCTAGACTGCCACAGTGCAGCCTCAGGGCCAGCCTCTTGAAACTCAGACAGACTTGTTTGCTCTTGTTTTGCCTTGTGGAGCAGCACAGCACCTCGGTTCTCTCTTGTCCCTCTGACAAGCAGTATTTGAAGACAGCTGTTGTCATTTTGTACTTTCACTGTTTTCTTTTGTGGTTTAAGGAATGCTTCAGCCTTTCTCTTTAGATATAATTTCTAGTTCTTCCCATCATGGGCACCTGCTTTAGTGACAGGTTCTCACTGTGGTCTCCTAGGCCAGACACAGCCATCCAGCTAGTGATCTGTGCAGAAAGAGCCGTGACTTCCTGCGATCAGGTCACTCAGCCAAGACCGCCTTGCCCCTTCCATTCTCCCTCCCCTCCCCCACCTGCCCCTCCCAGATGAAAGCTAGAAGAAATTGAGTTGTGAGTCTCCTTTTGGAAAGGTAGCCCTGGGGGAGTCTGAGCTGGGGTGTGGGAGAAGGCTAACTCATTCGGCGATCTTTCGCCTGTATTCAGGTAGAATAGTTCTGGGGAAAGGAGCCTGTTTTGTGGGATGAGGGAACAGAGTGGGAGAACTGAGGAGAAGATGCAGAGGTCTTTAAGAATCCAGGAGGGGAAAGATTCCTGACCAAGCTAAGGGTGCTTCACAAGAGGATAAGAGCAGCTTGGGGGCTTTGCATCAATATGGACACCTGTGTACAGCCAGGCAGCCCAGTGCACTGGGTTGAGTCACAGCCTTAGAATCTGGGAGCTTGACACCATGCTCTCTAAAGCCTTTGACACTGTTTATTGAGAGGCTGGGTCTAGGTTGTCTCCTCTTGAATATGGGCTTTCTGATGCTTGACTAATAGAAGATGGTGGAAATGATGCCATGCTAGTTAGTGGGCCCAGATTTTAAGGAAACTGGCAGTTTCCATTTCCTGTCTCTTCCTGTACCTGGGTTCACACTTGGAACCCGGTCACCATTCTGTGAGCAAGGCCAGCAGCCGAAGGAAAAGGCCATGTGTAGGTGTTCTGCCAGCAGTCCTCACCGAGGTCCCAGCCAACATCCATGTTGGCTGCCAGACTCAGTCCAGACGGGAGTCAGATGATTCCAACCTTCCCTGTTTTTCAGTTTTCCCAGCTGAGGTCCAGGCATCAGGGAGCAGAGACAGCCCATCTTTTCTGTGCACTTTGCAAATTCCTGACCGTGGAGTCCATGAGCATAATAAGATGGTGGTTGACAGCACTCAGTCTGGAGGGGTTTGTTACGTAGCCAAAGCAACTGGAATCGGGCCTTAGAGTCATAAGACTCCCAACGTTAGGACATTTATATCAAGTTTTTTTTAAAAATTGTAAGTTATATAAACATATACTAATTCTTCTATATTATACACATTAAAAATGTAACACATGAGTTGAAATAAGTGTTTTAAAATATTTCATTGGTTAGCACTGCAAAATACCTTTTTGCTCTTTTTTTTTTTTTTTTGAGACGGAGTCTCGGTCTGTCACCCAGGCTGGAATTGCAGTGGCACGATCTCAGCTCACTGCAAGCTCCACCTCCTGGGTTCACGCCATTCTCCTGCCTTAGCCTCCCGAGTAGCTGGGACTACAGGCGCCCGCCACCATGCCCAGCTACCTTTTGTATTTTTAGTAGAGACGAGGTTTCACTGTGTTAGTCAGGATGGTCTCGATCTCCTGACCTCATGATCCGCCTGCCTTGGCCTCCCAAAGTGCTAAGATTATAGGCGTGAGCCACCGCGCCCGGCCACCCTTTACTTTCAAAAAAGGGTTTAGTGAGAACAAAGTGAGAAACATTTTTTTAAATCATGGTTCAACATTTTCTGAAGTTCAGTTGAAAGTTCAGTTTAGTGCTGGGTGCGGTGGCTCAGGCCTGTAATCCCAGCACTTTGGGAGGCCAGGGTGGGCAGATCACGAGGTCAAGAGATTGAGACCATCCTGGCCAACATGGTGAAACCCTGTCTCTACTAAAAATACAACAAAATTGGTGGCATGCGCCTGTAGTCCCAGCTACTCAGGAGGCTCAGACAGGAGAATCGCTTGAACCGGGGAGATGGAGGTTGCAGTGAACCGAGATTGCACCACTGCACTCCAGCCTGGCAACTGGACGAGACTCTGTTTCAAAAAAAAAAAAAAAAAAGTTCAGTTTATTCTGATACTTAATTTTAATGACCTTCATAACTGCCAGGAGTACCTCTCAAAAACAGGCAAATCCAAGTGGATTAGGTGCCTCTTTGCAGTTACCACTTTTTAAATAGATCCAAACCTGCTGAAAATCTTCATCTAGAAGACTTGTGAACAGGTCAGAGGATGATTTCCCGGCACAGACAACAGTGCTCTCATGAGGACAGGCATTGTCTGGGAGCACAAAACCTGAAGTGTGTGAGCTGCAGTGTGTGGTGATGGGCTGGGGGTTTGCCTCTCTTCCCTCAGGATACTGATCATTTTCCTGGGGAATCATGACTTATCATGTTTTTATCTACACTTGATCTTGGCCAAAAGGCCAAGAAGCGATACTGTGTTTTTGTCTTAAAAGGTTAGAATGTTTCTTTATTTCTGCTGCACAACATCTGTGGATATTTTTTTGTGCACGCCCCACCCTGACAGGCTCAGCTGTGAAGGTTTCATGCCAGCAAGCCCCCTGCGAGCCGTCCAGGACAGCCCAGGGCTCTGGCTTCTCAGCAGCACCTCCCACTGGCCAGGCCCAGGCCAGGCTGGACGAGCTGAGGCCAGCTTAGGTAGCAGGCATGGAGGCCTTTGCCCAGCCTGGTAAGTGATGCAGAGCAGTGCTTTTCAGGGGCTGGCACTGTAGGGTCCAGCCCTACTGGGTCTGTGGGTTTTTCTCCTCGTGTGCGGAGATGAGAGATGGTAGAAATGAAGACACAAGACAGAGATAGAAGAAAAGACAGCTGGGCCCGGGGGACCACTACCACCTAGACGCGGAGACCAGTAGTGGCCCTGAATGCCTGACCGCGCTGCTATTTATTGTATACAAGGCAAAAGGGGCAGGATAAGGAGTGTGAGTCATCTCCATTGATAGATAAGGTCACATGAGTCACGTGTCCACCAGACAGGGGTCTTTACCTTTTAGGTAGCTGAGGCGGAGAGAGAGAGGACAGTTTACGTCATTATTTCTTCTATGCTCTTCTCAGAAAGATCAAAGACTTTAATACTTTCACTAATTCTGCTACTGCCATCTAGAAGGTGGAGCCAGGTGTACAGAGCGGAACATGAAAGTGAAACAGGAGGGTGACTGCTGAAGCACAGCATCACAGGGAGACCGTTAGGCCTCCTGATGGCTGTGGGCGGGCCTGACTGATGTCAGGCCTTCCACAAGAGGTGGTGGAGCAGCGTCTTCTCTAACTCCCCCAGGGAAAGGGAGACTCCCTTTCCCGGTCTGCTAAGTAACAGTTATCTTCCCAGGCACTGGCACCACTGCTAGACCAAGGTCTGCTAAGTAACCGGTGCCTTCCCAGGCACTGGCATTACCGCTAGACCAGGGAGCCCTCTAGTGGCCCTGTCCGGGCGTGACAGAGGGTTCACACTCCTGCCTTCTGGTCACTTCTCACCGTGTCCCTTCAGCTCCTATCTCTGTATGGCCTGGTTTTTCCTAGGTTATAATTGTAGAACAAAGATTATTATAATATTGGAATAAAGAGTAATGCTATAAACTGATTAGTAATATTAATATATAATCATATCTATAATCTATTTCTACTATCACTATTCTTATTCTATGTATTTTCTTTATTATACTGGAACAGCTTGTGCCCTCGGTCTCTTGCCTTGGCAGTTGGGTGGCTTGCCGCCCACATGGCACTGCTGGGCATTGTCTGTTAATATTGAATAATTGTTTTAAGATTATTTTCAATGATTTTCAATAAGGCTTTACCTTTTTTAACTTGCACTGTGGCCATGAGCTCTGCCGGAAGTAACTTGTTGGTGTTATCTCCTGAGTTAAAATGTGAAGGGATTTTTTTTTTTCAGATGACTGAGAGTCTTCAGTTACTAGGTAAGTCGCCCCATCCTTATTACTCCAGGTGACACTGACTGGGGTTTATGGGATGAAAGAGGAGTGTGTGCTTGGATGATGGGGTGTGATAGTGAAGGGGTGAAAGGTTTCTTCTCACACATAGACATCGTGAGGTCTTCCTTGAGCTCTTTAGAGCCTTCCCTCAGGATAGGATGAAATACTGAGATCCTAGAAAGGATTCACAAGACGAGTCACTCATCAGTGCAGATTCATCGATTCACCCCTAGATGTGTGTGGGATTTGGATGGCAGAGAGAAACAGGCACTGAAGATTTTTGGTCAGGACAGGGCAGAGAAATAAGGAGAAGAGTTGAAAATTCACCAAAGGATAGATAAACCCGGGGCGTTTAGAGAAAACCTGTAGTGTGCAAAGGAGCCCAGAATCCTGGGGAAACTTGGAGGGAAATATACTTAATTTGATTCACTAAGTTAGGCCCAGTGAAGGGATTGGGTGGCATAGGTAGAAGCCGAAAAATAAAGCATCTTGTATTGCTGGAGTAGCCTCTGTTTCTGAGGTCACATCCGAACTTAGCGAGGCAGCTTAACCTGGTGAGAGACATGGGTTCAACTCCTGGCTTCTGCACTGCCAGGGCAAAGGACTGCTGTTTGCTGACACAATCTTGTAATTCAATTTAATTTTTTAACCAAGGTGTGGGAGAAGGCAGCTCCGCATAATGCTGAATATTATGGGTTCTGAAGCGAAAATTTTTGTCAGGGTTTAAATTTTGGCTTCATTGTGTAAGTAGCCTTTCCACCCTGGGCAAGTTATTTCCCACATAAAGCAATTGCTAAGTATGGAGCTGATGTACGTGCATCACTGAGAATGGGTTTAGCACATAGTATCCACTGAAGACGCTATCTTGCATTAGCTGTATTACTGTGATAAAGGATAAGCTATAGTTAAAGTTACAGAGGAACAAAAGCAGCCCTTTTCACAACATTTAAAACATGCATGTAAAAATAAATGCAGCAGTGACAAGTCTTATGCTACAAACTCAGAAGAGCAGAAACAACTTTATTTTTCCTCTATGATTTCAAGCTGTTTTTCTGCCCAGCTGCTGAGAAAATTTAACTCCTGAGTCTTCTTGGCTTCCTTCCTTTTCCCTAAGGTTGTGTCAAGTGCCAAAGCATTTAGGGGAGGGAGGAGGCCTCTAGTCCTCTGTCAAAAATATTTTGGATTTTTATAGTCATTTCCCTTTCTCTGTGGTGAGACTAGGCCCTCCAGGACCCTGTGTTTTGGCCCCAGGAATTGAGGCCATCTGAATCAGCTGCCTGGGTTCCTGTCTGCAGTGGGCCCCATGGGCCTACAGAAGAACAGAGGCTGCTCAGGGCTGGGCTGTTTGCTGCCCAGAACCAAGGCTAGGATGAGGAGCTCAGACTCTTCCAGTGGAAGCAGTGCTAGGACGGAAGACAGCCGCCCCTGAAGAGGGGACATTGACATACAGTTGATCTGCGTGGGAAGGTGTAATAGAGATGAACTTGTGTCATTGCATCTTTCACACAAGCCACAAAGAAAGCTAATCCTGATTCCTGGTGAGAAGAAACCAAACTCAAGGAATGTTTTATATCACAGGACGGTCACAGCCTGTACTGGGGCACGAGCCAGGGCTGAGTAGAGTGCTGCCCCTGCACTCACTGACTTGATCCTCTCATTTACTCTGTGGAGCAGTCCCTGTTGGGATCCTGCTGCTTTGGGAAATTGCTCTGTTAAGCTTGCAGAGCTATGAAATTGTGGCCCTATTTCAAACCCATGAGGGCCTGATTCTACAGACTGACCACTGGGCTCTTTTACTTCAGCAGGACTTGGGCTGGGGCTGCAGGGATTTCACCAAGGAATGTCAGGCAGGAGGTGGCCATTGTGAAACCTGTCCCATCTTGCCTGTACCTCCTGGCTGAAAGTGGGATGCAGGACTTAGATTGCCAAGCTTAGGAATTATTTGTGGCTCTGCTGTTCACAATTCTGGAGAATGTTAAGGAATACTCAAGAAGTTGTGAGAGTAAGGGCCCTCACATATATCAGAACATGAAAGCATTCCAGTTAGGACCTTGTGATATTGAAACTAGAATAAGCAACCCAATGGATAGAGTGTGAAAGAGAATCCACATATAGACCTATGTGTAAGAATTTATGATCAAGGTGGCATTTTGAAACAGTAGGGAAGGAGCCCAGCAGCAAATGGTCTGGGGAATCCTGGCCCTCCACCTGAGACGTTACACGGCTCTTTTTTTGAGATGGAGTTTTGCTCTTGTTGCCCAGGCTGGAGTGCAATGGTGGGATCTCGGCTCACCACAACCTCCGCCCCTGGGTTTAAGCGATTCTCCTGCCTCAGCCTCCCAAGTAGGTAGCATTACAGGCATGCGCCACCACACCCAGCTAATTTTGTATATTTAGTAGAGATGGGATTTCTCCATGTTGGTCAGGTTGGTCTCGAACTCCTGACCTCAAGTGATCCACCTGCCTCGGCCTCCCAAAGTGCTGGGATTACAGGCATGAGCCACTGCACCCAGCTACACAGCCTTTTTTTTTTTTTTTTTTCTTTTTTTGAGACAGAGTCTTGCTCTGTCACCCAGGCTGGAGTGCAGTGGCGCGATCTCTGCTCACCGCAAGCTCCGCCTCCCGGGTTCACGCCATTCTCCTGCCTCAGCCTCCTGAGTAGCTGGGACTACAGGCACCCGCCAACACACCCAGCTAATTTTTTTCGTATTTTTAGTAGAGACAGGGTTTCATCGTGTTAGCCAGGACAGTCTCGATCTCCTAACCTCGTGATCTGCCTGCCTCGGCCTCCCAAAGTGTTGGGATTACAGGCATGAGCCACCATGCCTGGCCTACACAGCCTTTTTAACACCACCTCCAAAGTAAAGTTCTTCATGGACTAGGAAGAAACTCTTTATAGAGTTATGCATAAAAACAAAGCCATAAAAATATTTTCATAATCTTAGCCTTCCTAAGGAATACACAAAAAAACAGAAATGATAATGTTAAAGATCAAGCCTCATGAAAATTCAAACAGGGAGGGGAACGGAAGGAGCTGGCCAAAGGAGAACTTTGTGTTCTATGTTGTTTGAATCTTACACAATGAGAATTTAAGGGATAATGTGACTTGAAAAATAGAAAAAAAAAATGAAAATGGTGGGTAGTCAACTTTGTACCATGGCTTTTAAATCCCTCAGTAAGTTCTGGGCTCCCCATATTGGGGTGAATAAAAGACACACTTCCTCCAGGGCTCAGCATCCACCTGTGAAAATGCCCCCAGGACTGCCGAGAACCCAGCTGGGAGGCCACTTGGATGATTATCCAAGAAGTAAGGGCGCAGTACTTTGGGGCAGCTTCCTGAAGGTGGTGGGATTTGATCTCCTTCTTACAAAGTGGGATTTCAGCAGGTGGTGTAGGGAAGTTTAAATTTTTTCCCTGAAGGTTTGATAATCTGAGTCTATGAAACAAACATAAAACATTAACAGGAAAAAAACCGACTTAAAAATGTTACTACGTGCACACATGTGCACAAGTCATACAAAATATATAAAAAAAGAAATGGCCAGATGGTTGACACTTTTATACCCATCTTGAAATTACAGAAATAACGGGAGGCCTGGAGCGCAGCAAGACAGATTAGGGGAAGGGGAGAGGAGAGACTTGGCTAGCAAAGGTCTTGTTCTGCAGGTGACACCTCACAGCTGGTGCTCTGCGGAGCCTGTGGTAGGCAAGTCCTTCAGACCCTTAAAGGGGTCCGCCTCTCAGTTTGTCTTTCCTAGATCCAGACACGGGGACTGCAGAGAAAGGCTGTGTGCATCCGCTGTCTACTCCACTGTCTCCTCTGCAGAGGCGGATTTCCCTGACTGAAGACCATGTTGCAGGCCCACAGCTGCCTACAGGCCCTCTGGGCAACCGTCCCAAAATATGGCAAAGAAACCTATTCTGAGGTTAAATATTTTGGTTTCTTTCAGTGGGAGGCAAGGGTCTTCCGGACTAGGGAGGTAGATGTGCAGCAGCCTCAGGTGCTCTAGGTGCTTTGCAGCTACGCTGGCCAGGCCACCTGAGGTAGGTCCCCTTTGCACCAGTCTCACACCCTGCTGGGGGACAGTAGTGGAGACAGCAGTAAAAGCAGGTCTAAGGCAGGTGTGGAGATTAGTACAGGTGGCCTGGGCAAAGGGCAAAGGGTGAAGAGAATGTTGGGAGCCATGGGTGACTGGCTGCGGGCATAGGCACCATGAAGGCTACTATGGGCTGCAGGGTGTGGATGAGGGGACAGAGTTTGCCCCAGAGACCAAGTTGGTTTGTGTCAAACACCACAGGATTTTTATTTTGTATTTTTTTTAATTTTTAATTTTTAAATTTTTTTTTGAGATAGGGTCTCACTTTTACCCATGCTGGAGTGTAGTGGCGTGCGTGATCTTGGGTCACTGCAGCCTCCACCTCCCAGGCTCAAGTGATCCTTCCACCTCAACCTCCCGAGTAACTGGGACTACAGGCGAAAGCCACCACACCCGGCTAATGTTTATTTTTTGTAAAGGCAGGGTCTCACTATGTTGCCCAGGCTGGTCTCAAACTCCTGGGCTCAAGTGATCCACCCACCTCAGCCTCCGGAAGTACTGGGATTATAGTCATGAGCCACCACATCCAGCCAGCACCACAGGATTAAGCAGACATGATGAGTCTTTGACACAGGGGCAAACCAGGACCCAGAGAGGTGACTTGGGACAGGGCTGTCTCTTCAGTCCTTACCACACCGTGGATGAGATCAACCTTAAGACAGCACCCTGGGCTCTCACTGGACCCTGGATTCTGGCTCACAGCACACAAAGCAAACTGATCCCTGGAAAGGGTCACCTGTTGCTGCCTAGCAGCATTCTGGTAGGTTTGCATCCTCGAAGTGACATAAGCAGTGAAGCAATTCAGAGCAACATTTATTTATCAAGACAGGGTCTCACTCTGTCACCCAGACTGGAGTGCAGTGGTGTAATCACGGTTCACTGCAACTTCTGCCTCCTGGGCTTAAGCGATTCTTCAACCTCAGCCTCCCAAATAGTTGAAACTACAGGTGCCCACTACCACTCCTGGCTAATTTTCTTTCTTTCTCTCTTTCTTTCTTTCTTTCTTTCTTTCTTTCTTTCTTTCTTTCTTTCTTTCTTTCTTTCTTTCTTTCTCTCTTTTTCTCTGTCTCTCTCCCTCCCTCCCTCTCTCTTTCTTTTTCTTTCTTTCTTTCTTTTTTTTTTGTAGAGATAGGGTCTCACCATGTTGCCCAGGCTGGTCTTGAACTCCTGGACTCATCCTAAAGTGCTGGCCTCTCATTCCCTGTCTGTGCACACCTCACGGCAAGGGCCAGCCCGTTTCCTCCCGGTCACCTCCAAATCTTGCTGCTTTTAATTCAACTCAGAGGTATGCACTTGAGGTAGGAGGGCAGGGGAAGTGGGGATGGCAGGACATGGATGGCCCTTGAGGCATTGGCTCTGGGTGTCATGGGCTGTGAGAGTCAAGAAGGGCAGTGGCCTGCCTGACTTGGGTTCGAAAGGGTCACTCTGGCTACTGCGGTGAGAACTGAAACTAGCCAGGCCAATTCTCCATTGTTCCTGCTCTTCCAGGTAGGAGAATATTAGATTAGGTCTAGAGTCAGAAGGTAGCAGGGGCTGGGGGTTGCAGGGGGATGTTGGGAAGAAGTGGTCCTTTGGTCAGGGTGGGAAGCCAACAGGATTTCCTGGTGCATTGGAGGTGAAAAGGAAGAGGCGCTGGTGGTTGTGCTTTGGGCCTGAGCAGCCAGAAGCCAGTTGCCATCACCTATGACAAGGGAGACAGCGCCTGGGGCAGAGCCCAGTATGGGGTGCATTCAGGGTAGATCAGGAGGTATGAGTGGGCAGTGGGCGAGCCAGGCTGGGGGTTGGGGAGGCCTGGGTTGCAGGTTTAAGCGTGGGACCCACGTCAGATTGGTGGTGGGTCATGCACGCTGGGGTGGCTCTCAGGTCCTCCCTGCTGGCTTCCCACTCCCAGGGGCTTTCTCCTCCCAGATTCCTTAGCTGGGTGAGGGGCAGGACAGAGCCCTTTCCTAGGGAAGCCCGGCACCCCCTGCTGTCCAGGGAAGGGGAGTCCTTCTAGCCCCTGACAGCTTCTCTGCCCCTCCCCTGGCCTCCCCAGCCCTAGCCAGGGTTGAGTTCTCACCCACCTGTGCCGCCCTGCCTTGTTACCTGGAAGCTCAGCCTTGGGGACTGAGCAGGCCCTCACTGTCACTTTAAGAAGGGATTCAGCCACTTTGTGCTCACCACCTCTGGGGAAGGTGTGAGAGGAGAGAAGGAAGTGGCTGTTTGGCTGCTGACAATATGAAGACTTCCTGTGATGAGAACAGAGGCACAGGTGCCGGCCCTGCAGCCCCCAGAACCCGGACTGGAGGGGGCCATGGGGCGCCGGACCCTGGCCCTGCCCTGGGTGCTGCTGACCCTGCGTGTCACTGCGGGTGAGTGCCGGCACCAGAGAGGGGCAGGGGCTGCAGGGAGGGTGATGTAGGATGACAGCCCACCCACCTTGCTGCTGTTCCACAGGGACCCCGGAGGTGTGGGTGCAAGTTCGGATGGAGGCCACCGAGCTCTCGTCCTTCACCATCCGTTGTGGGTTCCTGGGGTCTGGCTCCATCTCCCTGGTGACTGTGAGCTGGAGGGGCCCCGATGGTGCTGGGGGGACCACGCTGGCTGTGTTGCACCCGGAACTTGGCATCCGGCAATGGGCCCCTGCTCGCCAGGCCCGCTGGGAAACCCAGAGCAGCGTCTCTCTTGCTCTGGAAGTCTCTGGGGCCAGCAGCCCCTGCGCCAACACCACCTTCTGCTGCAAGTTTGCGTCCTTCCCTGAGGGCTCCTGGGAGGGCTGTGGGAGCCTCCCGCCCAGCTCAGACCCAGGTGGGGCCGGGGTGAGGGGTCCAGGAGGGCAGGGAGGGGCTCGGGAACTGGCCACCCATCTGATTCTTGCCTCTGTGCCCAGGGCTCTCTGTCCCGCCGACTCCTGCCCCCATTCTGCGGGCAGACCTGGCCGGGATCTTGGGGGTCTCAGGAGTCCTTCTCTTTGACTGTGGCTACCTCCTTCATCTGCTGTGCCGACAGAAGCACCGGTGAGACCTGGGCCCTGTCCACATCCCCCTGACACTGGGCTGGCCACATGCCCTGCAGAGCTCTGACCATCCTCGCTCTCTCCCAGCCCTGCCCCTAGGCTCCAGCCATTCCACACCAGCTCCCAGGCACTGAGAGCACGAGCATGGGTGAGGAGGGGGGCTGCTTTGGGGATGAGGTGGCGGGGTAGGGGGGGCCAGGGCTGGGCCCAAGCTGTACAGACTCACTTGATCCTCCTTCCCCCGCGCAGGCACCCAGCCAGGACTCCCAGGCTGCTCTCCACGTCCCTTATGCCACTGTCAACACCAGCTGCTGCCCAGCTACTTTGGACACAGCTCACCCCCGACGGGGGGCTGTCCTGGTGGGCATCACTCCCCACCCACACTGCACACTGGCCCCAGGGCCCTGCTGCCTGGGCCTCCACATCCATCCCTGCACATGGCAGCTTTGTCTCTGTTGAGAATGGACTCTACGCTTAGGCTGGGGAGAGGCCTTCCTGCACTGGTCTTGGCCTCACTCTTTTCGCTGATCCTTGGGGCCCAGGGCCATGGAGGGACCCTTAGGAGTTCGATGAGAGAGACCATGAGGCCACTGGGCTTTCCCCTTCCCAGGCCTCCTGGGTGCCACCCCCTTACGTTATTCTTGGGCCTCTAATAAGTGTCCCACAGGTGCCTGGCCAGGCCCACCTGCTGTGGATGTGGTCTGTGTGTGTGCATGTGTGGGTGTGTGTGGGCACAGGTGTGAGTGTGTGAGCGACAGTACCCCATTCCAGTCGTTTCCTGCTGTGACTAAGTCAGCAACACAGTTCCTCTGACATGGGCCTTGGCTGTGCTTCTTTGGGGGTGAAGAGATTGGGGAGGAAGTCTCCACCCCTGGGAGGCAGAAGCCAGGTGAGAACCAGAGTGGGTTGGGGCCTCCTTGCAGGGCTGGGTTTGGCCCAGGGAGAGGGCAGTGTCCCAGTCTTAGAGATCTGTCCTGGCTTCTTGGGGTGGCAGGGGGTTGGGGGAGCTTCCTGAGGGACACCTGTGGCTTCCTAGACAGGATTGGGGGATCCCAGCGGGATGGTCCCTGCTGCAGTCCCACCATGTCCTAGGACAGCAGCAAGGGTTCCTGGGGCTTCAGCCTGAGAAAAGTCCCTGTGATTTGACCTGGCGTCCCTCTGCCAGGCTCCCTGCTGTGGCCTGGGCTGGGGTCCTGATGCCCTCCTTCCACAGCTGGCATCAGGAAGGGCTGGAAAGTAGGAGGACTCGCCTGAAATCTGGTTGGATTTCAGAGCCTCACTCTGTCACCCAGGCTGGAGTGCATTGGCACGATCTTGGCTTACTTCAACCTCCACCTCCCGGGTTCTAGTGATTCTCCTGCGTCAGCCTCCTGAGTAGCTGGGACTACGGATGTGCACCGTCGTGTCCGCTAATTTTTGTATTTTTTTTTTTTTTTTCAGTAGAGACAGGGGGTTTCACCATGTTGGCTGGGCTGGTCTCAAACTCAACTGACCTCAGATGATCCACCCACCTTGGCCTCCCAAAGTGCTGAGATTACAGACTTGAGCCACTGTGCCCCGCCTGAATAGGAGCTTCTTAATCAAAATTTCAGCATGGCTCTGGGTCAAAATTCACCAGCTGATTTAATAAGTTGATGTAAAAATTTTACAGTCAGCTACCCCTGGGAGGGGGAGTCTCTCCCTAGTCAGTGAGGCACCAGATGCCAGAGCATTGGCAATGTACAAGGGGCTCAGCCCTGTGGCTCATATGTGTAATCCCAGCACACTGGGAGGATGCCTTGAGCCTGGGAGATTGAGGCCAGCCTGGGTAACAGTGACACCACGTCTCTGCAAAAAAGAAAATTAGGGGAGAACTGTGGTGCGTGCCTATAGTCCCACCTACAGGCAGAGCGAGACCATGTCCCCCACTAAAAAGAGGCCAAGAATGCAGGAAATATAGATAATATGGGCCCTGTGATGGGTGGAGGCCAAATAGATTAATACAGAATTGAAGAAGACACAGAGCACTTGTATTTCCCTTCAGGCATAGGGCGCTGGCTAGGACTCCAGTACCATGAAGGGAGGCAGTGAGAGCAGACATCTGTGCCTCATTCCTGATCTCAAGGGGAAAGCAAGAACAGGGTGGGTGCCAAGGAGGGGCAAGGGGCTGGGGCAGGGATAGACGTGGCTGGTGAGGAAAGGAGGATAGTTGTTGGGGGAAGGTGGGGACATACAAGCAGCGGTTCTCAAAATGGGCAGGGTCCTGGCCCCCTCCCTGCCTCTGCTGAACACTGCATCCCATGCCTCTCCCATGGCCACCTGCTGGGCTAACGGGCTGGATTTAGACTCTGCCCATGTTGGAATCATGCCCTCCTCCAGGGCCGGTGCCTCCCAAAACCCACCTCTGAGAGAGAGCCACAGCCCCAGGCTTAGCCCCAGGCCCTGTCACTGCTGTTGGGGGAGGGAGGATGAACCACCCGGGAGGCCTCACACCATTCCAGAGCAGAAATCCTGACACAAAAGGAATCTCCCATGGGGGTTCAGCTGGGTCCAGAGCCCGGAAAGTGACATAAACATGCACCTTGCATCTAAGGAGAATGCACGTGGCGGTACCGGGCCTGAGGCCCCTGGGGAGTATGTACCCTCCAGAGCTACCCAGAGGCTGTTGGCTAAAAGTTCTATGTGGCCCCCTCCTCGGGCAGCCTGGTAAGCAGGTGACCTTCTAGCTGGGTCCCATGGGCCACGGGCAAGGCAGGAATGGAACGAAGAGTCAGTCCTCAGTGGCTGGGTGTTGTATCCCATGCCTATAATCCCAGCACTTTGGGAGGCTGAGGTGGGCAGATCACTTGAGGCCAGGAGTTTGAGACCAGCCTGGCCAACATGGTGAAACCCTGTCTCTACTAAAAATACAAAAATTAGCTGGGCGTGGTGGCACACACCTGTAATTCTCAGCTACTTGGAAGGCTGAGGCAGGAGAATTACTTGAACCCAGGAAGCAGAGGTTACCGTGAGCCAAGATCACACCATTGCACTCCAGCCTGGGCAACACAGCGAGAATCCATCTCAAAAAAAAAAAAAAGTCCTCAGGCAGGGTGGGCCACCCTCTTGAGGCCTTGCCCAAACAGCCAGGGGGTCCCTTGTCCTCTCTTCAGCCCACCTTTGCAGGTGGGACCAGTTCAGTCCAAAGCCCCGGTGCCTCAGTTTCCCTGTGGGTTGAACGAGGAGAATGAGGTGTGTAGGGCCTGGCTCAGACGGAGGGGTTTCCTGAGCATGGGGAGCCTGTTTCCTCAGACCTGTGAAGGGAAGGAGGGCGGATCGGCCTGACTGGCCCTGGGAAGCACAGAGGAGCCTACTGGGACCAGGGAAGAGACTGACAAGAGAAGGGAGGCCTGTCCCTGCCTGCTTCTGTCTCAAGAAGATTGATATCACTTTCTCTGGTGAAATCGTGCCTTCCTGTCCCCACGGCCCCTCAGCTGATGCCACCTTACCCTGGAGAGGATGGGCAGAGCCTCCTATGGAGGGAGCCCTGTGGGTCACCAAAGCTCCAGTGACCACCCCTGGGCAAAGACCAGCAGATCCCCTGTTAGAGACGGGCCCAGGACTTTGTGCAGGGTGCCCACTGTTGCTCTGAGCCTTCACTTCCTCAGGGAGGCTTCCTCAGGATCTCGAACCTGTGGAAGGAGGACCAGTCTGTGTACTTCTGCCAAGTCCAGCTGGACATACAGATCAGGGAGGCTGTCGTGGCAGTCCATCAAGGGGACCCACCTCACCATCACCCAGGGTAAGTCCAGCTGCCCTGGCACCAAGGAACCTTCTGGTTCAGCCATAGGCTCAGGTGTGTGGAGGGAATGACCTGAGGGGCTGTATGAGGGAACAACCTCCTGGGGCTCCCCTATGCCTGAGTTCCTGCAACTCAGAAGTTGAGGCCCAGAGATCCAGGTAGAGGGGGCTCCAGTCCTGGAACTGCCCTGCAAGTCATGTGGCCTGGGACAGGGCTTCTCCGAGCTCTGTCCCCTCCTGTGTAGGGCAGGGAGGTCAGAGGGGACCCTGCAGATCCAGTCTCATGTCTGGGGGTCAAGGGGTGGCCTCGAGAGGGACCAGTCTCTGTGTAGGGGACCGTCAGCCCCCTCACCCCTTGAGCAAGACTGTGGTCCCTGCACCAAGGGAGCAGGCCTGGGGTGGGAAGAGGCCAGCTGGGCTGTGGTGGTGCCTGGGGACTGCATGGGAGCCCCTGCCAGGGAGGGAGAGGGACAGAGGACAAGCTGGGGGCTCTGGTGCTTGGGCTGGGGGCTGAGCGCCTGTGACCTCCACTGGCTTCCTCCTTCTCCTCTCTAAGGACTGAATCTGGGGTGCAGCAGAGCACAGACTCAGGCCCGCCTTTCCTCTCCCTGAAAGAGCCTGCGCTGGCCTTGGACAGAGAAAGGGATGAGAAGTGAGGCTGAGTGCAGTGGGGTCTGCAGGGATCCAGGTGGGAGGGGCCCAGCCAGCCAAGATGAGTCCCAGCCCCTCAGCAGGAAGACGGGCACTGGGGCCCTTAGGCCCCTGACTTGACACTTTTGTGTGACTTGACACTTTTGTGTGACTTGAGCCACCGTGCCCAGCCTGAACACCCTTTCCTGGTAAAACACTCCACAAACCAGGAAGAGAAGGAATGTACTGCAACAAAATAAAGGCCAGTCATGCAAGGCCCATGGCTGAAAGTCTTTCAGTCATTTTAGGTGAAAGACTGAAATCTTTGCCTCCAAGATCAGGAACAAGAGAAGGATGCCCGCTCTCACTACTTCTATTCAACACAGGATTTGAAGTCAGGCCGGGCACAGTGGCTCACGCCTGTAATCCCAGCACTTTTGGAGGCTGAGGCGGGCAGATTACTTGAGCCTATGAGTGTGAGACCACCCTGGCCAACATGGCAAAACCCCATCTCTACTAAAAAAAAAAAAAAAAAAAAAAAAAAAAAAAAAAGGATTTGAAGTCCTGGCCGGAGCAATTAGGCAAGGGATAAAAAGGCACCTAAGGCCCTTTTGCAATAAGAAGCCAGATGGATAAAGGAAGTGCTGGTCACCCTGGAGGTGCACTGGTTTGGGGAAGGTCCCCGGCCCCCACAGCCCTCTGGGGAGCCTCACCCTGGCTCTCCCCACTCACCTCAGCCCTCAGGCAGCCCCTCCACAGGGCCCCTCTCCTGCCTGGACAGCTCTGCTGGTCTCCCCGTCCCCTGGAGAAGAACAAGGCCATGGGTCGGCCCCTGCTGCTGCCCCTGCTGCCCCTGCTGCTGCCCCTGCTGCTCCTGCTGCTGCCGCCAGCATTTCTGCAGCCTGGTGAGTACCCAGGACCGCCCAGGTATGGTCTCTGCCCAAACCACAGGAGGGGCCAACCCAAGACAGAGGCAGAACATCTGGGGCAGGGGCCAGGCTCCCACCTCCAGCAAACAAGGGCAGGTCCCATAGGGGTGGGTGCCGCCATCTCCTCCCCCTCCACCCTCCCCCATGCCTGAAGAGTGGGAGACCCAGGCCAGAGGTCAGTCCAGCCACCTGTCACACGACTGCCTGTGGGTGAAGGTGCGGGAGGGTCTGGAGTCACCCTCTTTGTGTCCTGAGGTGGTTTCAAGGTCTCTCCCCCACTCACTCCCTCCCTCCTCTAGGTGGCTCCACAGGATCTGGTCCAAGCTACCTTTATGGGGTCACTCAACCAAAACACCTCTCAGCCTCCATGGGTGGCTCTGTGGAAATCCCCTTCTCCTTCTATTACCCCTGGGAGTTAGCCACAGCTCCCGACGTGAGAATATCCTGGAGACGGGGCCACTTCCACGGGCAGTCCTTCTACAGCACAAGGCCGCCTTCCATTCACAAGGATTATGTGAACTGGCTCTTTCTGAACTGGACAGAGGGTCAGAAGAGCGGCTTCCTCAGGATCTCAAACCTGCGGAAGGAGGACCAGTCTGTGTATTTCTGCCGAGTCGAGCTGGACACCCGGAGATCAGGGAGGCAGCAGTTGCAGTCCATCAAGGGGACCAAACTCACCATCACCCAGGGTGAGTCCAGCTGCCCTGACACCTGCCTTGCCCACCGCAGTGAGGGTTTTGGTGACCACTGATGTCTTCACATTTAAACCCAGTGGTCTGGATTGAGAGCTGTTAGCATTTCACCTTGCTACCCCTTCCATGTCTGGGCTTCTGAGAGCAGCTTGCTCATCCTGAATGTCCCCAATCTAGAAAGCAGCACACCATGCCTTTCATCCAGATGCCCCACATCCCCAGAAGAGGGTCTGCTCATTCCTCATCTCTTCCAGCTGTCACAACCACCACCACCTGGAGGCCCAGCAGCACAACCACCACAGCCGGCCTCAGGGTCACAGAAAGCAAAGGGCACTCAGAATCATGGCACCTAAGTCTGGACACTGCTATCAGGGTTGCATTGGCTGTCGCTGTGCTCAAAACTGTCATTTTGGGACTGCTGTGCCTCCTTCTCCTGTGGTGGAGGAGAAGGAAAGGTAAGTGCCCAGAACGCATTGTCTCCTCAAGCTTCCCAGCTGGGGGTTTCTCTGAGCCCACCTGCAGCTAAGGGACTTCAGAAATATGCAGACCCTGCTGGCTCCCCTCAAGCCCACCAAGGCCGACTCTGTGGCCTGTGCTGGGGCGTCCGCATCTTGGGGGCCTCCTGCAGTGGGGTGGTGCAGGGTCACGTGTGAGAACCCCCAGCCTGGGCGCGGTGGCTCATGCCTGTAATCCCAGCACTTTGGGAGCCCAAGGCAGGTGGATCACAAGGCCAAGAGATCAAGACCATCCTGGCCAACATGGTGACACCCCATGTCTACTAAAAATATAAAAATTAGCTGGGCATGGTGGCACACGCTTATAGTCCCAGCTACTCAGGAGGCTGAGGCAGGAGAATCGCTTGAACCCGGGAGGCAGAGGTTGCAGTGAGTCAAGGTCGTGCCACTGCACTCCAGCCTGGTGACAGAACAAGACTCTGTCTCAAAAAAAAAAAAAAAAAAAAAAAAAAAGAGAGCCCCCAGCCCTCTCCACACAGCTGGATCCCCCCAACTTCTCTCTCAGTCATCAATCATCCACGCTCCCCTGAAGGTTCCTGGGGAGGGGAGGGTCTGCCCTGGGAAAAGGACAGAGAGAGGAGAAGGGACCAGAATTGGGCTGAGCTCAGCAGGCACTGGCTGACTGCCCGCCTGCCACGGCCTGGCTTGAAACTGGAGAAGCAAAGTATATAAAGCATAGGCTCTGCTCTCAGGGAACTGGGGGTGTGGAGTTGTCAGTTGCCTCAAGGACTAATTGCTTCATTGAGAGAGAACTATGGTATCGCTAAACAAGGGTGGGAGGAGAGAGAGGTAATCAGGGAGGACTTCCCACAGGAGGTGGCATCTGCAGACGTCTCAAAAAAAAAAAGAATTAGCCTGGCAAGAGGTGAGGATTGTGTAGAGGTCACTCACTTTCCTTGTGGGTGGAGGAAACCATTCCAGGAGCTGTAGGAAGCTTGGTGCTGGTGAAGGAGGCAGGAGAGGAGAGAAGAGGAGATGACCTTGGAAATCACATCCAAGAGCCTCTGATCCCAGAGGCAGCATGAGGCAGCAAAGGGTGACCTCAGGTCCCCATGAGAGACCTCAGTCTGTGGAGGAGCGGCCAGAGGTGGGCCAGGCTGGGTCAGTGCAGTGCAGGAGTGAGGTGGAGAGAGGGAAAGGGCCAGATCCTAGAAAAGATTAAGTAATAAAAACCAATGAGATTGTTAGATTGATGTAGGGGCAAGGGAGCAGGAAGAAGCACCCATTTCCACTTGGGTGCATGGGGCTATGATGAAACCACCAACTACAGTAGACGATAGAGGAGGAGACTATGTTTGGAGGGGAGCGATGCCTCGTTTAGTTTGGAATTTGTTTTTTTGTTTTGTTTTGTTTTTTGTTTTTGAGACAGAGTTTTGTTCTGTCGCCCAGGCTGTAGTGCAGTGGCACAATCTCGGCTCACTGCAAGCTCCCCCTCCTGGGTTCAAGCCATTCTCCTGCCTCAGCCTCCTGAGTAGCTGGGACTACAGGCGCCCGCCACCACACCTGGCTAATTTTTTGTAGTTTTAGTAGAGACGGGGTTTCACTCTGTTAGCCAGGATGGTCTCGGTCTCCTGACCTCGTGATCCGCCTGCCTCGGCCTTCCAAAGTGCTGGGATTACAGGCTTGAGCCACCGCACCCGGCCAGTTTGGAATCTGTTATACGGGAGATCCATGTGTGGCATCTCAGCAGAGTTGTCCATTGGAAACTTGGATGTACACATTTCCAGTTCAAAAGAGAGGACAAGGCTCCAGGCAGCAATGAGTTCTACCTCAATATCCTCCAAACCTGATAGTAAGTTACCATCAAGAAAGTCTTCAGGCCAGGCACGGTGGCTAATGCCTATAATCCCAGCACCTTGGGAGGCCAAGGCAGCTGGATCACCTGAGGTCAGGCGTTCAAGACCAGCCTGGCCAAAATGGTGAAACCCCATCTCAATTAAAAACACAAAAAATTAGCCAGGCATGGTGGCCGACACCTGTAGTCCAAGCTACTCAGGAAGCTGAGGCAGGAGAATTGCTTGAACCCAGGAGGTGGAGGCTGCAGTGAGCCGAGATGGTGACACTGCACTCCAGCCTGGCTGACAGAGCGAGACTCCATCTATAAAAAGTAAAAAAGAAAGTCTTTAGTGAAAGGAGATTCGCCCTATCAGCTATGAAAGCACAGAGGGGAGGAACATGGAGTCGGGGCTGCCTGCAGTCAGATCCTGGCCTCACACCCTCGCCAGGGAAACAGGCTCGTGGGTACAAAGGTTGTGTGCCTCAACTTCCTCATGGAAGCACGTGAGATTATTTTATAACCATAGAGTGGAGACAGTCAGTATGACCACCAAACCCAGGAGCCATATATTAAAATACTGATAAATTTAACTATATAAAAAAATTTTTGCCGGGTGTGGTGGCTCACACCTGTGATTCTAGCAGAAAATCAGATCAGGAGATCACAGAAGGTCAAGGAACTACTGAGAGAGCAGGAATGGAGAGCAGGGGGGTCAGCAGGAAGCTTGGAGAATCTGCAAAATAGTAGATTACAAAGGATCAAAAGTCAGTGAGGTTCAACAAGAGGTAGGGTGGGATAATGACCAAAGACAGAGGGAACACTTCCAGGTTCATTCTGTGAGGTCAGCAACACCATGACCTAAAAGCCAGATAAAGACCCTGCAAGAAAAACAATACACAAAATACAGATGAAAAGCCTGGTGAATATTGATGGGAAAATCTTCAACAAAATTCTAGCAAACCAACTTTCACAGCATGTTAAAAGGACTGTACACCATGACCAAGTTGGAGATAGCCCTGGAATGCATGTATCACCCAAAACAGGAAAATTAATGTAGTGCACCCCATTAGCAGAATGAAGGACAAAACCCACATGATCATCTCAACTGATACAGAAAAAACATTGGACAAGATTGAACACCTTTCCTTTTTTTTTTTGAGATGGAGCCTCGCTCTGTTGCCCAGCCTGGAGTGCAGTGGTGCCATCTTGGCTCACTGCAACTTCTGCCTCCCGGGTTCAAGCGATTCTTCTGCCTCATCCTTTCAAGGAGCTAGGATTACAGGTGTGCACCACTATGCCCGGCTAATTTTTGTATTTTTGGAAGAAACGTAGTTTTACTATATTGGCCAGGCTGGTCTCGAACTCCCGACCTCAAGTGATCCGCCCACCTTGGCCTCCCAAAGTGCTGGGATTGCAGGCTGAGCCACGGTGCCCAGCCTGAACACCCTTTCCTGGTAAAACACTCCAAAACCAGGAAAAGAAGGAATGTACTGCAACAAAATAAAGGCCAGTCATGCAAGGCCCATGGCTGAAAGTCAGTCATTTTAGGTGAAAGACTGAAATCTTTGCCTCCAAGATCAGGAATAAGAGAAGGATGCCCGATCTCACTACTTCTGTTCAACACAGGATTTGAAGTCAGGCCGGTCACAGTGGCTCACACCTGTAATCCCAGCACTTTTGGAAGTCGAGGTAGGTGGATTACATGAGGCTATGAGTTTGAGACCACCCTGGCCAACATGGCAAAACCCCATCTCTACTTTAAAAAAAAAAAAAAAAAAAAGATTTGAAGTCCTAGCCAGAGCAATTAGGCAATTAGGCAAGGGATAAAAAGGCATCTAATTTGAAAAGGAACAAGCAAAATGATCTCTGTTTGCAGGTGACAAGATCTCGTACGTAGAAAATACTAAGTATTGCACAAAATTACCTGTTGAATGAATGAATTCAGCAAAGTTCCAGGAAACCAATTTAACATGCAAGCAAAAATGTATTGCATTTCTGTGCGCTAAACATAAACAATCTGAAAAGAAAATTAAGAAAACAATTCCATTTACAATAATGTCAAAAAATAAAGTAAGATCTTTAGGAATAAACCTAACCAGGGAGGTGAAAGACTTGTACACTGAAACTACAAAACATTGCTGAACAAATGAAAGAAGACACAAATAGGTGGATGACATTCTTGTTCGTGGAGTGGAAGGATTAATATTGTCAAGGTGTCCATGCCACCAACAACAATCTCCAGATCCAATGCAAATCCTATGAAAACCCCAATGGCATTGTTTTTGCTCAAACAAAAAATTCATCCTGAAATTCAAATGGAATCTGAAAGCACTACCACAAACCAAAATAATCTTTAGAAAGGTGAACAGAGTTAGAGGACACGCATTCCCTGATTTCAAAATGTATTAAAAACTATGGTAATCAAAACGATGTGGTACTGAAATAAAGACATAAATAGGCCAGGTGCAGTGGCTCATGCCTGTAATTCCAGCGCTTTGGGAGGCTGAGCTGGGCGGATCACCTGAGATTGGGAGTTCGAGACCAGCCTGACCAACATGGAGAAACCCCATCTCTACTAAAAATACAAAATTAGCCAGGCGTGGTGGCGCATGCCTGTAATCCCAGCTAATCGGGAGGCTGAGGCAGGAGAATCACTTGAACCCGGGAGGCAGAGGTTGCAGTCAGCCAAGATCACGCCATTGCATTCCAGCCTGGGCAACAAGAGTGAAACTCCATCTCAAAAAAAAAAAAAAAAAAGACATAAATAGACCAGTGGAATAGAATACAGAGCCCACAAATAAACCCTCACATAGATAGTCAAATGATCCTCAACAAGGGTGCCAAGATGACCACTCGACGAAGAATAGTTTCTTCAACAAATGGTGTTGAGAAAGCTGGGTACTCACATGCAAAACATAAAGGTGCATCTCTGCCAAAAAATTAACTCAAAATGGATTAAAGACTTCAATGTAAGACCCAAAACTGTCCAGTGTCTAGAAGAAAATACAGGAGAAAACATAGGGTGATGAGATAAGATGGTGGGTCCTTGCACCATCATCCCCAGACCCATGGTTTTTATTCCACAGGGGAAGGATGGTTTGTATTCCACAGGTGAAGTATGATCACATCAAGGTTGTTTGACTCCAGGGCAGGATTTATGATACGTACCTGCTCTTACACAAGGAACGATAGATCAACTGGAAATCTTAGAGGCCTTCCCAGAACTGGGGTTAATCAGAAGCTGCCATGGCAGATTAGCTTCCAAGATGGAGTTGCCTTAGCCTCCACAATATTAAAAGTAGAACTACCATATGATCCAACAATCTCACTTCTGGGCATATAGCCAACCAATTGAAAGCAGGGTCAGGAAGAGGTGTTTGCACACCGATGTTTGTAGTAGCATTACTCAAAATACCCCAAACGTAGAATCAACTGAAATGTCCATCAAACAAAATACGGTGTCTGTAGTCCAAGCTACTCGGGAAGCTGAGGTTGGGAGAATGACCTGAGCCCAGGAGGTTGAGGGTGTAGTGAACTATGATTGTGCCACTGCACTCCATCCTGGGTGACAGTATAAGATCCTGTCTATTAAAAAAAAAAGTTCTGAAAAAAATAATATTATTGAATCTTTTTTATTTAGTTAGTTATTTTGAGACAAAGTCCTGCTTTGTCACCCAGGCTGGAGTGCAGCAGTGCAATCTCAGTTCACTGCAACCTCCGCCTCCTGGGTTCAAGCGATTCTCTTGGCTCAGCCTCTCGAGTAGCTGGGATCACAGGTGTGTGCCACCACACCCAGCTACTTCTTGCATTTTTAGTAGAGACGGGGTTTCACCATGTTGGCCAGGCTGGTCTCGAACTCCTGACCTCAGGGGATCCACCCGCCTCGGCCTTCCAAAGTGCTAGGATTATAGGCGTGAGCCACTATGCTTGGCCTCAACCTTTAAAAGGAAGGAAATTCTTACACATGCTGTAGTATAAATGAGCCTTGAGGACATTATGCTAAGTGAAATAAGCTAGTCACAAAAAGATAAATACTGTCTGATTCCACTTACATGGTATCTAGAGTAGCCAGATTCCTAGAAACAGGAAGCAGAAAGGTGGTTGTCAGGGGCACAGAGGAGATGGGAATGGAGAGTTAATATTTAAAGAACATAGAATTTCAGTTTTACTGGCCCAGTGTGGTGGCTCAATGCCTGTGAGGAACATGCCTTGGAAGGCTGAGGTAGGTGGATCACTTGAGGCCTGGAGTTCGAGCCCAGCCTGGCCAACATGGCGAAACCCTGTCTCTACTAAAAATACAAAAAATAAGCTGGGTGTGGTGGGGGCACCTGTAATCCCATCTGCTCGGGAACCTAAGGCAGGAGAATCACTGGAACCCAGGAGATGGAGGTTGCAGTGAGCTGAGATCACGTCACTGCATAGCAGCCTGGGTGACACAGCAAGACTCTGTCTCAAAAAAAAGAAAGAGAACTTTTGGGTTTCAGTTTCTCAAGATGAAAATGTTCTGGAGATCTGTCTCACAACCATGTGAATACACTTAACACTGCCAAACTGTACACTAAGCAATGGTTAGGATGGTAAATTCTAGGTGGTTTTTTTTTTTTTTTTTAGACAGAGTCTTGCTTTGTCACCCAGGCTGGAGTGCAGTGGTGCGATCTTGGCTCACTACAACCTCCACCTCCCAGGGTCAAGCAATTCTTCTGCATCAGCCTCCTGAGTAGCTGGGAGTACAGGCACATGCCACCACGCCCGGCTAATTTTTGTAATTTTAGTAGAGACAGGTTTTCACCATATTGTTCAGGCTGATCTCGAACTCCTGACCTCAGGTGATCTGCCCACCTTGGCCTCCCAATCCTGGGATTATCACCGCGTGAGCCACCGCACCCACCTTAGGTGTTATGCTGGAAGGAGTGAAAGTTGCAACATGAAAATGATACTAGCAATTAATATTTCAGAGTTCCCAGTCCCAACATTAAAAAACAAAAAACCTGTGGAAGTGGAAGGGGAGGTCCCTGGAGTTGAGGGGTGCTGTGAGGCCTGGGTTCAGAGGGTGTCTCTGTGGACGTGGAGCCCTCCCAGGAGGAGGCTGGATGGTGGAGGGGATGTCTGTGGACCAGGAGCCCAGTGCTTGGGAAACACTGCAAGGATGCCAGGGGGACAAGAGGGGCAGGGCACAGTGGGAGAGGCAGCAGAGGATTCAGGGTGAGACCAGCCAGAGGGGAGGGGAGGCCTAGAGGTGGCAACAGAACTTGAACAGCCACAAACATGAGTCCCAAGCATGAGGCTCCCAAGGCTGGAGGGCAGACACAGCCGCCACCCAGAAGGAAACCACAGGCGCGGTCTCCCTGAGGACCTGGAGGGAGAGGTGGGGGTGCCTATGTCAAGGGAAGGGAAGGGAAGGAAGAGATGGGTGGGCGAGGGCTCAGCAGTAGAGGGAGCCAGGTTGGGGCTGAGCAGAGAGCTCAAGAGCGAAGGAAGCCAACAGAGGGTATCAAGGTTTTGGGGGGGCGGTTTCAGGAGATGACGTGGTGGACAACAGGGAGAACAGGTCGGGGGGGAGCCTCAGGGTGCCAGCTGAGTCCCAGGCCCTTCCTGATGGGTTTGGGCAGAGCTGCTCTGCTGCTCTTGTCCCTCTAAGGAGGGCCTCAGCCTAGGGCGCAGCAGAGAAGGTGGGATGGAGACTGCTATCACCTGGATGCCACCCTGACTCACTGTTGGTCCCCCTACAGGTCAGCAGCGGACTAAAGCCACAACCCCAGCCAGCTGAGTGCTGGGCCTCCCCAAGGGAGTGGGGAGTACAGGTGCGGGCAGGGGACGGGTTTGGAAATCAGGGACTGTGCTGCTAAGAACCCCACAAGCCCAGCCTGCCACAAATTCTCCTGAGTTTTTGCCACCACCCACTTAAATCTGATCTCTGAAGCAACTGCCTCGCCTGCCTCACTGTAATAATCCTGGCCCTGCATCTAAAAACACTTCCCCTCCTGCAGATAGCAGGGCGCCAAGCAGTGACTTCTGACCAACAGAGTGTGGGGAGAAGGGATGTGTATTAGCCCCGGAGGACGTGATGTGAGACCCGCTTGTGAGTCCTCCACACTGGTTCCCCATTGGCAAGATACATGGAGAGCACCCTGAGGACCTTTAAAAAGGCAAAGCCGCAAGGCAGAAGGAGGCTGGGTCCCTGAATCACCGACTGGAGGAGAGTTACCTACAAGAGCCTTCATCCAGGAGCATCCACACTGCAATGATATAGGAATGAGGTCTGAACTCCACTGAATTAAACCACTGGCATTTGGGGGCTATTTATTATAGCAGTGCTAAGAGTTCCTTTATCCTCCCCAAGGATGGAAAAATACAATTTATTTTGCTTACCATACACCCCTTTTCTCCTCGTCCACATTTTCCAATCTGTATGGTGGCTGTCTTCTCCTATGGCAGAAGGTTTTGGGGAATAAATAGCGTGAAATGCTGCTGACACTTCCCTGTGCATCTCTCACATGGCTGCCAAGTGCCCCTTCCTGCTCTGCAGTACCTGAGTCCAGTCATGATGCAGGGAGCCTCCCCACTAGAAACAGATGGCACTCACAGATTTAAAGCAGTTGGAAGCAAGTTTAAGAAGGGAAATCTTTTTTTTTTTTTTTTTTTGAGACAGAGCCTCACTCTCATCACCCAGGCTGGAGTGCAGTGGCGCAATCTCTGCTCACTGCAACCTCTGCCTCCTGGGTTCAAGCCATTCTCATGCCTCAGCCTCCCAAGTAGTTGGGATTACAGGCGTGCACCCCCACACTCAGCTAATGTTTGTATTTTTTAGTGGTACTGGAGTTTCACCAAGTTGTCCAGGCTGGTCTCAAACTCCTGGGCTCAAGCAATCCTCCAGCCTCAGTCTCCCAAATAGCTGCAATTACAGGCGTGAGCCACCATGCCTGGTTGAGAGGGAATCGTTAAGAAGGAGTGGGCAGGGGCAAGAACACTGTCAGAGACGGTGTGTTGGCCACGGCTACTACAGCAAATTGGCTGCTTCCTGTGATCGCACGGGTTGAGGGCTCAGTTCCACAAGGATGCCCCGGCATCAGATGCCAGTCGCAAGCTCACGTGGTGCCTGTGCTTCTGACACAGGGCTATAAAAATTGAGGTTCCCATGATCCCCTCCTTGGGTTCAATTAATTTTCTAGAATGGTACCTAGAACTCAGGGAAGCCCTTTACTTACATGTGTCCCCTTATAAAGGATATTATAGGGCCTGGCGCCATGGCTCATGCCTGTAATCTCTGTGCTTCGGGAGGTTGAGGGGGGAGGTTCACTTGAGCACAGGAGTTTGAGACCAACCTGGGCAACATAGCAAGACCTCGTCTCAAAATAAAGATATAGGATATTACAAAGGATAGTTATGAACAGCCAGATATAAGAGCTACACAGAGGGAGGCCTGGGGGAAGGGGTGCAAAGCTTCCGTGTCTTCTCTAGGCACTGCACCCTCTAGGAAGCTCCATGAGTTCAGTTATCCAGAAGCCCTCTGCATCCCTTTTGGGTTTTTGTGGGTTTCATTATAAAGGCATGATTGGGCCAGGCACAGTGGTCATGTCTGTAATCCCAGCACATTTTGAGGCTGAGGTGGGAGAATCAATTGAGCCCTCAGGTGGCAACTGAGGCTGCAGTGAGTTGTGATTGCACCACTGTACTCCAGCCTGGGTGACAGAGAGAGAGCCTGTCTCAAAAAAAGAAAAAAGACAAAACAAAACAAAAAACCTGGCCAATACGGTGAAACCCCATCTCTACTGAAAATGATCGTCGCCTGATCCCCACCCCTTGAAGATGCCTCCACCCTCTCCATACGCATTTGGTCAGCACTAACTGCCCTGGGTGACAGGCACACTGCACTGGGTGACAAGGACCCAAAGCTACACCAGCCAGTGCCCCAGCCCTCAAGCACCTCCCTGTGCAGAAGGAAGACAACACAGAAAAGGGAAGCGTGGTTGTCACAGAGGCCCAGAGGACTGCTGGCTGATGTCACTGAATGGGGAAGTGGTTGGCCGCACAGGCCCCAAGCTCAGACCTGATGCCACAGTGGACGTTCCTGGGCCATGTGACCTCAGGCTAGGCTCAGAACCACCCTTGGGGCCTCCGTTTCTTTCTGTATAAATTGAGGACCATACAGAGATGCTGCCTACCTCCTGGGATTGTCCAGAGAGTTAAAAGCTCTTTTAAAATGCGCCTGCTGGGCCAGGCACAGTGTCTCACGCCTGTAATCCCAGCACTTTGGGAGGCTGAGGCAGGCAGATCACAAGGTCAGGAGGTCGAGACCAGCCTGAACAACATAGCAAAGCTCCATCTCTACTAAAAATACAAAAAGTAGCCGGGCGGGCATGGTGGCATGTGCCTGTAATCCCAGCTACTCAGGAGGCTGAGGCAGGAGAATCACTTGAACTCAGGAAGTGGAAGTTGCAGTGAGCCGAGATTGTACCATTGCACGCCAGCCTGGGTGACAGAGCGAGACTCCGTCTCAAAAAATAAAAATAAATAAAATGCACCTGCTGGCAGGGCGCGGTGGTTCATGCCTGTAATCTCAGCAACTTTGGGAGGCCTAGACAGGTGGATCACCTGAGGTAAGGAGTTCAAGACCAGCCTGGCCAACATGGTGAAACCCCATCTCTGCTAAAACTACAAAAATTAGATGAGCATAGTGGTGGGCACCTGTAGTCCCAGTTACTCGGGAGGCTGAGGCAGGAGAATCGCTTGAACCTGGGAGGCAGAGGTTGCAGTGAGCCGAGATGGTGCCACTGCACTGCAGCCTGGGCGACAGAGTGAGACTCCGTCTCAAAATAATAATAATAATAATAATAATAAAACAAAATGCACCTGCCATTTCTTTCCATCAGGTATGGCCATGGAAATGAGAGTCATAAGGGAAGCAGTGTATCCTCACAGATCCCCAGAAACGAGAGACACAGCCATGCAGGGCCACTTGGGAAAGCACCAGGGTCCCTCAGGGAGTAGAGGAAGCCAGGGGAACACAGGGGTGAGACCCTTTGTTATGCTTTCCCTGGAAAAGGCAAGGAAGGGTATGCAGGTTTAGGATTGGCTAGTTAGAATAACGTTAGCAGGCTCTGGGGATTAGAGGCTGTCATTTGTTATTTGGTGTCTGGCCCAGGATGATGAAGGCAGAGAAATACTGCCTTCTGAAGGGTGAGAGGCAGCTAGAAGAGCTGGTTCAGTGTTGGGGCCCTGGATTAGCTGGTTTGCATATGAAAGGCACACTCAGCCAGGAGCCGTGGCTGAAGCCTGTAATCCCAGCACTTTGGGAGGCCGAGGTGGGCAGATCACAAGGTCAGGAGATGGAGACCATCTTGGCCAACGTGGTGAAACCCCATCTCTATTAAAAATACAAAAATTAGTTGGGCATGGTGGCACGCACTTGTAATCCCAGCAACTTGGGAGGCTGAGGCAGGAGAATCGCTTGAACCCAGGGGTGGAGGTTGCAGTGAGCCGAGACCGTGCCACTGCACTCCAGCCTGGCAGCAGAGTGAGACTCTGTTTCAGAAAAAAAAAAGGGACACTCTCAGAGGGGTCATTTGCTAGCTCTAACGACTGGCTGGCTCTGGCAGGGGCAGTCCCTCTCTCTGGTCTTGGAGGTCCAAGATGCCAGAATATCAGCAATCCAGTGGGGCTTGGTGAGATGGCTCACACCTGTCATCCCAGCACTGAGGGAGGCCGAGGCAGGAGGATTGCTTAAGCCCAGGAACTTGAGACCAGCCTAGACAACATAGTGAGACCCCATCTCTCAAAAAAAAAAAAAAAAATTAGCCGTGTGTGGTGGTGTGTGCCTGTGGTCTTCACTACTTGGGAGGCTGAGGTCAGCAAATTGCTTCAGCCCAGGAGTGATGGTGATCGCGTCCCTACACTCCAGTCTGTGGACACTCTAGTACCTTGAGGACAGTACAGCCTGATTACAGAAGCTTTACAGCAAGTCTTGAAGTCAGGTATTATAAATCTTCCACCTTCATTCTTCATTTGTAAAGGCCTTTTGGCTATTCTAGGTCCTTTGAATTACTGTGAGAATGTTACAGTTGGCTTGTGAACTCCACAAAGCCTATGGGATGTCGATTGGGATCAGAGGAAAGCAGGAACAGGGTGGGTGCCAAGGAGAGGTGAGGGGCTGGGGCAGGGATGGATGTGGCCAGTGAGGACAGTAGGATACTTGTTGGGGGAACGTGGGAACATCCAAGCAGTGGTTCTCATAATGCGGTGCAGGGTACTTACCCCCTCCCTGCCCCTGCTCCCCACACACGACTTCCCACACCTCTCCCATGAGCACCTGCACTAAGGGGCTGCATTTAGGCTCTGCCCACGTTGGAATCATGCCCTCCTCCAGGCCCTCCTCCTCCTCTCAGAAGCCCTGTCTGTGAGAGAGCCACAGCCCCTGGCTCAGGCCCAGGTTCTGTCACTGCTGTTGGGGGAGGGAGGATGAACAAATCCAGGAGACCTCACACCATCCCAGAGCAGAAATCCTGAAACAGAAGGAATCTCCCATGGGGGTTCAGCTGGATCCAGGGCCTGAAAGTGACATAAACATGCATGTTGCATCTAAGGAGACTGCACGTGGCAGCGTTGGGCAGCATGTGCCCTCCAGAGCTACCCAGAGGCTGTTGGCTATAAGTTCTATGTGGCCCCCACATTGGACAGCCTGGTAAGCAGGTGACCTTTCAGCCAGGTCCTCAGGTGGGGCGGGCCACCCTCTCGAGGCCCTGCCCAGACAGCCAGGGGGTCCCTTGTCCTCTCTGCAGCCCATCTTTCCAGCTGTGACCAGTTCAGCCCAAAGCCCCCGTCCCTCAGTTTCTCTGTGGGTTGAATGCAGATAATGTGTCACCTCAGAATGTTGTGAAGCAGAGAATGAGGTGTTTAGGGCCTGGCTCAGACGGAGGGGTTTCCTGAGCATGGGGAACCTGTTTCCTCAGGCCTGTGAAGGGAGGGAGGGCGGGCCGACCTGGCTGGCCCTGGGAAGCACAGAGGAGCCTACTAGGACCAGGGAAGAGACTGAGAAGGGAGGCCCGTCCCTGCCTGCTTCTGTCTCAAGAAGGCTGATGCCACTTCCTCTGATGAAATCCTGTCTTCCCCCACGGCCCCTCAACTGATGCCACCTCACCCTGGAGAGGGTGGGCAGAGCCTCCTACGGAGGGAGCCCTGTGCACCACCAAAGCTCCCTGCTCCAGTGACCACCCCCGGGCAAAGGCCGGCAGATCCCCGTTAGAGACGGGCCCAGGACTGTGTGTGGGGTGGGTCTTGCTCTGAGCCTTCACTTTCTTCTGTGTCCAAGGAAGCTTCTGGATCAGCCAAGGGCTCAGGTGTTTGGAGGGAATGACCTGAGGGGCTGTATGAAGGGACAGCCTCCTGTCCTGCACTCAGAAGTTGAGGCCCAGAGATTCCACCCTTCAGCCAGGCCCAGACATCTGGGTTGAGGGGGCTCCAGTCCTGGACCCACTACTGCAAGTCACGTGGCCTGGGGCAGGGCTTCTCGGAGCCCTGTCCCCTCCTGTGTAGGGCGGGACGTCAGAGGGGAGCCTGCAGACCCAGTATCACGTCTTAGGGGTCAAGGGGTGGCTTCCAGAAGGACCAGTCTCTGTGTAGGGGACCATTAGCCCCCTCACCCCTTGAGCAAGGTCGTGGTGCCTGCACCAAGAGAGAGGGCCTGGGGCAGGAAGAGGCCAGCTGGGTCGTGGTGGTGCCTGGGGACTGCATGGGAGCCCCTGCCAGGGAGGGAGAGGGACAGAGGACAAGCTGGGGGCTCTTCTGCTTGGGTTGGGGGCTGAGCACCTGTGACCTCCACCGGCTTCCTCCTCCTCCTCTCTGAGGACTGAATCTGGGGCGCAGAAGGGCAGAGATTCAGGCCCGCCTTTCCTCTCCCTGAAAGAGCCTGCGCTGGCCCTGGGCAGAGAGAAGGATGAGAAGTGAGGCTGAGTGAGGTGGGGTCTGCAGGGATCCAGGTGGGAGGGGCCCAGCCAGCCAAGGTCAGGCCCAGCCCCTCAAGGTCAGGCCCAGCCCCTCCGCAGGAGGACGGGGACCGCGGCCTTTGGGCAGGGCTGACTTGGCACTGACCACAAGGGAGGCCCTTTTGCAATAGGGGAAAAGAAGCCAGATGGATAAAGGAAGTGCTGGTCACCCTGGAGGTGCACTGGTTTGGGGAAGGCTCCTGGCCCCCACAGCCCTCTTCGGAGCCTGAGCCCGGCTCTCCTCACTCACCTCAACCCCCAGGCGGCCCCTCCACAGGGCCCCTCTCCTGCCTGGACGGCTCTGCTGGTCTCCCCGTCCCCTGGAGAAGAACAAGGCCATGGGTCGGCCCCTGCTGCTGCCCCTACTGCCCCTGCTGCTGCCGCCAGCATTTCTGCAGCCTGGTGAGTACCCAGGACCACCCAGATGTGGGCTCTGCCCAAACCACAGGAGGGGCCAACCCGAGACAAAGGTGGGACATCTTGGGGAGGGCCCAGGCTCCCACCACCAGGAAACAAGGGCGGGTCCCACAGGGGCGGGTGACCCCATCCTCTCCCCCTCCTCCCTCCCCCATGCCTGAAGAGTGGGAGACCCAGGCCAGAGGTCAGTCCAGCCACCTGTCACACGACTGCCTGTGGGTGAAGGTGCGGGAGGGTCTGGGGTCACCCTCTTTGTGTCTTGAGGTGGTTTCAAGGTCTCTCCCCTACTCACTCCCTCCCTCCTCTAGGTGGCTCCACAGGATCTGGTCCAAGCTACCCTTATGGGGTCACTCAACCAAAACACCTCTCAGCCTCCATGGGTGGCTCTGTGGAAATCCCCTTCTCCTTCTATTACCCCTGGGAGTTAGCCACAGCTCCCGACGTGAGAATATCCTGGAGACGGGGCCACTTCCACGGGCAGTCCTTCTACAGCACAAGGCCGCCTTCCATTCACAAGGATTATGTGAACCGGCTCTTTCTGAACTGGACAGAGGGTCAGAAGAGCGGCTTCCTCAGGATCTCGAACCTGCGGAAGCAGGACCAGTCTGTGTATTTCTGCCGAGTTGAGCTGGACACACGGAGCTCAGGGAGGCAGCAGTGGCAGTCCATCGAGGGGACCAAACTCTCCATCACCCAGGGTGAGTCCAGTTGCCCTGGCACCCGCTTTGCCCACCGCAGTGAGGCTTTTATGATCACTGGTGACGTCGTCCCCAGCACCTCAGACCCCACTTCTTCTGACGACCCCTAAGTTCTCTCTTTGGCCCCTAACACTTCCTCAGGCCTTTGCCACCTCTCCCCTTTTCTCTTCCCTTGTCTCCACAACTGATCTGCTTTCCCCAACCATCCCCCTCACTGTCCCCTCCAGATCCAGCCCCGCCCCCACTCCTCAGGCCTCAGCAGCTGCCGGACCCTCTAATTATCCTTCATTCTTTCTCCAAAATGAGGCTCCAGCCTGGCCTCTCCCCATAACCTCCAGGCCGATTTGATCTCTCCAGGATGTGGCTCACCCGCTCTTTGTCATGTGTCTCTGTGTGGAGTCCCTGTTAGTGCCTCAGGGTGGGCCCCATACCTTGCATCTCTCACAGTCAGGAGCTCATTCAGGAACCCCCAGCAGGTGCCCAGTGGCTGGCCCTGGGAGCCCTGCAGTCCCTGGGTCAAGCCCTATCACCTGGGTTCCCATCTGCCCACTTCCTTCTCCCCCTCTGCTTCCCAGAAGTGTCCTTCAGCTCCTCCCTGACCTGTCTCGCCTCTTCTCTCGCGTATCATATCCCTCTCTTCCTGCATCCATCCTTTACCCTCCTCACTTCTCCCTGGCCCCTGCAGCCCCCACTTTCCCTGACAAGCCCCTGGGTTCTTCCAGCCGTGCTCTCCCTGTCCTCCACTCTGGTCTTGCTACTCTGTCCTTCCCAACACTAAGGGATGTGTCTGCAGAAGCAAGAGCAGCAGCCCCCATTCATTGAGGCACCATGGCATGGCCCTGGCAAATCGCTTCATGTGCATTGCCCTAGTGAACCCTCACCAAGACTCCACAATAACAAGAGGAACTGCTATTCTCTTCAGTTTACAGACAGGGAAATTGAGGCTAACAGAGCCTATATATCTGTGCCCAACATCACACTAGTGGTGCAGATGGGATTTGGTAGGGATGGTGAGGGATGGGCATGGTGGCTGATGCCTGTAATCACAACACTTTGGGAGGCCAAGGTGGGTGGATCACTTGAGGTCAGGAGTTCGAGACCAGCCTGGCCAACATGGTGAAACCCCGTCTCTACTAAACATACAAAAATTAGCCAGGTGTGGTGGCGCATGCCTGTAATCCTAGCTACTCGGGAGGCTGAGGCAGGAGAATCACTTGAACCGGGGAGGTGGAGGTTGAGGTGACCTGAGATCGAGCAACTGCACTCCAGCCTGGGTGACAAAGTGAGACTCTGTCTCAAACAAACAAACAAACAAACACAATGAAAGGGATGGTGAGCTGCAGAGCTTTCTCACCTAACCTCTAGCTACAGGGCTTCGCCTATTGAGTTGACCATAGTGTTCGCCTTGACCTACTTTTGAACCTAGTGATGGGATGTGTTGCACTAATAGATCTTCTGTTTTATTCAGAAAGGGCGTCGGGGAAATTTGAGCCTGGGTTTATCTGTCTCCAGATCAGTGGGGTGAGGGGAGTTTCTCCCAGGCCCAGGCAGGAAGGGGGTGCATTGTCTGTAGAAAATGTTTTAGGAAACTAATCTTTGGCCAGGTGGGTTTGTTTTTTCTAATCACTTGCACTGGCAATCCTAAACAATGCCAGGGATAAATTACTCTTCCCTGCAGGGACCTGCAGGGACGGACACTCTCACTGCCTGCGCCCTGGTAAACCACTGCACCATCTTAACCACTGTGTTGGTTTTGGAGCAGATGGAAAGTGGCTCCATAATCTAAATGAAGCAAGACAGCCTTGAACTTTGATTTCCTACATATTTCCTTAAATGGCCTTTTTTGAGAGATTTGGGTTTTTCTCAGGCCTTCTCTTCCTCTTTCCTTAATTCCTGCTTGCTTTTCTCACCTCTCTGCATAGGTCAGATTTGTTGTTTTTTTCACTAATAAATTGTATTTTCAATTAATTCAATTAATTGAATATTCATGCTTATTATAAAAAACAAAATTCAGGAAAGTAATAAAAAGAGAAAAAAGTGTTTTTTTTTTTTTTTTTTAGACAAAATCTCTCTCTGTCACCCAGGCTGGAGGGCAATGGCACGATCTTGGCTCACTCCAACCTCCACCTCCCAGGTTCAAGCGATTCTCCCGCTCAGCCTCCAAGTAGCTAGAATTACAGGCACCCACCATCATGCCAGGCTAACACAGGGTTTCACCATGTTAGCCAGGCTGCTCTCGAACTCCTGACCTCAGATGATCTGCCCAGCTTGGCCTCCCAAAGTGCTGGGATTACAGGTGTGAGCCACCTTGCTCTGCCTTTTTTTTTTTTTTTTTTTTGAGACAAGAGTCTCGCTCTGTCACCCAGGCTGGAGTGTGATCATGGCTTACTGCAGTGTCGACCTCCCAGGCTCAAGTGATTCTCTTGCCTCAGCCTCCCAAATAGCTGGGACTACAAGCACGCACCACCACACCTGGCTAATATTTGTATTTTTTTTGTAGTCATGGGATTTTGCTATGTTGCCCAGGCTGGTCTCAAACTCCTGAGCTCAAGTGATCCACCTACCTTGGCCTCCCAAAGTGCTAGGATACAGGCATGAGCCACTGTGTCTGGCAAAAAAAAATTTTTTAATCCAGCTGAAGTACCATCATGCTAAGATGCAACAAACTAAAGGAATATTTGTAGCAGATATAACTAAGTTTGTTGTTGGCTTATTAATATTTTTTACATAATTTTACTTTTGTAACCAAACCTAATTGTGTTCCTCTTTGTCACTTTTCTATTTCTTTTCTTTTTTTTGAGATGGAGTCTTGCTGTGTCTCCCAGGCTGGAGTGCAGTGGCATGATCTCGGCTCGCTGCAAACTCCGCCTCCCAGGTTCACGCCATTCTCCTGCCTCAGCCTCCCGAGTAGCTGGGGCTACAGGTGCCCGCCACCATGCCCGACTAATTTTTTTGTATTTTTAGTAGAGACGGGGTTTTACCATGTTAGCCAGGATGGTCTCGATCTCCTGACGTCGTGATCTACCTGCCTCGGCCTCCCAAAGTGCTGGGATTACAGGCTTCAGCCAACACGCCTGGCCTTTTCTGTTTTATTTCTAAGCACAAAAATCCCAATTTCCACTATAGGTTGAAAATATTGGCCAGACACAGTGGCTCATGCCTGCAGTCCTGGCTACTCAGGAGGCTGAGACAGAATTGCTTGAACCCGGGAGTCAGAGGAGGTTTCAGTGAGCCAAGATTGCACCACTGCACTCCAGCCTGAGTGACAGAGCAAGGCTTCTTAATTTAAAAACTAATTTGTATGTAGTGATAATTTATTTTGGTATATGGCATAAACAACTAAATTGATCTTTATATGAAATAATATAATCAGTTTTCCCAACCCCATTTATTGCATTTTTATCTGCTTCTCTATTGATACATTAGGCCTGGTTTTAAAATTATTTTTGTAGAAGAGCATCTGTTTCTGGTCAGTCGATTCTGTTTCACTGATCTGTCTTTTCTTACATCAGCACACAGGTTTAGTGATTGTAACTTTATCACATTTCAATGCCTAAGACTATTTTCATCTCAAACATATTACTCCTTCCTCAAAAACTTTTTTAGGCTTAGTGCAGTGGCTTCATGCCTGTAATCCCAGCACTTTGGGAGGCTGAGGCATGAAGATGACTTGAGCCTAAGAGTTTGAGACTTAACATGGGCAACATAGTGAGACCCCCATCTCTAAAAAAAAAAAAAAATTAGCCATTGTGGTAGTGCACACCTATGGTCCCAGCTACTCAGGAGGCTGAGACAGGAGGATCGCTTGAGGCCAGGAGGTTGGGGCTGCAATGAGCTGTGATTTCGCAACTGCACTCCAGCCTGAGTGGCAGAGCAAGACCCTGTCTTAAAAAACAAAGCAAAACAAAAAATATTTTTCTGTTGTTGCCTGCCTGTTCCTTCCCCAATGTTAGAATAAGTTTATCCAGTTGAGGAAAAACAAAAACAAAAACAAAAAACACAACACTCTTTTAAGTCAGTTGCATTAAACCTATTATGCAATTGACAGAAACTGAAATCAGGCTAATACACAATCTTCCCATCCAGGAACAAGGTCCTATTTTATATCCCTCAGTAAATCTTGGTAGTATTCTGCCAAACATCATATAAATGTCTCATAAGATTGTTTAACTGTCTGTAGTGAGCTGAGATCATGCAACTGCACTGCAGCCTGGGTGACAGAGCCAGATCCTGTCTCAGGAAAAAAAAGAAAAAAGATTTTTTTACCCTCCATATTTCCTCTTGTTATTAATATGCAAGATTACTTTATGAATCCTTAATAATTGTCATTGTAAAAGTAATGCATAGGCAGCCAGGCGTGGTGGCCCACACCTGTAAACCCAGCACTTTGGGAGGTCAAGGTGGGTGGATCACGAGGTCAGGAGATCGAGACCATCCTGGCTAACATGGTGAAACCCCGTCTCTGCTCAAAGTACAAAAAAATTAGCTGGGTGTGGTGGCGAGCACCTGTAGTCCCAGCTACTCGGGAGGCTGCGGCAGGAGAATGGCGTCAACCCAGGAGGCGGAGCTTGCAGTGAGCAGAGATCGTGCCACTGCACTCCAGCCTGGGCAACAGAGCGAGACTCTGTCTCAAAAAAAAAAAAAAAAAAAAAAAAAGTAATGCATAGGCCAGGTGCAGTGGTTTCTGCCTGTAATCCCAGCACTTTTGGAGGCTGAGGTGGGCTGATCACCTGAGGCCAGGAGTTCGTGACCAGCTTGGCCAACATGGTGAAACCTTGTCTGTGCATGGTGGTGTGTACCTGTAATCCCAGCCACTTGGGAGGCTGAGGCAGGAGAATCCCTTGAACCCAGGAGGTGGCAGTTGCAGTGAGCCAGATCATGCCATTGCACTGCAGCCTGGGTGACAAAGCAAGACTCTGTCTCAAAAAAAAGGCCAGGTTTGGTGCCTCACCTCTGTAATCCCAGCACTTTGGGAGGCCGAGGAGGGTAGATCTTGAGGTCAGGAGTTCGAGACCAGCCTGGTCAATATGGTGAAACCCTGTCTCTACTAAAAATACAAAAAAATTAGCTGGGCGTGGTAGCACGTGCCTGTAGTCCCAGCTACTCAGGAGGCTGAGGCAGAAGAATCGCTTGAACCTGGGAGACGGAAGTTGCAGTGAACCGAGATTGCACCACTGCACTCCAGCCTGGGCAACAGACGGAGACTCTGTCTCCAAAAAATAAAAAATAAAAAATAATGCATAAATCTGGCCAAGATGGTGGGTTATATGCATGTTTACCACCACCCCCTCCCAGAGTCTACTAAAATGATAGCAAAGGGAATTTTTTAAGAAAGAAATCCTCAAGAACAAGAAATATATGAACTGGATGTACAAAAGCAAAATTTGAGAAGCTGGAAACAGACTAATGGAATTGGTTTAGGAGCCCAGATGAGCTAAACCCTAAGCCAGTGTTGGGAAACCCAGATGAATGGCAATTTATACCACAAAACTCTGTAAAGGTTCAGTAATGCTGGCCCCGAGTACCCCTGAAAGTAGGAGTGAAGATGGGTCTGAAAACTAGAGGACATTGAAAATCTACGTCAGAAGCAGGGAAACCTCCATTCCCCATTCCCCTACCCTAGCCCAAAGATGAGAGGTTTGCTTTCCGGAATAGATGAACCAGAGGGCCTCTGGGGGAGCACCCCAGGGATAACTGGCAAGGCGACTGGGGTCTGGTCCTCATACCGAATCCCCCAGCACCGGGGACTATATCTTGGCCTCATCTGTGTTTGGGAAGCGTAAGGCTAGAGTCCCTATATGATTAAATGAAACAAACTTCTCCCATGAAACGCAAAGAACAAAACAAACAGGAAAAACAGAAAGAGGAACCTGGAAGAAACCAAAACAGTTCAGGGAGAATAAAACTTTAAAATACTCAGCATTTCCTTCTACTCAGAAAGCTAAGAGACCTCGTGCATGTGATGAGAGGGTGCTTTACAAAGGAACTTGCCAACCACAAAGAAAGCTCTGGGAAATTTAAGATACAATAGCAAAAATAAAAAATTCCATTAAAGGGCTGGGCGTGGTGGCTCATGCCTGTAATTCCTGCACTTAGGGAGTCCAAGACAGGAGGATTATTTGAGGCCAGGAGTTCAAGACCAGCCTGGGCAACATAGCAAGAATCTGGCAACATAGCAAGACTCTGTCTCTATAAAAAAATACAATTTAAAAATTGGCTGGGTGTGGCCTGTCGTGATAGTTCACGTCTGTAATCCCAGCATTTTGGTAGGCCGAGGCGGGCAGATCACTTGAAGTCAGAAGTCGAGACCAGCCTGGCCAACACAGCGAAACCCTCCCTGTCTCTACTAAAAATACAAAAAAATTAGCCAGGTGTGCTGGTGCGTACCTGTAATCCCAGCTACTTGGGAGGCTGAGGCGTAAGAATCACTTGAACCCGGGAGGAGGAGGTGGCAGTGAGCTGAGATCACACCATTGCACTCCAGCCTGAGTGACAGAGTGAGACTCCATCTCCAAAAAAAAAAAAAAAAAACCACGGTAGCTCATGCCTGTAATCCCAGCACTTTGGGAGGCTGAGGCGGGTGGATCACGAGGTCAGGAGATTGAGACCATCCTGGCTAACAGGGTGAAGCCCCGTCCCTACTAAAAATACAAAAAATTAGCTGGGTGTGGTGGCGGGCGCCTGTAGTCCCAGCTACTCGGGAGGCTGAGGCAGGAGAATGGCGCGAACCCGGGAGGCAGAGCTTGCAGTGAGCCGAGATCGCGCCACTGCACTCCAGCCTGGGCGACAGAGCGAGACTACCGTCTCACAGAAAACAAACAAACAAACAACAACTAGCTGGGTATAGTGGCACATGCCTGTAGTTCCAGCTACTCAGGAGGATGAGGCAGGAGGATCACTTGGGGCTGGGAGGTCAAGGCTGCAGTAGCTGTGGTCCCACCACTGCACTCCAGCCTGGGTGACAGAGTGAGATCCTGACTCAAAAAAAAAAAAAAAAAATTAAAAAATCCCACCACCACCACCACCAAAACAACCAAAAATGCACCCAAGGATGAAATTTACTTTTGAGTGTGGGAATAAATATGTAAATGTGAGAGGTGACAGCGTGCTGTCAGCCCTCGCTCGCTCTAGGCGCCTCCTCGGCCTCTGTGCCCACTCTGGCCGCACTTGAAGAGCCCTTCATCCCGCCGCTGCACAGTGGGAGCCCCTTCCTGGGATGGCCTAGGCCAGAGCCGGCTCCCTCAGCTTGCAGGGAGGTGTGGAGGGAGAGGCGCGGGCGGGAACCGGGGCTGCGCGCGGCGCTTGCGGGCCAGCTAGAGTTCCGGGTGGGCGTGGGCTTGGCGGGCCCCGCACTCGGAGTGGCCGGCCGGCCCCGGGCAGTGAGGGACTTAGCACCTGGGCCAGCAGCTGCGGAGGGTGCGCCTGGTGCCCCAGCAGTGCCAGCCCACCGGCGCTGTGCTCGATTTCTCGCCAGGCCTTAGCTGCCTCCCGGCAGGGCAGGCCTCGGGACCTGCAGCTCGCCATGCCTCAGTCCCCACCCCACCCCACCCCACCCCCGTAGGCTCCAGCGAGGCCCAAGCCTCCACGAGGAGCGCCGCCCCCTGCTCCACGGCGCCCGGTCCCATCGACCGCCCAAGGGCAGAGGAGTGCGGGAGCAAGGCGCAGAACTGGCAGGCAGCTCCACCTGCTGCCTGGTTGGGGATCCAATGGGTGAAGCCAGCTGGGCTCCTGAGTCTAGTGGGGACTTGGAGAAACCTTTATGTCTAGCTAAGAGATTGTAAATACACCAATCAGCACTCTGTATCTACGTCAAGGTTTGTGAATGCACCAATCAGCACCCTGTATCTAGCTCAGGGTTTGCATATGCACCAATTGGCACTCTGTATCTAGCTAATCTAGTGAGGACTTGGAGGACCTTTATGTTTAGCTAAGGGATTGTAAATACACCAATCACCACTCTGTATCTAGCTCAAGGTTTGTGAATGCACCAATCAGCGCTCTGTGTCTAGCTAATCTAGTGGGGACTTGGAGAACTTTTGTGTCTAGCTCAGGGATTGTAAATGCAACAATCAGCACCCTGTCAAAACGGACCAATCAGCTCTCTGTAAAACAGACCAATCAGCTCTCTGTAAAATGGACCAATCAGCAGGATGTGGGTGGTGCCAGATAAGGGAATAAAAGCAGGCTGCCCCCCTGAGCAGTATCAACTGGCTCTGGGTCTCTTCTACCGTGTGGAAGGTTTTTTTTTTTTCTTCTTCTTTTGCTTTTTGCACTAAATCTTGCTGCTGCTTGCTCTTTGGGTCCACACTGACCTTTATGAGCTGTAACACTCACCGTGAAGGTTTGTAGCTTCACTCTGGAAGCCAGCGAGACCATGAACCCACAAAAAGGAAGAAACTGAACACATCCAAACATCAGAAGGAACAAACTCCGGACACGCCGCCTTTAAGAACTGTTAACACTCAAACTGCAAGCATCTGTGGCTTCATTCTCGAAGTCAGTGAGACTGAGCACTCACCAATTCTGGACACAAATGGATCAATTCTGTTTGTGTCAGGTGATGGTGAAAAGAGAAAAGAGTAGAACTGGAGTGAGTGGGACAGAGATTGCTAAGGGTGGCCCTGTATTCACATTGAACAGGGAAGGCTGCTGTGAGATGAAGCAGAGCCTGGTGTAGGGTAACTGGGGAGACCTTAGAGTGAGGCACACTTGGGGAAACCAGTCAGGGACGGGGAGGTACCCTGGGACCAGCAGCAGGCCTCTGAAAAGCAAGAGAAGGGAGCCCAGAGAAGACAGAAATGTGTAGAGAGGAACTGTGGCCTCTGGAGTCGGAAGTTGTTACAGGGAACCTGAGCCCACAGATGGGGTCCTCCAAGGCCAGCTCCAAAGGCACAACGCAGGAATAGAAGAACTGGGAGCAGACCTGGAGAAGCCCCAGGAAGATCCAAGCTAGACACTGATTGGTAGAACGTAATGGGGAGGTTGGGAGAAGAATGTTCCAGTCACATGGGACAAGTGTGGCTGAAGACAGGGAAGAGGCAGAGGGTGGAAGGAGGCGGGGAAGATCCTGTGTGGCTTTGAAAGCCAAGGAAACAACTCACTTTTGCTCTGAGTGCCATGGGAGCGAAGGAGCGTTTCCTGCAGGAGTGCTGAGATCTGACTCACGCTTTTTTGTTTTTTTTTAATTTTTTTGTGATGGAGTCTCGCTCTGTCGCCCAGGCTGGAGTGCAGTAGCATGGTCTTCGGTCACTGAACCTCTTGCCTCCTGGGTTCAAGGGATTCTCCTGCATCAGCCTCCTGAGTAGCTGGGATTACAGGTACCTGCCACCACACCCGGCTAATTTTTATGTTTTTAGTAGAGACAGGGTTTCACCATGTTGGCCAGGCTGGTCTCGAACTGTTGACTTCAGGTGATCCGCCTGCCTCGGCCTCCCAAAGTGCTGGGATTACAGGCGTAAGCCTCCATGCCCGGCCCCAACTCACAGCTTAAAAGCATCCCTCTCGCTATGGTATGGAGGAAAAAATTATAGGTGAGCGAAGTCAGAAGCAGGGAGACTGGGGAGAGAGGACGCAGCTTGGCTTAGCGAGATGGCAGTGCACGAGGTGAGAGTTGGCTGATACTGGTTATATTTTGAAGACAGGGCAGACAGGATTTGCAGATGGATTGAATGTGGGGTATGAGAGGGAGGGAAGGAAGGATGACTGTAAGGTCCTTGGCCTGAGCATCTTGAAGGACAGAATTGTCATTTACTGAGTGGGGGAAACGGAAGAACGGGTTTGGGGGGAAATCAAGAACTCTGTTTTGGACACCTTACGTTTGAGTTGTTACTAGACATACAAATGGAGGTGTGAACAGGTAGATCTGAGTCTAGAGTGCAGGGGGAAAATTGGCTGGATATATCAACTTGGAACCCAGCCTGGGCAACATAATGGAACTCCGTCTCTACCAAAAAAAAAAAAAAAAATTTTATTTTTTTTTTTCGAGACGGAGTCTCACTCTGTCACCCAGGCTGGAGTGCAGTGGCATGATCTTGGCTCACTGCAACCCTGGCCTCCTGAGTAGCTAGGACTGCAGGGGAGCACTACCACACCTGGCTAATTTTTTTTTCATTTTTAGTAAAGATGGGGTTTCACCATATTGCTCAGGCTATCCACAAAAAAAGTTTTTTTTTTTTTAATTATCTGGGCATGGTGGTGTGCACCTGTAGTCTCAGCTACTCAGGAGGGTGAGGTGGGAAGATCGCTTGAGCCCAGGAGTTGGAGGCTGCAGTGAGCCACGGTTGCACTATTGCACTCCAGCTTGGGCGACAGAGGAAGACCAATCAGGATACCACTGATATTTAATGTCACACAGTGAATGAGATCATCTGGGAAGTGAGTGTGGCTAGAGAGGAAGTTTTAGGACTGGGCCCTGACATTAGGTTTGGGCAGATGAAGAGAAATCAACAGAGACGTCTCAGAAGGAGCTAAGTAAGAGTGAGGCAGGAGAACCAAGGGAGATGGTGTCCCAGAAGCCAAGTGAATAACTCACTTCACAAAAGGGAGAGTGAGGAGTATCAAATGCTGAAAAGCTGAGTCAGATAAAGAAAATGGGGGTGTAAGATCTAAATTCTCCATGTCAATAGTAGGAAGTGAGTAGATACCACCTAAAACAAGCAAATCAAGCAACAGCAATATTCGCATGCTGTTTAGAAATAGAAGGTTAACACCAAAATAAATAGCTAAAGTTGCTGAAAATAGTTGCCTCTGGGGAGTTGGAAGGGAGTGAGGAGGCAGGTGCAGGAGGCTGCTGTTTTTTTCTAAGTTGTGTGAAATTTGTTGGGTCTGAATTATGTGCCGATTGTATCTTGTACTTGATGCGATTGTATCTTGTACTTGATTGTACTTGGAAAAAGTGTTAAATTTAAAAACTAATAAAAGTACTGGTAATACTTACACATAATTTAAAAAAATACAGAAGGAAGTCAAATAAAATGTAACATTCACCTAATCTCCCCAGTCCCTACCACTTCGTGTGGAAGTGTTCTCTCTTACAGATACAGACATATAACACAAATAGAATTAAACCACATACTATGCTGCTCTAGAAATTGCTATTTTTACTTAAAGGAACTTGAATCTCTTTCATTCCAGTATATATACATCTATGTCTTTTTTTTATTTTTATTTATTTTGAGATGGAGTTTTGCTCTTGTTGCCCAGGCTGGAGTGCAATGACATGATCTTGGCTCACTGCAATCTCTGCCTCCCGGGTTCATGTGATTCTCCTGCCTCAGCCTCCCAAGCAGCTGGGATTATAGCCATGTGCCACCACACCTGGCTAATTTTGTATTTTTAGTAGAGATAGGGTTTCACCATGTTGGTCAGGCTGGTCTCAGACTCCTGACCTTAAGTGACCCACCCACCTCAGCCTCCCACAGTGCTGGGATTACAGGCGTGAGCCACCACACCCGGCCTATGTCTTTTTTTTTTTGAGACGGAGTTTCAATCTTGTCACCAAGGCTGGATGAGGTGGCATGATCTCAGCTCACTACAATCTCTGCCTCCTGGGTTCAAGTGATTCTCCTGCCTCAGCCTCCCCAGTAGCTGGGATTACAAGCACGTGTCACCATGCCCACCTAATTTTTGTAGTTTCACCAAGTTGGCCAGGCTGGTCTGATTCCTGACCTCAGATGATCCACCTGCCTTGGCCTCCCAAAGTGCTGGGATTACAGGCACAAGCCACTGCGCCTGGCCATTTAAAAAAATTTTTTAGCTGCTCTTTGCAGAGCAGGGCTAACTCCTAGTCATTGTGCTCTGAATCAGCAATGCCTTTTTAAATGGCCGCATGCATCCCATGGTAGTGATGTATCATAATTTATTTAATCCCTGTCCCAGAAATTAGCCAGGTGTGGTGGCATGCACCTGCAATCCCAACTATTTGGGAGGCTGAGACACGAGAATCCCTTGAAGCAGGGAGTTGGAGGTTGCAGTGAGCCGAGATTGTACCACTGCACTTTGTTGTTGTTGACAGAGTGACACTATGTCAAAAAAAAACACAAAAATTTTGGTTTCGAGACAGGGTCTCTCTCTGTTGCCCAGACTGGAGTGCAGTGGCACAATCATAGATCACTGCAGCCTCAACCTCCTGGGCTCAAGCGATCCTCCTCCTGAGGCTCCTGAGTAGCTGGGACTATAGGCATGTGCCACCACACCCAGCTAATTTTTGTATTTATCATAGGGACCAGGGGGAGCGGGGGTCTCACTGTGCTGCCCAGGCTGGTCTCAAAACTCCTGGGCTCAAGTGATCTGCCCACCTCGGCCTCCAAAAGTGCTGAGATTACAGGCATGAGCCACAGTGCCCAGCTTTAAAAAAAAAAACACGACCAAAAAACTTTTGAATGGATATTAGCATTAGGATTATGGAATCATTTTATGAAATGGATTCAAATTGCATAGTTTTCCATCTTTATGTTCTGGAAACTTCTATGTGAGAATTCTATGTTCCTTAAATTTTTACAAGAATTTCTTTTTAAAACTTCCTGAGCATGGAGATCTTATGAAAGGTAGTTCTTGCATAGCATTCTCATTTCTTCTCTAATGATCAGTTAACTCATTTATGCCAGAGGCTGCAAATTTTTTGTGTGAAAGATCAGAACATGGCGATGACCTTGAGCAGTAGGATATAAATAACTCCCACAAACTTAGCGTTCTAATAATGGAACACTAGGCATAAATGAGTTAAGGTATACTACTTCTTTGTTTGAGACAGAATCTTGCTCTGTCACCCAGGCTGGGGTACAGTAGCATGATCTTGGCTCACTGCAACCTCCGCCTCCCAGGTTCAAGTGATTATCCTGCCTCAGCCTCCCAAGTAGCTGGGATTACAGGCGCCCGCCACCACACCCAGCTAATTTTTGTATTTTTAGTAGAGATGGGCTTTCACCATGTTGGCCAGGCTGCTCTCAAACTCCTGACCTCAGGTGATCTGCCCACCTCAGCTTCTCAAAGTGTTGGGATTACAGGCATGAGCCACTGTGCCTGGCCCCAAGGTATACTAGTTCTTAAATCAATTTTTAAAAATATCACCCAGGCCTGGCTCAGAGGTTCATGCTTGTAGTTCCAGCTAATCAAGAGGTTGAGGTGGGAGGATCGCTTGAGCCCAGGAGGTGGAGGCTGCAGTGAGGTACGATTGCGCACTCCAGCTTGGGCAACAGAGCAAGACAGTGTCCAAAAAACCCAAAAGACACCCATTTCACAGATATTTTAACATTTAACAACATATAATTGAGCATATACCCACTCGTGACTGCAGCTGGCTTTTGTTGTCATTAGGTTTGCTAGTCTTGTCTATCTTCTTCTTGTTGCTCCTTTAAATAACCAGTTTCTGCATTTATTTTGCCTGTGGCTATCTGTTCCCTAATTTATTCCTACGTAACTTTTCATTACTTTCTTCCTCTGAGTTTCTTCACAGCTGGCTCCTCTCTGGGGTTTTTTCTTTGGAAATTGAATATTTTATTTGTTTTAAAAATTTCTTCCCATTTTAAGTAATAAATCCATTTCATACAATGAATTTAGCTTAGAGTGTTGCTTTAGTCATACTCCAGGGTTCTTTTTTAAAATATGTATTACTCTAGTTTTTATTTTCTAAACAGTATGTTATTATACATGTTTTCCTTTAAGTAATTAAAACATTTTTAAATTCCCAATCAAGACATAGCATTTACACTTTTATTACTTTCTCTTAAGAGTGGATGAAGATTTTAGTTCATACTAACTTGAAGACATTAAGGAGCCTGATTTTTTTGTCCTGTCGCTGAGTACTATGTCAATTTTTTAAGGGTGCATGAAACATCTATAAAGAAGGTGTAACTTGTTTGTAGGATGTGAAGGTCAATATATATTAATGTGACCTTAAAAACATATTTTCAATATACAGTAGGTTTTTTACAGATGTGTTCTCACTTATTAAGACAATCCTGGCTTGGCACAGTGGCTCACACCTATAATCCCAACACTTTAGGAAGCTGAGGCGGGCAGATCACCTGAAGTCAGGAGTTGGAGACCAGCCTGGCCAACATGGTGAAACCCCGTTTCTACTAAAAAAAGAAAAAAAATACAAAAATTAGCTGGGCATGGTGGCATGTGCCTGTGATCCTAGCTACTCGGGAGGCTGAGGTAGGAGAATCACTTGAACTTGGGAGGTGGAGGTTGCAGTGAGCCGAGGCTGCACCACTGCACTCCATCCAGCCTGGGTGACAGCTCAAAAAAAAAAAAAAAAGACAATCCTGTAAAAACACACTGTATGATTCAGCTAATATGAAGTATTTAGTCAAACTCATGGAGACAGAAAGTAGAGGGGTAGAAGGGTGGGGACACAGGAATGAGGAGTTGTTTAACACGTGAAATGTTTCCATTGAGGTGGATTGTTAAGCCAATGACAGAATTTAAACCACAGACTTACTTTGATAGTACTCTTAATGGTATAATTTCTTCTCCCATTTTAAGTCTCTCTTTATGTTTTTTCTTATGTTTCCTTTTTGTTTTCAAGAGAGAGCTATCTTTTAGATCTCCAGTATCCTTTTCCTCTTCAGTAGAGATTTCTATATCTTGAAATAAATAAAAAAGCACTCCGTTAAGACGTGGGGCTGTGAAATGGGTGAAACAGAAGCTTAATTTAATCTAATTAAAACCTTGTAGTTTTACTCTATTTTCCTTGGAAGCTTCTGAAGCTTCCTTAATGATGTCTTTCTGAATAATTTCCTTTACTTTTGATCGGGGAGCTAGGGATTCTGCATCTTCAGAGCTGCTTCTCTTCCTCTTCCCTGTTCTGACTTCAGGATCTGGACCTACCTCAATTGCTTTTGCTGCTTGTTCTTTTGTTCCAAATTCCACAAACGCAAATCCCTTTGGATCTCCAGTAGACTTATAATGTGGTATACTTATATAAACAACCTTGCCACATTTCCCAAAGACTCTTTCAATTCATCTGTGATTAACATTTTTGGGAAGTAACTCCTATTATAAATTAAAAGTAATATTAGAGTTTTTCACAATCAGAATGTCAATAAATTTTTAACTTAAAAAAAAAATGTTTCCATTGAGGAAGATGCAAGGGTTCCGGAGTTGGATGGTGTGATGGTTGCACAGCACTGTGAATGTGCTTGATGCCACTGAACGGTGCATGTAGAAATGGTTAAAATGACATATTTTATGTTACCTGTATTGGCAACAATAGACTGTTTTTGATCCTGTGATTTAGTTATCCCTATTTGTGAGTGAGGAGATGAGGTTCTGAGGTCACCCTGCTGATAACTGGTATAGAATCGGATTTAAACTGAGTTGCCTGTTAAGCTGAATTTGAGGAGGAAGAAATAAAATTAAAGGAAGGAAGAAATGGAAGGAAGGAAGGAAAGAAGGAAGGAGGGAGGGAGGGAGAGAGGAAGGAAAGGAAAGGAAAGGAAAAGAAGGAAAGGAAAAATAATATAAAATGAACTGAGTCGTCTGCATTGAAAGCTGTTAACATTTCACCCTGTTCCCCGCTCCCTGTGTGGGCTTCAGAGAGGAGCTCCCTCACCACTAATGTCCCCCAACCTAGAAAGCAGCACACCACGCCTTTCACCCAGACACCCTGTGCCCCCAGGGGAGGGTCTGCTCATTCCTCATCTCTCCCCAGCTGTCACGACCACCACCCAGAGGCCCAGCAGCATGACTACCACGTGGAGGCTCAGTAGCACAACCACCACAACCGGCCTCAGGGTCACACAGGGCAAACGACGCTCAGACTCTTGGCACATAAGTCTGGAGACTGCTGTGGGGGTGGCAGTGGCTGCCACTGTGCTCGGAATCATGATTTTGGGACTGATCTGCCTCCTCAGGTGGAGAAGGAAAGGTAAGTGCCCAGGACCCGCCCTCTCCCCAAGCCTCCCATCTGGGGGTTTCTCAAAGCCCACCTGCAGCTATGGGGCTCCTGAAATATGCAGACCCTGCTGGCTCCCCTCAAGCCCACCGAGGCCGACTTCGTGGCCTGTGCTGAGGTGTCTGCATTTGTGAGGCTCCTGCAGTGGGGCGGGGCAGGGTCACATGTGAGAGCCCACAGCCCTTTTCACACAGCCGATCCCCCCCTAGTTCTTCTCTCTCAGTCATCACTCATCTACCTCCCCTGAAGGTTCCTGGGGAGGAGAGGGGAGGGTCTGCCCTGGGAAAAGGAGAGAGAGAGCAGAAGGGACCAGAAGTAAGCTGAGCTCAGCAGGCACTGGCCAACTGCCCACCTGCCAAGGCCTGGCTTGAAACTGCAGAAGCAAAGTAGATAAAGCATAAACCATAGACTCTGCTCTCAGGGAACTAGGGGTGTGGGGTTTTCAGTTGCCTCAAGGACTAATTGCTTCATTGAGAAAGAACTATGGTAGCACTTAATAAGGGTGGGAAGAAGGAGAGGTAATCAGAGAGGACTTCCCAGAGGTGATATATGCAAAAGTCTCAAAGAAGAAAAAGAATTAGCCTGGCAAGTGGTGAGGGTGGTGTAGAGGTCACTCACTTTCCTTGTGGGTGGAGGAAACCATTCCGGGAGCTGCAGGAAGCTCAGTGCTGGTGGAGGAGGCAGGAAAGGAGAGGACCTTGGAAATCACACCCAAGAGCCTCTGATCCCAGAGGCAGCATGAAGCAGTAAAGGGTGACCTCAGCTACCGTGAGAGACCTCAGTCTGTGGAGGAGTGGCCAGAGGTGGGCCAGGCTGGGTCAGTGCAGTGCAGGGGTGAGGTGGAAAGAGGAAAAGGGCCAGATCCTGGAAAAGATTAAGTAATAAAACCAAAGAGGTGAGGTGCGTTGAGGTGGCTCACGCCTGTAATCCCAGCACTCTGGGAGGCTGAGGCAAGAGGATTTCTTGAGCCCAGGAGTTTGATACCAACCTGGGCAACACAGGGAGACCCTGTCTCTACAAAATAATAATAATAATAATTATTATTATTATTATTAGCTGGGCATGGTAGCCTGTGCCTGTGGTACCAGCTACTGGGAGGCTGAGATGTGAGGATTGCTTGAGCCCAGGAGTTTAAGGTTACAATGAGCTGTGATTTCACCACTGCACTCCAGCCTGGGAGACGGAGCAAACTATCTCCAACTAAATATAAAAATAATTAAAAAAATTTTTTTTATAAATGACACTTGGTTGGTTGGGCAGGGTGGCTCATGCCTATAATCTCAACACTTTGGGAGGCCAAGGCAGGAGAATCTCTTGAGCCAAGGAGTTCAAGACCAGCCTGGGCAACTTTGCAAAACCCCGTATCTACAGAAAATACAAAAATTAGCTGGGTGTGGTGGCGTGCGCCTGTGTTCCCAGCTACTCCAGAGGCTGAAGTGAGAAGACTGCTTGAGCCTGGGAGGTCGAGGCTGCAGTGAGCCGTGATTGTGCCACTACACTGCAGCCTGGCTGACAGAGCAAAACCTTATCTCAATAAATAAATAAGTTGATTGTTAGATTGATGTAGGGGCGAGGGAGCAGGAATAAGCCCCTGTTTCCACTTGAGTGGATGAGGCTGTAATGAAATCACCAAGTACAATGGGGAAGAGAGGAGATCACGCTTGGAGGGGAACGATGCCTCATTTAATTTGGGATCTGTTACACTGGAGATCCATGTGTGGCATCTCAGCAGAGTTGTCCACTGGAAACTCAGAGTACACATTTACAGTTCAAAAGAGAGGACAAGGCCTGAGGCATTAATGAGTTCCACCCCAACATCCTCCAAACCTGATCTGAAGTTACCATCAAGAATGTTTGCAATGGGCTAGGCATGATGGCTCCCGCTCACGCCTGTAATCCCAGCACTTTGGGAGGCCAGGCTGGGCATATCAGTTGAGCCCAGGAGTGTGAGACCAACCTGGCCAATGTGGTGAAACCCTGTCTCTACTAAAAATACAAAACTTAGCCAAGTGTGGTGGTACGCACCTGTAGTTCCAACTACTGGAGAGGCTGAGGTGGAAGAATTGCTTGAGCTCGGGAGGCAGAGGTTGCAATGAACTGAGAGAGTACCACTGCACTCCAGCCTGGGTGACAGAGTGCAAGGAGATTTGCCCTATCAGCTATGAAAGCACAGAGGGGAGGAGCATGGGGTTGGGGCTGCCTGCAGTCAGATCCTGGCCTCACACCTTCGCCAGGGAAACAGCCTTGTTGGTACAAAGGCTGTGCACCTCACCTTCCTCATGGGCAAAGGGAGTGAAGATAGTACCTACGTGGGGTTGTCCTGATGATTAAATGTACTGTGTTTAGATCTAGCAGAGGGTGTGCCACAGGAGCATCAGCAGTTAGAATGACTAAACAGTGGGCATTAAACCAGGGAACACTGGCTCTCATGGGAGCACCATCGTATGAATACATTTAAAAGACAAAACAGTACAATATTGGCATATTCATACACAGATAAAGCAATGGAAGAAAAGAGGAAAACCTAGGTATAACAGAATGAAAAGAGACCCAAATATATGTGGGAATTTAGTTGGTTAAAAGGTTTCTAATCAATGAGGAAAGATGAGTAATTCCATGAATGGTGCTGGAACTATTCAGTAGCCATCTGAGAAAAAATAACATTATCTCCTCACCTCATAATTTGTACCAAAATAAATTCCACAGGGATCAAAGATTTAAATGAGAAAAAAAATAACCCTAGTACCAGAAGAAAATGTGAGATTATTTCATAAGCAGTAGAGACAGTCTTCCTCGGTATGACCAAGCCCCAAAGCCATGGATTAAAATATTAAAATCTGGCCAGGTGCAGTGGCTCATGCCTGTAATCCTACCACTTTGGGAGGCCGAGGTGGGCAAATCACTTGAGGTCAGGAGTTCAAGACCAGCCTGGTCAACATGGTGAAACCCCGTCTCTACTAGAAATATAAAAATTAGCTGTGCATGGTGATGCGCCCCTGTAATCCCAGCTACTTGGGGGGCTGAGGCATGAGAATCGCTTGAACCTAGGAAGTGGAGGCTGCAGTGAGCTGAGATCACACCACTGCACTCCAGCCTGGGCGATAGAGCGAGACTCTGTCTCAAACAAACAAACAAAAAATTAAAATCAACCACTTATGATTTTTTTTTTTAATTCTGCAGAACAAAAACCACAGCACTTTTCTCCTGAGAATGAATAAGAGGGTCAGGGAATTGAAGAGAAAGTTTGACATAGTCACTGAGGAAATGGGAAGTGGAGTTTGAGGATTCAGCTCAGATACGAAACTGTAAATCTATGATAGCAGTGTTGTGCATGGCTGCATTTTTCCCCAGCAGTAGTCAACCATTCAGATTTTGAGACCTTAGTGATTTGTGTTGGTCAGGAATTGCTGTCAGTTGCTACCACCAGGGACCAGAAGTAAAAGTAGCTTAAACAAGACAGAGTTGGGTTATTTTTTTCCTCTTGTAAACAGATCTGGAAGCAGACAGCACATCACTGTTCTTAGACACTCAGGTTCCTACCTTTCTGATTCACCAGCCCTGATGCTGGCTTCTGTCCCAAAGGTTGCCTCATAGCCCAAGATGGCTGCAAGGATTCCAGCCACTATTTCTGGGTTCCTGGCAAAAAATAGGAGGAAGGAAGAAAGGAAAAAAAAATACTATGCCTCAACTCTCTGTTCCCTTTTAAAGAGTCTTTCTGAAAGACCTAACAACAACTTCTTCACGTGTGAGAGCCCCGGCCCTCTCCACACAGCCGATCCCCGCCCCTCCGACCCAGTTTATATCTTATTGGCTAGAATTTGGTCACATATCCCACAGCTATCTGTAGGGGGAACCCTCCCACTCCAAATACAATCAATTTTCTGTAACTAAGAATAATTGAATAGATATTGGGTAATCAAATACCATTTCTGCCATAAGACACCCCCAGGATTAGAGATTTGCCAGCTAAGTGTGGCAGAAAGACAGGAGATCACAGGTCAAGGAGCTAGTGAGAAGGCAGGAATGAAAAGCAGAGGGGTCAGCAGGGAGTCTGAATAATCTGTAGAAAAGTAGATTATCACGGGATAAGAGTTCAATGAAGTCTAAGAACAGGTACAGTGGCATAATGACAAAAGACAGCTGGAATGCTTCCAAGCTTATTCTGTGAGGTCAGCATTACCATGATACCAAAGCCAAACAAAGACACTACAAGAAAAACAAAAACAAAAACAAAACAAACTACAGACCAATAACTCTGATGAATATTGATGTAAAAATCAACAAAATACTAGCAAACCAAATTCAACAGCACGGCAAAAGAATTATACACCATGGGCCAGGCACAAGAATCACTCAAACCTGGGAGGCGGAGGTTGCAGTGAGCCGAGATTGTGCTACTGCACTCCAGCCTGGGTGACAGAGTGAGATTCTATCTCAAAAAAAAAAAAAAAAAAAAGGAGCTGAATTGAAAAAAAAATAGATTAATATACCAATGGAATAGAATACAGAGTCTAGAAATAAACCCTTGTGCATATGGTCAAAAGACTTGACAAGGGTGCCATGAGCACTTAATGGGCAAAGGACAATCTCTTCAACAAATGGCATTGGGAAAACTGAATATCCAAACCAAAGAATGTAGTTGGATCCTTATCTTATACCATATACAAAATTTAACTCCAAATGGATTAAAGACCTAAATGTAAGACCCCAAACCATAGGGAAAAAGCCTCATGACACTGGGTTTGGCAATAATTTCTTGCCTGTGATACCAAAAGCACAAGCCACAAAAGAAAAAATAGACAAATAGGACAACATTAAACTTAAACATGTTTTTTCATTACAGGACACAATCAATAGAATCAAAAGGCAACCTATAGAATGGGGAAAATATTTGTAAATTATATATCTGATAAGGAGTGAATATCTGAAATATATAAAAATTCCTATAATTCAACAACAAAAAAATCAACCCAATTTAAAAGTGGGCAGTGGATTTTAACAGACATTTCTCCAGAGATGATATATGCTATGGTCTGAATGTGTCTCCTCAAATCATGTATTGGAAACTTAGTCCCCAGTGTGACAACTGGGAGGTAGTGTGTTTTGGGAGGTGCTTAGGTCATGACGGCTCTGCCAAATGGATTAATGCCATTATAAAAAGGGATTTCAGGAGTGGGTTCACTGTCTTCTAATCTTCTGCCATGTGAGGACACAGTAATCCTCCCCTCTGGAAGACACAGCAAAAAGCAAGATGCTGGCACCTTGATCTTGGATTTCCCAGCCTCCAGAACTGTGAGAAATAATTTTTGCTTTGCTTTGCTTTGTTTTACTTTTCAGCAACCTCTTGTCCAACAGAAGAAACAAATTTGTTTTTTTATAAATTATACAGGCTCAGATATTCTTATATACATTAGCAGCACAAAATAGACTAAGACAGTATACAAATCACCAACAAGCAGATGAAAATGGCCAACTAATCATCAGAGAAATGCAAATCAGAACTACAGAGAGCTATCTCCTTATACCCAGAAGGACAGCTACTATTAAAAAAGTGTGTAAATGACAAGTGTTGGGAAGAATGTGAAGAAATTGGGGCCCTTGCGCACTGTTGATGGGGGCTATAAAATAGTGCAAATGATACAGAAAAAAAGCATGGCCTTTCCTCAAAAATTTAAAAATAAAGGCCAGGAGTGGTGGCTCACACCTCAAATTCCAGCACTTTGGGAGGCTGAGGTGGCAGATCACCTGAGGCTAGGAGTTCGAGACCAGCTTGGCCAACATGGTGAAACACCATTTCCACTAAAAATACAAAATTAGCTGGGTGTGGTGGCGGGCACCTGTAATCCCAGCTACTCAGGAAGCTGAGGCAGGAGAATCACTTGAACCCGGGAGGCAGAGGTTGCAGTGAGCTGAGATTGTGCCACTGCACTCCAGCCTGGGTGACAGAGCGAGACTTCATCTCAAAATAAATAAATAAATAAAGCTACCATACGATCCAGCAATCCCACTTTTGGGTACATACCAAACAGAACTGAAAAGAAAGGCCTTGAAGAGATATTGATACACCCATGTTGATAGCAACACTATTTTCAATGGCCAAGAGGTGGAAGCAACCCAGATGTCCATCAACGAATGAATGGATGAACAAAATGTGGTTTATACATATAATGGAATATTATTCAGTGTTTAAAAGAAATTCTGGGCCAGGTGCAGTGGCTCACACCTGTAATCCCAGCACTTTGGGAGGCCAAGGTGGGTGGATCACCTGAGGTCAGGAGTTCGAGACCAGCATGACCAACGTGGTGAAACCCTGTCTCTACTAAAAATACAAAATTACCCAGGCCTGGTGATGGGCGTCTGTAATCTCAGCTACTTGGGAGCTTGAGGCAGGAGAATCGCTTGAACCGGAGAGGCAGAGGTTACAGTGAGCCTAGATCACACCACTGCACTCCAGCCTGGGTGACAAGAGCAAAACTCTGTCTCAAAAAATAAAGAAAAAAAGAAATTCTGACACATACTACAGTATAAACGAAACTGGAAGACATCAAGCTAGGTGAAATAAGGCAGTCACAAAATGACAAATATTGTATGATTCCACTTTTTGGTGGTGCCTAGAGATATTAAATTAATAGGAACAGAAAGTAGAATGGTGGCTGTCAGAAACTGCAGGGAGGAGGGAGTGGGGGTTCTTTAAAATCGTTTCAGTTTTGCAAGATGAAAAGGTCCTGGAGATGTTTCACAACAGTGTGAATATACTTAACACTAATGAACTGTACACGTGGTTAAAAGTGAATTCTAGTGTTTTTTTGTTTGTTTGTTTGTTTTTTACCGTAAGTAAAATAAAACATAACCTAAAGAGAGGGAAAAAACAGAGGGACAGAAGAGTGCTGGAAAGAAAGCTGCAGCATGGAAATGATACTAGCAATTAATATTTCAGAGTTCTCAGTCTAAACATTAAAAAAAAAAAAAAGTCCTGTAGAAGTGGAAGGGGAGGTCCCTGGAGTTGAGGGGTACCTCGAGGCCTGGGTTCAGAGGGTGTCTCTGTGGACATGGAGCCCTCCTGGGAGGAGGCTAGATGGTGGAGGGGATGTCTGTGGACCAGGAACCCACTGCTTGGGAAACACTGCAAGGATGCCACGGGGATGGGAGGGGCAGGACACAATGGGAGAGGCAGCAGAGGATTCAGGGTGGGACCAGCCAGAGGGGAGGGGAAGCCTAGTGGTGGCAACAGAATTTGAACAGCCACAAACATGAGTCCCAAGCACGACGCTCCCAAGGCTGGAGGGCAGACATAGCTGCCACCCAGAAGGAAAGCACAGGCGGGGTCTCCCTGAGGACCTGGAGGGAGTGGGGGCGGGGTGCCAATGTCAAGGGAAGGGGAGGGGAGGGGAGAAGTGACTGGGCGAGGGCTCAGCGGTGGAGGGAGCCAGGTTGGGGCTGAGCAGAGAGCTCAAGAGAGAAAGAAACCAAGGGAGGGGGTCAGGGTGAAGGGGTCTCAGGAGGTGACATGGAAGACAACAGGGAGGACAGGTGGGGACCTCAGGGTGCCGGCTGAGTCCCAGGCCCTTCCTGATGGGTTTGGGTGGAGCAGCTCTGCTGCTCCGGTCCCTCTAAGGAGGGCCTCAGCCTAGGGCGCAGCAGAGAAGGTGGGATGGAGACTGCCATCACCCGGATGCCACCCTGACTCACTGTTGGTCCCCCTACAGGTCAGCAGCGGACTAAAGCCACAACCCCAGCCAGGTGAGTGCTGGGCCTCCCCAGGGTGGGTTGGGGGGTGCATGTGCAGGCAGTGGGCTGATTTGGGAAACAGGGAGTGTGCTGCTAAGAACCCCACAAACCCAGCCTGCCACGGCCATTGTTGCACCCCCAACTTACCCATCCTCGTTCTCCTTTGTCCTCTAGGGGCCAGGCTCTTGACCTTGGGCTTTCTGTCCCCTAAATACTAGACTAGTGGATTCCAGGTTCCAGCACAAACATTCAAGAATCTCTTCTCTGGAGTGCCCATCTGTGCCCTCTGCCTGCCTTTCCTGGTGTTATTAAGCTTTTCCTGCTCTTTACCTGCTTCCTCTCAGCCTGGATCTTCCAGCTTTTCCATATTGCCTACTCTCTGTTCAATCTGTCCTGTTCCCCTGCTGAATGTGCAGGGAACTCCAGGCTTCCTCTGCCTCCAGCTCCTCTCCCCGCCTGTGTTTGCTCAGGAGGGACTCACCAGCCTCTGCCTGGCTCCCCTCTCCAGGCTAGGGCCTCACTTTTCCTTTTTCTGGGCTCTTCCTCTCCACCCTCCCACCTCTCTTTCCTTTCCTCTGGCCCCTCCTTTCCATAGCCGTAGGTCTCCTGCTGGAAGAAAGCCTCACCCCTACCCTTTCTCCTGCACTGGCTTTGGCCAGCTGCCCTTCTCCTGTCCCCAACCCTTCTCTATCCATTCACCCAGCCTGAACCCCTCCCTGATCAGAAGACCGGAAATTCACGCAATTGGTTTGCTTCTCCCAGTTTTAGCCAAGGCAGCGCCAGCAGAGAGAAAGCAAGGATTGACCTTTTTCCTATTTTTATTCTCTGTGTTCCTCTCTCATACGAGCAACTTCTCTAGAAGAACCCAACTCACTGAGCACCGAGGGACCTCTGCTGAGCCACACACAGATTGCCCCTAATTCCTCTTCCAAGCAGCCTCTGAGTCTAAAACCATCACACCCATCCTGAGCAGGGTGGACAGGTTGCGGAGCACTCCCCAAAGAGAACCAACCCCTAACACGTGTCATAACTCTTTCTTCAATTTTTTTTTTTTTTAATTTTTGAGAGAGGGTATCGCTCTGTCACCCAGGCTGGAGTGCAGTGGCGCAATCATAGCTCACAGCCTTGAACTCCTGGGCTCAAGTGATCCTCCCACCTCAGCCTCCTGAGTAGCTGTGACCACAGGCGCACACCACTACGTCTGGCTAGTTTTCGTATTTATTGTAGAGATGGGGTCTCGCTATGTTGTCCAGGCTGGTCTTGTACTCCTGGGATCAAGCAATGGCCACCTGCCTCAGTCTCCCAAAGTGCTGGGATTACAGGTGCCACCACCCAGCCCATGTCTTAAAATGCCCAGCCTCTAACATATTTCCTGTCCTCTTGTTCCCATACAGGGAACCCTTCCAAAACACAGAGGAGCCATATGAGAATATCAGGAATGAAGGTGAGTCCTTACCACCATCCTTCTCCAGTTTCTACCCCTAGCCCTTCCTGTTTCCCCAAATACCCCCTACCTGGGTCCGTGCCCCTCTCAGTATTTTCTTCTTTCCATTCCTTGCCCCTTGCCCTCACGTGACCCTGGCCCTGACCTAGCAGATAACCTCACTCCTAGAGCCCCCTGCCCATCTCTCTCCCCTGGCTGTCATGCCACCTGACCTTGGCACACCTTGCTTTTTATTCTTAGGACAAAATACAGATCCCAAGCTAAATCCCAAGGTAAGCAATCAGACCAGGGCCTGAAGGAATTAAAGAGAAGCCTGGAGAAGGTGGGGTGGAAGGGAGAGGGGGAGTGTGGTGTGGGCAGGAGAGTCAAACTGTAGGCTTGCCGCTAAGATGGGAACATCTCCGTCTCCACTGTCTAACCCTTTCTCTCTGGGTTCTCGCCCAGGATGACGGCATCGTCTATGCCTCCCTTGCCCTCTCCAGCTCCACCTCACCCAGAGCACCTCCCAGCCACCGTCCCCTCAAGAGCCCCCAGAACGAGACCCTGTACTCTGTCTTAAAGGCCTAACCAATGGACAGCGTCTCAAGACTGAATGGTGAGGCCAGGTACAGTGGCACACACCTGTAATCCCAGCTACTCTGAAGCCTGAGGCAGAATCAAGTGAGCCCAGGAGTTCAGGGCCAACTTTGATAATGGAGCGAGATGCCATCTCTAGTTAAAAATATATATTAACAATAAAGTAACAAATTTAAAAAGATTGTTTTCAAAACTATTTTTAAAATCTGCATCCATTCAAGTACAGAGAGAAACAAGTAAAAATAAGACTGCACAATGACCTTCTTACGAGTACGCTACGCTTCCAATAGAAAGGGCCACAGCTTCCAGCAATAACCAAGGCCACACAGATGACTCAGAGGCCAGCCAGAGAACTGACAGAAAGAGAGCCATCTACTCCAACTCCCTCTTCACCTTCCCAGCCCTGGCCCATAAAACTAAAAGTACCCCCAAAACTTACCTGAATGTAAGGAGAAAACTGACATCACCTTCAACTCCTGTCTCTCCCACTGAAAATGAATTCTAACAGAGAACTCACACCCAAGACCCTTCCTCTAGTACTTTTCTTAGTGACTTCCTTGGGCCAGGGAACATAAGCCCCCAAACCTTGGTAGCCAGCCCAAACCCAAAGCCTGTCCTCAAATCCGATCACAGTCTTCCCTATGGTGACAATGAGAGCATCACCTCATTTGACATCATTCACAACCCTATAAGGTAGAGAACGCACTCGCTGTAAGATGAAGAGCAGAACCAGGATGGTGAACATGCTCTTCCCCAGGCCATGGAGGTAGCTAGTGAGGAGCTGAGCCCGGATTTGAACCCAGATCTGCCCTTCTCGATGTCCTCTAGGACTCAGGTCTCACTGCCTTCCCCAGATGCCTGCACTGTGCAGGCTCCCGCTAGAAGCAGTGACGCGCCACAGTGACACGGAGGAGGGAGAGCAGCCAACAGGGGGCAGTTAGAGACCAGCCAAGCCAGTCGACCGTAACCTGCTTTATTAACACAGAAACTGCACCACACACATTTGAACCTCATAGCCAATGAACAGACCCAGCACTTAGCAACTTCTCCCTCCTGCGCCCCAGAGAAGGGAGAAAAAGAGGGAGCAGAGGAGCACCAGCTACTTCCCAAACAGCGCCACGGGGAAGTCCTCGCCATCACTGTTGCTGTGCTGCAGCTCCCCGCTCTGCCCCAGCTCTCTCCCAACATCTTCCATGAGTTGCTCCAGGTCCAGGTCACTGGAGGCTTCGTCCTCAAGGGGGACACTTCCAGCCTCCTGGGTCAGGGGTTCCCGGTGTCTGGGCTCTTCTTTCGCAGATGAGGGGCAGGCCCCCTTACACGCTGATAGGCCCAGGTTCTTTGGCACTGTTCTAACTTCTTTTCCCTCTGAAAAGCTGGCTGCCAAGGCCTTGCTCTGGGGAGCTTTAAATTTTTTCTTAGGGCCTAAATGAGAAGGTGACAAAGCCAAGAGTCCTATTAGGTCAGCCTGTCCTTACCTTTTATAAGTCAAACTCCTAAATCTCTATTTCCAAGAAATCTCTGGAAAAGATGACCTTTCTCAATACAAAGAATATGGACTTTGGGATCAGAAAGAGAGTCAAGCCGTCTGCCCTATGCTAGTCACCAGCCTTGAGCACTTTTTAAATCCTTTGAGCCTCAGTTTTCTAATATCTAAAATGGGAATATCCAGTGAGAGAGCTATTGAAAAAAATTTAAAGGAGCAGGCATGGAAGTATCTCTTTAGCCAGCCCTTGGCAATATTGATTAAGTGTTACTTCTCTTCTACCATTCTCCTGCCCCTGGGCCAAATCAAATCAGGAATCATTCTGTTTCTATAGTGTGTGCTGGGTGCAGTCCGAGACGCTCTTTCATTCTAATTTTCATTCATTCTGTAAAGTAATGAAAAGCTGTAAAATGGTTAAGAAATGATTCAGGGAGGGGAGATGCCAACAGGCACCTCATTCCCCTTAGTTTTTCCCAGGCCTTGAGCCTTACCTGGCTGGTCAGAATCTGAATTCCCTTGGCCTTCTTTCCTTCCCATTCTGGGTGCAGGAGGAGCTGTGGATTTCCTGCCTAGAGATCTCTTCATTATCTTCCTCTGCAGTGTCCTGCCTCGGCCATCTGCTGTGCCTGCATCACCCCCAAGCCCTAGCCGTGAGGGAAATGCGTTTATTTCTCTCTAAACGACAACTCGGCAAGGGCAGATGGACACTGCACATTGAGTTTCTGCCCTGCCCCACATCTTCTGCTCAGTGGCAATCTAGTCAGTTTTCCTGGTGGCCTCTGGCTCTTTTTCAACATCTTTTCCCCCCAATTCTCTCTTTTTTTCTTTTATCCCCTGGATCTTCTTCTCTTTACAGTTCTCCTCAGAGTCTACCTTCTCCAGAAAGCCATCCTTCTTGGCTAAGAAATTAAAACCTTCCATCTTTCACCTCAGATTTTATAATTCAGTACAGAGAAGCAAAGGGGTTCCAGCTCCCCACTGACACTATGGGTGAGTGTTGCCTGTTTTCTCAGGTCCTGGCACTGAGATGGGTAGTGAGGTCCAGCTACCTGCAGACTCCCTCTCTACCACTTCCCTGCCTTAACTGTGGGTTGTGCTCCATTTCCAGCTGGCCTGCTTACCTCTTGGCTTGGTTTTTTGGGTCTGTATTTTGACTCGCTTACGAATGGGCAAAATTGGGTCCTGAGGATGGAAGAGAAAGTTTAAAAAAATGATAAATCAAGGCCCCTAACTGTTTTTAATAGAGAAGGATGCTACAGAATGACAGGTGGGCTTTGGGGAATCAAAGTAGCTTCTGTGAGCCTGATATTGTTTAAATTTATGGCAACACAGAGAAAAATGTGTGGTCACTTTCCCAGTCTGTTGGTATTCATCAATGCAAGGCTTTAGGCATAAAAGAAGGAAATAAAGCTAGGCCACAAGTATGATAAAAATTGCTAAATTAAAAATTAGAAGAAAAAGTGAAAATATATATTTCCTATACCTGGAAAAGAGATGCTAAGAAAACAAGTGAATGAAAATCCTCCATGTCCACGTAGGGGAGAAAGGAGTGGAAAGAAACAACTGGTATTCTCTGAATTGCTCCCTGAAGAGTCAAATAAATACAGTAGGAACTGAGATTATACTCAAGAAAGAAGTTCCTAGAGATGTGGGAAATTAGAGAATAAAGAGGAAAGAAGAGACTTAGAAACCCCCAAATATCTGACAATTGGGGCTCCCTCAAGGCAGGGGCAGGATAGCTCCTTAGTAAATCTAAGTCCATTCTAACGAGATCCTTACAGGAAGCTCCTGAAAGGAAACCCCAAGATCCTCGTCTAAACAAATTTTTTTTTTTTTTTTTTGAGAGGGAGTTTCGCTGTTGCCCAGGCTGGAGTGCAGTGGCGCGATCTTGCCTCACTGCAAGTTCTGCCTCCCAGGTTCAAGCGATTCTCCTGCCTCAGCCTCCCAAGTAGCTGGGACTATAGGTGCCCACCACCAAGCCCGGATAATTTTTTGTATTTTTAGTAGAGATGGGGTTTCACTGTGTTAGCCAGGATGGTCTCCATCTCCTGACCTCGTGATCCGCTTCCCTCGGCCTCCCAAAGTGCTGGGATTACAGGCGTGAGCCACCACACCCAGCCATCTAAACAATTTTTAAAGCTAATGTTGGCCAGGTGTGGTGGCTCATGCCTGTAATCCCACCACTTTGGAAGGCTGAGTTGGGAGGATTGCCTAAGTCCAGGAGTTTGAGACCAGCCTGGGCAACCTGGTGAAACTCCATCTCTATAAAAATAAAAACTGAAATTAAAGCTAATCTTACTGTTTTCTCTCCTTCCTCCTTTTCCAACTCTTCCTCTTTCTCATTTTTCTCCAAGCAGGATCCTGGGCTGTTCAAACCAGAGAGCTGTAAGTCTAGAACAGGAAAAGGAAGGAAAGGCTAAATCATTCATACCATAAAATAGTGAGTTAATGAAGCTGATCACAAAGAATCTGTCTTCTAACTGTGCCTTTTGTGTACAAGTGGTATTTTCTCCATAAAATGTGATCCCAGATTTCCACCCTTTTCAAAGTCCATCACTATTCAATACACCCTCCCTCCCCATTCTGTTTCTCCCATTCCTCTCTCCACTCATCTGCCCATCCATCCTAGATACTGGGTCAATGACATTCACAAGAGCCTCCTATTAAAGAATCCAGAATTAGCCTGATGATAGAGAATATAAAATAAAGAAAAACATGGGTTGCTGCCCTCATGAAGGAATCCCTCCCATCCTTCTCCAGTCCTCAACCTCCATTTATCCTACCTTTTCTTTCCCCATTACTGTTAGATCCGTTGAATCGGCTCCAGAAACCAAACAAGTTAACCCGTTCCTAAGGGAACCAAGAAACAAAAGCATCATCCACTACCCTTTCAGGCGCAGCTTTTGCCTTCTGTCTTCTGGAATTTAGTTATGATGAAATTCTGATTCATTTTCCATACCAAAATTATTATTATCATTATTATTATTTTTGAGACAGGGTCTTGCTCTGTCACCCAGGCTGGAGTGCAGTGGTACAATCTTTACTCACTGCAACCTCCCCATCCCTGGCTCAAATGATCCTCCTGCCTTAGCCTCCCAAGTATGTGGGACTGCAGGCATGCACCACCATGCCTGGCTAATTTTGTATTTTTTGCAGAGATGGGGTTTTGCCGTGTTGCCTAGGCTGGTCTTGAACTCCTGGACTCAATGGATACACCTGCCTTGGCCTCCCAAAGTGCTAGGATTACAGGCGTGAACCCCCTGCCCAGCCCTCATTTTCCATACTATTTTCACTTGAAATTACACATTAGGCTTATCTGACTTTTTATGGAGATTAACTAATTATAATCTCTATTTCCAGTTTGTTTCTAATTCAACAAATAAGGGAAATTTGGAGGGGAAATTTTCACTGTTTTTTACTCTCTATCCTACCCCCACCAACAGAATTTGAGCATAAAAACTGACTCCACAGAAAAGAGAGGTTAGGGCACTTATATCTGAAACCTGAAGTGAAATATAGAGGTAGGATGGCCCCTAGCACAAACCGTCTTTGTCTGGACTGAGAAAGAATCCCCCTTGTCCAAGAGTAGGGAAAGGAATGGGCGTGGTCTGAACACCCTCCCACCTGAATGCTGATCTGTTCTGCCTCTTGAGCCATCATCAGGGCCACCCCCAGTTTCTGGCTGCAGTCATTTCTGCGCTTTTTCTGAAATAGAAGATTAGAGCCAATGATAAATATTGACTTAAAGATTAGAGTCATGGCCAGGTGCGGTGGCTCACACCTGTAATCCCAGCACTTTGGGAGGCCGAGTCAGGTAGATCACGAGGTCAGGAGTTCAACACCAGCCTGGCCAAGATGGTGAAACCCTGTCTCTAATAAAAATACAAAAATTAGTTGGACATGGCGGTGGGCGCCTGTAACCCCAGCTCCTCGGGAGGGTGAGGCAGAGAACTGCTTGAACCCAGGAGGCAGAGGTTGCAGTGAGCCGAGATCACACTACTGAACTCCAGCCTGGGGGACAGAGCGAGACTCCATCTCAAAAAGAAAAAAAAAAGAAAGATTAGAGTCACTAATAAATATTAGAGAAGTGACCTCAGCATACTGCTACCCATCTGACATTCTCTTCGACTACAACATTTATTTCCAGTTCCTAGTATTGATACGATACTCCTATTCTTAATATTTAGGGATCGGACATAACACCCCCCTTCCGTCTAATAGACGTCTTACCAATTCCTAAGTATGTATATGTATATGTTTGGAGACAGTCTCACTCTGTCACCCAGGCTGGAGTGCAGTGGTGCAACCTCAGCTCACTGCATCCTCCACCTCCCTGGTTCAAGCAATTCTTGTGCCTCAGCCTCCTGCTGGGACTACAGGCACACACCACCATGCCCAGCAAATTTTTTGTATTTTAGTAGAGACGGGGTTTCACCATGTTGCCAGGTGGTCTCAAACTCCTGAGCTCAGGCGATCTGCCCACCTCGGCCTCCCAAAGTGCTGGGATTACAGGCGTGAGCCAGCACACCTGGCCCTAGCAATATTTTCAACCAACATTTTGGTGTCCTCTCCAAAGTGAATCCCATGGAAATTTGAAAACAGGATTATAGGAGCCCAGGTGATTTCACTTTGAAGCTTCTGACAAGTTCCTTTAGATCCAGCTGTTGATTTAATACTCATTGCTTGATTTTCTAAGGCCCCTGAGCCATTGAGCCTCTGCTCAATTGCAAGGCTGGTCAAACCCAAAGTGACTACAGGGAGGAAATATGATGGTGCTAACCCAATGGTTCTCAACCGGGTAGACTGTGCCCCCCAGAAGGCACCTGGCAATGGCTGGAGATAATTTTTTGGTTGTCACAACCATGGGCAGGGGGGAGGTGGGGGCTGCTACTGGTTAGATGCCGCTGGAGCCTGGGGATGTTGCTAAACATCCCACGATGCACAGGACAGCCCTCCACAACCAAAAATTATCTCGCCCGAAATGCCAATAGTGCTGAGACTGAGAAATCCTGAGTTAATCTGTGCCCTCATTTCTGCCACACCTGCTTTGGCTAAACTGTAGAAAAAACCTCATCTTCAGAATGGCCCCCAATCTGTAGGCAGGGAAGGGGACTGAAAAAAATAATTGCCCTGCTGCAGTCCTGGGAGCAAGAAGAGTCCTTCATGAATTACTACCTCACCCTTGGCACACCTGGTCAGACACAGAACTTTCTCCCGACATGGCTTACCCTGGGAGAAAATGAGGTTTAAGAAAAGGAAGATTTTGTTTTCTCTGTATCACAACAGAACCCCAAGATGTGCTCACCATGACTGATAGCTCCAGGGACAGCTCCTGGAAGTTCTTTAGCATGTTGACTGGGATCCATGCACGAGAAACTGTTTCTCCAAAAAACGTCACATGGTACTTAGACTGAAATAAAAGATGATCCTGTTATGGACTCCTGTCCTGCTCCCTGCTTTTCTCCTCTAGCCAGAACAGATCGGGAGAATGGGAATTCACCCGGAAGGAGGTGCTGGGCCTCACATACTCCCTTCAAAGCCTGACTCATCTACCCTACCCTCGTTCCAATTGTTCTTCCATTCTAACCTCAGGAATCCTAGCCAAAGAGTATTTATCAAAACCACTAATGCCCTGACAGTGGATAAATATTTAATTAGATACAAGTTTGTTTCTATTATATGTGTGAGCACTTATCTCTGTGTTTGTCATCCTAGTTAAGTGTCTCTTTTCACTTGTGTCTGCTGGCTATGTCCATGTCTCTTATCTGTACGTCTGTGAGGATGGATTTGTTCATTACTTTGGCCTGAGCTCCTTCTTACCCTGAACCAGGAAACTCACCGGCAGGGAATCAAGATGGGAAGTAAAAAGAAAATATTCCCCTAAGTCAGGATCAGATTCTATCATGCCTGGCCACCTGGAGAAGATAGTTGGGTGTAGGGGACAGAAGAGAAGGGGTTAGATGAACAGAACACAACCTCATCAATGTACATGCACAGAGAAGAGCAGTATGATTTTTTTTCTGAGACAAGGTCTCACTCTGTCACCCAGGCTGGAGTGCAGTGTTACAACCATGGCTCACTGCAGCTTTGATCTCCCAGGCGCAAGTGATCCTCCCACCTCAGCCTCCTGAGTAGCTGGGACTACAGGCACATGCCACCATACCCAGCTGTTTATTTTATTTTTTGCAGAGATGGGGTCTCACTATATAGCCAGGACTGATCTCAAACTCCTGGGTTCAAGCAATCCTCCTACCTCAACCTCCCAAAGTGCTGGGATTACAAGCGTGAGTCACTGCGCTCAGCCAGCAGTATGCTTTGCAAAAAAAGGATCCAAAAAATAGATTCCCCTTCCATCATCTCCCTCTAGTGGTCACTACTGAATGACTCATGAGAAAGTGACTTCCATCGATGCACACAGGAGCTCAGAATAAACCTAGTGAAGGTATCTTACCCTTCTGAGCCATCCACAATCCTAAGAACAAAATCTTCGACTAGAGACATCTCCAAAGAAGAAACTATCCCACTTTTCCTTGTTCCCTTTACTTTGTCTCTCTCAATCTCAATATTTTTATTTATTTTTGAGATGGGGACTCACTCTGTCGCCCAGACTGGAGTGCAGTGGTGCAATCTTGGTTCACTGCAACCTCTGCCTCCCGGATTCAAGTGATTCTACTGCCTCAGCGTCCTGAGTAGCTGGGACTACAGGCATGCGCCACCATGTCTGGCTGATTTTTCTATTTTTAGTAGGGACGGGATTTCACCATGTTGGCCAGGCTGGTCTCAAACTTGTGGTCTCAGGTGATCTGCCTGCCTTGGCCTCCCAAAGTGCTGGGATTACAGGTGTGAGCCACTGCGCCTGGCCAATCTCAATATTTTTAAATGCCTCAGATCCACCCTCTTCTTTCTACTAGTTGGGGTAGCACTATCAGACCCTTTTTTCCAGGGAGCCATCACCTCCATGCTGAAACCTCCAGAAAACACACTCTTTCAAAGCCTCCAGGCTTGGTACTTTATCTTTTCTCTCACCCCATGCTCTTTCTAAGGCCAGAACCATTTCAATTACAGATGTTTTCCATTTGCTTCCACCCCTGCTTGAATCTACCTCTCCCAAATTTGTGAAGATGATCTGACTGTGTCATAATGCCCTACCAGGGGTAACCGTATTGCTTGGCCCAGATGATGGATCCTGGGATGTAGGAGGCATAGGCCACATCACTCTCAAGCCCTGTCCAGGTCTCCTCAGGAATATCACAGCGATTATACTGCACATCTGCTGAAAGAGAGAAGGAATGAAGGGACAGGAAGAGACTCTTTAAGAGAAAGAGCTGGATGAGGGCTGGGGAGAGAACAAGAAGGAAATTGGTATATGCAGCAGGTGGGACCAAAGGGGCACCTGGGAGATCAGCACAGAGGAAGAATAAAGACCCATGGAGGAAATGCAGCTGGAACCAGCTGAAATACAGCTGGAGGCAGTAGGAATGGTGCCTCCTCATACTCCAGAAAGAGATTCCACACTCCTGCTTGCATGCCCGCGTGTCTGACTGTGCTCCTGTCTATGGAGCACCATAAGAATAATTTCTCTGAGACTCTGTTTTCTCATCTGTAAAATAATTGGGCTGGACAAGATCATCATCATCTCTTCCAACTAGTTCCAAACAGCCTAGAATTCTAAGCGCACCAGATCTCTGTCGTCTGTTTTCCCCGATATATCCTATATCCCTCCCTATCCACCAACCCAATACCAATATTTTAATCAGGATTGACAGGGGCAGACCAATGCTCATGTATTTAGATTCCAGGCCCCTCCCCAACAAGATCACTTTGCAGGACATCTTCCTCCAGCCTTTTCTGCCCAGATTCATCTCCATATGAGAGGCAGATCCTTCCTCTCTCCCAAGCACTACAAGGATCCACTGAGTGCTAACTATATTTACGTAGTATTTAATCTAAAGGATAAGCGCAGAGAAAGAAAGGGAGGAACAATAAAACGTGAATGAAAACATTTCCAGTCTTTTCTACCTGTGTTCTGATCACAGGACCAATTATCTGGGAGAACTGAGGGGTCAATGTTCCCACACAGCCGCCTCCATTTCCCACAGTTTGGGAAGGAACACTGGACCCAGACCAGACATTGACCTGTGAGAGGAAAAAAATGAAATAAGAGACTTAAAAATATGCTCTTCCTTCTTTAATCCAACTAAAATCAGGATAACCCTCCCAACTCCCAGAATGACATAGCCAGAGAGACATTAGAGATCAACCAGCCTGATCCCTGACTTATAAGAGGGAAACCAAGGCTCAAAGAGGTAACTGGCTTGCTGAGGATTAGCTAACTTGGCGATAGAGCTGAACTTAGAACTCAAGTCTCATGCCTTGATCTTTTTCCTGTACTAGGCTACCATGTCTCCCTGCCCCAAGGCTGAAAGGAGTGTTTCTTGTATTGACAGTTCTTAAATTGAAAGGTTGTCTGGCATCTTTCCAGATAGTGCCTTGTTCTCTGCTGGCATGACACTACTGAAAAGTTCTTTTGAAGGGCTAACCTGCATCTCTTTTGTGCACAACATCCAGAGTTCTTATCCAAATCTCAACTGATTTACCTGTCACCAAATCACCAAGTTGCAAACTTTAGGACCAACAGTGTCTGAGTTCACTCTTCTCCAAAAGACACAGGTCTAAGCCTATCACTTCTCCATCAACTATTAACTTTGGGCCCTGCTCAAAGGCCAAGCCTTCCTTTTATCCATTACCTTCCAGACCCCCACCTCTCCTAAGCTGACCCATGTCCCTCAGCCTCTCCTCTCTCCCACCAAAACTCTTCCATTGTGGTCTTGGAAAGTCCATTGACTCGAGCAACAAAAGTCCACACATCCTCAACCTCAAATCTGAACTTCTATCTCCTTTCTGAAGCCTGGAGACCCACTAATGACACTGCCCCACCTAAACCACCCCCACCTGCAACCCTGTAAGTGGAGTCAGTTCCTCTCACACTCCCCATGTCTCTTGGGACAGAAAGTCAGGCTGGCATTATCATTGCCCCATTGCTACTACTCTCCAACTCTTATAAAAACTTCCTCCCTTGAGGTCTATGCCATGGGACTATCCTCACCTCTCATCTCCCTTGTAGAGATGCTGGTATCTGATTCAGTCTTCTCTCCACCTCCTGCCTTCATTCCAAATGACCTCTACATCCACAGGAACTCCTCATACAGCACCCCATTATTTCAGTCCCTTGACTTTTTTCTTCATGTCACCTCTGGAACCCACTCCCACTCCTGCATGCCCCACCCAGTCATCTGCAGGAACTGCACACCCTCTGAGCCACTCATCCAAACATCCTATCTACAAAAATGCCCCGTCTTCCACCTCACTTGCTCAAAGACTCCTATAGCAACTTTCATTTTATCTAGCTCTCCAACCCACTGCCCACTACCATCCTCTCCATCTGGAAGCAACTTTCATTCTTCACTCTGTTCCACTCTGGTTTGATTACTTGACATTTACTTGGATTCTCTTGTAGACACCTTCAGCTCCCTTTCCCACTGTCGTTCTTCCCACCCAGGTGGCAAAACACCAACCGGAATGAACCCTCTCCACCTTTTCTGAGCCTACACTCAAGCAATTGAGTTGACAGAGAAAAATCACATAACAGACACATAGGTATCGCTATATATTCACTATTTAACATTATCAACCAACATATTTCTCCAGTAAGTTCACTCTCTCCCACTGCCAAATTTTACCTTAAATACCTGATCATAAAGGATGGCTCCTAATCCCATCCCTCCAGAATCAACCCTCAGAAAAGAAGGTGACTTGCATTTGGGTCTTTTCAAAATATCACATATAAGAGATCACTTTCGCAATTACTTTTTTTTTTTTTTTTGAAACACAGTCTCGCTCTGTTGCCCAGGCTCAAGTGCAGTGGCACAATCTCGGGTCACTGCAGCCTCCACTTCCCAGGTTCCAGTGATCCTCCCACTTCAGCCTCCCAAGTAGCTGAGACTACAGGCATGCACCACCACACCCAGAAAATTTTTTGTATTTATTGACAGAGGCAGGGTTTCGCCATGTTGCCCAGGCTGGTCTTGAACTCCTGGGCTCAAGTGATCCACCCTCCTCAGCCTGCCAAAGTGCTGGGATTACAGGGGTGAGCCACCATGCCCAGCCTCAATTACCTTATCTTGAAGAACAAAGTACTGGTTGGGACTAATATGTTAGTCTGAAATGACAGTTGCCAATAGTAGTTTTGGATGTTTACAGAGGTGAGCTAGCAAGACTAGAAAAAAAGAGTAGGAGGAGAGGCCAGGAGTCATATATATTAATACAGATCAATAATAATACAAATTGTTAGCTGTGAAAGCAGTGAGTACTCATAAGAAAATGAGTAGGAAAAAATCACTATAATGATATGGAACTGGAAATTTATGGCTTGGAATAATATTTTTGACAAGAACATTGTACTTTTTTAAAAGTTCAAGTAACCTAAAGGAGAAGATAATGTGCTCTGGAAAACTGTGTTTGATGCCCGGATGTGGCTCTATGATCATGAAGACTGATGTCACAGACACATGTTAAGAGGATTTCACTTGACCACTCATTCTTGAAACACTAGTTTCCTGGGTTCTGTGATGTCTCATTCTCCTGTCCCCCTCCCCCTGATTTTACTGGCAGCTTCCCCCTCAGTCTCCTTTGCTGGGTTCTCTTCGTTCTTCAATCTCTAAATGTCAGGGGTCCCAAAGCCCAATCATGGGCTTTCTCTCCCCATGATACACTTTCTCCTGAGGCAAGCTCACCCATTCCCATGGCTTTGAAATCTATTTTCATACCTGACAGAACACAGCTGTCTACTTACAGCCTCTGTTCTGAGCTCGAGATTCCTAAGCCGCCTTGCTCTTTGACATCTCTATTTGGATGTCTCACAAGGATCTCAAACCTAAATGTACCCAAACCTGAATGCTTGATCTTATCCTACAAATTTTTTCTTCCTCCGCTCTTTCCCATCTCCCTTCACATAACTGTTCAAGCCAGAAACCAATCATCCTTGACATACCTTCTCCTGCTCCAACCTTCCAGTATCTAATTCATTACCAACTTCTAACAATTTTACCTCCAAAACATACCTTAAAACCATCCACTTTTCTCTTTCTCTACTTTGATCATCCTAATCCATTTTTTTTTTTTTTTTTTTGAGACGGAGTCTCACTCTGTCGCCCAGGCTGGAGTGCAGTGGCACGATCTCCACTCACTGCAAGCTCTGCCTCCTGGGTTCACACCATTCTCCTGCCTCAGCCTCCCGAATAGCTGGGACTACAGGCGCCCGCTACCACACCCAGCTAATTTTTTGTATTTTTAGTAGAGACGGGGTTTCACCATGTTAGCCAGGATGGTCTTGATCTCCTGACCTCGTGATCCACCCGCCTCGGCCTCCCAAAGTGCTGGAATTACAGGCATGAGCCACCACGCCCAGCCTTATTTTTTAAATATATATTTTTTTGAGACAGGGTCTTGCTCTGTTACCCATGCTGGAGTGATGTGGTATGAACATAGCTCACTGCAACCTCAAACTCCTGGGCTCAAGTGATCTTCCTGCCTCTGCCTCCCAAAGTGCTGGGATTACAGGTGTAAACCACTGTGCTCAGCCATCATCTTAATCAAAGCCTAATACCTAATCCTAATACTAACTTCTTAACTGGTCTATTCTTGTTTTCTCCCCATACTCCATCTCCAATTAATCACCAAAGGATCCTTTTAAAACATTAATGTGAAGATGTCACTTCCCTGGTTAAAACCCACCAGTGGATTCCCCCTGCACTTAGGATAAAATGTTCACTCTGTACATGGTCTTTGACCTAGCCACTGCCTCCCTCTTTCCAGTTATCCAGAGCCACGTTCCCAACTTGCCTCCCCTTGCTCTCTGAGCTCCGCAATCACACTGGCTTTCTTTTAGTATCTGGAACATACCACACTTTACCCTACCTAAAACTCTTTCTTCACTTGGATAACTTCTACTCTGCCTTCAGGTTTCAGCTAAAATACTGTTTCCTTAGAAATGCACTCCCTGACCAGCCCAATCTTACTTCCTCTCATGACACACTGCTCTTTTCCTTCTCTGTACTTAATGCAAATTGTATTCATTAAATACTCCTTCCTACTTCAGGAGCACTCACCTCTCCTTGGCAACTGTAAGAAACGGGAAGAATGGTTTATTTATAGCAGGAGGCTAATAAATCCACTACAATCACAATTCAACTCACAATCACCTAGAGGGTGAACCCTCATCTGCCAGCCTAAGATCTAGTCCATGCAGTAATTCTTTTTTTTCCATTTCTTTTTTAATATAAATTCACTTTTTTTTCTTTTTTATAGAGACGGGGGTCTCACTATGTTACCCAGGCTAGTCTGGACTCAAGCAAGCTTCCTGCCTCAGCCTCCCAAAGTGCTAAGATTACAGATGTGAGCCACTGCGCCAGGCCTCTTACAGTAATTCTGAGTACAGGAGACAGAGCAACACAAATCTAATGACACCAATTTATTTGAGCTAACCAGAGATCAGGTCAGTGGGGTCTGCAGTACACCAAAAGTTCTCAACAAGCACATCTGAGTTTATATAGTCACATAAAACCAAAAGAAAAAACCTTTTAGTTTCCTTTTTGACTCTACCTAGAAAGTCCCTTCGGGTAGTCTGAACTCCAGGCCACCTGGTTGTTCAAATTAGACTTATACCTCAGTGCCTTATGTTACTATGTCATTATAACAAGAGGAATGGTTTATTGACCTGAACTACCTTGTTTGGTGCCTGCATAGTCTTGGAGTTTTCTTCCAAGTATGTGCAAACTATATTATGCTTCCACAACCAAAACCACATATATGTACACATACAGAATAGACACTACGTAACTTTTTATTCCACTGTTTCTTAAACTTGGAACTTGTTCTGTCTTTTTGTATTATGTTTTGTTTTGGGGTTTTTGTTTTTGTTTGGTACAAGCCTGTTTAGATTGTTGTCTATTTATTTAGTTTTTTAGAGACAGGGTCTTGCTCTGTCACCAAGGCTGGAGGGCAGTGGCACAATCATCGCTCACTGCAGCCTCCAATTCCTGGGATCAAGAGATCCTCCCACCTCAGCCTCTTGAACAGCTAGGACTACAGGCACTACCACTACATACAGCTAATTTTTTTTTTCTTGTAGAGATGAGGGTCTCACTGTGTTGCCCAAGCTGGTCTCAAACTCCTGGTCTCAAGTGATCCTCCTGCCTTGGTATTTTTGAATTTTTGAACACACTAGTATATTGTATGATCTATTTTATTTCTTGTCATAAAATTTACCATTATCAGGCTGGGCACGGTGGCTTACACCTGTAATCCCAACACTTTAGGAGGCCGAAGCGGGCAGATCACAAGGTCAAGAGATCAAGACTATCCTGGCCAACATGGTGAAACCCCGTCTCTACTAAAAATACAAAAATTAGCTGGGCGTGGTGGCGCATGCCTGTAGTCCGAGCTACTCGGGAGGTTGAGGCAGGAGAATCGCTTGAATCCGGGAGGCGAAGGTTGCAGTGAGTGGAGATCGCGCCACTGCACTCCAGCCTGGCGACAGAGCAAGACTCTATCTCAAAACGAAACAAAACAAAAAACCCCTCCCTCAACTCTGTACCCATTCTTTTTTTTTTTTTTTTTTTTTTTTTTTTTTTTTTTTTAGACAGAGTCTCCCTTTGTTGCCCAGGCTGGAGTGCAGTGGCACAATCTTGGCTCACTGCAACCTCCGTCTCCTGGGTTCAAGCGATTCTCCTGCCTCAGCCTCCAAGTAACTGAGACTACAGGCGCATGCCACCATGCCCAGCTAATTTTTGTATTTTCAGTAGAGATGGGGTTTCACCATATTGGTCAGGCTGGTCTTGAACTCCTGACCTTGTGATCCACCCACCTCGGCATCCCACAGAGCTGGGATTACAAGCATGAGCCACCATGCCCAGCCTCCATTCCTTTTTATCTACCATTTTCTCCCTCTTACTTTCCCTATCTAAACTAATTGAAAAAGTGTCTACTCTTCAACCAGCTATATAAGCTGCCATTCACGCTTATCAACTCTTTCAGTAGCTATAACCAAACCGCTAATGGCTTCCTAATTGTGATGTCCTTGAGCTTATGTTTATCCTCTTTGATTTCTTTACGATGGCATTCGACATGGCTGAGCATCCCTCTTTCTTTAAATTCTCTCCTCCCCTGGGATCTATAATACCACTCCTGATTTTTCTATTACCTTTCTTACCACATCTTCTATTACCTTTTTTACCACATTACCTCAAACTATTACCTTTCTTACCACATCTTCATTTTCTTCCTGGGAAACATCTAAAATGCTTTGTACACAGTAGGCACCCAACAACTATGGATTATGTGAATAAATGACTGAATGAATGAAATCATTCTCTCGGCAGCATATTCTGCAACAAGCAGCTGTGAGAGATTGACTATATTCTTTGCAGAGTTTCCTCTAACATCCTAACCCTGCCTCTCTGCTCTATTTCAAATTTTCAGGCCAAGTAGGTTTGCCAAACCAGCTGAACTCACCAAAACCACTTATCTCTCCTTTTTGCTGGTCCCTGATCTGAGAATGATCCTGAACTGTTTCCTTTAGTTGGTCTTCCTGTCTGTGCTCATGTCCACCTTGAGTTTTCTCCACCTTCTCATCTTCTGGGAAGAAAAAAGAAAACGTGAGGTGGGGAGATGAAGAAGACAATCTTTGTAGATAGTAAAGGTCAGTGAAAGAAGGAAGAAGAATCACAGCCTAATAGTCTCAAGTCTTGGGCTGAAAATTCTCAGCCTGCCCATGGTCCCATTCCCTAATTTCCTGGAGCAAGTACTTGAGCCAGGCTTCAAAGTATATCTGACTGTACTTACGAGCTTCCTTCTTTCTTTTGCTTAAGGTGAGTCTATTGGATTTCTTCTTAGAGGGTGCAGGATCTGGCTGGCCTAACTTAGATGTCCTTATCTCAGGGGCAGCTTCACCTTCCCAAGACACTGAAATCTCTTGAGTATGTGGTACCTCCTCTCTGAAAATGAGGTTTTATTTTAATGAAAGGTAAAAATAGAGCAATTGCAGAACTCTTCTTTTGAAAAAACCCGAGTAAAAGGAAGACAGATGAATCCTAAGCTCTCTAAGACCTCCTGAGGCCATTTCATCCATCTACTTGCCTATTTTTCCCAACTCAAACAGGTATCTTTCCTGAGCTGAGAGAAATCTATAGAAATATGATAAATGGGCTGGGCCCGGTGGCTCACACCTGTAATCCCAGCACTTTGGGAGGCCAAGGCGGGTGGATCACAAGGTCAGGAGTTCGAGACCAACCTGGCTGATATGGTGAACCCCGTCTCTACTAAAAAGTATAAAAATTAGCCGGGTGTGGTGGCAGGTGCCTGTAATCCCAGCTACTCAAGAGGCTGAAGCAGGAGAATTGCTTGAACCCACGAGGCAGAGGTTGCAGTGAGCTAAGATCACGCCACTGTACTCCAGCCTGGGCGACAGAGCGAGACTCTGTCTCAAAAAAAAAAAAAAAAGAAAAGAAATATGATAAATGACCAGATAGACAGACAGATAGATTGACTGACTGACCATGAATGTGTAGTCCATTCTGTGTTCAACTTGCCTCACTGAAATAAACTTACCCATTAGCATTATCAGTATCAGTAGCAGAAGCAGTAATTCCTGGCTCCTTGTCTGATTGGGTAGATACTACGGGCTGGGCACAAGAAGTCTCTGCAAAATCAAGGCCAGATCCCATCCCTCCCAAAACAAAATACTATAAGCAGAGAAGCAAAAAAACGAAAAAGCCACTCTATTATTCCCTAACATTTTCTCTAAAGTGTCTTCTCCCTGTAGCCTGAAAGAGCCTACCTGTCATATCACAGAACTTTAAATATTTAAATTTTCAGGAAAAACTACAAATATGTATCTTTCTGCAAGCCTTTCCAGATCGATCTGCCTCATTCCAGGATGGCCACGTAATGATAATTTTGTGTACATAAAAAAATTATAGGCCAGGCATGGTGGCTCACGCCTGTAATCCTAACACTTTGGGAGGCCGAGGTGGGTGGAATGCCAAACCTCAGGAGTTCAAGACCAGCCTGGGCAACATGGTGAAACCCTGTCTCTACTAAAATACAAAAAACTTGCCAGGCACGGTGGCGTGCACCTGCAGTCCCAGCTTCTCGGGAGGCTGAGGCAGGAGAATTTCTTGAACCTGGGAGGCGGAAGTTGCAGTGAGCCAAGATCATGCCACTGCACTCTAGCCTGGGCAACAGAGTGAGACTCCGTCTAAAAAAAAAAAAAAATTATATGTACTGTATTTTATATCATTTGTTGCTCAAACGCCTAGGAATAGAAGTATACCTAAGAATGGCTGAAATGTCAGACTGTTCTCTTCAGCCTCATGAACTTATGGAAAAGCCTTCATAGAGGTTTTTGGTTTTTTGGTTTTTGGTTTTTGTTTTCTGGGTTTTTTTTGAGACAGAGTCTTGCTCTGTCGCCCAGGCTGGAGTGAAGTGGCAAAATCTCGGCTCACTGCAACTTCCGCCTCCCAGGTTCAAGCGACTCTCATGCCTCAGCCTCCTGAGTAGCTGGGACTAGAGGTGCACGCCACCACGCCTGGCTAATTTTTATATTTTTAGTAGAGACGGGGTTTCACCATGTTGGGCAGGCTGGTCTTGAACTCCTGACCTCAAGTGATCCACCCGCCTTGGCCTCCCAAAGTGCTGGGATTACAGGCATGAGCCACTGCACCTGGCCTCCCTCACTGCGTTCTTTATTCCAAAAACTAAATCTCTAACCACATGCAAAATCGGTATTAGAAACTGAAATTTGCAAGGGTATGTACCCTAAGTTTTTCAAATCTAGGGAAAACAATTTCATCTTATTTGAAGTTGTTTGTAAATACATGGAAACGAATTTTAACTGCATTTTAAAAATTTAGGGCCAGGCACTGTAGCTCACGTCTACAATCCCAACACTTTGGGAGGCTGAAATGGGAGAATCGTTTGCAGCCATGAGTTCAAGACCAGCCTGGGCAACATAGCAAGACCTCATCTCTACAAAAAGTAAAAATTAAAACAACAGGCTGGGTGCAGTGGCTTACACATGTAATCCCAGCACTGAGAGGCTGAGGTGGGCAGATCACTTGAGGTCAAGAGTTCGAGACCAGCCTGGCCAGCCTGGTGAAACCTTGCCTCTACTAAAAATACAAAAATTAGCCAGGCGTGGTGGTGGGCGCCTGTAATCCCAGCTACTCAAGAGGCTGAGGCAGGGGAATCACTTGAACCTGGGAGGCAGATGCTGCAGTGAGCTGAGATCATATCACTGCCCTCCAGACTGGGTGACAGAACAAGATTCCATCTCAAAAAAAAAATAATAATAAATAAGTAAATAAATAACAACAAAAATCCCATAATGGCTTGAAAATTTAGTTAAGACTATATATAAATTCTGAAGTCAATGTAATCCACTTTTTCTAAAAATATGTACCCTTTATCTAAGGTGGTTTAGCTATAGTCCTGTTGACAGATGATGAAGTATTTTTAAAATATGTTGAAATCTCATCTAATATTACCTTATTTAGAAGATGGGAGAGAAAGAGAGAAGCTGTCAGACTTAACTCTCCCTCTCAGGTAACAGTCACTGCTTAACTGAAACCCTTTTTCTCTTACTACATGCCATACCCAAGCACTCCTGAAGGGACTTCTGCAGAACAGTCTGGACAATCTCCTCAAATTCTGCATTGGTAAGACTTGATTTTTCCTGCAGAGACAAGGGTAGGGGAGGAAAACCACTTATCTTTCCATAGTTTTCCCCTCTGAACAGTCAGGGAAGCCTCCTTCAGATGAGGCAGTAAGTTTATAAGACGGAAGGCATGCAGTCAGCATACCTAAGGAGGCCATGAACTATATCCCAGATCTCCTGGGAATAAAGGAGTCAAAGGAAAGAGAAAAGTGTATAATGTCTCTGTCTACTTCTATCCCCACCTCTAACCCACCTCATCCCATTATTTCCTGTGCTCAATTCTTTCATCAAAACATTTTTGACCTCTTTGAGAAAAAAAAAAGGAAGCCCTCAAAAAGGAATACAAACCTGAAACTCTAGGGTGAATTTCCCCAGTGTGAAAAGACTCTGTTTGTCTAGCCTGAGCCAGGGGTAAGGTATGAGAAAATCTACCAGAGCCCACCACTATGACTGGTACCTTTTCTTTCTTCTCTGCTTGCTTGTTGATTTGTGCCTTTCTTTTTTTCTCCTGTTCCCTGCTTGGAACATTCTTCATGGTTGCTTTTTCCTCTTTCTTCTTTAAACTGGCCTTTGGCAGGCTTATCCTGGCCTCTGTCTCTGGGGAACTGATCCCCGGGGTCTCCTCCTTGGGGGAGTTAGGGCTACAAGGTAACAGGCTGTAAGATTTTTGTGCAGGTGGCTCAAAGATTCTCTTTGGTCCCTTTCCACATTCTGAAAGAAATGTGATCAAGTGGAATTTATGAAACATACAGTCTAACAGAGATTGCCAAACATTACCCTTTGACTAGCCATAACAGAATGATATGGAGAGAGCTTTTAACAAATTCAGATTCCTGGGTCTCTCACTGCTTACTCCACTCCTCAGCCCTGAGATGCTGATGAGGTAGTTTGACATGAGAGGCCTAGCAATCTGTAATTTTACAAGGCTAGTTGATTCTGATATACTGCCAGGTTTGGGAACCACTAAGTCAAAGGTGATAAATACAAGCATGCAGGAAGCTGAGTTATCCAAATGTGAAACTGTATAATTTGCTCATTTTTACTTTAGATAAAATGTTATGGAAAATTAGAGCAAATTTTTAAAAACTAGTCAAAATCTATAAATTATTCACAGCTCTTATGCCACCTCCTCAATAAAAATTATAATGATCCTCCCAGGTATATCTTTCTTTGAGCTTCCTTAATACTCTGCACATAACTGGTGGCATTTACCACATTCAACTTTATGATAGGTATTTAAATGCCTTTTCTCTCCCTGAGTTTATATGTTCCTCGAGCAGGACTGTTTTTAAGTCAAATTTATTTCAAAGCATCTAGCAGAGCAGTAATTTGACCTGAGTGGGCACAGAATATAGGGACCCATACCATCCTTTGGTGGAAAGGATGTCCAAAAGGAGAAAAATGAGAGAAATGTATGAAGTGAACCTCCCTCACTCTTGACTCACCTTCTTTATTCTGCAACGTTGTCATCATTCAGCTTAGAAACTAAGCTTTGTGTGCCTCTGTTAGAAAAAAGAAATTAACTGCTATGACTCTGATTAAACAAGATTTTAAACTTTCTGTCTTCTTGGGTTCAGAAACTCTTTGTTTCAGACCTCTGAACTAGGTTTCTGCATTCTTGACCTCCTCTGTGGTGCCAATTACACACCAGGGAATAATGAGTTACTGTTTTAAAGATCGGCAACAATCAGTGCTGGGTGTGGTGGCTCACACCTGTAATCCTGGCACTTTGGGAGGCCATGGCAGGCAGATCACTTCAGCCCAGGAGTTCAAGACCAGCCTGGGCAACACGGCAAAACCTCGTTTCTACAAAAAATAAAACAAATTAGCCAGTGTGGTGGCATGCGCCTGTAGTCCCAGCTACTCTGGAGGCTGAGGTGGGAGGATCACTTGAGCCCAGGAGGCGGAGGCTGCAGTGAGCCAAAATTGTGCCCCAGCACCCCAGCCTAGGTGACAGACTGAGACCCTGACTCAAAAATTTAAATAACAAATAAATATTAGCAGCAATCCTTAGTGTTTTATGTGCCTAGAACCATGTCCAACCTAAGGCAGGCAGCAGAAATGGTAGCAGTACCAGAAGCATAGGTAGTAGTAGAGCAGTGATGGTAGGGTATGAACAATCCTGGCAGTTAAGAGTTTTCTTCAGAGGGATAGCCTCATTTCATAAGCCTCTCCTAAACACTTAGAACACACATATAATTTGGTAATTCTCTGACCTCAGAGGTCTCTGTGCATAGAGAAGCCCCACTTTTAACATCATTATAATGTTTATTTTCCCTTTCTTAGATCCTCAGTCCAATCAATTTTCAAATGTACTAGATTCTACCAATCTCTAGTCATAGCTCAGAAGTATTTGATAACCAGTAGAGGTTCCCAGAAAATTTAGTATCTTTTTCCTTATTCTACCTTAGCACCTAATAATGAGAAATTAAATTAGTGCCTTGATATTCATAGTTCATCTTCAGCAATCTACTCACAGATGTTCCACACAACATCAATGTGTTTTTTTTTTTTTTTTTTGAGATGGAATTTTGCTCTTGTTGCCCAGGCTGGAGTGCAATGGTGCGATCTCGGTGCACCGCAACCTCCGCCTCCCGGGTTCAAGCGATTCTCCTGCCTCAGCCTCCCGAGTAGCTGGGATTACAGGCATGCGCCACCACCGCCGACTAATTTTGTATTTTTAGTAGAGACGGAGTTTCTCCATATTGGTCAGGCTGGTCTTGAACTCCCCACCTCAGGTGATCTGCCCGCCTCAGCCTCCCAAAGTGCTGGGATTACAGACGTGAGCCACTACACCCGGCCTGACATCATGTGTTTCTTGATTACTACTGACACTGTGACTAATGGTAATGGCTAACACTTATTGAGCACTGACTATATTCTTTACCCTTTATGTAGCATTCCATTTAATTCTCACAACAGATCTATGAGATTGGTAACATTTTACACTTGGGGGAAATTCAGGTTTACAGGGATTTAAAGATATTAAGTCATCGATAAGTAGTAAAATCAGGATTAGAACCTGTCTGATTTCAAAGTTTGTGCTAATAACTGCTACACGACATCCTAACAGTCTAATTCAGTGCTTCACCACCATTTTGCTATCACAGCACACACAGAAAACATACATTAATAGCGTATACTGAAACACATAGAAAATGACATTTCCAGGTACTCTGGGGGTAAAAGGACCAGGCTGCTCACAGCCATAGGCAACTGAAGAGTCACACCAAAGGCTGAAGAAGAAATTAGTATCTACACAGCTACAAGCTATTCGTGACCCACCAGTGTGCCAAGACTCATCTGCGAACATTCCAGTATTTTTATTTTCCAATTTATACTTTCCCACTACTGATATTATTTCCACACAGCTTTATTTTTATTTTTTCTTTCCAACCTTTATTTTACATTCAAGGGGTACATGTGCAGGTTTGTTACATGGGTAAATTGCATGTCATGGGATTTAGTGTACAGATAATTTTGTTTCACAGGTAGTGAGTATAGTACCCAATAGGTAGTTTTTCAGTCCTCATCCTCCTCCCACTCTCCACCCTCAAGTAGGCCCCAGTGTCTATTGTTCCCTTCTTTGTGTCCATGTGTATGCAATGTTGAGCTCCCACTTTATAAGTGAGAATATACAGTATTTGGTTTTCTGTTCCTGCGTTAATTCACTTAGGATAACGGCCTCCAGCTCTATCCATGTTGCTGCAAAGGACATGATCTTGTTCTTTTATATGGCTGCATAGTATTCTGTGTCCACCCAGCTTTCTGAAGAAAACTTTTATTTTATTAACCTTAACTTCTTGCAGCCCTTCACCCAGTTTTCTTTAGGCTTAGGGGATATATGCCATTCTTACTTTTATAACCATTATAAAAAGCATATCTCTGGGAAGACCTTTAGGGATAATAAAGCCCCAACTCCCCTTTCTACAGATGAAAAAAATATGCTAACAGAGGTTAAGTGGTTTTCCTAAAGACTCAGTGTCAATATATTGTTGAGCTTAGATGAACCCAGGACTTTTGCCTCTCAATTCTACTAATAACATATCTATTCTACTCAGTGATCTTGTTTCTGGCTGTTGGCTTTGAGCAGTTTGAAAACCCTGCAACTGAAACTCATTGTTCTAAATCTGTGATCCCCCACTATAAAGAATCCAAAAGCGACATAAAATGGATCATTTGGTTCATATACACTTCCCTTTAAAGGATCAGAAAATTTTAAGACCTTAAATGGCCAAACTTGTTCAAGGTGTAGGGTTCCTCTCTCTAGACCATAAGATAAACTTAAAGGGTACTGAGGTTTTGACAGCGTGGCCACAGCATGGCTAAATGTGAATACCCTTTAGCATTTTTCTCTTCCTTTTCTCACTTCTATAAATGTGAATAATTCAGATGTGCTGTTCTAAAGCAACGACGTTTCCTTTATATTAAGGGGCACATTTTCTTGCTGTTTCCATTTTAACTCATCATCACCAATCCCAAAACACATTTGCTCCAGAAAAAAAGGCAAGTTGGAATTTTGGGGAGAAACACTCAAGCAAATTAATCTCCTTCATTATAATTCTAAATAGAAGGTAATGAATGGATAAAATTGGCCAGGCATGGTGGCTCACACCTGTAATCCCAGCACTTTGGGAGGCTGAAGCGAGTGGATCACCTGAGGTCAGGAGTTCGAGACCAGCCTGTTCAACATGGCGAAACCCCTTCTCTACTAAAAATACAAAAAATTAGCCGGGCGTGGTGGCGGGCACCTGTAATCCCAGCTACTCGGGAGGCTGAGGCAGGAGAATCGCTTGCACCCAGGAGGCGGAGGTTGCAGTGAGCCAAGATCGCGCCATTGCACTCCAGCCTGGGCAACAAGAGCAAAACTCCGTCTCAAAAAAAAAAAAAAAAAAGACTGGGTAAAATTAGGCTGTAAAAAGAATATTAATTTGACCACAAATGACAAATATATCTTTTCCTAGACTTTAAAATTCCAAAAAAGATCACAAGAAGTCTCTGTCTAAATTACAACGGCTATGCTAAGTGAGAAAAGCAGAGTGAAAATTAGTGTGTTTCAGATGACAATATTTAGTTTTTAAAAACATATGTCTGGTATAATAGGCTTGTTAATCATAAATTTTCTCTGGAAGAGAAAAAAAATGGATCAAAATGCCTCTGGGGAGTAGAACTGGGTAGATGAGAGTGAAAGGAAGCTTTTGGTGGACTCCCTCGTTTATCTTTGGCATTTTAAAACCTATAAATGTTGCCACTTCAAAAAATATTTTAAATTATTATTTTTTTTTTTGAGACACAGTCTTGCTCTATCACCAGGCTGGAGTGCAGTGGTGCAATCTTGGCTCACTGAAACCTCTGCCTCCCAGGTTCAAGCGATTCTCCTGCCTCAGCCTCCCGAGTAGCTGGGATTACAGGAGTGCACCACCACCCCCAGCTAATTTTCGTATTTTTAGTAGAGACGGGGTTTCACCATGTTGGCCAGGATAGTCTCAATCTCCTGACCTCATGATCCACCTGCCTCAGCCTCCCAAAGTGCTGGGATTACAGGCATGACGCACCGTGCCCGGCCTAAATTCTTTAAGTAAAATTAAAAGAGAGTATTTTGACCAACCTAAAAATGCAAACATTTCCAGTATTTAGGTTCAAATCCTTATCTAAACCTGTAAATATCTTCCTAGGCCAAAGTATATTTCTGGAGCCCCAACCAACTAGATAGAATTGTGGTTCACTGTTGTTGAGTTAATAAGATGTAATAAATCTATAAACAGTGATGCATAGTATCACATAATATGTATAATCTGTGCATGTGATAACACTGCTTTCAAACAAAAGCTCTAACCTGATCAATAAAGAAGGGAAGGCCAGGAAGTCACTTTCTGATAACTCAGGTTGCCCCTCCTCTGTTTCAGGTGAATTAACTTCTTTCACAATAACAAATACTGAAAGCTGGTTCAGAGAGAGAGAGAAAAAAATATAGACAGTTAATAAAAATATAAAATACCACTAACTTTCTTCTGTACAGCTACTAAATGACTAGGGGCTGTAGACCCAGGAATAAAATTTGAGGTTTTAATTTCTCTTTTCTTACCTTAGATGAAGAGGGACAGGGTGTGGGGTTGGGGGGAAGGCTTTAATAAGAGGGGCAAAGGCTTTAAATAAGAATGTAAAAGAACCAGTACAGTTCCAGAAACCATATTCTCATCACTCAACATATGAAATGAGGGTAAATAAGGAGGGAAAAAGAACTTAGAAATAATAAAGGGAACCAAGGGAAAGTGAATGAGGATCTCAAAAAAGAGTTTTATTTCACTTAGAACATTAAAAATCATCACATAAATTTTGAGATGAAATCACCTAACTCAGCAGTTCTAAGTGTAGTCCCAAAATCCTAGGGGGCCCTCTCCCTTTTCCAACTACCTATCTGTATTAAGCTGGATTTTCTCATGTACTTTTACAAAAACAAGATATCCCAACAGACTGAATGCAGAAACAGATGAGAACCCAGTTGTTTTCTATTAAGCCAGACATGAAAGAGATTTGCAAAAATGTAAACCACCACCATTCTTCATGCTAAATTTTCTTTTGTTTAGGAGAATACGTTAACCTAAACAGGCGCCCGCCACTGTGCCCGGCTAATTTTGTATTTTTAGTAGAGACAGGGTTTCTCCATGTTGGCCAGGCTGGTCTCAAACTCCTGACCTTAGGTGATCCGCCCACCTTGGCCTCCCAAAATGCTGGGATTTGGGAGGCCAATAACGTATTTTTCATAAAAACCTGTTTAGGTTAATGTATTTATTATTGTTATTTCTAATCAAACTTTAAATGTTTCTGAATTTTAATTTCTAAAATGTTAGTATCAACAGATACAAACCAAATAAAAGCTCTTTGGAGTCCTCCATAAATTTTAAGGGTATAAAAGGGTTCTCAAACCAAAAAGTTTGAGAACTGACCTAGTGAAATAACTTGTCAGTATTGCCAATACTTTTTTAAATAAACAGTAATCCTCTCTCCCCACACACCATTCAGAATGTGTTCCCAAATTTCCTCTTCCTAACCATCCAATCATTCCCTTCCTTATATTGTTCCTCAAATCCTTGGTCTAAGAGAAGTAAACCCTTTAGCATTGTCCTCTAACCCAGACTCCCTGAGCCTCAAAAAAGCGGTATTTAAAGAGTATATTTCAGCCGGTCGCAGTGGCTCACGCCTGTAATTCCAGCACTTTGGGAGGCCAAGGCAGGTGGATCACCTAAGGTCAGGAGTTCAAGACCAGCCTGACCAACATGGTGAAGCCCCATCTCTACTAAAATACAAAAATTAGCCAGCGGGGTGGCAGGCGCCTGTAATCTCAGCTACTTGGGAGGCTGAAGCAGGAGAATCACTTGAACCCAGGAGGTGGAGGTTGCAGTGAGCCAAGATCGTGCTACTGCACTCCAGCCTGGGCAAAACGAGTGAGACTCCGTCTCAAAAAAAAAAAAAAAAAAAAGTATATTTCAAATCTTTCTTAAGCCAGAGTCTGATCTTCCTTTTTGCATTAATAACAGTATGTGGACTCCTGCTTATTTTCATGACTCAATTAACTAATAGCAGTTTCCTCCCTCCCTCTCACTTTTTCTCCCTCCCTCTCTCCCTCCTTTACTCCTTCCTCCCTCTTCCCTCCCTCTCTTCCTTCTTCCCTCCTTCTGTCTCCCTTTGTCCCTCCATCCCTTCCTCCCCCTCCTTCCCTCCCTCCCCCTCCTTCCTTGCCCTCCTCCCTCTCTCCCTCTTCCCTCCCTCCTCCCCATCTTTCTCCCCCTCCTCCTTCCCTTTCCTCCCCCTCTCCTTCCTACCCCCCTCCCCCTCCTCCCTTCCCCGCTTCCCCTCCTTCTTCCTTCCTCTCCCTCCCTCCCCTTTCTCCCTCCCCCTCCTCCCTCCCCTTTCCTCCCCCTCCTCCCTTCCCCCTTTCCTCCCCCTCCTCCCTTCCCCCTTTCCTCCCTCTCTTCTCCTTCCCTCCCTCCCGTTTCCTCCCCCTCCTCCCTCCCTCCCCCCTTTCCTCCCTCCCTCTCTCTTCTCCTTCCCTCCCTCTCTTCTCCTTCCCTCCCTCCCCTTTCCTCCCCCTCCTCCCTCCCTCCTCCCTTTCCTCCCTCCCTCTCTCTCTTCTCCTTCCCTCCCTCCTTCCTTCCTCCCCCTTCCCTCCCTTGCTTGCTTCCTTCGTGTTTGTGCACAAGCTCAGCAAGCCCGATTTAAAACTTTTAACAAGAAAGAAGAGGTGGGTGGATCACCTTAAGTCAGGAGTTCGGGACCAGCCTGGCCAATACGGTGAAACCTTGTCTCTACTAAAAATACAAAAAAAAAAATCAGCCGAGCACGGTGGCGCGTGCCTGTAATCCTAGCATTTTGGGAGGCCAAGGTGGGCGGATCACCTAAGGTCAGGAGTTCGAGACCAGCCTGGCCAACATGGAGAAACCCCGTCTCCACTAAAAATACAAAATTAGCCGGGCACAGTGGCGGGCGCCTGTAGTCCCAGGTCCTCGGGAGGCTGAGGCAGGGGAATCGCTTGAACCCGGGAGGTGGGGGTTGCAGTGAGCCGAGACTGCGCCACTGCACTCCAGCCTGGGCGACAGAGCGAGACAGTCTTTAAAAAAAAAAAAAAAAAAAAAAAGCCCCAATTCCAAATCCACCTGCAATCCAAAGGGAAGAAGTTTTGCGGAGAAGTTCTTCCCATTTGTGGGGCGCTCCCATTTTTCCTCTCTTCCCTCACCCCTTATTCTCTCTCAGGGATAGCGGTTCAAGTCGGTGTCCCTGAGCCACACGTCCCCCTCCTCTCTTCCCCGTCCCCTCCCTTCCTTCCTCCCACCATGAGGGAATCTCCCCTCCACCCCCACTCCCGCCGAGGCCCCGTGATCCTTATTCTCACTCATATCGTTGGTGCCCGCCAGGAGACTGGGCTATTTTTTGTCTGTTTCTTGGGGGCGACAGATTCTGAGGAAAAAGGGCGAAGGGCTGGTTGTCGCCCTGAGAAAGTTTCTCCTCAGGCAACGGGTGCCAGGACTGGCGGCGCCTAGCACCTTCACCTACAACCAGAAACTAGCCGGCTACCTTCAGGAGCAAGGAGGACCTAAAGGCGATGGGCGGAACCAGCTGCCGCAGCGACTCCGCAAGCCCCTCACACCTCAACCTAGGTTTCCCGCCACCAAGAAAAGGCACGAGGACGCCCTGAGCACTAGCTCCACCCGAGGGCGGTGCGCTCGCGGGGCCGAGGCGCATGCGCAACTGGAAACAGCGTCTGCGTTTCCGCAGCTGAGGTAAATCCGCCATCTTCCACCCGAACGTCCCGGGAAAACTACAAATCCCAGAATCCTCTTTGGTGTCACATATTTTTAGGCGGCGGCCGCGGCGCCTGATTATTCCTGAAGCACATCTACTAACTTTTCTGTTTCAGACTGCCTTTTCCTCCCTCTTTCAGTTCTCTAATTCCTCCTCTTCCTGCTGGTCTCCTTCACGCCCTCACCTTAGGATTTTGAGACTCTCCTGTACCCCACTGTCACCCCTGCCGCCCTGTCCTCGGCCCAGCACTCCGCTGACAGGGAGACCGGGCGGCGCATCTCCCCGGGAAAACGGCGTAGACTCGCTTCTTCCTCATTGGCAGAAGCTGGGGGGGCCCAGCGCGGACCGAACCCCCGTCCCCGCCCACACTCGCTGGTATATAAGTCGGCGTGGCGCCGCGGTGGGTGTTCAGGGAGGCCCGCGAACTGACGGGCCAGTGAGCGGGCGTCGGGAGTGGGCGGATGCGTTGGGGTTCGGGTTGTGGGTGTTGAGGCGGAGAGGAAGGCGTGGTGTGGCGTCTCCAGGTGATTGCGATTGGGGGAAGGTAGAGGAGCCAGAGAACGACTCAGCCGTTTCGGGGGAAGAGGAAGTTGGACAACATCGGCTGTTTTAGTGCTTTTTCTTTTTCCCCAATTCAGCAGAGAATATTTTCAAGGGGGGTGAGTTATAATGACCTATCGCGTTTTACTGAGCCCAGTTCCACTCCTGCCCTTCCTTGGCTTTGTAGGGTCTCCCCTCCGCTCCCTCGGAAGCGCTTCTAAGAAGGTGGGCAGAGGGGGGAGGTTTGCTACCTACAGCTCATGAATAATTCATGAGCCCCGCCCTTCGTCAGGAAGCCCCGCCCCTCCGGATCTCGCTGACGCACGCTGCGTTTACAAAACTTAAGGAAGCGACGTCACAGGCCCAACCCCTTAGACGGGGGGCGGGGCGCCACTTCCAGCACGTGCTGCCTCTACCCGCGCAAGCCCAAAAGGGTGTGCGCAGGCGCTGCCCACTAGGGGGAGGAGGGAGGCGGGGTGGGGAGGTTGTTGGATTTAGAGCCGGGCGGAGACCGCTGAGACTCATTCCTCAGGAACAAGGGTCGGGTGTCAAGGAGACCTTTTCACACCAGCTCCCGTCCCCCGCCTACGGTGGGTGGGATCGCGCGGCAGAGACAAAGGAGATCAGTAGGGCCGGACATAGCTGCGCAGGGAAGTAGGGTGTCAGTTTGGGGTGGTGGGCTTTTGCGGGGGCTGTGGGGGGGGTTATATTTAAACTCCCAGAGCCGTTAAGTTGGTTCGTACTCTGATGCGCGCGCAACCAGGGTGGTGGCGGAGTGCGCATGCGTGGTTCCGGGGCGAAGGGAACGCGCGCTCACCGTGCGCGCTCGCGGCCGGGTGGTAGTGGCGGAGGAGAAAGGGGTCGGCGCACGCGCGGTTGAGTCCTCGAGTAGTTCGGGTCTCGCGGGCCTCTTGTTTTGGTCTCGCGGGCGAGTAGGGCGCACTTGGCGGGGAGGCGCTTGGGCGCGAGACTAGGCGTGAAGAGCAGAGCTGCGCGCGCACTCGGGAAAGGGGGGAAGGGAGCAGGGTCCAGGCAGGGGGGGTTAAGCCCCCTGATCCCCCTCGTTACCCCGACTGGCACGGAATAAGGGGAGGAAATGATCGAGATGGCGGCGGAGAAGGAGCCGTTTCTGGTGCCGGCCCCGCCGCCGCCGCTCAAAGATGAGTCGGGCGGAGGGGGCGGCCCCACGGTGCCACCGCACCAAGAGGCCGCCTCTGGGGAGCTCCGCGGCGGGACGGAGCGTGGTCCGGGTCGTTGCGCGCCATCTGCGGGGTCCCCGGCCTCTGCGGTCGGTCGGGAAAGCCCCGGGGCCGCGGCCACCTCCCCCAGTGGTCCCCAGGCGCAGCAGCACCGAGGGGGCGGCCCCCAGGCGCAGTCGCACGGGGAGGCCCGCCTGTCGGATCCCCCGGGGCGAGCCGCTCCCCCGGACGTGGGGGAGGAGCGCCGGGGAGGGGGCGGGACAGAGCTGGGTCCCCCTGCTCCTCCTCGACCCCGCAATGGCTATCAGCCCCACCGGCCACCTGGGGGGGGTGGGGGCAAGAGGAGAAATAGCTGTAATGTAGGGGGAGGCGGAGGAGGCTTCAAACATCCGGCCTTCAAGAGGCGCAGGCGGGTGAATTCGGACTGTGACTCTGTGTTACCCTCCAACTTCCTCCTGGGGGGCAATATCTTTGATCCCCTGAATCTGAATAGCCTCCTGGATGAGGAAGTGAGCCGCGCCCTCAACGCGGAGACCCCTAAGTCATCCCCCCTTCCGGCCAAAGGGCGAGATCCAGTGGAGATCCTCATCCCCAAAGATATTACTGACCCGCTCAGTCTCAATACTTGCACTGATGAGGGCCATGTAGTTCTTGCTTCGCCACTCAAGACTGGTCGGAAGCGGCATAGACACCGGGGACAGCACCACCAGCAGCAGCAGGCAGCCGGAGGGAGTGAGAGCCACCCCGTGCCGCCCACAGCCCCTCTCACCCCCTCACTCCACGGGGAGGGCGCCTCACAGCAGCCGCGGCACAGGGGCCAGAACCGGGATGCCCCCCAACCCTATGAACTCAACACAGCCATCAACTGCAGGGATGAAGTGGTGTCTCCCCTTCCATCTGCTCTGCAGGGTCCCTCAGGCTCCCTATCAGCCCCTCCAGCTGCCTCAGTTATCTCTGCACCCCCATCTTCCTCCTCCCGACATCGCAAACGTCGCAGGACTTCCAGCAAGTCGGAGGCAGGGAATAGGGGTGGAGGCCAGGGTTCCAAGGAAAAGGGCCGAGGGAGTTGGGGAGGCCGCCACCACCACCACCACCCACTGCCTGCAGCAGGCTTTAAAAAGCAACAGCGCAAGTTCCAGTATGGGAATTATTGCAAATACTATGGGTACCGCAATCCTTCCTGTGAGGATGGGCGCCTTCGGGTGTTGAAGCCTGAGTGGTTTCGGGGCCGGGACGTCCTAGATCTGGGCTGCAATGTGGGCCATCTGACCCTGAGCATTGCCTGCAAGTGGGGCCCGTCCCGCATGGTGGGCCTGGATATCGATTCCCGGCTCATCCATTCTGCCCGCCAAAACATCCGACACTACCTTTCCGAGGAGCTGCGTCTCCCACCCCAGACTTTGGAAGGGGACCCGGGGGCAGAGGGTGAGGAAGGGACCACCACCGTTCGAAAGAGGAGCTGCTTCCCAGCCTCACTGACTGCCAGCCGGGGTCCCATCGCTGCCCCCCAAGTGCCCTTGGATGGAGCGGACACATCAGTCTTCCCCAACAATGTTGTCTTCGTCACGGTAAGAGGGTCCAGAGGCTCTTGGAATAGGGGCCAGGTGTGAAGATGAGATTAAATGGGAATGTAGCAGGGAAGGTTATGACCCAGATCCTCAAAAGAGGGGTCTGGGTTGGCAAGTGAGAGCCTCTGCTGGGCGTCTCTCCCCTCTTATAACCTGGAAAGGTGGGGTGTCTACCTTGGGGCATTGACCCTGGAGTCCTTTGTCATGACTGCAAGGATCTCCAAGATAGAGGAGGACTCTCTTTTTGCTCTGCTTCCGGCTTGGCCTATAATCCACACTGGTCCACCTTCCCTTCCCTTGAAGGCTGCTGCTCACTAGGGAATTTGATCCAGGTGGAAGTTGGTCCTCAGATTTACTGAAGGAGCCTGAGAATGGGAGTCAGGCATGGAATGTCTTCTAGGGAGGAGATTAGAGTAGCGACAGACTAATACTGGCGTTTCTGCCCTTTGATAGCCACCTTGCTCCCATCAGCGGCTTTTGTTTTCCTAGACAGTTTGTTGAAGCGTGTCAGGAACCCAAGTGGTTTGGCTGTAGATCCTCACCACATTGACCCTAGATAGTGGGAGAGGGAAGAACCAGAAACTCCTCTGCAGAGAGGAGAGAGTCCTGTGCCCTGCAGAGTCCCCTGACTGCACACAGCTCCCCAGAGAACACTCCAGTTAGGCTGCCTACTGGGATCTTTGGCATTGTGTTGGGTTAAGCCTGAAGAATGGTCTTTTTAGAGGGTTGTGATGAGCTGAGCTTCTAGAAAAGGCTTCCTAAAGGATGTGGCTCTTCATTTCTCTCAGAGAAAGGAAAGAATAGGCCTGAAACTTTGCCAGCCCCAACTGCAGGGAAGGAACCACAGGTCTGCCTTTGAAACCTGGGTTAGTTACCCTTGCAGAACCTGCAGTCACTCCACTTAATGTCTGTGGGTGAGAATAAACACAGGATATGGTCCTGGGACCCTAGCTTTGGAAGACTTCATGGATAATTTGCACCATTTAAAATTACTCAGGCTCCCTCGACCTTTTTTGGCTTACCACCAGTAGGAAGAAGCAGAGGCAGGAAGGTGTGTAGAGGAGAAAACAAAACTCAAAGAGGGCAGGCACCTTTTGGGAGTTAGTCTGAGAAGAATGTGGCCACGGGCTAAAGTGAGGCCGCCGGACTGTATCGGCCTCAGAGCAGGTTGCCTGGGAGCAGGGGTTCTTTCATTCCCTCCGTTGACCTCACTGCCGATTCTTGCCCTCAGGGTAATTATGTGCTGGATCGAGATGACCTGGTGGAGGCCCAAACACCTGAGTATGATGTGGTGCTCTGCCTCAGCCTCACCAAGTGGGTGCATCTGAACTGGGGAGACGAGGGCCTGAAGCGCATGTTTCGCCGGATCTACAGGCACCTACGCCCTGGGGGCATCCTGGTCCTAGAGCCCCAACCCTGGTCGTCGTATGGCAAGAGAAAGACTCTTACAGTGAGTTGGGTGGTGGGGGAATAGTCATTCCTTTGGTTGAGGCAAGAAAAGGCCCCGAGGTGGGCATCGCCCTTGGCCAGGGGAGGCGGCAGCGTGCTGAAGTGGTCCCTTGCCTCTCTCCTTAGGAAACGATCTACAAGAACTACTACCGAATCCAGTTGAAGCCAGAGCAGTTCAGTTCCTACCTGACATCCCCAGACGTGGGCTTCTCCAGCTATGAGCTTGTGGCCACACCCCACAACACCTCTAAAGGTAAGGCTGGTTTATTTTGTCAGGGAGGCTGGTCCTGGCTGAAAGAGTGCAGACCCCCATGGGGATTCTTGAGGTGCTGCCAACCCCTTCTGATCACTCTCTCTCCCCTCAGGCTTCCAGCGTCCTGTGTACCTGTTCCACAAGGCCCGATCCCCCAGCCACTAAGTGGCCCCCTAAACAGAAAGTGTGAAGAGGCTGCCCTCGCTGCTCATAAGGACCTGGGGGAAGAGGAAAGTGTCCCAAGGTCTTTCCTTTCTGACTCCAAAAATAGTTTCCTTTCTTGGATCTGCAAAGAAAGCTTTTCTTCCGTCGCTGCCTCAGCCTCCTCCCTATGCCTCTGGCACCTGCGCAGCAAGGCTGGCTGTGCTGGAGTCACCATCATCTTCCTCTCCCCCAGCCTCCCAGGCTGGATGGCATGGACTGTTTGCTGACCTCTGTTCTCTTAGGGCATGGGAGGTGGGAGGATATCAAATTCTCTAGCCCTCTCCTCCTATTCTCCCAAGGAGAGAGATTCCCATTTCTCCTCAGCCATTGTCCCTAGCTCTTGTCCCTAGCTGCATTTCAGTGGACCATGGATAGATGGACTGAGGGTTAGAGGGGGAAGTCTGGCAGGGAGGCACGCAGGTACTGTGAAAATCCTTCCCTTTGCCCTCCCCCAGTGGGAGAGGGGGTTGGGTTTTGAATGTGAGAACAGCACAATAAACTTGATGTCTAGGGCAGTGGCCCCCACACCTGTGTCGGTACTTTCTAGCTGGTGGGGGATGGGTGGTGCCTCCCACCAGAACCTGTGCTGTTTATCTTCCATCTCAAGGAAGACACGTTTTTCAATGGTTGAGCTGATTGTTGAACACTAGTCAAGTCCACACGCAAGTACACAGAAGCCTAGTCAGGAAAAGGTGTGTAATGCAAATTTTGGTGTGGAACTTGGAGTCTGCCTTCCCTCCCCAGAAAAACCCCGTAGACGTTTTGGGCAGAAGGCTAACTTTTTGGTTTTTGTTTTTCTGAGATGGAGATTTGTTCTGTCGTCAGGCTGGAGTGCAGTGGTGTGATCTTGGCTTACCGCAATATCCGCCTCCCAGGTTCAAGTGATTCTCCTGCCTCACCCTCCCAAGTAGCTGGGATTACAGGCACGCGCCACCATGCCCAGCTAATTTTTTGTATTTTTAGTAGACACGGGGGTTTCGCCATGTTGGCCAGGCTGGTTTCAAACTCCTGACCTCAGGTGATCCACCCGCCTCGGCCTTCTAAAGTGCTGGGATTACAGGTGCGAGCCACCGCACCTGGCCAGAAGGCTAACTTGGAAAGAGTTGACGGTGGAGGTAGGCAAAAGTGCTTTGGATCAAATGCCCAGGGACGGGCTAGCACCTTTTTTGTGCTGTGGAATCAGACTTACAGGCAATTAACAACATGAAGCTCTTCGGGGGCTTGTTAGGTGTTACTGGAACTTCGAACATACTGAGTATTCAGGTCAGGTGTAAACAGGATGGGCAAGGCTCTTAAAGGTAAAAAAGGAGATAATTTCATTAACTCAGTGCAGACAGCTGGCTTGCAAGCTCCTTGAGACAGGTAATCATGGAAGGTTTTTGTGAAGTGTGATAGGCTGGGCTCTGCATTTTGAGAGATCAGAATAAGTGATGCAGAGAACAATCGCTACCTGATCAAAAACAGGCAGTAGCTGTGGCTGAAGTCAGGGAGAGGCAGGTAAGGTTGTGAACGGAGGGGTATCTAAGTAAACCTCTAACATGGACAGTGTTTTCCACTTGCCATGACTCTACCAAGTTCCAAAAAGGCCCCCAAACCCGACTTCCAGGCAGCTTTCAACCTGAGGCTAAGTGGATAGCCCCCTAGAGAGCTTTTAACCCCATTTTAGGCCTCCAAGAAGAGTCCCATTTATTAGCAAAATTACTTTATTCTAACAAATAGTTTAACACAAAAATACGAACTAGCCCTCCAGGGATCTTTGGGGTCTACGCTTCCCATCGCCTCAGTGTCCGGTGCATGAGGAAGGTGTCCTCTGAAGGGCGGGGCCGGAGTTGAAGTCGGAGAGGGGGCAGACCGTCCAGGGTCAGGTGTGGAGATTCATAAAATAGTGTTTCTGGGTCACACAAGATGGTCATGTCTGGCCCCGGCCCAGGTGGCTCCTGTTGGGAGGTTGGGCCCAAAGCAACGTTACACTTTGGGAGGAAGGATCCGGGTAAGGGGGTACATGGAGGAAACCCCACGCCCAGACGCCATCACCTTTGGGTGCGGGGCTCGAGCCTGTGGCGGCAGGAGAGCCAATTTCTCCCTGAGCGCGGCATTCAGAACCTGTTCCTCCGGCACCTGCAGGCTCACCAGGTCCCGGAAGAGCCGCTTGGAGCGCGGCACGTTCAGCCCTGAGAGCGCAGCGGGGACGGAGGTGAGTGGCGCGCCTCACCCCGACTCCCGCACGCGGCCGGCCGCCCGCCCCCCTCACCCTCGGACACGCTCTCCTCCAGGCCGCAGCGGATCTGGAACGACTTTCTCAGCTGTTCCTCCACGGCCTTCGCAGCATCAAAGTGGCTCCCGGCTGCGGCCCGCAGCTCCAGGCCCAAGGCCAGGCTGCTCTTCAGCACGGGCATCTCCAGCTCCTGCGGCACCGCAGGCTGCGGCTCGGACCGCACCGGGGAGGGCGGCGTCAGGCGGAAGCGGACCTGGGAGCAGAAGGCAGGGCAGTGACCAGGTGGGCGCGAGGCCGTCGCGGGCCGGGGGCCAGCCTCCCCCGCTCACCTGCCGCCGCTGCCGAGCCGCGCCCCGCCGCTCCGCCCGCCCCTTCCGCCGCCCGGGGCTGCCGTGCCGCGGCTGAGGGCTGTCGGGCCGCGGGCTCAGGCTCAAGTCCAGGCCGGGCTCGGGCACTGGGGCTCGGAGTTGCGGGACTTGGGGCTCCGGGGGTGGCCCCAGGACCGCCGCGGCTTCTTCCCCGTCCGCCGACTTCAGCTCTGACTCCCCACAACCCATCATCATCTTTGGAGGTGCCTTGAGGGTGCGGGGATGCGGGGGTCGCAGGCGCTCCAACGGTCAGGAGACACAGCCTGGCTGCCGCCTCCTTGCCCCCGCCCCTCCTAGACGCCGCTACCGGAAACCGTTAACCCTTTCCTTCGGGGGCGGAGTCAGCAGCCCCACCCACCCTGTTGACGCTCCCAGGCGTCATTTCCCTCGCTACGTCCCCAGGTTCCCGGCAGGCTTCCGCACTCACAGCCTTGGCACCGCCCCCAAGCCGAAGTGTTGGAAGCACTCACAGCCTTGGCACCGCCCCCAAGCCGAAGTGTTGGAAGCACTCACAGCCTTGGCACCGCCCCCAAGCCGAAGTGTTTTTGAGCTGGGGTCGGTTGAAGCCCTACGGGTCCTCATCAGGGCCACTCCTCCTCTTGAAAACTCTGCTATGGCTGAGTTGCCCAGAGGAATCTTAGTCCTGCTAGTGCTGCGATGCCCAGTGCCCAGTGTGTCAGTCCTCATTCTGGGGCGCCAAATGGGGCAGCATTTTTTTTTTTTTTGAGACTGAGCCTCTCTCTGTAGCCCAGGCTGGAGTGCAGGGGCGCGATTTCGGCTCACTGCAACCTCCGCCTCCCAGGTTCAAGAGATTCTCCTGCCTCAGCCTCCTGCGTAGCTGGGATTACAGGCGCGCGCCACCACGCCCGGCTAATTTTTGTATTTTTAGTAGAGACGGTTTCACCATGTTGGTCAGGCTAGTCTCGAACTCCTGACCTCGTGATCCGCCCACCTCGGCCTCCCAAAGTGCTGGGATTACAGGCATGAGCCACCGCACCTGGCCATAAATGGGGCAGCTTTAAGGTAACGGTCCAGTGTGCCCTGACCTCCCCACTCGGACCTGCACAGCATTTCCGGTGTTCCGTTGCCTCCAAACTCGGACCGGAGTTGCCCTGTATGAGTGCGGGCGAGGGTCGCCGACCCCATCCCGGACTCCCTTCTGGGACACAGCAACTCTTGCAGCTTTTTGTGACTACTTTTACCTTCGAGAGTTCCCTGAAATATTAATTTGTATAAAAAGTAGATATCTGGCACGGGTGCGGTAGCGCATACCTGCAGTTCCAACTCTTTGGGAGGCCAAGGCGGGAAGATGTCTTGAAACCCTGAGCTGGAGACAAGCATGGGCAACATACCGAGACTCCACACCACCATTCCCAATCTCTACCAAAAGAATTTAATTTTAGCCGGGCGTGGTGGTGGTGCTCACCTGTAGTCCCAGCTACTGGGAAGGCTGAGGCGGGAGGATCACTTGAGTCCAGGAGTTCCAGGCTGCAATGAGCTCTGATCATACCACTGCGCTCTAGCCTGGGCGACAGAGCAAGACCCTGTCTCAGAAACAAACAAAAAACTCTGTATTGTGGGTTCAATGTTTTATTTTGTTTTTTGAGACGGAGTCTCGCTCTGGTGCCCAGGCTGGAGGCTGTGGCACAATCTCAGCTCACTGCAACGTCTGCCTCCAGTGTTCAAGCAATTCTCCCACCTTAGCCTCCCAAGTAGGTGGGATTACAGGCGCCTACCACCACACCCGGCTAATTTTTTTTGTATTTTTAGTAGAGACAGGGTTTCACCGTGTTGGCCTCGAACTCCTGACCTCAAGTGGTTCAGCTGCCTTGGCCTCCCAAAGTGCTATGATTACAGGCAGTAGCCACTGCACCCAGCCTTGAATTCAGTTTTTTTAATTTTTAATGTCAGTGGACTTATCCTGGGCCCTGAGCTTTTCCACATAGCAGAAGACCCCTGAACTGCAGAAAAGGAAATGAGAGCTCCCACCTGCTCCTTAGGTTACTTGGGGCAGGTCCCCTTAATTCTGCAAGCCTCCTTTCATTTTTGTGTAGAATGTAAGTGGAAGTGGGTTCAGGAATCCTTTCTTACTCTTTTTTTTTTTTTTTTTAATTCTCCAAACTGCTTCAAAAAGGTTCAGGAATCTTGAAGCTTTCCTGGAATTGATTGATGCTCAGTCAACAGGCACGTTTGTGTACCACTTTTCATTATGAGAGTTTCCACATTGTTCATTTTATCTTTCCAGGAAGTGCTGTGGAACATCAGATAGAATGGATAGCACAGCCCAAATTTTACAAAAAGGATTTTAAAGGAAGATCTCAATGGTGGAACACTAGAGGCTTTCCTGCTAAAGTTAAGAACAAGAAAGTATGTCTATTATCTCATTGTTCAATTGTGAAAAGAAATAGTGAGGTACAAATATAAATTTTTAAACTGGGAGTATAAATTAAAAATTTTTAATAGCGACATAGGAGGGAGAGAATAGAATGAAAGACAGTCTTATTCCTCCAAATATACTTTGTTTTGTATATTTGACTTTGGAAATGTATGCATTTTATATGATTATATTAAAAGGTTTTTAAAAATCAGGCCAGGCACGGTGGCTTACACCTGTAATCCCAGCACTTTGGGAAGCCCGGGTGGGTGGATCACTTGAGGTCAGGAGTTCGAGAACAGCCTGGCCAGCATGGTAAAACCCCGTTTCTACTAAAAATATAAAAATTAGCCAGGCGTGGTGGTGCACACCTGTAATCCCAGCTACTTGGGAAGCTGAGGCACAAGAATCGCTTGAACCCAGGAGGCGTATGTTGCAGTGAGCTGAGATCGTGCAACTGGACTCCAGCCTGTGTAACAGAGCGAGACTCTGCCTCAAAAAGTAATAGTAAAATAAAATACAAATACAAAAAAATTAGCCGGGTGTGGTGACAGGTGCCTGTAGTCCCAACTACTTGGGAGACTGAGGCAGGCCAATCACTGGAACTCAGGAGGTGGAGGTTGCAGTGAGCCAAGATTGTGCCACTGCACTCCAGCCTGGGTGACAGAGCTAGACTCTCTGTCTCAAAAAACAAAAAACAAACAAACAAAAAAAACTAATAAATCATGCTGTATTTTACCTTAAATTGAAAAGTATCAAGACTGAACACAGTGGCTCAAGCCTGTAATCCCAGCACTTTAGGAAGCCGAGGCAGGCAAGTTGCCTGAGCTCAGGAGTTCAAGACCAGCCTGGGCAACATGGCAAAACCTCGTCTCTACTAAAAAGTACAAAAAATTAGCCAGGCATGGTAGCACGTGCCTATAGTCCCATAGTCCCAGCTACTCAGGAGGCTGAGGCATGAGAATCACTTGAACCCAGGAGGCGGCGGTTGCAGTGAGCCAGGATCTCGCCACTGCACTCCAGCCTGGATGACAGAGTGAGACCCTGTCACAAGAAAAAAAAAGTTAGGGTTCGGAACAGTGTTTGAGGGTACATGGATGAAACAAGATTAGCCAAATGTTGATGACTGCTGAAGCAGGATTTATTACTATATTTTCTCTACTTTTGCATATTCCTGAACATTTCTGTGACTAAACGTTTTTTGTTTATTTAAAAAAAGAGGCTGATGCAGCTTTGGCATGCAGGAAGTGTTGGAGCTGAGACTCGAAACTGTCCCCCAGGCCTTGGCCATGCTGATAAATATCTAGGCCCTACAGGAGTTCGTGTCCATGAACCCAGTAAACGCAATTCCTCAGCCTTAAAATCTAGTCACTGACTCATTTCAGGCCCCAGCACAGACGAAAACAAGCCATTCTGTTTGCCCAATTTACATTGCAGGTCTCCAAGAAGTGGAATGTTCACCAATGATTTTAAGAAAACAGGGCCTGGCGCGGTGGCTCACGCCTGTAATCCCAGCACTTTGGGAGGCCGAGGCGGGTGGATCACCTGAGGTCGGGAGTTTGAGATCAGCCTGACCAACAGGGAGAAACCCCATCTCTACTAAAAATACAAAATTAGCCGGGTGTGGTGGTGCATGCTTGTAATCCCAGCTACTCAGGAGGCTGAGGCAGAATTGCCTGAAGCTGGGAGGCGGAGGTTGCAGTGAGCCAGAGATCGTGCCATTACATTCCAGCCTGGGCAACAAGAGCAAAACTCTGTCTCAAAAATAATAATAATAATAATAATAATTAAAAAAAAAAAACCAGTACGAGTGTGAAGATCGGAAGGTGGAGGTGAGGGAGGTGAGAGGTCTTGGGCCTGCCCACATTCTTCCTAAGCTATTTTGGCTGGCCCAGGCTGGGAGGCCAGGAATTGCTTTTCCTCTTCAAAAGAAAAGGGGACAAAAAATTAGCCGGGCGTGGTAGCACTCCTCTGTAGTCCCAGCTACTCAGGAGGCTGAGGCAGAAGAATTGCTTGAACCGGGGAGGCAGAGGTTGCAGTAAGCTGAGATTGTGCTGCTGCACTCCAGCCTGGGTGACAGAGCGAGACTCGGTCTCAAAAAAAAAAAAAAAAAAAATGGGGAGGAGGACAGGGCATGGTGGTTCATGCCTATAATTCCAGCATTTTGGGAGGCCAAGGCAGGCAGATCACTTGAGGCCAGGAGTTCGAGACCAACCTGGGCAACACAGTGAAACCCTTTCTCTACTAAAACTACAAAAAATTACCTGGGCATGGCAGCACATGCCTGTAATTTCAGCTACTCGGGAGGCTGAGGCACGAGAATCACCTGAACCTGAGAGGGGGAGGTTGCAGTGAGCCAAGATGGCATCACTGCACTCCAGCCTGGGCAACAGCGTGAGACTCTGTCTCAAAAAAAAAAAAATGGCTGGGACACCGTGACTCATGCCTGTAATTCCAGCACTTTGGGAGGCAGAGGCAGGAGGATCCCTGTGAGGCCAGGAGTTCAAGACCAGCCTGGGCAACATAGTGAGACCCAGTCTCTATAAAAAAATTAAAAATTAGCCAGGCGTGGTGGTGCATGCCTGTAGTCCCAGGTACTGGGGAGGTTGAGGTGGGAGGATCCCTTGAGCCCAGGACTTCAAGGCTGCAGTGAGCTATGATCACGCCACTGCACTCCAGCCTTGGCGACAGAGCAACACCCATCTCTTAAATATTATTTATTATAAGACTTTTGGGCTGGGTGCTGTGGCTCACGCCTGTAATCCCAGCACTTTGGGAGGCCGAGGCGGGCGGATCACGAGGTCAGGAGATTAACACCATCCTGGCTAACACGGTGAAACCCTGTCTCTACTAAAAATACAAAAAATTAGCCGGGTGTGGTGGCATGCGCCTCTAGTCCCAGCTACTCAGTAGGCTGAGGCAGGAGTATGGCGTGAACCTGGGAGTCGGAGCTTGCAGTGAGCCGAGATCGCACCACTGCACTCCAGCCTGGGCAACAGAGCGAGACTCCGTCTCAAAAAAAAAAAAAAAAAAAAGACTTTTGATTGGGTTAGACCTCACCAGTTAGAGATGCTCCTTTAGTTATCTGAGGCTGCTGAGTGGGGTAATCCTAGACCTGGATGCTAGTTTGAAGAAAGCAAGTCTCAGTGCTGGAAGGGGTCATTCAAGGTCATCCATGAGCTTCTGCTGAGCCAGGTGCTATAGGTGGGCTAGGTGGGACAGGAGACAGGTCAGCATCCAGGGTCCTTGAAGGGACCATGTCCTTGAGAAGACGTAGGATGCCTCCAATGCAGTGGTCCACTGCACGGTGTGGCTGAGACTGCTACAGAGGACACATGGGAAGACCTGCCAGGTTTGGGGGTGGGGGAGGAGCAAGGGCGTCATCCTGGAAGTCACCCCCAAATAGGGCCAAGAAAGATCAGAGAGACAGCAAAGCTCTAATACCACCCTCTGCAAACCCCACCTATGGCGACCTCTCACTTCCTGTCTCCTATTCTCAAACTGGCCTATGCCTAAGGGCCAACCCAGAGACACTTCCACACTGGTCCCTGTCACACGAGACACGCTGGAAGATGGGAATGGCCAACCTCCAGACACACACACATCCAGGCTCCTATCCCCAGAGTGCGTGTTCTCATCCTACTGCATCTTGGAGGCTGGCAGGGTGAATCCCCCGGCAGGTCAGGTAGGTCTGAGGTGTCTCAGCCTGAACTCATGACTCCAAACCACCTTCACGCCTTCGTCCCAACCCAGGAGGAAGAGATCCAGGGAGGAGGGCACACATCGGGCTGCAGGCCAACACACTGACCCTGAGCCTGGCCTCCCTAGCATCAGGCTGAGGAACAGGAGGGTTGAGATGAGCCCCATTAGGTGTGTGTGAAGTCTCTGGGACATGGGATGATGCCAGCTGCTGGGATGCAGAAAAGTTGGAGGCAGGGGACAGAGTCTCATTCAAAAGAATTTGTCCATAATCCAAGCCGGGTGTTGTGGCTCACGCCTATAATCCCAGCACTTTGGGAGGCCCAAGCAGATGGATCACTTGAGGTCAGGAGTTCAAGACCAGCCTGGCCAACATGCTGAAACCCCGTCTCTACTAAAAATACAAAAATTACCCATATGTGGTAGCCCAGGCCTGTAATCCCAGTTACTTGGGAGGCTGAGGTGGGAGGATTGCTTGAACCCAGGAGGTGGAGGTTGCAGTGAGCCCAGATCATGCCACTGCACACCAGCCTGGGCAACAAAGCGAGCAAAGCGAGACTCCATTTCAAAAAAAAAAAAAAAGATTTTAGCTGCGCGTGCTGGCACATGCCTGAAAATCCCAGCTACTCCGGAGGCTGAGGCATGAGAATCACTTGAACCTGGGAGGCAGAGGTTACAGTGAGCCGCCAGCAACTGTATCTCAAATAAATAAATAAATAAATAAATAAGAATTTGTCTGGAATCTGGGTGAGGCAGAGGAAAATGAAAGAAACCAGAAAAGCAAAGATTAACAGATTTGCAGGGTGGGGTGGAGGATGGAGAATTCAATGGAGCTGAGCACAGCAAGGAGGAGAATGTTGGGCTGAAGGCCTGAGCTTGCTGGGGAGATGTCCTTGATGTCCACACTGGGCATAGAAGGTTGATTGATGCCAGTGGTTAGGGTCCCAAAGAGCCCAGGGACAGCTGGAGGTAGAAAGAAAGGGTGTGGAGGCACGGAAGATGGGGCCATAACCCAGGAAAAGGGAGCCACAGATAGGGGAAATGTATGCAGAAATCGCCACTCTCACTCTGGGAGGCAGGTCCCGACAGATCCCCTTAGCAGGGGACCAATGCCCAGGACCTTGGGGAGATGGATGGGGACGGGGGAAGCAGCAGATGGTCTGTTACTCAATGAGGTTGGACACACAGGAGATGTTGGGGGGTCTTGGGGTGGAGAGTGATTCCATGGAAGCCTCTAGATTGGACAAGGAGATGTTGGTGTGAGGTTTTTCCACAGTCCAAGAGAGGCTGGTAGAAGAAAAGCAGGTTCTGCTATCAGGCTGGGTGCAGTGGCTCACACCTGTAATCTCAGCCCTTTGGGAGGCCCAGGTGGGAGCATCACATGAGGACAGGCATTCGAGAGCAGCCTGGGCAAGATGGTGAAACCCTGTCTCTACAATAAAAACACAAAAAAATTAGCCGGGTGTGGTGGTGTGCACCTGTAGTCCCAGCTACTCAGGAGGCTGAGACCGGAGGATCACTTGAGCCCAGGAGTTCAAGACCAGCCTGGGCTGGTCAAGACCCCATTTCTAAAAAAATTTAAAGTTAGCCAGGCATGGTGGTATATGCCTGTAGTTCCAGCTACTTTGTTGGCTGAGGCAGGGGGGTCCCTTGAGCCCAGGAATTTGAGGCTGCGCTGAGCTATGATTGTGCCACTTCACTCCAGTCTGGGTGACAGAGCGAGACCCTGTCTCTAAAAATAAATAAATAAGACAGGCGCAATGGCTCATGCTTGTAATCTCAGTACTTTGGAAGGCCAAGGCGGGAGGATCACTTGAGCCCAGAAGTTGGAGACCAGGCTGGGCAACATAGAAAGACCCCATCTCTACCAAAAATTTAAAAAATTATCTGGGTGTGATGGTGCACACTTATAGTCCCAGCTACTCAGGAGGCTGAGGTGGGAGGATCACTTGAGTCCAGGTCAAGGCTACAGTGAGTTATGATCACACCACGGCACTCCAGCCCGGGCAAAAAGCAAGACTGTCTCTAAACAAACAAATAAATAAAAAGCCATTTTTTTCACATATGAATGGACTCCTGGGAATCCAAGCTTGGAAATGGGGAGGCCAAAGCCCTTGCCTCTCTGCCTCCTCGCAGCCCTGGCCCGTCTCTCCTCTGTCTCCCTGGGTTTCAGTCCCAGCTCCAGTGCCTACTGACCATGTGACCTGGGGATCATTCCCTTTCCTCTGAGAGCCCCCCTCTTCCTCATCTGAACACTGAGGAAATGACTGGCCTCATGTGGTTGCCAGAGCTCAGTTGGGGCCCTCAGAAGGTCGAGTCATTGTTTTTCAGGAGCTGATGAGATCATGGCACGTGTGCCATTGACCTCTGTCCTTCCTCCCTCCCCACCTTTGACTCAGCCTGTCCTCTCCTCCTCTGGACGACCTCTGGGACATCCTGCCCTTTTCCCGTGTTCATTGTTTCTGCAGCAGATGAGCAGGATGTCGGGGATGCTGGGAAATGAAAGGCCCCTGGTCTCTCTGCCGGTAGGCTCCGAGGCAGGGGGTTCAGACCCTCTCGCCTCGGGCTCCTGCTGGCTGGCCCCACACGTGCCCCCTCCAGCCCCAGCCCTGCTCAGTGGAGAAAACAGATAAGGCAGGAAATGTGGCCCCAGTTCTAGGAAGCTCAGAGTCCCAGGAGGCGAAGACATGCCTCTCACCCGCTCACTGACACCTGCTATTTGCTGGGGCCTGGGAGTGGCATGGACAACTCTGAGTGGGGCCAGCTTTCACCCTCCCAGGGTGCAGCATGAACTCTAACATCCAGGCCAGGCCAGGCTCCAGGAAAGAGGATGCAAAACTTCATGCAGCCTGTGCAGATTAAACACCAGCCCCAGCTCTGTGAAGGGTAGGTCAGCTCAGCCTGGAGGATGGGAAGGCTTCCTGGAGGAAGAAGCCCTTGAAGGAAGTAGGTGGAACAGAAACTTGCTGTTCTCCTCTCTGGGAGTCTGAGACTGCCCTTTCTTTTTTTTTGAGACAGAGTCTCACTGTGTCTCCCAGGCTAGAGTGCTGGAGTGCAGTGGCACAATCTCAGCTCACTGCAACCTCTGCTTCCCAGTTCAAGTGATTCTTCTGCCCCAGTCTCCCAAGTAGCTGGGACTATATAGGTGTACGCCACCACACCTAGTTAATTTGTGTATTTTTATTAGAGACAGGGTTTCGCCAAGTTGGCCAGGCTGGTCTTGAACTCCTGACCTCAGGTGATCCGCCTGCCTCAGCCTCCCAAAATCCTGGGATTACAGGTGTGAGCCACCGTGCCCAGACTGCCTGCCCCTTTCTGTCTCTGTCTCAGGCCAGTTCAGGTCTGAGCAGGGCAGTTTTGCTCAGCTTCACTGACCAGGTGAGTGTTGCTCACGATGCCCTCCAGACCCTTTGCCTTCCTCTAGATTTTTTTTTTTCAAGTTTTATTTTTTTCTTGGAGACAGGGTCTCGCTCTGTCACCCAGGCTGGAGTGCAGTGGCACGATCATGGCTCACTGCAGCCTTGACCTCTGGGGATTAAGCGATCCTCCCACCTCAGCCTCCTGAGTAGCTTGGGACTACAGGCACATGCCACCACACCCAGGTAATTTTTTTTTTTTTTTTTTTTTTTTGTAGAGGCAGGGTCTTGCCATGTTACCCGGGCTGGTCTCAAACTCCTGGGCTCAAGCAATCCTCTGACCTGGCCTTCCAAAATGCTGGGATTGCAGGCTGGGCCTGCCTTCCTCTAGAGGGCAATGGGTACCATAGCTCAGACCTGTAATCCCAGCACTTAAGAGAGCCCAAGGAAGAAGGATCACTTGAGGCCAGGAGTTTGAAACCAGCCTGGGCAACATAGAGAGACTCTGTCTCTACAAAAATAAATAAATTAAATTAAATTTTAAAAAAGAGACTTAACCTCCCTGATGGGGCCCCAGCCTGGGTCATGACTCACCTCTGCTTCCCAGCAACCTCCTTCCTGATCCCCAAATCAGAATTCAGGAGGTCTAGGATGTAGTATGTGGCAATCTGTACAATTTCAGCAGTCACAGGAAACAAACACAGCTGAACCTCCCTGAGGGTCTTCCCCGAAACCTTCACCTTGGCAGTATCCCCATCTCTGGGGGGCTGGAATCAGAGGGTCTGGGGACCCATGAGGGAAGGATTTAGTCATGAAGGACTATCTTCCCCTGAGAGAGCCTCTACAGGCCCAGAGAGTTGCCAAGGGAAACAAGGGCAGAGGCAGGAGGAGAGAGGTCAGGTGGTGTGAGACAGGTGGAGAGTCAGAAGCCCTGGTATGGGAGCGGGGTCCATCTGTGTGGGGAACTAGATGGGGTACCATGGTTAGGGGAGGTCTTGTTGTGTGAAGGAGCTGGTGGGGAGGGACTATGTCCAGCAAGGCCCATTCAGTGGCCTCAGACCTCATAAGCTCCGGGGGTGGCCACACAGTTGGTCAGCCATCATGATCCGCAAGTGTCGAGTTGCCATGGCAGCCAGGAAGCATGCATGCTCAAGAAGCTGAGGCCGGGATGGCCAGGCATGGTGGCTCACGCCTATAATCCCAGCACTTTGGGAGGCTGAGGCGGGCGGATCACAAGGTCAGGAGATCGAGACCATCCTGGCTAACATGGTGAAACCCCATCTCTACTAAAAAATACCAAAAAATTGCCGGGCATGGTGGCGGGCACCTGTGGTCCCAGCTACCCAGAAGGCTGAGGCAGGAGAATGGCATGAACCCGGGAGGCAGAGCTTCCAGTGAGCCAAGATCGCGCCACTGCACCCCAGCCTGGGTGACAGAGCGAGACTACGTCTCAAAAAAAAAAAAAAAAAAAGAAGAGAGAGGAAAAAAAAAAAAGAAGCTGAGGCTGGGGCCGGGTGCGGTGGCTCACACCTGTAATTCCAGCACTTTGGGAGGCCAAGGCGGGCGGATCACGAGGTCAGGAGATCGAGACCATCCTGGCTAACACAGTGAAACCCCGTCTCTACTAAAAATACAAAAAAATTAGCCGGGCGTGGTGGTGGGCACCTGTAGTCCCAGCTACTCGGGAGGCTGAGGCAGGAGAATTGCTTGAATCCAGGAGGCAGAGGTTGCAGTGATCTGAGATCGCGCCACTGCACTCCAGCCTGGCAACAGAGCAAGACTCTGTCTCAAAAAAAAAAAAAAAAAAAAAAAAAAAAAAAAGGCTGAGGCCTTTGACACTGAGCTTCAGGAGACTGAAGACTAGGCTGAGGCCGGTGCGGTGGCTCATGCCTGTTATCCCAATGCTTTGGGAGGCTGACCTGGGAGGATCACTTGAGGCCAGCAGTTCAAGACCAGCCTGGGCAACACAGTGAGACCCCGTCTCAAAAAAGAAGAAAAGAGCCAGGCGTGGTGGCTCACACCTGTAATCCCAGCACTTCGGAAGGCCGACGTGGGCACATCACCTGAGGTCGGGAGTTCAAGATCATCCTGACCAACATGGAGAAACCCCATCTCTACTAAAAATACAAAATTAGCCCATTGTGATGGCGCATGCCTGTAATCCCAGCTACTTGGGAGGCCGAGGCAGGAGAATCGCTTGAACCCAGGAGGTGGAGGTTGTGGTGAGCCGAGATTGCACCATTGCACTCCAGCCTGGGCAACAAGAGTGAAATTCCGTCTCAAGGAAAAAAAAAAAAAAAAGAAGAAAAGAAGCTTAAGGCCAGGCGCGGTGGCTCACGCCTTTAATCCCAACACTTTGGGAGGCTGAGGCAGGCAGATCACTTGAGCTCAGGAGTTCGAGACCAGCCCCATCTCTTCCAAAAATACAGAAAATTAGCCAGGCTTGATGGCACATGCCTGTAGTCCCAGCTACCTGGGAGGCTGAGATGGGAGGATCGCTTGACCCCGGGAAGCAGAAGTTGCAGGGAGCTGTGATTGCACCACTGCACTCCAGCCTGGGTGACATGCAAGACACTGTCTCAAAAATAAAATAAATTATGGCCGGGCGTGGTGGCTCACGCCTGTAATCCCAGCACTCTAGGAGGCAGAGGCGGGTGGATCACCTGAGGTCAGGAGTTCGAGACCAGCCTAACCAATATGGTGAAACCCCATCTCTGCTAAAAATATAAACATTAGCCAGGTGTGGTGGCGTGCACCTGTAGTCCCAGCTACTCAGGAGGGTGAGATAGGAGAATCGCTTGAACCTGGGAGGCGGAGGTTGCAGTGAGTGAAGATTTCACCACTGCACTCCAGCCTGGGCAACAGAGTGAGACTCTGTCTCAAAAAAAATAAATAAAAATAAATAAAATAAATAAGGCCGGGCCCGGTGGCTCATGCCTGTAATCCCAGCACTTTGGGAGGCTAACTAAGGTGGTAGATCACCTGAGATCAGGAGTTTGAGACCAGCCTTGCCAACACGGTGAAACCCCGTCTCCACTAAAAATACAAAAATTAGCGGGGTGTGGTGGCAGATGCCTGTAATCCCAGGTACTCGGGAGGCTGAGGCAGGAGAATCGCTTGAACCTGGGAGGCAGAGGTTGCAATGAGCCGAGATCACGCCACTGCACTCCAGCCTGGGCAACAAGAGCGAAACTCCTTCTCAAACAACTAAAAACAAAACAAAACAAACAAATAAATAAATATTAAAATTAAATAAAATATAGCCTAGGCTCAGAGCAGAGCCCTGAGAATCAGGGCCCAGTCCCTTCCCCACAAGTTACTACCACAGACACACCTTGCCAGTCCTTCAACCTGAGAAAAACCTCGAAATGCCCCACACTTTTTCTACTGGCCCCCAGGCTGAGGAAAGGCCAGGGCACAGGGAGTGTTTTGTAGAGATGAGGTCTGGCTATGTAGCCCAGGCTGGCTTCAAACTCCTGGGCTCAAGCGATCCTGCCACCTTGGACTCCCAAAGTGCTAGGATTACAGGATTATTCCAAAAGTGCTAGGATTTCAGGTTATCCTGAAAACAAAGGGATGACAAGGGGTGGAGGCTGGGTTAGTTCTGGGCTAGAGGGATAGAGTGGCTGCAGGTGGAACCTGGGGGGCCGGGCAGGATGCGAACTTGGTGGGGAAGGAGAGTTTCCACACCAGTGTGTCCTGGCCAAGAATCGGATGAGGCAGGATTTGTTTTGTTGAATTTTGTTTTGTTTTGAGACAAGGTCTTGCTCTGTTAACCAGGCTGGAGTGCAGTGATGCAATCACAGCTCACTGCAGCCTCTAACTCCTGGACTCAAGCAATACTCCCACCTCAGCCTCCCAAGTAGCTGGGACTTTTAGATGCATGGCACTATGGCCAGTTAATTTAATTATTATTTATTTTTTCTTTTCTTTTCTTTTTTTTTTTTTTTGAGACGGAGTCTCATTCTGTTGCCCAGGCGGAGTGCAGTGGCGCAATCTTGGCTCACTGTAACCTTTGCCTCCCGGTTTCAAGCGATTCTCCTGCCTCAGCCTCCTTAGTAGCTGCGATTACAGGCGCCCACTACCATGCCCGGCTAATTTTTGTATTTTTAGTAGAGACAGGGTTTCACCATGTTGGCCAGGTTGGTCAGGAACTCCTGATCTCAGGTGATCCACCCTCCTCCGCCTCCCAAAGTGCTGGGATTACCGGCGTGAGCTACCGCACCCGGCCTAAAATTATTTTTTTTTAGAAATAGGGTCTCATGGTTGGGCGCAGTGGCTCACTCCTGTAACCCCAGCACTTTGGGAGGCCAAAGCAGGTGGATTATTTAAGGTCAGGAGTTCCAGACCAGCCTGGCCAACATGGTGAAACCCCATCTCTCTACTAAAAATACAAAAAAATGAGCTGGGCGTGGTGGCACATGCCTGTAATCTCAGCTACTCGGGAGGCTGAGGCACGACAATCGCTTGAACCTGGGAGGTGGAGGTTGCAATGAGCCGAGATCGCGCCACCGCATTCCATCCTGGGCGACAGAGCAAGACTCCGTCTCAAAAAAAAAAAAAAAAAAAAAAGCGACAGATGGGGTCTCACTATATTGCCCAGGCTGGTCTTGAACTCCTGGGCTCAAGCAGTTCTCCCTACCTTGGCCTCCCGAAATGTCAGGATTACAGACATGAGCCATCATGCGCAGTGGAGAAGCTGTTTTCACTAGAAACTAACCGTCCCGTGGAAGCAGTGTCACCAGTGCCCATTTTATGCTCTGGAGACCCTTTAGTGTTTAAGAATCCATCCGCTAATGTCGGCTCCCCCATCGGCTAATGTCGTAGGGGTGCTGGGAGAAGCGGCAGAGCCCGCGGTCAGGGTCTCCGGGGGCTCACATAGGGAGGTCTCTCTGTTCCCGGCTATGGCCTAGAGCCCCTCTAGCAGTTCCTCCACCACTCCCATTAGGCCGTAGGGGCTTCCCCAGCCAGAGGCCAAGGGCGACGCGACCTTAACGCCGGTCCGCGCACCGCGGCGCCACCTGGAGGTCAGGACCAAGACGAGACAGGCTGTTCAAGTCCCCCAGCTTCGCCGCGGCCGTCACGCCCGACCACCCGGCCCCCGCTGGCGTCCCTAGCTGGCGCCCTACAGGTCTTACCCGCGCTCGTTGCCCCCAGACCCAGGCTTCTCCCCACCTGCACCCACCAGACTGGGAAGGTGGCCAGACTACACCGAGGGCTGAGGCGGGAGAGACTCCGCCCCCGAGGCCCCGCCCTCTTCTGACAGCAGACGAGGCTGACGTCACTGGATTGGGCAGGTGTCCAGGTGTCCTCTCTCCAGCTGCATCTCCCCTCTTCCACCCAAGGGGAGTCCTCAGTCCCCCAGGCCAGAGTCTCCAATACCCCAAGGTGCCTTCTGTGATCTCCCCGCAGTGCAGCCTCCGGGGCACCCCCCACCCCAATAAAACTCATCTCCGGTTAAAATATCGATTCCAGCGGGCGTGGTGGCTCATGCCTGTAATCCCAACACTTTGGGAGGCCGAAGTGGTCAGATCACCCGAGGTCAAGAGTTCGAGACCAGCCTGGCCAACATGGTGAAACCCCGTCTCTACTAAAAATATAAAAATTAGCCGGGCGTGGTGGTGCACGCCTGTAATCCCAGCTACTCTGGAGGCTGAGGCAGGAGAATCGCTTGAACCCGGGAGGCGGAGGTTGCAGTGAGCCGAGATTGTGCCACTGCACTCCAGCTTGGGCAACAGAGTGAGACTCCATCTCAAAAAAAAAAAAAAAAAAAAAAAAAAAAGTATTCCCAGACCCCACCTCAGTTTCTGACTTTGAGGCCAAAAATCTGGTTTTTGTTTTGTTTTGTCTTGTCTGGTTTGAGACAGGCTCTCGCTCTGTGGCCCAGGCTGGAGTGCAGCGGCATCATTATGGTTCACTGCAGCCTCAAACTCCTGGGCTCAAGCCATCCTCCACCTCAGCCTCCCGAGCAGCTGGGACCACAGGCACATACCACCACCACCAGCAGCTACTTTTCTTTTTTGTTTGTTTGTTTTGTAGAGATGGGGTCTGGCTATGTAGCCCAGGCTGGCCTCAAACTCCTGGGCTCAAGTGATCCTGCCACCTTGGACTCCCAAAGTGCTAAGATTACAGGCGTGAGCCACCACACCCAGTTGGAATCTGTGGTTTTTTTTTTTTTTTTTTTTTCAGACAGAGTCTTGCTCTGCTGCCCAGGCTGGAGTGCAGTGGCTTGATCTCGGCTCACTGCAACCTCTGCCTCCCAGGTTCAAGCGATTCTCCTGCCTCAGCCTCCCAGATAGGTGAGATTACAGGCACCTGCCATCATGCCCAGCTAATTTTTGTATTTTTGTAGAGACAGAGTTTCACCATGTTGACCAGGCTGGTCTTGAACTCCTGACCTCAGGTGATCCACCCGCCTTGGCCTCCCAAAGTGCTGAGATTACAGGCGTGAGCCACCGTTCATGGCCTGGAATCTGTGTTTTTTTTTTTCTTATTTTATTTTTTGTTTTTGTTTTATTTTTTTGAGACGGAGTCTCGCCCTGTCACCGGGCTGGAGTGCAGTGGTGTGATCTCCACTCACTACAACCTCCACCTCCTGGGTTCAAGCAATTCTCCTGCCTCAGCCTCCCAAGTAGCTGGGACTACAGGTGAGTGCCGCCACGCCTGGCTAATTTTTCGTATTTTTAGTAGAGACGGGGTTTCACTGCATTAGCCAGAATGGTCTCCATCTCCTGACCTCGTGATCCACCTGCCTCAGCCTCCCAAAGTGCTGGGATTATAGGTGTGAGCCACCATGCCCGGCCTGGAATCTGTGTTTTTAACAAGCTCTCAGGAGATTGTGATATGTCCTAAGCTTCAGAATCCCAACAGTCTACATTCCCATGCAGTGTGGCAGTGATTCCCAAACTTCAGCAGGCGTGTTCAAACAGATTGCTGGCCCCCATCCTAGGGTTTTTGATTCAGTAGGTCTGCGGTGCAGGGCCTGGAGTTTGAATTTCTACTACTCTCTGGGGAATGCGATGCTCTGGTCCAGGACCACACTCTAATAACTATTTCATTTATTTTCCTTTTTTTTTTTTTTCTTGAGACAGAGCCTTGCTTTTGAGACAGAGATTCAGACAGGTTAATTCACTTGCTGAAGGTCACACAGCCAGGAAAGGCAGAATTTGAACCTGGTCTTTGTGAGCCCAAAGGCTGGGCTGGTTCTGTCTCCGGCAACTGCTAGTTAGCACCTCCAGGAACTTACCTTGTTTCTGCAGGTTAACTCAACACTCCCTGAAGCCTGAGGAAGTTTGTTATTTTTATTTTTATTTTTTGAAGACAGAGTCTGATTCTATCGCCCAGGCTGGAGTTCAGTGGCGTGATCTCGGCTCACTGCAACCTCCGCCTCCCAGGTTCAAGCAATTCTCCTGTCTCAGCCTCCCGAGTAGCTGGGATGACAGGTGTGCGCCACCATGCCCGGCTAATTTTTTTTTTCTTTTTTTGAGATGGAGTCTCACTCTGTCACCCAGACCAGAGTGCAGTGGCAAGATCTCGGCTCACTGCAAGCTCCGCCTCCCGGGTTGATACCATTCTCCTGCCTCAGCCTTCCAAGTAGCTAGGGCTACAGGTGCTGGCTACCATGCCCAGCTAATTTTTTGTATTTTTAGTAGAGACGGGGTTTCACCGTGTTAGCCAGGATGGTCTCGATCTCCTGACCTCGTGATCCTCCCGCCTCGGCCTCCCAAAGTGCTGGGATTACAGGCGTGAGCCACCATGCCCAGCCAATTTTTGTATTTTTAGTAGAGGGTTTCGTCATGTTGGCCAGGCTGGTCTCGAACTCCTGACGTCAGGTGATCCACCCACCTCAGCCTCCCAAAGTGCTGGGATTACAGGTGTGAGCCACTGTGCCCAGCCATCAAGTCATCATTTTATTTAAGGAGCTTGAGTCTCAGTGAAGGAAAGTGACTCTCAAAAATCACCAAGTGCCTGCGATCCCAGCCCTTTGGGAGGCAGAAGCAGGAGGATTGACCAGGAGATGGAGGCTATAGTGAGCTATGATTGTGCCACTGTCCTCCTGTCTGGCCAACTGAGCGAGACTCTGTCTCAAAAATAAATAAAAAATAAAAATAAGAATCGTACAGCAAAGTAGTAGCAATATTGAGACTAGGACCAAGGTCTCTTGACTCCGCGTCAAGGGCTCCTCCTACTACTTCCTGCACATGGTATTCTTTATCACTTCCAAAATGACATTCCTAGCTGGGTGCAGTGGTTCACACCTGTAATCCCAGCACTTTGGGAGGCCGAGGTAGGAGGATTGCTTGAGGCCAGGAGTTTGAGACCAGACTGGGCAACATAGCTAGAACCCATCGCCACAAATATTAAAAAAGAATTAGCTGGGCATGGTGGCATACACTTGTAGTTTCAGCTATTCGGGAGGCTGTGGTGGGAGGATCGCTTGAGTCCAGGAGTTGGAGGCTGCAGTGAGCCATGATTGCGCCACTGCCCTCCAGTCTGGGCAACAGAGCCAGACCCTGTCTCTAAAAAACAAAAACCACTGGCCGGTTGCAGTGGCTCACGCCTGTAATCCTAGCACTTCGGGGAGCTGAGACAGGTGGATCATCTGAGGTCAGGAGTGCAAGACCGGCCTGGACAACACGGTGAGACCCTGTCTCTACTAAAAATACAAAAGTTAGCCGGGTGTGGCCAGGCGCGGTGGCTCATGCCTGTAATCCCAGCACTTTGGGAGGCCAAGGCAGGCGGATCACGAGGTCAGGAGATCAAGACGATCCTGGCTAACATGGTGAAACCCCGTTCTCTACTAAAAATACGAAAAAAAATTAGCCGGGCGTGGTGGCATGTACCTGTAATCCCAGCTACTCAGGAGGCTGAGGCAGGAGAATGGTGTGAACCCGGGAGGCGGAGCTTACCGTCAGCGGAGATCATGCCACTGCACTACAGCCTGGGTGACAGAGTGAGACTCTGTCTCAAAAAAAAAAAAAAAAAAAAAACAAACCAAAAAACAAAAACGGTTACATGGGTGTGGTGGCAACCAACTGTAATCCCAGCTACTCCAGAGGCTGAGGCAGGAGAACCACTTGAACCCCACAGGCGGAGGTTGCAATGAGCCGAGATCACACCACTGCACTCCAGCCTTGGCGATAGAGTGAGACTCCATCTCAAAAAAAACACACAAAAAAACTGTCATCAAGAGGCAGCTTCCTTCTGCCCACCCCTTTCCTTCCTCTCCCACAAGTCTGCCTGTGCCTGCTCAGCCAAGCCCAGACAGGGCTCCAGATCTGGGGAAGGAGAGAGCGATGGGATGTGCCTTGGTTGCTGGCTGAACCCACCTTCCTTAATTTCCCTTCCACTCCCAAGAGCTGAAGAAGCCAAAGACAAATGAGAGCAGTATTCCTTTCCACAAGCCCACAGCGTCAAGCCTGGATGAGCTCCTGGGCCTGTAGCTACTTGCAAGGCTATTTTACCAGTGACCCTCAGAGGCCCAGCTTCGTCCTACTCTCCCCTCCCCTCCTCTCACTGAAACCTCAGGTCCCCAGCGATGAGGAGCTCATCTCTAAAGACTCGGAGGGGCTGATCCCGGATGTTAGACAGCTAAGTACTACTCCAAACCTCAGGACCCATTAAATCTCAGGGCTTCCTGGGACTCAGATCCCGCACCAACACCATTCACCCCCAGAAGGGTTCCTGGCAGATAATAGAGACGTGATGAATAATTGGTGATTGAAAACTCCAGACATGAGCTGCTCTTTATTAGTCTGTTTTGAGGCCCCGCCTGAAAACCTGAAAGCAGGCTTTGACTTTAGGCTTCACTCGGGACTGATTCCTAGTGAAGTCACTTAACTCATGTGTTGAACACCTGCGGTGTAACATGTGCAGAATGAAAGCTACATGACCTTTCTTTTCTCTTTCTTTTTTTTTTTTTTTTTTTCTGAGACAGAGTCTCACTCTGTTGCCCAGGCTGGAGTGCAGTGGTGCAATCTCACCTCATTGCAACCTCTGCCTCCCGGGTTCAAATTATTCTGTCTCAGCCTCCCAAGTAGCTGGGATTATAGACACATGCCACCACACCCAGCTAATTTTTTGTATTTTTAGTAGAAACGGGGTTTCACCATGTGAAAAAGATGTTTTAAGAGATAAGGTCTTGTTATGTTGCCCAGGCTGGTCTCAAACTCCTGAGCTCAAGCAATCCTCCTGCCTCAGTCTCCCAAAGTGCTGGGATTATAGGCATGAGTCACTGTGCCCGGCCTTGCTGTTGCTTTTGTGAAACAACCCTGCTTTTTCCTGGAGAGCCACCTCTGCACCTTCATGTGGCTTGGCTACTCCGAGAGGGGACCTGAGGCTGCTGGGTCTCCCTTCTTGTTGTCTCCATTGCCCTCCAACCTCCTTCCAAATTGCCACAGCCTCCCTCTAGGTCATTATTCCCACGGTGCCAAGCCAAATCCCTCACCCAGCTCCTAGGCTGCAGCCTTCACCCGGCCCTGCCGTGAGCATGGTCCCTGTAGAGCCCCCTGGAGGTGTAGTTTCAGCTCTTGGTGAGGCACGGGCAGCAGGCAGTGGGGCTGGAGTTCCTTCACAGCAGGTGGATGCATCTCCCACAGCCCCCATGTGCGTCTGCAGACGCACAACTCTCCACAGCCAAGCCCATGGCAAAGCCCTTCAGCACCAGAGAGGCAGGGTGGTGGGCTACCCCTGGGAGCTGGCAGTTTCCAGCAAGGCCTCCTTTGCTGAGCCTTGGACAAGTCCCGTAATCCACCCTAAATACCTTTCTTGTAGGATTGCTAAGGACAGCAGCTGACGGGACTGGGTCCTTGGTGAATGGCAGCTGTTACCGTCCTTATAAGGAAAGGTGGAGTTACAAACAGGCATTTTGGCCCCAAGAAGGGGGTGGGACCCAGAGCAGAAACGTGCTGACCATGCTTCCCCCCAAATAGACCCACAGGTGACCCCCACTGGGATTTAGGCTCTCACCTTAGGGGTCTCTCCCTGACCCACCCAAACTCCTCTCATCCCCTCCCACCATCCACAAACACACTCCATACTGACTCAGAACTATCTGATATTTATTTCCCAATATTTTGATACTTGTTTTACAACTGGAATACATGGAATGAAGGGGCTGATATGGGACCCCAGGTAAGCGTGAGGTCAGGACTCTCTAAGGGTCTGGGGTTCCCCCTAGAGGGGACTTTGGGCATCCAGTTTCAGGGACTGAGCCGGGTTGGGTCGGGGGGCAGCATGGCATCGGACGTGGTGCCGTCTGTGCCTCTCCTGCCTGCGGTACAGCCGGCGCAGGTGTTTCCGAATGGCCCACAGCACCAGGTACACCTCCCACAGCAACTCAGCCTCCGGAGTCTTCAAAGGTGACTGCGTCCTCACTTGGGAGCTGACTGAGGCAGAACTCACTGATGACTGTAAGAGAAAGAGAAGATGTGCATGCGTAAATAGCTGGGTCTAGGGAGAAACTGCCGCTAGAACGACCCATAGATAAACAGCAAAGGGCTCCCTGATTCCACCTCTCCCATCAGCCCAACTCATACATCACCTCCTCCAGAAAGCCTTCTCAGGTTGCATCAGATGTTTGTCATTTCTTTTTTTTTTTTTTAATGAGACGGGGGTCTTGCTATGTTGCCCAGGCTGGTCTCGAACTCCTGGGCTCAAGAGATCTTCCTGCCTTGGCTTCCCAAAGTGTTGGGGATTACAGGCGTGAGGCATCACACCTGGCCCATCAGTTCTATTCTTCTTTTTTGTTGTTGCTTTGAGATGGAGTCTTGCTCTATCACCCAGGCTGGAGTACAGTGGCATGATCTCAGCTCACTGCATCCTCCACCTCCTGGGTTTAAGCGATTCTTCTGCCTCAGGCTCCTGAGTAGCTGGGATTACAGGTGCTTGCTATCACGCCCAGCTAATTTTTGTAGTTTTAGTAGAGAAGGGGTTTCACCATGTTGGCCAGGCTGGTCTCAAACTCCTGACCTCAAGTGATCAGCCGGCCTCGGCCTCCCAAAGTGCTGGGATTACAGGCGTGAGCCACCATGCCTGGCCTTTTTTTTTTTTTTTGAGACAAGGTCTCACTCTGTCACCCAGGCTGGAGTGCAGTGGCATAATCTCAGCTCACTGCAACCTCCACCTCCCAAGTTCAAGTGATGCTCCCACCTCAGCCTCCTGAGTAGCTGGGACTACAGTCGTGCACCACCATGCCCGGCTAACTTTTATATATATGTATGTATGTGTGTGTGTGTGTGTGTGTGTGTGTGTGTATATATATATATTTTTTTTTTTTTTGTAGAAATGGGGTTTTGCCCAGGCTGGTCTTGAACTCCTGAGCTCAAGTGATCCACCTGCCTCAGCCTCCCAAAATGCTGAGATTACAGGCGTGAGTCGCCACGCTCGGCCTAAACTGTTTTTTTGTTTTGTTTTGTTTTGAGATCATTGTAGACTGACTGACCTGCAATTGGAAGAAATCATAGAGATCCTGTGCACCCTTTACTGAGTTCGCCTCATAGGAAAATCTTGCAAATCTATACTATTATATCATAGTCAGGATATTGACATTGATCCAATCTACTGATCTTATGTAGATTTCCCCAGTTGTACTTGTACTCACTGGTGTGCGTGTGTGTGTGTGCGTGTGTGTGTGTGTGTGTGTGTGTGTGTATAATTTTACCAAGTTTTATCCAGTATGCAGGTTCATGTATCCAACTACCACAGTCAAGGTACAGAACATTTCCATCGGGCAGGAGAAACAAAAAACAAAAACATAAAAACAAAACAAAACAGAAAGCTACAGAACATTTCCATCAGACAGGAGAAAGCAAAAAACGAAAACAAAACAAAAAAAGATACAGAACATTTGCATCATCACAAGTGTCCCTCATGTTGTCCTTTAATAACTACACTCTTCTCCCCCTATCTCTGTGGCCCCTGGAAACCACTGAGCCACTAATATGTTTGCCATTTCTAGACTTTTGTTATTTCAAGAGTGGTAGATAATATAAACGGAATCATTCAGAATATAACCTTTTAGGATTGGTTGTTTCCACTCAGTATAATTTCCTTGAGGCCGGGCCCAGTGGCTCATGCCTATAATCCCAGCTCTTTGGGAGGCCAAGGTGGGTGGATCACCTGAAGTCAGGAGTTCCAGACCAGCCTGGCTAACATGGTGAAACCCCATCTCTACCAAAAATACAAAAAATTAGCTGGGTGTGGTGGTGGGCACCTGTGGTCCCATCTAATCGGGAGGCTGAGGCAGGAGAATAGCTTGAAGCTGGGAGGCGGAGGTTGCAGTGAGCCGAGGTCGCACCACTGCATTCCAGCCTGGGCAATGAGAGTGAAACTCCGTCTCAAAACAAAACAAAAAATTTCCCTCGAGATTCACACCCACGTTACTGTGTGTATCAATAGTTTGTCCTTTTTACCCTTTTTTTTTTTTTTTTTGAGACGAAGTCTCCCTCTGTCACCCAGGCTGGAGTACAGTGGCCCAATCTTGGCTCACTGCAAGCTCCGCCTCCCGGGTTCACGCCATTCTCCTGCCTCAGCCTCCCGAGTAGCTGGGACTACAGGCACCTGCCACCACGCCTGGCTAATTTTTTTGTATTTTTTTAGTAGAGACGGGCTTTCATCCTGTTAGTCAGGATGGTCTTGATCTCCTGACCTCGAGATCCGCCTGCCTCGGCCTCCCAAAGTGCTGGGATTACAGGTGTGAGCCACCGTGCCCGGCCTTTTTTTTTCAGGCAGAGTTTCACTTTTGTTGCCCAGGCTGGAGTGCAGTGGCATGATCTCAGCTCACTGGAACCTCTGCCTCCCAGGTTCAAGCGATTCTCCTGCCTCAGCCTCCCGAGTAGCCCACCACCATGCCCAGATAATTTTTTTGTATTTTTAGTAGATACGGGGTTTCACCATGTTGGCCAGGCTGGTCTTGAACTCCTGATCTCAGGTGATATGCCTGCCTTGGCCTCCCAAAATGCTGGGATTACAGGCATGAGCCACCACGCCCGGCCCTGTCCTTTCCATCTTTTTAGAATTTTATTTATTTGTGTGTTTGTTTTGTTTGTTTGCAGATACGGGGTCTCACTATGTTGTCTAGGCTGGCCTCGAAACCCTGGGCTCGAGCGATGCTTCCGCCTGGTGTTTCAAAGTGCTAGGATCACAGGTGTGTCGCTGCCCCTGGCCAGTTTGTCCCTTCTTATTGCTGAGTAGTATTCTGGGGTTTGAAGGTATCACAGTTTAACCATTCACCCACTGAAGGACATGGGTTGATTTTGGCTATTACAAATCAAGCTGCTGTGAACATCCACATTTAGATTTTTTTTTTTTTAGATGGAGTCTCGCTCTGTCACCCAGGCTGGAGTACAGTGGCGCTATCTCGGCTCACTGCAAGCTCCGCCTCCCAGGTTCACGCCATTCTCCTGCCTCAGTCTCCCAAGTAGCTGGGACTACAGGCGCCCGCCACCACGCCCGACTAATTTTTTGTGTTTTTAGTACAGACGGGGTTTCACTGTGTTAGCCAGGATGGTCTTGATCTCCTGACCTTGTGATCCACCTGCCTCGGCCTCCCAAAGTGTTAGGATTACAGGCGTGAGCCACTGCGCCTGGCCTCACATTTAGATTTTTGTGTGAACATAAGATTTTATTTATCTGGGATAAATGCCCAAGAGTGCAACTGTTGGGTCATATGATAATTGCGTGGTTAGTTTTATACGAAATAACCACTCTTGGCCAGGCGCTGTGGCTCACGCCTGTAATCCCAGTACTTTGGGAGTCTGAGGCGGGAGGATCGCCTGAAGTCAAGAGTTCGAGACTAGCATGGTCCAATATGGTGAAACTCTGTCTCTACTAAAAATACAAAAGTTAGTCAGACATGGTGGTGAGTGCCTGTAATCCCAGCTACTCGGGAGGCTGAGGCAGGATAATTGCTTGAACCTGGCAGGCAGAGGTTGCAGTGAACAAGATCATGCCACTGCACTCCAGCCTATGCGAGAGAGTGAGACTCCATCATAAAAAAAAAAAGAGAGAGAGAGAGAAATGACCATCCTGTTTTCCAGAGTTGCTGTGCTATCTTTTTTCCTTTTTTTTTTTGAGAGTGTCTCACTGTCACCCAGGTTGGAGTGCAGTGGCACGAATATAGCTCACTGTGGCCTTGACCTCCCAGTGGTCCTCTCACCTTAGCCTCCCAAGTAGCTGGGACTACAGGCATGCATCATGCCTGGCTAATTTTTTTACTTTTGTAGAGATGGGGTCTCCCTGTGTTGCCCAGGCTGGGCTGAACAAGCTTACAATCCTACCCAAATATGAGTGCAGGTGAGCTTTCAAAATCAACATTTGATCATGTCACTCCTCTGCTCAAATGTCTTCAAGGGCTCCCATTGCTCTAAGGGTCCAATCCAAAGCTCACAACTTGGCAACCCTGCCTTCTACCAGCTGACTTTAGGCTTCAGGACCGTTCCACTCCAACCCACACACCTTGGGCCAGCTCTGCACACATCTGCTATTCTTTTCTGTTTGTTTGAGACAGACTCTCACTGTATTGCCCAGGCTGGAGTGCAGTGGCAGAATCTCGGGTCATTGCAACCACTGCTTCCCAGGATCAAGCGATTCTCCTGCCTCAGCCTCCCAAGTATCTGGGATTACAGCGGTGCACCACCACACCCCACTGATTTTTGTTTTTGTTTTTAGTAGAGACAGCGTTTCACCATGTCGGCCAGGCTGGTCCTAACTTCAGGTGATCCACCTGCCTCAGTGGCATGATCTCGGCTCACTGCAGCCTCCGCTTCCCAGACTCCAGCAGACTTCCCACTTCAGCCTCCCGAATAGCTGGGACTACAGCTGTGAGCCACCGATTCCTGGCTTATTTTTGTATTTTTTGTAGAGATAGGGTTTCACCGTGTTGCCCAGGCTGGTCTCGAACTCCTGAGCTCAAATGATCCTCCTGCCTTGGCCTCCCAAAGTGTTGGGATTACAGGCATGATCCACTGTGCCTGGCCACACATTTGCCATTCTTACTCCCTGGACACCCCTCCCACTCCCTCCACCTTCCCCTAACAACCCTTTCAAGCCAAGCTAACACCTTCAGGCCTCAGCTTTACCCTCACTTCTGTTAAGAAGGCCTTGCCTGCCCGGGCGCGGTGGCTCACACCTGTAATCCCAGCACTTTGGGAGGCCGAGGCGGACAGATCACGAGGTCAGGAGATCAAGACCATCCTGGTTAACACAGTGAAACCCCACCTCTACTAAAAATACCAAAAAAAATTTAGCCGGGCGTGGTGGCGGGTGCCTGTAGTCCGAGCTACTCAGGAGGCTGAGGCAGGAGAACGGTGTGAACCCAGGAGGCGGAGCTTGCAGCCAACCGAGATCCCGCCACTGCACTCCAACCTGGGCGACAGACTCCATCTCAAAAAAAAAAAAAAAAAAAGGCCTCACCTGACTCCTTAGGTTTGGATAACATGCCTCTCTCCTGGGGTCCTACAGCCCGCTTGACAACGTCACACTCAACAATGTGTGGATACTGAACTAGCAATGCCTATTATCTCATCTGTAGCCCTGCAAGTCTGCAAGTCTTGTTCATTGTTGTATCTTTAGTACATGGCATTTGGTGGACGCGTAGGAAATATTTTTTATTTTTATTATTTATTTTTTTTGAGATGGAGTCTCGCTCTGTCGCCCAGGCTGGAGTGCAGTGGTGCTATCTCGGCTCACTGCAAGCTCCGCCTCCCGGGTTCATGCCATTCTCCTGCCTCAGCCTCCTGAGTAGCTGGGACTACAGCCACCTGCCACCTTGCCTGGCTAATTTTTTGTATTTTTAGTAGAGAGGGGGTTTCACCATGTTAGCCAGGATGGTCTCAATCTCCTGACCTCGTGATCAGCCTGCCTCGGCCTCCCAAAGTGCTGGGATTACAGGCGTAAGCCACCGTGCCCGGCCAGAAATATATATATATTTTTAAGAGACAGAGTCTCGCTCTATTGCCCAGGCTGGAGTGCAGTGGCACAATCATAGCTCATTACAGCCTTGAACTCCTGGGCTCATGTGATCCTTCTGCCTCAGCCTCCCAAGTAGCTGGAACTACAGGCACCACTAAGCCTGGCTAATTTTTAACTTTTTTGTAGAAATGGGGTCTCGCTTTGTTGCCCAGGCTGGCCTTGAACTCCTGCCTGGCTAAGAAAGAAAACACCATGCCTGGCTAAGAAAGAAAACATTTGCTGGGCATGGTGGCTCCTGCCTGTAATCCCAGCACTTTGGGAGGCTGAGGCAGGTGGATCACTTGAGGCCAGGAGTTCAAGACCAGCTTGGCCTTGTGGTGAAACCCTGTCTCTACTAAAAATGCAAAAATTAGCCAGGTGTGGGAGTCTGTAGTCCCCAGCTACTCGGGAGGCTGAGCCAGGAGAATAGCTTAAACTGGGGAGGTGGAGGTTGCAGTGAGCCGAGATCACACTACTGCACTCCAGCCTGGGCGACAGAGGGAGACTCTGTCTCAGGGAGAAAAAAAAAAAAGAAAGGAAGAAAAAGAAAAAGAAAAAGATATTTTAAGAGACAGGGTCTTGCTATGTTGCCCAGGCTGGTCTCGAATTCCTGAGCTCAAGTGATCCTCCCATCTCAGCCTCCCAAAGTGCTGGGATTACAGGCTTGAGTCACTGCACCAGGCCAGGAAACAATTGTTGAACAAGTAATCAGAGGGAGGGGTGAGTCACTGGGGGCTGGGGAAAGAGGGAGGGGGTGTTAGGATGGTGCTGACCTTCCAGCTGCACATCTGCCAGCCACTCTGCAGGGCAGAGACCATGAGCGTGGAGACAGACTTGACGGCCGTCCTCGGCAGCTGCAGTAGGGATTGGCCCTGTTGGCCCAGCTCCACCTCGGTCTCCTCTGTAGTCTTGGCCAACACGCAGGGATCTGCCAGCTCGGGGGACTCACCCAACTTGGGCTTAGCCTCTTTTGGGAGCTCGACCAACCTCAAAGTCTCAACCACCTGGAGAGTCTTCTCCATCTTCTTCAATGAGTGTTTCTTGGAGTCAGGGTGTCCTGAGATGGTTGGTTTAATTTTCTGCCTCCAGAAGAAAACCTGAGAACCAAGACACAGAGAGGAGAGACAGGAGAGAGGGGCAGGGCAGAGACAACACCATCCACAGAAAAGAAGGCACAAAAGGGATGGAGCAGTGAGTTTCCTGGCCTCTCTTCCTTCTCCTCCAGCCCCTCCCCAGCTGTCCTTTCCTTCCTCCCCACTCCATCTTGTTTGGCCACAGGCCAGGAAGGGAGGGAACCCACGCAGTAAGGGGCTACTGAGACCCATGCCCTCATCCCAGCGTATCATGAGGACAGAGTGGTCTCAGAAACTCACCCAGGAAATAATCCTTTGCCAAGCCCGTCTAACCCATCGGAAGAACTTCATGACCACAACCATCTCTCTTGATGGGAAAAACACAGAAGAAAGGGCAGAGCTAGCATTTGGTACGGTGGGGGTGGCGGGTGGGGGATGGGGTGGGCTGTGGGCCAGTGACCACCTCTTGAGGGGTCTCCTGTGAGCTTCAAGCACAGCAGTAAAGAAAGAAGTAGGAAATCCTGGGGGAAGCCCCTCCTGGCAATGAATCCCAGACCTTTTCTCCCCTCCCTGGGACAGGGAGAGGAGTTGAAGTAGGTGAGAACCTACAGTGAGGGAGAGTTCTAGACCATTGTGAGGCTGTCTGGCCCTGACCCCAACCCCCGAGGCCCTGCCCAGACCCACAGAGTCCATCTCTTCCACCCTGGCTCTTCTTCGCTCAGATCCAGGGAAAATAAACTAACACGTAACAAACTAATAAGCACTGTTCCTGCATCACGTCCTGCAGTCCCTTCACAGCAGCCCTTCAAGATAGGTATTATTGTTAGTGCCACTTCACCAAAGAGGAATCTGAAATTCAGGAAAGCTGAACGGGGTCGGGCATGGTGGCTCATGCCTGTAATCCCAGTGTTTTGGGTGGCTGAGGCAGGAGGATCACTTGAGGCCAGGAGTTGAAGACCAGCCTGGGCAACATAGTGAGACCCCCCCCAACTCACTATGTTTAAATTTTTCAAAAAAAAAGTTTAAATCAGTTGGGAGTGGTGGGGTGTGCCTGCAGTCCCAGCTACTCAGGAGGCTGAGGCAGGAGGATTGCTTGCGCCCAGGAGGTGGAGGCTGCAGTGAGCCATGATTGTGCCACTGCACTCCAGCCTGGGCAACAGAATGAGACCCTGTCTCAAAAAAAAAAAAAAAAAAAAAAAAAGGAAGGAAGGAAGGAAGGGAGAGGAGGGAGGAAGGAAGAGAGAGAGAGACAGAGAGGAGAGAAAGAAAGAGAGAGAAAGAAGAAAGAAGGAAAAGAACAAAAGAAAGAAAAGAAGGAAAGAAAAAAACCAAAAAGAAAGACAAAAAAGGAAGGAAGGAGGGAAGGAAGGAAGGAAGCAAGGAAGGAAAAAACTTAAGAGAGCCAGGTGTGGTAGCTCACACCTGTAATCCCAGAACTTTGGGACGCCAAGGTGGGAGGATTACTTGAAGCCAGCAGTTTGAGATCAGCCTGGGCCATATAGCGAGATGGTCTCTACCAAAAAATTTAGGCCAGGCGCAGTGGCTCATGCCTGTAATCCCAGCACTTTGGGAGGCTGAGGTAGGCAGATTACTTGAGTTCAGGAGTTTGAGACCAGCCTGACCAAAGTGGTGAAACCCCTTCTCTACTAAAAATACGAAAAAAAAAAAAAATTAGCTGGGTGTGGTGGTGCACACGTGTAGTTCCAGCTACTCAGGAGGCTGAGGCATGGAAATCGCTTGAACCTGAGAGGTGGAGGTTGCAGTAAGCTGAGATCTCACCACTGCATTCCAGCCTGGGTGACAAGAGCGAAACTCCGTCTCTAGCTGGGCATAGTGCCACATGCCTGTAGTCCCAGCTACTTAGGAGGCTGAAGTGGGAGGATCACTTGAGCCCAGGAGTTGAAGACTGCAGTGATCTATGATCACACCACTGCACTCCAACCTGTGCAACATAGCAAGGCCCCATCTCTACAAAAATAAAGAAAATTAGCTGAACGTGGTGGCGCACACCTATAGTTCAGGGAGGCCAAGGCGGGAGGATCACTTGAGCCAGGGACGTGGAGGCTGCAGGGAGCTGTGATTGTGCTGCTGCACTCTGGGCATCAGAGCAATACCCTGTCTCAAAAAAAGAAAGGAGAAATGAAAAAAAAAAAAAAGAAAAACCAAAGAAGTTGCCCAAGGTTATGAACCTAGGGAAACCTAAGGAGGCAGAGAGTCAGGCACTCCAAGACAGGCCAGCCTCCTTGGAGGCTGCTGGGGCCAGGGGATCCCGGGGCTAGGGGCCTCCTGGGGCTACAGCTGCAGCTCTCGCCTCTTCCCCACTAGATGGGGTCCTTCTCCATTGCTGCTGACTCTTCCGCCTGGGACCGGAGCCCAGGCTGCCAGGGAGGGGCCAGCTCACCCACAGGGCCCGTCCTCAGCTGGCCGGGGGTGGGAGCCACGGCGGCTGGCCAGGCCTGGCAAGGGCACCGTGTGCCCGGGGAGCCTGGCCCACACTCAGCCCCGAGACAAGGGGCCCATTCAGGGCCCCCCGCCCCGCCCCCAAGCAGCCACCCGGATCCAGCCCGCAGAGGGGACACACTGGGAAGCCGGGGGTGGATCTTGGGCAACCACCAAAGACCTTATTGTTTCCCGGTCCCCCCGCCCAGCACGTGGGCAGACGCCCCCCCACCCCCAATCCTCACTTGCCCCTTCCCAGGACCCGAACCGCTGGCTCCCTTCTCCAGCCTCTGTCTCAATTCCTCCGTCTCCCACGCTTTAAACCTCCCCAGTCTGCAAAAGATCTCAGGGGAGCCCTAAACGGCAGGCACGACCCCTGAGTCTGAACACAAGCAACAAACGAGATGTCAACCTCCAAATTCAAGTTTCTTCAGAGTTTTTAATTATTATTATTATTTTAATAACAACCTGAATCCCAGAACTTCCAGATACTGTCCACACTCCCTCCTCTGGGCACAGGAGAGGAGGCACCTCAAGGGAACAAGATGGGGGTGGGGTGTCTGCCGGGGAGCCTCCGACTCCCCCAAGCCGTCTACTGCTGGGGGGTCCCAGGAGGGAGGGTGGGGGTTGGTTCCCTCCCAGAGGGGGCTCCCTCTGACGCCCCGTCCTGAAGCCCTCCCTCCTCCATCAAGGCTGGGGATGATGAGGAGATGGGGCAGGGGCCGGGGGACCAGGCCATTACTGAGCCTTGAACTCCCACCCCGGGAACACGGGGACATTAAAGCTGCATAGGAAGAGGGGGCAGGCGGCTGACACAAGGCCGGGCAGCCCCAAAGGCACATTGTAAGGGAAGGGAGGCTCAGACGGAGGGCCCATTGGGCGCAGGGGGCCCAAGCCGTGGGACCCCCGAGGAGGGCAGCTGAGCCAGCTGCTCCGGGCTGGCCAGGGCACGCAGCAGCCCATTCTCCTGCTCCAGCGCAGCGTTCCGCTCCGCCAGTTCCCGGATCTGCTCCTTCAGCACCTCCACCTCCTCCCGGACCGCAAACATGAGGTGGGACTTCACCAAGTCCTGGGGGCCCCGGGACAGGCACAGCGTCAACGGGGTGGGTGCCTCATCCCCTGCCCAGTGCCTTGAGGGCCGGGGTGGGAGACAGTCCCCAGTGTCCAGAGGATGAGGGACAAAGCAGGGAAGGGACAGGGGAAAAGGACGAGGGACAGAGGCAGAGTCAGGGCTCAAAGACAGAGATGGGGACCAGTAGCCAGACTAGAGGCTGGGCAAAGTCAAGGGTGGAGGTGGTGGCAGGAGGGGGCAGAGGATGCCCAGCAGGGAGAGGGATGGAGGAGCTGGGAGTTGGTGTTCCCTGGTAAGGAAGAGGACAGGGCTGGGGTGGAGGGATGGCTTAAGGGGGCCAGGATCTCCTGGGACCAAGATGGCTTCTCTTACCATGGCTTGCTCGATTTTGTTGTCAATGCCAACCAGGCTTCCGGAGCCACTGGAGAGACACAGGAAGGTGAGGGGAGGAGAGGAGGAGCCTTCCCAGGTGCTGGTTTCTTGGACCACAGCCTCCCGCCCACACCCCCCTGTACCTGTGACAGTAGAGAATGAGGGAGAGGAGGGTTTTGTCCATCCCCCTGCGGGTTGAAGGCCGCTGCCCAGGGCCTCCCAGGCCCCGGTGGGGCGGGGGCCCAGATGTCCCTCGGATGGGGGACGCACCCCGGGGAGAGCAAGGGGAAGAGGCACAGCCCCTTTTTTGGGGCGGCCCCGGAGCCATCCCCACCACTTGGGTCTCATAAGACGACACCAGGGACTTGACAGAGACCCCTGGCTGGGCCATGCCCAAGGGGAAAGGGTCCTTAGACACCCCCCCAATGGAGAGGGATGCAGTGAAGGGAATGCCTGGGGGGCTCAGAGCCCCCCGGGCAGAGCGGGGTCTGGCTGGTGCCAGGCAGGCAGAGAGGAGACAGTGCCTCGGGGGTGCTGGCCTGAAAGATATACACCACCCCCCCAAGGGCAAGGCCTGGCTGCTATTGGCTCCTTGGGGACACGGGGACCCCCCCTCCCTTCAGCTCCTCGGTGGGCGGGAATTCCCAGACACGGTCAGTGCCAGTGTCCCCTTCTCACCCTGGCACCAATCCCAGAGTGGAGGGGAGGGGGCCGGCCGAGGAAGTCAGCTGGTGGCTGGGCCAGGGGAGGGGCATGGGGCAGAAGCCTGGGTCTGAGCGGGGAGTGAAGGGTGTGAAGGGAGAGGAAGGGCCTGGCCTTCGGAGGCCCCTCGCCACCTCCGACCCCATCCTGTCCCCTCCATCACTCAAGGCCTTGGGAAAGAGGGTGGAGGTGGCTGGGGTAGGGGGCGTTCTGATGTGCTCGTGGTCTTCCATAGATCATGAGCGCTCTCCCACCAAAAAACCCCACAAGGCTCACATCATGGGTGACCCCTGGGATCTGGCCAGAGGGTCCCTGAGTCTCCAGAGAAGACCAAAAATGGGAAAGGTTACCATGGCAACAGAAACTGAGCCCAAAGCCCTAGAAGATGAATACAGCGTAAAGGCCAGGCGTGGTGGCTCACACCTGTAATCCCAGCACTTTGGGAGGCCAAGGTGGGTGTATCACTTGAGGTCAGGAGTTTGAGACCAGCCTGGCCAACATGGGGAAACCCCATCTCTACTGAAAATACAAAAATTAGCCAGGCGTGGTGGAGGGTGCCAGCAATTCCAGCTACTCAGGAGGCTGACGCAGGAGAATCGCTTGAACCCAGGAGGTGGAGGTTGCAGTGAGCCGAGATCATGCTACTGCACTCCAGCCTGGACGACAGAGTGAGATCTTGTCTCAAAAAAAAGCCAGGTGTGGTGGCTCACGCCTGTAATCCCAGCACTTTGGGAGGCTGAGGCGAGTGGATCACCTGAGGTCAGAAGTTTGAGACCAGCCTGGCCAACATGGTGAAACCCTGGCTCTACTAAAAGTACAAAAAATTAGCTGGGCGTGGTGGGGGGTGCCTGTAATCCTAGCTACTCTGGAGGCTGAGGCAGGAGAATCGCTTGAACCTGGGAGGTAGAGGTTGCAGTGAGCCGAGATCGTGCCACTGAATTCCAGCCTGGACAACAAGAGCAAAACTCTGTCTTAAAAAAAAAAAAAAAAAAACCGCCTATGGGCCTGGGACCTGGGTCTGGGGTCTCAGAGGAAGCGAGGGTTTGAGGAGAGGAAGGGAAGTGAGCTTGGAGAAGGGACACTGGGAAGAGGAGCAACAGGGCTTGGAAGAGGGCTGGGAGTCCGGGGTGACAGGGTCTGGCTGCAGTCTGGGAAGTGGCCACCAGAGGGCAACTCAGGCCTGGCTCAACAGCCCCCAGGGCCGGGCTCCAGGCGGGCTCCACGACGTTGGGCTCCTGGTCCCAGAACCTGGCTCTCCCTCAAGCCCCATTCTCAGGCCCCACCTGCGCAGGCCCTTGTGCCGACCTCATCCTCCAAGGCTCCCTCTCCCACCCCTCAGGCCCCAGGCTCTTGCCCTGAGGCTCCCGACCCACCCTTGCACCCCTGCACTCTGGCGCTGTGGCGGGATCCCCAGTCCTGCCCTCCAGCCCCCAGCTGGGCCCCTCTTGGAGCAGGGGCCTCATGGCACTGCAGCCCACATCCCTGGACTCCCTTGTAAGCCCTCCCTCCTGGCTGTCAGCTCAGACTTGCTTTCCTGCAGGGGGATCAGCACTCAATTCAAGGTGACCCCTGGATAAGGTCCTGCAGCCAGGAAGGGAGCACAAGGGAGCTGGGAATTTTCCATTTCTCATCCCAGCTCTGGGTGCAGAAGGCGCTGACAGGTGGAGCAACTAAGGAGGTGACTAGGCCTGAGCGAGCAGGATGGGGTGGGTGGGGGAAGGGCATCTGGGACTCTTGGGGTGGTGGGAGAGGAGAAGTTGAAGGGTGGAGGTGGGTCTGCCAGCAGGAGGGTCAAAGTAATTTTCGAGCTATTTCAATCAGCAACACTTGGGTGGAGATGGAGCCACCACAGAAAGCCCAATACCGCCCCACCCCATTAAACACTCACAGAGACCAAAGGGGTTGGATACACAGGGATAGGAACATGGGCCCTGCTGGGCAGAGACTCAGGGGTAAAGATGTCAAGTAAGGTGTTCATTCTCACCAGAGATAAAGGAATAATACAGCAATAAACGTTTGTTAGCCAACAGGTGACTGTCTTCTGTTTGTCTAGCGCCTGGGAGTTTTTGCTCTTGTTGCCCAGGCTGGAGTGCAATGGCGGGATTTTCGCTCATTGGAACCTCCACCTCTGGGTTCAAGTGATTCTCCTGCCTCAGCCTCCAGAGTAGCTGAGATTACAGGCATGAGCCACCATGCCCAGCTAATTTTTGTATTTTTGCCGGGGAGCCTCTGGCAAAATGGGGTTTCACCATGTTGGCCAGGCTGGTCTTGAACTCCTGACCTCATGATCCACCCACCTCAGCCTCCCAAAGTCCTGAGATTACAGGTGTGAGTCACCGCGCCGGGCCTCTATTGGAACATTCTAACACACACTTCAAGGGACCAGGGCTCTGGCAATGCAGGCCCTTCCCTTTAGGACCCCAAAGCGAGGGGTTGTGGGCACTGTGCTAGAATTCTTTGACAGGGTCCGGGGGAGGAAAGTAGGGGCTGCTGAGACAGGATCGACCTCCACCACAAGCCCAAAAGCAAGTTTGTATGGATTAGAAAATGCCCCCTTCTTCGAGATCCTTAATGCCATCTTCTGGAAAACTGTCGGGACTACAAGCATTGACTGTGATTTCAAATATGAGCGGCACCCCCTGGAGTTAGTTGTGCAGTGTGTGACATGCACAGTGGGAGACTTAGCCCTGCAGGACTCTTGGTCCTGGGGCGGGGACAGCCCTAGAAGCTGGTCTTCCTCTTTGAGGGTCAAATAAAACGGCCTCAACATGAAGATGAGATAAAAAGCAGGACACCTGGGAGAAATGGGGAGCCTGGGATCTTGGGGACAGGGGCCAGCCCTGCACACTCTCCAGTGGGTTCAGGGGATCCCCCAGGGCCTAGGTCTGGGGCCAAGAAAGTGTCATCCAGCTGCCCTGTCTCTCCGCTGTCCCGGATCTGTGGTGTCTTTGGGGCAGGGCTGGGGAGGTCAGGGAGGGGGAAGGGGGGCTGGCTCCCTGCCCTGCTTGGGAGAGCTGTCCCTGACTGTCCTAGAGAGAAAGGATATCGTAGACCATTGCCGCCACCTCTTTGCCTGGGACACAGGCATCCCAGTAGGACAGTGGAGAAGGTGTGGCTTTGGAGTTGGACCCAGGCTCCAGCTGCAGTCCAGCCACTTAAACTAGCTGGGTGGCTCTTGGGCAAGTTTCTAAAACCCTCCTGGCCGGGCGAGGTGGCTCACACTTGTAATCCCAGCACTTTGGGAGGTTGAGGTGGGTGGATCACCTGAGGTCAGGAGTTTGAGATCAGCCTGGCCAACATGGTGAAACCCCGTTTCTACTAAAAATACAAAAATTAGCCAGGCGTGGTGGCATGCCCCTGTAGTCCCAGCTACTGGGGAGGCTGAGCCAGGAGAATCGCTTAAACCCAGGAGGCAGAGGTTGCAGTAAGCCAAGATCGTGCCACTGCATTCCAGCTTGGGAAACAGAGCAAGACTCCATCTAAAAAAGAAAAAAACAAAAACAAAACAAAAAAAACCTCCTTCTCTGAGTCTCAGATACTTCATCTGGCAAGTGGGAGAACAGAACTGCTTTTTAGGATTAGAAGGGAGAAGGCAGTACCGGACCCAAGGGAGGCACTGGATAAATAAATGTACCTTTTCTTTCCCAAGTCCCTGGGATCCATTCTGTATAATGCCTGGATCCCCCAGGCCGGTCACTGCCCCCACCCCCATTCCTTCCATCCACTTCTTCACACCTTAATTACCTCCTGCCTGCCAGGAGGGGACAAGGATTTCCAGCCCTGGGGCACGTGAGCATTCTAGATTCACCTGCACCCTCTGTTCGCCCATCCCCAGATTCAGGGACTGGTCAGGCGTCCCCAACTCCCTCCCTGTGATCCAGGCACTGAACATCTCAGCCCACCTTCCCTCTTAAGAGGGAGGTCCCAGGCCACTGGCATCCTGTCCTGCCAGCTCTGTGCACACCAGACAGGAGAGGTGGGGCCTACATGTCCCATTCCTAGGGGGCAGGGGGTGGCCCAACCCAAACCCGCTGGCCTGGCAGGGTGGGGCTTGAGGGGCTGGGCTGGGACAGATCCCCAAGAGCCTTGGAGCACAGCAGGGTGAAGTGGAGGCTGGGAACCGGACCGGTCAGATTGGGGTGTGCAGGGAGGGGGTGGGATGGAGGGAGGCAGGGAAGGAGGGTACAGGGGAAAGACGGAGGCCTCAGGAGGTTGAATCCTCTAAGACAGAGACAGCAGGAGGCTGGGCTGTGAACTCAACAGGGGTGGAGGAGGGACGGGGAGTCCTCTTGCCAGGGAACCTCCCAAGTGGGAGAGGGAGAGGGCGGGAAACGCTGAGAATAGCAGTGATGGCGGCAGGTGACTCTCCCGGCCCTGGCCAACCTCACACCTCGCACATTCCTGAGAGTGGGAATGGGGCATGCAGAAGCCACCCAGTCCTGCCCAGCCCCGCCCAGCCCCACCCAGCACTGGCACCCTTGCCCTCCATCCCACCAGCTCCTGGCCACCTCCTTTGCCAGGTCCCTATCCTCCCTGAGGCCGCAGGACCCTATCAGTGGTGGGCTTGAGTCCCTGATCCCAGCGAGTGGCCCCTGATCTGGGGAGGACAGGAAGGAGCGACTCCCATCTGGAATAGGTCCCTCAGGCACCCACTCACCCACTCTCGAAGCCCCACCCCCAATTTCCTTCCAAGCAGGAAGTCCCTCCCCTTGAAAACCTCCCACGGGAAGTCCCACTCCTCCCTCCAAAAGAAAAGCGGTGACTCCCCAGCCCTTCTGCCCGGTTCCTATCAGTCCCCGGGGAGAAGCAGGCAGCCTGGCTATCTCTGGCTCACGATTCTGGGCCTCCCTTTTCAGCTTGCTGGCTTTCTTAGGAACGGTGACACCTGGCCCTGAAAACCCACCCAACAGAGCACTGTCCCCTAAAGGGAGAACCCCAGAAAGTCGCTCTCTGCAGTGCTGCCCCTGCCCCTTTGCCGTTCCTAGCTCTGATTCTGTTCCTAGCTGGCCCATCTTAGGGACTTGCTTTCTCGGTTCTAGAAATCTTAGGATCCTAAAGTAGACCCTGTGGGCTATCAGGATGTCACGCTCCACAGGTGCTGTTAGGGAGTCCCAGTCCTTTGTTAGGAGAGGAAGAGGGAGATGGAACTGGGAGGAAACTGATTTCCATTCTTTTTCAGTTTTTTTTTTTGTTTTTTTTTTGAGGCGGAGTCTCGCTCTGTCACCCACGCTGGAGTGCAGTGGTGCGATCTCGGCTCACTGCACCCTCTGCCTCCTGGGTTCAAGTGATTCTCCTGCCTCAGCCTCCTGAGTAGCTGGGATTACAGGCACGTACCACCACGCCCGGCTAATTTTTGTATTTTTAGTACAGACAGGGTTTCACTGTGTTGGCAAGGCTGGCCTCGAACTCCTGACCTCAGGTGATCTGCCCGCTTCAGCCTCCTAAAGTGCTGGGATTACAGGCATGAGCCACCATGCCCAGCCTACTTCCTTTATGTATATATATATATATATTTTTTTTTTCTTTCTTTCTTTCTTTCTTTTTCTTTTTAGAGATGAGGTCTCGCTACGTTGCCAGGGCTTGGTCTTGAACTCCAGGCCTCAAGCAATTTTCCTGCCTGGGCCTCCCAAAGCACTATGAGTACAGGCGGGAGCCACTGTGCCCTGGCCTGATTTGCTATTCTGTCTAGAGCATGCATTTGCCAGTGGGTTCCTGGGTTGGCCAGATGATCTCTAAATCTGCAAGAGCTCTGGAATCTGACAACAATGACTCCCTTCAGACTCTAAAAAAGTCTGTGACCTGATAGTTCTGAGCCAGGGAGTCCCACCCAGCCCTCTCCACAGAGAGGGAGTGGGTCCGAAATCAACTGTGTGCAGTGGCTATGCCCAGGCCAGGTTTCTCTAAGAGGTCCTCTCCAAGTTCAACCTGGGGGAAGGATGCCTACCAGGCACTTTCTTACAGCTACCCCGGGTGCTGGGCGGGGAACCTGAACCCCACGCCCCACCACCCCACGAAGCCCACCTACCTATCATCGTCGCTGTCTAGGTGACCACTGATGGCCAACATGGAGTGGGCCAGGCTGAACTTCTGAGCTGCTACTGCTCCGAAGGGGTCTGGAGATTTGTGAACCAGGCTGGCATCGTGGGCGAAGTAGAGGGCCGGGGAGCTGGGGCGAGAGTCAAGTGGGGGCACCTGGAGGCGGAGAGGTAGGAACCATCACATGAAAAGAGAAAAGAAAGGAACCAGCTGCCTTAAAACTTGCCTATTAGCCTTCCTCCCTCTCCACCTCCCCACTCTCTTTCAAGGACCCAGGAGTCCTGTCCCCGCAGTCCTTCCCTCCTCCAGCTCTGGAGAAGGCATTAGACAGGTACTAGAAGCAAGAAGTGGGTCAACCTAAGGAATGGGAGGAGTGGTGTATGGGACATTAGAGAGAGTCTCCCAAGTGGGAGGAGGGGGTGACTGATGGAGGAACCCAGAATAGACTCCAATGCCCCAGCTCCCACTGGGCCGGGACCCCTAATCAGAGGCTATGCAGAGTGTCTGCCTTCTTTTATGTTTTATTTTTATTTTTTTGAGACAGTCTCACTCTGTCACCCAGGCTGGAGTGCAGTGGCACAATCATGGCTCACTGCAGCCTTGAATTCCTGAGCTTAAGCGATCCTCCAGCCTCAGCCACCCGAGTAGCTGGGACTACAGGCATGCACCATCATAACTGGCTAATTTTTTATTTTTGGTTAACACAGGGTCTCAGTATGTTGTCCTGGCTGGTCTCAAACTCCTGGGCTCAAGTGATCCTCCTGCCTCAGCCTCCCAAAGTGCTGGGAGAATGAGCCACCGCTCCCAGCCTGTGCCTTTACTGGAGTCTCGCTCCGTTGCCCATGCTGGAGTGCAGTGACGTGATCTTGGCTCACTGTAACCTATGCCTTCCAGGTTAAACTGATTCTCCTGCCTCAGCCTCCTGAGTAGCCGGGACTACCGGCACCTGCCATCACACCTGGCTAATTTTTTTATTTTTAGTAGAGACGATGGGGTTTCACCATGTTGGCCAGGCTGGTCTTGAACTCCTGACCTCAAGTGATCTGCCCGCCTCGGCCTCCCAAAATGCTGGGATTACAGGCGTGAACCACTGCACCCAGGCTGCCTTCTTAAAATGACTCCAATGTCACCTCTTAGAGAGGCATTTCCCCATCATTCACTGGTCTACTGAACTATTTCATTTTTTTATAGCACCTAACATTATCTGAAATTAAAGTATTTATTGTGTCTCTCCCCTGCTAGAAGGTCAGTTTGCTCAGTAGCTATTTGTAGAATGAATGGATCCTCAGAAACTGCTCCTCCATCCCCTCACCCACCCCCAACTCTCGCTTCCCCTCTCAAACTTCTCGGACTCAGGTGGAATTCTGCTCCCGCGCTCTGCCCTGGGGTTGGGGGGGGAGCTGGTTGTGGAGCTGGGGGGAGGCGGAGCCTGGGCGTGGACCTGCATAGCCCAACAGGCTCTGGGGGCAGCAGCAAAAAGGGCGGGGGTGACAGGAACATGACAAGACGCCTCTGTGAGGCCCCGGGAGGCCCCAGCTTCTCAGAAAAGCCAAGAACAGAGAGTCCAGGGTGGTTAAGGGACAGAGCAGAGGAAGGGGGCCCAGGTGGTGTCCCCTGGCCCTTCTCCACCACTCCCCTCTGTTAAGAGGGAGAAGAGGCATGAGGGGACGTGGAAGGGAGACAGACTTTTGGGCAAGGAAATAGCAAAACAGATGTGTGCAAACAGAAGACCGTCAGGAGGTGGGGGAAGGCTGGGGAGTAGGGGGCACTGAGAGAGAGAGGCAGGGTCTGTGGCCCCAAGAGAAGCTCAGGCCAGGCTTAAGGACAGAGAGCAGGGAAGCTGGAGGCCAAGGGGGTTTGCTTTGGAAGAGTCTGGGGACAGGACAGGAAGAGAAACAGCATCTTCTCCCCTGGGGTGGGTGCTGAATGCAAGAGTTCAAGAAGAGTTGGGGGAGGGGGGGTAGGAGGGGGCATCATGAGAGACGTGAGCTTGAGGCCAGGAGGGGTTTGGGGGGAGCCAGTCCTGACCGGTCCTGACAGGACCCAGACATCCAGTCCCAGGTTATTTTTATACTGTGGTTTGTGCCCAAGGCCAGGAAGGGGAAAGAGTTCGCATCCTCACACTCCCTGCCTTTCCCCAGACCTCCGAGGTGTTATATTCTCCCACAGGACAGAAGTATCCAACCTTCTGTCTCTGGCTGCTCACCCCCACCACGGGGACCCAGGCATCCTGCCCCCACAGCCCGGACTTGTTCCTCTTTTGGAGACAGGAAGGAGAAAGAGTATGGGACTGAACTCCCTTCTGGGGCTCTTCTCTCCCACTCCACAGTGGTCACCCTCGAGTTATCAATCACAGAGAGGCTCAGATGGACGGGGGTGAGCCAGACAACTGGGGGGGTGAAATGGATCAACCAGCAGGCCCCCTCCCTGTCCCTGAGAGGTGTTTCCCCCACCCAATTTCTCAGTGACACTTGGCTTACAGCAAAGCTGGAGGCAGGACTGAGATGGGTGGCTGGGGGAAAAGAAAGACCCCCACATTCAGGATGGGGCTGCAGTGCAGAGACTGGCAGCGCACAAGGCCTACCTTTTACTTTTCCTCCCCAAATCCTGGCAGCTCCTCCCCTAGGGACCCAGCTACCCAGCTATCCAGCTGGGGCCTCCACCCTCATCACCTAGAGGCAGAGGGGCTGAGACCAAGACAGAAGAAGGCCTGATGAGGGGGCCACATATGCTACAGGCTACATGAAGACCAAGACAGAGAATCAGAGGCCAGGGAGAAAGAGAGAAGGTGCAGAAAAACAGGAAGGAGGCTGAGACAGAAAACGAAGGAGGAGGAAGGGGCTTCAGAGTGACCTGGCAGGCACAGAGAAGAGGGCTATCTGATCTTATAAAGTGATGGAGAAGGAGGAGGAGGAGGAAGAGGAGGGTGAGGGGGAGGAGGAGGGGGAGGAGGAGGAGGGAGGCTCAAGATAGAGGTTAGGCCAGGGCTGATGGGCCAGCCCTAGAACCCAGGTCTTACCTGCCCCATCTCTTCTGGAGCACCCAACTCCATCCGCAGCCGCATGTCTACAGCTTTCCTCCGGGACAGTGGAGGGGTCCTGGCCCCTGAGCCCCCAGCCTCCGCTTCCACCCTCAGAGAGGGCAGGGGCGTGGCAGCCCGGGATGTGCCCGCACTCTCACCGGTCTCAGGCTCTGGGGGGCGCTGCTGGGGTGAGGAGGCCGACAGTGGGGGTTTCTCTGCCTTGGCTTTGCTGGGCACCACCAGCTGGCCCAGTCCCCCAGTGAAGGAGCGGGCCTGAGGTCCAGGAGAGGTGGGGGGTGGACGGAGCCAGGAGGTGGGGCCCTGAGACAGGCCTGACTGTGGGGTGGGGGCGCCCAGGCCGAGGCTGGCCAGCTCCAACCTGGAATCCAAAGATCTGCCCCCGGCGCCCCCTGAGGCCCCTCGAATTCCCTCCAGGAGTCGGCCGAAGCTGTGGGGCTCCAGGTCTCGCTCATAAACATCCACACACGTCCAGCGACCGCGGCGATAAGGCTCTCCCAGGCCGTGGGGCAGCTTCACCACCCGGAAACGGGAGGAAGGGGCCCCAGGTGGTGGGGAGCCATTCCGGGGGGTGCCCTTGCCCCCCGGATCGGGGCTGGGCTCCCCATTGGGCAGGCGGGGCGGGGGCCCAGTTGGGGGCTGTGGGGTAGGGGGATCCGAAGCCCCTGGGCTCCCCGGGCCCTCATAGTCCGTGGTGACGCTGGTGATTTGGAAACTACTCTTCTTCTTGCCCCCGCTCATGGTCCCTGGGGCTCAGGGCTGGGCCAAGGTTGGGGGTGGGTTGGGGCTCCTTGAAGGGGCTCAGGCACCCCTGGAACAAGGGGGCCACATGGCGGGGACATCCGAGCCCCTGGGGACGTCTGGGTCCGACATGGCAGGAGGGCCTGGCGGGAACCGGGGGTGCCTGCTGGGTGAGGGGAGAAGAGGAGAGGGGAGGTGGCGGGAGGGGGGAGCAGGGGCAGGTTTTTCCTGCTGCTGTTGCTGCTGAACTCCAGAGCTGAGTTTGCAAACTGGAAAAAGAGGGAGAGAGAGAGAGAGAGTGTGTGTGTGTGTGTGTGTGAGAGAAACCAGTGGGCAGGCCACCTCCGGGGCTTCCTCTCCGGGGAGCAGAGTGGGGGAAGGGGAAACCGTCAGAGACCCAGAGACAGGCAAGAGATGACAGAGACCAGGGCAGAGGGGACTGGATCCAAGAAGGCACTCAGAGTAGAAAGAGGCAGATGAGTCCCAGAGTTGGGCATTTCTCGCCTGGGATTCTGACTCAGGGGGCCCGTATTGTCCCAAGAGCTCGGACTCCAGGGCCTGGGAGAACCAGGGTGAAGCAGCTCCCCAGCCTGGCCCGGCCACTCAGAGAGACCTCTCCTGGGCCTCGAGCCCCCACCCTCACCCCAGCTCCCACATCTCTGGGGCAGGCCCTGCCCGGCTACCCCCCAGCGCCCCACCCAGCCCTGAACCCTACCTCTGGGGTCTCGGCCACTGATCTGAGCCTGAGGGTCCCGGCGCCTAAGAGGTCGGGCTGTCCGTTCCCTGGGGCCTCCTGGCCATGGGCAGTGGCGGGGCACGCAGGCGGCGATCAGAGGCTGTCCCGTCCTCTCCGGGGGCCGCAGCTCATCCTGCCAGGCATCTCCGAGGAAAGTTTGCTCTCCGGAAAAGAAGGAACCCGCGCCTCCTCCGAGGAGCCTAGGAGCGGCCTCTGAAGCCCCAAGGGTCTGGAGACTGATGTGGGACGGGGCGGCCGAGCCCCCCTCTGCTCCGGGTGGCAGCCAGCGAGTGGGTGTCCCGAGTCTCCTCCCGCGTGACCCTGCTGGGTCCGTGTCTCCGCTCCTCGGCTCCCCTGGGTCTCTGCCTCTCCGTCTTTCTCTTTCTGGGCTGTTGACAACCCCCACACCAGGAAGTCCTGCCTCCTCGGGCCTGCTGACTGCTTCTCTCCTCCTCCTCCTCCTCCTTCCCCTCTTCCTCCCCTTCCTCCTCCCTCCCTCCTGGGGCTTCCCGCCAGCTGGCCCGGGGCCAGGCCTGCCACAGCCGCTGCTGTTGCAGTTGCTGCAGCCACTGCTTAGGCTGCTGCTCCTGGGGGCCCCAAACAGACTCCCTTAACCCCACACCTGCCGGGCCCTAGCCCCACTCTTGCAGGGAGGGGCTGCAGAGGGCGGGGCTCGGGGAGAAAGGGGAGGAGCTTGCAGGGAGGCGAGGGATTCCCTTACTTGTAGTCAATTGCTGCCATTGGCCTAGAGACACACAGAAGAGACAGAAGGCACAGGCCGGGAGGTGTGCTGCATGCCCACCCAGAAGTTCCCAGTCCCTGCTGTGGGGCGGCTGTGGCTGTTACTGTCATTCTCCTTTGGTTTTCACAGCAACTGCATTATTCCCCCCATTCCTTATTTTTAAAAGTGGATTATTGCCGGATCCCGGTGGTGGCTCATGCCTGTAATCTCCGCACTTTGGGAGGTCGAGGAAGGAGGATCGCTTGAGACCAGTTTGGACAATATAATAGCAAGACCCCATCTCTACAAAAAATAAAAAAAAAAAATAGCTGGGCATGGTGATGTGCACCTATAATTCCAGCTACTCCAAGGTGGGAGGATCGCTTGAGCCCAGGAGTTCGTGACCAGCCTGGGCAATATAACGAGATCCCCATCTCTACAAAAAATTTAAAAAATTAGCACTTTGGGAGGCTGAGGCGGGCGGATCACGAGGTCAAGAGATTGAGACCATCCTGGCCAACATGGTGAAACCCCGTCTCTACTTAAAATACAAAAATTAGCCAGGTGTGGTGGCGGGCACCTGTAGTCCCAGCTACTTGGGAGGCTGAGGCAGGAGAATCACTTCAACCTGGGAGGCGGAGGTTGCAGTGAGTCGAGATCACGCCACTGCACTCCAGCCTGGCGACAGAGTGAGACTCCATCTTAAAAAAAAAAAACAAAAAACTGAGTGTGGTGATGTATACCTGTAGTCCCAGCTACTCAGGAGGCTGTGAGGCAGGAGGATCTCTTGAGCCCAGGAGGTTGAGGATGCAGTGAGCCAAGATTGTGCCACTGCACTCCAGCCTGGGCAACAGAGTGAGACCATGTCTCAAAAAAAAAAAAAAAGTGGATTATTATTATGAAAATTTTCAAACATGCCATGCAGACATGGGGAGACCATGCAAACTCCACACAGATGGTGGTCCCAGCCCAAAATCAATTTTTAGAAAATCATCAATGTTATAATGAAATGACATTCAATGAAATGACATTGTGTGGGGGCCAGCTGTATTTTGCTGGACTATTTGAAATCAAATCCTAGATGTTATACTATTCCCCTTTCCCCCAACCTGCCCCCGCCTTTTTTTTTAGAGACAGGGTCTCTCTCTCTCTCTGTTGCCCAGGATGGAGTGCAGTGGTGCGATCATAGCTCACCACAGCCTGGAACTCCTGGGCTCAAGCCATGCTCCTGCCTCAGCCTCCCAAGTAGCTGGGACCACAGACACACACTACTACGCCTGGCTAAATTTCTTTAAAAAAATTTTTTTTTTTTTGGTAGAGATGGGGATCTTGCAATGTTGCCCAGGGTGGTCTTGAACTCCCGGCCTCAAGTGATCCTCCTGCTTCTGCCTCCCTAGTAGCTGGGACCACAGGTGTATACCACCATACCTGGCTAATTTTTTAGTTTTCGTAGAGACAGGGTATTACTATGTTGCCCAGGCTGGTCTCGAATTCCTGGCCTCAAATGATACTCCCACCTGGGCCTCCCAAAGAGCTGACATTACAGGCGTGAGCCATGGTGCCTGGCCTCAGCGAAATTTCTAACCCCTCTTTTTTTTTTTTTTTTTTTTTTTTTTGAGACGGAGTCTTGCTTTGTCGCCCAGGCTGGAGTGCAGTGGCTCTATCTCGGCTCACTGCAAGCTCCACCTCCCGGGTTCACGCCATTCTCCTGCCTCAGCCTGTAGCTGGGACTACAGGCACCCGCCACCATGCCCGGCTAATTTTTTGTATTTCTACTAGAGACGGGGTTTCCCCGTGTTGGCGAGGCTGGTCTCGAACTTCTGATATCAAGTGATCCGCCCACCTCGGCCTCCCAAAGTGCTGGGATTACAGGCATAAGCCACCTCGCCCGGCCTCTAACCCCTCTTTAGGGGTATGTAAAAATAAAACAATGCAATACCTACCCTCTTTATGTATTTATTCTTTATCTCTTTGTTAGAAGCATCCACACTTCTGTTTCTCTCCCTTAAGCCATAGTAACAATGGCTGCCATAGCCCAGGTCTGTGGGCCTCCCAAATAGTGAAGTCTGGGAAGCAGCCTCCCACCTGCTCCCTACCCCTCTAGACTGCATCCCTCTGTCCCTTACAGAACCTTTTCTCCTCTAGCAACATTCAGAACACAGCCTTGGTCCCTCCTTCCCCAGACCCTCCTTCCTTCTTGCTGACTTGCTACAAACTATTCAAAAATTATCTTTGGGCAGTCTCTTTCTCTGCCTCAGGCACTGGTATCTGAGTCTAGAGGCCCTGGCACATTGTTGATCTCTGCAGAAATGTTTGTTGAGTAAATACATACAAATTTTTATATTTTAATTTAATTTGAGATGAAGTCTTGCTCTGTCACCCAAGCTGGAGTGCAGTGGCGTGATCTCAGCTCACTGAACCTCCGCCTCCCAGGTTGTGATTCTCCTGCCTCAGCCTCCCGAGTAGCTAGGATTATAGGCACCCGCCACGACGCCTGGCTAATTTTTGTAGTTTTAGTAGAGATGGGCGTCTCATCATGTTGGCCAGGCTGGTCTTGAACTCCTGACCTCAAGTGATCTGCATGCCTCAGACTCCCAAAGTGCTGGGATTACAGTCGTGAGCCACTGCTCCCGGCCTATACATATAAACTAATCATACTAAAGGTATAAATGTGAAATGGGTTTTAAGTGTTTTAATATTTCCCTCCCCTGGGAGCATTCTTAATAGCCTTTAATATGTGGGACCTTTTACAATTTACAAGGCACTTTGGTATTATTTTACTACCCCTCCCCTTCCAACAAAGAATGGACTAAAGCCAGCTTGTCCAACTGCACGGGCAGCTTGTGGCCCAAGACAAATTGGTAAATTTTCTTAAAACTCCTAAGTTTTGGTTTTTGTTTTCGTTTTTTTTTTTTTTTTTTTCCTGGGACAAAGTCTCTCTCTCTCACCCAGGCTGGAGTGCAGTGGCCCGATCTGGGCTCACGTCAACCTCTGCCTTCCAGGTCAAGCGATTCTCCTGCCTTGGCCTCCCGAGTAGCTGGGATTACAGGCGCAGGCCACCATGCCCAGCTTATTTTTTCTATCTTTAGTAGACACGGGGTTTTGCCACGTTGGCCAGGCTGGTCTCAAACTTCTGATGTCAGGTGATCCACCAGCCTCGGCCTCACAAAGTGCTGGGATTTACAGGCGTGAGCCACCGCGCCCGGCCAGTGTTAAGAGTATTTTATGTGTGGCCCAAGACAAATTCTTCTTCCAATGTGGCCCAGGGAAGTCAAAAGAGTGGACATCCCCGGACTAAAGCGTCTCTCAGAGAGGTTGCACGATCTGCCTAAAGCCACACAGCAAGTCTGCAAGGACGCTGCCATGGAAAGTAGCATTCGCAGGCTCCAGGGATCAGGCCGTGCCTATCTTTGCCGTGCCCATTTTCCAGCCCGTGGAAGGTACAACCGAGGTCTTCTCGAGCTGATTTACCCCCGCTGCAGAGCTGTGCGCCCAAGGGATTTCAGAGGGAGTTATTTCTAGGGGAGATAATGAGAAAAGAAAAGATAAATGAGAAAAGGGGAGGTCGAGGTCACGTCCCGTAGCGGTCCCCCGACAGTGCCAGGGTGGTGGCCGCGGTGGCCACACTCAGGTCGACCCTGGTCGTTGCGAGCGGCGCCGGGGGAGTCAAAGGTCACGAGAGGAGGACTCGGGCCACGGGGGCGGATAGCTTTGAGCCCAGACGGTGGAACGAGATCCGGGCACCCCCGGGAGGCTGCAGGGGGAGGCGGCCGATTCCCCCGCGAGCCAACTCAGGTGCTCTCCTGGCACCTGGGGGCGGTGGGGAAAGGGGGCGCGGCCGCCGGAGCACGCCCCCTGCTGGGCTGAGCCGCCGCCCATCCCGTTCCCCACCCTCGGAGCCCCTCGGCCCGGAAAGCGGCACCCTCTGGCGGCCCCAGCGCCTCACTGCACCCCGGGCCACGCAGCCGCAACCTCGGCCCCGGACCGACGCTGGGTGCGGACCCGGGGCGCGCCGGGCGTACGGGTTGCACGGGGTGCACGGGGTACACGGTGCGGGGGCGTGGGCCCCAGGCTGCCGCTGGGGGGCGCCGCCGCACGCCGCTCCGCCGGGGCCGGGGAGACCGAACTCAGCACCGACCGGCCGGGCAGGGGGCGAGGGGCGGCGAGGAGCGGACGCCCCAAGACCGCGACGGGCTGGCGCCGGGCCCCCAGAGCCCCACGACCTTCCTCCGAATCTGCCCCCGCAGGCTCCGCGGCTCCCCCGCCCCGCGCCCCAGCCCCACGGCCCCGCGCCGCACGGCCGCTCCCGTTCCGTCCTTGGAGGGTGTGGAAGGGTGGGTTTGGGGCCGGGGGCGGGTCTGGGGGCGGACCCGGAGGCGGGGCTGTCTCTGCGGCAGGGCCCAGCTTCGCTCCCCCCGGTCTGTCTCTGTCTCTCCTCCTCCCTCCTCCTGCTCCGGGCGGAGCCCGGCATGGGGGGGCCGGCGCCCGGCAGGCCAGGTACGGTGATGGAGAAACTGGGGAGGCTTGGTGCAGGAAGGTTGGGGTGGGGGGACAAGGGACAGGGAGGATTGGCGGAGCGAAAGGCAGAGAAGCCCAGGGTAGCAGGACAAGGGGAAGGGGAGGGGTGCCAGGAACCTGGGGCCCTTGGATGGAGAAGGGGGATGAAGCAGGCCAGGTTTGGAACAGGGGAAGGGGGAGGACGGCTGTAAGGAGGGGCGCCTGGGAGGAGAAGTGAGGCTGAAGGCGAAAAGAAGAGTGTGGGTTTGGGGGAAGGAAAACCGGAGCAGGTATGGAGGCCGCAGCCCAGAAGGTAGCAATGGGGCCAGACTGGAGCCCCCCGGGTGGGATTGAGGGGCGGGGACTGGAAGAGGAAAACCAGGGGGCCTCCCAAATCCTGGAGGAAGAAGAAGGTGATTGGGGCCATCAGCGAGGGAGGGAGGCAGAGACCAAACCATTGCTAAAGGGCCAGGGAGCCGGAATCGGGGTGGACCAAGGCCCAGGCCCGGGGAAGGACTGGAAGTGGGGGAAGGCAGGCAGTGGAGATAGATGGATGGGTGGTATTTTAGATACCCAACTCAGGGTGTCTCCCATCCTTCCTTCAGCGTCCCCACCCTGCCCTCATGAGATCCCCCTACAGCCCAAGATAGGGGGGAGAGTCTGACCATCTCCCCTTTTCCCAGTGGGGTGCAATGTACGCAAGTAGGCCCTGGGCATAACTCTGCCTGTAGGTGTGTCCAGTTCTGTGTAGCAGATTTGTGTGTGTCTGGAGGTCTGTGTGTGTGTCTGTGGGTGTGTCTGTGGGTGTTTATGTCTGTGTGCCTGTCTGTCCCTAGGTTTCTGTTTACCTATGCCAATCTCTGTGTCTGGTCCTCTGTCTGTAGATGTGGGTCGGTGGCTCCGTGGTTTGTGTGTCTGAATGTGTACTTGTGTAGCTGAGGGGTTGCAGTCCGTTTGTGGGGCCTGTATGGGTGGTGGATCGGGATGTCTTTACACAAGAAGGGAATCTGTGTTGACCTGGTCTCTCCAGAGTGTGTATTTGGGGCTCTGAACACCTTTGTCGGGGTCTGTGTCTGTCTTGTCTGTGGGTCCTCGAAGCTGTGTTGGGTTTTCTGTCTGTGTTTTCCTCTCTGAGGACCCGAGTCATGTCTCTTCTCCTTTTTCTCTCTTTCATTCATCCCTGGCCCCCACCCATCCCACCTTTCTTTTTTTTCCGTTCTCACCCACCCCGCCCGCCAGTGGATCCGGGACCCAGGGAGGGCCGCCCCCCGGGCCTGGTGGCACTGAGCAGGGCCCCCCAGCCCCCACCTCCTGCCCCACGAGATGAACCTCCTCTACCGAAAAACCAAGCTGGAGTGGAGGCAGCACAAGGAAGAGGAGGCCAAGAGGAGGTAAGGCTGCGCCCCAGACTGCTCCCTTCCCTTCCGCACCTCTGCCTGCCCCCTCACTGGGCCACAGCCCTTCTCGGGGGCCTGGCAGCCTTGTCATGAGTGAGCTCTCTGATCTCAGAGTCAGTACGGAATGGCCAGGATTGCACACAGACTGTCCTGGCCCAACTCCTGCCCTCCTGTGGGGGGGTTTACAGCCTAGGAGCACCCCTTTGGTTGTTCCCCATCCCCAGAGGCCCGAGTCACTCCTTCCTGACTCACCTCTGGCCTGTAGCCCTTCTCCTTTCTGCAAATTTGGGGCTGGCTGCGGGCTCTCCTGTCACCTGACCTTGGAAGGGGCAGGCCCCGCCTCTCTCCCAGGGTCTAGGGAAGGGGTCATTTCAGGGGCATCAGAGAACATCCACTTGGCCTCCTCCCAGTTTTCCCTGCTGGGGGAGGTGAGTGGTCAAGTGATGGGGTTGTGTGTGTGGTGGGCAGACATGCAGGCTGGGCCTTGCCAAAGAGCCAGGGCAGGGGACGACCCCCAGACCCCTGCAATCCCTGTCTGCCTCCCCGCTTGCCCTTCCAGGGACCTGGGGCCTGGCCTCTCCCATCCTTCTCTCCTTCTCCTCTTCTCTCCCATTGACTTCACAGCCACTTGGAGCCTGACTCACAGCCACCTCCCTTTTCCTTCCTCGCAACTGTGGAGTTTAATTCTTGTTGTTAATTAGATTAATCAGAGTGATCGCTGCAGCGATCTCTCCCTAATGAAGGGCTAGGAGACAGGGCCTTAATGAGTGCCCACCCCACACAGCTCTCCTCTCTTCCCTGCCAGCCGCCCCCCCAACCCTCTGCCACCCTCCACTCAGACAGAAGCTCAGGGACAGTGGAATGGAATGGGGGTGAGCCGGGGAGGCTGACAGAGAGAGAACAGCACCAGGGGAGAGGGAGGAAGAAGGATGGGCCGGGGAGGGAGGCTGCTCTGGTCCTGGAGGGGCACATCCTGCATCTGGGAGAGGAGGTGTGCCGTGGGGGTAGAGGTCACAGTGGCTGGGCAGGAGGGGTAACCAGAGGCCAGGTGTGGGCCACTGTGAGAGTGAGAGGGGCCAAGGAGCTGTGGGGGGCAGGCGTGTCCGTCTGTGTTACCTGGGTTTGTATCTCTACCTCTGCACAAGGCTGTCCACACAGGTGCCCAGGCTGGGATCCGCCAGCCCCAGGGATGCTCCCCTGCAGGCATACTCACCCCTCTTCTCATCCCTGCCCCCAACTGCCTTGTGTTTTTAAAGCCCGAGATTCTGCCTGAAGCCCCTTCATTGGTGCCCTGGACCTTCTGGCAACCCTGTCCCCACCCAGGCTCCCGTCCTCTTCCCTGGGAAGCCACAGGGTTGCTGACACCTCTTGGGGTGGAGAAGGGGGATGCCCAGGTCCGAGGCCCTTCCTCCACTCCATCGTGGCCTTCTCTCCCCAGCTCCAGTAAGGAGGTGGCCCCCGCTGGCTCGGCTGGGCCCGCGGCCGGCCAGGGGCCTGGGGTCCGCGTGCGGGACATCGCCTCGCTGCGGCGCTCCCTCAGGATGGGTTTCATGACGATGCCCGCCTCCCAGGAGCACACCCCGCACCCCTGCCGCAGCGCCATGGCCCCACGCTCCCTCTCCTGCCACTCGGTGGGCAGCATGGACAGTGTCGGGGGTGGCCCTGGCGGGGCCGGTGGGGGCCTCACAGAGGACAGCAGCACCCGAAGACCCCCTGCCAAGCCCCGGAGACACCCCAGCACCAAGCTCAGCATGGTGGGGCCTGGGTCGGGGGCAGAGACGCCCCCCAGCAAGAAAGCAGGTGAGATACCCCCTATCTCTCCCTGGGGTGGAGCTGGGAGCTGGGAGGATCTATTCCAGGCCCGGGGAGGCTTGCCGGGAGGGTTCATTCAGGGAAGAACCAAGGAAGTGGAAGATTCCATTCTCAAAGGAATTGGGGGGGTCCTTTTGGATGGGCCTGAGATGAACCATTCAAGGGCAGGGGACACTCCCTGAAAAGTTCTTGAGAAAGGGGTGGTGGCCTCAGAGGGACAATGAAGGTAGGAGCTGCGGATTCTGGAGAATACGTTAGAAAGACTGAGGGCTGTGGGACAAGCCCCGTGGCTCACGCCCGTAATCTCAGCACTTTTTTTTTTTTTTTTTTTTGAGACAGAGTCTCGCTCTGTTGCCCAGGCAGGAGTGCAGTGGTGCGATCTCAGCTCACTGCATCCTCCGCCTCCCAGGTTCAAGCAGTTCTCCTGCCTCAGCCTCCCAGGTAGCTGGGATTACAGGCGTCCGTCACCATGCCCGGCTAATTTTTTGTATTTTTAGTAGAGACAGGGTTTCGTCTTGTTGGCCAGGCTGACAAGGCCAGGCTTGCTGGCCTCAGGTGATCCACCCACCTCGGCCTCCCAAAGTGCTGGGATTACAGGCGTGAGCCACTGTGCTTGGCCAATTAATTGACGTTTTAAAAAGACCAAGGGCTGACTAGTAGAAAAGGAACCTACAGCTGGGCATGGTGGCTGATGCCTGGAATCCTAGCGCTTTAGGAGGCCGAGGCAGGAGGATCCCTTGAGCCCAGGAATTTGGGACCAGTCTGGGCAACATGGCAAGACCCATCTCTATTAAAAAATAAAAAAGAAATGAAGAAACCTCCTGGGGCTGTAAGTTGAGGAATGTGGGGAAAAGGAAGAGGCAGATATGTCCTTGCAGAAGAGTCAAGGGATCAGAATGGGCTCTTCCCACTTGCTCCCCTCATTAAAAGCCTGGTTTATTTTTCTCTTTCTTGTCCTGTCCAGGCTCACAGAAGCCAACCCCAGAGGGCCGAGAGTCCAGCCGGAAGGTTCCTCCGCAGAAGCCCAGGCGAAGCCCTAACACCCAGCTCTCTGTCTCCTTCGAGGAGTCCTGCCCCCCAGGCCCCTCTCCTCGAGGGGGGAACCTGCCTCTTCAGCGCCTCACTAGGGGGTCCCGAGTAGCTGGGGACCCTGATGTGGGTGCCCAGGAAGAGCCTGTGTACATTGAGATGGTGGGGGACGTCTTTAGGGGAGGAGGACGAAGTGGAGGAGGCCTGGCTGGGCCCCCTCTTGGGGGTGGGGGCCCGACCCCTCCAGCGGGCGCCGACTCGGACTCTGAAGAGAGTGAGGCCATCTATGAAGAGATGAAGTACCCGCTGCCGGAAGAGGCTGGGGAAGGCCGGGCCAATGGCCCTCCACCATTGACGGCAACATCCCCGCCACAACAGCCTCACGCCCTTCCGCCCCATGCCCACCGCCGCCCAGCTTCAGCCCTCCCGAGCCGGAGGGACGGGACGCCCACCAAGACCACTCCTTGTGAAATCCCCCCGCCCTTCCCCAACCTCCTTCAGCACCGGCCTCCACTCCTGGCCTTCCCCCAAGCCAAGTCTGCTTCCCGAACCCCTGGCGATGGGGTCTCAAGGCTACCTGTCCTCTGCCACTCCAAGGAGCCAGCCGGCTCCACCCCAGCTCCCCAAGTGCCTGCACGGGAGCGGGAGACGCCTCCCCCACCGCCTCCACCTCCTGCTGCCAACCTGCTGCTGCTGGGACCATCGGGCCGGGCCCGGAGCCACTCGACACCATTGCCACCCCAGGGCTCTGGCCAGCCCCGGGGGGAGCGGGAGCTCCCCAACTCCCACAGCATGATCTGCCCTAAGGCGGCGGGGGCGCCGGCAGCCCCCCCTGCCCCGGCCGCCTTGCTCCCCGGCCCCCCCAAGGACAAGGCCGTGTCTTACACCATGGTGTACTCGGCGGTCAAGGTGACCACGCACTCTGTCCTGCCAGCTGGTCCACCACTGGGTGCTGGGGAGCCAAAGACGGAGAAGGAGATCTCGGTCCTCCATGGGATGCTGTGTACCAGCTCGAGGCCCCCTGTGCCAGGGAAGACCAGCCCCCACGGTGGGGCCATGGGCGCGGCAGCTGGGGTCCTCCACCACCGCGGCTGCCTGGCCTCCCCCCACAGCCTTCCGGACCCAACTGTAGGCCCCCTGACCCCGCTGTGGACCTACCCAGCCACAGCAGCTGGGCTCAAGAGACCCCCTGCCTATGAGAGCCTCAAGGCTGGGGGGGTGCTGAATAAGGGCTGTGGTGTGGGGGCCCCATCCCCCATGGTCAAGATCCAGCTGCAGGAGCAAGGGACCGATGGGGGTGCTTTTGCCAGCATCTCCTGTGCCCACGTCATCGCCAGCGCAGGGACACCAGAGGAGGAAGAAGAGGAGATGGGCTCCGCGACATTTGGGGCAGGCTGGGCCCTGCAGAGGAAGGTCCTCTATGGAGGGAGAAAAGCAAAGGAGTTGGACAGTGAGTGAGGGTTGGGGAGTGGGGGCTGGCATCAGGGGTGGGGGGCAGCTGGGGATGCCTGCGATGGTTTGGGGGAGGTGTTGGAGGGGTTATTTGGAAGTCACAGCCTTGAGTCTGGGATGTTTTCTAGGAGACCAGAGAGGTGGGGGTGGGCGATAGACAGAAAGGCCGGGGTCCCCCAGTGTGCGCTGGAGGGGCAGGAAGGTCTGGGAGGCGAAGGGGGTCAAATCTGGCCCTGTCCTGCTCTGCTCCCTGCCCCTCCCTTCCCGGGGCTGCAGGGGTGTGTGCTTGTGAGTGTGCGCACCAGGAACTAAACACAGCTGCCTCCCAGCTGTTACCATGGCAACCCATCCAGACAGGAGGGAGAGGAGAGGGAGGCCCCTACCGTTGCCTGGCAACGCAATGCTCTGCCAGGCCTCCTCTCAGAGATGAGCTTAGTTCACAGGCAGCCCTTCCCCCCAGCGCTCCCCCTTCTGGGCTCAGGAATTGGGATTCTCCCCCTACAGGTCTTGATCCCAGGGGGATGGTCATTCTCGCCCTATCTGGAGATGGAGGGGCTTGGAAGCTAAAGCTGCGGTTGGGGAGGCCCCTCTGACCAGGGAAAAGGGTTTGGATGCAGCACATAGACATGATTCTCAGCCCCAGGAGATGGTACCAATGGGTGGAAAGGAAGGGGTGTGTGTGTGTTTGTATGTATGTTGGGGGAGTGTGAAGGAGCCCCATCCCAGCCGTTACTTGCAAAAGGGGCAGTTGTGTCTCCTGGTCCACCCATACTGCAGCATGTGTGGCCAGAGGGACAGAATGACGCCTCCAACATGCAGGCACACAGCTCTCCTTGTCATCCCAGCAGAGGTTGAGGACGGTGCCCGGGCCTGGAATGGCAGTGCCGAGGGTCCAGGCAAGGTGGAGCGTGAGGACAGGGGCCCTGGGACATCGGGGATCCCAGTGAGGAGCCAGGGGGCAGAGGGCCTGCTGGCCAGGATCCACCATGGAGACCGAGGAGGGAGCCGCACCGCGCTGCCCATTCCCTGCCAGACCTTCCCAGCCTGCCACCGCAATGGAGGTGACGCGGCCTGCACACACCTGTGCACAGCAGGGCTGGCTGGGGGATCTCCCGGGGTCTAGCCGCACCTGTCCTGACTTCCTCTCACCTGTTCACGTCCGTGCCTAGGGCCCTAAATCCTCATACCACATCTCCACCCCCTTTTCCCTTCTGATGAGGCAGGGGCAGCCTGGACCATTCAAGGGCAGGGGACTGGGAACTAGGGGAGGGGTACCTGAGGACCCTGCACTCCTCACTCCTCCTTCTTCCACCTCAGACTTCACGGGAGGCTACCGCCTGGGGCGCTCGGCCTCCACCTCCGGAGTCCGGCAGGTCGTGCTCCACACACCCCGGCCCTGCAGCCAGCCCAGGGATGCCCTGAGCCAGGTGAGGCTTGGTTTTTCTTTTATTTGTGAAGGAGCAGGTGGAGAAGGCTTGAATATGCAAAGAAAAGCAATAAACGGGCCAGGGCTGGGCACAGTGGCTCATGCCTGTAATCCCAGCACTTTGGGAGGCCAAGGCGGGAGGGTCACTTGAGGCCAGAAGTTCATTAGCTTGAGCAACATAGTGAGACCCTGTCTCTATTTTTTCTTTTTTTTTAAAGAAGGCTAGTTGCAGTGGCTCACACCTGTAATCCCAATGCTTTCAGAAGCCAAGGCAGGTAGATTGCTTGAGCCCAGGAGGTCGAGACCAGCCTGGACCACATAGTGAGATCCCATCTCTATAAAAAATGCAAAATGTAGTCAGGTGTGCCGTCGCAAGCCTGAATTCCCAGCTACTCTGGAGGTTGAGGTAGGAAGATGGCTTTACCCTGGGAGGTGGAGGTTGCATTGAGCCATGATCACGCTACTGCATTCCAGTCTGAGCCACAGAGTGAGACCCTGTCTTAGAAGAAAAAAAAAAAGGAAGAAAGGGGCCAGGCAGGGTGCGGTGGCTTACGCCTGTAATCACAGCACTTTGGGAGGCCGAGGCGGGCAGATCACTTGAGGTCAGGAGTTCGAGACCAGCCTGGCCAATGTGGTGAAACCCTGTCTCTACTAGAAATACAAAAATTAGGGCCAGGTGCGGTGGCTCATGCCTGTAATCCCAGCAGTTTGGGAGGCTGAGGCGAGTGTATCACAAGGTCAGGAGTTCAAGACTAGCCTGACCAACATAGTGAAATCCCATCTGTACTAAAAATACAAAAATTAGCCGGGCGTGGTAGCGCACGCCTGTAGTCCCAGCTACTCGGGAGGCAGAGGCATAAGAATCGCTTGAACCCGGGAGACGGAGGTTGCAGTAAGCCAAGATCGCACCACTGCACTCCAGTGGCCTGGGCAACAGAGAGAGACTTTGTCTCAAAAAAACCCAAAAAACAAAAAACAAAAACCCCACAGAAATTAGCTGGACATTGGGGCAGGCACCCGTAATCCCAGCTACTCGGGAGGCTGAGGCAGGAGAATTGCTTGAACCCGGGAGACGGAGGCTGCAGTGAGCCAAGATCATGCCACTGCACTCCAGCCTGGGCGACAGAGTTAGACTCTGTCTCAAAAAAAAAAAAAAGGGGGCCAGGCAGACTGGGGCCTGAGCCAGCACAGACAGCGGGAACCCAGGAATGAGAGTGAGGGGGTTGGGAGAGGATCTGGGAAGGGTTTGAGGGTTTGCTTAAGATGGGCAGCAAGGTAGGGCCCAGCTTGGCGATCAGTCAGGGCCACCACTAGCCAACAGCGCACCTTTGCGCGATTTAGGAAAAAGACCTCCCCACTGGGCACCATGTCTTGTGCCTGCAATCCCAGAACTGTAGGAGGCAGAGACGGGAGGATCGCTTGAACCCAGGAGGCTGAGGTTGCAATGAACTACGATCCCACCACAGCACTCTATCCTGGGTGTAAGGGCAAGACCGTGTCTCAAAAGAAATAAAAATAAAGAGGTCAAGCATGGTAGCTTACGCCTATAATCCTAGTACTTTGGGAGGCCGAGCCAAGAGAAGTGGTTGAGCCTAGGAATTCTGTACCAGCCTGGGCGACATAGGGAGAACCTGTCTTTACAAAAAATTTAAAAATTATCCAGACATGCTGGTGCATGCCTGTGGTTCCAGCAACTCTGAAGGCTGAGGCAGGAGAATCACTTGAGCCTGGGAGGTGGAGGTTGCAGTGAGCCATGGTCGTTCCACTGCACTCCAGCCTGGGTGGCAGAGGGAGAACCTGTCAAAAGAAAGAAAAAGAGAGAGTGAGAGAAAGAAGGAAGAAAGAGAGAAAGAGAGAAAGAAAGCAAGCAAGAAAGAAAAGAGAAAGAAAGAAAGAAAGGGAGGAAAGGAGGAAGGGAGGGACCTTGTCTACCCTTGCCCCAGCTGGACACGGTAGTTGATACCTGTGATCCCAGAGCTTTGGGAGGCCAAGATGAGAGGATCCCTTGAGGCCAGGAGTTCAAGACCAGGCTTGGCAACAAAGCAAGATCCCATAAATACAAAAATAAACTTTAATTTAATTTTTTAACAATTAGCTGGTGTAGTGGTACATGCCTGTAGTCCCAGCTACTTGGGAGGGAGGCTGACACTGGAGGATTGCTTGAGCCCAGGAGGTCGAGGCTGCAGTGAGCTATGATTGCACCACTGCACTCTGGCCTGGGCAACAGAGCCAGACCCTGTCTCAAAAACACAAAAGAAAGAAAAAAAGGGGGGATCTCTTCTAGGGGGACCAACTTAAAAAATGCATCTGTCTAGGAAGACTAGGGAGTGGCTGGGCCAAAGCTGCGCAAGTTGGATTTTGGCCCCCATGGGCCCCACAGCCAGAGGGAGCCAGCAGAGGCCGTAGGGGGCAAGCAAGGACTTGCTTCTGCGGGGAGACGTGGGTCTCGGCAGTGCGGACCCGTCCGGTCATGCTGAGGTCCCCGACCCTACCCGCGTTTTCCTTTCTCCCCCGCCCGCGGCACAGCCCCACCCCGCGCTGCCGCTGCCTCTGCCCCTGCCGCCCCAGCCGGCCCGCGAGCGTGACGGGAAGCTGCTGGAGGTGATTGAGCGCAAGCGCTGCGTGTGCAAGGAGATCAAGGCGCGCCACCGCCCGGACCGAGGCCTCTGCAAGCAGGAGAGCATGCCCATCCTCCCCAGCTGGCGGCGGGGGCCCGAGCCCCGCAAGTCCGGCACCCCGCCCTGCCGCCGGCAGCACACGGTCCTCTGGGACACCGCCATCTGAGGCGGGCGGGGGGGTACCGGGGCGCCTGGACTGGGGAGGGGGCGGGCACGCCTGGCTCTCCCGGGAGCCTCGCCTTGAGAGACATTGAAGGACTACGTGGGAGAGTGCCAGGGAGAACCCCTGCCCTCCAACCTACCCCCCGGGATGGGGAGAGTCTGCCAGGCCCATTGGGCTTAGGATGCCAACAGCGCTGCTGAGAAACTTGGAGGAGGAGGAGGGTTTGCTTGAGGTTGGGGCGAGAGTCGCTCTGGCTGTTCTTCCCGCTGGGCGCTGTACACCCCTCCTCCTGAACCAAGCCAGAGGTCAGCATGGGGAAGGGAGGAAGGAAGGGATGGGAGGAAGAGGGGGGTGGGTGAGCTGAAAGAGAGGGACTAGAGTGCCAGATGGAGGAGCTCTTTTCTAGAGAGCCGGGAGTTGGGGAGGGGGTATTTATTTTGTTATTTATTTCAGTCTGGAGGGCGATTCTGGGCCTTTCTGACCTACTCCTGAGCTAGGAGTGGCGAATCAGGGCCAAGTTTGCACTCTCCCCAATGCCAATGCCTAAAGGCCCCGCCGTCCATGCCACCCCACAGCCAAGGAGGGGTCTGCATGGGGAGTGGACCGAGAGAAGAAGGGGCCCAGGGAAGCAGAGGGCCCAAGACAATTCACAGTATTTACAATTTGCCAGAATTTGGTAGTCAGTGTGGCCTGCTCTGAATCAGGCATCTTATTTAGTTCTGGGGTGAGGGTCTAGTGCCAGGGATGGGCGGGATGATGGGGGAGGAGGAGGGAAATTTTAGCGGGTTGGGGGGGTGGGCAGGGTATTTATTTAAATTAAAAAACAAAACAGAAGAGATGTCAGGAACTTTTTTTTAATTCCTTTCTTTTCAGAATAATATATTAAAAGACTCATGATCCTAAAGCTGGCTTCTTCTGTTTCACAGCGTGCTCTGCTATTCTTACACTTGCTCCTTTTCCCATCTTGCCCCTGGTTGGTGGGAGTTGAAGGTTGTGCGGGGAGGGGTGAGTAGCTGTGGCCAAGTCACAGGGCGAGGTGGAGTTCCAGGTAAGTCTTTGGGAATGCACTGGGCCATGACTCCATTAGCATTTTTTTTGTGCACAGAATGTGTTCTTGGCATTGCACTGATGCAGAAGGAATATTTGGGCATGAAGCTTGCCTTCAAGTACCTTGTGATCTACTCAGATGACCTCCACTGAGATGACAATAAACTGTTGAAGGAGTAAGAGAGGGGGGACAGGGCCAAGCGTGGTGGCTCACACCTGTAATTCCAGCACTTTGGGAGGTCGAGATGGGCAGATCACCTGAGGTTAGGAGTCCAAGACCAGCCTGACCAACATGGTAAAACCTTATCTCTACTGAAAAAAAAAATACAAAAATTAGCCGGGTGTGGTGGCGATATATCCCAGCTACTTGGGAGGCTGAGGCAGGAGAATCACTTGAACTCAGGAAGTGGAGGTTGCAGTGAGCTGAGATCATGCCACTGCACTCCAGCCTGGGCGACAGAGTGAGACTCTGTCTCAACAACAACAATGAAAAAAAAGAAAAAAGAGGGGGTACAGGGCTGGAATCATCTAAGAAGGCTTCCTGCAAAGTTACCCTAAAAGGACAGGTAAGCTAGTCTGGGCAACATAGAGAAACCCCGTCTCTACAAAAAATACAAAAATTAGCCAGGTGTGAAGGCATGCGCCTTTAGTCCCAGATACTCAGGAAGCTGAGGTGGGAGGATGGCTGGAACCTAGAAGGCAGAGGCTGCAGTGAGCAGAGATCATGCCACTGCACTCCAGCTTGGGCAACAGAATGCGATCCTGTCTCAAAAAAAAAAAAAAAAAAAAAAGGACAGGTGAAGTTTGGGGAGGGGAAGAGGCAAACTCCCAAGGTCACGGTCATGGTTTTGATTGTCTATGGAACAGTAGGAGATGGGGGCAGGGGGAGGTAGGAAGTATGTTTAAATGATGGTGATGGCATTAAGAGGTCCAGCCATGGGACAGATCACCTGAGGTTGGGAGTTCGAGACCAGCCTGACCAACATGGAGAAACCCCGTCTCTACTAAAAAATACAAAAAAATTAGCTGGGCTTGGTGGTGCATGCCTGTAATCCCAGCTACTCGGGAGGCTGAGGCAGGAGAATCGCCAGAACCCGGGAGGCAGAGGTTGCAGCAGTGAGCCGAGATCACGCCATTGCACTCCAGCCTGGGCAACAAGAGCGAAACTCCATCTCAAAAAAGAAGGGGGTCCAGCCATGGTGAAGCCGGCCACAAGGCAAGACTCAGGTCCTCACTAGGGAAGCCAGGGGAATCCTGCTGGGAGGTGATCTGTCACCAGGGAGGAGGATAAGGAGGATGCCTGGGAGGGTGGAGGGCTAGGGACCGTTGCAAGAGGCCACTGAAAGGAAACCTCAGGATGGGAGTGAAGGAGCAGAATTGGTCATACAAGAAGCCCAAGTTTGGAGGTCTGGTGATCGGGGAACTGACAGAGTGAGGCAGGTGGGCTTGAGAGTGACTTTGGAGGAAGAACATTGAATTTGAAGCAATGATGAATATTTAGGTTGAATGGTTTGTTACTGAATAGAACAGAGTTTCGGAAAATGTGGTGGATAGCCAGACGTGGTGGCTCATGCCTGTAATCCCAGCACTTTGGGAGGCCCGAGGCAGGAGGATCACTTGAGGCCAGGAGTTCAAGACCAGCCTGGGCAACATAGAACCCCCCATCTCTACAAACAATAATAAAAAAAAATAGTTGGGCTTGGTGGCACACGTTTGTAATCCCAGTTACTCAGGAGGTTGAGGTGGGAGGATCGCTTGAGCTCAGGAGGTCAAGGCTGCAGTGAGCCATGGTTGCTTCACTGCATTCTAGCCTGGGCAACAGAGTGAGACCCCGTCTCAAAAAAAAAAATGTGGTAGATGCCACAAGAGATGTTTTTACACTTTATGAAGAAGAGCATTTTTTTAAAACTGTAATAGTTTTGTATTTATTTTCACTTATATTAGAAAAGTTATAACCAATACATAAGGCTACTTGTTATTTCATGAATGTGATTACACAAGATAAGTCTAGAGTTATTTTTAATGAGCTGGTTTAAAGAAAAAATGTTAAGCCAATAAATAATAGTACAGGCAATGTACAGAATATGAAAAATTATGACAGTGGTATGTGAGTATTTGAAATTTAGGAACCAAGTTAAAAGTAAAATGATGATAGCTCAGGAGACAGGACAAGACTATGGACATTAGGAGTAATTGACATAGAAATGGCACTCAAGCCCAACACAGCTGACCTCTGCAAGGAGGGCAGGGCTAGAGAAAAGAGCTAGGGATGAAATACAGGCCAGGCACAGTGGCTCATGCCTGTAGTCCCAGCACTTTGGGAAGCCAAGGTTAGAAGATCGCTTGAGGCCAGGAGTTTGAGACAAGCCTGGGCAACAAAGCTAGACTTCATCTCTACAAAAAAAATTAATAAAAATTAGCTGGGTGTAGTGGTGAGCACCTGTAGCTGGAGCTACTCAGGAGGCTGAGATGGGTGGATCGCTTCAGCCCAGGAATTGGAAGCTGCAGTGAGCTATGATCCCTTCACTGCATTCCAGCCTGGGCAACAGAGTGAGACCCCAACTTGAAAAAAACAAAACAAAACAAAAAACAAAACCCAAGATATAAACAGGCAGTAGCTCTTTTTAACTAGCCAGAAAATTAGACCGGGTGAGGTGGCTCATGCCTGTAATCCCAGCACTTTGGGAGGCCGAGGCGGGCGGATCACTTGATATCAGAAGTTCGAGACCAGCCTGGCCAATATGGTGAAACCCTGTCTCTACTAAAAATACAAAATTAGCTGGGTGTGGTGGCGGGCACCTGTAATCCCAGCTACTCAGAAGGCTAAGGCAGGAGAATTGCTTGAACCCGGGAGGCAGAGGCTGCAGTGAGCCGAGATCGCACCACTGCACTCCAGCCTGGGTGACAGAGCAAGACTCTGTCTCAAAAAAAAAAAAAAAAAAAAAAAGTTAATTAATGGAAGGGGCTGGGTGCAGTGGCTCACGCTTGTAATCCTAGCACTTTGGGAGGCCGAGGTGGGTGGATTGCCTGAACTTGGGAGTTCGAGACCAGCCTGGACAACATGGCAAAATCCTCTCTACTGAAAATGAAAAAAATTAGCCGGGCATGGTAGTGTGTGCCTGTAGGTCCCAGCTATTGAGGAGGCTGAAGCAGGAGAATCACTTGCATCTGGGAGACGGAGGTTACAGTGAGCCAAGACCGTGTCGCTGCATTCCAGCCTGGGCAACAGAGCAAAACTCTGTCTCCAAAAAAATTTAAAAAAAAAAAAAGGAAAGGAAAATTAATGGAAGGAAATATCCCATTCATAAGAGCAATAAAAACCTTAAAATAAATAGGAGTAACATTAACAAGAAATTATAGAACCTATATTGGATCAGTTGATAACACTAAAGTATTTTGAGTCACTTAAAAAGGGAAGACCTTGGCTGGCCGTGGTGGCTCACACCAGTAATCCCAGCACTTTGGGAGGCTGAGGCGCATGGATCACCTGAGGTCAGGAGTTCGAGAGCAGCCTGGCCAACATGGTGAAACTCCGTCTCCACTAAAAATACAAAAATTAGCCAGGCATAGTGGCGAGTACCTGTAGTCCAAGCTGCTCTGGAGTCTGAGGCAGGCGAATCACTTGAACCCAGGAGGCGGAGGTTGCAGTGAGCAGAGATTGTGCTACTGCACTCCAGCCTGGGGGCCAGAGCGAGACTCCATCTCAAAAAAATAAAAGTAAAAATAAATACAAAAATACAAAAGGAAAACCTTCAGGACAAACAGCTATCGCGGAGCGAGGGAGAAGGAAGCCTTGTGGGGTCAAGCACAGTGGCTCACACCTGTAATCCCAGCACTTTGGGAGGCCCAGGCAGGAGGATGACTTGAGCCCAGGAGTTCCAGATCAGCCTGGGCAACATAGCAAGACCTTGTCTCTACAAAAAGTTAAAAGAGAAAAAAAAAGGCTAGGCATAGTGGCATGTGCCTGTAGACCCAGCTACTCAGGAGGCTGAGGTGCAAGGACCACTTAAGCCCAAGGAAGTCAACACTGCAGAGAGCTATGATTGCACCACTGCCCTCCAGCTTGGGCAACAGAGCAAGACCCTGTCTTAAAAAAAAAAAAAAAAAGGGCCAGGCGTGGTGGCTCACTCCTGTAATCCCAGCACTTTGGGAGGCTGAGGCGGGCAGATCACAAGGTCAGGAGATCAAGACCATCCCGGCTAACACAGTGAAACCCCATCTCTACTAAACAAAATACAAAAAATTAGCCGGACGTGGTGGCGGGCACCTGTAGTCCCAGCTACTCGGGAGGCTGAGGCAGGAGAATCTCTTGAACCCGGGAGGCAGAGCTTGCAGTGAGCTGAGATCATGCCACTGCACTCCAGCCTGGGCGACAGAGTGAGACTCTGTCTCAAAAAAAAAAAATTAATTAATTAATTAATTAATTTAAAAAGACTTGAATAATCAAATAGTAATAACTTGTTCTTAGATAAGAAGATTGGATGATATAGAAGATGTCAGTTTTCCCTAAATCCGTAAATTCAATGCAGTCTCTAAATCCCAAAAGGATTATTTGGGAAACTTGATAAAATAATTTGAAAGTTTATGCGGAATGATAATGAGAAAAACCAGAACATTCTGAAACAGAAGAGTAATAGGGGGACCTGCCCTATCAAATATTAAAACAGGAAATAAAAGTCAAAGCATGCTTGTCCTGGCACAGGACTGGCATAATCCATATAATCCATCGGAATGAAGCGTCCAGAAATAGCCCCAAATGCACATGGGAATTTAGCACTTATAAAGATGATATTGCACATTGGTTGGGAAAAGATTCCTTGTTCAATAATTGTTCCTTTCTAAATTTTATTTTTATTTATTACCATTATTTGAGACAAGAGTTTCACTCTGTTGCTCAGGCTGGAGTGCAATGGCATGACCATAGCTCACTGCAGCCTCGAACTCCTGGCCTCAAGTGATCCTCCCACCTCAGTCTCCCGAGTGGGACTATAGGCATGCACCACCACACCAGGATAATTTTAAAAAATGGAGTCTCACTTTGTTGCCCAGGCTGGAGTACAGTGGCGTGATCTCAGATCACTGCAACCTCCGCCTCCTGGGTTCCAGCAATTCTCCTGCCTCAGCCTCCCGAGTAGCTGGGACTACAGGCACGTGTCACCATGCCCAGCTAATGTTTTGTATTTTTAGTAGAGATGGGGTTTCACCATGTTAGGGAGGATGGTCTCGATCTCCTGAACTCGTGATCCACCCGCCTTGGCCTCCCAAAGTGCTGGGATTACAGATGTGTGCCACCATGCCCAGCCTAAAAAAATATTTTGTATAGAAAGAGTCTCACTGTCTTGCCCAGGCTGATCTTGAACTCCTGGCCTCAAGCGATCCTCCTGCCTAGACCTTCCAAAATGTTAGGATTACAGGTGTGAGCCACTGCGTCTAGCCATATTTTATATATTTTTTTAGAGACAAGGTTTTGCTCTGTCATCCAGGCTGGAGTGCAGTGGTGCGATCATAGCTCATTGCAGCCTCACCGTCCTGGCTTCTAGCGATCCTCCTGACTTGGCCTAATAGTTGTTTCTTAAAGAATTAACTACTCAGAAAGGGGAGGGTGGGAAGCTGCATCTCTATTTCATTTATTATGCCAAAGGACTTCAGTGTAAAAACAAACATTAAAAGGAAAATGTGGGCCGGGCACGGTGGCTCACGCCTGTAATCCCAGCACCTTGGGAGGCAGAGGTAGGCGGATCACTTGAGATTAGGAGTTCGAGACCAGCCTGGCCAACTTGGTGAAACCCTGTCTCTACTAAAATACAAAAAAAAAAAATCAGCCAGGTATGGTGGCAGGCACCTGTAATCCAAGCTAATTGGGAGACTGAAGCAGGAGAATTGCTTGAACCCAGGAGGCAGAGATTGCAGTGAACCAAGATGGCGCCACTGCACTCCAGCCTGGGCAACAGAGTGAGACTCTGTCTCAAAAAAGGCCAAGGCAGGAGGATTGCTTGAGCACCAGAGTTCTAGACCAGCCTGGTCAACGTAGCAAGACCCCATCTCTTTAAAACAAAAAAATACTTCTATATGGCAAGTCAAACTACAAACATATTTCTAACACATATGAAAAAGATTAATACAATAGGATTGCTTGAGCCCAGGAGTTCCAGACCAGCCTGGACAACATAGCGAGACCCCATCTCTTTAAAACAAAACAAAAATACTTCTATATAGCAAGTCAAACTACAAATATATTTCTAACACATATGAAAAAGATTAATACAGTATATAGGTTCATGAGTCAATAAGAAGAGGAGAAAGGAACCCAGACAGATATGAACAAGAACATAAACAAATAACTCACCAGATACCGAAGTTAAGAGTAAACATGTTCAGCCTTAGCAATAATGAAATAATGCAAAATAAAACAATAATAAAATACTTTTCACCTTTCAGACAAAACTGAAGAAAATTTATAACATCAGTATGGCAAATATATGCAGAAAACAGTCATTCATTATGTAAATATAAATTAATATAGCCCTTTTGAAGGTCAGTTTCATATTTATTTAAAAATAAAATGTGTATAGTTTTGACTCAGAAATTCCACTTCCAGGAATTTTTTCCTAGAGAGACTGTCTCTAAAACAAACCAATGAAACCCCTCATTTATTACATTTATGAGACAATTGGGAATATTACCACTGACTGGATATATTTGATGATATTAAGGAATTATTATTAATTTTTAGGCATGATAATGCATTGTGGTTATATATTTTTAAGAGTCCTTAAAGAAATAATACTGAAATATTAATGAAGAAATTATACAAGGTCTGGGATTTGATTCAAAATAAAATGGGAAGGAGAAGGTACATGAGGAAAAGATGAAACAAGAATGGCCACGAGTCCAGGCACAGTGGCTCACGCCTGTGATCCCAGCCCTTTGGGAGGCTGAGGCAGGCAGATCACCTGAGGTCAGGAGTTCGAAACCAGCCTGGCCAACATGGGGAAACCCCATCTCTACTAAAATACAAAAATTAGCCAGGCGTGGTGGTGGTGCCTGTAATCCCAGCTACTTGGGAGGCTGAGGCAGGAGAATCGCTTGAACCCAGGAGGCAGAGGCTGCAGTGAGCCGAGATCGCGTCACTGCACTCCAGCCTGGGCGACAGAGTGAAACTCTGTCTTAAAAAAAAGAAAAAGAATGTCCATGAGTACCAACTCATGGTAATTGTTTCATGATGGGTACATGGGTGTTCATTATATTGTTTTGTTTGTGCGTGAATCTGCTTGAAATTTTCCACAATAAAAAGTGGGTTTTTTTTAAGTCAGTATGATGAGTCAAACATTTTTCTCCTTTGAAAAAAATAAGGATTGGGAGCAGATGATCTAGGAAGCCCCTTCCAAAACACACAACATCTCTCTAACTAAAAATAACCAGCCTGGACAGTATAGCAAGACCTTATTTTCAGAAAATTAAAAAATTAGCCAGGTATGGTGGTACACCCTTCTAGTCCCAGCTATTCAGGAGGCTGAGATGAGAGGATCACTTGAACCTAGGAGATGGAGGCCGCAGTGAACTATCATTGCACCACTGCACTCCAGCCTGGGGGACAGAGAGAGACCCTGTCTCTTTAAAAAAAACAAAAAAACAAAAAGGCAGAATGAGGTGGTTCACGCCTGTAGTCCCAGCACTTTGGGAGGCCAAGGTGGGTGGATTGCTGGAAGCCAGGAGTTCGAGACCAGCCTGGCCAACATGGTGAAACCCTGTCTCTACTAAAAATACAAAAATTAGCCGGGTGTGGTGGCAGGCGCCTGTAATCCCAGCTACTCGGGAGGCTGAGACAGGAGAATCACTTGAACCTGGGAGGCGGAGGTTGTGATGAGCTGAGATCACACCAGTGCACTGCAGCCTGGGCTGACAGACTCTGTCTCAAAAAAAAAAAAAAAAAAAAAAAATCCCTGCACGTACCTGGTTGTTTCCTCAAAGTGCCACCTGCGGTTTCCAGGTACCGTGTGTTGGAGTGTCTCAGTGCTAGCTGTTCAGATCCAGGTGTCCCTCATGCATGTCCCTGTAGAGTAGCGGTCCACTCTGCGGGGGTCCAGCTTCCCTTGCTCCTCTCTCTGTACCACCTCCACGTTGCGTCCAGGATGGGGTGAGGAGCATGTTGGCTGGGACTCATCCAGGCCACACACTGACCTCTGCCACCACCCTGGGGGCAGTCTTTGCCACCATGAAAAATGGCTGGGAGCCAGGAGCCACAGGGTGGAAGCACCAGAGATGGTGTCACCACCATTTAAAAAAATTTCCACTGACCCGCCTGGCGCGGTGGCTCACGCCTGTAATCTCAGCACTTTAGGAGGCCAAGGGGGGCAGATCATGAGGTCAGGAGTTTGAGACCAGCTTGGCCAACATGGCAAAACCCCAACTCTACTAAATACAAAAAATTAGCTGGGCATGCTGGCACGCTCCTGTAATCCCAGCTACTTGGAAGGCTGAGTCAGGAGAATTGCTTGAACCCGGGAGGTGGAGGTTGCAGTGAACTGAGATTACGCCACTGCACTCCAGCCTAGGCAACAGGGTGAAACTCCATCTCAGAAAAAAAAAAAAAATTTCCACTGACCAAGTGGTGACCTTATGCTGATGTTTTTTGATGTTCCTGCCTTAAAGCCCAGGAATGGGTGTGAGAGCAACATGTACACATTCCAGAAATTTCAGAGTAATGAGGGGGAAACCTGAAAAGATTAGAACTAGAGGGGAAATTTTAAAGATGCGCACTATTTATTTCACTGCCCATGTAGATCTGAAGTTATTTTGCTCGCTAGTAACATCAAATGTAGCCTTGTATTTGGGTCGTAAAGCTGTCATGGTTGGTCTACTTACAGATATGAAAATCTAAAAAAATGGAGAACACTTCCCCCCATTTAGATTGGTGGCTAGGTGAAGCAAAAAGGCTTACAGTGGCTGGGTGCCGTGGCTCATGCCTATAGTGCCAGCACTTTAGGGTGTTGAGGCAGGTGGATCACTTGAGGCCAGGAGTTCGAGACTGGCTCGGGCAACATAGAGAGACCCCCGTCTCTGCAAAAAATAAAAAATAATAATTAGCCAGCCATGGTGGCACATGCCTGTAGTCCCAGCTACTCAGGAGGCTGAGGTGGGAGGATCGCTTGAGCCCAGGATTTCAAGGCTGCAGTAAGCTATGATCACACCACTGCACTCCACCTTGGGCAACAGAGCGAGACACCCTGTCTCTAAAAACAAAAACAAAAATCTATCTGCAGACACCCTGTCTCTAAAAACAAAAACAAAAATCTATCTGCAATTGAACTCATTACTTCCCCAACCAGCCCTCATGTCTTGGACTGACCATCTCAGCCAGTGTCATCACATTCAGTCTCCCAAGGCAGAAACCTTTTTTTTTTTTTTTTTTTTTTTTTTTTTTTTTTTTTTTTGAGATGGAGTCTTGCTCTGTCACCCAGGCTGGAATACAGTGGTGCAATCTTGGCTCACTGCAACCTCCGCCTCCCAGGTTGAAGTGATTCTCCTGCCTCAGCCTCCCGAGTAGCTGGGATTACATGCGCGCGCCACCATGCCCGGCTAATTTTTGTATTTTTAGTGGAGACGGGGTTTTGTCATGTTGTACAGGCTGGTCTGGAACTTCTGACCTCAGCTAATCCTTCCGCCTTGGCCTCCCAAAGTGCTGGGATTACAGGTGGGAGCCACTGTGCCCGGCCTTAAGGCAGAAATCTCTATGTGGAAGTACATGGTTTATTTCTCTCTGACACACACCCATTATTAATTAAGATGTCAGTTTACTTCTTTCAAAACAGACCCAGGCTGAGCATGGTTGCTCACACCTGTAATCCCAGCACTTAGGGAGGCCAAGAGGGGCAGATCACTTGAGTTCAGGAGTTTGAGACCAGCCTGGTCAACATGGCGAAACCTCATCTCTACTAAAAACACAAAAATTAGCTGGGCGTGGTGGTGGGCGCCTTTAGTCCCAGCTACTTGGGGAGGCTGAGGCAGGAGAATCGCTTGAACCTAGGAGGCGGAGATTGCAGTGAGCCAAGATCACGCCACTGCGCTCCAGCTCAGGCGACAGAGCGAGACTCCGTCTCAAAGAAAAAACAAACAAAAAACCCAGACCCAAAGAACAGTGGTTTAACCTAAATGGGGGATTACATCTTGCTCATATAAGGGTCCAGACATTAGCAATCCATAACAGATACTCAAGCTGCAGTTCATCAGGAGCCAGGCTCTTTCTAGCTGGTTGCTCTGCCGTTCCTAGGGTTCTGCTTTTGTTCCACAAAGTCTGAGGGGCTTTACCATCAGGTCCACTTTGTACTCAACAGGATGGTCCTTGCCTGGGGTACAATAGACATGACAATTAACCCTCAAAATACCTAAGAGATAGTGGTTTTATTAGGTTGAACCATATGAAATTGCCATTTTGGGGTCAAATATAATAGAATATTGGCAATTTTATGTCATTCAACCCAGTGGTATCTCTTAAGATAAAAGCTCTGACACACAGAGAGGTCAAGTAACCTGCCCAAAGTCACACAGCAAGTGAATGGCAGAGAGGGGCTTCAAATTCAGAGCCTCCCTGGAAGCTGGGCCCGAGGAAGATTCTTCAGTAGATAAGGCTTGGTTCCTGTCCCCCATGCACTTATAACCTACTTGCATGGCAACATATGAACACTGGAACTGTAATCACAGTTCAAAAGAGAAACAAGTTTGATACAGCTACATAAGAAACTCATGAGGCCTGGCGTGGCGGCTCACGCCTGTAATCCCAACACTTTGGGAGGCCGAGGCAGGCGAATCACTTGAGCCCAGGAGTTCAAGACCAGCCTGGGCAACATGGCAAAACCCCATCTCTACTAAAAATACAAAAATTAGGCCAAGCCCAGTGGCTCACACCTGTAATCCCAGCACTTTGGGAGGCCGAGGTGAGTGGATCACGAGATCAGGAGATCGAGACCATCCTGGCTAGCACATGAAACCCTGTCTCTATCAAAAATACAAAAAAAAAAAAAAAAAAATTAGCCGGGCATGGTGGCAGGTGCCTGTAGTCCTAGCTACTCGGGAGGCTGAGGCAGTAAAATGGCGTGAACCCACTTGCAGTGAGCCGAGATCACGCCACTGCACTCCAGCCTGGGCAACAGAGCGGGACTCCATCTCAAAAAAAAAAAAAAAAAAAAAATTAGCCAGGTGTGGTGGCACATACCTATATATATATATTAAAAAGGAGGTCCTTGCCAATCCAATTAGCTAGTAGAACAAGACTTTTTTTTTTTTGGAGGTAGGGTCTCATTCTGTCACCCAGGCTGGAGTTCAGTGGCATGATCAAGGCTCACTGAAACTTTTGCCTCCTGGGCTCAAGCAATCCTTCACCCCAGTCTTCTGAGAAGCTGGGACTACAGGCACACACCACCATGCCTGGCTAATGTTTTGTACTTTGTAGAGTCGAGGTTTCACCATGTTGCCCAGGTTGGTCTTGAAATCCTGAGCTAAAGTGATCCGCCCGCCTCCACCTCCCAAAGTGCTGGGATTATAGGTTTGAGCACTCGTGTCCAGCCAGTGTTACAACTTTTATTGAAGCTTCAGTGCACAGCCGCAGCAAAGGTACGGCTCCTTGCAGAGCAGGGATGACCCATAGGCACTGTGTCCAGAATAGCAGCTGAGAGGCAGACCTAAACTCATTTATGCTCATTTTTAATTATATGCAAATTAAGGGGTGGCTTATGCAGAAATGTCTAGGATGAGGGTGGTAACTTCCAGGTCGGTAGGTGGTTGCCATGGAAAGGGGAGATAACTTCTGGGTGTTGTCATGGCAATGGTAAACTGACATGGCACTCTGGAAGGGATGTCTTTATGGAAAGCTGCTTCTGTCCCAACCCATTTTTAGTTGGTCCTCAATTTGGTCTGGTGTCCGTGCCCTGCCTCTGGAGTTGAGTCTTGCCTCCTACCTCAACAATCATTTTTTCTTTTCTTTTCCTTTCCTTTCCTTTTCTTTCTTTTCTTTTTTTTTTTTTCTTTTTTTTTGTAAGACAAGGTCTCACTCTGTTGCCCAAGCTGGAGTGCGGTGGTGTGATCATGGCTCACTGCAACCTCAGCTTGCTGGGTTCAGGAGATCCTCCCACCTCAGCCTCCCGAGTAGCTGGGACTACATCACGCACCACCACACCTGGCTAATTTTTGTACTTTTGATAGAGACAGGGTTTTGCCATGTTGTCCAGGTTGGGACAATTCTTTAATTCTGTGCTATTTAACAAAAGTGTGAGGTGCTATCTATGTAGACTTGGGTCTTCATCACACTTGGTGGTGTGTGCGTGAATGAGTGTACATACTTCCATAGCCCATGGATTTCTTTCTTTTTTCTTTTTTTGCGATGGAGTCTCGCTGTGTCGCCCAAGCTGCGGTGCAGTGACCCAATCTCAGCTCACTGCAACCTCCACCTCCCGGGTTCAAGCAATTATCCTGCCTCAGCCTCTGGAGTAGCTGGGATTACAGGCATGTGCCACTACGCCTACTTTTTGTATTTTTAGTAGAGACGGAGTTTCTCCATGTTAGCGAGGCTGGTCTCGAACTCCTGACCTCAGGTGATCCACCCGCCTCAGCCTCCCAAAGTGCTGGGATTACAGGCGTGAGCCACCACGCCCAGCCACCTGTGGATCTCTTTATGTCTCTCCACCTTCTCACTTTGAGTTTATATGAGGCTGGGTTACGTCTTTCTGTGTTTTCCTGGGTCTTGGCATTTGTTTCTATCTCTTCCCCTCTCTTTTCTTCTGTCCTTTGTTTCTCCATCACACTCTCTCCTGACATCGATCTCTTCCTGTATCTTTGCTCTATAATTGCCCCATATAAATCCTAAGGATATATTTTATTGTTCATTGCACATATTAAATAGTTTGATGTGCCCTGCCCCTTAATTTAAAATGCAAAGAACAGGCTGGGTGTGGTGGCTCACGCCTGTAATCCCAGCACTTTGGGAGGGTGAATCACCTGAGGTGAAGGTAGGCGAATCACCTGAGGTTGGGAGTTCGAGACTAGCCTGACCAACATGGAGAAACCCCATCTCTACTAAAAATACAGAATTATCTGGGCGTGGTGGCACATGGCTGTAATCCCAGCTACTCGGGAGGCTGAGGCAGGAGAATTGCTTGAAGCCAGGAGGCAGAGGTTGTGGTGAGCTGAGCTCGTGCCCCTGCACTCCAGCCTGGGCAGCAAGAGGGAAACTCTGTTTCAAAATAATAATAATAATAATAATAAATAAATAAATAAATAAAATAAAATACAAAGAACAACATGTTCCATCGCTCCACCTAAATCTCCTATTTTATCGCTCCTTCTCTCTGACCTTTTTTTAGTTTGTTTTTATTTTGTCAAGTTATACATATACATAATTTTAAGAGTCAAATTGTACTAAAAGGTTAACAATGGTGAAAAGCAATCCCTGCTCTTTCTACTCTTGACCTGCTTCTTGGATTCAACCAACTTCTTCAGTTGTTTCTTCCAGTATATGCCTCTTGGTTTCTTTTCTGTTTTTTTTTTTTCTTTAGACAGAGTCTTGCTCTGTCACCTAGGCTGGAGTGCAGTGGCATGATCTTGGCTCACTGCAACTTCCGCCTTCTGGGTTCAAGCGATTCTCGTGCCTCAGCCTCCTGAGTAGCTGGGACTACAGGCGCGTGCCACCACACACGGCTAATTTTTGTATTTTCTGTAGAGATGGGGTTTCACCATGTTGGCCAGGCTACCCTCGAACTCCTGACCACAGGTGATCCTCCTGCCTCGGCCTCCCAAAGTGCTGAGATTACAGGCATGAGCCCAGCTCCAGTTTCTAAATAACTTGCTTGTATAGCTATTCCTTGATTTTTCTATTTTAGATATGATCTATGATTTCTTAAAACAGGAAATGAGGATTTAACTTTTATACCCCCACACAAAACTCTTTCCCTTCCCCATCCTCTCAATACAATTATATCATAAAATTTAGAATTCAGTATTTATAATATATATATTTTTTGAGACAGGGTCTCAGTCTCACTCTGTCTCCCAGGCTGGAGTGCAGTGGTGCAGTCATAGCTCACTGCAGCCTCCAATTCCTGGACTCAAGCCATCCTCCTGCCTCGGCCTCCAGAGTAGCTGGGACTAGAGGCATGTGCCAGTGTGGGCAGCTAATTTTTAAAATTTTTTTGTAGAGACAGGGGTCTCGTATGTTGCCCAAACTGGTCTTGAACTCCTGGTCTCAAGTGATTCTCGTGCCTCAGCCTCCTAAAGTGCTGGGATTACAGGCATGAGCCACTACTCCAAGCCCCTAAGTGTCCGTTCTTTGCATTCCCTTGGCACTCCGTGTACACCTGCCACTGTTACATCAGTTGTTGTCTGCTGCATAACAAACTATCTCAGAGCGTAGTGGCTTAAAACAATTTTCATGTATTCTCTCGCAGTTCTGTGGATCAGGAATTCAGGGCATGACGGGATTGGTTTGGCTCTGCTCCACGACGTGTGGGGCCTCAGCTGGAAGACCGGAAGACTGGAGGGCTGACGTTACCTGCAGGCTTCATGGAGGCTGGAGGCTTGGTTTCCCAGATGGCTCACTCACACGGCAGGCAAGTTGGTGCTGGTTATTGGCAGCCGGCCTCAGTTCCTCCTGAGCAGCTCTATAGGTTGTGTGGATGTCCTCATGATGTGGCAGCTGGCTTGCCCCCGGAGTGGGGGCTCTGAGAGAGAGAGCAAGGCAGAAGCACAATGTCTTTTATGACCTAGCCCCAGAAATCACACACTGTCATTTCCATCACATTTAGTTTATTAAAAGCAAGTCCCAGCCAGGTGTGGTGGCTCATGCCTGTAATCCCAGCACTTTGGGAGGCCGAGGCAGGCGGATCACTTGAGGTTAGCAGTTTGAGACCAGCCTGACCAACATAGAAAAACCCCATCTCTACTAAAAATACAAAATTAGCCAGGCAGCAGGGTGTGGTGGCTCACACCTGTAATCCCAACACTTTGGGAGGCCAAGGCAGGTGGATCACAAGGTCAGGAGTTCAAGACCAGCCTGGCCAAGATGGTGAAACCCTGTCTCTATTAAAAATACAAAAATTAGCCAGGTATGGTGGTGGGTGCCTGTAATCCCAGCTACTCTGGAGGCTGAGGCAGGAGAATCGCTAGAACCCAGGAGGCAGAGGTTGCAGTGAGCCGAGATCACTTTACTGCCCTCTGGCCTGGGCAACAGAGTGAGACTCCATCTCAAAAAAAAAAAAAAAAAAAAAATTAGCCAGGCGTAGTGGTGCATGCCTGTAATCCCAGCTACTCTAGAGGCTAAGGCAGGAGAGTCACTTGAACCCAGGAGGTGGAGGTTGCAGTGAGCCAAGATCACGCCACTGCACTCCAGCCTGGGCAACAGAGCGAGACTCTGTCTCCAAAAAAAAAAAAAAAAAAATTATTTTCACTTTTTCTGGCCAGGAACCTTGCTAGATGCGATAGGTCCAGAAATTAAAAACTGTCCTGCTCTTGAGAAAACAGCAGGTTAGGCCATGTGTGGTGGCTCATGCCTGAAATTCTAGTGCTTTTGGAGGCCGAGGTGGGAAGATTGCTTGAGGCCAGGAGTTCGAGATCAGCCTGGGTAACAGAGTGAGACTCTGTGTCTACCAAAAGTAAAAAAAATTAGCCAGGCATGGTGGTGCAAACTTGTAGTCTCAGCTATTTGGGAGGCTGAGATGGGAGGATCACTTGAACCCAGGAGTTGGAGGCTGCAGTGAACTACGATCACACCACTGCACTCCAGTCTGGGTGACAGAATAAGACCCAGTCTCTAAAAACAAAACAAAACAAAAAACCAAAAAAAAAAAAAAAAAAAAACCAAAAAAAAAAAAAGAAAGAAAGAAAGAGAAGAAAGAAAAGAAATGAGTGTAGAAAGGGATCCTTTAAGATGAAATCGATGCCTCCTCATGGAGTTCTAAGCCCTCAGAAGTGGAAGTCAACTGGAGTGTGCAATTTTCTATCTTTCAACTAACCCAACAGTTTCTACCTCACCCTCCTGCCTTCCTAAGACTCTGTGCACACACCCACCAGAGTGTTATCACATTGCAAGACAGAACCCAATTGTCTTCTTTATCTCCTCTACCGGACTTTGTGCTCCATCAGTTGAAGAGTAGGATGAAGAAAAAAAAAAAGGTTACATGAAGATGATGGAATTATAATCAGGCCTTGAAGAACGGAGACAATTCCAGCCATTGTTGTAGATGTGGAGGCTGAAGGACATTCCAATTTGAAGGAACAGAGTAAGTAAAGGAGGGTGGGGCCAGATCAAAGAAGGCATGCAGGCCAGGCGCAGTGGCTCCTGTCTGTAATCCCAGCACTTTGGGAGGCCAAGGCAGGCGGATCACTTGAGGTTAGCAGTTTGAGACCAGCCTGGCCAACATGGAGAAACCCTGTCTCTACTAAAAATACAAAAATTAGCCGGGTGTGGTGGCTCACGCCTGTAGTCCCAGCACTTTGGGAGGCTGAGGCATGTGGATCACAAGGTCAGGAGATCGAGACCCTCCTGGCCAAAATGGTGAAACCCCGTCTCTACTAAAAATACAAAAATTAGCTGGGTGCAGTGGCAGGCGCCTGTAATCCCAGCTACTAAGGAGGCTGAGGCAGGAGAATCCCTTGAACCGGGGAGTCGCAGGTTGCATTGAGCTGAGATCGCGCCACTGCACTCCAGCCTCAGACAGAGTGAGACTTTGTCTCAAAAAATAAGTAGATAAATAAATAAGTAAATAAATAAATAAATGGGTTGTTGATTTGAGATCTTTCTTCTTTTTCACTGTAGGCATTTACAACTATAAATATCCTTCAAAATATTGCTTTAGCTAAATCCTTTAAGTTTTTGGTATATCATTCAGTTTCATTTATCTCCAAGTAGTTTCTAATTTCTCTTGTGATTTCTTTTTCTTTCTTTTTTTTTTTTGGAGATGGAGTCTCACTCTGTCACCCACCCAGGCTGGAGTGCAGTGGCACGATCCCTACTCGCTGCAGTGTCTGCCTCCTGGGTTAGAGCGATTCTCCTGTCTCACCCTCCCAAGTAGCTGGGGTTACAGGCATGCACCACCACGCCCAGCTAATTTTGTATATTTAGTAGAGACGGGGTTTCACCATGTTAGCCAGGCTGATTTTGAACTCCTGACCTCAGGTGATCCACCCACCTTGGTCTCCCAAAGTGCTGGGATTACAAACGTGAGCCACCATGTCCAGCCGTGATTTCTTCTTTGACCTATGAGTTATTTAGGACTGCGTTTAATTTCCACATAGTTTTAAATTTCTCAAATTTCTATTATTGATTTATTTTATATTTTATTTTATTTTATTCTGAGACAGAGTCTCTCTCTGTCACCCAGGCTGGAGTGCTGTGGCATAATCTCAGTTCACTGAGGTTCACTGCAACCTCTGCCTCCCAGGTTCAAGCGATTCTTGTGCCTCAGCCTCCCAAGTAGTTGGGATTACAGGCGTATGCCACCTTACCTGGCTAATTTTTTGTATTTTTAGTAGAGACAAGGTTTCATCACGTTGGCCAGGCTAGCCTTGAACTCCTGGCCTCAAGTGATCCTCCTGCCTCGGTCTCCCAAAATTTTGTGATTACAGGTGTGAGCCACTGTGCCTGGGCTCTATTATTGATTTCTAATTTTGTTTTATTATGGTTAGAGAATGTACTGTGTATGATTTCAATCTTTTTAAATATATTGAGACTTATTTTATGGCCTAACATATAGTTTATTCTGGAGAGTGTCCTTGTGGACTTGAGAAGAATATAGATTATGCAGTTGGCGGGTTGAATATTTTATAGATATCTGTTAGGTCTGATCAGTTTATACTGTTGTTCAAGTCTTCTATTTCCTTGTTGATCTTCTGCCTAATGACTTCTCCATTATTGAAATGGGGTATGGAAGTCTCCTATTATTATTACTGACTTGGGCTCTGACATTCAGAGTCTAAAAATGATTAGCCAGCCTAATGAAATCCCCACTGCTTAGGAGGGTAACAGTGAGAGAGAAAAGGATGCCATGCAGGAGGCTATGCAGGCCATGAAAGATGGAAGAGACAGTGGGCAGTTCCCAGCCAACCTCAAATTCTTAGATTTTCAGTTCCAGCCCACCTATGTCCTTACGGTATGTCCAAGCCCTTTTTTCCCCCTAAAATTTGCAGTTAGTTCTTGTTTCTTGCAAATGAAATACCAAACTACTCTAACAAGCACAGAATTCTATTCCAGGAGCGGGGTTGCAAGCAACAGAATCTCCAAAGAGGCATGGAATCTTCATATAACACAGTGGAGAGAGAGTCAGAGATGATTTCCATGTCCCTGAATGGGAGGTTAGAAGTCCATGGATTGATAAAACAGTTCATAAAGTCTTAGTATTCAGATACTATGTCCTTTGAAAGTAAGGTTTTGGGCTGGGCGCCGTGGCTCACGCCTGTAATCCCAGCACTTTGCGAGGCCGAGGTGGGCAGATCACGAGGTCAAGAGATCAAGACCATCCTGACCAACATGGCGAAACCCCATCTCTACTAAAAATACAAAAATTAGCCGTGTGTGGTGGTGCGTGCCTGTAGTCCCAGCTACTCCAGAGGCTGAGGCAGGAGAATTGCTGGAACCCAGGAGGCAGAGGTTGCAGTGAGCCGAGATCGTGCCACTGTACTCCAGCCTGGAGACAGCGAGACTCCGTCTGAAAAAAAAAAAAGGTAAAGCTTTGGTGGATTTTATTGCTGCTTCTCTAGAGCGCATTAGAACCACCTGGAGAACTTTAAAAAGCGTGGATGTCCAGGTTGTATCTCCAGAGGTTCTGATTTAATTGTTCTGGGGCAGGGCCAGGGCAGCAGGATTTTTCAGATCTCCCTGGTTGACCCTAACCTACATCAAAGTCGAGAAGCACTGCTGCAGAGACATTCTAAAGAAATAAGGAGGATAAAGATGGAGTTACATGGGCATTTTTCAAAACATTATGTGATTTGTCTTAAGAAGGGACACATTTTTTTATGACAGTGAGCTAAAGAGTTGAAAAATAGGAAAAAAGGACAGGCGTGATGGCTCAGGCCTGTAATCCCAGCACTTAGGGAGGCTGAGTGGTGAGGATTGCTTGAGGCCAGGAGCTTGAGATCAGGCTGGGCAACATAGTGAGACTCTATAACTACAGTTTTTTTTTTTTTTTTTCAATTAGCTGGGCGTAGTGGCACTCTGTGGTCCCAGCTACTCAAGAGGCTGAGGTGGGAGGGTCACTTGAGCCTGGGAGATCAAGGCTGCAGTGAGCCGTGATCATGCCACTGCACTCCAGCCTTGGTGACAGAGTGAGACCTTGTCAAAAAAAAAAAAAAGGAGAAAGAAAGAGAGATAAGTAAGAAGGAAGGAAGGAAAGATGGAAGGAAGGAAAGAAGGAAGGAAATGAAAAAAAAAAGGAGGAACTAGGATGACTGGGTAGAATCAGAAAACAACATTCAGCCAGACACAGTGGCTCACACCTGTAATTCCCAACACTTTGGGAGGCCTAGGCAGGCATATCACCTGAGGTCAGGGGTTTGAGACCAGAATGGCCAACATGGTGAAACCCCGTCTCTACTAAAAATACAAAAATTAGCTGGGCATGGTGGCGTGTGCCTGTAATCCCAGCTATTTGGGAGGCTGAGGCAGGAGAATTGCTTGAACCTGGGAGGCGGAGGTTGCAGTGAGCCGAGATGGCACCACTGCACTCCAGCCTGGGCAACAGAGCAAGACTCCATCTAAAAAAAAAAAAAAAAAAAAGAGAAAGAAAACAACATTCAAGGCCATTCTGTATACCAGCAAAAAAAACACATCTTTGTTGTTGTTTTGACTTTTTTTTTTTTTTTTGACAGAGTCTAACTCGTTCACCCAGGCTGGAGTTCAGTGGCACCATCACAGCTCACTGCAGCCTCTACCTCCTGGGCTCAAGGGATCCCTCCACCTCAGCCCCCAAAGTAGCAGGGACTACAGGCACACGTCACCATGCCTGGCTAATTTTTTATTTCTTTGTAGAGTCGAGATCTTGTTATGTTGCCTAGGCTGGTCTTGAACTGCTGGCCTCTGGCGATCCTCCCACCTTGGCATCTAAAAGTGCTGGGTACTTTGGGACATGAGCCACTGTACCTTACCAAAAAACACATTTACTACTATCAGCCAGTGATTGGGAAAGACTAAAAATTAGATCTCTAAAGTGAATATTGACTACATTCTACTTATGTTGAGTGGTGGGTTTACCAGTGTTTGCTTATTTATTTATTTATTTATTTATTTATTTATTTGTTGAGACAGAGTCTTACCTTGTCACCCAGGCTGGAATGCAGTGGTGCGATCTCAGCTACTGCAACCTCCGCTTCCCAGGTTCAAGCGATTCTCCTGCCTCAGACTCCTGAGTAGCTGGGATTACAGACTTGTGCCACCACACCTGGCTAATTTTTGTGTTTTCAGTAGAGACATGGTTTCACCATGTTGGCCAGGCTGGTCTCGAACTCCTGACCTCAAGTGATCTGCCCACCTCAGCCTCCCAAAGTGCTGGGATTACTGGCGTGAGACACTGCATCCAGCCCAGTGTTCATTTATTTTTACGCATCATAATCAACAGGTATAATACAGAGTTATTTGTATATTTTAAAATACATTATAAAATTTACCTGCCAAATATTTTATAATAAAAAAATACTGTAAATTGACAAATCACAGCATTTGCTAAGTTCACAACTGTGCTGGCTTTCTGTAGTTAACATTAAGATTTTGATTATCAAAGACTGAAATCCTGGAGGTTGGAAGAGCAATATCTTGAGGGCATGGGGCTTCCCAGTCCCCTGGGCCCCTCCAAGTAATTTCTCCTGTATTCATGATTGCCAAGCAAATGTGATGAGTCACTTCCTAATGAGGAACATCTGATCACAGGAATTTGGAAATATCATGAAACCATGGATGGTGTGCAAAATCCAAGCAGGGAAAAAAGGAATTAGAGGCTAATTTTCTAGGGAGTTGTTACAGCAGCAACTATGTGGACTCGAATCCTGTGGGGTTGTAATCAAGGAGGACAGACCAAATCAAGGATAGAACATTCATTTCCTTCCTGCCTCTTCCCTCCCTTCATTTCTCTTTGTCTCTCTCCCTCTCTCCACCCCATCCCCTCATTTCCCTTCTCCTGCACGTGGCCTGGTTGATCATACTTTTTTTTTTTTTTTTTTGAGACAGAATCTCACCCTGTCACCCTGGCTAGAATGCAGTGGAATAATCTCAGCTCACTGCAACTTCTACCTCCCGGGTTCAAGCGATTCTCCTGCCTCAGCCTACCAAGTAGCTGAGATTACAGACGCGTGCCACCACGCCCGGCTAATTTTTATATTTTTAGTAGAGACAGGGTTTTGCCATGTTGACCAGGCTGGTCTCGAACTCCTGACCTCAAGTGATCTGCCTGCCTTGGCCTCCCAAAGTGCTGCAATTATAGACATAAGCCACCATGTCCTGCCGATACTGGTTGTTGAAATACTGAAAAGCTTTCCTAGCAGTTGGTAAATTGCTGCCAACAGCCTCCTGAGTTCCCCACCCCATCCACTTGCCTCCAGGCCCCCAGACCTCCCTCTCCTTATTTTTATTTTTTATTTTTTGAGACGGAGTTTTGCTCTGTCATCCAAGCTGGAGTGCAGTGGCACGATCTTGGCTCACTGCAACCTCTGCTTCCTGGGTACAAGCAATTCTCCTGCCTCAGCCTTCTGAGTTGCTGGGATTACAGGTGCACACCACCACGCCTGGCTAGCTTTTTTAGTAGAGATGGAGTTTCACCATGTTGGCCAGGCTGGTCTTGAACTCCTGACCTCAAGTGATCAGCCCACCTCAGCCTCCCAAAGTGCTGTGATTACAAGCATGAGCCACCGTGCTGGCCAGACCTCCCTCTCTTTCAGCAACTAAAGAGTTAATCCCCAGCATAGCTGTTGATCTCCAGGAACAGGACTTAGTGCTAAAGTCAGTGTCTGTTCTAAATGGCTGCCGGCCATGTGGTAACCAGCTGTGAAATATTTTGAATATCACCCCTGGCTGTGGCCACAAAAAGGCAAAAGCCAAGTAGGTGTGGTAAATTTGCTGCAAGAAATGGCCTAACACACTGAGTTGAGGTTTTGGCTTCTGTTTGAAGTAGTGGCAGGAACAGAGCAGATGGGTGGGCCTGGGTTCAGCTTGGTTTGTAAAACAAGATAATTCCTTAGCTTAATGAACAAAGATCTAAGTCAAGTCAACACACTACATAGTCACAGTCCCTCTAGCCTTAACCATCCCTGAGTAAGTTTCTCTCTTTTTTTTTTTTTCGTAGAGATGGGATCTCACTCTGCTGCCCAGGCTGGTCTCCTCCTGCCTTGGCCTCCCAAAGTGTTGGAATTACAAGTGTGAGCCACTGTGCCTGGCCCTGAATAAGTTTCTTGACCCAGAGTTCCTGAAGAGGAGGACGGGAACCTTGGAGGCTGTTTCTCCAGGCTGGTTAGTACCAAAGATGGACAGGACTTGAAAAATAATGGAGGATTACCTTGGGCTTAATTACGTGGGTACTTGATATGCTGTCTTCAATTTAGAGAAAGGGTCTCACTCTGTTGCCCACAGTGGAGTACAGAGGCACAACCACAGCTCATCACAGCCTCAAACCCACAGGCACGGATGGACACAGTGGCTCATGCCTGTAATCCCAGCACTTTGGGAGGCCAAAGTGGGTGGACCACCTGAGGTCAAGAGTTTGAGACCAGCCTGACCAACATGGTGAAACCCCATCTCTACTAAAAAAAAAAATACAAAAATTAGGGCGTGGTGGCGGGCACCTGTATTCCCAGCTACTCGGGAGGCTGAGGCGGGAGAATTGCTTGAACCCAGGAGGCAGAGGTTGCAGTGAGCCGAGATCACGCCATTGCACTCCAGCCTAGGCAACAGAGAGACGCCGTCTCAAAACAAATCAAAACAAACAAAAAAACCCAAACAAATAAATAAAAAACTGCAGGCACATGCCACTGCACCTGGCTAATTTTTTTTTAAATTTTTAAAAATTTTTTTTTTTTAAAGAGTTGGGGTTTCACTATGTGGCCCAGACTGGTCTCCCAACTCCTAGCACCAAGCAATTCTCCCTCCTTAGCCTCCCAAAGTGCTGGGATTATAGGCATGAACCATTGCACCTGGCCTCTGTTTCTCTTTACCCATCCCAGCTATTTATCTTCACCTAGAAGGGGTAGCCGTATCCTTTCACAGGGACCTAGTCCACTTTACCTAGGGACCAGCCGTCTAGGTTTACCTGAAACTGTTATTCGGGCACTGAAAGTTCTGCATCCTAGGAAGCCCCCAGGTCCCTGGCAAACTGGGATGGTTGATCACACTAACTGACTCCTCCGTAGGATGTCATCCTGATCGTCATTGACAATATCATGCTGATTTGCCTTGGACTTGAGGAAGTATCAAAGATCCCCCAGGTCTTGTTGAGACGTGGATGTAATGGGGTTGTGAGATATAACTGGCAGAAATGCAAGGACCTGTCACATCAGTAGAGTTCTTAGAAAATCATTAGTAATGAATAGTAAGTGGTAATGAATATTCATTAGTAATGAATAACAATTAGCAATGAATATTCCTTAGTAATATAAGATCTCCTTCAAAATGTGGGGGATGGGAGGGCAGAGAATGAAGGACAAATTGCTGCATTTTATTTATTTTATTTTTTGAGACAGGGTCTTGCTCTGTCACCCAAGCTGGAGTGCAGTGGCATGATCATGGCCCACTGCTGCCTCAACCTCCAGGGCTCAAGTGATCCTCCCACCTCAGCCTCCCACCTCAGCCTGTGGAGTACCTGGGACCACAGGTACACACCACCACACCCAGCTAATTTTTATTTCTTTTTAAAAATTATTATTATTTTTGTTTGTTTGAGACAAAGTCTCACTCTGTCATCCTGGCTGGAGTGCAGTGGCGCGATCTCGGCTCACTGCAAGCTCCACTTCCTGGGTTCACGCCATTCTCCTGCCTCAGCCTCCCGAGTAGCTGGGACTATAGGCACCCACCACCACACCCAGCTAATTTTTTTGTATTTTTAGTAGAGACGGTTTCACCGTGTTAGTCAGGATGGTCTCGATCTCCTGACCTCATGATCCACCTGCCTCGGCCTCCCAAAGTGCTGGGATTACAGGTGTGAGCCACCACGCCCGGCCTTAAAAATTATTTATTAATTTAAAAATTTTTTTTCTTTCCAATCATTTGTCACACTCATATTATTTTTAAATTATTTGTAGAGATGTGGGTCTCCCTACATTGCCCATGCTGGTCTCGGACACCGGAGCTCAAGTGATCCTGCCTTGGCCTACCAAAGGGCTGGAATTACAGGAATGAGCCACTGCATCAGGCCAACTTGCTACATTTTATACTTTCAACTAATAAGGAATTCTGGAAGCAGCATCTACCTCTATTTTAGCAGGGCTTTTTTCACTGCAAGAAACAAAAAAGTTCACTCAACAAAGCTCAGGTAAGAGAAAGAGATAGATAAGGGAGACCAGATCTCTTAGAACTAAGCCATAGTGGAATCAGAATTCATGTAGGTTGAAACCCAAGGAAGTTCTGAGTCCAGGAAAAACTCTAGGTGCTTCACAATAGGAATTGGCGAATGGGCCAGACACGGTGGCTCACACCTGTAATCCCAACACTTTGGGAGGCTGAGGCGGGCAGATCACAAGGTCAGGAGATGGATACCATCCTGGCTAATACGGTGAAACCCCGTCTCTACTAAAAATACAAAAAAATTAGCTGGGTGTGGTGGCACACGCCTATAGTCCCAACTACTAGGGAGGCTAAGGCAGGAGAATCGCTTGAACCTGGGAGGCAGAGGTTGCAGTGAGACGAGATCGTGCCACTGCTCTCCAGCCTGGGCGACAGAGCGAGACTCCATCTCAAAAAAAAAAAAGGAATTGGTGAATGTTCCCTCTCCCTCCAAGTGTCAATGTGATTTAGCCATCACCTACCACTTGTTAGTGTTTGTCTCCTTCTACCCGATTCCACATTTCTCACCTAAAAGGCCCAAGAAAGAAAATCTGATTAATTTATCTTTTCATATTTATTTATTTTTTAAGATGGAGTTTCGCTCTTGTTGCCCAGGCTAGAATGCAATGGCGCGATCTCAGCTCACTGCAACCTCTGCCTCCTGGGTTCAAGCAATTCTCCTGCCTCATCCTCCTGAGTAGCTGAGATTACAGGCATGCGCCACCACCGCCCGGCTAATTTTGTATTTTTAGTAGAGATGGGGTTTCTCCATGTTGGTCAGGCTGGTCTTGAACTCCCAACCTCAGGTGATCTGCCCGCCTCGGCCTCTCAAAGTGCTGGGAATACAGGCATGAGCCACCACGCCCAGCCTATCTTTTCATTTTTTAAAACTTATGTTTTAGGTTGGGTTTTGTTTTGTTTTGTTTTGTTTGGAAACAGGGTCTCACTGTGTTGCCCAGGCTGCAGTAGTGCAGTGGCATGATCATGGCTCACTGCAGCCTTAAACTCCTGGGCTCAAACAATCCTCCCACCTCAGCCTCCCTAGTAGCTGGCTACCACACTGGCTAATTATTTTACTTTTTATTTTTTGTAGTGATGGAGTCTTGTTGTGTTGCCCAGCCTGGCGTCTAACCCCTGGCCTCAAGCGATCTTCCTGCCTTGGCCTCCCAAAGTGCTGGAAGTATAGGCATGAGTCACCACGCCCAGCCAAATTTGTGTCTTATTTTTAATAAATTTGGACGTGGTCGTAATTTAAAGAGTTAAATACTTCCAAAGGCATGTTAGAAAAAAGAGAAGATCCTTTTCAACTCTCCTCCATTTTCAGCTCCTCAGAAGTAAGCATTTTTTCAGTTCTTATAGCTGATCCTTTTGTTATTTGGTTTATATTTATATGTCTAAATAATACAGTTATGTCTTTAGCTCTTGGTTTTTTTTTTCAGTATTACCTATTATCTATTGACTTACCGTGTGGACAGTGAGGGTTAGCTCTCTTTCACTTCCCCGTCACACACATACACACACACACACACCAGTCACACACACACACACCAGTCACACACACACACACACACTTCCCATCCCACCATCCTCTGAACACAGACAGTCCCCCAATTTAGGATGGTTTGACTTAATGATTTTCTTAACTTTACAATGAGTTAGTCAGGACTCAGTCCCATCATAAGTCAGGGAGCTAGGATGGTTTGACTTAAGGATTTTCTTGATTTTATAATGAATTAATCAGGACACAGTTCCATCATAAGTCAGGGAGCCTCTGTATTTGTCATTTTAGTTAGAAAGAGATTTAGGATTTTATGTATGTGTGTGTGTATATATACACACACATATATGTATACGTATATGTATATATGTATATAAGTATATATGTATATGTGTGTATATATATACCCATATATATACATATATGTGTGTAAGTATGTGTGTGTATATATATATATATATATAGAGAGAGAGAGAGAGAGAGAGAGACGGAGTTTCGCTCTTGTCACCCAGGCTGGAGTACAATGGTACGATCTCGGCTCACTGCAACCTCCGCCTCCTGGTTTCAAGCGATTCTCCTGCCTCAGTCTCCCAAGTAGCTGGGATTACAGGCGCCCACTGCCACGCCCAGCTAATTTTTTTTTTTTTTTTGTATTTTTAGTGGAGACGGGGTTTCGCTATGTTGGTCAGCCTGGTCTCGAACTCCTGGCCTCAGGCGAGCCACCTGCCTCGGCCCCCCAAAGTGCTGGGATTACAGGTGTGAGCCACCGCACCTGTCCTAGGGTTATATTTTTATAAGTGTATATATGCTATTCATAATTGAGGCATTTGTTTCCCTTGGAGTTAATAATTGCCTTATCTTTTGGTTTGCCGATGTTTCTAGGTATTAATCCTAATTGAATCCCTGCTGTAAAATAAGTCTTCTCATTATGTTCAAACATACAGAGTAGATTGTCACAGGGCAGTGAAGGCATATTGCTGCACCTGCCAGGTGAAGGTAAATTATTAGGTCTTCAGTCAGTTTCATCTTCTTGAAGGAATCCCTCCAAGAACCTTCTGATTTGTTTTTGTTTTTTTTTTACCTTTTTAAAAATCTTATTGCCTGCTCTCTGTGAAACCTACCTTCTGATCCTCTCTACTTTGGACTAGCTGCTTTCTAGGGCAGCAACTCAGCTGTCATTTTGGGGTCTCCTCTCACTATTACCCTAGGGACTCCCTTCGTCTTTGTTGAATTGGATACCCTCACTCATGGATCCCAAGTCTTCTTTCTTGCTTTATCGCTTTACGTAGGTGGTGTACTCTACTGATAGCTTCCTGAGAATGTTCAGGAAATGTTCAAGACTGTGTAGCAGAGAATGTGACTAATTCCACCAGTATCCTTCCATTCTTCCATAGTAATAGAGTTTTTATCTAGGCATAAAACCATCCAAAGGCCAGGCACTATGGCTTACACCTGTAATCCCAGCACTTTGGGAGGCCAAGGCAGTAGGATCACTTGAGCCCAGGAGTTCAAGACCAGCCTGGGTAACATAGGGAGACTCTGTCTCTACAAAAAATGAGAAAATTAGCTGGGCATGGTGGCATGCGCCTATAGTCTCAGCTACTCCAGCAGCTGAGCTGGGAGGATCACTTGAGCCCAGGAGGTCCAGGCTGTAGTGAACCATGATTGTGCGTGCCACTGCACTCCAGCCTGAGCAACAGAGTGAGACGCTGTCTCAAAAAAAAAAAAAAAAAAAGATAATTCAAAATAAAGTCTATATTTCTGCATTTTCCACCCTACCTTGTAGCTTGGTGTGGCCATGTGACCAAATTCTGACCAATGGGATGCAAGGAGAAATGAAAGTTCTTTGGAAGAACTTTCTGAAGAAATAGCTGGCACATGCCCCTGGTGCCTTCTTCATCATCTCTTCTATCACCCAGTGTCTGGTGCTCACATGCTGCCATCCTATCCATGAAGATGAGGGCCACACCCTGGGCGTTGCAGAGTTGGGGCTGGAATGAACTTGGGTTGCTGAGAGTTTCATGGAACAGAGCCACTATACTGACCTAGTTTTTTTTTTGAAATGGAATCTCGCTCTGTCACCCAGGCTGGAGTGCAGTGGCCTGATCTTGGCTCACTGCAACCTCCGCCTCCTGGGTTCAAGCGATTCTTCTGCCTCAGCCTCCCGAGTAGCTGGGACTATACGCATGTGCCACCACGCCCTGCTAATTTTTTGTATTTTTAGTAGAGATGGGGTTTCACCGTGTTAGCCAGGATGGTCTCGATCGCCTGACCTCGTGATCTGCCCTCCTCAGCCTCCCAAAGTGCTGGGATTACAGGCGTCAGCCACCACACTTGGCCACTGACCTAGACTTTTATGTCAGAGAGAAAGAAAATTGTAACTATTGTTTTAGGTTTTCTGTCACTTGCATCTGAACCTTGAATTACTGAAAATGTCTTTATTCTAGAATAATTCATAGTTGTAGATTGGCCATGTATGGAATTACTTGTTGAAAATGATTTCCTTCAATTTTTTTTTCTGTTTTGTAGAGTCAGAATCTCAAAATGTCGCCCAGGCTGGTCTCGAACTCCTAGCCTCAAGTGGTCCTCCTATCTCAATCTCCCAAAGTGCTGGGATTACAGGCATGGGCCACCATGCCTGGCCTTTCCTATAAAATTGTGAGTGCAATGCACCTTGTCCTTCTATCTTCCAGGGTTGCTATTAAAAATCCTAATATAGGTCATTTGTTCGTACTCTTAGGAACTTGTAAGATATTTTTTTATCTCTACCATTCTAAATTTCACAAGGATATGCTTTCGTGAGGTTCTTAGGTTTTTTGTTTGCTTTTTTGAGACAGAATCTCGCTCTGTCGCCAGGCTGGAGTGCAGTGGCGCGATCTCGGCTCACTGCAACCTCTGCTTCCCAGGTTCAAGCCATTCTCCTGCCTCAGCCTCCGGAGTAGCTGGGACTACAGGCGCCCGCCACCACGTCCGGCTAATTTTTGTATTTTTAGTAGAGACGGGGTTTCACCATGTTGGCCAGGCTAGTCTCGAATTCCTGACCTCGTGATCCATCCGCCTCGGCCTCCCAAAGTGCTGGGATTATAGGCGTGAGCCACCGCACCCAGCTGGTTCTTGGTTTTTATCAGTTATACCATGGCACTTCATAGGTCTTGTTTTTTAGTTTGTTTTTTTGTTTGTTTGAGGTGGTTTCACTCTTGTCACACAGGCTGGAGTGCAGTGGCGCAATCTCAGCTCACTGCAACCTCTCCTTCCTGGGTTCAAGCAATTCTCCTGCCTCAGCCTCCTGAGTAGCTGGGACCACAGGTGCGCGCCACCACGGCAAGCTAATTTTTATACTTTTTTTAAAAAAAAGTAAAAAGACACAGTCTCGCTCTTTTGCCCAGGCTGGACTGCAGTGGCGCTATCTCGGCTCACTGCAAGCTCCGCCTCCCGGATTCAAGCCATTCTCCTGCCTCAGCCTTTTGAGTAGCAGGCGCCCGCCACTGCACCCGGCTAATTTTTTGTATTTTTAGTAGAGACGGAGTTTCACCATGTTAGCCAGGATGGTCTCGATCTCCTGACCTCGTGATCCGCCCGCCTCGGCCTCCCAAAGTGCTGGGATTACAGGCGTGAGCCACCGCGCCCGGCCTAATTTTTATACTTTTAGTAAAGACGGGGTTTCACCATGTTGGCCAGGCTGGTCTGGAACTCCTGACCTCAGGTGATCCACCTGCCTCAGCCTCCCAAAGTGCTGGGATTACATGTGTGAGCCACCACATCTGACTAAGGTCTTGTTAATCTAGAAACTCATGCCCTTTAATTCTGGAAAATTTTGCTAAATTTTTCAGTAATATTTTTCCCCTCCATTTTTCTCTTCTCTCCTTCTGTAACTTCTATTATGTATATATTAGATCTACTGAACTGTTCTTTTATTTACCTTTAATCATTTTTTATCTCATATTTTAAACTGCTTTTTGCAAGATTTCTCCAATTTTATCTTCCAACCATTCAACTGAGGTTTTCATGTTTATATTTTTAATTTCCAGGATTTCTTTCTTGTTCTCTGAATATTCCTTTTTTTCTGTTTTTTTTTTTTTTTTGACGGATTCTTGCTCTGTCACCCAAGCTGGAGTGCAATGCCATGATCTGGGCTCACAGCAACCTCCGTCTCCTGAGTTCAAGCAATCCTCCTGCCTCAGCCTCCCAAGTAGCTGGGATTACAGGCTCCCACTATCACACTTGGCTAATTTTTGTATTTTTAGTAGAGACGGGGTTTTGCCATGTTGACCAGGCTGGTTTCGAACTCCTGACCTCAGGAGATCCACCTGCCTCGGCCTCCCAAAGTGCTGGGATTACAGGCGGGAGCCACTGCACCCGGCCTGAATATTCCTTTTAAAATAACATCCTGTCTATATTTCATGAAAATGGTATCTTATCTCTCCAAGGATATTAATTATATTGGGTTTTGAGTAAAATTTTCTTCTCTTAAATAGTATCTGTTTCTTTCCAATTGCTTCTCTTTGTTTTTGTTTTTCTTTTTAAGACAGGCTCTTGCTCCTGGGCTGTGTGATCCTCCCACCTCAGCCTCCCAAGTAGCTGGTACTACAGGCATGTGCCACCACACTTGGCTAATTTTTTAATTTGTTAAAATTTTTGTAGAGATGGGGTCTCACTTGTTGTCGACGCTCGTCTCGAACTACTGGGATCAAGCAATCCTCCTGCCTCAGCCTCCAAAGCTGAGATTACAGGTGTGAGCCACCATGCCCCGTTCTGTATATGCCACAATTTCTCTATCCACTCATCTGTCAATGGACATTTAGATTATTTCTACCTTTAGGCTATCATGGATGGTGCTGCTATGAACTTTCGTGTACAAGTTTTGGTTTGAATAGCTGTTTTAAATTCCTTAGGGTATATAACTAGGAGTGAAACAGCTGAGTCATATAGTAATTCTATATTTAACTTTATTTTTTTTTGAGACAGAGTCTCACTCTGTCACCCAGGCTGGAGTGCAGTGGCATGATCTCGGCTCACTGCAACCTCTGCCTCCCTGGTTCAAGCAATTCCCCTGCCTCAGCTTCCCGAGTAGCTGGGATTACAGGTGTACACCACCACACCCGGCTAATTTTTTATTTTTATTTATTTATTTATTTTTATTATTTATTTATTTTTAGTAGAGATGGGGTTTCACCATGTTGGCCAGACTGGTCTCAATCTCCTGACCTCAGGCAATCTGCCCGCCTTGGCCTCCTAAAGTGCTGGGATTACAGGTGTGAGCCACTGTGCCCGGCCTCTATATTTAACTATTTGAAGAACTGGTAAACTGCTTTTCATGGCAGCTGCACCATTTTTCATTTCCACCAGCAATGTACAAGGGTTACAATTTCTCTACATCCTCACCAACAATTGCTAGTTTTCCCTTTTTTCATTACAGCCATCCTAGTGGATGTGAAGTGGTATCTCATCCATGGCTTTGATTGCATTTCCTAATGACTAATGATGTTGAGCATCTTTTTCTGTGCTTATTGGCCATTTGTGTATCTTCTTTGGAGAAATGTCTGTTCAAGTCCTTTGTCCCTAACTCCCGCTTTGTTCAAGGGTCAACTGTAATTGCAAAATCCAATGTCATGAAGCTCTTGCCCTATGGTTTATTCTAAATCTTTCTTAGTTTTAGGTCTGACATTTAGGTCTTTATCCATTTTGAGTTAATTTTTGTATATGGTGTTAGGTAAGAGTTCCACTTCATTCTGTCGCATGTAGATAGATATGCAGTTATCCCAATACCATCTGTTGAAAAGACAGGTTTTTTTTTGTTTTTGTTTCGTTTTTTTGAGATGGAGTATTGCTCTGTCGCCCAGGCTGGAGTGCAATGGCACAATTTAGGCTCACTGCAACATCCGCCTCCCTGGTTCAAGTGATTCTCCTGCCTCAGCCTCCCGAGTAGCTGGGAAGACAAGCACGTGCCACCACACCTGGCTAATGTTTGTATTTTTTTTTTTTTTTTTTTTTTTTAGTAGAGACGGTGTTTCAGCATGTTGGCCAGGCTGGTCTTGAACTCCTGACCTCAAATGATCCACCCACCTCCGCCCCGCAAAGTGCTGGGATTACAGGCATGAGCCACCACGCCCGAGCCTATATGTCTGTCTTTATGCCAGTACCATGCTGTTTTGATCACATGGCTTTGTAATAAGTTTTGAAATCAAGAAGTGTGAGTCCTCCAATTTTGTTAGTCCCTTTTCTTTTTTTGAGATGGAGTTTCGCTCCTGTTGCCCAGGCTGGAGTGCAATGGCACGATCTTGGCTCACTGCAACCTCCACCTCCTGGGTTCAAGTGATTCTCCTGCCTCAGCCTCCCGAGTAGCTGGGATTACAGGCATGCACCACCATGCCCGCCTAATTTCGTGTATTTTTAGTAGAGATGGGGTTTCACCATCGCCAGGCTGGTCTTGAACTCCTGACCTCAGGTGATCTGCCCGCCTCGGCCTCCTAGAGTGCTGGGATTACAGGCGTGAGCCACCATGCCCGGCCTGTTAGTCTTTTTGAATAGTGTTTTGGCTATTTGGAGTCCCCTGAGATTTCATAGAAATTTTAGCATGGGCTTTTCCATTTCTGCAGAACACATCATTGGAATTTTGATAGAGATTGCACTGAATCTGTAGATCACTTTGTTGGTTTTTGTTTGTTTGTTTGAGATGGAGTCTCACTCTGTCACCCAGGCTGGAGTGCAGCAGTGCGATCTCGGCTCACTGCAACCTCCTCCTCCTGGGTTCAAGTGATTCTCCTGCCTCAGCCGTCTGAGTAGGTGGGATTACAGGTGCATGCCACCATGCCTGGCTAATTTTTGTATTTTTAGTAGAGACAAGGTTTCTCCATGTTGGCCAGGGTGGTCTCGAACTCCTGACCTCAGGTGATCCGCTCACCTACTCCTCCCAAAGTGCTGGGATTACAGGAGTGAGCCACTGAGCCTGGCTCTAAATCTGTAGATCACTTTGGTTAGTATTCACATCTTAACAATATTAACTCTTCCAATTCATGAACTGGGATGTGTTTCCATAAATTTTTGTCTTCTTTAATTTCTTTCAGCAATGTTGTATAGTTTTCATTTTACAAGTCTTTCACCTCCTTGGTTAAATTAATCCCTAAGCATTTTATTCTGTGTGATGCTATTGTAGATGTAATTGTTTTTATGTTTTGTGGGGGTTTTTTGTTTGTTTGTTTGTTTTTTGAGATGGAGTCTCACTCTGTCACCCAGGCTGGAGTGCAGTGGCACGATCTCTGCCCACTGCAGCCTCCACCTCCCAGGTTCAAGCCATTCTCCTGCATCAGCCTCCCAAGTAGCTGGGACTACAGGCATGGGCCACCACACCCGACTAATTTTTGTATTTTTTTTTAGTAGAGTCGAGGTTTCACCATGTTGGCCAGGCTGGTCTCGAACTCCTGACCTCAAGTGATCTGCCCGCCTTGGCCTCCCGAAGTGCTGGGATTACAGAGGTGAGCCACCACACCTGGCCAATGTAATTGTTTTTGTAATTTCCTTTTGGCATTGCTCATATTTAATATATAGAAGTGCAACCAACGTTTGTGTGAGTCTAATGCCTTTTTTTTTTTTTTTAATTTAGAGATGGGTCTCACTATGTTGCCCAGGCTGTAGTACAGTGACTATTCACAGGCGTGACTCCACTGCTGATCAGCACAGGAGTTTTGACTTGCTCCATTTCCAACCTGGGCAGGTTCAACCCTCCTTAGGCAACCTGGTGGTCCCTCGCTTCTGGAAGGTCAGCACATTGTTGTTGAACTTAGGGCAGACACCCAATCAGCAGAGCACACTACAACCCAGGACTTCTGGACTCAAGCAATCCTTCTGCCTCCGCCTCCCGAATAGCTGTGACTACAGGTGCACACCACCATATCTGGCTCTAATGTCTTTTAAAACTGACATTTAGGCAGGGCACAGTGGCTCACGCCTGTAATCCCAGCACTTTGGGAGGCTGAGGCGGGTGGATCACGAGGTCAGGAGTTTGAGACCAGGCTGACCAACATGGTGAAACCTCATCTCTACTAAAAATACAAAATTAGCTGGGTGTGGTGGCAGGTGCCTGTAATCCCAGCTACTTGGGAGGCTGAGGCAGGAGAATCACTTGAACCCCAAAGGTGGATGTTGCAGAGAGCAGAGATCGTGCCATTGAACGCCAGCCTGGGCAACAAGACCAAAACTCCATCTCAAAAAAATTTTTTTTAAATAAAATAAAATAAAATAAAATAAAACTGATTTTCAGTCAATATCCTTATTTTTAACCTCTACCTTTACCCCAGATGTATTATACCTGTTGCCACCAATTCCTGAGGGGGCCACCTGAAGTTGTCTCACAGCTCACTGGTGTTCTGTTCATCTGTGGGTTTTGGGTTTTTATCAGTCCTTTTCATTTTTCCAATATTTTAAAAAATAAGAGACAGGGTCTCGCTATGTTGCCTAGGCTAGTCTCAAACTCCTGGGCTCAATTGATCTTCCAGCCTCAGCCTCCCAAGTAGCTGGGATTATAGGTGCACACCACTGTGCCTAGCTCTATAAATCATTTTTATACTTTCTACTGTTATGTCTTCAAGTTCATAATATTCTCTTCTGTAGTATCTAGTCTGCTGTTAGTCCCATCCACTGTACTTTTCATCTCAGACATTCCAGATTTCATTTCTGGAGGATAGACTTGGGCATTTTTACTTTTTATTTATGTATTTATTTATTTTTTGAGGCAGAGTCTCTCTTTGTCACCCAGGCTGGAGTGTAGTGAAATGATCTTGGCTCACTGCAACCTCCACCTCACTGATTCAAGTGATTCTCGTGCCTCAGCCTCCTGAGTAGCTGGAATTACAGGCGTGTGCCACCACGCCTGGCTAATTTTTATATTTTTAGTAGAGACGGGGTTTCACCATGTTGGTTGGCCAGGCTGGTCTTGAACTCCTGACCTCGTGATCCGCCCGCCTCGGCCTCCCAAAATGCTGGGATTACAGGCATGAGCCACCGCACCTGTGTGAAAGAGGAAGTTTCTAAATTAGTCCAGGTTACAAAGCAAGATACCCTTATGGCTTGGCTAATCCAGTGGTGCCAGAGGGGTCTAGCCCACTCAACCTTTGCCATGCCCAGTAGACAATCTCCCTGGAGGCCTCTGGGGTGTTGAAACAAGACCACATTTCAGCAGATAATTATTCTTCTTCCAGGGAACATCTCCTAACTTGTTCCTGAAATTTAGTGTAACTATCTGGGATACAAAGTTACCATAGGATAGGCACATGGCTTATGCCTGTAGTCTCAGCAATTTGGGAGGCCGAGGCGGTGGATTACTTGAGGTCGGGAGTTTGAGACCAGCCTGGCCAACATGGTGAAACCCGTCTCTACTAAAAACAGAAAAATTAGTTGGGCGTGGTGACAGGTGCCTGTAATCCCAGCTACTTGGGGGGCTGAGGAGGGAGAATCGCTTGAACCCATGAGGCGGAGGTTGCAGTGAGCTGAAATCATGCCACTGCATTCCAGCCTGAGTGACAGAGTAAGACTCCATCTCAATACACACACACACACACACACACACACACACAAAACAAACAAACAAAACCAAGTTACCATGGGCTGGCCACAGTGGCTCACGCCTATAATCAATCCCAGCACTTTGAGAGGCCAAGGTGAGCAGATTGCTTGAGCACAGGAGTTTGAGACCAGTCTGGGAGACATGGTGAAACTCTCTCTTTACAAAAAATAAAAAAGCTAGCCAGGCATGGTGGTGTGCGCCTGTAGTCCCACCTCCTGGGGAGGCTGAGGTAAGAGGATCGCTTGAACCGAAGAATTAGAGGCTGCAATGAGCTATGATGGTGCCACTGCATTGCAGGCTGGGCAACAGAGCAAGACCCTGTGTCAAAAAAAAAAAAAAAAAAAAAAAAAAAGAAAGAAAGAAAAGAAAAACAAGACGGTTGGCCAGCCATGGGCCCCATTATCCTATTTCCCATGTACCAGAAACAGCTGGCCTTGTAGAACAATAAACTGGTGTACCAAAAACAAATCTAGCCAGTATCCACGAGACCACACTTGTGAGGCTGCAACGCTCCCTCGCTGATAGTGATATGTGATCCTCACAGTGACTGAATTGCAGCGCCCAGTCTTCCTCAGTCAATAGAGAGGTCCAGAAACCAAGGGTTGCAGTTAAGGGGGACAGTGGGGAGTAGCTGTCACTATTATTTTTCTCTCTAAAATTTTTTTGCTGGCCGGGCGCGGTGGCTCATGCCTGTAATCCCAGCGCTTTGGGAGGTGGAAGCAGCTGGATCACTTGAGGTCAGGAGTTTGAGACCAGTCTCGCCAACATGGTGAAACCCCGTCTCTACCAAAAATACAAAAATTAGCCAGGCATGGTGGTGGGCGCCTATAATCCCAGCTACTCGGGAGGCTGAGGCAGGAGAATTGCATGAACCCGGGAGGTTTCAGTGAACTGAGATCGCGCCACTGCACTCCAGCCTGGGCAACAAGAGCAAAACTCCGTCTCAAAGAAAAAAAAAAAGATATTTGCTTTCCACGCCCCAAGTCACTCATGCTCTGTGGTTTAACTGCCCAAGGGCAAGGTTCTTGCCAGGGAACCCAATAAGAGTTCTACCTGGTTATTTAGGACTACTCCTGCCACCAGGGCAAAAGGTCTCCCCATGCTGGCTGTGCTCCCCCTGATTATGAAGGGAAAATGGGAGTGTTGCTCCCCAGTATGACCTGGGTGGATTAGAGATGGGAGGAGGGTGAGCTCCTCAACGGCCCTCACACCACCACACCCAATGGCAAAAATCAGCAGAAAACCATCACTATCTACATGAATGTTCTAATTTTTTTCACTCACTATTGGTGGTAGTTAAATTTACCAATTTGCTCAAAGTTGCAAGATGATAAGAAATAACCCTTGGCTCAGCTGGGCACGGTGGCTCACGCCTGTAATTCCAGCACTCTGGGAGGCTGAGGCGGGTGGATCACCTGAGGCCAGGAGTTCATGACCAGCCTGGCCAACATGGTGAAACCCCGTCTCTACTAAAAATACAAAAAATTAGCCGGGTGTGGTGGTGGGCGCCTGTAATCCCAGCTACTAGGGAGGCTGAGGCAAGAGAATTTCTTGAACCTGGGAGGCGGAGGCTGCAGTGAGTCGAGATCGCACCATTGTACTCAACCTAGGCAACAAGAGCGAAACTCTATCTCAAAAAAAAAAAAAAAAATGCTGAGCACGGTGGCTCACGCCTGTATACCAGAACTTTGGGAGGCCGAGGTGAGCTGATCATGAGATCAGCAAATCGAGACCATCCTAGCTAACATGGTGAAACCTTGTCTTAACTAAAAGTACAAAAAATTAGCCGGGCATGGTGGCATGCGCCTGTGGTCCCAGCTACTCAGGAGGCTGAGGCAGGAGAATCGCTTGAACCCAGGAGGCGGAGGTTGCAGTGAGCCGAGATTGTGCCACCGCACTCCAACCTGGGCAACAGAGTGAGACTCCATCTCAAAAAGAAAAGAAAAAAGAAATAACCCTTGGCTAATGAGAAGTTAGAGGAGGCATGGGCAGCACTTGGAAATTGTGAACTCTGCAATTCAGAAGGAATATTTAGTAGGCTGAGATGCCCCTTCTGCATATCTGGATGTGACGGTATTGCCTTCTTTTTTTTTGAAGAGGGGGGTGAGGGGGATAGAGTCCCGCTCTGTCACCCGTGCTGGAGCTATGCAATCTTGGCTCACTGCAACCTCTGCCTTCCAGGTTCAAGCAATTCTTGTGCCTCAGCCTCCTGAGTAGCTGGGATTACGGGCATGCGCCATCACACCGAGCTGATTTTTGTTTTTTGTTTTTTGTTTTTTTTTTTTGAGATGGAGTTTTGCTCTTGTTGCCCAAGCTGGAGTGCAATGGTGCGATCTCAGCTCAATGCAACCTCCGACTTCTGGGTTCAGGCGATTCTGCCTCAGCCTCCTGAGTAGCTGGGATTACAGGCATGCGCCACCATGCCCAGCTAATTTTGTGTATTTTTTAGTAGAAACGGGGTTTCACCATGTTAGCCAGGCTGGTCTCAAATTCCTGACCTCAGGTGATCCACCCCCCTCGGCCTCCCAAAGTGCTGGGATTACAGGCATGAGCCACTGCACCCGGTCTGGTATTGCCTTTTTTTAGGGATGTTGAAATGCATGTGGCTGTGATAACTGGAGAAAAGGAACAAAGTACACATTGGGTGCCTAGGGTTTACTTCTGGGCCTGCTTCTAGTCTCTCTCTACATGCTGTACCTAAGCAACCAGTCCCATGGCTCTAAGCGATGACTCCTAAACCTACATTTCCAGCTCTGGCCTGGCCTGGAAATCCAGTCTATACATATCCACCTGCCTGCTTATCAGCCCTCTGGATGCCTCACAAGGATCTCAAATCAACATGTCCAAAACCAAGCTACTGATTTCTGCCTATCAGCACCCCCTAACCCAGCAGTCCCCAACCGTTTTGGCACCACGGACCAGGAAGATAATTTTTCCACTAACCGGCGGGTGGGAGTTGGGGGGATGATTTTGGGATGATCTGAGCACATTAAGTTTATTGTGCACTGTTTTTTTTTTTTTTTAAACGGAGTCTCGCTCTGTCACCAGGCTGGAGTGCAGTGGCACGATCTTGGCTCACTGCAACCTCCACCTCCCGGGTTCAAGCGATTCTCCTGCCTCAGCCTCCCAAGTAGCTGGGATTACAGGCACGTGCCACCATGGCCAGCTAAGTTTTGTATTTTTAGTAGAGACGAGGTTTCACCATGTTGGCCAGGATGGTCTCGATTTCCTGACCTCGTGATCTGCCTACCTCGGCTCCCAAAGTGCTGGGATTACAGGCGTGAGCCACCGCACCTGGCCTGTGCACTTTATTTCTATTATTATTACATTGTAATGTATAACAAAATAATTATACAACTCACCATCATGTGGAATTAGTGGGAGCCCTGAGCTTGTTTTCTCACAACTAGACGGTCCCATCTGGGGGTGATGGGAGACAGTGACAGGTCATCAAGCATTAGATTCTTATAAGGAGTGCATGACCTAGATCCCTTGCATGCGCAGTTTACAATAGGGTTCGTGCTCCTATGAGAATCTAATGCTGTTGCGGATCTGAGAGGAGGCAGAGCTCAGGCGGTAATGGGAGCAATGGGTAGTGGCTGTAAATACAGATGCAGCTTTGCTCATTTGCCCACCACTTACTTCCTGCTGCGTGGCCTGGTTCCTAACAGGCCACAGACAGATACTGGTCCATGGCCCAGTAGGTTAGGCCCTGCCCTAACCTACTCCTCCTTTAGTCTCCCCTTTTCCTTTCCTTTTCTTTTTCTTTCCTTCTTTCTTTCTTTCTTTTTTTTTTTTTTTTGAGACAGTCTCGCTCTGTCACCCAGGCTGGAGTGCAATGGCGCGATCTCAGCTCACTGCAACCTCCACCTCCCACGTTCAAGCAATTCTCCTGACTCAGCCTTCCAAGTAGCTGGGATTACAGGTGCCTGCCACCATGCCTGGCTAATTTTTGTATTTTTAGTAGATAAAGGGTTTCACTATGTTGGCCAGGCTTTTCTCGAACTCCTGACCTCGTGATCCGCCTGCCTCGGCCTCCCAAAATGCTGGGATTACAGGCATAAGCCACCACGCCCAGCCCATTTTAATTTAATTTAAACTTAAATAGCCACATATGATTAGTGGCTGCCGTACTGAAGAGAGTAGCTCTAGATTTTTGCTTTGGGCAACTAGGTGGCTCATGGTGCCATTAATTGAAAAATGGGGCCGGGTGCGGTGGCTCACACCTATAATCCCAGCACTTTGAGAGGCCAAAGCGGGCAGATCACCTGAACTCAGGTGTTCGAGACCAGCCTGGCCAACATGCTAAAAATACAAAAAATTAGCTGGGCATGGTGGCATGCACCTGTAGTCCCAGCTACTCGGGAGGCTGAGGTGGGAGGAGCACTCAAGCCCCAGGAAGTGGAGGTTGCAGTGAGCCAAGATTGTGCCACTGCACTCCAGCCTGGGTGACAGAGTAAGACCCTGTCTCAAAAAGAAAAAAACAAGAGAGAGAGAGAGAAAGCAGGCTGCCAGCCACCAGCCTGGACAACATAGTGAGACCCCTTCTCTACAAAAAAATCAAAAATTAGCCAGGCATGGTGGTGTGCCCCTGTAGTCTCAGCTACCCTGGAGACTGAGGTGGGAGGATCACTTGAACTGGGGAGGTTGAGGCTGCAGTGAGCTATGATTGTGCCACTGCCCTCCAACCTGGGCAGCAGAGCAAGACCTTGTCTCAAAAAAAAAAAAAAAAACCAAAAAACAAAACAAAACAAAACAAAAAGAGGCCGGGTGCGGTGACTCATGTCTGTAATCCTAGCACTTTGGGAGGCCAAGGTGGGTGGATCATTTGAAGTCAGGACTTCAAGACCAGCCTGGCCAATATGGTGAAACCCCATCTCTACTAAAAATACAAAAATTAGCTGGACATGGTGGCACGCACCTGTAATCCCAACTACTTGGGAGGCTGAGGCAGGAGAATCGCTTGAACCTGGGAGATGAAGGCTGAGGTGGGCGGATCACTTGAGCCCAGGAGGTCCAGACCAGCCTGGGCAATATAGTGAGACCCAATCTCTACAAAAAATTTTTAAAAATTCGCCAGGCATGGTGGCGCACAGCTGTACTCCCAGCTACTTGGAAGGCTGAGGTGGAAGGATCACTTGAGTTCAGAAGGTTGAGGCTGCAGTGAGCCATGATTGTGTCACTGCACTCCAGCCTGGGTGATAAAGCAAGACCCTGTCTCAAAAAAAAAGTAATTGTTTTAAAAATGGTGACCAACCCAATCTGAAGTACCCAACAGGTGGCCAGGCATTGTGGCTCACGCTTGTAATCCCAGCACTTTGGGAGGCCAAGGCGGGAGGCTCACTTGAGGCCAGGAGTTTGAGACCAGCCTGGCCAACATGGTGAAATCCTGTCTCTACTAAAAATACAAAAATTGGCCGGGCGCGGTGGCTCACGCCTGTAATCCCAGCACTTTGGGAGGCCAAGACCGGCGGATCACGAGGTCAGAAGATCGAGACCATCCTTGCTAACACGTTGAAACCCTGACTCCACTAAAAATACAAAAAAATTAGCCAGGCGTGGTGGCGGGTGCCTGTAGTCCCAGCTACTCGGGAGGCTGAGGCAGGAGAATGGCGTGAACCCAGAAGGCGAAGCTTGCAGTGAGCCGAGATCGTGCCACTGCACTCCAGCCTGGGCGACAGAGCGAGACTCCATCTCAAATAATAATAATAATAATAAAAATACAAAAATTATCTGGGGGGGGGGTGGTGGCCGCCTGTAATCCCAGCTACTCAGGAGACTGAGGCATGAGAATTGCTTAAACCCAGGAGGCAGAGGTTGCAGTGAGCTGACATCGTGCCACTGCACTCCAGCCTGGGCAACAGAGTGAGACTCCATCTCAAAAAATTAAAATTAAATTAAAAAATTTAAAAAGTACCCAAAAAGTCTTTTCCAAGATGTGATTTTAATTCTCTGCGTAGGATTTATTACTAACTGGTGATTCTTTAATTTGTGTATTGTTTGCTTCCCCCTACTAGAAACTAAGCTCTATAAGAATATTTTGTTTGATTGCTTCGCTGCTGTATTCTATTCCCAGTGTCTAGAACGTGCCTGAAACCTAGCAGACACTCAGTGTTTGTTAAATGAATAATCGAATAATAGTCCACCTACTAGGAGGGTTAAAGGCAGGGTTTCTAAAGTTGGAAGACCCAGAGTGGAATCCTGGGCCACGCACTCGTGTGATCTGCCGCAAGTTGTTGAACCTAAGGGTGTAAAATGGGGATTCCACCTCTGGGATAGGCGGAGCGAATGAAATGACATTTATAAAGCACTCCCTTCGCTCTGTGGCTCAGGAATTAGAGCACTGGTCTAGTAAAGCACTCTTGCTCCCTCTCCCTCTCTCCCTTAAGCGCTCTCTTCTTTCCCCCTCCTGCTCAGCCCCTCACATGGCCACTTCTCTTCGGCTTTGCATGACACTCTACACAGTCTAGAATAAGCCTTTGAAATTTGCCGGGAATTAACGTCATCAGTCGGGAGGACGACAGCTACGCACGCGCGGGGCACCTCCTCTGTCTCGCGCGCTAACTTTGCAGCCCCGCCAGCCAATCAAAATTAGCGTCGGAGCCCGAGTGCCGAGGACTCACCAATCGGAACTAGGAGACGGGCCACGGTGGAGGCAGCCGCGAGAGGGGGCGGGGACAAGGAGAGGGCACGCACGGTTCTCGCTGCTGGGGTCTCTGCCGGCCAATAGGAGAGGCCTGAGGCCTGAAGGCGGTGGGGCGTGGCATTGGCGGCTCCAGCAACCGGAGGCCGTCCCAGGGAGGGCCAATCGGAGTAAGGAGGTGGGAGAAACCTAGCCAATCAGTGTGCAGGACGGGCAAGGAGGGTGGTGGACGGCGAAGTCTCCTGCGGATGCCGCCCGCTCCCGAGCTTCTGTCAGGGGAGCGGGCGTGCGGGGGCGGCTGAGGAGGCGGGAAGGCGGCAGTGGTTGAAGGGGTGATTGCTGACTAGCGGGGAGGGAGTGGGCAGCGATGGTGATGGCGGCGAAGAAGGGCCCGGGCCCGGGCGGCGGGGTCAGCGGGGGCAAGGCGGAGGCGGAGGCGGCCTCGGAGGTGTGGTGCCGTCGGGTGCGGGAGCTGGGTGGCTGCAGCCAGGCCGGGAACCGCCACTGCTTCGAGTGCGCCCAGCGCGGGGTCACCTACGTGGATATCACCGTGGGCAGCTTCGTGTGCACCACCTGCTCCGGCCTCCTGTGAGTGACCGGGAGGGAGTGGCCGAGGTCGGCGTGGGGGGACCCGGGGGCGGGGTGGGGAGGCCGGGGCTCCGGGGCGCGAGGGAAGGGGGCCGAGGTGAGGGGCGGAGGGGAGGTCAGGGAACGCGCCGGCTGTGGGGACGGGGTCGTCTGCTGCAGCGGTGTGGTGGGGAGGGGAAAGGGCAGGGGAGAGGAAGCAAGGCCGGAGTCGCTCTGCGGAGAGAAGGGTACGGGTGCAGAAGGACGCCCGGAGAGGGACCGAGAAACTCCCTGAGGGGGTCGAGGCAAACTGCAAGTGGGGAGGGAGAAAGTGCGGAGGATGGAAGGGAACTCGGAGTGGGATGGGGTGTCGGGACTTAAAGGGCCAGAGAATGACATGCACCTTTAGAGGGAACTTCATGCAGGTGGAAAGCAAAAAGGAAAAAGGTGGGGAAAGCCGGCCTGGAGATGGACGGGCACCTTTTTTCCTTCGGGCTTGTGTCCCTGCTGGAGTGTGAGATGCAGAAGCCAGCTGAAACTTGGTTGAAATTCCTATGATTAGAGTACAGGATTTAAAAAAAAAAAAAAAAGCGAATTAACCCCGATTGACAGCCTAGAGATAGTGGCTGGAAGGGAGCCATGGTCCAGAGTTCAGGTGTAGATACTAATCTTAGCAGGGCTTTGAAATGTTACCCAGAGGGTAAAACTCTTACGAAATCTAAGAGATGAGAGCCAATGGGTTACCCTGGTAGAGAGCTTAGCTTTTTCAAACGTTTGCACGTCTAGGTGAGCCATCCTGAAGGTTAATCATTTACACCTTTAAGATCCCTGTTGCCATGACTGGATCCTGGTGGTAGCATCCAGGAAACTCTAGATTTTGGGGGGGGCTTTGGTGCATCATCTGAGTGCTACTCTTGGCATTGGTACTGTTCGGTCATGCCAGAGTGAATTTACAGCCACAATTCTAGCCTAGATTTCTGGTTATATAGTAAAGCCCCCTCCACTCCCCTCTGCACTCCTCCTACTCCCAAATTAAGATATTATTTGGTTAGATGCATGATTAACATCTGATATCAGGCCTGGATCTCTGTTTTTTAATAAGTTTGTCAAGGGATTTATTTTGACAATTTTTTAGTCTTATTTTAAGACACTGTTGTTTTTGTTTTTTTTTTTTTTTAAAAATGCTTTCCAGCCAGGCGCTGTGGCTCACGCCTGGTGAAACCCCATCTCTACTAAAAATACAAAAATTACCTGGGTGTGGTGGCGCGTACCTGTACTCCCAGCTACTTGGGAGGCTGAGGCAGGAGAATCACTTGAACCCGGGAGGTGGAGGTTGCAGTGAGCCAAGATTATGCCACTGCACTTCAGCCTGGCGACAGAGCAAGACACTGTCTCAAAAAAAAAAAAAAAAAAAAGCTTTCCCTGTCTTGATACCTTTAGGAGCCAGGGAGCGAGCACTATTGTTCTTGCAAGACAGATGGGAGAACAGAAGCAAAGAGAGGTTTCGTAACTTATCCAGTGCCATATGGGCATTGCAGTTTCCAACATTTGTTGTTTGATATTAGTGATGATCATGCCAGACCAGCAATGAGGATTTAGTTTTCTCAAGATACCGTTTGGAATTATTTACTTCGTTTTAACCTCCTTTGCTAAACTTCTCTCTGGGTTCTGATCAACCTCACTTGTGGGTTGTAAGGATGAACTTGACTTTGGTCTAAGTAAAAGTCATCGTGGCTCTTGGGATAATGATTGAGAACCCAAACAGTAATGTGTCATAAACTGAGATGGACTGAAATGAAGCAAGAGGATAGAGACTCGAGAGTGGGTGAAGAACTCTGGGGAGAGATTGAGCAACATTTAGGAGTATGTATAGGGGTCGGGCTCGGTGGCTCAGTATGTATAGGAGGCCAAGGTGAGCAGATCACTTGAGGTCAGGAGTTTCGAGACCAGCCTGGCCAACATGGCTAAATCTCATCTCTTACTAAAAATACAAAAATTAGCCAGGCATGGTGGCAGGTGCCTGTAATCCCAGCTACTTAGGAGGCTGAGGCAAGAGAATTGCTTGAACCCAAGAGGTGGAGGTTGCAATGAGCCGAGATCGCACCACTGCACTCTCCAGTCTGGGTGACAGAGCGAGACTCTGTCTCACAAAAAAAAAAAAAAAAAAAAAAAAAAAGGAGTATGTATAGGGTAAAGTAGAAAGAGAAAGAGCTGATTCCTGAAGATCCTGCTATGAGAAGCAGAAGGATGAAACTGATGGATAAAATTGAGTAACTGGGAAGTGCTGACATTGTTATCATTATTTTGTAGATCTTTGTTAAAGTGTCCCACAGATAACATTTCCCTTATAATACCCCTCAATCAGGACACAAAGAAAGCTAAGGTATCTGGGACATGTTAAAAACCTGGTTTCTTTTTTCTTTTCTTTTTTTTTTTTTTTGAGATGGAGTCTCACTCTGTTGCTTAGGCTGGAGTGCAATGGCGCGATCTCGGCTCATTGCAACCCCTGCCTCCTGGGTTTAAGCAATTCTCTTGCCTCAGCCTCCTGAGTAGCTGAGACTACAGGTACGCGCCACCACATCTGGCTAATGTTTGTATTTTTAGTAGAGACGGGGTTTCGCCATGTTGGTCAGGCTGGTCTCGAACTCCTGATCTCAAGTGATCCGCCCGCCTCAGCCTCCCAAAGTGCTGGGATTACAGGCGTGAGCCACGACACCCAGCCTGCTTAGCTTTTTGGTAAAGCATTATGAGACTAAACCAGGGAGTGATTCTCACAGCGGAGGATTTAGAGAGCATATTTTGGTGTTTGGGAAATGAGAAGCTAGACCAACCCTTTGTTAGTAGGAAATGAGAGTGAAATGAAAGATCAAGAGGTTAGGCCAGTAAATGAAGCTGAATTGAAGGTATGTTGAGAGTGAGAAATTTCAGGAGAAACTCTGCAAGAAAGCTGGAGTTTCCCTATAATTAGCATGACAAGGGCAAGGCATATAATCCTTGTAAAGGGGTCTTAACACAGTATTACCTGTGTCCCTTTGATGTGCTGTGGGAAGGAGTGGGAGCTGGCAGGTGGGCTGTAAGGCAGAATGTGAGGCAGGGGATGCTTATTTCTGGAGGCATGGCTCCATGGTGGCACGGAGACCAATTAGCATCTTAAATCCCCATGATTGATTACCTGTAGATTAGGGTTTGGTGTTGGTGGGAAGTGAAAATTGTGGTCAGCTGACAGCCTGCATGTTTATTCATTCGGTCAGTCAACACGAACTTATTCAGTGCCTATCAAGCGCCAGACACTGTTTTAGGTACTGGAGATACAGTAGTGATAAGTTCCCATTTTCACGGAGCTGACATCCTAGTGGAAGCCATGGACTATAAAGAAATCGTTCTGTATTGCTAAAAGCTATGAAGTAAAATGAAGCTCTGTGGGTTAGAGTGATACCAAACTGAGGTATGATGCAAAGAGAAGAAATATTATTATTAATTTTTTTTTTTTGAGATGGAGTCTCGCTCTGTCGCCCAGGCTGGAGTGCAGTGGTCCGATCTTGGCTCACTGCAACCTCCACCTCCTGGTTTCAAGCGATTCTCCTGCCTCAGCCTCCCCAGGTAGCTGGGATTACAGGTGCACACCACCATGCCCAGCTAATTTTTGTATTTTTAGTAGAGACGGGGTTTCACCATGTTGGCCAGGCTGGTCTCAAACTCCTGACCTCAGGTGATCCACCTGCCTTGGCCTCCCAAAGTGCTGGGATTACAGGCGTGAGCCACTGTGCCTGGCCTCGAGAAGAAATATTCTTTGTTAAAATGAAGAGGATATTGAGGGAAGAAATTGAAATACCACATTAGCACCGTAGCCACAGAAAGGAGACAGCAGGATGACATTATTTTAAAGGCCAGTTTTCTGTTCAGTGGGTTACAAATATGTCTCCTTCATGAGGGGATAGAGTCGTCTGGGGGCAGTGAGCAAAATTACTAGAATTCCCAGCTGGTTGGATTGGCCGATGTAGCAAAGTTGATGGTTCCAGCCAAAGTTGAATTTCCTAAGATCTGAAGAAAAACACACATTTTAATATTGGTGGGTGGGTATGACTCTGCCTGTATCCCTGCATGTATGAACTCATTCTTGTTCTCTCTTTTTTAATGAGAAATATTTTCTCAGCTGTAGCAAAAACCTACAGCGTTGGTGTGAGGGCTTGAGAGAAAACCTGCTAGTTTCTGCTGTTCCTAAATTTACATACATACTGCCACAATTGTAGGTCCCACACCTGACCTAGTTTTATTCATTTGGTTTTCTTCCAGTACCTAATTTCCTTAACCTAGATGTGGATCTGTTTAATTTCCCCAACATACACATATGCTTGTTTGTTTAGTTACATTTCTAATTCTTGGAGGATGAATCTGTCATTTGAATCTTAAGACGTGGTAAAAATTGCTGCTAAAAAGCATCTATTTGCAAAGCAGTGCTTTAAATGTTCTTTCTTGTTCTGGTTTGCCTGAATGCGTCTGTGAATGAACCACTGTTCCTCAGAAAGAAAATGGATGTTGAGGCCTGAGATCTCATTGACATAAGGATGGACGCTAACTTTGACACCCAATTTCTTCAGCAAAGTATGACATGTTTCCTTGATGTGGCTGTTTGGGTCCATCTTCAATCCATCGTTCTTCAGGTGTTTGTAATAGACACTTATCTCTTCTATTTCTGCCCAACTTTACTGTGATCACAGGAGTCAGAATTAAGGTGGGCAGAGCTCTGGGCTGGGTGTCAAGAATGCACTTGACAGCTCTTTATTTGTGACAAGTTCCTGCCCTCCTTGTGCCTTACTTTCCCTGTCGGGCTTGCTGGTGGTTCTTAGTTGAAGCATTTTAATCTCCATGGGAGGAAAGGTACAGTATGTTCTTCAATAATTCAGTACTTTTCCATCTGTCTGGGTTGGAGAGGTACACATGTACCTTGCCCCTGTTTTAGTCCCATCCCTCCATCCCCTCCTCTGTCACCTTTCATGTTGACCTCTGCTGGGCAGAGGTGGACAGAGTCTCTCACTAAATTACAGATGTAGGTGCTGTTTCATAAGGGGTGCATGAACCACTTGAAAAGCCCCGAAGGAAGTAATAAATTACTAAAGGGATGAGAAAAAGCTCGACGTGGGGTGGTGGGTGGGGGGGTGGGGATGAGAGAGGTGAGGGCAGAGGGAGACATGTAAAAAAGATTGAGGTTGAGCCTAAAGGGAAGGGTGGCTGGATGCTATCAGGAGTCTACCTGGCTCTAATCAACAGGACAGCGGTTTATCATTGCTGCTGAGGAGGAACAAAGGAAATGGGTTGAAGCAGAATTTAGATCAGGAAGAGGGTTCCTAAAATTAGTGAAATTGACCCTGGAGCAGGGTAATAGGAGAGCCTTCCTCTTAGGGACTATTAAAAGTTCCTAACAGGGACTCTTCATGGTGATGTTTGCATCCAAGATAAGAGCTAAACTGGTTTAGTTGTACCCTGTTCAGAAGCAGAGGAGTGAAATCCCAGAGCAAAGAAACACGATCTGGGGTCTATGAATCTGAACACAATTGTTCAAAGGCAAGGATTTCCCAAGTCCAAATTTGGCACAAATGAAAAAGAACTTGGGTGCTGGGTGGAACTGGTTTTTTTCCATTGTTGACCTGGCAGAACTTTCTTATCTGAGCAGCTGAGCAGGTTTGATGCTTTTATGAAGCAAGATAGAAGCAAAAATATGGGCCAGCATGAGGGTGATGATCACAGAAAAACAAAAGGTGTGGTATTTGTGGAAATAGTACTATGCCTAATGGAATCAGAGAGGAGACGGGAGGGAGGGAAAGAGAGAGGACTGGGCAGATGTTAGCAGCTACACATACAAGTGGCTTCAGCTGCCAAATAATTCAGAATACTTCATATGCCCTTTAGGTGCCCTGTGAAAAAGAAACTGAAGTGGATAAAGACAACCTGACTGGCTGGAGGCTTGAGTCCTAGTAATAATGTACTTTCCATTGGAAAAACTTACTCTATTCTGAGAAAATAAATTGATCTCTGTTCCTCCCCAGCACTTCCTGGTTAGAAATACCAGAATGAATTTGCTGTGATTACCTCTTTTGGGAGGAACCTGAGAGTTATGTTGGGGAGCTGGGTGCAAGTGGGAGAGCTGGGCCTGTTTAATTCCAGGCCAGTGACTCACATCTGGTCCGCTGCATGACCCTGGTGTGTACCCAGTGAAATGCAGCACACCTAGGCCACACGGTTTTAGCTTCCAGGAGGAAGGGGGCTCTCGTTTCTAAATTGCTTCTTTTGGCCAGCAGTGGCCTCTCTGTGATTCAGAAAGAAAAACTCTGACTCATAGGCCATGTAACTAGGCCCCCTTCCTAGGCTGCAGTGTTGCCTTGTAGAGAATTCTCCCTGCCCCCAGACTGTGGCTCTGGTTGTACAAAATCCAGTCTACAGACATCAAGGTCAGAGCAATGCTTTTTGTACTGTGCTATGGAAACATCCTGTTCCATCAGATTCATTTGGCCCAAAGCACCTAAATCATTTCTTATTTTCTCTGCCTTCCCATCATCCTATCACGTCTGCCGCCCCCCCCCACCCGCCACCCCCACCAAAAATAAACTCTTTTAGTCCAGGCTCAACCATAAGTTCTGTTCTAAGCATCCCATTTTGATTGATGCCTGGGTTGAGTCCTGCCTCCTCCCCCTAACAAGGAAGCACACCTCCCTGTTTACAGTTCGCTAACAGTTCCTGGTTATCCATTCAGGAAATGTCAATGACCTTTTTGTGATAGGCTTAGAATCTGTTTTTCTAGTGTAAACATAATACATTTTACCTTCCCCATGACTGTTTCTCTTCCTTCCGCAACTGCTGCATCCTGGAGTCATGTTCTCCCTGATCCATCAGTGCCTGACTGAATAGCACCCTACTGCAGTAAGAAGTACCTTTGTCCAGGCTTCCTAGGCTCTTCTTGTGAGCTCCTGGTGATAAGATAACTCTGTCCTATAATTTTTGTGTCCCCCACAGTGCCTCCCATAATGCCTTGTGTTTTGGCAAAGTGAATATTGTTTGTAGGAGGTGAGGGAGAAGACCTTTGAGATCACAGGGACAGTGAGGTCTGGCTAGACTTCAGAAAGCCCTGACATTCTGAAGGGGAAGGGCCTAGTGGTTAAGGTGAGAAAGTCTAAAAGCAGGCTGGCTAGAATTAAAAGCAAAACCAAACCAAGCCATTAGCAAGAGAGGCCTTAGGAGAGAGAACGGACTGTCTCTGAAATGTGATCGGAAGACAGTCTTCGGGGCAGGCCAAGCTTAAGAGCTATTGTTTGATATGTAGTAACAAAGCCTTGCTTTCGTTTTTCCCTGAGCTTATCTTTCCTTGGGGGCATCAGTCCTCTTTGATATTGCTTGTCTTTTATAAGAGCATTTTTGAGACCCTTTATACCTAAAGGTCTAGCAGCAGAATTGCTGCAAACAGCGTCAACTGGAGCCTCCAGTGTCCTGTCCTTTGTTAAAATCCCATAATGAGTAATTTATCATCCGCAGGGTGGCCGCCCTTACTGTTCACTCTGTACTGATTCCGCCCACTCCCTGCCCCCCACCCCCACCCCCACCACCGCTGCTTTTGCTTACACCTCGCTGCTGTTCTCCCAGACTTGGCAGGAGCACTTGGATTCTGTGTGTGCACCTGTTAGTGTGAATGTATGTTTTCCCCACCTTCTTTGTGAATTTTCAGGATTTTCATCTGTTAAATATTTTTGTCTCTTTTTCCCCCTTTGCGCTTCCTGAGGTTGTCAGCCAGGACCCTATTCTGGATTTTTATTTGAGCAACTCGATTTGGCCATTTTTTTTTTTCCATGAGAGTAAAAGTCTGAAGAGGCCTCATCTGCTGAGACTGCTTCCCTCCTGTCCCAGGATCTAGCTTGTTTTGGTTTGGGCAGTTTTGTTTAATCCAGTGAGGGTAGTAGACCTAGACCAGAATAATACTTAAGGTGCAAGGACAGGGGAACCTATGAAGCCCTGCCTGGCTTAGCCCCAAGTTTCCTGTATTAGAACACTCCTGAGACCAGTTGAGTGGGGACAAGGAAGCCTTCTCTTCTCTTATAATCTCCACAGGGTTCCTGGAGGCAGAACTGGATTCCCAGGGAGTTAACAGAACATACAGAGGAGGCACAAAAGCATTGCCACAGGTTACATATTCCTCGCCCATGCCAGCCTTATAGCTCATGGTTGAACTTGACTTCTTCCTGCTTTATTGAGAGATACAGAAATAAGAAAATCAAATATTTCTTTTCCTAGAGATGGCTTCCTGAAAGAGAGGGACCCTCTCCATCCCACCACCACTCCACCCTTCTTTGTAGACACAAGGAGGGCCAGCTGGGCTAGAGACTGTTTTTTGTCACCATATCCTGTTTTTGTTAGTGTTATCAAGAATAGTACTGGGCCTTCATTTTTGCCTTCCCTCATGCTTGAAGGATTTGTGTTTTTGTGGGCCCTGGGACCTTGGGGATGGGCTGTAGGTCTAAAACAATGATAAAGTAGGAAGTGGGAAGTGGTCACGCGTCTGAGTTCCCAGAAGTACCTCCTCGGCCTACAGGCTGAACACTGAAACTACTAGGATCTGAGCAAGGCTAGAGGAGGCTTCTGGATGGGCAGGCTCTACCTTTCCTCTCCAGAACTACTGGGATCACAGGATGTTCCTGACTCTCTCTTCCCTGTCTCTTTGGAGACTTCTTTTTTTTGGGGGTTGGAGGGGGGTGGTGGGAGTGGGGACAGAGTCTTGCTGTTGCCCAGGATGGAGTGCAGTGGGGTGATTTTGGCTCACTGTAGCCTCTGCCTCCCAGGTTCAAGCGATTCTTGTGCCTTAGCCTCCTGAGTAGCTGGGATTACAGGCGTGCACTACCATGCCCGGCTAATTTTTGTATTTTTAGTAGAGACAGGTTTTCACCATATTGGCCAGGCTGGTCTTGAACTCCTGGACTCAAGTGAGCTGCCTGCCTCGGCCTTCTAAAGTGCTGGGATTACAGGTGTGAGTCACTGTGCCTGGCCTCTCTTTGGAGACTTCTAATGTCTCCAAAATATTCCAAATATTTCCCTTCTTTCCTGGAATTAGGAAGTAGCTTCAGATGGGGGGGGTTCTATCTGAGCTTAGTTTATATGCTATTCTTTCACCCTTTCTCCCTCCTCCTCCTCCTCCTCCCATGAACAGCCTGCCGTGCTAACTGCATTATACTTCTCTTTCTTCCTGTTTCTCTCCCGTAGGAGAGGGCTGAACCCCCCTCATCGTGTCAAGTCAATCTCCATGACAACTTTCACTGAGCCTGAAGTAGTATTCCTGCAATCCCGTGGAAATGAGGTGAGCTGCCACCGATGGAGTGGTGAGAAGGACACCCTATCTGCAGGTGGGGCTTTGCCTCAAGATTGTAGGGAAACCTTACAGTTTTATTTTTGGTTGAGTTTCTCTTAATTTTTTCATATGTATGATTTCTTTCCTTAGGTATATTTACAGAATCTTTATTCTGTTATACAAATCATGGTTTGTCTAGGCCTCCTTTTCAGGAGTCAGGGGAAGTAGCAATATCGTTGTAGGATGTGGCACCTGAGCAATGGAGGGGTAGAATGACCAGAGCTCCAGAGCGTGAGCATTCAGAGTTGACTGGGCCAGCCCCTCTGAGGAAGCTTTCCTGGAGCCAGCTCTGCTGCCTTCAGCCTCGACAACCTGGATTTAAGTGCATATCTTGTACTGGAAAGTGACTTAAACCCCTTCCCTAGCTAAATCTGCCAATCAGAAGTTGCTATCCTTGGTGTTAGCAGTACGCCAGCTTATGGGTGATTGGTTTACTTAGAGGGTATCCTCAAGGGCCTCTGGAGGTGTCCTGGAAGCCAGAGCTCTGAAAATTGTCCTGGACCCTACCCTTAGCGAAATTTAATTCTCCATAATTCTCATGGCCCTCTATTTTCCTTTTTCAATACATGTCACAAAATGTGATTATAACTTTAGTTTTATTTATCTAAGATATGACTGCCCCATTGGATTATAAACTCTGCGAGGACAGGAATCATATCTGGTTTGTAGGTAGACCCAGATCCTAGCACTGTGTCCATGCTCAATATTTATTTATTTATTTATTTATTTATTTATTTATCAGAGACAAGCTCTTGCTTGCTCTGTCACCCAGGCTGGAGCATAATGGCGCAATCTTGGCTCACTGCAACCTCAACCTCCTGGGCTCAAACGATCCTCCCACCTCAGCCTCCCAAGTAGCTCGAACTATAGGCACGTGCCACCATGCTCCACTAATTTTTGTATTTTTTTAGAGAGTGGGTTTTGCTGTGTTGCCCAGACTGCTCTTGAACTCCCGTACTCAAGTGATCCACCCACCTCGGCCTTTCAAAGTGCTGAGATTACAGGTGTGAGCCACCACATCCAGCCAATATGTATTTACTGATGAATAAATAGGAAGTGGTGGCTGGACGCGGTGGCTCATGCCTGTAATCCCAGCAGTTTGGGTAGCTGAGGTGGGCAGATAACGAGGTCAAGAAATCGAGACCATCCTGGCCAACATGGTGAAACCTCATCTCTATTAAAAGTACAAAAATTAGCTGGGCGTGGTGGCGCATGCCTATAGTCTCAGCTACTTGGGAGACTGAGGCAGAAGAATTGCTTGAACCCCGGAGGTGGAGGTTGCAGTGAGCTGAGATCGTGCCACTGCACTCCAGCCCGGCGACAGAGCGAGACTCCGTCTCAAAAAAAAAAAAAAAGGAAGTGGTATTTTTTGTATTTCCTGCTTTCTGCTCCCACTCCTCTGACACCTTCATTCTTTTAGGTTTGCCGGAAGATTTGGTTGGGTCTATTTGATGCTCGGACATCTTTAGTACCAGATTCCAGGGATCCTCAGAAAGTGAAGGAGTTTCTCCAGGAAAAATATGAGAAGAAGAGATGGTAAGGAGTAGGAAAGAGATTGCTATGGAAACGTGTTCAAGACATTCTTCATCTGACAGTCCAGTTTCTAGAGTTGAATTTGGCCTTCTCACAAAAGACTAGACTTGGGTCGATTCTGTTCCACTCACATTCAGTTACGGCTAAAATAAATCTACATGAAAGGACAACTTGTTCTCAGTCACTAACCCTGCAGATTTTATGTCCTCTCTTTTGGAGAGATAGTAGACTGATTGGAGTCGGGAGGTAGGCCTGTGGGTGTTCATTTTTATAGCTCAGCTGATCTTATGTATGGGGAGAGATGGCTGGAAGCACACATCCTATAGTTTTATTCCTTTAACCCATCATTTTATGATTTTTTTTTTTTTTTGAGACAAGGTCTCACTCTGTTGCCCCGGCTAGAGTGCAGTGCCACAGTCACAGCTTACTGCAGTCTCAGCTTCTTGGAGCTCAGGTGATCCTCCTACCTCATCCTCCCCAGTAACTGGGACTACAGGTGTGTGCCACCATGCCTGGCTAATTTATATATATATATATATATATATATTTTTTTTTTTTTTGAGACAGAGTCTCGCTCTGTCGCCCAGGCTGGAGTGCAGTGGCGTGATCTCGGCTCACTCCAAGTTCCACCTCCCAGGTTCACGCCATTCTCCTGTCTCAGCCTCCCGAGTAGGTGGGACTACAGGCGCCCGCCACCACACCTGGCTAATTTTTTGTATTTTTAGTAGAGACGGAGTTTCACCGTGTTAGCCAGGATGGTCTTGATCTCCTGACCTCGTGATCCACCCACCTTGGCTCCCAAAGTGCTGGGATTACAGGCATGAGCCACTGCGCCCGGCCTTAATTTTTATATTTTTTGTAGAAATGGGGTTTCACCACGTCGCCCAGGCTGGTCTGAAACTCCTGGGCTCAAATGATCTGCCTGCCTTGGCCTCGCAAAGTGCTGGGATTACAGGCGTGAGCCACCGTGCCCGGCCTTGTTTCATGATTTATATGTACAGTCAGCCCTCTGTATCTGTAGATTCTGCAACCATGGATCCAATCAACCTCACATCAAAAATATTTGGGAAAATAGGCCAGGCAAGGTGGCTCACGCCTATAATCCCAGCACTTTGGGAGGCTGAGGTGGGCAGACCACTTGAGGTCAGGAGTTCGAGACTAGCCTGGCCAACATGGTGAAACCCCATCCCTACTAAAAATACAAAAAAAATTAGCTGGGTGTGGGGGTGGACACTTGTAATCCCAGCTACTCTGGAGGCTGAGGCAGGAAAATTGCTTGAACCCAGGAGGCGGAGGTTGCAGTGGGCTGAGATCATGCCACTGTACTCCAGCCTGGGCAAAGAGAGAGAGACTGTCTCAAAAAAAAAAAAAAAAAAAAGTAGGGAACACAAAAAATAACAATACAACAATAAAAAATAATACAAATAAGGCCAGGCGTGGTGGCTCATGCCTGTAATCCCAGCACTTTGGGAGACCAAGGTGGGTGGATCACAGGGTCAGGACTAGTTCAAGACTAGCCTGGCCAACATGGTGAAACCCCGTCTCTACTAAAAATACAAAAAATTAGCCAGGCATGGTCATGGGCACCTGTAATCCCAGCTACTCAGGAGGCTGAGGCAGAGAACTGCTTGAACCCGGGAGGCAGTGGTTGCAGTCAGCCGAGATCGTGCCACTGTACTCTAGCCTGGGTGACAGAGTGAAACTCCGTCTCAAAAAATAATAATAATACAAATAAAAAGCAATACAATATAGCAACTATTGCATGGCATTTACATTGTATTAGGTATTATAAGTAACCTAGAGATGATTTAAAGTATATTAGAGGATATACATATTTGATGCAAATACTTCACCATATTATATAAGAGACTTGAGTGTCCCGTCCTCTGATTATGGAATTGTCAGGGGGATCCTGGAACCAGTTCCCTGAGGATACCATGGGACAACTATATTTTGTCTTCCTGATGAAGGAAACAGCATCTCCATTCTCCCTTACCTTTCCTCTCCCCTGGTATCACTTCTTGTGGGATCTCTGGGGTGTGTACATGTTGGGAGGTAACTGTGAGGTAGAGAAGAGAATGCAGAGAACAAAGAGATTGATGTGGATAAGACCACACTGTGGAGTCCCTCCTAGGGATGTCCTCAGGATTAAGCTGACACTTACAGAGTAGGGGCCACATACACTGTAGTGGAAGGGAATTGTCCCGGCAGGAGCTGGCAGGATGGAAGTGTGGATTGTGAGCACCTAGAGGATGAGGCGGCAGGCAGCTTTTCTATGGAGCTGAGAAGAAGGAGTCTGAAGAAACACCCAGGAAATAAAAGAGGGGGACCTTTGCCAGGTGTGGTGGCTCATGCCTGTAATCCCAGAACTTTGGAGGCTAAGGCAGGAGGATCACCTGAGGCCAACAGGTTGAGACCAGCCTGGGCAACATAGCGAGACCTCTTCTCTACAAATAATTAAAAAATTAGCCAGGCATGGTAGCATGTACTTGTTTGTGGTCCCAGCTACTTGGGAGGCTGAGGCAGGAGAATCACTTGAGCCTAGGTGGTTAAGGCTGTGTTGAGCCAACATTGCCCCACTGCACTCCAGCCTGGGCAACAGCGAGACCCTGTCTCAAAAAAACCAAAAGGTGTTCAAGGGGATGCTCAAGATAGGCAGAACTTTGCTAAGTTGCTCGGTTCCCTTCAAAAAAGGGAATCAGTAGAGAAAAATGAGCATAGATTTTGACTCCTGTGTCTTCCCAAACACCTCAGCTGAGCGTGGTCCAAAGTTTTATCCCTCTCTTTACAGCCTAACTATTCTTTCTCAAAGGTATGTCCCCCCAGACCAAGTCAAGGGGCCCACTTATACCAAAGGCAGTGCCTCCACCCCTGTGCAGGGCTCCATCCCAGAAGGGAAGCCCCTTCGGACACTTCTGGGTGATCCTGCACCGTCTCTCTCAGTTGCTGCCTCCACCTCAAGCCAGGTAACTCTCAGATCTGCTCATCATGTTTCTGTTGAGATTTGGGAGACAGGAGTGTCAGTTTCCTGAATCAGATTCCCCGGACTTAGCAGACAACAGTGCAGGAGCTGTGAGTTGGGTCTCGGCTCTGCTGTTAACCTGTATCTTGTATTTGTCACTTCTGGACCTCATATCTTTTGGAAGTCAGAACCTAACAGGAAGTGGTATTTAGGAAAGTCAGAATATCAGCTCCAAACCTGAGCATTCCATCAAAGAAACACAGAAGGGGCTGGAATATGGTGTCCAATACCTGGGAAGGTTGAGGAGTAACAGCCCTGGGGGCAGTGTTGGGCAATATTCCTGTATATCTCAGGGTTACCTTGGCTCATGTGCTGTAAAATGTGTGGTTCTTGGAGCAGGTGTACTGAGAAGATGAGGATGATATGAGCTGTGAGAGGGGCTAAGGCAGCTCCTGCCCAGGAATCTTCTAGGTTGAGGGCAGTTACTCACTGTCTTCTCTCTCTACCTGCCTATCTGAGGGCAACCTGGGGAGCCAGAGGAGGGCCTGGGGCATGTCTGGGATTCTAAGGGCTGTATGCATTCCTTCTCCTCCAAGCCCGTCAGTCAGTCTCACGCTCGGACATCCCAGGCCCGGAGCACTCAGCCACCTCCCCATTCCTCTGTCAAAAAAGCCAGTACTGACCTGCTGGCTGACATCGGTGGAGACCCCTTTGCTGCACCCCAGATGGCACCAGCTTTTGCTGCATTCCCTGCCTTTGGGGGTAAGTGGGTTTTGGGATGGGACCCTCCCTACAGCGTATATGCTTACAACATGAGAGATCCAGTCCCTGGAGGTAACCGTGGCTCTAGATCTTCTCATGCAAACAAATGTGAGGGTCACTCTGAAGCAGTGAGGCTGGGAGGACTGGGGTCAAATAAGTACAGCCAGGATTATGTTTGGGGGTTTGATCCTAAAACATTATAGTTGAGGGCTCCTAGCACTTCCTTTTAGAACACTGGAAATAGCCTTTTTTTATTATTTTCTGTCTCTGTTAAAATGGGAGGAGGGGGATTATCATGTGTTCCATTTCACCAAAGATTATTCTTCCCCCAAATCAGCAATAGCCAGTAGAGGGTTCAGCAGCATAGAACCTGTTTTCCCTTTTTAAAAATTTTCAAGCCAGACACAGTGGCTCACACCTGTAATCCTAGCATTTGAGAGGCTGAGGTGGGCAGATCACCTGAGGTCAGGAGTTCAAGACCAGTCTGGCCAACATGGTGAAACCTCATCTCTACTAAAAAGAAAAAAAAAATTAGCCAAGTGTGGTGGCACGTGCCTGTAGTCCCAGCTACTTGGGAGGCTAAGGCAGGAGAATTGCTTGAACCTAGGAGGTGGAGGTTGCAGTGAATCACAATTGCATCACTGGACTCCAGCCTAGGTGACAGAGTGAGACTCCGTCTCAAAAAAAAAAAAAAAAAAAAAAAAATTCAAGCTCCTTCCTCCATGAAAAAAAAATTTTCATGCTCCAAACTAGGCCCTGACAAAAATGTTAATGCCTCACGGAGTAAGGACAGAAGAGGGCAGGGAGTGAACCTGGAGGCCCTGGGTGCCCCTGTTCCCCTGTGTGGGTCTGGCTCTTGGCCCCAGGCCCCACCCATTTCCCTCTGAAGAGAACCCTGTGGAAAGGCAGATGTCCCATAAGAGTGGCCTTTGGCCTTTAGAATTAGTAGCTATATTACATGGATAGGCATATACATTTTCTTTTCTTTTTCTGTTGTGTGTGTGTGTGTGTTTTTTTTTTTTTTTTTTTTTTGAGTCAGAGTCTCATTCTGTCACCCAGGCTAGCGTAGAGTGGCACAATCTCGGCTCACTGCTAGCTCCACCTCCCAGGTTTAAGCAATTCTCATGCCTCAGCCTCCAAGGTAGCTGGGATTACAGGCATGTACCACCACGTCCAGCTAATTTTTATATTTTTAGTAGAGACAGATTTCACCATGTTGACCAGGCTGGTCTTGAACTTCTGACCTCAAGTGATCTGCCCACCTCGGCCTCCCAAAGTGCTGGAATTACAGGCGTGAGCTACCACACCCGACAATTTTCTATATAACCTTTATGTTTCTTCCACCTACAGGCCAGACACCTTCCCAAGGAGGCTTTGCCAACTTTGATGCCTTTAGCAGTGGCCCCAGCTCTTCTGTGTTTGGAAGCCTCCCTCCAGCTGGTCAAGCCTCGTTCCAGGCCCAGCCAACTCCTGCAGGTAAACTGTGCCCCACTGGCTTCCTTTCTCTTCCAACCGTGTCCATTTGTTCATGTCCATAAATCACCATTCATATCCTCACTATCCTAAAGAACTGCTCAAAGCAGCAAAGCACAAAGAGAAGCAGCTCCAGGAGAGGATGAGCGTGTCTGACACATTCTTGTCAGGGAGAAGGGGCTCTACTGTTCTGCTTTTTCATGAAAGGAAAATGACTAAGATTGCAGCAGGAGCTGTGTGGGTTATACACTAGGAAACTTTTCACTAGGAAGTATGGAAGACCTGAGTCCTAGAAAAATTGAAAATGGACGTGACTTTTTCTCTTAAGGTGCTCTTGTCTGCATAGTACGCTGTCCCAAAGGGTCAAGGGTCAAGGTAGTCTCCAGAAGTCCTCATCCATCCCTCTAAGACCAAAGGCCTGTAAACTCTGTGTTGCTGCCAGCCACAATGGCTCACGCCTGCAATCCTAACACTTTGGGAGGCCGAGGTGGGAGGATTGCTTGAGCCCAGGAGTTTGAGGCTGTAGTGAGTGATTATTGTCCCATTGCACTCCAGTCTGGGTGACAGAGTGAGACCCCGTCTCAAAACAAACGAACGAACAAACAAAACCAAATAAACTATGTTATTTAGCCATTGCAAGAGACTCTTCAGGCCTTCTTAAAGCATTCTGCTCCTTCCTAAGCTCTACACGTTGAGTCTTCATAGCCTTTGGGTGCCTTCTGCCTTTGGACACCCTGGACACATGGGAGGGCAGCTGCAGTGCTCGCTGTCAGGCTCAGATGTCTGGGGAAAAGCCAGTGACGTACACTCTTTCTCCCTTCCTCTACCCACCCTTCTCTTCTCCACCCTCACTGCCAGCCAGTCGGATGCTAACTGAAAGTTACAGCTTTGGTAAGTTATTATCCCCACCCCAGAGCCTACCCAAGTGCCTCTGATTATAGAGTTTTGAGGGCTGGAAGGAACCCTTAAAATTTGGCCATTTGACAGATAAGGCAGTTAAGCAATTTCCCTAGTCATGCAGGCCACAGAGTGACCAAGCTGAGACCAGAGCCCAGACTTCTTGACTCATGCTCTGCCCACAGCCTTCTCACTGTGCCACTGTGAGCTGATTAGCTGCTTTTGTTTTTATTTTATCGTTTTGGAGGGCTATAAGAAGAAACATTTCATATTGATAAAAGTTGGCTGGGCGTGGTGGCTCACACCTGTGATGCCAGCACTTTGGGAGGCCCAGGTGGGCAGATCACCTGAGGTCAGGAGTTTGACATAAGCCTGGCCAACATGGTGAAACACCGTCTCTACTCAAAATACAAAAATTAGCTGGGCATGGTGGCAGGCGCCTGTAATCCCAGCTACTCGGGGGACTGAGGCAGGAGAATCACTTGAACCTGGGAGACAGAGGCTGCAGCGAGCCGACATCCTGCCACTGCACTCCAGCCTGAGTGACAGAGTAAGACTCTTGTCTCAAAAAAAAAAAAAAAAGTTAAAATTCACAAAGAGGTTCTCAAAATTATGTACTTAAAATAATTGACTGCATACCCATGAGATTCACGAAGCAAAAACTATTAGACACAATCAGAATTTAATAAGCCAAAGGACTAGGAGACTATAATATGCTTTCCCACATGACTAACAGACAAGTAAGAAATAAACTATAGGAAACAAAATCTCCATAAATTCTAACAAAGACAAATCACATAGGTCACATTTTGGTTTTTGTTGTTGTTTTGTTGTTTGTGTGTTTTTTGAGATAGAGTCTTACTCTGCTGCCCAGGCTGGAGTGCAATGGGGTGATCTCATTCAAGCGATTCTCCTGCTTCAGCCTCCTGAGTAGCAGGATTACAGGCGCATGCCACCATGCCCGGCTAATTTTTGTATTTTTAGTAGAGATGGGGTTTCACCATGTTGGCTAGGCCGGTCTCAATCTCCTGACCTCAAGTGATCCGCCTGCCTTGGCCTCCCAAAGTTCTGGGATTATAGGCATGGGCCACTATGCCTGGCCATAGGTCACATTCTGTATGATAAAAGATGACACAAACAAAGCTTAAAGGTATGAAACAGATGGAGAGAAGATACAACATGGAAAACAGATGGAAATTAGTATCCATAAAGTATTTTTAAAATTCCTGTGAATATGAAAATATAATAATGGACAAGACATATAAGCAGGTAACACCCAGAAAAAAAAATATGAAAATAGGCCAGGCGCGGTGGCTCATGCCTATAATCCCAGCAGTTTGGGAAGCTGAGGCAGGTGGATCTCCTGAGGTCAGGAGTTCAAGACCAGCCTTGCCAATATGGTGAAACCCTGTCTCTGCTAAAAATACAAATATTAGCCGGGCGTGGTGGCAGGCGCCTGTAATAGCAGCTACTTGGGAGGCTGAGGCAGGAGAATCACTTGAACCCGGGAGGCGGAGGTTGCAGTGAGCAGAGATCGTGCTGTTGCGCTCCAGCCTGGGCGACAAGAGCGAGACTTTGTCTCGAAAAAGAAAAAAACAAAAGAAAATATCCTCAACCTAATTAATCGGAGAAATGCAAACTAGGATAAGATAGTTTTGCACATCATGTTGGCAAAATTTTTAGATTGATAATGGCCAGTATTATGTGGGGGAAAAGGACCTTCTTGTGCGCTGTTGGCAGGAATTGTACATTGGTGCAGGAATATTCGATTTAGTAAGAAAGGTATGCTCCTAGGAATGGGAGCACTCGAGGAAACAGCCTATATAAAGTTGTTATAGATGCGTCCCTTCTGAAATGCCTTCCCAGTACAATTGATTGCTCTAAAGACAGAGTTTTTTTTGTTTTTGTTTTTGTTTGTTTTTTTTAGACGGAGTCTCACTCTGTCACCCAGGCTGGGGTGTAGTGGCACAATCTCGGCTCACTGCAAACTCCACCTCCCGGGTTCACGCCATTCTCCTGCCTCAGCCTCCTGAGTAGCTGGGGCCACAGGCACCCGCCACCACACCTGGCTAATTTTTTGTGTTTTTAGTAGAGACAGGGTTTCACCGTAAAGACAGTTTTTGGGGCAGACTCAGAGAGAAGGAAGGGCTCAGCTCCACGGATGTCCCAAGCATTAAACCTTTTGTCCACTATCTGGCTGTCTCAAAAAGCAGTCAGTCACTGGGCGCAGTGGCTCATACCTGTAATCCCGGCACTTTGGGAGGCTGAGTGGGGTGCATCATTTGAGGTCAGAAGTTTGAAACCAGCCTGGCCTACATGGTGAAACCCCTCTCTACCAAAATACAAAAATTAGCCAGGCATGGTGGTACGTGACTGTAGTCCCAGCTACTGGGGAGGCTGAGGCAGGAAGATTGCTTGAACCCGGGAGGCTGAGGTAGCAGTGAGCTGAGATTGCGCCACTGCACTCTGGGTGACAGAGCAAGACTCTGTCTCAAACAAAACAAAAACAGTCAATCTACAGCCAAACCCAGAGCCAAGGAACATTTCCGAGGATCCTGCCATTGTTGGGTGCCTTCATGCATTATGTCCATGAGGAAGGAAAGAGCTTCCCTTTGCAGGAAACTGGCTCAACTTGGCCCAGATCTAATGCTGATAATTGGCAGAACCACTTCCCACTACACCATGATCATGCAGGTGTTCCCGTGAGTGTGACTTAGCTGTTGGGTGTGAACTGAGAGAGGAGATTTTGAGAGGTGGGTGTCTCTTCTGACAAACCTGCTTTTATTTTTATATTTCTGAGGGGGAGTATGGAGAGAGGGGTTTACAAAACTGCTTCTCTCCCTCAAACTGTGATAAGGCAGGGTAGAAATCTAGCTGCGTGGTATAAGAAGCGCATGAAGGCCCGGTGTGGTGGCTCATGCCTGTAATCCCATCACTTGGGGAGGCTGAGGTGGGCAGATCACCTGAGCTCAGGAGTTTGAGACCAGCCTGGGCAACATGGCAAAACTTCATTTCTACCAAAAATACAAATAATTAGCTGGCCATGGTGGTGCGTGCCTGTAGTCCCAGCTACTCAGGAGGCTAAGGTGGGAGAATCAGCTGAGCCCTGAAGGTCGAGGCTGCAGTGAGCTGAGATCATGCCACTGCACTCCAGCCTGGGCAATTGGAATGAGACCCTGTCTCAAAAAAAAAAAAAAAAGTGCATGAAATGAAAAGCAAACAGGAGTGCAGGTGTTTCTTGGGCCACCGCCTCCTTTGTGAGAATGCACCCTCTGTGCAAAGGGCCAACCCCGCCTGGGCTAGGGATGGTTCTGCCCCCTAGTGTCCACAGGGAGGCACAGCATGGCCTGCAGCCTCTCTCCCAGCCTGGTCCTCACTGGGTAAAGCTCCTGGAACATGCAGGACCACAGCAGCACAGAGTCAGCCATCCGAGGAGAGGGAGCCGTGCTTGCGTGGAAATTCCACATACTGTACTTGGAGGCAGGCAGGGAAAGGCCTCGGCTGGGAGAGTCAGTAGAGGATCCAACACCATGCTGCTGGCTTTTTTTTTTTTTTTTTGGAAACAGTCTTGCCCTGTCGCCCAGGCTGGAGTGCAGTGGCTCAATCTTGGCTCACTGCAGTCTTCCTCTTCCAGGTTCAAGTGATTCTGGTGCCTCAGCCTCCCATGTAGTTGGGATTACAGGTATGCACCACCACGCCCAGCTTATTTTTGTGCTTTTAGTAGAGACAGGGTTTTGTCATGTTGGCCAGGCTTGTCTTAAACTCCTGACCTCAAGCGATCTGCTTGCCTCAGCCTCCCAAAGTGCTGGGATTATAGGTGTGAGCCACTGGGCCTGGCCCCACCCAGGTGGCTTTCTAGCCTGTCTTGCATCCTGTGGATTAGAAAGGATTGATGACCAAGTAAGCACAGTGGCATTGTAGCCTTGCCCAGGAGGAAGCTGGCAGCCAGCACTCATTCATCTAGAAAGCCCAGGCATTTAGGAAGGAGGTGGCAAAGGAGAGCACTGTCTTACAAGTGCTGACACTCAGTGAGAGGGAGCGGGGCTTCAGGACCTGGCAGCAGGTAGGCACTGGGCACTTCGTCTTCCCTGCTAGATTCTCAGCTTCACCCATTTAGGGCCCGGGTCGCTGTTATTTATGCATAGTGCCTGGCATGTGGAAGATCTCCCTTTTTTTTTTTTTTTTTTTTGAGACGGAGTCTCACTCTGTCACCCAGGCTGGAGTGCAGTGATGCGATCTCGGCTCACTGCAAACTCCACCTCCCGGGTTCACGCCATTCTCCTGCCTCAGCCTCCTGAGTAGTTGGAACTACAGGCACCCGCCACCAAGCCTGGCTAATTTTTTTTTTTTTTTTTTGTATTTTTAGTAGAGACGGGGTTTCACCGTGTCAGCCAGGATGGTCTTGATCTCCTGACCTCATGATCCGCCCTCCTCGGCCTCCCAAAGTGCTAGGATTACAGGCATGAGCCACCACACCTGGCCAGATCTCCCTTTTTTTTTTTTTTTTTTTTTTTGAGACGGAGTTTCGCTCTTATTGCCCAGGCTGGAGTGCAATGGTGTGATCCTAGCTCACTGCAACCTCCACTTCCCGGGTTCAAGTGATTCTCCTGCTTCAGCCTCCGAAGTAGCTGGGATTACAAGTGCCTGCCACCATGCCTGGCTAATTTTTGTATTTTTAGTAGAGACAGGGTTTCGCCATGTTGGCAAGGGTGGTCTCGAACTCCTGACCTCAAGTAATCTGCTCGCCTCGGCCTCTGAAAGTATTGGGATTACAGGCATGAACTGCCGCGTCCTGTCAATAAAGCCTCTTTCCATCTGGACCCTCCTTTTACATTCACAGCAGCCCAGTGTGGTCGATAGGGTCCCAAGATAGAGACGAGACTTTGATGTGCAGACAGGAGGCTTTCTTAAAATGACAGGGACTCAGCCTCTTCCCCTGAGACAAGATTGCTTGGAATTTCCAGGACTCTTGGCCCTCAGCTGTTTTGTAAGATTTCCATGTGGGCCTTGCCCTCTGTGCTTTTTCTTTTTGGCTCTGAAGAAGAGGCAGGGCAGGAGAACCCGGCAGCGGGGCTGGCCCCATGAACAGTGCGTCCAGGCTCAGGGCACTGGGGTGGCCTCCCGAGAAGCAGCGGCTAAATGGGGAAGGGACAGTGCTGACAGCTGGAGGCTGCACAGGCCAGGAGCCTCCTGAGTGTGATGGGACTTGCTGTCCTCCATGGTGCCTCTGCCTGCCCCTCCCTGCCATGTTCTGATAAATGGAAATGCGGGCTTGAGGAAAAGACAGGCTTTTCCATCTCTTGAGGGAAAAGTGGGACATGAAAGCCAAACTGGAGCAGGAGGAGGACAGCCTGACCTGGGGACGAGCTGCTTTCCTCTCCGCAGCGCAGCTTTGAGCACAGGGGACACGGAGAACGGCTGGGCTGTCACCTTGCCCAGAACTCTTGGTGGGAGATAAGACCTCCTGAACTGGGTGGTCCCTGAGAAAATGGGCTGCCTCAGAGAACCCAGCAGGCACCTGTCATGCCATGACTCCAATCCATCACCACCACCACCACCACCTCCATCTGCTCTCCTGCCCCTCCCGCCCTGTCTTACCTCAGCTCTCCCTGTTGTATTTTCAACAACTGCCCAGGGAGCAGCCAGGGGACTCCATTTGGTGCCGCTCCCCTGGCACCCACCAGTCAGCCAAACAGCCTCGCAGACGTGGGCAGCTTCCTGGGACCCGGGGTGCCCGCTGCAGGTGTTCCTAGCAGGTAGGTACAGACAGTGGGCAGTCTGCTGTAGGGCAGGAGAGCCGCCCGAAGCCTGGCCATGCTCCTCCCAGCCCCATCGGCATCTCCTGGCGGTTCTCCCCTCCCCTCCTCTCCCTCACTCACCCTGGAGAGCAGGGTTGGCATCTCCTGGCCCCTTGCTCAGGTTTGATTGGCCCTGGCAGCTGTGTATGACTTCTCTTTCCCCGTGTTGTAGCCTCTTCGGGATGGCTGGCCAGGTCCCCCCGCTCCAGTCTGTCACGACAGGCGGCGGCGGCAGCAGCACAGGGCTGGCCTTTGGAGGTAAGTCCTGCCTGTGGAGACCCAGGGGAGCGGACCTGAGGCCAGGAGGAGTCTAAGGACTCTGGACAGGGTGGGAAGGGGAGAGATTGAGAGGAATGCTCAGGCATCACAGGATGAAGCACATGAGAAAAAAAGTAACCATCTCTCTCTTTCCTGCTGCTCCCCATTCCACCTGGGCAGCCTTCACTAACCCTTTCACAGCTCCCGCCGCCCAGTCCCCGCTGCCTTCCACCAACCCGTTCCAGCCCAATGGCTTGGCGCCAGGTAAGCCTCCAGCATGGTCCCTTGTCCTGACCATCTGAGACTTCCAAGGCACACATTACCCTGCAGCCTCTCCCTTAACCCTTTGTCTCACGCTGTCGGGAGAAGCAGACAGCCTGGTTCTTCCCCTGCCCACACGGTGCCAGGCCACCTAGCACCCAGGTCACAGAGCCAGATTTTAGAATTAGAAGCACACAGGCGGCTACTTACCGGAGACCGCACTGAAGACTGTTTTAGAGTTGACTGACAGTGGCAGCGATTCTCCTGTCTCCAGCCCTCAGCAGTGTCCCTTTGGGCACCCAGCCCCAGTCCCTTCTGTGTCCCGAAGCTTAAGCCACCTGAAACACTCACGCTGTTCCCTGCTTCCATCAACTCCAGGCCTGTTGTCTCCTCTCACCCTGGCCCTCCCCAGCCTCTGCTGCTCTCCCCTCAGACTCATGCTGGCTGAAGCCTTGAGGCTGGGGAGAGAGGAATAAGAGCAAACACAGAAGAGCTGTGTGGTGGGCCCAGTGCTGAGGGCTTTGTGGCCCTGATTTGATCTTCACAGTAGCCCTATGAGACGGACTGTCCCCATTTTAGAGATGAGAACTGAAGCACAGACAGCGTTAGAAGTTTGTGCCGTTTTTGCAGTTTAGTGGGAGGCTAGCCCAGTCCTGCACCGCGCCCGTGCCTGGAACTACCATGCCCTCCCTGCCACGTACCCCCGGGCAGGGAGAGGGCAGGGTTGTTTGGTGGTGTGAGAAGCAGAAGAGTTCCATGGCTGGGTCCCTCGTTCCTCATGTCAGGAAAAAACTATATCCCATTTTCCCATCTTGGAGGGACTTAGGAAAAACAGTTCTCCAGCCCACCTTCCAGAAGTTCACCTGAGCCTCCCGTCTTTCACTCCATAGGGCCCGGCTTTGGGATGAGCAGTGCTGGGCCTGGCTTCCCCCAGGCAGTGCCACCCACCGGAGCCTTTGCCAGCTCCTTCCCAGCACCGCTGTTCCCCCCGCAGACCCCGCTGGTTCAGCAGCAGAATGGTAAGAGCTGTAGATGGACAACCCCTTTCACCCCATCCCATCTCTGCATAGAGATCAGTTAGTTGTTCCTCCGACCTCATCAGAGCCCATGCAGTGCCCTTTCTGACCAGCAGGGGGGACCAGGGAAGCACCAGACCCGCCCGGGTACTTCCACTGCTCTGTTCCCTTACTCCCCCGGTTTAGGAGGGCCCCCCTTGCTGTCCGCCTGCAGGAAGGCAGGCTGGTGTCAGCTGAGTGACTGCTCTCGCCCCCTAGGCTCTTCCTTCGGGGACTTAGGATCAGCCAAGTTGGGGCAGAGGCCACTGAGCCAGCCAGCTGGGATCTCCACCAACCCCTTCATGGTGAGTGTCCCAGCAGGGGTGCTGTGGTAGGGCTCGTGGGCTTTCCCTCTGGGACAATCCTTCCAGAAGAGGCTGATGTGAGGTGGCCCCTGTGCCCCTTCCTCGTGAAGGTCTGCATTGTCCAAGCCAGGGCTGAGCTTGGGCCTCAGCTCTTCTGGGCACTGGCATCTCCCATGCTGTTCCAGCCCTGCCCTTGGCTCCCTTCTCCCTCACTTTCCTTTTTTTTTTTTTTTTTTTTTTTTTGAGACAGCCTCACTCTGTCTCCCAGGCCCAATCTCAGCTCACCGCAACCTCTACCTCCTGAGTTCAAGCAATTCTCCTGCCTCAGCCTCCCAAGCAGCAGGGACTACAGGTGTGCACCACCGCACATGGCTAATTTTTGTATTTTTAGTAGAGATAGGGTTTTCCCGTGTTGGCCAGGCTGGTCTTGAACTCCTGACCTCAGGTGATCAGCCCACCTTGGCCTGCCAAAGGGCTGGGATTACAGGCATGAGCTACCGTGCCTGGCCTTTTCTCCCTCACTTTCCCACTGCCCTCAGCATAGCGATTTTTCAGGAGAAAGGACTCCTGGCTGCCTTTCTTCTAAGCTTCCAGTTCCTCTCCCCTAACTGGAAAATGTATTGTTCTTTCTTTCCAGACTGGACCCTCATCAAGCCCATTCGCCTCCAAGCCTCCACCCACCAACCCCTTCTTGTAGCACTGTGTTTTTGGGGGGCCTCTTCCCTGCCTTCTGGGGCCCCTCTGCTCCCTAGAGCTCTGGTGACCACTTGCCTGTGGGCATTTCTATGGGCCTTGGGGATGGTGGAGGTGCTAATGCTTTGCTTGGGGCCTACAGGTGAAAGGTGGCTGCCCTCAGATTCCACAAAGCCTCTGCTCCCCTCCCTCGTCCCACCCTCACCCAGGCAGGAAGCCCAGGAGGAGTGCGGGCAGGTCCTGACCTGGAGGAGTGATGGTTGAGGGGGAGGGATTTTTTTCAAATGATCAGTCCCCTGTGGAACAGCTCTTCCCTGGGCCTAGCTCGCCAGCGCTGTGCTCCTCATGGACGGGAGCGCAGTGGGGAAGGTAGGGGAAAGATGAGGCACAGTGTTGATGGGGCAGTGACCAGACAGTCCTGAGACCCAGAAGGCCCAGGTGGCCCAAGTGCTCTTGGTGGCCCAGCTTGGCCAGCACACGCTTTCCTCCTGCAGCACCCCCTGCTGAAGGGGTCCCCCATTGTTTTGCTTCCCCAGCGCCCAGGATGAGCGGTTTACCATCGAGCTCACCCGGGCCCGGCTCCTGTCAAGCACTTTAGTTAGCTGTTGGTGTCATGTTTGGATACCAGTGTTTTATATTTATACATAGAGAGGATTTTCTAATATAGCCTATTATATATAAATAGATCTATCTATATGCACATACATACATATATACACACACCCAGCCGATCTCCCGCTCCCAGACTGCTCTCGTATGTGGGGAATGGGATGAATCCCCATCTGTGCCTCGACCATCAAAGCCGGAGCTCCAGGGCTGGAGGGGGGCAGCCATGTGTCCTGACCCCCACCATCCCCAGAGCCTGGGTTTTCCAGGGAAAGGCTTTGTGCAATTGCCTGGTCTTTTTTTTTTTTTTTTTTTCTCCATGTGCCTCCCTGTCCCCAAATCTCTGCACCAAAGCTCATTGCAGGCAATGTTGGAAAAGAACTGCATTTGAACGAAAGAGAAAATGGCGCCTGTGGTTTTGCTTCAGGCCACTTTGAGGGGTTGCAGGTCAGTCAACATGACTGATCCTTGACCTTGCTCTGCTGGGCTGGACTGCCTGGGCCAGTGATAATGCTGCCATTGGCCAGAGACAGGGCAGAGCCCATCCCTGTCTGAACAAGAGTCCCGCATTAGCAATGAGAAGAAGCGTGGCGGGAGAGGAGCCACCACTGCCGGGGACTGGAGTTTGTTGGATGTGAGGGGAATGCCCACTGGGGCCAGGGTGGGCAAAGGAGGTTGGTGCCAATGTGGTGCTGGAAGTAGACCCCTCCTGGGTCTGGAACATTCTCTGCCCCAGGCTCTTTCCACCTGGGGATGTTGTGGCAACATCCAGCCGTGGTGTCTGGGCTATTTGTGTGGTGACAAGACAGACCTGGTCAGGGGGCGGGTGGCAAACACCTCACCTGGCTGGGCAGAGGCCACCTTGCTGTTTGGCCCAAGGCCAGGTGAGGCCCCTCCCTTTCCACCATTGCCCTGGCCCCGTGGCCATTCATTCTTGGGGTGTGTCTGGGTCTTCCACAGAGAGCAGCAAAGAGATATGGGAGTTGGGTGATCAGTGTATTTACTTTGCAGATTTTTCTGGAAATAACCTCTAGCTGCTGCTATTTGCAAGGCTGGGATTGGCCTCCCTGTCTTTTCCAACAATCAGGACCCATCCTGTCTGTTCCTGTTCTTCTCCCAGCCTCTGCCCTCCTTCTGTCTCCTGGGTGGTCTCCCGCTTCGCTCCTGGCCTTTGCATGTTCCATCTCTTCTCTTTCTCCCCTCTTCGCCACCCTAGATTATCTCTGTGTCCCTCTACCTAATTCTCTTACCAGTTCTTTCCTTTCCGCTTAGAGCCGGAGGGAGGGAAGCTGGAATCTGTTATGGTGTATTAGGGGGAGGAGCCTTTCTGTTATTTCCCCCCAGCTTCCATCACCCTTCCCTTAATGCCAGGAGCGCCGAGGTTTGGAACTGAGGCTAAACCGAAGGGCTTTCCCCTGCTTCTGTCACCCTGTGCTGTCTCCTGGCATCTCCTCACTATCTGGGTCCAGGCCCGGGTCCTCCCTGCAGACTCCCTCCCCTCCAGCCCACAAGGACTCCAGCCTGCTGGCTGGTGATAGCTGGATGAGCAGTAAGAAGTTAACGCCAGGTCAGCCTCGGGCCCCAGGGTTCCCTGGGCACAGGCTGACACTAGGAGCTGCTCTCCTTGGCCGGGGACAGCTCCAGCAGCTCAGGCTCCAGCCCTCCAATGAGCCGCCTCTCCTGGAGAGTAGCAAAGAATGGAGAAAGGCCTGCTTGAGAGGAAATGGAGAAAACATTGCCTGGTAGCTGCAGATTCAAACCCACCACACACACCACGGGGCTAGAGTGACTCACCTGGGCTCACACCAACTTCTGGCCAATGCGGGGACCATGCTCTGCAGACAGCAGTCCTCTAGCATGGCCCCAGCATTCAGCCGGTCGGTCACCTGTGGGCCATCCCCATGTGTGAGGAAGCAGGAGTCAGCCACCAAGTGTCTCCACATCGGAGCTTGCGGGTCAGACCTGTGGGCCAGGGGATGGGAGCAGGGCTGAGGGTAGGGGCTGAATGTGTGGCTCTGTCCCTGTGTTGCCTTCCACAGAGGAGCAAGGCCTCAGGCTGAGGAAGGAGGGGCACGCTGGAACAGCCTAGTCTCCTCCCCGTGGATTCCCCCAAACCCATAACATTCTTCCATAGGGGCTGAGAACGCAGTGCCCCGTCCCTGACAGGGATGAAAAGTGAACCCCTCAGGTCAGGAGAGGCAGAGTTGAGGTTCTGCCACTTCCTGTCCCTGGGGAGCCACTCAAGTTACCAGGGCTACCGGCTGAAATAAATCTTTTCCGGGTAGGGCCAAGGGCAGTGTGTTGCCAAGGCAACTGATGTAGGCCAGTTGTGTGACTCCAGGCTTGTCCTGGTACTCAGTGGGTCCAATCACCTGGCATTGATCACCTGGCATTGATCAGCACCCACCCCACCCCTGAGGCTTGCCCAGGCCCTCAGATCCCTGCTCGTCCTGCCTTTCCTGCCCATGTGTCACCCAGCACCCAAGGTTCAGTGACACAGGGTGGTTTGGAGCTGGTCACTGTCATAGCAGCTGTGATTTCACAAGGAAGGGTGCTGCAGGGGGACCTGGTTGATGGGGAGTGGGAAGGGGAAGGTATAAAGAGATCTTCCTCAGGTATCTTCAAGCCTCAGGGAGTAAAAAAGACTCCTGGGCCCGGAGTGCAGCAGGGACAGGGGCCCTTTGGTGGCCTCTTTGAGGCAGCAGCAGGACTGGGAGGGGGAGGGGTGTGCACATGTCCTTTGTGTCCCTGCCCCTTTGCACATGGTGCCTGTATCAAGGCCCTTGGCCACGTGGGGCTATGGCCTTGAACACAGTCCGGTTTTGTTGGCCACTTACGGAGCCATTGCCTCTGTGGCCAACACCCAACACTGGGCAGTTGCCGAGCCCCGCCCCACAGCCCCCCTGCCCCACACCACCTGTGCTTCGAGCCTCTCCTGCACCCCAGTGGGGCTTTGGCTTACCAGAGGTCACCTGGAGCAGGCCCTGGGTCCCACCTGCCTGCTGGCTGGGTGCTGGTTGGTTCCCTGCATCTCCCTCTCAATGTGACCTTGAAATAGGTGTGTGAGGACCCCAGCTCCATGCACACAGCACTTGCCTCCCATATTCCCACTCACGTGGGGCCCCTTCCCCAGGAAGCAGGAAGTGTGGCGGGAAGCCCTGCCCACCCTGCTCAGGCTGCCCTGGCCCTTGGGCTAGGTTTGGGTCCTTGCATCTGTTCTCTTGTTCTGTCTTTGTCATATCTTGTTCCTTCCCTGAGGGAGCTCCTCCCTGAATGCCATCTTTATGGGGGCTGCATGTTGGCCTCTCCTCCCTGACCCTCGGCTTTCCCCTTTAGGCACCTTACTTGCCTTGGGTGATATCTCAGGGTCCTCTAAGGTCCCACCGGGTGTCACCTGCTGGTTTGTCTGGTGCACCTTCACCCCCATCCCCTTGGAGGGGGTCAGTGGTCCTTGGATCAGAACTGAGTGCAAAAATGTCCAATTCCCAGCCCAATCGCAATTTTTTCAAGAAGCAAAGGGTACCTCCACCAGGAAGTCCACACGTCCATGGTCAGAGCCTTCAGGTGGTCCCGGGGTAGTATTTTTGGGCAGTGGTGGCAAGGAGGGGCCCAGAGCAATGGGGCAGCTCGAGGGGGTCTTCCTGAGAGATGGCCTCTTCCTCCGAGGTCTCCTTCAGTGGCCACTTGACTGGGTTCCAGCGGGTATGGTCTGTGCACAGGGACTACCCCCTGAGCTTACTTAGCCCAAGTCACCTCCTATCACCCCAAACTCTCAAGAAAATCTCCAGCTCAGAAATAATCCAGAGCAGTGCTCAGTGGCAGTGGCTCCTTTGGTTACTTGGAAGGGCACAAAACCACTCCTGGATGGGAAGGGGGTACACACAGGAAGGACACCTACAGGCCGAGCGGGGCGTGGCAGGAGCCAGCAGGGTGCATGGAGGCCCCGTTCCAAAGCCCTCTAATCGCCAGCGCCACCACCGCTGCCACAAGACCGATCACTGGCCTCACACCGAGGCTTTCTCGGTTGCCCCGACGACGTGTCCGGACCGCAGTCAGCTGATCGGTAGAGACGCCCCCACGCTCTCTGCCCCTATAAAGGCTCAGTCTTGGGGTCGAGGCCGCCTCTCTTGGACTTCCCTACTCAAACTCCAGTTGTTCCCGGGCGACGTGAGGATTAGTCTCGTGGGGTGGGGGTTCCTGAGCGGTCGGCGGAGGGAGGGAGGTAGTGGGGAGCCCAGGCCAGGGGCAACAGTCACCGGGACACTCGCTGTGCGCAGAGTCCTTGCCCCAAACTTCCAGTCAGGAGCCCGGGAGAGACGCTGGGCATCAAGACGGGTGGCAGCCTGCCCGGCCGCTGCTCCCGGCCCGCCGAGTTCGCCACCTCACCCCCACCCCTGCTGGCCTCTCCCCGTGCTCAAGACACGAGACCCAGCCGTCTCTGCCTCTTCTGCAGCCACTTTATTGCCTTCGCCCCTGAATGAAGCCCGCAGGCGGCGGCCCCGGGGAGAGCCGGGAATGGCCGCCGTGCCCCTCAGCCAGCCGCTGCCCTGGGCCTGCCCTGCCGACGTGCGGCTCTGCGGCCACCTGCGCGCAGACCCGCCGCGTCCCGAGTGTTCCGAGAGCGAGCAGAAGTTTCGCGCGTGCCGAGCCCGGCCCCAGAGCAGCCTGAGCCTGGCGGGTGCGTGCACCACCAGCAAGTGCGCAGACGCGCGCCAGCACCACCTGATCGTCCTCTACACCCGCGACAGCAGCCTGCGCGTGGCGGCGGCAGGCGAGGCGGAGCAGCAGGCGTGATACAACACCCTGCTCGAGGAGCGCGGTGATGCCGGTGAGGCCCGAGCCCCGGGCTTCCGGGGGCCTCGGGGGCTTCTGGCTGTGGTTTCTCCGTGGCTCGCCCCTCCCCCAGGTCGCCGAAAGTTCAAACATTAAAGGGGCAGGTTTAGAGTTCTCCGGGCACAGGCCCGGCGCGGTGGCTCACGCCTATAATCCCATTAGTTTGGGAGGCCAACGCGGGCGTATCACCTGAGGTCAGGAGTTCGAGACCAGCCTGGCCAACATGGTGAAACCCCATCTCTACTAAAAATACAAAAATTAGCCGGGCGTGGTGGCACATGCCTGTAATCCCAGCTACTCAGGAGACTGAGGCAGGAGAATCGCTTGAACCGGGGAAGCGGAGGTTGCAGTGAGCCAAGATCAACCACTGCACTCCTAGGTAACAGAGCTAGACTCTGTCTCAAAAAAAAAAAAAAAAAAAAAAGAGTTCTCCAGGCACAATGACGAGGCCCAGGTGCTCAGGGACCCTCCTATGAGCACCTTCAGACTCCCTGTCCCCCATCCCTGAGACCCCAGCTTCTGCGGACCAGTCAAGTGGCCTGAGCCGTCCGGGGTGTCTGGGAGAGGGGATCGAGCAAGCAGCCCTTAAGACCTTGGCGAGGCTGGGGACAGCAGCCTTCTACCCTAAGGGGCGGGGTGGGGGCTACATAACCAAGGGAGCAGGCAGTGACTACGAGCCCATTCCTACAAGTCTGGGTTCAGGAGCCTGGACACAGGCCCAGGAGTGCCCATCGCGATGTGGGGGCTGGCTGGGGATGGGTAGGGACTCAGCGCTGCTCCTGCCCCCCTCAGAGCTGGCTAGGGAGTGAAGTGTGCACCAAGTTATCCGCCCCAGAGAGCCTCGGAACAGGCACCGCCAGGCCAGAGCCCCTGACGAGCTGCCTCAGCTACGTCGATCTGGACCTGGTCCTTTCTCTGGGGGCATTTGGTGACGTCCCCAGGGCCCGCACGCTCCGCCCGCATAGCTATGCAGTGAGGAGACCTGAGACCCAGGCAGCTCTCTCCTGCTGACTGATGGGGGGGTGGTTGAGGGAGGGACTGGAGGGAATGGCATTGTAACGCCCCCGCCCTGCCTCCTAACTCCCCACCGTGTGAGGGGCTTTAAGGCCCAGATGCCACCTCGGACAAGTGACCTGCAGGGCAACAAGCTGGGGTCCTGCCCCTGTGTCCCTTCCAGCTGTGGCACCTAAGTCTTGAGTAGAAGGTTCTCCAAGAAGTTGGGCTATTTTATGGGAGAAAATTCTAGAACCTATCCCCGCCCAAACCACCGAGACTACACACTTCTGGGCTTTCTCAGCTGAAACCCTGATCCTGTTTCTCTACAGAGTTCGTGCAAGAATCTCTAGAGTCTCAGGTAGGCTGTGGCAGGGCCACCTTTCTGCCAGTGGTGACATTTACATGGACCGGCACCCTCCCCCACACACCTGCAGTGCATTCTTTGTGTCTCCTCTGAGCCAGACAACTACCCCACCCAGCCCAGAACTGAACTCCTGGAGCCCCAGCACAAGAGGTGTGGGGCTAGTGTCCCCTAAAAGTGAGGTGTCCCTACTTACTCCCCCGCCTGCTTCCTATACATTCAGCCCTGCACTGCCATGCAGACCACCCACCCACTCATTAAAGGGGCTCTGCCCAGTCAGCCCAGAAATGCCTTAGGTCATGGATACCCTCGCCCTCCGCCTAACACAGCAGGGGGTGATCTGCAGTGAGACAGAAAGAGACCCCATTCCTGCCTCTATGACTTACTCTGCTCCCAGCCACACGGAGCCTGTTTTGCAAACCAACACTGTTTTATTGTCAACACAACCAGCCCACTCTGCCCTGAGAAGGCTATGGACAATGGGTGTCTGGGGTCTGTGGGAGAGAGAGGTCAGCACCCTGAGAACTGCTGGGGCTACCACAGGGGCTGGGTGGGTCAGAGGTATGGTCTGGGGGGCCAACCGCGGAGGAGCTGGGCCTAGGCTCCCCCTGGCTCATCTGCAGCAGGCCAGTGAGAGCGATCAGCTCCGGCCCGCTGAGCCAGGCAGTGGAGGGGCCCCGGGAGGGTGATGGGCGGGGGAGCACCCTGGCAGACATGATGGGGGGTGGCGGCAGCAGTTTCAGGGAGCCCATCATCTGAGAAGAGAGAATGGAATGTGTTTCCCGCCAGGCAAGCCTGGAGGCTGGGGTAAGGACAGGGAGGGGAAAGAGCTCTCACCTGCTGGGGGGCCTTGGACAGGTACAGGGGAACACGCTGCCCCCGGGGCAGCAGAGGGTCCGAGAGGAAGACATCTTCACAGCACACCACCGGGAACCCTAGGAGGAAACACCACTAGGGTGGCGGGCTGCGGGCTCCCACCCCTGGGCACTGGTTCCCAGAGGAGTTGGGGCAGCCTTGCGCCCCCGGGGGACCAAGGGAGGTACCTGCATCTGGGGGCGCCTGCTGTCCATTCCAGTGCCCTGTGGCAGGGGCCACGGGCCTGAGACCCCTGCCCGAAGCTGCTTCATACAGCGGCCAGAACGAGGGGTGACACAGCGTCCGGCCTGAGAACGAGGCTCCTGAGCTACAGTTGGCCCCCTAGGATGAGGAGGACAGAGCACTGGAGCCTCAGGCCACCGCACAGCTCCCTGAGCACCCCAGCCAGTCCCACAGGTTTGCCCCCAACTCACCCACACCGGCCGAGGTCCTGCTTTGGCTTCATACTTGGGGTCCCAGGGCGCTAGTGGAGTCATCCTCGAGGGGGCCACCTCCCAGGCCACCTGGAGGGAACGGGGATCTGGGGGGACGCTTGGGGATTATAACAGGCTCACAGTCAGTGAGAGGCTGTTAGGGGTAGTAGAGGCAGCAGGGCCCGTCCTACCTGGGGCTCCGGGGGGCTGCTCAGTGGCCGGGCCTGGCAGGTGGTGGGGCAGCAGCAGCTGCTCTCTCCAGATCCAGGAAGGGCTACGGGATGGGGGCTGTGGGCTGGAGGGGCAGGGACTGAGGCTGCAGCCACACCGCCCCCACGCACCCTCCCCTGGAGCCCAAGGGTGCCTGGTGCAAGGGAGACCGAGGGACCCAATCTCCAGCAGGGACAATGGAGAAGCCTCCGTAGAGCGCGTGGTGAAGGCATGGAGGCCCCCAGTCGCTGTCCCCCCACGGCTCCGTCCGAGCCCCTCACCTGTCCCATGGGGGTGTCCCCAGCTCCCTGGGGGCGTCTGCTCCGGCGCTCCAGGGCTCGCCCTGGTCCTTGCCCGCCGGAAGGCCTGGTCCCTCGGGCGCCTCCTCCGGGCCCGCGCCCCACCGCGGCGGCGACCAGGGCAACATTCCGCGTTCCCGAGCGCAGGACGGTACCGCCGTGTCCCCGCCGCCCGGCCCGGCCCTTTCAGCCTCCCTCCGCGGCGCGGCGCGAACGTGCCCTCCTGGCGAACCCACCACAGAGGCCTCGCGGCGACGCCGGCGCCCTGTGCGTCTCCCGGCCACGTGGCGCGTGCCCCCGCCGGGCTCGCGCGGGCGCCCCCTGGCGACTGGGCGGTGAATTCCGGAAACAGAGGCCCCCCCAACAACCCCGCGACGCACGTGCTCTCAGACACAGTTACACCTGAGGGCCACCCAGAGGGCTTCTGGCTTCTGTTTATTGCGGCTGACACGACACCTGCGACACCCGCGGTCCTTCCACCCAGACCCTCGACCCCAGAGGCAGCCAGGCCCGCAGGCCAAGGGTGCCCAGGCCCAGGCCACCCTCACCAAGTGCTTGTCTGAGAGCGCGGAGCCCAGGCGCGTCTTCTGCTCCCGGGGTCCCGGGCGGGGTGGGCCCTGTGCCCCCACCTTCACCCCTAAGGCCGGTCCAGCAGGGCGTGGACGACAGCAGCGATGTAGGGGAGGCCCCTTCCCGGGGCCCCCTCCTCTTCCAGGATGTGGTGGGGCTGGCACAGTGACTCCTGGGGGAAGGGGCCGGGTTAGCTTCCCCACGGTGCCCCCCGCGGCTTCCGGCCTGTGGCAGGGGGTCGGGGGCAGACCCGAGCATCACCCTGCGCTCGGGGCTCGGCGACAAATGAGACGCAAGAAAGCTGTCAGCGATAACAGAAGGGAGATGACACGGGGGGTTGGCGGAGGCTCCGGGAGCATGAGAGGCCGGCATCTCAGGAGGGAGATGCTGGTGGGCACAGAGCCATGGCCACAGCCACCAACACGCGGAGCAGACGCGCGCGCACATACACACACATAGGCAGGGCGGCCACGGTCTGTACAGTTTATACACAGAGATAGGGACCCGGCCTGGGCCCCGAACCCCTACAAATATAGATCCTCTCTACAAAATAGAGATAATTTAGCCCCCCCATAGCAGCTGTTGGGGGGGAAGGGGAGGGCACAGGAGGAAGGGGGAGACTCCAGCTCCTGCCACCCCTCACGGGGTACAGAGGGCAGGGGCAGGGCCGGCGGGGACATGAAGGCACCGTCAGCACTGAGAGGTGGGGACTCGTGGGGCTACTGGAGGGAGGCCAGAGGCTGGGGGCCCAGGGTCTGGGGGCACCAGAGTGGGGCCTCTGAGGTCAGTGTCTGTGAAGGGGGTGCACTAGTGTCTTTGGTTGGGGCTGAAGGCACCGCAGGTGGGGTCGGGTGGAGCAGGGACCTTATAAATAGAGAGGAAGGGAAAGGGGTGAGGGAGGGCCGATTTTGGGGCCTAGGAACCCAGGAGCCGAGTGTAGGTGACATAGAGCAGCAGCATGAGGACCACGTAGAAGACGACGAAGCCGCCCAGACCAGAGGGGGGCCAGAGGGGCGGTAAGGCCTTGCCCCCCACCCGCTTCACGGCCTCCAGCGCGGTCCGCAGCCCCCGGGCAGTGCCCTGGAGGAGATCCGAGGGCGAGCACAGGTCAGCCTGGGGGAGAGGAGAGCAGGTGGACAAGGACAAGGGACAGACGTCAGCAGCAGCAGCAGGACAGTCCCTCCCACCCCTGCCCTCACGTGCTGGGGCCAGAACCACGCCCACATGCCGACGTGCTGGGCAGGGGGAGCGCAGTGCAGGAGGAGTGCAGGGCAGGGCATGTGCAGGACAGGTGACATGCAGGACAAGATGGGGCCTGCAGGGCAGGGGATGTGTAGGACAGGTGACATGCAGGGCAGGGGGCATGCAGGGCAGGGGGCATGCTGGGCAGGGCAGGGGCAGCCTGTGCCTTCATCTGAGAGCAGACACCTGCTGCAAATGGAAGCCCACCATCCATGCCACATGCTCGGCTGAGCCCGGCATGCCACCACTCTTTAGAAAGCAGCCCCCATACCTCAGGCACCCCCATTTTTCGACAGGCTTCTAGAAAACTCTCCACATTCTTCCGAGCCTTGAGGGCACTGAGTTTTGGCTGGGGTGGGTGAAAGAAGAAAATGTGGTAAGGGAGAGGCCACAGGCGCCCCGGCCCATCCCCCACCTCTTCCCCGGCCCCAACTGACCACAGCAGGGGAGGGCACATGGATGAAGGGCACGGAGCGCGGCCGTAGCTGGTTGGCCAGCTGGCACAGGATGACCCCACTGGCCAGAGCCTCGGCCAGGTCCTCAGGCAGGGGCCGCTGCAGCCGGGACTCAAGGACCTGGCAGTGTAGACCACATAGAGCAGGGGTCAGGGAAGGAGAGGCATCTGGGAGGCAGGGAGAGTGGGGGGCTCAGGGCTAGCAGGGAACTTGTGCCTGTCCCTTCCTGTCCTCAGGGGAGGTGCCAGAGTGGGCACAGAGGATGTGGAGGGAGGCTGGTTCCAAGGACAGCAACGCAAGGAGGTGCCCGGCCCAGGCCCCTGCCCACGCAGCTCCCGCCTCTGCTCACCTGGCGCAGCTGAGTCATTAAGTCCTTCTCATCTGGAACCTGGGGGTACCGCCGAGGTCTCAGGACAGAGTCTGGTGAGGAAGGGCCTAGGAGAAAAAGGGGGGCATGGGGCTGCCTCCACTGCTCACCACTGACTCTGTAGCTGGGTCCCAGTGGCCTGGCACCTACACCTCCTGCCTCTCTGCTTGTGGGATTTTTTTTTATTTCATGGAGATGGGGTCTCGCTATGTTGCCCAGGCTGGTCTTGAATTCCTGGGCTCAAGCGATCCTCCCACCTGGGCCTCCTAAAGTGCTGCGATTACAGGTGTGAGCCACCACACCCGGCTTGCTTGTGGGATTTTCAACGCAAAGGTACAACAGACCCAGAGGGCTCCCAGGGCAGAAGGGTGATGTAGCAGTTGGTGCTGGCAAGCACTGGGTCAGCACTGGGGAGGGCAGGACACCCACCTGAGCCACTCTGAGAGGAGGAACGGAAGAGGAAGCTGTTTGGTCTCTGAATGGAGCCAAGTGGCCGTGGAGCAGGTGCTGTCGCTGGGGCCGGAACCAGGGACACAGCGACAGGGGCAGGTGAGACAGGCATCCCCTCTGTGTCCCTCTCTCCCAACCAGCCCTCACCAACACAGGCCCCATCCTCCTCCCAAAATCCCTGTCCCACCTGGTCCAGCTATGGGAAGGGGCTCTTGGGAGGCGGGGGCAGGGGCGGGGGCTCCCTGCCCCGCTGCAGCCCCTGCTTGGGAGGCACTGGACTTAGGCGGGCCGCTGAGGAGAGACAGAAGGGAATTAAGAGGGATGGTCATAGGAAGAGAAGTGGGGAGGGGATGCTGGCAGGAAACCTACTTGTGCATGGCTTGAGTGGACACGGCGGCGGCCCCTCCCACAACAGCCCTGAGCCCTGGCTTCAAGAGGCTGGAACAAGGAGAGGTGGGGTCAGCTAGCCCCAAGGCAGAATGGCTCAGCGGGGCTCGGTGGCCCCATTTCCAGGGCTCAGTGTCCAGCAACAGCCCCGGGCGGCCCTGGGTCCCACCTATCCTTCCTCGGGGCCCCCCACGCCCCGCTCTGCTGCTGCTGCCGCCGTTCCCGCTCCTGCCACAGCTGCAAGGTGTCCGGGCGCCGCCGCTCCTCCCCTGCCGGCTCCTCCCGCCTGAGGGACCAAGACAGGGCAAGAGGGGCAGACCCCGGGGTCAGGGAAGGAGGCGGCTGGGGGGTGGGAGGATCGGGCAGTGGCGTCAGTTTGGGGGCTTGGGGTACCTGCTGCTTGGTGCCCTCTCCCTGTCCCCTGCCCCAGGGCTTAATTCAGGTGGTCGCTGCTCCTAAGGAGAGAACAGCAGAGCAGCTGAGGGCAGGCCTGTGCCCACGCCTGCCCTGTCCCCTCCTCCAGCTCCCCTCCCTTGGGAGAGGCATAGCTGGGCTCTCACCTCCACAGTGCCTCGCTCTTCATCCTCCCCGGGGACGTGGCTGTCGATGAAGTCAATCTGCACAGGGTCTCCGTCCGCTGGGGAGGCCAGCATGTCAGCAAGTGAGCGGGGACCCAGGCCCTGGTCCAGCCCAGCTCCCGGCCAGCCCTGCTACTCACCTGAGCCATCCTCCTTGCGTTCTCTGGGCCCCCGGGGCTCCCGGGCCAGCTCTGAGATCCGGAATGACAGCTCTGAAAATTCATCTGTTGACTATAAAGGCAGAGGCAGAGATGGGAGATGGCCTCTCTGTACATGGGGGCTCAGGACCTGGGGGGTCCTGTGTGGGACTAAGCTCAGGGTCTCTGCTGAGCCAGCCCTTCCCTGGGATGCTGGGCAGAGGGAAGGAAGAGGACAGCTCCAGCCTCTGCCTGGCACCCTGCAATTTGGAGGTCCCCAGTTCAGAGGTGCTCTCCCAGGGCTGACACCCTCAATCTCCCATGGACAGGATGCCCTTACCTCATTTCCAGACCACCTCTTGCTGCCACTATCAACGCTGTGGAAGCCTGAGTCCAGCCCACCATCGTACCGATGTCCCGGAAATAGATCCTCTGCAGGGCTGGGGCCAGCCAGGCGGATCTGGTCAGCCTGATGCTGGACAACAGCCCCCCATCCTCCTGCCAGAAAGCAGGGGGTGCCTGGGGCCGGGAAGGGGCATTCAGTATCCCAGGGCTTCCTTCCTCCCCACCTAGGACTTACCAGGGACTGAAACTCGGGGGCCGAGAAGGGGCCAGGTCCCCCAGGGCCGACCCACGCTGCCCGGCCTCTGTGGACAAGTACTTGAAGATGTGAAGTTTCCCCTTCAGGCAGACCTGTGTGCGGGGCAGCACACGCCAGGGAGTTGGCAGGGAGGGCAGCTCCCCGGATCCTGCTCAGCTATCCAAGGGGACCAACCCCACTCCTGCCTAGCCACACCCCTGTCCTCGTGGCCCCCCAGGCACCTGCCTCACCTGGGCAGGTGGACTCTGCAGAGGGTTGCTGTCCAGCAGAATGACCTGCAGGTGCCTCAGGCGGCAGAAGGAGACTGGGATTCGGGAGACGCGGTTACAGGAGAAATCCAGGCGGACCAGAGGGAGGTCCCCCAGCTCTGGAACAGGTGGGCAAGGGAAAAGTCAGGAACATGCTCAGGGCTGTGGCCTCGCGCTCACTCCCTCACCCTTGGCTCCAGCTGGCCAGTCACCCTGGGCCCAGCACAGCCTCTCCCCTGGGTGGCTCAAGTCATTCCCCGGGAGAAACCTCCCTGCTCCTCTCTCCACATGATTCTGGTCCACGGTCTAAGCGAGCCTCCCTGAGAGGGCCCATCTGGACATCAGCTCAGCTTCCCCGGGAAGGCCCATCCGGACGTCAGGTCCCGCCCAGCCCTGTCTGTCCTCCTCATCTCCTCGCCTGCCCACTCCACACTTGAACCCACCCTCCATTTTCAAATGATCAGCACAAGGCACAAACCCTGTTCAAACACCTCCTGTGACATGCAACCAGGGCTGCCGATGTTGAGCGGATTGTGGCCGCCCGGGAGTCCCCTTTCCCCAGCACGGGCCCAGCACTGCACCCTGCATGAAATGCTGCCTGCCCACAGGGAAAGGTGCCTTTTGCTCATCTTAAAAAGGCACAGTCTGGCACCGGCGCGGTGGCTCACGCCTGTAATCCCAGCAATTTGGGAGGCCGAGGCGGGTGGATCACAAGGTCAAGAGATTGAGACCACCCTGGCTAACATGGTGAAACCCTGTCTTTACTAAAAATACAAAAAATTAGCCGGGTGTGGTGGCGGACGCCTGTGGTCCCAGCTACTTGGGAGGCTGAGGCAGGAGAATGGCGTGAACCTGGGAGGCGGAGCTTGCAGTGAGCCGAGATCGCGCCACTGCACTCCAGCCTGGGTGACAGAGCGAGACTCCGTCTCAAAAAAAAAAAAAAGGCACAGTCTGGATTCATGGCGGCCCTAAGCACAGAATAAAACCCACAGCTCCCTAACCCAGCATGAGGAAGGCTTCCACAACCTGGCTCCACCCGCGTTTCCCACCTCACTGCCCACCCCTCCGGGCCCTCAGCTTCTGAGCCTTCCCAGGTGCTGTTTGCTCAGCTGGGAGAACTCCATTTTCCCCATCCATGCATCTTTCAAGGTTCAGCTCAAGCATTACCACCTCCTCGGTGGATCGTTCCAGACATCCCAGATTGGATGGAACTCATTGCTCTTGCCTCTGTCCCCAGGACATCTTGCTTGGATTTCTTTTTATGGCCCAGAGAGAGCCCTTCCTACCCCTTTTGACTGGGAAGGAAGAGGGCAGGTGCAGAAAGGGTCAGGGAGTAGGGAGACAGGGAATGTAGATGACCACTTCACTCCCTCCTTGTTCTTCAAAACCAAGTTCACACTTGAGCATGGCACAGGCCTTCCTGCCATGCCTGGTTCACCTTCCTAACCCCATGCTTTGCACATGCTGGGTCCTCTGCCTGGATGCAGAAGGGTGGGGAATTCTCCTTCAATGTTCGGCTCCCACTGCGCCTGCGCCTCTGGTGAAGTCTTCCCCAGGCCCCCCACGCAGAGTCCAGTGCCACCTCCCTCTAGCCCCCGTCTGGGGAACCCCCTGTCAGAACTTCCCTATGACTGTCTCTCCTCAAGAAGCCATTAAATCCCTAAGAGATGGCCCCAGATCTTAGTCACATCACCCGCATCTACCTGATCCCAACACAGGAATCATACACACATCACACACACACACACACACACGCGCGCGAAAACCACACACACGCAAACAACACACATACACACAGACACAAACAACATGCACAACACACACATAAACATACACAACACATACACACAACCCACACAACACACACCTAAACACACACAACACATACAACACACACAACACAGACCTAAACACACACAACACATACAACAGACATACACACAACACACACACAAAGACACACACAGACACAAACACAGACACATGCACACACAGACACACACACGACAACACAGACATAAACAACACACACACAAACACAGACACACAAACACACATACACATGCACACACAAACATAAATAACACAGACATAAACACAACAGACACAGACACACATACACATGCACATAGACACACACATGCACATAGACACACAGACACATGCACAGACACAACACACACACACAAACACACACACACAGACACACACATGCACGCAGACACAAGACATAACACACACAGACACACACACATGCTGCTGCCTGCTGAACAAAAGGCATGCCTGCTTTGGGGCAGAGGCTATCAGTGCATCACAACAAGCACATTAAATGGGCCACCTGGGCTCTGGCACTGGCCCTGGCATCTCCGGGAGGAGTGGCGGAGCATCCCGACTCAGGTGTTTGAGAGCCCCTGCTGGGGTGAGCAGGGCTGCTGGGTGACCTTGAAGGCCCCTTCTGACCTTGCTAGTCTACCTGGAGCTCATGCACCCACCAGCTCCCCTTCTGTGCCTGTGTCCACGTTTCTAACAGAGCTGCTCATCTGCGCCCTGCCAGCATCAGAGGGTTGCTAGGTCAAGATCAAATCAGATCGTTTACAGTTTGTTTTATATACTGCAAAAGCCTGGGCAATGAAGGTGTAATTCTCCTCTGAAGATTCCTGGCCTGTAACTTCTTCAAAGCACATACACTGTTATGGACTGAAATGTGTCACCCAAAAAGTCCTCTGCTGAAATCCTAACCCCCAAAGTGATGGGATTAGGAAGCAAGGCCTTAGGGAAGGAATTGAGATCATGAGGGTGGAGCCCTCATCAGTGAGATTTGTGCTCCTTTATCAAAGAGGCCCCAGAGGGCTGTCTCTGCTCTCCGCCATCGGAGAGTACCACGAGGAGCCGGCAGTCTGCAGCCAGGAAAAGCACCCTGCCAGAAGCTGACCATGGAAGCACCCAGATCCTGAACTTCAGCTTCCAGAACTGTGAAAAATGAATGCCTGCCATGTATAAGCTACCCGGTCTGCAGTGTTTTCGTTACCGCAGCCTGAGCCAACTGGGACGCACATACAAACACCTCCTCTCCAGTTCTTCATTCTTCTCACCTTCGGGCAGCGTACTGAGCTGGTTCCTCCGGACATTGAGGTCCCGCAGGGAAGAGAGGCCACACAGTTCCGAGGGCAGGGATTGGAGCTCGTTGCTGCTCACGTCCTGGTATCAGGAAGGCAGTGGGAAGGGGCCATGAGACCAGGCCCAGCAGAACGCACCCTCCCATCTCTGTCTTTGCTCCAGGCCCTCCCCAACCTCCCCCTAGAAGGTCCCGCTGCCTGGCTCAGGGGTCCCTTTCCTGGTCCCGTCCCCATCCTCACAAGCTGTCGCAGGCTTCCCAGGGTGCCGATGTCAGGGGGCAGGGCTCCCAGCTTGTTGTTGCTGACGATGAGGACCCTCAGGGGCAGCTGGCAGATGTAGGGTGGCAGCAGCGACAGCTGGTTTCGGCTGTGGAAGGGAGAAAGGCAGCGGACTGGCTCCCCAGGCATGGCATCCCAGCACTGCCATCCTCTCGGGGTCACTGGGTGGGTCACTCAGTAGTACTTGAGACTGAGAAGCACACGCTCCCACGTGGCCCTGGCTCGGCCTCCCTACCTGAGGTTGAGGTAGGTGAGGGCTGTGAGATTCCCCAAGGCTGGGTTCAGGCATCTCAGGCAATTGTGGTAGAGGCTCAGGCCCTCCAGGGACACCAGCTGGCACGCCGCCTCGGGCACCTCGGGAAACCGGTTCCGGGACAGGTCTGGGGAAAAGGAGGTGTCGGGGAGAGTTGCGGAAAGGCCCAGCCCGGACAGGACCTTCAGTCCCCCCCGAGCCGGCTGCCCACTCCCTCACCTCCACACCTAAAGATTCAAGGCCATCAATGTGGCCTCCCAGGAGAGATAACAAAGCCTTCTGCCAACGGGAGCACATTCCAGGCGTGACCAGAATGGCACAGGGAAGGCAAAGGCCTTAGCGTCACTGGGCTAGAGAAGCCTCAGACTTGGGGGTTGGGGAATGTCAATGGAGGGCTATCCTGGAGAGCAGCTGGAATCTCTAACTCCTGTGGTTCCTGTTCAGAGATGCCAGGTGAGGCGGAGGACAGAAGGTGAGAGGAGGGGTCAGTGCTCATGGGAAAACAGTAAGGCGAGGGGCTGGGGGGCTCCCGGAGGGAAGATGGGAAACCCTTGGGGCAAACCACAGGGAGTGCCCATCCCTCCTCGGGGCCCTTCTTCCCTACTCCAGTGTGTTTTCAACATGGGAAAAACCACAGGTCACTCTATCTTGGTTCTAGAGATAAAGTCCCCAACACCGGACGAGTTTTTCGCCAGCCCCAAGGACCAGCAAGCCAGGTCCAAAGAACCATAAAGTTACCGATTCCCAAGGGCTGGGAGGGAAGGTCAAGAAGACCTGGTTGGAGATGGGAGCTGGAGTTCCCAGGTCCCTCCCATCTGGGCTTCTCTGGCCCAGGGCAGGCATCCTTCCTACCCTCTGCTAGCCCTAGCAGCCCGGCTCTGCTTCCTCTCTTACTGACACAGACTTCAAGAGATCAGCAACTGTGTGAGCATCTCAGGCATCGCGAGGGTGGAAAGTGTGGGAGGGGGCTGGGGTCTACAATCGCCCTCTTATCTGGAGCACTGCCTTGCTATGCGGAGGCTGGCAGCCTCGGGATTCCCTGTAGCATGGAGCCACTAACGGCTTAGACCTGGAGAAGCCTGCCTTTCTGTTTCCTCAGCCCAGCCTGTCCTGGGAGGGGCCCAGGGCCCTCGAGGGGGAGTCCCAGGCCACAGACCTGGTGAGCTTCTCCAAGGGCCCTTCTCAGGGAAGGGCAGGCCAGCAAAAGCAAGCAGAGGAGAGAAGCCGGGTATATCCCCCAAGGAAATGAGTCTTGTGACAGGAAATGAAGTAGAAACAATCTGTCAGGTTCTGGCTCTGGTAGGCCCCGTGTTTACCAGGGTGGATGACAGCCTGATGCCCCGGGACCCCTTTCTCTTCCTCTCTGCCCAGCCCTGGTGCACAGACAGAAGCCCTGGCCTTGGAGATGACCGTTCTGGAGAGGGTGGGGGGATGGCATCTGCCCCTCCCAGCCTCGCCTCCACCTGCCCGCTTTCTCTGCAAATGTGTTTGTGTGTGTGCATGTGGACGAAGGGGGTGGAGACCGAGTTCTCAGAGTTCTGATGGGGTAGGCGGTGGCGGGGACAAAAGCTAGGAGCGGAAGGGAGCTCAGGCAGGAGGCAGGGCACTGGGGGCACAGGATGTGGTCTGGGAGAGAATGAGCTGCACTTCTCCTTTGCAAGATGGCCCCTCCCCGCCACCTCAGGATTCTTCCTACTATCACCCCAGGGAGCCTAGTCCAAGGGAGATCAGGGACCCAAGACATAGGCGACACGCAGCGAAGACACTCAGAAAGAGATGGGAGACGGGAGGGGAAGGCTCAAGGCAGTCCGGGCAGCAAGGCACTGATGCTTTTCGTCTGCTTGGAGGGCGAGGAGAGATGGAGGGCAGGGTATGGGCAACTGTATGTTTTTGTCACTTCCCCTTTCTGTCCCTGCTTGGGGAGAGGGGACAGAGGAGAGAATTCTGGACAAGAGGGACCCCACTTGGCCTAGAACCTGGGCCCTGTGTAGAGAGTGGGGCAGAGGAGGGTTCTTGGGAAGCTGGGATTTCCGCCCCCCCCGCAAGCTCACAGGAGCAAGGCTGCACCCTGAGCCGGAATGCTGGGGGAGGAGGGTGCAGGGGGCGGGAGCTGGGAGGGGCCGGGGAGCTCCGGGTAGTTTTCCCCAAGAGTCCACACAGGGAGAGACAGCCTAAGGAAGTAAAGAATAACATTTGGTCTTTGTCAAAAAACAACCAAGGGGGAGGGGAAGGGAACAGACAGTGAGTGTCACACAGCTGCTGAGGTCAATCTGGAGTGTGGGGTTAGGTGGGGGTGGGAGGGAACAGGGCTGTAAGGGGCAGGAATGGCTCCTGGAGCTCACTCATTCCCCATCTCAAGTGTTGCAGAGCAGGCGAGATCAGTGGGGAGGTTTCGACTGGTTCTCCCCAGAAGAGGGAAGAGGGTGTGTGCCAGTGCCGGCCTGAGTGTTCCCAGGTGAGCAGGCACCTGCTTAGGGAGAAGTAAGCACTATCCTCCAGCTCTGGTCCCCCACCGTGCAGATGAGAGGAGGAAGAGGCCTAGGCTGGGGTGAGGCTTCGGGAATGCAGTCCTCCTCCCTGATCCTGATCCCCACCCCCAGCTGCCGGCCCAAGGTCATAGGCTGCCTCCTGAGTAGCTGAGGCTTGACTCACCTGTCACAGTTAAGTCCCCCACCCCCTACCATCCACAGACACCAGGGTGGAGGGTGCATGGTTGGACAGATCCTGCGGGTGGAGGCGTGGAAGGACAGTCTCTAGCTGGCCAGCACTCCCAGCTAGGAGATAAGATTTCCTTCCCTCCAGCAACGGTCTCAAGTCCCTCCCCCGGGGGAAAGCAGAAACTGAAATGGGAATTCTAAGATCCCTATGAGGTCACAGGCTCCACAGTGACCTCACAGGCTTAGGAAGGAGGAGGAGGAATCTCAGATAAGCGGGTTGGGGATAATAGGCGGAAGAGCTCAGGGAGAAAAGAGTGAGGGGAGGTAGAGATTTGCTTCTTTCCCATAGGCCGGAGAGCTGCGTGGACAGTGGAGAGGGCCAGGACCTTAGGGGGCGGGGTTGCGGCACAGAAAGCAGAAACCTCGGGCTTAGGGGCCAGTCACTGGGAAAGGGGTGCCCGGGGCTGCTCGGATCTCGGTGGGACGGGGGTTAAGAGGTGTAGATGAAGAGGGAGAGAAAGCAGTTATTAGAGGAGCTCGTGGGGACTGCTTCATAGACCGATTGGAGCTGAGGTTAAGAGATCATGTAAATAAGCCAACCAGGTGAGGGGCGGGACCATCCTACAGGTGCGCAGATATGCAAATAAAGAGAAAGGAGGAATCTCTCCCAACGCTCGGAGGCGCAGGGCGTTCTGTGCAAACGAGAAGCACGTTCGTTGTCTAGGGGGTTCTCAAAGATGGGAGAGGGTGGCTGCACGTTTAGGGCAATCAGGAGGGGCAGCAACCCTGGCCGCCAGGTGAAGGGGCGGGCCCGACTCCCGGGCCGGGCGGGGCCCCGGGTGGGGCTATGCAAATGAGGGACCCGGTTGGGCCCGGGGCCCGGCTGCACTCACCAGCCTGGGTGATGTCTGACAGGTCGTAGCTACGGGCCGCGCCCCGGGGGAAGTGCTTCAAGCGCCGGTTAGACAGGTTCAGGGTCCCGGTGGCCACGGCCTCCTCTAGGGCCCGCTCTGCACTGCGTCTCCCCGGCAGACCTGGAGACCCGGGCACGGAGGTCGTGGCTGCCGCCTCCTCACCCCCAGCGGCAAGTGGAGTCGCTACGGCCGCCGCCATCCGCTCCCGGCGGCTCCCGCTGCCTGACTGACGGGACCGGCCGTCCCTCCTTCCCCCACCCCCTCCTTGGAGCCGCCGTAGTTGCCTCAAGGGGGAGGGAGCGGTGTCCGGGACCGGACGGACCAATCGTGGCCCCGAGACGCGTCAGAAGCGGCCAATCAGAACCCGTCAGTGGGGTGGAGCTCCGGCGCCGGAGTCTGACGAGAGAAGGGAGGGGAACAAGGATAGAGCGCTCGCCAACGGCCGACGCTCCAGGCCGTCCCGCCCAGCGCAGCCTCACCCAATCACAATGCTCAGATCGGGAGGTGGAGCCAATCAGGTCCAACCAAGAGGAGGGGACACCGGCACTCCACTAGCAGGAAAACGGGCAGAGGGACCGCAAGCAGGGGGTGCCTAGTCCTCGTCCCCCAAAGACCAATCGTAAGCCAGATACAGGCGAGTGACTGTCAAGAAGGCCAATTAGAGCCTCCGAAGGGAATCTGGACCTGCCTCTTCTCTGAGGGACGGCTCTACCTACCAATAGCATGGGCGAGAAGGCGGTCCCTTTGCTAAGGAGGAGGCGGGTGAGCTAGAACTTTAAGACTGAGGTTAAGAATGAACGCGGAGCCCCTGGCCTGCCGGGAACGCAGTTCGCCGCTGCAGTGGCGAGTGCGAGCTGGACGTGTTAGGGGGCTAGCCGGCGTCCAGGGCTTGAGGGGATTCGGGCGACTGCTTGAGGCCAGTGCACTGGCGGTTGTCGCAGCTGAAGGGGCAGCGGGGGGACCCTCCGACTGTGAAGCCTCTGGCAGGGGTCTCGGGACCCCCGGGCTGGGGGCGGGCGGGGGGCTTCCCAGAGCCTGGAGATGCCCAGCTCGAGGAGGGAGGGTGTAGGTGCAGCGTTGCACGGTCTGCCGTCTCACCCGAGGAGCTCCCCTGGACAGGAATGGAGAGGGGGACCAGACCAGGGGGTTTTAGAGGCTTAGAAAGGATCTCACCGCCTAGAACACGCCCTTGGTGCTACGAATGCAGAAACTGAGGCAGAGGGAAGTTGATGCGTTAGCAAGAGCGAACAGCAAGTTCCTGACAGCTGGCTTGCTCTAGAAACCAGGTCTCTGGATCCTCCACGCACAGCCCTTTCCCGCTCCCTCAGTTTTCACAATGGATGTTTTCACTCCCTTCCTCTCTTCCTCCCTCCCTCCCTCTCTTCCTCCCTCCCTCCCTCTCCCTTCCGTTCCCTTCCTCTTTATTTTTTTATTTTTTTATTTTTTGAGATGGAGTCTCGCTCAGTCGCCCAGGCTGGAGTGCAGTGGCGCGATCTCGGCTCACAGCAACCTCCACTGTCTGGGTTCAAGCAATTCTCCTGCCTCAGCCTCCCGAGTAGCTGGGACTACAGGCGCCCGCCACCACACCCGGCTAATTTTTTGTATTTTAGTAGAGACGGGGTTTCACCGTGTTGCCCAGGCTGGTCGCAAACTCAGGAGCTCAGGCAATATGCCCTCCTCGGCCTCCCAAAGTGCTGGCATTACAGGCGTGAGCCACCGCGCCCGGCCTTTTTTTTTTTTTTTTTTTTTTAAGAAGGTCTGATTCTGTCGCCCAGGCTGGAGTGCAGTGGTGCAGTCATGGCTCACTGCAGCCTTGAATGCCTGGGCTCAAGTGATCCTCCTGCCTCAGCCTCCCAAGTAGCTGGGACCACGGGCGGCACCACTGCACCTGGCTAATTTATTTTCAATTTTTGTAGAGATGGGGTTTTGCTATGTTGCCCAGGCTGGTCTCAAACTTTTGACCTCAAGGGATCCTGCCTCTGCCTCCCAAAGTACTGAGATCACAGGCGTGAGCCACCACACCCGGCCCACAGTGGACTTTTTCTTTCTTTTGAGACAGAGTCGCTCTGTTGCCCAGGCTGGAGTGCAGTGGCTTGATCGCAGCTCACTGCAGCCTCAACCTCCCACCTCAGCCTCCCGAGTAACTGGGACTACAAGCACGCACCACCATGCCAGCTAATTGTATTTTTTGTAGAGACAGCGTCCTACTATGTTGCCCAGGCTGATCTCAAACTCCTGGGCTCAAGCAATGCTCCCACCTCGGCCTCCCGAAGTGCTGGGATTATAAGCGTGAGCCACCAAGCCTGGCCCACAGTGGACTTTTTCTATTCACAACCTCTCGTTTGCCTCCTGGGGTGAAATGGAGTGGATAAAGGGGACCCAAATGCAAGAGGAATGGAAAATACCTTTCTGTCTACTTGGAGATCTTCCTTTCTAAGTGGCATGAGTCCCTAATGCAGTCCCCTCCCTATGTGGTAGGTTGCCCAGAAATAAGTCACTGAAGTTGCTTTCTCCTTAGTTCACATCTCAGAGGTTGATATTCCTGAGTAGTTGCTGAAGAATTAAAATTCCATCTCAGGCATCCCAGCCTAGCCATGGCTAGGCACCATACATAAGGGAATTTGGGTGGTCAGTCTGGTGCAGTCAATGAACGGATCTGTGACACTGTGTGGTGAGGGCTGGTGGTCTGGCAGGATGGGACTCCTTTGAGCCCCTGCAAGAGCCAGCCACTCCTTGGATTTATTGGTGTAGATCTGGCCTGATCGGGACAGACACAACCCTGAACCCTGCTGTTTCTCCTGATAAATGTCACCCCACATAAGACAAAGCTAATATCAGAGACCCTGGGAGAAATCCTAAGCTTTCAGAGGAAATCCATCCCTTTCTCCCACCTTAATAGGTTGTCCTTTATACATGCAATGATGTTACTGTCCCTCAGGAAAGCAAAAGCAGTCTTCTTTTTTGTTTGTTTTTTTTGAAACTGGGTATCATTCTCGCCCGGGCTGGAGTGCAGTGGCACGATCATAGCTCACTGCTGCCTCAAACTGGGCTCAAGCAATCCTCCTGCCTCAGCCTCCTGTGTAGCTGGGACTACAGGGGTGCATCACCATGCCTGGGTAATTTTTAAGTTTTGGTTTTTTTTTAATAGACGCAGGGTCTATGTTGACCAGGCTGGTCTTGAACCCATGGCCTCAAGCCATCCTTGCACCATGGCCACCCACAAGTGCTGGGATTTCGGGCGTTAGCCACCGGCACCAGGCTGCAGTCTCCTTTTGGATGTGTTTTTTCACAAGTCTGAAGAGTTTGCTGAATCATTTGTGAGCTAAACGATTATTAGCACAGTCACCTCTCCATCTCACCTGTCAAACTGAGTTTATAGTTTTTTGAGTCTATACTCTTGAGCTACCAATCCCTAGAGGCCTTGGCCTGCTGAAATGTGAGGAATTCACTAGTGTTTCTCTACAGAGTTAGTGCTAAAAGGGCCTCAAATAGGAAAACCTCCTCCTGCTCCCTGAAATAAAGATGTCACCTACCAGTAATTCACACTTTATTTCTCCAGTAAAATGCATATCCCTTGAGCCATGTGATGGCTAGAACTGAGCTAGAACCCAGGAGCTGTCTAAGAGATGGGTCCTGGGCAAGATTAAAGGGAACAGGTCACAGTGGCCAAACAGTGAGGTCACAGAGAGGTTTGTTAGCCCCAGACTCCATGGGGGAGGGGCCTAGGAGGCAGAGGGGCCTCAGAGGTCCCCCAAGCCTAGGCTGGGGACATAGTGTGGGAAAGCCAGCAGGAACTGGGGGGGGGGGGCCAAGGGCCTAGGAGACAGGAGGGCAGGAGCAGGGAGGGGGCAATCAGGATGGTCAGGGGAAGCCAGAGACGGAAGCTGCAAAAATTCACCAGGCTGTGTGGACGGGAGGAGGGGCTCCGGGTGAGGGGGATTGGCCGCAGGAGATCGGGAGGAGTTATTTGGAGAAGTTAGGGATGGGTCTGGAGAGAGAGGGGAGGACATAACTGCGCCCAGCTAGAGTCAGATGAGCCCCAAGGTAGGCGGAGAGAAGGGAAAAAAGGATGTGGGACCCTCATGGGACCCTATGCACCCCTTCTTGGGTAGGTGAAGAGAAGCTGCCCTTCTTGTGGCTCGGAGCTTGGGGTTGAAGAGAAGAGGGGGAAAGGAAATCCGATTTCCATCCAGTTGTTCCCCCCAGAGCTGGTGAGTCCTTGGGGAGGGGGATTGAGAATAATAGGATTGGGGGCCAGATCACCGAGGGGCCACCAAAGACTCCCCGCTTCTTCCCTCCTCCCTCCCAGGTGGAGCATATCATCTCATTCCTCCCAGTCAGAGACCTTGTTGCCCTCGGCCAGACCTGCCGCTACTTCCACGAAGTGTGCGATGGGGAAGGCGTGTGGAGACGCATCTGTCGCAGACTCAGTCCGCGCCTCCAAGATCAGGGTTCTGGAGTCCGGCCCTGGAAGAGAGCTGCCATTCTGAACTGTACACCTTCCCCAGAACCTCCCGTTCTCCTTGCCTCTGTCCCGCCTTAGCCTTCCTGCTCTCTAAAGTCCCCTGATGACCCCCACACTCCCAACAGTGCTTCCAGGGCCCCTTTCTCCGGAAGAAACAGGTCCAGTTCAAACATTCTCCCTTGAGTACTTCCTCCAAGTCTTCGGAATCCACCCACAGCCCCCGTTAGCGGCCTCCCTGCCAAGTCTCCCTCTGTACACAGACACTTCCCGCTTTTTCCCTAGAGGCATCCCTCACTCCCCAAACCTGGAGTTTTCCCTCCCCTAACCCAAGGCTTCTGAACTCACTGTTGACATTTTGGGCAAAATAATTCCTTGATGTGGGGAGCTGTCCTCTGCATGGTGGGATGTTTAAGCAGCAACCCTGGCCTCCACCCACCAGATGGCCAGCAGCATCCCCCTTAATTGTGACAACCAATGTCCTTGAAGGACAAAATCACCCCTAGCCTGAGAACCATGCCATAAACCCTCTTCCCCTCCAGGGATCCCCCAGAGTGTACTTCTTACACTCATTGGGAGATTAAAAGAGAAGGGGAACCCAGAAAACAGATCCAAAGCTAGGGGTGAGGGAGGATGACCGGCCTTCATCGATCATTCCTTTTCACTCCTGTTTCTGTCTCTTCTCTGTTCTTTCTTTTTTTTTGATTTTTTTTTCTTTTTTTTTTTTTTGAGACAGGGTCTTGCTCTGTCACCCAGGCTGGAGCACAGTGGTGCAATCTTGGCTCAATGCAACCTCCACCTCCCGGGTTCAAGTATTCTCGTGCCTCAGCCTCCTGAGTAGCTGGGATTACAGGCTCCCGCCACCACACCCGGATAATTTTTGTATTTTTAGTAGAGACGGGGTTTTGCCACGTTGCCCAGGCTGGTCTCAAACTCCTGGGCTCCCAAAGCGCTGGGATTACAGGCGTGCAAAAATTCACTGAGCTGTGAGGATGGGAGGAGGGGCTCAGGGTGAGGGGGGTGGATGCCGCACGCAGCCTCTGTGTCTTTATTTTTAGAGTTTTCCTCAACATCACTGATGCAAGGTTGCACCAAAGAACTGCTCACTAAGAAGCAAATGTTTGACCCTGGGCTGAGGTGGGGTGGAGACTAAAGTTCACATGTCGAGTATAATCTAAACTTATTTTCCACATCTCCTTCATAAGGGGTCTGTTTGTTCCCCTGTCCTGGGGATGGGGAGGAACTACAAACCAGCGTGTCTGAGAAATCTACCCAAGCTCCAACTCATCTCCCTCGTGTCATCTCATCCCTTGAACCTTCCATCTCCTTCCTTCCTCCAGACACGAAGTGCCTGTATTTCCAGGCATTTGGAGGCCGCCGCCGATGTCTCAGCAAGAGCGTGGCCCCCTTGCTAGCCCACGGCTACCGCCGCTTCTTGCCCACCAAGGATCACGTCTTCATTCTTGACTACGTGGGGACCCTCTTCTTCCTCAAAAATGCCCTGGTCTCCACCCTCGGCCAGATGCAGTGGAAGCGGGCCTGTCGCTATGTTGTGTTGTGTCGTGGAGCCAAGGATGTGAGTAGCAGAACCCTGGCAGCTGAGAGCCCACCTGTATTAGTCCATTTTCACACTGCTATAAAGACGTACCAGAGGCCGGGTGCAGTGGCTTACACCTGTAATCCTAGCACTTTGGGAGGCTGAGGCAGGCGGATCAGCTGAGACCAGGAGTTCGAGACCAGCCTGGCCAACATGGCGAAACCCGTCTCTACTAAAAATACAAAAATTAGCTGGGTGTGGTGGTGGGTGCCTATAATTCCAGTTACTTGGGAGGCTGAGGCAGGAGAATCGCTTGAACTTGGGAGGCAGAGGCTGCAGTGAGCTGAGATCGCACCCTTGCACTCCAGCCTGGGCAACAAGAGCGAGACTCCGTCTCGAAAAAAAAAGACATACCTGAGACCGGGTAATTTATAAGGCAAAGAGGTTTAATTGACTCATAGTTCCACATGACTGGGGAGGCCTCAGGAAACTTACAATCATGGCAGAAGGGAAAGAGGCACGTCTTACATGGCAGCAGGTGAGAGCACACAAGCAAGAGCAGGGAAAACTGCCTTATAAATCCATCAGACCTCATGAGAACCCACTATCACGAAAACAACATGGGGGAAACTGCCCCCGTGAGCCAATCACCTCCCACTGGGTATTACAATTCGAGATGAGATTTGGGTGGGGGCACAGAGCCTAACCATATCGCCACCTCTCTTTTGAGGACCCAGGCCCCCATCAGTCTTGAGGTGTCTTTCCTATGACTTCTGCCCTCCCACATAGGAACTTGAAATCAAGGGCTCATTTCGCAACTCTGGACCCAAGCATTTCACTTCCCACCCCGGGATCCAGCTGCCCCAGCCCCATCCCATTTTGAAACTCTAGATCCCAGACGCCCTCATCTTTTCCCCCAGTTTGCCTCGGACCCAAGGTGTGACACAGTTTACCGTAAATACCTCTATGTCTTGGCCACTCGGGAGCAGCAGGAAGTGGTGGGTACCACCAGCAGCCGGGCCTGTGACTGTGTTGAGGTCTATCTGCAGTCTAGTGGGCAGCGGGTCTTCAAGATGACATTCCACCACTCAATGACCTTCAAGCAGATCGTGCTGGTTGGTCAGGAGACCCAGCGGGCTCTACTGCTCCTCACAGGTGTGGCCCAAAGCAATGGCTTTTGCAAACTGTTTCCTGCAGATTCCTCAGACCCTGCTGCAGAGGAGGGGGAGGGAGGCCCCTCAGACTGGGTTCCATATGCCACCTTATCCTAGTCTCCATCTAAACAGCTCTGCCCTTCTCTGTCTCCTAGTCTAGGATTCTGCTTAATATTTTATATGAATAAAAGGCCCTGTCCGGGTGTGGTGGCTCACACCTGTAACCCCAGCACTTTGGGAGGCCGAGGTGAGCAGATCACCTGAGATCTGGAGTTTGAGACCAGCCTGGCCAACATGGCGAAACCCCATCTCTACTAAAAAATACAAAAATTAGGTCGGGTGCAGCGGCTCACACCTGTAATCCCAGTTTTTGGGAGGCCAAGGCGGGTGGATCACGAGGTCGAGAGATCGAGACCAACATGGTGAAACCCTGCCTGACTCTACTAAAAAAAATACAAAAATTAGCCAAGCGTGGTGGCGCGTGCCTGTAGTCTAAGCTACTTGGGAGGCTGAGGCAGGAGAATCCCTTGAACCCAGGAGGCAGAGGTTGCAGTGAGCCAAGATCACGCCACTGCACTCCAGCCTGGTGACAGAGCGAGACTCCGTCTCAAAAAAAAAAAAAAAAAATTAGCCGGACGTGGTGGCATGGACCTGTAGTCCCAGCTACTTGGGAGTCTGAGGCAGGAGAATCGCTTGAACCCAGGAGGTGGAGGTTTCAGTGAGCCGAGATTATGCCACTGCACTCCAGCCTGGGTGACAGAGTGAGACTCCATCTCCAAAAAAAAAAAAAAAAAAAAAAAAAATCAGATGTCCCCAGCTTCCATGCCAACCACCTCACTATACTCCAAACTGCTACCTACTTTCCCAATGTCCTTTATACTCAACCACATCCCCAGGCCTGAGACCCTTTAGGCTTTTTCTTAAAATATTTTTTTCTTTTTTGGAGCAAGGTAGAGATGGGGTCTTGCTATGTTGCCCAGGCTGGTCTCGAACTCCCTGCCTCAAGTGATCCTCCTGCCTTGGCCTCCCAAAGTGCTGGGATTACAGGTGTGAGCCACCACACTTGACCACCTCTAAACTTCTGAATGCCAGGCAGGGCCCTCAATCCCCAGACCTCTCACTCAAATCGGATTCTAACAAATCTGCTAGATTTTTCTCTCTGCTCATCTCTCATGCTGAAGTACTTCCCTGATTTATGGTGGGAACTGGAGTCTGGGGGACTTGGGGTCACTCTTCCCTTATTTCTTTCTCAGCCCCACTCTAGGGCAGTAAATGTGTCACCCATATGGCCTAGGGAGTCTCTTGGGATGTTTATGTGGATATTGGAGAATCCCCTCCCCAACTAATTGCTTCCCCTACCCCCAGAGGAAGGAAAGATCTACTCTTTGGTAGTGAATGAGACCCAGCTTGACCAGCCACGCTCCTACACGGTTCAGCTGGCCCTGAGGAAGGTGTCCCACTACCTGCCTCACCTGCGCGTGGCCTGCATGACTTCCAACCAGAGCAGCACCCTCTACGTCACAGGTATGGACCACCTCCCCCCGGCTCAAGCCCGCAGCCTTGGTTAGACCCTCTAAACATCGACACCCTTCACCCTTACTCCAGCTGCATGGTGAACCCCTGAGGGCATCCTAGTGAAAAGATGTGTTTAGGGCCGGCATGGTGACTCATGCCTGTAATCCCATCACTTTCGGAAACCGAGGCAGGTGAATCACCTGAGGTCAGGAGTTCAAGACCAGCCTGGCCAACATGGCGAAACCCCATCTCTACTAAAATACAAAAATTAGCTGGGTGTGATGGCAGGCGCCTGTAATCCCAGCTACACCAGAGGCCGAGACAGGAGAATCACTTGAACCAGGAGGTAGAGGTTGTAGTGAACTGAGATCGTGCCACTTCGCTCCAGCCTGGGTGACCGAGGGAGACTCGGTCTCAAAAGATGTGTTTTCAGTTCCCAGGCATCATAGTTGATGCATTCCTAGTGGGTATGAGACTCCTTGGATCTTGTAGCTTTCATCCCAGGTGGGGCCTTATCCCTAGGAAATGGGTGCCCAAAGCTGCTAAGCTGAGGGCTCCTGACCCCCCAGACCAGGGGGGAGTGTATTTTGAGGTGCATACCCCAGGGGTGTATCACGATCTCTTTGGGACCCTTCAAGCCTTTGACCCCCTGGACCAGCAGATGCCGCTTGCTCTCTCACTGCCTGCCAAGGTAGGCTCCTGGAGGGACGGGGCAAACCAGAGGGGTGGGGCTGTAAGGATTGGAAGGTCTGAAGTATTATAGGAATCAGATTATTGATCCAGAGGGGCAGGGGATCCCCAGGGAGAGGTATGCCAAAAGAGATCAGCTGGGGGCTCGGTGCGGAGGGAGGCTGAGGAGGGAGTATCGCTTGAGCCCAGGAGCTCTAGACCAGCCTTGGCAACATAGTGAGATCTCATCTCTAAAATATATATATAGAAAGAGATCAGCTGGGGATGGCAGGTTAGTGGCTGGGAGACTCTGGAACTCGGAGTTCCTCTGGAGGGAATGGAATCCCTATCCCCTTTCTATCTTGCACGCTAGATCCTATTCTGTGCTCTTGGCTACAACCACCTTGGCCTGGTGGATGAATTTGGCCGAATCTTCATGCAAGGAAATAACAGATACGGGCAGCTAGGAACAGGGGACAAAATGGACCGAGGGGAACCCACACAGGTGAGACTATTTCCCAGCAACTCTCATCCCAACCCCTTTCCTCCAATTCCCTAACCCCCAGATCTGTCCACTTCTCCAGATTCCACAGAATCCAGTTTCTGTTCCTTTGGGAAGTTAAGCCACTCAGTATGTAATGCCAGTGGTACTACCCCATGTCTTACCCAGGGTTGTCACTACGAGGTCCATTCTGTGCAGTGCACACTGTAAATGCAATAGGAATTTAGTGAAGGGGTAGGGTGGGTGACCTGGGCAGGCTAGAGACTTCTAGAAGAGGTAAGATGTGAGCAGGGGCCAGGTGCAGAGCCTCACGCCTGTAATCCCGACACTTTGGGAGGCCGAGGTGGACAGATCACTTGAGGTCAGGAGTTCTAGACCAGCCTGGGCAACATGGTGAAACCCCGTCTCTACCAAAAATATAAAAAATTAGCTGGCTGTGGTGGCACATGCCTGCAATCCCAGCTACTCAGGAGGTTGAGGCAGGAGATTCTCTTGAACCTGGGAGGCTGAGGTTGCAGTGAGCTGAGATCGTGCCACCCTACTCCAGCCTGGGCAACAGAGCGAGACTCCGTCTCAAAGAAAAAGAAAAAAGATGTGAGCAGGGCATCGTGGGTTACATAAGACTTAGGTAGGGATAGAGAAGGCATTCTGTGTGATGAGGAGGGGGATAGGCACGAAACTTGCACATACCTGGGACAGTGACAAGACGGGTCTCACTAAAGCACAGAAGGCATCTTGGGAATCACTGAGGTATGAGGTGGTACAGGTGGGCACAAGCTTAGAGAGGTGTAGATTTGGGGAAGAGTCACTGCAGGTTCTGGAATAGGAGAAGGCAACCTCCAAGAGGTGACTGAGAATGTGTCAGGAGCCTTGTGCAGAGGAGGCCAAGGAGGGGAGCCCGCCAGGAGGCTGTTGAGTGATGACAGCACTTGAGACAAGCGCCTGGTGCTGCAGCGAGAATGGGAAGGAATGGATACAGGAGCTATTTGGGAAGAAAATGAATAGGGCCTCAAAACTGATTAGATGTAGAAGAGAGGGGTATAAGACAGAGGTGGCTCTGGAACAAAGATATCTCACACCTGTAATCCCAGCACTTTGGGAGACCAAGGTGGGTGGATCACGTGAGCCCAGGAGCATGAGATCAGCCTGGACAACATGGTGAAACCCTGTCTCTAGAAAAAATAAAAAATTAGCCAGGTGTGGTGGTGGGTGCTTTTAGTCCCAGCTACTCGGGAGTCTGAGGCACGAGAATTGCTTGAGCCTGGGAGGCAGAGGTTGCAGTGAGCTGAGATCGTGCCACAACATTCCAGCCTGGGCAACGGAGAGAGACTCTGTCTCAAAACAAAACAAAACAAAAACCACACTCAATTGGAAACGTCTAGCTGGCAATTAGATTCTACCTGGGAACATGGTTGAACAAACAGAAGTAGAGACTGAAAAGCAACTCTGAGAAGTAGGCCCCGTGGTAGACAGGGGATGAAGAAGAGGTGCCTCTAAGACAGGTCGTGCACCCCTCTAACACTGTCCCAGAAGCCACATGAGAAGGAAGTTCCAAATGGGGTGGGTGGCAGGGTTAATTGATGGTGTGACAATGTAAGATACATTTACTACTGACATGGAAAAGATAGTCATGCCATATTTTTAGGTGAAAAAGACTTTTATGAAATGGTTTACATAGTACCATTTATTTTTATTTTTATTTTTATTTTATTTTCAAGATAGAGTCTTGCTCTGTCTCCCAGGCTGGAGTGCAATGGCGCGATCTCGGCTCACTGCAACCTCTGCCTCTCAGGTTCAAGTGATTCTCCTGCCTCAGCCTGCCAAGATGGGATTACAGCGCCCACCACCATGCCCGGCTAATTTTTGTATTTTTAGTAGAGACGGAGTTTTACCATGTTGGCCAGGCTGGTCTCAAACTCCTGACCTCAGGTGATCTGCACACCTTGGCCTCCCAAAGTGCTGGGATTACAGGTGTGAGCCACCGCACCCAGCCTCTTTTTATTTTTATTATTACTTTTTTGAGACATGGTCTCCACTGCTTCCCAAGCTGGAGTGCAGTGACACAATCGTAGCTTGCTGCAGCTTTCAACTCCAGGGCTCAAGAGATCCTCCCGCCTCAACCTCCCAAGCAGCTAGGACTACAGGAATGCGCCACTACACCCAGATAAGTTTTTTTTGTTTTTTTTTTTGTTTTGTTTTGTTTTTAGAGACAGGGTCTTGCTATGTTGCCCAAGCTTATATTGAACTCATGGCTTTAAGCAATCCTCCCACCTCAGACTCCTAAAGTGCTGGGATTACAGGTGTGAGCCACCACACCTGGCCCCATCCCATTTTTTGTTTAAAAATACACAACTTGCCCATCATGGTGGCTGACATCTGTAATCCCAACTACTCAGGAGGCTGAGACAGGAGGATTGCTTGAGGCCAGGAGTTGAAGGCTGCAGTGAGCTGTGATCACCACTGCACTCCAGCCTGGGTGACACTGAGACCCTATCTCTAAAAAATAAAAAATATACAATTTATGTGTATTTGTTTGTTTAGCCAACAGTGAAGAATATCTAGCAAGATGTTAATAGTAGATGGTGGGATTTCCAATGATTTTAAAATTAATTTTTTGCTTGCCAATGTTTCATAATTTTTCTAGAATGACCATAAATTACTTATCAGTGTCTTCAGAATTAAAGCGCTAACAGGCTCAGGAGAATGAGGGGGCAGAAGACGCCCTGGGATTTAGCCACTGAGAGGCCAAGTGCCTCTAGAGAGAGCATGTCAGTAATGTAATAGAGAGAAAAGCGAGATCCCAGGGAGGTGCTGGAAAGACTGGCTGTGGGAAGGAACAGTAATGTGGTCAGCCTCAGATTGGTCATGTAACCAACTCTGCTGCTTAAGAGAGAGAGGCAGGAAGCGGCAGGAAGCAAGTAGAAGCTTTTTTTTCAAAAACAGGGTGGCCATTTTGGAAAAGAATTATGTGATAAGTTGAAAATGCTAGGCTAAGCATTTCAACTAGCTCACACCTGTAATCCTAGCACTTTGGGAGGCCAAGGCAGGTGGATTGCCTGAGCCCAGGAGTTCGGGACCAGCCTGGGCAACATGGTGAAACCCCGTCTCTACTAAAATACAAAAGAAATTAGCCAGGTGTGGCGGTGTGCACCCATAGTCCCAGCTACTCGGGAGGCTGAGGAAGGAGAATTGCTTGAACTGGAGAGGCGGAGGTTGCAGTGAACTGAAATCGTGCCACTGCACTTCAGCTTGGGCAACAGAGCGAGACTCCATCTCTACAAAAAAAAAAAAAAATGCTAGAGGCTGAGGTGGGAGGCCCGGAGTTCGAGATCACCATGAGCAACATAGTGAGACACTATCTCTATAGAAAATTTAAAAATTTAAAATTTAAAAATTATAGGCACATGCCGGGTGTGGTGGCACACGCCTGTAGTCCCAACTACTCAGGAGGCTGAGGCAGAAGAATGGCTTGAGCCCAGGAGGTCAAGGCTGCAGTGAGCTATGATTGCGCCACTGCATTTCAGCCTGGGCAACAGAATGAGACCCCATCTCTAAAAAAAGAAAAGAGAAAATAAAAATGCTAGAGTGGAGGCTGGGCTCAGTGGTTCATGCCTGTAATCCCAGCACTTTGGGAGGCCGAGGCAGGCAGATCACCTGAGGTCAGGAGTTCGAGACCAGCCTGGTCAATATGGCAAAACCCCTTCTCTACTAAAAATACAAAAATTAGATGGGTGTGGTGGCAAGGACCTGTAGTCCTAGCTACTTGGGAGGCTGAGGTGGGAGAATCACTTGAACCCGGGAAGGCAGAGGTTGCAATGAGCCGAGATTGCACTGCTGCACTCCAGCCTTCCGACTCTGTCTCAAACAAACAAAAAAAAAAAAAAAAAGAAAGAAAGAAAGAAAGAAAAGATAATACTAGAGCAGGAAGGGAGGGATAGTGGAAGGAAAGTCCTTCCTCAGGGTGGTGTTGGGGTCTAACCTGGAATTGCACAAGAAGCAAGTCTCCCCGAGGCTGGCAGGCAGGATGAGAGGCTGGACTGGCATAGACAGATGTGCTGAGAATGAGGGGTACACCACAGCAGGCCCTGGGCTCAGGCAAGGAGCTGATTTTCTGGGGGCATAGATGGGGTACCAACAGAAGTGCAAGACCGTATGTGACCAGTTAGAGTATGAGGGCTGCAGGGGTCAGCAGGGCAGACCTGGGGCGTGGGACAGTGCTGGCTCCCATTTCCTCCTCCCCAGTTCACATTCTGCCCCGAGCCTTCCAGTCAACCTTTTCCCACCCCAGCCCCCCAGTCCCTTGGTGCTCCCTGCTCAGGGACCCTGGCCGTGTGTCCCCAGGTTCGTTACCTGCAGCGGCCCGTCACCCTGTGGTGCGGCCTCAACCACTCCCTGGTGCTGAGCCAGAGCTCAGAGTTCAGCAAGGAGCTGCTGGGCTGCGGCTGTGGGGCTGGGGGCCGCCTCCCAGGCTGGCCCAAGGGGAGTGCCTCCTTCGTCAAGCTCCAAGTCAAGGTCAGAGTGGGGTCAGGAGAGTGGGCACCCAGGGAGGATGAGAGCCATGAACCAGGAAGCCCACAGGCTGTAGCTGGGGCTCCTGCAGGGACCCAGGGGGTCCCATTTCCCTAGCACCACCCCACCTCCCTCCTCTGCCGCACACCACGCTCTCTGCTTTCTCCCTTAGCAGACTGTGCTGGCCTTGCCCAATGTCACACACCCCTGGGACTTAGCCGGCTCAGGGCTGGTGTGAGAGGGAAGAATGCAATAGGCAGATTAGCCCGGGCACCCTGGGAAACCCTGCAAGGAAAGCACCACTCAGCCATGCCCCCTTTCTCTCCTCCTCCAAGGTCCCTCTGTGTGCCTGTGCCCTCTGTGCCACCAGGGAGTGCCTATACATCCTGTCCAGCCACGACATTGAGCAGCACGCCCCCTATCGCGACCTGCCAGCCAGCAGGGTGGTGGGGACTCCCGAGCCCAGCCTGGGGGCCAGAGCACCCCAGGACCCCGGGGGGATGGCCCAGGCCTGCGAGGAGTACCTCAGCCAGATCCACAGTTGCCAAACGTTGCAGGACCGCATGGAGAAGATGAAGGAGATCGTAGGGTGGATGCCCCTGATGGCCGCACAGAAGGACTTCTTCTGGGAGGCCCTGGACATGCTGCAGAGGGCTGAAGGAGGCGGGGGTGGTGTAGGGCCCCCAGCCCCTGAGACCTAATCCCCCTCATGCTAGCCTAGTCCCTGGAGGGAGTCCGGCCCCAGGCCAGGGACTAAGGAGCAATGACCATTGTGCGCATGCGTGTGGGAAGGGGTTGCTAGGGGGTGGGGACGGCTAACCAGGGTAAGACAGGGAATTGTTTTGTAAAATGTTCAGGGGGCTGCCCAGGAGGGGCCCCCAACCTGACTATCATGGACAAGAGATTTGATGGATAGAATAAAAGGCTGCAGCGAGGCCTGGTGTGGAAGCCTTGGGGGCTGGGAGGGACAGGGGCAGGGATGGGGTGGGTGGGTGCCCGGCTTGGTGGGTGCAGGAGGGCAGGAGCCCAGGCAGGGGCAGGCAGCACAAGCAGCTCCAGGTCTCAGGTGCAGCAGAGCTGATGCTGCCTGAACCCTTCACATTGTTGTCCACTCCCTGCTCCCAAGAGCACACCTGGTCGTTTGGACTGGGAAGTTCTGGCCCTACCTTCTGGAACAACTCTATGCACAGATGCTCTTGGCTACCCCACTGGGATCCCCTGCCCACTAGACTTGTCCCCATCCTGAGGCAGCCTGTTCCTCCTGACCCCCGAAAGCTTACCACCCATCTCCCTTCGGCCTGAAGCCAGCCCCCCTCCTCTCTCCCTTCTGTTTACCTCCCAGGTTTGGGCTCTATTTTCTACTCCTTCCACCTCTTCCTGAGTAACAAGGACACTCCCTTCATCCACGCCCCATGCCTCCTGCCTTGCTTCCTGTACCTTCAAGTAGTTGGAAGAGGTCATGGGTGAGAATTCCTTCTCCTTGGCCTAGTCTGGCCCAGGTCTGGAGAGAAGGCAATGGAGATGTGAAGTGGAGGCCAGGTGTGGTGGCTACGCCTATAATCCCAGCACTTTGGGAGTCCGAGGCGGGCGGATCACCTGAGGCTAGGAATTTGAGACCAGCCTGGACAGCATGCTGAAACCCTGCCTCTACTAAAAATACAAAAATTAGCCAGGTGTGGAGGCATGCACCTGCAGTCCCAGCTACTCGGGAGGCTAAGGCACAAGAATTGTTTGAACCCGGGAGGCGGAGGTTGCAGTGAGCAGAGATCGCGCCACTGCACTCCAGCCTGGGTCACAGAATGAGACTCTGTCTCAAAAAAAAAAAAAAAAAAAAAAAGAAATTGAAGTGGAAAATGAGCTGGCAGGGGTGGTCAGGCAGGGGGTGAGCAATGAGGGCTCCTGAGCTGAGGAAGCAGGGGCGGGGGGAGGATGGGGGCTAGGGAGTCCTCAGAAGTTCCCGGAGATACTCCCTCACTGGACAGAGTGGGGTTCCCGATGACGTTACTTGAGGCCTGGGAGACGGCCTCTGCCCCTCACTGCTCCTCCCCCTCCTAAGGTCAACATTTATGTGTCCTAGACCTAGAGAGGTCCCAGGACACGCCACTGTCCCGCCTTCCCCACTGCCCGCCCCACTGGCCAGTCCCCACGCCCACACACCCAAGGCTGCCCCATCTGGCGCTGATTATCCTGCTGCTGCCGCCACCGCTGCTGCTGCTCTGCAAAATTCAGCTGCTGCCTCTGTCTTGAGGACCCCAGCGCCTTTCCCCCGGGGCCATGCTGCCTGCAGCCACAGCCTCCCTCCTGGGGCCCCTCCTCACTGCCTGCGCCCTGCTGCCTTTTGCCCAGGGCCAGACCCCCAACTACACCAGGTAGGTCTCTTGGCATCTTCCAGACAGCTCCAGTGAACTTCAGACCCCCGATTCCTTGGGGGTTATGCCTGGAGATATTTTGGGTTCCCTTGCTGACACACCACTCCCCAGATTCCCCACCGCCTCACCCTTCTCTGGCCCCCAAATCCTCCCCATCTGCTGCAAGACCTTGGTCTCCTGCAGGCCACCACTGCTCCCATTCCCCCACCTTCGTCCTCTGGTCTCTTAAGTCTCCCCACCCACCCAGATCCTTGGCCCCCCATAGAACCCAAGAGAGAGCCAAGCTCCTGAACTTGCCTGGTAGCTGGATTCCAGGAAGGAATTCGAGAGGGATTGTAGGGGGAGGAGGGGGCAGTTGAGTGGAGACTTGGGAGTCAGAATCTGAAGTAGTTTGGAACAGGGGCAGGGCTAAGGTGTGGAGCTCGCGGAGCCTGGCCTCCAGGTTCAATCAGAGGGCCATCGCCACTGCAGCTCCCTCCATCTCTCCACCCCCTCCCCCCCACCGCCTCGTGGCTGTGTCCACATCTGGAAGTAGTTAGGCGGCTCCTGTCCCTGGACTGCCAGGCAGAGTGAGGCGGGAGTCTGGAAGGGGGGCCGAGGAGGATTCCGGGAATTCCTGTTGGGGTGGGGGTGGGGACTCTTGGGGTTGGAGGGATGGTCGAGTTGCCAGGCCCACTTTTCCCTTATCTTTGTGGGAGTCTGGGACACCCCAGCCCTGTCCTGGCTGGTGGAAGCTGCCCCAGGTCTCTCAAGGCCTTTCCATTTCATCCCCCAGCTTCCCTCCTTGGAGTTTCATCCTCATCACCTCATCCCCATCTTGCCAGTGCTCCCGCGTCCCACCCGTCCCTGCTCTTTCCTGACCCCTTTTCTGTTCTCCAGACCCGTGTTCCTGTGCGGAGGGGATGTGAAGGGGGAATCAGGTTACGTGGCAAGTGAGGGGTTCCCCAACCTCTACCCCCCTAATAAGGAGTGCATCTGGACCATAACGGTGAGAAACCCCTCTGGGCACTACCCCTTGTTAAAGTCTCAGAGGCAAAAGGGCCTGACTGCGAAGGGACCCCCCCCCCGTCCCCCCCGCACCACCTTCTCAACCTGGGGCAGCTCCAAGTGTCTTCCCTCTGTCACTGAAGGCATCATTCCCACCGTAACACGCATCCTCTTAACCCTTCCCTCAAATCTTCATTCTCCAGTCCCCGGCCCTCCCTCCTCTTCCAAAGCCTCAGCTCTTGTCCCCTGCACAGCCTACCAGCAGAGCTGCAGAGACCAGGCCCTCTGCTCTGCACTCACGTGGAGGCCCCTTCCCATTCGGTCCGTTTCTGCAAGAAACGCTTGGGGCAGGGGAGCTGCCCTCTGGCTGGGTTGTGTGGGGCCTGACTCTGTGGGTCCCCGCCTCTGTCCCCGCTATCAGGTCCCCGAGGGCCAGACTGTGTCCCTCTCATTCCGAGTCTTCGACCTGGAGCTGCACCCCGCCTGCCGCTACGATGCTCTGGAGGTCTTCGCTGGGTCTGGGACTTCCGGCCAGCGGCTCGGACGCTTTTGTGGGACCTTCCGGCCTGCGCCCCTAGTCGCCCCCGGCAACCAGGTGGCCCTGAGGATGACGACGGATGAGGGCACAGGAGGACGAGGCTTCCTGCTCTGGTACAGCGGGCGGGCCACCTCGGGCACTGGTGAGAACTCCCTCACCTCCGCCTTCCCCCCCTCCAGGCCCCGCCCCGGGCGCAGCCCCGCCCCCAGCCCTAACCTCCGCCCCGCCCACCCCGCGCCCCAGTGCCTAGGGTCCCCTACCTCCCTGACCCATTTTCCTCACTAACCGCCCCTTCAGTCCCTCCTCCCCGTCTTCTCTCCCCTCCTCCCGCACCCACCCATCCCTCTTCCAGGGCCCCCCCCAGGCGCGAGGCGGAAATGGGTCACCGACCCGCGGGTGGAATGGGCGGCCTGGGGTTACTGGGACGGTGAGTAACTGCCCGCCCCCGTCCGCAATCGGGCTCCCTCCGTCGGGCGCGAGGGGGCACCCCAGGGCTGGGGGGACTAGGTTCCTCCAACCCGGGGGGCCCCCTACACCCAGCCCTGGGCTCCCGATTGCGGTCCCATCACCCCCTCCTGGCGGCAGAAGTCTCCCTTGCAATGTTTCAGGCGGGGACCTCCCTAAAGGGGGCCTCGGGGGCTGTGCCCCAAGTCGAGGACACCCTCTCCAGCCTGAAAGGGGACTCTGCTGCAGGGCCGGGGAGATGGGATCTCCTAGGGGAAGAGGCGCGGTGCGGCCGCGGGTCGGGGAGGGGCCAGAAGGGGGCGTCCAGCCAGTTCCTCCTCCCGCTTCCACCGCCCGCCAGTGCGCCCTGCGGCCCCAGACTTCCCCGAGCCGCGCTCCTCCCGGCCGCTCTCTGTTAACCTGCCCCCATCTTACCTCCCCTTCTTCTCGTCCCCTCATCCTGAGCCCCAGACATCCGAGCTGCCTGCCGGGGCTCCCAGCCTAGAGTTCTCCTGAAGCTGACCGAGGGTCTCCACCGCCCCCCACCCCCGCTCCTCTCTCCCTTCCCCAGAGCACCAATTTTGCGGGGGGCGGCTGGAGAAGGCCCAGGGAACCCTGACCACGCCCAACTGGCCCGAGTCCGATTACCCCCCGGGCATCAGCTGTTCCTGGCACATCATCGCGCCCCCGGACCAGGTACCGACCCTCCTCCCCGGGCTGCCCTAGGGGACCCAGGCGGCGCCCTCCAGCTTACAGCCAGCAGAGATTTATTGAAGATCTGCTGTGTCCCGAGCACTGCGCTTGCGCTGGTGGGCACCCAAAACAGCCCCAACCCCTGCATGCACGCAAACAAAATTGTAAAAATTACAACTGAGACAAGTCTCAGGAGAGCGAGGTACAGGGTCCTGGTATAACACGCGGGCCTGTCACTTGTGAGTGCGCCAGGACTTGACCTTGCCAACCACGACGACCGACGCCCCTGCAGGGTCCCATGGGTGTGTGTGGTCCTCCGTGCTGTGTTGTGAACGCCTTCAGGAGGGGGGCCCAGAGGACGCGGGAGGTGGGAGTGGGAGCTGCTGCAGGCACCCAGTAGGAGATGAGGTGCAGGCGCGCAGGGGTGTCCCGCCGCGCAGCCCCCGCCTCCGCCCGCCGCCAGGTCATCGCGCTGACCTTCGAGAAGTTTGACCTGGAGCCGGACACCTACTGCCGCTATGACTCGGTCAGCGTGTTCAACGGAGCCGTGAGCGACGACTCCCGGAGGCTGGGGAAGTTCTGCGGCGACGCAGTCCCGGGGTGAGGGGCGGGACCTGGGCGAGTCCGGGAGAGAGTCGGCGGACCGCACGCACGCGGCTGTTTGGAGGGGCGGGGTTCAGCTAAAAGGACGGGATCTGAACCCCAGGGCTCCAAACCGGCGAGGGGAGCAGGTTCGAGGCCAGGCAAAGAGGAGATTTGGCCCCGGGTCTGGGGTCCACGGATAGAGAGGCGACTGGGGCTCTGCGAAGTTGGGACGAAGTTAAAAGGCCACCTGGCCAGGGGTAGTGGCTCATGCCTGTAATCATAGCACTTTGGGAGGCTGAAGCGGGAGGATCACCTGAGCTTAGGAATTCGAGACCAGCCTGGGCAACATGGCGCAACCTTGTCTGTACCAAAAATACAAAATAATTAGCTGGGCATGGTGGCGTGCCTGTAGTCCCAGCAACTTGCGGGGCTGAGGCAGGAGGATTACTTGAACCCAGAAGGTCAAGGCTGCAGTAAGCCTAGATGGAGCCACTGCACTCAAGCCTGGGAGACAAAGTGAGACCCTGTCTCAAACAAACAAAAAAGGTCATGGGGCTGAGAAGAGTGTGGTGCACGCCCGCCCTGACACTTCCCCCAATGCTCGGTGGCCACCTGCAGCTCCATCTCCTCCGAAGGGAATGAACTCCTCGTCCAGTTCGTCTCAGATCTCAGTGTCACCGCTGATGGCTTCTCAGCCTCCTACAAGACCCTGCCGCGGGGCACTGCCAAAGAAGGGCAAGGGCCTGGCCCCAAACCGGGAACTGAGCCCAAAGTCAAGCTGCCCCCCAAGTCCCAACCTCCGGAGAAAACAGAGGAATCTCCTTCAGCCCCTGGTGAGTCTGGGATAGGGGAGGAAGGGGAAACAGACTGAAGGGAGCCATTTCAAAAAGTTCTGACCTGGGCTGTGGCTCACACCTGTAATCCCAGCATTTTGGGAGGTCCAGACAGCAGGATCGCTTAAGCCTAGGAGTTTACCATAGCAAGACCCTGTCTTTTCAAAAATAAAAAATTAGGCTGGGCTGGTGGCTCACGCCTGTAATCCCAGCACTTTGGGAGGCCAAGGCAGGCAGATCACCTGAGGTCAGGAGTTCAAGACCACCCCGGCTAACATGGCAACACCACATCTCTACTAAAAATACAAAAATTAGCCAGGTGTGGTGGTACACACCTGTAATCCCAGCTACTCGGGAGGCTGAGGCAGGAGAGTCGCTTGAACCTGGGAGGTGGAGATTGTAGTGAGCCGAGATTGTGCCACTGTACTCCAACTTGGGTTACAGAGTGAGATTCTGTCTCAAAAAAAAAAAAAAAAAAAAAAAAAACCTTAGCCAGGCGTGTGGTCATAGCTACTCCGGAGGCTGAGGTGGGAGGATTGCTTGAGCTGGGAAGGTCGAGGCTTCAGTGAGCCATGACTGTGCCGCTACACTCCAGCCTGGGCAACAGAGCAAAACTCCATCTTAAACAAACAAAAAAGTTCTTCCTTGGCTACATTCACTCATTGATTCATCTGGTACTCACTGGTGCCTCCTTCCTGCCGATGACCCCTACTGGGTGCTAGGACCGGAAGCCTGACAGAGCTCTGAACAGTTCAAGTCAATGAAGCTGTTATGGGGACAGTGCTCCCTCCTACCTGCTGAGCAGGTCACCCTCCACCCTCCTCCCTCCTAGATGCACCCACCTGCCCAAAGCAGTGCCGCCGGACAGGCACCTTGCAGAGCAACTTCTGTGCCAGCAGCCTTGGTAAGAATACCCCCAACCCCATTCCAACTCCTCGAACCACCTCCTGCTTCTGTTTCCAGTCCTGCCATCTGGAACCTCCCATCTCCTCATCTCTCACTCCCATTCTCCCACAGTGGTGACTGCGACAGTGAAGTCCATGGTTCGGGAGCCAGGGGAGGGCCTTGCCGTGACTGTCAGTCTTATTGGTGCTTATAAAACTGGAGGACTGGACCTGCCTTCTCCACCCACTGGTGCCTCCCTGAAGTTTTATGTGCCTTGCAAGCAGTGCCCCCCCATGAAGAAAGGTAACAGAGATGTGGGGAATTGGGGATGGGGCGAGCTAAGCCACACAGAAATGATCAAGGTGTGGAATCTTGAGACCTGCTGACAGGTCTCAAGAATAAGAGATCTCAACCCCTCCCTCCTTCTTCCAGGAGTCAGTTATCTGCTGATGGGCCAGGTAGAAGAGAACAGAGGCCCCGTCCTTCCTCCAGAGAGCTTTGTGGTTCTCCACCGGCCCAACCAGGACCAGATCCTCACCAACCTAAGCAAGAGGAAGTGCCCCTCTCAACCTGTGCGGGCTGCTGCATCCCAGGACTGAGACGCAGGCCAGCCCTGGCCCCTAGCCCTCAGGCCTTCTTTCTTATCCAAATAAATGTTTCTTAATGAGGAATGGGTCAGATCTCCATGCTTATGGTATTGGGGTCCATCTTGAGGATTTCTTTTCATTAATTAATTAATTCAACACATATTTACTATACAGAATAATCGTTTAAGAATGTGGCCAGGTGTGGCCGCTCACAGCTGTAATCCCAGCACTATGGGAGGCTGAGTCAGGAGGATTGCTGAGGCCAAGAGTTTAAGACCAGCCTGGGCAACATGGCAAAACCCCCTCTCCACACACAAAAAATGCAAAAATTAGCCAGGCTTGGTGGTGCACACCTGTAGTCCCAGCTACTCAGGTTGAGGTGTGAGGATCGCTTGATCCCGGGGAGGTAAGACTGCGGTGAGCTGTGACTATGCCACTGTACTCCACCTGGGGGAACACAGTGAGACCCTGTCTCAAAAAAAAAAAAAGAATGTAAGTCACAGGCCAGGTGCAGTGGCTGATGCCTGTAATCCCAGCACTTTGAGAGGCTGAGGTGGGAGGATCACTTGAGGTCAGAAGTTTGAGATCAGTCTGGGCAACATGGCCAGATTCTGTCTTTACAAAAAATAATTAGCTGGGCATGGTGGTACTCATCTGTGGTCCCAGCTACTCAGGAGGCTGATGTGGGAGGCTTGCTTGAGCCCAGGACTCTGAGGCTGCAGTGAGCTATGATCACACCACTGTACTCCAGCCTGGGCAAAAGAGTAAGACTCTGTCTCTAAAAAAGTAAAAAGAAAAGATGTCACGTCTTGGCGGGGCGCGGTGGCTCATGCCTGTAATCCCAGCACTTTGAGAGGCCAAGGCAGGCAGATTACTTGAGGTCAGGAGTTTGAGACCAGCCTGGCCAACATGGTGAAACCCCGTCTCTACTAAAAATACAAAAAAATTAGCTGGGCGTGGTGGCGGGCACCTGTTACTCAGGAGGCTGAGGCAAAAGAATTGCTTGAACTCAAGAGGTGGAGATTGCAGTGAGCTGAGATCGTGCCACTGCACTCCAGCCTGGGCAACAGAGTGAGACTCCGTCTGAAAAAAATAACATAAAATAAAAAAGAAAAGAAAATATGTCACATCTTTTTTTTTTTTTTTTTTTGAGACGGAGTTTCACTCTTGTTGCCCAGGCTGGAGTGCAATGGCACAATCTCGGCTCACTGCAAACTCCGCCTCCTGGGTTCAAATGATTCTCCTGCCTCAGCCTCCCGATTAGCTGGAATTACAGGCACGCACCACCACACCCAGCTAATTTTGTATTTTTAGTAGAGATGGGGTTTCTCCATGTTGGTCATGCTGCTCTCGAACTCCCAATCTCAGGTGATGCACACCCCTTGGCCTCCCAAAGTGCTGGGATTGCAGGCGTGAGCCACCATGCCCGGCCGATTATGTCACATCTTGTCCCTCCTTTACTCAAAACTTTCCTGTAGTTTCCTAAGTCTTACCAAGGGTTCAAGGCCCTATATCATCTGCATTCTCTCTCCTGCCTCGTAGCTTCATGTCTATTATCTCCTATGTATCATCTGTTCCAGTCACATTGGCAACTTCAGTTTGTTGCCCATTTCTTTTTTTTTTTTTTTTTTTTGAGATGGAGTCTCGCTCTGTCACCCAGGCTGGAGCACAGTGGCATGATCTGGCTGGACTGCAGTGCAGTGGCGCTATCTCAGCTCCCTGCAACCTCTGCCTCCCAGATTCAAGCGATTCTCCTGCCTCAGCCTCCCGAGTAGGTGGGACTACAGGCATGTGCCACCACGCCTGGCTAATTTTGTATTTTTAGTAGAGACGGGGTTTCACCATGTTGGTCAGGCTGGTCTCGAATTCCTGACCTTGTGATCTGCCCGCCTCGGCCTCCCAAAGTGCTGGAATTACAGGGGTGATCCACCGCACCCGGCCTTGTTGCCCATTTCTAGTACACTTCTGTTTTAGGCCTTTGCTATTTCCTCTATCCAGAATTCTCTCCCATAGACATATCTCATGGTTCACTTCCTAAATCCAGTCTTGTGAAAAGGAAAAAACATTCTACTGGAGGAGAGAGAAACAATAAAATAGGAGGTCATGTATCACTATAAGTGCTATTAAAAAAACAAATACAGGGCAGGGAGCAGTGGCTCACGCCTGTAATCCCAGCACTTTGGGAGGCTGAGGCGGGCGGATCACAAGGTCAGGAGATCCAGACCATCCTGGCTAACATGGTGAAACACCATCTCTACTAAAAATACAAAAAATTAGCCGGGTGTGGTGGCGGGCGCCTGTAGTCCCAGCTACTCGGGAGGCTGAGGCAGGAGAATGGTGTGAACCCGGGAGGTGGAGCTTGCAGTGAGCTGAGATCGCGCCACTGCAGTCCGAGATTGCGCCACTGCAGTCCGGCCTGGGTGAAAGAGCGAGACTCCATCTCAAAAAATAAACCAAACCAAACAAAACAAACAAAAAAAATACAATTAGCCGGGTGTGAAGTCGCGCGCCTGTAGTCCCAGCTACTCAGAAGGCTGAGGTGGGAGGATTGGTTGAGCGCAACCAAGCAGGTGGAGACTGCAGTGAGCTATGATTGTACCACTGCCCTCCAGCCTGGGTGACAGCACAAGACTGTCTCAAAAAAAAAAAAAAAAAAAAAAAGAAAATGTAAAAGAGAACACGGGGATTCTACACAAGATGTTCAGAGGAGATTTTCAGATAAGATCAACTTTGTCTTTGCTCCATTGCTAACTGGGTGCCCTCAGAGACCCAGATTCTTCACCTTATCCAGGCTGTAAAAGGAGTTGAAGATTCGATGCAATTAAAGTGGCAGGGTTTAGCAAATCCTTTTTTAAAATATATAATTACTCAAACAACATGGGTTTGAAATCAGCAAATCTTAATTCCCTGTGCAAATGTGAGTGATTTCCCACGTCCCTCACAGGAAGGTGAGAAACAGGAGGCGAGACTTAGTCTGGAGTCCCAGATGGGAGGAACCTCCAATCCATAGAAAACAGACTTTGAGCCTGGGGAAGGGACAGTGGCTCTCATGCACTTTGGGAGGCTTAAGTGGGAGGATCGCTTGGGCCCAGGAGTTCGAGAACAGCCTGCAGAACATAGCAAGATCGTCTCTACAAAAAATTACAAAAAGCCAGGCATGGTGATGCACGCCTGTAATCCCAGCTACTCGGGAGGCTGAGGCAGGAGAATCGCTTGAACCCAGGAGTCGGAGGCTGCAGTGAGCAATGATAGCGCCACTGCACTCCAGCCTGGGCGACAGAGTGAGACTCTGTCTCTAAAAAAGCAAAAAAGAGGGCGGGCACGGTGGCTCACGCCTGTAATTACAGGACTTTGGGAGGCTGAGGCAAGTGGATCGCCTGAGGTCAGGAGTTCGAGACCAGCCTGACCAACATGGTGAAACCCCGTCTCTACTAAAAATACAAAGAATTACCCGGGCGTGATGGCGCACGCCTATAATCCCAGCTACTCGGGAGGCTGAGACAGGAGAATCGCTTGAACCCTGGAGGCGGTGGTTGCAGTGAGCCGAGATCGTGCCATTGCACTCCAGCCTGGGTGACAGAGCGAGACTTCGTCTCAAAAAAAAAAAAAAAAAAAAAGCAAAGAAAACAGGCTTGGTTCCTGCAGAGGCTTCTAGAGCCTGGAATTGAAGAGGAGGAAAAGGGCTTCCCGGTGGGAGATTGACTTGGACCATCTCAAGAATAGGGAGGAAAGAACAAAGCCCAGTTCGAAACCCCGCCCCCGGTTCTCTGAGTTACTTCAGGGCTCGAGTTCGAGCCAGTACAACTGTTACGTCACCGGAATCCAGCCAATCGCAGACGACAGAAGGAGGGCGTTGTTTAGTCTTTCAGCACACCAATCGGCGTATAGTTACGGCAGAAACAAAGACGTCCTAGCCAATGACAGAGGCCGTACGGCGGAAGTATAGAAAAGGACTCTCGGGAACATGGCAACATTAATCTGACCACAAGCTGACTGGCAGGTGCTTTAACCACAAGGTGGGCATCCTAACGCGAGCGACCGTTTTGAGGCAGAAGCCCGACGGGGCCCATGTCCGAGCTTAGGGAGGGGCCGGAGACGCAAACACAGGTCTCCCAGGAAGCAGGCGGCGTCACAGGTCGCTCTGCAGGCGGCCGGTGCAGCGGGCGGAGTCTGGCTGGAGAGAGGAGGCGGGCGTCCGGGAACGCCCGGAAGGGGCGAGGCCAGCGGCGGGGCGGGGCTTATGGAGATCGTGAGCTGGGCCTGAGGAGAAGGCCGGGTTGGGAGCTGCGAGTGGCCGGGTTTAGCGGGGTGGGCGTGGCCGTCGAGGTGGGGCTCGGCGGGTCCGAAGGAACCTGGGGCAGAGCTGGAAGAGGAAAGGTCTTGGGGGCCCTGGGCCTGGGTCTGCGGGAGCCCCATCTAGCGGGGTTCCAAGGCGGCGGCGGCATCAGTCGAGGCCCTGCCCCGGGAGCTCATCTTGTCCCCTTTCGCCCCTCACGCCCCCCAGCTCTGACTCCAGGCCCTGTCCCCTGAGCTCTGCCCTCGGATGTCCGACCGCCCAGAGCCTGCATGCGCCGTGGGGCGCCCCAGGACCAGGAGCTGGTGGGTCCGGGGCCCCCTGGGCGGGGGTCCCGGGGCGCCCCTCCTCCCTTGGGACCCGTTGTCCCGGTCCTGGTCTTTCCCCCGGATCTAGTATTCAGGGCGGACCAGCGGAGCGGACCCCGACAGCTGCTGACCCTCTATAACCCCACAGGAACTGCGCTTCGCTTCCGAGGTAAAGGGATCGGCGCCTCGTGGGGGCTGGTGGCCGGACACTGGGGGGTTGTGTTGGCTGGAGGAGTCAGATGGGTAGGGTTGCACGTCCAGCTTTGGTGGACTGGGAAAGTCATGTCCAGCCTCCGGGGCAGAAGGCAGAGGGGACTTAAATGACCCACATGGCAGGGCTTGTCTGTGTGTGTCTCTATCCCCCAGTCCTGTGCACAGCACCTGCCAAATACACGGTGTTTGACGCAGAGGGATATGTGAAGCCCCAGTCTTGCATTGACATGTGAGTGAGCTGGGAGGGTGGGGAGGCTTGTGGAAGCCAGGGGTCGCTGCCACCTGTTGTCTGAGGTCTGAGACCTTGCTCCCTTTAACCTATTTGCCCTATCCTCTGCCTGTGCCCCTAAGGGAGAGACTTCTGGGGGGAGGCCCAGATTTCCTTGGATTACTGCCACATTCACCCCAATGGGCTTCTCTCCTACCTTGGGACCAGTGTGATTCGCCATGTGGCACCCATTCCCAGCCACTATGATGTCCAGGACCGCTTCCGCATTGAGCTGTCTGAGGAAGGAGCTGAGGGCCGAGTGGTGGGACGCAAGGACATTACCTCCGTTCTGAGAGCCCCAGCGTACCCCCTTGAGCTTCAGGGACAGCCAGATCCAGCGCCTCACCCAGGGCCTCCTGCTGGGACACCACCACCCACGACCAGACACTTCCAGGAGCGTGAGTTGGGAGACTGGGATCTTGAGTTCTGTAGGGAGGGAGGAACTAGCATTTCCCTAGAGATGAGATAAATTGGATTTGAAGAAGTCTCCTGGTTCAGTCTTTTGTCTTTTGGCGGAAACATTCCTCTGAGTTGAGATTTTATATCAGGTGAGGGGGAAAAGACTTGCAGCTTCCCTGGTTTCTGACTTCTACTTAGAGGAAAAAGTTCTTCCTTGACTGTAACCGCAGTACTTCCTATCATGTGGTAGCTCAGTTCAGTTCAATAAGAAACCTGTATTGAGCAATTAACCCTGTACCAAGTTGTGTGCTGGGTATGAGATCAAGAGAGGTCCCTGCCTGTCGGATAGGTCCACAGAAGAGAGAAAATGAATGCTGAGGGACTGGAGGAGAGAGTTCTTGTGGTGGTGGGGACAGAGGCTGTAGGAAGGAGAGGATACTTGCAGTGTACCCCTGGAGGGCAGTAAAAAGTAGATACAGGGTGCGGTGGCTCACGCCTATAATCCCAGTGCTTTGGGAGGCTGAGGTGGGCTGATAACCTGAGGCCAGGAGTTCAAGACCAGCCTGACCAACATGATGGAACCCCATCTCTACTAAAAACACACAAAAATTAGCTGGGAGTTGTGGCTCGCACCTGTAATCCCAGCTAGTCGGGAGGCTAAGGCAGGAGAATCACTTGAACCTAGGAGGCAGAGGCTGCAGTGAGTCAGGATTGTGTGGCTGCACTCCAGCCTGGGTGCAACAGAGCGAGACTCCGTCTCAAAAAAAAAAAAAAAAGTAGATACAGGGTGTGGTGACTCACACCTATAATCCCAGTGCTTTGGGAGGCTGAAGTGGTGGGAGGATTGCAATTGCTTGAGGCCAGGAGTTCAAGATCAGCTTGGACAACATAGCAAGACCCTCTACAAACAACTTAAAAATTAGCCAGGCATGGTAGCATGAACCCATAGTCCCAGCTACTTAGGAGGCTAAGGCAGGAGGATCACCTGAGGCCAAGAGTTCCAGACCAGCCTGGACAACGTAGTGAGACTCCATCTCTACAAAAAATAAAAGATAATTAAAAAAAAAAAAGTAGATACATCTTCCTTGTTCAGGCTTCTCCCTGGAGGACCTGGGCTGGGCAGGAGTGGGGCTGCAGCATCTGATGAGTCTTGTTTCTCAGACCCCCGCCAGCAACTGGCCACCAGCTCCTTCCTCCTCTTCTTGCTGACGGGGATTGTGTCTGTGGCCTTCCTGCTGCTCCCACTCCAGGACGAACTCGGCAGCCAGCTGCCTCAAGTCCTGCACGTCTCCCTGGGACAAAAGTTGGTGGCCGCCTACGTCTTGGGTGAGGACAGTAGTGGCCAGGGACCCAGGCCCCAGGAAAAAGGGAGAAGGGACGGGAGGAGAGCTAACAGAGCCCCAGGGCTGCCCATGCGACCCTGTTCTTTCTTTGTCCCCCCTCCAGGCCTCCTCACCATGGTGTTCCTCCGGACCTGAGCTCCGTGCTCAACCCCCAGCCCACCCCACCCTCCCTGGGCAGGGTCTTGAGGCAGCCACTGTGATGCTCATTCCTTACCTTGCCTCCTACCCTCTTCTCTTTCCTGCCTACTCCCCACTCCTCCCTGACAAAAAACACCCAGGGATTTGTACTCATTTTCCAAGTTGAATAAAATACATTTTTAAAATGATAATCAGAAATGTAGGGTACTTGCCCCTGTCTTCCCACTTCTTTTTTGGTACTCAGACATCCTCTAGTTCTCCCACCCCTGTTCCCAGGGGACCCAGGCACTTGGGGCAGTGATGAGGCCCAGCGAGGATTTAGAAGAGTTAGGTCACTCCTGGTGCTTGCGCTGAAAAACTATGTGACCATGAGCAAATTATTTAATTTCTCTGAGCTGTAGATTCTACCTACAAAATGAGAGCATTGGGCAAGTTGATTCTCAAGATCCCCTTCAGCCCTGGAATAGGATCCTGTCCCTAAGCCAATGTATTTAACCTAAAAAGAAGTGAATGAAAATACCACCTAATCCTGCCTGCGGTGGAACTCCTGTCCCACCATCTGGAGGCAACAAAGCCTTTCACCAGGGTTACCTGGGTATTTACAACCCCTAGAATCCTTTTCTGCCTTTTGGACCCTATATCTGTTTTCCTGGGTCTTTCCTTTAAGACTTCAACTCCCTTGGCTGGGCACAGTGGCTCACGCCTGTAATCCCAGCACTTTGCAGGGCCGAGGCGAGTGGATCACTTGAGGCCAGGAGTTCGAGACCAGCCTGGCCAACATGGTGAACTCTTGTCTCTAAAAATACAAAAAATACACCCAACATGGTGAAATTTTGTCTCTAAAAATACAAAAATTAGCTGGACATGGTGGTAGGTGCCTGTAATCCCAGCTACTCAGGAGGCTGAGGTAAGAGAATCATTTGAACCTGAGAGGTGGAGGCTGCAGTGAGCTAAGATTGTGCCATTGCACTCCAGCCTGGGCAACAGAGCAAGACTCCATCTAAAAAAAAGAAACAAGGCTTCAACTCCCATGGATCAGAAACACCAAAGTCCCTACCAATATGGGGGAAATAGTATTGCTTGACATAACCTCACCTTAACCAGGAAAAAAAAAAAAAAAAAACTAGGGTACAGGAAAAGAATAAGATTTACAAAAGCAAGCTTCCAGCTCACCTGCCCTCCTTCAGGTGCAGGGTGAGGAGGAACAGAGGAAGAGGGAGAATGGCCAGGCTCAGTGGCTCACATCTGTAATCCCAGTGCTTTGAGAGACCAAGGTGGGAGGATTGCCTGAGCCCAGGGGTTCAAGACCAACCTGGACAACATAGCTTAGACCCCATTTCTACAAAAAAAATAAAAAGGAGGAGGGAGAGCCAGTGACTCTGGGCAGATGGTTGACTGGGAACAAAGATCAGCAAGATATTAAGACAGACCCAGGCTGTCACAGCACTGGAAGGTGATCAGTTGTTCCAGCTTTACTTTAGGGGCGTTGGGACCTGCTCCACTACCCTGGGAGTCTTCTCCCTCTCACACCCAGAACTGGCTCCAGTGGGGTGTGGCCCTGATACTGCATGGAGAATGGGTGTGCCGTTTGTGTCCAGGAGTCTGGGGACAGCTCTTGCCATAGCCCAGGAAACCCCTTTGCTAAATTACATGTGTATGGAAGATATCCGTTCACACCAGTCTGGATGCGCCCAGGTCCCCAAAACGCATTCGAGGTGCCACATAGGTTAATGGTCTTGTGAGTACTTGTGAAAAGACCTTGTTACTGGTGTGGTCAAGAAGGCTTTCTGAGGGGCTGGGGGCAGGGGCTCACGCCTGTAATCCCAGTGCTTTGAGAGGCCAGAGCAGGAGAAGAGCTTCAGGCCAGAAGTTCAACACTAGCCTGGACAATATAGCAAGAGCCTGTCTCTAAAAAAAAATTTTTTTTTTTTGAGATGGAGTCTCGCTCTGTCGCCCAGGCTGGAGTGCAGTGGTACAATCAAGGCTCACTGGAACCTCCACCTCCTGGGTTCAAGTGACTCTCCTGCCTCAGCCTCCTTTGTAGCTAGGACTACAGATGTGCGCCACCACCCCTGACTTATTTTTGTATAATTATAGAGAGGGCTTCACCATGTTGGCCAGGCTGATCTCAAACTCCTGACCTCAGGCCCACCTCAGCCTCCCAAAGCGCTGGGATTACAGGCATGAGCCACCACACCTGGCATTTTTTTTTTTTTTAAATTAGCCAGGCATGGTGGCTCACACTTGCAGTCCCAGCTACTCAGGAGGCTGAGGTGGGAGGATCTCTTGAACCCAGGAGTTTGAGGTTGCAATAAGCTATGATTGCAGCACCGCACTCCAGCCTGGGCCACATAGTGAGACTCTATCTCTACAAAACAAAAACTTAGCTGGGCGTGGTGGCTCATGTCTGCAGTCCCAGCTACTCTGGAGGCTGAATTAAAATTAAAAATTTCCGATAAGGAAACAAACAAACCAAAAGATCCTTAATTCACCCATCTCAAGATCACATGTGCAATGTCCGTTTTAGGGACTTCATTCACAGGTTTCAGGGATTACGATATGGACATTTTTGTCCAGATCATTATTCTGTCTACCACAGGGAGCAATGGACAAAGTGAAGAAGGGTTGAGAAGGTGCTTTGGGACACTTGTCTGGGCTGTATGTCAGGGAAGCAAATAGCTCAGGAGGTTTCTGATCCTAATTCAGGGTTCTGAGAACTCAACAAGTCAAGCTTAGGGGGCTAAGGAGGGGACAGTTGCATCCTGAAATCCAGAGCCCTGTGGCATCCCAAGCCTTAGACCAAGAAGCTTTTACTTCCCAGTGTCTTGAAGAGCTGTCAAGACCACAGCCTCCTGAAGCTGTGATTAAAGGCACACGGTGCCAGCAGCACTTAGAATTCCCTGCCTCCGGTAGCTTACACTTCAGTGTCTCCACCCTCACTGGACAAAGACTGGTCAAAGGGGATCCTGGCCAGGCATGGTGACTCACACCTGTAATCCTAGCACTTTGGGAGGCCAAGGAGGGCAGATCATGAGGTCAGGAGTTCGAGGCCAGCCTGGCCAACATGGTGAAACCCTGTCTCTGCTAAAAATACAACAACAACGACAAAAAATTAGCTGGGCGTGGTGGCGGGCACCTGTAATCCTAGCTACTAGGGAGGCTGAGGCAGGAGAATTGCTTGAACCTGGGAGGCAGAGGTTGCCATGAGCCGAGATCGCGCCACTGCACTCTACCTGGGGCAACAGTGCGAGACTCCGTCTAAAAAAAAAGGGGGCGGGGGGATCCTGGAGGATGTTCCAGGCAGGGCCAATCATCTAATGTGTGTAACCACTGTTGGAGTCTTACAGGGCCCCATGCTCAGAAAGGGGTTCTGTGCTTGGGGTTTAATGCTCTGAGATTGTTATGTTGACATTCTTTTTCTTTTTCTTTTTTTTTTTTTTTGAGACAGGGTTCCACTCTCCCACTCTGTTGCCCAGGCTGGAGTGCAGTGGCATGATCTCGGCTCACTGCCACCTCCGCCTCCCAAGCTCAAGCAATTCTCCCACCTCAGCACCCTGGAGTAGGTGGGACTACAGGTGCACGCCACCACACCTGGCTAATTTTTTTTTTTTTTTTTGAGACAGAGTCTCGCTCTGTTGCCCAGGCTGGAGTGCAGTGGTGCGGTCTTGGCTCACTGCAAGCTCCGCCCCCCGGGTTCACGCCATTCTCCTGCCTCAGCCTCCCGAGTAGCTGGGATTACAGGCGCCCGCCACCACGCCCACCTAATTTTTTGTATTTTTAGTAGAGACGGGGTTTCACCGTGTTAGCCAGGATGGTCTCGATCTCCCGACCTCCACCTGCCTCGGCCTCCCAAAGTGCTGGGATTACAGGCGTGAGCCAGTGCACCCAGCAATTTTTTTACTTTTTGTAGAGATAAGGTTTCACCATATTGCCCAGGCTGCTCCGGAACTCCTATGCTCAAGCAATCTGCCTGCCTTGGCTTCCCAAAGTACTGGGATTACAGGCGTGAGCCACTGTGCCAACTTTGAAATTCCTAATAATTTTTGTTACCCTGAGACAGAGTCTTGCTCTGTCACCCAGGCTGGAGTGCAGTGGCATGATCTCGGCTCACTGCAACCTCTGCCTCCTGGGTTCAAGCATGAATTTATGTTTTGAAAGTGTGTCCCCATATCCAAAGGAGTGCAACATTAAATATCAAATAAAAGAATACCATGACAGGTTGAGAAATTGTAGAAAACAAAAACAAAAAAAAGCTTTGTTCCTTTTTTTTTTTTTTTTTTTTTTGAGACAAGGTCTCATTCTGTCACCCAGACTGGAGTGTAGTGGCTCGATCATAACTCACTGCAGCCTGAAATTCCTGGGCTCAAATTATCCCTGCCTTGCCTCAGCCTCCTGAGTATCTGGGAGTACAGTACACACCACTATGCCCAACTAAAGTTTTTTAGTTTTTGTAGAGACAGGTTCTCCCCTGTGTTGTCCAGGCCGGTCTTGAACTCCTGGCTTTACATGACCTTCCCGCCTCATCGTCCCAAAGCACTGGGGTTACAGACATGAGCCACCGTGCCCAGCTTGTTTCTGCTTTTGAACAAGGGGTCCTGCATTTTCATTTTGCAGCAGGTCTTGCAAATTATGTAACCATTCCTCATCCCAGGACAAGATACTGGCCAGGTGTGGTGGCTCATGCCTGTAATCCCAGCACTTTGGGAGGTTGAGGTAGGCAGATTGCCCGAGCTCAGGAGTTCAAGACCACCCTGAGCAACATGGTGAAACCCCCGTCTCTACTAAAATACGAAAACATTTAGCCGGGCGTGGTGGTGCACACCTGTAGTCCCAGCTACTCAGGAGGCTGAGGCAGGAGAATCGCTTGAGCCCGGGAGGCGGAGGTTGCAGTGGGCTGAGATTGTGTCACTGCACTCCAGCTTGGGTTACAGAGTGAGACTCCGTCTCAAAAATAAAAAAAGATACCGAAGGCCCCTTCTCCAAAGACCACCTGCTTTATGGTGGTCTTTGGAGAAGGGGCCTTCAGTATTTCCTTAGGCAGTTTCCTTGAGTGATAGAAACAGCTCGGTTTTCCCCGTGGAGACAGCATTCCTGTGTGCACCCTCTCTGGTCCCTTCTGCCCAATTCCCTAGGTCTCTAGGAAGGGATGATGGGATGGGATGGGCATGAGGGTGAGGAAGAAGCATGAAGGCGCTTATCAATAACAGATGTCAACAGGTGGTTTATTGATATCAGGTGGTTTATTGATATTGAAACTCCATGCCCCTTTCACCACAGACCACCTGTTGGCCATAAGGCTATGGTGCCAGCGATCTCTCCCACTAACAGAGCTGGCCAGGTCCCAGGGCCTAGCAAACCTCCCAGAGTGGTCTCTAGGTATGGAGGACCCCAGAAAGGGGAAGGGGCTGTGATTGAAGGGATGCTACTCTCTGATTAACCGACAGTATGACCGTCACATTAGGGTCAGCTACACTGCAGGGCTGGGGTGTGTGGATATCTGTGCTGGGGTCTGGGCTCTGTGGAGAGATGTGTAGGGGTAATGAGAAATTGATCAGCAATGAGAGGTGGACTCTGAGCCACCTCCCTGACCCTGAATCATTCAAGCGAGGAGCAGAGGAGCTCTTGACTGGGGGACGGGGATGTGAGGATCCCCAGGGCCTCAGAAGTTGTTATCAATGTTCCAGACATCCCCGCTAAGCGCATTGGCTGCCCCTTGCAGCGTCCAGGTGAGCAGGGCTAGCTGACGCCGGAAGCGGCTCTCCTGGAAGCCAGTGGAGGAGGTGGCCCCGGGGGTCCCAGAGCTGTTGGAGCGCAGCAGCCGCAGGTGGTCCAGCAGGGCGCCCAGCGTGTGGTCTCCACGGCCCATGAAGATGTGGCGGAACGGGGAGTCGGCTGGCGACACGTACTGGGAAAGGAAGTAGAACTCCACCTGCGCAGAGAGGGGGATCAGGTCAGGGTTGGGGGCTCTGGCTCGGGAGCAAAGGCCCGAGTCACCCTTCCTGCCAGCCAGTCTTTTTGTTTGTTTGTTTGTTTTCTTTTTGTGTTTGTTTTTTGTTTGTTCGTTTGTTTTGAGATGGAGTCTCGCTCTGTCTCCCAGGCTGGAGTGCAGTGGCACGATCTCGGCTCACTGCAACCTCCGCCTTCAGTGTTCAAGCGATTCTCCTGCCTCAGCCTCCAGAGTAGCTGGGATTACAGGCACCCGCCACGACGCCCGGCTAATTTTTGTATTTTGAGTAGAGACGGGGTTTCTCCGTGTTGGCCAGGCTGGTCTCGAACTCCTAACCTGAAGTGATCCGCCCGCCTTGGCCTCCCAAAGTGCTGGGATTACAGGTGTGAGCCACCGCGCTAGGCCTCCCCTTCTATCTCTAGAACCCCTAAGCCTGCATGTAGTTCTCCCGAGTCTTCCTTCCTCACCCATTCAGTGAATGCTCAAAGCCTCAAAGAACAATCTATTGCCCTGCTATTCCTCTTCTTAACACCACACCTCCCCACACCGAGTCATTCTCCACCTCCACCAATGTCCACAGCCCAGAGACAAAGGTCAAGGGGACAGTCCAGTCCTCATGAAAAGCCTGGCTTTCCTCCCTCTGACGCAGCTGCTGTTCCATCTTTCCTGAGATGGCCTTGCTACTGACCTAATCTCCTCCCTCCTTTCTGCCAGCCTCTCCTAGTTTCCTAGCCTCTCCTAGCCCCGTCTCTGGTTTGTTCTGCTTCCACCCGTGGGCAGGTCTCAAAGTTCCACCTCCCTCTTCTCTGTACCTATTAAATTATCATTGCCTGGGCACCGCCCCAGTAAAATCAGAATCTCTAGGGGGTGATCTCAGATGCTCACATCTTTTATTTTTAGAGACAGGGTCTCACTGTCACCCAGGCTGGAGTGCAGTGGTGCAATCACAGCTCACTGCAACCCAAACCCCAGAGGTCAAGTGATCTTCCCGCCTTAGCCTCCTGAGTAGTTGGGAGTGCAGGCACGTGCCACCATACCCAGCTGATTTTCAGATGCTCACATCTTTTTAAGGCCTCCATCATTCACTCACAGAGCTCATCTGTGCCCCTGATGTCAACCAGGACCTCTGTGGGGACAGATGCCAAATCTCCCCACCCAATGACCCACTGGAATCCTGCCCTCCAGCCATCTGGACCTCCCCACTGGGTTTGGGAGCACCTGGACATATCAGTACCGATCTCTTCCCAAACCTGGGCGTTGGGCCCACACTCATGCGGCCCGTGGCTTTCTGCAGGTGTCAAGCTGTCACCCTCAAAGGGGAGTGAGCATGGGGTGAGCACAGGCTTTGAAGGTAGACTACCTGGCCTCCAATTTCGGCTCTTCCACTTACTAACTATATGATTTCAGGTAAGTTTCTTAGCCTCTCCTAGCCCCAGTTTCTGGATATAATACTAGCAACCTCAGCGCTGGGGGAAGCAAATGAAATAAATCCTCTAGCATGTGGTAACCTTCTACTATGGTAACTGCAGCCAGGCACAGTGGCTCATGCCTGTAATCCCAGCACTTTCAGAGGCTGAGGCGGGTGGATCATCTGAGGTCAGGAGTTTGAGACCAGCCTGGCCAACATGGCAAAACCCTGTCTCTACTACAAATACAAAAAATTTAGCCAGGTATGCTGATGTGTCCCTGTAATCCCAGCTAGTCAGGAGGCTGAGGCACAAGAATAGCCTGAACCCGAGAGGCGGAGGTTGCAGTGAGCCAAGATCGTGCCACTGCCCTCCAGCCTGGGTGACAGAGCAAGACTCTGTCTCAGAAAACAAAACCAAACAAACAGGCCGGGCACAGTGGCTGATGCCTGTAATCCTAGCACTTTGGGAGGCCAAGGTGGGTAGATCATGAGGTCAAGAGATCAAGACCATCCTGGCCAACATGGTGAAACCCCGTCTCTACTAAAAATACAAAAATTAGCTGGGTGTAGTGGCACATGCCTGTTGTCCCAGCTACTCAGAAGGCTGAGGCAGGAGAATAGCTTGAACCCGGGAGGCGGAGGTTGCAGCGAGCCGAGATCGTGCCGCTGCACTCCAGTCTGGTGACAGAGCGAGACTCCGTCTCAAAAAACAAACAAAAACAAATGGCAACTGCTATTTTATTATTCTTCTATTCTAAGACAACTATTATTATTATTATTCTCCTCCTCTTCCCTCAACATCAAATCTGTCAATTTCTCCTTCTAAACACCTGACATCGGTCCAGTCCCCACCTATGAGCATTTGCTCCCACCTGCCACTCTCAAGACATTTGCAATCTGACCAAAATCACTCCTAAAAACTCCACTTTGTTGTCCAGCATGGTGGCTCCTGCCTGTAATCCCAGCACTTTGGGAGGCCAAGGTAGGAGGATTACTTGAGCTCAGGAGTTTGAGACCAGCTTGGGCAATGTATGGAAACCCTCATCTCTACAAAAATAAAAATAAAAAATTAGTCGGGTGTGGTGGTGTGCACCTATAGTCCCAGCTACTCAGGAGGCCAAGGTGGGAGGATCACTTGAGCCCAGGGGTTCAATACCAGTCTGGGCAACACAGTGAGACCTCATTTCAAAAACAAAAACTCCCAGCCGGGCGCAGTAGCTCACGCCTGTAATCCTAGCACTTTGGGAGGCTGAGGTGAGCAGATCACTTGATGTCAGGAGTTCAAGACCAGCCTGGCCAACATGATGAAACCCCTTCTCTACCAAAAAAAAAAAAAAAAAAAAAAAAAATTAGGCATGGTTGTGCGCGCCTGTAGTCCCAGCTACTCGGGAGGCAGAAGTGGGAGAATCACTTGAACCTGACAGGCAGAGGTTGCAGTGAGCCGGGATCGCACCACTGCACTCCAGTCTGGGTGACATTAAGACACTGTCTCCAAAAAATAAATAAAGAAAAATAAATAAAAATTAAAACTCCCCTTTGCTCACATCACCTCTCTGCTCAAAAACCTCTCTAATTTCCTTGATGCTAAGACCCTTAACATCCAAACTTCTAATCCTGGTGTTCGAGGCTCCCCACAGTTGATCGATAACACCACATTTGGTGGTCCCCTCCCCTCTGCCTCTCCATGGGGCCCCTGTTCTGGCTCTGCTAGTCCACACCCCGCTTCCAAGTAAAACCAGACTGATTTCACTGCCACACCCGAATTCTGGTCTCTCCACCCTGAAATGTCCTCTTTACTTTGCATCAATCCACATCCTGCCTGTTCTTCAAGATCCAAGTCACAGTCTAAAGCCAAGGTCAGCAAACTTTTTCTGTGAAATGCCAGATAGTAAATATTTTAGATTTTGCAGGCCATGGTGCTTTTATTGCAGCTACTTAACGTTGCTGCTATTACACAAAAGTAGCCATAGACAGCGTGAAAACCAATAAGCATGGCTGTTTCAATAAAACTTTATTTACAAAAACAGGGAGCAGAGGCTCACGCCTGTAATCCCAGCACCTTGGGAAGCTGAGGTGGGAGAGTCGCTTGAGCCCAGGATTTTGAGACAAGCCCGGACAATATAGTGAGATCCCATCTCTACAAAAAATTTTAAAAATTAGCGGAGTGTGGTAGTGTGTCCTTGTAGTCCCAGCTACTCAGGAGGCTGAGGTGAGGTGAGAGGATTGCTTGAGCCCGGGAGGTGGAGGTTGCCGTGAGCCCAGATCATGCTACTGCACTCCAGCCTGGGCAACAGAGCGAGACCCTGTCTCAGAAAAAAAACAAACAAAAAAAACAAGCGGCAGTTTGAATTTGGCCATTGGGCAGTAGTTCACCAACCCCTGGTCTAGAGCCATAAAATTCACTGGGTCTGGCCCAATCCTGTATTGCAGGCTCTGAAGTCCTGAGTCCTTCCCTCTCCATCCCTGAGCCTGAGTCATGCATCTTTTTCTTTTTCTTTTTCTTGAGATGGAGTTTCGCTCTTGTTGCCCAGGCTGGAGTGCAATGGCGTGCTCTCGGCTCACTGCAACCTCCATCTCCCAGGCTCAAGTGATTCTCCTGCCTCAGCCTCCTGAGTAGCTGGGATTACAGGTGTGTGCCACCACGCCCAGCTAATTTTGTATTTTTAGTAGAGACGGGATTTCTCCATGTTGGTCAGGCTGGTCTCGAACTCCTGACCCCAGGTGATCCGCCCACCTCAGCCTCCCAAAGTGCTGAGATTACAGGCGTAAGCCACCGCGCCTGGCCTAAGTCATGCATCTTACACGCAGGTCCCTTTTATCCCTGGTGGGGACAGGGGTATGGCAACTTTGAAAGGTGGGTGTCTTTTTGTCTTCTGGATGCTGACACAGCTGAGGTTAAACCAAGATCTGTGAATGAGAATGAACCATACCCAACCTATTGCCTCACCCCAGGGTCACCCCTGTCCCAGTAGAGGAGGCAAAGGTTAAAGAAGAATGAATGGAGAAAGAGATATAAGAAGGAGAGGAGAAGGCCAGGTTCAGTAGCTCACGCCTGTAACCCCAGCAATTTGGGAGGCCGAGGCAGGAGGATCACTTGAGGCCAGGAGTTTGAGACCAGCCTGGGCAACATGGTAAAACCCTGTCTCTACAAAAAATAGAAAAATTTAGCCGGGCGTCATGGCACGTGCCTGTACTCCCAGCTACTAGGGAGGCTGAGGTGGGAGGATCACTTGAGCCCAGGAGTTGGAGGTTGCAGTGAGCAGAGATGGTGCCACTGCACTCTAGTCTGGGCAAGGGAGAATGAGCAAGAGCAATAGGTTTGTAAATGGCCAAGGGGGACAGGCAGAGGGCACAAGCAGGAAAATGCAAGGAGGAGAGATAACATGAGCCTCCAAGGGGTAGCCATGCTCGCTCTGAAAACCGTGAGTGCGTGTGCACAAGTGGCTCTGTGTACACTGCAGTTCCCAGCTCACCCCACACTCATTGAGGATGATCCTGTTTACTATTTTGCCCTGCAGACCTTTCCCCATGGCCACAGTCCCTACTCACCCATTTCTTGACATCAAAGGGTTGAGGGGTTGAGTTCTTGGAGTAAGAAAATGGAAGGAAGTGGAGGAGTTGGAACTGGAGGTGGGGTGTGGGCTGCAAAGGATTCAAAGCTAAGCAGAAGGGATTGGTGAGGGAATAAGCTCTTGTTTAACTTTCACGTGACACCTCCTCCAGGCAGCCTTTCTGGATTTCACCCATTTCATTATCAGAAGGAAAACAGCTCTCTTACTCTGAATATCTTTAGCCTTCTGCACTTCCCAGCCTGTAACCTCGTATTGTGGACCAGTGTGGACATGCTTTTTCTTTCCAGAAGGGTCGAGGAGGCAGTGGGAGCTATAGGAGGGGAGTCAGCGGGGAGGGGTGGGGGAGGGTGGATTGTCCCAGTTCTGCCAGGCGTAAACCATGCGACTGTGGCCAAGAGGCTGGCCCTCCCTGTCCATTTCATCACTTTGATCGCTCGGGTCCTCCAGCCTGACCGATCTATGAGCACTGCGTGTCCAGGACTGGGAAGAGAGCATCCAGAGGACCGGGACTGTGTAGGCGGGGAGAGAGAGGAGCGCGCAGACGGGGCCAGGTCCAGGAGGTGGAGCCCCAGGGGAGGGGCGGGACACTGGGGGCGGGGCGAGGAGGGCGGGGCCTCACCCGCATTATGCGCACGTTGTACATGCGTGTCAGTCGCTCGTCTCTCTCCTCCGAGCTGTAGATCTCCTGCCGCAGCTTTTCCGCCGCCCGGATGTAGTCCCCCCGCGCCGAGTACACCCACTGCAGGGTCAGCCCGCGGGCCTGGGGAGGGGGAGGCGCGGGCTGGGGCTGGCGGCAGGAGCCAGGACCCCCGCCTAGCATGGGGACAAGGACCCCCGCCTAGCATGGGGAAGGGGGCTGGGACCCCTGGCCTGGCAGGAGGGAGGAGGTAGACGAGGACAGAGTGCTGGAGGCAGGATGAAGGGAGTGGGGAGAAGATCCTGCACCTGCCAGGTTGGGCGAGGGCACATGCTGGGGGCTGGGAGACTGGAGGCAGGGGGTTAATGGGCTGAATTGCCAGAGAGGACCTAGACCCCAGGGAATGCAGAGAGAAGGGGCTGGACCCCCTGGCCTGGGCAGTGCCTCCCACTCCCAGAGACCAAGAGCGGGGTGGGCCTCTTGAACCTTGAGGTCCCCAGAGAACTCGTTGAGGTTCCCGATGTGCCTGAGGACGACGTCCCCGTAGCGGCCGAAGTCGAGGGGCAGCAGGCGATCGTGGCTGAGCCGGATGAGGAGCTGCCCTGCGAGCTGGGCCACGGCCTGGGCCACGGCGGGCAGGCGGCCTTGCAGCACCTTATGCAGGTTCTCATAAGTGTCCTCCTTTGTGTGCAGGAACGGGTAGGCCTGGTCGTCCTGCCAGGACAGGGTGGACGCTGGGGCAGAGGCAGACAGGCTGAAGGACTAGCGCTGTGTCTGGGGCAGGGGGAGGACGTCTCACCTCCATAAAGGAGAACTCGACGGCAGGGACTCCCACAAAGGCCGTGAAGGAATAGGCACTGCTGTCCATGGGTAGGGGCCGGATCCTGGGGGCAGGCGGGTTGGAGCGATCTGTGGGTTCAGGCTCCCCCACATCCCTCCCCAGCTCTCCCTACCCCCCCAACTTACACCTCAGCATCCCAGCTGGGATTGGTGAACACCACCTGTTCATAGAGAGTCTGCCCACTGTGGTTGGGAGAATCCACCTGGGGGTGGGGGAAGGGCACTGATCAGGCTCTGCTCCTCCCCGCAACCTACTCCCCTTCACCCCCTATTCCTGGGGTGCTCTTGCCTGCTTCAGGACACTCTCAATGAGACTTGTCAGAAGGGGGCTGGTCTTGGCATGAAACTTGTCATCCCCTGGAAAAAGGGGAGGGGAGGGATGCCAGGCTCAGGGCTCAGCCCCAGAGGCAAGGGTGGACCCCAGGGGGCCAGGTGGTGGCACTGCCCCAGCTCACCCAGCACTGCGTTGTCCAGGCTCACGTACACTACAGCTTTGAGGTGCAGCACGCTGAGGTAGCCCTGTGGGTGGGTGACCAGTGTGGAGTGGGAACCCCCCACCCCCACCTCTCCCCAATGCCTAACGACCTGCCCGGGACCCCGTATCACCTCTAGCCACTCCGTGGAGCCCACGCTTCCAAAGTCACCACCGTCCCAGCTGATGAAGAGGAGACTTCTGCGGGGCCGGAAGCCTGGGGGCAGAGGGGAAGGAGGACAGGCTTAGCAGGGGCCAAGCAAAGACCCTCCCCTTGTCTTCTTCTGTCCTGGTCCCCCAGGGTCTCTGTTTCTCTGTCTCTCTCTCTGAGACAGGATCTCACTCTCTCGCCCAGGCTGGAGTGCAGTGGTGCAATCATGGCTCAATGTAGCCTTGACCTCTCAGGTTCAAGTCATCCTCTTGCCTCAGCCTCCCAAGTAGCTGGGATTACAGGCATGCACCACTAAGTCCAGCCAATTTTTAAAAAACTTTTGTAGAGATGCAGTCTCCCTATGTTGCCCAGGCTGGTTTTGAATTCCTGGTCTCCAGCGATTCTCCTGTGTTGGCCTCCCAAAGTGCTGGGATTACAGGCATGAGCCATCACGTCCAGCCCAACATGCTTAATCTTGACACAGACCCATGGACTATGATTATCATTCATGTCACTTTTTTTCTTTTCTTTTCTTTCTTTTTTTTAGATGGAGGCTCATTCTGTTGCCCAGGCTGGAGTGCAGTGGTGCGATCTTGGCTTACTGCAAACTCCGCCTCCCAGGTTCAAGCGATTCTCCTGCCTCAGCCTCCCTAGTAGCTGGGATTACAGGCGCCCTCCACCACGCCTGGCTAATTTTTGTATTTTTAGTAGAGGGTTTCACCATGTTGGCTAGGCTGGTCTCGAACTCCTGACCTCAGGTGATCCATCTGCCTCGGCCTCCCAAAGTGCTGGGACTACAGGCGTGAGCTACCGCACCCGGCCTCACTTTCATTTTTAGGTGACGAAATAGAGGTGAAGTGACTGGCCCAGGGCCACTCAGGTACAATGTGGATGCCGAGGTCCAAGTGACCACTGGCCAGTCTGTGTCCCTCACTGCCTCTCTGCCCTATCCTCCTCGGGCCACAGGCCCACCGCTGCCTAGCCCAGGCCCAGGCCCTGGCCCTGACCTTACCGTTGCTCACCATGGAGGAAAAGGTCCGCACCAGCTCCAGGAGTATAGCCGTCCCCACAGCGGATTTAGCTGCTCCTGGGCCCCATGCATCCCTCTGGGCCCCGATGACAACGTAGTGATCTGGGGAGGGGATGTTTGGGACCCACTTCTGACACTGCACCCTGCACCCTGGGGGCATCCTCCATCTGCCTGCGTCTCTCAGCCCATCACAATTCCGGCAATCCTAGCCCTGCAGTCCCTCCAGTCCCTAAAGAGGGCGCCCCTCCCTACTTGGCCCTTCCTGGATGGTGTGCTCCTTCAGCTGGGTGCCTGCGGTCATTCTGGACTTACAAGGTTTCTGTCACCCAGGCTGGAGTCTGCAGTGGTGTGATCATAGCTCACTGCAGCTTCAAACTCCCTGGCTCAAGCCATCCTCCTGCCTGAGCCTCCCAAGTAGCTGGGACCACAGATGTGTGCCACCATGCTCGGCTAATTTCTTTTACTTATTTATTTATTTATTTATTTAATTTATTTTTTGGCGTCTCGCTCTGTTGCCCAGGCTGGAGTGCAGTGGCACGATCTTGGCTCACGGCAAGCTCCACCTCCCGGGTTCACGCCATTCTCCTGCCTCAGCCTCCTGAGTAGCTGGGAGTACAGGCGCCTGCCACCATGCCCAGCTAATTTTTTTGTATTTTTAGTAGACAGGGTTTCACCATGTTAGCCAGGATGGTCTCGATCTCCTGACCTCATGATCCGCCCACCTCGGCCTTCCAAAGTGCTGGGATTACAGGCGTGAGCCACCGCACCCGGCCAATTTCTCTTATTTTTAAATTTTTTGTGAAGTCTTGGCTTTGTTGCCCCATCTGTCAATTACCTATTTTAATTCTCCACCGCCATCCACATCTAGCTATGCTTGAAAGGGCCATCTATGCTTCTATCTAATCTGATCTGATCTTTCATGCTTGAGCCTGCCTGCCTTCCTTCCTTCCTTCCTTCCTTCCTTCCTTTCTCTCTCTTTCTTTTTTTCTTTCTCTTTCTCTCTTTCTTTCTTTCTCTTTTTTTTCTTTTTCTTGAGACAAAGTCTTGCTCTGTTGCCCAGGCTGGAGTGCAATGGCACAATCTCGGCTCACAGCAGCCTCCACCTCCTGGGTTCAAGTGATTCTCCTGTCCGAGCCTCGGGAATAGCTGGAATTACAGATGCATGCCACCGGGCCCAGCTAATGTTCGTATTTTTAGTAGAGACGGGGTTTCACCATGTTAGCCAAGCTGGTCTCAAACTCCTGACCTCAAGTGATCCACCTGCCTGGGCCTCCCAAAGTGCTGGGATTACAGGCGTGAGCCACCACACCCGGCCCATGCTTGAGTTTCTATTGCAACATCATCCAACTTAGGCTTACTCACTTCCAGTGCTGGGGAGCTCACTACTGGGCAACAACCCCCATTCCATCACTAGACAGGCTGGAAGGTGAGGTCTGTTCACTGCTGCCACCATCAGACCCAGTTCAGCCTCAACTTGCCAGCTTCCCTCCTCTGGGCACCACTCCTGTCCCCTCTTGGGGCCTCCTGCACCAGCCCCCTATCTTGCCAGGGTATATGGGCAGAAATTCCCCCAGCCCACCACCAGCTGTGAGTGATACTGGACACACAGCATACCTGGCTCTGTGCGGCCTTCGATGCAGCCGAAGATGTTGTTGATGGGGGTGGAGGTCCTGTGATTGTTGACCACTAGCCGCAGTCGTGGCCCAGGGCCCAGGTGATAAGGGGAGCCTAGGAGGCTCCCCTGCCATTCTTGGGGGGCCACAGGGCCTTTGAGCTTCCTGGAGAGGCAGAAAGGGGGAAGTTGTAGAGAGACCCAGAAGAGTCCAAATCACTCTTTTCCTTATTTCTTTCCCTCCCACCCTTTCTGGCTCCAGATCGCTGCCTCTGGACACTGCCTGGGTAGGGCAGTGCAGTCAGGGCTGCCTTGGATGGTTCTCAGCTGAGGTAGGTGTGCAATCCAGTGGGAACTTTAGTTGCCAGACAGTAGACCCTGGAGAAAGGCGGTGTCCATCCAGAAGAGTCACTTTTTTTTTTTTTAAGAGTCAGGGTCCCGGCCAGGCATGGTGGCTCACACCTGTAATCCCAGCATTTTGGGAGGCCGAGATGGGCGGATCACTAGGTCAGGAGTTCGAGACCAGTCTGGCCAACATGGTGAAACCCTCTACTAAAAATACAAAAATTAGCCGGGCGTGGTGGGGGGGCACCTGTAATCCTAGATACTCTGGAGTCTGAGGCAGAAGAATCACTTGAACCCGGGAGGTGGAGGTTGCAGTGAGCCAAGATTGCACCACTGCACTCCAGCCTGGAAGACAGAGCAAGACTCCATCTCAAAAAAAAAAAAAGGTCAGGGTCTCTCTGTCTCCCAGGCTGGAGGGCTGGAGTGCAGTGGTGTAGTCATGGCTCACTGCAGGCTTAAACAAGAGTCACCTTTTTCTAGTTCACCCACAATCACCCTGTGGCCTCGCTGCAGCCTCCCTCTCTCTGCTTCCTCCTCTCCTGGTCCCCAACACTCCCCTCACCTCAGCAGGCGGGAGGCAATGTCTGCACTGATGGGCTGGACTGGGATGCTGGGAAGGCCTGATGATGCAACTGGAGGGAACTGGGTTTGATTGAAGGAAGGGAAGCCAGGTGTGTAGGGGTCTCCAGTTCCCAGGTGCACCTGCAGGGAAAGGGGTGCCCATGCAAAGCTGCGAGCTGGGCTTCCAGGAAAAACGAAAAACGTGCCAGCCCCATTCTGAGCAAGAAGGTGTGGCCTCGGGACCTGGGAACAGCATGGCCAGCCTCCCCAGACTCACATGTCCATACACTGCCTGCTGGCTGGACAGGCTTGGCTTGGGTGGGTCCTGGGAGAAGTCCGCTGGCTCTGGGTATATGAGCACTCCTTGAGCCCCGAAGTCCTGAGCATTGGTCACCTGGGGAGGAAGGTGACTAGAGGACTCCTCCCAGAAAAAAACCCGATTCATAAGGGCAGGAGAAACCAGGAAATGGCAAGGCCTTTGCTTGCAACTGTCCATCCCACGGAGAGGATGTGGGGGCACTACCTGGCCTGTGTCTTCCCAACCTCAGCAGCTCCTAGGCAGCCCTCAAACCCCACCGGGCTCCAGGGTACCCCATGTTTCTGTTCCCTTCCCCATCTGATTTCCCCCAACCCCCAATTTGTTCCCAGCCAACATTTTCTTTTTTCCTTCTGATTCAATTCCCAGACCAGCCAACATTTTCCTTCCTTCCTTCCTTCCTCCCTCCCTCCCTCCCTTCTCTGTTTCTCTCTCTCTTTTTTTTTTTTTTCTTTTTGAGACAGAGTCTCTCTTGCCCAGGCTGGAGTGCAGTGGCGCGATCATAGCTCACTGCAGCCTGGCACTCCTGGGCTCAAGCGATCCTCCCACCCGAGCCTCCGGAGTAGCTGGGACCACATGCATGTGCCACCAGCCCAGCTAACTAAAAAAAAAAAAAAGAACCTTTTTTTTTTTTTTTAGTAGAGAGGGGGTTCTCACCGTGTTGCCTTGAATTCCTGGCCTCAAGCGATCCTCCTGTCTTGGCCTCCTAAAGTGCTGGGATTGCAGGTGAGAACCATCGTGCCCAGCTTATATTTTCTTACCATCCATCCACATGGTTCTTTCCTGTCTCCCTCTCACAGCACCCTGAACGATTCTCACCGGCAGTCCGACCCTCCGGTTCCCGGGCTCAAGCCCTCCCTCTGTCCAGGGACACTTACCTTCTGGGCGAAGCTGATCACCCCCACGCGCACCAGCAGCAGGCGGCCCACTGGGTCCACGCCCCTGGCCCGCAGGTCCTGCAGGTCTTTGGGCCGCCCGTAGTGGGCGTACACCAGCTCTCCCTGGGGACACGAGGACGGTGAGGCGCGCTCCCCGCGTCCCTCCTTCGAGACCCAGGAAAGGGCTCGTGCCGCGCCCCATCCTAGGAGCGGGCAGGGGGTGCTCACCGTGACGTTGCCGATGGCGCTGTAGGGGCAGTAGACGTCAGGGTCCTCCAGCGGCAGCTGCTCTCCGACCTTCCCGGCCTCATCGACCCAGTGCAGGGTGTTGGGGTGAGCCCTGGGGAGCGGGGCTGGTGAGCGCCCCGAGCCGCGTCCCCCTCCCCGCGCGCTCCCCGCCCGCGCGCGCACTCACGGGTCCGGGAATTGCAGCCCCACGTAGTGCGTGTCGGTCCACACGTGGTCCAGCTTCTGGCGGGAGAGCGCCGCGCGAATGTCCTGAGTCAGAGCGGCCATCCCGGCCGAGCCTGCCACCCGTTCCCGAAGGCTGGTTTGCCTAAGCGGGGAGAGGTGGGGACTTTTCTGGGCGCCCGGAGGAGAGGGAGGGAAGAGGGAAGGATGCCAGAGACGTGGGGTCGCCAGGGGCAGGGGCGGCGAGGGGTTCCTGAGTTTAGGAAAAGAGCGCTCCCCGCGGACGCTTTTTTTTTTTTTTTTTTTTTTTTTTTTTTTTGAGACGGAGTGTCGCTCTGTCGCCTAGGCTGGAGTGCAGTGGACCAGTCTCGGCTCTCTGCAACCTCCGCCTTCCTGGTTCAAGCCATTTTCCTGCCTCGGCCTCCCTCGTATCAGGGATTACAGGCACGTGCCATCACGCCCGGCTAATTTTTGTATTTTTAGTAGAGACGGGTTTCACCATGTTGACCAGGTTGGTCTCAAACTCCTGATCTCAGGTGATCTGCCCGCCTCGGCCTCCCAAAGTGCTGGCATTACAGGCGCGAGCCGCAGTGCAGGGCCCTCCGCGGACCCATTTTCTCCCATCACCACCAGGGCGGCGCCGGAGACTCTCAGGACCTCCCTCTGCTTAAAACCTGACTTCCCATAGCTGGGGGTCTCCCCATCATCCTGTAGGTTCTTCCTGGCTCAAGCCAAACTCTCTCCCCCAACCTCGTTCCTCCCGACGTCAACACACACACACACACACACACACACACACACACACACACGGCACCCAAACACTTTCCTTCGAAAGAGCTAACTGGGCAGGCAGCAGACCCTCCTCATCTCCCCCATCCTCCACGTGGGCCTCATGGAGACACTTTACACCAAGGTACTCAGGGTAATCACCGGTTCCTGGGCTCAAGCCATCCTCCCGCCTCAGCCTCCTGAGCAGCTGGGACTACAGGTGTACGCCACCAACCGCTGATTTTTAAAAATTTTTTGTAGACGAGAAGTCTCGCTGTGTTTTCCAAGCTGGTCTTGAACTCCTGGCCTCAAGCGATCCTCCCAAAGTGCTGGGACTACAGGCATGAACCATGACGACCCGCCCCATATGTGTATTTAAAGGTACACATCAAAAGCGTGAGATAAGGTGCTTATGGGGAGGGGAGTGGGGAGGATCACTCAGGGATGAGGCAGGAAAATTCAATTCAAAACAGTTAAAGTAGCCAGTAAGGCCCTTTAGGGCCTGAGCTACATCCACCTCACCGGCCACATGGACCGTCTTTCCCTTCCTCCAAGAGGCCACCATCTTCACATTTCAGACCCTTCGCAAGTGGTGAATCTCAGCCTGAATGTTTTTCCACAGTCTCTTTGCCTGGCAAATTACTCATCTTGGCAGTTTAGACTCGTCAGTTCCTCAAGGAAGCCTTCCCTGAACTGCAATCTAAATCAGGATCCTGGTTATAGTCTTTCTTTACACACTTTTCTTTTTTCTTTCTTTCTTTCTTTCTTTTTTTTTTTTTTTGAGACGGAGTCTCGCTCTGTCGCCCATGCTGGTGTGTAGTCGTGCAATCTCAGCTCACTGCAACCTCTGCCTCCTGGGTACAAGTGATTCTCCTGCCTCAGCCTCCTGAGTAGCTAGGACCACAGGCGCCTACCACCACACTCAGCTAGTTTTGTATTTTTTTAGTAGAGACAGGGTTTCGGCATGTCGGCTAGGCTGGTCTCAAACTCCTGGCCTCAGGCAATCAGCCCACCTTCACCTCCCAAAATGCTGGGATTACAGGTATGAGCCATGGCGCCCGGCCCCTTTTCTTTTCTTTTTTTGGAGATAGGGTCTCACTCTGTCACCCAGCCTGGAGTGCAGCGGCATGACCATAGCTCACTGCAACCTTCAGCTCCTAAGCTCAAGCCATCCTCCTGCCTCAGCCTCCTGAATAGCCGGGACTCTAGGCATGCACCACCATACTGGGCTAATTTTTTATTTTTCTTTTTTTAAAAAAAAAAATTATTATTATTATTATTATTATTATTATTATTATTGACATGGAGTTTCACTCTTGTTGCCCAAGCTGGAATGCAATGGTGCAATCTTGGCTCACTGCAACCTCCACCTCCCAGGTTCAAACAATTCTCCTGCCTCAGCCTCCCAAGTAGCTGGGATTATAGGTGCCCGCCAACATGCCCAGCTAATTTTTTTTGTATTTTTAGTAGAGCCTAAAAAGGGTTAAACAGTGTTTCACCGTGTTGGCCAGGCTGGTCTCGAACTCCTGTCCTCAGGAGATCCACCTGCCTTGGTCTCCCAAAGTGCTGGGATTACAGGTGTGAGCCACCGTGCCTGGTCAAATTATTATTATTTTTTTAAGAGACAGGATCTCTCTATGTTGCCCAGGCTGGTCTCAAACTGGGCTCAAGAGATCCTCCCACCTCAGCCTCCCAAAGTGCTGGGCTCACAGGTGTGAGCCACCACACTGAGCCTCACATCCTTTGCTTTTCTTTCAAAGCAATGATTCCAGTCATAATTATGTAGTCGTGAATGATTGTTAGTTTAGTATTGGTTTTCTCCAGTGGATTGTAAGCACCATGAGAACAAAGTTAGACTGTTTTAGTCTCTATCTCACCACCACCTGCTTAGCTTAGTACCTGCCACATAGTAGATGCCCCAAAATACTTGTTGGATAAATGAATTAATTACTTCATCATTGTCACCTCCAGTCCAGGCACTCCACTTCCCTGGTCACACCCTGCATCTTTTTTTTTTTTTTTTTTTGAGATGGAGTCTTGCTCTGTTGCACAGGCTGGAGTGCATTGGTGCGATCTCAGCTCACTGCAACCTCCGCCTCCCGGGTTCAAGTGATTCTCCTGCCTCAGCCACCCGAGTAGCTGGGATTACAGGCATGCACCATCACACCCAGTTAATTTTTGTATTTTTAGTAGAGACAGGATTTCACCATGTTGGCCAGACTGGTCTCAAACTCCTGACCTCAGATGATCCACCTGCCTTGACCTCCCAAAGTGCTGGGATTACAGGCGTGAGCCACTGTGCCTGGCCCGTATCCTGCATCTTGTCATTACCCGCACTCCATCTCTGGAATACTTATCCATTGAGGATCTACTGAACATCTAGTAAGTGCCAGGCATTGTGGTAGGTGCTGGAGACTCTGAGATAGACAGGACATATTGTATCAGGAAGTTTTCAAGGATCCAGAATCCTACTCTCTGAGTAGACCCTGTCAGGTTCCAACTCCCCCAGTTATCCTCGCTGTACCTGCTCTTCAACCCCATTGAACATGACAAATGTCCTATAGCTTCACATCTATCATCTCCCCCCACTTTCTCTTCCCTCTCCATCCCACCCAGAGCCATGTTTCACTCTTGTTGCCCAGGCTGGAGTGCAATGGCCCGATCTCGGCTCACTGCAACATCCTTGCTCTCTCCCCAAAACTGCTACTTTTGCCTCAGTGCCACACCCCGCTTCTAGACCTGTCAAACTATCTACCTGCTCAGCCTGTACCCAGACGACCAAATACTGCTCAAAAAAATAAAAGTAGCCCTGAACAGGCTGGGCACCATGGCTTACGCCTGTAATCCAAGAAATTTGGGAGGCCAAGGTAGGAGGATTGCTTGAGCCCAGGAGTTCGAAACCAGCCTGGCCAACATGATGAAACCCTGTCCCTAAAAAAAAATACATAAATTGCCGGGCGCAGTGGCTCACACCTGTAATCCCAGCACTTTGGGAGGCCGAGGTGGGTGGATCTCCTGAGGTCAGGAGTTCGAGACCAGACTGACCAACATGGAGAAACTCCATCTCCACTAAAAATACAAAATTAGCTGGGTGTCGTGGCGCATGACTGTAATCCCAGCTACTCGGGGGGCTGAGGCAGGAGAATCGCTTGAACCCGGGAGGCGGAGTTTGCAGTGAGCCAAGATCGTGCCATTGCTCTCCAGCCTGGGCAACAAGAGTGAAACTCTGTCTCACAAAAAAAAAGAAAAAAACAACAAACAAACAAACAAACAAAAAAACCATAAATTAGCTGGGCGTGGTGGCTCACGCCTGTAGTCCCAGCTACTTGGGAAGCTGAGGCACAAAAATCACCTGAAGCCGGGAGGCGGAGGTTACAGTGAGCTAAGATCATGCCACTGTACTCCAGCTTGGGCAACAGAGTGAGAATTGGTTGCAAATATATAAAAATAAATAAATCCTGTCCCTGAATAATAATAATAATTTTGAAAAAAGAAAAATGAAAAATTAGCTGGGCGTGGTGGCCCCTCCCTGTAGACCCAGCTACTCAGGAGGCTGAGATGGGAGAATCACCTGAGCTTGGGAAATCGAGGCTGCAGTGAGCCCAGATTGCACCACTGCATTCTAGCCTAGGTGACAGAGCAAGGCCCTGTCTCAAAAAAAAATTAATGTAATTTAATTTTTTTTTTTTTGAGATGGAGTTTCACTCTTGTTGCCCAGGCTGGAGTGCAATGGCGCGACGTTGACTCACCGCAACCTCCACCTCCTGGGTTTAAGCGATTCTCCTGCTTCAGCCTCCCGAGTAGCTGGGATTACAGGCATGCGCCACTACGCCCGGCTAATTTTGTATTTGTTTTGTTTTTTTGAGACACAGTCTTGCTCTGTCGCCCAGGCTGGAGTGCAGTGGTGTGATCTCGGCTCACTGCAAGCTCCGCCTCCCGGGTTCATGCCATTCTCCTGCCTCAGCCTCCCAAGTAGCTGGGACTATAGGTGCCCGCCACCACGCCCAGCTAATTTTTTGTGTTTTTAGTAGAGACGGGGTTTCACCATGTTAGCCAGGATAGTCTCGATCTCCTGACCTCATGATCTGCCCACCTCGGCCTCCCAAAGTGCTGGGATTACAGGTGTGAGCCACCATGCCTGGCCTGTAATTTAATTTAAAAGCCCTGAGCAGGCTGGGTGCGGTACCTCATTCCTATAATCCCAGCATTTTGGGAGGCTGAGGTGGGAGGATTGTTTGAGGCCAGTAGTTTGAGACCATCCTGGGCAACATAGGGAGACCTCGTTTCTACTAAAAAAAATTAAAAATTAGGCTGGGCATGGTGGCTCATGCCTGTAATCCCTGCACTTTGGGAGGCCGAGGTGGGTGGATCATCTGAGGTCAGGAGTTTGAGACCAGTCTGCCCAACATGGTGAAACCCCATCTCTACTAAAAATACAAAAAATTGGTTGGGTGTGGTGGCGGGCACCTGTGATCCCAGCTACTCGGGAGGCTAAGGCAGGAGAATTGCTTGAACCTGGGAGGTGGAGGTTGCCATGAGCTGAGATTCGCACCACTGCACTCCAGCCTGGGCAACAGTGAAACTCTGTCTCAAAAAAAGTAAAAAAAAAAAAAAATAGCCAGGCATAGTGGCACACATCTGTAGTCCTAGCTACTTGAAAGGCTAAGGTGGGAGGATCACTTGGGTCCAGGAGTTGGAGGCTGCAGTGAGCTATCATCTCGGCACTGTCTGGGTGACAGTGAGGCCCTATCTCAAAAAAATAAAGCCCTGAACATTGTTGATTCCACAGACTCAAGGTCTTTCAGCAGGTGAACCCAGCAACATATCAAAAGAGTAATCATACACCTTGATCAAGGTTAGCGTTGAGCTCAGGAAGATAAGGAAATCTATTAACACAAATTACTATATAAACATTAAAGAAGAGGCTGGGTGCTGTGGCTCATGCCTGTAATCCCAGTGCTTTGGGAAGCCGAAGCGCTTTGGCAGATCGCTTGAGCTTACGAGTTGGAGACCAACCTGGGCAACATGGCAAAACCCTGTCTCTACTAAAAAATACGAAAATTAATCAAGCGTGATGGCACGCACCTGTAATCCCAGCTACTCAGGAGGCTGAGGCATGAGAATCGCGTGAACCTGGGAGGCGGAGGCTGCAGTGAGCCAAGATTGCACCACTGCACTCCAGCCTGGGTGATAAGAGGGAGACTCCATCTCAAAAAATCAATCAATCAATAAAAGTCTCAGTGAGCTAGGAGTGAAAGGAAACTTCCTTAATTCAATTTTAAAAAGCTGTCTGGAGCACAGCAAAGTTCATTGTTAATGGCAAAGTATTATAAAAGCATTGCTATTAAAGTCAGGAAATAGGCAAGGATACCTACTGCCACTGTTACCTTAAATTAATGTCCTCTCAAATGCAATGAGAAATGAAAAAAAAAAAAAAGTAGAAGGTATAAGCATTGGAAAAGAGAATCTCCATCTCCTACTATCTGTAGCTTAGCTGATTACCTACTTAGAAAACCCAGGCGAATCCACTGAAAAATTACTCCCGTCCCAAAAGAGGGCTATAGGTGGACCTAGCTTCTGGATTTGCACCCACAAATGCATTTGCTTACTTGTTTTTCTTTTTTTCTTTTCTTTTTTTTTTTTTTTTTTTTTGAGATGGAGTCTCGCTCTGTTGACCAGGCTGAAGTGCAGTGGCGTGATCTCGGCTCAATGCATGCTCCACCTCCTGGGTTCACGCCATTCTCCTGCCTCAGCCTCCCGAATAGCTGGGACTAGAGGCGCCCGCCACCATGCCTGGCTAATATTTTGTGTTTTTAGTACAGACGGGGTTTCACCGTCTTAGCCAAGATGGTCTCGATATCCTGACCTAGTGATCTGCCCACCTCCGCCTCCCAAAGTGCTGGGATTACAGGCCTGAGCCACCGCACCCTGCCGTTATTTTGTTTTTGAAACAGGGTCCCGCTCTGTCTCCCAGGCTGGAGTGCAGTGGCATAATCTCGGCTCACTGCAACCTCCGCCTCCCCGGCTCAGGCAATCCTCCCCCGTCAAGCTCCCAAGTAACTGGGACTACAGGCACTCGCCATCATCCCCAGCTAATTTTTGTATTTTCTTTGGTAGAGACGGGGTTTCGTCGTATTGCCCAGGCTTGCTTGCTTGGTTTTCTGATTCCCTAGAATGCGGCTTCTCAGAACCCCTCAGCGCTCCCTGCTCCAAATCTAGGCTCCTGGGTGAGGCATTCAAGGCTTTTCTGGGTCTGTCCAGTCTGATACTGGATGCTGCACCCCTCTGATCTCAGACAGTCAGCTCCCTCACCTCGCAAATATGCCACCCTCAGAGCCTCAGTCCCCTGGAACCTCAGCTCCGAATGCCTGCCATCCTTCCCAGGACCGCTGAACAGGGGGGCCAGGAAGGCAGATGGGAGGACTCAGGAGGGGGACCCAGACACCAGAGGCCTGGGCCAGGAGGCAGGGAGGCCCAGTCTGAGCGGATGAGGGGAGGGACACTCGAGAACAGGATGGGGCAGGGCCATCCCTACCTGATGGTGTCCTCCAGGCACCCCTCCCCCAGGAACTGCAGGAACATGGCCTGGAGGTCGCTCCAGTAGAGTCTGCCCTGGTGGAAATCCAGGTCAGGCTCATAGTTGACATCCTCACTGACCACCAACACAGAGTCTCCGCACGCCTGGCAGGACCCTCGGAAGGCGACGTAGCCCAGTAGGAAGGCTGGCGGGTGGCAAGATGGGGATTCTCTTTGTGCCCACCTCTGGACCCCAGAAATCTCCCCCAGCCCAAGCCCTTCACTTCTGGGGAGGGGGACGGCTCTCACCCCCAGTGAAGATCAGCAGGGCCGTCAGGACCAGGTAGGGGGCAGCCCTCCGTCCTGCTGCCGCCCAGGGAATGAGATTTGGCTGCCTGGGTCTAGAGCCCAGGGGCTCAGGGCCCCTCAGCTCCATGGGGCAGAAGTGGGCCAATGTCTCCGCCCCCTCCTCCCCGTCTTCCTCTTCCTCCTCCAGGTGCCCTTTCCGGGGGCCTTCCACACGCTGGTAGACGGTCTGAGAGGATCTTGGGGACAGTTGTTGCTGTGCAGGCGAGGTGGGCATGAGATTGGGGCAAGAGGCCTGGGGGGTGGGGAGGCATCTGGCAATAATGAGGTCAGTGACTTGGGGGTGTCAAATGAGCATGGTGGTTGGGGCGTGGGGGAGGGGCAGGGGTGGGAAGAAGCGAGGTCAGGACACGGTCCAGGAGGGGCCAGCCTCAGGGGCTTGGGAGGGGGCTGAGGGACTTAGAGAGAAGGCCTAAGGGGTCTTCCCAATCCCACTAGTCTTACCGCTCTCTGGAATAGACCCCAAAGCCGCTCCATGCTTGTGTCCCCTCCTGAAGCCTGCAGGCTGTCCCCCAGCGATAAACCGATAAACCGTTTGTGGGAGCCCTAGGAGGGCCCCTTATCAGTCCTGGCAGGCAGCCTGAACCAAGGCTGCTCCTCACCACCCCCAAGGGTGGGGGCACAGTCCTGGCCTCAGTCCAGCCTTCCAGACGTGGCCCCCGGGTCCAGGCCAGAGCACAAGGGGTTGTGCTCTCCCCTGCCAGTCTCTCCACAGCCCCACGCCTGCCTCCTCCCTGCAAAACAATCAATTTTTTGACCTTGGGGCGGACTTTGGCCTCCTAGTTCCCATCAGGGGTGGGGGAAGGGGGCCGATAGTGGGGGAAGGGGGCCGATAGTGGGGGAGGGCAGAGACATGGATGCCCCCTCCCCTCTCCTGCTTTTACCCCTCCCTGGATCCTAGGGACCCCTTCCTAAGCCCTGCCATGCCCAGGTGGAAGATTCACCCCTAAGACATCTGCCCCTTCCTCATCTGGCCTTCAGAGTCCCCCAGTGCCCGGGTCCTGTGACATATCAGCTGTCCTCCCTGTCCTGACACTTGCCCCAGTGGCATTCTAAGCTGGAGGCACCACAGTGGTGTGACTTGGGGGTCTGGTCTGGTAGTGTGCATGTGTGTCTCTTTTGAAAGGTTGTTCTCAGACTCCCGCTGGCTGCTGGAGAAGGAGGGGCACAGGTGGGAGCACATGGTCAGATGAGACCAGCGAGAGCTCCCAGATGGGGGTCCTGGGGTCAGGGATATGTGGGTCAGTGGGGAGGAGTGATCAGAGTCCCCGCCAAGGTGTGGGCAGAGCTGGGTGACCCTGGACAAGTCATGGTCCTCCCTGGGCACCGGCCCCTGTTTAGTCACCAAAGGACTTGGATCACATGGGTTTCTACCTCTTTGGGTTCTGAGGCTGATGAAAGGCCAGTTAGCCTCACCCCAGAAACATGTCACAGGCATAAACTGCTAAACAGGCAGGGGGCGCAGGTCCCCAAACCCTTCTGAGGGCCCCAAGACAAGTAGCTCTGAAGAGGAGGGCTCAGGGTCCCACCAAGTTTCCCTTTCGGGTCTCCCCTGGGCAACATCAGCTCCTACTCAGGTCCAGAGAAGTTCCGAGCTGCTGGGATGCACCAGCGCCCTAGTCCCCGCCCCATGTCTGTCACCACCAAGAGCCCCAGGAAGGAAGGCATAGCGCATCTCACCTGAGCGCAGGTCCTGGGGTGCTCAGGCGTGCTGCTCCCCTGAGACCTGAGGCCTACGCTGAGGCCCCGCCCACCAGACCTCACCTCCTGTTCCGCCCATCCAGTCTTCACCTCCTGCTCCACCCACCTCCTGCCACACTCACCCCAGGCCGCGCCCCTCCACTGCACCCTGCAGCCCCTCCCACCTCCCACCACAACTGTTAGCCCCCAGCAACTACCCCCACCCCCGGTCCTCGTCATGTGGCCCTCCCTGGGTCACAACCCCTAGGAAACCTGAGGAATCCATGGCCCCTGGGGCTGTGTCCCAGCGCCCACTGTGGGATCGGCATGGGTGTAGAAGTGAGACTCCCTCCCCTCACCTCCCTCCAGACCTCTGTGCCCACTCCCCACCCCACGGAGGCCAAACCTTTTTTTCTTAAAACATTTTTACTTCTTTCAACCCAGAAACATCACCATTTATGAGGACAAGAGGGAAAGGAGGAGGGGGGCAATGTGGCATGGGGGTTAAGGGACTTCCATCTGAGCTTGGGAGCAGGTGTGTGGGGAGGAGTGCCATCAGGGGCACTTTCGCTCCACGCACTGCTTCCCGCCCTCCTCATATTCCTGCTTGGAGATCCACATCTGCTGGAAAGTGCCCTGGGTGGAGGGGGTAATATCAGGGTCAGGGTGGCCTTGGAGGGAGGTGTGGACAGGCAGGTGCAGCCCCTGGGAATCCTCCAACAGGCCCCAACCACCCCTTGGGTTCACATCCCTCTGAAGCCCCTCCCCACCTCATCCTCCCCTCCTCTGTCGGTCCCCTTTCATACTCAGAGGGAGAGTATCCTCTTCATATCATTCAATCAATAATTCATTCATTCAACAAGTATTATTGAACAGCAGTCTCTGCCCTGAGCTAGGCCCTGTTCCTGAGCTGGGGGGATGGCACGCACAGCCCCAGGCCAGGCAACCTGCACCTGGCACTCAACACCCCCTACACACACACAGTCCTTCCCCACCAGGTGTCCTCTTCTCACTCCATCAGGGCTTTGGAACACCGCCAGTCTCCCTCTTTCCCAAGGAAGATATTCCCTCCACCTCACCATTCCAACACTGTGGCACCCCATCTGCAGCCTTCGGCATTACAACTTGCCCCTTGAGGGTTCCTGCAATGAGCATCTCAGAGTGTCCCTTCTCTCTATTTTTTTAAAATTTTAATTTTAATTATTTTTATTTTTATTTTATTTTTTTGAGATGGAGTCTTGCTCTGTCGCCCAGGCTGGAGTGCAGTGGTGCGATCTTGGCTCACTGCAGCCTCCGCCTCCCAGGTTCCAGCGATTCTCCTGCTTCAGCCTGCTGGGTAGCTGGGATTACAGGCGCGTGCCAACACGCCTGGCTAATTTTTGTATTTTTAGTAGAGACAGGGTTTTGCCATGTTGGCCAAGCTGGTCTCAAACTCCTGACCTCAGATGATCCACCCGCCTCGGCCTCCCAAAGTGCTGGGATTACAAGCGTGAGCCACCGCGCCCAGCCTAATTTTTATTTTTTGTAGAGATGGTGTCTCACTATGTTGCCCAGCCTGGTCTCAAACTCCTGGGCTCAAGTAATCGTTCCACCTCAGCCTCCCATAATGTTGGGATTACAGGCGTGAGCTACCACGGCTGGGCTTCTTTGATCTTTCTCAGCCTACACACATGTGCTGTCCAATGCAGTGGCCACTAGCTTCCTGTAGCTCACCAGCCCTGGTCCAAATTGAGACGTGCGCTAAGTGGAAAATACACACTCAATTTTTTTGGTTTTTTTTTGAGACAGGATCTCGCTCTGTCACCCAGGTTGGAATGCAGTGGCACAGCTCACTGCAGCCTCAACCTTCCAGGTTCAAGTGATCCTCCAACTTTGGCCTCCCAAGTAGGTGGGACTACAGGTATGCGCCACATTGCCAGTTGCTTTTTAAATTTTTTGTAGAGATGAGGTCTCGCTTTGTTGCCCAGGCTGGTCTAGAAATTTTGGGCTCAAATGATCCTCCCGCCTTGGCCTCTCAAAGTGCTGGGATTACAGGTGTGAGCCACTCCACTTGTCCAGGATATATTATTAATACTTAATTATAGGCCGGGCATGGTGGCTCACACCTGTAATCCCAGCACTTTGGGAGGCCAAGATGGGCAGATCACTTGAGGTCAGGAGTTTGAGACAAGCTTAGCCAACACGGTGAAACCCCATCTCTATTAACAATCCAAAAATTAGCCAGGCGTGGTGGCTCACGCATGTAATCCCAGCTACTCAGGAGGCTGAGGCAGAAGAATCGCTTGAACCCAGGAGACGGAGGTTGCAGTGAGCCAAGATTGCTCCACTGCACTCCAGCCTGGGCGACAGTGAGACTGTCTCGAAAACAAAAACAAAAACAAAAACAAGAAAAGGAAAAAAACAAGAACTGTGTGGCTGACATGCTTCAGCCCTGAGCTAAGTTCAGACTGCCAGCCTCTGTCTTTCTGACCCTGGTTTCTGTCTCCCTGGGGGACTTCCTTTCTCGTGGATGTCCTCCTTGTCTGTCATGGCCCCACTGTCCCCTCTGTGTGACTGATACCCTCCAGATGTGGGTTGCAACTCCAGCTCCCTGCTCAGTACCTTCCTTCGAACCCAGCAGCAGGTCCAGACTGAACTTACCACCTCCTGCCCCAGAACCAGCCTGCCTGCCTCCTTTGCTAGTTGCCCCTTGCTGTCCACCCCATCCCCACTGCTACCCATGCTATGACTCCGGGACAATCAAAACAGCCTCCTTGTAAGGTCCCCTTGACCCCAGCTCATACCCCGACCCCAAAGACTCATGCCTGGCAGTCTTTCCAATCATGCCTGCATTGCCACATCACTCCCTCCCTTGCCCCAAAACATCAGGGTCTCCCCTCTGCTGACTGAGCACAGTGGGTGTATCACCAAAATCTCATCCTGACCAATCTCTCCAACTACCTGTCCCTCTACTCCTAATTTTTTTTTTTTTTGAGAGTCTTACTGCGTCACCCAGGCTGGAGTGCAGTGGCACGATCTCAGCTCACTGCAGTCTCCGTCTCCTGGGTTCAAGAGATTCTCCTGCCTCAGCCTCCTGAATAGCTGGGATTACAGGCATGCACCACCACGCCTGGCTAATTTTTGGATTTTTAGTAGAGACAAGGTTTCGTCATGTTGGCCAGGCTGGTCTCGAACTCCTGAGCTCAAGTGATCCACCCGTCTCGGCCTCCCAAACTGCAGGGATTACCGGCATGAGCCACTGTGCACAGCCTCTTCTCCCCAGTTTGTAAAAGTAGAGATGGGTCTTGCTATGTTCCCCTGCTGGGTTTTCAACTCCTAGCCTCAAGCCATCCCCCCACTTCAGCCACCCAAAGTGCTGGGATGACGGGTGTGGGCCACCGTACCGGGCCCCTGCCCCCCGATTTGTGTCCTGTTCACCCTTCTGGGAACATTCATTGACTGACATTTCTCAAAACTAAATGTTTGTTGAATGAATGAATGAACGAAGAGGCAGTCAAAGTGGCGGGCACTGTCTGGGCCTCCCCTCTCCCCCACAGTCAGTGCTAGGCCAGGTCCCCTTCCTCTCACCAGTGAGGCCAGGATGGAACCCCCGATCCAGGGGCTGAACTTGCGCTCCATGGTGCTGTTGCTGGCAATGAGTTTCAGTCGCATGCTCTGGGGGTAAAAAGGGGCTGGGGGAAGCAGACACCTAGGTTCTGGGAAGGGGCAGGGCTTGGGGGGCAGGGGGAAGACTTGGGAAGCCACAGGGGCAGGGGTTCTGCTCTGGTGGCCAGAACAGAAGGAAGGACGTGGGAAGGATGAAGGGACTCAGTCCTGGACAGCTGAGCCAGGATGGGTGTCCAGGGCTCTGGGTCAGGGGTGGGCTCCTACCGGTGGGGTCTTCTGGGAAAGCTCTCGATTGAGCCTGTCAGTGAAGCCTTGCAGCAGTGTGTTCCCGCCGGTGACAATGACACTCCCATACAGGCCCTGAGAGCAGGGAGAAGGAGTGAGCTGCGGGGGCAGCCCCCCAACCCCGTCTCCCCACTTCCCCTGGGCCCCTTTGCCGAGCCTCAGCTCCGGCCTGGCCTCACCGGGCGAATATCAATGTCACACATGCCGATGCTGGTGGTCACCACGTGGCCCACACCCAACATGGTGTTCCCCGACAGGCCCTGCAGAGAGAGGTGACTGGGGCTGTGGGCTCTCTCCCCCTTCCCCCTAGACCCCTGCAATCCTTCCCAGCCTCCCCCACGCCCCAGGATCCAGGGACTGCAGCCAGCACCCACCCCAGTCCTCGCCACACAGCCAAACCTTGACGTTCGAGGGATCAAACAGGCCCTCGGGGATGCGGAGTCGCTCGGCGCCGTAGTCTGTATTGTAGCCATTGGGCATCTCGTAGTGCACTGTGGGCATTTGTGCAGCCACCCTACCCAGAAGGGAGCAGGACTCTGCCTGGGGTGCTCAAGAAGGATCAGTGCGTGGGCAGCACCAGAGCCCCCCAGCCCACCCCAAGAGTGCCGGTTCTGCCCTCTCTCCCACCCCAAAGCCCTGAGCCACACTCACTGTTCATCGTAGGGGGAGTCTGAGACCTGCAGCACGGAGGCCTGGAAGTCCTGGATCACCTCCTGAAATCCCAGCGGAGGTGGTGAGGGCCTGCCTTCCCCGTGAGCAGCACCCCCTGCCCCGCTCCCCCTCCCTGCTCCACCTCCCATGCGGGGCCTCTGTCCCGCCCCCGATTCATGGCAGGGGAGGGGGGTTTCAGGTGGCCCTCTCCAGAGGCTCACATTACACATGTAGTTATGCCAGGACTTGGAGACCTGGGGTAGCTTCTCCTTCTTCTTCCAGTTTGGGGGGGCACCCTCCCGGACAGGCTCCTGTGGGGGCACAGTGTAGGAACACCCTTTCCTAGCCCACCTGACCCCCACCCCCACCTTCCTGGCACTGTTCCCAGCTCTGCAGCTACCTGGCGCTGCAGGCTCTGCTGTGCTGCCTGCAAGAGGGGTTTCTCACCCTTCCCTGATGGAGAGGAGAGAGAATGGGGCATGCCTCTCTCTCCATGTGTGCCCTTCATGCGGTGGGTGCAGCTGATCTGGAGAACACCAGGAATACAGCAGTGACAGAACCTCAAGGGAATGGCCTCCTAGGGGGCCATGATCCATGTGAGGGCACAGAATGGAGCTAAGCACACAGTGTCACTTCATACTCACAGCACCCTGGCTACTGCCTACTGCCGTTCCACTTTACATAAGACGAACCTGAGGCCCAGGGAGCTTTGATATCATGCTGTTGGTCACACAGCTCTTTTTTTTTTTTTTTTCAGATGGAGTCTCACTCGGTCGCCCAGGCTGGAGTGCAGTGGCGCGATCTCGGCTAACTGCAACCTCTGCCTCCGGGGTTCAGGTGATTCTCCAGTCTCAGCCTCCCAAGTAGCTGGGACTACAGGCATGCGCCACCATGCTTGGCTAGTTCTTGCAGTTTTAGTAGAGAGGTGGCTTCACCATGTTGCCCAGGCTGGTCTCAAAGTGAGCTCAAAGCGATCTGCCTGCCTCAGCCTCCCGAAGTGCTGGGATTACAGGTGTGAGCCACCATGCCCGACCGGTCCTGCAGCTCTTGCATGGCAGAGGCAGAACTTGAACCTGGGTCTATATTGGACCCTAGAACCCACCACACTGGCCCTCACACATCCTGCTGTCTGCCAGCTGGTTCCATGACCTCAGCATATCCCTCAGCCTGTCTGGATTTCGGATGCCTCGATTATAAAAGGAGGAACTGGAGCCAGGACCCACTGGGGAGCCTGCTGCTCTCTGCTCTGATATCTCATGTGTCAGAGGGTTGACGGCCATGGGGCGAGTGGCCAGGACTCTAGTGGCAGCTCCATGTCCCCAGAGGCCCCACCTTGGCTGCAATCATGTAAGGTGGGATGATGTCAATGGCCATCTCCTGGAACAGCTCCCGGCACTGCATGGAGATGAAGTCCCCTGCCAGAGGGGACTTGACGATGCCTAGAAGGAAGGCACTGTCAGGACCTGGTCCTCCTGGGGCACCCCCACCCCCTGCCGAAGCCCCACCTTGCTGCAGGACGTAGCCGTCATGTACTGGAATGGCCGTGGTGTGGGTGGCTCCACTGTCCAGCACGAGGCCAGTGGACCGCCCGTTTGCAAAGCTGGCATCGGATGGGTAAGTCAAAGAGACAGCAGCAGCAAGTGAGGGGCCTGGGCCCAGATCTTGTCTGGTCACTCTCTGCTCTACCGGGGTCCAGCCCATCCCCAGTCTGCAAATCTCTCCCCCTGGTGATGACTCATCTCCTGGAGAAAGGCTCTGAGACCCCAGTTACTTCTTTTTTTTTTTTTTTTTGAGATGGAGTCTTGCTGTCTCCCAGGCTGGAGTGCAGTGGCGCAATCTCGGCTCACTGCAAGCTCCGCCTCCCGGGTTCATGCCATTCTCCTGCCTCAGCCTCCCGAGTAGCTGGGACTACAGGTGCCTGCCACCACGCCCGGCCAATTTTTTGTATTTTTAGTAGAGATGGGATTTCACCGTGTTAGCCAGGATGGTCTCGATCTCCTGACCTTGTGATCTGCCCGCCTCGGCCTCCCAAAGTGCCGGGATTACAGGCATGAGCCACCGCACCCGGCGACCCCAGTTACTTCTTTAGTTATTTTTTTTTTTGAAACTGAGTTTCGCTTTGTCACCCAGGCTGGAATGCAATAGCTCACTGCAACCTCTGCCTCCTGGGTTCAAGAGATTCTCCTGCCTCAGCCTCCCAAGTAGCTGGGACTACAGGTGCCCACCACTATGCCTGGCTAATTTTTCCATTTTTAGTAGACACGGGCTTTTGCCATGTTGGCCGGACTGGTCTCTTAACTCCTGACCTCAAGTGATCTGCCCGCCTTGGCCTCCCAAAATGCTGGGATTACAGGCGTGAGCCACCGCGCCTGGCCAGCCCCTTTATTTTTGGTTGTGTCCTACAGATTCCCTGAAATTAGGGTCGCTATCACCCCAGTGCATAGCACAGGGTTCAATGCAAGGCAGATCCTAAAAACAGTCAGTGTTGAAGGAGTTCTTGGGGAAGGGACTGCCGCAGTGTTCTACACGTCTCCTTCCTCTGTCCAGTTCCAGCCCCTACTCTCTCCTGGGCCCAGCTCACTGTCTGCTCAGCCTGATCCGGGGAACCGAAAGGGGCCGCTGATCTGGCCACCCCAGAGTCGGAGGTGCTCAGTCCACTGGGCCTTCTGCACTAGTGGGGCAGAGGGAGGTGTCTGCCCATTGGGACACTGATCTTCAGAGAACCAGGCCTGACCCTCCAGCTCATCACAGCTGAGCTCAGCACAGGCCCCACCCCAGCCCTCCACCCAGTCAGAGCAGCTCAGTCCAGAGGATACGCGGTGAGCACAGCCGTCTTGCATAAGAAGAAGGCAGGAATGTTGTACTGCTCGAACATCAGCTCTGTCAGCTTCTCCCGCTTGGCCCGTGTGTTCCACTGTGGAGAAAGTGCAGGGGGGGAGGATTCAGGAAGGGAGAGGCACAGACCCACATCCACGCACACGCAACCCACTCACTCACACATACACTCACGGTCACACACACACATCCATTCAAACACTTGCACACACATACACAACCTAAACACTCACACATACACTCACGGTCATACACACATGCATTCACTTGCACACACACACACATACACTCAAACACACACACATACACTCACATTCACAGACACACATAAACACACACATGCATTCACACTATACATACACTCACGGTCACACATGCAAACACACAAACACACGGTCAAACACACATATATACTCACATTCACACACAAACTCACACACACACATACACATATATTCACACTCACAGTCACACACACATGCATTTAAAACATTTGCACAGGCCAGACAGGGTGGCTTACGCCTATAATCCCAGCACTTTGGGAGGCCGAGGCAGGAGGATTGCTTGAACCCAGGAGTTCGAAACTAGCCTGGACAACATAGTGAGATGCTGTCTCATTAAAAAAAAAATTTAAAGTAAGGAGCTTGTGGGAATTAAAACTACATGAACAGAAATGAAAAACTCAATAGAAGGATTGGAACATAAAGTGGAGGGAATATCTTGGAAACCAAAGGAAAAAGGTAAAGAGATGGAAAATATAAGAGAAAAGGGAATTAAATTAGGGGACCAATTCAGGGGGCAACAAAATCCAATAACAGAAAATCCCAAGAGAGAAAATGGAGAGAAATAAATAATTAAATAAATAATTCTTTTTCACTGAATTGAAAGACATAGGTTTTCAGAATGAAGAGACATACTAAGTGCCTAGAGCCATGAATGAAAATACACCACACTGAGGATAAAGTAAAAATTCTATAAACTTTCAGAAAGAAAAACATTACATCAGAGGATCAGAAATCAGATGGTTTCATCCTTCTAAATGGCAACGATATATGCTGGAAGAAGGACAATGGAAAAGTGCCTTCAAGATTCTGAAGAATAATGATTTCTAACCTGGCATGGGATACCTAGCTAAGCTATCAACTCAAGGTGAGACACACAAAGTCTCAAAAAATATACTTCCCATGACCTTATTTAAAATTTTTTTTTAGATGCTGGGCGTGGTGGCTCATGCCTGTAATCCCAGCGCTTTGGGAGGCCAAGGCGGGCAGATCACCTGAGGTCAGGAGTTTGAGACCAGCCTGGCCAACATGGTGAAACCCCGTCTCTACTAAAAATACAAAAATTAGCCAGGTGTGATGGGAGGTGCCTGTAATCCCAGCTACTTGGGATGCTGAGGCAGGAGAATCCTTGAACCCGGGAAGCGGAGGTTGCAGTGAGCCAAGATCACGCCATTGCACTCCAGCCTGGGGGACAAGAGTGACACTTCATCTCAAAAAAAAAAAAAGTTTTTTTTTTAGATTATTATTTAATTAATTATTTTTTTAAATGGAGTCTCACTCTGTTGCCCAGGCTGGAGTGCAGTGGCATGATCTAGGCTGACTGCAATCTCTGCCTCCTGGGTACAAGCAATTCTCTTGCCTCAGCCTTCCAAGTAGCTGGGACTACAAGCATGCACCACCATGGCCAGCTAATTTTTATATTTTTGGTAGAGATAAGGTATCAGTATATTGCCCAGGCTGGTCTCAAATCCTGGACTCAAGGCCTCCCAAAGTGCTGGGATTACAGGAGTGAGCCACTGTCTCTGGCCTCTCATGACCTTTCTAAGGCAGTTACTGAAGGACCTGCTCCATGAAAACAAAGGAATAAGTCAAGAAAAGGAGTCAAGTACAGGAAACAGGACTTCTAACCAGGACAGAGGCAAAAGGATTCTACAAGATGATGGTGAAGGAAGATGCCAGCATGACAGGTCTGTCCCCTGGCAGAGGGCTACTAGTGCAAACTGGACCAGGTCAGTGGGCTCCTGAAGAAATTTCTTCAAGAAATGAAATTGATGAGAGGCCAGGTGTGGTGGCTCACGCCTGTAATCCCAGCACTTTGGGAGGCCGAGGCGGGCGGATCGCGAGGTCAGGAGATGGAGGCCATCCTGGCTAACACGGTGAAACCCCACCTCTACTAAAAATACAAAAAATTAGCCGGGCGTGGTGGTGGGTGCCTATAGTCCCAGCTACTTGGGAGGCCGAGGCAGGAGAATGGTGTGAGTCCCAGCTACTTGGGAGGCCGAGGCAGGAGAATGGTGTGAGTCCCAGCTACTTGGGAGGCTGAGGCAGGAGAAATGGAGCTTTCAGTGAGCCGAGATCGCACCACTGCACTCCAGCCTGGGCAACAGAGTGAGACTCCGTCTCAAAAAAAAAAATACAAAAAATTAGTCGGATGTGGTGGTGGTGGGCACCTGTAGTCCCAGCTACTCGGGAGGCTGAGGCAGGAGAACCCAGGAGGTGGAGCTTGCAGTGAGCCGAGATCGCGCCATGGCACTCCAGCCTGGGCAACAGAGCGAGACTATGTCTCAAAAAAAAAAAAAAAGAAAAGAAATTGATAAAATATCTAATGGAATTGACGTCTTGACAAAAGATACAATTGATGAATGATTTAGGGTTCACACTGTTAAGTAGATAGAAAACCAGACCAAATATAATCAAACACAGGGCTGGGATGGTGGATTACGCCTGTAATCCCAGCACTTTGGGAGGCCAAGGCGGGTGGATCACGAGGTCAAGAGATCGAGACCATCCCGGCCAACATGGTGAAACCCCGTCTCTACTAAAAATACAAAAATTAGCTGGGCGTGGTGGCACGCACCTGTAGTCCCAGCTACTCAGGAGGCTGAGGCAGGAGAATCACTTGAACCCGGGAGGCGGAGCTTGCAGTGAGCTGAGATCGCACCACTGCACTCCAGCCTGGTGACAGAGCAAAACTCCGTCTCAAAAAAAAAAAAAAAAAAAAAAAAAATTGAGCACATTTTTTTTTCCAGTTCTAGGAAAACAAAAAGTTGCACAAGAAAGGAAAGGTGATCATAGTGTATTGCCTGTCTCAGGCCTGATTAGCATACATAGTAATAGGAGTGTAAATATTGGGCTGAGCACAGTGACTCATGCCTGTAATCCCAGCACTTTGTTAGCTGAAGTAGAAGGATCGCTTAAGCACAGGAGTTTGAAGCCAGCCTGGGCAATATGATGAGACCCCATCTCTACAAAAGATTCTCTTAAAATTATTTCTAATTTAAAAAGAATGTAAATACTGAATACTGATTTCTTTTAAACTCTAAAATACAACGGGGCTGGGTGTGGTGGATCTCGCCTGTAATCCCAGCCTTTTGGGAGGCCGAGGCGGGCGGATTGCTTGAGCCCAGGAATTCAAGACCAGCCTGGACAACATGATGAAACCCTGTCTCTAAAAAAAATTTAAAAATCAGCTGGGCATGGTGGCTTATGCCTGTAGTTCCAGCTACTCTGGAGACTGAAATGAGAGGATCACTTGAGCCCAGGAGACCAAGGCTGAAGAATTGTGCCACTGCAATCCAACCTGGGTGACAAACTGAGCAGACCCCCTGTTTTTGAGGCAAAGTCTCAAAAACAAACAACAAACAACAAACAAAACCCCAAACAACAACAACAACAACAAAACCCACTGTACTTAAAGGAGGGTGATAAGAAATACGTGTGGCATAGGCTGGGGAGGAAAAGAGAGCTAAGCGATCATTTTCTAAAGTGGAAAATTCAGCGATAATACCTAAAACTAAACACTCCACAGGCAGCAATTTAAGTGTAGTATTAGAGATATGGAAGAAAATACCCCCAACATTAGCTAAAAAGGAGAAAAACAGTTGCTTTTATAAAGAGGAATTTATAAGGAGGTGGGTAAGAACATTTTTTTAAATGAGGTTTTAAATTTTTTTTTTTTTTTGAGACAGAGTCTCGCTCTGTTGCCCAGGCTGGAGTGCAGTGGTGCGATCTCAGCTCACTGCAAGCTCCACCTCCTGGGTTCACGCCATTCTCCTGCCTCAGCCTCCCGAGTAGCTGGGACTACAGGTGCCCACCACCACGCCTGGCTAATTTTTTGTATTTTTAGTAGAGATGGGGTTTCACCGTGTTAGCCAGGATGGTCTCGATCTCTTGACCTCGTGATCCACCCGCCTTGGCCTCCCAAAGTGCTGGGATTACAGGCGTGAGCCACCACGCCCGGCAAAAAATTTTTAATTTTTATTGTTTTAATAAAAGAGACGGGTCTTCCCATATTGCCTAGGGTGGTCTCAAACTCCTGGGCTCAAGTGATCCTCCTGCCTTGGCTTCCCAAAGTGTTGGGATTACAGGTGTGAGCCCACATCCCCAGCTCACCAAAGTTGACCATAATAATAATAATAATAAGTGAAAAGGTCAAAAAAGGACTTGGAGGCTGGGCGTGGTGGCTCATGCCTGTAATCCCAACACTTTGGGAGGCCAAGGCGGGTGGATCACCTGAGGTCAGGAGTTCGAGACCAGCCTGGCCAACAAGGCAAAACCCCCTGTCTACTAAAAATACAAAAAATTAGCCAGGCGTGGTGGCGGGTGCCTGTAATCCCAGATACTCAGGAGGCTGAGGCAGGAGATTCCCTTGATGTCGGGAGGCAGAGGCTGAGATCTCACCATTGCACTCCAGCCTGGGTGACAGAGTGAGACTGTGTCAAAAAAAAAAAAATTAAAAAAGGACTTGGAGACAGAGAAGGGCAGCAGAGTGCATAGAGCAAGAAGAGAGCAGGAGGGATGGAGACTTAGCCAAGAAGGAAGGAAATTGTTTGGGATGGGTGAGGGGAGTCTGAAAAGGGAAGGGAAGTGGCTCAGAGCAGTGGCTTGAGGGGAGAGGAGGAGAGGTGGATGGTGGGAAGGAGGTGCGGTGGAGATCAGGGTTGGACATGAGGATGGAGGAGGCACTCACCGGAGCCTCGGACATGAGCACTGGGTGCAGGTTTGGCTCAGACTTGACGTGTTTGCTGTAGGTGTGATCCAGGATGGCTCGGAAGCACTCCCAGTCCTCGACTGAGGCCAGAAGAGCAGCGTGCAGAGACGCAAGAAGGCAGGCAGGGGACAGGGACAGGAAGAAAAGGAGGGAGAAAGGCCAAGCCCAAAGGAGGGTCAGTGAGTCCAGCTCCAGGGGAACGCCCCCCTTCCCAGAAACCTGGTGGGCCCCTGGGAAGGGAACCCAGCGAGAAGAACCCTGGCAGCCAGAAGAACCCTGGGGCTGCAAGGAAGACTCCGCAGGGAGTGGGGGCTGCTATGACCCAGATTGTGGGGAGCGGGCTCCTTTTCTGTCAGGAGGTGATGGGTGGGGGCCCCTTACTCATGCCATTCTTGAGGGGCGACATGACCTCCGCTCCATCCCGAGGCACGTGCAGGGCATTGGTGTCGATGTGGAAGATCTTCCCTTTCTTCTCTTTGTCCCCCTCCAGCTCCAGCCCGCCCCCCTCCTCCGCGGCCAGCAGCCCCACCGTGGTGGGGAAGTCAGCCTGGTGGGGAAGGGTTGGGGGAGTATCGGCAGGGAGAGAGGTCACCCTCTTGCCCCTGTCCAGCCCCACAGCAGGGTCCTCAGACCGCCCCTGGGTTTATTCCCATATTCCCGCTCAGCAGAGCTTCTGGGCGATCTGGGAGAGCCCTGGGTCACTGGAAAGCCTGAAGAAGGGTCCGAAGCCCCTAGGATTTGGAGAGGAGACTGGAAGGCTCACCTTGGGACAGTCCTCCCCAGCGTACCCAGCGCGGACTGAGAAGGAGCCAATGTCAAAGACCAGCGCCCCCACCTCATCTGTGTGGGGAGACAGGCCTGTAAGGGGACCTCCCCCGAACTCTCTCCCGCTAGGTAGCTCCGAGAGAAAGTCAGGGCAGAGCCACAGTCTCGCCACTTTCAACACCAGTCTGGGGCCGGTGGGAGCTGGGCCTGGAGTCCGAGGTCCTGGGACTGGGGGTGGGGGCATCACACCGCCAGGGTCCCTTCTTGCCCAATGGCCTTGCTCAGGGCACCCTCCCGACGGGAAAGGAAGGGGCCCGGGGCCAGGTGGAGGTGGGTTGCAAAGTAGGGCCCTGTGCGCGCGGGGCGTCTGGGGAGGACCGAGCGCAGGGGTGGCGGGAGACCCGAGCCTGAGACTGGACCCGCTCGTGCGCGGAGGTGACAGGCCCCGGGGTGCCCAGAGCTCGGATGGATGGCGCGGGTTTGGAACGCAGGGCTGCGGGAGCCGGGGGCCCGAGGCTCGCTCACCTCCGCCGTAGACGCCCCCGCTCATAGTGCCCGCTGCGCTGCTAGCGGCCCGTGGGCGGCGGCGGGATCAGCACCGAGGCGGCCGGACAGCTCCCGGGATCCCTGGCGGGGCGGGACTCTCAGCGGCCAATTGGGAGGCCGGATCCCCCGCTCCAACGGCGCCGCCGATTGGCTGCCAGGCGAGACAATGACCGACCGGGGGCCGCTGCTTTAAAGGGGAAGATACACTCTATTAAGCGGCCAGGAGGAGATGGGGCAGGGGGCACCTAGCAGGGGCTTAGAGACCGTCGCTAAGGAACTGGCGGCAGAGAGGAGAGCAGGGAAGAGGCGGAGAGCAGGGAAGAGGCGGAGACCAGGACTCTGCAGGACGACTGATGAGGTCCCTATCCCCTTGCTTTTTATTTTTATTTTTATGGTAGAGACGGAGGTCTTGTGATGTTGCCCAGGCTGGTCTCGAACTCCTGAGCTCAAGCGATCCTCCTCAGCCTCCCAAGTAGCTGGGATTACAGGCAGGTGCCAGCACGCCTGGATTAAAAAAATTTTTTTTATAGAGACGGGGTCTTGCTCTTTTGCCCAGGTTGATCTCGAAGTCCTGGCCTCAAGCGATCCTCCCACCTCAGCCTCTCGAAATGCCAGAATTACAGGCGTGAGCCGCTGCGCCCGATCTCTACCCCCTTACTTTTTAAAGCAGGATTGGGGAGAGAGCTCCAGTTCCCAGAAGGGTTATCTATCTTCAGGCTGCTCTGAGCCCGGTTCTGCCACACCCAGGCCTAAATGGAATCACCCAGGTCTAAATGGAATCACCGGGAGAGGGAGGGAAGGGAAGATTGAGAGAGGGACCAGAGGGGGTGTGTCTCCATCTCTCTCTGTTTTTACCTTTTTTTTTTTTTTTTTTTTAAAGAGACTGGGTCTTGCTACCTTGCCCAGGCTGGTCTTGAACTCCTGGCCTCAAAGTCCCAAAGTGCTGGGATTAAAAGCATGAGCCACCGTGTCCAACTTCCCTCCTTTGTCTTTCGTTGGCCCCTTTTTTCCTTGCCTTGCTTTCCCCCCCACCCCCCGCAGTACCTAGGCCTTATACATGTGTACACATGCTTACACGTGTACATACGTTCACACACAGGCATTCAGCCCACCTGGCTTTAGCTTCCTTTCTCCATCTGTCTCTCTTCAGCGCCTGTTCTCCTGAGGAGGCATTTATCAACAAGAGGGTTTTTGTTTCTTTTCTTTTTGAGTTAGGGTCTTCCGTCACCCAGGCTGGAGTGCAGTGGCACACTTATAGCTCACTGTAACCTTGAACTCCTGGGTTCAAGTGATCCTCTCGCCTCAGCCTCCTGAGTAGCTGGGACTTACAGGTGCACACCACCACACCTGGCTTTTTTTTTTTTTTTTTTTTAAGAAAAAAACTATGTTGCCCAGTCTGGTCTCGAACTCCTGGCTTCAAGTGATCCTCCCACTTTGGCTTCCTGAGTCACTGGGATTACAGGTGTCAGCCACAGCACCTGGCTAACAACAGGGTTTTCTACTGCTTGGATCCCAGGTTCTTCTGGGCTCCCAGTACCACAGTTTTGGTAGCAAAGGCAAAGGAGCAGCTCTGACAACTTGGGGTAGGTGAGGGACTCTTATGTGAGGGTGTGTGTGTGTCTGTATGTATGTGTCTATGTGTGTTGGCATATGGGTGCATGTGTGTACATATGCACATCTGAATGCTTGTGTGTGTTGACTATGCCCATCTACTTGTTTGGGGGCGAGGGAGCTTTGAGACCAGAGATAGCACAGGAAGTGGATACTATGTGAGGTCCGCGTGCCCCTGAAGGTTCTCTGCTCACCACATGCCCACCCTGGAAGAGACTCCACCCCTCCCCGGCCAAAGGACAGATGGCTTTAGCTGGCTCATGGATTACCTACTGACGACGGTGGCATTTCAATGCCTAGGGTCGGTTCCAAGTTCAGACTTGGCTTCTAAGACTGAAAGGGTCCAGGTTTCAGCAGGAGTGGTGAGCTGTAGGGGAGAGGGCCGACTCAGGAGCTGGGAGAGTGAGATTTTTCCAAAGTGACCCTAGGTCAGTCCATTGAGGTCTGGAGGAATTGAGTGGATCTCTTAAAGTGCTTACATTTCTCTTTTTCTTTTTGAGCTGGAGTCTCACTCTGTTGCCCAGGCTGGAGTGCAATGGCGCAATCTCAACTCACTGCAACATCCGCCTCCTGGGTTTAAACAATTCTTCTGCCTCAGCCTCCCAAGTAGCTGGGGTTATAGGTGTGTGCCACCACTCCTGGCTAGTTTTATTATTATTAGTAGTAGTAGTAGTAGAGACGGGGTTTCACCATGTTGGCCAGGCTGGTCTCAAACTCCTGATCTCAAATGAACGGCCCACCTCTGCCTCCCAAAGTGCTAGGATTACAGGCGTGCCAGCATGCCCAGCCGAGTGCTTGCATTTCTTATCGTTTAAAATGCTGAGGTGAGGATGAAAGGAATGTTGGGGTGGAAAGTGATTATATTCATCTTATCCCTCTCCTTTTGTTGGCATTTAATGATGTTGCCTCACTTACTCTGAAGTTCACCTTGCCAATTCCTACTATCCCTTCTTTCCTCCCCACCACCCCAACCATCTCAGATTTAGAAACTTGCCCAGGCAGGGCATGTGGTGGCTCACGCCTATAATCCCGGCATTTTGGGAGGCTGAGGTGGGAGGATCGCTTGAGGCCAGGAGTTTGAGACCAGCCTGGGCAACACACAGACCCCATCTCCCAAAAAAAAAAAAAAAAAAAAGAAGAAGAAGAAGAAGAAGAAGAAAAGAAACTTCCCCAGTCTTGGCTGGGAATGGTGGCTCACACCTTTAATCCCAGCACTTTATGAGGCCAAGGCAGGTGGAACACTTGAGGTGAGGAATTCAAGAGCAGCCTGGCCAACATTGTGAAATCCTGTCTCTACTAAAAATAAAAAAATTAACTGGGTGTGGTGGTGCACACCTGTAGTCCCAGCTACTCGGGAGGCTGAGGCAGGAGAATCGCTTGAACCCAGGAGGGGGAGGTTGCAGTGAGCCAGTGAGCCAAGATCACACCACTGCACTCCAGCCTGGGTGACAGAGCAAGACTCCATCTAAAAAGAATAAAAAAACAAAAGGAAACTTGTCCAGTCTGGCCAGGCATGCTGGTGTGTGCCTGTAGGAGTTCTACAGGTTTTTTTTTTTTTTTTTTTTCCAGCTAGAACCTGAGCTCTGTCCTGGATCACACAGTCCGCTGGGATCAGAGCCAGGATTAGAACCCACAGCTCTTATCACCCAGTTGAGATATGCCTTTGTTTCCTAACACCTCTGTGTTTCTCACCAAGTTGTGCTGTCTCTATCTACAAGACAGCTGGCGATGAGGCCCCCATCTGATTCTGGAGTCAGTGTCTGGCTGAAAGCTGGGCATACAGGACTATTCAGTAAGTGTCCCTGTGGATGTTTTAAGGCCTTAATATTATTATGCATAAGTTGGAAACCTGCAGTCTATTTGGTAATAAGCAGTGAATTTTCTTCTCATGGCTGGGGGGAAAGCTACAGTTGGCTAACTACAGGGCAGAACTTGATTTAACCCCAGTCAACTGTGACCAATTTTCTTTTGTCATGGGATCTGACATAAGATTCTGTGTATTATGGAAGTGGTTAGGGTAAAGCAATTAATACATTTCACTTATCCATTCATTGATTCAACAAATATCCCTTTTTTTCTTTTTAAGAGACAAGTGCTGGACATGGTGACTCATGCCTATAAACCCAGCACTTTGGGAGACCAAGGCAGGAAGATAGCTTGAACCTTGGAGTTAGAAACCAGCTTGAGCAACATATCAAGAACCCATCTCTACAAAAAGTTTTCTAAAAAATTAGCCAGGCACGGTGGTGTGATCCTGTAGTCCCAGTTACTCGGGAGGATGAAGTGAGAGGATCACTTGAGCCCGAGAGGTTGAGGCTGTAGTGAGCCATGATCATACTACTGCACTCCAGCCTGGGCAACAGAGCAAGACCATGTCTCAAAAAATAAAATAAAGAGACAGGGTCTTGCTTTATTGCTCAGGCTGGAGCGCAGTGATATGGTCACGGATCAGTGCAGCCTCGAACTCCCGGGCTCGAGATCCTCCTGTCTTGGCCTCCCAAAATGCTGGGATTACAAGCATGAGCCCTGTGCCTGGCCAAGAAACATCTTTGATGCCTACTGTGTGGCAGGCACCATGCTAGACATAGGAGGGATACTGAGATGGGTGACATACAGGATATCCTTGCTCTCAAGGAGCTTTGGTGCAGTGGGGAGCTCAGATACGCACAGAAGAGAGGTGAAAAGGAGGCCAGGGCTGGGCGCAGTGGCTCACGTCTGTAATCCCAGCACTGTGGGAGGCCGAGGCGAGTGGATCATTTGAGGTGAGGAGTTCAAGGCCAGCCTGACCAATATGGTGAAACCCCGTCTCTATTAAAAATACAAAAAATTAGCTGGGCATGGTGGCATGCGCCTGTTATCCCAGCTACTCAGGAGACTGAGGCAGGAAAATAGATTATAACCGGGAGGCGGAGGTTGCAGTGGGCCTAGATTGCACCACTGCACTCCAGCCTGGGTGACAGAGTGAGACTCCACCTCAATTAAAAAAAAAAAAAAAAAAAAAGATGCCCGGAGGAGGGAGGGGCTACCTGTCGCTGAGAATCCAGGAAATCTTCTAGAAGTGAAGTTGGAACTAAACTGTGAAGGATGAGTTCATGCACAGTGGCTCAGGCCTGTAATCGCAGCACTGTGGGAGGCTGAGGCGGGTGGATCACCTGAGGTCAGGCGTTTGGGACCAGCCTGGCCAATATGGCGAAACCCCATCTCTACTAAAAATACAAAAAGTTAGCTGGGCGCGGTGGTGGGCGCCTGTAGTCCCAGCTACCTGGGAGGCTGAGGCAGGAGAATCACTTCAACCTGGGAGGCAGAGGTTGCAGTGAGCTGAGATTGTGCCATTGCATTCCAGCCTGGGCAACAAGAGTGAAACTTCGTCTCAAAAACAAACAAACAAACAAAAACCGTGAAGGATGAATAGAAGCTCATAGGTGAAGAAAGCGGGAAAGATATCCCACTAAGAGAACAACATGGACAGAGGTCTAAGGACATGAAAACTTCTGGAATATGTGGAAATAGGAGTTCAGTCTAGAAGGAGGGTTGGATGTGAGCCGCTGACAGAGGTCAGTGTCAGGAGGAGATGAGACGAAGTAATTAATGACCAGCTGGATGAGGTCGAGGCTGCAGTGAGCTATGATCACACCATTGCAGCCTGGGTGACAGAGTGAGACACTGTCTCTTAAAAATAAAATAAAATAAAATAAAATAAAACCAATGGGTTCATGCCTACAACTGTTTTTATTTGTTTATTTTTGTTTCTTTCTTTCCTTTTTTTTTTTGAGATGGAGTCTTGCTCTGTCACCCAGGCTGGAGTGCAGTAGCGCCATCTTGGCTCACTGTAGCCTTTACTTCCCGGGTTTAAGCAATTGACTGCCTCAGCCTCCCGAGTAGCTGGGATTACAGGCGCCCGCCACCATGCCTGGTTAGTTTTTGTATTTTTAGTGGAGATGGGGTTTTACCATCTTGGCCAGGCTGGTCTTCAACTCATGACCTCATGATCCAACTGCCTCAGCCTCTCACAGTGCTGGGATTACAGGCATGAGCCACTGCACCGGGCCTTCTCTTTTTCGTTTTAGAGAGAGAGTCTTGCTTTGTCACCCAGACTAGTGTGCAGTCATGCACCACTGCAGGCTCAAACTCCTGAGCTCAAACGATCCTCCCACTTTGGCCTCCCGAGTAACTGGGACCACAGGCAAGCGCCACCATGCCTGGCTTTTTTTTTTTTTTTTTTTTTTTTGAGATGGAGTCTCGCTCTGTCACCCAGGCTGGAGTGCAGTGGCGCGATCTCGGCTCACTACAAGCTCCGCCTCCCGGGTTCACGCCATTCTCCTGCCTCAGCCTCCCGAGTAGCTGAGACTACAGGCGCCCGCCACCACGCCTGGCTAATTTTTTGTATTTTTAGTAGAGACAGGGTTTCACCATGTTAGTCAGGATGGTCTCGATCTCCTGACCTTGTGATCCGCCCACCTCGGCCTCCCAAAGTGCTGGGATTACAGGCGTGAGCCACCGCGCCCGGCCTTTTTTTTGTTTTTGGTAGAAACAGGGTCTTGCTATGTTTCCCAAGCTGGCTGTTTTTTTTTTTTTTCCTTTGAGAAGGAGTCTCGCTCTGTCGCCCAGGCTGGAGTGAAGTGGCGCAATATCAGCTTACTGCAACCTCCGCCTTTTGGATTCAAGCGATTCTCCTGCCTCAGCCTCCTGAGTAGCTGGGATTACAGGCATGCACCACCACGCCCAGCTAATTTTTTTTTTATTTTTAGTAGAGACAGGGTTTCACCATGTTGGCCAGGCTGGTCTTGAACTCCTGACCTCAAGTGATTCACCCACCTTGGCTTCCCAAAGTGCTTGGATTACAGGCGTGAGCCACCACACCCAGCCCTTGTTTTCTTTTTTGAGACAGGATTTCGTTCTGTCACTCAGGCTGGAGTGCAGTGGCGTGATCACAGCTCACTGCAGCCTCAGTCTCCCGGAGTCAAGCAATCCTTTTGCTTCAGTCTCCCGAGCAGCTGGGACCACAGGCACACACCACTACACCCAACTGATTTTTTTTTTTCTTGAGACAGAGTCTTGCTCTGAAGCCCAGACTGGAGTGCAATGGCATGATCTTGGCTCACTGCCACCACTGCCTCCCAGGTTCACGTGACTCTTCTGTCTCACTCCCAAGTGGCTGGGACTACAGGCACGCACCACCACGCCTGGCAAATTTTTGTATTTTTAGTAGACACAGGGTTTTGCCATGTTGCCCAGGCGGGTCTCGAACTCCTGACCTCAGGTGATCCGCCTGCCTTGGCCTCCCAAAGTGCTGGGATTATAGGTGTGAGCCACCGTGCCTGGCCTGATTTTTGTATTTTTTGCAGAGATGAGGTTTTGCCATGCTGCCCAGGCTGGTCTCAAACTCCTGACCTCAAGCAATCCACCTGCCTCAGCCTCGAAAGGTGCTGGGATTACAGGCCTGAGCCACTGTACCCAGCCTTCACCCAGCCTTCTGCCAGATAAACCAAGTGCCTTGGCTTCACAGGGAGCCCCGGTCCCAGGATGGATGGCAAGTGCCCAGAAATACACAGTCCAGTAAAGGCTTCAACAGGAATGGAGCCAGCATTGCAGTGGGGCACAAACAACATTTAAAGCAATATTTAAACTAAGTCCCAGGAAATGGCCTGGGTTTTTCTGGCAGACAAGGAAGTGGAGCTGGAGGAGGGGTGAAAGGCATTTCTGAGTTGAGGGGACAAGACCTGGCCTTTGTGTCATGCAAAGAAGTTGACTCTTCTCCTGGAAACCCCTGGGAACTACTGCAAGATTTTGAACAGGAGGGTTATTGATCCAATTGGCATTTTAGAAAGATACCTCTGGCAGCCATTTGGTAGATTGATTAGAAAGGGACTAAGTTAGAGGCCAGGAAATGGGCAGGAATCAAGGTAATAGCAATTGGCACACCGTAGAAGGGATGGATTTAAGCAGTATTCAAGAGATAGCATTGAGCTGGGCACAGTGGTTCATGCCTGTAATCCCAACACTTTGGGAGGCTGAGGCAGGAGGATCACTTGAGGCCAGTGTTGGAGACCACTCTAGGCAACATATCAAGACCCCCATCTCTATAGAAAAAAAAAATTTTTTTTAATTAGCCTGTCGTGGTGGTGCGTGCTTGTAGTTCTAGCTACTCAGGAGGCTGAGGCAAGAGAATCACTTGAGCCCAGGAGGTTGAGGCTGTCAAAAAAAAAAAAAAAAAGAGAGAGCGATAACATTGACATGATGGATCCACTAGGCATAGACTGCTACTCTTATACCATTTCCCATTGCCCTTCTTTGTTTATTATTGTTATCATCAATTATTTTTATTTTTTGAGACAGGGTCTCACTCTGTCACCCAGGCTGGAATGCAGGGGTGAGATCATAGCTCACTGCAGCCTCAATCCCCTGGGCTCAAGGGACCCTCCCACCTCAGCCTCCTGAGTTGCTGGGACTACAGGCATGAGCCACCACATCTGGTTAATTAATTTATTTATTTTTATCTTTAGCAAACATGAAGTCTCACTATGTTGCCCAGGCTGGTTTCGAATTCCTGAGCTCAAGCAATCTTTCTCCTTCGGCCCCCAAAGTGCTGAGATTACAGGTGTGAGTCACCATGCTCAGCCTATTTTATTATTTTTTATTTTTTATAGAGACAGGGTCTCACTACGTTGCCCAGGCTGGTCTCGAACCCCTGGGCTCAAGTAATCCCCCTGCCTCGGCCTCCTAAATTGCCTTCTTTGTTTATTAATAATGTTTTAGCTGTGTACATGGATAGAGACTACATGTCCCAGCTTTCCTTGCATCTGACCAACTTCTTTTTATTTTAATTAATTAATTAATTGATTGATTAATTACTTAATTTATTTATTTTGAGACAGAGTCTCACTCTGTTGACCAGGCTGGAGTGCAGTGGTGCAATCTCAGCTCACTGCAAGCTCCACCTCCCGGGTTCACACCATTCTCCTGCCTCAGCCTCCCGAGTAGCTGGGATTACAGGTGCGTGCCACCACACCCGGTTAATTTTTTTTTTGTATTTTTAGTAGAGACAGGGTTTCACCATGTTGGTCAGGCTGGTGTCGAACTCCTGACCTCGTGATCCGCCCGCCTCGGCCTCCCAAAGTGCTGGGATTACAGGTGTGAGCCACCGTGCCCGGCCTTTAATTCATTTTTTATTAGAAATTTAAATAATAGAGATGGGGGTCTTGCTATGTTAACCAGGCTGGTCTTGAACTCCTGACCTCAAGCGAACCTTCTTCTGGCCTCCCAAAGTACTGGGATTACAGGCATGAGCCACTGTGTCCAGCTGCATCTGGACAACTTCTGAGCAGGTTAGTGGTGTCCTTAATCAGGAAAGGACCTGTGCTTCCTGCTTTACCCCCCTTCCCACATTCAGATATGATGGTGATTTCTGCCTAGGCCCCATGGAACAGAGAGATAGAAGCCACATGTTTAAGATGGCAGAGACCAGCCAGGTGCCGTGGCTCATGCCTGTAATCCCAGCACTTTGGGAGCCCGAGGTGGGCAGACTTGAGGTCAGGAGTTCGAGACCAGTCTGGCCAACATGGTGAAACACCGTCTCTGCTAAAAATACAAAACTTAGCCGGGTGTGGTGGCACACACCTGTAATCCCAGCTACTCAGGGGCTGAGACAGGAGAATCACTTGAACCCAGGAGGCAGAGGTTGCAGTGAGGTGAGATTGCACCACTGCACTCCAGCCTGGATGACAGAGCGAGACTCCCTCTCAAAAAAAAACAAAAACAAAAAGAAAACAAAAGGAAAAAAAAGATGGCAGAGATGTCCCCACAGTCCTGGAATATCTATTTTGAGGTTAAGTCACTGAATTTTGGGGAATTCTTTGTTATAGCCGCTTCACCTATACCCTAACTGACCATCCTTTGGATATGGGGAGGGAAGGCATGGGAAATATCTGAGTGGGTGCTGGTGCTGTCAACTGGGCCAGGATATTCAGGGAAGGGGTAAGGTTGGGCAGGGTTGGGCTCAGGGGAAGATGATTAACTTAGTTTTGAATATGTTGAATGTGAAATGTCTGTGAACAGTGGTGTGTAGTAAATGGTTTTGTTTGTTTGTTTTGAGACAGGGTGTTGCTCTGTTACTCAGGCTGGAGTGCAGTGGTGCGATCATAGCTTACTGCAGCCTCCAACTTCCGGGCTCAAGCAGTCCTCTCACCTCAGCCTCCTGAGTTGCTGGGACTACAGGCATGCCACCAAACCTGGATAATTTTTCATCTTTTTTTTGAAGATGGGGTCTCGCTGTGTTGCCCAGGCTAGTCTCAAACTCCTGGTGGTGAGCCACCATTCCTAACAACCAGCTCTTCAAAAAGGGGGAGCCCTGATCGGAAGCATTTGCCAATGTCCATGATGTAAACAGTCACACCTTGGCTGAGTTCAAGTTCCTACTATCTTATTTTATTTTATTTTTATTTTTTTTTTTTGAGATGGAGTTTCGCTCTTGTCACTCAGGCTAGAGTGCAATGGCGCTATCTCAGCTCACTGCAACCTCCACCTCTTGGGGTCAAGCGGTTCTCCTGCCTTAGCCTCTCGAGTAGCTGGGATTACAGACACCCGCCACCACGCCCAGCTAATTTTTTTGTATTTTTTAGTAGAGACGGAGTTTCACCATGTTGACCTCAGGTGATCCACCTACCTGGGCCTCCTAAACTGCTGGGATTACAGGCGTGAGCCACCGCGCCCAGCTCTTCAAGTTTCTGCTACCAAGATGACTTCACTGAATAAGGAGCTGGGTGTACAATGGGCACTCGTGACCTGGCATGAGCGGATGCCAGCACGCCACTGTCCACGGGCATCTAAGTGGGGCTATTCAGTCAGCCATTGGATGTACACCAAGTCGGCACACGGGGAAGAGACATCTGGGCTGGAGACAGAGGTTTGAGTGTTATGAGCAATTAGCAGGTAAAGTCACAGTAATGGATGAAGTCACCAATGAATAACATGGAGAGTGAGCAGAGGAGGCCAAAGTCAGTATTCTGGGAAAAACAATGTTTGCAGAGTGCCCTGAGGAGGAGGAGATGCTAAGAAGCCAGAAGAGGTAGAGGAACGAGGCCCTGTGACCCATCAGAGCCACATCCGCCACTTGCTCTCGAGGGTCCTGCCTGCTCAGATAAGTTGGCTACTCATTGGTCATCACCTGGCAACTCTGTCCTTCCTTGCATCTGGCCAACTTCTTTTTCCTCTCTCTTTCCTCCTGCCCTCCTCATTACCATCTAAATTAGCTCCAGTAGCTCTCATCAAAACTCAAATAACGGCCAGCCGCGGCGGCTCATGCCTGTAATCCAAGCACTTTGGGAGGCTGAGGCGAGTGGATCACCTGAGGTCCGGAGTTTGAGACCAGCCTGGCCAACATGGTGAAACCCTGTCTCTACTAAAAATATCAAAATGAGTTGGGCGTGGTGGCACATGCCTGTAATCCCAGCTACTTGGGAGGCTGAGGCAGGAGAATCGCTTGAACCTGGGAAGTGGAAGTTGCAGTGAACCGAGATCGCAGCACCACTGCACTCCAGCCTGAGTGACAGAGCAAGACTCTGTTTCAAAAGAAAAAAAAAAAAAAATATATATATATATATATATGTAATTTTTCTGTAGAGACAGGGTTTCTACAATTTTTTTTGTAGAGATGAGATCTTGCTGTGTTGTGCAAGCTGGCCTCAAGCGATCCTCTTGCCTCAGCCTCCCAAAATGCTAGGATGACAGGCATGAGCCACCACGCCCAGCCTAAAAAATATACATATCTTTTTTTTTTTTTTTAGATGGAGTTTCGCTCTTGTCGCCCAGGCTGGAGTGCAGTGGTGCAATCTCGGCTCCCTGTAATCTGAGTTCCAGCAATTCTCCCGCCTCCGTCCTGAGTAGCTGGGATTACAGGCACACGCCACCATGCCTGGCTAATTTTTTGTATTTTTAGTAGAGATGAGGTTTCACCATGTTGCCCAGGCTGGTCTCGAACTCCTGACCTCAAGCGATCCTCCTGCCTCAGCCTCCCAAAAACGTTGGGATGACAGGCATGAGCCACCGTGCCCGGCCTAAAAAACCCCGACTATCTTGATTCCACTTCCTCTTCTCACTGCTGCACCAGCTTTGTACATGGTCCCCAGCCAAGCTGAGATACCCAAAGTCTGGTCCACGTTGTTTTTCTCCAATGCATCATTTCTCACTCACCCGTTGCAAATGCCGTAGGCAGAGCTACAGTGGCTTCTACCCAATCCACTGCACACTTCTCAGGGCAGGCTTGCTTCATGTCTCTGCAGCCTTCAGCACAGTTTCCCATTCCTTTTTTGGAACACTCTTTTCTTTTGGGTTCCAGAAGTCCGCATCCTCCTGATTTTCTTCTTAGTTCGCCGGCTTCTCCTTTGGCAACTTGTTCTCCACCTGACCTCTAAGTGTCGGAGTTCCTCAGAGCTTGGTCTTAGGCCATCTTGTCTTTTCCCTGCACCTCTTTATGACGTCATCTGCTAGAATGTGCCACTCACTCTTGGGGCTCTATTCCAACCCAGATTTCTCTGCTGAATTCCAGGACTGTGTCTACAGCCACCTATTAAACATTTCTCCTGGATTTCTCAAAGAACTAAAAATAGAACTACAGTTTGACCCAGCAATCTCATTACTGGGTATTTACCCAAAAGAAAAAAAATCCTTCTACCAGAAAGAAATATGCACTCGTATGTTCCTTGCAGCACTATTCACAAGAGCAAAGACATGAACTCAGCTTAGGTGCCCATCAATTGTGGACTGGATAAAGAAAATGGTACATATATGTTATGGAATACTATGCAGCCATAAAAAGAAACAAAATGAAGAAACAAAGAAACATGTTTTTTCCAGCAACATGGATGCAGCTGGAGTCCATTCTCTTAAGTGAATTTAGAGCAGGAACAGAAAACCAAATACCATATGTTCTCACTTGTAAACGGGAGCTAAACATTGGGTACTCATGGACATAAAGATGGCATCAATAGACACTGGGGACTACTAGGGGGAAGAAGGAAGAAGAGGGGGCAAGGGTTGAAAACTATTAATACCTAATGGGGCCAGGCATGGTGGCTCACGCCTGTAATCCCAGCACTTTGGGAGGCCAAGGCAGGTAGATCACTTGAGGCCAGGAGTTCAAGACCAGCCTGGCTATCATGGTGAAACCCCATCTCTACTTAAAATACAAAAATTAGCCAGGTGTGGTGGTGCACACCTGTAATCCTAGCTACTTGGGAGGCTGAGGCAGACGAACCACTTGAACCCAGGAGGCGGAGGTTGCAGTGAGCTGAGATCGTGCCATTGCACTCCAGCCTGGGCAACAGAGCAAGACCCTGTCTCAAAGAAAAAAAGAAAAAGAAAAACTACCTATTGGGTACCGTGCTCATTACATGGGTGATGGGATCAATCGTATTCCAAACCTCAGTGTCACACAATTTACCCATATAACAAACCTGCACACGTACCCCGTGAATCTAAAATAAAAGTTAAAAAAAAAAAAAAAAAAAGAGGCCGGGCACAGTGGCTCACGCCTGTAATCCCAGCACTTTGGGAGGCTGAGGCAGGTGGATCACGAGGTCAGGAGATCGAGACCATCCTTGCTAACACGGTGAAACCCCGTCTCTACTAAAAATACAAAAAATTAGCCAGGCCTGGTGGCGCGTGCCTGTAGTCGCAGCTACTCAGGAGGCTGAGGCAGGAGAATCACTTGAACCCAGGAGGCAGAGGTTGCAGTGGGCCGAGATTGCGCCACTGCACTACAGCCTGGGCGACAGAGCGAGATCCGGCTGAGTGTGGTGGCTCACACCAGTAATCCCAGCACTTTGGGAGGCTGAGGCTGGCGGATCGCCTGAGGCCAGGAGTTCGAGACCAGCCTGGGCAACATGAGAAAACCCTATCTCTACAAAAAAAAAATACAAAAAATTAGCCAGGCATGGTGGTGTGCACCAGTAGTTCCATCTACTGGGGAGGCTGAGGTGAGAGGATCATCTCAGCCCAGGAGGTCGAGGCTGCAGCAAGCTGTGATCGCGCCACTGCACTCCAGTCTTGGTGACAGAGTGAGACCCTGTCTCAAAAAAACAAAACCAAAAACACCAAAAAAAAATTTCTCCATAGGCACTTCAAACCTAAAACTTCCCAATCTTAAACTCTTGATCTTCCTCCCAGAATATGTTCCGTCTCAAATGTTCTGCTCGAAGTAAACAATACCTCCAGGCCAAGCACTGTTATTTTTTCGTTTTTGTTTGTTTTGTTTTGTTTTGAGACAGGGCCTGGCTCTGTCACCCAGGCTGGAGTGCGGTGGCAGAAATTCAGCTCACCACAACCTTTGCCTCAGGAGTTCAAGTCATCTTCCCACCTCAGCCTTCCGAGTAGCTGGGACTACAGGCGCACGCCACCATGTATTTCTTTCTTTCTCTCTCTTTTTTTTTTAACGACGAAGTCTTGCTATGTTGCCCAGGCTGGTCTTGAACTCCTGGACTCAAGTGATCCGCCCACCTCTGCCTCCCAAAATGCTGGGATTACAGGTGTGAGCCACCACGCCTGACCCTAATCCATATTTCAATGCCCATCTGCCTCCTCTATAGATTGCAAGCTCCATGAGGAGGGTGCACCTGTCATTCAAGGTTGCATCCTCATTGCCTAGGGCAGTGCCTGATACATCATCCGGTTCGGTAAATATCAATGGAATGAGTTAAAACAGGAAAGCTTATTAGCACAGAAACCAAAGCAGAAGAAGCAGCACACATGCCCTCTTGAGACTGACAAAATTGTGCTGTAGTCCTGCGCTGCTTGTTGTTAAATGACTTTAGGGAAGTCATCGTGGCCATCTACAGATTGAGGAAATCAACGTAATTATCTCTGAGGTCCCTCCCAAATTCTCATGTGTAGTTGACATCTGTTATCTATTGCTTATATGTCACTGAATTGGCAGGTATGCATAAATAGAATTTGCATCTAACTACGAATACGATTGTTTATATTTTCTTTAAAAAAAAATTGGGCTTTTGTTTCTCATATTGAGAGCTCTGTTATGCCATTGTCGAATTTCTCCCAGATGTCCTCCCCGGCCCACCTTCAAACTCTGCTTCCTTAGACAGATTTGGCAATAGCTTTGTAAGTGATATGGACATAATTGCCTAAAATAATGAAAACCTACAGGATTCTTTTTTCATTTTCCCTTTGGCATGTTTACTATTCCCTGCCCCACCAGGCAGATCATTCTGTGTGTGTGAGTGTGTGTACCCATTACAAAGACAACTACTATGTTCATAACATATTCGATTTGGAAAAAAACAATTGTAGGCTGGGCACGGTGGCTGACATCTGTAATCCCAGCACTTTGGGAGGCCGAGGCAGGCAGATCACGAGGTCAGGAGTTCAAGACCAACCTGGCCAACATGAAACCCCATCTCTACTAAAAATGCAAAAATTAGCCAGGCCTGGTGGCATGCTCCTATAATCCCAGCTACTCGGGAGGCTGAGACAGGAGAATCGCTTGAACCCAAGAGGCAGAGGTTGCAGTAAGCCGAGATTGTGCCATTGCACTCCAGCTCTGGGTGACAGAGCAAGACTCCATTTCAGAAAAAAAAAAAAAAAAGAAAAAAGAAAAAACAATTGTTTTTGAAAAGTGATTTGTAATGTCTTTCACAGAGACTAAATGAAGAGTATGTTTTGATACTTTTTAAAATATAATTTCATCTTTTTAGATTCTGACTCATGTGCACATGAATGTACCCATGTACATGGGTATATCTTGTGATGCTGAAGTTTGGGGTACAATTGATCCCATCACCTGGGGTACAGTACCCAATAGGTAGTTTTTCAACCCTTCCCCCCCTCTAGTAAGCCCCCGTGTCTATTGTTCCCGTCTTTATGTTCATGAGTACCCAGTGTTTAGCTCCTACTTATAAGTGAGAACATGCAGTGTTTGGTTTTCTGTTCCTGCAGAAATGTATCCACTTAGGATAAAAGCCTCTAGCTGCATCCATGTTACTGCAAAGGACACGATTTCTTCTTCTTTTCTTTTGTTTCTTCTTTCTTTCTTTCCCTTCCTTCCTTCTCTCTTTTCTTTCTCTTTCTCTCTCTCTCTTTTCTGCATCCATGTTGCTGCAAAGGACATGATTTCTTCTTTTTTCTCTCTTCCTTTCTCTTTCCTTTCTTTTTTTCTTTCCTTCCCTTCCTTCCCTCCTTTTCTTTCTTTTACTTTTTCTTCTTTCGTCTTTCTTTCTTCTTCTTGAGTCGAAGTCTTGCTCTGTTGCCCAGGCTGGAGTGCAGTGAGTGGTGTGATTTTGGCTCACTGCAACCTCCGCTTCCTGGGTTCAAGCAATTCTCCTGCCTCAGCCTCCTGAGTAGCTGGGATTACAGGTGTGTGCCACCACGCCCAGCTAATGTTTGTATTTTTAGCAGAGACGGGGTTTCACCATATTGGCCAGGCTTGTCTCAAACTCCTGACCTCAAGTGATCCACCCGCCTCGGCCTCTCACAGTGCTAGGATTACAGGCGTGAGCCCCATCTCGTTCTTTCTTATGGCTGCGTGTTTTGATACTTTCAAATTACAAGGACTCAGTGAAGGCTATTTGTTGCCTTGAACTTCCCAAAGCATTTCCACAATCGATGGGGTTCTCAGTAAGAATCTGGGACTTGCAGGGCAGATGCTGTCAACGTCCCCATTTAACTGAGGCCTAGACCTACGTTCTTGTCCCTTTACAGGCAAGGTCCCTGGAGGAAGAGGTTCATCTAGAGGCTCATACAGATATACTGGAATGTACAGTAAAGTTTTGGCTGCCTGGGTTCATATCTAAACTCTGCAGCCTCAGGTCTCTTTCCACTATTAGAAAATGGGGAGAAGGCTGGGCGCGGTGGCTCACGCCTGTAATCCCAGCACTTTGGGAGGCCGAGACGGGCACATCACCTGAGGTCAGGAGTTTGAGACCAGCCTGGCCGACATGGTGAAACCTCGTCTCTACTAAAAAAACAAAAAAAAAATTGGTGGGCATGGTGGCGGGCGCCTGTAATCCCACCTACTCCAGAGGCTGAGGCAGGAGAATCGCCTGAACCCAGGAGGCGGAGGTTGCAGTGAGCCGAGATCATGCCACTGCACTTCAGCCTGGGTGACAGAGTGAGACCCTGTCTCCAAAAAAAAAAAAAAAAAAAGAAAAGAAAAGAAAATGAGGAGAATGTTAGCACTTAATTTCCCAGTATTGTGAGACTTAACATATGTCAGCCTGGGCAGCATAGCAAGACCCCACCTCTACCAAAAATTTAAAAATTAGCTGGGCATGGTGGCTGGGGCACGCCTGTGGTCCCAGGTACTAGGGAGGCTGAGGCAGGAAGATCACTTGAGCCGAGGAGATTGAGGTGGCAGTGACCTACAATCGCGTCACTGTACTCCAATTAAAAAATAAGTGTCGGGCCAGGCGCGGTGGCTCACGCCTGTAATCCCAGCACTTTGGGAGGCCGAGACAGGCAGATCACGAGGTCAGGAGATGGAGACCATCCTGGCTAACACCGTGAAACCCCGTCTCTACTAAAAATACAAAAAATTAGCCGGGTGTGGTGGCACACGCCTGTAGTCCCAGCTACTCAGGAGGCTGAGGCAGGAGAATCGCTTGCACCCGGGCAGCGGAGGTTGCAGTGAGTTGAGATAGCACTCCAGCCTGGGCGACAGAGAGAGACTCCGTCTCAAAAAAAAAAAGTGTGGCACTCAATAAATGAGTTGTTATTTCAGTGGCAAGCCCTGAAAGGGGGTCTACAAAGGCCCAGTGGGCGAGGCTGAGGAAATGCCTGGACACGACCCTTCTCATGGCATTCCCGGGGCGCCCGCATCAGCCCCTACCCACTCCCGCTCGGGGACTTTCTCGGAAGCGCGCTTCTTCTTCCAGCAGCCTCGAGGCCGGCCCCGTCCAGGTCTCTTTAGCTCCGCCCCCTGGTGAGGGGCGTGGCCTCCTCAGGGCCGGGGCGTGGCCCAACCGGGAACTGGGGCGTCGAACTCCCCTTCCCAGTCTGGAGCCACCCAATCCAGGCGGGGCGGGAGGCTGATCACGTGACCAGCGATAGGTCTCACCCTCCTCATATGCCAGTACCACCTCCTCCAGTCCCAGAGGGGGGATGTCTTACTCCTTTCCGTGAAGCAAACCCTTTATTTGAGTACGGTTTGCGTCCACAAAGCGCAGGGTGAGAACCTTGGGAGCGACTGGGCCCGTCTTTGCTCCCTCGGTGGGGTTTTGTCTCCTGGCTTCCCCCAAGTGCGAGGCAGTTGGTCTCGCCCAGCCGGGTCCTGGGCGCGGCGGCGGCAGCCGCGTCACTGGCGGGCGGGATCCCTCCGCTCTGGGGAGGCAGCGCTGGCGGCGGGGCTGGGGCCACTGAGGAAATCCATCCGCGCCGCCGCCGCCGCCGCCGCCGCCGCCTCCTCCGCCGCGGAGGAAGACAGCGCCGCCCGCGCACCGCCAGCGACCCCCGCCGCAGAGTCCCACCGCCACAGGTACCTTCGCTGGCAAAAGGAGTCCTCTCGCCCCCCAGCCCCAATTTCCCCCAGGGGAACCTCTCTTCCTTCGGTCTCCCCGGGCTGGCCTCCTGGGAGAGGACGTAACTCCCCAGACCTCCCCTCCCTTCCCCTCTTGCCCGGTCGCTCCCAAACCCGGAAGGGGAACTGGGGGAACCCTCACCCCCCACCGTGCGTGCGCTTCCCCGCACCATCAGCGAAGTTTTTGCCCGACCCCAGACCCCAGCCCAGCCCCGACTGCCTCTTGCTCCCTCGGAAGTTGGGGGGCTAAATTCCGGGCTTCCTCTAGGCCCCGCCCCGCCCCCTTTCCCCACCGCCACTCTCCCGCCTGCCCCCGGGGAGCACCCCTCGTGTCCTCCACTGTCGCACCCCTGCCGGCCCTCGCCTTGCACAACTCCAAAATCGGGGAGAAGCAGGCAAGGCCGCGCGCCACCCTTCCTTTCGTCTCCACCCTACCCACGATTTGGGTGCTGCCCGTGGTTTCTGGCCCCACTTGCCGAAACTGGAGCCCTCGGCGCCCTATTCCCTTTACAGATCCTCACCCCAAGCCCAGCTCCCAGGCGCCCGCCCCCCGCCCAGCTTTCTTTTAGGCAAAATGGAGGTCGTGGGGGCTGGAGGGCCAGGCCCACTGCGCTTCGCAGCGCCGCACCAGCCCGCGCCTTCCAGCTGCCAGATCCAGGGACCCTCCCGTCACCTCTCCTGAGCCCCGCCAGACCTGCGGAGGCGGTTGCACCCTCATTTCTCTATGGAGCCCCGGCTGCTATATCCCTAGAGTCTGGGGGCTGCTGAGGGCCCTGGGGGGTGATGGGGACCGAGGGCTGAGAACGTCGCCCCCGCCCCCAGTTTCTTCCTCCAGCCGTGCTTCCTTCTGCCCTGGGCCTCCGGCGGTGCCGCCAGGCCTGGGCTGCTAGTAGGTGGAAGAGGCTTTGTGCGGGCCTGGGGGTTGGGTAGAGTAAGGAGTTCTGCCCGCACCCCCCACCCCCCGATTTTGAGGGTCACCCCTTGGCACTGGCGTAGAAAGCTGAACTTATAAGGAGGGGAAATGTCAGTGGGGAAGAGGAACGCCCTGCGCCTGGGGGAAGTGGGAGCTGGGTGGGGGACGCCTGGGCCGGCCAAGTGCAGTGTGTACGGCCGGATCGCACAGGTGTCCCGCGGGCGGAGGAGGACTCAGGCTCCCGGAGCCGAGTCAGCCAGGCCCCTGGGGCCCGGGCGCCGAGCCTGCGGGCTGGGCCCCCCGGGTGTCCGGGGCGCCGCGGCCAGGCCGCCTGGGGCGGCCCGCCCGCGCCTGGGAGAGAGCACCTCCGCGCCTCGGGGCCGGGGACCTCGTTGCGGAGCCGTAATTACTCGAGACTGGCTCCCACGGGCTTTCTGCGGGCGCGGCGGGGCGGGCGGTCCCTGCGCTGGAGGGAGTAGCGGCTCGGGGCTGCCTTCCCCGCCGCTGTCACCCCCACCCGCGGCGGACGGCTAATGGGGCGCAGCCGGACCGGGGATTATCCGGGGTGAGCCGTCCAGAACCTATTAGCGCCCAATCGGCTTTTCCCAAATCCTGTAAACAGCCACCCGGGCCGGTTCTGGGGAGGGCGGGAGGCTGGGTCGGGCGGGGGCGATGGGGCCGGGGGTGGGGTCACCCACCCTACAGGTCTCTGCCGTGGATGCGGTTGCCTTGGCAACGGGGCTAGGGTGGGGGCATTTCACCAATGAGGTGCTCTCGGTCCGGGTGACGGTTGCCTAGGCAACCCCACGAACAGCCCAGCTTTCCCCTCTGGTCTCTCCCCCCACCCGCCACCATCGAAGCTGGGGGTGTGTGTGGAGGGTGTGCGCCTTGTGGGGTGAATTTCAAGAGGCACCGCCCCTTTTAAAATTAGGTGCTTGGAGGGCGGTGCCTGTGCGGGCTGGGGCAGAAGCCAGGTCTGTTTTCGAAGGGACACCCCCACCCCCGCCCCAGTTCCTGCCGCGGGTGTCCTGCCCGGGCTGTGTCCGAGGGAGGGGTTTCCCCTGCGCTTCCTCTTGCACTTCCCGCTCCGTTTCCGGGGGGCGGGAGGAAGATTGGGGAAGTCGGCTCTTACTCGGCGACGTCTCTGGTGCCGGAGACCCTGGTTGTGTCCGGGGACGGCGGCCGCGCCGCCCCTTCCCCCTCCCCTTGCTTACCCCTTCCGGGCCGCGCTGCAACCCCGCCTTTCTCCCCACTTCCCCGGCGGCCTCGGGCCTGACGTCAGCCCTGCATCCCCCAGGCCTCGGGCCAGCGGCCAGGAGCTGCCTCCCCCAGCCCCCGTCCCGCGGCCCCCAGCCGCCCCCAACCCCCCACGGGCCCGGCGCCATGAGTGAGCTGGAGCAACTGAGACAGGAGGCCGAGCAGCTCCGGAACCAGATCCGGGTGAGGGCCTGGTGCGGGGCGGGCGATTCATGTGTACACCGCCCGGTGCCCTGGACCGGGTTGGGTGAGGGTGTTGGTGGGGGAAGGGGGAGGGAGGGCCCCTTAATGGCTCAGAATCTGACCCTGTCCACTCCTGTCTTCTGTTCTCTTCTCTCCCTTTCCTCCCCAACCTGTCTTCTCTCGCGTCTCTCTGGCTCTGCCATCCCTTACAGGATGCCCGAAAAGCATGTGGGGACTCAACATTGACCCAGGTGAGGGCACTTGGTGGCCAGGGGATAACTAGGGGTTGAAGGGGCAAGGATCAGAGGCCGCTGCTCTCTGCAGTCCTGCTGCCTGGGCCTCCCCGAGCGCATTCTGTCTCTACCTCCAGATCACAGCTGGGCTGGACCCAGTGGGGAGAATCCAGATGAGGACCCGGAGGACCCTCCGTGGGCACCTGGCAAAGATCTATGCCATGCACTGGGGGACCGACTCAAGGTGTGTGTGTGCGCGGGCTGGCGCTGTGGGCCGACTTTCTAGCAGGCCGTGGGAGCAGCCTCAGATCTGGCGGAGTAAGCAGGCCACCAAAATACCCAGCGTACGTCTGGAAAAACGGTGACTCCCAGACATGTCCGCCAGACCTGGACAGGCAGGACCATGCTGGTGAGAACTTGTGGGCTGCAGCTGGAGACTGTCTCTCAGGTGGCTCACGCCTGTAATCCCAGCACGTGGGGAGGCCAGGGCAGGATCACTTGAGCTCAGGAGTTTGAGACCAGCCTGGGCAACATAGTGAGACCCTGGCTCTACTAAAAATTGAAAAATGAGCTGGGTGTGGTGGTGCTCACCTTGTAGTCCCAGCTATGCGGGGGAGACTGAGGTGGGAGGATCACTTGAGCCTAGGAGTTCCAGGCTGCAGTGAGCTGTGATGGTGCCACTGCACTCCAGCCTGCACAACAGAGAGAGACCCTACCTTCTCCCACCCAAAGGGAAGGGGGTGTGTCTTGTTTTCACGCCACCCTTCTGCTCTCCCTACATCGTTCCCCACCAGGCTGCTGGTCAGCGCCTCCCAGGATGGGAAGCTCATCATCTGGGACAGCTACACCACCAACAAGGTAGGGTGGCGCGGGCTGCGGGGTGGGGCAGGGCCACAGGGCCCTGGCTGGCTCTGACCCCGGCGCTGCCCCTGCTCCGCAGGTCCACGCCATCCCGCTGCGCTCCTCCTGGGTAATGACCTGTGCCTACGCGCCCTCAGGGAACTTTGTGGCCTGTGGGGGGTTGGACAACATCTGCTCCATCTACAGCCTCAAGACCCGCGAGGGCAACGTCAGGGTCAGCCGGGAGCTGCCTGGCCACACTGGTGAGGGGCCTGGCCCAGTTCGGGCCCTTTTTGGGGTTGGGGGGTGCACTGCCCTCCGTGTGGAGACCTGGCTGACCAGCTCCTTCCCCAGGGTACCTGTCGTGTTGCCGCTTCCTGGATGACAACCAAATCATCACCAGCTCTGGGGATACCACCTGGTGAGGCTCTGCCAGGGCTGGGCAGTCTGGGCAAACCCACACTTCCTGCCTCAGGGGCCACCGTCCCAGTGCTCAACATGCAGCATGCACCATAGCCTCCCTCTCCTGGTGGGCGCTAAGGGGGTCAGGGAGGGATGCATCCCCTCCCCACCTAAGGCTCTGAGAAGAGCCTCCCTGGACCCTTCCACAGGGTTGGGCTCACGTGGTGGGGCGGGGAGAACAGGGACCCTGTTCTTCGCCCTGTCTCTTATCTTTTCTTTCTTCCTGTCACCTCTCCAGTGCCCTGTGGGACATTGAGACAGGCCAGCAGACAGTGGGTTTTGCTGGACACAGTGGGGATGTGATGTCCCTGTCCCTGGCCCCCGATGGCCGCACGTTTGTGTCAGGCGCCTGTGATGCCTCTATCAAGCTGTGGGACGTGCGGGATTCCATGTGCCGACAGACCTTCATCGGCCATGAATCCGACATCAATGCAGTGGCTGTGAGTTTTGGGGCGAGCTGGGCCAGGCCCTCCCCACCAGGCTCCTGGCCCTGCCCCTCACCCTCACCCCATCTGGGTCCCGTGTCCTGCAGTTCTTCCCCAACGGCTACGCCTTCACCACCGGCTCTGACGACGCCACATGCCGCCTCTTCGACCTGCGGGCCGATCAGGAGCTCCTCATGTACTCCCATGACAACATCATCTGTGGCATCACCTCTGTTGCCTTCTCACGCAGCGGCCGGCTGCTGCTCGCTGGCTACGACGACTTCAACTGCAACATCTGGGATGCCATGAAGGGCGACCGTGCAGGTGACAGCTGGGGCCCAGGCTGGGTGGGCGGGGACCTGGAGCCCAGGCCCAATGGGTTCTGACTTCTCCCTTCTTCACAGGAGTCCTCGCTGGCCACGACAACCGCGTGAGCTGCCTCGGGGTCACCGACGATGGCATGGCTGTGGCCACGGGCTCCTGGGACTCCTTCCTCAAGATCTGGAACTAATGGCCCCACCCCCACTGGGCCCAGGCCGGGAGGGGCCCTGCCCATGCCCACACTACAGGCCAGGGCTGCGGGGCTGGCGCAATCCCAGCCCCCTTCCCCGGGCCACGGGGCCTTGGGTCCCTGCCCTCCCACCCAGGTTTGGTTCCTCCCGGGGCCCCCACTGTGGAGATAAGAAGGGGATGGAATGGGGGAAGAGGAGGAGCAGGAGGCCCTCATCCTTCTGCTGCCCTGGGGTTGGGGCCTCACCCCTCTGGACGGCCAGAGGCAGGAGGTGGAAACCCCAGGGGCTGGCTTTTTTAAAACTGGTTTTATTTTAATTTTTATTATATTTTCAGTTTTTCCATAAAGGAGCCAATTCCAACTCTGTACCTGGTCTCTGCCCTTGCTGTGTTCTCCTTGTTTCTGGACTTTGTTGCCTGAGGGCTGCTGAGGGGGGTGGATGGCGGGGAAGGTATGGGGCCTGCCAGGCAGCTGGGGCTGGGGGTGGGGGTGGGGTCCCCACTCTCCCTCAGAGCAAAGCTGAAGCCCCAGCCCAGAGCCTTCCGTCCAGAGGTTCTCGGATAAGCAGCCCTCACCGTGGTTTCCCCCGTCAGGCTGCTGACCAGAGCCAGCCTGACCAGGCGGGCACTGCTCAGAGCTCCTAGTTCCCAGCTCTGTGCAGAGCCACTCATCCCCATGGCTCTCCCCAGATAACGAGCAGTGGAGGTGGAACGGGAGAACACACACCAAGTTTTATTGGGAGAAGGGAGTATTTACAGGAGCAGGTAAAAGAGAGGGAAGTCACACAGGGTGGAGAGGGGGCGGGGAGACTGTGGGTACAAGGCAGACAGGGAACACGGTGACCCCTGCACCCACCCCAACCCCAGGAAGGGCAGGGGAGCAGCGAGGGCCCAGGAAGACCAGGGCCGGGGAAGGACAGCAACAGGGTCTGAGTCCCTGGGCAGGGGGGCTCAGGGGCTTGTAAACATTGACCACTCTCAGAAGGGGATGGGGGTGGGAGAGGGCTCCCCCTATACTTCCTCACAGGGTTAAGGCCTCTCCAGGCTCATGGGCCCCCTAAGTCCAAAGTCTCTTTAGCTGGGGAGAAGGGGCAGGAAGAGACAGGAAGAGTGTCCCCCTTCCCCTGCATTGGCTGCGGCAGGGGTGGGGGGGTTACATTCAGTCACAACAGGAGTCTCCCCCACACCTGGCAAGAGGGAAGGGGAGCTGGGGGCCAGCAGCAGCAAACACTCCCCCCGGCCCGTCACCCCTTATTGCTTTAGAGAGAATATTGTCTTTTCAGGGACGCTAACACTGTGGGAACCAGGGAGAGGCAGGTGGGGGCCCCCCACCCCGAGGCCAGCTTGATCCCCCAACACTGACCTAGTTGCCACTTTGGTGCAAAAAAAAAAAAAAGAAAAGAAAAAAAAAATCCAACAACAGAAAACCAAACACCATCTTTCTGGGACTAGATGGGGAAAGAAACGGGCCACTCCCCATGTCCCCAGGGCAGGAGGGAGAAATACATTCATGGAGGGAGGCAGTGGCGAAGCCTTGCCCTAATACTGCACTCTGAGCAATGAGGTCAATGGGAGGAGCTGGATGAGAAACCCAAAAGACAAAACTGTTACAAAACCCAAAATGGGCAGAGACGAACCCAAGTAGGGGACCGGGAATAAGAAGTGGGTAAGCAATAGAAGAGGCAGCCTCCTCTGACCCAGGAGCCGCACACTTCTCTTCACCCCAACCTTACCCAACGGTAAAAAGCGCATCATATCAGACCCGGGAGGCCACCCGCTCCTCTCCCATTTGGTCAGCGGAGGGGTCAGGTGCAGAGCTGGGTGGTCCACATCTTACGAGCTGGCTACAGGTTGGGGCCCCGGGCGGCAGCCCCTCTACTGCAACCCTAAGCCCAAAGCCACCCACTCCTTGCCTTTGAGGCCCCTCCTCCTGCCCCCTTCACTGGAGAAACAGCTCAGCCTTCTCTCTGCAGCCTCCGGAGCAATCATCCACCCCCGCCGCTCACAGGGGTGAGGCAGCTCAGGCAGGGGTGAGGCGGGGGCTTGTGGCCCAAAGAATACATTCACGTGGCAAGGCAGAGAGCTGGGGCTTTCAGGTTCAAACCCAGGGTGTCCCCCAAAATGGCAGCGGTGGGAGACGCCCCTCACCAGGGCCAGAGTCCTGCTGCCCCACCCTGCCAGCCAGAGAGGTTGGCACGGCCTGGCCCCTCCCGTCTACTCCTTGGCCAGCACAAGATGGCAGCCAGAGAGCTGGGGCCGCTCGTCCAATTTGTGCAACTGTCCCCCAAAGCAGCGAAGCCAAGGGGCTACTTTGGCCCCACCCCGGACACCTCAGCCAGCCCCAGTGACAGGAGCTGCTCACAACGGGTCTGGCGGGTGGGGCTCAGACAGGCCTCCTGTGCAAACTGCTGGCCCCCAGCTTCCAGTTACCCCATGGCCCGCCTTCTTGGGGGTAACTATGGCCTTGGGGGCCAGGCAGGACAGGTCCACGGGGCCTGTGTCCCCACTGCCCCAAAATAACAGTGTGTTTTTTCTTTCAGCCTCCTAACCATTTTTTTTTTCATTTTTCATCTTTTTTTCTTAAAAAAAAAAAAGCCAAAAAACAAAAACCTCTGTGGACCTTCCATTGTCACACCCACTATCCTCACAGCAGGAAGGGGTGTTTAGAGTCTAGTTTTTAACAATATTTTTGCCTCTCCTAATGTTTTCTTCAAAGTCGTTTAAAATTAAAAAAAATAAAAAGAAAAACCCCCTCCCCCAGTCTGTAAAGTGCCTCGTGGTGGGTGAATTAAGGTGCATCGTGTGTTTGTAACAAGTGCTGGGGACCCCGCCCCTGCCTCTTCCTCTGCTCTCTGCGGGGAGCCTGCAGGCTGGGACCCTCGGTCCACGCCGCTGTGGCTGCCCTGGCCTATAGCCCAGGGGCTGGGGGTCCGGGCTGGTCAGTAGTCATCCACGCTCTCGATCTCACCAGAAGATCCGTGCAGGGAGTACCCTGAAGCCGGGGAGAAGCTGCGTCTGAGCTCTCTCCTGGGCTCCTCCTGCCCTGTGCCAAGGAAGTCCCGCTCCTGCCCCAGCCCAGCTCACCCAGGATGCTGGGGTCTGAGTGCAGCATCAGTGCCCGCCTCTTGGCCTTGCTGCCCTCCCCGGGGCCGAGTTTGGTGCTGTGGTTGGCCTGGAAGGCCGTCTGCAGCGAGGCGCTGCTCAGCCATGCCTCCTAAGGCAGCGGAGAGGAGGGTGAAGGTCAGGAGGCGCCAGGCAAGCCCACCCCAGCTGCTGGTGCCGGCTGCCTCACCTGCTGCTGCTGCCGCTGCTGGCTGGCTTTCTGCTTGGCCCTCCGCTCCAGGAATTGTTTGGCAAATTCTTTGGCTTCCAGCGTGTCCCCCAGGCAGGAACGGATATAATCGTGGACATCATAGGGGGATTCCACCTCCTTGAGGATCGCTACAGCCATGGGCACTGCAGGATGAGCGAAGGCTGTCAGGGCCCCCTGGCCGGGTCTGGAGACCCAGGTCCCGCCCACCTCCTGGGAGCCGCTCGCCCACCGTCCAGGCTGCCCGTGGCGCTCAGCGTGTGCAGCATCTGCTCGCACCACTGGGTGAAGCCGTCCTGGGGCCTGGGAATGCCCTGCAGCAGCTTCAGCAGCTTCTCTTCTTCCTCCGTCTTTTTGCGAATGGGCCGACCCGATAGGTGGCTGTATGAGTCACTGAAGGGGGAGGGTGAGTCAGGGTTGGAAATCAGCTGGCAGGGGTGGGGGGGGGTCTGCCACCTTCCCCCTCAGGGCCATCCCGGAGCCTCCAGGTGCCACGCCCACCTGAGAGATGGGCTGCTCCGGCTGTTCTTCAGGCCGAGGCCACGGACCAGGCTCCCGCCGCTCTTGGGGGTGTCCTCCCAGAGCCCCAGGCTGCTGCTGCCGCCCCCACTCTTGTCTGGCCCGCCCCACAGTGGCCCAGCCTCAGACACCCACTGGTTCAGGGGGGCAGTGCCCAGGCCCCCAAGCTGCTACAGATGGCAGAAGATCAGAGTGGCTCAAACAAAGGCACCCCAGAAAAGCGGATGGGGAGGCTTGTTTAGGTGGCAAAGGGAGACAGGTGAGGTGAGGGCCACAAGAGCTGTTGCCATCATAGGAGAGGCTGGGACTGGGGCTGGGGCTGCACAAGTCTGGGTTCAGTGATCCCCCTCCCTGTGCCACCCTGGAAACTGTAGGGGGAGCCCGGGAGGTTCCCGGCCTGCTCACCACTCGGTGGTTGGGGGCCTGGGCCCGAGCTGGCTCCCGAGGTGGGGGCTGTTTGTGCAGCTGCCGCTCGCCCTCCAGCTGCAACTCCAGGAGCGTCTTCATGGACAGCCCCTGCTTGGCCAGGCCAGCCCAGAGTGGGGGCGGGGAGCTGGGTGCGGGGGGCACGGGGACCGCCTGCTGCTGCTGTAGCAACTTCAGCAACAGCTCCTGCTGCCGCACCTAAGAGGGGAACATGGTGAGGGGACCTGGCGAGGGTTCTCCCCCCAGCCAGCTGAGGCTTGGGAGCACCCACGTGCTTGCGCCGAAACAGCTCTTCCTCCTCCTGCCGCCGCTTCTGCTCCTCCTGCTGCTGCTGGCGGCGCTTCTCCTCTCGACGCTTGCGTTCCTCTTCCTCCCGCTTCGCCCTGAGCTCCACTTCTCTGCGCTCCTGGAACTGAGACCAGTGGCCCATCAGAGGGGAGAGCTGCAGGGGACAGCCTGGGGCCTGCCTCGGTCCACCCTTCATTCCCAGGGCCTCAGCCCCAGCCCCAGGATGCCCACTCACTTTATGTTGCAGCTGGAGTTGTTCTAGAATTGGACCCTGAGTCGAAGAGTTAATTGGTATGTCCCAAAGACTGGCCTCACCACCTGCAAGGGGCAGGGGGGCAGAGGTGGCTGCAGGTGGGCACTCGGGCCCACTGATCTAGTCCAGCCGCAGCAGTGGGCTCCCCAGCCAGAATGGCAGCTAGGGGCGTGTGGGGGTGGGGAGCAGACCCCAGACCCCATTTCACCCGGAGACTGCCTTGGGGGTGGGGAACCAGTCAGGCCACACACCTGACTGTGATGAGGCTGAGGTATGTACGTCCCAGAGGCGGCCCGAATCCGGCACTGACAAGGACCGGCTCATCGTCGGGAGCAGGTTCTGGTCCCCGCCTCTGAGGAGCAAATTGTGGATTCTCAGGACCCCAAATCCATCTCTGGTCTGCCCCCATGCCCCCCCCCACCCTGTATCCTGAGGGCTCACACGCACCACGCACCTGGGGGGTTTGAGCGCCTGGAGCTGCTGCAGGAATGCCGTGAGCTGCTGCTGCTGCTGCTGTGGCGGCGGCGGCGGCGGTGTCAGGTCCCCCAGAGCTGCCTTTTCTCGGAGCGCGCATTGCGGGAGCTGGCGGCTGCAAATGGGACAGTGGAGATGGTGGGCCACAGAGCCAGCGCCGGGCCTTCTCCCAGCCCACCCCAGGCCCCCCATACCTGCTGACCAGCTGGAGAAACTGCTGGTGCTGCAGCTGCTGGTACAAGGCCGCCGCGGCCAGCTCCTGTTGCTTCTTCAGCCGCTCCTGGTCCATGTTTCCCTGCTCAGGTGAGAGCTCGGCCAGTGCCCCCAGCAGGGAGAAGGGGACTCTGCTGGACTCCTGCCGGCACCCCTCACACCCTGTCCCTCCATGCAGGGGAGAAGCGGCTCACCAGTAGTGGGGGAGGTGAGGGCCCTGGGGCAAAGGGCACGCGGCCCCACATCTTGATCACCTCGCCCAGCGGCTGGAAGCCCTCATCGCAGCCCCGCTTCACCAGCAGTGACATGGAAAAGTAGCCGGCCTGGAACCACTCTGCCATCTCCTGTGTCGTGAAGGGGCCTGGACAGGGAGCGAGGGAGCGCGAGAACCACTGGGGTCACAGGGTATGCCAGAGACACCCTGAACCAGAACAGCCTTGAGCAGCCCTCCCATCCCACACAGGTACCTTGGATCTCGCCCTGTGGGTCCTTGTAGAACCACTTCCGGGCAGCCCCATGGCTGAGCGGGAGGGCAGTGGCGGCTGCAGAGTGGCGCAGGCCCTGGGTCTGCATGGCAGCCGTGAACTGCTCCTCCTCCAAGGAGCTGTCCTGCAGAGAGGCCACCAGCTTCTCCGCCTCCTGGATGCCCAGAAAAAGAAGAAAGGCTCAGCTGCCAATCTCAGCAACATCAGGATGGGGATGGGGATGGAGCTTGAGCTGGGGCCGGGGCTTGGGCCAAGCAGGTCAGGTCAGAAGTGGGAAGGGTCCCTCCCGCTTTCTCAGGCCCCCACACCTGCTGCAGGTGCTTCAAGCCTTCATCATCCTCCAGATCTCCGGGTGGGCCAGCAGAGGAGCCCACCCCGGGACTCAGCTGGATCCCCCGAATATCATCTGGAAGGCATGAAATAGGAGGTGGAAGGAAGGGCGGGGAGGAGACAAGATAGCTTTCGCCTACTCTCACTCCAGAACACCACGCTCTTGCCATGGCTCCTCAATGTGAATGCCCTGTGTGCCCACCCCCACGAGTGGGGAGCACTTTCTCCCACAGCCCCAGCGCACCCGGGAGGTAGGCCATCCTCCCTTCCTACCTTCGGCCGCTGGGGGGTCTTTCTCTGCAGTTTCGTCCCCATCCCCTTTTGTCCCCCAGAGTGGGCCCAGGGTGGGCAGTGGGGATGGGGAGCTGGACTTCTCCTCCTGAGGAGGCAGTGGGGTCAGCTCCTTCCCACCTAGAAGAGGGAGATGGCCAGAGTTCAGAACCAAGGGCTGGGCCTGCCACGCGAGTTAGCACAAGCCCTTGAGTGTGGCTGGAACCGCGGGTCACACTCCCTTAGGCCGAGTCCACCACTTCACTTGGGTCAACTCAACTAATGGCAGAGGGAATGCGGTGCCCTGACCCTCGCCTCCACGCTGCCAGACGCGGCAGGAACGTATCACAACATCGCACAACACCACACAACACCGCAGACGTCACTCCAGGTTCTACAGCTTCTTCAAGGGACTTTCAAAGGTCATTTTGATTACACCTGATTTCTATCTGGTACACTGCCTTAAAGACATGGCTCTGCTACCCCCTGGTTCCTCCCCACCTCTCAGCACCCTTCTTCCAGATCTAAGTAGCCTGATCCTACAGGTAGGTGGGCAGCCAATGCCCAGCCCGGCAAAGAACACCAGTGCCCGCCCGGCCCGGCCCCAGGCCCGCTGGGCACCCCGCGGCTCACCTGCCTCAGGCCCTTCCTCCTCTAGCCCTTCGGAAGGTTCCTCCTCCTCCTCCAACCCTTGGAAGTCCAGCTCCTGCTCCTCAGGAATGGGCTCCTTGGGGCCCTTCTGCATGGGGCCGGGGTGGGGAGCAGAGAACAGCTGGGGTGGGTGGGGAGGAAGAGGACCCCGGAAGGGCAGGTTCCCACCCTCGCCTCCTCACAGATACCTTGAGAGGCAAGAAGGCCCCAGAGGCATCAAAGGTGCCCATTTCTTCATCCTCATCGTCCAGGCACCACTCTGGGAGCCCATCCTTGTCCTCCTCAAAGCCGTCAGGCGCTCGGCACCGCCGCAGGTGAGAGCTGCCTCCCCCTCCCCGCCCCTCCTCTTCACCACACCCTCCTCGATCCCCTCGCAAATCAAATTCAAACTTGCGCCGCCGTTCCCCATGTTCCCGCCAGCCAGCAGAGCGGGGACCACCATCTGCACAGGAAAAGTCAGGGAGAAGAAGAGTGGGTACCCAAGCGAAGCCGGCGGCCCCCTCTGCTGCAGCTCACGGAGCACCTCCAGGGCTGCTATCCCGGCCACTCCCACACCAGCCAGCCTCTGCTCCCTCCCCGTGGCTACAGGAGCCCACCCTCTCATTACAGTTCCTGCTCCCCACTGCCCCCGCCAATGCTACCAGGCCCCAATCTCACCAGGGCTGGTGGAGCGCCAGCGGTCGCCGTCTCGCCGGGGCCCTGCCCCGAGCCTCCAGCTGCCCTCCTCCTCCTCCTCCTGTTCCTCCCGTAGGGAGCGCCAGTTCTCGCTGTCTGAGCGGGCGTGCTCCTTCCTTGGGCCAGCCCCTCCCTCCTCAAAGCCACATCGTGCTGGGAGATGGGAAGACAGGGGCAGTTATTAGAAAGGCAGCGTGGTGCCTGGACCCTCAAGAAACGTGGGGGGGCCAGCTCCAGGCCCTCCTGCCCCCAACACCTCCGAAATAAGCACCCCCAGACTGGGCCACCCATCTTGGTCCTCCCCGCCGCCCCGGCCGCCGCCCTCAGCAGCCTCGTACCTCCATCCCGCCTTGCTGACTTCTCAAACCGCCTCTCGCCTCTGCAGCAGGGGAAACGTGTGGGTCAGAAACAGTACAGCCTCCCCTGCCACCCTGTGCAACCGCCCCATGCCTTGTCCACTGTGCCCTGAGGCAGTGGAGGGAGGAAGGGGACAAACGAAACCAGGGGTCAGGAGCACCGGGATCTCAGACAGGGCTTATCTGGTGGGCCTCTGTTACCCTCTAGCGACAGGACCCAGGCCTCCCCTCCCTGGCCTGCCCGGCTCTGCGCCATGCCCCCTCCCGGCCCCACCTGTCATCCCAGCTCTGGCTGCGCTGGATTTCCCGGGGGCTTCGTCCAAAAGCCCCATCGCCTTCTTCGATGCTTCTTTGGTAAAAGCAGCTGTCACCACGGCCGCGGCCTAGAGAAGAGGCCAGATGCACACTGAAACCTGCTGCACGTTCTCGAAGTCAGGGGCCCAGATCTTCCCGTCCCCAGGACACGCCATCACCCCTCTACCTCGGCTCCGCGTGCTGCCCCTGCCTCGGGAGGTGCCAGCCAGGGGGGGGCCAGCCCCTTTCCCCATCAGCCTCAGCACAGCCACGCTGTTCACTGACAGGGAGAAGTTTCTCTGAGGAGGGAGCCAGGGGTGGGAGTGAGGACCCAGGCACCCGACCACCCCCACCCCCACCCCACAGCACCCTCCCCGCCTGTCTCCTCAGCACTGGCCCCTCTCCTCCTAACCCAACCCATGGCCTCCCCTCCCAGGCTCCCGCAGCCTCAGCTCCTGGCCCGGTCCCACCTGTTCCTCCTCAGTCAGCGGCTCCAGAGCCAGGGGCTGCAGTGGCTCGTCCTGCAGCACCGCGGCGAACTCCTTGTCCTGCAGCTCTTCCGGGACCTGGCGGTGGGTTGGGACAGCCAAGACACCACATGCTGCCAGATCCCCTCCACAGGCAGAGGCCACCACCGCCAACCCCCCTCGCCCACGCACCCACCTTGTTCTCCTTGACGTAGAGAGCCAGCATTTCCTCTCGCCCATAACGGTAGTCAGCCAGCTTGTATTTGGGCATGGCAGGGGACGGGGGTGGGGAGGCCACGCTGCCACCCCCGGACAGGGCCCTGAGCCTGGACACGACACAGAGAGAAGAAGACAGAGGTCAGGGCAGCCTGACTGTGCTTTCTCGAATCTCCACGGCAGCCGAGGCACAAGTGACTCACCACTCAGGCCCAAAGTTGAGTGTCTCTGCTGCCATCGTGGGGCTGGGCGTGTTTCTGAGAGGCCGGGGGTGGGGAGGAGGGGACCTGGCGTTCACTGTCCAAACACCTGTGGGGGAACAGGGGCCATGAAGAACAGCACACGAAGGAGACCTTTAAAGCGCAGGGAGGACACCATGGGGGACATCCTAGTGGGCACAACAATGGGCCCCGGACTAGCTGGTGGGTCACCTGGGGTCTAAAAGGACTCACCTGAGCCAGCCACGTGGCCACTCACACCATGAGTTACCCAGAGATGAGTCCAGACGGTGAAAGACCTGGGGGAGGCGAGGAGATGGGAAGCTCGAGTCCTTTCGGCCTCCGCAGGGCAACCACCCTTGGCCCGGGGCTCACCTGGCAGCCTGGCCCGGGAAGCAGGAGGGCAGGGGCTGGTGCTGGAGTGAACGAGGGTACCCAAGCCACTGGGAATTGGTCTGGCCTCAGTAGAGCCTGGGAGGGACCTTCACATCTGGGAAAGACCCTTAAGGAGAGCAGGGGGGAGGAGGGAGGGTTCAGGACATGGCTCTGCCAGCAGCCCTGCCCTGCCCCGCATGACAGGAGAGGTCCATTCGCCGGATGGTGTCTCTGGGCATCAGCACCCTCGCCACCCTCTCTGGGAGGCTGAGACAGGAGGTGTAGTGAAGAACTCGGGGAGGGAGGCAGCCGAGGCCAGGATGGACGTTCAGGGCAAAGATAAAAGAAAAACAAGCAAGCAAGCAAGCAAAAACCCACTAGAGCCACAAATAGCTTACAGAGAAAAGGTCAGTTACGGAGAGAAGGATTAGAAATAAATCTAGGAGCAAAATTCTTTCCCTCATGAAAAAAATCAGTTGGCTGCTCAGAAGCTCAAATCCAGGGGCTTGGTCTGGGGAGAAACCCAGTGAAAAGGAGCAGGAGGTGACTCTAGGGCCACAGACGGGTACACGACAAGGACTCCAGGCAGGCAAGCCTGAGCCAAGGCACCTCGGGCTGGTTTCCCCCACAGGAATCACACCCAGACCACCGCCCCCAATCAATAATGGAGGCTTAAACAACCAAGCCACCAAGGGAACGAGGATCTCAGGATACCAGCTGGGAAGCAGCCTCTGGCACCATCAGGTGGAAATAAGGTCAGGGCAATGGAGGCTGATGGGGGCGCGGTGGCAGCCTGTTCCTCTAAGGGAGGATGGAGGGGACTTTCAGGAGGAGGCGCATCCCTGGGGCCCCGGGCAGAGGACTCAAGCGGGTGGGCGGGGTCCAGGTGCTGCGGTGTTGTCACTGGCTGGGAGGGAGGCTGGCCCGGCTTGGTGCTGCAGCTCCCATCAACTCCAGGACGCCACAGTCTGGGAAAGAAGAGGAAGCGGGTTCAACCAGGGTGCTGAGGAGGAAAGGCCATCAGCCCCAGCTGAGCCAGCAGCCCATGACAAGCCGAGGCCTGCTCAGAGTCCAGGCACTCCAGGGGGAAACACCGGGCTCAGAGGCAACCCAAGGCCAGGCTGGCCTCCCCTGGGACCTCTCCTTCCTCAGCCTCGGCTGGATGCTCCAGTGGTGGTGTGTTCCATGACATGAAAAGCCACCAGCCTGTCACTGACTGCAGGTGGCCACCTAGAGCAATCTGGGGACTGGATGAGCCTTGAGGACATCACGCTAAGAGAAACAGACCAGCCAAAAAAGGAGAGCTACCCCTTACTTCTCTTTCATGAGGTCTCTAGAGCAGTCACCCATTGAGGGAGGAAGGTAGAAGGGCAGCTACCAGGGGCTGAGGGGACAGGGAGCTGTTGCTGAAGGGTCCAGAGCCTCAACTGAGGAGGGGATCCTGGGGCCGCTGGTGGTCATGGCCGCACACCAATGTGAGTGTACTTAGTAACACAGAATGGCACAGTTAGAGACAGTTAAAGTCTCCAAATTTTGTTGTATATTTTACCACAATAATCATTTTTTTAAAAAAGCTTTAGGGAACAAAAGGTATCTGGAGATAACCACCGCATACCTAAGTTTTCCCCACTCCAAGAAAAACACCCCACATTCCTTCAAATCAGCCTCAGGAGAGGCCATTTTGGGCCTCCTCCAGTTCATTCCTTCTAGAAGGCCAGAAGCTCATCCTGGAGGCATGAGGGTGGGAGAGAGTAGAACAGAAAAGGGACCACCTGGCCAGCACAATGGCTTATGCCTATAATCCCAGCACTGTGGGAGGCTTGAAGAGAGGAGTCCGAGACCAGCCTGAGTAACAGAACAAGACCACGACTCTACAGAAACAATTCTAAACATTTTTTAAAAAAGAAAAAGTAGCCAGGCGTGGTGGCTCATGCCTGTAATCCCAGCACTTTGGGAGGCCGAGGCAGCCAGATCACCTGAGGTCAGGAGTTTGAGACCAGCCTGGCCAATGTGGCAAAACCCTGTCTCTACTAAAAATACAAAAATTAGCCAGTCCTGGTGGTAGGTGCCTGTAATCCCAGCTACTCGGGAGGCTGAGGCAGGAGAATCGCTTGAACCCAGGAGGCGGAGGTTGCAGTGAGCTGAGATCGCGCCCCTGCACTCCAGCCTGGGCAACAGAGCAAGACTCTGTCTCAAAAAAAAAAAAAAAAAAATTTAAAGCGATGGCCTCACACTGCCCCCTGCCAGGCGCAGCAAGGGCAGCTCTCCTAGGTGCCTCCGGCTCAAGTCACCCATCCTGGCTGTGTCTTGGCTGCAAGGGGCACACAAAGGGGGAATGGCTCATGCAGCCTGAGGACAGCGACACCAAGACAGGGGAGAGAGCAGGCCCAGAGCAGGAAAAAGCCCATGCCACCCGCCTTCTTGGGAAGAAACCAGGAGAGTGAGGTTAACTCTCTAGGCACCCCCACAGCAGGGTCTGGTGCCGGAAGCTGATGGTGCCTGGCCCCTTACTTGGACTAAAGGAACTAGTGGCACACCTGCAGGCCACCATGGGGCTCCCACCCTCCAACAGGTTCTGGACTGGGGGCCCCTCTGCTCCTCAGGCGGCTCTTGGCCAAGTCTAGAGACATTCTGGGTTGTCACCACTGGGCAGGGGGTGTACAGGGCAGCCCCACAGCCAAGAGCTATGTGACTCCAGATACCAAGTGCGCCAGTGCTGAGACGCCCTCCTCTGCGCCACGAGCATGGGCACAGCCCTTGGGGGTCTACTGGGCCAAGGGGAACGCAAGGGAAGGCAGGTGTGTGCACGCTGGGTCATTCTCCTCTCTGAACAGCAGAGACATCATTCCCTAATTACACTGTCCCACGAGGGAAATCTGAAATCCTGCCAGGAGAAAATCTTTGAGAAAAGAATAGTTTTTTTTTTTTTTTTTTTTTTTTAAGAAAAACTGCCTAAGTTTGTCTATTGCAAGCTCTCAGGGCCAGGTATCTGATCCCTGTCCAATGAAGACAAGAGCAGGAGGTGGCGGGGGCTGGGGTACTGCCACCTGCCCGTCTCAGCTTACCCGGCTGAGCTTTCTCAGCTCACCCGGCTGAGGTTTCTCAGCTCAGGGTCTCCTTCTCACAGGCCCCTTCCAGCCTGTCCCCCGCCCTGGCCCTGCCCTCAAGCCTCGGCCTACTTCGGCTCCTCGCCCCTTCCCCACCCCTTCTCTTTCTCGGGCCTGTCTACCCTCACTCCCCCAGCATCTGAATCAATGCTTTTGAAAGACTGCCCCCTGCCGGAGACAAGGGGCGAGGACACGCTGGGCCCGGGTGCTCCAGTAGGCGCCAGGGCGCGCGGGAAAGGGAGCCTGCTCTCTGGGGCTCAGAACTCAAGAGAGAAAGAAAAGACAGAGAACAGGCGGTCCCAGTGCACATTCAGCTAAGAACATTATCTCCTCACTCCATCACCCCTAAAATTAGCTCCAACACAGAGCACTGTGCCTTGGCACAGAACAGAGCCACTTAAACAGAAGCACAGTCCCCAATTCCTCAACACTGGAACAACCGCCCAGCCCCAGGCCTGCTGGAGGGGACCTGGCCCTTTCTCAGGATGGAGATTCTCCAAGCGTGGTAGGGTGAGGACGCTGAGGCTTAAAAAAGAGATGCAAACCCGCATTCTTCGCTGCTGGTCGGTTATCCCAGCTCTCTCCTCTCTGAGCCATCCCAGCAAATCACACCACCGCTTGGCAATTGTCTACAAGTTAACAGTTTTCAAAGGATTTTCACTCTTTACCTCCTGTGATCCCTTTTGCCCACTTGCCCAGCCTTGGGCTCCAGCCAGGGAAAACAAGGAGGAAGCTGCTCCGACAGCGTGCCCCGACATCCTTGACACTATGCAAGACTGGAGGTGCGCACGGTAGCAGTAACCATCCCAAACTCTCAAGCATTATTCTGTGAGTTTGAAGCCATTTTACATTTGTTAGACTTTCAACATCCTTCATCTAGCCGCCTCCTCTCATCTTCTCTCCTCTAAAGTGGGCTATTTTTCTTTAATTCCCAAATTCCAATAGCAGATGTAAAAGTTAGGGCTAACGCATCAGATCACGAACACAAGACTGATGTGTCCAACAGCAGAAAAAGCTAGTCCAGAAGTTTAAGCACATGGTCCACTTGACTAACCACCACATGGGACCCTCAGGGCCCCTGGTCCCCAGGCAATGGCAGGGACACCAAGGCCAGGTCTACCCTCAAATCCTTCCCAATGGCACGACAGACCGCTGGGGGACCAAGACCTACAATCTAAGAAAATCAGATTGGAGCTGGCTAGCCTGGTGGAGGGTGGCTAGCCTAGGTCTGCAAAGGGCACAGGAAAGATGGGAAGGAGAAAGAACCCCAAATCCCCCATGTCGGCAGCAAAGGAGAGACCCTTACTGGTACCACCGATGGTGTTTCCATGCCAAAGGCGAGGGGTTGGCGGGGTTCTAAATTGAAACTGCTATATAGACTCGAAGGGGCAGTGCACAAGAGGGTGGGAAAGCTGACGATCTTCCAGAACGACACTTTGAGAGGCAGGAGGGAAGTAAGGCTTGGGTGGCTGGAAAAAAAAAATCCAATCCAGCTAACAAGTCTTTATGTAGCATCTCCTAGTTCCTAGCACTAGGATGCAACAGACCTGGAGTCTGACCGGGAATGCGAGTAATGACTGTATAACAGAGAAGAGAGACGAGGGGCTTTTAAAAAGTTACTCGGAATTTTTTTTTTTTTTTTTTTTTTTTTTTTTTTAAGGCAAAGTGTGAGAGCTGTGGCCAGGGAGCTGCTGCACGGAGGGGCATGAGCTGAGAAGGGCCTGGCCTGGGACGGGGAGGACAAGCAGTCTCTGCTAAGGAAGGTGTTTCCCGCGGCCGAGCAACTGGGAAGAAGGAGACCCCAATGACCCAGCACTAAGATCGCCGGAGCGAAAGGAAACAGAGGTGAGGAGGACCCAGGCGAGGAGGACCCAGGCGAGGTGCCTGGGTGGAGGGCAAGGCTTCCATGTTGGCCAAAGTCGTGGAACGCTTGGACTTGGGGAACCGCAAGGCCCAGCTCGTTCCGAGGGGAACCCAAAGGCGCGCTGGGGAGAACTCCGGGAAGCGCGGGGCCCGGCCACCCTAGGACGCTAGGGTCGGGGGCCCCCAGGCGGCCCAGGGCAGGGCTTGGCAGGGGCCCGGGGGCGACCGTTAGGAGCGCGGGGGTGGAAGGCAGCGCGCCGGCCCGGGAGGACGGCGTGCCCTTCAGGGAGGGGCGCCAGGTGCGAGGGGGGCGAGCGGTCGCCCCCTAAGCCGGGCGCCGGCCTCCCGGGGCCTCCCCGAGGCTGGCCGGCTCTGGGGGAGGGTCCCGGCGGCGGGGATGGGCCGGAGCGGGCGGGAGAGCGGGCGGACGCACCGGGCTGCGGCGGCCTCGGGGAGGAGACGGGGGAGGGTCCTCGCTGGCGGCCCGCGCGCTAGCTCCGGCGCTTCTCTAGCTCGCGGGCTCGGCGCGGCCGCCGCGGCGTCGGGGGCGGGCCTGCCCCGGGGCTGGGCTGCGGGCCGGGGGCCGCGGGGCCACTGGGCGCTTACCGCGGGCGGCGCGAGGGTCCGGTCCCGGGGCGTGGGCGGCGCGCGGCGGGCGGGGGCCGGGGACGGCGGCTGCAGCGGGGGAGGGGGCGCTGGCGCTCCCGCGGCGGCCGCTCCTCTGTGTTTGTGTTTGTAGCAAGATGGCTGCCCGCCTCGCACCACGTGACGCGGACGCGGGGCCGCGGGGCCGCCCCTTCCACCGCCGCCGCCGCCGCCGCCGCCGCCGCCTCCCTCCGCGGCTCCGGCCCGCGCCACCTCTCCTCGTGCGCTGCTCGCGTGCCCCGCGCGCCACTGCCCGGACGCCCGTCGCCCCCGACAGCCCCCCCTCCCCGCCCCGACACGTGACCTGGGCGCCCGGCTGGTCACGTGACGGGGGCCCCCAGCTGCGGGCGGGGTCGGCCCCAGAGCGGCCTCCTCTCCCCTAACCTCCCCCGGCCCCGCGACGCGCGACCTTTGGGACCGAGGCCGCGGCCTCCTTGGCGGTCGGGTTTCCTCCAGGAAGCCCGCCTGGATGACAGGAGACAATAAAATCCAGAACCCTTCATCAGGCGTCCTGGGATGTGTGAAATAAGTGGCTCAGGCAGATAAGTTGACTCTCAGGAGCCTCTTTATTTTATTTTTTAAATTATTTATTTAATTATTGAGACAGAGTGTTGCTCTGTCCCCCAGGTTGCAGTGCAGTGGCGCGATCTCGGCTCACTGCAGCCTCCGCCTCCCGGATTCAAGTGATTCTCATGCCTTGGCCTCCCGAGTAGCTGAGATTACAAGCACACACCACCACGTTTGGCTTATTTTTGTTGGCCAGGCTGGTCTAGAACTCCTGACCACTCAAGTGATCCGCCTGCCTCGCCCTCCCAAAGTGCTGGGATTACAGGCGTGAGCCACCGCGCCCGGCCCCTATTTATTTATTTTTTTGAAGCAGGGTCTCACTCTGTTGCCCCAGCTGCAGTGTACTAGCCCGATCTCGGCTTACGGTAGCCTCCAACTCCCGTGTCTCAAGCGATCCTCCCATCTCAGCCTCCTGAATTGATGGGACTATAGGTGTGCACCATCACGCCCAGATAACTTTTTTATTCTCTGTAAAGACTGGGGCGGGTGGCGTGTCTCATAACATTGCCCAGGCTGGTCTTGAACTCCTGGCCTCAAGGGATCCTCCTGCCACAGCCTCTTGAGTAGCTGGGACTACAGCCGTGTGCCACCACACCCAACTAATTTTTTAAATTTATTGTATTTGTTGTTTGTTTGTTTTCCAAGACAGAGTCTTGCTCTGTCGCCCAGGCTGGAATGCAGTGGCGCGATCACAGTTAACTGCATCCTGCGCCTCCTGGGCTCAAGCAATCCTCCTGCCTCAAGCGCCCTGAGTAGCTAGGACTACCAGGGCACACCACCACGCCCAGCTTTTTTTTTTTTTTTTTTTTTTGTAGAGACAGGGTTTCCCCCATGTTGCCCAGGCTGGTCTTGAACTCCTGGACCCAAATGATCCTCCTTCCAAAGTGCCGGGAACTCCTGGACCCAAATGGATCCTCCTTCCAAGGTGCCGGGATGACAGGCATGAGCCGCCACGCCTGGCCTCTCAAAAGCCTCCGTTTCTCTTACAGAAGGATGTTAACACTGCTCTGCACCCAACCCCCGACCCCCAACTCCACACTCTTCCTTGAGTGCTGTAAGAATTAAAATAAGTGAATGTGAAAGGCTTTGACAAGAGAGAAACTGCTATGCAAATGTGAGGTGACTGAAACCCCCTTTGTTTAAAAAAAGGACTTTTCAAGAATGACTCGCTGAACTTTTTCAAGGCTCGAAAGTTCCGCGTATGCTTTCACCTTTTTCTTTGGAAGTTACTCCAGAATGTATACCTTACTTCCCAGAAGCCTAAAAGAGCTGTCGCCCAACACAATGTAATCCTCAAAACAAGGAAAAGGTAAGTTCATGACTTGGAATTTGAGTGCCTGGTGTCTTGCCATGATAGAGTGTTGACTTCAGGAACTATTATACCTGGAACAACTTTTGTTTCCCCCACCAAGTACCACTAGGCTTCTCTGCACTTGGAGTTTTCCTGTCTGTTTTCCTTTTTTAACTATTTTATTTATTTAAGAGACAGGGTCTTGCTCTGCTGCCCAGCCTGGAGTGCAGTGGCACAATCAGCTCACTGCAGCATCGACCTCCTAGGCTTAAGTGATCCTCCCTCCTCAGCCTCCCGAGTAGCTGGGATTGCAGGGAGTGGCACACCACCATACCCGGGTATTATTTATTATTATTATTTTTTTTTTGAGAAAGAGTCTCACCCTGTTGCCCAGGCTGGAGTGCAGTGGCGTGATCTCAGCTCACTGCAACCTCCGACCCCAGGTTCAAGCAGTTCTCGTGCCTCAGCCTCCCAAGTAGCTGGGATTACAGGTGTGTGCTACCATGCCTGGCTAATTTTTGTATTTTTAGTAGAGACAGGGTTTCACCATGTTGGCCAGGCTGGTCTCGAACTCCTGAACTCAGGTGATCTACCTGCCTCAGCCTCCAAAAGTGCTGGGATTACAGGCATGAGCTACTGTGCCTGGCCCAGCTATTATTTTTTACTTTTAAATTTTTATACAGACTGAAGTATCACTATGTTGCCTGGGCTGTTCTCGAACTCCTGGGCTCAAGCAGTCCTTCCATATTGGCCTCCCAAAGTGTTGGGATTACAGGCGTGAGCCACTGTGCCTGTCCTGCTGTCTGTTTTTATATTTTATTTAATATTTTAATTTTTTTCGAGACGGAGTTTCGCTCTGTCGCCCAGGCTGGAGTACAGTGGCGTGATCTCAGCTCACTGCAACCTCCACCTCCTGGGTTCAAGTGATCCTCCCACCTTAGTCTCCTGAGTAGCTGAGACTACAGACGGGAGCCACCACGCCCAGCTAATTTTTGTATTTTTAGTAGAGATGGAGTTTCACCGTTTTGGCCAGGCTGGTCTCAAATTCCTGGCCTCAAGTGATCCTCCCGCCTTGGCCTCCCAAAGTGTTGGGATTACAGGCGTGAGCCACCGTGCCCTGCCACCTAGCTTCCTTTCTCAAAGAGGGAGTTTATAGGCTTTAATTTCTGCTGACTTCAGCATCAGTGTTCACACTTTACAGTTGGTGGGGATTACTTGTCCAAAGTCACACATTGGTGTCCAGGAGATCCAGGGAGACCCCTCTGGTCTTCCACCGTGATTGTATTAGTCAGTTCTCATGCTGCTAATAAACCTTGTCCTTCCTTGAGCCCAGAAGGACAAGGTTGTGTACTCCAGCCTGGGCAACAAAGTGAGTTCTTGACTCAAAAAGAGAGAAAAGTGAAAAAATATAATAAAAAACAAAAAAGAACTGTGAGTCTCCCATGAAGAATTAAAAAATTACAAAGAAATCACTTGGACCTAATTGGCCGGGCATGGTGGCTCACACCTGTAATCCCAGCACTTTGGGAGGCTGAGGCAGGTGGATCACCTGAGGTTGGGAGTTCAAGACCAGCCCGACCAACATGGAGAAACCCCGTCTCTACTAAAAATACAATATTAGCCAGGCGTGGTGGCACGTACCTGTAATCTCAGCTACTAGGGAGGCTGAGGCAGGAGAATCGCTTGAACCTAGGAGGCGGAGGTTGCGGTGAGCAGAGATCACGCCATTGGACTCCAGCCTGGGCAACAAGAGCGAAACTCCGTCTCAAAATAAAGAAATCATTTGGAGCTAATGTGTTTTTGTTTGTTCAGGTGCTGCTCTGTAAAATGTCTTGGTCTGTGTTCTAAATTTGCAAACTTTTTAACTAAACAAAGAGATTTGTTTGGAAGGTTAATGGAGATGAAAGAGTGGTCTCACGCAGACCAAACAGCCAGCCTCTGCCTTTCTTTTCTTTTCTTTTCTTTTTTGAGACAGAGTCTTGCTGTGTTGCTCAGGCTGGAGTGCAGTGGTGCAACCTCCGCTCCTCCGGGTTCAAGCGTCTTGTATTTTTAGTAGAGATGGGTTTTGCCATGTTGGTCAGGCTGATCTCAAACTCCTGACCTCAGGTGATCTGCCTGCCTCAGCCTTCCAAAGTGCTGAGATTACAGGCGTGAACCACCGTTCCTGGCCCTTTTTCTTTCTTTCTTTTCTTTGAAACGGAGTCTCCCTCTGATGCCCAGGCTGTAGTGCAGTGGCGCGATCTTGGCTCACTGCAAGCTCCGCCTCCCGGGTTCACGCCATTCTTCTGCCTCAGCCTCCCGAGTAGCTGGGACTACAGGCACCCACCACCACGCCTGGCCAATTTTTTGTATTTCTAGTAGAGACGGGGTTTCACCGTGTTAGCCAGGATGGTCTCGATCCCCTGACCTCGTGATCCACCTGCCTTGGCCTCTTAAAGTGCTGGAATTACAGGCGTGAGCCACCACGCCCGCCCCGCCCCCACTTTTTTTTTTCTTAACGGCAGATTTCTCTTCAGTGTTTTCCTTTGATGAAATGTAAGGAGAGGGCTGGATGCGGTGGCTCACGCCTGTAATCCCAGCACTTTGGGAGACCGAGGCAGGTGGATCATGAGCTCAGGAGTTCAAGACCAGCCTGGCCAACATGGTGAAACCCCCGTCTCTACTAAAAATACAAAAATTAGCCTGCGTGGTGGCGGGCGCCTGTAATCCTACTCGGGAGGATACTACTACTCGGAGGCTGAGGCAGGAGAATCACTTGAACCTTGGAGGCGGAGGTTGCAGTGAGCTGAGATTGGGCCACTGCACTCCAGCCTGAGAGACAGGGCGAGACCCCGTCTCAAAAAAAAAAAAAAAAAAAAAAAAGAAATGCATGCAAGGAGATAAGGACTGTCTTGTTGTCAGATCAGTTTATTGTCAAATCGGTTTATTACAGAGCTTGTCTTCATCCACCTAAATTGCGAGCCTTGATATTTATGTGGATATCAGAGTTTGCAAAACATATTTTAGGTACCATGGAAAGACACATGACCTGAGTAATGGAGTGATAGCTCATAAACTGTGCTTATTGTTAATTATCAGACATAATGGGCCTTAAAATTAATTTACTGCATTCAGAATTACTTTTGGCCCTGAGCTAAGTTCTTTGCTCAACCAAACGTAACTGCGTTGTAAGTCACCAATGACTTCCACATTGTGAAATCTACTGGGCCATTATCTTATATGACCTGTTACCAGCCAGTGACATAGACGGTCACTCCCTCCAGAAATACCATCTTCACCTGGCTTTCTGGATGCTATATTCTGTTGGTTTTCCTCCCACCTCACTAGCTGCTATTTCTCAGATTTTACTGGTTCCTCCTCTTCTCCCCATCCTCCCAGGGCTCAGACCTCCCTATTGGAACAGGATATGGGTCGGGCACAGTGGCTCACATCTGTAATCCCAGCATTTTGGGAAAGGCTGAGGCGGGAGGATCGCTTGAGCCCAGGAGTTCAAGAGCAGCCTGCACAACATGACAAAACCCCATCTCTACAAAAAATACAAAAATTATCCGGGTGTGGCAGTGCACACATGTAGTCCCAGCTACTCAGGAGGCTGAGGTGGGAGGATTGCTTAAGCCAGGGAGGCGGAGGTTGCAGTAAGTGGAGATCAAGCCACTGCACTCCAGCCTGGGTGGCAGAGCCAGACCCTGTCTCAAAAAAAAGGGAACAGGATATAGGACCTACTGCTAAACATTCCTGTCTCTGCCTAATCATTCCTTCCTCTTGGAAAACCTTGGATCCCTCAAGATGATATTGGCTGTCTCTCCTTGGGGATCCACCCAATCCTATTCATGTCCCCTCAGCACAGGTCATGCGATCATGCTCACCTTGTCTTGCACACTACAATATGAGCAGTTCAGCACAGTATTATGTAATATAACTGGTATGTTCGCAGCCTAACAGGTCACCTTGATCCATCCCTTATAGCTGTGTAATATTCCATGGGATGGATGTGCCATAGATTGTTTACCATGCACTGATCAAAAGTTATCCGGAGGTCGGTGGCTCATACCTGCAATCCCAGCGCTTTGGGAGGGTGAGGCGGGAGGATTGCTTAAGTACAGGAGGTCAAGACCAGCCTGGGCAACATAGGGAGACCCCCATCTCTACATAATAAATTAATATGAAAAGAAAGCCATCTGGGTTGCTTCCCGTTGGGCTATTACAAATAAAAATGCTATGGACGGGCTGGGCACAGTGGCTCACGCCTGTAATCCTAGCACTTTGGGAGGCTGAGGCAGGCGGATCACGAGGTCAGAAGTTCAAGACCAGCCTGGCCAAGATAGTGAAACCCCGTCTCTACTAAAAATACAAAAAAATGTAGCTGAGCGTGGTGGCATGCGTGTGTAATCCCAGCTACTCGGGAGGCTGAGGCAGGAGAATTGCTTAAATCTGGGAGGCAGCAGTTGCAGTGAGCTGAGATTGCACCAGTGCACTCCAGCCTGAGTGACAGAGTAAGACTCCATCTCAAAAAAAAAAAAAGAAAAAGAAAAAAAATGCTATGGATGTTCATGTACAGATTTTTAAATGCCAAGAAATGTTCTTGCTGGGTCATTTGTTAAGTGTACGTTTAATTTTAGAAGGAACTGCCAAACTGTTTTCTAGGATGGCTGTACGATTTTCCACTTCCACAAGCAGTGTATGTATGAGAGATCCAGTTTCCCTGCATTCTCATCCACACTTGGTATTGTTCGTATTTCAGCCATTTCAATACGTGTTATTGGTAGCTCGTCATGGTTTTCATGTGTATTTCCTTAATGGCTAGTGATATTGAACATCTTATGATGTGCTTATTTACCATTCTTATACTCTCTTTCACTGAAATGTCCGTTTAAGATTTGCCCATTTTCTTTTTCTTTCTTTTTTTTTTTTTGAGACAGTCTTGCTCTGTCGCCCAGGCTGGAGTACAATAGTGTGATCCTGGCTCACTGCAACCTCTGCCTTCCAAGTTTAAGCGATTTTCAAGTCTCAGCTTCCCGAGTAGATGGGATTAACAGGCGCCCGCCACCACGCCCAGCTAATTTTTGTATTTTTAGTGGAGATGGGGTTTCACCATGTTGGCCAGGCTGGTCTCAAACTCCCAACTTCAGGTGATCCACCCACCTCAGCTTCCCAAAGTGCTGGGATTACAGGCAAGAGCCACCGCTTGCTTGCTTGCTTGCTTCCTTCCTTCCCTCCCTCCTTCCTTCCTTTTTTCTGTTTTTTCTTTCTCTCTCTCTCTCCTCTCTTCCTTCCTTCCTTCCCTTTTTCTTCCTTTCCTTCCTCTCTCTCTTTCTTTCTCAGACCCTCACTTTGTCGCCCAGGCTGGAGTGCAGTGGTATGATCACAGTTCATTGCAGTGTTGTCCTCCTGGGCTCAAGCAATCCTCCTACCCCAGCCTCCTGAGTAGCTAGGACTGTAGGCACAGACCACCAGGCCTGGCTAATTTTTAAATTTTTTGTAGAGACAGGATCTCACTATGTTGCCCAGGCTGGATTTGCCCATTTTCTAATTGGGTTGTTCGGTTTCTACCTCTCGAGCTTAGAGAGTGCTTTATATATGCTGGAAACAAGTCCTTTGTTAGATATATGATTTGCAAATATTTTCTTCCAGTCTGTGGCTACTCTTTTCATCTTATTAATGTGATCTTTCACACAGCAAATGTTTAAACATTTTGATGAAGTCCAATTTATCATTTTTTTTTTTTGAGACGGAGTTTTACTCTTGTTGCCCAAGCTGGAGTGCAATGGCGCAATCTCAGCTCACTGCAACCTCCGCCTCCCGGGTTCAAGCGATTCTCCTGCCTCAGCCTCCTGAGTAGCTGGGGTAACAGGCGCATGCCACCACGCCCGGCTAATTTTTTGTATTTTTAGTAGAGACGGGGTTTCACCATGTTGGCCAGGCTGGTCTTGAACTCCTAACCTCAGGTGATCCACCCACCTCAGCTTCCCAAAGTGCTGGGATTACAGGCATAAGCCACCGTGCCCAGCCCAATTGTTTTTCTTTTATGGATTGTGCTTTTGGAGTCATGTCTAAGAACTCTTTGCCTTTAGCTGGGCGTGGTGGCATGTGCCTGTAATCCCAGCTACTCAGGAGGCTAAGGCAGGAGAATCTCTTAAACCCAGGAGGCAGAGGTTGAAGTGAGCCGAGATCGCGCCACTGCACTCCAGCTTGGGCGACAGAGTGAGACTCCATCTCAAAAAAACAAACAAACAAAAAAACAAAACTCTTCACCTGACCCTACACCATGAAGTTTTTTCCTAGATCTACTATCCATTTTGTATTAACTTTTTGCATAGGGCTGAGGCTCATTTCTTTGCCTATTTGTCCAATTGTTTCACCACCACTTGAAAGGATCATCCTTTCCCCATTGAAACGCTTTTATACCTTTGTCAAAAACAAGTTGGTTGGCAGTGGCTCACGCCTGTAATCTCAGCACTTTGAGGGAGCTGAGGCAGGAGGATTGCTTGAGTCTGGGAGTTCGAGATCAGCCTGGTCAACGTAGTAAGACCTCGTCTCTACAGAAAATAAAACAAAATTAGCCGGGTATGGTGGCGCGTGCTGATAGTCCCAACTACTTGGGAGGCTGAGGCGGGAAGATGACTTGAGCCCATGAGGTTGAGGCTGCAGTGAGCCAAGATTGTGCCACTGCACTCCAAGCCTGGGTGACAAAGTGAGACACTGTCTTATAAACAAACAAAAAATTATTTTTTAAAGAGAGATAGTTGGCTGCACTTGTGTGAATCTATTTCTGAGCTCTCAATTCCATCTTATTGATTTTTGTGTCTATCCCACTGGGGAAACCATACTTTCTTGATAACTTTATTTATATAGTAAGTCTTAAAATCAAGTAGATAGTGTGATTCCAACAACTTTTTCAAAGTGGTTTTAACTATTCTACTTCTTTTGCCTTTCCATATAAAGTTTAGAATAAACATCTATATTTAATACAAAAAAACTGCTGGGATTTTTGTAGGAATTGCATTACGCCTATAGATCAATTTGGGTTTTTGTTGTTGTTTGAGACGGAGTTCGCTCTGTTGCCTAGGCTGGAGTGCAGTGGCGTGATCTTAGCTCACTGCAACCTCTGCCTCCTGGGTTCCACCTATTCTCCTGCCTCAGTCTCCTGAGTAGCTGGGATTAGTACCAGGCGCGTGCCACCACACCCGGCTAATTTTGTATTTTTAGCAGAGACGGGGTTTCACCATGTTGGCCAGGCTGGTCTTGAAATCCTGACCTCAAGTGATCTGCCCACCTTGGCCTCCAAAGTGCTGGGATTAAAGGCGTGAGCCACCATGCTTGGCCCCTATAGATTAATTTGAAGAGAATTGGTATCTTTACTATAATATGTTGGATCTTCCAATTCAATCCCAATCTTGTGGTTAATGAAAGAATCTGAAGTAAAGGAAAGAACTATGGGATTGAAATGGGGTGCTGGGAGCAAATTTCTCTAGAATCTGAACTCTCTTCAACCTTTGATCAAATGGGGTCAGACTCCATCCTAGGGAACTGAGAAGGGCCTGGGAGACATAAATATGCCAACTCACCTGTGTAGGTTTACAGTTTACAACATTACCTTGGGTTTCACAACTCAACTGCAAGAAAGGAATTAGCATCCCCATTTTTTTTAAACCAGTGTTTTCATATCCTTTATTCCCAAGTCAGTGTATTTGTCAGTTTGAATGTTACATGTATGATAAAACAGATTATGAAAAGCATACTAACGAGAACATTATTTTATATAACTGATCATTGAATATGCAACCTCTTGCAACAATAACTTAATGGACCCAACTCTACCTTCTAAATGGACCAATTTTATGATTCTCCTAAAATGTTTTGAGTTGGGTATAGTTTCTTGTTGCTTCTTCCTGTGATCCAAAGCTTAAAAATGAGGCTGGGCACAATAGCTCACGCCTGTCATCCCAGCACTTTAGGAGGCCAAGGTAGGAGGATCACTTGAGATCAGGAGTTTGAGACCAGCCTGGCCAACATGGTGAAACCCCATCTCTACTGAAAATACAAAAATTAGCTGGGCGTGGTGGTGCACACCTGTAATCCCAGCTACTCAGGAGGCTGAGGCAGGAGAATCGCTTTAACCTGAGAGGCAGAGGTTGCGGTGAGCTGAGATCGTGCCTCTGCACTCCAGCCTGGGCAACGGAGCGAGACTCCGTCTCAAAAAAAAAAAAGGAATGAATCTCTGGAAACTAGCAATTAGAGCCAGACCTCCCTAGGACCAAGGAGACAGGAGTTGGAGAAAAAGACGCTACAGGTGATGCCCACAGCCTCAAGCACTGTGGCATATGCTTGACCTCAGAGCATTCCAGTACTCAAGGTCAAGTGTGGCACCATCCGTATATCCTGTCATCGCAAATGCCCGCAACTGCTACAATTAACAGGATATGGGAGAGAGGAGGCACATCATGTGTGGAGGAATGAATCGCTCCCAACAATTATGTGAACATTTCGAAAATTTCTTTTCTTTTTTTTTTTTTTGAGATGGAGTCTGGCTCTGTCCCCCAGGCTGGAGTGCAGTGGCGCGATCTCGGCTCTCTGCAAGCTCTGCCTCGTGGGTTCACGCCATTCTCCTGCCTCAGCCTCCCGAGTAAATGGGACTACAGGCGCCTGCCACCATGCCCGGCTAATTTTTTGTATTTTTAGTAGAGGGGGGGTTTCACCGTGTTAGCCAGGATGGTCTCGATCTCCTGACCTCGTGATCCGCTCGTCTCAGCCTCCCAAAGTGCTGGGATTACAGGCGTGAGCCACCGCGCCCGGCCAACATATCGAAAATTTCAATACCAAGGATTAACTTCTAAAATACAACTTTATATGCTAGTGCATGCCCGTAGTCCTAGCTGTTCAGGTGGCTGGGGCGGGAGAATTGCTTGAGCCCAGGAGTTCAGGGCTGCAGTGAGCCGTGTTAACGCCACTGCACTCCAGCCTGGGTGACAGAGTAAGGCCCTGTCTCAAAAAAATGAAATAAACTGGCCGGGTGCGGTGGCGTGCGCCTGTAATTCCAGCTACTCAAGAGGCTGAGGCACAAGAATCGTTTGAACCCGGTAGGCAGAGGTTGTAGTGAGCTGAGATCACACCACTGCAGTCCAGCCTGGGCCACAGAGACCCTGTCTCAAAAATAAATGCATGCAAGTTTGTAGACAGAAGCTATACAGCTAGCCATTCAATAAAATGCATGTGCAATATGGTGGAGCTGTTGTGAACATCCCCATTTGAATGCTGGGCAAACAGAGTAGTTCAAGGTCCCCAGTGCAGCAGTTCCTACTCATTTCAGAAGGGAACTCTGCAGAAACTATGCCCATCTGGGCAGAGCCCCCACTCCACTGGCCTGAGAGCCATGAATCCGGCGCGCGTCCTCCCCACCTTGCCCGCCAGGGGGCGGCAAGTCCCTGATCCGGGGTCGCGTGCTGCAGAGCTGGTGGGAGATGGTTGAGGGGCGTGGGTGGGTCAGCGTTCCGTGGGGACCCGTGAAGCCTGGGCTTAGGGCTCACAGCGTGGGTCCCCAGCACAGACAGGAGGCGGACAGCTTCCCGTGAACTGCAGGGGAGTCCCGGGACGCTGTCCTCCAGCGAGGTGGGGACCGGCTATGTCCCTCAGTTCCCCCTCGGTCCTCGGGCCACAGGGACATTAGACTAGGGGGTCAGTTCTGCCAGCCCTGCCCAGGCCTCTTCTGACCAGAGGAGCTGCGACGGACGCGGAGTTCAGGCCCCTTGGCGACCGCGGTCTCCTGAACTCGGCCCCTTCCCTGCTCCCATGGAGAAGAACCCTGCCCCTAGAACAGCCTCCCCTCCAGGTGTCTTCCCTACGCTACCCCTCCGCCGGCCGGGAACTCCGCCAGGACTAGAGACGCCGACCAGGCCCTTTCTAGCTCCTCCCCGGCTCGGACCTGGTCCCCGCCCTCGGCCGCCCGCCAGTTCCCGAGGCGTACACGTGTAGCTCCCGTCACGCCCGGAAGTCTCGCGTTTCTCAAACGCCTCGCGCAGTCGCCCTTGCGCTCAGGGAAGGGGCGGGGCGAACGGAAGCCGGGAAGGCGATTCATAGCTCACGGGGTACGGGCGCGCGTGCGCACTCCGCAGCCCGTTCAGGACCCCGGCGCGGGCAGGGCGCCCACGAGCGGCTGGCTGCTTGCACCCACATCCTTCTTTCTCTGGGACCTGGGGTCGCGGTTACTTGGGCTGGCCGGCGAACCCTTGAGTGGCCTGGCGGGGAGCGGGCCTCGCGCGCCTGGAGGGCCCTGTGGAACGAAGAGAGTAAGCATGGGAGGGGCGGCGGAGGGGCGCGAGTTTGAGGGCGACGCGATGAATGAATCGGAACGGGGGGTGGGGAGACGCGGGATCTGGAGGTGAGTGGGAGAGGACGAGGGGCCGGAAGGAAACAGGGACATCGAGTATGTCCCCTCTCGGGTGCACCCTTTATTTTTGTTTTTGTTTTTGTTTGAGACAGAGGCTTGCTCTGTTTCCCAAGCTAGAGCGCAGTGGCGGGCGCGATCACGGCTCACTGTAGCCTCGAACTCCCGATCTCAAGCGATCCTCCCCCCTCGGCCCGGGTAATTAAAAATTTTTTTCTTAAGACAGGGTCTTGCTATGTTGCCCAGGCTGATCTCAAACACCCGGGCTCCAGTGATCCTCCCGCCTCGACCTTCCAAAGTGCTGAGGTTACAGGCGTGAGCCACTGCCCGGCCAGGTGCACCCTTTGTACAGGAAAAGGGGTAGGAAAGGCTTCGAGGTCCCTCTGAGCCCTCTGATCGCGTCCCTTTCCCACGCCAGGGCACACAGCATGGCAGAAAACCGAGAGCCCCGCGGTGCTGTGGAGGCTGAACTGGATCCAGTGGAATACACCCTTAGGAAGAGGCTTCCCAGCCGCCTGCCCCGGAGGCCCAATGACATTTATGTCAACATGAAGACGGACTTTAAGGCCCAGCTGGCCCGCTGCCAGAAGCTGCTGGACGGAGGGGCCCGGGGTCAGAACGCGTGCTCTGAGATCTACATTCACGGCTTGGGCCTGGCCATCAACCGCGCCATCAACATCGCGCTGCAGCTGCAGGCGGGCAGCTTCGGGTCCTTGCAGGTGGCTGCCAATACCTCCACCGTGGAGCTTGTTGATGAGCTGGAGCCAGAGACCGATACACGGGAGCCACTGACTCGGATCCGCAATAACTCAGCCATCCACATCCGAGTCTTCAGGGTCACACCCAAGTAATTGAAAAGACACTCCTCCACTTATCCCCTCCGTGATGTGGCTCTTCGCATGCTGAGTACTGGACCTCGGACCAGAGCCATGTAAGAAAAGGCCTGTTCCCTGGAAGCCCAAAGGACTCTGCATTGAGGGTGGGGGTAATTGTCTCTTGGTGGGCCCAGTTAGTGGGCCTTCCTGAGTGTGTATATGCGGTCTGTAACTATTGCCATATAAATAAAAAATCCTGTTGCACTAGTGTCCTGCCATCCCATTGCCACTGATTCTTTCCTGTGTAAATTCTGTGTGTGCCTGAATAGGGATGGTAGGAAACGCTACAGGTATCTAGGTGAAAGGGGAACCCAAGTGTTTCTTGCCTCTATAGAGAGGATAGATTATGCTATGAGCAGTGTAACAAAACAGTACAGTGCAGAAGCCCAGTCATCCCAATGTTTGTTTGTTTGTTTGTTTGTTTTTTGAGACAGAGTCTCACTCTGTCACCCAGGCTGGAGTGCAGTGGTGCAATCTTGGCTCACTGCAAGCTCCACCTCCTGAGTTCACGCCATTCTCCTGCCTCAGCCTCCTGAGTAGCTGGGACTACAGGTGCCCGCCACCACACCCTGGCTAATTTTTTTGTATTTTTAGTAGAGACAGGGTTTCAGCGTATTAGCAGGGATGTTCTCGATCTCCTGACCTTGTGATCCACCCATCTCAGCCTCCCAAAGTGCTAGGATTACAGGCGTGAGCCACCGCGCCCGGCCCCAATGTTTGTTTTAAAGATTTTCATCTTCTAGTCGGGTGCAGTGGCTCCAGCCTGTAGTCTGAGCTACTGGCGGAGGCTGAGGCGGAAAGAGTGCTTGAGCCTGGGAGTTTGAAGGTGCAGTGAGTTATGATCATGCCACCTGCACTCCAATCTAGATGACATACTGAGACCTAGTCTATGCAAAAAAACCACTTTTTTTTTTTTTTCTGAGATGAAGTCTTGCTCTGTCACCCAGGCTGGAGTACAGTGGTGCCATCTTGGCTCACTGCAACGTTCGGCTCCTGGGTTCAAGTGATTCTCCTGCTTCATCCTCCCCAGTAGCTGGAATTACAGGTGAGTGCCACCACGCCCAGCTAATTATTTTTGTATTTTTTTAGTGGAAACACCATGTTGGCCAGGCTGTTCTCGAACTCCTGACCTCAAGTGATCTGCCCGCCTTGGCCTCCCAAATGCAAAAAATTTTTGAAAACTAGATGGGTGTAGTGGTTTGCACCTATAATCCCAGCTACCTCATTAGCTGAGGCAGGAGGATCGCTTGAGCCCAGGAGTTCAAGGCTGCAGTGAGCTGTGATCACTGCACTACACTCCTCCAGCCTTGCTGACACAGCAAGACCGTATCTCAAAAAAAAAAAAAAAAAAAAAAAAGGAAGCAAACTAAGACTTCAGGACCTTCTTAGTGTCAGGCTCCATGGTAGGGACTGACAAGTGGCTTCATTTAATTCCTGGACCTGCAGGGCCTACCTAGATGATACGCGGGCTTTCAGGTGCAGAGCCCTTCAGACCCTTTTTTTTTTTTTTTTTTTTTGAGACAGCTTCACTCTGTCATCCAGGCTGGAGTGCAGTGGTGCGATCTCAGCTCACTGCAACCTCTGCCTCCTGGGTTCAAGGGATTCTTCTGCCTCAGCCTCCTGAGTAGTTGGGACTATAGGCGTCCATCACCATGCCCTGCAATTTTTTGTATTTTTAGTAGAGAAGGGCTTTCACCATGTCAGCCAGGCTGGTCTCAAACTTCTGACCTGAAGCGTTCTGCCTGCCTTGGCCACCCAAAGTGCTGGGATTACAGGCATGAGCCACCGCGCCCGGCCTTCAGACCCTTCTCACTGGGCTGCTCCAGTGGCGAAGGAACCCCTCACTCCAAATAATTACTGGGCACACAGGTAATACTTTCTGTTTGGATATTTGTGGGATGACCTGATTTTTCATATTTATCAAACTAAAGTCAACTAAAGCAATGTTTATCAAAGCGGGTTGTGACCCATTTGTGGGTCACAGCTTCTTAAAAAAAAAAAAAAGCCAGGCGCGGTGGCTCACGCCTGTAATCCCAGCACTTTGGGAGGCTGAGGCGGGCAGATCACGAGGTCCAGAGATCAAGACCATCCTGGCTAACATGGTGAAACCCTGTCTCTACTAAAAATACAAAAAATAAGCCAGGCGTGGTGGCACATGCCTGTAGTTCCAGCTACTCTGGAGGCTGAGGCAGGAGAATCGCTTGAACCAGAGAGGCGGAGGTTGCAGAGAGCCGAGATTGCGCCACTGCACTCCAGCCTGGGCGACAGAGCGACTCTGTCTCAAAAAACAAAAACAACAAAAAAAAATAAGGCTGGGTGTGGTGGCTCACGCCTATAATCCCAGCACTTTGGGAGGCCGAGGCAGGTCAATCTCTTGAGCACAGGAGTTCGAGACCAGCCTAGGCAACGTGGCGAAATCCCATCTCTACAAAAAATATAAAAAGTTATCTGGGCATGGTGGCACAAAACTGTGGTCCCAGCTACTTGGGAGGCTGAGGTGGGAGGATGACCTGAGCCCAGGAGGGGGAGGTTGCAGTGAGCTGAGATCACGCCAGTGCACTCCAGCCTGGGCGACAGAGCAAGACCTTGTCTAAAAAAAGAAAAAGAAAAAAGAACCCAAGTTTAAAAAAAAGTGCAACTTAAATGGTGGTGTTTTTATTGCAGATGTTTTTGTTTTTTTTTTGAGGCAGAGTCTCTATCTCCTAGGCTGGAGTTCAGTAGCACAATCTTGGCTCACTGCAACCTCTGCCTCCCAGGTTCAAGCGATTCTCCTGTCTCAGCCTCCTGAGTAGCTGGAATTATAGGCGTGTGCCACCACGCCTGGCTAATTTTTGTATTTTTAGTAGAGATGGGGTTTCGCCATGTTGTCCAGGCTGATCTCAAACTCCTGACCTCAGGTGATCCACCCACCTCAGCCTCCCAAAATGCCGGGATTACAGGTGTGAGCCACTAGGCCTGGCCAGCAAATTTTTCAGTTAGGCATGTGTGTATATATATATATGTAGTATAATAGGATGTACATTGTGTTTTTTACCGTTTGAGGTCATAAGAGTTTAAGAGCCTCTGATTTACAGGTTAGGAACAGAATTTCACTCTAATTCAAGGAAGGTAGTTTGGTTTGGAGGTCTGAAGATCAGTCTTCTAATTCATCAAAATCCCTTCCTCTGGCATCTGCGTATGAAATGGTCCCTATGTTCAAGGAGCTCGCCATCTAATTGGGAAGGTGGACACATAATTTTTTGTGAATGAGTAAGATGTGTGAGACATAAGAGTAGCAATGATAAGGAAATGTGGAGATGGAAAGGGCTAATAACTTCCTGGTGGGACCCAAAATGGTTTCACTCACCTTTGATCTGGGTGTTGAAGGATGTATAGGAGTTTGCCAGGCAGAAAAGAAGGGAGATGGCATATTTGGCAGAGAGATCACAGTGGGGCGGGGAGATGGGTGGATTTGGCTGGGAATGGTGGCCATGCCTGTAATCCCAGCACTTTGGAAGGCCGAAGAGAGAAAATTGCTAGAGCTCAGGAGTTTGAGACCAGCCTGGGCAATAGAGTAAGACTTTGTCTCTATCAAAAATTTAAAAATTAACTGGGCTTGGCGGTGTGCACCTGTGGTCCAGCTACTCAGGAGGCTGAGGTGGGAGGATTGCTTGAGCCCAAGAGGTTGAGGCTGCAGTAAGCCGTGACTGAGGGCTTGTGAAACACCAAGAACCTGTCTCAAAAAACAGTGGGCAGGGAGGGGATTAATGAATAGGCAGCTACGTTCTGGGACTGGAGGGACTCGAGGTGGCTAGAAAGCAAGAGGTACTGGGAGACAAGGCTGCAGACATTTCTTTCTTTTTTTTTTTTTTTTTGAGACAGAGTCTCTATCGCCAGGCTGGAGTGCAGTGGCGTGATCTTGGCTCACTGCAACCTCCGACTCCCTGGTTCAAGCGATTCTCCTGCCTCAGCCTCCCAAGTAGCTGAGTAGCTGGGATTACAGGTGCGCACCACCACACCCAGCTAATTTTTGTATTTTTAGTAAAGACGGGGTTCACCATGTTGGCCAGGATGGTCTCGATCTCCTGACCTCGTAATCTGCCCGCCTACGGCCTCCCAAAGTGCTGGGATTACAGGCGTGAGCCACCGTACCCAGCTGGCTGCGGACATTTCTATCAGGCCACATCCTTTCCATCAGCCTGACTGCAAGGCTTCCTTGCCCGGGAGCCCCCCAGTAGCCGAGCGGGGAGCCGGCAGGAAGCTGGATGGAGCTGTGTCTCCCTGCACGTATGTGCTCCGGGCCTGAGCCCAGCAGAGGTGGTGGCAGGCAGCCTTTCCCATCTGGTTTGTTTTGGCAGTTCCCTCCTGCAGCCTATTTGTTTGTTGTTTCTACTCCATGTTTTCTCACTGCTTGCCAGTGGGGCTTCCCTCAGTGGCAGTTCTGCAGAAACAGACCTCCACATTGCCACTGAAGGAAGAGTGGGGCCTGGGGCTCACTCTTTTGTGTGTGGGCGGGCGTGAACCAGGCTCCTGCATCTACTAGAGTCCATGCAGGGCAGGTGGGGCAGGGAACCCTGCCTGCAGGCCCAACTGTAGGGAGGCTAGCTCCAGCCTCTGTTCTCCTCCCTCTACTGGCTCTCCAAAGTGACTTCCATCAAAGCTTGGGAGGCCAGAAACAGTGAGCCACGTCTCTTTGTAATCCCAGCACTTTGGGAGGCCCAGGCAGGCAGATCACCTGAGGTTAGGAGTTCAAGACCAGCCTGGCCAACATGGTGAAACCCCGTCTCTACTGAAAATACAAAATTAGCTGGGCGTGGTGGCAGGCGCCTGTAATCCCAGCTACTCAGGAGGCTGAGGCAGGAGAACTGCTTGAACCCGGGAGGTGGAGGTTGCAGTGCACCAAGATTGTGCCATTGCACTCCAGCCTGGGTGACAGAGGGAGACTCAGTCTCAAAAAAAAAAAAAAGCTTGAAAAACGGGAGAGGGGTGAGGAGATGGAGGCAGAAGGTGTGTGCAAATGCAATGCCCTGCCCTCCTTTTTACATTTTATTTATTTATTTATTTATTTATTTATTTATTTTAGAGACAGGGTCTCACTCTGTAGCCTAGGCTGGAGTGCAATGGTACAATCATAGCTCACTGCAACCTCAAACTTCTAGGCTCAAGCAATCCTGCCTCAGCCTCCCAGGTAGTTAGGACTACAGGCAAAAAAAAAAAAAAAAAAAAAAAAAAAAGAGCTACTATTGTTTTCTTTGTTTGTTTATCTGTTTGTTTTGAGACGGAGTTGTGCTCTTGTTGCCCAGGCTGGAATGCAATGGCGTGATCTCAGCTCACTGCAACCTCCGCCTCCTGGATTCAAGTGATTCTCCTGCCTCAGCCTCCTAAGTAGCTGGGATTACAGGCACGTGCCACCAAGCCCGGCTACTTTTTGTATTTTTAGTAAAGGCAGGGTTTCTCCGTGTTTGCCAGGCTGGTCTCGAACTCGTGACCTCAGGTGATCCGCCTGCCTCAGCCTCCCAAAGTTCTGAGATTACAGGCGTGAGCCACTGCGCCCGGCCAAGAGCTAGTATTGTTTACTATGAAGCCATTTTGCTAAGAAATGGTTTTAGGCTTCTTAATAGGAATGGGGAGAAGTGAAGGAAGGCAGTTTTGTGTGCGTTTAATTCTCAAGTCTGAGTTATTAGTAGAAACTAATAACTGAGCCAGACTCAGTTGTGGCTCGCATAGCAGGGAAGGGGACGGGACCTTGAAATATTAAGTGGTTTGATCAGGCTGATGATCCTGCTAGAGAAGCCCAGCACTTTGTCCCAGGTGAGTTTCTGGTGCTTGGTCAGGAGTTGAGGGAAAAATGGTGTTTCACAAACCCTCAAACCACTAGAGAGGTTGGACGAGAACGTGTCAATTGTAGTTCCTTAGGAAACAGATGTCCAATTGCACAGAGATTTGGGATGAGGCAAAGGTCATCCTACCAGAAGGAAGCCTGTGAAAATGGCCACTTAAGGTCCCAAGACCCTAATGACATTATGGGTGTTTTTCAGTTTATGTGTTTGAGTTTAGCGCTGTTTTCTAATTTTGGTCACGTATTGTTTTTGTAATGAGCAAAAGTTCATCATAAAAGTGGTTTTTTTTTTTTTGAGACAGAGTCTGGCTCTGTCGCCCAGGCTGGAGTCCAGTGGCACAATCTTGGCTCACCGCAACCTCCGCCTCTCAAGTTCAAGCGATTCTTCTGCCTCAGCCTCCTGAGTAGCTGGGACTATAGGTGTGCGCCACCATGCCCAGCTAATTTTTGTATTTTTAGCAGAGATGGGGTTTCACCATGTTGGCCAGGCTGGTCTTGAACTCCTGACCTCGTGATCCGCCCGTCTCAGCCCCCAAAGTGCTGGGATTACAGGCGTGAGCCACCGTGCCCGGCCTAAGTGAGCTCTTCTGCTCGTGTCTTAGTTCATCAACCAGCAAAAATTTTTCCCTTTTCAGGGAAGTATATTTGTCTAATAGCAAACAAGACTAATAGACTGAGTTGGAAGGAATCTAGCAGGTCCTGTGAAGGCGAAAGTCCACCCTCTGTTTGCATTCTTCAAGTGACAAGACGGTTGCCTTTTCTTAAGGGAGCAGAGGCTTGTTATAGAGGAGACAGCAAGCCATTCTCCTCTGCACCATCCATGTATCCACTGACCCATTCATTCATCAGATATTTATTAGTTACTGGAACGGGCAATAAAATAACTTCTTGAGGTATCTCATCAGTTTTATTTTTACTTATTTAGAGATGGGTCTTGCTCAGTTCCCCAGGCTCGAGTGCAGTGGCATGATCATAGCTCACTGCAACCTCGACCTCCTAGGTTCAAATGATCATCCTTCCTCAGCCTCCCAAGTAGCTGTGACACCAGGCATGCGCCGCCATGCCTGGCTAACTTCTTTATTTTTTATATAAAAAATATAACTCTATAAAAAATAACTATTTTTTATAGAGACAGGGTCTCACTGTGTTGCCCCAGCTGGTCTTGAACTCCTGGCCTCAAATGATCACCTTAGCTTTCCAAAGTGCTGAAATTATAGGCGTGAGCCACCTCACCCGGCCCCTTATCAGTTTGATAACTAACTCCCTGATCACCTTACTTAGAGAACAAAGGATCAGTCAGGAATAGGCTTCATAAAACTTTGGTAGGCCAGGTGCGGTAAAGGATTTTCCTTTGAGGACTTTGGCAAAGGATTTTCCTTTGGTTCTCCAGCAGGAATCCCTTCCTCAGCATTCTTTTTTTTTTTTTTTTTAAGAAAGGGTGTTGTTCTTTCGCCCAGGCTGGAGTGCAGTGGTGCGATCATAGCTAACTGCAGCTTCCAACTCCTGGGCTCAAGCAATCCTCCAACCTCAGCCTCCCGAGTAGCTGGGACTACAGGCATGTGCCAGCATGCCTAACACATTTTCTGTAGAGACAGGGTCTCCCTATGTTGCCCAGACTGGTCTCAAACTCCTGGGCTCAAGGGATCCTCCCTCCTTAGCCTCCTAAAGTGCTGGGATTCCAGGCGTGAGCTACCGTGCCTGGCCCTCCAGCATTCTTGCTTCCTTCACAGTTCCCCAAAGGCCACCCAACAAGGTCCCCAGCCACCTCCCCTCCCAGCACAGAAGGTCTTCTGGGCCTCTGGCTGAACTTGAGCTGAGCTGAGAAGCCACTGCTTGGAAATGAGGAGGGAAAGAGAAGCCAGGAGGCCCCCCTTCCCAAGTCCGACTCCAGGCAGCTGGGGCTCCGTGCTGCCTGGGGGTCTGGGACAGCTCGGGGGGCTGTAAATTTGCTTCTGCTTGGATTTCCAATCTGAATCCGCTGCCAGGAGGAATCCATGGAGCAGAGCCTGCCTCCACGCCCGCCATCCTCCTGTCACAACTGGCCCTTTTCAAACCCTGCCTCAGTGGCTGCCTGCTCAGGAAGTGCATGGAAGCTTCACATGCCCCAGGATCCCAGGGAGCTGGGTTGACCGGGGGATGGCTCAGTGCCCCCTCTAGGTTGGGTTCTTCTCTGAGCATGTAGTGGAGGGACCACATAATGCAATCCACACTTGGGTGGTTACCACAGAAAAGGGACATGCTGGACGCTTGGTAGACAGAAAAATGCATCAGAACTTCCATACGCAGCCCTTCGCTCTCTTCGATGACTAGGGCACCTGCACTACGTGACTCCAGACGGTACCATTCCCTTCAGAGTCTCTATGGATGCCCCTGGGAGTTGGGCAGTGCTCAGCTTTGACGGCTGTCCATGGCGGTCCTGCCAGTGAGATGCCTAAGACATGTACATAAATGACGACAGTGCCAGGGAAGGAGACGATTTCCTGCTGGGAGATCAAGAAAGGCTTCATGGAGGAGGCAATGCACAGATTTGGGCTTTAAAGAAAATGAGGAGATGGTGTGGGAGGGTAATCCAGGATAAGCCAAGGGCAGGAAGGCACAAACCATCTCCTGTGGTGGAGGGAGTGGGAGTGAGCAAAGCGGGAGAACAGCCTGGAACACGAAGTGAATGGTAGACCTTGGAGGGTCTCAGTTCTGAGGCAATAGGAAGCCGTGGCAGGTTCCTGCTCAGGGAATTAGCACAAATGAGGCTGTTCAGTGGGAAAGTTAATTGAGCAGCAGGGTTAGGGATTAACTGGAGGGGTCAATGAGGAGATGCTCTGCAGTGGTCCTGGGCCTGTGGGTCAGCATCTGCTAGAAGATGAAGAGCAGGCAGATGACGGGGGTGGGGGGCACTGGGCAGGGGGATGGTGGGCATTGGTCGGGGAGCCCCATGGAGCTTCTTGTTTTCTTCCTGTTCCTCAAGGACAGATGAATGGACCCTGCATTGCTCAGTATCCAAGAGGCTCTGGGCTGCAAACCAGCCTCTCCCCTCTTAGCAGAATTACTATGGCTTCAAGCCGGGTGTGGTGGCTCACGCCTGTAATCCCAGCACTTTGGGAGGCCGAGGCGGGCGGATCACTTGAGGTTGGGAGTTCGAGACCAGCCTGGCCAACATGGCGAAACCCCATCTGTACTGAAAATACAAAAATTACCGGGCGTGGTGGCACATGCCTGTAATTCCAGCTACTCGGGAGGCTGAGGCAGGAGAATTGCTTGAACCCGGGAGGTGGAGGTTGCAGTGAGCTGAGATAATGGCACCACTGCACTCCAGCCTGGGCAATAGAGTGAGACTCCATCTCAAAAAGAGAATTACTATGGCTTCGGATTGGGTATGGGGTGGACCAAGATCCTCTCCTCCCTCCCAAGCTGCAATCACAGCTCTCTCTCCAGAAGCCCCAGGGGACAAGGCAGTCACTACTCCTATCCAGCAGGCTACAGCATTTAGAGGCTGGTGCCCCTGGCCCATCTCTCACTCCTCTTCAACTGCAGACAAGGATGCAGGGACCCCCGAGAAGCTGTGTGAGGGGAGGGGCAGGTCCCACAGCCCAAAAGGCTCCTCCTCCTCCAGCTGTGTCCACCCCACCCATCTGTCTCCGGCCCCCTCTCCATGGTTAGGTCAGGGCATTGACACAGGAGTCAGGGTCCTGGGAGAGCAGAGGCTGGGGAAGGGGAGCAGCCAAGACAGAACGCACGTGCGGCCATGTGTGGATGTGAGTGTGATGGTGCACGTCCCAGGACTCTGGAAGGGATCAGAACCAGGAGCCGAGTGGGGCTGGGGGAGCCTGGACAGCAGGTTTGGGAAGGCTCAAGGTGAGCAGAGGATGCAGGGGAGCAGGGTCTGAGGGAATTAGGCCAGCCAGAAGCATACCAGCCTCTGTCTCCTGACCCCCACCCAACCATCTTGCCAAACCACTCATTTTTTCTTTTTTTTTTTGAGACAGGGTCTCCCTTTGTTGCCCAGTCTAGAGTGCAGTGGCGTGATCATAACTCACTGCAGCCTCGACCTCCCGGGCTCAAGAGATCCTCTGACCTCAGCCTCCTGAGTAGCTGGCACTACAGATGTGCACCACCATGCCCAGCTAGCTAAACAAAAATAAAAATTATAGACATGGGATCTCACTATGTTGCCCAGGCTGGTCTCAAACTCCTGGCCTCAAGCAATCCTCCTGCCTCAGCCTCCCAAAATGTTGGGATTACAGGTGTGAGCCACTACACTTGGCCCAAATCCCCCTCCCATCAAGCTCTTCACCTCACCACACCCTCATGGTCCCTCACCCCCAACAGGTCTTTATTCAAGTCAGTTTCTCAGCCTAGTGTCTCTGACTACCTTATTTTAGATAACCCTGCCTGTGCCTTTTCTCCTTAGTTCTTCTGGCTATTTGAAATCCTCTATCTTTTCTTTTCTTTTCTTTCTTTTTTTTTTTTTTTTTGAGACAGGGTCTCACTCTGTTGCCCAGGGTGGAGTGCAGTAGCAAAACCACAGCTCACTGCAGCCTCAACTTCCTGGGCTCAAGTGATCCTCCCACCTCAGCCTCCCAAGTAGCTGGGACTATAGGCACATGCCATCATGCCCAGCTAATTTTTGTATTTTTTTGTAAAGATGGGGTTTCACCATGTTGCCCAGGCTGGTCAAGCCAACTCCTGGGCTCAAGTGATCCTCTTGCCTTGGCCTCCCAAAGTGCTGGGATTACAGGCATGAGCCACCTCACCCAGCCGAAATCCTCTGTCTTGTACCCATTTTTGTGTTCATCATTGGCAACCCCACTAGAACGTCAGCTCCACCAGGGCAGGCATTCCTGGCTGTATCATTCACTGCTCTATCCCCAGGTCCTTGGCCAGGGGTAGGTAGGAAATCCATAAATATCTTTTGAATGAATGAGTGAATGTTTCCCACTCTTTCCAAACAAAATCCAAATTCTTCAGAGAGGCATTCAAGGCCATAGACAGCCTGACTCCTCCCTAAGCAGCACCCTGGCCTCATCTTCCACCTCTCTCTTCTCCACCTTCCCTTCTGCTCACCTGTAGGGAGACCCCCTGAAACTACTGCTACGGAATAAAAGATGAAATGCTCCTGATTATTGTAAATACAAAATTGCATGCAGGATTGTGTACAAACAATGCCAGGTTGGACTGCCAGAATGAGCCAACAGCATGTGATGTGCTTCCGCCTGCGGAGAGCCTATGAATGGACCTGCAGTCAGGGAGGTTTCACATCACCAAGATTTCTATCCCAGAAAAGCAGATGTTCATAGCTCTGGGAATGGAATGTGACCCTTGTGGAGAGCCTATAAACGGACGCAATGGGGGGGGGGGGCACCTGTCCATATGGATAAGATAGGGCTATAAACGCCCTCATCTTGCCGTGGCTCTTCTAGGCCTCTTTAGGGTTAAGGCATACTCCCTTCTGAGAATTTCTGGTCTAACTGGTTGTCTAGCTTCACGTCCTGTTTCCATGGATTGTTTGTAACGAGCTTTTGTTGCAATTGTTACTGCTGATTAGTATCTTGCTAATCATAGGTTATGGAAAGATTGTGTTTCTGTTTTAAGGCTCTGTTAGAAATTACTGATGCACACACTATATTGTAAATTCTTATGTCTGTATACTGTACTTCTGCATACAAATGTACTGTACTTCTACATATAAATGTTATGTTAAAGAATTAATTCATCCCCATGTGACCATCTCACCTCATAATCAAATGACCCTAAATCCCTCACTAACCTACCCCCGCCCTCACTAAACTTAATAATAAATGATGGTATATCTGGTGCATTGTTGACACCACGGGACCAGAAGGCGGTGACCCCCCGGACCAGCTTTCACTATCTTGTGTGTGTCTATTATTTCTCAACCTGCTGATCCGCCTGGGAACAAAGAGAGAGCCCTGTTGCATTGCGGGCTGCTGGCCAGATCCCGCAATACTCACCTGACTCTCCATTCACTTTGCTGAATCGACAATCCCCCACCCACCTCATACCTCTTCCCATTGATGTCCTACCCCCCTTCAAGGCTGAGGTCATTGTCACCTCCTCCCTCAAATCTTTCTTGATTTCTCCCAGCTCTTACAGCTCAGATCTACACATTCCAGTCTTTTTTTGTTTTTGAGACAGGCTCTCACTCTGTCGCCCAGGCTGCAGTGCAGTGGCGCGATCATGGCTCACTACGGTCTCGAACTCCTGGGCTCAGGTGATCCTCCTGCCTTAGCCTCCTGCATATTTGGGACTACAGGCGTGAGCCACCACACCTGGCTAATTATTTTTTATTTATTTATTTATTTATTTTAGAGACAAGGTCTTGCCATGTTGTCCAGGCTGGTCTCGAACTCCTGGGCTCAAAGGATCTTCCTGCCTTGGTCTCCCAAAGTGCTGGGATTATAGGTGTCAGCTGCGGCGCCTGGACCTTTCCTGTCTTTTATGAAACCTGAATGGGATAGGCTGGTAGTTTCACCACACCCATTTGACAGATGAGGACATTGAGGGCTCAAGGACGAGGCCACTTTCTAAGGTGTGAGAGACCAGCTAGTCTTGGTCTCCTGCTCTGGGAATCTCACTCATCTGGCTCAGGGTTTCCAGAAGCCATAAAACCTTAGCTGTAAATCCCAGCCCCCATCACTCTTGGTGTTAGCTGTATTTCAGTGTTCTTAAGAACTCAGCAATGCAGCCTAGCTAACCTACACCACAGGTCAAATAAACAGATGTCAAGGTGCATGTGTGTCCTGCACAATGGACTGTGTGCTCTGTGCACTAAAAGTTAAGTGTCTGGGGTGGGGGCTGGGTGCGGTGGCTCACGCCTGCAATCCCAGCACTTTGAGAGGCCGAGGAGGGTGGATCACCTGAGGTCAGGAGTTCAAGACCGGCATGGGCAATATGGCAAAACCCCATCTCTACTAAAAATACAAAACATAGCCGGGTGTAAAGGTGTGCCTGTAGTCCCAGCTGCTCCAGAGGCTGAAGCAGGAGAATTGCTTGAACCCAGGAGGCAGAGGTTGTAGTGAACGGGAGATGGCACCACTGCACTGCCTGGGCAACATAGGGAGGCTACATCTCCAGAAAAAAAAAAAAAAGTTAAGTGTCTGGGTTTGCAGAGTACTAGACAGTGAGGAGTGAGGTGGGGAGGAAGAACCCCAAATTTCTTGCCCTATTTGCCCCCATCAAATTCCTCAACATGGTCAACATTGTTTCTAGAACATGTCCTGGGATTGTGGGAAGGGAGACCACTCATTTGCCCCTCCCTAAAGCTTCTGGGCTTCCAGACCCAGCTACTTTGCGGAACTCAGCAACCCAGGCATCTCTGAGTCTCCGCCCAAGACCGGGATGCCCCCCAGGGGAGGTGTCCGGGAGCCCAGCCTTTCCCAGATAGCACGCTCCGCCCGTCCCAAGGGTGCGCAACCGGCTGCACTCCCCTCCCGCGACCCAGGGCCCGGGAGCAGCCCCCATGACCCACACGCACGTCTGCAGCAGCCCCGCTCACGCCCCGGCGAGCCTCAACCCAGGCGTCCTGCCCCTGCTCTGACCCCGGGTGGCCCCTACCCCTGGCGACCCCTCACGCACACAGCCTCTCCCCCACCCCCACCCGCGCACGCACACATGCAGATAACAGCCCCGACCCCCGGCCAGAGCCGCAGAGTCCCTGGGCCACCCCGGCCGCTCCCTGCGCTGCGCCGCACCGCGCTGTCCTCCCGGAGCCGGAACGGGGCCACCGCGCCCGCTCTGCTCCGACACCGCGCCCCCTGGACAGCCGCCCTCTCCTCCAGGCCCGTGGGGCTGGCCCTGCACCGCCGAGCTTCCCGGGATGAGGGCCCCCGGTGTGGTCACCCGGCGCGCCCCAGGTCGCTGAGGGACCCCGGCCAGGCGCGGAGATGGGGGTGCACGGTGAGTACTCGCGGGCTGGGCGCTCCCGCCCGCCCGGGTCCCTGTTTGAGCGGGGATTTAGCGCCCGGGCTATTGGCCGGGAGGTGGCTGGGTTCAAGGACCGGCGACTTGTCAAGGACCCCGGAAGGGGGAGGGGGGTGGGGCAGCCTCCACGTGCCAGCGGGGACTTGGGGGAGTCCTTGGGGATGGCAAAAACCTGACCTGTGAAGGGGACACAGTTTGGGGGTTGAGGGGAAGAAGGTTTGGGGGTTCTGCTGTGCCAGTGGAGAGGAAGCTGATAAGCTGATAACCTGGGCGCTGGAGCCACCACTTATCTGCCAGAGGGGAAGCCTCTGTCACACCAGGATTGAAGTTTGGCCGGGGAAGTGGATGCTGGTAGCTGGGGGTGGGGTGTGCACACGGCAGCAGGATTGAATGAAGGCCAGGGAGGCAGCACCTGAGTGCTTGCATGGTTGGGGACAGGAAGGACGAGCTGGGGCAGAGACGTGGGGATGAAGGAAGCTGTCCTTCCACAGCCACCCTTCTCCCTCCCCGCCTGACTCTCAGCCTGGCTATCTCTTCTAGAATGTCCTGCCTGGCTGTGGCTTCTCCTGTCCCTGCTGTCGCTCCCTCTGGGCCTCCCAGTCCTGGGCGCCCCACCACGCCTCATCTGTGACAGCCGAGTCCTGGAGAGGTACCTCTTGGAGGCCAAGGAGGCCGAGAATATCACGGTGAGACCCCTTCCCCAGCACATTCCACAGAACTCACGCTCAGGGCTTCAGGGAACTCCTCCCAGATCCAGGAACCTGGCACTTGGTTTGGGGTGGAGTTGGGAAGCTAGACACTGCCCCCCTACATAAGAATAAGTCTGGTGGCCCCAAACCATACCTGGAAACTAGGCAAGGAGCAAAGCCAGCAGATCCTACGGCCTGTGGGCCAGGGCCAGAGCCTTCAGGGACCCTTGACTCCCCGGGCTGTGTGCATTTCAGACGGGCTGTGCCGAACACTGCAGCTTGAATGAGAATATCACTGTCCCAGACACCAAAGTTAATTTCTATGCCTGGAAGAGGATGGAGGTGAGTTCCTTTTTTTTTTTTTTCCTTTCTTTTGGAGAATCTCATTTGCGAGCCTGATTTTGGATGAAAGGGAGAATGATCGAGGGAAAGGTAAAATGGAGCAGCAGAGATGAGGCTGCCTGGGCGCAGAGGCTCACGTCTATAATCCCAGGCTGAGATGGCCGAGATGGGAGAATTGCTTGAGCCCTGGAGTTTCAGACCAACCTGGGCAGCATAGTGAGATCCCCCATCTCTACAAACATTTAAAAAAATTAGTCAGGTGAGGTGGTGCATGGTGGTAGTCCCAGATATTTGGAAGGCTGAGGCGGGAGGATCGCTTGAGCCCAGGAATTTGAGGCTGCAGTGAGCTGTGATCACACCACTGCACTCCAGCCTCAGTGACAGAGTGAGGCCCTGTCTCAAAAAAGAAAAGAAAAAAGAAAAATAATGAGGGCTGTATGGAATACATTCATTATTCATTCACTCACTCATTCATTCATTCATTCATTCAACAAGTCTTATTGCATACCTCTGTTTGCTCAGCTTGGTGCTTGGGGCTGCTGAGGGGCAGGAGGGAGAGGGTGGCATGGGTCAGCTGACTCCCAGAGTCCACTCCCTGTAGGTCAGGCAGCAGGCCGTAGAAGTCTGGCAGGGCCTGGCCCTGCTCTCGGAAGCTGTCCTGCGGGGCCAGGCCCTGTTGGTCAACTCTTCCCAGCCGTGGGAGCCCCTGCAGCTGCATGTGGATAAAGCCGTCAGTGGCCTTCGCAGCCTCACCACTCTGCTTCGGGCTCTGGGAGCCCAGGTGAGTAGGAGCGGACACTTCTGCTTGCCCTTTCTGTAAGAAAGGGAGAAGGGTCTTGCTAAGGAGTACAGGAACTGTCCGTATTCCTTCCCCTTCTGTGGCACTGCAGCGACCTCCTGTTTTCTCCTTGGCAGAAGGAAGCCATCTCCCCTCCAGATGCGGCCTCAGCTGCTCCACTCCGAACAATCACTGCTGACACTTTCCGCAAACTCTTCCGAGTCTACTCCAATTTCCTCCGGGGAAAGCTGAAGCTGTACACAGGGGAGGCCTGCAGGACAGGGGACAGATGACCAGGTGTGTCCACCTGGGCATATCCACCACCTCCCTCACCAACATTGCTTGTGCCACACCCTCCCCCGCCACTCCTGAACCCCGTCGAGGAGCTCTCAGCTCAGCGCCAGCCTGTCCCTTGGACACTCCAGTGCCAGCAATGACATCTCAGGGGCCAGAGAAACTGTCCAGAGAGCAACTCTGAGATCTAAGGATGTCACAGGGCCAACTTGAGGGCCCAGAGCAGGAAGCATTCAGAGAGCAGCTTTAAACTCAGGGACAGAGCCATGCTGGGAAGACGCCTGAGCTCACTCGGCACCCTGCAAAATTTGATGCCAGGACACGCTTTGGAGGCGATTTACCTGTTTTCGCACCTACCATCAGGGACAGGATGACCTGGAGAACTTAGGTGGCAAGCTGTGACTTCTCCAGGTCTCACGGGCATGGGCACTCCCTTGGTGGCAAGAGCCCCCTTGACACCGGGGTGGTGGGAACCATGAAGACAGGATGGGGGCTGGCCTCTGGCTCTCATGGGGTCCAAGTTTTATGTATTCTTCAATCTCATTGACAAGAACTGAAACCACCAATATGACTCTTGGCTTTTCTGTTTTCTGGGAACCTCCAAATCCCCTGGCTCTGTCCCACTCCTGGCAGCAGTGCAGCAGGTCCAGGTCCGGGAAACGAGGGGTGGAGGGGGCTGGGCCCTACGTGCTGTCTCACACAGCCTGTCTGACCTCTCGACCCTACCGGGCCTGAGGCCACAAGCTCTGCCTACGCTGGTCAATAAGGTGGCTCCATTCAAGGCCTCACCGCAGTAAGGCAGCTGCCAACCCTGCCCAGGGCAAGGCTGCAGTGCGCTGAGATTGTCATCAAGGAGAGGGAGGCCAGAGGACGGGTCCCTTTGGGAGTTTTGGGGGCTGGTAACAGCTGCCAACCCTGGTCACTGGCCCTTGTTAATTTCTGCCTCTTCTTTGGTCTCTTCGGCTGATGCCACACTCCCAGCATCAGCCTTCGGCCTCAATGCACATCCTCGCTAAGTCCAGCTGCCTCCTTTACTCACCTGGGGACTGTCACCATGAATACTCGCCTCTGAAATTCACAAAAGGGGTGGTACACACAGGTGCGGTTGGAGCCACCTCTATAAACAGCATCTGCTCAGGGACAAGGGCCACTCTAGGTGGTCCATTTATATATTTGTGATTTTGTTTGTTTGTTTGTTTTTAGTGACAGTGTCTTGCTCTGTTGCCCAGGCTGGAGTGCAGTGGTGCAATCATGGGTCACTGCAGCCTCAAACTCCTGGGCTCAAGCGATCCTCTAGTCCCAGCCTCATGAGTAGATGTGACTAAAGGCATGCATCGCCATGCCCTGCTAATTTTTAAATTATTTTTATCTTATTTTTTTTAGAGATGGGGTCTTGCTATGTTGCCCAGGCTGGTCTCAAACTCTGGGTTCAAGTGATCCTCCCTCCTCAGCCTCCCAAAGTGCTGGGATAGGTGTGAGCCATTGCGCCTGGTTTATTCCTTCTACCTAATCCCTACCTGCTCCTTTACTCCCCTGGGGTGGGGGACATGGAACAAATGAACTCTACTTCCACTCTTGATTTCTACTTCTCATTTTCCCCTTTACTCTGACCACAACTTCAGATTCCTTCTCAAAAATAATGCTTCAGCAGGAAAGGACCACTGAGGAGGGACCTGTGCAGATAGCAAAAGCTGTCATAAAACTGTATGGGAGGCCAGGCACGGTGGCTCATGCCTGTAATCCCAGCACTTTGGGAGGCTGAGGTGGGTGGATCATCTGAGGTCAGGTGTTTGAGACCAGCCTGGCCAACGTGGTGAAACCCCATGTCTACTAAAAATACAAAAAATTAGCCGGGTGTGGTGGTGGGCTCCTGTAATCCCAGCTATTCTGGAGGCTGAGGCAGGAGAATCACTGAACCTGGGAGGCGGAGGTTGCAGTGAGCCGAGGTCGTGCCACTGGACTCCAGCCTGGGCGACAAGAGCGAAACTCTGTCTCAAAAACAAAACAAAAACAAACAAACAAACAAAAACAACTGTATGGGACCCCGATCCTGGTTGTTATCCCATATGCGAGGGCCAGTCTTTCTGCTTGTATCATCAACTGTAGAGAAGTCAGCCTGTGTTCCCCTGCACATATGCAAACGGGAGAGAATGTTTTGCAATCCACAGCAGGAAAAATTACGGGAAGGTTTTGGAGGTTGGAGGGTACTTGACAGGTGTGTAGGGAGCGGGCGGTAAGTGTGGAGCTGGGATGCGAGGAGTCGCCAAAGGGGAGGACCCAAGAGAATTTTCCCTCTGTTCTAACCGGCTCGTGGGCTACAGTGCCCTCTTCAGGTCCTACTAGGAACTGCTAGAGAAACCTACAAGCGATAGATCCTTAGGGCTCTGACCTTGTACATTTCTTTTCTTTTCTTTTTTTTCAATGGAGTCTCACTCTGTCACCCAGGCTGGAGTGCAGTGGCGCGATCTCGGCTCACTGCAACCTCCGCCTCCCGGGTTCAAGCGATTCTCCTGCCTCAGCCTCCCGAGTAGCTGGGACTACAGACGCCTGCTAACACACCTGGCTAATTTTTTGTATTTTTAGTAGAGATGGAGTTTCACCATGTCGACCAGGCTGGTCTCAAACTCCTGAGCTCAGAGGATCCGCCCACCTCGGCCTCCCAAAGTGTTGGGTTTACAGGCGTGAGCCACCGCGCCCGGCTGTGACCTTGTACATTTCAATACACATTTGTATTGTGGTTTCCACAGATGGCATTTGATTCTTGCACCAGGAATGCTGTGAGTCAGTAAAGGAGAAATCTCCCTCTTAGGCTGCTGACATCGGAGCTAAGAGGCTTGTTCTTAAGCCGAAGGAATCTGGCTAATAAGAGACTGAGCTAGAACCTGAGCACAGGATTTAGGACTCCTAATCCCAAAGGCTGTCCACCTCTTAGCCTGATTTGTAGTCTAAGGCTCAAACATCTCATCAATGAGTAACCCGCTTTTGCCTCCCTCCTCTCCATCTGCAGGATTCAGGGTCACTGATCTTATTCCACAACTGTCTTCAGACTTCTCACTGCTTTCAGTTTCTAAAATATAATAAAAAAATAGTAATTTTCAACCAGATGTTGTGGCTCACGCCTGTAATCCCAGCACTTTGGGAGGCTGAGGTGGGAGGATCCCTTGAGCTCAGGAGTTTGAGACCACCCTGGGCAACATAGTGAGACCCCCATCTCTACAAAAAAATTTAAACATTAGCTGGATGTGGTGGCATGCAGCTGTAGTGCCAGCTACTCAGGAGGCTGAGGTGGGAGAATCACTCAAGCCTGGGAGGTTGAGGCTTCAGTGAGCTGTGATCACACCACTGCATTCCAGCCTGGGTGACAGAGCAAGATCCCATCCCCTCCCCCACAAAAAGAGTAGTTATCAAACCTGAACTGTCTGACCACTCCTGGGATGGATGTGAGAGGCGAGTACGTTAGAAACATTTAAAACATTTATTCCAAGTTTATAGAATGGCTACTGTGAACCAAGCCTTTGCACTAAGTGCTAGGAGACATGAAATGACACTCATAGCCCAGTGGCCAGTGGGCAGCCTCCTGGGGGCAAAAAAAGGCACACATTAATTCATTTTATTTTATTTATTTATTTTTTGAGACAGGGTCTTGTTGTGTCACCCAGGCTGGAGGGCAGTGGCACAATCTCAGCTCACTGCAACCTCCACCTCCTGGGTTCAAGCAATTCTTGTGCCTCAGCCTCCCGAGTAGCTGGGATTACAGGCACATGCCACCACACCCGGCTAGTTTGTGTGTGTGTGTTTGTGTTTTTTTGTTTGTTTGTTTTTGTTTTGTTTTTTGGTAGAGATGGGGTTTCTCCATGTTGGCCAGCCTGGTCTCGAACTCCTGATCTCAGGTGATCCACTCATCAGTCTCCCAAAATGCTGGGATTACATGCATGAGCCACTGCACCTGGCCTTGATGCACATTAATTCAGACGTAGTCATTTTGGTATGGGACTGAGTGCTAAGCTGTGCAATGCCAAGAGGCTGGGGAAGGGAAGAACCACAGGATTTAGAAGAACTAAGCAAGGCCCAGAGTCCGTGCTGAGAGGCAGATTCCCAAGGAGGGTGTTGCCAGATTTCAGAGGTTCTTCGAGTTCAGGCCAGGAAAGGAACTTTCCTCTGAACTATGATCATGGTTATAATTAACAACACATTCAATCTGTGGCATCTGCATGCTGCGATTCTCACCCGAACTCCACGAAGCAGGAATACAATGAGTATCGTCCCCATTTGTCAGATGGGGAACTAAGTTCTGCTGGAAAGTGACAGAGCCAACACTTTTGACTTTCTGGAGGGGACAGGAGCCAGCAAAGCCTAGTTCTGAGTCAAGGGGTTACATAATTGTTTAAAGATGATGCCTTCTGTTTGTAGAGAGCCTGGCTATTTACATGAAAAGCATGTGATTTCCTGGCATGCTTTTCATTTGCTCTCCTAACGCCAAGAGGAAGGCAGGGATGATGGAGGGTCCCCATTTTGCAGAGGAGGAAACTGAGGCCCAAAGAGATTATGGGCCTTGCCCAGGTCATAAAACGCGGAGATGGGGCTGGACGAAGTGGCTCATACCGGTAATCCCAGCACTTTGGGAGACTGAGGCAGGAGGAGGGCTTGAGCACAAGAGTTCCAGACTGGCCCCAGAAACATAGGGAGACCCTGTCTCTAAAAAAAATTTCAAAGCAGTGGGGCATGATGGTGTGCACCTGTAGGCCCAGCAGAAGCAGGAGGGATCACTTGAACCCAGGGATTTGAGACTGCATTGAGCTATGATTGCAGCGCTGCACTCCAGCCAGGGTGACAGAGCAAGACCCTGGCTCAAAAGAGAGAGAAAAAAAAAAGTCCAGGTGTGGTAGCTCAAGTCTGTAATCCCTGCACTTTGGGAGGCCAAGGTGGGTGGATCCCTTGAGGTCAGGAGTTTGAGACCAGCCTGGCCAACATGGTGAAACCCCATCTCTACTAAAATTACAAACATTAGCCAGGTGTGGTGGTGCATGCCTGTAATCCCAGCTACTTGGGAGGCAGAGGCACAAGGATTGCTTGAACCTGGGAGGCAGAGGTTGCAGTGAGCTGAGAGATCGAGTCACTGCACTCCATCTTGAGCAACAAGAGCGAGACTCCGTCTCAAAAAGAAAAAAAAAAAGAGAGAGAGAGAGAGTCCCTTTTCCCTCTGACCCAGGATCACCAGGGAGAGGAAAGAGAAGAGATGGAGTGAATGAGACAGCTGTGGTCAGTAAGGCGTGTCCATCTTCCACGACCGACTCCTTCCCATTCAATCCCCTGCCTTGGGATCCTGCTTCTTCCCTGCATAGGCAGAAAGTACCTACCAACTTCCCTTCTTCCCAACTCCCTGCTCTGAGTACTGCGCTAGGAGCCAACTCAGCCACCTCCTGCGGCCCCAGCTCTCCATCTTAACTGCAGCCTCTAGCTCTTGGGTACTCACTGACTCAAATCCTCCCTCTGGGCCCAAGAATCAGGCTGAACAAAGACCTGTCCCTAGTTCACAGGTCACCTAGGATTCTTTTTTTTTTTTTCTTTGAGACGGGGTTTCGCTCTTGTTGCCCAGGCTGGAGTGCAATGGCGCGATCTCAGCTCACTGCAAACTTTGCCTCCCGGGTTCAAATGATTCTCCTGCCTCAGCCTCCTGAGTAGCTGGGATTACAGGCATGTGCCACCACACCTGGCTAATTTTGTATTTTTAGTACAGACAGGGTTTCTCCGTGTTGGTCAGGCTGGTCTCGAACCCCGACCTCAGGTGATCCACCTGCCTCAACCTCCCAAAGTGCTGGGATTACAGGCGTGAGCCACTGTGCCTGGCCAGTCACCTAGGGTTCTGCTGGAACTACTGAACCGTAGTTCAGTAGGTGATCTTACCACAGTAGGGTTTGTTGCTGGAGTTGCATTAGCTAAACAGGGTCTTTTAGACACTGGAATCTAAGCTGAAGGCTAATAATATTATTTGAAGATGGTGAAAGTTAATTCTACTAAAATTCCATCATAAAACTGTGGCATTGTGAAGGATTGTTGGCAACAAATAAATAGACGATAGTATAGTTTCTCAATTTATGGGAGTCATGGCCAAATGTCTCTAAACTCCCTTCTTTATTTAAGAAAATTGATTATTAAAAATGGCCAGTGGTTCACGCCTGTAATCCCAACACTTTGGGGGTCCAAGGTGGGCGGATCACCTGAGGTCAGGAGTTCAAGACCAGCCTGACCAACATGGTGAAATCCCATCTCTACTAAAAATAAAAAATTAGCTGGGTGTGGTGGTGCATGCCTGTAATCCCAGCTACTTGGAAGGTTGAGGCAGGAGAATTGCTTGAACCCGGGAGGCGGAGGTTGCAGTGAGCCAAGATCGTACCATTGCACTCCAGCCTGGGCAACAAGGGCAAAACAAGATAAAAAAAATAAATTACGTGACTGGGCGCGGTGGTGTACACTTGTAATACCAGCACTGTGGGAGGCCAAGGTGAGAGGATCACTTGAGGCTGGTAGTTTGAGACCAGCCTGGTCAACATAGTGAGATCCCTGTTTCTATAAAAAATTTGCTGGGCTACTAAAAAATAGACTGTAGTTCCAACTACTTGGGAGGCTGAGGTTGTAGTGAGCTATGATTGAGCCACTGAACTCTAACCTGGGTGATAGAGCAAGACACTGTCTCAAAAAAAAAAAGTGACTGCCACACATAAATTTCTTTCTTTTATTATTATTATTATTATTATTTTTTGAGACAGAGTCTCACTCTGTCACCCAGGCTGGAGTGCAGTGGTGCGATCTCGGCTCACTGCAACCTACCCCTCCTGGGTTCAAGAGATTCTCCTGCCTCAGCCTCCTGAGTAGCTGGGACTACAGGTGCGCACCACCATGCCCAGCTAATTTTGTATTTTTAGTACATACGGGGTTTCACCATGTTGGCCAGGCTGATCTTGAACTCCTGGCCTCAGGTGATCTGCCCACCTTGGCCTCCCAAAGTGTTGGGATTATAGGTGTGAGCCACTGCACCCAGCCAACATCATAGATTTCTGGCTTTAAAAAAATCTTGGCTGTACTGATTGAGCCTCCTCCCCAATCTTACAGAGGAAGGAACTAAGACACAGAGAGGGTGAGAAAAGTTCCCAAAGACACACAGCAAATTTAGGACTGGGCTCCAGTTCTCTCAAGGGCTTTTCCACAGCCCAAGGTCTCTCACACCTGTTCCTGCAGCTGCCAGTCTTGTCAAGGTTGCCAGTCTCTGGGGCCTTGCTTGTTCCTGGCTCCCTAAAATACAGGGCCCAAGGGTCCTCCCCCACTTTCCTGTCCTGCCGTGAGCTCCCCACCCCCACTTCCAGACAGATTGGGAGCTGTGACCCCCAGCTCTGTGGTCCCAAAGGGAGGTCAGCTAAAGCAGCTACCAGGGGACTTATTGCCCAACAGGGAGTGGCTATGATCAATGTCTTCTGCTCCTCTTCCCTGGGTTAACCATTTCCTGGCCCTGGCCCCTCTGTTAATTCCTCTGCTAACCTGGTATGGAGGAAGGGTGGACAAGGGCTTGGGATGGACACCATTGATATCCCCAGGTCTGACATAAACAGGCAGGGGGGTGCTCTCAGTCCTCAGATGTGATCCCTGCCTGGGCTCTGTTGGCATTCCATGGCGAGGCTCTTCAGCCTCATTTGGGCAGAAGTGGTCCTGGGGATTGCAAAGGGGCTTTCTTTTTCTTTTATTTCTTTCTTTTTAGAAACAGAGTCTCCTTGTGTTGCCCAGGCTGGAGTGCAATGGTACAATCATAGCTCACTGCAGCCTTGAACTCCTGGGCTCAGGCGACCCTCCCGCCTCAGCCTTCTTTGTAACTGGAACTACAGGTGTGCACCACCATGCTTAGATAATTTTTGTATTTTTTGTGTAGAGGGTGGGTTCTCGCTATGTTGCCCAAGCTGGTCTCGAACTGCTGGGCTCAAGCAATCCTCCTACCTTGGCCTCCCAAAGTTCTGGGATTACAGGCACAAGCCACTGCGCCCGGCCATTTCTTTTCTTTTCTTTTCTTTTTGAGACAGATTTTTGCTCTTGTTGCCCAGGCTGGAGTGCAATGGCGCGATCTTGGCTCACTGCAACCTCTGCCTCCCAGGTTCAAGCAATTCTCCTGCCTCAGCCTCCCGAGTAGCTGGGAGTACAGGCATGCACCATCATGCCCAACTAATTTTTTGTATTTAGTAGAGATGGAGTTTCACCATGTTAGTTAGGCTGGTCTTGAACTCCTGACCTCAAGTGATCTGTCCACCTCGGCTTCCCAAAGTGCTGGGATTACAGGCATGAGCCACCGTGCCCAGCCTCCGGCCATTTCTTAATATGATCCAATTACATACCTACTGATAAATATTTATCATAATTTTTCCTATTGTAAACAATGTTGCAATTAACATCTTTGGGTATCCGCAAATTTGTGCAAAGTGCATGTATTTCTGTAGCAAGTTTCCTAGAAATGATACGTCAAAGATATGCACATTTGAAAGTTCAACAGTCATTGTCAAATGCCTTCTAAGAAGTTTTCTGGCCAGGCACTGTGGCTCACACCTGTAATCCCAACACTATGGGAGGCCAAGGTGGGTGGATCACCTGAGGTCAGAAGTTCGAGACCAGCCTGACCAACATGATGGAACCCCATCTCTACTAAAAATACAAAATTAGCCGGGTGTGATGGCACATGCCTGTTAATCCCAGCTACTTGGGAGGCTGAGGCAAGAGAATTGCTTGAACTCGGGAGGCGGAGGTTTGCAGTGAGCTGAGATTGTGCCATTGTTCTCTAGGCTGGGTTGACAGAGCGAGACTCCTCCCCCAAAACAAACAAACAAACAAACAAACCAAAAAACAAATGCCTTCTAAGAAGTTTTCACCGGCTGGGCACAGTGGCTCATGTTTGTAATCTCAGCACTTTGGGAGGCTGAGGCAAGCGGATCACTGGAGCCCAGGAGTTTGAGACCAGCCTGGGCAACATAGTGAGACCCTATCTCTACAATACAAGCAAGCAAACAAACAAACAAACAGAAATTAGCTAGGCATGGTGGCTTGTGCCTGTAATCCCAGACACCCTGGGAGGCTGAGGTGGGAGAACTGCTTGAGCCTGGGAGGTTGAGACTGCAGTAAGCTGTGATGGCACCACTGCACTCCAGCCTGGGCAACAGAGTGAGATGCTGTCTCAAAAAAAAAAAAAAAGTTTTCACCAACATTCTTTTTTTGTTTTGTTTTGAGACAGGGTCTCGCTCTGTTGCTCTGGCTGGAGTACAGTGGCTTGATCATAGCTCACTGCAGCCTCGAACGCCTAAGTCCTCCCGCCTCAACCTCACAACCAGCTGGGACCTACAGGCACATACTGCCATGCTTGGTTAATTTTTAAATTTTTTGTAGAGACAGGGTCTCACTGTTTTGCCCAGGCTGGTCTCTAGCCTCAAGCGGTCCTACCATCTCGGCCTCCAAAAAGCACTTGGGATTACCAGCATGAGCCACTGCACCTGGCCACCAACCTACAGTCTTATCATCACTGAGTTCGTATCTACCTGCATCCTGTCCAACACTCCATACTACCAATCTTTCAAATTTTTGTCGGCTGGGCACAGTGGCTCATGCCTGTAATTCCAGCACTTTGGAAGGCCAAGGCAGGCAGACTGCTTGAGCCCAGGAGTTTAAGACCAGCCTGGGAGACATGGCAAAACCCCGTTTCTGCAAAATATACAAAAATTAGCTGGGCTTGGTGGCATGCACGGGTAGTCCCAGCTACTCCAGAGGCTAAGATGGGAAGATCACCTGACCCCGGGGGTTTGAGGCTGTAATGAGCCAAGTCATGCTGCTGCGCTCCAGCCTGGGTGACAGAACAAGGCCCTGTCTCAAAAAAAAGAAAAAAAAAATTTTTTTTGGTCAATATAAGAGTCATAGTTTTGATTAGCATTTCCCTTATTACTAGTGAAGCAGAACAGCTTTTCAAATGTTTGCTGCCTGTTTGTATCTCTTCCTCTGTGACTTATCTTTCTCCGTGATTTGCCAGTAGGCATTTGCAGTCCTTTTTTTCCTTTTTTTTTGACTTGGAGTCTCCTGATCTTGGCTCACTACAACCTCCGCCTACCAAGTTCAAGTGATTCTTGTGCCTCAGCCTCCTGAGTAGCTGGGATTATGAGCATGTGCCACCACCCCTAGCTAATTTTTTGTATTTTTAGTAGAGATGGGGTTTTGCCATGTTGGCCAGGCTGGTCTCGAACTCCTGACCTCAAGTGATCCACCCGCCTTGGCCTCCCAAATGCTGGGATTACAGGTGTGAGCCACCACGTCCAGCCGTTTGCAGTCCTTCCTTCACCTAACTCTCCAGTTGCCACTGTTGCCAGTTATAGAATTTTAGGTTTGAAATGGTTTTCTGTTGGAATTCTGCAGACAATGTTCCACTGGCTCTTAGACTCCATGGTTGCTGTTGAAAAGCTGGATGCCATGTTGATTTCTGATCCTTGGTATATGACTTGTTATTTTCTATCTGAAAGTGTTTCAGATCTTCTCTTCACCCCTGATAGTCTGAAGTCCAGTGCTTCCATGGGTCTCTATGCTTTCATCACCCTGGACACCTTTTTAATCTAGAGACTTGTATATTTCAGTTCTGGATATTTTCTTGTGCGTTTTTCTTTTTAAAATAATAATTTCTTTTCCTTTGTTCTCTCTTTTTGAACTCCTTTCGTTTGAGGTTAGACTTCCTGGATTGATCCTCCAAACCTGTTTCCTTTTTGTTTCTTTCTCTTTTTTTTTCTCTTCTCTCTAGTTTATTTCCCTCGATTTCAATCTACGACGCTTCTACTGGATGGTAACTTTCAACTCTCATAATTTTAATTTCCCAGAGCTTTTCTGTGTTTCTCTGTTCATTCTTCATGGCATCCTTGGAAGGATGCCAAGCTAAGGAGGCCAGGGGGGAATAAAAGGAGTCCAGGCTCCCAACTGTGCCCTTCCCCTCTCCCCTGGGAGCCACCACTGAGGGTCCTCACGGTTCCTCCAGTCTGGACTCTGCTGCTTCTGGTGGGGGCTGCCCTTTTCAGGTAAGCTGGGCCCAGGGGGTAATGATAAACCAGGGTCAGCTGAGGGTGGCTGTAAGGAATATGGAAGGACAGAGCTGGAGGGGGCGAGCAGGCTAACTACAAAAGATCTGGAGAGAGGCCAGGCACGGTGGCTCACGCCTGTAATCCCAGCACTTTGGGAGGCTGAGGTGGGCAGATCACGAGGTCAGGAGATCGAGACCATCCTGGCCAACATGGTGAAACCTCGTCTCTACTAAAAATACAAAAAATTAGCCAGGCGTGGTGGTGTGCACCTGTAGTCCCAGCTACCCAGGAGGCTGAGGCAGGAGAATCGCTTGAACCTGGGAGGCGGAGTTTGCAGTGAGCTGAGATCATGCCATTGCACTCCAGCCTGGATGACAGAGCGAGACTCCGTCTCAAAAAAAAAACAAACAAAAAAAAGACCTGGAGAGGAAGGGGGAAGCCCGGTGGGATGGAAATGGGTTGACCTTGACTGCTGAACAGGAACGTGGAGAGCTGCACAGCCCCAGAGCCTGGAATTAAGGGGCGGGTTCTGGGAGCAGGACAGGGCTACGATGTGAGAAGGGACGGAGGAGGTGCAGAGCTGGAAGACAGATCTAAGCCTAGGAGAGAAGGATCGAGGGGTCAGGCCCTCAGGAAACGGACAAGACCCAGGGTGGACCCAGCTGATAAGAGAGACTTAAGTACGAGGCAGCAAAGAAATGACGGATGACAGGCCAAGCGCGGCGGCTCACCCCTGTAATCCCAGCACTTTGGGAGGCCGAGGCGGGCGGATCACCTGAGGTCAGGTGTTGAGACCAGCCTGACCAACATGGTGAAACCCTGTCTCTACTAAAAATATAAAATTAGCCAGGCATGTTGGTGCATGCCTGTAATCCCAGCTACTTGGGAGGCTGAGGCAGGAGAGTCACTTGAACCCGGGAGGCGGAGATTGCAGTGAGCGGAAATTGCACCATTGCACTCCAGCCTGGGCAACAAGAGCAAAACTCCATCTCAAAAGAAAAAAAAAAAGAAATGATGGATGTCTTGGTGTCCTGCAGTGTGTCTGGGAGAATTTGAACAAGTAGAACTTCAACAACAACAAAAAACAGAGCGCTGAGCACAGTGGCTCCCACCGGTAATTCCAGCACTTTGGGAGGCCAAAGTGGGAGGATTGCATAAGGCCAGGAGGTCATGACCAGCCTGTGCAACATAGAAAGACCCCATCTCTATAAAAAATAAAAATAAATTAGCTGGGCGTGGTGGCATTCTCCTGTAGTCCCAGCTACTGGGGAGGTTGAGGTGGGAGGATTGCTGGAGCCCAGAGGTTTGAGGCTGCAGTGAGCTGTGATTGTACCACTGCACTCTAGCCTGGGTGCCGGAAAAAAAAAAAAGAAAAGAAAGAAAAGAAAAAAAGTCAAGTCAGACACATTCACTGCATAAACACTGATCATCCTTACGTGACCACTCAGAAAGCTCACAGTCACTGAATCTTATAATTCTTGATAATGACAAGAGTTGCATTTTTGCTTTCTTCAAACGACCCCCAAGGAAAGAGAAGCCTACGGACCAGAAGCTGGTTGTTCGCAGCTCTAGGGACAACTGTGAGTTGGAAACCAGGAGTGCTAAGATTTCTCCTCCCTCCTCCGAACCCACATTCTGCCACCAGAACACCAGTTCCTGAGTTCCTAGCAGGAGCAGCCACCTCCAGTCCCCTCCGGGCATCAGCCAGGACTACAAAATGTGTCCTGCCAGGCCAAGTCCAGCCTGGGTGACTTTGAGAGAGTCACCTCAGTTCATGACCCCGGACCTTGTCATTCTGTCCACTCTCCCAGCCCCGAATTTCTCCTAAAAGATTCTCTCTTTCAAATCTCTGCTCTGGGCCGGGTGCTGTGGCTCACACCTGTAATCCCAACACTTAGGGAGGCCAAGGTGGGAGGATGGCTTGAGGCCAGGAGTTTGAGAGCAGCCTGGGCAACATAGTAAGACTCCATCTCCACAAAAAACAGACGAGCAATTTCTGCTCTGGACCCCAAGGCTTTGCAACAGCTTTCTTTTTCTTTTCTTTGAGACGGAGTCTCCCTCTGTCCCTCAGGCTGGAGTGCAGTGGCGCGATCTTGGCTCACTGCAAAGTCCGCCTCCTGGGTTCAAGCGATTCTCTTGCCTCAGCCTCCCCAGTAGCTGGGACTACAGGTGTGCGCCACCACACCCGGCTGATTTCATGGCAGCTTTCTCTAAGTGTAGCAATCTTGCTACTTCCATCTCCCAGTGTGGCTCTGGGCCCTGCCCCTGCCCTCTCTGAAACCTCACCGTGACCCATTCTTCCTAGATGTCCTCACCCAGTGTGATTTTGAGGATGACGCCAAACCCCTCTGTGACTGGTCCCAAGTGTCCGCAGACGATGGAGACTGGGTTCGAGCCAGTGGGCCCTCTCCCACCGGCTCCACCGGGGCCCCCGGGGGGTACCCTAACGGAGGTGAGGGGCTATGGTTTCCAGGGGACCATGAGCAGGGAGGTGGCTGGGAGGCGGGAGTGGCTAGATGGAGAGAGAAGGGAGGCAGCCAGACCTGGATGCCTGGGCTCTGAGAAGGGGATGGGTGGGGGCAGCCCTCAGAGGTGGCTGGGCCTCAGTGTCTTGGGCTCTGCCTCCCCCAGAGGGCAGCTATCTGCATATGGAATCGAACAGCTTCCACCGTGGGGGAGTGGCCCGCCTGCTCAGCCCCGACCTATGGGAGCAAGGCCCCCTCTGTGTGCACTTTGCCTACCACATGTTCGGGCTGTCTTGGGGCGCCCAGCTCAGGCTGCTGCTGCTCTCAGGTGAAGAGGGCCGCCGCCCCGATGTGCTCTGGAAACACTGGAACACCCAGAGACCCTCCTGGATGCTCACCACCGTCACTGTGCCCACAGGGTTCACCCTGCCCACCCGGGTAAGGCCGGGGACAAATTGTGGGACCTCGGGGGGGGAGTCTGGGTGTTGGAGAGCCTGAGGGTGGGGGTGTGGCAAAAAGGGATTGTGGGGGCCAAGCCATCTGAATTCAGGAAGAAAACTAGGAGCCAGGAGGCCTGGCTGAGGGGCTCATGGGGTTGGGGTCCCCTTATCCTCTTGCAGCTGATGTTTGAGGGAACACGGGGTAGCACTGCCTACCTGGACATCGCCCTGGACGCCCTCTCTATCCGCCGGGGCTCCTGTAATCGTGGTGAGTCCCTGTCCCTCCTCCCGCCTGCCCTCAGACCCTTTTCTCTCCGCCCTTGTACAACAAGAAGAGGATCCAGGGCGGGCGCGGTGGCTCATGCCTGTAATCCCAGCACTTTGGGAGGCCGAGGCGGGCGGATCACGAGGTCAAGAGATCGAGACCTTTCTGGCTAACACGGTGAAGCCCCGTCTATACTAAAAGTACAAAAAATTAGCCGGGCGCGGTGGCGGGCGCCTGTAGTCCCAGCTACTTGGGAGGCTGAGGCAGGAGAATGGCGTGAACCTGGGAGGTGGAGCTTGCAGTGAGCCGAGATCGTGCCACTGCACTCCAGCCTTGGCGATGGAGTGAGACTCTGTCTCAAAAAAAAAAAAAGAAGAATGAGAAAGGAGATGAGGAGCTGGCTGTATTGGGTCTGCCAGGTAGAGCTATTAGGGCTTTGACTCTGGAAGCAGCCGTGCCTAAAGAGAGGTCTCGGCCCAGCACAGTGGCTCAGGCCTGTAATCCCAGCACCTTGGGAGGCCAAGGTGGGAGGATGGTGTGAGGCCAGGAGTTTGAGATCAGCCTGGGCAACATAAGGAGACCCCCATCTCTACAAAAGAATTTATTTATTTATTTATTTATTTGAGACGGAATTTCACTCTTGTCACCCAGGCTGGAATGCAGTGGCACGATCTCGGCTCACTGCAACTTCCGCCTCTTGGGTTCAAACGATTCTCCTACCTCAGTCTCCCAAGTAGCTGGGATTACAGGTGCCCACCACCATGCCTGGCTAATTTTTGTATGTTTAGTAGAGCCGGGGTTTCATTGTGTTGGCAAGGCTGTTCTAGAACTCCTGACCTCAGGTGATCCACTCACCTCAGCCTCCCAAAATGCTGGGATTACAGGAGTTAAGTCACCGCGCCAAAAACTTTTTAAAAATTAGCTCGGCATGGTGGCGCACACCTGTAGTCCTAGCTACTTGAGAGGTTGAGGTGGGAGGATCGCTTGAGTCCAGGAGTTCGAGGCCGCAGTGAGCTATGATCACACCACTGTACTCTAGCCTGGGTGACAGAGACCCTGTCTCTAAAAAAGAAGAAAACATTATATCTTCCCTTCTTTCTTTCCTCTCAGTCTGTATGATGCAAACATGCAGCTTTGACATTCCAAATGACCTCTGTGACTGGACCTGGATCCCAACTGCCTCCAGGGCCAAGTGGACTCAGAAGAAAGGGTCATCAGGAAAGCCAGGCGTGGGGCCTGATGGCGACTTCTCTAGCCCTGGTAGTGAGTAGCGGCCATGCTTCTGTCCCTTGACTTTCTGGGCACCAAGCACCCTAAGATAATTGCCCTGGGACGGTCTGTCATGAACACCTACAGCTTCAAGCCTCTTACCAGCTCAAGTTTCACGCAAGAAGCTGATTTCAAGCACCCAGCCAGCCTCCCCCACCACCGCCCTACAAGCTTTACCTGGCAGACCCAATACAGCCAGCTCCTCATCTCCTTTCTGTGGCTCTTCTTCTTCTTCTTCCTCTTCCTCTTCTTCTTCTTCTCCTTCTCCTTCTTCTTCTTTTTCTTTTTTTTTTTTTGAAGCAGAGTCTCGTTCTGTCACCCAGTCTGGAGTGCAGTGGCGTGATCTCTGCTCACTGCAACCTCTGCCTCCTGGGTTTAAGCAATTCTCCTGCCTCAACCTCCCAAGTAGCTGAGACTGCAGGCGTGCACCACCATGCCCGGCTAATTTTTGTATTTTTGGTACAGACAGGGTTTCACCATGTTGGCCAGGCTGGTCTCGAACTCCGGACCTCAAGTGGTCCACCTGCCTCAGCCTCCCAAATGCTGGGATTACAGCGTGAGCCATTGCTTCTGGCCCCTTTCATTCTTCATTCATTCAAGAAATACTGAGCACCTACAATATGCCAGGTGCTGTCCTAGGCACTTAAAATACACCAGTGCAGAAAACAGACAAGGAAGAGTAGGGTGTGGTAGTGGGGGGGCAGTTACCGACACAAAGTAAATACAGTTATAAAGTGAGCGATGCCACTGGGAAAATAAAAAGTCAAACAAGTTTGGAGCCAAGTGCACTGGCTCACGCCTGTAATCCCAGCGCTTTGGGAAGCTGAGACGGGAGGATCACCTCAAGTGATCCGCCCACTTTGGCCTCCCACAGTGCTGGGATTACAGGCGTGAGCCACTGTGCCCCGCCGTGAGTTATCAATTATTTATTTATTTATTTTGGAGACAGAGTCTCGCCCTGTCTCCCAGGCTGGAGTGCAGTGGCTCTATCTTGGCTCACTGCAAGCTCCGCTGCCCAGGTTCAATTGATTCTCCTACCTCAGCCTCCTAAGTAACTGGGACTACTGGTGTACACCACCACACCCAGCTAATTTTTGTGTTTTTAGTAGAGACGGGGTTTCGCCACATTGGCCAGGCTGGTCTTGAACTGCTGACCTCAGGTGATCCGGCCACCTCGGCCTCCCAAAGTGCTGGGATTATAGGCATTGAGCCCCTGTGCCTGGGCGAGTTTTCGATTTTAAATAGGCTGGTCAGAGTAGGTCACATTCAGGACACATTTGAGCACGAACTTGAAAAAGGTGAGGTAGTAGCAGAGGACATTCCAGGCTGAGGGGCCAGCTGTGCAAAGGTCCTGAGGTAGCAGTGGGGCTGTCGGGGAAGGAGGGGCTCAAGGCACAGCAAAGAGCCATGTGGCCAGCATGAAGAGGGTGACCTGAGATCCACAGGAGAGGCAGATCACATAGAGCCTTGAAGGCCATTGTCAGGACTGTGGCTTTCCTATTCTGTGTGAATGGGGAGCCTTTGCAGGATTTTGAGCAGTGACTTGATCTGACTTATTTTTTAAGGATTTTTTTTGTGTTGAGAATCCACTGAGAACAGGCAAGGGTCGATGCAGAGAGGCTGTTTAGGAGGCTTTTGCAAAAATCCAGGCGACACTCTTTCTTTTTCTTTCTTTTTTTTTTTTTGAGACAGAATCTTGCTGTTGCCAGGCTGGAGTGCAATGGCACAATCTCGGCTCACTGCAACCTCTGCCTTCTGGGTTCAAGCGATTCTCCTGCCTCAGCCTCCCGAGTAGCTGGGATTACAGGCGTGCGTCACCATGCCCAGTTAATTTTTTGTATTTTTAGTAGAGATGGGGTTTCACCATGTTGGTCAGGGTGGTCTCGATCTTCTGACCTTGTGATCCACCCACTTGGCCTCCCAAAATGCTGGGATTACAAGCATAAGCCACCATGCCTGGCTGATATTCTTTCTTTCTATGCACCCAAGTCTATCCCTAGCTTCTTTCCACCACCTCCCTGTGCACTCAGCTGAGCTTCTTTCTCTTTCTACTGTTGACTTCTTCCTTTTCTCTCTCACACAACATTCACTTTCTCTCTTAATCTTCTCACACAGCCCACATTTCAACCCCTCACTGAGCCAAGCACTGTAGGTCAAGCATAGAGGGTTCTGCTCCCTAATTTCCTGAGTTTATAATTCTTATTTTTGAATTTAAAAAAATGTTTTTAAAAACTAGGCCAGGTGCAGTAGCTCATGCCTGTAATCCCAGCACTTTGGGAGGCCGAGGTGGGCAGATCACTTGAGGCCACGAGTTCAAGACCAGCCTGGAACATATAGTGAGATCTTGTCTCTACAAAAAATACAAAAATTAGCCCAGTGTGGTGGCACACACCTGTAGTCCCAGATACTCGGGAGGCTGACGTGGGAGGATTGATTGAGCCTGGGAGGTGGAGGTGGCAGTGAGCTGTGGTCGCACTACTGCACTCCAGCCTGGGCGACAGAGTGAGATTGTGTCTCAAAATAAATAAATAAATAAAAATAGAGATGGGGTCTTGCTACATTGCCCAGGCTGGTCTCAAACTCTGGGCCTCAAGCCATCTTCCTGCTTCGGCCTCCCAAAGTGCTTGAAGTACAGGTGTGAGCTGCCACGCCCGGCCTATATCTCTTTGTTCTTCTTTTCCCTTAATACTTATCCTTTCTCAATCCATTTCCTCCCTTCCACTTTACCATTTCCACACTTTATTTTATTTTCTTTATTTGTAAAGATGGGGTCTTGCTATGTCGCCCAGGCTGGTCTCGGACTCCTGGCCTCAAGTGATCCTCCTGCCTCTGCCATATTTTCTTTTCTGTTTTTCCCCATCTTTTCCTCTCTCCACTCCATCAGTGTCCACTTGGACTCCTGCACTCCTGTCTCTGATCTTTCCTGCTGCCTAAACTTTGTCTTCTAGAAGGGCCCTGGCCAGGCGTGGTGGCTCATGCCTGTAATCCCAGCACTTTGGGAGGCGGAGGCAGGTGGATCACCAGAGGTCAGGAGTCCGAGAACAGCCTGGCCAACATAGCGAAACCCGACTCTACTAAAAATACAAAAAATTAGCTGGGCTTGGTGGTGTGCACCTGTAATCCCAACACTCGGGAGGCTGAGGCAGGAGAATTGTTTGAACCCGGGAGGCGGAGGTTGCAGTGAGCCGAGATAGCGCCACTGCACTCCAGCCTGGGCAACAGAGTGAGACTCCGTCTCAATAAAAATAAATAAATAAATAAATACATACATAAATAAATAAGGCCTTAAGAAGCCCTGGCCCCACCTTCACTGAAAGCCGACCAGCCCTCTCTGCAACCCCTCAGCATTTAGCACCGTGTACCGCGCCCAGCAGCTTCAGTAAATGCTGGTTGGCTTTTTATTTTTCCTTTCCTTCCCTTTCCTTTTCCATCTTGCTCGCTTCCTTATATTTTCTTCACCTTTCACTTCTTTTTCTCCCATTTCTCCTCTTCTGTTTCTCATAGGTCTCCTTGGTTTTGTTGTTGTTGTTGTTTGTTTGTTTGTTTGTTTGTTTGTTGAGACAGTCTCGTTCTGTCGCCCAGGCTGGAGTGCGGTGACGCGATCTCAGCTCACTGCAACCTCCGCCTCCCGGGTTTAAGCGATTCTCCTGCCTCAGCCTCCCGAGTAGCTGGGATTACAGATGCCCGCCACCACGCCCGGCTAATTTTTGTACTTTTAGTAGAGACGGGATTTCGCCATGCTGGCCAAGCTGGTCTAGAACCCCTGACCTCAGGTGATCCGCCCGCCTCGGTCTCCCAAAGTGCTGGGATTACAGGCGTGAGCCACCGCGCCAGCCCGTCTCCTTGATTTCTCTTTCACCATTTTCCCACTTCCTTTCCTTTCCCTTCCCTCTTCCATCCCGGTTGTTTCCTTTCTTCTCCTTCCTCCCGCCCATTCCCGCCATTCCAGCCTCTTCGCCGCCGCTCAGGATCCCACCTTCCTCAGGAGTGAGCGCGCGCCAGGCAAGACTCCCTTGGACTCGGGCGTGAGCACGCACGCGAGCGCGCTCCCCACGAGTTGGCAGCCGCTTACATTTTCTTTTTTCGCTACCAGTTGCGTCACCTAGCGAGGTCCACGCTGATTGGCTGTCTGAGCTGGGGGCCGAGGTGGTGTTGGGTGAGAGGGGGTTTGCCTCTTGCTCCTCTGTGTCAGGGCCGCTGTATCTCTCGCCAGTTTGTGTGAATAGGTTATGTCCAGCGGGTAAAGAAAAGGAAGAGGCAATCGGGTGTAGTGGCTCAAGCCTGTAATCCCAGCACTTTGGGAGGCCAAGGCGGGAGGATTGCTTGAGGCCAGGAGTTCAAGACCAGCCTGGGCAACATCGTGAGACCGCCCATCTCTTAAAAAAAAAAAAAATTAGCTGGGCGGACTCCAGGTCCGCACCTGGAGTCCCAGCTACTCAGGAGGCTGTGGCAAAAGGATTGCTTGAGCCTAGGAGTTTGAGACCTGTGCCACTGCACTTTAGCCTGGGCAACAGAGCCATACCCTGTCTCAAAAAAGAAAAAGGAAAAAAGAAAAGGAACAGGCTATGACTCTAGTGGACCTTAAGAGTTAGCACCCAGGCCAGATGTGGTGGCTCATGTCTGTAATCCCAGCACTTTGGGAAGCCAAGGTGTGTGGATCATTTGAACCTAGGAGTTCAAGACCAGCCTGGGCAATGTGGTGAAACCCTATCTTTTCAAAAAAAAAAATGCAAAAATTAGCAGGGCGTGGTGGCGCACACCTGTAGTCCCAGCTACTTAAGGAGGCTGAGGCGGGAGGATCACCTGAGCCCGGGGAGGTTGAGTCTGCAGTGAACCATGAGAGCCATGATTGCGCCACTGCACTCCAGACTGGGCGACAGAGTGAGACTGTCTCAAAAACAAAAACAAAACAACAACAACAAAGAGTTAGCACCCAAAGGTCAAAGTTCTAGTTGCTGCTTTGGAGAAGGTGTCCGGCGCTTCCCATGGCAGCGCCGGGTCCTTACCCAGCCCAAGCATTTCTAGGAAAAGTTGAAGACCTCAGTCAGTTGGGATAGGACCACCTTGGTGCTGCCTGATTCTAGGCTGCTGTTGGGGATCCCCAGAGACAAGTCCACAGCCTCCTCAGGGCCCTATCTCTGCTGCCATCTTCCCTCAATTCCATCCACCCCAGTTCCCTGGCCTTTTGCTTCACAGGTGGCCGCTACATGCTCCTGGACCCCAAGAATGCAAGACCTGGGCAGAAAGCTGTCCTCCTGAGCCCCGTGAGCCTGTCCTCTGGCTGTCTGAGCTTTTCCTTCCACTACATCCTCCGGGGCCAGTCTCCTGGTGCAGCCCTCCACATTTATGCTTCAGTCTTGGGTTAGAGCGGAGAATTAATGGGATTTACACTGACCTGGGCGCATCTCCCAGGGTTGGCTTGATGGGGAAACATGGGGCATCCCTCAGGGTCTAGGGAGGTCTGGAATATGTGCGAGACTATTCCATGAAGTGGAAATCATGGCTGGGAGGGCACTTTGGGAGGCCAAGGCGGGCGGATCACGAGGTCAGGAGATCGAGACCATCCTGGCTAACATGGTGAAACCCCGTCCATACTAAAAATACAAAAATTAGCTGCCTGTAGTCCCAGCTACACGGGAGGCTGAGGCAGGAGAATCGCTTGAACCTGGGAGGCGGAGGTTGCAGTGAGCCAAGATCGCGCCACTGCACTCCGGCCTGGTGACAGAGCAAGACTCCCTCTCAAATAAAAAAGAAAGTTGTGCTGGCCTGGCACGGTGGCTTATGCTTGTAATCCTAGCACTTTGGGAGGGTGAGGCTGGTGGATCACCTGAGGTCAGGAGTTCAAGACCAGCCTGGCCAACACAGAGAAACCTTGTCTCTACTAAAAATACAAAAATTAGCCAGGTGTGGTGGCACACGCCTGTAATCTCAGCTACTCAAGAGGCTGAGGCAGGAGAATCGCTTGAACCTGGGAGACAGAAGTTGCAGTGAGCCAAGATAGTGCCACTGCACTCCAGCCTGGGCAACAGAGCAATACTCCATCTCAAAAAAAATAATAAATAAATAAAATAAAAAAGAAGATTGTGCTTTCATTTGGTGGTAATCGTCCCCAACTATGCCCTCTGCTCCTCATCCTCCTAGGTATAGTTCAAAGTCGTTTCCCAGTCCCCTTAAGCTCACTTCTCCTTCCAATTCCTTTCACTGCAGGGAGTATCCGGAAACACACTCTCTTCTCAGGACAACCTGGGCCCAACTGGCAGGCTGTTTCTGTCAATTACACAGCCGTGGGACGGATACAGGTACAGAGAAGCAAGGGGTCAGGTCCTTGCACATGGTAGGCACACCCAATGTTGAAATAAATTGAGGGGCCTGGTGCTGTGGCTCATGCCTGTATTCCCAATACTTTGGGAGGCTGAGGAGGGAGGATCGCTTCAGGACAGGAGTTCAAGACCAGCCTGGGCAACATAGAAAGACCCCATCTCTACAAAAAAATACAAAAATTAGGCGGGCACAGTGATGTGTGCCTGTAGTCCCAGCTACTAGGGAGCCTGAGGTGGGAGGATCACTTGAGCCCTGGAGGTCAAGGCTGCAGTGAGCTAGGATCACACCACTGTACTCCAGCCTGGGCAATAGAGCAAGACTCTGAAAAAAAAAAAAGAAAGAACTGAATTGAGGGTCTGGGCACAGGGAGTAGGGATTCTGGGTCCTGGAATGGAGTTGAGTCAGATCAGGGGCTTGGGGGTGTGGGCTGTGTGCTCACTCCTGCCCCATCTCCCTTTCTCTCCAGTTTGCCGTGGTAGGCGTTTTTGGAAAGACCCCAGAGCCAGCTATGGCAGTTGATGCAACCAGCATTGCTCCTTGTGGGGGTGAGAGCAGGCCCTGAGAGGCCCGGATCTCTCAGAATCCGGGGTGGGCTGGGGGAGGGCTGGAGAGCGTCACTCAACTTGCTCAAATATCCTTTTTGATCCCCCAGAGGGTTTTCCTCAGTGTGACTTTGAAGACAACGCCCATCCCTTCTGTGACTGGGTCCAGACTTCCGGGGATGGTGGACACTGGGCCCTCGGACATAAAAATGGACCCATCCATGGCATGGGCCCTGCGGGAGGTTTCCCTAATGCAGGTGAGGAGATTGAGGAGCGCTCACGCCAAGAAATCTCTCAGTCTGCTCCCAGGTAGCAGGCTGGCTGCTGTGACTGATGGGAGACGTTGTTTCAGGCAGTGGGAAGATCAGTCCACAGGTGTTTTTTCGGAAGTTGCCATGGTACTGGAATTGTGGAGATAGCAAAGTAACTTAAAGATTCTCAGGGCGGGGCGGGGGGGTCACTGAAATCCTGAGAAAACCCAGGCATCTCACTTCATGGAGCCCAAGGCTTCAAAACCCACCACCTCATTTTCAGTCTAGACGTTTATGAGTGGCTCATGCCTGCAATTCCAGCACTTTGGGAGGCCGAGACGGGAAGATTGCTTGAGCCCAGGAGTCTGAGCTCAGCCTGGGCAACATAGTGAGAACCCCATCTCTAGAAAAAAAAAATTTTTTTTTTAATTAGCTAGATGTGGTGGTGTGTGCTTGTGGTCCCACCTACTTGCGAGGCTGATGTGGGAGGATTGCTTGAGCTCAGAAGTCAAGGCTGCAGTGAGCTATGATTGAACCAGTGCACTCCAGCCTGGGCAACAGAGCGAGATCTTGTCTCTAAAAAATAAAAATAAAAAAATAGGCCAGGCGTGGTGGCTCACGCCTTTAATTCCAGCACTTTGGGAGGCCGAGGCAGGTGGATCACTTGAGGTCAGGAGTTCGAAACCAGCTGGGCAACATAGTGAAACCCTGACTCCACTAAAAAAAATGTAAAAATTAGCGGGGAGTGGTGGCGTGCACCTGTAGTCCCAGCTACTCAGGAGGCTGAGGCAGGAGAACTGCCTGACCCCAGGAGGTGGAGACTGCAGTGAGCTGAGATCGCACCACTGCACTCCACCCGGGGCAACAGAGTAAGATTCTGTCTTAAAAATATATAAAAAGAGGCTGGGCGCGGTGGCTCACACCTGTAATCCCAGCACTTTGGGAGGCCAAGGAGGGTGAATCACAAGGTCAGGAGATTGAGACCATCCTGGCTAACATGGTGAAACCCCGTCTCTACTAAAAACACAAAAAATTAGCCAGGCATGGTGGTGGGCGCCTGTAGTCCCAGCTACTCGGGAGGCTGAGGCAGGAGAATGGCGTGAGCCTGGGAGGCAGAGCTTGCAGTGAGCCGAGATCACGCCACTGTACTCCAGCCTGGGTGACAGAGTGAGACTCCGTCTCAAAAAAAAAAAAAAAAAAAAAAAAATATATATATATACACACACACACACATATATATACACACATATATATACACACACATATATATATATATAAAGAAATAATTTTTTAAAAAGACAATAATGAGGGCGGGGTGCAGTGGCTCACACCTGTAATCCCAATGCTTTGGGAGGCTGAGACGGGTGGATCACTTGAGGCCGAAAGTTCGAGACTAGCCTGGCCAACATGGTGAAACCCCACCTCTACTAAAAACACAAAAATTAGCCAGACATGGTGGTACACACCTGTAATCCCAGCTACTTGGGAGGCTGAGGCAGGACAATCGCTTGAACCTGGGAGGTGGAGGTTGTAGTGAGCTGAGATCGTGTCACTGCACTCCAGCCTGGGCAACAGAGCGAGACTCCATCTCAAAAAAACAATACACACACACACACACACACACACACACGACATTAATGAATGTAATCTAGGTTGCTGGTTTGCTTTTCCCTTTTTTTCTTTTTTGAGATGGAGTCTTGCTCTGTTGCCAGGCTGGAGTGCAGTGACGTGATCTCGGCTCACTGCAAGCTCCACCTCCGGAGTTCAAGCAATTCTCCTGCCTCAGACTCCCGAGTAGCTGGGACTACAGGCACGGGCCACCACGCCCAGCTAATTTTTGTATTTTTAGTGGAGACGGGGTTTCACCATGTTGGCCAGGATGGCCTTGATCTCTTGACCTCGTGATCCGCCAGCCTCGGCCTCCCAAAGTGCTGGGATTACAGGCATGAGCCACCGTGCCTGGCCGCTTTTCCCTTTTTTTGTGACCCCACCTTCTTTAGTTAGATGTCTAAAATGAGCAGAAAAAATAATGCTACGACCTGGGGAATTTGAGTGTTTGCTCAGATTCCCGTTCAGAAAGCAAAGCTTTGCTAAAGCAGCAGTTGGCATGTCCTGTGCAGGCTTCTTACCTTGCCTGTTCCCTTCCTTTGCCTAGGGGGTCACTATATCTACCTTGAGGCTGACGAGTTCTCCCAGGCAGGCCAGTCAGTCAGACTGGTGAGCTGGCCCTTCTGTGCCCCAGGTGACATCTGCGTGGAGTTTGCATACCACATGTATGGCCTTGGGGAGGGTACTATGCTCGAACTCCTCCTGGGAAGTCCTGCGGGGAGTCCCCCGATTCCTCTCTGGAAACACGTGGGGTCTCAGCGCCCTTAATGGCAGAACACCTCCGTCACCGTCCCCTCAGGACACCAACAGCCCATGCAGGTGAGAGACGGAAGCGGGGGTCCTGTCTGTGTGAGGTGAGAGGGCCAATGCCTGGGATCTGGGGGCACCACCAGTGCTGAAGAGGTGGAAAGCTGGAAAGAGAGCCGAGAAAAGGGGAACTTCGTGTTACAGAAAGTGAGAAAGGGGCCGGGATGGGGCTGGACTGTTGAGGCTGGAACAAGGCGACATTTTGGCAGAGAACAGATTCTATGCCCAGCGGAATCACAGAGTTGCTGGAGATTCATTTTTGTTTCTCTCTCCGTCTCTCTCCCTTGTCGCCTTTAGCTTATTTTCAAGGCCATCCAGGGAAGCAACACGGCCTCTGTGGTTGCTATGGGTTTCATCTTGATCAATCCTGGGACTTGTCTAGGTAAGACCAAAGCCCAGGCTCCAGGAAGGGGGCGGTGCCCTGAGGTTCCCCGGAGTTCTCTCTATGAACTGCTTAAAATGTGAGTCCTCCCTGGAGCCCGAATTCTCACCCAGCTGGCTTTGTTTTCCATCTTCAACACACCTCTCCTTCCCCTGCACTTCAAGATGTTTGCCTGGGTGAATGTGGCTTCGATACCATGGATTTTGGGGGCTGGATCCAGAACTCCTTCCTCTGCAGTCTTGAAGGCTGGACCCATATCCTATTCATTTCTGGCATAATATCTGACATATATTAGTGTTCGTTGAGTGGATGAAGGTTGGGGTTTGGGAGTAGAAAGAGAGGTGTGAATAAGCCACCCATGGGAGCCCACTCCAATTAGATGGCAGTAAAGAGGGTGGTGGTATGGTTTTGACTAAGCTCCAGGGATTCTTTTTTTTCTTTGCAGTAAAAGTGCTACCAGAGCTTCCTCCCGTATCTCCAGTTTCTTCCACTGGCCCTTCTGAAACCACTGGCCTCACAGAAAACCCTACAATCTCCACCAAGAAACCTACAGTTTCCATAGAAAAACCCAGTGTCACCACAGAAAAGCCCACAGTCCCCAAAGAAAAGCCCACCATTCCCACAGAAAAACCCACCATCTCCACAGAAAAACCCACCATTCCTTCAGAAAAACCCAACATGCCCTCAGAAAAACCCACCATTCCCTCAGAAAAACCTACCATCCTCACAGAAAAACCCACCATTCCCTCAGAAAAACCCACCATTCCCTCAGAAAAACCCACCATTTCCACAGAAAAACCCACCGTCCCCACAGAAGAGCCCACCACCCCCACTGAGGAGACCACCACCTCCATGGAAGAGCCTGTCATCCCTACAGAAAAACCCAGCATCCCCACGGAAAAACCCACCATCTCCATGGAAGAGACTATCATCTCCACAGAAAAACCCACCATCTCCCCAGAAAAACCCACCATCTCCATAGAAAAACCCACCATCTCTCCAGAAAAACCCACCATCCCCACAGAAAAACCCACCATCCTCACAGAAAAACCCACCATCTCCCCAGAAAAACCCACCACCCCCACAGAAAAACCCACCATCCCCACAGAAAAACCCACCATCTCCCCAGAAAAACCCACCATCCCCACAGAAAAACCCACCATCCCCACAGAAAAACCCACCATCTCCACAGAAGAGCCCACCACCCCCACTGAGGAGACCACCATCTCCACAGAAGAGCCTGCCATCCCCACAGAAAAACCCAGCATCCCCATGGAAAAACCCACTCTCCCCACTGAAGAAACCACCACCTCTGTTGAAGAGACTACCATCTCCACAGAAAAACTCACCATCCCCATGGAAAAACCCACCATCTCCACAGAAAAACCCACCATCCCCACAGAAAAACCCACCATCTCCCCAGAAAAACTCACCATCCCCACGGAAAAACTCACCATCCCCATGGAAAAACCCACCATCCCCATTGAAGAGACTACCATCTCCACAGAAAAACTCACCATCCCCACAGAGAAATCCACCATCTCCCCAGAAAAACCCACCATCTCCATGGAAAAACCCACCACCCCCACAGAAAAACCCACCATCCCCATTGAAGAGACTACCATCTCCACAGAAAAACTCACCATCCCCACAGAAAAACCCACCATCTCCCCAGAAAAACCCACCATCTCCACGGAAAAACCCACCATCCCCACGGAAAAACCCACCATCCCCACTGAAGAGACTACCATTTCCACAGAAAAACTCACCATCCCCACAGAAAAACCCACCATCTCCCCAGAAAAACTCACCATCCCCACAGAAAAACCCACCATCTCCATGGAAAAACCCACCATCCCCACGGAAAAACCCACCATTCCCACAGAGAAGCTCACAGCCCTGAGGCCACCCCATCCCAGCCCCACAGCCACTGGGCTGGCAGCCTTGGTGATGTCTCCACATGCTCCAAGTGCCCCTATGACCAGTGTGATTCTGGGCACTACCACAACCTCCAGATCCAGTACAGGTATGAGGTGGATGGAGCGTGGGCCAAGGCTGAAAGTCAGAGACAATGACTAGGAGACAGTCAGGGAAAGGGATGCTTCTGGTAGAAGCCTTCTAGTTGCTTCTAGATGCTTCTAGTACTCTCAGAGGAGAGCTGAAGTAGTCCATGGCGACTTCAGAGGAAATGGGGAGGACTGCCCAGAGCGAGAGGGATGGCAGGGCTGGAGTGGGTGGGAATGTCAGGACTCAACCACGAGGCTTCCTTCTCCTTGTTTGTTATTGAGATATAATCCATATTTCATAAAATTCACCCTTTTAAAGTGTACAATTCTAGGCTGGGCACGGTAGCTCAAACCTGTAATCCCAGCACTTTGGGGGGCCAAGGCGAGAGGGTTGCTTGAGCTCAGGAGTTTGAGACCAGCCTAGGCAACATAGTGAGACCCTGTCTCCACTTTAAAATTAAAAAAAAAAAAAAAAATTAGCTGGGTGTGGTGGCGCACGCCTGTAGTCCCAGCTACTCGGGAGGCTGAGGTGGGAGGATCACTTGAGCCTAGGAGGCTGAGGCTGTAGTGAGCCATGATTGTGTCACTGCACTTCAGCCTGGGCAACAGAGCAAGACACCGTCTTAAAAAAAAAAAAAAAAAAAAAAAGCAAAAGCAATTCTGTGGTTTTTAGTATATTCCTAAGGTTGTGCAACCATCATCACTTTCTAATCCAAACACTTTCATCACTCCAAAAAGAAATCCTATACCTATTAGCAGCCACTCCCCACTCTGCCTTCCCCCAGCCCCTGGCAACCACACATTTCTTTCCTATATCCATGGATTTGCCAGTTCTGGACAGTTCATACAAATGGAATCATGCAATATGTGAGCCTTTGTGTTTGGCTTCTTTCACTGAGTGTAATGTTTTCTGGGCCATCCATACTGTAGCATGCATCAGGACTTCATTCCTTTAAAAAAAGTATTTCTGGCCAGGCACGGTGGCTCACGCCTGTAATCCCAGCACTTTGGGAGGCTGAGGTGGGCAGATCACAAGGTCAGGAGATCGAGACCATCCTGGCTAACACAGTGAAACCCCGTCTCTACTGAAAATACAAAAAAATTAGCTGAGCGTGGTGGTGGGTGCCTGTAGTCCCAGCTACTCCAGAGGCTGAGGCAGGACAATGGCGTGAACCCGGGAGGCAGAGCTTGCAGTGAGCCGAGATCATGCCACCGCACTCCAGCCTGGGCGACAAAGTGAGACTCCGTCTCAAAAAATTAAAAATAAAAATAAATAAATAAATAAATGGAGTATTTCTTATTTTTTATATTTTTGAGACAGGGTCTTGCTCTGTCACCCAGGCTGGAATGCAGAGGTGTGATCTCGGCTCACTGCAACCTCCGCCTCTGGGGCTCAAGCAACTATCCTGCCTCAGCCTCCTGAGTAGCTGGGGCCACAGGCCTGCACCACCACGACTGGCTAATTTTTGTATTTTTAGTAGAAACGGGGTTTCACCATGTTGGCCAGGATGATCTTGACCTCCCAAAGTCTTGGGATTACAGGGGTGTAATCCTGTAATTACGCCTCAGCCTCGGCCTCCCAAAGTCTTGGGATTACAGGGATGAGCCACTGTGCCCGGCTCTAGGGTTTCACCCTGTTGGCCAGGCTGTTCTTGAACTCCTGGCCTCAAGTGATCTGTCCGCCTCGGCTTACCAAAGTGCTGGGATTACAGGCGTGAGCCACTGTGCCTAGCCTAAAATTGTTTTATTTTTAAATTTGTTTTGTAGGGATGGGGTCTCACTACGTTGCACAGCCTGGTCTCAAACTCTTGGCCTCAAACAGTCCTCCTGCCTCAGCCTCCCAAAGTGCTGGGATTATAGGTGTGAGCCACCGCACCCAGCCTTCAGGCCTTTTTATGGCTAAATAATATGGTCCTGTTTCCTAGAGAAGAACTTGAGTTTGGGGGTAGAGGAGAGACAGGGAGACTCCCTGAGAAAGCCATGGAATGAAAGCATGACAGAGGCTGTTTTCCCCTTAGAGCGCTGCCCTCCAAATGCCCGCTACGAATCCTGTGCTTGTCCTGCTTCGTGCAAGAGCCCCAGGCCTAGCTGTGGGCCCCTCTGTCGGGGGGGCTGTGTCTGCAACCCTGGCTTTTTGTTTAGTGACAACCACTGCATCCAGGCCTCTTCCTGCAATTGCTTCTACAACAACGACTACTATGAGGTAAGCCCCCCGGGATGCTGGGGTCCCATGAGGGAGATTGATGGCAGAACACCTGGGTTCCAGCTCCATCTGCTCCCCATGTGAAGGGAACGGGGATCACCGGATAGTCCCAAGGGGTCAGCTCAGAAGCAATGGTTACATGATGGCGAAGTTATTCATTCAATCTTTTCTGTTTTTTTGAGACAGGGTCTCGCTTTGTCGCTCAGGCTGGAGAGCAGTGGCATCATAGTGGCTCACTGCAGCCTCCACTTCCCGGGCTCCAGTGATCCTCCCACCTCAGCCTCCCGAGTAGCTGGGACTGCAGGCACATGCCACCATGCCCAGCTAATTTTTGTATTTTTGGTAGAGACAGGGTTTCACCACGTTGCCCAGGCTGGTCTTGAAATCCTGAGTTCAAGCAATCCTCCTGCCTCAGCCTCCCAAAGTGCTGGGATTATAGGCATAAGTCACCGTGTCCGGCTGGGCACATTTCTTTTTTTATTTTATTTTATTTTTTTTTGAGGCAGAGTCTAGCTCTGTCACCCAGGCTGGAGTGCAGTGGCACGATCTTAGCTCACTACAACCTCCACCTCCCGGGTTCAAGCAATTCTCTGCCTCAGCCCCGCAAGTAGCTGGGATAACAGGCTCACGCCACCACGCCTGGCTAATTTTTGTATTTTTAGTAGAGATAGGGTTTCACCATATATTCTTTACGTCTTTAAATCTTTTATCCATATTTATAAAGTGTACACAGTAAGATTTTCTACCTCATATAAGATTATTGTAAAGATGAAATTAAGTCCTAACACATACAATTACTTAATAAGTGTTAATTATTATCATTAGCAATTTATGATAAATATATGCAACCTATTAATTAAAAGTGCATTAAAGGGCCCAGCGTGGTGACTCACAGCTGTAATCCCAACACTTTAGCAGACCGAAGTGGAGGGATTGGTTGAGCCCAGGAGTTTGACGCTGCAGTGAGCTATGATTGTGCCACTGCACTCCAGCCTGGGCGACAGAGTGACACCCTGTCTCAAAAAAAAAAAAAAGAAAAGTGCATTAAGCTATTCATTAATGTCCAGAGCCTCTTCCCAGCTGCAGGTGTTCTTCCCATTGACATCAGAGCTTCTGCTTGTCCCTTTTGGGACTATTATTTCTTTCCCCTGCCCCCTTTAACCAGTCTCCTGGGTCTCTCTGAGTTGCTGCTGAGATTAGCTTCAGCCACAGCCTGGGCAGAAAGATCTGTCAAAACCATTGGCACCAAGAAGCTCTTCCCTCTGCCCTAGGAGGCATGTATTCACTTTTGTTTTTTTGTTTTTTTTTTGACAAACTATTCACTCACAGTCCTCTATTGATGCAAAAACCATTCTAGCTGTGTTTGTTTGTCTGTTTGTTTTTGAGACAGAGTTTCGCTCTTGTTGCCCACGCTGGAGTGCAATGGTGCCATCTCCGCTCACTGCAACCTCCGCCTCCCAGGTTCAAGCGATTCTCCTGCCTCAGACTCCGGAGTAGCTGGGATTACGGGCATGCGCCACCACGCCCAGCTAATTTTGTATTTTTGGTAGAGATGGGGTTTCTTCATGTTAGTAAGGCTGGTCTTGAACTCCCGACCTCAGGCGATCCGCCTGCCTCAGCCTTCCAAAGTGTTGGGATTACAGGCGTGAGCCACCGCGCCTGGCTGTATTCACTTCTAATAGATTCATTTATGCATTCAACAAATGTTCATTTAGTACTTTCTTCAAAGGTGTGTTTTTTTTGTTTGTTTTTTGGGGTTTTTTTTTTTTTGGTAGAGATGGGGTCTGGCTGGTCTATGAACTCCTGGGCTCAACCCATCCTCCCACCTCAGCCTCCCAAAGTGCTGGGATTACAGTGGTGAACCACCGCACCCAGCCTATTTAGTACTTTCTACTCTGCTGGCACTGTGGTCGCCACGAATAGGTTGTGGTCCTTGCCCTCATAATGCCCTCAGATTCAGAGAGACACATGGGGTCTTGGTTTACTCCTTCATTCAGCAAGTATTTACTGAATGAGAGCACTCATGGGAGGGCTAAGATGTTGGGTAAAGACAGATATTGGCTGGGTGCAGTGGCTCATGCCTGTAATCCTAGCACTTTGGGAGGCCAAGGCGGGCGGATCACCTGAGGTCAGGAGTTCGAGACCAGCCTGGCCAACATGGAGAAACCAAGTCTCTACTAAAAATACAAAAATTAGCGAGGCGTGGTGGTGCACACCTATAATTCCAGCTACTCGGGAGGCTGAGGCATGAGAATCGCTTGAACCCGGGAGGTGGAGGTTGCAGTGAGCCAAGATCACGCCACTTCACTCCAGCCTGGGTGACAGAGTGAGACTCCGTCTCAAAAAAAAAAAAAAAAAAAAAAAAAAAAAAAAAAAAACATGGGTGCAGTGGCTCATGCCTGTAATACCAGCATTTTGGGAGGCCAAGGCAGGAGGGTCACTTGATCTCAGGAATTCAACACCAGCCTAGGCAACACAGCAAGACTCCATCTCTCCAAAACGTTAAAAAAAAAAAAAAAAGTCGGGCATGGTGGCATGTGCCTGTAGTCCCAGATACTTGGGAGGTTGAGGCAGGAGGATGGTTTGAGCCCAGGGGGTCAAGGCTGCAGTGAGCCATGATTGCGCCACTGCACTCCAGCCTGGGCAACAGAGTGAGAGACCCTGTCTCTTAAAAAACAAAAACAAAAACAAGTGGGAGGAAAGAAGAGCATTCTGGGGGGAGAGAAAAGCACGTGCAAATGTGCCGTCGTGGTGGGAATATCAAGTAGGTGGTGGGGAGAGGAATCACATGAGGAAGGTCAGGTCTGCATGGGAGAGCAGCCTCTCTCCCGGGCATGGCGGAGGGAAAGGAAGAACAGCCGGGCACGGAGGCTCACGCCTGTAATCCCAGCACTTTGGGAGGCTGAGGCGGGTGGATCACCTGAGGTCAGGAGTTCGAGGCCAGCCTGGTCAACATAGTGAAACCCCGTCTCCACTGAAAATACAAAAATTAGCTGGGCATGGTGGCGGGTGCCTGTAATCCCAGCTACTCAGGAGGCTGAGGCACGAGAATCACTTGAACCTGGGAGGCAGAGATTGCAGTGAGCTGAGATCATGCCATTGCTCTCCAGCTGGGGCGATAGAGTGAGACTCCATCAAAAAAAAAAAAAAAAAGAAAGAAAGAAAGAAAAGAAGGAAGGAAGGGAAGGAAGGAAGGGAAGGAAGGAAGGAAAAGAAAGGAAGGAAGGAAGGAAGGGAGGGAGGGAAGGGCTGGGCACAGTGGCTCATGCCTGTAATCCAGGCACTTTGGGAAGCCAAGGCAGGCAGATCTCCTGAGGTCAGGAGTTTGAGACCAGCCTGGCCAACATGGAAAAGCCCCATCTGTACTAAAAATACAAAAAATTCGCTGGGCGTGGTAGTGGGCACCTGTAATCCCAGCTACTCGGGAGGCTGAAGCAGGAGAATTGCTTGAGCCCTGGAGGTGGAGGTTGCAGTGAGCCGAGATTGCGCCACTGCACTCCAGCTTGGGCAACAGAGCGAGACTCCATCTCAAATAAATAAATAAATAAATAAATAAATGAAAAAGAAAGGCAAAGGGAGAAGTACTCTAGGAGCTATATGACTGTGTGACCTCACATCCCTTTCTCCCAGCCTGGGGCAGAGTGGTTCAGCCCCAACTGCACAGAACATTGCCGCTGCTGGCCGGGCAGTCGGGTCGAGTGCCAGATCTCTCAGTGTGGGACACACACCGTGTGCCAGCTTAAGAATGGCCAGTATGGATGCCACCCCTACGGTGAGAGCCCCTCCCCATGCTGTCCCCGCCTGCCAGCCAGTTGGAGTAGACGTGACGCCAGGATCCCAATCCCTCGCTTGAGCAGAGGATTGGGGGCCTGCCACCGGGCAGCGGGTGGGCCGGCATGTGCGGTCCAGCCTGGAGGAGCCACAGAAGCAGCTTCGCCTGTTCTCCTTCCCCCTCCCAGCAGGCACTGCCACCTGCTTGGTCTACGGAGACCCTCATTATGTCACCTTTGACGGGAGGCACTTTGGCTTCATGGGCAAGTGCACTTACATCTTGGGCCAGCCCTGTGGCAACTCAACAGGTAGGCCCTGGAGATGCCGCTGCGGCCTGGGGGGAGGGTCTGTGGGCAGCGCTGCTAGGCATGGGGCATGGTGGGTGGCAGGAAGGGGCAGGGCACAGATGGGGGAAGAGGCAAGATAGGAGCAAGTTCTTCTGTAAGGTGAGGGTTGAAGGCCAGGCACAGTGACTCACACTGGTAACCTCAGCACTTTGGGAGGCTGAGGCAGGAGGATCACTTGAATCCAGGAGTTTGAGACCAGCCTAGGCAACACAGCAGGACTCTCATCTCCATGAAAAAAAAAATTAAAAATCAGGCCGGGCTCAGTGGCTTACGCCTGTAATCCCAACACTTTGGGAAGCCGAGGTGGGTGGTTCACCTGAGGTCAGGAGTTTGAGACCAGCCTGGTCAACATGGTGAAACCCCGTCTCTACTAAAAATATAAAAAATTAGCTAGGCTTGGTGGCAGGCACCTGTAATCCCAGCTACTTGGGAGGCTGAGGCAGGAGAATTGCTTGAACCTGGGAGGCGGAGGTTGCAGTGAGCCAAGATCGAGCCACTGCACTCCTGCACTCTAGCCTAAGCAGCAAGAGCAAAACTCTGTCTCAAAAAAAAAAAAAAAAAATTAAAAAACCAGCTGGGTATGGTGGGACACACCTATAGTCCCAGCTAGTTGGGAGGCTGAGGCAGGAGGATCGCTTGAGCCCAAGAGTTGGAGGCTGCAGTGAGCTATGTATGATCACACCACTGCACTCCAGCCTGGGTAGCAAAGTGAGATCTTGTCTCGAAAAATAAATAAATACACACATAAATGAAGTTAAAGACAAAAAGCAAAGAAGGCAGTGGCAGTGGTTAGGGAGCACAGACGCCCTGGAGGATGTTCCAGCCACTGAGTGGAGACAGACACGCTGCGGCTGCAGGCTCTTCTGGAAGAGGCAGTCATGGTCTGCTCCTGTGTGGATCTGGCCTCCCCTACTGGACTTTGGGGCTGGTGTCTCGGTGGCGCTCATCTCTCCCTGCGGCGCCAGGCTCAGGGCACTGCTCGCGGCAGATGTTCAGAAATGAGCCACTGGGCTCTCTTCATTCCTCTCCCCACCCAGACCCATTCTTCAGGGTGACAGCCAAGAATGAGGAGCAGGGACAGGAAGGCATGTCCTGCCTGAGCAAAGTCTACATGACCCTGCCCGAGAGCACCGTCACCCTGCTTAAGGGCAGACGCACTCTGGTGAGCCCCATTCCACCCCCACCATCCTTGCAGGGTCTGACTATGTGTCCTGGCCGACCCTTCCAATCCCTGAACCTTTCCACGGATGGGGTTCAACAAGACAGTGACCTGCAATCCCAGCTCCTTGGGAGGCTAAAGTGGGAGGATTGCTTGAGGCCAGGAGTTTGAAGCCAGCCTGGGCAAGATAGCAAGACCCTGTCTCTTAAAAAATAGAAAAAATTAGCCTGGTGTGGTGGCACTTGCCTGTTGTCCCCTCTACTCCAGAGGCTGAGGTGGGAGGATTGCTGGAGCCTGGGAGGTCGAGGCTGCAGTGAGCTGTGATTGCACCATTGCACTCCAGCCTAGGCAACATAGTAAGACACTGTCTCCTAAAAACAAAAACAAAAACAAAACAGTGGTGAGGAAGCTCCAGTCCACTCCTGGTGGATGAGATTGTTAGGCTGCTGTGGATGGTGTCCTGCCTCCCAGCTATGGAAATGAAAGTCTGCTGGGGTCCTCCTTGACCCCCAGCTCTGTCTGTCTCTTGCCTCTGCCCTGCCTTCCAGGTTGGGGGTCAGCAAGTTACTCTCCCAGCCATACCCTCTAAAGGCGTCTTCCTGGGTGCAAGCGGGCGGTTTGTGGAGCTGCAGACGGAGTTCGGTTTGTGGGTGAGATGGGATGGTGACCAGCAGCTGTATGTTACTGTGTCCAGGTAAGGCAGTGTCCCAGCCAGGCAGCTGCCACTTCTTCCTGCTGCCTCTTCTTCCTGCTGCCTCTTCTTCCTGCTGCCCACCCTGCCCACTCCCCTTCCATCCCTGGCACCACTACTTGATCCTTTATGCATTCACGGATGGGAAGCAACCTGCTTAAGTGGCAGGGATCCCTTTGGACCAGGAGACAGGAGAAAATGGTTTCGGGGCATGTGATAGATAGCAGGATGGATGTACATGCTTTGGGAATGTGCTAGAAGGAGCACTAGTGAGTTCTGGAGGCTTTCCGAAGGGCAGTCACCTGGTCCCATTCTCGAAGGAAGAGTGGCTCCCCAGATGGACAAAACAAGGGAAAGCAAGATTCTTCTTCTTCTTTTTTTTGAGACAGGATCTCTCGCTCTGTTCCCTAGGCTGGAGTGCAGTGGTGCTATCTCGGCTCACTGCAACCTCTGCCTCCCAGGTTCAAGCAATTCTCCTGCCTCAGCCTCCCAAGTAGCTGGGATTACAGGCGCACACCACCATGCCCAGCTAATTTTTGTTTTTAGTAGAGACGGGATATCACCATGTTGCCCAGGCTTGTCTCGAACTCCTGACTTCAGGCGATCCTCCTGCCTCGGCCTCCCAAAGTCTTGGAATTACAGGGGAGCCACTGTGCCTGGCGAAAGAAAGACTTTATAAAAATACTTTATAGAGGCCAGGTGCAGGGGTTCCCGCCTGTAGCCCTGAACTTTGGGAGGCTGAGGTGGGAGAATCCCTTGGGGCCAGGAATTCCAGACCAGCCTGGGCAACATAGTGAGACCATATCTCCACAAAAAAATTTAAATATTAGCCAGGCATAGTGGCCTGCACCTATAATCTCAGCATGCTGGGAGGCCGAAGCAAGAGGATCACTTGAGGCCAGGAGTTCCAGACCAGCCTGGACAACATAGTGAGATCCTGTCTCTTAAAAAAAATTAGCTTCTCGTGGTGGTACTTGCCTGTAGTCTCAGCTACTCAGGAGGCTGAGGTGGGAGAATCGCTTGAACCCAGGAGTTGGAGGCTGCAGTGAGCCGAGATTGCACCACTGTGCTCCAGCCTGAGCCACAGAGGGTGACTCTATCTCTAAAATAAATAAAAAAATAAATAAATAATTTGGCCAGGCACGGTGGCTGACACCTGTAATCCCAGCACTCTGGGAGGCCGAGGCAGGCAGATTAGGAGTTTGAGACCAGCCTGGCCAACATGGTGAAACCCCATCTCTACTAAAAATACAAAAAAATTAGCTGGGCGTGGTGGTGTGTGCCTGTAATCCCAGCTACTCGGAAGGCTGAGGCAGGAGAATCACTAGAACCCGGGAGGTGGAGGTTGCAGTGAGCCAAGGTTGCGCCACTGCCCTCTAGCCTAGGTGACAGAGAGAGACTCCATCTGAAAAAAAGGATAAATAAATAAATAAATAAATAAATAAATAAATAAAGTGGGAGTGTTTTAGGGCCAGCAAGGGGTTTGCTGTGGCTGGACAATGAACAGAGGGGAAGGAGGCTTGGGGGAGGGCCATGGGGTCCTCTTGTCCAGTCCGCACCTCTTCATCCTCCTCACGCCCTCTGTTTTGGGATCCCAGCTCCTTGCCTTCTCTGCCACTGCCCCTCGAGGACCGAGGCTTCTTCTCTCCATTAACGCCAGCTCCTCTCCTGTTCCCCTAGCACCTACTCTGGCAAACTCTGTGGTTTGTGTGGGAACTATGATGGCAACAGTGACAATGACCACCTGAAGTCAGACGGCAGCCCAGCAGGAGACAAGGAGGAGCTGGGGAACAGCTGGCAGACGGACCAGGACGAGGACCAGGAGTGAGCAAGGAGGCCTCCCACCGGGGCCCTGGGAAGGTTCCGTCCCCTTCCTGGAACTCTCTTTTTTTTTTTTTTTTTTGAGATGGAGTCTCCTTCTGTCGCTCAGGCTGGAGTGCAGTGGTGCGATCTCAGCTCACTGCAACCTCCGCCTCCCAGGCTCAAGCAATTATCCTGCCTCAGTCTCCCGAGTAGCTGGGATTACAGGCACCTGCCACCACACACAGCTAATTTTAGTATTTTTGTAGAGATGGGGTTTCACCATGTTGGCCAGGCTGGTCTCAAACTCCTGGCCTCAAGTGATCCACCTGCCTTGGCCTCTCAAAGTGCTGGGATTACAGGTGTGAGCCACCACACCACCACGTCCAGCCCTCCCCCCGCCCTTTTTTTTTTTTTTTTTTGAGATGGGATCTCCCTCTGTCTTCCAAGCTGGAGTGCAATGGCACAATCGTGGCTTACTGCAGCCTCAAACTCCTGAGCTCAAGCAATCCTCCCTTCTCTGCCTCCCAAGTAGCTTGGACTACACCATGCCCAGCTAACTTTAACAAAATTTTTTGGTAGACATGGGGTTCTCACCAGATGGGGGGTTGACCAGGCTGCTGGCCCTCCCCAACTGTTTTTTTTTTTTTTTTTTTTTTGAGATGGAGTCTTGCTGTGTCACCCAGGCTAGAGTGTAGTTGTGCAATCTCAGCTCACTGAAACCTCTGCCTCCTGGGCTCAAGTGATTCTCACACCTCAGTCTCCCAAGTAGCTGAGATTATAGGCACATGCCACCCCACCTGTCTGATTTTTGTATTTTTAGTAGAGACGGGGTTTCATCATGTTGGCCAGGCTGGTTTCGAACTCCTGACCTCAGGTGATTTACCTGCCCTGGCCTCCCAAAATGCAAAAGGCCGGGATTACAGGCATCACCACCACACCCAGCCTGTGCCCTCCCTTTAAAAAATGACTGGCATTGCCCCTTTCTCCTCTCTACCCTGGAGACTTCAAGTTGTTCTTTCAGTTGCTCAATATTCTTTTTTGTTTGTTTGTTTGTTTGTTTGTTTTTAGAGACAGGGCCTTGCTCTGTCGCCCAGGCTGGAGTGCAGTGGTTCAATCACAGCTCACTGCAGGCTCCAACTCCTGGGCTCAACAGATTCTCTCACCTCAGCCTCCTGAGTAGCTGGGGCTATGGACGTGCGCCACCAAACCCAGCTAATTTCATATTTATTTTTAAAGAGATGGGATCTCAGTGTGTTACCCAGGCTGGCCTGGAACTCCTGGGCTCAAGCGATTCTCCTTGCCTCGGCCTCCCACAGTGCCTGGTCAGGGCTCGGTGTTCAAACATCCTCTGGGAGGGGTTTCCCAGCTGACAGGCTGGTTTGCCGGTCCCGGCCTGCCAGCCTTGCTGCCTGCTGGGTTAGGGATGAGCTGGAAGCGAGCCTTTGTCTTTAGGGAGTTTGGGGTGGGTCTCTTGCAGGTGTCAGAAGTACCAGGTGGTGAATTCCCCGTCTTGTGATTCATCTCTGCAGAGCAGCATGTCGGGGCCAGGGTTCTGTGGACGGCTGGTCGACACTCATAGCCCATTTGAGTATGAAGGAGGGCAGGCAGGGTCGCACAGGGGCGATGCTTGGCACCTGGGCTCCTCCAAGGCTCTACCCCCTTCCACTGCATTCCCCCTGACTTGGTCACTCCCCTCAGGACATGCCTGCTGCACGTGAAGGCCACTTCCTTCTTCGACAGCTGCATGCTTGATATGTGCGGATTCCAGGGGCTGCAGCACCTGCTATGCACACACATGTCCACCATGACCACCACCTGCCAGGACGCAGGCCACGCCGTGAAGCCCTGGAGGGAACCCCACTTCTGCCGTGAGTTGTGCCAAACTCAGAGGAGAGGCCGGGCACGGTGGCTCACACCTGTAATCCCAGCACTTTGGGAGTCCGAGGCAGGTGGATCATGAGATCAGGAGTTTGGGACCAGCCTGGCCACCACCCCGTCTCTACTAAACATACCAAAATTAGCCAGGCATGGTGGCATATGCCTGTAGTCCCAGCTACACTGGAGGCTGAGGCAGGAGAATCGCTTGAACCCGGGAGGCAGAGGTTGCAGTGAGCCGAGATTGCGCCACTGCACTCCAGCCTGGGCGACAGAGTGAGACTCCATCTCAAAAAATAAAATAAAATAAATAAATAAATAAATAAATAAATAAATAAAAATACAGAAATTAGCTGTGTGTGGCAATGGGTACCTGTAATCCCAGCTACTTGGAGGCTGAGGCAGGAGAATTGCTTGAACCTGGGAGGCGGAGGTTGCAGTGAGCCGAGATTGCACCACTGCACTCCAGCCTGGGTGACAGAATGAGACTCCATCTCAAAAAATAATAAAAATAATAAATAAATAAATATACAAAAATTAGCTGTGTGTGGCAACGGGCGCCTGTAATCCCAGCTACTTGGGAGGCTGAGGCAGGAGAATCACTTGAACCCGGGAGGTGGAGGTTGCAGTAAGCAGAGATTGCGCCACTGCACTACAGCCTGGGCAGTGAGAGCGAAACTCTGTCTTTAAAAAAAAAAAAAAGTGTTTCTGTGCAGCCCAAGTCATCACACGCAGGCACACGGTACAGGCCCTAGGCAGGGGAGGCAACGAGGCTGCCTCCCAGCTCCTGGTGTGGCCCAGCTCTTTGGGGAAGCTGCTTTAGGGCAGGTCTATCCCCTGACTCAGACCTCACAGGTGGCCCCAGTCCCCGACGGGCCAACAGCTCACCTGGGGCATGTCTACACAGCAGCGCTGCCAGTGGTGGGTCCATCTGCTCCCACCATAGGTCTATCTAAGGCTCTCAGGGCAGGCGCCATAGTGCTGGCCCTGCAGCCCCAGGGAGCCAGCCAGGCTCCTTGGGGAAGCTTCTCACAGTCACTCTCTCTTCTCGAGATTGGCCAGAAGCCCGGAGCTGGGACCCTTCCGAACGTGTCCTTCCTGTTTCCCACCCGGCCCCGTGGCTTGTTCGTCTCCTTCTCACCCAAGCTTCTCCCTCCACCAGCAATGGCCTGCCCGCCCAACAGCAAGTACTCCCTGTGTGCGAAGCCATGCCCTGACACCTGCCATTCAGGATTCTCCGGCATGTTCTGCTCAGACCGGTGCGTGGAGGCCTGTGAATGCAATCCGGGCTTCGTCCTCAGTGGCCTCGAGTGCATACCTCGCTCCCAGTGTGGATGCCTCCACCCTGCAGGCAGCTACTTCAAGGTGAGCGGCTGCGTGGACCTCTCAGCCCTGCAGCTAGAAAGGGCCTGCTCCCTGCTTTCACACCCCCTGCAAGCTCTTTCTTTTCTTTTCGTTTCTTGTTTTGTTTTGTTTTTGAGACAGAGTTTTGCTCTGTCGCCAGGCTGGAGTGCAGTGGCACGATCTCGGCTCACTGCAACTTCCGCCTCCTGGGTTCAAGTGATTCTCCTGCCTCAGCCTCCCGAGTAGCTGGGACTACAGGCGTGCACCACCATGCCCAGCTAATTCTTGTATTTTTAGTAGAGACGGGGTAGGGGGCGGTTTCACCATGTTGGCCAGGATGGTCTTGATCTCTTGACCTTGTGATCTGCCCACCTGGGCCTCCCAAAGTGCTGGATTACAGGCATGAGCCACCATGCCTGGCCCTTGTTTTTTGGTTTTTTGTTGTTGTTTTTGGTTTTTTTCTTTTTGAGACAGAGTCTCGATCTGTTGTCCGGGCTGGAGTGCAGTGGCACGGTCTCAGCTCACCGCAACCTCCGCCTCCCAGGTTCAAGCGATTCTCCTGCCTAAGCCTCCCAAGTAGTTGGGATTACAGATGTGCACTACCACGCCAGGCTAATTTTTGTATTTTTAGTACAGATGGGGTTTCTCCATGTTGGCCAGGCTGGTCTCAAACTCCTGACCTCAAGTGATCCACCCGCCTTGGCCTCCCGAAGTGCTGGGATCACAGGCGTGAGCCGCCACACCTGGCCTCGGATAGATCAATTTTGGTTGAAATGATGAACAGACCCAGAAATGATGTAGTGACTGAAAAAACGAATGGATGCCAAGCTTTTGCAGCGAATCTCGGAGCTTCAGGAAGAGAGGATGTCTCCCCACTATTAAGCCAGTGATCTGAACAGCTCTGGTGAGCTCTGGTGTCAGATCTGGGAAAAAACAAAACAAAGCAAAAAAAACACTTTCTCTTCCTTCCCTGCTGTCTTCCCCAGGTAGGGGAGTGGTGGTACAAGCCAGGCTGCAAAGAGTTGTGCGTCTGTGAAAGCAACAACAGAATTCGCTGCCAGCCCTGGAGGTGTAGGGCCCAGGAGTTCTGTGGCCAACAGGATGGTATCTATGGCTGCCATGCCCAAGGTGAGCCATCAGGGTGGAAGGTGAGCTGGGGGCTGCCCAGGCAACACCAGGCAAGGTGATGGGTCCTGCCCAAAGCAGCTTCCCCAGACAGCTGAGTCTCCACCAGGGCCTGGGAGGGGCAGCAGGGGCAGCATTTTCAAGGACCCAAAGGGTGAGGTTGGGGACGTCAGTGCTTCTCTTAGGCAGCTCCAAGCCAAGCCAACCACACTTCCTAGGGAAACACCACATCTGTGGGTGGGCCGTGGGGACCATGCCAATGTGGACTCTCCAGGATGGCAGCTCTGAGTCAAAGCTTCCGGGGCGTGGAGGAGTGAGACTGTGAACTCCATCTTCTTCTCCACAGGTGCCGCCACCTGCACAGCCTCGGGTGACCCCCACTACCTGACCTTCGATGGCGCCTTGCACCACTTCATGGGCACCTGCACCTATGTCCTGACCCGGCCTTGCTGGTCCAGGTCCCAAGACAGCTATTTTGTTGTGAGCGCCACCAACGAGAACCGCGGGGGGAACCTGGAGGTCTCCTATATCAAAGCCGTCCACGTGACAGTCTTTGACCTCAGCATCTCACTGCTCAGAGGCTGTAAGGTCATGGTGGGTGTCTTCCTCCTGCCTCCTGGACCCTGAACACCCAGCCTGCTTGCTTCTCTCCTGTGCCCCTCCTTGCCCGCATGCCCACCTCTCTGGCTCCTTAGAGCACCTGGGAGGCACCTGCAGCTGACCCAGTCCCTCTTGTTTGGACTCCCTCCTCCCTCTGTGAAATACCCACCAGCACCAGCCCCTCCTGCTCCCAGTTTTTTGCCGTTTTTTTTTTTTTTTTTTTTTTTTTTTTGAGACAGGGTCTTGCTCTATCACCCAGGCTGGAGTGCAGTGGTGCAATCATAGCTTATTGTGGCCTTGACCCCCTGGGCTCAAGTGATCCTCCCACCTCGGCCTCCTAAGTAGCTGCAACTATAGGCATGCACCACCTGCACGGCTAATTTTTTTTTTTCACTTTTTGTAGAGACGGGCTTTCTCCATGTTGCCCAGGCTGATCTCGAGATCCTGGGCTCAAGCGATCCTCCGCCTCGGCCTCCCGAAGTGCTGGGTTTGCAGGCATGAGCCCCCGTCCTTGCCTTTATCCCGAGTTATTTCCTGACTCTCCTTTCTACATCCTCCCTGCCTCTGCAGCTGAATGGCCATCGGGTGGCCCTACCTGTGTGGCTTGCACAAGGCCGGGTGACCATAAGGCTCAGCAGCAACTTCGTCCTCCTCTACACGAACTTTGGGCTCCAAGTTCGCTACGACGGGAGCCACTTGGTGGAAGTGACAGTCCCCTCCTCCTATGGCGGCCAGCTCTGTGGGCTGTGTGGTGAGTTTCCTGGGCACCTGCGGGGAAAGCTGGGACAATGAGTAGGCGTGTGACCTGGTCCCAGCTCCCCCAACATCTCTGTGAGGTGTTCTAAGTACTTGTCAACTGACTAATTGGTTGAGGACATTAGGCATGAAGGTAGGAATTAAGGGAAGACGGAGATGAAGAGACAGAAAGGGGCCAGGCGCGGTGGCTCATACCTGTAAATGCAACACTTTGAGAGCCCGAGGAGGGTGGATCACTTGAGGTCAAGGGTTCGAGACCAGCCTGGCCAACATGGCAAAAACCTGTCTCTACTAAAAATACAAAAATTAGCCAGGCATGGTGGTGCATGCCTGTAATCCCAGCTATTTGGGAGGCTGACGCGGGAGAATCGCTTGAACCTGGGAGGTGGACGTTGCAGTGAGCTGAGATCGCGCCACTGCACTCCAGCCTGGGTGTCAGAGCAAGACTCCATCTCAAAAAAGAAGAAAAAGAGACAGAAAGGGTTAACCTTGCTATGTAGAATGAAAAGTGAGGGTGCCAGGAGGATGGTGGCCCTGGGGCCTGGCCTGCTGGGGGGCCCCTTGTTGCCTGTTTTAACGACTCCCTCCTCTAGGGAACTACAACAACAACAGCTTGGATGACAACCTGCGCCCCGACAGAAAGCCTGCAGGCGATTCCGTGCAGCTTGGGGCCGCCTGGAAGTTACCTGAATCCTCTGAACCTGGGTGAGCTGGGGGTCGGGGGAGCCAGGCAGGAGGGGCTGGGCCTGGGAAGGGCCTCGGGGGGCAGCTTGGAAGTGTCCTCTGTGTGTCCCCACTCCCTCTGTGCTGTACCTCCCTACTGGCAGGAAACTGGCAATCTCTCCTGTTTAGACTCTCCAAGATTGGAGTTGGTAAGAAGCTGTTCTGACTTCCCACGCCCACGCCTGCTGATTTCTCCCATGCTTAGTGATCTCTTTGGAGGGCCCACTTGGGAAGTTCACCCTGAGGTCTAGCCTTTTCCCTTCCTGCTGCATCTCCTGGCCTTCCTACTTGAGGGCACCGTTTTGTCCTCTTCTCCTGTATCCCTCTCTCTTTCCCTGTCCACTTTTTGTTTTGTTTTGTTGTTTTTGAGACAGAGTCACGCTCTGTCACCCAGGCTGGAGTGCAGTGGCACGATCTCAGCTCACTGCAACTTCTGCCTCCCAGGTTCAAGTGATTCTCCTGCCTCAGCCTCCCAAGTAGCTGGGATTACAGGCACTTGCCACCACGCCCGGCTAATTTTTGTATTTTTATTTGAGACAGTGCTTCTCCATGTTGGCCAGGCTAGTCTCAAACTCCTGACCTCAGGTGATCTGCCTGCCTTGGCCTCCCAAAGTGCTGGGATTACAGGTGTGAGCCACTGCACACAGCCCCCTGTCCACTTTTGCTTCGGTTTGGGAGACGGTTCCTCAGGCCCTCAGGTCTTGTCTTGTTTTGTCTTGTCTTTTTTTTTTCTTTTCTTTCCTTTCCTTTCCTTTCCTTCTCTTTCCTTTCTTCCTTCCTTTCTTCCTTCTTCCTTTCCTTTCCTTTCCTTTTTTTCTTTTCTTTTCTTGAGACAGGGTCTTGCTCTGTTGCCCAGGCTGGAGTGCAGTGGTGCAATCATAGCTCACTGAAGCCTCCAACTGCTGGGCTCAAGCCATCCTCCCACCACAGCCTCCTGAGTAGCTGGGACTATAGACACATGCCACCACGCCCGGCTAATTTTTAAAAATTTTGTGTAGAGATAGGATCTCACTATGTTGCCCAGGCTGGTCTTGAACTTCTGGTCTCAAGCGATCCTCCTGCCTTGGCTTCCCAAAGTGCTGGGATTATAGGCATGAGCCACTGCACCCAACCTGTAGCCCTCAGTTTCTATTCTCTCTCATTTAGCTGTTTCCTTGTGGGTGGCAAGCCCTCCAGCTGCCAGGAGAACAGCATGGCAGACGCCTGGAACAAGAACTGTGCGATCTTAATAAACCCTCAGGGTAAGACATGTCCCTGCTGGCCCTTTTTCCTCCCTGAAGGACAGGAGGCTGGGGAGGGAGTCTAGTCAGGGAGGGAGAAACAACAAGACCAGAAACAGATGGAAAAGCATGAGGAAGGCAAATGGGAACACAGGGCCAGCCAGCAGTCACCTTCTTGGGACCTATGACTGATGGGTCTGTATTTGTGTCTCAGGCAGTAGATAAATCCGGGATTTCTTTTTTTTTTTTCCTATTAAAAATGTTTTAATAGGCTGGGCGCAGTGGCTCATGCCTGTAATCCCAGTACTTTGGGAGGCCGAGGAGGGCAGATCCCGAGGTCAGGAGTTCGAGACCAGCCTGGCTAGCATGGTGAAACCCCGTCTCTACTAAAAATACAAAAAATTAGCCAGGCAGCCGGGCGCAGTGGCTCACGCCTGTAATCTCAGCACTTTGGGAGGCCGAGGTGGGCGGATCACGAGGTCAGGAGATCAAGACCATCCTGGCTAACACAGTGAAACCCCGTCTCTACTAAAAATACAAAAAATTAGCTGGGCCTGGTGACGGGCACCTGTAGTCCCAGCTACTTGGGAGGCTGAGGCAGAAGAATCGCTTTAACCTGGGAGGCAGAGGTTGCAGTGAGCCGAGATTTCGCCATTGCACTCCAGCCTGGGCGACAGAGTGAGACTCTGTCCCAAAAAAAAAAAAAAAAAAAAAGTTTAATAGAGATGGGGGAGTCTCACTATGTAGCCCAGGCTGTTCTCGAACTATGGACCCCAAGGGATCCTCCCCCTTGGCCTCCCAAGTAGTTGGGATGACAGGCATAAGCCACCATGCCTGGCCGTTTTTTCTTTTTTCTTGTTTTTTAGAGACAAGGTCTCACTCTGTTGCCCAGGCTGGAGTGCAGTGGCACGATCACAGCTCACTGCAGGCTTTAACTCCTGGGCTCAAGTAATCCTCCCGCCTCAGCCTTCAGAGTAGCTGGGACCACAGGCATGCACCACCATGCCCAACTAATTTTTTTTTTCTCACTCTGTTGCCCAGGCTGGAGTGCAATGGTGTGATCTCGGCTCACTGCAACCTCTGCCTCCCAGGCGCAAGCTATTTTCCCACCTCAGCTTCCCAAGTAGCTGGGATTACAGGCCTGTGCCACCACACCCGGCTATTTTTTGTATTTTTAGTAGAGACAACATTTCACCATGTTGGCCAGGCTGATCTTGAACTCCTGACCTCAAATGATCCACCTGCCTCGGCCTCCCAAAGTGCTGGTATTAAAGGCATGAGCCACCGTGCCTGGCCTAATTTTTAAATATTTTCTGGAGATGAGGTTTTGCTATGCAGCCCAGGCTGGTCTTGAACTCCTGGGCTCAAGTGATTCTCCTGCTTTGCCCTCCTAAAGTGCTGAGGTTACAGGCGGGAGCCACCACACAAATCTGGGTTTTGTTTGTTTGTTTTGTTTATATTCTCTGTCACCCAGGTTGGAGTGCAATGGCACAATCATAGCTCATCCTCCTGCCTCAGCCTGCTGAGTAGCTGGGACTACAGGTGTGCACCACCATGGCCGGCTAATTTTTGTACAGACACAGTTTCACTGTATTGCTCAGGCTGGAAAATCCAGGAGGTTTTTTTTTTGTTTTTTTTTTTTGTTTTTTTTTTTTGAGACGGAGTCTTGATCTGTTGCCCAGGCTGGAGTGCAATGGCACAATCTCAGCTCACTGCCACCTTTGCCTCCTGGGTTCAAGAGATTCTCCTGCCCCAACCTCCCGAGTTGCCTGGACTACAGGTGCCCTCTACTATGCCCTGCTAATTTTTGTATTTTTAGTAGAGATTGGGTTTCACCATGATGGTCAGGCTGGTCTCAAACTCCTGACCTCAAGTGATCTGCCCACCTCGGCCTCCCAAAGTGCTGGGATTACAGGTGTGAGCCACTGTGCCTGGTGGGAAAATCCAGGTTTTGATTGAAGTGGATGTCGAATCAGCCCCAGGGAAGCCACATGGCCCTGTTCCTTCCCGGCCCCTCCCCTGGCTCATCTGCCTTCTCTCTTCCTGCAGGACCCTTCTCTCAATGTCACCAGGTGGTGCCTCCCCAGTCCAGCTTTGCCAGTTGCGTGCATGGTCAGTGTGGGACCAAGGGCGACACCACAGCCCTGTGCCGCTCCCTGCAGGCCTACGCGTCCCTGTGTGCCCAGGCTGGCCAGGCCCCTGCCTGGCGGAACAGAACCTTCTGCCGTGAGTGATTGGCCACCTGTTCCCACAGCCCATAGGCACCCTCCAGAATTCTGCCCTCCCTTTCTTCCCCTAAATTCTTTTTTTTTTTTTTTGAGACGGAGTCTCGCTCTGTTGCCCAGGCTGGAGTGCAGTGGCGCAATCTCGGCTCACTGCAACCTCTACCTCCTGTGTTCAAGCCAAGATGGGTGAATCACCTGAGGTCAGGAGTTGGAGACCAGCCTGGTCAACATGGTGAAACCCCGTCTCTATTAAAAATACAAAACTTGGCCAGGTGTGGTGGCAAGCACCTGTAATCAGCTACTCAAGAGGCTGAGGTGGGAGAATCGCTTGAACCTGGGAGGCAGAGGTTGCAGTGAGCCGAGATCACACCACTGCACTCCAGCCTGGGCAACAAGAGTGAAACAAAAAACAAGAGTGAAAAACAAAACAAAACAAAAAGTTCTGGCAATAGATGGTGGTAATGGCAGCATGACAATGTGACTGTACTTAGTGCTGTTGAAGTGTACACTTAAAAAATTGTTGCCGGGCGCAGTGGCTCACGCCTGTAATCCCAGCACTTTGGGAGGCCGAGGCAGGTGGATCACGAGGTCAGGAGATCGAGACCATCCTGGCTAACACGGTGAAACCCCGTCTCTACCAAAAATACAAAAAATTAGCCAGGCGTGGTGGTGGGCGCCTGTAGTCCCAGCTACTCGGGAGGCTGAAGCAGGAGAATGGCGTGAATCTGGGAGGTGGAGCTTGCAGTGACCCAAGATCATGCCACTGCACTCCAGCCTGGGCGACAGAGCGAGACTGTCTCCAAGAAAAAAAAATTGTTAAAATTGTAGATTTTATGTCTGTTTTTTTTTTTTTTTTTTTTTTTTTTGCTTTTGAGAGTCTCGCTGTCACCTAGGCTGGAGTGCAGTGGTCTGACCTCGCCTCATTGCAACCTCTGCCTCTCAGGTTCAAGAGATTCTCGTGTCTCAGCCACCCAAGTAGCTGGGACTACAGGCGTGTGCCACCACGCCCGGGTAATTTTTGTATTTTTAGTAGAGTCGGTTTTTCACCATGTTGGCCAGCCTGTTCTCGAACTCCTGACCTCAGGTGATCCACCTGCCTCGGCCTCCCAAAGTGCTGGGATTACATGTGCGAGCTACCGCTCCTGGCCACTACTAGGAGCTTTTGATGCCCCAAGGTTTGGGGGCTGGACATGCCACCCCACTCTTCCTAATGCTGTCATTTTCTTTAGCTATGAGGTGCCCACCTGGCAGCAGCTACAGCCCCTGCGGCAGTCCCTGCCCAGCCACCTGCAGCAGCATAAACAACCCGAGGGACTGCCCCAAAGCACTGCCCTGTGCTGAGAGCTGTGAATGTCAGAAAGGCCACATCTTGAGTGGAACCTCCTGCGTGCCCCTTGGCCAGTGTGGCTGCACTGACCCAGTGGGCTCCTACCACCCGGTGAGAGGCCAGCTAGGAGGGGCCCCGCCCTTTCCAGGCCCACATGTTTGGGGTCAGGGCAAGCTCAGGAGAGGCAGGAGGAAGGCTCAGAACCTGGGAGGGGCAGGGCTGGCCAAGGCTGGGGGGCGAGGAGGAAGGGCAGATGCTGCACCCAGCTTCAACTGGGGCATTGGCCCATCTCCCAATTCCAACTTTCTGTTGGCTCAGCTGATCCCTGTGGCCCACAGGTCGGGGAGCGCTGGTACACAGAGAACACCTGCACCAGGCTCTGCACCTGCTCCGTCCACAACAACATCACCTGCTTCCAGAGCACCTGCAAACCCAACCAGATATGCTGGGCCCTGGATGGGCTGCTCCGTTGTCGGGCCTCAGGTAGGAGGACCACGGTGATGGGGGGACTCCACAGCCCTGAGGCCCACTCTCCCAACTCCCCAACAGACTCCCTGCTGCCTGTAGCACTGGGTTTCAGGTTTCGACTGGTAACTCTGCTGCACCCAAGAGCTTCTGGTGGGTAAGATGACCTCCAACTGCTGAGAAGGGAACCTTGGGGCTCACCCATCCTTCTCCTGTAGCGGCCACCAACTTAGATGGGATATTATAAATCCTTCCCTGGGGCCAGACGCCATGGCTCACACTTGTAATCTCAGCACTTTGGAAGGCCAAGGCGGGCGGATCACTTGAGACCAGGAGTTCAAGACCAGCCTGACCAACATGGCTAAACCCCGTCTCTACTAAAAATACAAAAATTAGCCTATAATCCCAGCTACTCGAGAGGCTGAGGCAGGAGAATTGCTTGAACCCAGGAGGCAGAGGTTGCAGTGAGCAGAGATCGTGCCATTGCACTCCAGCCTGGGCGACAAAACTCCGTCTCTAAATAAATAAATCTTTTCCTGGAGGCCAGGCATGGTGGCTCATGCCTGTAATCCCAGTGGTTTGGGAAGCTGAAGTGGGAGAATCACTTGAGGCTAGTAGTTCAAGACCAGCCTGGGCAACATAGTGAGACCCCATCTCTACAAAAAAATAAAAGCTAAAAAGTTAAAAAGTAAAATTAAAGACATTGCACCTGTAGTCCCTGCTACTTGGGAGGCTGAGGTAGGAGGATCTCTTGAGCCCAGGAATTAGAGTCTGCATGCCAGCCTGGGTAACAGAACAAGACCCTGTCTCTAAAAAAAAATTTTTTTTAATTAGTTGAATAGGGTACTTCATGCCTGTAGTCCCAGATACTCTGGAGGCTGAGGTAGGAGGACCACTTGAGCCCAGGAGTTTGAGGCTGCAGTGAGCTATGACCATATGCCATTGCATTCCAGCCTGGGTGACAGAGAGAGACCATGTCTCAAATTAAAAAAAAAAAAATCCTTCCTCCAAAGAATCATGCCCCTCCTTCACCCGTAAACCTCACCACGCCTCCTAGCCCTGGCCCTGGGGTTTTTTGTTTGTTTGTTTGTTTGTTTTTGATGCAGTGTCTCTGTTGCCTGGGCTGGAGTGCAGTGGTGCAATCTCGGCTCACTGCAACCTCCATCTCCCTGGTTCAAGCGATTCTCCTGCCTCAGCCTTCCAAGTAGCTGAGATTACAGGCACACGTCACCACACCCTAATTTTTTTGTATTTTTTTTAGTAGAGACGGGTTTTTACCATGTTGGTCAGGCTGGTATCAAACCAGCCCACCTTGGCCTCCCAAAGTGCTGGGATTACAGGCATGAGCCACTGCGCACAGCCGGACCTGGGGTCTTGACTCTTTTCTGGAAGGCAGGGAAAACCCAGGACTAGTTTCCCAGGGACCCTGTACCTGCCAGAGGAGCGTCATAGCCCAGCTGTCTCTCTGTCCTCCCAGGTATGGGAGTGTGTCAGCTCCCAGGGGAGTCCCACTACGTGAGCTTTGATGGTAGTAACCATTCTATCCCGGACGCCTGCACTCTTGTCCTGGTGAAAGTGTGCCACCCCGCCATGGCCTTGCCCTTCTTCAAGATCAGTGCCAAGCATGAGAAGGAGGAAGGTGGAACTGAGGCTTTCCTCCTTCATGAGGTCTACATTGACATCTACAATGCCAAGGTCACCCTGCAGAAGGGCCACCGTGTGCTGGTGAGCTGGGTGTGGTGACCGGGGCTGGGAGGGAGTGCTGGGGAGGGGACTCTTGTCCCTGCTCCTACTCACCGTCACTGTCCTCCTGTTTAGATCAACAGCAAACAGGTCATCCTCCCCGCCATCTCCCAGATCCCTGGGGTCAGTGTCAAGTCCAGCAGCATCTACACCATTGTTAACATCAAGATCGGGGTGCAAGTCAAGTTTGACGGGAATCATCTCTTAGAGATTGAAATCCCCACAACCTACTATGGAAAGGTGAGGAAAACATCTGGCTCTCCTTGCTGGGGAGGCAGCCCCAGGGAGATTGGTGGCCGGCAGGGATGGGGGACAGTGTTCGCATCGTGCCTGCCCAAAGAGGCCACTCCTCAGGATGGAGCAGGGCAGTGGAGGAGTGCGCCTTTCTGTGTAGGATGGACAAGAGTGTTTCCAGGAAAAAACAGGAAAAACCATTCTGCCCGGGCATGGTGGCTCACGCCTGTAAGCTCAGCACTCTGGGAGGCCGAGGCATGTGGGTCACCTGAGGTCAGGAGGTCGAGACCAGCCTGGCCAACGTGGTGAAACCCCGTCTCTATTAAAAAAAAAAAAAAATTAGTTGGGGGTGGTGGTGCCCACCTGTAATCCCAGCTGCTCGGGAGGCTGAGGCAGGAGAGTTGCTTGAACCTGGGAGGCGGATAGTGAAGTGAGCTGAGATCATGCCACTGCACTCCAGGCTGGGTGACAAGAGTGAAACTCGAAGGAAGGGAGGGAGGGAGGGAGGGAGGGAGGAAAACTGCTCTCGTGAGGGAAGGAAAGAAGGAAGGGAGAAAAACTGTTCTCGTGCTTCCCCAGCACCGAAAAACCACTCTCCCCTGCCAGGTCTGCGGCATGTGTGGGAACTTCAATGATGAGGAAGAGGACGAACTAATGATGCCCAGCGATGAAGTAGCAAATAGTGACGGTGAATTTGTGAACAGTTGGAAAGATAAGGACATTGACCCAAGGTAGTGGTCCCCTAAGACCCTCTAGCTTTTCTTTCTTTTTCTTTGTCTTTCTTTCTTTCTGCCTTCCCTTCCCTTCCCTTCCCTCCCCTCCCCTCCCCTTCCTTTCTTCCTTTCTCTCTTTCTCTTTCTTTTCTTTCTCTCCTTTCTTTCGTTCTTTTTTTTCTGAGACAGAATCTTGCTCTGTCACCCAGGCTGGAGTGCAGTGGTATGATCTCAGCTCACTGCAACCTCCGCCTCCCGGGCTCAAGTGATACTCCTGCCTCAGCCTCCCAAGTAGCTGGGATTACAGGCACCCGCCACCATGCCTGGCTACTTTTTGTAGTTTTTAGTAGGGACGGGGTTTCACCATATTGGCCAGGCTGGTCTCAAGCTCCTGACCTCAGGCAATGTGGCCGCCTTGGCCTCCCGAAGTGCTGGGTAATCATGAGCTACTGTGCCTGGACCCTCTAGCTTTTCTTTTTTTCTTTTTCTTTTTGAGATGGAGTTTTGCTCTGTCACCCAGGCTGGAGTGCAGTGGCTCAATCTTGGCTCACTGCAACCTCTGTTTCCGGGGTTCAAGCAATTCTCGTGCCTCAACCTCCCGAGTAGCTGGGATTACAGGTGCACACCACCACGCCCCACGCCTGGCTAATTTGTATATTTTAGGTAGAGACGGAGTTTCATCATGTTGGTCAGGCTGGCCTTGAACTCCTGACCTCAAGTGATCCGCCCCACTCAGCCTCCCAAAGTGCTAGGATTACAGGCATGAGCCACTGTGCCTGGCCACCCCTCCAGCTTTTCATAGCGACATGAGCTAGGGAGCCAGACTGTAGGGCACACCTGGGGCAGGAAGACCAGAATGTTCCTTTTTTCTTCTACAATTTTTAAATTTTTTGTAGAGACAGGGTCTTGCCACGTTTGCCCAGGCTGGTCTCAAACTCCTGGGCTCAAATGATCCTCCCGCCTCGGCCCCCCAAAGTGCTGGGATTACAGGCCAGAATGTTGCTTTGTGTGTGTGATTTGAGGGCGATGACTTCTGGGCATTCTGGGGCGATGTGTGTAATTGATCCATCTCAAGGCTGCTAGAACCCACTTGAGGAAATGTGAAAGCTTCCTTTCCTCGCTTAGAAACCTTGGAGGAGGAGCAGGAGCAGAGGCTCATGCCTGTGATTCCAGCACTTTGGGAGGCCAAGACTGGAGGATCACTTGAGGCCAGGAGTTTGAGACCAGCCTAGGCAGCATAGAAAGACCCCGTCTTTACAAAAAATTAAAAACAAAAATTAGCCAGCCATGGTGGCACATGCCTGTAGTCCCAGCTATTTGGGAGGCTTCAGCAGGAAGATTGGTTGAGTCCGAGATTTGAAGGCTACAGTGAGCTATGATTGCATCACTGCACTCCAGCCTGGACGACAGAGCAAGACGCTGTCTTAAAAAGTTTAAAAACAGCCGGGTGCAGTGGCTCACGCCTCTAATCCCAACACTTCGTGAGGCCAATGTGGGAGGATTGCTTGAGCCTAGGAGTTTGAGACCAGCCTGGGCAACATAGCAAGACCTCATCTCTACAGAAAAAAAAAAAAAAAAAGGAAAGGAAGAAAAATAACCAGGTGTGGTTAGTCCCAGCTACTCACAAGGCTGAGGTGGGACGATCCCTTGGGCCTGGGAGATTGAAGTTGCAGTGAGCCTTGATCACACCACTGTACTCCAGACTGGGCGACAGATTGGGAAGCAAAAAAGGAAATCTGAGAGAAGACGAGGCCGATGGAAGATTGGCCAGAGCTCAGACCAGCTTCCCTGTGAACACCAGAAGGGTTAGGAGGGTGGGGAATCCCTGAGAGGTCTCTCTGGGTCATTTGGGAGCACCAGATCATTGTCATAGGGCCAGGCGTGGTGGCTCAGGCCTGATATCTCAGCACTTTGCGAGGCCGAGGCGGGTGGATCACTTGAGGCCAGGAGTTCAAGACCAGCCTTGCCAACATGGTGAAACCTCGTCTCTATTAAAAATACAAAAACTAGCCGGTCATGGTGGCGGGTGCCTGTAATCCCAGCTACTCAGAAGGCTAAGGCAGGAGAATCGCTTTAACCTGAGACGTAGAGGTTGCAGTGAGCCAAGATCACACCACTGAACTCCAGCCTGGGCGATACAGTGGGACCTTGTCTCCAGATAAACCAAAACCAAAAATTAGCTAGGCATGGTGGCGGGTGGCTGTAATCCCGGCTACTCGGGAGGCTGAGGCAGGAGAATCGCTTGAACCCGGGAGGCGGAGGTCTCAGTGAGCCAAGATTGCACTACTGCACTCCAGCCTGGGTGACAGAGTGAGACTCTGTCTCCAAAAAAAAAAAAAAAAAAAAACTTGGTCGGGCGTGGTGGTGGGTGCCTGTAGTCTCAGCAACTCGGGAGGCTGAGACAGGAGAATCGCTTGAACATGGGAGGGAAGGCAGAGGTTGCAGTGAGCTGAGACTGTTGCATTGCACTCCAGCCTGGGCAACAGAGCAAGACTCCCCCTAAAGAAAAAAAAATTTTGTGTCATAGTAGGGGGACGGCTGTCCCTAGGCTGATTCTTTTCCCTTCCCAGTTGTCAGAGTCTCCCGGTAGATGAGCAGCAGATTCCAGCGGAACAGCAGGAGAACCCGAGTGGAAACTGCAGGGCGGCCGACCTCCGCAGGGCGCGGGAAAAGTGCGAGGCAGCGCTCCAGGCTCCTGTGTGGGCCCAGTGCGCCTCCCGCATAGACCTCACGCCCTTCCTGGTGGACTGTGCAAACACCCTCTGTGAGTTGGGAGGTCTCTACCAGGCCCTCTGCCAGGCTCTGCAAGCCTTCGGGGCCACCTGCCAGAGCCAGGGGCTCAAGCCCCCACTCTGGAGAAACAGCAGCTTCTGCCGTGAGTGTGCCCTGCTGTCACCCCAAACCCCTCCCAAACCCCCTTTCCCTCTCTGCTTCCCTGAGAGCTCCCTCACTCTCCTTCCTGTTCGTTCCTGACTAACTCAGCCCTCATTGTTTCTTTGACAAGGACTATTTTTAAATTTTTATATAAAATTTTTTTTGCTGGGTGTGGTGGCTCACGCCTATAATCCCAGCACTTGGGGAGGCCAAGGTGGGTGGATCACCTGAGGTCAGGAGTTCAAGACCAGCCTGGCCAACATGGTGAAACCCCATCCTACTAAAAATACAAAATCAGCCGGGTGTGGTGGCACATGCCTATAATCCCAGCTACTTGGGAGGCTGAAGCAGGAGAATGGCTTGAACCTGCGAGGCAGAGGTCGCAGTGAGCCGAGATTGTGCCATTGCACTCCAGCCTGGGCAAAAAGGAGCAAAACTCCGTCTCAAAAAAAAAAAAAAATTTTGATACAGGGTCTCATTCTGTCGCCCAGGCTGGAGTGCAATGGCATGATCTCACCTCACTGCAACCTCTGCCTCCTGGGTTCAAGTCATTCTCCTGCCTCAGCCTCCTAAGTAGCTGGTACTACAGGCGTGTGCCACCACATCCGGCTAATTTTTGTGTTTTTAATAGAGATGGGGTTTCACCATGTTGGCCAGGCTGGCCAGAAACCTTTCTTCTTTCCTCCTAGCAGACAACTGGGCAAACTTCTGTAGCATTTTACTTAAAAAAAACAAAATTATTGAGGTTATTCCCATAGCATACTATTCACTCTTTTAAAAGTGTCTTTTAGCCGGGCGCGGTGGCTCATGCCTGTAATCTCAGCAGTTTGGGAGGCCAAGGCAGGTGGATCACCTGAGGTCAGGAGTTAGAGACCACCCTGGCCAACATGGTGAAACCCCGTCTCTACTAAAAATACAAAAAATTAGCCAGGAGTGGTGGTGGGCGCCTGTAATCCCAGCTACTCGGGAGGCTGAGGCAGGAGAATTGCTTGAACCTGGGAGGCGGAGGTTGTAGTGAGCCGAGATCGCGCCGTTGCACTCCAGCCTGGGCAAAAAGAGCAACACTCCATCTCAAAAAAAAAAAAAAAAGTGTCTTTTAGTATCTTGATAAAGTTGTGCAACCATCACTACTATATAACGCCAGAAACTTTTACAATTTAAAACAGGAATTCAATAGAGTTTTTTTTAATAGGTAACACATTTGCAGGATTCAAAAACGTATAAAGTATTAAAAAATTTAAAATACTTTTAAAGTATTAAAAGATACCCAGTAGGTTGGGTGTGATGGCTCATGCCTATAATCTCAGCAATTTGGGAGGCTGAGGTGGGTGGATTGCTTGAAACCAGGAGTTTGAGACCAGCCTGGGCAACATAGTGAGACCCAATCTCTACAAAAAATTACCAAAGTAGCTGGGTATGGTGGTGCATGCCTGTGGTCCCAGCTACTTGGGGGGCTGAGGTGGGAGGATCACTTGAGCCCAGCAGTGAACTGTGATTGCATCCCTGCACTCAAGTCTGGGTGACAGAGTGAGACTCTATCTCAGAAAAAAAAAATTCTCCCCCAAAAACAAAAAAAGATACCAGTGTACTGTCTCCCTCCCACCCTCACCCCATGGGCCTGGTTCATGTCTCAGTATTTTTCCCAAGACCACTTATTTATGCATATATAAACAAATTCAAATTTATATTCGTGGCTGGGTGCAGTGACTGACACCCGTAATCCAAGCACTTTGGGAGTCCAAGAAGGGAGGATTGCTTGAGGCCAGGAGTTTGAGACCAATCTGGGCAATATAATGAGACCCCCGCATCGCTACAAAAAAATTAAAAAAACAAAAGACAAGAAAACTATATGCTCTGTGCTTTTGGAGTTTTGCCAATCTGAGAATTGAAAAACAACGTCTTATTATTATTTTTTTGCCAGTGTTTCATAAGAAGGTTTATTTTATTTTATTTTTATTTTATATATATTTTTTGAGACAGAATCTCGCTCTATCACCAGGCTGGAGTGCAGTGGTGTGACCTTGGCTAGCTGCAACTTCCACCTTCTGGGTTCAAAAAATTCTCCTGCCTCAGCCTCCCAAGTAGCTGGGACTGCAGGCACGCACCACCACACCCAGCTAATTTTTGTATTTTTAGTAGAGATAGGGTTTCACCATGTTGGCCAGGTTGGTCTCGATCTCTTGACCTTGTGATCTGCCTGCCTTGGCCTCCCAAAGTGCTGGGATTACAGATGTGAGACACCTCAACCGGCCAAGAAAGTTTATTTTTCTTTAAAGCACTCTCGCGTTCCAGGAGCAAAGCAGAGGTGCAGGGGGCGCTGCAGAGCTTCTCAGGGCCAGTGGAGGCAACATGAGCACAGCAGCCTGAGCTGGCTGAAGGGTCAGGGTGAAAGCAGCACACAGGTCCCGTGCAGAAGGGGGCCGCTGCTCAGCTGCCCCACAGCTGCTGGGCATCACTGTGGGTCCAGTGTGACCAGATCCTCTGATTTTTTTTTTTGAAAGAAGCTATAAGCCTGAGTTTTTATTTGACATTGCTATACTTTTTTTTTTTTTTTTTTGAGTCTCACTTTGTAGCTCAGGCTGGAGTCTATGATCTCGGCTCACTGTGACCTCTGCCTCCCAGGTTCCAGTGAATCTCCTGCCTCAGTCTCCGAGTAGCTGGGATTACTGGCATGTGCCACCACACCCAGCTAATTTTTGTATTTTTAGTAGAGACGGGGTTTCACCATATTGGCCAGGCTGGTCTTGAACTCCTCACCTCAGGTGATCCACCTGCCTCAAGCCTCCCAAAGTGCTAGGATTACAGGCATGAGCCACTGCACCTGGTCATGAAAAATAACAAGACTTAATTTGAGTTTTTATTAGGAGTGAGATTGGACATTTTTTCATGTACTTAGGAACCCTTTGAATTTCCCTTTCTGTAAACTATCTGCTCTTATCCAGTCACCATTTTTCCACTGAGTCGTTGGTCTTTACTGAACTATTTCATGGAAGTCCTTTATCTGTTATGGAAAGTAGACCTTTGTTAGTGCTCTGAGTTACACAAAGTTTTCCAGTCCTTTTTGTTTTCATCTTTTGACTTTTTTTTTTTTTTTTGCCATGCAGGACAAAAATTTTTATGGGGTCAAATATATTAATCTTGTTTTATGTCTTCTGCATCTTGAGCAATAGCTATAAATGCTAGCCCCACAGAAGCTACAAAAGAGTTTGCTGATTCTTTGCTCTAGAAATTTTGTTTGTTTGAGACAGAGTCTCACTCTGTGGCCCAGGCTGCAGTGGCACGATCCCGGATCACTGCAACCTCTGCCTCCTGGGTTCAAGCGATTCTCCTGCCTCAGCCTTCCGAGTAGCTGGGATTACAGGCGCCCACCACCACGCCTGGATAATTTTTTTGTATTTTTAGTAGAGATGGGGTTTCACCATGTTGGCCAGGCTGGTCTCAAACTCCTGGCCTCAAGTGATCTGCCCGCCTCGTCCTCCCCAAGTGCTGGGGTTACAGGCGTGAGCCACCGTGTCCGGCCTGCTCTAGAACTTTTATGGTTTCATTTTTTTTATATTTAAGTGGGGTTTTGTGTGTGTGTGTGTGTGTGTATTTAAGTTTTTGACCCATGAAGATTTATCCTGATGTGTAAAATGAGGTATGAATCAACTTTGTTTTTGTTTTTCTCCAGAAGGCTAGCCAGCTGTTCCAATATTATTAAATGACTAGTCTGTCTTTGTGCAGGGACTGAGATACCACAATTTATCATATACTAAATTCCCATATATATTTGGATCCATATCTGAGCTTTCTCCTCTGTTCTGTCGGTCCATCTGTATTTGCATGTAGCAGTAACACAAAGTCGTAATCACTGAAAATTTAAAATGAGCTTTGGGCTGGGCGCAGTGGCTTACGCCTGTAATCCCAGCACTTTGGGAGGGCGAGGTGGGCGGATCACCTGAGGTCAGGAGTTTGAGACCAGCCTGGCCAACGTGACAAAACCCCATCTCTACTAAAAATACAAAGAATAACTGGGCGTGCTAGTATGTGCCTGTAATCCCAGCTACTCAGGAGGCTGAGAAAGGAGAATTGCTTGAACCTGGGAGGTGGAGGTTGCAGTGAGCTGAGATTGTGCCATTGCACTCCAGCCAGGGCGGAAAGAGCGAAACTCTATCTCAAAAAAAAAATAAATGAATAAATAAAATAAAACAAAATAAACGACTTATGGAGGGCCATTCACTACTGATGGCTCTTTTTTTTAGGGAGTTCCTGGCTTTTCTGGTTTGCTTATGTCTTCAGCTCAACTTTGAAATCATCTTGTCCTATTAAAAGCACACACATATATAAAATACTTTTGGTGGCTGGGTGTGGTGGCTCATGCCTGTAATCCTAGCATTTTGGGAGGCCAAGGTGGGAGGATCACCTGAAGTCAGGAGTTTGAGACCAGCCTGGCCAACATGGTGAAACCCCATCTCTACTAAAAATACAAAAATTAGCCAGGCATGGTGGCACACACCTGTAATCCCAGCTACCTGGGAGGCTGAAGTAGAAGAATCTCTGGAACCAGGGAGGCAGAGGCTGCAGTGAGCCAAGATCATTCCTGGGTGTCAGAGAGAGACTCCGTCCCTGCCCGTCCCCCACACACAAATATATATATATATATATATATGTATATTTTATTGAGATCACATTAAATGTGTACATTCACTGAGGCAGAACTAACATCACCATGTTGCTGAACCTTCTTATCCATGAACATGGTATGCATTTCCATTTGTTCACACTATTTTTGCTTAAGGGCCTTTCTTTAACTCCCCCAACAGAATTAATACCTCCCTGCTCTGTGCCTCCATCATGCCTTGCATGCTCTTGCTGTCAACACACCTACTGATCATACACATCAAGGTCCTGCTGCCGTTGCTGTTTGACCACCGTCCTTCATGCTGGCTTGGGAGAGCCATTCTTGTTCCTTTTTTTTTTTTTTTTTTGAGACAGTCTCACTCTGTTGCCCAGGCTGGAGTGCAGTGGTGTGATCTTGGCTCAATGCAACCTCTGCCTCCCAGGTTCAAGTGATTCTCCTGCCTCAGCCTCCTGAGTAGCTGGGACTACAGGCGCCCACCACCACGCCTGGCTAATTGTTGTATTTTTAGTAGAGATGGGGTTTCACCATGATGGCCAGGATGGTCTCGATCTCCTGACCTCGTGATCCACCCACCTCAGCCTCCCAAAGTGCTGGGATTACAGGCGTGAGCCACCATGCCCAGCCGCTTTTTCCTTGCTTTCCCCCAAAGCCTGGCACATAACCCATACTCAGTAAATGCTTGCTGAATGAATAACAAAAGAACAAAAAAAGCTCCCCAAGCCTTGTTGGTCATCCACCCATAGCTTGGTTTGTACAGCCCCTGCCCACCTTGGCCCCCTGTGACCCTCTCCACTGACCCACTGTCTCCTTCACCCACAGCTCTGGAATGCCCTGCCTGCAGCAGCTACACCAACTGCCTTCCCTCCTGCTCGCCCTCCTGCTGGGACCTGGATGGCCGGTGTGAGGGCGCCAAAGTCCCCTCTGCCTGCGCTGAGGGCTGCATTTGTCAGCCCGGCTATGTGCTGAGTGAAGACAAGTGTGTCCCCAGAAGTCAGTGCGGCTGCAAGGATGCCCATGGTGGCTCCATCCCTGTGAGTGGGCATGGGAAATGGGACTGGAGGCAACACAGCTTGAGGGCAGTGCTTTCTCCTTTTCTCTGCCTCTCTCAGCTTGGGATACCCATGACTTACAGCTGGCCCGGGGGTGTGAAGGCTGGTGTGAGTGGCACATTGATCTCCAGCCAGGTCTGGGCTGATGGCGCATGGTTTGGGTTTTGGATCTGAGGAATCCAAACAAGCAGCACATGGCATGGTATAGTGGAAAGACCATGGGCTCATTTCAGCCTAACCTAGGATTGAATCCTGATGGTGCCACTGATGAGTCAGATGATCTCTGTTATATCCGTTTCCTCATCTGTAAAATGGGTTCAGTAGTACCTCCTGCACAACATATGTAAGTCACCAAGCACAAACACAGTGCCTTTTTTTTTTTTTTTTTTTTGAGACGGAGTCTCCCTCTATTATCCAGCAGGCTGGAGTGCAGTGGCATAATCTCTGCTCACTGCAATCTCTGCCTCCTGGGTTCAAGCCATTCTCCTGCCTCAGTCTCCTGTGTAGCTGGGATTACAGGCAAGTGCCACCACAGCCTGCTAATTTTTGAATTTTTAGTAGAGATTGGGTTTCACCATGTTGGCCAGGCTGGTCTCGAACTCCTGACCTCAAGTGATCTGCCCGCCTTGGCCTCCCAAAGTACTAAGATTACAAGTGTGAGCCACCACACTTGGCCTGCACAGTTGTCTTTTGGATGACCAAATGACACTGTGGCTGCCTCTGGCCAGCATCAATTAAGCCATTTAGATGGTGGGCCAGGCTGCTGGGGCAAGAGGAAGGAGAACTGGCCCTCCCCTCTTCACTCTTTTTTTTTTTTTCTTGAGACAGAGTCTCGCTCTGTTGCCCAGGCTGGAATGCAGTGGTGCGATCTTGGCTCACTGCAACCTCTGCCTCCTGGGTTCAAGCAATTCTCCTGCCTCAGCCTCTTGAGTAGCTGGGATTACAAGTGTGTGCCACCACATCTGGCTAATTTTTGTATTTTTAGTAGAGACAGGGTTTCACCATGTTGGCCGGGCTCGTCACAAACTCCTGACCTCAGGTGATCCACCCGTCTCGGCCTCCCAAAGTGTTGGGATTACAGGCGTGAGCCGCCGTGCCCAGCCCCCTCCTCACTCTCTTTCTCTTCCTGTAACTTCTACAGCTGGGCAAGAGCTGGGTCTCCAGCGGTTGCACGGAGAAGTGTGTCTGCACGGGAGGAGCCATTCAGTGCGGGGACTTCCGATGCCCCTCTGGGTCCCACTGCCAGCTCACTTCCGACAACAGCAACAGCAATTGTGTCTCAGACAGTAAGGGGAGCGACCGGGGAGGTTGGAGAGGGGAGCACTTGGGGCCAGGGCTGAGGTGGAGGAAGAGGCAGGGTGGGAAGGGGCTTAGCCTGAACCCCAGCACAGTCAGGGGTTGGGGCGGGCGACTGGATCAGGAGGCCTGGCCTCCAGTTTAGCTCTTGCTAACTCTGTGGCCATGTGCCAGGTCCTGATCCCCTCTGGGACCCTCCACCTGCAGGGCAAAAAGAGGGGACTGGTCAAGGAGATCCTCCAAAGTTTTTCTTTTCTTGTTTGTTTGTTTTTTGAGACAGGGTCTTGCTCTGTTGCCCAGGCTGGAGTGCACTGGCACCATCATATAGCTAGCTGCAACCTCAAATGCCTGCAATCATGTGATCCTCACATCTCAGCCTCCCAAGTAGCTGGGACTACAGGCATGGACCACCACACCCAGCCAATTTTGCTATTTTTTTTCTAGAGATGGGGTCTTGCTATGTTGCCCAAGATGGGCTTGAACTCATGGGCTCATGTGTTCCTCCTGCCTCAGCCTCCTAAAGTGTTGGGATTACAGGCATGAGCCACTGTGCCCGCCCCCTCTAAGGTTTTTAATCAGGCCAGGAGAGAGAGAAAATTGAAGATCAAGGATCCAGGGAGGCTGAGCATGGTGGTTCATGCCTGTAATCCCAGTACTTGGGAGGCAGAGGTGGAAGAATCACTTCAGCCCAGGAATTTAACACCAGCCTGGCCAACATAGGAAGACCCTGTCCCTACAAAAAATTTTAAAATTTTAAAAAATTAGTTAGGTGTAGTGGCTTGTGCCTGTAGTCCCAGCTACTCAGGAGACTGACGCAGGAGAATTGCTTGAGCTCAGGAGTTTGAGGCTGCAGTGAGCTATGATTGTACCACTGCACTCCAGCCTGGGACACAGAGTGAGATCCTGTCTCAAAAAAATAAAAAAATAAAAAAAATAATAAAGGGCCTCTAATTGAATGTCAGTAGGTATTGAAAAAAAAAAAGTCTAGGTACCAGGCTTGGTGGCTTATGCCTGTAATCTCAGCACTTTGGACTTTGGGAGGCCAAGGTCGGAGGATTTCTTGAGGCCAGGAGTTCAAGACCAGCCTGGGCAATGTAGTGTGGCCCCCATTTCTACAAAAAAGAAAAAAATTAGCTAGGGGTGGGACCTAAAGTCCCAGCTACTCAGGAGGATCACTCGAGACCAGGAGTTGGAGGCTGCAGTGAGCTATGATTGTACCACTTGTACTCCAGTCTGTGTGACAGAATAAGACCCGGTCTCAAAAAAAGAAAAAGAAAATTAGAAAAAGAAAAGAAAGGATCCAGGGAGCCTGAGCCTAAGAGGGTGGCCACAGGGGATGCCACCGTGGGGGAGGGACTCTGGGGACTGTCACACCTGGGCAGGGTCCCTTCTCAGTCTTTTGTTTTGTTTTTTGTTTTTTTGAGATGGTGTCTTACTCTGTCTCCCAGGCTGGAGTGCAGTGGCGCGATCTCGGCGCTCACTACAACCTCCGCCTCCCGGGTTCAAGCAATTCTCTTGCCTCAGCCTACCAAGTAGCTGGGATTACAGGCACGCACCACCACACCTGGCTAATTTTTGTATTTTTAGTAGAGACAGGGTTTCACCATGTTGGCCAGGCTGGTCTCAAACTCCTGACCTCAGGTCATCCACCCGCCTTGGCCTCCCAAAGTCCTGGGATTACAGGCGTGAGCCACTGCGCCCGGCCCCTTCTCACTGTCTGACTTCTTGGCAGAGTCTGAACAATGCTCAGTCTATGGGGACCCCCGTTACCTCACATTTGACGGCTTCAGCTACCGCTTCCAAGGCCGCATGACCTATGTTCTGATCAAGACTGTGGACGTACTGCCTGAGGGGGTGGAGCCCCTCCTCGTGGAAGGACACAACAAGATGGATCCGCCCAGGAGCTCCATCTTCTTGCAGGAAGTGATTACCACCGTCTACGGCTATAAAGTGCAGCTCCAAGCTGGTCTGGAGCTTGTGGTAAGAGCTGGGCCAGGGCCTGGTGGGTGTGGGGAGGCAGCTGGACCAGGTAGGCCACCTGGAGTAGAAGTCAGGGATCCCTGTTCCCTGGGATGTTTGTGGCAGGGGTGGGCTGGTTGTAAAATCAGAGTCAGCAGGACGCAGTGGTTCACGCCTGTAATCTCAGCTACTCAGGAGGCCAAGACAGGAGGATCACTTGAGCCCAGGAGTTCAAGACCAGCCTGGGCAACATAGCAAGACGCCACATCTCTGCAAAAAATTTAAAATGAGCTGGATATGGGGGCACACACCTGTAGTTCCAGCTATTGGGCAGGCTTAGGCTGGAGGATCACTTGAGCCCAGGAGTTTGAGGCTGCAGTGAGCCAAGATCTTGCCACTGCACTTTAGCATGGGTGACAGAGAGAAACTGTCTCAAAATCAAAAACAAATTCAGCAACAAGCTCACTTCATGTGGGGAGGCAGCAGAGGCTGGCAAGAAACAAGAGGAAGAGAGGAGGAGGACAGAGCGTGAGGTGTGTGAAGGTCAATCCTGGGCTGAAGAACCAATGGCATCCACTACACCAATGTATTTTTATTTTTTGAGGCAGAGTTTCACTCTGTCGTCCAGGCTGGAGTGCAGTGGCACCATCTCGGCTCACTGCAACCTCCACCTCCCAGGTTCAAGTGATTCTCCTGCCTCAACCTCCCTAGTAGCTGGGACTACAGGTGTGCACCACCATGTCTGGCCAATTTTTGTATTTTTAGTAGAGACGTGGTTTCCCCATGTTGGCCAGGCTGGTCTGGAACTCCTGACCTCAAGTGATCTGCCCGACTCGGCCTCCCAAAGTGCTGGAATTACAGGTGTGAGCCACTGTGCCCGGCCTCACTGAGCCAATTTTTTGCAAGGAAGGACTTGGGCTGGGAAGGGGGCGGACCTCACAGAGGTTTCTGCCACGTGAATAGCAAAGCCCATTGGGGTATCTTATTCCACTCTCTGCACGGAGACATATGGAGATGACTGGGAAAAGTGAAGCCCAGCCAGGAAATGGCAGCAGGTCAGGAGGATTCAGCCCTCTCTGTGGCTCCTGTCTTCCCTCTTTAGGTCAACAACCAGAAGATGGCCGTCCCCTACAGGCCAAATGAACACCTGCGGGTCATGCTGCGGGGCCAACGGCTCTACCTGGTCACCGACTTTGAGCTGGTCGTCAGCTTTGGTGGAAGGAAAAATGCAGGTAATGGAGAGAGGGAAAAGAAGAGCAAAAGGGCCATTTCTGGGAAGTGGGAGGGAAAATCCTATTTAAGACAGGCAAATCCTGGTGAGCAGACTTGGCCCGGTAATGGGGCACCCAGCTTCAGAGGAGGACCAGGAGGAGGTGAGGTGAGACCAGGTGGAGAGCAGAGGGCAGAGTCTTGGCTGGGTGCTGTGGCACTGGCCAGTAATCCCAGCGCTCTGGGAAGCTGAGGTGGGAGGATCGCTTGAGGTCAGAAGCTCAAGACCAGCCTGGGGAACATAGTGAGACCCCCGTCTCTACAAAAAAAATTTTAAAGGCCGTGCACAGTGGCTCACGCCTGTAATCCCAACACTTTGGGAGGCTGAGGCAGGTGGATCACCTAAGGTCAGGAGTTCAAGACCAGCCTGGCAAACATGGTGAAACCCCATCTCTACTAAAAATACAAAAATTAGCTGGGTGTGGTGGTGGGCGCCTGTAATCCCAGCTACTTGGGATGCTGAGGCAGGAGAATCGCTTGAACGTGGGAGGCGGAGGTTGCAGTGAGCTGAGATCGTGCCACTGCACTCCAGCCTGGGTGACAAGAGCAAAACTCCATCTCAAAAAAAAATTTTTTTTTAAATGAGACAGGTGTGATGTTGCATGCCTGTAATCCCAGCTTCTGGAACTGGAGAGGCTGAGACGGGAGGATTGCTTGAGGCCAGGCATTCGAGACCAGCCTGGGCAACATAGCAAGATCCCATCTCTACAAAAAATAAAAATAAAAAACTAGCTGGATGTGGTGGTGCACACCTGTAATCCCAGCTACTGGAAAGGCCGAGGAGAGAGGATCGCTTGAGCCCAGAAGTTGGAGGCTGCAGTGAGCCATGATTGAGCCACTGTACTCCAGACTGGGCAACAGAGCAAGACCCTGCTTTAAAAAAAAGTTAATTAAGGCTGGGCACGGTGGCTCACACCTGTAATCCCAGCACTTTGGGAGGCCGAGGCAGGCAGATCACGAGGTCAGGAGATCGAGACCATCCTGGCTAACACGGTGAGACCCTGTCTCTACTGAAAATACAAAAAATTAGCCGGGTGTGTTGGCGGGCACCTATAGTCCCAGCTACTCGTGAGGCTGAGGCAGGAGAATGGAGTGAACCTGGGAGGCGGAGCTTGCAGTGAGCGGAGATCACACCGCTGCACTCCAGCCTGGGCGACGGAGCGAGACTCCATCTCAAAAAAAAAAAAAGTTAATTAAAAAAAAGAGTGAGGGCTAGGCGCGGTGGCTCATGCCTGTAATCCCAGCACTCTGAGAGGCCGAGGTAGGCAGATCACTTGAGGTCAGGAATTCTAGACCAGTTTGGCCAACATGGTGAAACACTGTCTCTACTAAAAATACAAAAATTAGCCAGGCATGGTGGTGTGTGCCTGTAGTTCCAGCTACTCGGGAGGCTGAGCCATGGGAATTGCTTGAAACCAGGAGGCGGAGGTTGCAGTGAGCCAAGATCACACAACTGCACTCCAGCCTGGGCAACAGAGCAAGACTCTGTCTTAAAAAAAAAAGAGTGAGGAGTCTCACTTCTGGGGACCCCCTTCCTCCCGCAGTGATCTCCCTACCCAGCATGTACGAGGGGCTTGTGCGTGGCCTGTGCGGAAACTACGACAAGAACCGCAAGAATGACATGATGCTGCCCAGTGGCGCCCTGACCCAGAACCTCAACACCTTTGGCAACAGCTGGGAGGTGAAGACCGAGGACGCACTCCTCCGCCTCCCCAGGTGCATGGCCTGGAAAGGATGAGGCGGGGGAGGTGAACAACAATGTCTGTGCACGGTGGCCGCTAGCCCTCCTGTCCTCAGGAGAGGATGAAACTCCAGGGAGAGGGTGCAGATAGGCCTGGATCCTCCCAATTCCGTCATTCCCTCTCATCTGACTCTGGGGGCTCCCGCTCAATGGAAATCTCTCTCTGTGCCCCTGCCCTGCCCTCAGCCTGCCTTCCCAGTTATTTTTCCTTCTTCCTTCTTTCCTCCTCCTCCTCTTCCTCCTCCTTCTCCTCCTCCTCCTTCTTCTCTTCCTCCTCCTCCTTCTTCTCTTCCTCCTCCTCCTTCTTCTCTTCCTCCTCCTCCTTCTTCTTCTCCTCCTCCTACTTCTTCTTCCTCTGTCACCCAGGCTGGAGTGCAGTGACATGATCTCAGCTCACTGCAACCTCTGCCTCCCAGTTTCAAGTGATTCTCGTGCCTCAGCCTCCCAAGTAGCTGGGACTACAGGCATGGGCCACCACGCTCAGCTAATGTTCGTATTTTTAGTAGAGACGGGGTTTCACCATGTTGGCCATACTGGTCTCGAACTCCTGACCTCAAGGGATCCGCCCACCTAGGCCTCCCAAAGTGCTGGGATTACAGGTGTGAGCCACCACACCCAGCCCCAGTAGTTCTTATTTCTTTTTTTAAAATATATTTTTTAAAGACCGGGTCGTGCTCTGTTACTCAGGCTGGAGTGCAGTGGCGTGATCTTGGCTCACTGCAGTTTCCACCTCCTGGGCTCAAGTCATCCTCCTGCCTCAGCCTCCCGGGTAGCTGGGACTCCAGGCAGCCACCACCATGCCCGGCTAATCAGTTCTTCTTCTTCCCCCACTTCACCTTCCTTGGGGCCTCACCTGACCCCGTGGCTGTCTCTACTGCAGGGCTATACCAGCGGAGGAGGAGGGACAAGGGGCAGAGCTGGGCCTCCGCACGGGCCTCCACGTGTCCGAATGTAACCCGGAGCAGCTGGCGAGCAACAGCACCCAGGCCTGTAGGGTGCTGGCAGACCCCCAGGGCCCCTTTGCTGCCTGTCACCAGACGGTGGCCCCAGAGCCCTTCCAAGAGTGAGTCATGGGCCCAGGACTTGTGGGAATGGCCCAGGTGCCTGCTCTGGTCTTTCCCTGGGGCCTCCTGCCCGCTTCCTGACCCAAGCTCTGTGTGGTTCACTCCTCCGTTCTCCCTGTGGCCTAATTTCCTTGTGACCCTCCCTGGACACCGACTGATGTCTTTCTATTTGGGGTTCCAGGCTCTCTTCTGCAGGGGTGGGTCTCCTCCCCTCCCCAAACTGACTGTGCCCTTCCTGCCCCCTCTCTGCACCAGGCACTGCGTGCTGGATCTGTGCTCTGCTCAGGACCCAAGAGAGCAAGAGGAGCTGCGTTGCCAGGTCCTCAGCGGGTACGCCATCCTCTGCCAGGAGGCGGGCGCTGCCCTGGCTGGCTGGCGGGACCGCACCCTCTGCGGTGAGGTGTTGCCCCTCCCCGTGCCGACCCTGACCCCTCTGCCGTCCACCTCTGCTGAACGCTCTTCCCACCATTGCCTCATCTCGGGCTTTCTGTCTTAGTCCCAGCATCCCTCGAATTTCTGCCTTAGTCCCAGGTCCAAGTCAGCACAACCGGCAGCCTGGCTCCTTCTCTGCCCCTGCCTGGGAGCCTCCCAACCCCATCCCGCATCCCGCTCCTTCCTGCCAAGGTCCACCTTCGCTCAACCAGTTCCTTCAAATGTTCTAATGTTGCAGACCCTGGATGGGCTGGGCGTGGTGGTTCACACCTGTAATCCCAGTGCTTTGGGAGGTTGAGGCTGGAGGATGGCTTGAGCCCAGGAGTTCCAGCCAGGCTGCAGTGAACCATGACCGCACCACCACACTCCAGCCTGGGCAACAGAGCAACATCCTATCTCAAAAAAAAAAAAAAAAAGAAAGAAAGAAAGAAAGAAAGAAAGAAAAAAAGAAAGAAATTAAAAAAAGAAAAGACTGGACAGGCTGGACATGGTAGCTCATACCTGTAGTTCCACCACTTTGGGAGGCCGAGGCAGGAGGATCAATTGAATCCAAGAGTTTGAGACCAGCCTGGGGAACCAGTGAGACCCCATCTCTATAAAAATCTTAACAAATTGGGCGGGTGTGGTGGTGCATGCCTGTAACTCCAGTCACCAGGGAGGCTGAGGTGGGAGGATCATTGGAACCCAGGAGTTGGAGGCTGCAGTGAGCCGTGATCACGCCAGCCTGGGCACTCCAGCCTGGGCAGCAGAGTGACTCCATCTCTAAAAAAAATTAAAAAAAATAAAAAATAAAAAAAAGACCCTAGATGAAGCTGCAACACGTTCTGGCTTCCTGCCTATATGCAACGCTGAGTGTTTTTGTTTTTGTTGTTGTTTGAGACAGAGTTCGCTTTTTGTTGCCCAGACTGGAGTGCAGTGGCATGATCTCGGCTCACTGCAACCTCCGCCTCCCGGGTTCAAGCGATTCTTGTCTCAGCCTCCCGAGTAGCTGGTATTACAGGTGCCCGCCACCACGCCCGGCTCATTTTTGTATTTTTAGCAGAGATGGGGTTTCACCATGTTGGCCAGGCTGGTCTTGAACTCCTGACTTCAGGTGATCCACCTGCCTCATCCTCCCAAAGTGCTGGGATTTCAGGTGTGAGCCACTGTGCCCAGCCTACTCTGAGTTTTATCGGGTGACCTTGCCCCTGTTTGGCCTGCCCAGCCCCAGCCAGTTTCTGACCATGACTGTCCCCGCAGCCATGGAGTGTCCAGCAGGTACCATGTATCAGAGCTGTATGACACCCTGCCCAGCGTCCTGTGCCAACCTGGCAGACCCTGGGGACTGCGAGGGCCCCTGCGTGGAAGGCTGCGCCAGCATCCCAGGCTATGCCTACAGCGGCACCCAGAGCCTCCCCCTGGCTGACTGTGGCTGCACCAGCAATGGCATCTACTACCAGGTCCGAGCTGGCAGCAGGAGGCCCTGGGGAGCAGAGGCGCCAAGGAGAGCCAGACCAGGGATGGAACCGGAACGTCTCCTCCTGGCCCTTCCCCTTTCTAGCTGGGCAGCAGCTTTCTGACTGAGGACTGCTCTCAGCGGTGCACCTGTGCCAGCTCACGGATCCTGCTGTGTGAGCCCTTCAGCTGCAGAGCGGGGGAGGTCTGCACCCTGGGGAACCACACCCAAGGCTGCTTTCCAGGTGAACCTGCACTCCTGCCCGGTTCCAAGCTGCCCCATGCCCTGGGGCGTCCATGGACCAAGGATCGTCCCCTCCTTATCCTCAGGACTCTTCCACATTGATTTCAGGATGTCTGTCCCTGCCTTTGTAGGGAGGGACAAAGGACAAAGATCTCCCGTTCCCTAAGCATCCATGACCTACCGAATCCTTCCCTAGCGTTCCTTCCCATGATCTCCTTCAGCCCTGATGGTTAGCACAGCACTCCTAATTTATACGTAACAAACATGGAGTTCAGAGAGGTTAAGCAGTTTCCTGCTGGGCGTGGGTGACTCATGCCTGTAATCCCAGCATTTTCGGAGGTGAGGTGGGCGAATTGCTTTGAGCTCAGGAGTTCAAGATCAGCCTGGGCAATATAGGGAGACATCGTCTCTACTAAAAATTAAAGATAAAAAGAGCTGGGTGTGGTGGTGCACTCCTGTAGTCTCAGCTACTTGGAAGCTGAGGTGGGAAGATCACTTAAGCCCAAGAAATTGAGGCTACAGTGAGCTATAATTGTGCCACTGCACTCCAGCCTGGGTGACAGAGTGAGATCTTGTCTCAAAAAAGAAGAGAAGAGAAGGGAGGAGGGGAGGGCAGGGGAGGGGAGGAAAGGAAGGGAGGGAGGAGAGGGGAGAGGAGAGGAGGGGAGAGGAGGGGAGAAGGAGGGAAGGAGAGAAGGAGGGAGGAAAGGAGGAAGAGAGGAAGAGAGGAAGGAAGAGATGAAAGAGTTTCAAAGGAAGGAAGTTTCCCCAAAGCCCAGGGCTAGTGAGGCAGGGTTGGGAGCCAGGCTGGCTGACCCCTGGCCAGTCTCTGGCAGCCGCTGCTTTCTCCCCGGGCGTCCCAGCCCCCAGCCAGGCCTTCCCTGAGCTGGGAATGTCCTCCTAGGGCCCCCCTCCCACAACCCTCTCTGTCCTTGCAGAAAGCCCGTGTCTGCAGAACCCCTGTCAGAATGACGGGCAGTGTCGGGAGCAGGGAGCCACCTTCACCTGCGAGTGTGAAGTTGGTTACGGGGGAGACCTCTGTATGGAGCCTCGAGATGTGCCACCTCCCAGAAAGCCAGGTGAGGGCATCGTCCAAGGCCCTGTACCCTCACAACCTCTTCCTGGCCAACAACCACGGAATGATTCTATATGTATTATATTCACATATAGAATGATATGTATTATAATATTATGTTACAGATATTATATATTATAAACATAACAATTTGTAGCTATAATGGATATTAATATATTAATATATGTTGTATATTAATTATATATTTATATATTACATATATTATTATAGTAGGAATTATAATATAATCCCTAGAAATTAGCAGGACAAGCATCCTCAAAAAACCAGTCCTGGCCGGGAATGGTGGCTCACGCCTGTAATCCCAGCACTTTGGGAGGCCGAGGTGGGCGGATCACGAGGTCAGGAGATGGAGACCATTCTGGCTAACGCAGTGAAACCCCGTCTCTACTAAAAATACAAAAAGTTAGCCGGGTGTGGTGGTGTGCGCCTGTAGTCCCAGCTACTCGGGAGGCTGAGGCAGGAGAATCACTTGAACCTGGGAGGTGGAGGTTGCAGTGAGCCAAGATCAAGCCACTGCACTCCAGCCTGGGTGACAGAGCAAGACTCCATCTAAAAAAAAAAAAATAGTAAAAAAAAATTAGCTGGGTATGGTGGTGCACAACTGTAATCCCAGCTACTCAGAGGCTGAGGCACGAGACCCGCTTGAACCCGGGAGGCAGAGGTTGCAGTGAGCTAAGATCACGCTACTGCGCTCCAGCCTGGGCGACCAAGACTCCATCTCAAAACAAACAAACAAACAAACAAACAAACAAAAAAAAAAAAACAAAAAACTAGTTCCTGTGCCCATCTCCTACCTATATACTGTGAAATCTTCTCTCTGAAGCCCAGCTCCCCACTCCTGTGACCTGTATCTCTCACCCCTGCTGCTTCCTCCTCCTGTGTCCTTCTGTGCCTCTCCAGCACCTTCCATTGTCCTTTCCTATCCCAAACTACAATTCCCATGGGCCTCTGGGCCAGTGGTTCTCCAGCTTTATCTTGCCTAAGATTGAAGACGGGATAACTTGTGTACATGTATATTCCAGGACACACTCTGAAAGATCAGATTCGGTAGGTCTGGAGTGGGCCCAGGAATCTGCTTTTTTTTTTTTTTTTTTTGAGTCTTGGTCTGTTGCCCAGGCTGGAGTGCAGTGGCGTGATCTCGGCTCACTGCAACCTCCACCTCCCGGGTTCAAGTGATTCTCCTGTCTCAGCCTCCTGAGTAGCTGGGATTACAGGCGCCGGCCACCACGCCCGGCTATTTTTGTATTTTTAGTAGGGATGGGGTTTCGCCATGTTGGCCAGGTTGGTCTGAAACTCCTGACCTCAGGTGATCCTGCCACCTTGGCCTCCCAAAGTGCTGGGATTACAGGCGTGAGCCTTTGTGCCCAACCAGAATCTGCATTTTCAACAAGGGCCCAGGAAACTATGGAAGTGACTCCAGGGCTACTCTTTGAGAAATGCTGGCTGAGATGACACCTGGACTCTAGGGGACCTAAGAGAAACAGCTGCCCACCTAAATAGGCTTAAGGGAGGGCAGGCGTGGTGGTTCATGCCTGTAATTTCAGGACTTTGGGAGGCCAAGGCGGGAGGATCACTTGAGCCAGGAGTTCAAGACCAGCCTGGTAACATAGCAAGACCCCATCTCTACAAAAAATCACGAAAATTAACCGGGTGTGGTGGCATGTGCCCATAGTCCCAGCTACTTGGAAAGCAGGCTGAGGTGGGAGGATTGCTTGAGCCCAGGAGTTCAAGGCTGCAGAAAGCTATGATCACACCACTGCACTCCAGCCTGAGCAATAGAGCCTGACCCTGTCTAAAAAGGCTTATGGCAAACAGAAAACATTGCGGGGGGTGGGGAGGGGGCACTAAGACCTTGGAGTCCCTGGAGGTGAGAACCTCCTGGAGGAAGAAGCAGACACACCTAGAGATTTAGAGAGATGAGGTCCCCTGGGGTAGCAAGCAATCCCCAAAAGGGAGTACCCCTCAGTCCCCACCCTTCCCGTCTCACGTTCGACCTAATGTCTCTTCCCCGCACCCAGAAGCATCTAACCTGGTGGCCGTCCTACTGGGACTGCTGGTGCCTGTGGTGGTCGTACTACTGGCCGTGACCAGAGAGTGCATTTACAGAACGAGGAGGAAGAGGTGAGTCTGGGAAGGAGAGAGGAAGGGCGGGTGGGGTGTGCAAACCGGGAAGCGGCTGGGCCCGTAAAGGGCCACTTGGGGACCCATGTCTATTCCCCCATGCCTTCTAGAGAGAAAACGCAGGAGGGAGACAGACTGGCCAGGCTGGTGGACACAGGTGAGAACCAACCCCACAGCCCGGAACCTCGGGGCCTAGAGTTGAGTCTCCTCTCATACATGGTTTTCTTGCTTTCTCCTCAGATACTGTTCTGGACTGTGCCTGTTAAGTTGCTCAGTTTTGAGCTGTCTTCAGACAAGAAGATTAAATAAATTTATATATTTATTTATTTGAGACAGGGTCTTGCTCTGTTGCCAGGCTGGAGTGCAGTGGCACGATCACAGCTCACTGCAGCCTCAACCTCCTGGGCCTCCTGCCTCAGCCTCCTGGGTAGCTGGGACTGCAGGCATGCATCACCACGAAGGCTAAATTTTAACATTTTTGTTTTTGTAGAGATGGGGGCGGGTCTCACTATGTAGCCCAGGCTGGTCTCAAACTCCTGGCCTCCAGCAATCCTCCCGCCTTGGCCTTCCAGAGCCCTGTGATTACAGGCATGAGCCATGGTGTCTGGCCAAAATTATTTATTTTTGTTTCAGTTTTTTGTTGAGATGGAGTCTCGCTCTGTCTCCCAGGCTGGAGTACAGTGGTGTGATCTCTGTTCACTGCAACCTCCACCTCCTGGGTTCAAGCGATTCTCCTGCCTCAGCCTCCTGAGTAGATGGGATTACAAGTACACACCACCTTGCCTGGCTAATTTTTGTACTTTTAGTAGAGACGAGGTTTCGCCATGTTGGCCAAGCTGGTCTCGAACTCCTGACCTCAAGTGATCTGCCCGACTTGGCCTCCCAAAGTGCTGGGATTATAGGCATGAGCCACCATGCCTGGCCCAAAATTATGTATTTTTGAGACGTGAATGTCCACATGATTATAGTGGAGGAAGTTGGGTCTTGGAGGGAGGAAAATGAGGGAGAGAGGCACGTGGAGGCCTAGGTAGGGCTGGGTTCCGTGCAAAATGTCTAGAGGGGAGAGGAACCTAGGTTTGAGGTGAGGGTGTTGTCCCTTAGAGAAAGCCACATGCGGGTGGCCCATTCAGTCCCGGCGAGGCTGACATCACTAGGGGAGACAGAAGGAGCAGGGAGGGCAGAAGGAACAGGGCGAGCAGGGGAATGGAGGGTGGGATGCAGCCCCAGACCCTCGGCTTCTGATTTAGGAGAAGACTTCACCTCAGGAATCCGAGTGCTTAGAGGACGTGGCCTCTGGCTCCCCACCAAGGTGATCCTGAGAAATTTTACATGTCAAGTACAGACTAAGGTTGGGGAATGTGGCTTTTTTTTCTTTTTCTTTTTTTTTAGAGACAAGGTCTCACTCTGTTGCCCAGGCTAGAGTGTAGTGGTGCAGTCATAGCTCACTGCAGCCTTGACCCCCGGGGCTCAAACGATCCTCCCATCTCAGCCTCCTGAGTAGCTGGGACTACAGGCATGCACCACTACGCCTGGCTAATTTTGATATTTTTTAGAAGAGATAGGGTCTCACTATGTTGCCTAAACTGGTCTTGAACTCCTGGGCTCAAAGAGCTCAGCCTGCCTCCACCTCCCAAAGTACAAGGAATACACGTGACCACCTTACCCAGCCAAACGTGGCCTGCCCGCCTTTCCTTCCTTCCTTCCTTCCCTCCTTCCTTCTTTCCTTCCTTCCTCCATCCTTTCCTCCCTCCTTCCCTTCCTTTTCTTCCTCTTACTCCCTCCTTCTTTCGTTTTCCTTCCTTCCTTCCTTCCTTTCTCCCTCCCTCCCTCCCTCTCTCTCTCTGTTTTCTTTCTTTCTCTCTCCCCTCTGTCCCTCCCTTCCTTCTTTAGAGACAGGTGCTTCCTCTGTTACCCAGGCTGGAGTGCAGTGGCGCAATCATAGTTCACCCCCCAAAGTCCCTCCCACACCTCCTCGAGGGAACAAAACATGGGTGATGTGTCACCAAGGGAAGAGGGGACAGAGGACTCAAGAGCCCGAGGGACCCCAGAAGAGGGCTGTAGAGGTGAGAAATTGAGGGCAAGACTCCCTGGGCTGGGAAGGGCCCAAGCTGTGATTTGGGGTCCAGCATTGACACAAACACGACAACAGGGGGCGACTGAGGTGCAGAAGTGGAAAAAGCAGGTCGGGCGTGGTGTAATCCCAGCGCCTTGGGAGGCTGAGGGGGAGGACTGCTTGAGGCCAGGAGTTTGAGATCAACCTGGGCAACATTATGAGGCCCCCCCATCTCTACAAAGAATAAAACATCAGCTGGGCATGGTGGCGTGCGCCTGGAGGATTCCCAACTACTCAGGAGGCTGAGATGGGAGCTTGAATTCTTGGGCTCAAGCCTCAGCCTCTCAAGTAGCCAGGACTATAGGCGCATGTCACCACGTCCTGGCTAAAAAAAAGTGGCTTTTTCCAAAAAAGCAAATCAGCTTGTGACCCTCTGGAGAGGCCCCCACCCTCGGTATTCCTCCATTTTCCAAAAGGGGCTAGGGGTTACTGAGGGTGGGGTCTGGGGTCTGGGTTGCTGAAGAATTCTGACCTCTATCCTACTAGGAGTGACCCACTCACCCCAGCCTGAGGCCAAGGTGCAAACATCCCGCCCCCTCCCTCGGGACCTCTGCCTCCCATCAGGCAGGTCCTTGCTTGGAAGTGGGGGCTGGAACGTCTTGCTTATGCTCTAAGAAGGAAGGCTTGCTGGGTGCGGTGGCTCACACCTGTAATCCCAGCACTTTGGGAGGCCGAGGCGGGCGGATCACGAGGTCAGGAGATCGAGACCATGCTGGCTAACACGGTGAAACCCCATCTCTACTAAAAATACAAAAAAAAATTAGCCAGGTGTGGCAGCTGGCGCCTGTAGTCCCAGCTACTCGGGAGGCTGAGGCAGGAGAATGGCGTGAACCCGGGAGACAGAGCTTGCAGTGAGCTGAGATCGTGCCACTGGAAGGAATGGAAGGCTGCCAATTGGGCTGGGGGAGGATCAGGATGTAGGACCCCAAAGGGGATTTGGGTTTGGGGATGTCAAAACAGGGAGGATAGGCTGGGTGTGGTGGCTCACGCCTGTAATCCCAGTGCTTTGGGAGGCTGAGGAGGGAGAATTGCTTGAGGTCAGGAGTTGGAGACCAGCTTGAGCAACATATCGAGTCCCTGTCTCTACAAAAATGTAAAGAATTATTGGGTGACTGAGGCGGGAGGATTGTTTGAACCCAGGAATTCCAAGCTGCAGTGAGCTATGACTGCACCACTGCACTCCAGCCTGGGCAACAGAACGAGACCCTGTCTCTAAAGAAACAACCAACCAACCAACCAACCAACCAGGGAGGATACTGAGTTCTAGAAATGTGTTATACTCTGCGCTTATCCTCTGGGATGACACGCCCTGAGGTCACCTTTATGGGAAGGAAGCAAGACCCAAACCCGGGAAGGGAGGGTCCTGCCCAGCGAGACTCTCCCTTGCCCTAGCTGGAAGTGCATTCATGGTGGGGAGCTGGATGTGGCAGGAAGGCTCAGGGCAGCCTGGAGCTGTTGGGGCTGGACCTCAGGGGGCTTCTGCAGCCCCCTGCCCTGACCCCAGCTCCCCACACCGGGTCTTCACTCTTGGCCTCTCTGCTGCGCCTCTGCAATGCCCATTAACCTTTCTTTCTCCAGCTACAGCTCTCTAGGACACCTTATCTAGCCCGGATGTCTGGTTGGCAGGGGAAGAGGGTGGGCCTGGGCAACATCCTCTGGATGGACCCCCCCGAGTCCCTCCCACACCTCCTCAGGGGTACAAAACATGGGTGATGTGTCACCAAGGGAAAGGAGACAGAGAAGAGCCTGAGGGACTCCAGAAGAAGGCTGTAGAGGTGGGAAATTGAGGACAAGCCTCCCTGGACCGGGAAGGGCCCAAGCTGTGATTTGGGGTCCAGCACTGACCCAAACACGTCAACAGGGGGCGACTCAAGTGCAGAAATGGAAAAGGCAGGTTGGGCGCGGTGGCTCACGCCTGTAATCCTAGTACCTTGGGAGGCTGAGAGGGGAGGATAGCTTGAGGTCAGGAGTTTGAGATCAGCTTGGGCAACATTGTGAGACCCCCTCCAACCCGTCTCTACAAAAAATAAAAAAAAATCAGCTGGGTGTGGTAGCGTGTGCCTGGAGAATTCCCAGCCACTCGGGAGGCTGAGATGGGAGGATCCCTTGCGCCCAGGAGTTCAAGGTTACAGTGAACTATGATCATTCCACTGCACTCCAGCCTGAGCGACAGAGTGAGACCCTGTCTCAAAAAAAAAAAAAAAAAAAAAAAAAGAAAAAGAAAAAGCAATGGACCAGGTTAAGCCAGGCTGGTCCTTGTCAAGACCTGCCCCTGCAGGTGTCCGGGGGGAGGCCAGAAAGATCCCTGGAGAAAAGGACACAGAAAATGGCAAGAAAGAAAGCGGGGCATTTGGAGGGGTAAGTTGGGGGAAGACAGGAGGTTCCCCCTCCCCTTTCCAAGAGGCTGGGAGAACCTGCCCGGGCAGCATCTTGAATGGGAGAATTGTCCTCGGCGCGCGCTTGTCGCTTGTGTACACACGTGGGGGGTCCCTTCTTCCCTTCCCCCACAGCCAATGCAGACACTCTCCCCGCATTGCCTCTAAATCTACCCCAGCTGTCAACATCTGGCCCCCATCTGTCTCCATCCACGGAACCCCCTGCTCCAGCTCCTGCCCCAGCCTCCCTCTCCAGTGGCTGTTGGGCAGGGCTGGGAGCTCAAGGCCTTCCCTCCCTCTCCTGCAGCAGCCTCTGGCCAGGACTGAGGAACCAGGACAGGGGAGGGAGGGGACAGCCCCACCCCGGAGGTGCCCCAGGCTCTTGGCAGAGCCAGCTGGAGACGTTAGAAGCAGCTGCGAATGATTCATTTCGCTCGGCCCCCACCCCACCACCTCAAACATACCCTGGGGCTGATAACCAAGTTCCAGCCCCTACAGCCCTGCAGCCTCCAGACCTCTGACACCTCTCGGTCAGCCACAAAGCCCTCCCTACCCAGCCCCACTCTCCTTAGAAATCTAGTCCATCACCCCCATCACCCCTGGAGCTGGGACACGTCCCATTTTCTTTTATTTATACAAAAAGTTACTTTTTTAAATATAATTTAAGAACCCCTCCAAGCACCGGTGTCCGTTTCTGGGTTCCACCACCAACTACCGCCCTTTTCACTACCTCACCCCACACCCCTTCATAGGACACAGCTTGGGGGTCCCAGGCGGGGTCCGGGGATGTGGGATGACCAAGGCACTGTTCTGGAAACAGACACGATCATGGGCCCCTGTTTCAACTTGGGCAAAGGAGGCCATAGTGAAACAGGTTCCCTCCAACACAAAGTTATGACAAGGACGGTAGAAAAACAAAACGAAAAAACAAAAAGGGAACGGGGAGAAAAATTAAGACCAAAAACAAAACTCAAAAACCTTCAATATGAAGGCAGCAGCTGGGGGAGGGGCATTTACAAGGGAAAAAATGATTGAGTTTGGTGGTGACAGCAGCAAGTTGGGACTACAAACCCCAATGATTTTGTCACTGGGCCCTGACACCCCTTCTTGCCCCCTGGGACAGCCCCCCCACTCTGGAGCTGGCAAGGGAGTCACACTCTCTTTGGTCTGCGGGAACGCACCCATCAAGGTGAGGGGGGGCACCTGGGGAGGCCGGAAGATGATGGGCACTTCCTTTTCCTCTGGTCACACCCAGTCCTGAGGGAAAGGCGCCCTCACCCTTGGTCTGGAGTTCCCCGAGGTGGCTGGGGGGTGATTTTCCCCTCCTATTATGGCAGAACCCCCAAATCCTGTCTCTCCAAATTGCCAGCTCCTCACCCCACGGGCTCAAAGTGCAATCCAGCGGGGCACAGGGCTGGGGGCCTCTGTGAGTCCCCACTCTGCCCTGGAAAATGGGGAGGCGGTGTCCCTGGGGTGGGGAGTTCCTGCAGGTCAGTACTGTGGGGCCGGTCCTCCTGTCCCACCCGGGGTTCCCGGCTTGGCCTGGGACTTCATGTGCTGGACACTGGCCAAGATTTTCTTCTGGTGTCCCGCCAGAGTGACTCCGATTCGGAGCAGGTCCCTGCAGAAGGAAAGGAGAGCTTGGTGAGACCCTAGGGTCCCTGTGGCCGCTCTCCTCGCTTGGCTCCTGAGACGGTCCTAGCCTCAGGATTGTAAGCCAATCAGAAAAGCCAGTGGGGGAGGGAGAACAGATGTCAACAGTTCCCGGGCAGTTTTTTTAAGAGCTGGGCAGCCATCCTTCTGTGCAGCCGCAGAAGGGGGTAGGGCTGGAGGCCAGAGGCGGGGCCTTTGGCTTGGGTGCCAGGGAAGGAAAGAAAAGAGAGAAAAGCCCGCAAAATGAGACTGGGGGAAGAGGTTGCACAGATTGCCGTAGAGGGAAATGGAGTGTGAGAAAGAAAAGGCCGAAGTGGGAGAGGAAGAGCTGGGTGGAGAGGAAGAGAAGGTTGCTGATGGCTGGAGGCTGAGATAAGGGGAAAAAAGGGAGAGGAGGCCCCCTGGGTCAGAGAGAGGCTGGGAAGAATTAGGGAGGGATGTGCCCAGGCCCCGCGGGGCAGGGGCAGACTGGCCTGAGACCCTCTGGCTCTAGCCTCCTGAGTAGCTGGGACCACAGGCACGCACCACCATGCCCAGCTAATTTTTTTGTTTTTGTTTTGTAGAGATGGGGTTTTGCTATGTTGGCCAGGCTGCTCTCAAACTCCTGGGCTCAAGCAGTCGGTCCACCTGAGCCTCCCAAAGTGCTGAGATTACAGGCGTGAGCCACCACCTGGCCTTCACATTTCTTTTTTTTTTTTTTTTGAGATGGAATTTCACTCTGTCATCCAGGCTGGAGTGCAGTGGTGCAATCTCGGCTCACTGCAACCTCCACCTCCCGGGTTCAAGCGATTCTCCTGCCTCAGCCTCCTCAGTAGCTGGTATTACAGGCACGCACCACCATGCCCAGCTAATTTTTGTATTTTTAGTAGACATAAGGTTTCACCAAGTTGTCCACAATGGTCTCGAACTCCTAACCTCAAGTGATCTGCCCACCTCGGCCTCCCAAAGTGCTGGCATTACAGGCATGAGCCACCATGCCCGGCCTTCAGATTTCTATTCCTTCTATTTCTGTTATTCAACCTGGGGTGAGAGGAGATCTTGGGAGAGGAACGGGAAGGCAGAAAGGGGGAGTAGCAGACAAAGGCCAAGTGGGGATACGCAGCCTTTGGGAGGCAAGGAATCATAAAACCATTTCACATAAAAGCTGAAGAGGATCTCCAAAACCTAGCCCAATCTTCTCCTTTTATGGGTGGAAAAAGAGAACCCGAGTTGACACATTGTTACCGTGAGAGCCGGGCCTGGAATGCAGATAGATGCACAAAGATAGCTAGAAGTGAGAGGCGGAAGCCCGATGGCCCAGGGCTGTGATGGCAGGAGGAGGTGAGGCGGGCAGGCTGGCCCCAAAGAGTCCTTGGGTCCTCAGCTCCATGGGGCTGTGACTGCTCCTCTGGGGCCCTTCTAGGCATGGCATGAGCGCAGTGCAAGAAGACAGCATTGGCACCCGAAGCTGACCCCAAAAGCCCCTGCAGACCCCGTGGGCCTGACTCCAGCTGCCCTGCTCTCCCCGCCCCACTCCAGCTCCTGCCACTGCTTACTCGGCAGAGATCTGGCTGACCAGCTCGAAGGAGCCAAAGCCAGCGGCTGCGAAACTTTCTTCGTATCTTCCCATTTTGATGGCCCGAAGCCACTCGCCCACAGAGCCAAAAGCTGAGTAGTGAGGCTGCCGCTGGTCCAGGAGAGGGTGTGAGGCCCTAGGGGGCAAGGATGGGGAGGAATGCTGAGTACCAGGCCCAGGTCCGGGGGAGGAGGTGGAACCCAGCCTTGGAGAGGCGGACAGAGGCCCTCCCACCCAACACCAATGAACGGACACTTCTGGGCAAGGAGTGGGGGCAGAGAGCGGGAAGGAGGGCCCATTCTCTGCAGTCCTCACCCGCCATTCTCCCGGGCCACGATTTTGAGGCTGGCGGGGTTCCGGATCATCTTGTCCAGGGCGCTGACCACCTGGGGGAAGCGGGGCCGGGCATTCCGGTCTTTCTGCCAACAGTCCAGCATGAGCTGGTGGAGGGAGGTGGGACAGTCTGGGGGCGGGGGCAGCCGGTAGTCCTGTTCAATGGCATTGATCACCTGGAAAGAGGGGAAGAAGCTCTGGGTGAGGCTGTCCAGGAAAAGCAAAGATGCTAACAGGCCCAGGAAATGGTGACTTGGAAGATGGTAGGATAGGAGCCACAGCCCCCCAAAAAATAACAGATCCAGGAATCCTCCTAGCCGGAGTTGAAGCTCTCTGTGGCTGAAGGCCCCAGCAGCTCTTGGGCTATGATACAGACATGTTACCTCCCAACCCTGCCCTCCATCTCTGCATCCTTCTGCGACCCAAATATGCTGTACCCAACTCTTTTATTTATTTATTTATTTATTTATTAAGACAGAGTCTCGCTCAGTTGCCCAGGCTGGAAAGCAATGGCGTGATCTCAGCTCACTGCAACCTCTGTTCCTGGGTTCAAGCGATTATCCTGTCTCAGCCTCCTGAGTAGCTGGGATTACAGGCACCCGCCCATCATGCTCGGCTAATTTTTTGTATTTTTTTAGAGACGGGGTTTCACCATGTTGGCCAGGCTGGTCTTGAACTCCTAACCTTAGGTGATCTGCCCACCTTGGCCTCCCAAAGTGCTGAGATTACAGGCAATGAGCCACCAGGCCTGGCCCTGTATCTCAACTCTTTGATACAAAGATCAATTCTCCTTTTTGTCATCTCCATGGTCTCAAGAACCCAGCAGTGATGACTCTCTGGGAACCCACCCTTCACCCCAAATCCCAGGTGAGAGAACACTCGAGGAAAGCTTGGTAGGACCACGGGACACTTACGTCCTGATTGCTCATGTCCCAGTACGGCCTCTCCCCAAATGACATCACCTCCCACATCACAATCCCGTAACTCCAGGCATCACTGGCGGAAGTGAACTTCCGGAAGGCAATGGCCTCCGGGGCAGTCCATCGGATGGGAATCTTTCCTCCCTGCAGAAAGAGGAGAAAAGGTGAGCTGGGGGACTCACTGAAGGACTCACCAGACCCAGCACACTGCCCCCCAGTCCCCCACCTGCCTCTGCTTTTTCCCCCTAGCTCAGGCCCCAAGCCTCCTACTCTCCAACTCTGTTTGCCCAGGTTGGAGTGCAGTGGCGCGATCTTGGCTCACTGAAACTCCGCCTCCCGGGTTCAACTGGTTCTCCTACCTCAGCCTCCTGAGTAGCTCGGATTACAGGCGTGTACCACCACCCTCAGCTAATTTTGTATTTTTAGTAGCGACAGGGTTTTCCCATGTTGGCCAGGCTGGTCTCGAACTCCTGACCTCAGGCGATCCTCCTGCCTCAGCCTCCCAAAGTGCTGGATTTACAGGCGTGAGCCACCACACCTGGCCACTGTTCTTTTGAGACAGGGTCTTGCTCTGTCGCCCAGTCTGCAGTACAGTGGCACATTCATAGCTCACTGCAGCCTCCAACTCCTGGGCTTAAGCAATCCTCCTGCCTCAACCTCCCAAGTAGCTGGGACTACAGGTGCATGCCACTGCGCCTGGCTAATCTTTTAATTTTTTTGTAGAGATGGGGTCTTGCTATGTTGCCCAGGTTATCCAACTGTTATTTTCCTAGACATCTGGAAGTCGGCTTCCTGGAGCTGACTGTCCCCCCACCCACAGCCTGCTCCTGTATTCTCTCCCTGGAGCAGGGCTGCCAAACCCTCAGCCTCCCACCTTTCCAACCTGCCCTGCCCACCTGGCCCTAAGAAGCTCACACCCAGTATTACCCCCAGCATTACCAGGGAGCTCGTGTAGGTGGGATCGGAAGAGTTCTCCTCCAGGAATCGGGAAAGGCCAAAGTCAGACACTTTGCAGACGAGGTTGCTGTTGACTAGGATGTTGCGAGCAGCCAGGTCTCGGTGGACGTAGCTCATCTCGGCAAGGTACCGCATGCCCGAGGCGATGCCCCGCAGCATGCCCACGAGCTGGATGACTGTGAACTGTCCGTCGTTTAGCTGGAGAGCAGATAGGGTGGGGGCTTGGTGAGGACAGCCCACCCACCGTTCCCCCTCCCATCCACATCTTTTTTTTTTAGAGACAGGGTCTTGTTCTGTCGCCCAGGCTGGAGTGCAGTGGTGCCATCATAGCTCACTGCAGCCTCAACCTCCTGGGCTCAGGCAAGCCTCCTGAGTAGCTGGAACAATAGGCATGTGCCATTATGCCTGGATAATTTTTTAATTTTTAGTAGAGATAGGTTCCCACTATGTTGCCCAGGCTGGTCTTTAACTCCTGGCCTGAAGCGATCCTTCCGCCTGGGTCTCCCAAAGCACTGGGATTACAGGTGTTGAGTCACCGCACCCAGCCTCCCGTCCACTTCCTAAACTGTATCTGTCACTTCCAGACCCACCTCACAACTCACCTGTAGGGCAAGCCCCCCAACTCCCTCAGGTGAGCCTTCCTCCTTTCTCTTTTCCCAAGTTTTCTCAGCTCTTGCTACAGTATCACAACACATTGCTTACAATGGTTCCTGCTTCAATGGTAAGCATTCAGTCTCTCCCAATCGGATTATGATTTGAAAAATTATTTCAACTTTTCCTTCCATTTAACCTGGTACACTGCTTTATACCCAGGAAATACTCAACAAATGCTTTTCTGTTTTTTAGTTTTTTTAGAGACAAGGTCTCTTTCTTTCCCCCAGGTTGGAGTGCAGTGGCACGATCATGGTTCACCGCAGCCTTAAACTCCTGGGCTCAAATGATCCTTCTGCCTCAGCCTCCTTAGTAGCTGGGACTATAGGTGCACACCACTGCACCTGGCTAATTAAAACAAAGGGGTTTTTTTGGTAGATATGGGGTCTCACTGTGTTTCCCAGGCTTGTCTCCAACTCCTGGCCTCAAGCGATCTTCCCACCTTGGCCTCCCAAGGTGCTGGGATTACAGGCATGAGTCACCTGAGCGACCCGTCTACAGGTGGAGATACATTGGTGCTGATCCAACCACAAAGTTGTGCAGCTCTCTTGGACTAGCTGTGTGTGGATTTGCAAGAGAACAGTGAGGAACTGCAGTATGACCAATGATCGGTGCAAAAACCAAGGTCTGAAGCCCAACCTTGACCTTTAAAGAGTTTGCTCTCACCAGGGAAACCAACAAGTCACAGACAGTAAACAAATCCCATATTCTGGGTTCCGCTAAGATTTGGCAGACCGTCTGCAGCCCTACAGAACCAGGGACATAGAGTCCAAAAACGGAATTTTGAATCCATCCTCCAGACCTGCACCTGCCCTACTCCCCGCTCAGTTTGTGGCAACACCACCACTTGCCAGATGGTCAGGGTATAGACCTCAGAGTTTCCTTTGACCCCCTTTTCTCCCTCACCAGCCACTTCCAATCCATCAGCAAGTTCTGCTGGTGATGCTTCGAAGACATGTCCCAAATCCAAACCCTTCCCTTCACCCCACGGCCTGGATGCTGGCAACAGGCTTCTGCTGCAGGCCTCTCCCAGCTCCTGCTCTTGCTCCCTAGCACCCAGCAAAGAGGTCTTTTTATTTATTTATTTTTTTGAGATGGAGTCTCGCTCTACTGCCCAGGCTGGAGTAAAGTGGCGTGATCTTGGCTCACTGCAACCTCCGCCTCCTGAGTTCAAGCGATTCTCCTGTCTTAGTCTCCTGAGTAGCTGGGATTACAGGGGTGCACCACCATGCCTGGCTGGTTTTTGTATTTTTAGTACAGACAGGGTTTCACCATGTTGGCCAGGCTGGTCTCGAACTCCTGACCTCAAGCGATCCACCTGCCCCGGCCTCCCCAAGTGCTGGGATCACAAGTGTGAGCCACTGTGCCCAGCTGGGATCCTCTTAAACTACTCTCCTGCCAAAGCCCTCCAGCGGGTTCCCGTCACACTGCCCAATGCAGCATCTACCATCTCTCCTCTGTTCACCAGGTCACCTGTGCTGGCCTTCCCATCTCTCTCTCTTTGTAAGAGATGGGATCGCCCAGGCTGGAATGCAGTAGTGCAATGATGGCTCACTACAGCCTCGATCTCCCAGGCTTAAGTGATCCTCCCGCCTCAGCCTCCCGAGTAGCTGGGACTACAGATATGCGCCATCATGCTCTGCCCATTTTTGTATTTTGTGTAGAGACGGGGTTTCACCATGTTGCCCAGGGTGATCTCTAACTCCTGGCCTCGAGTGATCCACCAGCCTCAGCTTCCCAAAGTGCTGGGATTACAGGTGTGTGTCACTGCGCCTTTAAGACCCTTTCTGTCTCTTCGACCAGGCACGGTGGCTCACGCGTTTAATCCCAGCACTTTGGGAGGCCAAGGAGGGTGGATGGCTTGAGGCCAGGGGTTTCAGATCAGCCTGGCCAACATGGCGAAGCCCTGTCTCTACTAAAAATACAAAAATTAGCCGGGCATAGTGGCTCATGCCTGTAATCCCAGCACTTTGGGAGGCTGAGGTGGTGGGCAGATCACGAGGTCAGAAGTTCGAGACCATCCTGGCCAGTATGGTGAAACCCTGTCTCTACTAAAAATACAAAAATTAGCTGGGCATGGTGGCACTCGCCTGTCGTCCCAGCTACTCAGGAGGCTGAGGCAGAAGAATCTCTTGAACCCAGGAGGCGGAGGTTGCAGTGAGCCAAGATTGTGCCACTGCACTCCAGCCTGGGCGACAGCAGGACTCCATCTCAAAAAACAAACAAACAAACAAAACCAAAAAAACCCCACGTCAGATAGAGCTTCTCTTACAGGAAATACAGAGAGACAAGCTAAATGATCCCATAAGAAGAATTTCATAAATCCAGAAATCAAGACATTCAGGTGGACAAGGGACCCAACCCTTCAGTGTGTCAGTGTCATCATGAGGAACTGCTCAAGATTTAGAGAGGCTCGAAAATATAATAATCAGCAGGCGTGGTGGCTCACGCCTGTAATCCCAGCACTTTGAGAGGTTAAGGAGGGAGGATCGCTTGAGTCCAGGAGTTTGAGACCAGCCTGTGCAACATAGCGAGACCCCCATCTCCGTAAAAAATTTAAAAATTAGCCAGGTGTGGTGGTGTGCACCTGTAGTTCCAGCTACCCAGGAGGCTGAGGCAGGAGGATCACCTGAGCCAAGGAGTTTGGAGGCTGCAGTGAGCTATGATTGCACCACTGCACTCTAAACTGGGCGAAAGGGCAAGACCTTGTTTCTAAAATAAATAAATAAATAAAATATATATAATAACCAGGTACAAAGCCCGGTCTTGAACTGGATCCTGGTTGGAATAAAGCAGCAGTGAAGGACATCTTTAGAACAACTAGAGAAACGTGAAAATCAACTGGGTATTCAATGACGCTAGGGAATCGCTATAACTCTGTTCAATGCAATGTTATTTTGCTACATAGAAAAATGTTTTGATTTTTTTAAAAAGATGCCTAGGCCAGGCATGGTGGCTCATGCCTGTAATCCCAGCACTTTGAGGGGCCGAGATGGGTGGATCACTTGAGCCCAGGAGTTCAAGACCAGCCTGGGCAACATGATGAAACCCTGTCTCTACTAAAAATACAAACATCAGCTGGGTATGGTGGTGCATGCCTGTAATTCCAAGCTACTCAGGAGGCTGAGGCAGGAGAATCACTTGAACCCAGGAGGTGGACGTTGCGGTGAGCCAAGAACGCACCACTGCACTCCAGCCTGGGTGACAGACGGAAACTCCGTCTCGAGAAAAAAAAAAAAAAGCCTAATAAAGTAAAAAAAAAAAAAAAAGTCAGTAAAATCTGGTAAAGTGACCAAATAAATTAAGCAGTTCCCTTTCCTCTCTAGCCATATCTGCATGAAGGACCCCGTTTGCTTTTTTTCACATTTGAAATGATTGGTTTACTTTTTTAAAAAGCCTGTCTATTTACTTGCTAATTTTCAGTCCCCCTGCCCCATTAGACCCTCTGCTCCCCAAGAGGAGAAATCCAGTTTGCCGTGTGCATAGCTTTATTCCTGGGGACTGGGAGGATGACCGGTGCGTAGAAAGCACTCAGTAAATATTTGTCAAAAGAAGGAATGACAGGCCAGGCACAGTGGCTCATGCCTGCAATCCCAGTGCTGTGGGAGGCTGAGGAGGGAGGCTCACTTGAGGCCAGGAGTTCAGACCAGCCTGGGCAACCTATCGAGATCCTGTCTCTACAAAAAATTTTAAAAATTTGCTGAGCATGGTGGTACATGAGTGTAGTTCCAGCTACTCAGGAGGCTGAGGCGGGAGGATCACTTGAGCCCAGGAGGTCAAGGCTGCAGTGAGCTATGAATGCACCACTGCACTCCAGCCTAGAGGACAGAGTGAGACTCTGTCTTAAAAAAAAAAAAAAAATTGGCCAGGCGCGGTGGCTCACGTCTGTAATCCCAGCACTTTGGGAGGCCGAGGCAGGCGGATCACCTGAGATCGGGAGTTCGAGACCAGCCTGACCAACACAGAGAAACCCCCGTCTCTACTAAAAATACAAAATTAGTCAAGCGTGGTGGCACATGCCTATAATCCCAGCTACTGGGGAGGCTAAGGCAGGAGAATCGCTTGAACCTGGGAGGCGGAGGTTGCAGTGAGCCGAGATCTTGCCATTGCACTCCGGCCTGGGCAACAAGAGTGAAACTCCATCTCAAAAAAAAAAATTCAATTAAAACAAAATTAAAAAAAAAAGAAGGAATGACAACCTTCAGCTGTATGGGGCAGTGGGAAAGGAAGGTCCCAGGAGCTCAGCCTTTCCCAGAGGGAAAATTAAAGGCAGAGGGCCGGCCAGGCGTGGTGCCTCACACCTGTAATACCAGCACTTTGGGAGGCTGAGGTGGGGAGATCACTTGAGGTCAGGAGTTTGATACCAGCCTGGCCTACATGGTGAAACCCTGTGTCTACTAAAAATACAAAAATTAGTCAGCATGGTGGTGCATGCCTATACTACCAGCTACTTGGGAGACTAAGGCAGGAGAATCGCTTGAACCCTGGAGGTGGAGACAGCAATGAGCCGAGATCGCGCCACTGCACTCCAGCCTGGGCGACAGAGCGAGGCTCTGTCTTAAAAAAAAGAAAAGGCAGAGGACCAGGGCTTAGCCCAAGAGGAAAAGGCTGGAGGAGGTGACCGGGGACCCACTGTCTGTCCTGGCTTCTTAACCCAAGTGGCCTCTGGGTGTAAGTGGGAACTCCGGGTGGCCGCAGAAGCCAGGGAGGGTGCTCACCCGCAGGAAGGAGTCCAGGGCGCCGTTCTCCATGAACTCTGTGAGAATCATGACGGGCATGCTGTTGGTGACCACGCCCTCCAGGCGGATGATATTGGGGTGCTCGAACTGGCCCATGATGGAGGCCTCGCTCAGAAACTCACGCCGCTGCCGCTCCGTGTAGCCACCCTTCAGGGTCTTGATTGCCACACAGCTCTCCTTCTTCCCTGGGGCCTTGAGCCGCCCCCGGCACACCTCGCCAAACTCACCTTCAAACAAGGACGCAGAGCTCATCAGCTCTCCCGCCCCGGTGTGGCCCTGCCCACCCCCGCTTCGTTCCCAGGTGCCCGGGCAGCCTTTGGCTCTCACCTGCACCAATCACCTCTTCAATCTTGACGTAGGAGACATCGATCTCTTTTGCAAATTCCCTCACAGCCTCATTAGGGTCTTCATAAGTGAAGGGGTCGATGTAGACCTTAGTACCTGAGAAATCAGGCAGGGCCCCGTCAGCTGGGAATTAACTCCCACTGGACTCGGAGGCTCGGCTCATAGCTCTTAGCCCCAAACCCCTATCTCCGTGGTTTTTTGTTTTGTTTTTTTTCCTGAGATGGAGTCTCGCTCTGTCACCCAGGCCTGGAGCGCAGTGGCGCGATCTTGGCTCACTGCAATCTCCGCCTCCCGGGTTAAAACGATTCTCCTGCCTCAGCCTCCTGAGTAGCTGGGATTACAGGTGCCCACCACCATGCCTGGCTGACTGATGTATTTTTTATAGAGATGGAGTTTCAACATGTTGGCCAGGCTGGTCTCGAACTCCTGACCTCAAGTGATCTGCCCACCTCTGCCTCCCAAAGTGCTGGGATTATAGATAGGAGCCACCACACCCGGCCCCAAGCCCCTGTTCCCATCAAATTAGGGCAACCCACCATGCCCGATGAGATACTGTCCGTGTTTGTCCGAATATTCTGCTTCTCTCCCATTGCTCTGCTTCCTGTAGCCAATGGGAAAGGAACAAAAGGTAAACTGAGTCACACATCTTTATGAGGCACACACACCGAAGGAAGGAGCAGGGATTGGAGAAGATTTCAAGTAAAAAGAGGCTGGGGGCAGCCAGAAAGGCTTGTCCTGTAGCACCCAGGCAGGTGGCCATCAACTGAGGGCTTCCAGGGGCCTCTGGGTGTCAGAGCCCTTACCTGAGGCAGAGAACCGCGACCACAATGACCACCAGGACCAGGACCACACCCACGACTGCCGTGCCCGCAATCAGGGCCAGCTGCTCCCGCCAGCCCTCGCTCTCTGCGGAAGGAAAGGCTGCTGATCAGGAGAAACTGATGGTCCTGTAGGAGGCCCCAGCCCCGGCTTTGAGCAATGAACTGTGATCTCCTGAGAACAGGTCCCCAGTACAGGGGACAGGTGGAGGGAGAGGACACAAGCAGGCAAGGTCAGGGAACAAACAGTGGGTTTCAAACTCCCCCCCAGGGGCCAGCAGGCTCCTCTGAAGTACCTCAGGGCAAGGGAGGAAGTTTCGAAATCTTTTCTTACTGCCAGAGTAATTTTTTGTTTGTTTTTTTGAGATGCAGTCTCACTCTGTCGCCCAGGCTGGAGTGCAGTGGCGCAATCTCAGCTCACTGCAATCTCTGCCTCCCGGGTTCTGCGATTCTCCTGCCTCAGCCTCCTGAGTAGCTGGGATTACAGGTGTGTACCACCATGCTCGGCTAATTTGTGTATTTTTAGTAGAGATGGGCTTTCACCAGGTTGGACAGGCTGGTCTCAAACCAGCCTGGGCATGCCCAGCCGCCAGAGTGGTTTTGATTTGGTTCTAGTATAAATACCAGAGTCCACAAAAAAATCTCCATTCAATGAAACGTTCTAAAGGTGAAACATTTTCAGGTTTTTATCCAAAAAGTCTATACAATTGAAATGTTCACCAAAAGATACAATAAAAAACAAAATCAGCTATTTCCATACAACTGATTATTACGTCTCCATAAAAAGAAATGAAATATTGGCCAGGAGCAGTGGCTCACGCCTGTAATCCCAGCACTCTGAGATACTGAGGTGGGAGGATTGTGTGAGGCCAGGTGTTCAAGACCAGCCTGGGAAACATAGCAAGACCCCGTCTCTATCAAAAAATAATAATAATTAGCCAAGCATGGTGGTGAGCACGTGTGGTCCCAGCTACTCAGGAGGCTGAGGTGGGAGGATCGCTTGAGCCCAGGAGTTTGAGGCTGCAATGCACTATGATCAGACCATTACATTCCAGCCTGGGTGACAAAGCAAAATCGTGTGTCCAAAACAAAAACAAAAAACAGGCCAGGTCCAGTGGCTCATGCCTGTAATCATAGCACTTTGGGAGGCTGAGGTGGGCGGATTGCCTGAGCTCAGGAGTTCGAGACCAGCCTGGGAAACATGGTGAAACCCTGTCTTTACAAAAAATACCAAAAAAAATTAGCTGGGCATGGTGGCTCATGCCTGCAGTCCCAGCTGCTTGGGAGGCTGAGGTGGGAGGATCACTTGAGCCTGGGAGGTTGAGGCTGCAGTGAGCTGTAATTGAACCACTGCACTCCAGCCTGGGTGACAGAGCGAGACCCTGTTTCCAAAACAAACAAAAAACAAACCACAACCAAAAAAACCCACGGATATATACTACAACATACATAAACCTTGAAAACATTCTGCTCGGTGAACAGTCACAAAAGACCACACTGGAAGATTTCAAGACAGAAAGTGGGTTAGTGCTTGCCAGGGACTAAGGCAACAGAAAGATCTGGGTGGGGGGTGATGGCTAAGGGCTACAGGGTCTCTTTTGAGGGTGCTGAAAATGTCCCAAAATTACTTGCGGTGGTGACTGCACAATTCTGTGAATGTATCAAAAGTCATCGATTGTACACTTTGAACAGGCAAATTGTATGGCAGGGGAACTGTATTTCAGTAAAGCTATTACAGAAAATTACAAGGTTTAAAAAGCCACTGGTCCAATGCTGGGTGTGGCGGCTCATGCCTGTAATCCCAGCACTTTGGGAGGCCGATGCGGGAGGATTGCTTGAGGTCAGGAATTTGAGACCAGCCTGGGCAACATAGGGAAACTGTCTCAACAAAACATAAAAAAAAATTTAGTTGAGCACGGTGGCACATGCCTATAGCCCCAGCTACTTGGGAGGCTAAGGTGGAAGGATTGGTTGAGCTCGGGAGTTGTAGGCTGCAATGAGCTATGATGGTGCCACCGCACTCCGGCCTGGGTGATAAAAAAAGACCGTGTCTCTTAAAAAAAAGAAAAAGTTAGGCCGGGCGTGGTGGCTCACGCCAGCAGTCCCAGCATTTCGGGAAGCCGAGGCGGGTGGATCAGGAGGTCAGCAGATCGAGACCAGGAGGTGGCGCTTGCGGTGAGCCGAGATCGCGCCACCGCACTCCAGCCTGGGCAACAGAGCGAGACTCCGTCTCAAAAAAAAAAAAAATGTGAAAGAAAAAAGAAAGCCACTGGCCTAGCATATTAAAAATAACCTGTTACCTCCAATCCTCAAAGCCCTGCAGGAAGCTTCATGATATTCCCATTTTGTTGGATGGGGAATGGGGAGCTCAGGGGTCAGGTTGTTGCTAAAAGTCAAGCCTGCGGTGAGCTTTTTTTTTTTTGAGACAGAGTCTTGCTCTGTTGCCCAGGCTGGAGTGCACTGGCACAGTCTCAGCTCACTGCAACCTCCACCTCCCAGGTTCAAGCGATTCTCCTGCCTCAGCCTCCCGAGTAGCTGGGATTACAGGTGTGCACCACCACACTCAGCTAACTTCTATATTTTTAGTAGAGACGCGGTTTCACCATGCTGGTCAGACTGGTCTCGAACTCCTGACCTCAAGTGATCCTCCTGCTTCAGCCTCCCAAAGTGCTGGGGTTACAGGGTGAGCCACTGTGCCTGGCTGTGCAGTGAGCTTTGATCGAGCAACTGCGTTCCAGCCTGGGGGTACAGAGTGAAGCAGGCCAGACTTCACAAAACTCAGCTGTTGGTTTTGGTTTCGACATCTTACGTTCTCTCCTCTCTAGGGCATGCCATGTGATCCACAGGAAGAAGGACATGAAGATAGGACTTTGACCGGGTGCAGTGGCTCATGCCTGTAATCCCAGCACTTCGGGAGGCCGAGGCGGGCGAATCACAAGGTCAGGAGTTCGAGACCAGCCTGGCCAACGCGGTGAAACCCCGTCTCTACTAAAAATACAAAAAATCGGCCAGGCACGGTGGCAGGCGCCTGTAATCCCAGCTACTCGGGAGGCTGAGGCAGGAGAATGGCTTGAATCTGGGAGGCGGAGGTTGCAGTGAGCGGAGATGGCGCCACTGCACTCCAGCCTGAGGGACAGAGCAAGACTCCATCTCAAAAAAAAAAAAAAAAAAAAGATGATGGGACTTTGGAGACCTGGGGTCTTCCCAGGAACTTTGGGGGTCTTTCCAACCCCCACCCTCACCCCCTTCCCCAGGCTCACCATCCAGTTGGGTCTGGCTGTGATGTTCCTGGCCGAAGGGCCCGTAGCCGGCCTCAGAGCGCGCCCGTACCTGCACCAGGTAGCTGGCTCCCCGCTTCAGCCCCCGCAGCTCTGCCCGGTTTTCTGACGTCTTCAGGAACCGCACGCTGCTGGGACCCTCGGCGCCCTGTCCGGGAGAGGTAGTGGGGTGGCCGTCACCCGGGAACCCAAGTTCCTGTTGCTCTTCCTGCCTCCTTCCCTCGCCCTCCACTCCCATCACTAGCCTGCCTTGCAACAGGTGAGGCCTTTGGGAGAACTTACGTATGCAAGCCATGTGCTGTATTCGTAATATCATTCCTTTTTTTTAAGACAAGGTCTCACTTTCTCAGGCTGGAATGCAATGGTGCAAACACAACTCACTGCAGCCTCGACCTCAAGTCGAGAATCACTTGGATTCCAGTGATTCTCCTGTCTCAGCCTCCTGAGTAGCTGGGATTACAGGGGCCCGCCAACACACTCAGCTGATTTTGGTATTTGTAGTAGAGACGGGGATTTCACCTTGTTGGCCAGGCTGGTCTCGAACTCTTCACCCCAGGTGTTCTACCCACCTCGGCCTCCCAAAGTGCCGGGATTACAGGCATGAGCCACTGTGCCCAGTCTAATTTTTTTCATTTTAAGTATTTTTTGTGTTTTTTTTTTTTTTTTTTTTTTTTGGAGACGGAGTCTTGCTCTTTCGCCCAGGCCGGACTGCAGTGGCGCTATCTCGGCTCACTGCAAGCTCCGCCTCCTGGGTTCACGCCATTCTCCTGCCTCAGCCTCCCGAGTAGCTGGGACTACAGGCGCCTGCCACCGCGCCTGGCTAATTTTTTGTATTTTTAGTAGAGATGGGGTTTCACCGTGTTAGCCAGGATGGTCTCAATACTCCTGACCTTGTGATCCACCCACCTCGGCCTCCCAAAGTGCTGGGATTACAGGCGTAAGCCACCGCGCCCAGCCCATTTTAAGTTTTTTATAGAGATGAAGTTTCACCACGTTGCCCAGGCTGGTCTCAAACTCCTAGGCTCAAGCATTCTGCCCGCCTCAGCCTCCCAAAGTGCTTGGTATTACAGGCGTGAGCCACCGCACCCAACCTGAGCCACTGTGTCCAGCCGCTGGTAACTATTACAGTAACTATTTTATAGATGAAGAGTCTGAGGCTCAGACAGGCCAAGGGGCTTACCCAAGGCTGCCCAGGGAATCCATGGCAGAGCTGGAATTCAAATGCCTGCCAGGTGCCTGCAACCCAGGTGTCCCAGCCAGGAGAGCACAACCCATTGCCCACCCATCCCAGGGCTGGGGGATGGCCTCACCTTCTCATGGTATTTGACCTCGTAGTCCAGCACAGCCCCACTGGGTGCCCGGGGAACAGCCCAGGCCAGGCTCAAGCTGCTGGGTGAGGACCGCGTCACCCGGATGTCGGACACTGCAGGAGGTACTGTGAGAGGCAGAGACACAGGGAACCCTTGTGCATGGTAGCTCTGTCCCTTAACTTAAAAAAAAATTTTTTTTTCGAGACGAGGCTGGAGTGCAGTGGCGCAGTCTCAGCTTACTGCAACCTCCGCCTCCTGGGTTCAAGCAATTCTTCTGGTTGCTTCCCAAGTGGATTACAGGTGCCCACCACCATGCCTGGCTAATTTTTTTATTTTTAGTAGACATGGGGTTTCACCACGTTGGCCAGGCTAGTCTTGAACTCCTGACCTTGTGATCAGCCTGGCCATGTCCCTTATCTTTTCCAACACTTCCTCTGCTGGCTACACTTGTCTCAATTTCCCCCTGGCTGTTTCGAGAATTCCTTCTGATTCTCTCTGGCCCCAGTCCCACTGGGGGCCTTCCTGTACTTAACTCTCCAGCCCAGCTTTACGAGCTCCTCACCCTCTCTTTCTTATTCATTTATTTTGAGAGAGGATCTCACACTGCTCTGTCACCCAGGCTGGCATGCAGCGGTGCGATCATAGCGCACTGCAGCCTCCGACTCCTGGGCTCAAGCGATCCTCCTGCCTCAGCCTCTTGAGTAGCTGGGACCACAGGCATGCACCACCTCACCTGGCTAATATTTTTATTTTTTGTAGAGACAAGATCTTCCTATGTTACCCAGGCTGGTCTTGAACTCCAGGGCTCAAGTGATCCGCCTGTCTCAGCCTCTGAAAGTGCTGGGATTACAGGAGTGAGCCACTGCGCCCAGCCCTCTTTCTGCCTCTTGCCCCCAAAGCCTTGGCCCCTCACACTTCCGGGGTACCCAACTTCACAGCCCCTGCCTCTCCCCTTCAGGCCCTCAGTGACATCTCTCCCGCCAGACCACCAGCCGCCCCAGCCCCCAAGTCTCACCCTCTCGGTCAGTGGTGACATTGACAGGCTCAAATGGGACGGGCCCCGTGGCTAAGGAGGATACCCCGTTCAATGCAGTGACCTCAAAGGTATAGGTGAAGTCAGGACGTAGCCCTCGAACCACCACCCAGGGCTCCACCAGGTCCCGGGGGCCGGGGTCAAAAGTCAGGTCTCCCCCGCAGGGCGCACAGGAGCCTCCGGGTCGGCACTCCCGGCAGCGGAGGGCGTAGGTGAGGTCCTCTCGGCCACCAGACTCCAGGGGGGCACTCCATTCCAGGTGCAGGGAGGAGCCGTTCAGGCGGGAAACCACGCTCCGCGGAGCCGAAGGAGGGGCTGCAGGAGACCAGGGAGTCAGGCAGAGGCTGACCTGCTCTGCGGTGGTGGGGAGAGGGCAATGGAGGCACCAGCAGCCATGCTGGACTCTTGCCTTGGAGACAGTGGGCTCCACATGTTCCTCCGGGCTAGGGACAAGCATGCCAGGGACAAAGGGAAGAAGCCCAGGGAGGATGGGGGCCATGTGAGGGTCCACCTCAGAGGTCTGTGACCCCTCCCCAGTGAACTGCACCTGGGTGCTGGTCACTTACTGGTGCAGGGTGCACCCCGGGGGTCTGTGCGGGCCCGGAAGTACCCGACGCGGCACTGGCAGACGGCTGATCCAATGGTGTTAGAGTGGCTATTGGCTGGGCATGGCTGGCAGGACCCTTCTCCTGACAGGGGCTTGAAGGTGCCCTGGGCACAGGCTGAGAGAGAGAAAGCATTCATCAAAAGCATGCACAAAAACATCCATCTGCACGGTGGGCTCGGTGGCTCATGCCTCGAATCCCAGCACTTTGGGAGGCTGAGGCTGGAGGATCGCTTGAGCCAAGAGGTTCAAGACCAGCCTGGGCAACATATCGAGATCCCATCTCCAAAAAAAAAAAAAAAAAAATTCCAGCTTCTTTTAAGGCTGATGAAGTGCTAAGGTGGGAAAATGGACAAAAGATCTCAAAACCTCTCCTCTTAGAGGAGAAAGGAGACTCTCTCCAGAGAAGGGGTCCTCACCTGTTTTGACCCTGATCTCGGCAGTCTGGTGAAGCCCACAGAAAGACCTCTACTCCAACTTATGATTTTAAAAGCACACCACAAAATACATAGGAATACCAGGGAAACCAATTAAGCTGAAATGCAATGAAACATGAGGAAAAAAGTTTGGGCTACAGCAACATTTGTGCTTCTTTCTTAAGATACAGCAGCAAGTCTCCTAACCTCTGTAATACTGAAGTCACCATGAGCAAAAACAATCTTTTGGCACTTGGAATGGCCTGTAAATACCTGTGATTTTTTTTTTTTCCTGAGAAGGAGGCCAAGGAGGGCAGATCACTTGAGTTCAAGACCAGCCTGGCCAACATGGTGGAAACCCGCCTCTACTAAAAATACAAAAGTAGCCGGGTGTGACGATGCATGCCTATAATCCCAGCTACTCCTTGGGAGGCTGAGGCAGGAGAATCGCCTGAACCCGGGAGGTGGAGGTTGCGGTGAGCTGAGATCCCACCACTGCACTCCAGCCTGGGCAAAAAGAGCGAAACTCCTCGTTGGAGTGCACTCCCAGACCGGAGTGCAGTGGCATGATCTCGGCTTACCGCAACTTCTGCTTCCCGGGTTCAAGTGATTCTCCTGCCTCAGCCTCCCAAGTAGCTGGGATTACAGGCATGCGCCACCATGTCCGGCTAATTTTGTATTTTTAGTAGAGACAGGGTTTCTCCATGTTGGTCAGGCAGGTCGCCCAGATAATTATCTAAAAAATTTTTTGTAATCCGGGTGTGGTGGCTCACACCTGTAATCCCAGCACTTTGGGAGGCCAAGGCGGGCAGATCATGAGGTCAGGAGATCGAGACCATCCTGGCTAACACGGTGAAACTCCATCTCTACTAAAAATACAAGAAATTAGCCGGGCGTGGTGGCGGGGCCTGTAGTCCCAGCTACTCGGGAGGCTGAGGCAGGAGAATGGTGTTAACTTGGGAGGCGGAGCTTGCAGTGAGCCGAGATCGCACCACTGCACTCCAGCCTGGGCGACAGAGCAAGACTCTGTCTTGAAAAAAAAAAAAATTTTTTTTTAGAGACGGGGTCTTGCTCTGTCACCCAGGCTGATCTCGAACTCCTGGGCTCAAGTGATCCTCCCAGCTTGGCATCTCAAAGTGCTGGCACTATGGGCATGAACCACTGTGCCAGGCAATACCTGTGATTTCCATGGGGCACAAGTGTCAGGTCCTGCTACAACTGCAGGTGGAATTTCAAGTGGAAATTAATGAATTTCAGGTGAAAATAAAGTCTTTTTTTTTTTCCAGCTGGGTGTGGTGACGCACGCCTGTAATCCCAGCACTTTGGGAGGCCGAGGTGGGCAAATCACTTCAGGTCAGGAGTTCGAGACCAGCCTGGCCAACATGGCGAAACCCCATCTCTACTAAAATACAAAAATTAGCCGGGCGTGGTGGCGTGTGCCTGTAGTCCCAGCTACTCACGAGGTTGAGGCAGGAGAACTGCTTGAACAGGGACCCGGGAGGCAAAGGTTGCAGCTGAGCAGAGATTGTGCCACTGCACTCCAGCCTGGGTGACAGAGCAAGCCTCCATTTCAACATCTAACTATACAAAATGGAAACTTAAGAAGTGGGTCCTGAGTGGAGTTCAGGACTCTCCCCCGGATGAGCAGCAGTTGCAGAGGAAGCTCCAGCTCTCACCTCGGCACTTGGTGTTCCCCTCAGCTGCCTCGAACCCCGGAGCACAGCTGCAGCCCGTGACCGGCTGTTCGGCCCACTGGCCATCCTCACGGCAGTAGAGGCTGGGGCTGGGGCCAGGGGCGGGGACGGCATCCACCACGCAGCTACCGGCCACGGGCACAACCAGCTCCCGAGGCACAGTCTCCGGGAAGCGAGTCAGGTTCACAGTCAGCTGGGCGCACTTTTTGTAGAAGAGGTGCAGGGATAGCAGGGCCATGCAGGCACCCTGGTCCTGGAAGGCCAGGTAGAAGCCAGCCTTGCTGAGCGGTCCCAGACGCAGCGTCTTGACATTCACCTTCCCGGTGGCCTCGGCCCCAGGGCGCTTCCGGGTGAGATGCTCCGCGGCCACCGTGTCCACCTGCCGGCAGGGGGGAGGCACACCGCTGCTGTCCCCACTCCCTGAGGACCCAGCGGACTGTTGTGTTCTTCCCAGCTCACCCTCCCGGACCTCCTTGGTTCCCGTTCCAGAATCTTCCCTCCACCTTCCCCAGGGCACACTTTCTGCAGGCCCCCACGCTGTCCATTCAGCCTTGCAAAGCTCCTGCGATATGCCCGGCCTCTGGCCTGCACCTTTCCCCCTTTTTATTCACTCGTTCTACAAACATTTACTGACACTGACGCCATGCCAGGCCTTGACCTCAGAGTCAAGGAGACAGCGATGAATGAATCCTGGGGAAGTTATAAAGTACCATGAGGCCGGGCGTAGTGCCTCATGCCTGTAATCCCAGCACTTTAGGAGGCCAAGGTGGGAGAAATCTCTTGAGCCCAGGAGTTAGAGACCAGCCTGGGTAACGTAGAAGACCCCGCTTTAAAAATATAGATATAAAAGAAAAATAAATAAAGTAAAATGAGTGCCGAGACAGGCAGGTGGACAGAGGTATGCAGGATTGTAGGGAGGAGAGAGTCAGCCAAGGTGGCACAGGCAAGATCTCGGAGCTGGAACTCGGAAGACAAGCAGGGGTGTGAGAGGCAGAGAGGCCCCCAGGTGGAGACATCACCGCTGCAAAGTCTCGAGCTGGAAACCAGCCAGGTGCAGTCAGGGAATGGGAGAAACTCAGTGTGGCTGGAGCACAGTGGGGTAGGGTGGTTGAGGTGACTGGAGGAGAAGCCTGACCCCTGGGCCTCCCTGGGGGCTGGGCCAGGCAGCCCCCGTATATTCTGCTGCTCCACCCAGAAGATCACCCCCTTCCCTCCCCAGACCTAAGCCTCCTGCTTCCAGCCCCCAGCGCGCGGGCCAGAGGCCTCGCAACTACATCGGCTGCCCTCCAGGCCACGGGCCTGCTGGCTGGAATCCCACCTTGGCTGTGGCTGAGCCCTGGGGGCACCCAGGTACCTTGATGTAGGGGTTCTCCATCCAGGCTGGCGTGAGGGCTGTGGCCGTGTCCGCATCGCTCTCATAGTAGAAGACGGTGAAGGTCTCCTTGCAGGAGCGCCCAGCCCGAGGCAGGGACAGGCACTCGAGCATGGTGAAGCGCAGCGTGGCGTACACGTGGACGGCGCCCCGCCGTGGGACCCAACCTGTGCGAAGCCAGTGGGCCTGGCCCGGGGCACGCTGCACGTCACACACTTCGTAGGTGCGCACGCTGTGCTGTTCCTCATCCAGGCCGCTCAGTTCCTCCCACTGTGCAGAGAAGGAGGTCAGCAAGGGGGCTGGGGAGCCGCCAGGGAGAGGGCTGCATGGGGTGAATCCTATAAAGTGAGAGGGACTGAGAAAGGGGGGCTGCTGGTACTGCGAGGAGGGCGCCTCTGAGAAGGGCTCAGACGACACTGCTGGGGCTGCTGTCATCTGCGGGGACAGGGGAGAGGAGTGGCACGCAGAAAGCAGGCGGCACAGGTGCCCTCTCCTCCCTCAGTTTCCCTCCAGAGCTCCAGCTCCTGGGTGCAGCTCTCACCTGCCCGTCCACCTGAGGGAATGTCACCCACTTCAGATCCGCAGTTTCCAATTTTGTGTTCAGCAGGGTCTCTGAGACAGAGAGACAGAGTCAGTGCCTGGGGTGGGGGAGGGAGGTCAGGAAGACCAGATCCCTGGGAACCGAGGCAGGTGGATCCTCTTAGCTCTGAGCTAGAGGAGTTGGGGGGCCAAGAGGGGAGCAAGCCCTGCCCTCTGCACCCGCCTGATTTCTGGCCTCTTCTGCTAAGTGCCAACCCCCCCCCCAACATCTGGTAGGCATGGGGCTCCCTTGGGATACCCCAGATCTAGGCCTCCCTGGAGGAGGGAGGGAGATCAAAATGGACGGGGAGAAGGGGCGGCAGCTCAGAAAGGGTTAAAATGAGAGCTGCGCCCTGGTCCTGACCCCCACGAGCAGAGGCTGCTGGTGTGGGAGGGGAACCTCTTGTCTCAGCCTCCACGTTTCCTCCCCTAAGTCCCAGAATCAGCCTCTCTACCCCACAATTTCATTCCCTGTCCAAGACCCCTCCCTGCTTTCAGACCAAACACCCCGTCCATCCCTCCTTGAAGGGAGCGCTCCGTGCCTGGGGCATAGCCCTGGCCCCCATCCCAGTACCTCCCTCCCCACGAGTGCCCTGATCAGGAAGCACTGGAGGTCGGGATGCTAGGGTTCCCAGGCTCCCGCCGAGGCCTCACATCTGGATTTGGTTACGGGAAGGCAGAGGGGAGGAGATTCTGGGGGGCGGTATGAATGGGAGGGGTGAACACACCTGGCTTGGCTCGGATCATCGGGGGAGGGGACAGGCACTGGAGGAAGGGGGGGATTAGGAAAAACTGCACAGCCCCTGGCAGTGGAGAGTGGAGGAGGGAGGGTACAGGAATCCCCTCGGGGGCCGGCAATGTGGGGGGCATTGGGCGCTGGGAAGGGTGGAGAGGGGAGCCAGAACACCTGGCTCCCACCCCATGGGAGCTGCAGGAGAGAAGGGAAAGAGGGTGGGTGAGGCAGCCTCTTCCTGGGGACCAAATGATGTCCTCCAGCTAGGGGTCAGATGGGAAGCCAGCCAGCCTGAGGTGAGAGGCGCAAGGTCCCCATGGGTGGCAAGAGACAGCCCTGCTCACTGGGGACAGGATGCCCGGGTTCTGGGAAGGGGGTGGATAGAGGCTGCCGTCTCCACCCTCCATTGTTCCAGCCGGGATAGTGTTTTCCTGTCTCCAATTTACACACTGTCTCTGCCTCGGGCTGTCCGCAGCCCAGAGCAAGCGCAGGCTCCCTTTCTGCGTCCCAGCTCGGCTGCAGCCATGCTTTGATCTGTCAGTTCGCATGTCTCTCACCTATCTCTCCTCCACTCTCTGTCCACCTCCATTTCTCTTTCTGACAGTCACTATCTCTCCTTCGCTTTCGGCCTCCACTTCTCGCTGTTCCTTGCGGCACAGGGCCTTGGATAAACTACTTAACCTTAACTAAGCCCCAGCCTCCTCATCTGAAAAATGGGGGCAATAATAGCACCACCCTTAGCGTTGCTGGATGGGTGAAATTAACATTTGTAAGGCGCTCAGCACAGGCCTGGTGCTTGGAAACACTCAGGTAATAGGTGTCACAATCACCATTTCCTCTTTGCGTCTTTCCTTCTCACCACACCTCGTCCTCGTGGTTTTTCCACCCCTTTGGCCTTCCTCTTCCCCTCGTTCATGGTTTTTGTTCCCCCTTCTCCTTTCTCTGAGCTGGGCAAGCCTCCCCTCACTCCCAACCCCACACCTAGCCTTTGATCCCCAGCCCAGGGCAGTCCTGCCCAGCCAGGGGGAGAGGGTTTTTCTAACGCCGCTGAATCCTTCCCTTTGGGAGTCCCTCATAGCCTACCGCCCCATAACCACTTTCATACCAGACAGAGAAAGGGGGGTGTTGGCAGCTCACTGAAAGGACATTAGGGACACAGGAGAGTTTCTAGGGCTCTTGGCTCCCCCTTTAGGGGACCAGGAGGGACAGCGATCCATGGCCAAAGAAATGCTTGGAGAGACCAGGAGGTGGGAGATAGACTGGGTTAGTTAGGGCGATGTGGGGGCTGTGTAGGTCAGTTTCTACCCGCTCCTAGGTCTCAAGGGAAGCCCGGGACTCACCTGGGGCCGGGGTCTAGACTGCATTTAAAGGGATGGGGTGCAGCCTGTAGAAACCAAGGAGCCACCCTATACCAGGGGCAGGAGCAGTGGGCGGGAGAGCGGTTTGGGGGTCTGCTGTGTGAATGCAAAGGAGGCCATCCTGTTGCAGGAGTGTGGAATTGGAGGATCAAGGTGTGATCGCTAAGGAATTGGCGGTGGGGGTCGTTTTAGGGCCTAGCACGAAAAGTTGTGCCTTGTCTGCTGTTGCTTCTCCGGAAACCTTCCCTCATGTACGGCGGGAGGTGGGACTGGGACAGAAACTTTGCAGATAGTTTTGAATAGTGGGGTAGGGAGGAAAGGAAAGGCAGCCAGGGGCGTATGTAATCAGCAGTGAGAGTTCGGGGAGCCCGGGCAGGGGAATGTCCCGGGTCGTAGCCAGACTCCATTTCTTTCCCAAACAAAAGAAAACTCCACTACCCGTCGGGCGCCTCTTCCCCGCCCCCCTCCCGTTCCAGCACTATCGGTCCGAAGTGTTTGGGACTGCAGTGCCCGGGTAGGGGTAGTCAGAGGCCGCCCCTCCACTCCGAGGCCCAGATGTCGGGGGGGAGGTCCCAGGAGTGACGGGGTGCGCCCCCCCCAAGGAAACTCACCTTCCAAAGCTGCGGCCAACGAAGCCCAGCAGAGCAGCACCCGGAGCTCCATGGCGCCGCCTCACTCGGGTAGGATCCGAACTGAGTTTGGGGGGCCCTCGCCCCCCCAGGTCTGACTCTCCCTGGGCGGGTGGACGCCGATACTCCGCGCGGGACTCCCCGTCGGGGCCCTCAGCGCGGGCCCATGCGAGCGTGCGGGGCACCGGGCGGCGGCGCCAAGTGTGGCCCCGCGTCTGTGCCGCGCGCGCGGGCGGCGGGCCCGGAGCGTGCTGGCAGTGGCCGCGCCGGGCGGGCGCGCAGCAAGACGTGGCTGGAGTTGGGGTCCCTCCGGGGCCTCGGGGTCCCGCCCCGGGTGGCGGGGGCTGAGCCGGCCGCTCGCGGTCTCCCCCCCTCCCTGGAGTGGCTCTGCTCGCGCCGCCGGGCCGAGTGCTCTCCTCGCGGGCGGGGATGGTGGGAGCCCGAGCGGGGACGGAGCGGGAGGGAGGGAGACTGCGGCGCGGAGCCGGGCGGGCCGGGCCGGGTAGGGGCTGAGCTGCGCTGGAACTGGGCCGGGCGGCGCCGGGCCCGGGAGGGAGGGGCTCGCGGGGGGCGGGGCAGCTCTCCCAAAGCGGGGGCTCCGCGAGGGAACCCCGGGCGCGCTGATTGGAGCTCATGCTACTGAATAATTCATGAGGGAAGCGGAGAGGGGCACCGAGTGGAGCAGGTCGGGAAGTTGAGAGAAAGTTTGGAGAAGGGGGAGGGGCGGCGGGTGAGGAACCCCGGGACCGCCCAGATGTGCGCCGTGGCGGTGCGCGCTGTCCAGGACCGAGCATGTCGGGGCTGGGGCCCAGGGACCCCCGGGACAGGCCCGAACCCGGCTGGCACCAGGGAGCAGAGAAAACACACACCCAGCAGCAACACGGAGGGCCGCCCAGGCGTGCACGTAAATGTTCACCGCGCACACAAAGCCCGCTCTGACCTTGCTGCGGACTCTAGATGCCGCTCTTGGATGCGCCCACCACCCTCTAGTGGGCGCAGGGACTGCGTTTTGGGGGAAAAGGAAGGAAAAGGGAGTAGAAGCTTTGGAGAATTGACGGCCGCCCAGGGGGCCTCAAGGAGCAATCCCAGTTTGGATAGCCTTGCAGCGAACGTTCACACAGTCACCCCATAAACATTCAGTGTTGGGGACCTACTGTGCGCGCAACCAAGCCCTGAAAAATGTCCAGAGGAGGCGCGCACTAAGCTGCGCTAGGGAGTAGAGAAAAATCGAGGAAACAACGGTAAAGAAAAGGTGGGTGTGGCGGGCGCGGTGGCTCACGCCTGTAGTCCCAGCACTTTGGGAGGCAGAGGCAGGCGGATCATTTGAGGTCAGGAGTTCAAGACCAGCCTGGCCAACATGATGAAACCCCGTCTCTACTAAAAATACAAAAATTAGCTGGGCATGGTGGCGCGCGCCTGTAATCCTAGCTACTCGGGGGGCTGAGGCAGGAGAATTGCTTGAACCGGGACCTAGGAGGCGGAGGTTGCAGTGAGCTGGGAGCTGAGATCGCGCCACTGCACTCCAGCCTGGGCTACAGAGTGAGACGAAATCTCAAAAAAAAAAAAAAAAAAAAAAAAAAGGTGGGTGTGTCCGAGAGGGTGAGGGGTCCGGCTAGATCTCCAAATCGCCCTTCTCACTCTCACTCTCGTGTTTTGGGGGGGCTTCCCCGCCGCCCGCAGCCATGACCCCTGAGGCTGGGGCTGCGGCTGCGGCTGCTGTCTTTCCTGAGCTGTTTCCTGTCTGGCTCCTGGGGGCCCTCGGGATGGCTGGGAGGGGCCCTTCCTCTCACTGCCAACTCCCCTCACTCTCCCATCAGTTAGCGGGGAGGGTCCAGCACAGCCGTGCTCCTCCCACCAACCCCCTTCTATTTCAGGGAACTTAACAGTATGGGTTACTGGATAGATGGATTGGAGGGTGTGCTGCTCCAGGAGTCAGCCCCTGCAAGGGGCAGAAGGAAAGGACTTAGACTCCCACAGTAATTAGCGGGGACAGATTTTTTTTTTTTTTTTTTTTGAGACAGAGTCTCCCTCTATTTCCCAGGCTGGAGTGCAGTGGCGTGATCTGGGCTCACGGCAACCTCCGCCTCCCAGGTTCAAGCGATTCTCCTGCCTCAGCCTCCCGAGTAGCTGGGATTACAGGCACAGGGCACCAACCCCGGCTAGTTTTCGTATTTTTAGTAGAGACAGGGTTTCGCCATGTTGGCCAGGCTGGTCTCGAACTCCTGACCTAAAGTGATCCACCCACCTTGGGCTCCCAAAGTGCTGGGATTACAGACGTTAGCCACCGCGCCCAGCCGGAGGACAGAATCTTGAGGAGCCCAGCAAGAGAGACGTTGGAGCCCAGCAAGAGAGACGTTGGAGTCCAGGATGCTTGGGGGGCTGCCAAGCGCCCTTATGTCCCAGAAAGGACAGCCGGGCCTGTGATAACCTCTTGTCCCGGCTTACTTATCTTCCTGCTGCAAGAGGTGTTCCCCACACCCCTGCCCTTCCTTGCTGTTCTGCCTGGGTCCTGCGCCCGGGTTGGGGGGGGTGGGGCGGTCACCGAGGGCAGGAAACAGCCGGCTTCACTGGAGCCAGGCAGACCAGGCTGGAGCTGGGAATTCCCTCCTCCCTCCCCGATGCAGGCCCAGTCTCCCCTTCTCTTATTCAGCTTCTCCCTCGGGGTTCTCTGCAACCCTCTCCCAAACCCCTGCCCTGCCTTTTGCCACTCTCACTCTGTACCCAGATCCTGTAGCCTCTAAAAGTTATGTCTTCTGGCTGGGGACAGTAGCTCAGGTCTGTAATCTCAGCATTTTGGGAGGCCGAGGCGGGTGGATCACTTGAGCCCAAGAGTTCGAGACCAGCCTAGCTAACATGGTGAAACCCCTTCTCTACTAAAAATACAAAAATCAGCTGGGCATCATGGCACACACCTGTAGTCCCAGCTACTAGGGAGGCTGAGGCACGAGAATCGCTTGAACCCGGGAGGCAGAAGTTGCAGTGAGCAGAGATTGCACCACTGCACTCCAGCCTGGGCAACAGAGCCACACTCTGTCTCCAAAAAATATATAAAGTAAATAAATAAGTAAATAAATAAATAGGCTGGGTGCAGTGGCTCACACCTGTAATCCCAGCACTTTGGGAGGCCGAGGCAGGCGGATCACCTGAGGTCAGGAGTTCAAGACCAGCCTGGCCAACATAGTGAAACCCCATCTCTACTGAAAATACAAAAATTAGCCGGGCGTGGTGGTGCAGGCCTGCAGTCCCAGCTACTCGGGAGGCTGAGACAGGAGAATTGCTTGAACCCTGGGAGGCAGAGGTTGCAGTGAGCTGAAATCGTGCCACTGCACTCCAGCCTGGGCAACAGAGCGAAACTCTGTCTCAAAACATAAATTAATTAAACAATAGAAAACACTCATCTCAGTGGGGCACAGTGACTCATACCTGTAATGCCAGCACTTTTGGAGGCTGAGATGAGAGGATCGTTTCATTCCAGGAGTTTGAGGGCAGCCTGAACAACATAGCGAGACCCTGTCTACAAAAAAAGAAAGAAAGAAAGAGAGAAAACATTCTATTCCATGTCAGGTCATCAGCCCACACCCCACACCAGGCAGTAATCTATTTTCTACCATCTAGTGTATGCCAGTCAAAGAATGAAAAAATGAAATCTTTACTGAGCATCTACTACGTGCCGAGTGATCACATTGCTAGTTTTCAAGATTTGTAAAACATGGTTCCTGGCCTCAAAGAGAATCTGGTAAAAATTAATATAGTTTTATGTCATCTGGTGAATTATAACCTGGTAGAAAAAAAATCCCATGATTTCCCCTTTACGTGGAGATGGCATCTGAGATTTTCACTTCAATTCTCAGGAACCACCTTGGTCTATCCTGTGTGTGTGAAGTCATGTCCTCCACCCTTAGACCACCCAGAACCACTTCCCAGGCAAGCAAATTCAGTAGCCACTGAATTACAGAACGTGGGTGAACATTCAAGTTACTACCTGAATCCATGCCTGTTCTGCAAACCAAACCAAACTCAGCCCTCCCTTCCTCATTATTAGAGCACTTTGCTGTTCCCTACCCAAAATATTAGGCTGTCACCTTTGTTCCCAGCCCAGAGCAATATACTGCTATCACACGGTGCATTGTCGGTACTTGCGCATAGCATCCACCAACAGCTACTGGAGTTTTCTTTTTCTTTTCTTTTTTATTTTATTTTATTTTATTTTTGGAGACGGCGTTTCACTCTTGTTGCCCAGGCTGGAGTGCAAAGGTGCGATCTCGGCTCACCACAACCTCTGCCTCCCGGGTTCAAGTGATTCTCCCGCCTCAGCCTCCCAGGTAGCTGGGATTACAGGCATATGCCACCACACCGGGCTAATTTTGTATTTTTAGTAGAGGTGGGGTTTCTCCATGTTGGTCAGGCTGGTCTGGAACTCCTGACCTAAGGTGATCCACCTGCCTTGGCCTCCCAAAGTGCTGGGATTACAGGCGTGAGCCACTGCACGTGGCTCTTTCTTTTTTTTAGAGATAGGGTCTTACTGTATTGCCCAGGCTGGAGTGCAGTGGCACGGTCATGGCTCACTGCAGCCTTGACCTCCTGGGCTCGAGCAATCTTTCCTCAGCCTCCTGAGGAGCTGGGACCCTGCACGGGGACCATGCCCGGCTAATAAGTTTACTTTTTCTTGTACAGATTGTGACAGTTGTTTTGAGTAATCCTGGAGTTACAGCTTTTCCTATTGTAAGAAATAACAAGCAGCAAATCACCCCTTTCTCCGTAAATTGTTGAACTTCTCATTACTCTTTCCACATCTCAGTCTCCCCTCTTCTGGGCCACCTAACTGTGTCGGGTCCAAAGTTCAGGTTTACCCCAAAGTTCAGGAAGTTTAAGCTTCAGCACCTCTCACCTGCCTGGCTTCTTCCACGGCCCTGGTTAATAAGTGCCATAATTTAAACAGTTTTGAAGGTGAGTTTCAGCAGGACAACACTTGAAATGACCTGAAATCTTACAGCTCTGTTACAAAAGGAATTTGATAGAGTTTTCAACATTACCAATAGAGTTGTAAAGCTCAAATAAATTTTTATAAACAATGATGAAACCTTAAAAACTTAGCCAGGCTACTCGGGAGGCTGAGGCAGGAGAATCACTTGAACTTGGGAGGCGGAGGTTGCAGTGAGCCAAGATCGCGCCACTGCACTCCAGCCTGGCAACAGAGTGAGACTCCGTCCCACTCCCACCAAAAAAAAAAAACTTAGCCAGGCACTGTGGCTCACACCTGTAATTCCAGCACTTTGGGAAGCCAAGGCAGGATGATTGCTTGAGTCCTGGAGTTTGAGACCAGCCTGGGCAACAAAGTGAGACCCCTGTCTCTACCAGAAAATAAAAAATAAAAAATAGCTGGGCGTGGTGGCATGTGGCTATGGTCTCTCAGACACTGGGGAGGCCGAGGTGGGAGGATCACTGAGCCTGAGAGGTCTAGGCTGCAGGGAGCCGTGATGGCACCACTGCACTCCAACCTGGGCAACAGAGCGAGACCCCATCTCTAAGCAAAAATTAATCAGCCATCCTAGAGGAAAGACAGAGAAAGAATAGAAAATAATATTACAAAATCATCATATGAAGAGGTGGTCAAAGAGTACACATCTAAGAAAAAGGTAGTAAATGCATGTATTCCAGGGCTATATCAGTCTTCTTTACTATAAATGTTATTTTTCTAGCTTGTATAATATTTATGATATTTGTCATATTTTAAACATTTGAGGTCAGCTGTGATTTCTTCTCTCAATCCAAAGATTTTATACCTTTTTTTTTCTTTTTTTAAGAGACAGGGTCTCCCTTTGTCACCCATGCTGGAGTGCAGTGGCACGATCGAGGCTCACTGCAGCCTCGAACTCCCAGGCTCAAGCGATCCTCCTGCCTCAGCCTCCCAAGTAGCTGAGACTACAGGCGTGTGCCACCATGCCTAGCTAATATTTTTAGTGTTTGTACAGACAGGGTCTCACTATGTTGCGCAGGCTGGTCTTGAACTCCTGAGCTCAAGTGATTGTCTAGCCTCAGCTTCCCAAAGTCCTATGATTACAGGTGTGATCCACTGCACCTGGCCTGGCTAATTTATTTTATTTTATTTTTATTTTTTGTAGACATGAGGTCTTGCTATGTTGTCCAGGCTGGTCTCAAACTCCTACCTAATTCTAGCACTGTGTGAGGCCAAAAAAAAAGTTGAAAAAAAGGCTGGGCGCAGTGGCTCACACCTGTAATCTTAGCACTTTGGGAGGCCGAGGCGGGTGGATCACCTGAGGTTGGGAGTTCAAGACCTGCCTGGCCCGTCTCTACTAAAAATAGAAAAATTAGCCAGTTACAGTGGCACACGCCTGTAATCCCAGCTACTCAGGAGGCTGAGGCACGAGAATTGCTTGAATCCAGGAGGCAGAGGTTGCAGTGAGCCAAGATTGTACCACTGCACTCCAGGCTGGGTGACAGAGCGAGACTCTGTCTCAAAGCAAAGCAAAACAAAACAAAAAGCAAAAAAACAAAACAAAACAAAAAAAACAGACAAGGTGTGGTGGCTCATGCCTGTAATCCTAGCACTTTGGGAGGCCGAGGTGGGAGGATCACTTGAGCCCAGGAGTTCCAGGCCAGCCTGGGCAACATAGTGAGACCCCAGCTCTAAAGAAAAAATAGCTGGGTGTGGTGGCTCACACCTATAATCCCAGCACTTTGGGAGGCTGAGGTGGGCGGATCACGAAGTCAGGAGATCGAGACAATCCTGGCTAACATGGTGAAACCCCATCTCTACTAAAAATACAAAAATTAGCCGGGCGTGGTGGTGGGCACCTGTAGTCCCAGCTACTTGGGAGGCTGAGGCAGGAGAATGGCGGGAACCCGGGAGGCGGAGCTTGCAGTGAACCGAGATCACGCCACTGCACTCCAGCCTCAGGTACAGAGCGAGACTCTGTCTCAAAAAAAAAAAAGAAAGAAAGAAAAGAAAGAAGGAAAAATTGAAAATGGAGGACACCAAGTCATTTTCTACCTTCCAGGATTAGACAAGTCAGGGGTAGAAACAGCCACGGGGCCTCACCAGCATCCAGGTGGCTAAGCGCACAGCCTAACTCGTGGTGCACAGAGGACCCTACAGGATCACGCAGGAAGCACAGCCGATGCAGGTTTCAGGTGAGCTTTCTGCAGAAGGTGATGATGTCTGAATAAGTCCTAGAGATTGGCAGGAAAGGAGTTTAAAGGCAGAGTTGTGAGGTCGCCCCATTCAGAGAGCTGCCAGAGTTCATGACGCCAGGTCAGAGAGGGCAAGGACAGTGACCATGGGTGAACTGGAGAGGTGAGTGAGGGCCAGCCTCAGGTCATTACGGGTTTTTGCAGGACTGCCCTGGGGAGCTAGTGAAGGGTTTTAGGCCAAGAAGCAACATTGCATGGTTTGTAGAGAAAGATCCCACTTATACAATTTTGGAGAATAGACTGAAAGGAATCAAGACTGAAGGCGGGGAAACCAGTGCAGCATCCAAGTGACTATGTGGGTTTGAACCCAGATAGGCATGTATGCGTGAGTGTGTGTGTGTTGGGGGGGATGGTGCACGCATGTATGGAGCCGGGGAGGATTCAGGAGATAAGGGTTGGGTGCGGTGGCTCACACCTAGAATCCCAGCATTTGGGAGGACGCAGCTGGCGATCACTTGAGACCAGGAGTACAAGACCAGCCTGGGCAACATGATGAATCCTCATCTCTACAAAAATTAGCCAGGCGTGGTGGAGCACTCCTGTGGTTCCAGCTGTTCGGGGGGCTGAGGTGAGAGGATCACCCGAGCCCAGGAGGCAGAGGTTGTAGTGAGATTGCACCACTGCACTCCAGTCTGGGCAACAGAGCAAGACCCTGTCTCAAAAATAAAAATAATGGGCTGGGCACGGTGGCTCACGCCTGTAATCCCAACTATACAGGAGGCTGAGACAGGAGGATTGCTTGACCCCAGGAGGTGGAGGCTGCAGTGAGCCGCCGTGATCACACCACTGCACTGCAGCCTGGGCAACAGAGTGAGACCCCGTTTCAACAAAAAAAATTAAAATAAACAAACAAAAGAGTGTGATTGGCCGGGTGCAGTGGCTCACGCCTGTAATCCCAGCACTTTGGGAGGCCAAGGCAAGTGGATCACCTGAGGTCAGGAGTTTGAGACCAGCCTGGCCAACATGGTGAAACCCAGTCTCTACTAAAAATACAAAAATTAGCTGGGCATGGTGGTGCGTGCCTGTTATCCAGCTACTTGGGAGGCTGAGGCAGGAGAATCGCTTGAACCTGGGAGGTAGAGGTTGCAGTGAGCTGAGATGGTTCCACTGCACTCCAGCCGGGGCAACAAAGCGAGGCTCTGTCTTTAAAAAAAAAAAAAAAAAATGCCGGGCGCGGTCGCTCACGCCTGTAATCCCAGCACTTTGGGAAGCCGAGGCGGGCAGATCCCGAGGTCAAGAGATCGAGACCATCCTGGCCAACATGGTGAAACCCCATCTCTACTAAAAATACAAAAATTAGCTGGGTGTGGTGGTACGCGCCTGTAGTCCCAGCTACTTGGGAGGCTGAGGCAGGAGAATCGCTTGAACCTGGGAGGCAGAGGTTGCAGTGAGCTGAGATTGCACCACTGCACTCCAGCCTGGGTGACAGAGCAAGACTCCGTCTCAAAAAAAAAAAAACAACAAAAAACCAAACACACACACACACAAAAGAGTGTGATTGACCCTTTAACATTTCATGCAGACTTTCCCATCCTGCTCCCCTCCCTAGTGCTGGGGATAGAGGAAGGGCTCTTGAGTGCTGTTGGAATAGCAAGAGGCTGAGAGAAATAGCTAGAAATGGCAGTGAGCATCAGTGAGCTGATAAGAATGAGAGAAGGGCAGAGCTTGTAGCAGAGGCCAGGGATGCCAAAGGGCATGGAGGTGGAGGAGAGAGAGGCTAAGGGGCTGGGGCCAGAGCTAAGAACGACTGTTCAGGGAGTGGAGTGGAAAGGTACAGGGTAGTGGGAGGGTTGGGGAGAGGTAGTGGGAGGCTCATTGTCCCAGCAGGGGGAAGTCTTTTGTTCCCTCTCTTCCCCTGACAGCCTGGCAGGATATGAGGCCAAGCCCCCCCATGCCAGCAGCATCCCAGCACCCACTGGACTGCACTGTGGCCCTTCCCTGACTATTGTGTCCTGGCTGGGAATGGGAGCAGGGGCAGGCAGGAGGCTGGCTCTAGGAGGGAAAGTAAGAAGGACTATTTGTGGCTGGAGGCTAGGATACCGGGGTCTGGAAGGGACAAGAAGCTCTTGGGCTGGTTAGGGGAGCTTGGCACAGAAAGATGTGTGTGGGGAGGAGCAGGAAGCCAGGCCGGGTGGGGCCGGCACCGAGGGTAGCAGGTCGGGCCAGGGGAAGGTAGGCCGGGCCCCAGAGGAGATGACGCAGGGCCTCAGGCCTCTCCCAGCCCCCACTCTTCCAGCCTGGGGACCAGAGAGCTCACCTGAACCTCAGAAAACCCACCCCCCGCTCCATTCCCTAAGGCTGACATCACCCCATGCGCCACAGCCCAGCAACCTGTCTGGCCAGAGCCTTCCACATCCAGCTGCTGCCCAGATACCCTCCCTCCCCAGGATCCAGGGGTCTAGCCTCGCACTGCTGCCCTCCAGGAACCCTGGAATTTCATCCCTCCCCTCGGCTCACTCCTGGGCCGTTTTGCCCCATCAGCTGTTCTTGCAGGAAGGGCGCCCTGCTCAGCTCGCCTCTCTTCCCGAGAGTCTTTTGTTTGCTGGGTCTGCAGGAAATTGGAGGGGCGGTGGCCAAGGGCTCATCTGCCCCTGGGACCTGGGGGAGGGGGGCGCAGATTCACCAGACTTAATCCTGGGGAGTTTACAGCAGGAATGGGGTGGGGGAGGGTGGGGGTGAGGTGGGCGGATCTCCAGGAAATTAGCATTTAAGGCCTAATTCTGAGAGTGCCATTAGATCTCCTTGTCCCGAAGGGGCAGACGGGGCATGTGTGTGTTCCAGGATCTGGGATCCCTAGAATTGAGGGCTGGGGGAACACTCTGAGGTCACCTAATAGGTTGACAGGGGCGTTGACACCAAGGTAGAAAATCTCAGATACTGAATCCCACAATCTCCTCTATATCTATACACCATTTTAAAAAATAGAGATGGGGGCTCGCTATGTTGCCCAGGCTGGTCTCGAACACCTGGGCTCAAGAGATACTCTGGCCTTGGCCCCGCAAAGCGCTGGGATTACAGGCATGAGTCACTGCGCCCAGTCCCACAATCCCGTCTTTTACACGCCTGGGATCCTGCGGATGCCAAGAGGTGGGGAGGCAGGTCAGACCAAACCGTCTTTGAGAATTATTATTTTTTCCATTAAAAAATGGTGGAGAGGACGACCCGCCCGTAGCCACACAATTCCCGCCTTCCCAGGACGCAACCGCAGAAAAGGCGGCGGTGTGGACGCTCTGGCGGGCGGCGTCCTCTCGTTGGTTGCCCTCTCTCTGAAGCCATCATAGTCGCTGCCATCTTTCCTTCCCGGCCGTCAGTAACGTGGGCAGCACGCCCCAGGCCTCCGACCGCTGGCGTGCAGTGGGGCGGATTCCGGAGGATTCCTGCAGCCACAGTGAATGTTTGGTTATTCCAGGCGCAGGGCAGCAGCGAAGAAAACTGAAGCTCCTGTTTCGTGGAGCTTAACTTCCTTTCTTTTTTTGAGACAGGATCTCTCTCTGTTGCCTAGGCTGAGTGCATGGGCAAGGTCATACCTCATTGCAGCCTCGAACTCTTGACCTCAAGTGATCCTCCACACTTGGCCTCCCAAAGTGTTGGGATTATAAACCTGAGCCAATTTTATTTCATCTATTTATTTTTAAAACATTTATTTCGATTTTTTTTTTTTTTTTTTTTTTGAGACAGAGTCTTGCTCTGTCACCCAGGCTGGAGTGCAGTGGCATGATCTTCGCTCACTGCAAGCTCAGCCTCCTGGGTTCACGCCATTCTCCTGCCTCAGCCTCCCAAGTAGCTGGGACTGCAGGCGCCCGCTACCATGCCTGGCTAATTTTTTTGTATTTTTAGTAGAGACGGGGTTTCACCATGTTAGCCAGGATGGTCTTGATCTCCTGACCTCGTGATCTGCCCGCCTCGGCCTCCCAAAGTGCTGGGATTACAGGCGTGAGCCACCGCACCCGGCTATTTCAAGTTGTAAAATTTTTTTGTGGAGACAGTCTTGCTATGTTGCCCAGGCTGGTCTCACACTCCTGGGCTCAAGTGATCCTCCTGCCTCCAACTTCCAAAGCCTTGGGAGTATAGCACCCAGCCATTGGTTCAATTTTAAATGGGATTGGCAGGGAAGATTTCACTAGGAAGATAATATTTGAGTCCAGAAGACCTAAAAGAGGTTCTGGAGTTGTCTGAGGAACAGCCCAGAGGCCCTAGTGGGGCACGCGCAGGAGGTGAGAAGAGAGATGTGGGGATGGAGAGGCCACATTACAGGCATGGGCCACCATGTCTAGCATTCTGAGACACTTCTGAGCAGAGGAGATACTATTATTTATTTATTTATTTTGAGACAGAGTCTCACTCTGTCACCAAGGCTGGTGTACAGTGACGCGATCTTGGCTCATTGCGACCTGGCCTCTGGGGCTCAAGCGATCTGCCCACTTCACCCTCCCCAGTACCTAGGATTACAGGTGTGTAGCACCACGCCGGCTAATTTTTTTGCATTTTTAGTAAAGGAGGAGACTACCTTTCATATTGTCTTATGCCTAATTTCTGCCTCTAAAGAAAGAAAAAGTAAAAACTAAAAGGCAGAAATAAAATCTACAAGCAGACAGCCCGGTGCCATACCTTAGGCCTAGTAGTTGAAGATCGACCTCTGACCTAATCAGCCATGTTATCTGTAAATTACAGACATTGTATAGAAAGGCACTGTGAAAATGCTTATCCTGTTTTGTTCCGATCTAATTACTGGTGCATGCAGCGCCCAGTCACGTACCCCTGCTTGCTCAATCATGACCCTCTCACATGCACCCCCTTAGAGTTGTGAGCCCTTAAAAAAAGACAGGAATTGCCGGGCGCGGTGGCTCACACCTGTAATCCCAGCACTTTGGGAGGCCGAGGCGGGTGGATCACGAGGTCAGGAGATCGAGACCATCCTGGCTAACACAGTGAAACCCTGTCTCTACTAAAAAATACAAAAAAATTAGCTGGGCATGGTGGCGGGCGCCTGTAGTCCCAGCTACTCGGGAGGCTGAGGCAGGAGAATGGCGTGAACCCAGGAGGCAGAGCTGCAGTGAGCCGAGATCACGCCACTGCACTCCAGCCTGGGCGACAGAGTGAGACTCCGTCTCAAAAAAAAAAAAAAAAGACCGGAATTGCTCACTCAGGGAGCTCGGCTCTTGAGACCGGAGTCTTGCTGATGCCCCTGGCCGAATAAACCCCTTCCTTCTTTAACTCAGTGTCTGAGGAGTTTTCTGCGCCTCGTCCTGCTACATTTCTTGGTTCCCTGACGGGGAAGCGAGGTGAATGGCGGATGGTCGAGGCAGCCCCTTAGGTGGCTTAAGCCTGCCGTGTGGAACATCCCTGCGGGCAACTCTAACTAGCCCGGGCGACGCGGATCCTGAGAGTGCTCCCGGGTAGGCATTTGCCCCAGGAGGACGCTTCGCCAGAGCAGTGTGTGGCAGGCCCCTGTGGAGGATCAACACAGTGGCTGAACACCAGGAAGGAACGGGCACTTAGAGTCTGGACATCTAAAACTTGGTAAGACTAGTCTTTGAAACTTGCCCACTCCAGGCCGGGTGTGGTGGCTCAGGCCTGTAATCCCAGCACTTTGGGAGGCCGAGGCGGGCGGATGACGAGGTCAGGAGATCGAGACCATCCTGGCTAACACGGTGAAACCCCGTCTCTACTAAAAATACAAAAAAATTAGCCAGGCGTGGTGGTGGGTGCCTGTAGTCCCCACCAGAGCAAGACTCCGTCTCAAAAAAAAAAAAAAAAAAGAAACTTGCCCACTTCATTTAAGTGGAAGCGTGGCCTGATCACCCACGGTGTGCCTGTACCGGCACTTTAGTTTTTGTTTTTGACTTGACTTAGATTGCTTAATACTCTGGTTTTGGTTTTGACCTAACTTAGATTTCTAGATACTCTGATTTTAGTTTTGATTTTAGTTTGGTGCAAACTGTGAAAGTGTGTGTGTGCCCTTTTTACCTGTTCTTTGTTTTGTGGTGTGCGTGTGGTGTGAGTGTGGTGTTTTGTGTCGAAGAAGCATAGGTCAGGCACAAATAAGCCCACCCTGCTAGGAACTATGTTGAAAATTTTCAGAAAAGAATTTAAAGGAGACTATAGAGTACTATGACACGAGGAAAACTTAAAACTTTGTGTAAGATAGACTGGCCAGCATTAGAGGTAGGTTGGCCATTAGAAAGAAGCCTGGACAGGTCCCTTGTTTCAAAGGTATGGCACAAAGTAACCTGTAAGCCAGGGAACCCAGACCAGTTCCCGTACACAGACACTTGGTTACAGCTAGTTTTAGACCCCCCGCCCCCAACACACAGTGGTTGAGAACAGCAGCATAAGTGGCTGGCAGAGGCAAAGAAAGACCAGCAGAAAGAGAGAAAGGAAAGAGACAGAGAGGAAGAGACAGAGAGGAAAAGACAGACAAAGAGGGAGTCAAGGAGAGAGAGAAAGAGAGAAAGAAAGGCAGAGAGAGAGAAGAGACAGAGGCAAAAAGAAAGTCAAAGAGAGACAAAGTCAAAGAGAGAAAGAAAGAGAGATATACAAGCAGTTAAGAAAAAAAAAAAAGGTGTACCCTATTCCTTTAAAAGCCAAGGTAAATTTAAAACCTATAATTGATAATTGAAGGAATTCTCCGTAACCCTATAACACTCCAATACCACTTTGTTGTCAGTGTAAACAAAGCCGTATCCCGAAAGCACTGAGGCCTTCCTATCAAAAATCCTTAACCCAGTGACCCGCGGATGGCCCAAATGCATTCAGTCTGTAGCGGCAACTGCTTTGTTAACAACAAAAAAAAAGTAAAAAAAAAAAACTTTTAGAGGAAACCTCATTGTGAGCACACCTCACCAGTTCAGAAGTATCCTAAGGAAAAAAGACTTTTTTTTCCTTAGGGGGCAGAATTTATATAAAAAGAGTATTATATAGTAAATTGTTGTCCTGAAATAAATTAACTGGTTTAAAGAAAGAAATATTTGTAATAAGTCAAAAAGTTGAAGAATGTCGAAGAATTGTCTGCGAAAACCATGAAAGAAAAAAAGTTATAAAAAAGAATTTATGCAAAAATGTAGTATAATTTAAAAGTAACTAGGCCTCCTGAATGTAAAACTATTTAAAAAAAAAACAAACCAGTTTATGTGCAAGGTGTATAAGAAGAGTAAAATATACCTTTGGTAAGGAGGCATAAGAATGTACATTTTTACCTACGTTAAAAAGTTAAAACAAATTATTGTTTTAAAAGTTTAAGCAAGTTTTAAAATGTTAATTGTAAAGAAAATTCTGTATGTAAACATATTAGCTAAAGTTAAAGAAGTATCATTCAGTTTTTCTGTGAACTGGACATTAAAGTAAAAGCATAACAGGTTTTTCTTAAAGCACCAACCTGCTCTTTAGCAAAAATTATAAAAAGTTAAAAAGAGTCTATAAAATCTTACCTTATGGTCAAACATTAAAAATTAGATAAATATGTCTATAAGGTTTTATTAAAATTAGGTTTAACATTCATAACACACGAATATAAAGATAAAATTTAGCTTATCTGGTATGAAAATCATACGAGAAGCATTGTTAAATGTAAAAAAAATTTGGCTTTCTTTAGTTTAAAAACGAATAAAAATAGGTGCTAAAGGAAATTTCTCAGTAAAAAAGCACTAAGGACTATAAAGTCCACGGCCAAGGTCCCCACATTTAAAACAAAAAGTCAATTTCTTAAAAATCGTATACTTGGTTTACCTTCCACTTTCCTTTCTCTCAAAAACTAAAAGTCTTTTAGCACATATACCACCCCTAGAATTTCCGGTAAACCAGCACCAGCCTGAAGATCATGTTCTCATCAAACTGTGGAAGAAAAACTCAAGCCAGCCTGGGAAGGACCCTGCCTTGTGCTGCTAACCACCAAGACTGCTGTTCGTACAGAAAAAAAAAAAAGAATGGACTCATCACATCCGAGTCAAGAAAGTGCCACCCCCTCCAGAGTTGTAGGCCATAGTCCCAAAGGAAAACCCTACCAAACTAAAGCTAAGAAAAACTTAACTCTTTTCATCTATTCTATTACTCTTTCTTCTTTCCTCATTCTATTGCTGACCATCTAGTTATTAACATAACCAAGTCAATTTCTCCTCAAACTATTGCATTTAATGATTGCTTTGTTATACCCTGTGAGGACTTGCCAAGTCAAAGACAGCTCTCTACTTCAGAAAAGCATTTCTGTCTCTCCTGACTCTCCTCAGACTGGGCATTAGTAAACTAGGACCATTTAATCCAGGGAGATTTCGATAAAGACCCCAGTGCCAACGAAGAGTCTTGCCCCCGACGTAGAGCTTTCATGCCATAGTTGGTCCAATGTTCTGTGGACCATTAAAGAGCAAAGATGGACTGCCCCAACCGGTTTTTATAATTTCCTAAAACCATACATTAATTTTACTAGAGGATCATAGAAGTTAAAGACTTAAAACAAATTTTAGCAATTAAGACAGGATACCAAGATGCAAATGCCTAGTTAAAATGGATCAAATATTCCATCTGCATATTAAACAAAAGCAATTGTTATGCTTGTGCACGTGGCAGGCCAGAGGCCCAGACTGTCCCCCTTCCACTAAGGTGGTCCTCCAGTCGACCAGGCGTAGGTTGCATGGTAGCTCTTTTCCAGGATTCTACAGCCTGGAGTAATAAGTCATGCCAAGCTCTCTCTGCTGTATCCCTAAGTCTGGCACCCTGCGGGTCAGCCCCTGAGGGCCATCCAGCTTCCGTCTCCCAACACTAAGTTTACTTCGTGTCTCTCACTACAGGGAGGAAACTTAGCATTCCTTGGAGACCTGAAGGGATGTGATGAGCTTAAGAATTTTCAAGAGCTTATTCATCAGTCAGCCCTTGTTCATCCCTGAGCGGATGTGTGGTGGTATTTTGGTGGACCTTTACTAGGCACTCTGCCGAATAACTGGAGTGGCACTTGTACTTTAGTCCAATTGGCTATCCCTTTCACCCTGGCATTTCATCAACCAGAGGGAGAAAAAATAAGACATTGTAAAGCGAGAGAAGCCCCTTATGGGTCTTTTGACTCTCATGTCTATTTAGACGCAATTGGAGTCCCATGAGGAATACCAGATCAATTTAAAGCTTGAAATCAAATAGCTGCAGGATTTGAGTCAATATTTTGGTGAGTGACAGTTAATAAAAATGTAGATTAGATAAATTACATCTATTACAACCAACAGCAATGAGCTTTTCATGAGTTAAAAGAAAAACTCATGTCGGCCCCAGCCCTGAGGCTACCTGAACCCTTTACACCCTATGTGTCAGAAAGAGAAAAAAAGGCAGTTAGAGTTTTAACCCAGACTGTAGGGCCCTGGGCAAGGCCAGTGGCCTATCTCTCAAAACAACTAGACAAGGTTTCCAAAGGCTGGCCCCCAGGTTTAAGGGCCCTAGCAGCAACGGCCCTGTTAGCACAAGAAGCAGATAAACTAACCCTTAGGCAAAACCTGAATATAAAGTCCCCCCATGCTGTGGTAACTTGAATGACTACCAAAGGACCTCATTGGTTACAAATGCTAGATTAACCAAGTACCAAAGCTTGCTATGTGAAAATCCCCACATAACCATTGAAGTTTGCAACACCCTAAACCCCACCACCTTGCTGCCAGTATCAGAAAGCCCAGTTGAACATAACTGTATAGGGGTGTTAGACTCAGTTTATCCTAGCAGGCCCAACCTCCGAAACCATCCTTAAACATCAGTAGACTGTGAGCAGTATGTGGACGGGAGCAGCTTCGCCAGCCCCTGCAAAGTGACTCTGAAGAAGATGACAAGCCCTGCTCCAGTCACACCCGGAAGCTGACTGGTCCACGCACGGCCGAAGCATGAGAAAACTCATCGCAGGACTCATTTGCCTTAAAATTTGGAATTTTACAGTAAGGACTTCAACTGACCTTCCTCAGACTGAGGACTGTTCCCAGTATATACATCAAGTCACTGAGGTAGGACCAAAGGTTGCTATGGTCTTATTATTTTACAGTTATTATAAGTCTACTAGAACTCTAAAAAAACCTTGTTTGTATAATGTTATTCTGTACAAGGTATGTAGCCCAGGAAATGACCAACCTGATGTGTGTTATGACCCACCTGAGCCTCCCATGACCACAGTTTTTAAAATAAGATTAAGAATGAAGACTGGTGGGGGCTCACAAACGATATGAGTAAAGTGTTAACCAAAACAGAAGAAAAAGAGGTGCCCAAACAAGTCACCTTAAAATTTGATGCCTGTGCTATCATTAATAGTAATAAGTTGGGAATAAGGTGTGGTTCTCTTAATTAGAAAAGAGGCTATATGGCAGAAAATAAGTACATCTGTCATAAATTAGGACTGTGTGGAAATAAATGTAAATACTGGTCTTGTGTCATTTAAGCCACTTAAATTAAAAAAAAATAAAAAGGACCCAGTCCACCTTCAGAAAGGAAAAAATGGCCCTTCCTGTACTAAAGGACAATGTAACCCTTTAGAGCTAGTAATAACCAATCCCCTTAATCCTCGCTAGAAAAAAGAGGAGCGTGTGACCTTAGGAATCAACGGGGCTGGACTGGATCCTCGAGTAAATATCTTAGTTCGAGGAGAAGTTTATAAACGCTCTCCTGAGCCAGTATTTCAAAACTTCTATGATAAACTAAAAGTGCCAGTACCAGAAATTCCAGGAAAAACAAGAAATTTGTTTTTGCAATTAGCCGAGCGTGCAGCCCAGTCTCTCAATGTCACTTCCTGTTATATATGTGGAGGAGCTGTAATAGGAGATCAATGGCCATGGGAAGCCCGAGAATTGGTACCTACAGACCCAGTTCCTGATGAATTCCTGGCCCAAAAAATCACCCTGATCACTTCTAGGTCCTAAAAGCCTCAATCATTGGACAATACTGTATAGCAAAAGTGGAGAAGGACTTCATCCTTCCTGTAGGAAGACTGCATGGTGGAGTTCAAACCACACAGAGAAAAATCCATTCACTAAATTTCCAAAGTTGCAGACCGTTTAGGCCCACCCAGAATCCCACCAGGACTGGACGGCCCCCACTAGGCTATACTAGATATGTGGACATAGAGCCTATGCTAGGCTGCCTGACCAGCAGACAAGTAGTTGTGTTATTGGCGCTATTTTATTTTATTTATTTATTTATTTTTTTGAGACGGAGTCTTGCTCTGTCGCCCAGGCTGGAGTGCAGTGGCGCAATCTCGGCTTACTGCAAGCTCTACCTCCCGGGATCACGCCATACTCCTGCCTCAGCCTCCCGAGTAGCTGGGACTACAGGCGCCCGCCACCACGCCCGGCTAATTTTTTGTATTTTTAGTAGAGACGGGGTTTCACCATGTAAGCCAGGATGGTCTCGATCTCCTGACCTCGTGATCCACCCGCCTCGGCCTCCCAAAGTGCTGGGATTATAGGCGTGGGCCACCACGCCCGGCCTATTGGCACTATTAAACCATCTTTCTTCCTACTGCCCGTAAAAACAGGCCAACTCCTAGGCTTCCCTGTCTATGCTTCCCGTGAAAAGAGAAGCATAGCCATAGGAAATTGAAAAAATGATAAATGGCCCTCTGAGAGAATCATACAATATTATAGGCCTGCTACTTAGACACAAGACGGCTCGTGAAGATACTGGACCCCCATTTACATAATCAACTGAATCATATGGTTACAAGCTGTCTTAAAAATAATCACTAATAAAACCAGCAGAGCCTTGACTATTCTAGGCTGGCAAGAAACTCAGATGAGAAATGCTCTCTATCAAAATAGATTAGCTCTCGACTACTTGCTAGCAGCTGAAGGAGAGGTTTGTAAGAAATTTAACCTTACTAATTGCTGCCTACACATAGATAATCAAAGGCAAGTAGTTGAAGACATAGAGATATGACAAAACTGGCACATGTGCCTAGGCAAGTGTGGCATGGATTTGATCCTGAGGCCATGTTTAGAAAATGGTTCCCAGCGCTAAGAGAATTTAAAAGTCTTATAATAAGAGTTATAATAGTAATAGGAACCTGCTTACTGCTCCTTTGTTTGCTACCTGTACTTCTTCAAATGATAAAAAGCTTCATTGCAGGCCGGGCACGGTGGCTCACGCCTGTAATCCCAGCACTTTGGGAGGCCGAGGCGGGTGGATCATGAGGTCAGGAGATGGAGACCATCCTGGCTAACACGGTGAAACCCCGTCTCTACTAAAAATACAAAAAAATGAGCTGGGCGTGGTGGCGGGTGCCTGTAGTCCCAGTTACTCGGGAGGCTGAGGCAGGAGAATGGCATGAACCCAGGAGGTGGAGCTGGCAGTGAGCCGAGATCGTGCCACTGCACTCTAGCCTGGGCGACAGAGCGAGACTCTGTCTCAAAAAAAAAAAAAAAAAAGCTTCATCGCTACCTTAGTTCACCAAAATGCTTCAGCACAAGTGTACTATATGAATCACTATCGATCTGTCGTGCAAGAAGACATGGGTAGTGAGAATGAAAGTGAGAACTTCCACTATTGAGTGAGTCTCAAAGGGGAGGAATAAAGGAAGAGACCGCCCCTCATATTGTCTTATGCCCAATTTCTGCCTCCAAAGAAAGAAAAAGTAAAAACTAAAAGGCAGAAATAAAATCCACAAGCAGACAGCCTGGTGCCACACCCTAGGCCTAGTAGTTAAAGATCGACCCCTGAACTAATCGGTTATGTTATCTATAGATTATAGACATTGTATAGAAAAGCACTGTGAAAATCCCTGTCCTGTTTTCTTCCAATCTAATTACCGGTGCATGCAGCCCCCAGTCACGTACCGCCTGCTTGCTCAATCGATCACGACCCTCTCTTGCGCGCCCCCTGAGAGTTGTGAGCCCTTAAAAAAGACAGGAATTGCTCACTCGAGGAGCTTGACTCTTGAGACAAGAGTCTTGCCGAAGCCCCAGGCCGAATAAACCCCTTCCTTCTTTAACTCAGTGTCTGAGTTTTGTCTGTGGCTCGTCCTGCTACATTAATGGAAATAAAGTGTTGGCCAGGCTGGTCCTAAACGCCTGACCTCAAGTGATCCACCCGCCTTGGTCTCCCCAAATGGTGGGAGTACAGGCATGAGCCACCGCGCCCAGCCGGGAGATGCTGTTAATATTGAAGTCAAGGCATCAGGCATACAGCAGGACTGTAGTTGGTGAGTCAGGCCATCATATTTACAGATGTGGCCTTTGGCTTTTGCTTCGAGGCGAAAGGCATGTCATTGGAGAATTATGAAAGGTGGCACCCATCGGGAATGGATGTTTACCTAAACAGCACCCCTCTAGCTGCTCAGCTGAGAATAGATTTTGGGACAAGTGCAGAAGTGGGAAAACCAGTTAGGAGGCTATTGTGAAAGCGGAAGAGGTGATGGTGGCTTGGACTTGGGTGGTAAAATGTGGTTGCAGACTGGTTATAACTTGAAAGTGGAGGCCAAAGGAATTGTCTATGGTGTGGATGTTGGATGTGAGAGTATTCCGGTGTAACCCCAGGTTTCCGGCCTGAGAGGACCACAGGAGGAGCAGGTGGTGGGAGTTTGAGTATTTAGTTTTGGACATACCAAGCTTGAGTTGCCCATTTGATGTCCAAGCAGAGATGGTAGTAGAGCCGGGTGCCATGGCTCACGCCTGTAATCCTAACACTGTGGGAGGCCAAGGTGGGCGGATCACGTGAGGTCAGGAGTTCAAGACCAGCCTGGCCAACATGGCGAAACCCCATCACTACTAAAAATACAAAAATGAGCCCGGCATGGTGGCACGTGCCTGTAATCCCAGCTACTTGAGAAGCGGAGGCAGGAGAATCGCTTGAACCCGGGAGGTGGAAGTTGCAGTGAGCAGAGATCTCACCACTGCACTGCAGCCTGGGCGACAGAGTGACTCCATCTCAAAAAAAAAAAAAAAAAAAAAAAAACACAAAAACAGAAAAAGATGGTAGTAGATTGTTGGCTATACAGCCTGAAGTTCAGAGTAGAGGTCTGGGCTAGAGGTATACCCTTGGAGGCACTATCATATAGATGGTATTAAAACAGATTGGGCCGGGTGCAGTGGCTCATGTCTGTAATCCCAGCATTTTGGGAGGCTGAGGTGGGAAGATTACTTGAGCCCAACAGTTCAAGACCAGCCTGGGCAACATAGTGAGAACCTGTCTCTACAAAATATAAAAAATTAGCCGGGCATGGGTGCATGTGCCTATAGCTACTCAGGAGGCTGAGGCAGGAGGATTGCTTGAGCCTGGGAGATAGAGGTTGCTGTGAGCTATGATGGTGCCACTGTACTCCAGCCTAGGCGACAGAGTGAGACCAAGTCTCAAAAATAAATAAATAAATAAATAAAAAATAAATAAATACAGAAAAAATAGAACTATGAGACCGGATGAGATCGTGAAGGGACTGGGTATAAATGTTGAAAAGAGGTCGGGCGCAGTGGCTCACACCTGTAATTCCAGCACTTTGGGAGGCCAAGGCGGGCGGATCACGAGGTCAGGAGATCGAGACCATTCTGGCTAACACGGTGAAACCCCGTCTCCACTAAAAATACAAAAAATTAGCCATGCGTGGTGGCGGGAGCCTGTAGTCCCAGCTACTTGGGAGGCTGAGGCAGGAGAATTGCTTCAACCTGGGAGGCAGAGCTTGCAGTGAGCCGAGATCGTGCCACTGCACTCCAGCCTGGGTGACAGAGCTAGACTCCATCTCAAAAAAAAGGAAAGAAAGAAAGAAAGAAAAGAAAGAAAGAGCTAGGATAGACAACTAATATAAGGAGAGTTTTTTGTTTGGTTAGTTTTTTTGTTTTTTTTTTTTTTGAGATGGACTCTTGCTCTGTCGCCTAGGTGGGAGTGCCTGAGCCTCCCGAGTAGCTGGAATTACAGGCGTGTACCACCAGGCCCAGCTAATTTTTGTATTTTTAGTAGAGATGGGGTTTCACCATGATGGCCAGGCTGGTCTTGAACTCCTGACCTCAAGTGATCCTCCTGCTTCGGCCTCCCAAAGTGCTGGGATTACAGGTGTGAGCCACCGTGCCCAGCCTTCACTTCCCTTCTTACCTAGCTTAAATGTCTTTTTTAAGTGGGGTCTTGCTCTGTCATCCAGGTTGGAGTGCAGTGGTGTGATCACAGCTCACTGCAGCCTCAACCTCCCAGATTCACTCTAAACTGGGCTAGGCAGGCCTGGCAAGGCAGTGGGATGTGGAGGGAGTGGAACACAACATTGAGACCCAGTCAAGAAGAGGACCCAGGGCGGGTGCGGTGGCTCACACCTGTAATCCCAGCATTTTGGGAGGCTGAGGTGGGTGGATCAACTGAGGGCAGCAGTTTGAGACCAGCCTGGAGAACATGGTGAAATCCTGTCTCTGCTAAAAATACAAAAACTAGCTAGGCATGGTGGCAGACACCTGTCATCCCAGCTACTCCAAGGCTGAGGCAGGAGAATCAGTTGAACCTGGGATGCGGAGGGTGCAGTGAGCTGAGATTGCGCCACTGCCCTACAGCCTTGGGCAACAGAGGGAGACTCTGTCTAAAAAAAAAAAAAAGAGGACCCAGAGAAGACTAAAATTTAGTCAAGGAGAAAGTCTCTGTCAGGCCTGAGCCCAACAGTTCTCTACCTCACTGGATCCCGAGTTCATCCATCCTACCCTCTTTCTACTGTGCCCCTTCTCTCCCTCCCCAACATCTTCCCTTCCCCCTTTTTTTTTTTGAGTCAGAGTCTCGCTCTGTCACCCAGGCTGGAGTACAATGGTGTGATCTTGGCTCACTGCAACCTCTGCATCCCAGGTTCAAGTGATTCTCCCACGTCAGCCTCCCGAGTGGCTGGGACTACGGTTGCCTGCCACCACGCCCGGCTAATTTTTGTATTTTTAGTAGAGACAGGGTTTCCCCATTTTGGCCAGGCTGGTCTTGAACTCCTGACCTTAAGTGATCTGCCTGCCTTGGCCTCCCAAAGTGCTGGGATTACAGGCGTGAGCCACAATGCCCAGCCTCCTTCTTTTCCCTCCCTCCCTTCTTTCCTTCCCTCCCTCCCTCCCTTCTTTCCTTCCTTCATTCCTTCCTTCCTTTTCTTTCTTTTTTTTTAATTGAGATAAGGTCTTGCTCTATCACCCAGATGGGTGTGCAGCCATAGGATCATAGCTCACCGCAGCCTCCATCCTCCCACCTCAGCCTCCTGAGTAGCTGGGACTACAGGTGTGCGCCACCATGCCCAGCTGATTTAAAAAAAAAATTAGAGACAGTGTCTTCTGTGTTGCCCAGGCTGGTCTTGAACTCCTGGCCTCAAATGACCCTTCTGCCTCAGCCTCCCAAAGTACTGGGATTACAGGTGCAAGCTACTACACCTTGCCACAGTCTTTTTTGTTGTTTGAGACAGGATCTCACTCTGTCACCCAGGCTGGAGTGCACTGGCACTATCATAGCTCACTCAACCTCCTTGGCTCACGGGATCTTCCAGTTTCAGCCTCCTGAGTAGCTGAGACAACAGGCGTGCACCACCATGCCTGGTTAGTTTTCTTTTCTTCTTCTTCTTCTTTTTTTTTTTTGAGATGGAGTTTTGCTCTTGTTGCCCAGGCTGGAGTGTAATGGCGAGATCTCAGCTCACCACAACCTCCGCCTCCCGTGTTCAAGCGATTCTCCTGCCTCAGCCTCCCAAGTAGCTGGGATTACAGGTGCGTGCCACCACGCCCAACTAATTTTTGTATTTTTAGTAGAGATGGGGTATCACCATGTTGGCCAGGATGGTCACAATCTCCTGACCTCGTGATCCACCCACCTCGGCCTCCCAAAGTGCTGGGATTACAGGCGTGAGCCACCGTGCCTGGCCCAATTTTTAAAAAAAATTTTGTAGAGATGAGGTCCCACTTTATCGCCCAGGCTGGTCTGGAGCTCTTGGGCCCAAGTGATCCTCCTGCCTCAGCCTTCCAAAGTCCTGAGATTACAGGCGTGACCCACTGCACCCAGCTCCTTGCCACCTTCTTGGTGCCAATCAAAATAGTCCTGAATAAAGTCTGACTTACTGTTTTAACAAGAGTCAGATTTTTTTCTTTAATAAGCGCAGTAGAAGAGGTGAACTGAAGAGGAGGGGCTGCAGTCATTGATGAAGACAAGGTCCAAGGCAAAACCACAGACTAACAGGGTAAGGTGGAGGTTGAGATTTATGGAAGCAGAGTTCAGTGACGGACAGGCCAGGGTATGCCAGGGGAGTGCTTATAACTAACTGACCCTGAAAAAGTTTTTTTTTTTTTTTGAGACAGAGTCTCGTTCTGTCGCCCTGGCTGGAGTGCAGTGGTGCGATCTCAGCTCACTGCAACCTCTGCCTCCCAGGTTCAAGCGATCCTCCTGCCTCAGCCTCCTAAGTAGCTGGGACTGCAGGCGCACGCTTGAGTTCAGGAGTTCCAGAGAGGCCTGGGCAACATGGCGAAACCCGGCCTCTACAAAATATTTAAAAATTAGCCAGGCATGGTGGTGTGTGCCTGTGTAGTTCCAGGCACTGCGGAGGCTGAGGCAGGAGTATGCTTGAGCCGGAAAGGCAGAGGTTGTAGTGACACGAGATCGCGCCACTGCACTCCAGCCTGCGTAATAGTTCCTGGATCAAAAAAAAAAAAAAAAAAAAAAAAAAAAAAAAAAAAAAAAAAAAGGAAATGTATCTGAAACTTTCCAAGCTTCAATTTCCTAATCTGAAAAATTGAAATAGCGGTACCTACCTCACAGAGTGGCTAATTTAATGCAGTGCTATTTGCAAGGGATAATTTATCAAACCTTTAGGCGTTGTTCTAAAGTGCCCATTAAATGCTCACTGAACTCACAGCCTTAGGAGGGAGGTTCGAGTTTATGCCCATTTTACATATGAGGACGCGTTGGCAGGCGGTACTGCTGTTCATGGGATCTGTAAAGAGTGAAGAAGGAGTCTCAGCTCTCAGTAGAGTTCATAGGCTCTAGGATTTCTGCTGGAGGTGAGAACACTGCAGGGAGGCAAGAAAGCGGGCATCAGAAGGTGCAAAGCGACCCTGGGCCCAGATCGGCGGCCAATGGCTCCCTCCGGTGGCGGAAGCGAAGAGCGCAGCTGGATCGGGCGCGAAGGGAGGATCCCCGCAGCGGGTGAGGGGCGAGGCTGGGACCCGGTGGAGGTTCTAGGGTTTTGAGAGGTTGGAGGACTAGAACTCCAGAAGTCCCTGAACGAAGTGGGCCGGATTTCCCGTGACGCACCTGGCCCAGGTGTTGCAGCCCCGCCCACCTCCCTGCCGCTTTCCGCCATCCTCACACGCCCCCTTTAGTGGGGTGGCTGCTCACCGCATCTCGGAGCTCGGACTGGGGTCCGGCCCCTGCGGCGACGATTGTTTGCACCTAAGTGAAGGAGGCTCCGAGACCCGCGGCCCACGTCCTGCCGGAGACGCTTGTCTGCAGGGCTGCATTGCATCCCCGGGCGCACGTGGAGCTGGAGCAGCGCAGGCTGGGGAAGAGCAGAGAGGGTCGGGCTTCTCCGGGCGCGCCCATGGGGCGGGGCCGAGGACGGGGACCAATAGCGCGCGCGTGCTGGTGGGGGTGGGGACAGGCTCCGGGCCTGGCATCCCGGTAGCCGCAGCTGTCTTTTCCGGCCCCCGTGTACTCTCCGCCCGAGGCGGAGCCCCCTGGCTCGCGGGGATCGCCCCCGAGCGCTGCGTCCTGCGGGTGGGTGAGTGAGCGCCCCGCGGCCCCCGAGCTGTGGGGTGCACCTGGCCGGGGAGAAGGACATCTTGGCTCCCTTGCACCCCAACGGGCGCAAAGGGGCAGGAGCCCGGATTGGGGGAGGAGGAGGACCCGGGGACCTTGTGTCGCTCGGTGGGAGCCGGTCTGTGTTTCTGTTTCGCTAGGGTGTGTTTGGGTTGGTAGAGTTTGTGGGGAGGGGTGCCTCGTGTGGATGGGAGGAATCGGGGAGGCTAAGGCGAGGAGGAGGGGGTTTGAGATGGGTTGAGGGAGAGGATTGACGGAGGGTGGGGTTTTGAAAGAGTTGGAAGTTTCTTGTTGCCTGTGGGTGCGGTGATTGCATTGGGGGGCTTGGTAGGGGCAGCTCAGGACACCGAAGGAGAGGATGGGGAAGGCTCTCCTGCCCGTAACTTACTTCCCTTTTGGGAGATTTGCTTCCTCTTGCATTGCTAGTTAAGGAAGGAGAGGCTGGAGAAGCCTGTGCCGTCAGAGAACCTTTGCCCCTTTCCAGAACCGGTGCCATCCCTAGTCTCAGGAACATAAGGGAAGGGGTGGCCCCCAGGAGCCGGGAGGGGCCTTGAAACCCCTGCTGACAGGTTTGGGGTACCACTTTTTTGTGGGGCAGTGGCTGGTACCATTTGCAGCCCACAGACTTTTTTGAGTTGCCGGTAAGCAGGGTGTGGGTGCGTTCCTGTTTCCTTGCGGTTGTCTCTCTTTTTTTTTTTAATTGACACAGGGTCTCGCTCTGTCACCCAGGCTGGAGTGCAGTGGCATGATCTCGGCTCGCTGCAGCCCTACGCCTCCAGGACTCAAGCGATTCTCGTGTCTCAGCCTCCCAAGTAGCTGTGATTACAGGCATGCACCTTCACACTTGGCTAATTTTTTTTTTTTTCTTGTGAGACGGAGTCTCACTCTGTCACCCAGGCTGGAGTGCAGTGGTGTGATGTCGGCTCACTGCAACCTCTGCCTCCTGGGTTCAAGGGATTCTCCTGCCTCAGCCTCCCAAGTAACTGGGACTACAGGCATGAGCCACCATGCCCAGCTAATTTTTGTATTTTTAGTAGAGACGGGGTTTCACCATGTTGACCAGGGTGGTCTCGAACTCCTGACCTCAGGTGATCCGCCTGCCTCGTCCTCCCAAAGTGCTGGGATTACAGGCATGAACCACCGAGCCTGGCCAATTTTTGTATTTTTAGTAGAGAGCAGCTCTGTCTTTTGGGGAGGCTTCAGGGTGTTTGATTAGTGGTCTTTGGGGGTGGGCGAGCTCTGTGGGGGTGCTTTTGATGCAACATAATCTCCTTTGCAGGTCACCTAACCCATTTGTGGCTTCCTCTACCTGTGCTCAGTCATGGCCAGCGAGAGCTCACCTCTGCTGGCCTACCGGCTCCTGGGGGAGGAGGGGGCTGCCCTCCCTGCCAATGGGGCCGGGGGTCCTGGAGGGGCGTCTGCCCGGAAGCTGTCCACCTTCCTGGGTGTGGTGGTGCCCACTGTCCTGTCCATGTTCAGCATAGTTGTTTTTCTGAGGATTGGTGAGTGGGTCCTGGGACGGGTGTGGACTGACTGTAGTATGGGAGGACATGATGGGGAGGGGTGGAGATGGGACTGGGATAAGATTAGGAAGGGGACCCAAGAGAAGCGGTTGGCTGAAGGGTTTGGGGAGGGGCTCTCTGTGGGCTTGCATTTAGCTCCACCCTGGAGCTCTGCAGAACCAGGGGGTGGGGGATATGGGGTGTGAGTCCCCTGTGACCTGATTTGCTGCTCCTGCCTCAGGGTTCGTGGTGGGTCATGCTGGGCTACTGCAGGCCCTGGCCATGCTGCTGGTTGCCTACTTCATCCTGGCACTTACCGTCCTCTCTGTCTGTGCCATCGCCACCAATGGAGCCGTGCAGGGGGGCGGAGCCTACTGTATCCTCCAACATCGATGGACTGGGGTCTGGCCTGTTCTGCCTGCTAGGGAGGGTGTGGAAGGGGCCATTACCTTTGTTGGCTCAGGGGCAAGACAAGTGTTTTTTTCATTCTTAAAATTTTTTTAGGCTGGGTGCGGTGGCTCACGTCTGTAATCCCAGCACTTTGGGAGGCTGAGGTGGGCGGATCACTTGAGGCCAGGAGTTCAAGACCAGCCTGGCCAACATAGTGAAACCCCGACTCCACTAAAATTACAAAAATTAGCTGGGCATGATGGCACCCGCCTGTGATTCCAGCTACTCGGGAGGCTGAGGCACGAGAATCGCTTGAACCTGGGAGGTGGAGGTTGCAGCGTGCCAAGATCGCATCACTGCACTCCAACCTGGGCAACAGAGCAAGACTCTGACTCCCAGGCTGCAGTGCAGTGGCGCAATCATAGCTCACTGTGATCTCGACTTCCTGGGCTCAAGTGATCCTCCTATCTCAGCCTCCTGAGTAGCCAGCACTATAGGCATGTACCACCACCCCTGTTTAATTTTTAAATATTTTGTAGAGATGGAATCTTGCTATGTTTCCCAGGGTGGTCTTGAATTCCTGGCCTCAAGTGATCCTCCTGCCTCAGCCTCCCAAAATGCTAGGATTACAGGCGTCAGCCACTGTGCCTGGCCTGGCAGGGCAAGTTTTAATAAATGTGCAGCAGGCAGGCTGGTATAGTGAAGGAGATCAACATTGCCCTGCACGTTGATACCAATTTCTAGTCCAACAATCTCATCTGTTAGGCAGTGATTGTTTTACAGATGCAGAAACTGGCACTCAGAGGATATGAGCCACATGGCTGGGGCCTGGCTGCACTTGGCTTCAGTGCTTGGAGCTATGGCAACTTCCTCACGTCCATTTCAGTCTTTTCCCTTAATGCTCACCCCTGCTTCCACTTTCAGTCATGATCAGCCGCACACTGGGGCCCGAGGTCGGGGGCAGCATTGGGCTCATGTTCTACCTGGCTAACGTCTGTGGCTGTGCCGTCTCCCTCCTGGGGCTGGTGGAGTCTGTGCTTGATGTCTTCGGGGCCGGTCTGTGCTCTGTCCGATCTGGGCAGTGCTGCGGGTTTACAGGGTCTGGGAGTGTGGGATCATGAGGGAGAAGGTCCTCTCCAGGAGAGGGGCAGACTGAGCCATTACCTTGGCTTTCTGGAGCTTCTGCTGTGTGGCCAGCATCGTGCAGGAGATGTGGACATCCCTGAGATTGTCCTTGCCTGCAGGGAGCTAACCATCTAATCGGAGAGACCAGGCTAAGATTCTTAAAACTGACAGAGACCACCAGGGAGAGCTAAGATGCTAGGATGGAGCTAAGAGGGAAGTGGGGAAGGTGGTCTCTCTGATAGCAGGTGGGCAGAGGAGGGCTTGTCTTGCTTTGGGTCACGGTTGGGGCTGGGTCCCTTCTTATTTATTTATTTATTTTGAGATGGAGTCTTGCTTTGTTGCCCCGGCTAGAGTACAGTGGTGCGATCTCCGCTCACCGCAACCTTTGCCTCCCGGGTTCAAGCAATTCTCCTGCCTCAGCCTCTTGAGTAGCTGGGATTACAGGCACTCACCACCACGCCTGGCTAATGTTTGTATTTTTAGTAGAGACGGGGTTTCACCATGTTGGCCAGGCTGGTCTTGAACTCCTGACCTCAAGTGATCCACCTGCCTCAGCTTCCCAAAGTGTTGGGATTACAGTTGTGAGCCCTGGCGCCCTGCCCCTTCTTTTTTTTTTTTTTTCTTGAGACAAGGTCTCACTCTGTCACCAAGGCTGGAGTGCAGTGGTACCATCTCGGCTCAATGCAACTTCTGCCTCCCGGGCTCATGCGATTCTCCCACCTCAGCCTCCCAGTAGCTGGACTACAGGCATGCCTCCCCACACCTGGCTAATTTTGCAGTTTTTGTGGAGCTGGGGTTTCACAATGTTGCCCAGGTTAGTTTTAAACTCCTGGACTCAAGCGATCCTCCCACCTCGGCCTCCCAAAGTGCTGGAATTATAGATGTGAGCCGCCCACCATGCCCAGCTGGTGGGGTGCCTTAGGATCGGGCCTTCTAACTCTGTCCCTACCTCTCTCCAGATGCCACAGGGCCCAGTGGGCTCCGGGTCCTGCCCCAGGGCTACGGCTGGAACCTGCTGTATGGCTCCCTGCTGCTGGGCCTTGTGGGTGGGGTCTGCACCCTGGGAGCCGGCCTCTATGCCCGGGCCTCATTCCTCACATTCCTGCTGGTCTCTGGCTCCCTGGCCTCCGTGCTCATCAGTTTTGTGGCTGTGGGGCCGAGGGACATCCGCTTGACTCCTAGGCCTGGCCCCAATGGCTCCTCCCTGCCGCCCCGGTTTGGCCACTTCACCGGCTTCAACAGCAGTACCCTGAAGGACAACTTGGGCGGTGAGCTGGGCACTGCCGTGGCAGGGATCTCGGGGTGAGGGGTGGGCAGACGTCGGGCCGGGCCCGTAAAACCTCTGGATGAGCACAGGTGTCAGAGGGAATGGAGGGCAGGAGGTCTGGACTGCAGAGCAGTGCAATTTAATTCAAGCCTGTCTAGCGTGTGCTTGGCCAGCGGGGCAGGAGGAAGCCCACAAAACAGTCCCTGCTTTAGAGGAACTTGTGTTCTAGCTGAGGAGAGACGTGCATTCAGGAATCAGTTAAATAGCACAGAAAGGCCCAGCATGACTTAAACAGATCAGGATCTCCCAGGAGTGGAGAGAAGGGAGGCCTGACTATGGGCTGGGGAGGGCAGGAGCCGGGGAGCTGGAGGTGGCCTGAGATAGACAGGTGGGGGATTCAGCCAGGAGCTGGGAGCAGAGAGGGAAGGTATCTCAGGAAAATGCTTGAGACCAGGTGCGGTGGCTCACGCCTATAATCCCAGCATTCTGGGAGGCTGAGGCAGGAGGATCACCTGAGGTCAGGAGTTTGAGACCAGTCTGGCCAACATGGTGAAACCCTCTCCCTGTCTCTACTAAAAACACGAAAATTAGCTGGGCACGCTGGCTTGCACCTGTAGTGCCAGACACTCGGGAAGCTGAGGGAGAACTGATTGAACCCGGGAGGAGGAGCCGAGATTGTGCCATTCAGTGAGCCGAGATTGCACCATTGCACTCCAGCCTGGGCGACAGTGAGGTTCCCTCTCCAAAAAAAAAAAAAAAACAAAAAAACCCATAAAATAAAAATACAAAAATTAGCCAGGGGTGGTGGTGCGCACCTGTAGTCCCAGCTACTCAGGAGGCTGAGGCCTGAGAATCTCTTGAACCCGGGAGGCAGAGGCTGCAGTGAGCTAAGATCGCCACCACTGCCCTCCAGCCTGGGCTTCAGAACGAGACTCCGTCTCAAAAAAATAAATAGGCTGGGTGCGGTGGCTCCCGCCTGTAATCCCAGGACTTTCGGAGGTCGAGGTGGGTGGATCACCTGAGTCCAGGAGTTCGAGATCAGCCTGGCCAACATGGTGAAACCCCATCTCTACTAAAAATACAAAAATTAGCCAGGCGTGGTGGCGGGCACCTGTAATCCCAGCTACCTGAGAGGCTGAGACAGGGGAATTGCTTGAACCTGGGAGGCAGAGGTTGCAGTGAGCCGAGATCGCACCACTGCACTCTGGCCTGGGTGACACAGCGAGACTCCATCTCAAAATAAATAAATAAATAAAATTAAAAAGTTAGATGGGCATGGTGGTGCACACCTGTAGTCCCAGCTACTTGGCAGACTGAGGCAGGAGGATCGCTCTAGCCCAGGAGGTAGAGGTTGCAGTGAGCTACGATGGTGCCACTGCACTCCAGCCTGGATGACAGAGCCAGACCCTGTCTCTAAAAAATAAATAAATAAATAAAAGAGCGTGGATTAGGGTCTGGAGGGAGGAATATCGGAGCATTGGGGGGACGTGGCAATGTGTCTGGCTGACCCAGGGCCAGTGCAGGAACAGGCTGGGGTCTTAGTGAGGGCAGTGCAGGGGAGGCAAGAGGACCGTGGGAATGTGTGGAGAGGGTGGCTAAGAGGCCTGGATCCCTGAGAGGGATGCTGATGCACTCTCCTCCCTGGGAGGATCCTCCTAGCTGGCTATGCTGAGGACTACACCACGGGAGCCGTGATGAATTTTGCCAGCGTCTTTGCTGTCCTCTTTAACGGCTGTACAGGCATCATGGCTGGGGCCAACATGTCAGGTGAGAGTCCCTGCCTGCTGCCTCCTGGCGGTTTGGGGCTGCCACCGTGAGGGACCCAGGGGGATGGCTGGAGGGCTGACCTCACTCCCTCTGCTCCCTCCTCTCCAGGGGAGCTGAAGGACCCCAGCCGGGCGATCCCTCTGGGCACGATCGTCGCCGTCGCCTACACCTTCTTCGTCTATGTCCTGCTTTTCTTTCTCTCCAGCTTCACTTGTGACAGGTGTCTGGGGAGGGATGGGGGTGGAGTGTCGAACAAGATTGGTGTACCTGGGTCACCAAGGGGAAACACAGGCTGGGGGGCTGGGAAGCAGAAACCCAGCTTGTTGGGGTGGAGGGTGGCTACCAGCAATTGACAACCTATAGCCAGCAGCTGCCATGGACCCAGTACTGTTGCAGGCACTTAGCTTGGGAGTGAGGGTGGGTAGTGGTTTTCTACCCAGTTTGCATTTCCACAAATATTTGGCCTCTTGTGCATATACCATTAGGTATGACAGCCGGGTGCGGTGGCTCACACCTGTAATCCCAGCACTTTGGGAGGCTGAGGCAGGAGGATCGCTGGAGCCCAGGAGTTCCAGACCAGCCTGGGCAACAGAGCAAGAGCCTCCCCCCAAATACAAAAATTAGCCAGGTGTGATGGCAAATGCTTGTAGTCTTGGCTACTTGGGAGGCTGAGGTGGGAGGATTGCTTGAGTCCAAGAGGTCGAGGCTGCAGTGAGCTATGATTACAGCACTGCACTTTAGCCTGGGGGTTGGAGTGAGACCTTGTCTCTTAAAAGAAAGGAATGACCACTGAGTGATTAAATCCAAGGCTGCCCAATGAATACCAGGTATATCCCTTTAGCACATTTGATATCTGAGTCTGATCCTTAAGATCGGGGCTGGAGATTTTCTTACCCCGTGACGCATGATCATCCGTGTCCTCCTTTTCCTCCTTCCTAGGACCCTGCTGCAGGAAGACTATGGGTTCTTCCGCGCCATCAGCCTGTGGCCCCCACTGGTGTTGATCGGAATCTATGCCACAGCGCTCTCAGCGTCCATGAGCTCACTCATTGGTGCCTCCCGCATCCTCCATGCCCTGGCCCGGGATGACCTCTTTGGTGGGTTCTCTGCCTCCTTGCTGGCTTGGAGCACGCCCTCCCTTGTCTGTCTCTCCGTCCCCGCTGAGCCCTGGCTGATGTGTCTGCTGTGGATTCTGTTTTTCTAGGCGTGATCTTGGCACCGGCCAAGGTTGTGTCCCGAGGGGGAAACCCCTGGGCGGCTGTACTTTATTCTTGGGGCCTGGTGCAGGTGAGCCTTCTTCTTCAAGGGGCCCTTTCCCTCACCCCACCAGCTGGCAGGATGGGGGTGCAGTTAGATGCAGGCTGGGAGACAAATGCAAAGACAAATGCGTATGCACTTGGGGGTGCACTGGCACTCTGCAGGGTTCACTGGCACTTTGTGGGGTTCACCAGCACCTTGCTGGTTGCCCCAGTGCTTTGCAGGGTTCATTGGCACCCTGGGAGGTTCACTGGCACTTTTTGGGGTACACGGGCATTGTGCAGGGTTCACTGACACTTTTTGGGGTATACTAGTGTTTTTTCAGTATTCACTGGCACTTTGTGGGGTGCCCCAGCACTTTGAGGGATTCACTGGCACTCTGTGGGATGTACCAACACTTTGTGGGGGTTCACTGATACTTTGGAGGTTTGGTGGCACTCTGTGGGAGTGCATTGGCCCTTTCTGGGGTTCATTGACACTGGGGGTGCACTTGCACTTTACAGGGCTCACGGGCACTTTTCAGGGTTCATTGACACTTTGGGGTGCACTGGCACTCTCTGGGGTTCATTGACACTTTGGGGGTGTGCTGGCACTTTGCATGGTTCACTGGTACTTTCCAGGGTTCACTGACACTTTGGGGGTACACTGGCACTTTCTGGGATTCACTGACACTGGAGATACACTGGCACTTTTGGGGTTTAATAGCATTTTAGGGTCTCATTGACACTTTGGGGGTGCACTGGCACTTTTGGGGTTTAATAGCATTTTTGGGGTTCATTGACACTTTGGGGTGCACTGGCACTTTGCAGGGTTCACTGGCACTTTCTGGGGCTCATTGACACTTTGGGGGTACACTGGCATTCTTTGGTGTTCACTGGCATTTTGGGGGTGCACTGGCACTTTGGAACAACGGCACGCCTCTTGGCCCTTGCCCAGCTGGTGCTCCTGGCTGGGAAGCTGAACACACTGGCCGCTGTGGTCACTGTCTTCTACCTGGTGGCCTATGCTGCCGTGGACCTGTCCTGCCTGAGCCTGGAGTGGGCCTCGGCCCCCAACTTCCGGTGAGAGACTCAGATCTGTGTCCCCAGAGAGAAGAAGGGAGGACTCGGGCTCAGGCGTGGGGCTGGGGACTGCAGCCTTGCGTGCGGCCCGCCCTGAGTTTCTGTCCCTCCTCCCCTCCATGCCCGCAGCCCCACCTTCAGCCTGTTCTCCTGGCACACCTGCCTGCTGGGGGTGGCCTCCTGCCTGCTCATGATGTTCCTCATTAGTCCCGGCGCGGCTGGTGGCTCCCTGCTCCTCATGGGTCTGCTGGCTGCCCTGCTCACCGCGCGAGGAGGCCCCAGTAGCTGGGGCTATGTCAGCCAGGCCTTGCTTTTCCACCAGGTATGGGGAGCTGGTGGGGCGGTGGGGTAATGGGAGGTGGTCAAAGAACCCCCTCTCTCTTTGGCTGGAGTTGGTGCTCCCGTCCAGGAGGCGCTGAACGGGGCTGTGCATTTGATCCTGCCACTTCCCCACCGCCTCACCCCTATACCCAGGTGCGTAAGTATCTGCTCCGGCTGGACGTCCGGAAGGATCACGTGAAGTTCTGGCGGCCCCAGCTGCTGCTCCTGGTGGGGAACCCCCGGGGCGCCCTGCCTCTGCTGCGGTTGGCCAACCAGCTTAAGAAGGGGGGGCTGTACGTGCTGGGCCACGTCACCCTGGGAGACCTCGGTGAGCTGCCCTCCCACTCACTCACTCACTCCCATCCTTCTCTCCCCCTACCTTTTTTTTTTTTTTTGAGATGGAGCTTCGTTCTGTTGCCCAGGCTGGAGTGCAGTGGGACGATCTTGGCTCACTGCAACGTCCACCTCCCAGGTTCAAGTAATTCTCCTGCCTTAGCCTCCTGAGCTGGGATTACAGGCACACACCATCATGCCTGGCTAGTTTTTGTATTTTTAGTAGAGAAGGGGTTTCACCATGTTGGCCAAGCTAGTCTCGAACTCCTGACCTCAAGTGCTCCGCCCATCTCGGCCTCCCAAAGTGCTGGAATTGTAGGTGTGAGCCACCATGGCCAGAACCCCTCCCCCGCTTTTTTTTGAGACAAGGTCTTGCTCTGTCACCCAGGCTGGAGAGCAGTGGTGCCATCATAGTTCACTGCAGCCTCAACCTCTTGGGCTCAAGTAATCCTCCTGCCTTGGTCTCCTGAGTAGCTGGGACTACAGGTGTGTGCCACCAGGCCTGGCTCATTTGTAGAGATGAGGTCTCTTTATGTTTCCCAGGCTGTCTGGAACTCCTGGCTCAAGCAGCCCTCCCACCTTGGCTTCCCAAAGGGCAGGGATTACAGGCATGAGCCCCGACACCAGCCCCTCTGCCCCTTTTATCTCCTTTCCCATGACCCCTCCAAGTAGCCATAGCCCTGCCCAGGCCCGTCTGTGATTTGGACTCTAGGAGACATTGAGTTTGGACAACACTGGCTACGTTCCTTTCCTTATCTTCTCTGTAGACTCCCTGCCCTCGGACCCTGTACAGCCGCAGTATGGGGCATGGCTCAGCCTGGTGGACCGTGCCCAGGTGAAGGCTTTTGTGGATCTAACCCTCTCACCCTCCGTGCGCCAGGGGGCTCAGCATCTGCTGCGAATCTCCGGCCTCGGTGAGCTGCTTCTCCCTGGATGCCCTCGGCCTTCCTCTGTGGCCACTTCAAATCTCCGCTCCCCTCCCCTAGAGAGTCAGCCACAGATTGCAAACTGCAAAAGGACCTTATAGTCGAGAGGAGATAAGACAGTGCTCAAAGATAATAGCCTCAGACAGTGTGTGATAAGGTCTAATAGGAGATGCTAGGGACTAGTGATGGGGTGGGCGATGTTGTGGTTTTTTTTTCCTTCTTCTTTTTTTTTTTTTTTTTGAGACGGAGTCTCACTCTGTCTTGCCCAGGCTGGAGTACAGTGGCACGATCTTGGCTTACTGCCTCCTCCACCTCCCAGGTTCAAGTGATTCTCCTGTCTTAGCCTCCCAAATATCTGGGACTATAGGCATGTGCTACCATGCCTGGCTAATTTTTGTATTTTTAGTAGAGATGGGGGTTTCACCATGTTGCCCAGGCCAGTGTCGGGCTCCTGACCTCAGGTGATCTACCCGCCTCGGCCTCCCAAAGTGCTGGGATTACAGGGATGTACCACTGTGCCCAGCCTTTCCTTCTTTTTTTTTCTGATCCAAAAATTGGGGCATAGGCACTGAAGAGTGTATTTTTGGAGACAATGGAGCATTATTTGAATCTCTAGCTGCCTCATCAAATCAGATGGTTTTTAACCACCAGTGTTCAGAGGAAGGCAGGCCAGCCACTATACACTGATGTGGCCAGCAAAGGTTTTGCGGAGAGATGGTAATTCATCCAGACTTTGAAAGAGGTTGGGATGTAGGAGATGTAACATGTCTCCCCTGCCCCCGCCACCCAAAGCCACAAAGGATGCTGGAGGCTGTGTGGGGCGGACGTTTGTGGATGGAGCGGTAAATTCTCAGCTTTTAGCGCTGAGGCCACCAGGGTTATCTATGCTCAGTCACTGCCTTCTCCCTTAATCCTGGACCAGTGCCCGTCACCAAAGTGCATGCTTCCTTCTCTATTCAGAGTCTGGCTAAAGTTCAACAGTGTTGGACATTGCCCAGTTCAGTGTAAATCAGAACCCTGGGAAATACTCAGGAGGGGGCATGACTAGTTTATTTTGCAAGATCAGCTGGAATTCACACCTGCGGAGATGTTTTGGGGTGTCGTCAAGCATCATTGACCCACAGAACATCTGAGAGCCTGGTCTTCACTTTTTGTGCAGAGACCACAATGCTTATGAAATATGAAATTTTTCCTGTGGAAGATACCAGGTCGGTGCAAAAGCAATTGCGGTTTTTGCCTTTTTTTTTTTTTTTTTTGGACAGGGTCTCACTCTGTTGCCCAGGCTGGAGTGCAGTGGCACAATGTCAGCTCACTGCAACCTCTGCCTCCCGGGTTCAAGTATTCTCCCATCTCAGCCTTCCAAGTAGCTGGGACTACAGATATATGCCAGCATTGTCCGGCTAATTTTTGTATATTTTTGGTAGAGACGGGGTTTCACCATATTGCCCAGGCTGATCTCGAACTTCCAACCTCAGGTGATCCGCCTGCCTCAGCCTCCCAAAGTGCTGGGATGCCATTTTAATGGGGGAAAAAAAGAACCGCAATTACTTTTGCACCAACCTATTACAATAAAAGGAAAAGTAGTTCCTTTAAATGGTGGATTCTCCTGTCATAGAAAATTTGATTTATGGCTTGAGCAGTGTTTGTTTCATGAGAAGGGGTCTTGGAAGAGGTCTCTGCGTCTCCCTGTAAACTCAGCCTGGTTCAAGGGAGCAATTATCCGATTCCACAAGGGTTGTTCAAAAATTAAGAACCAAGAGCTTGTCAGCAGGGACTTGGAGCATTGTGGTTGCCACGTGCCCAGCTCGGTGGCTCAGAGTGTGGCCTCTCACGCTGGATGGAGGCGGATTGCGTTGGCCTACCTGCCCCAGTACCTACCAGATGTGAGCCTGTGGGCAAGTGACTTAATCCCTTGGTGCTTTGGGCTCCTTATCAGTAAAAAGAGGAGACTAAATATTACCTACCTCATAGCATTACTTCGAGTTTCAAATAAGTTAAAATATAAAGTGCTTTCTACAGGACATAGCCCCTGGTAAGCGGATACCATGCAATGAACCACCATGATTAGGGTTTTGGTAAAACCTACTAGGGTTAGGGTTTACTGCAGTAAACATACTGGGTAGCCCTGTTTCTTTTTTTCTTTTTTTTTGAGATGGAGTCTCGCTCTGTTGCCCAGGCTGGAGTGCAGTGGTGTGATCTTGGCTTACTACAACCACCACCTTCCGGGTTCAGGCAATTCTCATGTCTCAGCCTCCTGAGTAGCTGGGATTATAGATGCCCACCACAATGCCCGGCTAATTTTTGTATTTTTAGTAGAGATAGCATTTCACCGTAATGGCCAGGCTGGTCTCAAACTCCTGACCTCAGGTGATCAACGTGCCTCAGCTTCCCAAGATGCTGCGATTAGAGGTGTGAGCCACGGTGCCCTGCCTGGTCCATTTTTTCATCTTCCCATTGCAGAGTCTGGGACGCTATTACCCTGGGGATTCAGGTCATGAGCTTGGCTGATCAGGGTGTCTGGTTTGCACAATAGAGTCAAACTCGCATCCCCTGCCGTGAAACAGATGCCCCGCTAGAAGCCGGGAGTGGACAGCGTCCTCCTCTCCATAGAATTGGAGTGCTCATTAGTGGCAAGAATCCTAAGGCGAACTTTGCCTGTTTAAGTGGAGGAGATTAGTCAATGAGATAATAAAATAAATGCATGTGAAAGTGTTTAGGAAAAATGAAAAGTCTTTATGCAAATATGCAGAATGTTGCCGTAAGAGCCCGTACACAGTGGGAATGTCATACCTATGGCTGACGCACCTTGCTGTCAGTGTGTGGGAGCGTGGTGTAAACTTAGCCTGTGAGCCTGACTCCTGTCTGTTCCTGCCTTCCCCGCTCTGCCCCCAGGTGGCATGAAGCCCAACACGTTGGTCCTGGGTTTCTACGATGACGCTCCACCGCAGGACCATTTCCTGACGGACCCGGCTTTCTCTGAGCCTGCAGACAGCACCAGGGAGGGCAGTTCCCCAGCTCTGAGCACCCTGTTCCCTCCTCCCCGGGCTCCTGGGAGCCCCCGGGCCCTCAGTCCCCAGGACTACGTGGCCACGGTGGCCGATGCCCTCAAGATGAACAAGAATGTGGTGCTGGCCCGGGCCAGCGGGGCCTTGCCCCCTGAGCGGCTGAGCCGGGGGTCTGGGGGCACCTCTCAGCTGCACCACGTGGACGTGTGGCCCCTCAACCTGCTGCGGCCCCGGGGTGGGCCCGGCTATGTGGATGTCTGCGGCCTCTTCCTGCTGCAGATGGCAACCATCTTGGGCATGGTGCCCGCTTGGCATAGCGCCCGGCTCCGGATCTTCCTGTGCCTGGGGCCTCGGGAGGCGCCTGGGGCGGCCGAGGGGCGGCTGCGGGCACTGCTGAGCCAACTGAGGATCCGGGCTGAGGTGCAGGAGGTGGTGTGGGGCGAGGGGGCTGGGGCTGGGGAACCCGAGGCGGAGGAGGAAGGGGACTTTGTGAACAGTGGGCGGGGAGACGCAGAGGCAGAGGCCCTGGCACGCAGCGCCAACGCCCTGGTTCGGGCCCAGCAGGGGCGCGGCACAGGAGGAGGGCCGGGTGGGCCGGAGGGTGGGGATGCTGAGGGCCCCATCACAGCCCTCACCTTCCTGTACTTGCCTCGGCCGCCAGCCGATCCCGCCCGATACCCCCGCTACCTGGCGCTACTGGAGACTCTAACCCGAGACCTGGGCCCCACGCTGCTGGTTCATGGGGTCACTCCAGTCACCTGCACTGATCTGTGATGCCCCTGCCTCCAGGGCTAGGTAGAGAGGGCCCAGACAGGCGGCCTATCCTGATCCTTGGAGGAGGAGGAAGAGGAGGCCACTGTGGCCCGTGGCCCTGCCCTTGGGACGTGGAGCCCAGGGGAGGTTTGAAGGGGATCCTGGGCTTGGGCATCACGCCCACCTCCTTTGGCAGAGGGACCCCAGCACACTAACTCTGGGTGGCTGTCCCCACCGTGCAGGGGAGGGAGTCCGCAGCCTCCCTTCACTGGTGCCTTGATGCTAGGGGCCAGGCCTCCTCTGTGACTCTGGGCTACCTCAGTTTCCCCATTTTGGCCAGACTCACCGGCCCACTGGGGTGGTGATGTTTTCGTTCTGTTTTATTTTTCTAACTCTGCTGACCATGAATAAAAGACCAAAACACTACAGGCTGGCTGAGCAGTGCTGGTGGGTAGCTGAGAGGGAGGGGGTGGGAATGGAGAGCTCTGCAGAGGGGTGGAGATCGGAGCCTTCAGCCTCCCGCCGCGAGGCTGCCACGTGCAGGGCTGGGGTGCGGGGCCCGGACGCATCCGTGGACTTGGAGGCTGGCTCGGGCCCGCACCTCCCATCCCCAGCTGCCCGCAACCCCCAGTGACTCGGGATCCCCCGGAGAGCCCTCCCCTCTCGGCAGGAGGGGGCCGACTCAGGGAGAAATGGCAGTTTAGGGCCTAGGGGGCCACGTGACCCTCCCCCAGGAATGTGGTGACGTCATCGGAGGCGTGGTCGTCCCCAAAATTAGGGAGGAAGAGGAAAAAAAAAACCAGAAAAAGTTTTCTTTTCTGGAGTCCCAAACGAGGTGCGGGACGGAAGAGGGGGTGAAGGCCAGAGGCTCGGGGCTTCAAGACCGCTGTCTGGAGTCCCCCCGTTCCAGGCCATGTCGGGGCCCACCTGGCTGCCCCCGAAGCAGCCGGAGCCCGCCAGAGACCCTCAGGGGAGGGCGATCCCCCGCGGCACCCCGGGGCCACCACCGGCCCACGGAGCAGGTAAGGCAGCCCTTGTGAGACAGAAGAGCCACCCAGCTGTGGCGCTCACCTCTGTCCTACGGCTCCAGCCTCCCGCCCTGGCTGCTTCCTCCTGCCCCTTCCCCAAGCCGAGGCGGGGGGAACAGCCGCCTGCGCTCTCTTGGGACCCTAGATTTGGGGGAGGAGGTAACGAGGGGCGGAGAGGGTGGCTCCTCAAATATACACCCCTCCTGTCCTCCGCCACCCCACCTTTGATTTCTCTTCCCTCAACCCAGCACTCCAGCCCCACCCCAGGGTCAATTTTTGCCCCCTTCCATCTGAGCAGTGTTACCAGGCCCCAGGGGGACCAGAGGATCGGGGGCCGGCCTGGGTGGGGTCCCATGGAGTACTCCAGCACATGCAGGTGAGACCCGGGATCGTGGGGTGGGACGTGCGGGATCCCCTAGAACCGAGTCTGAGGGACCCAGGACAGGAGAAGGCCTATGGTGATTTGCATTCTTCCTGCCCTGGCTCCATCCTCAGGGGCTCCCTGCAGACAGGGGGGGCCTTCGCCCTGGAAGCCTGGACGCCGAGATAGACTTGCTGAGCAGCACGCTGGCCGAGCTGAATGGGGGTCGGAGTCATGCGTCACGGCGACCAGACCGACAGGTGACTCTGCCCCTCCTCCCCGTCAGCACCCTGCCCCCTTCTCTGGACTCTCAGACCCAGCCTGATCAATCCCCCATGTGTGTAATGTGCACCCCAGCATGGAGGAAGCATGGCTGCAAGTACCAACATGTCAGCCACTTGAGGACGGGACCTTGTCAAATGCAAAAAGCCTGTGCTTCCCCACACCCAGGGTCATTTCCACAAATGTGGGTCCTGGAGTGGGGTCCTTGCTTACGACTTCTGGCCTGCATTTCTCCTCAGGCATATGAGCCCCCGCCACCTCCTGCCTACCGCACGGGCTCCCTGAAGCCAAATCCAGCCTCGCCGCTCCCAGCGTCTCCCTATGGGGGCCCCACTCCAGCCTCTTACGCTACCGCCAGCACCCCGGCTGGCCCGGCCTTCCCCGTGCAAGTGAAGGTGGCACAGCCAGTGAGGGGCTGTGGCCCACCCAGGCGGGGAGCCTCTCAGGCCTCTGGGCCCCTCCCGGGCCCCCACTTTCCTCTCCCAGGCCGAGGTGAAATCTGGGGGCCTGGCTATAGGAGCCAGAGAGAGCCAGGGCCAGGGGCCAAAGAGGAAGCTGCTGGGGTCTCTGGCCCTGCAGGAAGAGGAAGAGGAGGCGAGCACGGGCCCCAGGTGAGCCCTGGGGAACTGGGATTTCAGGCCCTACAGACAATGGGACACCGACTGGGTGGGGTGGCTGGTGGTGTTTTAGGGGGCTTTTTTGTTTTTTGAGACAGAGTTTTGCTCTTGTTTGCCCAGGCTGGGGTGCAGTGGTGCCATCTTGGCTCACTGCAACCTCTGCCTCCCGGGTTCAAGTGATTCTCCTGCCTCAGCCTCCTGAATAACTGGATTACAGGCACACGCTGCCACGCTTGGTTAATTTTTGTATTTTTAGTACAGACGGGGTTTCACTAAAACCCCAGTTTGTTGGCCAGGCTGGTCTCGAACTCCCGACCTCAGGTGATCCGCCTGCCTCAGCCTCCCAAAGTGCTGGGATTGCAGGCCTGAGCCACCGCGCCTGGCCAAGGGGCTGGTTTTGGAGCAGAGTCAGAGGTCTGGGACGTGGAATAGGTAAGGGCAGGGCGGTGCGGGGGAGCAGGATAGAACTGCCCATTGGGGCTGAGAGCGGTGGTTCATGCCTGTAATCCCAGCACTTTGGGAGGCTGAGGCGGGTGGATCACCTGAGGTCGTGAGTTCGAGACCACACTGACCAACATGGAGAAACCTCGTCTCTACTAAAAATACAAAATTAGCCAGGCATGGTGGCGCGTGCCTGTAATCCCAGCTACTCGGGAGGTTGAGGCAGGAGAATCACTTGAACCTGGGAGGTGGAGGTTGCGGTGAGCCGAGATCGCGCCACTGCTCTCCAACCTGGGCAACAAGAGCAAAACTCAGTCTCAAAAAAAAAAAAAAAAAAAGAACTGCCTACGGGCCCCTGGGCTGAGATGTTCTCAGATGAGCTTTCTAGCTGGAACTGCCTGGCCACCTTCAGAGACATTATAGCAGTCCCCAATCTTTTTGGCACCAGGGACCAGTTTTGGGGAAAACAATTTTTCCATGGACTGGGGAGGGGGATGGGAGGGGGTGGGAGGGGGATGGTTTCAGGATGATTCAAGCACATTACATTATTTCTGTTATAATAATAATAGAATATATAGTATATATAATTGTTTCGGTATATATTACAATGTATATTACAATGTACTATATACCAAAACAATTATACAATTCACCATCATGTAGGATCAGTGGGAGCCCTGAGCTTGTTTTCCTGCAACTAGACAGTCCCATCTGGGGGTGATGGGAGACAGTGACAGATCATCAGGCATTAGATTCTCATAAGGAGCTTGCAACCTACATCCTTCGAACACACAGTTCACAATAGGGTTCATGCTCCTATGAGAATCTAACGCCGCTGCTGATCTGACAGGAGGTGGAGCTCAGGCGGTAATGCAAGTGATGGGGAGCGGCTGTAAATACAGATGAAGCTTTGCTTGCCCATTGCTCAGCTCCTGCTGTGTGGCCCAGTTCCTAACAGGCCATGGCCTGGCGGCTGAGGGCCCTGGTATTACAGCATCAGGAGCTAGAGTAGGACCGAGCCCCTGATTCCCACCTTCCAGGTGCCCCTGAGCCAGCCTCCAGAGGATGAGCTGGATAGGCTGACGAAGAAGCTGGTTCACGACATGAACCACCCGCCCAGCGGGGAGTACTTTGGTGAGCTGAGGCTGTGGGGTGGGTGGGACGTGGGAAGGGAGGCTGGGAGACAGAGGGGACAGTGGCTTCCTGGGTCTGTGAAGACTGATGCTGTTTCTCCCTGTCCTCAGGCCAGTGTGGTGGCTGCGGAGAAGATGTGGTTGGGGATGGGGCTGGGGTTGTGGCCCTTGATCGCGTCTTTCACGTGGGCTGCTTTGTGTGTTCTACATGCCGGGCCCAGCTTCGCGGCCAGCATTTCTACGCTGTGGAGAGGAGGGCATATTGCGAGGGCTGCTACGTGGTGAGTGGCTGGGGCTGGGAGGAGGGAGTCAGCGGCTGGATGCAGGGGGCTTCCATCCAAGGTGGGAACTAGAGCGTCCAAGCCCAAAGGAGGAACGGTGCTAAAAGCCAGGCGACTGAAAGTGATGTACAAACAGGGCGGAATTCTGCAAGTATCAAGCAAGTAGCTTAACACTGGTGGCTGAAGGGAAGGACGCAGCTCTTACAAGTGTGGAGCATCTTACAGTTAAAGAGAATGTGTTAGATTCCCATGACACCCCTGTGAGGCAGGTATTACTACTGATTCCTGGTTTTTTTTTTTTTTTTTTTTTTGAGACAGTCTCGCTCTGTTGCGCAGACTGGAGTGCAGTGGGGTGATCTCTGCTCACTGCAACCTCAGCCTGCCCTGGTTCAAGCGATTCTCATGCCTCAGGCTCCCGAGCAGTTGGGATTACAGGTGCCCACCACCACACCCAGCTAATTTTTGTACTTTTAGTAGAGACAGGGTTTCGCCATGTTGGCCAGGCTGTTTTGAAACTCCTGGCCTCAAGGAGTCCGCCCACTCTGGCCTCCCGAAGTGCTGGCATTACAGGCGTGAGCCACTGCACCCAGCCTGATTCCTGTTTTTCTCATAGTGTTTAAATACCGTGTATAGTGCTGGGACCTGAACTCAGATCTGCTCAAATCTGCCTTTCACCGAATCACATGCAGGAGGCTGCATGCAGGAGGCTGCAGAAATTAGATGGCTGGGTTGCTGGGGTTCCTGTTGAGCTGCCATGGCTCCCGCCCGCTCCCAGATCTTCCTGCCTTCCTTCCCAACAGGCCACCCTGGAGAAATGTGCCACGTGCTCCCAGCCCATCCTGGACCGGATCCTGCGGGCTATGGGGAAGGCCTACCACCCTGGCTGCTTCACCTGCGTGGTATGTCACCGCGGCCTCGACGGCATCCCCTTCACAGTGGATGCTACGAGCCAGATCCACTGCATTGAGGACTTTCACAGGTCAGGCCCGGCCTCCAACTTGTCTCACAATGTCTGACCTTTCCTGTTTCTCTCATCTCTTCATGCCCCAGGACTGTCTCTTCCTGTTTCCAACCCTGGCCCTCCTTCGTTCTTTGTTACTGTTATTTTTTAGAGACGGAGTTTCACTCTGTTGCCCAGGCAGGAGTACAATGGCATGATCATAGCTCACTGCAGCCTCCAACTCCTGGGCTCAAGTGATCCTCCTACCTCAGCCTCCTGAGTAGCTGGGACTACAGGTGCACACGCCACCATGCCTGGCTAGTTTTCTTCGTTTTTTTTTTTTTTTTTTTTTTGAGATGAAGTCTCACTCTGTCACCCAGGCTGGAGTGCAGTGGCACGATCTCAGCTCACTGCAACCTCCACTACCTGGGTTCAAGTGATTTGCCTGCCCCAACCTCCCCAGTAGCTGGGATTACGGGCGCATGCCACCACGCCTGGCTAGTTTTTTTTTTTTTTGTATTTTTAGTAGAGACAGGCTTTCATCATGTTGGCCAAGCTGGTCTCAAACTCCTGAGCTCAAGCGATCCACCTGCCTCGGCCGCCCAAAGTGCAGGGATAGCAGGCGTAAGCCACTGCACCCAGTCTTCTTTGTATTTTAATAAAGACAGCGTCTTGCTGTGTTGCCTAGGCTGGTCTTGAACGCCTGGCCTCAAGTGATCCTCCTGCCTTGGCCTCCCACAGTCGGGGGATTGCAGGCTAGAGCCACTGCACCTAGCCTCTCTCATTCTCTTTGACATCATCCCTTCCCCAAGACCTAAGGCCATACCTCTGGCCTCTCTGATTCCCTCCTGTGCCCCACCTTCTCTGGGTTCCATTGTTGGTGCCCTGCAACCCCAAGGCTTGATGGCCTTCTTGGTTCTCTTCCCCTGCAGGAAGTTTGCCCCAAGATGCTCAGTGTGCGGTGGGGCCATAATGCCTGAGCCAGGTCAGGAGGAGACTGTGAGAATTGTTGCTCTGGATCGAAGTTTTCACATTGGCTGTTACAAGTGCGAGGTCAGGGGCCCCCAGCACGTGCAAGGGGCTGGCAGTGTCTAGGGTGCTGGGTAGAGCATGAGAGAGGGGGAACACAGAGGTCTGGGGTTGATGGAAACCTGTTGCTTCTTTCTTTTTTTTTTTTTTGAGACGGAGTCTCGCTCTGTTGCCCAGGCTGGAGTGCAGTGGCACAATCTTGGCTCACTGCAACCTCCACCTCCCGGGTTCAAGTGATTCTCCTGCCTCAGCCTCCTGAGTAGCTGGGATTACAGGTGCTGGCCACCATGCCTGGCTAATTTTTGTATTTTTAGTAGAGACAGGGTTTCACCATATTGGCCAGGCTGGTCTTGAACTCCTGACCTTGTGATCCTCCTGCCTCGGCTTCTCAAAGTGCTGGGATTACAGGCGTGAGCCATCGTGCCCGGCCAATTGTTGCTTCTTTTTCAACAGGAGTGTGGGCTGCTGCTCTCCTCTGAGGGCGAGTGTCAGGGCTGCTACCCGCTGGATGGGCACATCTTGTGCAAGGCCTGCAGCGCCTGGCGCATCCAGGAGCTCTCAGCCACCGTCACCACTGACTGCTGAGTCTTCCTAGAAGTACCTGCTGGGTTCTCAGTTCCAGTTCCCATCCTTTGATTGATCACTCTCCCTGACATCCACCTGTATGACTTCGTCACCAAATGCTGTCTCCTCTTTCTCCAATCAAGAAATAATAATCCCTCGAGTTTACAAAACACTTCCAAGTCTGTTGTCTCATCTGATTCTCCCAGTAGCCCATTACAGGACCAGTCGTTGTTACTGCCTGCATTTTTTTTCTTTTTTTTTGAGACGGAGTCTGGCTCTGTCACCCAGGCTGGAATGCAGTGGCGCCATCTCGGCTCACTGCAACCTCTGCCTCCCAGGTTCAAGTGATTCTCTTGCCTCAGCCTCCTGAGTAGCTGGGATTACAGGCGCTCGCCACCACGCCTGGCTAATTTTGTATTTTTAGTAGAGACGGGGTTTCACCACCTTGGTCAGGGTGGTCTTGAACTCCTGACCTCAAGTGATCTGCCCGCTTCACCCAACCAAAGTGCTGGGATTACAGGCGTGAGCCACCGCCCTTGGCCACTGTCTGCATTTTTACATGTGAGGATGTCAGAGCTGAGAGGTGACTCCCCCAGATTGCATGGTTCTTAAATGGTGGAACCTGGGTCTTTTTGACTCAGGTCCAGTTTTTTTTGACAACTCTTGTAGTCCGTCACTACCCTCCTCTCAGTGCTGGGAGCAAGCACGCCTCAGGGAGGAGGCAAGATTTCCTCTATGTATCTATTTTGAGACAGGGCCTCACTCTGTTCCCCAGGCTAGAGTGCAGTGGTGCAATCAAGGCTCACTGCAGCCCTGAACTCCTGGGCTCAAACAGTCCTCCTGGCTTAGCCTCCCCAGTAGCTAGGACCACAGGGGCATCCCACCAAGCCCAGTTATTATTTTTTTGTGTGTAGATGGGATCTTGCTATGTTGCCCAGGCTAGTCCTGAACTCTTGGGCTTAAGTCCTCCCTCCTCGACCTTCCCAAGTGCTGGGATCACAGGTGTGAGCCAATGTGCCTGGCCCTAAATATTCTGTAAAGGGGTCTTGCTATGTTGCCCAGGCAGGTCTCCAACTCCTGGGCTCAAGTGATCCTCCCACATCGGCCTCCCAAAGCGCTGGGATTGCAGGCGTGAGCCATCTCAGCTGGTCTTCCTATTAAGTCTCACACTCAATTCACTGAGAGGGGCCTTGGTGTTACTCCCGGGGGTGGTAATCCATTGAATCTGGGCGGTCCATACTCTGTTTAGGGCGTTAACTTACAGCCTATTTCATCCAAATACTGAGCGGGGTTAAGACTGAGATCTGCCAATTTTACTTAAAGATGGGGCGTCTTTGTCGAGGAAAAGCAGGAACGGCGGACTTTGCATTTAGTGCGCACTGTGGGACCCAATTTTGGCTGGATATTTGGAGCAGAAAATGGTGGGATACGATGCTTTAAAATGGTTGCTTCCACCTTCCATCCCCTAAGCGCCCGCGCTTCCCAAGCCCACGCCCTGCCCGAGGAGGGGACGAAATCACCCCCGGTGAGGTCAGGAGGCCCGTGGGGGGATCATGGCTGGATGAGAACTGTCTTAGGACCCCGACACATCTGGGGTCGCGCGATCCTCGACTTCGGCTCTCCCTTCGCGCCCAGAGGGCTTCTTCGTCTCCCGAGGCCGCGCTTGGCCCAGCCGAGGTCCCGTAGTTCCTAACGCTCGAGCCGTTATCGTCTCGAAAAACCGCGCGAGACTTGCGAGATCCCCGCCCCTTTCCCATCACGCCCTGCTCTCCCCGCCCTTCGCGCTCGGTTTGTTAGTTCCAGTTCCGGCCGCGAGGGTGGAGCTTTGTACCTCGGAGGCGTGGGTGACGCAGGCGCAGAGCGGGCTGCGTGCGCTACCGCCCATCCTCGGTTGTCCCACTTTTGTTCGCCTCTTTTCGGCCCTCTACTCAAGAGCTCCGTCTCGGTCTCGCCCTCCTCGAAGCCCTCGTCGCGCGCCCGCGACCCAGGTCGCCCTGAAATCTAGCCCGTCCGAGCGCGAGTCCAACGGCCGCGGCCGCACCAAGGTGGGGGAGGGGAGGAGCCTGGGGGGCCCCGCTGGGGCGGGAGAGGAACCGGGGTCCACGGGGGCGGGCGCGGAGAACCTCGGGGCGAGTGGAGGCGTTGGAGCCGCGTCCTCAGGCCTAGGATGGTGGGGGCCGCGGAGGGCTGGCCTTGGCGGGAGGGAAGCGGGCGAGCTGCCCGCGAGGGACGGTCCCTTCCTCCGCTCGTCGTTTTGCACCACTCCGACCGCCTCTCCCCGGTCCCCAGGCCCCCTCAGACCGTGCCATGGGTGACAGTGATGACGAGTACGATCGAAGGCGCAGGGACAAGTTCAGAAGAGAGCGCAGCGACTACGACCGTTCCCGCGAGAGAGATGAAAGACGTCGAGGGGACGATTGGAATGACAGGTGAGCCGTTTTTAACTTCATCTTGTCCCCGTTTCATGCCGTTTCACTCCACCCGCGTCGCTTTTCTTTCTCCCCCTTGTAATTTTTATGAGGGCGAACCCTATGAAATGGCTCATTGGACCGTTTTCTGTGGTTCAGCCTATTTGCTGTTGGCCAAATAACTAGCTGTGGCTTGGTTTTTGAAATTCTCTGCAGATCAGAGCTATAGAGCTAAGAGTTTGAGTATGAAGAAGCACTGTTTATACATGCACGAAAAGCGTGCTTTTTTGCTTTTTTTTGTTTTGTTATTGAGATGGGGTCTTGTTCTGCTGCCCTGGCTGGAGTGCATTGATGCAGTCGTAGCAGCCTCCACCTCCCGGGCTCAACCGATCCTCCCGCCTCAGCCTCTTGAGAAGTTGGGACTCCAGGGGGAGGCCATCACGCCCGCCTAACTTTTAAAAATTATTATTATTGTTATTTCGAGACAGAGTTTTGCCCTGTCGCCCAGGCTGGAGTGCAATGGCGCAATCTTGGCTCACTGCAACCTTCGCCTCTGGGGTTCAAGTAATTCTCCTGCCTCAGCCTCCCGAGTAGCTGGGATTACAGGCACCTGCCACCACGCCCGTCTAATTTTTGTATTTTTAGTAGAGACGGGGTTTCACCATGTTGGCTAGGCTGGTTTGGAACTCTCGACTTTAGGTAATCCACCCAGCTCGACCTCCCAAAGTGCTGGGATTACAGGCATGAGCCAGTGCTTGGTCTAAAATTATTTTTTGTAGAGACAGCGTCTTGCTCTGTTGCCCAGGTTGTCAATTATATTTTAGGAGGATTGCTTCAGAAAAATAATAATATAGAGTTGATCTGACTGGAGAGGTTGTCAGATTATTTCTCTGACAATATATGATTAGGTTTCTTGTCACTGTTTTGCCTAAAATCTCAGAGTTCATAGGGTGGTGCTGATTGGATTAATTGATTATAAGATGTGGTTATTGACCTTAGGGTGTTACAGTGAGCTTGGGGCATGGGGGATCAGAATGGCAGTGGATGTATTCTGTAAATGAGTATATATGGTGGAAGTTATAAAGAGGGTAAGCATTGAGGGAACAGATCTCTAAAGGAGGGGAGCGGTGCTGGAGGTTGTGTGTCAGGGACCCACTGGAAAGTGACACTTGGCTAGACTTGGAAAGATGAGTGGGAATTCCCCAGACACGAGTGACATGAACAGCTTGGAGTTGTGGACATAACGTGTGATTTTAGCATATTCTAGTTTGGTTAGGGTCCTGTTTCTCAGGATGTCCACAGACCATAGGGGGTCTCCGAGGCTAAAATTAGTTTTTGTGGTAATGTTTACATATTATTGCCATTTCCACTGTTGGTGCCATAGCAATGATGGGTAAAACCGCTGATGCTTTACCAAACATCAAGGCAGTGACAGCAAAGAGTTAAAAAAAAAAGAAAAGCCAGCCGGGCCCAGTGGCTCACACCTGAAATCCCAGCACTTTGGGAGGCCGAGACGGGCAGATCACGAGATGGAGAGATTGAGACCATCCTGGCCAACATTGTGAAACCCTGTCTCTGCTAAAAATACAAAAGTTAGCCAGGCATGGTGGTGCGCGCCTGTAGTCCCAGCTACTTGGGAGGCTGAGACAGGAGAATTGCTTGAACCCAGGAGGCACAGGTTGTAGTGAGCTGAGATCACACCCCTGCACTCCGGCCTGGCGACAGAGCAAGACTCTGTCTCAAAAAAAAAAAAAAAAAAAAAAGCCGCTTCCATCAATGATTCTTGATGAAAGAGTAAAACATTTAAATTTGATTAAATTGGACTCTTGACTGTACGTCTTTTTAAAAAAATTTTTTTTTGACACAGAATCTTGCTCTGTCACCCAGGCTGGAGTGCAGTGGGGCGATCTCAGCTCACTGCAACCTCCACCTCCTGGGTTCAAGTGATTCTCCTGCCTCAGCCTCCCGAGTTGCTGGGATTACAGGTGCGTGCCACTCTGCCTGGCTAATTTTTGTATTTTTAGTAGAGATGGGGTTTCACCATGTTGGCCAGCTGGTCTTGAACTCCTGACCTCACATATCCACCTGCTTCGACCTCTCAAAGTGCTGGGATTACAGGCCTGCGTTAGTTTTCTTGAGCAAGAGTACGCATGTGATTGAGTGAGCTGAACTAACAGCTTTTTTCCATGGGATGTTATTTTTACTTGAATGAATGACAAACAGTGATTGTTCATACTTGGGTATTTGGCAGACATCTTGAAAATGAACTGAGAACCTGTTACTTCAGTGTAAGCTGTTGGTATTTGTTGCCAGTGATGAAGTAGAACTTTCCAGTGAAAATTAAAATTTTGGGCCGGCGCAGTGGCTCATGCCTGTAATCCCAACACTTTGGGAGGTGAAGGTGGGTGGATTGCTTGAGCCCAGGAATTTGAGACCAACCTGGGCAACGTGGTGAAACCTGTCTGTACAAAAAAATACAAAAATTAGCTGGGGGTGGTGGCACATGCCTGTAGTCCCGGCAACTCAGGAGGCTGAGGCGGGAGGATGGCTTGAGCCTGGGAGGTGGAGGTGGGAGTGAGCCTTGATGGCACCACTGCATTCCAACCTGGGCAACAGAGAGATACCCTGTCAAAAAAAAAAAAAAAAGGAAATTAAAATTCTGGAAAACTTCTACTAATGTGAGCTTGACAGCTTCCTATTAAGTAAAGACTTTCTTGGTGAGATAGGCAGTGATGCTGATGAATACATTTTGATATTGGGTGAGACATAATCAAGGTCCATTGAAAGGGAAAGATAGAACAGTGGATTTTAATGCAGCAGAGAAAGAAATATTCACTGATACTATTTCAGATTGAAGGTTCTAACTAGCCTGTGAGAAACTACTTCCTTCTTGGACAAGGTAGCATAAAGAAAAGAAAAAAAAGAACCTATCTCTTGTTGAATTTTGGGTAGTATCCAAAATGAATATCTACAGTTAATCTGAAAAGGCCTTTCCAACTCCTTATCAGTATGAGGCCTGATTTTCTGTTTTTTTTTTGAGACGGGTCTTACTCTGTTGCCCAGGTTGGAGTGCAGTGGCACGATCATGGCGACAGATCACTGCAGCCTTGACTTCCCCAGGCTTAGGTGATCCTCTCACCTCAGCCTCCTGATTAGCTGGAGCTACAGGTGTATGCCATCACACCCAGCTAACTTACTTTCTTCCTTCCTTTTCTTTTCTTTTCTTTTCTTTTCCTTTCTTTCTTTCTTTCCTTCTTTCTTTCTTCCTTCCTTTCTTCCTTCCTTCCTTCCTTTCTTTCTTTCTTTCTTTCTGTCTTTCTGTCTTTCTTTCTTTTTCTTTCTTTTCTGTCTTTCTTTCATTCTTTCATTCATTCTTTCAGATGGAGTCTCACTCTGCCCAGGCTGGAGTATAGTAGCGTGATCTGGGCTCACTGTAACCTCCACCTGTAACCTCCACCTTCCGGGTTCAAACGATTCTCCCACCTCAGCCTCCCGAGTAGTTGGGATTACAGGTGCCTGCCACCACGCCCGGCTAATTTTTGTGTATTTAGCAGAGACAGGGTTTTGCCATGTTGGCTAGGCTGGTCTCAAACTTCTGACCTCAAGTGATCTGCCTGCCTTGGCCTCCCAAAGTGCTAGGATTACAGGCATGAGCTACCACTTCCAGCCAGCCAGCTAAGTTTTGTATTTTTAGTAGAAAGGTGGTTTCACCATGTTGCCCCAGCCTGGTCTTGAACTCCTGGGCTCAAGCAATCCACCTGCTTCGGCCTCCCAAAGTGCTAGCATTCATTACAGATGTGAGCCACCATGCCCGGCCTGCCTCATTTTTCAAGCAGAACAAAATATCTCAACAGATTCAGTGTAGAAGCTATCCTCTACAAAGCCAGAACTTGGAGAGATTGGTGACAATGTAAAAACAATGCCACTTTTTCTCACCAAAATTTTTCTGGAAAACGATTTTTCATAAAAACATGTAATGCGTTTCATCTTACTGTGTAATTTAAAAATGAAGGTTTTGGAACATTTCGTTTTAATTTTGAATATAGTAAGTATCGATAGATGTAACCCACATAAGCAGAAACTCTTTGGTGTCCTCAGTCATTTTTAAGAGTATTAAGGGGCTGAGGCAGGAGAATTGCTTGAGCCCAGGAGGCGGAGGCTGTAGTGAGCCGAGAGTGATTGTGCTGCTGCACTCCAGCCTGAGCGACAGAGTGAGACTGTCTCCAAAAAAAAAAGAAAAAAAAAAAAAGAGGAAGATGAGGATGGGGGAGGCTGGTGATTGGTTGGGAGGTTGGTGACTGGTGGAGAGGCTGGTGACTGGTCGAGAGGCTGGAGTGACAGCCAGGAGCCCAAGTTAAAACAATAGTGTTGCTTACTGACATTGAAGTAAGGGTGTGATGTGATGAGACTTGTGTTTGAGGAAGGTCTGCCTGCCAGTGGGTAGACAGAAGCGAGAGACCAGAAGCAGGCGGGCAGCCAGGGCTGCAGGAGCCACACTGGCCAAGGACAAAGACTAGGACAGGGTGTGTGGGGATGGCAGAGAGTGGGAAAGCTTTGATAGGCTTTGAGGCAGAGGATTAGCAGGAGCAGTAATTAGCGGTGAGGGTAGTGAATGACAGCTGGCGAGAGATGCTGTTTCGTTGATACAGCAGAGTGGGGAGCGGGAGGAGGAAAAGACATTTGGGTCCATAGTGGTGGGATGAATAGGCTTGATTCTTTTTTCTTTTTTTGGTTGGGGGGATGGAGTCTTGCTCTGTCACCCAGGCTGGAGTGCAGTGGCACGATCTCGGCTCACTGCAAGCTCCGCCTCCCGGGTCCACGCCATTCTCCTGCCTCAGCCTCCCGAGTAGCTGGGACTACAGGTGGCTGCCACCACGCCCGGCTAATTTTTTTTTTGTATTTTTAGTAGAGACTGGGTTTCACCATGTTAGCCAGGATGGTCTCGATCTCCTGACCTCGTGATCCGCCTGCCTCGGCCTCCCAGAGTGCTGGGATTACAGGCATGAGCCACCGCACCCGGCCGAATAGGCTTGATTCTGACAGGCTGAATTTGAGGGGGTGATGGACTTCTAGTAGGGGATGATTTTTAAAAAGTTTTTTGTTTTATTTTTAGAGACAGGGTCTCCCTCTGTCACCCGGGCTGAGTGCACTGGTGCAGTCGAAGCTTGCTGCAGCCCCGACCTGCCCGTAAGTGGGCCTGTAGCAGGGGTGATTCATGTGGGTCTGGAGCGCAGGCGGAAGGCCAGGCTGGGAGAAGAGTTGGAGAACCATCAGTTCTTGGGTATTGGCTGAACTCATGGAGTTAGACAAGAATCTTTGTTTTGTTTTGTTTTGAGACAGGGTCTCTGTTGCCAGGGCTGGAGTGCAGTGGCTTGCCCTGACTAGAGAAAAATCTTTTTCTGTTAGGAGCAAAGTTTTATAATTGTAGGCTTTTTAGTCTGGTATCTCAGGGTGTAAGAAGGGCCTGTATAGGAATGTGGCTGTGGCATATCCAGCTGTATCTTTAATTATTGTTACCTTTTTAAAAAATAAAAAATTTTTTGTAGGGATGGCGGGGGCGGGGGGGGGGGTTCTCACTATTGCCCAGGTTGGTCTTGAACTCCTGGCCTCAAGTGTTCCTCTGCCTTGGCCTCAAAAGTGCTTGGATTACAGGCATGAGCCACCGTGCCTGGCCTTTAATCTTTGTTACTTGTTCTTACTGCCAGAGAGTGGGACCGTGGCCGTGAGCGCCGTAGTCGGGGTGAATATCGGGACTATGACCGGAATCGGCGAGAGCGCTTCTCGCCACCTCGCCACGAACTCAGCCCGCCACAGAAGCGCATGAGGAGAGACTGGTGAGATGGAGCGGTTTCCCTCTCCTCCCCTTTGCCTCAGTTCCACCTGGGCCTCCCCTTTCTCCCCTCACCTGTGCCTAAATCTTTGTCATTTCCTTTTCTCAACTTCCCATCACCCATCGTTACTTTGTCCCTTGAAACCCTTGTCTGGGAGACCATGCTGTGTGTACCCCCGTCTGTCCATCCTCCATGCTCTGGGGAGGTGACTCCCTTCTCTGCTTTACTTTTGTGTCCCCCACCTTCAGGGATGAGCACAGCTCTGACCCATACCACAGTGGCTATGAGATGCCCTATGCTGGGGGGGGTGGGGGCCCAACTTATGGCCCCCCTCAGCCCTGGGGCCACCCTGATGTCCACATCATGCAGCACCATGTCCTGCCTATCCAGGCCAGGTAAGGGCGGGGCTTCTCAGAAGAAGGTTGGTAGGCCTGGGGGATGGATGGGGTTGCTGAAGGCCATGGCTGAAGCCAGGGAGCGGGTCAGGCACACAGAGGCATGTCCCTGGGGTAGGGGTGGTAGCTGTTGGGGTTTGGGGTGATGTCCATGGTGGACAAAGTAAAGGGGCATCCAGCTACTTTGGCCCCTGTAGCCTCCCACCGTTCCCCAACAACCAAGCCTTCCTGACCGGGGTCCCCTCCAGGCTGGGCAGCATTGCAGAGATTGACCTGGGTGTGCCGCCGCCCGTGATGAAGACCTTCAAGGAGTTTCTCCTCTCCCTGGATGACTCGGTGGATGAGACGGAGGCCGTCAAGCGCTATAATGACTACAAGCTGGATTTCCGGAGGCAACAGATGCAGGATTTCTTCCTGGCGCACAAAGATGAGGAGTGGTGAGTGCCCCTGCTTCCCTGGACCTCTGCCCTGGCATGTCCCCCTGGCCCCGCTGGTGGAGCCACAGCCCTGTCCTCTTCCCAGTTTTCCCTGTCCAGAACTTTCTGGGGGCGGGGGTTGGGAAGTATGACAGCATTGGCTGATGGGGTCTCCCCCTCACTTCAGCGACTGCCACGGCCCCCGCCCCACCCTGTCTCCTGTCCTGCTGTCCTCAGAGAGTGGGACACCTCCAGGCAGCAGGCCAGAGCCACTTGGCCCCTTGGGGCAGCAGACAGACTGCTTCCCACTTGTTGGTGTTGGGTCATTGTCATCCCTGATCACCAGGACCCTGTGTGGCTGTGGCGTCCTCCTAAAGCGACGAGTGAATCCAGACAAGAAAAGCAAAGATCTCAGGGTCGTTTGACAGAAAAAGAATTTTAATTTTTTTTCCTTTTGTGGATGTTTTAATTTTAATCAACCATCTTTTCCCCCCTTCCTGCTCCTCCTCCTCCTCATCCTCTTTCTGCTCCTCCTCCTTGAAAAGAGCCAGAACTGGGAACTACACCCGCTCATCGACGGAGCTCGGAGCAAACCCACCTCCACCCCCACCATACCCAGCCCATACATGAGCCCCTGGGCTGAGCTGCGCGGCCCCGGCCAGGCAGACAGGCAGGGCACTGCTGTGCACAATGCAGCGGTTTAGCTGAATGTGATTGCTCAGGCAGCTAGCCAGTCAGGCCCCACTGCGGAGTCCCGCGTGGGCATCTCGGCCGGGCGCCCAGCCAGGAGCCAGCCGGTGGCCCACCAGCCAGCATGGGCCCTGGGCGCCGCTAGTTAAATCTTGAGCTCTGTTTGACCAAGCGGCCAAGGTAAAGATCCTGGAGGTGATGCCTGCGGCTTTCCTTTCCTCTTCTGCCCCACTCGTGGTTCTGTTCTGTTTTCGCTGTCCCCTCTCTCGAATTGCTCTGTGTCTTTGTCCTAATCTCTCATGCACCTTCATTCTTCTCTGTTTCTGTTCTTGCTCCCTGCCTAACACCACCTTCCTCCCTGTTGGTTTTTTTAGTTTCTCTCTCTGATCTTTAGTTTTTCCCTTTGTTTTCAGTTTCTGGGACTTTCTCACACTCTCCCCTTTCCTCCCTTTCCCCTTTTCCTCATACTCCTCATTTCTTCTGTTTTCCCTCTGAGGTCCTATTTGAAATGTTTTATTTTTCTTCTCCCTAACCTTCCAGCCCTCTCCTCTCTCTCCCCCTGTGGGCAGGACCTGAGGCTCTAAAGGGCACTCCAGTGTCTCCCTTCGGTCTTTCCTGTCCCTTCACCGTCTTGCTTATCTTCCCACGGGTGGAGAAAGGTGCCCTGCCTCTGGGCTTTTGCTATCTGGCCCTCTGTCTTCCACCTCGGGGTGGAGGGAGTTGGCGGGAGCAGTTTTTGAATGACTGCAGTTTGGGGTTGGTGAGGAGAGGGGAGGTTCTTCAGGGCCTGCTATTTCCTGAGCCTTCCTCTCTGAAGCTTTGGGAAATGACACCTTTTTACTACGTTAGTGTTTCCCAGAGATTTAAAGTGGTAAATCTGCCTCTCCAACCCTGGCGTCCCCCTGTAGTCATTGGTCTTCCCAAATCCAGAGCTCTTAGTTCCTGGTTCTCCCCCAAATCTTCACAGAACACAACTTCTGGTTCCTTTTGGGGTGTTGGGTGGTTCTAGCGCACCCCTATCCCCTAATCTCTCTATTTTGATGACCTTTTGTGGTTGTGAGAGGAAGGGGGATATGCCCTGTCTTTCCTGGGCCCCTTCCCACATCCTGGCCTTGGCTTCCAATAACTGTTTTGTCTTTCCCTCCCCCGCTTCGTTCCCAGGTTTCGGTCTAAGTACCACCCAGATGAGGTGGGGAAGCGTCGGCAGGAGGCCCGGGGGGCCCTGCAAAACCGACTGAGGGTCTTCCTGTCCCTCATGGAGACTGGCTGGTTTGATAACCTTCTCCTGGACATAGACAAAGCTGATGCCATTGTCAAGATGCTGGATGCAGGTGTGCGGATTTGGAGGGGTGGCAGGCATCTGGGCCCCATGGGGGTGGGGGTGTCTGGGGATCAGGTAGAAGCCGGTTGACAGGAGCCAGGGCCCTGGGGTCATGACCTCTGTTCCCTTTGTTGGTAGCCGTGATTAAGATGGAAGGAGGCACGGAGAATGATCTCCGCATCCTGGAGCAGGAGGAGGAGGAGGAACAGGCAGGAAAGCCTGGGGAGCCCAGCAAGAAAGAAGAAGGACGGGCTGGAGCAGGCCTGGGGGACGGGGAGCGCAAAACCAACGACAAGGATGAGAAGAAGGAAGACGGCAAGCAGGTCCGAGCCCTGGGTCTCCTAGTGTTGTCCCCGGCAGCCTGGGGGAGGGGGGCGGGCAGGGGTCCATAGGAGCTAGAAGTAGGGGGCTGGGGAAAATGAACCTGTGGCCTCAGCTGTGGGGGTGGGGGCCCTCTGATAAAGGTGGGAGGGGAAGTTTGACATCCCCAGTGGTTGTCTCTTACCATAGGCTGAGAATGACAGTTCTAATGATGACAAAACGAAGTCGGAGGGTGATGGGGACAAGGAAGAGAAGAAAGAAGACTCCGAGAAGGAAGCCAAAAAGGTGAGGTGTCTGTGGCCTGGGGTCAGAGTGTTGGGGCTGGGGTCCTGGCACGCTGACTTGTCCCCTCTGCTGTGGCTCACACAGAGTAGCAAGAAGCGGAACCGGAAGCACAGCGGTGACGACAGCTTTGACGAGGGCAGCGTGTCAGAGTCCGAGTCGGAGTCAGAGAGCGGCCAGGCTGAGGAGGAGAAGGAGGAGGCTGGTAGGGTTTCTTTTCTGCTTTAAAGTGCGTTCTTCTAATGCGGGTGGGGAGGTGAGAGGTTGGCAACATTGACGGGAGGGTGGGTGGCTTTTAGGGGAAAGCTTCTGTATCCTCCCCACCACAATCAGTAATAAAAACGCACCAACTCCTTCCTACCCCCCTTCCTGCCTAGAAGAAGCGCTCAAGGAGAAGGAGAAGCCCAAGGAAGAAGAATGGGAGAAGCCCAAGGACGCCGCGGGGCTGGAGTGCAAGCCGCGGCCGCTGCATAAGACCTGCTCCCTCTTCATGCGCAACATCGCGCCCAACATCTCCCGGGCCGAGATCATCTCCGTGAGTGGGGACCCGTGGAGTCAGGGCAGGGCTGATGGAGAAGTGGAGGGTAGAGGGAGGGCAGTGGGGCCCTGCCTGTGACAGATGCCCCCGTTTCACCTGCTACGGAGGCCCCTTCCCCAGGGCCCATGGCCTCCGAGGACTAGTCCTGATAGCGCCATTGGCTTTCAGGTGCTGGTGTTCTGAAGCCCTTTAGTGGTTTTTCCCTGCCCAAGGATGGGAAGAGTGATAAGGCAGTTAGTCCCTAGGGTTCTGAGGGCAATGGGGGATTGGAGGAAGAAGCGAATGAATCCTTGAGTCACTATGTGGGGCTGCTTTTCTGCTTCTTGCAGCTTTGTAAAAGGTACCCAGGCTTTATGCGGGTGGCGCTCTCAGAGCCCCAGCCAGAGAGGAGGTGAGTAACTCGGTGAGTTGGAGGGAAAAGTGCAGGGGAACGTTAATGGCCAACACCAACTCCCTCGCTTGACTATGCTAACATTTTCTTTCTTGTGTAGGTTTTTCCGTCGTGGCTGGGTGACCTTCGACCGCAGTGTTAACATTAAAGAGATCTGTTGGAACCTGCAGAACATCCGTGTGAGTGCTGGGGGTGGGACTGTGGGGAAGAGGAAGGGAGACTCTGTGCCACACGGGACCTCTGTGTGACTTTGTTCATCTGATAGTCTGGTTGTTCTGCACACTCTTTGACCGTTTTGTCTGGCTACGTTGTCTCTGGGCAAGGCTCTAGGGCGTTAGCATGGACGGGACCTATGTGGTCCCCGTCCCCAGGGAGCTCGCAGTCTGATCAATCGCTGGTGCTCAAGAGGGAAGGGTCTTAGAGCTGCTGTTTCTCTGGCAAGCGGGGTAAGTGGGGTAAGCTGCTGATGATGTCTGCCCTCCAGCTCCGGGAGTGTGAGCTGAGCCCTGGTGTGAACAGGGACCTGACCCGGCGCGTTCGCAACATCAACGGCATCACCCAGCACAAGCAGATTGTGCGCAACGACATCAAGCTGGCGGCCAAGCTGATCCACACGCTGGACGACAGGACCCAGCTTTGGGCCTCAGAACCAGGGACGCCTCCCCTGCCAACGGTCAGTGACTCCCCAAAGGACTTTGTCAGAAGCAACCGGTAGTGCCTCTGCTGTGGGCACCTCTGACCTTACCTATTTGTAGCCTTGACCCCTTGCACCCACTCGCCTGCTCACTCATTTGCCCCTTCGTGTGTGGGTAGCAGAACCTCCAGCTTCCAGCAGAACGGGGGGGATGCTAGTGATCATTTGTGGCTGGGGTGGAACAAAAGCTAAAATAAAGACAAATCTCAAGGGGGCAAAAGGTGCCATTTATGTCCGGTGAACTCCTCTCCCCTCGCTGCTCTTTCACTTGCGGAAGGTCTCAGGTTACCTCCTCTGAAGGTCTTTCTCTGCCTTACTTGCTTCTCTTCCTCCCATCAGAGCCTGCCCTCGCAAAACCCGATCTTGAAGAATATCACCGACTACCTGATTGAGGAAGTGAGCGCCGAGGAGGAGGAGCTGCTGGGGAGCAGCGGGGGCGCTCCTCCTGAGGAGCCTCCTAAGGAAGGGAACCCAGCAGAGATCAACGTGGAGCGGGATGAGAAGTTGATTAAGGTGCCAGTGGCAGCGCGGGGCACGTGGGGGCTCGGGCGGTGAGGGCAGGAGCTGAACGCTCGCATTCACTTCCCTTAGGTCTTGGACAAGCTCCTCCTTTACCTGCGCATCGTGCATTCCTTGGATTATTACAACACCTGTGAGTACCCCAACGAGGACGAGATGCCCAATCGCTGTGGGATCATCCACGTTCGGGGGCCCATGCCACCCAACCGCATCAGTCACGGGGAAGGTGAGCTCCAGGTTCCCCTTTGTTCCCGGCTGCCCCTGGCCTTGGTCCTCCAGCCCCTTGCCACCATCCTTCCTTCCGGCTCCCTTGCCAACCTTCCTTCCTCTGTTCCCAAACCACAGTGCTGGAGTGGCAGAAGACTTTTGAGGAGAAGCTCACGCCGTTGCTGAGTGTGCGGGAGTCACTCTCAGAGGAAGAGGCCCAGAAGATGGGGCGCAAAGACCCAGAGCAGGAAGTGGAGAAGTTCGTCACCTCCAACACGCAGGAACTGGGCAAGGATAAGTGGCTGTGTCCTCTCAGTGGCAAGAAATTCAAGGTGTGGGATGTTGGAGAATGGCCGAGCTACGGTGGTGGGAGGTGGGGTTGAGACAGGAAGCCCCCTGGGCAGGGGTGGGGGAACTGCTCACTGCACTGGCAGGCAGGAGCTGGGAATCCTTCCAGCTCGGGCCTGGGAGCGAGGCAACCCTTATGTGGCTGTCCTGACCCCTCTCCTCTCTCCACCCAGGGTCCTGAGTTTGTGCGCAAACATATCTTCAACAAGCATGCAGAGAAAATTGAGGAAGTGAAAAAGGAAGTCGCGTTTTTTAACAACTTCCTCACTGATGCTAAGCGCCCAGCTCTGCCTGAGATCAAGCCAGCCCAGCCACCTGGCCCTGCCCAGAGTAAGATACGATCCATGAAGGTCGCATGTGCCCTCTTCCTTGACTACCCAGGGACTCCCGTTTCTCTTTAATATGTCACCCCGAGAAGTTTCTGCCCCATCCTCAGGCCATAGCCCTAGAAGTCAATTGTACCCGTATCCCCCTCCCCGCCCCCGCAGTAATTCATGTCCCTGTCTGTGTTGTACTCCCCCCAGGTTTGACCCCAGGACTCCCCTACCCACACCAGACTCCCCAGGGCCTGATGCCCTATGGTCAGCCCCGGCCCCCGATCTTGGGCTATGGAGGTAAGTACAGGAGGGAGATGAAGGGGCTTGGTGAGTGTGTGGCTTTGGGAGAAGAAAACAGAGGATGGAATTGAGGACAGAGTTTTGCAACTCAACACTGATCTCTGTCATAGCTGGTGCTGTCCGCCCTGCAGTCCCCACAGGAGGCCCTCCATACCCCCATGCCCCGTATGGTGCTGGTCGAGGGAACTATGATGCCTTCCGAGGCCAGGGAGGTTATCCTGGGAAACCTCGCAACAGGTGAGGAGGGCAGACGCCCAAGCTTTGTTGCCGCCTGCAAACTCCCTTTTGGGAGCCCTCAGCTCTCATCCTTTACCTCTCACCTCACAGGATGGTTCGTGGAGACCCAAGGGCCATTGTGGAATATCGGGACCTGGATGCCCCAGACGATGTTGATTTCTTTTGAGCCGTCCCCCGTTCCTCAGTCCTGTATCATCCATACTTGTCCTATCAAGCTCTGAGAATTTTTTGTACGATCAGCCTTACTGCTAATAAAAGCACTTCCACAGGGCTCCTGACTCTTGTGTGTTACATAACTCCTCCATCCTTCCAGAGTAACTCCTGAGGTGTTGCTCAGCCCTGCCACTTTTATTATTGATGTCAAAAGCGCCAGGCTTTGCAGGGACACCAGTGGGAGGTACATAGGTGCGTGTCTGGGACCCGAGAATCTCAGTTCTGTAACTTCGTCCTCAGTCCAAGGTGCGCTGCTGCTGTTGGGAGCTAAGGCTGGTCAAGCACAGGTTGTAGAAGGACTTGGGGTCAAAGGCTGCACTCACCTCTTGCCAGCCCACCCACCCAGCAGCCTGTAGTTCACTGGGGCTTTTTGGAGTGCCCCAGTAGTGAGGGTCCAATACCAGGACATAGGCTTCCGTGCCTGACCCGACGCAGACTCCCAGCAAGGCCTTGGACCTGGCATCTGCGTCCCCCCCAACCATGACTGGGCCCCCACCCCCTGCGAAGTGCGAGTAAAGCCTCTCCAGCTCCCCGTGCAGCCCCACTCCCCGGGGTACGTGGCAGAGGCGTCCCTGGGGCCCTCCGAAGTGAGCGAGGCAGAGGCTGGCCTCCACGCAGCCGATCCAGTCCCGGGAGCCCCGGAAGCCGGGGGGCTTGTCGCCCATGTCCTCCAGGGCCGCCTGCACGGCGGCCAGTCCAGGTACGCCCGCGGGCTGGCCCTCTGGCCACGAGCACAGCGTCTGCAGAGTGCGGTAGCCGCAGCCCCAGCCGCGGTCGTCCAGGCCGTCGCAGCCGTAGTGGTAGTAGAGGTAGTGGCCCGAGAGCAGCGCCAGGCGGACAGGGCCGCGGCTCGGCGGGGACAGGCCCACGTGGACGTCCCTCAGCGGCTCCAGGGCGGTGGGTGGGAGCGGAGGTCCCAGGCCAGGCACAGCGTCCTCCTAGCGGCGCGGAGCGACCTCAGGCTCCAACACTTCCTTTCGGCTCCGGGTCTTGGGCCAGCTGCCGCAGGACCGGCGCGCAGACTGGGGACGCGCTCCCCGGGCCTCGTTGATCACCGCAGGCCGCAAGAGGCAGCCACCGAGCGGCACCGATCGAGGAGCTCCCACAATGCTCCGCCGCGCCCCGCCCCGCCCCGCCGCGCCCCTCCCCTCCCCTCCCCTCTCCTCTCCTCCCCTCCCCTCCCCTCCCCTCCCCTCCCCTCCCCTCCCCTCTCCTCTCCTCCCCTCCCCTCCCCTCCCCTCTCCTCTCCTCCCCTCCGCCGTACCAGCTAGCCTGCCTGCGGGCCTCATTGCGCAGGCGTGAGCTCCGCCCGGCAGGGCAGGGCCAGGGGTTGGCCTTTGCCTTGCGCCCGCCTCGGAGCTCGCCTGTTTCTCGCCCTCCAGCCCCGCTCCTGCATAGACTCGGCCCCCGTGATTCCGGCGTTCTGCCTCTACCCCTGGCTCCCTAGTCGCGCACACTCCCGTGGCTGTAACAGTTTATTGGCAGCCCAGAGGGGCGAAGGCACCGCGGGGGAGGGAGCTCAGCCTGAGACATGCAGAGGACCGGGAGCCCCGGGGGACGTCGGTGGTGGGGTGGGGATGGGCAGAGTCTGGGGCTCGTCTGTGTTATAGCCCAGCCCTGAAATAAATAGTATATACAGCTAGGGGGCCGGGCGGAGCGGAGGACATGGGGGTCCCGCCGGGGTCACAGGTCTGAGCAGCGATCCTGCTTGCTGTAGTGGTCGAACTGGTTCTTCCAGTGCACCATGTAGGAGCTCCAGCGGTGGAACTCGGCCTTCCACTGGCGCTCCGCCTCGTCGAGCGTGTCTGCGGCCAGGGCGCCCAGCGAGGCGGGAGGGGAGGACGGCACGAGGAAGGTCGGGGATCGGACATTTGGGCGGGTTGAAGGGGGGGCATGAGTGCAGGGAGGACGCACGGAGAAATGCAGGCGACCACGTGGGACGGTGGCAAGAGGATCAGGAGAATGTGCGAAAGACGAGAGGGAGGATGAGGGCAGAGGCGGGGCCGGAGAAGGACAGCAGGAAGGAGAGAGGAGGAGAAAAGAATGACCGGAAGACGGGAACAGATGGGACAGGAGGGGGAGGTTGGGGGAAAAAGAAGAGACAGAAATGGTTGACCGTTATAGCCCCAATGGGGGGTGCTACCCCGTCCGGGGCCTCCCACTTCCCCCCAATGTCAGGCTCAGGTTCCAAAAGATAATTTTATAAAAGAATACTGGCTTTTCCATTTCCATTCAAACAACAAAGGCGTGGGGGTCCCTGAGAAGGGTGAGAGGCACGGCCCCCTCCTCCTGCCCTGTCCAGTGTGAGTCTCTCGGTTTGAGGAGGGAGGGGGCACTGGGTCTGAGATCCCTGAGTGGGGCCCTTCCCCACGGTCCGACCACTCATTAGAGGAGGGGCCCCTGTGGCCGTAGGGGAAGAGGCCGTGTTCACAGCCGCCGGAGGTGGGAGAGGAAGAGGAGGAGAAGCTGGTGGAGGAGGAGGAGGGGCAGGGGGAGGCCGGGCCTCGGAGCAGCCTCCCCATGGGTGAAGCCTGGGCAGGTGCTGGGAGCCTCCGAGGCTAGGGGGAGAAGAGAGGGGTTACACCTGGCGGGCTCCCACTCCCCTCCTCCCAGCCGCTGCCCGCTGGCCCCTGCATACCGGTGGCGCTGAGCAATTTGGGGAGGAAGCGGTTCCAGAAGGCGCAGGCCTGGGCGCGCAGCCCCCGCCGCACCTCCAGCGGCCGCAGGTCCAGACTCACGTACTGCTGAGCCCCCGCCGTGTACGGGGGCCATTGTGGGGCCTTGGGGTCTCGGGGTTCATTGGGATCCCTGCGGAAGGAAGGGAAGGCTCAGTCCAGACGGGCAGTGGGAGGAGGTGGCCCCCAACTCCACGGGACCCCGGACTCTTCAGCTCAGCGGAGAGCCCCAGAGAACCCGTCCCCTCCCTCCCACCACTTTCTCCAATGTGCGCTGTCATTGGGGTCTTCCCTTCCTCAAGCGCTCCCTGTCTCCTTCCGTTTCCCTCAGCTTTTCTGTTCCATCTTTGTTTCTCTCACTAAAAAAATGGCTAGGATGTCTTGAGACTTTCCTAAATAACCAGGACGGGTCCTATGTCTACAAACATCACATTTTTTAACAACACCCATCCAATGCTAGATTTCATTGTCCTCTTCTCGATCCAGGTAAACTGGTGTGTGTGTGAGAGAGAGAATGTGTCACTGCTAGTGAATCATCACTGGTTTGACTTAATCCAGCTCCAACTCCTTTGTCTTGGTCTCCCTTTTTTTTTTTTTTTCCCAGAGATAGGGCCACTCAGGCTGGAGTGCAGTGGTGCCATCATAGCTCACTGCAGCCTCAACCTCCCAGGCTCAAGCAATCCTCCTGCCTCACCTTCCCAAGTAGCTGGGACTAGAGGCACGAGCCACCGTGCCTGGCTAAGTTTTGTATTTTTTTTTCTTTTTAAGAGTCGGGGTCTTGTTATGTTGTCCAGTCTGGTCTCAAACTCCTGGCCTCAAACTCCTGGCCTCAGGGGATCCTCCCACCTTGGCCTCCCAAAGGGCTGGAATTACAGGGGTGAGCCACTGTGCCCCGCCCCCTCCATGTCTACCTCGTCTCCTCCTCACTTTCCTTTGCCTCTGTCTCTGCAAGTCCCCCTCTGCCTTCTCTGTCTCCTTTCTTTTTCTCTCCCCTTTTATCTACTTTGTGAGCATATCCCTCTCTGGCTGTTCTATCCTGCCCTGTCCCACCCGTCCTTTCTGTCTCCGTGTGTCTGCCTTTGTGTGTCCTCCCGCCCCCGACTCCTGTCCTCCCCAGCCTTCTCTCCCTCTGCACTGCTGACCCTGTGCGGGCAAAGTTGGCCCAGTATCGCATCAGTCGCTGGGCGAAGATTTTCTCCTCTGCCGTGTAGTTTCGAGAGGGGTCCAGGGGGATCCCAAAGATGAACTCGATCTCGTAGCCGTGGGGCACCCCCATCCACAGGGGCCAGGAGAGCGTGGAAGCACGGTGTTCAAAGACGTAGGCGTAGACCCGGGCACCCTGGGCAGCCAGTCGCCCAGCCAGCTGGGCCACGGGGCACACGACATTGTGGTCGCCCACCACATCGCTCAGGGCCTCCCTCAGGCGTGCCGGGTCCTCGGGATGCAGCCAGTCTGTGTAATGCAGGACCACAGCCTCGGCTGCCAGGTCACTTACCTGGGGGACCCCGACCCGCACCCCGGCCAGGAACTCGGCCCGGCTGATGAGAGACTCGTTGTCTTTGCTGAAGCCTGGGGCCCCGTAAACCAGAAAATACGAGCCCTCATCCTTCACCACACCCACCAGCACCTGGGGGTGAGGGAGAGGGGGGTGGGATGGAGCGACAGGCACAGACAGACAAGTAGACAGAAACAGATGGACAGACAAAGAGCCAGAGAGATGAACAGTTACAGACCCGGAACCATGGACAGAGAGAGGACGAGATCAGGGGAGGGATGCAGAGAAAGAGAAAATAGACCCACGGTGGCTTTCCTGTCTGCCCTGCTGACCACCCTGGGATCTGAGCCCTCAGGGAGGACTTCTGGGACTTCTGGGAATGGGCCTGGAGAAGCCCTCATGCCTGGGTCCCTGCAGGGAGGGGAGGGACCGTTGGGACCCAGAGGAGCCAGCTTCACGCCAGCTAGCCACTAGTTACCTGCAGGCCGTGGAAGTCTCCCGCGTTGATGAGGGCCTCTGGGGTGTCACTGAGGAAGTCTCCATCTACCACAGGCACGAAGGAGAACCGGAAGACGCTTTCTTGAGGCAGCACGTGCCATTCGTGGTTCACCAGGACCTGCGCTGGTCGTGTCCGAAGGCAGGCTACCAGCTCTGTGTCATTCCCACCAGTGCCGCCTGGAGGACAGCCCACAAGGTGGGCCAGCTGCGTGGCCCTGCGACGGGCCTCTCCCATGCCCACTGTGGCCCAGGGTCCATTGGGGGCACCGCTCTGCAGCACGGCCCTGTGGAACAGGCCCCGGCTGGGCGGGGACAGCAGGTGCATGCCCACCGAGGCGGCTCCCGCGCTCTCCCCAAACAGCGTCACTGATGTCGGGTCACCCCCGAAGGCTGCCACGTTCTCCTGCACCCACTGCAGGGCCAGCCTCTGATCCAGGAGACCCACATTGCCCGGGGCCTCTCGGCTCCCCGGCAGGGCCAGGAAGCCAAAGGCTCCCACCCGGTAGTTCATGGACACCAGCACAGTCCTCTCGGCCTGTACCAAGAAGCGGCCATCGTACACGTCCAAGGAGGAGGCCCCACTGTAGAAGCCACCCCCATAGATCCAGACGAGGACAGGGGTGGGGGATGTAGGCCGGGGGTATGGTGTCCACACGTTGAGGTACAGGCAGTCCTCGCTCAGCTCACGGTTGGGGTTCCACATCTCGGTGCCCTCAAAACCTGGGTATAGGGTGTCCACATATTGGTAGCAGACACTCTGGAAGGTTGTAGCGTCTACCACCCCTGACCAAGGCTGCTTGGGCTCCGGTGGCAGAAAGCGACGGGGTCCCATGGGTGGCTCCGCAAAGGGGATGCCCAGGAAAGCAGAGACAGGGCCCCCGGGGGTCTTCAGGCGAATGCCCCGCAGCCGGCCCCCACGCACCGTCACCAGCAGCTCTGCATCCTCCCGGCCCTCAGCCCCCACTCCTCCACCCAGGAGCCAGAGGAGGAGGAGAAGGAGTGGGGAAGCCAGGGAAGGCGTGTGCAGCAGACACTGCGGGGGCCTCATGGCTGCAGGGCAGGCGGCGTCTGCTGGGAGAAAGAAAGGGAAAGGGTGAAGGGTCGGTCGAGAAGCCAGGAGGGAGGAGATTAGGGCACTGTCGGCCCAAGGGTTATCGCTCAGCTGCAGAGGAGGTGGGGCAGGTTGGCAAAGATGAGGGGAGAGAGGAAGGGAGGGAAGGAGACAGGCAGAGACAAGGACACAGGCCAGCGGGCAGGAGGGGAAAGAGATCAGGCAGACACCCATATCCAGACAAATGCAGGGAACAGAGAGGAGCACCCTCTCTGCCCCGCAGGGGTCCACCGCCCTCACCTCTTCCCGGAACTGGGCCGGGCCCAGCTCGTGCAGTGAGGGCACCAGAAGCCTCAGTCCACGAACAGGCCACCCGACAGGGGCGCGGCCTCACGGACGGGCAGCGCCGCTGGGGGAGCTTGCGGCGGCCTGAAGGCGCAGCCCCGCTCTCCTGGGTCGGCCAGACCCGGGGCCCTGGGGGGCGGTGGGCTGGGCATTCAGGGTGTGGAAGCCTCAGGTCCCGGGGTCCCCCAAATCCTGCCTAGTCCACTCCCCACCCAACCCTGCCCCTTCTCATCCAATGTCTGGCACCGAGCGCGGATGCCCGCGGGTTCCCATCAGCTGCGCACGCTGCCAGCCCAGCCCCAGCAAACAGGCTCGCCAGCCCGCGTCCCCCAGGACTCGAGAGCCCCCCATCCGTCTGAAGCTGCCGTGCACGCCGCCGCCGGCGGAGGGCAGTAGAGACCGAGAAAAGGTCGGCGCTCCCCGCCCCGAGCCGGGAGCCGGGAACTTGGGGAGGGGGCCTGGGGGCTCGAGGGCCTTGCAGAGCCGCCTGAAGGGCGAGCCGGGACGCCTGCGTTCCCGGGACTCCGGAGATCCCCGGCTGCAGGGGCGGGGGCGCTATTTTGGGGGCAGCAGCTGCTACGATTCCGGCATCTCCAGCCAAAGGATCAAAATTCCCCGGGTGGGAACTCCCCCCTCTCCCGCCGGTCACCCCTAGCCCAGCCCCCGCCGCCCTGAGCTGGGGGTGGTGGTGCTGCTGGAGATTAACTAGGAAACCCGAGTGGCGCTAATTATAACTCGGGGCTTCCGCCGAGCCTCCCCTTCCCAAAAAATAGACATGGAGTCTCCGCGGGAGGGGGCGTCCTGGGCCTCGGAGGGGGCCTCTGCGGGGCGCTGCGCAGGGGCGCTGGGCTTGTGGCCCTGGGGATGGGGGTGCCCAGCCCGGCGCCGGGAACCTGCGCAGCTCGGTTACCGCCCCAATTAGGGGGTGTCTTCCAGTGGCCCCGGACTAGGGAGCGGTCGGGGAAGGGGTGCTCGGGGGTCCCCGCGGGAATCGGAGCGCAGAGGCGGCGGCCGTCCCCGCGGGCTCGGGCTCCTGCGTGGGCGTCGGTGAGTGTGAGGCGGCCGGGGAAGAGTTCCGGACGAGTGCGGGGCAGCGGAGGGCGGCGCGGGGCAGGCCCGGGGAAGCGGGAGCCGTCCCGTTAGGGGGGCCTGGACCCCTCGGGGAGCGCACGGTGCCCCGGACGCGGGCCTTAAGGAGAGTCCCGGGCGGGGAGGGAGACTCACCTGAGGCGGCCGAGCCGGGCCGGGCCGGGCCGCGCCGGGAGCTGGAGGCGGCCGATGTTCCCCGGCGCAGGCTGAGCCGACTCTGACAGCCGCCGCCTCCGGCCCCCCGCACACACCCCCTCCGGGCCTCACAGCGCCCCCGCTCGCCCCCGCCCACTGTCTCCGCCCCCGCCCCTCCCCGCTCCCCCGGGTGGCCACCTCCCCTCTCTCTCCCTCCCTTGGAGCCGAGACCCGGAGACCCCGGGGCCCAGACGCACTCCAGTGCCAGACGCCGACCGACGACAGACGCGCAGTGACAGACGCGACCCAAAGACCTGCAGCGGCGGAGTAGACACCCACGTGACAGACGGACAGAAGCCCGTGGAGACAGACACGCGCAGACGGACGACCTCATGCAGTGACAGGCACAGACAATCGCAGGGACGACTTTCACAGACGGACGGACACACTTGGACACCCTGTCGGTCTCGCTTGAGGCTGGTGCAGTTAGCGCAAGGCCAAGGGGTCATGCATCCCCGGCCACGACACAGACGGGTGGCATGGGAGGAGAGGCATGTGGGAGTGTGGCAGAGGACCGTCCCCTTAGGGGTCCAGGTGGCACGGGTGCAGAAAAGGTGACGTGGGACACTCCTGGGGATGAAAGGACACCTGTGGGAATGGAGATGTAAAATGGGATCGCTAGTGGAAATGAGGTGGGAGGTTATGGAGACAGGAGACCCCTGGGGGAGGAAGGGGTGACTCAGGACACCTGAGAAGGCAGGACAGCGTGGTAGCACGCGCAAGGCTGCTGGGCGAGGCCGCACTCCGCGGCGGCAGTGGAAACTTCTGGAACCCCCGCGGGTGGGTCTGTGCTGGTTCCCTGACGGGTGACTTCGGACTTTCGTCACCAGGGTCCGGTCGGGGCATGACATCACCAGGCCTAGCATTCATTGGCCGCGCGGCTGGCAGGTGGGAGCGGCCTGGCTCAGGCGCCCCCAGCCTGCTCCGAGGGGCCTGACCCGCGCAGATTGCCCCCCGCCCCGCCCTCCAGGAGTTCACCCGTGTGGACAGGGCTGCTGCAGCGGGGTCCCCACGACCGAGGTGCATGCGGCAATACCGCGCGGCGCCTGCTTCCTGGAGGCGGCCGGCTCGGGAGCCCCCGAGACCCCGCGTGGGAGAGCGGCCGGCGCAGGCCAGCGTCGGGGCGTGCGTGCGCGCGCGCGGCGGTGCGGGGCGCGGCGTGGGGTGGGCGCGTGCGCACACGCTCGCTCTGACCGCCGCGCGCCCCGCAGCGCCCCGCAGCGCCTCGGGCACGCGGGCGCCGCCGCCAGGGACCGCGGGCACCGGGTCGCGGGGCCTCGCAGGGGTTGAATCCGGAGTCTTGCCAGTCCCTGGGCCGCGCGGTTCCCGGCTTTCCAAGCTGGGCGGGCCCCACGCCCGCTCGCCCCACGGGAACCGGGTCCCGCAGGCACGGTCACCCGCGCTCTGCTCGCTGGAGACGGCCGCCAGGTGGCGCAAAAAGCAGCCACTCGGGCCTCGGAGACTGGGCTGGGTTGGGGGTGTTGGGGAGGTGAACCCCTTGCCATCTGTGCCCACTGTCTCCGGCTTTCCCCGCCCCAATCTCAGGCAACCCCAAATCCCCTGCCTGGACACCGAGGCTCCTTGTATCCGGCCTTCAGCGTTCTGGCCGCACTAGTTGAAGGCTCCTCACTGGCCAGACCATGTGCCCTAGTTGAGATCCCTGAAGAGCAGATGTAAGGGCTGTGCATGGGGGAGGGGACAGGAGGGTGGATGGTGGGTGTTGCTGCGGGGGGAATGGATCTGAGGCAGGTTTCTAAGCGTGGTAATTATGAATTATTAAAATGATGGGGCCGCGTGTGGCCCCTAGCGCGGTGCCTGTAATCCCAGCACTCTGGGAGGCCGAGGCAGGAGGATCGCTTCAGTCCAGGAGTTGGAGACTAGCCTGGGCAACATAGCGAGACTCCCTTCTCCGCAAAAAAATAAAATGATGGAAACAAACTGTGAACGAGTGCTCTGAGGCCTGCCCCAGTCCTGAGGCTTTAGGGATTTTTGGCCCTGCTAGTGATGAAGGCTTGCCCCTGTCACCCTCCAGACGAACTGTGCCACGCAGGTGTCACCTAACCTCTGTCGTCACGAGTTTCTAGGCCTGTACAATGAAGATAGGGAGGGCAGGGATAGTTTATCACCAGGGTTATCATTTCCTGGAACTATCCCTCTTTTCACCTTGAGCTCTCAGCAACCGTTGTCAACACAGGCACCTAACCTGTCAAGCCAGGAGGCGTTTCCCTACATAGTCTAGCATAGTAAACTCCCCACCCTCCACAGCTGTCACTGCAGGGATGTCCTTGATTTTTCCCATTTCTTCTCTCACCATTTCTGTTTATCCAGGAATGAGCCTTGCTTCTACTACCAGTTCTGCCAATTCAGAGAATTTCCCTACCCCTCTTTTATCTCTGTCTCCCACCTTGGAAGGAAGCGCCATTTTTTTTTTTTAGACAGAGTCTCGCTCTGTCGCCCAGGCTAGAGTGTAGAGATGATGCCATCTCAGCTCGCTGCAACCTCTGCCTCCTGGGCTCAAGGATTCTCCTTTCCCAGCCTCCTGAGTAGCTGGGACTAGAGGCGCCTGCCACCACACCTGGCTAATTTTTGTATATTTAGCAGAGGTGGGGTTTCACCATGTTGGCCAGGCTGGTCTCGAACTCCTGACCTCAGGTGATCCTCCTGCCTCAGCCTCCCAAAGTGTTGGGATTACAGGCATGAGCTGCCATGCCTGGCAGGGAACCCCACTTCTATTACAGACCTTGATCCACATCTTCTAACACAAAAGATTCTTATTTCCTCTATTTATTGGTTAATATTCAGTTCAGCTGTATGAGACCAAAAACCAAATAATGGCTTTAACAAGATATAATAGAGGCCAGGCGTGGTGGCTCATGCCTGTTGTAATCCCAGTATTTTGGGAGGCTGAGGCAGGCAGATCACCTGAGGTTGGGAGTTCAAGACCAGCCTGACCAACATGGAGAAACCCTGTCTCTACTAAAAATACAAAAAAATTAGCTGGGCATGGTGGCCCATGCTTGTAATCCCAGCTACTCAGGAGGCTGAGGCAGGAGAATCGCTTGAACCCAGGAGGTGGAGGGTGCAGTGAGCGGAAATCATGCCATTGTACTCCAGCCTGGGCAACAAGAGCGAAACTCTGACTCAAAAAAAAAAAAATAATAATAGAAATGTATTTCTTGGGCCAGGTGCAGTGACTGTCATCCCAGAACTTTGGGAGGACGAGGAGAGAGGATCACTTGAGGCCAGGAGTATGAGGCCAGCATGGCCAATGTGGTGAGACCCTGTCTCTACAAAAAATAAAAATAATTAGCTGGGTGTGGTGGTGCATACTTATAGTTCTAGCTACTTGGGAGGCTGAGGCAGGAGGATCACTTGAGGCCAGGAGTTTGAGACCAGCCTGGGCAACATGGTAAAACCTTGTCTGTACTAAAAATACAAAAATTAGCTTGGTGTGGTGGTGTGTGCATGTACTCCTAGCTACTTGGGAGGCTGAGGCACAAGAATTGCTTGAACCTGGGAGGCGGAGATTGCAGTGGGCCAAGATCTCGCCACTGCACTCCAGCTTGGGTGACAGAGGGAGACTCTGTCTTAAAAAAAAAAAAAGAGAGACCTAGAAATGAGTCTTGCAGGGTTGGCATGGTGCCCTCAATGTCAGGGTCCAGGCTTCTTTACACGGAACCCCGTTGCTCCTTGCACAGTATCTTGTTACTGCACCATCTTCAGCATGTGACTTCCACCACATGGCATAGAATGGCTGCTGGAACATCAGCCATCACATCTACATTCCAGCCAGCAGGAAGGAGGAGGGGCTGAAGAACAGTATCTCCTATTTATTTATTTATTTGACAGAGTCTCACTCTGTCGCCCCAGGCTGGAGTGCAGTGGCACTCGGCTCACTGCAACCTCCACTTCCCAGGTTCAAGTGATTCTCCCGCCTCAGCCTCCTGAGTAGCTGGGATTACAGGTGCGCACCACCATGCCTGGTTAATTTTTTGTATTTTTAGTAGAGATGAGGTTTCACCATGTTGGCCAGGCTGGTCTCAAACTCCTGGCCTTAAGTGATCCACCTGCCTCAGCCTCCCAAAGTGCTGGGATTACAGGCCTGAGCAACCATATCCGGCCGAACTCTTCCTTTAATGATGAGCCTTTGCCCAACCCCCCATTAAGCGAGATTGTAACCTGGCAGAATTGGGAGCCTGAGGCCACACAAAGGACTTTCCTCCCTCTACCCACCCCTTCATATGTCCCCTACTTAATGTTGGGCCAGCCTTCCTGCTGGATCCAAGTTACGTCATCCTACACAGGATAGGATGATTTCTCTTTGCGGCTTATCCATCCTTTTTACCCTTTTCTCTCTTGCTAGTTATGAGCATTTCACACATTTTTTATAGCTTGTCTGTACAAAGTCTTACTTTGTTTTCACAATTTTGTTATTTATTTAACGAGTATACAGTATTTCCCATGCAATTCGCCAAATAACCTTTTGCTTAGTTTAGCCTCTTTTCTGGCCGGGGGTAGAGTGGAGTGCGGGTGGCATACCCTTGTGCTCAGAATTTTTTTTTTTTTTTGGTCTCATTCTGTCACCCGGGGTTGGAGTGAAATGGTGTGATCATATCTCATTGCAGCCTTGAAGTCCTGGGCTCAAGCAGTAACCCTCCTTCAGCCTTCTGAATAGCTGGGACCACAGGTGGCACCACCATGCCCAGCTAATTTTTAAATATTTTATTAATTTGTAGAGACGGAGTCTTGCTATGTTGCCCAGGCTGGTCTTGAACTCCTGGGCTCAAGCGATCCTCCCACCTCTGCCTCCCAAAGTGCTGGGATTATAGGTGTGAGCCGCTGCGCCCGGCCATCAGAACTGATCAGTACTTTTCTTGGCATTCCTTTTTGCCCATGAACTTGAGTGCTTCTGAAAGGAGTGAAATATGCAATTTAATTCACCAGTAGTACATTGAACGCCATGTTGCCACTCATCTTCCCTGGTATGACCTGACATCCATCTGACATGGTCCCTGGCATGCTGGTCCAACTGGCTCTCAGTTCCTGGTCTCACAGGTTCCAGCCAACCCTGACTCGGTTTTCAGTTTAAATGTTAGCAGTGCATCTTGAATGGCTTCTTGGAAATAGCTGGTGAGGTTACACTAGGTGCTATAGATGTTTGACACCCAGAGAGCTCCTGGTCACTCCTGGCTGCCCTGCAGGTATCAAGTGGCCAAGTGAGAGCTGTGCCGGAAGCACAGGTTCCATAGATGACCTTGGCTGGGGTTTCCAGGGACACTGAGTATTTAACACAAGATTGGTGCAGAAGTGAGGAGGACTGGTTTGGGATTCTGCCACCTGGCTTGGGGACAGTGCAGGCTGGCTGTGAGGTTGGCCCAGTGGTCAGCTGGATCCCTTAAATGTCCACAACACTGGGGACAACAGGGTGGAGTGGAAGAGTAGCCCAGATCCAATGTTGCTTTCACAGTAGCATGTATGGGGAAGAAGAGCTTGTTTGCCAGCCGCTTCCTGAATGCTTTGCTAAATATCATTTCATTTAATTCTCACTTGTAGCATTCAAATGGGGTAGGCTGTATTTTCTTTGCCTTTTTTTTTTTTTTTTTTTTTTTAGACGAAGTCTCGCTTTTGTTGCCCAGGCTGGAGTGCAATGGCGTGATCTTGGCTCACTGCAACCTCTGCCTCCCGGGTTCAAGTGATTCTCCTGCCTCAGCCTCCCGAGTAGCTGGGATTACAGGTGCATACCACCACGCCCGGCTAATTTTTTGTATTTTAAGTAGAGACGGGGTTTCACCATGTTGGCCAGGCTGGTCTCGAACTCCTGACCTCAGGTGATCAGCCTGCCTCGGCCTCCCAAAGTGTTGGGATTACGGGCATGAGCCACTGTGCCCAGCCCCAGTGGGTAGGCTGTATTTTCATTACAATTTTTTTTTTTTTTTTTTGAGATAGAGTCTCACTCTGTCGCCCAGGCTGGAGTACAATGGTGTGATCTCGGCTCACTACCTCCTGGGTTCAAGCGATTCTCCTGTCTCAGCCTCCTGAGTAGCTGGGATTACAGGCGCCTGCCATCACGCCCAGCTAATTTTTGTATTTTGAGTAGTAACGGGGTTTCACCCTGTTGGCCAGGCTGGTCTCCAACTCCTGACCTCAGCTGATCCACCTGCCTTGGCCTCCCAAAGTGCTGAGATTATGAGCATAAGCCACCACACCCAGGCTATTTTTAGTACAATTTAACAGCTGGGAAACTGAAACTGATGCCCAGAGGCATTACATACAGGTAATGATACAGAGGTTGTTTCGTTTCATCAGCTGGTAAATTGCAGGCTTTGGACTTTGGGTGAGAACTCTGACCTGGATGGGCTGGGCTGTTTTGCAGCGACTCTCTCCTGTAACTTCTGGAAAATCAAGTAGAGTCTCTCAGGCCCTCCTGGCCCCTCCCTTCCAAGGAGAGAGGTGTGGGGTGTGTGCATTGTTGCGGGGTGGGGGTCCCTGCCCAAGTCCCTGTGCTTCCTGGGAGATGATTATCTTCTGCCTCCCATTCTCCCCCAAGTTCTTCCTCCTCTTTTTTTTTTTTTTTTTGAGACAGAGTCTCACTCTATTGCCCAGGCTGGAGTTCAGTGGTGCGATTTCCCCTCATTGCAACTTCTGCCTCCCGGGTTCAAGCGAATCTCCTGCCTCAGCCTCCTGAGTAGCTGGGATTACAGACGCGTGCCACCACACCCAGCTCATTTTTATATTTTTAGTAGAGACGGGGTTTTACCATGTTGGCCGGGCTGGTCTTGAACTCCTGACCTTGTGGTCTGCCTGCCTCGGCCTCCCAAAGTGTTGGGATTACAGGCATGAGCCACTGCGCCCGGCCCGAGTTTAAATATTGAGATGACAATTACTTCCTAGCCCCTCTCTGCGCCTGCCCTGTTTCCCTACCCTTCCTCTCCCTAACTGACTTAGAGACTGGGGCTCTGCCACAGGGGAGGGTGGGGAACCCTGGGGTCCTAGAGTGGTGGCATGTGGGCAGTGGCAGGTGCTTCCTCCCCTCCTCACTAGAGAGGTGCCCAGCAGGGCCAGGGTCGGGGCTGGGGCTGTGCTGGGAAGCTTTGGGCCATTGACACATGGGAGCTACAGCAGAAAATGGATCAGCTCAGAACATCTCGGGGCTCTCTGCATCTAGGGCGGGACTCCTCCTCCTTTATTTTTAAATTTTTAATTTTTAAAAAAGAGATGAGGGTCTCACTCTGTCACCCAGGCTGGAGTGTAGTGGTGCGATTGTAGCTCACTGTAGCCTTGACCTCTTGGGCTCAACGGATCCTCTCGCCTCAGCCTCCTGAGTAGCTGGGACTACAGACCCATGCCACCAAGCTTGGCTATTTTTTTTTTTTTTTTTGGATAGATACAGGGTTTCGCTATGTTGCCCAGGCTGGCCTTGAACTCCTGGGCTTGAGCGATCCTCCTGCCTTCAGCCTCCTGAGTAGCTGGAATCGATTACAGGTGTGAGCCACCGCGCCTGGCTTCCCTACTTTCATTCAGTTGTGACACCCTCCCATCCTCGTCCTGGGCGCACTTAACAAATGTCTGTGCTGCAGGCAACAGTGATGGCCGGAAATGAGAGGGGAAAGATCTTAGAAGAGTGGGGAGAAGTTATTTCCTGGCTGGGGAATATCTTTTTTTAAGTTACATTTTGGGCCAGGCACAGTGGCTCACGCCTTTAATCCCTGTACTTCGGGAGGCCGAGGTGGGTGGATCGTTTGAGCCCAGGAGTTTGAGATCAGCCTGGGCAACATAGGGAGACCCCCTTCTCTACCAAAAATACAAAAATTAGCTGGGTGTGGCGGTGCGTGGCTGTGGTCCCAGCTACTCAGGAGGCTGAGTTGGGAGGATCGCTTGGGCCTAGGAAGTCAAGGCTGCAGTGAGCTGAGATCGTGCCACTGCACTCCAGCCTAGGGGATAAAGGGAAACCCTGTCCTAAAAAAAAAAAAAAAAAAAAAGTTATATTTTATTTGGACAGTTAGTGAATTCATAAAATTGAAAAGGTATAAAGTGAAAAGTTCTCCTCTTCCCTGCCTTCCTCGACCCAGTATTCATTCCTAAAGCAGTGTTAACTGTGGTCCTATATTGCATATATTACCCACTTTTTTTCTTCATTTTTTTCTGTAGCCCAAACAGGTACATGCATATATCATCAACAGGTATTTTTCTGCCCTGAATCCATGTTTTTACATAATTGTAGCATCCTTTACACACTCTTCTGTACTTGACTTAAAAAAAAAAAAGAAACCTAGCTAACAGTATATCTTAAGGATAGTTCCAGATTTGTACATCATAGACTTTCTCATTTTTTTTTTTTTTTAGACGGAGTTTAGCTCTGTCACCCAGGCTGGAGTGCAGTGGCGTGATCTCCAATCACTGTAACCTCCGCCCCCCAGAGTTCAAGCGATTCTCCTGCCTCAGCCTCCCAAGTAGCTGGGATTACAGGCGCCTGCCACCACACCTGGCTAATTTTTCCATTTTTAGTAGAGGCAGGGTTTCTGCATATTGGCCAGGCTGGTCTTGAACTCCTGACCTCAAGTGATCCACCTGCCTCGGCTTCCCAAAGTTCTAGGATTACAGGCATAAGCCACCACACCTGGCCCTCATTCTTTATTTTTTCCCTGTTTAATGAAAAGCTGCATACTTTATATTGCATGAAAGTAACATAATTTTATTTATTTATTTATTTATTTATTTGGAAACGGAGTCTCGCTCTTGTTGCCCAGGCTGGAGTACGATGGTGCGATCTCAGTTCACCACAACCTGCGCCTCCCAGGTTCAAGCGAGTCTCCTGCCTCAGCCTCCTGAGTAGCTGGGATTACAGGCATGTGCCACCACTCTCGGCTAATTTTTTATTTTTAGTAGAGACGGGGTTTCTCCATGTTGGTCAGGCTGGTCTCGAGCTCCCGACCTCAGGTGATCTGCATGCCTTGGCCTCCCAAAGTGCTGGGATTACAGGCGTGAGCCACCTTGCCCAGTTGAAAGTAACATAATTTAATTTGTCCCCTACTGATGAGCATTTAAGTTGCTTTCAGTTACTTGCTATTACAAACTTAGTGCACAAATAATTTTGCAGTGTTGCAAGTATATCACTGGGATAAATTCCTCAACATGTATTACTGGGTCACTAGTTATTGGTTGCCTATAGTTTTGCCAACATAGTATATTTAAAAGTAAAATAAAATTGGTTGGATGTGGTGGCTTATGCCTGTAATCCCAGCACTTTGGGAGGCTGAGGTGGGAGGATCGCTTGAGCCCGGGAGTTCAAGACCAGCATGAGCAACATAGTGAGACTCCCAGCTCTCCAAAAAATAAAAAATTGCTGAGTGTGCTGGCTTGTGCCTGTAGTCATAGCTGCTTGGGAGGCTGAGGTGGGAGGATCGCTTGAGCCCAGGAGTTTGAGGCTGCAGTGATCTGTGATCATGCTACTGTACTCCAGCCTGCATGAGAGAGTGAGAACCTGTCTCAACAAACTCCAAAAACAAAACAAAAAAAATTGTCCCATTTAAGAGGTGAATGGTATTTCAGTACAGCTTTACTTTATTTATTTGTTTATTTATTTATTTTTGAGACAGAGTCTTGCTCTGTCACCCAGGCTGGAGTGCAGTGGCACAATCTTGGCTCACTGCAACCTCCGCCTCCCAGGTTCAAGCGCGCTCCTGAGTAGCTGGGATTACAGACGCGCGCCACCATGCGCAGCTCATTTTTGTATTTTTAGTAGAGACGGGGTTTCACCATGTTGGCTAGGCTGGTCTTGAACTCCTGACCTCGTGATCTGCCTGCCTTGGTCTCCCAAAGTGCTGGGATTACAGGCGTGAGCCACTGCATCAGGCCAGTTACTTTATTTTTTTAAAAATTAAAAATTAATTAATTTTTAAATTAATATATTTAATTCAGTAAGCATTAAGGGTTTAATTAGCTTAATTTTTCCTATTTCTTTTGAGACAGAGTCTTGCCCTGTCACCCAGGCTGGAGTGCAGTGGTGCTATCTCGGCTCAGTGTAATCTTTGCCCACTGCAATCGCTGCCTCCCGGGTTCAACTGATTCTCTTGTGTCAGTCTCCTGAGTAGCTGAGATTACAGGCATGTGCCATCATGTCCAGCAAATTTTTGTATTTTTAGTAGAGACGGGGTTTTGTCATGTTGGCCAGTCTGGTCTTGAACTCCTGACCTCAGGTGATCCACTCACTTTGGCCTCCCAAAGTGCTAGGATTACAGGCATGAGCCACCGCACCTGGCCTACTTTCTATTATGAGGAAATTTGAGCATCTTTTCATGTGTTTTCCAGTTTTCCGGTTTATTAAGTTCCGCTCTTATCTTTATTAACGTCTATGTGTTCTCTCAGGTTTATTTTATTGTTTGTTTTACAACTTCTGGAATTGGATTTCTAATTTTATTTATTTATTTATTTATTTTTTAGAGAGGGGCTCTTGCTATGTTGCCCAGACTGGAGTTCAGTGGCTATTTACAGGTACAATCCTACTACTGATCTGCAGGGAGTTTTGACCTGCTTTGCTTCTGACCTGGGCAGGTTCACCCGTCCTTAGACAATCTGGTGGTGCCCCGCTCCCAGGAGGTCCCCACATTGATGCCAAACTCAGTGCAGACACTGGATTGGCATAGTGCACTATAGCTCAGAATTCCTGGGCTCAAGTGATCCTCCCACCTCGGTAGCTGGGTCTGTAGGTGCGCCACCACACTTGGCTGTTTATTTATTTTCATTCTTATTTATTGACATAATTACTTTAATGCTATACATTGTCCTCTGAGCATTGCTTTTGCTGTATCCTGGAGGCCTTATCTGTATTCTTTTCATTATTTCTATTTTCTTTTTTTTTTTTTTGAGATGGAGTCTTGCTTTGGCAACCAGGCTGGAGTGCAGTGGCGCGATCTGGGCTCACTGTAACCTCCGCCTCCCGGGTTCAAGTGATTCTCCTGCCTCAGCCTTCTGAGTAGCTGGGATTATAGGCGTCTGCCACCACAACTGGCTAATTTTTGTATTTAGCAGAGATGGGGTTTTACCATGTTGGCCAGGCTGGTCTTGAACTCCTGACCTCAGGTAATCTGTCCACCTTAGCCTCCCAAAGTGCTAGGATTACAGGCGTGAGCTACCATGCCCGACTAGTGCCCTGTGTTTTGGACACTTCCTCATTCTTTGTCTTTCATGATCTTGACACGTTTGAAGACCACTGCCCAGTTACTTTGTAGAATGTCCCTCAATTTGGATTTGTCCCAATCACTGGGTTAATAAGTATCACATTATTTATATTAAAATTTTTTACTTTTTTGAGACAGAGTCTTGCTCTGTTGCCCAGGCTGGAGTGCAGTGGTGTGATCTCAGCTCACTCGGCTCACTGCAGCCTCCACTACCCAGGTTCAAGTGATTCTCCTACCTCAGCCTCTCAAGTAGCTGGGACTACAGGCACCCACCACCACGCCCGGCTAATTTTTGTGTTTTTCGTAGAGAGAGGGTTTGCCATGTTTGCCAGGCTGGTCTTGAACTCCTGACCTCAAGTGATCCACCCACCTGGGCCTCCCAAAGTGCTGGGATTACAGGCGTGAACCACTGTGCCTAGCCTTGGTCTTCATTTAATCTGAGATGAACAGTGGATGGAAGCATCTTTTTTTTTTTTTTTTTTTTTTTTTTTTAGATGGAGTCTCACACTGTCTCCCAGGCTGGAGTGCGGTGGCACGATCTCAGCTCACTGCAACCTCCATCTCCTGGTTCAAGCAATTCTCCTACCTCAGCCTCCCAAGTAGCTGGGATTACAGGCACCTGCCACCACACCCAGCTAATTTTTGTATTTTTAGTAGAGATCGGGTTTTGCCATGTTGGTCAGGCTGGTCTTGAACTCCTGACCTCAGGTGATCCTCCCGCCTCAGCCTCCCACAGTGTTGGGATTACAGGTGTGAGCCACGGCACCCAGCTGGAAGCATCTTTTTTCTGTTTGTTTTGTTTGTTTGAGACGGAGTTTTGCTCCTGTTGCCCAGGATGGAGTGCCATGGTGCAATCTCAGCTCACTACAATCTCTGCCTCCCGGGTTCAAGCAATTCTCCTGCCTCAGCCTCCTGAGTAGCTGGGATTACAGGCGTGCGCCACCACGCCTGGCTAATTTTGTATTTTTAGTAGAGACAGGGTTTCACCATGTTGGTCAGGCTAGTCTCAAACTCCTGACCTGAAGTGATCCACCTGCCTCGGCTTCCCAAAGTGCTGGGATTACAGGCGTGAGCCACCATGCCTGGCCGGAAGCATCTTAAAATGTAAAACTGCAGATGCAGGTTTAGCAATTTAGACGCTTGCACCCAAGATGCACATATTACTAGAGCAATGCCAAACAAATGTGATTCTGTGGGGTTTCTGTTTGATTTTTAATTTGGAAGGGATTCTGGCTGAGTGAGGTGGCTCACATATGTAATCCCAACACTTTGGGAGGCTGAGGTGGGCAGATCACTTGAGGCCAGGATTTTGAGACCAGCCTGGCCAACATGGTGAAACCCTGTCTCTACTGAAATTATAAAAATTAGCTGGGCATTGTGGTGGGCACTGGTAATCCCAGCTATTTGGGAGGCTGACACAGGAAAATTGCTTGAACCTGGGTGGCAGAGGTTGCAGTGAGCTGAGATTGTGCCACTGCACTCCAGCCTGGGCGATAGAGCGAGACTCCGTCTCAAAAGAAAAAGATTCTAAGGCATGGCAAATAAGATTTAAAAATTCTGTTGTACAATACTATGTCACATCTCAATGTGATTTAAATGTAGGAATTATAACCAGGATGTCCTTCAGTCCTTGGATTTCTCCAGCCTTCATTTGTTGATATAGTTTGGATGTTTGTCCTTTCCAGATTGCATGTCGAGATGTAATCCCCAGTGTTGGAGATGAGCCCTGGTTGGAGGTATTTGGCTCATGGGGGTGGATCTCTCATGAATGGTTCAGTGCCAACCCCTTGGTACTGTTTTTGCAATAGTGAGTGGGATCTGGTTGTTTAAGAGTGTGGCACCTCCCTCCCGCACTCTCTCTTGCTCTCTCTCTTGCCCTGTGACATGCCAGCTCCCCTTCAACTTCCCCTGTAAGTGGAAGCTTCCTGAGGTCCTCACCAGAAGCAAATGCTGGCACCGTGCTTCCTGTACAGCCTGCAGAACCGTGAGCCAAATAAACTTTTTTTCTTTATAAATCACCCAGTCTTAGGCATTTATAGCAATGCAAGAATGGCCTAACACGTTTGTTTTGCAACTATGAGTGTGAATCAACATATTGGTTCTTTTCAATGCTCAAAACATTGTGCTTTAATTGTGAGACACATAAGGCTGGCATATGGGTTGCCAAAATTATGATTCTTGAATGTCCTGGCAGATATTTCAAAGTAAAATAATGAAAATTTATAGAAAGGAATTGAGGAATAAAAGAATTTAAATAAGAATAAGTTTAATAAATTTAAGTAAGAATTTAAGGCCAGGCATGGTGACTCATGCCTGTAATCCAGCATTTGGGAGGCCGAGGTGTGTGGATCACCTGAGGTCAGGAGTGTGAGACCAGCCTGGCCAACATGGCCAAACCCCGTCTCTACTAAAAATACAAAAATTAGCCGGGCATGGTGGCAGGTGCCTGTAATCCCAGCTGCTCAAGAGGCTGAGGCAGGAGAATCACTTGAACCTGGGAGGCGGAGGCTGTAGTGAGCCAAGATCGCACCACTGCACTCCAGCCTGGGTGACAGAGTGAGACTCTGTCTCAAAAAAAAGGCTGGGTGTGGTGGCTCATGCCTGTAATCCCAGTACTTTGAGAGGCCGAGGTGGGTGGATCACCTGAGGTTAGGAGTTCAAGACCAGCCTGGCCAACATGGCAAAACCCTGTCTCTACTAAAAAATACAAAAAATTATCTGGGCGTGGTGGCGGGCGCCTGTAATCCCAGCTATTTGGGAGACCGAGGCAGGAGAATTGCTTGAATCTAGGAGGTAGAGGTTGCAGTGAGCCGAGATCGCACCACTGCCCTCCAGCCTGGGCAACACAGTGAGACTCCGTCTCAAAAAAAAAAAAAAAATAAATAAATAAATAAAAAGGTGTTCGGCTCTATAAAGATCTACTTTTCCCCAAATCTATTTTTTTCTTTTTAAGGGACAGGGTCTTGCTCTGTCACCCAGGCTATAGTACAGTGGCATAATCATAGCTCACTGCAGCCTCAAACTCCTGGGCTCAAGTGAGCCTCCCACCTCAGCCTCCCCAGTAGCTGGGACTACAGGTGTGTGCCACCCCGCTGGGCTAATTTTTGCATTTTTTGTAGAGAAGGGGTCTTGCTATGGTGCCCAGGCTGGTCTCGAACTCGTGAGCTCAAGCAATCTGCCCTCCTCAGCCTCCCAAAGTGCTGGGATTACAGATGTGAGCCACTGTGTCTGGTCTATGTTTTTATTTTAAATTGAGCATTAAGGGAATGCAGTCTTTTAATCAGAACTCTGCCAATGCTTTTTATCTAGACGCCTATTGCCACTTTTGTCTTCTATGAAATTTTTGTCTCAAGAAAAGCAGGATTACATTTTTTTTCCTTAACAGATTGAGTTGGTGATGTGTATTCTTGGTTACCAAAATGCTCACATAGCTTTAGGTTTTGAATGGGTAAATATTCATGATGCGTGAAAAAGCATAATACGTATTGTGTGATCTCAGTCCTATAAGATTGGATGTTCTGCCTACACCCAGGACCCTAGAAGGAATGTCAAGCTGTAAAATGCTGGTGATTGCGGATGACTTTGTTTTTTGCTTCCTGTTTTTCAATTTCCCTTTTTTTTTTTTTTTTTTTTTTTTTGGCGGAGTCTCGCTCTGTTACCCAGGCTGAAGTGCAATGACGCAGTCTTGGCTCACTGCAACCTCCGCCTCTTGAGCTCAAGCGATTCTCCTGCCTCAGCCTCCTGAATAGCGGGGATTACAGGCACATGCCACCACACCCGGCTAATTTTTGTAATTTTAGTAGAGATGAGGTTTCACCATGTGGGCCAGGCTGGTCTTGAATTCCTGACTTCAGGTGATCCACCCGCCTCAGCCTCCCAAAGTGCTATGATTACAGGCATGAGCCACTGTGCCCGGCCTATTTCTTCTATCTAATTGTATTTTTGTAGCTATCAACCAACCTGTCTTCACTGCCCCCTTCCTACACTCTGATAACTGTCAGTCTACTCTACCTCCACGAGGTTCTTCCTTTTTTTTTTTTTTGAGACAGAGTCTTGCTCTGTTGCCCAGGCTGGAGAGCAGTGGCATGATGTTGGCTCACTGCAACCTCCGCCTCCTGGGAGTCAAGTGATTCTCCTGCCTCAGCATCCCGAGTAGCTGGGATTACAGGTGTGCAGCACCATGCCTGGCTAATTTTTGTATTTTTAGTAGAGATGGGGTTTCACCATGTTGGCCAGGATGGTCTCAAACTCCTGACCTCAAATGATCTGCCCCCCTCGGTCCCCAAAGTGCTGGGATTACAGGCGTGAGTCTCACTGGCGTGAGAACTTAGAAGCATCTCTCCCACCCGCGCCCAGCTGGCCTCTTCTAGAATTTTATATAAATGGAATAGTCATATTGTCTACTATTTGACTTTTTTCACTATCCTAATGTTGTTGCAATTCTTCCAAGTCAGTTCACATATATTTCATTCCTTCTTATTGCCAAAGAGGATTCCATTGTATGGATATACCAAAATTTATCCCTTCACTATCTGATAACCTCCCTTCTTAATTTTTAGCTATTATAATTAGTACACTCAAAACTTGTGTGTGTATACATGTTCATTTCTCTTAAGTAAATACCTAGATCAAGATAATCAGGCTGGGCGAGGCAGCTCATGCCTGTAATCCCAGCCCTCTGGGAAGCTGAGGCTGGAGGATTGCTTGAGCCCAGGAGTGTGAGACCAGTTTGGGCAACATGGTGAAACTCTGTACAGAAAAATAAAAAAATTTAGCCAGGTGTGGTGGTGCATGCTTGTCATCCCAGCTACCCAGGAGGCTGAGACAGGAGGATTGCTTGAACCCGGAAGATTGAGGCTGCAGTGAGATGTGATCACACAACTGCATTCCAACCTGGGTAACAAAATGAGACCCTGTCTCAAAAAAAAAAAAAAAAAGAGATGGCGGGGCACGGTGGCTCATGCCTGTAATCCCAGCACTTTGGGAGGCTGAGGCAGGTGGATCACCTGAGGTCAGAAGTTTGAGACCAGCCTGGCCAACATGGTGAACGCTGGTCTCTACTGAAAATACAAAAAATTAGTTGGGTGTGGTGGTGGGTGCCTGTAATCCCAGCTACTTGGGAGGCTGAGGCAGGAGAATTGCTTGAACCCGGGAGGCGGAGGTTGCAGTGAGCTGAGATTGTGCCACTGCACTCCAGCCTGGGCGACAGAGCGAGACTGTTTCAAAAAAGAAAAAAAAAAAGATAATCAGTAGGACCAAGACATGGGAACAAAGACTGTTCACTGCTCACAACAGACGCTACTCAGTGCCACCATGAGCTTGTCAGGTAAACGTCCAAAGAGAGAGGGAGGAAAGAAAAAAAATATTTTAGCCACCTAGAATTACAAGTAGTTCTACACATTTTACTTAAAAAAAGAAGGAAAAAAGGTACTGATTATCTTGCAGTGGGGGGCGTCCCCAGAGAGGCTGCTGGTTGGAGACACAGGGCGCCTTTCCTCTTCCCACTTTCCCTCTTGTCAGCCAGAGACAAAGAACTCAGGCTTCAGGTGGCTCAAAACGTAAAGGAAGAAAAAAAAGAAAAAAAAGAAGCCGGGCACAGTGGCTCACGCCTGTAATCCCAGCATTGGGAGGCTGAGGTGGGCAGATCACGAGGTCAGGAGTTTGAGACCAGCCTGACCAACATGGTGAAACCCCGTCTCTACTAAAAATACAAAAATTAGCTGGGCATGGTGGTGGAAGGTAATCGCCATTGCACACCAGGCTGGGCAACAAGAGTGAAACTCTGTCTCAAGAAAAAAAAAAAAAAAAAAGAGAGAGAGAGAGAGACTGCTGCTTCAGGAAGTTAGAAGTCCAAGAAAAAAAGGAGAACTTTAAACTTTAAGTATTGAGCAAACACCAGGTCTAGCAAACATAATGTTATCTCTAGATTACTTATTGATTAATGAGCAAACCTGTAGGTACAGGGAGAAAATAAAAGGTGACTAACTAAATTATATATACATATAAAATATACATACATAATATATGTGATATAATACATATATTACTGTATAATATATACATATGTACACATATGTGTATATATATAATATATAATACATTATATATTATATGTACCATATAGGTATACTACATGTATATTCTATACACATTATATATGTATATATAATTTATCTAGGCACCTTTTATTTTCTCCTTGTACCTAGAGGTACTATATATGATTAAATATATTGTATATATTATATACAATATATTATATATGTAGATATGTATACCTTATATGTACATATGTATATTATATGTAACAATATATTATATATGTAGATATGTATACCTTATATGTACATATGTATATTATATGTAATACATTATATGTATTATACATATATAATATACATATGATACATATATAATATTTTAATATAAATATAAACAGATAAATTTAGTATACAATATATTTTCCATAGTTTGATTGAACTGGAAATTCAAAATTCATATAACAAAAATATAAAAAAGGACACTGGGTTTTGTGCCTCTACAATGTAGGTTCTAACTTTAACCTTTCAAAAAATGCACTAGGCCAGGCGTGGTGGCTCACGCCTGTAATCCCAGCACTGTGGGAGGCCAAGGTGGGAGGATTGCTTTAGGCCAGGAGTTTGAGACCAGCCTGGGCAACATAATGAGACCCCTGCCTCTACAAAAAAAATTAAAAAAAAAGCCAGGCATGGTGGCGAATGGCTGTTGTCCCAGCTACTCGGGAGACTGAGGCAGGAGGATTGCTTGACCCCTGGAGGTTGAGGCTACAGTGAACCATGATAGTGCCACTGCACTTCAGCCTGGGTGACAGAGGGAGACCCTGCCTCCAAAAAAAAAAAAAAAAAAAAGAAGAAGAAAGGAGCCCCATCCTACATACCAGATGCCAGACAACATCACCCCAAAATCTCACTGCTGGAGATACCATCATCTCAGACGACATCACCCCAACCCAGGGCCTTGACACTAGAGATGACTTCACCCCTTACACTAAACCTTCACTTCTTGGGTGGTAAACCTAGGTCACGCCCATGGATTCACCTCTCCTAAGACACAAATGGACACAGGACATTTTTACTTTTCTTTCTGAACTCCCTGCCTGCATAGGCTATGATCTTAGTACACTGCTTGCTCTCTGCTCACATCCATCCCTAAAAGAAACTCTGGCCATGTGCAAGCCAATCTGGAAGCCATGCCAGTGTGTGACAGCATCATTCCACTCTGCTCTAGGTCCAGAGTTGATCTGTTCCCTTGGCGCCACCCCAGGCGGTGGAGTGGGTGGCTGTGCATGGGATTTCAGGTCAACTGGGTGCCTTCATATGCTTCAACTGTTTACGCTCATCCAAGGCCTTACTCAGCATGGCACGTAGCCCAGACTTCTCTGATAGCCTTTAATATCCACACCATTCGAACGGTACCCGTTGGAATATGCACAAGGTCTCACGCCTAGGTCAGTGGTATTAGGAACAACAGACCAAAGGTTGCTGGCTAGACTTTAGAAGTAGATCACCACATCCACATGGGCCAAGCTGGTAGCCAGAGTATGAACTTAAAGGCGCCTCTCTCACCCAGCAGGCTGGGCTCCCTGCATTCCCGCCACTTCCTTTATATTTATTTATTTATTTATTTATTTTGAGATCGAGTCTCGCTCTGTTGCCCAGGCTGGGGTGCAATGGTGCGATCTCAGCTCACTACAACCTCTGCCTCCCAGGTTCAAGCGATTCTCCTGCCTCAGTCTCCTGAATAGCTGGGACTATGGGCGCAAGTGACCAGGCTGGGCTAATTTTTATATTTTTAGTAGAGATGGGGTTTCACCACGCTGGCCAGGTCTCGAACTCTCTACCTCCACGAGGTTCTTTCTTTCTTTCTTTGAGAGAGTCTTGCCCTGTTGCCCAGGCCTCGAACTCCTGACCTCAAGTGTCAAACTCCTCTCTTCAAGTGATCCACCCGTCTCGGCCTCTTGGCCTCCCAAATTGCTGGGATTATGGGCATGAACCACCGCGCCCAGCCCCCACCACTTTCTTTAAGTGGAGCGTTTAGACATCTGCCCTTGAACTTCAAGTGACTGGCACTGTATTCCCCTCTCTATATATGTACTGCTAGTTGCCACATGCTCTCTCCACTTGACTCTACTCCTATTCTCTCTCTCTCTACTTGACCTGGGGATGGAGGACTGTTCTCCTAACTCATGGTGCCCTCCTGACTCATGGTGTTTTCCCAACTCATGGTGCCCTCCTGACTAATGGTGCCCTTCCTGCCTAGGAGGCCCTTATTTATTGTCTGTAAAAAATCTCTGGGGCCAGGCACAGTGGCTCATTTCTTTAATCCCAGCACTTTGGGAGGCCAAGGCAGGAGGATCACTTGAGCCCTGGAGTTCAAGACCAGCCTGGGCAACATGGTGAGACTCCATCTCTTTTTTTTTTTTTTTTGAGATGGAGTCTCACTCTATCGCCCAGGCTGGCATGCAGTGGCACGACCTCAGCTCACTGCAAGCTCCACCTCCTGGGTTCACACCATTCTCCTGCCTCAGCCTCCCGAGTAGCTGGGACCACAGGCGCCCGCCACCACACCTGGCTAATTTTTTTGTATTTTCAGTAGAGATGGGGTTTCACTGTGTTGGCCAGAATGGTCTCGATCTCCTGACCTCATGATCCGCCCGCCTCGGCCTCCCAAAGTGCTGGGATTACAGGCGTGAGCCACTGCACCCGGCCAGTGAGACTCCATCTCTATAAAATAATAATAATAAAAAGAAATCTTTGAACTTGTTTCCTATTGTGATGGTGTCAGAAGCATTTGAATCAGAGCGACCCCATCTTGAGTAGGGACTGGGTAGAATGGGCTGAGACCTGCTGGGCTGCATCCCAAGAGGTTAGGCGTTCTTAGTCACAGGATGAGATAGGATGTAGGTTACAAAGACCCTGATAAAACAGGATGAAATAAAAAAAATGCCAGCCATGGCCACGTGCTTTGGCTCACGTCTGTAATCCCAGCACTTTGGGAGGCCGAGGCGGGCGAATCACAAGGTCAGGAGTTCGAGACCAGCCTGGCCAACATAGTGAAACCCTATCTCTACTAAAAGTACAAAAAATTAGCCGGGTATGGTGGCAGGCCCCTGTAATCCCAGCTACTCAGGAGGCTGAGGCAGGAGAATCACTTGAACCCGGGAGGTGGAGGCTGCAGTGAGCCGAGATTGTGCCATTGCACTCCAGCCTGGGCGAAAGAGCAACTCCGTCTCAACAAAAGCCGGCCAAAACTCGCCAAAACCAAGATGGCAACAAGAGTGACCTCTGGCTGTCCTCACTGCTCATAATATGCTAATTATAATACATTAGCTTGCTAAATGGCACTCCCACCAGTGCTGTGACTGTTTGCAAATGCCATAGCAATGCCCAGAAGTTACCCTATATGGTCTAAAAGGGGGAGGAATTCTCAGTTCTGGGAAATTCCTACCCCTCTTCTGGAAAACTCATGAATAATCCACCCCTTCTTTAGCATACGATCAATAAATAACCATTAGAAAATAGCCAACCAACAAAACAAACAAACTAATAAAAAAAGAAGAACAAAAAATAAAAAACAAAACGAAACAAAAATGGCCAACCAGCAGCCATCGGGGCTGCTCTGTCTATGAAGCAGCCATTCTCATGTTTTTTCACTTCTGTAATAAACTTGCTTTCACTTCACTCTGTGGACTCACTCCAATTTTTTTATTTTTTATTTTTTTTATTTTTTGACGGAGTCTCGCTCTGTCACCCAGGCTGGAGTGCAGTGGCATGATCTCAGCTCACTGCAAGCTCCGCCTCCTGGGTTCATGCCATTCTCCTGCCTCAGCCTTCCGAGTAGCTGGGTCTACAGGCATGCCTGTCACCACGCCCGGCTAATTTTTTGTATTTAGTAGAGACGGGGTTTCACCGTGTTAGCCAGGATGGTCTCGATCTCCTGGTCTCGTGATCCGCCCGCCTCAGCCTCCCAATGTGCTGGGATTACAGACGTGAGCCACTGCGCCTGGCCCTTCCAAATTCTTTCTTGTACAAAATCCAAGAACCCTCTCTTGCGGACTGAATCAGGACCTGTTTCCGGTAAAAGTGCTTTCCTGAATTTTCGACTTCCATCTGAAGAACTAGGGGAAATCTGAGGCTGGGTTTTCCCTGGGGCGCCTGGGGGAACATAAGATTGGGCTCCCAGAGCCAGAGAGACCATCCAGCAGGCATAAACTGGACGTGGTGGGTCACACAAAAGCCACGAGGTGTCTGCCAGTATAAGCAAGTTTCCCAAGTGAGGGACCTTTAGGGATCCCTAAGCATTAGGCCATCCATTAGGTAAATAAGTATCCTGTGAAAAGCCCGCTGTGAACACTACACCCAGCTTCCCTTCATTTCTCCTTAAAGCAGGTTTGCTAGCCGCTCTGCTACTGAGACCCTCATGTAGCTCTCAAAGCAGGGTGTCTTTCCATGTTCTTGCTCGCCCCGCTCCCCAGTAGCTTGGGCCTGCCGTGGCTGGTTATGTTAGAGTAGGTATCTAGGCAGACATGAGGAGGGTAGGAGAGGATGCCCCATTCCCTTCCCCAGTAATGTCAAGTGACAAATAGGTGGTGGTCAAGTGGTTGTTAAACTGTCTTTCTGAAATAATAATTGGTTGTAGCTGGCGCCAGGGAAAGGCGGTTTCCCAATAGACAGAAAACACCTGAGGCTGGTGATAAGCAGCTTCCTGATAAGATCTCAGGAGTTGGGTGAGTGGGCTCAAGCATGTGCACTAAGAGGCAACATGGCAGAGTTTAAGTGGTATTTCTTTTTTGTTTTGTTTTTGATGGAGTCTTGCTCTGTCACCCAGGCTGGAGTGCAGTGGAGTGATCTCGGCTCACTGCAGTCTCCAACTCCCAGGTTCAAGGGATTCTCCTGCCTCAGCCTCCCAAGTAGCTGGGATTACAGGTACACACCACCACGCCCAGCTAATTTTTTTATTTTTATTTTTAGTAGAGACGGAGTTTCACCATGTTGGCCAGGATGGTCTTGATCTCTTGACCTCGTGATCTGCCCGCCTCAGCCTCCCAAGTGTTGGGATTACAGGTGCGAGCCACCGCGCCCGGCCCCAGCTAGTTTTTATATTTTTAGTAGACGGGGGTTTCACCATGTTAGCCAGGCTGGTCTTGAACTCCTGACCTCAAGCAATCCTCCTGCCTTGGCCTCCCAAAGTGTTGGGATTACAGGCGTGAGCCACTGCACTTGGCCAACAGATCTATGTCTTCCCAGGAACCCTCAGCTGGTAGGGGAAGAACGCCTCAAATGAGCATGTGCACAACTTCAGTAAATACACTGTTCCCACCCCAAGGGAAAATCAAGGGAGAAGAGACGCAACCCCTGGAACCATGCCAATGTATAAAACCCCAAGTCAGGGGCTCAACAGTGCACTTGAATCTCTCAAGTTGCCTGCTTGGCCCTCTTCCAAGTGTACTTTACTTCCTTTCTTTCCTCTAAAACTTTTTTAAAAATTTATATTAATTAATTAATTAATTTTTTTTTGAGACAGAGTCTCAAAATAAGCCTGTCATCCAGGCTGGAGTGCAGTGGTGTGATCTCAGCTCACTGCAACCTCTGCCTCCTGGGTTCAAGTGATTCTCCTGCCTTAGCCTCCCCAGTAGCTAAGATTACAGGCGCCCGACACCACGCCTGGCAAATTTTTGTATTTTTAGTAGAGACGGGGTTTCGCCATGTAGGCCAGGCTGGTCTTGAACTCCTGGCCTCAAGCAATCCGCCCATCTCAGCCTCCCAAAGTGCTGGGATTATAGGCATGAGCTGTCCCGTGCCCGGCCTCGTTCCTGTTCTAAAACTTTTTAATAAACTCTGACTCCTGCTCAAAAACTTGCCTCAGTCTCTCACTCTGCCTTATGCCCCTCAGAGGAATTATTTCCTTCGAGGAGGCAAGAATTGAATTGCTGCAGACCCGTGTGGATTCGCTGCTGCTAACAAAAGAAGCAACCCATGAAAGGGACACTGCAAACACCACGTCCTTCATTTCCCATTAAAGCAGGGTTACTAGCTGCTCTGCTACTGAAACCCCCATTTAGTTGGGGGCTTTCAAAGCAAGATCTCTTCCCATGTTCTTGCTTTCCTCACCCTGCCAACAGCTTGGGACTGTTCTTGTGGGTTACTTGGTGTGAGGCTCATGGTAGAGGTGTTACAGGAAAGGAGTCCCGATCCAGACCCTTCAAGAGAGGGTTCTTGGATTTTGCGTAAGAATTCAGGGTGAGTCCGTAAAGTGAAAGCAAGTTTATTAGGAAAATAAAGAAATAAAATAATGGCTACTCCATAGACAAAGCAGCCCTGAGGGTGGCTGGTTGACCATTTTTATGGTTGTTTCTTGATGACATGCTAAACAACGGGTGGATTATTCATGCCTCCTCTTTTTAGACCATATAGCATAATTTCCTGACGTTGCCATGGCATTTGTAAACTGTCATGGTGCTGGTGGGAGTGTAGCAGTGAAGACGACCAGAGGTCACTCTCTTCACCATCTTGGTTTTGGTGGGTTTTGGCCGGCTTCTTTATTGAAACTAAGGGAGGAGACCACCCCTCATATTGTCTTATGCCCAATTTCTGCCTCCAAAGAAAGAAGAAGTAAAAACTAAAAGGCAGAAATGAAATCCACATTTCATTTCTAAAAGACAGCCCAGTGCCACACACTGGGCCTGGTTGTTAAAGATTGACCCCTGACCTAATCGGTTATGTTATCTATAGATTACAGATATTGTATAGAAAAGCACTGTGAAAATCCCTCTCCTGTTCTGTTCCATTCTAATTACCGGTGCTTGCAGCCCCCAGTCACGTACCCTCTGCTTGCTCAATCAATCATGACCCTCTCACGCAGACCCGCTTAGAATTGTGAGCTCTTAAAAGGGACAGGAGTTGCTGACTCAGAGAGCTCGGTTGTTGGAGACGTGAGTCTTGCCGAAGCTCCTGGCTGAATAAAGCCCCTTCTTCTTTAACTCAGTGTCTGAGGGGTTTTGTCTGCGGCTTGTCCTGCTACAAAACCTGTTTCATCAGCAAGGTCTTTATGACCTGTATCTTGTGCCGACCTTCTATTTCATCCTGTGACTTAGAATACCTTAACCATCTGAGAATGCGCCCAGTAGGTCTCAGCCTCATTTTACCCAGTTCCTATTCAAGATGGAGTTGCTCTGGTTCACCTGCCTCTGACAGAGGCATGGTATTCCATTTCTTCAGGGCTAGTCTCTGTCTCAGGCAAGCTTTTTGCTCCTGGGTCTTGGGGATGGAATTTCTCAGTATATCTGTCCTTCCTCGTGGCAGCCAAACTTTTCCTTATGTCTTTGGGTTGGGGGGGTTTTGGCAGGACAGAATTTCTCATCCCTACTCCCATGGTGGCTGACCTCTCTGTATCTGTGCAGGCTTCTGAGTGCAAGCAGCTGTCCTCCCCTCCACCAGGGCACTCAGCTTTGCCTCTAGTTCTTCTTCAGCAGCAGCTAGCTTGGAAAGGAGAGCAGGAGGTTGTGTAACCACCTGAGAGGTTCTTCTTGCCTGCTGCATAAAGAAACACCATGGCATTGTAGTAGAGAAAGAGTTTAATAGACACAAGGCTGGCCATGCCACATGGGAGACGGAGTTAGCATTCAAATCATCTTGTCCAAAGCTTGTATGTTAGGGGTGTCATGGGAAAACAACAGCTGGTGGTGTGGGGTAAAAGAATTTGTGAAGACAGTTGTAAGTAAAGGAAGCCAAATTTATTAGACAAAGTAGGAAAATACACTGCCAGAGAGATAATGGGCTACCAGCAGAAGAGAAACTGACTGCAAAAAACAAAGACTCGCTGGAGATTTTATAGGGTAGTGTTTATACTCTCTGTTGAAGAGGGCTTTATGTAGTACTGATAACATCAAAGTTGCAGTGAGCTAACTTGCAGGTGTCTGGTGATAGCTGGGTGCAGGAAAGGTTGTAAGTTTCTTGTGCAGGAGGGCTGTGTGCCCTGGATCATGAAGAAAGACAGACTTGTTGCTTATCTGCTTTCTCTTTTTGCTTTCTCTTGGTTCCACCAGCCTGGTTCCCTTTCCCTAATTAGGACTCCACAAAGGGATGAGGGTGGCCAGGTAATAGGTGCTTGCTGCTGATTGGTTAGGGTGGAGATGAAATTCTGCCTCCTGCAGGCAGAATTGCTTCTGGGCAGGGCCACAGGGGTGGGTTTGGTGGGGGATTCAGGTGGGTTCAGGTGGAGCCACGGACGTCTGACATGCAAAAATCCTGAACAGACATCTCAAAAGGCCAATCTTAGGACTCAAGCTCCTCTCCTCCAAGCCTGATGGTCTCCCATTGGCTTTACAAAAGGCTTTGGGGAGGAGAAGAGTTTCAGGGCAAGGCCTGTTATCATTTAAATGATAACCTAAAATGTCTTCCAAAGTTAGCTTGGCCCAATAGCCCCCAAATAATCAAGGGAAAGGCAAGGTGGTGCAGGTGGAGGGTGTTAACTCTGCTTACTATTATAATTTTTCTCAGTGATATAATTTTCACAAAGGCAGTTTCAGGTAGACTACTGATCACTGTCAACTGATGTGTTGACAAAAAGAGTTAAACTCTAAAATACTTAAAGAGATTTATGCTGAGCCAAATATGAGTGACCAAGGCCCATGACATAGCCCCTAAAAGTCCTAAGAACAGGTGCCCAAGGTGGTTGGTTTATAGCTTTTATACATTTTATTTTATTTTATTTTAGGCAGAGTCTCACTCTGTTGCCCAGGCTGGGGTGCAGTGGCACTCACTGCAACCTCTGCCTCTCAGGCTCAAGCAATTTTTGTGCCTCAGCCACCCAAGTAGCTGGGATTACAGGTGTGCATTACCATGTCTGGCTAATTTTTGTATTTTTATTGGAGATGAAATTTCACTATGTTGGCTAGGCTGGTCTCGAACTCCTGGCTTCAAGTAATCCTCCTGCCTTGGCCTCCCAAAGCGCTGGGATTACAGGCATGAGCCAGCACCCCTGGCCAATTTTTTTTTCGAGAGGGAGTCTTTCTCTGTTGCCCAGGCTGGAGTGCAGTGGCACAATCTCAGCTCACTGTAACCTCTGCCTCCTGGGCTCAAGTGATCTCCTGCCTCAGCCTCCTGAGTAGCTGGGATTACAGGTGCCCACCACTATACCCGTTAATTTTTGTATTCTTAGTAGAGATGAGGTTGCACCATGTTGGCCAGGCTGGTTTCAAACTCCTGACTGTCAGGCCTCTGAGCCCAAGCTAAGCCATCATATCCCCTGTGACCTGCACGTATACATCCAGATGGCCTGAAGTAACTGAAGAATGACAAAAGAAGTGAAAATGGCCTGTTCCTGCCTTAACTGATGACATTACCTTCTGAAATTCCTTTTCCTGGCTCATCCTGGCTCAAAAGCTCCCCGACTGAGCACTTTGTGATCCCCACCCCTGTCCGCCAGAGAACCCCCCTTTGACTGTAATTTTCCTTTACCTACCCAAATTTTAAAAAATGGCCCCACCCCTATCTCCCTTCGTTGACTCTCTTTTCGGACTCAGCCTGCCTGTACCCAGGTGATTAAAAAGCTTTATTGCTCACACAAAGCCTGTTTGGTGGTCTCTTCACATGGATGTGAGTGAAATTTGGTACCGTGACTCAGATCGGGGGACCTCCCTTGGGAGATCAATCCCCTGTCCTCTTGCTCTTTGCTCCATGAGAAAGATCCACCTATGACCTTGGGTCCTCAGACTGACCACCCAAGGAACATCTCACCAATTTTAAATCGGGTAAGTGGCCTTTTTTCACTCTCTTCTCCAACCTCTCTTAGTATCCCTCAACCTCTTTCTCCTTTCAATCTTGGTGCCACACTTCAGTCTCTCCCTTCTCTTAATTTCAGTTCCTTTCCTTTTCCAGTAGACACAAAGGAGATGCATTTTATCCATGAACCCAAAACTCCGGCACTGGTCACAGACTCAGGAAGAGAGTCTCCCTTGGTGTTTAATCACACGGGGATGCCTGCCTGGTTATTCACCCATGTTTCAGAGGTGTCTGACCATGTGGGGATGCCTGCCTTGGTCCTTCACCCTTAGCGGCAAGTACCGCTTTTCTGGGGGGCAAGAACCCCCTGACCACTTCTTTCTGTGTCTCTACCCCTTTTCTGCTTTTCTAGGGGGCAAGAATCCCCCAACCCCTTCTCTCCGTGTCTCCACCTCTTCTCCACTTTTCTGGGGGGCAAGAACCCCCTGACCCCTTCTCTCCATGTCTCTACCCCTTCTCCACTTTCCTAGGGGGCAAGCACCCCCGACCCCTTCCCTCTATGTCTCTACTCTCTCTTTTCTCTGGGCTTGCCTCCTTCACTATGGGCAGCCTTCCACCCTCCATTCCTCCTTCTTCTCCCTTAGCCTGTGTTCTCAAGAACTTAAAACCTCTTCAACTCACACCTGACCTAAACCTAAATGCCTTATCTTCTTCTACAATGCCGCTTGACCCCAATACAAACTCGACAGTGGTTCCAAATAGCCAGAAAACAGCACTTTTGATTTTTCCATCCTACAAGATCTAGATAATTCTTGTCATAAAATAGGCAAATGGTCTGAGGTGCCTGACATCCAGGCATTCTTTTACACATTGTTCCCTTCCTACTCTCTGTTCCCAATGTGACTTGTCCCAAATCCTCCTTCTTTCCCTCCTGCCTGTCCTCTCAGTCCCAACCCCAAGCGTTGCTGAGTCTTTGTAATCTTCCTTTTCTACAGACCCATCTGACTTCTCCCCTCCTCCCCAGGCTGCTCCTCGCCAGGCTGAGCCAGGTCCTAATTCTTCCTCAGCCTCTGCTCCCCCACCCTATAATCCTTTTATCACCTCCCCTCCTCACACCCAGTCCGGCTTACAGTTTTATTCCACGACTAGCCCTCCCCCACCTGCCCAGCAATTTCCTCTTAAAAAGGTGGCTGGAGCTAAAGGCATAGTCAAGGTTAATGCTCCTTTTTCTTTATCTGAACTCTCCCAAATCACTTAGCATTTAGGCTCTTTCATCAAATATGAAAAACCCAGCCCAGTTCATGGCTCGTTTGGCAGCAACCCTGAGACACTTTATAGCCCAAGACACTAAAAGGTCAAAAGGTCGTCTTATTCTCAATATACATTTTATTATCCAATCCACTCCTGACATTAAATAAAACTCCAAAAATTAAATTCCGGCCCTCAAATCCCACAACAGGACTTAATTAACCTCACCTTCAAGGTGTACAATAATAGAGTAGAGGCAGCCAAGTAGCAATGTATTTCTGAGTTGCAATTCCTTGCCTCCATTGTGAGACAAACCCCAGCCACATCTCCAGCACACGAGAACTCCAAATGCCTGAACCGCAGCTGCCAGGGATTCCTCCAGAACCTCCTCCTCCAGGAGCTTGCTACAAGTGCCAGAAATCTGGCCACTGGGCCAAGGAATGCCCACAGTCCAGGATTCCTCCTAAGCCATGTCCCATCTGTGTGGAACCCCACTGAAAATTGGACTGTTCAACTCACCTGGCAGCCACTTCCAGAGCCCCTGGAACTCTGGCCCAAGGCTCTCTGACTCCTTCCCAGATCTTCTCAGCTTAGTGGCTGAAGACTGACACTGCCCGATCGCCTTGGAAACCTACAGGACCATCACAGATGCTCTAGGTAAGTCTCACAGTGGAGGGTAAGTCCGTCCCCTTAATCAATACGGAGGCTACCCAGTACACATCACCTTCTTTTCAAGGGCCTGTTTCCCTTGCCTCCATAACTGTTGTGAGTATTGACAGCCAGGCTTCTAAACCTCTTAAAACTCCCCAACTCTGGTGCCAACTTACACAACATTCTTTTATGCACTCTTTTTTAGTTATCCCCACCTGCCCAGTTCCCTTATTAGGCTGAGACATTTTAACTAAATTATCTGCTTCCCTGACTGTTCCTGGACTACAGCCACACCTCATTGCTGCCCTTTTCCCCAGTTCAAAGCCTCCTTCGCATCCTCCTCTCATATCCCCCCACCTTAACCCACAAGTATAAGATACCTCTACTCCCTCCTTGGTGACCGATCATGCACCCCTTGCCATCCCATTAAAACCTAATCACCCTTACCTTGCTCAATGCCTATATCCCATCCCACAGCACGCTTTAAAAGGATTAAAGTCTGTTATCACTCGCCTGCTACAGCATGGCCTTTTAAAGCCTATAAACTTCCCTTACAATTCCCCCATTTTACCTGTCCTAAAACCAGAAAAAGCTTACAGGTTAGTTCGGGATCTGCGCCTTGTCAACTAAATTGTTTTGCCTATCCACCCCACGGTGCCAAACCCATATACTCTCCTATCCTCAATACCTCCCTCCACAACCCATTATTCTGTTCTGGATCTCAAACATGCTTTCTTTACTATTCCTTTGCACCCTTCATCCCAGACTCTCTTCGCTTTCACTTGGACTGACTCTGACACCCATCAGGCTCAGCAAATTACCTGGGCTGTACTGCCTCAAGGCTTCACAGACAGCCCCCATTCCTTCAGTTGAACCCAAATTTCTTCTTCATCTGTTACCTATCTCAGCATAATTCTCATAAAAACACACATGCTCTCCCTGCTGATCGTTTCCAACTGATCTCTCAAACCCCAGCACCTTCTACAAAACAACAACCCCTTTCCTTCCTAGTCATGGTTAGATACTTTTGACTTTAGGTACCTGATTTTGCCATCCTAACAAAACCATTATATAAACTCACAAAAGGAAACCTAGCTGACCCCATAGATCCTAAATCCTTTCCCCACTCCTCTTTCCATTCCTTGAAGACAGCTTTAGAGACTGCCCCCACCCTAGCTCTCCCTGACTCATCCCAACCCTTTTCATTACCCACAGCCGAAGTGCAGGGCTGTGCAGTTGGAATTCTTACACGAGAACCCACACCGCGCCCTGTAGCCTTTTTATCCAAACAACTTGACCTTACTGTTTTGCCTAGCCCTCAAGTCTGCGTGCGGCGGCCGCCGCCACCCTAATACTTTTAGAGGCCCTTAAAATCACAAACTATGCTCAACTCACTCTCTACAGTTCTCATAACTTCCAAAATCTATTTTCTTCCTCACACCTGACACATATACTTTTTGCTCCCTGGCTCCTTCAGCTGTACTCTTTGTTGAGTCTCCCACAATTACCATTGTTCCTGGCCCGGACTTCAATCTGGCCTCCCACCTTATTCCTGATACCACACCTGAACCCCATGACTGTATCTCTCTGATCCACCTGACATTCAACCCATTTCCCCATATTTCCTTCTTTCCTGTTCCTCACCCTGATCACATTTGGTTTATTGATGGCAGTTCCACCAGGCCTAATCACCACACACCAGCAAAGGCAGGCTATGCTATAGAACAAGCCACTATCCCACCTCTTAGAACCTCTCATTTCCTTTCCATCGTGGAAATCTATCCTCAAGGAAATAACTTCTCGGTGTTCCATCTGCTATTCTACTACTTCTCAGGGATTATTCAGGCCCCCTCCCTTCCCTACACATCAAGCTCAGGGATTTGCCCCCACCCAGGACTGGCAAATTGGCTTTATTCAACATGCCCCGAGTCAGGAAACTAAAATACCTCTTGGTCTAGGTAGACACTTTCACTGGATAGGTAAAGGCCTTTCCCACAGGGTCTAAGAAGGCCACCACGGTCATTTCTTCCCTTTTCTCAGACAAAATTCCTCGGTTTGGCCTTCCCACCTCTATATAGTCCTATAACGGACTGGCCTTTATTAGTCAAATCACCCAAGCAGTTTCTCAGGCTCTTAGTATTCAGTGAACTAATGGTCTTTTAAAAACACACCTTACCAAGCTCAGCCACCAACTTAAAAAGGACTGGACAATACTTTTACCACTTGCCCTTCTCAGAATTCAGGCCTGTCCTCACAATGCTACAAGGTACAGCCCAGTTAAGCTCCTGTATAGACACTCCTTTTTATTAGGCCCAAGTCTTATTCCAGACACCAGACCAACTTAGACTGTGCCCCCAAAAACTTGTCATTCCTACTATCTTCTGTCTAGTGATACTCCTATTCACTGTTCTCAACTACTCATAAATGCCCTGCTCTTGTTTACACTGCCAGTTTACACTGTTTCTCCAAGCCATCACAGCTGGTATCTCCTGGTGCTATCCCCAAACCGCCTCTCTTAACTCTTAAAGTAAATAAATAATCTTTGCTGGCAAGGCTATGCTGAACCTCCTTAGGCACTCTAATTAGATGTCCTAGGTCCTCCCAATTCTTAGTCCTTTGATACCTGTTTTTCTCCTTCTCTTATTCCATTTAGTTTTTCAATTCATACAAAACCATATCCAGGCCATCACCAGTAATTCTAAACGACAAATGTTTCTTCTAGCAACCCCACGATATCACCCCTTACCACAAAATCTTCCTTCAGCTTAATCTCTCCCACTCTAGGTTCCCACGCCACCCCTAATCCCGCTCGAAGCAGCCCTGAGAAACATCACCCATTATCTCTCCATACCACCCCCCAAAATTTTCGCCGCCCCAACACTTTACCCCATTTCATTTTATTTTTCTTATTAATATAAGAAGACAGGAAAGTCAGGCCTCTGAGCCCAAGCTAAGCCATCATATCCCCTGTGACCTGCACGTATAAATCCAGATGGCCTGAGGTAACTGAAGAATGGCAAAAGAAGTGAAAATGGCCTGTTCCTGCCTTAACTAATAACATTACCTTCTGAAATTCCTTTTCCTGGCTCATCCTGGCTCAAAAGCTCCCCCACTGAGCACCTTGTGACCCCCACCCCTGCCCACCAGAGAACAACCCCCCTTTGACTGTAATTTTCCTTTACCTACCCAAATCTTATAAAACCCCTCTCTCCCTTCACTGACTCTCTCTTCACTGACCACCCCTCTCTCCCTTCACTGACTCTCTTTTCGGACTCAGCCCGCCTGCACCCAGGTGATTAAAAGCGTTATTGCTCACACAAAACCTGGTGGTCTCTTCACACGGACTCAAGTGAAACTGACCTCAAGTGATCCGCCCACCTCAGCCTCCCAAATTGCTGGAATTACAGGTGTGCGCCCCTGCAGCCAATTTTATACGTTTTAGAGGGATGGAAGTTACAGGCATACGTCAATCAATACGTGTAAAGTGTACATTTGTTCACTCAGGAATCATGGAACAATTTGGAGTGTGGGGCAGGGGGACTTCCAGATCGTAGGTAAATTCCAAGATTTTCTGATTGGAAATTGGTTGAAAGAGTAAAGTTATGATCTAAAGACCTGGAATCAACAGAAAGGCATGTCTGGTTTAAAAATAAGAGGTTGTGGCCTTTTACCTCGTTGCACTTCTGAGAGCAAGATGGGTCACCAGCAGCTGTACTAGAGCCACCAGTGAATATTCGGCCAGGGTTTTCATTCTTGTCACATCAGCCCAAACCGGCATGGTCTGATCTGGAAATATGCCCTCAATACGTGCTGCCAGTGTTTCCGTCAGTACAGGAAAGATATCGGTTTCATTAAGTTGCACTAACTGATCTTCCTTGAAAGGTTTATCCAACGCATGTACCCAGTGAAAAACCATTATAGTGGCCGGGCATGGTGGCTCACGCCTGAAATCCCAGCACTTTGGGAGGCCAAGGCGGGCAGATCACAAGGTCAGCAGATCGAGACCATCCTGGCCAACATGGTGAAACCTCGTCTCTACTAAAAATACAAAAATTAGCTGGGCGTGGTGGCATATGCCTGTAATCCCAGCTACTCAGGAGGCTGAGGCACGAGAATCGCTTGAACCCGGGAGGTGGAGTTTGCAGTGAGCTGAGATAGTGCCACTGCACTCCAGCCTGGCAACAGAGCAAGACTCCATCAAAAACAAATAAACAAACAAAAAAACCCCCCAAAAAACCATGATAGCTCTTTGCACATAAAATAAACATTTTTTAAAAAGATAAGGGGTTGTGGAGACCACCTGTTTTTTTTGACAGAGTCTCGCTCTGTTGCCCAGGCTGGAGTACAGTGGTGCAATCTTGGTTCACCGCAACCTCCACCTCCTGGGTTCAAGCGATTCTCCTGCTTCAGCCTCCCGAGTAGCTGGGACTACAGGTGCACACCACCACACCTGGCTAATTTTTTGTATTTTTAGTAGAGACAGGGTTTTTCCATGTTAGCCAGGATGGTCTGGATCTCGTGACCTCGCGGTCTGCCCACCTCGGCCTCCCAAAGTGCTGGGATTACAGGCATGAGCCAAGACCAAGTTTCTTGTTATGCAGATGAAGCCTCCAGGTAGCAGGCTTCAGAGAGAATAGATGGTAAGTGTTTCTCATCAGACTTAAAAAGGTGCCAGATTCTTAGTTATATCTCTCCTGAATCAGGAGAAGACCTGGAAAGGGAAGGGGACTCTCTACACAGTGTAGATTTTCCCTACAAGAGACAGATTTGCAGGGCTGTTTCAAAATATGTCAAAGAAAAATTTATTTTGGGGTAAAATACTTCTGTTTCTTTCAGGACCTGCTATCTGTCATGTGATGCTGTACTTCAGTCAGGTTGGAATTTGGTATCTTATTGCTACAAAGAGTCTGTTTTGTCAGCCTTAAGATCTCTGTGTTGATGTTAATGCTGGTCAGTTGTGCCTGAATTCCAAAGAGATGAGGACAGAATGAGGCATGTCCAACACTCCTTCCCATCATGGCCTGAACTAGTTTTGCAGGTTTACTTTGGAATGCCCTTGGCGAGAAGGAGTCCGCTCAGTAGGTTGGGGGGCTTAGAATTTTCTTTTTGGTTTACAGGTGCAAAGCTTGTGATTTAGCCAGGAGATTTCCTGCCCCTCCCAAGGGGGCAGATTTTGCTTCAACCCTCCCTCACCATGTAATGAGGGTCTGGTCCTATCCCTCCCCCAGAAATAGATGGCCTTACTTGTACCCTTACTTCCACCAGGAGTGAACTTTTGCCTGTCCCCTGGGGATGGGAAAGATTCCTGCCCCTTCCCCTGAGGCTTAAGTCCTTCTGCTTCTTGTGAGACAAGGTTCTGGGAGGTAGGAGGAGGTTCATGCCTGAGAACCACTGAGGGAGCCTCTTTCCTGTCTCATTGTACCTCCAATCTTTCTCATGAGCACCAAGAGGTGGAAAACAGATTGCGAGTGAACTTGGGGTCTGCTAGATCCTGATGCACCCAGGGGGATTCTAAGTTGTCATGCTGGCCCACTCCTGGCCTCTGAGAATTCATTAAAATGTTGTTTTCCTATCACCTGCTTTTTTGGTGGCCACTTCTTCCTCCTGTGCTCTGACAAAGGTGGAACTTTTCATGTGTCCTGTCTCTCCTGAGAGGGTGCGGTCACTCTTTGGACCTCAGTTCACCTGGTTGCCTTGAAGCCTAAATATCTGATGGGCTCAAGAAATGCCAAAACCTATAGATTACCCAGCTTTTTCTTCTTTTTATGGTAGGAGTGATAGTCTCTTGTGGATTTATTTTATGTATTAATTTTATTGCACTTTTTGTAGAGATGGAGGCCTTGCTAGGCTGCCCAGGCTGGTCTTGAGCTCCTGGCCTCAAATGAGCCTCCTGCCTTGGCTTCTCAAAATGCTGGGATTACAGGTGTGAGTCACCATGCCCAGCCTCTTGTGGCTTTTTTACTCTAAGTGAAAGCATAAATCCAATAATTTTTATTTTTATTGTTATTGTTTGGAGATGAGTCTCACTCTGCCACGCAGGCTGGAGTGCAGTGGTACAATCCCGGCTCACTGCAACCTCTGCCTTCCAGGTTCAAGTGATTCTTCTGCCTCAGCCTCCTGACCAGCTGGGATTACGCACATGCCACCACGCCTGGCTAATTTTGTATTTTTAGTAGAGATGGAGTTTCACCATGTTAGCCAGGCTAGTCTCAAACTCCCGACCTCAGGATCTGCCCACCTCGACCTCCCAAAGTGCTGGGATTACAGGCGTGAGCCATTGTGCCCAGCAAAAATCCAATAATTTTTAATAACTCAAAATATGATTTTGACTACCTAAATTTTTTTTTTTTCCCTTTGTCCCTCTTTGTAATTTGATGCTTTGGTATCTCAGTTCTAGTTTTTGATTTGGCTCCAGGTAGTACAAGTTCTCATGGATTACATGTATGGTTTAGAATCCTGAAGTCAATGAGATGAGAGCAGACCTAACATCAAACACTTGAAGTAAAGAAATTTATGTGGAAGGAATATATAAAATGAATTTACATTGGGTAGTTTGGATAAAGCATAACATTAGAGAAGGGTACATGTAGCTAGATGTGTCTTTACCTTTAAAAAAACTTGAATAGTGAGGCTGGGTGCAGTGGCTCATGCTTGCAATCTTAGCACTTTTGGAGGCCAAGACGGGCGGATCACTTGAGGTCAGGAGTTTGAGACCAGCCTGGCCAACATGGTGAAACTATTTTTAGTCTCTACTAAAAATACAAAAATTGGCCAGGCATGGTGGTGCATGCCTGTAATCCCAGCTACTCAGGAGGCTGAGGCAGGACAATCGCTTAAACCTGGGAGGTGGAGGTTGCAGTTAGCTGAGATGGCACCACTGCACTCCAGCCTGGGCAAAAGAATGACACTCAGTCTCAAAAAACAAACAAAAGAACCCAACAAACTTGAATAGCGAAAGGAGGATATTTTGATATGTTATTTCCATTTTCAGTAATAAATACATGTGTGTATCCAATAACTTATTAAAATGTAGATTTGTTTATTGAAAAACTTATTAGCATGAGGTCAGGAGATCGAGACCATCCTGGTTGACACAGTGAAACCCCATCTCTGCTAAGAAAGTACGAAGGAAAATTAGCTGGGTGTGGTGGCAGTGGTAGGCGCCTGTAGTCCGAGCTACTCAGGAGGCTGAGGCAGGAGAATGGTGTGAACCCGGGAGGCGGAGGTTGCAGTGAGCCGAGATCGTGCCACTGCACTCCAGCCTGGGTGACAGAGAGAGACTCCATCTCAAAAAAACAAAACAAAACAAAACAAAAAGACAAAAAACTTATTAGGAGGTTTTAGTGGCAGATTAGACAGAGCTGAAGAGAGAATCTGTAAACTGAGAGAACAGAAGAAACTCACCACATGCTTCATGAGCAGCTATGAGACAGAAAATACGGAAGAGTAGTTAAAAACACATGAAGAATAGAAAGGGAAGGGTTAGCCTCTATTTAATTGCAGTTCCTGGAGAAAAGAGTTAACGGGGGAAGAGAAAATATGTGAAGAGAGAATGGCTGGCAAGTTTCCCAAACTGAGAAGAGACCTTATCAGCTTTGAGAAGCCAAGGAATCCCAAGCATGATAAATACAAAGAAATCCATGCCCAGAAACATCCTGGTGAAGCTTCAGAATATTAATGAAACAGAAAGTCTTAAAGCAGCAAGAGAAAAAAAATTAAAGGCCTGACAGATTAAGCTCAGTCTTCTGTATAGCAACCTTGAAGCCGGAAGACAATGGAATCTTATTCATGTGCTGAAAAAAAAAAACAAAAAACTGTCAACTTAGAATTCTATACCTAGTAAAAATACTTTCAAGAGGCCGGGTGCGGTGATTCACACCTGTAATCCCAGCACTTTGGGAGGCCGAGGCGGGCAGATCATGAGTTCAGGAGTTTGAGACCAGCCTGGCCAACGTGGTGAAACCCCATCTCTACTAAAATACAAAAAAATTAGCCGGGGTTGGTGGTGCATGCCTGTAGTCCCAGCTACTTGGGAGACTGAGGCAGGAGAATCACTTGAATCTGGGAGGTAGAGGCTCACCATCTACCCGGCTAATTTTTTTGTATTTTTAGTAGAGACGGGGTTTCACCACGTTGGCCAGGCTGGTCACGAACTCCTGACCTCATGATCCGCACCCCCCCTCCCCCCGCGGCCTTCCAAAGTGCTGGGATTACAGGCATGAGCCACCATACCCAGCTCAATGGCTGAACTTTTAGCTTCATTTTAGCAGAGTTCAGACACCCCCATAATCCTAATCTTGTGAGTTGTCATTAGTTTTACAAAGGCAGTTTGGTCCCAGAACAAACAGGTGGTAGTTTTGGGAAGGGCTATTATCATCCTTGCTTTAAGTTTAAACCATAAATTAAATTCCTCCCCAAGTTAACCTAGCCTATGCCCAGGAATGAACAAGGACAGTTTAGAGGCTAGAAGCAAGATGAAGTCAGCTAGATTACATTATTTTACTGCCATCATTTTCCTATGTCAGGTCTTACTCACTGTCATAATTTCTTTTTTTTTTTTTTAAAGACAGAGTCCTACTCTGTCACCCAGGCTGGAGTACAGTGGGGTGATCTCGGCTCACTGCAACCTCTACCTCCCAGATTCGAGTGATTCTCCTGTCTCAGCCTCCTGAGTAGCTGGGATTACAGGCGCCTGCCACCGTGTCCGGCTAAGTTTTAGTAGAGACGGGTTTTGCCATGTTGGCCAGGCTGGTCTCGAACTCCTGACCTCAAGCACTCCACCTACCTTGGCCTCCCAAAGTGCTGGGATTACAGGTGTGAGCCACTGTGCCCGGCCTCTGTCATAATTTTTGCAAAGGCAGTTTCAGTGGGGTCTCCAAACCACTCTCCTTGGCCAGGTTACCAGTTTCCCACCTGGGCACAGTGGGTTAGGGTCCTGGGGGTTGGTCCTCCCAACTCCAATGTCTTCTGGTACCATCCTGCCTCCTTGCAGCAAATATAGTGTCTGTGGTCCAACTCTGGAGTTACTGTGGCCAGAGGCTCTTAGTTACCAGATTAACTGTCCCTTCCCCACTCCTTTCCCCGCCAACCATCTGCTTCTATACCAGCTACCTGGCTAGGAGGATTTCTACCTCCCCCTACCTAGGGGTCCGGCCCTGTGGTAAGACTGCACCCACCCGTGAAGCCACGCCCCATCCAGGAAACCACACCCACTCAAGAAGCCCTGCCCACCCAAGAAGCCCCACCTGCCAGCAAGCCACAGCCATCCAAGGAACCCCACCCATCCAGGGAGCCCTGCCCAGCCCATCAGATGGTCCCACTCACCCATGAAAGCCACTGCCGAGGTATTCACAGCCCTGCTGCTATTCGGCCTGCCCATCAGGAGCCAGTCCACAGAACTCCATTAACCTTGCTGTCAAAACAGGGTTTCCTGGCTGGGGGGCTTACTCCTGTAATCCCAGCACTTTGGGAGGCTGAGGCGGGTGGATCATTTGAGGTCAGGAGAATAAGACTAACCTGGCCAACATGGGGAAACCTCGGGAGTTCTAGACCAGCCTGACCAACATGGTGAAACCCCACCTCTACTAAAAATACAAAATTAGCTCGGCATGGTGGCATGGGCCTCTGATCCCAGCTACTCAGGAGGCTGAGGCAGGAGAATGGCTTGAACCTGGGAGACTGAGGTTGCAGTGAGCCAAGATGAAGCCACTGCACTCCAGCCTGGGTGACAGAGTGAGACCCTGTCTCACAAAAACAAAAAAAAAACAAACAGGGTTTCTTTTTATAGACAATCTCCAAAGGCAATTTCATGATGATTAGATTCAAACAGGATGGCACCTAGGAATTGTCCAATCTTCAACATTATCTAGAAAGTTTCTCCCAAATGATGCTTTAGTTTAGAATACTGTACTCCTCTCTCTCTCTGCATTTTCACAATCTGAGGTTTTTCTTGTTTGATCATTTATTTTATTTTATTTTACTATTCTATTTTTTGCACCAGAACGCCCATGGAAACACATGCAGTCCCGTGACCTCACGCTGGATTTTTCAGTTTCTAGAAATTAAATCAGCAAATTTGGAGTCCAAAGAAATGGGTTGCTAGGTGTGGTGGCACACCCCTGTAATCCCAGCACTTTGGGAGGCTGAGGCAGGTGGATCACTTGAGGTCAGCAGTTTGAGACCAGCCTGGCCAACATGGCAAAACCCTGTCTCTACTGAAAACATAAAAATTAGCTGGGCATGGTGGTGCATGCGTGTATTCCCAGCTACTCGGGAGGCTGAGGCAGGGAAATTGCTTGAACCTAGGAGGTGGATGTTGCAGTGAGCCAAGGTCACGCCACTGCATGCCGGCTTGGGAGACATAGCGAAACTCCATCTCAGAAAAAAGAAAAAAAAAAGAAATAGGTTGTTTAAAACTTGACAATAATAGAATTTTACATGAGAAATATGGGGGTGTCTAGCATGTTTCCCTTGAGTCTAGGCTGTCAGCATTGGTGAAGTGATCGCTTTGGGTTGCTGATTGAGAAGCTACTTGTTCTCTCAGAATGGAAGAATATTCAGGAGACCGGGTCTGTGGTCTGTTAGAAACCAGGTTTCAGAGCAGGAGGTGAACGATGGGTGAGCGAGCGAAGCTTCATCTATATTTACAGTGGCTCCTCAACACTATTATTACTGCCTGAGCTCCGCCTCCTGTCAGATCATCTGTGGCATTAGATTCTCATAGGAGTGCCAACTCTATTGTGAACTGTGCATGAGTGACCTAGGTTGTGTGCTCCTTATGAAAAATCTAATGCCTGATGATCTGTCACTGTCTCTCATCACTCCCCTGTTGTGACCATCTAATTACAGGAAAGCAAACTCAGGGCTCCCACTGATTCTACATTATGGTAAGTTGCATAATTATTTCATTATATATTACGACATAATAATAGAAATAGGCTGGGTGTGGTGGCTCACGACTGTAATCCCAGCACTTTGGGAGGTGGAGGTGGGCAGATCACCTGAGGTCAGGAGTTCAAGACTGCCCTGGCCAACATGGTGAAACACTGTCTCTACAAAAATTACAAAAATTAGCTGGGGGTGGTGGTGGGCACCTACAATTCCAGCTACTTGGGAGGTTGAGGCAGGAGAATCTCTTGAACCCGGGAGATGGAGGTTGCAGTGAGCCGAGATCGTGCCACTGCACTCTAGCCTGGGTGACAGAGTGACACTCCATCTCAAATAACAATAATAATAATAATAGAAATAAAGTGCACAATGAATGTAATGTGCTTGAACCATCCCAAACCCATCCCCCTCGACCCTCCTGGTCCATGGAACAATTGTCTTCCATGAAACCAGTCCCCAAAAAGTTTGGGGACTGCTGGTCTGGACAACCTGGGCTTCACAATTTTTAATTTGTTTGTAAGCTGTTACTGTAACAGGCCAAGAGGTGCTTGTAAACTTCAGAGGTTGTTTACCAGAGAGCCAAAGAAGGTGTTTAGAATGTGTGTGACATGCTATAACCCAGCTCTGGCCATAGACCCTTTTCCGATGAAGACAATGTTCTATCTCTAATGATCCAATATGGCAGACAGCAGCCATATGTGGCATTGTACTCTTAAAATATGGATAATGCAACCGAAGAACTAATTTTCTTTTTCTCTTTCTTCTTTCTTTCTTTCTTTCTTTTTTTCTGTTCTTTCTCTCTCTCTTTCTCTCTTTCTTTCTCTCTTTTTTTCTGTCTTTCAAGACAGGGTCTCACTCTGTCACCCAGGCTAAAGTGCAGTGGCACGATCCGGGCTTACTGCAACCTCCACCTCCCGGGTTCAAGTGATTCTCCTGCCTCAGCCTCCCGAGCAGCTGGGAATACAGGCGCCTGCCACCACACGAGGCTAATTTTTGTATTTTTAGTAGAGACAGGGTTTCACCACAATGGCCAGGCTGGTCTCGAACTCCTGACCTCCGCCCACCTCGGCCTCCCAAAGTGCTGGGATTACAGGCGTGAGCCACCACGCCTGGCCAGCCAACTTCTATTAATATTTTAGAAAAAGGGGATGCAAGTGCAGGTTTGTTACAAAGGTATACGATGTGATGCTGAGTTTTGGGGTATGAATGAATATGTCACCAAGGTAGTGAGCATAGTATCCAGTAGATCATTTTTTCAGCCCTTGCCCTGCTCCTTCTCTTCTACCTCTAATAGTCCCTGTGTCTATTGTTTTTATCTTCATGTCCATGTGCACCCAATATTTAGCTCCCACTTATAAGTGAGAATAAGCGTTATTTGGTTTTTTGTTTCTGCGTTAGTTAGCTCAGACTAGTGGTTTCCAGCTGTGTCCCTGTTGCTGCAATGGACATGATTTTGTTCTTTTTTATGGCTGTGTAGTAATCCATGGTGTATGTATACTGTATTTTTCACCATAGATGGGTATCTAGGTTGATTCCATGTCTTTTCTATTGTGAATACTGTTGTGCCATGGGTGCAGGTGTCCTTTTGGTAGGACAATTTATTTTTTGGGGGGATAGTTACCCAGTAGTGGGGTTGCTGGGTTGGTTGGTACTTCGACTCATAGTTCTTTGAGAAATATCCGAACTGCTCTTCGTAATGGCTGAACAATTTACATTCTGACCAACAGTGAATGAGTGTTCCCTTTTCTCCACAGCCTTGCTGCCATCTGTTTTTTTTTTTTTTAAATATATGAGGAAAGTCTTGCTCTGCCACCCAGGCTGGAGTGGAGTGGCATGATCATGGCTCACTGCAGTCTCAGACTCCTGGGCTCAAGCAATCCTCCTGCCTCAGCTTCCTTAGTAGCTGTGACTATAGGCACACACTACACCAACACACACAGATAATTTAAATTTTTTTTTTTTTTGTAGAGATGAGGTCTCACTATGTTGCCCAGGCCGGTCTCCAACTTCTGACCTCAAGGGATCCTCTAGCCTCTGCCTCCCAAAGTGCTGAGATTTCAGGCATGAGCCACTATACCTGGTCTTTTTTTTTGACTTTTTTTTTTTTTTTTTTTTTTGAGGTGGAGTCGCACTCTGTCGCCCAGGCTGGAGTGCAGTGGGGCCATCTCAGCTCACTGCAACCTCTGCTTCCCGGGTTCAAGTGATTCTCCTGACTCAGCCTTCCGGGTAGCCAGGATTACAGGTGTGTGCCACCATGCCCGACTAATTTTTTTGTGTTTTTAGTAGAGACGGGGGCCAGGCTGGTCTCAAACTCCTGACCTCGAGTGATCTGCCAGCGTCAGCCTCCCAAAGTGCTGGGATTACGGGTGTCAGCCACCATGCCCGACCTTTCTTGACTTTTTAACAAAAGCCCTGATAAATGTAGTTATACCCTGACTTTGCCTCATTATAGGCCCCTGTGCCCACAAACTTCCTATGGTCACTTTCCTAATATCTAAGTGTAAAATTGAGATTAATATCCTCACCACCCTGCAGAATTCTCACACTGACTTCCTAACCTATAGAATAAGAAATGTTAGGATGAGACCAGTGGATGGCTCTTGTCAAAATAGTAAACCAAAAGCAATTCTGCACTGCTGCATTTAATCACAGTGATTTTTTTTTTTAAAACAGTGTCTCACTATGTTGCCCAGGCTGGTCTTGAACTCCTGGGCTCAAGTGATCCTCCCGTCTCCCAAAGTGTTAGGATTACAGGTGTGAGCCACCGTGCCCAGCTGAAAGATTCGTCTTGACATAACAAAGAATCGCCCTCCAAAACCTATTAATGACTGGCCAGGTGTGGTGGCTCACACCTGTAATCCCAGCACTTTCAGAGGCCGAGGTGGGCAGATCACCAGGTCAGGAGATCGAGACCATCCTGGACAACATGGTGAAACCCCATCTCTACTAAAAATACCAAAATTAGCTGGGTGTGGTGGCATGTACCTGTAATCCCAGCTACTTGGGAGGCTGAGGAAGGAGAATCACTTGAATCTGGGAGGCAGAGGTTGCAGTGAGCTGAGATTGTGCTACTGCACTGCAGGCTGGTGACAGAGCGAGACTCCGTTTCAAAATAAACAAACAAACATATAAAAAAAACCTATTAATGACCTTAGCTTTATAGATGTACTTAGTGCCATGGTCTGAATGTTTGTGGCTCCCCAAAATCCATATATGTTGCCATCTTAACCCCCAAGGTGATGATATCAGGAGGTGGGGCCTTTGGGAGGTGTTTTAGTCTGTTCTCACATTGTTATAAAGAAATAACTGACACTTCGGGAGTCCGAGGTGGGTGAATCACTTGAGGCCAGAAGTTCGAGACCAGCCTGGCAAACATGGTGAAACCCCTCTCTACTAAAAAATGCAAAAATTAGCTGGCAGTGGTGGCACACACCTGTAATCCCAGCTACTCGGGAGGCTGAGGCAGGAGAATCACTTGAACCCGGGAGGTGGAGGTTGCAGTGAGCCAAGATCGCACCACTGCACTCCAGCCTGGATGACAGAGCAAGACTCCGTCTCAAAAAAAAAAAAAAAAAAAAAAGAAAAAAAAAAAAGAAGGAACTGAGACTGGGTCATATATATGTTTAATTGGCTTAGGGTTCTGCAGGCCATGCAGGAAGCATGGCTGGGGAGGCCTCAGGGAGCTTTTACTCATGGCAGAAGGCAAAGCCTGAGCAGGTGTCTTCATACAGCCAGAGCAGGAGGAAGAGAGTGGGGAGGTGCCACACACTTTTAAACAACCAGAGCTCATGAAAACTCTACCACAAGAATAGCACCAAGGGGATGGTGTTAAACCATTTATGAAGGATTCACCTCCATGATCCAATCACCTCTCACCAGGCCCCACCTCCAGCACTGGGGATTACATTTTAACATGAGATTTGGGTGGGGACACAGACCCAAACCATATCAGGAGGTGATTAGGCCATGGTGGTGGAGCCCTCATGAATGGGATTAGTGCCCTTATGAAAGAGACCCAGAGGCCAGGTAAGGTCATACCCATAATCCCAGCACTTCGGGAGGCTGAGGCAGGTGGATCACTTGAGGTCAGGAGTTCGAGACCAGCCTGGCCAACATGGTGAAATACATCTCTACTAAAAGTACAAAAACTAGCAGGGCATGGTGGCACATGACTGTAGTCCCAGCTACTTGGGAGGCTGAGGCAGGAGAATCATTGATCCTGGGAGGAAGAGGTCGCAGAGAGCCCCAAGCCTGCCTGGGTGACACAGTGAGACTCTGTCTCAGGAAAAAAAAAAAAAAAAAAAAAAAAGGAGACCTAGAAAGACCCTTGCCCTTCTACCATGTGAAGACACAGAAAGAAGGAACTGTCTATAAGCCAGAAAGCAGGATCTCACTAGACACAAAATCTGCCTTGATCTTGGGCTTCCCAGCCTCTAGAACTATGAGAATAAATGTCTGTTGTTTATAAACTACCCAGTTTACAGTATTTTGTTGCAGCAGCCTGAACAGACTAAGCTACTTTGCTGATTTTTTTTTTTCTTTTTTGTAGCTGTCCTTTAATAGGTTGAGGAAGTTCCTTCTATTTACTAGTTTTCGGAGAGCTTTTATCAGTAATGGACGTCAGATTTTGTCAAATGCTTTTCCTGCATCTATGGAAATGATCATGTGGTTTCTCATCTTTAGACTGTTGACATAAGAAATTACATTGATTCATTTTCAAATGTTTAACCAGCTTTGTATCCCTGGGATTAACCCCACTTGGTCATGATGCATTATTTTTATGTATTGCTATGTTTTATTTCATAATATTTCCTTGAGGATTTTTTTGTCTATATTCATTAGGGATATCGGTCTAGTTTTCTTGTAATGTATTTGTCTTGGTTTGGTATCAGAATAATGCTGGGCTCATAAACAAAGTTGGGAAGTGTTCCATTTTCTGAAAGAGTTTGTGTACAGTTGGTATGATTTCTTCCTTAAGTGTTTGCTGGAATTCAATAGTAAAGCAATTCAGTCATATTAGCAAGCTTAGATCTTTCTATAGGAAAGACCGTGGTATGATTTTTTTTTATTATACTTTAAATTCTAGGATACATGTGCACAACATGAAGGTTTGTTACATAGGTAAACATGTGCCATGCTGGTTTGCTGCACCCATCAACTCGTCATTTACATTAGGTATTTCTCCTAATGCCATCCCTCCCCCAGCCCGCCACCCCCCAACAAAGCCCAGTGTGCGATGTTCCTGCCCTGTGACCAAGTGTTCTCATTGTTCAATTCCCACCTATGAGTGGGAACATGCAGTGTTTGGCTTTCTGTCCTTGCGATAGTTTGCTAAGAATGATGGTTTCCAGCTTCATCCATGTCCCTGCAAAGGACATGAACTCATCCTTTTTTATGGCTGCATAGTATTCCATGGTATATATGTGCCACATTTTCTTGTCTTTTTATTTATTTTCTTTTTTTGAGATGGAGTCTCGCTCTGTCACCCAGGCTAGAGTGCAGTGGTGCAATCTCGGCTCACTGCCAGCTCTGCCTCCCGGGCTCATGCCATTCTCCTGCCTCAGTCTCCTGAGTAGCTGGGACTACAGGCGCCTGCCATCACGTCTGGCTAATTTTTTGTATTTTTAGTAGAGATGGGGTTTCACCACGTTAGCCAGGATGGTCTCGATCTCCTGACCTTGTGATCCACCCTCTTCAGCTTCCCAAAGTGCTGGGATGACAGGCGTGAGCCACCACATACTTTTAAATAAAATGTACACCTCAATAAATTCACTAAGACCAATCATGCTATAGATATCTGGGCTTGCAATTCAAGAATAATATCATTAAAATAAAAGTTTTAAGCACACACTTTAAGATCACCAATGGTGGAAAACCAGTTTTAACAATAATATATTTATTTTTTATTTTATTTATTTATTTTTTGAGATAGAGTCTTCCTCCATTGCCCAGGCTGAAGTGCAATGGCACAATCTCAGCTCACTGCAACCTCTGCCTCCTGGGTTCAAGCAATTCTTCTGCCTCAGCCTCCCAAGTAGCTGGGATTACAGGTGTGAGCCACTACACCTAGCTAATTTTTTTTTTGTATTTTTAGTAGAGACCACGTTTCGCCATGTTGGCCAGGCTGGTCTTGAACTCCTGACTTCAAGTGATCCACTCACCTCGGCCTCCTAAAGTGCTGGGATTACAGGCATGAGTCACTGCACCTGGCCTAAAAATAATGTATTTATTATTATTTTATTTTTTAAAACACAGAGACGGCTGGGTGCAGTGGCTCACTCCTGTAATCCCAGCACTTTGGGAGGCTGAGGCAGTTGGGTCACCTGAGGTCAGCAGTTCAAGACCAGCCAGGCCAACATGGTTTAAAATACAAAAATTAGCTGGTGGTGGTGGCATGGGCCTGTAATCTCAGCTATTCGGGAGGCTGAGGCAGGAGAATTGATGGAACCTGGGAAGCGGAGGCTGCAGTGAGCTGAGATTACACCACTGCACTCCAGCCTGGGCGGCAGAGTGAGACTCCATCTCAAACAAAAAAAAAAATAAAATAAAAATAAATAAATAAATAAACTGAGAGTAGCAGTTTACGGTCTCCGCTACTCAGCAAATCCATCTTTTGGTTTCATTGTTTTGTCCCAAAGCTTCAATCAAGCTCTTGGTGACTGTTTACTGTCTGGTGTAAGGAGCAGGCCAGTGGCACCCTTGGTATTTATAGGAGGGCGATAGTTGCCTCCAGATCCACTGAATGTGGCAGGCTAGTGTTCACAGAACTTTCAGATGCACCAGACTCTAGGAAGAAGACAAGAGGAGACAGAAGAAATTAAATGAATCAGAGAAAGGCAAGATCCCATTTCCCTGATTTGATATGACTTCGCTGAACCTCCAGAAAAATCCTCAAGCTGACCTGGGCTTCCGTTTACGCAATCCTCGGAAAACAATGACCATATGAGAAATGTTTGCACAAGCTTTGAGTTTTTTTTAAAACCCCATAAATCCATAAATGTTGACATTTATTACTCTTAATGTGAGCATTCTTTCTAAGAGGATATGTTCCATATTTAAATTTATGAGGTTATTTTTCCTCCTTAGAATCAGAAACGATAGCATATTGCAAACAGAAACTGGCAGGCTCTTGCTCTCTCCCTCTCTTCCTTCTCTTCTCAAGCTTGGGTGTTTGCATTCAATCATAAAGGGTGTGATGAATTCTTTGAAACTGCATTAAAGCAGCGGCCATAAATGAAACTGCCAAAAAGAACGTGAAAAATAGTACTGGCTGCTTTCTGAAATGTCCCTGTGTGACCTTAGGTTTCTGGAGATTTTGTGCAAGTGTAAATTAAGCATTTGATTTTATCTTAGGAATAAAGATGCTCGCATGAAACAAGCAAGGAAGAACAGAAAGAGAAGGAAAGAGAGAAACTGATTGAAGAAAAATAAACTTCACGTGGAACAAACTTCACACGAAAACATGAGATTTTTTCTTTTTTTGGGATGGAGTCTCACTCTGTTGCCCAGGCTGGAGTGCAGTGGCACGATCTGGGCTCACTGCAGCTTCTGCCTCCAGGGTTCAAGGGATTATCCTGCCTTAGCCTACCAAGTAGCTGGGATTACAGGCGTGCACCCCCATACCTGGCTAATTCTTGTATTTTTAGTAGAGATGGGGGTTTCACCATATTGACCAGGCTGGTCTTGAACTCCTGACTTCAAGTGATCCACCCATCTCGGCCTCCCAAAGTGCTGGGATTACAGACGTGAGCCACCATGCTTGGCCGAAAACAGAAGTTTGAAAAAATTTATTGAAAAACATTTTGCCTATGATTCCAGTATCATAAACATACTATAGGACTCCAAAACCCAACAAAATTATACTGTGATCCTGAAAGTATCTTAAGAGGCATTTAATATACAATGTCCATGAATATCAGGTTGAACAGTGTGTTTTTAAAATATACATTTGTAAATGCTGTTTGTATATTACATATATTAACCCTTTGTCTGTCATTCAGATTGCAAACAATTCTGCCACTACTTTGTATTGTTTTGATAACTTTCCCCCACAAAATGTTACTTTTTAATGTAGTAGGATATGTGTAATTTTATTTTTACAGCTTTCGGCTTTCTTGTTTTGATTAAAATAGTCTCCTCAGCTCCCAAATTATACATATAGTCTCCTAAATTTTCCTTTGGAATTTTTAGGTGGTTTTTAAATTTTATTTATTTTTACTTTTTGAGACACAGTCTCACTCTGTCGCCCACCTGGGCTGGAGTGCAGTGGCGAGATCTCTTTGTGTGGCACACAAGGCCCCACCAGGGGTCTGATCCTGCTTGATGGGATCTTGATTTGCATAAACCATACCCCTGCTGGGATCCCAGCTGTGGTAGATTGTGTTATTGTTGAAAATATTTGCTTTCTCTCCCTTGGGTAGATCATACCTCCCTGTCTCGCTGATATCGCGCTTGATGTCTGACTGGCAGTGCCTCTCTCTGATGGTATTTTATATCCAGGGCGACCTTGTGACTTGCTTTGGCCAATAAAATTTGGGTGGAAGGGACGCACATCGTCTCTGGAAAGAAGCTTCAAGAGCCAGCTGGTGGTTTTGCCATCTGTCACCTTCTACCACCATGAGACTGGCAATGTCCCAGACGGGGGTGGTTTGGCCAGCCCAGGTCCCAGAGTGAACATGGCATGGATGAGAGCACAGACATTGAAATGGGCAAGCGGCATGAGCAAGAAATACACCTTTGCTGTTGTAAGCCATATAGCCTTTAGGACTGTTTGTTACTGCAGCATAACCTGACACTTTCTGACTGCTACACCAAACTCGCTGGCTTTGAGAGACTTTATCCTTTTTTGCTTTTTTTTTTTTGAGATGGAGTTTTGCTCCGTCTTGTACAGGTTGGAGCACAGTGGCATGATCTTGGCTCAATGCAACCTCTACCTCCTGGGTTCAAGTGATTCTCCTGCCTCAGCCTCCTGAGTAGCTGAGATTACAGGCACTTGCCACCACGCCTGGCTAATTTTTATATTTTAGTAGAGATAGGGTTCACCATGTTGGTCAGGCTGGTCTCGAACTCCTGACCTCAGGTGATCTACCCACCTCGGCCTCCCAAAGTGCTGGGATTATAGGCGTAAGCCACTTCTCCCAGCCGAGGAACTTTACTCTTAAAGCCAAGTATCAGCTTGTCATCTACCCATCAAGCAAGCTGATTCCCCCTACCCTAGCCACCATGACTTCAGAGACAACTCTTGTGGGTCCCTGGACTCCCATCAGCTGATATTATCGGGACAACTGTAGCTGCAATTCACATAATCACACAGTGGCCAACCTTCCCAACCTCCTCCTGCCTCACTCACTCCTCCTGGGAGAAAGACTGACCTATTCCCCAGCCCTAGTTTCCTTTTTTTTTTTTTTTTTTTTTTTTTGAGACAGTCTCATTCTGTTGCCCAGGCTGGAGTGCAGTGGCATGATCTTGGCTCACTGCAGCCTCCACCTCCTGGGTTCAAGCGATTCTTGTGCCAGAGCCTCCCTAGTAACTGGGACTACACAGGTGCGTCACCCTGTTCAGCTAATTTTTGTATTTTTAGTAGAGACGGGGTTTCTCTATGTTGGCCAGGCTGGTCTCACACTCCTGACCTCAGGTGATCTGTCCAGCTAGACCTCCCAAAGTACTGGAATTACAGGCGTGAGCTACTGTGTCCAGCCCATAGCCCTAGTTTCAACATGTCCCTCCTTAATCCTTGATATTTGGGGGCTGGTCCCGGCCTGTACGTTTCTGGATTCACGTCTTCCCCCAGGTACCTGTGACAAAAGTGACCTTGGAGGGAGACCAGTGCCCCCCACTGACTTCCTGTGCATTCCAATTCAGTGTCACTAGGAAGGGGCCCGATGGCGAGTGTCACTGACGATTGGGCCGACACTGCCATCGTCAGCATAGTCTTCCCACAGCTCTGCTCCTTCCTTCTCCCCAGCAATCCTCTTGCCTGTCTTGAGCTCTGGCTGGAACCTTATTAATTTCTGGAGCCAGCTCCCAGTCTCAGTTGTGTGTGGGCAGCCTACAGTCAGCAGCATCTGACATTACAGCCATGTCTCCCAACCCCAATAGAACACTCTTTTCTCTTCCATCTTCTCCAGCTTCCCCACGAAAGCTGGACCCCAATGTGGGCATGGGGCATTCTCGAACCGCAGACAGAGGATTCCTGCAGTCTTAGCTCATCCATCACCTCCCTGAGTGTGGCGGGGCTCCTACCCAGGCTCTGCAGGGAAAGTGGCCACTTGTCCCCATTCAGAATGCAAAGATGTCACCTTTCCCTCTCCCTTCTGGGCAGGCGTTCAAATGACTGTGCTCCCAGCTAGGAGATAGTAAGTTTGCATCATGGGAGAGATTTCAGTAATGAGCACCATTAATTTCAGGAGTGGGCCAGATGTGGTGGCTCACACCTGTAATCACAGCACTTTGGGAGGCCAAGGTGGGAGGATTACTGGAGGGCAGGAGTTTGAGACCAGCCTGGCCAATATGGTGAAACCCCATCTTTACTAAAAATACACAAAAAAATTAGCCAGGTATGGTGGCACATATGCCTGTAACCCCTGCTACTTGGGAGGTTGAGGCAGGAGACTCTCCTGAACCCATAGGCAGAGGTTGCAGTGAGCCGGGATCGCTCCATTGCACTTCAGCCTGGACGACGGAGCGAGACTCCACCTCAAAAAAAACAAAAAACAAAAAAAATTCCAGGACTGGAAAAGGTCACTTCCTGATTGCACATGACTTCCTGGAGGAGGTGAGGAAGGTGTAGAACTGTAAAGGAAAGGTGGGATTTTCACAGGTGAGAGAAAGCGGAGGAGCAGGAGGGCACTGCAGGTGTAGGAATGGCTCAGGCAAGGGCCTGGAGTGGAGCAGAGGCTGAGGTTGGGGGTCTGGTGGCTGGAGCAGAAGGGGGTGTGGGTATTAGAGAGGTGGTGGACAGAAGGGGTGGTGGATGGGGGTAGATCTGGGATCCATCTCCCCAGGAGCCTGGTGATCTTTACTTACAACAGGAATCCATTTTCCATTTACGTCTGTGTCTCCAGAACAGTGATGGGAATTTTATGGTGTTTGATACTTAAAAAAAAAAAAAAAAGACTGGAAACCCCCGAAACCTCCAGCTTGGTTTGCAGCGTCTTGGCTGGCTGTGGTGCTTGACCATGTGGCTCAGCAGTTTCCACACAGACTGCTCTGAAAAACAACAACAAAACTTTTTGCAAAGGAGTATCTTCATGCTGGGCAACTTGATCAAATGTATTAAGAAATTGAAGTGGAAGACCCCAAGAGTAGCCCTGCTCCCTGTTGGCCCCTCCCCTGAGTTACCCCCAGTGGTGTCATTGTCGGGCTCTGAGCTCCACCTCATTTGGACTCTTTAGCTTTTCATTTCTTTGCTCACTTCCTCAACTTGACCACACACACTGAGGCCAGGGCTATACAATGTGTCCCCTGGATTTTGGTGCAGCCATTTGCACAACCGATGCGCAGGCAGTGTCACTTGGTGGGTATGCACAGCGCCTCTTATTTAGGGTCCCTTCAGTGACTCTTGATAAGGACAAGGTCCCCCAGGAGACATGAGAGGCACAGCCCCTCACGAAGATCTCCCAGCGGGCCTGGCCTCAGAGAGTTCGCTGGCTGCCTTTGCAATCCTGTGCCTTGGGCCTGCTGGGAAGAGGAAGAGCTGCAGTTTCTCTCCGCAAAGCTTCTTCCCTTAGGGATGGTCAGACCTATTTAGATCTATTTTACTTTTTATCTTTTTTTTTTTTTTTTGTAGAGATGGGTCTCGCTATATTGCCCAGGGTGGTCTTGAGCTCCTAGCCTCAAGTGATTATCCCGCCTTGATCTCCCAAAGTGTTGGGATTACAGGTGTGAGCTACTGTGCCTGGTCTGACCTAATTTTATTTTATAATTTTTTTTTGAGACGGAGTCTCACTCTGTCACCTAGGCCAGAGTGCAGTGGCGGGATCTTGGCTTACTACAACCCTCACCCCCTGGGTTCAAGCAATTCTCCTGCCTCAGCCTCCTGAGTAGCTGGGATTACAGGAGTGCACTATCATGCCTGGCTAATCTTTGTATTTTTAGTAGAGACGGGGTTTCGCCATGTTGGTCAGGCTTGTCTCAAACTCCTGACATCAAGTGATCCGCCCACCTCGGCCTCCCAAAGTGCTGGGATGACAGATGTGAGCCACTGTGCCTGGCCCTGACCTAATTTTATATTCATAATTTTTTTTTTTTTGAGACAGGTTTTCGCTTTGTCACCTAGGCTGGAGTGCAGTGGCTCGATCATGACTCTTTGGAGCCTTGACTTCCTGGGCTCAGGTGATCCTCCCATCTTGGCCTACCAAGTAGCTGAGACCACAGGGGCACACCACTATGCCTGGCTAATTTTTTGTGTATTTTTTTTTTTTTTGGTAGAGATGGGGTCTTGGCATGTTGCCCAGGCTGGCCTGGAACATTTGGGCTCAAGAGATCCTCCTGCCCCGGCCTCCCAAAGTGCTGGAATTACAGGCGTAAGCCACTGAATCTGGCCTGAGCACAGTGTTCTGTAGGGTGACTATTCCATCTTCTTTCTGGGTTGAAATAATCGTTTGGGCTGTTTCCAATTTCCATCAAAATTGCCATAATCGAGAGTCAATAAACATCCTCATGAATGCTTCCTTGAAGGGTTTCTTGGACACAGAGATGGAGGGTGAAATTGCTGGGTCCTAAGGCACTCATTTAAAATTTTAATAGATGCCACCAAATTACCTCTTTAAAGCAACCCAACCCACCTACACACCCACCAGCTGGATAAGAACATTTGTTTTACTTTATCTTGTTTTTGAAATGAAGTGTCGCTCTGTTGCCCAGGCTGGAGTGCAGAGGCACGATCTCAGCTCCTTGCAACCTCTGCCTCCGGGGTTCAAGCAATTCTCCTGCCTCAGACTCCCAAGTAGGTGGGATTACAGGTGCCCACCCCACGCCAGGCTAATTTTTGTATTTTTAGTAGAGACGGGGTTTCACTATGTTGGCCAGTCTAGTCTCGAACCCCTGACCTCAAGTGATCCTCAAATTACTCTTTTAAAACAACCCAACCCACCTACACACCCACCAGCTGGGTAAGAACGTTTATTCTTCACACCTTTGCCCAAACTGGATAGGTCAAACAATGTGCTGGGTCCAAACCAGTTTTTTTTTTTTTTTTTTTTTTTGAGATGGAGTCTCGCTCTGTTGCTCAGGCTGGAGTGTAGTGGTGTGCTCTTGGCTCACTGCAACCTCCACCTTCTGGGTTCAAGCGATTTTTCTGCCTCAGCCTATTAGTAGAGATGGGGTTTTGCCATTTTGCCCAGGCTGGTCTCGAACTCGTGACCTCAAGTGATCCACACCCCTCAGCCTCGCAAAGTGCTGGGAATACAGGCGTGAGCCACCGCGCCGGGCCCAGACTAGTATTTTTGAGTGTTTCCTTTGGTCATCCATGTTTCCTTTTCTGGGACCTAGCCCCAACTCTTCAGATAATAAAATGACTTCAGATGGAATTCTGTGTTAATTACTCCCACGGTTTTTTCTGGCCTATGGGGTCCTGCGGGGGACAGGATGGAGCATGGGCAGACTGAGGGACAGAAGGGGCTTGAAGGAGAGCGAGGTGCCACTGTCTCCCCAGCAGGAGGAATTGAAACTCAGGAGAGGCTGCAGGAGTAGGACCAGACTCCAGAGTCCAAGCCCTCGGTCAAGGGTACCCTCCACGGGTGTCGGGGAGGAAGGGCAGCTTCCAGGCAGTTCCATGTGGGCCAGGCAGGCTGTGGGGCTGAGCCAATAGCAGCTCTTCCTGCCTGACACTTCCTGGACTTGTCCTATCTTTTTCCCCGTGTCCCGCTTCCCACAGCGCTGACGTCTGTCTGTCCGGGTGCAGGGAGAAGGGAGGAAGAGGGGAGAGGTGGGGCGGTGCAAAGGTGAGGCTGTGCTCAGCCCTGACGCTCAGCACAACCGATAACCAGCACTTTCATTACGTGCACGCCCCAGGGCCACGTCCCTGCCGCTGTCCTGGTCCTGAAGCCTGTTCTGCCCCAGCCCCCTGCCCGCTGGGCCCATGCAGCTGTTGGGGCTCCTCGGCCTCCTCTGGATGATCAAGGCCTCCCCGTGGGCCACAGGTAAGGGGGAGAGGCGGGAGGGGGTTGGAGAAAAGCTCCTGATGTGATGTTCCAGGAAAGGGGAGGGAAAAGTGGCTGTAAGGCCTGGGGAGGGGGGATAAGAAGGCACCGCTTGGGGCTCTGGGTGCAGGGAGAACCGAGGCACGGCCTGATTGGGGGAGGGGGCGATGAGGAGAGGTTTCTTCCAGAGCTCCAGGTGCAGGGAAAACCGAGGTTGGGAAAGAGTGAGGGAGTTGGGTCTCTGCCACTCTCCACCAAGCACTGAGCAGGTTGCAGCGGCTGAGCCCCAATCTGTATCTGCAGCTGGAGGGTAGAGGGTGGGATTTACGTCTTCCCAGAGCAGTGCCCTTCCTGTCTTGACTCCTTCTGTCACCTGCCTCACGCCCCCAGCTTGAGTGTCCCCTTCACACTGGCCTCTCCCTCCCTGACAGCCCTCTAACTTCTACCCCTGGTCTCGGTCCTCTGGTTTCAGCCTCTCTGCCTTTTGTCCCCCCGCGGCTCCTCCCCAGCTCTGCCGTCACTCTCTTACCCCGGCCAGGGCCCATGTGTCTGGGTACAGCTGTTGGCACCAGGGCCGGGGCAGGGAGCTCCTGATGTCCACTTCGCTTCCAAGGGTGCGTCTGAGACTACCCGGCGTGGGGTCCCAGGCTTCTCTCTTCTGCCCTGCAGGAACACCCCGCAATTCCTCTATACTTCTCTTTTCTCTGTACTTCAGTGTCTGCTTCTGATCCCCGATCCCAGGCCACCCAGCCTACAGGCCCATGAGTCCCCTTCTCAGTCACCTCCAGGGCCACATCCTGTAGCCAAGGGCTGTAGCCTGGGGATTCTCATAATCCCTGACCCCACTTCCCTGGCACCCACAAGCTAGGTTGAGACGTGACACCCCAGCTCTCAGCCACAAGATGGGCTGTGCCCGAGGTGAGGGGTAGCAGGTCGGGTACTTCCCACTTCCCATCTGCTGTGGCTGCCTGTCTTCCTCGTCCCCGACACCCCCGACAGCCGGATCTCTGATCCTAACTCTGACCAATTGTGAAATGGGTTGAAATCCACATGCTGGGGTTCATGCTTGTAAACTAATGAATCCCACGGCCAAAAGGGAATAGTATAGAAAAATATGTCTATTTGTGTGATGAACACTCACTGCTAAGCCTTAAGGTCTCCAGAACTCATCACGCCTGACTGCTGAGGTAGCTCCTTCTGGAAGTTTCTTTTTCTATGCTGTCTGTCTGCCTCTTCACCTAGTCCTCACTCCATGCCCTTTGAAGTCATTAGTGTGTGAGCTTAGCCTGTTTCTCTTTGGTGTTCTCTGGGCAGTTTTTTGTTTTTGTTTTTGTTTTTGATGGAGTCTTGCTCTGTCACCCAGGCTGGAGTGCAGTGGCACCACCTCAGCTCACTGCAGCCTCTGCTTCCTGGGTTCAAGCGATTCTCCTGCCTCAGCTACAGGTACACGCCACTACGCCTGGCTAATTTTTGTATTTTGTTTTAGTAGAGAAAGGGTTTCACCATGTTGGTCAGACTGGTCTCGAACTCCTGACCTCAAGTGATCTCCTGCCTTGGCCTTTCAAAGTGCTGGGATTACAGGCATGAGCCACCGTGCCTGGCCCTCTTTGTTCAGCTTTCCCTGTCTCCTGGTTTTTGTGATGCGCCCCCTGCCAGGACATGGCTGGGTTCTCTCTTTTTCTCTTTGAAAGCGGAGTCAGCCCAGACAGCAGCAGGGTGCCGGGAGAAGCAGTGGTGGGAGCAGAAGGTTAATGGGGGGATGGGAGCACTCCAGGCAGTAGCAGGGGGAGGAGAGGAAGGGGCAGAGGGAGGAGGAGCCTGGGTGTGACCAGAGGAGGGAAGGGAGGGGAGGGAGGCTCTGCCCAGCTCGGCTATATCAGGACAGGAGGACCTGCCATGACAAGGCCAAGGCCCGGTGAGGAATGAGGGCTCCCATGCCCCACTGCTCCCCTAGGAGCAGACAGGCAGTGGTCTCCAGCACCACAAAGCACCCAGCTCCAAGCTGCCTCTGATGCAGGAGTCAGCTGCAGTATGCCCTGCCCTCTGTGATGCTGCCTGGAAAATGGGTGAGTGAGTAGCTTACATGAGTGATGTAACAAAATGACCCACGGATTTACCAGTGGATTCCTCTGCTCTGCCGCCAATGCAGGAACTTTATTCACGGCCACATCCATCTCTCAAGTGCCTTTCCCCAGGGCAGAAGCAGCCAGCGCTGTGCTCAGCAATTCTCCACACTCCAGAGACCTGGCTGGGTGGCCACTTGGTGTCCCCCAGCTCGCCTCTCCTGCTCCTGGCCACAGGGAAAATGCACCTATGACACTCACTACCTCCCCCCATGACACACTCATCTCTGAAACATTGCTCAACTCTCCAGTCAGTTCCAACACCTCAACCACCCCGACGTCCAAGTTTGCCTTCAAGGTTGAAACCACTCCACCCACCGTGTTGGTCTATTCGGCCACCACTGAGTGCGTGTATCCAACGAGCTTTATAATCACCATCTCCCACCCCACCTCCATCTGTGTGACCACGACGCAAGTGGCCTTCACCAGCTCTTACACCTCGACTCCCGTGACACAGAAGCCAGTGACCACCGTCACCAGCACTTACCCTATGACCACTACTGAGAAAGGAACGTCAGCCATGACATCTTCTCCCTCTACCACCACTGCAAGGGAAACTCCCATAGTGACAGTGACACCCTCCTCTGTGTCAGCCACAGACACAACCTTCCACACTACAATCTCGTCTACAACTAGAACCACAGAAAGGACTCCCCTGCCCACTGGAAGCATCCATACAACCACGTCCCCAACCCCAGTATTTACTACTCTCAAAACAGCAGTGACTTCCACTTCCCCCATCACTTCTTCAATCACTTCCACAAATACAGTGACTTCTATGACAACGACCGCCTCCCAGCCCACAGCCACTAATACATTGTCATCACCCACTAGGACCATTTTATCTTCCACACTTGTCCTGAGCACAGAAACAATCACCAGTGGTATCACAAACACCACCCCCCTATCCACCTTGGTGACCACACTCCCCACTACCATCAGCAGGTCTATACCTACATCTGAGACCACCTACCCTACTTCTCCCACCAGCACTGTCACAGACTCCACTACCAAAATCGCCTACTCCACAAGTATGACAGGTACATTGTCCACAGAGACTTCTCTCCCACCCACCTCTTCCTCTCTCCCAACCACAGAAACAGCCACGACTCCTATGACAAACTTGGTAACCACCACCACTGAGATCTCCTCCCACAGTACTCCCAGCTTCTCTTCATCAACCATCTACTCCACAGTCAGCACATCCACAACTGCCATCTCCTCACTTCCCCCTACCTCAGGTACTATAGTGACTTCCACAACCATGACCCCATCTTCTCTGAGTACAGACATCCCTTTCACAACACCAACAACTATCACCCACCATTCTGTGGGCTCTACCGGTTTCCTGACTACAGCAACAGACCTCACATCAACATTCACGGTTTCCAGTTCCTCAGCAATGTCCACGAGTGTCATTCCATCTTCCCCCAGCATTCAGAATACAGAAACCTCATCCCTTGTCAGCATGACCTCTGCCACTACTCCCAGTGTGAGACCAACTTCTGTAAGTACACTCAGCACTCCTACAAGTTCCCTCCTGACGACCTTCCCAGCAACATTTTCATTTTCATCTTCCATGTCTGCCAGCAGTGCTGGGACCACTCACACAGAGAGTATCTCCTCACCTCCAGCCGGCACCAGTACACTCCACACAACAGCTGAATCCACCCTGGCACCCACTACCACCACCTCATTCACAACTTCCACAACTATGGAACCACCTTCAACCACTGCAGCAACTACAGGAACAGGTCAGACCACCTTCACCAGCTCTACAGCCACATTTCCTGAGACCACCACACCGACTCCTACAACTGACATGTCCACAGAATCTCTCACAACAGCCATGACTTCTCCTCCCATCACTTCATCAGTCACTTCCACAAATACAGTGACTTCTATGACAACTACGACCTCTCCTCCCACAACCACCAATTCTTTTACATCACTGACCAGTATGACTCTGTCTTCTACACCTGTCCCAAGCACAGAAGTAGTCACCAGTGGCACCATAAACACAATCCCTCCATCTATCTTGGTGACCACACTCCCCACTCCAAATGCTTCATCTATGACTACATCTGAGACCACCTATCCTAATTCTCCGACTGGTCCTGGTACAAACTCCACGATGGAAATCACCTATCCCACCGCTGTGACAGAGACATCATCCACTGCTACCTCTCTTCCACCCACCTCTCCCTTGGTCTCAACTGCAAAAACAGCCAAAACTCCTACCACAAACTTGGTAACCACCACCACCAAGACCACCTCACATAGTACCACCAGCTTCACTTCTTCAACCGTCTACTCCACAGCCAGCACATACACAACTGCCATCACCTCAGTTCCCACTACCTTGGGTACCATGGTAACTTCTACATCCATGATCCCATCTACTGTGAGTACAGGTATCCCTACCTCACAACCAACAACCATCACTCCCTCATCCGTGGGCATCAGTGGTTCATTACCTATGATGACAGACCTCACCTCAGTGTACACAGTCTCCAGCATGTCTGCAAGGCCAACAACTGTCATTCCCTCATCTCCCACTGTCCAGAATACAGAAACCTCAATCTCTGTTAGCATGACGTCTGCTACCACTCCCAGTGGAGGACCAACTTTCACAAGTACTGAGAACACTCCAACAAGGTCCCTCCTGACAAGCTTTCCAATGACACATTCATTCTCTTCTTCTATGTCTGAAAGTAGTGCTGGGACCACTCACACAGAGAGTATCTCCTCACCTCGAGGCACCACCAGTACACTCCACACAACAGTTGAATCCACCTCATCACTCACTACCACCACCTCATTCACCACATCCACAGTGATGGAACCACCTTCATCCACTGTATCAACTACAGGCAGAGGTCAGACCACCTTTCCCAGCTCTACAGCCACATTCCCTGAGACCACTACACTGACTCCTACAACTGACATTTCTACAGTATCTCTCACAACAGCCATGACTTCTCCTCCCTCCATCAGTTCTTCAATCACTCCCACAAATACAATGACTTCTATGAGAACTACGACCTATTGGCCCACAGCCACTAATACATTATCACCACTCACCAGTAGCATTTTATCTTCTACACCTGTCCCAAGCACAGAAATGATCACCAGTCATACCACAAACACCACCCCTCTATCCACCTTGGTGACTACACTCCTCACTACCATCACCAGATCTACACCTACATCTGAGACCACCTACCCTACTTCTCCCACCAGCACTGTCTCAGACTCCACGACCGAAATCACCTATTCCACAAGTATAACAGGTACATTGTCCACCGCCACTACTCTCCCACCCACCTCTTCCTCTCTCCCAACCACAGAAACAGCCACGATGATTCCTACCACAACCTTGATAACCACCACCCCTAATACCACCTCTCATAGTACCCCCAGCTTCACTTCTTCAACCATCTACTCCACAGTCAGCACATCCACAACTGCCATCTCCTCAGCTTCCCCTACCTCAGGTACCATGGTAACTTCCACAACCATGACCCCATCTTCTCTGAGTACAGACATCCCTTCCACAACACCAACAACTATCACCTACCCTTCTGTGGGCTCTACCGGTTTCCTGACTACAGCAACAGACCTCACATCAACATTCACTGTTTCCAGTTCCTCAGCAATGTCCACAAGTGTCATTCCATCTTCCCCCAGCATCCAGAATACAGAAACCTCATCCCTTGTCAGCATGACCTCTGCCACCACTCCCAGTTTGAGACCAACTATCACAAGTACTGACAGCACTCCAACAAGTTCCCTCCTGACGACCTTCCCAAGTACATATTCATTTTCATCTTCCATGTCTGCCAGCAGTGCAGGGACCACTCACACAGAGACTATTTCCTCACTTCCAGCCAGCACCAATACAATCCACACAACAGCTGAATCCACCCTGGCACCCACTACCACCACCTCATTCACCACATCCACAACGATGGAACCACCTTCAACCACTGTAGCGACTACAGGCACAGGTCAGACCACCTTCCCCAGCTCTACAGCCACATTCCTTGAGACCACCACACTGACTCCTACAACTGACTTTTCTACAGAATCTCTCACAACAGCCATGACTTCTACTCCCCCCATCACTTCTTCAATCACTCCCACCAATACAATGACTTCTATGAGAACTACGACCTCTTGGCCCACAGCCACTAATACGTTATCACCACTCACCAGTAGCATTTTATCTTCTACACCTGTCCCAAGCACAGAGGTGACCACCAGTCATACCACAAACACCAATCCTGTATCCACGTTGGTGACTACACTCCCCATTACCATCACCAGGTCTACACTTACATCTGAGACCGCCTACCCTAGTTCTCCCACAAGCACTGTCACAGAGTCCACAACTGAAATCACCTATCCCACCACTATGACAGAGACATCATCTACTGCCACCTCTCTTCCACCCACCTCTTCCTTGGTCTCAACCGCAGAAACAGCCAAAACTCCTACCACAAACTTGGTAACCACCACCACCAAGACCACCTCACATAGTACCACCAGCTTCACTTCTTCAACCATCTACTCCACAGCCAGCACACCCACCACTGCCATCACCTCAGTTCCCACTACCTTGGGTACCATGGTGACTTCTACATCCATGATCCCATCTACTGTGAGTACAGGTATCCCTACCTCACAACCAACAACTATTACTCCCTCATCTGTGGTCATCAGTGGTTCATTACCTATGATGACAGACCTCACCTCAGTGTACACAGTCTCCAGCATGTCTGCAAGGCCAACAAGTGTCATTCCTTCATCTCCCACTGTCCAGAATACAGAAACCTCAATCTTTGTTAGCATGATGTCTGCTACCACTCCCAGTGGAGGACCAACTTTCACAAGTACTGAGAACACTCCAGCAAGGTCCCTCCTGACAAGCTTTCCAGTGACACATTCATTTTCCTCTTCCATGTCTGCCAGCAGTGTAGGGACCACTCACACCCACAGTATCTCCTCACCCCCAGCCATCACCAGTACACTCCACACAACAGCTGAATCCATCCCGTCACCTACAACCACCATGTCATTCACAACATTTACAAAGATGGAAACACCTTCATACACTGTAGCAACTACAGGCACAGGTCAGACTACATTCACCAGTTCAACAGCCACATCCCCTAAGACCACCACACTGACTCCTACCCCTGACATTTCCACAGGATCTTTCAAAACAGCCATGAGTTCTACTCCCCCCATCACTTCTTCAATCACCTCCACATATACGGTGACTTCGATGACAACTACCACCCCTCTAGGGCCCACAGCCACTAATACATTACCATCATTTACCAGTAGCGTTTCATCTTCTACGCCTGTCCCAAGTACAGAAGCGATCACCAGTGGTACCACAAACACCACCCCTCTATCTACCTTGGTGACCACATTCTCCAATTCCGGCACCAGTTCTACACCTACATCTGAGACCACCTACCCTACTTCTCTTACTAGTGCTCTCACAGATTCCACGACCAGAACCACCTATTCCACCAATATGACAGGTACATTGTCCACTGTGACCTCTCTTCGACCCACCTCTTCCTCTCTCCCCACCACAGTAACAGCCACAGTTCCAACAACAAACTTGGTAACCACGACCACCAAGATCGCCTCACACAGTACTCCGAGCCTCACTTCTTCAATCGCAACCACCGAGACCCCCTCACACAGTACTCCCAGATTCACTTCTTCAATCACCACTACCGAGACCCCCTCACACAGTACTCCCAGATTCACTTCTTCAATCACCAATACCAAGACCACCTCACACAGTACTCCCAGCTTCACTTCTTCAATCACGACCACTGAGACCCCCTCACACAGTACTCCCAGCTTCACTTCTTCAATCACGACCACTGAGACCACTTCACACAGTACTCCCAGCTTCACTTCTTCAATCACTACCAACGAGACCCCCTCACAGAGTACTCCCAGCTTCACTTCGTCAATCACCACAACAGAGACCACCCCACACAGTACACCCAGCTACACTTCTTTGCTCACCACCACCGAGACCACCTCACACAGTACTCCCAGCTTCACTTCGTCGATCACCACCAGCGAGACCACCTCACACAGCTCTCCCAGCTTCACTTCTTCAATCACCACCACCGAGACCACATCCCACAATACTCCCAGCCTCACTTCTTCAATCACCACCACCAAGACCACCTCACACAGTACTCCCAGCTACACTTCTTTGATCACCACAACCACCACCACCTCACACAGTACTCCCAGCTTCACTTCTTCCATCACCACCACTGAGACCACATCCCACAATACTCCCAGCTTGACTTCTTCGATCACAACCACCAAGACCACATCCCACAGTACTCCCAGCTTCACTTCTTTGATCACCACCGAGACCACATCCCACAGTACTCCCAGCTTCACTTCGTTGATCACCATCACCGAGACCACCTCACACAGTACTCTCAGCTACACTACCTCAATCACCACCACCGAGACCCCCTCACACAGTACTCCCAGCTTCACTTCTTCAATCACCACCAGTGAGAACCCCTCACAGAGTACTCCAAGCTTCACTTCTTCAATCACCACCACTGAGACCACCTCACACAGTACTCCCAGCTTCACTTCCTCAATCACCACCTCTGAGACGCCCTCACACAGTAGTCCCAGCTTCACTTCTTCGATCACCACCACTGAGAACGCCACACACAGTACTCCCAGCTTCACTTCTTCAATCACCACCACCGAGACCACATCCCACAGTACTCCCAGCTTCACTTCTTTGATCACCACCACGGAGACCACCTCACACAGTACTCCCAGCTTCACTTCTTTGATAACCACCTCTGAGACCCCCTCACACAGTACTCCCAGCTTCACTTCTTCGATCACCACCACCGAGACCCCCTCAAGCAGTACTCCCAGCTTCACTTCTTCGATCACCACCACTGACTCGATCGTCACCACCGAGACCACATCCCACAGTACTCCCAGCTTCACTTCTTCAATCAGCACCACTGAGACCACATCCCACAGTACTCCCAGCTTTACTTCTTCGATCACCATCACTGAGACCACCTCACACAGTACTCCCAGCTACACTACCTCAATCACCAGCACTGAGACCCCCTCACACAGTACTCCCAGCTACACTGCCTCAATCACCACCACTGAGATCCCATCACACAGTACTCCCAGCTTCACTTCTTCAATCACCACCACCAAGACCACATCCCACAGTACTCCTAGCTTCACTTCTTCAATCAGGACCACTGAGACCACCTCTCATAGTACTCCCAGCTTCACTTCTTCAATCATCGCCACCGAAACCACCTCACACAGTACTCCCAGCTACACTTCTTTGATCCCCACAACCGAGAGCACTTCACACAGTACTCCCAGCTTCACTGCTTCGATCACCACCACCGAGACCACCTCACACAATACTCCCAGCTTCACTTCTTCGATCACCACCACCGAGACCACATCCCACAGTACTCCCAGCTTCACTTCTTTGATCACCACCACAGAGACCACCTCACACAGTACTCCCAGCTTCATTTCTTTGATAACCACCTCTGAGACCCCCTCACACAGTACTCCCAGCTTCACTTCTTCGATCACCACCACCGACTCGATCGTCACCACTGAGACCACATCCCACAGTACTCCCAGCTTCACTTCTTCGATCACCATCACTGAGACCACCTCACACAGTACTCTCAGCTACACTACCTCAATCACCAGCACCAAGACCCCCTCACACAGTACTCCCAGCTACACTACCTCAATCACCACCACTGAGATCCCATCACACAGTACTCCCAGCTTCACTTCTTCAATCACCACCACCGAGACCACATCCCACAGTACTCCCAGCTTCACTTCTTCAATCAGGACCACTGAGACCACCTCTCATAGTACTCCCAGCTTCACTTCTTCAATCAGGACCACTGAGACCACCTCTCATAGTACCCCCAGCTTCACTTCTTCAATCATCGCCACCGAAACCACCTCACACAGTACTCCCAGCTTCACTTCTTTGATAACCACCTCTGAGACCCCCTCACACAGTACTCCCAGCTTCACTTCTTTGATCACCATCACCGAGACCCCCTCAAGCAGTATTCCCAGCTTCACTTCTTCGATCACCACCACCGAGTCGATCGTCACCACCAAGACCACATCCCACAGTACTCCCAGCTTCACTTCTTTGATCACCACCACGGAGACCACCTCACACAGTACTCCCAGCTTCACTTCTTTGATAACCACCTCTGAGACCCTGTCACACAGTACTCCCAGCTTCACCTCTTCGATTACCACCACCGAGACCCCCTCAAGCAGTACTCCCAGCTTCACTTCTTTGATCACCACCACCGAGACCACATCCCACAGTACTCCCAGCTTCACTTCTTTGATCACCATCACCGAGACCACCTCACACAGTACTCCCAGCTACACTACCTCAATCACCACCACCGAGACCCCCTCACACAGTACTCCCAGCTACACTACCTCAATCACCACCACTGAGACCCCATCACACAGTACTCCCAGCTTCACTTCTTCAATCACCACCATGGAGACCACCTCACACAGTACTCTCAGCTTCACTTCTTTGATCACCACCACCGAGACCACCTCACACAGTGCTCCCAGCTTCACTTCTTCGGTCACCACCACCGAGACCACCTCACACAATAGTCCCAGCTTCACTTCTTCGATCACCACCACCGAGAGCAACTCTCACAGTACTCCCAGCTTCACTTCTTTGATCACCACCACTGAGACCACCTCACACAGTACTCCCAGCTTCAGTTCTTCGATCACCACCACTGAGACCCCCTTACACAGTACTCCTGGCCTCACTTCGTGGGTCACCACCACCGAGACCACCTCACACATTACTCCTGGCCTCACTTCTTCAGTCACCACCACTGAGACTACCTCACACAGTACTCCCGGCTTCACTTCTTCAATCACCACCACTGAGACCACCTCACAGAGTACTCCCAGCCTCAGTTCTTCAACCATCTACTCCACAGTCAGCACATCCACAACTGCCATCACCTCACATTTTACTACCTCAGAGACTGCGGTGACTCCCACACCTGTAACCTCATCTTCTCTGAGTACAGACATCCCGACCACAAGCCTACGAACTCTCACCCCTTCGTCTGTGGGCACCAGCACTTCATTGACTACAACCACAGACTTTCCCTCTATACCCACTGATATCAGTACCTTACCAACTCGAACACACATCATTTCATCTTCTCCCTCCATCCAAAGTACAGAAACCTCATCCCTTGTGGTCACCACCTCTCCCACCATGTCCACTGTGAGAATGACCCTCAGAATTACTGAGAACACCCCAATCAGTTCCTTTAGCACAAGTATTGTTGTTACACCTGAAACCCCAACACAGACCCCTCCTGTACTGACATCAGCCACTGGGACCCAAATATCTCCTGCACCTACTACTGTCACCTTTGGAAGTACGGATTCCTCCACGTCCACTCTTCGTACTCTTACTCCATCAACAGCCTTGAGCACGATCGTGTCAACATCACAGGTTCCTATTCCTAGCACACATTCCTCCACCCTTCAAACAACTCCTTCAATCCCCTCTTTGCAAACTTCACTCACATCTACAAGTGAGTTCACTACAGAATCTTTCACTAGGGGAAGTACGTCTACAAATGCAATCTTGACTTCTTTTAGTACCATCATCTGGTCCTCAACACCGACTATTATCATGTCCTCTTCTCCGTCTTCTGCCAGCATAACTCCAGTGTTCGCTACTACCATTCATTCTGTTCCTTCTTCACCATACATTTTCAGTACAGAAAATGTGGGCTCCACTTCTATCACAGCGTTTCCTAGTCTCTCTTCCTCTGCAACTACCAGCACTTCTCCAACCAGCTCCTCTCTGACCACAGCTCTCACTGAAATAACCCCCTTTTCTTATATTTCCCTTCCCTCCACCACACCCTGTCCAGGAACTATAACAATTACCATAGTCCCTGCCTCTCCCACTGATCCATGTGTTGAAATGGATCCCAGCACTGAAGCTACTTCTCCTCCCACCACCCCATTAACAGTCTTTCCCTTTACTACCGAAATGGTCACCTGTCCTACCTCCATCAGTATCCAAACTACTCTTACTACATATATGGACACTTCTTCCATGACGCCAGAAAGTGAGTCCAGCATCACACCCAATGCTTCCAGTTCCACTGGCACTGGGACTGTACCCACAAACACAGTTTTCACAAGTACTCGACTGCCCACCAGTGAGACCTGGCTGAGCAACAGCTCTGTGATCCCCCCACCTCTTCCTGGCGTCTCTACCATCCCGCTCACCATGAAACCAAGCAGTAGCCTCCCGACCATCCTGAGGACTTCAAGCAAGTCAACACACCCCTCCCCACCCACCACTAGAACTTCAGAGACACCAGTGGCCACTACCCAGACTCCTACCACCCTTACATCACGCAGGACAACTCGCATCACTTCTCAGATGACCACACAGTCCACGTTGACCACCACTGCAGGTTGGACCTTCTGCCTCTCTGTTCCCCTCCTTCCTCCCCTGCAAAATTCCTGTGTCACTGAGGTCAGGCTTTATCCTGAGCTTCCCTTTCTTCCTGTGTTTTCCAGGCACCTGTGACAATGGTGGCACCTGGAAACAGGGCCAGTGTGCTTGCCTTCCAGGGTTTTCTGGGGACCGCTGTCAGCTCCAGACCAGATGCCAGAACGGGGGTCAGTGGGATGGCCTCAAATGCCAGTGCCCCAGCACCTTCTATGGTTCCAGTTGTGAGTTTGCTGTGGAACAGGTGGATCTAGGTGAGTTGCCAGAGCTATGCCTTCTGCACTTCCTCCCACAGGGTGTCACTGACTCTCCCCAGACTTATCCCTCTGTGGGGCCTGGAGGCACCCATGCCTTTTTGCCCGGTCCTTCCCTCCCTGCCATCTCTCCCATGCCCTCCGCTGCCCTGTGTCATGCTCCTCTCCGTCCTCACCCTTAGGAGGTGGCTGGGACCACCCTCCCTCCTGGGCCCATCTCCTGACTTGGGCTGCTTGGAGCTGTATCAGTTTCCAACTGCTGCCGGGCCAACAAACACAAACCTGGCTGCTGGAACAACACGACATTATCATGTTAGAATTCTGTAGATTAGAAGTCTGATGTGGGTGTCACTGGGCTGAAATCAAGGCGTCACCAGGGCTGTGTTGTCTTTCAGCGGCTCCAGGGAAGAATCCATTTTTTTGCCCTTTGCAGCTTCTGGAGCCTCCCACATTGCGTGTGCCAGGGCCCCTGGCTCCATCTTCCAAGCCAGCAAGGCTGCATCTCTCTGTGTCTTTCTCCCATAGCCTCATCTCCCTCTGATGAACTCTGGCCTCCTTGATTGCTTCTCCCACTGTTAAGGACCCTTGTGATGACTTTGCCTCCTCCCCAAATAGTCTATGTTAATTTTCTCAAGATCAGCTGATTACGCTGGGCGGGGTGGCTCACACCTGTAATCCCAGCAGTTTGGGAGGCTGAGGGGGTAGGATCACCTGAGGTCAGTAGTTGGAGACTAGCCTGGCCAACATGGTGAAACTGTCTCTACTATTAGTTGGGCATGGTGGCAGATGCCTATAATCCTCACTATTCAGGAGGCTGAGGCAGGAAAATTGCTTGAATCCAGGAGGTGGATACTGCAGTAAGGCGAGATTTAGCCACTGCACACTAGCGTAGATGACAGAGGGAGAGCGAGACTGTCTCAGAAGAAAGAAAAAAAAAATCAGCTGATTGTCTTATAATTCCTGCACTTTGGAAGGCCGAGGAGGGAGTATCGCTTGAGGCGAGGAGTTCAGGACCAGCCTGGGCAACACAGCGAGACCCTCATCTGCACAAAAAATTTTAAAAACTTACCTGGGCATGGTGGCTCATGCCTGTGGTCCCAGTTATTTGGAAGGCTGAGGTGGGAGGATCACTTGAGCCTGGGAGTTCAAGGCTGCAGTGAGCTATGATCACCCTATTGCACTTCAGCCTGGATGACAGAATGAGACCCTATCTCAACAATAAAAAAAAGTTAGGCTGATTAGCAATCTAATTCAATCTGCACCCTTGATCCTCCCTTGCCCTGTAGTATAGCATAGTCACAGTTCTGGGGATTAGGACATGGACATCTTCCCACTATGGGGGCAGCCAGGAGGGACCACAGGCTGACCGCTATCTTCCTGCCTGCTTTCACTCATCTCCACACAATTCCTTCCTTCCTCTTTCTCTCTTCTTTCTTTTCTTTTGTCTCTTTCTCTTTTCTTTTTTTCTTTCTCTCTTTTTCTTTCTTTCTCTTTCTTTTCTTCTTTCCCTCATCTTCACACAATGCTTTCTCTCTCTCTCTCTCCCCCCCCCCCATCTTTCTTTTTCATTTTCTTGAGAGAGAGTCTCGCTCTGTGGCCCAGGCTGGAGTGCAGTGATGCAATCTCGGCTCACTACAACCTCCGCCTCCTGAGTTCAATTGATTCTCCTGCCTCAGCCTCCTGAGGCATAATGCATCCTGGAATTCCTACATCTGTTCCTGCCTCTGGGCATTAGTCCTCAGGGATCTTGGAGGGGAGCAGCAGGAGGAGCCTGTGGGTTGGGGTGGTGGTGTTGGTGGCTTCAGACAAAAGCAGACAGAGAAGTGACTGGGGACATGCATGCTCTGTGCAGATGTAGTGGAGACCGAGGTGGGCATGGAAGTGTCTGTGGATCAGCAGTTCTCGCCAGACCTCAATGACAACACTTCCCAGGCCTACAGGGATTTCAACAAGACCTTCTGGAATCAGGTAAAGGGCAAAGAGAGGGGATTTTTTTTTTTGAGGTGGAGTCTCGCACTCTCACCCTGGCTGGAGTGCAATGGTGCGATCTTGGGTCACTGCAACCTCCGCCTCCCGGGTTCACATGATTCTCTTGCCTCAGACTCCCAAGTAGCTGGGATTACAGGTGCACACCATGACACCCGGCTAATGTTTTGTATTTTTAGTAGAGACGGGTTTTCACTATGTTGGCCAGACTGGTCTCGAACTACTGACTTTGTGATCCACCTGCCTCGTCCTCCCAAAGTGTTGGGATTACAGGCGTGAGCCACGGCACCCGGCCGGGGAGGGGAATTGAAGTGTCTTCCCTGGAGCTGGGGTTGGGTGTCTGGGTCCCCTCAGATCTGCAGGTTCGGACGTGAGCCCAGGGATCCTTGGTGTTTCAGATGCAGAAGATTTTTGCAGACATGCAGGGCTTCACCTTCAAGGGTGTGGAGATCCTGTCCCTGAGGTAGGAGACCCATCTGGGGATGCGGAGGCAGTGTTGGGTGGGGGAAATGTGTGCACGCAAAAAACCCATTCCTTTCTTTTGTAATCATCGGATTTTATAAAGAGAGGGGTGGAGGGGGTACATAAGAATCACTCCCTGGGTATTTTTTCGGATCGTTTTCTGGGGCCATTTATCTGGAGGAGGGGTGGCACCTCTCTTCTTCAGCACACTGGAAGGAGAGAAGTTGCAGGGACATGTGGGAAGGTGGTGCCTGAATTGATGACTTTGTCCCCCTCTGGCTGGCCCCTGCTCTACCGAGTGGGTCAGCATTAGAGAGAGAGAGAGAGAAAGAGAGAGAGGGAGAGAACGCGCGTCCAGGGGTGCCCGGTGGATGATGGCTTGATGCAACAAGAAGAGAATGTCAGGCCAGATGTGGTGGCTTACACTTGCAATCCTAGCACTTTGGGAAGGCTAGGCGGGTGGATCACCTGAAACCAGTTCAAGACTAGCCTGGGCAACATAGTGAGAACCCATCCCTACAACAATAAAAATAGTAATAATAATAATAATAAAATGATTAGCCAGGCATGGTAGTGCACACCTGTAGTCCCTGATACTTGGGAGGCTGAGGAGAAAGGATCACTTTAGCCCAGGAGTTGGAGGCTGCAGTGAGCTCTAATGACACCACTGCACTCCAGCCTGGGTGACAGAGCAAGACTTTGTCTCTATAAAACACACAGAGAGAGGAAGTCAATCATGTCAGTCATTCCTTGTCCTGCCTTCCCAGGCAGACCAAGTCAGGAATGCTGGCAGCCCCTTCTGAAAAGGATGCACGTGGCATCCCAACTCATGACCTCTGCTCCCTTCCCCCTTCTGGTGCACTTTGGGTTGCTTCTGGAGGTGCCCCTCCAAGGACCCATATGTTCCTGGCTGGGGCACTCTCTAAGGCCGTGGACCCCTCAGGAATGGCAGCATCGTGGTGGACTACCTGGTCCTGCTGGAGATGCCCTTCAGCCCCCAGCTGGAGAGCCAGTACGAGCAGGTGAAGACCACGCTGAAGGAGGGGCTGCAGAACGCCAGCCAGGATGCGAACAGCTGCCAGGACTCCCAGAGTGAGCCCGGGCTGGAGGGAGGGGCCAGGGCCTGAGGTGTCACCCCAGCCCACTCCAGCTCAGCCAGGGGGCCACTGGGCTCAGGTGCCAGCCCTGTGGTACCTCTGGCAGGTTGGGAGAAGGGGAATAAGTCCACACACAACGGTGTCAAGGGTGGGGCTAGGGAGGGTCTCCCCGTGACCTTGGTACTGGGAAAGAGACCCCCTGATTGTCATGCTCAGCATTTCCCAGATGGCTGAAGACCTCGGATTATTCAGGGGAGATGAGGCAGGCAACAGGAGTCTTCCCCTGTGGCTCTCTCCTCTGGGAGAGGGCTCTCCCAGACGGAGAGAGCCCTCACTGCCCTCCCTGTGCCTATCCTGCCTCCTGGCACTAACCCCTTGACCTTAACCCCTCGATCTGCCCCGCCTATTCCATCTGTGCCTGTGTTTCCGCAGCCCTGTGTTTTAAGCCTGACTCCGTCAAGGTGAACAACAACAGCAAGACAGAGCTGACCCCGGAAGGTGAGGGTGGGCTAAAGGGCTGAGTGGTCTCCCGCGGCTATGATCCGGGCTACCAGGGACATTTGCCCATTGAAGCCTGTGGGCAGGGAGAGACCTTTGGGGGAGGCAAGTCATGTGGCCCAGGGCGGCCCTTCCTGGCACTGGTTAGTGGCTTCCACCTGAGGACAGCAGGGGCCACGAGGAGAGGGTGAGGGTGCTGGGGGTGGCCTCCCCTCATCGAATCCCAGGGTCTACCCCACAGCACCCCCCCCTCGGAAATGGAATCCTCCTCGCGCATATTCAGAGGCACCATTATCAGGCCCCTGAATAGAATGGATGAGGTCCTTGTCTCTGTGCATCCCCCTCCCCAACCCCCAGCCATCTGCCGCCGCGCCGCTCCCACGGGCTATGAAGAGTTCTACTTCCCCTTGGTGGAGGCCACCCGGCTCCGCTGTGTCACCAAATGCACGTCGGGCGTGGACAACGCCATCGACTGTCACCAGGGCCAGTGCGTTCTGGAGACGAGCGGTCCCGCGTGCCGGTAAGGCCCCGCTCACCATCAGCATCAGCCGAGCCCCTCCCACTCATTCTAGGATGAAGCCCCGCCCCATGCTCCGCCCCGGCTCCGCGCCCTGGGCCTACAGTGGAGCCTCGTCCCCAGAGTCCCGCTCCAAGCCCATCCCCCTTGCCCTACAGTGGAGCCCTGCCCTGGAGCTCTGCTCCCTTGATGGGGTTGAGTCCTGTCCCCTAGTTCTGGGAGAGAACCCCGCCCACTCATTCTAGGGTGGGGCCCCGCCTCCTCGTTCTAGGGTTGAACCCCGCCCCCTCCTTCTAGGGTGGAGCCCTGCCCACTTGATCTAAGGTGGAATTCCGCCCCGTTACCTAGGGTAGAGACCCGGCCCCTCGTTCTAGGGTGGATTCCCAGCCCCTTGTCTAGGGTGGAACCTCCCCGCCTGCCCTAGGGTGGAACCCCCCGCTGCCCTAGGCTGGAGCCCCGCCCCCTCACCCGCCCCCGCGGGGCCCAGGTGCACGCGTGGACCCCGAGCCCGGAGGTGAAGAGGGTCTGACCCTGCGATCTCCCGCAGCTGCTACTCCACCGACACGCACTGGTTCTCTGGCCCGCGTTGCGAGGTGGCCGTCCACTGGAGGGCGCTGGTCGGGGGCCTGACGGCCGGCGCCGCGCTGCTGGTGCTGCTGCTGCTGGCGCTGGGCGTCCGGGCGGTGCGCTCCGGATGGTGGTGCGGCCAGCGCCGAGGCCGGTGAGCGCGCGGGGGGCGGGGCCGGGGGGCGAGGGCGGCCAAGGGGTCCCAGGCGGGCCGGCTCTGTCTGACCGCGCGGCGGCCCCACCTAGGTCCTGGGACCAGGACAGGAAATGGTTCGAGACCTGGGATGAGGAAGTCGTGGGCACTTTTTCAAACTGGGGTTTCGAGGACGAAGGAACAGGTGAGTCCTGCCTCCTGAGGAAGCAGGCCGGGGCTTTCTTGGGCACCACTGCGAGGACAGACGCCCTCCCTGCCTTCCTCGCATTTACTCTGTCCCCCTCTCCCTTCTGTCCCCTCCCTCTCCCCTTCTCTTTCTCCCCTCCTCTTTCTCCCCTCCTCTCTCTCTAGACAAGGATACAAATTTCTATGTGGCCTTGGAGAACGTGGACACCACTATGAAGGTGAGGGGCTAAAGAGGGGGACCCCAAGGAACTCTCCCAGCCTCCATTCCAGAATCCCTCCCCGACCCCCACCAGGGCAGGGAGGGGGCTGGGCTCGGATCAGCAGTGACCTCCCTGTCAGCCCAAACCAGTGGCTTCGCGTTCCCGTCCCTCACTGTGACTCTGACAGGTGCATATCAAGAGACCCGAGATGACCTCCTCCTCAGTGTGAGCCCTGCGGGGCCCCTTCACCACCCCCTCCGCCCTGCCCCGGACACAAGGGTCTGCACTGCGTCCATTTCAAGAGGTGGCCCCAGGACGCGGGCAGCCCAGGCTCCTGCTGTTCTTGGGCAAGCTGAAACTGTTCCCCCAAATCCCATCCTTCTCCTTCCAACTTGGCTGAAACCCACCTGGAGACGCAGTTCACGTCCAGGCTCTTCCACTGTGGAATCTTGGGCAAGTCAGTAACGAGCCTCAGTTTCCTCACCTGCAAAACGGGTACAGCATTCCTGTATGATATCTCACGCCGTTGTTGTGTAAACCACATAGACTTGGTCAATTCTCGATCCTACTCTGCCCTCCCGTCTCAGCCCTCGTGTTGCCATTGCCTCTCTCGGATCCTCCAATCCTCACGTCCTTCACCTGGTCTCTGGCCCTGGTTCCTATTTTCTCTCAATTCCCTACTGCCTGTTTCTTACTTTGAACCTGGAGGCAGCCTGCAGCCCCATCCCATCTCCTGCCCTCTCCTGATCTAACTCCCTGCTGCATCTCTTGCTCTCATTCCTTAGACGTCCTCCCCTTTTGACCCCGTTCCTTCATCCATCCTGCCCCCCAGTCCCCCAGCCCTAAATCCTCCCTCCTCTCCTCACATCCTGGTCCCTAGCAAGGTATAGATAGCCTCTGTGTCTTAGGATACCCCAGATGCTGTTCCCCCGGTCACCCTGTTGCCCAGTTCCCCGTTTCTCTTGCTCTCATTCCTTGTATCCTTTCCCCTTTTGAGCCCGTCCATTCATCGGTTCTGCCCCCGACTCCCCCTGACCTAAATACCCCAGCTGCTGTTCCCCCCGTCACCCTGCTGCCCAATTCTTTATTCTCCACCCCTTTCTCTCACCCCTGGAGCCCTGTGGGTGGGGGCAGGGCATGAGTTCCCCAGTCCCCAAGGAAAGGCAGCCCGCTCAGTCTCCCTCCTCCTCATTTCCTTCGATCCCCCTCCCTTCTTGCCTCACCACTGCCTTTTAAACCCATCCCCTCTGATTCCCCTCCTCCCCCTTCTCTTCCTGGTGTCACCTGGATTCCTGCGGTAACTCTGAGCCCTTGAAATCCTCAGTCTCCTTGGCGGGGAAGATTGGCTTTGGGGACAGGAAGTCGGCACATCTCCAGGTCTTCATGTGCACAATATAGAGTTTATTGTAAAAAGCAGCAGCCCTCTGTCTGTCTCCTTTTCACCCCCTCAGTGGTCTCCGTTTGATTGGAGAACAGGGATTTCCAGAGGTGGCACTGTAGGAGAATCCTGGGAGCACCTGTGTCTCCCGGGGACGAAGGAGGGGGTCTGTGGGCAGCCCTTGGGGGCCATGAGGTTCCTCACAGAAAACACAGAGGTTGGGGGGACCCATTTTATTGGGGAGTGACTCTGGGCAGGGGCCCCTTGGGCTTTGTCATCTGTGCTCTCCCCACCCCCACCACTGCCCTGACCTTGACACTGGGGGCTTAGGGAGCAATTAGACCCCTGGTGTTGGGTCAGTGAGTTGGGTGGCCCAGCGGCTAGGGCTGCCTGGTCCAGCCACCTTTTGCAAGGATGGGTAAAGCTGAGCCTCCCCAAAGATCTTGATCCCCCACAAGGCCCCCAAACCCTGATAGCAAACTCACACAGCAGAGCCTGTCTATGCTGGCGCCAGGCCCTTCTGTTCCTGCTGTTGTGGGCAGTCAGGCCTGCCTGAGGAGTCGAGAGTGATCAGAAATAATGTGTCCCCTTGGGTCTTTGGGTGCTGGCTTGGGAGAGGCCCCTTTGATGCTTTCTCTGGGCAGGGATGGGCCATGGCCTTTTGTCACCTCTGTGTCTGGCCAGGGGTGGGGACAAGGACCATAAAGTCTCAGGTGTGAGTGGGCCCTCTGCCCAGGAGAAGGGCTGGAAACTGGGAACCCCAGGGAAAGCCCTGGACATTTGGCAAGGACCATGTTGAGGCAGGGGATAGGGAGGGATGGCTGGAAGAGAGAGGGGCTTCTCGGGGGTGGGAGTGGAGGGTCCTTCACTTGGTCTGGCCTGTTGCCAGCTGCCCCTTCCACGGTTCTGAACTTCTCCCTCCGTGGTCACCCGCTTCCCGGTGCTTCTTGGCCCCCACCTCTTGTCACCAGTGGTGTGCTCACACCTCTAGCCTCCCTCCGTCCCTCCTGCACTGCCCCACCCAAAGTGCCTCTGACTTCCGCTGACAGAGGGACCCCGGCTCAGGGCAGTGACTACTCCAGGACTTATAAGGAAGAAGGGTGGACAGGCTGCCCTTCGTTTAACTCCCCGTGGTCACCACGCGCTACCTGCTCAACGCCATCACCTCACCTCTACCCTGGGACAGGCACTGCTCTTCTTCAAGGCAAAGTTCTCTGGGGTCCTTTTTATAGCTGATCCCTTCCTGGGAGGCCTTCATTTCTTGGTCCCTCCTGATGAGGGAAGATGGGTAGCCAGGGGCCCGTTCCCCGGGAGATGCTGGTGATCTGGATTCTGATGCTGGCTCTCCGGCTCTGTGCGTCCGTTACTGCTACACTGACACCGGGTGAGTGCTCCTGGGCTGATGCTCCGGGTCCAGTGCTCCCGGGTGGTCATAGTACACGCCCCTGCCTCAGGCAGCAGGGCTGCAGGTGGCCTCCCCTTTGCATGGCAAGGGGCTGCCACAGGGCTGGAGACCCATGCTCTGACCTCATCTTGCCTTGGGGGTGCCGAAGGGGTCACTGTGGAGACCTGTGGGTGCCTGCGGTTGTGCAGGGGATGGTCTGCACACAGCCCCTGGCCGAGGGGCGGCTGAAATCCACAGCTTCTGCTCTCCAGGCTCCCCCTGGGATGACAAGGGGGCTTTTGTCACATAGACAGTGGTCTCTGGCTGCCCTCATCCTGGGGGCTTTATCTGCTGGAGGGATGGGTCTTTCCAAACCTCATGGAGGCACTGCACATGGTGCCAGCCCTGGTCGGAGAGAGGGAGTCCAGAGGGGTGTGTGACAGTATCGTCTCTTGACTTGGGGGAGCCTCAGGTGCACCTGGGGAATCCCCACCAGTTAAATGGCTGATGGGGCTGGGCGCGGTGTCTCATGCCTGCAATCCCAGCACTTTGGGAGGCCGAGGCGGGTGGATCACCTGAGGTCGGGAGTTCGAGACCAGCCTGGCCAACATGGTGAAACCCCGTCTCTACTAAAAATACAAAAATTAGCTGGGCATGGTGTGGCGCCCCTGTAATCCCAGCTACTCGGGAAGCTGAGGCAGGAGAATCACTAGAACATGGGAGGGGGAGGTTGCAGTGAGGCAAGATGGCGCCAGTGCACTCCAGTCTCAGGACAAGAGTAAAACATCCTCTTAAAAAAAATGGCCGAGGGGCTGTGGGAAGAGACAGAAACTCGGGGGTCCTTGCTCAGCCTGGTTGTGGCTGTGTCTGAGAGATGCCTCTGACCTGCTGATTTCCCTCATACAGAACAGACTTTCTGATTCCTTTCTGGCAGGGGTGGACAGGGATGAGGAGAGGCGAGAGAGGGAGACCTTGAGTTGAAGGCTGTGGGGGTGGGCAGAAGGGGTGGTGAGGGGGCAGGGGAGCTGGGGCGGGGGTCCTGGAGCCCTGCAGGACACCTTTGAGGTAACCCACCAGGGAAGTTCCACCATCCTCACAGCCAGGGACTCAGGCCCTCCGAGGCTGCCTCTGCCAGCCAAGCCTTGACAGATGAGACCTCCTTTACCCCATCTGGACATGTTGGGAGAGAGGTACAGGTGGGGAGGAGCTGATGGGAGAGTTTCAAGGGCTGGAGTGATGAACTCTGTGGATTTGGGGACATTATGAGAGTTTATTAATAACACATAGATTCCCTTTAAGTTCACGTACAGGAGTGGGAAGCTGTGGGCCTGGATGGGTCTTAGGAGGGGTCCTCCCCATCCCTGCTCCCAAGGCCTGGCCCAGCAGATCTCTGTAGTCAGATTATTCAAGGAGAGGGTGATGAAGGTGATGACAGGGATGATGAAGGCCCCAGGAGTCAGCAGGTGGCATTGCCTCTGTGTACCCAGCCATGCGTTAGAGACGGCTCCCAAGCAACCAAAAACCCCCGTCCCTCAGGTGCTTATAATTGTGTGTCAAAGATAACACAGGTGAATCCCTTAGTGTGCAAAACAGTCAGAAAAGCATCTATCTATGGCCAGTGCAGAGAGCAGGAAGGAGTGAAGCCAGGCAAGTAGGGCCACTCCGGAGGGCTCTGGAAGGTCTGATTAGATCCAGAGACCCCTGCCTTCCTCTTGCAGAGGGCTCTGCTGTTCACAAAGCCATTTCCCAGCAGGTAGCTCATATGATTGTCACCAGGCGGACTGTGTAAGGAAGTCAGGGCAGATGAGGATATGGAGGCTCAGAGAGGATGAGTGACTTGTCTGGGGCAACACAGCAAATAATGAACATGGCCATCACTTGACAGGGGATTTGTGCCCCACGCCCCTCCTCCCCTCTAGAGGACCCCAGTGCTCTGCACCCGCGCCTCTCCTCCTCTAGAGGACCCCAGTTTTCTGCAGCCGCGCCTCTCCTCCCCTAGCAGACCCCAGTTCTCTGAAAACCATCCCCTGCTCTGGGAATGGATTCTGGGTCCTTGGGGAGCAGTTCAGATGTCAGATCAGTGACTACCAGTGGCATCTGTAGCTTTTTTTTTTTTTTTTTTTTTTTTTTGAGGCAGAGTATTGCTCTTTTGCTCAGGAGGCTGGAGTGCAGTGGCGGGATCTCAGCTCACTGCAACCTCTACCTCCCGGGGTCAAGCAATCCTGCCTCAGCCTCCCAAGCAGTGGGGATGACAGGCACCTGCCACTACGCCCAGCTAATTTTTGTAATTTTAGTAGAGAGGGGATTTCACCATGTAGGCCAGGCTGGTCTTGAACTCCTGATCTTGTGTTCTGCCCACCTTGGCCTCCCAAAGGGCTGGGATTACAGGCGTGAGCCACCATGCCCGGTCCTAATTGTTAAAAATTTTTTAATTAAAAAATAAAATATTTTTGCCCAGGCTAGTCTCAAACTCCTGCCCTCAAGTGGCCCTCCCACCTTGATCTCCCAAAGTGCTGGGATTATAAGCATGAATGAGCCACCATGCCTGGCCCATTTTTAATATTAATATGATACCCAGACTATCGGGTCTTTGTTGACTTCTCCAACTGGGGTGTGGGGGTCTCTGGGGCTTCCCACACCCCAATAAGCTGTGGGTGACCCCAGCTCATCCCAGTGCCACCCAAGATTTGATCTTCCCCAGGGAATCTGATTACCAATATCCCAATTCTCTCCCTAGCTCTGTGGAAGTTCAGACAATGCCGTTCTGAATTTGTCTAAGGCCTTTGAGCATCTGTTAATATAATATTTCCTTCCTGTACTACTCAACTGCCACCAAACTCAAATGCTGCCTCTCCCCGTACCCTCATCAGCCCAGGTGGAAGGGCCCCGGAGGCCCTCTCTGTGCCCCTCCAGCCCTAGGCTCCCTCTCGTAGCTCCAGCAGCAGATTGGGCTGTGGCCATTTCTGCCCCAATCCCATCTCATTAACTCTACTATAAACTGTTTATTCACCCTGCCTCATCCAGAGCACCTGCCCAGGCAGAGCCAGCCTTTGGTGTTTGCTGAATGCATAAGTTTATTACTCTGTATAAAATAGCACTCCTTGTAATTGCTTCAATTTTTACATCACTTGAGTTTCAAAGGTTGCCCCTTTGTCTATTGTGAAGAAATCTGTTCTCACCTCCACCACTCTCTTCCCAATTTTATAGATGTTAACCATTTCACCCCCAGCTTCACCTTTCTAAGCTAAAGAGCACTGACCCCTTCAGACCCCTGGCCCTGCCCCTCCAGGGCAGACACTTGGTTCCTGTCCCCTAGCCTATCCCCTCCCCAACCCTTACTAGGAACACTGTGCAACTTCATGTACACAAAACAGGTTGCCGGTTCCAGTCCCCATGTGGGTCCCTGGCATTTTGCTGGCATTTTCTGGCCTTTGTGCCCTCTGCAGCACTTGGAGAAGGTAGAGTTCTAGACTGTGTCCCTCATCTGGGAGCCACAGGACTCCAGGACAGCTCCTCCCAGAAACCCCGTGGTCATCCCACACTCAACAGGCCCAACTGGAGACCCTTGTCTTCCACCAAAGAGAGGCTCCTGTCCTCCCGGTCAATACAGCCTCCTGAACTGTCCATCTCCTATTCCAGGGTGGCTCTCAGTGCCTCTCAAGAGGCCTCTTTCAAACGAAGATGGTAGAAATACAAGCCATAATATCAGAGAGAAAGATTCTTTTCTAATTGTTTAAAATTATTATTATTATTTGAGACAAAGTCTCTCTCTGTTGCCCAGGCTGGAATGCAGTGGCACAATCACAGCTCACTGCAGTCTTGACCTCCTGGGCTCAAGCATTCCTCCTATCTCAGCCTCTCAAGTAGCTGGGACTACAGGCACACACCACCACATCCAGCTAATTTTTTTCTGATATTTTTTGTAGAGACGGGGTCTCACTATGTTGCCCAGGCTGGCCTCAAACTCCTGAGCTCAAGCTATCCTCCCACCTCAGCATCCCAAAGTGCTGGGATTACAGGTGTAAGCCATTGCACCTGGCCAAGACTTCTTTTCAACAGGATGTTCAGTAGATAAGACACAGTAGAGGAAAGAATTATGAAGATAAGTCAGTTTTTATCTTCACTCAATTAACTGAAGATACATCAATAAAAATTACTCAAACTGAAACCCAGAAAGGAGTGGTGGGGATTTGTGCAGAGCAGAGCACCCAAGAGCTATAGTTCTATATGGAGTGTCCTAACATATGTCTCATTGGAGTCTCAGAAGGAGAAGAGAGAGAGAACGGGGCAGGAGAAATATTTGAAGACAATAATCACTAAGAATTTCTCCAAAATAAAACAAGGACCACAAACTACAGACATTATAGTCAGAGTCAAAATGCTGAAAATCAAAGATAAAGAGAGAAAAAAAAATTTTGAGACAGGGCCTCACTCTGTCACCCAGGCTGGGGTGCAATGGTGCAATCACAGCTCACTGCTGTGATTCTCTGCTTGAGTCTCTAATTCCTAGACTCAAGAGATCCCCTCCCCTCAGCCTCCCAAGTAGCTAAGACTATAAGTATGCACCACTCTGACCAGCTAATTTTTTTTTTAATAGACCAGGTCTCCTTGTGTTGCCCGAGCTGGTCTTGAACTCCTGGGCTCAAGGGATCCTCCTGCCTCGGCCTCCCGAAGTGCCGGGATTACAGGCATGAGCCATCACACCCATCCTAATTGTTTTTTTTTTCTAGAGATGGGGTCTCACTACATTGCCCAGGTTGGGGCCTCCCAAAGTACTGGGATTACAGGCATGAACCACTGCACCCAGCTGATGAAGAGAAAATCTTGAAGGCAGCCTGTCTTAGTCAGCTTGGGCTACCATAGCAGATACCACAGACTGAATGGATTAAATAATAGAAATTGGCCGGCCACAGTGTGTCATACCTGTAATCCCAGCACTTGGGGTGGTTGAAGTGGGAGGATAGCTTAAGCCCAGGAGTTTGAGGCAAGCCTGGGCAACAAAGCAAGACTTCCATCTAAAAAAAAAAAAAAAAAATAGAGATTTATTTTTTATAGCTCTGAAGGCTGCAAAGTTCAAGACCAAGGTGCTGGCTGATTTAGTGCATGGTGAGCACTCACATTTTCACACCGTGGCCCACAGCAGGGGCTGGGGCAATGGCAGTGGACCCATCCCAGAAGTCCTCCCCTGAGACCCAAGGCCTCCAGGACAGCTCCACCCGGAAGCCTCATCATCACCCCAAACTCCACACACTCAACTGGAAACCCTCGTCATCCAGCAAAAAGAGGCTCCTCTCCTCCCAGTCAACACAGCTTCCTGAACCATCCACCTCAGTGCCATTCAGCAAGCCATCAAGAGCCTCCATTTCCAGGGGAGTCGGGTTCCCAGCTGGGCCTTCATGTCCTCCTCCTAGGATGGCTTTGGATGCCTCTCAATGGCCTCTCTGATGCTGGTCAGCCCTACAGAGGCATTTCCAGGCCTACTCAGCCTGGAGTAGGTTCCTCTGATGTCTAACAGAGGTTCCTCTGATGTCTAAACATCTCAAGCTTATGGGGCCGGATGCGTTGGCTCATGCCTGTAATCCCAGCACTTTGGAAGGCCAAGAGAGGTGGATCACCTGAGGTCAGGAGTTTGAGACCAGCCTGGGCAACATGGTGAAACCCCGTCTCTACTAAAAATACAAAAATTAGCTGGGCATGGTGGCGTGTACCTGTAATTCCAGCTATTTGGGAGGCTGAGGCAGGAAAATTGCTGCAACCTGGGAGGTAGAGGCTGCGGTGAGCTGTGATCACACCATGGCACTCCAGCCTGGGTGACAGCGCAAGACTCTGTCTCAAATTAATAAATAAATAAACAAACATCGCAGCTTGGTCTTACTGCTCTTGTCACCTACAGATGCACCAGCATCACCACTCTCTCCCCAGCAAACATCACGCTTAATCCAGCACACGCCCCCTCATCTTTCAGGACATTCCTGCACCTTAGCTCCCCTGCAGAGCAGTGGAAATGATTTTTCTGCCTTCTCAGGGTAGTCTTCCCTCACTCTACTGTCTGCTTCTCCAAAACCTCACCAGTTCTCAGTGTGCACTGGAGAACCCAGAAGAGGGTACCCAGCAGAGAGTAGGAAGGAAATCAAGTTGCAGATGCTGGGCCAGGTGCGGTGGCTCACACCTGTTATCACAGCACTTTGGGAGGCCGAGGCAGGTGGATCATTGAGGCCAGGATTTCAAGACCAGCCTAGCCAACATGGCAAAACCTGGTCTCTACTAAAAAAAAAAAAAAAAAAAAAAAAATTGCCGAGCATGGTGGCACACACCTGTAATCCCAGCTACTCGGGAGGCTGAGGCAGGAGAATCATTTGAACTAGGACAGACGTTGCAGTGAGCCGAGATCGTGTCACTGCACTCCAGCCTGCATGACAGAGTGAGACTCTGTCTCAAAAATCAATTCTCCTGCTTTAGCCTCCCGAGTAGCTGGGATTACAGATGCGTGCCACCAAGCCTGGCTAATTTTTGTATTTTTAGTAGAGACGGTGTTTCACCATTTTGGCCAGGCTGGTCTCAAACTGCTAACCTCAAGTGGTCTGCCCGCCTTGGCCTCCCAAAGTGATTGCAGGCATGAGCCACTGCGCCCAGCCTCAAATTAGCCTTTTAAAGCAACCCAACTCACCTATACACCCACCAGCTAGGTAAGAACATTTATTCTTCACACCTTTGCCCAAGCTGGATAGACTCAACCTTCCCAATTGTTGCCACCTAGGAAGGTCAAACAATGTGCTAGGTCCAAATTAGGTTGTATTTTTTTTTTTTTTTTTTTTTTTTGAGATGGAGTCTTGCTCTGTTGCTCAGCCTGAAATGCAGTGGTGTGATCTTGGCTCACTGCAACCTCCACCTCCTGGGTTCAAGCGATTGTCCTGCCTCAGCCTCCCAAGTAGCTGGGATGACAGGCACCCACCACCATGCCAGGCTAATTTTTGTATTTCTAGTAGAGATGGGGTTTTGCCATGTTGCCCAGGCTGGTCTCGAACTCCTGACCTCAAGTGATCCACCTGCCTCAGCCTCCCAAAGTGCTGAGATTACAGGCGTGAGCCTCCACTCCTGGCCCAGACTAGTATTTTTGAGTGTTTCCTTTGGTTGTCTGTGTTTCTTTTTCTGGGATCTAGTTCCAACTCTTCAGATAATAAAATGACTTCAGATGGAATTCTGTGTTAATTACTCCCACGGTTTTGTCTGGCCTGTGGGGTCCTGTTAGGGGCAGGCTGGAGTAGGGGCAGACTGAGGGAAAGAGCAGGCTTGAAGGAGAGTGAGGTTGCACCCAGCAGGAGGAATTGAAACTAAGGAGAGGCTGCAGGAGTCAGCCCAGACTCCAGAGTCCAAGCCCTTGGTCAAGGGTACCCTCCATGGGGGTGTGGGAGGAAGGGCAGCTTCCAGGCAGCTCCATGTGGGCCAGGCAGGCTGTGGGGCTGGGCCACCAGTGGCACTCCCTGCCTGACACCTCCTTGATTTGTCCTTTTCCCTTGTTTCCCTGCTTCCCACAGCGCTGACGTCTGTCCAGATGCAGGGAGAAGGGAGGAAAAGGGGTGAGGTGGGGCGGTGCAAAGGTGAGGCTGTGCTCAGTAGAACAGATAACCAGCACTTTCACTGCGTGCATGTCCAGGTCCCTGCCGCTGTCCTGGCCCTGGAGCCCGCTCTGCCCCAGTCCCCTGCCCGCTGGGCCCATGCAGCTGTTGGGGCTCCTCAGCATCCTCTGGATGCTCAAGTCCTCCCCAGGGGCCACAGGTAAGAGGGAGAGGCGGGAGGGGGCTGGAGAGAAGCTCCTGATGTGATGTTCCAGGGGAGGGGAGGGGAAGGTGGCTCTGAGGCCTGGGGCCAGGGGATGAGGAGGGGCTGCTCCCAGCTCTGGGTGCAGGGAGAATGGAGAAATGGCCTCGGGGGGATGAGGAGGGGTTTGGCGCGGGAAAACCGAGGTTGGGAAGGAGCAAGGGAGCTGGGTCCCCACTGCCACTCTCCACCAAGCACTGAGCAGGTTGCAGGGGCTGCGCCCCAACGTGTATCTGCAGCTGGAGGGTGGAGGGTGGGAATTACATCTTCCCAGAGCAGTGCCCTTCCTGCCTTGGCTCCTTCTTGTCACCTGCCTCATGCTCCCAGCCCCAGTGTCCCCTCCAAACTGGCCTCTCCCTCCCTGACAGCCCTCTGACCTCTGCCCCTGGTTTCCGTCATCTGGTTTCAGCCTCTCTGACTTTTGTCCCCCAGCGACTTCTCCCCAGCTCTGCCTGTCACTCTCTCACCCTGGCCAGGGCCCATGTGTCTGGGCACAGCTGTTGGTACCAGGGCCGGGGCAGGGAGCTCCTGAAGTCCACTTTGCTTCCAGGGGTGCATCTGAGACTACCCGGCATGGGGTCCAGACTTCTCTCTTCCACCCTGCAGGAACACCCCACAATTCCTCTATACTTCCCTTGTCCCTGTTCTCCAGTGTCTGCTTCTGATTCCCGATCCCAGAGGCCCATGAGTCCCCTTCTCAGTCACCTCCAGGGGCACATCCTGGAGTCAAGTGGGGATTCTTATAATCTCTGACCCCACTTCCCTGACACCCACGAGCTAGGCTGAGATGTGACACCCCAGCTCTCAGCCACAAGATGGGCTGTGCCTGAGGTGAGGGGCAGCAGGTCCGGTATTTTCCACTTCCTGTCTAGTGTGACTGCCCGTCTTCCTTGCCTGTGACCCCCCCGACAGCTGGATCTCTGATCCTAAGTCTCACCATCTGTGAAATGGGTTGAAATCCACATGCGGGGGTTCATGCTTGTAAACTAATGAATCCCGTGGCCAAAAGGGAATAGTGTAGAAAGATATGTCTATTTGTGTGATGAACACTCACTGCTAAGCCTTAAGGTCTCCAGAACTCATCATGCCTGACGGCTGAGGTAGCTCCTTCTGGAAGTTTCCTTCTTGATCCTGTCTCTCTGCCTCTCCGCGTGGTCCTCACACCATGCCCCTTGAAGTCATTAGCGTGTGAGCTTAGCCTCTGTTTCTCCTTGGTGTTCCCTGTGCAGTTTTGTTTGTTTGTTTGTTTGTTTTTTGTTGTTTGTTTGTTTTGAGATGGAGTCTTGCTCTGTCGCCCAGGCTGGAGTGCAGTGGTGCAACCTTGGCTCCCTGTAGCCTCTGCCTCCTGGGTTCAAGCGATTCTCCTGCCTCAGCTACAAGCACACGCCACCATGCCTGGTTAATTTTTTTTACCTTTTTTTTAGTAGAGCAGGGGTTTCACCATGTTGGCCAGACTGGTCTCGAACTCCTGACCTCAAGTGATCACCTGCTTTGGGCTCCCAAAATGCTGGGATTACAGGCGAGAGCCACCATGCCTGGCCCTCTTTGTGCAGCTTTCCCTGTCTCCTGGTTTTTGTGATGCGCCCCCTGCCAGGACATGGCTGGGTTCTCTCTTTTTGTCTTTGAAAGTGGGAGTCAGCCCAGACAGCAGCAGAATTCGGGCAGAAGCAGAGGTGGGAGCAGAAGGTTAATGGGGGTGGGGAGGGGAGGACTCCAGGCAGCAGCAGGGGGAGGAGAGGAAGGGACAGAGGGAGGAGGGGACTGGGTGTGGCCAGAGGAGGGAAGGGAGGGGAAGGGGCTGCTGAGCTCAGCTATCCAAGGACAGGGGGACCCGCCATGACAAGGCCAAGGCTGGCTGAGGGATGAGGGCTCCCATGCCCCACTGCTCCCCTGGGAGCAGAGAGACAGTGGGTTCCAGTACCCTAAAGCGCCCAGCTCCAAGCTGCCTCAGATGCAGGAGTGAGCTGCAGCATGCCCTGCCCTGTGATGCTGCCTGGAAAATGGGTGAGTGAGTAGCTTAATTGAGTCTTGTGACAAAATGACCCACGGATTTACCAGTGGATTCCTCTGCTCTGCCGCCAATGCAGGAACTTTATCCACGGCCACATCCACCTCTCATGTGACTTTCCCCAGGGCGGAAGCAACCCGCACTGCCCTCAGCAATTCTCCACACTCCAGATACCTGGCTGAGTGGCCACAAGGTGTCCCCCAGCTCGCCTCTCCTGCTCCTGGCCACAGGGAAAATGCACCTATGACGCTCACTACCTCCCCCCATGACACACTGATCTCTGAAACATTGCTCAGCTCTCCAGTCAGTTCCAACACCTCAACCACCCGGACGTCCAAGTTTGCCTTCAAGGTTGAAACCACTCCACCCACCGTGTTGGTCTATTCGGCCACCACTGAGTGCGTGTATCCAACGAGCTTTATAATCACCATCTCCCACCCCACCTCCATCTGTGTGACCACGACGCAGGTGGCCTTCACCAGTTCTTACACCTCGACTCCCGTGACACAGACACCAGTGACCACCGTCACCAGTACTTACCCTATGACCACTACTGAGAAAGGAACGTCAGCCATGACATCTTCTCCCTCTACCACCACTGCAAGGGAAACTCCCATAGTGACAGTGACACCCTCCTCCTCTGTGTCAGCCACAGACACAACCTTCCGCACTACAATCTCCTCTACAACTAGAACCACAGAAAGGACTCCCCTGCCCACTGGAAGCATCCATACGACCATGTCCTCAACCCCAGTATTTACTACTCTCAAAACAGCAGTGACTTCAACTTCCCCCATCACTTCTACCATCACTTCCACAAATACAGTGACTTCTGTGACAACGACCACCTCCTGGCCCACAGCCACTAATACGTTGTCATCACTCATGAATAACATTTTATCTTCTACACCTGTCCCAAGCACAGAAATGACCACCAGTCATACCACAGACACCAACCCTCTATCTACCTTGGTGACCACACTCCCCACTACCATCACCAGGTCTACACCTACATCTGAGACCACCTACCCTACTTCTCCCACCAGCACTGTCACAGACTCCACAACTGAAATCACCTACTCCACAGTTTTGACAGGTACATTGTCCCCCACCACTACTCTCCCACCCACTTCTTCCTCTCAGCGAACCACAGAAACACCTATGACTCCTACCACAAAATTGGTAACCACCACCACTGAGACCACCTCCCAGAGTAGTCTGAACTTCTCTTCTTCAGCCATCTACTCCACCGTCAGCACATCCACAACTGCCATCTCCTCACTTCCCCCTACCTCAGGTACCATGGTGACTTCCACAAATATAGTCCCTACAGCAGATTTAAAACCAGAACTTATACTCCTCGAAGTTCATGACCAAAGGATTCAAGCAAAGAACCCCCGATATTCTCAGACCCCCTTCACCAGCTCTACAGCCACATCTCCTGAGACCACCACACTGACTCATATGAATGACATCTCCACAGAATCTCTCACAACAGCAATGACTTCTACTACCCCCATCATTTCTACAATCACTCCCAAAACTACAGTGACTTCTATGACAACTATCGCCTCTGGGCCCACAACCACTAATACATTATTATCACTCACCAGTAGCATTTTATCTTCCACACCTGCCCTGAACACAGAAGTGATCACCAGTCATACCACAACCACCACCCCACCATCTACCTTGGTGACCACACTCCCCACTACCATCACCAGGTCTACACCTACATCTGAGACCACCTACCCTATTTCTCTTACTGGCACTGTCACAGACTCCATGACTGAAATCACCTATTCCACAAGTATGACAGGTACATGGTCCACCGCCACTACTCTCCCACTCACCTCTTGCTCTCTCCCAACCATAGAAACAGCCACGACTCCTACCACAAACTTGGGAAACACCACCACTGAGACCACCTCCCACAGTACTCCCAGCTTCACTTCTTCAGCCATCTACTCCACCATCAACATATCCACAACTACCATCTCCTCATTTCCCCCTTCCTCAGGTACCATGGTGACATTCACAACCATGACCCCATCCTCTCTGAGTACAGACATATCTACCACCACACTGAAAAATATCACCCAGCCTTCTGTGGGCTCTACTGGTTTCCTGACTGCAGCTACAGACCTCACCTCAACATTCACTGTTTCCAGTTCCTCATCAATGTCCACAAATGTCATTCCATCTGCCCCCAGCATCCAGAATAAAGAAATCTCGAGACTTGTGAGTACAACCACTACCACCAGTCCCACTGAGAGAATGACTCTCACAAGTACAGAGAATACCCCGACAAGTTACATCCTGACCACCTGTCCAGTGACATATTCATTTTCCCCTTCCACGTCTGCCAGCAGTGACTGGACCACTGACACAGAGAGCATCTCCTCAGCTCCAGCCATCACCAGTACACTCCACACCACAGCTGAATCCACCCTGGCACCCACTACCACCAACTCATTCACAACATCCGCAAACATGGAACCACCTTCAACCGCTGTAGCAACTACAGGCACAGGTCAGAGCACCTTCACCAGCTCTACAGCCACATTCCTTGAGACCACCACACTGACTCCTACAACTGACATGTCCACAGAATCTTTTATGACACCAATGATTTCTACTACCCCCATCACTTCTTCAATCACTCTCAGAAATACAATGACTTCTATGACAACTGCTGCCTCCCGGCCCACAACGACTAATACATTATCATCACTCACCAGTAGCATTTTATCATCCACACCTGTCCCGAGCACAGAAGTGATCACCAGTCAAACCACAAACACCACACCTCCATCTACCTTGGTGACGACACTCCCAACTACCATCACTACGTCCACACCTACATCTGAGACAACCTATTCTACTTCTCCCACTAGCACTGTCACAGACTCCACGACTGAAACCACCTACTCCACAAGTATAACAGGTACGTTGTCTACTGAGATTTCTCTCCCAGCCACTACTTCCTCTCTCATAACCAAAGGAACATCCACGACTTCTACCAGAAACTTGGTAACAACCACTAATGAGACCACCTCTCATAGTACTCCCACCTTCACTTTAACCATCCACTCCACCATCAGCACATCCACAACTGCCATCTCCTCAGTTCCCACTACCTCAGGTCCCATAGTGACTTCCACAACCATGATCCCATCTTCTCTGACTGCAGACATCCCTACCACCACACTGACAACCATCACCCAGCCTTCAGTGGGCTCTACTGTTTTCCTGACTACAGCAACAGACCTTGCCTCAACATTCACTGTTTCCAGTTCCTCAGCAATGTCCGCAAGTGTCATTCCATCTTCCCCCAGCATCCAGAATACAGAAACCTCATCCCTTGTCAACATGACCTCTGCCAACACTCCCAGTGTGAGACCAAATTTTGCAAGTACACACAGCACTCTGACAAGTTCCCTCCTGACGACCTTCCCAGAAACATATTCATTTTCCCCTTCCATGTCTGCCAGGAATGACAGGACCACTCACACAGAGAGTATCTCCTCACCTCCAGCCAGCACCAGTACACTCCAGACAACAGCTGAATACACCCTGGCACCCACTACCACCACCTCATTCACAACTCCCAGAACTATGGAACTACCTATATCCACTGTAGCAACTAGAGGCACAGGTCAGACCACCTTCACCAGCCCTACAGCCACATTCTCTGAGAGCACCACACTGACTCCTACCACTGACATTTCTACAGAATCTCTGACAACAGCCATGACTTCTCCTCCCAACACTGTATCAGTCACTTCCACAAATACAGTGACTTCTATGACAACTACAACCTCTCCTCACACAACCACTCATTCTTTTACCTCACTGACCAGTATGACTCTGTCTTCTACACCTGTCCCAAGCACAGAAGCAATCACCAGTGGCATCACAAACACAATCCCTGCATCTACCTTGGTGACCACACTCCCCACTCCAAATGCCTCGTCTGTGACTACATTTGAGACCACTTATCCTAATTCTCCGACTGGTCCTGGTACAAACGCCATGACCGAAATCACCTATCCCATCACTATGACAGAGACATCATCCAGTGCCACCTCTCTTCCACTCATCTCTCCTTCGGTCTCAACTGCAGAAACAGCCAAAACTCCTACCACAATCTTGGTAACCACCACCACCAAGACCACCTCACATAGTACCACCAGCTTCACTTCTTCAACCATCTACTCCACAGGCAGCACATACACAACTGCCATCACCTCAGTTCCCACAACCTTGGGTACCATGGTGACTTCTACATCCAGGATCCCATCTAGTCTCAGTACAGATATCCCTACCTCACAACCAACAACCATCACTCCCTCATCTGTGGGCATCACTGGTTCATTACCTATGATGACGGACCTCACCTCAGTGTACACAGTCTCCAGCATGTCTGCAAGACTAACAACTGTCATTCCCTCATCTCCCACTGTCCAGAATACAGAAACCTCATCCTTTGTCAGCATGACCTCTGCCACCACTCCCAGTGAGAGACCAACTTTCACAAGTACTGAGAACACTCCAACATGGTCCCTCCTGACAAGCTTTCCAATGACACATTCATTCTCTTCTATTTCTGCCAGCAGTGCTGGGACCACTCACACAGAGAGTATCTCCTCACCTCCAGCCACCACCAGTACACTCCACACAACAGCTGAATCCACACTGTCACCCACTATCACCACCTCATTCACCACATCCACAACTAGGGAACCACCTTCAACATCTGTAGCAACTACAGGCACAGGGCAGACCACCTTCCCCAGCTCTACAGCCACATTCCCTGAGACCACCACACTGACTCCTACAATTGACATTTCCACAGAATCTCTCACAACAGCCATGACTTCTACTCCTCCCATCACTTCTTCAGTCACTCCCACAAATACAGTGACTTCTATGACAACTACGACTTCCTGGCCCACAGCCAGTAATACGTTATCATCACTCACTGGTAGCATTTTATCTTCCACACCTGTCCCGAGCACAGAAGTGATCACCAGTCAAACCACAAACAGCACACCTCCATCTACCTTGGTGACGACACTCCCAACTACCATCACCACGTCTACACCTACATCTGAGACAACCTATTTTACTTCTCCCACTAGCACTGTCACAGACTCCATGACCGAAACCACCTACTCCACAAGTATAGCTGGAACATTGACCACTGAGATTTCTCTCCCAGCCACTACTTCCTCTCTCACAACCAAAGGAACATCCATGACTTCTACCAGAAACTTGGTAACAACCACCAATGAGACCACCTCTCACAGTACTCCCAGCTTCACTTCAACCATCCACTCCACCGTCAGCACATCCACAACTGCCATCTCCTCAGTTCCCACTACCTCAGGTCCCATGGTGACTTCCACAACCATGACCCTATCTTCGCTGACTACAGACATCCCTACCACCACACTGACAACCATCACCCAGCCTTCAGTGGGCTCTACTGTTTTCCTGACTACAGCATCAGGCCTTACCTCAACATTCACTGTTTCCAGTTCCTCAGCAATGTCCGCAAGTGTCATTCCATCTTCCCCCAACATCCAGAATACAGAAACCTCAACCCTTGTGAGTACAACCATTGCCGTCAGTCCCACTGAAAGAACGACTCTCACAAGTACAAAGACGACCTTGACAAGTTCAGCCCTGACAAGATTTCCAGTGACGTACCCATTTTCCTCTTCCACGTCTGCCAGCAGTGACTTGACCACTGACATGGAGAGCATCTCCTCACTTCCAGCCATCACTAGTACACTCCACACAACAGCTGAATCCACCCCGGCACCCACTTCCATCACATCATTCACGACATCTGCAACCATGGAACCACCTTCATCCAGTGTAGCAACTACAGGCACAGGTCAGACCACCTTCACCAGCTCTACAGCCACATTCCCTGAGACCATCACACTGACTCCTACCACGAACATGTCCAGAGAATCTCTCATGACACCAATGACTTCTACTACCCCCATCACTTCTGCAATCACTCCCACAAATACAGTGACTTCTATGACAACTATGACCTCTCCTCCTACAACCACCAATTCTTTTACATCACTGAGCAGTAAGATTCTGTCTTCCACACCTGTCCCAAGCACAGAAGCAATCACCAGTGGCACCACAAACACAATCCCTCCGTCTACCTTGGTGACCACACTCCCTACTCCAAATGCCTCGTCTATGACTACGTCTGAGACCACCTATCCTAATTCTCCAACTGGTCCTGTTACAAACTCCATGAGCAAGATCTCCTATCCCACCACTATGACACAGACATCATCCACTGCAACTTCTCTTCCCCCCAACTCTCCCTCGGGCTCTACCACAGAAATAGCCAAAAGTCCTACCACAAACTTGGTAACAACTGCCATCAAGGCCACCTCACATAGTACCACCAGCTACACTTCTTCAACCATCTACTTCACAGCCAGCACATACACAAGTGCCATGACCTCAGTTTCCTTGGGTACTATGGTGACTTCTACATCCATGACCCCATCTACTGTGAGTACGAGTATCCCTACCTCACAACCAAAAACCATCAATTCCTCATCTGGGGGCATCACTGGTTCATTACCTATGATGACAGACCTTACCTCAGGGTACACCGTCTCCAGTATATCTGCAATTCCCACAACTGTCATTCCTACATCTCCCACTGTCCAGAATACAGAAACCTCAATCTTTGTCAGCATGACCTCTGCCACCACTCCCAGTGGGAGACCAACTTTCACAAGTACTGTGAACACTCCCACAAGGTCCCTCCTGACAAGCTTTCCAACGACACATTTATTCTCTTCTTCCATGTCTGAAAGCAGTGCCGGGACCACTCACACAGAGAGTATCTCCTCACCTCCAGCCACCACCAGTACACTCCACACAACAGCTGAATCCACCCCATCGTGCACTACCACCACGTCATTCATCACATCCACAACTATGGAACCACTTTCAACCATTGTAGCAACGACAGGCACAGTTAAGACCACCGTCACCAGCTCCACAGCCACATTCCGGGAGACCACCACACTGACTTCTACAACTGACATCTCCACAGAATCTCTCATGACAGCAATGACTTCTACTACCCGACTCACTTCTGCAATCACTTCCAAGACTACATTGACTTCTTTGAAGACTACTGCCTCCCGGCCCACAGCCAATAGTACGTTATCATCACTCACCAGTAGCATTTTGTTTTCCACACTTGTCCCCAGCACAGACATGATCACTAGTCATAGCACAAACCTTACCCGTTCATCTCCCTTGCTTGCCACACTCCCTACTACCATCACCAGGTCTACACCTACATCTGAGACCACATACCCTACTTCTCCTACCAGCACAGTGAAAGGCTCCACGACCAACATCAAGTATTCCACAAGTATGACAGGTACATTGTCTATGGAGACTTCTCTCCCACCCACCTCTTCCTCTCTCCCAACCACAGAAACAGCCACGACTCCTACCACAAATTTGGTAACCACTGAGATAACATCCCACAGTACTCCCAGCTTCTCTTCTTCAACCATCCACTCCACAGTCAGCACATCCACAACTGTCATCTCCTCAGGTCCCCCTACCTCGGGTACCATAGTGACTTCCATAACCGTGACTCCATCTTCTCTGAGTACAGACATCCCTTTGACAACACCAACAACTATCACTCACCATTCCGTGGGCTCTACTGAATCCTTGCTTACAGCAACTGACCTCACATCAGCATTCACTGTTTCCAGTTCCTCAGCAATGTCTAAAAGTGACATCCCATCTTCCCCCAGCATCCAGAATACAGAAACCTCATCCCTTGTCAGCATGACCTCTGCCACCATTCCCAGTGTGAGACCAACTTTTACAAGTACACACAACACTCTGACAAGTTCCCTCCTAACGACGTTCCCAGGGACATATTCATTTTCCTCTTCCATGTCTGCCAGCAGTGATGGGACCACTCACACAGAAACTATCACCTCACTTCCAGCCAGCACCAGTACACTCCACACCACAGCTGAATCCACCATGGCACACACTACCACCACCTCATTCACAACTTCCACAACTATGGAATCACCTTCATCCAGTGTAGCAACTACAAGCACAGGTCAGACCACCTTCTCCAGCTCTACAGCCACATTCACTGAGACCACCACATTGACTCCTACAACTGACTTTTCTAAAGAAACTCTCACAACAGCCATGACTTCTACTCCCCCCATCACTTCTTCAATCACTCCCACCAATACAGTGACTTCTATGACAACTATGACCTCCTGGCCCACAGCCACTAATACGTTGTCATCACTCACCACTAACATTTTATCTTCTACACCTGTCCCGAGCACAGAGAGGACCACCAGTCATACTACAAACATCAATCCTGTATCCACCTTGGTGACCACACTCCCCACTACCATCACCAGGTCTACACCTACATCTGAGACCACCTACCCTATTTCTTCCACCAGCACTGTCACAGAGTCCACGACTGAAATCACCTATTCCACTACTATGACAGAGACATCATCCACTGCCACCTCTCTTCCACTCACCTCTCCCTTGGTCTCAACCACAGAAACAGCCAAAACTCCTACCACAATCTTGGTAACCACCACCACCAAGACCACCTCACATAGTACCACTAGCTTCACGTCTTCAACCATCTACTCCACAGCCAGCACACACATCACTGCCATCACTTCAGTTCCCACTACCTTGGGTACCATGGTGACTTCTACATCCAGGATCCCATCTAGTCTCAGTACAGATATCCCTACCTCACAACCAACAACCATCACTCCCTCATCTGTGGGCATCACTGGTTCATTACCTATGATGACAGACCTCACCTCAGTGTACACAGTCTCCAGCATGTCTGCAAGGCCAACAACTGTCATTCCCTCATCTCCCACTGTCCAGAATACAGAAACCTCATCCTTTGTCAGCATGACCTCTGCCACTGCTCCCAGTGGGAGATCAACTTTCACAAGTACTGAGAACACTCCAACAAGGTCCCTCCTGTCAAGCTTTCCAATGACACATTCACTCTCTTCTATGTCTGCCAGCAGTGCCGGGACCACTCACACAGGGAGTATCTCCGCACCTCCAGCCACCACCAGTACACTCCACACAACAGCTGAATCCAGCCTGTCACCCACTATCACCACCTCATTCACCACATCCGCAACTATGGAACCACCTTCAACATCTGTAGCAACTACAGGCACAGGGCAGACCACCTTCCCCAGCTCTACAGCCATATTCCCTGAGACCACCACACTGATTCCTACAACTGACATTTCTACAGAATCTCTCACAACAGCCATGACTTCTACTTCTCCCATCACTTCTTCAGTCACTCCTGCCAATACAGTGACTTCTATGACATCAACGACTTCCTGTCCCACAGCCAGTAATACGTTATCATCACTCACCAGTAGCATTTTATATTCTACACCTGTCCAGAGCACAGAAACAATCACCAGTCATACCACCAACGCCACCCCTTTATCTACCTTGGTGACCACAGTCCCCACTACCATCACCAGGTCTACACCTAAATCTGAGGCCACCTACCATGCTTCTCCCACTAGCACAGTCACAGACTCCACGACCGACATCACCTACTCCACAAGTATGACAGGTACTTTGTTCACTGAGACGTCTCTCCCACCCACCTCTTCCTCCCTCCTAACCATAGAAACAGCCACGACTCCTACCACAACCTTGGTAACCACCACCCCTGAGACCACCTCCCACAGTATTCCCAGTTTCACTTCTTCAACCATCTACTCCATAATCAGTACAACCACGACTGCCATCTCCTCAGCTTCGCCTACCTCAGATATCATAGTGACTTCCACAACCATGACCCCATCTTCTCTGAGTACCGACATCCCTTTGACAACACCAACAACTATCTCCCACTCTTCTGTGGGCTCTACTGAATCCTTGACTACAACAGACCTCTCCTCAATATTTGCTGTTTCTAGTACATCAGCAATGTCCACAAGTGACATCCCATCTTCCTTCAGCATGCAGAACACAGAAACCTCATCACTTGTCAGCATGACCTCTGCCACCATTCCCAGTGAGAGACCAACTATCACAAGTACTGAGGGCATTCAGACAACTTCCCTCCTGACACGCTTTCCAGTGACGTATTCATTTTCCTCTTCCATGTCTGCCAGCAGTGTAGGGACCACTGACACCGAGAGTATCTCCTCACCTCCAGCCATCACCAGTACACTCCACACGACAGCTGAATCCACCCCGTCACCCACAACCATCACCTCATTCACAACATTTACAACGATGGAAACACCTTCATCCACTGTAGCAACTACAGGCACAGGTCAGACTACATTCACCAGTTCAACAGCCACATCCCCTGAGACCAACACATTGACTCCTACCCCTGACATTTCCACAGGATCTTTCAAAACAGCAGTGAGTTCTACTCCCCCCATCACTTCTTCAGTCACTTCCACATATACGGTGACTTCGATGACAATTACCACCCCTCTAGGGCCCACAGCCACTAATACGTTACCATCATTCACCAGTAGCGTTTCATCTTCTACGACTGTCCCAAGTACAGAAGCGATCGCTAGTGGTACCACAAACACCACCCCTCTATCTACCTTGGTGACCATATTCTCCAATTCTGACACCAGTTCTACACCTACATCTGAGACTACCTACCCTACTTCTCTTACTAGTGCTCTCACAGATTCCACGAACAGAATCACCTATTCCACCAGTGTGACAGGTACACTGTCCACTGTGACCTCTCTCCGACCCACCTCTTCCTCTCTCCCAACCACAATAACAGCCACAGTTCCTACCACAAACTTGGTAACCAAGACCACCAAGACCACCTCACACAGCACTCCCAGCTTCACTTCTGTGATCACCACCACCAAGACCACTTCACACAATATTCCCAGCTTCACTTCTCGGATCGGCACCACCGAGACCACCTCACACAGTTCTAGCTTCACTTCTCTGATCACCACCACGAAGACCACCTCACACAGTACTCCCAGCTTCACGTCTCCGATCGCCACCACCAAGACCTCCTCACACAGTTCTCCCAGCTTCACTTCTTCAATCGCCACCCTCGAGAACACCTCCCACGGTACTCCCAGCTTCACTTCTTCGATCACGACCACCTCACACAGTACTCCCAGATTCAGTTCTTCAATCGCCACCAGGGAGACCATCTCACACAGTACTTCCAGCTACACTCCTTCGATTGCCACCACGGAGACCAACAGTACTCCCAGCTTCACTTCTTTGATCGCCACGACCAAGATCACCACACACAGTACTCCCAGCTTGACTTCTTCGATCACTACCACTGAGACCACCTCACACAGTACTCCCAGCTTCACTTCTTCGATGGCCACCACCAAGACCACCTCACACAGTACTCCCAGCTTCACTTCTCCAATCGCCACCAGGGAGACCACCTCACACAGTACTCCAAGCTTCACTTCTTTGGTCAACACCACCAAGACCACTTCACATAGTACTCCAAGTTTCACTTCTTTGATCACCATCACCGAGACCACCTCACACAATATTTCCAGCTTCACTTCCTCGATTGCCACCACTGAGACCACCTCACACAGTACTCCCAGCATCACTTCTTTGATCATTACCACCAAGACTACCTCACACAGTACCCCCAGTTTCACTTCTATCGCCACCACAGAGACCACTTCACGCAGTACTACCAGCTTCACTTCTTCGACTGCCATCACAGAGACCACCTCACATAGTACTCCCAGCTTCACTTCATTGATCAACACCACCGAGACCACCTCACACAGTACTCCCAGCTTCTTTTCTTTGATCACCACCACCGAGACCGCATCCTATAGTACTTCTAGCTTCAGTTCTTTGATCACCACGACCAGGACCACATCTCAGAGTACTCCCAGCTTGACTTCTTCCATCACCACAGCTGAGACCATCTCATACAGTAGTCCCAGCTTCCCTTCTTTAATCACTATCACTAAGTCCACATCCCACAGTACTGCCAGCTTCAGTTCTTCAATCACCACCACTGAGACGAACTTACACAGTACTCCCAGCTTCACTTCTTCAATCACCACCACCGAAACTGCCTCACACAGTACTCCCAGCTTCACTTCTTCAATCACCACAACCAAGGCCACCTCACACAGTACTCCCAGCTTCACTTCTTCAATCACCACCACCGAGACCACCTCACACAATACTCCCAACATCACTACTTCAATCAGCACAACCGCGACCACATTCCACAGTACTCCCAGGTTCACTTCGTCAATCACCACCATTGAGACCCCCTCACACGGTACTCTCAGCTTCACATCTTCAATCACCAGCACTGAAACCACCTCACACAGTAGTCCCAGCTTCATTTCTTCAATTACCACCACCAAGATCACCTCACACAGTACTCCCCGCTTCACTTCTTCAATCACCACAGTGGAGACCCCCTCACACAGTACTCCCAGCTTCACTTCCTCAATTACTACTGCTGAGACCACCTCACATAGGACTTCCAGCTTCACTTTTTCGATCACCAACACCAAGACCACCTCACACAGTACTCCCATCTTCACTTCCTCAATCACCACCGAGACCAGCTCACACAGTTCTCCCAGCGTCACTTCTGCAATCACCACCACCGAGACCACCTCACTCAATACTCCCAGCTATACTTTTTCGATTGCCACCACCAAGAACACCTCACAGAGTACTCCCAGCTTCACTTCTTCTATCATTACCATGGAGACCATACCACACAGTACTCCCAGCTTCACTTCTTGTATCACTACAAACAAGACCATACCACACAGTACTCCCAGCTTGACTTCTGCGATCACAACCACCAAGACCACCTCAAACAGTATTCAAGGTTTCACTTTTTCAATCACCCCCACCGAGACCACCTCACACAGTACTCCCAGCTTCACTTCTTCAATCGCTGCCATGGAGACCACCTCACACCATACTCCCAGCTTCAATTCTGTGATCGCCACCTCCGAGACCAACTCACACAGTGCTGCTAGCTTCAGTTCTTTGATTGCCACCACTGAGACCACCTCACACAGTACTCCCAGCTTCACTTCTTTGATTGCCACCACTGAGACCATCTCACGGAGTACTCCCAGCTACACTTCTGCAATCACCACCACCGAGACCACCTCACACAGAACTCCCAGCTTCACTTCTTCAATCGCCACTGAGTCCACATCCCCCAGTACTGCCATCTTCACTTCTTCCATCACCACCACCGAGACCACCTCCAACAGTACTGCCAGCTTGACTTCTTCAATGACCACCACCGAGACCACCTCACACAGTACTCTCAGCTTCACTTCTTTGATCATCACCACTGAAACCACATCCCACAGTACCCCCAGCTTGATTTCTTCGATCACCAGCACCGAGACCATATCCCACAGTACTCCCAGCTTGACTTCTTCGATCACCACCACTGAGACTACATCACACAGTACTCCCAGCTTCACTTCTTCAATCACCATCACCGACTCCATATCCTACAGTAATCCCGGCTTCAATTCTTCCATCACCACCACCGAGACCACCTCACACCATACTCCCAACTTCCCTTCTTCAATCACAAACACCGAGACCATCTCACAGAGTACTTCCAACTTCACTTCTTCAACCACCACCACCAAGACCACGTCACGCAGTACTCCCAGCTTCACTTCTTCAAACACCACCACTGAGATGACCTCACACAGTACCCCCAGCTTCACTTCTTCGATAACCACTACTGAGACCACCTCACTCAGTACTCCCAACTTCACTTGTTTGATCACCGCCACCAACTCCACCTCACACAGTCCTCCGAGCTTCACTTCTTTGAGCGCCACCACAGAGACCACCTCACGCAGTACTCCCATCTTCACTTCTTCCATCACCACCACTGAGAGCACCTCACACAGTACTCCCAGCTTCACTTCATCGATCACTGGCATCAAGACCATCTCACACAATACTCCCAGCTTCAGTTCTTTGATCACCGCCACCGAGACCATATCACACAGTACTCCCAGCTTCAGCTCTTTGATCTCCACCACCGAGACCATATCAAACAGTACTCCCAGCTTCACTTCTTTGATCACCAGCACCGAGACCACATCCCACAGTTCTCCCAGCTTCACTTCTTCAATCACCACCATTGAGACCACATCCCACAGTACTCCCAGCTTGACTTCTTTGATCACTACAACCAAGACAACCACACAGAGTCCTCCGAGCTTCACTTCTTTGATCATCAGCACTGAGGCCACTTCACACAGTACTCCCAGCTTCACTTCTTCAATCACCACCACCGAGACCCCCTCACACAGTACTCACAGTTTCACTTCTTTGATCGCTATCACCGAGATCATCTCACACAGTACTCCCAGCCTCAGTTCATCGATCGCCACCACTGAGACCACCTCACACAGTACTCTCAGGTTCACTTCTGCAATCGCCAGCACCGAGACTATATCACACAGTACTCCCAGCTTGAATTCTCTGATCACCACCACCGAGATCACCTCACACAGTACTCCCAGCTTCAATTCTTCAATCACCGCCACTGAGACCCTATCACATAGTACTCCCAGCTTGACTTCTGCAATCACCAATACTGAGACCATGTCACACAGTATTCCAGGCTTCACTTCTTTGATCACCACCACAGAGACCACCTCAAACAGTTCTCCCAGCTTCACTTCTTCGATCACCAACACCAAGACTACCTCATACAGCCCTCCAGGGTTCACTTCTTCAATCCCCGCCACTGAGACTACCTCACACAGTCCTCCCGGCTTCACTTCTTCAATCACTACCACCGAGACCACCTCACACAGTACGTCCAGCTTGACTTCTTCAATCACCACCAAGAAGACCATCTCACACAATCCTCCTTCCAGCTTCACTTCTTCGATCACGACCATCGAGAGCCCCTCACACAGTACTCCCAGCTTAACTTCTTTGATCACTGCCACCAAGTCCACCACACACAATCCTCCAAGCTTCACTTCTGTGATCACCACCACAGGGAACACCTCACACAGTACTCCCATTTTCACTTCTTCAGTTGCCACCACCGAGAGCGCGTCACACAGTAATCCCAGCTTCACTTCATCAATCACCAGTACCAAGAGCATCTCACACAGTACTCCTAGCTTCAGTTCTTTGATCACCACCATGGAGACAACCTCACAGAGTTCTTCCAGCTTAAGTTCTTTGATCACCACCACCAAGTACACCCCATACAATCCTCCGAGCTTCACTGCTGCGATCACCGCCACAGGGATCACCTCACACAGTACTCCCATTTTCACTTCTTGGATCACCAACACTGAGACCACATCCCACAATACTTCCAGCTTGACTTCTTCAATCACCACCACAGAGACCGCATCCCACAGTACTTCCAGCTTCACTTCTTCGATCACCAGCACTGAGACCACATCTCACAGTACTCCCAGCTTGACTTCTTCAATCACTGCAACCGGGACCACCTCACACAGTACTCCCAGCTTCACTTCTTTAATCACCATCACTGAGTCCACATCCCACAGTACTACCAGCTTCACTTCTTCAATCACCACCACTGAGACCACCTCACACAGTACGCCCAGCTTCACTTCTTCAATCGCCACCACTGAGATCATCTCACATAGTACTCTCAGCTACAGTTCTTCAATCGCCACCACCGAGACACCCTCACACAGTACTCCCAGCTTCCCGTTTTCAATCATGACCACTGAGACCATATCACACAGTACTCCCAGCTTGAATTCTGCGATCATCACCACTGAGAGCATGTCACACAGTATTCCAGGCTTCGCTTCTTTGATCACCACCAGCGAGACCACCTCACACAGTCTTCCCAGCTTCACTTCCTCAAGCACCACCACTGAGACCCCTTCACATAGTCCTCCTGGCTTCTCTTCTTCGATTGCCACCTCCAAGACCACCTCAACCAGTCCTCCCAGATTCACCTCTGCGATTGCCACCACCGAGACCACCTCACACAGTACTCCCAGGTTCACTTCTGTGATTGCCAGCACCAAGATCACGTCACAGAGTACTCCCAGTTTGACTTCTGTGATCACCACCACCGGGACCAGCTCGCACAGTACCCTGGGCTTAAGTTCTTCGATTGCCACCACTGAGACAACCTCACACAGTACTGCCAGCTTCAGTTCTTCGATTGCCACCACCGAGACAACGTCACACAATACTCCTGGCTTCACTTCTTCGATTGTCACCACCGAGACAAGCTCACAGAGTACTACCAGCTTCACTTCTTCAGTCACCACCACTGAGACCACCTCACACAGTACTGCCAGCATCACTTCTTCGATCACCACCACCGAGATCATTTCACGCAGTACTTCCAGCTACACTTCTTCTATTGCCACCACTGAGACATCCTCACACATTACTCCCAGCTTCACTACTACGATCACCACCACCGAGAGCACATCCCACAGTAATCCCAGCTTGACTTCTGCCATCACCACCACTGAGACCAGGTCACACAGTCCTCCCATCTTCACTTCTTCAATCACCACCACAGAGACCACCTCACACAGTACTCCCAGCTTCACTTCTGCGATCACCACCACTGAGACCACCACACGCAGTCTTCCAGGCTTCACTTTTTCGATCGCCACCATCGAGACCACCTCACACAGTCCTCCGAGCTTCACTTCTTTAATCACTACCACGGAAACCCCCTCACACAGTAATCCCAGCTTCACTTCTTTCATCACCACCACCGAGTCCACCTCACACAGTCTTCCAGGCTTCACTTCTGTGATTGCCACCACAAAGACCACCTTACACAGTACCCCCATCTTCACTTCTTCCATCACCACCACCGAGACCACCTCGCACAATCCTCCAGGCTTCACTTTTTTGATCCCCACCACTGAGACCATCTCACACAGTCCTCCTAGCTTCACTTCTTCAATCACTATCATTGATACCCACTCACACAGTAATCCCAGCTTCACTTCTTTGATCACCACCACCAAGTCCACTTCACAAAGTCCTCTGGGCTTCACTTCTGCGATTGCCACCACAGGGATCACCCCACACAGTACTCCCATTTTCACTTCTTCGATCGCCACCACCAAGAGCACCTCACATAGTACTCCCAGCTTCACTTCATTGATCACCAGCACTGAGACCATCTCACAGAGTACTCCCAGCTTCAGTTCTTTGATGACCGCCACCGTGACCACATCCCACAGTACTCCCAGCTTAACTTCTTTGATCACCACCATCAAGTCTACCTCAAAGAATCCTCCGACCTTCACTTCTGCGATCGCCACCGCAGGGATCACCTCACGCAGTACTCCCATTTTCACTTCTTTGATCGCCACCACCAAGAGCACCTCACACAGTACTCCCAGCTTCACTTCATCGATCACCAGCACCGAGACCATCTCACACAGTACTCCCAGCTTCAGTTCTTTGATGACCGCCACCGAGACCACATCCCACAGTACTCCCAGCTTAACTTCTCTGATCACCACCACCAAGTCTACCTCACAGAATCCTCCGAGCTTCACTTCTGCGATTGCCACCACAGGGATCACCTCACGCAGTACTCCCATTTTCACTTCTTCAATCACAAACACCGAGAGCACCTCACGCAGTACTCCCAGCTTCACTTTTTCGATCACCAGCACCGAGACCACATCACACAGTACTCCCAGCTTCACTTCCTCGATCACCACCATCGAGACCACATCTCATAGTACTCCCAGCTTGACTTATTCAATCACTACAACCAGGACCACCTCACACAGTACTCCCAGCTTCACTTCTTTAATCATCACCACCGAGTCCACATTCCACAGTACTACCAGCTTCACTTCTTCAATCACCACCACTGACAACACCTCACACAGTATGCCCAGCTTCACTTCCTCGATCGCCACCACTGAGATCATCTCACACAGTACTCCCAGCTTCCCTTCTTCAATCACGAACACTGAGACCACATCACACAGGACTCCCAGCTTCACTTTTGCAATCACCACCACTGAGACCATGTCACACAGTATTCCAGGCTTCATTTCTTCAATCACCACCACCGAGACTACCTCACACCTTCCTCCCAGGTTCACTTCTTTGATCACCACCACCAAGACCACCTCACACAGTCCTCCCAGCGTCACTTCTTTGATCACCAGAACTGAGACCACCTCACACAGTCCTCCCAGCTTCACTTCTTCAAGCACCACCACTGAGACCCCTTCACACAGTACTCCTGGCTTCTCTTCTTCAATTGCCACCTCCAAGACCACCTCAACCGGTCCTCTCAGATTCACCTTTGTGATTGGCACCACCAAGACCACTTCATACAGTACTCCCAGGTTCACTTCTGTGATTGCCAGCACCAAGACCACCTCACACAGCACTCCCAGTTTGACTTCTCTGATCACCACCACCGGGACCAGCTCACACAGTACCCTCGGCTTAAGTTCTTCGATCGCCACCACCGATACAACCTCACACAGTACTGCCAGCTTCACTTCTTCGATTGCCACCACTGAGACCATGTCACAGAATACTCCTGGATTCACTTCTTCAATTGCCACCACCGAGATCACCTCACACAGTACTCCCAGCTTCACTTCTTCAATCACCACCATGGCGACAACCTCACAGAGTGGTCCCAGCTTCACTTCTTTGATCACCGTCACTGGGTCGACATCCCACAGTACTGCCAGCTTCACTTCTTCAATCACCACCACTGAGACCACCTCATACAGTACTCCCAGCATCACTTCTTCAATCACCACCACCGAGAGGACATCCCACAGCACTCCCAGCTACACTTCTTCGATTGCCACCAGTGAGACACCCTCACACACTGTTCTCAGCTTCACTTCTTCGATCACAACCACCGACAGCACATCCCACAGTAATCCCAGCTTGACTTCTACTATCACCACCACTGAGACCAGGTCACACAGTCCTCCCATCTTCACTTCTTCGATCACCACCATAGAGACCACCTCACACAGTACTCCCAGCTTCCCTTCGTTGATGACCACCACCGAGACCACGTCACTCAGTCCTCCAGGCTTCACTTTTTCGATCTCCACCACCGAGATCACCTCACACAGTACTCCCAGCTTCACTTCTTCAATCACCACCACGGAGACAACCTCACAGAGTTCTCCCAGCTTCACTTCTTTGATCACCATCACTGGGTCCACATCCCACAGTACTGCCAGCTTCACTTCCTCAATCTGCACCACTGAGACCACCTCACACAGTACTCCCAGCATCACTTCTTCAATCACCACCACCGAGAGGACATCCCACAGCACTCCCAGCTACACTTCTTGGATCGCCACCAGTGAGACACCCTCACAAACTGTTCCTAGCTTCACTTCTTCGATCACCACCACCGACAGCACATCCCACAGTAATCCCAGCTTGACTTCTGCCATCACCACCACTGAGACCAGGTCACACAGTCCTCCCATATTCACTTCTTCGATCACCACCATAGAGACCACCTCACACCGTACTCCCAGCTTCACTTCGTCGATGACCACCACTGAGACCACCTCACTCAGTCCTCCAGCCTTCACTTTTTCGATCTCCACCACCGAGACCTACTCACACAGTCCTCCCAGCTTCACTTCTTCAATCACTACCACCGAAACCCCCTCACACAGTCCTCCCAGCTTCACTTCTTTGATCACCACCACGGAGTCCACCTCATACAGTCCTCTGAGCTTCACTTCTGTGATCACCACCACAGAGAGCACCTCACACAGTACTCCCAGCTTCACTTCTTCGATTGCCACCACTGAGACCACCTCACACAGTCCTCCCAGCTTCACTTCTTTGATCACTATCAGCGAGACCCCCTCACACAGTAATCCCAGCTTCACTTCTTTGATCACCACCACTGAGTCCACCTCACACAGTCCTCCAAGCTTCACTTCTGCAATCGCCACCACAGGGATCACCTCACACAGTACTCCCATTTTCACTTCTTTGATCGCCACCACCGAGAGCACCTCACACAGTACTCCCAGCTTTACTTCATCGATCACCAGCACTGAGACCATCTCACACAGTACTCCCAGCTTCAGTTCTTTGATCACTGCCACCAAGACCGCATCCCACAGTACTCCCAGCTTAACTTCTTTGATCACCACCACCAAGTCCACCCCACACAATGCTTCAAACTTCACTTCTGTGAGTGCCACCACAGGGATCACCTCACGCAGTACTCCCATTTTCACTTCGTCGATCGCCACCACCGACAGCACCTCACACAGTACTCCCAGCCTCACTTCTTTGGTCACCAGCACTGAGATCGCATCCCACAGTACTCCCAGCTTCACTTCTTTGATCACCACCATCGAGACCACATCCCACAGTACTCCCAGCTTGACTTCTTCCATCACTACAACCGGGACCACCTCACACAGTACTCCCAGCTTCACTTATTTAACCACTATCACCGAGTCCACATCCCACAGTACTACCAGCTTCACTTCTTCAATCACCACCACTGAGACCACCTCACACAGCATGCCGAGCTTCAATTCTTCGATTGCCACCACTGAGATCATCTCACGTAGTACTCCTAGCTACACTTCTTTAATCGCCACCACCGAGGCACCCTCACACAATACTCCCAGCTTCCCTTCTTCAATCACGACCACTCTGTCCATATCACACAGTACTCCCAGCTTGACTTCTGCGATCACCACCACTGAGACCATATCACACAGTATTCCAGGCTTCACTCCTTCTATCATCTCACCTAGTACTCCCAGCTACACTTCTTTGATCACCACCACCGAGACACCCTCACACAGTACTCCCAGCTTCCCTTCTTCAATCACGACCACTCAGTCCGCATCACACAGTACTCCCAGCTTAACTTCTGCGATCACCACCACTGAGGCCATGTCACACAGTATTCCAGTCTTCACTTCTTTGATCACCACCACTGAGACTACCTCACACCTTCCTCCCAGGTTCACTTCTTTGATCACCACCACCAAGACCACCTCACACAGTCCTCTCAGCTTCACTGCTTTGATCACCAGCACCAAGACCACCTCACACAGTACTTCCAGCTTCACTTCTTCGATCGCCACCACCGAGACCACCTCACACAGTCCTCCCAGCTTCACTTCTTCAAGCACCACCATTGAGACCCATTCACACAGTACTCCCGGCTTCTCTTCTTCAATTGCCACCTCCAAGACCACCTCAACCAGTCCTCCCAGATTCACCTTTGCGATCGCCACCACCAAGACCACCTTACACAGTACTCCCAGGTTCACTTTGGCGATTGCCAGCACCAAGACCACCTCACACAGTACTCCCAGCTTCAGTTCTTTTATCACTGCCACCGAGACCATGTCACACAGTACTCCCAGCCTCACTTCTTTGATCACTACCATTGAGACCACATCGCACTGTACTCCTAGCTTGACTTCTTCGATCACTACAAGCGGGACCATCTCACACAGTACTCCCAGCTTCACTTCTTTAATCACCATCACTGAATCCACATCCCACAGTACTACCAGTTTCCCTTCTTCAATCACCACCACTGAGACCACCTCACACAGTACACCCAGCTTCACTTCTTTGATTGCCACCACTGAGATCGTCTCACGTAGTATTCCCAGCTACACCTCTTCAATCGCCACCACTGAGACACCCTCACACAGTACTCCCAGCTTCCCTTTTTCAATCACGACCACTGAGACCATATCACACAGTACTCCCAGCTTGAATTCTGCGATCACCACCACTGAGACCATGTCACACAGTATTCCAGGCTTCGCTTCTTCGATCACCACCAGCGAGACTACCTCACCCTTTCCTCCCAGGTTCACTTCTTTGATCACCACCACCGAGACTACCTCACACAGTCCTCCCAGCTTCACTGCTTCGCTCACCAGCACCGAGACCACCTCACACAGCCCTCTCAGCTTCACTTCCTCAAGCATCACCACTGAGACCCTTTCACGTAGTCGTCCTGGCTTCTCTTCTTCGATTGCCACCTCCAAGACCACCTCAATGAGTCCTCCCAAATTCACCTCTGCAATCGCCACCACCAAGACCACCTCACACGGTACTCCCAGGTTCACTTCTGCGATTGCCAGCACCAAGATCACTTCACAGAGTACTCCCAGTTTGACTTCTCTGATCACGACCACCGGGACCAGCTCACACAGTACCCTCGGCTTAAGTTCTTCAGTCGACACCACCAAGACAACCTCACACAGTACTGCCAGCTTCACTTCTTTGATTGCCACTACTGAGACCACATCACACAATACTCCTGGCTTCACTTCTTCCATCGCCACCACCGAGATCACCTCACACAGTACTCCCAGCTTCACTTCTTCAATCACCACCATGGAGACAACCTCACGGAGTTCTCCCAGCTTCACTTCTTTGATCACCATCACTGGGTCCACATCCCAAAGTATTGCCAGCTTCACTTCTTCAATCACCACCACTGAGACCACCTCACACAGTACTCCCAGCATCACTTCTTCAGTCACCACCGCCGAGAGGACATCCCACAGCACTCCCAGCTACACGTTTTCGATCGCCACCAGTGAGACACCCTCACACACTGTTCCCAGCTTCACTTCTTTGATCACCACCACCAACAGCACATCCCACAGTAATCCCAGCTTGACTTCTGCCATCACCACCACTGAGACCAGGTCACACAGTCCTCCCATCTTCACTTCTGTGATCACCACCACAGAGACCACCTCACACAGTACTCGCAGCTTCACTTCTTCAATCACCACCACCGTGACCACCTCACACAGTCCTCCAGGCTTCACTTTTTCGATCCCCACCACCGAGACCACCTCACACAGTCCACCCAGCTTCACTTCTTCAATCTCTATCACCAAAACCCCCTCACACAGTCCTCCAAGCTTCACTTCTTTCATCACCACCACCAAGTCCACCTCACACAGTCCTCCCAGCTTCACTTCTTTCATCACCACCACCAAGTCCACCTCACACGGTCCTCTGAGCTTCAGTTCTGTGATCACCAACACAGAGACCACCTCACACAGTGCTCCCAGCTTCACTTCTTCAATCGCCACCGCTGAGACTACCTCACAAAGTCCTCAAGGCTTCACGTTTTGGATCCCCACCACAGAGACCACCTCACGCAGTCCTCCCAGCTTCACTTCTTTGATCACTACCACCGAGACCCCCTCACACAGTAATCCCAGCTCCACTTCTTCGATCACCACCACAGAGTCCACCTCACACAGTCCTCCAAGCTTCACTTCTGCAATCGCCACCACAGGGATCACCTCACACAGTACTCCCATTTTCACTTCTTCGATCGCCACCACCGAGAGCACCTCACACAGTACTGCCAGCTTCACTTCATCGATCACCAGCACCGAGACCATCTCACACAGTACTCCCAGCTTCAGTTCTTTGATCACCGCCACCAAGACCACATCTCACAGTACTCCCAGCTTAACTTCTTTGGTCACCACCACCAAGTCTACCTCACGGAATCCTCCGAACTTCACTTCTGCGATCGCCACCACAGGGATCACCTCACGCAGTACTCCCGCTTTCACTTCTTCGATCACAACCACCGAGAGCACCTCACACAGTACTCCCAGCTTCACTTTTTCGACCACCAGCACCGAGACCACATCGCACAGTACTCCCAGCTTCACTTCCTTGATCACCACCATCGAGACCACATCCCACAGTACTCCCAGCTTGACTTATTCGATCACTACAACCAGGAACAACTCACACAGTACTCCCAGCTTCACTTCTTTAATCACCATCACAGAGTCCACATCCCACAATACTGCCAGCTTCACTTCTTCAATCACCACCACTGGCAACACCTCACACAGTATGCCGAGCTTCACTTCTTCAATCGCCACCACTGAGATCATCTCACACAGTACTCCCAGCTACACTTCTTCCATCACTACCACTGAGACACCCTCACACAGTTCTCCCAGCTTCCCTTCTTCAATCACGAACACTGAGACCATATCACACAGGACTCCCAGCTTGACTTCTGCAATCACCACCACTGAGACCATGTCACACAGTATTCCAGGCTTCATTTCCTCAATCACCACCACCAAGACTACCTCACACCTTTCTCCCAGGTTCACTTCTTTGATCACCACCACCGAGACCACCTCACACAGTCCTCCCAGCTTCACTTCTTTGATCAACAGCACCGAGACCACCTCACACAGTCCTCCTAGCTTCACTTCTTCAAGCACCACCACTGAGACCCCTTCACACAGTACTCCTGGCTTCTCTTCTTCAATTGCCACCTCCAAGACCACCTCAACCAGTCCTCCCAGATTCACCTTTGCGATTGCCACAACCAAGACCACCTCACACAGTACTCCCAGGTTTACTTCTGTGATTGCCAGCACCAAGACCACCTCACACAGTACTCCCAGTTTGAATTCTCTGATCACCACCACCGGGACCAGCTCACACAGTACCCTCAGCTTAAGTTCTTCGGTCACCACCACCAAGACAACCTCACACAGTCGTGCCAGCTTCACTTCTTCGATGGCCACCACTGAGACCACATCACAGAATACTCCCGGCTTCACTTCTTCGATCGCCACCACCGAGATCACCTCACACAGTACTCCCAGCTTCACTTCTTCGATCACCACCACCAAGAGCACATCCCACAGTAATCCCAGCTTGACTTCTGCCATCGTCACCACTGAGACCAGGTCACACAGTCCTCCCATCTTTACTTCTTCGATCACCACCACAGAGACCACCTCACACAGTACTCCCAGCTTCACTTCTTCGATTGCCACTGCGGAGACCACCTCACACAGTCCTCCCAGCTTCACTTCTTTGATCACTACCAGCGAGACCCCCTCACACAGTAATCCCAGCTTCACTTTGATCACCACCACTGAGTCCACCTCACACAGTCCTCCAAGTTTCACTTCTGTGATTGCCACCACAGGGATCACCTCACACAGTACTCTCATTGTCACTTCTTTGATCACCACCACCAAGAGCACCTCACGCGGTACTCCCAGCTTCACTTCATCGATCAGCAGCACAGAGACCATCTCACACAGTACTCCCAGCTTCAGTTCCTTGATCACTGCCACCAAGACCACATCCCACAGTACTCCCAGCTTAACTTCTTTGATCACCACCACCAAGTCCACCCCACAAAATCCTTCAAGCTTCACTTCTGCGATCACCACCAGAGCGATCACCTCACGCAGTACTCCCATTTTCACTTCTTCAATCGCCACCACCGAGATCACCTCACACAGTACTCCCAGCTTCACTTCTTCAATCACCACCACTGAGACAACCTCACAGAATTCTCCCAGCTTCACTTCTTTGATCACCATCACTGGGTCCACATCCCACAGTACTGCCAGCTTCACTTCCTCAATCACCACCACTGAGACCACCTCACACAGTACTCCCAGCATCACTTCTTCAATCACCACCACCGAGAAGACATCCCACAGCACTCCCAGCTACACTTCTTTGATAGCCACCAGTGAGGCACCCTCATGCACTGTTCCCACCTTCACTTCTTCGATCACCACCACCGAAAGCACATCCCACAGTAATCCCAGCTTGACTTCTGACATCACCACCACTGAAACCAGGTCACACTGTCCTCCCATCTTCACTTCTTGGATCACCATCACCGAGACCACCTCACACAGTCCTCCCAGCTTCACTTCTTGGATCACCAGCACCGAGACCACCTCACACAGTCCTCCCAGCTTCACTTCTTCAGGCACCACCACTGAGACCCCTTCACACAGTACTCCTGGCTTCTCTTCTTCGATTGCCACCTCCAAGACCATCTCAACCAGTCCTCCCAGATTCACCTTTGTGATCGCCACCACCAAGACCACCTCACACAGTACTCCCAGGTTTACTTCTGTGATTGCCAGCACCAAGACCACCTCACACAGTACTCCCAGTTTGAATTCTCTGATCACCACCACTGGGACCAGCTCACACAGTACCCTCGGCTTAAGTTCTTCGATCGCCACCACCGAGACAACCTCACACAGTACTGCCAGCTTCAGTTCTTCGATTGCCACCACTGAGACCACATCACACAATACTCCCGGATTCACTTCTTCAATCGCCACCACCGAGATCACCTCAGACAGTATTCCCAGCTTCACTTCTTCAATCACCACCATGGAGACAACCTCACAGAGTTCTCCCAGCTTCATTTCTTTGATCACCATCACTGGGTCCACATCCCACAGTTCTGCCAGCTTAACTTCTTCAATCACCACCACTGAGACCACCTCACACAGTACTCCCAGCATCGCTTCTTCAATCACCACCACCGAGAGGACATCCCACAGCACTCCCAGCTACACTTCTTCGATCGCCACCAGTGAGACACCCTCACACACTGTTCCCAGCTTCACTTCTTCGATCACCACTGCCAAGAGCACATCCCACAGTAATCCCAGCTTGAGTTCTGCCATCATCACCACTGAGACCAGGTCACGCAGTCCTCCCATCTTTACTTCTTCGATCACCACCACAGAGACCACCTCACACAGTCCTCCCAGCTTCACTTCTTTGATCGCCACCACAGAGTCCACCTCACACAGTCCTCCCATCTTTACTTCTTCGATCACCACCACAGAGACCACCTCACACAGTACTCCCAGCTTCACTTCTTTGATCACCACCATCGAGGCCACATCCAACAGTACTCCCAGCTTGACTTCTTTGATCACTACAACCGAGACCACCTCACACAGTCCTCCCAGCTTCACTTATTTAACCACCATCACCGAGTCCACATCCCACCTTAGTACCAGCCTCACTTCTTCAATCACCACCACTGAGACCACCTCACACAGTATGCTGAGCTTCACTTCTTTGATCGCCACCACTGAGATCGTCTTACATAGTACTCCCAGCTACACTTCTTCGATTGCCACCTCGGAGACACCCTCACACAGTACTCCCAGCTTCCCTTCTTCAATCACGACCACTCAGTCCATATCACACAGTACTCCCAGCTTGAGTTCTGCGATCACCACCACTGAGGCCATTTCACATAGTATTCCAGGCTTCACTTCTTTGATCACCACTGCTGAGGCTACCTCACACCTTCCTCCCAGGTTCACTTCTTTGATCACCACCACCAAGACCACCTCACACAGTCCTCCCAGCTTCACTGCTTCAATCACCAGCACCAAGACGACCTCACATAGTACTCCTGGCTTCACTTCTTTGATCGCCACCACTGAGACCACCTCACACAGTTCTCCCAGCTTCACTTCTTCAAGCACCACCACTGAGATCCCTTCACACAGTACTCCCGGCTTCTCTTCTTCAATTGCCACTTTCAAGACCACCTCAACCAGTCCTCCCAGATTCACCTTTGCGATCTCCACCACCAAGACCACCTTACACAGTACCCCCAGGTTCACTTTGGCGATTGCCAGTACCAAGACCACCTCACACAGTACTCCCAGCTTCAGTTCTTTTATCACCACCACTGAGACCATATCACACAGTACTCCCAGCCTCACTTCTTCGATCACCACCATCGAGACCACATCGCACTGTACTCCTAGCTTGAGTTCTTCAATCACTACAAGCGAGACCACCTCACATAGTACTCCCAGCTTCACTTCTTTAATCACCATCACGGAGTCCACATCCCACAGTACTACCAGTTTCCCTTCTTCAATCACCACCACTGAGATCACCTCACACAGTACCCCCAGCTTCACTTCCTCGATCGCCACCACCGAGATCACCTCACACAGCACTCCCAGCTTCACTTCTTCAATCACCACCATGGAGACAACCTCACGGAGTTCTCCGAGCTTCACTTCTTTGATCACCATCACTGGGTCCACATCCCAAAGTACTGCCAGCTTCACTTCTTCAATCACCACCACTGAGACCACCTCACACAGTACTGCCAGCATCACTTCTTCGATCACCACCACCGAGATCATTTCACGCAGTACTTCCAGCTACACTTCTTCTATTGCCACCACTGAGACACCCTCACACATTACTCCCAGCTTCACTTCTACGATCACCACCACCGAGAGCACATCCCACAGTAATCCCAGCTTGACTTCTGCCATCACCACCACTGAGACCAGGTCACACAGTCCTCCCATCTTCACTTCTTCAATCACCACCACAGAGACCACCTCACACAGTACTCCCAGCTTCACTTCTGCGATCACCACCACTGAGACCACCACACGCAGTCTTCCAGGCTTCACTTTTTCGATCGCCACCACCGAGATCACCTCACACAGTCCTCCCAGCTTCACTTCTTTAATCACTACCACGGAAACCCCCTCACACAGTAATCCCAGCTTCACTTCTTTCATCACCACCACTGAGTCCACCTCACACAGTCTTCCAGGCTTCACTTCTGTGATTGCCACCACAAAGACCACCTTACACAGTACCCCCATCTTCACTTCTTCCATCACCACCACCGAGACCACCTCGCACAATCCTCCAGGCTTCACTTTTTTGATCCCCACCACTGAGACCATCTCACACAGTCCTCCTAGCTTCACTTCTTCAATCACTATCATTGATACCCACTCACACAGTAATCCCAGCTTCATTTCTTTGATCACCACCACCAAGTCCACTTCACAAAGTCCTCTGGGCTTCACTTCTGCGATTGCCACCACAGGGATCACCCCACACAGTACTCCCATTTTCACTTCTTCGATCGCCACCACCAAGAGCACCTCACATAGTACTCCCAGCTTCACTTCATTGATCACCAGCACTGAGACCATCTCACAGAGTACTCCCAGCTTCAGTTCTTTGATGACCGCCACCGTGACCACATCCCACAGTACTCCCAGCTTAACTTCTTTGATCACCACCATTAAGTCTACCTCAAAGAATCCTCCGACCTTCACTTCTGCGATCGCCACCACAGGGATCACCTCATGCAGTACTCCCATTTTCACTTCTTTGATCGCCACCACCAAGAGCACCTCACACAGTACTCCCAGCTTCACTTCATCGATCACCAGCACCGAGACCATCTCACACAGTACTCCCAGCTTCAGTTCTTTGATGACCGCCACCGAGACCACATCCCACAGTACTCCCAGCTTAACTTCTCTGATCACCACCACCAAGTCTACCTCACAGAATCCTCCGAGCTTCACTTCTGCGATTGCCACCACAGGGATCACCTCACGCAGTACTCCCATTTTCACTTCTTCAATCACAAACACCGAGAGCACCTCACGCAGTACTCCCAGCTTCACTTTTTCGATCACCAGCACCGAGACCACATCACACAGTACTCCCAGCTTCACTTCCTCGATCACCACCATCGAGACCACATCTCATAGTACTCCCAGCTTGACTTATTCGATCACTACAACCAGGACCACCTCACACAGTACTCCCAGCTTCACTTCTTTAATCATCACCACCGAGTCCACATTCCACAGTACTACCAGCTTCACTTCTTCAATCACCACCACTGACAACACCTCACACAGTATGCCCAGCTTCACTTCTTCGATCGCCACCACTGAGATCATCTCACACAGTACTCCCAGCTTCCCTTCTTCAATCACGAACACTGAGACCACATCACACAGGACTCCCAGCTTCACTTTTGCAATCACCACCACTGAGACCATGTCACACAGTATTCCAGGCTTCATTTCTTCAATCACCACCACCGAGACTACCTCACACCTTCCTCCCAGGTTCACTTCTTTGATCACCACCACCAAGACCACCTCACACAGTCCTCCCAGCGTCACTTCTTTGATCACCAGAACTGAGACCACCTCACACAGTCCTCCCAGCTTCACTTCTTCAAGCACCACCACTGAGACCCCTTCACACAGTACTCCTGGCTTCTCTTCTTCAATTGCCACCTCCAAGACCACCTCAACCGGTCCTCTCAGATACACCTTTGTGATTGGCACCACCAAGACCACTTCATACAGTACTCCCAGGTTCACTTCTGTGATTGCCAGCACCAAGACCACCTCACACAGCACTCCCAGTTTGACTTCTCTGATCACCACCACCGGGACCAGCTCACACAGTACCCTCGGCTTAAGTTCTTCGATCGCCACCACCGATACAACCTCACACAGTACTGCCAGCTTCACTTCTTCGATTGCCACCACTGAGACCATGTCACAGAATACTCCTGGATTCACTTCTTCAATTGCCACCACCGAGATCACCTCACACAGTACTCCCAGCTTCACTTCTTCAATCACCACCATGGCGACAACCTCACAGAGTGCTCCCAGCTTCACTTCTTTGATCACCATCACTGGGTCGACATCCCACAGTACTCCCAGCATCACTTCTTCAATCACCACCACCGAGAGGACATCCCACAGCACTCCCAGCTACACTTCTTTGATTGCCACCAGTGAGACACCCTCACACACTGTTCTCAGCTTCACTTCTTCGATCACGACCACCGACAGCACATCCCACAGTAATCCCAGCTTGACTTCTGCTATCACCACCACTGAGACCACGTCACACAGTCCTCCCATCTTCACTTCTTCGATCACCACCATAGAGACCACCTCACACAGTACTCCCAGCTTCACTTCGTTGATGACCACCACCGAGACCACCTCCCTCAGTCCTCCAGGCTTCACTTTTTCGATCTCCACCACCGAGATCACCTCACACAGTACTCCCAGCTTCACTTCTTCCATCACCACCACGGAGACAACCTCACAGAGTTCTCCCAGCTTCACTTATTTAACCACTATCACCGAGTCCACATCCCACAGTACTACCAGCTTCACTTCTTCAATCACCACCACTGAGACCACCTCACACAGTATGCCGAGCTTCAATTCTTCGATTGCCACCACTGAGATCATCTCACGTAGTACTCCTAGCTACACTTCTTTAATCGCCACCACTGAGGCACCCTCACACAATACTCCCAGCTTCCCTTCTTCAATCACGACCACTCTGTCCATATCACACAGTACTCCCAGCTTGACTTCTGCAATCACCACCACTGAGACCATATCACACAGTATTCCAGGCTTCACTCCTTCTATCATCTCACCTAGTACTCCCAGCTACACTTCTTTGATCACCACCACCGAGACACCCTCACACAGTACTCCCAGCTTCCCTTCTTCAATCACGACCACTCAGTCTGCATCACACAGTACTCCCAGCTTAACTTCTGCGATCACCACCACTGAGGCCATGTCACACAGTATTCCAGTCTTCACTTCTTTGATCACCACCACTGAGACTACCTCACACCTTCCTCCCAGGTTCACTTCTTTGATCACCACCACCAAGACCACCTCACACAGTCCTCTCAGCTTCACTGCTTTGATCACCAGCACCAAGACCACCTCACACAGTACTTCCAGCTTCACTTCTTCGATCGCCACCACCGAGACCACCTCACACAGTCCTCCCAGCTTCACTTCTTCAAGCACCACCATTGAGACCCATTCACACAGTACTCCCGGCTTCTCTTCTTCAATTGCCACCTCCAAGACCACCTCAACCAGTCCTCCCAGATTCACCTTTGCGATCGCCACCACCAAGACCACCTTACACAGTACTCCCAGGTTCACTTTGGCGATTGCCAGCACCAAGACCACCTCACACAGTACTCCCAGCTTCAGTTCTTTTATCACTGCCACCGAGACCATGTCACACAGTACTCCCAGCCTCACTTCTTTGATCACTACCATTGAGACCACATCGCACTGTACTCCTAGCTTGACTTCTTCGATCACTACAAGCGGGACCATCTCACACAGTACTCCCAGCTTCACTTCTTTAATCACCATCACTGAATCCACATCCCACAGTACTACCAGTTTCCCTTCTTCAATCACCACCACTGAGACCACCTCACACAGTACACCCAGCTTCACTTCTTTGATTGCCACCACTGAGATCGTCTCACGTAGTACTCCCAGCTACACCTCTTCAATCGCCACCACTGAGACACCCTCACACAGTACTCCCAGCTTCCCTTTTTCAATCACGACCACTGAGACCATATCACACAGTACTCCCAGCTTGAATTCTGCGATCACCACCACTGAGACCATGTCACACAGTATTCCAGGCTTCGCTTCTTCGATCACCACCAGCGAGACTACCTCACCCTTTCCTCCCAGGTTCACTTCTTTGATCACCACCACCGAGACTACCTCACACAGTCCTCCCAGCTTCACTGCTTCGCTCACCAGCACCGAGACCACCTCACACAGCCCTCTCAGCTTCACTTCCTCAAGCATCACCACTGAGACCCTTTCACGTAGTCGTCCTGGCTTCTCTTCTTCGATTGCCACCTCCAAGACCACCTCAATGAGTCCTCCCAAATTCACCTCTGCAATCGCCACCACCAAGACCACCTCACACGGTACTCCCAGGTTCACTTCTGCGATTGCCAGCACCAAGATCACTTCACAGAGTACTCCCAGTTTGACTTCTCTGATCACGACCACCGGGACCAGCTCACACAGTACCCTCGGCTTAAGTTCTTCAGTCGACACCACCAAGACAACCTCACACAGTACTGCCAGCTTCACTTCTTTGATTGCCACTACTGAGACCACATCACACAATACTCCTGGCTTCACTTCTTCCATCGCCACCACCGAGATCACCTCACACAGTACTCCCAGCTTCACTTCTTCAATCACCACCATGGAGACAACCTCACGGAGTTCTCCCAGCTTCACTTCTTTGATCACCATCACTGGGTCCACATCCCAAAGTATTGCCAGCTTCACTTCTTCAATCACCACCACTGAGACCACCTCACACAGTACTCCCAGCATCACTTCTTCAGTCACCACCGCCGAGAGGACATCCCACAGCACTCCCAGCTACACGTTTTCGATCGCCACCAGTGAGACACCCTCACACACTGTTCCCAGCTTCACTTCTTTGATCACCACCACCAACAGCACATCCCACAGTAATCCCAGCTTGACTTCTGCCATCACCACCACTGAGACCAGGTCACACAGTCCTCCCATCTTCACTTCTGTGATCACCACCACAGAGACCACCTCACACAGTACTCCCAGCTTCACTTCTTCAATCACCACCATGGCGACAACCTCACAGAGTGCTCCCAGCTTCACTTCTTTGATCACCGTCACTGGGTCGACATCCCACAGCACTCCCAGCTACACTTCTTCAATCGCCACCAGTGAGACACCCTCACACACTGTTCCCAGCTTCACTTCTTCGATCACCACTGCCAAGAGCACATCCCACAGTAATCCCACCTTGAGTTCTGCCATCATCACCACTGAGACCAGGTCACGCAGTCCTCCCATCTTTACTTCTTCGATCACCACCACAGAGACCACCTCACACAGTACTCCCAGCTTCACTTCTTCGATCACCACCACCGAGACCACCTCACACAGTCCTCCAGGGTTCACTTTTTCAATCTCCCCCACTGAGACCACCTCACACAGTCCTCCCAGCTTCACTTCTTCAATCACTACCACCGAAACCCCCTCACACAGTCCTCCCAGCTTCACTTCTTTGATCGCCACCACAGAGTCCACCTCACACAGTCCTCCCATCTTTACTTCTTCGATCACCACCACAGAGACCACCTCACACAGTACTCCCAGCTTCACTTCTTTGATCGCCACCACAGAGTCCACCTCACACAGTCCTCCCATCTTTACTTCTTCGATGATCACCACAGAGACCACCTCACACAGTACTCCCAGCTTCACTTCTTTGATCACCACCATCGAGGCCACATCCAACAGTACTCCCAGCTTGACTTCTTTGATCACTACAACCGAGACCACCTCACACAGTCCTCCCAGCTTCACTTATTTAACCACCATCACCGAGTCCACATCCCACCTTAGTACCAGCCTCACTTCTTCAATCACCACCACTGAGACCACCTCACACAGTATGCTGAGCTTCACTTCTTTGATCGCCACCACTGAGATCGTCGTACGTAGTACTCCCAGCTACACTTCTTCGATTGCCACCTCCGAGACACCCTCACACAGTACTCCCAGCTTCCCTTCTTCAATCACGACCACTCAGTCCATATCACACCGTACTCCCAGCTTGAGTTCTGCGATCACCACCACTGAGGCCATTTCACATAGTATTCCAGGCTTCACTTCTTTGATCACCACTGCTGAGGCTACCTCACACCTTCCTCCCAGGTTCACTTCTTTGATCACCACCACCAAGACCACCTCACACAGTCCTCCCAGCTTCACTGCTTCAATCACCAGCACCAAGACGACCTCACATAGTACTCCTGGCTTCACTTCTTTGATCGCCACCACTGAGACCACCTCACACAGTTCTCCCAGCTTCACTTCTTCAAGCACCACCACTGAGATCCCTTCACACAGTACTCCCGGCTTCTCTTCTTCAATTGCCACTTTCAAGACCACCTCAACCAGTCCTCCCAGATTCACCTTTGCGATCTCCACCACCAAGACCACCTTACACAGTACCCCCAGGTTCACTTTGGCGATTGCCAGTACCAAGACCACCTCACACAGTACTCCCAGCTTCAGTTCTTTTATCACCACCACTGAGACCATATCACACAGTAATCCCAGCCTCACTTCTTCGATCACCACCATCGAGACCACATCGCACTGTACTCCTAGCTTGAGTTCTTCAATCACTACAAGCGAGACCACCTCACACAGTACTCCCAGCTTCATTTCTTTAATCACCATCACGGAGTCCACATCCCACAGTACTACCAGTTTCCCTTCTTCAATCACCACCACTGAGATCACCTCACACAGTACCCCCAGCTTCACTTCTTCGATCGCCACCACTGAGATCATCTCACATAGTACTCCCAGCTACATTTCTTCGATGGCCACCACCAAGACACCCTCACAGAGTACTCCTAGCTTACCTTCTTTGATCACGACCACTGAGACCATATCACACAGTACTCCCACCTTGACTTCTGTGAATACCACTACTCAGACCACCTCACACAGTATTCCAGGCTTCCCTTCTTTGATTACCACCACAGAGACCACCTCACATAATATTCCCAGCTTCAGTTCTTTGATCACCACCACGGAGACCACCTCACACAGTCCTCCCAGGTTCACTTCTTCAATCACCACCACCAAGACCCGCTCAGACAGTACTCCCGTCTTCACTCCTTCTATCGCCACATCCGAGACAAGCTCACACAGTACTCCCGGCTACACTTCTTCAATTGCCACCACCGAGACCATGTCACACAGTACTTCTAGCTTTACTTCTTCGATCACCACCACCGAGACCACCTCACACAGTTCTCCCAGCTTCACTTCTTCGATCATCACCACCGAGACCACCTCACAGCGTTCTCCCAGCTTCACTTCTTTGATCACCATCACCGAGTCCACATCCCACAGTACTGCCAGATTCACTTCTTCAATCACCACCACTGAGATCGCCTCACACAGTACGCCCAGCTTCACTTCTTCAATTGCCACCACCGAGATCATCTCACACAGTACTCCCAGCTTCACTTCTTCGATCACTACCACCGAGACACTATCACATAGTACTCCCAGCTTGACTCCTGCGAACACCACCACTGAGACCACGTCAAACAGTATTCCAGGGTTCACTTCTTCGATCACCACCACCGAGACCACCTCACACAGTTCTCCCAGCTTCATTTCTTCAATCACTGCCACCGAGACCACCTCACACAGTACTTCCAGCTTGACTTCTTCAATCACCACCAACGAGACCATCTCACACAGTCCTCCCAGCACTTCTTCGATCACGACCACCGAGACCCCCTCACACAGTACTCCCAGCTTAACTTCTTTGATCACCACCACCAAGTCCACCTCACACAGTCCTTCAAGCTTCACTTCTGCGATTGCCACCATAAGGACCACCTCACACAGTACTCCCAGCTTCACTTCATCAATCACCAGCCCCGAGACCACCTCACACAGCACTCCCAGCTTGAATTCTTTGATCACTGCCACTGAAACCATATCACGCACTACTCCCAGCTTCACTTCTTTGATCGCCAGCACTGATACTGCATCCCACAGTACTCCCAGCTTCCCTTCTTCGATCACCACCATTGAGACCACAGCCCACAGTACTTCCAGCTTGACTTCTTCGATTACTACAACTGGGGCCACCTCACACAGTACTCCCAGCTTCACTTCTTTAATCACCATCACTGAGTTCACATCCCACAGTACTACCAGCTTCACTTCTTCAATCACCACCACTGAGACCACCTCACACAGTACTCCCAGCATCACTTCTTCGATTGCCACCACTGAGATCATCTCACATAGTACTCCCAGCTACACTTCTTCAATCACAACCACTGAGACCATATCACATAGTACTCCCAGCTTGACTTCTTCAATCACAACCACTGAGACCATATCACACAGTACTCCCAGCTTGACTTCTGCGATCACCGCCACTGAGACCATTTCACACAGTATTCCAGGCTTCACTTCTTTGATTACCACCACCAAGACCACCTCACACCTTCCTCCCGGGTTCACTTCTTCAATCCCCACCGCCAAGACCACCTTACACAGTGCTCCCAGCTTCACTTCTTCGATCACCAGGACCAAGACCACCTCACACCGTCCTCCCACCTTCACTTCTTCAATCACCACCACTGAGAGCCCCTCACACAGTATTCCTGGATTCTCTTCTTCGATTGTCACCATTGAGACCACATCAACCAGTCCTCCCAGATTCATCTCTGCGATCGCCACCACCGAGACCACCTCGCACAGTACCCTCAGCTTAAATTCTTCGATCGCCAACACCAAGACCACCTCACACAGTACTCCCGGCTTCAATCCTATGAATGCCACCTCTGAGACCACCTCACACAGTACTCCCAGCTTGACATCTCCGATTACCACCACAGAGACCACCTCACACAGTACTCCCGGCTTATGTTCTTTGATCACCACCACTGAGACCACCTCACACAGTACTCCCTGCTTCACTTCTTCGATCACCACCACAGAGACCACCTCACACAGTACTCTGATCTTTACTTCTTCAATCTCCACTACTGCAACCCCCCCAGACAGTACTCCTAGCTTCACTTCTTCAATCGCCACCACTGAGACCACCTCACACAGTACTCCCAGCTTCACTTCTTCAATCACCAGCACCAAGACCACCTCACAGAGTTCTCCCAGCTTCACTTCTTTGATCACCATCACCGAGTCCATGTCCAACAGTACTGCCAGCTTCACCTCTTCAATCACCATCTCTGAGACCACCTCAGACAGTATTCCCAGCTTCACTTCTTCGATTGCCACCATCAAGACACCCTCACATAGTACTCCCAGCTTCACTTCTTCGATCACCACCACTGATTCCATATCATACAGTATCCCCAGCTTGACTTCTGCGGTCACCACCACTGAGACCACGTCACACAGTATTCCAGGCTTCACTTCTTCAATCACCAGCACTGAGACCACCTCACACAGTACTCCCAGCTTCACTTCTTTGATCACCACCACCGAGACCACTTCACACAGTCCTCCCAGTTTCACTTCTTTGACCACCACCACTGAGACCACCTCCCACAGTCCTCCCAGCTTCACTTCTTCAATCACTAGCACCGAGACCACCTCACAGAGTACTTCCAGCTTCACTTCTTCGATCACCACCACCGAGACCACCTCACACAGTCCTCCCAGCTTCACTTCTTCTATCTCCACCACCGAGAGGACCTCACACAATACTGCCAGGTTCACTTCTGCAATCACCAGCACCAAGACCTCCTCACACAGTACTCCCAGCTTGACTTCTGTCATCGCCACCACCAAGACCACCTCACAGAGTACGCTCAGCTTAAGTTCTTCAATCACCACCACCAAGACAACCTCACACAGTACTTCCGGCTTCACTTCTTCGAACGCCACCACTGAGACCACCTCACACAATACTCCTGGCTTCAGTTCTTTGATTGCCACCACAGGGACCACCTCACACAGTACTCTCAGCTTCACTTCTTTGATCACCACCACGGAGACCCCCTTAGACAGTACTGCCGTCTTCACTTCTTCTATCACCACCTCCGAGACAACCTCACACAGTACTGCTGGCTTCACTTCTTCAATGGCCACCACCGAGACCACATCACACAGTACTCCTGACTTCACTTCTTCGATCACCTCAACCAAAACCACCTCACATAGTACTCCCAGCTTCACTTCTTCAATCACCACCACTGTCTCCATATCACACAGTACTCCCAGCATCACTACATCAATCGCCACCACTGAGATCATCTCACACAGCACTCCCAGCTATGCTTCTTCAATTGCCACCACCGAGACACCTTCACACGCTACTCCCAGCTTCACTTCTTCGATCACCACCACCGAGAACATATCACACAGTACTCCTAGCTTGACTTCTGTGGTCACCACCACTGAGACCAGGTCACACAGTCCTCCCAGCTTCACTTCTTTGATCACCACCACAGAGATCACCTCACACAGTACTCCCAGCTTCACTTCTTCAATCGCCACCATAGAGACCACCTCACACAGTCCTCCAGGTTTCACTTCTTTGATCCCCACCACCAAGGCCACCTTACACAGTCCTCCCAGCTTCACTTCTTCAATCACTACCACAAAGACCACCTCACACAGTACTTCCAGCTTGACTTCTTCAATGCCCACCACCAAGACCACCTCACACAGTCCTCCCAGCTTCAATTATTTGATCACGACCACCAAGACCCCCTCACAAAGTACTCCCAGCTTCATTTCTTCGATCACCAGCACTGAGACCATCTCACACAGTACTCCCAGCTTGAATTCTTTGATCACTGCCACCGAGATCATATCACACACTATGCCCAGCTTCACTTCTTTGATCACAAGCACCAAGACTGCATCCCGCAGTACTCCCAGCTTCACTTCTTCAATCACCACCACTGAGACTACCTCACACAGTACTCCCAGCTTCACTTCTTCGATCGCCGCCACTGAGACCCCCTCAGACAGTACTCCAGTTTTTACTTCTATTGCCACCTCCGAGACAACCTCACACAGTACTGCCGGCTTCACTTCTTTGATCAGCACCACCGAGACCACCTCACACAGTACTCCCATGTTCACTTCTTCTGTCGCCACCACGGAGACCACCTCACACAGTACTCCCAGCTTCACTTCTTCGATCACCACCACTGAGATCATCTCACGTAGTACTCCCAGGTACACTTCTTCAATCATCACCACCAAGACACCCTCACACAGTACTCCCAGCTTCCCTTCTTCAATCACGACCACTGAGACCATATCACACAGTACTCCCAGCTTGACTTCCGCGATCACCACCACTGAGACCATGTCACACAGTATTCTAGGCTTCACTTCTTCGATCACCACCACCGAGACCACCTCACACCTTCCTCCCAGGTTCACTTCTTCAATCCCCATCACTGAGACCACCTCATATAGTGCTCCCAGCTTCACTTCTTCGATCACCAGCACCGAGACCACCTCACACAGTGCTCCCAGCTTCTCTTCTTCGATCACCAGCACCGAGACCACCTCACACAGTACTCCCAGCTTCACTTCTGCAATCGCCAGCACCGAGATCACCTCACACAGTACTCCCATCTTGACTTCTCCCATTGCCACCACCAAGAGCATCTCACACTCTACTCCCGGCTTCAGTTCTTCAATCGCCACCACCGAGACCACCTCACACAGTACTCCCAGCTTCACTTTTTCGATCACCACCACCGAGACCACCTCATACAGTACTCCCGGCTTCGCTTCTTCAATCACCACCACCGAGACCACCTCACACAGTACTCCCAGCTTCACTTCTTCTATTGCCACCTCCAACACAACCTCAAGCAGTACTCCTGGCTTCACTTCTTCAATCGCCACCACCGAGACCACCTCACGCAGTACTCCTGGTTTCACTTCTTCGATTGTCACCACCGAGACCACCTCACCCCATACTCCCGGCTTCACGTCTTCAATCACCACCACCGAGACAATCCCACAGAGTACTCCCACCTTCACTTCTTTGATCACCACCAGCGAGATGACATCCCACAGTACTCCCAGCTTGACTTTTTCAATCACCACCACCAAAAGCATATCCTACAGTCCTCCCAGCTTCACTTCTTCAATCACCAGCACAGAGAGCACCTCACACAGTACTCCCCCCTTCACTTCTTCAATCACCACTAACGAGACCACCTCACACAGTACTCCCAGCTTCACTAATTCAATCACCAAAACCAAGACCACATCCCACAGTACTCCCAGTTTCACTTCTTCAAACAGCATCACTGATTCCAGGTCACATAGTACTCCCCCCTTCACTTCTCCAGTCACCACCCCCGAAATGACCTCACACAATACTCCCAGCTTCATGTCTTCAATCATCACCACCAAGACCACCTCACACAGTACTCCCAGCTTCACTTCTTCAACCATCTACTCCACAGTCAGCTCATCCACAACTGCCATCACCTCACCTTTCACTACCTCAGAGACTGGGGTGACTTCCACACCTTCATCCCCATCTTCTCTGAGTACAGACATCCCGACCACATCCCTAAGAACTCTCACCCCATTACCTTTGTGCACCAGCACTTCATTGACTACAACCACAGGCCTTCCCTCTATACCCACTGATATCAGTAGCTTACCAACCCCAATACACATCATTTCATCTTCTCCCTCCATCCAAAGTACAGAAACCTCATCCCTTGTGGGCACCATCTCTCCCACCATGTCCACTGTGAGAGCGACCCTCAGAAGTACTGAGAACACCCCAATGAGTTCCTTTAGCACAAGTATTGTTGTTATTCCTGAAACCCCAACACAGGCCCCTCCTGTACTAATGTCTGCCACTGGGACCCAAACATCCCCTGTACCTACTACTGTCACCTTTGGAAGTATGGATTCCTCTACGTCCACTCTTCTTACTCTTACTCCATCAACAGCCTTGAGCAAGATCATGTCAACATCACAGTTTCCTATTCCTAGCACACATTCCTCCACCCTTCAAACAACTCCTTCAATCCCCTCTTTGCAAACTTCACTCACATCTACAAGTGAGTTCACTACAGAATCTTTCACTAGGGGAAGTACGTCTACAAATGCAATCTTGACTTCTTTTAGTACCATCATCTGGTCCTCAACACCGACTATTATCATGTCCTCTTCTCCGTCTTCTGCCAGCATAACTCCAGTGTTCGCTACTACCATTCATTCTGTTGCTTCTTCACCATACATTTTCAGTACAGAAAATGTGGGCTCCACTTCTATCACAGCGTTTCCTAGTCTCTCTTCCTCTGCAACTACCAGCACTTCTCCAACCAGCTCCTCTCTGACCACAGGTCTCACTGAAACAACCCCCTTTTCTTATATTTCCCTTCCCTCCACCACACCCTGTCCAGGAACTATAACAATTACCATAGTCCCTGCCTCCCCCACTGATCCATGTGTTGAAATGGATCCCAGCACTGAAGCTACTTCTCCTCCCACCACCCCATTAACAACCTTTCCCTTTACTACTGAAATGGTCACCTGTCCTAGCTCCATCAGTATGCAAACTACTCTTGCTACACATATGGACACTTCTTCCATGATGCCAGAAAGTGAGTCCAGCATCATACCTAATGCTTCCAGTTCCATTGGCACTGGGACTGTACCCACAAACACAGTTTTCACAAGTACTCGACTGCCCACCAGTGAGACCTGGCTGAGCAACAGCTCTGTGATCCCCCCACCTCTTCCTGGCATCTCTACCATCCCGCTCACCATGAAACCAAGCAGTAGCCTCCCAACCATCCTGAGGACTTCAAGCAAGTCAACACACCCCTCCCCACCCACCGCCAGGACTTCAGAGACATCAGTGGCCACTACCCAGACTCCTACCACCCTTACAACGCGCAGGACAACTCCCATCACTTCTTGGATGACCACACAGTACATGTTGACCACCACTGCAGGTTGGACCTTCTGCCTCTCTGTTCCCCTCCTTCCTCCCCTGCAAAATTCCTGTGTCACTGAGATCAGGCTTTATCCTGAACTTCCCTTTCTTCCTGTGTTTTCCAGGCACCTGTGACAATGGTGGCACTTGGAAACAGGGCCAGTGTGCTTGCCTTCCGGGGTTCTCTGGGGACCGCTGTCAGCTCCAGACCAGATGCCAGAACGGGGGTCAGTGGGATAGCCTCAAGTGCCAGTGCCCCAGCACCTTCTATGGTTCCAGTTGTGAGTTTGCTGTGGAACAGGTGGATCTAGGTGAGTTGCCAGAGCTATGCCTTCTGCACTTCCTCCCACAGGGTGTCACTGACTCTCCCCAGACTTATCCCTCTGTGGGGCCTGGAGGCACCCATGCCTTTTTGCCTGGTCCTTCCCTCCCTGCCATCTCTCCCATGCCCTCCGCTGCCCTGTGTCATGCTCCTCTCCGTCCTCACCCTTAGGAGGTGGCTGGGACCACCCTCCCTCCTGGGCCCATCTCCTGACTTGGGCTGCTTGGAGCTGTATCAGTTTCCAACTGCTGCCGGGCCAACAAACACAAACCTGGCTGCTGGAACAACACGACATTATCATGTTAGAATTCTGTAGATTAGAAGTCTGATGTGGGTGTCACTGGGCTGAAATCAAGGCGTCACCAGGGCTGTGTTGTCTTTCAGCGGCTCCAGGGAAGAATCCATTTTTTTGCCCTTTGCAGCTTCTGGAGCCTCCCACATTGCGTGTGCCAGGGCCCCTGGCTCCATCTTCCAAGCCAGCAAGTCTGCATCTCTCTGTGTCTTTCTCCCATAGCCTCATCTCCCTCTGATGAACTCTGGCCTCCTTGATTGCTTCTTCCACTGTTAAGGACCCTTGTGATGACTTTGCCTCCTCCCCAAATAGTCTATGTTAATTTTCTCAAGATCAGCTGATTACGCTGGGCGGGGTGCCTTACACCTGTAATCCCAGCACTTTGGGAGCCTGAGGCGGGAGGATCACCTGAGGTCAGGAGTTCAAGACTAGCCTGGCCAACATGGTGAAACCGTCTCTACTATAAATACAAAAATTAGTTGGGCATGGTGGCAGATGCCTGTAATCCTCACTACTCAGGAGGCTGAGGCAGGAAAATCGCTTGAATCCAGGAGGTGGATACTGCAGTAAGCCGAGATTTAGCCACTGCACACTAGCGTAGATGACAGAGGGAGAGCGAGACTGTCTCAGAAGAAAAAAAAAAAAATCAGCTGATTGTCTTATAATCTCTCTGCACTTTGGAAGGCCGAGGAGGGAGAATCGCTTGAGGCGAGGAGTTCAGGACCAGCCTGGGCAACACAGCAAGACCCTCATCTCTACAAAAAATTTAAAAAAATTATCTGGGCTTGGTGGCTCATGCCTGTGGTCCCAGTTATTTGGGAGGCTGAGGTGAGAGGATCACTTGAGCCGGGGAGGTCAAGACTGCAGTGAACTATGATCCCACTATTGTACTCTTGCCTGGATGACAGAATGAGACCCTATCTCAACAACAAAAAAAGTTAGGCTGATTAGCAATCTAATTCAATCTGCACCCTTGATCCTCCCTTGCCACGTAGTATAGCATAGTCACAGTTCTGGGGATTAGGACATGGACATCCACCCAGTATGGGGGCAGCCAGGAGGGACCACAGGCTGACCGCTGTCTTCCTGCCTGCTTTCACTCATCTCCACACAATTCCTTCCTTCCTTCCTTCTTCTCTCTCTCTTTTTTCTTTTTTTTCTTTCCTTCCTTCCTTCTCTCTCTCTCTCTTTCTTTCTTTCTCTCATCTTCACACAATGCTTTCTCCCTTTCTTTCTCTTTCTGTCTCTCTCTTTCTTTTTCATTTTCTTGAGACAGAGTCTCTCTCTGTGGCCCAGGCTGGAGTGCAGTGATGCAATCTCGGCTCACTACAACCTCCGCCTCCTGGGTTCAAGCCATTCTTCTGCCTCAGCCTCCCAAGGCACTATGCTGCCTGGAATTCCTACATCTGTTCCTGCCTCTGGGCATCTGTCCTCAGGGATCTTGGAGGGGAGCAGCAGGAGGAGCCTGTGGGTGGTGGTGGTGGTGTCGGTGGCTTCAGACAAAAGCAGACAGAGAAGTGACTGGGGACATGCATGCTCTGTGCAGATGTAGTGGAGACCGAGGTGGGCATGGAAGTGTCTGTGGATCAGCAGTTCTCGCCAGACCTCAATGACAACACTTCCCAGGCCTACAGGGATTTCAACAAGACCTTCTGGAATCAGGTAAAGGGCAAAGAGAGGGGATTTTTTTTTTTTTTTTTTTTTTTTTTTGAGATGGAGTCTCGCACTGTCATCCTGGCTGGAGTGCAATGGTGCGATCTTGGCTCACTGCAACCTCCACCTCCCAGGTTCACATGATTCTCTTGCCTCAGCCTCCCGAGCAGCTGAGATTACAGGTGCACACCACCACACCTGGCTAATGTTTTGTATTTTTAGTAGAGACGGGGTTTCACTATGTTGGCCAGACTGGTCTCGAACTACTGACTTCGTGATCCGCCTGCCTCATCCTCCCAAAGTGTTGGGATTACAGGCGTGAGCCACGGCACCCGGCCGGGGAGGGGAATTGAAGGGTCTTCCCTGGAGCTGGGGTTGGGCGTCTGGGTCCCCTCAGGTCTGCAGGTTCGGACCTGAGCCCAGGGATCCTTGGTGTTTCAGATGCAGAAGATTTTTGCAGACATGCAGGGCTTCACCTTCAAGGGTGTGGAGATCCTGTCCCTGAGGTAGGAGACCCATCTGGGGATGCGGAGGCAGTGTTGGGTGGGGGAAATGTGTGCACACAAAAAACCCATTCCTTTCTTTTGCAATCATCAGATTTTATAAAGAGAGGGGTGGAGGGGGTACATAAGAATCACTCCCTGGGTATTTTTTTGGATCGTTTTCTGGGGCCATTTATCTGGAGGAGGGGTGGCACCTCCCTTCTTCAGCACACTGGAAGGAGAGAAGTTGCAGGGACATGTGGGAAGGTGGTGCCTGGATTGGTGACTTCGTCCCCCTCTGGCTGGCCCCTGCTCTACTGAGTGGGTCAGCATTAGAGAGAGAGAGAGAGAAAGAGAGAGAGGGAGAGAACGCGCGTCCAGGGGTGCCCAGTGGATGATGGCTTGATGCAACAAGAAGAGAACGTCAGGCCAGATGTGGTGGCTTACACTTGCAATCCTAGCACTTTGGGAAGGTTAGGCAGGTGGATCACCTGAAACCAGTTCAAGACCAGCCTGGGCAACATAGTGAGAACCCATCCCTACAACAATAAAAATAGTAATAATAATAATAGTAAAATGATTAGCCAGGCGTGGTAGTGCACACCTGTAGTCCCAGATACTTGGGAGGCTGAGAAGAAAGGATCACTTTAGCCCAGGAGTTGGAGGCTGCAGTGAGCTACAATGATACCACTGCACTCCAGCCTGGGTGACAGCAAGACTTTGTCTCTATAAAACACACAGAGATAGGAAGTCAATCATGTCAGTCATTCCTTGTCCTGCCTTCCCAGGCAGACCAAGTCAGGAATGCTGGCAGCCCCTTCTGAAAAGGATGCACGTGGCATCCCAACTCATGACCTCTGCCCTCTTTCCCCCTTCTGGTGCACTTTGGGTTGCTTCTGGAGGTGCCCCTCCAAGGACCCATGTGCCCCTGGCTGGGGCACTCTCTAAGGCCGTGGACCCCTCAGGAATGGCAGCATCGTGGTGGACTACCTGGTCCTGCTGGAGATGCCCTTCAGCCCCCAGCTGGAGAGCCAGTACGAGCAGGTGAAGACCACGCTGAAGGAGGGGCTGCAGAACGCCAGCCAGGATGCGAACAGCTGCCAGGACTCCCAGAGTGAGCCCGGGCTGGAAGGAGGGGCCAGGGCCTGAGGTGTCACCCCAGCCCACTCCAGCTCAGCCAGGGGGCCACTGGACTCAGGTGCCAGCCCTGTGGTACCTCTGGCAGGTTGGGAGAAGGGGAATAAGTCCACACACAATGCCATCAAGAGTGGGGCTAGGGAGGGTCTCCCCAGGACCTGGGTACTGGGGAAGAGACCCCCTGATCGTCAGGCTCAGCATTTCCCGATGGCTGAAGACCTCGGATTATTCAGGGGAGATAAGGGAGAGAACAGGAGTCTTCCCCTGTGGCCCCTCCACACTCCCCGAGACGGAGATAGCCCTCAATGCCCTCCCTGTGCCTATCCTGCTTCCTGGCCCTAACCCCTTGACCTGCCCCGCCCATTCCATCTGTGCCTGTGTTTCCGCAGCCCTGTGTTTTAAGCCTGACTCCATCAAGGTGAACAACAACAGCAAGACAGAGCTGACCCCGGAAGGTGAGGGTGGGGTAAAGGGCTGAGTGGTCTCCCATGGCCATGACCCCTGCCACCAGGGACATTTGCCCATTGAAGCCTGTGGGCAGGGAGAGACCTTTGGGGGAGGCAAGTCATGTGGCCTAGGGAGGCTCTTCCTGGCGCTGGTTAGTGGCTTCCACCTGAGGACAGCAGAGGCCACGAGGAGAGGGTGAGGGTGCTGGGGGTGGCCTCCCCTCATCGAATCCCAGGGTCTACCCCACAGCATCCCACCTCGGAAATGGAATCCTCCTCGCGCATATTCAGAGGCACCATTATCAGGCCCCTGAATAGAATGGATGAGGTCCTTGTCTCTGTGCATCCCCCTCCCCAACCCCCAGCCATCTGCCGCCGCGCCGCTCCCACGGGCTATGAGGAGTTCTACTTCCCTCTGGTGGAGGCTACCCGGCTCCGCTGTGTCACCAAATGCACGTCGGGCGTGGACAACGCCATCGACTGTCACCAGGGCCAGTGCGTTCTGGAGACGAGCGGTCCCGCGTGTCGGTAAGGCCCCGCTCAGCATCAGCCGAGCTCCGCCCACTCATTCTAGGATGAAGCCCAGCCTCATGCGCCGCCCTGGCTCTGCCCCCAGGCCCTACAGTGGAGCCTCGTCCCCAGAGTCCCGCTCCAAGCCCATCCACCTTGCCCTACAGTGGAGCCCTGCCCTGGAGCTCTGCTCCGTCGCCCTAAGGTGGAGCCCCGCCTCCTTGATGGGGTTGAGTCCAGTCCCCTGGTTCTGGGATAGACCCCGCCCACTCATTCTAGGGTGGGGCCCCGCCCCCTCGTTCTAGGGCTGAACCTTGCCCCCTTCGTCTGGGGTGGAGCCCCGCCCCCTTGTTCTAGGGTGGAGCCCTGCCCCCTCCTTCTAGGGTGAAGCCCTGCCCACTTGATCTAAGGTGGAATCCCGCCCCCTCACCTAGGGTAGAGCCCCGCCCCCTCGTTCTAGGGTGGAGACCCATCCCCTTGTTCTCGGTGGATTCCGGCCGCTTGTCTAGGGTGGAACCCCCCAGCTTGCCCTAGGGTGGAACCCCCCGCTGCCCTAGGGTGGAACACCCCGCTGCCCTAGGCTGGAGCCCCGCCCCCGCGGGGCCCAGGTGCACGAGTGGACCCCGAGCCCGGAGGTGAAGAGGGTCTGACCCTGCGATCTCCCGCAGCTGCTACTCCACCGACACGCACTGGTTCTCTGGCCCGCGTTGCGAGGTGGCCGTCCACTGGAGGGCGCTGGTCGGGGGCCTGACGGCCGGCGCCGCGCTGCTGGTGCTGCTGCTGCTGGCGCTGGGCGTCCGGGCGGTGCGCTCCGGATGGTGGTGCGGCCAGCGCCGAGGCCGGTGAGCGCGCGGGGGGCGGGGCCGGGGGGCGAGGGCGGCCAAGGGGTCCCAGGCGGGCCGGCTCTGTCTGACCGCGCGGCGGCCCCACCTAGGTCCTGGGACCAGGACAGGAAATGGTTCGAGACCTGGGATGAGGAAGTCGTGGGCACTTTTTCAAACTGGGGTTTCGAGGACGAAGGAACAGGTGAGTCCTGCCTCCTGAGGAAGCAGGCCGGGGCTTTCTTGGGCACCACTGCGAGGACAGACGCCCTCCCTGCCTTCCTCGCATTTACTCTGTCCCCCTCTCCCTTCTGTCCCCTCCCTCTCCCCTTCTCTTTCTCCCCTCCTCTTTCTCCCCTCCTCTCTCTCTAGACAAGGATACAAATTTCTATGTGGCCTTGGAGAACGTGGACACCACTATGAAGGTGAGGGGCTAAAGAGGGGGACCCCAAGGAACTCTCCCAGCCTCCATTCCAGAATCCCTCCCCGACCCCCACCAGGGCAGGGAGGGGGCTGGGCTCGGATCAGCAGTGACCTCCCTGTCAGCCCAAACCAGTGGCTTCGCGTTCCCGTCCCTCACTGTGACTCTGACAGGTGCACATCAAGAGACCCGAGATGACCTCCTCCTCAGTGTGAGCCCTGCGGGGCCCCTTCACCACCCCCTCCGCCACCCCCTCCGCCCTGCCTCGGACACAAGGGTCTGCACGCGTCCATTTCAAGAGGTGGCCCCAGGACGCGGGCAGCCCAGGCTCCTGCTGTTCTTGGGGAAGATGAGACTGTTTCCCCAAATCCCATCCTTCTCTTTCCAACTTGGCTGAAACCCACCTGGAGACGCAGTTCACGTCCAGGCTCTTCCACTGTGGAATCGTGGGCAAGTCAGTAACGAGCCTCAGTTTCCTCACCTGCAAAACGGGTACAGCATTCCTGTATGATATCTCACGCCGTTGTTGTGTAAACCACATAGACTTGGTCAATTCTCGATCCTACTCTGCCCTCCCGTCTCAGCCCTCGTGTTGCCATTGCCTCTCTCGGATCCTCCAATCCTCACGTCCTTCACCTGGTCTCTGGCCCTGGTTCCTATTTTCTCTCAATTCCCTACTGCCTGTTTCTTACTCTGAACCTGGAGGCAGCCTGCAGCCCCATCCCATCTCCCGCCCTCTCCTGATCTAACTCCCTGCTGCATCTCTTGCTCTCATTCCTTAGACGTCCTCCGCTTTTGACCCCGTTCCTTCATCCATCCTGCCCCCCAGTCCCCCAGCCCTAAATCCTCCCTCCTCTCCTCACATTCTAGTCCCTAGCAAGGTATAGATAGCCTCTGTGTCTTAGGATACCCCAGGTGCTGTTCCCCCGGTCACCCTGTTGCCCAGTTCCCCGTTTCTCTTGCTCTCATTCCTTGTATCTTCTCCCCTTCTGAGCCCATCCATTCATCAGTTCTGCCCCCACTCCCCCAGCCCTAAATACCCCAGCTCCTAATCCCCCCCTCACCCCGTTGCCCAATTCCCCGTTTCTCTTGCTCTCATTCCTTGTATCTTCTCCCCTTCTGAGCCTGTCCATTCATCGGTGGTTCTGCCCCTACTCCCCCAGCCCTAAATACCCCAGCTGCTGTTCCTCCCCATCACCCAGCCACCGGATTCTCCATTCACCCCTTTCTCTCACCCCTGGAGCCCCGTGGGTGGGGGCAGGGCATGAGTTCCCCAGTCCCCAAGGAAAGGCAGCCCCCTCAGTCTCCCTCCTCCTCATTCCCTTCCATCTCCCTCCCCTCTGCCTTTTAAACCCATCCCCTCCGATTCCCCTCCTCCCCGCTCTCTCCCGAGTCGCAGGTGTCAACTCGATTCCTGCGGCACCTCTGAGCCCTGAAATCCTCAGTCTCCTTGGCGGGGAAGATCGGCTTTGGGAACAGGAAGTCGGCACATCTCCAGGTCTCCATGTGCACAATATACAGTTTATTGTAAAAAGCAGCAGCTCTCTGTTTCCTTTTTACCCCCTCAGTGGTCTCCACTTGGTTGGAGAACAGGGATTTCCAGAGGCGGTGTTGTAGGAGGATCCTGGGAGCACCCGTGTCTCCCAGGGAGGAAGGAGGAAGGTCTGTGGGCAGCCCTTGGGGGCCATGACATTCCTCATAGAAAACACAGAGGTTGGGGGGGAACCCATTTTGTTGGAAAGTGACTCGGGGCAGGGGCCCCTTGGGCTTTGTCATCTGTGCTCTCCACACCCCCACCACTGCCCTGACCTTGACACTGGGGGCTTAGGGAGCAATTAGACCCCTGGTGTTGGGTCAGGGAGTTGGGTGGTCCAGGGGCTAGGGCTGCCTGGTCCAGCCACCTTTTGCAAGGATGGGTAAAGCTGAGCCTCCCCAAAGATCTTGATCCCCCGACAAGGCCCCCAAACCCTGATAGCAAACTCACACAGCAGAGCCTGTCTATGCTGGCGCCGGGCCCTTCTGTTCCTGCTGTTGTGGGCAGTCAGGCCTGCCTGAGGAGTCGAGGGTGATCAGAAATAACGTGTCCCCTTGGGTCTTTTGGTGTGGGCTTGGGAGAGGCCCCTGTGATCTTTGCCCTGGGCAGGGATGAGCCATGGCATTTCGTCACCTCTGTGTCCGGCCAGGGGTGGGGACCAGGACCATAAAGTCTGAGGTGTGAGTGGGCACCCCGCCCAGGAAAAGGGCTGGAAACTGGGGACCCCAGGGAAAGCCCTGGACATTTGGAAAGGACCATGTTGAGGCGGGGGATGGGGAGGGATGGCTGGAAGAGAGAGGGGCTTCTCGGGGGTGGGAGTGGAGGGTCCTTCGCTTGGTCTGGCCTGTTGCCAGCTGCCCCTTCCACCGTTGTGAACTTCTCCCTCCATGGTCACCTGCTCCCCGGCGCTTCTTGGCCCCCACCTCTTGTCACCAGTGGTGTGCTCACACCTCTAGCCTCCGTCCCTCCCTCCTGCACTGCCCCACCCCCAGTGGCTCTGACTTCCGCTGAAAGAGAGGGACCCTGGCTGAGGGCGGTCACTGCTCCAGGACTTATAAGGGAGGAGGGTGGACAGGCTGCGCTTTGTCCAACTCCCCGTGGTCACCACGTGCCACCGACCCAACAGCATCACCTCACCTCTACCCTGGGATAGGCACTGTCCAGGCACTTTGCCCTGCTTCAAGGCAAAGTTCTCTGGGGTCCTTTTTATAGCTGATCCCTTCCTGGGAAGCTTTCATTTCTTGGTCCCTCCTGACGAGGGAAGACGGGCAGCCAGGGGCCCGTTCCCTGGGAGATGCTGGTGATCTGGATTCTGACGCTGGCTCTCCGGCTCTGTGCGTCCGTTACTACAGCGACACCGGGTGAGTGCTCCTGGGCTGATGCTCCAGGTCCAGTGCTCCTGGGTGGTCATAGTACACGCCCCTGCCTCAGGCAGCAGGGCTGCAGGTGGCCTCCTCCCCTTTGCATGGCAAGGGGCTGCCACAGGGCTGGAGACCCATGCTGTGACCTCATCTTGCTTTGGGGGTGCTGAAGAGGTCACTTTGGAGACCTGTGGGTGCCTGTGGTTGTGCAGGGGATGGTCTGCACACAGCTCCTGGCTGAAGGGCAGCTGAAATCCACAGCTTCTGCTCTCCAGGCTCCCCCCGGGAGGATGAAGGTGCTTTTGTCACATAGACAGTGGTCTCTGCCTGCCCTCATCCTGGGGGCTTTATCTGCTGGAGGGATGGGTCTTTCCAAACCTCACGGAGGCACTGCACATGCTGCTAGCCCTGGTCGGTAGAGAGGGAGTCCAGAGGGGTGTGTGACAGTATCATCTCTTGACTTGGAGTAGCCTCAGGTGCACCCGGGGAATCCCCACCAGTTAAATGGCTGACGGGGCCAGGCGTGGTGGCTCATGCTTGTAATCCCAGCACTTTGGGAGGCCAAGGTGGGTGGATCACCTGAGGTTGGGAGTTCAAGTCCAGCCTGGCTAACATGGTGAAACCCCGTCTCTACTAAAAATACAAAAATTAACCAGGCATGGTGGCGCGCACCTCTAATCCCAGCTACTTGGGAGGCTGAGGCAGGAGAATCACTGGAACCTGGGAGGTGGAGTCTGCAGTCAGGCAAGATTGTGCCACTGCACTCCAGCCTGGGCGATAAGAGCAAAACACTGTCAAAAAAAAAAAAGAGAGAGAGAGAAAGAAAGAGAAAGAAGGAAAGAAGGAAAGAAAGAAAGAAAGAAAGAAAGAAAGAGAAAAAAGAAAAAATGGCTGCCAGTTGCAGTGGCTCGCCTGCAATCCTAGCACTTTGGGATGCCAAGGCAGGCAGATCACGAGGTCAGGAAATTGAGACCATCCTGGCCAACATGGTGAAACCCCAACTCCACCAAAAATATAAAAATTAGCTAGGCATGGTGGCACATGCCTGTAGTCCCAGCTACTCAGGAGGCTGAGGCAGGAGAATCACTTGAACCCTGGAGGCAGAGGTTGCAGTGAGCCGAGATTGCATTGCTGCACTCCAGCCTGGCAACAGAGCGAGACTCTCTCAAAAAAACACAAACAAACAAAAAAAGAAACAACAACAACAAAAAACAAACCGTGGCTGAGGGGCTGTAGGAGGAGACAGGGGCTCGGGGGTCCTTGCTCAGCCTGGTCGTGGCTGTGTCTGAGAGATGACTCTGACCCGCTGATTTCCCTCATACAGAACAGACTTTCTGATTCCTTTCTGGCAGGGGTGGACAGGGATGAGGAGAGGCGAGAGAGGGAGACCTTGAGTTGAAGGCTGTGGGGTGGGCAGAAGGGGTGGTGAGGGGGCAGGGGAGCTGGGGTGGGGGTCTCTGGAGCCCTGCAGGACACCTTCGAGGTAACCCACCAGGGAAGTTCCACCATCCTCCCAGCCAAGGACTCAGGCCCTCCGAGGCTGCCTCTGCCAGCCAAGCCTTGACAGATGAGACCTCCTTTACCCCACCCGGACATGTTGGGAGAGAGGTACAGGTGGGGAGGAGCTGATGGGAGAGTTTCAAGGGCTGGAGTGACGAACTCTGTGGATTTGGGGACATTATAAGAGTTTATTAATAAGACATAGATTCCCTTTAAGTTCACATACAGAAGTGGGAAACTGTGGGCCTGGATGGGTCTTAGGAGGGGTCCTCCCCATCCCTGCTCCCAAGGCCTGGCCCAGCAGATCTCTGTAGTCAGATTATTCAAGGAGAGGGTGATGGAGGTGATGACAGCGATGATGAAGGCCCCAGGAGTCAGCAGGTGGCATTGCCTCTGTGTACCCAGCTGTGTGTTAGAGACGGCCCCCAAGCAACCAAAAGCCCCCGTCCCTCAGGTGCTTATAATTGTGTGTCAAAGATAACACAGGTGAATCCCTTAGTGTGCAAAACAGTCAGAAAAACATCTATCTATGGCCAGTGCAGAGAGCAGGAGGGAGTGAGGCCAGGCAAGTAGGGCCACTCCGGAGGGCTCCGGAAGATCTGATTAGATCCAGAGACCCCCTGCCCTCCTCTTGCAGAAGGCTCTGCTGTTCACAAAGCCATTTCCCAGCAGGTAGCTCATATGATTCTCATGAGGAGATCTGTGTAAGGAAGTCGGGGCAGATGAGGATATGTAGAGACTCAGAGAGAGGATGAATGATTTGCCTGGGTCCACACAGCAAATAATGAACACGGCCACCACTTAACAGTGGATTTGTGCCCTGCGCCCCTCCTCCCCTAGAAGACCCCAGTTCTCTGCACCCGCGCGTCTCCTTCCCTAGAGGATCCCAGTTCTCTCCACCAGCGCTCCTCCACCCCTCTAGAGGAACCCAGTTCTCTGCAAATCATCCCCTGCTCTGGGAATGGATTCTGGGTCCTTGGGGAGCAGTTCAGATGTCAGATCAGAGACGACCAGTGGCATCTGTAGCTTTTTTTTTTTTTTTTTTGAGACAGTCTCCTCTTTCACCCAGGCTGGAGTGCAGTGACATGATCTCCACTCACTGCAACCTCTGTCTCCAGGGTTCAAGAGATTCTCCTGCCTCAGCCTTTGGAGTAGCTGGGACTACAGGTGTGCGCCAACATGCTCAGCTAATTTTTTTGTGTGTTTTTGGTAGAACAGGGTTTCACTATGTTGGCCAGGCTGGTCTTGAGCTCCTGGCCTCAAGTAATCTGCTCAGCTCGAACTCCCAAAGTGCTGGAATGACAGGTGCGAGCCACCGCATCTGGCCCAGCATCTGTAGCTTTTCTTCCTACTCTCTGCACGCTTTTCTGGGTACTCCAGGGCACACTGTGGACTGGTGAGGTTTTGGAGAAGCAGACAGTCGAGCAAGGGAAGAGCACTCTGAGAAGGCAGAAAAATCATTTCCACAGGTCTGCAGGGGAGCTACGGTGCAGGAACGCCCTGAAAGATGAGGGGGCATCTGCTGGATGGAGCGTGATGTTTGCTGGGGAGAGTGTGGTGGTGCTGGTGCATTTGTGGATGACAGGAGCAGTAAGACCAAGCTGAGATATTTAGACATCACAGGAACCTCTGTGGGCTGAGTAGGGCTGGGGATGCCTCTGTAGGGCAGACCAGCATCAGAGAGGCCATTGAGAGGCACCCAAAGCCATCCTGGGAGGAGGACATGAAGGCCCAGCTGAGAACCCAACTCCCCTGGAAATGGGGACTCCACTTGATGGTTGGCTGGGGGACGTGGAGATAGATGGTCTAGGAGGCTGTGTTAACTGGGAGAGGAGCCTCTTTTTGCTGGATGACAAAGGTCTCCAGTTGAGGCTGTGGAATTTGGGGTGATGGTGAAGTTTCTGAGTGGAGCTGTCCTGGGCTTCTAGGATGGGTCCAGTGCCATTGCCCCAGCCCCTACTACAGGCTGAGGAGGTATGAAAATGTGAGTGCTCACCACGAACTAAATCAGCCGGCACCTTGGTCTTGAACTTTGCAGCCTCCAGAACTGTGAGAAATAAATCTTTCTATTTTTTAAAATTTATTTTAAGAGATGGGGGTCTGGCTTTGTTGCCCAGGCTGGTCTTGAACTCCTGGGCTCAAACCATCCTCCCACCTCAACTTCCTAAAGTGCAGGAACTACAGGCATGAGCCACCACACCTGGCCAATTTCTATTGTTTAAGCAACCCAGTCAATGGTATTTGCTATGGCAGCCCAAGATGACTAAGACAGACTGCCTTCAAGATTTTCTCTTCATCAGCTGGGTGTAGTGGTTCATGCCTATAATCCCAGTGCTTTGGGAGGCCCCAGCCTGGGCAATGTAGTGACACCCCATCTCTAAAAAAAAAAAAAAAATTAGGCTGGGTGTGGTGCTCATGCCTGTAATCCCAGCACCTTGGGAGGCCAAGGCAGGAGGATCCCTTAAGCCCAGGAGTTCGAGACCAGCTCGGGCAACATAGGGAGACCCCATCTCTTAAAAAAAAAATTAGCCAGTCATAGTGGTGCATGCCTATAGTCTTAGCTACTTGGAAGGCTGAGGGGAGAGGATCTCTTGAGTCCAGGAATTCGAGACTGCAGTGAGCTGTGATTGCACCATTACGCTTCAGCCTGGGTGACAGAGTGAGGCCCTGTCTCAGAAAAAGCTTTTCTCTATTTATCTTTGGTTTTCAGGAATTTGACCCAGACTACAATGTCTGTGGTTTGTGGCCCTTTGTTTATTTTTGGAAATTCTTAGTGATTATTGTCTTCAAATATTTCTCCTGCCCTGTTCTCTTTCTCTTCTCCTTCTGAGACTACAATGAGATGTATGTTAGGCCATTCCATATTGGACTACAGCTCTTGGATACTGTTCTGCACACATCCCCACCACCCCTTTCTGTGTTTCAGTTTGGGTAATTTTTATTGACTTATCAATTGACTGAAGATAAAAACTGACTTATTTTCAGTTTTTATTGACTTATCTTCACTAAGTCTTTCCTCTACTGTGTCTTATCTGCTGATCATCCTGTTGAAAAGAAGTCTTTGGCCAGGTGCAGTGGGTCACACCTGTAATCCCAGCACTTTGGGAGGCTGAGGTGGGAGGATTGCTTAAGGTCAGGAGTTTGAGGCCAGACTGAGCAACATAGGGAGACCCTGTCTCTGCAAAAAATACCAGAAAAAAATTAGCTGGGTGTGGTGGTGTGCGCCTGTAGTCCCAGCTACTTGGGAGGCTGAGATAGGAGGAATGCTTGAGCCCAGGAGGTCGAGACTGCAGTGAGCTGTGATTGTGCCACTGCATTCCAGCCTGGGCAACAGAGAGAGACCTTGTCTCAAATAATAATAATAATAATAATAATAATAAATTTAAAAATCAGAAAAGAACTCTCTATCTCTGATATTATGGTTTTTATTTCTACCATCTTCGTTTGAAAGAGGCCTCTTGAGAGGCACCGAGAGCCACCCTGGAATAGGAGATGGACAGTCCAGGAGGCTGTATTGACCGGGAGGACAGGAGCCTCTCTTTGGTGGAAGACAAGGGTCTCCAGTTGGGCCTGTTGAGTGTGGAATGACCGTGGGGTTTCTGGGAGGAGCTGTCCTGGTGGCCTGAGGCTCCTGGAATGGGGACACAGTCTAGAATTCTACCTTTTCCAACTGCTGCAGAGGACACAAAAGCCAGAAAATGCCAGAAAAATGCCAGGGATCCACACGATGACTGGAACCACTATCCTGTTTTATGTACATGAAGTTGCACAGTGTTCCTAATAAGGGTCGAGGAGGGGATGGGCTAGGGGAGAGGGACCAACTGTCTGCCCTGGAGGGGTGGGGCCAGGGGTCTGAAGGGGTCAGCGCTCTTTAGCTTAGAAAGGTGAAGCTGGGGGTGGAAATGGTTAACATCTATAAAATTGGGAAGAGAGTGGTGGAAGTGAGAACAGATTTCTTCACAATAGACAAAGGGGCAACCTTTGAAACTCAAGTGATGTAAAAATTGACGCAATTACAAGGAATGCAGTTTTATACAAAGAGTAATAAACTTATTCGGCAAACACCAAAGGCTAGCTCTGCTTGAGCAGGTGCTCTGGATGAGGCAGGGTGAATAAACAGTTTATAGTAGAGTTAATGAGGTGGGATTGGGGCAGAAACAGCCACAGCCCAATCTGCTGCTGGAGCTACGAGAGGGGGCCTCCGGGGCCCTTCCACCTGGGCTGATGAGGGTACAGGGAGAGGCAGCGTTTGAGTTTGGTGGTAGTTCAGTAGTATAGGAAGGAAGTATTATATTAACAGATGCTCAAAGGCCTTAGACAAATTCAGAACTGCATTGTCTGAACTTCCACAGAGCTAGGGAGAGAATTGGGATATTGGTAATCAGATTCCCTCGGGAAGATCAAATCTTGGGGTGGTAGTGGGATGAGCTGGGGTCACCCATAACTATTTGGGGTGTGGAAAGGCCCAGAGACCCCCACACCCCAGTTGGAGAAGTCAATAGAGACCTGATAGTCTGAGTATCATATTAATATTAAAAATGGGCCAGGCATGGTGGCTCACTCATGCCTGTAATCCCAGCACTTTGGGAGACCGAGGTGGGAGGATCGCTTGAGGGCAGGAGTTTGAGACTAGCCTGGGCAAAAATATTTTTTAAATAAAAAAGTTAGCTGGGTGTGGTGGTGTGTCTCTGTAGTCCCAGCTGCTCAGGAGGCTGAGGGGAGAGGATCTCCTGAATCTAGCAATTCCAGGCTGCAGTGAGCTAGGATCACACCACTGCAACCCAGCCTGGGTGACAGAGCAAGACATTACCTCTTAAAAATAAAAATAAAAAATATATGTATTAAAAATTGCAAATATTCGGCCAGGCGTGGTGGCTCACGCCTGTAATCCCAGCACTTTGGGAGGTCGAGGCGGATGGATGACAAGGTCAGGAGATCGAGACCATCCTGGCTGACACAGTGAAATCCCGTCTCTACTAAAAATACAAAAAATTAGCCGGGCATGGTGGTGTGTGCCTGTAGTCCCAGCTACTTGGGAGGCTGAGGCAGAAGAATGGCGTGAACCCAGGAAGTGGAGATTGCAGTGAGCTGAGATAGTGCCACTGCACTCCAGCCTGGGCGACAGAGCGAGACTCTTTATCAAAAAAAAAAAAAATGCAAATATTCATTGAGGGTTTGCTATGTGCTGGACACTTTTATAATATTATCTCATTTAACTTTTACAACATTCCTAAGAAGAAGGATGTGTTACTGATTTTGGGTTTTTATACGTGGGGAAACAGGCACAGAGATGATAAATAATTTGCTCGGTGGGGCGTGGTGTCTCACGCCTGTAATCCCAACACTTTGGGAGGTCAAGGCAGGCAGATCACGTGACATTGGGAGTTCGAGACCAGCCTGGCCAACATGGTGAAACCCCATCTCTACTAAAAATACAAAAATTAACTGGGCATGGTGGCAGGTTCCTGTAATCCCAGCTACTCAGGAGACTGAGGCAGGAGAATCACTTGAACCCTGGAGGCAGAGGTTGCAGTGAGCCAAGATCGTGACACTGTGCTCCAGCCTTGGTGACAGACCAAGACTCCATCTCAAAAAAAAAAAAAAAAAAAAAAAAAAAAAAGAAATTGCTCAATGCCACCCATTCATCAGTTGGAGGAGTCAGGATTTGAACCTAAGCTTTCCAGCTCCAGGGTCCCCATTTTTTACCACTTGCTGTAATTGGGGATGCCTATGTGTATGTGTTCCCTAGGTCTACCACAATAAATTAACAAACACTATTGGTGGCTTCAAGCAACATAAATTTATTCTCTTACAGTTGTGGACGCCAGAAGCTTGAAGTCAAAGTCATCATGAGTGCCACATTCCCTTCAAACTCTCTAGAGGAAGATCTCTCCTTGCCTTCTCTAGCTTTTTTTTTTTTTGAGACGGAGTGTCTTTCTGTTGCCCAGGCTGGAGTACAGTGGTGCGATCTCGCCTCACTGCAACCTCTGCCTCCCGGTTCAAGCAATTCTCCTGCCTCAGCCTTCTGAGTAGCTGGGATTACAGGCACGCGCCACCACGCCCGGCTAAGTTTTGTATTTTTAGTAGAGACGGGGTTTCACCATGTCGGTCAGGCTGGTCTCGAACTCCTGACCTCGTGATCCACCCACCTTGTCCTCCCGAAGTGCTGGGATTACAGGCATAAGCCACCATGCCTGGCCAGCTTCTTCCTTTTTAAAAAAATGTTTATCTCGTTATTTAGAGGCTGGATTATGGGACTGGCTAATTTTTGTATTTTTTTTCTTGTAGAGACGGGGTCTTGCTATGTTGCCCAGGCTGATCTCAAACTCCTGGGCTCAAGCAATCCACTGGCCTCGGCCTCTCAAAGTGCTGGGATTACAAGCGTGAGCCACCGTGCCTGGCCAGCCTTTTCTAGCTCCTGTTGACGCCTGGTGTTCCTTGGCTTGTGATAACATCACTCCGATCTCTGCCTCATCATCTTTGGGCATCTTTCCTGTACGTCACACCTCTCTCTCTTTTCTCTGACAAGTATGCAGATTTAGGGCCCATCCTAAATCTGATCTTGAGATCCTTGACTTAATGACATCTGGAAAGCCCCTGTTTCCAAAGAAGGTTGCGTTCCTAGGTACCAGGAGTTAGGACTTCGAGGATATATTTTGGGGTGATCCTATTCAATGCGCGATACCATGCTTTAGCCTCAACTGGTGGCTCTTGCTTTTAAGAAGCAGTGACAGTGCCTGCTGGCACTAGAAAGCCAAGAAGTCCATCCACCGCCATTGGTGTGTGCAGGGGTTGTGTGGCCCCAGCTCTATCTCTACCTCCACAACTCAGCCAGGAGCCAATGAGCTTATGTTAAAGGAATAGACCCAGGCTATCTAGCTCTTGTGTGGCAGAGCAGAATGTGCACCTAGAACTGGGGGACCCCAGCTCATCCCAGTGCCTCCCATAACATTGTAGAATATTCTAGAGTGATCAGGGTGGCAAGAACAGGCATCATTTACTCTCATTTTCCAGGGAGAAATGGAAGTTCAGAGAGGTTCGCTGGATTGCACAAGGTCACACAGCGGTGTACAGGTTGGTCTTGGAGACATAGCAAGGACCCTCCCTCCACACCCCGTGGGGGCTCCCCACACTGCCACTGCCTCTTCAGGGGAGCTGCCACTGGGGACTTCATTGACTGATTTTGTCACAAGCAGAAATATGTCCTGGAGGTGGCAGGAGGAGACAGTTTCAAAGCTTGGTGATGGTCTTCAGACTTGTCCTTGAAGAACCTTCTAATGTGTGTCCCCAAGCATGCCACGATGTGAAAGGTTTGCCTGAAAAACCAGCTGCCTTAATTAAATAATAATCTATTTTATTTTAGAGACAGCGTCTTTCTCTGTTGCCCAGGCTGGAGTGCAGTGGCACAATCATAGCTCACTGCAGCCTCGACCTCCTGGGCTCAAGTGAGCCTTCTGCCTCAGCCTCTCAAGTAGCTGGGACTACAGATGTGCACCACCATGCCCAGCTAATTTTTAAATTTTTTGTACAGATGGGGGTCTCGCTATGTTTTCCAGGCTGGTCTTGAACTCCTGGCCTCAAGCAAACCTCCTGCCTCAGCCTCCCAAAGTGCTGGGATTACAGGTGTGAGCCATTGTCCCTAACCTTAATCTTTTTAAAGAAAAATCCAAATACATGTGGAATGTAGAAGCAGTAAACACTGTAAATGGGCAAGAAAGGACTCAACTTAATTCATTTAATGAGATACCATGTCATTACTTTCACAGAGAAAAAAGCTACCAAACTTTACCTGCTTAGCAGGAGAGGGAGCTGGCATCTTTAATGACCAGTGGCTGCAATGTAGGCAAATAGGCAATTTTTGTTAAGCATTTTGACTACAAAGGTCTGGGGAGTGCCAGCTTGGAAATTGTTACCAGTGAATGATTTTCCATGGGTTCTGCAAGGGGTGACATAAGGCATACCTATAATAAAATAAAATAAAACAATAAAATAAAGCAAAATAAAATAAAATAAAATAAAATAAAATAAAATAAAATAAAATGTATATAGGCAGGGCACGGTGGCTCATGCCTGCAATCTCAGCACTTTGGGAGACCAAGGCAGGCAGATCGCGAGGTCAAGAGATCGAGACCATCCTGGCCAACATGGTGAAACCCCATCTCTACTAAAAATACATTAGCTGAGCCTACTGGCAGGGGCCTGTAGTCCCAGCTACTCAGGAGGCTGAGGCAGGAGAATCGCTTGAACCTGGGAGACAGAGGTTGCAGTGAGCCAAGATCACGCCACTGCGCTCCAGCCTGGGTAATAGAGCAAGACTCCTTCTCAAAAAAATAAAAATAAAGTAAAATAACATGTATATATATATAACATATATACATATACACACATACATTTATATATTCACACACATTTATTGTGTTTTAAAAATTATAAAACGAGGGGTGGTGGTGCAGGTCTGTAGCCCCAGTACTCAGGAGGGAGGGAGGATCACTTGAGCCCAGGAGTTCCAGGCACCGTGAGCTAGGATCTCACCACTGCGCTCCAGTCTGGGGGCACATTGAGAACTCGCCTCTCTCTCTTTTTTTTTTTCGTTGTTGTTGTTTTGTTTTTTAGATGAGTCTCGCTCTGTTGCCCAGGCTGGAGTGCAGTGGTGCCATCTCGGCTCACTGCAACCTCCACCTCCCAAGTTCAAGTGATTCCCCTGCCTCAGCCTCCCGAGTAGCTGGGTCTATAGGTGTGCCACCACACTCAGCTAAATTTTTGTATTTTTAGTAGAGATAGGGTTTCACCATGTTGGCCAGGATGGTCTTGATCTCTTGACCTCGTGATCCCGCCCGCCTTGGCCTCCCAAAGTGCTGGGATTACAGGCGTGAGCCACCATGCCCAGCCTGAAAAAATACCCCCTTAACCTTAACATTCAGATAAACATTGTTAACATTTTATTTCTATGTATTTAGATTTATTCTATGGACGGTTTATATTTTAATGGCTGATTACTATTCTGTTCTATGGAACACCACAGTCATATAACCAGTCCCCTATTTGTCTATTCTTGGACATGTGTACCTCTGTTTTTTACTATAATAAGTAACGAGGCAATAAACATTCTTGTATAAATTTTATTTTATATCTGCATCAGATTAATTTAGGATGAATAACTAGAAATGTCATCGTTAAAATGATATCAGCAGCTGGGTGTGGTGGCTCATGCCTGTAATTCCAGTGCCTTGGGAGGCTGAGGTGGGACAATCACTGGAGGTTGGGAGTTGAGACTAGCCTGGGCAAGATAGTGAGACCCCATCTCTACAAAACGTAAAAAATTAGCTGAGTATGGTGGGGCCTGTGGTCTCAGGTACTCTGGAGGCTGATGTGGGAGGATCACTTGAGCCCAGGAGTTTGAGGCTGCAGTGAGCTAAGGTTGTGCCACTGCACTCCAGCCTGGGTTACAGAGTGAGACCCCCAACTCCTGAAAAAAAAAATGGTATGACTCTTCCAATGGTCCCTGATGCATATTTTCAAATTATCCTTTAGAACTATGATGCCAAGTCAACATCACATGAAAAGGCCCCAACCAACACTAGCTATTATAGTCATCTATCATGATGGACGTCTATCTTTGACAGACAAAGAAGAAATCATATTTTGCTGTGTTTTGGATTTCTTTGCTTCCTGGTGAAATTTATATGCTTTTTCCTTCTCTTGGGCTTGTTGGCTATTTGAGTTTCTTTGGAGAAGAAGCTCAGTTTTCCTTTGCCCAGCTTCCTTGTGGAGCACCCTGACCCTGGAGGTTGACCTGGAGAAGGACCGCCGCACTTGCTCTGTGACATCCTTTGGGGACACCGTTGCCACCAGAATCCCAGGTTGGGAGGGGTCTGAATCTCTTCACCCAGAGCATGGTTCCCTTGTCCCTCCTGCGGCGAGTGAAGAACCTGGGCTTGGTGGAGTTTGCTAGCCCAGGGGATGACGGGGATGGCAGAGCCGAAGCCTTTAGCCTGGGGCTCCCACTTAGTGAGCAGGCAAGGGCTGCAGGAGCCAGAGAGAAGGAGCGTCAGGAGGTGAGGATGTCCTAGGAACTGAATGTGAGATTTCAGAAAGAGGAAGGGCAGCTGGATAAGATGGATGGGGATTCGGTCACTTAGAGCTCAAGCTTGGTGTGACCTGCGAGGGCAACTGTTGTGGAGATGTGAGTGGTTAAGGACAAACTGAATGGTAACAAATCGGAGAGAAAATGGTATGAATCCAGGAACAAAGGCAAAAGAGAGCAGGTATGTTCGGAATGGTCCCCCGCATTCCACAGTGTCCCTGCCTTCTTTGGGTCCCTCAGTGGCCCACCATGTCACTGCCTTGGCCTCACCAGCCTCTGTCCCTCCATTGCCCCTTCTCCTTGTGGCTTCCAGGGCACAGCTGCTGCTGCTTTTTTTTTTGAGACGGAGTCTCACTTTATTGTCCAGACTGGAGTGCAGTGGTGCGATCTCAGCTCACTGCAACCTATGCCTCCCGGGTTCAAGCGATTCTCCTGCCTCAGCCTCCGGAGTAGCTGGGACTACAGGTGCCCGCCACCATGCCCGGCCAATTTTTATATTTTTAGTAGAGATGAGGTTTCACCGTGTTGGCCAGGCTGGTCTCGAACTCCTGACCTCAGGTGATCTGCCTGCCTTGGTCTCCCAAAATGCTGGGATAACAGGCGTGAGCCACCGTGCCCAGCCTCCAGGGCACAGCTTCTAAGGCACAGTTGGGATCATGGCTTTTTACTGAACTTAGTCAAGTCCAAACCCCATTTCTAGGCTGGTTCACACCCATTTTCCTAGCTTCCCTCTGCCTTACTGTCTTCCCTCACCCCAAACACACAGTGAGCACTTTTACTCACCTCTGGGACCCCACACATGGTGTTCTTCTGCCCGGAAAACCTTCCCTTTCTCCTCTTTATTCCTCTAGCCCTTTATTGGGGCTAAAAGTAAAAGTCATTTTTCTTTTCTTTTCTTTTTTTTTTTTTTTAGAAACAGGGTCTTGCTCTGTTGCCCAGGCTGGAGTGCAGCGGCCCAATCATAGCTCAGTACAGCCCTGAATTCCTGGGATCCAGTGATCCTCCCACCTCAGCCTCCCAAGTAGCTGAGACTACAGGGACACAGCACCACACCTGACTAATTTTTTGTTGAGATGGGGTCTCATTATATTGCCCAGACTGATCTCAAACTCCTGGGTTCAAGCAGTCCTCCCTCCTTGGCCTCCCAAAGTGCTGGGATTACAGGCATGAGCTGCCACATCTGGCCTTTTTGTTTTGTTTTGTTTGAGATAGGGTCTTTCTCTGTTACCCAAGCTGGAGTGCAGTGGTGCAATCATAGCTCACTGCAGCCTTGAGCTCCTGGGCTCAAGCAATTGTCCTGCCTCAACCTCCTGAGTACCTGGAACTGACTACAGGTGCATGTACCACACTGGGCTAATATTTAAAATTTTTTTGTAAAGACAGGATCTTGATATGTTGCCCAGGTTGGTCTTGAACTCCTGGCCTCAACTAATCTTCCCACCTTGGCCTTCCAAAATGCTGGGATTACAGGTATGAGCCACCACACCTGGTCAAAAGCCATCTTTAGAATGTGCTTGAATTCTATGTTATAATCTGAGTGACCTTGGAAATTATTTATCCTTAGAACCTTGATTCCTATGTAAAATAGAAATAGCGGCTGGGTGCTGTGGCTCACACCTGTAATCCCAGCACTTTAGGAGGCCAAGGCGGGTGGATCATGTGAGGTCAGGAGTTCAAGACCAGCCTGTCCAACATGGCAAAACCACGTCTCTACTAAAAATACAAAAAGTAGCCGGGTACAGTGGTGGGCACCTGTAATCCCAGCAACTTGGGAGGCTGAGGCAGGAGAATTGCTTGAGTCCGGGAGATGGAGGTTGCAGTGAGCCGAGATCCTGCCAGTGCACTCCATCCTGGGCAACAGAGCGAGACTCCGTTAAAAAAAAAAAAAAAAAAAAAAAGAAACAGCCATGTCCACCTTGCAGACTTGTTGTGATGTTGTGATGTTTATATTTGGTAAGTAAGAAAAAGCAGGCTTTAGACTTCCCAGCATGCACTGACTCATTCACTGAGAAAGTCTAATTAAGCCTCTATAGGGCCAACTGAACAGGGCAGAAATGTTCTCTACCCTCACGGAGTTCACAGCCTACAAGGGCAAAGACATTCCTAGGCAGTTACAGAATCACTGAGTTCCAGTTAATATGTCCTGTGATAGGGCGAGTACAGGAATCTGCTCTGTACCCAATAAATGCCAGTTCTCCCCACCCCTGTTCATACCTCATGAGTCGTTATGGAGATAACCATAAACGTCCTTTATATGCTTTTTCATTGTTTGACTTGTGACAATAGACACATTCTACTTTTATAACGTAAAAATTCCAGTAAAATTTATGAGTAAACCCAAGAGACTCCCATTTTTAAAAGAAGAAGGAAAAAATGACAAGTCAAGTATCACCTCCTCCTGGAAGCCTCCCTTGATGACAGGCAGGAAAGTCCACCCTGCTGCATTGAGCCCTGCCCTGCCTTCATGTGGGCCTCTGCTGTCTCCTCGTTGTACTGAGGGTCTAGGAGCCCCCATGAGGGGCGGGGGGTACATCTACCTTTGATCTCAGTGTTACCAGATGGCACCATGCTCTTGGTGTCCCAAACAAAGAATTGGATATGACACATACAAATAGCAAAGCAAGCAGCAAAAGTTTGTTACGTATAGTATTACACTCTCAAAGAGGGGAGAGCGGACTGATCTCTGTGAGGTGAGATCAGCATCAGTTTGGTGTACTTTGCATCTTTTTTTTTTTTTTTTTTTTGACAGAGTCTCGCTGTGTCACCCAGGCTAGAGTGCAGTGGCATGATCTTGGATCACTGCAACCTCTGCCTCCTGGGTTCAGGCGATTCTCCTGCCCCAGCCACCCAAGGAGCTGGGATTACAGGCGCCCACCACCATACCCGGCTAATTTTTATATTTTTAGTAGAAACAAGGTTTCACCACGTTGGCCAGGCTGGCTTCGAACTCCTGACCTCAGGTGATCCTCCCGCCTTGGCCTCCCAAAGTGCTGGGATTACAGTTGTGAGCCACCATGCCCGACCACTTTTCATCTTTTTATGTGTTTTTGTTTTTTTTTAACTTCTCTTCCCAAGGCCATCTAATCTCTAGCCAGCATCTGCCTTTTGATTGATAGGTGTGTCATTTAGTTACTTTGGCCTTTGTGTGCTTGCGCATCGCCTCCATCTCATAATCTTAAGTACAGGCATGATATGCAGTCCACGTAGGTGAGCTGTAATGAGCTGATTATGATACAGGGTTATGTTAAAGATACTTTTTCTCTCTAACGGACATGCCTAGCACTGAGGAGCTACCCCTTACTGGTTTGGTCTGGATCTTGCTGGCTGTGGGATCTCCTTTTTATTTTTTTGGGATGGAGTCTCACTCTGTTGCTCAGGCTGGAGTGCAGTGGCTCACGATCTTGGCTCACTGCAACCTCTGCCTCTTGGGTTCAAGAGATTCTCCTGCCTCAGCCTCCTGAGTAGCTGGGATTACAGGCACCCACCGCCACGCCTGGCTAATTTTTGTATTTTTAGTAGAGATGGGGTTTCACCATGTTGGCCAGGCTGGTCTCAAACTCCCGACCTTAGGTGATTGAGGGCCTTCCAAAGTGCTGGGATTACAAGCATGAGCCACTGCACCTGGCCAAGGGGAGCAGAGTTTTAAAGGATAACTTGGTGGGTTGGGGGAGCCAGTGAGTCAGTAGTGCTGATTGGTCAGGGATGAAATCACAGGGAGTCGAAGCTGTCTTCTTGCACTGAGTCAGTTCCTGGGTGGGGGCCACAAGATCAGCTGAGCCAGTTTATTGATCTGGGTGGTGCCGGCTGATCCATCAAGTGCAGAGTCTGCAAAATATCTCAAGCACTGATTTTAGGAGCAGTTTAGGGAGGGTCAAAAATCTTATAGCCTCCAGCTGCATGGCTCCTAAACCATCATTTCTAATCTTGTGGCTAATGTTAGTCCTACCAAGGCAATCTAGTCCCCAGGCAAGAAGAAAGTCTGCTTTGGGAAAGGGCTGTTACCATCTTTGTTTCTTCCAAAGTTAGTTCAGCCTACTCCCAAGAATGAACAAGGACAGCTTGGAGGTTAGAAGCAAGGTGGAGCCAGTTATGTGAGATCTCTTTCACTGTCTCAGTCATAATTTTGCAAAGGCGGTTTCAGCTGGAGGGCTGAGTTTTCCTGTGGGTGCAGAAAGGCAGGGTGGCTGAGGATTGTGGTGGCCTCTGGACGAGACACAGAGGAGGTTCCTGAGAGGTGATTGGGGAAGGTGACCTCAGAGACCAGGAGGCCAGAGGGGTCCCTCACTCAAGTGAGGGAGGAAGCCTGTGGGAAGGAACGCCTGCGTGAGCCTGTTTTGAACCCTGCCACCCTCACTTTGGTGCCGGCCTATCCTCTGCCATCCTCTCTGACCCTTGTATTCAGGGCTCAGAGATGCCCCACCTCCACCTTGGCAGCCCCTGGAGCTCAGCCCCTCCACTTCCATCAGGTTGAACTAGACAAAACTTAGCTCATAAACGAGAGGATTGGGCAAAACCACAAAAGTCCACTGACTTCAAAACAAACATGTGGCCGGTGTGTGCCTCAAGCCTGTAATCCCAGCCCTTTGGGAGGCCGAGGCGTGAGAATCACTTGAGGCCAGAAGTTTGAGGCTGGCCTGGGCAACATAGCAAGATCCCATCTCTAAAAAAAACAAAATTTTAAAATTAGTGGGGCATGGTGGCACACCCCTGTAGCCCCAACGATTTGGGAGGCCGAGGCAGGAGGATCGCTCCAGCCTAGAAGTTTGAGGCTGCAGTTACTCCAGCCTAGAAGTAGGATGGTGATATAGTTTGAATATTTATCCCTTCCCAGATCTCATGTTGAACTGTAATTCCCAGCCCAGGTAACAGAGTGAGACCCTGTCTCAAAAAAAAAAAAAAAAAAAAAAAAAAAGCCATCAAAACCCCAAAATCTCCCCCAAACACCAAGCAATCTTTTCCATCTTTTTCATGAAGTTAGAATTCCAAAAAATCTTAGGCATCATTGCCTTTCACCTGAACTGCATTGATCAATGATTTGATAGTGCTCTGTCTACCCCTGCACCCTGGCCTTCTGTCTTGGTCCAGCTCCTGGCCTCCCCCTGTGACTGTGTGTCTTTTTCATGACTCTGTAAAACTGGGGCCATCTGGGATGGCAGAGGGTGCCTCTGCTCTGGAGGACTGAACCGTCTCCTCTGCCAGGGGCCAAGGTTGGCCTTCCTGAGACAAGTCAGAAAAATGCAGCTCCTGGCATCTCGGAGATTGACAGATGGGACAAGAGGCCACACACCCTGTCCTCTCAAGGAAGTCCCTTATATGTCATCCTGTAGAATTCCTAGTAACTCCTGGGCTGGTGGCACTTCCATCACAGATTCTGTGCATATACAATCTGATTCATTTCATAGGCAGGATGAAGAAAGCCAGGGATTATATGTCCGTCTTACATAGGAAAATGGAATCCTACACGTACTGTCCCATGTTCTAAGTAGCACAGAGAAAATACAGTAGCCCCTCCAGTCCAGGGCCAAGATAATGCTTTTTTTTTTTTTTTTGAGACAGAGTCTCGCTCTGTCACCCAGGCTGGAGTGCAATGGTGCCATCTCGGCTCACCGCAACCTCTGCCTCCCTGGTTCAAGCGACTCTCCTGTCTCAGCCTCCCAAGTAGCTGGGATTACAGGTGCATGCTACCATGCCTGGCTAATTTTTGTATTTTTAGTAGAGATGGGGTTTCGGCATATTGGCCAGGCTGGTCTTGGACTCCTGACCTCAAGTGATCTGCCTGCCTCAGCCTCCCAAAGTGCTGGGATTATGGGTGTGAGTCACTGCACCCAGCCTAGCTAATGATTTTTTTTTACAGTTGTAGCCCTTTGAGTGGGCCTGAACCAGGGTGCAGGAGGCACTCCATGGGCAGGCTACGAGGGCTGCAGGATGACCAGGTAGAGGTGGCAGTGTTCCAAGAAGGGCGATGCTAGCCTTTGAATATTTGTCCTCACCCAAATCTCATGTTGAGTTGTAATCCCCAGTGTTGCAGGAGGGGCCTGGTGGGAGTTGTTTGGATAATGGGGGCAGATCCCTGTTGAATGGCTTGGACCATCCCCTTGGTGATGAGTGAGCTCTCATTCTGAGTTCACACAAGATCTGGTCTTTTAGAAGTGTGTGGGCCAGGCGCGGTGGCTCACGCCTGTAATCCCAGCACTTTGGGAGGCCGAGGCGAGCAGGTCACCTGAGGTCAGGAGTTTGAGACCAGCCTGACCAACATGGAGAAACCCCACCTCTACTAAAATACAAAATTAGCCAGGCATAGTGGTGCATGCCTGTAATCCCAGCTACTTGGGAGGCTGAGGCAGGAGAATCACTTGAACCGGGGAGGCAGATGGTGCACTGAGCCAAGATCACGCCACTGCACTCCAGCCTGGGCAACAAGAGTGAAACTATGTCTAAAAAAAAAAAAAAGAAAAGAAAAAAAAAAGAAGTGTGTGGCATTGGCTGGGCTTGGTGGCTCACGCCTGTAATCCCAGCACTCTGAGAGGCCAAGGCAGGCAGATCATTTGAGGTTAGGAGTTCGAGATCTGCCTGGCCATCATGGTGAAACTGTCTCTACTAAAAATACAAAAATTAGCCGGGTGCAGTGGTGGGTGCCTGTAATCCCAGCTACTCAGGAGGCTGTCAGGAGAATCACTTGAACCCAGGAGGCGGAGGTTGCAATGAGCCGAGATCGCACCAATGCACTCCAGCCTGGGTGACAGGCTGTCCCAGAAAAAAAAAAAAAAAGAAAGAAAGAAATGTGTGGCACCTCCCCTACCCTCTTTGCCTCTCTTGCTCCTGCTTTTGCCATGTGACCAGCCTGCTCTCCCTTCACCTTCTGCCATGATTGGAAGCTTCCTGAGGCCTCCCTAGAAGCAAACACCAGCACCATCCTTCCTGTACGGCCTGCAGAACTGTGAGCCAATTAAATCTCTTTGCTTTATAAATGACCCAGGCTTATGTATTTCTTTATAGCAATACAGGAAAGGCCTAATAGAGGTGGCTAGCTCTTGTGTATGTAAATGCATCTGGAGAGAAAGGACAGAGATAATTGTCCATGGAATGGGTGACTGCCTTAGCTCTTCTGTTTTTCCTGGGTTGGTGGCAGCTGCAGGGTTCGAGGTCAAAGGGGTCTCTCAGATGTCAAGGATGAGGAAGAGAGACTTGTCAGACCAGATATGGTTTGGCTGTGTCCCCACTCAAATCTCATCTTGAATTGTAGCTCCCACAATTCCCATGTGTTGTGGTGTTGTGGGAGGGACCCAGTGGGAGATAATTGAATCATTGGGGGCAGTTTCCCCCATACTGTTCTTGTGGTAATGAATAAGTAAGTCTCACGAGATCTGATGGTTTTATAAAGGGAAACCCCTTTCACTTGGCTCTCATTCTCTCTCTTGCCTGCTGCCAAGTAAGATGTGCCTTTCACCTATCACCATGATTGTGAGGCCTCCCCAGACATGTGGAACTGTAAGTCCATTAAACCATTTTTTCTGTATAAATTACCCAGTCTCTGGTATGTCTTCTTCCTCTTCTTCTTTTTTTTTTTTTTTTTGAGACAGAGTCTCACTCTGTCACCGAGGCTGGAGTGCAGTGGTGCGATCTCAGCTCACTGCAACCTCTGCCTCCTGGGTTCAAGTGATTCTCCTGCCTCAGCCTCCCAAGTAGCTGGGATTACAGGTGCCTGCCACCACACCCGGCTAATTTTTGTATTTTTAGTAGAGATGAGTTTCACAATGATGCCTAGGCTCATCTCGAACTCCTGACCTCAAGTGATCTGCCACCTCGGCATCCCAAAGTGCTAGGATTATAGGCATGAGCCACCACACCTGGCCTTGGGTATGTTTTTATCAGCAGTGTGAAAATGGACAAGTATGATGTGTAAGCCAGACAATATAAGGTCTGCAAAATGCAGAATGTGAGGAACAAAAGGAACGTGTGTGGGGGCATTTGTGGGAGTACAACCTTCTGCTGGAATTGATGCCTGAGCACCTTGACAGATGAACATGTCCCAGTGTGGCTAGGGTGGAATGAGCAGGCAATACTGGACAGAGGCATATAAGTACAGTTCTCCACAACCATACAGATATGATAACCCAGAGCCATACTACTAACAATTCAAGTTCATTTTTTTTTTTAGATGGTGTCTCACTCTTTCACCAGGCTGGAGTGCAGTGTCATGATCTCAGCTCACTGCAACCTCCACCTCCTGGGTTCAAGCGATTCTCATGCCCTAGCCTCCCAAGTAGATGGGATTACAGGTGTACACCACCACACCTGGCTAATTTTTTTGTATTTTTAATAGAGATGGGGTTTCACTATGTTGGCCAAACTGGTCTCAAACTCCTGATCTCAAGTGATCCGCCCGCCTCGGCCTCCCAAAGTGTTGGGATTATAGGCGGGAGCCACCTCACCTGGCCCTAAAAATTCAAGTTACAAATTACAGTCAAGACTCAGAAAAGTATCTAGTGACACCCTGCCCGCTAGCCAAATGGTTATATTCCACAGAAGGCACAAGGGTCTATAACAGGGTTCCCCAATCCCCTGGCCCCAGACCAGAACTGGTCCGTGGCCTGTCAGGAACGAGGACACACGGCAAGAAGTGAGTAGTGGGCCAGCAAAGCTGAGCTCTGCCTCTTGTCGGATCAGGAGTGGCATGAGATTCTTCCAGGAGGACGAACCCTGTTGTGAACTGTGCATGCAAGGGATTTAGGCTGCACCCCCTTATGAGAATCTAACGGTAAATGTAATGTGCTTGAATCATCCCAAAACCATTCCCCCAATAGCCAACAGCTCAAGTCCTTGGGAAAATTGTCTTAGATGAAATCGGTGCCTGGTGCCAAAAAGGTTGGGGACTGCTAGTCTACACCATCAATAAAATTTCTTCAAATCTACAGGTTCAACTGACACTTCCTATGCCCCCAAAAGGGAAACTTGAGTTTCAATACCATGGGCTGACCAGGTGTCTTACAGCCCGGATGTGTCAGAATTGACTGCCACCAAACATAAGGAGACAGTCATAAATCATAGCACTTTCTCTGGTTTCTCTCAAATCACAGGCTCACCAGTATCTACAACTTATCACAGCAGCCCGAGCTCAACTCCAACAACCCACTTTTCTGCCAGCTCCACAACCTTGGGCCATACTGAGGAATCGACACCAGTCCACAGCAGCCCACTTGCAACTGCAACAACACCCCCACCTGCCCGCTCCGCAACCTCAGGCCATGTTGAAGAATCTACAGCCTACCACAGCAGCCCGGGCTCAACTCAAACAATGCACTTCCCTAAAAGCTCCACAACTTCAGGCCACAGTGAAGAATCAGCAACTTTCCACGGCAGCACAACACACCCAAAATCTTCAACTCCTAGCACCACAGCTGCCCTAGCACCTACAAGCTACCAAAGCAGCGCGGGCTCAACTGAAACAACACACTTCCGTGATAGCTCCACAAACTCAGGCCGTAGTGAGGAATCAAAAGCATCCCACAGCAGCCCAGAGGCAATGGGAACAACAGTCTTACCTGCCGGCTCTACACCCGCAGTTCTTGTTGGAGAATCCACGCCCTCACCCATCAGTTCAGGCTCAACGGAAACAACAGCGTTACCCGGCAGTACCACAACGCCAGGCCTCAGTGAGAAATCTACCACTTTCTACAGTAGCCCCAGATCACCAGCCACAACACTCTCACCTGCCAGCACGACAAGCTCAGGCGTCAGTGAAGAATCCACCACCTCCCACAGCCAATCAGGCTCAACGCACACAACAGCATTCCCTGACAGCACCACCACGCCAGGCCTCAGTCGGGATTCTACAACTTCCCACAGCAGCCCAGGCTCAACGGATACAACACTGTTACCTGCCAGCACCACCACCTCAGGCCCCAGTCAGGAATCAACAACTTCCCACAGCAGCCCAGGTTCAACTGACACAGCACTGTCCCCTGGCAGTACCACAGCCTTATCCTTTGGTCAAGAATCTACAACCTTCCACAGCAGCCCAGGCTCCACTCACACAACACTCTTCCCTGACAGCACCACAAGCTCAGGCATCGTTGAAGCATCTACACGCGTCCACAGCAGCACTGGCTCACCACACACAACACTGTCCCCTGCCAGCTCCACAAGCCCTGGACTTCAGGGAGAATCTACCGCCTTCCAGACCCACCCAGCCTCAACTCACACAACGCCTTCACCTCCTAGCACCGCAACAGCCCCTGTTGAAGAATCTACAACCTACCACCGCAGCCCAGGCTCGACTCCAACAACACACTTCCCTGCCAGCTCCACAACTTCGGGCCACAGTGAGAAATCAACAATATTCCACAGCAGCCCAGATGCAAGTGGAACAACACCCTCACCTGCCCACTCCACAACCTCAGGTCGTGGAGAATCTACAACCTCACGCATCAGTCCAGGCTCAACTGAAATAACAACGTTACCTGGCAGTACCACAACACCAGGCCTCAGTGAGGCATCTACCACCTTCTACAGCAGCCCCAGATCACCAACCACAACACTCTCACCTGCCCCCATGACAAGCCTAGGCGTCGGTGGAGAATCCACCACCTCCCGTAGCCAACCAGGTTCTACTCACTCAACAGTGTCACCTGCCAGCACCACCACGCCAGGCCTCAGTGAGGAATCTACCACCGTCTACAGCAGCAGCCCAGGCTCAACTGAAACCACAGTGTTCCCTCCCAGCACCACAACCTCAGTTCGTGGTGAAGAGCCTACAACCTTCCACAGCCGGCCAGCCTCAACTCACACAACACTGTTCACTGAGGACAGCACCACCTCGGGCCTCACTGAAGAATCTACAGCCTTCCCCGGCAGCCCAGTCTCCACCCAAACAGGGTTACCTGCCACACTCACAACCGCAGACCTCGGTGAGGAATCAACAACCTTTCCCAGCAGCTCAGGCTCAACTGGAACAACACTCTCACCTGCCCGCTCCACCACCTCTGGCCTCGTTGGAGAATCCACACCCTCGCGCCTCAGTCCAAGCTCAACCGAAACAACAACTTTACCCGGCAGTCCCACAACTCCAAGCCTCAGTGAGAAATCAACCACCTTCTACACTAGCCCCAGATCACCAGATGCAACACTCTCACCTGCGACCACAACAAGCTCAGGCGTCAGCGAAGAATCCAGCACATCCCACAGTCAACCAGGCTCAACGCACACAACAACGTTTCCTGACAGCACCACCACCTCAGGCCTCAGTCAGGAACCTACAACATCCCACAGCAGCCAAGGCTCAACAGAGGCAACACTGTCCCCTGGCAGTACCACAGCCTCATCCCTTGGTCAACAATCTACAACCTTCCACAGCAGCCCAGGCGCCACTGAAACCACACTCTTACCTGACGACACCATAACCTCAGGCCTCGTGGAGGCATCTACACCCACCCACAGCAGCACTGGCTCGCTACACACAACACTGACCCCCGCCAGCTCCACAAGCGCTGGCCTTCAGGAAGAATCTACCACTTTCCAGAGCTGGCCAAGCTCAAGTGACACAACACCTTCACCTCCCGGCACCACAGCAGCCCCTGTTGAAGTATCCACAACCTACCACAGCCGCCCGAGCTCAACTCCAAAAACACACTTTTCTGCCAGTTCCACAACCTTGGGCCGTAGTGAGGAATCAACAACAGTCCACAGCAGCCCGGGTGCAACTGGAACAGCACTCTTCCCTACCCGCTCTGCAACCTCAGTTCTTGTTGGAGAACCTACAACGTCACCCATCAGTTCAGGCTCAACGGAAACAACAGCGTTACCTGGCAGTACCACAACAGCAGGCCTGAGTGAGAAATCTACCACCTTCTACAGTAGCCCCAGATCACCGGACACAACACTCTCACCTGCCAGCACGACAAGCTCAGGCGTCAGTGAAGAATCCACCACCTCCCACAGCCGACCAGACTCAACGCACACAACAGCATTCCCTGGCAGTACCACCACGCCAGGCCTCAGTCAGGAATCTACAGCTTCCCACAGCAGCCCAGGCTCCACAGACACAACACTGTCCCCTGGCAGTACCACAGCATCATCCCTTGGTCCAGAATCTACTACCTTCCACAGCAGCCCAGGCTCCACTGAAACAACACTCTTACCTGACAACACCACAGCCTCAGGCCTCCTTGAAGCATCTACGCCCGTCCACAGCAGCACTGGATCGCCACACACGACACTGTCCCCTGCCGGCTCTACAACCCGTCAGGGAGAATCTACCACCTTCCAGAGCTGGCCAAGCTCAAAGGACACTACGCCTGCACCTCCTACTACCACATCAGCCTTTGTTGAGCTATCTACAACCTCCCACGGCAGCCCGAGCTCAACTCCAACAACCCACTTTTCTGCCAGCTCCACAACCTTGGGCCGCAGTGAGGAATCGACAACAGTCCACAGCAGCCCAGTTGCAACTGCAACAACACCCTCGCCTGCCCGCTCCACAACCTCAGGCCTCGTTGAAGAATCTACGACCTACCACAGCAGCCCGGGCTCAACTCAAACAATGCACTTCCCTGAAAGCGCCACAACTTCAGGCCGTGGTGAAGAATCAACAACTTCCCACAGCAGCACAACACACACAATATCTTCAGCTCCTAGCACCACATCTGCCCTTGTCGAAGAACCTACCAGCTACCACAGCAGCCCGGGCTCAACTGCAACAACACACTTCCCTGACAGCTCCACAACCTCAGGCCGTAGTGAGGAATCAACAGCATCCCACAGCAGCCAAGACGCAACGGGAACAATAGTCCTACCTGCCCGCTCCACAACCTCAGTTCCTCTTGGAGAATCTACGACCTCACCCATCAGTTCAGGCTCAACGGAAACGACAGCGTTACCCGGCAGTACCACAACGCCAGGCCTCAGTGAGAAATCTACCACTTTCCACAGTAGCCCCAGATCACCAGCCACAACACTCTCACCTGCCAGCACGACAAGCTCAGGCGTCAGTGAAGAATCCACCACCTCCCACAGCCGACCAGGCTCAACGCACACAACAGCATTCCCTGACAGCACCACCACGCCAGGCCTCAGTCGGGATTCTACAACTTCCCACAGCAGCCCAGGCTCAACGGATACAACACTGTTACCTGCCAGCACCACCACCTCAGGCCCCAGTCAGGAATCAACAACTTCCCACAGCAGCCCAGGTTCAACTGACACAGCACTGTCCCCTGGCAGTACCACAGCCTTATCCTTTGGTCAAGAATCTACAACCTTCCACAGCAGCCCAGGCTCCACTCACACAACACTCTTCCCTGACAGCACCACAAGCTCAGGCATCGTTGAAGCATCTACACGCGTCCACAGCAGCACTGGCTCACCACACACAACACTGTCCCCTGCCAGCTCCACAAGCCCTGGACTTCAGGGAGAATCTACCGCCTTCCAGACCCACCCAGCCTCAACTCACACAACGCCTTCACCTCCTAGCACCGCAACAGCCCCTGTTGAAGAATCTACAACCTACCACCGCAGCCCAGGCTCGACTCCAACAACACACTTCCCTGCCAGCTCCACAACTTCGGGCCACAGTGAGAAATCAACAATATTCCACAGCAGCCCAGATGCAAGTGGAACAACACCCTCACCTGCCCACTCCACAACCTCAGGTCGTGGAGAATCTACAACCTCACGCATCAGTCCAGGCTCAACTGAAATAACAACGTTACCTGGCAGTACCACAACACCAGGCCTCAGTGAGGCATCTACCACCTTCTACAGCAGCCCCAGATCACCAACCACAACACTCTCACCTGCCCCCATGACAAGCCTAGGCGTCGGTGGAGAATCCACCACCTCCCGTAGCCAACCAGGTTCTACTCACTCAACAGTGTCACCTGCCAGCACCACCACGCCAGGCCTCAGTGAGGAATCTACCACCGTCTACAGCAGCAGCCCAGGCTCAACTGAAACCACAGTGTTCCCTCCCAGCACCACAACCTCAGTTCGTGGTGAAGAGCCTACAACCTTCCACAGCCGGCCAGCCTCAACTCACACAACACTGTTCACTGAGGACAGCACCACCTCGGGCCTCACTGAAGAATCTACAGCCTTCCCCGGCAGCCCAGTCTCCACCCAAACAGGGTTACCTGCCACACTCACAACCGCAGACCTCGGTGAGGAATCAACAACCTTTCCCAGCAGCTCAGGCTCAACTGGAACAACACTCTCACCTGCCCGCTCCACCACCTCTGGCCTCGTTGGAGAATCCACACCCTCGCGCCTCAGTCCAAGCTCAACCGAAACAACAACTTTACCCGGCAGTCCCACAACTCCAAGCCTCAGTGAGAAATCAACCACCTTCTACACTAGCCCCAGATCACCAGATGCAACACTCTCACCTGCAACCACAACAAGCTCAGGCGTCAGCGAAGAATCCAGCACATCCCACAGTCAACCAGGCTCAACGCACACAACAGCGTTCCCTGACAGCACCACCACCTCAGGCCTCAGTCAGGAACCTACAACTTCCCACAGCAGCCAAGGCTCAACAGAGGCAACACTGTCCCCTGGCAGTACCACAGCCTCATCCCTTGGTCAACAATCTACAACCTTCCACAGCAGCCCAGGCGCCACTGAAACCACACTCTTACCTGACGACACCATAACCTCAGGCCTCGTGGAGGCATCTACACCCACCCACAGCAGCACTGGCTCGCTACACACAACACTGACCCCCGCCAGCTCCACAAGCGCTGGCCTTCAGGAAGAATCTACCACTTTCCAGAGCTGGCCAAGCTCAAGTGACACAACACCTTCACCTCCCGGCACCACAGCAGCCCCTGTTGAAGTATCCACAACCTACCACAGCCGCCCGAGCTCAACTCCAAAAACACACTTTTCTGCCAGTTCCACAACCTTGGGCCGTAGTGAGGAATCAACAACAGTCCACAGCAGCCCGGGTGCAACTGGGACAGCACTCTTCCCTACCCGCTCTGCAACCTCAGTTCTTGTTGGAGAACCTACAACGTCACCCATCAGTTCAGGCTCAACGGAAACAACAGCGTTACCTGGCAGTACCACAACAGCAGGCCTGAGTGAGAAATCTACCACCTTCTACAGTAGCCCCAGATCACCGGACACAACACTCTCACCTGCCAGCACGACAAGCTCAGGCGTCAGTGAAGAATCCACCACCTCCCACAGCCGACCAGACTCAACGCACACAACAGCATTCCCTGGCAGTACCACCACGCCAGGCCTCAGTCAGGAATCTACAGCTTCCCACAGCAGCCCAGGCTCCACAGACACAACACTGTCCCCTGGCAGTACCACAGCATCATCCCTTGGTCCAGAATCTACTACCTTCCACAGCAGCCCAGGCTCCACTGAAACAACACTCTTACCTGACAACACCACAGCCTCAGGCCTCCTTGAAGCATCTACGCCCGTCCACAGCAGCACTGGATCGCCACACACGACACTGTCCCCTGCCGGCTCTACAACCCGTCAGGGAGAATCTACCACCTTCCAGAGCTGGCCAAGCTCAAAGGACACTACGCCTGCACCTCCTACTACCACATCAGCCTTTGTTGAGCTATCTACAACCTCCCACGGCAGCCCGAGCTCAACTCCAACAACCCACTTTTCTGCCAGCTCCACAACCTTGGGCCGCAGTGAGGAATCGACAACAGTCCACAGCAGCCCAGTTGCAACTGCAACAACACCCTCGCCTGCCCGCTCCACAACCTCAGGCCTCGTTGAAGAATCTACGACCTACCACAGCAGCCCCGGCTCAACTCAAACAATGCACTTCCCTGAAAGCGCCACAACTTCAGGCCGTGGTGAAGAATCAACAACTTCCCACAGCAGCACAACACACACAATATCTTCAGCTCCTAGCACCACATCTGCCCTTGTCGAAGAACCTACCAGCTACCACAGCAGCCCGGGCTCAACTGCAACAACACACTTCCCTGACAGCTCCACAACCTCAGGCCGTAGTGAGGAATCAACAGCATCCCACAGCAGCCAAGACGCAACGGGAACAATAGTCCTACCTGCCCGCTCCACAACCTCAGTTCCTCTTGGAGAATCTACGACCTCACCCATCAGTTCAGGCTCAACGGAAACGACAGCGTTACCCGGCAGTACCACAACGCCAGGCCTCAGTGAGAAATCTACCACTTTCCACAGTAGCCCCAGATCACCAGCCACAACACTCTCACCTGCCAGCACGACAAGCTCAGGCGTCAGTGAAGAATCCACCACCTCCCACAGCCGACCAGGCTCAACGCACACAACAGCATTCCCTGACAGCACCACCACGCCAGGCCTCAGTCGGGATTCTACAACTTCCCACAGCAGCCCAGGCTCAACGGATACAACACTGTTACCTGCCAGCACCACCACCTCAGGCCCCAGTCAGGAATCAACAACTTCCCACAGCAGCCCAGGTTCAACTGACACAGCACTGTCCCCTGGCAGTACCACAGCCTTATCCTTTGGTCAAGAATCTACAACCTTCCACAGCAGCCCAGGCTCCACTCACACAACACTCTTCCCTGACAGCACCACAAGCTCAGGCATCGTTGAAGCATCTACACGCGTCCACAGCAGCACTGGCTCACCACACACAACACTGTCCCCTGCCAGCTCCACAAGCCCTGGACTTCAGGGAGAATCTACCGCCTTCCAGACCCACCCAGCCTCAACTCACACAACGCCTTCACCTCCTAGCACCGCAACAGCCCCTGTTGAAGAATCTACAACCTACCACCGCAGCCCAGGCTCGACTCCAACAACACACTTCCCTGCCAGCTCCACAACTTCGGGCCACAGTGAGAAATCAACAATATTCCACAGCAGCCCAGATGCAAGTGGAACAACACCCTCACCTGCCCACTCCACAACCTCAGGTCGTGGAGAATCTACAACCTCACGCATCAGTCCAGGCTCAACTGAAATAACAACGTTACCTGGCAGTACCACAACACCAGGCCTCAGTGAGGCATCTACCACCTTCTACAGCAGCCCCAGATCACCAACCACAACACTCTCACCTGCCCCCATGACAAGCCTAGGCGTCGGTGGAGAATCCACCACCTCCCGTAGCCAACCAGGTTCTACTCACTCAACAGTGTCACCTGCCAGCACCACCACGCCAGGCCTCAGTGAGGAATCTACCACCGTCTACAGCAGCAGCCCAGGCTCAACTGAAACCACAGTGTTCCCTCCCAGCACCACAACCTCAGTTCGTGGTGAAGAGCCTACAACCTTCCACAGCCGGCCAGCCTCAACTCACACAACACTGTTCACTGAGGACAGCACCACCTCGGGCCTCACTGAAGAATCTACAGCCTTCCCCGGCAGCCCAGTCTCCACCCAAACAGGGTTACCTGCCACACTCACAACCGCAGACCTCGGTGAGGAATCAACAACCTTTCCCAGCAGCTCAGGCTCAACTGGAACAACACTCTCACCTGCCCGCTCCACCACCTCTGGCCTCGTTGGAGAATCCACACCCTCGCGCCTCAGTCCAAGCTCAACCGAAACAACAACTTTACCCGGCAGTCCCACAACTCCAAGCCTCAGTGAGAAATCAACCACCTTCTACACTAGCCCCAGATCACCAGATGCAACACTCTCACCTGCAACCACAACAAGCTCAGGCGTCAGCGAAGAATCCAGCACATCCCACAGTCAACCAGGCTCAACGCACACAACAGCGTTCCCTGACAGCACCACCACCTCAGGCCTCAGTCAGGAACCTACAACTTCCCACAGCAGCCAAGGCTCAACAGAGGCAACACTGTCCCCTGGCAGTACCACAGCCTCATCCCTTGGTCAACAATCTACAACCTTCCACAGCAGCCCAGGCGCCACTGAAACCACACTCTTACCTGACGACACCATAACCTCAGGCCTCGTGGAGGCATCTACACCCACCCACAGCAGCACTGGCTCGCTACACACAACACTGACCCCCGCCAGCTCCACAAGCGCTGGCCTTCAGGAAGAATCTACCACTTTCCAGAGCTGGCCAAGCTCAAGTGACACAACACCTTCACCTCCCGGCACCACAGCAGCCCCTGTTGAAGTATCCACAACCTACCACAGCCGCCCGAGCTCAACTCCAAAAACACACTTTTCTGCCAGTTCCACAACCTTGGGCCGTAGTGAGGAATCAACAACAGTCCACAGCAGCCCGGGTGCAACTGGGACAGCACTCTTCCCTACCCGCTCTGCAACCTCAGTTCTTGTTGGAGAACCTACAACGTCACCCATCAGTTCAGGCTCAACGGAAACAACAGCGTTACCTGGCAGTACCACAACAGCAGGCCTGAGTGAGAAATCTACCACCTTCTACAGTAGCCCCAGATCACCGGACACAACACTCTCACCTGCCAGCACGACAAGCTCAGGCGTCAGTGAAGAATCCACCACCTCCCACAGCCGACCAGACTCAACGCACACAACAGCATTCCCTGGCAGTACCACCACGCCAGGCCTCAGTCAGGAATCTACAGCTTCCCACAGCAGCCCAGGCTCCACAGACACAACACTGTCCCCTGGCAGTACCACAGCATCATCCCTTGGTCCAGAATCTACTACCTTCCACAGCAGCCCAGGCTCCACTGAAACAACACTCTTACCTGACAACACCACAGCCTCAGGCCTCCTTGAAGCATCTACGCCCGTCCACAGCAGCACTGGATCGCCACACACGACACTGTCCCCTGCCGGCTCTACAACCCGTCAGGGAGAATCTACCACCTTCCAGAGCTGGCCAAGCTCAAAGGACACTACGCCTGCACCTCCTACTACCACATCAGCCTTTGTTGAGCTATCTACAACCTCCCACGGCAGCCCGAGCTCAACTCCAACAACCCACTTTTCTGCCAGCTCCACAACCTTGGGCCGCAGTGAGGAATCGACAACAGTCCACAGCAGCCCAGTTGCAACTGCAACAACACCCTCGCCTGCCCGCTCCACAACCTCAGGCCTCGTTGAAGAATCTACGACCTACCACAGCAGCCCCGGCTCAACTCAAACAATGCACTTCCCTGAAAGCGCCACAACTTCAGGCCGTGGTGAAGAATCAACAACTTCCCACAGCAGCACAACACACACAATATCTTCAGCTCCTAGCACCACATCTGCCCTTGTCGAAGAACCTACCAGCTACCACAGCAGCCCGGGCTCAACTGCAACAACACACTTCCCTGACAGCTCCACAACCTCAGGCCGTAGTGAGGAATCAACAGCATCCCACAGCAGCCAAGACGCAACGGGAACAATAGTCCTACCTGCCCGCTCCACAACCTCAGTTCCTCTTGGAGAATCTACGACCTCACCCATCAGTTCAGGCTCAACGGAAACGACAGCGTTACCCGGCAGTACCACAACGCCAGGCCTCAGTGAGAAATCTACCACTTTCCACAGTAGCCCCAGATCACCAGCCACAACACTCTCACCTGCCAGCACGACAAGCTCAGGCGTCAGTGAAGAATCCACCACCTCCCACAGCCGACCAGGCTCAACGCACACAACAGCATTCCCTGACAGCACCACCACGCCAGGCCTCAGTCGGGATTCTACAACTTCCCACAGCAGCCCAGGCTCAACGGATACAACACTGTTACCTGCCAGCACCACCACCTCAGGCCCCAGTCAGGAATCAACAACTTCCCACAGCAGCCCAGGTTCAACTGACACAGCACTGTCCCCTGGCAGTACCACAGCCTTATCCTTTGGTCAAGAATCTACAACCTTCCACAGCAGCCCAGGCTCCACTCACACAACACTCTTCCCTGACAGCACCACAAGCTCAGGCATCGTTGAAGCATCTACACGCGTCCACAGCAGCACTGGCTCACCACACACAACACTGTCCCCTGCCAGCTCCACAAGCCCTGGACTTCAGGGAGAATCTACCGCCTTCCAGACCCACCCAGCCTCAACTCACACAACGCCTTCACCTCCTAGCACCGCAACAGCCCCTGTTGAAGAATCTACAACCTACCACCGCAGCCCAGGCTCGACTCCAACAACACACTTCCCTGCCAGCTCCACAACTTCGGGCCACAGTGAGAAATCAACAATATTCCACAGCAGCCCAGATGCAAGTGGAACAACACCCTCACCTGCCCACTCCACAACCTCAGGTCGTGGAGAATCTACAACCTCACGCATCAGTCCAGGCTCAACTGAAATAACAACGTTACCTGGCAGTACCACAACACCAGGCCTCAGTGAGGCATCTACCACCTTCTACAGCAGCCCCAGATCACCAACCACAACACTCTCACCTGCCCCCATGACAAGCCTAGGCGTCGGTGGAGAATCCACCACCTCCCGTAGCCAACCAGGTTCTACTCACTCAACAGTGTCACCTGCCAGCACCACCACGCCAGGCCTCAGTGAGGAATCTACCACCGTCTACAGCAGCAGCCCAGGCTCAACTGAAACCACAGTGTTCCCTCCCAGCACCACAACCTCAGTTCGTGGTGAAGAGCCTACAACCTTCCACAGCCGGCCAGCCTCAACTCACACAACACTGTTCACTGAGGACAGCACCACCTCGGGCCTCACTGAAGAATCTACAGCCTTCCCCGGCAGCCCAGTCTCCACCCAAACAGGGTTACCTGCCACACTCACAACCGCAGACCTCGGTGAGGAATCAACAACCTTTCCCAGCAGCTCAGGCTCAACTGGAACAACACTCTCACCTGCCCGCTCCACCACCTCTGGCCTCGTTGGAGAATCCACACCCTCGCGCCTCAGTCCAAGCTCAACCGAAACAACAACTTTACCCGGCAGTCCCACAACTCCAAGCCTCAGTGAGAAATCAACCACCTTCTACACTAGCCCCAGATCACCAGATGCAACACTCTCACCTGCAACCACAACAAGCTCAGGCGTCAGCGAAGAATCCAGCACATCCCACAGTCAACCAGGCTCAACGCACACAACAGCGTTCCCTGACAGCACCACCACCTCAGGCCTCAGTCAGGAACCTACAACTTCCCACAGCAGCCAAGGCTCAACAGAGGCAACACTGTCCCCTGGCAGTACCACAGCCTCATCCCTTGGTCAACAATCTACAACCTTCCACAGCAGCCCAGGCGCCACTGAAACCACACTCTTACCTGACGACACCATAACCTCAGGCCTCGTGGAGGCATCTACACCCACCCACAGCAGCACTGGCTCGCTACACACAACACTGACCCCCGCCAGCTCCACAAGCGCTGGCCTTCAGGAAGAATCTACCACTTTCCAGAGCTGGCCAAGCTCAAGTGACACAACACCTTCACCTCCCGGCACCACAGCAGCCCCTGTTGAAGTATCCACAACCTACCACAGCCGCCCGAGCTCAACTCCAAAAACACACTTTTCTGCCAGTTCCACAACCTTGGGCCGTAGTGAGGAATCAACAACAGTCCACAGCAGCCCGGGTGCAACTGGGACAGCACTCTTCCCTACCCGCTCTGCAACCTCAGTTCTTGTTGGAGAACCTACAACGTCACCCATCAGTTCAGGCTCAACGGAAACAACAGCGTTACCTGGCAGTACCACAACAGCAGGCCTGAGTGAGAAATCTACCACCTTCTACAGTAGCCCCAGATCACCGGACACAACACTCTCACCTGCCAGCACGACAAGCTCAGGCGTCAGTGAAGAATCCACCACCTCCCACAGCCGACCAGACTCAACGCACACAACAGCATTCCCTGGCAGTACCACCACGCCAGGCCTCAGTCAGGAATCTACAGCTTCCCACAGCAGCCCAGGCTCCACAGACACAACACTGTCCCCTGGCAGTACCACAGCATCATCCCTTGGTCCAGAATCTACTACCTTCCACAGCAGCCCAGGCTCCACTGAAACAACACTCTTACCTGACAACACCACAGCCTCAGGCCTCCTTGAAGCATCTACGCCCGTCCACAGCAGCACTGGATCGCCACACACGACACTGTCCCCTGCCGGCTCTACAACCCGTCAGGGAGAATCTACCACCTTCCAGAGCTGGCCAAGCTCAAAGGACACTACGCCTGCACCTCCTACTACCACATCAGCCTTTGTTGAGCTATCTACAACCTCCCACGGCAGCCCGAGCTCAACTCCAACAACCCACTTTTCTGCCAGCTCCACAACCTTGGGCCGCAGTGAGGAATCGACAACAGTCCACAGCAGCCCAGTTGCAACTGCAACAACACCCTCGCCTGCCCGCTCCACAACCTCAGGCCTCGTTGAAGAATCTACGACCTACCACAGCAGCCCGGGCTCAACTCAAACAATGCACTTCCCTGAAAGCGCCACAACTTCAGGCCGTGGTGAAGAATCAACAACTTCCCACAGCAGCACAACACACACAATATCTTCAGCTCCTAGCACCACATCTGCCCTTGTCGAAGAACCTACCAGCTACCACAGCAGCCCGGGCTCAACTGCAACAACACACTTCCCTGACAGCTCCACAACCTCAGGCCGTAGTGAGGAATCAACAGCATCCCACAGCAGCCAAGACGCAACGGGAACAATAGTCCTACCTGCCCGCTCCACAACCTCAGTTCCTCTTGGAGAATCTACGACCTCACCCATCAGTTCAGGCTCAACGGAAACGACAGCGTTACCCGGCAGTACCACAACGCCAGGCCTCAGTGAGAAATCTACCACTTTCCACAGTAGCCCCAGATCACCAGCCACAACACTCTCACCTGCCAGCACGACAAGCTCAGGCGTCAGTGAAGAATCCACCACCTCCCACAGCCGACCAGGCTCAACGCACACAACAGCATTCCCTGACAGCACCACCACGCCAGGCCTCAGTCGGGATTCTACAACTTCCCACAGCAGCCCAGGCTCAACGGATACAACACTGTTACCTGCCAGCACCACCACCTCAGGCCCCAGTCAGGAATCAACAACTTCCCACAGCAGCCCAGGTTCAACTGACACAGCACTGTCCCCTGGCAGTACCACAGCCTTATCCTTTGGTCAAGAATCTACAACCTTCCACAGCAGCCCAGGCTCCACTCACACAACACTCTTCCCTGACAGCACCACAAGCTCAGGCATCGTTGAAGCATCTACACGCGTCCACAGCAGCACTGGCTCACCACACACAACACTGTCCCCTGCCAGCTCCACAAGCCCTGGACTTCAGGGAGAATCTACCGCCTTCCAGACCCACCCAGCCTCAACTCACACAACGCCTTCACCTCCTAGCACCGCAACAGCCCCTGTTGAAGAATCTACAACCTACCACCGCAGCCCAGGCTCGACTCCAACAACACACTTCCCTGCCAGCTCCACAACTTCGGGCCACAGTGAGAAATCAACAATATTCCACAGCAGCCCAGATGCAAGTGGAACAACACCCTCACCTGCCCACTCCACAACCTCAGGTCGTGGAGAATCTACAACCTCACGCATCAGTCCAGGCTCAACTGAAATAACAACGTTACCTGGCAGTACCACAACACCAGGCCTCAGTGAGGCATCTACCACCTTCTACAGCAGCCCCAGATCACCAACCACAACACTCTCACCTGCCCCCATGACAAGCCTAGGCGTCGGTGGAGAATCCACCACCTCCCGTAGCCAACCAGGTTCTACTCACTCAACAGTGTCACCTGCCAGCACCACCACGCCAGGCCTCAGTGAGGAATCTACCACCGTCTACAGCAGCAGCCCAGGCTCAACTGAAACCACAGTGTTCCCTCCCAGCACCACAACCTCAGTTCGTGGTGAAGAGCCTACAACCTTCCACAGCCGGCCAGCCTCAACTCACACAACACTGTTCACTGAGGACAGCACCACCTCGGGCCTCACTGAAGAATCTACAGCCTTCCCCGGCAGCCCAGTCTCCACCCAAACAGGGTTACCTGCCACACTCACAACCGCAGACCTCGGTGAGGAATCAACAACCTTTCCCAGCAGCTCAGGCTCAACTGGAACAACACTCTCACCTGCCCGCTCCACCACCTCTGGCCTCGTTGGAGAATCCACACCCTCGCGCCTCAGTCCAAGCTCAACCGAAACAACAACTTTACCCGGCAGTCCCACAACTCCAAGCCTCAGTGAGAAATCAACCACCTTCTACACTAGCCCCAGATCACCAGATGCAACACTCTCACCTGCAACCACAACAAGCTCAGGCGTCAGCGAAGAATCCAGCACATCCCACAGTCAACCAGGCTCAACGCACACAACAGCGTTCCCTGACAGCACCACCACCTCAGGCCTCAGTCAGGAACCTACAACTTCCCACAGCAGCCAAGGCTCAACAGAGGCAACACTGTCCCCTGGCAGTACCACAGCCTCATCCCTTGGTCAACAATCTACAACCTTCCACAGCAGCCCAGGCGCCACTGAAACCACACTCTTACCTGACGACACCATAACCTCAGGCCTCGTGGAGGCATCTACACCCACCCACAGCAGCACTGGCTCGCTACACACAACACTGACCCCCGCCAGCTCCACAAGCGCTGGCCTTCAGGAAGAATCTACCACTTTCCAGAGCTGGCCAAGCTCAAGTGACACAACACCTTCACCTCCCGGCACCACAGCAGCCCCTGTTGAAGTATCCACAACCTACCACAGCCGCCCGAGCTCAACTCCAAAAACACACTTTTCTGCCAGTTCCACAACCTTGGGCCGTAGTGAGGAATCAACAACAGTCCACAGCAGCCCGGGTGCAACTGGGACAGCACTCTTCCCTACCCGCTCTGCAACCTCAGTTCTTGTTGGAGAACCTACAACGTCACCCATCAGTTCAGGCTCAACGGAAACAACAGCGTTACCTGGCAGTACCACAACAGCAGGCCTGAGTGAGAAATCTACCACCTTCTACAGTAGCCCCAGATCACCGGACACAACACTCTCACCTGCCAGCACGACAAGCTCAGGCGTCAGTGAAGAATCCACCACCTCCCACAGCCGACCAGACTCAACGCACACAACAGCATTCCCTGGCAGTACCACCACGCCAGGCCTCAGTCAGGAATCTACAGCTTCCCACAGCAGCCCAGGCTCCACAGACACAACACTGTCCCCTGGCAGTACCACAGCATCATCCCTTGGTCCAGAATCTACTACCTTCCACAGCAGCCCAGGCTCCACTGAAACAACACTCTTACCTGACAACACCACAGCCTCAGGCCTCCTTGAAGCATCTACGCCCGTCCACAGCAGCACTGGATCGCCACACACGACACTGTCCCCTGCCGGCTCTACAACCCGTCAGGGAGAATCTACCACCTTCCAGAGCTGGCCAAGCTCAAAGGACACTACGCCTGCACCTCCTACTACCACATCAGCCTTTGTTGAGCTATCTACAACCTCCCACGGCAGCCCGAGCTCAACTCCAACAACCCACTTTTCTGCCAGCTCCACAACCTTGGGCCGCAGTGAGGAATCGACAACAGTCCACAGCAGCCCAGTTGCAACTGCAACAACACCCTCGCCTGCCCGCTCCACAACCTCAGGCCTCGTTGAAGAATCTACGACCTACCACAGCAGCCCGGGCTCAACTCAAACAATGCACTTCCCTGAAAGCGCCACAACTTCAGGCCGTGGTGAAGAATCAACAACTTCCCACAGCAGCACAACACACACAATATCTTCAGCTCCTAGCACCACATCTGCCCTTGTCGAAGAACCTACCAGCTACCACAGCAGCCCGGGCTCAACTGCAACAACACACTTCCCTGACAGCTCCACAACCTCAGGCCGTAGTGAGGAATCAACAGCATCCCACAGCAGCCAAGACGCAACGGGAACAATAGTCCTACCTGCCCGCTCCACAACCTCAGTTCCTCTTGGAGAATCTACGACCTCACCCATCAGTTCAGGCTCAACGGAAACGACAGCGTTACCCGGCAGTACCACAACGCCAGGCCTCAGTGAGAAATCTACCACTTTCCACAGTAGCCCCAGATCACCAGCCACAACACTCTCACCTGCCAGCACGACAAGCTCAGGCGTCAGTGAAGAATCCACCACCTCCCACAGCCGACCAGGCTCAACGCACACAACAGCATTCCCTGACAGCACCACCACGCCAGGCCTCAGTCGGGATTCTACAACTTCCCACAGCAGCCCAGGCTCAACGGATACAACACTGTTACCTGCCAGCACCACCACCTCAGGCCCCAGTCAGGAATCAACAACTTCCCACAGCAGCCCAGGTTCAACTGACACAGCACTGTCCCCTGGCAGTACCACAGCCTTATCCTTTGGTCAAGAATCTACAACCTTCCACAGCAGCCCAGGCTCCACTCACACAACACTCTTCCCTGACAGCACCACAAGCTCAGGCATCGTTGAAGCATCTACACGCGTCCACAGCAGCACTGGCTCACCACACACAACACTGTCCCCTGCCAGCTCCACAAGCCCTGGACTTCAGGGAGAATCTACCGCCTTCCAGACCCACCCAGCCTCAACTCACACAACGCCTTCACCTCCTAGCACCGCAACAGCCCCTGTTGAAGAATCTACAACCTACCACCGCAGCCCAGGCTCGACTCCAACAACACACTTCCCTGCCAGCTCCACAACTTCGGGCCACAGTGAGAAATCAACAATATTCCACAGCAGCCCAGATGCAAGTGGAACAACACCCTCACCTGCCCACTCCACAACCTCAGGTCGTGGAGAATCTACAACCTCACGCATCAGTCCAGGCTCAACTGAAATAACAACGTTACCTGGCAGTACCACAACACCAGGCCTCAGTGAGGCATCTACCACCTTCTACAGCAGCCCCAGATCACCAACCACAACACTCTCACCTGCCCCCATGACAAGCCTAGGCGTCGGTGGAGAATCCACCACCTCCCGTAGCCAACCAGGTTCTACTCACTCAACAGTGTCACCTGCCAGCACCACCACGCCAGGCCTCAGTGAGGAATCTACCACCGTCTACAGCAGCAGCCCAGGCTCAACTGAAACCACAGTGTTCCCTCCCAGCACCACAACCTCAGTTCGTGGTGAAGAGCCTACAACCTTCCACAGCCGGCCAGCCTCAACTCACACAACACTGTTCACTGAGGACAGCACCACCTCGGGCCTCACTGAAGAATCTACAGCCTTCCCCGGCAGCCCAGTCTCCACCCAAACAGGGTTACCTGCCACACTCACAACCGCAGACCTCGGTGAGGAATCAACAACCTTTCCCAGCAGCTCAGGCTCAACTGGAACAACACTCTCACCTGCCCGCTCCACCACCTCTGGCCTCGTTGGAGAATCCACACCCTCGCGCCTCAGTCCAAGCTCAACCGAAACAACAACTTTACCCGGCAGTCCCACAACTCCAAGCCTCAGTGAGAAATCAACCACCTTCTACACTAGCCCCAGATCACCAGATGCAACACTCTCACCTGCAACCACAACAAGCTCAGGCGTCAGCGAAGAATCCAGCACATCCCACAGTCAACCAGGCTCAACGCACACAACAGCGTTCCCTGACAGCACCACCACCTCAGGCCTCAGTCAGGAACCTACAACTTCCCACAGCAGCCAAGGCTCAACAGAGGCAACACTGTCCCCTGGCAGTACCACAGCCTCATCCCTTGGTCAACAATCTACAACCTTCCACAGCAGCCCAGGCGCCACTGAAACCACACTCTTACCTGACGACACCATAACCTCAGGCCTCGTGGAGGCATCTACACCCACCCACAGCAGCACTGGCTCGCTACACACAACACTGACCCCCGCCAGCTCCACAAGCGCTGGCCTTCAGGAAGAATCTACCACTTTCCAGAGCTGGCCAAGCTCAAGTGACACAACACCTTCACCTCCCGGCACCACAGCAGCCCCTGTTGAAGTATCCACAACCTACCACAGCCGCCCGAGCTCAACTCCAAAAACACACTTTTCTGCCAGTTCCACAACCTTGGGCCGTAGTGAGGAATCAACAACAGTCCACAGCAGCCCGGGTGCAACTGGGACAGCACTCTTCCCTACCCGCTCTGCAACCTCAGTTCTTGTTGGAGAACCTACAACGTCACCCATCAGTTCAGGCTCAACGGAAACAACAGCGTTACCTGGCAGTACCACAACAGCAGGCCTGAGTGAGAAATCTACCACCTTCTACAGTAGCCCCAGATCACCGGACACAACACTCTCACCTGCCAGCACGACAAGCTCAGGCGTCAGTGAAGAATCCACCACCTCCCACAGCCGACCAGACTCAACGCACACAACAGCATTCCCTGGCAGTACCACCACGCCAGGCCTCAGTCAGGAATCTACAGCTTCCCACAGCAGCCCAGGCTCCACAGACACAACACTGTCCCCTGGCAGTACCACAGCATCATCCCTTGGTCCAGAATCTACTACCTTCCACAGCAGCCCAGGCTCCACTGAAACAACACTCTTACCTGACAACACCACAGCCTCAGGCCTCCTTGAAGCATCTACGCCCGTCCACAGCAGCACTGGATCGCCACACACGACACTGTCCCCTGCCGGCTCTACAACCCGTCAGGGAGAATCTACCACCTTCCAGAGCTGGCCAAGCTCAAAGGACACTACGCCTGCACCTCCTACTACCACATCAGCCTTTGTTGAGCTATCTACAACCTCCCACGGCAGCCCGAGCTCAACTCCAACAACCCACTTTTCTGCCAGCTCCACAACCTTGGGCCGCAGTGAGGAATCGACAACAGTCCACAGCAGCCCAGTTGCAACTGCAACAACACCCTCGCCTGCCCGCTCCACAACCTCAGGCCTCGTTGAAGAATCTACGACCTACCACAGCAGCCCGGGCTCAACTCAAACAATGCACTTCCCTGAAAGCGCCACAACTTCAGGCCGTGGTGAAGAATCAACAACTTCCCACAGCAGCACAACACACACAATATCTTCAGCTCCTAGCACCACATCTGCCCTTGTCGAAGAACCTACCAGCTACCACAGCAGCCCGGGCTCAACTGCAACAACACACTTCCCTGACAGCTCCACAACCTCAGGCCGTAGTGAGGAATCAACAGCATCCCACAGCAGCCAAGACGCAACGGGAACAATAGTCCTACCTGCCCGCTCCACAACCTCAGTTCCTCTTGGAGAATCTACGACCTCACCCATCAGTTCAGGCTCAACGGAAACGACAGCGTTACCCGGCAGTACCACAACGCCAGGCCTCAGTGAGAAATCTACCACTTTCCACAGTAGCCCCAGATCACCAGCCACAACACTCTCACCTGCCAGCACGACAAGCTCAGGCGTCAGTGAAGAATCCACCACCTCCCACAGCCGACCAGGCTCAACGCACACAACAGCATTCCCTGACAGCACCACCACGCCAGGCCTCAGTCGGGATTCTACAACTTCCCACAGCAGCCCAGGCTCAACGGATACAACACTGTTACCTGCCAGCACCACCACCTCAGGCCCCAGTCAGGAATCAACAACTTCCCACAGCAGCCCAGGTTCAACTGACACAGCACTGTCCCCTGGCAGTACCACAGCCTTATCCTTTGGTCAAGAATCTACAACCTTCCACAGCAGCCCAGGCTCCACTCACACAACACTCTTCCCTGACAGCACCACAAGCTCAGGCATCGTTGAAGCATCTACACGCGTCCACAGCAGCACTGGCTCACCACACACAACACTGTCCCCTGCCAGCTCCACAAGCCCTGGACTTCAGGGAGAATCTACCGCCTTCCAGACCCACCCAGCCTCAACTCACACAACGCCTTCACCTCCTAGCACCGCAACAGCCCCTGTTGAAGAATCTACAACCTACCACCGCAGCCCAGGCTCGACTCCAACAACACACTTCCCTGCCAGCTCCACAACTTCGGGCCACAGTGAGAAATCAACAATATTCCACAGCAGCCCAGATGCAAGTGGAACAACACCCTCACCTGCCCACTCCACAACCTCAGGTCGTGGAGAATCTACAACCTCACGCATCAGTCCAGGCTCAACTGAAATAACAACGTTACCTGGCAGTACCACAACACCAGGCCTCAGTGAGGCATCTACCACCTTCTACAGCAGCCCCAGATCACCAACCACAACACTCTCACCTGCCCCCATGACAAGCCTAGGCGTCGGTGGAGAATCCACCACCTCCCGTAGCCAACCAGGTTCTACTCACTCAACAGTGTCACCTGCCAGCACCACCACGCCAGGCCTCAGTGAGGAATCTACCACCGTCTACAGCAGCAGCCCAGGCTCAACTGAAACCACAGTGTTCCCTCCCAGCACCACAACCTCAGTTCGTGGTGAAGAGCCTACAACCTTCCACAGCCGGCCAGCCTCAACTCACACAACACTGTTCACTGAGGACAGCACCACCTCGGGCCTCACTGAAGAATCTACAGCCTTCCCCGGCAGCCCAGTCTCCACCCAAACAGGGTTACCTGCCACACTCACAACCGCAGACCTCGGTGAGGAATCAACAACCTTTCCCAGCAGCTCAGGCTCAACTGGAACAACACTCTCACCTGCCCGCTCCACCACCTCTGGCCTCGTTGGAGAATCCACACCCTCGCGCCTCAGTCCAAGCTCAACCGAAACAACAACTTTACCCGGCAGTCCCACAACTCCAAGCCTCAGTGAGAAATCAACCACCTTCTACACTAGCCCCAGATCACCAGATGCAACACTCTCACCTGCAACCACAACAAGCTCAGGCGTCAGCGAAGAATCCAGCACATCCCACAGTCAACCAGGCTCAACGCACACAACAGCGTTCCCTGACAGCACCACCACCTCAGGCCTCAGTCGGGAACCTACAACTTCCCACAGCAGCCAAGGCTCAACAGAGGCAACACTGTCCCCTGGCAGTACCACAGCCTCATCCCTTGGTCAACAATCTACAACCTTCCACAGCAGCCCAGGCGCCACTGAAACCACACTCTTACCTGACGACACCATAACCTCAGGCCTCGTGGAGGCATCTACACCCACCCACAGCAGCACTGGCTCGCTACACACAACACTGACCCCCGCCAGCTCCACAAGCGCTGGCCTTCAGGAAGAATCTACCACTTTCCAGAGCTGGCCAAGCTCAAGTGACACAACACCTTCACCTCCCGGCACCACAGCAGCCCCTGTTGAAGTATCCACAACCTACCACAGCCGCCCGAGCTCAACTCCAAAAACACACTTTTCTGCCAGTTCCACAACCTTGGGCCGTAGTGAGGAATCAACAACAGTCCACAGCAGCCCGGGTGCAACTGGGACAGCACTCTTCCCTACCCGCTCTGCAACCTCAGTTCTTGTTGGAGAACCTACAACGTCACCCATCAGTTCAGGCTCAACGGAAACAACAGCGTTACCTGGCAGTACCACAACAGCAGGCCTGAGTGAGAAATCTACCACCTTCTACAGTAGCCCCAGATCACCGGACACAACACTCTCACCTGCCAGCACGACAAGCTCAGGCGTCAGTGAAGAATCCACCACCTCCCACAGCCGACCAGACTCAACGCACACAACAGCATTCCCTGGCAGTACCACCACGCCAGGCCTCAGTCAGGAATCTACAGCTTCCCACAGCAGCCCAGGCTCCACAGACACAACACTGTCCCCTGGCAGTACCACAGCATCATCCCTTGGTCCAGAATCTACTACCTTCCACAGCAGCCCAGGCTCCACTGAAACAACACTCTTACCTGACAACACCACAGCCTCAGGCCTCCTTGAAGCATCTACGCCCGTCCACAGCAGCACTGGATCGCCACACACGACACTGTCCCCTGCCGGCTCTACAACCCGTCAGGGAGAATCTACCACCTTCCAGAGCTGGCCAAGCTCAAAGGACACTACGCCTGCACCTCCTACTACCACATCAGCCTTTGTTGAGCTATCTACAACCTCCCACGGCAGCCCGAGCTCAACTCCAACAACCCACTTTTCTGCCAGCTCCACAACCTTGGGCCGCAGTGAGGAATCGACAACAGTCCACAGCAGCCCAGTTGCAACTGCAACAACACCCTCGCCTGCCCGCTCCACAACCTCAGGCCTCGTTGAAGAATCTACGACCTACCACAGCAGCCCGGGCTCAACTCAAACAATGCACTTCCCTGAAAGCGCCACAACTTCAGGCCGTGGTGAAGAATCAACAACTTCCCACAGCAGCACAACACACACAATATCTTCAGCTCCTAGCACCACATCTGCCCTTGTCGAAGAACCTACCAGCTACCACAGCAGCCCGGGCTCAACTGCAACAACACACTTCCCTGACAGCTCCACAACCTCAGGCCGTAGTGAGGAATCAACAGCATCCCACAGCAGCCCAGATACAAATGGAATGACACCCTTACCTGCCCATTTTACTACCTCAGGCCGCATTGCAGAATCTACCACCTTCTACATCTCTCCAGGCTCAGTGGAAACAACATTACCCAGCACTACCACAACACCAGGCCTCAGTGCAAAATCTACCATCTTTTACAGTAGCTCCAGATCACCAGACCAAACACTCTCACCTGCCAGCATGACAAGCTCCAGCATCAGTGGAGAACCCACCAGCTTGTATAGCCAAGCAGGGTCAACACACACAACAGTGTTCCCTGCCAGCACCACCACCTCAGGCCTCATTCAGGAATCAACAACTTTCCACAGTAAGCCAGGCTCAACTGAGACAACACTGTCCCCTGGCAGCATCACAACTTCATCTTTTGCTCAAGAATTTACCACCCCTCATAGCCAACCAGGCTCAGCTCTGTCAACAGTGTCACCTGCCAGCAACACAGTGCCAGGCCTTAGTGAGGAATCTCCCACCTTCTACAGCAGCCCAGGCTCAACTGAAACCACAGCGTTTTCTCACAGCAACACAATGTCCATTCATAGTCAACAATCTACACCCTTCCCTGACAGCCCAGGCTTCACTCACACAGTGTTACCTGCCACCCTCACAACCACAGACATTGGTCAGGAATCAACAGCCTTCCACAGCAGCTCAGACGCAACTGGAACAACACCCTTACCTGCCTGCTCCACAGCCTCAGACCTTGTTGGAGAATCTACAACTTTCTACATCAGCCCATCCCCTACTTACACAACACTCTTTCCTGCGAGTTCCAGCACATCAGGCCTCACTGAGGAATCTATCACCTTCCAGACCAGTCCAAGCTTCACTTCTACAATTGTGTCTACTGAAAGCCTGGAAACCTTAGCACCAGGTACTGCTCTTTCCATTTCATCCACGTTTAGCTTCTTCTCCAGGCCTGTCCATGAGTCTTCTTCATCCATTACAAACTCTCTTGGTTCTTTTCCTCTGTCTTCCACTTTACTTGGGTCTACCGATTATCCAGTTTCTGGGTTCGATACCACTTCCAGTGTTCATGTGCCGTTCACTGGTCCCCACACATGTATGATGACAATCTCTCCTTCCTCTATGACTCCAGGGTGGTTTTATTTATGTATTTATTTTTCATCCTTCCATGAACCCCTCTTCTCTGGATTTTTTTTTTTTTTTTTTGAGACAGAGTGTTGCTCTGTTGCCCAGGCTGGGGTGCAATGGCATGATCTTGGTTCACTGCAACCTCTGCCTCCTGGGCTCAAGCGATTCTCCTACCTTGTCCTCCCAAGTGGCTTGCATTACAGGTGCCCACCACCATGCCTACCTAATTTTTGTATTTTTAGTAGAGATGGGTTTTTACCATGTTGACCAAGCTAGTTTCAAACTCCTGACCTCAAGTGATCCACCCACCTCAGCCTCCCAAAGTGCTGGGATTACAGGCGTGAGCCACCGCGCCCGGCCTCCTTCTGTCTCATCATGAGAATCCGCATCTGCTCTGGCCTCCTGTGGTTTTGTTTCACATTTCCAACTCTTTCTCCTCCCTGTTCCAGGTGATCCCATGGGTAGAGTTGTCTTCTTTTGGTACATAAGAGTGCTTTTTTCATAGCTGGACCTCTTGTATCTTTTGTTTCCTTACTCTCTGCTGTTCCTCCTCCCTTTCTTACTATCTCCCGGGGGCAGAGGTGGCAGCAGAGGCATCTTCATTGCTGTGCGGTCATCTGGCATCGTCCTGCTCTCCAGTGCGATGCTGAGTGACTGGACCTGGAATGGGAGTGTATGTTTTTGCTCTTTGGGCTCCCACGGTGACTGCTGTGGATTCTATCTCTCCACAGGGTTGTGCCAGGAAGGACAAATTTGGAATGGAAAACAATGCGTCTGTCCCCAAGGCTACGTTGGTTACCAGTGCTTGTCCCCTCTGGAATCCTTCCCTGTAGGTAATGACCTTTTCTGAGACCTGCAGCTCTTTGCAGGCCCTTTCACCCCTGAAAACAGCATGGCAGTGTTGGAAGGATCAGCCACTGCCTCACTTGCAGGTGGAGGAGGTGTGACTCTTCCCAGCAACACTGTAGGGAGAACACGAACCTTCTACCTTTGCCTTCAGGGACAAAAGTAGAAGGTAGAAAAATGGGGTGGTCGATTTTTTTTAATTTTTAATTTTTAGGGGTACATAGTAGATGTATATATTTATGGAGTATACATGAGATGTTTTGTTACAGGAATGCAATATGTAATAATCACAGCATGGAGAATGGGGTACACATTCCCTCAAGCATTTAACCTTTATGTTACAAACAATCCTACGGTACTATTTTAGTTATTTTATTTTATTTTATTTTTTGAGAGGGAGTCTCGCTCTGTCTCCCAGGCTGGAGTGTGATGGCACGATCTTGGCTCACTGCAACCTCCACCTCCTGGGTTCAGGTGATTCTCCTGCCTCAGCCTCCTGAGTAGTTGAGATTACAGGCATGGGCCACCATGCCTGGCTAATTTTTGTATTTTTAATAGGGACGGAGTTTCACCATATTGGCCAGGCTGGTATGGAACTACTGATCTTAGGTGATCCTCCTGCCTCGGCCTCCCAAAGTGCTGGGATTACAGGCATGAGCCATCGCGCCCAGCTATTTTAGTTGTTTTTAAATGTTCAATTAAATTATTATTGACTATAGTCACTCTGTCGTGTTAAATACTAGGTCTTATTCATCCTTTCTAACTATACATTTTTTGTACCCATTAACCATACCCACCTCCCTCTCACCTCCACCCTACTACCCTTCCCAGCCTCTGGTAACCATCCTTCTATGCTCTGCCTCCATTAGTTCAATTATTTGGACTTTTAGATTCCACTAACAAGTGAGAACATGCAATGTTTGTCTTTCTGTGCCTGGCTTATTTCACTTAACACGACCTCCAGTTCCATCCATGTTGTTGCAATTGACAGGATCTCATTCTTTTTGATGGCTGAATAGTACTCCATTGTGTATATGTACCACATTTTCTCTATCCATTCATCTGTTGATGGACACTTGGGTTGCTTCCAAGTCTTGGCTATTGTGAACAGCAACAAACATGGGAGTGCAGAGATCTCTTCAATGTACTGATTTCCTTTCTTTTGGGTATATACCCAGCAGAGGGATTGCTGGATTGTATGGTAGCTCTATTTTTATTTTTTATTTTTTGAGATGGGGTCTTGCTCTGTTGCCCAGGCTGGAGTGCAGTGGCACGATCTCGGCTCACTGCAAGCTCCACCTCCCAGGTTCATGCCATTCTCCTGCCTCAGCCTCCCAAGTAGCTGGGACTACAGGTGCCCGCCACCATGCCTGGCTATTTTTTTTTTTTTTTGTATTTTTATTAGAGATGGGGTTTCACCGTGTTAGCCAGGATTGTCTTGATCTCCTGACCTCGTGATCCACCCACCTCAGTCTCCCAAAGTGCTGGGATTACAGGTGTGAGCCACTGCGCCTGGCCGGTAGCTCTATTTTTAGTTTTAGGAACCTCCATTTCTTTTGAGATAGGGTCTCACTCTGTGGCCCAGGCTGGAGTGCAGAGTTGCAGATCATAGCTCACCACAGCCTCGAACTCCTGGGCTCAAGTTATCCTCTGGCCTCAGCCTTCCGAATAGCTGGGACTACAGGCGTGCACTACCATGCCTGGTTAATTTTTTTATTTTCGTGGAGACAGGGTCTCACTTTGTTGCCCAGGTAGGTCTTCCCATCTCCCCAATGCACTGGGATTACAGGTGTGAGCCACAGCACCCGGCCCAGGGCCCTTTCCATTAGCTCACCTGCCCCCCTCATCAAAGGGCTTCTGTACTTAGTTCTGTCCCTTTCCCTCCTGGCCACTGGCTCCTCAGGGTTTTGGGAGACAGGGAACAGTGACCCCACCTTCCTCTTAAGTTTCTTTCACCTTCAAGACACCCACAGGCAGAGAATGTATCAATCCTGGGGGACATCATTGGGAGGTCGCTGTCTCACGCATACCATGGCCTTTTCCCACAGAAACCCCGGAAAAACTCAACGCCACTTTAGGTATGACAGTGAAAGTGACTTACAGAAATTTCACAGAAAAGATGAATGATGCATCCTCCCAGGAATACCAGAACTTCAGTACCCTCTTCAAGAATCGGGTAAGACCAGGGCACACCCAGACACCCCAGGGTGATGTCCCATGTGAGAGGAAATTGGGGGGTGCACCCCAACTTAGTGATCTGAGTTCTTCTGCTCATGAGCCCCCTCCCTACCAGTCTCCCTAAGTCTTGAAAGGAGGTCCTTTGAGAGCTTCCAGCCTTCAGCCCCACATGACCCACATTATGGCAGAGGGAGCTTCCTGGGTTGGTGGTTCCTCCTATGGGAGCTTACCTGGGCTCCACAGAAAGGTGCCTAGGGCTGCCTCAAGAAGGGGAACAGGAGAGTCTTCATGCTCTAGCTTTGTGTGACCTTCGCTGCCTTGTTTCTTTCAGATGGATGTCGTTTTGAAGGGCGACAATCTTCCTCAGTATAGAGGGGTGAACATTCGGAGATTGCTGTGAGTATATTGGGGGGCAGGTTTATAGATGTGGGGAAATCCTCCTTGTCCCTGCTTTCCTGCCTCCTCCTATCATGAATGGCTAGAATATCAATACTGGTTGGGTCAGAGAGGCCTGCAGCCGCTAGGGAACACTGGGGGCTGTGACACCTTTCATTCTTCATTCATTCATCCACTCAACACACATTTGTTGAAAGCCAGCCCCCTGCTGGGTGCTGGGAACACAGTAGTCCCAGTTTTCCTTGAGCTCAGAGTGGCAGAACACAGATGGAAAAGTGGCTAAGCAGTCTGCTTAGAGTTTCAGTAAGGGGCACACAGGGTGCCCTGGGAGAGGTCCCAAAAGCAAAGCTTGGTGTGGCAGAAGAATTCTTCCTGGAAAAACTGGCAACAGGCTGGGCGTGGTGGTTCATGCATGTAATCTCAATGCTTTGGGAGGCCAATGGGGGAGGATCACTTCAGGCCAGGAATTCGAGACTAGCCTGGGCAACATAGCGAGATCCCATCTCTACAAAAAGAAAAAAAAATGTAACAGCAAAACTGAGGCTTGAAGGATGAGGAGGAATGATCCAGAGAGAAGGAAGGGAAGGAGAGGCAGTTGCAGCAGAGGGAATGAATGAGAAGAAGCCCAGAGGGGAGAGAGAGGAGGGCAGATTCCAGGAACCTAAAGACGCTCAGAATGGCTGGGTGCTTAAGAGCAAAGGACCAGTGATGGGGGAGGAGGCTGGAAAGATGGCTCATGCCAAGTTAGTTAGACTTTTGGCATCAGCAGTGTAGACCCATGAGGGATAGTGTCTGGTCTGCAGAGTAGATAGCTCAGTCTGGCTGTAGGGTAGAGATTGCATAAGCAGAAGCCTGTACTGGAGATGATGGTGGCCTACACCAGATAGGTGACAGTAAAGGAGAAAACAGGTCCAGTGTGAAAGGTCTTTGGGAGGCAGGACCAGCAGACCTGGGATTTGCTGCAGGAGAGGAGGGAGGGAAGAATGAGGAACGAGGGCAGATTTCTGGGCGGCTGGAGGTGTGGGGTGCCCTGTGCTGTGTGGAGGAATGTCATGAGGGGTAGAATGGGGGAAGGAGATGATGAGTTCAGTGTGCATCACATCAAGTTTCAAGTGCCCAGGGCCCAGCCACATGGAGTGGTTGCGTGATGCAGCAGTGGAATGTGCCCTAAAGGGTCTTATTTTGTGGGGATCGGGGGCAGGGTCTCGCTCTCTTGCTCAGGCTGGAATGCAGTGGCATAATTATGGCTCACTGCAGGCTCAACCTCTCGGGTTCAAGCAATCCTCCCACCTCAGCCTCTCGAGTAGCTGGGACTACAGGCCTGTGCCATCGTGCTTGGCTAATTTTTGTAATTTTTTTGTTTTGCTTTTTTTGAGACAGAGTCTTGCTCTGTTGCCTGGGCTGGAGTGCCATGGTGCAATCTCGGTTCACTGCAGCTTCACCTCCCAGGTTCAAGTGATTATCCTGCCTTAGCTTCCCGAGTAGCTGGGACTACAGGCACATGTCATCACACCCAGCTAAATTTTGTATTTTTAGTAGAGACAGGGTTTCACCACGTTGGCCAGGCTGGTCTCGAACTCCTGACCTCAAGTGATCCGCCCGCCTTGGCCTCCCAAAATGCTGGGATTACAGGTGTAAGCCACTGCCCCAGCCTAATTTTTGTAATTTTTGCAGAGATGGGGTCTTGCTATGTTGCCCGGGCTGGTCTCAAACTCCTGGGTTCAAGTGATCCTCCCGCCTCGGCCTCCCAAAGTGCTGGGATTACAAGCGTAAGCCACCACACCCAGCCTCTAAAGGGTATTATCAGAGACACAGGCATTGGTATCCCCAGTTGCATGTCACTGGAAGTCCTGGGAGTAGGAAGAGATGGCTCAGGTCGGGGGTGAGGGAGGGTCATGGCACAAAACGAGGGTCTCCCAGGAATGAAGCTGGAAAGCACCAACATTTAAGATCTAGCCAGAGCCCCCAGTGGAGAATGGAAAGAGGCAGATAGAGGGGTGGGAAGGGTGCTTCAAGGGTGCCGTGTCCTTGCAGCAGGGAAGAGAGGGTCCCGGTGCCCCAACCTTGCCCCTGGCTCAGCATCGGCACCCTGGTCTTTCCATTTTGGCTCAGGATTTTTTTTGTCCAAGTCCTCCTGAGTCCTACTACTGACTTATCTTTCAAAATGACAGTGACAGATGACTTGCCTTGTCTCAAGATCTCTCCCCCCAGCTGCATCATTGGCTATTGAAGGAGTAGCTTCTAGGTTAGAAACTTACCTTTTTCTTTCTTTTTTAAATTTTAAAAAATGGGGTCTTGCTCTGTTGCCTGAAGTGCAGTGGTGCAATCATAGCTCAACACAGCCTCAAACTCCTGGGCTCAAGCGATCCTCCTGACGTAGCCTCCTGAGTAGCTGGGACTACAAGCGTGCACCAACTTGGCTGACTAATTTTTGTATTTTTTGTAGAGATGGGGTCTCATCATGTTGCCCAGGCTGGTCTTGAACTCCTGGCCTCAAGCAGTCCTCCCACCTCAGCCTCCCAAATTGCTGGGATGACAGGCATGAGCCACCTCACTTCCTGCCCTGTACTTCCTTTTTAAGGCTAAATAATATTCCACAATAGACCACATTTGTTTCTCCATTTGCCTGATGATGGACCCTTGGTTTGCTTCCACCTTTTGGCTATGGTAAATAATGCTACTAAAAACACAAGGGTACAAATATAAATTCAAGACCTGCTTTCAGTTATTTTGTATATATACCCAGAAGTAGAATTGCTGAATCATGCATTAATTCTATTTTAAATTTTTTGAGGAGCTCCATACTGTTTTCCATAGCAGCTGCACTATTTTACTTTCGCATCAACAGGACACAGGGATTCAAATTTCTCCACCTGTTCATCCAAGAGCCACTATTTTGCGAGAGATGAATTTCACTCATTGGCATTTATCATGATCACTGATATGTGAGATCTTGAATCGTTTCGCTCTCCTCCCTCTGTCTGGGTGGTTAGCTGCTGGAGGGAAGACTCTGTATTCTTTCTCACCTCTGGGTCACATGGCAGCTTCATCTCCCATTACCACTCTGGGTGCTTGGGCTCCACTTGCTGGCTGGGTGGTGACATGGGTAACTGATGAAACGATTCCCACTTCCAGCAACGGTAGCATCGTGGTCAAGAATGATGTCATCCTGGAGGCAGACTACACTTTAGAGTATGAGGAACTGTTTGAAAACCTGGCAGAGATTGTAAAGGCCAAGATTATGAATGAAACTAGAACAACTCTTCTTGATCCTGATTCCTGCAGAAGTAAGCTCACCTAAAACCCCTTGACACCTGTGGGTGTCTTGGAGATTGTGACCTTGACCTCTCCCTCCTCTACGTCTTCTTTCTTCTGGTACTCCCAAGACTTCTGCCACAGGAACCCAGAATCCAGGCCCAGGGTGCCTTCCCCAGATCCCAAAGCTGCTCCCAACAGCCCCCTCTTGGTCCCAGGCTGAGGCTATCATATCCCCATTTGAGCCTCCTCACAAGCCCAGCTGCATGTCTAGGGTGGGCAAAGACTCCCACGGGCATTGGCCCAGGGGAGGGCATGGTATAGAAGAGAGAGGCCTGGCTACCCCCAGGGAGGCAGAGGGAAGTGTTTCTATTTCATCTTCCTTCCCATCCACTCTCGGCAGAGGCCATACTGTGCTATAGTGAAGAGGACACTTTCGTGGATTCATCGGTGACTCTGGGCTTTGACTTCCAGGGTAAGCGACTACGTGGAGCGTGGGCACTAAGAGTGGGGTCTGGGATGCTTTGGCCGGGCTCATGCATGCTGCCCGCCCCTCTCCCTCAGAGCAATGCACCCAGAAGGCTGCCGAAGGATATACCCAGTTCTACTATGTGGATGTCTTGGATGGGAAGCTGGCCTGTGTGAACAAGTGCACCAAAGGAACGAAGTCGCAAATGAACTGTAACCTGGGCACATGTCAGCTGCAACGCAGTGGCCCCCGCTGCCTGTGAGTGTCCCCATAAGCCCAGCACCCACTCTGTCCTGGTGATAGGGCCCTCCCCCTCCCCAGCAGTCACCCACAGGGTTGGGGGATTGAGTAGAGCTTGGGAGGTGCCTCCTCCCCACTCCTGGACATACCTCTCCCCTGTAACCTCATTCCCACCCCCCCACACCCACAAGAGTGAGGAGTAGGAGTAGATTATAGACATAGAGGTCCCAAAGCTGGGCAATCCCTTCCTGAGAAAGTTCATGCTGTCAATTTCCAAATCTATGTCTATCTCTATCTTTGTCTGTATCTCTATCTCTATCTCTATCTCTATCTCTATCTTTGTCTGTATCTCTATCTCAATCTCTATATCTGTCTATATTGTTAATTTCCCTTATGTCATCTCTGCCATGCTGTCAAGATTACCTCTAGCTGCAGCCACAGCACTAAGTCCACAGACCATAAATTAAGGTGCAAAAGAAAAACCATGATAACAGGCCCATTTAGGTAGCAGATGCTTAGAGATTAGGTGGGTGAATGGTACGTGTCTGGGACGAGACACCCAACACTCTCAGGTCCCCTTGAGCCCTAGTCATTTGAATTCCTGATCTGCAGTCTCCAGGTCCCCCCAACTCCCTCAGTGCCCATCAGCCTGAGGAAGTCAGGGACCCAGGCTCTCTGGGGGCTGAGCTCCAGCCCTTGGAGTGAGGGAGATCTGGTTTCCTGTGCTTAGGAGAGTGGGTTAACCCTTGGGATACTGGATGTGAGGGATCCCGGGGGATCAGCGTGAGCTTGTCTGTGTCCCCAGGTGCCCAAATACGAACACACACTGGTACTGGGGAGAGACCTGTGAATTCAACATCGCCAAGAGCCTCGTGTATGGGATCGTGGGGGCTGTGATGGCGGTGCTGCTGCTCACATTGATCATCCTAATCATCTTATTCAGCCTATCCCAGAGAAAACGGCACAGGTGAGCTTGTGAGGCCAGCACCACAGGCCCACACAGAGGGGACAGATCCTGGGGTGGCCACTGTCTGAATGCCCTAAGGCTCTGCTCCTTCCAGGCCAGCAATCAGAGAGGTCAGCTGAGGCCAGGTGGGGTGCCCAGACCCTCCCAGCCCTGGGTGCAGCAAAGGGCGGCCTTCCTGTAGGATACATCAATTTGGCAGTGTTTTAGTCCATTTTGTGCTATTATAACAGAATACCACCACTGGGTAATTGATAAACAATAGAAGTTTATTTGGCTTACAGTTCTGGAGGCTGGGAAGTCCAAGATCAAGGGGCTGCATCTGGTGAGGACTTTCTTTCTGCATCACAGCATGGCAACATGGCAGTCTGCAGCACGTGGACAGAGAGGAAGAGAGGGCTGAACTCACTTTTTTTTTTTCTTTAAGAGACAGGGTCTTGCTGTCACCCAGGCTGGAGTGCAGTGGCATGATCTCGGCTCACTGCAACCTCCGCCTCCCAGGTTGAAGTGATTCTCATGCCTCAGCCTCTCGAGTAGCTGGGATTACAAGTGCATTCCACCATGCCTGGCTAATTTTTGTATTTTTAGTAGAAATGGGGTTTCACCATGTTGGCCAGGCTGGTCTCGAACTCCTGACCTTGAGTGATCCACCCACCCTGGCTTCCCAAAGTGCTGGGATTACAGGTGTGAGCCACCGTGCCCGGCCTTAAATTAAATTAAATTAAATGTGTTGTAGAAATAGGGTCTCACTATATTGCCCAGGCTGGTCTGAAACTCCTGGCCTCAAGCAGTCCTCTCACCTCAGCCTACAAAGTTGTTGGGATTACAGGTGTGAGCTGTCACCCCTGGCTGTCTGAACTCGCTTTTATTACACACCCACTTTCGAGATAATGATGTTAATCTATTCACGAGGACAGCACCTTCATGACCTAATCATGTCTTCAAGGTCCTACCTCTCAGCATTGCTGCCTTGGGGATTAAATTTCCAACACATGAACTCTAAGGGACACATTCAAACCATAACACAGAGAATGGAAACAGAAGCTTATGTGTGGAAATTAGACTATGTAATGACATTCCCTGTAGTTAGTTATCACTCACCTTGGCCACCACAGAGCACAGCACCACATGGGGAAGCTGAGATGGAGCGTCTGGGTCTCACTTTTCCCAGCTGTAAAATGGGATAAGATGCACCTGTGAAGGTTGCTGGGCAACCCTGGCACAGTACCTGACCCGAAGTCAGCAATTGAAGGGAGCTACCCTACGCCCCCATCTCACGGATATGGAAACTGAGGGCCACTAAAGGGAGTGAGGGGCAGCCAGGAGGCCTGGCCAGTGCCTGCCTTGGTAGAAGGGAAGCCATGGTGATGCTACTTTTTGTTCTCTGCCATCATCGCTGCCATCTCTGACTCGGGGTGTGGCTGTGACTGTCCCCTCGAGAGAAGCTGAAGGTCAGGATCCACCAAGTCCCTCCTCAGCCTCCTTGCCTACAGCTGCTCACGGCATTTCTGTCTGCAGGGAACAGTATGATGTGCCTCAAGAGTGGCGAAAGGAAGGCACCCCTGGCATCTTCCAGAAGACGGCCATCTGGGAAGGTACCTCTAGTTAAGGGCAAGGAGATGAGCAGAGCTGGAGGGTGAAGAAAGGCAGGGCGGTGCCTGTGCCTGTGGGGGTGACGTGGGGTCCAGCCCCCCTTTGGGGTGGCTGTGACTGACAGCCCGTTCCCCACCTGCCGCTGCAGCCCCAGACCCAGACACCACCCCTGCTGTGTGCAAGAGTGCAGGAGTGGTTGAGAACCAGATCTTGCCCCCAGAGACCAACTCAGTGAGGGCATCCAGTGCACATTCAGCTAAGCGGGGTGATAGGGCCATTCCCAGGGCAGAGGGAGCAGAGGGGTGGACCTGACCCAGCCTGGGTGGGGATGGGGGGTCAGATAAGCCCCCAGGTGAGACTGACTCTTGAATAGGTGAGTAAGCAGGTGTGCTTCCTCCTTCAACACAGTGGGAGCCCAGTAAGCAGGGAGGCCTTATCCCAGTGAGGACAAGGGAAAGGGCACCCCAGGCAGGGGGCACTCATGAGAAACACCTGCAGTTGGGAAGGAGCTTGCTTTTGGCGGGGAAGGGAAGGCAGGTCAATCTCACAAAGAAAGAGTGAGGGACGTGAGGTTGGCAGGGCTTTGGGAATGGGGTGGGGGGTTGAGGGGCTTTGGCCGCCCACCTTTTTTTGTGAGACAGAGTCTCGCTCTGTCACCCAGGCTGGAGTACAGTGGCACGATCTTGGCTCACTGCAACTTCTGTCTCCCAGGTTCAAGCGACTCTCCTGCCCTCAGCCTCCCTAGTAGCTGTGATTACAGGCATGCCACCACGCGTGGCTAATTTTTTTATTTTTAGTAGAGACTGTAGAGACAGGGTTTCATCATGTTGGCCAGGCTGGTCTCGAACTCCAGACCTTAGGTGATCCGCCTGCCTTGGCCTCCCAAAGTGCTGGGATTACAGGCGTGAACCACCATGCCCGGTCACATCTTGAATTTTTTTTACTCAAAAGGCCATTCAGGGAGCACTAAAGCAGGGAGACCAGGTGGAGGAAGTGAAGCTGAGGGGGTGGGGGGAGGGAGAGGAGACGCAGCCTGGTGGAGATGAGGCTGAGTGGCTGGGAGAGGGAGAGGGAGTGAGGGAGGATTTCCGGGATTGTCCGAGCTGACCCTTGGGCCCCGAAGGATGGGGGAGAAGCAGCCGGTGGAGCACACTGAGTTGGGGGGCTGGTGGGTGCTGAGGAGGAGGCTGCAAGGCTCGTGCCTGTCTGAATCTCCGGGAGGGGTCTGCAGCCTGAACCACGTACTGGAATAGAGGTTTGTCCATTCATCGGGGAGAATGCAGAGTGAGAAGTGAGGAGGGTGAAAGGAGAACCCCCACCAGGAGCCCCCGTAGAAGGACAGGTAGGGCATGAGGACCCCGATCTAGGAGGACGCAGGAAAAGAGGGGTCAGAGGTGCAGGGAGAGTCCCGGAGTCCAGAGAGTGAGTGGTTCTGCGGGACAAGGAAGTAAGTGATCGCTGTGCTCCGGGAGGATGCTGGAAGAAGATTCCAGACGCAGCTTTTTTGCCTGCTATGGTTACCGTTGCTATGAAGGAGGGCGGCCCTGCTGACCCAGAGCCAGCCCTGTCTCCCGCTCCACTCTGACCTCACCCCTGAGTCCAGGGCTGAACGCACGCTCCTCCGTGGCCCCCGCTTCCACCCCGTGCATGTGGGGGGCTTCTGCTCCGCTCCCTCCTGTTCCGGGGTCCAGCGGGCGGCTCCCCAGGCAGGCTCTGCACTTACCCGCAGCCCAGTGATGCAGGGTCGGAGGGGTGTTCGGCAGTGGGAAAGGACGTAGGGCAGATGCCGGGCTGACTCTTCCTTTTGCCAGAGGAAATCCCCTCTGCCCCCTAGTCCTCCCCCTACCAAGGCTCCCATCACTCATCACGGCCTCTCCCTACAGACCAGAATCTGAGGGAGAGCAGATTCGGCCTTGAGAACGCCTACAACAACTTCCGGCCCACCCTGGAGACTGTTGACTCTGGCACAGAGGTGACTCAGCTGCGAGCTGCCCCCACCCCCTGAGGCTGCTCCACTTCCTCTGGGGTTCCCTCTTCCCCCGGGACTCCCTTCTCCCCCTGGGACTCCCTCCCTTCCCCCTGGGACCCCTTCCCTTCCCCCTGGGACTCCCTTCCTCCCCCTGGGACCCCTTCCTTTCCCCCTGGGACTCCCTCCCTCTCCCTGGGACCCCCTTCCCTTCCCCCTGGGACTCCCTCCCTCCCCCTGGAACCCCTTCCCTTCCCCCTGGGACTCCCTCCCTCCCCCGGGACCCCTTCCCTTCCCCCTGGGACTCCCTCCCTCCCCCTGGGACCCCTTCCCTTCCCCCTGGGACTCCCTCCCTCCCCCTGGGACCCCTTCCCTTCCCCCTGGGACTCCCTCCCTTCCCCTGGGACCCCCTCCCTCCCCCTGGGATCCCTTCCCTTCCCCCTGGGATTCCCTCCCTCCCCCTGGGACCCCTTCCCTTCCCCCTGGGACTCCCTCCCTTCCCCCGGGACCCCTTCCCTTCCCCCGGGACTCCCTCCTCCCCCAGGACTCCCTCCTCTCCCTAGGACTCCCTCCCTCTCCCTGGGACACTCTCCCTACCCCTGGGACTCCCTTCTCCCCCTAGGACTCCCTCCCTTCTCCTGGGACTCCCCCCTCCCCCAGGACTCCCTCCTCACCCTGGGGCCACCCCTTCCCCTGGGACTCCCCCTCCGCCGCCACTCCCTCCTCTCCCTAGGACTCCCTCCCTCCCCCGGGACTCCCTCCTCCCCCTGGGGTTCCCTCCTCCCCCCCAGGGCCCCCTCTTCCTCCTGGGGCTCCCCCTTTCCCGGGTCTGCCCCTTGGCCTCACCTCTTCTCTCCCGTCCCCCAGCTCCACATCCAGAGGCCGGAGATGGTAGCATCCACTGTGTGAGCCAACGGGGGCCTCCCACCCTCATCTAGCTCTGTTCAGGAGAGCTGCAAACACAGAGCCCACCACAAGCCTCCGGGGCGGGTCAAGAGGAGACCGAAGTCAGGCCCTGAAGCCGGTCCTGCTCTGAGCTGACAGACTTGGCCTGTGCTCCTGCTGGGGAAGGCTGGGGGCTGTAAGCCTCTCCATCCGGGAGCTTCCAGACTCCCAGAAGCCTCGGCACCCCTGTCTCCTCCTGGGTGGCTCCCCACTCTGGAATTTCCCTACCAATAAAAGCAAATCTTAAAGCTCAAAATGAGAAGTGAGAGGTTTCCTTCTCCTCCTTCTGCAGTTGGGGTCAGGTTAGGGGTCAGAGCCCTCCTGGGATGGGATTTCTCCCAGGACTGGCTGCTGAATGGGGCATGGAACGAATGCTCTGGGCCCCTTCCTGTGTCTTGGCAGGGAGCCCCCTCCCCGGCTCCAGTCAGGACAGGTCTAGGTCTGCCTCTGCTGAGGTCCCTGTGGCAGAAAAGCCTAATGTCAGGTTCTGGGGACAGGAGAGGACCTCAGATTCAACCCCAGTTGGCCAGGGAGTGAGCACTTGGCTCTGCTGAGCTTGACAAGGCAGGGTCACTCCAGATGGCCATGGGAGCCGTGCTTACCTCGGAACCCACAGACCAAACCCAAGAACTCCCTGCCCAGGCATGGCCATGTCTTCAGGGCATACTCATAGGACAATAAGAAGGGTTATTTTATTTATTTATTTTTTCCGAGACAGAGTCTTGCTCTGTTGCCCAGGCTGGAGTACGGAGGCACGATCTTGGCTCTCTGCAACCTCGCCTCCCAGGTTCAAGCGATTCTCCTGCCTCAGCCTCCTGAGTAGCTGGGATTACAGGTGCCCGCCACCAAGTCTGGCTGATTTTTGTATTTTTAGTAGAGATGGTGTTTCATCATGTTGGCCAGGTTGGTCTCAAACTCCTCATCTCAAGTGATCTTCCCGCATCAGCCTCCCAAAGTGCTGGGATTACAGGTGTGAGCCACCATACCCGGCCAATAAGAAGGGTTAGAAAAGAGACAAAGGGGGTGTCCCTGCTAGGGGTTAGGGTCAAATGCAGGTGGTACCCTCCTCCCTTCCCAGCTCAGGCCCAGTCCCTCTTGCCCATCTCCCACCACCCTCGGTCGGGGGATCTCATCAGTTCCCCCCTGGCTCCTACAGGCCCTCTGGGCTGCCCCTCTGTTGGGGTGATAAAGCTGATAACCCTCATGCCTATGGGCTGCCGGGCCAGGGAGAGGCACCCCCTCCCTCTGCCCTTTGGCCTGAAACAGGCCCTGCGCCCCAAGTCATGAGGGAAGCTTCCAGACTGACTCAGGCTCAGGCTGGCCCCTGATCCCCAGTGTCTCAGGGACCAAAGGTCTCTGGCACCCATTTATTTATCAGTTTCCTTCTCTGAGGCTCATTTCGCCAGCTCCTCTGGGGGTGACAGGCAAGTGAGACGTGCTCAGAGCTCCGATGCCAAGGCCAGGGACCATGGCGCTGTGTCTGCTGACCTTGGTCCTCTCGCTCTTGCCCCCACAAGCTGCTGCAGAACAGGGTGAGTGACCCCCACGCCCCGCTGCCCAAGAGGCCCCCATCCCAGGGGCCAGCCTGCTCTGTCTGCCCATCCCCGAGGGAGAGCTGCCTCCAGGACACCAACAGGGGGGTGCCCTCTGCCTGGAGCTCAGCCCTGTGCCTACCCCCTGGACTTCTCTTCTCTCCCCAGCGAGCTTTGGGGGAAGAGCCAGGGCATTGGAGCCTCTTCCAGTTGAGGTCTCTGAGCCTTAGTTTCCCCTTCCGAGCCTCAGTCTCCCCTCCGGAAAGTAAGAATAATAACACCTGCTTTTCAGGGCAGCTGCTAGGATTGAAAAGAGCTCTCCCCCGAGGCATGATCCCTGGCACAAGACTGGTGCTCAACCCATATTAGAGTCTATCCTTACCCAGTGAATGTTCCCGCCAAGTCCCTGTCACCTCCCACACTAGCACACCCTGCTGTGTGCCCCAGGAATGTTTCCGGGACATAGCCACATGGGCACAAAATGGCGTTTCAGGAGCCCCAGATTCTAATCCTGCCATGAACCAGCTGTGCACCCTGGGGCCGCTCAGTTCATCTCCTGCCTCAGTCTCCCCAAAAGACAAGGCATTAGGACCTCTGAGGATCGTTCCAGCTCAGCCGCTTTGGGCTTCATGGCCACAGGGACCCCGGGGGGCTCAGAGCAGGAGGGATGACAGTGGGTTCCAGCTGGACTCTCTGGGAGCTCCCTCTGCCCCTCACCTGCCCCTAGAGAAGGGCTCAGGGGAACCAAGACAGAAACTGGACCCATAGACCTCAGGGTCCCTGCCCCTCGAGATGTCACCCTGTGGCAATCTCACCCAGATCTGCCAGCCCATTCATTGTAATGAAAACACTCCTTTCCTTGCACTTTCTGTGCCTTCCAGACCCTTGGTGATGTATCTCTAATAACAGCATCTTAGACATGATCTTTTGTTTTCCTCCCCAACCCTCACCCCCCATCTGTCTCCTCCTTTTTTTTTTTTTTTTTTTTTTTTTGAGACGGAGCCTCGCTCTGTCACCCAGGCTGGAGTTCTGTAGCGTGATGTCAGCCCACTGCAACCTCTACCTCCCGGGTTCAAGCGATTCTCCCGCCTCAGGCTCTTGAGTAGCTGGGATTACAGCCACACGCCACCATGCCCAGCTAGTTTTTGTATATTTTTAGTAAGGACAGGGTTTCACCATGTTAACCGGGCTGGTCTCAAACTCCTGATCTCAGGTAGTCCTCCCACCTTGGGCTCCCAAAGTGCTGGGATTACAGGGGTGAGCCACCGCTCCTGGCCCCCTCCTTTCTTTCTCTCTGCTCCTCCCTTCCCTCTTCCTGGGTTCTTCTAGCCCCTTCCTTCCCCCTCTCTTCTCTTTCTTCTTCTCCCCACCTCTCCTTGGCCCCCTCCTGGCCTCTCCCCACTTTCTGCGTGTTATCATTGATTTCATCCCTAGCCTCAGTCTGCCTTTGTAGAATGTGATTTTTCAGACCCTGTTCCTACTCTCCAGGATTCTGTGGCTCCTCCGTCTCTGTGCCTGGCATTGGCTGTCCTTTGGGACCCTGGACAGCTTTGGGCGCCTCTGACCCTTTACATGTCCCTTCTCCAGGGACCCAGAGCCTCACCCCTGCTGAAGTCATGGGGCTGGGGATACCAGGGCAGGGCGTGGATCTAGAGAGAGAGCTGCAGTGGCCTCAGCCTGGTCCTTCCCAGCAGACACACCCTCTCATCCTGCAGATCACCTGGTTATATTGCTTGTCAACAAAACACAATGTCCTGTCTGTTCGCCCAGCCCGGCCCTGCCATCACAGATGCCCTCTCATCCCTACACCCAGCATGAGGGCCACCAAGGCCTGGGTGCTCAGTCACCTGTCCATGGCAGGCATCCCTTTGCCCTCCCCCCATCCCTGTCTAGGGCTCTGTCCCCATCTAGCACTTCCATCACCATCCCACTCTTGTCCTCCTCCCAAGAGATTTTTTTTTTTTTTTTTTTTTTTTGAGGAGGAGTCTCGGTCTATCTCCCAGGCTGGAGTGCGGTGGCGCCATCTCAGCTCACTGCAACCTCCACCTCCCAGGTTCAAGCAATTCTCCTGCCTCAGCCTCCTGAGTAGCTGGGATTACGGATGCACGCTACTGTACCCAGCTAATTTGTGTATTTTTAGTAGAGACGGGGTTTCGCCATGTTGGCGAGGGTGGTCTTGAACTCGGAATCTCAGGTGATCCACCTGCCTCGGCTTCCCAAAGTGCTGGGATTACAGGCGTGAGCCACTGCACCCAGTACCCTCCTGAGAGATTCTAAGGAAACTTCAAATGTCTACCCCAGCTCCCTACTCCCATCAACAAGGGTCTCCTCCCAGGCCAGGTGCAGTGGCTCATGCCTATAATCCAGGCATATTGGGAGGCCAAGTTGGAAGGATCACTTGAGCCTAGGAGTTTGAGACCATCCTGGGCAACATAGCAAGACCCCATCTCTACAATAAATTAGCTGGAAATGGTGGTACACACCTGTGTCCCACCTACCTGGGAGGCTGAGGTGGGAGGACTGCTTGAGCCTGGGAGGTCGAGGCTGCAGTGAGCTGTGATTGCACTACTGCACTCCAGCCTGGATGACAGAGTGAGACCCTGTCTCTAACAAAAATCAAAAACACCCACCTCCTCCAGGGAGCCTTCCAGGAATCTGCACTAACTCTCCTTGCCTCAAACCCACCCCTGCAACCACAGGGGACCAGAAAAAACTGTAGTTTTTGCTCCCTGGGGCTGTCATTATAAAGCACAGCAATCTCCGTGCCTTACAATAACAGAAATGGATTGCCTTGCTGTCCTGGAGGCCAGAATCTAAAACCGAGGTGTCACAGGGCCATGATCCCTCTGAAGTCGCCAGGGAAGGGTCTGTCCCAGGCCTGTTTCCTGGTTGCGGGTGGTTGGTGGCAATCTCTGGCGTTCCTGGGATGGTAGACGCTTTGCCTCCATCTTTACTTCATCTCGCTGTGAGTGTGTCTGTCTCTGTGTTGGGTTAGGACCCATGCTAGTGACCTCAGTTTAACTCGATCCCCTGCAAAAACCCTATCTCCAAATAAGGCCACCTTCTGGGGCACTGGGGATTAGGGTTCAGTTCAGCTCACAACAGAAAGGAATGAGGGGAGACCCTGCCGGGGTGGGGCATGAGGAGCAGACCTTTCAAAATTAAAAAGAAATATTTTTGGTTTTTATATTTTTTTAAGACAGGGTCTCACTCTGTCCCAGGCTGGAGTGCAGTGACACTATCTCAGCTCATTGCAACCTCTGCCTCCCAGGTTCAAGTGATTCTCCTGCCTCAGCCTCCTGAGTAGCTGGGATTACAGGCGCCCACCACCTGTAATGCTGGCTAAATTATGCCTGGCTAATTTTTGTATTTTCAGTAGAGACGGGGGTTTCGCCATGTTGACCAGGCTGGTCTTGAACTCCTGACCTCAACTGATTTGTCCACCTCAGCCTCCCAAAGTGTGGGGATTACAGGCATGAGCCACTGCCCCTGGCTGATACAGTGACTTGTTTTCTTTTCATTAGATACCCAGTAGTGGGATTGCAGGATCAAATGGCAGATGTACTTTGAGTTCTTTGAGAAATCTCCATACTGTTTTCTATAGAAGTTGTACTGATTTACTTCCTGTCAGCAATGTATAAGCATTCCCTTTTTACCACATCCATGCCAACATCTATTTGCAGTTTTTTTTTTTTTGGCTTTTTAATAACGATCACTGTGACTGGGATATATTCTATATCTCATTGTGGTTTCAATTTGCATCTCCCTGATGATTAGTGATGTTGAGCATTTTTTCATATGCTTGGTGGTCATTTGTTGATCTTCTTTTGAGAAGTGTCTGTTCATGACCTTTGCCCACTTTTTGATGGGAGGGAGCAGGCTTTTTTTTTTTTTTTTTAAAGAGAAATTGCTGACCAGGAGTAGTGATTCATGCCTGTAATCCCAGCCCTTTGGGAGGCTGAGGCGGTGGATCACTTGAGGTCAGGAGTTCAAGATCAGCCTGGCCAACCTGGCAAAACCCCATCTCTACTAAAAGTAGAAAAATTATCTGGGCATGGTGTGACAAGCCTGTAATCTCAGCCCCTCAGGAGGCTGAGACACGACAATCACTTGAACCTGGGAGGCAGAGGTTGCCGTGAGCCGAGATGGCATCACTGCACTCCAGCCTGGGCGACAAAGTGAGACTCTGTCTGTATCTCAAAAAAAAAAAAGAAAAAGAAGAAATTGCTAATAGCTGGAACAAAACGGCAAGGGAGGAAACAAGTGAGGAGAAGGGGGGTTGTGACCGCAACTGCTTCTGCCTCCTTCTCTTCCATCCCCATCCTCCCACCTCCCATGGCCCTCCAGTGGGGAGGTAGTTGCCTGGTCTGCGGGGCCTCAACCCAACCCATTGCCCTAACCTTCTAAGATCAGATGAACGCTTTGGCTTCAACACGAACAATCTATTTCTCTGTAATTGGTCAAAATTAATGGAGAATAGCACTTGAGCACTGATCTTTTATTTCACTCCCAAACCTCCTCCCCGCTCTGTCTCCTCCTTTTTTTTTTTTTTTTTTCCTGAGATGGCGCCTTGCCCTGTCGCCCAGGCTGGAGTGCTGTAGCGCGATGTCAGCTCACTGCAACCTCCACCTCCATCTTGATGGGAGGGAGCAGGCCTTCTTTTAAAAAAAGAAATCGTTGACCAGGAGCAGTGGTTTATGTCTGTAATCTTAGCATTTTGGGAGGCTGGCACACTCTGTCTTAGGTAACTGACCACGGCCACCAGCACCCCACTTGAGCATTGCACTCCAGCCTGGGTAACAGACGGAGACCACGTCTCTAAAAAAAAGAAAAATTTAATGGGGTTGGGGAGAACAGAGCCAACATAAAAACAATTAGAGGACCAGGCATGGGTGGTTCATGCCTGGAATCCCAGCACTTTGGGAGGCTGAGGTGGGAGGATCGCTTGAGTCCAGAAGTTTGAGACCAGCCTGGGCAACACAGGGAGACTTTCATCTCTACAAAAAAATGTAAAAATTAGGCATTGTGGTGTGCGCCTGTGGTCCCAGCTACTTGGGAGGCTGAGGTAGGAGGATCACTTGAGGCCAGGAGGTGGAGGCTGCAATAAGCCATGTTTGCACCACTGCAATCCAGCCTGGGTGACAGAGGGAGACTCCATCTTAAGAAAAAAAAAAAAAAAAGAGGCTTGGCATGGTGGCTTACACCTGTAATCCCAGCACTTTGGGAGGCCAAGGCAGGCGGATCACTTGAGGCCAGGAGTTCAAGACCAGCCTGGCTAACATGGTGAAAATCCGTCTGTACAAAAAATATAGGCCAAGCACGGTGGCTCACACCAGTAATCCCAGCACTTTGGGAGGCCAAGGCGGGCAGATCGCATGAGGTCAGGAGTTCGAGACCAGCCTGGCCAACATGGTGAAACCCCACCTCTACTAAAAATACAAAAAAATTAGCCAGGTGTAGTTATGTGCCCCAGTAATCCCAGCTACTCAGGAGGCTGAGGCAGGTAAATCTCTTGAACCTGGGAGGTGGAGGTTGCAGCGAGCCAGGATCATGCCACTGCGCTCCAGCCTGGGTGACAGAGCGAGATCTCTCTCAAAAAAAAAAAAAAAAAAAAAAAAGCTGGGCATGGTGATGCATGCCTGTAGTCCCAGCTACTTGGGAGACTGAAGTTGAAGGATCGCTTGAACCCAGGAGGCGGAGATTGCAGTGAGCCAAGACTGCACTCCAGCCTGGGCAACAGTGAGACCTTGTCTTAAAAAAGAAAGAAAGAAAAAATAAAAATAAAAGAAAGCAGTTATGGAGGAGCCCACACAGTGGATGTTGTGGAACTGAGTGCTTGCTGTGTGTGGTGGACTCACCCCAATAACACTGTCCAAGTCCCAGTCCCTTCTCTCCCTTTGTCTCCTATACTCACCCCTGCAAAGCTTTCTTACTTCCCTCTGACTCCACCCTCTTCCCACCTCTTGGGGGTCAGTGGATCAGGGCCTACCGGGCACAGTGGAGTGAAGGTGCTCACGGGGAGCCCTTGGCCTCCTATATCTGCCTGGATTTACCTGCAGGGGCCAGGCCCAGGCAGGGACAGGGGTATGCTGTTTCCAGGAAGTCCTGCTGTGGGCCTGGGCCTATGGCCTGGCTTTGCCATAAGGAGGGCTGGCTATGGGAGCCATGAAGCCTCGCTGGCCTTGGTAACTTGGCCTTGTCACTCCATCCCTGGCACACTGTCTTAGGTAGCCAACCCCAGCCACTAGCACCCCACAGACTAAGCGACTTCATGCAGCTCATAGTGCTGAGATAATGGGGCTGAGACCTCTCATCTGGTTCTAGACGAAACTGGTTACATAATTTTAGGGCCCAGAGCAAAATGGACATGCAAGGCCCTTTATTCAAAGATTTCTAGTGGTTTTTAAGAGATATGACCTCGCTCTGTTGCCCAGGCTGGAGTGCGGTTGTGCCATCATAGCTCACTGCAGCCTTGAACGCCTGGGCTCAAGTGGTCTTCCCGCCTCAGCCTCCCAATTAGCTGGGACTAGAGGTAAGCACCACCACGCCCGATTAATTGTTTTTTAGTAGAGGTAGCATCTCACCATGTTGCCTAGGCTGATCTCAAACTGTGGCCTCAAGTGATCCACCTACCTCAGCCTCTTGAGTACCTGGGACTACAGGCACGCACCACCATGCCCAGCTAATTTTTTTTATTTTTAGTACAGACAAGGTCTTGCTATGTTTCTGAGGCTGGTCTCAAACTCATGGCCTCAAGCAACCCTCCCCACTTGGCTTCCCAAAGTGCTGGGATTACAGGTGTGAGCCATCACGCCTGGCCTATTTTATTTTTTCATTATTGAAAGATAATATGCCAGACACAGTGGCTCATGTCTGTAATTCCAGCATTTTGGGAGGCCGAGGCTGGAGGATCACTTTGGACCCAGAGCTTGAGACTATCTGGGCAACATAGCAAGACCCCATCTGTACGTCTATTAAAAGTAATAAAAAGAAATTATATTATATTATACTAATTTGCATGAATCCAGTGTGGATGAAAGGTAGTAAGTGAGGTTGGGGGTAGGGCACCTAGGGCCCATGCCCAGCCCTAATTTTTATATTTTATATTTCTTGTAGAGATGAGGTTTCTCGCTATTGCTCAGGCTGGTCTCGAACTCCTGGTCTCAAGTGATCCACCGCCCCTCGGTCCCCTAAAGGGCTGGGATTACAAGCATGAACCACCATGCCTGGCCAATCTATTTATTCTTGAGTGAGCTTTTCTAGTTTGTGTCTTCCAGAGAATTTGTTCATTTCATCTAAGTTGTCAAATTTATTGGCATGAAGTTGCTTACAGATCTCCATTTTAACATCTGTAGAATCTGAGTGCCCTGGTAGTTTTCTTCATGTTTCTTGTGTTTGGAGTTGTTGAATTTTTTGGAGCTGTGGGCTTACAGTTTTTATCAAGTTTGAAAATTTGGGGCCATTGTTTCTTCACATATTTTTTAGTTACCCCTTTTTCTCCTTGCCTTTAGGGACTCCTATATATTAGGCTGCTTAAAGTTGTCCCAACACTTACTGATAATCTTTAAAAAATTTTTTCTTTTTTTTTTGAGACAGGGTTTCATTCCATTGCCCAGACTGGAGTGCAGTGATGCAATCTGAGCTCACTGCAACCTCCGCCTTTAGGGCTCAAGCAGTTCTCCTGTCTCAGCCTCTCAAGTAGCTGGTACTACAGGTGCATGCCATGATGCCCAGCAAATTTTTGTATTTTTTTTTGAGATGGAGGTTTCATCATGTTGCCCAGGCTGGTCTCGAACTCCTGGGCTCAAGTGATCTGCCTGTCTGGGCTTCCCAAAGTGCTGGGATTACAGGTGTGAGCCACCGCACCTCACCCTTAAATTTTTTTTTAATTCTTTTTTTTTTTTTTTTTTTGAGATGGAGTCTTGCTCCGTCACCCAGGCTGGAGTGCAGTGGCGCGATCTTGGCTCACTGCAACCTCCGCCTCCCAGTTCAAGTGATTCTTCTGCCTCAGCCTCCCGAGTAGCTGGGACTACAGGTGTATGCCATCACGCCCAGCTAATTTTTGTATTTTTAGTAGAGACAGGGTTTCACCATATTTGCCAGGCTGGTCTCGAACTCCTGACCTTGTGATCTGCCCGCCTCGGCCTCTCAAAGTGCTAGGATTACAGGCATAAGCCACCGCGCCCGGCTCATTTTTTCTTTACGTCTTTCAGTGTGGATAGTTTCTATTGCCATCCCTTCACATCATTATTTATTTTCTTCTTCAATGTCTAATCTGTCCTTAATCCCATCTAGTGTTATTTTTTTATCTCTAGAAGTTCTGTTTGTTTATATACACATTTTTCCATGTTTCTATTGGATTATTGCACATATAGAACACAGTTATAGAAGCTATTTTGGACTGGATGCGGTGGCTCATACCTGTAATCCCAGCACTTTGGGAGGCTGAGGCAGCAGGATCCCTTGAGGCCCAGAGTTCAAGAGCAGCCTGGGCAGCATAGTGAGACCCCTGTCTCTACAAAAAAAAAACTTTAAAAAAACTGGCTAGGCGTGGTGTCTCATGCCTGTAGTGCCAGCTACTCAGGAGGCTGAAGTGGAAGAATTGCTTGAGCCCAGGAATTTGAGGTTGCAGTAAGCTATGATTGCCCCACCGCACTCCAGCCTGGGCGATACAGAGAGACACTCTCTCTTAAAAATTAATAAATAAGTCCGGACGTGGTGGTTCATGCCTGTAATCCCAGCATTTTGGGAGGCCAAAGCCAGCAGATCACCTGAGGTCGGGAGTTCGAGACCAGCCTGACCAACGTGGAGAAACCCCATCTCTACTAAAAATACAAGATTAGTTGGGGTGTGGTGGCGCATGCCTGTAATCCCAGCTACTCGGGAGGCTGAGGCAGGAGAATCACTTGAACCCAGAAGGCAGAGGTTGTGGTGAGCCAAGATCACACCATTGCACTCCAGCCTGGGCAACAGGAGCAAAACTACATCTCAAAAAAGAAAAAAAAAAAAATAGCTGGACACGGTGGCAGATGTCTGTAATCCCAGCTACTCAGGAGGCTGAGGCAGGAGGATTGCTTGAACCTGGGAGGCAGAGGTTGCAGTGAGCAGAGATCGCACCACTGCACTCCAGCCTGGGCAACAGAGCGAGGCTCTGTCTCTAAATACGTACATACATACATGTATACATACATACACACATACTACTTAAATGCCTTTCTCTGAAGATTCTTATGTCTGTGTCCATTCTGGGTAGGTTTCCATAGGTTGATTATTTTTCTCTCCATCATTCATGTTTTCTTGACTGTTCATACTCAGTAATGATTCATGCCAGATGTTGTGAATTTTACCTTGTTGGGTGCTGGGAATTTTTGCATTCCGTTTTTTAATTAATTTATTATTATTATTATTTTTTTTTGAGACAGAGTCTCACTCTGTTGGCCAGGCTGGAGTGCAGTGGCACGATCTCAGCTCACTGCAACCTCTGTCTCCCAGGCTCAAGCAATCCTCCTGCCTCAGCCTCCCGAGTAGCTGGGATTATAGGTGCACGCCGCCGCACCCGGCTAATTTTTGTATTTTTAGTAGAGACAGGGTTTCACCATGTTGGCCAGGCTGGTCTTGAACTCCTGACCTCAGGTAATCCGCCTGCCTCAGCCTCTCAAAATGCTGAGATTACAGGCGTGAGCCACCGTGCCCGGCCTCTTTTATTTTTTTTTTAGTAAATTTTCTAGCTAAGAATATGTGACTGTACACTGTATTTTCTATTGAAGGACTTCAGTTGTCTGATTAATAAATTAAACTTCCCAAGTACTTAAGAAATTCCATAAATCTAACAAATTAAATGTATATATTTTTAAAACTTCCCCACACATAGATTGTTCTACGGGTCTAATTAAATGTTTACGTGTGTTGAACCTTAAGTTCTCTTAAATGTTTTAACAGTTTACAATCTTAGCAATGTTCTAATGGAAAATCACAAATCTAAATCAACCACTCACTTATATATTTCAAATAGCAATTACAATGTTGGCTTTTTTTTTTTTTTTTTGAGTCTTGCCCTGTCACCCAGGCTGGAGTACAGTGGTGTGATCTTGGCTCACTGCAACCTCTGACTCCCAGGTTCAAGCGATTCTCCTGCCTCTGCCTCCCAAGTAGTTGGGACTACAGGTGCACATGCCACCATGCCCAGCTAATTTTTGTATTTTTAGTAGAGACAGGGTTTTGCCTTGTTGGCCAGGCTGGTCTTGAACTCCTGACCTCGTGATCCACCTGCCTCAGCTTCCCAAAGTGCTGGGATTACAGGCATGAGCCACCACGCCCAGTCAGTTGGCATGTTATTCTAATAGGTCATATTCTATCTTTTTAAAAATATTTATTTATTCATTTTAGAGACAAGGTCTCACTCTGTCACCCAGGCTAGAGTGCAGTGGTGCCATCATAGCTCATTATGAACATGATCTCCTGGGCTCAAGTGATCCTCCTGCCTCAGCCTCCTGGGTAGCTGGGATTACAGGCATGTGCCACCATCCCCAGCTAATTTTTATAAAATTTTGTAGAGACAGGGTCTCACTCTGTCACCTAGGCTGGAGTGCAGTAGTGCAATCATAGCTCACTGTAGCCTTGACCTCCTGGGCTCAAGCGATCCTCTCCCCCCAGCCTCCAAAGTGCTGGAACTACGGGCACATGCCACCTGCACAATTTGACATTGCTGGACCTCCTCCAGGCTGGGGAGCAAATCCCCTGTACCATCTTCTTGCTTTACTTTCTGGGGCAGTGTCCTGATGGCTGATTTCTAACTGAAATCAGCAGGCTGGTTCAGGGGCCAGGGACTTTCCAGGGCAGGGAGTAGAGACTCAGAGTCTTCAAGAGAATGAAGGAAGATCATGGCTCTGGGATACTAACTCCCCTTTGTCTCTTTCAGACCTCAGTGTGAACAGGGCTGTGTGGGATGGAGGAGGGTGCATCTCCCAAGGGGACGTCTTGAACCGTCAGTGCCAGCAGCTGTCTCAGCACGTTAGGACAGGTAAGGCAACAGACTCCAAGATCTATCTGGGAAGGTGGCTCACCTGCGAAAGGGCTAGAGCGACCCCTGCCAGGCTGGTGAAGCTGCCATATTTTACAATGTGTGACGGCTTGAGATCTGGGGCCAGGAATTACAAGGCAGATGTGGAATCACCCAGGCAGGGACTGTGGAGGAAAGGGGTCGAGTTCAATTCCTAACCGCATAGAAGGGAAGGCAGGAGAGACTAACACACTGGAGAAACTAATTCCACTTCTTCCTGAAAATGGATGACATCCCTCATCTGAACACATTTTCAGTAAAAAGCCCAACTACAACAATCACTCCTGACATACAGAACCCTAAGAAACTTCTAAACAAAATATCATCGTATCTTAAACAGGTTCTGTGGCAAACACCGCCACAGGTACAACATCTACAAATGTCGTGGAGCCAAGAATGTATTTGAGTTACAGCACCAACCCTGAGATGACCTTGATTGAGTCCAGTGTGACTTCAGACACTCCTGGTGTCTCCAGTACCAGGATGACACCAACAGAATCCAGAACAACTTCAGAATCTACCAGTGACAGCACCACACTTTTCCCCAGTTCTACTGAAGACACTTCATCTCCTACAACTCCTGAAGGCACCGACGTGCCCATGTCAACACCAAGTGAAGAAAGCACTTCATCAACAATGGCTTTTGTCAGCACCGCACCTCTTCCCAGTTTTGAGGCCTACACATCTTTAACATATAAGGTTGATATGAGCACACCTCTGACCACTTCTACTCAGGCGAGTTCATCTCCTACTACTCCTGAAAGCACCACCATACCCAAATCAACTAACAGTGAAGGAAGCACTCCATTAACAAGTATGCCTGCCAGCACCATGCAGGTGGCCAGTTCAGAGGCTATCACCCTTTTGACAACTCCTGTTGAAATCAGCACACCTGTGACCATTTCTGCTCAAGCCAGTTCATCTCCTACAACTGCTGAAGGTCCCAGCCTGTCAAACTCAGCTCCTAGTGAAGGAAGCACTCCATTAACAAGAATGCCTCTCAGCATGATGCTGGTGGTCAGTTCTGAGGATAGCACCCTTTCAACAACTCCTGCTGACTCCAACACTCCTGTGATCACTTCTACTGAAGCCAGTTCATCTCCTACAACTGCTGAAGGCACCAGCATACCAACCTCAACTTATACTGAAGGAAGCACTCCATTAACAAGTACACCTGTCAGCACCACACCGGTTGCCACTTCTGAAATGAGCACACTTTCAATAACTCCTGTTGACACCAGCACACTTGTGACCACTTCTACTGAACCCAGTTCACATCCTACAACTGCTGAAGCTACCAGCATGCCAACCTCAACTCTTAGTGAAGGAAGCACTCCATTAACAAATATGCCTGTCAGCACCATATTGGTGGCCAGTTCTGAGGCTAGCACCACTTCAACAATTCCTGTTGACTCCAAAACTTTTGTGACCACTGCTAGTGAAGCCAGCTCATCTCCCACAACTGCTGAAGATACCAGCATTGCAACCTCAACTCCTAGTGAAGGAAGCACTCCATTAACAAATATGCCTGTCAGCACCATGCCAGTGGCCAGTTCTGAGGCTACCAACCTTTCAACAACTCCTGTTGACTCCAAAACTCAGGTGACCACTTCTACTGAAGCCAGTTCATCTCCTCCAACTGCTGAAGTTAACAGCATGCCAACCTCAACTCCTAGTGAAGGAAGCACTCCATTAACAAGTATGCCTGTCAGCACCATGACGGTGGCCAGTTCTGAGGCTAGCACCCCTTCAACAACTCCTGTTGACACCAGCACACCTGTGACCACTTCTAGTGAAGCCAGTTCATCTTCTACAACTCTTGAAGGTACCAGCATACCAACCTCAACTCCTAGTGAAGGAAGCACTCCATTAACAAACATGACTGTCAGCACCAGGCTGGTGGTCAGTTCTGAGGCTAGCACAACTTCAACAAGTCCTGCTGACTCCAACACTTTTGTGACCACTTCTAGTGAAGCTAGTTCATCTTCTACAACTGCTGAAGGTACCAGCATGCCAACCTCAACTTACAGTGAAAGAGGCACTACAATAACAAGTATGTCTGTCAGCACCACACTGGTGGCCAGTTGTGAGACTAGCACGCTTTCAACAACTCCTGTTGACTCCAACACTCCTGTGACTACTTCAACTGAAGCCACTTCATCTTCTACAACTGCGGAAGGTACCAGCATGCCAACCTCAACTTATACTGAAGGAAGCACTCCATTAACAAGTATCCCTGTCAACACCACACTGGTGGCCAGTTCTGAGGCTAGCACCCTTTCAACAACTCCTGTTGACACCGGCATACCTGTGACCACTTCAACTGAAACCAGTTCCTCTCCTATAACTGCTGATGGTGCCAGTATGCCAACCTCAACTCCTAGTGAAGGAAGCACTCCATTAACAAGTATGCCTGTCAGCAAAATGCTGTTGACCAGTTCTGAGGCTAGCACCCTTTCAACAACTCCTCTTGACACAAGCACACATATCACCACTTCTACTGAAGCCAGTTCCTCTCCTACAATTGCTGAAGGTAGCAGCATGCCAACCACAACTCCTAGTGAAGGAAGTACTCTATTAACAAGTATAGTTGTCAGCACCACGCTGGTGGCCAGTCCTGAGGCTAGCACACTTTTAACAACTCCTGTTGACTCTAACAGTCCTGTGGTCACTTCTACTGCAGTCAGTTCATTTCCTACACCTGCTGAAGGTATCAGCATGCCAACCTCAACTTACAGTGAAGGAAGAACCCCTTTAACAAGTATGCCTGTCAGCACCACACTGCTGGCCAGTTCTGCAATCAGCACCTTTTCAACAACTCCTGTTGACACCAGCACACCTGTGACCACTTCTACTGAAGCCCATTCATCTCCTACAACTTCTGAAGGTACCAGCATGCCAACCTCAACTCCTAGTGAAGGAAGCACTCCATTAACAAGTATACCTCTCAGCAACACACCGGTAGTCAGTTCTGAGGCTAGCACCCTTTCAGCAACTCCTGTTGACACCAGCACACCTGTGACCACTTCTACTGAAGCCACTTCATCTCCTACAACTGCTGAAGGTATCAGCACACCAACCTCAATTCCTAGTGAAGGAATGACTCCATTAACAAGTATACTTGTCAGCAACATGACGGTGGCCAATTCTGAGGCTAGCACCCTTTCAACAACTCTTGTTGACTCCAACACTCCTTTGACGACTTCTACTGAAGCCAGTTCACCTCCTCCCACTGCTGAAGGTACCAGCATGCCAACCTCAACTCCTAGTGAAGGAAGCACTCCATTAACAAGTATGCCTGTCAGCACCACAACAGTGGCCAGTTCTGAAATCAACAGCCTTTCAACAACTCCTGCGGACCCCAGCACACCTGTGACCACTTATTCTCAAGCCAGTTCATCTCCTACAACTGCTGACGGTACCAGCATGCAAACCTCAACTTATAGTGAAGGAAGCACTCCACTAACAAGTATACCTGTCAGCACCAGGCTGGTGGTCAGTTCTGAGGCTAGCACCCTTTCCACAACTCCTGTGGACACCAGCACACCTGTGACCAATTCTACTGAAGCCCATTCATCTCCTACAACTTCTGAAGGTACCAGCATGCCAACCTCAACTCCTAGGGAAGGAAGCACTCCATTAACAGGTATGCCTGATAGCACCACGCCAGTAGTCAGTTCTGAGGCTAGCACACTTTCAGCAACTCCTGTTGACACCAGCACACCTGTGACCACTTCTACTGAAGCCACTTCATCTCCTACAACTGCTGAAGGTACCAGCATACCAACCTCGACTCTTAGTGAAGGAACGACTCCATTAACAAGCACACCTGTCAGCCACATGCTGGTGGCCAATTCTGAGGCTAGCACCCTTTCAAAAACTCCTGTTGACTACAGCACAGCTGTGACCACTTCTGCTGAAACCAGTTCCTCTCCTACATCCGCTGAAGGTACCAGCTTGCCAACCTCAACTACTAGTGAAGGAAGTACTCTATTAACAAGTATGCCTGTCAGCACCACGCTGGTGGCCAGTCCTGAGGCTAGCACCCTTTTAACAACTCCTGTTGACTCTAACACTCCTATGGTCACTTCTAATGAAGTCAGTTCATCTCCTACACCTGCTGAAGGTACCAGCATGCCAACGTCAACTTATAGTGAAGGAAGAACTCCTTTAACAAGTATAACTGTCAGAACCACACCGGTGGCCAGTTCTGCAATCAGCACCCTTTCAACAACTCCTGTTGACAACAGCACACCTGTGACCACTTCTACTGAAGCCCGATCATCTCCTACAACTTCTGAAGGTACCAGCATGCCAAACTCAACTCCTAGTGAAGGAAGCACTCCATTAACAAGTATACCTGTCAGCAGCACGCCGGTAGTCAGTTCTGAGGCTAGCACCCTTTCAGCAACTCCTGTTGACTCTAACAGTCCTGTGGTCACTTCTACTGCAATCAGTTCATCTCCTACACCTGCTGAAGGTACCAGCATACCAACCTCAACTCCTAGGGAAGGAAGGCCTCCATTAACAAGTATACCGGTCAGCACCACAACAGTGGCCAGTTCTGAAATCAACACCCTTTCAACAACTCTTGCTGACACCAGGACACCTGTGACCACTTATTCTCAAGCCAGTTCATCTCCTACAACTGCTGACGGTACCAGCATGCCAACCCCAACTTATAGTGAAGGAAGCACTCCACTAACAAGTATGCCTCTCAGCACCACGCTGGTGGTCAGTTCTGAGGCTAGCACCCTTTCCACAACTCCTGTTGACACCAGCACTCCTGCCACCACTTCTACTGAAGGCAGTTCATCTCCTACAACTGCAGAAGGTACCAGCATACAAACCTCAACTCTTAGTGAACGAACCACTCCATTAGCAGGTATACCTGTCAGCACCACGCTTGTGGTCAGTTCTGAGGGTAACACCCCTTCAACAATTCCTGTTGACTCCAAAACTCAGGTGACCAATTATACTGAAGCCAGTTCACCTGCAACTGCTGAAGGTAGCAGCATGCCAATCTCAACTCCTAGTGAAGGAAGTCGTCTATTAACAAGTATACCTGTCAGCACCATGCCGGTGGCCAGTCCTGAGGCTAGCACCCTTTCCACAACTCCTGTTGACTCCAACAGTACTGTGATCACTTCTACTGAAGTCAGTTCATCTCCTATACCTACTGAAGGTACCAGCATATCAACCTCAACTCCTAGTGAAGGAAGCACTCCATTCACAAGTATGCCTGTCAGCACCAAGCCGGTAGTTACTTCTGAGGCTAGCACCCTTTCAGCAACTCCTGTTGACATCAGCACACCTGTGACCACTTCTACTGAAGCCACTTCATCTCCTACAACTGCGGAAGGTACCAGCATACCAACCTCGACTCTTAGTGAAGGAACGACTCCATTAACAAGTATACCTGTCAGCCACACGCTGGTGGCCAATTCTGAGGTTAGCACCCTTTCAACAACTCTTGTTGACTCCAACACTCCTTTGACGACTTCTACTGAAGCCAGTTCACCACCTCCCACTGCTGAAGGTACCAGCATGCCAACCTCAACTTCTAGTGAAGGAAGCACTCCATCAACACGTATGCCTGTCAGCACCACAATGGTGGCCAGTTTTGAAACGAGCACACTTTCAACAACTCCTGCTGACAGCAGCACACCTGTGACCACTTATTCTCCAGCCGGTTCATCTCCTACAACTGCTGATGATACCAGCATGCAAACCTCAACTTATAGTGAAGGAAGCACTCCAATAACAAGTGTGCCTGTCAGGACCACGGCGGTGGTCAGTTCTGAGGCTAGCACCCTTTCAACAACTCCTGTTGACGCCAGGACACCTGTCACCACTTCTACTGAAGCCAGTTCATCTCCTACAACTGCTGAAGGTACCAGCATACCAACCTCAACTCCTAGTGAAAGAATGACCCCATTAACAAGTACACCTGTCAGCACAACGCCGGTGGCCAGTCCTGAGGCTAGCACCCTTTCAAAAACTCCTGTTGACTCCAACAGTCCTGTGGTCACTTCTACTGAAGTCAGTTCATCTCCTACAGCTGTTGAAAATACCAGCATGCCAACCTCAACTTATCATGAAGGAAGCACTCCATTAACAAGTATGCCTGTCAGCACCACACCGGTGGCCAGTTCTGCAATCAGCACCCTTTCAACAACTCCTGTGGACACCAGCAGAGCTGTGACCACTTCTACTGAAGCCCATTCATCTCCTACAACTTCTGAAGGTAGCAGCATGCCAACCTCAACTTATAGTAAAGGAAGCACTCCATTAACAAGTATACTTGTCAGCACCATGCCAGTGGCCAGTTCTGAGGCTAGGACCCTTTCAACAGCTCCTGTTAACACCAGCATACCTGTCACCACCTCTACTGAAGGCAGTTCTTCTCCTACAACTGCTAAAGATACCAACATGCCAATCTCAAGTCCTAGTGAAGTAAATACTCCATTAACAAGTATAGTTGTCAGCACCAAGCTGTTGGCCAGTTCTGAGGCTAGCACCCTTTCAACAACTCCTGTTGAGTCCAACACTACTTTGACCATTTCTACTGAAGCCAGTTCTTCTCCTACAACTGCTGAAGATGCCAGCATGCCAATCTCAACTTATAGTGAAGGAAGCACTCCATTAACAAGTATACTTGTCAGCACCATGCCAGTGGCCAGTTCTGAGGCTAGCACCTTTGCAACAACTCGTCTTGACACAAGCACACCTGTGACCACGTCTACTGAAGCCAGTTCATCTCCTACAACTGCTGAAGGTACCAGCATACCAACCTCAACTCCTAGTGAAAGAACGACCCCATTAACAAGTATACCTGTCAGCACCACGCCGGTAGCCAGTCCTGAGGCTAGCACCCTTTCAACAACTCCTGTTGACTCCAACAGTCCTGTGGTCACTTCTACTGAAGTCAGTTCATCTCCTACACCTGCTGAAGATACCAGCATGCCAACTTCAACTTATAGTGAAGGAAGAACTCCATTAACAAGTATGCCTGTCAGCACGACACCGATGGCCAGTTCTGCAATCAGCACCCTTTCAACAACTCCTGTTGACACCAGCACACCTGTGACCACTTCTACTGAAGCCCATTCGTCTCCTACAACTTCTGAACGTACCAGCATGCCAACCTCAACTGATAGTGAAGGAAGCACTCCATTAACAAGTATACCTGTCCGCACCACGCCAGTGACCAGTTCTGAGGCTAGCACCCTTTCAACAACTCCTGTTGACACCAGGACACCTGTCACCACTTCTGCTGAAGCCAGTTCTTCTCCTACAACTGCTGAAGGTACCAGCCTGCCAATCTCAACTCCGAGTGAAGGAAGTAGTCCATTAACAAGTATACTTGTCAGCACCATGCCAGTGGCCATTTCTGAGGCTAGCACCTTTTCAACAACTCCTGTTGACACCAGCACACCTGTGACCATGTCTACTGAAGCCAGTTCATCTCCTACAACTGCTGAAGGTACCAGCATACCAACCTCAACTCCTAGTGAAAGAACGACCCCATTAACAAGTACACCTGTCAGCACCAGGCCGGTGGCCCGTCCTGAGGCTAGCACCCTTTCACCAACTCCTGTTGACTCCAACAGTCCTGTGGTCACTTCTACTGAAGTCAGTTCGTCTCCTACACCTGTTGAGGATACCAGCATGCCAACCTCAACTTATCGTGAAGGAAGCACTCCATTAACAAGTATGCCTGTCAGCATCACACCGGTGGCCAGTTCTGTAATCAGCACCCTTTCAACAACTCCTGTGGACACCAGCACAGCTGTGACCACTTGTACTGAAGCCCATTCATCTCCTACAGCTTCTGAAGGTAGCAGCATGCCAACCTCAACTCCTAGTGAAGGAAGCACTACATTAAGAAGTATAACTGTCAGCACCACGCCGGTGGCCAGTTCTGAGGCTAGCACCCTTTCAACAACTCCTGTTGACACCAGGACACCTGTGACCACTTCTACTGAAATCAGCTTATCTCCTACAACTGCTGAAGGTAGCAGCATGCCAACCTCAACTCCTGGTGAAAGAAGCACTCCATTAACAAGTATACATGTCAGCACCACGCTGGTGGCCAATTCTGAGGCTAGCACCCTTTCAACAACTCCTGTTGACACCAGCACACCTGTGACCACGTCTTCTGAAGCCAGTTCATCTCCTACAACTGCTGAAGGTACCAGCATACCAACCTCAACTCCTAGTGAAAGAATGACCGCATTAACAAGTACACCTGTCAGCACCACGCCGGTGGCCAGTCCTGAGGCTAGCACCCTTTCAAAAACTCCTGTTGACTCCAACAGTCCTGTGGTCACTTCTACTGAAGTCAGTTCATCTCCTACACCTGTTGAAGATACCAGCATGCCAACCTCAACTTATCATGAAGGAAGCATTCCATTAACAAGTATGCCTGTCAGCACCACACCGGTGGCCAGTTCTGCAATCAGCACCCTTTCAACAACTCCTGTGGACACCAGCAGAGCTGTGACCACTTCTACTGAAGCCCATTCATCTCCTACAACTTCTGAAGGTAGCAGCATGCCAACCTCAACTTATAGTGAAGGAAGCACTCCATTAACAAGTATACTTGTCAGCACCATGCCAGTGGCCAGTTCTGAGGCTAGGACCCTTTCAACAGCTCCTGTTAACACCAGCATACCTGTCACCACTTCTACTGAAGGCAGTTCTTCTCCTACAACTGCTAAAGATACCAGCACGCCAACCTCAAGTCCTAGTGAAGTAAATACTCCATTAACAAGTATGCTTGTCAGCACCATGGCAGTGGCCAGTTCTGGGGCTAGCACCCTTTCAACAACTCCTGTTGACACCAGGACACCTGTGACCACTTCTACTGAAATCAGCTCATCTCCTACAACTGCTGAAGATGCCAGCATGCCAATCTCAACTCCTAGTGAAGGAAGTACTCCATTAACAAGTATACTTCTCAGCACCATGTCAGTGGCCAGTTCTGAGGCTAGCACCTTTGCAACAACTCGTCTTGACACAAGCACACCTGTGACCACGTCTACTGAAGCCAGTTCATCTCCTACAACTGCTGAAGGTACCAGCATACCAACCTCAACTCCTAGTGAAAGAACGACCCCATTAACAAGTATACCTGTCAGCACCACGCCGGTAGCCAGTCCTGAGGCTAGCACCCTTTCAACAACTCCTGTTGATACCAGCATACCTGTAACCACTTCTACTGAAGGCAGTTCTTCTCCTACAACTGCTGAAGGTACCAGCATGCCAATCTCAACTCCTAGTGAAGTAAGTACTCCATTAACAAGTATGCTTGTCAGCACCATGCCAGTGGCCGGTTCTGAAGCTAGCACCCTTTCAACAACTCCTGATGACAACAGGACACCTGTCACCACTTCTGGTGAAGCCAGTTCTTCTCCTACAACTGCTGAAGGTAGCAGCATGCCAACCTCAACTCGTAGTGAAGGAAGCACTACATTAAGAAGTATACCTGTCAGCACCACGCCGGTGGCCAGTTCTGAGGCTAGCACCCTTTCAACAACTCCTGTTGATACCAGCATACTGGTCACCACTTCTACTGCAGCCAGTTCATCTCCTACAACTGCTGAAGGTACCAGCATGCCAACCTCAACTCCTAGTGAAGGAAGCACTCCATTAACAAGTATGCCTGTCAGCATCACACCGGTGGCCAGTTCTGCAATCAGCACCCTTTCAACAACTCCTGTGGACACCAGCACAGCTGTGACCACTTCTACTGAAGCCCATTCATCTCCTACAGCTTCTGAAGGTAGCAGCATGCCAACCTCAACTCCTAGTGAAGGAAGCACTCCATTAACAAGTATACCTGTCAGCACCACGCTGGTGGCCAGTCCTGAGGCTAGCACACTTTCAACAACTCCTGTTGACTCCAACAGTCCTGTGGTCACTTCTACTGAAGTCAGTTCATCTGCTACATCTGCTGAAGGTAGCAGCATGCCAACCTCAACTTATAGTGAAGGAAGCACTCCATTAACAAGTATACTTGTCAGCACCATGCCAGTGGCCAGTTCTGAGGCTAGCACCCTTTCAACAACTCCTGTTGACACCAGCATACCTGTCACCACTTCTACTGAAGGCAGTTCTTCTCCTACAACTGCTAAAGATACCAGCATGCCAACCTCAAGTCCCAGTGAAGTAAATACTCCATTAACAAGTATGCTTGTCAGCACCATGGCAGTGGCCAGTTCTGGGGCTAGCACCCTTTCAACAACTCCTGTTGACACCAGGACACCTGTGACCACTTCTACTGAAATCAGCTCATCTCCTACAACTGCTGAAGGTAGCAGCATGCCAACCTCAACTCCTGGTGAAAGAAGCACTCCATTAACAAGTATACATGTCAGCACCACGCTGGTGGCCAATTCTGAGGCTAGCACCCTTTCAACAACTCCTGTTGACACCAGCACACCTGTCACCACTTCTGGTGAAGCCAGTTCTTCTCCTACAACTGCTGAAGGTAGCAGCATGCCAACCTCAACTTATAGTGAAGGAAGCACTACATTAAGAAGTATACCTGTCAGCACCACGCCGGTGGCCAGTTCTGAGGCTAGCACCCTTTCAACAAATTCTGTTGACTCCAACAGTCCTGTGGGCACTTCTACTGAAGTCCGTTCATCTCCTACACCTGCTGAAAGTACCAGCATGCCAACCTCAACTTATAATGAAGGAAGCACTCCATTAACAAATGTGCCTGTCAGCACCAAGCCGTTGGCCAGTTCTGAGGCTAGCACCCTTTCAACAACTCCTGTTGAGTCCAACACTACTTTGACCATTTCTACTGAAGCCAGTTCTTCTCCTACAACTGCTGAAGATGCCAGCATGCCAATCTCAACTTATAGTGAAGGAAGCACTCCATTAACAAGTATACTTGTCAGCACCATGCCAGTGGCCAGTTCTGAGGCTAGCACCTTTTCAACAACTCGTCTTGACACAAGCACACCTGTGACCACGTCTACTGAAGCCAGTTCATCTCCTACAACTGCTGAAGGTACCAGCATACCAACCTCAACTCCTAGTGAAAGAACGACCCCATTAACAAGTATACCTGTCAGCACCACGCCGGTAGCCAATCCTGAGGCTAGCACCCTTTCAACAACTCCTGTTGACTCCAACAGTCCTGTGGTCACTTCTACTGAAGTCAGTTCATCTCCTACACCTGCTGAAGATACCAGCATGCCAACTTCAACTTATAGTGAAGGAAGAACTCCATTAACAAGTATGCCTGTCAGCACGACACCGATGGCCAGTTCTGCAATCAGCACCCTTTCAACAACTCCTGTTGACAACAGCACACCTGTCACCACTTCTACTGAAGCCCATTCGTCTCCTACAACTTCTGAACGTACCAGCATGCCAACCTCAACTTATAGTGAAGGAAGCACTCCATTAACAAGTATACCTGTCCGCACCACGCCAGTGACCAGTTCTGAGGCTAGCACCCTTTCAACAACTCCTGTTGACACCAGGACACCTGTCACCACTTCTGCTGAAGCCAGTTCTTCTCCTACAACTGCTGAAGGTACCAGCATGCCAATCTCAACTCCGAGTGAAGGAAGTAGTCCATTAACAAGTATACTTGTCAGCACCATGCCAGTGGCCATTTCTGAGGCTAGCACCTTTTCAACAACTCCTGTTGACACCAGCACACCTGTGACCATGTCTACTGAAGCCAGTTCATCTCCTACAACGGCTGAAGGTACCAGCATACCAACCTCAAATCCTAGTGAAAGAACGACCCCATTAACAAGTACACCTGTCAGCACCAGGCCGGTGGCCCGTCCTGAGGCTAGCACCCTTTCACCAACTCCTGTTGACTCCAACAGTCCTGTGGTCACTTCTACTGAAGTCAGTTCGTCTCCTACACCTGTTGAGGATACCAGCATGCCAACCTCAACTTATCGTGAAGGAAGCACTCCATTAACAAGTATGCCTGTCAGCATCACACCGGTGGCCAGTTCTGTAATCAGCACCCTTTCAACAACTCCTGTGGACACCAGCACAGCTGTGACCACTTGTACTGAAGCCCATTCATCTCCTACAGCTTCTGAAGGTAGCAGCATGCCAACCTCAACTCCTAGTGAAGGAAGCACTACATTAAGAAGTATAACTGTCAGCACCACGCCGGTGGCCAGTTCTGAGGCTAGCACCCTTTCAACAACTCCTGTTGACACCAGGACACCTGTGACCACTTCTACTGAAATCAGCTTATCTCCTACAACTGCTGAAGGTAGCAGCATGCCAACCTCAACTCCTGGTGAAAGAAGCACTCCATTAACAAGTATACATGTCAGCACCACGCTGGTGGCCAATTCTGAGGCTAGCACCCTTTCAACAACTCCTGTTGACACCAGCACACCTGTGACCACGTCTTCTGAAGCCAGTTCATCTCCTACAACTGCTGAAGGTACCAGCATACCAACCTCAACTCCTAGTGAAAGAATGACCGCATTAACAAGTACACCTGTCAGCACCACGCCGGTGGCCAGTCCTGAGGCTAGCACCCTTTCAAAAACTCCTGTTGACTCCAACAGTCCTGTGGTCACTTCTACTGAAGTCAGTTCATCTCCTACACCTGTTGAAGATACCAGCATGCCAACCTCAACTTATCATGAAGGAAGCATTCCATTAACAAGTATGCCTGTCAGCACCACACCGGTGGCCAGTTCTGCAATCAGCACCCTTTCAACAACTCCTGTGGACACCAGCAGAGCTGTGACCACTTCTACTGAAGCCCATTCATCTCCTACAACTTCTGAAGGTAGCAGCATGCCAACCTCAACTTATAGTGAAGGAAGCACTCCATTAACAAGTATACTTGTCAGCACCATGCCAGTGGCCAGTTCTGAGGCTAGGACCCTTTCAACAGCTCCTGTTAACACCAGCATACCTGTCACCACTTCTACTGAAGGCAGTTCTTCTCCTACAACTGCTAAAGATACCAGCACGCCAACCTCAAGTCCTAGTGAAGTAAATACTCCATTAACAAGTATGCTTGTCAGCACCATGGCAGTGGCCAGTTCTGGGGCTAGCACCCTTTCAACAACTCCTGTTGACACCAGGACACCTGTGACCACTTCTACTGAAATCAGCTCATCTCCTACAACTGCTGAAGATGCCAGCATGCCAATCTCAACTCCTAGTGAAGGAAGTACTCCATTAACAAGTATACTTCTCAGCACCATGTCAGTGGCCAGTTCTGAGGCTAGCACCTTTGCAACAACTCGTCTTGACACAAGCACACCTGTGACCACGTCTACTGAAGCCAGTTCATCTCCTACAACTGCTGAAGGTACCAGCATACCAACCTCAACTCCTAGTGAAAGAACGACCCCATTAACAAGTATACCTGTCAGCACCACGCCGGTAGCCAGTCCTGAGGCTAGCACCCTTTCAACAACTCCTGTTGATACCAGCATACCTGTAACCACTTCTACTGAAGGCAGTTCTTCTCCTACAACTGCTGAAGGTACCAGCATGCCAATCTCAACTCCTAGTGAAGTAAGTACTCCATTAACAAGTATGCTTGTCAGCACCATGCCAGTGGCCGGTTCTGAAGCTAGCACCCTTTCAACAACTCCTGATGACAACAGGACACCTGTCACCACTTCTGGTGAAGCCAGTTCTTCTCCTACAACTGCTGAAGGTAGCAGCATGCCAACCTCAACTCGTAGTGAAGGAAGCACTACATTAAGAAGTATACCTGTCAGCACCACGCCGGTGGCCAGTTCTGAGGCTAGCACCCTTTCAACAACTCCTGTTGATACCAGCATACTGGTCACCACTTCTACTGCAGCCAGTTCATCTCCTACAACTGCTGAAGGTACCAGCATGCCAACCTCAACTCCTAGTGAAGGAAGCACTCCATTAACAAGTATGCCTGTCAGCATCACACCGGTGGCCAGTTCTGCAATCAGCACCCTTTCAACAACTCCTGTGGACACCAGCACAGCTGTGACCACTTCTACTGAAGCCCATTCATCTCCTACAGCTTCTGAAGGTAGCAGCATGCCAACCTCAACTCCTAGTGAAGGAAGCACTCCATTAACAAGTATACCTGTCAGCACCACGCTGGTGGCCAGTCCTGAGGCTAGCACACTTTCAACAACTCCTGTTGACTCCAACAGTCCTGTGGTCACTTCTACTGAAGTCAGTTCATCTGCTACATCTGCTGAAGGTAGCAGCATGCCAACCTCAACTTATAGTGAAGGAAGCACTCCATTAACAAGTATACTTGTCAGCACCATGCCAGTGGCCAGTTCTGAGGCTAGCACCCTTTCAACAACTCCTGTTGACACCAGCATACCTGTCACCACTTCTACTGAAGGCAGTTCTTCTCCTACAACTGCTAAAGATACCAGCATGCCAACCTCAAGTCCCAGTGAAGTAAATACTCCATTAACAAGTATGCTTGTCAGCACCATGGCAGTGGCCAGTTCTGGGGCTAGCACCCTTTCAACAACTCCTGTTGACACCAGGACACCTGTGACCACTTCTACTGAAATCAGCTCATCTCCTACAACTGCTGAAGGTAGCAGCATGCCAACCTCAACTCCTGGTGAAAGAAGCACTCCATTAACAAGTATACATGTCAGCACCACGCTGGTGGCCAATTCTGAGGCTAGCACCCTTTCAACAACTCCTGTTGACACCAGCACACCTGTCACCACTTCTGGTGAAGCCAGTTCTTCTCCTACAACTGCTGAAGGTAGCAGCATGCCAACCTCAACTTATAGTGAAGGAAGCACTACATTAAGAAGTATACCTGTCAGCACCACGCCGGTGGCCAGTTCTGAGGCTAGCACCCTTTCAACAAATTCTGTTGACTCCAACAGTCCTGTGGGCACTTCTACTGAAGTCCGTTCATCTCCTACACCTGCTGAAAGTACCAGCATGCCAACCTCAACTTATAATGAAGGAAGCACTCCATTAACAAATGTGCCTGTCAGCACCAAGCCGTTGGCCAGTTCTGAGGCTAGCACCCTTTCAACAACTCCTGTTGAGTCCAACACTACTTTGACCATTTCTACTGAAGCCAGTTCTTCTCCTACAACTGCTGAAGATGCCAGCATGCCAATCTCAACTTATAGTGAAGGAAGCACTCCATTAACAAGTATACTTGTCAGCACCATGCCAGTGGCCAGTTCTGAGGCTAGCACCTTTTCAACAACTCGTCTTGACACAAGCACACCTGTGACCACGTCTACTGAAGCCAGTTCATCTCCTACAACTGCTGAAGGTACCAGCATACCAACCTCAACTCCTAGTGAAAGAACGACCCCATTAACAAGTATACCTGTCAGCACCACGCCGGTAGCCAATCCTGAGGCTAGCACCCTTTCAACAACTCCTGTTGACTCCAACAGTCCTGTGGTCACTTCTACTGAAGTCAGTTCATCTCCTACACCTGCTGAAGATACCAGCATGCCAACTTCAACTTATAGTGAAGGAAGAACTCCATTAACAAGTATGCCTGTCAGCACGACACCGATGGCCAGTTCTGCAATCAGCACCCTTTCAACAACTCCTGTTGACACCAGCACACCTGTGACCACTTCTACTGAAGCCCATTCGTCTCCTACAACTTCTGAACGTACCAGCATGCCAACCTCAACTTATAGTGAAGGAAGCACTCCATTAACAAGTATACCTGTCCGCACCACGCCAGTGACCAGTTCTGAGGCTAGCACCCTTTCAACAACTCCTGTTGACACCAGGACACCTGTCACCACTTCTGCTGAAGCCAGTTCTTCTCCTACAACTGCTGAAGGTACCAGCATGCCAATCTCAACTCCGAGTGAAGGAAGTAGTCCATTAACAAGTATACTTGTCAGCACCATGCCAGTGGCCATTTCTGAGGCTAGCACCTTTTCAACAACTCCTGTTGACACCAGCACACCTGTGACCATGTCTACTGAAGCCAGTTCATCTCCTACAACGGCTGAAGGTACCAGCATACCAACCTCAAATCCTAGTGAAAGAACGACCCCATTAACAAGTACACCTGTCAGCACCAGGCCGGTGGCCCGTCCTGAGGCTAGCACCCTTTCACCAACTCCTGTTGACTCCAACAGTCCTGTGGTCACTTCTACTGAAGTCAGTTCGTCTCCTACACCTGTTGAGGATACCAGCATGCCAACCTCAACTTATCGTGAAGGAAGCACTCCATTAACAAGTATGCCTGTCAGCATCACACCGGTGGCCAGTTCTGTAATCAGCACCCTTTCAACAACTCCTGTGGACACCAGCACAGCTGTGACCACTTGTACTGAAGCCCATTCATCTCCTACAGCTTCTGAAGGTAGCAGCATGCCAACCTCAACTCCTAGTGAAGGAAGCACTACATTAAGAAGTATAACTGTCAGCACCACGCCGGTGGCCAGTTCTGAGGCTAGCACCCTTTCAACAACTCCTGTTGACACCAGGACACCTGTGACCACTTCTACTGAAATCAGCTTATCTCCTACAACTGCTGAAGGTAGCAGCATGCCAACCTCAACTCCTGGTGAAAGAAGCACTCCATTAACAAGTATACATGTCAGCACCACGCTGGTGGCCAATTCTGAGGCTAGCACCCTTTCAACAACTCCTGTTGACACCAGCACACCTGTGACCACGTCTTCTGAAGCCAGTTCATCTCCTACAACTGCTGAAGGTACCAGCATACCAACCTCAACTCCTAGTGAAAGAATGACCGCATTAACAAGTACACCTGTCAGCACCACGCCGGTGGCCAGTCCTGAGGCTAGCACCCTTTCAAAAACTCCTGTTGACTCCAACAGTCCTGTGGTCACTTCTACTGAAGTCAGTTCATCTCCTACACCTGTTGAAGATACCAGCATGCCAACCTCAACTTATCATGAAGGAAGCATTCCATTAACAAGTATGCCTGTCAGCACCACACCGGTGGCCAGTTCTGCAATCAGCACCCTTTCAACAACTCCTGTGGACACCAGCAGAGCTGTGACCACTTCTACTGAAGCCCATTCATCTCCTACAACTTCTGAAGGTAGCAGCATGCCAACCTCAACTTATAGTGAAGGAAGCACTCCATTAACAAGTATACTTGTCAGCACCATGCCAGTGGCCAGTTCTGAGGCTAGGACCCTTTCAACAGCTCCTGTTAACACCAGCATACCTGTCACCACTTCTACTGAAGGCAGTTCTTCTCCTACAACTGCTAAAGATACCAGCACGCCAACCTCAAGTCCTAGTGAAGTAAATACTCCATTAACAAGTATGCTTGTCAGCACCATGGCAGTGGCCAGTTCTGGGGCTAGCACCCTTTCAACAACTCCTGTTGACACCAGGACACCTGTGACCACTTCTACTGAAATCAGCTCATCTCCTACAACTGCTGAAGATGCCAGCATGCCAATCTCAACTCCTAGTGAAGGAAGTACTCCATTAACAAGTATACTTCTCAGCACCATGTCAGTGGCCAGTTCTGAGGCTAGCACCTTTGCAACAACTCGTCTTGACACAAGCACACCTGTGACCACGTCTACTGAAGCCAGTTCATCTCCTACAACTGCTGAAGGTACCAGCATACCAACCTCAACTCCTAGTGAAAGAACGACCCCATTAACAAGTATACCTGTCAGCACCACGCCGGTAGCCAGTCCTGAGGCTAGCACCCTTTCAACAACTCCTGTTGATACCAGCATACCTGTAACCACTTCTACTGAAGGCAGTTCTTCTCCTACAACTGCTGAAGGTACCAGCATGCCAATCTCAACTCCTAGTGAAGTAAGTACTCCATTAACAAGTATGCTTGTCAGCACCATGCCAGTGGCCGGTTCTGAAGCTAGCACCCTTTCAACAACTCCTGATGACAACAGGACACCTGTCACCACTTCTGGTGAAGCCAGTTCTTCTCCTACAACTGCTGAAGGTAGCAGCATGCCAACCTCAACTCGTAGTGAAGGAAGCACTACATTAAGAAGTATACCTGTCAGCACCACGCCGGTGGCCAGTTCTGAGGCTAGCACCCTTTCAACAACTCCTGTTGATACCAGCATACTGGTCACCACTTCTACTGCAGCCAGTTCATCTCCTACAACTGCTGAAGGTACCAGCATGCCAACCTCAACTCCTAGTGAAGGAAGCACTCCATTAACAAGTATGCCTGTCAGCATCACACCGGTGGCCAGTTCTGCAATCAGCACCCTTTCAACAACTCCTGTGGACACCAGCACAGCTGTGACCACTTCTACTGAAGCCCATTCATCTCCTACAGCTTCTGAAGGTAGCAGCATGCCAACCTCAACTCCTAGTGAAGGAAGCACTCCATTAACAAGTATACCTGTCAGCACCACGCTGGTGGCCAGTCCTGAGGCTAGCACACTTTCAACAACTCCTGTTGACTCCAACAGTCCTGTGGTCACTTCTACTGAAGTCAGTTCATCTGCTACATCTGCTGAAGGTAGCAGCATGCCAACCTCAACTTATAGTGAAGGAAGCACTCCATTAACAAGTATACTTGTCAGCACCATGCCAGTGGCCAGTTCTGAGGCTAGCACCCTTTCAACAACTCCTGTTGACACCAGCATACCTGTCACCACTTCTACTGAAGGCAGTTCTTCTCCTACAACTGCTAAAGATACCAGCACGCCAACCTCAAGTCCCAGTGAAGTAAATACTCCATTAACAAGTATGCTTGTCAGCACCATGGCAGTGGCCAGTTCTGGGGCTAGCACCCTTTCAACAACTCCTGTTGACACCAGGACACCTGTGACCACTTCTACTGAAATCAGCTCATCTCCTACAACTGCTGAAGGTAGCAGCATGCCAACCTCAACTCCTGGTGAAAGAAGCACTCCATTAACAAGTATACATGTCAGCACCACGCTGGTGGCCAATTCTGAGGCTAGCACCCTTTCAACAACTCCTGTTGACACCAGCACACCTGTCACCACTTCTGGTGAAGCCAGTTCTTCTCCTACAACTGCTGAAGGTAGCAGCATGCCAACCTCAACTTATAGTGAAGGAAGCACTACATTAAGAAGTATACCTGTCAGCACCACGCCGGTGGCCAGTTCTGAGGCTAGCACCCTTTCAACAAATTCTGTTGACTCCAACAGTCCTGTGGGCACTTCTACTGAAGTCCGTTCATCTCCTACACCTGCTGAAAGTACCAGCATGCCAACCTCAACTTATAATGAAGGAAGCACTCCATTAACAAATGTGCCTGTCAGCACCAAGCCGTTGGCCAGTTCTGAGGCTAGCACCCTTTCAACAACTCCTGTTGAGTCCAACACTACTTTGACCATTTCTACTGAAGCCAGTTCTTCTCCTACAACTCCTGAAGATGCCAGCATGCCAATCTCAACTTATAGTGAAGGAAGCACTCCATTAACAAGTATACTTGTCAGCACCATGCCAGTGGCCAGTTCTGAGGCTAGCACCTTTTCAACAACTCGTCTTGACACAAGCACACCTGTGACCACGTCTACTGAAGCCAGTTCATCTCCTACAACTGCTGAAGGTACCAGCATACCAACCTCAACTCCTAGTGAAAGAACGACCCCATTAACAAGTATACCTGTCAGCACCACGCCGGTAGCCAATCCTGAGGCTAGCACCCTTTCAACAACTCCTGTTGACTCCAACAGTCCTGTGGTCACTTCTACTGAAGTCAGTTCATCTCCTACACCTGCTGAAGATACCAGCATGCCAACCTCAACTTATAGTGAAGGAAGAACTCCATTAACAAGTATGCCTGTCAGCACCACACCGGTGGCCAGTTCTGCAATCAGCACCCTTTCAACAACTCCTGTTGACAACAGCACACCTGTCACCACTTCTACTGAAGCCCATTCATCTCCTACAACTTCGGAACGTACCAGCATGCCAACCTCAACTTATAGTGAAGGAAGCACTCCATTAACAAGTATAGCTGTCAGCACCATGCCAGTGGCCATTTCTGAGGCTAGCACCCTTTCAACAACTCCTGTTGACACCAGGACACCTGTCACCACTTCTGCTGAAGCCAGTTCTTCTCCTACAACTGCTGAAGGTACCAGCATGCCAATCTCAACTCCGAGTGAAGGAAGTAGTCCATTAACAAGTATACTTGTCAGCACCATGCCAGTGGCCATTTCTGAGGCTAGCACCTTTTCAACAACTCCTGTTGACACCAGCACACCTGTGACCACGTCTACTGAAGCCAGTTCATCTCCTACAACTGCTGAAGGTGCCAGCATACCAACCTCAACTCGTAGTGAAAGAACGACCCCATTAACAAGTACACCTGTCAGCACCACGCCGGTGGCCAGTCCTGAGGCTAGCACCCTTTCACCAACTCCTGTTGACACCAGGACACCTGTCACCACTTCTGCTGAAGCCAGTTCTTCTCCTACAACTGCTGAAGGTACCAGCATGCCAATCTCAACTCCGAGTGAAGGAAGTAGTCCATTAACAAGTATACTTGTCAGCACCATGCCAGTGGCCATTTCTGAGGCTAGCACCTTTTCAACAACTCCTGTTGACACCAGCACACCTGTGACCACGTCTACTGAAGCCAGTTCATCTCCTACAACTGCTGAAGGTGCCAGCATACCAACCTCAACTCGTAGTGAAAGAACGACCCCATTAACAAGTACACCTGTCAGCACCACGCCGGTGGCCAGTCCTGAGGCTAGCACCCTTTCACCAACTCCTGTTGACTCCAACAGTCCTGTGGTCACTTCTACTGAAGTCCGTTCATCTCCTACACCTGCTGAAAGTACCAGCATGCCAACCTCAACTTATAATGAAGGAAGCACTCCATTAACAAATGTGCCTGTCAGCACCAAGCCGTTGGCCAGTTCTGAGGCTAGCACCCTTTCAACAACTCCTGTTGAGTCCAACACTACTTTGACCATTTCTACTGAAGCCAGTTCTTCTCCTACAACTGCTGAAGATGCCAGCATGCCAATCTCAACTTATAGTGAAGGAAGCACTCCATTAACAAGTATACTTGTCAGCACCATGCCAGTGGCCAGTTCTGAGGCTAGCACCTTTGCAACAACTCGTCTTGACACAAGCACACCTGTGACCACGTCTACTGAAGCCAGTTCATCTCCTACAACTGCTGAAGGTACCAGCATACCAACCTCAACTCCTAGTGAAAGAACGACCCCATTAACAAGTATACCTGTCAGCACCACGCCGGTAGCCAGTCCTGAGGCTAGCACCCTTTCAACAACTCCTGTTGACTCCAACAGTCCTGTGGTCACTTCTACTGAAGTCAGTTCATCTCCTACACCTGCTGAAGATACCAGCATGCCAACCTCAACTTATAGTGAAGGAAGAACTCCATTAACAAGTATGCCTGTCAGCACCACACCGGTGGCCAGTTCTGCAATCAGCACCCTTTCAACAACTCCTGTTGACAACAGCACACCTGTCACCACTTCTACTGAAGCCCATTCATCTCCTACAACTTCGGAATGTACCAGCATGCCAACCTCAACTTATAGTGAAGGAAGCACTCCATTAACAAGTATAGCTGTCAGCACCATGCCAGTGGCCATTTCTGAGGCTAGCACCCTTTCAACAACTCCTGTTGACACCAGGACACCTGTCACCACTTCTGCTGAAGCCAGTTCTTCTCCTACAACTGCTGAAGGTACCAGCATGCCAATCTCAACTCCGAGTGAAGGAAGTAGTCCATTAACAAGTATACTTGTCAGCACCATGCCAGTGGCCATTTCTGAGGCTAGCACCTTTTCAACAACTCCTGTTGACACCAGCACACCTGTGACCACGTCTACTGAAGCCAGTTCATCTCCTACAACGGCTGAAGGTGCCAGCATACCAACCTCAACTCGTAGTGAAAGAACGACCCCATTAACAAGTACACCTGTCAGCACCACGCCGGTGGCCAGTCCTGAGGCTAGCACCCTTTCACCAACTCCTGTTGACTGCAACAGTCCTGTGGTCACTTCTACTGAAGTCAGTTCGTCTCCTACACCTGTTGAGGATACCAGCATGCCAACCTCAACTTATCGTGAAGGAAGCACTCCATTAACAAGTATGCCTGTCAGCATCACACCGGTGGCCAGTTCTGCAATCAGCACCCTTTCAACAACTCCTGTGGACACCAGCACAGCTGTGACCACTTGTACTGAAGCCCATTCATCTCCTACAGCTTCTGAAGGTAGCAGCATGCCAACCTCAACTCCTAGTGAAGGAAGCACTACATTAAGAAGTATAACTGTCAGCACCACGCCGGTGGCCAGTTCTGAGGCTAGCACCCTTTCAACAACTCCTGTTGACACCAGGACACCTGTGACCACTTCTACTGAAATCAGCTTATCTCCTACAACTGCTGAAGGTAGCAGCATGCCAACCTCAACTCCTGGTGAAAGAAGCACTCCATTAACAAGTATACATGTCAGCACCACGCTGGTGGCCAATTCTGAGGCTAGCACCCTTTCAACATCTCCTGTTGACACCAGCACACCTGTGACCACGTCTTCTGAAGCCAGTTCATCTCCTACAACTGCTGAAGGTACCAGCATACCAACCTCAACTCCTAGTGAAAGAATGACCGCATTAACAAGTACAACTGTCAGCACCACGCCGGTGGCCAGTCCTGAGGCTAGCACCCTTTCAAAAACTCCTGTTGACTCCAACAGTCCTGTGGTCACTTCTACTGAAGTCGGTTCATCTCCTACACCTGTTGAAGATACCAGCATGCCAACCTCAACTTATCATGAAGGAAGCATTCCATTAACAAGTGTGCCTGTCAGCACCACACCGGTGGCCAGTTCTGCAATCAGCACCCTTTCAACAACTCCTGTGGACACCAGCAGAGCTGTGACCACTTCTACAGAAGCCCATTCATCTCCTACAACTTCTGAAGGTAGCAGCATGCCAACCTCAACTTATAGTGAAGGAAGCACTCCATTAACAAGTATACTTGTCAGCACCATGCCAGTGGCCAGTTCTGAGGCTAGGACCCTTTCAACAGCTCCTGTTAACACCAGCATACCTGTCACCACTTCTACTGAAGGCAGTTCTTCTCCTACAACTGCTAAAGATACCAACATGCCAATCTCAAGTCCTAGTGAAGTAAATACTCCATTAACAAGTATTGTTGTCAGCACCAAGCTGTTGGCCAGTTCTGAGGCTAGCACCCTTTCAACAACTCCTGTTGAGTCCAACACTACTTTGACCATTTCTACTGAAGCCAGTTCTTCTACTACAACTGCTGAAGATGCCAGCATGCCGATCTCAACTCCTAGTGAAGGAAGTACTCCATTAACAAGTATACTTCTCAGCAGCATGTCAGTGGCCAGTTCTGAGGCTAGCACCTTTGCAACAACTCGTCTTGACACAACCACACCTGTGACCACGTCTACTGAAGCCCGTTCATCTCCTACAACTTCTGAACATACCAGCATGCCAACCTCAACTTATAGTGAAGGAAGCACTCCATTAACAAGTATACCTGTCAGCACCACGCCAGTGGCCAGTTCTGAGGCTAGCACCCTTTCAACAACTCCTGTTGACACCAGGACACCTGTCACCACTTCTGCTGAAGCTAGTTCTTCTCCTACAACTGCTGAAGGTACCAGCATGCCAATCTCAACTCCTAGTGAAGGAAGTAGTCCATTAACAAGTATACTTGTCAGCACCATGCCAGTGGCCATTTCTGAGGCTAGCACCTTTTCAACAACTCCTGTTGACACCAGCACACCTGTGACCACGTCTACTGAAGCCAGTTCATCTCCTACAACTGCTGAAGGTACCAGCATACCAACCTCAACTCCTACTGAAAGAACGACCCCATTAACAAGTATACCTGTCAGCACCACGCCGGTGGCCAGTCCTGAGGCTAGCACCCTTTCACCAACTCCTGTTGACTCCAACAGTCCTGTGGTCACTTCTACTGAAGTCAGTTCGTCTCCTACACCTGTTGAGGATACCAGCATGCCAACCTCAACTTATCGTGAAGGAAGCACTCCATTAACAAGTATGCCTGTCAGCACCACACCGGTGGCCAGTTCCGCAATCAGCACCCTTTCAACAACTCCTGTGGACACCAGCACAGCTGTGACCACTTCTACTGAAGCCCATTCATCTCCTACAACTTCTGAAGGTAGCAGCATGCCAACCTCAACTCCTAGTGAAGGAAGCACTCCATTAAGAAGTATACCTGTCAGCACCACGCCGGTGGCCAGTTCTGAGGCTAGCACCCTTTCAACAACTCCTGTTGACACCAGGACACCTGTGACCACTTCTCCTGCAGCCAGTTCATCTCCTACAACTGCTGAAGTTACCAGCATGCCAACCTCAAGTCCTAGTGAAGGAAGCACTCCATTAACAAGTATACCTCTCAGCACCACGCTGGTGGCCAGTCCTGAGGCTAGCACACTTTCAACAACTCCTGTTGACTCCAACAGTTCTGTGGTCACTTCTACTGAAGTCAGTTCATCTGCTACATCTGCTGAAGGTAGCAGCATGCCAACCTCCACTTATAGTGAACGAAGCACTCCATTAGCAAGTATACTTGTCAGCACCATGCCAGTGGCCAGTTCTGAGGCTAGCACCTTTTCAACAACTCGTCTTGACACAAGCACACCTGTGACCACGTCTACTGAAGCCAGTTCATCTCCTACAACTGCTGAAGGTACCAGCATACCAACCTCAAGTCCTAGTGAAAGAACGACCCCATTAACAAGTGTACCTGTCAGCACCACGCCGGTAGCCAGTCATGAGGCTAGCACCCTTTCAACAACTCCTGTTGACTCCAACAGTCCTGTGGTCACTTCTACTGAAGTCAGTTCATCTCCTACACCTGCTGAAGATACCAGCATGCCAACCTCAACTTATAGTGAAGGAAGAACTCCAGTAACAAGTATGCCTGTCAGCAGCACACCGATGGCCAGTTCTGCAATCAGCACCCTTTCAACAACTCCTGTTGACACCAGCACACCTGTGACCACTTCTACTGAAGCCCGTTCATCTCCTACAACTTCTGTATGTACCAGCATGCCAACCTCAACTCCTAGTGAAGGAAGCCCTCCATTAACAAATATACCTCTCAGCACCATGCCAGTGGCCAGTTCTGAGGCTAGCAGCCTTTCAACAACTGCTGTTGACAACAGGACACCTGTCACCACTTCTACTGAAGCCCATTCATCTCCTACAACTTCTGAAGGTAGCAGCATGCCAACCTCAACTCCTAGTGAAGGAAGCACTCCATTAACAAGTACACCTGTCAGAACCACGCCAGTGGCCATTTCTGAGGCTAGCACCCTTTCAACAACTCCTGTTGATACCAGCATACCTGTCACCACTTCTACTGAAGGCAGTTCTTCTCCTACAACTGCTGAAGGTACCACCATGCCAATCTCAACTCGTAGTGAAGTAAGTACTCCATTAACAATTATACTTGTCAGCACCATGCCAGTAGCCAGTTCTGAGGCTAGCACCCTTTCAACAACTCCTGTTGACACCAGGACCCCTGTGACCACTTCTACTGAAGCCAGTTCATGTCCTACATCTGCTGAAGTTACCAGCGTGCCAACCTCCACTCCTGGTGAAAGAAGCACTCCATTAACAAGTATACCTGTCAGCACCATGCTGGTGGCTAGTTCTGAGGCTAGCACCCTTTCAACAACTCCTGTTGGCACCAGCACACTTGTGACCACTTCTACTGAATCCAGTTCGTCTCCTGCAACTGCTGAAGGTACTGGTATGCCAATCTCAACTCTTAATGAAGGAACGACTCCATCAACAAGTATACCTGTCAGCACCACACCGGGGGCCAGTTCTGAGGGTAGCACCCTTTCGACAACTCCTGTTGACTCCAACACTCCTTTGACCACTTCTACTGAAGCCACTTCATCTCCTACAACTGCTGAAGGTACCAGCATACCAACCTCAACTCCTAGTGAAGGAACGACTCCATTAACTACTGTACCTGTCAGCAACACCCCGTTGGCCAGTTCTGAGGCTAGCACCCTTTCAACAACTCCTGTTGACTCCAACACTTTTGTTACCAGTTCTAGTCAAGCCAGTTCATCTCCAGCAACTCTTCAGGTCACCACTATGCGTATGTCTACTCCAAGTAAAGGAAGCTCTTCATCAACAACTGTGCTCCTCAGCAGCACGTATGTGACCAGTTCTGAGGCTAGCACACCTTCCACACCTTCTGTTGACAGAAGCACACCTGTGACCACTTCTACTCAGAGCAGTTCTACTCCTACACCTCCTGAAGTTATCACCCTGCCAATGTCAACTCCTAGTGAAGTAAGCACTCCATTAACCATTATGCCTGTCAGCACCACATCGGTGACCATTTCTGAGGCTGGCACAGCTTCAGCACTTCCTGTTGACACCAGCACACCTATGATCACTTCTACCCAAGTCAGTTCATCTCCTGTGACTCCTGAAGGTACCGCCATGCCAATCCGGACGCCTAGTGAAGGAAGCACTCCATTAACAACTATGCCTCTCAGCACCACACATGTGACCAGCTCTGAGGGCAGCACCCTTTCAACACCTTCTGTTGTCACCAGCACACCTGTGACCACTTCTACTGAAGCCATTTCATCTTCTGCAACTCTTGACAGCACCACCATGTCTGTGTCAATGCCCATGGAAATAAGCACCCTTGGGACCACTATTCTTGTCAGTACCACACCTGTTACGAGGTTTCCTGAGAGTAGCACCCCTTCCATACCATCTGTTGACACCAGCATGTCCATGACCACTGCCTCTGAAGGCAGTTCATCTCCTACAACTCTTGAAGGCACCACCACCATGCCTATGTCAACTACGAGTGAAAGAAGCACTTTATTGACAACTCTCCTCATCAGCCCTATATCTGTGACGAGTCCTTCTGAGGCCAGCACACTTTCAACACCTCCTGGTGATACCAGCACACCTTTGCTCACCTCTACCGAAGCCGGTTCATTCTCCATACCTGCTGAAGTCACTACCATACGTATTTCAACTACCAGTGAAAGAAGCACTCCATTAACAACTCTCCTTGTCAGCACCACACTTCCAACTAGCTTTCCTGGGGCCAGCACAGCTTCAACACCTCCTCTTGCCACAAGCACAACTTTTACCCCTTCTACTGACACTGCCTCAACTCCCACAATTCCTATAGCCACCACCATATCTGTATCAGTGATCACAGAAGGAAGCACACCTGGGACAACCATTTTTATTCCCAGCACTCTTGCCACCAGTTCTACTGCTGATGTCATTCCTGCAACAACTGGTGCTGTATCTACCCCTGTGATAACTTCCACTGAACTAAACACACCATCAACCTCTAGTAGTAGTACCACCACATCTTTTTCAACTACTAAGGAACATACAACAACTGCAATGACTACTGCAGCTCCCCTCACATATGTGACCATGTCTACTGCCCCCAGCACACCCAGCACAACCAGCAGAGGCTGCACTACTTCTGCATCAATGCTTTCTGCAACGAGTACACCTCACACCTCTACTTCTGTCACCACCCGTCCTGTGACCCCTTCATCAGAATCCAGCAGGCCGTCAACAATTACTTCTCACACCATCCCACCTATATTTTCTCCTGCTCACTCCAGTACACCTCCAACAACCTCTGCCTCCTCCACGACTGTGAACCCTGAGGCTGTCACTACCATGACCACCAGGACAAAACCCAGCACACGGACCACTTCCTCCCCCACGGTGACCACCACCGTGAATACTACAATTAAGAGCAACCCCACCTCAACTCCTACTGTGCCAACAACCACAACATGTAAGTGATTTCTTGAATTTTCCTTTTTTTTAAAAATTATGCTGTAAGTTCTAGGGTACATGTGCACAATGTGCAGGTTTGTTACCTATGTATACGTGTGCCGTGTTGGTTTGCTGCACCCATTAACTCATCATTTACATTAGGTATATCTCCTAATGCTATCCCTCCCCCATCCCCCTACCCCATGGCAGGCCCTGGTGTGTGATGTTCCCTGCCCTGTGTCCACGTGTTCTTGTTGTTCAATTCCCACCTATGAGTGAGAACATGTGGTGTTTGGTTTTCTGTCCTTGTGATAGTTTGCTCAGAATGATGGTTTCCAGCTTCATCCATGTCCCTACAAAGGATGTGAACTCATCCTTTTTTAATGGCTGCATAGTATTCCATGGAGTGAACAGGCAACCTACAGAATGGGAGAAAATTTTTGCAATCTACCCATCTGACAAAGAGCTAATATCCAGAATCTACAAAGAACTTAAACAAATTTACAAGAAAAAAATCAAACAACCCCATCAAAAAGTGGGCAAAGGATAAGAACAGACACTTTTCAAAAGAATTTTCCTTTTTGAAACTAACCTTTCTTTTCAATCTCCACTCACTACTTTTTGTGGTTTTCTTCTTAAACATTTACTCCTAAACTCCTTTTGCTCTGACTTACTTGTTTTCCCTTTGATAAAACCTGCATCAAGGTTTTCTGTCTCAGCACTCTCTCACTTCTCTGCTCTCACTGTTTCTTGCACAAGTTCCCCTTTTTTGAACAAAGCATTACCTCTCTTTGCCTGGGCACCTCGATCTCCAGTATTCTGTCCAGAAGTCCTATTTTCTCTCTTTTGTATTCTGCAGGTCTCTATTCCATTGCACTTTGTATGCCACGATGTTATTAACTCTGAGTGGTTTGTTTTCTTTTAAACTTTTTAGTTTACTTTGTAAACTTTCTAGTGGATTTTCTCATTGATTTTGTTCATACTAAAGTATGAACTTTTTTTTTGCAGAAGGTTTTTGCCAATTCATTCATGTGTACCTTTGTCAAGTATCTCTGCCACCATTCACTTTTATTTTGATTCATCTTATCCTCTGAGCACCCACTATAGAAGCAAAAGAAGGTTCCTTCACTTCTGTCAGCTCTGAATTCTACCTCCAATGCCTATGAGTGTTTTGCTGTCCTTACGTATCCCTTTCCTTTCTCTGACTCAAGAACTTTCACTCAGCCTTCTTCTCTCATGTTAGGGTGAGCGTTGCACCATTCAATACCTGCTATTATAATATCCTGTATATTTTATTACATGAATCATGTAATATACTAATAGACCTGTGAGTATGACTCCCAGATTAAGAATATTTTGCATACATTTTTTAAAGTATGCTAATTAAAATACTTGAAAACACTGATTTATTTAGATGAATAGGCTCACAGGTATATGATCTGTGTCTGCCCACAGAACTGCCCAATCCCATCTTGAATTGATGATGATGAAGGGTGGTTCTTCAGCTTTTGACTACTACGTTTTCTCTGGACTTTGTGATTTTTTTCCTTTGCTGAATTCTACTTTGCCTGAACTTTCTTCTTTTCTTTTCTTTTCTTTTTTTCTTTTTTTTTTTTTTTTTTGTTGGAGTTTCACTCTTGTTGGCCAGGCTGGAGTGCAATGGCGCGATCACGGCTCACTGCAACCTCCACCTTAAGCGATTCTCTCACCTCAACCTCCCAAGTAGCTGGGATTACAGAGCACACCACCACATCCAGCTAATTTTTGTATTTTTAGTAGAGACAGGGTTTCACCATGTTGGCCAGGCTGTTCTTGAACTCCTGACCTCAGGTGATCCACCCGCCTCAGCTTCCCAAAGTGTTAGGATTACAGGTGTTAGCCACCGTGCCTGGCTGGATTTTCTATCATATGGCTTTTTTCTCTGGATTGTCTCCAATATATCTTTGTCTTCTTGAGCTCTCTGATTCTCAGATGAGTGGTCTGAGAATTTTCAGGTGGGAGATCTGGACCTTGTATTTCCAGGAAGCCTCGTAGGTGTCTCACGACAAAGGCCAGGTGGCTGCAATGCCACTGGACCCACCATCTGGTGTCGGTCACATCTTTAAAGCAGATTGTCCTCCTTCTGTCTTCCTCTTCTTCACCAGAGATTGGCCTTCCCTTAGACTGTTGAGCAATGGGTGAACGCGCCCCAGCATCTGCTTCTGTTGTTTCTGACTAGCCTGTGTTTTGGCACTTAGCTCAGGTCTGGACGTCTTCAGTAGTGAAAGCGGGAGAGAGATAGAGGGAGGAGACTGATTTAGGATGTATGGGTTTCCAGTGTGCCCAGGACTCTTGACTTCTCTCTTCTATTCTTTCCAAATGTCTTGGAGCAAAAGCCCATAAATAGAGGCTGCATGCTGTGATTTTCACAAGTGTGGATCCTGCTCTCTGAGTCTGTTTAGGGTAAACTGGAAGGCAGAGGTGAGGCAGGTCTTTGCAGAGTCTATACATACCTCGTGCACGTCCCCAGACAAATTACACCTTGAATACTGATCTACCCAGGCAAAGCGAGTTTCAAGAATAGCCAAAGAAAACAGAGCTTTAGATTTTCCAGGTTGATTGGCACAGATATTCTAGAGTTGGCTATCACTACTTCCTACCTATTTAAACTAAGAGTTTATTTGTGGAATTGCAATTTAAAAAGGAGTTGTTAGGCTGGGCATGATGGCTCATACCTGTAATCCCAGGATTTTGTGAGGCCGAGACTGGAGAATTTGTTAAGGCCAGGAGTTTGAGACCAGCCTGAGCAACAGAGCAATACCCCATCTCCACAGAAAAAATTTAAAAATTAGCCAGGCATGGTGATTCATGCCTGCAGTCCCAGTTACTTGGGAGGCTAGGGTGGGAGGATTGCTTAAGCCCAGGAGGTCAAGGCTGTAGTGAGCTATGATTGCACCACTGCGCTCCAACCTGAACGAGATGGTGAGACTCTCTCTCAAAAAAAAATAATAATAAAATGCCCGGCACAGTGGCTCACACCTGTAATCCCAGCACTTTGGGAGGCTGAGGTGGGTGGATCACGAGGTCAGGAGATCAAGACCATCCTGGCTAACACGGTGAAACATCGTCTCTATTAAAAATACAAAAAATTAGCTGGGCGTGGTGGCAGGCATGCCTGTAGTCCCAGCTACTTGGGAGGCTGAGGTAGGAGAATGGCGTGAACCTGGGAGGCAGAGCTTGCAGTGAGCCGAGATCACGCCACTGCACTCCAGCCCGGGCGACAGAGCAAGACTCCGTCTCAAAAAAAAAAAATTAAAATAAATAAATAAATAAATAAATAAAATAAGATCTAAACTCCTCCCTCAAACTCCACATCCCAGTAAATTAAAAAAGAATCAGAATGAGTCATAACAGTAACGATTGCCAGTATGGGCTTTTCCAAAGCTGGTGTTGAGGAACAACGACCATCTAATTCTCAACCTGGGTGGAATCTAGACTGTTCAAGTTCACCCGGGTTCTCTCTTCCTCAGCCCTGACTGTGTCGCTCACCTCTCACAATACCAGGTTTCTCTTTCTTCACGTTTTTGGTGTAAAGTCAAGCATGCTGGACTAGGACTGGGTGGAGTGTAGCCTGCACTTGGACCCATCGGGAGGTGGCTTAGCCTTTCTCTGACTCACTTTGCGTATCTGTGAAGTGAGGATAATAGTAACTGTCCTGTGCACCCCTGGGGTCTCATGAGAGTATCATATTAGGCAGTGTCGGAGCCGGGCGCAGTGGCTCACGCTTGTAATCCCAGCACTTTGGGAGGCTGAGGTGGGCAGATCACCTGAGGTCAGGAGTTTGAGACCAGCCTGGCCAAACTGGTGAAACCTCGTCTCTACTAAAAATACAAAAACTTAGCTGGGTGTGGTGGCACGCGCCTGTAATCTCAGCTACTCAGGAGGCTGAGGCAGGAGAATCACTTGAACCTGGGAGGTGGAGGTTGCAGTGAGCCAAGATTGCGCCATTGCACTCCAGCCTGGGTGACAAGGGTAAAACTCGGATTCAAAAAACGAACAAATTAGACAGTGTCCGTGCAAACGCATTGTAAGCTGTAAAGTGCTGTGCTCAACATGTAACCACAGTAGATCCCTGCTCCTTCCAGTGAGGTGCCTCAATGGAGGAACTTGGAAAGAAAACTTCTGTGATTGTTCCACAGGCTTTGGAGATGGGTGCCAGAATACGGCCTCTCGCTGCGAGAATGGAGGCACCTGGGATGGGCTCAAGTGCCAGTGTCCCAACCTCTATTATGGGGAGTTGTGTGAGGAGGTGGTCAGCATCATTGACATAGGTGAGTGCAACCCCAGGCCTTCCCCCACCCCGTGCCCTGGGACCCGACCTCCATACAAGCAACAGTTCCTGCCCCACCTTGATGTGAGGCCAGGAATAGGGCCTCTTCTGGGCTGTGGTGTTTTTTGTTTTGTTTTGTTTTGTTTCCACCCAGTGCTATGAATGCTAAAGCATTACAAAATGAATAAAATAGGCCAGGCACGGTGGCTCTCGCCTGTAATTCCAGTGCTTTGGGAGCCTGAGGCAGGATCACTTGAGGCCAGGAGCTCGAGACCAGCCTGGGCAACATACTGAGATCTAATTTATTTATTTAAAAAAAAAAAACTTGACTGGGTGTGGTGGTGCATACTTGTAGTCTTAGCTGCTTGGGAGGCTGATGTGGGAGGATTGCTTGAGCCCAGGAGGTCAAGACTGCACTGAGCTATGATCTCACCACTGCACTCCAGCCTGAGCAACAGAACAATACCCTGTCAAAAAAAAGAAAGAAGGAAGGAAGGAAGGAAAAAAGAAAGAAAGAAAGAGGGAAAGAGATAAAGAAAGAAAAGAAAATGAATAAAAAGGAAAGAAAAGGAAATAAAACAAGAAGGTGTATTTTGGATACAAATTTGGCACAAAACTTTACCATAAAATACAATGGAGCTCACTCCCTCCACCCAGGCTGGGGGCAGATCTTCTGAGTAGGAAACTCAGAGATGCTTTGCTCAGTAAGTCTACCCGCCTCAGGGCCACCGGAGACTATCTCTGCCCAAATGGAACTGACTTTGACAGTGACCAGTGTGAAGTTCACCGAAGAGCTAAAAAACCACTCTTCCCAGGAATTCCAGGAGTTCAATCAGACATTCACGGAACAGGTAAGTCTGGGAGAGCAAGGCCCCATGGCTACTCAGTTCCCCCCAGAGCAGAGTCTGTAGGGTAAGAAGGTAGCTGGGGGCTGTTCCCTTGTTAGATGTGTGGGAGTTCTCTCAGGCCCCCACGTCCTCAGGGCTTGCCAGTGGAGGAGGGAAGAGATGAGGCCAGGTTTTACCTGGGGGCTTCAGGAGGCCCCTGGGGGGGAGCAGGTCTCTGGAAAGAAACCACTCCATTTGATGAGTGTGCTATGATGCTGCGGGACAGGATCATCCCCTGGTCCTGTGACCTCCTGATGTCCCACGGAAAGGCCCCGTGGTCCCTCTGGGATGACACAGTGGCCCCTTGCCTTTCAGATGAATATTGTGTATTCCGGGATCCCTGAGTATGTCGGGGTGAACATCACAAAGCTACGGTAAGTGTCTGGGCCCGTGGGAAGAGGGTCTGTGGCGTGGAAGCAGTGGTCATAGTTATAAAGGCAATTAGAACTGTGCCCCCTGCATTACTGTGCCCAGGCAGCTATTGCAGAATACCACCGATGGGGCGGCTTAAACAACAGAAATCTATTTCTCCCAGTTCTAGGGGCTGGAGGTCTAAGATGAAGGTGTGGGTGGGTGTGGTTTCTCTGGAGGCCTCTCTCCTTGGCTTGTGGGTGGCTGCCTTCTTGCTGTGTCTTTGCATGGTCTTTCCTCTGTGCACATCTCCCTGCTGTCTCTGCATATCCAAATTTCCCCTTATAAGGACACCAGTCAGACTGGATGAGGGCCTACACTAATGGCCTCATTTTAATTTACTCACCTCTTTAAAGACCCTATCTCCAAATATAGTCACATTCTGAGGTTCTGGAGGTTAGGGCTTCAATATATAAATGTAGGAGGCACCAGGTGCAGTAGCTCACACCTGTAATCCCAGCACTTTGGGAGGCCGAGGTGGAAGGATTATTTGAGGCCGGGAGCACAAGACCAGCCTGAGCAACATAGCAAGACCTTGTCTCTACAAAAAATACAAAAATTAGCAGGGCATGGTGGTATACACCTGTAGACCTAGCTACTCAGGAATCCGAGGCAGGAGGATCACGTGAGCCCAGGAGTCAGAGGCTAGAGTAAGCCAGGATCGCACCATTGCTCTCCAGCCTGGGCAGCAGAGTAAGACTCTGTCTCTAAAACAAAAAACCCAAAAACCTCAAGGATGGCCTCTTCTGTGGTTCCCATTCCTCCATCCATCTTCATCGCTGGGGCTTCCCTAAGACCTCCCAGAGACTCCCTTTGTGGAAAGTTCTCTTAGGCACAGGCTGCTGGGAGAACTCCTGTAGCAGGGGGCCCAGTGCAGTGTGTAGGACAGAGCCATCACCCCAAACTGTCCTGCCCCAAATGCCTAGGACAGAGTCATCACCCCAACTGTCCTGCCCCCAGCTCTGCCTTCCCTTGGGATCAGAGAGGGTGAAGCTTGCCTGGTACAGATTCTAGAGGTAAGCACCCAATTCTGACCCCAGGACGTCTTCCCTTCCCTCTTCAGTCTTGGCAGTGTGGTGGTGGAGCATGACGTCCTCCTAAGAACCAAGTACACACCAGAATACAAGACAGTATTGGACAATGCCACCGAAGTAGTGAAAGAGAAAATCACAAATGTGACCGCACAGCAAATAATGATTAATGATATTTGCTCAGGTGAACTCTGGGCTTCCAGGGAGGGAAGGGAGAAGGCATCAGAGCTGGGGCATGACTTTCTTAATAGACAGGAGGGCTGGGAGTGAGGATGGTTAATGGGTGGGTGCAAGAATCACTGTGGGGTCCTAGAGTCCCTGGGGTTGCAGCGCAAAGAAGCCCCAGGATTGGGCCGAGAGAGTCTTTAATCTTCATCATCCTCTGGCCCATTTTTTTCCCTGGGGTAGGGGAAGGGACAAAGGCAAATGGAGAGAGCAGGAGAACATGGAGATCCAGGAATTCGTCCCGGAACCTGCAAGGCCAGACATACAAGCAGACCAGATCTTGCAGGGCACCAGGACTAACGGCTATAGGACAGGGGAGTCTGCTGGAAATGAGGACCCATGGGCCTCGTTACACAGGGGTTCATCTAAGTGTGTGGATCATGGCAGAAGAGGGAAGAAGGAGGCATTGGGCAGGCATGGTGGCTCACGCCTGTAATCCCAGCACTTTGGGAGGCTGAGACGGGCAGATCACTTGAGGCCAGGAGTTCGAAACTAGCCTGGTCAACATGGTGAAACCCCATCTCTACTGAAAATACAAAATTAGCCAGGCATGGTGGCAGGTGCCTGTAGTTCTAGCTACTTGGGAGGCTGAGACAGGAGAATCGCTTGAAACTGGGAAGCAGAGGTTGCAGTGAGCTGAGATTGCACCACTGTACTCTAGCCTGGGTGACAGAGCAATACTCCATCTCAAAAAAAAAAAAAAAAAGAGAGAGAAAGAAAGAAAATAAGAGAGAAAAGGGAGGCATAGGACAAAAAGGCTCAGGACACTTGGAGGGTCACTGGACGCGAGGCTGATGCTGCCCCTCTGCCGGGGCCGGATTCCCACCTCCCCATCGCAGCCCACCCCCTTCTCACACACACACATGTCTCAGCTCCCTGAGGACGCAGAACAAGCGTGTATGTGTCGTGAGGGGTTTTATGTGTCTCTTTCACAGCCATGATGTGTTTCAACACCACTGGCACCCAAGTGCAAAACATTACGGTGACCCAGTACGACCCTGAAGGTAGGTGATAACACAAGGGGTTTGGGGGAAGGCTGGAGAGGTGGGGAGCCCAGGAGGAGTGGGACAGTGTCCCCCCAGCCCTCTGATCACGGCTGCTCCCTGTCCCTGCACCCCCCACCAGAGGACTGCCGGAAGATGGCCAAGGAATATGGAGACTACTTCGTAGTGGAGTACCGGGACCAGAAGCCATACTGCATCAGCCCCTGTGAGCCTGGCTTCAATGTCTCCAAGAACTGTAGCCTCGGCAAGTGCCAGATGTCTCTAAGTGGACCCCAGTGCCTGTGAGTGCTCCCCCATCTCCTCCAGCCCAGCCCAGACGTCCTGGTCCTCCCCTCCCCTGCAGGGCTTCACCCCAGGCATTGCCTGGAGACCAAGGTCATGGGACTAGGTCCCAGCGTCTCCTGAATGTGTCCAGCTGCAGAGGAATTGGGTTGGGGATAAGGTAAAAACATGAGTAGTTGAGCTCCAAGGCTGTGTCCAGAACAGCCTAATCATGTCCTCTGTGTGCAAAGGAGGGCTGAGGACGGTGACAACCTCCTGGGAAGGTTGTCCGACAGAGGGAACAGAGACAGAGCCTTGCTCTCTCTCCAGAGAGAGAACAAGATCCTCTGCTGGTGAAATAGAAACAGAAGGTTACACACCCATATGGGGAGTGGGGAGAAGCCCTCTAGCCCAGTCACAGAGGTAGGAAAGCGAAGAAAAACATTGTCACTTTAAACAGAACCAAAGAGAGAGAACAGCTGGAGCATCAGGTGCGGGAAGAAGCCACATGTGGGCAAAGACCTGAGTAGTTAATTTGGGAAGGCTTCCTGGAAGAGGGGGTCACAAGCTGGAAAGGGGAAGAAAGGAACAGGGCTTAGAGAGGGCATCTCAAGGCAGCAGGGAAGAAGAGCTTCAGGGGTGTAGTGGGAGCTCTGGATCAGGGCTGCAGCCTGGCTTTCTTGACAGAGAGGAAGGCTGGAAGTGAGGAGGTTAATGGGTGGATGCAAGATCACTGTGGGGTCCTGGAGTCCCTGGGGGTGCAGCCCAGGGAAGACCCAGGGTTGGGCCAACCATCCTAGGTCCTGGGTTGCAACTGGAGGCAAAATCTAAAAGCTTGGAGTGGGAATTGAGCTCATTTGAGGACCACCTCCAGGGATGCTGGTCTTCATCTCTGTTCATCCCCTCGGGGTGCCTTGCTTTATGCCCCCTGGCAATCTCTTCTTGCCTCCTCTTCATTAAACACCCACTGGGCAGGGCCCAGGTCTGAAGCTGGTGCTGACTCCGTTCTCTCTCCCCAACCTGCCGCTTCTCTCCCATCTCAGCTTCGTGACCACGGAAACTCACTGGTACAGTGGGGAGGCCTGTAACCAGGGCACCCAGAAGAGTCTGGTGTATGGCCTCGTGGGGGCAGGGGTCGTGCTGATGCTGATCATCCTGGTAGCTCTCCTGATGCTCGTTTTCCGCTCCAAGAGAGAGGTGAAACGGTGAGCGAGCCCCTACCACCTCCTCTTCCAACTCCCTCCAGCTCCTCCTCTTCCTCTGAACCCTCTGTCTCTAATCACTTCATAGTCTAGGTGGGCAGCGGGGGCAGCTAAAAATGGGGATACAGCTTGTCCCTGGTCCTTATTCCTGTTCCCCAATCCTAATGGGGTCTCTCTGATGTTTCCATCAATAGGCAAAAGTATAGATTGTCTCAGTTATACAAGTGGCAAGAAGAGGACGGTGGACCAGCTCCTGGGACCTTCCAAAACATTGGCTTTGACATCTGCCGAGGTATTGGCCTTCCTCTCTGAACTCAGAATGGCTCAAAATGTGGAAACAGGCTGGGTGCGGTGGGCTCACACCTGTAATCCCAGCACTTTGAAAGGCCAAGGCAGGAGTATTACTTGAGGCCAGGAGCTCAAGATCAACCTGGGCAACAACACAGCAAAACTCTATCTCTTAAAAAAAAAATAAAAATAAAAATAAAAAAGGGAGGCTGAGGCAGGTGGACCACTTGAGGTCAGGAGTTTGAGACCAGCCTGGACCACATAGTGAAACCCTGTCTCTACTGAAAATACAAAAAAATTAGCTGGGTGTGGTGGCAGCTGCCTGTAATCCCAGCTACTCGGGAGGCTGAGGCAGGAGAATCACTTGAACCTGGGAGGCAGAGGTTGCAGTTAGCCGAGATTGTGCCATTGCACTCCAGCCTGGGCAACAAGCACGAAACTCCGTCTCAAAAAAAAAAAAGAAAAAAAATTTTAAATTATCTGGGCATGGTGGCATGCACCTGAAGTCCCAACTACTCATGAGGCTGAGGCAGGAGAATTGCTTGAGCCTGGGAGATGGAGGCTGCAGTGAGCCGTGATTGTACCACTGCAATCCAGCCTGGGCAACAGAACAAGACCCTGTCAAAAAAAAAAAAAAAAAAAAGAGTACATAGGAGGCACCTGGGAAGACCCTGAGGCTTATAGAGTGAAGGGGGAAAATATTTCCCACTCCAAAATGTTTGGCTCCACAGCTAAAACCTTATTTCCATTACTGACTCCTGTGAGACCCTGGATGGGGCATAGTGAACTGAACCACTGGGGAGACACAGGTTCCTTGAGGGTGGTAGATTTCTCTAGTGCACAGATTAGTGCTCAGGAGTGGGTGAGCTCATTAGCAGGGGAGTTGTACCTCAGTAAAGAGACTAACATTAGATTTTGCTAGGTTAAAGGCACATGTTAAAATTTCTAAAAATAGAGTCTTTAAATTCTAAAGAAGGAAATATGTGGAATGAGAAATTTCTCAAAATAGTCTTTAAATTCTAAAGAAGGGGAAGATTAGAATGAGGAAAAGTCGAGTCAACCCACAAAGAGGCAGGAAAGGGAGAAAAAGAAAAAGGAGGTGAGACGCAGTGGCTCATGCTTACAGTCCCAATGCTTTGGGAGGCCGAGGCTGGAGGATCTCTTGAGGCCAGGAGTTCAAGACCAGCCTGGGTAACATAACGAGTTCAAAAAATTAAAAAAATTAGCCAGGCACAGTGGTGCATGCCTGTAATCCTAGCTATTCAGGAGGCTGAGTCAGGAGGATCACTTGAGCCCAGGAGGTCAAGGCTGCGTGAGCTATGACTGCACCACTGCACTCCAACCTGGGCAACAGAGCAAGACCCTGTCTCTAAAACAAAACAAACAAAAAAAAATGTGGCTCATGCCTGTAATCCTAGCACTTTGGGAGGCTGAGGCTAGTGGGTCACCTGAGGTCAGGAGACCAACCTGGCCAACATGGTGAAACCCCGTCTCTACTAAAAACACAAAAATTAGCTGGACGTGGTGGCATGTGCCTGTAATCCCAACCACCTGGGAGGCTGAGGCAGGAGAATCGCTGGAACCTGGGAAGTGGAGGCTGCAGTGAGCTGAAATCGCACCACTACACTCCAGCCTGGGCAACAGAGCAAGATTCCGTAGAAGGAGGAGGAGGAGGAGGAGGAGGAGGAGGAGGAAGGGGAAGAGGAAGAGGAGATAGGACACATAGAAAATAGAAAATAAAATGATAGGACGTAATGCAAATATATCACAAATCATAATACATATAAGTAGATTAAACTCTAGTTTAAAAAGGATTAAAAAAAAAAATCTAGGTATCCACTGTCGGTGGGAGGTACATGTTAAATAGAAACACAAAGGTTAGAAACAAAAGTGTAGAAAAGACAAAACAGGGTAATACTAAACAAAGTGTCTGTTGTTTTGTGTATAGCTGTACTCATTGCAGGCACATAAACTTTAAAGCAAAAAGAATTACTAGGTATAAAAATGATCAATATTAGGAAATGGCTTACTCTGTTAGACACAAGTCTAATTTGTATGCTCTGTTAGTACAATCTCGAAATAGATAAAGCAAAAACTGACAAAGCTGCAAGAAAAAAATTAACAAATTCACCAACATGGTAAGAGATTTTTAAAACGCCTCTCTTGGTAATTGACAAAAGTCAGTGAGGATTACAGAACTTTTGTACAAAATAATTAGCCTTAATACAATACAGAACACCGCATTCAACAAATAGAGGGTACACATTTATTACCTGAGTCCACAAGAAAACTTTTAAGGATGGCCATACACAGACCATTAAAAAAGCCTCAAAAAACTTATAAAAAATTATTTAAATCAGATGATATTATCTGACCATAATGCAAGTATGTTAGAAATCAATAACAAAAATAGTTTTGGAAAACAAAAACAAAAATCCCGTATCTTTGGAAATTTTTTTCAAGTGTCTAAATAATGTATGGATCAGATAAGAGATTATAGTGAAAGTGAGAAATTAGTGTCAAGACTTGTGGGATGCAGCTACAGCTGTACTCAGAAAATTCATAGCCTTAATATGCCTGTATTAGGGAGGTGCTGAGTCAGGTAATGTTGACAGTTTGTCACATTTTCAAGGGTTTGCAGTTTCCTAGGGGTAGAGAAAAACTGTCTCATCCTCCATCAGATGGGATTAAAGGGAGAGATGAAAGTTTGTCCTTCTAACCTCCTGTTTCCATGGTGCTTTCCATCCCTCCACAAGATGATGATTCCATCCACCTGGAGTCCATCTATAGTAATTTCCAGCCCTCCTTGAGACACATAGACCCTGAAACAAAGGTAAGAAGGGCCTGGATGGGATGCTGGCCTCCCCCAACCCTGCGACTTTCTTCTTCTCCTTTCCTACATGGTAGGACCTTCAGAAAAACAGAACCATGTTTACCGTTTATTGGTCCAGGTGATCCTCCCAGGTCCATACTGCCAGGAAACAAGCCTAACTCCGGGGAAGAATAAAAGCTAAGTAGCAAGGTGGAATCACTTTCCTTTGACCCCTGAGGCTTCAGGTTCGGAGGTTTCCTTCCCTACTCTAAGTACATCCTTGATGGCCAACTTACTTAGTTATTTTAATTTGTAAACACACATAAAAGTCAAAATAGCAGTGCAGTAAATACTTACATATTCCATCTAGCTCAACAAGGCTTAACATGCCATATGTTTCTTTCTTTGTATTGATCTATTCACTAATTTTTGCTGAATAATTTGGAAGTCAGCTGCCAACATTATGACACTTGATCTCTAACCATTTCAGCACACACTTCCCAATACCACGATTATATCCAATACATTGATCATAACTTCACAATATCGTCTGGTACCCAGTGTTTCCAATTAGCCCAAGGACATCTTTTATTACTATTTTTTTTCTCAGATGTAGATATAACAGATTTCACTCACTGACTTCTGTTATGTCTCTTTGGTCTTTTAATCTAGAATGGGCTCCTACATTTTTTAACATACTGCTTTTTTTAAGAGTCTAGGATGGTTGTCTTGAAAAATGTCTCACACTCCTGGTTTGTTTCATGGTGTCATCTAACTTGTCCCCCCATCCTTAGTATCAGAGGTATTAGAGGTATTCTAGGATTGGAAATACTGGAGGTTGGGTCTAGAGGCTTAACTGGAATCAGATTAAACATTTTTGTTATATCATAGATAATGCTATCGCCTCACTTCAACAAGTATATAACATCAGGTTTTCCCCTCATGATTAAGGCCAAGATTGGTCACTTGGGCAAAAAGTGACCACTCCTTGATCACTGCCTTAATATGATTTAAACTAGATGGATATTTGAGGGTAGGAGAAATAACAAGTGTGAACGTCTTCAGGTGCTATGCTCCCTTGACATAGCCCTTTGGGCAAGGATGAAATCTCCAGCAAGGATAACTGTAAACCTACCTGGCGGGGAGGGGAAGGCACAATTGGTTTGTGCTAGAATCCAGGTAATGGGACAAATTCTAAACCAACCACTTAGGCCAGGTGCGGTGGCTCATGCCTGCAATCCCAGCACTTCGTGAGGCCAAGGCAGGAAGATTGTCTGAAGTCAGGAGTTTAGGACCAGCCTGGGCAACAAAGTGAGACTCTGTTGCTATAAAAGAAATAATAATCATAGCCAGGTACAGTGGCTCACACCTGTAATCCCGGCACTTTGGGAGGTTGAAGTGAATGGATTGCTTGAGCCCAGGAGTTTGAGATCACCCTGGGCAACATAGTGAAACCTCATCTCTACAAAAAATTTAAAAATTATTCAGGTGTGGTTGTGTGCACATGTAGTCCTAGCTACTTGGGAGGCTGAGGTGGGAGGATCGCTTGAGGCCAGAAGTTACAGGCCATAGTGAGCCGTGATTGTGCCACTGCACTCCAGCCTGGATGGCAGAGTAAGACCCTGTCTCAAAAAAATAATAAAAAATAAAAATAATTAACACTTCCTATCCCAATCCTCCTTATGCTTCCAGTATCCCAAATTCCTCATGGGCTGAGCCCTCACTTGGTTTTATCTCTCTTTTCAGATCCGAATTCAGAGGCCTCAGGTAATGACGACATCATTTTAAGGCATGGAGGTGAGAAGTCTGGGAGTGAGGAGATCCCAGTCCGGCTAAGCTTGGTGGAGCATTTTCCCATTGAGAGCCTTCCATGGGAACTCAATGTTCCCATTGTAAGTACAGGAAACAAGCCCTGTACTTACCAAGGAGAAAGAGGAGAGACAGCAGTGCTGGGAGATTCTCAAATAGAAACCCGTGGAAGCTCCAATGGGCTTGTCATGATATCAGGCTAGGCTCCAGATTTGAGGGTACTCTGACTGCAACATCTATCACCCCATTGATCGCCAGGATTGATTTGGTTGATCTGGCTGAGTAGGCGGGTGTCCCCGTCCTCCCTCGCTGCCCCATATGTGTCCCTCCTAAAGCTGCATGCTCAGTTGAAGAGGACGAGAGGACGACCTTCTCTGATAGAGGAGGACCACGCTTCAGTCAAAGGCATACAAGTACCTATCTGGACTTCCCTGCTAGCACTTCCAAACAAGCTCAGAGATGTTCCTCCCCTCGTCTCCCCGGGTTCAGTACCATGGACAGCGCCCTCGACCGGCTGTTTACAACCATGACCCCTTGGACACTGGACTGCATGCACTTTACATATCACAAAATGCTCTCATAAGAATTATTGCATACCATCTTCATGAAAAACACCTGTATTTAAATATAGAGCATTTACCTTTGGTATATAAGATTGTGGGTATTTTTTAAGTTCTTATTGTTATGAGTTCTGATTTTTTCCTTAGTAAATATTATAATATATATTTGTAGTAACTAAAAATAATAAAGCAATTTTATTACAATTTTCATGGTTCCCAGATCTTTTCCTCCTGTTTCCCATTGCTCCTGTTTCTAACCTCCCAGACTCTCTCTCTCTCCTCCAGAACATAAAATCGGATGCTTTTGGGGTTCAAGACAACAAGAGAGAGATTTGCAGTGGAAAGAGGACCATTCCTTGAACTCCACTGACACCATTTGCTGGTGTCCAAGAGGCAAGGCAGACAGACAGACAGACAGACACACACACATACACATACACACAGAGGGGGAGAGAGAGAGAGAGAGAGAGAGAGAGGGAGAGACTCACTTCCTACCAAAGAAAACCAACTTTTCCAAGCTCTCCTTCTGAAAACGGGCTTTTATTTCTTTCCATGCATCTAAAGAGATAGAGACCTGGGTTCTATTTCCAGCCTTCTCGTGAATTCCTTGGGTTAAATCTGGGAAAAATCTATTTGGACTCAGTCTTGCCTTCTGCCGAATAAGGACTAGGTTATTTCTAAAGCCTCTTTCATCGCTGTCCTTCTTAATATTCCTAGGACGCTTTTTAATAATTATTGTTATTCCAGCCATGCCGCTCAGGATTCATTGTATTCTTGAAAGTCTGTCCCACCCGCCACCCGCTTCAAAGCCTAACCTGAGACAGAACCTGGACTCTGCTTCCCCCTACTGGACGCTCTGAGCACCTGCAGGCACCATGCCGTTTCTCAGCGGGCCCCTTCTGGCCTCTCCTGTGACAAAAATATTCCGTTACACTTGATCATTTCCATATTTGCCATCAAAATTCTGTTTCTTTTCTTTTCCTTTTTTTGAGACAAAGTCTCACTCTTTCGCAAAGGCCAAAGCACAGTGGTGTGATCACTGCTCACTGCAACCTTGAGCTCCTGGGCTCAAGAATTCCTCCAGCCTCAGCCTCCCAAGTAACTGAGACCACAGATGCCGGCCACCACGCCCGGCTAATTTTTTATTTTTTCGTAGAGACGGGGTTTCGCTGTATTGTCCAGGCTGGTCTTGAATTCCTAGGCTCAAACGATCCAACCACTTCTGTCTCCCAAAATGCTGGGATTCCAGGCATGAGCCACTATGCCCGGCCTTTTTTTTTTTTTTTTTAATTTTGAAAATTTGCAAATCTACAGGGAAGTTAAAACAATAAAGTTAAAAAAGTGAACCCTACCTGGGCGTGGTGGCTCACGCCTGTAATCCTACCACTTTGGGAGGCCGAGGCAGGCGGATCACCTGAGGTCAGGAGTTCAAGACCAGCCTGGCCAACATGGTAAAACCCTGACTCTATTAAAAATACAAAAACTAGCCGGGAATGGTGGCGCATGCCTGTAATCCCACTTACTTAGGAGGCTGAGGCAGGAGAATGGCTTGAACCTGGGAGGCGGAGGTTGCAGTGAGCGGAGATTGTACCACTGCATTCCAGCCTGGGTGACAGAGAGAGTCTGTCTTAAAAAAAAAAAAAAATTACACATATATATGTATATATAACAGTGAACCCCATATAACCTTCACCTGGAGTTATCAGTTGTTAACGTTGTGTCCTATTTGCTCTAAAGTGGTATGTATTTTTTCGAATTACGCAAAATTGGAAATTAAAAATTAGAAAAGTTACAAATAGAAAATTACCACGAACCTGACCTTTTTTTTTAAATTTTAGACTCAAGGGGTACATGTGCAGGTTTGTTTCAAAGGTATATTGTGTGGTGCTGAGGCTTAGAGTATGAATAAATCTGTCACACAGGTAGTGAGCATAGTACCCAATAGGTAGTTTTTCTTTTTTTTTCTTTTCTTCTTCTTTTTTTTTCTTGAGACCGAGACTCGCGGTCACCCAGGCTGGAGTGCAGTGGCACAATCTCAGCTCACTGCAACCTCTGCCTCCCGGGTTCAAGTGGTTCTCCTGCCTCAGCCTCCCAAGTAGCTGGGATTACAGGCGTGCACCACCATGCCTGGTTAATTTTTATATTTTTAGTAGAGACGGTGTTTTGACATGTTAGCCAGGCTGGTCTCGAATGCCTGACCTCAAGTGATCTGCCTGCCTTGGCCTCCCAAAATGCTGAGATTACAGGCATGAGCCACCACACATGGCCCCAATAGGTACTTTTCCGACCCTTGACCCTCTCCCTCCTTCTCTGATTTTGGGGTCCCCAGTGTCAACTGTTCCCATATTTGCGTCCATGTACACTCAACGTTTAGCACTCACTTATAAGCGAGAACATGCGGTATTTGGTTCTCTGTCTTTGTGTTAATTCATTTAGGATAATGGCCTCTAGTTGCATCCACGTTGCTGCAAAGGACGATTTCATTGTTTTATTTATGGCTGCATAGTATTCCATGGTGTACATGTACCACATTTTCTTTACCCAATCCACCATTGATGGGCACCTAGGCTGATTCCATGTCTTTGTTACTGTGAATAGTGCTGCAATAAACGTACAGGTGCAGGTGTGTTGGGGGTAGAATAGTTTATTTTTCCTTGGAGTACATACCCAGTAATGAACAATCCTCAGTTCCCAAAACTGAGCTGAATTCATACATCTTCACTTTCACCTCCTGCCTCCCATAGGCATCTGTGGCCATGGGAGGGGGGACTTAACAGGGCTACAGACCCCACATCCCATCTGGAACTGAAATCTCAGCACCTTCCCACTCTCTCATCTTATCTGTGAAACGGAGAGGCAGGACAGAGCACCCAGACCCATAGGCTGCCCAGGTCCACTCTTGGTGAGCCATTTACTACCTGCGTGAGCTTGGGAAAGTAACTTCTTCTCTCTGAACCTCTGCTCCCTCAGCTGTAAAAAACAAACAAACAAACAAAAAAAACACAACAACAACAAAAAAACTGAGTAGCTGGGCGTGGTGGCTCACATCTGTAATCTCAGCACTTTGGGAGGCTGAGGCGGGTGGATCACCTGAGGTCAGGAGTTTGAGACCAGCCTGGCCAACATGGTGAATTCCCGTCTCTACTAAAAATAGGAAAATTAGCCAGGTGTGGTGGCACACACCTGTAACCCCAGCTACTTGGGAGGCTGAGGCAGAAGAATCACTTGAACCTAGGAGGCAGAAGTTACAGTGAGCCGAGATTGCACCATTGCACTCCAGCCAGGGCAATAAGAGCAAAACAACTCTGTATTCAAAAAGAAAAATAAGCCCAATGACCACCTACCATGTGCAAAGTACCTTTCATCATTCCCAGTCCACCAATGAGGGCAACCAAGGCAGACATCCTAGCAACTTGCCCAAGATCATGAAACCAATGGGTATGAGGCTGGGATTAGAAAACAGGGTGGCATCTGGTCAAACCTGTGTTCTTTTTTTTTTTTTTTGAGACAGGGTCTTGCTCTGTTACCCAGGCTGGAGTGCAGTGGTGAGATCACGGTTCACTGCAGCCTCAAACTTCTGGGCTCAAGCAATCTTCTTGCCTCAGCCTCCTAAGTAGTTGCAGGTGTGCATTGCCATGCTCAGCTAATTTTTAACATTTTTAAAATAGAGACAGGGGTCTTGCTATGTTGCCCAGGCTGGTCTCGAACTCCTGACTTCAAATGATCCTACCACCTCGGCCTCCCAAAAGTTCTGGGATTACAGGTGTGAGCCACAGTGCCCGACTCAAGTCTGCGTTCTTATCTATCACTTATGTGCCCTCCCCGTGGGACCACTCTTGGGATAAACTGGGTTAATACATGTAAAATGCTTGGAACAAATTCTGGCATATAAAAAATTCTAAAAGAGAAAGAGTGGGAGAGAGAAAACATGAGCTATTGCTACATCAGCTTCCCTGTCATAATTCTCTCTTTGCAGCTCATCCCTCTTAAGTTTCTTCTCTCTCCTCCAACCATACAAGAGTGATGGCTGGACTTGAAGCAAGACAGAAGGCTGGCCCTGTCACTTTGCAGAAACCAAGAAATCCAAATGCATAGAGATGCAAAGAGATAGTTGGAGGCAGATACACTAAGTCACAGAAAGAGGGGTCTGGTGAGGGCTTGATATGGTTTGGATGCGTGTCCCTTCCAAATCTCATGTTGAAATGTTATCCCCGATGTCGGTAGTGGGGCCTAGTGGCACTGAGTCATCGGGGCAGATCCCTCATGAATGGCTCAGCACCATCCCCTTGGAAATGAATGAGCTCTGACTCAGTTAGTTCATGGGAGATCTGGTTGTTCAAAAGAGTTTAGGCCAGGCAAAGTGGCACATGCCTGTAACCCCAGCACTTTGGGAGGCCAAGACGGGAGGATTGATTGAACCTAGGAGTTTGAGACAAGCCTGGGCAACCTAGTGAGACCTCCCTGCCCCCATCTCTACCAAAAGTTAAAAAAATTAGCTAGGCATGGTGGCATACACCTGTAATCCCAGCTACTCAGGAGGCTGAGGCGGGAGGATTGTATGAGCCTGGGAGGTTGAGGCTGCAGTGAGCTATGATCGCACCACTGCACTCCAGCATGGGTGACAGGGGGAGAGCCTGTCTCCAAATAAGCCGGGCATGGTGGCTCGTGCCTGTAATCCCAGCACTTTAGGAGGCCGAGGCAGGTGGATCACTTGAAGTCAGGAGTTCGAGACCAGCCTGGCCAACATAGAGAAACCCTCATCTCTAATAAAAATACAAAAATTAGCAGGGTGTGGTGGCCCGCGCCTGTAATCTCAGCAACTCCGGAGGCTGAGGCAGGAGAATCACTTGAGCCTGTTGGGGGGTGGGGGTTGCAGTGACCCGAGATTGCACCACTGCACTCCAGCCTGGGCGACAGAGCGAGACTCCATCTCAAAAAAAAAAAAAAAGAAAGAAAAAAAAAGAAAAGAAAAGCACTTTCTCTGTCTTTCTCTCTCTCTCTCTCTCTCTCTCTCTCTCTCTCTCTCTCTCTCTCTCTCTGTGTCTCTATCTCGCGTGCGCCATGTGACTGGCTCTGTCTTCGCCTTCCTCCATGTTTGTGAGCCTTCTTAAGGCCCTCAACAGAAGCAGATGCCACTATGCTTCTCAGACAGCCAGCAGAACCGAGAGCCAAAATACAACCTCTTTTCTTGAGAAATTACCCAGCCCCAGGTGTTGCTTTATAGCAACGTAAAAACGGACTAACACAGGACCTAAAGGCAAAGAGGCACTCAGGGACCACCCCTCCGGGCTCACCTCGGGTCACCTGCACCGTTCCTCACCGTCGCGCAGGTGCACACGTACCACTGCTTGACCTTCAGCGCCGCTCCTGCCGACCCTTGAGTCTGTTCACAGGCATCTCCTTGCACCCAGCCCATGGCGTCCACCGGCTGCTCTCCCTGTGGTCTGTCCCACTGCCAATCACTGTTTCCTGCCACAGCCCACCATTGCCTTCCCAGTTATGCGGTTCACCTGCTCCAACACTAACGCCCTGGCCTTCTGATTAAAGCAATATCTCCACCTCAGCATGGTTTTCAATGTCCCTGGAATCTGATCTCATTTTCCTCCTGACTCCATCTCTTCCACCACCCACCCATGTCCCAGGCCACGTGGCACGTGGGTTGTCGAACTGCCACCCTGCAGCTCCTTCTTTTTTTTTTTTTATTTTTTTTAGGCAGAGTCTCCTTCTGTCGCCCAGGCTGGAGTGCAGTGGTGTGATCTCGGCTCACTGCAACCTCCGCCTCCCAGGCTCAAGTGATTCTCCTGCCTTAGCCTCCCCAGTAGCTGGAATTACAGGCACATGCCACCACACCCAGCTAATTTTCGTATTTTTATTAGAGACGGGGTTTCTCCATGTTGGCCAGGCTGATCTCGAACTCCTGACCTCAGGCGATCCGCCTGTCTCGGCCTCCCAAAGTGCTGGGATTATAAGCATGAGCCACTGCACTCGGCCTCCCGGCCGCTTCTCTACCCTCCTCTTCCCACATATCTCTCTCTAGAACCTGACCCATCCTGCAACTCCAATTCCACTTCCTCCAGGAAGCCCTCTCCGATACCACCTTTGTCTACTTCTCTCATTGCGTTCATCATTTCCCCTTGTTCGCTCCAGGGTGAGGATGAGGCTTTGTTACTTTCTGTACCCCACAGCACCTAACACCGTGCCTTGTGCATAGAAGATGCCGTGAATGCTTGTTAACTTTAATTAAAACTTCTCTCCCTTGGCCAGGCACAGTGGCTCATACCTGTAATCCCTCCCCTTTTTGGGAGGCTGAGGCAGGAGAATCACTTGAGCTTGGGAGTTCAAGACCAGCCTGGGCAACATGGTGATACTCCATCTCTACAAAAAGTTTTAAAATTAGCTGGGCATGGTGGTGCGTGCCTGTAGTCCCAGCTACTTGGGAAGCTGAGGTGAGAGGATTGCTTGAGCCTGGATTGTCGAGGCTGCAGTCAGCTGAGATCACACCACTGCACTTCAACCTGGGCAACAGAGTGAGACCCTGTCTCAAAAACAAACAAACAAACTCATCTCTCTTGGCCAGGCACAGTGGCTCATGCCTGTAATCCCAACACTTTGGGAGGCCAAGGCAGCAGGATTGCTTGAGCCCAGGAGTTCAAGACCAGCCTGGACAACATAGCAAGACCCCATCTCTACAAAAAATTAGCCAGGCATGGTGGTGCACACTTGTAGTCCCAGCTACTCGGGAGGCTGAAGTGGGAGGATCACTTGAGCCCAGGAGTTGGAGGCTGCAGTGAGCTATGATCATGTCACTGCACTCCAGTCTGGGCCACAGAGCAAGATCCCATCTCAAGACAAAAAACAAAAACAACTCATCTCCACAAAGTTGTTTTTGTTTGTTTGTTTGTTTTGTTTTGTTTCTTAAGACAGAGTCTCACTCTGTCACCCAGGCTGGAGTGCAGTGGCATGATCTCAGCTCACTGCAACCTCCACCTCCCAGGTTCAAGGAATTCTCCTGCCTCAGCCTCCCTAGTAGCTGGGATTACAAGCATCTGCCATCACACCAGCTAATTTTTGTTATTTTTAGTAGAGATGGGGGGGGGGGTTTCACCATGTTAGCCAGGCTGGTCTCGAACTCCTGACCTCAAGTGATCCACCCGCCTTGGCCTCCCAAAGTGCTGGGATTACAGGCGTATCCACAAAGTTTTTTAAACATCTACTGGCTGGGCGTAGTGACTCACGCTGTAATCCCGGCACTTTGGAAGACCGAGGTGGGTGGATCACCTGAGGGCAGGAGTTCAAGACCAGCCTGGCCAACATGGTGAAACTCTGGCTATACAAAAATTAGCCGGGCATGATGGCGGGTGCCTGTAATCCCAGCTACTTGGGAGGCTGAGGCAGAAGAATTGCTTGAACCTGGGAGGCAGAGGTTGTATTGAGCCGAGATCATGCCACTGCTCTCCAGCCTGGGCAACAGAGGGAGACTCCGTCTCAAACAAAAACAAAAAACCGTCTCCTGTTACATTCACCCTGTCCTTCTTATAATCCTTTTGGGCTTGTATCAACACGACGTGACCAAGTTCTCACTTGTTCTGGTTACTTCACGCATGCTTACACCAACCCCACAGAAAGCCAGCCCCTGTGGGCCACAGAGCCCAGCTCAGGCAGTGCAAGCTGTGGGCCCCCTGGGGCTCTCTGTCTTCTGCTTTCCTCCCACGGCCGAGCCTCTCCCTTTCTGGAAGGGATCAAGACAAATGGAATGGTAAGCAGAGCTTATTTCTGCATCCCAGGGGGCCCTTGGCTTGAGCATAAACACAGCGTCTGATCTTTCTCCTTCTCCTCCTCTGAGTCTTTTCAGGTCACCCTCAGTCACCAGACACCCTGGGGGTGGGGCAAGAATGACAGGAGGCTGGAAGTTCAAGGACCATCTCCTGACCAATAAATGAAAATGTATGCCTCTCCCCCACCCTGGAGATGCATGGAGATGAGGGAAATCATTTTCCAAAGCATCTTGTAAAATTCAGCTCTCTTGCAGGCAGATTATAACACGGCTTTTGAAGAACAGGAGGGGTCTTGCCGTTTAGATCTCCAGAGGTTGTGCTAGACCTGGGGGAAGACGTGACCAGTCGTGCTTTGCTGCGGTGGGTGATGTGACTCTGTAGGGCCTGTTGAAATGACACCCCCAAGGTAGGCAGGCCTGATTCATCTGCGATGATACAGCAGGTCGGGGAGCTGGCGGCTTCCTAAGTCAGGCCGCCTGACGAGAGGCAGGACTCACAGGGGAGCCAGGAAGCTAAGGAAATTTACAGCAGGTCGTAGCCAGGGAAAGTGGAATTGAACCTGGGTGATCATCAGCCTGATTAGCTCAGTGCCTCCTGGTGGGAGCCAAGGGCAGGAGGCAGTGCAGGGGAAGAGGGGGCAGGCAGTCAAGTCAGCATCATCAAGGTGGAGTTCCAGGAGCTGTGGTGTGCTAAGGTCAAGAGCAACTGGGCCAGGTGCAGTGGCGCACCCCTGTAATCCCAGCACTTTGGGAGGCCGAGGCGGGCAGATCACGAGGTCAGGAAATCGAGACCATCCTGACTAACACGGTGAAACCTTGTCTCTACTAAAAATACAAAAAAACAAAAACAAAAACAAAAACAAAAAAATTAGCCGGGTGTGGTGGTGGGCACCTGTAGTCCCAGCTACTCGGGAGGCTGACGCAGGAGAATGGTGTGAACCCGGGAGGCAGAGCTTGCAGTGAGCCAAGATCGCACCACTGCAGTCCAGCCTGGGCGGCAGAGTGAGACTCCATCTCAAAATAAATAAATAAATAAAAATTCAAACTGTGAATCTTTGGGAAAAGAGGGCCCGTAACGCCAGGTGAGGACTGCATGACTTTATTCTCCATGACCAACACAGGCCACTGATAGCCCCTGCCAGGTGGAGGCATTTCCCATGCCTTCCAAAATTGCCCTGATTGCAATAATCATGCAGCCCTTTGTGAGCCATTGGTATAAGTCAGGGCTGGTACCAGGATTCATGCATACACATTAATTCATAGCTCCCCAACCTCCGTTTCTCAACCCAGCATGCCCTGAAAGGGTTCCAGGCTTCCAGAGAGAGTGAGACCACAGCCCTCAGGCCACCATGCAGGGCTTGCCAGGGGCTGGAGCCCTGTCATCCCTGGTAACTGTGGCCTCCAGCCTTGCAGATGCAATCATATTTCCCTTGATTTTTTTTTTTTTTTTTTTTTTTGAGACGGAGTTTCACTCTTGTCGCCCAGGCTGGAGTGTGCTGGTGCAATCTCGGCTCACTGCAACCTCTGCCTCCTGGGTTCAAGTGATTCTCCTGCCTCAGCCTCCCAAGTAGCTGGGATTACAGGCATGTGCCACTGCACTCAGCCTTATTAATATAGTTTGTTGTTGTTGTTGTTGTTATTTGAGACGGAGTCCCACTCTGTCACCCAGGCTGGAGTGCAGTGGCGTAATCTTGGCTCACTGCAACCTCCACCTCCCGACAAGACATGGAAAAGGGTTGAAACCACAGCATTCCTTTATTTGATCTTCACATCTCTGTGGAGCAAATATGTTTATCGCCCTTGTACTGATAGGAAAGTGAAGAGTTAAGTGGTTTGCCTGGGGTAGACTTGCAATGTGCATTTTTTGTTTGTTTTTTGTTTTTTTGTTTTTAGACAGAGTTTCACTCTTGTCATCCATACTGAAGTGTAGCAGCACGATCCCGGCTCACTGCAACCTCCGTCTCCCAAGTTCAAGTGATTCTCCTGCCTCAGCCTCCTGAGTAGCTGGGATTACAGGCACCCACCACCACGCCCAGCTAATTTTTGTATTTTTAGTAGAGAGGGAGTTTCACCATATTGGCCAGGCTGGTCTCAAACTCCTGACCTCAGGTGTCTGCCTCAGCCTCCCAAAGTGCTGGGATTATAGGCATGAGCCACTGGGCCAGGCCCTGTGCATGTTTGCTTCCCACTATGATAGCACGCTCAGGCAAGTGGACTGCCCGTCTCTAATACCAGTCCAAGCCCAGGCTCATGGCTGGCAGAGCCAGGTTTCTCCTGACACATACACAGTGTTGGGATTCTCTGCCCTGAGCAGGGAGAAGCCTCTGTCAACAGCACTGGAAGTATCTCTTTCTATGCTGCAGAGGTAGACCAGATGGACGCAGCAGAGACAACCTCTTGGGCATTCTCATGTCAGAGTTGAGAGGTCCAAGCATTCAGCATTTTCTCATCTTCCTCCCTTATGGAAGGAGGCTGCGTTGCAGACACCCGAGTTGAGAATATCCAGGCCTGAAATTTGGTTCAATAAGTCAGAGATGCCGCAGAGCACCACTGCACTGATTTGAAGCTAAAACGGCCAAGGGTTTGCTGTGGCTTCGCTGCTTAAACCTGGAGGGCAGGCTGAGCCCAGGAGCCTGAGGGTGAGCCCGGCTGTCCCCACAAGATTCATCCTCCAGGCACCAGATCAAGACCTCATACACACCTCGGGGTGGAGCTAACTGCTCATACTAGTTCCCTGGGGCTGCCATCACAAAGTACTACACTGATGGTCTTTAACAAAAGAAATCTATTGTCCCACAGTTCTGATGGGCAGAAGTCTAAGACCAGGGTATCCGCGGGGCTGGTTCTCTATGAGGCCCATAGGGAGAATCTGTTCATGCCTCTCCCCCCAGCTCCCGGTGGTCGGCTGGCAATCTTTTGCATTCTTTGGCTCATATAAGCATCACTCCAATCCCTGCCTTCGTCTTCATATGGCATTGCCACTGCAGGCTTGTCTCTGTGAATCAATTTCCCTCTATTTTTTTAATTGTTTTTGAGACAGAGTCTCGCTCTGTTACCCAGGCTAGAGTGCAAAGGTGCAATCTCGGCTCACTGCAACCTCCACCTCCCAGGTCTAAGCGATTCTCCTGCCTCAGCCTCCTGGGTAGCTGGGATTACAGGCATCTGCTACCACACCCGGCTAATTTTTGTATTTTTAGTAGAGACAGGGTTTCATCATGGTGGCCAGGCTGATCTCGAGCTCCTGACCTCAGGTGATCCACCTGCCTTGGCCTCCCAAAGTGCTGCGATTACAGGCGTAAGCCACCACTCCCAGCCAATTTCCCTCTGTTTTGTTTTGTTTTGTTTTCTGAGATGGAGTTTCACTCTTGCTGCCCAGGCTGGCGTGCAGTGGCACAATCTTGGCTCACTGCAATCTCCGCCTTCTGGGCTCAGACGATTCTCCTGCCTCAGCCTCCCGAGTAGCTCCTGTGTGCCACTACACCCAGCTAATTTTTTTTAATTTTTAGTAGAGACAGGGTTTCACCATGTTGGCAAAGCTGGTCTCGAACTCCTGACCTCAAGTGATCCACCCGCCTTAGCCTCACAAAGTAAGGGATTACAAGCATGTAATTAATGCTGGGATTGCAAGCATTACCATACCCAGCCTTTTTTCTTCTTCTTCTTCTTCTTCCTTTGAGACAGAGTCTTGCTCTGTCACCCACTCTGGAGTTTAGTGGCGTGATCTTGGCTCGCTACAGCCTCCACCTCCCGGGCTCAGGTCATCCTCCTGCCTTAGCCTCCTGAGTAGCTGGGACCACAGACGCATGCCACCACAGCCAGCTAATTTTTAAACTATTTGTAGAGTTGGGGGCTTTGCCATGTTGCCGAGGTTGGTCATGAACTCTTGGCCTCAACGGATTCTCCAGAGTGCTGGGATTACACACGTGAGCCTCTGCACTCGGCCTAGAGGACTTTTGACTGGCCCTCAATGCAGAGGGCCGAGCTGGTTACACATCTCAGATCATTTCATTGCCAACAGTCTGAACAAGACTCATCCCTCATCAGATTCCCCACTACACTCCTGTGCCTTCTACCTCCCCTCCTCCATCGTTGCCCACTCACTCCAATTCACTTAATATATATTAAGTATGCATTAATACATTAATAAACCAGGTGTGGTGGCTCACACCAGTAATCCCAGCACTTTGGGAGGCTGAGGCAGGTGGATCACAAGCTCAGGAGATCGAGACCATCCTGGCTAACACAGTGAAATTCCGTCTTTACTAAAAATAGAAAAAAATTAGCGGGGTGTGGTGGCACACGCCTGTAGTCCCAGCTACTCGGGAGGCTGGGGCAGAAGAATCGCTTGAACCCAGGAGGCAGAGGTTGCAGTGAGCTGAGATTGCGCCACTGCACTCCAGCCTGGGTGACAGAGAGAGACTCCGTCTCAAAAAAAAAAAAAAAAATATATATATATATATATACACATATATATGTATATTAATATAGTCTTTTTTTGAAACAGGGTCTCATTCTTTCACCCAGGCTGGAGTGCAGTGGTGCGATCACAGCTCACTGCAGCCTTGAAATCCTGAGCTCAAGTGATCCTCCTATCTCAGCCCCCGCAAGGAGCTGGGACTATAGGCGCACACCACCACGCCCAGCTAATTTTTGTATTTTTTGTAGAGACAGGGTTTTGCCCTTTTGCCCAGGCTGGTCTCAAACTCCTGGGCTCAAATGATCCTCCCATCTCAGCCCCCGCAAGTAGCTGGGACTATAGGCGCACACCATCACGCCCAGCTATTTTTGTATTTTTTGTAGAGACAGGGTTTTGCCATGTTGCCCAGGCTGGTCTCAAACTCCTGGGCTCAAGTGATCCCGCCCACCTCAGCCTCCCAAAGTGCTGGGACTACAGACGTGAGCCACCGCACCCAGCCTTATTAATATAGTTTTGAAAGTTATATTATACTGTTTAATCTCTGTGTCTTAAGTTTATATACATGAATGTGTTCTGTGGATCTCATCTTTTCTGTTTCTATTCTTTCAGGTTTTGCTTGTTTGTTTTTGAGTCAGGGCCTCAAGATGGCCCCATGTGAGCCATTAACAGATGTTGACCATGTTCTGGGTTACAAGGAACCTCAGTAAATTACAAAAAATTTGCCTGACAGAAATTATGGTTTTTCATTATCATAAACATTAAAAATCAATAGCAGGCCAGGCATGGTGGCTCACACCTGTAATTCCAGCACTTTGGGAAGCCGAGGCCGGCAGTTCACTTGAGGTCAGGAGTTCAAGACCAGCCTGGTCAACATGGTAAAACCCCATCTCTACTAAAAAAAGAGAAAAAAAATTAACCAGGCTTGGTGGTGAGTGCCTGTAGTCCCAGCTACTTGGGAGGCTGAGGCAGGAGAATCGCTTGATCCCGGGAGGCAGAGGCTGCAGTGAGCTGAGATGACACGATTGCACTCCAGCCTGGGCAACAAGAACAAAACTCTGTCTCAAAAAAAAAAAAAAATTAGCCGGGTGTGGTGGTGGGCATCTGTAATCCCGGCTACCGGGGAGGCTGAGGCAGGAGAATCACTTGAACCCGGGAGGCAGAGGTTGCAATGAGCTGAGATCACGCCACTGCACTCCAGCCTGGGTGACAGAGCAGGACTCCATCTCAAACACAAACAAACAAAAATCAATAGCAAAAGACTAACAAACCCATCACAGAGGTGAACTCCCAAAAGGCTCAGACCTAAATGTGAAACAGAAAAGTACAAAACTAACAGCCGAAAATGTAGGAGAATCCCTTTGAGACTTTTGTATAGGGAAAGACTTTTTGAGCTGGATCCCCCAAACACAAACCATATGGAAAAATAAGTTTTCTGTTCAACAAAGAGCATTGCAGAAACAGTTAAGATACGAACATCTCCCTGGGAAAAGACCCGTGCAATGTCTGACATTGACAAGCGATGAATATCCAAGAAACTCCCATAAATCAATAAGAAAATGACAAGCAACCCAGCCGGGCGTGGTGGCTCACGCCTGTAATCCCAGAACTTTGGGAGGCCGAGGTGGGTGGATCACTTGAGGGCAGGAGTTTGAGACCAGCCTGGGCAACACGGCAAGACCCTGTCTCTACAAAAATAAAAACAAACAAACAAACAAAAAGTAGCCAGGTGTGGTGGCATATGCCTGTATTCCCAGCTGCTTAGGAGGCTGAGGTGAGAGAATCACTTGAGCCCAGGAGGTTGAGGTTCAGATCGCACCACCGCATTCCAGCCTAGGTAACAGGGCAAGAACCTGGAAAGAAAGAAAAGAAAAAAAGAAAAGAAAAGAAGAGAGGGGAAGGAAGGAAGGAAGGAAGGAAAGGAGGGAAGGAAGGAAGGGGAACAACTCAAAGAAAAATAAGAAAAGATAATTATTTCTTTTTTTTTTTTTTTACTTTTCTTTTAGATGATATTATTATTCTACTCACTAGACCACCAGGGAAGGCAAAGATTATGAAACCTAAATGGCTAACAAACATGTTAGAAGGTATTCAGTCTCACCGGTAATTGGTAATTTTATACCCATCTGATGGCAGGGCGACTCTGGAGACAGGGGAACTGGTGGGAGCACAGGTGGGCACAGTCATCCGGACAGCATCTGGCTCAGTAGTAAAAACTAAGTTATACGTAAACCAAATGACCCAGCAATGCACCTCCTAGAGAAACTCGCCTGTGGATAGGTCTTAAAAACCTGAAAGAAGACTGCCTGGCAAGGGGGCTCACCACCGTAAGCCCAGAGCTTTCCGTGGCCAAGGCAGGAGAATCGTTCAAGCACAGGAGTTTGAGACCAGCCTGGGTAACCTAAAGAGATTCTGTCTCTACAAAAAATCTAAAAATGAACTGGGCATGGCGGCAGGTGCCTGTAGTCCCAGCTACTCGGGAGGCTGGGGTGAGAGGATTGCTTGAGCCTGGGAGGTAGGGGCCTCAGTGAGCCATGATGGCACCACTGCACTCAAACCTGGATAACAGAGCAAGACCCTGTTTCAAAAAATGTATGTATAAATAATTGTCATTAGTTCATGTTTATCAATAGTTTATTCAAATACTCCATTTCTTGGCAGGGTGCGGTGGCTCATGCCTGTAATCCCAGCACTTTGGGAGGCCGAGGCGGGCGGATCACGAGGTCAGGAGATCGAGACCATCCTGGCTAACACAGTGAAACCCCATCTCTACTAAAAAATACAAAAAATTAGCTGGGCATGGTGGCAGGTGCCTGTAGTCCCAGCTACTCGGGAGGCTGAGGCAGGAGAATGGCATGAACCCGGGAGGCGGAGCTTGCAGTGAGCCGAGATCACGCCACTGGACTCCAGCCTGGGTGACAGAGTGAGACTCTATCTCAAAAAAAAAAAAAAAAATTAAAAATTAGCTGGGCATGGTGCCACACACCTGTAGTCACAGCAACTTGGGAGGCTAAGGAAGGAGGATGGCTTGAGCCAAGGAGGCTGAGGCTGCAGTGAGCTATGATTGCACCCTGCACTCCAGCCTGAGTGACAGAGCGAGACCCTGTCTCAAGAAGAAGAAGAAGAAGAAGAAGAAGAAGAAGAAGAAGAAGAAGAAGAAGAAGAAGAAGAAGAAGAAGAAGAAATAATAGAGAGGAATTAAAAGTTATAAAGTTGATTTAATGATTATATATATTCATTATATACACACACACACACACACACATATATATACACACACACAATTCTGGTCCCAGAAATTGAAAGAAGATACATTTTTCTCAAGCACGCATGAGATGTTTATAAGTCCATAATTAGTCCAATAAAATATATCTCAGTAAATATCAAAGGAAAGCAAGAACAAAAACACTCAAAGTCCAATGAGGAGGTTACTGCAGTGGTTCAAGCCAGAGGTGACAGTAGCTCTTCTCTGTGTAAGGTTGGTGGAGGAGGGGAGGAGAGGTTGGATGCTGGATGCATTTTGAAGGCAGAGCTGACAAGTTCGCTAATGGTCTGGGTACACACTGCAATGGAAAAAAGAGCAGTCAAGGATGACAACGAGAGATCTGGCCTGAGTACCTGGAAAGATGGATTTGCATTTCAGAGATGGTGATGTCTGGGAGAGGGGGGAGGGAGCAGGTTGGGGTGGAAGAGACTAGAGATCCATTTGGGGGCATATTAAGAATGGGATGCCTGTTAGACCTACAAGTAGATAAGTCCAGTGGGGCCATCCGTGGGACATGAATCTGGAAGTCGGGGGGAGGTCTGGTCTGGAGATGAAAATTGAGAAATACCATTCTAGGCCAGGCACAGTGGCTCACACCTGTAATCCCAATACTTTGGGAGGCCAAGGCAGGCGGATCACCTGAGGTCAGGAATTCGAGACCAGCCTGGCCAATATGGTGAAACCTCATCTCTACTAAAAATACAAAAATTAGCCAGGTGTGGTGGCATATGCTTGTAATCCCAGCTACTCGGGAGGCTGAGACAGGAGAATCACTTGAACCCAAGAGGCGGAGGTTGCAATATGCCAAGAATTCACTATTGCACTCCAGCCTGGATGACAAGAGCAAGACTCCATCTCAAAAAAAAAAGAAATTGCCATTCTATAAAGGATGGATATAATATCATTGCTATGGTTTGGGTGTTTGACGCCTCCAAACCTCATGTTGAAATTTGCTTTTTTTTTTTTTCTTTTAATAGGGTCTTGCTCTGTTGCCCAGGCTAGTGTGCAGTGGCATGATCATGGCTCAGTGCAGCCTCAAACTCCTGGGCTCGAGTGATCCTCCCACCTCAGCCTCCCAAGTAGCTAGGACTACAGGCATGCACCACCACACTCAGCTAATTTTTGTATTTTTTGTAGAGATGAGGTCTCATTGTGTTGCCTAGGCTGGTGTGCAGTGGCATGATCATGGCTCAGTGCAGCCTCAAACTCCTGGGCTCGAGTGATCCTCCCACCTCAGCCTCCCAAGTAGCTAGGACTACAGGCACGCACCACCACACTCAGCTAATTTTTGTATTTTTTGTAGAGATGAGGTCTCACTGTGTTGCCTAGGCTGGTCTCAAACTCCTAGGCTCAAGCTATCCATCCACCTTGGCCTCCCAAAGTGCTGGGATTACAGGCGTGAGCCACCACATCTGACATCATGTTGAAATTTGATCCTAGTGTTGGAGGTGGGGCCTAATGGGTGGTGTCTGGGTCTTGGGTCAGATCCCTCATGAATAGATTAATGTCTTCCCTGAATGGGAGGTGAGTGAGTTCTTACTCTATTAGCTCCCTCAAGAGCAGGGTTGTTAAACAGAGCCTGGCACCTCTCCCCCGTTGCTCTTGCTTTCTCTCTCATGATGTGATTTCTGCACACGCCAGCTCTCTTTCACCTTCCTCCGTAATTGGAAGCAACACTTTGGGAGGCCAAGGTGGATGGATAGTTTGAGCCCAGCAGTCTGAGACCAGCCTAGGCAACACAGTGAGACCTCATCTCTACAAAAGAGGCCCTCAACAGATACAACTGCCCAGTTTTGAACCTCCTAGCCATCGGAATCATGAGCCAAATAAAACTTTTTTCTTTATAAATTACCCGGCCTCTGACCAAGCAAGGTGACTCACGCCTGTAATCCCAGCACTTTGGGAGGCCGAAGGGGGTGGATCACCTGCGGTCAGGAGTTCAAGACTAGCCTGGCCAACATGGTGAAACTCCGTCTCTACTAAAAATACAAAAATTAGCTGGACATGGTGGCACGTGCCTGTAATCCCAGCTACTCAGGAGGCTGAGGCAGGAGAATCACTTGAACCTGGGAGGTGGAGGTTGCAGTGAGCTGAGATCACGCCACTGCACTCCAGCCTGGGCTACAGAGTGAGACTCCATCTCAATCAATCAATCAATCACCCAGCCTCAGGTATTTTTTTTTATAGCAACACAAAATGGACTACGGCAGTCATTTAAAGCCGTAAGACCAGATGGGATCCCTCAAGGAGGGAGTGTGGACAGAGAGGAGGTCTAAACGCATGCTGATGTTTAGGGTCAGGATGGTAGAAGAACCCAGAGAAGGAATAGCCAGGGGGTAGGAAGAGAACCAACGGAGATGAGAGGCCAAGATACCAAGAGAAGAGAGTTTCAAGGAGGAAGCGACTTCCTCTGTCAAATACTACAGTTGAGTAAGAGGAGCACAGACAATGGGGAGGTGATTGATGACCTTGTCCAGAACAGCTTCCCTGGAGTGTTGAAAACAAGAGCCTGTCTGGAGTGGGTCCCAGAGAAAAAGGAGAACAAAGGCAGACATTGTTCACTGGTAGGGGCATGCAAGGTCAAGCAGGGAACTGGCTTTCTTGTGTTGTTGTTGTTGTTTTTTTAATTTTTATTTATTTTTGAGATGGAGTCTCACTCTGTCGCCCAGGCTGGAGTGCAGTGGAGCGATCTCGGCTCACTGCAATCTCTATCTCCCCGGCTCAAGCGATTCTCCTGCCTCAGCCTCCTGAGTAGCTGGGATTACAGGTGCCTGCCACCACGCCCAGCTAATTTTTGTATTTTTAGTAGAGATGGGGTTTCACCATTTTGGCCAGGCTGGTCTCGAACTCCTGACCTTGTGATCCCCTCACCTCGGCCTCCCAAAGTGCTGGGATTACAGGCGTGAGCCACTGCACCCGGCCTCTTGTGTTTTTAAGATGGGAAATAGGCTAGGCACTGTGTCTCTACTGTGACCCCAGCACTTTGAGAGGCCAAGGCGGGAGGATCACTTGAGGCCAGGAGTTTGAGACCAGCCTGGGCAACACAGTGAGACCCCCCCATCTCTACAAAAGATAAAATAGCCGGGCGCAGTGGCTCACTCCTGTAATCCCAGCACTTTGGACTTTGGGAAGCTGAGGCGAGTGGATTGCCTGAGCTCAGGAGTTTGAGATCAGCCTGGGGAACACGGTGAAACCCTGTCTTTACTAAAAATACAAAAAATTAGCTAGCTGTGGCAGCATGTGCCTGTAATCCCAGCTACTCGGGAGGCTGAAGTGAGAAAATCGCTTGAGCCTGGGAGTTCAAGTCTGCAGTGAGCTATGGTCACAGCACTGCACTGCAGCCTGGGTGACAGAGCAAGACCCTGTCTCTAAAAACAAAAACAAAAACAAGAACAAAAGATGGAAAATATGCTAAAAGGATCTAGTGGCAAAAGGAAATCTCAGTAACACTGACTCTGTCTTTACTTAAAATTGTGATGTTATGTTTATTATGGATGTTTTGTAATTTTATTTTTTAAATATTGCATTAAAATATTAATTATTAACATATCCACAAAAAATGTATGCTGATTAGTAACATTTTTGGTGCTTCTTTAGATGTTATATCTGAGACCCTGGTGGAAGGAGTAGTAAAAGGAGAAAATGGAATCTTTGAGGGAGTTTTCCTGGTATAAACAGGAACTGGAGGCCGGGCACTGTGGCTCATGCCTGTAATCCCAGCACTTTGGGAGGCTGAGATGGGCGGATCACCTGAGGTCAGGAGTTCAAGACCAGCCTGGCCAACATGGTGAAACCCCATCTCTGCTAAAAAATACAACAATTAGCCAAGTGTGGTGGCGGGTAATCCCAGCTACTCAGGAGGCTGAGGCAGGAGATGCATGAACCCAGGAGGCAGAGGTTGCAGTGAGCCGAGATCACGCCACTGCACTCCAGCCTGGGCGACAGAGCAAGACTCCGTCTCACAAAACAAAACAAACAGGAACTGAGGATGGGCCCCCGGGTCTGGCAGCCTAGAAGGGACACATAGGGCCTATGATGATTGGCAGGAGCAACCACAGGCTGACAGGGACCTCCCCAGGCTCTGCCCGCTGGTCTATGCACCGTCCCTGCCCTTCTCCAGCTGCCTGGCACAGCTGAACATGCAGGGACATGGTATTGTCATGGGGTCTTATAAGAGCTGCTATGGACACTGATGGGGAGAGTGACCACGCAAGAACAGTCATTCTAGAATTAGTCCACAGAATTGGCTAAGGAGGAAAAGACAAGGAAGGCAGTAGTTGCCGTGGCAACATTATGGTTTACTGGATGAAGGAAAGGTGGTTTTTATGGGTGACTGGGTAATTGACTATCGCCCGGAGCCAGCAGCGTTAGCAGGGGACAGAGCTCCCTCTAGTGGGCCTGGATGGCAAAGATGGTTCAGAGTGGATGGTGCTGCGGGCACTGGGAGCACAGGTATGCCTAGCAATTGGGGAACAGGCAGAGGAAGAGAAGCCAGCAGGGCAGAGGGGAGGGGGCAGAGGAGGAGGGGGAAGAGGGGGCGTCGACCTAGAGAGGCGTGCGTTTTGAGAAGGAAGTGATCACAGCTTCAAATGTCAGAGAGGTTTATAGGATAAAAGGTAAAAAGAGGCTACCTGGGCTGCCACACATGTTTCGCTATCACTAGACATCTGATCCTGAGGCCTTGGCACTGGGAGAAGAGGGATGGGCCTAGGATTACAATTTTACTTTTTTTTCTTCTTTTCTTTTTTTTTTCTTTTTTCTTTTTCTTTTCTTTTTTTGATGTAGAATCTCACTCTGTCGCCCAGGATGGAGTGCAATGGGCGTGATCTTGGCTCACTGCAACCTCTGGCTCCAGGGTTCAAGCAATTCTCGGGCCTCAGCCTCCAGAGTAACAGACTACAGGCAGGCACCACCATGCCCAGCTAATTTTTGTATTTTTATTTATTTTATTTTATTTTTTTTTTTGAGGTGGAGTCTCGCTCTGTCGCCCAGGCTAGAGTGCAGTGGCACGATCTCAGCTCACTGCAACCTCCACCTCCCAGGTTCAAGCGATTTTCCTGCCTCAGCCTTCCAAGCAGCTGGATTACAGGCGCCCGCCACCAGGCCTGACTAATTTTTGTATTTTTGTAGAGACAGTGTTTCACCATCTTGGCCAGGCTGGTCTCAAACTCCTGACCTCAAGTAATCCACCTGCCTTGGCCTCTCAAAGTGCAGGATTACAGGCATGAGCCACCACGCCTGGCCTAGTATTTTATATTTTAAAATTTGCTTCATTGGGCTATAATTTATATAAACTAAAAACCATCCATTTAAGTATATAGTTCAATGAGTTTTGACAAGTGTACATAGTCGAGTAATTGCCAACACAATCCTGATACAGTACATTATAAAAATAAAGAAATTGACATTGGTCCAATACCATTAACTAGACTACAGATCTTACTCAGATTGCAGTAGTTTTTACAAGCACTCGTGTGTGTGTGCATGTATGTGTGTGTGTGTGTCTGCATAGTTCTATGCAATTTTTAAAAAATATTTTTTATTTTTTTGGCTGGGTGCAGTGGCTCACGCCTGTAATCTCTGAACTTTGGGAGGCCAAGGCTGAGGTCAGGAGTTCAAGACCAGCCTGGCCAACATGGTGAAACTCCATCTCCACTAAAAATACAAAAATTAGCCAGGTGGGCACCTGTAGTCCCAGCTACTCAAGAGGCTGAGGAAGGAGAATCTCTTGAACCCGGGAGGTGGAGGTTCCAGTGAGCCTAGATCGTGCCACTGTACTCCTATTTCTTTCTTTCTTTCTTTTTTTTTTCCTGCTTTCTGGATGATTTCCTTAATTAAAACCTTCCAATTACTATGGCTTCAGGCCAGGTGCAGTGGCTCACACCTGTAATCTCAGCACTTTGGGAGGCCGAGGTGGGCGGATCATGAGGTCAGGAAATCAAGACCAGCCTTGCCAATATGGTGAAACCCCATCTCTACTAAAAATACAAAAATTTGCCAGGCGTGGTGGCACGCGCCTGTATTCCCAGCTACTCGGGAGGCTGGGGCCAAAGAATCGCTTGAACCCAGGACGCAGAGGTTGCAGTGAGCTAAGATCGAGCCACTGCATTCCAGCCTAGGCGACAGAGCGAGACCCTCTCAAACAAACAAAAAACAGTGATGGCAGATTTGAAAGACACAATAGAAGGGTTGGAAGGTTTTAATCAAGGAAGTCATCCAGAAAGCAGAAAAAAAAAAAAAAAAAAAAAAAGCCGGGCGCGGTGGCTCATGCCTATAATCCCAGCACTTTGGAAGGTCGAGGCGGGCGGGTCACCTGAGGTCGGGAGTTCGAGACCAGCCTGACCAACATGGAGAAACCCCGTCTCTACTAAAAATACAAAATCAGCTGGGCATGGTGGCACATACCTGTAATCCCAGCTACTCGGGAGGCTGAGGCAGGAGAATTGCTTGAACCTGGGAGGCGGAGGTTGCGGTGAGCCGAGATCACGCCATTGCACTCCAGCCTGGGTAACAAGAGCGAAACTCCATCTCAAAAAAAAAAAAAAAAAAAAAAAAAGAAACAGGAAAAAGAAAAGAGAAGAGAAAATATAAAATTAGAGGAATCACTCAGGAGACGCAACTCTGAATGGTGAGAGCTCAGAGGAAGAAGCAGAGAAAATGGAGGGGAGAGAATTTCCACAAAATCCTTGAGAGAATTTCCCACACCTCAAGGCACCTGTTGGCAGATTTTTTTTTTTTTTGAGATGGAGTCTCACTGTGTTGCCCAGGCTAGAGTGCGATGAATGCAATGGCACAATCTCACCTCACAGAAACCTCCGCCTTCCCCACTCAAGGGATTCTCCTGCCTCAGCCTCCAGAGTAGCTGGGATTACAGACCCCACCACCACACCCGGCTAATTTTGTATTTTAATAGAGATGAGGTTTCACCATGTTGGCCAGGCTGGTCTCGAACTCCTGACCTCAGGTGATCCACCCACCTCAGCCTCCCAAAGTGCTGAGATTACAGGCGTGAGCCACTGTGCCCAGCCATGTTGGCAGATTTAAAAGAGCCACTACATGCCCAGCAGGACGTACTCACTGTGAAATTCTGAACACTGGGATCAAAGAACATTCTGAAAGCTTCCAAAGGGTACTGGATCCTTGAGAGTTCATTGCTTAGCACTTTGGGAGGCTGACAGGGGAGGACCACCTGAAGCCAGGAGTTCAAGACCACACTGCCCAACATAGCGAGACCCTGTTTCAATAAGAAATAATAAATAAAAATTATTTAAAAAAGAATTCTATGGGCTGGTTGTTAAATAGTGGTGGTGTGCATGATTTTTGTTTGTTTGTTTTTTGAGACGGAGTCTCGCTCTGTCGCCCAGGCTGGAGTGCAGTGGCGCGATCTCGGCTCACTGCAAGCTCCGCCTCCTGGGTTCATGCCATTCTCCTGCCTCAGCCTCCTGAGTGGCTGTGACTACAGGCATCCGCCACCACGCCCAGCTAATTTTTTCGTCTTTTTTAGTAGAGACGGGGTTTCACTGTGTTAGCCAGGATGGTCTTGATCCCCTGACCTCGTGATCCACCCGCCTTGGCCTCCCAAAGTGCTGGGATTACAGCCGTGAGCCACTGCGCCCGGCCCAGGGTTTTTTTTTTTTTTAAGAGGAGGTGACAGTTTACTAGCATATTACTAAATCGTTAAGTAAATTACGGCAGATAATTTATGAAGCCATTAATTCTAAAAACTACAAAGAATATGTAAAATCCTAGAAAATATCTTGTCAGCTAGGCGTGGTGGCTCATGCCTGTAATCCTAGTACTTTGGGAGGATGAGGCAGGCAGATCACCAGAGCTCAGCAGTTTGAGACCAGCCTGGCCAACACAGTGAAAAAAAAATTTTAATATCTCTACAAAAAAATACAAAAATTAGCTGGGCATGGTGGCATGTGCCTGTAGTCCCAGCTACCCGGGAGGCTGAGGCAGGAGAATTGTTTGAGTCTGGGAGGAGGAGGTTGCAGTGAGCTGAGATCGAGCCACTGCACTCCAGTTTGGGCAACAGAGGAAGACCTTGTCAAAAAAAAAAAAAAGAAAGAAAAAGAAAAAGAAAAAAAAGAAAAGAAAATATTTTGTCAAATGACAACATTACAACAATTCTAGTTATAGATCTAGTGGGCTTTTGCCATTCATGAAGGGAGCCACCTGCCATTCTACGAAATATGCTGAGATCTCACACTGTAACTGCAGAACAGTGAGTTTGTAAGGAAGGAACAAGGAAACAGAAGAGTAGAAAAACAAGCTAATTGGTTAACCTTAGGTTACTTCATGTTGCTTTTTTGGAAGGTTAAAGCAGTGGGGACTTCCTTATTATGTTCACTCAAGTAGATTGGAATCCCTTGTTTTCAAGAAAAACTGGTCTGTTTGGGAATCTGTCTGCTTCCTCAAACTCTCGGTTTGATGATGTGGCATTTAGCATGAGTGACTCCATTTTGGTTTGGTCTGGTTGGCAGGAGTCTAATGTAGGAGTTCAGTCCACACAATAGCCTCCCATAATTTTGTTTGTTTGTTGTTGTTGTTATTATTATTTAAGACAGAGTCTCACTCTGTTGCCCAGGCTGGAGTGCAGTGGTGCGATCTTGACTCACTGCAACCTCTGCCTCCTGGGTTCAAGTGATTCTCCTGTCTCAACCTCCCAAGTAGCTGGGATTACAGGAGCATGCTCCCACGCCTGGCTAATTTTTGTATTTCTAGCAGAGACGAGTTTTTGCCATGTTGGCCAGGGTGGTCTTGAACTCCTGACCTCAGGTGATCTGCCCACCTCGGCCTCCCAAAGTACTGGAATTACAGGTGTGAGCCACTGCCTGGCCTGTTTGTTTTTAGAGATGAGATCTCTGTATGTTGCTGTGGGATGCAGAGGACTAGAGAGACCAGTATGGGTGAATACAGGAGGATATTTATTTTAAGGTGTGTGCTGGCTCAGTGGATTCACATCCAAAAAGCTGAGCCTTAAACAAAGACTGAGCAGGATTATTATAAGCAAACTTATAGAAGCAAAACAAAGACAGTTAATCATATAATAACAGGTCATATAATCTATAGCATAACTGATGGCTTGGCATAACTCATGGCCTTGCATAGCTGGTGGCCGTATAGCTGCATTGAAAGAAAAAACAAGAACTGGCTAAATACAGACATTTGTTCTTCTTTTTTTTCTTTTTTTCCTTCACCTTTGCTCCGGAGGGGGACTGTCTGGAACCTATTCCTTTGGTTTTGACTTCTCGAACAGCGTTATCTTATAACTGTCCTTGAAGTGAGTTTGTTAGGCAGAGGAAAATTCGTTCTTCTTTTCTTTTTAACCCTTATCTTCCCACATTCTGGGCCTTGGCTTTTACTTTTCTTGGAGTGAATGAATGCAGTACTTATTATTACTATTATTTTTAAATTTCTGCCTCAATGTTAACCCAGGCTGGTCTTGAACTCTGGGACTCAAGCGATCCTCCCACCTCAGCCTCCCAAGTAGCTGGAACTATAGGCACATTATTTTTTTTAATGACTTGTGACACAGCCCCGGGAGATCCTGAGAACATGCGCCCTCTTTCTAATTTTTTATTTTTTCCGTAGAGACGGGGGTGGTCTCAGTATGTTGCCCAGGCTGGTCTCAAACTCCTGAACTCAAGCAATCCTCCCACCTTGGCCTCCCAAAGTGCTGGGATTACAAGCATGGGCCACCACACCTGGCCTCATAATTTTGTTTACCAGTTGGTATAGGGCTAAGTTTTATAGACAAAATTATATGTACCCTGTAAATATAATTATGTAAAATACGGACAGAGACCAAAGGACATACACACAGGAAAGAAATAGTTAATTGTGTTACAATGATGATATGAGTGTTTTAAAGTATCCACATTATAATTTAGTATTAAAAACCTCTGCTGGGGGCTGGGCCTGGTAGCTCATGCCTATAATCCCAGGACTAGCCTAGGCAACATAGAAAGACCCCATCTCTGCAAACAAACAAACAAAAAACAAACAAACAAATGTCTGTGCTGGCCACTCCCTCTAATACCTACAGGACAAAGTCCAAACTTCCCTGCTGGAAGCCTTATAATGGCCTTCCTTGACCATTATATTAAGACCTTACGAGATTCACAACAGGGAATTTAATTCTAATTTTATTTTTTTTTTTGTAGAGAGAGTCTTGATCTGTCACCCAGGCTGGAGTGCAGTGGCATAGATCATGGCACATGCAGCCTTGAAGTCCTGGGCTCAAGCGAACCTCCTGCTTCAGCCTTCTGAATAGCTGGGACTTCAGGTGTGAGCCATCAGGTAGCTAATACATATATTTTTTGAGACGGAGTCTCACTCTGTTGCCCAGGCTGGAGTGCAATGGTGCGATCTAGGCTCGCTGCAACCTCTGCCTCCCAGGTTTAAGTAGTTCTCCTGCCTCAGCCTCCCGAGTAGCTAGGAAGGCTAGGTTTTGTTTTGTTTTCTTTTGTTTTTTAGTAGAGACGAGGTTTTGCCATGTTGGCCAGGCTGGTCTCGAACTCCTGGCCTCAAGTGATTCTCCCAAAGTGCTGGGATTACAGGTGTGAGCCACTGCACCCGGCCTATTTTTCTGTCCTCACCTTGGTTGCCCGTCTGGTTGGCAGCATTCAACAGTGCTGACCCCCTCGTCCTTCTAGAAGTGCAGCATTTCCTGCCTTGGCCTCTGTGACCCTCTCTCTTTTGGATTTCCACCTACCTCTCTGGCATCTATGTCTCAGCCCCTCCACCTTTCACCTGGACCCTGAGGTCAGGCTCCCTTCTGTCCTCTCGGCTGCTGCCAGAATGAGCTCTTACAGCTTCAGTTTCCTACTTAAATTCCGCCACGTGGATAAAAAGGTACAAACATGCATAGGTATGTCATGAATTAATTATGGTAAAATGATAATTGTAGAACAGAAGTGGTGGAGATATGGGTGTTCACCGCAATTCTTTCAACTTCTTTGTGCTTTGAATTTTTCATAAAATGGGGCTGGGCACGGTGGCTCACGCCTGTAATCCCAGCACTTTGGGAGGCCAAGGCGGGTGGATCACTTGAGGTCAGAAGTTCGAGACCAGCCTGGCCAACATAGTGAAACCCCATCTCTACTAAAAATACAAAAATTAGCTGGGCATGGCGGTGAGTGCCCGTAATCCCAGCTACTTGGGAGGCTGAGGCAGGAGGATCGCTTGAACCTGGGAAGCGGAGGTTGCTGTGAGCTAAGATCACACTACTGCACTCCAGCCTGGGCGACAGAGCGAGGCTTCGTCTCAAAATAAAAATTATTTTTTCATGAAATGTTGAGGGAAATCTCCTGCAATGATTCTTTTGTCTTTTTTGATAAAATGCAGGCTTCTCTGCCAACACTCTCGTATCCTCTCCACACACATCATCCTAAATGGGGATGTACCCTTGCTGCTCCCAGTACCTGGAACAGGAACATTCTTCTCAGTGTTCTCCAGCTCTCTATGCCCTCTTATTGTTTTATTTTTTAGACAGGGTCTTGCTCTGTCATCCAGGCTGGAGTGCAGTGTCACCATCATGGCTCACTGCAGCCTCAACCTCCCAGGTTCAAGTGATTCTCCTGCCTCAGTCTCCTGAGTATCTGGGACTACAGGTATGCGCTACCATGCACGGCTAGTGAATTTTTTATGGAGACTGGGTCTCACCATATTGCCCAAGCTGGTCTTGAACTCCTGGGCTGAAGCAATCCTCCCGCCTTCTTTAAACTCATCTCATTGATGCCTTCTCCAGGAAGCCTGTGCTGTTCCCTCAGCAAGAGGCTTCTTACCTGATCCCCCACAGCCTCTCCTACAGCTCAGGAACGGTTTATGGAATGAAAGGCCTCTCTTGAAGCTTTGCAGGCACCTGCCTGCCTGAGGTGTTAGCAAATCTGCAGACCCGGCCTGAGGCCATGTGTCTAGTTACCCTGGTCTCTGAATCACAGATGAGCTCTCATTTCTTCCCACAAATAAACCCTGTGACCCTCCACCCTCTACTCAGAGAACCCGCCCTCAGGTAGTTCCCTGTTTGTGACATACACACACTTAGCCCTGAGGCTGGACTGACAGGCCGACCTGGCTGGTGGACTCCAGCCCAAGCCTGCCATCTGCCTGCCGGGGTGGGGGCCTTGGAGGGAGAGGACGGGGCCGGGTGGGGAGGAAGGCGGGGCCTGAGGCTGTGCGAGGCGAGGCGAGTCGGTGTGTCCCTGGCTGGGACGGAAGTTGCACCACAAGTACAATTAGTTTCAGTTTTGTTTCTTTTCCAGGCACCCAGCAACGGCGGCCTCCAGGCCCCAGGCCCCCTCACCATCCTAGAGGTCAAGATCAGCTCTGGCTAGGTAAGGGGTGGGGGGCGGCACAGCTATAGGAAGGACCGAGCGGAGGGAGTAGGGGGAGGGGAGTGGAGAGAGAGCGCGGGAGGAGGAGGAAGGGAAGGAAAGGGAGGGCGTGAAGAGGCACCCGGAAGGCAGGAGGAGAGGGCAGGAGGGAAACTGCACTCGCCTCCCTCCCGCTCTGTGGCCACAGGTCCCCGCAAGAAAGACCCCGTCCCACTCTCTGAGGTCTCCTCCCAGCTCCAGAAAAGGGGACATTCCACCTAGTCTGCCCAACAAGTAGGTCTCAGCCACTGTGCCAGGAGCTCAGGACTCCCTCCCTCCAGAGGTTTCTGGAATGCATTCAGCAGGAAAAGCTAAAAGAACAGGACTCCAGGAGATAAGCCAAGGCCAAGTCTATCAGAGGGTGAGCCAGCAGCGGGAAGGGGACCAGCCCTTCCCCTAGCGTTTTTCTGCCCACTCCAGAATCCGCTTTAGAAACTGTTAAATGCAGAAAGTGGGGCCTCCACCACCCGCGATGCTGCCCCAGGTCTAGCAGAAGACAGGTGTAAGGCCAGGCGGGTGCGGTGGCTCATGCCTGTAATCCTAATGCTTTGGGAAGGCCGAGACGGGAGGATAGCCTGAGGCCAGGAATTGGAGACCAGCCTGGGCAACATAGCAAGACCCCATCTCTACAAAAAGTGATAATTTTTTAAAAATGGGCTGGGCCCCTGGGCATGGTGGCTCACGCCTATAATCCCAGCACTTTGGGAGACCGAGGAGGGCGGATCACCTGAGGTCAGGAGTTCAAGACCAGCCTGGCCAATAGGGCCAAACTCCATTTCTACTAAACATACAAAAATTAGCCGGGTGTGATGGTGCGCACCTGTAATCACAGCTACTCGGGAGGCTGAGGCAGGAGAATCACTTGAACCTGGCAGGTGGAGGTGGCAGTGAGCCAAGATCGCACCACTGCACTCCAGCCTGGGCAACAGAGTGAGACTCTGTCTCAAAAAAAAAAAAAAAGAAAAAAAGGCTGGGCGTGGTGGCACATGCCTGTACTCCCAACTACTCAAAAGACTTGAGTCTAGGAGTTTGAGGCTGCAGTGAACTACGATCACACCACTGCACTCCAGCCTGGGTGACAGAGGGTGACCCTATTGCTAAAAACTAAAATAAAATAAAAAGAAGGCAGGTGTATGGGGCTTGGAGGATTAAAGCCCCCTAAGCTACTGCAAGATCCTACCCCAACTGGCAGGACCTAGGCATCTCTGCCCACTGGGATCCCCGTCTGTGTCCTTACTGCCTGCTCCTCGCACCCTGGCACCCTATACAGCAGGACCCCAGTACCTGTGCACACAGGAGGGCTTGCACCACATTTGCCAAAAGGCCTGTGGACTGGGGACACTGAGGATTCGATTATTAGCTAAGGCCAGGGACTCCTGGTCTTGTCATTTCTCACAGGTCTGACCCAACAAGTAGCACTGACATTTTTATGTTTGCTGGATGTACACACGGAAGTGGAGGAGGAGGAGGAGAAGGAGGAGGGCAGCTCCTTAGCTCAAGAGCAAGTGGCCCAAGGCCTCAGAAGACTAGAAGGAAGTTCCTGGCCATTCAGGTGAGACCTCAGGTTCCTTCCCGGCCATTTGGGTCAGCCCCTAGCCCTGGGGATCCGTGGGGCTTGAGGACGGGCGGTAGAAGCTAGAGGGTGAGCTGGTGAAGGTGCCTTCTCAACTCTGATCCTGACGCCTCTGCCTGCAGCATGGTTTCCCACGGGTCCTCGCCCTCCCTCCTGGAGGCCCTGAGCAGCGACTTCCTGGCCTGTAAAATCTGCCTGGAGCAGCTGCGGGCACCCAAGACACTGCCCTGCCTGCATACCTACTGCCAAGACTGCCTGGCACAGCTGGCGGATGGCGGCCGTGTCCGCTGCCCCGAGTGCCGCGAGACAGTGCCTGTGCCGCCCGAGGGTGTGGCCTCCTTTAAGACCAACTTCTTCGTCAATGGGCTGCTGGACCTGGTGAAGGCCCGGGCCTGTGGAGACCTGCGTGCCGGGAAGCCAGCCTGTGCCCTGTGTCCCCTGGTGGGTGGCACCAGCGCCGGGGGGCCGGCCACGGCCCGGTGCCTGGACTGTGCCGATGACTTGTGCCAGGCCTGTGCCGACGGGCACCGCTGCACCCGCCAGACCCACACCCACCGCGTGGTGGACCTGGTGGGCTACAGGGCCGGGTGGTATGATGAGGAGGCCCGGGAGCGCCAAGCGGCCCAGTGTCCCCAGCACCCCGGGGAGGCACTGCGCTTCCTGTGCCAGCCCTGCTCGCAGTTGCTGTGCAGAGAGTGCCGCCTAGACCCCCACCTGGACCACCCCTGCCTGCCTCTGGCCGAGGCTGTGCGTGCCCGGAGGCCGGGCCTGGAGGGACTGCTGGCCGGTGTGGACAATAACCTGGTGGAGCTGGAGGCGGCGCGGAGGGTGGAGAAGGAGGCGCTAGCCCGGCTGCGGGAGCAGGCGGCCCGGGTGGGGACTCAGGTGGAGGAGGCAGCTGAGGGCGTCCTCCGGGCCCTGCTGGCCCAGAAGCAGGAGGTGCTGGGGCAGCTACGAGCCCACGTGGAGGCTGCCGAAGAAGCTGCTCGGGAGAGGCTGGCAGAGCTTGAGGGCCGGGAGCAGGTGGCCAGGGCGGCAGCCGCCTTCGCCCGCCGGGTACTCAGCCTGGGGCGAGAGGCCGAGATCCTCTCCCTGGAAGGGGCGATCGCGCAGCGGCTCAGGCAGCTGCAGGGCTGCCCCTGGGCACCGGGCCCGGCCCCCTGCCTGCTCCCACAGCTGGAGCTCCATCCTGGGCTCCTGGACAAGAACTGCCACCTTCTTCGGCTGTCCTTTGAGGAGCAGCAGCCCCAGAAGGATGGTGGGAAAGACAGAGCTGGTACCCAGGGAGGTGAGGAGAGCCAGAGCCGGAGGGAGGATGAGCCGAAGACTGAGAGACAGGGTGGAGTCCAGCCCCAGGCCGGAGATGGAGCCCAGACCCCAAAAGAGGAAAAAGCCCAGACAACCCGAGAAGAGGGAGCCCAGACCTTGGAGGAGGACAGGGCCCAGACACCCCACGAGGATGGAGGACCCCAGCCCCACAGGGGTGGCAGACCCAACAAGAAGAAAAAGTTCAAAGGCAGGCTCAAGTCAATTTCCCGGGAGCCCAGCCCAGCCCTGGGGCCGAATCTGGACGGCTCTGGCCTCCTCCCCAGACCCATCTTTTACTGCAGTTTCCCCACACGGATGCCTGGAGACAAGCGGTCCCCCCGGATCACTGGGCTCTGTCCCTTCGGTCCCCGGGAGATCCTGGTGGCAGATGAGCAGAACCGGGCACTGAAACGCTTCTCCCTCAACGGCGACTACAAGGGCACCGTGCCGGTCCCTGAGGGCTGCTCCCCTTGCAGCGTGGCTGCCCTGCAGAGCGCAGTGGCCTTCTCCGCTGGCGCACGGCTCTATCTCATCAACCCCGACGGCGAGGTGCAGTGGCGCAGGGCCCTGAGCCTCTCCCAGGCCAGCCACGCGGTGGCGGCACTGCCTAGCGGGGACCGCGTGGCTGTCAGCGTGGCGGGCCACGTGGAGGTGTACAATATGGAAGGCAGCCTGGCCACCCGGTTCATTCCTGGGGGCAAGGCCAGCCGGGGCCTGCGGGCGCTGGTGTTTCTGACCACCAGCCCCCAGGGGCATTTCGTGGGGTCGGACTGGCAGCAGAATAGTGTGGTAATCTGTGATGGGCTGGGCCAGGTGGTTGGGGAGTACAAGGGGCCAGGCCTGCATGGCTGCCAGCCGGGCTCCGTGTCTGTGGATAAGAAGGGCTACATCTTTCTGACCCTTCGAGAAGTCAACAAGGTGGTGATCCTGGACCCGAAGGGGTCCCTCCTTGGAGACTTCCTGACAGCCTACCACGGCCTGGAAAAGCCCCGGGTTACCACCATGGTGGATGGCAGGTACCTGGTCGTGTCCCTCAGTAACGGGACCATCCACGTCTTTCGGGTCCGTTCTCCGGACAGTTAAAGGGGCTAGGACTAGGGTGGGAGGGAGGGGGGAGGGAGAGGGCAGGAAGGAGGCAGAGCTGTCCGTGGGAGGTGGAGGCCGAGGACATTTTCCTGAAGGGCAGGGGTTGGCAACTTTTCAACATGGAGTGCCAAACTGCTAACCCGTCTTCTAGTGTGTGAGAATAGGGACCAAGGTGGTGGCGTGACCTTAACTCTCAGAAGCAGAGGAGGCAGGTGGGTGGAGGGGGATGCTGGGAGTTCACCTGCCTCTTGCTTTTTGTGGGTGGCTGCTGCCACCACCGCCGCTGCTATATAGTTTAGGTTTCTGAGGTTTGTGAGCCTGTCCTGCTTTGCATTCTTCAAAACCATTCCTGATAGAGTAGCCGAGGGAGAGTCTTGGGGCCAAGAAGGGCCCAGGGTGGGTCAGGCGTGTGCATTGTGGAACAGAGCTGAGACCCCGGCCCCCCTTGGACTGGCACAGGGTCCTACAGAGTCAGAGGAGGCCTGAGATTTCGAATGGGCAATGAATGGCCTCTTCTGCCAGCCACAGGCAGGATGCTCCTGTGATCACGGCATCCCCTGGCGGTAGTACAGGGTGGGCTTGCGGGAGGGTCTGCAAGTGCAGACAGCAGCTGGGGCCAAAGAGGTGTTAGGTTCAAAGGCTGCGAAGCGAATAGGCTACTGGAAAACCAAACCCAACAGAATTCACGTCCAAAAATCCACGTTCTCCATCGCTTCTCAGCCTTTTGGCTAAGATTAAGTATTAAAAAAAAAACCAGGCTCTGCCAGGCGCAGTGGCTCATGCCTATAATCCCGGCACTTTGGGAGTCTGTGGCAGGAGGATTGCTTGAGGCCAGGAGTTTGAGACCAGCCTGGGCAACATAGAGAGACCCCATCTCTACAAAAGATTAAAAATTAGCTGCGTGTAGTAGCATATGCCTTTCAACGTAGCTACTCAGGAGGCTGAGGTGGGAGGATCCCTTGAGCCGAGGAGTTTGAGTCTGCAGTGAGCTATGATCGCACCACTGCATTCCGGACCCCATCTCGAAAAAAAAAAAAAAAAACAGAAACAACAGAAAAAGCAGGTTATCCATCACTTCTCAGCTAAGATCAAGTGTTAAAATAAATAAATAAATAAATAAATAAATAAATAAATAAATAAATAACAAGTTATGAGTGTCAGAGCAGGGGAGTCCTCCACGCAGCCACGGAGCCAGTCTGAGGGAAGAGGTACATAGGATAGAAAAATCTCTAGGCTCCAATGCTTCTGTTTCGGTGTCTTTCCATTTCCCAGGGTCTATGTGTTGCCTTCTCTTCATTTTCCAGCAAAATTCCTTTTGAGATATGTTGGCCTTCACTCGGCTGAACTAGGGGGTGAAGGAAGGTTGTCCTCTGTGGGCCACTATTGCTGGGGAAACAGCTAAACCCTGCAGGCCAAGTGGAACTTGGAGGTGCCAAGAAAACCTAGAAGGTGCAATGGGGCTGCGATGGATAGAGGTGTCAAACCAGAAGGGAGGAACCCGTCGGAGGTGGGCTGTGACCACCGGACCTTTTCATAAGTGGTGGCAGTGGTAGAATTGAGGGGGCAAGTAGGCTTGGAGAATGTTTTTAGCCAGGGGCTGTTGAGAGATGGCAGAAGGGGGTCTTAATGTGGGGACTGTGGACAGTGGGGCATTTGTGGGAACCAGAGGGATTTTGGACAAGTCCAGATGGAATGTGCAGGGCATAGGTAGAGGGAAAAGAAAATCCCTTTCTGGGAAAACCATTTCTTGTTTATTGAAACAATGCGGGACATCATCAAAGTCCGGGTGGACACATTCCATTATCTACAAATTACAAAGGTAGGCACAGCAAAGAATAATGAAGATTATAAGAAAACCAAGCGCCAGGCATGGTGACTCAAGCCTGTAATCCCAGCACTCTGGGAGGCTGGGGTGGGTGGATCACTCAAGGTCAGGAGTTCGAGACCAGCCTGGCCAACATGGAGAAACCCCATCTCTACTAAAAATACAAAAATTAGCTAGTGGGAGCGGGCGTCTGTAATCCCAGCTACTTGGGAGGCTGAGGCAGGAGAATCATTTGAACCCAGGAGGTGGAGGTTGCAGTGAGCTGAGATCGCACCATTGCACTCCAGCCTGGGTAACAAGAATGAAACTCCATCTCAAAAAAAAAGAAAAAGAAAAGAAAGAAAGAAAACCAAGGTCCCTCTCCCTCTCCCTCTCCCCACGGTCTCCCTCTCCCCCTCCCCACGGTCTCCCTCTCCCCACAGTCTCCCTCTCCCTCTCTTTCCACGGTCACGGTCTCCCTCTGATGCCAAGCCGAAGCTGGACTGTACTGCTGCCATCTCGGCTCACTGCAACCTCCCTGCCTGATTCTCCTGCCTCAGCCTGCCGAGTGCCTGCGATTGCAGGCGCGTGCCGCCACGCCTGACTGGTTTTCGTATTTTTTTTGGTGGAGACGGGGTTTCACTGTGTTGGCCGGGCTGGTCTCCAGCTCCTAACCACGAGTGATCCGCCAGCCTCGGCCTCCGGAGGTGCCGGGATTGCAGACGGAGTCTCGTTCACTCACTGCTCAATGTTGCCCAGGCTGGAGTGCAGTGGCGTGATCTCGGCTAGCTACAACCTCCACCTCCCAGCCGCCTGCCTTGGCCTCCCAAAGTGCCGAGATTACAGCCTCTGCCTGGCCACCACCCCCTCTGGGAAGTGAGGAGCGTCTCTGCCTGGCCGCCCATCGTCTGGGATGTGAGGAGCCCCTCTGCCCGGCTGCCCAGTCTGGGAAGTGAGGAGCGCCTCTTCCTGGCCGCCATCCCATCTAGGAAGTGAGGAGTGTCTCTGCCCGGCCGCCCATCGTCTGAGATGTGGGGAGCACCTCAGCCCCGCCGCCCCGTCTGGGATGTGAGGAGCGCCTCTGCCCGGCTGCGACCCAGTCTGGGAGGTGAGGAGCGTCTCTGCCCAGCCGCCCCGTCTGAGAAGTGAGGAGCCCCTCCGCCCGGCAGCCACCCCGTCTGAGAAGTGAGGAGCCCCTCCGCCTGGCAGCCACCCCGTCTGAGAAGTGAGGAGCCCCTCCACCCGGCAGCCGCCCCGTCTGGGAGGGAGGTGGGGGGTAAGTCCCCGCCCGGCCAGCCGCCCCGTCCGGGAGGTGGGGGGGCGCCTCTGCCCGGCCGCCCCTTCTGGGAGGTGAGGAGCCCCTCTGCCCGGCCACCACCCCGTCTGGGAGGTGTACCCAACAGCTCATTGAGAACGGGCCATGATGACGATGGCGGTTTTGTGGAATAGAAAAGGGGGAAAGGTGGGGAAAAGATAGAGAAATCAGATTGTTGCCGTGTCTGTGTAGAAAGAAGTAGACATGGGAGACTTCATTTTGTTCTGTACTAAGAAAAATTCTTCTGCCTTGGGATGCTGTTGATCTATGACCTTACCCCCAACCCCGTGCTCTCAGAAACATGTGCTGTGTCCACTCAGGGTTAGATGGATTAAGGGCGGTACAAGATGTGCTTTGTTAAACAGATGCTTGAAGGCAGCATGCTCCTTAAGAGTCATCACCACTCCCTAATCTCAAGTACCCTGGGACACAAACACTGTGGAAGGCCACAGGGTCGTCTGCCTAGGAAAACCAGAGACCTTTGTTCACTTGTTTATCTGCTGACCTTCCCTCCACTATTGTCCTATGACCCTGCCAAATCCCCCTCTGCGAGAAACACCCAAGAATGATCAATAAAAAATTTAAAAAAAAAAAAAAAAAGAAAACCAGAAGATGGGAAAACCATGCAGAATTGATTTGACGAGGAAAGCCTTGGTCTCTAATACATGCAGTGACTAGAACAGTATTTGGTCAAAGAACCACATAAGCTCTGTACCCTGGAGGAAATGTATGCAGGCAAGGACTAGTAAAATAAAAAATAATAATAATTAAAAAAAAAAAAGAAAGAAAGGCTGGACGCGGTGGCTCATGCCTGTAATCCCAGCACTTTGGGAGGCTGAGGTGGGTGGATCACCTGAGGTCAGGAGTTCGAGACCAGCCTGGCCACTATGGTGAAACCCCGTCTCTACTAAAAATACAAAAATTACCCGGGTGTGGTGGCGCATGCCTGTAATCCCAGCTACTGGGGAGTCTGAGGCAGGAGACTCGCTTGAACCTGGGAGGCAGAGGTTGCAGTGAGCCGAGTTCACCCCATTGCGCTCCAGCCTGGGTGTCACAGTGAGACTCTGTCTCAAAAAAATAATAAATAAATAATTAAATCCACTTGCAGTGGTCAAAAATAAATGTTAAATAAATGGGTGAGAAATCTTGTGGAGAAATAGACTCCTGGCACTATAAAAATGATGCTTCCTGGAGAATAATTTGGCTAGACTTTGCAAGAATGACAAAAATGATTATAAGAATCAGTTGTCTCACTTTGGGGAATACATTCCGGGAAAATAATGTAAGAGAAAAAATATTTGCATACAGACATTTGAGGCTGCTCTGTATATTACAGGCAAGAACTGGAAACTGTTCAGCTGCAGGGTGACAGCTAACTAGATTGTGGTTTATTAGGGGAATGAGCCTTTCTTTGTGTATGACAACTATGAAAACTATTGAGAAGAAATAGTTACGTGATACAGTCATAATCCTCAAAAACGGAGAATCAGGAATTATGATCAAATAGTGATAGTAACGAGGAAAACATCTGTCTAAATAATTACTGAGTAGAAATAGGTTCGGAATTTGTAAATAGTCATTAATTTGGGAGATTGGGGTTTTTTTTGTTTTTTGTTTGTTTTTCATTATTTTGTGCTATTATTCATACGTGTACATTTCTACTTCAGTTTTTATTATCCATTACATAACATACATGCTTGATTATTTGCTTCAAGGAAATACACCTTTATAAGTAACACTCAATAACTACTGGGTTTGAGAATGAAGGTGTCAGAATGAATGAGATTGTCCTATGAGAGAAGAGGCAGGAGCCAGGGAGGAGGATCCCACCCGGCCGGGGCTCAGCCAGGAGGCAGGGCCATTGGGGCAGGGTGGCAGTCCAAGGAACCGCTCTGGGAAGGTTTGCAAAGGTCGGGGTCCCCCCTGCCAGGTGATCAAATTATCGTGGAGTGTCTGGAAGGCGGGGGAAGTTTTGTTGAGTTCACCAAATAACTCAGACCAACTGGAAACCAAGTGGAGTTTCTACAGGACCAACTAGAATAGGGATCAGCTACATGGGGGCGGGGGGAGGGGGGCAGGGAATGGTGTCTGTCTTCATTGCAGCTCTGTCTACAGAGCCAGCACTGTGATACCTCATAGTAGGTGCTCAGTGAATGTCTGTGAAGTGAATTACTATCTAGACAGGGATGAGACTGGTATGACTCTCCAAAGCTTTCCCATCTCCAAAACCTCGGCTTGTGGGGAATCTCCAGTAGGGGGCACTGTGGACACGGTTCAGCACCTGCCTCCCAAGGCTGGGCTCCGCGTCAAAAAAAAAAAAAAAAAAAAAAGAGACTGAGCCAGGTGCAGTGGTCACTCCTGTTATCTCAGCACTTTGCGTGGCCAAGGCGGGAGGATGTCTTGAGGCCAGGAGTTCAAGACTAGGCTGGGCAACATAGCAAGACCCCATCTCTACAAAAAAATTTTTAAATTAGCCAGAGGTGGTGGCATGCACCCGTAGTCCCAGCTGCTCGGGAGGCTGAGGCAGAAGATTGCTCGAGCCCAGGAGTTCAAGGCTGCAGTGAGCTCTGATTGTGCCACTGCACTCCAGCCTGAGTGACAGAGCAAAACCTGGTTTCCTAAGGGGGGGATAAAAGAGGGAGAGATGAGATCGGGGTGTCCCGCTTCTGTGCATGTGGAGGGGGTAACTGGGAACCGTGTACTGTAGGGGATCGCACACCTTGGGGTGGAAACAGCAGCTCTCCGGAGTTGCATGGGAGCCATGGGCAGTGGTCCTGGCTGGTGAAATGATTCTAGCCATGTGGCCCACCCAGGGGGCAAAACAATAGAGACCTTCAGAAATGAAACGTCACCTGGCTGCAAGAAGATAGTCCCACAGGCGCCCTAGAGATGGGGACGCCAAGTGCCTTCTCGGGAAGCTGTAAGAATCCACAGGGCATTGTAAGATGGAGGGAAATATTAAGTTTTCTTCGTAAAGAGGTGAGGGGGTCTAGAGCAGCAAAGGACACTGGAAAAATGAGAAACATGGATGGGAAGTGTTGCATTGAGCATAATTTGGAGGTAAAATCTCCAACACTGTAACTGAGTGGCCTGGGGACCTGATAGAAAGCCCTGCTCAGGACTAAGGCAGAGTTCCCAGTTATATCGCAGATACAAAGAGACCAGGAACACGCTTGTAATCACAGCACTTAGGGAGGCTGAGGTGGGTGGATGACCTGAGGTCAGGAGTTCGAGACCAGCCTAGCCAACATGGTGAAACCCCCATCTCTACTAAAAATACAAAAATTAGCCAGGCGTGGTGGCACATGCCTGTAATCCCAGCTACTCAGGAGGCTGAGGTGGGAGAATCGCTTGAGCCCGGGAGGCAGGGGTTGCAGTGAGCTGAGATCGTACCACTGCACTCCAGCCTGGGCAACAGAGTGAGACCCTGTCTCAAAAAGAAAAAAAAAAAAAAAGAGAGAAATCAGGAAATCATGAAAGATACAGCAAAATGTTTTACCCCAGCCCACTGCACCACACCTGGGATTGTGACAATTAACTTGATAAATTGTTCCTTTTCCTGTTCGGAACTGACTAGGTTGTGCGTGGATGGACCAGTGAAAAGAAAATCCTGTTTGGGTAGGGAAGAGGGAAGTAGAAAACCTCTTTCGTATTCTTGGTGTCAAGAAATGGGAAGAGAATGAGGGAGCAGAGACCTGGGTTGAGTGCTGGCTCTGCACTAAACAGCTGTGTGATCTTGGTCTAGTGCCTTAACCTCTCTGAGCCTCAGTTTGTACATCAGTAACATTGGGATAATGACATCCACATGCCCACTTCACAGAGCTGCTGTGAGGACTGGATGAGAAATGTAGAGAAGTATTTCGGACACCATAAAGCTCAAATACAAGGTGTTGGTTAGGAAAAGTTTCAACTGACTTGTACCCACCTGATACCCCTCCATCAGCATAAGCGTGTATGAGGATGTTAGGTACATGTGTTGTGAGTGAAAGCTCTGGAACACCCGAGTAGAGCTTTCTGCAAATCAGCTTCTCCTTCAGAGGAGACCATTTTGTTTTGCTTTCCAGCAGTTACTTGAAGAAGCCTTATCTGAAGTCACAACAGTGACTTCAGGAATAGAAGGGACCAATGGCCAGCTTGCTGAAATGTAATGCCATTCTTAAAAGCCAGCTAAGAATCAGACCATATTAGTTAAGGACCCATAATGGTAGACATTTAGAAAAAGTGAAAAATGGCAAGAGTGGCCCAATCTTTTGAGAGTTTAGAGAAAATATCATTTGGAAAGGGAGTAGCTCTCCTTCTATTTTAGCCTTATTATTACGGTATCTATAAAGCAATGCCATATTCTAAATCTGCAGAAATAAAATTCTAAGGGGCGAAAGTCCAAGGCAGAAGTCAAAAGTTTTGCAAGGAAACTGATGAGGTTGCTGACCTGAGCTGGGCCGGGTTGAACAGGCGAGTGCCAAGATCAAGGTCTCTGATTGTCTCTCCTTGAAAGGTAAGCAGAGAACTAGGGCTATCCCATAAATTAAGTGGGAGATTGGAAAGGGGTGCGGACTTCTGTATTGGGGAGAAGGTCTTGGATGAACTGGGGCAGAGAACTGCCAGAGAGAGTACCTAGGAATACGTTGTTAGCAGGAGAAAGACCAAGTTCAGATGCAGACTTGGGAAAGTAGGTAACTTGACCAAAGGTAGCAAAATTAGACTACCCAACTGGATTGTGAATGCAGTTTATGAAATGGATCAGGACAGGAGCAAAAATAGATTTTCTAGAAACTGCAGACTCCTGTGATTGGAGCAGTATACAAAGTACAGCAACATCAGACTAGATCTCACCTGAGGTGCTGGGTGAGAAATCTTAGGGACCAGATGGAAGAGGGCCTGTGTATAAAGACATTAGGAAGGAGGTTTGGGAAGGTTTGGGAGGGCAGCCTCACTTGTCTCCAGAGAAAGTTAGAACTGGTTGACTTAGCAACCAAGGGACACTGGGTCAAAGACGAGGAATCAGGACGTCGGTGCCTAGTGACTGAGCGCCAGCCCAGCCCATTTCTCTACATTGCCATGGGCTAAACCCAGTGTGCTGTAAACTCTTCAGTTCCTTTGGTTATGGATTTTGTATCTTTTCTGTGTTTCTTAATAAAGTTCTTTTGAAAAATGGGAACCTTTCTCAGATGGGAATTTTGTATCTTTCCTCTGTTTCTTAATAAAGTTCTTTTGAAAAATTGGAACCTTTTCTCAGAAGGGTTTATGGATACGGGGAACCTTTTTTTTTTTTTGAGACGGAGTTTCGCTCTTGTCGTCCAGGCTGGAGTGCAGTGGCACGATCTTGGCTCACTACAACCTCCACCTTCCAGGTTCAAGCAATTCTCCTGCCTCAGCCTCTTGAGTAGCTGGGATTATAGGCACAAGCCAACACGCCCGGCTAATTTTTGTACTTTTGGTAGAGACGGGGTTTCACCATGTTGACCAGGCTGGTCTAGAACTCCTGACCTCAAGTGATCCACCCGCCTCAGCCTCCCAAAGTGCTGGGATTACAGGCGTGAGCCACTGCGCCCGGCTGGATACAGGGAACCTTTAACAACCAGGCCCAGATAGTGAAGGAAATCAGGTCATCAAAGCCACCCAATGGTAGGTAGCTCCCAGGGTGGCCACACAGATTCCTTGGGGACATTGCAGAAGCATGCACCTTCTGGGTGGGAACCAGTAGGTGATCTGGCCCATGCTGGCCCGTGCAGGGCTCCACCTGGGCACACGCAGGTATGATATGCAGGAAGTACATGAGGGACCCAGGTCATGGTGGCTGTGCCCACCACGTGGGGCTTTGTTTTGGGGTTTGTGGAAGCCAAACAAGCACCTGTGGATACCTTCCCTTTTCTATTTTTTCTATTTATTTTTTTGAGACGGAGTCTCTCTCTGTCATCCAGGCTGGAGTGCAGTGGCGTAATCTCGGTTCACTGCAACCTCCACCTCCCGAGTTCAAGTGATTCTCCTGCCTCAGCCTCCCGAGTAGCTGAGATTACAGGCACCCACCACCATCCCCTGCTAATTTTTGTATTTTTAGTAGAGACAAGATTTCACCATATTAGCCAGGCTGGTCTCCAGCTCCTGACCTTGTGATCTGCCTGCCTTGTCCTCCCAAAGTGCTGGGATTACAGGCGTGAGCCACCGTACCTTGCCCCCTTTTTTTATTTTTTATTTTGTTTTTTGAGACAGGGTCTCACTTTGTCGCCCAGGCTGGAGGGCAGTGGTGCGATCTCGGCTCACTGCAGCCTCAACCTCCAGGGCTCAAATGATTCTCCTGTCTCAGTCCCTCAAGTAGCTGAGATTACAGGCACTCACGACCATACCTGGCTAATTTTTGTAGAGATGGCATTTTGCCATGTTGGTCAGGCTGCTCTCAAACTCCTGGGCTCAAGCGATCTGTCCGCCTCGGCCTCCCAAAGCACTGGGATTACAGGCGTGAGCCACCGCATCCAGCTGCATCTGTGGGTACTTTCCAGCCTGTGGCATTTGGGGTCCTCCCTGCAGGGGCGGGGGTTCTAGGAACATCTACCTACTGGCCAAACCCACTCCCCTAACCTGGTATCCAAGAGCCCCCAAAAAAGCTTCCTTTCTCTCCCCTCCAAGTTTTCCCAAAGAGGAAGAGGAATGATCTCAGCCTCTGGCCTCCCCATCAAATACAGGAGAACCGATAGCAGTGGCTGAGATCTTGCCTTCGCCTGCTCCCCATCCATTGACTCCCAGAAGCCTTCACATTCTGTTACATATGAGAAAACCAACCGAGGCTTGGCGAGGCTTGCTCAGAATAAGTCGATTTCAATTTAGACTGAAAACTGTCTGACTCCAAAGCTGCCCTTCCTAGCACCCAATGCCCAGTTCTCTGCCTTCTCAAGCAGCTCAAATCCTGGCGGAGTCACTTGAGCCTATCTGTATCTCTGTTTCCTCATTTATAAGATGAGTGAGTGGATGAAATAAGATCTGAGATGCTAAGCTGGGTACAGTGGCTCACGCCTGTAATCCCGGCACTTTGGGAGGCCAAGGTGGGCAGATCACCTGAGATTGGGAGTTGAAGACCAGCCTGACCAACATGGTGAAACCCCGTCTCTACTAAAAATACAAAATTAGCCAGGTGTGGTGTCGCATGCCTGTAATCTCAGCTACTTGGGAGGCTGAGGCAGGAGAATTGCTTGAACCCGGGAGGCAGAGGTTGCAGTGAGCCAAGATGGCACCTTTGCACTCCAGCCTGGGAAGCAACAGTGAAACTCCGTCTCAAAAAAAAAAAAAAAAAGATCTGAGATGCTGCCCCGTGCTAATAAACCAGGCCCTGGTCCCTATTAGGAGAGGTCTGGAATTTTGACCTAAGGGGGATGCTCAGAGACACACCATGCACCCTGCTGGCATCCTGTTCAAGGCCCCCAAGACGGAGATGGAGAGACACAATGACAAGCGGGGAGGGAATGCTTTGAATGGCTTGGCGGGGGAGAGGGCCCTCGGCTGCCGGTGACAGCCTGAATAAGAATTCTGCAATTCATCCTCTGATGACTCAGCCAGTTGGACCGGCGCCTCTGCCAACCCTGGGGAGCATGAGTCAGCAGCTGAGGGGGCCGATGGCAGGAGAGATCGCTGTGGTCCATGTGAGCGGTGACTGTAGGGAGAACGGCCTGTTCCCAGCTCCTAACCCCAAGGCGGAGCATCTGCCTCTGCGGTCGGACACACACGGGCCTCAGGTTCTTAGCCACGTGGCCAAGCCTCCTCCCTCAGACCCGATCTCTCCTCCTTTGCACTAGTGCAGTCACAGCCCCAGAAATGCAGGGGTCACGTCTGCTCCCCACAGCCTTGGTGAGCAGCCGTATCTGCAACAAGAGACTCTGCTCCTCCCTCCTCTTCACTCTTTCCGTGGGGTTAGATTGGCCTCCCAAGGACAGCAACGAAGCCCATGCCGGAGAAGAGGAGAAGGAGGGACGTGGCGCAGGCTGGGTACATGGCTGGGCAGATGGCCACGGCGTCCTTCCCTGCTCCTGGGGGTTGGGGAATGGGTTTCTCGGGGGTTGATATTTTTGCTCAGGGGCCAACTCAGAAAACCTTTCTTCACACTTGGAAACAGCCGTATCTATGTTGCCTCCCGTGATCGTAGGTTAGGGATGGTCCATCCACTTATTCACTTATTAGAAGAAAACAGCCAAAGCAAGCCAAGGTGCAGCAGACCCCCGAGTCCAGAGAGCGGCTGGCGGCACAAGGCTGCAGAGTGAGGCACACACGCAGACCTCACCCCCTCCAGCAATGCCTGCCTGCCATGCCTGGCAGCTCTGATCATCATCTAACTTTTTTTTTTTTTTTTTTGAGACAGAGTCTCTGTCACCCAGGCTGGAATGCAGTGGTGCAATCTCAGCTCACTGCAACCTCTATCTCCCAGGTCCAAGTGATTCTCCTGCCTCAGCCTCCCGAGCAGCTGGAATTACAGGCACCCGCCACCATGCCCAGCTATTTCTTCTATTTTTAGTAGAGACGGGGTTTCACTATGTTGGCCAGGCTGGTCTGGAACTCCTGACCTTTAGTGATCCGCCTGCCTCAGCCTCCCAGAGTACTGGGATCACAGGCATGAGCCACCGCACCCGGCTTCACTGCCTAACTTAGATTGTTCACATGCAGCTCCTTCCCTGCCTACAAAACCCTTCAGGAGGACAAGGGCTTCTAATTCATAGTGGGCACTCCATAATCAGGTATTTTGGAGATATCTATTGGTTGAAATAACGAATGAGTGAATGTATGCTAAAGCCTAGTCACTTTCGTTCAGATCGCATATACACTCCAGGGCAGGTGGCAACTCTATTGAGGGGGTGAGACCCTTCTGCAAAAGAGATTTATTAATTATTCCTTTCCTTGGAAGGGAGGCATGAGTAAGAATGAAGTTATTTAAGCTCAGTGGCTCATGCCTGTCATCCCAGAGCTTTGGGAGGCGAAGGAAGGAGGATTGCTTGAACCCAGGAGCTCGAGACCAACCTGAGCACTATAGCGAGACACCGTCTCTACAAAAAGTTTAAAAATTGGCTGGGTGTGGTTGTGTGCACTTATAATCCCAGCTACTTGGGAGGCTGAGAGCAGGAGGATCGCTTGATCCTGGTAGGTGGAGGTTGCAGTAAACTGAGATTGTACCACTGTACTCCAGCCTGGGTGACAGAGCGAGACCCTGTCTCAAAACAAAAGAAACAGAAAGATAATAACCCCTCCCTGCTGGGCTTTTTATTTTTCCATACCTCTCTAACCTTCTAACATACTCTACCCTTTCATTATGTATTCTGCTTATTGTTACCGATTTTCAACTCCTGTAGAATGCAAGCCCCATGAGGACGGGGGACTTTGTTTTGTTCACTGATAGGTCCGGAATAGTGCCTGGGCTATAGTACATGCAGAATGAGTGAATGAGTGAATGTATGCAGGAATGAGAGTGGGATGCAGTGTACATTTCCTCCCAGCCAGGCTCCTTTCTGCCTGCCATGCATACCACATGGATTCTCTTTTGGTCCTCTCAGGAATTCTATGTGGGGGGGTATCACTCCCATCCCCATTTTATTTTTTTTATTTTTTTATTTTTGAGATGGAGTTTTGCTCTTTCGCCCAGGCTGGAGTGCAGTGGTGCGATCTCTGCTCACTGCAACCTCTGCCCCCGCAGGTTCAAGCGATTGTCCTGCCTCAGCCTTCCGAGTAGCTGGGATTACAGGCATGTGCCACCACAGCCGGTTAATTTTTGTATTTTTAGTACAGACGGGATTTCACCATGTTGGTCAGGCTGCTCTCAAACTCCTGATCAGCCTCAAGTGATCCACCCGCCTCAGCTTCCCAAAGTGCTGGGATTACAGGCGTGAGCCACCACTCCTGACCATCCTCGTTTTAAAGATGAGGAAGGTAGCCGGGTGTGGTGGCTCATGCCTATAATCCCAGCACTTTGGGAGCCGTAGCCTGTGTATCGCTTGAGCCCAGGAGTTTGAGACCAGCCTGGGGAACATGGTGAAATCCCATCTCTACAAAAAATACAAAAAATTAGCCAGGTGTTGTGGTGTGTACCTGTAGTCTCAGCTACTTGGGAGGCCGAATTGGGAGGATCATCTGAGTCCGGGAGGTTGAGGCTGCGGTGAGCCATGATTACACCACTGCACTCCATCCTGGGCTACAGAGCTAGACCCTGTCTCAAAAACAAACAACCAAAGAAATAGGCAGCGTGCGGTGGTTCATGCCTGTAAACCCAGCACTTTAGGAGGCCAAGGCGGGAGGATCACAAGGTCAGGAGTTCGAGACCAGCCTGGCCAATATGGTGAAACCCCATCTCTACTAAAAATACAAAAAAAATTAGCTGGACTTGGTGGCAGACGCTTGTAATCCCAACTACTCGGGAGGCTGAGGCAGGAGAATTGCTTGAACCCGGGAGGTGGAGATTGCAGTGAACTGAGATCACGCCACTGCACTCCAGCCTGGTGACAGAGCAGGACTCTGTCTCGAAAACAAACAAACAAAAAAACCATGAGGAAGGTGAGGCTAGAGAGATTATGCAACAAGGTCACCAGTAGTTAGGCAGAGGTGAAAGTCCACATGGCCACTCCTGGGCCAACTTCACCACACCCTGGGGGTCTGCACAAGAGACCTTCCGGGAATGCCACACCCCACTTAATCTGCCCAGGGTATTTCTCTATCTCCCTGCCCACCAATTTCATATGTGATCCCATTCCATCCCACAAAATATATCTGTGCCCTGAGGTACAGTTTCCCCTCAGCTAAGATTTTTTCCTGGTGGGAAAACAGGGAGTTCATGGAGACATAGAGGCAGCCTAGGACTGGGCAGGTGAGGTGTAAGGAGAGTGGGTCTGGGTTCAAGCTGGCCCGAGGCTCCCAGGCCTGGCACCCCCTGCCTTCCACCTGCAGAACGGGTCTTCAGAGGGAGGTATGTCTTGGAGCAGAGGGGTTTTGGGGTGGGCAGAGCTGTCCCTACAAGTTCAGCTCCAGGCAGCAGGAAATCCACAGAAATGTGAACAGGGGTTGGGTGCGGTGGCTCACGCCTATAATCCCAGCACTTTGGGAGGGCCAGGCAGGCAGATCATTTGAGGTCAGGAGTTGAAGACCACCCTGGTCAACATGGTAAAACGTCATCTCTACTAAAAATACAAAAATCAGGCTGGGAGCAGTGGCTAATGCCTGTAATTCCAGCACTTTAGGAGGCCATGGCGGGTGGATCACTTGAGGTCAGGACCAGCCTGGCCAACATGGTGAAACCCCATTTCTACTAAAAACAGAAAAATTAGCCGGGCCTGGTGGCACACGCCTGTAATCCCCGATACTCGGGGGGCTGAGGCTCAAGAATCGCTTGAACCGGGAGGTGAAGTTTGCAGCAAACTGAGATCGCGCCATTGCACTCTAGCCTGGGCGGCAGAGTGAGACTCTATCTGAAGAAAAAACAAAAAACAGAAAAACAAAAACAAACAAACAAAAAATTGGCCAGATTAAGTGGGGTGTGGCTTCCCCGGAAGCCTTCATGCGCAGGCTTTGCCAGGGCTGACAAAGTTGTCCCAGGCTGGCCACGTGGGCTTTGATCTCTCCCCAACTATTTGCTCCCGTGTGATCCCTGGAGAGAGGAATGGAGACACTTGAATATCAGCAACAGGGGGCAGGATGCAGATCCTCCCTGCTCAGGAAGACACGCGTGGGTGTCTCCACCCACGGGAGAGCCTGTTGCAGACGCTGGAGAGAGCTCCTGGTGCCTCCTGTGGGGGCTCCTGCACTAGGCCAGGGAAGGGCCTCCTCTTTGGTGTTTTTTTTTTTTACGTTTATGTTTATGTTTATTTTTCGAGATAGGGTCTTGCTCTGTTGCCCAGGCTGGAGTGCAGCGGTGCGATCTCAGCTCACTGCAACCTCTGCCTCCCGGGTTCAAGCGATTATCCTGCCTCAGCCTCCAGAGTAGCTGGGACTACAGGCCCCTGCCACCATGCCCGGCTAAGCTTTGTATTTTTAGTAGATTTTAGATTTTACCATGTTGCCCAGGCTGGTCTCAAACTCCTGACCTCAGGTGATCCGCCCACCTCAGTCTCCCAAAGTGTTGGGATTACAGGCTTGAGCCACCACACCCAGCCTCCTTGGTGTTTAGATGGGGAAGGGGGTGTATCTCTGTGATCTGTCAGGGTGTTCCCAGGCAGGGCACTAGGCCAGCTCCTGCCTCATCAAAGGATCAAGACTGGAATTTCCCTCCATTTCCTATCATTTTAGTCCTCATCTGAGGACCACAGCTGCCAAGTCTGTCTCTCACGAGCACATGCTGGGCATAGGTGAGGGGCAGAGCCCTACATAAGCACCCCTATGCCCTGTCCAACCTCCCTCCAGAAGCCCCTGTCCTCAGACAGAAGGTGCATCCTCTCCACTTTGGGTCCTTCTCCCCTTCCAAGAAAGGGGTTCAGGGCAAGGAGAGCTTAACGCAGCTCCACCACTCACTAACTGGGTGACGTCTGCAGAGGTTACTTAGCCTCTCTGAACCTCTGTTCTTCGTCTGTAAAATGATCACAGTAAGATATGCCACGGGGTTCCTGGAATAAATGAGATTAATAACATAAACAAACCAGGTGCAGTGACTTATGCCTGTAATTCCAGCTACTCAGGAGGTCGAGGCAGGAGGATCACTTGAGCCCAGGAGTTCAAGACCAGCCTGGGCAACATAGTGAGACCCTGTCTCTACAAAATACTTTTTTCTTTTTTGAGACAGGATCTCGCTCTGTCAGCCAGGCTGGAGTGCAGTGGTGCAATCTAGGGTCACTGCAACCTCTGCCTCCTGGGTTCAAGCCATTCTCCTGCCTCAGCCTCCTGAGTAGCTGAGATTACAGGTGCCCGCCACCATATCCAGCTAATTTTTGTATTTTTAGTAGAGACGGGGTTTCACCATGTTGGCCAGATTGGTCTCAAACTTCTGACTTTAAGTGATCCACCCTCCGGCCTCTCAAAGTGCTGGGATTACAGCCATGAGCCACTGTGCCTGGCCCATCTCTACAAAATATTTAAAAATTAACAAGGCATGGTGGTGCGTGCCTATAATCCCAGCTACTCAGGAGGCTGAGGTGAGAGGACCGTTTGAGTCTGGAAGTTTGAGGCTATAGTGAGCTATGATGGCATCCCTGCACTCCAGCCTGGATGACAGAGCAAGACTGTCTCTTAATAAAACAATAGGCCAGGCGTGGTGGCTTATGCCCATAATCCCAGCACTTTGGGAGGCCAAGGTGGGCGGATCTCCTGAGGTCAGGAGTTCGAGACCAGCCTGGCCAACATGGTGAAACCCTATCTCTACTAAAAATACAAAAATTAGCCTGGCGTGGTGGTGCTCACCTGTAATCCCAGCTATTCAGGAGGTTGAGACAGGAGAATCACTTGAACCTGAGAGGTGGAGGTTGCAGTGAGCCGAGCTTGCGCCACTGCACTCCAGCCTGGGTGACAGAGCAAGTCTCTGTCTCAAATAATAAATAAGTAAATAAATAAATAAATAAATAAATAAATAAATAAATATAACAAGGCCAGGGCGGGGTGTTGGATGATCCTAATCACTGCTGTTGTCTAGCAATGACAATCAGAGACATCCTCACCACTTGGAGACACATCTGTCCCATGGCCTGGACAGTGACATTTTCAGGACAGGACACCAACTCTTCTGAACAATTGGAGACCCCGTGCCAAGCATGATCTCTCTGGATTCCCCCCTTTCTGAAGCCTGCAGAACACCCTCCTAACGCCCGCAGAACGCCCTCCTCGAACTGGCATTTTCCTTCAGACGGACAGTGATGCTGTTGCTTCTCTAAGTTGCAATCACAATTGCGTCAGCTCCTCTGAGGTTCCTCCCAGGTCTCCTTAATTGGATTTGGAACATTTGCAGACAGACAGTCGCCTAAGGTAATTTCTAGAAGGCTAATATCCTCTCCTAAACTGAGTTTCTTCCTAATTAAGTTCTCAGAAGGAAATGTTCACTTTGGAGTACTTCACTGTTGGGCCCAAGCACTGCCCATTGTGCAGTATTCAGTTTATCTGTTGTTGGCTTTTTTTGTTTTTGTTTGTTTGTTTGTTTTAAGACAGGGTCTTGCTCTGTCGCCCAGGCTGAAGTGCAGTGGTGCGATCTCAGCTTACTGCAGCCTCCGCCTCCCAGGTTCAAGCAATTCTCCCACCTCAGCCTCCTAAGTAGCTGGGATTACAGGTACCTGCCACCATGCCCGGCTAATTTTTGTATTTGTAGTAGAGACGGGGTTTCACCATGTTGGCCAGGCTGGTCTCAAACTCCTGACCTCAGGTGATCCACACACCTCGGCCTCCCAAAGTGCTGGGATTACAGATGTGAGTCACCGAGCCCGGCCCGTTTTTGTTTTTTCAGAGATAGGGTCTCACTCTGTCGCCCAGCCTGGAGTGCAGTGGTGTGATCATAGCTCACTGCAGCCTCCAACTCTTAGGCTCAAGCAATCCTCCCACCTCAGCCTTCCGAGTAGCTGGGACCACAGGTGTGCGCCACCATGCCCAGCTAATTATTTTATTTTTTGTAGAGGAGGGATCTCATTGTGTTACCCAGGCTGGTCTTGAACTCCTGGGCTCAATTGATTCTCCCGTCTCAGCCTCCCAAAGTGCTGGGATTACAAGCATGAGCCACTGCACTTGGCCCATATCATGCAGTATTAAGGGGCATAGGAGGAAAGTGTAGACCCAAACAGTTCCTAACCCCTAAATTCTTACCATCCAGTAGGGAAAGCAAAATGAATACATGGCAGTATTTTTAGTAGAGACAGGGTTTCACCATGTTGGCCAGGCTGGTCTCAAACCCCTGACAATGGAAAGCAAGCCAGTGCTGAACTCTGTGTGTGATGCTGTGGGTCCTATTGCAAGAATTTTCAGGTTCAAAGGACAGACAGCAGAGGGTGGTTTGGGGGGAAAGGTGGAAGCCCTAGAAGGCTCTGTGGACCACAGATCTGCAAAGGAGGGGCAACATTCCAGAGAGGAGTGTGTGTGGCCAGAGACTGGCCACAAAAGACCCCCAGAAGTTGAAGTGGGGGCAGCGAGTGGACCTGCCTAATTGCAAGAGATGGGTGGCAAAAACAAAAATCAGATCTTGTGATGGGAGGAGAGGAACAGATGTGGCAAATCTAGATGTGCCCCCAACCCCGTGTTTACAGATAACTTCCCAGTTTCCCCTTTCACCCACACAGCTTCTGCTCATCTTCTGCAGAACAGGCACGGCGGGGTGGGGGCCGGGCGCAGTGGCTGACACCTATAATCCTAGCACTCTGGGAGGCCGAGGCAGGTGGATCACTTGAGGTCAGGAATTCGAGACCAGCCTGGCCAACTTGGTGAAACCTGTCTCTACTAAAAATACAAAAATTAGCCAGGCGTGGTGGCGCATGCCTGTAGTCCCAGCTACTTGGGAGGCTGAGGCAGGAGAATCGCTTGAACCCGGGAGGCGGAGATTGCAGTGAGCAGAAATCCCATCGCTGCACTCCAACCTGGGCGACAGGGCAAGACTCTGTCTCAAAAAAAAAAAAAAAAAAAAAAAAGAGGCACTGGGTTTGTTGGGAAACGTGGGGAGCCCTGGGGAGGCCCTGCAATTACCACAGCCCTGGCAGACGCCCATTACAAAAGCACAAACACACACACACACGCACGCACGCACGCACGCACGCTCATTCATCCAGCCAGCTGAACTAACGGTCTACTGGCCAGGAAAGCCCTGTTGGAGAGAGAGGGTGGGGAATCCCGCCCAGGCCAAGGGGGACAGCCCTGCTGCCTTCCACCTGCTGCAGAGCTGCTGACCGGCTCTGATTCAACCCGGAAAACCAGCCCGGTGTTTTGGACACAACATGACCTTTTACCTGTGGGCCTCTCGGGATTCTCAGAAACAGCAACAGGTGGGGGGTTGGGGGGTTCCCGAGCCTGGGGCTTTCCTTCTGGGCTCAGCCCCCGCCTCCGCCCCCACTTCCCTGATGAGCTGCTACCAAAGATAGACAAGAGCAAATGGAGTTTGGCATGTCATTTCCTGAAAGGATGGGGACTTGAAGACAAGGTCCCCTGGGCCCAGTTCCCGGAGTTTAGGTTCAAGAACGAGATGCTTGATCCACCCAAAGCAGAACGGCTTCTGCTAGCTCTAAATCGGTGGCTCAGAAAGAGAAGGGGGCTCCCAAACCTCCTAGACCCTAAAGCTCCTCTGTTGGTCTCTCTAATTTCCCTGGTGTCCCCTGTCCAGGAGCAAGGCCGTGGACACACAACAACTGCCTCTGCTTCCTGAGATGCTGATCCTTGGACCAAGCTGGCCAGTCCAGGGCTGAAGGGCTCAGGAGGAGGGAGAGGTCTCTGCCTGCAGGGCCCCAAGCATCTGCTGTCCCTGGCACGACCCGGGTTGTCTGGGTCTGGGGCCAGTCTCCTAGGGGAATGAGCTGGCAGGCTGGGTTGCACCCAGGGAGTGTGCCTGGAGGGAGACAGCCGTCGTGGTTCAGGCTGTGAATAACGGGAGCTTCATCTCTGCCCCAGAGCTTCAGGGAAGGGAGCACCTGGCACAGAAGTGACTAAGAGAGCAGGTCTGGGCGGGTAGCTGACGTGCAGCAAACAAGGGAATAGGAGGTTCCCCCAGGTTCCCACACACGGAGCAAATCCCACGGCCTGCCCTTTGGGGTCCTCCATGTCCAGACCCTCCAACCTGGTTTCTGCACACAACTGCTTCTCCAGGCTGAGAAGTCCTCCCGACCAGCCCCCAACCATACCCCTCTGCTCTATGCCAAGGTCACTGGACCCTTCCTTGTCTGCTCCAGGCCTCACACATCCCCTCTCTAGGGGCCTAATCTGATCTCATGTGTCACTCAAGAGCCTCTTGGTGTAAATCTCCTTAGAACCTTTTTTTTTGAAACAGGGTCTCACGACCAGGCACAGTGGCTCACGCTTGTAATCCCAACACTTTGGGAGGCCAAGGTGGGTGGATCACAAGGTCAGGAGTTCGAGACTAGCCTGGACAGCTTAGTGAAACCTCGTCTCTACTAAAAATACAAAATTAACTGGGCATGGCGGCAGGTGCCTGTAATCCCAGCTACTCAGGAGGCTGAGGCAGGAAAATCACTTGAACCCGGGAGGTGGAGGCTACAGTGAGCCGAGATGATGCCACTGCACTCCAGCCTGGGCTACAGAGTGAGAGTCTGTCTCTTTAAAAAAAGTTGTGAAGGAAGGGGCCAATGAAGGAACTCATAGGGAGCAGTGGGACACATGGTGAGGGGCTTGAAGTATCCTGGGTTGGGGATAGGGGACAGGCATGCAAGGGTCACGTCGGGGGAACAGCTGAGATACGGAGAAACAGGATGAAGTCTGGTTAAGAGCTGGGGCTGCTGGAGCCAGTCTCTCTCTTAGCTGAGTGACTTTGAGCAGGATAGCAAATCCTCTATCTGTCAGTTTCCTCATCTTTCAGATGAGAATAGGACCAACACCTTATTTTGTTATTTTAAGAGAAAGAGTCTCTCTCTGTCATCCAGGCTGGAGTGCAGTGGCATGATCATAGCTCACTGCAGCCTTGAACTCCTGTCCTTAAGCTACCCTCCCTCCTCAGCCTCCGGAGTAGCTGGGACTACAGGTGCATGCCACCACACCCAACTTTGGCAGACAGAGTCTTGCTGTGTTGCCCAGGCTGGTCTCCAATCCCTGGCCTCCAGTTCCTGGCCTCAAGTGATACTCCAGTCTCAGCCTCCCAAATTACTGGGATTACAGGAGTGAGCCCCCACATCTGGTCCCCAATACCCATTTTTAATTAATTATTTATTTATTTTATTTTTAATTTTTTCTTGAGATGGAGTCTCCCTCTGTCACCCAGGTTGGAGTACAGTGGTGTAATCTCGGCTCACTGCAACCTCCACCTCCCGGGTTCAAGCATTTCTCCTGCCTGAGTCTCCCTAGTAGCTGGGATTACAGGCACCCACGACCATGCCCTGCTAATTTTTATATTTTTAGTAGAGACGGGGTTTCACCATGTTGGCCAGGCTGGGCTTGAACTCCTGACCTTAAGCAATCTGCCTGCCTCAGCCTCCCAAAGTGCTGGGATTACAGGCGTGAGCCACCGTGCCTGGCTGTCAATAACCATTTCTTAGTTGTATGAAAATGAAATAGAATAATGAGTATGAAACAGGGCCTAGCAAACAGCAACTTATATGTATCTTAGCCCTGTTATTGCTGCAGTTTGGGGATGGGAACTTCAAAAACTCTAAAGAAAAGGCAAGCAGAGCCGGGTGTGATGGGTCATGCCTGTAATCCCAGCACTTTGGGAGGCCGAGGCTGGCAGATCACCTGAGGTCGAGAGTTCGAGACCAGCCTGACCAACATGGTGAAACCCCATCTCTACTAAAAATACAAAAATTAGCTGGGCGTGGTATGGGAGGCTGAGGCAAGAGAATTGCTTGAACCCGGGAGGCAGAGGTTGTGGTGAGCCGAGATCACGCCATTGCACTCCAGCCTGGGCAACAAGAGCGAAACTCCATCTCAAAAAAAAAAAAAAGACAAGTAGACCCTGAGAGCTGAAAAACAAATGGATTCGCTGATCAAAGCCACCTAAACAAATTACAGAAGCAACCACAAATCCAGACTAAGGCGGGCAGGAATTTTTAGACTCTTTGCCTCAATCTTCCCTCCAGCCCTGCCAGCATGGAAGACTGGCCTGGGGAATCCCAGGGGCACTGTGTCATTTCTTCTGTCCCTTCCAGATGGAAGCTTCTTTTCTAGCCCTGGGAGAAGGCTCATTCCTGCTCTGCTCAAGGCTAGCCTGGTCTGGGCCCTGAAAGAAAAGGAAATTGTCCCCTGTAGTACCACAGAGGGTGGCCCTAGACTGGCCTCTTTCACCCCTAATGGAGCTTTCCACAAGCTCTGGCTCCTGAAAATCCTGCCCTAAAACCTGGAGCCCACTGGGCATGGTGGCTCATGCTTGTAATCCCAGCACTTTGGGAGGCCGAAACAGGAGGATTTCTTAAGCCCAGGAGTTTGAGGCCAGCTTGAGCAACATAGCGAGACCCCATTTCTACAAAAATTTTTAAAAATTTTTTGAGTGTGCTGGGCGTGCTGGCGTGCGCCTATGGTCCCAGCTACTAGGGAGGCTGAGGTGGGAGGATCACTTGAGCCCGAGAGCTTGAGGCTGCAGTGAGCCATGATCATACCTCTGAACTCCAACCTGGGTGACAGAGAGAGACCCTGTCTCAAAACAAAATCGAAAACAAATGAACAAAAAAAAAACAAGGGCTGTCTTATTTGGTGGCCAGCAGCTGACTGGCCATTGAGGGCTATGGCCATTATGGCCTCAGCCACAGTGGAACCTCCTTAGCTGGATCCTCCTCCAGTTCTTCCCTTGATCCCCTGACTTTGGCAGTGGAATCCTGTTCCTCCCCATAGGAGCATATCAGCCTTGAAAGGCCAGAAAACAGTGCAGGTACCCATTTCTTCCAGCTGGTCAAACGCGGTGCCCCACCCAGCACTCCAGCCCTGCTTGGAAGACGCTAGATGCTGTAAGCTTCCCCAGGCCTGGGTTGTTTACCCCACTTGGGGCAGGAAGGCCCTGTCCCTTCCCTTGCCCCTGTGGGGATGACTCTATCCCCTACGCATTGTTTCCCTTCCGCTGGAATTTCTGTTCTTGAGGACTTCATGTTCTACCCCTCGCATAACGGTTTCCTCCTGTCCAGACAGGGCTGGCCACCAGCCAGGACCTTGACCATTCGTGCAGAGGATAGGGGCCGAACACAGCAAAGGGTTGAAGCAGGAAGAGGGAAGCTGGAATTCCTCCTTGGTCAGGGCCTTGGGGCCCCTTCTGCAGGGGCCTGCGGTGCATCCACTGTGGATGGGACTTCAGGCCCAGGCCACCACGCCAGAATACATATGTATATATATTTGTATTTTCTGTGGAGACGGTGTCTCACTATTTTGCCCAGGCCAGTCTCGAACTCCCAGGCTCAAGGGATCCTCCTGCCTTGGCCTCCCAAAGTGCTGGGATTACAAGCATGAGCCAATGCACCTGGTCCCCAATACCCATTTTTTTTAGTTTAGTTGTATGAAAATGAAATAAAATAATGCTATGAAACAGGGCCTAGCAAACAAACAGCAAGTGCTCTGTGTATACTAGCCCTGTTATTGCTGAAGTTAGGGGAAGGGAACTTCTAAAACTCTAAAGAAGGCCGGGCGCGGTGGCTCACGCGTGGAATCCCAGCACTTTGGGAGGCCAATGCAGGCAGATCAGTTGAGGCCAGGAGTTTGAGACCACCCTGGCCAATATGGCAAAACCCTGTCTCTACTAAAGATACCGAAAACAGCCGGGCGTGGTGGCGCATGCCTGTAACTCCAGCTATTCGGGAGGCTGAGGCAGGAGAATCGCTTAAACCTGGGAGACGGAGGTTGCCGTGAGCTGAGGTTATACCACTGCACTCCATAGCAAGACTTTGTCAAAAGAGAAAGAGAGAGAGAGAGAAAGAGAGAGAGAGAGAAAGAGCGAAAGCGAGAAAGAAAGAAAGAAAGAAAGAGAGAGAGAGAAAGAAAGAAAGGAAGAGAAAGAAAGAGAGAGAGAGAGAGAAAGAAAGAAAGAGAAAGAGAGAGAGAGAGAGAAAGAAAGAAAAGAAAGAAAGGAAGAAAGAAAGAACTGTAAAGAAAAAGCAAGCCAGCTGGACGCAGTGGCTCATGCCTGTAATCCTAGAACCTTGGGAGGCCGAGGCGGGTGGATCACCTGAGGTCAGGAGTTCAAGAGCAGCCTGACCAATATGGTGACACCCCATCTCTACTAGAAATAAAAAAATTAGCTGGACGTGGTGGCACGTGCCTGTAGTTCCAGCTACTTGGGAAGCTGAGACAGAAGAATTGCTTGAACCTGGGAGATAGAGCTTGTAGTGAGCCAAGATTGTGCCACTGCATTCCAGCCTGGGCAACAGAGGGAGACTCCATCTCAAAAATAAAATAATAATAATAATAATAAAATAAAAAGTAAGCTGGCCGGGCGCAGTATCTCACGCCTGTAATCCCAGCACTTTTAAAGGCCGAGGCAGGTGGATCACTTGAGGTCAAGAGTTCGAGACCAGCCTAACCAACAAGGTAAAACCCCGTCAACTCCACCTCTACTAAAAATACAAAATTAGCCGAGCATTATGGTGCACGCCTGTAATCCCAGCTACTTAGGAGGCTGAGGCAGGAGAATCACTTGAACCCGGGAGGCAGAGTTTGTGGTGAGTTGAGATTGTGCCATTGCACTCCAGCCTGGGCGACAGAGGGAAACTCCGTCTCAAAAAAAGAAACAAAAAGAAAAAGAAAAAGCAAGTGGTCCTTCCCCTCTGCAGTGAAGCAGTGTGAGTCCATGGAGCAAACCCAGACTGGACAGATGAGGAAGTTCCACGCAGGTGGGGACACACCTTACCACCTTGAATTTCATACTCCCAAATCGGGTTCTCCCACCATTTGCTGCAAGACTCTCCCAGCTAATGAGGAAGGCAAGGAGCTCAGACGGACAGGTAACAGTTGAGGCTAACCTCCAATGTCATCACAGGGCGGGGGTGGTTCTGCCCAATACCTGTGCCAACTCTCCCGCCCATGGCACTCCCTGTAGGGTTTTGTGAGGTGGGGAGAAGGGGGAGATGCGGTGGGGATGGCGATGGCCTCCTCTCCCCTGTCTTAGCCCATAGCCTGAGTGCTGATTGCAGGAAAGAGCCCAAGTCTGATCCCGGGGGTGCTCAATGCGCCCAGATCATCCTGCCCTCCCAGACAGAGCAGAAGGGGCCCCGGAGCCCTCTGTCAAGTCTTAGCTGCCTCATATCTGCCACCTCAGCCCCCCTCACCCCAACAGCCCCGGCTCCCTCCCCCAGGCACCCGGGAAGGCAGTGCTGTTGTGTGAATAACAGTTACTCGTCCTGCCTGCATCAGCCGTTACTCACACAGTCCCGGGAGTTCCTGACACAGATGGGGGTGGGGGCACAGAGGGGACTCATCAGAGCCCCCCAGGAAGGGGACTCAGGGGGAGAGCATGTCATAACTCTCAGATGGGGCTTCGGGCCCTGGGAGTAGTGGGGGCATCAGGATTGCAGCCTGGAGGGGTCAGCTTTGGATCCGAGTTCTTTGTTTGCTTCTTGTCTTTTTAATTTGTTTTTATTTTTAAATTTTTATTTATTTTGAGACCGCTCTGTCACCTAGGCTGGAGTACGGTGGCGCGATCTTGGCTCACTGCCACCTCTGCCTCCTGGGTTCAAGCAATTCCCAAGCCTCAGCCTCCCAAGTAGCTAGGATTACAGGCGTGTGCCACCACACCCAGCTAATTTTAGGATTTTTAGTAGAGACGGGGTTTCACCATGTTGGTCAGGCTGGTCTTGAACTCCTGGCCTCAGGAGATCCACCTGCCTTGGTCTCCCAAAGTGCTGGGATTACAGGCATGAGCCACCACACCTGGCCTTTTTTGTCTTTTTTAGAGACAGGGTCTTGCTCTGCAGCCCAGGCTGGACTAGAGTGCAGTGGTATGATCACGGCTCACTGCAACCTTGACTTCCTGGACTCAAGAGATCCTCCCGCCTCAGCCTCCCCAGTAGCTGGGACCACAGGTGTGCACCACTGCACCTAGCTAATTTTTTAATACATATATTGTAGCGACAGGGTCTGGCTATATTGCCCAGGCTGATCTCAAACTCCTTGCCTCTAATGATCCTCCAGTCTTAGCCTCCTGAAGTGCTGGGATTACAGGCATCAGCCACCTCACCCAGCCTAGATCCAAGTTCTTACTGTGGTATTAATGACCTAGTTGGGCCTCCTTTTCCACAGTTCTTACAGGCCAGTGCCAGACACAGGCCAGAGCCCTTGGTGGCCTTCCCTGCCCCAGCAGGGCCTGGCCCAGCACGACCTGCTGACTGTCTGGAGTTTCATCACCTTAGAGCCTCATTGGTGAATCCCCTTCTAGCACAGGAGACCCTCAGGAAACCAGTGGGCTCAAGAAAAGATATATTTTTTAAAATAATTACTTTTCTTTTTTTGGAGACAGAATTCCACCCTGTCACCCAGGCTGGAGTGCAGTGGGGCGATCTCACCTCACTGCAACCTCCACCTCCCAGGCTCAAGCAATTCTCCTGTCTCAGCCTCCCGAGTAACTGGGACTACAGGCGCGCACCACCACACCTGGCTAATTTTTGTATTTTTAGTAGAGACGGGGTTTTGCCACGTTGGCTAGGCTGGTCTCGAACTCCTGACCTCATGTAGTCCGCCCATGTGAGCTGTAAGCCACCAGCCACGATGCCCAGCCAAATAATTACTTTTTTTTTTTTTTTAATGAGATAGAGTCTTGCTCTATCACCAGGCTGGAGTGCAGTGGTGCGATCTCAGCTCACTGCAAGCTCTGCCTCCCAGGTTCAAGCGATTCCCCTGCCTCAGCCTCCCGAGTATCTGGGACTACAGGCGGCCGCCACCACGCCTGGCTAATTTTTTTTTTTTTTTTGTATTCTAGTAGAGATGGGGTTTCACCATGTTGGCCAGGATGGTCTCCGTCTCCTGACCTCGTGATCTGCCCGCCTTGGCCTCTGAAAATGCTGGGACTACAGGCAAGAGCCACTGCCCCCGGCCACCATTTTTGCAACCTACTAACGACTTTCTATGGATGGATGCAGTTGGTCATTTCATTCATACCATCCGTTGAAATCCTAATGCCACTGTTATGGAATTGGCATCATTATCTCTACTTTACAGGAAAGAAAATTAAGACTCAGGGGAGAAATGGGAGTTGCCCAGAATTTCCTGCTTGTACATGTGCCCTGTTGGCTTCTTTCTCCAGAGACTGGGGCTCTAGAAGGTAAAGGACCTGTTCACGATCGCCCAGCTCACTGGAGCCAGAGCTGTCTGGTTATAGCAATGGCCATGGGAGAAGTCTGCGTCCAGAGCAAACACAAAGGGCTCAGTAGCGGGTTGGATTTGAATCCTTTTTTTTTTTTTCTTTTTTTTTGGAGACGGAGTCTCGCTCTGTCCAAGCAGGAAGAGGCCAGGCGAGGTGGCTCACCCCTGTAATCCCAGCACTTTGTGAAACTAAGGCGGGCAGATCACTTGAGATCAGGAGTTCGAGACCAGCCTGGCCAACATGGCAAAACCCCATCTCTACTAAAAATATAAAAATTAGCCAGGCGTGTTAGCATGGGCCTGTAATCCCAGCTACTCGAGAGGCTGAGGCAGGAAAATCGCTTGAACCCGGGAGGGGATTGCGCCATTGCACTCCAACCTGGGTGATAGAGCAAGACTGTCTCAAAAAAAAGGAAGAGGAAGCCAAGTGTGGGCAGCCTCGGGAAAGTCCTCCTACGTGGCATTCGGTCTGCACTGGAGTAGAGGGCGTTGCTCAGGACAGAGACTACCTCACAAGCTCCTGAGACAAGGACAGTGTTGGTCCTATGCATCTGCGAAGGTCCCATAACAACCACCCCAGAAAAGACCCTAAGATGCCACTCCATGCTCTCACTGGCTGTGTTGGAGGAAAGCAGGAGGCAGCCATCCCATGTCCCACACCCCCGGCCAGGTCAGGGTCCCTGCTCCCCTCCTCTCCTACACCTCACTGCTCTCCAGCCCTCCAGCCACAAACCTACACAAGGGGGTCTGGGATGGGCTCTGGGCCCAGACAGATCCAAGCAAGCCAGCAGCCCAGCTGCATGACAGTGGTGAGGAGAGCTGAGGGGGCCCAGGGTGACTCAGATGAAGAGACATGCAAGAAGCCTGCTCCCATATGGAGGGGAAGCTGGGCAGATAAGAATGGCCAGTGACTCTGGGCATGCTGGCATCCCATGGTGAATTCCATCTGCACTGTATCACCCAGACGGCTTCATCCCTGGGACCTCCACCCCCACCCATCCCCCACTGACCTTGGGTCACCGTCTCTCTGGACACCTGCCCAGCTCAGTGGGAGCTCAGTCTTTATAGTCACATCCAGAGCCAGAATGGAGACTAGCAAAAGAACGTCTGTGTCCAAGCCAGGCGTGGTGTTGCGAGCCTATAGTTCCAGCGACTCAGGAGGCAGAGGTGAGAGGATCACTTGAGCCCAGGAGTTCAAGACCAGCCTGGGCAATATAGTGAGACCCAATTTCTTTGTTTTCTTTCTTTTTTTTTTTGAGATGGAGTCTTGCTATATTGCCCAGGCTGGAGTGCAGTGGCATGATCTCGGCTCACTACAACCTCCACCTCCCAGGTTCAAGCAATTCTCCTGCCTCAGCCCTCCTGAGTAGCTGGGACTACAGGTGCGCATCACCACACCCGGCTAATTTTTGTATTTTTAGTAGAGACGGGGTTTCATCATATTGGCCAGGCTGGTCTTGAACTCCTGACCTCGTGATCCGCCCGCCTCAGCCTCCCGAAGTGCTGGGATTACAGGCTTGAGCCACTGTTCCCAGCCGAGTGAGACCCCATTTCTACAAAAATGTTTTAAATTAGCCAGGCCTGGTGGTGTGCGCCTGCAGTCCCAGCTACTCAGGAGGCTGAGGCAGGAGGATGGCTTGAGCCCAGGAGGTAGTGGCTGCAGTGAGCCATGATCGTGCCACTGCACTCCAGCCTGGGCAACAGAGCAAGACCCTTTCTCAAAACAAACAGGAACAACAACAAAGAACGGAATGTGTCCAGAGAAAGGCGTAAAGAGAGACACAAGAATGTAGAGAATGAGGAACGAGTTCTGGTAAAGATGAACGAAAGTGAATCAGAGTCAGATAAGCCACATATGTGGGTAAAGAGAAGTGGATGGAGGGATGGAATCTGGCCAGTGGCCTGGAGGCACCCTGCAGGCCTGCACTACCTCATCAGCCTGACGTAATCAGCTCCATGTTCACATCTACCCCAGGAGCCCGGTGCTCCACCATTCCCTGCCATTGAAATTTCCCTTGGTGACCACACTGGGGGCACATTCCTTTTCTCTTTTTTTTTTTTTTTTTTTTTTTTTTTGAGACAGAGTCTCACTCTGTTGCCCAGGCTGGAGTGCAGCAATGCAATTACGGCTCACTGCAGCCTCAAACTCCTGGACTCAAGTGACTCTCCTGTCTTAGCCTCCCAAGAAGCTGGGACTACAGGCACATGCCACCATGTTTGACTCATTTATTTATTTTTTGTAGAGGTTGGGGGGGGGGTCTCCCTGTGTTGCCCAGGCTGGTCTCGAACTCCTGGCCTCAAGCAATCCTGCCACCTTGGCTTCCTAAAGTGTTGGGATTACAGGCATGAGCCACTGTGCCCGGCCAGGAAGGCTCATTCTTGCCTGATGGTGAAAGGACATTTGGAATACCCACATTACAAAAGACCCAGCACTAAGTGCCCTCAGGAAATAAGACACTTTGATGGCCACATAAGTTTAAATACAGAAATAACTGTAAGACAAGGGAGAATGCAAATATATAAAAGTGATAAAAGCTAAAAATTAGCTGGGTGTGGTCGTGCATGCCTGTGGTCCCAGCTACTCAGGAGGCTGAGGTGAGAGGATTGTTTGAGCCCAGGAGTTGGAGGCTGCAGTGAGTCATGATCACACAACTGCACTCCAGCCTGGGCAACAAAGTGAGAACCTATCTTAAAAAAAAAAAAAAAAAAAAAAATCGACTGGGCACGGTGGCTCATGCCTGTAAACCCAGCACTTCGGGAGGCTGAGGTGGGAAGATCAGTTGCGCTCAGGAGTTTGAGACCAGCCTGGCCTACCTGGTGAAACCCTGTCTCTACTAAAAATCCAAAAATTAGTTGGGCATGTTTGTGCAGGCCTGTAGTCCCTGCTACTCAGGAGGCTGAGGCACGAGAATTGCTTGAACCCGTGAGGTGGAGGTTGCAGTGAGCTGAGATCGCGTCACTGCATTCTAGCTTGGGTGACTGAGTGAGACTCTGTCTCAAAAAAAAAAAGATAAAATTGGCTATGGTAGAGCATACATTTTTTTTAAGTGATTAAAGCATTATAGGTGCCATAGAGGAATCGATGAGAGATGGGAGATGGAGGCTGCAGGGGCCTAGCCTGGAAGAGTGGGTCGAGCTCAACTCCATTTTGGTAAATCAAGTCTCCTTCCTCCCTGGTATGCTCGGAAGATAAGGATACACTTGGGACAAAAGCGGGGTACATCCATGACCTGCAGCCCAGAGGGGAATATCTTCCTGGGATCTGGAATCTGCAAAGTCAGCCAGTGGGAGCGTGTCAGGACCAGGGAGACAGCAGAAGGATCTGGTATGAAACAGATGAGAGGGGCTGCCAGGCATCCCCTCGGGTAAGCAGCCAGCCCACTTCCAAGGCATTTAATGCCCACGTTTCGCTAAATGCTGAGAGACGTAAAAACAAACACCTCAAACATCCATCCCTCAAGGAGCTTGCATTATATCAAAATGAACAGCTCAGACTGTCTGGGTTCCTGTCCTGGCTCTGCTGCCCACCAAGAGCGGCTGCCACAAAGGAGAACCTAGAATGTGTTGGACATTTGGCAGACGACGTTTTATGTAATTCTCATTGCAACTTTGAAAGATGGGAATCGTTATCTGTCTTTTACAAATAAGAATACTGAGGCTGTGATCCCTCAATCATAGGGAAGGAAGGAAGGGAGGGAGGGGGAGGGGGAGGAAGAGGAGGAGGAAGAGAAGGAGAAGGAGAAGGGATTAAGTTTTACCTAGTCACATAGCCAGTGTCAGATTCCTAACTAGTGGCCGGGTCCGTCTGATCCAATGATCACTATTCTCTCATTTATGGTGTAGTCACTGTGTGGCTTCAAGCACAGTGGACCTCTCTGGACCTAAGTGCCCTCACTTGTAAATTAAAAGAACTGGGTTAGGGCCAGGCATGGTGGCTCATGCCTGTAACCACAGCACTTTGGGAGGCTGAGGCAGGTCGGTCACTTGAGCTCAGGAGTTCAAGAACAGCCTGGGCAACGTGGCAAAACCCTGTCTCTACCAAAAATACAAAAAATTAGCCAGGTGTCATGGTGTACATCTGCGGTCCCAGCTACTGGGAGGCTGAGGTGGGAGGATCACTTAATCCCGGGAGGTAGAGGCTGCAGTAAGCTGAAATGGCACCACTGCACTCCAACCTTGAGCCCAGGAGTTTGAGACTAGCCTGGGCAACATAAAGAGACCCTCATCTCTGAAAAAAAAAAAATTAGGCGGGGCACAGTGGCTCACATCTGTAATCCCAGCACTTTGAGAGGCTGAGGAAGGCGGATCACTTGAGGTCAGGAGTTCAAGACCAGCCTGGCCAACATGGTGAAACCCCGTCTCTACTAAAAATACAAAAATCAGCTGGGCGTGATGGCAGATGCCTGTAATCCCAGCTACTTGGGGGGCTGAAGCACGATAATTGCTTGAGCCTGGGAGGTAGAGGTTGCAGTGAACCGAGACCACACCATTGCACTCCAGCCTGGGCAAGAAGAGCGAAACTTTGTCTCAAAAAAAAAAAAAAAAAAAAAAAATTGGCGGGGCATGGTGGTGCACACCTGTAGTCCCAACTAGCAACTCCTCAGGAGGCTGAGATGGGAGGATCTCTTGAGCCTGGGAGGTCGAAATGCAGTGAGTCATGACTGTGCCAAGGCTGGGAGCCATGATTGTGCCACTGCACTCCCACCTGGGCAACAGAACGTGGCCCCCACTCAAAAAAAAAAATGCAATTGTGGACAAGCAAGGGCTACATTGGGTAAGGCAGCACCAGTTAGAGTGTTAGGGAGTTTAAAGAGAAATGACCGGCCAGGGGCTGGCAGGGGAGAGGGGATACAGCAGGAGAGGAGGGGGAAGTCAGTCACAGAGCCAGGGTAAGGAAGGGCCCCTGGACAGACTGTCCCAGAGCCACGATCTTAAATAAAAGGCAGTGGAGGGCCAGGCGCAGTGGCTCACGCCTATAATCCCCGCACTTTGGAAGGCCGAGGTGGGTGGATCATGAGGTCAGGAGATCGAGACCAGCCTGGACAACATGGGGAAACTAGTCTCTACTAAAAATACAAAAATTAGCCAGGCATGGTGGCACATGACTATAATCCCAGCTACTCGGGAGGCTGGGGCAGGAGAATCGCTTGAACCTGGGAGGCGGAGGATGCAGTGAGCCAAGATCACACCTCCGCACTCCAGCCTGGGCAACAGAGCAAGACTCCATCTCAAAAAAAAAAAAAAGGCGGTGGAGACACCCAGCACTGGTTCCCTCCTAGAGAGGGGGAGAGAGCCAAGCCCAAACACAGGCTATTTTTGGAGTTGTGTTGTTTGGAGAGCAACCAAGCCAGAAATAGTGCTGTTAGCAAGACCCTGCCTTCTCCAACCCCCGGCTCTCCCAGTGAAATCACCAGGAATCAGGGAGGCTGGGCCCCACATTCCAGGGAGCCTGTGTAACAGGCAGTGCTCTCTTCCCCACCGGAAGGGCTTGGGAGCTGAGCATTTGACTGTAAAAGGGATTCTGGGATTCCAGAGGGACAGAGGGACTGAGTCAGAGAGAGCAGAAAAGAGAGAGAGAGAGAGTGGAAATGGGGGGCAACCTCCTGCAGCGGAGAAGAGGGGACAGGAGGGAAGGCTCGGGGAAGAAAGGGTGGGCAGGAGGTCAGAGAGAAGGGAGCAGGAAGCGGGAGGCTCAGAGAGAGAAAGGGAAAGTGAAAAAGAAAGCGGGGAAGACAGAAGCAAAGAGGAAGAGCAGAGATCGGGCCAGAAGGCGGGAGGTCAGGGGGCGATGGGTGGTGGGAAGGCCAGTGTCCACCCAGGGCCCACCAGTGGGTGGGGGACAGAGGGACAGTCATGGAAAATCTGAGTGTGATCTACAGTCACGAACCACCTGCTCAGCGACAGATGGAGACATCTTTCCCAGTAGCTGGAATCAGAACTTTCCCCTGAAATCCACAGCCCGGTAACTCACTCTCTTATCTCTGACCCTCCGGAAGCCAGAGATCTAGCTATTTCATCAGCATGGACTTTTCTTTCTGTGCCCGTGTGACCCCTTACAAAAGAGCTCAAGCTGGAAAGAGAGGATTGGATCAAGAAAGAGAGAACTTAGGATTCAGGGGAAAAGGGGAAAGTGATAACCCCTTGAGTCAGATTCTGAGAAGAGGGTTTCTCTGAGAGGTCGGTGGGGAGCAGCCCGCAGGCAGCTGGACCCTGGTATGGAAGGGCTCGGCTCCTAAGGCAGGTAAGAGAAGGCAGGGCCACGTGCATGAAGTAGAGGCAGGGGTCATGGCCAAGTCTGGGTTCTTTTTATTTATTTATTTTTTTTGAGACAATCTTGCTCTTTCGCTCAAGCTGGAGTGCAGTGGTGCAATCTCAGCTCTCTGCAACCTCCACCTCTTGGGTTCAAGAGATTCTCCCACCTCAGGCTCCCGAGTAGCTGGGACTACAGGTATGTGCCGCCATGCCTGGCTAATTTCTGTACTTTTTTTTTTTTTTTTAGTAGAGACGGGGTTTCACTCCAAGTCCGGGTTCTAGAGTAGCTAGGCAGCCCCAGCTCATCAGAGTCAATGGAGAAATCGGAAACTTCACATGAACCTGATAACACAGGTTTTGCCTCAGTTTCTAATACACATCTTTCCTATGCCTACAAGTTTCCACCGATTTGGGAAAAGACCCCTTAGTAAGTCAGCCACTTCTGAGTCCAAAGTAAAACGCTCCCCACCCTCCACCCCAATCAGGACTAGAGCTGCTCCCCAGCTCTCCCGTGCCCAAGGATGGAATGTCCTTTTTGCTCTTTGCTTTGTCCTTTGAGACAGGGTCTCTCTTTGTCACCCAGGCTGGAGTGCAGTGTTGCAATCATAGCTCACTCCAGCCTTGAGCTCCTAGGCTCAAGCGATCCTCCTACCTCAGCTTCCCATGTAGCTGGGACCATAGGCACACGCCACCACACCGGGCTAATTTTTTTTTTTTTTTTTTTGGTAGAGATGGGATCTCACTGTGTTGCCCAGGCTGGCTCAAATTCCTGGGCTCAAGTGATCTTCCTGCCTCAGCCTCCCCAAAGACTGGGATTACAGGTGTGAGCCACCACACCCAGCAGGGGTGTCTATTTTGGATTGGCATCAGGATCATCCACCCAATCTATGAGTGGGGACTAAATTGGTGACTGCTCCTGCAGAGCTCTGGCTGTCCACAGAAAATAGCAGAGACCTGGCAAGGTATGGGACAATGGCTCCTGGTATGACAGGCAGAGGAAGGGATGGAGGCTAAGCTGCAGCCTGGAGAGGCTGGTGTCAGACACCTGAGGAGGCCACATCTAGCTATGTCTAGACCCATTGAACTTTCAAGTCTTCGAGGCTTGGTACTGCCTGATCCCTGTTCCCGTCTGATCCTTAAGGTCAGAGAGCAAAGCCTTGGGGGGTACTTTTTTTTTTTTTTTTTTTGAGACAGATTCTTGCTCTGTCACCCAGGCTGGAGTGCAATAGCATGATCTCGGCTCACTGCAACCTCCACCTCCCAGGTTCAAGCGATTCTCCTGCCTCAGCCTCCCAAGCAGCTAGGATTACAGGCACGCACCACCATGCCTAGCTGATTTTTATATTTTTAGTAGAGATGGGGTTTCATCATATTGGCCGGGCTGGTCTTGAACTCCTGGCCTCAAGTGATCCACCTGCCTTGGCCTCCCGAAGTGCTAGGATTACAGGTGTGAGCCACCATGCCCTGTCTTGGGGTACTTTTGAGGACAAGAGATAAGTTCGGGACTGGGCATGTTGGCTTATACACTTTGGGAGGCAAAGGTGAGAGGATTGTTCCAGCCCAGGAATTCGAGACCAGCCTGGTCAACATAGCAAGACTCTGTCTCTATAAGAAAAAATAATAATTAGCTGGGCGTGGTGGTGCTTGCCTGTAGTCCCCGATACTTGCTTGAGCCCAGGAGTTCAAGTCTGCAGTGAGCTATGATCACATGACCGCACTCCAGCCTTGGTGACAGAGTGAGACCCTGTCTCCAAAAAAAAAAAAAAAAAAGAGATGGGTTTGGGGCTGGACTTGTCTTCTTCCAAGAGGTCAGGGCAGTTGCTTCTTCCTCACCACTAACCACACTCTCAGGGACTCCAAACCACAACTAAGAAAAGGAAAAAGACATAAACAAGAGGCAGTTTCACAGGAAGAGTTCTCCTAATGTGTCTGTGAGCCTAACTTTCCGACTGTGGTTCTCCTCTCTTTCCCTGCCAGCTGTGAGAAAACAAAGCCTAAGGCAGATTAAAAAGCAGGAGGGCTGCTCAGTGTGGTTGCCCTTGGTATCTGTTTACTGAAAAAATCCAAAACAAACATCCGATGCTTCCACCCACTGAAACTTCCTGTGACTCTGCTATCAGCTGTTGCCATGGATTCTCCCAACTGAACCCCACCACATACACTAAACCCAACAGTCCGTGGACCCCAAGTATGCCATCTCTCCAATACAGGACCCCCTGGGCAGCACCCTGGCCACCCTTCCATCCACAACATCCAGACCACATGGCCAAGGGCACCTGACCCTGTCAAAACCCCAAATCCAGCTGGGCGCGGTGGTTCACGCCTGTAATCCCAGCATTTGGGAGGCCGAGGCAGCCGGATCACGAGGTCAGGAGTTCGAGACCAGCCTGACCAACATGGTGAAACCCCGTCTCTACTAAAATACAAAAATTAGCCGGGCGTGGTGGTGCACACCTGTAATCCCAGCTACTCGGGAGGCTGAGGCAGGAGAACCGCTTGAACCTGGGAGGCGGAGATTGCAGTGAGCCAAGATAGTGCTACTGCACTCAGCCTGGGCAACAAAATAAGACTCCGTCTCAAAACAGAAAAACAAAAAAAAAACAAAAACAACAACAACAACAAAATCCACTAGTCTAGCCCTACATGCTCACCCACTGCTAGCCAGTTTCCACCCTCTACAGCAGAGGTCCCCAACCTCTGGGCCGGGGGCCGGTACTGGTCCATAGCCTGTTAGGAACCAGGCTGCATAACAGGAGGTGAGTGGCAGGTGAGTGAAATTTCATCTGTAGTTACAGCCACTCCTCATCACTCGCATTACCACCAGAGCGCCACTCCCTGTCAGATCAGCGGCGGCATTAGATTCTCATAGGAGCTCGAACCCTATTCTAAACTGTTCATGTGAGGGATCTAGGTTGCAAGCTCCCTATGAGAATCTAATGCCTGATGATCTGTCACGGTCTCCCATCACCCCTAGATGGGACCATCTAGTTGCAGGAAAACAAGCTCAGGGCTCCCACTGATTCTACACGATGGTGAATTGTGGAATTATTTCATTATATATATTACAATGTAATAATAATAGAAATAAAGCACACAATAAATGTAATGCGCTTGAATCATCCCGAAACCATCCCACCCTGGTCTGTGAAAAAATTGTCTTCCATGAAACCGGTCCCTGGTGCCAAAAACGTTGAGGACCACTGCTCCACAGAATCTATCGGTCACTCTTCCTCCCCTCACCCCCTTGCCCTAAAAGCACACCCTGCAAACCTGCCATGAATTGACACTCTGTTTCTATCCCTTTTCCCCTTGTGTCTGTGTCTGGAGGAAGAAGATAAAGGACAAGCTGCCCCAAGTCCTAGCGGGCAGCTCGAAGAAGTGAAACTTACACGTTGGTCTCCTGTTTCCTTACCAAGCTTTTACCATGGTAACCCCTGGTCCCGTTCAGCCACCACCACCCCACCCAGCACACCTCCAACCTCAGCCAGACAAGGTTGTTGACACAAGAGAGCCCTCAGGGGCACAGAGAGAGTCTGGACACGTGGGGGAGTCAGCCGTGTATCATCGGAGGCGGCCGGGCACATGGCAGGGATGAGGGAAAGACCAAGAGTCCTCTGTTGGGCCCAAGTCCTAGACAGACAAAACCTAGACAATCACGTGGCTGGCTGCATGCCCTGTGGCTGTTGGGCTGGGCCCAGGAGGAGGGAGGGGCGCTCTTTCCTGGAGGTGGTCCAGAGCACCGGGTGGACAGCCCTGGGGGAAAACTTCCACGTTTTGATGGAGGTTATCTTTGATAACTCCACAGTGACCTGGTTCTCCAAAGGAAAAGCAGGCAACGTGAGCTGTTTTTGTTTTTCTCCAAGCTGAACACTAGGGGTCCTGGGCTTTTTGGGTCACCCGGCATGGCAGACAGTCAACCTGGCAGGACATCCGGGAGAGACAGACACAGGCAGAGGGCAGAAAGGTCAAGGGAGCTTCTCAGGCCAAGGCTATTGGGGTTTGCTCAATTGTTCCTGAATGCTCTTACACACGTACACACACAGAGCAGCACACACACACACACACACACATGCCTCAGCAAGTCCCAGAGAGGGAGGTGTCGAGGGGGACCCGCTGGCTGTTCAGACAGACTCCCAGAGCCAGTGAGTGGGTGGGGCTGGAACATGAGTTCATCTATTTCCTGCCCACATCTGGTATAAAAGGAGGCAGCGGCCCACAGAGGAGCACAGCTGTGTTTGGCTGCAGGGCCAAGAGCGCTGTCAAGAAGAGCCACACGCCCCCCTCCAGCAGCTGAATTCCTGCAGCTCAGCAGCCGCCGCCAGAGCAGGACAAACCGCCAATCGCAAGGCACCTCTGAGAACTTCAGGTAGGAGAAAAGCAAACTCCCTCCAACCTCTTACTTCGGGCTTAAGGCAGAGAACTCGCCTCCCCAGAATCTCCTCCCTCCATGATCCCCCGCTATTCCTCTATTTTCTTTTCCTCGGACCTGCAGCCTTGGGTCGACCCTGCCCTAGGGGTGACTGCAGGAGAGCAGGGAGGATGGTCAGGCGTCACCAACAACCCCATCACCCAGTAACAAGAACCTTGACACTCTCAGTCCCTCTGCATCAAGACACTTACCCATTTCCCACCTCATGCCTGCTAACTTGAATGAAACAATCGCTGGGAAAGCATTAAGAGAATTAAGGCTGGGCACTGTGGCTCATGCCTGTAATCCCAGCACTTTGTGAGGCTGAGGCAGGCAGATAACTTGAGCCCAGGAGTTTGAGACCAGCCTGGGCAACATGGCAAAACCCTGCACTCCCAAAAAAATACAAAAATTAGCTGGGCGTGCTGGTGTGCCTGTATTCCCAGCTACTTGGGAGGCTGAGGTGGGAGGATTGCTTGAGCTGGGGAGGCGGAGGCTGCAGGGAGCCAAGACTGAGCCATTACACCCAGCCTGGGTGACAGAGCAAGACCCTGTCTCTAAAAATGAATGAAAGGAAGGAAGAAAGAGAGAGAAAGAGAGGAAAGAAGGAAGGAAGGAAGGAAAGAAGAAAGAAAGAAAGAAAGAAAGAGGAAAGAGGAAGAAAGAAAGAAAAGAAAGAAAAGAAAAGAAAGCAAATTTAAAGCTTATGCAAATCAAAGATGTTGTGATAACTGATAATTGAGTCTGGGCTAAATTCCCCCTGGGCTGCAAAGGCAGAGAGTGGTAATGACTTCTCACCTGCTTTTCTTCTAAGGCTTTTTTACGGGACACAGAGGGAAGGGAGATGGACTGGATTCCAAGATTCCCACAGGGCAAGATGGGCGAAGACTCCCTGCCACTGCCCGGGGATAAGTCAGTCTGAGTGAGACGGAGTGGGATGGGCTTAGAACCTGAACGTGTCATGGTCTCTTCCTGCACCTTGCCCTAGTGTTCACTTACCACCTGCTTGCAGGAAACAAGAAGAGCAGGGCCCACAGCTGGCCAGCTCCCCTCCCCTCCCGCCTGTCTTCCAGAACGATTCCTTCACCAGCCCTCTTTCCATTGCTCTAGGATGCAGATGTCTCCAGCCCTCGCCTGCCTAGTCCTGGGCCTGGCCCTTGTCTTTGGTGAAGGGTCTGCTGTGCACCATCCCCCATCCTACGTGGCCCACCTGGCCTCAGACTTCGGGGTGAGGGTGTTTCAGCAGGTGGCGCAGGCCTCCAAGGACCGCAACGTGGTTTTCTCACCCTATGGGGTGGCCTCGGTGTTGGCCATGCTCCAGCTGACAACAGGAGGAGAAACCCAGCAGCAGATTCAAGCAGCTATGGGATTCAAGATTGATGGTGAGCCACGGGACACCAGGGGAGGTGGGTGGCATGCAGAACAGACCTACCAGAAGCCAAGGAAAGGCTGGCTCTGGCTTAGCCGAGCCAAGCCCCATACAGCTGTGCTGCAGGGGCCACCCCATCTTCTTCCCACTACACTCCAAGTCACTGGACCCTTGAATCTCCAAGGGTGTCTGACCAGTAGATTTACCGCTTATTCACCACCGTGTGATCTTAACCTTGTTAAGTTTGCCCATCTACAAAATGAGGATTATTTGCTGTCCTAAAGAATTCATGAGCCGGGCGCGGTGGCTCAAACGCCTGTAATCCCAGCACTTTGGGAGGCCGAGGCGGGCAGATCATGAGGTCAGGAGATCAAGACCATCCTGGCTAACACAGTGAAACTCCATCTCTACTAAAAATACAAAAAAAATTAGCCAGGCGTGGTGGCAGGCGCCTGTAGTCCCAGCTACTCGGGAGGCTGAGGCAGGAGAATGGCATGAACCCAGGAGGCAGAGCTTGCAGTGAGCTGAGATCGCGCCACTGCACTCCAGCCTGGGCGACAGAGAGAGACTCCGTCTCAAAAAAAAAAAATAAAAGAATTCATGGAATTACACTTGTGAAATACTTAGCATAGCCATCACTATAGGAAAAAAATCTAAGGCCAGGCACAGTGCCTCATGCCTGTAATCTCAGCACTTTCAGAGTTTGAGGCAGGAGGATCACCCGAGGCTAGGAGTTCAAGGCCAGCCTGGGCAATACGGTGAAACCCCGTCTCTAATAAAAATATAAAAATTAGTCTGATGAGGTGGTGCACCTGTAATCCCAGCTACTCAGAAAGCTGAGACACAAGAATCACTTTAACCCGGGAGGTGGAGGTGGCAGTGAGCTGAGATCACACCATTGCACTCCAGCCTGGGTGACAGAGTGAGACCTGTCAAAAAAAAAAAGGAAAGAAAGAGAGAGAGAGAAGAGAGAGAAAGAAAGAAGAAGAAAGAAAGAAAGAAAGAGAGAGAAAGAAAGAATGAAAGAAAGAAAGAAACAAACAAACAAAGAAACAAAGAAAGAAAGGAAAAGAAAAAAAAAAACTAAGGCCAGGCAAGGTGGCTTATGACTGTAATTTCAGCACTTTGGAAGATTGAGGCAGGAGGATCACTTGAGGCCAGAAGTTCGAGACAAGACTGAGCAACAGGGAGACCCCTGCCTCTACAAAAAAATTTACAAATTAGCCAGATGTGGTGACACATACCTGTAGTCCCAACTACTCAGGAGGCTGAGGTGGGAGGATGGCTTGAGCCCAGGAGCTGGAGGCTGCAGTGAGCTATGATTGTACCACTGCACTTCAGCCTGGGCAACAAAGGGAAGCCCTGTCTGAAAAAAAAAAAAAAAGAAAAAGAAGAAGAAAGAAAATATTTAGGGTTCATCCAGGAAGCAGAGGTTGCAGTAAGCTGACATCGCACCATTGCACTCCAGCCTGGGAGACAAGAGCAAAACTCCATCTCAAAAAAAAAAAAAAAAAAAAAAAAAAAACAGGAAGAAAATATTTAGGGTTCATAACTTAAGAACAGAGAAAAATATTCTAGCCCAAAGAAAGGGTTGGGATCTGAGACTTTTGAAGAAAGGAAGGAGATACAGAAAAGAGATTTCATCCTGGAATGAAATCTCCCTCCAGAGAGCCCTGGGAAAGCACGGTAGCCCCCATCCATCAGAGTGGAGCCCCTTGTGGGGGAAGTGGGCTCGGCTGGGAACCCTCAATTCAGCATAAGCCTCACATGTCCTCTCCTCTCTGTCCCGGTGCAGACAAGGGCATGGCCCCCGCCCTCCGGCATCTGTACAAGGAGCTCATGGGGCCATGGAACAAGGATGAGATCAGCACCACAGACGCGATCTTCGTCCAGCGGGATCTGAAGCTGGTCCAGGGCTTCATGCCCCACTTCTTCAGGCTGTTCCGGAGCACGGTCAAGCAAGTGGACTTTTCAGAGGTGGAGAGAGCCAGATTCATCATCAATGACTGGGTGAAGACACACACAAAAGGTGAGCAGGCAGGGAAAGGAAACCCATTCCCTGGGCCTCAAGAGAAAGGGAATTTGGAAATAAATCCACATATCCCAGTTGGGTGCAGTAGTTCACACCTGTAATCCCAGCCCAACACTTTGGGAGGTCTAGGCGAGAGGAAGGCTTGAGGCCTGGAGTTTGAGACCAGCCTGGCCAACATAACAAGACCTCATCTCTTCAAAAAATTTAAAAACCAGCCGGGCATGGTGGTGCACACCGTAGTCCCAGCTACTTGGGAGGCTGAGGTGGGAGGATCACTTGAGTCCAGCAGTTCAAGGTTGCAGTGAGCTATGTTTGCACCACCACACTCCAGCCTGGGTCACAGAACAAGACCTCATCTCTAAAAAACAAACAAAAACCAAATCCACATATCCTAAAAAATGCTCCTTTTCAGCATTCTCTTCTCTATGGACAGAGGGCTGGATGCTTTAAGAACCAAATCTTAGGCTGGGCACGGTGGCTCACGCCTCTAATCCTAGCACTTTGAGAGGCCAAGGCGGGCAGATTGCCTGAGCACAGGAGTTCGAGACCAGCCTGGCCAACATGGTGAAACCCTGTCTCTGTCAAAAATACAAAAAATTAGCCAGGTGTGTTGGCGCGTGCCTATAATCCCAGCTGCTCGGGAGGATGAGGTTCAAAGAATCACTTGAACCCGGGAGGCAGAGGCTGCAGTGAGCTGAGATCATGCCACTGCACTCCAGCCTGGGTGACAGAGCAAGACTTTGTCTCCAAAAAAAGGAACTAGACGGGTTCATTTAAACCCCTGACTGCAGCCCTTTGACATACATCCAATTGAGGACTGGGGACTCCGGGAAACATCTAAAAGGCTTAAAAACTTTGTCTAACTTCAGCCGGGCATGGTGGCTCACACCTGTAATCCCAGCACTTTGGGAGGCTGAGGCAGGTGGATCACAAGGTCAGGAGTTTGAGACCAGCCTGACCAACATGGTGAAACCCCGTCTCTACTAAAAATACAAAAATTAGCCAGGCATGGTGGCAGGCGCCTGTAATCCCAGCTATTCGGGAGGCTGAGGCAGGAGAATTGCTTGAACCCTGGAGACAGAGGTTGCAGCGAGCCGAGATCGCGCCACTGCACTCCAGCCTGGCAATAGAGTGAGACTCCATCTCAAAACAACAACAACAACAACAACAACAACAAAATCGTCTAACTTCCTGCTCTTCCTGATCATTGATTTTCCCATAGGTATGATCAGCAACTTGCTTGGGAAAGGAGCCGTGGACCAGCTGACACGGCTGGTGCTGGTGAATGCCCTCTACTTCAACGGCCAGTGGAAGACTCCCTTCCCCGACTCCAGCACCCACCGCCGCCTCTTCCACAAATCAGACGGCAGCACTGTCTCTGTGCCCATGATGGCTCAGACCAACAAGTTCAACTATAGTAAGTCCAAGAGCCCCTTCCCCACAGCCCACAGCAACTGCATCTCATTCCTGGGGTCTCCCAAGGAATACCCAAAATGTTACCCTCTGAGGGAGGAAGACCACAGGGAATGCTCCCCTTTAAGGGAGGAGAGACCCTAGAATATACTCCAGCTTTGACAAAGATTTCCCAAGCAGGAGACATCAGGATAATGGGAACAGAAGACAGGAGGTTTATCCCATGAAGGATGAAGAAGCTGAAATCCAGAGATTCCCTCAGGGCCACATTTGTCCACCTGACTCCAGGGTCTCACCTTCGTGTGTTGCTAGTGTGATTACCTGGGGATGAGAAATCCTGCTGGGGGAGTTGAGGTTAAGAGGATGAGGACTCCAGGTGCTGTGGCTCATGCCTGTAATCCCAGCACTTTGGGAGGCCATGGCAGGTGGATCAGGAGTTTGAGGTCAGGAGTTTGAGACCAGCCTGGCCAACATGGTGAAACCCTGTCTCTACTAAAAATGCAAAAATTAGCCAGTTGTGGTGGCAGGCGCCTGTAATCCCAGCTACTCGGGAGGCTGAGGCAGGAGAATCACTTGAGCCCGGGAGGTGGAGGTTGCAGCGAGCCGAACGAAATTGAGCCACTTCACCCCAGCCTGGGTGAAAGAGTGAAATTCCATTAAAAAAAAAAAAAAAAAAAAAAAAAAAGGATGAGGACTGGGATGAATTGGTGGCTGGGTGTGGGGAAAATGGAAGTGAAGGAAGGCCAAAAGAGACAGAGAAGGCCTGGCGCGGCGACTCACGCCTATAATCCCAGCACTTTGGGAGGCTGAGAAGGGGGATTGCTTGAGGCCAGAAGTTGAATACCAGTCTGGGCAGCATAGCAAGACCCTGCCTCTACAAAAAAAAATTTTTTTTAATTAGCCAGGCTTGGTGACATGCATCTGTAGTCTACTCAAGAAGCTGAGGTGAGGCCAGGCACGGTGGCTCACGCCTGTATTCCCAGCACTTTGGGAGGTCAAGGCGGGTGGATGACCTGAGGTCAGGAGTTCAAGACCAGCCTGGCCAACATGGTGAAACCCCATCTGTATAAAAATACAAAAATTAGCTGGGCATGATGGCAGGTGCCTGTAATTCCAGCTACTCAGGAGGCTGAGGTGGGAGAATCTATTGAACCCGGGAGGGGGAGGTTGCAGTGAGCCGAGATCATGCCATTGCACTCCAGCCTGGGCGACAGAGTGAGACTCCTTCTCAAAACAAACAAACAAACAAACAAAATACAGAAGCTGAGGCGGAAGGAACATTTGAACCGGATTCGGAGGCTGCAGTGAGCTATGATTGCACCACTGCGCTCCAGTCTGTGTGACAGTGAGACCCTGTCTCTTACACACACACACACACACACACACACACATGCACACACACAGAAAGAGAAATTAGAAGATACTGAATTGGCAGAAGAGAAGGGAAATAGAAATTAAAATACTGAATAGGGGAGCAGTGAACAGGGGATACCCAAAAGCCAAGAGCGAGAGAGAGCCTGGCTTCCAGAAATAGTGGAGAAGCCAGGAGAACTAGGTGAAAACCCAGTGCTGGGTTGCCATCAGCGAGAGCTGGAGCCATTTCCAACGAACCATCTTGTCTTCACAGCTGAGTTCACCACGCCCGATGGCCATTACTACGACATCCTGGAACTGCCCTACCACGGGGACACCCTCAGCATGTTCATTGCTGCCCCTTATGAAAAAGAGGTGCCTCTCTCTGCCCTCACCAACATTCTGAGTGCCCAGCTCATCAGCCACTGGAAAGGCAACATGACCAGGCTGCCCCGCCTCCTGGTTCTGCCCAAGTAAGCCACCCCGCTATCTCCCCGACCTACCAACCCCTCTCTCCTGGCTCCCTAAAGTCACCGCCCCCAGGTTGAATTTCCCAGATCTGTGACGCTTGCAGGACATGCATGTGTGGGAGGCTGATGGGAAACTGTGGCCTGGGTTTGATTATGAGTCTTGCAATCATCCCTCCCCCTGTTTCTGCTGGAGGGCAGGAGACAGCTCTTCCTGACCACACCCCCACATTGACTATCCCCAGAATACCCAGCAAAAGCCCCCAAAAGGAGAGTCAGAGAAATGAGGGAGGTGGGGGCCCAATCAGTCCACATCTACTTAGGGTTGCCCCATCAGCACTTCCATCCCCAACCCTTTCAAGTCAACATCCAAACAAAAGAAATCACTTCCAAGGATGGAGCAGCTCAAAGCGCAGCTTCTAGCTGGGGTTCCAAGAAAGCAGATTTTTCGAAATCCTTCTGCAGAAGGAAGCAAAGAGATTTTTTGAAATCTTTCTGCAGAAGGAGAAGGCTGGAGCTGGGGAACTCCAGAATTATAGGGAAGCCTCCCACCACGCTCATCCCAAATTTCCGGATGCTATAATGCCAGGCTTGGGGAAAGAGGAGAATTTAGTTGGTTAGCTGGTGCGTGCTCTCACTTGCATCCTCTCTCTTCCTCCTTTTTTTTTCTCCTCTCTCTCTGGCTCATAAAAATGGAGGTAATTAGTTGTGCCCTGGTGAGAAGCAGAGAGTGCACAAAGGCCCCCTGCTTGAGTCCTCTTCAGGGTTAGCTCTCAGAAACACAATCTGCAGAACAGATTTTTGTTCCAACATCCTTGCAGGAGAATTTGCCCTTAGCTTCCCCCACCCCAGCCAGGCTGAATAAAATTATGCTGAAACTACTGTCTTATTTGAGGAAAGTAATTAGTCATAGGTGCGAGGGGGTGGGGAGATTGCAGAAGAATGTTCATGAATATTAGGATTTTCAGCTCTAAGGGGGGACTTTGTAAACAGCTTTAGAAGAAGAACCAGGCCGGCTGGGTGTGGTGGCTCATGCCTGTAATCTCAGCATTTGGGGAGGCCAAGGCGGGTGGATCACTTGAGGTCAGGAGTTTGAGACCAGCCTGGCCAACATGGTGAAACCCTGTCTCTATTAAAAATACAAAAATTAGCCGGCCGTGGTAGCGAGCGCCTATGATCCCAGCTACTCCGGAGGCTGAGGCCAGAGAATCACATGAACCTGGGAGGTGGAGGCTGCAGTGAGCCGAGATCGCGCCACTGCACTCCAGCCTGGGGGACAGAGCAAGAATCTGTTTCAAAAAAAAAAAAGAAAAATAGGAAGGAAGGAAGGAAAGGAAAGGAAAGAAGAGAGAGAGAAAGAAAGAGAGAAAGAAAGAAAGAAAGAAAAAGAAAGGAAGGAAGGAAGGAAGGAAGGAAGGAAGGAAGGAAGGAAGGAAGGAAGGAAGGAAGGAACGAACCAGGCCTCCCTCTCCAACCTTCACCTCCGTCCCTATTCTGGCCACTTGATTCGGGGGACACCTGGTAGGGGATGGGGAAAGGTGGGAGCTGCCAGCCAGAGGGGACCCCGGCTTGAGCAGCCTCTTGCTGCTATCTGCAGGTTCTCCCTGGAGACTGAAGTCGACCTCAGGAAGCCCCTAGAGAACCTGGGAATGACCGACATGTTCAGACAGTTTCGGGCTGACTTCACGAGTCTTTCAGGTAAGAAGACTTTCCTTTGCATTTTCTCACCCCAGTGGACTGCGGGGGCCCCTAAGAGGAAAAAGGAACCTCTCCTTGAGAGCGGCAGCTGATCTAATCCTGTATCCACATCTGTTTCAGACCAAGAGCCTCTCCACGTCGCGCAGGCGCTGCAGAAAGTGAAGATCGAGGTGAACGAGAGTGGCACGGTGGCCTCCTCATCCACAGGTGAGTCTGGCTCAGGTGAGGCTCCACGGGTGTCGCCTCCATCGCCCTTCAGGATAACTGGTCCCCAGACCCGGAAAGGACCCCGCAGCCCTCTCGGCACAGAGCAGCTCTGTCTGTGCTCAGCCATCACCCGCTCCCCACCTGTTTCTCAGCCTGGAAAACGGGCTTGGGACCATGGAACCCTGTTTCCTCACCTGATGGCTCCTAAGTTCCCTGACTGTGAAAAGGCCTCCTAAAGGAAAACCCAAGTTGTTCCCACAGTGGGAAGTAAACTTAAGAAACATGCTTATCAGGCTGGGCGTGGTGGCTCCCACCTGTAATCCCAGCGCTTTGGGGGACCAAGGCAGGTGGATCACTTGAGGTCAGGAATTCAAGACCAGCCTGGGCAACATGGCAAAACCCTATCTCTACTAAAAATACAAAAATTAGGCAGGCGTGGTGGCATGTGCCTGTAGTCCCAGCCACTTGGGAGGCTGAGGCAGGAGAATCACTTGAATCCAGGAGGCAGAGGTTGCAGTGAGCCGAGATCACGCTGCTGCACTCCAGCCTGGGCAATAGACCACGACTCTGAAGAAAAGAAAGAAAGAGAGAGAGAAAAGAAAGAAAGAAAGAAGAAAGGAAGGAAGGAGAAAGAAAGAAAGAAAAAGAAAGAAAGAAAGAAAGAGAAAGAAAGAGAAGAAAAGAAAAGAAAAGAAAAAGAGCTTATCAATAAGCCCTTAAAGGATTTAGATAAATGTGTGTAAGGGAAGAGCTGATCCATTGCTACCAAGCTCCTGGAGGAAACCAGGTCTCAGAGGATGTCCCTAAACTTTTAAGGTTCATATTCAGGAAAACAAACAACTTCCAGCTGGGCTTAGTGGCTCACACCTGTAATCCCAGCACTTTGGGAGGCCGAGGCAGGAGGATCGCTTGAGCCCAGGAATTTGAGACCATCCTGGGCAATATAATGAGACTGTGTCGCTACAAAAATTAGAAAAAAATTAGCCAGGCATGGTGGCATGCACCTGTAGCCCCAGCTACTTGGGAGACTGAGGTGGGAGGATCACTTGAGCCCATGAGTTCAAGGCTGCAGTGAGCCATGAAGGTGCCACTGCACTCCCGCCTGGGCGACAGCGGGAGACCCTGTCTCTAAGAAAAACAGCGGGGGTGGGGGTGGTGCCAGTGCCAGCATCCCTCTGTTCTAAGACATTGTCCCTTCTCTTGCAGCTGTCATAGTCTCAGCCCGCATGGCCCCCGAGGAGATCATCATGGACAGACCCTTCCTCTTTGTGGTCCGGCACAACCCCACAGGTGAGCCTGGAACCCATCACGTTCCACATCCTCCCACCCATTCTTTCTCTCAGGAACTAGTCCCGACAGATGCAGACATCCCTCTATCCCTGAGAGGGCTCTGGGCAGGGAACCCATAACCCTACCCTGCTTCCTGTCCCAAGAGGAGGCTACCTTCTATCACCCACAGACAGTGCCGGGTCCCCGCTCTGTGACTCAGGCAGCTGCGACTCCAGACAGCTCACTCATCTGCCTAGATCTCAGTCCTTCCACCCACATCCAGCCTGATGAGCTGTCCCACTCCTTCTGCTTCTCAACCCCCATGGTTCTTCCACCCTCAGGAACAGTCCTTTTCATGGGCCAAGTGATGGAACCCTGACCCTGGGGAAAGACGCCTTCATCTGGGACAAAACTGGAGATGCATCAGGAAAGAAGAAACTCCGAAGAAAAGAATTTTAGTGTTAATGACTCTTTCTGAAGGAAGAGAAGACATTTGCCTTTTGTTAAAAGATGGTAAACCAGATCTGTCTCCAAGACCTCGGCCTCTCCTTGGAGGACCTTTAGGTCAAACTCCCTAGTCTCCACCTGAGACCCTGGGAGAGAAGTTTGAAGCACAACTCCCTTAAGGTCTCCAAACCAGACGGTGACGCCTGCGGGACCATCTGGGGCACCTGCTTCCACCCGTCTCTCTGCCCACTCGGGTCTGCAGACCTGGTTCCCACTGAGGCCCTTTGCAGGACGGAACTACGGGGCTTACAGGAGCTTTTGTGTGCCTGGTAGAAACTATTTCTGTTCCAGTCACATTGCCATCACTCTTGTACTGCCTGCCACCGCGGAGGAGGCTGGTGACAGGCCAAAGGCCAGTGGAAGAAACACCCTTTCATCTCAGAGTCCACTGTGGCACTGGCCACCCCTCCCCAGTACAGGGGTGCTGCAGGTGGCAGAGTGAATGTCCCCCATCATGTGGCCCAACTCTCCTGGCCTGGCCATCTCCCTCCCCAGAAACAGTGTGCATGGGTTATTTTGGAGTGTAGGTGACTTGTTTACTCATTGAAGCAGATTTCTGCTTCCTTTTATTTTTATAGGAATAGAGGAAGAAAGGTCAGATGCGTGCCCAGCTCTTCACCCCCCAATCTCTTGGTGGGGAGGGGTGTACCTAAATATTTATCATATCCTTGCCCTTGAGTGCTTGTTAGAGAGAAAGAGAACTACTAAGGAAAATAATATTATTTAAACTCGCTCCTAGTGTTTCTTTGTGGTCTGTGTCACCGTATCTCAGGAAGTCCGGCCACTTGACTGGCACACACCCCTCCGGACATCCAGCGTGACGGAGCCCACACTGCCACCTTGTGGCCGCCTGAGACCATCGCGCCCCCCGCGCCCCCCGCGCCCCTCTTGTTCTCGTCTTTTTCCCCTTGATGGAAATTGACCATACAATTTCAGCCTCCTTCAGGGGATCAAAAGGACGGAGTGGGGGGACAGAGACTCAGTTGAGGACAGAGTGGTTTCCAATGTGTTCAATAGATTTAGGAGCAGAAATGCAAGGGGCTGCATGACCTACCAGGACAGAACTTTCCCCAATTACAGGGTGACTCACAGCCGCATTGGTGACTCACTTCAATGTGTCATTTCCGGCTGCTGTGTGTGAGCAGTGGACACGTGAGGGGGGTGGGTGAGAGAGACAGGCAGCTCGGATTCAACTACCTTAGATAATATTTCTGAAAACCTACCAGCCAGAGGGTAGGGCACAAAGATGGATGCAGTGCACTTTGGGAGGCCAAGGCGAGAGGATTGCTTGAGCCCAGGAGTTCAAGACCAGCCTGGGCAACATACCAAGACCCCCGTCTCTTTAAAAATATATATATTTTAAATATACTTAAATATATATTTCTAATATCTTTAAATATATATATATATATAAAAGACCAATTTATGGGAGAATTGCACACAGATGTGAAATGAATGTAATCTAATAGAAGCCTAATCAGCCCACCATGTTCTCCACTGAAAAATCCTCTTTCTTTGGGGTTTTTCTTTCTTTTTTGATTTTGCACTGGACGGTGATGTCAGCCATGTACAGGATCCACAGGGGTGGTGTCAAATGCTATTGAAATTGTGTTGAATTGTATGCTTTTTCACTTTTGATAAATAAACATGTAAAAATGTTTCAAAAAAATAATAAAATAAATAAATACGAAGAATATGTCAGGACAGTCACTGCCTTCACCTTCTCCATTTCACACCAGTGGTACAAGAAATCAGAAGCCTAGGCCAGGTGTGGTGGTTCATGCCTGTAATCCCAGCACTTTGGGAAGCCGAGGTGGGTGGATCACCTAAGGTCAGGAGTTTGAGACCAGCCTGGACAACATGGTGAAACCCCATCTCTACTAAAAATACAAAAATTAGCCGGGCGTGGTGGCTGGCGCCTCTAATCCCAGCTACTCAGGAGGCTGAGGCAGGAGAATCACTTGAAGTCAGGAGGCAGAGGTTGCAGTGAGCTGAGATTGCACCACTGAACTCCAGGCTGGGTGGCAGAGCGAGACTCCCTCTCAAAAAACAACAACTACAACAACAACAACAAACCCAGAATCAAAATCCTGTTGGTCCATAGACCTCATGGGTGGAAGGGACCTTCCTACATCCAGGTTGGCCCAACATGGGGGAGTCCATGAAATGGTCACCTCAGCTCTGCCACAAGCCCCAGGGATAAGTTGATTCTGCCCCTGGGAATCATCCTCAAAAAGGAAAAAAATGTTCCCCTGCCATAAACTTTCCACTTACGCAGATGGGCCTGCTCGTAAGTCACTGTCACTGTGGGTTCCCAACTCTGTTCATGACACTTCCTTCCAGCACCAAATGCTTCCCACCCCTCTACTCCCACTCCCCATTCTTCAAACCCAGCTCAAGTTCCAGTTCCTCCACCTAGGACTTCCCATGGATCCAGCCAATATCACTCTCAGGTCCGGTGCAGTGGCCCACGCCTGTAATCTCAGCACTTTGGGAGGCCGGGGCAGGAAGATTGCTTGAGGCCAGGAGTTTCAGACCAGCCTGGACAACATAGTGAGACTCTTCCTCTAAGAAAAGAAAGAGAGAAAGAGAGAGAGAAAGACAGAGGAAAGAAAGAGAGAGAAAAATAAAGAAAGAGAAAGAGAGAAAGAAAGAGAGAGAAAGAAAGAAAAAGAAAGAAAGAAAGAAAGAAAGAAAGAAAGAAAGAAAGAGAAAGAAAGAAAGGAAGGAAGGAAGGAAAGCAAGGAGGGAGGGAGGGAGGGAGGGAAGGAAGGAAGGAAGGAAGGAAGGAAGGAAGGGAGGGGATCAAAACATCATCACTCTCAACTCGACACTGACTGAGTTTTCTTCTCCCTGGTCTGTAACAGTGCTTGGATTCTCGAGTGTTCTTTAGCTTTGTGTGTGTGTGTCTTACCCTCCCCAAGCCCATCAAGTTATCAGGTTTCTTGAAAACAAGGCTCTCTTGTTATATATACTCTAGCATCTTCTTGAAAATGGCTTCCTGAAAAGTCTTTTATTATCTTCCTCCAGCATCTCGAAGGCTTTTGGCAGAGGGCACACTTCCCTCCATTAGTTTCTGTTCAAATATTCAAAAATAATTTTTTAAACTGAAAAAAGACCAATAACCATCTGTCGAACTTGTATACTGTCTAACTCCAGAACCCTGAAGATAGGATTCAGAGATGCAGCCCCCTGAACACCCAGCTCATTTCTATTGCTTTTTAAACAATTTTTTGTAGAGACGGGGTTGCACCATGTTTTGAACTTTTGGGCTCAAACAATCCTCCTGCCTTGGCCTCCCAAATTGCTGGGATTACAGTTGTGAGCCACCATGCCCAGCTTGGCTCAGGTGTATCTTTCAACCTCCTTATACCCTGAAAGTATGACTAATTCCAGGCCCCAGGCTAGTGGCTGAAAAGTTACCTGTCTCTAACAGATTTGCTTGGAAAGCTAAACAGCCTCTTTTTGCACAAAATGCTTCAAAAAGCAGAACAAATTAGCCCTAACTCTGCAGTATACAGTTCAAAAACTGCTCATCCATGCTGAGATGGCTCTAGAGGAAAAAGAGTTCTTCAAAAAGCCCCCTCACCACAGAGAAGGCTTGTTCCAGGAAATGCCCCATTTAACAGACTCTCAGCTATTGTGAGGACAAAAATGATGTAGACTCACAGCACGAGACCTGCCCAGCCCTGTTTGACTTTGCCTGGCCCTGTCCCTTGCCTGTTCTAAGTTTGTCTTCCCTTCTCTATTTTTTTTTTTCTTTTAAGACAGGGTCTCGCTTTGTTGCTGAGGCAAAAGTGCAGTGGCACAATCTTAGCTTATTACAGCCTCCATCTCCTGGGCCCAAAGCCATCCTCGCACCTCAGCCTCCCGAGTAGCTGGGACCACAGGTGTGCGCCGCCAAGCCCTGCTAATCTTTGCATTTTTTGGAGAGATGGTGTCTCACTATATTGCCCAGGCTGGTCTCGAATTCCTAGGCTCAAGCAATCCACCTGTCTCGGCCTCCCAAAGTACTGTGATCACAAAGTGCTGGGCCACCATGCCTGGCCCGCTGTTCTTTAGGGATGAAAAATTAACAAGATCTGCCTCCAGCTACCATTATTGTACATTTCTTGTAAACCTCAAACAGTGGAATTATTTATCTGCTCATCTGTGGGCAAAGAGTGTGAATGTTGTAAATCCCTTAACGGTAAAAATATTCAGTCAAAAGCAAATTTGTCAAGGAGACACCATCTTTTTTTGAAATCATTTTTTTAGGTGGTTTCTCAAGTAAGGTTTGTTGAAATAATAGTAGCAAGCGGCTGGGCGCGGTGGCTCAGGCCTGTAATCCCAGCACTTTAGGAGGCCAAGGTGGGCGGATCACCTGAGGTCAGGAGTTTGAGACCAGCCTGGCCAACAAGGTGAAACCCTGTCTCTACTAAAAATACAAAAATTAGGCTGGGTGCGGTGGCTCACACCTGTAATCCCAGCACTTTGGGAGGCCAAGGCGAGTGGATCACGAGGTCAGGAGTTCAAGACCAGCCTGGCCAGGTTGGTGAAACCCCGTCTCCACTAAAAACACACAAAAAATTAACGAGGCGCAGTGGCGGGCGCCTGTAGTCCCAGCTACTCAGGAGGCTGAGGCAGGAGAATGGCGTGAAACCAGGAGGCAGAGCTTGCAACGAGCCGAGATCACGCCACTGGACTCCAGCCTGGGCAACAGAGTGAGACTCCGTCTCAAAAAAAAAAAAAAAAAAAAGTAGCAAGCACTCAGGAAAACTGAGACACAGAGAGGTTGAGTAACTTGATCTCATTATTATCATTATTTTAGAGAGAGGGTCTCTGTTGTTTAGGCTGGAGTGCAGTGGTGCAATCACAGCTCACTGCAGCCTTGAACTGCTGGGCTCAAACAATCCTGTCTCAGCCTCCCAAGCAGCTGGGACTACAGGTGCGCACCACTCACTACCCAGCTAATTCGTTTTCTTTTTTTTTTTTTTGAAAAAAAAGTCTCACTCTGTCGCCCACGCTGGAATGCAATGGCTTGATCTCTCTGCTCACTACAACCTCCGCCTCCCAGGTTCAAGAGATTCTCCTTTCTCAGCCTCCTGAGTAGCTGGGATTACAGGCATGTGCCACCATGCCCGGTTAATTTTTGTATTTTTAGTAGAGATAGGGTTTTGCCATGTTGGCCAGGCTGGTCTCGAGCTTCTGACCTCAGGTAATCCACCTGCCTCAGCCTCCCAAAGTGCTGAGATTACAGGTGTGAGCCACTGCACCTGGCCCCAGCTAATTTTTTAATTGTATTTTTTGTAGACACAGGGTCTCACTATGTTGTCCAAGCTGGTCTCGAACTCCTGGGCTCAGCCTCCCAAGTGCTGAGATTACAGGCGTGAGCCACTGCACCCGGTCCCAGCTAATTTTTTAATTTTATTTTTTGTAGAGACAGGGTCTCACTATGTTGTTCAAGCTGGTCTTGAACTCCGGGGCTCAGCCTCCCAAAGTGCTGGGATTACAAGCATGAGCTACTGTGCCCAGCTGCTGCTATCATCATTATTACTTAACAGCCACAGGTAGTTGGGCACCCTGTGTTCCCTGCCTCTACACCATATTGCCTCTCTCTGTGGCACGTGTGAACAGGAACAGGTCTCCCCAAATACCAAGAAGGGCTCAGACGTAGGCAGGACGCGGTGGCGAATCACTTGAGGTCAGTAGTTTGAGACCAGCCTGGCCAACATGGTACAACCCCATCTCCATTAAAAATACAAAAAAAAAAAAAAAAAAAAAATAGCTGGGCGTTGTGGCGCACAACTGTGGTCCCAGCTGCTCAAGAGGCTGAGGCAGGAGAATCATTTGAATCCAGGAGACGGAGGCTGCAGTGAACTGAGATCGCACCACTGCACTCCAGCCTGGGCGATAGAGCAAGACATCAAGAGAGAGAGAAAAAAGGAAAGAATGAAAGAAAGAGAGAAAGAAAGAAAGAAAGAAAGAAAGAAAGAAAGAAAGAAAGAAAGAGAAAGAAAGAAAGGGAAAGGAAGGGAAAGGAAAGGGAAAGGAAAGAAAAGAAAGAAAATGAAGAGAAGGAAGGGAAGGAAGGGAAAGAAGAAAGAAGGGAAAGAAAGAAGGGAAAGAAAGAAAGAAGAGAAAGAAAGAAAGAGAGAAAAGAAGGGCTCAGACGTGGTCGAGTATAAAGGTGCTGGCCAGGCAGTGGCTCATGCCTGTAATTTGAGCACTTTGGAAGGCCGAGGCAAGTGAATCACCTGAGTCCAGGAGTTCGAGACCAGCCTGGGCAACATGGCAAAACCTCGTCTCCACAAAAAAAAAAATACAAAAATGAGCTGGGCGTGGTGGCGGGCGCCAGTAGTCCCAGCTACTCTGGAGGCTGAGGTGGGAGGATTGCCTGAGCCAAGGAGGTCGAGGTTGCAGTGAGCCAAGATCACGCCACTGCACTCCAGCCTGGGGTGACAGAGCAAGACCCCGGCTCAAAAAAAAAAAAAAGTGCTGCCCTCACGTGCCAGTCATCAGCAGCTTCTGTGTTGCCACCAGCCGCGGGGCCAGCCTGAACACTTGCTTCCTGAACCAGGTCTTTGATCTCCTCGCCACCAGAGGTCGCTTTCGCTCCAGTGGAAAGCTCTTCCCTGAAGCAAAGCAGCTGTGGCTTCCACCAAAATCTTGCCAAGTTGGAACTCCATTCAATTTAACGAGTATTTATTTAAAAGCTGACCTTTAGACTGGGTACTGTGAAGCATTAAAAAGAAAGTGTCAGCTATTCTTAATAGCAGATATCTAATGACAAGGGACATCAAAAAGCTGGGGAAAAAAAGCTATGCTGACCAGGTGCAGTGGCTCATGCCTGTAATCCCAACATTTTGAGAGGCCAAGGTGGGAGGATCACTTGAGGCAGCCAGGAGTTTGAGACCAGCCTGGACAACATGGCGAAACACGCAACTAAAAATCAAAAAACTTAGCCAGGCGTGGTGGTGCATGCCAGTTACTCTGGAGGCTGAGGCCGGAGGATCACTTGAGCCCTGGGAAGTCGAGGCTACAGTAAGCTGTGATTGCACCACTACATTCAAGCCGGGGCAACAAAGTGAGACACTGTCTTGAAAAAGAAAAAAGAAAAGAAAAGGAAGAAAAGCTATGCAAGTCACTGCAAAAATAATGGAAAGGAACACTGTATAAATGATCGCTATAGTCTGAAATAGAGTGTAGACTCATCAGAGGAGGGGCTGTTTGAAACCATAAAGGATAGGCTGGGCGCAGTGGCTCACGCCTGTAATCCCAGCACTTTGGGAGGCCGAGGCGGGCGGATCACGAGGTCAGGAGATCGAAACCATCCTGGCTAACACGGTGAAACCCCGTCTCTACTACAAATACAAAAAATTAGCCGGGCGTGGTGGCGGGCGCCTGTAGTCCCAGCTACTCAGGAGGCTGAGGCAGGAGGATGGCATGAACCCGGGAGGCGGAGCTTGCAGTGAGCCGAGATTGTGCCACTGCTCTCCAACCTGGGCGACACAGCGAGACTCCTTCTCAAAAAAAAAAAAAAAAAGAAACCATAAAGGATAAATCAGATGGGTTTGGGGTCTATAGGGAGGGAATGGCAGGGCATTCCAGAAAACAGCATGAACAAAATCACGAAGGAAAACGTATAGCAGGGCAGATGCAAGGGACACGTGAGAATGAACTCTCAGATCTCCAGCTGGTTTCAGCCTGTCCCCTCCTCCCTCCTGATAACCCAGCCATTCCTCTCTAGGCCCTCACCTAATCTAGTCCAGCAAGTCTTCCCTGGGGCCCTTGAATAAGCCACAATTTCGTGTTACCCCCCTCATGTCCCAGGCTTACAGCTTGCAAGGCTAGAAAAAGGCAGTAACAACAACCACAATGGAAAACCAAGAGGGGATAATTTCAGGGGAAGGAAGTGGCAACACGTTTTTGGCAAGTGAAGTTTGAGATGACAATGGAATACTTACTTTATTTCATTTTATTTTTAAAAAATGGAAACCGGCTGGGTGCAGTGGCTCACACCTGTAATCCCAGCACTTTGGGAGTCCAAGCATGTGGATCACATGAGGTCAGGAGTTCGAGACCAGCCTGGCCAACATGGTGAAACCCCGTCTTTACTAAAAATACAAAAATTAGCCGGGCATGGTGGTGGGCACCTGTAAACCCAGCTACTCGGGAGGCTGAGGCAGGAGAATTGCTTGAACCCTGGAGGCGGAGGCTGCAGTGAGCCGAGATCACACCATTGCACTCCAGCTTGGGCGACAGAGTGAGGCTCCAAAAAAAAAAAAAAAGGAGGAGGAGGAGAAGGGAAGGAAAGGAAGGAAGGAAGGAAGGAGGGAAGGAAGGAAGGAAGCAAGGAAGGAAGGGAGGGAGGGAGGAAGGAAGGAAGGAAATTGGGCATTTCAGGGAATCGCTGGGGCAGCCAGAGAACCAAATTGGAGGGAGGTCTCACACTATTGCACTAGGAACAATGCCCCACATCAAACCTGTGCCCCTGCCTGTCCTGTGGATGCAAGACACCGCTAATAGCGCCACTCCACTGCCACCCTAGGAACTTGATCCTCTGTCCTTCTGCCAGGGCCTTAACTACTTTCCATCTCCTCATGCCCACCCCAGTCTCTCCTGGAGCAAAGTCTGGCAGGTGCACAGATGGGCAGAGTCCAGCTGACATGCCCATGCTATGCCCAGAAACAACGCTGCAAAAGTGAATATCTGGAAATTGCAAATACTACTCTGGGAGGTTGGTCTATCTGCTCCCTAAATTCATAAGACATGGGATTCCCACACTCCAAGAAGGGGGGTTAGAACCTGAGTGCTGAAAAGAATGACAAACATCAACCACAGAGAGTGTTCCAGCCGGGTGTGGTGTATAGGATTACGTCTGTAATCCCAGCACTTTGGGAGGCCAAGGCAGGAAGATCACTTGAGCCCAGGAGTTTGAGACCAGCCTGGGCAACATAGCGAGACCTGGTGTCTGCAAACAATTTTTTTTTTTTTTTTGAGACAGAGCCTCACTCTATTGCCCAAGCTGGAGTGCAGTGTCGAGATCTCAGATCATTGCAACCTCTGCCTCCCGGGTTCAAGCAATTCTCCTGCTTCAGCCTCCCAAATAGCTGGGATTACAGGTGTGCGCCATCACGCCTGGCTAATTTTTGTATTTTTAGTAGAGACAGGGTTTCACCATGTTGGCCAGGCTGGTCTTGAACTCCTAACCTCAAGTGATCCACCCACCTCGGCCTCCCAAAGTGCTGGGATTATAGGCGTGAACCACCACACCCAGCCCTACAAACAAATTTTTAAAAATAGCTAGGTATGGTGGTGCATGCCTACAGTCTCAGCTACTTGGAAGGCTGAGGCAGGAGGATCACTTGAGCCCATGAGTTTGAGGGTGCAGTGATCATGATCACACCACTGCACTCCAGCCTGGGCAAGAGAGTGAGACCCTGACTCTAAAAAAATTGAAAAAAAAAAAGGTGGGGAGGAACATGGATCATAGACTCACAAAGATGAGAGACTTCAGAATCCATCTGGCCACCTCTCAACCACCGCAGGAACCACCTCTACAACCACATGAGAAAAGGCATGGGGAGGTGTCAGTGTGGTTTGTAGGATGACAGTACAAACACCATTCCTAATAGTGAAGAAGAATCTCACCTCTTCAGCTAGGCGCAGTGGCTCAGGCCAGTAATCCCAGCAATTTGGGAGGCCGAGGCGGGTGGATCACTTGAGGTCAGGAGTTTAAAACCAGCCTGGCCAACATGGTGAAACCCCGTCTCTACTAAAAATACAAAAGTTAGCCAGGTGTGGTGGCGTGCGCCTGTAATCCCAGCTACGCAAGAGGCTGAGGCAGGAGAATTGCTTGTACCCAGGAGGCGGAGGTTGCAGTGAACTGAGATCGCGCCATTGCACTCCAGCCTGGGTGACATAGCGAGACGCCATCTCAAAAAAAAAAAAAAAAAGAAGAAGAATCTCACCTCTTCCATGTTTCCATTTATACAAGTGGCACCACTAACCCTCCAGGATTTTTCTCCCTTCCTCTCTACTTAGATGATGATCAACTTCAGATCACCAGCTCCTTTGAGGCATCTCTCCTGATTTGTCCCTCCCATTTCATCCTGGAGTCAGGATTCCCAAAACTCTCAGACGATCTTTCAGCTTTCCAATTGTCCTTTCAAATTCTCCCACATATGACTATAAGATTAATCTTTTTTTTTTCTGAGACAGGGTATCGCTCTGTCACCCAGGCTGGAGTGCAGTGGAAAAATCGACTCACTGCAGCCTCTACCTCCTGCACTCAAGCGATCCTCCCACCTCAGCCTCCTAAGTAGCTGGGACCACAGGCACGTGCCACCATGCCTGGCTAATTTTTTTTATTTTTTCTAGAAACAGGGTCTACGTTGCCCAGGCTGGTCTCAAACTCCTAAGCTCAAGCAATTCTGCCACCTCAGCCTCCCAAAGTGCTGGGCTTACGAGCCTGAGCCACCATGTGCCTGGCCAAGATTAACTTTATTAACACTGTTTTCACCAAGTTATTCACTGGTTCACACAACCATAATGACCCTAAACTGCCAACTGCATCAAATCTCAATTCATCTCCATGCACAAGCTGTATCGGATCAACTAACTCATAGATCCTCCACATTCATCATTCGCTAACAACGAAGAAATCCAAGTCGGGTGTCGTGGCTCACGCCTGTAATCCCAGCACTTTGGGAGGCCAAAGCAGGTGGATAACTTGAGGTCAGGAGTTCGAGACCAGCCTGGCCAATATGGTGAAACCCTGTCTCTACTAAAAATACAAAAAAATTAGCTGAGTGTGATGACGCATGCCTATAGTCCCAGCTGCTCAGGAGGCTGAGGAGGGAGAATCGCTTGAACCTGGCAGGCAGAGGTTGCAGTGAGCCGAGATCATACCACTGCACTCCAGCCTGGGAGACAGGGCAAGACTCTAGTTTCAACCACTTGAATTCTATGACTCCCTACAAGCAAAACCCATATTTCTTTTCATTTGTAATTTCTTTAATTTTTTGAGACAGGTTCTTGCTCTGTCATCCAGGTTGGAGTGCAGTGGTAAGATATCGGCTCACTGCAACTTCCACCTGCCAGGCTCAAGCGATCCTCCCACCTCAGCCTCCTGAGTAGCTGGGACCACAGGTGTGCACCACCATGCCCGACTAATGTTTGTATCTTTTGTAGAGACAGGGTTTTGCCAGGTTGCCCATGCTGGTCTTGAATTATTTGGCTCCTGCAATCCTCCCACCTCAGCCTCCCAAAGTGCTAGGATTACAGGCGTGAGCCACTGTGCCTGGCTGCAAAACCCACATTTCTAACAATTCTCTCATGAAGCCTATCTTTTCTGCAGTTAGGCGTATCACATTGAGGCAAGGAATTTTAAAGAGTGTCGGCTTTCCAAGAAGTGTAGGAGTTGATATCTCTCGAGCTTCCAAACTTCTGCAAGCTGCTGCCCGGCCCTCTGCTTTATTTCTTTTTCTTTTCCCTTTTTTTTTTTTTTTTTTTTTTTTGAGGCAGAGTCTTGCTCTTTAGCCCAGGCTGAAGTGCAGTGGCGTGATCTCTGCTCACTGCAGCCTCTGCTTCCTGAGTTCCAGCAATTCTCCTGCCTCAGCCTCCTGGGTAGCTGGGATTACAGGCACCCGTATTTCTAGTAGAGATGGGTTTCACCATGTTGACCAGGCCTAGTCTCGAACTCCTGACCTCAGGTGATCTGCCCACCTCGGCCTCCCAAAGTGCTGGGATTACAGGCCTGAGCCACCACACCCAGCCTGCTTTATTTATCTCACCACTCATACCACTCATTCCTTCCTTATACCTTCTCATCTCTCTCCTAAGCACGTTTCCTTTTTTTCTTTTTTTCTTTTTTTTTGAGACAGAGTCTTGCTCTGTCTGGAGTGAAGTACAATGACACGATCTAGGCTCACTGCAACCTCTGCCTCTCGGGTTCAAGTGATTCCCTAGCCTCAGTCTCCCGAGCAGCTGGGATTATAGGCACCCGCCATCACCCCTAGCTAATTTTTTTTGTATTTTGTAGAGACAGGGTTTCACCACGTTGGCCAGGCTGGTCTTGAACTCCTGACCTCAGGTCATCCACCTGCCTCCGCCTCCCAAAGTTCTGAGATTACAGGCACGAGCCACCGCGCCCGGCCATACTTCTAGTCCTTGCTTTCATTCCATATGATTTATCCTTTCTAATCCTAACAACTTGCTTTATTGATCTTATTCTTGACCTAACAAATGATAGCAGGTGAAGGGGTGGGTTGCCCCCCACACCTGTGGGTGTTTCTCGTTAGGTGGAACGAGAGATTTGGAAAAGAAAAAGACACAGAGACAAAGTATAGAGAAAGAAATAAGGGGACCCAGGGAACCAGCGTTCAGCATATGGAGGATCCCGCCAGCCTCTGAGTTCCCTTAGTATTTATTGATCATTCGTGGGTGTTTCTCCGAGAGGGGGATGTGGCAGGGTCACAAGACAATAGTGGGGAGAGGGTCAGCAGACAAAAACACGTGAACAAAGGTCTTTGCATCATAGACAGGGTAAAGAATCAAGTGCTGTGCTTTTAGATATGCATACACATAAACGTCTCAATGCTTTACAAAGCAGTATTGCTGCCCGCATGTCCCATCTCCAGCCCTAAGACGGTTTTTCCCTATCTCAGTAGATGGAACGTACAATCGGGTTTTATACCGAGACATTCCATTGCCCAGGGACGGGCAGGAGACAGATGCCTTCCTCTTGTCTCAACTGCAAGAGGCATGCCTTCCTCTTATACTAATCCTCCTCAGCACAGACCCTTTACGGGTGTCGGGCTGGGGGACAGTCAGGTCTTTCCCTTCCCACGAGGCCATATTTCAGACTATCCCATGGGGAGAAACCTTGGACAATACCTGGCTTTCCTAGGCAGAGGTCCCTGCGGCCTTCCGCAGTGTTTGTGTCCCTGGGTACTTGAGATTAGGGAGTGGTGATGACTCTTAAGGAGCATGCTGCCTTCAAGCATCTGTTTAACAAAGCACATCTTGCACCACCCTTAATCCATTTAACCCTGAGTTTGACACAGCACATGTTTCAGAGAGCACGGGGTTGGGGGTAAGGTCATAGATTAACAGAATCTCAAGGCAGAAGAATTTGTCTTAGTACAGAACAAAATGGAGTCTCCTATGTCTACTTCTTTCTACACAGACACAGTAACAATCTGATCTGTCTTGCTTTTCCCCACAACCAGGATAGTCCAGCCAGCTAACTGTCTGTGCCATCTTATTCTTGACCTAATAAATAGCTGCCGGGCTTGGTGGCTCACACCTGTAATCCCAGCATTTTGGGAGGCCGAGGTGGGTGGATCACGAGGTCAGGAGTTCGAGACCAGCCTGGCCAACATAGTGAAACCCCGTCTCTACTGAAAATACAAAAATTAGCTGGGCATGGTGGCATGCACCTATAATCCCAGCTACTTAGGAGGCTGAGGCAGGAAAATCACTTGAGCCCAGGAGGTGGAGGTTGCAGTGAGCCGAGATCACACCATTGCAGTCCAGCCTGAGCGACAGTGCAAGAGTCTGTCTCAAAAAATAAATAAATAAATAAATAAATAAGTAGCACCACAATAGTTCAGGCAGCCAATAATCTATGCCACTGGTAAGATATTCCACTAGTATATGTCATATATCTTAGACGATGGTGTTGAAAAGCCTAAGGTGGAGGCAGAGGAGAAAAGAAAACAAAAGCAAAAGGAAGAAGAAAAAGTAAAAGAAGAAAGAAGTTGGGCCCGGGCACGGTGGCTCACACCTGTAATCCCAGAACTTTTGGGAGGCCAAGGCAGGCAGATCACTCGAGGTCAGGAGTTTGAGACCAGCGTGGCCAACATGGTGAAACCCCATCTCTACTAAAAAAATAAAACTTAGCGGGGTGTGGTGGTAGATATCTGTAGTCCCAGCTACTTGGGAGGCTGAGGAAGGAGAATTGCTTGATCCGGGGAGGTGGAGGCTGCAGTGAGCCGAGATTGTGCCACTGCACTCCAGCGTGGGCAACAAGAACGAGACTCCGTCTCAACAACAACAACAACAACAAAAAAAAAAAAAAAAAAAAAGGAAGAGGCTGGGAAGAGGAAATGACAGGTACCATTATGAAGTGTTTACAGATACTTGCTATACATTACCTCTAATCCTCAGAACCACCTTGCAAGATATGTACTACTGTCCTCTTTTTTTTTTTTTTTTTTGAGACAGAAGGCTGAGTCAGGAGGCTGAATCAGGAGAATCACTTGAACCCGGGAGGTGGAGGTTGCAGTGAGCCGAGATTGTGCCACTGCACTCCAGCCTGGGCAACAGAGCAAGACTCCATCTCAAAAAAATAAATACACAAAATAAATAAATAAAGTGGAGACAGGAGGTGAGGCCTTACCAACAATTGCATCATGTGCTACTCAAAAATAATAGCACATTAGTTGCCAACAATTATCTACCATTAACTTTTCTGCATGACAAAATTTAAGATTTTCTCTTATCCTTCTATCCAGACCTCTTTACTTTATCATTTGTGCTAGGGAAGCAGGAGCCTCAGAGAGCCAGCATAAAGCCATTTTAAGTTCAGCTCCATCTTGAAACTAACAAGGCACATTCCTTGTCAGTCACAACCCATAGCTGTTTACAGTTGGGGAAACAGCTTAAAGATACCTGCAAGGACAGACTCCTCCAACTACAGAAAATCCAGATGCCCCAATACCCATAACAATATGTGCTTTTAAGATAATTATAATTCTGGCTGGGTGTGGAGGCTTAGGCAGGAGGATTGCTTTAGGCCAGGAGTTCGAGATCAGCCTGGCCAACATTGCGAAACCCCCTCTCTACTAAAGATACAAAAATTAGCTGGGCGTCGTAGCACATGCCTACAATCCCAGTAGTGAGACCCCATCTCTACAACAAAATATTTTTTTAATTAATTGGATGCACTGGTTCATGCCTGCAGTCACAGCTACTTGGGAGGCTGAGGTGAAAGGATGTAGCTGTAATCCAGCTACTAGGGATGCTGAGACACAAGAATGGCTTGAACCCAGGAGGTGGAGGTTGCAGTGAGCTGAGATCACGCCACTGCACTACAGCCTGGGCGACAGATCAAGACTCTGTCTCAAAAAAAAAAAAAAAAAAAGGAAGAAAGATAATTATAGTTTTGCTTTGATGTACTTACCTACTAGAATGTCAAGGATAGTTAAATTAACAGAATAATAAATTTTGTCATGCCATTGGCCCATCTGCACATTGACTCGGCTTAGTTTAGTCTCTACAAAAACAAGACCCCTATATAAGAAAAACTTAAAGGTCAGGGGCGGTGGCTCATACCTGTAATCCCAACACTTTGGGAGGCTGAGGAGTGTGGATACCTTGAGTCCAGGAGTCCCAGACCAGCTTGGGTAGCATGACAATACCCTGTCTCTACAAAACATACAACTATTAGCTGGCTGTGGTGGTGCATGCCTGTAGTCCTAGCTACTTGGGAGACTGAGGTGGGAGGATCGCTTGAGCTCAGGAGGTGGAGGCTGCAGTGAACTATGATCATGCTACTACACTCCAGCCTGGGCAACAGAGTAAGACCCTGTCTCAAAAAAAAGAAGAAAAAAAAAAAAAAAGAAAGAAAAGAAAAACTTAAGACAGTGTGTTCCTCTGTTTGATTTCTGAGGACGCCCTACTCCGTAAGCGTGTAGCTTTCAATAAACTCTCTCTTCTCACCGCACTCTGCGACTTGCTTTGGGTTCCTTCCTGCATGAGATCCAAGAATTCTCTCTTGGGGTCCGGATTGGGACCGCTTTTTCCAGTAACACGTAGACACACACACACATTCAGTTTAAAAGCCCATATTACAACGTACATCCACCTCATCTTCACACTGAGATTTGGGTGACATCTGTCCCTTTTTGAGTTTTGACCCAAGTTAACCTTTTAAGACGCTCTTTATTTCTTCCCCTTTTGCCTCAGTTCACGTTCCTCCCCCTTCTCCTTACATGCCTTTTATAGCAGCCTCTCCTTTTCTCTTTTATTCTTTTTCTACACATTTCTCTTACTGTAAGATCAGAAGCCAGGCGCGGTGGCTCACGCCTGTAATCCCAGCAGTTTGGGAAACCGAGGCGGGAGGGTCTCTTGAACCCAAGAGTTCGAGACCAGCCTGGGCAACATAGTAAGACCCCCGTCTCTACTAAAAAAAAATTAAAAATTAGCTGGGCATGACGGCGTGCGTCTGTAGTCCCAGCTACTCAGGAGGCTGAGGCGGGAGGATCGCTTGAGGCCAGGAGTTCAAGGCTGCAGAGAGTCACGATCCCACCACTGCACTCCAACCTGGGTGACGCGGCCAGACCCTGTCTCTAAAAAGAAAAAAACTAGAGGGGTGTATCTATCACGCTTTCAATAGATATTTAGCTTGGGTTCTATACTTTTCTCATGACCCTTTGTCTTTCTGTTTTCCAGGTCACTCCTCCTCCCCTACACTTAATTCCCACCCTGCTCCCTTTTCACGGCCCACTCCCCTCCCAGGAGTCCTGCCTGCTGCTTCGAACTCCAATGATCGTCCCATTCACCTCTCACCCCTTTTCCCGCCTTTTTGCCCCACAAGGCTCCAAAGCGCGAGGACCTTATTGTCCTCCTCCCCCATCCTCCAACCAGCCCACAGGACAGCCGCGTTACCATGACGACCGGGCTCCTAGAAGCTGCAGTCAAGGACCTGGTTACCATGGTTTCCGCTTCTCCGCCTCCAGCCCCGCCCGCGCTCCCCGCGGCGTCGGCGCCTGCGCAGTGCGTGGCGCGCCGGGAGTCAGAGCCTGGGCGGGACGGGGCGGGGCTTCGGGCGAGAGGGAGGGAAGCCGGAGAAAGGATAAGAAAGGGAGTGGGACTGGCGCCTACGGTGGCCGAAGTGGGACGCGCCGAGCCGGAGGCTGCAGGATGGTAGGCTGTGCGAAGAGGGAGGGGAGGGGGAAGCGAGGGGCGTGGGCTGCACCTGCGGGGGTCCTCGGGGGCCGCCCTCGGGGTGAACCGCCCTGTCTTCCCTCTGGTCCTCAGAGGCCTCCCTTGCCTCGGCGGGTGGGCGAGCCGGGCTCGGGAGGAAGAGGGGGAGGTGGCATTCGGGAGAGGGGCGGGGAGGGGGCGCATTTGCAGGGCGAGCGGGGGCTGACGAAGGGGCGGCGGGGCCGTCCCGAGCCGGGAGGGGCGCTCTGGTCTTGGCCCCTGGGGTCCCTCGATCCCCGCTGCAGGGAAGCCGCCCGAAGCAGAGGGTTGCGGGAGTCTCTTTGCTGAGGGAGGGAGCGGGGGTCACCAGTCACCGAGACCCCCTTCCCGGGCTGCACAGGCGGGAGCGGGGACCCGGGTGGGGAGAGGGGTGTGGGAGGGGAGTTTCCGGGTCGGAAAAGGGAGCGCCCTACTGGGTTCGTGGCCGTGCTTGCCTAGAGGCTGGGCCCAGGTAGGGAAGCGAAGTGGACTCGTGGTTTTTCTCCGAGGGACCCAGGCTTTGGGATCCCGGGCTCCGGCGCTCTCTGCCCCCCTTCCCACTCTCTTTCCGGAATCCAGGCCTTCCGTCTTCCTGCTTGCTCCCCACCCCCCTATCTGAGCGCCGCACGAGGCTCCCCAGCGCCCCTCTTTTCCCCTCCTCCAAAAAAATCAGTTCTCCTGAATTCTGATTTTTCACTTACTAAGCTAGTACAGTGCCACACACCCAGGGATTCCAAGCCTGGGCGTGTCCATGAATAGAAGAGCTATTGGGGGAAGGAGAAGACTCCAGGATGTGGCCCAGACCCCCCGGAACTGGGAAGCTGGGGTACACTGGGCAGTGAGGGTTCTGTCTTCCATCCCACTTGACCCAGCTTGCTGTCTGTTCTGTAGACATTCTTTTAGGGGAACCCCCTGGGTGGCGGGGCCCTAACTGAGGGAAATTGGTCACCTGGTGTCTGGGGAGGAGTGGGCGCTTAGCAGGAGGCACCCTAAAAGGAAGAAAAGTTAAAGAGAAATGTCGAAGACCAAATGCCTGGGTGCCTGCAGAGAGGAAGATAGGATTTGGGCATCTGCATACCCTGTGTGGTGTTGGAGATACATACTACAGAGGAGGATACCCCTGGGCATAGGCCTGGCACTGGAGGATGATATGTTTGGGAGATCATTAAGATCTTATGGCTATGATGGGGTGGAAAATTGAGGTAGCTTCTCCAGGGACAAAATACCAGATTTCAGCATGGTGATGGATAGAGAGAGGGTGGAAGAAAACAGGCATTTCTTTGGCGTCAGTTACTGTCGTCTTGTCACTGTGCTAGGCATTTTACTTACCTTTAGAAAGCAGACCAGAAAGCAAGAGGTCAGGGAATCATGGTAATAATAGTAATAACTAACGACCGGGCGCAGTGGCTCATGCCTTAATGCCAGCACTTTGGGAGGCCTAGGTGGGTGGATCACCTGAGGTCGGGAGTTCGAGACCAGGGCCTGGCCAACATGGTGAAACCACGTCTCTACTAAAAATACAAATATTAGCCGGGCGTGGTGGCACGTGACTGTAATCCCAGCTACTCAGGAGGCTGAGGCAGGAGAATCGCTGGAACTTGGGAGGCGGAGATTGCACTGAACAGTGATTGCACCACTGCACTCCAGCCTGGGCGACAGAGAGAGACTCTGTCTCAAAAATAATAATAATAATAGCTAACATGTTATACTGCCTGCCTGTGCTAGGGACTTGCATATATCAACTCATTTAGTCTCACCTAACAACTGTGCAAGGCAGGTACAATGTCCATTTTACAGATAAGGAAACTGAGGCCCAGAGACTTACAGTAGTAATTGGCCCAAAGCCTTGCATAACTAGTAGAGCCAGGATTTGAACCCAGCTGACAGACTCAGAAGCTCTGACTTCCCCCTGCTGGTGGAAACACCCAGCCTTGAGAGCAAGGGGCTGGATGTTGGAAGAAAGTAGAGAAGAATTAGCTGGAGATAAGTTTGGGGAATGTGTGGTTACCCTCCGTTCTGCCCTCCCATCCCCCACAGATGCGGTTCATGCTATTATTCAGCCGGCAGGGAAAACTGCGGCTGCAAAAATGGTACCTGGCCACTTCGGACAAGGAACGGAAGAAGATGGTGCGCGAGCTTATGCAGGTTGTCCTGGCTCGCAAGCCCAAGATGTGCAGCTTCCTGGAGTGGAGGGATCTCAAAGTTGTCTATAAGAGGTGACTCCCCACCTACTTTCAGACCTGCCTAGATTCAAGTTGGGCAGTGGGTTAAAATGTCTGAGAAATGGTCGTCCCTTAGGTCAGGGAGACCTGGGAGCTGAGGACATCTGGAGGACAGTAATGAATGTCAGCTTACTTTTTTTTTTTTTTCTCCCCAAACTCTTAAAGAAGTTCTTGTTTACCACTTGGTTTTGCTCACGTGCAACACCTGCCTCACTCACGTGTCCCTTTGGGCCCTGTCTTGCCCCACTGCGCATGTCCCTTGCAGTCAAAGGTCCTGCCCTACTTTTCCTAACACACACGCACACACACACCCTTTCCGGTTCCTTCTCCTCGGAGCAGGTAAATTACTTGGCTCGGGTTTTTGCTGAGTCAAACTTAGGAGGTCAGAGGGCAGGAAGGAAAAAGCATGCGTTCTTTGCATGTTTTTAAGACAGCACAAAGAGGCAGGTGAGTTACTTTTTACATGCCCTAGGGCCACCTCACCTGTGGCCAGCCAGGGCACAGACCACCCCCAGGCTGGTGAGAGGTTTGAGACCAGAATGCCTGGGTCCTGAAGCAAGCTTGTAGCGATGTCTCATGCGCTCCTCTCCGCAGATATGCCAGCCTCTACTTCTGCTGCGCCATCGAGGGCCAAGACAATGAGCTCATCACACTGGAGCTGATCCACCGATACGTGGAGCTCTTAGACAAATACTTTGGCAGTGTAAGTCTCCTCTGCCCACCAGTTTCCATTCCCAGCAATCCCCTTTGGTAATCCACCAAACTTTGAGGCCCCTCCAGTCTCTGCCCTGGAAGTCTCAGGGGAGAGGTGAAGTTGGAGCAGTAAGAACAGTAATTAATTTCCCTTTTTAAGCTTTAAGCCTATTAACCATGTCCCATAATCGTCCCTGAGTGGGGAAACTGGGGGCAGGATCAGGCACTTAATCTCCACTTAGAGCTTAGCTCGGACTTTTCACACAGAGACCAAGTTCAGATGTTTTGTTTAGTTCAAATTTTTATTTTTTTAGAGACACAGTCTCACCCTGTCACCTGGAGGAATGCCGCCTATGGCTGGAGTGCAGTGGCACAATCGTAGCTCACTGCAGCGTTAACCTCTGGGCTCAAGCCATCCTCCTGCCTCAGTCCCCTGAGGAAGTGGGACTGCAGGTGCACACCACTATGCCCAGCTAATTTTTCTATTTTTTTTTTAAGAGATGAGGTCTTGCTATGTTGCCCAGGCTGGGTCTCTAACTCTGGGGCTCAAGTGATCCTCCCACCTCAGCCTCCCAAAGTCTGGGATTATAGGCGTGAGCCACTGTACCCAGCCCCATATTCAGATTTTTATCACTGGTTGTTGATCTTGGATTTGCATTGGAGTTTTCTGGAGAATTTTTTTGAATGGCAATGTCCAGGTTCCACTCCCAGAGATTCTGAATTAACTTATCTGAGGGACAGCTCAGATCTTAGATGGGGCGTAGTAGTAACTCCATAATTTGTGTTATAAAGTGCTTTTGCGTCCTCTCGTTTGCTCCTTATCCCATCCTAGCAGTAGGTGTTGGTATCCCCATTTTTGAGGCCAGAAAACTGAGACTTAGAGATGTTTCATGACTTGTTTAGCTAGATGGTTAGTGGCAGAGCCCTGCTTGGAACTCAAGTCTTCCACCCCATGGTCCAGAATTCCCTCCTTCCCTGCCCCACAGTGTCCAGGAAGCGGGGCTACCACAGCCTTTGGTGGGAAGAACGTCACAGATTTTGGGGGGAAGGCAAGGGGAACCATAGACAAAGGTAGATAAGGCAACTAATGTTTCATGATCAGGAGGAAAGATGCAAGAGGAAGAGGGAAAAAAACTGATCCAAGGCAAGGCACAGTGGCTCACGCCTGTGATCCCAGCATTTTGGGAAGCTGAGGCAGGTGGGTCACTTGAGGCCAGAAGTTCGAGACCAGCCTGGCCAACATGGCAAGACCCTATCTCTACAAAATATTTTAAAAATGAGGTGGGCGTGATAGCATGCACCTGTAGTCCCAGCTACTCAGGAAGCTGAGGCAGGAGGATCACTTGAGCCCAGGAGTTTGAGGCTGCAGTGAGCTGTGATCATGCCACTGCACTGCAGCCTGGACGACAGAGCAAGAGACCCTGTCTCTAACAAAATAACGAAACAAAAAAACTGAAAAAGCTGACCAATGACTAAGGCTTGGAGGTTGGGGGCAGAACCCAAGGTGGGAGGCACCGTCTTGAAAAGGAAGTGGCTCCAGTTGCCCCTCCATGCTCAACTTAGCCTCTCCCCGCCCTCCCAGGTGTGCGAGCTGGACATCATCTTCAACTTTGAGAAGGCCTACTTCATCCTGGATGAGTTTTTGATGGGGGGGGATGTCCAGGACACCTCCAAGAAGAGTGTGCTGAAAGCCATCGAGCAGGCTGACCTACTGCAGGAGGTACGGGCCAGGGACAGTGAGGAGGAGGAGGAAGCGCACAGTGGCGGACAGGGTCCTCCCTCCCCTGGACGCCCTGCCTGCCCTGCCCACCATCGCCAAGGAGCCCCCCCTCCCTGTGGTATCTGACCCCCACCACGCCCAGCTCTCCAGCTTACTCTCAAGCCCTGACCCCATGGGGTGGAAGTTAGGGTGGCAGATAGCCCACCTGTGCACCCCTCATTCCAAGCTCTGTCCTTCTCCCAAGCCCCCAGATGTCTCGTGGCCACCCAGTCTCCTTTGTCCAATTCTCTGAGCAAGGCTTAACACCAAAGGGTTAAGGGTTTGCTCTGGAGTTAAGGGTTGCTTGGAGAATTGGAGAAGGGGCACCTGGTAGGTCATTCTTTTCTTCCCTGATTTCTTCCCCCACCTCTCTTTTTTTTTTTCTTTTTTCTTTTTTTTTTTTAACACACACATACTCCAAAGCCTCTGCGTCTCAGGAGGAAAAGGCTATGGGGATTTGGGGGCTGGCAGAGGGCACCTGGATGTTGGTTCTCCCTGCTCCCCAGCGCCCCCACCCTCACCCCATTACTGCCTGCCCCCTCTCTGCTGTGCCATCACCGAGCCCTGGTGCAGGGAGATGAGTCACCGGAATCTGCAGTGATGAGCGAGCCCGGCCTGAGCTGGCTCTGAGGAGGGGGAGAGATGGGGGGCGAGGGAGGGCTCATCTCTGCAGTGGGGGAGAGGGCAGAACTGAACTTGCCACCTCACTGGTCGAGCTTCACCTTCCCACACGCACACACACACACACCCTGGCACACACACACACACATGCCCTGGCACACACACCCATCGTGTCACCAGTGTTGCGCTCAGACCCTAATGACGCATCTCCCTGCAGCCTGGTTCACCTTCCCTCAGGGACCTGGCACTCACGTCCCTCTGCCTTTTCCCCACTCTGAAAAACAGGACCCAGTCAGCTGTACCCCCCAGGGCCCCAGAAAGATCCCCCACCTCCTTGTCCCGGCTTCACTCCCTTTACCCCCAGGTGTCAAGGCGGGGCCCCTGCTTACCAAGGTCCTGGCTTTGGGTTCTCTGGGTGGTGACGGACTCAACCTGGACCCCCCCTGCCACTGTTGGCTGGCTCTGGGGCTGGCCCTGGGAGGCTGGTGGGCGCCCCATAAAGGGCTCACTGGTCCGGCCTTGGGCTCACATTGGCTTCTCTCCCCCTCCCCCGTGTCTGTGCCTCCCCCGTCTGACTCTTCCTCGTGACTGCTGTCTTGCCCACCCTGTCGGCCTCTCCTGGTGTCTCTGCGTCACCCTCTGTCTGTCTCTGCCTTAGGAGGATGAGTCGCCGCGGAGTGTGCTGGAGGAGATGGGTTTGGCATAGCCCCTGCTGGGCTGGGGTGTGGCGATGGGGTCCTGGCAGCGTGGCGGGAACGGCTGCTTCTCCTCTGCCCAGGGCCCTGTTCTTGGTGGGACTCGGCTGCCCCTCCTCTGCTGCCTCACCTTTCGGAGTGAGCTGTGGGCTCAGGCCCTTCAAACATTCCCTCCCTCCACCCCCTACCTCCACTTTCCCCTTTTCCCACTGAAGGTTTTAGAAGCTAGGAGGCAGGAAAATGTGACCCAGATGGGGGTGCTATTTGGCTTTTATTCCCTGCCTTTGCAGAACTGATGTCACCCCAGACGTCCTTCCCTCCCTAATAACTGTAAATATATAAATATGTCAGGTTAAAGGGAAAAGGTGTTCAGGGCACTTCTCGTCCTCTCTGTCCCATAACCTACCTCCACCCTCCCCCTAGCCAGCCAGGCAGCTTCTCTGCCTGGGAGGGGAGCCTGGACCCCCCTCTTTCTCCTTGGCTGCAGTGGGGCCTTTATCCAGTGCCAGGGAGGAACAACATAGTTAATTTTTTTCTAACCTTGCCACTTTGAGGGAAGGAAGGGTTGGGGGAAGGGCGAGCTTTATGGGACCCTGGTCCTGGCCCTGGCCTTCTTTCACTCCAGTTCTGGGTGAGGCAGGAGCTGGGAGGGGCGGGGAGGGGGAGGAGGAAGTGTCTGCCTTTATGTCCTTTCTTCTGAAATAAAAGGAAAAGCATTTCTGGACTTTGCTGGCCTCGGGCTCTGTGAAGGAAGGCAGGGCTGCTGGCATCATCGGGAGGCCAAGGGGATCCTGCCAGCCTTGGGAAGAAACGGAGAGCACGCTGTTAAATGAGAATTCCAAATACACAACAAATCATTTTAGGGATAAATGTGTTGCATGCAGTGTTTGGGACACACTTAACTCTAAAACTGCATCTGTTGTGTATCTGGAATTTCAGATTTCATTTCCTGTATTTTATCTGGCCACCCTACCTTAAACGGATTTTTATGCCCAATGCGTCTCCAAACGGGCTGCCCCCAACTCCCTGAGCTGCCTTTATGGAAGGAGGAGCAACTCTTCAGGATGCGGGTCTGTTGTGGGTGATTTCGTTTGCCCAGTTTAGTTTTATTTGAATCAGTTCACAAGTACCTGCGATTAGAAAAGGCTTAAGATGGGAGGCCAAGGTGGGGAGGTCGCTGGAGCCCAGGAGTTCCAGACCAGCTGAGCAACCTGGCAAAACCCCATCCCTACAAAAAATGCAAACATTAGCTGGGCATAATGGTGCACACCTGTAGTCCCAGCTACTCAGGAGGTTGGGGTAGGAGGATCACCTGAGCCCAGGAAGTCGAGGTTGCAGTGAGCTGTGATTGCACCACTGCACTCCAGCCTGGGCAACAGAGTGAGACCCTGTCTCAAAAAAAAAAAAAAAAAAAAGTTAAGAAGTGGCTTTAGCCAGCATGTCTCTGTGGCTGCCACTCCCTCCTCCCCGCATTTCTTGCAAAGTACCTAGGACCAGGAATGTAGGGATCAGTGGAGGGAGGTGGGTGGGTGAACACAGGAAACTCCGGCATTACCCGCGCGGCCCCAGGATCTTGGGAAAAAGGAGCCCACTGGCACCCAGAGTTGTGGCACCTTCTGCGGGTCGCCTTTTTGTTTTGAACCAGAGGTCGCTGGACTGATCGCAGACAATTGGCTCTTTTATTGCATTCCGCTGGGCCTCTCTCTGTCAAGCCCTGGGGAAAGATGACTTTACCACCAGCCCCCAAGCTGGAAGTGGAATTTCGGGTTTCTTAATGGGTGCGAGCCACATTCTTCTCCTCTAGAAACAGTTTGAGGACTTTCCCCACTTACCCCTCGCCTTAGTTTGGGGGCAGGAAGCAGGAGGAGATGGGGACTGTGGCTGGCGCTTCCCTCACCGCCCCTTGGGAAGGACCACACAGGCCCAAGGGGACGGGTGAATAACCGAGAACAAAGTCCTAATAAAATAGTCACTTTTATTTCTTAGCAAAACTATTTCCTCCGTGAGGGGTATTTACAACAGAGAAAGGAAAGAAGGGGTCAATTCACAGCGACTTGGAGAGGCTGGAGGGGCTCGTGGGAGGCCCGAAGGGCTGGAGACAGACACACTTCACACAATTAACTGGAACTGCTTTTTCCGGTTTCCGACGGGGACGTCCCCAGAGGGACTTGATGGGGCCGGGGCCCCGCGTGGGAAGGGAACTCGCACAAACCACCCGCCCTCCTGGGCTGGTCCCCGGTCACCCGCGGGTGAGCTCTGGGAGTTCGGGCTGAGGACCCGGGAGCGGGGTCTGGCAGGTCCCGACGCAGCCCGGGGACGGGGGCAGGGCCAAGGGGCAGGGCCGGGGCGCATGCAAACACCGAGGGGGAGCGGGCAACACGGAGGGGGGCGCCGCCGGGAAGGGCAGTCACGGGCGCCGGAGCAGCACGTGCTCGATGTAATTCTCCAGCTCCTCCTGCTCCTGCAGCCGGCGCTCCTCCGCCTCCGCCTCCTCCTGCGCGCGCCGCGCCTGGGCCTCCCGGCCGGGATAGTGACGCGAAGGCGGCAAGGCGTGGTGGTAGTGGCGGCGGCGCAAGGCCGAGGGCGGCTGCAGTGTCCGCGGCCGGATGTAGTTGGGGAAAGGGTGGTACAGCCCTGGCGGGTACACCTCGTCCTCCTCCCGATCCCAGGGCGGGAGCACCTCGTTCCAGTCCGGCAGCTCGTCTCGTGCGGGAGCGGGGGCGGGGGGCGGGGGCTGCGGGGAGCGGACGTGGGTGGGGGCGGGGGCGGCACGGGGGGGCGGCACGGGCTCGGGAGGGGCGTTCTTCTTCCGCTTCCGCTTCTCCTCCACCTCCTCGATGATGCTGACCACGTCGTCCGCTGGCAGGTGGAGTTTGGTGGACAGCTCAATGAGGCTGTCGATCGTCTGCGGATCCATCTCCTCGTCGTCCTCCTCCTCCTCGCCCTCCTCTGTCCCCTCGGCCTCCTTCCGCCGGTGGCCCGGCGTCTCCTCCTGGGAGCGCTTGTCCTCGGCGCCGGCTTCCCCGTCCTCCTCCTCCGCGAACAGGAGCGCGTTCTGCCGCGCCCTCTCCGCCTCCTCCGCCTCTGCCTCCGCCTCCGCCGCCTCCTCATCCTCTTCCCCCACCCTCTCCTCCCCGCCGCGTCTCTCCTGCTCCGCCTCCTCCTCCTCCCTTGCACTCTCTCGCTCCTCCGCCGCCTCCTGCAGCCCCCGACCCCCGAGGCCGCGCTGCCGGGCCCCGCCCTGCAGCAAATACTGGAGCAGCAGGTCCGAGGCGAGGTCGGCCAGCCGCTCTTCCTGCGCCGCGGCCTGCCGCGTGGCCTCCGCCTGCCGCCGCCCGGCCTCCACCTGCGCCAGCCCTTGCTGGAGAAGGCGCTCGCCCGCCTCGGAGCCGCCCAGGAGTGCGCTCTCCGGTCGGCGCGCCTTGGGGAACGGGGCGGCCAGGCCTTGGTACGCCTTGGACAGGGGTGCCAATGCCTCGCCTAGGTGTGTTTTGGGGGAGGACACTCCTTCCCCGAACTTGTGGGTTTCGGGAAGGGGCCCGCTGTCGGGCATACGCGCCTGGAATTGAGAGGGGGCCGGGGGCGGCAGGGGCGCGCGCTCCGGGACACGCGCCTGGAACTCTCCCCAGGAAGCGCGCCATACGCGCTCTGGCCCCGGGCTCTCCAGATTCACTCGGGTCAGCGTGTGCGTGCGGGTTTCCGTCTCTGCTGCCGCCGTCTCCTGCTGGCGCTTGGCGCTACTTGGACTGAAATCTCGCAGTTCCTGGAGCAGGGACGCTAGCGCCTCGAGCTCCTCGGAGGGATCGCTCGCCTCGGGCCCATTCTCCGGAGTCTGAGGGCGAGGCGGAGCCGCGGGCTCCGGGCTCTCCGGCGCCGGGAGGCTGTGGGTCTGGCTGCGCACGGTCTCGGTCAGCAGAGCTTCAGCTGCTTCTTCCTCCGGCCCCTGCTGGGAGCCGCTTGGTGCCGGGGGTGAGGCGGGACGGTCGAGTGCCTGCAGCAGCACCGCGGCCAGCGCCCGGGGATCCACGCCCTGGAAAAGCTCTCCCTCGTCCTGCGGCTCGGAATTCCGAGCGCCTCGGGCCTCTGGGGCGCTGCCATCCTTTGGCCCGGGCACTGCGTCCCCGGCTACCGGCTCTTTATGCTCAGAGCTGAGAGGAGGAGGCTGCGCCTCAGGGCGACCAGGGGGTGCTGCCCCTAACCCGTTGATCAGCAGAAGGCAGAAGAGGGCGGAAGCCGACAATCTGAGGGCTTTCATGACCAAGAGGCTGCCGGAGACTGAAAAATAGAAGGGATCAAAAAAAGAGGATTTCTGTAAGAATTCCCCTCTCTAGGTCTACGTTCCCTTCCCCCACCTTTCAGCAGGAAACCCGGGGCTTCCCTGATCCCCCAAACCTTACCCAGAAGAGGAACGTTTAGGAGCAAAGGAGGAAGATGTTGTGCCGATCTCTGGAGCCGTGTAAATGGGAAAATAACCCCCGAAGCCCTCGCTTACCCAGGGCCTCCTCGCCCCCTTCCCTGAGCCATCTCACTGCCATCGCCCACGTACTAAGCAGCAGCAATATGGGGGAAAAAAAATCTGTGCTCCCTCCCCATAGGACTCCCCGGATGGTGCGTGGGCGACTTCAGCAAGAGAAAAAGCTGCGACTCCCCCGTTTACCGGGGACCCTTACCAGGGGGCTCCCCGCTGTGTTTGCAACACCCCCATCGAGAGGAGAGAGAACCCTCCCTCACGCCCACGGCTGGCTGCCGAGGGTTTGAGGGACGAACAGCGGAGTATTTACCAGCTGGTGTCACGACGCGAGAGGTGGAGAGGAGGGTCGGGGCAGGGTGGGGACAGGGGAAGATCGGGACGCGTCCGCCTCGGCTCCGAGCGGTGGCCGGGGTAGGAGCGACGGTCGAGGTCTGGCGTCCCGTGGGCTGGGCTCAGCTGGGTCGGCGCGGCTCCGGGCGGCTAGCTCGCTCCGGCTTCAGCACGCTGGACAGCGCCCGCGCCTCCACCGCCTTATAAAGGGGAGAGCGCGGGGTCACGTGGGCGCGCCCCGCCCCATTGACGTCAATGTTCATTCATGGGGAAGCGGGCGGCCGCCCGGAGGAGGAAGGACGCCCGACGATTGGAGGGTGCCTGCCTCTCCCGGCCTGCGCCTGCGCGCTGGGGCCTTCGGCTGAAGGGGTGTGCGCTAGCGGAGCTCCGGGAAATGAATGAATGAATGAATGAATGAATGAAATGCTGAAGCGGGCAGGGCGGGGGGCTATGAATGAATGAAGGAGGGACGAGGAGAAAAGGATGAATGAATGAATGGGAGAATGAATGGAAGGGTGGAGGCAGAGGCGCTGGAAGGCGGGAGGGTGGGTTGCAGAGCAACTTGGAGCTGCTGGATGGAGCCCGCGTTGCTGAGTGGAATAGAAAAAGGGTAGTCCCAGCGTCTGACTGGGCACCAGTGGGAGATCAATACTGGGGAGGGGAAGGATAAAGATTCAAGAGCCGACCAGGGGGCCGGTTTCCCCACCCCGAGACCACGCGCCCAAGGACGGCGTGAACCTGAGTGCAGAGGGACAGATCTGCACGCCTGCGGGCGCTGTCCGCGAATCAGCAGTGCGGGTGGCAGCCCCCTGACAGGGGCAGATGGGTGGATCTTGCGGTTTTGGTAATCCCATCGGGAAGGGTCCGAGTCGGAAGAGAAAAGGGAAAGAATGAGGATGTGTGTGCCTCTGGGTCGTGTCTGTTTCACGACCCGTGCTGTGTCTGGAGAAAAAGGTGTGTCTGTCCTTCTGTCCCCTGACTGCCGCTTGTGTCAAGGCCCCCCGCTGTGCCCCCTTCGGCCCATCTCTTCCCACACTCCCCCAGTCGCTTTCCCTCCTGCTGCTCCCCTCCCCCAAGGACGTTTGGAGGGCGAGACCAGAGCAGGTGGGGAGGGGGTTGCGCAGGTTGGGGGGTGGGGGGTGACTCAACTCCAGCTCTCTCCACCGCTTAAAGGGAAGGTTTGAACGCGATGGGAGGGGGACCTGCAACGTCAGAGATAGCCCCTCTCTGCCACCAGCCCCTTCGACCGTATCTCCTGCCAGAGAGGTTGGGGCTGGGGGCTTGGACAGCTAGAGGTTCCGGGGGTAGGGGGCGATGACGCACAGATTTGCGCAAAGAGAATCCATCAGAGAGCTGGGTCCGGTGAAGGGAGACCAGCCGTGGGCGGGGGTGGGGGGGAGGACGGAAATGGGGAGGGGGCAGGGGAGAGGAGAGGGTGGCAAGGGGGGCAGCCACTGCAGGAATGAAGGGGAGGGAGGGAGGAAGCCTGGAGGGGGCTGCGGTGCTGGCAGAGAGCGGTGCGGGGGCGTGGGCAGGGAAGGGGGGAATGACAATGACACACGCCAGACACACACGAACTGCGGACATAGGGGTGCTCGTGGGCACACGCAGGGCACCCGCACCCTGAGACTCTGGAAACCGAGGTCAGGGCTGTCTGTCAGGGTCTTAGAGACTCTTTCAGAAACGGTCCTCGCCCCCCTCCTCACCTCTTCCTGGCACTGACCCTCCTTCTAACCTCCCCCTCCCTACACACACACTCACGTGCTTTCTCTCTATAACCAGCAGTGGCTTCTCGCTTCCATCAGTGGCTCGACTTTCCCAGAAGAAAGCCCATCAGCTCTGCGGGGAAAGAAATGGGGAGGAGTGGAGAGGGAGAAAAGAGAGAAGAGATGGGGGCAGGGGAGGAGGAAGGAATGAAGGGATCTGGAACAGGTAGAAGGAGCAGGCTAAAGGAGAGAAAAAAAACTGAGAACCAAGGTGACAGTGGAGATTCCAAAGAAAGGAGGGAAAAGAGGGGGTAGGAGACCCCGAGGCAATGCCTCCCATCCCCACGCACAACTAACCACGGCCTCCTCTCCTTCCTCTCCCCGCCCCCATCTCCCCTTCATCTTCCCAGCCTGGATACAGAGAGCAGTGGGATGGGTAGGGGGTCACGTTACCTTCCTGAGGAGGATGAATCAGAGAGAGATGGCTCAGACATCTGGAGAGGGGGAGGGGAAGCCATCCAAGAGAGAAGGGAGAGGGGAGGGAGGGAGCCAAGGGGGCTGACTGAGTGGCTGATGGGGATCAGAGACCAAGTTGCAAGATGAGAGAAGACAGGCACCTGGAGAAACTGTATTTGCCTGTTGGCTTGTGTATGCACACACACCTGCGTGTACATGTACATGGCTTGTGCATGTGTGTTTATGTGTGTATGGAGATGAATGAGATACATGGCCGGGGCGGGGAGAAAAAGAAAGGGAATGGGGGGAAGCAATTGTGTATTTAATCAGATCAAGAGTGGATGGGCATGGTAGTGTTTCCAATTTAACTATGTGATGTTCTATTCCAGTCTGTGTGGCTGTGTTTGTGTTTGCTTCCAGGTGTGGGTGTGTGTGCACGCGCGCGTGTGTGTGTGCTGGGTTGTTTTTTTTGTTTGTTTGTTTTTTTTTTTTTTTTTATCTCTTCTGCATGCCTGTATGCCCATGCAGTTTGGAGTCTTTGAGCACACCCAGTTCTGGGCATCCGCTGGTGTCCAAAAAGTGTGCCTGGCTTGGTGGTACACAACAATGTGTGTGTAAGCACACACATGCCCCCACTCCACATCCCTTCCTTCCTCCACTTAAGCTCACAAGCCCAGGAGAGTTTCTCAGAAATCAGCATCCCCAAGGCTCCAGTCGTCCTGTCGTGAGGGAGCGGGGTGGATATGAATGCCTGGGGCACAAAAGGCTTGGAGATTCCACAATCTGGGTCTTGACTCTGTCTGCATGGTCTCTGGACTCATTCTGTTTCTGCCTCTCTCCATCCCAGTTCCCTACCTGGGTCAGCTCATTCACACACTACTCGCCTCTACTGGGGGTGAGCTGTGCCCTTCATACCCTGCTGCCTCTAGGGGCTTCTGGACTGGGCACAGGTTCTTGGGATAGGGAAAGGAGGGAGACAGTAGAAAAAGAAAGAGAAGTGAAGAGACTGGGAGAGACAGAGTGCTGGAAAAGGCAGAGCCCATATGGGGACCTAGTTGGGGATGCCTGGTATTGGTTCTGACTTGTTTGTGTGAATCCACCATCTCTCTTTGTATTTGTTTCTAAATCTCCCTCCAAGAGGGTAGCTGGAGAAGATGGGGTCCAGCATCGTAGGGTTCCAAGCTGAAGATGTGGAAAACCAGGAGAGTGGGGAAGAGCACTGGGTCTTTTCCCTGAGAAGGTCTGGGAGAGAAAGAGAGAGCAGGGGCTTGTGGACCCCGAAGCTCACCGTTCCCCTCTTCTCCTCCCCCTCCCCCCAACCGGTGACTCACCTCTGCAGCCTTTAACTGCGTCAGCCATGGTGGAGGGGCAGGCAGGGAGGGGGCACTTTATGAGAGGGGAAGGGGTCTCCACTTTGAACTTACAGAAGATGCTGAAGGCCCCCTGAAAATTGCCCCATTTAGAACACACTCTTGCCCTATCCTCTCTCCATCCCAGAGCTGGGGAGTCCTGGGGAAGGGACTGAGGGGTGGGCTGGGGGCTACGGGAGGGTCTGGAATGATGAGTGATGGGAAGGGGGTGCCCACCCTGATTTTTAGTCCCGAGGTCCCATTCGCCCTCAGACCCCCACCCACTCCTGAGTGGGGGAGGGGAGACCCAGCAAGCGGGGGAGGGCAACGCCGCAGAGATGAGTCACCAAGAAAGAGAGAGAGAAAGAGACAGAGATGGGGAGAGACACGAAGAGAGAGCCACTGGAGAGACTAACACACACACACACACACACACACACTCAAATACACACACAGACACACACACACCATCAAGGTGGTATCCACCAAGAGAAAGAAAACCACTTCTGTCATCCTGAACCAGCCTCCTTCAACTTCCACCTGTCACACACATAACACACTGTCCTACAGAATCACACTGAGATTCGGAGACACACCCACTTACACAAACACAATGTCACACCTAGCCTAGCAGTTACCCAGACCTAGGCTGGAGATGTGTGCAGGGCAATGGAGGTGTGCTCTAAGTGTTCTCACTCATTCCTTTTACCAGGTGGAGGGAGGGGCGCCAAAACCCTCAAGGAATGCGACTTCAGAGACCCAAGACGCGGTTGCAGGGACTCACAGGCTGCGCTGTGCACACTCGACAATACACACAAGTCGCCTGCCTCCCCGTCCACACGCACATAGTAACATATCAAGCATCGTCCTCATCAAAAAGCAACAGAAAAAAAACCACTTGAGGTACCTGATTCTGGGGTACACCAGGCACGTTGTCCCGAATCCATCCCACCCAGACACCCCCTGACTCGTACACACATGTACAGAAACGCAGACACACAAAGACGCCCACGGACACACTCACACGGACGAAAACCACCTTGTGCTGCCTTGCCCGCGTCCGCGCACGTCCTGGCGCCCCCGTGTGTTACTTTGGGGGATCGCAGTCTCCGCCAATCCAGAGCAGGCTTCGCGGGGGCGGTGCCCAGGCTCTCTCCACCTCCTCCACCCACCACGGGTTGCCCACCTAGAAAAGGGGAAAGCGATACCGGCTGGCCACGGGCAAGTCTGGAACTGGGGGTTAGATGCCTGGATCCTGGCTGATGGAAGTTGGTCTTGGATGCCAAGTGGGACTTGGGAGAAGAACTCACAGAATTTGGGTAGCAGCCGACTCCCAGGTCCAGGGAAAAGCGAGGCCCAGGGCGAGTCAGGAGGCCGTGCTGCTGCCCACCTCGGTCCTGAGCAGCGGCTTCTTTCCTCCGCTTGGCAGGGGTGGGGTAGGGGCGCAGAGCCAGCAGCCCTCCTCAGAACCCCTCTCCACCTCCCCCCTCTCCCCGGGAAGTCATTAGCCCCATTGCCACAGGGCTTAGAGATCCTCTCTGATACAGGCTGCTGGGGAAAGGGGAAGATAATGTGTCTCATTTCTCCCCATTGGGAAGTGAAACAGACACAGAGGGTGGCCAAAAGGTCCATTTTATTGTCATACAATCGTGGTCACCGTGACAAGGAGGGTGGCAGCGTGGCCAGGCACAGGATGCACCCAAGGAGAGCAGCACAGTAGCAAAACCAGAGCTGCGGAAAGTGGCGAAGCGGCGGCTGCCCCTACTCCCCACCTTGTCCACATTCTTCCACCTGCTGGTGTCCACCTCTGCCCACATCTCGGATCCCATCCCCAGCGAACCCCGAACTCACTGTCAACATTCTCCTAGCACCTATGCATTGCCCAACAAGAAGCTCAAGCTAACATCATCCCACAGAGTGAAGTTCTAGGTCATGCTCTAGGCTTGGGACACCCGGGTTCTATTCGCTGGGAGGCTCCTAGCTACTTTGAATGACTTAGAAGTCACTTTGATCTTTCCCAGCCTTCTGTTTTCTCCCTCTGCCTTTGATGTGGGGAACCAGTATTGGAGACAGCGCTGTGCAGATGCAGCTGTTACTACTTGCAATTAAATAGAAGACTCTCAAAGTTCTAAAAGCATAAATGATCCAGAGAAAGGGAGTGGTGTCCAGAAATACCAGGAGGTGGGAATTCCAGTTGCACTAGAAGGCTGCCTGGTTGGAACCAGGAGACAGCCCCTATGCCAGGCTGAGGGACCTGCCCTCCACTGTACCAAACTCTTCAGCTAGAACCACACCACACACACACCACCACCACCACCACCCCCCCGCCCGGCTCGGGTGAGCTGGGGCACGGGGGAGCCTGCGAAATAGCAACGTTGTGCAAAGCAGGAGGAAACCCCAGTGAGAGAGGCAGGCTCAGAAAGTGCATCACCAGATGAACAAGGACCCAAATGGGGGAGCATTCTAAATACATTTCATTTTACAGTATCACTCTCTCTCTCTCTGGATTGCACACTGGGCTGGTGATGGGAAGGAAAACAGGGACAGAAAAATGGGCACTGCGGTGTTAAGCGTCGTAGAGATCCAGAGAGGATGAGGATGAGGGGCTAGAGAGAAGTGGGGAGAGGGCACTGATCTCTGGCACCAGAAGCTTGAGCAGGGGGAGGGGATTGGGGTGTGGAGGGCAATGCAGGACCAGTTTTTAGGGCTTTAGAAAGGGCAGAAGGAAGAAAAGAAACGCGGATTGGGCGGCTGCGCTCGGGAACGAGGCTGGGCATCCCACACACTCCTGAGTGCTTCCACCCACGAGGGGGCAGAAGGGAGAAGCCAGGAAAGGGGGAGTTCACGACCCGGGTGAGGTGATGGAGAGGGAAGGAAGGACTCTGAAGCCTGTGCGGGGACCAGTTCTTTGGAAAAACAGAGGGTGGATAACAGCAGCTCAAGGCCCCCACCCCCACCCCCCACCTAATAGTCCGCAAGTTCAGGTCAGGGAATGGGCAATGGTGTTTGGGGGAGCTAGAGGCAAGATAGTAGGGGGAAAAGGGACAGAGTGGGGGGACCTGCGCCGGTAAGGGCAGGAGGGCAGGAGTCAGAGGGGACTTCCCAGGAGACGCAGCGTCGGAAATGACAGGAAAGAGGCTGGCTGGGGAAACTGCGGAAGGGGGCGGGTCTTTTTCCCCCTCCCCGCCAGAGGAGAGGCCTCAGATGTCGGCCTCCAACAGGTACTGTTCAGTATAACCCTTCACCAGCTCCAGCCCCAGCCCGACCTGGCAGAAGTCAGCCAGCTGTGACCACAGCTGGGGCTCCAGGAAGAGCTGGCACATGACGTTGAGGCCGACGAGGCGTGGGGCCTGGCGCTGCAGGTGCCACAGCAGCTGGCTCTGCACCTGCGCGCCGTCGCTACCGAAGGCGTCGATGTTGAGATAGCGCCAAGTGCCGTCCCCTCCGTGCGGGATGGGGAAGGGGCGCGTGCATAGCGTGAGCACGCGCGGGCGCGCGCGGCTGTCCACGCGCCACTCCAGGCCCTTGGCCGCCAGCAGGCGCAGGTTGCTTTCGCTAGGCCGGTAGGGCTGCCAGTCCTGGATGATGGTCCCGCCTGGAAGCACGTCGCGCTGCACGGAGGGCGACAGCAGGAGGCGTGCCACGTCGCCGCCTGCCTCGGACACGGCCTCGGTGGGCAGCGGCGAGAAGGTGCCAGAGGTCCGCAGCGCCGCCAGCCGCGCGCCCAGCCCGGCCAGCAGCGCGGACGCGTTGAATCGGACCAAAAGGATGCCCTGCGGGGGGCACGAGTGAGCGCGGGGAGGGGGGGCGCAGCAGGGCTGGCGAGCCCGGCGCCTCTCGGCAGGCATCTTCACTCCCACGTTCGCGCCCACGGGCTCCCACCTGGGTCCCTCTGGAGGAGCGACCGTGAGGGCTCCGGGCCGAGTGGGGTATGGGAAAGCCTGGGTTTCAAGGGTACCAGACAGGGACCAGGGGCACGGGCTCCCAGTACGTGGATCCCCAAGAAGAGGTGGGATCAGTATGGAGTAGCCAGGGACTGAGGGTACGGGTCCCCGGGTCTCCAGGGACGTGAAAGCCAGGGAGGCCGATCAGTCAGTAGGATTGGGGAGGAGCAGAGGGAGGACAAAGGCTCAGAGGAGATGGCTTGGGGCCCTGAGCAGAGGCAGGATCCTAGGGGAGGCAGGGTCCCCGAAGTTGGCAAGTAAGGACTAGGGTTTCAGGCTGGGAGTCGGGAGTTTGACTTCCCCTGGGTCAAAGGGTCTGGTAAGGACTGGGAGTCCCAGGGCAAGGCTCATGGGCCGCGCCACTCGGTAAAGCCCAGAGAGAGAGCAAGCCCGTGTTCTGCTGGGGGTGGGGAGGGTCTCCCCGTATGCCCCAGCAGAGAGGCCCAGCCATCCGAGCGCCCTGTCCTTCTCACCTGCTTGGTGATTAGGCGGTATTTCTTCAGCTCCCGGGGGCCCAGCTGGTCGTCCCGGGTGAGCCGTGCCACCTTGACCCCCGGGTGCTGTCTCTTGACCAGCTGCGAGCAGAAGCGCTGCAGCAGCCCGGCCACGCCCTTCCCGCGCTCCCAGGGCGCCACGCGCAGCCCCTCCACCAGCGCCGTCTCCCCGGCGTCGATCACGTTCACCGACTCCAGCGCGATCTGCGGACCGAGGCCGTTAGCGCGGGGCCCTCACCGCCTGCGCCCCTGCCAGGGCTGTCAGTTCACTGGGCTCTCCTCTTCCCACACGCTGAGCACTCCGCGTCACCACCCGGGCACCAGGCCAGGCCTGGGGTGGCACGGCACTTGGGCCTCAGATTACAGAGCCGGCAGAACAGTCATTCGCCGGGGCTTCGTCCACCTTTTTATTTTTATTTATTTTAAATTTAGGACAGGGTCTCCTCACCCAGGCTGGAGCGCAGTGGTGCGATCACAGCTCACTGCAGCCTCAAACTCCTGGGCTCAAGCGATCCCCTCCACCCCCAAGACTTCCTAGTAGCTGGGACAACAGGCACGCACCCCTACTCTCGGCTTTTTATTTATTTTTATTTTTTGGAAACAGGGGTCTCGCATGTTGCCCAGGCTGGTCTGGAACTCCTAGCCTCAAGTGATCCTCCTGCCTCGGCCTCCCAAAGAGCTGGGGTTACAGGAGTTAGCCGACGCGCCCGGCCCCTTCCACCTCTTGAGATGCTCCAGCTCCGAGTGTGTCAAGTTCCGGACCGCTCACCACGCCCCTTCCTTGGCTCCTCCCCCGGGAGTTTGCCACGCCCCACTTCCTTTTAGCTCCTCCCCCAGCCCAATTCTAAGCTCTTCCTGCTCCCACCCCTAGCCTACCCTCTCTCTCCTGCTCCCCACCTCCTTTGCTTTTACCCCCAGAAATTCCTCCGGTGGATCCTCGAACTTTCAAACGCTCACCTGTCCCTCTGGTTCCTCTGCTTTAGGAGTCCTCCACCCCACCCTCACTGACATAGCCCCTGGATCCGCACTGCACGCCCTGCACTTTGGTCCCAAAGCAGGCTCTATTTCCTCAGCCTCCGGAGGAAGGCTGGGGAGAAGCTCTCATCCTCCTCTTCCTAAGATCCACGCACCCGCAGGTGGCTTCACCCCATGTCACCTGGGCCCTGCCCCCGGGCTCACCACGCCTCCGTTGCGCTTGGCCAGCACCACCGTGCGGTCGGGGTCCCGGAGCCAGCTGTGGTAGCGGCTAGGAAGGTAGTCCAGGCCGCCGTAGATGCCCCCCGAGATGGCCAGCACTTCCTCAAACTCCCGTTCCGTGGCCACCACGAAGTCCAATGGCTCGGCCTCAGCCTCAGGCCCCGATCCTGACCCAGGATCGGCCCCCGACAACTCGGCCTTGGCCTCAGGCCCTGACTCAGCCCCCAGGGGCTCAGCCTCAGCCTCAGGCCCCGATCCTGACCTGGGCTCGGCCTCCACCTCCTGTGGCCGGGTTTCAGAGCTTGGCTCTGCATCTCGGGCAGTCTTCTTTTCCGGCTTAGGGACCTCTGAGGTGGCTGTGCCATAGCTGGCTTCCAGCTTCATGACCCTGCAGAAAAAAAAAGAGAATTCAGCACCTGGATCAGCCCCTTTGTTTCCACATCTGGGCCCCTGCACACAAACGGTCCTAATGCCCCTTCCTACACAAACACCCTTTCTTTTTCTTTTATTTATTTATTTATTTATTTACTTATTTATTTATTTATTTTTTGAGACGGAGTCTCGTTCTGCCGCCCAGGCTGGAGTGCAGTGGCGCGATCTCGGCTCACTGCAACCTCTGCCTCCCCGCTTCAAACTATTCTCCTGCCTTCACCTCCTGAGTTGCTGGGACTACAGGCACGTGCCACCATGCCTGGCTAATTTTTGTATTTTTAGTAGAGACGGAGCTTCACCATGTTGTCCAGGCTGATCTTGAATTCCTGACTTCAGGTGATCCTCCTACCTCAGCTTCCCAAAGTGCTGGGATTACAGGTGTGAGCCACCACATTGGCCCCTTTCTTCATTTCTTCTTCTTATTTTTTTTTAATACAGATAGGGATCTCACTACGTTGCCCAGGCTGGTCTCGAACTCCTGGGTTCGAGATCCTCCTACCTTGGCCTCCCAAAGTGCTGGGATTACAGGTGTGAGCCACTCTACCTGGCCCACACCCTTTCTTTTCTGCTGTCCACACAGACCCTGGGAGTGGAGGTCTCCCAGCTCCCTCCCGTTTCCCACCAGCTTCCAGAAATCTCAGCTCTACCCACCTCACTCTTATGGGATGCTCCCTAACAGTCAGAAACTTAGAACCCTGTGAGATCCCCATAGACCAGCCCCAGATCCAGGGACCCAGGCAAAAGAAAAAAGGCACTTGGGGGTAGTTTTAAAAAAAAAAAAAAAGAAGAAGGCTGGACACGGAAACTCATGCCTGTACTCCCAGCACTTTGGGAGGCCAAGGCAGGTGGATTGGTTGAGTCATGGAGTTTAAGAACAGCCTGGGCAATATAGTGAGACTCTGTCTATACAAAAAATTAGCCGGGCATGGTGGTGCAGTGGGCCTGTAGTCCCAGCTGCTCTGAGGCTGAAGTGGGAGGATCGTTTGAGCCAAGGAGACAAAGGTTGCAGTGAGCCGGGATCACACCACCGCACTCCAGCCTGTGTGACAGAGAGAGAACCTGTGTCAAAAAAAAAAAAGAGGCACACTCCTTCAAGGATCCCATCACCTCTCTAAGACCTCTGCAAGGACAACATGAGAAAGAAACTCCCACTCTCACCCCTCTGTCCACAAGAAAGTTCCCAGAGAACAGTGGAGGACTCACCCTCACCCCATTTCCTGCCACTACCAGCTACAATCCCAGCCAGGGCCAAGGGGGAGGGTGTAGACCCCAAATATCCTCCATATTGCTGCCCCAGTTCCCCGTCCCCCCACCTCCACCTCTTGACATACACATTCAAATATAAGCAAGATAGATAGCTCCACTAGAAAATGTCAAGCCAGCCTAGCACGGCAGCTCAGCCGAGGCGGGTAGATCACCTGAGGTCAGGAGTTCGAGACCAGCCTGGCCAGCGTGATGAAACCCCATCTCTACCAAAAATACAAAAATTAGCCAAGCATGGTGGTGGACACCTGTAATCCCAGCTACTAGGGAGGCTGAGGCACAAAAGTCACTTGAACCCAGGAGGTGGAGGTTGTAGTGAGCCTGAGCTGAGGTTGAGCCACTGCACTCCAGCCTGGGCAACAGAGTGAGACTCTGTCTCAAGAAAAAAAAAAAAAAAAAAAGAAGAAGAAGAAGAAGAAAATGTCAAACCATTCTTTCTAAGCCAATCAACGCCCCCCGCCCCCGCCCCTTTCCTTCCTTCTGCCCCTCTTCCCCATAGGGAGACTTGGGCTCTGTCCACTCCAGGACTAGGAATTGTTTGAAAAGTGTTCTGTCGGAGCTCCACCAAAATGAAAGAGAAAGCCCCCTATCCAAGTCCCAGCAACTTCTATTTCTGGGCCTGTCTCTTCCAGATCAGCCAAATCAACCAATCAAATCCCCCCTCTCTCTTTCAGCCAATGATAATGCTCACCTCAGATAACCTACGTTAAGCCTCATTAACCAACATCCCAAGGGCACACAGACCAGCTATTCTGTGGGGGTGATATTGACTTATTGACTTAACTGGAATTTTTTTTTTTTTTTTTTTTTTTTTAACAAAAGTCTTACCTAGGTTTGGGGAAGGTTGAACAGCAGTGGGACCAAGGAGTGGTTTGCACTTCCAAGCCATAAACCGAGCTTGCCTAAACGCGGTATGCTTGCTATACAAACCAAGCTTCAAGACAAGAGTTCTATCTCCCTCTTTGTTTTCTGATTCTTTCTCATCTGATTCCAACACCTGGAGATTACCTGGATATGGAGCCAGAATTATCAGAGAGGAGGAAGCCAGGCTCAGAGGATTTAGATCCTCTGCTGGGGCCATTAGAGACCATCAGGTTCAACCCATTCATTTCATAATCAAGGAGATTAAGAGCCTTGCCCGAGGTGACTCAGTCTGGGCAGAGCCAGGCTAAAAGTTAAGTTTCCTTGGCTTCCAGGCCAGGGGCGAGAACTCTTATTATTATTGTTGTTGCTTATTTGTTTATTTTATTTTGTTCTTTTGAGTCGGGGTCTCGCTCTGTCACCCAGGCCGGAGTGCAATGGCATCATCGTAGCTCACTGCAGCCTCAACCTCCTGGGCTCAAGCGATCCTCCCACCTTAGCCTCCCGAGTAGCTAGGACTACAGGCATGTGTCACCACACCTGGCTACTTTCTAAAATGTTTAATTTTTTGTAGAGATGGGGGTCCCACTATTTTGCCCAGGCTGGTCTTGAACTCCTGGGCTCAAGTGATCCTCCCACCTCCACTTCCCAAAGTGCTGGGATATTAGGTGTGAGCCACCATGCCCGGCCAAGATCTGTTTTTAGCGTATCTGGATCTCTGACCCCAGCCTGAAGAGCAAGGAGGGGAACTACTGGGTCCTTGAACAGGAGTTGAAGGGCCCAGGTGGGATAAACTGATGAAGAACCAGAGATGCGGTTGCTAGGAACTCCCTCACTGTCTGGCCCACACTGTCAGCAATCCCTATGCCAACACACAAGCCTCCATGCCTGGAACCAGCCCAAGCCCCAGACCTCTTGCACCACGCTCTGAGGACAATGGGTCCCAAAGAAGAGCAAGTTAGCTCCTGACTCCATCTGCAGCTCCAGGCAACATGAACCAGCTGTTCATGGGTCCCAGGAAAATGCAAGCTAGTGGTTCAGTGGTGCTTCCAGCAATACCCTCACTACCCCCAAAGGTGATAAGTTGTGAGCAACCGGTAGACTGGAACCCACCTGACTCATTCAAGACATTTGACTCCAGTCTCCTTCCCTTGCTTACAGTGGGGAGACCCTTTCCAAATGGCATTTATACGTCTCAGATAAGGTTGTTTGTCGTGGGAGGTAAGGGTAGGGGTGGACGTGGGGAGTTCCCAGAGTCATGGGGAAGGAAGAACTTTCCAATGCATCCCCCATCTTTCAATCCAGGCACCACCTCTACCCCTGTTCCATTTTGGGGGACATGAACAAAGGTTCCCAGGTCCTTAAACCTTGGAGGAGGTGAGTAATAAAACAGGTCAGCGACTCCAGGCCAAGCCAAAGCTGTGGGCTAGCCTGTAACCCTTGCTTCACATGGTGACCACTTCCTACCCTCCAGTCCAGCACCCTCCAGCCTGGCTCCATGGAACTCTTAACTCTCATCAGATGTCTAGGCAGAGGCGGAGGCAGCTGGTGAGTCCAGGGCACTGTCAGAAATGTAGTCCAGGTATCTCCTGGACCAAGCGCCCTCCTAAAAGAGGGACAGCATTTCTTGGCCGGGTGTGGTGGCTCATGCCTATAATCCCAGCACTTTGGGAAGCCAAGGGAGGCGGATCATCTGAGGTCAGGAGTTGGAGACCAGCCTGACCAACATGGAGAAACCCTCTCTCTACTAAAAAAATAAAAATAAAAATAAATACAAAAGTAGCCGGGCGTGCTGGCGCATTCCTGTAATTCCAGCTACTCAGGAGGCTGAGGCAGGAGAATCGCTTCAACCCGGGAGGCCGAGATTGTGGTGAGCCGAGATCACGCTATTGCACTCCAGCCTGGGCAACAAGAGTGAAACGCTGTCAAAAAAAAAAAAAAAAAAAAAAGAGGAATAACATTTCTCTCTTCATGTCTATCCCCACATCCTTGGGGACATTCTTTAAATCTCATAAATATGAATGATCTCTTTGGGGAGGGGGTGATCAGAGTCATAGCTGGGCATGATCGGAGTCAGAGCTGGGAATGCCGGGAGCCCACCCACCCGCACCCCACTCCCACCACACCCCACACACCTGAAATATCGATGCCCTTGAGGCCGATGGCTTCTTGACACTGGGGGAGGGAGGAGAGGGAGGGAAGGGAGAGCCCAGTCGCCGGAGAGGCGGAGACAAAGAAGGCAGCTGCACAAAGCGCCCAAAGATGAGAGCGAAAAGGACGGGAATGGAGGCAGAGAGCAGACAAAAGCGGACAGGAGATGCGGCCGCAGGGGACAGGCAGGGAAGCGGGAGGAGGCTTCGACACCGAATCACAGACATGACACCTCGTGACTCTGGGCCCAGCAGATGAAAAAAAAAAAAAAAAAAATCCTAGCACGCACCCCCTCCCCTGGGACACTGTAAATAGAAAGGAGCGTGACACACCCCCTTCGCCCCGGGGTATGGGGGGCGGGGATCCGTGGAGGGGAAGGGGTCAAGGGGAAAAGAAAGTCAGAAAAAAGGCTGTAAGAGAACAACCTTGGAAACAGAGACAGGGGAGAGGCGATGAAGTGGGGGCGGGAGAGAAGGCCTAGGGGGTGGGCAGAGGCAGGGGCCGAGGAAGATGGCCCAGCCAAAGGGGGTGGGGGGAGGGCCCCAGAGGGCCACAGTAGTGGAGGAGGGGGGCTGTCCTGCAGGGTCTTCCCGAGTGAGGGTCTTCCCTCTGCCTCTACCCCGGATTGGGGGCTTGGGCTTGGGGGAGAGGGAGATTGCAAAGGGAGCGATCTGCTTGGCGGGGTTTCCCCTGGGCGCCGGACCCTGGGGACAGGTGGGAGCGACATGGCAACAGAGGGGGGCGGGGGAGCGCTTCTGGACACCTGAAGCGCAGCCTCTGACTCAGTTTTCTGGGTCTTCGGACTGGGAGGGGCTGGGCAGAAGGGGGCGCAGCCGCTTGGTCCCCCTGAGGGGCGGTGGCCTTCTGCTGCCCCATTCTGCGGTGGAGGAGCACGCTAGCCCCCTCCCCAGTCCCCAGGCCCGGCCGCCCCCCTACCTCGCCGGAGCCGGAGCTGGAGCCAGGGCCGAGATGCCGCAAAGCCAAGCGGGGCGGGCGGCGGGCGCAGACACCCCCGGTGCCAAGAGAGAGGTCCCTTTGGAGCCCCCAAGAGTCAAAGGAGGATGACGCGCGGGGACTCGGCCGCGCTGTCGGAGCCCGACTCTAACGTCGGTCAGCGCTGGGGCAGCGCCGCAGCTCCGCTGGCGACGCGGGCCGGGGCGCCCATCGGTTCAGGGGTTCGGGTGGCACGCGTGGCTCCCCCGGCGACGCTCCGGCGGCTGCTTCGAGGGGCGGAGACCCCGGCGACGCGGAAGAAACCCGGGACGGATCCGGAGCGGACTCGTGCCCTGCTGGCGGGGCCGGGGGTCGGGGTGCGCCCTGGGCAGCTGGGTGGCCTCAAGCCCTACTGGCGAGACTCCGCCCTGTGTCCCGGCTGGGGAGTGGGACTGAGGATGGTGGTGTCTCGGGTTTTGGTGGTGGTGATGCTGGTGTTGCTGGCTTAGTTATCTCCCCACCCCACGCCCAGCACCTCCGTTCTCTGTCCGGGGGTCCCCCACTGCCCTGAAGTCCCCCTCCTCCAGGAGCCACCCCTCAATGGAATCTCCTCTCTCCATTATAAGAGCGGCTGGGAAGGGGACTCCGAGCCTTCGTCCCCGGAAACTGATAGAGGGAATCAGAAACCCTAGAACACCGGGAAGGCGAAGAGACATCAAGAGACAGAAGTTGAAAGGCTAAAAAGGGCAGAGGGAGGCCAAGACCTCTCCATCTTCTCACCACTGCGTGGGTGCCTGAGCACCCTGGTTCCCCGGGTGCACAACGCCCCTAAATCCACAATGTACCCCACGGGACAGCAGGCAGAAAGACCTCCAGGTACACAGCGCACACCCAGGCACATTCACACAGACCTCTGCACGCAGGAGGCGCTGCACCCCACGCTGATCCTGGTGGCTGGGGAGGAAGAGGGAAGTGTGGAGCTGGGACCCGGGTGGGTGCAGCGCTGCCCCTGCTCTAATAAGGCGGTGGCCCAGGCTCTTAACTCCTACAAGGTTCTCCATCCCACCTATAAAGTGAGCTCAAGACTGGGTGCGGTGGCTCAAGCCTGTGATCCCAGCACTTTGGGAGGCCGAGGCGGGGGAATCACTTGAGGTCAGGAGTTCGAGACCAGCCTGGCCAACATGGTGAAACCCCGTCTCTACTAAAAATACAACAATTAGCCTGGCCTGGCCGGGCACGGTGGCTCATGCCTGTAATCCCAGCACTCTGGGAGGCCGAGGTGGGAGGATCACCTGAGGTCAGGAGTTCAAGACCAGCATGGCCAACATGGCGAAACCCCGTTTCTACTAAAAATACAAAAATCAGCCGGGCACAGTGGCCTGCGCCTGTAATCTCAGCTACTTGGGAGGCTGAGGCAGGAGAATCGCTTGAACCCGGGAGGCAGAGATTGCAATGCGCCGAGATCGTGCCACTGCACTCCAGCCTGCGCCGCAGAGCGAGAATCCAACTCAAAATAAAATAAAATAATAAATAAAGTGAGATCAGAACACCTTCAGTTCTACCCTGTAAGGAGCCAGGAAAGTGATGGACAAAGCCCTTAGCAACTGTAAACTGCTTTGGAGATGCAGGGAATAATTTTTTTTTTTTTTTTGAGAGGAGTCTCACTCTGTCGCCTAGGCTGGAGTGCAGTGGCGCGATCTCGGCTCACTGCAAGCTCTGCCTCCCGGGTTCATGCCATTCTCCTGCTTCAGCCTCCCCAGTAACTGGGACTACAGACGCCCGCCACCACTCCTGGCTAATTTTTTGTATTTTTAGTAGAGACGGGGTTTCACCGTGTTAGCCAGGATGGTCTCGATCTCCTGACCTCGTGATCCGCCCGCCTCGGCCTCCCAAAGTGCTGGGATTACAGGCGTGGGCCACCGTGCCTGGCCGATGCAGGGAATAATGTTAAGGCCTTTCAAGGTCTGCTGGAGTCCTCTCTCCAGGGGCCGCCCAGCTCTCATGCTCCCCCTACCCTCTCTCCCACCCCAAAATTCATTGTTCACCCATCTTATTCCATTTTTTCTTTCTTTACTTTCCGAGGTGATAACTTCATAATCAGGCAAACTGATCCCATTGGATGTGCCAATGCAATAAGAAGGAAGGTCATGTTCCTGGAATCCCACATACAGGAATTCCAACAGAGGGTTAAAGGGCTAAACAGGAATAACACCAAGGGTTAAAGGGATGAGAATCAGGACTTCTAGGCTGAGGCAGGGCAAAATGCAACTGACAAATTACTCAACATTTTTTTAATAGGACTTCCCCCCATTTCTGATTTCTGAAAGTGCTAACACACTGTGCGTCTCACCAAACTGCAGATTGCAGTTAAGGTGCCATATGCTTCATGATGGGAAAGAACTTCAAAAAGTTACAGGTTTCAAGGAAAAAATCACTAGTGGCCAAAGGGAGAGACTATCATATGCTAATCCCGCCCCTTTCGCCAGAAGCCACACCTTCCACCAACAGAAACTCTTGGATTGGCCCAACCCTCACACACTTCCAGTTCCATCAGCCATTCAGAATTAAAAGTTTACCAACGTTTCGGCCCCTCCCCTTAAGTCCAAGCCACTCAGAAGCAAGTTGTCACTGTAAGTCCCGCCTCCAAACAGCTCACTGGGCCAATGGAAAGCCATCTTGTTCCAGGCTTCATTCTCACACATCTAGGAGAGCCGGTTTTCCTCTCAGCTAGAGAACAAGTGGCTTTCAGCTGCCTGAGTGCTCAGAGGTTGCAGGGTGGCGGCCTATTCTGGGATGGAGGAGAGATCTGGCTGAGAGGAGACAGCCCTGGCGTGGCTGGCCTAGGTTCCAGGATTACCCTCTACCCAGTAGAGTGGTGGTGATGTGGTGTGAACCACTGAACCACCCAATGTTTACTAAGCACTGTAGCTTAATCTCCATAACGCTGTAGGGGAGGGCGGATTGTTCAGCCATTTTACAGAAGAGCAAAGTATATTCTGAGAAGGCTATGGACTAGATCTCACAGGAATTTTTTTTTTTTTTTTTTTTTTTTTGAGACAGTCTCCAGCGCCAGGCTGGAGTGCAGTGGCGCGATCTTGGCACACTGCAGCCTCCGCCTCCCGGGTTCAAGCGATTCTCCGGCCTCAGCCTCCTGAGTAGCTGCACCACCACGCCCAGCTAAATTTTTTTTTTTTTTTTTTTTTTTTGAGACGGAGTTTCGCTCTTGTTGCCCAGGCTGGAGTGCGGTCGCGTGATCTCGGCTCACCGCAACCTCTGCCTCCCGGGATCAAGAGATTCTCCTGCCTCAGCCTCCCAAGTAGCTGGGATTACAGGCATGTGTCACCATGTCCAGCTAATTTTTGTATTTTTAGTAGAGACGGAGTTTCTCCATGTTGGTCAGGCTGGTTTTGAACTCCCAACCTCAGGTGATCCACCCGCCTCGGCCTCCCAAAGTGCTGGGATTACAGGCATGAACCACCGCACCCGGCCATGCCCAGCTAATTTTTGTATTTTTAGTAGAGACAGGGTTTCACTATATTGGCCAGGCTGGTCTCGAACTCCTGACCTCAAGTGATCCTCCTGGCTCAGGCCTGTAATGCCAACACTTTGGGAGGCCGAGGCAGGAGGATCTCTTGAGGCCAGGAGTTTGAGACCAGTCTGGGCAACATAGTGAGACCTTGTCTCTACCAAAAATAAAAGAATTAGCCGGGCACAGTGGTGTGCACCTGCGGTCCCAGCTACTCAGGAGGCTGAGGTAGGAGGATCGCTAGAGCCCAGGAGTTTGAAGTTGCAATGAGTTCTGATGGTGCCACTGTGCTCCAGCCTGGGTGACAGAGCGAGACCTTGTCTCTCTCTCTACACACACACACACACACAGACACACACGTATATATGTATATATATGTGTATCTATGTGTGTGTATGTGTGTGTATATATACACATACATACATATATACACACATATATATATGTATATGTGTGTGTATATATATATAGAGAGAGAGAGAGAGAAAGAATAAAGCGCCAATCAGTATTAGTGCCATTAATAATGGAGATAGGCCAGGCGCCGTGGCTTACGCCTGTAATCCCAGCATTTTGAGAGGCCGAGGCGGGTGGATCACTTGAGGTCAGGAGATCAAGACCAGCCTGGCCAACATAGCAAAACTCCTTCTCTACTAAAAATACAAAAATTAGCCGGGCATGGTGGCACGTGCCTGTAATCCCAGCTACTCTGGAGGCTGAGGCAAGAGAATCACTTGAACCCAGGATGTGGAGGTTGCAGTGAGCCGAGATAGTGCCACTGCACTCCCGCCTGGGCAACAGAGAGAGACTCGGTCTCAAAAAAAACTTTTTTTTTTTTAAGAGACAGGATCTTGCTCTTTCGCCTAGACTGGAGTGCAGTGGCACAAATCATAGCTCACTGCAACCTCAAACTCCTGGGCTCAAGAGATCTCCCACCTCAGCCCCCTGAGTAACTGAGACTACAGGCACATGTCACCACACCCAGCTAATTATTGTATTTTTTGTAGAGGCAGAGTCTTGCTATGTTGCCCAGGCTGGGCTTGAACTCCTGGTCTCAAGCCATCCTCCTGCCTTGGCCTCCCAAAGTGCTGGGATTACAGACATGAGCCACCTCGCCAGGCCATAATAAGCCACCTTGAATCTTCATACTTGCCAAGCTGAAAGCCTGGGCATCTCAGGATTCTGGTGACCAAGACTTCCTCCTCTGGATTTTTGCTTTTGAGTGTTTCCCTCTTAGACCCCTCTTCTCCCTGTCCCACTGTGAAATCATTGCGAAGTCTTCTGCCATCCCCCTTATCACACCCCATTCGGTGACCTATCTGGACAATTCCCCAATCTGTGAATCAAGTCTCGACCTTCCAGGCTGTCTCCAACTATCTGTGGAACATCTGTGTTGTGATGAGAGCAGTGAAATAAAAGATGTGAATGATTTACACGAAATGACCTGGATCCCTCATAAGCTTTTTCTCTTTTTATTTTATTTTTAAAATTTTTCATGGACACACCATCTTGCTACGTTGCGCAGGCTGGTCTCAAACTCCTGGCTTCAAGTGATCCGCCCACCTTGGCCTCCCAAAGTGCTGGGATTACAGGCGTGAGCCACCACCTCTGGCCAATACCTTGCATGCTTTACAACATTCACAATCAGCTCCTCTTGCAGACAGAGGAAGGAGACCAGAGATGAAAGGGTTAAGTAATTGGCTCCAAGTCACAGAGCCAGTGAGCTCCTAAAAGGCTTGCTCAGAATGATAGACTAAAAGGAATCATCTAGATCATCCCACAAGGCAGATATCAGAGATGCCGCACTCTCCTGGTGAGTCATGAAGTCACGGCTTTCTCAGCCTCAAAGAGGATGTAGCACCCAACTTCCAGTAAGGATGAAATAAAGTAATGTGTGTAAAGTGCCTGGCAGAGCATTCCTGGCACAACATTTCAATTGATGGTAGGTATTATTATCCAGCCAACTGGAGCAGCAATTCTCACATGGGGTGTATCACAGCCTGTACTTTGGAATTCAGGCATAACAGAAGCCTCTTGTTTATTCTGCAGTCAGGACTGTCAGGGCTCGAGGAACACCCACAGGAACTTCAGGAATCAGGCAAGAGAAAGAGGGAAAATCACTACGTGTGACCATGAACTGTTTTATTTGATTTTTGGAGACAGGGTCTTGCTCTTTTGCCCAGGCTGGAATGCAGTGGCACAAACACAGCTCACTGCAACCTCAAACTCCTGGGCTCAAGTGATCCTCCCGTCTCAGCCTCCCAAGTAGTTGGCAGCACCGATGCGCACCACCAAGCCCTGCTAATTTTTAAAAAAATTTTTGTAGACACAGAGTCTCACCATGTTGCCCAGACTGGTCTTGAACTCCTGGGCTCAAGTGATCCTCCTGCCTCGGCCTCCCAAAGTGCTGGGATTACAGGTGTGAGCCACCGCACCTGGCTATAAACTATTTACTTATTTATTTATTTATTGAACAGAGTTTCGCTCTTGTTGCCCAGGCACGATCTTGACTCACTACAACCTCTGCCTCCTAGGTTCAAGAGATTCTCCTGCCTCACCCTCCCAAGTAGCTGAAATTATAGGCATACACCACCACACCTGGCTAATTTTGTATTTTTTAGTAGAGAAGGGGTTTCACCATGTTGGTCAGTCTGGTCTCAAACTCCTGACCTCAGGTCATCCATCCACCTTGACCTCCCAAAGTACTGGGATTACAGGTGTGAGCCACCACGCCAGGCTTAATATAAACCTCTTTTAGAACAGGGATGATGTCACAGTTATTTTTATGCCGCTGGTACTTAGGTACTTAGTTCAGTTCTTGGCACATAGTAGGTGCTCAATTCGTATTTCTGAATGCACGAATGCCTCCAGCCTATGTCTGCAGTTGGGGACAGTGAGACAGACGGATCACTTATCTCAGGTCACCCAATTGACCTGAGGTAAAGATAAAACCTGACTCCTGGTATCCCTGTTTTCTGTTTGTTTGTTTGTTTTGTTTTTGTTTTTGTTCTGAGACGGAATCTCACTCTGTTGCCTGGGCTGGGCTGGAGTGCAGTGGTGCCATCTTGGCTCACTGAAACCTTTGCCCCCCGGGTTCAGGCCATCCTCCTGCCTCAGCTTTCCGAGTAGCTGAGATCACACTCAGCTAATTTTTTTGTATTTTTAGTAGAGATGGGGTTTCACCATGTTGGCCGGGCTCTCAAGTGATCTGCCCGCGTTGGCTTCCCGGTCTGTTTTTTTTTTTTTTTTTTGAGAGAGAGTCTCCCTCTGTCCCTCTGTCCCCCAGGCTGGAGTGCCATGGTGGTGGGATCTCAGTTCATGGCAACCTCTGCCTCCCAGGTACAAGTAATTCTCCTGCCTTAGCTTCCCAAGTAGCTGGGATTACAGGCACCCACCACCACACCCAGCTTTTTTTTTTTTTTTTAAGTAGAGATGGGGTTTCATCATGTTGATCTCACATGTTTCATCACATTTAGTAGAGACAGGGTTTCATCATGTTGATCATCACCTGATCTCAAGTGATCCGCCTATCTGGGCCTCCCAAAATGCTGGTATTACAGGCATGAGCCACTGTGCACCCTGATTCCTAGTATCCTAATCCCAAACCAATCCATAGCCCAGCCTCACACTATACTTCTGAAGGTTAGAAGTGTGACTAGCGTGCTTAGATGTACATGAAGTTTCACATCTGTGCTCCTCCAATTGTCAGCTTCCTCTTTCCCATGCACATAAACCAATACTGGCTACAAGGTCTGTTCATTTATTCAGCAAGCATTATTGTCATCTTCTCAGGGCCTGGATAATTCCACTTCTTCTTACAAGTAGCTCACTTTAGCTGGCTGTTAAAAATACACTGTTTTGAGCCGGGCGCCGTGGCTCACGCCTGTAATCCCAGCACTTTGGGAGGCCGAGGCGGGCGGATCATGAGGTCAGGAGATCGAGACCATCCTGGCTAACACGGCGAAACCCCGTCTCTACTAAAAATACAAAAAATTAGCTGGGCGTGGTGGCAGGTGCCTGTAGTCCCAGCTACTCAGGAGGCTGAGGCAGGAGAATGGCGTGAACCCGGGAGGTGGAGCTTGCAGTGAGCCGAAATTGCACCATGGGACTCCAGCCTGGGCGACAGAGCGAGACTCGGTCTAAAAAAAAAAAAAACACGTTTTATTTATTTATTTATTTGTTTATTTTATTTTATTTTATTTTATTTTTGAGATGGAGTTTCACTCTTGTTGCCCAGGCTGGAGTGCAAATGGCGCTATCTTGGCTCACCACAACCTCCGCCTCCCGGGTTCAAGCAATTCTCCTCCCTCAGCCTCCTGAGTAGCTGGGACTACAGGCATGTGCCACCATGCCCAGCTAATTTTGAATTTTTAGTAGAGACAGGGTTTCTCCATGTTGATCAGGCTGGTCTCAAACTCCTGACCTCAGGTGATCCACCTGCCTCAGCCTCCCAAAGTGCTGGGATTACAGGTGTGAGCCACCATGCCTGGCCTAGGCTACACCAGCCTGGGCAACATAGCAAGACTTTGTCTCTACAAAAAAAATTTAAAAAGTAGCCAGGTGTGGTGGTGCACACCTGCAGTCCCAGCTACTCAGGAGAATGATGTGAGAGGATTGCTTGAGCCCAACAAGTCAAGGCTGCAGTGAGCCCTGATCGTGCCACTGCACACTGCAGCCTGGGTGACAGAGCAAGATCCTATCTAAAAAAAAAAAAAAGCCCAACACTTTTTTTTATCTGGAGAATATTTAACATACACAAAACCAGAGAGAATACATATTTCAAAGTATCACTTTGTATATGATAAATATATATAGTTTTAGCCAGGTGTGGTGGCTCATGTCTGTAATCCCAGCACTTTGGGAGGCTGAGGCGGGTGGATCACTCGAGACTAGCCTGGCCAACATGGTGAAACTCCATCTCTACTAAAAATACAAAAATTAGCTAGGCGTGGTGGGGCACACCTGTAATCCCAGCTACTTGGGAGGCTGAGGCAGGAGAATAGCTTGAACCTGGGAGGCGGAGGTTGCAGTGAAAATTTACAGAACAATCTCATTTCTTCCACAAATAAGTTGGAAGAAGAGACAGAGAGAGACGGAGAGGAAATCTACAGATTAAAAGAAAATTAAGGCTGGGCACGGTGGCTCACACCTGTAATCCCAGCACTTTGGGAGGCTGAGGCAGGCAGATTGCATGAGATCAGGAGTTCGAGACCAGCCTGGCCAACATGGTGAAAACCCATCTCTACTGAAATTACAAAAATTAGCCCGGCTGGGCGCGGTGGCTTACGCCTGTAATCCCAGCATTTTGGGAGGCCAAGGCGGGTGGATCACGAGATCAGGAGTTCAAGATTATCCTGGCCAACATGGTGAAACCCCGTCTCTACTAAAAATACAAAAATTAGCTGGGTGTGGTGGTGTGCGCCTGTAGTCTCAGCTACTCGGAAGGCTGAGGCCGGAGAATCGCTTGCACCCGGGAGGCGGAGGTTGCGGTGAGCCAAGTTTGGGCCATTGCACTCCAGCCTGGGCAACAGAGTGAGACTCCATCTCAAAAAAAAAAAAAAAAAAAAAATTAGCCGGGCGTGGTGGCATATACCTATAATCCCAGGTACTCGGGAAATTGAGACAGGAGAATTGCTTGGACTCGGCAGGAGGAGGTTGCAGTGAGCCGAGATCCCACCATTGCACTCCAACCTGGGTAACAGAGCGAGATTCAGTGAAAAGACAGAAAGAAAGGAAAAAAGAAAAGAGAGAAAGAGAGGGAGGGGAGGGGAAGAAGGGAAGGAAGGAAAAAGGAAGGAAGGGAAAGAAAAAAAAAGAATCTTGTGGCCAAATGTGTGGGGGTTTTTTCCCCACACACCAAGTAAGCAATCAATTCTGCAGCCGGTGTCTTTCAACCCAGTTCAATCTGGACACTACCTGGAGGTAGTGATAGATCCCACGTGGAGGCTCAGTCCCACAAGACTGTCCCCCACTACCAATGCCACTCACAAGCCTCAGGTTATTCTACCTGCACGTCTGACTGACCGGCTATATACTGAGGGTCCCATGACCCCCTGTTGGGTTCAATTAATTTGCTAGCATGACTCACAGAACTCAGAGAATCACTCACTTATATTCACCTGTTTATTATAAAGGATATTACAAAGGATACAGATGGGCCAGGTGTGGTGACTCACGCCTGTAATCTCAGCACTTTGGGAGGCTGAGGTGGGAGGACTGCTTGAGGCTAGGAGTTTGAGACCAGCCTGGGCAACATAGCAAGACTCCATCTCTAAAAATAAATAAATAAAATGAACAAACAAACAAAAACAAAGGATACGGATCGGCCAGAGGCAGTGGCTCAAGTCTGTAATCCTAGCACTTTGGGAGGCCAAGGAGGAAGGATTACTTGAGCTCAGGAGTTCGAGACCAGCTTGTGCAACATGGTGAAACCCTGTCTGTACAAAAAATAATACAAAAAATTAGCCAGGCATGGTGGTGCATGCCTATAGTCCCGTCTACTTGACAGGTTGAAGCAGGAGGATCACTTAGGCCAGGGAGGCGGAGGTTGCAGTGAGCTGTGATGGTGCCACTGCACTCCAGCCTGAGAGACAGAGTGACAGCCTGTCTCAAAAACAAAAACAAACAAACAAACAAAAACAGGGCTGGGCTCATGCCTGTAATCCCAGCCCTTTGGGAGACCAAGGCAGGAAGATCACTTGAGGCCAGGAGTTCAAGACCAGCCTGGCCAACATGGCCAAACCCCATCTCTATTAAAAATACAAAAATTAACCAGGCATGGTGGCACATGCCTGTAATCCCAGCTACTTGGGAGGCTGAGGCAGGAGGATTGCTTGAACCTGGGAGGCGGAGGCTGCATTTCAGCCTGGGTGACAGAGTGAGACCCTGTCTCAGAAAAAAGAAAACAAAACTATACAGATGAAGACATGCCTAGGGTGAGGCATGGGGAGTGGGGTTTGGAACTCCATGTCCTCCCAGAGTGCACCACCCTCCAAGAACCTCCACATTCTCACCTATCCAGAAGCTCTCCAAACCCAGTCCTCAGGTCTTTTCCAGGTGCTTCCTTGGATAGGCATGATTGACACCAGTGTAGAAGTGTGATTGGAAGCTGGGGCATGGTGGCTCACGCCTGTAATCCCAGCACTTTGGGAGGCCAAGGTGGGCGGATCACTAGAGGTCGGGAGTTCGAGACCAGCCTGATCAACATGGAGAAACCCTGTCTCTACTAAAAATACAAAATTAGCCAGGTGTGGTGGCGCATGCCTGTAATCCCAGCTACTCGGGAGGCTGAGGCAGGAGAATTGCTTGAACCTGGGAGGCAGAGGTTGCAGTGAGCCAAGATCGTGCCATTGCACTCCAGCCTAGGCAACAAGAGCAAAACTCTGTCTCAAAAAAAAAAAATGTGATTGGACAAAAAGGGTACCACCTAATACTAACAGACCGAGTGGGGAAGCCCAGCCAGGCCTGTCTGTTCAGATTCTCCTCGGCCTCTCTCTGTGTAGTGTTCCTTCCTCCAGGGGATGGGGCAGGACCTTTTCTGAAATGAGGGTCTCATGACCCACAAGCAGACAAGGTAGGTCAGAGCATCTCTTAATAACCAGCTTCAGACAGAACGGTGAGGGAAGAAGATTCCAGTATATTTTTAGTTTCTATGGCCTGCCTAGGTGAGAAAAAGGAGCAGGAGAGAGGAGGCCAGGAGGAGGTCAGAGACAGACAGATTGTGTTTTCTGAAGCCTGCTTCTGAAGCCAAAAGTGCCCCCACATTCTAACAAAAGACTGTCTTTCACTTTTATCGCTCTGAAGCTGTTCCGAAGTTGCTTCGGGAATTGAGGACATAGGCCAACTACTCTAACAAGAGAAGGGCCGATTGTTTTAGTTACTTAGGAAATAACAAGGGCTTTGGGAGTTATGAGCCAAGAACCTTGGACCTATATATAGGATCTATAAATGGATATATAGATAATAGCACAGTGCCCTTAAAAAAGAGACCTGAGAGAGACCCTCCTCTCTTCTCCGTGTGAGGTTAGGGCGAGAAGATGACACACGTGATGAAGTGAACCCTCTCCAGACGCCATTTCAGCTGGTGCTTTGATCTCGGACGTCCCAGATTCCAAAACTTTGAGAGCTATATATATATATTTTTTGAGACGGAGTTTCGCTCTTGTTGTCCAGACTGGAGTGCAATGGCACAATCTCGGCTCACCGCAACTTCTGCCTCTCGGGTTCAAGCGATTCTCCTGCCTCAGCCTCCTGAGTAGCTCGGATTACAGGCATGCACCACCACGCCCAGCTAATTTTGTATTTTTAGTAGAGACAGGGTTTTGCCATGTTGGTCAGCCTCTTCACTCTTGTTGGCTGGGCACGGTAGCTCACTCTTGTAATCCCAGCGCTTTGGGAGGCCAAGGCAGGTGGATTGCTTGAGGCCAGGAATTAGAGACCAGCCTGGCCAACATGGTGAAACCCCATCGCCACAAAAAATACCAAAATTATCTGGGTGTGGTGGCACATCCTTGTAGTCCCAGCTACTCGGGAGGCTGAGAGGCTGAGGCAGGAGAATTGCTTGAACCCAGGAGGCGGAGGTTGCAGTGAGCCGAGATTGTGCCACTGCACTCCAGCCTGGGCAACAGAGCCAGACACCGTCTTAAAAAAAAAGAACCCATGGATTGAAACATGTTTAATGTGTTTCAATCCAATGCAGTTGCCTTTTTTTTTTTTTTTTCAGACGGAGTCTCGTTCTGTCGCCAGGCTGGAGTGCAGTGGCATGATCTCGGCTCACTGCAACCTCCGCCTCCCGGGTTCAAGCAATTCTCTTGCTTCAGCCTTCCGAGTAGCTGAGACTACAGGCGCACACCACCACACCCAGCTGATTTTTGTATTTTTAGTAGAGACGGGGTTTCGCCATGTTGGCCAGGATGGTCTCGATCTCTTGACCTCGTGATCCGCCTGCCTTGGCCTCCCAAAGTGCTGGGATTACAGGTGTGAGCCATCGCGCCCAGCCTGCTGTTGCCTTTCTTACTGATGCTCAAGTTATTTAATTTTTGGATAAATTGCTGTTTTAAAGCAATACAGAGGGCCAGGTGCGGTGGCTCACACCTGTAATCCCAGCAGTTTAGGAGGCCGAGGTGGGATGATCGCTCCAGCCCAGGAGTTCAAGACCAGCCTGGGCAACATGGTGGAACCACTGCACTCCAGCCTGGGTGACAAAGCTAGACCCTGTGTCAAAAAAACAAAATAACAAAACAAACAAAAAAACACAGAAGGTCGTGACAGATTTTTTTTTTTTTTTTTGAGATGGAGTCTCACTCTGTCATCCAGGCTGGAGTGCAGTGGCGCAATCTCTGCTCACTGCAACCTTCGCCTCCTGGGTTCAAGTGGTTCTCGGGCCCCAGCCTCCCAAGTAGCTGGGATCAGGGGCACCTGTCACCATGCCCAGCTAATTTTTGTATTTTTAGTAAAGATGGGTTTTCACCATGTTGGCCAGGCTGGAGAAGGTCGTGATAGATCTTTAAGCAGAGCTATGGGGATGGCAAGGAGGGCCCTGGACCAGCCTGGCAGGTTGGCAGGTTGGGGAAGGTGTCTTGAAAATGGAACCTAAACTGAGTCTTGAAACTCCCCTTCCAGATAAGAGGTGCTGGGTCCCTCAGGTGGGAAGGGACAGCCTGAGTAAAGCCCAGGGCTGAAACACAGCCTGGTTTGCAAGAACAAGCAGTTCTGGGTCGTCTGCCCTGGGTGGGGCTGCACCTTGGACCCAGCCTGTAGGCAGAGGCTGGCTAGCCCCCGAGGACTTCAAGCAAGAGGGACAGATTTGCCTTCTGTGTAGAGACCGCCCTCTGGTGGCCACATGGAGGATGGCAGGAGAGAATAGCGCCGAAAGAAAAGCGGCAGGCTGAGCTCATAAAGCTGCGAATGCTGTTCCTTCTTCCTCTTTTTCAAAAGACGGATTTTGGGCCGGGCTTGGTGGCTCACGCCTGTAACCCCAGCACTTTGGGAGGCCGAGGCGAGCGGATCACGAGGTCAGGAGATCGAGACCATCCTGGCAAACACGGTGAAACCCCATCTCTACTAAAAAAAAAAAAATACAAAAAGTTAGCCAGGAGTGGTGGCAGACGCCTGTAGTCCCAGCTACTCGGGAGGCTGAGCCAGGAGAATGGCGTGAACCCGGGAGGCGGAGCTTGCAGTCAGCGGAGATCGCGCCACTGCACTCCAGCCTGGGCGACAGAGCGAGACTCCATCTCAAAAAACATAAATAAATAAAATAAATAAAATAAAATAAAATAAAAGACGGGTTTTGCTCTGTTGCCCAGGCTGGTGCTGTGGTGCAATCTTGGCTCAGCCTGTAACTCCTGGCCTCAAGCGATCCTCCCACCTTGGCTTCTCAAACTCTGGGATGACAGATGCATACTACCATACCCCGCCCATCCCCAGTGTCTGGAAAATGTGCCCACTGGAGAAATCTATTGGCCGGATTGTGACTGGTTGGATGCTCCCACGGCAGGAAAGAGGGAAGGACAAGTGGCCACGTCGAGGCCTGCCTGAACTCCAAGGGTATCCAGGCCGAGGTTGCTCAAACCCAGAGCTGATTTATTTTTATTTTTATTTGTTTTTATTTTTTGACACAGTCTTACTCTGTCGCCCAGGCTGGAGTGCAGCGGTGCAATCTCGGCTCACTGCAACCTCCGCCTCCGGGTTCAAGCGATTCTCCTGCCTCAATCTCTGGAGTAGTTGGGATTACAGACACCTGCCACTACGCCCAGCTAATTTTTGTATTTTTGGTAGAGACGGGGTTCACTATGTTGGCCAGGCTGGTCTTGAACTCCTGGTCTTAGGTGATCCTCCTGCCTCGGCCTCCTAAAGTGCTGGGCTTACAGGCATGAGCCACCGTGCCTGGCCTGAACGAAACATTTCTATGCTCCAACTTAAAATGAATGTAGAACTTATTATCTGAGAATGACCCAGGGAAGTCATGGGACTGCCCATATTTTCATGCAATAAAGGGAAAATTCTTCCCACAAATAAATTTTATAGGACAGTAGAAGCAAATATAGGGCATTCCAATTACATTTCAATGAGTTATTCTTGATGAAGTCCTGGATACACAAAGCCAGCCAGCAAATAGGATTGACCAAAGTCAGAGGATGCTGTGACCACCCCAGGGCTCTTTTTGTTTGTCTGTTTGAGACGGGTCTCGCTTCGTTACCCAGGCTGGAGTGCCGTGGCACGATCTCGGCTCACTGCACCCTTGACCTCCTAGGCTTAAGAGAGTCTCCCACCTCTACCTCCCAAGTAGCTGGGATGACAATCATAAGCCACCACACCTGGCTAATTTCTAGAATTTTTTTTTTCATTTTTTTCATTTTTTTTTCTTTTTAGCCGGAGTTTCACTCTTGTTGCCCAGGCTGGAGTGCAATGGTGCGATCTTGGCTCAACACAACCTCCGCCTCCAGTGTTCAAGCAATTCTCCTGCCTCAGCCTCCTGAATAGCTGGGTCTACAGGAGAGCACCACCACGCCCAGCTAATTTTTGTATTTTTAGTAGAGACGGGGTTTCACCATGTTGGCCATGATGGTCTTGATCTCTTGACCTCGTGATCCACCTGCCTCAGCCTCCCAAAGTGCTGGGATTATAGGTGTGAGCCACAGCACCCGGCCATAGGCCATAAGCTTTTTTTTTTTTTTTTTTTTTTTTTGAGACGGAGTCTGGCTCTGTCTCCCATGTTGGAGTGCAGTGGCACAATCTCGGTTCACTGCAAGCTCCGCCTCCCGGGTTCACGCCATTCTCCTGCCTCAACCTCTCAGTAGCTGGGACTACAGGCGCCCGCCACCACGCCTGGCTAAGTTTTTGTATTTTTAGTAGAGACGGGGTTTCACCATGTTAGCCAGGATGGTCTCGATCTCCTGACCTTGTGATCCGCCCGCCTCAGCCTCCCAAAGTGCTGGGATTACAGGCGTGAGCCACCACGCCCGGCCTCAGCTGTGTTCTTAACTCTATTTTTCCTTCACTGGGGATGGTACCATTTCCCCGTCCTGTTAAGTGCCCTTGACTGCTCTTACCTTTAGCTCTTGGAATTCCGCCATCTACCCTAACTTCACCTCCACCTAAATCCTGCTCACTCTTCAAAGCCTGCCTCTCCACGCATCCTCCCTCCTAACTCCATCCCAATGCCCAACAGCTCTTTGCTAAGCAGATGCCTTTATTTACAGACAAAGAAGTAAACAGGCAAAAGGAAGAGGCTTGTCCAAGGTCATGCCACAGACTGAACTCTCACTGGGAGGACAGTTCAGGGTCCTGATACCCAATCTAAGGCAGCAGCTTTGTAGCACATCAGGATGGGGGCAGGTCATGCCTGGCCATGTTCACTTCCAGAATGATTATAGCTTTAACAACATTTTTTTTTTTTTTTGAGATGGAATCTCGCTCTGTTGCCCAGACTGGAGTGCAGTGGTGTGATCTCGGCTCACTGCAACCTCTGCCTCCTGGGTTCAAGCGATTCTCCTGCCTCAGCCTCCGGAGTAGCTGGGATTATAGGCATGAGCCACCATGCCCGGCTAATTTTTGTAGTTTTAGTAGAGAGGGGGTTTTGCCATTTTGGCCAGGCTGGTCTTGAACTCCTGACCTCAGGTGATCCACCTGCCTTGGCTTCCCAAAGTGTTGGGATTATGGGCATGAGCCACCACGCCCAGCCTACTATAGCTTTAACCATCTTTTTTTTTTTTTTTTTTTTTTTTTTTGAGATTGAGTCTCGCTGTGTTGCCCAGGCCGGAGTACTGTGGTGTGATCTCAGCTCACTGCAACCTCCGCCTCCTGGGTTCAAGCAAGTCTCCTGCCTCAGCCTCCCAAATAGCTGGGATTACAGGCACATGCCACCATGCCCGGCTAATTAACAACATTATTTTTTAATTTTTGTAGAAATGAAGTCTCACTATGTTGCCCAGGCTGGTCTTCAACTCCTGGGCTCAAACGATCCTCCCACCTTGGCCTCCCAAAGTGCTGGGATTACAGGCGTGAGGCACTGCGCTGGGCCCAGAACTACCTTTTATTGGAGGCATGGAGTCCACAGTGGGTGGAGGTCTCAGTGCCTTGGGCTCAGGGGCTCAGCGAAAGGCCGCGGCCAAGCCTAGATGAAGGTGAGGCAGGTGGAAGCGGGGACCCCACAGCTTTCCTTGTGCTCCTCGAAGAGCTGCTCCAGGGCCATCATGTAGAGGGCGTGATAGTGATTGACTTCCTCCTCGGTGGGGTGGAGGCGCTGGGGGACAGGGATGGGGCGGCCCACTGCAGGGAGAGGGAGACAGGTGGGCGAGGGATCCCTGATGCCCACGCAGCTGCTGGTGGCCGTCCCCCCGGAGGTGGGCACTCACCCACAGTGGTGATGGGCACAGCAAAGGGCAGCAGGCCCCAGGAGGTGGCTGAGAAGAGACCACGACCCCAGAAGATGCAAGGAGAGAAGCCCATGAACTTCTTGAAGGTGAGCTGGCACCAATGCTGCCAGGAGCCTGTGGCAAAAGCCTTAAGTCTAAAGATGTCATTCTCCCCAAAGGAGTACACGGGCACCAGGGACGCCCTGGGAAGGAGCAAGAGAGAAGAGGGGGCTCAGGCTGCTGGACTGCTCCGAGATGGGCACCCCCAGGGGCTACAAGTCCTTCCCACTACGTCCAGATGCTACCTCCCAGGGTCATTCAAAGCACATGACTATGGCTACAAAGAAAGATCTAGAAGACAGGACTCGCATTTCTTTCTCTTTCTTTGTTTTAGAGAGAGGGTCTTGTAACCACACCTGTAATCCCAGCATTTTGGGAGGCCACGGCGGGGGGATCATTTGAGGTCAGGAGTTGGAGACCAGCCTGGCCAACATGGTGAAACCCCCGTCTCTGCAAAAACATAAAAATTAGCCAGGTGTGGAGATGGGTACCTATAATTCCAGCTACTACAGAGGCTGAGGCACAAGAATCGCTTGAACCTGGGAGGCAGAGGTTGCAGTGAGCTAAGATCACACCACTGCACTTCAGTCTGGGTGACAGAGTGAGACTTTGTCTCAAAAAATAAATAGGCTGGGTGCAGTGGCTCATGCCTATAATCCCAATACCTTGGAAGGCTGAGGTGGGTGGATCACCTGAGGTCAGGAGTTCGAGACCACCCTGACCAATATGGTGAAACCCCATCTCTACTTAAAATACAAAAATTAGCCAGATGTGGTGACGTGCACCTGTAGTCCCAGGTACTTCAGAGGCTGAGACAGGAGAACTGCTTGAACTCGGGAGGTGGAGGTTGCAGCGAGCCAAGATCGCACCACTGCACTCCAGCCTGGGTGACAGAGCAAGACTCCATCTCCAAAAATTAAAAATTAGAAATTTTAAAATAAATAAATAATTTAAAAAATTTTAAAAGAGACAAGGCCTTGCTCTCTTGCCCAGGCTGGAGGGCAGTGGTGCAATCATAGCTCACTGCAGCCTCAACCTTCTCCGCTCAAGCCATCCTCCCACCTCAGCCTCCCGAACAGCTGAAACTTCGGGCGTGCACTACCACACTTGGCTAATTTATTTTATTTTATTTTTGTAGAGATGATGTCTCCCTATGTTGCCCAGGCTGGTCTTGAACTCCTGGCTTCAAGTGATCTTCCTGCCTTGGCCTCCCAAAGCACTGGGATTGCAAGTGTGAACCACCACGCCCAGCTGGGACTCACATTTCTTGAGACACAGTTGTGTAGTGGGCCTTCTCATAGTCATTTTCTCATTCGGTCTTTGCAATAACAACATCGTGGCAAGGTAGGTATCAGCCTTCTTCGCAAGTAAAGAAACAAGTCCGGCCGGGCACGGTGGCTCACGCCTATAATCCCAGCACTTTGGAAGGCCAAGGTGGGCGGATCACTTGAGGCCAGGAATTCGAGACCAGCCTGGCCAAAATGGTGAAACCCCGTCTCTACTAAAAATACAAAAATTAGCCCGGAGTGGTGGTGGGTGCCTGTAGTCCCAACTACTCGGGAGGCTGAGGCAGGAGAATCATTTGAACCCGGGAGGCGGAGGTTGCAGTGAGCCGAGACCACGCCTTTGCACTCCAGCCTGGGCGACAGAGCGAGACTCAGTCTCAACAACAATAACAAAAAAAGAAACAAGTGCAAGGTCTTGCCTTTGAGTTGGGGTCAGAGAGGGAAGCCAGGGCTTCTGAGACCGAGGGCCCTGCTATTTGCATTATGGTCCTGTCTCCACGGATGTGGGAGGGAGCCTAGGGTAAGCGGGCCCCATGTTTGGTACCGAGTCATGCCCTGGAGAGCCCACGTGGGCCTCGGTGCAGGGCAGGGCGCTGGTCTCTGGGCACCCAGATCCCCCCTGCAGGGACCTAGATGTCTGGGGACTGAGAGAGGGCATAAACCAGCAGAGAACTGACAGGTAGGGCCTGCACGCGCACTCACCCGTGCCTCAGCGCCAGGCGCACGAAGCCTTTGCGCTTCTGGAGCGTTAGGCAGTGCTCCCCGGGGACTGAATACAGGGCCTCATGCGCACCCCCAACCATGATGACCACGGCCTGCCCGAGCTGGGGCTGGGACAGGATGAAGTCCAGGCTCTGGCGGCTCACGGGACAGAGTCCTGTGGGCAGGAGGAGGTGGAAAGTAGTTCCCATCTGCCTCCACGGCACCCCCGCCCCTCACCCAGCCTTTAGTTCCAAGCCCCCTACCCCCATCTCCAAGGCGGGGAACCTACCCAAATGCTCGCTGCAAGTCTGGGCAGTGCTCAGGCTGGCCCCTGTCCTGGGTGGGGGACTTATTATGGGGGGGTGGTCCCAGAGGGGCTGGGGAACATCTGGTCAGGAGTCTCCTCCCGTTCTCCTCCTCCCATTCGGCTCACCAAAGGACATGATGTAGTCGCGATAGACCGGGAGGTAGAAGAGGCCAGCCAGCACGGCTAACCAGGGCCGGAGCCCCGGGAAGAGCTGGGAGAAGCCATTGCTCTCGGTGGAGAAATTACAGAGGAAGCCTGTACACATGATCCCATGAGGGTGGGCGCCCAGCACGTAGTTCCGATCCGGGGGCAGCTCTGCCGTTTTCACCAGCTTCGGGGTGTTGAGCAGGATGAAGGGAGGATGGAAGGCAAGACACCGGCTAAAAAGAGGGGCCCTCCACCCCAACAGAGTTCCGAGTTAAAGGTTCTTAGGATAGGGTCAAGGGCCACCCCAACAGAGTTCTGAGTTAAAGGTTCTTAGGATAGGGTTAAGGGCCCAGGTTTTTTTGTTTTTTTGTTTTTGAGATGGAGTCTTGCTCTGTAGCCCAGGCTGAAGTGCAGTGGCACGATCTCGGCTCACTGCAACCTCCACCTCTTGGTCCCGGTTCAAGCTATCCTCCTGCCTCAGCCTCCCGAGTAGCTGGGATTACAGGCATGCGAAACTATGCCCAGCTAATTTTTGTATTTTTAGTAGAGACGCAGTTTCACCATATTGGCCAGGTTGGTCTTGAACTCCTGACTTCGTGATCTGCCTGCCTTGGCCTCCCACAGTGCTGGGATTACAGGCGTAAGCCACCTCACCCACTCTCTCTTTTTTTTTTTTCTTTTTTTGAGGCAGAGTTTTGCTCCTGTTGCCCAGGCTGGAGTGCAATGGCATCATCTCAGCTCACCACAACCTCCGCCTCCCTGGTTCAAGCAATTCTCCTGCCTCAGCCTCCAGAGTAGCTGGGATTACAGGCATGTGCCATCATGTCCGGCTAATTTGTTTGGTATTTTTAGTAGAGATGGGGTTTCTCCATGTTGGTCAGGCTGGTCTCGAACTCCTGACCTTAGGTGATCCACCCACCTCAGCCTCCCAAAGTGCTGGGATTAAAGGCTTGAGCCACCACAACCACCTTTTTTTTTTTTTTTTTTTTTTTTTTTTTAGAGACAGGGTCTCACTCTGTTGCTCAGGCTGGAGTACAGTGGCGCAATCATGGCTCACTACAGCCTCCAACTCCTGGGCTCAAGCAATCCTCCCACCTCGGCCTCCCAAAGTGCTTGGATTACAGGCATGAGCCATGGTGCCCCACCAAGGCCCCACTCTTGAACATCATCCACTCCCAGGCCGGGCGCGGTGGCTCAAGGCTGTAATCCCAGCACTTTGGGAGGCCGAGGTGGCTGGATCACTTGAGGCCAGGAGTTTGAGACCAGCCTGGCCAACATGTTGAAACCCTGTCTCTACTAAACTACAAAAATTAGCCGGGCATGGTGGCGGGCACCTATAATCCCAGCTACTAGGGAGGCTGAGGCATGAGAATAGCTTGAACCTAGGAGGCGGAGGTTGCAATGAGCTGAGATTGCACCACTGCACTCCAGCCTCGGTGACAGGAGACTCAGTCTAAAAAAAAAAAAAATCCATTCCCTGTCCCACTGCCTGAGCTTAGGCAGCGGAGAGCTCAGGCCCCAGCACAAGGAAGGGCTCCTAGGTGTGGGAGGGAGATGGGGAGAGGTAGGAAGCAGTGTTTCTGCAGGGTGACCCATCACCTTGACAGGATAATAATCCCTTAGTTGTCTCCAAATTGCCCAGTTCCTTATCCACTCCGAACGCCTTCCACCTGCGGACAATGAGATACTGGTGGGCGAAACCCCGGAGTCACCTCCCCTCACCCCCCATGTCCCCACCATCTCTGGCTACCTGGGCCCCCGTCCGGAGCTCACCTTGGTTGGGTGTGTCCCAGTCCACATAGAGCCACACCAAGTAAAAAACAGAGAAGGGCCAGAGTGACGTGAAGAGGAGGACAAAGACAAGAAGGGAGAAGAAAGGGCCTGGGGGAAGAGAGAGAAAGAAAAGAGTTCACTTCTGAAACTCCATCATTCCCTCCAGCTGCTCCCTTCCCTTCCTCCCCTTCAGAACAACCAGCTATCTCCTCTGGCCCTCTCCCAGACCAGTCACCTGGTCACTGTCCTCAGGCATGCAAGCCAGCAGCCCAGCCACTCTCCCTCCAAGCCCTACTCCCCTGGCAGACCCCAGGCACCCACGCCTTCCCAGCTCTCACCCATGAAGAGGAAAGTGAGCACATATTGGTAGGCGCCCACTGCTTCTAGATGCTGCTTCTGCAGGGTTTTGGAAGTGGTTGGGGGCAGCAGGGTTGTGGCAACTCCCATTGCAGAAGCTCCCCTCTTCCAGCAAGATCCCAGAACCCGGAGGACAAATGATGAAGGCTTGGATGTGGACCTGGGCAGACTTTCTCCCTACAGGAGCCCAGCTTTGGGGGCCTGGCTAAGTCGCAAATCACCTCCCAGAGTAGCGTGTGTCCGTAGGTGTGTGAGTGGGGAGATCTTTGGATCCAGAGCCCCAGATGTCTCTGGGTTTTTTCTCAGCCTGATCTTTGAACTTCCTGTCAGTCACCAGTCTGGGCTGGCTGCTGGGTGGGGCTGGGAGGCGTAAGGGGTGTGCAAGGGAGAGGTGACACCCGAGTGCCTCAGGAATTGATGTTGGAGTGGACAAGAGTGATCTGGCTAGCCCCACCCACTGGGTCCCAGGCGCTGGAAGGGGCCAGGAGCCCTGCTGAGACTATTTGACCTCCAGTTGGGGTGGGGGCAGGGCCTGGTCCGGGGCATCTCCAGGAACGTCAAGGTCACCACCCCTGCCTGGACCTCCCCCGCCATGCACAAACACACACAGGCTGCAGGTCTGTTTCCCACTTTAATTTTTTTCTTTTTCTTTTCTTTTTTTTCTTTTTTCTTTTTTTTTCACACGTTGTCTCGGTCACCCAGGCTGGAGTGCAGTGGCACGATCTCGGCTCACTGCAACCTCCGCCTCCCGGGTTCAAACGATTCTCCTGCCTCAGCCTCCTGAGTAGCTAGGATTACAGGCGCGCCACCACGTCTGGCTACTTTTTTTTTTTTTTTTTTTGGATTTTTAATGGAGATGGGGTTTCACCATGATGGCCAGGCTGGTCTCGAACTCCTGACCTCAAGTGATCCACCCGCCTCGGCCTCCCAAAGTGCTGGAATCACAGGCGTGAGCCACCGTGCCCGGCCGCCAGTCTTTAATTTCACTTCCCCACCTGCAGTCACCCAGCGGACAGGCGAGGCCAGGCGGTGGGGCGCGCCTCCGTGAGGACCAGGTGTCTGTCGGCGGGGACACCATAGCGCGCCTGGTGCTCCTCGAAGAGCTGCGTGAGTCGCCCCACGTAGCGCGCTTGCAGCGTGTCCACCTGGGCCGGACTGGGCGGGGGGCTCTGCTGCACGGGAATCGCCGACCCCACTGCGGGCGGGACGGGAGGCGATCTGGGCTGGGATCCCCGGTTCTCCTCCTCTTTTCCTCCTTGGGGACAGGCGGGAACAGAGTTCAGGGCTGGCGCGGTGGCCAAAGGCCAGTCTGGGTGGCGAGGCCCCAACCCGGGACGGGGAGGGAGCGGGCCCTGGGCCAGGATCGCGGGGCGGAGGCCGGGGCTCACCGACGGTGCGGATGGGCGCGCGGAAGGGCAGCGGGAGGCCCCGGCGGCCCAGGAACAGCTGCAGGGCCACGCTTAGCAGCGGACGCAGAGCCTCCTGCGTCCTCTGCACCCACGAGCTCTGCGGGTTCGGCAACTGCTGGAAGAGCTCATTCTCCCTGGAGAAGACAGGCACTAGGGAGGCCGCAGGAGAGCATGGCGCGGCTGACTCCTGGCCCCGGGGTCCGCGGGTGGCGCCACTCTCCTCCTCCCCGGCCCGGCAGCCCTGGGGCGTCCCCACCGGGTCACGCTCGGGTCCTCACTCGAGTTCCAGAGCTGACTTAACCAATCTCTTCTGATTCCGAATCGGCAAGCTCAGTTGTCCGGGTTTTGCCTCCAGCGCCTGCAGGGGCCCTCCCACGCCAGGACAGCCACCTGGCCACCACTGAGGCAGCGGGACCTTGACAAAGGAGACCAAACCTGGGGGGATGGCAGAAGCTGGGGGACCCAACGCCTGGGTCTTATTTACTTATTTATTTAGGGACGGAGTCTTGCTCTGTTGCCCAGGCTGGAGTACAGTGGCCTGATCTTGGTTCACTGCATCCTTGACCTTCAGGGCTCAAGTGACCCTCCCACCTCAAGCCTCCCAGTAGCTGGGACCGCAGGTGTGTACCACCACACCTGGCTAAATTTTTGTTTTTGTTTTTTCTTGTGTAGAGATGGGGTTTCACTGTGTTGCCCAGGCTGGTCTTGAACTCCTGGCCTTAAGCGATCCTCTCGCCTGCGCCTCCCAAGTGCTGGGATTACAGGTGTGAACCACCGCACCCAGCCAAAGCCTGGGACTTGGAAAGAAGAGTGGAGAGGACATGGGGAAAGGAGAGCTGGGCCCCAGTGTCCCCTGGGAAGAGGATGGTGGGGCGGGAGACAGCAGCAAGGTCCCCCTCTTCTCACCACCTGACATGATGTAGTCCTGGAAGAAGAGGAGATGGAACCAACAAGGCAGCATGAGCAGGTGTGGTGGGAGTTTGGGGAAGAGGCAGGAGCAGCCCGTGGGCTCTGTGCAGAAGTTGGCGAAGGCTCCCACGACCAGGACCCCGTGAGGGTGGAAGTCAAAGAGGTAGTTCCAGGAGGTGCCCAACTTTGCAGTTTTAACTAGCTGGGGAGCAGACGGGCGCACCCCACCCCAACGGGGAGATTGCACTTTGGGAGATGGTGGTCCCAAGAGTCTATTCTGAAGCCCCAACCGCACCCAGCACCCCACAGCCCAGGTCCTCACCGAGAGGGGGAAGTAGTCACGGAAATGTCTCAAACTGCCCAGTTGCAAACCCAGGCAGATCTGCGGGCTCCAGCCCTGGGTATGTTTCTATCCCAATAGAGCCAGACCAGGTAGAGGACCGCCAGCATCCAAGCCCAGCCGAGGAATGCAAGAGCCAGGCTGCCAGGTGCACCTGGGCTGGAAGATGGGGCAGGGGGAGCTCACAGTACAGGTGTTTAAGACCATTCAGTTGTTGCTCCTACCCATCCAGTGGCCTGAGCGGTGGGAGCTGCAGACCAGTCTTCTGTGGCAGGCTGAATGCTCCAGTCTTCAGTAGGGAACTGCTAGATAGCACAGAGGGCACCTGCATGCCTTCAGACCAGTCTGCAACCTCAGGTTGAGTAGCAGTGAACTCAGGAGCCGGAGCAGTCCATTCACCCTGAAATTCCTCCTTGTCACAGCCTTTTCAGCAGCAGCCTGCTCTTCTTTTTCAATGTCTTCATGATCTCTGTAGAAGTAGAGATCAGGCATGACCTCCCACGGGTGTTCACAGGAAATGGTGCCACACATGCGCAGAACTTCCCGAGCCAGCATCCACCACATCAGACCCACTGAGTGAGCTCCCTTGTTGTTGCTTGGGATGGCAATGTCCACATGGCGCAGAGGAGAATCTGTGAGACACAGAGCAAGGTAGGTAGGTTAACATAAGATGCCTCTGTGAGAGGCTGCTGATCAGCCCTGGGGTCAGTAAACACAAGAAGCCGTGGCTCCCGGAAGGCTGCCTGGATCTGGTTAGTGAAGGTTCCAGGAGTGAAGCGGCCAGCGATTGGAGTGGCTCCAGTGGCAGCAGCAAACTTCAGCACGGCCCTCTGGCCAGTATTTCTGGAGGGCATGACACTGACATCAGCGGGGTTTTCAATGGCAACAATGCCACGAGCTGCCAGCAGAAGCTTCTCCCAGGTCCTCTTCAGATTTGGGATGTAGATGCCATCACTTTTCCTTTTATACATGTACTGTTCCATCTGTAAGTCAAGATTGGTGCCACCTAATTGGTTTCCTGCTGCAAGGAAATTAAGGACATCTTCCTCCTTCATTTGCAGGACATCAAGGGCTCCGGATGTTGTGAAAGTTTCTAAGTTACAACAGGAATCCAGAACAACGCCGGATGGAGCCCTCTGTGGGTAGCGTGGAAAGCTTTTTTTGTTTTTTTTGTTTTGTTTTGAGACGAAGTCTTGCTCTGTCACCCAGGCTGGAGTACCGTGGCACGATCTTGGCTCACTGCAGCCTCCGTCTCCTAGGTTCAAGCAATTCTCCTGCCTCAGCCTCCCGAGTAGCTGGGATTACAGGCCTGTGCCACCACACCTGGCTAATTTTTGTATTTTTAGTAGAGACAGGGTTTCACCATGTTGGCCAGGCTGGTCTCAAACTCCTGACCTCAAGTGATCTGCCTGCCTGCCTCGGCCTCCCAAAGTGCTAGGATTACAGGCGTGAGCCACTGAGCCCGGCTTATTTATTTTTTTGAGTTGGAGTTTCATTCTTGCTGCCCAGGCTGGAGTGCGATGGCGTGATCTCAGCTCACTGCAACCTCCCCCTCCCAAGTTCAAGCAATTATCCTGCCTCAGCCTCCCAAGTAGCCGGGATTACAGGCGCCCGCCACCATGCCCAGCTAATTTTTGTATTTTTTAGTAGAGATGCGGTTTCACCATTTTGGCCTGGCTGGTCTTGAACTCCTCACCTCGTGATCTGCCCGCCTCAGCCTCCCTAAGTGCTGGGATTACAGGCATGGGCCACCATGCCCAGCTTAATTATGTATTTTTTAAGTAGAGACAGGGTTTCACCATGTTGGCCAGGGTGGTCTCAAACTCCCAACTTCAGGTGATCCATCCACCTCAGCCTCTCGAAGTGCTGGAATTACAGGTGTGAGCCATCGCGCCCAGCTAATTTACTTTTTGTAGAGATGGGGGTCTTGCTATGTTGTCTGGGCTGGTCTTGAACTCCTGGCCTCCAGTGATCCTCCGCCTGCCTCGGCCTCTGAAAGCACTGGGATTATAGGTGTGAGCCACTGTGCCCAGCCTGGGAAGTCCTTCTTTTTGTCTGTGCCCTCTCATGCACTTTTGTTTTGTTTTTTTTTGAGATGGAGTCTCACTCTGTGGCCCAGGCTGGAGTGCAGGGGCGCAATCTCGGCTCACTGCAAGCTCTGCCTCCTGGGTTCATGTCATTCTCCTGCCTCAGCCTCCTGATTAGCTGGGACTACAGATGCCCGCCACCACGCCTGGATAATTTTCTGTATTTTTTAGTAGAGACGGGGTTTCACCGTGTTAGCCAGGATGGTCTGGATCTCCTGACCTCGTGATCCGCCCCCCTTGGCCTCCCAAAGTGTTGGGATTACAGGCGTGAACCATCGCGCCCGGCCCCTCTCACACAGTCTCCAGCTCAGGCAATACAGCGGAAGGCGAAAGTGGGAGCCAGTGAAGCTCCCAGGTTCCCACGAGGGTCTAACATTCTGCCTCTCCCTTTTCCTCTTGTCTTCCCTTTTCTGGGTCTCTCCCCTCTACGCTGCTGGCAGGAGGGGAGATGGGGTTAATGGGCAGACCAATGGACTCAAGACTTACAAACTGTCCTTTATTCAGAGTGAGGCTGCGGAACATTAATAATTTATCACACGGGGAGTCCCCAGAAGCCCTGTGCCCACGAACCCCTGTGGGCGGAGGAGAGAGGCGGGGACTCCGGGAGCTTCCTGAGAGGGCCGTGTCTTGGCAGCAAGGTGACATATTCAGTTCAGGCACGCGGAACATGCACTCAGGAAGTGGGGAGACAGAGAGACCCATCCCCCAACTCCCAGGACGGGGGCCAGGCCCCCTAAAAAGGCACAATGGCAGGGCAGGTTTGGCAGAGTGGTTGAGTGTCAGGGGTCGACAAAGGACACCATGATGTAGCGTGTGCCCCAGGTCGTTGGCAGCCCCTCGTGGTAGTGGGTGAGGCGGCCGGGGTGCAGGAGTGCCCAGCCCTTCCTCGGGGAGGAGATCACACAGTCGTAGCGCAGGAAGCGGCAGCCACCTCCCTGGAAAGAGAAGGGAAAGGAAACATGGAGTGAGCAGACGTGGGGCCTGGGGAGCAGGCAGATACAGGGGGCAGGGCGGCCAGACCAGGGGGCACGGTGCAGCAGACCGGGGTGACAAGGGAGATGGCAGATATGGCAGACACCGGAGGCTGGGGTGCCTGCAGACAGGAAGATCCAGGAGGAAGCAGAGGCCGCCTGCCCAGAAGCGATCCAGGAGCTGATACCCACAAAATCACTGGGAAATGGGCAGGGAGGGGAGCTGGGGGTGCACACAGGGGCTCTAGGTGGGGAACCGAGGGCCCTGAGGTGAAGCGTGGGTGGGTAGTGTGGCTGGGGCGCACCTCATAGTCCAGGCCCTTGTGGTTGAGGGCAACGTTGAGGGTGAAGGTGGATGAGTCGTGGTGTGGCCGCAGAGACGGCTGCTCGTCTGGCCGGTAGCGAACCACAAAGTTCATCACCGCCCGCGCCTGGGGGAGAGGAGGGAAGAGGCTGCAGGGACAGCTGTGGGTGCAGGGGGTCTTTTATTTTGTATTATTATTATTCTTTTGAGATAGTCTCGCTCTGTCACTCAGGCTGGAGTGCAGTGGTGCGATCTTGGCTCACTGCAACCTCCGCCTCCCGGTTTCAAGCAATTCTCATGCCTCGGCCTCCCGAGTAGCTGGGATTATAGGCACCTGCCACCACACCCGGCTAATTTTTGTATTTTTAGTAGAGACGAGGTTTCACCATCTTGGCCAGGCTGGTCTTGAACTCCTGACCTCAGGTGATCCACCCACCTCGGCCTCGCAAAGTGCTGGGATTACATGTGTGAGCCACCACGCCCGGCCATCGCAGGGTGTCTTCAGGGAGATGATGGTCCCTGTCCAGGGAGGGGCGGCGGGACCCCTGCGTAGGAGGCTCTCGCTGCTCACTGGCATTAGATTAGGGCCAAGCCTCACCTCGGGTCTCAGCCTGGCGCCCTCCCTCCCCTGGGGTGCCTCCTGCAGCGTCTCATTCCCCTGGGAACTAAAGTGCATGGAGCCCAAATGCTGCCGGGGCCGAAAGGGGTCTGCGTGGAGACTTCCTGCCTGGGACTGGGGTGGGGAAGGTGGGGAGGCAGCTGGCAGGTGGGCAGCGCACCTTGGTGTGGTAACCGGGAAACAGGCTCTCGGTCATGGGGCCCACATACGTCCGCAGCAGCTGCAGCCACTGGTCCTCGTACCCCACCTGCTTCATGTGGATGTCCACGGTGGGCACATTCTCGTAGCCTCCAGCCAGCCTTGAATCCTGGGGGCGGCGGGCACTGAGCCACCCGCCCCTCCAGCCATGGCGCTCCCCACCCCAGGGCAGTCCAGCCTCCTTCCTCCCGTCCTCCAGCCTTCACACCTGTGTTCCTCTGTGCAGAACAGTCTTCTTTGCTACTTCTCAGCCTGACTCACTGCTCCCGGCCCTTCAAGTCTCAGCTAAGATGTCACCTGTCCTGTGAAGCTCCCTACTCCTCCCAAGTCTGGGTCAAGGCTTCCCCGTGGCTTCTATTGCACCCAGGCTGCTCATCGCAGCCTTAGAAGCTGTGTGGTGGCTGCTGCTCACAGCAGGGCAGAGCTCGGCTGGCATGAGGCATTCCTGCAGTGCAGTCTAGGACAGTGGCCCAGGAATGATTTCCTTTTCTCTTTTTTCAGAGACAGAGTCTTGCTCTGACACCCAGGCTGGAGTACTGCGGCATGATCATAGCTCACTGCAGCCTCTAACTCTGGGGCTCAAGTGATTCTTCTGCCTCAGCCTCCTAAATAGCTGGGACATGCCACCATGCCCGGCTAATTTGTTGGTTTTTCTGAGATGGAGTTTCGCTCTTGTTGCCCAGCCTGGAGGGCAATCTTGGCTCACTGCAACCTCCGCCTCCCGGGTTCAAGCAATTCTACCTCAGCTCCTGAGTAGCTGGGACTACAGGCGCCCGCCACCATGCCCGGCTAATTTTGTGTTTTTAGTAGAGATGGGGTTTCTCCATGTTGGTCAGGCTGGTCTCGAACTCCTGACCCCAGGTGATCCACCTGCCTCGGCCTCCCAAAGTGCTGGGATTACAGGCGTGAGCCACCGCACCTGGCCCAAACTCGGCTAATTTTTAAATTTTTTGTAGAGACAGGGTCTCGCTATGTTGCCCAGGCTGGCCTCAAACTCCCCCTGCTCGAGCAATCCTCCTGCCTCAGCCTCCCAAAGTGCTAGGATTACAGGCATGAGCCACTGTGCCCAGCAGTAAATATTTCTTGAATATATGAATGAATGCAGTTGTGACCCCAGGGTCTGCCTCCCCCTTGGGAACCCCTCTTTGCTCCCATTTTCCTGATTCCATTGTTTGTTTACCGGATCCCGCACCTCCTCCTCTGGGAAGCCCTCTGCCCTCCTCGCCCAGGCCCTTACCTCATGCCGGCCGCCTGACCACTGGCCGTAGTGCTCCATCTCTGCCACCAGCTCATCACACATTTGTTCTGACAGCAGTGGGAACCAGTACACGTCCGGGCATGGCTGAGGATGGGGCGAGGGAGAACAGGGCTAGCTGACGCCACAGAACGGGGAAGGGGACAGGCAGCAGGCAGAATCGGAAGGGGCAGGGAGGAGCAGGGAAGGCTTTGTGAGAGCAGCCGGGGACCCACCAGGTAGGGGCTGAGGGAGTGGCAAGGCTGAGGACCGGTTTCTGGCACAGCAGAGGTGGCAGAAGGTCCTGGAGCCCCTCGTGCTGGGACAGTGGTTTCCAAACTTCTGTAACAGTGCATACCTCTTTTTTTTTTTTTTGAGATAGGGTATTGCTCTGTCACCCAGGCTGGAGTGCAGTGGCACAATCATAGCTCACTATAGCCTCGACCTTCTGGGCTCAAGCGATCCTCCCGCCTCAGACTCCCAAGTAGCTGGAACTACAGGCACATGCCACCATGCCAAGCTAATTTTTTCTTTTCTTTTTTTTTTGAGACAGGGTCTCGCTGTGTCACCCACGGTGGAGTGCAGTGGCGTGATCTTGGCTCACTGCAACCTCTGCCTCCCAGGTTCAAGCGATTCTCCCACCTCAGCCTCCCGAGTAGCTGGGACTACAGGTACACGCCATCACACCTGACTAATTTTTGTGTTTTTTTTTTTTGGTAGAGACAGGATTTTGCCATGTTGGCCAGGCTGGTCTCGAACTCCTGACCTCAAGTGATCTGCCTGCCTCGGCCTCTCGATGTACTGGGATTACAAGCATGAGCACCACTCCTGGCCTCATTTCTTATTTAATTTTTTTGTTGTTGTTGTATAGGCAGATTCTCGCTATGTTGCCCAGGCTGGTCTTGGACTTCTGGCCTCAACCGATCCACCCACCTTGGCCTCCCAAAGTGCTGGGATTACAGGCATGAGCCACTGAGCCCAGCCCCATTCTTCTTTTAAGATGTGATTTCAAGCATAACACCAGTATACCCAATACACAGGAGAAGAGAGGCTGTCTGATCAATGCTGGCTTTGGGGGCAAGAGTCCTTTCTGTTCGGCCTCTGCCTTCATCTTGTCTGAACAGAAAACCCTCAGATCTCTGGGGAACTCAGTGTGAAAACTTTGAATCCAGGCGGGGGCCCCCAAGAGGCGATGGCCATGAGGGCAGGGGGTGGGTGGGGAGGCTGCGTGGGCTCACCTGCTCCACGATTCCTTCCCCTTCCAGGGCCCGGCTGTAGTTCTCGTGGATGTACTGCTCCTTCCAGTCCTGTGGGAGGGTAGGGGGCACATCAGATCTGTGCCCCCCTCGCTCCCAGCCCCCAGGGGACCGCCCCCTCCCGCTCAGTGTCCTGCGCTGGCAGCAGCCATCACGTTTGGTGTCTTCCTTAGCACAAGGCGGGGAACCTGTGTGCTCTGGGCGTGGGGGCCCCACTCACGACGGGGTTGTCGAAGATCTGCCAGAGGTCGGGGTGCAGGTGCTCCGTGTCATATCGGGAAGTGGCCAGGAGCCGGCCAAATTCATGCTGATTGCTCAGATGGAGGAAGATGCCCTGTAGTGGGGTGGGGGTGTCCGTGATGCAGGCGATGCCTGGAGTCCGGGGGACTGCCCCCAGGCCAGACCGTGCACCCGCGCTCACCTTGTCTCGAAAGCTCTTACAGAAGGCCATGTCCGGGTCTGTGTCACTGCCCGAGAACACGTCCCTCTGGGGCAGCTCCATCCGCAGGGTATCACCCCGGATCACATAGGCCTGGGAGATGTATGGTACATTCCACACACCCCTGGAGGCACCGACACCGCGGTCAGCTGGGAGGGCGGCCCCCCAAATTCCGCCCAGCTCATCCCGGGAAGTCCTTCTTCCCTCAGGGTATCCCAGTCCCTGAACATAAGGACCCTGCATATCCCTTGTCAAGCACTGCTGGTCACAACCACCCCACCTCCCAAAATGCAGTCAGTTCCTACCCCAAGCTGTGGCACTTCTTTTTTGTTTCTTGTTTTTGGTTTTTGAGACGGAGTCTTGCTCTGTCACCCAGGCTGGAGTGCAGTGGTGTGATCTTGGCTCACTGCAACCTCCACCTCCCAGGTTCAAGCAATTCTCCCACCTTAGCCTCCCAGATAGCTGGGATTACAGGTGCCAGCCACCATGCCCGGCTGATTTTTGTATTTTTGGTAGAGATGGGGTTTCACCATGTTGGCCAGGCTGGTCTCGAACTCCTGACCTCGGGTAATCCACCTGCCTCTGCCTTCCAAAGTGCTGGGATTACAGGCGTGAGCCACCGCGGCCGGCCCTTGTTTTTTATTTTCTTGAGACAGGGTCTCCCTCTGTTTCCAGGCTGGAGTGCAGTGGTGGAAACATGGCTCACTGCAGCCTCAACCTCCCAAGTTCAAGTGATCCTCCCACCTCAGCCTCCGTAGTAGCTGGGACCACAGGCACGTACCACCGTGCCCAGCTAATATTTTAAGTTTTTTGTAGAGATAGGCTCTTGCTATGTTGCTCAGGCTGATCTTAAACTCCCAGGCTCAAGCAGTCCTCCTACCTCGGCCTCCCAAAGTGGTGGCATCAAAAGTGTGAGCCACTGCAGCCAGCCTCGTGGCACCTCTGACTGGTGACCACTCCAAACCCCTGAGAGTAGGGGGCTTGGGTCTACCTGGGCCCCGGGTCGGAGGAGGCGGGGGGCTGCAGGCTGGCGGGACTCACACTCGCTTCCGCTGCACCAGCTCCACGTAGTCCTCGGAGCGGGCATAGTACTCATCGGGGCTCAGGGCGCCCCAGAAGTTGGACCACAGCTTGCCGTGGCGGGACAGCATGGGGGCGATCACCTTCCTGCGGACAGGTGGGGGTGAGGGCTGAGCAGACGGGAGCAGGCCTGGGGAGCCCGGTGCCCAGGGCAGGAGTGGGGTTCCCAGGGCCTGTTGGGGTGCCCTCCGGCTGCGGGGAGAGGGGGTAAGCCACCTGTTCTCCTCAATGAGGATACGCAGGGTCTGCAGGTTGGTGAGGACAGTGTCGGCGTCCAGGCTGAAGTAGAACTCACACTCGGGGTCCTGCCGACACAGGTCCCTGGAGGTGAGAGGCGAGTTGAGACGGCGGCGGGTGGGGAGGCGGTGTGGGTGGGGTAACTGGCCCATGCCCCCAGGAGAAGAGGAGGGAGGCAGTGTCTATCCTTCCTTCCCCAGGCTCTCTGCTGTCTGGGTGAGCTGGCAAGGGCAGGGGTGACAGCATGGGGGCTGCAAGGACGCGAATGGGGAGGCCCAGGAGGAGCTGGATGGGTGACAGGTGAGGCAAGGGCCAGGCAGCAGGTGGCAGCACCCCTGACCCTATAGCCTCATCCCACCCTCTCCTCCCCCCAAGCACCCGCTCACATGGCCATGTCCCTGGCCTCGCCTGGGCTCAGAGCCTCCTCCGGCCCCACGAGCTTCACAGCTGAGAAGTGGTCCTGGAGCTGCGGCCAGGAGTCAGCGATGTGGGGCTCATGGAAGACCTCCTGGGAGGGGAAGACATAGGGGGATGGGCTCAGAGGGCAGGGAGGTGGCACCTGAGGGATGGGGGTGCAGGAAGGAGATGGGGGTGGGGGCACGAGAGTTCTGATCAGGGCAGGGAAAGGGTCCCTCAGGAGAGGCTCCAATGGGGGAGTCTCACGTTGTTGTGCAGAAAAAGGGTGACCCTGTCGGGGGGATAGTCCAGGAGTAGCAGCCGCTGCAGGAAGCGGGGCAGAAACGGAGTAGGCTGTTCCACAAACACGGCCAGAAACACCCGGGGGGGAGGCTGGAAGATGCAACACGCAGGGACTCAGAGAGAAGCCCAGACTTCCCTGCTGCCCCCACCCAACCTCCACCCTGACAGGTGCAGGGACCCAGGAGCGATGCCCCCACCGCCCCCCAGTCCGCTGTCCTTGCACCTCCTGCTCAGCATGCTGCCCTCTTGTGCCCCTCCCCGGCACCTCCACCTCACCTGCCCCCCCGGGAGTGCCCTCCGGTCCTGGTTGCAGAAGCCACAGCCTCCCTCAGGAGTCCAGCCATTGGGGACGTAGTTTCCCAGGTAGTTGAGCTGCAGCTGTTGGGGACAGACTGAGGCTGAGTGGCTGAGGCCTCCAGGGGTGGAGGTGGGGGTCAGGCACCTCTGCTATGGGGGCTGGGAAGGGCCAGCTTCTCAGAAGGGTTGGAGGTGCCTGGGGGTTGGGGCAGGGCGGGGCGGGGGTTGAGACCACTGGTGGCACCTTAGTGGGACCGTTTCCATGGACCACAATGGGGAGCGTGTCGTAGGCCACGTTCCGGATACGCACACGGTTCCGATCAAACTTTAAAACCACTTCATCTGGGGAAGAAAAAGGCCAGGCTTCAGACCCCCTTTCTCTGGGAGCTACCAAGCAACACATTCTTCTAAATATGGGGTCCCAAATTCTCCAGGGAATAAAGGGACACCAGGGCTATCCTGGAGTGTGGCTCGTTGTGGGCAGGAACCTTTGGGTTCTGACCAGGCTGCTGGCCCAGAGAGCTCCACTGCCTACTACCTGCGTGATCACACCGCAGCTGGGCGAGGAAGGGGAGGGTGAGCTGAGCGGGAGGCCAGTAGGAGCCTCAGCATCCCTACCCCTCCTCATATTATCTCTCTCCTTGTTTTTTTTTATTTTTATTTTTTGAGATGGAGTCTCACTCTGTCACCCAGGCTGGAGTGCGATGGCGTGGTCTCGGCTCACTGCAACCTCTGCCTCCTGGGTTCAAAAGATTCTCTTGCCTCAGCCTTTCAGGTAGCTGAGACTATGGGCACATGCCACTACACCTGGCTAATTTTTGTATTTGTATTTTTTGTTTTTTATGCTGAGATGGAGTCTCACTCCCAACACGCAGGCTGGAGTGCAGTGGCACGATCTTGGCTCATTGCAACCTCCACCTCCAGGGTTCAAGCGATTCTCCTTCCTCAGCCTCCCGGGTAGCCGGGATTACAGGCGCGCACCACCATGCCCGGCTAATTTTTGTGTTTTTAGTAGAGACAGGGTTTCACCATGTCGACCAGGCTGGCCTTGAACTCCTGACCTCAGGTGATCCACCTGCCTCGGCCTCCCAAAGTGCTAGGATTACAAGCATGAGCCACCACACCCAGCCTAATTTTTGTATATTTAGTAGAGACTGGGTTTCACTATGTCGGCCAGGCTGGTCTCAAACTTCTGACTTCATGATCTGCCCGCCTCAGCCTTCCAAAGTGCTGGGATTACAGATGTGAGCTGTCGCACCTGGCCTTTTTTTTTTTTTGAGAAGGAATCTCACTCTGTCACCCAGGCAGGAGTGCAGTGGCGCAATCTCGGCTCACTGCAAGCTCTGCCTCCCGGGTTCCAGTGATTCTCCTGCCTCAGCCTTCTGAATAGCTGGGATTACAGGCACCCGCCACCACGCCCAGCTCATTTTTGTACTTTTTTTTTAGTAGAGACGGGTTTTCGCCATGTTGGCCAGGCTGGTCTCAAACTCCTGACCTCAAGTGATCCTCCTGCCTGGGCCTCCCAAAATGTTGCGATTACAGGCGTGAGGCACCGTGCCTGGCCTCTCTCTCTCCCCGTTCTCCCCATCCCCTGAGGCAAGTCACCAACCCCTCCACAAGCTGTTTTCCTCATCTGTACAAGAAGGATAACCAGGGACCTTCCCTTTGTTAAATGGAATCACAGAAGTAGACCGGGCACAGTGGCTCATGCCTGTAATCCCAGCACTTTGGGAGGTCGAGGCAGGCGGATCACCTGAGGTTGGGAGTTCGAGACTAGTCTGGCCAACATGGTGAAACCCTGTCTCTACTAAAAATACAAAATGAGCTGGGCGTGGTGGCGCACGCCTGTAATCCCAGCTACTCGGGAGGCTGAGGCAGAAGAATCACTTGAACCCGGGAGGTGGAGGCTGCGGTGAGCTGAGATTGGACCACTGCACTCCGGCCCGCGCAACAGAGCAAAACTCTGTCTCAAAAAAAAAAGTCCCTGGCCCGGTGCCCAGGCACAGCATGTGTGCAACAGATGCCAGACACGTTTTTGCTTCCCTTGCTTCTGGTAGTACCATCAGCACAGTGCAACTTACACAACCACCCACTCAGAAGCCTGACAAAACCACATAGAGGTGGGCTTGGATCAACCCAGCTCCTCCAGAAGCCTCTCCCAGCTCAAGACCCCTAGCTGCAGAGGCTGCGCATCGCCCACCTGCGGCTGTCTTCCTCCTCACCTAAAGCCCCGTTGAGGTTCTGAAAGATCCGAGACTTATGATCCAGATTAAGGCTGAGTTTCTCCTAAATGGAATGAGATGCGATGGAGTGGTTAAAATGGAAGGAGTGGAAAGGACATCATTTCTCACTTTTCTCTCTCTTTTTTTCTTCTCTTGCTTTTGTTGCTTAGGCTGGAGTGCAATGGCACGATCTCAGCTCACTGCAACCTCTGCCTCCCGGTTTAATTGATTCTCTTGCTTCAGCCTTCCAAGTAACTGGGACTACAGGAGAGTGCCACCACGCCTGGCTAATTTTTGTATTTTTAGTAGAGACGGGGTTTCACCATGTTGGCCAGGCTGGTCTCAAACTCCCAACCTCAGGTGATCCACCCGCCTCAGCCTCCCAAAGTGCTGAGATTACAGGCATGAGCCACCATGGTTTTCCTTTTTTTGTGAGAGACAGAGTCTCATTTTGTCACCCAGGCTGGAATGCAGTGCTGCAAAACATCCTCAAACTCCTGGGCTCAAGTGATGGTCCCACCTCAGCCTCCCAAGTAGCTGGGATTACAGGCGTACACCATGAAGCCTGGCTAATTTTTTCTTTCTTTTTTTTGTAGAGATGAGGTCTCAACTATGTTGTCCAGGCTGGTCTTAAATTCCTGGGCTCAAGCAATCCTCCTGCCTAAGCCTCCCAAAAGTCTTGGATTACAGGTGTGAGCCACCACGCCCAGGCACACATTTTTCTCTTTGCAACCCCCTTTGCTCCTCCAATCCCATTCAGCCTGAGGCCTCCACTCCCACAGAGCTGCGGGATGCGCCCACTCCTCTGCCTTCCCTACCCTCAGTCCTGGGTCCAGGTAGAGCCGTGTGTAGAACAGCTGGTCATCGTCATCATCCTTGTACTTCCACTGGCGCACGATTTGGTGGATGGTGGTGGCAAAACCGATGAATCCTGGCGGGGACGGGGAGTGTTGACCTCGAGACTCCCAGGGTCCCAGGGCCTGTCCCCCAGGCCGTCTCCAGCCCTCAGGCACCTTTAACACTCTGTGTCCCACCGCTCTTGGCCCCTCTGCCTTGGGCACTCTGCCACTCACCACCAGAGTTGAGGAAGCGCTTCCCCGTGCCCACCTCAGGGTACTGCTCCGCCAGCCCCCACTCGGGCCAGCAGAAGCTCTCTGCAGAGAAGAGCAGGCGGCTGCCACTCTGGACGAACTTCTTCAGCAGCTCTGTGGGGCTGCCGGCCAGAATCACGTCGTAGCTGGGTGAGGAAGGGGAGGATGGGCAGGGGTCCACTGGGAACCTCAGCATCCTTACCTCGCTCCCTATCCCCAGCCCCGTTACCTATCCACAAACATGATGATCATATCCTCCCGGTCAGCGTATTTCTCCATTTCCTTCTTTAACCACCGGACCTTCTGTCCTCCACCAACTGTTCGAGCCACATCACCCCCTCGCCACTCCTCTCCCAGGCCCAGGGTCTGTGGAGAAGATGCCCCATGCCAGGCAAGGGGTGGGGAGTTGTGGGGGGAACTCCTGACCAGGCTTACCGTGGGGACCTGGGCATCCAGACTTCAGCCCACCCCTCCTGCTGGGACCCCCTCCCAGGGGCCTTTCCCTTTCCTCACCTGCACAGTGTAGTTGAAGAACTCCGCAGAGCGCAGGAAACGCAGGTACCCCTCGGTTTCAGCTGTGGCCACAGTGATCACCAGCAGCTTCTCTGTTACCAGAGGGAAATGACACTTGAGATCCACTGCCCAGCTCCGGGCCTCACGTGCTTTGCTGTCCTCCCTCTCACTCGACTTCCCTCCCTTTCTTCCTTCCCATTCTTAAACTCTTCTCACCCAGGAACACTCTGACCCCAAGGAGGGCAGGGTGGGAGTGGTGCCCAGGAATTCCGAGTCCCTTTGCATAGGGAGGCTGGAAACCCCAGTTCAGGGTAGTGATGGGCGAGGGGCTTGGCGCGACTCAGCCTCAAGAGCACGCTGGGCGGGGGACGGGCCAGACACCTCCTCGAGCCTCCGACCCTCTCCGGGCCAGGCTGGCAGGCACGTCAGCCTCTGCCCCCTCGGCCGTGCCGGGCCTCCCCGGGATCTCACCTGGGTTGACCGGGTCTCGGCCCCGGGGCCGGTCGGAGGCTGAGGCCGCAGGGGGCAGCAGCAGCGGCAGCAGCAGCAGGAACCGGGGTCCAGGCCCCGAGGAGGTCATGGTGGGGAGCGGGCCCAGACAGCACCCAGGATCCTGGGATCTCCGCTACGCGCCTGGATCCCAGCTCCGGAGGGGAGCTCCGGAAAGGGGGCGCTCGGGCTGCTGTGCGGCCGCCGCGGGGAGCAGCTTGGCTGGGGCTACGCCCTGAAAAAAAGGCGTATCCGGAGGCTACAGAAAGCTCCAGATGCCGGCGCCACAGACAAGGCGAGGATTGTCCCGGGCGCACGGGAGGCGGGGGAGGGGCGGCGGCTCGGGCCGGCGGGCGGGAGACAGGGACTCTGGGCTGAGCCAGCCGCTTGACACATGTGGAAGCTGAAACCTGGACAGGGGACGTGACCCCTGGCGGAGGGTCGGGCGGGACGCGGGGGCGGGTCCTGGCCGCAGCCCTGCCCAGAGAGTGCGGGCGGAAGACGGGGAGAGCGAGGGGCTGGCGGCGACAGGGAGGGAGGAAGCCTAGGAGTCCGCCGCGGGACGGAGGCCTGGGGGAACTGGGAGTTCAGCTTTCTGCAGAGGGCCACTAGGAACCTCGGATTGCCCACGGAAGCCAGCCACTTTCTTTGACAGTCCAGCCCACCTCCTCTTCTGCCCGGAGAAGCTCCAGGGGCTGCCTTTGTGATCACAGCATCTTCACAAGGACCAAAGGAAAATAAGATTTCTCGTAAGAACACCGTGACCACATCTTTAAAATGACCCATTTCGTGGCTCCCACAAGATTTACACCTCCACACTGAGGCCGGAAGTGGTTTTGCCCCTATAAAACATGGCGAAAAGCTTTCTTGTCTCCAAGGAAACGCCACGTAATGAGTCAAAGCTGTGGCGCACGCGCAGAAGTACAAGCTACCGGAAGTGATGGCACCCCTACTAAAGCCTTGGGGTTAGTACGCGTGCGCAGCAGTCTCTTCTGACAGTCGTGTTGTGCCAATGGTGGAGAAGAAAACTTCGGGTATGTGAGCCCCCGCGGTTCGCCCCCTTCCCCTTCCCAAGTCCAGTCCTAGAATTTTCTTACCTAGTCATTCCTCTTTTTTGGTCTCGCTCTTTCGCCTAGGCTGGAGTGCAGTGGCATAGTCATAGCTCACTGCAGCCTCGAATTCCTGGGATCAAACCATCCTCCCACCTCAGCCTCCGGAGTGGCTGGAACTGCAGGCATGAGGCCCCACGCCTGGTTAATTTTTAATGTGTTATGTGGTGACGGGCTCTCGCTATGTTGCCCAGGTTGGTCTCCAACTCTTGGCCTCAAAGCGATCCTCCCGCGTGGGCCTTCCAAAGTGCTGGGATTACAGGCGTGAGCTGCCGCGCCCGGCCCCAGCTATTCCTCTTAAATCCCTTCCTCAGCCCTCGGGTCCTGCCGTTGACCCTTCATTCACGTTTTATTGGTGCCTGCTCCAAGCCGGGCGCTGGGGATGAAGAGGAGAAAGACCCCTGTTATCCAAGCATTGGCTTTTTCTGGAAGGGGGCCAGAAACGCAGACCTAACACTGTATTTTACTGTGATTTGTGATTTGTGCTATGGCAGAGGGAAGCACAGCGCCTGGGAACAGGGAGACGTGGCATCTAGCCCAGGTTCTGGGAGGCAGGGGACTGTGAAAGCTTGAAGGAAAAATGAAAAAGCTTGAATTGAGTCTTGAAAGTCTAGTTAGGGTTTCTCTCAGTGGGAACCTCACGTGCAAAGGCAGTGAAGCAAGAAAAAGCAAGTCACTTAGGAAGCCAAGTCCACAGTTTGGATCTTACAGAGTAATAAGAAAGGATCGAAGGCTGGGGAAAGGTTACATTTTGAAAGGCATTATACACACTGCCCAGGAGTTTGAACTCTGTAGGGAAACACTGGAGAGCCAGCAAAGGCTTTTTTTTTTTTTAGACAGAGTCTTGCTCTGTCACCCAGGCTGGAATGCAGTGGTTCTATATAACTCACTGCAGCCTCAACCTCCCATGCTCAAGTGATTCTTCCGCCTCAGCCACCTGAGTAGGTGGAACTACAGGTGGGTGCAGGCCACCATGCTGGGCTAGTTTTTATATTTTTTGTTGAGATGGGTGTCTCACTATGTTGCCCAGGCTGGTCTTGAACTCCTGAGCTCATGTGATCCTCCTGCCTCGGCCTTCCAAAATGCTAGGATTACAGGCATGAGCCACTGCGCTTGGCCCTTTTAGTTTTTCTTTCTTTCTTTTTTTTTCTTTTTGAGACGGAGTCTCGCTCTGTCCCCCAGGCTGGAGTGCAGTGGCGCAGTCTCGGTTCACTGCAAGCTCTGCCTCCCGGGTTCACACCATTCTCCGGCCTCAACTTCTGGAGTAGCTGGGACTACAGGTGCCCGCCACCACACCCAGCTTATCTTTTGTATTTTTAGTAGAGACAGGGTTTCACCATGTTAGCCAGGATGGTCTTGATCTGCTGACCTCGTGATCCACCCGCCTCGGCCCCCCAAAATGCTAGAATTACAGGCATGAGCCACCGTGCTTGGCCCTCTCAGTTTTTCAAAGGCATCGCAGTCTCCCAGCCATGAGTTTTTTCATGTTGGCCTCAAGGTCTGAAATACCCCGCTGTCTCCCCTAGCCAGGTCATTCACCAGTTAGGCCTTAACCTGGACTTACCTTCTTCTGGGAAGTCTTCCCTGACTACTCCAAGGCCAGGTTGGGTGTTTCTGTCCTGGGCTCTGCAGCACTTTATACTTCCGTATCCTAGCCTACTCCGTGCTGTACTTACTGTGTTTGTTTCATTAATCATTTGTGTTTGCCACTGGACTGTAAGCTTTGGCATCCCTAAAACCTAGAGCACTGCCTGGCATTTGGAGGGGAGACAGAGTAGTACAGTGGTCGTAATCATGTTTTTTTTTTGTTTGGTTGGTTTTGGGTTTTTTTTTTTTTTTGAAACAGGGTCTTGCTCTGTCACCCAGGCTGGAGTGCAGTGGCACAAACACAGCTCACTGCAGCCTTGAGCTCCTGGGCTCAAGCAATCCTTGCGCCTCAGCCTCCTGAATAGCTGGGACTACAGGTGTGTCCCACTACACCTGGCTAATTTTTGTATTTTTTTTGTAGAAACAGGGTTTTGCCATGTTGCCCAGGCTGGCCTCGAACTCCCGCGCTCAAACAATCCACCCACCTTGGCCTCCCAAAGTGCTGAGATAACAGGCATGAGCCACTGCGCCTGGCAAGGTCATGCTTTTTGATGCTGGGTAGTTCTTTGACTCCTGACCTGGCCACTTGTTAGCTATGTGAACTTTGGACACATTTCTTAATCTCTGAATGTTGGTAAATTGGGGATGATGATACTGTCCCATACAGCTGTTGTAAGGGTTAAATGGTTCAAGTGTTGCAAAATGCTGAGCACGTGCCTGGCTCATAGTAAGTGTCCAACAAGTGATAGCTACTGGGGCTGCTGCTGTTATTATTATGGTTAACAGGTGGTTAATGAATAAAGAGATATATTATGCAAAATTATCAGAATCTGGCAAACAGCTGATAAGGCAATGAGGAAAGAGGTTTTTTGTTTTTTGTTTTTGAGACAGGGTCTCTCTCTGTTGCCCAGGCTGGAATGCAATGGCGCGATCTCAGCTCACTGCAACCTCCACCTCCCGGGTTCAAGCGATTCTTGTGCCTCAGCCTCCCGAGTAGCTGGGATTACAGGCATGTGCCACCACACCCTGCTAATTTTTGTATTTTTAGTAGAGACATGGTTTCACCACGTTGGTCAGGCTGGTCTCGAACTCCTGACCTGAAGTGATGAGCCCACCTCAGCCTCCCAAAGTGCTGGGATTGCAGGGGTGAGCCACTATGTCCAGCCGAGGAAAGAGGTTTAAAATAACTTCTAGGTTTCTGGTTTGGATGTCTGCATAGACGGTTCCATTTGCGTAGAGAGAATCTGCAGGAGAAGCAGACTTGGATGGGAATTTTTTTTTTTTTTTTTTTGAGTTGCAGTGTCCACGGGGCCAGTGGGTGATTTCTTTTTTCCTTCTTTCTTTTTTTTTTTTTGGAGACAGTCTTGCTCTGTCACTCAGGCTGGAGTGGTGGCACGATCACGGCTTGCTGCACACTGCAGCCTCAACCTCCCGGGCCCATGTAGTCCTCCCACTGCAGCCTCCCAAGTAATTGGGACTACAGGTGTGTGCAACCACGCCTGGCTTATTTTTTAATTTTTTGTAGAGATGGGGTTTGGCTATGCTGCCCAGACTGGTTTCTAACTCCTGGCATCAAGCGATCCTTTGGCCTCCCAAAGTGCTGAGATTACAGGCGTGCGCCACCACACCCGGCCTCACCAGGCGCTGGCTGCATGGCCAGTTCTGGAGCCCGGGAGCAGGTTCTGTGTTGAGGGAGTCACTCTGGGAGTCATTTGCTTGTGGGTGATCATCAGAGCCCTTTGTTTGGATTCAAAATCCCAGGAAGAGTGCATAGACTGAGCAGAGAAGAGGGCCAGCCACCTCCATAGAGGCAGGGAGAGCAGCCGAGCTGGAGCCGGAGGATTCCTGGACATGGAGAAGGCCTGCAGTTTTGTCAAGGAAGCAAGCAAAGGGTCTCTTTCTACTCGATGAAGGTAGTCAGCACCGCCACAGGGTGGACAGGGCTCAGGTCCAAGGAGGAGGAGGAAGGCACACTGGAGCTGCTCTGGGGCCCAGAGCGTGGATGGGTGGTCCCCCAGGATGACCAGGCAGGTGTCAGATTTTGGGGTTTGAGGAGAGGATGGGAGGTGAAAAAGTGACACATCACGTGAGTTGCTGTGAAGGAGAAGGAGCTGTGAAGCCGAGTAGACACATGAGCATCGCCAGCTCTTTGATGGAAAGTGCCGGTTGAGGAGGAGGGGTTGAAGATGGGAGAGGGAGGGAATGGGCTGGAGGTGAAGGCTCGGGGTCAGTGGTGGGACTTGGGGGGCTCCAGGGCAGGGGTGTGCCCACTTGGCATCACGTTTGTGGGTAGGTGGCCTGGAAGATGAGCGTATCCAAGCGTGGGTGGCCCCTGGTTCCTTTGAGGTAGGAGGTGAGATGCTGAGTGTGAGGGCCATGTGTATTGAGGGCCCAGGACAGCCTGGAAGCCCCAGGGCGCTGTGACCTCCCCAGTCAGCAGTGAGCTGTTTTCAGGCCGGGGCTCACTGGCTGGGACTGGGATTGAGAGGAAGGCGGAGAAAACAGGCAGGAGAAACTGAAAGGGTCTCAGCTGGCGGGACAGGAAGTGTGGGCCCAGGGGCTTGGCCTGGGAGGAGACAAGGGGACCAAGGGCTTGGCGATGGGGATGAGATCAGAGAGCTGCAGCTTCCACCCCGGGTGCCTTCCTCGCCCTGCCCAGAGCGGCGGCCACACTGCTCTTTCTCGGAAGCCCTGTAACTTTGTGTGCCCTGCTCCATCCAGTTCGCTCCCAGGACCCCGGGCAGCGGCGAGTGCTGGACCGGGCTGCCCGGCAGCGTCGCATCAACCGGCAGCTGGAGGCCCTGGAGAATGACAACTTCCAGGATGACCCCCACGCGGGACTCCCTCAGCTCGGCAAGAGGCTGCCTCAGTTTGATGACGATGCGGACACTGGTGAGGCGGATGGAGGAGGAAGCGGGGGATGGGACTGAGAGGAGGGCGGGAGAGTCCGCCCAACTCAGGCTGTGGGAGGACCCAGGAGCTCCTGGTGCCTCTGCCAGTGACTGGCTCCCATGGCTGTGAGCAACCACACCCCCTTTCTGTGCCTCAGTTTCCTCTCGTGTATGTGAAATAAACAAGAGAGACTGGATAAGCTCTGACACGAAGCCTTAGGCTTGGGGGCATGGAGGTGACTGTCAGCTGGGATTGGAGAATTGGGGTGGAGGGCAGAGGCTGGTAGCGAGGGGCTGACTTAGAGCCAGGAGGGCAGGGCCAGGTGTGGTGGCTCACACGCCTGTAATCCCAGCATTTGGGAGGCTGAGGTGGGCGGATCACTTGAGGTCAGGAGTTCAAGACCAGCCTGGCCAACATGGTGAAACCCCATCTCTACTAAAAATACAAAAACAAAATTAGCCAGGCATGGTGGTGGACACCTGTAATCCCAGCTACTCAGGAGGCCAAGGCAAGAAAATCACTTGAACCCAGGAGATGAAGGTTGCAGTGAGTCAAGATCGCACCACTGCACTCCAGCCTGGGTGACAGAGTGAGACTCTGTCTCAAAAAGAACCAGGAGGGCACATGGGCATGGGGAGTGATGAACCAGAGAAAGCTGCTGTCTTTCTGGGCAAGTGCCAAGCAACGGATCACCCTTGACCCCTAGGAAAGAAAAAGAAGAAAACCCGAGGTGATCATTTTAAACTTCGCTTCCGAAAAAACTTTCAGGCTCTGTTGGAGGAGCAGGTGAGAGGAGGGTCGGCCTGGGAGGACCCCACAGGGAAGGGGTGAGCCTGGCCCGGGCAGGTGTTCGCTGCGTGGGTGGGCGGAGGAGTCCTAGAGCCGGCCCCTTGTCTCTGCAGAACTTGAGTGTGGCCGAGGGCCCTAACTACCTGACGGCCTGTGCGGGACCCCCATCGCGGCCCCAGCGCCCCTTCTGTGCTGTCTGTGGCTTCCCATCCCCCTACACCTGTGTCAGCTGCGGTGCCCGGTACTGCACTGTGCGCTGTCTGGGGACCCACCAGGAGACCAGGTGAGCATGAGACCTGCTGTCCACTCCCACTCCCTCCTTCCCATAGCCTCCCCAGACCTCTCTCCCCTCATCCTGGCTTCCCCTCTGTCTGCAGGTGTCTGAAGTGGACTGTGTGAGCCTGGGCATTCCCAGAGAGGAAGGGCCGCTGTGCACTGCCCGGCCTTCAGAAAGACAGAGTTTCATCACCCAATGCAGGGGGAGCTCTTCCTGGACCAAGGGAGGAGCCGCTCATTCACCCAACAAAACTGTGTCTTACCTGCCAGGAAAGACCAGCCTCACTCCTGGGAACTGTCTGGCAGGTAGGCTGGGCCCCTCAGTGCTGTTAGAATAAAAAGCCTCGTGCCGGAAGCCTTCCTGTTTGGTCGTGGTGTGTTTGAGGTGATGGTAATGGGTCACCCGTCTCTCCTGCTCACGGCTCTGTCTCTCTTCCTCCTGCCTCCCACTCACCCCTGCCACTGTCCGCCCCTCTGTGTCCCTGATCGCGAGAGATTCTGTCCCATTTTCCTGCCACCCCCGAGCCCCTGCCCTCCTTGGCTGCTTCTTTAAGTCTTTTTGGTTATTGATTTAGTTGTTTAAACTATTTTATTTATTTATTAGAGACAGGGTCTCGCACTGTAACCCAGGCTGGAGTGCAGTGGTGCGGTCTCAGCTCACTGCAACCTCTGCCTCCCAGGTTCAAGGGATTCTCCTGCCTCAGCCTCCCAAGTAACTGGGATTACAGGTGGCCACCACCACGCCCAACTAATTTTTTTATATTTTTAGTAGAGTTGGGGTTTTGATGTGTTGGCCAGGCTGTTCTCGAGCTCCCAACCTCAGGTAATCTACCCGCCTCGGCCTACCAAAGTGCTGGGATTATAGGCGTGGGCCACTGCGCCCGGCCATGTTTTTCCTTTTTATTTCTCCAGTTGCTATATTTTCAAAGTACAGCTAGGTTCCAGGGATGGGTGACAGGGAGGTGGCGGGAGGACTGTGGAACATGTGCAGAATGGTACCGCGGAGGGAGCTTGGCCTGTCTTCCTCTCAAGGTACTTAGGCAAAGGGGAGTGGTCCTTGTCCTTGGTGCTGCCAGACTGAGGGAGCAGTTGTCCTTAGGAAGCCCCTGTTACCAGGGGCTGCAGTGTGTGAAGTTATTAGCAGTACGGAAAACCCAGAAGTTTCTGGGAAACATGGGGGAATTCATGGTATAGAGCAAATTTGTCCAACCTGCAGCCTGCATGTGGCCCAGGATGACTTTGAATGCAGCCCAACACAAATTCATAAACTTTCTTAAAACATTATGAGATTCTTTTGCGATTTTTTTTTCTTTTAGCTCATCAGCTATCGTTAATGTTAGTGAATTTTATGTGTCTCCTAAGACAATTCTTCTTCCAATGTGGCCCAGAGAAGCCAAAAGAGTGGACACCCCTGGATTAGAGGCCCTTGGTCTGGGTGGCCCTGGGTGCTGTGACTCATGTGAACTTCTTATACCCATACCTTGTCTAAATGAATTGCAAGCTGTAATCTCTTAAGGTCCTTTTGGTTGCTGTATTAAGGCCCAGAACCCTGTTAACCTCATAGCAAAGCAAGTGCTTAGTAAGTATCCATTGAACAGATGGCCTCATTAAGATATTAGAGAGATCCAGCAAAGTCAACGTTAGGCACCATTTTTTTTTTTCTGAGATGGAGTCTCGCTCTGTTGCCCAGGCTGGAGTGCAGTGGCGCCATCTCAGCTCACTGCAACCTCCACCTCCCAGGTTCAAGTGACCCTCATGCCTCAGCCTTCTGAGTAGCTGGGATTACAGGCGCCCACCACTATGCCCAGCTAATTTTTGTATTTTTTGTAGAGATGGGGTTTCACCTTGTTGGCCAGGCTGGTTTCGAACTTCTGACCTCAGATGATCCACCCGCCTCGGCCTCCAAAGTGGTGGGATTACAGGTGAGAGCCACCGTGCCTGGCCAGTCACCATCTTAGGCCTTCACTTTTGGGTACTTTCCTGGGGGTTGGCTCAAGTATTCCCCAGGGTTTTCTTGAGGAACTGCCTCCCTTTCTCTGAAGACTTGCAGCTGGGCAGGCAGTACTGGTTTTGGTGTCAGCTTCATGTTGGGGGGCTGATGTCAGGATTCAGAGACAATCCAGGTGAGGTGGTTTTTCAAGATGGCTCAAAAATCTTTGTCCTCCCATTAAAAAGTGGAGTGTTACGGCCAGGCAAGGTGGCTCACGCCTGTAATCCCAGCACTTTGGGAGGCTGAGGTGGGCAGATCACTTGAGGTCAGGAGTTTGAGACCAGCCTGGCCAACATGGTGAAACGCTGTCTCTACTAAAAATACAAAAATTAGTTGGGCATGGTGGCATGTGCGTGTAATCCCAGCTACTCTGGAGGCCGAGGCAGCAGAATCGCTTGAACCTGGGAGGTGGAGGTTGCAGTGAGCCGAGATCACATCATTGCACTCCAGCTTGGGCAACAGAATGAGACCCCGGCTAAGAAAAAAAAAAGGCCGGGTGCAGTGGCTCACGCCTGTAATCCTAACACTTTGGGAGGCCAAGGCAGGTGGATCACCTGAGGTCGGGAGTTTGAGACCAGCCTGGCCAACATGGTGAAACCCCATCTCTATTGAAAGTACAAAAATTAGCCGGGCGTGGTGGTGGGCACCTGTAATCCCAGCTACCTGGGAGGCTGAGGCAAGAGAATTGCTTGAACCCGGGAGGTGGAGGTTGCAGTGAGCTGAGATCTCACCATTGCACTCCAGCCTGGGCAACAGAGTAAGACTCCATCTCAAAAAAAAAAACACAAAAAAAACAAAACAAAATTAGCCAGGCATGGTGGCATGTGCCTGTAATCCCAGCTACTCAGGAGGCTGAGGCAGGAGAATCGCTTGAACCCGGGAGGCAGAGGTTGCAGTGAGCTGAGATCGCGCCATTGCATTCCAGCCTGGGCAACAGAGTGAGACTCCGTCTCCAAAAAGAAAAGAAAAGACTATTTCGGGGCTGAACAACACCATCTGTGCTTCTCCGTGGCATCCTAGGCCGGGATTCCCGTCCAGCTTGCACTGTCAGCACAATCTCTTTGGATTCTTTCCTAACTTAGCTGACTGTTTCATATTTTGTGGTTATAAAAAGAGGCACACTGGTTCTGTTCAATGTAAGATTTCTCTCCCCAGTGACGTACTCCACCTTCCAAAATGACCTTAAGAGGACAGGGCTGGACCCCGAGGGCCTCTGGTTGCTCTCTGATGCCATCCATGACATTCTCTAGGAAGCTGAGTCCAGGGTCTTTGGACCCCCATTGAAAAACCATAATTCGGCCAGGCAGGTGGCTCACGCCTGTAATCCCAACACTTTGGGAGCCCGAAGCAGGCGGATCACTTGAGGTCAGGAGTTCGAGACCAGCCTGGCCAACATGGTGAAACCCAGTCTATACTAAAATTACAAAAATCAGCTAGGTGTGGTGGCACACGCCTGTAATCCCAGCTATTTGGGAGGCTGAGGCAGGAGAATTGCTGGAACCCAGGAGGCAGAGGTTGCAGTGAGCTGAGATCACGCCATTGCACTCCAGCCTGGGTGACAGAGCAAGACTCAGTCTCAAAAAAAAAAAAAAGAAAAAAGAAAGAAAACCATAATTCCCCAAGGACAGCCTGAAACAATTTGGCCAGCTTCCTTCATGCTAGGGAGATTTTTTCCTACCTTGGGAGACACCTGGTCTTTGGGAAATGTATACTCTGCTCTAAGGTTCTAGAAGGTAAACCTAGTGTCATGTGATAAGGGCAGCACCCCCCCTTTCCTGGGAGCACAGAGGAGGAAGAGGTTGGTGCCAGGGTTTGGAAGTGTGGACACGGGTGGTTACTCCTAAAAACTTCAATGAGGCTGGGTGCTGTGGCTCAGGCCTGTAATCCCAACGCTTTGGGAGGCTGAGGCAGGAGGGTCTCTTGATCCTAGTAGTTCGAGACCAGCTTGGGCAACACAGGGAGACCCCATCTCTACAAAAAATTTAAAAATTGGCCGGGCACGGTGACTCATGCCTGTAATCTCAGCACTTTGGGAGGCCGAGGCAGGCAGATCACGAGGTCAGGAGATCGAGACCATCCTGGCTAACACGGTGAAACTCCGTCTCTACTAAAAATACAAAACATTAGCTGGCCTGGTGGCGGGCACCTGTAGTCCCAGCTACTCGGGAGGCTGAGGCAGGAGAATGGCGTGAACCCAGGAGGCGGAGCTTGCAATGAGCCGAGATTGCGCCACTGCACTCCAGCCTGCGCGACAGAGCAAGACTCCGTCTCAAAAAAAAAAAAAAAAAAAAAAAAAAATTAAAAATTAGCCAGGTATGGTGGCGCACACCTTTAGTCCCAGCTACTCAGGGAAGGATGGCTTGGGCCTGGGAGGTTGAGGCTGTGGTGGGCAGCAATCACTTTACTGCAGTCCAACCTGGGCAACAGAGCAAGACCTTGTCTCAAAACAAAACAAAAAAAAGATCTTGATTTTAATTGATGTGAGTTAGGAGAGCCAAGAATTCTGGGAAGCAGGGCAATTGTGTCTTCAGTCTTGGAGAAATCCTGGTCTGAGTACTAACTAGTGGTGTAGCTCGGACAGGTCACTTCACCTCTCTGATGCTGTTGGAGCCATGCTGCAGCTATTGCAAGAATTCAATACACCTAGCCCGAGACCTGACTTCTAGTGAGTACGCAGCAAATGAGAGCGCTTGATGATACTGCCAAGACCTAAAGCATGTTGTTGAGTTTTTCACAGCCAGCTCCCTGGGGACTAACCCCAGCACCTGGCCCAATTGTCAGGTAGCCAGCAGTTTACATTTACATTTCTTTTTTTGAGACAGAGTGTCACTCTGTCGCTCAGGCTGGAGTGCAGTGGCGTGATCTCGGCTCACTGCAACCTCCACCTCCCAGGTTCAAGTGATTCTCGCGCCTCAGCCTCCTGAGTAGTTAGAATTACAGGTGCCCACCACCATGCCCCGCTAGTTTTTGGATGTTTTTTATTTTTTATTTTAATTTTTTTGAGACAGGGTCTCGCTCTGTCACCCAAGCTGGAGTGCAGTGGCACGATCTCAGCTCACTGCAACCTCTGCCTCCCTGGTTGTTCAAGCAATTCTCCTGCCGCAGCCTCCTGAGTAGCTGGGATAACAGGCACCCGCCACCTTGCCCGGCTAATAATTTTGTATTTTTATTAGAGATGAAGTTTCATTATGTTGGCCAGGCTGGTCTCGAACTCCTGACCTCAGGTGATCCGCCAACCCCGGCCTCCCAAAGTGCTGGGATTACAGGTGTAAGCCTCTGCGCCCGGCCAGTGGTTTACATTTGTGTTTGCTCCTAGGCTGTGGGTTCTTTGAGGGCACAGGCCCACTCCAGCTTCTAGCAGGGAAGCTGCTCAGTATGTGTTCTGAAAAAGGGCAAATGTCTCCATAACCCTTTGTAGTCACGTGACCACCCGGGAAGAAATCAAAACTCAACCTGATGACCATATTAAGGCACACACTTAAATGCTGAGTTGTAAAACTGGGCACAGGTTGTTTTTCCTGAAGGGGGAAGAAGTGAGAAGAGGCAGGCTGGTGTTGGGAAAAGGAGGTAGACATGTGGGGGTGGCACACTGGAGACTTTTGGAAGTGCCTGGAGGTGTCAGCAGTTGTAATTGACTTTTGTCTTCCTTCACTGTAGGGAGCACTCTCATGGCCTTTCAGGATTGTAAGACACTTTTTGTTTGTTTTTCAAGACGGAGTCTTGCTCTGTCGCCCAGGCTGGAGTGCAGTGGCACAATCTCAGCTCACTGCAATATCCATTTCCCGAGTTCAAGCAATTTTCCTGCCTCAGCCTCCTGAGTAGCTGGGATTATAGGTGTGTGCCACCACTCCTGGCTAATTTTTGTATTTTTAGTAGAGTTGGGGTTTCGCCATGTTGGCCAGGCTGCTCTTGAACTCCTGACCTCAGGTGATCCGCCCACCTTAGTCTCCCAAAGTGCTGGGATTACAGGTGTGAGCCACCGCTCCTGGCCCTAATTTTTATTTTTTTAGTAGAGATGGGGTCTCGCTACGTTGCCCAGGTTGGTCTTGAATTCCTGGGCTTAAGGGATTCTCCCGCCTTGGCCTCCCAAAGTGCTGGGATTATGGCCATGATCCACTGAGCCTGGCCTGTAAAAGACACTTCTACTGAGCCTGGCCTGTAAAAGACAGAAGACGGTGTGGAAGGAGAGGATTGCAGTTGGACACAGACTTGTTGGCCACAGGACCCTTTATGTAGGGAGCAGCTCAAAAGGCACCAGGGCTTCTGGCCAGGCGCAGCGGCTCACACTTGTAATTCCAGCACTTTGGGAGGCTGAGGCAGGCGGATTACATGAGGTCAGGAGTTTGAGACCAGCCCGGCCAACATGGTGAAACCCTGTCTCTACTAAAAATACAAAAAAATTAGCTGGGCATGGTGGCGCACGCCTGTAGTCCCAGCTACTTGGGAGGCTGAGGCAGGAGAATCGCTTGAACCTGGGAGGCCGAGGTTGCAGTGAGCCAACATCGCACCACTGCACTCCAGCCTGGGTGACAGAGCAAGACTCTGTCTCAAAAAAAAAAAAAAAAAAAAAAAAAAAAAGCACCAGTGTTTCTGGCTGGAGCCCAGCCAAAAGGATCCCAAGGATCTCAGCCCCAAGGTGAAGGTGTGTCCAGGGCCCAGGAAGCAGCCTGGTGTGATGGTGGAGCACGGTTTATCCAGAGGAAAGGGAGCAATGGGGATGGAGAGGTGGGCCAGGCCCAGGCGGCATGTCAAGTTCATAACTGTCGGGCTTTCTTCTGGCGGGGCCAGGAGCTGCCAAGGCAGGGCGGTCGGTGGTTCTCCAGGAGTGCATTAGGAAGACCGTGCTTGAGACGCCCAGTTGGGGGAACCCTGTAGTTGTGGGGGGGCAGGAGAGGATGAGGGCCTGTCCCAGGACCAGGCAGTGGAGAAGAGAGAGAAGTAGATGGGTGTGAAAAACACCATAGAGGGAGAGTCTGGAGGATTTGGCAATGAACGGAGGAGAGGAAGTGGTGGAGCAGAGGGGAGGGAGAGGTTGTCCATCTGCAGACAGAGATGTCAGCCATGCTGGTGACAGGGGTGATGGGGACTGCAGCTCTGCGGAAAGTGATGAATTCGATGTGTCTGGAGCCCACATGGTAGGAACATACATGTACTTCTGAAGCGCAGGGGAGAGGCACAGGTGGAATGCCAATGCAGATCTCTCCATTCCAGGGGAGGGTTGGTGAGGGCGAATGAGATGAAGGAGAAAGGGGAGGGGGCTGTGGTCAGAATCCAGGGCTCCCCAGGGGACTGGCCACTTGTTCGCACTGCAGAGGATAGTGCTGGGATAGGGCTCCATTGCCCACTTTGCTGGATACCAGGCTTCTTCCTAGCGGCCTCATTGTCCTTTTGTTTTCTCTTTTTCTTTTTTTTTTTGAGACAGGATCTCCCTCTGTCGCCCAGGCTGGAGTGCAGTGGTTCAATCACAGCTCACTGCAGCCTCCAACTCCTGGGGTCAAGCGACCCTCCCACCTTGGCCTCCTGAGTAGCTGGGACTACAGTAACGCACCACCATGCCCGGCTAATTTTTGTATTTTTTTTTTTTAGTAGAGAAGGGGTTTCACCATGTTGGCCAGGGTGGTCTTAAACTCCTGACCTTAAGTGATCCTCCTCACCACCCCCCCTCCCCCGCCTCAGCCTCCCAAAGTGCTGGGATTACAGGCATGAGCCACCACACCTGGCCTCACGGTCTCATCTTAAGCGGGTGCAGCTCTGTGCTTAGCACCCACTGGGCCTGCAGCAAACCCACCCACAACCCAGAACCGTGTCTCAGCCGGACACCACCGAGGTGCACACACACCCACCGACAGACCTCCAGAGGCTCTTCTGGAAGGTACTGTACCTTCCCCGGAGAAAGTCTCTGCACCATTCCCAAGTTAATGTTAAACAGAATTTCAAAAGGCTTATCACTTCTGATAACCATCCATGCTCAGGCCCAGGGCACGCAGCTCTGCTCTAGACTGGCCACGGAGAGTGAAAGGAGCAGCTTGGGGTCTCAGGCTGGCCAGGGGCCATCTCTGCTATTTCCAGTTTCCTGCAGCCGGGACTTCCGGGATCTGCTCCTTGGTGACTCTTACCAGCAATTATGTGCCACTGGCGAAATCACTTGCAACCCCTCTTCTATTTTGTTGTACAACACAGCCCCAAAGTGGTGGACAGGGTGGCAGTCTGGGGTCCCAGACCTGAACCGACCCCTGGCACCACCCCTCACCCCTTGCTTGGCCGGCCGCTTCTGACACCTTCAAGCCCTGAACGGTCACAATATACATTTATTAATGAATGTATTTATACACAATACAAACGTGCGGGGACACCGTCCCCTTCACAGCCCAGAACCCAGGGTCAGAAGATGAGGGATCCAGCCTCAGGGGGGAGATATGCGACTTCCCAAGAGCAGTTCTTGGCCTGGAGGGGCCATGGGAGTGCAAGACACGGGGCCGTGACCGGGGCGGGGCTACGGGAGCGGGGCGTGGCCGGCCCCTGAGGTTACTATAGGGGAATGGGCCCCGGCCAGGACCCCTCTCCTTGGGGCAGTGGGAAGACAGCGGGGCCCACGGGCCAGAGCTGCTACACGTAGGCGTTTCTGCCGTATTTGCCAAAGCTGCTGTCGCCTTCTTGGTCCGAGGTGGCGACGGGCATCACGGACACTGGAGCCTGGTAGGACCGCCGGGCGCTGCGGGGAGGGCCCGGGGTCAGAGCGGGGGCGCGGCCCTCCTCTCTCCAATCCCGCCCGGCCCCAGCCTGCGCCTCACCCTGCTCACCTGGCGGCTGGGTCCTCGTCAGAGCCGCAGCAGCAGGCGGAGCAGAGGCAGAGGCCACCCAGGATGGAGATCAGTGAGGCGCTCCAGCCCAGGTATAGGGCGGGGCCCAGCTCGTACCTGCGCACAAGGGCGGCGCGGGGGCGGGGGACAAGTGAGACGCCAGCCGGGGGGCAGGGCTGAGTCCCACCCGCTGCCCCGAGGGCGGGGGGTGGGGGGTTTCCTCACTCACTTGGTTCCGGGGTACAAGGGGTCGAAGAAGTCCCGGGTGATGTTGAAGGCGTACCAGGAGATGGCCACCATCCCGCAGATACCTGAGGACCGGAGGACGACCCCAGTCCAGTCCAGGGGGAGGGACAGTGGGGGAGGGGGCTTAGGGGAGAGGCAGGCAGGGGCTGCCCAGAGTAGGACGGGGGCACCAAGTCCCAGAGCAGCAATTTCACTCAATTCCTTTCTCCCCACCCCAGTTTATAAGCCTTCCTCCTTCCTGGGGTCAACTTCTCAGGGTAGCCCTTAGGCCCCAAGTCCAGCCCACCCAGCTCATCTCACACTACCTCGACCTCCTCCTGCCTCTTCTCTCTTTGGTCCCAGATCTACCTAGTTCATGCCCACCTCTAGGGCCTTCATCCCATCATCTCCTCACCCAGATGGAGCCCCATCCAAATCCCGCCCACCCTTGAAACCTCGAAAACCCAGCTGGGCCATGGGAGTCCAGGGTCGTCCTTTCCTGAAGCCAGGCAGACCCCCGGGCTAGCACCACCCTGCTCACTGGGGGCTTGTCCTCTTGCAAGCCACCTGACCTTTCTGGGCCTGTTTTACCTCTGGAAAACAAGCAATACCCACCCTACCTCAAAGGCTTATTGTGAGGCAATGGGTACAGAAATGTTCTGCAAATTGAAAAGCAATGGCCAGATGGCATTGTTTTTGTTTTTTGCTGAGACGGGTTCTCACCATGCTGCCCAGGCTAGTCTGGAACTCCTGGGCTCAAGGCAGTTCTCCTGCCTTGGCCATTTTTTTTTGACAGTCTCACTCTTTCACCCAGGCAGGAATGCAGTGGCACAATCTTGGCTTACTACAACTTCTGCCTCCCAGGTTCAGGTGATTCTCCTGCCTCAGCCTCCAAGTCAGTGGGACTACAGGTGCCTGCCACCACGCCTGGCTAATTTTTTTTTTTTTTTTTTTTTTGGTATTTTTAGTAGAGACAGGGTTTCACCATGTTGGCCAGGCTGGTTTTGAACTCCTGACCTCAGGTAATCCACCCACCTCAGCCTCCCAAAGTGCTGGGATTACAGGCGTGAGCCACTGCACCCCACTCTGCCTTGGCCTTTCAAAGTGCTGGGATTACAGGCATGAGCCACCATGCCCCGTGGTATGGCACTGTGGACGTGCACTGTGTGTGTGCGCCATAGTGTACACCCTAACTCTGCTCCCCAGCCAGGATGTAAGCTCCCAGAGGCAGCCGCTCAGTCTTATCTTCGAAGTCCCTCCCACACCTGGCCGTGGCCAGCCCCTACTGGGAGCTCAAGAAACACTGCCGATGGGCTGATTTGCAGCCAGGAGATCTGGGGAGTACAGATGAGGCAGGGGTGAGCAGGTGTCCATGCAGCAGGGTAGGGGAGGCAAGCATGAGGAGTGGGAATTGGAGAGGAGATTAGATGAGGACAAAGCAGCCTGAAGTCTGCGGTTGAGGGGGACCCCCGGCCCCCACCGCCATGCAGACCCCCGCCCCATCACCTTCCCCCAGTTACCGGCCAGAATATGGAGGGCCCCTGCGGTGGCCGCCAGCTTGGCTTTCCTGGAGAGCTCCAGGCCCCCAATGTTGGTGCAGCGCAGGCCCGCTATGCCTAGCAAGAGGCCGAGGAAGCCCAGGAGGATGGCGGTGATCATGAGTGCCCGGCAGGCCTGAATATACCCTGGGGGCGGGCACAGTTGTCAGCCTTTCCCATCTCCCCTCTGCGACGGAGCCAGCCCGACAGCCGCTCACCATCCCGGGTTCAAGTGATTCTCCTGCCTCAGCCTCCCCAGTAGCTGGGATTACAGACACGCACCACCACGCCCGGCTAATTTTTCTGTTTTTAGTAGAGACAGGGTTTCACCATGTTGTCCAGGCTGGTCTCGAACTCCTGACCCCAAATGATCTGCTTGCCTCGGCCTCCTGAAGTGCTGGGATTACAGGCATGAGCCACTGTGCCAGGCCCCCCTCACCTTCTTGCTCTCTTGTACCTAACAGTCCCCACATCCTCTCCTTCCCCTGGGCTCCTCCAGCCTACCCAGTTGCAGTCACCCTTCCCTCCTTAGGCATCTGGGCCCCTCCCACCCTGCTCCCCACTCCTCCCATGCACCCAGCACGCTTTGCTTGTGCCTGGATTACAGGCTTTCTCCTGGGCACTCTTGACACCTGAGCTGGGCAACTCTATTCTGGGGGCCGTCCTGTGTACTGTGGGATGTTCAGAAGCCTCCCTGACCTCTACCCACGGGGTGCCAGTAGCAACCCCCTCCCCACAAGCTGTGACAATCATTGTGCAAAGTCGCCCGGCTGAGAACAACTGCCCTATCGGGTTGCTCTCACGTTGCTGGGTATACAGAAACCACAGCTAAGCATCGCTGTCGCCTTCCCCACGTCTGATTCCACTCCAAGTCCTTCACTGTCCTAGCCCAGTGCTGGACATTTTGACCTTGGTTTCTTCCTGGAGTAACAGGTAGGGGGCAGCGGTGCTGTACAGCAGAGGGCCTAGGGCAGTTTTAGAGACAGGGTCTTGCTTTGTCGCCCAGGCCAGAGGACAGTGGCGCCACTACAGCTCATCACTGTAGCCTTGATTGAACTCCTGGATGCAGGCGATCCTCCTGCCTCAGCCTCCTGAGTAGCTCAGGTTACAGGTGTGGACCACCACACCCGGTGGAGTTTCTGACCTAGGTGGAATCCTGGGCCCAGGACCGATCCAGGTCAGTCTAGCTCAGTCTTTCAGTGCCTCAGTTTCCCTTTTCTCAGAGCTGGAGGCTGCGGGCTCCCTCTTGCTTCCCCCTTCTCCTCCCTTCTCTGTCTTTGATAGTTGCCAAGCATTCCAAGGACCTTGCACCCCTTTCCCGGGTGGGGCATAACTGTTGGTGCTGAAGGGGAAAGGCTGGGTCCCTGCCAGGAGATGCAGGGTGCAGAGTCGGGGGGTAGGCAGGAGGGGCAAAGTTCTCTGGGAGCACTTTCTTCCTCCCAGCCACTCCCTCTGGGGCTGACACGAGTCTGAGTCCCCAGGTGGCTCTAGCAGTCAATGGAGAGATTATGGAAGAGCCCAGGGGCACATGGGCTGCGTGGCCAGGGGCTGGGGTGCACGGTTGGGAGACGCAGTCAGGTCCCTCTCCCAGGACCACCCCAGCCGTGGAGTCTGAATGCCGGCTCCCCTCTCCTGCCTGTGTGACTCAGGGTGGGGTGCTGCACCTTGCTTCTGTAAAAGTTTCCCCCTACTTCCCCACTGTGGAAAAATGTAGGCAGAAGCACCTAGCCCAAGGCCCGGAACCTGGTTACCCTCTACCCCTGTGCCCTGGGGACTCTGGCACCATCTTTCATGCAGTTGCCAGGGGTGCCCCTCTCAGGTGTGCAGGCTCACAGCAGAGCCCCCTCCTCACAGCATGATGTGTCTGGGAAGTGGGTGTAGGGGCTGCCTCCAGTGTCCCTTCTGGACACTCAGAACTCTGGGGTTCTGGCCCAAGTTGTGCTCAGCTTTTATAGGGTTTTTTTTGGCAGGGGGGGGCCGCCGGCCCTGCATACAGTCAGTCCTAGAGAGATGGATGAAAACAGGAAGCCTCTGCCGCTGCCTCAGGAGGGGCTGGGAGTAGTGGGGGCACAGGAGACCCACCCAGGCCCCCTAACTGCTCAGAGCAGCTCCAACATCCCCGGGGGTGAGCTCTCAAGCCCCGCTTCACAGCCAGTGTCACCCTCGGCTCCTTCCCTGCCACACGGTGCCTGGTGAGTGGACTGGCCCTGAAGGACCCAGGAGGGCGTGCAGCGGCACCACACACAGTTCACGGTCGCCAGCGCTCAGTCTCTGGCATAGGGCAGACGGAAGGGAGACTGCCCCGGAGAAACAATGGGGCGGCCTCATCTTAGCGGGGAGCAGGGAGCGGGAAGGTGCCGCAGCCACAGAAAGAACTGCCCTGGGCCCAAAGAGCTGTTGGCTCCAGCCCTCTAAGACCCCAGAAAGACACTGTCCTGGAAGCCCCACACACCTGCACACACACCGCCTCCTTACAGCGGACGCTCAACCTGCAACTTGCAAGACGCCTCCCTTCACAGGGGCCCTTTATAGACATCAGCCGGACAAGGAGACCAGTGCCCCCCGACAGTGAGGCTGGGGAGTCTGTGGAGCCTGGAAGTTGATCAACCTCTAAGAATCCAAGATGGGGCCTCCTCCCCCTGCCCACCCCAGCAATCCCACCCCCAAAACATGCTCAACCGTACTGAGTGCCTATGTGTGTTAACATCACGCTAACATTCTGCACTTTCTCAGTCACCTGTGAACTAGGACTCTCACCCTAACCCTACAGGTGGGAGATGAAGCTGGTTTCGTCATTTGCCCACAGCACAGGGCTGGGAAAGGGGGTCTGATTCTGGTGCCTGCACCTGTAACAGCTAAAAGTGCCACACTAGCGCAGGGGGCCACGTGTGGCAAGGTCTTCACTCCAGTTCTAGGCAGGGGCCGCCCCCAGCACTCCTGGCTGTGGGAACTCAGACCCGCAGAGCTTAATTCAGGGCTCCCTGCATCCTCACGGAAGTACCCGCCCTCCCCTGGGGTCTCTGCAGCTTCCCCGCCGCCCTCTCTCCCTGGAGCGCTCCCCACCCCATACCAGAGAGGGCCAGCATGGACGGGAACTCCCAGCAGTTGTAGACGCCCAGGGAGTCGGTGGCACAGCTAAACCAGAGGTTCTCGAAGATGGTGTTGGTGGTGATGACGTTCCCATGCACAGTGGACACTCGCCAGTAGCTGTTTGGCAGAGTCACCCCCAGCATCAGCAGCCCCACGGCTGCCATGAAGAAGCCAAAGGTTTCCACAGCCATCGACATGGTGGGATGCAGGACCCTGGGGGGCTGGTGCCCCAGAGAGGGGGAGGGGCAGAACCCCTAGGGAACTGGAAGGGGCTGCGGCTAAGGAGGGTTGTCCGGGCAGGCTGGGGTGGAATCAGCCTCAGCCTCTGCCTGCCTCTTCCTCGGGCTCAGGTCCGTCTCCACTTTCTGCCTCCAGGTTTCTGCCTCCCTCCTGCTCTGTGGGTCTCTCTGCTTCCTGGCAGGTCAGAGGAATGAGCTAAGCCTGCGCGCGGCAGCTGTTGACGAGATGGAGGGAATAACCGAAACGGGCCAAAAGTCCACCCCCTCCCCCCAGCCTCTGGGCTGCCCCGGGCTCCCCGCCCCACGAGGGTGGGGGGGCAGACTTACCCTGGAGCCACTGACGGATACAGCAAGGAGGGGCCCCCAAGGGAGGCACTGGGAACTGAGGGGAAGCGTCTGTCTCTGACTCAGCTTTCATTGGGGGCCAAAGAACGGAGTAAGAGGGACAAGGAGTGAAAAGATGACAGAGACAGACGTGAGAGCAATAAGGGACAGAGACGGAGAGAGAATGAACAGCAGCCTTCAGTGGTGAAGGATGGAGGAACCATGAGAACAATCTAAGATACTCAGACCGAGGGGTTGGGGCATATGAGTCTCTTAAGGAAGATCAAGCTGGAATGAGGGGATGGGAGGGTAGGAGACCCACAGCTCTGGGCTCCATCCAGCCTGGAATGGAACTCGGCCCCACCATCCATTCACCAGGGAACTCAGGCGGGGAGTTTTAGTCCCCTGAGCTTCTGCTCTGTCGGTGACACACCCGACTGCTTACTGCAGGGGCTGTGGTGAGAACTGGGACCAGGGGCCGGGCGCAGTGGCTCTCGCCTGTAATCCTAGCACTTTGGGAGGCTGGGCTGAGACGATTGCTTGAACTCAGGAGTTCAAGACCAGCCTGGGCAACACACTGAGACCTCGTTGGGACCAGGGAGTCAAGCCCCCCGCACATAACCAGCGCTTGGCACCGGGAACTGTCCTGGATGTGAGTGTCACAGGGCTGAGGCCACCAGGGAGTCGCTCTCACCCAAAACTCAAATTTCCTCCTAAGTTGATCTTTGACTCAGCATCGAGCCTGGTCCTGCTGCCAACAGCCTGGAGCGTGATCCTGTGGCTAAGCTCTGCAACCTGTTCCCAGTTATCAGGGACTGTCACCCACTCTATTCGTTAATGATGATGGATTAGCAGCCTCTGGTCCCCATCCCGAGCCAGTGCAGAGCACCTGTCCCAGGGCGGACACTCTCATCTCCTGCTCCGGTTCCCTAGGGCTCTGTCCCTGGGGGCCATCAGCACTGGCTGCGCACCTCCCTGGCCCCACCGCCCTGCTGGGCTTCTCTAGCCTCCCCTCAGGTGTTTCCTCCCTACTCCTGTGCTGGCCTGGGCTGTGGAACGAGAGGTATGCAGTGAAGCAAAACAGGCCCATGCCGAGCCTGGCACGAGGGGGCGAAGCTGGCTAGGTGGGGCTGAGTCCTGACCTTCCAGCCCACAGGCGAGAGCTGGGGCACCCTGGGCTCTGACCTCTCCCGGGACCCCCGCCTACTCCGTGCCAGATGCAGGATTCCTTCCCCTACTGGGCTCCCCCTCCCCAGAGGAGGAGGTAGGAGGAAGGGGAGGCCACAGGAAGACAAAGGGAGGGGAGGGTGGGGAGGAGGAAGCCAAGGGGGCCTGCTGTGGAAAACTCCACAGAAGTAGCTGAGTGGGTCAGAGGAGAATGCAGGCCTGAAGCCCGGCCTGGCCCCGAAGTTCTGCCCGCCCATGCTCAGGTCACTGCCTTCTCCCAGGACTCTGGGACCATGGAAAAGCCCCATGTCTCCGAGCTGCCAGGCACTCTCAAGGACGTGGCTTCAGGAAAGGGAGGAAGGAAGGGTGTGGGCTCTGGGCTGCGGGGTGGACAAAGAACCCCGTGCCAACCTGGAGGGCAGGGGCAGGAGAGGACCAGGAGTGACGTCTCCGCCCCCTGTGCCCAGCGTTCGGAACCCACCCCTCCCCTCAACGCAGACACGGGGGTTCCCAAGCCACAGCCCCGTTTTATTTACACTCATCCCAAAGCACATGATGGGGCTGAAGGACGAGTCTCAGGGGAGCAGAAGTTAGCTGAAGGCCACAGAGGATAGAGACAGGGGTGCAGGGGGAGAACAGGGAAAGGACAGCGAGGATGGACAGGCCCTCCTGGAGCGTTCTCCGTGGGCTCCCGCGCCTCCTTCAGGATTTGGACTTGGACACAGCAAGTCCGATGAGTCCGGCCAGTCCCGCCACACCCAGGGCCATGCCTCCCACGATGGCCATGCCCACGAGTCCATCTGGGGAAGGAAAGGGACAGTGTCAGGAGCCCGGCCCCTGCGGGAACCCTGACCGTCCCCTTCCGCCAGCCCTGCCCCTCAACAGAGGCACACCCCTACCTGGAGTCGCAGGGCAAGGGGCTCTAAGAACTGGAAGGGGTGGGGCTGAGGGGCTGCCTGGAAGGGTTCATTTACAGAGAGACCAAAGTGCCCAGGCGTGGGGAAGAGCGGGGCTGAACAAAGGGGCCGAGGCTGTCACCTTTCTTCATGGCCTTGTCAATGAGCCGCTCCAGTTCCTTGGCCTGGTTGTTCTGGGGCTCTGTCTGCAGCAACCCGCGGACGTACTTTAAGGCCTTCTCGTATTCCTGCGCTCGGGGAAACGCGCACGCGTCATACACACCGCAGTGTTTTTTGTTTGTTTGTTTTTTAATAAGAGACGGGGTCTTGCTCTGTCGCCCACGCTGGACGGCAGCGTCGCAATCACAGCCCACTGCAACCTCAAACTCCCAGGCTCAAGCAGTCCTCCTGCCTCAGCCTCCTGAGTAGCCGGGATTACAGGCGTGAGCCACTGGGCCGGCTACACCTCAGTATCCACCACTCCCCCTGCCCACGTGAAGGGCCTTCCCTTCTTCAGCCCTGGGGGCTCCTCCCTCGACCTCCACCCCCTCCCTCCCTCCAGCCCCACCCCACGGAGTAGAGTCCACAAACAACCCCAACTCTGCGGGAGATAACAGCGCAAGGCTTGGGCCTGCACCCAGTCTCTTGACGTCACCTTCCTCCCCACCCCCTCGCCACTCTGATCTTCCCTCGGAGTCCTCATCTGACACCGCTCTGCACCTCTGCACCCCTTCAGCCTTCCCGCTGTCCAGGGCTTCACCCTGGAGGACACAGTAAGAAGGTCCTGCAGCCCCAGAGGAGGGTGAAGGGAACGGGGTCCCCACCTCACCTTGAGCCGGTAGTTCCCCACGGCCAGGTAGAAGACGTAATCCCGCTGTTCCTCCTTGCTCCCTTTGGGCAGCAGCTCTGGGGAGGGGCAGAGAAGAGGGTGAGAAATGCTTCTTTCCTAATACTTTCCTAATACTGTGTCCCAGAGGCCCCTTCCACTCTCTGAATGCCTCTGTGATCCTGGGAGGGTCACAGTCCTAAGCCTCCCTTTCAGCTCCAGTCACTCCCAGCACCCTAGCCAGAGCTCTGGGACAGGGTGAACCCCAGCTGTGCCAACACCCCAGTGACAGAACATGCCTTTTATCAGTATTACAGTCAACTGGTCCATCCAACTGAAATGAGGAAATCGGGGCCCTGGAGAAGCCAAAGGCAGCGTGACTCAGTTTTGGCATCTGCTGTGGTATTTTTTTTCAGACGGAGTTTCACTCGTCGCCCAGGCTGCAGTGCAATGGCGTGATCTCAGCTCACTGCAACCTTCGCCTCCTGGGTTCAAGCGATTCTCCTGCCTCAGTTTCCTGAGCAGCTGGAATTACAGGTGCCCGCCACCACGCCTGGCTAATTTTTGTATTTTCAGTAGAGATGGAGTTTCACCATGTTGGCCAGGCTGGTCTCAAACTCCTGACCTCAAGTGATCTGCCTGCCTCGGCCTCCCAAAGTGCTGCCGTTGTGGTTTTAACTAAACTGCCTGCTGTACAATTATTGTTTAAAAAAAAAAGTTAGGACTCCCTCCCCCTTTAAAAAAATCAGCTCAAAACTCACCTTCAATCAGCCTTCCCCAAAGACCCCACCTGACTTTGTCTTCCTTTTTTTTTTTTTTTTTTTTTTTAAAGAGACAGGGTCGGCCGTGAGCCATAGCTCATGACTATAATCCCAGCACTTTGGGAAGCTGAGCCGGGCGGATCACCTGAGGTCGGGAGTTTGAGACCAGCCTGACCAACATGGAGAAACCCCGTCTCTACTAAAAATACAAAATTAGCCGGGCGTGTTGGCACATGCCTGTAATCCCAGCTATTCGGGAGGCTGGGGCAGCAGAATTGCTTGAATGCGGTAGGCAGAGGTTGCGGTGAGCCAAGATTGCACCATTGCACACTCAGTCTCGGGAAAAAAAAACCAAAAAACGGAGACAGGGTCTCGCTCTGTCACTCCAGTCTGGAGCACAGTAGCATGTCCATGGCTCACTGCAGCCTCAAACTCCTGGGGTCAGTGATCCTCCTGCCTCAGCCTCCCAAGTAGCTGGGACTATAAGCACACACCACCATGCCTGGCTAATTTAAACATCTTTGTTATACAGACAGGCCAGGTGGTCTCAAATTCCTGACTTCAAGCCATCCTCTGGCCTTGGCCTCCCAAAGTGCTGAGATTACAGGCATGAGCCACAGTGCCTGGCCCCACCTGACTTTCTTAATTCAGAGACTTCCCAGAGGATAACTGTACTGTATGCACTAGAATTTGTTGCTAAATAATTCTGCAGGTGTTTATAAATCTTCCTGTCTGTACTGTTTTCTCAACTAGACTGGCAACACTTAGAGAAGCTGTTTCTTCTACACCTACACCCTGCTGTAGAATAAACCTGAAAATATGAATTGCCGAAGTAGACAAACATAGGGTAAAATTATTTGTATCTTTTAAGAAAGAGTCTTATTTTTATAGATTTTTTTTTTTTTTTTTTGAGACGGAGTCTCACTGTGTCGCCCAGGCTGGAGTGCAATGGCGTGATCTTGGCTCACTGCAACCTCTGTCTAGCTAATTTTTGTATTTTTAGTAGAGACAGGGTTTCACCATGTTGATTAGGCTGGTCTCGAACTCCTGACCTCGTGATCCGCCTGCCCTGGCCTCCCAAGGTGCTGGGATTACAGGTGTGAGCCACTGTGCCTGGCCATTTTTATAGATTTTCAATAGGCATCCTTTGCTAACACAGTCAGCATTCTGTATTCATAGATTCAACGAACCATGGATCAAAAATACTCAGAAAAAAAAAAAAAGATAGTTGCATCTGTATTGAACATGAACAGACCTTTTTTTCTTGCCATTATTCCCTAAACAATACACTATACTATTTACACAGCATTTACATTGTATTTGGTATTATAAGTAATCTACAGATGATTTAAAGTATATGGAAGAAGGTGCACAGGTTACATGTAAATACCATGCGATTTTATATACGGGACTTGGGTGGCTATTGGTATCTGTGGGGGTGGGGTTCCTAGAACCAATCCCCCATGGCTACAGAGGGATGGCTGTACACTGACTGTGTGCTTATAAATGATTATTTGAACACAAGGAGCTACAGAGAAATTAAGTGGTTAAGTATTGTGGCCTCTGACAAATGATGACCCACCTAAAACCAATAGGAAATAGGGTTCCCATCCAAAAAGCACTATCTGGCTGGACGCGGTGGCTCACACCTGTAATCCCAACACTGTGGGAGGCCGAGGTGGGCAGATCACCTGAGGTCAGGAGTTAGAGACCAGCCTGACCAACATGGTGAAACCCTGTCTCTACAAAAAATACAAAAATTAGCTGGGCGTGGTAGTGGGCGCCTGTAATCCCAGCTACTCAGGATGTTGATGCAGGAGAATTGCTTGAACCGGGAGGTGGCGGTTGCAGTGAGCTGAGACAGCGCCACTGTACTCCAGCCTGGGGGACAGAGCAAGACTCCGTCTCAAACAAAAACAAAAAACAAAAAGCACTATCTGCTCACAATTTTGTAGGACAGTCCTCTGTACCTCTTCCATGCCACAAAAGATTCTCAATAGCTGCTAAGCAACACGGTGGTGGTGTTGGGGGGAAGGGCATGGGCCTAGGTCTCACAAAACGGGAGCTTCTAGTCCCAATTCAGCCATTAACTGATTAGTTGCGTGACCTCAAGTCACTTTCCCAGATCAAGACAGTCCTGGGGGAACTGACATGCTACACTCTGTCTGGCAAAACAATGGTGGGCGGTAAGTAGCCAAAAGTTCACTGGGAGACGTCAAGCTAAGTATAGCCCTTGGTGCAGTAAATCTACCGGAGACAACTCAGAGGTGCCTGGACTACGGGGCCCACATCGCAGAGCAGCCCAGATGGCAGCGGGAAAGGGAGAGTACAGCGCCTCACCCTCGAGCAGCACGATGCCTTTACGGATGTCATCATTGTACTTGCTCCGCACCAGGCACCAGGCGTACTCAAACTGCGTGCTCTTGGACACCGAGCCTGCTGCCTTCTCAGACTGAAATTTCTTTTCAAACTTCTGCCACAGGGGAGAAAAGGAATCATTTAGAAATGTAGGGCGTCAACCATTCTCTATCTGGACATGCCATCTCCCTGGCTCTGCCCCCTTTCCCTCGCAGGTCTCGGTATCTGGCATCCCAGCTTCTGCTATCTCCATGCCCGGGACCCAGGCTTTCGGCTCCTCCGGGCCTGCGGGCCAGCTCTTGGGACAGAGGCCCCCGGTCTCCCCTCCCCCCGGCGGTACCGAGCGGAGATGCCACCTGGTGGCAGCTCCAGGCACCGCTCCCGGAGCAGCTGACCCCGGCGGCCGAACAGTAAACACGCTGTCAGAACTGCTCAACAGCCCACGCGGTCCTCATTTGAGGCTGCTGGCCCCATCCTGCCCCACCCTGCCGGGCCTGGACCTTTTATTGTCCAAGAATAGAAGTAGTGCCTACCTCCTAGAGCTACAAAGACTGAGATCTGGCATGCGATGCCTTAGCACCGTGCCGGACGCAGTAATAGGTGACACCTTATGATGGTCACTGTATTCCTCCACCGCTGGAGGAGCGCCCTGAGCTCACAGCTCCTGCATGATCCCAGATCCCGTCAGTCTAACCACGGTCGGGCTCCAGGCCCGTAGTCTGAGGTGTGGGGGCTCAGGACACTACAACTCCCAGGAGCCTCTGCGGCATAGCGGGCCCTCCGGGCAGGAGCCAGGCGCTGTGGAGGCTGCCGGGAGCCGTAGTTCGGCTTCCCTCGGCCAAGCCGATGCCGGGAGGAGGGTTCGGCCCCTACCTGACTCTCCTCAGGACCCGCCCTCCGACCTTCCCTTTCCCTCTGTCCGGGCCAGGCCTCACCAGCAGGTCCTCCACAGACACCAGCTCGTTCAGCACGGCCTCCATGGCCACTGCCCCCGCGAGCCTCACACTACAGTCTACTGTGCCACAGTCTCCATGGCCCAGTGGCAGGGGCGGAGAACCACTTCCGGCGTCCGGCGGATGCTGGCACGACCTGGCGACGCCCCGCCCCTTACTCTCAGTTCTGCAGCGCCGGCGGGGCGCTAGTGCGCAGGCTCGGCCGGTCCCTCCAGCCCGCAGACTGCGCGCAGGGAGACATTCCCCAGGTTGGTCTTCCCAGGTGCCTCAGCCGGTGCCTTCCTCTGTGGAGGCTTCCCTAAGGAAACTGGAGGCCATGTCTTGGCGGTTAGCCCCCAGGATGAAAACAGCAAAAAGAGGGTGGGTAGCTGACCAGAGATCACAGTACATTAGGGTGCCAAGCTGACGCCCCTCAGAAATCTAGGACCTTGGAGGCCACGTGACTATTCATCGCCTGCAACAAAATCTTAACTAGAACGGGGAGCCCGGCGCGTAGCTCACGCCCGAAGCCCAACAACTTGGGAGGCCGCGGCGGGAAGATCGCTGGAGGCCAGGAGTTCAAGACCAGCCTGAGAAACATAGCGAGACCCTATCTCTACAAAAATTTTTAAAAAATTAACCGGCGTGGTGGCGTGCACCTGTACTCCCAGCTACTGGGGCGGCTGAGGCAGGAGGATCGCTTGAGTCCGGGAGTTCGAGGCTGCAGTGAGTTATCGCGCCACTGCACTCCAGCTTGAGCGACAGAGACCTTGTCTCAAAAAACCCACCAGAGGCAGGAGGATCGCTTGAGTCCGGGAGTTCGAGGCTGCAGTGAGTTATCGCGCCACTGCACTCCAGCTTGAGCGACAGAGACCTTGTCTCAAAAAACCCACCAACAGCAGCAAACTAGTATCGGGGTTTCTTGGGCCTCTGCTGACTCTCACAATGCAAGAGCAGAGGCAACTGGATCTGTAAACCACACAGCCAGACAGGGGTAGTCATAGGAGACACTATCAACGGGAAGTTTTTCAAAAAGCAACGGCCCCATTATTGGCAGAGAAGGTCCAATTTTCAATATTTTTTACATAAACCATTTTGGGAGTGCACCCCAGGCGGGAAACCTGCCACATGGGGTCACGGGCAATGGGGAGCTTAGCAGTGAGGAGCTATCAGAGCATGGGAAGGAGAAAGGTGTGGACACCTCTGGCTTCAGTTTCTGTGCAGTGAGGGGACTGGGTAAGTAGCAACTTTCAAATTCTTTTTCCCTTGAGTCACATTGGAGTGTAAGTTCCTTGAGGGCAGAGACTTACCTTGCTTATCCAGCATCTAGCACAGGGCTTGGCAGAGAGTGAGGGCTCAATAAATATTTGTTGAATAAACACGGAAAAAGCAAATTAATTGTAAACAAGGCACTGCACATGCAGAGGATAATCATCCAGACACCTTCCGCGTTTGCAAAGCCCCTTTAATTTTTATTATTTTTTAGAGACAGAGTCTCATTCTGTGGCCCAGGCTGGAGTGCGTGCAGCGGCACAATCAGAGCTCACTGCAGCCTTGACCTCCTAAGCTCCTGTAATCCTCCTGCCTTAGTCTCCCAAGAAGCTGGGACTACAGGTGTGCACCACCACACCCAGGTTGTTTTTTTGTTTTTTTTCCGAGACAGTTTCTCGCTCTGTCACCCAGGCTGGAGCGCAGTGGCACAATCTCGGCTCACTGCAACCTCCGCCTCCTGGGTTCAAGCGATTCTCTTGCTTCAGCCTCCCAAGTAGCTGGGATTACAGGCGCCGGCCATCACACCCAGCTAATTTTTGTATTTTTAGCAGAGATGGGGTTTTACCATGTCAGCTAGGCTGGTCTGAAACTCTTGACCTCAGGTGATCAGCCTGCCTCGGCCTCCCAAAGTGCTGGGATTACAGGCGTGAGCCACCGTGCCCAGCCAAGCCTCTAATATTTTTCTCCTCATAATAGTCTCGTGAGTTAGAAAGACAAGAGTTATTCTTCCCTATTTGGCGTGGATGGTTGAAATGACTGATACAGTAAGCTCTGTAAGCCTTGAGAGAATCCCCAGGTTGGGGAACTGGCTGCCCACTAGCATAAGCCTCAAGGGGAAAACTTCATGTTCATTCAGAGAAGTATACAGCATCTAATTTTGCCTGGGCCTTGGGGTGGGCACAAAGGACACTAGGGCTGAGTGCAGTGGCTCACGCCTGTATTCCCAGCAGTTTGGGAGGCCAAAGCGGGTGGATCACCTGAGGTCAGGAGTTCGAGACCAGCCTGGCCAACATGATGAAATCCCATCTTTACTAAAAATACAAAAAATGCACCTCTGCCCAGCCGCTGTGCAACCTTCCAAGTGTGAAGTGACAGCCTTGTATGTGATCTTTCTGCCCTCCCCAAGTTTGCATTTTCAACATTAAAGTTTACTTTTTAATTAAAATATATATATATATATATATATATATATATATATATGCACACAAAAAAAATTAGCCGGGTATGGTGGTGGGTGCCTGTAATCCCAGTTACTTGGGAGGCTGAGGCAGGAGAACCGCTTGAACCCGGGTGGTGGAGGCTGCAGTGAGCCGAGATCCCATCACTGCACTTCAACCTGGGTAACGAGAGCGAAACTCCATCTCTAAAAAAATAAAAAATAAAAAAGATGGACACGATATGAAGCAGGTGACTGAAAACAGGACTGAAGACGGGAGGCAAACACTGGCAGGGCAGGGGACACAGGAAGATGAAGGGGGCACTCCTTCTATTAGGAGGCTCCTTTTTGGGGGGCAGCTTGAACCACAGTCATGTTTATATTTGCTGCAGCCCTTGGTAGAGGCCTGGTGCATGGCAGAAGCACCATCAGGATTTGCTGAATGTCAACAAGGGATGAAGGGAGAGTGATTTACTCAGGTGGCTCAGTTGTGTGCCAATGAAGAGATTCGTAGTCTGTAGCTTTTCAAGTCTAGTTAGCATAGTCATCCACCTCCGACATAGTGATAGAAAGTAGTCCCTGTTAATTTTACACCCAATGGCTGAGCGCGGTGGCTCACGCCTGTAATCCCAGCACTTTGGGAGGCCAAGGCGGGCAGATCACGAGGTCAGGAGATCGAGACCATCCTGGCTAACATGGTGAAACCCCGTCTCTACCAAAAATACAAAAAAGAAATTAGCCGGGCGTGGTGACGGGCGCCTGTAGTCCCAGCTACTCGGGAGGCTGAGGCAGGAGAATGGTGTGAACCCGGGAGGTGGAGCTTGCAGTGAGCCGAGATCATGCCACTGCACTCCAGCATGGGTGACAGAGCGAGACTCCGTCTCAAAAAAAAAACCCTTTCATGCCTTCTCATTGCCCTTAAAACAAACACAGCCTTCAAGGTCCGTTAGGATCTAGCCATGCTTAATTCTCTTCCTCATCTATCACTACCTCTCCTGGTATGTACTATGTACACTGGCCCTATAGGCCTTCCTTCAGCTCTCAAACCCCTGGTGGCCACAGCTCCGCTACACAGGCAGTCCTCTCTGTTTGGAACATCTGTCTCCTCCTCCATTGCTTATTTGGCTCATTCATTCCCTCATGATTTAATTCATTCAAGAAATACTAATTGAGCTCCTGCTATGTAGTAGGTGCTCAATTAGTTGCCTACAAATAGTAGCCTGGCACAGTGTAAGCCAAGGTGGAGCTTACATTTTCATGGGGAAAACAGAAAAAAATAACTCAACAAATAAAAGCACTGTGACATAATAAGACCTATATATTTGGGGCCAGGCCCGGTGGCTCATGCCTGTAATCCCAGCAGTTTGGGAGGCCGAGGCGGGCAGATCACCTGAGGGTGGGAGTTCGAGACCAGCCTGACCAACATGGTGAAACCCGTCTCTACTAAAAATATAAAAATTAGCCGGGCGTGGTGACAAGCACCTGTAATCTCAGCTATTGAGGAGGCTGAGGCAGGAGAATCGCTAGAACCCAGGAGGTGGAGGTTGCGGTGAGCACAGATCGCGCCATTGCACTCCAGCCGGGGCAATAAGAACGAACTCTGTCTCAAAAAAAAAAAAAAAAAAAAAAAAAAAAAAAAAAATATATATATATATATATATATATATATATATATATATATACACACATACAAACACATATATATATTTGGTCTCTGCCCTGGTTCCCAACACAAAGGTCCTAAAATCCTTGTAATTTCCTGAGTGATAGAAGTAATAAGAGCATCTTTTTTTTTTTTTTTTTGGAGACAGCGTCTCACTCTGACCCCAGCTTTGACTGCAGTGGCGGGATCCTGGCTCACTGCAGCCTCGACCTCCCAAGTCAGGCGATTCTCCCACCTTGGCCTCCCAAGTAGCTGGGACCACAGGCACACACCACTACACCCGGCTAATTTTTGTATTTTTTTGTAGAGACGGGGTTTTGCCATGTTGTTCAGGCTGTTTTGTTGCCCACGCTGGTCTGGAACTCCTGAGCTCAAGCAATCCACCCGCCGTGGCCTCTCAAAGTGCTGGGATTACAGGTGTCAGCCACGGCGCCCGGCCAATAAGAGCATCTTACACAGAGCTCCAAAATCCCTTGCAACATCCTGAGTGACAGGAGTGCCTTTTCTTCTAATGAAGTGACTCGCTGGGCTCCTGGACAGCATCAGGATGAGGGCTGGTCACCAGGAAGACCAAGCCAGGATTTGAAGTTTAGCCTCTTAAGCTTGAACTTTTAGCCTCCCCCCTCATCCTTTGGGGAAGAGAGAGGAGCTGGAGATTGAGTTAATAATCGATCATGTCTAAGTGATCAAGCTTACATAAAAAGCCCTTAACTTGGCTGGGCACAGTAGCTCACACCTGTAATCCCAGCACTTTGGGAGGCCGAGATGGGTGGATCATTTGAGGTCAGGAGTTCGAGACCAGCCTGGCCAATATGGTAAAACCCTGTCTCTACTAAAAATACAAACATTAGCCAGGCAAGGTGGAACGTGCCTGTACTCTCAGCTACTCGGGAGGCTGAGGCAGCAAAATCGCTTGAACCTGGGAGGTGGAGGCTGCAGTGAGCCGAGATTGCACCACTGCACTCCAGCCTGGGCGACAGAGCGAGACGCTGTCAAAACAAAACAAAACAAGGCCAGGCGCAGTGGCTCACGCCTGTAATCCCAGCACTTTGGGAGGCCGAGGCGGGCGGATCACCTGAGGTTGGGACTTAGAGACCAGCCTGACCAACATGGAGAAACCCCGTCTCTACTAAAGATACAAAATTAGCCGGGCATGGTGGTGCATGCCTATAATCCCAGCTACTTGGGAGGCTGAGGCAGAAGAATCACTTGAACCTGAGAGGCGGAGGTTGTGGTGAGCCGAGATTGCGCCATTGCACTCCAGCCTGGGCAACAAGAGCGAAACGCTGTCTCAAAAAAAAGAAAACAACACAACACAACACAAAACAAAACAGAACAAAAATTACTCCTTTGGGAAAATGATGAAAGAAAAAAAATTGAAGAAAAGGAAGACATGAAGATATTCATTCCTGCATTATCTGTGAAGGTAAACAAACAACAAAAATGCCAGGGAATGGTTTTATTAAATGATAATACATCAATATAATGGAATAATATACAGCCTTAAAGTCACAGTCACATGGATTCTATGCCTGTGGACAGTAATACTCAAAACAAAACAAAGAAGTATCTACTTCTCAAATTCAGACAGGTGGGTGAGCAGAAAGGAAACTGACATCTTAGGTTGGTGAGACTAAGACCTAGAACTGGTGTATATGGGCAGATTCTGGGCTCTGGACCCCTCCCTGGAGTACACCAGCAGCTGGGGCCTATTTTGCACTTCCTGCTTCAGCCTTTTGCACAAGAAGGGCTCAGCAAACACCCGCTGAACAGGATTCCATATTTGCGTTCTTCCAATTTTCAGTAATCTGTCTCCTCTACTTCCCAGTTCCATCTGCTATCCAGTTAGAAAGTCCTGTCAACTATCAATTAATTCATTCACCCATCAAAACATTTAAGAACCTACTATGTTTAGGAGGCTGAGGTGGGAGGATTGCTTGAGCCCAGAAGTTCGAGACCAGCCTGGGCAACACAACGAGACCCCAACACTAAGTTAAAAATAAATACATAAAAATCTTACAAAAAGAACCTACCAGCCGGGCACGGTGGTTCATGCCTGTAATCCCAGCACTTTGGGAGGCTGAGGTGGGCGGATCACCTGAGGTCCGGAGTTCCAGACTAGCCTGGCCAACATGGTGAAACCCCATCTCTACTAAAAATACAAAAATTAGGCAAGCATGGCGGCGGGCACCTGTAATCCCAGCTACTTGGGAGGCTGAGGCAGGAGAATCGCTTGAAACCAGGAGGCGGAGGTTACAGTGGGCCCCAAGATCGTGCCATCGCACTCCAGCCTGGGCGACGAGAGAGACTCCATCTCAAAAAAAAAAAAAAAAAAAAAAAAAGAACCTACCGTGTGCCAGGCCAGTCGCTCTTCTAAGTGCTGGGTAAGACAAATGAACTAAAGAGGTAATAGTCCTTGCTCTCATGAGAGTTACATGTCAATGGAAGAAACACAAGACTGCTCACCAATAAACACATGTCAGGCCGTCCCTGCCTCGATTCTGTCACCATACCCAAACAGGCTGCAGACTTCCTCCTCAACCCGACCTGGTTACCTGGTGTATTTCGAAGTGCAAATCCAAGCTCATATGTCCAGATGAAAATACAGCCTAGGCCGGCCGTGGTGGCTCACGCCTGTAATCCCAGCATTTTGGGAAGCCGGGGCGGGAGGATCACTGGAGGTCAGGAGTTCGAGACCAGCCTGGCCAACATGGCGAAACCCCGTCTCTACTAAAAATACAAAAATTTGCCAGTCGTGGTGGCGCGCGCCTGTAATCCCAGCTACTCGGGAGGCTGAGGCAGGAGAATCGCTTGAACCCGGAAGGCGGAGGCTGCAGTGAGCCAAGATCTAGCCACTGCACTCCAACCTGGGTGACAGAGCTAGACTCCGTCTCACAAAAAAACAAAAACAAAAAAAGCCCCTAAAATACCGTCTAGGCTACTCAGGATCCTGTTTAAATTTCTTACCACGCACACGAAGCCCTCCAGGCTCGCCCCTGCTCACCTTTCCAGCTTCATCTCCAGGCACCCACGCACCCCGCACACGCAGATGTCTTCACGACAGCCACTTTTCTTCTGCTCGGAGCGTTCCTTCTACCCACCATGCCCGGTCAACAGATCCTCAACCACTAGACACCAGAGGTGTCTACACCGCAGGCTCGGCGAGGCTCGGGGACGGTCCCCTCCTCTACGCGGCCTCCCGTCCCTTCGGCTCCTTGGAGGCGCGGCATCCTGTACCTTGGAAAACAACGCTCTTCCAGTCCTACTGTCCTTTAGCTGGACACGGACCGTGCCTCGTTCATCTCTCTGACAAAGGCCGGGAACTCAAGAAATCATTTCTTGAGTGAATGAAAGAGTAACGGTAGGAGGTCCGAACAGAACGCTCAGAACCTCCGGGCGTCTAGGCTTCCGGGTGTCGGTTTCGAGAGGGAGGAGGAAGCGCTTCTTCTGGGGCCGCTCTAGGAGGAGGACTCGGTGGGCTGGAGGACTCGGAGCAACGCTCAAGGCATCTGCGCAGGAGCCACCCTAGGCGGGGAGGCGGGGCCGAGCGAAGCCCGGTGCGGGGCACGGGGACCCCACTGGCCAATGAACGACTCAGCTCTGCAGGAGGGGCGCGGCGCCACGCCACCTGGAAGTGAAAGAGAATGTCCATCGCTTTTATCAGATTATTTTATTTTCAGAAGTTGTCATCTCGGGTACTAGGCTTAGTACTTGGGTGACGAAACCATCTGTACAACAAACTCCCGTGGCACGAGTTTATCTATATAACAAACCTGTACGTGTACCCTGAACCTAAAAGTTTTAAAAAAGTACTGATCAGCCGGGCGCGGTGGCTCACGCCTGTAATCCCAGCATTTTGGGAAGCCGAGGCGGGCGGATCACGAGGTCAAGAGTTCGAGACAAGCCTGACCAACATGGAGAAACCCCGTCTCTACTAAAAATACAAAATTAGCCGGGTGTGGTGGCGTATGCCTGTAGTCCCAGCTACTCGGGAGGCTGAGGCAGAGAACTGCTTGAAGTCGGGAGAAGGAGGTTGCAGTGAGCCGAGATCGCGCCACTGCACTGCAGCCTGGGCGACAGAGCAAGACTCTGTCTTAATAATAACAATAATAATGCATGAAAGAAAAGAATCAAGTATTATAGGTTGGGCACGATGGCTCCTGCCTGTAATCCCAGCACTTTGGGAGGCCAAGGTGGGGGTACCACTTGAGGCCAGGAGTTTGAGACCAGCTTGGGCAACATAGTGAAACCCCGTCTCCACAAAAAAATTACAAAAATTAAGCCAGACACGGTGGTGAATGCCTGTAGTCCCAGCTACTCGGGAGGATGAGATGGGAGCATTGCTTGAGCCCAGGAGTTCATGACTGGAGTGGGCAGAGATTGTGCCACCGCACTCCAGCCGGGGCAACACAGTGAGACCGTCTCAAGAAAAAAAGAAAGAAAAAGAAAGGAAGGAGGGAAGGAAGGAAGGAAGGGAGGGAGGGAGGGAGGGAAGGAAAGGAAAATAAAAGATCAAATAGGTATTAGCATGCTCCTTTCTTTTTTCTTTTTCTTTTTCTTTTTTTTTTTTTTTTGAAACAGAGTCTTGCTCTGTCTCCCAGGCTGGAGTGCAGTGGCATGATTTCAGCTCACTGCAACTTCTGCCTCCCGGGTTCAATCGATCTTCCTGCCTCAGCCTCCCAAGTAGCTGGGTTACAGGTGTGCACTACCACGCCCGGCTAATTTTTGTATTTTTAGTAGAGACGGGGTTTCACCATATTGGCCAGGCTGGTCTTGAACCCGTGACCTCAAGTGATCCTCCCGCCTCGGCCTCCCAAAGTGCTGGGATTACAGGCAAGAGCCACCGTGCCCAGCCAGCATGCTCCCTTTTTGCTAAGCTACACAAGGGAGTCCAGATGTATTCATTCATTCATTCGCCTGTTCATTTAGCAAATATTTATCCAATATGTGCAAATTATTGGTAGAAAAATGAGTCTAGAGTTGACTCAGGTCAGCTAAGGACAGCATTCCTACTCTACCCGCTACCTCACGTTCTAAAAGGTAACAGTTACAATTGTTATTTTTGATGGTGTCACTAGCACACTTAATGGCTTTATGCACAGTTTTTTGTTGTTTTTTGTGGTGGTGTTGTTGTTTTGTTTTGTTTTGTTTTGAGACGGAGTCTCGCTCTGTCGCCCAGGATGGAGTGCAGTGGCGTGATCTCATCTCACTGCAACCTCCTCCTCTTGGGTTCAAGCGATTCTCCTGCCTCAGCCTCCTGAGTAGCTCCGATTACAGGTGCACGACACCACATGCAGCTAATTTTTGTATTTTTGTAAAGATAGAGTTTCACCACGTTGGTGAGGCTGGTCTCAAACTCCTGACCTCGTGATCCACCCACCTCGGCCCCCCAGAGTGTTGGGATCACAGGTGTGAGCTACCGCGACAGGCCTCTTTTTTTTTTTCTTTTTTTTCTTTTTGAGGCAGGGTCTTGCTCTGTCGCCCAGGCCGGAGTGCAGTGGCCCGATCACAGCCCACTGCAGATTCCACCTCCCAGGTTCAAGCAATCTTCCCGCCTTGGCCTCCTAAAGTGCTGGGATTCCAGGTGTGAGCCACTGTGCCTGGCCCAGAATTTAATTTATCATAGCAATGATGTAGAGTTGTGGTTGCAGTAGAAACGGTTTAGGAGGATTTAGCTCCCTGTAATCTTCATTAGCTTTCCCTTCCCAAAACCACCCCAAGTAATTAGATTATGGTCTTACTGATATCTGAATACTTAGGGTGTAGACACAGCTTCAACCCCTTTCAACTACACTACTACCCCCAAGTCCCTCCTCTATAGCTATTCTAGAACTTTCACTGGTCTGCTCCCCTTTTTCCTCCATATCCTAGTTCCAAGCTTGTAAGTATCTAAGACACCCCATATTAGTCAGTTGTTTCAAGGTGATCACAAAGGAAACCTTGACTAGTTATCACCAAGAAATAGATCTGCAGTCTGGGCAACATAATGAGACTGTCTCTACAAAATATTAAAGAATTAGCCAGGTGTGGTGGCGTGCACCTGTAGTCCCAGCTACTCGAAAGGCTGAGGTGGGAGGATTGCATGAGCCCGGGAGTTTCAGGCTGCAGTGAGCTATGATTGCACCATTGCACTCAGTCTGGGTGACCGAGCAAGACCCTTTCTCAAGAAGAAGGAGAAGTTGGCTGGGTGCAGTGGCTCATGCCTATAATCCCAACACTTTGGGAGGCCGAAGTGGGTGGCTTACCTGAGGTCAGGAGTTCAAGACCAGCCCGGACAACATGGTGAAATCCCATCTCTACTAAAAATACAAAACTTAGCTGGGCATGGTGGCACATGCCTGTAATCCCAGCTACTCTGGACGCTGAGGCAGGAGAATTGCTCGAACCAGGGAGGCAGAGGTTGCAGTGAGCCGAGATCACCCCACTGCACTCCAGCCTGGGCAACAGAGTGAGACTCCGTCTCTAAATAAATAAATAAACAAACAAAAATTAGCTGGGTGTGGTGGTGGGCGCCTGTAGTCCCAGCTACTCTGGAGGCTGAGGCAGGAGAATCACTTGAGCCTGGGAGGTGGAGGTTGCAGTGAGCCGAGATCGTGCCACTGCACTCCAGCATGGGGCGACAGAGTGAGACTCCATCTCAAAAAAAGAAGAAAAAGAAGAAATCAGTCTTCAGTAAAATCAACTGATCAGCACCACAAGAATAAACATGATAAGCATATCTGTTAACCAGAAAACTCAAAACTATTTTCACAGGATGTCTGTACATCACCTTATATTCAACACACAAATATTTTCTGTTGTTTACTCTGGAGTAAAGTTGTTATCAAAGACAAATCTCATCATGCTATATTGATACTCTGAAGGACTTTTCCCCTTAAGCTTGCGTCTAAAACTCCATGGATCTCCAATCAATAGCTTCCTTTTTCATTGAATGGGGAATTGGTGATATTTACATTTTCTATTGTTTCTACATGTGAGACTGGGAATGAGAAGATGCCGAATGGAAAGGAGGAATATTTTGCAGAAGTGAAATCACTGTCTGGATGTGACTCACACCCATAATCTAATCCCGGCTCTTTGGGAGGCTGAGGCAGCAGGATAGCTTGAGCTCAGGAGTTCCAGACCTGCCTGGGCAACATAGCAAGACTCGGCATCTATTTATGTATTTTAAAAATTGTGGTGGAGAAAAATTCCATGACTGTGATAAATGTGGGAAAACCTTCAACCACAATCCAAACTATAAACAAATTTGTGTGTGTGTATATATATATATATAAATTTTTTTTTTTTTTTTGAGACAGAGTCTCCATCTGTCACCCAGGCTGGAGTGCAGTAGTGCGATCTCGGCTCACTGCAACCTCCACCTCCCAGGTTCAAGCGATTCTCCTGCCTCAGCCTCCTGAGTAGCAAGCACCACCACGCCTGGCTAATTTTTGTATTTTTAGTAGAGATGGGGTTTCACCATGCTGGCCAGGCTGGTCTTGACCACCTGACCTTGTGATCCGCCCACCTCGGCCTCCCAAAGTGCTGGGATTACAGGTGTGAGCCACTGCGCCTGGCCAAATTTGTATAATTAATACAAGAGAGAAACGTACTTAATGTGGAAAAGCTTTCAGGGAAAATGAATACTCATTTGGTATATGATAATTTACATTGGGGCGACTACTCACATCTTTGAGTGTTTTGAATATGGGAAGTCTTTTGTTCAAGCCTCACGCTGCATTCAGTTTCAGGGAATTCACCTTAGAGAGAAACCAGGTGGCTGGAAAGGGAGTGGAAACATCTTCAGGCAGGCCTCCAGGCTTCTTAGGCACCAGGAATTCACAGCAGAGAGAGAGCCCCTGTGAGTTGGAGGCTTTCAATCAGTGCTCAAACCTGGGGCCACATTGGTTATTCATACCAGGAGACAAACCATACAAGCATAGCACAGGTGGGAACGCATTCTGGAAACATATAAAACTGACCGGGCACGGTGGCTCATGCCTGTAATCCCAGCACTTTGGGAGGCTGAGGCGGGTGGATCACAAGGTCAGGAGTTCAAGACCAGCCTGGCCAATGTAGCGAAACCCTGTCTCTACTAAAAATACAAAAATTAGTCAGGCATGGTGGCGCGTGCCTGTAATCCCAGCTACTCGGGAGGCTGAGGCAGGAGAATCGCTTGAACCCAGGAGGCAGAGGTTGTGGTGAGCCAAGATCACGCCACTGCACTTCAGCCTAGGCAACAGAGTGAGACTCCATCTCAAAAAAAAAAAAAGGGTAAAACTTACTCAAAGCTGAGTGCATTGGTGTGTGCCTGTAGTCCCAGCTGCTCCAGAGGCTGAGGAAGGAAGATTTGCTTGAGTCTAGGATTTCGAGGCCAGCCTGGGCAACAGAGCAAGACCTGTTCCCTTAAAACAAAACAAAGCCAGGTGTGGTGGCTCATGCCTGTAATCCCAACACTTTGGGAGGCCGAGGCAGGCAGATCACTTGAGGCCAGGAGTTAAAGACCAGCCTGGCCAACATGGTGAAACCCTGTCTCTACAAAAAATATGAAAATTAGCCAGGCGTGGTGATGCACGCCTGTAATTCCAGGTACTCAGGAGGCTGAAGCACGAGAATCAGCTGAACCTGGGAGGGGGAGCTTGCAGTGAGCCAAGATCGTGCCACTGCATTTCAGCCTGGGCAATAGAGTGAGATGCTGTCTGAAAACAAAACAAAAAAGAGAGGCTGGGCAAGGTGGCTCATGCCTGCAATCTCAGCACTTTGGGAGGCTGAGGTGGGAGGATGGCTTCAACTCAGGAACTCAAGACCAGCCTGGGCAACATAATGAGGTTCTGTCTCTACGGAAAAAAAAAAAAAAAAAAAGAAGGCTGGGCGCGGTGGCTCATGCCTGTAATCCCAGCGCTTTGGGAGGCTGAGGCTGGCGGATCACAAGGTCAGGAGACCGAGACCAGCCTGGCCAACATGGTGAAACCCCATCTCTAGTAAACATACAAAAATTAGCTGAGGATGGTGTCGGGCACCTGTAATCCCAGCCACTTGGGAGGCTGAGGCAGGAGAATTGCTTGAACCCAGGAGGCAGAGGTTGCAGTGAGCCGAGATGGCACCATTGCACTCCAACCTCGGTGACTGGGCGACAGGGCAAGACTCCGTCTCAAAAAACATTAAAAAGGCTAGGCGCGGTGGCTCACGCCTATAATCCCAGCACTTTGGGAGGCCAAGGCAGGCAGATCACCTGAGGTCAGGAGTTCAAGACCAGCCTGGCCAATATGGTGAAGCCCCATCTCTACTAAAAACACAAAAATTAGCCAGGTGTGGTTGCCATGCTTGTAATCCCAGCTATTCAGGAGGCTGAGGCAGGAGAAACTTGAACCCAGGAGGCGAAGGTTGCAGTGAGCTGAGATCACGCCACTGCACTTTAGCCTGAGCGACAAGAGCAAGACTCCGTCTCAACAAACAAACAATAAAATAGCCATGTGTGGTGGCATGTGCCTATAGTCCCACCTACTCAGGAGGCTGAGGCGGGAGGATCACTTCAGCCCAGGAGATTCAGGATGTAATGAGCTATGATTGTGCCACTGCACTCCAGCTCGGATGACAGAGCCAGATGCTGTCTCAGTAAAACCAAAACAAAACAATCAACTTTTCAGCACCAAATAATTCACATGAGAGAGAAACTCTCTTTGTGCAGAGCATGCAGGAAATTGCTTGGAGGAAGTTCAATCCTTTCTCCTCATCAGATAATTCCCACTGGAGAAAAAACCTTATAAGTGCAAGCAATGTGGGGAAGTTTTCAGTGGTGATTGAGCCTCATTCATCATCTGACACTTCATGTTGGAAAAAAGCCTCAGGGAATGTGAAGACGATGGAAGAGGTTTCAATCCAAGCTCACCTCTTTTTTTTTGAGATGAAGTCTTGCTCTGTCACCCAGGCTGGGGTGTTATGGTGCAATCTCAGCTCACTGCAACCTCCCCTCCCAGGTTCAAGCGATTCTCCTGCCTCAGCCACCCAAGTAGCTGAGACTACAGGCACGCACCGCCACACCCAACTAATTTTTGTATTTTTAGTAGAGACAGGGTTTCACCATGTTTGCCAGGCTGGTCTTGAACTCCTGGCCTCTTGTGATCTGCCCGCCTCGGCCTCTTAAAGCACTTGGATTACAGGCATGAGCCACCACACCCGACCACCAAGCTCATCTCTTATTGGCTATTAGAGAATTCACAGTAAAGAAATGAGCTGGGGAAGCTTTCTGAGGGCACTAAAAGTTTATTAAACATCAGAGCATTTATACCACAGATAAGTTCTGCAGACATATGATTTTCACCAGCCTGGGAGACATGGTGAAACCCCATCTCCACGAAAGATACAAAAATCAACCAGACATGGTGGTACTTGCCCATATTCCCAGCTACTTGGGCGACAGAGGCAAGAGGATCGCTTGAGTCCAGGTGTTTGAGACTGCAGTGAGCTATAATCTCACTGCTGCGCTCCAAACTGGGCGACAGAGTGAGACTGTCTCAAAAAAAAAAAAAAAAAAAAGAAGGAGAGGAGAAGAAAAAATAAGTAACTATTGGGTACTAGGCTTAGTACCTGGGTGATGAAACCATCTGTACAGCAAACCCCCGTGACGCGAGTTTGGCTATATAACAAAACTGCACATGTACCCCTGAGCCTAAAATAAAAGTTTTAAAAAAAGATTTTTAATGTACACCATTATAAATTATTCTGAAGTTTGTAATCCTCTCCTTTCCAAAACTCTCTTAGTACTTCCATAATGCCATTTAGGTCCTGTATTTTGACTTATATGAGGTTTTCTCTTATATCATGGGGGGTTTAACACATATTTATTAAATCTAAGAAGTAATAAATATAGGAAAAAACAGACCTTTAGAAGTCCAGAACTCCATCAAATATTGAAGGAACCTCAAGGACAAGTCAGAGTCTTTTTTTTCTTTTTCTTTTTTTTTTTTTTTTTTTTGAGGTGGAGTTTCCTTCTATCACCCAGGCTGGAGTGCAGTGGCATGATCTCACTGCAGCCTCCACCTCCTGGATTCAAGCAATTCTCCTGCCTCAGCCTCCCAAGTAGCTGGGACTACAGGTTCCTGCCACCACCCCCAACTAATTTTTGTATTTGTAGTAGAGACGGGGTTTCACTATGTTGGCCAGGCAGGTCTTGAACTCCTGACCACAGGTGATCCATCTGCCTCTGCCTCCCAAAGTACTGGGATTACAGGCGTGAGCCACCACATTTGGCCAATTCTGCGTTGTTAAGGATTGCTTCAGATGGGTAATGGTGGGGCAACCAGGCTTAAGTTCAAAATTTAATGGAATAATCTTCATTTGTAGGGTAAATTGAGGATACCCATGTGATGAAAGATGCTTGTTTGTTTTATATTAAAATCTTAGAATTTTATAGAAGGAAGTGATTGAAGACTTTTTTATTATTATTTAAAACTTTTAGGCTGGTCACGGTGGCTCATGCCTGTAATCCCAGCACTTTGGGAGGCCTAGTCGGGAGGATCACTTGATTTGCTTGAACTCAGTAGTTCAAGACCAGCCTGGGTAACATGGCGAAACCCACATCTCTATAAAAATTTAAAAAATTAGCCAGGCATGGTGGCATGTGCCTGTAGTCCCAGCTACTTGGGAGGCTAAGGTGGGAGGATTGCTTGAGCCTGGCAAGTGGAGGTTGCAGTGAGCTGAGATTGTGTCACTGCACTCCAGCCTAGGTGACAGAGTGAGACCCTTTCGCAGAAAAATAAATAAACAAATAAATTTTAAAAATAGAGATGGAATCTCACTCTGTTCCCTAGGCTGGTCTCAAGCAATCCTTGTGCCTCAGCCTCACAAAGTGCTGGGATCACAGGCATGAGCCACCACACCTGGCCAATTCCACAATTCCACATTGTTTTGTTTTTGAGGTCGCCCAGGCCAGAGTGCAGTGGTGTGAGCATGGCTCACTGCAGCCTCCATCTCCTGGGCTCAAGTTATCCTCCCACCTCAGCCTCCCAAGTAGGTGGAACTACAGGCATGTGCCACCACGCCCAGCTAATTTCCTTGATTTTTTTTTGTAGAGAGGAGGTCTCACTATGTTGCCCAGGCTGGTGTCAAACTCCTGGGCTCAAGCGATCTGCCCACCTTGGCCTCCCAAAGTGCTGGGATTACAGGCATAAGCCACCACATTCGGCCAACTTTGCATTGTTTTGTTGTTTCATTTTGGTTTGTTTTTGAGGCAGAGTCTTATTCTGTCTACCAGGCTGGAGTGCAGTGGTGTGATCTTGGCTCACTGCAACCTCTGCCTCCTGGGTTCAAGTGATTCTCCCACCTCAGCCTCCCAAGTAGCTGGGATTACAGGCATGTGCCAACACGCCGAGCTGATTTTTGTATTTTTAGTAGAGACAGGGTCTCACTATGTTGCCCAGGGTGGTCTCAAACTCCTGACCTCAAGAGATCCTCCCACTTTGGCCTCCCAAAGTGCTGGGATTACAGGTGTGAGCCACCACACCTGGTCAGTAATTGAAGATCTTCAATTCAGTTGCTCACTTTTTTTTTTTTTTTTTTTTGAGACGGAGTCTCACTCTGTTGCCCAGGCTGGAGTGCAATGATGCAATCTTGGCTCACCACAACCTCCGTCTCCTGGGTTCAAGCAATTCTCCTGCCTCAGCCTCCCGAGTAACTAGGATTATAGGCATGCGCCACCATGCCCAGCAAATTTTGTGTTTTTTGTCGAGATGGGGTTTCTCCATGTTGGTCAGGCTGGTCTCGAACCTGACCTCAGGTGATCCTCCTGCCTCAGCCTCCCATAGTGCTGGGATTACAGGCGTGAGCCACGGTGCCTGGATGAGTTGCCCATTTTTTAATTGGCAAACATGATCAAAGAGGTTGGGTAATTTTCTCAAGGTGTGGTAGTGGGAATTGAAGCCTTTCTAGGTCTCTTGACTCTATAAATTGTCTGCAGTAATTTTTCTATTCGCTATTATCTTTTTGATATGTGGTAGGTCAACTTATTTTTTAAAAAGTAATTTTGAGGTAAAATCATCTGTTTCTGGTCAAAAGTCAGGTAGCTAAGTCCTTCATGAAGAGGAATGCCTGCATGAGCTAGATTACTCAAAGCGTTATAGTATAAAAGACACCCCCTCCCATCTCTTGGAAGCCTTCAAATACTCGAAAGAATGTTCCAGAAGGCCGGCTGTGACTAGGAGCTGAATAGAGGCTGCTTCCTCTGAAAAATAAGATCACGTCAAGCTGGGCAAATCTGAGAGCTATGAACCTTCCTAAATGTCAAAATTGCTAAGGTATTTTTAAAACTCGGAGGCTTTTATTGACTTAACAACTGAGAAGATGAAAGCAGTGGAAAACGTGAAGAAATCATGCTTTTGTTAGGTGTTGAATTGCCGGAGATGTATCTGTGTCATGAACTGAAGTGCGTCTCCCAAATTTATATGTTGAAGTCCTAACCTCCAGGACCTTAGAATGTGACTATATTTGGAGATGGGGTCTTTAAAGATGTTAAGTTAGAATGAGGTCATTGGGGTGGGCCCCCACCCAATCTGACTGGTGTCCTTATAAGAAGGGGAGATGGGGCCGGGTGCAGTGGCTGATGCTTGTAATCCCAGCACTTTGGGAGGCCGAGGCAGGCAGATCACTTGAGGTCAGGAGTTCCAGATCAGCCTGGACAACATGGTGAAACCCCGTCTCTACTAAAAATACAAAAATTAGCTGGGCATGATGGCACGCACCTGTAGTCCCAGCTACCTGGGAGGCTGAGGCAGAAGAATTGCTTGAGCCCGGTAGGTGGAGGTTGCAGTGAGCCGAGATTGCGCCACTGCACTCCAGCCTGGGCGACAGAGGGAGACTCTGTCTCAAAGAAAAAAAAAAAAAGAAGGGGAGATGGGGCCGCGCATGGTGGCTCACGCCTGTAATCCCAGTACTTTGGGAGGCTGAGGTGGGGGGAATCACTTGAGGTCAGGAATTGGGATCAGCCTGGGCAACATAGCAACATAGCAAGACCCTGTCTCTCCAAAAAAAAAAAAAAAAAAAAGGCTGTGGGGTGATAGATTAGGACACAGACATTCACAGAGGAAAGAGGACATGAACACAGGGAGAAGGTGGACATCTGCAGGCTAAGGAGAGAGGCCTCAGAGAGAATCAACCGTCACCTTGGCCTCAGCCTCCCAGCCTCCAGAACTGTGAGGAAATAGATTTCCGTTGTTTAAACCATCCAATCTGTGGAACTTTGTTCAGAAAGCCCTAGCAAATTTACTGCAACATGCAAAAGCGGGCTAGCTCAGCAGGGCACAGTGGCTCACGCCTGTAATCCCAGCACTTTGGCCGAGGCGGGTGGATCACCTGAGGTTGGGAGTTTGAGACCAGCCTGACCAACATCGAGAAACCCCTCTCTACTAAAAATACAAAATTAGCTGGGCATGGTGGCACATGCCTGTAATTCCAGCTACTTGGGAGGCTGAGGCAGGAGAATCGCTTGAGCCCGGGAGGCAGAGGTTGCAATGAGCCGAGATCACACCATTGCACTCCAGCCTGGGCAACAAGAGCAAAATTCAGTCTCAAAAAAAAAAAAGTCAGCTAGCTCATGTCTTTTTATTATTTTTGAGACAGGATCTTGTTATGTTGACCAGTTTGAAGTGTGGTGGTACAATCATAGCTCACTGTAGCCTTGACCTCCTGGGCTCGAGGGATCCTCCCGTCTCAGCCTCCAGAGTAGCTGGGACCACAGGCATGCACCACCATGCCTGGATAATTTTTATATTTTTTGTAGAGATGGGGGTCTCTTTATGTTTCCCAGGCTGGTCTCGAACTCCTGGCCTCAAACAATCCTCCTGCCTCTACTTCCCAAAGTCCTGGGATTACAGGCATAAGCCACCACGCCTGGCTTCATGGTACTGAAACACTCTACAGAGTACTGGTAAGTACACAATACAATTTTCCTTTAGATTCAGTTTTTCTATCCCAGAACTTGCTGAATGTGATTCCCAGGCAAGCCTTGTGCATTCCTGGACTGTTTCCGCCATGCATTCTGAGTGTGGGATGCAGAAACAGATTTTCAGATATGAGTGCTTTATTAACTCCCAAAAGGCACAAAGAAAAAGATCTTTGGTCCAGGCACAGTGGCTCACACCTGTAATCCCAGCACTGTGGGGGACCAAAGCGGGCGGATCACTTGAGGTCAGAAGTTGGATACCAACCTGGCCAACAAGGAAAAACCCCGTCTCTACTAAAAATACAAACATTAGCCGGGCAATGTGGCAGGCCCCTGTAATCCCAGTTACTTGAGAGGCTAAGGCAGCAGAATCACTTGAACCCAGGAGGCGGAGGTTGCAGTGAGCAGAGATCACACCACTGCACTCCAGCCTGGGTGACAGAGCAAGACTCGGTCTCAAAAAAAAAAAAGAAAAAAGAAAGAAAGAAAGGAGGAAGGAAGGAAGGAAGGAAGGGAGGAAGGAAGGGAGGGAGGGAGGGAGGGAAAAGAAAGAAAAGAAAGGAAAAGAAAAGAGAAGAAAAGAAAAGAAAAGAAAAAGGTATTTGCACATTTCTGATCACAGAGGCCCTGAAGATGGATCTGCTGGCCTTTTACTATTCTTAGAAACCTGCTTGGTGTTTGGGAGGAGGGTTGGAGAAGGAGGCAAGAGCTGACCTTCCTCGCCCTGCAGAAGCATGCGGGGGTGGCTGTTCTGTGTTCAGTGAGGCATCACGTGTTTTCCTCCCCTTCTCTGGCCAGGCACTGGTTGTCCCATGTGCCCTTAGCTCTCAGAGCATCCAGCTCTGCCAACCTTGCAGGAAGATCTGGGGGTAGAGGGATTGGGGGAGAATCTTTATTGGGGCCACACACTCTGCAGCCTCATAGGACTGGTGGGGCAGGAGCCAGGGTCCAGTTGACCCTGATGAAAAGCTTAATGAAGATATGTAGCCCAGCTCTGGTCGGGCACAGTGGCTCTCACACCTGCAATCCTAGTGCTTTGGGAGGCTGAGGCGGGTGGATTGCTCGAGCCCAGGAATATGAGACCAGCCTGGGCAACATGACGAGACACCCCTCTTTATTTTATTTTAATTTTATTTTATTATTTATTATTTCTTTATTTCTTTATTTTTTGAGACTGAATTTCACTCTTGTCGCCCAGGCTAGAGTGCAATGGTGCGATCTCGGCTCACTGCAACCTCCGCCTCCCAGGTTCAAGCAATTCTCCGGCCTCAGCCTTCCGAGTATCCGAGTAGCTGGGATTATAGGCACGTGGCACCATGCCCGGCTAATTTTTATATTTTTAGTAGAAATGGCGTTTCATCATGTTGGCCAGGCTGGTCTGGAACTCCTGACCTCAGGTGATCTACCCGCCTTGGCCTCCCATAGTGCTGGGATTACAGGGGTAAGCCACCATGCCCGGCCGATGCCCCTCTTTATAAAAATACATAAAATTAGCCCGATGTGGTGGTGCATGCTCGTAGTCCCAGCTACCGAGGAGGCTGAGGTGGGAGCATTTCTTGAGCCTGGGAAGTTGAGGTTGCAGTGGACTGTGATCGTGCTGCTGCACTCCAGCCTGGGGGACAGAGCAAGACCCTGTCTCAAAACAACAAATAAATAAATAAAGCAATTATTATAATATGATGGTCAAAGTGTTCTTATTCAGTTAGCCTCTCACCAGAGCTTAGCGGAAGGGTCTTCAACTCCAGACTGCAAGTTAAGGAAAAGTTTTGAAGAGGTAATGGCAGAAATGAGTTTTTTTCTGTTTTTGTTTTTTTGTTTGTTTTTGAGATGGGATCTCGCTGTGTTCCCCCAGGCTGGAGTACGGTGTTGCAATCATAGCTCACTGCAGCCTGGAACTCCTGGGCTCATGTGATCCTCCCATCTCAGCCTCCCAAGTAGCTGGGACTACAGGTGCACCACCACACCCAGCTAATTTTTTAATTTTTTTGTAGAGACAGTGTCTTGCTATGTTGCCCAGGCTGGTCTCAACCTCCTGGGCTCAAGCGATCCTTTCTCCTCGGCCTCCCACAATGTTGAGATTAGAGTTGTGAGCCACCATGCCCACCCAGGGTGATATTCTGTTTTTTTTTTGTTTTGTTTTTGAGATGGAGTTTCACTCTTGTCATCCAGGCTGGAGTGCAGTGATACAGTGGCGCAATCTTGGCTCACTGCAACCTCCGCCTCCTGGGTTCAAATGATTCTCAGGATTACAGGCATGAGCCACCACGCCTGGCGTCCATATTTCAGAAAATTTTCAATCTGTGGTTGGTTGAATCCATGCATGGGGAACCTGCAGCTATAAGGGTCAACTGTATTGGCCTCGTCAGTCAGGAAGTGGTCCTTCTTCTGTTTTCTGGAGATTACGTGTAATTGGTGTCGATATTTCTTTAACTATGAGTAGACTTCTCCAGTGAAACTATCTGGGTCTGGAGATATCTTTTTCAAGAGTGGGAGGAAAGAGTTAATACAACAGGTCTGTTTCCCCCCCTTTCTCACTTATCTCTGTAGCCAAGGTGATGGCTGTTTGTCAAACTCTGAAAACCAAACTTCTGGAATATTCACATAGTTACTGGTTCAGATGTTATTCTCCATGGCCAAAACAGTGAGCCCAGATGAACCACGCTGTCAGCAGATTTAAAGTAAACATAAAGATTCATGATACTTGGCCAGGTGCAGTGGCTCATGCCCGTAATCCCAGAATTTTGGGAGGCCAAGGCGGGCGGGATTGCTTGAGGTTAGGAGTTCAAGACCAGGCTGGCCAGCATGGGAAAAACCTGTCTCTACTGAAAATACAAAAAATTAGCTGAACATGGTGGTGAACGCCTGTAATCTCAGCTACTTGGGAGGCTGGGGCAGGAGGATCACTTGAACCTGGGAGACAGAGGTTGCAGTGAGCCAAGATCACACCACTGCACTCCACCCTTGGTGACAGAGCGAGACTCCGTCTCAAAAAAAAAAAAAAGAAGAAGAAGAAGAAAAATAAGCTACAGTAAGCTATGAGCATGCCACTGCACTCCAGCCTGGGTGACATAGTGAGACCCCATTTCTAAAAAAAAAAGAAAAAAAGATTCATGATGCCCAACCTGTGGTTAAGGGCTGTGTTTGGTCACATGGCAGGAATGTTGCCCAGGCTGGAATGCAATGTCGCGATCTCAGCTCACTGCAACCTCCGCCCCCTGGGTACAAGCTATCCTTCCGCCTCAGTCTCCTGAATAGCTGAGAATGCAGGCGTGTGCCACCACACCCGGCTAATTTTTTTATATTTTTAGTAGAAATGGGGTTTCACCATGTTGGCCAGGCTGCTCTCGACCTCCTGACCTCAGGTGATCTGCCCTCCTCAGCCTCCCAAAATACTAGGATTACAGGCACGAGCCATCACGCCCATCCCACAAATGTTTTAATTTTTTTTTTTTTTTTCCAGATGGAGTCTCACTCTTGTCACCTAGGCCGGAGCACAGTGGCGTGGCCTTGGCTCACTGCAACCTCTGCCTCCCGGGTTCATGCGATTCTTCTGTCTCAGCCTCGCGAGTAGCTGGGATTACAGGAGCCCACCACTATGCCTGGCTAATTTTTTTTTTTTTTTGAGACGGAGTCTCGCTCTGTCGCCCAGGCTGGAGTGCAGTGGCGCGATCACAGCTCACTGCAAGCTCTGCCTCCCGGGTTCACACCATTCTCCTGCCTCAGCCTCCCGAGTAGCTGGGACTATAGGCGCCTGCCACCATGCCCGGCTAATTTTTTTTGTATTTTTAGTAGAGACGGGGTTTCACCGTGTTAGCCAGGATGGTCTCGATCTCCTGACCTCGTGATCCGCCTGCCTCGGCCTCCCAAAGTGCTGGGATTACAGGCGTGAGCCACTGCGCCCGGCCCCGGCTAATATTTTTGTATTTTTAGTAGAGACAGGTTTTCACCATATTGGCCAGGCTGGTCTGGAACTCCTGACCTCAGGTGATCCGCCTGCCTTGGCCTCCCAAAGTGCTGGGATTACAGGCGTGAGCTACCACGCCCAGCCTAATTTTTTTTTTCTTTTTAATAAAGACGAGGTCTCACCATGTTGCCCAGGCTGGTCTCAAACTCCCGGACTCAAGCAATCCTCCCACCTCGGCCTCCCAAAGTGCTGGGATTACAGGGGTGAGCCACTGCGACTGGCCTAACCACACAAATTTTGACACCAGAACTCAAGTGGAATTTCCTGGGCAAGGACATCTCACACAAGTCCTTGCAGTTTGCGCCTGGAAAAGATATGTCTGTGCATTCCTGCAGAGAGAGGATAAAAAAGTGTGCATTTGACCTCTCCAGCCTTCATCTATTAATACCCTGTTTCCTGCTGTTCTTGTATTGTATCCTCCGCTGTAATATATCTTCACCTAGAGCATAACTTTATCTGCAGTCACGTGGGTCCTTCCAGGGAATCACCAAACTAGCTGTATGTGACCACGAAGACAAGAAATTGTTTTATTAAAACTATGAATTCAAGGCCAGGTGCGGTGGCTCATGCCTATAATCCTAACACTTTGGGAGGCTGAGGTGGGTGGGTCACCTGAGGTCAGGAGTTTGAGACCAGCCTGGTCAACATGGTGAAACCCTGTCTCTACTAAAAATACAAAAAATTAGGATTACAGGTGGTGGGCTCCTGTAATCCCAGCTACTCAGGAGGGTGAGGTGGGAGAATCGCTTGAACCTGGATGGCAGAGGTTGCAGTGAGCCGAGATCGTGCCACTGCACTCCAGCCTGGGTGATGGAGTGAGTCACCATCTCAAAAAAAAAAGGGGAATTCAGCTGGGCATGGTGGCTCACACCTGTAATCTTAACACTTTGGGAGGCAAGGCAAGTGGATTGCTTGACCCCAGGAGTTGGAGGCCAGCCTGGGCAACTTGGCAAAACCCCATGTCCACAAAAAATTAAAAAATTAGCTGAGTGTGGTGGTGGGCGGCTGTAGTCCCAGCTACTCAGGAGGCTGAGGTGGGAGGATCACCTGAGCCCAGGAATTCAAGGCTGCAGAGAGCCGTGATTATGCCACTGCACTCCAGTGTTGGTGACAAAGTGAGACGCAGTCTCGAAATGAAATAAAATAAAATAAAATAAAAAACCATGAATTCCATTTTTAAAATTGTTACAAGACTTTAAAAATTATGTTTCATATTGAGTGTTTTTTGGTACTTTGTAGTTTTCAAGGAATTGGTCCATTTCTTCCAGCTTGTTGGATTTATATGGGTAGAGTTGCTTGGTATCCTTACTATCCTTTTATCAGTTTTTTTGGTTTTTTTTTTTTTTTTGAGATGGAGTCTCGCTCTGTCACCCAGGCTGGAATACAATGGTGCAATTTTAGCTCACTGCAACCTCCACCTTCCTGAAGCGATTCTAGTGCCTTGGCCTCCCGAGTACCTGGGTTTACAGGCGCCCGCCACCACACCCGGCTAATTTTAGTATTTTTAGTAGAGACAGCGTTTCACCATATTGCCCAGGCTGGTCTTGAACTCCTGACCTCAGATGATCCACCCACCTCGGCCTCCCAAAGTGCTGCGATTACAGGCATGAGCCATCGCACCTGGCCTTGTTTTTTTGTTTTGTTTTGTTTTGTTTTGAGGTTTTGAGATGTAGTTTCACTCTTGTTGCCCAGGCTAGAGTGCCATGGCACGGATCTCGGCTTACTGCAATCTCCGCCTCCCAGGTTCAAGCGATTCTCCTACCTCAGCCTCCCAAGTAGCTGGGAGTACAGGCATGCACCACCTCGCCTGGCCCTCTTTTTTAAAGACAGAGTCTCACTCTGTTGCCCAGGCTGGTGTGGAGTGACATGATCTCAGCTCATTGCAGCGTCTGCCTCCCGGACTCAAGTGATCCTCCCACCTCCAGCCTCCCGAGTAGCTGGGACTAAAGGCGTGTACCGCCATGCCTGGCTAAGTTTTGTATTTTTATTTTTATTTATTGTTTTATGAGGGCTACAGCGGCAGGTGGCAAGGCGCCACGCCTGAGTGGGGATGGCGAGATTGTTCTCCAATCGCCAACCTCAATGGTGCAACGGGAGACGGACATGGGAAGGCTATGACGTCACGGGCCCTGTGACGTTATGGCAGGATACGGGGAAGGGAAGCAAAGCGAGGTAACGGGCAGCGGACTATAGCAAGAATATGGAATGCATCACGAATCTGTGTGTCATCCTTGCGCTGGGGCCATGCTAATCTCTGTATCGTTCCAATTTTAGTATATGTGCTGCCAGAGCAAGCACAATTTTTGTATTTTTTGTAGAGACAGGGTCTTGCCATGTCACCGACGCTGGTGGCAAACTCCTGAATTGAAGTGATTCGACCGCCTCGGCCTCCCAGAGTGCTGGGATTACAGGCGTGATTCACAGCACCTACCCTCAAATGGATATTTTAAAACAAAAATACAACAACAAAAATTTAAAACTCACTGGATGGACTCAGTAACAATATGAAGGTGAGGAAGAGTCAGTAGACAAAGGTGGATTGATAGAAAGCACTCAAACTAGCCGGTCACGGTGGCTCATGCCTGCAATCCCTGCACTTTGGGAGGCTGAGGTGGATGGATCATTTGAGGTCAAGAGTTCGAGACCAGCCTGGCCAACATGGCGAAACCCCGTCTCTAGTAAAAATGCAAAATTAGCTGGGCGTGGTGGTGCGCACCTGTAATCCCAGCTACTTGGGAGGCTGAGGCAGGAGAATTGCTTCAACCTGGGAGGTGGAGGTTGTGGTAAGCCAAGGTTGTACCATTGCACTCCAGCCTGGGCAACGAGAGCAAAAAAAAAGAACAACAACAACAAAAAGAACCGAAACTGGGACTGGGCACGGTGGCTCACGTCTGTAATCCCAGGACTTTAGAAGGCAGAGGTGGGTGGATCACCTGAGGTCAGGAGGTTGAGACCAGCCTGGCCAACATGGTGAAACCCCGTCTCCACTAAAAATACAAAAATTAGCCAGGTTTGGTGGTGAATGCCTGTAATTCCAGCTACTCGGGAAGCTGAGGCAGGAGAATTGCTTGAACCTGGGAGGCAGAGGTTGCAGTGAGCCGAGATCGTACCACTGCACTCCAGCCTAGGCGACAGAGCAAGACTAGCATCTCAAAAAAAAAAAAAAAAAAAAAAAAAACAGAAAGAAAGAAAGAAAAGAAAAAGATCAATGGGATTACTTGGCGTATTTCTGTTTCTTTCAGGGAGATTTATCTGAAGAAAGAGAAAGGATTATTTCAGTATTCTCTGAAAAGCTTATTTTGAAAAGAGCCCTAGATCTTATACATAATTTCCTCATGATTCTCCAGAATTCTAAAAAGGGAAGCACATTGTTAATGTTATATATTTTTTTCATAGGGCTATTTTTAGACCGGACAGAATAGCAGAATAGTTTGTGTTTTGTGTGGACTTCAGAGTACATTGAAGCCTGTAAAATAACCACTCTTGTTACACATCTATATCCAAAGTCATATGACTCCAAGCATAGTATGACCCTTGTATATTACTAAAGACTACCCTATTGTTATGTTTTTTTTGAGACGGAGCTTCGCTCTTGTTGCCCAGGCTGGAGTGCAGTGGCATGATCTCGGCTCACTGCAACCTCCGCCTCCCGGTTCAAGCGATTCTCCTTCTTCAGCCTCCCAAGTAACTGGGACTACAGGAGAGTGCCACCATGCCTGGCTAATTTTTGGATTTTTAGTAGAGACGGGGTTTCGCCATATTGGTCAGGCTGGTCTTCAACTCCTGACCTCAGATGATCCTCCCGCCTCGGCCTCCCAAAGTGCTGGGATTATAGGCGTGAACCACCACGCCTGGCCATGTTTTTGCTTTTATGATGTGTTTATTATAATTAGAATTCGATGCTGCTGCAGGATATGAGTAATTATTAAGAGAAAATATGACTTTTTAACAAAGCAGTTCCAGGAATACATTGTAGAGAAAAAAGATGACTACTTAAAATAGGGCTATTGTTAAAATGTTATCTATATTAAGGAACCTTCGTGAGATCCCCGACATCATTGTGAACACAACCTTTTGTGATTATGTTACATGATTTTTCCTTCATCCTTTTTCATTTTATCTAAGTTCTTGGCCATGCAGACACAACTGACAACACTTAACCCCTCTTGAAGACATTTTTCAATCTCTAAGTGACTATTAACTCTAACATATCTATCTTGTTTTTACCACAGCATTTTGAAAAATCAGAGTAGGCTGGGAACAGTGGCTCACGCCTGTAATCCCAGCACTTTAGGGGGCTGAGGCGGGCGGATCTCCTGAGGTCAAGAGTTCGAGACCAGCCTGGCGAACATGGTGAAACCCCATCTTTACTAAAAATACAAAAATTAGCCGGGCATGGTGGCGGGTGCCTATAATCCGAGCTACTCAGGAGGCTGAGGCAGGAGAATCGCTTGAACAACCCGGGAGGTGGGGTTTGCAGTGAGCTGACATCACACCATTGCACTCCAGCCTGGGTGACAGAGCAAGACTGTCTCAAAATAAAAAAAAAATAAATAAATAAATATAGAAAATAAAAATCTGATTAATAGGGAAAATCTGTATGTATATTTAGAAAAAAAATGCTTTTCAGGACTGGGCGCAGTGGCTCACGCCTGCAATCCCCGCACTTTGGGAGGCTGAGGCAGGTGGATCACCTGAGGCCGGGAGTTTGAGACCAAACTGACCAACACGGAGAAACCCTGTCTCTACTAAAAATACAAAATTAACCGGGCACGGTGGTGCATGCCTGTAATCCCAACTACTTGGGAAGGCTGAGGCAGGAGAATCGCTTGAACCCAGGAGGCGGACATTGTGGTGAGCCGAGATCGCGCCATTGCACTCCAGCCTGGGCAACAAGAGCGAAACTGCATCTCAAAGAAAAAGAAAAAATGCTTTTCAAATTTTTGCATTTCTGACAACTAGACGTCCCCACCTGCCAACCAGTCTTGTGGCCCCCACCCAGGATCTGACTCAGCCCAAGAGGACAGCTTTAATTCCCTGTGATTTCATCTCCTCCATCCAACCAATCAACAGGCCCCCTACCCTAGCCCCTGCCCACCAAACTATCTTGGAAAAATCCCTAATCTCCAAGCCATTGGCAAGATTGATTTGAATAACATCTCCACCTCCCGCATGGCATAGCTGGCTTCGCATCAATGAAACTCTTTAATGCCATGGTCTTGAGTGGACTTTGTTTGTGTGGCGGTCAGGAAGAATCCCTTGGGCCATTACAAATATGGGGACATTGTGGAGAACCATTTTAGGGACCCCATCCCATTGAGTGCCACAAATACAGAAAAAATCCATGATCCCATTTACATGTTTTAGAAGCGAGAGAAACTCCAAATAAGATATGGCCAAGTTGTGCAACAGAATTTAGAATTTATTCAATATTACAGTGTTTGTATCACAGAGAACATCTTTGTCATTTATATAGGCAATTTTCCCTGGGGCTTCCATGCTATTGAACACTGTAACGTTTATTTTGGAGAGAATCCCTGGGGATGGGGGAGGCATTGTCAACATTCCAATGCAGCATCAGCTAATTCAGATGCAACAAAGACTCTATCAATGCAGAAACGTGCAAAGAGCTTTCGGGAAAGTACAGCTCATTCAACATCGGAGAATTCACAATGGAGGAAAATCATATGTGCGTAATGGATGTAAAAATGCTTTGAGATGGTGCCCAGAGCTAATCAGACATCTGGGATTTTGTAGCAGAGAGAGGCCTTGTGAGTATAATGGATGAGGAAGAACCTTCAATCAGAGTTCCATACTTAGACAATATCAGCTAATTCGGTTGGGACTTAAAATGGTCATACGTAATGAAGACGGAAAACTCGGGGAAGCGTGGAGAATACGGAATGTGAGATCATCCACACTGGAGAGAAGCCTCGGGAGTATAATTAGTGTGGAAAATCACTTGGGGACAAGCTTAGCTTTTTCATCATTGGAGAATTCACACAAAAAAAGGAATGAGCTTGGACAGATCGTGGGAGAACTTTCAGGCACTAATCAGGCCAATTCATCCCCGAGAAAAACCTTGATGACGAAGAAGGGGAAAAAGTCTTCCAGTTTTTTTCCTTATTGGATTTCACAGAATCCTCAGTGATATATAGAGAAACGTGCTGGAGGAGTTCAGGGTTTATTAATATTCACGTTAAAGCATTAATCCCATTAAAGTAGGGGTTTAAACTTTTTTACTTCTTTCACCGCAATCAAAGCTTTCATTCCTTACGTCTCTATTGAGTGAATGAAGCAACAGGCAAACATCAATGGTGCATTGGCTTTGCCCTTCAAAACGTCATACAAGCCGGGTGTGGTGGCTCATGCCTGTAATCCCAGCACTTTGGGAGGCTGAAGCGGGTGGATCACGAGGTCAGGAGCTCGAGACCAGCCTGGCCAACATAGTGAAACCCCGTCTCTACTAAAAATACAAAAATTAGCCGGGCATGGTGGCACATGCCAGTAGTCCCAGCTACTCAGGAGGCTGAGGCAGGAGAATCTCTTGAACCCAGGAGGCAGAGGTTGTGGTGAGCCGAGATCATGCCTCTGCACTCCAGCCTGGGCAACAGAGCGAGACTCCATCTCAAAAAAAAAAAACAAAAAAACAAAAAATCATACAATATGTGGGGTGCAGAAGGACAGTATTGAGAGGTGCTGGGTTTGGTGCCAGAATCTGGCAGTTGCAAATTCTAATATCATCGCAACACACGCGTGTGTGGGCCCCATATATCTGATGAACTTCCAGGGGCCACATCTCTACAAATGCTGAAGATTATTTGGAGATGGGAAAATGGGGCTGGGGGTGCTTTTTCTCCAGGTCTGAGTAAAATGAAGTAATGTGTATTTATTTCTTTTTTTTTTTTTGAGACAGAGTCTCACTCTGTCACCCAGGCTGGAGTGCAGTGGCACGATCTTGGCTCCCCGCAAGCTCCACCTCCTGGGTTCACGCCATTCTCCTGCCTCAGCCTCCCCAGTAGCTGGGACTACAGGCGCCCGCCACCACGCTCGGCTAATTTTTTGTATTTTTAGTAGAGACAGCGTTTCACCGTGTTAGCCAGGATGGTCTTGATCTCCTGACCTCGTGATCCGCCCACGTAGGCCTCCCAAAGTGCTGGGATTACAGGCGTGAGCCACCGCGCCCGGCCAGTAATGTGTATTTCAAAGATACATTAGGAGGATGCCAGTTTATCTTTGTTTTATATTTTCAAAAACAGAGATTTAAAGAGGACGGGCTAGAGCTCTTGCATTCAGCTTCTCATTTCATAAGGGAAGAATCAGGCATATGTCTTGTGTTGAAGCAACACACACACACACACACACACACACACACACACAAAACACGTTGTTTGGCGAAAGTCGGACCAGAAGAAAGCTTTCTCTAGTCCTCATCAACTGATTGCTTCTCTCCTACCAGCCTCGTTCCTTGTCCTTGGACCAGCATTCTAAGTCTTCCAAAATACATCCTTGCCTCTCCCTACAGTAACTCTCTCATTGAGTTCTTAATAGAGGTGAGTTAGGTTTTGCAGATTTCTGGCTCCTCGCTCTGCTTAGAGAAGCCAGAAAGAGGCCAGGCACGGTGGCTGATGCCTGAAATCCCAGCATTTTGGGAGGCTGAGGCAGGTGGATCACGAGGTTAGGAGTTCAAGACCAGCCTGACCAACATGGTGAAACTCCGTCTCTACTAAAAATACAAAAATTAGCTGGGTGTGATGGTGCATGCCTGCCTGTAATCCCAGCTGCTCAGGAGACCGAGGCAGGAGAATCACTTGAACCCGGGAGGCGGAGGTTGCAGTAAGCCAAGATTGTGCCATTGCACTCCAGCCTAGGCGACAGTGAGACAAAAAAAAAAAAAAAAAAAAAGAAGATGTCTGGAACTTTCCCAGATATCTCTTTCTTTCCTTGTCTGTGTCCCCTAGGCCTTGGGGTTAGGACTCAGAGCTGGGATTCCTCTGTAGGCAAGGACCAATCCTGATTCTTATTCCTTCCATATAAGCAATAATTCAATTTCTAATGTCTAAACTTAGGTTGATTTTCCACTGGGAGTTATAGCAAGAGCCACGGGTTTCTGAGAAGGGGTGAGGGATGCTTTAGGCTGCAAGTAGCAGAAATCTGCCTAGAAAATAAAGACACGTGACTTACAGATCAGAGACTGGAAGTGGGGGTTCCAGGATAGGTATGGTGGCTCAACGCTCTCATAGAGGACGTAGGCTCTGCCATCCTTAGTGTGTGGGCTTTTCCCCTTGGTCTTGTTGCCTCATGGTCTCAAGATGGTCCAGATCCCAGCCATCTCCCCATACTTTTGTTGTTGTTGTTGTTGTTGTTGTTGAGACAACGTCTCACTCTATTGCCCAGGCTGGAATGTAGTGGCGTGATCTCAGCTCACTGCAACCTCTGCTGCCCAGGTTCAAGTGATTCTCCTGCCTCAGCCACCCAAGTAGCTGGGATTACAGGCACCTGCCACTGCGCCCAGCTAATTTTTGTTGTTTTTTTGTTTGTTTTTGTTTTTTGGAGACGGAGTGTTACTCTGTCACTCAGGCTAGAGTGCAGTGGTGCCATCCCGGCTCACTGCACCTCCGCCTCCGAGGTTCAAGTGATTCTCCAGCCTCATCCTCCTGAGTAGCTGGGATTACAGTCATGTGCCACCATGCCCAGCTAATTTTGTATATTTAATAGAGACGGGGTTTCACCATGTTAGCCAGGCTGATCTCGAACTCCCGGCCTCAGGTGATCCGCCCACCTCGGCCTCCCAAAGTGCTGGGATTACAAGCGTGAGCCACCTCTCCTGGCAAGTGGGACGGCATGCTGCATGGGCTGGGAATCCCCATATGTTTCACCAGCACAGCTAAGTCATCTGCCCACTTTTAAGCCAACTGACAGCCAAGGGAATGAGTGGCAAACTGGCAACAGTGACACCCACAGGCAGGAGGCAGCCCGGGTTGGCTTGTCTCGGCCTTTTGTGGAGTCCCAACTCTGTTGTCACCCTCTCCTCCTTTATCCTCTTGCCAAAGCCAAGCTCATTTTCCCTCCACAATGAGGGGATTTTCTCCATGGTATAGCTGATTTTGGTTTTGCTTCGACGGCCAAGTTTCTTCTCCAGTGTAATTTCGGCCAGCACACTGGTCCGACCAGGCCCTACTTGTCCTCAGGACATCTTGTGGCTTACTAATTCTACTGTCTGCTTTTTCCGCCCCAGTTTCCAAAAGGGAATTGGCTGGCCTGGGTGACTTCCCTACATTTTTGAGCCAGATGACTTCAAAAATCGTTGGCCAGCCTATATGGGATCCTGGTCCAGTGAACTGTATATTTGGGGGCTTGGGGGGTGGAAGAGAGGCAGGGTCACATGGTGTCACACAGCTGCCTGGGCAGCGGTTTCCATGGAGGGGCCAGGGGTAGCACAGGTGATGGTGCAATGGCCTAGGGCATCCATAGAGGGTTGCCATAGAGATGATGGCGCAATGGCCTAGGGCATCCATAGAGGGTTCTCAGAGCCCAATAACTGTACTAGACAACAAGGCTGCTCTGTTGGGAAGAGAGACCAAGTGGAAGAACATGAGGCACCAGTCACGTGACTGCAAAAGCCACTTTGGACATTTCAGCCCCAATAGCTGCTGCGAGAACAGGAGGCCTCAGACATAGTGGAGCAGAAATAAACCAGAATACAAGACTCACGAAACTGAGGGCATCATCACATTCTTGAGTCCGAACGGCCTCAAGGCTTCCATGGCTCGAGAATGTCCCCCAGTTCCCACAGCAGAAATTCCAGTGCCTGTGGGTAGAAAGCTTGAGTTCCCTCATGAACATGGCTTTAATAGGGATTGGAAGTGTTTCTTGCCTACTAGACTTAGGATCTTGGGAAACTTTTTGGCTTTGACAGGCTGAAGAAGGGACTGTGGAGGTAGGACTATTTCTTTCTTATTCTTTTTCCTTTCTTTCTTTCTTTTTTTTTTTTTTTTTGAGACGGAGTCTCGCTCTATCACCCAGGCTGGAGTGCAGTGGCACGATCTCAGCTCACTGCAACCTCCATCTCCCAGGTTCAAGCAATTCCAGGCAGGACTATTTCAAGATAGCCACGTAACAGACAGAAAACGGGCTGGTTCTTCCAGCAAATGGAATTTTAAAATTCCTCAATGGGGCCGGGCGCGGTGGCTGACACCTGTAATCCCAGCATTTTGGGAGGCCAAGGCGGGTGGATCTTGAGGTCAGGAGATCGAGACCATCCTGGCTAACATGGTGAAACCCCATCTCTACTAAACATACAAAAAATTACCTGGGCATAGTGGTACGCACCTGTAGTCCCAGCTACTTGGGAGGCTGAAGCAGGAGGAGAATCGCTTGAACCCGGGAGGTGGAGGTTGTAGTGAGCCGAGTTCACGCCACTGCACTCCAGCCCGGGAGACAGAGCAAGACTCCGTCTCAAAAAAAAAAAAAAAAAATTAGCCATGTATGGTGATGTGTGCCTGTAGTCCCAGCTACTCAGAAAGCTGAGATGGGAGGATCACTTGAGCCCAGGAGGTCACGGCTGCAGTGAATTATAATCATGCCACTGCATTCCAGCCTGGGCAACAGAGCAAGACCCCATCTCTTAAAAAAAAAAAAAAGTTACCACTTTGGGGAAATTGCAGACTCTAAGCCTAAACTCTACTGGCCCGATACACATGGGAAAACATTTGGTCAGGATTCTGGAAGAATATCAAAGAATTCACAGGGCAGAGGAAAGCTTTGAATATTATGAATGAGGGAAAATTTCCATTCATCTCATAATTCATACTAGAGAGACTCCCAATGAATGGCACCAGCGGAGGAAAATCCTCAGACGGAGGCGAGCAGTTATCGGAGATGCGAAAATCACAGGGGAGGACGTGGCACAGAATAGCGTGGAACCCACGTCACAGCTTGCGCCCAAGAGCATCACACGGGAGAGAACCTGCGTCCTCAATGAACGGCGTTCCAAAAAAGCACAACCGCACCAAGCATCAGATAAGCCATTCTGAGCTCAGTCTTTGGAATGTAATGAATTGGGGGTGGTGATCATTTGAGAAGAAATCAGCCCTTATTCATCAGCTGATGATTCCCACTGGAGAGAGGGCGGGTGTTCGTCACGGATGACGAAGCTCTGGGGGTGCTCCGATCACATATAACACAAGAGGCTGCAGAGGGGGCCCAAGGAGGGCTGTCAGGGGGGCCTCAGGGTACACGTGACATAAAACGTTTACAAGAGGAAAACATGATGAAAAGGGCAAATTTAGAAAGTGATTTCGGGCTGGGCACTGTGGCTCGCACCTGTAATCCCAGAACTTTGGGAGGCTGAGGTGCGGCGGGGGAGGGGAATCACTTGAGGCCAGGAGTTCAAGCCTGGGCAACATAGCAAGACCCCATCTCTACCAAAAATCAAACATAAATCAATAAAACATTTTTAAAAGCTTTTCTTTTTTGGAACTTGTCCTGTTAGCACCAGCAATGGCTGTGGGGAATGCAGACACCCTTTGGGGGAGTTTGCTCAGATGACACAGTCGTGCACATGTGATCCTTGGGGCAACTCACAGGGGTGCCCTAATGCCATGTACAAGAATCCAGGCCCAGGCCAGGCGCCGTGGCTCACGCCTGTAATCCAGCATTTTGGGAGGCTGAGGCAGGCAGATCACCTGAGGCCAGGTGTTCCAGACCAGCCTGGCCAACATGTTGAAACCCCGTCTCTACTAAAAATACAAAAATTAGCCATGCATGGTGGTGTGTGCCTGTAGTCCCAGATACTTGGGAGGCTGAAGCAGGAGAATCACTTGAACCCAGGAGGCAGAGGCGGAGGTTGCAGTGAGCCGAGATCACACCACTGCACTCCAGCCTGGGTGACAGAGTGAGAATCTGTCTCAAAAAAAAAAAAAAAAAAGAGGCTCGTGGCCTCTGGGGAACACGCCCCACGAGAAACTGCGGTGGCGGCTGCTTCGTTCATTCCTTCATTCTTTTCATATCTTTGGAGCATCTGTTCTGTGCCTGGCACTACTCTGTGGGGGGATAGAGGACAGGGCAACCTTGGGGGTCAGAGGTGGGTCAGGGAAGTAGCAGCTGCTATTTCAGATTACAGGGGTGTATGTGTCCCAAGGTTCCAGAGGGGAGGGAGCTTAGGTGGGGGCTCTGGGAAAGAGGGAGGAAGACCCTGATCTAATGACTGCCTACCACGTGTCAGGCTGGCAGGTGATGTCTCACAGCAACCCTGCAAGCTTGGTCCTGTTTTCTGCACTTTGCAAATGGAGAAAATAAGGCACATGTACAGCTGGTAAGTGGTAGAGTCGGTACTGAGACTGGGTTGGCCTCACTCCAAATCCCATTTCTCTTATTTATTTATTTATTTTTAATTTTTATTTTTTTCTGAGATGGAGTCTTGCTCTGTCACCCAGGCTGGAGTGCAGTGGCGTGATCTTGGCTCACTGCAACCTCCGCCTCCTGGGTTGAAGGATTCTCCTGCCTCAGCCTCCCAAGTAGCTTGGCTTACAGGTGTGTGCCACCAAGCTTGGCTAATTTTTGTATTTTTAGTAGAGACGGGTTTCACCATATTGTCCAGGCTGGTCTCAAACTCCTGACCCTCATGATCCACCCGCCTCGGCCTCCCAAAGTGCTGGGATTACAGGCATGAGCCACTGTGCCCGGCCTCTTTTTTTTTTAAATTTTTTAGAGACAGGGTCTCACTCTGTCACCCAGGCTGGAGTGCACTGGCGTGATCATGGCTCACTGCAGCCTCAACCTTCTGGGTTCAAGCCATCCTCCTGCCTCAGCTTCCCGAGCAGCTGGGATTATAGGCATGCACCACCACACCTGGCTAATCTTTGTTTTTTGTAGAGATGGGGGTCTTACTATGTTTCCCAGGCTGGCCTCAAACTCCTGGCCTCAAGCAATCCTCCTGCCTCAGCTTCCTAAAGTGTTGGGATTACAGGTGTGTGCCACCGTGCCTGGCCCAAATCCCATTTCTTTCCACCATCACAAGGAACAGAACTGGTCCTTCAGCAGCACTGTTCCTTGGGATGTGTCTGCAGAGGCTTGGGAGACAATGAGAGGCACCCAGTAAACAGGGAGGAAAGGGGGTGGAAGGACATGTACTGGCTTTTGCAGACCCTCCTCAGGGAACAGTGAACACATTCATTCCTTCATTCACACATTTAGTCAGTTTTTTGCAGCAACAGGATCTCGTTCTGTCAGCCTGGCTGGAGTACAGTGGCACAATCATAGCTCACTGCACCCTTGAGCTCCTGGGTTTGAGCGACTGTCCCACCTCGGCCTCCTGAGTAGCTAGGACTACAGGCCACGCCACCACACTTAGCTAAGTTTTTAATATTTTGAAGAGATGGGGTCTCACTATGTTGCCCAGGCTGGTCTCAAACTTCTGGCCTCAAGCGATCCTCCCACCATGGCCTCCCAAAGTGCTGAGATTACAGGTGTGAGCCACTGTACCTGGCCATATTTAGTAAAATCCTTACTGAGCCCTATGGGGTGCCAAGCACAGCATCGAGGTGCTGGGGATATGCGTGCGTGAGGCTGACACGTGCTTACCCTCATGGGGCTTCCATCTGAGAAGGCAGGCAGGCACTCCAGCACGCTAAGTGGTGTGACAGGGGCTCATTGGGCCCCATGGAAGCTCAGAGAATGACATAACACAGACTCGCAGGGTGGAGGGAGACTTCTGGGAAGAGATAACTGCTTATGAAAGGCTGGGAAGGCCAGGTGGGATGGGGTCATGCCTGTAATCCCAGCACTTTGGAAGGCCGAGGCGGGCAGATCATGAGGTCGAGATCGAGACCATCCTGGCCAACATGGTGAAACCCCGTCTTCACTAAAAATACAAAAATTAGCTGGGTGTGGTGGCGCACACCTGTAGTACCAGCTACTCGGGAGGCTGAGGCAGGAGAATCGCTTGAACCTGGGAGGCAGAGGTTGCAGTGAGCAGAGATCATGCCACTCTGCCCTTCAGCCTGGGCCACAGAGTGAGACTCCATTTTTTTAAAAGAAAAGAAAAGAAAAGAAAAAAGGAAAGAAGGAAGGAAGGAAGGAAGGAAGGAAGAAAGAAAGAAAGAAGGAAGGAAGGAAGGAAGGAAGGAAAGAAAGAAAGAAAGAAAGAAAGAAAGAAAGAAAATGCTGGGAAGAGCCTTCTGGAAAGGTGCATGCAGGAGGGTCTGCTGGTGGCAGAGCTGAGTGATCGCAAACGCAGCTGACATGAGCCCAGTGCTGTCTGGTAACAGTATGTGGGGTGGCGGGTGGCAAGGAAAAAGGCCGGAAGCGAGACCAGGGCATCCGGGGCCCAACAGGCCTTATAAGGAGTTCAGACTGGGTCCTAGGCAATGATGGGAAACCGGTGAAAGGTGTGAAGCTGGGGGTGATGACCCGTGAAGCCCGAGGCTGCAACACAAGGGGAGAGCTGTCCAAAGGTTCGCCAAATCCTGGCCGGGCGCGACGGCTCACGCCTGTAATCCCAGCACTTTGGGAGGTGGAGGCTGGTGTATCACCTGAGGTCAGGAGTTCGCGACCAGCCTGGCCAAGGTGGTGAAACCCCATCTCTACTAAAAATACAAAAATTAGTTGGGCATGGTGGCGCATGCCTGTAGTCCCAGCTACTCGGGAAGCTGAGGCAGGAGAATCGCTTGAACCTGGGAGGCGGAGGTTGCAGTGAGCTGAGATCGCACCACTGCACTGCACTCCAGCCTGGCGACAGGGCGAGAATCTGTCTCCAAAACAAACAAACAAACAAACAAAAAAACAATTAGCCAGGCATGGTGGTGGGTGCCTGTAATCCCAGCTACTTGGCTGAGGCACGAGAATCGCTTGAACCCAGGAGGCAGAGGTTGCAGTGAGGCGAGATTACACCATTGCACTCCAGCCTGGGCAACAGAGCAAGACTCCATCTCAAAACAAAAACAAAAACAAAAACAAAACAAAAAAACAAAAGAAAAAGCAGTATGCAGGAAGGTCTGTGGGTGGCAGAGGTGAGTGATCGCAATCGCAGCTGACATAAGCCCACTGCTGTCCAAAAACAGAGGCTGTGGGGTGGCAGGCGGCAGGGAAGGAGGCTGGAAGCTGGACCAGGGCATCCTGGGCCCGACAGGCCTTATGGGTCCTGGGCAATGATGGGATATTGGTGAAGAGTGTGAGGCTGGGGGCGATGGCCTGCGAAGCCAGAGGCTGCAACACAAGGGCAGAGCTGTCCAGAGATTTGCCAAATTCGGGCAGAACGATGCAAGAGTGAGCATGTGAGTTCTGTCTTTTTTCCCTCATGAACCAAGGTTTCCAAGAGGCGCACTGAGCAGTGAGCAGGAAAGCTAGGAGCGACTAAGGGTGATCCGAGTGGGAGCTGCCAGCACCAGGTGCCAGAGCTGCGGTTTCCAGCTTTGGAGCCAACGTTCTTGAGCACACATCCCCCTCTTGTGGTCGAGAGCGGTATTGCCGCTGAAGAGAAAGGCTAGAGACCTCCTCCAGGCTCTCATCCTGAAAACCCCAAGGTATAGGCCAGGGGCTGCATCTACTTTGTGAACCCCACGAGATTTCCCACTTCTTTTTAAGAAAGATCTGATTGCCGGGCGCGGTGGCTCATGCCTGAAATCCCAGCACTTTGGGAGGCCGAGGCGGGCGGATCACAAGGTCAGGAGATCGAGACCATCCTGGCTAACACGGTGAAACCCCGTTTTTACTAAAAATGCAAAAAATTAGCCGGGCGTGGTGGCGGGCGCCTGTAGTCCCAGCTACTCGGGAGGCTGAGGCAGGAGAATGGCGTGTACCCGGGAGGCAGAGTTTGCAGCGAGCCGAGACTGCGCCACTGCACTGCAGCTTGGGCGACAGAGCGAGACTCCGTCTCAAAAAAAAGAAAAAGAAAAAGAAAAACCTGTTTTAGGCCGGGTGCGGTGGCTCACGCCTGTAATCCCAACACTTTGGGAGTCCGAAGCGGGCGGATCATTTGATGTCAAGAGTTCGAGACCAGCCTGGCCAATATGGTGAAACCCCGTCTCTACTAAAAATACAAAAATTAGCCGGGTGTGGTGGCGGGCGCCTGTAATCCCAGCTACTCTGGAGGCTGAGGCAGGAGAATTGCTCGAACCCGGGAGGCAGAGGTTGCAGTGACCTGAGATCGCACCATTGCACTCCAGCCTCTCCATAGACTCCATCTCAAAAAAAAAAAAAAAAAAAAAAAAAAAAAAAAAAAAAAATTCTGATTAATGGGGAAAATCTCCATGTATGTATACTTAAAAAAATGCTAGAAAGACACTGAAATGTTACCAGAAATTCTTTCAAGAATATGTGACTAATTTTTTTCACTTTCTTTATATGTATTTCAAAATGTTCTATTTCATGCCTGACTTTTGTTGATAAGACAAAAAATGTATTATGATTTAAAAAAAAAGAAAGGCCGGGTGCGGTGGCTCACGCCTGTAATCCCAGCACTTTGGGAGGATGAGGCGGATGGATCACGAGGTCAGCAAATCGAGACCATCCTGGCTAACACAGTGAAACCCTGTCTCTAATAAAAATAGAAAAAAATTTAGCTGGGCGTGGGGGCGGGCGCCTGTAGTCCCAGCTACTTGGGAGGCTGAGGCAGGAGAATGGCGTGAACCCGGAAGGCAGAGCTTGCAATGAGCCGAGATGGCGCCACTGCACTCCAGCCTGCGCGACAGAGCGAGACTTCGTCTCAAAATAAATAAATAAAATAAAGAATAAAATAAAGAAAAAAAAAAAAGAAAAGAGGCCAGGTGCGGTGGCTCACGCCTGTAATCTCAGCACCTTGGGAGGCCGAGGCGGGTGCATCACGAGGTCAGGAGTTTGAGACCAGCCTGAACAACATGATGAAATCCCATCTCTCTACTAAAAATACAAAAATGAGTCAGGCTTGGTGGCGCGCGCCTATAATCCCAGCTATTTAGAGGCTAAGGCAGAAGAATTGCTTGAACCCAGGAGGCAGAGGTTGCAGTGAGCCGAGATCGCGCCATTGCACTCCAGCCTGGGCAACAGAGCAAGACTCTGCTCAAAAAAAAAAAATTTGGCTGGGCGCAGTGGCTCAGGCCTGTAATCCCAGCACTTTGGGAGGTCAAGGCGGGCAGATCACCTGAGGTCAGGAGTTCGAGACCAGCCTGACCAACATGGAGAAACCCAGTCTCTACTAAAAGTACAAAATTAGCTGGGCATGGTGGCACATGCCTGTAATCCCAGCTATTCCGGAGGCTGAGGCAGGAGAACCACTTGAACCCAGGAGGCAGAGGTTGTGGTGAGCCGATTGCCCCATTGCACTTCAGCTTGGGCAACAAGAGCGAAACTCCCCCCCCCAACCCCCGCCCCCCAAAAAAAAGAAAGAAAGAAAGAAAAGAGACCAGGCATGGTGGCTCATGCTTGTAGTCTCAGCACTTTGGGAGGCTGAGTGGGGAAGATGTTGTGAGGCCAGGAGTTTGAGACCAGCATGGATGACATAGCCAGATCCGTGTCTCAAAAAAAAAAAAAAAAAAGAAAAAGAAAAAGAAAAAAAGAAAGAAAGAAAAAGAAAAGAAAATGAAAAAAGAGCAGAAGTGACAGACAAGTGGCCCGAGAGGGGACTAAGGTGGAGGCAGGTCCCGGTGAGGAGCCGCTGCCTGGCCATCTCCCGCACTCTTCCAAACCTGGTGGTGACAACACCACGCCAGGATTCCCGAAGGACACCCTCCCCGTGTGCCTCTCCAGACACATCCTTCGTGTCCCTTCAGCTCACACATATGTGGCCTCTCTCGGCCATGACCTTGGCAGTCCCTGCCCCTAGGCCTTTTTCTCACGTGCTCCCCTTCCCCTCAAAGTCACATTGACCTGGTCAATTTTTTTTTTTTTTTTTTTTTTGTGAGACAGTCTTGCTCTGTTGCCCAGGCTGGAGCAACCTCCGCCTCCTGGGTTCAAGTGATTCTCCTGCCTCAGCCTCCCGAGTAGCTGGGATTACAGGCACGTGCCACCATGCCCGGCTCATTTTTGTATTTTTAGTAAAGACGGGGTTTTACCATGTTGGCCAGGCTGGTCTCGAACTCCTGACCTCAGGTGATCCGAGGTCACTTGGCCTTCCAAAGTGCTGGGATTACAAGCATCAGCCACTGTGCCCGACCTGATCACTTCTTTCTTCCTTTCTGGTGTTTGATCTCTTTATCCCAAATCTCTAAATTCCCAAACTTCTTGCCCATTAGCCACAACTCTCAGAAATGGACCTCATAGGGCAGGGGACACAGCCTCTTTGTTCTGACGATAAAAGCAGGTGTTTACCCAGCACTGGTTGGTGCTGTTGGCATAGACTCTGAAAGCTCTCAAGCTCTCTGGGCTCACGTCCCAGGTTTCTCCCCACCCCCACCTGGTGTGTTGCATGAACTGGAGCCAGTCACCTCCCTGGGCCTCTATTTCCTCAGCTCTGAAACAGCAATGCGAACAGCACAGTTTCAGGGGGCTATTCTGGAGCATTATATATGCTCATAGATGGGCCTGGCACAAAGTAAGTCCTCAGTAAATGTCAGCTACTCTTATTTCCTAATACCCTGTATTCATCTCTTCATCCTCCTTCCTCGTAATTATCCACTTTGCCATTTCTATTCCTGTCCATCAAAGCTTCTCCCAGTGTCTTTCCTGATCACCTGTGTCCCCTCCTCTCCTACTGCTGACATGCACCCCGGGCCATTTTCCTTACCAAGACCTCCCATCCCTCATCCTTCAAATGTCTGCTTATCTCTTGCCTCCTCTTGGAAACCTTCAGATCCCATGTAGCACCTTGGGCATTTTTGTATTTAGAAGCCCATCTTTTGACACCCACTCCATGATAATTTAACACCAGCAGTTCACCAGACCTGGGGTTGGCTGCCTTGGGGCCGGCAGTGTGGTTTAGGAGAAAGAGCGCTGAGCCGGGGGCACAGGGACCATCTCTGCATGGGCTCTGCCACCAGCTCCTCCGACCACAGTGCAGGTGGCCCTTCCTGGGTCTGCATCTTATGGTAAGGAGGAACTTTAGGGCTGCAGGGAACTCTAACAGCCCGTAGTTTTGAATCCAGCACTTCCTGAGCCCCCAGCATGGGCTACGGTGTGTGCTGCGTGCTTTTCTCTGTTCATTCCACAAATTTCAATTGAGCCAATATTGGCTGTACCCTGTCCTAGGTGATGGGGCTGCAAGGGAGATCAGGACAGACTGTGACATCCTTCATAGAACAGACATAGTTAAATATTACAGACTTGTTTGGAGGTAGGTCTCAGTGCTCCAATGTTTGCAGATTTTGACCAGCTATTTTGGGAACGTTTCACTGTCAACAGGTAGGACTGGCAGAGCCACCAGGTGAGCCCAGGTCTGAGTGACTTTGAGAGTGGCTCACTCTCCAGGCACCCTCCCTGGACAGGGGTGAGTCTGATGCCTTCTCGTGGGGAGATCAGCCTCCGACGGGTGGGGTGTGGAGGTGATAGGTCAGAGGTGCCTGGATAGGAAGTGACTCTGCCATCACTTCCTGTGTGAGCTGAGGCCTGGGATGAGGATGGGGCAATCGATGGGGAAGTGGGGAGCACTGTGCTGTGGGGTGGGCGGGATGCGGACATATCTGTGTTTCTGCTGTGTCTCCTGTTCCTCCTCTGGGATTGGGACTATTTCCATCCTGCTGACCCCTTGCCACTCACACTTGGGGGGCTGCCTCTTGGGTTAGAACTTCCACCCCCGCGGTCTGTTGTTCACTGACCATTACCGTCATTGTAATACTCCATGATGTTGTTCAGGGTCTCCATAAAGATGTCCTCCCTGGCCTTCTGAAGTTGGCTCTGCTTCTCCCAGTCCTCTACTCCTTCCACGTGTCTCCATGGTCCCAGGGGCTCAGCCTTCCTGTCTTCACTGTTGTAGTGGAAGAAGGCACGGTCATTGAGGAAGACAGTGCCCTGCAGCCTGTGGGTGCCTTTGCCAGGCCTGGACAGCCCAGTGTAGAGATAGGTCAGAGAGTAATGACCTGCAAAAGAAAAGACTCTGAGGGCTGGGGTCCATGCAAGTGTGTCCCACTGTGGGGCTGCGGAGGGCCAGGAGGGGAGGCCTGGCCACTGGCCTCTTCATCCCCAGCTCTCTCCTCTGCCATCAGCTTCACACCATCGGAGCCTCACTCAAGGAAACAGGCTCTACATTCACGCTGGGGATGATATTTCAGAGACCATTCTGTGTCTTCACTACAGAATTTAATCTGCTTGGCACAGAAGAAGATAACATTTCTCAGCCTCCTTATAGATAGATTGGAACCATACGACTGAGCTTTGTCAAACAAGAATGTGACTGGAAGTGACTGATGTCTTTCTTCTGGTCCAAGACCCTACCACCTGGCTTTCCCCTACTGTCTCTTATCCCTTTTGTTGATGACTATGGAGACCACAGGATGAAACAGAAGAGTCCCAAGATGCAAACAGCCTGGATCCCTGAGTCACCCTGTGGAGGAGAGGAAACTTGCCCAATCTGCATTGAACTTAACATGAGAAATAAACATTTCTAGTCTAACCGGACAAATACATATAGTTAGAAAGTGTAGGGAGGTGGATTTACTAGAAAACTCAAGAAGTGACCTAGAATGGATCAGCATAGGGTAAGGCTAGGAGACCTCTCAGAATTCCTGGCATTGTACCTTGCAGTTTGGTACAAGATGGAAGTTGAGAGAGTGGGACATTTCCACAATTAGTTCCATAGTTAATTTAGAATATAATTTACACGAGTGTTAGTAACGTTGGAGGTCATATGGCAGATTTCTAATTTAAGTACTGAAGTCATTCTTGCTCATGAATTTCTGAATGTGATTAGCTTTTAAATCAGTAGACCTTGAGTAAAACAGATTACCCTCTACAGTGTGGATGGGCCTCATCTAATCAGTGGAAGGCATCAAGAGAAAAGGCTGAGGTCCCCCCAGAGAAGAAAGAATTTTGCTTCCAGACTACCCTTGGACTCAGGACCGCAACACCAACTCTTTCCTGGGTCTCCAGCCTGCTGGCTTGCTTTGCTGATTTAGGACTTTTAGCCCTCAGAATTGTATGAGCCACAAGAAATATTAAATAAAACTCCTCCCTTTCTCTCTTTTGTATACACACACACGTATATAATTAGTGTATATACACAGTGTATATTCATATATACATATATGCATGTGTATACAATGTATATTAGTTTTGTTTCTCTGGAGAACCCTGAATAATTAAGATTTTGGTGCAGAATGGGATTAATATTATAAATGTGATTATTATAAAACTAACATGAAACACCTATTCTGACAACTTGTAAATGTCATAAATTTTTAACTCACACAACTGAGAAGCCATTCGCTTCCATGTCTTTATCCTGCACATTCTCATGCCACAGCCTCCTTCCCCTATCCTAGAAGTGACTCTTGATCTCCCCAAGCTCCCACTGTCTTCTTTTCGGGCCACTAGCCTTCCAGACCCACTGCAGCTGTGTCTGAGTGTGGGGTGAGGGCATGGGTTTCCTTCTAGCACCATCCCTCCAGCCGACCTCCCTTCCCACTTTCCCCTTGGGGCTGCTCTCTCTTTCCCTCAGCGTCAGGCAGGTGTACCCAGCCATCGGAAGGAGGGAAGGAACAGGAGCAGAAGCAGCTCCAGGCATGTGGTTCCTGCTCCGTCCTGGCTCTCTACCCCAAGCAGGTCGCTTGGTCTTTGGAGTCTTTGTTTTCACGTAAACTAAGGGGTTTTAGATTCAGATTCCTGAAGGTCTTATTTTGGGTGAGGGCAGAGGCTCCCTGAATGCTCCTGGAAGTGTGTGAGCTGAGGGAGTTGACAGCCTTGGGCACCCGTTCCTGCCCTATACCAGGGAATCCCAGCTGCATCCAGCCCTTCTCCCAGCCACATGTCCTGTTCCTCACCTCCTTCCAGTCCTCTCCAGCATCCATCCTTTGCTTTCCCTACTCACCATCTTGGGTCTCCTGGGGGATAGCAGGACCCAGAAGGTGCAGCAGAGACAGCAGGACAGGCACCATTCTTACCATTGTGTCTGCTTGGAGGGTTCTGGGCCGGAGGCACAGGTATTATCCTGGGTCCTGGGGCCATGCCCAGGGGAGGTGAATCTACAGGCCAATGGGAGTGCCAGGCCGGGCTCCTCCCCTGACAGTAAGAAAGAAGTATGCACAAGCCAGGCTGGGCAGAGATTGTGACCAGTGAGTCTATACACAGGATATGCAAATTCAGAGCTGAGACAGTTGATCTCTGGACTGAGGCTTTGTGTGTGCCTGGGGCGGAAGGATGCCAGTGTGTGGGAGGTGTGTGTGATGGGTGGCAGGTGCCTGGGATGTGTCGCCCTTCCAGTCTATTATGACACCCTCTGGGGTCACTTGGGTGTTGTCAGACCACACTTCATCTCTGCCTTCTGGAAAAAGCCTCAACATGTCCAGGACGTGGACCTGGGTAGACCCCAGCTGGGGTGAGACCCTCACTCTCCTCCCACACCTGATCCTGCCAGAGCTGTCTGGAGGACATTCACATTCCCATCTCTCCCTCCTTCCTTTCTGTGCCTGTGGAATCCCAGCCTTCCATGATGGAAGCAGAAAGAGCCGCATCCTCCTTTTGCAGCCTCCCTGGCAATAGAAGGAGCAGGTGTGCACAAGGTTTATGCTCAGCAAGCCGAAGCTACTGCCTTGGATATCGGGTCAAGTGTTAGGGAAACAAAGAGGGGGGCACAGTGGACAATGTTTTCTGGTGGTCTTGGCAGGGGCTGCAACTGCCAGCTCCCGGGGGCACTGGGGCTGCAGTAGCTGCGGGGGCTTCTGAGTTCCAGTCCCTGGGGATGTTGTAGTTCCCGTGCTGTGGCCTCTGCTGCCCCCTGCTGGCAGCTTCTGTGTGTTTACCAGGCCGGTTGCTGGTGTGATTTTGACTGTTGCGCTCCTCTGGAATTCTGAGCCTGGGTTCTCCATCCTTTCTGTGGATTCTGAGAGCTAACCAATAAATACGTTTATTTTCTGCTTAAGGTCAGAACTGCGTCAGAACTGCATGACGTTTCTAGTAACAAATGCTCCTGGCGGATGCGGAGATTGGTACAAGGATTGTTTCCAGGCAGTAGTTACTCAGGGAAATGGAGGGCTGGGAAGCTGAGATTGGTTACGGGGCCAGATTGGGGCTGAACGCAGTGAAAACACAGGGGTCTTGGGGGATCCTGGCAGGCCTGGTGTGCAGTGATAACTTCAACAGTTGGCTGAGGTATCTGTTGTGGTAGATTGGAATGAAGTGCCCATTGAAGGTGCTGACTTAAAAAAAAGTCACAAAGCCAGGCGCGGTGGCTTAAGCCTCTAATCCCAGCACTTTGGGAGGCTGAGGTGGGAGGATCACAAGGTCAGGAGTTCGAGACTAGCCTGGCCAATATGGTGAAACCCCGTCTCTACTAAAAATACAAAAATTAGCTCGGTTTCGTGGCGTGTGCTTGTAATCTGAGCTACTCCGGAAGCTGAGGCAGGAGAATCGTTTGAACCCGGGAAGCGGAGGTGGCAGTGAGCCGAGATTGCGCCACTGCCCTCCAGCCTGGTGACAGAGCGAGACTCCGTCTCAAAAAAAAAAAAAGTCACAAAATGGGTTATTGGGTTATTTAATTTAAAAGGAGAGCTTGGGTCAGGCTCAGTGGCTCACACCTGTAATCCTAGCGCTTTGGGAAGCTGACGTGGGAAAATCTTTTGGGGCCAGGGATTCTAGACCAGCCTGGGCATGGCAGCAAGACCTCACCCCTACCCAAAAGAAAAAAAAAAATTAGCCAGGCATGGTGACGTGTGCCTGTAGTTGCAGTTACACAGAAGGCTGAGGCAGGAGGATCACTGGAACCCAGCTATGATGGTGCCACTGCATTGCAGCATGGGTGACAGAGTGAGGCTCAGTCTTTTTTTTTTTTAGAGGGAGTCTTGCTCTGTTGCCCAGGCTGGAATGCAATGGCACAATCTCAGCTCACTGCAACCTCTGCCTCTCGGGTTCAAGCGATTCTCCTGCTTCAGCCTCCTGAGTAGCTGGGATTACAGGTGCCTGCCACCATGCCTGGCTAATTTTTGTATTTTTAGTAGGGATGGGGTTTCGCCATGTTGGCCAGGCTGGTCTCCAACTTCTGACCTCAAGGATCTGCCCGACTTGGCCTCCCAAAGTGCTGGGATTACAGGCGTGAGCCACCGCACCCGGCTGGGAGGTCTATATTTGGGCTGAGTCCTAGAGCCTATGCTTTCCAGGCAGAGCCAACACAGAGGAAGCAGGTAAGGGAGAGGCTTTGTGTGGGGTTGGAGGTGGCTGCTGCAGGACAGGGCACAGCACAGCCACAGTGGCCTCACTCCGATTGGCTTCACTGGCTCTCACAGTACAGATCCCCTCAGGCAAGACCCCAAATGCAGTAAAAAGTAGATTCTTCTACAGCGAGACCCAGTGAGGAAACAGCTGGTGCACAGACTAGTAGAAAAATAAAGTGACTGGAATCACAGCGTTGCAGCCTCTGAGGCCAAAGGCTCCAGGGATTGGGTTAAGAAGCAGTCCTGTGCTGCCCCCAGGACTGTGGTGGGAGCAGCGGCAAAGTGGCAGTTCCTGGGACTGGGGCAGGCCGGGCAGATTCCTCAATCCTTTTGTGGAGGTGAAGGCAACTCCATCTTGGATGCTGATCGCCACGTTGACTTATCATTAACCCTAGTTCCGGGAAGGCCTCTGAGATTTTATTTTTTTGAGATAGAGTCTCACTCTGTCATCCCAGCTGGAGTACAGTGGCCCGATAGCAGCTCACTGCAACCTCTGCCTCCTGGGTTCAAGCAATTCTCCTGCCTCAGCCTCCTGAGTAGCTGGGATTACAGGCGCCCATCACTACACTCGGCTAACTTTGTATTTTTAGTAGAGAAGGGGTTTCACCATGTTGGCCAGGCTGGTCTTGAACTCCTGGACGTCAGGTGATCTGCCTGCCTCGGCCTGCCAAAGTGCTGGGAATACAGGCATTAGCCACTGTGCCTGCCCTAGACTGCCTTTGTATGACTAACAGATTAGCCACAAGATTAGAAATTATGGTTTAGGAGTCATGCAGCTGGAGGCTACAAAATTCTGACCCTTCCTAACCCACTCCTAAAATCAGTGCTTGAAATTTTTTTTTTTTTTTTTTGAGATAGAGTTTCGCTCTTGTCACCCAGGCTGGAGTGCAATGGTGTGATCTCAGCTTACTGCAACCTCTGCCTCCCGGGTTCAAGCAATTCTCCTGCCTCAGCCTCCCGAGTAGCTGGGTTTATAGGCGCCCACCACCATGCCTGGCTAATTTTTTGTATTTTTAGTAGAGAGAGGGTTTTGCCTCAGGTGCTCTGCCCACCTTGGCCAAAGTGCTGGGATTACAGGTGTGAGCCACCGTGCCCAGCCTGGTGCTTGAGATATTTTGCAGACCCTGCACTTGATGGATCAGCTGGCACCACCCAGATGGATAAACTGGCTCAACCATCTTGTGGCCCCACCACCCAGGAACTGACTCAGCGCAAGAGGACAGCTTCAACTCGCTGGGAATTCATCTTCAACTCAAACAATCAAAACTCGACTCACTGGCCTTCCCCCATACACCAAATTATACTTAAAAACCCTGATCCCCGAATGCTCAGGGAGACTGATTTGAGTAATAATAAAACTCAGGTCTCCAGCACAGCTGCCTCCGTGTGAATTATTTTCCAAGGCAATTCTCCTGTCTTGATAAATCGGCTCTGTCTAGGCAGCGGACAAGGTGAACCCGTTGGGCAGTTCTACTCTTCCTTGGGCCCCTCAGCTTCCTTGGACTTTGGGGATAGGTTTGCATAGACCTGCCACCTCGGAACATCCTTCCTCCTATTGTAACCGCCCAAGGGGTTCACCTTGCCCGCAGCCTAGACAGAGATCAAGACAGGGGAAGTGCAATAGAGAAAGATAATTCACCCAGGGCCAGCTGTGCCAGAGACTGGAGTTTTATTATTACTCAAATCAGTCTCCCTGAGTCGGGGATCAGACTGTGTTTTTTTTTTCTTCTTTCGAGACAGAGTCTCTCTCTGTTGGCCAGGCTGGAGTGCGGTGGCGCAATCTCTGCTCACTGCAACCTCCACCTCCCAGGTTGAAGCAATTCTCCTATCTCAGCCTCCCTAGTAGCTGGGACTACAGATACCCACCACCACGCCCAGCTAATTTTTGTATTTTTAGTAGAGAAAGAGTTTCACCACATTGGCCAGGCTGGTCTTGAACTCCTGACCTCAAATGATCCACCCACCTCAGCTTCCCAAAGTGCTGGGATTACAGGCGTGAGCTTTTACAGAGTTTTTAAGGATAATTTGATGGGTAGGGGACCAGTGAATGGGGAGTGCTGGCTGGTTGGCTGGGGTTTGAAATCACAGGGAGTCAGAAGCTGTTCTCTTCTGCTGAGTCAGTCCCTGGGTGGGGGCCACAGATCTGGTTGACAAGTCCAGGTGGGGCCATCCGGTTGATAGAAATGCAAAAACCTGAATAGCCATCTCAAAAGGCCGATCTTAGGTTCACAATAGTGATGTCACCTTCAAGAGTGATTGGGGAAGTTGCAAATCTTACTACCTCCAGAATAATGGCTGGTAATACTTAGAATTCCAGCCCTTCTTATTCTAACTTCATGGCTGGTGGCCTTTCTTTCATTTTACAAGAACAATTTAGCTTTGGGGAAGGGCTATTATGTTTAGTTTAAACTACAAACTAAATTCTTTCCCAAGGCTAGTTCCGCCTACACCCAGGAATGGATGACAGTTTAGATGTTAGAAGCAAGATGGGGTTGGTTAGGTCTGATGTGTTTCGCTGTTACGATTTCCTTAGTTATAATTTGCAAAGGCGGTTTCACTGTGTTCCCACCAGGGGTTGTGGAAAGGGAAGGTCGGGTGTCAGAAAAGGGTCTTTCAGGCTAGAGTGAGGCCTCTATTCTTGGGGTGGGTGGTTGGAGACCAGGACAGAGGAGTGCCCCCGTTTAGACATTGCCTTGTGAGGGCTGGCCTCTGGCTATCCTAAACACAACAAGCCTCGCCCCCACTTATCCTCACCTGGGGCTCCTCTTCCTTCAAGGCTGGGGCACCCGAGGAAGGACATGGATGATGACACAAAAGCAACTCTCATTTCCTACATGTCCTTGAGTTTCAGGCATGGGTACTGCTTCTCCGAAGACCCCTGAATACAGGGACACAGGTGCAGTCACATGACTTAGGCCTTTCTTTTCTGTTTTTTGAGTCGGAGTCTCACTCTGTCCCCCAGGCTGGAGGGCAGTGGTGCATTCTTGGCTCACTGCAACCTCCACCTCCTGGGTTCAAGCGATTCTCCTGCCTCAGCCTCCTGAATAGCTGGATTACAGTTGCCCGCCACCACGCCCAGCTAATTTTTGTATTTTTAGTAGAGATGGGGTTTCACCATCTTGGCCAGACTGGTCTTGAACTCCTGACCTCATCATCCACCTGCCTCGGCCTCCCAAAGTGCTGGGATTACAGGCATGAGCCACTGCACCCGGCCACTTTAGGCCTTTAACTCTGCCATAACTCCTTTTCTTTAAAACATTGATTTTTTTTCTTTGATTTTTGAGACAGGGTCTTACCATGTCACCTAGGCTGGAGTGCAGTGGCCCGTCCCAATCTTGGCTCACTCTGTAACCTCCACACCCCAAACTCAAGGGATCCTCCCACCTCAGCCTCCAGAGTCCCAAATAGCTGGGACCACAGGCGCATGCCACTACATCTGACTATTTTTTTATTTTTTGTATTTTTAGTACGGAGAGTCTTGCTATGTTGCCCAGGCTGGTCTAGAACTCCTGAGCTCAAGAATCCGCCCACCTCGGCCTCTCAAAGTGCTGGGACTATAGGCCTGAGCCACTGTGCCCGGTCTGGAGTCCGCATTTTTAACTAGATCTCAGGTCATTTGTGTGCACACTGAACTTTGAGAAGCTCTGATTTATTTATTTATTTAGACAAAGTCACACTCTGTCACCCAGGCTGGAGTGCAGTGGCGAGATCTCAGCTCACTGCAACCTCTGCCTCCCAGGTTCAAGTGCCTCTCCTGCCTCAGCCTCCAAGTAGCTCCAAGATTACAGGTGCCCACCACTACGCCTGGCTGATTTTTGTATTTTTAGTAGAGACCAGGTTTCACCATGTTGGCCAGGCTGGTCTTGAACTCCTGACCTCAGATGATACACCCGACCTCAAATGATCAGCCCATCTTGGCCTCCCAAAGTGCTGGGATTATAGGCATGAGCCATTGTGCCCAGCCCAAGAAGCTCTGATTTAAAATGCAGTACTCAATAAATTGATGAAGGTAGTTGAAACAATCTCTAATATATGTGACAGTTTAGAGTTTATAAAATAATTCCATATTTGTTATTTCATTTTATCTTTTTTTTGTTTTGTTTTTTTTGAGACAAGAGTCTCACTCTGTCACCCAGGCTGGAGTACAGTGGTGCAATCTCGGTTCAGTGCAACCTCCACCTCCTGGGTTTAAGTGATTCTCCTGCCTCAGCCTCCTGAGTAGCTGAGATTACAGGCGGCTGCCATCACATCTGACTAATTTTTGTAATTTTAGTAGAGATGGGGTTTCACCATGTTGGTCAGGCTGGTCTTGAACTCCTGACCTCAGTCAATCTACGGCCTCAGCCTCCCAAAGTGTTGGGATTACAGGCGTGAGCCGCCGCACCCAGCCTACTTGAGTAGTTTCCTTTTTTTTTTTTTTTTGAGGTGGAATCTCGCTCTGTTGCCAGGCTGGAGCGCAGTGGCATGATCTCGGCTCATTGCAACCTCCTCTTCCTGGGTTCAAGTGATTCTCTTGCCTCAGCCTCCTGAGTAGGTGGGATTACAGGCGCCTGCCACCACGCCCAGCTAATTTTTTTGTATTTTTATTAGAGATGGGGTTTCACCGTGTTAGCCAGGATGGTCTCGATCTCCTGACCTCATGATCTGCCCGCCTTGGCCTCCCAAAGTGCTGGGATTACAGGCGTGAGCCACCACGCCCGGCCAAGGATCTTTTTTTTTTTTTTTGAGATGGAGTCTCACTCTGTCACCCGGGCTGGAATGCAGTGGCACCATCTCAGCTCACTGCAACCTCCGCCTCCTGGGTTCAAGCAATTCTCTTGCCTCAGCCTCCCGAGTAGCTGGAATTACAGGTACGTGCCACCATGCCTGGTTAATTTTTGTATTTTTAGTGGAGATAGGGTTTTGCCATGTTGGCCAGGCTGGTCTCAAACTCCTGACCTCAGGTGATCCGCCCACCTCTGACCCCCAAAGTGTTGGGATTACAGGCGTGAGCCACTGCGCTGGGCCCGATTAAGTATCTTTAGATGGGAAGATGATCCTGGAGTATCCAAGTGGGCTCTAGAAGATGCAATTAGAAGTGTCAGTATAAGAGAGAGAGAAGAAGATCTGAGACGGATACCTAGAGAAAGCAATGTGGGAGCTGGGCATGGTGGCTCACGCTGTAATCCCAGCACTTTGGGAGGCTGAGGCACATGGATCACTTGAAGTCAGGAGTTCGAGACCAGCCTGACCAACATGGCGAAACCCCCAAAAATACAAAAATTAGCCAGGTGTGGTGGCAGGCACATGTAATCCCAGGTACTCGAGAGGCTGAGGGATGAGAACTGCTTGACAGCCCATGGGGCGGAGGTTGCCGTGAGCTGGGATCATGCCATTGCATGGTAGCCTGGGCAAAAGAGCAAGACTCTGTCTCAAAAATAAAATAATAAGGCCGGGCGAGGTGGCTCACGCCTGTAATCCCAGCACTTCGGGAGGCCGAGGTGGGCGGATCACGAGGTCGAGAGATCGAGACCACCCTGGCCAACATGGTGAAACCCCGTCTCTACTAAAAATACGAAAAAAGCCGGGCATGGTGGCAGGCGCCTGTAATCCCAGCTACTTGGGAGGCTGAGGCAGGAGAATCGCTTGATTCCGGGAGGCAGAGGTTGCAGTGAGCCAAGATTGCACCATTGCACGCCAGCCTGGGCAAAAAGAGTGAAACTCTGTCTCAAAAAAAAAAAAAATTAATTAATAAAATAAAATAAAATAATATAAGTCAGCGGGCGGTGGCTCATGTCTGTAATTCCAGTACTTTGGGAGGCCGAGGCAGGCGGATCACCTGAGGTTGGGAGTTTGAGGCCAGCCTGACCAACATGGAGAAAACCCGTCTCTACTAAAAATACAAAATTAGCTCGGTGTGGTGGCACATGCCTGTAATCCCAGCTACTTGGGAGGCGGAGGCAGGAGAATCGCTTGAACCCAGGAGGCAGAGGTTGCAGTGAGCCAAGATCGCTCCATGGCACTCCAGGCTGGCCAACAAGAGTGAAACTCTGTCTCAAAAATAAAATAAAATAAAATAAAAAAACACAGATCTGGCCACATTAATTTTCCGTGAAAAAATCTGTCAGTGGCACATTAATGCCTGTAAGATGATGCCAAACTCCTTGCCTGGCCTAAGGTGCTCTTCACCGTCTGGTCCCTCATCTTCTCCCTCATGCTCAAATACACAAACATACATGCACACATTGACACTCCTATGTTCACAATCGCTCTCTCACACACACTCACACTCACTTGAGCCATGCTGCACTACAGAATTCCTATGATTGGGCTGTTTTAGCTTCTGTGAGTTTCATGAGCTCCTGCAACGTCTCTCATAGAAAGAAAGTTGTTTCATCTCAACACATGTGTGGCAAAAACTGGTTTGTTCAGCATGGAATAGAAAATGGTTCTGCTGCTGCGCACAGTGGCTCATGCCTGTAATCCCAGCACTTTGGGAGGCCAAGGCAGGAGGATCACCTGAGGTCAGGATCTTTCCTTTAAAAGAACTGATCGTTGAAACCATGACGGTGAAATTCCACATTTAAACATATTTGTACCTCAACTCATGTTTTTCAATATCATGAAAAGTCCATCCAGGCCAGGCACAGTGGCTCACACCTGTAATCCCAGCACTTTGGGAGGCTGAGGTGGGCAGATCACAAGGTCAGGAGTTTGAGACCAGCCTGGCCAACATGGTGAAACCTCGTCTCTGCTAAAAATACAAAAATTAGCTGGGCATGGTGTCAGATACCTCTAATTCCAGCTACTCCGTAGGCTGAGGCAGGAGAATCATTTGAACCTGAGAGGCAGAGGTTGCAGTGAGCCGAGATGGCGCCACTGCACTTCAGCCTGGGCAACAGGGTGAGACTCCGTCTCAAAAAAGTCCATCCACAAAAAATGCATATTTTTACATAAATGATTATTACAAATTTCTAACAATATGTGACATTTCAATATACATGATTATGTTGACATTACGCAGCTGTAAAAGAGAACAAGGCAGCCCAGGCCTGGTGGCTTATGCCTGTAATCCCAGCACTTTGGGAGGCCAAGGCGGGCAGTTCACTTGAGATCAGGAGTTCAAGACCAGCCTGGCCAACATGGCGAAACTCCGTCTCTACTAAAAATATTATACAAAAAAATTAGGCGTGGTGGCATGCGCCTGTATTCCCAGCAACTCGGGAGGCTGAGGCAGGAGAATCGCTTGAACCCAGGAGGCGGAGGTTGCAGTGAGCCGAGATCACAGGACTGCAGTCCAGCCTGGGACGACAGGGCTAGACTCCTTCTCAAAAAAAAAAAAAAAGAAAGAAAGAAAAAGAAAAGAACAACGCGGCTCTGCGAGTACTGACACAAATCCCCAGCATAAAAAGTGAAAAATGCACACCTTTGTGGAAAAGTGTGAATAGTCTGCTCCCATTTCTATTAGCAAACACACCTGTGGGCACACTGAGGTTTCTGTCCAGTCTGGAAGGGGAGGGCGGGGCCTTCCCGGGAGTGAAGGGGATGGGGCCGACCCGGACCCTCCAGGGAACGCCCTTGAGTAACTCGCGCACTTGGGACCCCGTTTCCACCCAGGACCACAGGCTCAAGATGGCCTGGTAGATGCAGCCGGCACGCGCCTCTCCTCCGACGGGAACAGAAGGAGCCGGTAGGTTTTCACACTTGCAGCAGATCCGCTAAGAGAACGAGGGATTTAGCTGAGAAGCCACTGGGAGCCCGAGGAGTGGAGCAGAGGTACCCAGGCAGCCTGCGCGCAGAAATCGGATCGGCGGGGACGGCCTGCAGCCCCCGCTCGCGGGGAAAGGGTGAGTGAGAGACCCCGGGGCTCCGCAGTCCCCCTACTGACTTCCACAGCCCCCCGACCCTCGCGGGCCTCCAGAATGGGCAGCGGCCGAGAGATTCCCCAGCGGCATTGCAGGAGCCCACGTGGAGCCCACGGGCTTCCCTGCCCTGAGCAGCTGGAGCTGCAGCCCCCGCCACCCCGAGAGTCCAGCCCCGAGGGCAGCTCCTGCCTTGCCTGCGGTTACCGCCGCCGCCAGCTGAGGGCCAAGGAGGGAGAGGGGAGGCCAGGCGCTCTCAGGAGTCCCAAAGGACAAATAACCTCGCCGCTGCCGCGGGACCCAGACGCGAGCCAACTGCTCGCCCGCCCTGCCCCGCCTGAGCTTTCCGCCGGCAGCCTGGGGCCCAGCCCTTCCCTGTCTGTCACAGCCAGAGCCCAAACCCCGGGGGCCTGAGGACAGTCCGCTGGCGGTTCCGTCCCGCGAGGACTGGAGCACAGGGGCCTGGGGATTGGTGGCTGCGGGTTTTGTCCGTCAACGTTGGCGGCTGAACACTCCTCCCCGGGGTCTGAGGTCTGGGGCACAGCCTGCCGATACCACCACGGACAGGCCAGGGGACTCGCTTGCCCCTCCCACCCATCAACACCTGCTGCCCCCGGGCCTGAGATTAGCCGCATGCCCAGCCAGGGACTGTCACTACCAGCATTCGAGCAGGGCACCTAGACGCCCACGAAGAGACCCACAAATCGCTACCCTGAACCCACTAACGCCAGGGCCAGTGTACACTGCTCTGGGGCTCAAGAACAGGCAAGCACAGTCTCCACTAATAACCACACCCTAAGTCACCCAAGTAATGTACAGAGCCTACACTTCTACCTCAAACCAAAGCCAAGATCCCCTACTTAACCACATCATATCTACATCTTCAGGAAGAAGTCCTCCCCTACAAAGCGAATTCACAAACGGAAGAAGTGACTATTCCACAGGATGCGCAGATCTCAACGGAAGGACCCAGGAGGCATGAAAAAGCAAGGAAATGTGACGCCTTCAGAAGAAACCAGTAATTCTCCAGCAACAGATCCCCATCCAAAAGAAATTCAGGAAAGCTCAAACAGAGAATTGAGCAGAGAATTGACCGGACTGATTGTAAAGAAGGTCATCAGCATGGAAGAGTCTTTTGAACAACAACATAAAGAAATGAGGAAAAGAGGTGGGGAGATATATGAGATGATTACCTGCCAGAAAGAGGTTTTAAAATTCAACAGAAGAGTATTTCTGGAACTGAAGAAATCATTGGATGAAATACAAAGTACAGTCAAAAGCTTCAATGATAGACTAGAACAAATAGAAGAAAAACTCTCAGGGCATAAAATCTGAAGCATTTTTCTCACTTTAAAGATTCATGGGTTGTACTCTGGCCATTAATGTGAACAAAACCTGTTGGGTTAGTTCTTATTCTGGGGTCTTGGGTAATCGTTAGAGCGAAATAAAAATAATTTCCCTTAGAGATGGTCGATTTTGCAAGATTAGTTATCATCCAGCAGTTAGGTAAAGATGATCTGATTCAGTTACTGAATCTGATCAGTACTGAATTCAGTACGCACAGGAATCCTAACAGGTGAATGTAGCTGAAGTACATTGTCATGGTCAAAAAAAGCCACTCTCTCTAACAGATTGCCCACACAGCTACATGTCAGCCCTCCTCGCTGCAAACCTGACAAACACTGTAGCATTTTATTATTTATTTATTTATTATTTAGAGATGTGGTCTTTCTGTACCCAGGCTGGAATGCAGTAGTGCAATTTCACTGCAGCCTCCATTTTCCGAGCTCATGCAATTATCCAGTCTCAGTATCCCAAGTAGCTGGGACTACAGGCATGAGCCATGAGGCCTAATTTTTTTTTTTTTTTTGGTCGGAGTTTTGCTCTTGTTGCTCAGGCTGGAGTGCAATGGCGCGATCATGGCTCACTGCAACCTCCACCTCCCAAGTTCGTGCCTCAGCCTCCAGATTAGCTGGGATTACAGGCACCCACCACCACATCCAGCTAATTTTTGTATTTCTAGTAGACATGGGGTTTCCCAATGTTGGTCAGGCTGGTCTTGAACTCCTGACCTCAGGTGATCCTCCCGCCTGGGCCTCCCAGAGTGCTGGGATTACAGGGGCTGAGCCACCATGCCCAGCCTCCTGGCTAATTTTTGAACCTTTTTGTAGAAACAGGGTTTCACCATGTTGCCTAGTCTGGTCTTGAACTCCTGAACTCAAAGTGATCTGCCTGCCTCAGCCTCCCAAAGTGCTGTGACTGCAGGAGTGAACCACACTTTGCCAAGCACACCCTAGCATGTTAATTCATCATTCTTTTTTTTTGGAGACGGAGTTTTTGCTTTGCAGGAGCCGAGATCTCGCCACTGCACTCCAGGCTGGGCGACAGAGTTAGAATCCATCTCAAAAAAAAAAAAAAAAAAATTAAAATTAAAAGAAAAAAGCATCCAAAAAATGCATACATCAACGTAAAGGATTTTTTTTTTTTTTGGTGATATGGAGTCTCGCTCTTGTCGCCCAGGCAGGAGTGCAGTGGCGCGATCTTGGCTCACTACAACATCCGCCTCCCGGGTTCAAGCGATTCTCGTTACTCAGCCTCCCAAGTAGCTGGGATTACAGGCGCCCGCGACCACGCCCGGCTGATATTTTTATTTTTAGTAGAGACGGGGTTTCCCCATGTTGGCCAGGCTGGTCTCGAACCCCCTACCTCAGGTGATCCACCCGCCTCGGCCTCCCAGAGTGCTGGAATTACAGGCGTGAGCCACCGTGCCCGGCCAAATAGTCTATTTATATTAGCAAACACACCTGTGTGCACACGGAGCTTGCGGACCAGTCTGGAAGGGGAGGGCGGGGCCGACCCGGACCCTCCAGGGAACGCCCTTGAGTAACTCGCGCACTTGGGACCCATTCCCACCTAGGACCATAGGCTCAAGATGGCCTGGTAGATGCAGCCGGCACGCGCCTCTCCTCTGGCGGGAACCGAAGGCGCCGGTAGGTTTTCACACTTGCAGCCGATCGGCTAAGAGAACGCGGGATTCAGCCGAGAAGCCACTGGGAGCCCGAGGAGCGGAGCAGAGGCACCCAGGCAGCCTGCGCGGAGAAATCGAATCGGCTGGGACGGCCTGCAGCCCCTGCGCACGGGGAAAGGGTGAGTGAGAGACCCCGGGGGCTCCGCAGTCCCCCCACGGACTTCCACAGCCCCCTGACCCTCGTGGACCTCCATAGTAGGGGGCAGCGGGCGAGAGATTCCCCAGCGGCGTTGCAGGAGCCCACGTGGAGCCCACGGGCTTCCCTGCCCTGAGCAGCTACAGCTGCAGCCGCCGCCGCCCAGCTGAGGGCCAGGGAGGGAGCGGGGAGGCCAGAGGCTTTCATACGTCCGAAAAGACTAATAACCCCACCGCCGCCGCGGGACTCAGACGCGAACCAACCGCTTGCCTGCTCTACCCCGCCTGAGCTTTCCTGGGGACCAGCCCTTCCCTGTCCGTCCTAGCCAGCGACCGAACACCGGGGCCCTCAGGCCAGTCCGCTGGTGGTTCTGCCTCCTGAGGACTTGCGCACGCGGGCCAGGGGCCTGGGGATTGGTGACTATTCTGCCTCTTCCGGCACCGTTGGCGGCTGAACACTCCTCCCCGGTGTCTGAGTTTAGGGGCCCAGCCTGCGGATAACACCTCAGGCTACCTACAGGCCCGGGGACTCGCGTGCCCGCCCAACCTGGTCAGCCACCTCCAACACCAGCAGGGACCGCCTGGATTCCGGAGGGTTGCCCCCACAACTGCAACTACCCTGCCCACATCACACCCACTGCCCCAACGCCTGAGATCAGCCACACCCCCAACCAGTGGCTGCCACTACCAGCATTAGAGCAGGGCACCTAGAGACACACGAATCACTCCCCACAACCCGCTAATAACAGAGCCAGCATGCACTGCTCTGGGGCTAAAGAATAGGTAAGATCAGGCCACCACTGGGGCCCAAATACTGGCCCACCTGGCCGCCTAGTCCCCAGCAACCACAGCCTCCACTAATAACCACACCCTAAGCCACCCAAGAAATCATACAGAGCCTACAGTACTACCCCAATCAAAGCCAAAGTGCCCCAGCTAACCAACACCCTATCTACATTTTCAGGAAGAAGTCCTCCCCTACAAAGCGAGTTCACAAACTTGGAAGAAGCCACTTTCACAGGATGCACAGATCTCAACGGAAGGACACAGAAAACATGAAAAAGCAAGGAAATGGGGCGCCTCCAAAGGAACCCAGTAATTCTCCAGCAGCAGATCCCCATCCAAAAGAAACAGAAGATATTTTGGAGAGAGAATTGAACATACATATTATACAGTTGATGGGCATAATACAAGCATCATTTGGAAAAGAACAGAGAAAAAAGATGGAAGGAGTTACCGTTCTGCAGGAAAAAATTATCAACTCCAGTGATATTATTAAATACAACCTAATGACACTTCTGAAGCTGAAGAAATCACTGGATGAAATACAAAGTAAACTCAAAAGCTTCAGTGATAGACTAGAACAAGTAGAAGAAAGACTCTCAAAACTTGAAATCTGAAGCATGTTTCTTAAAGATTTAATGGGTTATTATACTCTGGCCATTAATGTCAACGAAATCTGCTGGGTTAATTCTTAACTGGGGTCTTGGATAATCATTAAAATGAAATGAGAATAATTTCTTTTTGAGATGATCAATTTTGTGAGATTGATTTTTTTTTTTTTTTTTTTTTTAATGAGACTGAGTCTTGCTCTGTCGCCCAGGCTGGAGTGCAGTGGCATGATTTCGGTTCACTGCAACCTCCGTCTCCCAGGTTCAAGAGATTTTCCTGCCTCAGCCTCCAGAGTAGCTGGGACTACAGGCGTGTACCACCACACCCAGCTTATTTTTGTATTTTTAGTAGAGATGGGGTTTCACCATGTTAGCCAAGGTGGTCTCAAACTCCTGACCTCAGGTGATCCGCCCGCCTCGGCTTACCAAAGGGCTGGGATTACAGGCATGAGCCACCAGGCTGGCTGAGATGGATTCTTGTTAGGCAGCAGTCATGGAAAGATGATTTGATTCAGTTGACATTAACAGTACACACGGTAATCCTAACAGGTGAATGTAATTTAAGCTAAATTACCAGGCAATTGTCATAGTCTGGAAAACACACTCTGCCAGGTGAGATGGCTCAGGCCTGTAATCCCAGCACTTTGGGAGGCCGAGGAGGGTGGATCACCTAGGGTCAGGAGTTCAAGACCAGCCTGGCCAACATGCTGAAACCCCGTCTCTATTAAAAATAAAATACAAAAAAAATTAGCCGGGCGTGGTGGCGGGCGCCTGTAGTCCCAGCTACCGGGAGGCTGAGGCAGGAGAATGGCATGAACCCAGGAGGCGGAGCTTGCAGTGAGCTGAGATCGCACCACTGCACTCAAGCCTGGATGACAGAGTGAGACCCCCGTCTCAAAAAATAAATAAATAAAACTTTTGGAGATAAATGCCAACAATCTTCCAAAATATCCTGGGTGAGCTGTACACCCACGCTGCTACAGTGTACTCACTAAAGTCAAAAGTTGGAAACACCCAAATTGCCAACAGATGAATGGATAAACAAAATGTGGTCTGGCCATATGATGGAATATTATTCTACCTTCTTAAGGAAAGAAAGTTTTTTGTTTTGTTTTCCAGACAGAGTCTCTCTTTGTCACCCAGGCTGGAGTGCAGTGGCGAGATGTCGGCTCACTGCAACCTCCACCTCCCAGGTTCACGTGATTCTTGTGCCTCAACCTCCTGAGTAGCTGGGATTACAGGTGTGCCCCACCATGTCTGGCTTATTTATTTATTTATTTATTTAGAGATGGAGTTTCATTCTTGTTGCCCAGGCTGGAGTGCAATGGTGTGATCTCGGCTCACCACAACCTCAAGCCTCCTGGGTTCAAGCAATTCTCCTGCCTCAGCCTCCCGAGTAGCTGGGATTACAGGCATGCACCACCACGCCTGGCTAATTTTGTATTTTTAGTAGAGACAGTTTTGCCATGTTGGCCAGGCTGGTTTTGAACTCCTGACCTCTGGTGATCCACTCGCCTTGGCCTCCCAAAGTGCTGGGATTACGGGCGTGAGCCACCGTGCTCACCTTAAAAAGGAAGGAAATTCTGACACATGCTGCAATCAGGTGAACCTTGAGATCATTAGGTTACCTGGAATAAACCAGTAACAAAAAAACAAATACTATATGATTCCCCTTGTATAAAGGACTTAGAGGAGGCAACATCAGAGACAAAAAATAAAATAGAATGGTGGTTGCCAGGGCCTGGGGGAAGGAGGAAAGGGGAGTTGTTCAATGGTTATAGAGTTTCAGTTAGGGATCATAGAAAGTTCTGGAGATGGATGGTGGTGATGGTTGCATAACAACGTGAGTGTATTTAAAGCTACTGAACTGTATACTTCCAAATGGTTAGAATGGGCTGGTCCTGGTAAGGTGGGTGGATGGATTCAGCTCGCAAGTTTGAGACCAGTCTGGGGAGCATGGTGAAACCCCGTCTCTACAATAAAAATTTGGGTGGTCGTGGTGGTGCGATCCTGTAGTCTCAGCTACTTGGGAGGCTAAGGTGGGAGGATGGCTTGAGCCAAGGAGATGGAGGTTGAAGTGAGCCCAGATGGCACCACTCCACTCCAGCCTAGGCTAAAGAGGCAGGCTGGGCACGGTGGCTCATGCCTGTAATCCCAGTACTTTGGGAGGTTGAGGCAGGCAGATCACAAGGTCAAGACTTTGAGATCATCCTGGCCAACATGGTGAAACCCTGTATCTACTGAAAATACAAAAATTAGCTGGGCGTGGTGGCATATGCCTATAGTCTCAGCTACTCGGGAGGCTGAGGCAGGAGGATGGCTTGAACCCAGGAGGTAGAGGTTGCAGTGAGCCAAGATCACACCACTGCACTCCAGACTGGCAACAGAGTGAGACTCCATCTCAAAAAAAAAAAAAGGTTAGATTGGCAAATTTTATGTTATGGACAGTTTGTCACAAGATAGCAGTATTGTTAAATTTGAAAAAATACTGAGTGACTAAATTTTTAGGTTTATAATATAAAAACAAAACATTTCTTTTTTGAGATGGAGTCTCACTCTTGTTGCCGGGGCTGGAGTGCAATGTGCCATCTTGCACATTGAGGCCAGGCTGGTCTCAAACTCTTGACCTCAGGTGATCTGCTCACCTTGGCCTCCCAAAGTGCTGGGATTACAGACGTCAGCCACCGTGCCCGGCCTGCCTTATTCTTTTTTACAGCTAAATAATATCAATATAATCATCTATATTGGAATGTCACATATTGTTAGATGTTTGAAAAATCTTTTGTGTTGAAATATGCATTTTTATAGATGGCCTTTGAACAGTATTGAAAAACATGATTTGGGGGTATAAATATGTTTAAATGTGAAATTTCAGAGAGATGATTTCAGTAATCATTCCTTTCAAAGGTAAAGATGGGGCTGAGCACAGTGGCTCACGCCTGTAATCCCAGCATTTTGGGATGCCAAGGCGGGCAGATCACCTGAGGTTGGGAGTTCGAGACCAGCTTGACCAATATGGTGAAACCCCATCTCTACTAAAAACGCAAAATTAGCCGGGCGTGATGGTGCATGCCTGTAATCCCAGCTACTTAGGAGGCTGAGGCAGGAGAATCGCTGGAACCCAGGAGGTGGAGGCTGCGGTGAGCCGAGATCGCGTCGTTGCACTCCAGCCTGGCCAACAAGAGCCAGACTCCGTCTCATTAAAAAAAAAAAAAAAAAAAAAAAAAAAAAAAGAATAAGGTGTCTCTGTGAGTACTAACACAAATCCCCAGTATAGAAAGTGAAAAATGGCTGGGCGCCGTGGCTCACGCCTGTAATCCCAGCACTTTGGGAGGCCGAGGCGGGTAGATCACGAGGTCAGGAGTTCAGGACCAGCCTGGCCAACATGGTGAAACCCCGTCTCTACTAAAAATACAAAAATTAGCTGGGCGTGGTGGCGCTTGCCTATAAACCCAGCTACTCGGGAGGCTGAGGCAGGATAATTGCTTGACCCTGGACCCGGGTTGCAGAGAGCCGAGATCGCGCCGCTGCACTCCGTCTCAAAAAAAAAAAAAGTGAAAAATGAACACTTTTGTGGAAAAGTGTAAATAGTCTGCTTCCATTTCTATTAGCTAACACACCTGTGTGCACATGGAGCTTTCCGTCCAGTCTGGAAGGGGAGGGCGGGGCCTTCCCGGGAGTGAAGGGGGCGGGGCCGACCCAGACCCTCCAGGGAACGCCCTTGAGTAACTCGCGCACTTGGGGCCCGTTTCCACCTAGGACCACAGGCTCAAGATGGCCTGGTAGATGCAGCCGGCACGCACCTCTCCTCTGACGGGAACCGAAGGAGCCGGTAGGTTTTCACACTTGCAGCAGATCAGCTAAGAGAACGCGGGATTCAGCCGAGAAGCCACTGGGAGCCCGAGGAGCGGAGCAGAGGCACCCAGGCAGCCTGCGCGGAGAAATCGGATAGGCGGGGACGGCCTGCAGCTCCCGCGCGCGGGGAAAGGGTGAGTGAGAGACCCCGGGGCTATGCAGTCCCCCCACGGACTTCCACATTCCCCCGACCCTCGCGGACCTCCAGAATAGGGGGCAGCGGCCGAGAGATTCCCCAGCGGCGTGGCAGGAGCCCACGTGGAGCCCACGGGCTTCCCTGCCCTGAGCAGCTGCAGCTGCAGCTGCAGCCTCCGCCACCCCGAGAGTCCAGCCCCGAGGGCAGCTCCTGCCTTGCCTGCGGTTACCGCCGCCGCCAGCTGAGGGCCAGGGAGGGAGAGGGGAGGCCAGGCGCTCTCAGGAGTCCCAAAGGACAAATAACCCCGCCGCTGCCGCGGGACCCAGACACGAGCCAACTGCGCGCCCGCCCTGCCCCGCCTGAGCTTTCCGTCCGCAGCCTGGGGCCCAGCCCTTCCCTGTCTGTCACAGCCAGAGCCCAAACCCCGGGGGCCTGAGGACAGTCCACTGGCGGCTCCGTCCCCTGAGGACCTTGAGCAGGAGGGCCAGGGGCCTGGGGATTGGTGGCTGTTCTGCCCTTTCCGCCACCGTTGGCGGCTGAACACTCCTCCCCGGGGTCTGGGGTCAGGGACCCAGCCTGTGGGATACCACCCAACTGCAACTGTCCTCATCCACATCACACCCACTGCTCCAGGGCCTGGGATCAACCACGAGCTTAGCTGGGGCTTGCAGGGACCAGCCCCACAGGGTCGGGGGGCTTCTCCCTGTGTGCGGCGACTAGAGAGTGTAGAAATAAAGACACAAGACAAAGGGATAAAAGAAAAGACAGCTGGGCCCGGGGCACCACTACCACCAATGCGCGGAGACCGGCAGTGGCCCCGAATGTCTGGCTGCGCTGTTATTTTTTGGATACAAAGCAAAAGGGGCAGGGTAAAGAGTGTGAGTCATCTCCAATGATAGGTAAGGTCACGTGGGTCACGTGTCCACTGGACAGGGGGCCCTTCCCTGCCTGGCAGCCAAGGCAGCGAGAGAGAGACAAAGAGAAAGACAGCTTACGCCATTATTTTTGCATATCAGAGACTTTTAGTATTTTCACTAATTTACTACTGCTATCTAGAAGGCAGAGCCAGGTGTACAGGATGGAACATGAAGGCGGACTAGGAGCGTGACCACTGAAGCACAGCATCACAGGGAGATGGTGAGGCCTCCAGATAACTGCGGGCAAGCCTGACTAATGTCAGGCCCTCCAACAAGAGGTGGAGGAGCAGAGTCTTCTCTAAACTCCCCCCGGGAAAGGGAGACTCCCTTTCCCGGTCTGCTAAGTAGCCTGTGTTTTTCCTTGACACTGAGGCTACCACTAGACCACCGTCCGCTTGGCAAGGGGCGTCTTCCCAGAAGCTGGCGTTGCCGCTAGACCAAGGAGCCCTTCTGGTGGCCCTGTCTGGGCATAACAGAAGGCTCGCACTCTTGTCTTCTGGTCACACCTCACTATGTCCCCTCAGCTCCTATCTCTGTATGGCCTGGTTTTTCCTAGGTTATGATTTTAGAGCAAGGATTATTATAATATTGGGATAAATTAATTACTACCAACTAATGATTAATGATACTCATAATCATCTCTAAGATCTATATCTGGTATAACTATTCTTGTTTTATATTTTATTATACTGGAACAGCTCGTGTCCTCGGTCTCTTACCTCGGCGCCTGGGTAGCTTGCCGCCCACAGGGGCTGCCACTACCAGGATTCGAGCAGAGCACCTAGAGGACTCCAAATTGCTCCCCTGAACCCATTAATGCCAGAGCCAGCCTACACCACTCCTGGGCTCAAAGACTGGCCCACCTTAGCCTCTTAGTCCCCAGCAACCACACCCTCCACTAATAACCACACCCTAAGCCACCCAAGAAATCACACAGAGCCTATAGTACTACCCCAATCAAAGCCAAAGTGCCCCACCTAACCAACACCCTATCTACATTTTTAGGAAGAAGTCCTCCCCTACAAAGCAAATTCACAAACTTGGAAGAAGCAATTTACACAGGATGCGCAGATCTCAACGGAAGGACACGGGAAACGTGAAAAAGCAAGGAAGTGGGACGCCTCCAAAGGAACCCAGTAATTCTCCAGCAACAGATCCCCATCCAAAAGAAATTCAAGAAATGTCATATAGAGAATTGTGGAAACTGATTTTAACCAAGATTAGAGGGATTCAAGAGACTTCTGAAAAAGAAAGTAAGGAAATGTCAACAGCAATTCTGGATATGGTTGAGGTATTTACCAACCAGATAGAGTTTTCCAGAGCACATGGCAAATGTGGAACTGAAGAAATCACTGGATGAAATACAAAGTATACTCGAAAGCTTCAATGATAGACTAGATCAAGCAGAAAAAAAACTCTCAAAACTTAAAATCTGAAGCCTTTTACTCAATTCAAATATTTAATGGGTTGTACTCTGGCCATTCAGGTGAACAAAATCTGCTGGGTTAATTTTTTTTTTTTTTTTTTGAGATGGAGTCTCGCTCTGTCGCCCAGGCTGGAGTGCAGTGGCGGGACCTCGGCTCACTGCAAGCTCCGCCTCCCAGGTTCACGCCATTCTCCTGCCTCAGCCTCCTGAGTAGCTGGGACTACAGGTGCCCGCCACCACACCCGGCTTATTTTTTGTATTTTTAGTAGAGGTGGGGTTTCACTGTTAGCCAGGATGGTCTCGATCTCTTGACCTCGTAATCCACCCGCCTCGGCCTCCCAAAGTGCTGGGATTACAGGCGTGAGCCACTGCGCCTGGCCTTGGGTTGTTATACTGGGGTCTTGAATAATCATTAAAGGTGAAATGAAAATAATTTCCTTTTGAGGTGGTCAATTTTGTGAGATGGATTCTTGTTAGGCAGCTGTCATGGAAAGATGATTTAGTTCAGTTGACATTAATAGTACGCATGGTAATCCTAACAGGTGAATGTGGTTCAAACTAAATTGCCAGGGAATTGTCATGGTCTAGAAAAGCCACTCTCTCCAGTAGACTGCTCACACAGCTACATGTCAGCCCTCCTCACTGTGAAAGTGACAGACACCCTAGCATTTTTATGCATCTCCCTTAGGTGCCTCAACTTTTTCTCCCACTCTCAGCTGAAAAGAGCTACATCTACCATTTCATCTACTTAGTGTATTTTCTTATTGGCTATGTTAAAAAATTACAAACATAACAATTATGAATGAAAAATAACTCCATGGCTGGGTGCAGTGGCTCACACCTGTAATCCCAGCACTTTGGGAGGCTGAGGCGGGTGGACCACAAGGTCAGGAGTTCAAGACCAGCCTGGCCAAGATGGTGAAACCGTCTCTACTAAAAATACAAAAATTAGCCGGGTGCAGTGGCAGGCACCTGTAATCCCAGCTGCTTGGGAGGCTGAGGGAGGAGAATCAGTTGAACCCGGAGGGTGGAGATTGCAGTGAGACTCTCAAAAAAACAAAACAACACAAAAAAATCTCCTAAGATGATTAAAACAAACTTGCTTCTACAATAAACCATAAACTCACCATATCTAGTGATTCTGTACATTAAATCTTTTGAACATGTTTACCAATTTGGTGTTATGAAAAATTTTTTAGAGGTTGTGTATGGGCTGGGCACAATGACTCATGCCTGTAATCCCACCACTTTGGGAGGCTGAGACGGGCGGATCACTCAAGGACAGGAGTTCGAGATCAGCTGGGGCAACATGGCAAAACCCCATCTCTACAAAAAGTACAAAAATTAGCCAGGCGTGCACTAATTAGTGGGCTGGACCATTACTGGTGTGTGTATCTCTAGTCTCAACTACTCAGAGGCTGAGCTGGCGAGATCAGTGGAGCCCAGGAGATTGAGGCTGCTGTGAGCTGTGGTCATGCCACTGCACTCCAGCCGGGATGACAGAGTGACACCGTGTCTCAAAAAAACAAAAAACAAAAAATTGTGTCTGTACTCCACTTTCCAACTGGATATAGTGTCCATATCAAGGTCATCTAAATAAATATAATGTTTTGGAGAGAGTTTTTGTGTGTGTGTGTGTGACGGAGTCTCGCTATGTTGCCGGGGCTGGAGAGCAGTGGCGCGATCTTGGCTCACTGCAACCTCTGCCTCCTGGGTTCAAGCGATTCTCCTGCCTCAGCTTCCTGAGTAGCTGGGATTACAGGTACCCGCCACCAGGCCCAGCTAATTTTTTGTGTTTTTAGTAGAGTCGGGGTTTCACCATGTTGGACAGGCTGGTCTCGAACTCTGACCTTGTGATTTACCTGCCTTGGCCTCCCAAAGTGCTGGGATTACAGGTGTGAGCCACTCCACTCGGCACTTTTTTCTTTTTTTTGAGATGGAGTTTTGCTCTTGTTGCCCAGGCTGGAGTGCAATGGCACAATCTCGGCTTACTGCAACCTCCGCCTCCCAGGTTCAAGCGATTCTCCTGCCTCAGCTTCCCAGGTAGCTGGGATTACAGGCACGTGCTACCACGCCCAGCCCAGCTAATTTTTGTATTTTTAGTAGAGACGGGGTTTCACCATGTTGGACAGGCTGGTCTTGAACTCCTGACCTCAGGATTTCCACCCGTCTCAGACTCCCAAAGTGTTGGGATTACAGGCGTGAGCCACTGCACCCGGCCTCCAGGCTCAAGCAATTCTTATGCCTCAGCCACATGAGTAGCTGGTATTACAGGTGTGTGCCAACATGCCTGGCGAATTTTTGTATTTTTAGTAGAGATGGGGTTTCGCCATGTTGGCCAGGCTGTTCTTGAACTCCTGGCTTCAATCAGTTCTCCCATCTTAGCCTCCCAAAGTGTTGGGATTACAGGCGTGACCCACTGCAACTGGCCAGGCACTTCAGTTTTTTTTTTTTCTCTGTCACCAGGCTGGAGTGCAGTGGTGCGATCTCGGCTCACTGCAGTCTCTGCCTCGCGGGTTCAGGCAATTCTCCTGCCTCAGCCTTCTGAGTAGCTGGGACTACAGGCATGCCCCACCATGCCCAGCTAATTTTTGTATTTTTAGTAGAGACGGGGTTTCACCATTTTGGCCAGGATGGTCTCGATCTCTTGACCTTGTGATCCGCCTGCCTCGGCCTCCCAAAGTGCTGGGATTACAGGCGTGAGCCACCACGCCCAGCCAGGCACTTCAAATTTTTTGTCACTCTGTGTGTCTGTGAATAACTGAGAAAGTGCCACAGTATTGATTTGGGGGTTACAAACATATTTTAGTGAGTAGGCTAATTCTCAAATACAAAATCTATGAATAAGGATCAAGTATACGTTCATTTGGCATTTTAAGTACCCCAGGTTCCCTCATTATCTGAGGGAGGGCAGCATATGAAACTTATTTAGACCTCTTTTTAAACATTTAATGTAATTTAATTTATTTGAGACAGGGTGTCTGTTGCCCAGGCTGGAGTATAGTGGCGCGATCTCGGCTCAGTGCAATCTCTGCCTCCCAGGCTCAAGCAATTCTTATGCCTCAGCCACCTGAGTAGCTGGTATTACAGGCGTGTGCCAACACACCCTGTGAATTTTTGTATTTTTAGTAAAGATGGGGTTTTGCCATGTTGGCCAGGCTGGTCTTGAACTCCTGGCCTCAAGTGATCCGCCTGCCTTGGCATCCCAAAGTGCTGGGATTACAAGTGTGAGCCACCGCTCCTGGGCTAGAACTCTTTTTTTTTTTTGAGATGGAGTCTTGCTCTGTTGCCCAGGCTGGAGTACAGTGGCGCGATCTTGGCTCACTGCAACCTCTGCCTCCCGGGCTCAAACAATTCTTATGCCTCAGCCTCCCAAGTAGCTGGGATTACAGGCACGCGGCACCACACCCAGCTAATTTTTCTATTTTTAGTAGAGATGGGGTTTCACCATGTTGGTCAGGATGGTCTCGATCTCCTGACCTCATGATCCGCCCACCTCGGCCTCCCAAAGTGCTGGGATTACAAGTGTGAGCCACCATGCCCCGCCTAGAACTCTTATAGAGAATGAAGAATGCGTTTTGATTTTCTTTTTTGCATATCCAAGACATTGCACTCAAGTTTCTGAATCGGCCTATTAGGTTGGTGCAAAAGTAATAGTGGCTTTTGCCATTAAAAATTAAAAATGGCAAAAACCACGATTAGTTTTGCACCAACCTAACATTTAGGAAAATGGAGAGCTCCACGATGGTGGGAATTTCTGTCTTTTTCATTTATGCTGTCTATGGTCAGCAGCTAGAACAGCAGTGCACACACAGCAGGTGCTCAGCCAGTCGGTATTTGTTGGGTGAATCAAGGAATGAAAATCACATTCAAGCCAATACACGTGATTAAACTACTGTTGTATCATTGGGCTGCGACGGTTACAATTCCACAAACTGTATAACTGGACATATGTGAGGTGGTAAATCCCTCCATTTTACAGGTCTTTGGGAAGTTCTGGGGCCAGGAAATCCAAATTCGATAATAGGATTTTCTCAACTGAACTCAGGGCAGAGCACAGATGGTCTGAGTGAATGCCCTGCATGACAGGTGCCTTCCTGCAGGTAGGAACACTTCCTCTGCAGTCAGAGGGAGAAGAAAACATCAGGAGCTGGATGTGATTTCAGATCTGCACCGAGAAACATGCTGATTTCACTGGGGATGTGGCAGTCCCAGGTGAAGGCTGGCTAGGTCATAATTGACATCTCCTCCCTGTCTCTGCTCTCAGACATGGAGTTGATTATGCTTTTTAAATACTTTATGAATTCCATCCGGATCTCCTCAGGGTCATCTTCCAGGTTTGAGTGCACCAGCTTCAGCTTGTTCAAGGGTGGCGCTTGAAAATGAAGATAAGGTTAATTAGGCAAAGAGTTTCCATGAAGGGCCATTTATAGCTCGCAATGAAACTTCTAGAAGAAATTTAACTTTCTGAAGTTCACAGATCAAGTTGTCTTCTTGACACCAGAGAACAGAGAATGGGTTTACTATACTGCCCCCTGGCGACAGGATGAAAACCTTACAAACCACTTTCCAGGTCTTCTGTTCTTAAACCAGAAAGGAATAGATTCTCTATTATTCTCATTTTGTTTCTGAATATTTTGTGAGTTCTTTTTCAGGATGACTGTGTCACCTCTGGGATGTGTGTTATGTGAATTGGAGGTTTTTCTCCAGAAAAGTTCTTTCAGAAAGAGTGCCCCCCTAGTTGTACCCAAGAATAGCTACAAGGATTTTCCCACTCTGTATTCTGCTCTTTTTTTTTTTGAAACAGAGTTTCACTCTTGTTGTCCAGGCTGGAGTGCAATGGCACAATCTCAGCTCACTGCAACCTCTACCTCCCAGGTACAAGTGATTCTCTTGCCTCAGCCTCCTGAGTAGCTGGGATTACAGGTATGCACCACCACCCCTGGCTAATTTTTGTATTTTTAGTAGAGATGGGGTTTCACCGTGTTGGCCAGGTTAGTCTAGAACTCCCGACCTCAAGTGATCCGCACACCTTGGCCTCCCAAAGTGTTGGGATTACGGGTCTGAGCCACCGCACCCGGTCTTTTTTCTTTTCTTTTTTTTTTTTTGAGATGGTGTCTTGCCCTGTCACACAAACTGGAGTGTAGTGGTGAGATCTCAACTCACTGCAATCTCCGCCTCCTGGGCTCAAGCAATTCTCCTGCCTTAGCCCCCTGAGTAGCTGGGAGTACAGGCGCCTGCCATCATGCCTGGCTAATTTTTGTATTTTTAGTAGAGACGTAGTGGACTCACATGGAGAGGGTAACAATTGCCTAGGGTACAGTAGGTGCTCAGTAACTGGACAGAGCTGCTGGTTTCTAGGACATGGGACAATATGTAGGTGTCCAAAACATTCAAGACAAAAGAGGAAGAGAAATTCCAGTTTCCTTACACAAAGACAGGCTTCCTTTATCATCTCCAGAGCCTGGTTTGTGGTGTGCAATTAGCATACACTGTGTGTCCTGTAAGGACGGCTGTTGGACAAAGCAGGAATACCACATCTCCATTTCCTTCCGGTGGCTTGGGATGTCAGCATTGAAGACGATCACCACTCCATGAGCATCCTTCATCAGGGCCGGCCAGCAGGACTCGAACCTGCGAGGAAGAAAAGGAACAAGAGGGAAAGTTAGGTCATTCTGGTTTCTAACTGTGGACTTTAAAAAGAATATCTTAGTATTAAAAGTTGGTCTATGACGGCTGGGCGTGGTGGCTCACACCTGTAATCCCAGCACTTTGGGAGGCCGAGGCGGGCGATCACGAGGTCAGGAGATCGAGACCATCCTGGCTAACACGGTGAAACCCCGTCTCTACTAAAAATACAAAAAAGTTAGCCGAGTGTGGTTGTGGGCACCTATAGTCCCAGCTACTTGGGAGGCTGAGGCAGGAGAATGGCGTGAACCCGGGAGGCAGAGCTTGCAGTGAGCTGAGATCGTGCCACTGCACTCCAGCCTGGGTGACAGAGCGAGACTCCGTCTCAAAAAAATAAAAAAAATTTAAAAAAAAGTTGGGGGATGACTTTTTTTTTTTTAAGAGACAGGGTCTTGCTCTGTCTCCCAGGCTGAAGTGCAGTTGTGGGATCATAGCTCACTGCAGCCTCCAATGTGGGCCCAAGTGATCCTTCTGCCTCAGCTTCCTGAGTAGCTAGGACCACATCAGGTCAATTTTATTTTTTGTAAAGGTGGATGATTTCTTCATTAAAAAAAAATTATTATTATTATTATTATTTTTGGAGACAAGAGTCTGGCTCTGTCGCCCAGGCTTGAGTGCGGTAGCACGATCTTGGCTCACCGCAATGTCCACCTCCCAGGTTCAAGCGATTCTCGTGCCTCAGTCTCCTGATTACTGGTACACACCACCGTACTGGGCTAAGTTTTGTATTTTTAGTAGAGACAGGGTTTCGCTATGTTGGCCAGGCTGGTCTCAAACTCCTGAGCTCTGGTGATCTCCCAAAGCAATGGATTACAGGTGTGAGCCATGGTGCCTGGCCCCTATTTTTTTTTTTTTTAAAGATGAGGTTTCATCATGTTGGGCCGGCTGGTCTTGAACTCCTGACCTGAGGTGATCTGCCTGCCTCAGCCTCCCAAAGTACTGGGATTACAGGCGTCAGCCACTGCGCCTGGCCAAGGTTGATGACTTCTAACTGCATCATAACCTAATCACTGAAGTGTATAAAGCAATGCATGTCAGCAAATCATTTATTAAGCTCCTCATACGTGCCAGGAAACATGCTAGGCCCAACTTCATGGTGCCTGGTGGGCAGCTGATTTTTTTGTTTTGTTTTGTTTTTTGAGCTAGAAGTCCAGCTCTGTCGCCCAGGCTGGAGTACAATGGTGCGATCTCAGCTCACTGCAACTTCTGCCTCCCGGGTTCAAGCAACCTCCGCTTGAACCTCCAGGGTTCACTGCAACCTCCGCCTCCAGGTTCAAGCAGTTCTCCTGCCTCAGCCTCCCAACTGGGATTACATGTGCCTGCCACCAAGCCTGGCTAATTTTTTGTATTTTTAGTAGAGACGGAGTTTCGCCATGTTGGCCAGGCTGCTCTTGAACTCTTCTCCTCAGGTGATCCACCCACCTTGGCCTCCCAAAGTGCTGGAATTACAGGTGTGAGCCACCGCCCCTGGCTTGGGCAGCTGATTTTTAAACCATTTGATGAAGTGACTTTCTTTAAAGGAAACATACTTAGCATCGCCACCACAGTCCCATAGCTCGAATTCACAGCCCGTGCCTTTGTTGTTGCTGGTAACATGCGGGTTCTCAAATTCTAGGATCCTAAAAGGAAAAAGAAGAGCAGTAGGCTGGGTGCAGTGGCTCACGCCTGTAATCTCAGCAGTCTGGGAGGCCAAGGCGGGCAGATCACTTGAGGTCAGGAGTTCGAGACCAGCCTGGCCAACATGGTGAAACCCTTGCTACACTAAAAATAAAAGAAGTAGCTGGGCATGATGGTGTGCACCTGTGATCTCAGCTACTGGGGAGGCTAAGGCAGGAGAATCGCTTGAACCTGGGAGGCGGAGATTGCAGTGAGCCGAGATCGTGCCACCACACTCCAGCCTCAGCGACAGGATGAGACTCCATCTCAAAAAAAAAAAGACGAACAGTAGCAGCACCAATAATGAGGCTGCATTACACTTTTGGAATGCCAACAGCAACAAAAGTAGGAAGTGGGTGATGGTTGGGCAGTCTTTTAAAATTGTTTTATTATTAATTTTGTTTTGAGACAGGGTCTCACTCTGTCACCCAGGCTGGAGTGCAGTGGCACGATCATAGCTCACTGCAGCCTCCAACTCCTGGCCTCAAACAATCCTTCTGCTTCAACCTAACATGTAGCTGAGACTACAGACACATGCCAACACACCTGGCTAATGTTTTATTTTTAGTTGAGACGGGGTCTCCCTATATTGCCCAGGCCTCAGGCGATCCTCCTGCTTTGACCTCCCAGAGCACTGGGATTAGAGGAATGAGCCTCCCTGCCCAGCCAGTTGGACACTCTGGGACACAGATTTGTCAGGGCTCACCTCACTCCTTGGGTTGGGCTGTATTCAGTGATGTCAGAAGATTCTGTCAGAAAGTTGGCCAAAACAGTTTTTCCACTCTGTGAAAATGAGTGCAAATAAAGGTCTTTGCTGAAAGGCAGAAAAGGAAACCAAAAAAATGACCCCAAGAGGTGGCCTGGAACCCGGTGTGGTGCAGTATAGGTCATGGGCACCCTGAGATCACTGCGGTGGTTACGACCTCACTGTCTTGCTCTAGTGCAGTGGGCACAGCCTGGTCTGGGGTCCAGGGAGCATGGGGTTAAGGAGTTTTTATTTTTATTTTTTGAGACAGAGTTTCACTCTTGTTGCCCAGGCTGTGATCTAGGCTCACTGCAACCCCCGGGTTCAAACGATTCTCCTGCTTCAGCCTCCAGAGTAGTTGGGATTACAGGCGCCTGCCACCACGCCCGGCTTACTTTTGTATCTGTAGTAGAAATTGGGGTTTCACCATGTTACTTGGGCTGGTCTCGAACTCCTGACTTCAGGTGATCCACACGCCTGGGCCTCCCAGAGTGCTGGGTTTATAGGGATGAGCCACTGTGCCCAGCCAAGGAGTTCTTTTAGGTCACAGAGAGGATCAAAGTCAGCCTGGGGACTCGTGGCTAGCTGTCTCATAATCTCACATGCAGCTGTTTGTCCATCTCGATTATATGAGTAATACACATTGCTTTTTTTTTTTTTTTTTTGAGACAAGGTCTTGCTCTGTTGCCCAGGCTGGAGTACAGCAATGTGATCATAGCTCACTGCAGCCTTGATCTGTAGGGCTCCAGTGATCCTCCTGCCTCAGCCTCCTGAGCCACCTGGGACTACAGGTGTGCATCACCATGCCCGGCTAATTTTTGTATTGCTTGTAGAGATGGGGTTTCCCTATGTTGCCCAGGCTGGTCTTCAATGCCTGAGCTCAAGTGGTCTCCCCACCTCAGCCTCCCAAAGTGCTGGCAGGTGTTAGCCACTGTGCCTGGCCTAAGACTTCTACAGGTTTTATTTATTTATTTTTTTAGATGGAGTTTTGCTCTTGTTCCCCAGGCTGGAGTGCAATGGCGCGATCTTGGCTCATTGCAACCTCTGCCTCCCGGATTCAAGCGATTCTCCTGCCTCAGACTCCCGAGTCACTGGGATTACAGGCATGCACCACCAAGCCCAGCGAATTTTTGTATTTTTAGTACAGATGGGGTTTCACCATGTTACTCAGGCTGGTCTCGAACTCCTGACCTCAGGTGATCCACCTGCATTGGCCTCCCAAAGTGCTGGGATTAGAGGCGTGAGCCTCCGCATCCGGCTGGGTTTTTTAAAAAAATTATTATTATTTTTTGAGACGGAGTCTCGCTCTGTCTCCCAGGCTGGAGTGCAGTGGCGCAGTCTTGGCTCACTGCAAGCTCCACCTCCCGGGTTCACGCCTCAGCCTCCCGAGTAGCTGGGACTACAGGCACCCGCCACCACGCCCGGCTAATTTTTTGTATTTTTAGTAGAGACGGGGTTTCACCGTGTTAGCCAGGATGGTCTCGATCTCCTGACCTTGTGATATGCCTGCCTCGGCCTCCCAAAGTGCTGGGATTACAGGCGTGAGCCACCGCGCCCGGCCTTTTTTTTTTTTTTTTTTTTTTAAACGCATTTAGCTTTAGTCCATCTGAGCTTTATTTCTGTGGATGATGTGAAGTATACATGTAGATGTGATCCCCACTACCACGCCCCCAACACACACATTAATAGCCAATGGTTCCAGGACCATATAGTAAAACGCCCAGGACTCGAGCAAAGGCTCATGCCTGTAATCCCAGAACTTTGAGAGACTGAGGCGGGAGGACTGTTTGAGCCCAAGAGTTGGAGACCAGCCTAGGTGCTAGGCAACATAGCAAGATCCTGTCTCTACAAATAATTAACAAATTAAGGCCAGGCGCGGTGGCTCATCCCTATAATCCCAGCACTTTGGGAGGCCGAGGCTGGCGGATCACTTGAGGTCAGCAGAGACCAGCCTGGCCAACAAGGTGAAAACCCACCTCTACAAAAAATACAAAAATTAGCCAGGGGTAATGGCGTGGGCCTGTAATCTCAGCTACTCAGGAGGCTGAGGCAGGAGAATCGCTTGAACCCGGGAGGCGGAGTTTGCACTGAGCCAAGATCATGCCACTGCACTCCAACCTGGGTGACAGGGCGAGACTGTCTCAAAAAAACAAAACAAAACAAAAACAACAAATTTAGTCGGGCGTGGTGGTGCACGCCTGTAGTCCCAGGTACTCAGGAGGCTGAGGCAGGAGGACTGCTTGAGCCCAGGGAAGTCGAGGCTGCAGTGAGCTATGATCACACCACTGCACTCCAGCCTGGACGACACAGCGACAACCTGTCTCAAACAAAAGTCCAGACCCACAGACGCATTCATTAGGGGGATCCCGGGGGCAAAAGAAAGAGTCACGAAACCTAGGCTATGGTTCCAATGATGCCACTCAGTACCTTGGGCCTTCGGGGCTCATTAACACCGGGCTCGCCTCCACTACCTCCTCCGGGCAGTGGTTGGAATCAAGGTCTGAAAGCACCGAGTTCACGGAAAGGGCAGGGGCGCCAGTCGGGATGGGCGCGGTGGGCCCGGGTTCCCGCCTCCGGGAGCAAGCCGCAGATCAGACGGGTGGGGACCTGCGCTCGCCCAGGCCCCGAGGCCTGCTCCCCGCTCCCTCTGCCGCGCCGGGCCAGGACATACCTCGCAAGGCCCCACGAAGAGGATCTTGGCTTTCAGCATAGTTGTCCGCCGCGGCTTAGCCGGCCGGAGCCCACGGGAGGCGGCGCGTCAGGACGGAGCTCTACTTGGCCGCTTTCGTTTCCATGGCGACGGAGAGAGGCCCGCAGGGACCGACGGGACTCGGCCACTTCCGGCGCGCGGGACGGAAAGCGGGCGCGTCTGCGACTGGGAGGGGGTCGGAGAGAAGCCACAAAACCCGGGCTGCAGACGCGGTTCTGCAGGGTTGGCCTGTATTTCTTTTAGAGACAGGGTCTCACTCTGTCGCCCAGGCTGGAGCGCAGTGGCGCGATCTCGGGTCACTGCAACCTCCAACTTTTGGGCTCAAATGATCCTTCTGCCTCAGCCTCCCGAGTAGCTGGCACTACAGGCATGTGCCATCACGTCCGACTAATTTTTAAAATTTTTTTATTTGTAAGACTGGGTTTTGCTATGTTGCCCAGGCTGTTTTCGAACTCCTGGGCTGAAATGATCCTCCCATCTCCACCTCCCAAAATTCTGGGACTGCAGGCCCGTTCCACCAGTCTCGGTAGAGACGCGGAAAGCAAGACTCCAGGAGGGGGCGGAATGGCCGTTTCCAAACCTTTGTTTCTCCCAATAATCCCGAGAGCTCAGACAGGCCATACAAGTGCCAAGCTGGCCTTGGAACCAGGCCTTGACTCCTTTATCACTGTGGCATGATATCACTGTGGCCGTCCACCTGGGAGCCGATTTATCACTGCCGTGGCACAGCTCAGAAAAAATCAGGTGAAAGTCTGGTTTCTGTAAAAGGATTCACCACTCACTATCATTCGTCTGACCTAGGAGAAACCAAAGAGATGATGACTGGAATCGTTTAGTCAGTGCAGGTGTCTAGAAACATTGCTGCTAAATTCAATCAGTTAGGTCAGTCTGAAAATACAGAGTCAAGTCAGAATTTTGGATAAGCCATGATATTAAATGTCTATGTGCCGAGAGTGCCGGTACAAAATATGCTAGCCCATAAAAGGGCTGAAATGACAAAAATTTCTAGTCAACCCCATATCAAATCTTTAACCTTCGGTAACATAGTTACATAGTCTTTGTATTGAAAAGAACTGCTTGGCTGGCCGCAGTGGCCCAGGCCTGTAATCCCAGCACTTTGGGAGGTCGAGGCAGGTGGATCACTTGAGGTTCTGCACAGTCCCTTCATCCTGGTAGATTCTAGGCCAGATGGGGAGACCAACCTGCAGAGTGCAGCTTGTCAAGTGTTTTCCCATGCACATTCTCATGCACAGGTTTTTTTTTATTATTATTTTTATTTTTATTTTATTTTATTTATTTTATTTTTTGAGATGGAGTCTAGCTCTGTCGCCCAGGCTGGAGTGCAGTGGTGTGATCTCGGCTCACTGCAAACTCCACCTCCCAGGTTCGAGTGATTCTCCTGCCTCAGCCTCCTGAGTAGCTGGGATTACAGGCACGTGCCATCACGTGCAGCTAATTTTTGTGTTTTTAGTAGAGACGGGGTTTTGTCATGTTGGCCGGGTTGGTCTTGAACCCCTGACCTCAAGTCCTTTCTGATCTGCCCGCCTCAGCCTCTGAAAGTGCCGGAATTACAGGCCTGAGCCACTGAACCCACCCCCATGTACAGTTTAATTTTCATTTGCAAATGGAGCTATTACAGTAAGGCGAAGTGATGAGTATCCTAAATTGATGTCAGGGAGGAGGCGGGAACCATGGGCTTTCAGCAGCTCCAGTTCTCCTTTCTTTTCTTTTTTTCTGTTTTTTTTTTTTTTTGAGATGGAGACTTGCTCTGTCGCCCATGCTGGAGTGCAGTGGCGAGATCTCGGCTCACTGCAACCTCTGCCTCCTCAGTTCAAGTGATTATCCTGCCTCAGCCTCCCGAGTAGCTGGGATTACAGGCGCATACCACCATGCCTGGCTAATTTTTGTATTTTTAGTAGCAACAGGGCTTCACCATGTTGGCCAGGCTGGTGTCAAACTCCTGACCTCATGGTATCCGCCCACCTTGGCCTCCTAAAGTGCTGGGATCACAGTGTGAGCCACCGCACCCAGGCCGGTTCTCCTTTCTATGTGTAAAGATGCCATTTCCCCTCTATGTACAGTAATGGTTGTGCCTCTTGCCAGGTCCAGAGTCCAGGCTTCCTCACCTCAGCGTTTACTTCATTGCACTGGGAGGTAGTTTGTGTGCTACAAATCTTAACAACACACGCCCTCACTGAAGGGTCTCATCGGTGTTTGGGTCCACTGATCACAACTCTAAGCCTGATACACCACAGATGCTGAATAGTGTTGGTTCTGGGCCAGTGCAGTGGCTCATGCATGTAATCTCAGCACTTTGGGAGACTGAGGTGGGAGGATCACTTGACACCAGGCATTTGAGACCAGCCTGGGCAATAAGAAAGACCCTGTCTCTACACACACACACACACAGACACACACACACACTCAGCCAGGTATGGTGGAATGCCTGTAGTCCCAGCTACTGGGGAGGCTGAGGTGAGAGGATCGCTTGAGCCCAGAAGCTTGAGGCTGCAGTGAGCCATGATCGTGCCATTGCACTGTAGCCTCAGCGACAGAACAAGACCCTGACTCAAAAAAAGTAAGATAAAGCCAGGTGCGGTGGCTCATGCCTGTAATCCCAGCACTTTGGGAGGCTGAGGTGGGTGGATCACCTGAGGTCAGGCGTTCAAGACCAGCCTGGCCAATATGGTGAAATCCCGTCTCTACTAAAAATACAAAAATTAGCCGGGTATGGTGGTGCACACCTGTAGTCCCAGCTACTCAGGAGGCTGAGGCAGGAGAATCGCTTGAACCTGGGAGGCAGAGGTTGCAGTGAGCTGTGATCGTGCCACTGCACTCCAGCCTGGGCAACAGAGCAAGCCTCCATCTCAAGAAAAAAAAAAAGATAAAAGAAGTGTCAGTTTCATCTTCCCCTTCATAACACACACATAGAAACACATACATATTCATTTACTCTATAAATATTTAAGTTAATGAATGTTCCCTTAATCTTGCCAAGAACCTTTAGTTTTTGGCCCAGGTGAGAGAAATAAAAAATAAGAAATGCGTTACATTTCTTCAATATATGTGCTGTATACATTTGGGATGATTATTGTAAATTATTGAAATACTTTTGCTTTATGACTTTCATTTTAATTAGAAGAGTTTGACTTCAGACAGCTTAATACCCAGGCTTTGATTGTAAAGTGAGCAATAGATCATTAGCGGGGGTGAGAACTGGGTGAACTCAGTCATTTTTCTCCTCCTTCTGTGATTCAATGCAATAAAATCTTTCTCTTGCAAAAAACCTAAAGAAATAAGTTTGACATATTTCAAATCCCTTCTATAAATTGTTGAAAAGATTTAATATAACCCCCAGCCATAAAATCTTTAATTTGAGTTGACCCTCCATGGTCTCAATGATTACACATGCAGTTTTTATTACTAAAGAATAAATTGTGGGTTTCCTGTGACTCAAGGGAATCAAATGCCCTTCAATTACCTTCTCCTGCAGCGGGAGGATTTGAACCTTTTCCGTTCAACTCTTGAAGACAGGAATTTCACAAAATGGTTTGTAACCTGGAAATATTTTGTCCCCTATGAATGCTGTCATCTTTTTTTTTTTTTAATTTAAAAAAAGGAATAAAGCTGTAGCCAGAGATGATGTCCAGCAAGTTTGGTTTAGGACAAAATCAATGATGGACAAAATCAATTTAGGACAAAAAATGATCAACTGTTCATCAATTCTCATTAGAAAGCCTGAGCTATACTTTCAATATAAAAAATATTTCCCAGCCAACTGAAGATAAAGCTTTTGGCAAAGCAGTGAAACAGGGATATGGCTGGACCAGGAGCCTATAGCCTGCATTTGGCCGTGTCCTGTAGAAGGGATTTTGGGAGGTGGTGTTGTGCCATGGAAAGAGTACCGATTTTGGAGTAAGACAATTTGAAATTAGGTGAGTGAGGCCGGGTGTGGTGGCTCACACCTGTAATTCTAGAACTTTGGGAGGCCAAGGCGGGCAGATCGCTCGAGGCCAGCAGTTCAAGACCAGCCTGGCAAACATGGTGAAACCCCGTCTCTACTAAAAATACAAAAGTTAGCCAGGTGTGGTGGCAGATGCCTGTAATCCCAGCTACTTGGGGGGCTGAGGCAGGACAATCGCTTGAACCCAGGAGGTGGAGGTTGCAGTGAGCCGAGATTGTACCATTGCACTCCAGCCTGGGCAACAAGAGCGAGACCCTGTCTCAAAACAAAACAAAACAAAACAAACAAACAAACAAACAAACAAACAAAAACAACCACATACCTGAGACTGGGTAATTTATAAAGAAAAGAGGTTTAGACCTGGCACAGTGACTCACGCCTATAATCCTAGCACTTTGGGAGGCTGAGGCTGGCGGGCAGATCACAAGGTCAGGAGTTCAAGACCAGCCTCGCCAACATGGTGAAACCCCGTCTCTACTAAAAATACAAAAATTAGCCGGGCGTGGTGGTGCACATCTGTAATCCCAGCTACTCGGGAGGCTGAGGCAGGAGAATCTCTTGAACCCAGGAGGCAACTGTTACAGTGAGCCAAGATTGCACCACTGCACTCTCCAGCCTGGGCGACAAGAGCAAAACTTCCTCTCAAAAAAAAAAAAAAATTATAAAATTAGCCAAGCCTCAGTTTTTCTCTCACTAAAATGGGGATCCTAGAATTGCTTGAATCCAGGAGGCAGAGGTTGTAGTGAGCCAAGATCGTGTCACTGCACTCCAGCCTGGGCAATAGAGTGAGACTCTCACAAAAATAAAATAAAACAAAATAAACTAAACTGAGGATCCTAAAACTAATCCTATAGGGTTGTTATGAGGATTGAATGTGATGAGGCATGCAAGTTATTTAGTCTAATTCCCGGCACATGACAGATGGTTGATATCTGATAGCTGTGATCACTTATAGCACTCATAGGCCTTTAGAATATTTTTGTGATGCGTTTTTTTTTTTTTTTTTTTTTTTGAGATGGAGTTTCGCTCTTGTTGCCCAGGCTGGAATACAATGGCGCGATCTCTGCTCACTGCAACCGCTACCTCCTGGGTTCAAGTGATTCTCCTGCCTCAACCTCCTGAGTAGCTGGGATTACAGGCCTGTGCCACCACTCCTGGCTAATTTTGTATTTTTAGTAGAGACAGGGTTTCTCCATGTTGGTCAGGCCGGTCTTAAACTCCCGACCCCAGGTGATCTGCCCGCCTTGGCCTCCCAAAGTGCTGGGATTACAGGCGTGAACCACCATGACCGGCCTCATGATGCTTTTGACTAATGTCTCCACACCCACAGAATTTTCCCATTGCATTTTTTTTTTTTTTTGAGACAGGATCTGTCTCTCCCACCCAGACTGGAGTGCAGTGGCATGATCTCAGTTCATTGCAACCTCCACCTCCCAGGTTCAAGCAGTCCTTGTGCCTCAGCCTCCCACAGGTACATGCCACCATGCCCAGCTAATTTATTTATTTATTTTTTCGAGATGGAGTCTCACTCTGTCCCCCAGGCTGGAGTGCAGTGCAGTGGTGCAATCTCGGCTCACTCTAAGCTCCACTTCCCGGGTTCACGCCATTCTCCTGCCTCAGCCTCCTGAGTAGCTGGGACTACAGGCGCCTGCCACCACGCCTGGCTAATTTTTTTGTATTTTTAGTAGAGACGGGGTTTCACCGTGTTAGCCAGGATGGTCTCGATCTCTTGACCTCGTGATCCGCCCGCCTCAGCCTCTAATTTTTAAATTTTTTGTAGAGATGGGGTTTTGCCATGTTGCCCAGGATGGTCTCAAACTCCTGAACTTAAGCGATCCACCTGCCTTGGCCTCCCAAAGTGCTGGGATTACAGGCGTGAGCCATTGCGCCGGGCTGTCCCGTTACATTGATTATATCTTTTGAGCACTAAAACTTTATGGTTTTTTCTGCCTCCCTTCATTGCCCTCCCAGGAGAAAGCACTTACATGTTTAACTTACTGCAGATAAATTAATGTCTCTAACATATGATGCACGCCTGCTGAAATTTCTTTTTTCTTTTAGGGACAGGGTGTCACTGTGTCACCCAGGCTGGAGTGCAGTGGCAAGACCATAGCTTACTGCATCCTCGAGCTCCTGGGTGCAAATGATCTTCTCATTTCAACTTCCCTAGTGGCTAGAACCACAGGTTGTGCACCACTATGCCTGGCTCATTTTTTTAAAAAACATTTTTTTGTAGAGATGAGGTCTCCCTAAGTTGTCCAGGCTGGTCTCCAACTCTTGGCCTCAAGTGATTCTCTTATCTCGGCCTCCCAGCATGAGCCACCATGCCTGGCCTAAAATTTATTTATATATAGCCATTTTGTGCTTGCTAATGTGAGCTGATTTCCTGCTTTTCCAACTTAGTTTGCTCAAAATTCTGTATATTTTATCTGCTTAAAGTGAAGGCTACAGTACATGAAACAGGCAGCTGCAAAGTCCAACTACACTCATGACCTAAAAAGTCTTGATATACATACCCTCCACACTGCGTTTACGGTCAAGGGCAAATGAGATCCTATAGGCACACAAAATTATATCTGATAGTGCCCAGGAATGACTGACACACCTGTGGACTGCTTAGAGCACCTGCATTACTGGGCTTGCAACTTTATACATTCACAGAAAGACTTGCTTTTATTTATTTATTTATTTATTTACTTATTTATTTATTTATTTACTTATTTATTTATTTGAGACAGACACTCTGTCGCCCAGGCTGGAGTGCAGTGATGAGATCTCAGCTTACTGCAAACTCCGCCTCCCAGGTGCAGGTGCTTCTTCTGCCTCAGCCTCCCGAGTAGCTGGGACTACATGTGCCTGCCACTGCACCCGACTAATTTTTGTATATATATATATTTTTTTGAGACAGAGTTTCTCTCTTGTTGCCCAGGCTGGAGTGCAATGGCATGATCTCAGCTCACTGCAACCTCCACCTCTCAGGTTCAAGCAATTCTCCTGCCTCAGCCTCCCAAGTAGCTGGAATTACAGGCATGCGCCACCACGCCTGACTAATTTTGTATTTTTAGTAGAGATGGGGTTTCTCCATGTTGGTCAGGCTGGTCTTGAACTCCCGACCTCTAGTGATCTGTCCGCCTCAGGCTCCCAAAGTGCTGGGATTACAGGCGTCAGCCTCTGCATCCAGCCTAATTTTTGTATTTTTAGTACAGACGGGATTTCACCATGTTGGTTAGGCTGTTCTTGAACTCCTGACCTCACATGATCCTCCTGTCGGTCTTCCAAAGTGCTGGGGTTATAGGCATGAGCCACCATATCCAGTAACACTTACTTTCCTAATGCCATTTCAAATTGGTCGCATTACTCCTTCTTGAGTCAGGCTTTAATCTGATATTTAACCAGGATAATTCTAAAGTCTTTTTCTCCCCTGAATAAAATTGCTGCCTTCATATAAAGCTGTTTTATTTTATTTTTATTTTTTATTTTTGAGATGGAGTTTCACTCCATCGCCCAGGCTGGAGTGCAATGGCGTGACCTCGGCTCACTGCAATTTCTGCCTCTCAGGTTCAAGCGATTCTCCTGCCTCAGTCTCCCGAGTAGCTGGGACTACAGATGTGCACCCTCACGCTGGCTAATTTTTGTATTTTTAGTAGAGATGGGTTTTCACCATGTTGGCCAGGCTGGTCTTCAACTCCTGACCTTGGGTGATCTGCCTGCCTCGGCCTCCCAAAGTGCTGGGATTACAGGCGTGAGCCACCGCACCTGATCTCTGTTTTTATTTTATTTTATTTTATTTTATTTTATTTTATTTTATTTTATTTTTTGAGATGAAGTCTCACTTTGTTGCCCGGGTTGGAGTGCAGTGGCATGATCTTGGCTCACTGCAACCTCCGTCTCCCAGGTACAAGTGATTCTCCTGCCTCAGCCTCCCAAGTAGCTGGGATTACAGGCACATGCCACCACACCTGGCTAATTTTTTTTTTTTTTTTTTTTTTTTTGAGACAGAGTCTCCCTCTGTCTCCCAGGCTGGAGTGCAGTGGTGTGATCTTGGCTCACTGCAACCTCTTCCCCACTAGGTTCAAGTGATTCTTCTGCCTTAGCCTCCTGAGTAGCTGGGACTACAGGCGTGCACCACTATGCTGACTAATTTTTGTATTTTTAGTAGAGATGGGGTTTCACCATATTGGCCAGGCTGGTCTCGAACTCCTGATATCGTGATCAGCCTGCCTCAGCCTCCCAAAGTGCTGAGATTACAGGCGTGAGCCACCACTCCTAATCTCTATTTATTTTTTTCTACAAATAAAATACTTTAAAAAATACAGGCACAAATAAAACATTCAGTAGTTGTTTCTCATCAAAGACACACTTTGATATCTAAGTGCATGTCAACATCACATGGACCAGTCCACGATTGAACTGAGTGTAGAAGTTTCCTTTTCGTCATGTGACAGCCACGCTGAAGGAAGACACGCTTGGGTGTGGAGCAGAGCTGGGCGGATTTTGGCAGCCACTCTAGGAGAAATGTTTTGGGAAAGACTCCTTTTCCACACAAAGCATCCCGGCCAACCGAGCAGACCCATTCGTGAGCCTTAATCTCGTCTGAAGCGCCCTGGGAATCCACCCACACAGAACATTTCCTACATCCCTTGTCTTCAAAGCACTTTGCCACGGTTATCTAATCAATCTCCAGAGCAGTTTTTGGAAGGGAAGATGGTTTTCCTCAAGTCATGGTGCCTGCAAATCAGGACTGCACAAGACAATGCGACCAGGAGCAGGAGGCTGTTTCCTGTCCCGGGAGAGTCCCCTGCTCTGTCGCGGATTCTGCCTGTTCCCTTCAAATCTCTTGGTGGAAATGGGGGCTGGAAGTCACGTTCCCTAGTCTATGAGCTGAAAGCCATCATCTGTAGCCATTGCCAATGAAGGGGTTTCGTTCAGTGTAAACACTACCAATGTGACTTAGGGTAACTATAAGTCTTTTGATATTTTATTTTTATTTTTATTTTTATTTTTTGAGATGGAGTTTTCACTCTTGTTGCCCAGGCTAGAGTGCAATGGTGAAATCTCGGCTCACTGCAACCTCCACCTCCTGGGTTCAAGCAATTCTCCTGCCTCAGCCTACCGAGTAGCTGGGATTTGGCGGGGGGCAGTGGCTCATGCCTGTAATCTCAACACTTTGGGAGGCTGAGGTAGGCGGATCACCTGAGGTCGAGAGTTTGAGACCAGCCTGACCAACGCAGAGAAACCTTGTCTCTACTAAAAATACAAAATTAGCCAGGCGTGGTGGCATGTGCCTGTAATCTCAGTTACTCGGGAGGCTGAGGCAGGAGAATCGCTTGAACCTGGGAGGTGGAGGTTGCGGTGAGCCGAGATTGTGCCATTGCACTCCAGCCTGGGCAACAAAAGAGAAACTCTGTCTCAAAAAAGAAAAAAAAAGTAGAGATGGGCCTGGGCTAGGCGGCTGGTGCCTGTAATTGTAGCACTTTGGGAGGTGGGAGGATTGCTTGAGCTCACAAGTTTGAGACCAGCCTAAGCAACGTGGCAAAACCCTGTCTCTACAGAAAAATGCAAAAATTAGCCAGGCATGGTAATGAATCCCTGTAGTTCCAGCTACTTGGAAGATGGAGGTGGGAGAATCACTTGAGCCTGGGAAGTGGAGGTTGCAGTGAGCTGAGATTGTGCCAATGCACTCCAGCCTGGTTGACAGAGTGAGACTCTATCTCAGAATAAATAAATAAAAATAAAAATAGAGACTGGATCTTGCTATGTCGCCCAGCCTGGTCTTGAACCCCTGGGTTCAAGTGATCCTCCTGCCTTGGCCTCCCAAAGTGCTATGATTACAGGTGTGAGCCACTGAGCCCAGCCTATGAATGTAAGTCTTGTCTGAACCTCTGTAAAACAGGAATAGTCATCCATATGTCATGGGATTATTGGGAAGATAAAATGAGATCACGTGAGATCATATGAAGACACTTGGCACATGGTAGCCAGACATTAATTCACTCAGGCAAAACAACCAACCACCAATCAAATAAACCAAACACGGTGGCTCATGCCTGTTACCCCAGCACTTTGGGAGGCCGAGGCAGGTGGATTGTTTGAGGCCAGGAGTTCGAGACCAGCCTGACCAACATGGTGAAGCCCCGTCTGTACTAAAAATACAAAAATTAGCCGGGCATGGTGGCATATGCCTGTAATCCCAGTTACTCGGGAGGCTGAGGCACGAGAATTGCTTGAACCTGGGAGGCAGAGGTTGCAGTGAGCTGAGATTATGCCGCTGCACTCCAGCCTGGGCGACAGAATGAGACTCTCTCGAAAACAAACAAAACAAAACAAAAAACCCAAAACAAATAAACCCAGCAGCAGCAGCAGCAACAATAACAAAATGGCTTGATTCAATCAGTTCAGTGCTATCAGAAAAGCTTCACAGTTCAGGCTGGAGCGTGGCTGTTTCAGCTGTCATTGGGTGGGTTGCTGTGAGAGGCAGTGATGAAGGTACATGGGCTTTGGATCTGTGCAGCCAGAAGGCCTGAGTTCAAAGCTTGGCTCCACCACTTCCCTGATGGGTGATGCCGGACTGGTTACTTAAGTGCTTTGACCTCAGTTTTTCTGCCTGTAAAATGGCCATAATAACAACACCCTTGCCAGGCACAGTGGCTCACGCTTGTAATCTCGGCACTTTGAGAGGCCGAGGCAGGCGGATCGCTTGAGGCCAGGTGTTCAGGACCAGCCTGGCCAACACGGCGAAACCCCATCTCTACTAAAAATACAAAAAAATTAGCTAGGTGTGGTGGCACATGCCTGTAATCCCAGTTACTCCGGAGGCTGAGGCAGAATAATCGCTTGAACCTGGGAGGCGGAGGTTGCAGTGAGTCGAGATCACGCCACTGCACTCCAGCCTGGGCAACAGAGGGAGACTCTGTCTCAAAACAAAACTAAACAAAACAAACGAAAAAACCCCAAAACCAAAAACAAACCAAAAAAACACCCGCTTTGTGGAATTCCTTTTTTTTTTTTTTTTTGAGATGGTCTTTCACTCTGTCTCCCAGGCTGGAATGCAGTGGCGCAATCTCAGCTCACGGCAACCTCCGCCTCCCAGGTTCAAGCGATTGTTGTGTCGCAGCCTCCTGACTAGCTGGGATTACAGGCAACCCCCAACACACCCAGCTAATTTTTGTATTTTTAGTAGAGATGGGGTTTCACCATGTTGGCCAGGCTGGTCTCGAATCCCTGACCTCAGGTGGTCCTCCCGCACTGGCCTCCCAAAGTGCTGGGATTACAGGAGTGAGCCACCCCACCTGGCCTGTGGAATTATTTGGAGGATACATGCGTTAACTCATCCAAGGTGCTCAGCTCAACTTTTGGCACGTTGAAAGGGGCCCATCAATGTTAGATTTTTATGACTGTGAAAACCTGGCTGCGCTCCAGCATAGCATGCTGTTTCATGAACCAGTCTTTCTCTGCAGGCATGCAAACTTGCAAAGAAAGGCATTTAAGAGCACTACAAATTAGAACCACTGGAGAGCCAGGAAGTGGCTTGATTGTGTTGTGTGGTACAATTAAAGGTAAACCAACTAGCGAAATACCTACCCTGCAAATAGCTAGTGTGTGCATATGAGGATTAATTTATTTGGGGTGGATTCCTTTAAATCCTTCTTTTTTTTTTTTTTTGGAGATGGAGTTCTGCTCTTGTTGCTCAGGCTGGAGTGCAATGGTGCAATCTCTGCTCACTGCGACCTCCATCTCCTGGGTTCAAGCGATTCTCCTGCCTCAGCCTCCCCAGTAGCTGGGATTACAGGCCTGCGCCACCACACCCAGGTAATTTTGTGTTTTTTTAGTAGAGACAGGGTTTCGCCATGTTGGTCAGGCTGGTCTCGAACTCCTAACCTCAGGTGATCTGCCCGCCTTGGCCTCCCAAAGTGCTGGGATTACAGGTGTGAGCCACTGTGCCTGGCAATACTCACTGTATTTTTTTTTTTTTTTTGAGACAGGCTGTCACTCTGTGGCCAAGCTGGAGTGCAGTGGTGCAATCTCGGCTCACTGCAACCTCCGCCTCCCCGGTTCAAGTGATTCTCCTGATTCAGCCTCCCGAGTAGCTGGGACTACAGGCGCCCACCACCACGCCCGGCGAATTTTTGTATTTTTAGTAGAGACGGGGTTTCCCACTACACTCCAGCCTGGGCGACAGAGCTAGACTTGGTCTCAAAAAAAAAAAAAAGTGGGTATAAACATGACTGCAGAATTTCTCTGAGCTGCTACTCTCTGCCTACAGGGTAGCCCTGCCTCTTCAAACAAAGCTGTTTTCTTCTACCTCTGGCTTGTCCTTGAAAAGTCTTTCCTGGGCAAAGCCAAGAAGACTTGTGGGCTAAGCTCCACTTGAGGGCTCGCCTGCCCTGCATTAGATCCATGGAACAGATCATAAATCAGCAGTGTGCACTGTCTTATATGGCCATCAGGACAGTGCACCCAGCCCCACAGGACAAACAGACGGGCCTGTGTCCCCAGAGAAATGAGGAATTGAGGCTCAACATCACCTCACGTCTGTCACCAGCCAGTTATAAGGAAAGACAGAGAGGATTGGCAAATTCTTATTTGAGGCCAGGCATGGTGGCTTATGCCGGTAATCCCAGCACTCTGGGAGGCCAAGGTGGGTGAGTCACCTGAGGTTAGGAGTTTGAGACCAGCCTGGCCAACATGGTGAAACCCTGTCTCTACTAAAAATACAAAAATTTGCCAGGCGTGGTGGTGCATGCCTGTAATCCCAGCTACTCGGGAGGCTGAGGCAGGAGAATCACTTGAACCCGGGAGGTGGAGGTTGCAGTGGGCAGAGATCACACCACTGCACTCCAGCCTGGGCAACAAGAGCGAAACTCCATCTCAAAAAAAAAAAAAATAATAATTCTTATTTGAAAAGAGATCCCTTTGACCCAACCAAAGGCTTTCAAAATGTTGTGAAAGGGATTCATGAAATTGTTTCTGACAAAGACCATGAAAACAAGAGAATCTAATGTGAAATTGAGAAGCATGTGAAAGCTAAAAGGCACTGCTGTGGCCAAATGACTCAAGGCGATTCTTCCATTCATACGGGACATGTTAGGGATCCAAGGACAGGCTGGGAGGAAAGAGACGTAACACTCGGGTCATCAAGCTGTTGTGATGTGGGAAGAGGAGGCGGTAGGTGAGAGAAAGCCACCTGCATGAGCAGTAATCATATCAACTGACACTCAAGTCCCTACCCTGTTCCATGCCCAACTGTAAGTACTTCGCACATCTCATTTCACATTCTATTTATTTATTTATTTAGATGGAGTCTCCCTCTGTTGCCCAGTCCGGAGTGCAGTGGCATGACCTCGACTCACTGCAACCTCTGCCTCCCAGGTTCGAGTGATTCTCATGCCTCAGCTTCCCGAGTAGCTGGGATTACAGGCGCCCACCACCATGCCCGGCTAATTTTTGTATTTTTGGTAGGGACAGGGTTTCACCATGTTGGCCAGGTTGGTCTCGAACTCCTGAACTCAGGCGATCTGCCCACCTCGGCCTCCCAAAATGCTTGGGATTACAGGCGTGAGCCACCGCGCCTGGCCAAATTCTCTCTTTTTAAAGATAGAAACGGGCCAGGTGCAGTGGCTGCAGTGCAGGGGCGCTATCTCAGCTCACTGCAATCTCTGCCTCCCAGGTTCAAGTGATTCTCCTGCTTCAGCATCCCAAGTAGCTGGGATTACAGGTGCCTGACACCACACCTGGCTAAATTTTGTATTTTTAGTAGAGTCGAGGTTTCACCATGTTGGCCAGGCTGGTCTCGAACTCCTGACCTCAGGTGATCCACCCGCCTCGGCCTCCCAAAGTGCTGGGATTATAAGCATGAGCCAACACGCCCCGCCTCCTCTGGAGTATTTTAAAACAAATCCCAGACATCACATCATTTCACCAGTGAATACATGTGTTTACCAGATAGACATTTTAAAAACCCATAACCACCATGCTGTTATCACACCTAATAAAATAAACAATGATGCCTTACTGTCATCCAATATCCAGTCCATGTTCAAACTTCCCTGATTGTCTTAAATATATTTTCACAATTGATTTGTTCAAACCAGGATCCAACCAAGAACCACCCACTGCATTTGCCTGTTACACTTTTGAAGTCCGTCTTTCTCTTTTAAATAAACGTTTTATTTTGGAATGATTTTAGATTACAGACAAGCTGGTACAGAGTGTTCTTGTATACCTTTCATCCAGTTTTCTCTAATGTTAAAATCTTACACAACCGTGGTACATCTGTCAGAACTCAGAAATTAACATTGGAACATTACCGTTAACTAAGCTTCAGAATTTATTCGATTTCATCAGTTTTTCCAGCAATGTCCTTTTTCCATTCCACGATCCAATCCACGCTGCATTTAGTAAGTCCCTTTTAATCTATCAGTCTACCTCTGTTTTTTTCTTCATGACCTTGGTGTTTGGAGAAACCAGGACATGTGGCCCATAGAATGTCCTGTATCCAGACTTGGCTAATTGCTTTCTTATGGCATTTTTTAACTTGCTCTTCTGCCCCATATATTTCCTACAAATTGATGATTAGAGGTAGAGGCTTGATTAGATTGAGGTTTTATATATAATTTATTCTTATTCTTATTATTTTTTGAGATGGAGTCTCGCTCTGTCGCCCAGGCTGGAGTGCAGTGGCGTGATCTTGGCTCACTGCAAACTCCACCTCCCGGGTTCAAGTGATTCTCTTGCCTCAGCCTCCTGAGTAGCTGGGATTACAGGCACATGCCACCATGCCCGGCTAATTTTTGTATTTTTGATGGAGACGGGGTTTTACCACATTGGCCAGGCTGGTCTCCAACTCCTGACTTCAAGTGATCCACCCACCTCGGCCTCCCAAAGTGCTGGGATTACGGGCGTGAGCTACCATGCCTGGCCTTTTTTTTTTTTTTTTTTTTTTACAAAATTCTTTGTGGATGGTGCTTTTGTTTTTCCTATTGGATTGCATTAAAAGGCTCCTAATGTCTGGAGATACCACTTCCAGTTTTTTTGTTTTTTAAATTATTTATTTACTTATTTATTTGTTTTGAGACAGGATCTCACTCTGTCGTCCAGGCTGGAGTGCAGTGGTGCGATCTCAGCTCACTGCAACCTCCACCACCCAGGTTCAAGCAATTCTCCTGCCTCCCTCAGCCTCCCGAGTAGCTGGGACTATAGGCATGCGACACCACACCCGGCTAATTTTTTTTATTTTTAGTGGAGACGGGGTTTCACCATGTTGGCCAGGCTGGTCTCAAACTCCTGACCTCAAGTGACCCACCCACCTCGGCCTCCCAAAGTGTTGGAATTACAGGTGTGGGCCACTGTGCCTGGCCCTTTTTTTTTTTTTTTTTTTTGACAGAGTCTTGCTCTGTTGCCCGTGCTGGAGTATAGTGCTGCAATCTCAGCTCACTGCAACCTCACCTCCCAGGTTCAAGTGATTCTCCTGCCTCAGCCTCCCGAGTAGCTGGGATTACAGGTGTGCACCACCATGCCTGGCTAATTTTTGTATTTTTAGTAGAGACAGGCTTTCACCATGTTGGTCAGGGTGGCCTTAAACTCTTGACCTCAAGTCATCTACCCATCTTGGCCTCCCAAAGTGTTGGGATTACAGTCGTGAGCCACCATGCCCAGCCAGTTTTATCTCTTTGGATTAGTGTTTGTGGATTACACAGTTTCTTTCTTTCTTTTTATTTTCAGATGCCTGGTTAAGTTTTCCTAATCAAATCTTGCTGGGGCAAACTATTGATGCTAGTCATTCAGCCCTTAAAATAAACATATTCACAGTTTTTTCTCAGTAGTAGTGGTCAGAAGGCCGAGCATGATGGCTCACTCCTGTAATTCCAGGACTTTGGAACATTAAGGCAGGAGGATTGCTTGAGGCAAGGAGTTTGAGATCAGCCTGGGCCACATAGTGAGATCCCATCTCTACAAAAAATTTAAAATAGCTGGGCATGGTGATGCATGCCTGTAGCCCCAGCTACTCTGGAGGCTGAGGTGAGAGGATCACTTGAGCCCAGGAGTTTGAGGCTGCAGTGAGCTATAATTGCATCACTGCACTCCAGCGAAGGCAACAGAGTGATATCCCATCTCTTAACAACAACAACAACAACAACAACATAAACCCCAATAGGCTGTGTGTGGCGGCTCACGCCTGTAATTCCAGCACTTTGGAGGCCGAAGTGGGAGGATCACTTGAGACCAGGAGTTTGAGACCAGCTTGCTCAACATGGTGAAACTCTGTCTCTACTAAAAAAATGCAAAAATTAGCTGGGCATGGTGGCATGTGCCCGTAATCCCAGCTGAGGCTGAAGAATTGCTTGAACCCGGGAGGTGGAGGTTGCATGAGCTGAGATCACGCCACTGCACTCCAGCTTGGGTGACGGAGCGAGACTCCATCTTAAAAAAATAAAAAATAAATAAATAAATAAATAAAAGGGCCGAGTGTGATGGCTTAAGCCTATAATCCAGCACTTTGGGAGGCCGAGGTGGGCAGATCACCTGGGGTCAGGAGTTCGAGACCAGCCTGGCCAACATGGCGAAACCCCGTCTCTATTAAAAAATGCAAAAATTAGCTGAGTGTGGTTGTGCGTGCCTATAGTCCCTGCTACCTGGGAGGCTTAGGCTGGATAATTGCTTGAACCCAGGAGGCGGAGGTTGCAGTGAGCCGAGATCGTACCACTGCACTCCAGCCTGTGCGACAGAGCGAGACTGTCTGAAAAAAAAAAAAGAAAGAAAGAAAGAAGAGAAAAGAAGGGCCAAAACCACAATTACTTTTGCACCAACATAATACTTTGCAGCTCTGCTCAACTCAATCTCAGGGGTGATATGGCAGAGTGGAGAGCCATCTTGGGGTGGTGTAATAGCCACGAGATGTGGGTCAAGGCCCTGCTGCAAGTTCCAAGTAGCTCCAAATAGCTGGTTGACCTTAGGCAAATTCGGGACCATTAAGGCTCAGCTACACAGAATGTGTGCTGTATAAATCCAGAGGCATCATTCCCATAGATTGCAAAGTGCATGGTAATCCTTGCAGTTGTGCAGTCTACAACCTGAACAAGGGTTTGTAGCCACTCTGGGACCTTATACAACATTCTGTAGGTCCCAGGTTTTTTGTTTGTTTGTTTGTTTTTGGGAGATAGGGTTTCGCTCCAGGCTGGAGTACAATGGTACAATCATAGCTCACTGCAGCCTCAATCTCCTGGGCTCAAGCAATCCTCCCACCTCAGCCTCTAGAGTAGCTGGGCCTACAGGGATGTGCCACCACGTAGGGTTAATTTTTGTATTTTTATAGAGATGGGGGTCTTGCTATGTTGTTCATGCTGATCTCGAACTCCTGCTTCGGGCAAAACAGTTTCATTTACTATTTAATTTTTTTGGTGACAAGGTCTCAGTCTGTCGCCCAGGCTGGATGGAGTGTAGCGACGTGATCATAGCTCACTGCAGTCTCAACCTCCTGGGCTGAAGTCAGCCTCCTGAGTAGCTGGGACCACAAGTGTGCTCTACTATGTCTGACTAATTTTTGTTTTTTGTATAGACAGGGTCTTCCTATGTTGCCCAGGCTGGTCTTGAACTGCTAGCCTCAAGTGATCCTCTTGCCTTGGCCTCCCAAAGTTCCGGGATTACAGGTGTGAGCCACTGTGCCCAGCCCAGTTTTCTTTCTTTTTTTTTTTTTTGTTCATTTCTTTTTTTGAGACAGATTTTCGCTCTTGTTGCCCAGGCTGGAGTGCAGTGGCGTGATCTTGGCTCACTGCAACCTCCGCCTCCTGGGTTCAAGCCATTCTCCTGCCTCAGCCTCCTAAGTAGCTGGGATTACAGGCACCCACCATCACACCTGGCTAATTTTTTGTACTTTTAGTAGAGACGGGGTTTCACCATGTTAGCCAGGCTGGTCTTGAACTCTTGACCTCAGGTGATCCACCCACCTTGGCCTCCCAAAGCGCTGGGATTACAGGCGTGAGCCACTGTGCCCGGCCCCCAGGCCAGTTTTCTTTCTTTCATTTTTTTTTTTTTTTCTTTTTTTTGCGACAGGGTCTCACTCTGTTGCCCAGGCTGGAGTGCAGTGGAGCAATCACGGCTCACTGCAGCCTCTGCTTCCCAGGCTCAAGCGATTCTCCAGCCTCAGCCTCTTGAGTAGCTGGGAACACAGGTGCAAGCCACCAATGCCCGGCTAATTTTTGTATTTTTTTGTAGAGACAGGGTCTCACCATGTTGCCCAGGCTGGTCTCGAACTTCTGAGCTCAAAGTTGATCTGTCCGCCTTCCAGTTTCGTTTCTTTAAACTGGCTGAACCAAGCAGGGTCCTGGCAGGAAAGAATGGAACCTGAATGGTTCAAATGAAGAAGCTTCAGTGAAGAAGCCCTGGCTGAGCACGGTAGCTCACGCCTGTAATCCCAGGACTTTGGGATGCTGAGGCAGGTAGATCACCTGAGATCAGGAGTTTGAGACCAGCCTGGGCAACATGATGAAACCCCCTGTCTACTAAAAATATAAAAATTAGCTGGGTGTGGTGGCATGCACCTGTAATCCCAGCTACTTGGGAGGCTGAGATAGGAGAATTGCTTGAAGCCAGGAGGCGGAGGCTGCAGTGAGCTGAGATCGCGCCGCTGTGCTCCAGCCTGGGTGACAGAGTGAGACTCCATCTCGAAAAAAAAAAAGGGCCCTTACAGTCGTGTGGACAGAGCTAAGGAAGCAAAGGAGGAATGTCATGGTGCTGTTGAGGCCCAGTGAGAGCTGTAGTATTGGAGGGGGTGCGGCTATCGCCAGAGACTTAGGCATCCGAAGCTGGAGGGAGAAGACCCTAATCTGAAGCTCGCTCTCCTCCTGATCTTTTCTCTTGATCCCTCCCACTGGCTAAATCCACCGCAGAGTGCAATGAGTAAGGCGGCCAGGCGATGCCATTCACTGGGCTCAACCTCCCAGGGCTCAGAGCAGGGCAGAGAAGGGCAGACAGTGGCTCTGGAGCAGGGGATGGCGTCAAACAGAGGAAAAGCATTACCTCGGGGAATCGGGAGATCGGGAGTTGGAAATTAGGTCTAAGAATCTTTACAGGCCGGGCGCAGTGGCTCATGCCTGTAATCCCAGCACTTTTGGAGGCCGAGGCAGATAGATAATTTGAGGTCAGGAGTTCCAGAGCAGCCTGACCAACATGGTGAAACCCCGTCTCTACTAAAAATACAAAAAAATTAGCCGGACATGGTGGCTAGCACCTGTAATCCCAGCTACTCGGGAGGCCGAGGCATGAGAATCACTTGAGCTCTGGAGGCTGAGGTTGCAGTGAGCAGAGATCACAAATCCTCACAGCTCATTCTTTCATTCATTCACAGTTGCAAATATCAAGCCTTTTGTTTTCTCTCTCCCTTCCTTCCTTCCTTCTCTCTCTCTCTCTTTCTTTCTCCCTTTCTCTCTCTCTCTTTCTTTTCTTTTTCTTTTTTTTTTGAGACAGACTCTCATTCTGTTGCCCAGGCAGTACAGTGGCGTGGTCATGGCTCACTACAGCTTTGAATTCCCGGGCTCAAATGATCCTCCCACCTCAGCCTCCTGAGCAGCTGGAATTATAGGTATGCAGCACCACACTTGGCTAATTTTTGCATTTTTCTTTTTTCATTCTGTTGCCCAGGCTGGAGTGCAGTGGCATGTAATCTCAGCTCACTGCAACCTCTGCCTCCCAGATTCTCCTGCCTCAACCTCCCGAGTAGCTGAAATTACAGGTGCATGCCACCACGCCCAGCTAATTTTTGTATTTTTAGTAGAGATGGTGTTTCACCATGTTGACCACACTGGTTTTGAACTCTTGACCTCAAGTGATCCACCCGTCTTGGCCTCCCAAAGTGCTAGGATTATAGGCGTGAGCCACCTCGCCTGGCCATTTTTTGTTGTTGTTCTCAACTGAGATGGAGTCTCGCTCTGTTGCCCAGGCTGGAGCACAGTGGTGCAATCTCGGCTCACTGCAACCTCCGCCACCTGGATTCAAGAGATTCTCAAGCCTCAGCCTCCCAAGTAGCTGGGAGTACAGCCCGCACATGTATTTTTTTTTTTTTTTTTTTTTTTTTGGTAGAGAAGGGGTTTTGCCATATTGGCCAGGGTGGTCTTGAACTCCTGGCCTCAAGTGATCCGCAGACTTTGGCCTCCCAAAGAGCTGGAATTACAGGGGTGAGCCACTATGCCCAGCCTCTTTATACTTTTCTTTTCTCTTTTCTCTCTCTTTATCTCTCTTTCCTTCCTTCTCTATCTTTGTTTCCCCTTCTTTATTTTTCTTTATTGCCCTTTTCCATGTGTTCTGAAACTTACTTTCCTTCCTTCCTTCCTTCCTTCCTTCCTTCCTTCCTTTCCTTCTTTCTTTCTTTCTTTCTTTCTTTCAGATGGGGTCTCACTCTATCACCTATGCTGGAGTACTGTGGTGCAATCATGGCTCACTGCAGCCTCAAACTCCTGGGCTCAAGCCATCCTCCTACCTCAACCTCCTGAGTAGCTGGGACCACAGGGGCACCACAACACATGGCTGATTTTTTTTTGTAGAGGCAGGGCCTCATTATGTTCCCCAGGCTGGTCTTGAGCTCCTGGCCTCAAGCAATCCTCCTGCCCTGGCCTCTCAAAGTGCTGGGATTACAGACATGAGCCACTGTGCCCAGCCCCCTTTTCAAATATTATATATGGAAATATATCAAGGTATGAATTTTCCCAGTGGCCCTAAGGCGAAAGTATTCTTTCCACTTTACAGAGAAGGAAATTGAAGTTCAGAAAGGTTAAGAAAGTTGCCCAGGCCGGGTGCAGTGGCTCACACCTGTAATCTCAGCACTTTTGGGAGGCTGAGGCGGGTGGATCCCCTGAGGTCAGGAGTTCGTGACCAACCTGGCCAACATGGTGAAACCCCGTCTCTACTAAAAATACAAAAATTAGCCAGGTGAGGTGGCTCATGCCCATAGTCCCAGCTATTTGGGAGGCTGAAACACAAGAATTGCTTGAAACTGGGAGGCAGAGGTTGCAGTGAGCCGAGATCGCGCCACTGCACTCCAGCCTGGGCGACACAATGAGACTCCGTCTCAAAAAACAAAAAAAAGTTTCCCAGAGCACCCTGTCGTCAGTGTCTGAGTTGGAGTCCCGTCAGGACACCCTGGAGGGACTGGAGGGGACAGCAGGGAAGTCAGAGGGAGATTTGATGGCCGAGTGCAGTAGCCTCGGCCTGTAATCCCAGCACTTTGGGAGGCCAAGGCAGGAGGACTGCTTGAGTCCAGAAGTTCAAGACCAGCCTGGGCAACATATCAAGACCCTGTCTCTATTAAAAAGAGACTAGGGTGGGACAAGGCTGGCACTCCCACCTGCACCAGGCAGGTAGCAGCCTCTGGGTGGCTCCAAGAAGCACACACTGAGCTGGAGGGCTGCCTCCCTATGGCAGTGTCACTCTGGGTGGCTCTGAGAGGCCACGCTGACCAGCCTGAAGGCATGTTAGAGTGGGACCAAACAGCCGCATGGGGCTTGGAAACCAAACGGGTTCCCTCCTTAAGTCACCTCCTTCCCATAAGATTTTGATTAAATCGTCAGGGTCTTCTGGTCACAACTAAAGCGTCAGCTTTAATAATGCCTTAATTTAAAAATCCTTGAAATAATCTCTGGCTGTCTTTAGCATGAAAGGATTTCCTTCCTCCCCGCCCCCCCCCCCCCACCAAAGCCTTTAATTCTGCAGTCATCTAGGTTTCCAATGGAAGGTAACTCTGCGGGACTTTCATGGCCTAATTAATGACTCTAATCAGCATTCCAGTCTAACTGCTTTCTCCCTGTCTATTTTCTGGTTGCTTAACAAAGGGCTTACCTAGAACTTGTTTCAACTTCAAACAGACACTTCATAACAGTAAATTGCAATAAGGTTTTATCAAGTGAAATAACATTTTCATGCTCTTTCTACGGGGTCTTGGTATCAACGCAAAGCCACTCTTAGGAAACATGACCTACCTTCCCCTCTTTCTCTCTGGTTGTTAGCAAAACATACACCCCACCTTTTTTTTTTTTTTTTTTTTTTTAATGGAATCTTGTTCTGTTGCCCAGGCTGGAGTGCAGTGGCGCGATCTCAGCTCACTGCAACCTCCACCTCCTGGGTTAAAGCGATTCTCCTGCCTCAGCCTCCCGAGTAGCTGGGATTACAGGCGCCCGCCACCATGTCCAGCTAATTTTTGTATTTTTAGTAGAGACAGGGTTTCACCATGTTGGCCAGGCTGGTCTTGAACTCCTGACCTCAGGTGATCCACCTGCCTTGGCCTCCCAAAGTGCTGGGATTACAGGTGTGAACCACTGCGGCCAGCCATCATACCCTTTAAAAAATTTTTAAATTTAGATACAGGGTTTTGCTGTATCACTCAGGCTGGAGTGCAGCAGCGTGATCATAGCTCACTGCAGCTTTCAACTCTTGAGCTCAAGTGATCCTCCTGCTTCAGCCTCCCGTGTAGCTGGGACTAAAGGTGGACAACACCACACTCGGCTAATTTTTTAAAAACTTTTTGTAGAGACAGGGTCTTGTTATATTTCCCAGGCTGGTTTCGAACTCCTGGGCTCAAGCTATCCTCTTACCTCCTGAGTAGCTGAGACTATAGGCTCATGCTACCACCTCTGGCTAATTTATTTTTTTATTATTTTATTATTTTTTATATATATTTGTTGAGACAGAGTCTTGCTCTGTTGCCCAGGCTGGAGTGCAGTGGCATGATCGCGGCTCATGGCAACCTCCACTTCCCGGGTTCAAGCGATTCTCCCGAGTGGCTGGGATTATAGCTACACCATGCCCAGCTGATTTTTGTAGTTTTAGTAGAGACAAGGTTCTCCATGTTGGCCAGTCTGGTCTCGAACTCCTGACCTCAAGTGATCTGCCCACCTCAGCCTCCCAAAGTGCTGGAATTACAGATGAGAGCCACTGTGCCCAGCCTAATTTATTTTTTAATTAATTAATTATTTATTTGGAGATGGGGGGGGCCTCGCTATATTGCCCAGGCTGTTCTCAAACTCCTGGCCTCAAGTGATCCTCCCACCTCAGTCTCCCAAAGGGCTGAGATGACAGGCTTCAGCCACCGAGCAAAAATTAGCTTCTGAGGAGCACAGGGTAGGTACTTTGATCACGTACCTCACAGATCCTCTATAAGTAATCAGCACAAGATGATGTAGGGCTGATATTTCCAGGACCATCTGGAGACTTTTGATTTGAAGATAGCACTGGATGACCCTTTCTTAAGTATTCAACTCAATAATTTTGGATAGAGATGTGTGAAGACAGGTCCTGGTCTTTATTGGAATGAATGATTAATTCTTTCTCTTGGGCTGGTTAAATGACAGGACCCACCTGACATTTTTATTTGCAATGTTCTCTTTGTTTTTGTCTTCACTTTTTTTTTTTTTTTCTGAGACAGAGTCTCGTTCTGTCACCCATGCTGGAGTGCAGTGGTGCGATCTTGGCTCACTGCAGCCTCCACCTCCTGGGTTCAAGCAATTCTCCTGCTTCAGCCTCCTGAGTAGCTGGAATTACAGAAGTGTGCCACCATGCCTAACTAATTTTCATATTTTTAGTAGAGATGGGGTTTCACCATGTTGGCCAGGCTGGTCTCGAACTCCTGACCTCAAGTGATCCACCCGCCTCGGCCTCCCAAAGTGCTGGGATTACAGGTATGAGCCACCGTGCCCGGCCTTGGTTTTGTTGTATAAAAATAAATGAAGACAGATAGGCCTGGTGCGGTGGCTCACGCCTGTAATCCCAGCACTTTGGGAGGCCCAGGCAGGTGGATCATGAGGTCAGGAGTTCGAGACTAGCCTGGCCAAGATGGTGAAACCCCATCTCTACTAAAATTACAAAAAAAAATTAGCCAAGCATGGTGGCAGGTGCCTGTAATCCCGGCTGCTTGGGAGGCTGAGGCAGAGAATTGCTTGAACCCAGTAGGTGGAGGTTGCAGTGAGCCAAGACCGTGCCACTGTACTCCAGCGTGGGCGACAGAGTGAGACTCTGTCTCAAAAAAAAAAAAAAAAAGAAAATAAATAAGAACACACAGTAAACACTTGTGTTGCTCAGGGTTGGAGAAACTTTAATGAATGCCCTCCAGATGCCTCCAGGAACTTAATGAGATGTTAAATGTGAAGGAAGCCCCGGTTGGAGCTGACCTCACCTGCAGCCTCTGCCCACTGAGCTGCCAGCTTAAGTGCCGAGTGCAGGAGCCGGCAGGGGCCGCCTCCCAAATGGCAGCGTGGCCTGCAGCTCTCCTTTCTCTGGGGGCTTGTGAGACTGAACCTCATGGTTCGTTGATCCACTCAGATATCCAGCTAATACTTACTAAGGTGTGATTAGTATGGCTGGGCATGGTGGCTCACACCTGTAATCCCAGCACTTTGGGAGGCCGAGGCGGGCAGATCACCTGAAGTCACCAGTTTGAGAACAGCCTGGCCAACATGATGATACCCTCATCTCTACTAAAAATACAAAAATTAGCTGGGCGTGGTGGCGGGCACCTGTAATCCCAACTACTCGGGAGGCTGAGGCAGGAGAATCGCTTGAACCTGGGAGGCAGAAGTTGTAGTGAGCTGAGATCGTGCCATTGCACTCCAGCCTGGGTGACAGAGCAAGACTGCATCTCAGAAAAAAAGCTGTGATGAGCATGAGGCTGTCAGGCCTGGGAACATAGACATGAATGAGAAGTTATCCTGTTCTCCGAGTGTGCACTCTGTCGTGCACTGTGTTAACATGGCAGATGTGTTAGGAAGTGAGCATGAGGCCAGGCGCGGTGGCTAATGCCTGTAATCCCAGCACTTTGAGAGGCCAAGGTGGGAGGATCGCCTGAGGCCAGGAATTTAAGGCCAGCCTGGGCAACAAAGCAAGATCCCATCTCTACCAAAAAAAAAAAAAAAAAATTAGCTGAGCAGGGTGGTGCAGACACCTGCAGTCTCAGCTACTTGGGAGGCTGAGGTGGGAGGATCACCTGAGCCCAGGAAGTTGAGGCTGCAGAGAGCCATGATTGCACCACTGCAGCCTAAACAACAGAGTGAGACCCTATCTCTTAAAAAAAAAAAAGTGGCCAGGCACCGAGGCTCACACCTGTAATCCCAGTATTTGGGAGGCCGAGCTGGAGGGATCACTTGAGGTCAGGAGTTTGAGACCAGCCTGGCCAACATGGTGGAAACCCCATCTCTGCTAAAAACACAAAAACTTAGCCAGGCATTGTGGCAGGTGCCTGTAATCCCACTCCACTTACTCCGGAAGCTAAGGTAGGAGAATCGCTTGAACCCGGGAGATGGAGGTTGCAGTGAGCTGAGCCTGGGCAGCAGAGCAAGACTGTCTCCAAAAAAAAAAAAAAAAAAAAAAAAACCCATAAAAAAAAGTGGTCATGCCGAGGGGAGGTGAATGTAGTCATAAGGTGGCGAAAAGATCTTTGAGAGCACAGAGGATGTGCATGATACATTTTATTTTATTTATTTTATTTTATTTATTTTTTTTGAGACAGCATCTTGTCTGGAGTGCAGTGGCACGATCACAGTGCACTGCAGCCTCGACCTCCTGGGCTCAAGTGATCCTCCCACCTCAACCTCCAAAAGTGTTGGGATTATATGAATGAGTCACAGTGCCTGATTGGGTTCGGTTTTGGTTTTTTTGTTTTTGCCTTTTTGAGACAGTCTCCCTCTGTCACCCATGCTGGAGCACAGTGGCTCACTGCAAACTCCACCTCCTGGGTTCAAGCGATTCTCGTGCCTTAGCCTCCTGAGTAGCTGGGATTACAGATGTGCGCCACCACACCCTGGTAATTTTTGTATTTTTAGTAAAGACGGGGTTTCACGATATAGACCAGGCTGGTCTCGAACTCCTGGTCTCATGTGATCTGGCCCGCCTCAGCCTCCCAAAGTGCTAGGATTAGAGGTGTGAGCCACCATGCCCAGCCCGGGTTCAGTTTTTAACTTGCTGAGTCTGAGGGCCTATGGGAGGGGAGGATGCTGATGTCTGGGGGCGGACGGGGCAGCGCCGCCCTCTCAGCGATCGCCGGGGCCACGGCTTGCTCTCTGCTGTGCCTGGCTTTTGCACACTTTTTTGGTTTTGCTCCTTGGATTTTCATTTCCCACTGCCACCCAGCCCTCCAGCTGCGGACCTGGTCTCCTTTTTATATTTATGCATGTATTTTCTTTATTTTTTGAGACAGTGTCTTGCTGTGTCACCTAGGCTGGTGTGCAGTGGCACAAACATGGCTCACTGCAGCCTTGATCTCCTGAGCTCAGGTGATCCTCCTGCCTCAGCCTTCCATTTAGCTGGGACCACAGGCGCATGCTAGCACGCCTGGCTAATTTTTTTTTATTTTTGTAGAGATGGGGTCTCACTTTATTGTCCTGTTCTCAAACTCCTGGGCTCCAGTGATCCTCCCACCTTGGCCTCCAAAACTGTTGGGATTATAGGTGTGAGCCACCACAACTGCCCTGGACTTGCTCTTCAGAAGACCATGGCTTCCTCTTGTAACCTGTAGCCTGAGGCTGGTCTCCAAAGCCGCACAGATGCCTCCTCCTCACGGTTTTTTTCATGAGCTCTGGTCTTCCTGGGTGGGGCTGGAGGTGAGGAAGGGATTTCAGAATTGGGGGATTGATTGTATCTCAAGGCAGAACTCTGGCTCATTGGTCAGCCGCCTCTGGGAGATGTCCTCTCTCCAGCTCGGTGTGCCTGCACAGGTTTGAGTCCCTGCTGTTGAGAGATGACATTGTGCTGGCAGTCCTCAGAGCCCTCGCTTGCTCTCGGCACCTCCTCTGCCTGGGCTCCCACTTTGGCGGCACTTGAGGAGCCCTTCAGCCCACCACTGCACTGGGGGAGCCCCTTTCTGGGCTGGCCAAGGCTGGAGCCCACTCCCTCAGCTTGCAGGGAGGTGTGGAGGGAGAGGCGCGAGCAGGAACCGGGGCTGCGTGCAGCGCTTGCGGGCCAGCTGGAGTTCTGGGTGGGCGTGGGCTTGGCGGGCCCTGCACTCGGAGCAGTCGGCCAGCCCTGCTGGCCCCGGGCAATGAGAGACTTAGCACCCGGGCCAGCAGCTGCGGAGGGTGTACTGGGTCCCCCAGCAGTGCCAGCCCACCGGCGCTGCGCTCGATTTCTCAGCGAGCCTTAGCTGCCTTCCCGCGGGGCAGGGCTCGGGACCTGCAGCCCGCTATGCCTGAGCCTCCCACCCACTCCATGGGCTCCTGTGCGGCCCGAGCCTCCCCGACGAGCACCACCCCCTGCTCCAGGGCGCCCAGTCCCATCGACCACCCAAGGGCTGAGGAGTGCGAGCGCACGGCGCGGGACTGGCAGGCAGCTCCACCTGCAGCCCCGGTGTGGGATTCACTGGGTGAAGCCAGCTGGGCTCCTGAGTCTGGTGGGGCCTTAGGAGGACCTTTATGTCTAGCTCAGGGATTGTAAATACACCAATCAGCACCCTGTGTTTAGCTCAAGGTTTGTGAGTGCACCAATCCACACTCTGTATCTAGCTGCTCTGGTGGGGCCTTGGAGAACCTTTATGTCTAGCTCAGGGATTGTAAATACACCAATCAGCACCCTGTGTTTAGCTCCAGGTTTGTGAGTGCACCAATCCACACTCTGTATCTAGCTGCTCTGGTGGGGCCTTGGAGAACCTTTATGCCTAGCTCAGGGATTGTAAATACACCAATCAGCACCCTGTGTTTAGCTCAAGGTTTGTGAATGCACCAATCGACACTCTGTATCTAGCTGCTCTGGTGGGGCCTTGGAGAACCTTTGTGTCAATACTGTGTATCTAACTAATCTGATGGGGACGTGGAGAACCTTTATATCTAGCTCAGGGATTGTAAACGCACCAATCAGCACCCTGTCAAAACAGGCCACTAGGCTCTACCAATCAGCAGGATGTGGGTGGGGCCAGATAAGAGAATAAAAGCAGGCTGCCCTGAGCCAGCAGTAGCAATTTGCTCGGGTCCTCTACCAGAGTGTGGAAGCTTTGTTGTTTTGCTCTTTGGGTCCACACTGCTTTTATGAGCTGTAACACTTACCGCGAAAGTCTGCAGCTTCACTCATGAAGCCAATGAGACCATGAGCCCACTGGGAGAAACGAACCACTCCAGACGCTGCTTTAAGAGCTGTAGCGCTGCTTTAAGAGCTGTAACACTCACCGTGAAGGTCTGTAGCTTCACTCCTGAGCCAGTAAGACCACGAACCCACCAGAAGGAAGAAACTCTAAACACATCCGAACATCAGAAAGAACAAACTCCAGACACGCCACCTTAAGAGCTGTAACGTTCACCGCGAGGGTCTGTGGTTTCATTCTTGAAGTCAGTGAGACCAAGGACCCACCAATTCCGGACACACTGTGAGCACAGGTATGAGCCCCTGTGGTGTGCACAGGTGTGAGTCCCTGCCAAGAGCACATGTGTGTTTAGTTGGGCGTGCACCTTTGGTTCAAACCTAGCCCCTTCATGTTTCAGCCATCTCAGCCCCACACACAGTCTTACCTTCGACCCTCTGCCCACCTCTGCCTCAAGGCACCTCCCTACCTCTTAGCTTTGAATCCTTCCTCTACCTTCCACCTTCCTCTACCTTCCAATCCCCTCTCGACACCACGTGGATTTCCTGGTCACCAGACCCTCTGCCTCCACTCGCTCCTCTGACCTGCTAACTTAGAATTGTGTGGTATCGGGGATAATGTCTTTTTTTTTTTTTTGAGATGGAGTCTCACTCTGTCGCCCAGGCTGGAGTGCAATGGCACGATCTTGGCTCACTGCAACCTCTGCCTTCCGGGTTCAAGCGATTCTCCTGCCTCAGTCCCCTAAGTAGCTGGGATTACAGGTGCCCACTACCATGCATGACTAATTTTTTTGTATATTTAATAGAGATGGGGTTTCACCACGTTGGCCAGGCTGGTCTCAAACTCCTGATCTCTGGGGATCCACCCACCTCAGCCTCCCAAAGTGCTGGGATTACAGGCATGAGCCACCATGTCTGGCCAGGGACAATGTCTTTTTATTTGCATTCTTCTGAAGGATCCTGTAAATCAAACTGAGGGAGACATGATGTCTCACCTGGTGGGCACCAGTGGGCTTGGTGTGGCTTGCCATGGATTAGGGTTGGATTGGTGAGAAGGAAGGACACAGGTGGGAAACTGAAGGACAGGAATGTGACCAGGCCCCCCAACGGTGCAGATGGACAGGCATCAAGAAGATCCCTTTGAGTCTAGGTGTGGTGGCTCATGCCTGTAATCCCAGCACTTTGGGAGGCCGAGGAGGGCGGATCGCCCGAGGTCAGGAGTTTGAGACAAACCTGACCAACATGATGAAACCTGTCTCTACTAAAAATACAAAAAAATTGGCTAGGCATGGTGGCTCACATCTGTAATCCCAGCACTTTGGGAGGCGGAGGTGGGCAGATCATGAGGTCAGGAGTTTGAGACCAGTCCGCCAACATGGTGAAACCCCGCCTGTACTAAAAATACAAAAATTAGCCGTGTGTGGTGGCAGGCGCCTATAGTCCCAGCTACTCGGGAGGCTGAGGCAGGAGAATCGCTTGAACCCGGGAGGTGGAGTTTGCAGCGAGCCGAGACCACGCCACTGTACTCCAGTCTGGGCGACAGCACAAGACTCCGTCTCAGGAAAAAAAAAAAAAAAAAAAAAAAAATTAGCCAGGCAGCCGGGTGCATGCGGTGGTTCATGCCTGTGATCCCAGCACTTTGGGAGGCTGAGGCAGATGGATCACCTGAGGCCAGGAGTTCAAGACCAGCCTGACCCACATGGAGAAACTCGGTGTCTACTAAAAATACAAAATTAGTTGGGCGTGGTGGCGCATGCCTGTAATCTCAGCTACTTGGTAGGCTGAGGCAGGAAAATCGCTTCAACCCGGGAGGCAGAGTTTGTGGTAAGCCGAGATTACACCATTGTACTCCAGCCTGGGCAACAGGAGCAAAATTCTGTCAAAAAAAAAAAAAAAAAAAAATTAGCCAGGCATGGTGACTTGCGCCTGTAGTCCCAGCTACTTAGGAGGTTGAGGAAGGGGAATGGCTTGAACTCAGGAGGCAGAGGTTGCAGTGAGTGGAAATCGGCCACTGCACTCCAGCCTGGGTGACAGAGCAAGACTCCATCTTCAAAAAGACCAAAAACAAAAACAAAATGGACTATTGGAATAGCCATTTAATTTGCTGTCTTCTGAATATCTAGTTCACCACTGATGTTTGAGGAAACAGGCAAGTTTATACCTGTTAATAGGCAGAGCAAAGAAGTATTCACTTTCATAGGGCCTGAGTGGAATTTTGGGGGTGTCCAGGTAAAGAAGAAAATTCAGGCTGGTCGAGGTGGCTCACGCCTGTAATCCCAGCACTTTGGGAGGGTGAAGTGGAGGGATTGCTCGAGTCCAGGAGCTTGAGACCAGCCTGGGCAACACAGGGAGACCCCAGTCTCTACAAAAAATTAGCTGGGCATGGTGGTGTGTGCCTGTGGTCCTAGCTACTTGGGAGGCTGAGGTGGGAGGATCACCTGAGCCCAGGAGGTCGAGGCTGCAGTGAGCCGCGATCGCTCCACTGCCCTCCTGCTTGGGCGACAGAGTGAGACCATGTCTCCAAAAAAAAAAAAAAAAAAAAAAAAAAAAAAAAAAAAAATCAAAAAGTGGGGATCTTCTATAATATCTATATGTTCTGCTTGCATCTTGCCCTGGCCAAGTAGGGAACACTTGCAGCAAAGCAAAGAAATCTTTTGTTTTGACTCCCCTGCTCCCTTGAGTTAACTCCAGCCCATTCCTGCGTTGTTTTGGGATCCAGAACAGCTGGGAGAACAGACTGCTGGAGAAATCAGGATGAAAACAATTCTGTTCCTACCAGCGCCTTCCTGAACTTCTGAGAGAATTGCAGAATCCATGTTCTATAGGGCAATGGGTGTGGTGGGGCGGATCTCTGTTTTAGATTAACAGGAGGATTTATCATGCCAAGAGGTCAATATTTACATTGGCTTTAGCATCATGAGTATTTACTTCTCTGTTCAGTGGCTCTCCCTGCTGACTTCAGCAGAAGCAAGATCTGCTTTTTGTCTGCTGAAGAGGATGCTGACCGATTACGTTCTTATCAGAAAGGTCTGGAAACAAAACTGTCACGGAGCCCACTTCCTTGGTGAAGCTTGTCTTCTTTCATCTAGAAATCTGATCTGGCCAGGCATGGTGACTCACGCATGTCATCTCAGCACTTTAGAAGGCCAAGGCGGGCGGGTCACCTGAGGTCAGAAGTTCAAGACCAGCCTGACCAACATGGTGAAACCCCGTCTCTACTTTAAAAAAAAAAAAAAAAAAAAAAAGAAATTAGCTAGGTGTGGTGTCATGTGCCTGTAATCTCAGATACTTGGGAGGCTGAGGCAGGAGAACTGCTTGAACTCAGGAGGCAGAGGTTGCAGTGAGGAGAGATCGTGCCATTGCACTCCAGCCTGGGTGACAGAGTGAGACTTGGTCTCAAAAATAAAAAAAAAAATCTACTCCAGCCTTGGGGACAGTCTCATGCTCTATAACTAATCTCCTGTCTACTTTTTATCTCTGTAGATTTGTGTATTCTGGACACTTCACATAAATGGACTTATGTGACATTCACGTCTTGTTTCTTTCACTCAGCATAATGCTTCCAAGGTTCATCCACGATGTATCAAGTACTGTATTCCTTTTCATGGCTGAATAATATTCCATTGTACACATATAGCACCTTCTTTTTTTAAATCAATTCATTTGGATTGCTTCTATTTTTTGGCAATTTTTCAATCATGTGGCTATAAACATGTACAAGTTTTTGTGAGTATGTGTTTTCCTACTTTGGGATATATACCTGCTGGGCCACAGGGTAACATGAGGTTTAATTTTTTGAGCAACTGTCAAAACAGGCAGTTTTTGAATTCCTTTAAAAGTTACAACAAAAAAAATGACCTATTTGAAAAATGAGGGGCAGAGTGTGGTGGTTCATGCTTGTAATCCCAGCATTTTGGAAGACCAAAGTGGGCAGATCATTTGAGGTCAGGAGTTCAAGACCAGCCTGGCCAACATGGTGAAACCCCGTCTCTACTAAAAATACAAAAATTAGCTGGGCGTGGTGACAGGCACCTGTAATCCCATCTACTCGGGAGGCGGAGGCAGGAGAATCACTCGAACCTGGGAGGTGGAGGTTGCAGTGAGCAGAGATTGTGCCACTGCACTCCAGCCTGGGTGACAGAGCAAGACTCCTTTTCAAAAAAGAAAAACAGAAATCTGAACTCTCTTTGTACAAACAACCGTGTTCCTAAGGCTTTTGTGCACTTATAGCATGGGAGGAACACAGATCCTTGACAAGTCGCTTCCTCTGTCTTCCCATCTGTAAAATGGGGATATGGGCTGAGCACGGTGGCTCACACCTGTAATCCCAGTACTTTGGGAGGCTGAGGCAGGCAGATCACCTGAGGTCGGGAGTTTGAGGCCAGCCTGACCAACACGGAGAAACCCCAACTCTACTAAAAATGCAAAATTAGCTGGGCGTGATGGTGCATGCCTGTAATCCCAGCTACTTGGGAGGCTGAGGCAGAAGAATCGCTTGAACCCAGGAGGTGGAGTAGGGATAATGACAATCACTACCTTGTCCATGTCAGCATCTCTATGAGCAGTTGAGGACACAAGGGCCAAGAAAGCACTTTGTGAACAGACAGCCATGTTTGTCCAGCTTCCATTTTAGTGGGGATATGGGGGGTGGTTATGTGGTAACCAAATGTCACCAAGGAAAGGAGGAGGAAGGAGAACTGAAACCTGGGTCGCAACTCCAAAATTTTTTTTTTTTTTTTGAGATGGAATCTGCTGTGTTGTCCAGGCTGGAGTGCAGTGGGTGATCACAGCTCACTGCAGCTGCCAACTCCTGGCCTCAAGCGATCCTCCCGCCTCAGCCTCCCAAGCAGCCGGGATTAATTAACAATTACTCAGCTATTTTTTTTTTTTAGTTGTTTTTGTAGAGATACATTCTCACTATGTTGCCCAGGCTGGCCTTGAACTCCTGAGCTCCTGCCTTGGCCTCCCATGGGCATGAGCCACTGTGCCCAGCCCAAATCAAGGCCTTTAATGCTAGATGTCTCTGGTTCTTGGGAATAATGGCTTCTGCCTTTCCAGAAGTTTTGCATGGATTTAGACAATGGCAAGGGCACAGTTTTGAAATAGAGACAAGTACTTGTGTGGAATATTGGGACTCCGAGGGGTGGAGGTGGCAGCTGTCGTGACAACAGCAGCTAACATTCTTTTTTTTTTTCTTTTTTTTTGTGACAGAATCACTCTGTCACCCAGGCTGGAGTGCAGTGGCATGATCTCGGCTCACTGCAACCTCCATCTCCTGGGCTTAAGCAATTCTCCTGCCTCAGCCTCCCGAATAGCTGGGATTACAGGCATGAGCTACCACACCCAGCTAATTTTTATATTTTTTGTAGAGATGGGGTTTTACCATGTTGGCCAGGCTGGTCTTGAACTCCAGAGCTCAGGGATCCGCCCACCTCAGCCTCTCATACCTCCCACGTGTAATCCCACGCCTGGGATTACAGGCGTGAGCCACTGCGCCTGGCCTGCAGCTAACATTCTAATGTAGAAAACTTGGCCCTTTGGAGGACTCTGTTGACTACTTGATTTTAGGGCTGTTCAATTCTCCCACTTTTACTGTTCACCATATGTGTGTTTTTTCATTAAAAACAATGCAAATTCCTTGAGAGGCTGAGGCAAGGAATTCGAAACCTGCCTAAGCAACATGGCCAGACTCTGTCTCTATGAAAAACAAAAATAGCAAATTAGCCAGGCGTGGTGGTGCATGCCTGTAGTCCCAGCTATTCGGGAGGCTGAGGTGGGAGGATTGCTTGAGCCTGGGAGGTCGAGGGTTATAGTGAGCTATGATTGTGCCACTGCACTACAGCCTGGGCAATAGAGCAAGACTTTGTCTAAAAATAAATAAAATTGGCTGGGCACGGTGGCTGATGCCTGTAATCCCAGCACTTTTGGGACGCTGAGGTGGGTGGATCATTTGAGATTAGGAGTTTGAGACCAACCTGTCCAACATGGTGAAACCCCGTGTCTACTAAAAATACAAAAATTACCTGGGCGTCGGGGTGGGCACTATAATCTCAGCTACTCCAGAGGCTGAGGCAGGAGAATTGCTTGAATCTCAGCTACTTGGGAGGCTGAGGCAGGAGAATCGGTTGAACCCAGGAGGCAGAGGTTGCAGTGAGCCGAGATTAGACCACTACACTACAGCCAGGGCTTCAAAGCCAGACTCCGTCTCAAAAAAAAAAGTAAAAATATAAAATGAAATAAAAATAAAAAAGGGAACCTCATCTCGTATGCATCTGTCCAGTCTGCCAGCTATCTTTTTTTTTTTTTTTGAGACGGAGTTTTGCTCTGTCGCCCAGGCTGGAGTGCAGTGGCGAGATCTCGGCTCACTGCAACCTCTGCCTCCCGGGTTCATGCGATTCTCCTGCCTCAGCCTTCCGAGTAGCTGGGACTACAGGCGTGCACCATCATGCCCAGCTAATTTTTTTTTATTTTTAGTAGAGACTGGATTTCACTCTGTTGGTGTGGCTGGTCTCGATCTCCTGACCTCAAATGATCCACCCTCCTTGGCCTCCCAAAGTGCTGGGATTACAGGCGTGAGCCACCACGCCCGGCCGCCAGCTATCTTTTTAATGCCTTCTGAAATAATATTGTAAGCACTTGGAGGGTGGGTACCAGGCTATTTGCATTTTCAACATCCCTTTGCTGCACCCAGCACAGAGACGGGCATATAGAAGTGGCTTGTTATATGCTTATGGGCCAGAATGAACCTATTGTCCTGGACATGAAGAAGAGGACCAGGCATGGTGGCTCACACCTGTAATCCCAACACTTTGGGAAGCCAAAGCAGGTGGATTCCTTGAGGCCAGGAGTTCAAGGCCAGCCTGGGCAACATGCCAAATCCCTATCTCTATTAAAAATATAAAAATCAGCTGGGCTTGGTGGTGCATGCCTGTAGTCCCAGCTACTCGGGAGGCTGAGGTGTGGGAGGAATGATGCTCAGGAGGTCGAGGTGCAGTGAGCTGAGATGGCACCACTGCACTCCAGCCTGGGAGACAGAGGCATGGTTTAAAAAAGATGAAACTCAGATGACTGTCTTATTCCTGCAATTTCTGGGATGTATTCATGCTTGTCCTAAAGACTTTCATCCTAGGCTGGGCACAGTGGCTCACGTCTGTAATCTCAGCACTTTGGGAGGCTGAGGTGGGCGGATCATCAAAGGTCAGGAGTCCAAGACCAGCCTGGCAAACATGGTGAAACCCTTTCTCTACTAAAAAAAAAAAAAAAAAAAAAAAAAAAAAAAAAAAAAAAAATTAGCTGAGTGTGGTGGCAGACGCCTGTAGTCCCAGTTACTTGGGAGGCTGAGGCAGGAGAATCACTTGAACCCAGGAGGCAGAGGTTGCAGTGAGCTGAGACTATACCACTGCACTCCAGCCTGGGTGATAGAGCGAGATCCAGTCTCAAGAAAAAAAAAAAATAAAAATAAAGAGGCTTTTGTCCTAAAATACTCTAGCACTATATGGAGTAATGTTATTCCTTTGTCTCCCCGTTTCTCCATGGTCACTCTAGCTTGGGTGCAGCCCCTGGCACTGGAAAAATGAGTTGAAGATAATAAACGATATTGCTGTTCCCTTACCGTGATGCCCAGCAGCATAAAGCCCGGTTGACAGCAACATGGAATATGGAATTTCTCTGCTCTTTAAGATCTCATTATGCGTGGAAGGCAGGGGAAGGTGGAAGGCAGAACGCTTACAAATTCCTGGGGGGGATGACCTCATCATTTATTAGGTGTTGGCCAACTGCCCAAGGAGCACAGTTCAGATTCTTTTTGGGGGAGGCACTGAACATCCCCTGATAACCTAAATTCTCCAAATCTTTTAGGCCTCAAGGGAGGGAAGGAGGGCGAGAGGAACGAAGCGATTCCATTAGGAGGCTGTTTACTCCTAGATGACCAACTCTGAGTTTAAGACAGAGACTTAGGACTTGGGAAGTATGGACATTCCATTTATTTATTTATTTATTTATTGAGACAGAGTCTTGCTCTGGAGTGCAGTGGCGAGATCTTGGCTCACTGCAACCTCCGCCTTTCAGGTCCAAGTGACTCTCCTGCCTCAGCCTCCTGAGTAGCTGGGAATTACAGGCGCCCGCCACCACGCCCAGCCAATTTTTGTATTTTTAGTAGAGACAGGGTTTCACCATGTTGGGCAGGCTGGTCTCGAACTCCTGACCTTGTGATTTACCTGCCTTGGCCTCCCAAAGTGCTGGGATTACAGGCGTGAGCCACCACGCTCGGCCATCTTCCTGTCGTCTTCTAACAACAATCCTACAATCCTTCTTTGAGGGGAGAAGGACAGGCTTAGTATGTAACCCAGGCTGAAGTGTCATGGCACCATCATGGCTCACTGCAGCCTTGAACCCTTAGGCTCAAGCAATCCTCCTGCCTCGGACTCCCGAGTAGCTGGGACTACAGGCACACACCTCCACGCTTTGCTTTTTTTTTTTTTTGTAGAGATGGGGGGTCTCACTATGTTGTTCAAGCTGGCCTCGAACTCCTGGCCTTAAGCAATCCTCCCGCCTCAGCCTCCCAAAGCATTAGGTCTTTGCTGTTTTGTTTTTTGAGACGGAGTCTCACTCTGTCCCCCAGGCTGGAGTGCAGTGGCATGATCTCAGCTCACTGCAACCCCGGGTTCAAGCGATTCCCCTGCCTCAGCCTCCTGAGTAGCTGGGATTACAAGTGCATGCCACTACGCCCAGGTAATTTTTTCTATTTTTTAGTAGAGACAGGGTTTCACCATGTTAGCCAGGCTGGTCTTGAACTCCTGACCTCAAGTAATCTGCCCACCTCGACTTCCCAAAGTGCTGGGATTACAGGCGTGAGCTACTGTGCCCGGCTTCCAAAGCATTAGGATTACTGAAGTGAGCCATTGCCACCGGCCTCTACAATCCTTTTGCAAAATGTGCTGCAGTCCAGCAAACACTTCCATATTTGATGGTTTTTCTCCATCCTGTAGGCATTTTACAGACAGGAGTTTTCAACTGGTCACAGGGGCAGAGCAAGCCTCAGGGCATCTGCACCCTTAGGTTGCTTTTGGAAGAATTAGGAAAAAAGCTCCCAGGCCGGGCTAGGTGGCTCACACCTGTAATCCCAGCACTTTGGGAGGCGGAGGTGGGCGAATCACCTGAGGTCAGGAGTTCGAAACCAGCCTGGCCAACATGGCGAAACCCCGTCTCTACTAAAAATACAAAAATTAACCCGAAATGGTATTGCTTGCCTGTAATCCCAGCTACTCGGGAGGCTGAGGCAGAAGAATCACTTGAACCCGGGAGGCAGAGGTTGCAGTGAGCCGAGATCGCACCACTGCACTCCAGCCTGGGTGACAGAGCGAGACTCCAACTCAAAAAAAAAAAAAAAAAAAAAAAAAAGAACAAAATGCTCCCAACCCGGGCAAGTAGAGTACGGGCTGGATTTCTGGTCCCACCTGGGCCTGGAGCAGGGTCCAAGCCCTATGGGAATCCTGCAACATAGAAAAGACCAAAACTTGGGTCCAGGCTGGCCTTGGGCCCAGCATGGGATCTGGGACTCTGCTTTTCTATTTATAAAAGGTGGGATTGTCCTACATCTTCCTGAAGCCCTTTTCTGGATAGGATGTCTCATGAATCTGTGATTCTAGCTACAACTTTTTTCTTTTTTTGAGATGGAGCCTCACTTTGTCATCCAGGCTGGAGGCCAGTGGCCTGATATTGGCTCACTGCACCCTCCACCTCCTGAGTTCAAGTGATTGGCTTGCCTCAGCCCAGCCTGTAGTTGAGATTACAGGCACCTGCCACCACACTAGGCTAATTTTTGTATTTTTAGTAGAGACGAGGTTTTACCATGTTGGCCAGGCTGGTCTCGAACTCCTGACCTCAGGTGATCCGCCCACCTCGGCCTCCCAATCTAGCTACAACTTCTCACCCCAACTGACCCTTCCGCCCCTCCCAAAGCTTCTTACCTGGAAGAGACAGCGGGGCAGGTGGGGGCTGGAGGTTAAAGGGGAAGGAGGAGAATCCTGGGAAGCTCTGGTCAGTTTCTCACGGGAACGCAGTGCTTTGATCCAAAGAGCCCTGCACAAGGATCGGAAGACTTGCATTTGTCTGGCTTAACTTTCTCCAGCCTCAGTTTCCACTTCTGAATGGGACCATCGAGGGCAGTGTGGCGAGGATTCACCAACATCGTCCAGGTGAAATTGGCAGACACAGAACGGGCGCTCCGAAAGCATTCGCGGACCCGAAGAAGGTTTGGTTTCAAAGGTTCTAAGGTGTGTAGCGGGGGCCTGGGCGCGAGGTCTGGCTTTCGGGGTGTTAGGCTCCAGGGACCTCCTGCGGAGCTCGCACCCTAGCTCTGCCGCCACTGCCGCCGCCTCGGCCCCGGACCGCCGAGGGTTAACAAAAAAGCCCCACGCCCCCTTTGACGGCTTAGAGCCCACCTCGCCGAATTTGAAAAGGCGGCCCCGGAGAGGCGTGGGCGCCCCCCACACATTTCCAGCTCGCACCCGGGCTCCGATCGCTCGCCCCGCTCCTCTCGCTCTGCTCCCGGCCGGGGCCGCGGGTTCGGTCCGGGCGTCGGTGCGCTCCTGCCGGTCCTCGTGCCCGGGACTCCGGGTCCCCGCGGGCTGCTGCGCACGATGAAGCTGGCCCTGCTCCTGCCCTGGGCGTGTTGCTGCCTCTGCGGGTCGGCGCTGGCCACCGGCTTCCTCTATCCCTTCTCGGCCGCAGCTTTGCAGCAGCACGGCTACCCCGAGCCCGGCGCCGGCTCCCCTGGCAGCGGCTACGTGAGCCGCCGGTGAGTAGCTCGCGGCGGAGGGGCCGGGGGGTGGGGGGAGGGAGCGGACAGCGGGGGCCCTGGCCACTGGGTGGCTGGAGCGAGGCTTGGGGGCTGAAGAGTGGGGCGATCCGGGACTTGGGGGCGCAGGGCAGCGGGGACTGGGGGCTGCAGACACCGGGCAGCTGGAACGAGAGCTGGAGGGGGTTGGGGTGCGGGGCGATTCGGGCCTGGGGGCGCGGGGTGGCGGATGCCAGGGGCAGGGGGCAGGGGACACGGGGCAACTGGGACGAAACGGCGGTGGCTGGGGGTTGGGGTCACGGGGGGAAAGACTGAAGGGTCTTGGGTGCAGGGCGATTGGGGGCTGGGGCGCGGGGCGGCGGGGGCTGGGTGCTGCAGACGGGGCAGCTGGAACGAGCGACGGAGGAGGCTGGGGGTTGGGGCTGCGGGGCTGCGGGGCTGAAGGTTCGGGTCCGGCTCCGGGGCTGCGGTGGTCTCTGGCCGCGCCCACCCTGTCCCTTCCTTTCTTCGCTTCCCCAACCTTCGCCCCCTCGTTCCGGGCTCCGAGTGGAGGTGGCTCCGACCGCCGTGGCTGGGGCTGGGGCTCTGCCCGGGGCGTTCGGCCGCTCACGTGGCTCCGCCGCTCACCTGCGCGGCTGCGGCTTTGTGTCGCAGAGCAGGTTCCCGGGTGGCCAAGGCCTCGCGTCCCGGGCACCCCTCTCCTATCAGCGGCCCCAGGACACCAGAGGGGTCATTCCCGCCCAGTCTTTGGGGCTGAGGCCGCGGAGGATCCTCGGCTGCGACTCCCCAGCCACCCCGGGACGTGGAACCGGCTGGGATCGGGTGGCTCCGTGGCGGGGTTGGAGTGGGCGCAGGGTCACCGGGCCCGGGCGCCGGGACCCGCCAGGCGTCTCCTTCCTCTCGGCCGGCAGGTGGCGCCATGGCCACCCCCGGGACGCTCAGGGCTGCGGCTCCGGAGCCCGCATTTGAATTTCCCCAGAAAACCATAAGCATGCAAGTAAAAGTTGCCAAACGCCTCGTTTGCATAACTCGCTTGAATTTAGCTTTTCTCATTTAGTGATAACTACAACCTACACAGCTATGACAGCGCTCTGGAATGCACTACCTGTGTCTGTTCCCTCCATCTCTTTTTTATATTTTAATTTATTTTTTTGCAGAGGCAGAATCTCAACTCTGTTGCCCAGGCTTGTCGCAAACTCCTGGGCTCAAGCGATCCTCCCGCCTTGGCCTCCCAATCTCCATTTCTTTTGATCCTTAACAACCCTAGGGTTAAAACATTTAGAGTAGTATCTTTCCTTTAGCTGAAGAAACAGAGGCTCAGGATTTGCTAGGCCCAGGAGCCACTCAGGACTGACCTCTTGTGCTTTCTTTCTTTCTTTCTTTTTTTAATATAGGGTCTTGCTTGTTCCCCAGGCTGGAATGCAGTGGTGCGATCATAGCTCACTGCAAACCTGATCTCCCAGGCTCAAGTGATCCCCCGACCTTGGCCTCCTGTGTAGCTGAGATCACAGGTGTGCACCATCATGACTGGCTAATTTTTTGATTTTTTGTAGAGGTGGGATCTCACTGTGTTACACATGCTGGTCTCAAACTTCTGGCCTCAAGAGATCCTCCTGCCTCGGCCTCCCAAAATGCTGGGATTACAGGCGTGAGCCACCACGCCCGGCCCAGATCTGGTGTTTTCTAGCATACTGCTCTGCCTATCAAAGCTAAAAGACAGCTCCCAGTTCTTTTTTTCTCCTTGATATTTACCAAATCAGAGGACTCCAAGATGATTTCTGGCTAATTCCTTAATAACAAGGAGACAGGGATGTTTCATGCTGGGAAGAAATATACACTCATGGCTGAATAGGGCGGGACCCAGAAAAGCATAAAAGTGCCTCTGGAAAAGTTTGTATGCAATCCTATTTCTCTCATTTTGTTTGGAAATACTTACCCGGGGCTTCTATGAGGAGCATTCTCCAAACACCCATGCTAGTGTGGCCTCTGCACAGTTCCATATGAGGATTGTCTAAAAAACAAGCTTTTCAAGTTACAGAATAATATATACAGCACGATTTCATTTATGAAAAGGAAAATCAGATCTACATCTAGGTAGATAAATGCCTGAAAAAAGTTTCTAGGAAACCATTTCAGCAGTTAATGTTATGAAGAAGTCTAGGGCTGGGCCAGGGGACTGTCCCATTTTCCCTCTGTCTGCTTGTGGCTTGTCTGAATGTTTTTCTGGTTTCTGTGTTTTTTTTGAGACAGAGTCTCGCTCTGTCTCCCAGGCTGGAGTGCAATGGTGCAATCTTGGCTTACTGCAACCTCTGCCTCCCGAGTTCAAGTGATTCTCCTGCCTCAGCCTCCCAAGTAGCTGGGATTACAGGTGCCCACCACTGCGCCTGGCTAATTTTTGTATTGTTGGCCAATAAAAAATGTTGTAATGTTGGCCAGGCTGGTCTCAAACTCCTGGCCTCAAATGATCTGCCTGCCTCAGCCTCCCAAAGTGCTGGGATTACAGGCATGAGCCACCGTGCTTGGTCCCTAAGAGAACCTACTGGCCGGTACGGGGATTGAATGGATGTTTTGCAAGGAGCGTATATTCATGTAATACTTTTGTAATTAAAAGGTGTGGGAAGGAAAAAAAAAAAAGGTGTTTGCAGCCTGAAATACGCCTGCAAAAAGGCAAGAGGTGAGGACCATGAAGAGCGGGAGCGAATGGGGACCTCATTCTGGCATTTGGTGGGTTGGAACTTGGGGACCTCTGCAGAAAGTTGGAAGGGATCATTTTAGCACAAACAAAAAGAGGCTCAAACAAGTGTGGAATCTTCCAGAACTCTTTCCACCAGGATAAGAACAGGGAGAGGATATAATTAGGTTTAGGGAGGATGTGGATGAATCTGTGGGAAATGGATTCCTGAAAAGGATACCAGAAGGTGTTGGGGAGGCTTGGGGCACATTGATATTCCAGAGTGTGACTGAGTCTCTTTGCCCAGAAAGCCCAGCGTGGGCATTGCAGGCACCTGGTTGTTGCCTGGGTGAGTTACAGGCTGGAGCTGGCTTGGGCGTCACATGTTTCTGTGTCTCATGAGCTGTCTATCACAAGTGTCCCTTGTCCTTGAGATCCAAGATGTCCAGAAGCTGAAGGCTTGGGGACAGCAGTGGTCCTTGCAGCCTTGGCCTTCAGTAGTGTGTTTACCGGGGCTTGGCCTCAGTTGACAGGCAATGATTACAGGGCTGTTTCTTGACAAAGAGTGCTTTACTTTCATTGTTACTGCTCCTTGTTAACGTCTGATTTTTTTCTTTTTTTTCTTTTTTTTTTTTAAAGACAGGGTCTTGCTCTGTCACCCAGGCAGGAGCGTAATGGTGCAATCATAGCTCACTGCAGCCTCGACCTCCTGGGTTCAAGCAATCCTCCCACCTCAGCCTCCTAAGTAGTTGGGACCATAGGCATGGGCCACCATGGCTGGCTAACTTTTAAATTTTTCATAGAGGTGGGGTCCTGCTATGTTGCCCAGGGTGGTCTTGAACTCCTGGCTTCAAGTAATCCTTCAGCTTTGGCCTCCCGAAGTGTTGGAATTACAGGTGTGAGCCACTGTGCCTGGCCAAAAAGCAGTTTTTAATTGTTAGTTTGTTCAAATCAGGATCTAAATAAGTCTGCTTATTGGTTATTCTGTCTTTTCTGTCCCTTTTAGTGTAGGAAAGTCTTCCCCCTTTGAGAGTACTTTTTCCTCCACGCTGTTGACTTGTTGAAGACCAGTTGCTCTCTGCGATGTCCACGTACTAGATTTAGCTACTTCCTTCCCAGTGGTATAGTTAATTTGATCTGCAATGTCCACGTACTAGTTTTGACTAATTGCTTCCCAGTGGTGTAATTAATTGGATCCTCTGCCCCCTGTATCTCTTCTATTTTGGAAGTTAGGTTGGAAGGTTTGGTTAGATTTATGGTCTCTATTTGGGCTTGCTGGGAGAGACAGAAATTCTTCATAGGTGGTTTAGTCTACCATATTATATCAGGAGATGCTCTGGACTGATGTGTGTGTCCCCACCAAATTCATATGTTGAAGCCCTATCCTCCAATGTGGTGGTATTTGGAGGGGGGACCTTTGGAGGTAACTAGATTTAGATGAAGTTGTGAGGGCTGTGCCCCATTATTTGATTAGCGATGTTATAAGAACAGGAAGAGAGGCCAGGTGCGGTGGCTCATGCCTGTAATCTCAGCACTTTGGGAGGCCCAGGTGGGTGGATCACCTGAGGTCAGGAGTTTGAGACCAGTCTGGCCAACATGGTGAAAACCCGTCTCTACTAAAAATACAAAAATTAGCCGGGCGTGGTGGTGCACACCTGTAGTCCCAGCTACTTGGGAGGCTGAGGCACTAAAATCGCTTAAGCCCGGGAGGTGGAGGGTACAATGAGCTGAGATCATGCCACTGCACTCCAGCCTGGGCAACAGAGTGAGACTGTCTCAAAAAAGAAAAAAAAAAAAAAAAAGAAGAAGAGAAATCAGAGCTCTCTCTCTTTGCCATGTGAGGACACAGCACAGCAAGAAGGTGGCTGTCTGCAAACCAGAAAGAGAACCCTCACCAGGAACTGAATCTGCCAGCACCTTGATCTTGGACTTCCCAGCCTCCAGGGCTATGAGAAATAAATGTCTGCTACTTAAGCCATTCAGTCTATGGTATTCTGTTACGGCAACCTTGAGCTGACTAACAGAAGGACGTGGCTTTATTCTGGAAAGCTGGGTGTTAAATATTCAGCAGAACACCACTGTCTACAAGTCTCCTCCACTGTCTCCCTTCTTTTTGCTGCAATTTATTTGTTGAAGAAACTTGGCCTTCTAGATTGTTCCTTTTTCAGGATTTTGTTGGTTATATGCTCATGGTGCCTGTGAACATGTTCATCTGTCCTCTTTATTTCCAGATAATGGGAAATTGGATCAAGAGCTTGGTTGGATCTAGTTCTTCCTCCTGCTTCGTTTTCTATTTTGGCAGAATTACATCTTGGGTGCTGTAGTGTTTTTCCATTGGAAATCACAACGTCTGGTCGTCTCTCTTTTTCTCTCGTGATGCTTGAGGTGTTGGTGATCATTGCCTATGTCATTATTTCATTAAGGATCGCAAAGTGGATGCAAGACAGGCAGGCCCCCAAATTGGGGCTTAGCCAGGAGGGTTCTTGGCTTCACCCAGGAAAGAATTCAAGGGTGAGTGGGTGGTTTCAGACAGCAACTTTAATTGATGTGGCAGTGTACAGCTGCAGCAGAGGTCCTGCTCCTTGCAGAGCAGGGATACCCCATAGGCAGTGTGCCCAGACTAGCAGCTCAGAGGCAGTTTGGCACTATTTATACTCACTTTTAACTATATGCAAATTAAGGGGCAGTTTATGCAGGAATTTCTAGGATGAAGGTGGTAACTTCTAGGTTGTTGGGTTGTTGCCATGGAAAGGCGTGGTAACTTCTGTGTGTTGCCCTGGCAAATGGTAACTGACATGGTGCCCTGGTGAGTGAGTCTTATGGGGATGTGCTTCGTCCTAACCTGTTTTAGCTAGTCCTCAATTTGGTCCGGTGTCAAGCCCAACCTCCAGAGTCAAGTCCCGCCTCCTACTTCAAAGTAGTACTATAATTTTGACTCTTTTTAAAATTCGTAATTGCTAGAATACTTATAATTTCCCCCTTATTTACTATTTGTAGGTAGCCAGATTTTGAGTGAGTTTTTTTCTCTTTCCAAAAAAAAAACAATTCTTTTTGCAAATATAAGCAATTTGTGTGTGTATGTGTGTGTGTGAGCATAACAGTGTGTATGAGTATGTGTGTGTTTGTGTCTATCCTCCTCCTTTTCTTACACAGAGGTAATATGCTAGTTACTCTGTCTTCAACTTGGCCTTTTTCCATCGTAATGTGTTGTGGAGATGGCTCTATCAAAAAGCAAAGATGGGGGGGCATGATGACTCACGCCTGTCATCCCAGCACTTTGGGAGGCCAAGGTGGGTGGATCGCTTGAGGTCAGGAGTTCGAGACCAGCCTGGCCAACATGGTGAAACCCCTTCTCTACTAAGAATACAAAAATTAGCTGGGCACGGTGGCGCATGCCTGTAATCCCAGCTACTCAGGAAGCCGAGGCAGGAGAATTGCTTGAACCCGGGAGGTGGAGGTTGCAGTGAGCTGAGATCACGTCACTGCACTCCAGCCTGGGTGACAGAGCAAGACTCAGTCTTAAATAAATAAATAAATAAATAAAGCAAAGGTAATCTGCATCCTTTTTTTTTTTTTTTTTTTTGAGACAGAGTCTCGCTCTGTCGTCTGGGCTGGAGTGCAGTGGCGCAATCTCGGCTCACTGCAAGCTCTGCCTCCCGGGTTCACGCCATTCTCCTGCCTCAGCCTTCTGAGTAGCTGGGACTATAATCACCCGCCACCACACCCGGCTAATATTTTTGTATTTTTTTTTAGTAGAGTTCTACATCCATTTTTATGGGTCTGTTGTTCTGTACAGTGTGAGTGACTGTATTTATTCAGCTAGTCCTCTACTGATAGACACTTGTGTTGGTAAATGGCAAACACATGTTTAATTCTGCTAGATAGCGTCAAGTTTCCCTCCACTGGGGTTACAGCGTTTTGCATTCCCATCAGCAGTTTCTTCTTGGGGTACATTTTGAAGAGTCTGTTTTTATTTTTTTTATTTATTTATTTTTTGAGATGGAGTTTTGCTCTTGTTGCCCAGGCTGGAGTGCAATGGCATGATCTCGGCTCACCGCAACTTCCGCCTCCCAGGTTCAAGCGATTCTCCTGCTTCAGCCTCCGTAGTAGCTGGGATTACAGGCATGTGCCACCATGCCTGGCTAATTTTGTATTTTTTGTGGAGATGGGTTTCTCCATGTTGGTCAGGCTGGTCTCAAACTCCCGACTTCAGGTGATCCACCCGCCTCAGCCTCCCAAAGTGCTGGGATTACAGGCATGAACCACCGCGCCTGGCCTGAAGAGGACATTTTAAATGATGCTGGTTGATATGGCCTTTCAGGGGTAAAAATAGACTTCCCTGATCTTATAGCACCTGCAAGTCCTGGCCACCCCTAACCTTTTTGGGGCTTGGGGCAAGACTAAAGATGAAGACCATTCACCATTTGGCTAGATATTTAAAAGTATAAAATCAAGCTGACACACTGTTTGTTTTGTTGTTGTTGTTTGTTTTGTTTTTGTTTTTTGAGACGGAGTCTGGCTCTGTTGCCCAGGCTGGAGTGCAGTGGCACGATCTTAGCTCACTGCAACCTCCGCTTCCCAGGTTGAAGTGATTCTCCTGCCTCAGCCTTCCGACTAGCTGGTATTACAGGCATGCACCAACCATGCCTGGCTAATTTTTTGTATTTTTAGAAGAGATGGGGTTTTGTCATGTTGGCCAGGCTGGTCTCGAACTCCTGACCTCAGGTTATCTGCCCACCTCCGCCTCCCAAAGTGCTGGGATTACAGGCATGAGCCACTGCACCCTGCCCACCTTTCCTTCATCTATACCTGCTGCTTCAAACTCCCTCTGTCTCTGAATTCACTTTCTTGTGGTTTCGTCTAAGCCAAAGTGCTTGGTGTGTCCCCTCCTCACTCAAAATGCCTCCCTCTTACCCTGACTCCCCCCTCTTTTGGTAGAACCACAAGCACCCTTCCTCCAGGAAGTCTCTCTGGATTTACCTCCCAGCTTTCTGTTCATCTCATTTGTGGGTAGCCCCCTGCACCTGTGATTTGTGGGTAGCCCCTGCATCTGTGATTGTGGTTTTGGTTCTAGAACTCACTTCCCCAGTTTCCCTCCTTGCAGATGGAGTCATTTCTCCTTCCTCATTTACTCCCTACAGGAGTAGCTCTGAGCAGCCGTCCTTGGGCAAGCGTGCATGAGCTGGAGCTTAGCCCTGCCCACCACCCACCACTGCCTCTTGGAAATGTGAGCCGCTCCAGGTCAGGCATTTAATCACCTTGCATTCACTGAGCCCACGTGTAGGTAGGGTAGAGGCTGGGGACTCAAACGTGAAGGCAGGGGGCTGTGCCTGGTGGCCTGCATGGAGGAAGAGCTCAGCAGACTCTGGGGAAGTGGATGATCACATCCATGGGGACTTGTCCCTCCAACTGGATTGCATGCCTCTGCAGTGTTGGACCCCTGCCTTTGCTCTCTGGTTCCCTACATTCAAGAATTGGCAACTGTGATTAGCTATGGTGCCTCATGCCTTTAATCCCAGCACTTTGGGAGACCGAGGTGGGAGGATCACTTGAGCCCAGGAGTTTGAGACCAGCTGGGACAACATAGCCAGACCCTGTCTCTGTAAAAAAAAAAAAAAAAAAAAAAATTTAAAAAATTAGCTGGGTGTGGTGGTGCACACTTGTAGTCCTGGTGGAAGCTGAGGTAGGAGGATCACTTGAGCCCAGGAGTTTGAGACCAGCCCGGGAAATATAGTCAGACCCTGTCTTTGCAAAAAAAAACTTTAAAAAATTAGCTGGGCATGGTGGTGCACACTTGTAGTCCCAGGTATTTGGGAGGCTAAGGTGGGAAGAACGCTTGAACCCAGGAAGTTGAAGCTGCAGTGAGCTATGATTACACCACTGCGCTCCAGCCTGGGTGACAGAGTGAGACCCTGTCTCTGGGGCAGTGAGATGTTTCAGACCCAGCCTCCGTCCTTGATGAGCTCAGAGACTGGTTGGGGAAAACAGATCCATGAGCAAGAGTGGAATTTGGTGTGATACAAATGTGTGCAAAGTGAGCTAGGGGAGTTAGGGTTTGTGGGAGCCTGGGAGTCTTTGTGCCTCAGTTTTCTCATCTGTAAAATGGGAATGACTTCAGTACTTACTTCATTAAGTTGTTCTGGGGCTTACATGGGTTAATATTAATAATGTTCTTAGGAAAAAGGATAGTAAACCCTCTGTTCATGAATGTGACCGTGGACTGCATTCATATGCCTTGCAAAGGTTGCAAGGACGGGGGAGTTCCACAAATATATGAAGCCTTGGAATCTTTTTCTGGGGAGCATTTTGTTTTTTGAGACGGAGTCTGGCTGTGTTGCCCAGGCTGGAGTGCAGTGGTGCGATCTTGGCTCACTGCAACCTCCGCCTCCAGGGTTCAAGCGATTGTCCTGCCGCAGCCTCCCAAGTAGCTGGGATTACAGGCGCCCACCAACATGCCAGGCTAATTTTTGTATTTTTAGTAGAGCTGGGGTTTCTCCACGTTGGTCAGGTCTTGAACTCCTGACGTCAAGTGATCCATCTGCCTTGGCCTCCCGAAGTGCTGGGATTACAGGTGTGAGCCACTGCACCTGGCCTTCTGGGGAGCATTTTGTTAGGATTGTGTTCCTGACCACATACTTAGGGAAATGTTCTAGTGGATAGAGACTAAATGTTGAGGACTTCTCAGAGGAGTCAACATAGGAAGTGGGTTTTGTAGGATGAACAGGAGAGCTTGAGGCAGTGACTGGGGCATTCTGGGCAGACAGACAACTGTGTAAAGGCTTGGAAGTGTCATTAGCTATTGCCTGACATATAGTTAGTGGGATTGAGTTCAGAGTGGCTGGACTAATGGGATGTGGTGGCTCATGCCTATAATCCCAGCACTTTGGGAGGCCAAGGTGGGAGGATTGCTTGAGCTCAGGAGTTCAAGACCAGCCTGGGCAACACAGCAAGACCCCGTCTCTACCAAAAATAAAAAATTAGCCAGGTGTGGTGGAACACACCTGTAGTCTCAGCTACTCAGGAGACTGAGGTGGGAGGATTGCTTGAGCCCAGGAGTTTGAGGCCGCAGTGAACTATGATCATGCCACTGCACTCCAATCAGGGTGACAGAGCAAGAGCAGACCATGGGCTTGGCAGGCAGAGGACAGGTGCTGAGCTTTTGGAGTCTGGATGTGAAGTCTCCTTCCTGCCACCTTGAGGAGCTTGCCTTCATAGTCTGGGCTTTGTCACAGTCAGGCTTGTGCCAACTTTGCTGGTCGGGGAGAGGCTGGCAGAGGAAGGATAGTGGAAGGAGGGAGGCCAGTTAGGAGGTAGTTGATGGATGGAGCAGGGGAGAAGGGAGTGCTCGGAGCTAGCAGGACCTGGCCCCTTGGTAGATCACGGATAGGCAGAGACAGGCTTCAGGCCTGAGCTCCTGGCTGTCTCCAGTGCCTGGGGGACACCAAGGAGCCTGCTGCTTTGCTTCTCAGAACATTGCAAATTTTTTGCAGCACTTTCTTGGTTTGCAATGGCAGCAAAGCAGAGTTCAAACATCTTGCATTTTTGTGAAATACTTTTATTTTTCCTGCATTGAATTTTCAACCCCAAATTTCAGCATCTCCTGGACTTGCATGGATCAGGTGCTCAAGGAAAGTTTGTTGAGTGAATGAATGAACACATGAGTGAATGAATGAACAAATACCTTGACCTTTCTCCTTTGGGACACTGAGCCAGTGCCTCTGCCTCAGTGCACGTTTGCAGTTCTGAGGGATCCTGGAGCGAGGTCCCTTTCTCTGTGCAGGCCAGCTCCTGAAGCTGCTTTTAGGGGAACCATGGAGACTCCAGCTTTAGAGGTCCCACTTCTCCCTTTGAAGTGTGAGCACATAGAGGAGGGAGACTTTTCCTGAGAATCACACAGAATGGCTTTGATGTTAATATCAGTGAGACCTTGTCCTCAAGCTCCAGGATTTTCTGAATCTTCCCTCTCTTCATCTCGCTCCCCTCTTCCCCCAGCTCATCTGTTATTTTAAAATCCATTCCCAGAGAAACAATTCCTATGGCAATAAGAGCACTCCTCCAGGCTTCTCTTGGCTCGAACTCGTGTGACACTTCATTGCCACTTCCAGAGTGTGTGAGCTGGACCCGGACCAATTCAGCCTGGGGCAGGGGAAAAGAGCAACAATAACTAACTGTTAGAGGATTTTCGGGAATGTTAGCACAAAGTGCTCCGGGAATTCTGCAGACGATCCTACGGAAACATACACATGCCGTGCTGTTCTGCCCTCCGAGTTGTCAGGGGTCCCTGGCCTTCCCAGCCTGGCCTTGTCTCTACCTTCCTCCCAGAAACCAGGGTCTAGAGCTTCTCTTCGGAGTCCTGTAACAGACTACCCTGAAACAAGCTGGGCTGAGTCCAGGTTAATTCTGAAATACTGGAGGAGAGCGGTGTGCGTTCTGGCCCCCTGCATCTCCTTGTTTGCCCCACCCCTAACTACCTCTAGAGTGATCTGTGTAAAGCAGGAGTCCCCAACCCTGAGGTCACAGACAAGTACCGGTTCAAGACCAGTTCAAGGAACCGGGCCGCACAGCAGGAGGTGAGTGATAGGCGAAAAAGCCTGAAGCTTCATCTCTACAGCTGCTGCCCTCGCTCGCATTACTGCCTTAGCTCTGCCTCCTGTCAGACCAGCAGCGGCAGTAGATTTTCATAGGAGCTCCAGCCCTGTTGTAAACTGCACAGGCGAGGGATCTAGGTTATGCACTTTTATGAGAATCTGATGTCTGATGATCTGTCATTGTCTCCCATCACCCCCAGATGGGACCGTCTAGTTGCAGGAAAACAAGTTCAGGGCTCCCACTGATTCTACATGATGGTGATTAGTAGGATTATTTCATTATATATTACAATGTCATAATAATAGAAATAAAGTGCACAGGCCAGACACGGTGGCTCACGCCTGTAATCCCAACACTTTGGGAGGCCAAGGCAGGCAGATCATCTGAGGTCATGATGGAGTTTGAGACCGGCCTGGCCAAGATGGTGAAACCCTGTCTCCAATAAAAATACAAAAAATTAGCCAGGTGTGTTGGCGGGCACCTGTAATTCCAGCTACTTGGGAGGCTGAGGCAGGAGAATCGCTTGACTTGTGAAGCGGAGGTTGCAGTGAGCCGAGATCACACCACTGCACTCCAGCCTGGGTGACAGAGTAAGACTCCATCTTAAAAAAAAATTTTTTTTAAAATAAATAAAAAGAGGAAGGCTGTGAAGAGTAGGATCTGGAACCAGGCTACCTGAGTCTGAGTCCAGGTTCTGTGTGGCCCTGACTAAGTTGCCTGCCCTCTCTATGCCTCAGTCACCTCATCTATAAAATGGGTATGATTAGTGTTTCCTTCATAAGGTCATTCTGGGGCTTATGCAAGTTAATATTAATCAAGCGCTTAGAACAATGTCTAGTATGTGCTCTAGGAGGCCATATGAAAGGATAAAGGCTTCTGTCAGATGGTGTAGTGTGCTGATGGGGACTTGGCAAAGCTTGGGAAGATGATGGATTTCACAAACATAGGAAGCATCGCTGGGCACAGTGGCTCACACCTATAATCCCAGCACTTTGGGAGGCCAAGGCATGAGGATCACTTGAGACCAGGAGTTCGAGACCAGCCCGGGCAACATAGCGAAATCCCCTGTCTACAAAAAAATAAAATAAAAATTAGCCAGGTGTGGTAGGGCACACTTGCAATCTCAGCTACTTGGGAGGGGAGGCTGAGGCAGGAGGATTGCTTGAGCCCAGGAGTGTGAGACCAGCCTGGGCAACATAGCAAGACCCCATATCTACAAAAGAAAGAGAATTGGCCAGGCACGGTGGCTCACGCTTGTAATCCCAGCACTTTGGGAGGCTGAGGCGGGCAGATCACGAGGTCAGGAGATCCAGACCATCCTGGCTAACATGGTGAAACCCTGTCTCTACTAAAAATAAAAAAATTGGCTGGGTGTGGTGGCGGGTGCCTGTAGTCCCACCTACTTGGGAGGCTGAGGCAGGAGAATGGCATGAACCCGGGAGGCGGTGCTTGCAGTGAGCCAAGATTGCGCCACTGCACTCCAGCCTGGGCGAAAGAGCGAGACTCCATCTCAAAGAAAAAAAAAAAAAAAAGAAACAAAATTAGCCAGGCACGGTGATGTGTGATTGTAGTCCCAGCTACTTGGGAGAGGAGGCTGAGGTGGGAGGATCACTTGAGCCCAGAAGCGTGAGCCCAGCCTTGGCAACATAGCAAGACCCTGTATCTACAAAAAAAAAAAAAAAAAAAAAAAAATAGAAACTAGCTAGGTGTGGTGTTGAATGCTTATAGTCCCAGCTACCTGGGAGGGGAGGCTGAGGCGGCAGGATCACTTGAACCCAGGAGGTGGAGGCTATGATTAAGTCACTGCACTCCAGTGTGGGTGACAGAGTGAGACCCTGTCTCAAAAAAAGTATCAAAAATATCCTCCCCCAAACAAAACAAAACAAACATATGAGGCCACAGAATCCTTTTCTAGGGTGCCTTTTGCCAGGGTGGTGTCTTTCAGACTGCACACCCTGTGAGATGCTGTTGTGGATGGGGGCTAAATGCTGAGGACTTCCTAGAGGAGTCTCCATTCAAAGCAGGTCTTGTAGGATGAGCAAAATGTCCTGATAGGTTTCCGGTGCTCTCCAAGAGCTGGTCCTAAGCCTGCTCACTGGGATCGTTTCGGACCTTCTCCTGTAGCTGAGCCCACCCTTGCTGCTGCAGGGGAGCCGGAGAAAACAGAAGCTGTAATCCTGATGGTTTTTCCTTGTCTCTTAGGACCCTGCTCAGGTTTTCAAGACCAGAGTGAGGGGTGTGGGCCTATCTGCACTCCCAGCTGAACCTCAGCCACTTCGGGCGTCAGTGCAGAGGATCATCCCCAGATGTGATTGAGGAGCAGATGGGAGGGATCGGAGGGTGCTCAGATGCTTGTGGTGAGGACTGAGGCTGAGGATTTATTTTCTTTATTTTATTTTCTTTATTTATTTTTTGAGGCAGAGTCTGGCTCTGTCACCCAGACTAGAGTGCAGTGGCGTGATCTTAGCTCACTGCAATCTCTGCCTCCTGGCTTCAAGTGATTCTCCTGCCTCAGTCTCCCGAGTAGCTGTGACTATAGGTACCTGCCACCACACCTGGCTAATTGTTGTATGTTTAGTAGAGATGGAGTTTTACCATGTTTGCCAGGCTGGTCTCAAACTCCTGACCTCAGGTGATCCGCCCGCCTCGGCCTCCCAAAGTGCTGGGATTACAGGCCTGAGCCACTGTGCCTGGCCTTCTTTTCTTTTTTCTTTTTAAATAGAGATGGGGGTGTCACTATGTTGTCCAGGTCAGTCTCAACCTCCTGGCCTCAAGTGATCCTCCCACCTTGGCATCCCAAAGTGCTGGGATTACAGGCATGAGTCACTGTGCCCGGCTGAGGATTTCTGATGAGCTTCATGTCCCAGACAGTGTGAGAGCAGAAGGGACCTGGGGAGGCCCTAAGATTGGGGGGAAAGGGCTTTTTCTGCCTTGTCTCATGCAGCCAGCCTGCAGTGACTCACTTTTTTTTTGGAGCCAGGGTCTCACTCTGTTGTTCAGGCTGGAATGCGGTGATGTGATCACATAGCTCACTGCAGCCTTGACTGTCTGGACTCAAGTGATCCTTCCACCTTAGCCTCTGGAGTAGGTGGAACTATAGGCATGCACCACCATGCCTGTATCATTTTGGTATTTTTTGTAAAGACTGGGTCTTGCAACGTTGCCCAAGCTGGTCTTGAACTCCTGGGCTCAAGCGATTCTCCTCCCTCAGCCTCCCAAAGTGCTGGAATTACAGGTAGGAGCTACTATGACCAGCAGTGACTTACTTCTGAAGGACCCACAGTTAAGCCAGCAACTTCCCTTCATTGCTTTAGTCCCTCATCAGTGAACAAAACAAAATAGGTTGGAATCAAATGAGGAAATGTGTTTAGTAGATAGGCTGACTAATCATTACTGTTCATTTGAATGAGGGATCCATCTATCCTTTTTTAAATTTTAATTTTTTTACATTTTAGAGACAGGGTCTTGCACTGTCGCCAAGGCTAGAGAGCGGTGGCACAATCACAGGTCACTGCAGCCTCCATCTCTCGGACTCAGGTGATCCTCGTGCTTCAGCCTCCTGAGTAGCTTGGACTACAGGTGTGCACCAGCATGTCTGGCTAATTTATTATTTAAAAATTTTTTGGGGGGCTGGGCCTGGTGGCTCAAACCTGTAATCCCAGCACTTTGGGAGACTGGGGCAGGTGGATCACCTTAGGTAAGGAGTTCGAGACCAGCCCGGTCAACATGTTGAAACCCTGTCTCTACTAAAAATACAAAAATTAGCTGGGTGTGGTGGTGCATGGCTGTAATCCCAGCTACTTGGTATTGGCTCTGTTTCTCCATAGGCTGTGAGGTAGGGATTTAACTTAGTTTTTTACTCAAACCGCCCTCACACTTTTATTGAATAACCCATTCTTCCTTGCTAATTTGAAATGCCACTTTTATCATATACTAAATTTCCCTATATGCATGAAGCAGGAGAATCGCTTGAACCAGGGGGGCAGAGGTTGCAGTGAGCTGAGATTATGCCGTTGCACTCCAGTTTGGGCGACAGAGCAAGACTCCATCTAAAACAAAAAAAATTTTTTTTTGTACAGACAGTGTTTCCCTATGTCACCCAGGCTGGTCTCGAACTCCTGGCTTCAAGCGATCCTCCAGACTTGGGGGCTGGGGACACCAAGACCGGTGGGGGGACAGACATTTGCTCTGCATGTGTGTAAGCTGTTTGCACTCATGACTGAGTGGTGGTTTGCAGCCTAAATATTATCTGTCTTTGTTTGCAAGAATTTGATCTCCCACCCCCTTTCTTGTTCTGGAAATGCAAGGACTCTGCGGCATTTGTCCGAGAATCTCCGACAGTTCCCGGCCCCTTGGAGGATGTCCCGTGCTTGGAGTCTTTATGATCGGCTCAGACTTTTCTTTTCCCCGGGGAGTTGTCCCTGGATCAGGGTTTGTTGCAGGATGTCTGCGGCTATGCGGCCCCTGGAGGCGACCAGGCCTGCCAAACACTCACTGGAGTCTCACTTGGGCTTCCCCAGCCCCTGTAGTTACGAAGCCTTTGAGAGAGGGTAGCAGTTTCCTTCTGATTTGGCTCCGGCTGTCTGCGCCCCAGCCAGTTGCCTCTGGCTTCTGACATTTTTGTCATTCCTGCTCTTCTGGGAGGGTTTATCTCCCTTCCTGGCCTCCTTTGATTGACTTGGCCACACGGCTGATGCTTGGGCTCCAAGAAGTCTTGGCCTGCCCCGGGTACCCATTTCTGCCGTGATGTGATCCTGGCTGGCTGCAGGATTTGCCAACCTCTTCCCGTCTTTTGTTCTGCGACTGATGACAATTAGACCCTGAAACGCTTCACACAGGGACTCTGAACATGTGTGTCTACCAGGGCAGGAGTGGACGAGGCAGGTGAGCCTCTGCATCAGGGGCTCGGAGGGAGCCCCGTCCTGGCTCTGCCTGATGGGAGAAGACCTGGCCATGCTCCTGGTCTCTCTTGGTGCTCTGCTCACCATTGCCTGCCTTTCACCCTCCAGATCCTTCCTGCCTCTCACCCTCCAGATCCTTCCTGCCTCAGGGCCTTTGCACAGATCGTTGCCCCTGCCTTTGTCAGAGGCGCGTGAACCACAGCAGCTACATCATGAATACAGGTTGGGTAAAATGAGGCTGAGGCCTACTGGGCTACTTACCCAGATAGTTATGGCATTCTAAGTCACAGGGCGAGATAGGAGGTCAGCACAAGATCATAAAGACCTTGCTGATAAAACAGGTTGCAGTAAAAAAGCCGGCCAAAACCCACCAAAACCAAGATGGTGATGAGAGTGACCTCTGGTCATCCTCACTGTTACACTCCCACCAGCGCCATGACAGTTTGCAAATGCCATGGCAATGTCAGGAAGTTACCTTTTATGGTCTAAAAAGGGAAGGCATGAATAATCCACCCCTTGTTTAGCATATCATCAAGAAATAATCATAAAAATGGGCAACCAGCGGCCCTTAGGGCTGCTCTGTCTATGGAGTAGCCATTCTCTATTCCTTTACTTACTTACTTTCTTTTTTTTCTTTTTGAGACGGAGTCTCACTCTGTTGCCCAGGCAGGAGTGCAGTGGTGCGATCTCTGCTCACTGCAACCTCTGCCTCCCGGGTTTAAGTGATCCTTCTGCCTCAGCATCCCGAGTAGCTGGCACTACAGGTGCCTGCCACCATAGCTGGCTAATTTTTGTATTTTTAGTAGAGATGGGGTTTCACTATATTGGCCAGGCTGGTCTCGAACTCCTGACCTTATGATCCACCTGCCTCAGCCTCCCAAAGTGCTGGGATTACAGGCATAAGCCACTGCACCCAGCTACATTTTTTTTTTTTTTTTTTTTTGAGACTGAGTCTCTCTCTGTCGCCCAGACTGGAGTGCAGTGGTGCTATCTTGGCTACTGCAACCTCTGCCTTCCAGGTTCAAGCAATTCTCATCCCTCAGCCTCCCGAGGAGCTGGGACTACAGGCACGCACTACCACGCCTGGCTAATTTTTTATATTTTAATAGAGACGAGGGTTTCACCATGTTGCCCAGGTTGGTCTTGAATTCCTGAGCTTAGCCAATCCACCCACCTTAGCCTCCCTCCTTTACCTTCTTAATAAATTTGTTTTTACTTTACTCTATGGACTTGCCCCAAATTCTTTCTCACACAAGATCTCAGAACTGTCTCTTGGGGTCTGGATCAGGACCCCTTTCCGGCCACACCCTGATCAGTCTTTGTGACTTTTGGCCTAGGTAACTCCTGCCCAGACTTTAGAGATCAGCTTAAACATCACATCTTCAGGGACCCTTTACTTGCCCTTCAGGATAATATCAGGTTCCTTTGTTAAAAGCTCTTAGAGCTAGCTCTCTAACTTAGAGGCTTATGACAACAGTGAGTAAATTCCATAACTAATGAATTGATAATTCATGAGTGGTTATCTTCCCAGAGACAGCAAATTCTCCCAGGGCAGTGGTCCTGTCTGGTTTTCTTCTGTAGCTCTAGGTTCTAGGTTGTTCTCTGTCATCCTTGCCTGGATTACAGAGGGTGATTGGGAAATGACCAACCTCTTTGCAAGCTGTGTTAGATTCGTTTTGCTGCTGTAACAAATTACCACAAATTTAGTGACTTAAAATAATACCAGTTCATTATCTTACAGTTCTTGAGATCAGAAGTCCAAAATAGCTCTCACTGGGCTAAAATCAAGGTATTTACAGGGCTGGTCTTTTTGGAGGCTCTGGGAAAGAACCTATTTCCATGCCTTTTCCAGCTTCTAGAATTTATCAGCATTCCTTGACTTGTACCTCCTTCCTCTATCTCCAAAGGGCATTACTCCAACCTTTCTTTCTGATACCTCCTTTCTCTCTGACTTTGATCTTCCTGCCTCTCTCTTGTATGGACCTTTTAGATTAGGTTGGGCCCATCTGGATACCCCCTCAACTTCAGTATGCTTAATTTAATCATCAAGTCTCTTTAACCATGTGTCTTAGTTCCTTTTGTGCTGCTGGAATAGAAAAGCACAGACTGGATAATTTATAATGTATGAAAATTTATTGGCTCATGGCTCTGGAGGCTGGGAAGTCCAAAAGCCAGGGGCTGGTATCTGGCAAAGGCTGTGTCATTTTATGGTGGAAGGGCAAAGAGAGGGAGAGAAAGAGCGAGAGATTAAACTCTAAGCCTCAAGCCCTTTTACAATCCGTATAATCTATTCGTGAGGGTGGAGCTTTTATGACCTAAACATCTTCCATTAGGCCCCACCTCCCAACACTGTTGCACTGGGGATTAAGTTTCTAATCTGTGCTTTGTGGGGGACACATTCAAACCATAGCACTGCATAAGATAACATTTTCTCAGGTTTCAGGGATTAGAAAGAGGACGTCCCTGGGGGAGATATTATTTGGCCAAACACACAAACGGAGATGAAAAGGGAAAGATGTGCCAGATACTGGGGAGCCTTGGAGGGTTGCACTGATCTTAGGCTCCAAAAAGAATTAAGACTGAAAGTGGCTTTGGCATCAAAAGGCTGTTAAGATTCAGCCTTGAGCTAAGGGTCATTAGAGCATGGCTTTTCCATTTGTTTTTTAAAATTTTTATTTATATTTTGTTGCTATTTTGAGATAGGGTCTTGGCCTGTTTCCTGGGCTAGAGTGCAGTTGCATGATTATGGCTTACTGCAGTTTCATACTCCTGGGCTCAAGCAATCCTCCTGCCTCAGCCTCTTGAGTGGCTGGGACTGCAGGTGCATGCTACCGTATCTGGTCAATTCTTAAATATTTTGTAAAGAAGAGGTCTTGCTATCTTGTCCAGGCTGGTCTCAAATTCCTGGCCTCAAGCAATTCTGGGTTGGCCTCCCAAAGCACTGGGATTACAGGTATGAGCCATTGTACCTGGCTCTGTTTCTCCATAGGCTGTGAGGTAGGGATTTAACTTAGTTTTTTACCCAAACTGCCTTCACACTTTTATTGAATAACCCATTCTTCCTTGCTAATTTGAAATGCCACTTTTATCATATAATAAATTTCCCTATATGCATGATCCTTTTTCTGAACTCTTATTTTCTACTGAACTCTATCTGGTCTGGTGCCAAAACCACAGTTCTGTGTTTTAATTATTATTTCTTTATCATATATTTTGTTAGCTGATAGAACAATTTCTCCTTCACTGTTCTTCTTTATCAAAATACTCTTAGTTGTTCTTATACATCTTTTTATTTTGGGTGAATTTTAAAATCATCTTTTCTAGGTTTATAAAAATGCTGTTGGGATTTTGATCAGGGTGTGTTAAATTAATGGAGTCATAGGATTACAGGTTTATGACCAAGCGTGGTGGCTCACACCTGTAATCCAAGCACTTTGGGAGGCTGAGGCAGGCAGACTGCTTGAGGCCAGGAGTTTGAGACCAGGCTGGCCAACGTGGAGAATATCGCTACTAAAAATACAAAAGTTAGCTGGGCGTGGTGATGTATGCCTGTAATCCCAGCTACTCTGGAGGTGGAGGCAGGAGAATCACTTGAGCCCCGGAGGCAGAGGTTGCAGTGAGCTGAGATCGCATCACTGCACTCCAGCCTGGGTGACAGAGCAAGATCCTGTCTCAAAAAAAACAAAAACAAGAAAGAATTACATGCTTATAACATTGTGTGTTTTTTAGGAACATGTCCTGCTGCTCCATTGACTCAGAGTTTCTTAGACTTATTCTTAGGCATTTTATCATTTTTATTGCTGTCATGAAAGGACTCTTTTGATCCTTGCCATTTATAAACATTTATGTTTGGCAAGTAGGAAAGCTGTTCATTTGAGGCATGTCGATTTTGTATCAGCTACCTTTGTGAATTTTCAAAAAATTATTTTAATTTTTTTTTAGGTAGTTCTCTAGGGTTTTTGGAGGTGGAGAATTTTATTTTTTATTTTTATTTTTATTTTTTATTTTTTATTTTAATTTTTTGAGATGGAGTTTCACTTTTGTTGCCCAGGCTGGAGTACAATGGCACGATCTCAGCTCACCGCAACCTCCACCTCCTGGGTTCAAATGATTATCCTGCCTCAGCCTCCGGAATAGCTGGGATTACAGGCATGTGCCACCACGCCTGGCTAATTTTTTTTTTCTTTTTTATGAGACAGAGTCTCGCTCTGTTGCCCAGGCTGGGGTGCAGTGGCATGATCTTGGCTCACTGCAATCTCTGCCTCCCAGGTTCAAGCGATCCTCCTGCCTCAGCCCCCCTAGTAGCTGGGATTATAGGCATGTGCCACGGTGCCCAGCTACTTTTTGTATTTTTAGTAGAGACAGGGTTTCGCCATGTTGGCCAGGCTAGTCTTGAACTCCTGACCTCACGTGATCCACCTGCCTCGGCCTCCCAAAGTGCTGGGATTACAGGCATGAGCCACAGCGCCCTGCCTAATTTTGTATTTTTAGTAGAGATGGGGTTTCTCTATGTTGGTCAGGCTGGTCTCAAACTCTTGACCTCAGCTGATCTGCCCACCTCGGCCTCCCAAAGTGCTGGGATTACTGGCGTGAGCCTCTGTGCCCAGCCGATAATTTTTTTTTTAAGGAAGGCAATATTTTTTGCAAGTTTGTTTGTTTATTTATTTATTTGAGACAGGGTCTCACTCCATTGACAAGCCTGGAGTGCCGTGATGCAATCACTCTTCACTGTAGCTTCCAACTTCTGGGCTCAGGTGATCCTCCCATCTCAGCCTCCTGAGTAGCTGAGACCACAGGCGTGCACCACCATGCTTGACTAATTTTTAAATTATTTGTAGAGATGGGGGTCTTCCTATATTGTTCAGGCTGGTTTTTTTTTTTTTTTTTTTTAAGACGGAGTCTCACTGTGTTGCCTAGGCTAGAGTTCAATAGCGTCATCTCGGCTTACTGCAACCTCCGCCTCCGGGGTTCAAACCATTCTCCTGCCTCAGCCTCCCGAGTAGCTGGGATTACAGGCTTCAGCCAGCTAAATTTTGTATTTTTAGTAGAGATGGGGTTTCACCATGTTGGACAGGCTGATCTTGAACTCCTGACCTCAGGTGATCCACCTGCCTTGGCCTCCCAAAGTGCTGGGATTACAGACATGAGGTACTGTGCCCAGCCTCAGGCTGGTCTTGACCTCCTGGGCTCAAGCAATCCTCCAGCCTCGGCCTCCCAGTGTGTTGGGACTACAGGCATGAGCTATTGCACCTGGCCAGTGGAGACTCTTATAGTCTTCCAATGTGTGTGTATGTGTGTTGGTCATTGTGTGTGTTTAGGACTCTCTAGAGGGACAGAACTAATAGGATATATGTATATATGAAAGGGAGTTGATTAAGGAGAATTGACTCACGCAATCACAGGGTGAAGTCCCATAATAAGCCATCTACAAGCTGAGGAGCTAGGAAGCCAGCAGTGGTTCGTCCTAGTTCCAAAACCTCCAAAGTAAGGAAGCCAACAGTGCAGCCTTCAGTCTGTGGCTGAAGGTCTGAAAGCCCCTGGCAAACCACTGGCGTACATTTAAGAGTTCAAAAAGCTGAAAAGCCTGGCGTCTGATATTTGAGGGCAGGAAGCTTCCAGCACGGGAGAACAATGAAGGCCGGAAGACTCAGCAAGTCAGCTCCTTTCACCTTCTCTGCCTGCTTTTTCTAGCCACGCTGGCAGCCGATTGAATGGTGCCCACCCACATTGAGGGTGGGTCCTCCTCACCCAGTCCACTGACTCAACTGTTAATCTCCTCTGAAAACACCCAGAAACAACTAGAAACAATACCTTGCATTCTTCAATCCAATCAATTTGACACTATATATACACACACACACTATATATATATATATATACACACACACACATATATGTGTATATATATAGTATGTGTGTGTATATACGGTGTGTGTGTATATATATACTTGACACTAAATATGTATATATATATGTGTGTGTGTGTGTGTGTGTGTATATATATATATATATTTGTGACGGAGTCTCACTCTGTTGCCCAGGCTGCAGTGCAGTGGCGTGATCTTGGCTCACTGCAACCTCCGCAGTCTGGGTTCAAGTGATTCTCCTGTCTCAGCCTCCTGAGTAGCTGGGATCACAGGCATCTGCCACCATGCCCAGCTAATTTTTGTATTTTTAGTAGAGATGGGGTTTCTCCATGTTGGCCAGGCTGGTCTCGAACTCCTGACCTCAAGTGATCCACTTGCCTCAGCCTCCCAAAGTGCTGGGATTACAGGCGTGAGCCACCACGCCTGGACCCATACAATTGAAAAAATTTTTTTAAATTTTTTAATTTATTTGTTTTTTGAGTCTCACTCTGTCGCCCAGGTTGGAGTGCAGTGGTGCGATCTCGGCTCACTGCAAACTCTGCCTCCCAGGTTCACGCCATTCTCCTGCCTCAGCCTCCCAAGTAGCTGGGACTACAGGCACCCACCACCACGACCGGCTAATTTTTTGTATTTTTAGTAGAGACCGGATGTTAGTTAGGTAGTAGTTAGCTAGGATGGTCTCGATCTCCTGACCTCGTGATCTGCCCGCCTCGGCCTCCCAAAGTGTTGGGATTACAGGCGTGAGCCACCACGCCTGGCCACAATTTTTATATGTTGGTTATACCTCAGAGAAATAGGGGAATAAAAAACCTCAAAACCTTGTTGAGTTTCATCAAGGGTGGGGCTTCATCTTTTTTGCAGAGGATGTCTGAAGTAGAAGGCTCTGAGGGGAGAGAAAGATTCTAGAGAGGGGATGATGCTGCAGTTGGCCAGACTGCATTCTGAATTGTGTATCTCCTGCCGAGTGTCTGCCCTGAGCAGGCCTCCTCTGGTCCTGTCCTAGCTTGTTTTTTTTTTTTTTTTTTTAATTTTTTAATTTTTTTGAGACAGGGTCTGGCTCGTTGCCCAGGCTAAGTGCAGTGGCACGATCACGGCTCACTGCAGCCTCAACCTCCTGGGCTCAAGCAAGCCTCCTGAGTAGCTAGGACTACAGGTGTGCACCACCTAGCTAATTTTAATCTTTATTTTTTTTGAGATAGGGTTTCACTCTGTTGCCCAGGCTGGAGTGCAGCGGTGCACCGCACCTGGCCCTGGCTTGCTTTGTTCTCGTTTCACGCACTTCATCTGCAGCTGAACCGCAGGCCCTGGGGGTCAGGAGCCCTGTCCCAGAAGTTTATGTCTGTCACGACAGGTAATCCAGCACTGAGCACAGGATGTGAATTAAAACAATCCCTTATTGAATCAACGGCAGCTGGACCCATTGGGACAGCGCTGTGTTGACTTTTTGGGCTGCAAAGTCCAACTCACGCAGGAGCTCACAAGGCTGGAGTTGGATTCTGACCCGAAGTGAACCAAGAGTGAACAGGGAGCACGGTGGACCCAGACCCAATGTGAGGGTCCAGGCTGTTGCCTGAGTAAGGAGTTTGGCAGGAAAGCTCAATATTCTGTACTGGAAGGGGGTGGTAGCATTGCAAGTTGTCTGCCTGCTAGGCCTAGGTCCCGGACAGCTGCTTGTGGGGACAGCTGTCTCAGCATCGGACAGAGCATCTGCCCTAGATTAATCCCAGAGCCTGGCCACGCCCCTGGGGAGCAGAGCCGGGGTAGGGTTACCGCACACCAGGAAACGCGCCTGCTTTGCTGACAGCGGGTGGGTAGCTTGCAGGATGGATGGGCTCTGGGGGCGGCCAGGGGTGCCACTGGGAAAGGCAGACTCACTGCTGGCTGAGCCAAAGCCACCCCCACGGGATGCAAGCTGACACTCCCAAGAGCTGCTTTCTTTCCGCTGGACCCAAAACCTGCACAAGATGATCTCCAAGAATTATGAGAAGAGTTGGGAATGGAAACCAAATGTTCGTGTCAGGTAGAAAAAGCTGATGGAAGCCCATAGCCCAGCAGGCTCTGGGTGCTTCAGGGTTCAGGCTCCTGTGGTCAGCACAGATGTTTAGGTGAAAGAAACCCGACACTGAAAAAAAAAAAGGTTATTTTTTCCCCCTTGATTATATTTATTATAGAAAACCTGGAAAATCTGGAAAAGTGAAAAGAAATCATTTATCATTGTATTTTGCAAACATTTTAAACTTTTTATTATTTATATTGTGGTAAAATAGACCTAACAGACGATTTACTGTCTTTTATTTTCTTTTTCTTTTTCTTTTTTTTTTGAGACAGAGTTTTACTCTGTCACCCAGGCTGGAGTGCAGTGTGAAGCATTCTCTCTCTCGCTCGCTCGCTCTCTCTCTATATATAAATACATATATATATAAAAAGAGAGATTTTATATATATATTTTAATATTTTTAATATATATTTTAATATAATTATATATATATATTTTTAAGACAGAGTCTCACTGTGTCACCCAGGCTGGAGTGCAGTGGTGCAATCTCGACTCACTGCAACCTCCGTCTCCTGGGTTCAAGCGATTCTCATACCTCAGCCTCTCGAGTAGCTGGGACTATAGGCATGCGCCACCATACCTGGCTAGTTTTTGTTTCTTATTAAAGAGGGGTTTCACCATGTTGGCCAAGTATTGGACTCCCAGGCTTAAGTGATTTGCTCACCTCAGCCTCCCAAAGTGCTGGGAATACAGGCGTGAGCCACTGCGCCCTGCCAAAATTTACCATCTTAAACCATTTCCCAGTGTATAGCACAGTGGCATTAAAGACATTTACATTGTCATGCAATCACCATCACCAGCCATCTCTGGAACTCTTTTCATCTTGCAAAACTGAAACTCTGGGCCGGGCGCTGTGGCTCACGCCTGTAATCCCAGTACTTTGGGAGGCTAAGGCGGGTGGATCACCTGAGGTCAGGAGTTCAAGACCAGCCTGGCCAACATGGTGAAACCCTGTCTCCACTAAAAATACAAAAAATTAGCTGGGTGTGCTGGTGGAAGCCTGTAATTCAGCTATCTGGGAGGCTGAGGCAGGAGAATCTCCTGAACCCGGGAGACGGAGGTTGCAGTCAGCCGAGATCGCGCCATTACACTTCAGCCTGGGCAACAAGAGCAAAACTCTGTCTCAAAAACAAAAAGCCCCGAAACTCTGTACCTGTGAAATGCTAACTGCATTTCTGTCCTCCCCTGGCCCCTGGCAATCACCACCTATTTTCTTTTTTTTTGAAACAGTCTCACTCTGTTGCCCAGGCTCGAGTGTAATGGCACGATCTCAGTTCACTGCAACCTCCACCTGCCAGGTTCAAGCAATTCTCCTGCCTCAGCTCCCCAACTAGCTGGGACTAGGGGCAGAGCCACTGTGCCCGGCTAACTTTTTTTTTGTATTTTTAGTAGAAACAGGGTTTCACCATGTTGGCCAGGCTGGTCTCAAACTCCTGACCTCAAGTGATCCTCCCGCCTCGGCCTCCCAAAGTACTGGGATTACAGGCGTGAGCCACCACGCCTGGCCCTTTTTCTTTTCAGCCTTGGACTTAGCGACTGAGTAGCTCCTCTTGTACATTGCCTTTCTGGAACACATAGCAGATCAGGAATATCTACCAATTCCTCTGACAAGGACAGGATTTTGGCCGCCATGGAGCTTCCCCTTCTTGGGCTTTTTAGCCTTGAGGTGACCCTTTTTCACCTTGCCACCAGAATCAGCCTTCTTGGCTTCAGGTTTCCTCAGTATCCGTCTTAACATTTTCACCCACTGTCTTGCAAGATGGGAAAGAGCGGGTTTTGACCGAATGACCGAATGGGTATGAAGTGGTATCTCATTGTGGTTTTGATTTGTCTTTTCCTAATGATTAGTGATGTTGAACATCTTTTTAGGTGCTTGCTGGCCATTTGTATATCTTCCTTGGAGACATTTCTATTATTAAGCCGTTAGCCCTGTTTTGAATTGGGTTGTTTCTATATTGTTGTTGAGTTGTAGGAGTTCCTTATATATCTGGATATTAACCCTTTATCAGATGTATGATTTGCACTTTTTTTTTTTTTTTTTTTTTTTGAGATGGAGTCTCACTCTGAAGCCCAAGCTGGAGTGCAGCGGCTCAGTCTTGGCTCACTGCAACCTCTGCCTCTGGGGCTCAAGCGATTCTCCTGCCTCAGCCTCCTGAGCAGCTGGGACTACAGGCATGCACCACCATGTCCAGCTATTTTTTTTGTATTTTATTTTATTTTTTTGAGATGGAGTTTTTCTTTTGTTGCCCAGGCTGGAGTGCAATGGCGCGATCTTGGCTCACGGCAACCTCTGCTACCCGGGTTCAAGAGATTCTCGTGCTTCAGCCTCTCGAGTAGCTGATTACAGGCATGCGCCACCATGCCCGGCTAATTATGTACCTTTAGTAGAGACGAGGTTTCTCCATGTTGGGCAGGCTGGTCTCGAACTCCCAACCTCAGGTGATCCGCCCATCTCGGCCTCCCAAAGTGCTGGGATTACAGGCGTGAGCCACCGCGTCTGGCAATTTTTTGTATTTTAGTAGAGATGGGGTTTAACTGTGTTGCCCAGGTGGTCTCGAACTCCAGAGCCCAGGAGATTTCCCCACCTCTTCTTGTATTCTGTGAGTTGCCTTTTCACTCTGTTGATTGGATCTTTCGATGCACAGAAATTTTTACTTTTGATGTAACTTAATTTATTGATATCTCTTTTTTTCTCCTGTTGGCTGGGCTTTTTTTGGGTGTCATAGCCAAGAAATCATTGCCAATCTAGTGTCATGAAGCTTTTCTTTTAAGAGTTTTAGACCTTTTAGGTCTCATGTTAAGGGTTTTTTTTTTTTTTTTTTTTTGAGACAAAGTCTCATTCTGTCATCCAGGCTAGGGTGCAGTGGCGCAATCTCAGCTCGCTGCAACCTGCCTTCTGGGTTCAAGCGATTCTCCTGCCTCAGCCTCCCGAGTAGCTGGAATTACAGGTGTGTGCCACCTGTAATGGGGTTTCACCATGTTGGCTAGGCAGGTCTTGAACTCCTGACCTCAAGTGATCTGCCCGCCTCGGCCTCTCAATGTGCTAGGATTACAGATGTGAGGCACTGAGCCTGGCTTTAGTTTTGTTTTGGTGAGACAGGGTCTTGCTCTGTTGTTCAGGCCGGAGGGCAGTGGTGCAATCATAGCTCACTGCAGCCTCAAACTCCTGGGCTCAAGCCATCCACCCACCTCTGCCTCCTGAGTAGCTGGGACTACAGGCATGCACTACCATGCCTGGCTACTTTTTAAATTTTTTGAGAAATGGGATCTTGCTATATTGTCCAGGCTGGTCTCAAACTCTTGGCCTCAAGTAATCCTCCAGCCTCAGGCTCTCAAAGCATTGAGATTACAGATGTGAGCCACCATGCCTGGCCTGGAGCCACTTTTAAAGAAGCCACCAGCTTTAGGGCATGGAAGTGGATGGAGAAGGGAGATATTTCTAAAAATTTCTTGGAAATATCTGGTGAGGTCTCAGGGATTCCGAGGCTGGGAAGCTCAGTGGGCTGTGCAACTGGTCCAGGCTGTGTGGGGAGGGGGCCTTGCCTGTGGGCCTCCCGGGGACCTCAGAATTCTTTGCTCCTCTCTCCTCCCACTGTGGCTTTAGAGATCCTTTCCCTCTCCAGGTCTACTCTTTGGCCTGTGCCCTTTGCCTCTGGCCTGACCTGCTAACCAAAGCCTTCTGTTCTGAGGTCAGCCGCTGCCTGGCTGTGGTAACAGGAGCCTCAGGGGAACAGAACAGCGGAAGGAAAGGGGGATGGGGAGGGCCCCAGCCCTTGAAGCTGAGCAGATGGCGAAGAAAAACATGGCCTGTTTGCCTCTCTGGGGTGTCCGGTTCTGGGGGCAAGGCAGGAGTTTCTCTGGTCTCAGTTTATTCACGCATGACTGTGCGTGGGAACATATAGGGGGGTGTGGGTCACCCCCTTTTTGCTGGAAGCATCCGGGCCTGGCCGGGATTCTATTTTTTTAATTTTTTTTAAAAAGGGTTCCTGGGGCCTGATTGTATCTGATCTGTGAATTCATCTTGGGCAAGGGCTGTGATATACTCCTGGGCCCGTATCCTAGGACCTAGAGAAGGTCCTATTGGATGACAGCTGGAGCCAGGAAATTTCAGAAGCAAAGTAGAGTCTTCATGTTTCTCATTTAGTCCTTCTAGGTCTTCTCTATGGTTCTCTGGAAGGAGACATTGATCTCTGCATTTGGACCCTATTTTTATTATTATTTACTTATTTTTGAGACGGAGTCTCACTCTTCTGCCCAGGCTGGAGTGCAGTGGCACGATCTCAGCTTACTGCAACCTCCACCTCCCAGGTTCAAAGAGATTCTCCTGCCTCCCGAGTAGCTGGGACTACAGGCGTGTGCCACCACGCCCGGCTAATTTTTCTATTTTTAGTAGAGACGGGGTATCACCATGTCAGTCAGGCTGGTCTCAAACTCCTGACCTCAAATGATCTGCCCACCTCGGTCTCCCAAAGTGCTGGGGTTATAGGCATGAGCCACCATGCCAAGCCTTTCTTTTCTTTTCTTTTCTTTTCTTTTTCTGTAGAGATGTGGTCTTGCTATGTTGCTCAGGCTGATCTTGAATTCCTGGTCTCAAGTGATCCTCCCGCCTCAGCTTCCTAAAGTGCTGGGATTACAGGCATGAGCCACAGCACCTGGCCTGGAAGTGCATTCTCAGAGTCCAGCAGGGCAGTGTGTGTTCTTCGAGGCAGGGAAGTGTATGGGCCTGAGACATCAGAGGATGCAAATGGCTAAGGAAAGAGGTCATTCTGGCAGAGGAGAGAGAAGTTGCTAGAGATTTCACTGCAGAGGTGTGACGGGGCTGGGCCGTGAGGGTGGCGGGTGCACAGGCAGGAGGGTTACTCCAGGTTGCAGGAAACAGCAGGAGTGAAGGTACATGAGGGCCATGAGTCTGGCCCGTTGGGGCGGTGTGCATCTACCTCCTGCCCCCCAGCTATAGGCACCGGTTCCTTTTTCCATCTGTTGTTATGAGCAGGTGACTTCCGTACCAGCTAGGGAACAAGTATCCAACAACCAGGCTTTTTTTTTTTTTTTTAAGACGGAGTCTCACTCTGTCATCTAGGCTGGACTGTAGTGGTGCCATCTCGGCTCACTGCAACCTCCGCCTCCTGGGTTCAAGCAATTCTCCTGCCTCAGCCTCCTGAGTAGCTAGGATTACTGGTGCCCACCACCATACCTGGCTAATTTTTGTATTTTTAGTAGAGATGGGGTTTCACCACATTGGCCAGGCTAGTGTCAAACTCCTGACCTCGAGTGATCCACCCGCCTCAGCCTCCCAAAGTGCTGGGAGTACAGGGATGAGCCATTGCACCTGGCCAAAAACCAGGCTTTTTGGTGATGGCTGGGAGACCAGAAAGGGTGACAGTCATTTGTGATCCAATTCCTAGTTGTCTGAAATGTGCCTCCCTCCACCGCATGGCCTCACCACTGATAGCTTGGTCACCTATCAGCTGTGTGGTCTGGGCTTGCCACGGGTGGGACGCAGGAGAGTGGCCCTCAAAGATAGGTAAGTCCTAATCCCTGCAACCTGTGAATATGCTACTTTACATGGTAAAAGGGACTGTTCAGATGTAAACAAAATAAGGATCTTTTTTACATTTTCAATAAAAAAATGTTTTGTTTTTTTTTTTTTTTTGAGATGGAGTCTCGCTCTATTGCCCAGGCTAGAGTGCAGTGGCACAATCTCAGCTCACTGCAACCTCCACCTTCTGGGTTCAAGCAGTTCTCCTGCCTCAGCCTCCCAGTAGCTGAGATTACAGGCGTGTGCCACCATGCCCAGCTAATTCTTTTGTAATTTTAGTAGAGACAGGGTATATTAGTCAGAGTTTTCTAGAGGGACAGAACTAATAGGATATATGTATATGGGAGTTTGTTAAGGAGTATTAACTCCTGAATTAACACGATCACAAGGTCTCACAATAGGCCATCTGCAAGCTGAGGAGCAAGGAAGCCAGTCTGAGTCCCAAAGCTGAAGAAATTGGAGTTGGATGTTTCAGGGCAGGAAGCATCCAGCACGGGAGAAAGATGTGGGCTAGGAGGCTAGGCCAGTCTAGCCTTTTCACGTTTTTCTACCTGCTTTATATTCTAGCTGCACTGGCAGCTGATGAGATGGTGCCCACCCAGATTGAGGGTGGGTCTGCCTTTCCCAACCCACTGACTCAAACTGACAACATCTTCACAGACACACCCAGGATCAATACTTTGCATCCTTCAATCCAATCAAGTTGACACTCAGTATTAACCATCACACAGGGTTTCATCATGTTGGCTGGGCTGGTCTTGAACTCCTGACCTCAGATGATCCACCTACCTCAGCCTCCCAAAATGCTGGGATTACAGGTGTGAGCCACTGTGCCTGGCCAATTTTTAATTTATTTTAGAGACAGGGTCTCACTCTGTCACCCAGGCTGGAGTGCAGTGGTGTGATCCTAGCTCACTACAGCCTCAAACTTCTGGGCTCCAGGGATCCTCCCACTTCAGCTTCCTGAGTAGCTGCGACTACAGGTGTGTGCCACTACATCTGGCTAATTTTTAAAAATATTTTATTTTTTAGATTAAAAAAAATTTTTTTTTTTTAGAGATAGGATCTTGCTATGTTGCCCAGGCTGGTCTCAAACTTCTGGCCTCAAGTAGCCCTCCTGCCTAAGCCTCCCAAAGTGCTGGGATTATAGGCATGAGCCACTGCGCCTGGCTGGGAACCAATGCTTATTGAGCACCTACTGTGTACTAGGCTTAGAGCTAGGACCAGTGGACCTTGTAAGAGGGTAGCAAGAGGGCCAGAGTGAGTAGTAGGAGATGTTACCATGGAAACCAGAGGTTGGAGTGATGTCAAAAAGAAGCCTCCAGCCAAGGGACAGGGGGATCTCTAGAAGCCAGGAAAGGCAAGAAATAGATTCTCCCACGGAGACTCTGGAGGAAACTCACCTGCTGTCACCTTGGACGTCTCATTTCTAGAATGATAAGATTATAAACGTGTGTTGTTTTAAGTCACTCGGTGGTAATTTGTTATAGCACAAGGGGTTTTGTTTGTTTTTTAGAGACAGGGTCTTGTTGTGTTGCCCAGGCTAAAGTGCAATGGTACAATAATAGCTCACTGCAGCCTCGAATTCTTGGCCTTAAGCAATCCTCCTGCCTCAGCCTCCTGAGTTGCTGGGACCACAGGTGTGTACCACCATGCCTAGCTATTTTTTTCTTTTCTTTTCTTTTTTTTTTTGTAGAGATGGGGTCTCGCTATGTTGCTCAGGCTGGTCTTGAACTCCTGGGCTGAAGCGATCCTCCTGCCTCCACCTCCCAAAGTGCTGGGATTACAGGAATGAGCCGCTGCGCCCGGCCAACCACACTCTTTTCTCTCATCTGTAGAATGGTCTCAGTATCCTTGTCCTGACTCTGTGTCTCTGAGGATGAGAAAGCAGGAGACCTCCAGTTCTCCTTGGCTGTTGCTGTAGATTTGTTTCCATAAAGCGGTTTCCTTTTCTTTTTTTTTTTTGAGACAGAGTCTCATGCTGTCACCTAGGCTAAGGTGCAGTGGTGTGATCTCGGCTCACTGAAACCTCTGCCTCCCAGGTTAAGTGATTCTCGTGCCCCAGCCCCTTGAATAGCTGTGATTACAGGTGCCTGCCACCACGCCTGGCTAATTTTTGTATTTTTAGTAGAGACGGGGTTTCTCCATGTTGGCCAGGCTGGTCTTGAACTACTGACCTCAGACGATCCGTCTGCCCTGGCCTCCCAAAGTGCTGGGATTGCGGGCATGAGCCACCGCGCCCAGCCCCATAAAGCAGTTTCTAGATCTCACTGTCATATGGCTCCGAATGTCCTGTTGTGAGATCTCTTCTGAAAGGGAGAAAACCTTATCCTGAGGAATTCTAACCGAAAGCCTGGAGAACCCACCACAGACTGATTAAAAGAAATCTTTCTCGTAGGAAAACTGCAAGTCCTGAGTCTCCAGCTTTTTCATGTGTGACCCTTGGGTGGCCCACTTCAGAGCATTCTGCAGCTTGTGATGGGTTTAATTTTCTGTTTTGATCCCATGGTGAAACCACAAATGAGTAGAAGTGCCTTAGGCAGGCCCTCCGCCCTGGTAGCCCCACTCTTGGGATGAGGCTAGGTGGGAACTGGCCGTCTGCAGGGGTTCCTGGGAAAAAAGCTCTTTAATCAGCGGGGCTGGAGGGAAAATGGCTCTGCAGGAATGAATTGAGAACTTGAAACGGCATCTTTCCCTCTGGTTGCCAGGGGAGAGTTGCAATTCTTTTGTGGTGATTTTGTGACTTTCTTGTGGTCAACCCCCTGGTGCCTGTTGGACTTGAGCACAGCAGCCAGATGAGAGGGGAAAAATAGGGGGAAGGTGGCTCCTTCCACCTGAGGGACATCTGCCTTTAATCACCGCTGAAAACAAAGCAGGCCAAGGAATTGCCTGCGACCCGCTGAGGGCAGCTCAGGTATCTCTGGAGGCTGCAGCCTTGGGGTTGTCGGGGGTCTCAGCCTTGGGGTCTTTGTGCACTTAGGTGCTCTGGGAGAAAACCTTCTGGAACTTTGTTCTGTTCACATCCGGCCCTTGCTTGAAAACTCCTGGTGGCCCAGCATGGTGGCTCACGCCTGTAATCCCAGCATTTTGGGAGGTTGCAGTGGGAGGATTGCTTGAGCCCAGGAGTTTGAGACCAGCCTGGGCAACATAGTGAGATCCTGTTTCTACCAAAAAACCAAAAAAAATTAGCCAGGTGTGGTGTGGTGGTGAGTGCCTATAGTCCCAGCTACTGGGGAGGGTGAGGGGGGGATAATTGCTTGAACCCGGGAGGTTGAGGCTGCAGTGAGCCGAGATCGCACCACTGCACTCCAGTCTGGATGACAGAGCAAGACCCTGTCTTTAAAACACAACACAACACAACACAAAACTCCTAGTGGTTCCCCATGCCTCAGGCCAAGGTTCAAATCCCATAGCATGGCACTTAAGGCCTTTGTCTCTTCCTAGTCTACTGCCCAGCCTCAGCCTCACTTCCCAGCCCCTGACTGACTACTCCAAGCCCCATAGAGCTGCTCCTCTGACAATTCCAGAGCTGTTAAGCATTTTTTTTTTGAGATGGAGTCTTGCTATGTTGCCCAGGCTGGAGTGCAGTGGCACAATCTCAGCTCACTGCAACCTCCGCCTCCCGGGTTCAAGCAATTCTCCTGCCTCAGCCTCCCTAGTAGCTGGGACTACAGGTGACCGCCATCATGCCTGGCTAATTTTTGTATTTTAGTACAGATGAGATTTCACCACGTTGGCCAGGCTGGTCTTGAACTCCTGACCTCAAGTGATCCACCCACCTCGGCCTCCCAAAGGTGCTGGGGTTACAGGTGTGAGCTACCACTCCTGGCCATGCTCTTTAGAGGACTGTGGCACCCTAGAGGAGGACAGAATCCCAGGCTTGGGGACCAGGGTTTGATGTCAGAGACTGGAGAATGCAGCTCCCTAGAGCAAGACCCAGTGGAGATCAGACGGTGAATGTGTGGAAGAACTGGGGCTCCACATCTTGTGGCTGTGGGGTGCTCCTTCAGCAGCCCAGGTCTGGGGTGACGCTGGGTAGATGGGGCTGTAAGATGCAGAGGTGGGGGAATGAGGAGCAAAGACAGGCTCCAAAGCATGGGATGGAGAGACGTGGCCAAAGGTGAGGCTTTGGGAACAAAGGGAGGGGCTAGAGTCCCTGTGCAATGGGTGAAGTTGACCTCCCTGTCCCTCCCCGGCAGAGCCAGACACCACCTTCTAAGGGCTCCTGTGCACTGCAGGTCCTTGCCTGTTCTTGTCACCTGTGTCATGTTTCTGTGATTCTTTGTGTTGTCTGTTTCTTCTCATTAGATTGCAGGTCTCCTTTTCAGCTCTCTCAGGCCAGTAAGTGTCTCAGGATCTGGTGCTTAGAAAGGGCTTCACAAATGTTCATTGAACAGAGGACTTAGAATTGCTTTCTTTTCCTTCCTTCCTTCCTTCCTTCCTTCCTTCCTTCCTTCCTTCCTTCTTCTTCATCTTCTTCTTTCTTTCTTTTTTTTATCTTTCCTTTTTCTCTTCTTTCTTTTCTCTTTCTTTACTTCTTTTCTCCTTCCTCCTTTCTTTGCTCTCCTTCCTTCCTTCTCCTTTCCTTCTCCTTCCCTTCCTTCTCTCCTCCTCCCCCTCCTTTTCTTTTTTGAGACAGGGTCTCCCTCTGTCACCCAGGGTGATGTGCAATGGTGGGGTCATAGCTCAGTGCAGCCTCAACCTCCTGGGCTCAAGTGATCTTCCTGCCTTAGCCTCCCGAGTAGCTGGGACTACAGGCACACACCACCATGCCTGGATAATTTTTTGTTGTTTGCAGAGACAAGGCATCTTGCTAGGTTGCCCAGGCTGGTCTCGAACTCCTGGCTTCAAGCAGTCTTCCCACCTCAGCCCCCCAAGGTGCTGGGATTACAGGTGTGAGCCACCATGCCTGGTCTAAAGTGTATAATCTCAACTATACAGCTTGATGAGTTTCTACTTATGTGTATGCTCATGTAAACCACCATTCAGGCCCAGAGGGAGAACATTTCCAGCACCCAGAGGGCTCTGGTGTGCCCAGGTAGGCCCCCTAGAGGTAACCATGGTTCTGATTTCATCACCATAGAATAGCTTTGCCTGTCCTTGAACGTCATATAAACAGAATCATTCAGCATGAACTCTATTGGGTGTGGCTTCTTTTGCTCTGCATCATCTCTGTGTGATTCATTTAGATTGTTGAAGTGGCTTGTGCTTTTTCAGTGCCGTGTACTATTCCACTGCAGGAATCCCATGCTGCTTCCATTCTCCTTTCGTGGACATTCTGGATTGTTTTTCACTGTATCTATTTTACAATCTATTGGAGAATATGAGCTGGAGCTTGTCAGCTTGAACTTGTCATTTTCCAATGAGGAGACCTGGAGATTAGGGGTCACTTAGCCAATGTCACCTGGGAAGTCACAGGCTGAGCTGGGATAAGACCCCAGTTTCTTGACACACAGCTCTGTGATTCCCTCTCCCTCCGCCCATAAAGGGCAGAAATACGAACTCCTGAGCTTTCTCGGCAACCAAGTCCTCTTATTGGGCTTATGGACATGTCAGCTTATGGACGGAATCCTGACTTTCCCTCGCCCCAAGTCAGCAGGTCACAGAGAACCCAAGCAGCCTCTAAGATGTCATAGGTCTCCCTCCTGACCTGCAATAATGGCAAGAATCAATGTGTCAGCGGCTGCTTTTCATCGTGTGCTTCCGTGAGCCAGACTTTGCACCAAGGGCAAATGTGTTATTCACCCTCTCAGCCCTGCTTCCTTGTCTGTACCTTGGGAAGCAATTCAGTCCCCTCCCCAGTTATCATCACTCCCCAAAGCAGCGCGTAGAGTTCTCAGAGGGCCGCCGCAGAGGAGGGGGTCGACTTTGCTGAGTCGAAGCCCTTCATCATAAGGGCATTATCAGGTGGCAGTCTGATTAGAATCACAAATGCCTGGCTAGGGTAGATATGGGAGGAGGGGCTGATTCTGTGCTGGGAAGGTGGGAGTGGTGCGGGATGCTTACCCAGGTGTGGAGTGAGCTCCTGGGTGGGCTGCACAGGGGGATGGACAGAGCTTTAAAATACTCAGTGTGGGTCAGAATTGTCCATCAAGATGAGAGACACTAGGCGTGGTGGCTCATACCTGTAATCCCAGCACTTAGGGAGGACGAGGGAGGAGGATTGCTTGAGCCCAGGAGCTCCAGACCAACCTGGGCAATATAGTGAGACCCCCATCTCTACAAAAAATTTCAAAATTAGCCAGGTGTGGTGGCGCAGGCCCATAGTCTCAGCTGCTCAGGAGGCTGAGGCGAGAGGATTGCTTGAGCCCAGGAGGTCAAGGCAACAATGAGCTATAATTGTGCCACTGTACTCCAACCTGGGCAACAGAGTGAGACTCTGTCCAAAAATTTTAAAAAAAGGAATATTCTTTCTAATGAGCTTTCTTTCCCTTTGTCTCTCCTTTCTTTCTTTCTGAAGCACGATCTCAGCTCACTGGAACCTCCATCTCCTGTGTTCAAGCAGTTCTCCTGCCTCAGCCTCCCGAGTAGCTAGGATTACAGGTGTGCACCACCACACCTGGCTAATTTTTGTATTTTTAGTAGATATGGGATTTCACCATTTTGCCCAGGCTGGTCTTGAACTCCTGACCTCAGGCGATCCGCCTGCCTCGGCCTCCCAGAGTGCTGGGATTACAGGTATAAGCTACCACACCTGGCTAAATTTTGTGTTTTTAGTAGAGACAGAGTTTCACCATGTTGCCCAGGCTGGTCTCGAACTCCTGACCTCAGCTGATCCTCCTGCCTCAAACTCTCAGAGTGCTAGGATTACAGGCGTGAGCCATTGTGCCCCGCCTTCATTCTAATTTTGAACATGCATTCCCATGGGAAATAATCTGATCACAAAATATGTTAGAAACAACATAAGAATCATAAAGTTGTTTCTTCCAATACACAGTTTATGTATAATTAGTTCTTCCACGGCCCCCGCTGCCCCTGGCCTTCCCAGATATTTACTTATCACCCACTCAATGCTAGATGCTGCTGCAGAGATCCAAGTTGAGTAAGTCTCTGCTCTCAGGGAGAGTGAGACAGTCATGTCCGGGGGTGGTACAGTGGCTGCGAGTGCTGTGGGCAGAGTTGGAGGAACCAAAGGGCGGGGACCAAATCTGTGCAGAGGGGACAGCAAATATTTGAGAGTGAAGGGGCCACTTGAGCAGGATGTGGAAGACGAGTAGGTGGCCCTCGGAGGCAGGGGTGGGGAGGGGAGTAGGCATTCTAGACTTTGGTGGGCTAAAGGCCCAGATGTGGAGAGAGGCATGGCTCAGCCTAGGGCTCAGGGGTTCAGGAGCGCAGGGAGATCCTTGCAGAAGGCCTGGTGGGCTCGGTCATGGAGTGGGCTTTGTCCCTTCCAGACCTCAGTCCACAATGCCTTTCTTTTTTTTCCTATCTTTTTTTTTTTTTTTTTGAGATGGAGTCTCACTCTGTCACCCAGGCTGGAGTGCAGTGGCACGATCTCGGCTCACTGCAACCTCCACCTCCTGGATTCAAGCGATTGTCCTGCCTCAGCCTCCTGAGTAGCTGGGATTGCAGGTGCCCGCCACCACTCCTGGCTAATTTTTGTATTTTTTTTTTTATTTTATTTTTTGTTTGTTTATTTATTTGTTTTGAGATGGAGTTTCGCTCTTGTTGCCCAGGCTGGAGTGCAATGGTGCGGTCTCAGCTCACTGCAACCTCTGCCTCCCAGGTTCAAACGATTCTTCTGCTTTAGCCTCCCGAGTAGCTGGGATTACAGGTGCACATCACCATGCCCAGCTAAGTTTTGTATTTTTAGTAGAGACCGGGTTTCACCATGTTGGCCAGGCTGGTCTTGAACTCTTGACCTCAGGTGATCCACCCACCTTGGCCTCCCAAAGTGCTGGGATTACAGACATGAGCCACTGTGCCCGACCCACACTGCCTTCCTTCCTTCCTTCACTTGTTCATTCAGTAAATACCACTGATGTGGGCCCTGCGCTAAACCTGAACGAGGGGTGGGGAGATGGAGAGACGGGAGTTCAAGGGCCTGTGGTCTCTCTGCAGGCTGCAGTTACACGGGTCAGGTGGACAGCAGCACGTCTGCACAGGTGTGTCCCGTGTGAGGCTGCATTTGGCTGGAAGTTGTCACCGAGTCCCTGGCTTGGGGATGATTTTGCAGACCCAGGGATGGCGCTGTCGTAGCAGCTCTTTGCAGAACTACCTGCCTGGAGAAGGCATAGGGGTAAGGCTTTCCCTGATCCTTCAAGCCCTCTGGACAGTGGAGACCAGCCCCAGAGGATTGTAGAACATGACGAGGCCTTTGACTCTGCCTGCCTAGCCTCCCAGTCACTGGGCTTCTGGACAAGAGGCAGCACTGCTCTGAGCTTCCTACCAGTGATGATGAGGGTGATGATGAAAGCTATGTCAGCGGGATGGTCTCTAAAGCCTCTCCCAGCTCTAATCCTGCCAGGAGGAGGAGGAAGAAGAAGAGGAGGAGGAGGTGGAGGAGAAGGAGAAGGAAGAGAAAGAGGAGAGAAGGAAGAGGAGAAGGAGGAGGAGGAAAAGGAAGACTAGAAGAAGGAGGAGGACAAAGAGGAGAAGGAGGAGGAAGAGGAAGAGTAGGAGGAAGAAGAGAAAGGAGGAGGAAAAGGAGGAGGCAGAAGAGGGAGAGGAGGAGGAAGGAGGTGGAGGAGGAAGAGGAGGAAGAAGATGGAGGCTGAGGAAGAGGAGGGAAGAGCAGGAGGGGGTAGAGGAAGAGGAGAAAGAAGAGGAGGAAGAGGAGGAGGGAGAAGAAGAGGAGGAGGAGGAGGAGGAAGACCCTGGAGAGGGATGGACCCTGTAGCAATTTCCCAACTGGGCCCCAACCCAGGACCCCACCTCTTGTCTCCAGCGGAAAGCTGCAGGATCTGGTGGTGTCGAAGCCACGTTTCCTCTCTGCCTGCTGGGGGTTACATGAACTGCCAAAAATTCCTACCTTGAAAGGTAGGAAGAAATGTCAGACTTGGAAAGAAATGATCCAACATAAAAGGCAGACTTCATTACCAGCCGGGTTTATTTCATTCTCCCCTGGATTCGGAGTGGCTTCAAATTCTCCCGGGCCTGACCTTTGCAGGGGAACTGAGGAATTTCTCAGAGACGCCAAGACAGCAGTGTGTGGCGGGGGTGCCACCGGCTGCCGGACGATTAGTCCCAGAGCCCTGGTCCTTTGGAAAAGGTGTTCTGCTGGTGGAGACTCGCTGGGGTGTGATGTGATCGTGTCGGATGCCAAATTCCACAGTCAGTCCCTTTCAGCAGTCACATTCCTTAGATTCTTATCAGGGATTTTTCCCCCCAAGTGAACACTGGGAACCAGCCTCCCCGCTGATTGCAGGAGGATGGGAGGAAATTAAAAGCAGGAATCCTGGCGGTTGTCCTGGTTCGTCACCAGCTTGCCGTGCCAGCTTGAGCCCTTCCCTTCCCCTTTCCCCTTCTCTGGGCCTCGGTTTTCTCACCTGTAAAAAGGGGGTTGGGGCGGGATGATCTTTCCAAGGCCTCTGGCTGTGAAAATTCTATTTTCTCTTTTTTTTCTTCTTTCTTTCTCTTTTTCTTTCTTTCTTTCCCTCTTCTTTTTTCTTCCTTCCTTCCTTTCCTCTCTTTCTCTTTCTTTCTCCCCTCCCCTCCCTCCCTCCCTCCTTCCCTCCCTCCTTTCACTGCTTCCTTTCATTTCTTTCTCTCTTTCTCTCCTCCTTTCCCTTCCTTCCTTCCTCCCTCCCTCCCTCCCTTGCCCCCTTTCCTTTCCTTTCCTGTCCTTTCCCTCCTCTCCCCTCTCCTCCCCTCCCCTTTCCTTTCCTTTTCTTTCTTTCCTCTATCTATCTTTCCTCTTCCTTTCTTTGACAGGGTCTTGCTCTTTTGCCCAAGCTAGAGTGTGGTGGTGCAATCTCAGCTCACTGCAGCCTTGACCTCCTGGGCTCAAGAGATGCTCCCACCTCAGCTTCTCGAGTAGCTGGGATTAGTCACGTGCCACTATGCCCAGCTAATTTTTAAATTTTTAGTAGAGATGGGGTCTCGCTCTATTGCCCAGGCTGGTCTCAAATTCGTGGCTTTAAGCAGTCCTCCCTCCTCAGCCTCCCAAAGTGCTGGGATTACAGTCATGAGCCACTGCGTGTGGTCAGCAAAGTCTTAATAATTCTCCATTCAAGTCCATAGAGAGATGGTTTCAGGGGACAATAGACCTAAACAAAATTTTGTCTTTCCTTCACAGAGTGGGAGATGCTTGTGGGACAGTTGCTGCAGTGGGAGATTAGGAGTGGGGGCCTTCTTGTGTGTCCCCTCCTTCACGGGGGAGCGTTCCTCCCCCTGAAATGGTGCAGCTCTACTAAGTCTCTACTAAAAATACAAAAATTAGTGGGGTGTGGTGGTATGTATCTGTAATCTCAGTTAATTGGGAGGCTGAGGCAGGAGAATCACTTGAGCCTGGGAGGCAGAAGTTGCAGTGAGCTGAGATTATGCTACTGCACTCCAGCCTGGGAGACAGAGTGAGACTCTGCTTCAACAACAACAACAAAACAAAACAAAACAAAAAAACTTTTTGTAGAGACCAGGTCTTGCTATATTGCCCAGGTTGGTCTTGAACTCCTGGCCTCAAGTGGTCCTCCTGCCTCGACCTCTCAAAGTGCTGGAATTGCAGCATGAACCACCGTGCCCAGCCTAAACCATCTTTTCAATGGCAGTCCTCTTCTCATCTGTTGGCCCACATTTTAAAACAGCTTTTATGAGAGTGCCATTTATTCAGAAAAAAAGACTCCAGGATTATCCTGGTTAAATTTCAGATTAAAGCCTGATCCAGGCCGGGCACGGTGGCTCACGCCTGTAATCCCAGCACTTTGGGAAGCCTAGGCGGGCAGGTCACTTGAGGTCAGGAGTTCGAGACCAGCCTGGCCAACATGGTGAAACCCTGTCTCTACTAAAAATATAAAATTTGCCGATGTGCTGGTAGGCACCTGTAGTCCCAGCTACTTGGGAGGCTGAGGCAGGAGAATTGCTTGAACCAGGGAGGTGGATGTTGCAGTGAGCCAAGATCATGCCACAGCACTCCAGCCTGGGCAACAGAGCTATGCAAGAAGAGAAGCTGTGTCCTTATTTCTGGACACAGTTGTGTGAGGTTGTGATGCCTGGAGCGGTGGCAGCCATCTTACAGCCATGAGGCAAGACAGCCTGGGGAAGGCAGAGCAGGAGGCAGGGTCTTTGACTGTGTGATGCTGCCTAATTAGCCAACTCTGCAGCCACTCACTTCTCAATATGTGAAATCTTAAGTGACCTGGTTGTTCAAGCCCAATTTATCAGTAGGGTTTTTACAACGCATCTGAAAGCATCCTCGCCAAAACAACCTGCTGTCAAAACATACTATCAAGATGTGAGACCAGGAGACACTTGGTGTCCTGGTTGCACCATTTACCACCCCCCCCCCCCCAAATGGCTTTGGGCAAATCTCAATGCCACAACCTCAGTTTTCCATCTACAAAGTAGCAGTTCACCTTCCCAGGGGAGCCAGAAGTCCCAAAGACAATAGCACCGATATGAATGTAAATTTGTGGACTGCAAACTTCTAAGCATAGCAGATGTTACCATTAAACTATTAATAGGCCAGGCACAGTGGCTCATACCTGGAATCCCATCTCTTTAGGAGGCTGAAGTAGGAGGATTGCTTGAGCCCAGGAGCTCAAGACCAGCCTAGGCAATATAGTGAATCTCCCTGTCTCTACAAAAACAAAGTGCGAAAATTAGCTAAGTGTAATGATACGCGCCTGTGGTTCCAGCTACGCAGGAGGCTGAAGAGGGAGGATTGCTTGAGCTCAGGAAGCGGAGGTTGCAGTGAGCCGTGATCATGCCACTGCACCCCAGCCTGGGTCACAGAGTGAGATTTTGTCTCCAAAATAAATAAATAAACAAATAATTGTACTTTATGGGCTGGGCATGGTGGCTCACTCCTATAATCCCAGCACTTTGGGAGGTGGAGGCGGGCAGATCACAAGGTCAGGAGATCGAGACCATCCTGGCTAACACGGTGAAACCCCGTCTCTACTAAAAATACAAAAATTAGCCGGGCGTGGTGGCAGGTGCCTGTAGTCCCAGCTACTCGGGAGACTGAGGCAGGAGAATGGCGTGAACCCGGGAGGCAGAGCTTGCAGTGAGCTGAGATCGCGCCACTGCACTCCAGCCTGGGTGACAGAGCGAGACTCCGTCTCTAAAAAAAAAAAAAAAAAAATTGTACTTTATAATGAAAATATAATCATAATCCTGAACTAGCTCTATCTCTTCTGGTAAGGAAAGGAGACAAGACTTTTTACCCACATGGTATCTACATTTTTTTTTTTTTTTAGAGACAAAGTCACTGTTATCACCCAGGCCAGATCGCAGTGGTACAATTACAGCTCACTACAGCCTTGGACTCCTTGGGCTCAAGTGATCCTCCCACCTCAGCTCCCCAAATTGGACTATAGACACAAGCCACCATGCCCAGCTAGTTTTTTTTTCCCCCAAATGCTGATCCTCCCTGAATGCTGGTCCTCCCTAAATCCTGATTCTCCCTGAATGCTGATGCTTCCTAAAATGATCCTCCTTAAATGTGCTCCTCCCTGAATGCTGATCTTTTCTCACGTGGTCCTCCCTCACATGATCCTCCCTAAGTGCCGACCCTATAGAAAGCGCTTGGCACCATCTCTCCCCCTAGCCTGTCCCCTCTGGCCCTCCTATTAATGGCGGTAGTTGGGGATCACTGCTGAAGTGCTCAAAACCACACAGCCTGCTTGGCCAAATCACATACTTCTCAGCTGCCCCCTCCACGTGGAAAACTCAATCCATCAGTGGCCCCGCCAGCCCTTCCCGCCAGTGCGCAGGCAAGGAGCCGATGCTGCCTGTGGGGCTGGCTCTCAGGTGGGGTGGACCCCAAAATTCCCCACCGTGGAAGCTGCTGGAGAATAAATGCAGATAACGAGGAGGGAGGAAGCCGAGAGGCTGGTGGCACGGCCGTGCTCCGTGGAGTAGGTCGTGCACTCCCGGAGCCCCTCTCCCTCCTCCCCGGCTGGAAATCCACACAACTCCTTTGCCCTTCAGACCTCCGTGCTGCGCCCTGGAAACCATGTCATCGCCTTTGTGTTTTTGCAAAAAGATTTGGTCAGTCGCCATGGAGATTTCAGATCATCTTTTCCCTCCAAAAATCAATGACCTTAACTTTTCAATTCCTTCCCTGCGGTGCTTCGAAACGGACAGTTCCAGTAAAAACTATTATGAGGAAACGCAGGCAGGTCTATCTGCTATCCAAACACTCCTACTGTTTTTTGTGCCCGAAAAACTGATCAGGCCATGGTGTTACATACACTTGGCTATTCCTATGTGAACAAAACCACCACTCCCTGCGGTGTTGAGGCGGATGAGTGATGGACAGGAACAGCAGCCTCAGAGACACTCATTTTGCTGGAAGGGATGACCCGATTTGTGCCAATTTGCTCGATGGCAGACAGATGATGGAGAAGTGCTCTCAGGGGGCTGTTGGGGAGCTATGGCCATGAGCACCTTCATGGACTGTCCATTTACCCCCACTGGGCTCAGCTTCCAGCTTCTGCCTCTCCATCCTGCCCCAGCAGGTACTCCTGGAACCCCACTCTGAGTTCCCTTCTTTAAAAACTTTCCATGTGTTGGCCGGGTGCAGTGGTGCAGGCCTGTAGTCCTAGCTACTTGAGAGGTGGAAGAATCTCTTGAGCCCAGGAGTTCTGAGACCAGCCTGGGCGACATAGCAGGACCCCATCTCTGCAAAACATTTCTTAAAAAAATAGCTGGGCATGGTGGCATGCACTTGTAGTCCCAGCTACTTGAGAGCCTGAGGCAGGAGGATTGCTTGAGCCCAGGAGGTTGAGGCTGCAGTGAGCTAGAATTGCATCACTGCACTCCAGCCCGGGCAACAGAACAAGATGCTGTCCCTGTAAAAAACAAACAAGCAAACCTCATCCTACTTTCCACGTTTTCACCTCCTCTTTTCCAATAGGGTGAGTCTCCAAGCTCCTCCAGAGCCAACATGTCTCCACCTTCCACCCCCATCGAGTGGGTATCCTGCTCGCCCCTTCAAGGATGGGGTATCTACTCCACCCACTGTGGGCAGCCCATTGCACTTGTGGGCAGCTCTTCCTGGCAGCGGGTACCTCCTTATCCTGAGCGATGCCTGTCTCCCAGCAGCTTAATGCTCTGACCTGACTCCGTGCCCTCTGGGGCCACGAGAGCAAGTCTGGTCCGACTCCCCTACAGGATGTTGGGGCAGAAAGCTGGCTGCCTTCACCATGGCCCTCCGCTTGTTTCTGCTTGATATTCCTGAGGCACCTGTCCTCAACAGCCCTCACCTGTTCTGCTAGAGAGGGCAGGTCTGAGCCTGAGGAGCCATGGGACCTCCTTTTCACCTGGCCAAATCCCAGGTGATGACTTTTCTTCCCATGGAAGCTCACGGCTCTAACTCTGACATTAGCCTCCCCTCCCTCCCAGCTCAATCACCTTCTGCTTGTAGGACAGTGGCCACAGATATCTCCTCCCGGGGCTCTGGGTGGCAGTTTCTCTGCATTTCTATTGAACCTCATGGCAGACACAGGGAGAGTCCTCAGTGAGGTAGGAGATGGGATTTGACTCTGGAGGTGGGGTGCAGACACTGGACCAAATTGAGGACTAGCTAAAACAGGGAAGAGGTGAAAGCACCTCTCCATAAAACATACCCCCTAGCGCCATAACAATTTACCATTGCCATGGCAACACCCAGAAGTTACAGCCCCTTTCCATGGCAATGACCTGATAACCCAGCAGTTAGCACCCCTTCAAAGTTATCACCCGGAAGTTACCACTTAATCATATGCAAATTAAGGGGCGGGTTATACAGAAATTATGAATAACCTGCCTCTTAATTTGCATACCATTAAGATGGGTATAAATAGGAGTGAAGCTCTGCCTCCGAGCTGCTACTCTGGGCACACTGCCTGTGGGGTAGCCCTACTCTGCAAAGAGCAGAACGTCTGCTGCTGCTGTGCACTGCTGCTTTGATAAATTTGCTAATACCACTGGCTTGCCCTTGAATTCTTTCCTAGGCTAAGCCAAGAACCCTCCCTGGTTAAGCCCCAACACTGAGGCTCACCTATACTGCATCAGTGGAAGAAGATTCTGAGCCAGAGTCTAACATGGAGGGTGTTTATTAGGGATGGCTTTTAGGATAAATCCCTGGGGAAGGGAGGGGACTGAGGCAGGAATGAGCAGAAGGAGACGAGCCTCCATATAGGCCAGGACAGCTGCCCCAGACCCCATGAGGCTCTGCAGCTGGGATGCTCTTTCAGCGTTGTCCCCAGGCAGGGATATGTCCAGGCTTTTCAAGTGCGCCTCCACCAGTCACAGGATGGAGGGTGCCCCAGGAAGAGCTGGGACCTTGGATGAGGTGACTCTGAGCAGCTGAATGATGGATGTCTGTTGACAGCACTTCCTGTAGCTGGGGCTAAAAGCCTTTCTCAATGCAGGGGATCTGGGTGGCAGAGCCCAACATCTACCACAAGGGCTGGTGGGCATGGAGGGGAACAAGGTGTGTTCCTGATGCTATTTTGCTAGTAAGACAGCCTGGGATGGCCTTTGATTTGTAGAGGCCACAACTCCGTTGACTCATGCTGAACTTATTGTTGGCAAGAACCTCTACATCCCATCTGAGGCTTGTCCTCTGGGCTCTGGGGCTGCAGTGCAGGACTTCATATTCGCCTGGTTGTATTTCATGTTGTTAGACTTGGCTCCTTGCTGCGGCTGTGCAGATCTAGCTTGGATCCCAACTCTCTCCTAAGACCCAGGCCCCTGTCTCTGCTGGCTCCTGGTCTTCCACAGTTCCCAGCAGCAGTTTACTGCCTCCCCAGTCGAGGTCTTCCTCTCCTAGAGGCATGGCCTCAAGAAGACAGACAGCCACGTGCCAAGACCCAGATCGTCTGGCTGTTTAGCAAAGTGTCTAAGAGTTGCCCGTTGACTTGTTGTTGCCTTGGACATGTTATTTACTCCTTCCTGTGCCTCAGTTTCCTTCTCTGTAAAAGTAGAATAATAACAGTACTTACCACCCAGAGTTGGGTGAAGATGATCAGGACACCTTGCTTAGGTAGCAGAATGAGGAGGGGAAGAGAAACCACTCCATGCGCTTGGCTGGGGTCTGAACCACACTCAACTCTCATCTCACTGGTTTCAAACAGGAGTAGGGATAGTTCCTCCTCCTTGCTATTTTTCCTGGTCCTTGAGGGATATGGGTAAGAAGGACCTATGAGGGGATATTTTATTTGCTCTCTGATTATCCACCTGTTCTCATTAGCAAAGTGGATGGAGCATGGGGTTGGGAATGAGAAGACTGAGTTTCAAGGCATAAATTTACTACATACTCATTCTGTGACTTGTGGTCTTCTCTGGAGTTTCTTATCTGTAAAATTCCTGCATGTCACGTTGAGAAGATCGAACAGAAGAATGTACATGTATTCATTTGCCAGGGCTGCCATGCCACCGACTGGGTGGCTTAAACAAAAGAAATTTATCTTCTCATAGTTCTGGAAGCTGGAAGTAGAAGCTGGAAGTAGATCAAGGTGTGTTACCACCTGATCAGGGTTCTCACCCACCATGCAGATGCAGCCAAAATACTGAAACAGCAGGTGTTGCAGCAGAGAAAGCAATTATTTCAAGGCAACTGAGCGAGGAGGACAGGAGATAGTTCTCAAATCCACCTTCCTGAGATTTCAGAGGCTAGGGTCTTTTTTTTTTTTTTGAGATGGAGTCTCGCTCTGTTGCCCAGGCGGGAGTGCAGTGGTGTGATCTCTGCTCACAGCAACCTCCACCTCCCGGGTTCATGCCATTCTCCTGTTTCAGCCTCCCGAGTAGCTGGGACTACAGGTGCCCACCACCACGCCCGGCTAATTTTTTGTGTTTTTAGTAGAGACAGGGTTTCACCATGTTAGCCAGGATGGTCTTGATCTCCTGACCTCATGATCCACCCGCCTCAGCCTCCCAAAGTGCTGGGATTATGGGTGTGAGCCACCGCACCTGGCCAGAGGCTAGGGTTTTTAAGGTTGGTTTGGTGGGCAGGGGGCTAGGGAATGGGTGCTACTGATTGGTTGGGCATGAACTCTTAAGGATGTTAAAACTATCTTTGTGCACCAAGTCCATTTCTGGGTGGTGGAGGGTCATGGATCGCTGGGCCAGCTGGTGTTCGTTGGTTCATCAGTTCATCTGAATGCAAACTCTAAAAAGTATTGCAAAGACCAGTCTTAGGTTTCACAATAACATGACTCCTGAATGCTAAGTTATTACAGAAGAGCAAACTAGGGAAAAATAGTGGGTTCTTGTTTTACCGTACCTGCATCTTAGCAACTTTTGGTTGTCACAAAAGAAGTTACATGACTAAGGATCATTGTTCTTAAGAAAAGAAGTTTATTAATCTTGTTGGACAGCCTGCCTGGGACTAGGAGAGGAAGGTAGTGAATTATTAGTGACTACTGTCTGTTGAAATGACTGTACATGTAATCATGCATAAAGGATGAAAAGGTCAGAGAGAGAGGAAAAAATATATAACAAACATCTTATGATTGAGTTCTCCCGGGTTCAAGAGATTCTCCTGCCTCAGCCTCCTGAGTAGCTGGGACTACAGGTGTGCACCACCATGCCCGGCTAATTTTGGTGTGTGTGTGTGTGTGTGTGTGTGTGTGTGTTTTGAGACGGAGTCTTGCTCTGTAGCCCAGGCTGGAGTGGAATGTCATGATCTCAGTTCATTACAACCTCTGCCTCCTAGGTTCAAGTGATTCTTCTACCTCACCCTTCCAGAGTGCTAGGATTTCAGGCATGAGGCACCACACCCAGCTAATTTTTTTTCTAATTTTTTTTGTAGAGCTGGGGTCTTGCTACGTTGCCCAGGCTGGGCAAACCTTAGTTCTAACAGAGCTTCTTGAACACAGTTGGCAGGCAACCTCACTGGCACTGGCCTTTCTGAGGGATTGGGCAGGTGTGGCCAGGTAATTAGAACAGTGAGGGCAGGTGTGGTGCTGGGGAGCTGGGCCTGAAGCTGGACACCCCCAACCTTGAGATGGCTCAGATCCTGCTGGGGCTCAGGTCCTGGCACAGACCACAGCCCAGAGCAGCTGCTGTGGTTGAGCTGAGTGACTGTGGATGGGAGGGCTCCTTCTGGGATGCAGGAGTTGGGGTCGGAGCAACAGAACTTTACCAGGCCTGCCCTGTGTCCGCCGTCTTCAGGAGCTGGGAGTCTTCCCATAGGACGAAGGCTAAGACAGAGGCATACAAGGGGCCCTGTGGGACAGGAGAACCTTTCCTGGCTGGAGGGTCAGGGAAGGCTCGTGGGAGGGACACGGCCACGTCTGTGCTTGAGAGGGCGCCCTCTGGTGGTAGATAGAGGAGACTGCAGGCTGGGAGGGCAGGAGGGGCCGAGGTTCAGGACCACCATGGGAGGGGCGTCAGGACGCGGACTTGCAGGCACGGTGCCTAATTGGCTGTAAGGAGGCAGGGAAGGGAGGGAGGAAAGGAGAAGGTGGAGTCTGGGTGATTTGCTCCTGGTAAGGAAACGGGGAACTTAGAGGTGCTGGCCTCCAAGCTGGAGGAGCAAGTCGGGGTTGAATAGTGATGGATTCAGTTGGATTGGACAGGTTGGCATTGTGTGTACTGCAGTGTCCTGTGGGACATGACGGTGTGTGACCACTGTCTAGGCAAGCAGGCAGGCACAGTGGTGACTCAACAGGGGGCCAGGACAGAGCTCAGGATGAGGAAATGGGGACAGACTGTGTGGTTCTGGTGGAAAGGAGGGGGGCACTGGCAAGGCCTTGGGGCCTTGCAGAATTGCTTGAGCCCAGGAGGTCAAGGCTGCAGTGAGCTATGATTGTGCCACTGCACTCCAGCCTGGGCAACAGAACAAGACTCCATTCCAAAACAAAAGAAAAAACAAAAGCCCTGGTCTCTGACTCAGGCTCGGGACTCAAGTGTCCTGGGGAGGGAGGGGACGCATGAGATCAACCCTCAAAGCAAAGCTCAGTTAGGAGCACTGGGGCTTGGGAGGCCAAGCCTGAGGCCGGGGTAGAGGTGGTGAGGTAGGAGGTGGAACTTGACTCCAGGGGCAGAGCTTGGACACCAAACCAAATTGATGACTAGCTAAACAAAACAGGTCGGGGCGGAAGCGCCTCCCCATAAGACACGCCCACCAGTGCGCCATGTCAGTTTCCCATTGCCATGACAACACCAGGAGTTACCACCCCTTTCCATGACAACGACCCAACAACCCTAAAGCTACCACCCTCATCCTGGAAGTTTACGCATAAACCACCCCCAATTTGCATACAATTAAAAGTGGGGCCGGCACAGTGGCTCATGCCTGTAATCCCAGCACTTTGGGAGGCCCAGGCGGGCAGATCATTTGAGGTCAGGAGTTTGACACCAGCCTGATCAGTATGGTGAAACCCCATCTCTACTAAAAGTATAAAAATTAGCCAGGCGTGGTGGCGTGCACCTGCAATCCCAGCCACTAGGGAGGCTGAGACAGGAGAATCCCATGAACCTGGGAGGCAGAGGTTGTAATGAGCCAAGATTGCATCGCTGCCCTTCAGCCTGGGCCACAGAGCCAGACTCCGTCTCAAAAAAAAAAAAAAAAAAAAAAAAAAAAAAAGTGGGTATAGATATGAGTGCAGCCCTGCCTCTGAGCTGCTACTCTGGGCACACTGCCTCTGGGGTAGCCCTGCTCTGCAGGGAGCATGACCTCTGCTGCTGCTGTGCACTGCCACTTCAATAAAAGTTGCAACACCACTGGCTTGTCCTTGAATTCTTTCCTGGGGGAAACTAAGAACCCTCCCTGGCTAAGCCTCAATTTTGGGGCTCCCTTGTCCCATGTCACCAGGGCAATGTGGGGAAGAGGCTGCTTCAGCAGCATCTCTTAGGGCGGCAGGCAGCCTCGGAGAGGGGTTGACTGGTCACATTCCGAGATGGGCATGAACCTGGGAAGTGTCCTGAAGATCTCTCTATCGCATCATGACATGATTTCCTGAAATCACTTAGCACTTGTTTTCTCTATTAACCCCCAATTAAGGATTTGATGGCTCAGCCAAGTCACAGAGCCAAACGCCTGGTGGGGTGAAAGTGCTGTGCAAGCAAGCCTTGAGCTGGTGGTGGCTCAGGACGGTTTGATTGCTCCTCCCCCTAGGTGAAGTGGGCCTCTTCTTGCAAGAAAAAGAGACTTGTGGCCGGGCGCGGTGGCTCGTGCCTGTAATCCCAGCACTTTGGGAGGCTAAGGCAGGTAGATCAGTTGAGGTCAGGAGTTCCAGACCAGTCTGGCCAACATGGCGAAACCCAGTCTCTACTAAAAATACAAAATATTAGCCGGGTATGGTGGCGGATGACTGTAATCCCAGCTACTTGGGAGGCTGAGATAGGAAAATTGTTTGAACCCAGGAGGTGGAGGCTGTAATGAGCTGAGATCATGCCATCGCACTCCAGCCTGGGCCACAAGAGTAAAACTCCATCTCAAGAAAAGAAAGGAAAACAAAGGAAATGAAAGGAAAGGAAAGAAACAGAAAAGAAGAAAAGAAAAGAAAAAGAAAAGGAGACTTGTTGGGGAGCAGATCCGTCCTCAAGACCTTTGCTAGGAGTGAGTTTACTGTCTTGGACCCTCCCTGAGTGCTCAGCTGGGGAGAAAGGAAGGGAAATGAGGAAGGAACATTGCTGAGATGATGCCCAGAGATAATGCCAGTCCCTTCCCATCCTGATGGAGGCTGCCAGGAGTGTGTTCATTTCTTGGCAGTTCGAGGACCAGGCCTGCCACGTCCCAGTTCTGTCCTCCTGGGTCAGTCCTTCCAGGAGGGTTGTGAAAGGGACATATGTCTCCTGCTAAGCACCTTTCTGGGTGCAGTTATTTTATGGCCCCCAGAGCACTGTTCACCCACTGCTGTGCATCCGCCATAGTCAGGAGCTGAGGTGCGCAGGTGGGCGGTGGCAGGACGACACCACCAGACAGCAGACAGAGGCAGACAAAACACTCAGGATGCAGGGATCCTAGGGGCAAGGCAATGGGGGTCCCCACAACCGTGGCTACCTGGGGATGCACAGGCTTTAGAGCTCCATCTGGAAAGGCCTGGAGCCCTTTCCTTGTCTCTGCCTCCCTTATTCATTGTTTTTGGCCAGGTTTTGATTTTTGGAAGCCATTTCCAGTCCATTTAAAGACCAAATGTTCTGGAGATGGTGATTCGAGGTATTTGGAAATGTTTTCCAATTCACAGCTCATTTCTCTATGGAAAGCCCTGACTCAGTGTGGTTCAGAGATGCTGGACGGCCTGTCTGTTCTAGAACCCTTGGGGCGGATCTCAGGATCCCACATTAAACCATCCTGAGGAAAGTCAGTCTCTCTCTCTCTCTCTCTCTCTCGCTCTCGCTCTCTCGCTCTCACTCTGTGTTTGTGTGTGTGTGTGTGTGTGTGTGTGTGTCGGAGTCTTGCTCTGTCACGCTGGCTGGAGTGTAGTGGCACGAACTCGGCTCACTGCAACCTCTACCTCCCGGGCTCAAGCAATTCTCCCGCCTCAGCCTCCCGAGCAGCTGGGATCACAGGCACCTGCCACCACACCTGGCTAATTTTTTATTTTTATTAGAGACGAGGTTTCGCCATGTTGGCCAGGCTGATCTCAAACTCCTGACCTCATGTGATCCGCCCATCTCGGCCTCCCAAAGTGCTGGGATTACAGGCATGAGCCACTGCGCCCGGCTCACCTTTCTTTTTGGAAACACACACTGAGTGCTTGAGCTGGAGCTGAGGCTTTCCAGTAGAATCAAAGGAAGGGCCTAGGCTGCTGAAGTCTCCCACAGTTTCAGGACCTTTTTAATTGGCAGAGGTGGAATTCACAGTTTGTACTGGGTAGGTGGGATCCCGCCAGTCCTCGGGTCAGGAAGACTAGACTCCCTTTGCAGCTCAGCCTGTGGTTTGAGCTGTAGCTATGGGCAATGAAGTTTAACCTCTTAGACTTTCTTTTCCATCTGCAAACTAGGACTGTCTTTAAGCTGTTAGATTCCTTTGTAGGGTTTAAGTAACCAGTTGATTAAGAATGATGCTTTGATTTTGGTAATGCTGCATGATTTACACACTACTGACTGGGATGTGTTCATTTAGTCCTGATCATAACCCCCCCCCCCTTTTTTTTTTTTTGAGACGGAGTCTCTCTCTCTGTCGCCCAGGCTGGAGTGCCGTGGTGCGATCTCGGCTCACTGCAACCTCCGCCTCTCAGGTTCAAGCGACTCTTCTGCCACAGCCTCCCCAGTAGCTGGGATTACAGGCGCCCTCCACCATGCCCGGCTAATTTTTTGTATTTTTAGTAGAGACTGGGTTTCACCATGTTGGCCAGACTGGTCTCGAACTCCTGACTTCAGATGATCTACCCGCCTTGGTTTCTCAAAGTGCTGTGTTTACAGGCGTGAGCCACTGTGCCAAGCCTCATCATAACCTTAAAAGTTAGATTTTAAATATAACTGAGGCTCAGAGAAGGGACATCACTCTGCCTAAGTCATACAGCAGGTTTGTGGCAGAACCTGGTTTTAAACTAGGTTTCCTGGTGCCTGTGAGAAGAGGGCTCAACTTTTCACTACTTTCCCTTTTCTTCCATGTTTTTGTTTTGTTTTGTTTTGTTTTGTTTTGAGACAGGGTCTGGCTCTGTCATCCAGACTGGAGTGCAGTGGTGCGATCATAGCTCTCTCTAGCCTTGATCCCTGATCTCAAGCGATCCTCCTGCCTCAGCCTCCCGAGTAGCTGGGACCACAGGCATGTGCCACCATGCCTGGCTAATTTTTACTTTTTATTGTATAGAGATGGGGTCTTGCCGTGTTGCCCAGGTTAGTCTGGAACTTCTGGGCTCAAGTGATCCTCCCACCTCAGCCTTCCAAAGTGCTGGGATTATAGGCGTGAGCCACTGCACCCAACCCCTTTCACGTATTTTTGAGTGTGCTAGTACTGGTAATATGTATTTTCCTAGAAAATTGTCCAGTAGTCAGGATTTTTGAAATTTTTTGATGTAAGATTATACCTAATATTTGCTTATACATTTAAATCTCTATATGGAATTTTTTTTTCTTGTTCTTCATGTCTATTAAACCTGAGTTTAGCAGGGCATGGTGGCTCACGCCTGGAATCCCAGCCCTTTGGGAAGCCGAGGTGGGACGATCACCTGAGCCCAGGAGTTTGAGACCAGCCTGGGCAACATAGCTAGACCCTGTTTCTACAAAAATGCAAAAGTTAGCCAGCGTGTTGGTGCACACCTGTGGTCCCAGCTATCTGGGAGGCTGAGATGGGAGGATTGCATGAGCCCAGGAGGTTGAGGCTGTGGTGAGCCATGATCGTGCCACTACACTCCTGACCTCAAGTGATCCACCCACCTCGGCCTCCCAAAGTACTGGGATTACAGGCATGAGCTACCACACCCAGCCTGAACTCATGTCTTTCTTCAGCTCTTGTAAATTTTCTTGTTATTTCTTCAAGTACATGCTTCTCTTTGTTCTTTTTTGATCATGCCTTCCAGAGCTACTACTATATAGATGTTGGTCCTTGGTCTTCCTCTAGGTCCCTTGTTGCCTGTTTCTGCCTGTTTTCCATCTCCTTTTCTTTTTGCAGTGGCTACTGGGAAAGGTCACAGCTTAGATTTGCAGCTCATTGGTTTGCCCTTTAGCTGTTTCCATTCTGTTTTTCATAGTCATACATTTCACTTCTAAGATATTGCATTTTTTTATTTCATATTTTTTTTGTGTGTATGTCACAGGGTCTTGCTCTGTCACCCAGGTTGGAGTGCAGCGGTGCGATCATGGCTCACTGCAGTCTCAAACTCCTGTGCTCCAGCGATCCTCCTGCCTCAGCCTCCTGAGTAGCTGGGACCACAGGCATGTCAGGGACCATGCCCGGCTAATTTTTGTATATTTTTGTAGATACAGTGTTTCACCATGTTGCCCAGGCTGGTCTAAACTCCTGGTCAAACTCCTGGGGTCAAGCTATCCACCCGCCTCAGCCTCCCAAAGTGCTGGGATTACGGGTGTGAGCCACCATGCCTGGCCAGAATTTTTTAGTGAGTGATACATTGTCTTATTTCTTTGAGGACATTAATTATGCTTTAAAAAATTGTCTCCATCTATTTGCTTTACTATTTTTTAAGGGGATGTGATTTATTGCCTGTTGAGTTGGTGCCTTTCTTCCATGATACTGGCCTTTTTTCCTCAAATAATTTGAAAGTCTTGGTATCTGGGGTTTTCCATTAGCTTGTTTCTGTTTCCTGAGAATTTGTCTGTTGGTGGGCTGGAGGTATGGATGAAGAATGGGAAACGAGTGTGTAAGAATTCATTTATCTGTCTGACTTTGAGAGTGACCCTGTTTCTCCTGGAGGTCACAAGCTTTTTTTTTTTTCTTTTTTCCATCCCCCAAGACTGAAAGGTCACCAGTTTTTGAGGTCAGCCAGCACCCACTCCTGTGACCATACCTACCTTAGGACAGGTGAATCCAATGCCTGATATCTTTTTTTTTTTTTTTTTTTAAAATAGAGACAGGGTCTCGCTCTGTCACCCAGGCCAAAGTGCAGTGGCACTATCATATCTATGTATCTCTACATATCTATAGATACAGGTATATCTATATATCTAGACATAGATATAGAGATATATCTATAGATATCTATATCTATAATATATTTATATCTTGAGATGGAGTCTTACTCTGTCATCCAGGCTAGAGTGCAGTGGTGCGATCTCGGCTCACTGCAACTTCTGCCTCCTGGGTTCAAGTGATTCTCCCGTCTCAGCCTCCCAAGTAGCTGGGTCTACGGGTGTGTGCCACCAAGCCTGGCTATTTGTTTTTGCATTTTTAGTAGAGACAGGGTTTCTCCATGTTGGCCAGGCTGGTCTCGAACTCCTGACCTCAGGTGATCTGCCCACTTTGACCTCCCAAAGTGCTGGGATTACAGGCATGAGTCACCATGCCCAGTCGTATATATATAATTTTTGTAGAGACAGGATCTTGCTATGTTGCCCAGGCTAGTCTAGAATTCCTAAGCTCAAGCGATTCTCCCACCTTGGCCTCCCAAAATGCTGGGATTATGAGTGTGAGCCACCGCACTCAGCCTCCAATGCCTGATTCCTGAAACCAGCAGGGACAAGGACCCGGGTCCTACCTGTCCAGCTCTTTCTATGGTGGTCCCCTAACCAATCTCTCTGACGGTCACCTTTGGGTCCCTCTCTACCTCCTCATCTGCATCTGCGCCCCCATGTGGCTCCTAGCTTCAGCCCTGGTCCTCTTTTGTGTGTTTCTGGCTGTGATTTTTGCCTTCAATGTGGGCCCATCTACTTTCTGTCTCTTAGGGACCCCTCCAAATGTCTGGCCCATTGCTTCTCTCTTTCCAATGCCCTTGAGGACTTTTTTTCTTATTTTATTTTATTATTTTTTTAGACAGGGTCTCGCTCTGTCACCCAGGCAAGAGTGCAGTGGCATGATCACAGCTTACTGTAGCCTCAACCTCCTGGGCTCAAGTGATACTCCTGCCTCAGCCTCTTGAGTGGCTAGGACTATAGGCGTGTGCCACCACAGGTAATTTTTAAATATTTTTGTAGAGATGGGGTCTCGCTATGTTGCCCAGACTGGTCTCAAACTCCTGGGCTCAAGTGATCCATCCTCCTCGGACCCCAAAAGTGCTGAGCCACCACCCGGCCGGGGACTTATTTTTTAATTTTCAATTTCTAGGCTATGGGGATGGGAGGAGGAGGTGGGAGCACCTTAACCTGATCCCGTATTGTTTGTGTACGTCCCTTCCTCTTTCCTCCTCTCCACTGCCCAAGCTTGCTGCCCCTTGCTTCTTGTACTCTGAAGGCATTTATTCCCTAGCCCGGCAGGTCACATGTCTCTTCCTTTCTCCTGGCTCCTCCCCTTCCTTCAGCCTTCTGGCTCTTTCTTTCTTTCTCTCTCTCTCTCTCTCTGGCTCTTTCCCTTCCTCCCTCCCTCCCTCTCTCCTTCTCTCTCTCTCTCTCTGGCTCTTTCCCTTCCTCCCTCCCTCCCTCTCTCCTTCTCTCTCTCATTCCTCCTCCCCTCCTCTCTCCTCCCCCCCCTTCTCCCTTCCTCTCCTCCTCTCTTCAGGGTTTCACTCTGTTGCCCAGGCTGTAGTGAAGTAGCATGATCATAGCCACTATGATCCTGCGCTCAAGCCATCCCCGCCCCAGCCTCCTGAGTAGCTGGGACTACATGTGTGTGCCACCACGCCTGGGCTAATTTTTTAATTTTTATTTTGTAGAGGCAGGGTCTCACTATGTGGCTCAGGCTGATCTTGAACTCCTGGGCTCAAGAGATCCTCCTGCCTCAGCCTCCTAAAGTGCTAGGATTACAAGTGTGAGCCACTGTGCCTGGCCTGGCCACTTCCCATTGCAGGCAAGTCTCTAGACTTGCCGTGGTGTCTCTCCGCTCTGTGCCTGTTACACCGCTGCTTCCCCTGCTGGCTTCGTCCCCTCTCACGGCCCCCACACATTGGTCAGTTGGTCGGTTGGTCGGTTGGCTAACTTATCTTGCACTACTCAGCTGGTGGCCTCAGGGCCTGCTGGGCGAGATGCCCTGCTCCGTTCCTGTAGCTTGTGTGTTCACCACGTGGTGGAACGTGTTACTTGCTGTTCCTATGGACTGTGTCATCTCCTCTCCCCACCAGGGTGAGATTTCCACGGGCAGGGCTGAGTCTTTCTCACCAATTCCACACTGAGTGGTCAGTGACGGGAATGATGCCAAGGCTTGGTGGCCAAGGGTTGCAAGTGTTCTCTCTTCCCCTCAGACCGAGACAGAGGGTCTCAGTGGGCCCCCCATCCAAGAGAGCGAGCCTCCACCCCAGGTTTGCGGGGGCCCCTCCCTGTCCAGCACGACCCCCTGACCCGAAGTTGGCAGCTCTGGGAACAGGCAGGGCTCATGTGACTGTTGCTCTCTCCACAGGCACTGGTGCCATCACATGGTGACACGGACGGTGTCCTGCCAGGTGCAGAATGGCTCGGAGACGGTGGTCCAGCGCGTGTATCAGAGCTGCCGGTGGCCGGGGCCCTGTGCCAACCTCGTAAGGTAAAGGCCGCTGGGCTAGCCTGCTCTGCCCTTCCCTCCCATTCCCTCGGACAAACCCAGTCCCAGGATGGCTCTGGGAGAAGCTGGGCTGTGCTCACAGACAAAGGCTGAGCATGCATTTATGGAGCACCTTCTGTATATAAGGCATGGGTGTGTGTATATAGGGTATATATGTGTGTGTGCAAAGATGTCAGAGACATGCTCCTACCGCAACAGAACCACACAACCCAGTGGGTGTTTGACAGACAGAAGACCACCACAGATGAGTGGGGTATGGGATCCGAGGTCGGGGAAGGCCAGGTGGGGTTGAAGAGGGAACCAACCAGCCTTATGGCTCCAGGCTGGAACGAGGGGCTATAATGACCTTGGAAATCCAGCCTGTCTTTGGCCCCATCCATCACAGGCCTGGCCCCTGGCAGCACTGCCCCACTCACCAGGCATGTCCCTCTCACTGGCCCTACTTGTTACTGGACCTGCCCCTCACGAGGCCTGCCTTTCACCAGCCCTGACCCTCATGAGCCCCACCCTTCACCAGCCCTGCCCCCACCAGCCTTGCCCCTCACCAGCCCTGCCCCTACCAGCCACACCCCTCGCCAGCCACACCCCTCACCAGGCCCTCCCTCTCACCAGCCCCGCCCATAGTCAGCCCTTCCCTCTCACCAGCCCCTCCCTCTCACCAGCCCCGCCCATAGTCAGCCCCTCCCTCTCACCAGCCCCGCCCATAGTCAGCCCTTCCCTCTCACTAGCCCTGACCAGACCACAGGCTTCAGGGACTCTTCAGCATCCGCAGAGAGATCTTGCTGTCAGACACCAGCATTCAGGGTCTCCAAAGTTCCAACTCTCCTTCTTTTCCCTTCTTCCTCCTCTCCAGGCCGTGCTTAGCTCCAGGGACTGGCTTCCCCAAACCACTCTCCCCACAGCCTGCCCAGCCTGGGGCCTCTACCCCAAGCACCGTGGAGCTGCTGTCCTCAAACTCCAAATCCCTTCCCCTCCTTTGTGCCCTCCCTAACGGGACATTTTGCCTGGGTCAGGGTTCTCCAGAGAAACAGAACCAATAGGAAGGGATGGGGGAGAGGGAGAGTGGGAGAGAGATTGAAATGGTAAGGAATTGGCTTGTATGATTATGGAGACTGGCGATTATTCCAAACCTGCAGGGTGGGCTAGCTGGCTGAGACCCAGGGAGGAGAGCTGATGTTGCAGCTTGAGATGGGCTGGCTGCTGGTCAAATGCCTCCTTTCTCCGGGGAAGTCAGTCTTTTTCTTAAAGCCTTCGACTGATTGGACAAGGCCCACCCACATTATAGAGGGCAACCTGCTTTACTCCAAGTCTACTGATTTAAATTAATCTTGGCTGGGTGCGGTGGCTCATGCTTGTAATCCCAGCACTTTGGGAGGATGAGGTGGGTGGATCACTTGAGGTCAGGACTTTGAGAGCAGCCTGGACAACATGGCGAAACCCAGTTTCTACTAAAAATACAAAAATTAGCCAGGCGTGGTGGTGGGCGCCTGCAATCCCAGCTACTGAGGAGGCTGAGGCAGGAGAATCACTTGAACCCAGGAGGTGGAGATTGCAGTAAACCAAGATTGCGCCACTGCACTCCAGCCTGGAAAAAAAAAAAAAGAAATTGCTACGTCTCATGACTGGTGATGTTAACTTTGATCGCTTGCTTATGATGGTATCTACCAGGTTTCTCCACTGTTGCGTAATTATCTTTCCCTTTGTCCTTTATACGTATGTTGTGGGGAGACATTTTAAACCTATACGAACATCCTGTTTCTCATCATACTATCATATTGCTTGCAACAGTTAATGCTATGGTGTTTGCCAAATGGTGATTTCCTATTTTCATTCTTCTTTAATAGTAGAGATGCTTCACTTGAGACCCCTATTGCATACAAGTGTTTTGATACAGGTCATTCTGCAAGGGGAATGGCTAGGTAAACGGAATGTCATTCATTTTCATTTTTATTAGAAACAGCTGCTTTTGCCAGGTGCGGTGGCTCACGCCTGTAATCCCAGCACTTTGGGAGGCTAAGGCAGGTGGATCACCTGAGGTCGGGAGTTCGAGACTAGCATGACCAACATGGTGAAACCCAGTCTTTACTAAAAATACGAAAATTAGCCGGACGTGGTGGTGGGCACCTGTGATTCCAGCTACTTTGGAGGCTAAGGCAGGAGAATCACTTGAACCGGGAGGCGGAGGTTGCAGTGAGCTGAGATTGTGCCATTGCACTCCAGCCTGGGCAACAAGAACAAAACTCCATCTCAAAAAAAAAAAAAAAAAAAAAGCTGGTTTTAAATGCTATACTAGAGAGATGGCAGTGGGTCCAAAATGAAAAAAAAAAAAAAAAAAAAAGCTTTTTCCTTTTCAGCAGAGGGTACAGACACTCCCTATCCCCTGCCTTCCCCACTTCCCCAGGAGCTAAATTCCAAGACTCTCCTGCCTTTCTCGTCAGCAGGGAGTTTCAGATTACCAGGTCATGGCCTCTTGATTTGGGAACAGCTTCTGAGAAGAAAAGTCTTTGAAGTCTGATCTGTCTGTGACCCTGACAGGCTGGGCTTTGGCTCAGAGCTCTGTTGGAGAAGTGGCTGTCCTACTCTTTCTTTCTTTCTTTTTTTTGGAGACAGGATCTTGCTCTGTTGCCCAGGCTGGAGTGCAGTGGTGCAATCATGGCTCACTGCAGCTTCCAATTGCTGGGCTGAAGTGATCCCCCTGCGCCAGCCTGAATAGCTAGGACTACAGGCATGCATCACCGTGCCTCACTAATTACTTTTTCTTTGGTAGAGACAGGGGTCTCGCCATGTTGCCCAGGCTGGTCTTGAACTCCTGGCTTCAAGGGATCCTCCTGCCTCAGCCTCTCAAAGTGCTGGGATTACAGGTGTGAGCCACCATGCCTGGTCTCAACAAGTTAAAGCTGTTACACTATCAAAACACAATAACGCAGCCGGGTGCGGTGGCTCACGCCTGCAATTGCAGCACTTTGGGAGTCTCAGGCGGGTGAATCACCTGAGGTCAGGAGTTTGAGACCAGTTTGGCCAACATGGAGAAACCCTGTCTCCACTAAAAATACGAAAATTAGCCAGGTGTGGTGGTGAGCACCCGTAATCCCAGTTACTCAGGAGGCTGAGGCAGGGAGAATTGCTTGAACCTGGGAGGCAGAGGTTGTAGTGAGCCAAGATCGTGCCACTGCACTCTAGCCTGGGCGACAGAGCGAGACTTCCTCTCAAAACCAAAAAAAAAAAAAAAAAAAAAAAAAAGAAAGAAAAATATAATAATGCACCTATAAGAAAAGCTGGACAAGCTAGCGCCTGAATCACTGACCTGGACTGAAAATTTTTCAAGTGATCATTAATGTTGCATAGTTGTTCTCTCCTTTACCACTTAAGTAATTATCTGAACAATGTTTCAGAAGTGCTGGGGTCCGGCCCGGCGTGGTGGCTCACGCCTATAATCCCAGCATTTTTGGAGGATAAGGTGGGTGGATCACACGGTCAGGAGTTTGAGACCAGCCTGGCCAATATGGTGAAATCCCGTCTCTACTAAAAATACAAAAAAATTAGCTGAGTGTGGTGCCACATGCCTGTAATCCCAGCGACTTGGGAGGCTGAGGGAGGAGAATTGCTTGAACCTGGGAGGCGGAGGTTGCAGTGAGCCAAGATCGCACCACTGCACTACAGCCTGGGCGACAGAGTGAGACTCCGTCGCAAAAAAAAAGAAGGACCGGGGTCTTCGATGTGGGTGTTCACTGACTTTCCAGGGAGTTCTTCTCACTCACTCCTTGGAGTTCAGAGGCAAAAACAGAACATTCAGTCAGGGCTGACATGAATTTGTCATAAGTCTCCCCTTTGCCTATAACATATAACTAGTGGGAACCTTGCTAATTAAAACAATTTGGCCAGTGGCAGTGGCTCACACCTGTAGTCCCAGCTACGTAGGAGGCTGAGGCAGGAGGATTGCTTGAGGCCAGGAGCTCGAGACCAGCCTGGGCAACACAGTGAGACCCACCCCATTTTTACAAATTTTTTAAAAAACATTAGCCATGAGTTGTGGTGCGCACCTGTACTTGGGAGGCTTAGGTGGAAGGATCGCTTGAGCCCAGGAGTTCGAGGCTGCAGTGAGCTGTGATTGTGCCACTGTACTCCAGCCTGGGTGACAGAGCGAGACCGTGTCTGAAAATAAATAAATAAATAAAATAATAAAACTTAATTTTCATTCTCTTACAGAAATCCCAAATTGCTGATCTTAATTGTCATAATTTCTGCTGTTATTATATTTTACTAGGGAATGGGCCGGGTGCGGTGGCTCACACCTGTAATCCCAGCACTTTGGGGGGCCAAGGAGGGTGGATCACCTGAGGTCAGGAGTTTGAGACCAGCCTGGCCAACATGGTGAAACCCTGTGTCTGCTAAAAATACAAAAATTAGCCAGGTGTGGTGATGCACACCTGTAATCCCAGCTACTCAGGAGGCTGAGGCAGGAGAATCACTTGAACCTGGGAAGCGGAGGCTGCACTGAGCCAAGATCATGTTGCTGTACTCCAGCCTGGGTGACAGAGCGAGACTCCGTCTCAAAAAAAATTTAATAATTTATTAGGGAAGGAGAGGTTAACACAGTTTTCTTTCTCACTAGTAACTCATAAATGAGCTAGAATTGGGTGCACATCCTCTGTCTGTGGCCTTGGGGCTGCTGTCTGGGCAGGGAGAGGCAAGATGACAACAGGTTGCAGCATTATCCTTTGGTCCCCTGGAGTTCCATATGCATTCCTGTCTCAGGTCCTGGTTTTGCTGGCCTTGCCTATATGAAGCATCTGGTTTGTGGCAGCCATCTCACTGGTCTCCCTACTCCCCACCCTGCCCCGCTCTAGCTCCTTCTCTCCACAGAAGCTGGAGGGATATTTTATTTTATTTTATAAGGGTCAGGATCTCCCTTTGTCCCCCAGGCTGGAGTGTAGTGGTGTGATCATAGCTCACTGCAGCCTTGAACTCCTGGGCTCAAGCAATCCTTCTGCCTCAGCCTCCTGAGTAGCTGGGACTACAGGCACACACCACCATGCCCAGTTAATTTAAAAAAAAATTTTGGCCAGGCGCGGTGGCTCATGCCTGTAATCCTAGAACTTTGGGAGGCTCAGATGGGTGGATCACGAGGTCAGCAGTTCGAGACCAGCCTGCCCAACATGGTGAAACCCTGTCTCTACTAAAAATACAAAAATTAGCCAGGCGTGGTGGCGGGTGCCTCTAATCCCAGCTACTCAGGAGACTGAGGCAGGAGAATCGCTTTAACCTGGGAGGCAGTGTTCATTCCCTGGCCGAATTGCTCATCGTCTGCCCGCTCTGCTAGTCTGGGAGCCTTAGGAGGTCCGGGACTGTCTCATTGGCTGCTGTGTTCCCCATACCTGGCTTGCAGGAGATGAAGCAGCATTACTGAATTGAGGTTAGGTTAGGAGGATGAAATCAGATCAGAGATGTCAGAGAACTCTGGGTTTTGTTTTAGATGGAGTCTCATTCTGTCACCCAGGCTGGAGTGCAGTGGCGTGATCTCGGCTCACTGCAACCTCTGTCTCCCAGGTTCAAGTGATCCTCCCACCTCAGCCTCCCAAGTAGCTGGGACTACAGGTGTGCATCAGGACACCTGGCTAATTTTTTTTTCTGTATATTTAGTGGAAATGGGGTTTCACCATGTTGGCCATGTCGGTCTCGAACTCCTGAACTACCTCAAATGATCGGCCCCCCTCGGCCTCCCAAAGTGCTGGGATTACAGGTGTGAGCCACCATGCCCGGCCCCCAGTGCTTCTTAGCATAATTTTTTTTTTTTTTTTGAGACGGAATATCATTCTATCACCCAGGCTGGAGTGCAGTGGCATGATCTCAGCTCACTGCAACTTCTGCTTCCCGGGTTCAAGCGATTGTCCTACCCCAGACTTCTGAGTAGCTGGGACCATAGGTGTGTGCCACCACACCTGGCTAATTTTTGTATTTTTAGTAGGGACGGGGTTTCACCATGTTGGCCAGGCTGGTCTCGAACTCCTGACCTCAAGTGATCCACCCATCAGCCTCTCAAAGTGTTGAGATTACAGGCATGAGCTGCTGTGTCAGGCCAGCATAATTTTTTAGCATAGTTTTTCAGTTTTCTTAAGAGTCTGCTGCAAGAGTCTGCGTGCTGGGTAGAATTCCCTGAGCAAGCAGAGCCTGGGTGGGAGGAACTCGGAAGGTTCCTGGGAGCACTTTGAGGCAGGGTCTGTCTTCTGCACTGGTTTCCCCATGGCTCATAATGGCTTGTGTCATCACTATAAATGACGTTACCAAAAGAAGCTTCAATAACAGGGGAATATTCACCTCACAATCTATCTGGGAGAGGCGGCCAGGTCTCAGCCATGAAGATCCTGGGATCCTTTGACTGAACTCTCCACCCACACCTGTGTGTCCACCATGACCTTCCTCAAGGTCGCAGAAGGGCAGCAGCAGCTCCAGGCATCACGTCTCACACCACAGTGTCCCAAAAAAGAGAGGAAGGGGATGGGACACAGTTTTCTCCTATCAGAGAGTACAGCCTTTTCCAGAATCCCTAGCAGACTTCCCTGGATGTCTCATTGGTCAACATTTTTCCTCTGAGCCTCAGTTTCTCCAGTGCTAAGATGGTGGTGATAGAAGGCTGCCTCAAGAGGTTCTTGGAAGGGGATGTGAGGTTTGCAGGGGAAGGTCCTGCACTGAGCCTTGCTGTAATAAGAACCCTGGGAATGCAGACTGAGGCCAAAGTATGGGTGAGCTATGAAGAGAATCAGAAGCAGGTCCCAGCACGTCAGCCGAGGCAGCTCCCAGCGGGCAGTTCTGGCCTAGGCATGCCTTGATCTTGCATTCCGCTCTCTGAGGTTAGGGTGGCAAACCCCAGCTGGGCCCCGTGTAGCCGCCTTGTGTGGTACTCTGTTGCTTACCATCCTGCCTGCTCAGTGTGTCTTGCTACATTTCACCCCCAGCATTTACATAGAAATTTGCAAATGTGTGTATTTCTTGTCTGTTCCCCCTCATCATTTACTTATTTATTTATCTTTAAGAGAGGGAGCCTCACTCTGTCGCTCAGACTGGAGTGCAGTGGCACAATCATAGCTCACTTTGGCCTCAAATGCCTGGACTCAAGCGATCCTCATGCCTTAGCCTCCCAACTGGGTGCCATGATGGATGGATGCCATATGCCTGGCTAATTAAAAAATTTTGTTTTTTGTAGATATGAGATCTTGCTTTGTTGTCCAGGCTGGTCTTGAACTCCTGGCCTCAAGTGGCCATTCCACTTCAGCCTCCTGAGTAGCTGGGACTACAGGTGTGTGCCACCACACCTGGTTAATTAAAAATTTTTTTTGGCGGGGCATGGTGGCTCACGCCTGTAATCCCAGCACTTTGGGAGGCCCAAGTGGGCAGATCATTTGAGGTCAGGAGTTCGAGACCAGCCTGGCCAACGTGGTAAAACCCCGTCTCTACTAATAATACAAAAATTAGTCAGGCATGGTGGCAGGCACCTGTAATTCCAGCTACTCGGGAGGCTGAGGCATGAGAATCACTTGAACCCAGGAGGCGGAGATTGCAGTAACCAAGATCGTGCCACTGCACTCTAGCCTGGGTGACAGAGTGAAACTGTTTCTTAAAAAAAAAAAAAAAAAAAAATTATTTTTTGTTTTAGATATGGGATCTTGCTTTGTTGCCGAGGCTGGTCTTGAATTCCTGGCCTCAAGTGATCCACCTGGGCTTCCCAAAGTGCTGGGATTACAGGTGCGAGCCATTGCACCTGGCTGTCTTCACCATTTTCAGGAGCTGTAGGGGACCCAATTCTGGTTCCCTTCATTCTTTGAAGCATTTTGGATGCTTTCATTTGTGTTGGCTCAAAACTTTTGTGTGGAAAAGAGAATGGAGTCTGCTCCTCATGGTGTGACTAATGTAAACAGCCTCTCCTGGTTCCCCTCTTCCTGTGACACATTTCTTTTGCTATTTTACACATTTGTGATTTCTACGGCGTGAGTATATTTTAGATTTATTGTCATGATAACACAAGAAAGAGAAAGGGGAAAGTGTCTTCCAGGTTGTTCCCCAGGCTTTTTTGGGAGTTGGAGGTGTCAACTTAAGCAACAGAGAGAAGCCCTCTGAAAGAAATGACAGCCCGGGCAACATAGTGAGACCCTGTCTCTACAAAAATTTTAAAATTAGCTGGGTGTGGTGGTGCATGTCTGTAGTTCCAGCTACTCAGGAGGCTGAGGTGGGAGAATGGCTTGAACCTGGGAGGTTTGAGGCTGCAGTGAGCTATGATTGCGCCACTGCACTCCAGCCTGGGCAACACAGTGAGACCCTGTCTCAAAAAAAAAAAAAAAGGCAAAGAGAATGATATTTATTTGAGAATGGGCATTGCAACGGGAGTATGCATGCATCGTAAATGATGCGGGTATTCAGGGAGGAAAAGGAAGATAAGGGTTTTTAAAGAAAAAGTGAGAAGTAGATAATTGTTCTGAATCAATTATCCTTGGCTACAAGTATCAAAAACAAGGGTGGTGTCAGTTCAAGGTTGGACAGGCAGTCGCTGGGTAGATGTAAATATATTTTTGTGCATGTGTAAGGTTGTGGTGGACTTTGTGCAAGGTTGTGGTTTTTGCAGTCTTTTGTGGTCGTGTGTGTGTGTATGTGTGTGCGTGTTTATGTGTGTGCGTGTGTGTGTGTGTGTGTGTGTGTGTGTGTTGAGACACAGTCTTGTTATGTTGCTCAGGCTGGTCTCCAACTCAAGCAATCCTCCTGCCTCGCTCGGCCTCTCAAAGTGTGAAGATTACAGGCATGAGCCACCGCACCTGGCCCGCAAATAATTTTATCCCATTCCCTGGCTTGTATTTTCATCCTCTAAACAGTCTTTTGAAGAGCAAAAGTTTTTATGTTTGATGCAATCTAATTTATCAATTTTCTTTTTCTTTCTTTCTTTTTTTTTTTTTTTCTTGAGACGGAGTCTCACTCTGTTGCCAGGCTGGAGTGCAGTGACGTGATCTTGGCTCACTGCAATCTCTGCCTCCAGGTTCAAGCAGTTCTACTGCCTCAGCTTCCTGAGTAGCTGGGATTACAGGCACCTGCCACCACGCCTGGCTAATTTTTGTATTTTTAGTAGAGACAGGGTTTCACCATGTTAGCCAGGCTGGTCTCAAACTCCTGATCTTAAGTGATCCATCCACCTCAGCCTCCCAAAGTGCTGGGATTACAGGTGTGAGCCACCATGCCTGGCCTCTGCTTTTTTTTCTAAAGGTTTTATCGTTTTCTGTTTCACATTTAAATTCATCATACATTTTGAGTTATTTTTTGCATAAGGTGTGAGGTTTAGGTTGAGGTTTATTTTTTTGGCCTATGGATGCCTAATTGTTCTAGCACCATTTGTTGAAGACGTCTCCTTTATTGAATTGCTTTTATAGCTTTCTCAAAAATCATTTGGACATTTTTTTTTCTTTCTAAGTTCTCTATTCTGCTCCATTGATCTGTGTAACTAGTGTTTTGCCAATACCACACAGTCTTGATTACTATGGCTATATAATAAGTTTTGAAATCAGATAGATTGATTCTTCTCACTTTATTCTTTTTTTTCCTTTCTTTTTTACTTTTTTTTTTTTTGAGACAGGATTTTGCTCTGTCGCCCAGGCTGGAGTGTAGTGGTTCAATCATAGCTCACTGCAGCCTTGACTTCTTGGGCTCAAGTGATCCTCCTGCCTCAGCCTCCCGAGTAGCTGAGACTACAGGCACATGCCACCATGCCCAGATAATTAAAAAGAATTTTTTTTTGTAGAGATAGGATCTTGCTACATTGCCCAGGTTCATCTCAAACTCCTGGCCTCAAGCAGTCCTCCTGCCTTGGTCTCTCAAAGTGCTGGGATTACAGGAGTAAGTCACCATGCTCGGCCTCCAGAATTGTTTTAGCTATTACAGTTCCTTTGTCTTTTCATATAAATTTCAGAATAATCTTGTCTATATCTACCAAAAGTCTTGATGGGATTTTTTAAAATAGGAATTGCATTTAACCTGTATATCTATTTGGGGAGAATTGGTATTTTTAGCATGTTGAGTCTTCCAATCCAAGAACATGGTATATCTCTCCATTTACTTAGATCTCTTTTTATTTCTTCCAGCTTTCTTCATTGATTTCTTTGATATCTTGTAGTTTTGGGCATACAAATCTTATACTTATTTTGTTAGATTCATACCTAATTATTGCATTTTCTGTGTGATTGTCAGTGGTATTTTTTGGTAAAATTTGTAAAGCTGTATTTTTAATTTCTTTCTCTCTTTCTCTCTTTCTTTCGACGGAGTCTCTCTCTGTTGCCCAGGCTGGAGTGCAGTGTAGTGGCGCGATCTCAGCTCACTGCAACCTCTGCTTCCAGGGTTCAAGCAATTCTCCTGCCTCAGCCCCCTGAGTAGCTGGGATTACAGGCACGCAGCACTGCGCCCAGCTAATTTTTGTATTTTTTTTTTAGAGACGGGTTTCACAATGTTGGTCAGGCTGGTCTTGAACTCTTGACCTCATGATCTGCCTGCCTCAGCCTCCCAAAGTGCTGGGATTATAGGTGTGAGTCACCACGTCCAGCCAGTATTTTTAATTTCTATGTCCATGTGTTCTTTGCTAGTTTATAAAAACACAATTGATATTTATATATTGATCTCGTAGCCTGTAATGCAGCTGAATTCACTAGTTCTGAAAGGTTTTTTGTAGATTCCCTGAGATTTGCTATGGAGGCAGTCATGTTGTTTGTCAACAGAGACAGTCTTATTCCTTTCCTTTTGATCTGTATGCCTTTTATTTTATTTTATTTGAGACGGAGTCTCGCTCTGTCACCCAGGCTGGAGTGCAGTGGTGCGATCTCAGCTCACTGCAACCTCACCTCCCGGGTTCAAGCGATTCTTCTGCCTCAGCCTCCCGAGTAGCTGGGATTACAGGTGGCCCACCACCATGCCCGCTAATTTTTTTTATTTTTTATTTTTAATAGAGATGGGGTTTCGCCATGTTGGCCAGGATGGTCTTGAACTCCTGGCCTCAAGTGATCCACCTGCCTCAGCCTCCCAAAGTGCTGGGATCATAGGCATGAGTCGCTGCGCCCAGCCTGTATGCCTTTTATTTTATTTTCTTGCCTGTGTACTGGCTAGACTTGTAGCACTATGTTGAATAGGAGTGGTGAGTGTGGAGAGAATCGTTTGTTCACAATAAAACATTCTGCTACTAAAGATGATATTAAATGTAAGGTTTTCTTTTTGCTTTTCTTTCTTTTTTCCTGAAACAAGGTCTCTTTCTTTTGCCCAGGCTGGAGTGCACTGGTGCAGTCATAGCTCACTGCAGCCTGCAGCCTCGACCTCCTGGGCTTAAGCAATCCTTCCATCTCAGCCTCCCCAATAGCTGGGACTTTGGGCGTGTGCCACCATGCCCAGCTAAGTTTTGTATTTTTAGTAGGGATGGGGTTTCACCATGTTGCGTAGGCTGGTCTTGAACTCCTGAGCTTAGGGAGCTTCCTGCTTTGGCCTCCCAAAGTGTTGGGATTAACAGAGGTGAGCCACCATGCCCGTCTGTAAGGTTTTCAAAGATTTTTTTTATCAAATTAAGGAAGTTTTCCTCTTACTATTTTTCTGAGAGATTTTTTTAAAATTATGGGTGTTGAATTTTGTCAAATGCCTTCTTTGCATTGATTGATATGATCATGTGATTTTTCTTCGTTAGGCTGTTAATATGATGACTACATTGAGTAACTCTCAAATGTTGAAGCAATGTTGCAATCCCGGAATAAACTCTACCTGGTGATAATTTTGTGTTTGTTTTAGAGATGGGGGTCTCGTTTTGTTGCCCAGGCTGGAGTGCAATGGTGTGATCATCTCTCACTGCAGCCTCGACCTCCTGAGCTCAAGCAATCCTCCTGCCTCAGCCTCCTGAGTAGCTGAGACTACAGGCGTACACCACCATGCTTGGCTAATTTTATAATTTTTTTTTTTTTTTTTTTGGAGACGAAGTTTTGCTCTTGTCGCCCAGGCTGTGAGTGCAATCTTGGCTCACTGTAACAGTTGCCTCCTGGGTTCAAGAGATTCTCCTGCCTCAGCTTCCCGAGTAGTGGGGATTACAGATGCCCGCCACCATGCCCAGCTAATTTTTTGTATTTTTAGTAGAGACAGGGTTTCTCCATGTTGGTTAGGCTGGTCTCAAACTCCTGACCTCAGGTGATCCACCCGCTTCAGCCTCCCAAAGTGCTGGGATTACAGGCATGAGCCACCATGTCCATCCTGATTTAGGTTTTGAAGAGATCCCTGGCTGCTGTGGGAAGAATGGACATTGACCCGGCATGAGATGATGGTGGCTCATGCTAGGGGGATATCTGAGGACATGAAGAGGAGTGGGTGGATCCAGGAGGTATTCTGGAAGCTGAGATGACAGGAATGTCTGGCCCCTTAATGGCAGGGAGCAATCAGGGACTACCCTAAATTCCTGGCTTGAGCAGGTGGCTGGCAGGGCATGCCATTTATTGAGATGGGGACACTGGGAGGATGTCAGGCATGAGAGGTGGGAGCCGGCAGCTGTGCTTTGGCTGAGTTGAGTTGCCTGCAAGCCATCCATAGGGAAACGGTATCAAGTAGGAGGCTGAGTCCCAGGAAGAAGCCAGAGCGAGAGGCAGATTGTATCTCAGAGATCCTAAGATGCCATTGGTAGTAAAAAGTGCATTCTTTTTTTTTGTTGGTTTTTTTGAGATGGAGTTTCACTCTTGTTGCCCAGGCTGGAGTGCAATGGCATGATCTCAGCTTACTGCAACCTCTGCCTTCTGGGTTCAACCGATTCTCCTACCTCAGCCTCCCTAGTAGCTGGGATTAGAGGCATGTGCCACCACACCTGGCTAATTTTGTATTTTTAGTAGAGACGGGGTTTCGCCATATTGGTCAGGCTGGTCTCGAACTCCTGACCTCAGGTGACCCACCCGCCTCGGCCTCCCAAAGTGCTGGGATTACAGGCGTAAGCCACTGTATCTGGTGAAGAAGTGCATTCTTTTATTATGGTTAAGAATGCCACTGGACCGGACGTGGTGGCTCACTCCTGTAATCCCAACCCTTCGGGAGGCTGAGATGGGTGGATCCCTTGAGGCCAGAAGTTTGAGACCAGCCTGGGCAACATAGTGAAACCCCGTTTCCACTAAAAACAGAAAAAATTAGTGGGGCATGGTGGTGGCCACCTGTAATCCAAGTTACTTGGGAGGCTGAGATGGGAGGATTGCTTGAGCACATGAGGTGGAAGTTGTAGTGAACCAAGATCATACCACTGCACTCCAGCCCGAGCAACCAGAGCCAGACCCTGCATCAAAAAATAAATAAATAAAGTCGTGGGACTGGAGGTGACCATGGAGATGAATCAATGGAGAAGGGATACTGGCCTCAGAAGAGTCCTGTGCATCCCAGCCTTACAGGTGGGGCTTAGGAGGGGAGGCAGGTGTCCTCCTGGTGTCCTGGGAGGTGTTTCCAGAGGGAGGGCGGAACAGAGAATGCACTGTCCCAGATGCTTCTGAGACACCCCATAGGATGAGGGCAGAGGAGTAATCATTGGGTTTGGGGTCACTGGAGACCCTGGCAAATGCAGTTTTTGGGGAGTGATGCTTATAAACCACTGAGAATGATCCTCAGAAAGGGGAGAAAGGCTGGGGCAGGCGGGGAAAGGACAGCTGCAGGGACCAGTGCTGGAGAAGCCGAGCAGGGTGGCTCAGAGAAAGAGGGGGGCCCTGTCAGAGCAGCAACAGGAGGGAAGGCCACAGCAGGGGTGCCCATGCAGGGGGATCCACAGAACACTGAAAGTGATTTCCAGGCTGACTCTTCCCACCAACCCAGGAGTGCCTTGAAGGCAGAATGCTCTGTCCTCATCTCATTATTCCCAGGACTTTACTACATGGACCAGCACATTGAGGTGCTCAACAATGTTCATTAAATGAATGCGTTCATCTTCTTGTGAGATGAAAGGAAAATAGGTATCTGTAATACAACCATTTTCTTTGTGGATTTTCCCATCTGGTGATTACTCCCTTCCCTTCCCTTCCCTTCCCTCCCTCCCTCCCTCCCTCCCTCCCTCCCTCCCTCCCTCCCTCCCTCTCTCTCTCTCTTTCTTTCTGCTTTCTTTCTTTTTCTTTCTTTCTTTCTTCTTTCTCTGTCTCTCTTTCTCTCTCGTTCTTTCTCTCCCCTTCCTTCCTTCCTTCCTTCCTTCCACCCTTCCTCCCTCCCTCCCTCCCTCCCTCCCTCCCTCCCTCCCTCCCTTCCTTCCTTCCTTCCTTCCTTCCTTCCTTCCTTCCTTCCTTCCTTCCTTCCTTCCTTCTCTCTCTCTCTCCCGCCCCACCTCTCTCTCTTTTTCCCTTCCTCCCTCCCTCCTGTCTCTCTCTCTCTCTTTGTCTTTGCAGAGACAGGGTCTTGCTCTGTCGCCCAGGCTGGAGTGCAATGGCACAATCATGGCTCACTGCAGCCTCCAACTCCTGGTCTCCAGTGGTCCTCCCATCTCAGCCTCTCGAGTAGCTGGGACTACAGGCACACGCCACCACGCTTGGTTAATTTCTTTTTGTTCTTATTTTTTGTAGAGACAGGGTCTCACTATGTTGCCCAGGCTGGTCTTGAACTCCTGAACGCAAGTGATCCTCCCGCCTCTATCTCCCAAAGTGCTGAGATTATAGGTGTGAGCCACTGCGCCTGGCCTGATTTTTTTTAAAAATAATATTAGAATGTTGTAGTGTGTGTGAGTGAGTGTGTTGGTGAGGAGAGAAGGCGGCACTCAAAACTAACGCTCACTGGTGAGCATGGGGACAGGGTGCGAGGCAGGGTGCCCAGTCAACAGCATGATGTGGACAAGAATGCAGGCACCTGCCTGCTCCAGTTGGGTGTACTGGGGACAGTGACCTTACCTGGGGTTTTGCAGATCATGTGTTCATCTATTCAATTGTTCATTCAATGTTGTCTGAGCAGTGAAGGGCCAGGAACTAGTGTGTAGAGAGAACACGATCCTCTCCTCGTGTGTACAGGGTTGATGCGGGAAGGACATGTTCATCAAAGATTCACAGCACTGGAGGGAGACCTGGTCCATGGGTTTCCCTTGGGAGTGACATTTAGCAGAGACCTGGGGGACTAGGAGATTTCACTAGGGGAAGAGATGCTGGTGAGGAGGAAAGAGCTCTGTTCGGGGTCAGGCATGGTGGCTCACGCCTGTAATCCTAGCACTTTGGGAGGCTGAGGCAGGCAGATCACCTGAGATCAGGAGTTCGAGACCAGCCTGGCCAACATAGTGAAACCCCGTCTCTACTAGAAATACAAAAATTAGCCAGGTGTGATGGCGGTTGCTCCTAGCTACTCAGGAGGCTGAGACAGAAGACGTGCTCAAACCCGGGAGGCAGAGGTTGCAGTGAGCTGAGATTGTGCCACTGCACTCCAGCCTGGGCCACAGCGAGACTCTATCTCAAAAAAAAAAAAAAAGAAGACAGCTGTTCAGGCCATGTAGTCGCCCCTGGAGGAAGCCCCTGGCTGGAGGCAGACACCCTGGGCCAATCCCCTCCCTGCTGGCTGGGAGACTGGACTGGACTGGGTGACTTTATTGCCAGGGTCGGGGACTCAAAGGCAGACAGACAAACCATGCTTCCCTCCTCCGTGCCTCAGTTTCCCATCCTGGGAAATAGAACCCCCCCACCTTCCTCTGGAGTGGATCACAGCCCCGGCTGGGCTCTGTTCATTGCAGTGGGGACATTGGGCGTCACGGACATTGGGTGTCACTGACACCACCCTAGTCCCCTCCTAAACCCCTTGGTTGGCTGCTGGCTGGGACGGGCTGGGGCTCTGGGGCCTGATAGACTTAGAAGGACAAGTCCCAGGGACTCGGGGGGTTAAGTTTTCTTTGGCCGGGCTTCCCCTGCCCTTGGCTGTCTCCCAGGCCCCTCGGAGTCCTTTGATGGCATTAGAGCCAACCTTTTCCAGATGTGCTGAGCAGAGGGATTTGCCGGAACTCTCCGGGGCTTCGTCTGCCTCCTTCATTCCCCTCTGCCAGACGGCCCCCTGCCCCCCAGCCTCCCCCCTCTGGTTGGGTCGCCTGCTGTTCAGGACGGATGCCCGCAAGGCAACACAAAGTCCTGGATTGAAGTGCTTTCTTAAAACATGCTCTTTCTTCCCTGCCTCTCCTCCTTAGTGGGACTGTTTGGGTTGAGAAGCTCACCATGGCTGCCCACCCCAAGCAGTGGGGGCCTGTCTGGGCTGCATCCACTGCACCACCCCGCACCGCCCCCAGGTGGACTGTGACCCTGGGCCAGAGGGTGAGGTGAGGTTTGGCAGAAGACCCTGCCCACTGGGCCCACTGTCCATTCGTCTGGCACTTGGGAACGTCTAGCTTGGATTCTGGGGAGGCTGGAGGCCTCAGAAATGCAGTGGGAAGCCCCTTTCCCCTCCCCGCTGGCCCGCAGCTATTAATCAAGAGATTAATAATCTCCTGCCTCCCGCTCTGAAACCTCCACTCTCGTTTCCTGTTGAGTCTCCAGCCTGACTCGGAACCTCCCAGTCTGTTTCTCCCCTTGTGGGGGTTCCTAGTGAGGAAGTGGAGGCCAGGGGAGGAGTCGGGGGCGGACAGGCATGGAGGCTGAGAAGGGGTACGTGCCCAGTGAGGGAGGGGCACCTGGCTCCCCCAGGCAAGGTTCTGGGCTGGCAGAGTCGTTCTGAGCAGGCAATCCCTGGATGGTGCAATGTCCCCCCGCACCCGAGGCAGGACTTCGTGACGCTTTGGGCCACATCCACTTTGGAGACCAGAGAGCCAAGACCTCTGCTTACTCACCTCCAGTGATGGGGACCTCATTTCTCCGGGGAGCCCTCCCCACCAGCATTTTATTTTATTTTTTTGAGACAGAGTCTCACTCTGTCCCCCAGGCTGGAGCGCAGTGGCACAATCTCTGCTCACTGCAACCTCCACCTCCTGATTTCAAGCGATTCTCCTGCCTCAGCCCCCTGAGTAGCTGGGATTCCAGGTGTGCACAACCATGCCTGGCTAATTTTTGTATTTTCAGTTGTGATGGTTTCACCATGTTGGCCAGGCTGGTCTCGAATTCCTGACCTCAGGTGATCTGCCCGCCTTGACCTCCCAAAGTGCTGGGATTACAGGCTTGAGCCACTCCCAGACTGAGACTGCATCCAGGCACCCTGTTCGTTGAATGCTTCGTTCTTTCCACCAGTCTTCACTGGGTGCAGACGATGTGCCTCGCCCTAAGCTAGGCAGGCGGTGTAGCCAGTGGCTCCGTGGAAGAGAGGGATGTCAGACAAATAATTACATACATGGGTGTACAATCATAAGTGCTTAGAAGAGAAGTCTGGGTACTTTGAGGGTGTAGATTGAAGAGGCCCAGCTTGCTGTAGGGTGGAAGGGACCGAGTGTGGGCTAGTCAGGGTGGGCTTCTAAGAGGAGGCAGCACTTTCACTGAGCTCTGGGAGGCTACATGACTTGGGCAGCGACAGAGCACATGCACACAGGGCCAGTGGAGTCCTGAATGGGGGGCGGAGTTCCGAATGGGGGCGGAGTTCTGAATGCTGGCGGAATTCTGAATCGGGCGGAGTTCTGAATGGGGGGGGGGAGGAGCTGGTGGCCAAGGAGAGGAGGAGGGATGGCCAAGGTATACAGTCGCCAGATGGCAGAAGTCCACAAGGTTAGGCTTAGGATTTGGGTATTGTCCTAAGATTTTTTTTCTTTTAAGAGACAGGGCTTCACTCTGTTGCCCAGGCTGGAGTGCAGTGGTACATTCACAGCTCGCTGCAACCTCAAACTCCTGGACTCAAGTGATCCCCCTGCCTTAGCCTCCCAAATAGCTGAAACTACAGGCACGTGCCACTACACCCCACTAATTTTTTTTTTTTTTTTTAAGAGACGGGGTCTGGCTATGTTTCTCAGGTTGGTCTAAAACTCCTGGACTCAAGCAATCTTCCCACCTCAGCCTCCCAAGTACATGGGGACTACGGGCATGCACCACTATGCCTGGCTAATTTTTAAATTTTTGGTAGAAATGGGGGTCTTGCTATGTTGCTCAGGTTGGTCTTGAACTCCTGGCTTCAGGTGATCCTCCTGCCTTGGCCTCCCGAAGTGTTGGGATTACAGGCATGAGCCACTGTGCCTGGCCTTGTCCTGAGATTGAAGAAAAGCTAGGAGAGGTTCAAGGACATTTCTGCTTTAAAAACGTCACTTGGAGCTGGGCGAGGTGGCTCATGCCTGTAATCCTAACAGTCTGGGAAGCCGAGGCGGGCGGATCACCTGAGGTCGGGAGTTGGAGACCAGGCTAACCAACATGGAGAAACCCCATATCTACTAAAAATACAAAATTAGCCAGGCGTGGTGGTGCATGCCTGTAATCCTAGCTACTCGGGAGACTGAGGCAGGAGAATCACTTAAACCTGGAAGGTGGAGGCTGCAGTGAGCCGAGATTGTGCCATTGCACTCCAGCCTGGGCAACAGAGCGAGACTCCGTCTCAAAAAAAAATAAACAACAGTAAAAACAAACAACAAAAAAGCATCACTTGGGAGAACCAGAGAGGGAGGGAGGCAGATGGGTATATGTGGAAAGATGGGGTATATGCAGTCAAGGGTGGGGTGAAGGTTCAGGGCTGGCTCCTCCACTTTCTGATGGTGTGGACCAAGTCCAGCTCTGCACCTACCTGCCGCACAGTCTCTGGTGGACTCAGTGTTTTCATCCATAAAATGGGACAGTAATACTCTCAGGTGTGAGTGGGCCGAGTACGCAGGCATTCAGTGGCTACAGCCCCCTTAAGTTCCCCTTTCTTTTCTTTTTGTATTTTTTTAAGACAGTCTCAATCTTGCGGTCCAGGCTGGAGTGCAGTGGTGTGATCTCAGCTCACTGTAACTTCCGCCTCTCGGGTTCAAGCAATTCTCCTGCCTCAGCCTCCCGAGTAGCTGGGATCACAGGCGTGCACAACCACGCCTGGCTAATTTTTGTATTTTTAGTAGAGATTTTTAGTAGAGATGGGGTTTCACCATGTTGGTCAGGCTGGTCTCGAACTCCAAGACGATCCACCCGTCTGGGCCTCCCAAATTGCTGGGATTACAGGCGTGAGCCACAGCGCCCAGCCCCCTTTCTTTCCTGAGCTGATTTTGCCATCCTTAAAATGGGCATATAGAACATTTTCCAGGGACCAGTGAGGGGCTCGCCCACCTTCAGCTCATTCCTGGAGTCTGGTGGTTTTGGCAGACAGACTCTAGGAGGACCACCCCACCTTGGGGTTTGTTTGGACCCACACCAGGCTGAATGTAATACCCAGGAAAAGCCTCAGCTCTGCATCCTGAAGGGGTGCCAACAGACCCAGGAGAGCCAGATCCCTAGTCAGTCGATTGATAGTGATATGTACCTCCTGGGTGCTGGGCAGATGTGGTGGGAGGCCTTAGAAAGGCTTCCTGGAGGAGGTGACCTAGAGAGAGAGAGAAAGAGAGAGAGAGCAAGAAAGACCAGCCCCTAAGAGGGCAATAGGGTGAAACCCCGTCTCTACTAAAAATACAAAAATTAGCCAGGAGTGGTGGTGCGCACCTGTAATCCCAGCTACTCGAGAGGCTCAGGCAGGAGAATCACTTGAACCCAGGAGGCGGAGGTTGCAGTGAGCCGAGATCGTGCCACTGCACTCCAGCCTGGGCGACAGGGTGAGACTCCGTCTGAAAAAAAAAAAAAAGAGGTAAGGAAACTGGTATGCTGGAGATTTGTGAGAAGACCAGTGTGGCTGGAAAACAAAGTCACCCGCGAGGCCAGGGGGGACACCAGATCAAAGCAGGCAGAGCCCGTGGGCCATAGAGTGGACTTGGTGACCACTGGAAGTCATGGATGGATGGGCCGCTCCACCTTGGGGAGAATCCAGGCATCGGAGGCCAATCTTGTTTTTGCCTCCAAAATCTAAGAGTTGTTAAAGTCTTAGGGGTAGGAGGGACAACACCCCGCTCCAGGGCTGTGTGGCACCTGGCCGGGACCTTGTTATTGGCCCTTAATGTTCCCACCAAGCAGCAAAGTTGACACTACCATGTGGCTGGGGACTCTGCAGGGAGCCTTGAGGAAGATGAGTTCCCTCTTGGAGCCTGGTGTCCTCAACTGTGTGCAGCCTCAAGGCTGACAGAGGTTAAATAAAATATGTACACCCTGTTTTTGAGGGAGGGCAGTCCCTAAACTGGATCTGCATTTTAGAAAGTTTGCCTAGGCCAGGGGCAGTGGCTCACGCCTGTAATCCCAGCACTTTGGGAGGTCAAAGCGGGCAGATCACCTGAGGTCAGGAGTTCAAGACCAGCCTGGCCAACATGGTGAAACCCCATTTCTACTGAAAATACAAAAATTAGCCAGGTGTGGTGGTGTGCGCCTGTAATCCCAGCTACTCAGGAGGCTGAGGCAGGAGAATCGCTTGAACCCGGGAGGTGAAGGCTGCAGGGAGCTGAGATCGCGTCACTACACTCCAGCCGGGGCAACAGAGCGAGACTCTGTCTCAAAACAAAAACAAAAACAACAAAAAAAGAAAGTTTGCCCAACTGGACCCTAGTGGCAGGGGCTGGCAATTCTTCATGGGGACAGGAGGCCAGCCTCCCTCGGGTGTTTTTCCAAGACTGGGGAAATGGGCCACAAATGTGGAACCTGTCTTGGGCATTCAGGTGAGACTCAGGGGGGCTACCAAGCTGAGTCTTGGCCGGTTGGGATGGTGACACAGTGCCACCTACTGGTGTGCCCCGCGCCTGGACTTGGCAGCCATCAGGTTCCAGAGTGGCACGGGCCAGGCCAAGCCCATGGAATTCAGAATGAGGGGCCAAGAAAGACTGTGGCCAGGAGCGGTGGCTCATGCCTGTAATCCCAGCACTTTGGGAGGCCAAGACGGGCAGATCACCTGAGGTCAGGAGTTCGAGGCCAGCCTGGCCAACATGGTGAAACCCTGTCTCTACAAAAAATACCAAAATTAGCTAAAATTAGGTTAAAAATACAAAATTACTCCTGTAATTGCAGCTACTTGGGAGGCTGAGGCAGGAGAATTGCTTGAACCCGGGACACAGAGGTTGCAGTGAGCCACGATTGCGCCACTGCACTCCAGCCTGGCGACAGAGAGAGACTGCGTCTCAAAAAAAAAAAAAAAAAAAAAAAAAAGAAAAAGGAAAAAGAAAAGAGCATCTCCAGAGGGATGAGCTCAGTTTCTGAATCAGGGGCCCGAGATCAGTCCCTGTGTGTAGATGAGAGGGAAAACCTTCTCCTGTACTGCATGAACACAAATTAGTATTACTGGGCTCTGGAACCAATTCTGCCTGGGTTCAGATCCCAGTTCCACCACCTTGACAAAGTTGCTTAACCTCTTTGTGCCTCAGTTTCCTTGTCTGTAAACTGGGAATAATGACCTCTGTTGTTCTCAGTCAGCTTATGTAAACCACTCAGTACACTGTGAGTCTGCAATTGAAGCTACTGTTATATTTATATATTTTTTAAGACAGAGTCTCCCTCTGTCACCCAGACTGGAGTGCAGTGGTGCAATCTCAGCTCACTTCTATCTGTGCCTCCCAGGTTTAAGTGATTCTTGTGCCTCAGCCTCCTGAGTAGCTGGGATTACAGGCGCCCACCACCATGCCCGGCTATTTTTTGTGTGTGTGTTTTTAGTAGAGATGGGGTTTCACCATGTTGGCCAGGCTGGTCTCGAACTCCTGGCCTCAAATGATCCACCTGCCTCAGCCTCCCAAAGTGTTGGGATTACAGGCATGAGCCACCGTGCCCGGCCTATCATACCTACTTTTATTGTTCTCATGACCATCTTCATCATTCCAAGTGTGGATTGAAGTGAGAGTGTCTGGTGCATCTGGAGGGCTCCCGCCTGGTGGGTGAGGGCCAGAGGTGTCTGTGTGAGGTGGAGGAGGGCCAGCACATTTGGCTCAGCAGCCCGGACTCTCTCCTGATGACAGTGAGGGCGGCCGAAGGGTATGGGTTGGGAGGAATGAGGTCAGGTCTGTATTTTGCAAACCCAGCATCCATGCACCCCTCCTGCACTCACAGCCTTACACCAGGCATCCTGGTCTCCCTGGTATCCTCATCATACAGACCAGGAAACAGGCTCAGAGAGGTTTAGGTACCTGTGCAATATTGTATAGTGAATTAGGGACAGAGCCCAAATGCCAGGCTTGCACTCCTGAGCCCAGGGCTCCATTGATCCCATCGTGCAGAGGTTAAGGGAGGGACCTGATTTTTTGGCATCAGCTGTGCTCAGCAGGGTGCAAACAATAGCAGCTTGGCCCTTGCGCCTGCCCCAGGCCCTGGGTGGACTCTGTAGTTTTTCTGGTCTCTCGTAGTCGGAAGACCATTTCAGGAATTAATTTTAAAACTGCCATTTTTAATCTAAACAAAAGCTTCTCCTCCGTCCAAGCTGGGCCTGCTTTCGGCTGGCAGATCTGCAGCAGCAAGAGGGTTGTGAGCCCTTTCTGTTTTTCTAGGTCTTTCTTTTTTTTTTTTTTTGAGACAGAGTCTTGCTCTGTCACCCAGACTGGAGTGCAGTGGCACGATCTCGGCTCACTGCAACCTCCGCCTCCCGGGTTCAAGGAATTCCCCTGCTGCAGCAGACTCTGTCTAAAAACAGAACAAAAGATATGGCATAGAAACATATTTGGGGTTGAAATATGTTGATTTCCTTCCTTATCTGCCATGCGATGTTATGCTAGAGCCTGGTTGGAAAGCCAGCCACATCATATAGGGTTAAAATAGAACCCGTGTGATGAGGCTTTGTGGTTTGAAAGGCGTGACTCCCCAGGCTCCTTAGATAGGAATCTGAGCAAGAGAAGAAAACGGTCAGAGTTTAGTCCTCAGGTATGTGAGCGTGTTTAGTGTGTTAGTGTGAGGCTGAGTGTGTGTTTATCCAAGCGTGTGAGAAGGTGCATGTGTGTGTACATAATTGTGTACAAGTGTGTGACTGTGAGTGTGCATGAGTGAGTCTGAGGGTGCTGAGCGCGTGTTTGTGTGAGAGTGCGTGTGTGGAAGTGTGCACGAGTGTGTTTGTGCGAATGTGCAAGCACGAGTGTGCACACGAGTGTGAGAGCAAATGAGTGTGTGACTGAGGGTGTGCGTATGTGTTTGTGAGAGCTTGCAAGTAAGTTTGTGCAAGCGTGTGAAGGTGTGAGAGTGTGTGAGGGCATGTGTGTGCTCACGTGGGTATGTGAATGTGTGTGCATGTATGTCAGTGTGTGTTTATTGTGAAAATAGTGTATTTGTACTCATCATCGCATCCAGAGTCACTTGCTGTAAGGAGGGGTGACCTTGGAACTAAGGCTCTGCCACCTCTTTCCAACCCCCCACCCTGCACTGGGTTGCCCAGTTGCTCCCAAAAGCTGGGGGCTTTGCTCTCCGGCTCACAGCTGTGGGCACCTCTCCTGGTCATCTCCTACCTCCTGTCCCAGCTGCACACAACCACGCCACCCCCAGATCTCCAGGGGGAAGCTGGTTTGCTGGAATGTTTATGAAACACGAGTGCAGGTTTTTGCTTTTTTAAAAAAGAAATGAGCATAACAGGATTTTTCAGATTCAGAGCTGTACTTCTGAAATCCAGTTCTCCACTCGTGTGTTTTCCTGTCAACAGTGCGTCTCCAAACGTCGCGCCTGCTGCTACCAATTAATTCATGATTGTTTCATTCACCGATTAAGTTGCTCGATGTCAGCAGATTTAAATTTTGTGAAGTTATGTAGTTTTGTCTTCAGGGGGACATTGTGCAAACTTGATCAAGCAGCAGTTATGACAATGCACGTAAAGTGAATAATAAAAGCTGAATGTGTCTCCCTTATGAAATTTGGTCATGCATTTTATATTCGCAATTCTTGGAGTGTGACAAAAAAGCATCCAACTTATGTGTAAGAAAAATTTCGAAACTGTGGGAGTGTGAAACTTTACGATGGGATTCACAGCATTTTGCAAGAATTTTTTTTTTAATTCCTGCAATAGTCCCACTACTGTATTCCAAGTTTTTTCTTTTCCTTTTTCTTTTCTTTCTTTCTTTTTTTTTTTTAGAGACAGGGTCTTGCTCTGTTGCCCAGGCTAAGTGCAGTGGTTCGATCATGGCTCACTGTAGCCTCAAAACTCCTGGGCTCCAGTGACCCTCCCACCTCAGCCTCCCAAGTAGCTGGGACTACAGGTGTGCACAACTATGCCGGGCTAATTTTTTTATTTTTATTTTTTGTAGAAACAGCATCTTGGTATATTGCCCAGGCTGGTCTCGAACTTCTGACTTCAAGCAATCCTCCTGCCTCGGCCTCCCAAAGTGCTAGGACTACAGGTGTAACCCCTACTCCTGGCCGTGTATGCCAAGTTTTCTTCATTGAAGTGTCTCGCTCTTCTCAGGATGATGACACAGTTTTATAAATCTATGACTGCAATATAGCACAAAGTGGGTGTTCAATAAACCCACTTTGGGTTTATTGTTGGTGAATCAACCAAAAGAAATTATAATTGGGAAAAAGGTCAGAGTAGATGATAGTTGAAAATTTTGCAGGTCCTGCTAATTTCTTTCTTCCTTCCTTTCCTTCCTTTCTTCTTTTTTTTTTTTTTTGAGACAGAGTTTCACTCTTGTTGCCCAGTCTGGAGTGCAGTGGCGTGATCTCCACTCACCGCAACTCCGCCTCCTGGGTTCAAATGATTCTCCTGCGTCAACCTCCCGAGTAGCTGGGATTGCAGGCATGCGCCACCACACCCAGCTAATTTTTGTATTTTTAGTAGAGATGAGGTTTCTCCATGTTGGGCAGGCTGGTCTTGAACTCCCGACCTCAGGTGATCCGCCCACCTTGGCCTCCCAAAGTGCTGGAATTACACGTGTGAGCCACCGTGCCTGGCCCCTTTTCTTTCTTTATCATCTTGGTCAGTGTTCAGTGTTCAGGACACTTTCCCCTCACAGGTGGCCACACTTGGAGAGTTGTACAATGGCAGAGCTAGAGGGGACTTTATTTTTTATTTTATTTTATTTTGTTTGTTTATTTTTTTTGAGATGGAGTCTCACTCTTTCACACAAGCTGGAGTGCAGTGGCATGATCTCGGCTCACTGCAACCTCCATCTCCCAGGTTCAAGCTATTCTGCCTCAGCCTCCTGAGTAGCTGGGACTACAGGTGCCCGCCATCATGCCTGGCTAATTTTTGTATTTTTAGTAGAGACAGGGTTTCACCATGTTGGCCAGGCTGGTCTCGAACTCCTGACCTCAGATGATTCACCCACCTCGGCCTCCCAAAGTGCTGGGATTACAGGCGTGAGCCACCATGCCTGGCCAGGGACTTTATGTTTACTATTATTTTTTGTTTGTTTAAATTTATGGGTTACAAGTGCAACCGATATATTGCACAGTGGTGAAGTCAGGGCTCTTAGGAAATCCATCACCCACATAATGTACTGTATTAGACTGTTCTTGCGTTGCTATAAAGAAATACCGGAGACTGGGTAATTTATAAAGAAAAGTTTAATTTGGCTCACAGTTCTGCAGGTTTACAAGCATGGTGCCGGCATCTCCTTGGCTTCTGGGGAGGTCTCTGGAAACTTTCATTCACGGCTGAAGGCAAATTGGGATTAAGAGAGTGAGGGGGCACCAGGCGCGGTGGCCCATGTCTGTAATCCCAGCGCTTTGGGAGGCCGAGGTGGGCGGATCATGAGGTCAGGAGATCAAGAGCATCCTGGCCAACAAGGTGAAACCCTGTCTCTACTAAAAGTACAAAAATTAGCTGAGAGTGGTGGCATGTGCCTGTAATCCCAGCTACTTGGGAGGCTGAGGCAGGAGAATCGCTTGAATCTGGGAGGCGGAGGTTGCAGTGAGCCGAGATCGCGCCACTGAATTCCAGCCTGATGACAGAGCAAGACTCCGTCTCAAAAAAAAAAAAAAGACAGTGATGGGGGAGGCGCCACGCCATTTTAAATAACCAGATGTCACGTGAACTGAGAGCCAGAACCCACTTATCACCAAGGGGATGGTGCTAGACCATTCATGAGAGGTCTGTCCCCTGATCTAATCACCTCCTACCAGGCTTCACCTAATGCTGGGAATTACATTTCAACCTGAGATCTGGAGTTTGGACAAATATCCAAACCCTATCACATACATTGCATTCATTACCTACCCACTCCCCTTCCGTGTCTCCATTGTGTACACATTGTTTACCTCCCTCTTAGAGAACATATGGTATTTGTCTTTCTGTGCCTGGGTGGTTCATGTAAGATAACAGCCTCCAGTTCCATCCACGTTTAGATCACAGCTGATACAGAGAGGGATGGCGACTTGTGCAGGGTCACACAGCTGTCACTGCCCAAGGGGTTCACCTTGCCTGCTGCTTAGACCCAGCTGATTTATCAAGACAGGGGAATTGCAATAGAGAAAGATGGCCGGGTGCCATGGCTTGCTCCTGTAATCGCAGCTCTTTGGAAGGCTGAGGTGGGTGGATCACTTGAGGCCAGGAGTTCGAGAGCAGCCTCACAAACATGGTGAAACCCTGTCTCTACCAAAAATACAAAAATTAGCTGGGCCTGGTGGCACACACCTATAATCTCAGCTACTCTGGAGGCTGAGGCAGGAGAATCGCTTGAACCTGGGAGGCAGAGGTTGCAGTGAGCCCAGATCGCGCCACTGCACTACAGCCTGGGCAACAGAGTGAGACTCTGTCTCTACTAAAAAAAAAAAAAAAAACAGACAGAGAGAGAAAGAGTAATTTACACAGAGCCGGCTGTATGGGAGACTGGAGGTTTTTATCACTCAAATCAGTCTCCTGAGCATTCAGGATGGAGTTTTTAAAGACAATTTGGTGGGTAGAGGCTCGGAAGTTGGGGAGTGGTGACTGGTCAGGTTGGAGATGGAATCATAGGGGGTCAAAGTGAGGTTTTCTTGCTGTCTTCTGTTTCTGGATGGGATCATAGCACTGCTCAAGCCAGATTACAGGTCTGGGTGGTATCAGCTGATCCATCGAGGACAGGGTCTACAAAATATCTCAAGCACTGATCTTAGGTTTTATAATGGCGATGTTATCTCCAGGAGCAATTTGGGGAGGTTCAGACTCTTGCAGCCATAGGCTGCATGACCCCGTAAACCATAATTTCTAATCCTGTAGCTAATTTATTAGTCCTACAAAGGCAGACTGGTACCCAGGTAAGAAGGGGGTCTTTTTGGGAAAGAGATATTATCAATTTTGTTTCAGAGTCAAACCATAAACTAAATTTCTTCCCAAGATTAGTTCGGCCTACTCCCAGGAATGAAGGAGGACAGCCTAAAGTTAGAAGCAAGATGGAGTCAGTTAGGTCTGATCTCTTTCGTTGTCATAACTTCCTCCGTTATGATTTTTGCAAAGGCATTTGCACAGCCAGTGAACACGGACCCCGGCAGTGGTTTCCACGCCATGGGGGCCTCCTGGAGCCCTGGCTGGGCAAAACAGCCTGGCCCATCTTTGCAGCAGTGGGGTCTGGAGGTGGGTGGGTGGGAGCTCATGCCCCCCTGACGCTGTCTGTGTGTTAGTTACAGGACTCTGATCAGACCCACCTACAGAGTGTCCTACCGCACGGTGACGGCGCTGGAGTGGAGATGCTGCCCTGGCTTCACCGGGAGCAACTGTGATGAGGGTAAGTTGGCAGGCACTTGGGCTGCAGGGGGCCAGGCGTGGGCCAGGCTGGCGTTTCTCCCTTCTCTGGCCTCCTCCTGCAAGCAGCTTTCCTTTCCTCCGTAGCTTGAAATCCTTTCCTTTTCCCAATCACCTCTGAAGCAAATGTTCTGTATCGGCCTGGCCAAACCAGGATGAAGCTGCCCGCCCTGACCGTGGGCACCGAGGCAGGTCCCAGTTTGCACTGGTTGGGTAGTGGAATACAGAAGCCAAAAACAGCACTGGTGCCAGGGGAAGGGATTTGATTTCTAGCCGGTTTCTTCCACTTTTGGCTCCGATGCACCCAGAACCCCTGGGGCAGGCAGAGTTGGATATCTGGGCTCTGAGCAAATGCGGATGAGGTCCCACCAGCCTTGAGGCCACGTATTTTGTAGACTGAGACAGAGAAGCTGACCGGTAGCTGCAGATAGACGTTCACCCAGCTGCTTTCTGCCTTTCTGCCCTGTTGGTGTTTAGCCCGGGGGCCTGGGCTCAGCCTAGCTCTGGAGCCTGAGAGGGTCACATAACAGCACTTAGGTGGGCCAGCAGTGGCAGACAGAGCAAATCCCCCTTCACTGCTGGCCAGGGAAATTGAGTCCTGCCTAATGAACAAGTTTGCAGCCCACCTTGTTCCCCAGCGTGGCTGGATGGGTCTGGAGGCTGAGGCTCAGCGGTCAGATTTTTCTTCTTTTTCTTTTTTTTTTTTTTTTGAGACAAGGTCTCACTCTGTTGCCCAGGCTAGAGTGGAGTGACATGATCATGGCTCACTGCAGCCTTGAACTCCTGGGCTCACTTGATCCTCCCACTTCACCCTCCTGTGCAGTTGGGACTGTAGGTGTGCACCACCATACCTAGCTATTTTTTTGTGTGATTTTTAGAGACGGGTCTTGCATTGTTGCTCAGGCTGTCTCAAACTCCTTGGATCAAGCGATCCTCCCACCTTAGCCTCCCAAAGTGCTGGGATTACAGGTGTGAACCACCTCTCCCGGCTGGAGGGGTCAGTTTTGTATTTGGAAACAGTAGCTGTCTCCCACCTTCGCTTTCTGACAAAATTCTTCTCTTCTCTGTCATCTTGTTACTTACTGATTTGATAGCAGGATCTATATGCTTTGAGTGTAAACTGTCTAAAGAGCTCTTTGGGTTACAAAGAATAACGCAATTGACAGAAATAGAAAGACTCTGACAATTGCTTCAGGGGGCCTCTGGCCCACAGCAGAGCTGAAGGAAAAAGGCTGGGATGCCAGGGAGTCCGACAGGTGCCTCTGGTCCTGGTTGATGAGGTGCCTGATGCTGGCAGGGGAGGCTGGGCTATCCTTGTTGGAGGTTCCAGGGCTGACTTGGACCCTTCTTTGGAGAGGAGCAGGAAGGACCTCCAAGGTGAAGGGGTGAGGGGATGCCAGGTTTCTGAGCAGTGGGCTGGCCCTGGCATAATGCTATGGTGTTGAACGACCACAGCTCACAGGTCCCTCATGGAGGCCTGAGCCCTTCAATGCCAGGACTTGGACCTGCCATTCTGGTCAGTGCCACGGCTGTGGACACAGCCATCTGGTCCCCCCAACAGGATGGAGCAGGCCTGCCATCTAGATCCTGCCAGGGGCCGAGGAGGCGAGAGTTGCTAGGGAAGTGATTAGTTTACCCTTAAGTAAGTACCTGAGCCTGTTTCAGTGATCAATAAAATCAGCAATGTTAGCCGGGAATGGTGGCTTATGACTGTAATCCCAGCATTTCAGGAGGCTGAAGCCGGAGGATCGCTTGAGCCCAGGAGTTTGAGACCAACCTGGGCAACATGGTGAAACCCTGTCTCTACTAAAATATACAAAAATTAGCCAGGTGAGGTGGCATGTGCCTGTAGTCCCAGGTACTCAGGAGGCTGAGGTAGGAGGATCACTGATGTATGTGTGTATACACACACACATGTATTTGTAGATTGGGGGTCCCCAAGACCACCCTTAGGTTTGACACCTTGCTAGAAGAACTCAGAGAATGTATTAAAAACTATTATGCTCATGGTCATGGTTTATTACAGCAAAAAGATACAGATTAGGATGGGCGCGGTGGCTCATGCCTGTAATCCCAGCACTTTGGGAGGCTGAGGAGGGAGGATCACTTGAGGTCAGGAGTTCGAGACCAGCCTGACCAACATGATCAAACCCCAACTCTACTAAAAACCCAAAAATTAGCCGGGCATAGTGGTGGGCGCCTGTAATCCCAGCTACTTGGGAGGCTGAGGCAGAAGAATCGCTTGAACCCAGGAGGCACAGATTGCAATAAGCCTAGATTGTGCCTCTGTACTCCAGCCTGGATGACAGAGCGAGACTCAGTCTCAAAAAAAAAAAAAAAAAAGATACAGATTAAAATGAGCTAGGGAAGAGACGCATGGGGCAGGCCGGGCACAGGAGAGTTTCATGTATGGAACCTCTAGTTGTCGCCTCCCAGTGGAGTTGTGGACAGCCGTACTTTCCCAGCAATGACATGTGTCAGTATATACAAAATATTGCCACCCGGGGAAGCTCATCTGAGCCAGAGATTTTACTGTGGCTTAGTTACATGGACCATGGCCAGCCTGCATGGCTGACTCAGATTCTAGCCCCTCTGGAAGTTGAGCTGGTACCAGGTGGTGCAAGGATGTCCTCATCAACGACATTGTTAGCACAAACTATCCAATGTGGCCCGCGTTAGCATAGACTGTGTGGCATGGTCGAAGGTCCCCAGGGAGGCAGATACTGTGACCAAGCTGGACATTCCAAGGGCTTCCAAATACCTCCCACGAGCCAAGTGCAAAGGCCAGACCTCCTTTAGGGTAAGATTAATTCTTTGTGTGTGTATATATATAATATGTGTATTACATATTATTATTGAAATATATAATATATAGTCATTGTGATATATTAATAATATATATTCTATATTCAATAATATAGAATTATTGAATTATTTATATTCCATATTCTATATGAATGTGAATTCCATATTCTATATGAATGTGAATTCCATATTCTATATGAATATGGAATGTAGAATGATATACAATTCTATATGGATATTGAATGCATTATTAATAATTTATATATTCCAGTAATATATATTTTCAAATAATTATAGATATTAATTATTGATAATAAATATTATCGAATAAATATTCATATATTGAATAATATATAATATTGAATAATATTGAATAATTGTTGATATATATTATTGAATAATTATTAATAATAATATATATTCCAGTAACATATAATATATATTATTGAAATATATGATATGTATTATATATTGTTGAAATATATAACATATAATTGAAATATATAATATAGTCATTGAGATATGTATGTAATATATATCTCAATAATTAATATAATCTCAATAATATATATAAAATATGTTACTGTAGACAATTTATACATTGTATATAATATATACAATATGAAAGATATATTTATATATGATATAAATTATGTATTATAATGTGAATTATGTATTATAATTTATATTATATTTCTATTTAAACAATGTATGTATTATATAAATTATATATAATGTTATATTTAAATTATAATTTATATTACATATAAATTATATACAATTTAAGTATCCCTAGTCCAAAATCCAAAATGTTCTAAAATCTGAAACTTTCTGAGCCCTGACATGATGCTCAAAGGAAATGCCAAGTAGAACATTTTGGATTTCTGATTTTCTGATTTGGGATGCTGAACTGGTAACATAATTATATATTATATGTAAAGTATATAATTTATATATGTATATAAATACGAACCTGAAATTAAGACCACTAAGGTTGAGCCTATGGGGTAGTAAAGACAAAAGCTTTGTGGTTATTGTCTCTACTGAAAAGAAATCATTTGCTTCTTTTTTTTTTTTTTTTTTTTTGACGGAGTCTCGCTCTGTTGCCCAGGCTGGAGTGCAGTGGCACAGTCTCCACTCACTGCAACGTCAGCCTCCTGGGTTCAAGCGATTGTCCCACCTCAGCCTTCTGAGTAGCAGGGATTACGGGCATCCACCACCACACCCAGCTATGTTTTTTGTATTTTTAGTAGAGATGGGGTTTCACCATTTTGGCCAGGCTTGTCTCGAACTCCCGGCCTCAGGTGATCTGCACCCATCGGCGTCCCAAAGTGCTGGAATTACAGGCGTGAGCCACCGCGCACAGCCAAAATCATTTGCTTTTTACCAGTTTTGTATGAGTTAACATCCAACTTGGCAGAATCTGAGCTGCAATGCATAGTGAGCGGTAACTCAAAGTGACATTCTCCTGGGGTGTCATACGGCACGTGGGCAGGCTCATGAGATAGTGCTGTAGCCTGACTCTGGAAGGTTAGTGCCTCAGCTTTTTGCCCTATTTCCACATTTTGCAGAGCTCTTCTTGCAGACTGAGTGGATGAAACACAGTAGCCCATGGCAGCAGGTGGCAGGACCGTGGGAGGACAGTCCCTGCTGACTGGGAGGTCCTCACCACCAAGTAGGTTCATGTGGGGCTGTGGACCCACCTTTCTTAATAGAGGAGGCAGAAGTGAAGCGGGGTGACTGTGAGCTGGTGAAGTGTTCCAAAGGTGTCCACCCTCAAGGGCTTGGCACTTCCCTTCAAGAAGAAATTTCTTATCCGATAAACCACATTGATATTGATCAATATACAGTCATGCGTGGCTTAATGATGGGGCTATGTTCTGAGAAATGCATCATTGGAATATTTGTCATTATGGGAACACCAAAGGATGTACTTACAGAAACCTAGATGATCCAGCCTATTACACACCTAGGCTAGATGGTCTAGCCTATTGCTCTGGGCTGCAAACCTGTATAGCATGTGACTATGCTGAATTCTGGAGGCATTAGGAATATAATGGTAAGTATTTGTGTATATCAACATATCTACACATAGAAAAGGTATAGTAAAAATATATTATTATTATTTATTAATTTTTTTTTTTGAGATGGAGTCTGTCTGTCAGCCAGGCTGAAGTGCAGTGGTGTGATCTCTGCTCACTGCAACCTCCGCCTCCTGAGTTCAAGGGATTCTCCTGTCTTAGCCTCCCAAGTACCTGGGGTTACAGGCATCTGCCACCATGCCTGGCTAATTATTGTATTTTTAGTAGAGATGGAGTCTCACCATGTTGGCCAAGCTGACCTCAAGTGATCTGCCCGCCTCCGCCTCCCAAAGTGTTGGGATTACAGGCGTGAGCCACTGTGCCCGGTCTAAAATACAGAATTATAATTTTAATGGGGGTGGGGGAGCAGACGTGGTGGCTCACGTTTGTAATCCCAGCACTTTGGGAGCCCAAGGCAGTGGATCACTTGAGGTCAGGAGTTCGAGACCAGCTTGGCCAACATGGCAAAACCCCGTCTCTACTAAAAATAGAAAAACTAGCCGGGCGTGGTGGCACGTGCCCGTAGCCCCAGCTACTCAGGAGGCTGAGGCAGGAGAATCACTTGAACCCGGGAGGAAGAGGTTGCAGTGAGCTGAGATAGTGTCACTGCACTCCAGCCTGGTTGACAGAGCGAGACCCTGTCTCAAAAAGGAAAAGAAATTTTATGAGACCACTCGTATATGCATTCTGTTGTTGACTGAAATGTCATTATGTGGCATGTGACTGTACTCACCAGAAACATCTGGAGTTCTTGGACTGATTATGATGAGTTCCAGCACCTCTCAAGATGCTCTCAGCCTCAGACCTCTGCCAGCCCCTCCCTGGTGGAGAAGCCTTCTGGGCTTCAAGCACCTTGCTCAGGATGCGTGTCCCCTTCTGAAAGTTTTAGGGTTAAGTGACTCTTCTAGCTGTGTGCCTGAGGGTCCTGGACATCTCAGGAGTGGGGAGTTGGCAGCTGAAGAATTCCTGGGAGTCTGAGCCTGGGCTGAGTTTGGGATCGGCTCCTGAAAACCCTTGTAAAGATTTTACATTCCCGAATATAAACCAATAAAGACAGCAGGCTAAATCAAGGCCATGCCCATGTCTTGGGCACATTCCGAAGATGGTTGTGGTGAGTCCCGCACCATTAATTCCCTTTTGCTTCTCATTCCTGCCTCTCTGGAAACAAGCAGGTCCATGAGATGCAGTTCAGTGGGTTTTGCTGTGGTTCAGTGGGGTTTCCCTCCCTAGACACCCCAGGAGTGCAGGTCTAAGGTTTGGAAATACTTTCCTTTCTACATATGTCTATACATGGTCCATCTTAATGAATTGCACATTTCGTGTTTGTGAATTCACCTCCTTGATAAAATTGATGGGTAACCCCCAAATCAATAACTTGCAGCGGTCATTCATGGATATGGGGCACAGTAGCAAAAACTTTGAGTCACCAGACGTGTATGTTTCCTACTGAGGTCAAACCAGGTGACACCCTGGCTCCTTGTTTCCCTCTCAAACTGCAAAGAAGTGTCCTGTTCTTTTCTTTTTTTCCTTTTCTTTTCTTTCTTTTTTTTTTTTTTTTTTTTTTTTGTTATGGAGTCTCGCTCTGCTGCTCAGACTGGAGTGCAATGGCATGATCTCGGCTCACTGCAACCTCCCAGGTTCAAGTGATTCTCCTGCCTCAGCCTCCCAAGTAGCTGGGATTACAGGTGCCCGCCACCACACCCAGCTAATTTTTGTATTTTTAGTAGAGACAGGGTTTCACTATGTTGGTCAGGTTGGTCTCGAACTCCTGACCTCAGATGATCCACCCACCTCGGCCTCCCAAAGTGCTGGGATTACAGGGGTGAGTCACCACACCCGGCCAAGTGTCCTTTTCAAGGTCTGTTTAGTACCATAGTTTTTGCATCTTTCTGCCTTTTTGGGGGTGGTTTGTTGTTTAGAATGTCCCCCAGGCATAGCGCTGAAGTGCCCTCTGGTATCCCTAAGCGCAAAGAAGCTGTGATGTTCCTTGCGGAGAAAATAAGTGTGTTAGATAAGCCTCGTTCAGGCATGAGTTATAGTGCTGTTGGCTGTGAGTTCAATGTTAATGAATCTACAGTAAATATGTTAAAAGATGCCTTTAAACAGAAACACAGGTAAGACAAGGTTATGTATTAATGGGTTGATGATCATGAAATCAGAGGCTCAAAGGACCTAACCCTGTATTTCCCGTATAAGCAATGGTTCAGTATTCACTAAGGTAGTGTAAATGGTGATTTCATAGAGCATAACTTCTGTGGGCCAGCATCAATTGTATCTATGGATCTATGTCTAACTAAATATCTAAAACAAAATTTTTTCTTTATCTTTTTTTTTTTTTTTTTTTGAGATAGAGTTCTGCTCTGTCACCCAGGCTGGAGTGCAGTGGTACCATCTCCACTCACTGCAACCTCCGCCTCCCAGGCCCAAGTGATCCTCCCACCTCAGCCTCCCGAGTAGCTGGGACTACAGGCATGAACCACCACACCTGGCTAATTTTTGTATATCTTTGTAGAGACGGGGTTTCACCATGTTGCCCAGGCTGGTCTCCAACTCCTGGGCTCAAGCAATCCACCTGCCTAGACCTCCCAAAGTGCTGGGATTACAGGCATGAGCCACCATGGGCAGCCTAGTTTTCTCTTATTACAAAAGTAACTACATGTTTAGTGCAGAAAACATAGAAGCATGTAGTATTACACCTCTCACTTGGGTGAGAAGCCTCCAGATCTTTCTCTGTGCTTGCATGTTAATTGCACTGTACATGCTGTTTGGTAAGTTTCTTTTCTTTTTTTTTTTTTTTTTGAGACTGAGTTTCACCTTGTAGCCCAGGCTGGAGTGCAATGGTGCAATCTCAGCTCACTGCAACCTCCGCCTCCCAGGCTCAAGCGATTCTCTTGCCTCAGCCTCCCAGGTAGCTGGGATTACAGATGTGCGCCACCACACCCAGCTAATTTATTATTTTTATTATTTTTAATTTTTTTTGAGATGGAGCCTAGCCTGTCACCCAAGCTGTAGTGCAGTGGCGTGATCTCAGCTCACTGCAACCTCCGCCTCCTGGGTTCAAACCATTCTCCTGCCTCAGCCTCCCAAGTAGCTGGGACTGCAGGTGCACGCCACCAGGCCTGGCTAATATGTTTTGTATTTTTAGTAGAGACGAGGTTTTACCATGTTGGCCAGGCTGGTCTCGAACTCCTGACCTCAGGTGATCCGCCTGCCTTGGCCTCCCAAAGTTCTGGGATTACAGGCGCGAGCCACTGCACCTGGCCTGGTAAGTTTCCTTCTCATATAAATTATCATGAACATCTGTCTTTGGCAATAGATAGCCTTCTATAATATCATTGTGAGTGTTTGTAGAACTTGAGTATACACACACTTTATTAAATAATGTAAGATATTTAAATTGTTTCTAATTTTTAAATAACATTACTGTAAGTATATATATATATATATATATATTTAATGGAGATAAAATTTACACATACTTAAATGCACAGATTTTCTCTTTTTTTGAGATAGGGTTTCATTCTGTTGCCCAGGCTGGGGTGCAGTGGTGTGATCATGGCTCACTGCAACCTTGACCTCCCAGGCTCAAGCAATCCTCCTACCTCAGCCTCCCAAGGAGCTGGGACTACAGGTGTGCACCATGCTGAGCTATTAAAAAAAAAAAATTCTGTCTGGGTGCGGTGGCTCACGCCTGTAATCCCAGCACTTTGGGAGGCGGATCACCTGAGGTCGGGAGTTCGAGACCAGCCTTACCAACATGGAGAAACCTCGTCTCTATGAAAAATACAAAATTAGCCGGTCGTGGTGGCACATGCCTGTAATCCCAGCTACTCGGGAGGCTGAGGCAGGAGAATCTCTTGAACTTGGGAGGCAGAGGTTACGGTGAGCCGAGATCGCGCCATTGCACTCCAGCCTGGGCAACAAGAGCAAAACTCCATCTCAAAAAAATATATATGTATTTTGTAAAGACTTGTTTACAAAACAAGTCTTATTATGTTGACCAGGCTGGTCTCAAACTCCTGGTTTCAATCTATCCTCCTGCCTCGGCCTCCCAAAGTGCTGGGATTTTAGGTGTAAGCCACTGTGCCAGGCCCACAGATGTTAAATGTACAATTTGATGAGTTTTGATAAATGCATACTCATTTCCATCAGCTCCCAGAAAGTCTCTACCCCAGTGTAATTGCTCAGTGGGTTCTTCCTGCCTGCCGCCCAGACAAAACCAGTTCACTGAGACCGTGGTATTACAGTAAAGAAGTATTTTAATTAACATGATGCCAGCCACGTGGGAGAACTGGAGTTATCACTCAAATCAGTTTCCTTGAAGGCTTGAAGGTTAGGGTTTTTCAAGGATAGTTTAATGGGCAGGGGACTAGGGAATGGGCGCTGCTTACTGTTTGGGGATGCCATCATAGGGGTGTGGAAAACGGTCCTTGAGCACTGAGTCCAACACTGGGTGCAAGGCTACAGGACTGGTTGAGTGATGAGTCATGAGTCCGGGTGGGGTCAGTCAGTTGCCAGCATGCAAAAGTCTGAAAAATATCTCAAAAGACCAATCTTAGGTTCTACCATAGTTATCTATAGGAGCAACTGGGGAAGTCATCAATGTTATGACCTCTGGCCGCATGTCTCCTGTGCCATAAAGGATTATAGAAACCATGTCTACATTTTAGCAGAATTCAGGCACCTATAATTCTAATCTCATGTCCTTTCATTGTCTTTCAAAGGCAGTTTCCTCCCCTAAACAAGGAAGGAATCCATTTTAGGGAGAGACTATTATCATCCTTGCTTCAAAGTTAAACTATAAGCTAAATTCCTTCCATGTTCAGCTTGGCCTCTACCCAGGAGTGAGCAAAGACCCCCAGCGTGTGAAGTTAGAAGCAAGATGGAGTCAGCTATTTCAGATTTCACTCACTGTCATAATCTTTGCAAAGGCAGTTGCACTAGAAAGCACTGTTCTGACTTCTATCATCATAGATCAATTTTGACTATTCTTGAACTTTATATAAATGGAACCATACAGCATATAATCTTTTGTGTATGGTTTGTTTCACTTGCATTTTTGAGATTCTTCCATGTTTTACATATACATGTGTAGTTTACTTGTATTTGTTGCTGGATATTATTCCATTGCATGAATAACCATCATTTTGCTAGGTTGTGGTATAGCTTAACTTTTTTTTTTTTCTTTTGAGATGGAGTCTCACCCTGTTGCCCAAGCTGGAGAGCAATGGCACGATCTTGGCTGATTGCAACCTCCGCCTCCTGGGTTCAAGCGATTCTCCTGCCTCAGCCTCCCAAGTAGCTGGGACTACAGGCACCCACCAGCACACCTGGCAAATTTTGTATTTTTAGTAGAGATGGGGTTTAACCATGTTGGCCAGGCTGGTCTTAAACTGCTGAGCTCAAGCAATCTGCCTGGCTCGGCCTTCTGAAGTGCTGGGATTACAGGGTTAGCCACGGCACTTGGCCTCATTAGATTTATACTTTAAGGATAATTCCTTAAGTCACATTTCACCAGTAGATGTCCTACCAGTTAGTTCAATCTGGCTAGCAGCATAGTGGACTTCATCACCTTTACCAATATCATGTCAATGTGTCTGTATTCCTCACCTATGAAATGGTACTTTAGGCCGTCACAGTGGCTCACGCCTGTAATTCCAGCACTTTGAGAGGTTGAAGCAGGAGGATCACCTGAGGTCAGGAGTTTGAGACCAGCCTGGCCAACATGGTGAAACCTCGTCTCTACTAAAAATCCAAAAAAACTAGCCGGGCGTGGTGGTGCATGCCTGTAATCCCAGCTACTTGGGAGGCTGAGGCAGGAGAATCACTGGAAGGTGGAGGTTAGAGTGATCTAAGTGAGCCAAGTGAGCCAAGATCACACCACTGCACTCCAGCCTGGGCAATGTGAGTGAAAACTCTGTCTCCAAAAAAAAAAAGAAACGGTACTCTATAGTTTAGAAAGTGTTTTCAGTTTGTTGTGTTTCCATTTTGTAGATGCAGAAACAGGCGCAGAGGAAATAAGAGATTTGGCCAAGTCATCTAGCTAAGGAGTGGCCAGTGTAGAACTGAAACCTGGGTTTTGTTTTGTTTTGTTTTGTTTTGTTTTGAGACATGGTCTGACTTTGTTGCTCAGCCTGGAGTGCAGTGGCACGATCATAGCTCACTGCAGCCTTGAACTCCTGGGCTCGAGCAATCCTCCCACCTCAGCCTCTTGAGTAGCTGGGACTACAGATGCGAGCCACCATGCCTGGCTAATTTTTTAATTTATTTCATTTTTGTTTTGTAAAGTGAGGTTTCACTATGTTGCCTAGATTGGTCTTGAACTCTTGGCCTCAAGCGATCCTCCCACCTTGGCCTTCCGAAGTGCTGGGATTACAGGCATGAATCACTGTGCCTGGCTGAACAGGGATCTTTTTGTTCCCAATTAGGTGCCCTTTACTCTAAGCTACCTGGGACCTTTGCAGTCTTGGGAAATCCCACCCGAAGTTGTCCCAGTACAAGGGACAGGGCCGCTAGTCTCTGGGCTGGCTCCTTCCTGCAATTCCTAAGGTGGCCTTGTCCCTAGAGTTCTTTTGTTTGTTTGTTTGTTTGTTGTTTGTTTTTTGAGACGGAGTCTCGCTCTGTCACCAGGCCGGAGTGCAGTGGCACGATCTCGTGCTCACTACAACCTCTGCCTCCTGGGCTGAAGCGATTCTCCTGCCTCAGCCTCCTGAGTAGCTGGAATTACAGGTGCCCACCACCACACCCGGCTAATTTTTTTTTTTTTTTTTGTATTTTTAGTAGAGACGAGATTTCATCGTGTTAGCCAGGATGGTCTCTATCTCCTGACCTCATGATCCTCCCACCTTGGCCTCCCAAAGTGCTGGGATTACAGGCATAAGCCACCACACCTGGCCTACGACCCTGGAGTTTTAAGGCCCCATCTCACATTGGCTTGGTGTTGTAGAAGAGATTTACCACAAAGTTGATCATCTCAACCATCAGGAGATAATAAGTTTATTCTGAGTAGGGGATTTTTACTCTTTTTTTCTGTATTCCAGCTGGAAATGAATCCAACCGGGACAGGAAATGAATCCCCTGGACTCCTATATGGGCAAGGGCAGGCCTGGGACAGAGGGGCTTAGCTAGTCCATCCAAGCGTGGAGCTGATTGATTTGAGTCCAAGGCAATGCTAACCATTCTGCCCCGACTCTAGCTCTGTGTACGGGCATGTCTGTGTTTTGAATGGCTGAGGGTTCAAAGCCAGAAGGAGTTGGTTCTCCTGAGAAGAGGCTGCAGCCTCCTGGTCTATCTGCAGAGCTCATCGCTTTAGGAAAGTGACTCCCCATGAATCTGATGATGTTTCTGAGACTTGCCTTCCATAGCTGTCATTCAAACTAGGACCATTTATCAAAATGAGCCGAGTGCATAGCACGTTCCGGGCGCCGGATGCTTGGATCACATTGATGAACAAGGGACTTCAGGGGCTCCCAGGTGTGCTGTGTGTGTGTGGTGGAGAGTGTGCAGGGGCCAGAGGAATGAACAAATCATCCAATACTGTGAGATAAGGACTTCGCTAAAGGTACAATTGAGGTGTTGTGAGATTCACAGGAGGTAGAGATCTGGGTGATCCTCCTCTGGTTCAAGGCCTGGCTCCCTGGGTCTAAGTTTCTCAGAATCCCACTTCACCATGCATCCTCTCTCTTCTGTAGATTGCATCTTTCTTCCCCACCGGCTCTTTCCCATCAGCACCTAAGGATACTCCAACATCTCTCTCCTTTAAGAAAACAGCCTCAGGCCAGGCGCGGTGGCTCACACCTGTAATCCCAGCACTTAGGGAGGTGGAGGTGGGTGGATCACGAGGTCAAGAGTTCGAGACCATCCTGGCCAACATGGTGAAAAATTGTCTCTACTAAAAATACAAAAATTAGCTGGGCATGGTGGCACGCATCTGTAATCCCAGCTACACAGGAGGCTGAGGCAGGAGAATCGCTTGAACCCGGGAGGCGGAGGTTCCAATAAGCCAAGATCATGTCACTGCACTCCAGCCTGGGTGATAGAGAGAGACTCCATCTCAGGAAGAAAAAAAAAAAGAAAGAAAGAAAAGAAAACAGCCTCATTGCGTCTACATCATTCTTTTGCTGTTGGCTTTTCTCAGCCAGCCTTCTTGGAAGCACTGGTTGCTCTGCCTGACTCAGTTTCCTTGTTTATAGGGTCTTCTCCAACCTCTGCGGCCAGGTCTCTGCCCTGCTTACTGTGTCATTTGCACCTGCGGGATGTTACTTTATTTTATTTTTTGAAACAGGGTCTTGCTCTGTCACCCAGGCTGGAGTGCAGTGGAGCGATCATAGCTCACTTCAATCTCCTGGGCTCAAGTGATCCTCCTTCCTCAGCCTCCCAAGTAGCTGGGACCACAGGTGCACAACACCACGCCCAGCAATTTTTTTTTTTTTTTACATTTTGTAGAGATAGGGTCTCTCTATGTTGCCAAGGCTGGTCTCGAATTCCTGGTCTCAAGCAATTCTCTTGCTTTGGCCTTCCAAAGTGCTGGGATTACAGGTGTGAGCCACTGCACCTGCCCTCCTCCTCCTCCTCCTTTTTTTTTTGAGACAGAGTTTCGCTGTTGTTGTGCAGGCTGGTGTGCAATGACACGATCTCAGCTCCCTGCAACCTCTGCCTCCCGGGTTCAAGCGATTCTCCTGCCTCAGCTTCACAGGTAGCTGGAATTACAGGTGCCTGCCACTACACCCGGGTAATTTTGTATTTTTAGTAGAGATGGGGATTCGCCATGTTGGTCAGGCTAGTCTCAAACTCCTCACCTCAGGTGATCCACCTGCCTCGACCTCCCAGAGTGCTGGGATTGCAGGTGTGAGCCATGGCGCCCAGCCACCACCTCCTTCTTCTAATTATGATCTTCCCTGGGGCTAATTTCACACATTGCCACTCAAGGTCACACACCTTACCTTTCTCACTACAGCAGAGGAAGCATTTCTAGAACCTCCTGGTTGGGGCTGGGGTCCCATCACATCCACACTGTGGCTGGGAGAAGGGAAGGGCTTTGGTCAATGTTATCAATCATCAGCTCCAGTTGGGCCTGAGGGATATAAGTTCAAGGTCTCGTCCACAGTGTGCTGGCCCAGACTGGGCAGAGCCAGTGGCTGGCAGGGGTTGCCGGTCCACCCCAGCCCTCACCCTTGGGGCCATGGGGTGGGTTGATTGGGTTTTGCCTCTGCTTAGCCTGTTATGGTGATGGTGAGTGGAGATGGATGGGCTGTCTATCCATGCAGCACATTTTTTTTTTTTTTTTTTTTTTTTGAGACGAAGTCTTGCTCTGTTACCCAGACTGGAGTGCAGTGGTGCGATCTTGGCTCACTGCAACCTCTGCTTCCCAGTTTCAAGTGATTCTCCTGCCTTGGACTCCCAAGTAGCTGAGACTACAGGTGCCCGCCTCCACGCCCGGCTAATTTTTGTATTTTCAGTAGAGATGGGGTTTCACCATGTTGGCCAGGCTGGTCTCACACCCCTGACCTTGTGATCCACCCGCCTTGGCCTCCCAAAGTGCTGGGATTACAGGCTTGAGCCACCGCGCCCAGCCTCAGGGAGCATTTTAAACTTATCTCCTTTTCTTTTTTGAGACAGGGCCTCACTCTGTCATCCAGGCTGGAGTGCAGTGGTGCCATCTCGGCTCACTGCAACCTCTGCCTCCTGGGTTCAAGCGATTCTCCTGCCTCAGCCTCCTGAGTAGCTGGGATTATAGGTGTGTACTACCACACCTGGCTAATTTTTGTATTTTTAGTAGAAAGGGGGTCTCACCATGTTAGTCAGGCTGGTCTCGAACTCCTGACTTCAGGTGATCTGCCTGCCTCAGCCTCCCAAAGTGCTGGGATTACAGGCGTGAGCCACCGTGCCCGGCCTTAACTTCATGTATTTATTTCTTTTTCTCTTCCTGGGGCCTCCAGGGCTGCGGCGTCATCAACAGTTCCCTGTACTGTTTACTGGGACCTCCATGCTTCTGGCCCCTGGTGACACGTGGGAGCTCAGTAGCTGGCAGGGCAGGACCCATCATGAGAGTCCCAGAACTGGGGAACACCGAGAAGCAGAGAATGGGGCCCCACGCAGACCAGGAGCCCCATGCCTGAGCTGCAAGGAGGGACTTGCAGGCAAGGTTTTCCACCTGGATCTGTTCAGATGCAGTGACCTTGCAGAGTGATGGGGCCGGGACACTTCGTGCATCAAAGCACATAATTAACAATAAAAAGGAAAGGGGCCCAAGAAGAGGGGTCCCAGAAGAGAGGTCCAAGTTTCCTAGAGGGCAAGGACAGGCCATGATTCACAAGCCAGAAGTGGGCTCATGAGAACTGGGCTTTCTCTGCCAATAGCTGTGCTGTCCTGACTTAAGCTTACCTTCTCTAAATGTGTCAATCTAGAAAGAGAACAGGGCTTTGGTTTTGCAAGATTAAAAAGGTCTGCAAATTAATTGCACACACATTGTAATAAATCTCCACCCCTTTTTCATCTTGCAAATTCTATGAATTTTGGATGCCTCATATAAGTGAAATCACAGTGTTAGTTTTTTTGTGACTGCCTTATTTTGCTTAGCATTATGTCTTCAAGGTTCATCCGTGTAGCAAGGGTCAGAATTTCCTTCCTTTAAAGGCTGAATGATATTCCACTGTAGGGATATTACTATATTGTGTCCATCCATTCACCTGCCATGGGACATTGATTTGGGTTGCTTTTACTTATTGGCTATTGTGAATAATGCTGCCATAACCATAGGTTGCAAATATCCCTTCCCTCCCCTCCTTTCCCGTCCCTTCCCTTCCCCGCTCTTCCCCCTCTTCCCCCTTCCCTCCCCTTTCCTTTCCTTTCTTTCACTTGTCCTTCCCTTCCCTCCCTCCCTTTCTTCTTCCCTCCCTCTCCCTCTTCCTTCCTTCCTTCTTTCCTTCCTTCCATCCTTCCATCCTTCCTTCCTCCCTCCCTCCCCCTTTCTTTCTTTCTCTCTCTCTTTCTTTCTTTTTTCCCCTCCCTCTCTCCCCCCTCCCTTCCTTCCTCCCTTCCCCTTTTCCTTCCTTCCTTTCTTTCTCTCTCTTTCTTCCTTTCTTTCTCTCTCTCTTTCTTCCCTCCCTCCCTTCCTTCCTCCTTCCTTCCCTCCCTCCCTTCCTCCCTCCTTCCTTCCCTCCCTCCCTCTTTTTTCTCTTTTTTCTTTTTTTCTTTCTTTCTTTCTTTCTTTTTCTCTCTTTCTGTCTTTCTTTCTTTCTTTCTTCTTTTATTCTTTCTTAATCTTTCTCTCTCTCTTTCATTGTTTTTCGTTTCCTTTTTTTGTGACAGGGTCTTGCTCTGTCACCCAGGCTAAATTGCAGTGGCACAATGATAGCTCACTGCAGCCTCGACGTCCTGGGCTCAAGCAATCCTCCTACTGTAGTCTCCCAAGTAGCTGGGTCTACAGGCATGTACCACCATGCTTGGCAAATTTTCAAATTTTTTATAAAAATGGGATCTTGCCATGTTGCCCAGGCTGGTATGGAACTCCTGGCCTCAAGTGATTCTCCCATATCAGCTTTCCAAACTGCTGGGATTACAGGCTCATGCCACCACTCCCAGCTAATTTTTTATATTTAGTAGAGATAGTGTTTCACCATGTTGGTCAGGCTGGTCTCGAACTCCTGACCTCAGATGATCCACCTACCTCGGCCTCCCAAAGTGCTGAGATTACAGGTGTGAGCCACCAAGCCCAGCATCTAATTCTTATTTTATTTTATTTTATTTTTTTTGAGACGGAGTTTTGCTCTTGTTGCCCAGGCTGAGGTGCAATGGTGCGATCTCGGCTCACCACAACCTCTGCCTCCCGGGTTCAAACGATTCTCCTGCCTCAGCCTCCTGAGTAGCTGGGATTACAGGCTCCTGCCACCTCGCCTGGCTAATTTTGTATTTTCAGTAGAGATGAGGTTTCTCCATGTTGGTCAGGCTGGTCTTGAATTCCTGACCTCAGGTGATCCACCCACCTTGGCCTCCCAAAGTGCTGGAATTACAGGCTTAAGCCACCGTGCCCAGCCTCTAATTCTTATTTTTATTTTATTCATTTATTTATTTTGGAGACAGAGTCTTGCTCGGTTGCCCAGGTGATCACAGCTCACTGCAGCCTCTAACTCCTGAGCTCAAGTAATCCTCCCACCTCAGCCTCCTGAGTAGGCGGGACTACAGGTACACACCACCATGCCTGGCTAATTTAAAATTTTTTTGTAGTGGCGGGGTCTCGCTATGTTGCCCAGGCTGGTCTCAAACTTCTGGCTCCAAGTGATCCTCCCACCTCAGCCTCCCAAAGCACTGGGATTATAGGTGTGAGTCACCACCCTTGGCTTTAAGCCTCTAATTCTTTCTTTCTTTCTTTTTTTTTTTTTGTTGCGACAGAGTCTCATTCTGTTGCCCAGGCTGGAATGTGGTAGTGTGACGATAGCTCACTGCAGCCTTGAACTCCTGGGCTCAAGCAATCTTCCCACCTTAGCCTCCCAAGTAGCTGATACTACAGGTGCACACCACCTGTAGCTCTGCTAAGTTTTAAATTTTTCACAGAGGTAGGGTCTCGCTATGTTGCTCAGGCTGCTCTCCAACTCCTGGGCTCAAACGATCCTCCTGCCTCAGCTTCTCAAAGTGCTGGCGTTGCAGATGTGAGCCACCACACCCAGCCTCTCTGCATCATTTTAGCAAAGAGTCATAGCCTCTGGGCCCTGGGCTGTGGCGGGGCCAGCCCTGTTTCCCTCTCACACTCCAGTGCAGGACAACATCAGCAAGTGCTTTCGGATTACAGGCATGAGCCACTGCGCCTGGTCAGGAGTTCAAGACCAGCCTGGCCAACATGGTGAAACCCTGTCTCTACTAAAAATACAAAAAAATCAGTTGGGCATGGTGGTGCACGCCTGTAGTCCCAGCTACTCAGGAGACCGAGGCAGGAGAATCGCTTGAACCCAGGGGGCAGAGGTTGAAGTGAGCCGAGATCGTGCCATTGCACTCCAGCCTGGACGACAAAGTGAAACTGTCTCAAAAAAAAAAAGAAAAGAAAAAGAAACAAAGGAAGTGCTCTCGGCCTGGCGTGGCAGTGATATAAGACATCAGGCCCCTTCCCATGTAACCGGAAACCCATGAACAGAGCCTGGTGGTTTTACAAACAGGAGGAGCAGAATGGAGAACAGAGAATCTCATCTTCTGGGGGTCCACACGTGTTCCCCAAGATTGTGGGAATGTGTGTGCAGCTGGCTTGGGCAAGGGTGCCCTGGCACTGCAGGGGCCAGCAGCTTTCCACCTATCCAGGACTTGCTAACAACTTGCTAACAGCCCTGACTGAGGTGATTCAGTTTCCCAGCTAGAACTCCCCAGCAGCAAATGCAGGCTTGGCTGCTGTATCATTGATCACTCCCAGCCTGTCCCTGCCAAGCAATTCTATATCCCTCACCTGCTTGGAGAGTGGAAAGGCCACAGGCGTCAATAGCCTCAGACCCAGCATTTAAATCCTGGCTCCACACACTAGTTCTGTGGGCTGGTCACTTCCTGTCTGAACCTCCATTTGCTCATCTATAAAGTGAGCACAGCGATACCTGTCTTGCAGAATTGTCAATATATTGTATATGAAATGAGGTGACAAATACCTGATGTGGCACAATTGGTGGTACAGAGTAGGCCTGAATAAATGGCCTTTGTTACTGTCATTCCCCGACCTGCCCAGCACTAGGCACAATAGTGTTAGAAACACACATTGATTAGCCAGGCACAGTGACTCATACCTGTCATCCCAGCACTTTAGGAGGCCAAGGCAGGAGGATCGCTTGAGGCCAGGAGTTAGAGACTAGCCTGGCCAACATAGACCCCGTCTCTACAGAAAACTTTAAAAATTAGCTAGACATGGTGGTGTGCACCTGCTACTCAGGAGGCAAAGGTGGGAGAATCGCTTGAGCCTCGGAGGTTGAGGCTGCAGTGAGCCGTGATTGTGCCACTGCACTCCAGCCTGGGTGACACAGCGAGACCCTGTCTCCAAAAAATATATAAATAAATACAGACTGACTGATTTTTGTATTTTCCCCTTCAGGATATAGATGCTTAGGACTGAGATGAGAATGCTAAGACCCCGGCATGTTCTGGTGTGTGTGTGTGTGTGTGTGTGTGTGTGTGTGTGTGTGACAGAGAGAGAGACAGATTCAGTCTCTGCCTTTTCATGCAACGTGAAGGGTCTCAGTATGGATCCCCTGAGTACCAGAAAGCACCCTGTCAGGTAGAGGGTGCCAGGAATCCCCGGTCTTGCTGCCAGCGCTGGGAGCCCTGGGCTGAGGTCCAGAGTTAGTGACCCCCTGCAAAGCTGCTGTTTTCCTTTAGGGAGTGGAGATTGGTTGGGGTTTGGAGTCCAACCAAATTCCCCTTGGAGGGCAGCCCATCAGCAACAGGGATGCTGTGAACGTCCCTGGGAGGTGGTGGGTTGTATAGACAGAGGCCGGAAGTCAGGACCTTTTGAAGCAGCATTATTGTCAGGGGTAAATACCTGAGGTTCATCATCTCATGCCAGGGAAGTCAAAGACATGGACCCACAAGAAGTGAGTTTAAGAGCAGAGGTTTAATAGGTGATAAAGAGAGAAAAGAGAACAGCCCTCCCTCCTGCAGATAGAGAGGGACTGCCGAGTGGGTCTTCTGCTTTCATGGCGAAATGCACAGGGCGGGGTGAGGATGGGGGGTGGTTTATAGATGAGCCTGAAGAGGCAGAGTCTGATTTACACAGCGCCCGAGAGATTGGTCAGACCAGGTGTGACGTTTGCATAGTGTGCGAAGAAGCTGGCCATCCCACCCCAATCTTTTATTGTGCAGACGGGTTCTCTACCTGGCTGCTGCCATCTTGTCTGTTCCTTCCTGTACACATGGTTGACAAAGAAAAGGGAAGATGGGGCCGGGCGCGGTGGCTCACGCCTGTAATCCCAGCACTTTGGGAGGCTGAGGCGGGCGGATCACGAGGTCAGGAGATCGAGACCATCCTGGCTAACACGGTGAAACCCCGTCTCTACTAAAAATACAAAAAATTAGCCAGGTATGGTGGCGGGCGCCTGTAGTCCCAGCTACTTGGGAGGCTGAGGCAGCAGAATGGCATGAACCCGGGAAGCGGGGCTTGCAGTGAGCCGAGATCGCGCCACTGCACTCCAGCCTGGGTGACAGAGCGAGACTCCGTCTCAAAAGAAAAGAAAAAGAAAAGGGAAGAAGGAGCCGCCATGTTGAACCTACCTGGCCTCCAGGTAACCCTTTTCTATTGGCACAGCTGCCGGCATTTACATATGCAAGCTTTTAGCTTGCTTACCTGTGCTTGTAGATTTTCAGGCTGCTTTTTGTTAGAAAAGAAATGATTCACACTTGTGATCCCAGCACTTTGGGAGGCCAAGGCTGGTAGATGGCTTCAGGTCAGGAGTTCAAGACCAGCCTGACCAACATGGTGAAACCCCGTCTCTACTAAAAATACAAAAATTAGCCGGGCATGGTGGTGCACGCCTGTAATCCCAGCTACTCAGGAGGTTGAGGCAAGAGAATCGCTTGAACCCGGGAGGTGGAGGTGCAGCCAGCCAAGATCGCACCACTGCACTCCAGCCTGGGCAACAGAGCAAGACTCAGTCTCAAAAAAAATAAAATAAAAGAAATTATTTTGCAGCTGCTTTTTATTAAAAGGAAACCCTTACCAAGGACTCTCTTACCCCCACTATCTGCCTAAAGAATTTCTTTCTAGCTCTTGTATCACTTTGTAAGTGACCTGCCCATCCGTTTCTCTTCTGGAAATAGGGTCATAGGAGTAGCCCTGCTGGGGAAGGGGCACCTTGGAGGTCTCTGCTCCCCGAGGCAGGGCTCCGTGCCACCAAGCAAGGCCTCCGTAACGACGCACTGAGCCCTGGCTATCGTAAACTTCCTGCAGAAGGGGGCTTACCTTCCCATGATGCCATGTCTAGACACAAGGTCAGGTATAAATTATGGAGACGATGTAGCATGTTCGGTGGTTAAACCGTAAAACTTTAACGAGAGATTTCTGTGTCTTGAACGTGTGCTGGGGAAACTGTGGGAGGAGGGAGGGGGAGACGCATTCACTTCCTTTCCACTTCTTCTCTGGCCATCTATAGGGGTGCAGGCACTGCCCTGGAGGCCAAGCCCTTGGCGCTCAGCTGAGATTTGGTGTCAGTGAGTGGCCTCCACCAGACCTGGCAGTTCCCAGGCCTGGCTCCCATAAAGCAGCTAGATGGAGCTCTGCCCTGCTGCACCGGGTGGACCTTGGCCAAGTCACAGCCTCGCAGGGCCTCGGTTTTCTCATCTGTGAAATGGTGGTGGGAGAGAGACTCTCCCAGCACAAATGTTTCCATCTCCTGATCTTCTGTGATCTGGCAGAGCGCATCAGCAGACACGCATGTTGAGCAGAAGGAATGCCTCTCTGAGTTTCAGACCTGCCTCGTGGGGCCTTGGGGACACTGTAGGGCAGAGGAATAGCTTTATGGACTGTAAAGTGCTGTGCAGACGCACAGCCCTCCTGGAAATTCTGGGGGTCTCTCTCTGAAAAGGGCTGAAAGCTATGCTGGTAGCTATTTAGGAGATATCTTTGTGGAAAAGGAAATGGAGACTGCTGTGGTTTTTTTTCTGACTCCAAATACATTGCTCCAATTCTCTGACACCACCACCATTCCATTCAGACACTACTGGGAGTTAGAGCAGATCCCAGAGTTTAAGGGCTCAAGACCATAAGACTGCTCCCACATCAGATGCCGGCCATAAACGGGGTGCCCAGTTTACCTGCACTTATGCAAATTCAAGGGTTTACACGATTTCTCTCTTTTTTTTTTTTTTGAGACAGAGTTTTGCTCTTTTCACCCTGGTGTGCAGTGGCACGATCTTAGCTCACTGCAATCTCCGCTTCCTGGATTCAAGCAATTCTCCTGCGTCAGCCTCCTGAGTAGCTGGGATTACAGGCGTGTGCCACCATACTCAGCTAATTTTTGTATTTTTAGTAGAGATGGGGTTTCACCATATTGGCCAGGTTGGTCTCGAACTCCTGGCCTCAAGTGACCCGCCCACCTCAGCCTCCCAAAGTGATGGGATTACAGGCGTGAACCACCGCGCCCGGCTGGTGTCCACGATTTCTGCCTCAAGTTTGGTAATTCCCTAGAACCATTCACAGAACTCAGGAAAGCACTTTGCTGATGGTTACCATCTTATTGTAAAGGAAACATTTGAGTAGCAGCCAACCGGGAGAGAGGCACCTGAAGTGGCGTCGCCGTCTGGGGTAAATACTCAAGATTCGTTGTCTCACGACCATGGGCAACTAGGACGCAGACACACAAAGAATGAGGGTCAGTGCAGAAGTTGAATCAGCGAAAGCAAGAGAAGAGCTCTCTCTGCTGCAGAGAGAAGGGTCCCGGAGAAATGGATTGCCGTTTTTTTTTTTTGTTTTTTTTTTTTTTCGAGACAGAGTCTGGCTCTGTCATCCAGGATGGAGTGCAGTGGTTCGATCTCACTGCAACCTCTGCCTCCCAGGTTCAAGCGATTCTACTGCCTCAGCCTCCTGAATAGTTGGGATTACAGGCACGCACCGCCATGTCCAGCTAATTTTTTGTGTAGAGAGGGGGTTTCACCATGTTGGCCAGGCTGGTCTTGAACTCCTGACCTCAGGTGATCCATCCACCTCGGCCTCCCAAAGTGCTGGGATTACAGGCATGAGCCACCAGGCCCAGCCCCGGGTAGCCCTTTTCTATTGGCATAGCTGCCGGCATTCACCCGTGCAAGCTTCCGGCTTTCTTCTCTATGTCTGCTGCTTGATTTTTCAGGCTGCTCTTTGTTAGAAAAGAAATTATTTGGGGGCTGCTTTTTGTTAAAAGGGAAACCTTGCCAAGGACTGTATCGCCGTTGCTATCTGCCTAAATAATCTCTTTCTATCTCCTGTATCACATAGGCCAGTATGGAGGGTGGGGACGGGATGTAGAGCTTCTCTATCTTTTCTGAGTATCCGCTGTCCCAGAACATTCAGGTGCTTACCAACCTGGAAGCTCCATAATCTCCACTGTTAGGGTTTTTATATGGGGTCTTGTTACATAGGCTCGATTGATTACATCATTGGCCATTGTTGATTAACTCAATCTCGTCTTTCTTCTCTTCCTGGGGGTCAAGGTTGGAGCTGAAAGTTCCCACCCTCTAGTCACGTGGCTGGCTTCTCTGGCCCCCACCCTCTCACCCTGAAGCTGTCTAGGGGCCCAGCAGGGATCACCTCACTTAGCATAAACTCAGATTTGGGGGAAAGAGGCTTGTTATGAATAACAAAACACACTCCTATCACTCAGGAAATTCCAAGGGTCTTAGGGGCTCCACGCTAGCAATTTCAACAAAGACCAAATACATATATTTTATTATACCACAGACACAGAGGCCTTTGGAGCTGAGGCTGGATGCTACTCTGTGTACTGAAGACACTCACTCGGGCCTTAAGGTCAAGGTAGAGGAGGCCCTGGTTTCCAGCAATGACATTTCACAGTGCCAGCCCCCACGTGCCATAATATCTGTTCCCATGCAATTAAGCATAAGGGCTTTATACTTGCCTTGTGCACATGGCTGAGCAATGGCAGAGATTTGAATAGGGTGGCTGATGTGGAGCCACATCACGACACACCCTGTGTGAGTGTGTTACCGGAAAGGAGTGTCATCTAGACTCCCAATAGTAGGTTCTTGGATCTTACACAGGAAAGAATTCAGGGTGAGTTGCAGAGTATAGTGAAACTAAGATAATGTATTAGAGACTACTCAATTACAGAATAGGCTATCCTCAGAAAGCAGAAGGAATACACTCACATCACATACAATGCTTGCTTAAATAGAATAACAGAGCTAAGAATAATGTTTTTTTGTTGTTGTTGTTGTTTGTTGTTGTTTTTTTTTTTTGAGACAGAGTCTCACTCTGTTGCCCAGGCTGGAGTTCAGTGGCATGATCTCAGCTCACTGCAACCTCCACCTACCGAGTTCAAGCGATTCTCCTGCCTCAGCCTTCAGAGTAGCTGGGACGATAGGCACGCACCATCGTGCCTGGCTCATTTTTGTATTTTTAGTAGAGATGGGGTTTCACCATGTTGGCTGGGCTGGTCTCCAACTCCTGACCTCAAGTGATCCGCCCACCTTGGCCTCCCAAAGTGCTGAGATTACAGGCATGAGCCGCTGGGCCCGGCCAGAATAAGGTCTTACATGCTTTATTCCAAAGGTTTGTGATCAGGTTGTGACAGGCAATTAGTATTGCTATTCTCTTGTGTAACTGTTGATTTCAGCAAGAATTAATAGGTATGCTATTATCTTTAAAGCAAAACTTTTTTTTTGAGACAGGATCTTACTTTGTCACCCAGGCTGGAGTGCAGTGGTATAAACATGGCTCACTGCAGCCTCAACCGCCCAGGGTCAAGCGATCCTCCTGCCTCAGACCGCCAAGTAGCTAAGACTATAGGCATGTGCCATCACGCCTGGCCAGTTTCCAAATTTGATTATAGAGATGAGGGTTTCACCACATTGCCAGGCTGGTCTGGAACTCCTGAGCTCAAGCAATCTGCTGACCTTGGCCTCCCAAAGTGCTGGGATTACAGGTGTGAGCCGCCGCTTAGTTTAAACTCATTTTTAAACTAAGGATGTTTCTTCTTCTTAAGATATCAGGGCATCAGGACATCTCTTTAAGTTCGAGGTCTTATTTAGTTAGTTAACTCATCCCTTCCACCATAAACACCCTGTAACCAAGAGTGCCTAACTTCCTGGGAATGTAACCTACCAGGTTTGGCTTTATTTGGCCATTATTCAAGATGGAGTCACTCTGGTTGAGACTCCTCCAACAGGTGGATCCATTCCACCATGGAGGGGTTGTGCTAAGCATGTATGGACTGAGGCCGTCCTGGTAGGTGAGGACCATGTAGCTCAGGTACTGCACATTGCGCCTCGGGAAAATGCCTCCCAGGAGAGCATGGAGCAGCTGGGATGAGGACAGCCCTTCCCTCAGCGAACTGTTCCACCATCAAATCGCATTTACGAAGTGCCCACATGCTCTTAGGAGCCCATAAACACTGCAATCTGTGGCTCTAACCCTCACTCCTTCCAGTCGAAGTGTTGTGGGGCCCCAGGGGACCCTCCGGATCTGCAGAGGGGTGCACTTGTCTCTGGGTCTCCTGTTCCCACAAGAACCACCTAAAGCATTGCCTGCGTTTCCCCGACATGGCGTTGGAATGTTCCAGAATCCCTGAGCCTCGCTGTGCCTTTGTAGTTATTTATTGCCTGGGCCTCTCATTCAGTGCTTCTCTTACAGGCTTGGAGTTTTCTTCTTTTTTTCTCAATTGCCTATATGTTTATCTTCCCAACCGGTTTATGAGCTGACTATGGGTTGCATCTTTTTTTTTTTTTCTTTTTTTTTGAGACAGAGTCTCACTCTGTCGCCCAGGCTGGAGTGCAGTGGCACAATCTCTGCTCACTGCAAGCTCCACCTCCTGGGTTCACGCCATTCTTCCGCCTCAGCCTCCCGAGTAGCTGGGACTACAGGCACCCGCCACCATGCCTGGCTAATTTTTTGTATTTTTAGTAGAGACGGGGTTTCACCATTCACTGCACGGTCTTGATCTCCTGACCTTGTGATCCGCCCACCTCGGCCTCCCAAAATGCTGGGATTACAGGCGTGAGCCACTGCGCCCGGCCTGGGTTGCATGTTTTGCTGCCGCTTTTTGGTCTGCTAGGACCCCACCCAGAGGAGAACAAACACTGGGGCTTGGCACCACCTGCAGTCAAACCTGGTCCCACCACCTCCTAGTTGTGAAGTTTTGGACAAGGGCTCATACATGCAACCTCAGCACTTTGGGAGGCTGAGGCAGGAGAATTGCTTGAGGCCAGGAGTTCAAGACCAGCCCAGGCAACAGAGCAACACCTTGTCTCCACACACACACACACACACACAAACACACACAACAAAAAACAGAAACAAAAACAAAACAAAACAAATTAGCCAGGTGTGGTAGCTCATGCCTGTAGTCCCAGCTACTTGGGAGATTGTGGTGGGAGGATTGCTTTGAGGCTGGGAGGTTGAGGCTGCAGTGAACTATGATTATTCCACCAAACCCCAGCTGTGTGACAGAGTGAAACCCTGTCTCAAAGAAAAAAAAAAAGATATTTCGAGCAAGCTATCTACTTTTACAGAGCCTCACTTTGCCCATCAATGAAATGGGAAAAAAATGATGCATATCCTCCAGAGTGTTGGAAATATCCTCCAGAGTGTTGGAAAGTGGAGAGGCTGCTTGAATGTGTCTGGTGCATGGTGGGCACCCATGAAACAGGTCCAATGCCAGCCTGTGAAAAGCATGTACGACTGGCAAAGCCCTGAGCCCTCAACATCACTTCCTTTTACTTTCCCAGTAACCCTGGGCAGCAGGCAGGCAACACTGTGTTCCCATTTTACAGATGAGAAAGATGGGGTCAGGTGGTTAAGTGACTGGATGAAGGCCACATAGATAGTAAGTGAATGATTGATCCTACACCAGAAACTGGGCTCGCTTTTCCTGGCACCATCCTCTCTGAGGAGGAAATGAATGAATCAACAATTACAATACAGGGTTGGGCTGGGTGTGATAGCTTATGCCTGTAATCCCAGCACTTTGGGAGGTCGAGGTAGGAGGATCACTTGAGCCCAGGAAGTCGAGACCAGCCTGGGCAATATAGCAAGACCCCATCTCTAAAAAAAAAAATTAGCCAGGTATGGTGTCACACACCTGTAGACTCAGCTACTCAGGGGGCTGAGGTGGAAGGATCGCTTGAGCCCAGAAGTTTGAAGCTGCATTGAGCTATGATCCCGCCACTGCACTCCAGCCTGGGTGACAGAGCCAGACCCTGTCTCAAAAAATAAATGAATAAAATAAAATAAAATAAAATACAGGGTTGCACTGTGGCTGGGGCTATGGTGAAAGGCCTCTGCATGATGGTAGAGGGAAGAAAAGATTTCTATTCTCATCCATTGCTAAGTCCATAGTTAATACCCCTGTGACACAAGATAGATTAACAAGAGAAAAACATGCACATTTGTTTAAGTTTTATGTGACACAGGAAACTTCAGACATGAAGACCCAAAGAAACAGGGAGACCTGTGTATTTTTATGCTAAATTTGATAAAAAAGCGGACAGCTGTGGAGAAGTGTGATTGCACAAAAAGGGTATGATCTCAGGCCAGGCGCAGTGGCTCACGCCTGTAATCCCAGCACTCTGGGAGGCCAAGGCGGGTGGATCACTTGAGGTTAGGAGTTCGAGACCAGCCTAGTCAACATTGCAAAAATCCATCTCTACTAAAAATGCAAAAATTAGCTGGGTGTGGTGTGGTGGGTGCCTGTATTCCCAGCTACTCGGGAGGCTGAGGCAGGAGAATGGCTTGAACCTGGGAGGCAGAGGCGGAGGTGAGCCGAGATCGCGCCACTGCACTCCAGCCTGGGCAACAGAGCAAGACTCTGTCTCAAAAAAAAAAAGGTATGACCTCATCATAACAAACTGGGTGAAACTTAGCAAGGCATGTTCAGATTCTTCTCTGTGTCCCTGTGTCCTCAGAGACAAGGATGTTCCTTTCCTTTCGGTAGGGAGGGCACCTCTGGGGTAAAAGTCTTATGATCTACTTTAGAGGAAAGTCAGAGAGTTCTTTTATGACCTGTGTCAGGGAAAAAGTGTGGGAGAAAGTCAGAAAGAACTTCCTGCTTCTGCTGTTTTCTCAAACACCAACATACCATATTTAGGGGTACAGTGTCCTGAGCCCCACTGATGGAGAGAAGCAGGGGCTGTTATTTCCACTACAGAAGGTTTTCAGAGGCCTTATTCACACACAAAGGGTGAGGGTGGATTTCAGGGCCACTAAGTTACGGGCTGGACGCGAGTGTGTGTGTTCGATGTGTGTGTGCATATATTGTGGGCATGGTGTGTTTCCGTGTTGTTGTGATGTGCATGTGTGTCTACTGTGTATTGGATGTGCGTGGCGATGATGCATGATTCTGTGGTGATTCCTTCCTTCCTTCCTTTTTCTTTCTTTCTTTCTTTCCTTCCTTCCTTCCTTCTTTCTTTTTTCTCTTTCTCTCTCTCTCTTTCTCTCTCTTTCTTTCTCTCTCTCTTTCTCTTTCTTTCTCTCTCTTTCTCTCTCTTTCTTTCTCTTTCTTTCTCTCTCTCTTTCTTTCTTTCTTTCTTCTTTCTTTTTTTCTCCCTCTCTCTTTGTCTCTCTTTCTTTCTTTCTTCTTTTCAGTATCTCATGTTGTCACCCAGGCTGGAGTGCAGTGGCGCAGTCTCAGCTCACTGCAACCTCTGCCTCCCAGGTTCAAGTGATTCTTGTGCCTCAGCCTCTTGAGTAGCTGGGATTACAGGTGCATGCCACCACTCCCAGCTAATTGTGTGTGTGTGTGTGTGTGTGTGTGTGTGTGTTTCAGTAGAGATGGGTTTCACTATCTTGGCCAGGCTGGTCTTGAACTCCTGACCTCAGGTGATCTGCCCACCTCGACCTCCTAAAGTGTTGGGATTATAGGTGTGAGCCACAGTGCCTGGCCAATTCTGTGGTGATTACATATATGCCCATGTGTTAGTGTTGTCAAAAGACAAAATCATAAGAAATGTAGTTATAGATCTAATTGGTTTTTATTCAAGGTTTATCAATTCGGGCAGTCTTCATTCTATAAAATAGAATAAGAGCTTCCACTGCAATAGCAAAACACTGGGTTTTGTAAGATGGAAACAAGGAAATAGAATGATAGGAAAAAACCGGGTTGGTTAACATCGGGTTACTTCTGGTTACTTGGTTACTTTTTTTTTTTTTTGAGACGGAGTCTCGCTCTGTTGCCCAGGCTGGAGTGCAGTGGCACGATCTCGGCTCACTGCAAGCTCTGCCTCCAGAGTTCATGTCATTCTCCTGCCTCAGCCTCCCGAGTACCTGGGACTACAGGCACCCGCCACCACACCCGGCTAATTTTTTGTATTTTTAGTAGAGACGGGGTTTTACCGTGTTAGCCAGGATGGTCTCGATCTCCTGACCTCGTGATCCACCCACCTCGGCCTCCCAAAGTGCTGGGATTACAGGTGTGAGCCACCATGCCCAGCCATTTTTTTTTTTTTGAGATGGAATCTTGCTCTGTTGCCCAGGCCAAAGTGCACTGGCACGATCTCGGCTCACTACAACCTCCTCTGCCTGGGTTCAAGTGATTCTCCTGCCTCAGCCTCCTGAGTAGCTGGGATTACAGGCATGCACCACCACGCCCGGCTAAGGTTTGTATTTTTAGTAGAGACCAGGTTTCACCATGTTGGCCAGGCTAGTCTTGAACTCCTGACCTCAGGTGATCTGCCCGCCTCGGCCTCCCAAAGTTCTGGGATTACAGCCATGGGCCACCGCACCTGGCCTCTGGTTACTTTTTTGTAAGGGTTAAGGCAAGGGGGATGTCTGTATTATACTGACTCAAGTAGACTGGAATCTCCTCTTTTCAGGGAAAACTGGTCTGTTAGTGTGTGAATTGTAAGGTATTGTGTCTGCGTGGGATATGTGTGCTGTGTGTGTAGTTAGTGTGAATGATACATGGTCATGTTTGTGCGTGTTTGTGTGTGTGCATTAGCATGCGGAGTGTGAGGTTTGTGTGTGTGCAGTTTGCACAGATGTGCGGTGAGTGCATAGTGTGTGTATTATAAGCCCTCAGTGACCCTCTCTTGGGCTGGTTGGATCTGCCTGAGAAAATTTGTCTACTCTTGTATCTGGAGGGTGTACATCTGGCCATCTGCCAGCTAGGAGCTGAGGGGGAGGAAGGGTGTATAGGGAGTATCTTGATATTCAGTGTCTAAACTTGCACTTAATTCCCAATTTTCAGTATAGTTCTCAGACCCTCAATCATACCTGGTATCCTTCAGTCATGAGATTCCCCCATTTTTTCTCTCCTAAGAATAAGCCTCCAGATTTCTGCCTGAGTGAAGGGGAGGACACAGAGACATCTTCTTTCTTTGAGACTTTGAACCTGTCTTGTTTTCAGCACCTCTGTATACCTTCATTTGTCCAAGTACTTGGCATGTTGCCATTGTGGGAGGGGTGTTCTGCAGTGTAGATGAGATTTTCTCAGCTTTCCCTGACCTTTCGTGGGTCAGTAAAATCAGCTACCATTTGTCCATTTGTTTTGCGGTTTCCACGTTTCTGTTGCTGTTGACTCTTTTACCCTTGTCAATTTCTTTGTTCTTGTCCATTGATATTTCTTATTTATTTATTTATTTATTTTTTGAGACGGAGTCTCGCTCTGTTGCCCAGGCTGGAGGGCAATGGCAAGATCTCGCCTCACTGCAACTTCTGCCTCCCAGGTTGAAGCGATTCTCCCACCTCAGCCTCCTGAGTACCTGGGATTACAGGTGCTCACCACTATGCCCACCTAATTTTTGTGTTTTTGTAGCGATGGGGTTTCATCATGTTAGCTAGGCTGGTCTTGAACTCCTGACCTCAAGTGATCCACCCACCTCAGCCTCCCAACGTGCTGGGATTTACAGGCATGAGCCGCCACGCCCAGCCCATTGATATCTTTTAAGAAAACACAAACCTTTCTGTGACTTGAGGTGGGGTTTCAAGAGAGTGTGGTGGTAAATGTGTGTCTGCTATCTGTGCCCAAAACAGATGAGCAGAGGAAAATAAAGTGTCCTTTTGTAAAATTAGGTCATGACACAGGACAGCCAGACTCAGTCACCCTTAGTGTCCCTCTCACCATTCTAATGGTAAGGTTAAAACTCTGAATCTCCAAAATTTACATTAGAAATATTTCAAATTAACCGAAAGTACACAAAACGCCCCATAAAATACATATATACTTACCACTGAGATTTAACAGTTGTTAGCATTATGTCATATTTGCTTCAGTGTTTCCTTTTTAACTTTTTATTTTGAAATAATCCAGAACAGTGTATTTTAAAGGAATAAAATGTTATGGGTATGGCTAAAGTCAGGTATCCTGTATGCGTTTTCTCTTTTTCAAAATGTGACACTAATCAAGTTGGTGGGTGTCATTCCTAGACAAATTTCTCTACTTTTACTACATATATATTTATAGCTATAAACAAAACATACTATTGTGTGTTTTAAAATTTGCATAATGATGTTCTGCTGAATTCATCATTTTGTAGCTTGCTTTTTCACTTGACAAAATATTAGTAAGATCTATACATATTGACTCTTTTGCCTCTCATTGATTTTAACTGCTTTATAGTATTTCACTGTGGGGATATACTGCCATTTATTTATCATTCCCCTACTAACAGATATATTGCTTCTGCTTTTTCACAATTACAAACAGTGCTGCAGGGACTACCTTTGAATCCTTGTGCATGTGAGCAAAGGCTTGCCCAGACAGAAAATACTTACAGTTAATTCTTCTACATATTGTCAATTGCTCTCCAAACTCAGTGTTCCAATTTCCACTTCACCAGCAGTGTATAAAAGTTTTCCATTATTCCACAGTCTAGCCAATTTTTGATGTTACCAGAATTATTACATTTTGGACACAAATGGATGAGAAACTATATATCATTTTAAAATTTGCATCTCCCTAATACATCCAAATTTAAGCCTCTTTCAGTTTTGTTTGTTCAAAAATTAGTCTTTAGACATTGCTCTTGAATGATGGTTTAGCTGGGTATAAAATTCTGGGTTGACAGTTATATTTCCTCTGCATTTTGGAGATATTACACCATTATCTTGTAGCCTCTATTGTTGCTGTTGAAAGATTTACTGAAGGTGTCTTTGGAGGTAATTCATTCCTTTTCTTTGGTTGATTATAGTATTTTGTCATGATATTTGGAATTCTGCAGAGCCACTATGATTTGGTGTCTAGATATGTATCAGTTTACTTACCCATTTAAGACTCTTTGTAAATCTTGAATCCTTGATACATGAGGATCCACATATTTTTAAATCAATTCCAGAAAACCTCAAGCTATTATCTCTTCAGATTTTGCCTCTTTATAAAATTTCCTCTATTCTTTGTTTCTGGAACTCCTTTTATTATTTGTTTGTTTGCATTTTTATTGGCATATCATCATTGTACATATTTTGGGAGTACATGTGATATTTTGATATGTGTATATAATACATAATGATCAAATATCCATCACCTCAAATATTTATATTTTTCCTGTGTTGGAAACATTACAATTCTTCTCTTTTAGCTATTTTGAAATCTATAATAAATTATTGTTAACTATAATTTCTCTACTGTACTATTGAATACTAAAACAATTTTTTTTAAGAGTCAGGGTCTCACTAGTTTTTCCAGACTGTTCTTGAACTCCTGGGCTCAAGCAGTCCTTCCACCTCAGCCTTCTAAGTAGCTGGGATTTAGAACTTATTCCTTCTATCTAGCTGTATGTTTTTACCCAGTGGAAGTTCTTTCAGATAATATCCTCATTCTCTCATTCTATCCTCTGAGTCTCTAAACTGCTCATAATTTCTATTTCTTTTGCATTTTGGGCAATATTCTCAGATCTAGCTTTCATTTTATTTGTCTTCTCTTCAGTGTGTCCAATAAGACTTTTTATCTACCAATTTAATTATTATTATTCTAATTTTTCCAAGTTATACTTAGTTCCTTTTCACTTCTACCCTATTTTTAGCTCCTTCTTTTAGCGCTTTGATATTTTTAAACATTCTTATTTTTATTTCATATTAGAATTTTTATTTTCTCATGTTGCTGGGGCTTTAATCTTTCTGATTGTTTTAATTTATTTTTGTTTGTCTGTTTGTTTTGAGACAGGGTGTCACTCTATTGCCTAGCCTGGAGTGTCATAGTGCAATCCTGGCTTACCATAGCCTTGACCTTCTGTACTCGAGTGATCCTCCCACCTCAGCCTCCCAAGTAGCTGGGACTATAGGCGTGCGTCACCATGCCCAGCTTTTTGGGGGGTATTTTTTGTAAAGACAGAGTTTTACCATGTAGCCCAGGCTGGTCTCTTACTCTTGGGCTCAAGTGATCCTCCCGCCTTGGCCTCCCAAAGTGCTGGGATTACAGGTGTGAGCCACTGTACCTGGCCTTCCCTGGTGCTTTTATTTCCTCTCTCATGGTTGCTTATTTCCTTGTTTGTTTTGTAATTTTTTATGGTTAACTCATCTTTGTCACAGCTTGTTTTTCAATGAGAAAACAAGCAGTCCAGATTGTGGAACCATTCTTCCACAAAGCTTTGCAAGGCACTCCAGAATATCCTGGGCAGGAGTTGATTTTCATGTTAGTTTCTTGATTTGTGGGTTTCTGGATAAATGCTAGTGAATTTCTGATATTAATTCAAACCTCAGATCCAAACAAGGCACAGGCCTGAGGTTTGGATGTTATCAGGGGAGATTTTCTTTTTAAATTCAGGCAAAGAGGAGATGCCACGTTGTTCCCTCACTCTGCTGATCGGCAGACAGTTTTCTAGCAAATCTTTCATGGAAGGTTGTCCTTCCTTATTTCATGGGTTATCAAAATGCATGGGTATAAAACCCCACACTGAAGCAGCTAAGTTACTATGATAGCCACCCCACCCAAGGTCAGTTATAGCATCTTTATAATTTCATATAGCAGCTTCTGTGTCTTCAGTTTTTCTTATTCTTGTAAGTACCTCCTTTCTTTCTTGGGAACTCAGCTATGCATTTATCACAATTATATATATATAATTATATAGAATCTCCCAAAAATATATATATATATATATATAATTGAAACAGGGACTCACTGTCACCCCGGCTGGAGTGCATGGCACGGTCATAGCTCACTGCCGTCTCAAACTCCTGTGCTCAAGCGATCCTCCCTGCTCAGCCTCCTAAGTAGCTGGGACTACAGGAGCATACCACCACACCCAGCTGATTTTTAAATATTTTGTAGAAACGGGGTCACGCTATGTTGCTCAGGCTTGACTTGACCTCCTGGCCTCAAGCAATCCTCCTGCCTCAGTCTCCCAAAGTGCTGGGATTACATGCATGAGCCACCCCACCCAGCCAATTTTTGGTATATTTTGTCCAGCATTCCAAAGTGTTTGTAGCAGAGGTTTTTCTGGTTATCTTACACACCATCCTGTTAAAGAGGTATCTTCTTAACCTTCTTAAGTTTCAATTTCTTTATTTAGACAGTGGGAATATTGTCCTTTCTACAAAGAATTATCGGGACTAGGTAAGGATTTAAGTAAACAATCTAACCATGTGGTAAGTGCACCATAAATGCTAACAATAATGATTATTATTACACTAATATCATATGTACTCTTTTTCCTTTTTTTTTTTTTTTTCCTAGACCAAGTCTCACTCTGTCACCCAGGCTGGAGTGCAGTGGCATGATCTCGGCTCACTGCAACCTCTGCCTCCCGGGTTTAAGCAATTCTCCTCCCGAGTAGCTAAGATTACAGGTGCCTGCCACTATACCTAGCTAATTTTTGTATTTTTTAGTAGAGACGGGGTTTTGCCATGCTGGCCAGGCTGGTCTCTAACTACTGACCTCAAGGGATCCACCTGCCTTGTCCTCCCAAAGTGCTGGGATTACAGGCGTTAGCCACCACTGCGCCTGGCCTTCTTTTTCCTTTTTGTTGATGTTTTTATGTAGCTCAGCATGAGGCCTTTGAAAATAAAATAGCCCATTTTCTCTCACTGTAAGTTGCAATCTTTAATTGCACCAAATTCCTCCCGAGAAGGAAGTGGCAGAAAGGCAATAAAATGAGAAGTGAGTGCTCTTATATTGTGTGATTTACATTAACATACATTATCTCATATCACCCCTATCATAACCCCATGATGCAGGATATTGTAATAGTCAGGATGGACTAGGTTGCACTTTGGAAACAAACAGTACCAAGGTTTTAGCAGGTTAGGCCAACACAAGTTCCTGTCTTACTCCTGCTTCATGTGCAATGCTGGTCAGTGGCTGAGCATCTCAGGGCTCCTTAGGGTGACTCATGCCTGTAATCCCAGCACTTTGGGAGGCCGAGGCGGGTGGATCACTTGAGACCAGGAGTTCAAGACCAGCGTGGCCAACATGGTGAAAACCTATCTCTACTAAAAATACAAAAATTAGCCAGGCGTGTTGGCACACGCTTGTAATCCCAGCTACTCAGGAGGCCAAGGCAGGAGAATCGCTGGAACCTGGGAGGTGGAGGTTGCAGTGAGACAAGATGGTGCCACTGTACTCCAGCCTGGATGGCAAGTGAGACTCTGTCTCAAAAAAACAAAAAACAAAACAGAGTTCCTTAGGGACAGAAGTTTCACCATCTGGCAGCTGTGGGATGCCTGGGAAGTTGCGTGTGGACCTTTTACGGCCTCAACCTCTTATAACTTAACTGGTGCAAACAAATCATATGACCATGGTCTGCTCTAAGGGAGCAGGGAAATGTAGGGAAGAAAATGGGGCATTTAGTCACTACATTTGTCTCTGTCACCCTCAAAATAGAAAGAAAGAAATTAGCTTTTTTTTTTTTTTCTGGAGACAGAGTCTCGCTCTGTCACCCAGGCTAGAGTGCAGTGGCATGATCTTGGCTCACTGCAACCTCCGCCTCCTGGGTTCAAGCGATTCTCCTGCCTCAGTCGCCCGAGTAGCTGGGATTATAGGCACCTGCCACCGCACTCAGCTAATTTTTGTATTTTTAGTAGAGACGGGGTTTCACCATCTTGGCCAGACTGGTCTCAAACTCCTGACCTCGTGATCCACCCACCTCAGCCTCCCAAAGTGCTGGGATTACAGGCATGAGCCACTGTGCCCGGCCTTTTTAATTTTATTATTTTTTTAAAGAGACAGGGTCTTGCTCTGTGGCCAAGCCTATAGTGGAGTGGCGTGATCATAGCTCATTGCAGCCTTCAACTCCTGGGTTCAAGCCATCCTCCTGCCTCAGCCTCCTAAGTAGGTGGGACTACAGATGCATGCCACCATGTCCAGCTAACTTTTTTTTTTTTGAGACAGTGTCTCGCATTGTCGCCCAGGCTGCTGGAGTGCAATGGCGCGATCTCAGCTCACTGCAACCTCCACCTCCCGGGTTCAAGTGGTTCTCCTGCCTCAGCCTCCCGAGTAGCTGGGATTACAGGCACACACCACCACCCCTGGCTAAATTTTTGTATGTTTAGTAGAGAAGAGGTTTCACTATGTTGGACAGGCTGGGCTCAAACTCCTGACCTTGGGATCTGCCCACTTCAGCCTCCCAAAGTGCTGGGATTACAGGCATGAGCCACTGCACCTGGCCCCAGCTAACTTTTTAAAGTGTGTGTGTGTGTGTGTGTGTGTGTGTGTGTGTGTGTGTGTGTAGACAAGGTCTCGCTGTGTTGCCCAGGCTGGCCTTGAACTCCTGGCCTTGAGTGAGCCTCCCACCTCAACCTCCCGAGGTGCTAAGGTTACAAATGTGAGCTACTGCACCTGGCACTAGAAATTAGCTTTTATTTACACCTTCTAAGCATTCACACTGTGCCTGGTTCAGGTCTTACATTCTCTTTAGACTCTCAGCAATGCTGCGAGGTAGCTTTGCTGATGGAGAAACAAACTGTGTCTCAGAGACATTAAGGAACTTATGCAAGATGCCATGCTGAAGAAATGAATTAGTAGCTGTGCCAAAATTTCACCCCACATCCTATACTTCTTATTTTATTATTATTATTATTTTTGAGGCAGAGTCTCCCTGTGTCGCCCAGGCTGGAATGCAGTGGCGTGACCTTGGCTCACTGCAACCTCTGCCTCCCAGGTTCCAGCGATTCTCCTGCCTCAGCCTCCTGAGTTGCTGGGATTACAGGTGCCCACCACCACACCCGGCTAATTTTTGTATTTTTAGTGGAGACGGGGTTTCACCATGTTGGTCAGGCTGGTCTCGAACTCCTGACCTCGTGATCTGCCCACCTCAGCCTCCCAAAGTGCTGGAATTACAGGCGTGAGCCACCACGCCGGGCCCTTTATTATTATTTTTAGATGGAGTCTTGCTCTGTCACCCAGGCTAGAGTGCAGTGGCACAATCTCGGCTCACTACAACCGTCATCTGGGCTCAAGTGATTCTCCTGCCTCAGCCTCCCGAGTAGCTAGGATTACAGGTATGTGCCACCATGCCTGGCTAATTTTTGTATTTTTATTTAATTAATTAATTAATTTTTTTTGAGACAGAGTTTTGCTCTTGTTACCCAGGCTGGAGTGCAGTGGCACAATCTCGGCTCACTGCAACCTCTGCCTCCTGGGTTCAAATGATTCTGCCTCAGTCTCCGAAGTAGCTGGGATTACAGGCATGCGCCACCACGCCTGGCAAATTTTTGTATTATTAGTAGAGACGGGGTTTCACTATATTGGCCAGGCTGGTCTCAAACTCCTGGCCTCAAGTGATCCACCTGCCTCAGCTTCCCAAAGTGTTGGGATTACAGGCGTAAGCCACCATGCCCGGCCTCACATCATATATTTCTACCGGGGGAGAGAAAGAGTCAGAAAAAAAGAGAGAAGCATACATGGAGGAAGGAGAGAGAAGGCCAGAGGTCAGCTCTGCACACGCCGGTGCTGAGAGGTGATGCTGCCTCACCTGCCTGAGCCCTGGGAGCAGCCAGGTTCCAGCTCACCTGCGTGAGGTGCTCCCAGAGGACTTTCACATCAGGCCAGACACATGCATCTTTGGAGACACATTTTGACATCAGGCATGAATGCTGAGTGACAAGTATGAGTTTGGGTCTTTTGCGTCATAGGCTATGATGCTGCAGGGGCAACCAAGACTCCCCTGGGACACACGCTTGTGAGCTAATGGACCAGAAAGGGTGTGATCCTCATAGTCGCTTCCTTCTCTGTGCCCCCAGTAGCTTGTTCTGGCCTCTGTTACAGGTCTTGCCACCCAACTCCAACTCCCCTGCCTATGGCTGCCTTTGTTTACCTGCCGTCATCTGATCTCTGCATCCCCAGTGCCCTGGACAGGGTCTGGCCCTGAAGAGGCCTCAGGAAAGGCTCTTTGGTGGGACAGATGGACAATTCTGGCAGAAACCTGTAGGTGCTGGGGCTACAGGTGTTGGGGGTGGGAGCAGTGGGAGGCAGAGGGCTGAGATGAGCCGAGGCCCAGCTGGGATGAGCCGAGGCCCAGCCGCGGCAGCCATGTGACCTTGGGATTGTCCCATCCTGTCTCTCAACCTCTGATAGTGGTGTGGGGTGTATAGTGATCTCAGCGGAGGCCGGGCACGATGGCTCACATCTGTATTCTCAGCACTTTGGGAGGCCGAGGCAGGTGGATCACTTGAGGTCAGAAGTTTGAGACCAGCCTGGGCAACATGGTGAAACCCCGTCTCTATTGAAAATAGAAAAATTAGCTGGGCACGGTGGCGGGCACCTGTAGTCCCAGCTACTCAGGAGGCTGAGGCACGAGAATCACTTGAACCTGAGAGGCAGAGGTTGCAGTGAGCCAAGATTGCAGCACTGCACTCCAGCCTGGGTGACAGAGTGAGACTGTCTCTTAAAAAAAAAAAAAAGTGGTCTCAGATTCTCTGGGATTTTCTGGGATTTTCGGATCCGTCTTCACCCTCTGGGCATAGTTGACCCTTGGGAAGGGAACAGTCAGCGATCTTCAGTTTCACAAGGGGACTAAGCTCAACTGTCCATTCCACGTCCCCCACAACCCCACAGCCTGAGGCTGTCCGTGTCGTACCCCATAGGGAGCTCTGAAGCCCGGTCTTGGGGTTCACAGGCCAGCCTCAGCAGAGACATTGAGGACAGTGGGGGCTCCAGGTCAGACTTGCACAGGCAGGTCCCTGCACAGGCAGCTTTGCGGTGGCGGGAAGGGCTGGAGACAGCCCTCACCCGCCCGCCCTGGCCCTGCCGTCAGCAGCTGCAGGGAAGAGGACCGGGCGCATTTATAGAATTCCTGCCTGCAAAGGCCATGCAGTTGTTTTAAATTAGCATACAAATCGACATTAGTGTAGTACATCTGTTGTTAATCCACATCCCGGTGGAAGGGAGATGCCAACACGCCTTTTATTAGGCACGTCGATCCCATAATGTCCTTTCTCCCTGCCTTTGTCTTCTATCAGAGTCTGTAATGGGTTCCAGGATGTCTTTTATTTTGCTATGGACCACGTTTCCTCCTGCCCAGCGGATCAGAAACGTAATGGATTCCAGGATGGAATTTATGTTCCTTTGGAATCAGACCCTGTACGATGAATTCTAAAGCCTTCGGGCAAATCTCCAGGGAGGCCGTGGCCCTGTGTTTGCCCCCATGGTCATCAGACAGGCACCGGGAACCCGGGCACAGTCCCAGGGCTGGAGGGGGAGGAAGGGAGCCTGGGCCGACAGCTCCCAATTAAGGGAATTCCAGGCAGGCGTGGGAGGAGAGGCCAGGGGTGCTGGTGGAGACAGACAGGGAAGCTGGGAAGATGCAGGGCGGGGAGGAGGGGGCACAGATATTCTAGAAACCCAGGAACCGGCAGCACCAGTGTTTCCGGGGCTGGTCACAGACACTGGACACCAGTTTGCGAGGTCCTGGAGAAAAGGACCTTGACCCTGAGTATCCCAGCAGGCCTGGGGAGGAGGGCAGGGTGTTGTGAGCCAGAGACTGCCCTTGGGGCTAACCAGGCCGGGACTAAGATACCCAGCTTTACCCTTTGCTCATGGCATGGCGCTGGAGAGTCACTGTCTCTTGCTGAGGCTTGGATTCCGTAGCCTGCACCCCATCACCCCGTGTCAGCACCAAGGGCTCCCCAGCCAGCATGCCTCCTCTGCCTGCTACCAGGCCTTCAACCAGTTTCCTCGGGTTCTTTCAACCCCCTCTCTCACGACATGGCTCTCGGTGCCCTCCCCGCCATCTTGGCTCCTTCTAGGGCACACTCGAGGGGCCCCATCTCTCTCAAGAGAAGGACTCAAACCATCCATGAAGCTGGGGCTGTGGAGGGCAGGGTCCAGGACTCTCCTCCCACCTCCGAGATGCCGCGCTCCTGTGCAAACCTGAGACCCTCGGCCACTCTGGCCACCACTGTGTCCCCAGGGCCTCCAGTCCTCCAGCCAGCCCTGTGGTTGGCCACCCTGCCCGTAAGATAAGCCCACGCCCTATCACTGGGGCTGGAGGGGCTCTGAGCAGAAAAGATCACCTTCAGGGGCAGGTTTGGCCCCCACCACAACACTGATTTTCCAGACCACAAAGTGAACCCACCCTGCACCCACCGGCTATCACAGTATCGTTTTTTATTTTGTTATAGAGATGGGGTCTCACTATATTGCCCAGGCTGGTCTCAAACTACTGCAGTGTCTTTTACATTGAAGCCTTTAAAAAAATTGTGATTAGGCTGGGCGCGGTGGCTCACGCCTATAATCCCAGGACTTTGGAAGGTCAAGGCAGGCAGATCACGTGAGGTCAGTAGTTCAAGACCACCCTGGCCAACATGGTGAAACCCCCATCTCTACTGAAAAAAAAAACAAAACAAAAAACAAAAATTAGGCAGATGTGGTGGCGGGTGCCTGTAATCCTAGCTACTGGGAGGCTGAGGCACAAGAATCGCTTGAACCCTGGAGGCGGAGGTTGCAGTGAGCTAAGATCGCGCCACTATACTCCAGCCTTGGTGACAGAGTGAGACTCTGTCTCAAAAAAAAAAAAAAGTAATTAAATATACATAAAATACATTTTAACATTTTAATCCGTTTTTAATTTTATTATATATATATATATATATATATATATATATATGCACGCATTTTTTTTTTTCCAGAGTCTAACTCTGTCACCCAGGCTGGAGTGCAGTGGCGCAATCTCGGCTCACTGCAGTCTCTGCTTCCTGGGTTCAAGTGATTCTCCTGCCTCAGCCTCCTGAGTAGCTGGGATTATAGGCACCCGCCACCACGCCCGGCTATTTTTTGTATTTTCAGTAGAGACAGGGTTTCACCATGTTAGCCAGGCTGGTCTCGAACCCCTGACCTCAGGTGATACTCCCTCCTCGGCCTCCCAAAGCGCTAGGATTACAGGCGTAAGCCACCGCGCCCGAACTTTAACCAGTTTTAAGCGTTCAATTCAGCCGTGTTAGGTACCGTCACACTGTCGTGCAGCCATCTCCACTGTCCATCTTAAGAACTTTTTCATTGTCCCAATTAAATTGCAGACTTTTAAAGGAGGAAAAAAAAGTTTATTGTGTGTGTCCTGTCTAGCGCACTCTTCCAGGTTAGCTGTACCTTTTATTGTCTTTGAGCCAGTTTACAGCTCTGTAAAGTTGTGCAGTAATCATGAGAATGGATTTTTGTCCACGTTCCTGTAAGTTAATTGTGTCCGGTGGAATGCAATTGGATATTGCCCTGGGGACAAACCTGTTTCGCGTCTATTTGTAAATTCACAGCAGCATTCCGTGTTTGCCTTCAAGATCCCGTGCTTCTACGAATTTGCCTTTGAACCGCCCATGGCATCTGTCTGCTTTGTTCCCTCTTTGATTAATGTGTTAAATAAAATCTTTGACACATGTTCATTTTCTACTTGTATGAGAGCCGTAATTTTTTTTTTTTCCTCTTGTGGGAATCAGTCCTTTAACAACAGGACTTTAGTCTGTGGGATTGGAGGAGCTGTGGTTTAACCCCTGAGATTCCTCAGCCAAAGGCACTGTCCCACATGAAGTTAGAATATGTGGAGTCCAGCTAGGGAAAGAGGTGCCAGATATATTCCATCCTCTGTCACCCTAAGAGCAAATGACAGTGATTCTGTGCTCAGCCTGACCAGAGCTGCAAGAGACCTGAGAGCCTCTCTCCAACTGGCTCATGTTGTTACAGGAACAGGGTCCTGATCCAGACCCCAAGAGAGGGTTCTTGGATTTCACACAAGAAACAATTCATAGCTCACCTCAGCTTCGAACTCCTGGGCTCAAGAGATCCTCCTTCCTCAGCCTCCTAAGTAGCTGGAGGTATGCACCACCACAATCAGCTATTTTCTTTCTTTCTTTCTTTCTTTCTTTCTTTCTTTCTTTCTTTCTTTCTTTCTTTCTTTCTTTCTTTCTTTCTTTCTTCTTTCTTGTCTCTCTCTCTCTCTTTCTGTCTCTTTCTTTCTTTCTTCTTTCTTGTCTCTCTCTCTCTGTCTCTCGCTTTCTGTCTCTTTCTTTCTTTCTTTCTTTTCTTTTCTTTTCTTTTCTTTTCTTTTCTTTTCTTTTCTTTCTTTCTTTCTTGATGGAGTCTTGCACTATTGCCCAGGCTGGAGTGCAATGGCCCGATCTTGGCTCACTGCAACCTCCGCCTCCCAGGTTCCAGCGATTCTACTGTCTCAGCCTCTCAAGTAGCTGGGACTACAGGCACCTGCCACCACGCATGGGTAATTTTTGTATTTTTTAGTAGAGATGGGGTTTCACCATATTGGCCAGGCTGGTCTCGAACTCCTGACCTCGTGATCTGCCCACCTCGGACTCCCAAAGTGCTAGAATTACAGGTGTGAGCCACCGTGCCTGGCCTTTTTAAAATTTTTAAGTAGAGACAAAGTCTCAGTCTGGCTATGTTGCCCAAGTTGGCCTCAAACTCCTGAGCTCAAGCGATCCTACCACCAGGGCCTCCCAAAGTGCTGGGATTACAGGAATGAGCATTGTGCCCGGCCAACAGTCCATTTTTTATGGGCGGCCCATGATAAAGCAGAGAGGCAGGCCAGGCACAGTGGCTCACACCTGTAATCCCAGCACTTTGGGAGGCCGAGGTGGGAGGATCACCTGAAGTCGGGAGTTCGAGACCAGCCTGACCAACATGGTGAAACTCATCTCTACTAAAACTACAAAAATTAGCTGGGTATGGTGGCACAAGCCTGTAATCCCACCTACTCGAGAGGCTGAGGTACAAGAATCACTCGAACCCAGGAGGTGGAGATAACAGTGAGCGGAGATTGCACCATTGCACTCCAGCCTGGGCAACACAGTGAGACTCCATCTCAAAAAAAAAGGTGGGGCACCATGGACCATGGCTCATGCCTGTAATCCCAGCACTTTGGGAGGCCAAGGTGGGCGGACCACCTGAGGTCAGGAGTTCGAGACCAGCCTGGCCAACATGGTGAAACCCTGTCTCTACTAAAAATACAAAAATTAGCCAGGCATGGTGGTGGCCACCTGTAATCCCAGCTACTCAGGAGGCTGAGACAGGAGAATTACATGAGGTTGCAGTGAGCTGAGATCACGCCACTGCACTCCAGCCTAGGGACAGAGAATGGCTCTGTCTCAAAAAAAAAAAAAAAAAAAAATTAGCTGGGCATAGTGGCACATGCCTGTATTCCCAGCTACTCAGGAGGCTGAGGCACAAACATTGCTTGAATGTGTGAGGCAAAAAAAAAAGCACTATTACCTTAAGCCCTGTGAGCCTCAATTTTCTCACCTGAAAAATGGGGATGATTGTGCATGCTCCCCCCTGCACGGCATGGTCAGCTGTGTTTGAAGCCACCTTCAACTAGATCATGAGAGCTGGTTTTGTGTATTGCCTCCCAACTCCCGTGCAGGGGTGTCGTATTGGTGGCTTGAAATTGGCCATGCTGGGAGTATTTACACCATGGAAATTGACAGACACTACAGAGAGCTGGTTGTTAAACACTTACCAGCACACCATTGGTGGCCGTCCCAAATGTGTGGTTGTGTTACAAGAAAGGGGTCCCAATAGAGACCCCAAGAGAGGGTTCTTGGATCTCACACAAGAAAGAATTGAGGGCAAGTCCACAGTGCAAAGCAAAAGCAAGTTTATGAAGAAAGTACAGGAATAAAAGAAGGGCTACTCCACAGACAGAGCAGCCCTGAGGGGTGCTGGTTGCCCATTTTTATGGTTATTTCTTGATGATATGCTAAACAAGGGGTGGATTATTCATGCCTCCCCTTTTTAGACCATATAGGGTAACTTCCTGGTGTTGCCATGGCATTTGTAAACTGTCATGGTGCTGGTGGGAGTGTAGCGGTGAGGACGACCAGAGGTCACTCTCATCGTCATCTTGGTTTTGGTGGGTTTTGGCCGGTTTCTTTACTGCAAACTGTTTTATCAGCAAGGTTTTTATGACCTGTATCTTGTGCTGACCTCCTATCTTATCCGGTGACTTAGAATGCTTTAACCATCTGGGAATGCACGCAGTAGATCTCAGCCTCGTTTTGCCTAGCTCCTATTTAAGATGGACTTGCTCTGGTTCACATTCTTCTGATAGTTGGAGGACCTGGCATTTGGGATGCATGTCCCCTCTGAGGTGTGGGAACTTTGGTACAACAGGATGGGTGGACAGGCTGGGGTCCTCTGGGGAAAATCCTGCTGGGATGGAATGATGAGGGCAGGGTGCTCACCTGGAGGCCGAGACAGTGGGGGCCAGAGGAAGCCTGGATGTTGAATTTAAGAGGGTGAGAACTGAATCCTCTTGGAAGTGACATTTCCTGCTCTTTCCTCTTGTCCAGACAGTAGAATCTTGACGGAAAACTACTGTTATTTTCCCTTAAGAAAAAGCAATAGATAAAAATAATAGCAAAAATCACACGGAACATGATGAGGATTTGCCACTGTTTCTTGGGGATCCTCTAGGTATGAGGTGTGGTGGGCAAACCATGGCCATCAACTACTGTCAAAATTATTATTTTACTTTAAAACGATTATTATTTTTTAAAATACAGTTGCAGGCCGGGCGCGGTGGCTCATGCCTGTAATCTCAGCACTTTAGGAGACTGAGGCAGGAGGATCACCTGAGGTCAGGAGTTCAAGATCAGCCTGGCCAACACGGAGAAACCCCATCTCTACTAAAAATACAAAAATTAGCTGGGTGTGGTGGTGGGCGCCTGTAATCTCAGCTACTCAGGAGGCTGAGGCAGAAGAATTGCTTGAATCCCGGAGGTGGAGGTTGCAGTGAGCTGAGATCATGCCACTGCACTCCAGCCCGGGCAACAGAGCAAGACTGTGTCTCAAAAAATAAATAAATAAATAAATAATAAAAATAGAGATGGGGTCTTGTTCTGTTGCCCAGGCTGGAGTGCAGTGGTGTGATTACAGCTCACTGCAGCTTCCAGCTCCTGGGCTCAAGTGGCCCTCCCATCTCAGCCTCCAAAGTAGCTAGAGCTACAGGCGTGCACCACCACGCCCAGCTAATTTTTGATAGGGGTCTTGCTGTGTTGCCCAGGCTGGTCTCAAACTCCTGGGCTCAAGTGATCCTCCACTTTGGCCTCCTGGAGTGCTGGGATTAGAAGTGTGAGCCACCGCACCTGGCCCATTGTCAGATTTAGTCCTCAAACAAGATGGAAATCATCATTCCCCTTTCACAGAGGAGAATAAGAATGGGGAAGAGAGGTTACTTTATTCAGGGACATTCAGCCGGGAAATGTCAGAGCCAGGATCTGTCTCAAGCCAAAGTGTGTCTTTCCCCATCTCACTGCAAGAAGCTAGGACGGACCAGGCTGCCCACCCCCTTCCCCCTGCCCTTGCCTCCCTCCCCACCCCGCCCACTCTATCAGACTGGCCACTCTTCCCTCCTTCCTCCATGCTTAGGCCCCAATACTCCACCCTTACCCCTTCAGTGTTTGCCTGGCAGGCTCTAGTCCATCTGCAAAGGCTCAGCTCAGAAGTCCCCGCCTCCATGAAGCCCTCCTGACTACTGGGTTCCTGCAGAGCTGGCTTTTGCCATTAGTTCAAGTCCTCACCACACTAGGTGAGAACAGCTGTCACCTTGGCCAGGGCTCTTCGCTTGTGGACCTCTTTGGCCGTCTGCTGAATCTGTAGACTCTTTCTCAGAACGGTATTTTTAAGTGCATAAAATGAGCTATGAGGATTATCAATGACCATGAAATACAGTGCATCGGAATTTTGTTTTAAAAAATCAAATTATGGCCGGGCGCGGTAGCTCACGCCTGTAATCCTGGCACTTTGGGAGGCCAAGGTGGAGGATCACGAGGTCAGGAGATTGAGACCATCCTGGCTAACACAGTGAAACCCCATCTCTACTAAAAAAAAAAAAAAAAAAAAAAAAAAAAAAAAAAAAAATTAGCCGGGCGTGGTGGCGGGCATCTGTAGTCCCAGCTACTCGGGAGGCTGAGGCAGGAGAATGGCGGGAACCCGGGAGGTGGAGCTTGCAGTGAGCTGAGATCGTGCCTCTGCACTCCAGCCTGGGCAACAGAGCGAGACTCTGTCTCAAAAAAAAAAAAAAAATACAGAATGATGTGTGTGTTTCTTTCCTAACACAAACAGCAAGATCCCTCAGTAAGGCTGACAACTTTCAGAATGTTGGAGTAGGAATGAGCGGGAAAGGTATTTCAAGACAGTGGCAATAATTGTGTGAATTCGATTGGGAATGAAGACACAGGTACTTCTACTTCTATTGCATTGTTGTTTTGTTTTGTTTTGTTTTGTTTGAGACAGAGTCTCTCTGTTGCCCAGGCTGGAGTGCAGTGGTGTTAGCTCACTGCAAACTCCGCTGTCTGGCTTCAAGCAATTCTCCTGCCTCAGCCTCCCGAGTAGCTGGGATTCCAGGCACTTGCCACCATGCCCGGCTAATTTTTGTATTTTTAGTAGGGATAGGGTTTCACCATGTTGACCAGGCTGGTCTCGAACTCCTGACCTCAAGTGATCTGCTGGCCACAGTCTCCCAGAATGCAGGGATTACAGATGTGAGCCACTGCGCCTGGCTGTCTATTGCATTGTTGATGTTGTTGTTACTACATTCATAATAGGAAGAGATGCTAAATCGCAGTTTGGTGAAAGTAAAGGCGTAGTTCTATTTCCCATCAAAGTTCACCCATCCCTGATTTCTATCCTTGGACCCTGGCTAAGAGCCTAGGTTACAGACTCAGAGCCCCTTGAGGGGCAGGATTGAGTTTCGTCTGCATTTCCAGCCAGGTTTGCACATTGCAGACAAGCTGACTACAGCCAATCATGCAGGTTTGATGAATGGGTGAGAGAGTGAATTAAGTCAAGGAAGCCACAGCAGGGGGCCCAGCCCGCTCCTCCTCCAGTCCCAGCTCTTCCAGCTGCACTTGTTTAATGGTATGAACGTGACTTGGCTTGGTCCCGGCGCCATGGCTGGGAGCACAGGCTGCCCAGAGCGTACACTGTAGGTTGGAAGTGAGACCCTCTCTCTGAATCAGTGCCTGAATGTGTGCTGCCTAGAGTTGGTCGTGATTCATCTCCTCTATAGGGAGAGGGGCTGCCTTCATCTCAGCCCTGGGCTTCCTTCCCCGTGGCTTCCAAACCCTCCCCCTGGCGAAAGGCAGCCTGAAGGAGCTGCTGCGGTTTAAGAAAGTAATTGACCTGATATTATTCTGGCCTGGAGAAAAAGAGCCTGAGTGTTGTCTTAAAGAGGCATTACGTTATCTGCTGAGAATGTCAGGAGATCAGGGGGATCGGTGCCCCCCTCCCACCTCAGGTAGAGGAGCCATCAGTCCCAGCTGGAACCCAACACACAGGGCTAGAGCTTTATCTGCCTGAGGCAGCCAGGTTGTCCGGCAGAACAGGTGCTGGAGACCCTGGTAGTCAGAGCTTTCCAAAACATGTTGACTTGATTTCCCTCTCTTTCCAAGAGAAGCTGTCGAGCAATTCAAGCTTCCAGGGCACCTCTGGCGGGGGGATTTGGTGCATGGGCACAGGCAGGGGCTATGTATGGGCAGCCTGGGGAATTTTTTTTTTTTTTTTAAGATGGAGTCTCGCTCTGTCGCCCAGGCTGGAGTGCAGTGGCATGATCTCGGCTCACTGCAAGCTCCACCTCCCAGGTTCACGCCATTCTCCTGCCTCGGCCTCCCGAGTAGCTAGGACTACAGGCACCCACCACCATGCCAGGCTATTTTTATTTTTTATTTTTTTATTTTTGGTTGAGACGGGGTTTCACCATGTTAGCCAGAATGGTCTCAATCTCCTGACCTTGTGATCCGCCCACCTCGGCCTCCCAAAGTGCTGTGATTACAGGCGTGAGCCACCGCGCCCGGCCAGCGTAGGGTATTTTTGCCACCACATCTGGCATCTGGTCACTCTGTGCCTAGGGCCTTCAAAGTCCTCACACATAACCAGAAACGTGGCTCAAGGCCGGGCGCAGTGGCTCACACCTGTAAGCCCAGCACTTTGGGAGGCCGAGGCGGGATGATCACATGAACCCAGGAATTTGAGACCAGCTTGGGCAACATAGTAAGACCCTGTCTCTACAAAAAATAAAAAAAATTAGCCAGGCCTGTGGTACCAGCCACTTGGGAGGCTGAGGCAAGAGGATCACTTGAGCCCAGGAGATTGAGGCTGCAATGAACCATGATTACAACACTGCACTCCAGCCTAGGCAGCAAAGCGAGACCCTGTCTCAGGGAAAAAAATAAAAAAGGCGGCTTAGCATGACTAGGCATGGCCCAGTTCCCAGCGGCCCACGTCTCCTGGCAAACCAGATGTTGCATTTCCCAAGACCATCTGCTTCCATCCAGAGTGGAGAACTCCTACTGGTCAGAGTCTAAAGGCAGCTGATTCCTGGACCAGTCAGCTGTGGCCAGGGCCATGGGGTTAATGCCCGGGTAACTGAATAGGTTCATTGCCCAATGCACACAGCAGGTCAATTTACCAAGACACCAGATTGCAGCAGAGAAAAAGGTTTAATCATAGCGTCACTAAATGAGGAGATGGGAGGAAACCTCAAATCTATCTCCCTGAGGAGTTTGGGGCTGGGGTTTGGGGGTTTTGGAGTGGGCCGAAGTGTGGAGATGGTTGATGGCTGGAAGAGTGCAGGGCGAGGTCCTGGGACTGAGAGGGGAAGAAGCTGCGTTCTACGCTCATCCTCTTCCTCTGTGGGGTCTTCAAACTCCACAGGAAAGGGGTGCAGATCTAGACCCCAAGAGAGGGTTCTTGGACAGGGGCGGTGGCTCACCCCTGTAATTGGGAGGCCAAGGCGGATGGATCACTTGAGCCCTGGAGTTTGACACCAGGCTGGCCAACATGGCGAAAACCCATCTCTACCAAAAATACAAAAATTACCCAGGCGTGATGGCGCATGCCTGTAATCCCAGCTACTCAGGAGGCTGAGGCAGGAGGATCACTTGAACCTGGGAGGTGGAGGTTGCAGTGAGCCGAGATAGTGCCATTCAACCTGGGCAACACAGTGAGACCCTGTCTCAAAAAAAAAAAAAAAAAAAAAAGAATTCAGGGTGAGTCTGTAAAGCGAAAGTAAGTTTATTAAGAAAGTAGAAGAATAAAGTCCAGGCCCAATGGCTCACGCCTGTAATCCCAGCATTTTGGGAGGCCGAGGCGGGCAGATCACTTGAGGTCAGGAGTTCGAGACCAGCCTGGCCAACATGGTGAAACTCCGTCTCTACTAAAAATACAAAAATTAGCTGGGTGCAGTGGTGTGTGCCTGTAGTCCCAGCTACTTGGGAGGCTGAGGCAGGAGAATCACCTGAACCCGGGAGGCAGAGGTTGCAGTGAGCCAAGATCAGGCCATTACACTCCATCCTGGTGGACAAGAGCAAAACTCCATCTCAAAAAAAAACAAACAGAAATAGTTCTGGAAACATGACATGTGACCCAGGGAGCGGGAGGCTCCTCCTGTGTCAAGTTCACCCTATTTTGACTAACATGTACTGAGCACCTTGAAACCCAGGCACTGGGCTGAGCCTCTTAAAGGTATTTAATCCTGGCCACATGCAGTGGCTCATGCCTGCAATCCCAGCACTTTGGAAGGTCAAGGAGGGTAGATTCCTTGAGCCCAGGAGTTCGAGACCAGCCTCGGCAACATAGCAAAATCCTGTCTCTACAAAAAATACAAAAAATTGGCCAGGTGTGGTGGTGCATGCCTGTAGTCCCAGCTACTCAGGAGGCTGAGGTGGGAAGATTACTTGAGCTCAGGAGGCTGAGGCTGCAATGAGCTGTCATTGCACGATTGCACCCCAGCCTGGGCAACAGAGCAAGACCCTGCCTCAGAAAAAAAATAAATAAATAAAAGGCCAGGCGCAGTGGCTCACATCTGTAATCCCAGCACTTTGGCAGCCCAAGGTGGAAGGATCACTTGAGCCAAGAAGTTCAAGACCAGCTTGGGCAACATAGCGAGGCCCCATCTTACAAAAACATTTTTTAAAAATTTGCTAGGTGTGGTGTCATGCACCTGTAATCCCAGCTACTTGGGAGGCTGAGGCAGGAGGACCACTTGAGCCCAGATGTTTGAAGCTTCAGGGAGCTTTGATTGCACCACCGCGCTCTAGCCTGGGCAACAGAGCGAGACCCTATATTCATGAGTGTTGCAATGAGCCAAGTAGTGGAGGTTGGCTTTTGAAGGCAGAAAAGGACTGAGAAAAGCTAACACAGAGAACAAAAAGCCAATTGGTCATTTCAAAGTTACTTTTCTTGTAAAGGTTGAAGCAGAGGATGGCTTCGTCATCATGCAGGCTAAAACTGGCCAGTTCGGCTATTGTCTCTCTCGCCGGATTTCTCAGCAGGTCGGATAAAGATCTTAGTTTCTTTTTGGTGATGTGAATCTTAGCATGAGTGACTCCATTTTGGTTTGGTCTGTTGGAGCCTAGGGCAGGAGTTCAGTCCAAACCAATGACCTCTTTCTTATCAGTTTCATGTAACACAGAAAAAGTAAAGCCAAGGCTGCCCCCAGTGCTGAGTTCCTCAGGGCTCCCCCTGGACACACAACATCCTGCCTTTGGGGACCTCAGAGTTACACCAGAATGATAGAGAGAGGAGACCCAGGTGTGCACAGCCCGCAGAGTGTGGCATGAGCACTGCGCAAGAATTGGGAGCCCCGGGTTCTCACACTGGCTCTGAGCACCTTGGTGAGCCTTGAGCAAGTGTCCGATGCCTCTAAGCGTTTGTTTGCCTTTCTTTGCATGAGAAACAGTGACCCTGCCAGCGACACCAAGGCTGTGGATGCATGTAGTGGAGTCTCCACTCTGCACACTCTGGATTTATTTCGTGATGTTGCTTTTCATTTAGAGAAGGTCTTTGAAACAAGCAAGCAGTGAGATGTTCTTCTAGACATGTATGTTGCAGGCTTTGGTGAAATTCAACAGGATGTTTTCCCAAGTCAAAGGCTATTGTTGTTGGGAGACGCAGGCTGGAGAGGATTTCCCCAGGGTTTGCAAAGGCGAGGGAGGCTTGGTGCTGGCTCCCCACCGCGCACGGCACCCCTGAGAATCTGGTCTTCATCGAGCGCTCTCAGGCACGGCGTGTAAGCCGATCCCCGCACAAACTGTGCATTAATGAAAGTTTTGACAAAGAGATTTCATTTTGGAGCTCACGTTCCCTGAAGGGTTTGTAATAATTGTACTTGAAATGGAGCCATTCGGCCTCAATGCTTTCCAGATTGGGGGCGCGAGGCATAGCCCATCCCGGGAAGGTCGGCTGGGGAGGGGGAGGCCGCAAGAGGTGCCTTGGCTGGAGCTCGCGGGGATCCCTGGCACTGGCTGACCTGGGGACTGTGTGTCCACAGCCTCGACCTTCTGCATCCTCCCAGCCATCACGAGGTGGGCGTTAGGACTCTTGATTTAAAGCTGAGCACAGGGCTGGGCACATTGGCCCACATCTATACTCCCAGCACTTTGGGAGGCCAAGGTGGGAGGATTACTTGAGCTTGGGAGTTTGAGACCAGCCTGGGCAACATGGTGAGATCCTGTCTCTACAAAATATATAAAAATTAGCCATGGCCGGGTGCGGTGGCTCACACCTGTAATCCCAGCACTTTGGGAGGCCGAGGTGGGTGGATCACCTGAAGGTCAGGAGTTCAAGACCAGCCTGGCCAACCTGGTGAAACCCTGTCTCTACTAAAAATACAAAAATTGGCTGGGCATGGTGGCGCATGCCTGTAATACCAGCTATTCTGGAGGCTGAGGCAGGAGAATCACTTGAACCTGGGAGGTGGAGGTTACAGTGAGCTGAGATTGCACCACTACACTCCAGCCTGAGTGACAGAGGGAAACTCTGTCTCAAAAATAATAATAAAAATAATATTAAAAATAAAAATAAAAAAATTAGCCAGGCATGGTTGCATATACCTGTGGTCCTAGCTAATCTGGAGGCTGAGGCAGGAGGATCACTTGAGCTCAGAAGGTGGAAGCTGCAGTGAGCCATGTTGTTCACATCACTGCACTCCAACCTGGGTGATAGAGGGAGTCCCTGCCTTAAAAAAAAAAAAAAAAAGCACCTTTGTTATGGTTTCCTGTGCTCCCTTTAAAATGTATTCAGGCACAGTGGGTAGGGGCAGTGTTCTACTCTTACCCTTGAGTGGAAACTGGACATTCCCATAGCCATTTGACAGTCAGTTGAAGTCATAAGCTATGATGCATCAATTAGCTGTCTTGTTCTATGGAATAAGCAAAACTCCAAACTTGGTTCAGCATTGAACCTGCCCCTTCTGCATTTGGGGCCTGCTATTGTGGCTGTTTGGAGTAGGCTGGGGCATGCGTGCCTTCTCTGCCATTGCAACGTCCCCGCCTCTCTCGCCACCCCTCCTAGCCTTTCCAGGGTTGAAGCGGGGATTGCCGGGAGGGGGGGCAAGTTGAGCAGGACATCTGTACTTGCTGTGGTCTCTCCTCCTCTCTGGGCTACAAGGCTCATAGCTGCCTTTCTCTTTGGAGGGACACCCCTACCCCCATCTCGATCCCAAACACTTGGCAAGTGCACTTCCTTCTGGCCGTTGCTTATGGTTTTTTCAACATCCAGGAGTTTGGAGACCACCTCCCAACTTCTCCTCTGCTGATGTCTGTTCATTACACTGGACAGGAGGTGATGCCCTGGCCAGCTTGCTGTCTGCATGGCCCGCATCTGATCTAAAATACCAGACCAGGCGCGGTACCTCATGTCTGTAAACCCAGCACACTGGCAGGCCGAGGCGGGCAGATCACCTGAGGTCAGGAGTTCGAGACCAGCCTGGCTAGCATGGTGAAACCCCATACCTAAAAAAAACCCCACAAAAATTAGCTGGGCGTGGTGGTGGGCACCTGTAGTCCCAGCTACTCGGGAGGCTGAGGCGGGAGAATCACTTGAACTCCGGAGGCTGAAGCTGCAGTGAGCCGAGATCGCGCCATTGCACCCCAGCCTCGGCAACAGAGCGAGACTCTGTCTCAATAAATAAAAAAATAAAAAAATAGATAAAAAAAGAAAAGTGCCCTGATTGTCTAAATGAGGTTGTTAGAAATGCTTAGGAACCACCGGGCGGTGGCTCACGCCTGTAATCCCAGCACTTTGGGAGGCCAAGGCGGGCGGATCACGAGGTCAGGAGTTCAAGACCAGCCTGGCCAACAGGGTGAAACCCTGTCTCTACTAAAAATACAAAAAAAATTTAGCCGGGCATGGTGGTAGGCGCCTGTAATCCCAGCTACTAGGGAGGCTGGGGCAGGAGAATCGCTTGTACCGGGAAGGCGGAGGTTGCAGTGAGCCAAGATCGAGCCATTGCACTTCAGCCTGGGCGACAGGGCAAGACTCCGTCTCAAAAAAAAAAAAAAAAAAAAAATGCTTAGGAACCTGCCAGTTGGAATAATCCTGTGGAATCAGGGAGTAAGTGGGTTGGGGGCCACGAGAGTCATTGGCTAGGAGACACGCATACATCCCCATGTCGGCCCCAGGCCTGTTCCAGCTCCCATGGCCACTGTGTTGGGCCTGGGGTACCTAAATGCCTCCGCAGCAGTGGTGGGGCAAGGCCAGGAGGAGCTCAGAGGTGACACCCCTTGAAGATAGCCAGTTTCTTCAGCTCCAATATCTTCCCCTGCTTCTGCCATATTCACCAGACACCGCCTCCAGGAAGCCTTCCCTGGTCTGTCCAGATGGAAGCCAGGTTCCCTCCAGGAGCTGCCCCTCTTTTCAGCCCTTGTCACTCTCTGCCTGTTGTTTCTGCCCCAGGCCTGTATCCTTTGCGCTGTGTCACACTCCATTTGAGCAAGATGGTCACTGGGTTCATCCCCATGGTGCCCAGCACAGGGCTTTGTCCAAAGGGGTGCTCAGACTCTTGGAGGTGCATGCTCATAGAAAGTATGTGTGTGTGAGTGTGCGCCATGGGCTGTGTGTGTACATGAGCTGTGTACAAGCGTGGACTATGTGTGCAAACACAGGTTGTGTATACAAACAGCTGAGTTTGTGTGCATGTGTGTGCATGCATGGGCCCTGTGTGTACATGGGCTGTGTGTGTGCATAGTGAGTACATGTACATGGGCTGCGTGTGCAGCTCCAAAATCTTCCGCCCTTTCTTCCAGATTCACCAGACACCTCCTCCAGGAAGTGTTCCCTGGTCTTTCCAGAGATGGAAGCCAGGCTCCCTAGAAAAATCTAGTTCAAAACTATGCTTGAAGACCGGGTGCGGTGGCTGACGCCTATAATCCCAGCACTTTGGGAGGCTGGGGCGGGCAGATCACCTGAGTTGAAGACCAGCCTGGCCAACAGGACGAAACCTTGTCTCTACTAAAATTACAAAAATTATCTGAGCATGGTGCCACATGCCTGTAATCCCAGCTACTCATGAGGCTGAGGCGGGGGAATCACTTGAATCCGGGAGGCGAAAGTTGCAGTGAGCCGAGATCGCACCACGGCACTCCAGCCTGGGCGACAGAGCAATACTCAGTCTCAAAAAACAACAACAACAACAACACAAAACCCAGCTATGCTCAAGAAAAATACACATGGGATATATTGCCCCTTCCAAAGCCTTTGAGGTCATTTGGCCCAATCCCCTCTTGTTCTAATGGGGAAACTGAGGTTCCAAGAAGGGATTGGGCTTTCTATACTAACAGGTCCCAGACTCAGAAACTCCTGCCAAGCTGGAGGCTAAGGCCCCTCAGGGACTGGCAGGTGCTGTGGAGAACACAGGACCGGGGCCGGAGTTGGGCTGGAGCTGGGCTGGAGCCCCACTGTCAGGGGGGACCCATGAAAGGGGCTGTTCCACTGCAGCCTGGGAGGGTGGCTGGATTGGGAGCCCCCTCCTCTGACCCAATGTGGGTGGGTGGCTCAGCCCATGGGAGTCTCAGCTCACAGGGTCTGGGGAAGCATGCCCCCCTCTTGTTGCCATGCTCCCCAAGCGGCTGTCCAATCTCTTCTTGGGCACTTACAGGAACGGGCACTCCCTCCTTCCTGGGGGCTGCCTGGCTCTGTGCTGAAAGCTCATTCTCTAAGGGGCGGGAGCTGCTCTACATGGTGTCCGCCCAGTGACTTTGGGTCCTGAGGTGGGGCCCATCTGCTGCCTCCTCCTTCTCAGGGTGAGCTGCCCAGTCCCTCTGTGGCTCCCCAGGGCCCAGCCTGCCTGCTGCCCCCAGAACCTTCTCCAGCTCATCTACCATTGTGAAGAATAGAGCCTGGGCCTCATATACGCAGTTACTCCTGTTACATGCCTTTGTTGTGATTTCTTCTCTCATCAGTGATGCACCTTCCTCCCAGGCCCCAGAACTGGGTGTTGGGGCAAGGTCTGTGGGGTCCCCTCTCGCCTCTGTTCTCTAACAATGCACGGTGCTGGTGACAACAGGACGGTCACCACCTCCTGGTTTGTATGTCTCAGAAATGATGGTTGGAAAATGAAATATAAACAGCACTTCTCAAACTGTCCCACATGCAGGAGTCACCCTGGGGGGTCCTATTTAAATGCAGATTAGGATTGATAGGTCTGGGACAGGGCCTGAGTGTCGCCCTACCCTGCCCTGCCTTGTCACCCAGGCTGGAGTTCAGTGGTGCGATCATCACTCAATTGCAGCCTCAAACTCCTGGGCTCAAGGGATCCTCCAGCCTCAGCCTCCCAGGTAGCTGAGACTACAGGTGTACATCACCACACCTGGCTAATGTTCGTATTTTTTTAGAAGCAGGGTCTTGCTATGTTGTCCAGGCTAGTCTTGACCTCCCGGCCTCTAGTGATCATCCCACCTCGGCCTCCCAAAGTGCTGGGATTACAGGCGTGAGCCACTGTGCCCAGCTAAGGGTCTGCATGGCTCACAAAGCCCCAGCACCTGCAGACAGGGGGTCTGAACCACACAAGATTGCCTCAAGGGAAGGTGCTGGAACTTTTGTTTCAGTCCTGAAGTCACAGGCACTGGTCAGGTTTGTGAGCAGGGAGGTGACACCTCCAAGGGACATGAGTAGGGAGCAATGGCCATTCTCCTCCTTGGAGAGTCCCTTGTTAGAACCTAGGCCTGCCACTTCCTGTTTCACAGTAGTTCAGTATTTATGGTAACTTCCAGGAAGGAGACCATGTGTCACGCCTGAGCTGACCCTTTCTCTCTGCAGCGAGCTCAGGATGTGGGCAGGCGACCCTGAGCCCAGCAGGGCCCTCCATCTGCAGGTGTCCCCCAGCTCCCCAGTGTCCCTGAGCTCACTACCCCAGCTGAGCCCCAACACCTCTTTTTTTTTCTTTGGGGACACAGTCTTACTCCATCACCCAGGCTGGAGTGCAGTGGTGCAATCTCAGCTCACTGCAACCTCTGTCTCCTGGGTTCAAGCGACTCTCCTGTCTCAGCCTCCTGAGCAGCTGGAATTACAGGCACGTGCCACCACACCCCACTAATTTTTGTATTTTTAGTAGAGACAGGGTTTCACCATTTTGGCCAGGCTGCTCTCAAATTCCTGACCTTAAATGATCTGCTCGCCTTGGCCTCCCAAACTGCTGGGATTACAGGCATGAGCCACGGTGCCCGGCCCACTGGCACCACCTCTTTGCCCCATGCTGACCCTCTCATGTTGGGATTAGGGACCAGGGCCAACCTCCTCCCCTGTCTATGCTCGCCTGATTCGGGGACTTCCGCCTCGCTCCTCTCCACTCCAGAGGCACCAGGGCTTCTGTCTGAGCTGTGACCCCAAAGTTGCTGTTGACAACTGACATGTGTCCCGGGGCCTGTGATTTAGAAAACATCTCACCTCTGCCTCCGCCATCTCATTGGTCCTTCTCCAGGGCACCCAGAGGCTGGCATTGTTATGAGGATTTATGTGAATTTTTTACTTCCTTGTCGTCCACACGATGCTGCTGAGTTCAGAGCGATTCAGTGAATTTTCCACTGTCACCGGCCATGAAAGGCCAGAGCCTGGACTCTTGGTTGTTGCCCAGACTGTGTGTGTGTGTGTGTATGTGTGTGTGTATGCCTGTGTGTGTCTGTGTCCATTTATGTGTGTGGGCTGGGCACGGTGGCTCACGCCTGTAATCCCAACTTTGGGAGGCTGAGGCGGGCAGATCCCTTGAGGTCAGGAGTTCCAGACCAGCCTGACCAATATGGTGAGACCCCATCTCTACTAAAAATACAAAAAATTAGCCGGGTGTGGTGGCGAACGCCTGTAATCCCAGCTATTCCAGAGGCTGAGGGAGGAGGATGGCTTGAACCAGTGAGCGGAGATGGCGCTATTGCACTCAGCCTGGATGAAAAAAAAAAGTTATGTGTGTGGATGAATGCACGTGGGTCTGGGTGTGCATGTGTGTAGATCCATGTTGGGTGGGTGTGCCCGTGTATGTGAGCACTCTCTGTGATTGTGCAGAAGTGTGTATGTGTGTTGTGTGTGTGCATGACTGTGAGTGTGCATGAATGTGTACGAGTGTGTTGTGTGTATGCATGAGTGTGATGGGTGTGTGGGCACTCTGTGTGTGCATGGGTGCATGTGTGTGCCTAGGTGTGTGCATGAGTATGACCACTCCATGTGTGTGCATGACTGTGAATTCACTTTGTGTTTGTGTGTACATGAGTATGTGTGTATACTTTTTTTTTTTGACGGAAAGAGGAGTTTGTTAAGGAGTATTAACTCACAGGATCACAAGGTCCCACAATAGGCCGTCTACAAGCTGAGGAGCAAGGAAGCCAGTCCGAGTTCCAAAGCTGAAGAACTGGGAGTCCGATGTTCGAGGGCAGGAAGCATCCAGCATGGGAGAAGGATATAGGCTGGAAGCCTAGGCCAGTCTAGTCTTTTCACATTCTTCTGCTCGCTTTGTATTTTGGCCACACCGGCAGCTGATTAGATGGTGCCCACCCAGATTGAGGGGGGTGGGGTCTGCCTTTCCCAGTCCACTGACTCAAATGTTAATCTCCTTTGGCAACACCCTCACAGACACACCCAGGATCAATACTTTGCATCCTTCAATCCAATCAAGTTGACACTCAGTATTAACCATCACAGCTGCCTTCTCTTATAAGACGGGGAAACGGAGGCCCAGCAGCCCAGAGATGGACAGACATTTGCCTAAGATGACACAGTGGTATTACAGACTAGACCCTGAGTCTCCTGGTCCCTCCCAGCTTGTTACACCTTCGAGGACCCTAGGACAGGAGAAGCCACACTCTAAGCTAGAACCCGTCCTCACACCACAGCCCTTGAATTCTCCTTCTGTCCTTTCCCTCTGCCCGAATGGGGTCAGTGGAGGGAATGGACTCTGGGTGAAATCACACCCATTCAGAGCCTTTGGGACAAATATTTGAGAGTCACCAATTACCTGATCATCAAAGACATGCCTTTAACTTCCTGACTGTCCCGGTTGTTTGGGCGGCCAGGAGGCCCCCTGGAATCCCCACTGTCACTGGCATATTGCAAGCACATGTTTTCTGCACACAGAGCTGCTCACAATAAACCAACGCTGAAAAGCACATTAAAATGAATCGGAGAAGAGAGAGTCACTTTGTAACATGCTTTATTTTATTTTGTTTTTGCCTTGGAAAGGAGCATGTTTTGGCTGCCAATCAAAGAGCTGGTGGGGGCCTCTTAGCAGAAACCAAACGGGTCCAGATTAGACCTACCCAGCCCACCCCCTGGGACAGTGGCTCTGGCTCCAGGGAGCTGAGAGGGGCCCCGAGACCAGGGGTGAGCTGCAGGGCTGGTCTAGAAACTGGAGATCCCGGGTACCAGCCCTGAGCTCTGGGACACTGGATCCCTTTTCTCCTTTTACCTAGCCTCCGTGTTCCTAACTGCAGAAGAGGTTCCCTGACTGTATTTGCTCCTTCTGATTAGTCAGTGGGCACCACGGTCCCTAAGGAGAGTGCATTTCTCATAACAGCTCTGCAAGATGGTTTGGACCATCCGGGGATTTCCAGCCAGAGTGCTGTTACTTTGCATGGATTGGTCACAAGCTGAGATTCATACCTTTCTGTCCAATCCCTCTCCAACTTCCCTCTTAGGTGTGCTGTCTGCAGCCTTCTCCTCCCTGCACACATCCCAAAGCAACTCCTCCCCACTCCCTAGAACCACTCCTTTTTTTTTTTCCCTCACTCTATTGCCCAGGCTGGAGTGTGGTGATGTGATCTCGGCTCACCGCAACCTCCGCCTCCCGGGTTCAAGCGATTCTCTGGCCTCAGCCTCCTGAGTAGCTGGGACTACAGGTGTGTACCACCACGCCTGGCTAATTTTTGTATTTTTAGCAGAGACAGAGTTTCGCCACATTGGCCAGGCTGGTCTCAAACGCCTGGCCTCAAGTGATCCGCCTGCCTCGGCCTCCCAAAGTGCTGGGATTACAGATGTGAGCCACGGCGCCCGGCTTTGCCTAGAACCACTTCTAATTCTCCTTGCTCAGTGAAAAACACTACTCCATCTAGCCAATCTGCTGTTGAAATCAGAAACCTCAAAGCCTCAACTCTCTCCTTGTGACCCTGTTGCAAGGGATCCCCAACATCCCCTGGATTCTTCTGTCTCTACAGCCCTCTCTAATCCATCTCCTCTTTTCTGCCCCTCCTGGCTTTGTTTTTTGTTGGGTGGGGGGAGCAGGAGACAGAATCTTACCCTGTTGCCCTGGCTGGAGTGCAGTGGTGTGATCACAGTTCACCGCAACCTCCACCTCCCCGCCTCAGGTGATCCTCCCACTTCCCCATCCTGAGTAGCTGGGACCACAGGCACACGCCACCATGCCTAATTTTTAGTGTTTGTAATAGAGATGGGGTTTCTCCGTGTTGCCCAGGCTGGTCTCCAACTCCCGGGATTAAGTGATCCTCCCTCCTCCACTTCCCAAAGGTTGGGATTACTGGCGTGAGCCACCACAAAGTGGCCCATTTTCTTACCTTAGATCTCACCCACCTATCAGAACTGTCTCAGCAACCTCCGGTCTCTCCCCACCAAGAGCAAGCAGAAATCTAAACATTCCCCTTCCCTGTTTGAGACCCTTCTGGACTTTCCACCCCACCTGGATATCAGCCAAATAGCACCGCCGCTGGTCCCTGTGGTTTCTTTGTGCAGATTAAGGAAAAAGTGCCCCTTCCTCAAGGCACGTGACTGCCATCTGCTGGAAAACTGCTGTAATATATATAAAATTATGAGGACCATGATATGATGGCGCCCTCTAGGGTTGTGCAAACACAGCATCCTGAATCTCACAGCCTCCTGGCTTTCAAGAGCCTGATGGCCCTCCAGCCTCATGTCTTCCACTCCTTGTGCCTGCTCACATCTTCTCTTCCACTGATCACAAGCTGTTTGAGGCTCTCCAAACACACTGGAGCATGGAGGTGGAGAATGTGGACTTTGGAGACAGAATCCCAGCTCCGTCATGTAACTGTTACAAAATTCCTTAACCTGGCCAGGCGCGGCGGCCCATGCCTATAATCCCAACAGTTTGGGAAGCCTAGGAGGGAGGATTGCTTGAGGCCAGGAGTTCAAGACCAGCTTGGGCAACACAGCGAGACCCCATCTCTACAAAAAATAGAAAAATCATCCAGGCATGGTGCACACCTGTAGTCCCAGCTCCTCAGGAGGCTGAGGTGGGAGGATCGCTTGAGCCCGGGAGTTTGAGGCTGCAGTGAGTCGTGATCACACCTCTGTACTCCAGCCTGAGCAACAGAGATAAAACTCTGTCAAAAAAAAAAAAAAAAAAAAGATGATGGTCTTAACATTTAGGGTGGCATGAACCAACAACCCTCCCTTCCCACCCCTCCTTGATAATCAGATGAAACATTGGCCCCTCTCTCCTAAAGCATGCCCGGGCACAGAGAATCTTATTTACAGGAACCCTCAGAGGATTCTCCCATCACTCACGAAACCTGGCCGTAAGGTGTTTCAGCTCAGATGAAGGAGGAGAGACCCCTAATCTTTGCTGGGTGTCATTTCACATGTGGAAGTGGTCACTTTTCAAATTCAGGTCTTTACCTTCCCACCTGTATTAGTTCATTTTGTGTTGCTATAAAGGAATACCTGAGGTTGGGTAATGTATACAGAAAAGAGGTTTGTTCCAGCTACTCAGCCAGGAGGCTGAGGCGGGAGGATCCTTTGAGCCCAGGAGGTCGAAGCTGCAGTGAGCTATGATCGTACCACTGCACTCTAGTCTGAGTGAGGTTTACTTGGCTCACAGTTCTGCAAGCCTGGCACCAGCATTTGCTCAGCTTCTGGTGAGGCCTCAGGAAGCGTTTACTAGTGGCAGAAGGTGAAGGGGGAGCTGACGCGTCGCATAGCAAAAGAGGGAGCCAGAGATGGGGGAGGAAGAGGTGCCAGCTCTTTAAGACAACCAGGAGGCTGGGCATGGTGGTTTGTGTCTGTAATCCCAGCACTTTGGGAGGCCGAGGTGGGCGGATGATTTGAGGTCAGGAGTTTGAGACCAGCCTGGCCAACATGATGAAACCCACGTCTCTACTAAAAATACAAAAGTTAACCAGACGTGGTAGCAGGCGCCTGTAATCCCAGCTGCTCAGGAGGCTGAGGCAGGAGAATAGCTTGAACCTGGGAGGCGGGGGTTGCAGTAAGCTGAGATCGTGCCACTGTACTCCAGCTCAGGCTACAGACTGAGACCCTGTCTCAAAAAAAAGAAAAAAGAAAAGAAAAAAAGTACAGAAAACAGCCTCTGATTCCCTTCCTCCTCCTTGCACCTAGAGCAATGGCATCTCACTAAGGCTGGTAAACTCACTAATGGGATGCCAGTCTGGCCAGGGATCACTGGTTCTTGCTGCCAGATGAAGAGTGGGGCTGCAGAGGTACAGGGCAGGGTTCATTCCCACCCCCAGAATGGTCTAGGCCCGGCCAACATGGGTGAGTTGAGGCCCCCAGCAGCTCAGGGTTTGGCTTCCTGGCCTCTTTCAGCACTGGGGGCTCTTTTATTTTTTTTTGACGGGGCCTCACTCTGTCACCTAGGCTGGAGTGCAGTGGTGCGAGCTTGGATCACTGCAACCCCTGCCTCCCAGGTTCAAGTGCTTCTTCTGCCTCAGTCTCCTGAGTAGCTGGGACTACAGGTGTGCACCACCATGCACGGCTAATTTTTGTATTTTTAGTAGAAACGGGGTTTCACCATGTTGGCTAGGCTGGTCTCGAACTCCTGACCTCAGGTGATCTGCCAATCTCAGCCTCCCAAAGTACTGGGATTATAGGCATAAGCCATCGTGCCCAGTCTTTTTTTTTTTTTTTTTTTTAAGAGGGTCTCACTCTGTCACCCAGGCTGGAGTGCAGTGGTGCAATCATGGCTTACTGCAGCCTCCAATTCCTGGACTCAAGTGATCCTCCCACTTCAGCCTCCTGAGTAGCTGGGACTACAGGCAATCATCACCAAGCCCAGATAATTTTTGAAATTTTTTTGTAGAGATGTGGGGATCTCACTATGTTGCCAGGCTGGTCTCAAACTCCTGGGCTCAAGCAATCCTCCCATCTTGGCTTTCCAAAATGCTGGGATTACAGGCGTAAGCCACTGCACCCGGCCTCTCAGAGGAGCCTTTTAAAGATGTAAATGAGATCATGAAATCGCCCTCCCTGAAACTCAGTAATTCCCTTCACTGTGATAAAAGTCCCCTCCTGGGCTCCGCAGGTAAGGCTGCACCTCATCCCACGTCACACACACCTTTGCTCACTACCTGCCAGCCTTTTCCCTGCCTCAGGGCCTTTGCACCTGCTATTCCTGCCTTCTGACACAGCTGCAGAGACAGGGCGAGCCTGAGGCTTGGGGCTGAGTCAGGCTCACTGCAGCCTCAAATTCCTGGGCTCCAGTGATCCTCCCACCTCAGCTTCCCATGTAGCTGGGACTACAGGTGAGCACCACCATGCCCAGCTAATTTTCTAATTTTTTGTAGAGAATGAGGCTGGGAGGGGGTCTCACTATGTTGTCCAGGCTGGCCTCAAACTCTTGGCTTCAAGAGAGCCTCCTGCTTTGGCCTCCCAGAACATTGGGATTACAGGCGTGAGCCACTGTGTCTGGCTAATGGGGGCTTCTCTGAGCGAGCCACACAAGGTGATTCAGAGCACTTGTGCATCTCACTTTTTTCTTTTTCTTTCTTTCTTTTTTTTTTTTTTTTTTGAGACGGAGTCTCGCTCTGTTGCCCAGGCTGGAGTGCAGTGGCACGATCTCGGCTCACTGCAAGTTCCACCTCCCAGGTTCACGTGATTCTCCTGCCTCAGCCTCCCGAGTAGCTGGGACTACAGGCACCCACCACCATGCCTGGCTAAGTTTTTGTATTTTTAGTAGAGACAGGGGTTTCACCATGTTAGCCAGGATGGTCTCGATCTCCTAACCTCATGATCCACCCGCCTCGGCCTCCCAAAGTGCTGGGATTACAGGCATGAGCCACCGCACCCGGCCCATCTCACTTTTTTCAAAAGTATTCCCATCTGAGTTCAAGTCGACATCAGGTGGTGGCGCACGGGCAGAGGCCCTCTCCCTGCCTCCCTTGGCCTGGCCACACCAAACCCTTTAGAAGGCTTTGACTTGGGAAAGCATAACCCACTGGACTCGGTTTCAGGGCTGGGTCTCCTGGATGCTCAATGTGAATGCTAGTAACTGAACTCCCAGAACAAATCCTGATTCTCAAGGGCAAAAGTGGCCTGGCTGGTCCAGGGGCTGAGCCCTTGTGAGTTCCGTTAAGCTATCCTAAGAAAAGGCGGCTCAGAGCCCTGCTCTAGGCTGAAGGCAGACAGGACCTGCTGGTCCCTGGCCATGGTAGTCACCAAGCGCCACACGTGGACAAGAACGTTTCAAGTCCCAGCACATAGGATTGTCCCCTGATCTGGCCAGTGTGGCTGATAGTATTCATGTGACTACTTGCAACCTTACAAAAAGGGGCCCATCAGAAGTGTTTCCCCACAGGCCAACAAAAGGGAGGACCCCGGTTCTGCTGAAGTCCAATTCTGCCAGGACTGTAGGTGGGAGGATTGCATAAGCACAGGAGTTTGAGACCAGCCTGGGCAACATAGTAAGACTCCATCTCTACAAAACCCCCCAAAATTAGCTGGGCATGGTGGTGCACACCTGTAGTCCCAGCTACTCAGGAGGCTGAGGCGGGAGAATTGCTTGAGCCTACTTAGGAGTTTGAAGCTGCAGTGAGCTATGATCACACCACTGCACTCCAGCCTGGGCAACAGAGTGAGACCCTGTCTCTAAAAGTAATAATAATAAATAAAATGAAAGACACAACCGAATTCATAAGGCAGGAATGTGCTCTAGGTGCCCCAGTTACCAGAAGCTAAGGAAGCAGAGGGTTTCGCTGCTGGTGCTGTGGTCACCGTGGAGGTCGGGGTGGAGTGAGAATATTGGTCTTGGTTTACCCCTGAGTCAGCACAGGGGAGGAGGTTGGGCTCCTCTGTTGCTGAGTTAGGGCTATGACTTAGTGGAAGAGGCAACTCAGGAAAGCCCACTGGCTCATGGAGGCAACAAGAAAACTTGTCCATCTTCTGTGTACTCTGGATGGGGAAAATTTGGCTGGAAAAAATCAAAACCTAGCCAGGTGTGGTGGCTCACGCCTGTAATCCCAGCACTTTGGGAGGCCAAGGTGGGAGGATCACTTGAGACCAGGGGTTCGAGATGAGCTTGGGCAACATACTGAGAGCCCTGTCTCTACAAAAAAATAAAAAATTAGCCAGTGTGCGGCATGTGCCTTCCTGTAGTCCAAGCTACTAGGGAGGCTGAGGCAGGAGGGTCGCCTGAGTCCAGGAGGTTGAGGCTGCAGTGAGCTATGATCGTGCCACTGCACTCCAGCCTGGGCAATAGAGCAAGACCCTGTCTCAAAAAAACAGAAACAAAACCTTGGCCTCTACTTCCCACAAATTGGCCCTACCTCTGTGACCACCAAATATTCGGTTGGAGCTATAAATGATTTAGGCACAAACCCCCAAATAAGATAGCTATTCAAATCCAGCAGTGCACCAAAAAAGTAATAGGTCCTTACCATGTAGTTCTTCAGAAAATCTGTTTATGTAATCCACCTCATTCACAGATTAGAAGATAATAGAGTTTGATGAACTTCAACACCTATGCATGATGAAAACTCTTGCTAAACTAGGAAAAGAAAGAAGCTTCTTGGCACATAGATCCTGGCTGCTGCACTCCCCAGAAAGCATTGCACTAGTGTGAGACATTAAAAGCCTCCCTTTTTACAATTTTATTATTATTATTATTATTATTATTTTGAGATGAAGTCTCGCTCTGTTGCCCAGACTAGAGTGCAATGGCATGATTTTGGCTCACTGCAACCTCCGCCTCCTGGGTTCAAGCAATTCTCCTGTCTCAGCCTCTAGAGTAGCTGGGATTACAGGCATGCGCCACCACACCCAGCTAATTTTTTTGTATTTTTGTAGAGACAGGGTTTCACCATGGTGGCCAGGCTGGTCTCGAACTCCTGACCTCAAGTGATCCACCCTCCTTGGCCCCCCAAAGTGCTGGGATTACAGGCATGAGCCACCACGCCCAGCCTCTATTTATTTTATTTATTTTTATTTCTATTTATTTATTTATTCTGAGACAGAGTCGCCCACGCCACTGAGTGCAGCGGCGTGATCTTGGCTCACTGCAACCTCTGCCTCCTGTGTTCAAGTGATTCTCATGCCTCAGCCTCCTGAGTAGCTGAGACTACAGGCATGTGTCACCGTGCCCAGCTAATTTTTGTATTTTTGTATTTTTGTATTTTTTTAGTAGAGATGGGGTTTTGCCGTGTTGGCCAGGCTGGTCTCAAGCTCTTGGCCTCAAGTGATCCACCTGTCTCAGCCTCACAAAGTGCTGGGATTACAGGTGTGAGCCACCGTGCCTGGCCAGAAGCCTCCCTTTAAGGTCATGAATGGGATTTGGAGGTAGTTGTCACAACTTCTACCCAGCATTGCCTTTCAGATCCTAACCTGTGCAATATGTGGAGTTAAAGGAATAAAAGGCAAATTGGAAAAATTTTTATGACAAAAGGCAGTGTTACCACAGCACAAACACATGCTACAGATTGGGAGGAGATATTTGCAAAGCATGAAATTGACGACGGGCTGGTATTGGAAATACGGCAGAAAGAACTCCTATGCATCAAAATGAAAAAGACAGAACAACCTAATAGGAAAACGGGTCAAGGGCATGAATGGGTATTTCCCAGAGTGGGGAAACAGAAATGGCTCAAAAACCTGTGAAAAGATGTCCAGTCTCATTAACAATGTGGAAAATGCAAATTTAAACCACAACAAGGCTCGGCACGGTGGCTCACTCCTGTAATCCCAGCACTTTGGGAGGCCGGGGTGGGTGGATCATTTGAGGTCAGGAGTTCAAGACCAGCCTGGCCAATATGGTGAAACCCTGTCCCTACTAAAAACACAAAAAAATTAGCCGGGCGTGGTGGCGGGTGCCTGTAGTCCCAGCTACTCGGGAAGTTGAGGCAGGAGAATTGCTTGAACCCAGGAGGCAGAGGCTGCAGTGGGCCAAGATCACGCCACTGCACTCCAGCCTGGGTGACAGAGTGAGACCCTGTCTCAAAAAAATAAAAATAAAAATAAAAACAATAAAAAAAATAAACCACAACGAGATTCTGTTTCACACCCACCAGATTGGCAGAGCTGCTGAGGTTTTGGACAGCTGCCTCTCTGGGCCCTGGGGTCTGGAGGAGGAGGGGTGTTGGATGAGTCAGGGGACCCGGGGTTGTCCCCAACAACCCTATTAGGGAGGTTTATTCCTTCCAGCTGGGGCTGGCCGGAGAGCAGGGGACAGTGAGCTATGGCTAGCGAGGCAGTGCTCTTTGGGTCTTACCCCAGGCTCTGGGGGTGGGTGGGGGTGATCCACTGATGTCAGGACCCCCCTCCAAGACAGCTAGATGTGTCTTTGGCTGCAGCGCCTGGGCCCAGCCTGCAGAACTGGCGGGCAGGAGAGAAGGAGAAAGGGGATGTGGGGTAACCGGGCGAGGCTGCCCTTCCCTTGTACTTGGACAGTCTCCTCCTCGCAGAGAATCTGCATCTCCAGCTACCCATCCGCCACCACCATATCCCTAAAGCTCAGAGAGGCTGAAGTGGGGAGATCTAGGCTCCCTTCCCGGCTCCTCCCACGCTCCAGCCCAGCTGTGAGCAGAGAGCAGGCATCAGACACTGAGGCCAGCCTCTGGTTGTCCCAAGTTCTTTCAATGGCTTTGCTTCTGGCCTGAACATCCTCCCATCTGCGCCTTCGTGAGTGCAGCTGGGCTCCCAGAAGCCTGGGATAAGACCAGTGTGGACGCCAGCCCTGCCCACGGGGCAGGAGCTTTCCTGGTTGCTCCAGACCAGTGTCTGGGTGCCGATAAACAAGGCAGACAAGAGCCCCAATTTAGTGGCCTCACTCTGTGCCTGAACAGAGTCTTCTGTCTCCTTCTTGGAACCTGCACACAAACGGTGCCTCTCTGATCAAGGAGAAATTGGTGTTTCTGGATTCGAGACCCTCTCTTACTATAAATTTTTTTTTTTTTTTTTTTTGAGACAGGGTCTCAACAGGGACTCTGTTGCCCAGGCTGGAGTGCAGTGGCGCGATCGGCTCGCTGCAACCTACACCTTCTGGTTCAAGTGATTCTCCTGCCTCAGCCTCCTGAATAGCTAGGACTACAGGTGTGTGCCACCACACTCAGCTAATTTTTGTATTTTTAGTAGAGACGGGGTTTTGCCATGTTGGCCAGGCTGGTCTGGAACTGCTGGCTTCAAGTGATCTGCCCGCCTTGGTCTCCCAAAGTGCTGGGATTACAGGCATGAGCCACCATGTCTGCCTCTTTTTTTTTTTTTCTTTTTTTGAGACAGAGTCTCTTTCTGTCGCCCAGGCTAGAGTGCAGTGGGTTGATCCCTCGGCTTGCTGCAAGCTTTGCCTCCCTGGCTCAAGTGATTCTCATGCCTCAGCCTCCCAAGTAGCTGGGATTACAGGTGTGTGCCACCACAACCAGGTAATTTTTGTATTATTGGTAGAGACAAGGTTTTGCTAGGTTGCCCAGGCTGGTCTTGAACTTCTGGCCTCCAGTGATCTGCCCACTTCAGCCTCCCAAAGTGCTGGGATTACAGGCATGAGCCGCTGCACCCGGCCAGACCCTCTCTTACCTTTTCTGGGCTTGGCCATCTCTCTCCCGTCCTTCACTGTGGGGACAGAACTACCTCTCAGGCATCTGGAAGGCGAGGGGGATGCTTTGTAACACATTGTGCCCCCTGTGGAACTGAGGATTAATTCTTACTTTGGTGTAAATAACTGAGGGGGAAGTAAGGAGTTGCTGCCCTGGGAGGGTGAACCTGGTTTTAGCCCTGGGTTGGCCACCATTCAAATGTGTGATTGTGGCCGTGAGCCACTTAACATCCAGATATCTTTTCTAATCTGTACGAAGAAAGGGCTGAGTGAGATCATTCTAAGATCCTTCTTGTCTTTACAACTGTATGGGAGATTTGCTTTTTTGTTGTTTTTGTTTTGTTTTGTTTTGTTTTTTTAGAGAGAGAAAGAGAGTTTTGCTCTGTTGCCCAGACTGGAGTGCAGTGGCAATAGTCATAGCTCACTGCAGCCTTGACCTCCTTAGCTCAAGCAATCCTCCCACCTCAGCCTCTCGAATAGCCGGGACTACAGGTGCGCACCACCATGCATGGCTAGTTTTAATTTTTTTTTTAGAGGTGGGATCTCACTAGGTTGCCCCACCTAGTCTCAAACTCCTGGGCTCAAGTGATCCTCCGGCCTCAGCTCCCAAAGTGCTGTGATTATAGGCATAAGCTAGTGCACCTGGTGAGATTTGCTTTTTAATATAAGAGTACAAATTACAGCTGTCTTTTCTCAGCCATGCAGTCTAATCCCACATTCTCTAACCAGTTCAGGGGCCCAGGAGACGGCTTTGATCATTCGTGTCTTAAGGGCCAAACAACTGAGGTTCAGAGAGCCGAAAAACTTTCTCAGGGTCACACAGCGTGTCGGGGGCAGGGCCCAGAGAGATGACTAGGCCTTAAGCTATTAGGCAACCACTGTAAAATCCTGCACAGAGGCCGTCATGTTGTTCGAAGGCATTTTAAAGAACTATTCGGGGCAGCAATACACAGAAAGTCTCCCTAAGAAAGAGCCAGATCGTGTTTGGGTGATTTCCCAGGCTGGAAAATCCAGGCAAGTGGAAGAAAAAATTCATCCTTGGTGAAGGTCGGTGCCTGGTAAGGGGAGGGGCCTTGTCGAATGCTCCTCGGATTACCATGGCAACTGCCTCCTGCCAGGAAAGGTGTGATCCTGAGTCTGACCCTGAGACTCAAGGAGTCTCCTTCACTTGCCCCGTGATTCTTCCCTTCCTGTCTCCTTCATCCATCCCATCTCCCGCCTGAGCTGACATCACTGCCCTAGGGAAGCTGAGCTCAGGCTGCCAAATGCCACCAAGCAGGTAGCTTCTGTGTGAGCGCAGCATTCCCCAGAGATGTGGATGGATCTCCTTCACCTCTTCCTCCGTTGGGTGTCTAGGAACCTGGGCAATGGGGCTCTGAGACCTGCCTGCCCATCTGTATTGGTCCGTTTTCACGTTGCTGATAAAGACATACCCAAGATTGGGCAATTTACAGAAAAAAAGAGGTTTAATGGACTTACAGCTCCACGTGGCTGGGGGAGCCTCACAATCACTGCGAGGTGACTTGCTTCTCCTTGCCTTCCGCCATGATTGTGAGACTTCCCCAGCCACGAGAGAGCTTGTGCAGGGTGCAGGGAAACTCCCACTTATATAATCATCAGATCTCGCAAGACTTACTCACTATCACGAGAACGGCACGAGAAAGACCTGCCCCATGATTCAATTGGCTCCCACTGGGTCCCTCCCACAACATGTGGGAATTCAAGATGAGATTTGGGTGAGGACACAGCCAAACCATTTCACCGTCTCTTGCCCATCTTGATCCCAGGGGATAGAAGATAGCTGGGCTGGAAGACAGGGTTGGGGTGCTCCAGGGCTTCCCCCACTGCAGTCAGAGAAGCTTCCCTTCTCCCCGCTTTTTTTTTTTTTTTTTTTTTTTGAGATGAGGTCTTGCTCTGTGTCCCAGGCTGGATTGCAGTGGTGCAATCATAGCTCACTACAGCTTCGAACTCCTGGACTCAAGTGATCCTCCCACCTCGGCCTCCCGAATAGCTGGGACTACAGGCATGCACCACCCAGGCCTAGCTTGTTCTAAAAAACTTTGAGAGACGATGTCTTGCTAAGTTGCTTAGGCTAGTCTTGAACTTCTTGGCTCAAGAGATTCTCCCACCTCTACCTCCCAAAGTACTGGGATTACAGGTGTGAGCCACTGCACCCAGCCTGTCTTTTGTTTTTAAAACTCTGCTGCCATTTCTCTCTGAAAACCCCAATGGCCAGAGAACCTTGCCTGCATCTTGCTGTATTTTTGGGAATTTGTCTGTTCCTTGAGAGGTGATTGCCTCCTCCTGAGCCTTGACCAGTGGGTGCTGCAGGAAGATGAGGCCTCACCTAGTCCCAAGGCTATGGGTGCCCCTCAGCCCTCTGGGGTTCAGAGTGCCTGGCAGTGTCAGGCCGCTCCCCACCCCACCACAGCCTGGAGGCTCCAAGGCTGCCAGCTTTGTTTCATGACCCTTTGAACCTTGACCTTGGGCTTGGAGCACCATTAAGACAAATTCTTTCCCAGTGATGAAGAGCAATGGCAGCGCCAACTCCCCGTGTCCAAGTGGGTCAGGAACCACAGAGTCCATCTCCCCCTGCACTTGGTGTCATCTTTCAGGCCCAGGCGGGGCCAGCTGCCAGCTTTGCGGGGCCCTGGAGTTATTTATGATTTCTTTCTGGATGAGGAAGAAAGGGTTAGAGCACTTGAAGCAATAACTTCAGATGAACAATGCGATCCTCAGAAATCCACCCAAGAGAAGCAATTGAATCGCTGAAACCGGCAAGATAAACATGTACAGTGATGTTCCCCTCTCCTGGTATCCTTGCTGCCCCAAACAACTGCTGGGACTGATCACTTATTTTTGTTGCAATGAAATCCCCGTCAAGTCCTGAGGGACATTCCTGGAAGACTTGAAATCCCTCCACCGAGCACATTGTAACCCAGCTTCCTTCATCCAAGCATCCCCAGCTGTGGGGACCCCAATCTGTCCCCAACGGAGGGCCAAGAAGTACTTGATCCTGAAAGAGTCTCGTCCCTCTATACTCACACCTTCATTCTGGGAACATCTCCCATTCATGGCTGGTCTGAAGGAAAGCTGGTCTATGGAACAGTGTTGCTGATAAATTAATATATTAATTTAATCAAACAGACCTGCCATGACCTGTTACACTTGCCTGTCCAGAAGAGGTGAGCTAAACTCATCTCCAGGTAATCTGTCTGGCAGGTGACACAGGTACAGATATGGCCCCAGGAGGTGTCAGGATCCAGGCACTAATGCTCATGCACCTTTTTGGGAGCTCTCCCGGATGTTACAGTTCTAACTCACTGACTCCTGAGGTTTCCAAAGTGGCCCAAAGCAATCAGGAGCCACAAATTCTTTTTTTAGTTTTTCCCCTAGAGACAGGGTCTCGCTCTGTGGCCCAGGCTGGAGTGCAGTAGTGTCATCATAGCTCACTGCTGCCTCCAACTTCTGGGCTCAAGCGATCATCCCACCTCAGCCTCTCCAACAAAAGGAACCAAAGTGAGCATTAGGAGGCTGCAGAGGGAGAGGCTGCCGGGCCCTGCTGGTGGCTCCCTGCCACTCTGCACAGGCTGCTGAGGCCAGGGGACAGGCTTCCTGCTCTATGCATGTGCACCTTCTGAGATCCCACTCAGCCACTGCCAGCTGGGGGACACTGAACAGGGAGCGGGGTCAGGCACTGGGAACTGCCCTGTGCATCCTCAGGCAGAGCACAGCCCTCTCTGTGCCTCAGCCACCCATAGATCAGAGGCAGGGACCACCTGGACACTCTTTTAAAGCCTGTTCAACCTCGTCATTCTGAGTCAGTAACTAACAGAGCTAGAAGTCACGTCATCTGGGCGTCCAGTGTTCCCTCCTCTCTCCTCGGGAAAAGGAGCTGAGTTTTGCTTGCTGAGAGCAGATGGATCACATCACCGCGGCTCATTCTCAAGCTTCCATGGTGAAACGTGATCCCCTGTGAAGCATCCCAGGCCCTCCAGTCCAGGCAGGGCTACAGGATGAGCAGCCAGATGCCCTGGTTCCATTTCAGCTCATCTGCTCCCTCTCAGTGGCCCTCAGTTTTCCTCCACAATAAAATGGGGCAATAATCCCCTGGTCTATTGCCTGGTCCAGATCTTTACCCTCAGCCTGCAGGGAGTGTCCTTATCTTTAGTCCCAGCTGTTTATCCAGGGAGGATGTGCAGGAAGGGACAAGCTCTCTGTGTGCATGCTGAGTAGAGACCACCACTGCTACATCCAGAAGTCCCCCCAGAGCATCATAAGCTGAAGATGGGGTCTGAAGGTCTCAGGGTATGCTCTTGAGTCAAGCCCACCCAACACCTGCCTGGGGCAGGCAGGGCAGCTCAGCTAGAGACGGTGCAGAACACAGGGTCCTTGGGGACCCTCCCAGCCTCCTGATAGCAGAGTCTTTTATAGCCAAATCATTTTGGAGAGAGACTCATTTAAGAACTGGCCAGGTGCAATGGCTCATACCTGTAATCCCTACACTTTGGGAGGCCGAGGTGGGAGAATTGCTTGCGGCCAGGAGACGCGACCACCCTGGGCAACATACTGAGACTTCGTCTGTACAAAAAAATTTTTTTAAATTAGCTGGGCATGGTGGTGCATACCTGTACTCCCAGCTACTCAGGAGGCAAAGGTGGGAGGAAGAGAACCAGGTTGACAGACAAGCACAGACACATACACACACACACACACACACACACACACACCCGTGTTCTTGCATGTTTTTGCTCCAGCAGGGGACATGTGGAGTGGTCTTCCTTTTGCTCCCCTCTCATGCTCCTTCCCCAGCAGCAGGGCCCTGACTCTCTCTATAAGCCCCTTTATGTTTTTTCTGGACTTAGTGGAAATGGGAAACAGCTGCTGGGGGCTGCAGGGAGAAGCAGTTCCCATGCACAGTAAGGAAGCCTCACCAGATGGCTGATCTTGATCTTGGACTTCCCAGCCCCCAGAGCTGTGAGGAAATAAACTTCTGTTCTTTATAAATTACCCAGTGTATTAGCCTGTCTTCACACTGCTATAAAGATACTACCTCAGACTGGGTAATTGACGAAGAAAAGAGGCCCAACTGACTCACAACTCTACATGGCTGGGGAGGCCTCAGGAAACTTACAATCATAGTGGAAGGCAAAGGGGAAGCAAGGCGTGTCTTCACAAGGCAGCAGGAGAGAGAATGTGTGCAGGGGAAACTGCCACTTTTTAAACCATCAGATCTCATAAGAACTCCTTCACTATCACAGAAACAGCACAGGGAGACCACCCCCATGATCCAGTCACCTCCCACCATGTCCCTCCCTTGATACATGGGGATTACAATTCGAGATGAGATTTGGGTGGGGACACAGAGCCAAACCATATTACCCTATCTCAGGTATTTGGTTCTCATAATGCAACATAGACTGAGACAGGTGGATATACAAAAAGTGATCCCATCCAGGGTGCTAAATTCTGTAAGCCAGTTGTGTACAGGGTGCATGGCAATTGGTGGGAAGGTGGGTGCCTAAGTGCCCTTGGGGTGGTCAAGGAAGGCTTCCTGAAAGAGGTGGTGCTAGCTGACCAATGCAGGTGTGAGGGAGGGTTGGGAGCCATTTCTAGATGAGAGTACAAGACTGGTAAAGGCTTAGGAGAGCAAGAGGTGCACAGAGCATGGCAAGTAGGCCACAGCAGCAGCACACAGGGTGACAAGGTTGGATTGGCATTTTAGGACAATTAAGAGAACACTTTGGCATGTTTATTACAAACTGATCATGCCTGTGTAACCAGCACCCACATTAACAAAGAACGTTCTCATGATCTTGAAAGCCCTCTTCTTGCCTCTTTCAATTGTGACTCTCCCCACGGGTAACCACTCACTTGAATTCCAACACCTTAGACTCTTCTGCTTGTTTCTGAACTTCAGATAAATGGAATCAGACAGTAGGTACTTGTTTGAGTCTGTCCTCCTTCACCTGACGTGTTCTGTGAGACTCGTCCACACTGTTGCATGTGGTTTGCCTACTGTTCTGACCGTGTTGTATTTCATTTTGTGATATGCAACTTATTTATCCAGTCGGCCATTAATAGGAATTTGGGCTGTTTCTAATTTTGGGTTATTCTGAGCAATGCTGCCATGAACATTCTTGTGCATGCCTTTCGGTGAACATATTTATTCATTTTGTGAATGAATTTCGTGCCTGTCTTGTTCTCTCATCTAGAAGTGGCTCCCAACCCTCCCTCACACCCGCATTGGTCAGCTGGCTCCTAATTAAGCACCACCTCCTCCAGGAAGCCTTCCTTGACCACTCCAAGGGAACTTAGGCACCCACCTTCTCGCCAATTGCCTTGCACCTGTGCCCAACTGGCTTACAGCACTTAGCCCTCTGGATGGGATAACTTTTTGTATATCCATCTGTCTCAGTCTGTTTTGTGCTACTAGAACAAAATATTGGACACTGGGTAATTTATAAGGAACAGAAGTTTATTTCCTCACAGCTCTGGGGGCTGAGAAGTCTAAGATCAAAATCAGGCATCTGGTGAGGCTTCCTCACCATGTTTGGGAACAGCTTCTCCTGCAGCCCCCAGCAACTATTTCCTATTTCCACTAAGTCTAGAAAAAGCAGAGAGGGGCTTCCACTGGAGTAACAGGGACTTAAGACAGAGATCAGGAAGATGTTTGATGCAGAAGTTTATTATATCCTGGCTTGTATTTTCATGGGAAGGGAGGAGATATCTGGGAATGGACTTGTTGTGTCATAGAGTGGGCTTATATTCAGCCTTATTAGAGACTGCCAAAGGGGTTTTAAAAGTGGTTGTACCATTGATACTCCCACCCGCAGTGTATGACAGACAGTTCCAGTTGCTCCGCATCCTCTCTAATACTTGGTTAAAAAAAAAAAAAAGAGTAACTGTTAGTCTTTTTAATATCAGCCATTCTAGTGGCTATGTGGGAGTATCACATTGTGGTTTAATTTACATTTCCCTGATATGGCAAATGAACTTGACCCCCTCTTCATATGATCATTGGCCATTTGGAGCTCTTATTTTGTGCATACACATATTCCAAGAATCCTCTTCCAGTTGGTGATATACTTCTTCATTCATTCTCTTAATGGTGTCTTTTGATGAAAAGAAATTCTTTTTTTTTTTTTTGAGGTGGAGTTTTGCTCTTGTTGCCCAGTCTGGAGTGCAATGGCACGATCTCGGCTCACCACAACCTCCGCCTCCTGGGTTCAAGCCATTCTCCTGCCTCAGTCTCCCGAGTAGCTGGGATTACAGGCATGCGCCACCATGCCTGGCTAATTTTGTATTTTTAGTAGAGATGAGGTTTCACTATGTTGGCCAGGCTGGTCTCAAACTTCTGACCTCAAATAATCCACCTGCCTCAGCCTCCCAAAGTGCTGGAATTACAGGCGTGAGCCACCACACCTGGCCTGAGAAATTCTTAATTTTAATGTGGTCTACTTTATCAATTTTTTTAAATGGTAATGCTTCTTGCATCCTGCTTAAGGACTCTATTTTGAGGTCATATAGGTAGTCACCTATGTTTTCTTCCAAATGCTGTATTTTTTTACCCTTTATGTTTAGATCTACAATCCAACTGGAATTGACTTTTGCACGTGGTATGGATTAGGAGTCAGATTCTTTTATTTTTCTTTTTCATTTGTATATCCAATTGACCAGCACCATTTATTGATGTGTCTATCCTTTGTCTTCTATACTGCATTTGCGCCTTTTTCATAAGCCAAGTGATGTGTAAGTGTGGATCTATTTGTCTAACTTTGTACCATCCATCTGTCTCATGTCTTAATTACTATCGTTTTGTAACAAGGTCTCAATTCTAGTAGTATAAATCTTTTACTTTTGTTCTTCTTCAAGACTGCCTTGACTAGTCTTGGACATTTGTATTTTCATATACATTTTGGAATCAATCTGACAATTTCCGCCAAAAAAAAAGGTCTACTGGGATTTTGACTGGGATTGCACTGACTCTATAGATCAACTGGAAGAATTTATATATATTTATTTATTTATTTTCAAAAACAACAATTGTGGCCAGGCACAGTGGCTCATACCTGTAATCCCAGCACTTTGGGAGGCTCAAGTGGGCGGATCACTTTAGGTCAGGAGTTCGAGACCAGCATGACCAACATGGTGAAACCCTGTCTCTACTAAAAATACAAAAAATGAGCCGGGCATCGTGGTGGGTGGCTGTAATCTCAGCTACTCGTGAGGCTGAGGCACTAGAGTTGCTTGAACCCGGGAGGCAGAGGTTGCAGTGAGCTAAGATGGCATCACTGCACTCCAGCCTGGGTGACAGAGTGAGACTCTGTCTCAAAGAAAAAAAAAAAACGACTATTGCAGTGACATCAATGATTAATCACCTGTACTCCCCCTACTGCTAAGGGAAAAACCTTCTATACAGTTGAATTACAAAGGAAAATCAAGACAATTTATCAGGCACCTACAGCCAGAAAATGCTCTGTTGTTTCCAGAGGTATAGACCTGACATGTTTGATGTCCCAGCGTAACACACCAACCCAGTGGTATAGACACTGACATGTTCAATGTACTAGTGTAACACACCAGCTGCAATTTTTACTGGGATGGGGAGAATTAACATCTTTATAATATTGAGTCTTCCAATCCATGAACATAGTATATCTTTCCATTTATTTAGTTATTTAATTTCTCTCAGTGGTGTTTTATAGTTTTCAGGAGATTTAGTCGTATGTAATTTCATACTTTATGATGCTTTTGTACATGGTATCACTTAATTTCTTTTTCTATTTGCTTGTTGTATGTAGGAATATGATTGATTTTTGTAAACTGTCTTTATATTCCAGCCACCTTGCTAAACTAGCTTAATAATTCTATAACAGTAGTTTTTCATTAGATCTTGCTGGGGGGAAGATGCTTTGGCCTGTGGTCCAGCCATGGTGCAAGACCCATCAACCTTGAATAAGGGTTGGATGTGGAGGCAGAGAGGGAGAAAAACAGACTCTGCCAGCCAAGTCAACAGAACCCCCAGGGTTATAGACAGACTTTGTCCATGCCCAGTCATGGTCCAGGCACTTGCTTTCATATCATTGAGAATGGGTGCCCCAGAGAAGAATCTTATGAATCTTATGATTTGTGAGTGTGTGGCATGGCCTTTGATGCCAGCTTTCTAAGAGCCAGGTGGAGCAAGAGTGCTGAGATAGTTCCCACTCAGTATCCACAGTTTGACTTCATTCTATTTTTTTTTTTTTTGAGACAGAGTCTTGCTCTGTCACCCAGGCTGGAATGCAGTGGCCTGATCTCAGCTCTCTACAACCTCTGTCTCCTGGGTTCAAGCCATTCTCCTGCCTCAGCCTCTTGAGTAGCTGGGACTACAGGCGTGTGCCACCATGCCCAGCTAATTTTTTGTATTTTTAATAGAAATGGGGTTTCACTGTGTTAGCCAGGATGGTCTTGATCTCCTGAAGTCGTGATCTGCCCTCCTCAGCCTCCCAAAGTGCTGAGATTACACGTGTGAGCCACTGAGCCTGGCCTCTGACTTCATTGTTTTTTTGGTCTTTTTTTTTGAGATGGAGTCTCTCTCTGTCACCCAGGCTGGAGTGCAGTGGCATGATCTTGGCTCACTGCAAGCTCCGCCTCCCGGGTTCAAGCAATTCTCCTGCCTCAGCCTCCTGAGTAGCTGGGACTACAGGTGCCCACCATCACGCCCGGCTAATTTTTTGTATTTTTAGCAGAGACGGGGTTTCACTGTGTTACCCAGGATGGTCTCGATCTCCTGACCTCATGATCCGCCCACCTTGGCCTCCCAAAGTGCTGGGATTACAGGTGTGAGCCACCGCGCCTGGCACTTCATTCTTACTTAAGTTAGAAAGTGACCAAACGCAGAGACTTTCTTCCTTTGACCCCCCTCCTACATGGCAGTCCAGCCTTTACACTGACACCCCAATGCTACCCTGCTGGCTCACCTCTCAATGGGATTTTGATAATGGGGATCCAGCCAGTCTCCTTGGGGACAGCCACAGTGGGCCATGCTGCCCTCCTATTGGCCATGGTATCTTTTTAGCTGGAGCAGAACTGCGTTTTCTTTTTCTTTTCTTTTCCTTTTTCTTTTTTTTTTTTTTGAGACAGAGTTTCGCTCTTGTTGCCCAGGCTGGAGTGCAATGGCGTGATCTCGGCTCACTGCAACCTCCGCCTCCTGGGTTCAAGTGATTCTCCTGCTTCAGCCTCCCGAGTAGTTGGGATTACAGGTGCCCGCCACCACATCCAGCTAATTTTTGTATTTTTAGTAGAGATGGGGTCTCTCCATGTTGGCCAGGCTGGTCTTGACCTCTCAACCTCAGATGATCCACCCACCTCAACTGCCCAAAGTGCTGGGATTATAAGCATGAGCCACTGCTCCCAGCCTTCTGGATGGATTTTTAAGGATCGCCTCCAACTGGGCCCTGGTTGGGGTGGCCTGCTGGTGACACTTGCCCTGCACATGCCCTCTGCCTGCAGACCCCTCTGAGACCTCTCACAGAGGGAGCTGGGCCTCTGGGGACAGGACCATCCATGTGCCTTGCCTCCCACTGGGATCTTGTGGCTCAAGTAGACTCCAGCTGCCTCTTTCCATTTCCCTGCAATAACCAACTCCTGCCCTATCTGCAAATCCCCTCTCAGGGCCCAGGCCTTGGGAATCCAGCCTCATTTGGGAGGTGGGTCCTGAATTCTGGGAGCAGAGCCATCACCAGGAGCAGTGCTGACCAAAGGCAGATGGCAGGTGGACTTGACAACTGTTGTCCTGCTGTGGGTGGGCAGAGCCCGGAAGTGAGAGGCCGAGGAGGAGGTCACCGGCGGCAAGAGTGAAGAGTCCCGGAGCCTGAGGCCACTGGAGCTGATCCAGTGTAAAACCCCTTTATAGATGGGAAAACTGAGGTGTGGAGAGAGAGAGGGCGTCTCAAGCCACACGGTGAGTTCCTGGCCGACTTAGACCCAGGTCTCTATAGTTCTCTTTACAATGAACACACCGCACAATCAACTCTCTCTCGGACACTACATCTCCAGCCCAGGCTGGAGTGCAGTGGCACAATGACAACTCACTGCAGCCTCCACCTCCCAGGCTCAAGCAATCCTCCCACCTCAGCCTCCTGAGTAGCTAGGATTACAGGCACACGCCACCACATCTAGCTAATTTTAAAATTTTTTCTAGAGATGGGGTCCTGCCATGTTGCCCCGACTGGTCTCCAACTCCTGGGCCCAAGCGATCCTCCCACCTTGACCTCCCAAAGGGCTGGGATGACACGCATGAGCCACCCCACCTGGCCTGCTCTCTCTCTCTATGTCTCTGTCTGTCTCTTTCTCTTTTCTTTTTCTTTTTTCTTTTCTTTTTTTCTCTTTTTGAGATGGAGTCTAGCTCTGTTGCCAGACTGGAGTGCAGTGGCACGATCTCGGCTCACTGAAACCTCCGCCTCCCAGGTTCAAGCAATTCTCCTGCCTCAGCCTCCCGAGTAGCTTGGATTACAGGCATGCACCACCACGTCCAGCTGATTTTTTTTTTTTTTTGTATTTTTAGTAGCGACGGGGTTTCACCATGTTGGCCAGGATGGTCTTGATCTCTTAACCTCGTGATCCGCCCACCTCAGCCTCCCAAAGTGCTTGGATTACAGGCGTGAGCCACCACACCAGCCTGTGTCTTTCACACACACACTTGCTTGTGCACCCACAAACACAGACTAGTTTGCCTGGTACGTTGACACTTCCAACATACACCTATTGGCAAAGGTTTCCCCCGCTGGTTTCTGCGTGGGTCCTAGACGCTGGGAAAGGCACTGTGGCCCCAGGTGCTCCAGGGCCAGTGTGTTCTCGGAGGGGCCAGGCATATGGGACACTTCATAATCCTGGAAAGTTAGCGACCACATCGTAGAGTAGTTCGGGCAGGGCCTCCTCCGATCACAGAGCCAGGAGCGGGCAGGATCAGCACCCCCATCACCATTTCCATGTTTCCAGCACTCCAGTGAATAATCAGAGAAAGTTAAACAAACATGCTTAATTGCCTGTCGATGACAGATGCCAAGGGAATGAAAATCCTGTCCGGTTCTGGAGCGCCTGCCCGGGGATGGGGGTGGTGTGGGGAGTCCGAGCTGGCTGGGCCTCTAGGGCCTCACCACAGCTGGGGAGCTGGACCCACCCCACAACCTCCATGTCCACTGTTGGCCAAGCTGCTCCTCACCTGCCAAGCAGGGTGCCCAGTGCCAGAGCAAACTGGGCCCAGGCCCAGCATAATTTCCAGAAATAGGTCTTTGAGAGAGCTGGGCCTCCCCGTCCATCTGCTGAACTTCCCCCATGCAGGGGATCCTATTTGTTGCCTCAGGCCCTTGAAACACTCTGCTCAAGGCCCCTAAAAGCCTCCAGATTGTGCAGTTTGCCCAGAGTTCCTGGACAGGCCAGGGCTGTCATTTGTAACTTCCCCATGTCCACCTCCTCCTCCTCTTCCCTCAGGCCCCAAGGGTGGGGTGGTGTCTTCCTGTGTGGCTCGAGCTGGAGAGTTGCTTTTCCCTTCCCTCCCCTTCCCTCTCCTCCCCTCCTCTCCCCTCCCGTCCTCTCCCTTCCCCTCCCCTCTCTGACAGGGTCTGGCTCTGTTGCCCAAACTGTAGTGCAGTGGCGCCAACATGGCTCACTGCAGCCTCAACCTTCTGGACTCAGGTGATCCTCCTGCCTCAGCCTCCAAAGTAGCTGAGACTACTGGCACGCACCACCATGCCTGGCTAACTTTTGTATCTTTTTGTACAGACAGGGTCTCACTATGTTCACCAGGCTGATCTCAAACTCCCGGGTTCAAGCGATCCACCCACCTCAACCTCCCAAAGTACAGGGATTCCAGCCATGAGCCACCACACCCATCCTTTTCTTTTTTAAATATGTTATTTTATTTTAAGGCTAGGTGCTGTGGCTCACGCCTGTCATCTCAGCTCTTTGGGAGGCCAAGCCGGGTGGATCACTTGAGGTCAGGAGTTCGAGACCAGCCTGGCCAACACAGCGAAACCCTATCTCTACTAAAAATACAAAAATTAGCCAGGCACGGTGGCACGTGACTATAGTCCCAGCTACTTGGGAGGCTGAGGCAGGAGAATCACTTGAACCCCGGTGGCAAAGGTTACAGTGAGCCAAGATTGTACCACTGCACTTCAGCCCAGGCAACAGAGCAAGACTCTGTCTCAGAAGAAAATTATTTTATGTTAGATTCAGGGGGTTATATGTGCTTGTTTGTTACATGCATAATAGTAGGGATTGGGCTTGTAGTGCACCCATCACCCAAATATTTTTTGTTTTTTGTTTTTGAAACGGAGTTTTGCTCTCTTGGCCAGGCTGGAGTGCGATGGCTTGATCTTGGCTCACTGCAGCCTCTGCCTCCCGGGTTCAAGCGATCCTCGTGCCTCAGCCTCCCTAGTAGCTGGGATTTTAGGCATCTGCCACCACACCTGGCTAATATTTGTATTTTTAGTAGAGACAGGGTTTCACCATGTTGGCCAGGCTGGTCTCGAACTCCTGATCCTCTCACCTCGGCCTCCCAAAGTGCTGAGATTACAGGCGTGAGCCACCATGCCCGGCCTCATCACCCAAATGTTGAACACTGTACCAGAGAGATTATTTTTCACTCCTCATACCCCATCTTTATGTCCATATATATCCCTTGTTCAGCTCCTACTTATAGGTGAGAACATGCAATATTTGATCTTCTGCTTCTGAGTTTGTTCACTCAGAATGACAACCTCCAGCTGTGTCCATGTTGCTGCAAAGGACATGATTTTATTCTTTTTCATGGCTGTGTAATATTCTACGGTGTATATGCACCTCATTTTCTTTATCCAATCCACCATTGGTGGATGCTTAGGTTCCATCTTGCTTTTTCCAAGTGATCCTGGTCAACCCACAGAACACAGCTACTAGAGAGGGGTCATGCATCTCTGCTTTCAAGTAGACAACCCCTGAAGGCAGGCATTCGGGTCTGTGCAGCCCTGACCCTCTCCCCACCAGTATTAGAGTGTTGGCACAGTGTCATCCAGTCGCAGGAACATCCACAGAGCCTTCGGGTGGATGAGGGATGATTAGAGGTAGAGGAGAGGAGGTGGACAGATGGGGAGCAGGGTGAATGTATAGGTGGGTAGATGGGGGTGTTTAGGGCTGGGGTAGATTGAGGTGTAGGATGGGTAGCTGGGTGGGTGAGTGAATAGGTGAACAAATGGAACCCTGTTCATTTTGATCTCTGCCTTTCCCATTAAGGACTTCTTTCAGCCGCACAGGAATCATTGGTTGTGTAAGTTTAAGAGGAAGGCACTAGGCTGGGTGTGGTGGCTCTCACTTGTAATCCCAGCACTTTGGGAGGCCGAGGTGGGCGGATCCCTTGAGGTCAGAAGTTCAAGACCAGCCTGGGCAACATGGTAAAACCCCGTCTCTACTAAAAATACACAACTAGCCGGGCGTGGTGATGCGTGCCTGTAATCCTAGCTACCCGGGAGGCTGAGGCAGGAGAATCACTTGAACTTGAGGCGGAGGTTGCAGTGAGCAAGATTGCATCACTGTACTCCAGCCTGGGTGACAAGAGTGAGACTCTGTCTTTAAAAAAAAAAAAAAGCAGGCACTGAAAGCCCCCTGGACGCCAGGGCCTTGTTGACTGGGGACTTCCTGGAGGCTGGCCTTTCAGGGACTCCACCGTTTCATCAGGGATGTCCCCAGATGTCAGCGTCGGTGGGTCTTTCCTCTTTGGCGGGCCCCTGTTTCCAGGGAGGACTCCCTCCTCTGCCCCATCTGGGGCATCTTGAGCCCCAGGAGAGCCAGTGGCTCCCAGTCTCCATCCCCGCCTTGGGTATGCAAGGCTGGCTGGCGCACCTGGCTGCATGCACCTTGCCAAATAGTATTTGCATTGTTCATCTGCCAAGAGGTCCCTCCGCCTTTCCCTTTGCTTTGTGGATTTTATACCTTTTTTATTTCTTGTTTTTTTTGTTTTTTGTTTTTTTTTTTTTTTGTTTTGAGAAGAAGTCTCACTCTGTCACCCAGGCTGGAGTGCCGTGGTACGATCTCGGCTCACTGCAAGCTCTGCCTCCTGGCTTCATGCCAGTCTCCTGCCTCAGCCTCCCGAGTAGCTGAGACTACAGGCGCCCGCCACCATGCCTGGCTAATTTTTTGTGTTTTTTAGTAGAGACGGGGTTTCACCATGTTAGCCAGGATGGTCTCGATCTCCTGACCTCATGATCCTCCCGCTTTGGCCTCCCAAAGTGCTGGGATTATAGGCGTGAGCCACCACACCTGGCCTACCTTTTTATTTCTTTATCAGCCCTTTCCTGAGAGGAAACAGAAGGGAACCTGTGTTCAATCCACCATGTTTAACTAGAAAACCACATCCCTGTATCATGTGTCTTTGGTGAAGTCCTGCCTGGTCCCAGAGTCAGAAAACTGTATATATTCCTCTAGTTGTTTGAATGTTCAGTGTTTATACCTCAGTCTTCAATCTGTTTTATGCATCAGAGGTACTGACAAGGTTTTATGGAGGAGAAAGAGTTCTATTCCTTAACAAATGCTTATAAATCACTGATTTGGGCCAGCCAGGGGTAGAAGGGAGGGAAGGAGGGAGAGGGGCCCTCTGCTAGGCCACATGTCAGTGAGGAGCAGCGAGTAGGGTGTTGCCCCCTCTTGACCCGAGACTGAGCACCCTGAGGGTACAGCCTCGACCACCTATTCCCAGGGTCCTGAGACTCCCCCCAACTCCCCGTGGTTTCTCCCCAAACATCTATTGCAGAGGAATCGCCCTTTGTTTTTTGTTTTTTTTTTTAAGGGCACGGAACATTTCAAGGTGATTTGCATTCGATGACAAAGACGGGGATAGCTCCAAGAACAAGGGGGAGGCTGACAGTGTTGGGGGGCCATGGACTGTGCGCGTGGGCTGCAGCTCTCACCTCTCCCAAGCAGGATCGTGGTCAGCCCCAGCATGCAGAGTGGGAGCTATTCAGTTACCCAAATACCTCTTAGGCATCTGTTTAACAGTGATGGGGATGTGCAGGGTCAGGCTTTGAAATGAGCTGAAGAAAGAGACTTTAGGCATCCCCTGACTTCTAGAGCAATAAAAGCTCTTTAGAACAGCTTTGAACCATCTATTTCATCATTAAAGAGCTCCAGGTCTCGGGCCTCGGGGGAGACAGACATAAAAAGGTAATTACAGCCCAGAGAGATGTGCTCTTGGGTGGGGTCAGCATCACGAGGCTCCTAATTGGCCTTCCGGGCTCCAGTCCCTCCCACTTCCATCCACTGCACACTCTGCTGCCAGAGTGAGCATCTACAAATGCAAACTTGACCTTGAATTTCACCCGCCTAAGACCCTCCAGTGACCTACAGACACTGCCACAGCCCTTCCCAGGCCCCTGGTGTTAGAGCTCCTTGACCTTTCCAGCCTTGGCAGTCCTCAAGTGTGTTCTGAGTTGGCCAACCTGCCCTGTTCTCACTCCCCTCCCAGCCTCAGAAAATGTACTCTTTCAGAATGCATTCCTTTTTCTTTTAGAATGCATTTGCTCTTCTCTCTGCTGAACCTGGCCAGCTATTGTGCATTTCTCAGGTCTCATCTTTGATGCCACTGCCTCCAGGACGTCCTCCTTGATTGTCCCCCTGATTGGACTGGCTTTGGCATCCCCTTCCCACCCTGTGTCTATTAGCCCAACTCCTTCCCCAGACTCTGGTTCTCAAGGTCAGGGGCCCACCTCACTATCTGTTCATCAATTGTCAGATATTTTTTGAGTCTCTGCTTTGTGCCAGTCACTGAGATTCATGGGTGAACACAATAGAAAAAGACCCCTGCCTTCATTGTGCTCACCAGCTCATGGCATCACCTTGTCTGAATAAACAGACAGTACAGTGTACTGCGCGTGCTCAGAAGGGAGGCTCAGTGGTCCAGCAGGCTGCATGGAGGAGGGGGCTCTGAGGGTAAGGCTTTGAAGGATGAATAGGAGTTTTCCAGGCAAAATGACTGGAGATTTCTCTGCTTGCCTGCCTGCCCAGAGGCTATCCTGGTAACTGGGCTGCTGTCTTCCTAGGGTCTACACTCTGCTCTCATATAAGTTCCTCTTCTCTTTCAGAATGCATGAACTGCACCCGGCTCAGTGACATGAGTGAGCGACTGACCACACTGGAGGCCAAGGTCAGTCGGGCTGGGGAGTCTGGGCCTGGGGAGCTGCCTGGGGACCTTGGGTGGTGGAGGGAGGCATCAGGCAACCACTGGGTGTGGCCGTGGAATTCCCAGCCCCAGGTTTCCAAGCAGGCTTGGACAGCCGGTCCCAGGTACTGGGTACTGTTCAGGCCTTGGTGGCTCTGGGTGGCCTTCTTGGGCTGGGAGGTCCCGGGCAGCAGGCTGGTTGTGGGCAGGTCAGAATGGTGCTGAGCTCCCAGGACCCGGGGGCTGGGAGGCTGGACACCCAGAAGACAGTGGAAAGAGGAGGGAGTCTCTGTCCCTCCAGGGCCACTGTTCCCACCTCCAGAACGGGGCTGGGCACAGAGGAACTGATGGGAAAAGACTCCGTGGAGGAGGAACTGCTGGGAAGTGACCAGCTTTCGGCCCAGTCTATAGGAACAGGACTCCCTAAGTGGAGTCAGCCCAGAGGCAGAAGGAATCCATAAAGGACAAGTAATTTACCTGGCAGTGACCCCAGGCAGCACTGGGCAGGGAGAGAGGCCGAGAAGGGTATGCCCAGTACAGGTGTGTTCATGGGCAGGTGACCTGTGGGAGCAGCTGGGGCTCCATCCCACGCTCCCTCTGGGAGACGGTGGTTTTGAGCACATTTCAGGGGCAGCCCACCTTAGGGTGATGAAGCCAGGCATCTCTCCTGCCCCTCACTGGGTAACACTTACCCGAGGGTACCTCTGTCTCAGCAGGCTCATGCCAGCTCCTGTGGCTGGAGAAAGCCCTTGGCAGAGTTGCAGGTGGCCACAGGCAAAAGCCAAAGCCAGGTGGGGCTGAAGGGTGCGTGTGGGGCGCCAACAGTGTCTGCCCCGATGGGGACAAGCCCCGTTCTCACCCAGAGGGCTTGGTAAGCAGGCTCTGGTGTTTAGCCAAAGGGGCTTGACCTGAGGGAGGACAGGTCTGGAGGGATGAGGCAGCCTCCAAATATCTACAAAGCCTCTTGGAACAGCACGGTTGGCTGCACTGCCTGGCCCCCCAGGGGAGAGCCAGCACCAGGAGGCTGGAATCACCTGAGCCTGAGGCAGAGCTCTCTCTGGGGCAGAACTGTGGTGACCAGAGCACGTGGCATTGTCCAGAGAGAGTGTGTGAGCAGGGCCACGTGGCAGGGAGGCTGGGTGAGGACCAGGGACCTGAGATGGTGGGGCTGGAGCCCCAGGCAGCAAGAACCCCTAGAAGAGAGCAGGGCCAGGGTCAGCCATGCCTCCACCCAGAAGAGCACACATACACACGCATGCATACCCACATAATACATGTGCACACACATGCACACATAGGCACCTGTGCACACACATCTGTGTGCATGTGGAGACACACATACATACACATACAGACACACACATTTGCACATGTGCACACAGACACATGCACACACACAAAAACAGGGACACACATATGTAATACCCATGGTCACATGCACGGATACTCAGGCATACATACACACACACACAAGCATGCATGTCCATGGGCACACATACATATACACACACACGCACACACATGACACAACTGTGCACACATTAACACACACAGCCCTTGACAACTCCACATTACCCTTGGCCCTGACTTCCGCCCTGGGGGTTGCAGGTGAGTGTGGCTTGGAGTCAGACATTTGTGGGACCACCACCTGCCAGCTGGGTGACTCTCTCAGAGCCCCCCTTCCTCATCTGTAGAATGGATCAGAGCATCAGCCCTGCAGGGCTGGTGAGAGCCTCCAGGGAGATGGCAGTGGGAACCGGCTTTGGAAATGGTCTAATGCTGATCAGGAGTCAAGGATTAGTGCTGTCACCCACGCCAGCCACGTCACTGTTCCCGCCTTACAGATACGAACACAGGTGTGCGGGAGATATCTGTGCAGAGCAATGACGGGGAGCCCCACGGCAGGCATTAGCGGCTTCCCTTGTCCTCCAGCCCTTCCATGGGCGGGCAGGGTCTCCCAGCAGCCCAGGCCCCTGGGCACAGGCCTGGGATGGGAGAGACCCAGCTGCTCTCCTTGGAGTCTTAGCTCTTGTGGGGCAGGAGTGGAGGGCTCCAGGGAGCAAATGTTTCCACATGGGCTGAGCCGGGGCCAGGACCCCCTAGAATGAGTATAGGGGAAGATGTTGAGCCGGTGAGCTTCTGGCACCTGAGATTTTAGAAAAGGCGGGGTCCCCGAGCCATGCCCATCCTGATGGACATTTTCCTAGTACCGGAAGCCTCTGTGTGGTTTGGCACACAGCAGCAGCCCTGGCCTCAGCCCAGTATTGTGGGTGTTAAAAGTCGCAGCTCTAGGGTAGGATGGCCACATTGCCAGCTGTCCGCCACCCACCTGGCCCACATCCTCCCATCATGAGCAATTCCTCCCTGTGGTCTTCCCGGCCCTGACACCCTCTTCACCAAGGGCCCCAGCTCCATGGCCTCCAGCAGCAGGCCCGGGGCAGAGCTTTGTCCTGTGACCCTGAGTGAGAGGACTGTGTCCTCTCTGTGTGCCTCGAGGGCTGGAGGGAGGGACAGCAGTGTGTGGGAGGAGCCCAGGCCAATATTCCCACCCTTCCTCCACTCCATCTTGGCCAGCCCTTCCCTCTGGATCTCAGTTGGATGGCCTGGAAAATGGAAATTGGAGTCACTTCGTTTTGAGGCTAGTCCAGAGTGGGGAAGCTCAGGCAGCTCTCGAGTGGGGAGCTGGGGTTGGTAGCTTGGGCCTGGAGTGTGCAGAGATGGGGTAGCTCTGCAGCCCCCCTCCTTTTGACAGTTGTCTGCATTTCTAAGTAGGGGCTGGGAGACTCCTATCTTAGCTCCCCCATCTTGTCTGGAGCACCTTCTGGCCGCCCACCTGCCCACTCCATGCCCACGTATGTTGAGAGGGCCTCTAGGAGGTTTTTTTAGACAAGGTCTCGTGCTATCTCAGTGTGGTGGCGTGATCTCAGCTCACTGCAACCACTGCCTCCTGGGACAGGTTCAAGTGATTCTCCCGCCTCAGCCTCCTGAGTAGTTGGGATTACAGGTGTGATCCACCACGTCCGGCTAATTTTTGTATTTTTAGTAGAGACGGGGTTTCCCTCTGTTGGCCAGGCTGGTCTCAAACTCCTGACCTCAAGTGATCTGCTCACCTTGGCCTCCCAGTGTTGGGACTATAGGCATGAGCCACTGTGCCTGGCCCCACTGGCAGCTTTGATGGCCCAGATCAGAGGGCCCTGAAAGGCAGCGGCCTGGAGAGGGGAAGGGAACACCAGCTGGGCTAGTTGCCAAGACAGCCCAGCGGCACCAGAGGCCATGCCAAGGTCAGGCGAGTCTGCAGGAGCCAGGACACGGAGCTGGGTTTTCAGCTCGGATCAGAGGCTAGGGGTCAGCCAGGGCAGAGGCTGGGATCCTAGTAGGGTGAAGGCAGAGCCAGGACAGGAGCCAGGCAGGCAGATCCCAGACAGGGAAGCAGAAATCAGATGGCTTGCATAAAACATCAGCAACCCAGAGCCTGGACACTGGGGCTTCTGCTCCCTTAGACAAGAAGTCTGCTTTGGTATGTCGGGAAGGAGGCAAATGAGAGAAACCTGGCCAATGGTAGCTTATTCCATAAGGACATTTATTGTTTATTCCACAAGAAGTCCAGGAGCAGAGGTGGTCTCGGGATTGGTTTGGTGTCCAAGGAAGCCAGGCTCTTCGCTGACTTCTTAGTGAGCTGGTTGATGCCTCATGATTATAAAGTGGCTGCTGCAGCTCCAGGCATCACATCCTCACCTTGTATGTAAAGGCAGGAAGTGGAGGGTGAGGTGAAGCACCCAAACAGACTCCTTACGTTTCATGAGCCTGTGCTGGGGCAATGTGACCACCTCCTGGTTGCAAGGGAGCTGGGAAACTGAGTACCTGGCCAAACAGAAAGGGATGGCTCTGCCTGGCTCAGGCTGGTCCTGATTCCTTTCCTGGGTCACATGTACAGAGTCACAAGAGGGAGTTCTGGGGCAAGAGAAGAAGGGGCATTGGGGGCCAGGCAACCCACAGAGTCCGCTCCATCTGCTCTCCCACTGGTGCAGACCTGGAAGCTGGTCCAGGATTTCTGCCACCCTCTGTTCCTGGGACAGGCTGGCAGGCAGAAGGCCAGCAGGGTACCGGGGAAGATTCCTGCTTGCCCTCCCCTCTCCTGCCCTGGGCTTTACTCTCTGACCTCATGGACCACAAACAGTACACAAGAGTCACAGAAGCCTCAGAGTCCCAGCAGTCTCTGGTGCAGAGGGCAGTGTCCCGGCTAGTCTGCCAGGCCACAATGACATCATCAGGGCCACTGCCCCCGAAGGCCGTGGCCTGGTTTTCTTGGCCCCACACCCATGGCTGCCCACCCGGGTGAGCTCATGCCTGGACAGAAATGGGATCAGTTTCTCCAGGTCAGACACAGCCAGACCAGGAGGGCTGAGATGCTGGCAGGGGCAGATTCCAACCAGGGCCCCTCTGCCCAGGTCTGCAGTCTCTGTGGGCAGGGGTGTCCCGGTGGGAGGTGCCCCATGAAGGAGAGAGCTAGGCCTTTTGTACTGGCTGGCAGGTCACTTCGGGGGAAGCCAGAGCTTTGCCCAGAATGGGGAACGCTAGAGGTTGCCTGTAGGAGGCCAAGGCGGGACCCCTCCCCAGATCTCTCCAGGCTCCACCCTGCTCCCTCCTCCTCCGCCCTAGCCTCCCCGCACCATCCCTGCCTCCTCTCATGGTCCTCTACCTCCACTTCCCAGCCCTTGGGACCACCCCCTGTTAAATATGGCCATCTGAGGTCCCCTCGGGATACTGCAACCCACCCCCCCTCAACTTATCACCTTCACTCCCAAGCCTGCCCCTCTCTCGTGCCCTTGTTCGACTGGGGGCATTTCTACTATTCCCAGCAGCCAGGCCTGAAAGGGGAGACACACTCCAACCTTCACCCCACCTCCTGCCCCCAGCCCCAGGAGCACCAGGGCCTGACGCTCCTCCAAATCCCCTGTGCTGGCCATCCCAGGCCCCTTCCATCACGTGACCTGACAGCCACCGTCTTCTTGCTCCTCTCCAGAGCCCCTAAACTTGGCTGTGGCCCGTCAGCTTCTCCAGGGGTGCCAGTGGCTGGGGCAGGAATCGGAACCCTTCTCTCCTCCTGGAGATTCAGGAGAACGGGGTCCACCCTTCACTGCCGTGTGATCTGAGCCAGCTGTCCCCGCTCTCTGTGCCTCCACGAAGCTCAGCTGGGGTTGAGACAGAACTGTTGGGAGGATAAACTGTGGTTTGGTGGATGAGGCACCACTTGGGGCCCCGGCCTCACCGCCCATTTGCTGGGTGATCTCAGGCAAGTCACTTGCAGTCTCTGAGCCTCTGTCTCCACCTCATTTGTGATGTCGCCGCAGTGACCCTCCCAGTTTCATGGACCCTTCTAAGGACCAGAAAGGGGAGGGGCTGAAAGAATTGGCTCTGGGGGGTTAAGGGGCCCTGGGCCAGGCATCCAGGCCATCGGAGGACTGTGTCCCATAGAGGGGTGGAGGGGGAGCCCGTTCTGCAGCCCACAGCAGGGCCTGAGCCCAGGGGGCCCAGCCAGAACCCTGGGTGCAGGGTCAGAGCCCTGAGCAGCCGCTAAGTGCACCCTGGAGACGCCCCTGCTGGGGAGGAGCCCAGAGCAGGCCACTTTGTCCCCAGGGATCCCAGGACTGTCCCCCAGGCCCAGGGGCACTGCAGAACTGGTGAGGGAGCTACTCAGGGAGACCATCTGCCTGTGCACCATGGACTCTCAGCTCAGCCCAGCAGGTCCTTCACGCCCCTCGGCCCCAGGACCCACCCAGGTTCCCAGCAGGGATCTCCGCCCACCCCGAGCCTATTTCTGGCACACAGCGCCCCCTGTTGGCCTCTTCAGGGGCAGCAGAGACTCACGGGGCCTCTGAGTCCTGGCTCTCAAGTCGTTTAAAGGAAGGAGAAAGTCTCCCGGTCCCGGGATCTGGGTCTCAGCCACCTTTGACTCCTGCCTCCCTCAAGGAGGGACAGATGGGGCCGCATTGCAGGCTGGTCCCAAGCAATCGTGGCCACTTTTGTTTTTCTGGAAAGTCTTCTAAAGGTCATGTGCCACAAGGGGCCTATTTATACCCACCCTTTCACTCTCCTCCCTCCCTTTCTTCCCTTCCTTTTCTGTCTCTGTGTGTGTGTGTATGTGTGTGTGTGTGTGTGTGTGCGCACGTATGTGTGTGTGCTTTTTTTTTTCTCTCTCTCTCTTTTTGTAGATGTGGTCTCGATCTGTCACCCAGGCTGGAGCGCAGTGGCACAATCATAACTCACTGTAGCCTTGAACTCCTGGGCTCAGCCTCCTGAGTAACTGGGACTGCAGGTGTGTGCCACCACGCCCGGCTAATTTTCTTTATTTTTTGTAGAGATGGGGGTCTCACTGTGTTGCCCAGGCTGGTCTCAAACTCCTGGCCTCAAGTGATCCTCCAGCCTCAGCCTCTTAAAGTGCTGGGATTACAGGCATGAGCCACCACTCCCAGCCAGCACAGGGACTTTGACGGTGTCTGAAGGGCACTCCTTGAACCTGAGGGTCCAGAAAGACTTTCCTGATGTCAGAAGGAGGAGAGGGCGGGGATGGAGGGAACCTGGGCCACGAGTGAGGTTCTCCCACTAAGGAGCGTGACGGGGCACACGCAGCGTGGACAGCTGCAGGTCTCATGGGGTGCACATGCATGTCCCTGCATGTCACGCATGTCCCTATGTGTCAGGCCTAACTGGAACCTGACTCTCTATCTCCTTTGGCCCAGGTCCTCCTGCTAGAAGCAGCAGAACGGCCCTCCAGCCCGGACAACGACCTGCCGGCCCCCGAGAGCACTCCGCCGACCTGGAATGAGGACTTCCTTCCCGACGCCATCCCTCTTGCTCACCCTGTGCCACGACAGAGAAGGCCCAAGGGCCCAGCCGGTGAGTGAGGGCTGCGGAGAGGACAGGCTGGGGCAGCCGAAGGGACCTTGGGCACGGCCTCCCAGGGCCTCCCTAGAGAGGCCACACACTAGACACTCTAGTTCCGACATGCCATGTGGCATTTTGAAAAATTAAGCTAACAGTTGAAAATGGGTATTTCACCTAAAAGCCAGGATTTCTAGTTTCTCTTAAGAAGTAGACGATCTGGTCAGGTGCAGTGGCTCATGCCTGTAATCCCAACACTTTGGGAGGCCGAGAAGTGTGGATCATTTGAGGTCAGGAGTTCGAGACCAGCCTGGCCAACATGGTGAAACCCTGTCTCTACTAAAAATACAAAAATTAGCCAGGCGTGGAGGCAGGTACCTGTAATCCCAGCTACTCAGGAGGCTGAGGCAGGAGAATCGCTTGAACCCGGAAGGCGGAGGTTGCAGTGAGCCGAGATCACGCCACTGCACTCCAGCCTGGGGGACAAGAGCAAAATTCCATCTAAAAAAAAAAAAAAAAGTAGACCATCTGGCCGAGCATAGTGGCTCACTCATGCTTGTAATCCTAGCACTTTGGAAGGTCAAGGCAGGTGGATCATTTGAGGTCAGGAGTTCGAGACCAACCTGGGCAACATGGTAAAACCCCCGCTTCTACTGAAAATACAAAAATTAGCCCAGCATGATTAATCCCAGCTACTCCTAAGGCTGAGGCATGAGAATTGCTTGAGCTGGGGAGGTGGAGGCTGTAGTGAGCCAAGATCATGCCACTGCAATCCAGCCTGGAAGACAGGGGTGAAACCCTGTCTCAAAAAAATAGATGATCTTGGGCAGGTGCAGTGGCTCACACCTATAATCCCAGCACTTTGGAAGGCTGAGGTGGGAGGATTGCATGAATCCAGGAGCTCAAGACCAGCCTGGGCAACATAGTGAGACCCTGTCTCTACAAAAAATTATAAAAATAAAAATGAGAGAATTGGCCATCAGGGCTGGCAGTCCCTCATGGAAACAACCAGCTACTGGGTTGCCACTGTAGGTCCAGTCCAGGCTGCATAGTTTGCCGCAGTCCCCACCATTCCCTATTGTCTTACAGCTCAGCTACTGTCTTCAGTATCTGCCCTGCTCCTTGGCTTCTGCACTTATGGCCCCGAGCCCAGCCTTGCTGGGTTCAATTTTGCAGCATTCTGCCTGGCCAGGGAGCAGGAACTTACTGCTTCCCACCTCTTTCTGGGGTTTGCTCTCTGAACTCTCTGGCTGGAATTGGAGGACATCTGCCCCCCTGCCTTCCTGCCACACTTTTACAATTTTATTTTATTTTATTATTTTATTTTGAGACAATGTATTGCTCTGTCACTGAGGCTGGAGCACAGTAGTATGATCATAGTTCACTGCAGCCTTCATCTCCAAGGCTCAGGTGATCCTCCTGCCTCAGCCTCCCAAGTAGTTGGGACTACGAGTGCACACCACCACACTTGGCTTTTTTTTTTTTTTTTTTTAATTTTTAGTAGAGACGAGGTCTCACTGTGTTGCCAGGCTGGTCTCAAACTCCTGGCCTTAAGCAATCCTCGTGCCTCGGCTTCCCAAAGTGCTGGGATTTACAGGTGTGAGCCACCATGCTTGGCCCTGGCCACATTTTAAAGTTAAGGGGAAGAATTTTCCCTCTGCAGATTCTACCTACTGGTCTGGGCTCTGCCGCCTGGGGCTGTAATTACCTCTGCTTTAATCACAATTGTAATAATCATAGTTGCAATCGATGAAGCCCTGCTGGTTGCCAGACACTGAGGTGGGGCTTTATCCTGGAGGACATTTAGCAAACAACACCTGTCTATAAGGCTGAATCCAGGGGTTGAAGGCTGGGGTCTACCATGAGTGGTCAGGATCTGCACTGTGCCAGTTATTAAATATTTTCATATCAGATATGAAAATATTTCAAATACAGATATAATTTTTTTTTTTGACATGTAGTCTCACTCTATCACTCAGGCTGGAGTGCAGTGTCGTGATCTCGGCTCACTGCAACCTCTGCCTCCCGGGCTCAAGGGATTCCCCTGCCTCAGCCTCCCTAATAACTGGGATTACAGGCACGCACCACCAAGCCCCGCTACTTTTTGCATTTTTAATACAGAAGGGGTTTTGTCATGTTGGCCAGGCTGGTCTTGAACTCCTGACCTCAAATGATCTGCCCTCCTTGGCCTCCCAAAGTGCTGGGATTACAGGTGTGAGCCAGCACACGCAGCCTAATTTTTGTATTTTTAGTAGAGACGGGGTTTCACCATGTCAGCCAGGCTGGCCTCGAACTCCTGACCTCAAGTGATCCACCCGCCTCGGCCTCCAAAGTGTAGAATTACAGGTGTGAGCTAGCGCACCCAGCCTACAGATATCACTCTTAATCTTCACACAAAGCTTGGAAGCCTTGAGATTACAGGGGAGACACCTGAGGCTCAGAGAAGTTAAGTGACACCCCTGGGGTCACCCAGCAAGCCAGCAAGCTGGGGGCATTTTGCCTCCATGATTCTCTGCCCTTAGAGCCCTTTGGAGGGGGCGCTCTCCCTCTGCCCTCTGTTCTGAGTGTCTATTCTGATGCTGGGTTGGGGAGCAGGGGCAGAGCAGGGAGGAGAGATGCATGACACAGGTGGCCTCCAGTGGCCAGTCCCAGGGCCGGGGAAGGAGAGTAGGGTATCCTGCATTCTTGGAAAGGGACTGAAGGCTGCGGGAGGAGGGCGGAGCTCAGGTCTGCTATGGGAAGGGGGACCTCTCTCACTCTGGCCCCCTGGCCTACCCCTCGAGCCGCTGTCCCTAAGGTCTCACCCCCAGAGCGTTACCTCATGCCCACATTCTTCAAATCTTTCTTGGGGGATGGAGGAGGAGGGGCTTCCCATCCCACCGGGGACCCAGGCCCACGAAAGCGCATGCCTGGCAAGACCTTTCCAACCAGGGGAAAATGCAGTTTCAAGAATGGCCACCAGGTGGGGCACACACTCTACACATGGTGACACCTGCAGCCAACCTGGATTCCAGAGCGCAGGCGGGGCTCTTCCGAGGCCAGCAGCCCCCAGCCAGGCCCTCCCCACCATACCACAGTCCCATGCAGGCAGAGTGCAAAGGGCCCTAAGACTCAGCGCAGGTCCCTTCATCAGATCAGCAAACTTTTTTTTTTTTTTTTCTGAGACGGTCTCGCTCTGTAAGCCAAGCTGGAATGCAGTGGTGTGATTATAGCTCACTGCAGCCCAGACCTCCTGGGCTCAAGCCATCCTCCCACCTCAACCTCCCCAGTAGCTGGGGCCACAGGCGTGCACCACTATGCCCGGTTAACTTTTGTATCTTTTGTAGAGATGGGGTCTCACTTTGTGGCCCAGGCTGGTCTCAAACTCCTGGGCTCAAGTGATCTTCCTGCCTCAGCCTCCCAAGGTGCTGAGCAAACATTTTTCAGCATCCTCTCTGGGCCAGAGGGAGAAAAGGCTGTCCCCTGGCCACACAGCAAGCCTTACCTCTCCATCTCCTTGTCCACCCTTGGGGCTTAGAGATCTGTAGCTGGGAAGATCCATCCTTCAGGACCTCCTGGGGCCTCCTCGGAGGCCACCTATTGGGGAGCACTTTGCCACAAGCCCGGTTCTTGACCCTAAGCAGAGAGACAGCAGGGTGTGAGAGAGGGACCTGGAGCTAAGCAACTTCATCTGCAGCCTGGCTGTGTGAGCTTGGGCAAGGGACCAACCTTCCTGAGCCTCAGTTTCCCCACATTGAAAATGGGAACGAAAGCAGTTCTTAGAATCATAGATGTTCGTAAGTGCAAAGCTGGTTTGTAAGTTGTAATAACCAGCTCCAAGGTGATGTGAGTGCCTTTGCCTGTTTAGGGAGTCCCAGGTAGGCAGGGCTCCTGGGGGAACGTAGGCTGACAGCCCAGGGGGCCAGGCCTGGAGCCACTGGAGGCTGGGGGTCCACCATGTTCTGATGTCCTGTCTCCTTCTCTCCCCAGGGCCCCCGGGGCAGACAGGACCACCAGGACCTGCAGGCCCCCCCGGGTCTAAAGGTGACCGAGGCCAGACAGGAGAGAAGGGTCCAGCGGGGCCGCCTGGTAAGAAAACCCCCCACATATGTGATGTTGTCAACCTGCGGAAGGGGCTGGGCTTTCTTCTCTACTGGAACAGGCGAGGTGTCCCATGCACCCACAGCCCTGATCTTGCTGGGTACCAGAAAAACGGGGTCTTTTTTTTTTTTAAATTTTTTGAGAGGGAGTCTCGCTCTGTTGTCCAGGCTGGAGTGCAGTGATGCCATCTCGGCTCATTGCCACCTCCGCCTCCCGGGTTCAAGCAATTCTCCGGCCTCAGCCTCCTGAGTAGCTGGGATTACAGGCATGCGCCACCACACCCGGCTAATTTTGTATTTTCAGTAGAGACAGGATTTCACCATGTTGGTCAGGCTGGTCTCGAACTCCTGACCTCAGATGATCCACCCACCTTGGCCTCCCAAAGTGCTGGGATTACAGGCGTGAGCCACCACCTCACCTGGCTGTTTTTTTTTTTTTTTGAGACGGAGTCTTGTGCTGTGTCGCCCAGACTGGAGCACGGTGGCGCAATCTCAGCTCACTGACACCTCCACCTCCCAGGTTCAAGCAACTGTCCTGCCTCAGCCTACTGAGTAACTAGGATTACAGGTGCCCGCCACCATGCCCGGCTAATTTTTGTATTTTTAATAGAGACAGGGTTTCACCATGTTGGCCAGGCTGGTCTTGAACTCCTGACCTCAGGTGACCTGCCTGCCTCGGCCTCCCAAAGTGCTGGGATTACAGGGGTGAGCCACAACACCTGGCCAAAACGGGGTCTTCAGGGGCTTCGGGTACAGGCATGAGCATCGAGGCTGTCAGGGGCCAGGAGCAGTTCTCAGCCATTTAAACACCTCCAGAGACCACCCTCTCAACTCCTCCTGGGTCCTGCGGGGGAAGGACCCCTGGTTCAGCAGGTACAGGGCCAGCCCAGGATGGTGGCTTATACTTGGTGTTCCTGCCACAGGGCTGAAGTCCCTGGGAGGGACCAATGGGCCTCTGGCCAGAGACTTTGCTGATTTCACCGTCCCTGCCCCCCTCACCCTCCCCAGCTGCCACTAAGTGTCCCCTCTGGACTGGGCTGGGAAGGGAAGCCCATTTCATTTACACCCCAGGACACCCCCAAGGAAGACTGTGGATCGGAGGTCACCACTGACTGCCTGTGGGCCCCTGACCAACCCTGTTTCTTTCAAGGCCTCAGTTTCGCCATTTGTAAGTTGCAGCCACCCGCCAGGCTCCGGCTGCCACAGTGACTGTTCTTTTCCTCATTGCAGGGCTCCTGGGGCCTCCAGGGCCCCGTGGGCTTCCTGGAGAGATGGGGCGCCCCGGCCCCCCAGGACCACCCGGCCCAGCAGGCAACCCAGGCCCCTCACCAAACAGCCCCCAGGGCGCCCTCTACTCCCTGCAGCCGCCTACAGACAAAGACAGTGAGTAATGCCCCTGGGGGGCCAAGGGAGGGCTGAGCTACGCTGTGTTCTGGGAGGGATCAGCCTTCCTTAAAGGATCCCGGGAAGTGGACCCCACCACATGCCTATCCTGCTGCACCCAACTGGCTCACTCCTGCAGGCCTCCTCCAGGAAGCCCTCCATGCAGTGTCCAGGGCCTGCCAGTGACGATGACAGGGAACAGCTTGGGAGCAAGTCTTGGTCCTGGGGCTAAGCATCCTCAAGTGGACCCAGGGCTAGCCCCAAGCCCTGCTTTTGGCCCCAAAGTGGCCTGTCTCTGCCTCAGTGCTCAGCTCCCTGCCTTTGGGGTCCTGAGCCCCAAAGGTCACTCTGCTGGCTGACTTGGCCCAGATTCCCTACCTGGCTACCCCACCCCACCAAGGTTATCCCTTATTGTATTTGTTCCTCACCCGCCCTCACTGCAGGTCATTCAGCAGGTGTTTAGTGAGCACCTACTATGTGCAAGGCACAGGATTTTAGCCGCTGGGGACACAGCAATGTGCAAAACAAACTCCGGCCCTCGGGGGCACCGGCCAGTCCAAGAGAGTCTCTGAACACACAGAAATGTCCACTTCTACCTTGGGAGGTGGGGACAAGGAGGTGCAGAGAGTGGACGGGACCAGGACTCTGGGCCTAAGGGACCATGAGGTAGTGGGAGGCCAGGCAGAGGAGTCCGTGAGCCCTGAGAGGAGCATCATTTCTGGTTAAGTGTCCTGGCAACTGGGGAAGATTTTTATTTTAATTTTTTTTGACATAGGGTCTGTTGCCCAGGCTGGAATGCAGTGGCGCCATCATAGCTCCCTGCAGCCTCTCACTCCTGGGCTGAAGGGATCCTCCCACCTCAGCCTCCTGAGCTAGGACCCCAGGCATGCATCGCCACATCTAACTAATTTTTTTTTTTTTGAGTGGAGATGGGGTCTCACAATGTTGCCCAGGCTGGTCTGGAGATGCGGTCTCACTATTTTGGCCAGGCTGGTCTTGAACTCCTGGCCTCAAGTGATCCTCCCTCCTCAGCCTCCCAAACTGCTGGGATTACAGGTGTGAGCCACTGTGCCCAGCCTGGGGAAGGGTTTTATGAGGAAGGTGATGGCATTGCCCTGGGGCCCTGGGTCTGGTTCGGGATGGGCCAGGGTGAATCAGGTGAGGGGCTCATCCTGGAGGGCCATGGGAGATGGGTTGTTAAACAGACTCCACCCCTGCTCCAGGCAGTGTGGTCGCCATGATGTAATCAGACTCCCCAGGCACAGCTCAGAGGGGTGGGCATGGAGGGCTTCCTGGAGGAGTGAGCCAGTTGGGTGCAGCAGGATGGGCCTGTGGGGTGGAGCCTGGAAGAAGATGCCAGCCTGGGGCATTGGAGAAGTGAGCATGGCAGACCCAGAGTCTGAAGAGCCTGGAATGTTCTAGAAGGTATTTGCGTTTTATATGAAGCTGACCGACCTGGCTTTCCCTGCTCTTTGTCTGGGCCTCTCGGTGCTCCTCTGAGCAGTGGGGGCAACAGTATCTGCAGCGGGCCCCAGGGTGATGGGAGGAGCCCCCCTGGGCTTCGTGTGGCCTGGCTCAGGGCTCAGTGCCCAGGACCAGCCTCCCAGCACTGCCAGGTCTGCCCCACCAGACCCCTGGCTGCTCCACTCTTCCCACAGATGGAGACTCAAGGCTGGCCTCTGCCATCGTGGACACAGTGCTGGCAGGTGTCCCAGGACCCCGGGGTCCCCCTGGTCCACCAGGTAAGTGAATGGTGGGCTGGCCTGCATTGAGGACTCCATCCCCCCAGGGCTGGTCTGAGCCATGGGGCCTTGAGGGGAGCTGGAGGTCGGCTGGCGGTCCATGGCTTCTGGGCAATGCTGGGGACTGGGTCTGTCCCACCCGCTGTGTGGCAGGAAATGAAGCCCCTCGTTTCCTAGTGGCAGTGCCCCTGGGGGACTGGATGCATGAAACCCATGTGATTCTGCTGGAATAAGATGCCTGCATGAGGCTGCCCTTGCATGGGCCAGAGTGGGACACACACCAGTGGGGGATGGGGTCAGGACAGAGGTGGCAGGAAGTCCCTACCTTTGAGGCAGAAACCAAGGGGTTCAAAGGGGCTGGGAACTGGCTGTCAGTCCTGGCCTGACCTTCCATCATCCACATTCCTCACTGGGGGAGGAATGCAGGGCTGACTGCCTTGCCCCTTTCTGCCCGGGAAGGGAGTCATTCATTCATTCATTCATTTGTTTATTCATTGATTCATTCATTCGTTTATTCATTCATTTATTCATTCATTCGTTCATTCATTCATTTGTCCATTCATTCATTCATTCATTCATTTGTTTATTCATTCATTCATTCATTTCTCTGTGCGTCTCACAAACATTCATTGAACATCTGCCACTACATGTGCCAGACAGTGATCTAGGTTCCCGGAACTCCTGAATAATCAAAACAAACATCATCGTGAAACTCTCATTCTGGTGGAGGACAGGAATATCATCATAAACTGTGACTTCGACAGGATCTGAGGGAGCTACAAGGGAGAAGCTGGGGCATGGCGGGGAGGCGCCGTCAAAACGTGACATTTCAGCAGATGCTCTAGGGAGGAGAGGGAGTAAGCTCAGAGGGTACCTGGGGGCCTTCAGGTGACATGCCAGGTCTCTGGAGAACTGGACAGACTCCTGACATTTGTCCCCTGGAGTGCCTGTCCTCACATGCCCTCTCCAAACCTGGGAGCCAGGCCATGCTGGACAGCCCAACCTGCGGCTCCCTGCACCACGGGGAGGGATCATGAGAGACCCTCCCTGGGCCCGTGCGGGGTCATGAGAGACCAAGACCTTACTCTTCCTAGCAGGCTGGAGATTAGTCATGAATCTCCCTCCCTGAGCTGGGCACACACATGAGACCCAGCCCGGCCCTCTGGGTACTCCACATCCCATGGGGGAGACAGACGTGTAAACCTCAGTGGCCATGGGCGGTGGCTGGTTTACATAAGGGATTTGCCTGGAGAAGCAGTGGAAAGCTGGGAAGGCTTCCTGGAAGAGGTGATGCTCTGTGTCAGACTGGTAGGAAAACCAGTAGGAAAGGGTTTGCTGGGAGAGTAGAGGAATAGGGAGGCTCCAGGAGGAAGGACAGCTTTAGCAGAGATGCCAGGAGGGTGTCTGGCTGGGGCAGGGAGGGTGGGAAGGGGCCGGGCTGAGGACTTCAGGAGCCCTGAAAGGGATGTAACTGGGCTTGGATTTTTGAGAGTGTACTCTTGGGGGCCATAGGAAGGGTCGATGATCAGGAGGCTGTTATAGTAACCCCAGCAAGAGGGATGGGTCCCAGGTCCCGAGGGGGGACAGACCGGAGAGACGTACCAGGGGACCAACTGGCTGGGGCGTGGGACCGGTCTGGACGGACTTCCTCCCTCGCCTGCCGGGTCTCGGGATTGGGGCTGCGTCGTGGACAAGGCCCTGGGAGGAGGAGGTGTGGGAGCTGTGGGCAGCCGGTGGAGAGGACCCTGGGCTCCGAGGATGGAGACCTCGTTGAGAGGGGGTGTGCCTCCCTCCTCCCCATACCATTCATTCCCAAACCCTCCTTTGCTTCCCATGGAGACAGATCAAGAACAGGTGCTGGGGTGGGATGCTGGGGGCGCCCCCTCTCTGGCCCCAGGTGACCATCTGTGACTCTGCCCACAGGTCCTCCTGGGCCTCGAGGTCCCCCAGGACCCCCAGGAACACCTGGATCCCAGGTAAGGACTTTGCCATTTTAGGTAGGGTGTGGGAGGCGGCGGGTGGCGGGTGGCCTTGTCTCCCTAGGGGAGAAGAAGCACCTTTTTACCAGCAAGAGTCACTCAGGAAGGAGCCAGTCGGCCTGGCCGGTGAGATTTTATTTTATTTTGTTTTATTTATTTTTAAATTTATTTTTGAGACCGAGTCTCTCTCTGTCACCCAGGCTGGAGTGCAGTGGCGCCATCTCAGCTCATGCAACCTCCACCTCCTGGATTCAAGTGATTCTCCTGCCTCAGCCTCCGGATTAGCTGGGACCACAGGCGCACGCCACCACGCCCAGCTAATTTTTGTATTTTTAGTAGAGATGGGATTTCACCATGTTGCCCAGGCTGGTCTCAAACATCCGACCTCAAGTAATCCATCCGCCTCAGCCTCCCAAAGTGCTGGGATTACAGGTGTGAGCCACTGCACCCGGCCGAGATTTTAATTTTATTAGCAGCAGTGACTCTTTGCTGAGTATATCCTCCTCCTGTTATGCCAGGGAGGTTTAGCATCACTCCCATTTCACAGATGAGCTAACTGAGTCCCAGAGAGACCAGATGCTGCCTGAGGTTGTACAGAGGGTGTAGGCAGAGTTGGGCCAGGTCACAGAATCTCTGCCTCAGCCCCTCACCTTGCCCCGAGAATTGCCTATGGGGAGGCGGCACCCCAAGCCTGACTCAGCCCCGAACCCCAGGTTCGCCCTGCCTCTGCAGCTGTGTCAGAAGTCAGGAAGAGCAGGTACAAAGGCCCTGAGGCAGGGAAAAGGCTGGCAGGTAGTGAGCAATGGAGTGTGTGGTGTCGGATGAGGCACGGTGGGCAGGGCCTTATCTACGTGTCCCAGGTGTGGGCTTTTGTTACAGTGGATGGAATTATTGAGTTTCAGGGAGGGTGATTCCATGATCTTATTTACATCTTTAAAAAGCTCCTCTGAGGGGCCAGGTGAGATGGCTGACGCCTGTAATCCCAGCACTTTGGGAGGCCAAGGTGGGAGGATCGCTTGAGCCCAGGAGTTTGAGACCAGCCTGGGCAACATAGCAAGACCCCATCTCTATAAAAAATTTAAAAATTAGCCTGGTGTGGTGGCGTGCGCCTGTAGTCCCAGCTACTTGGGAGGCTGAGATGGGAGGATGGCTTGAGCCCAGGAGTTGGAGGCTGCAGTGAGCTCTCATGGCACCACTGCCCTCCAGCCTGGGTGACAGAGCAAGACCCTGTCTCATTAAAAAAAATTAATTAATTAATTAAATATGTAAAAATAGAAAGTAGACTCGGCATGTCTGGCCAATGGAATAAGTCTGGTGAGAAGGGCAGGGAAGGCTGTAGGTTCACTCCCTGGTGTCTGTCAGGAGCAGCTGGGAGGACCAGGGAGGCATTTCCTGAGAAGGGGAGGCTTCGGGGTCGGGGGGACCAGGAGTTCTCTTTGGAGAGAGGGGGAGTGGGCACCTCATGGTCAGCTGGGTGGCGATGTCAGGGGACAGCTGGACACGGGCCTGGGGCTCCCGGGAGCCGTCTGGGCTGACATCAGCACGCGTGGGACCCTGGCCATCGCTGTTAGTATCACTAGTTCTCTCCACACACCGGACCACCTGCTCCCCTTCTCTGCCTGACAGCCGTACGTGGCATTGGCCCATTTTGCAGGTGAGAAGACTGAGGGCTCAGCTGGGGTCCCTAGTCAATACCAGCTCCAGGTGGCTCCAGGACTGGAGGGCTTTGAGTCTGCCCTTCCCGTGCCGGCCGGGCCATCCTCCTCTCCCTTCCTCTTCTGCAGACTCAGAGCACAGTGGGCGGGGAGGGGGGTGGCCAGAGGGCACTGGAGACTTGGCCAGGACGGGCAGGCCTCACACGCTTCCTTTGGTTTTCTGCAGGGCCTGGCTGGAGAGCGAGGCACAGTGGGGCCGTCTGTAAGTGTGGGCTGTGCAGATGGGCCTGGGCCACTCCCAGGCAGAGGCTCTGATGCAAGCCCAGGGCACTGGGTGGCGGGGGTTGGTGGGGGGTTCAGCCCTGGGTGGCCCTGCTGGAGCTCAGGCAACAGGGAGGGACTGAGAAAGGACTCAAATCGCCTCCTGCTGCGGGGTGAGGACGGAAGCGACCTCCAGAGAGTGGGCTGACAGTCCTGAGTGCCTGCGGCCCTGGATTAATGCACTGTGTGACCCTGGCCTTTCATTCATGTGCTGTGTGGCCTGGGGCCACGGGTTAACATGCCGTGTGACCTGGGAAGTCCCTTCTTTTCTCTGAACCTCCCAGAAATAGGCTTAGACAGCCTTCCTTTAATCGACTTTCTTGGAAACAAGAACTTATGAGTCTCCCAGCCTGACCAACATGGTGAAACCCTGTCTCTACTAAAAATACAAAAATTAGCTGAGTGTGGTGGTACGCACCTGCAGTCCCAGCCACTCTGAAGGCTGAGACAGAAGAATTGCTTGAACCCGGAGGCAGAGGTTGCAGCGAGCCAGGATCACGACACTGCACTGCAGCCTGGGTGACAGAGTGAGACTCCATCTCAAAAAAAAAAAAAAAAAAAATTATGAGTATAGACTCCTGCCTCTAGGGCCAAGGAGTCAGGCGCTTCCTTGATGCCCAAGCCTCACTGTAGGGGTGTGGGGCGGGGAAGGAGGAGTGGAGCTTTGCTGAGCACCTACTATGTGCTGGCCACAGTGGAGGTGCTCTCTTCCCCCACAGCGCATGTAAGCTTCACAGCGACCCCAAGAGACCATGCTTTATTATCCCCGTTTGCCAAAACTGCCCACTAAGGCTCAGAGAGGTTAAGTAACTTGCCCAAAGCCACACAGCGAGGCAGTGGTGGAGCCTGGATTTGAACCAGGGAGTGTCAAGCTCCCAAGTCATGCCTCCTCCCGTGCTTGTCTAGTGACCAAACACAACACAGGAGACACAATGATGGCACTTCTAGGTGCCAGGCTCTAATCTAAGCTCATTGTCCCTATTGATTAACTTAATCCTCCTAACAACAGATGAGATAGATACTGATAGATAGATTACTGATCCCATTTTACAGTTGGGAAAACTGAGGCACCAAGAAGTAGAGTGACCCACTCAAGGCCACACAGTAGTAGCTCGACATTTACATGTTACTGTGAGCTGGGCATGGTGGTGGCTCATACCTGTAACCCCAGTGCTTTGGGAGGCCAAGGCAGGAGGATCATTTTGAGGCCAGGAGTTCAAGGCCAGCCTGGACAACATAGTGAGACCCCTCCATCTCTATAAAAATATTAAAAAATTAGCTGGGTTGTGGTGGTGCGTGCCCATAGTCCTAGTTACTCAGGAGGCTGAGGTTGGAGGATCACTTGAACCCAGGAGGTAGAGGCTGCAGTGAGCCACGATCGCGTCACTATACTCCAGCCTGGGCAACAGAGCAAGACCCTGTCTCAAAAAATTGGCTGGGTGCGATGGCTCACGCCTGTAATCCCAGCACTTTGGGAGGCCAAGGCAGGCAGATCACCTGAAGTCAGGAGTTCGAGATGAGCCTGGCCAACATGGTGAAACCCCGTCTCTACTACAAATACAAAAATTAGCCAGGCATGGTGGCGCATGCCTGTAATCTCAGCTACTCAGGAGGCTGAGGCAGGAGAATCGCTTGAACTCAGGAGGCAGAGATTGCAGTGAGCCGAGATCACACCACTGCACCCCAGCCTGGGTGACAAGAGTGGAACTCCATCTCAAATAAATAAAATACAATAAAATATGTGACTTTGAATCTGGTATTACTGGCCTTGTGTTGGAGACAGACAGCAGCCCTTCCAGGCAGGCTACTCAATCCTGGAAGGGCCCAGGCATGAACTTGCCGGCTTCCTAGCCTGAGTCTCTTCTGCCCCAGAAGCAGAATGAAGCACTTACAGCCAACCCTGGACACTTCCCTGCCATGCCAGGCTGAGCAGGCTGTGCCCCGGAGCCGTGGCCTCCCCTGCTGTGCTCACCCCAGGGCAGGAGTCCCCTGGGCCCAGCACCCGTTCCCCAGGCCCTGCCTGCCCAGCCTGCCCCTAACTCCCCGCAGGCCCCCAGGGAACTGGAGAGGGTGGAGAGGTGCCCCCACCTCCCGTTCCAGTGTTGACTGTGTGACTTGCTTCTTAGGGTGAACCTGGCGTGAAGGGGGAAGAAGGAGAGAAAGCCGCCACTGCAGAGGTAACCATGCCTGCCCTTCATGTTCCCTCCCACCTCCTTGGCTGTGAGCACTGTCACGGGAGGGCAGGTGCCCCACAGATCTGCGCTGACCGTCAGCCGGCCCCGAGCTGGGTGCTGGGCTACCGGGTGTACAGGGCCCCTGCCCTGAGAAGTTCACAGCCCCGTGGGGAACTCAGCTGAGTACAGCAGTGATTGCAAGCGAGTGAGAAGGTGGCTGGGTGGGGATGCCACAGAGGGGGTGATTGGCCCTTGGGGGGGCTTCCCGGGACAGGGAGAGGAGTCGCAAACTTGTAGGAAAGACAGTCTCCCTGGAGGAGGCGTCAGGCTGCAGAGTCCCTCTCAACGGACCGGGTTCTCCCGTGAATGGCGTCTCGGCATGGGTGTGCTCACAAGGTCAAGGGTGCTGGGGGACTGAAGGGGACAGGGCTGCTGGATGTGGTAGAGGATGGATGGAGGAAGAGGGACTTGCAAACTGGGAATCTGAGGAGAGAAGATTGGAGCAAGCGGAGGCTGGGGCCAGTGGGAGGGGGCAGCCAGGGCACGGGCTTGGCTGTGGGGACCTGCGGCTTCTGGGAGAAGGAGGGGAGGCTGAAGCTGGGGTAGTGGATGAAGGGGATGAAGGGCTCATCTGAGGTCCAAAGTCAAACTCCTCCCCTCAGCTGGCCCTGAGCTAGGTGCTGGGCCACCAGGTGTACAGGGTCCCTGCCCTGAGAAGTTCACAGCCCAGTGAGGGACACAGCTGAGGACAGCAGTGATTGCCAGAGAATGAGAAGGTTGTTGCGTGGGGGTGCCACTGAGATGGGGCCGGCAGGGGGGGCCTTGAAAGCTAAAAGCGAAAGTGCCTGAGCGGGGTTTCCCCTGAGTGTGTCAAAGCTGGGTGGGCAAAACAGCTGGAAGGGCCAGGGCGGGTCCAGGGGACCTTCAGGAAGTCCTTGCAAGACCAGAGAAAGGGAAGAGGCTGGAATCAAGGCAGCTGTGAGGGGTGCAGGAGGCAGTGAGAGGGGCTGAGGCATGAGCCTGATACACTGGTCACTCACAGCAGTACTCTGAGAGGTGACTGTGATCCCCTCCATTTCATAACAGCAACCTGCCTGGCCTGTAATCCCAGCACTTTGGGAGGCTGAGGTAGGAGAATCGCTTGAGCCCATGAGATCAAGACCAGCCTGGGAAACCTAGCGAGACCCCATTTCTTAAAAAAAAAAAAAAAAAAAAGTAATGAGACAGGCGTGGTAGTGTGTGCTTGTAGTCCCAGCTACTTGGGAGGCTGAGGCAGGAGGATTGCTTGAGCCCAGGAGGTTGAGGCTGCAGTGAACTATAATCGTGCCACTGTACTCCAGTCTGGGTGACAAAGCAAGACCTTGTCTCTAAAACCTAAAAAAACCCCAAAAAACAAAAACAAACCAACCACCTGTGGCTTAGGAACATGAGGCTCAGCCAGGTCCCTTGGTCTCCCCTGCTCCTTCTCTGAGTTGGGGACACGACACTGACATCCCTGTCCCAGACCCTGTAATTGGCTCAACTTCCCATTGCCTTTGGTCCCCTGGTGGGCAGACCTTTCTCCTATAACCCAGTAGGAGGCTTTTTGGTTTCCTCTTGTTTCATTTTAAGCTAAATTAATCTGAACATAAGACAGATCTGTCATGTTACACCAGCAAAAGGCACCCGTTCTGCTGCCAACTCCCAGGGCTGGGCAGGATGGGGACAGTGGCTTTGTCTCCTCATCGTCACTTTTCAGAGTGGCCTCGACACCTGCCTTCTCAATAAGTCAGCACCCTGTCTTGGCTGACTCAGGTGTCTCTGTGCACAAGGTCCTCTGCTTGTGTGCAGACCGGGCCCTTGAAATACAGACTCTGCCATCACGCCAGCCTGCCTGCCTGCACTTTGAAATGGTGGCTTTCTCTGCTGTCTTTCTTGCCTGGCGTGGCCACACCTACCCTGCCCCTTGCCTGCTGTTTGGTGGCGAGCTCTTGGGCATTCAAGGAAGGAAACAGGCAAAGAACCTCCTACCTTTGGGCCCTGGGATAGGTGCTGTGTCCTGGTTAGGGTATTTTCAGGGCATGTGGGGGAAGCTGACAGGCAGCTATGGTGGAAGGAAAAGCTCAGACTGGAGGCTGACAGGTGTGGATCTGCAGTCTGGATCGGCCGCTTTGCCAGGCTGTGTGGCCGTAGGGAGGTTGCCTGCCCTCTCTGTGTTTCAAGCTCTTTGTCTGTGAACAGGGTTTGAAGCCCTGTCTGGCACATAGTTGATGATGTTCAGTCTATGCTTATTTGCAGTGGTGAGGGTGTCGGGTGGGAAGAGGCAGGGGTGGGGGGCTTTGAGGACACATACACTGTCACTGTATCAGGATGGCCCTGACCCCTTCCTCATGGCCGGCCCTGACCCTGCCTGTTTCCTCCCCGCCAGGGCGAGGGGGTGCAGCAGCTGAGAGAGGCCCTGAAGATCCTGGCAGAGCGAGTCCTCATCCTGGAGCACATGATTGGGATCCACGGTGAGCAGTGACCAGGATCAGCGGGCTGGGAATCTCTCTCCCCTCCTTCCTCTCCCAATGCTGCCCTCATGGCTGCTGCTTAGGGTCTCTGGTCTCCCTCCCTTACCCCTAGTCTGACCCTACCCCTCCCCTTCTCAAGGACCCTCAGTGGCTCCCTGCTGCCCTTGACAGACTTCCAAGTGCATCAGCCCAGTTTCCCAGCCCCTCCCTAGTATAGCCATGTTGAGGCCCCTCCCACCTCCATGCCTTTGCTCGGGCCATGCCTCTGCCTGGTGAACACTGACTGCCACTTCGGGACCTGCTCAAAGATCTCGGCGTCTGTGAAGCCTTCTCTGAACCCTCCTCTTTGTCCCTATGGTGACATAAGGGAGCCTTCCATTCCATGCTGGGGTTTCTGTGACCCTCTGGGAGTCCCTTGTGCAGAACAGTGAATGATACCTCTGCAGGGCCTGGAGTAGAGGCCCATCAGCATTTGCTGGAAAATGATTGGATGAATGAATAGGTGAATGGACAGGTGGGTGGGTGAGTGAGTGAGTGAACGAATGGCTGGTTGCCTGGATGAATGTATGCATGGGTGGATGCATAGATAGGTGAATGAATGAATGAATGAATTGTTGAATGGACAGGTGGATAGGTGGATGAGTGAGTGGATGGGTAGATGCATGGATGAATAAATGAATGGGTGGATGGATAGATGGATAAATGGATGGATGGATGAGTGGACAGGTGGGTGGGTAAATGAGTGAATGGATGGATGGATGGATGATGGATGAGTGAACAGGTGGGTGGATAAATGAGTGGATGGATGAGTGGGCAGGTGGGTGGGTAAATGAGTGAATGAATAGATGCATGGATGAATGAATGAATGGGTGGATGGACGGGTGAGTGGACAGGTAGGTGGGTGAATAAGTGAGTGAATGGATGGATGGATGGATGATAGATGGATGGGTAAATGAGTGAATGAATGGATAGATGCATAGATAAATGAATGACTGAGTGGATGGATGGATGGACGGATGGATGGATAGATGCATAGATGAATCAATGAGTGGATAGGTGGGTGGGTGGATAAGTGAGTGGATGGATGGGTGGATGGATGGATGGATGGATGGATGGGCAAGTAAATGAGTGAATGAATGGATAGATGCATAGATAAATGAGTGACTGAGTGGATGGATGAATGGGTGAATGGATGAATGGGTGAATGGATGAATGGGTGGATACACAGATGGATGAATGGGTCAATGGACAGGTGGATGGGTGAATGAGTGAATGAATGGATGGATGCATGGATCCATGAATGAATGAATGCATAAGGGGCTGAAAGCCTGCTGCTGCCTTGCTTCTCCACCCTGGGCAAGAGCATCTCTCCGTGGCCACATATCGTGATCAAATGTGCCCCCAAGTGTTCCTAAGGCTCTACCTCGAGTCCACCCTCCTACTCTCCTTCCAGATCCCCTGGCCTCCCCAGAGGGAGGTTCTGGCCAGGATGCTGCCCTGAGAGCCAACCTCAAGATGAAGAGGGGTGGCGCCCAACCCGATGGGGTCCTTGCTGCCCTGCTTGGGCCCGACCCTGGACAGAAGAGCGTGGACCAGGCCAGCAGCAGGAAGTGAGAGCCCACTGCTCCAGGACACCCTGTCCTGGCTAGAGACCCAGCCCCAGAGGCCTGAGCCGCCGCTGTTTCCTAAAGATGCCCCCAGGGGAACTGGGCTCCAGGCATGGATGATTGTGAGGACATGGGGGGCTTTGGGGACAGATAATGTCTCCAGGGGAAGGGTCTGGAGGGGCCAACACCCTCATCAGAGCCCTTCTCTGGCCTGTCCCCTCCCCTACCCCCACTCCCAGCTGGAGACGGGGTCTGGGTGGGCTGGGTGCTGGGAATGAGAATAATCCTAATACCCATCATTTATTGAGTCCCTGCTGTAACTGGCCCTGTCCAGGGAACTTTCGTTACGTTGTCTCATTATTTAACCCTTAGGAGGTAAGCTTATTATCCCCACTTCACAAGGGGACCGAGGCTCAGACGGTAGAAATAACCCTCTCTTGGCCACCAGATCACGGGTGGCAGGGGCAGGATTTGAACCCAGGCCCCTCAGTTCCTGAAGCCATGTTCTCTCGACCCTGCCAGCTTCCCCTCTTCGAGAGAAAACTCAGACAGGGAGGGCGCAGGGCCAGAACGGTTCCTTAAGGCAGGCAGGGCTGCGGGGAGGCTGGGCCAGCCAGCCTGAGGGGGTAGGCAGGGTCCTGCAGGGCCTGGGGCTTCCCTTCCTCAACCCCCTTCCCCACTGGCTTGGGGAGCAGCCTGGACTGCAGCTCTCAGAGGCCAGGGAGACCCTGAATAAATCACTGCCAGCCATACGGACTTGAGGACCTTGAGAGAGAAGCATTGGGGGTGCAAGGGTCCACCAAACCAGATAGGCATCCCTGGCCACTGCCTCCCAGTCTTGCTGAGCCCACCCGCTCTCTCTGGGTCCGTCCCATCCCTGAGCCAGGGGAGGCAGCATTTCATGGGCATGTCTATCAGAGGTGGGACTTGCAGCCTCTGCCCCATGAGTTTGTCTCTCAGTGGACTCTATAGGTTTGCTACTTTTGCATGACACAGCAAGCCCAGTGTCCCCTTTGCAAGCTGCAGAGAGGGAAACAGAGTCCCAGGCCTGCTGGGAAGAGATGCTCCTGCCTCCCACCTTCCAGAGTTGGGGGCCTGGCAGGCTCCACGGCAGGCACCAGGTCCCTAGCAGCCCAGAACAGCTGTGATTGGAGCCCTCAAGGCCTCTGGGGCCAGGGTCTCCGTGATCAGCTCAGCCCTGGTGTTCCTCTCTTGCTGGGCTGGGACCTGGGACACAGCCACGGCAGCAAACTCAGAGAATTGAAGGTGCTGGCGCCACCCTGGGGCACTCTGTCTTCACAGCAGGAGTGACTGTCTCCAGTGCTCTTGGTACTCCTGTTTGGCTGTGGCCTGGTCCCTCTGGGCCCTGGGATCTTCTTCTGGCCCTTGAGGCAGGTCTGGAGAGGCAGTCTCTGTCTTCATGGAGGGGTGGTCAGAGGCGGGCGGGACCACCAGCCTGTAGCGTTATTATTATATCTGACAATAAAGGTGCTCTCCCCACTGTGGGTCTGTTTGTGTGGTGACAGCTCTGCAGGAGGCTGGTCTGCATCTTACTGGCCAGGTGCCAGGGAAGCTGTGAGCAGCTCCAGCCAGGCCCAGGGTGACCACAGGGCCTCTGTGGCAGGGAGGTCCAGCTCTGCCCTCAGGACCTCCAGGGAGGGGGCTGGGAGTGACACACGATAGGCAAGCCCCAGATTGGGGCTTAACCTGCAAGGGCTCTTGGCTTCACCCAGCAAAGAATTCAAGGGCAAGCTGGAGGCAGGAGAAACAGCTTTATTGGAGGGGCAGGACTACAGCTCCATGACTGCTCGTGCAGTGCAGGGCTTCTCCCCAGGCAGAGAATAGCAGCTCAGGGCAGTTCTGCACCATATTTATACCTACTTTTAATTGCATGCAGATTAAGGGCTGGTTTATGCAGAAATTTCTAGGGAAAGGGTGGTTATTTCTGGGTCATCGGGTCTTTGCCATGGAAAAGGGCAGTAGCTCTTGAGTGTTGCCATGGTGATGGCAAACTGACATGGCACACTGGTGGGCGTGTCCAATGGAAAGATGCTTCCGCTCTGTCCCTGTTTTAGCTAGCCCTCAATTTGGTCCTGTGTCTGAGCCCTACCTCCAGAGTCAAGATCTGTTTCTTACCTCCAGAGGGTGAGGGAAGCCCCTTCAGAGGCCACCTCACCCCTCCACCCAACCACACTGTCTATAAACTGGGCCTGGCCCCCAGCTCTGCAAGAAGGTGAGTTAAGTTGGGGCGGCCTCAGGGCTCTTGGAGGAGCAACCCTGATCCTGCTCCATGCTCCTGTCCAGGTCTGGGGTCAGCGACATATCAGAGACCCCAGGGAGACCCATATACCCTGATGACAAGTCCCAGGTACAACACAGAGACCCAAACCACTGCTGAATCACCCTGTGACCCTTGTAGGTATTAAGCTCTTGCCCTGTGTATTAGTCTGTTCTCACTCTGCCAATAAAGATATACCCGAGACTGGGTAATTTATGGTAATTTATAAAGAAAAAGATGTTTAATGGACTTACAGTTCCACGTGGCTGGGGAGGCTTCACAATCATGGTGGAAGGGGAAAGGCACATCTTACATGGCAGCAGGCAAGAGAGAGAATGAGAACCAAGCAAAAGGGGTTTCCCCTTATAAAACCATCAGATCTCATGAGACTTACTTATTCACTACCATGAGAACAGTATGGAGGAACCGCCCCCTGTTTAAATTATCTCCCAACAGGTCCCTCCCACAACACATGGGAATTATGGGAGCTACAATTCAACATGAGATCCTGGTGAGGACACAGCCAAACCATATCACCCTGTGTCCAGTGCCCAGTGCTCAGCTACAAACAGAACCCTGCCCGCCTCTGCCTGGAGCTTGAAATCCTATAGAGAGGGTGGGCATTGAACACCACACCAGGCCAGGCATGGTGGATCACACCTGTAATCCCAGCACTTAGAGAGGACAAAGTGGGAAGATTGCTTGAGGTCAGGAATTCAAGACCAGCCTGGACAACATAGCTACACCCTGTTGCTACAAGTGTTTTTTTTTTTTTTTAAAGTTAGCCTGGCATGGTGGTGGCTTGTCCCTGTAGTCCCAGATACTTGGGAGGCTGAAGTGGGACGATCGTTTGAACCCAGGAGTTGGAGGCTGCAGTGAGCCATGATTCCGCCATTGCACTCTAGCCTGGGCAACAGAGCGAGATCCGGTCTCTAAAAATTAAACATAAAAAAACACCACAGCAATCGTGTGGAGGAAGGAGATTCCAGGCTGCTCTGAGAGTCCAGGACCCAGAGACCAAAAGGGCAGGGAGAGCAGGGAAACAGAAAGAGAGAAAGAGGGAGGGAAGGGAAAAGAGAGACAGAGCAAGAGGCGAGAGGGAGAGAGAAACGAGACAGAGACAGAGAGATGGCCTGCCAGAGCTTCATCTGTCTTTATTTGCTGGTGAATAGGCAACACGTTCCTTAAGCCGGAGCCTCTTCTTCCAAGCCCCATTGGCTCTGGGATACTTCCTCCAGCCACAGGTCCTGGGCCCAGCAGGCACAGCTCATTCAGCAAACAGGGAGACCCGGGGTGGGGCAGGTGCCTGAAGTCAAACCTTGGCAGGAACCACTGGGCAACTGTCCCAGGCAGGGAGTGTGAGTAGGTTTAGGCTGGAGAAATGTCCTCACCCCTTTTATTCCTTTTCCCAGGGCAGGAGTTACAAAACCACGCATCATTCCTTCCTTCCTCCTTTCCTTCATGTAACGAATCTTTTATTGATCACCTTAATTGAGCCAGGCCCTGAGAACTTTCCATGAACAAAAGACAGGAATCTCTGCCCTCAATGAACCAACGCTTCAAGGGGAAGAAGTCAAAATAGGCAATAAACAGCCTGGACAACATAGTGAGACCCCATCTCTAAAAAAAAAAAAATTAGCCAGATGTGGTGGCATGTACCTGTTGTCCCAGCCACTTGGAGGCTGAGGCAGGAGGATCACTTGAGCTTGGGAGGTCAAGGCTGCAGTGAGCTGAGATCACACCACTGCACTCCAGCCTGGGCAACAGAGCAAGACCCCATCTCAAAAACAAAACAAAACAAAACCAAAATAGGTGGTAAGTGTACATATTTTTAAAGTCAATAAGATGATAGGCTAGAAGCCTAGCCACGTCCAGATGATCAGCAATATGGAAGCGCTAAGGACTGGGAGCTGACAGTCTTATTTTTTAATTTTTAAAACTTATTTTAATTTTGTGTGTGTGTGTGAAAAAACACCTCCTCTCCTCCTTGGGGAAGCAGACCAGCAGACATTCATTCCCCCAGACCCAGTGGCAGAGATGGGATCCTAAGAGAGAGATTTGCCTGCATTACCTAGGACACCAAAACATCCTGCCCCAGGGCCGCCCCCGCTTCCCCCAAGGTCTTCCCCTTCCATTTGTCTTAAAGGCAGACTCCACGCCCAACGACACCTTTGTCTTTCAATCAAGGGGTTGCTGAGTTTGGATGGTGTGAACTGAGCTTAGACGCTCCAGGTGGGCACCCTCAGGTGGGCACACAAAGCCCCCCGTGGTGCAAGGTGGAAGCTAGTGAGGGAAGCAGAAGGGCTGGAGGATGACAGGGGCTGGCTCTCCCCAGCTGTCACCTTCCAGCACAAGACTCTGACAGTCACAATTCCAACGTCAAACCTGGCCTTCCAGGTCCTTGGAAAAAGATATCTGTCAAAGTAGGAAGATAGAGCCTGTGTTACGTAACAGCTGGTTAGCTCCATGTATAACTTTTTTTTTCTCTCTCTCTCTCTCTGTCGCCCAGGCTGGAGTGCAGTGGCACGATCTCGGCTCACTGCAACCTCCGTCTCCCAGTTCAAACAATTCTCTTGCTTCAGCCTCCTGAGTAGCTGGGATTACAGGTGCCTGCCACCACACCCAGCTTTTTTTTTTTTTTTTCCTGTATTTTTAGTAGGGACGGGGTTTCACCATGTTGTCTAGGCTGGTCTCGAACTCCTGACCTCAGGTGATCCACTCATCTCAGCCTCCCAAAGGGCTGGGATTACAGGTGTGAGCCACTGCACCCGGCCTCGATGTGTAACTTTTAAATAGACTCATGGGATGCCTTCATTTTTCCTCTGGTCCCTGGATCCCACTATGGGAGAGCCTGGATGGGACCAGCAGAGTCTAGGGGGGTAGGGAAAGGGCTGTATGAGGAATGTTTGGGGAAAAACAACTTCCAAGCTCCCGCCAGCAGGGTGGACGGGCCAGCCCGGAGTGTGTTCGATGGAGCCAGGGTAGCAGATACTGTGGGTCCCAGAGAAGGTCTGAGACAGAGCTGAGGGAGAAGGTCTCCCCCAAGGGGCTGGGTGTGAGTTGGTCCTTAATATGGTGAGGACAGATCCAGTGCTAAACAGTGAAACATGTCACCTCCTTTAATGTCACAGCCACCTCTCTCATTTTGGGGTGAGTCAGCTGAGCCCCAGAGAGGTTACGTAGCTTCCTCAAGGTCACACAGGCGGTTGGCAGTGAAGCTGAGTTCCAGACCAGGTCTGTGGGATTTGGGAAGCCATGCTCTGCTCTGCCCCCAGGAAAGCGGTTCTGGAAGGAAAAAAGAGAGTTCACATAAACCCAGGGGTGGCGCTGCCAAAGAGGCCAAGTGTGAGCAAAGGCTGGGGGCGGATAAAGGGCAGAGGAGATTTGGGTGGGGGTGGAACGAATCTCCCAGGACACTGAAGCACCTGCCAGGGTGGGGATCTCCGAGGACCGTGATGCTGGAGGAAGAGGAAACTGACCCCTGAGGGTCTCAGTCTGGCCTCTCCTTGCCGTCTGGCCGTAGAATGACCTTTCTGAAGTGCAAGCCTGGCGTTGCTCCTCCCTCACTCATGAATCTGCTGTGGCTCCCCTGTTCCTGGCCTCAAGCCTGAGCTCTGCCCCCTGGTGCTGTCACCTGGGTCCCTGTCCTAACCACCTTCTGCACACATAGCGGCTGCAGCCCCAGGAGTCAGCCAGGAGGTCTGCCCATTGTACGGCCTCATCTCTGTCCAGCTGTGGAGGCTGGCTCCCCCCGCGCAAAGCAGTGCTAAGTGTCCGCAGGAAATGGGACAGCGCTGTTGGGGGAAGGGCCTCAAAGCCCCAGGGGGAGCCCAGCTCTTGGCCTTGTGTGACCCCCTCAAATCTTCACCTCCTCTCACCCCTGCAGCCAAGGAGACAGGGCGGGTCCATCTGATCCTCTGCCCAGCTTCAGGAAGGTCCTTGCATGCATGTGCGGACACCGCCGCTTGCACTTCCAAGCTGTCCACAGGGCCCAAGACTCGGAGTAGGAAGCAAAGCACTCCGGGCTCCCAGCTAGGACGCTGCAGGGCTGGACCGTGGTCATCCTCCCCTGCCCAAGATTGCCTTCCCTCCTCCCTCTCCACAGCCCCTGGGGAAAGGGGACTCATCAGGGTCAGCTCAGTCCTGGCAGGAGCCTCCAGGTCCCCTCCTGGCTCACAGCTGAGCTTTGAGGGCCAGATCTGGGGAAGGGCTGGCTGGAGCCCTCACTGCCTGGGTGCCCAGAACTCCCAGTCTGAGGCCACCTGCCTGGGCACTAAGGAGGGAGAATTAGCACAGGCCCCTGCTCACCTCGCCCCGCCCTGCTCCACCCTGTCTCCACTTTGCCTGGCCCAGACATGGCTGTCTCGAATTTCCTGCCTGAGTCTCCTCTGCTCTCGTGCGCTTCCTGCCTCTGCCTCCGGCCGCTGCTTCCTGCACATACCCACTTCTGTGGCCCGGGGTCCAGATCAAACCTGACATTTCTTCTGAAATGCCGACTGGCTCTAGGCCCTGCTATACATGTGCGTGTGCATATGCAAGTGTGTGCACGCATAATGAGTGTGTTCATGTGTGTGCATGTTCTGAGTGTACACATATGTGCACGTGTGTGCACGTGTAAAAGTGTACATGCATGAGAATGTGTGTGTGTGTCCAATCCGTATACACATATGTGCACGTGTGTGTGCTTGAATGTATGTGTGTGGGTATTCGTATCTGCTACAGTGTGTACACACCTGGGCACATGTGTGCCTACAGGGTGTGTGTGGTGGGGAAGGGGCTGACACCACTTCAGTAACACCTTTTCTTTTATTCTTTTTTGTTATGTTTTGTTTTTGAGACCGAGTCTCACTCTGTCGCCCAGGCTGGGGTGCAGTGGCACGATCTTGGCTTACTGCAACCTCCACCTCCCAGGTTCAAGCGATTCTCCTACCTCAGCCTTCCGAGTAGCTGGTACTAAAGGCGTGCGCCACCGCGCCCAGCTAATTTTTGTATTTTTAGTAGAGATGGGGTTTCACCATGTTGGCCAGGCTGGTCTTGAACTCCTGACCTCAGGTGATCCTCCTGCCTTGGCCTCCCAAAGAGCTGGCATTACAGGCATGAGTCACCACACCCAACCAGTAACAGCTTTACTTCCAAGGTCTCTCCCCTAGGGACTGGAACTCATTTGAGCCATAGTCCTTGGTGCACCTGAGTCCCTGGCCTGTGACTGAGTTCTCTGGCTCTGTGGGACCCTCTTGTCCTCAACCCTTCAGCCCAGCTGAGCCCCAGGGTGGAGCAAGGCTGCAGGCTCAGGCAAGACCCTGCCTCGGAGCCTCCCCTCTTCTAGTGGTAGGAGGCCCAAGGGTCTCCCGGGCAGGCAGGCCTGCTTTGGGACCTAGAATCTAGGTCTGAAAGCAACTTCTCAGTCCGCAGCCAGGGACCGCTGCCTGCCCCGCCACAGTTGCCGCCAGCCAGAGAAGAAAGTCAGGACCCCCCGAATCAGACCGTAACTTCTGGCAAGGGCCCAACATGACGGCCACAGTGTGGAGGTGGCTCGGGCTGGGCTGAACCTCAGAGGTTCCCACGAAGGCACGCTCTTCTTAGCCTGTTCCTGGCATGTCCTGAAGACCCACGAGGGGCAACTCTCCTACCGGAGTGGCAGAAACAGCCCGACTCTGGCTTTGGGCTCAGCCAAGGGTGGTCAAGGTGCCATTGGGGTCCCCCAGCTTCACTCGTCACCTCCCTAAATCCAAAGCGCACCCTCCCAGCTCTGTCTCTTCCAGTCGGCTGTGAGCGTCCTGTGTGCCAGGTCACGTCTGCGAGCCCAGCTCAGGCCAGGTGCAGAGCAGATGAATCACTGGAAAGGAATCACTGGCACAAGGCAGGACATTCACGGTGGGGGCGTGGCTTCTTCCCTGACACTGGCACATGGCAGGACATTCACGATGGGGGCGTGGCTTCCTCCCTGACACTGGCACATGGAGGACATTCACGATGGGGGTGTGGCTTCTTCCCTGACACTGGCACAAGGCGGGACATTCACGACGGGGGCGTGGTTTCCTCCCTGACACTGGCACATGGAGGACATTCACGATGGGGGTGTGGCTTCTTCCCTGACACTGGCACAAGGCGGGACATTCACGACGGGGGCGTGGCTTCTTCCCTGACACTGGTACACGGTGGGACATTCACGATGGGGGCGTGGCTTCTTCCCTGACCCTAAGAGGCCATGTTGGAGGTTATGGGCAGGGGCAGGTGGGAGCCAAGACTGGCCTACATCAGAACAGCAGCCCCCTCCCCACTCCAACCCTCCACGCCTGCAGTTTCCACCACCCCCGAGGTTTCTGGAACACCTCTCTCCCAGACCGGCTTTATGGATTATATAAAAAAAGAATTTCATGAGGTTTTCAGTTAATTGAATTCCAGGGAGATTTATTTCCAATGTTATTAATAAATTCTAATGCCACCTATAACTTTCAATTGCCAGTTAATTAACTTGCAATGGGTGCATTCTAAAAGGCAAATTAAATACTTTTTCAGGCAGGGGCTGGCAAATTTAATGAGCTGATGTGTCCCAAGGGAGACGGCCGGGCTCACACATCCCATCAAATACTCCTCCCATCAGCAGATGAGAGTGTGATCTGGGTGAGTGACAACTGGACCTCCGCATCCTCATCTGTAAAAAGGGATCACAGAACCTGCCTCCAGGACCCTCAGATACCTGGAGTGGATGCTGTGTTTTATTCATACACAAATACAATGAAGGGGCCCTGGGGCGGTGAACTTTATGTGTCAACTTGACTGAGCCATGGGGTGCCCAGACAGTTGGTCAAACACGCCTGCCCTGCCCAGCCCAGGTCAATTCATCTGGTCAGTCTACAGGGGATTGGGGGCAGGCCAGCCTCTGCCTCCTTCTGAGTAGAGAACAAGGATGGCAGTAAGGACGGCAGGGAAGACAAGGAGCAGGGGATCCCAGGGAGGACCACCGGGCTCACTGGAGGGAAGAGAGTCCTCCCCTAGGAAGGGACACAGCTGAGGAGTCTGAGAGATTTAGTAGGAGTTGTCTGGGTGAAGGAGAAGGCAGGGCAAGTTGGGGAGGCACTAGCACGTGCAAAGGCCCAGTGGTGTGAGAAGGGGAAAAGCACTGGAAATTGTTGGAAATGCTCTAGGGTGGAGCCGGCAGGGGAAATATGATAATGTGGGCTTATTACAAGGGTACAGGGATCTCAGGGGACTCCAAGGACAGGAGCTGGAGTCAGAACAGGTCCCAAGAGAGTAGTACTGGATCTGAGTTAGTCCCAAGGCCTCAGTGTCAGCAGGAGATTACTGATTCCCATGGGCTCTGCCTGTTGCCTGTTTGTCCCTCTTCTTGTGGCAATGTGACATTTTGTCTTGGCCTCATAGCTTCAGCATGCTCATGACTTCTACTTCTTCTGATGTCTTGCCATGACCTCTCACTGGCTGTCCTTCAACAGCAGTCAGCTTTGCAGTGACACAATATTCAAACTGGGTGTCAAGCACCTTCATTGTCTCCCCAGTGACCCAGCACGCAGGCTCCCTAAAGGTAGAGTTCTCAGGCAGTACCTGGTGCTGTAACAAATATCCCATTGACCTGGGGGCGACATTTCTCACAGCTCTAAAGGATAGGAAGTCCAAGATCAAGGTGCCAGCAGATCTGGTTCCTAGTGAGGGCTCTCTTTCTGGTTTGCAGATGGCCACCTTCTTGCTGTGTCTTCACATGGTGGGGAGAGAGAGAGGAAGCAAGCTCTGTTGTGTCTCTTCTTATAAGGACATTAATACCATTATGAGGGCCCCACCCTCACGAACTCATATAAACTTAATCACCTTTCGATGGCCCCGCCTCCAAATATCATCACAATGGGGATTCAGGCTTTAACATACAAATTTTAGGGGCACATAAACAAGTGGTCTACAGCAGTAGAATGCCTTGTCCTTGTAGGCAGACAAGGACAGACGTTGGTCTGGTCTCCCCTAGGCCTAGACACAGATACTTGATAAGGAGGGAGGATTCTAGGGAACCAAGGTCAGAAGCCTCATAGAGCAGGAAGTATGGGTTTTGTGGCCTGTTGATGGCAGAAGCTTCTATCTTAGGCTTAGGGTCTCCAGCTAGGCTCTTGCTGGGAAAACAGTGCAGTCTTTGCTTTCTTTTATATCGGAGCTGCATTTTCAAATGTAACCATCCCACACCCACTCTCCAGCTATTCGAGGACTTTGATGACAGCCCTCCAGTTTCTCAGGATGTAACAGCGGCAAATCACTGTGCACTTTCTCACTTGCTGCCCATGATCCCCCATGCCCCAACCACCGGGCAGGCCCATATTGGGCATGAAAGGATCTTGGCCTTAATTTTTCTTTTGCCTCGTGGCTATAAAGGGAGCATTTTGTTTTTTTCAAAAGACAAAACCAAAAGGTGCATCTTAATTAGGGAACAGGTGCAGTGAGACCAGACTGAACTCTGCCAGGCAGCAGCCTTTCACTTTGCGCGCACAATGCTTTTAATGCAGCCCCGTTGCCATGGCGATTACCACGTCTCAGCTTACTGAGGTGGCGTTGCAAACCTGTAGGGAAGAAATGGATTATTCAATAAATGATGCCGGGACATTTGGTTAGCTATTTGGAAGGAAATAAAACTAGCTCTTTCCTTCACACCATACATTAATATAAATTCCAGAGGACCTAAAGAATTAAATGTAAGAAAGGGAAATCATTAAAAAGCAAACAAATGTTTGATCTTGGGGGTACATGAAAACATTTTAAACCTAAAAGCAGTAGAAAAAATAACAAAGATTAAGGTAGAATTTAATACAAAAAATTTAAATCTCCTTGTTTTAAAAATTATTTAGTTTATTTTATTGGGAAACTACAAACAAGAATAAAATGGTTGCAAGAAATATGACAAAAGATTAATACCTCTAATATGTAAAAAGTAATTACAAATCAATAAAAATGAACAGTCCAATAGAAAAATAGTGAATGAGAAATGCCCAAAAGATGAAATAAAAATATGTAATAAAATATTTTAAAATATTCAGCTTCATTGGTCATCAAAGAAATGCCCATTAAAACATCAATGAGATTTTCTCCTATAGCTTATCAAAGAACGTTTAAATATAATTATAGCATTCAATCTCATTGAGTGGAGTAAAATTGAGTATTCCTATTCATCTCACATGTGAAAATACAAGTTGGTATAAAATTTCTAGGAAAAAAATTAAGTTTATGCCACAAGAGATTTTAAAATGTTCACACTATTCAGCTGGTAATTTCACTCCGAAGATATCCTAAGGTGCTGTCCAGGATTGAAGCCAAAAATGTAGATATGATAATATTCATTATAAGTATTTAATAGAAGTTTATAATTTACTAAAACACATGGGCATGGTTAAATAAATTATGATACATAAATATGATGAAATATTGTGCAGCCATTAAAATAATATTTTGAATAATACTTAATGGCATGGAAATACGTCTATGACATAATGTTAAGCAGAAAATAGTATACCATTTGGGTTTCTTAGCTGACAGCAATAGAAACCCACTCTGGCTGTCTGGATAAAGCAGAAAAGGAATTCATTGGAAGAAAATTGTAGGGCTTGGAATCAACAGGAACACAGGAGAACTAAACTGAGAAAGAAAGAAAAATAGAGAAAGAAATAGAGGAAGAGAGAGAAAGCAAGGAAATATAGAGAAAAGAAAGAGAGAAAGAAGAATGAAGGAAAGAACCAAGGAAGGAAGGAAAGGAGCAAAAAGGCAAAACAGGGCAAACATCCATCAACAGCTATACTTACGGTACCAAAGTAGACATATGGTATGATCCCAAGTCAAGGCAAAATTGGCTATTCAGAAATACCAAATTCATCCCGGAATCTCAGTGCTTCAACCCTTGCAATGTTTCCTTCTTACTCACACAAAGTAAGTACTCACCAGGTTGGGCAGCCTGTCACCATCTTGTAGCCCAGCCATTGAAAGAACGTAGGCTCTGAGATTGTCACAACAGGGAAGACAGAGATGGAGGAGTCTCCATGCGAGTGATGCTGTCATTTCTGTTCACAGTCCATTGGTCAGCACTAGTCATATGGCCCCCAACCTCACTGCAATGGAGGCTGGGATAAAGAAGGCAGTGAGCCAGTTGAGGCTGCAATTTGAAACACATGGTACACTTAATTTAGGATAATTTGAGGAAGATTTAATTTCAAGGAGACTATTTTCAAAGGTGTGGGTGGGCTGCAGAAGAACCAGAAGGGAGAATGTGATGAGCTAGGGCTATTAACAGCCCAAAGGGACGAGGGTCAGATTGGATTTTCAAAATCTCAACTATATGCTGTTTATAAGCAGCACATTTTGAATAAAAGATCACTATAGAAGATTTGAAGCATACAGTTATCCAGCTTCACCCAATGGACAATATATAGAACACACGCCTACCAATTGCATAATATGTGCTCTTTTAAAGTGTACATGGAACATTTTCCAAAATAGACCATATGCCTAGCCATAAATAAATCTCAACAAATTTCAAATGCTTAAAATAATAAAATATGTTTTCTGACTACATTGAAATTAAACTGGAAACTAATAACAAAAAAAATAGAAAATATCCCAAACCCTTGGAAATAATCCACATTCTTTTAGATAATTCAATATGTCAAAGAAGAAATCACAACATAAATTATAAATTCATGGAAATAAAAATGTAACATATAAAATTTGTGGGATGCAGTTAGCACATCTCTTCTAAGAAAATTTACAACTTTAAATGAATATGTTAGAAAAGAAAAAAGGTAGAAAATGAATGATCTATGCTTTAATCTCAAGATGCTAAAGAAAAAACAGCATATTTAGAAAAAGGAGAAGGAAAACTAAAGGAAATAATAAAGATAATGGCAGAAATGAATAAAATCAAAAGCAAATGTATAGAGAAAATTTAAAAGCCACACATTGATTAAGATTAATAAAACTGATAAATACTTAGCAGGCTGGATCAAGAAAAAGAAATGAGAAAACATAAATTAGCCATGCCAGGAGACATCACTACAGATCCCCAAGACTTTCATGATACAGCAAAAGGATATTGTCAACAGCTTTATGCCAATAATTTAAAAATTTAGATAAAATGGCCGGGTGCAGCAGCTCACGCCTGTAATCCCAGCACTTTGGAAAGCCAAGGTGGGCGGATCACAAGGTCAGGAGATCGAGACCATCCTGGCTAACATGGTGAAACCCCGTCTCTACTAAAAATACAAAAAATTAGCCAGGCATGGTGGCGGGCCCCTGCAGTCCCAGCTACTCGGGAGGCTGAGGCAGGAGAATGGCATGAACCCAGGAGGCAGAGCTTGCAGTGAGCCGAGATCATGCCACTGCACTCCAGCCTGGGCGACAGAGTGATACTCTGTCTCAAAAAAAAAAAAAAAAAATTAGATGAAATGGATAAATTCATTGAAAAATACAATGTATTAAAATTATTATAAGAAAAAATAAAAAATTGATATACTTTTATATCTGCTAAAGAAATTGAATTCATAATTAGAAACATTCCCACAAAGAAAACTCCAGCCTCAGATTGCTTAAGTGATGAATTCTACCAAACATTCAAGGAAACTCATAGAGACAGACAGACAGATAGTAGATTAGTGGTTGCCAGCGGCTGGGAAGCATTTGCTTATTCTAGACATGTTATATCAATGGAATCATACAATATGTGGTCTTTTGTGTCTGGCTTCTTTCATTTAGCATATTTTAAAGATTCACCCATGTTAAAAACAAATAAATAAAATTTTACTCATTTTTATGGCTGCATAATATTCTACCATATAGATAAACCAGATTTTGTTTATCCATTCCTCAGTTGATTGACGTTTGGGCTCTTTCTACTTTTTGACTATTATGAATAATGCTACTATGTACATTTTTGTACACGTTTTTGTGTTGACACATGTTTGTTTTTGCTTTTCGTGGATAGGTATCTTAGAGTGGAATGGCAGGGCCATTTGGTAACTCTCTGTTTAGCTTTTTGAAACACTGCCAGACTATTTTCCAAAGTTGCTGCACCATTTTACAATTCCACCATCAATGTATGAGGACCACAACTTCTCTATATTCTCATCAACACTTGTTATTGCCTTTTTAAATTTTAGGCAAATTAGTGAACAGGAAGTGGTAGGTCACTGTTTTGGTTTGCATTTTCCTAATGACTAAGAATACTGAGCATCTTTTCATGACTTATTGGCCATTGTTTACCTTTGAAGAAATGTCTCTTAAAATCCTTTGCCCACAACAGACCTCTACCTCCCACCATATAAAAAAGTGAACTCAAAATAGATTATACACCTAAATGTGGGAGCTAAAACCATAAAACCCTTGGATGAAAACATTGATGTAAATCTTGGTGACCCTGGATTAGGCAGCTTGTGGATTGAAGTTCTAATTGGTATGTTTGCATTTTTACTGTTGAGTTGTAACAGTTCTTTGTATATTCTTGATAAAAAGTCCCTTATCAGGTATATGATTTGTAAACATTTTCTTCCATTCTCTCATTCTGAGGGTTGTCTTTTTACTCTTTGATAGTACCTTTAGAGCACAAAGGTTTTATTTTTGAGAAACTCCTATTTGTCTAATTTTTCTTTTCTTTCTTACATTTTGGGTGTCACATCAAATAAACCATTGCTTAATCCAAGGTCATAAAAATTTACACCTATGGTTTCTTCTAAAGGTTTTGTAGTTGAAGCTCTTACATGTAGGTCTATAATCTATTTTGAGATAGTTTTTACATGGTGGGAAGTAGGAGCCTGCTGTGGGTGGAATTGCGCCTCCATCAAAAGATATATTAGAGTTCCAGCTCCCAATACCTGTAAATATTACCTTGTTTGGAAATAGCGTCTTTGCAGATGTAAACAAGATAGGATTGGACCTATATCCAATGACTGGTGTCCTTATAAGAACACCATGTACAGGGATATAGAGATACACAAGAAGAATGCCATGTGACAATGGAGGCAGATATAAGAGTAAAGTGTCTGCAAACCAAGGATTGCAAAGTATATACAAGCCAGAAGCTAGGAAGAAGCAAGGAAGGATCCTCCCCAAGAACCTTCAGAGAGAGCATGGCCCTGTTATGACACCCTAATTTTGGACTTCTAGCATCCAGAACTGTGTGACAATAGATTTCTTTGCTCCTAAGCCACACGGTTTAGAGTAATTTGTTATGGCAGTGAGGAAACTAATAGGGGATCCAACTTCATTCTTTTGCAAGTGGATATAAAATTGTCTCAGTCTTTTGTTTGAAGAGACTATTCTTTCCCCATTGAATAGTCTTGACACCCTTGTTGAATATCAGCTGACCGTAAGTGTAAGTGTTTATAGCTGGACTCCAATTAGATTCTATTGATCTACATGTTTTGTTCTTATACCAGCATGACACTGTCTTGAGTATGGTACCTTAGCAGTTTTGAAATTAGGAAGTATACGTCTTCCAACTTTTGTTTTTCTTTGTCAAGATTGTTGTGGCTAGTCCCAGTTCCTTGTATTTCCATAAGAATCTTAGCATTAGTTTGTCAATTTCTACCAAAATAGCCAGCTGGAATTTTGATAGGGATTGATCAGTTTGGGGAGTATTGCTATCTTAACAATATTAACTCTTTCAATCCATGAACATGAGATGTCTTTCCATTTATGTATTTTATTTAATTACTTTCAGCAATGTTTTATAGGTTCCCACATAAAAGTCTTACACTACTTTTGTTAAACTTAATCCTAAGTATTTCCTTCTTTTTGATGCCACTGTAAATGGATTTGCTAAAACTTTTTCAGGTGGTCACAGTGGCTCACACCTGTGATCCCAGCAGTTTGGGAGGCCAGGATGGGAGGAACACTTGAGGCCAGGAGTTTCAGACCAGCCTCGGCAATATAGTGAGATCCATCTCCATAAAAAATTTAAAAATTAGCTAGGTGAGGTGGCAAATGCCGGTAGTCCTAGCTACTTGGGAGGATGAGGTTCGAGGTTTGCTTCAGCTCATGAGTTTGAGGCTGCAGTGGGCTATGATTGAACCACTGCACTCCAGCCTGGGCAACAGAGTGAGACCCTGTCTCCAAAAAAAAATAAACAAAATAAAATGAAATATTTTCAGATTGTTTATTGCTAGTCTATAGAAGTAAACTTGAATTTTGTATGCCAACCTTATATCCTGAAACTGCTGAACTTGTTTATTAGTTCTAATAGTGTGTGTGCATATTCTTTAAGATTTTGTGTATACAAGTTCTTGTCATCTGAGAATAGAAATAGTTTTATTTCTCTTTTTCCGATCTGGATGGCTTTATTTATTTTTCTTGCCTAATTACTCTGGCTAGAATCTCTAGTACAATGCTGAATAGAGATAGTGAGAGAGGACATCCTAGTTGTGTTCTTGATTTTAGGGTAGAAACATTCATACTTTCTCCATTAAATATGATGTTAGCTATGGGTTTTTTGTAGATGCCTTTTTTCAGGTTAAAGAGGTTCCCTTATATTCTTAGTTTATTGTTTTGTTTTGTTTTGTTTTTATCATGACAGTGTGTTAGATTTTATCAAATGCTTTTTCTGCAAATTTTGAGATGGTCCTGTGTATTTTGTCCTTTCTTCTGTTAATATGGTGTATTACTTTGATTGATTCCAGATGTTAAACCAATCTTGCATTCTTGGGATGAATCCCACCTGGTGGTGATATATAATCGTCTTATATGTTCTTGAATTTGGTTTTCCAGTATTTTATTGAGGATTTCCATCTATGTTCATAATGGATACTGGTTCATAAATTTCTTTTCTGGTGATGTCTTTGTCTAGTTTTATTATCAGGGTAATACTGGCATCATAGAATGAGTTGGAAAATGTTCTATTAGCTCATATTTTCTGGAGGTTTTGTGAAGAATTTGAGTTTATTATTTGTGTTAGTCCATTTTCACAGTGCTGTAAAGAACTACCTGAGACTGGGTAATTTATGAAGAGGTTTAATTGACTCTCAGTTCCACAGGCTTACCAGGAAGCATGACTAGGAGGAGGCCTCAGGAAACTTATAGTCATGATGGAAGGCAAAGGAGAAACAAGCACCTTCTTCATATGGTGGCAGGAGAGAGAGTGAGGGAAGCAGGAAGTGCCACACAATTTTTTTTTTTTTTCGAGACGGAGTCTCACTCTGCAACCTCCGCCTCCTGGGTTCAAGCGATTCTCCTGCCTCAGCCTACTGAGTAGCTGGGATTCCAGGCACATGCCACCATGCCCAGCTAATTTTTATATTTTTAGTAGCGACACGGTTTCACCATGTTGATCAGGCTGGTCTCAAACTCCTGACCTTGTGATCTGCCCGTCTCGGCCTCCCAAAGTGCTGGGATTACAGGTGTGAGCCACTGCACCTGGTTGAGAACTCACTCAATATCATGAGAACGGCAATGGGGAAATCTGCCCTCATGATCCAGTTACCTCCTATCAGGCCCCTCCTCCAATTCAACGTGAGATTTGGGTGGGGACACAAATCCAAACCATAACATTCTCTACATTTTTGGTAGAATTCACCAGTGAATCCACATGAGCCTGTGTTTCTATTCTCTATTTCATCTACTTCACTCCAACAGATACGGGAGCTAGAAAGAAATTATTTAGGAAGATAGTGAGGGTAAGAGAATCCTAGTGTAGCAGGACGAGCCACAGACAAAACCCCTCAGACACCGAGTTAAAGAAGGAAGGGGTTTATTCAGCCGGGGGCATTGGCAAGACTCCTGTCTCAAGAGCTGAGCTCCCTGAGTGAGCAATTCCTGTCCCTTTTAAGGGCTCACAACTCTAAGGGGGTCCACATGAGAGGGTTGTGATCGATTGAGCAAGCAGGGGGTACGTGACTAGGGGCTGCATGTACCAGTAATCAGAACGGAACAGAACAGGACAGGGATTTTTACAGTGATTTTCCATACAATGTCTGGAATCTATAGATAACATAACTGGTTAGGTCGGGGTCAATCTTTAACTATCAGGCCCAGAGCATGGTGCCAGGCTGTCTTCCTGTGGATTTCACTTCTGCCTTTCAGTTTTTACTTCTTTCTTTGGAGGCAGAAATTGGGCATCAGACAATTATGAGGGGTGGTCTCTTCCCTTACTAGGTAAGGTTTCCTTTTAATAAAAAGCAGCCCCCAAATCATTTCTTTTCTAACAAAAAGCAGCCTGAAAAATCAAGCTTCAAGCATAGATAAGCAAGCTGAAAGCGTGCATAGGTAAATGCCAACAGCTGTGCCAATAGAAAAGGGATACCTGGAAGCTAGGTATATTCAACATGGAGGTTCCTTCTTCCCTTTTCTTTGTTGCCACATGTGTAGTAAAAAAGCAGGCAACATGGCATTGGCCAAGTAGAGACCCCATCTGCATAATAAAAGATTAGGGTGGGATGGCCAGCTTCTTCGCACACTATGCAAATGGGACACCTGGTCTGACCAGTCTCTCATGTCCTATGTAAATCAGACACTGCCTCCTCAAGCTCGTCTATAAAACCCCATGCATTTCACCATGAAGCCCAAAGACCCTACTCGGGAGCCCCTCTCCCTCTGCAGAAGAGAGAGCTTTTCTCTGCCTTTCACTTATTAAACCTCTGCTCTTAAACTCATTCCTTGTGTGTGTTTGCGTATTCAGTTTCCTTGGTGTGAGGCAATGAACCTCGGGTATTTACCCCAGACAAACGATGCCCCTTCACAATCTTTATTATTTCCTTTCTTCAACTTGTTTTAGGTTTAGTTTAGACTTCTTTTTCAAGTTACAGGAAGTGGAAGTTTAAGTGACTGATTTAGATCCTTATTCTTTTTCATATAGGTGATTACAGCTATAAATTTTCCTCTAAGCACTGCTTTATGGCTGCATTCTACAAGTTTTGGTGGGTTGTTTCATTTTTATTTAAAGCATGCTCTAATTTCCTTGTGATATCTTCTTTGGTCCACTGGTTACTTAAGAGTGTGATGTTTAATTTCCACATGTTCCTGAATTTCCCAATTTCCTTCTGTTATGCATTCTCATGAGATTAGAAAACATACTTTGTATGATTCCAACCCTTTTAAACTTACTGAGTACTTTTTTATGGCCTAACATATGGTTTATAGTGCAGAATGTTCCATGTGCACTTGAGAAGAACATGTATTCTGATGTTGTTGACTGGAGTGTTCTGTAGGTGTCTGTTAGGTTCCACTGAATAATAGCGTTCCTTTAATTCTTAAGACGTGGTTTCCTCTAGTTTTTGCACATATTTATAACAGTGTACTTGAAGACTTTGCCTAGTAATTCCAGTGTCTGGACTTCCTCAGAGACAGTTTCCTGTGAATGGACCATACTCTTCTGTTTCTCTGCATGTCTCATAATTTTTTGTTGTTGAATATTAGACATTTAAAATAATATAATGTAGCAAATTTGGAAATCAGATTCCCTGACCCCCCACCACAAAGAGTTTGTTGTTGCTATTGCTGTTTGTTTCCTTAGTGATTTTTCTGGATTAATTCTATAAAGTCTGTGTTCTTTTTCATGTTTTGCTGCTAAAATTCCTGTTAGCTTAGTAGTCAACTAATGGTTGCACAGGCTTTTTTTTTTTTTTTTTTGACAGAGTCTTGCTCTGTCATCCAGGCTGGAGTGCAGTGGCGTGATCTTGGCTCCCTGCAGCCTCAACTTCCTGGGTTTAAGCAATTCTCATGCCTCAGCCTCCCAAGTGGCTGAGACTACAGGCACACACCACCATGCCTGGCTAATTTTTGTATTTTTGGTAGAGATGGGGTTTTGCATGTTGGCCAGGCTGGTCTCAAACTCCTGGCCTCAAGTGATCCACCCACCTTGGCCTCCCAAAGGGCTGGGATTACAGGTGTGAACCACTGCGCCCAGCCCAGATATTTCTTTAAATCCCTTAAACCCATAAGTGTCCCAGCCTTTGCTGAGGAGCACTGTGTGTGTGTGTGGAGCCTGACTTCAATGCTTTACCAAGCAGTTTGCAGCTCTGCCGTAGCCTTCATTTCCTTCTTGTGCAGAGCCTCAAGGTCAGCCAGAGGTGAGACATCAGGGTCTTATCAGGTCTTTCTGTGCATGTGCACTGCTCTGCACATGCATGAAGCCTCTATCATCCCAGGAATGTATCGAAACTTTTAAAACCCCCAAAGGAAAAAAAAAAACCCAAAGGATAACTCATTTCCCAGTTTTTCCTTTCACGATTTTACATAGCCTATTGACCCCAAATGGTATTGCCACATAGGCAGCTACGATGTTGAACAGTTACCGCTGATTGTTTTTGACAAGTGCCCTGAGGCCAGGGCTGGTCACACAGAGTAAGCTGTGAGTCAGGTCAGATAAAGACAATCCCTGGGAACAGAGCTTTTCAGGCAGCTTCCAGACAGGTCAAATAGTGGCCATTTTCTGGGGATAGAGCTTTTTGTGGGCTGGTTTCGCAGACATCATAGTTGCAAGGCTGTTGGTTTTCATGCCTGCAACAGAACTGTAAAGAGGGCTGTGGGAATAAGACAAGTTAAAACTTCACAAAGCTTGCTGTTCTTACTGCAATACGGCCTTATTTTTTTTTTTTTTAGAGACTGGGTCTCACTCTGTCTCCCAGGCTGGAATGCAGTAGCATGATCATAACTCACTGCAACCTTGAACTCCCAGCCCAAGTGATCCTCCTGCCTCACCCTCCCCAGTAGCTAAGACTACAGGCATGCACCACTGCACCCTGATATTTTTTAAAAAATATATAGTATTTGTAAGGATGGGGTGTCACTATGTTGCCTGGGCTGGCCTCAAACACCTGGCCTCAAGCGATCCTCCTGCCTCAGCCTCCCAAAGTCAGCCTTATTAAAAAATAATAATTGTAATAATAAACACTCCTCAGGTAGCTGCAAGCCTTTGGTTAATTTGCAGAAGTATGAAAAAATTGATTTTGACTGTTTTTGCCAGCATGCTCATTGCTTTTATGAAGGAACAGATTTCAGAAGTCCTTATTCTAATTATCCTCTCATTCTGGTCATGCTCCTCCACCTGTTTTTGTGCCTAAAGTTTTATTGGAATGCAGGTTTGCCCATTCATTTACATAGTGCCTATAGCGGCTTTCACACACAACTGAAAAGTTGGATAGTTGCGACAGAAACCATATGGCCTGCAAAGCCTAAAATATGTACTATCTGGCCTTTAGGAAAAGGTTTGCCAAGCCCCACCATAAGGCAAGAAAATGATATACAGATTGCAAGGAAAAAGTAAAGTGCCATCATCCACAGGTGAAATTTTTTGGCATTTAGAATTTTTTTATTTTTTGATCATTTATTCATTTATTTAGAGATAGGGTCTCACTATGTCACCCAGGCTGGTCTTGAACTCTTGGGCTCAAGTGATCCTCCCATCTTGGTCTCGCAGAGTACTAGGATTATAGGCATGAGCCATTGCACCCAGCCCAGAAAATTTTAAAATCTGTGAACAACTTGTTAGAATTAGTAAGTGGCTGGACATGGTGACTCAATGCCTATAATCCCAGCACTTTGGGAGACTGAGGCAGGAGGATTGCTTGAGGCCAGGAGTTCAAGACTAGCCTGGGAAACACAACAAGACCCTGTCTCTACAAAAACAATAAAATAAAAATCAGCTGGGTGTGGTGGCACCTGCCTGTAGTCCCAGATACTGGAAGGCTGAGGCAGGAGGATAGCTTGAGCCTGGGAGTTGGAGGCTGCAGTGAGCTATGATTGTACCACTGTACTCCAGCCTGAGTGACAGAGTGAGACTGTGTTTCCAAAAAAAAAAAAAAAAAATAGTAAGAGAATTTAGCAAGATCATTGACTACATCAGCATGCAAAACTCAGCTGCAGGACTTATGAACACACCCCTCCCTGCCTCTCTCAGTGATCACGACTAAAAATTCTGAACAGAATGCCTACAGTAACTGTCTGAGAACTCTGAAAAGTAGATCATAGGTGGTGGATTAAGGAAGGAAATGAAAACTGAAAGAATGATGGGCATCGCTGTGAGTTCCTGGACTGGTTGGTTGGTTGGTTTTTCTCCACATTCCATAAGATAGATTCTAGCGCAGCCCAAATCCTGGAGCTGTGAAGTGGTTGGAGGAAATGCCTTGTCTTTCCGGCCAGAGAACCAGGAATGGGGGACAAAGAGTCAGGGGGTGGGGGCAACTCCAAATTTTTATTTTTTATTTCCCTTTTGACTGCATCTCCATTTGCTCTGTTCTCTTCTGAAACTCATTTTCAATGGATGTCTCCTCACAGGTTGACCCTCTAGTGTTTTTGTCTTTTCTCTCCTAATATCCAATCACTCTCCCATTTCTCCTGGGATTTTCCGTTGCACATGCCATTTCCTCTTCAGGGAACATCAAAGAACACTCTTCCTGCCCCTGCAAAGAGATGTCTACTTAACTCCACCACCCAACATTCAGATGGCTTTTGCCATCTTCTCTGACTAGCCAAGTCTCTCTACTGGATGCTGTATTTAGTCCATTCAAATGCTGCTAATAAAGACATACCAGAGACTGGGTAATTTATAAAGGAAAGAGGTTCAATTGACTCACAGTTCTGCATAGCTGGAGAGGCCTCAGAAAACTTACAATCATGGCAGGAAGGGATGCAAACATGTCCTTCTTCACATGGCGGCAGCAAGGAGAAGTGCCTTAACAAAAGCAGGGAAAGCTCTTATAAGACCATCAGATCAGGCCTGGCATGGTGGCTCATGCCTGTAATCCCAGCACTCTTGGAGGCCGAAGTGGGCAGATCACTTGAGGTCAGGAGTTCAAGACAAGCCTGACCAACATGGTGAAACCCTGTCTCTCTACTAAAAATACAAAAAATTACCTGGGCATGGTGGCGCATGCCTGTAATCCCAGCTACTTGGGAGGCTGAGGCAGGAGAACTGCTTGAACCCAGGAGGCGGAGGTTGCAGTGAGATGAGATCTAGATTGCACCATTGCACTCCAGCCTGGGCAACAAGAGTGAAACTCCCTCTCAAAAAACAAACAAAAAAAAAAACAAAAAAAACAAAACCAATCAGATCTCGTGAGAACTCACTAATTATCATGAGAACAGCAGCATGGGGGTAACCACTCCCATGATTCAATTACCTCCCACCGGCTTTCTCCCACACCACATGGGGATTATGGGAACTACAATTCAATATGAGATTTGGGTGGGGACACAGCCAAACTGTATCAGAAGCATTGTGTCTTTTTCATTTCCAGCACTGGTTAGAGTTGTCACCTTGCATTTACTTGCACAATTCTTAGATTGCTGCCAGTTTCCTGTTCGGTCCATAAGCCCTATCTGACTTTGGTCCATCATTGTGCTTCCAGAATCTAAAACGGTGTCTGACATGTAGAGGGCTTCCAAAAATGTTTCCTGAATGAATGATGAATGTCTCTATGTCTTTGCACATGTTGTTCCCCCTACCTGAAATATCCACCCTTCCATCCCCTGTCAGTACACCTCTGCATTCCTACAAGAACCAGCCCAAGTGTCACCACCTCTGAGAGGCCTCCCCTGGTGCCCTAGGCAGACACATTGCTTCTGCAGCATGGTGACCATGGGCTGGAAGAAAGCAGCCTTGTCACCTTGCACTACGGTAGCCTGGGGCATAAATATTGTCTAAGAAATCATTGCAGTTTCCATATTTTTATGCAATAAGGAAGCCTACTTCCAGCATGAACCCAATTTAGAAAATACTCTCAGCCAATATTTCAGATTTCAGCACAACCCTCCATCAGGGTGCATGACGTGAGGACTTTGCAAATGCCGCGGCAGAACCTATGGGCCTAGATGAGAGGGAAGGGGTGAAAGCTGTGCAAGGGCCCACAGTACGGGCTGCCTTATGGAGGCGGGTCTAGATGCTGCTGCTGATGCAGGTCTGATGTGTCAGCACAGAGACCCACCCTGAGCCCCAGAGGAGTCCAGCCCAAAGCTTAGTAGCAAGGCATTTACAGAGGATCCATTCCATTGTGGAGGGAGCCTGATTTATCCTCGTAAATAACACCTACTCCACATTGATATGTGTCTTCCTTGGCACAACCCTGCCAGCTCTACACATGGGATTTCAAAAGTGACTGATTTCTCAATCTAGAATCCTGCACAATGTCACCTTGGACCAAGAAATACTTTTTTTTTTTTTTTTTGAGACAGAGTCTTGCTCTGTTGCCCTGGCTGGAGTGCAGTGGTGCAATCTCAGCTCACTGCAACCTCTGCCTCCCAGGTTCAAGTGATTCTCCTGCCTCAGTCTCCCGAGTAGTTGGGATTACAGGTGCCCATCATCACGCCTGGCTAATTTTTGTATTTTTGGTAGAGACAGGGTTTTGCCATGTTGGCCAGGCTGGTCTTGAACTCCTGACCTCAAGTGATCCACCCACCTCGACCTCCCAAAGTGCTGAGATTACAGGCATGAGCCACTGCGCCCAACCCAAGAGATCAATTTTACAGCAAAAGGTCCACAATGGATACATGGCAATGGGATCCATTGGTCCTATCAACAACTACATGAGCTGGACACAGTCAGCCTGATGACCATTGAAATGGCTTATTAAAGGCTGGGCTAAGGGGTCAATTTGAGCTTTCTCTGTGGGGTTTGGAGCTTGTATTAAATTAAAATGTATCTGGTGGCTCATGCCTGTAATCCCAGCACTTTGGGACCCCGAGGAAGGAGGATCGTTTTGAGGCCAGGGGTTCAAGACCAGTCTGGGCAACACGGTGAGACCCCATCTCTAAAAAATATGTATAAAATAGCCAGGCATGTTGGTGGATGCCTGTAGTCCCAGCTATTCAGGAGGCTGAGGTGGGAGGATCGCTTGAGCCCAGGATTTCAAAGCTACAGTGAGCCATGATTGTGCCACTGCATTCCAGCCTGGGCAACAGAGCAAGACTCTGTCCCCAACTCTCTGCCTCCAAGAAAGTACCTGGGATTTGTTTTAATCAGGTATGGTGAGGCCAACAGGTCAGGAGATGAATGCTGTGAAGCAAAAAGTTTTTACTCACCCATCCCTAGAAACAGGAGGCCATGTGGAGCCATTCAGGAAAGCACTCGGGTAGGTCAGGAGGGAGAGGCGGAGGGGGAACGGGGCAAGAGCCTTCACTGTGGTTCGTGCAAGAAGGAACGGGTAAGGCTGGGGGAATGGGTTGATTGGGTTTGGGATTGGCTCATTTGAGTAATTTCAGCAGCCTCCAGGGTATAGGGGCCACTCCTAGCTGTCTGATGTCTGGCCCTGGGATGCTGGGGGTAGAGGAATATTGTCTCCAAGAGTGCAAAATCCAGATGGAGAAGGTGGTTGAGTTTAGGCTCTGGATTGGCCGGTTTGCATACCAAAGGAGTGCTAGCGCTCGCAGGAAAGTTGTTTACCATCTCTAGGAATTCACTAGCGCTGGAAGGAGCAGTCTCTCCAGGATTAGCAAGGCCCCCAGAAGTCAAAGCATCATAAAATACAGAACATTTAAACAAATATTACTGATACAAGCTATCTTCTACAATGTGCCATACTCATTGAACCAACAGTTGATGCACCGTATCCCAACAGCTGGAATTGAAATGTTCCCAAAGCAAGGACTGACCCCTCCCAAATCACTCCCAGTGACCCCAGTGGCACCAGACAGTCCGATTTTCCAGTTGCCAGAGAAACACTTCCGTTAGAAAATTCACTGAAATGGGGCAAGTGCGGTGGTTCACAGCTGTAATCCCGGCACTCTGGGAGGCCGAGGCCAGTGGATTGCTTGAACCCAGGAGTTTGAGACCAGCATGGGCAGCATGGTGAAACCTCATCTCTACCAAGAAAAAAAAAACAACAAAAAAAACCACAAAAAGTTAGCTGGGTTGTAGTGGTGTGCATCTGTGGTCCACGCTACTTGGGAGGCTAAGGTGGGAGGATTACCGAGCCTGGGAGGCAGAGGTTGCAGTGAACCACGCTGGCACCACTGCACTCCAGCCTGGGCGACAGAGTGAGACCTTGTCTCCAAAATAAATAAATAAATAATAAAACCATGAAAAGTTCCTCTGAACCTGCATCTGCAAATGTGTAAATATTATCTGTCACTTTGGGTTTCTTGTGCCGATGAAATAGAATTCAAAGGAAGGAGCTGCCATACTAATGGGGGTCATTACTGAGTATTATGAGGGGTCTGGATGGCTGCTGCACAGTGGAGGTAGGGAGGAGTCTGTCTGGAACATGGGGTTTTACCAGGACCCCAGGAGCCCAGCAGACCATGAGGATCTTGGTGCATTCATGCCTGGCGATAACGGTAAACAGGGGGCAGTCATGCCTGGCAGAGAACAGGCAACCAAAGGCTGAGGTCCCTCAGGGATGAGGGCCTGGGTCACCCCAGCAGGCAAGAGCCTTAGACCATCTGAAGTGCTGGCTCAGGGTGAAGGAAATCTTGCATGGGTTCTCTCTAGAGGGGACTGATGACAAGTATTAATTATGGTCTTGGGACCAGCTGCAGCTGCCCAGAATGTAGCTCATTCCAACACATCTTTGTATTCACTCTCTCTGTAGGTCATGCCTGTCCACTCTCCCGAAGACTCAGTGCCACCATGGACTTGGGGTGGGCACACGTGGATCTGAGTGGTGCAAGGGGTGGACTGTGGCAGACACTTTCTGGTGCTCTGTGTCACTTTCCATTAATTTCCTTCTGATTTCTGCAGCAGCAGCGGTGGTCAGTTACGGGCAAGCACAGGTATGCAGTGAGTGTCCCACATCAAGCATGTGACAGCATCTTTTCCCTCTCTGGTTCAGGGTCCTTTCAACAACAAGGGTCTGTTGAGGCTATGAGCAAGCTCTGTTCAGGATTGTGAGGAAGTCAGTGTCCTCAAGGGACACCCTCTACCTCTCGGGGGGTGGAGGAACAGGTGGATACATGCTCCAGGCTCCTTCTTGCAGAAGGACAATTCTAGGAGACGTTCTGTACTCTTTGCAAGGGTTCCTACAGAATCAAGCCCCCTTTGCTGAAGCAGCGACCTTGATAACTCACCCTGACACCAGCTTTTCCTCTTTCCCTTTAACACTATTTTTTCCTTCTGTCTGTTCCTTGAGGTGCCTCCCAAATAAACGTCCAACTCCCAAGACCTTGTCTTAGGTTCTGCTATGAAGGCCCCCAAACAAAGACACACCCGTGTTTTTGTCTGTTTGTTTGTGACAGATTTTCGCTCTTGTCGCCCAGGCTGGAGTGCGATGGCACGATCTTGGCTCACTGCAACCTCCGCCTCCCGGGTTCAAGCGATTCTCCTGCCTCAGCCTCCCAAGTAGCTGGAATTACAGGCATGCGCCACCAAGTCCAGCTAATTTTGTATTTTTTAGTAGAGACGGGGTTTCTCCATGTTGGTCAGGCTGTTCTCAAACTCCTGACCTCAGGTCATCCGCCTGCCTCAGCCTCCCAAAGTGCTGGAATTACAGGCATGAGCCACCACGCCTGGCCTGTTTGTTTGTTTTTTGAGGCAGGGTCTTGCTCTGTTGCCCAAACTGGAGTGCACTAGTGCAATCATAGCTCACTGCATCCTTGACTTCCCAAGTTCAAGTGATCCTCCCACCTCAGCCTCCTGAGTAGCTGGGACTACACGCATGCATCATCATGCCTAGCTAATTTTTTGTTGAGATGGGATCTCACTATGTTGCCCAGGCTGGTCTAAAACTCCTGGGCTCATGGTCAGGTGTGGTGGCTCATGCCTGTAATCCTAGCACTTTGGGAGGCTGAGGCGGGTGGTCACTTGAGGTCAGGAGTTCGAGACCAGCCTGGCCAACATGGTGAAACCCCGTCTCTACTAAAAATGCAAAAAAAAATTAGCTGGGCATGGTGGTGCACGCCCGTAGTCCCAGCTACTCGGGAGGCTGAGACAGGAGAATCACTTGAACCCGGGAGGCAGAGGTTGCAGTGAACTGAGATCACACCACTGCACTCCAGCCTAGGTGACAGAGCAAGACACGATCTCAAAAAAATAAAAATAAAAAGTAAAACTCCTGGGCTCAAGTGATCCTCCTACCTCAGCTTTCCAAAGTGCTAGGATTGCAGGCATGAGCCACCGTGCCTAGCCAAAGACACCCTGTAATCAAGCAGTCCTGGTGGAAGGGCTGGGGTGGCCCAGGGCAGCAGGTGTCTGGCCAACAGTTTCTAGTGTTTTGTGACTGCCACTTACTGACACACATAAAAGAGACAGTCATACTGGTGTGTACTGGTGGAATGTCGACTCTTATCTTCAACAGTGCCAAAGTTCAGGGTTTAGTAAAAGTATTTAAACAGGGCGTGGTGGCTCACATCTGTAATCCCAGCACTTTGGGAGGCTGAGGCAGGTGGATCATGAGGTCAGGAGATCGAGATCAGCATGGTTAATACTGTGAAACCCTATCTCTACTAAAAATACAAAAAATTAGCTGGGTGTGGTGGCACATGCCTGTAGTCCCAGCTACTAGGGAGCTGAGGCAGGAGAATCGCTTGAACCCGGGAGGCAGAGGTTGCAGCGGGCTGAGATCGTGCCATTGCATTCCATCCTGGGTGACACAGCAAGACTCTGGCCCTCCCCACACCCCCCGCAAAAAAAAAAAAAAAGTACTTAAACTGGGCCTGGTGGCTCACATTTGTAATTCCAGCACTTTGGGAAGCTTCGGCAGGAGGATAGCTTGGGCACAGAAGTTGGAGACCAGCCTGAGGCAACATAGTGAGACCCTCTATCTCTACAAAAATTATAAAAATTAGCCAGGCATGGTGGCATGTACCTGTAGTCCCAGCTACTTGGGAGGCTGAGGTGGGAGGATCGCTTGAGCCAAGGAGGTCGAGGCTGCAGTGAGCCATGATTGTGGCACTGCACTCCAGCCCGGACAAGAGTGAGACCTTGTCTCAAATAAATAAAAATAAAAAACAGTATTTACAGGTCTGAGAACTGCGCAGGTCAAGCCATTCATAACTAGTTCTTTCATGTATTCATAACATTCCAAGACAAAACCTCCATTTAGGTGATTATCTGAATGGCTGGGGCCTATGCCACTGGTATACAGAGTATGCCACTTGGTAAGTGGTCTCTCTTTTCCTAAATGGGGCTTCAGCCAGAAATTTGTCTTGTTTGGTTTTGTTGGGTGGTCAGATTGTGCCAAGCATTACATATGATGCTTGAGTCATAATCACGTTGATAACAGAAAAAGAAACCATTTATGGGCCCTTCCTGTACTAAGCACTTCATATGCAGGATCTTGTATGCCTCAGAATTACTCTCCATGGTAGCTATTGCTGTTACTTCCAATTTCTTGATGAGGACACTGGCTCAGAGAGGTTAAGTAACTTGTCTGGGGTCACTCAGCAGTTAGGTGATAGAGCTGGTATTCTTGCCCTCTCCTTGGGCTGTTTTCTTAGTAGCACCTGTGAGCTCCCGCCTGGAAGAGATGCAGTCATTTCCGCTCACAACCTATTGGCTGGAACTGGTCACATGACCCCAGGTGAATTGGGAAGGATGCTGGGAGGTAGAGAAGCACGTGGCTAACTGGTGAACATTTGCAGCTCAGCATCAGATACAGCCGGGTGCAGGCAGGGCTCTGTGAGATGTGGTCATCTCTGCACATTGATTGCCATGCAAGGCTTGACTCAGAGCATCTGTTGGCCTGTGTCTGCTTCTCCAACCTGTGCACGCACAAATGGGACCAGCCCTCGGCATCTCTGAGAGACTAGAAGAGGCCTTGAACTCCACTTGGGATCAGCTCTTCCGAACGCAGATTAATTGCTGTTGATGTTCTTTGGACATAATTTTCCGCGAGACAGGATCATTTGGAAACCCATAAATACACATTCAGATGCACGTGATGGATAATAAACTCGGCTCCAACGAGTCATTTGAGCTGCCATAAATCTTGTTTGCATTTTCTTCCCTGGTGCCTGTAAATCAGGCCCTATCTCCGCCTTCTGGGTCCTGGTGGCCCCTACCTGCCATCCATTACACTGCAGGTGGGGCATCTGACAGCCAGCCCCACATGCCGCCCTCATGCCCTACGCACATCCATCACATGGCCAACCCTGCATCCTGCCACCCTCCTGGGGGGCCAAGGTTCCCTGAAGTTTTACTTGTCTCTTGTGCTTTTCTGAATAGCAGTTGTCCCCTACCCCCAAAATCACGGATTACACAAGCCTGATTGGGTTTTAACGACATGCAAGTTTTAAAAGCAAACTGCAGAGAGCTGCTCCTGGGTTTCTACCTTCTCCTTGGTCTGTGCCCCTGTGAGCTGTTTTGTTTTCAACAAGCCAACCATGCAAAGAGCAGGCAAAACCTCACGGGGTTTGGAATCAGACGCGGTGGGCTGCAATGGTTCTGTAATTAAGAGATTTCAGCCGAGTTCTTTCTCTGGGCCTCAGCGTGCTCATCTGCAGGATGGAGATAATAAACCCTACTTCCTCAGATTGTATCTCAGTGTAATAATACTCAGGTAATCGACATTAGAGAAACCCCCAAAACTCAGTTGCTTAACCCAATGTGCAGGTTTGATTTTTGCCCCATGCAAAATCCAGTATGGCAGCTTCCTTCTGTCTTACAGCTTTGTTTTCTGGAGTGGATATTCCTCTAAGATCACCGCAGCAGGAGAGAAGAGAGACAGAAAGAGGACCCTGGCTCCTAACTGCTCCAGCCCAGAAGAGATGCAGTCACTTTCTGCTCACATCCTATTGGTTGGAACTGGCCACATGACTCCAGGTGAATTGCAAAGGATGCTGGGAGGTAGAGAAGCACATGGCTAATTGGTGAACATTTGCATTCCTGCAAGAATGGTTGTGAGTGTTCAATCACATGCAGTTCTCGGGGCAGGGCACCGAAGGGCTCTAGCAGAGCTTCGGGATGTCAGAGATGAGCCTAAAATAAGATTGGCCGGGCGTGGTGGCTCATGCCTGTAATCAGAGCACATTGGGAGGCCGAGGGGGGCGGATCACTTGAGGCCGCCTGGGCAACATAGTGAAACTCCGTCTCTACTAAAATACAAAAAATTAGCTGGGCATGGTGGCACCTGCCTGTAGTCCCAGCTACTTGGGAGGCTGAGGCAGGAGATTCACTTGAACCTGGTAGGTGGAGGTTGCAGTGAGCTGAGATCGCTTCATTGCACTCCAGCCTGGGTGACAGAGTGAGACTTTGTCTCAAAAATAAAATAAAATAAAATTTTGCCTGTGACCTGCTCTGGGCTGGGCAGCAATTTTTGTTCCTTTGGAATCCAGGCCCTGGATCAGAGGGACTGTTCCTCCTTTCTTCCTCCTCCCACCCTAAGGATGAAATCTGTTGCTTGTCCTGGTGGAATTCTCTTTTTCCAGCTCCCATTCTCAAAAGCACCCCATAAAATACCAAAAATAAACACTGTGCATGGCTTCCATTTGGGGAGGATTTATCTTTTTCCTTTAATACTTCTTACCACGACATACCAGCCTTTCATCTTTGCACGCCTGGGTCTGTGACCCTGGGAGGCAGGCCAAAGGCGGTGTATGCAGGCCTCTTGGGTCAAATGAGGACTTACCCCTCTGAATGCTGAGGAAAGCACAGGGGACTGTCTGGGGGAGGCAGCACGCAGTGAACAGACAGGGAGATGCTGGGTCTGGGCCTGGAAGGATGCGTAGGAGTTTGTCGAGTGGCAAAGTTGAGGGAACAGACAGGGAGACATTGGGTCTGGGCCTTGAAGGATGCATAGGAGTTTGTCAAGTGACAAAATTGAGTGTGTTCCTGGCAGAGGGAGCAAAGTGTGCAGAGAGATAGGAATGGGAATGGACTGGCGTGTTCTGGGAGCAACTGGAAGTTCAGGAAGTCTGGATGTTAGGGTTCCTGGGGATGGAGAGGCCAGGAGGACTGGGTTGTGGAAGACCAGACTTTATCTCCAGGACAGTGGGGAGCCAGGGAGCAGTGCAAATGAGGCGGGGACGTCCCAGGACACCTGTCCACCACGGCCAACTTTTGTGACAGCACTGACTCTTGTATTGGTGGCAGGGTGGCTTGTTTTCTCCCCACATTTCACTTCCTGAGCAAAGGCAGTCTTGCAAGAATCTGAAAGGAGGCACCACATAAAATGACTCTTTTTTTTTTTTTTTTTAAGTAAAAAGTCAACAGTTCCGTGATCTTTGTAAAAATTAATCAGGAACACATGCGTTCTATTTTTCATAAATTGCAAGGGATCAAAAGGAAAGGAAAATGCTCTTAGGGTGAAAGACAATGGGAGTTCCATCACCAGCTGGAACACTCCACACACTGTCTTGGAGTTGGGGGGCCTTCCCTGCACCCGGCGTCCTGGTGTGCCTCCCTGGAGAGAGAGCATGGGCTGGGCACGAGATATGGGGTGGGCTTAGATACGACCCAGACCTGAGATGCTCCCAGGCAGGAGCAGGGGACCAGGCCCAGCAGGGGGCAATGACAATCTCTGGAGGGACAGTCCAGGGCTGAGGGAACCCAGAGAAGGCCTCTAAGTGTCTCAGACACAGGAGGAGGAACAATTGGAGAGGAGACCAAATGGGTGGGCTGGGGATGTATTGAGACTGTCTTTTTTTTTTTTTTTTTTTGAGACAGGGCCTCTTTCTGTCACCCAGGCTGGAGTGCGGTAGCACGATCTCAGCTCACTGCAACCTCTGACTCCTGGGTTCAAGCAATTCTCCTGCCTCAGCCTGAGACTGTCTAGAATGTGCAGCTAATGAATCTCGATTTTTCTCTTGTACTTTTCTCCCTAACTATCTGAGGATGGGGGCACAATGGCAAAAGCCCTGGGCACAGAAAATCAATCCAGCTTTTCTCTTACAGTGAAGCCAATCCCATACTTTGTAGGGTTTTTCTTTTTTTTTTTTCTTTTTGAGATGGACTCTCGCTCTGTCACCCAGGTTGGAGTGCAGTGGCACGATCTCGGCTCACTGCAGCCTCTGCCTCCTGGGTTCCAGCTATTCTCCTGCTTCAGCCTCCTGAGTAGCTGAGATTACAGGTATGCGCCACCACGCCCTGCTAATTTTTGCATTTTTAGTAGAAATGGGGTTTCACCATGTTGGCCAGCCTGGTGTCAAACTTCTGCCCTCAAGGGATCAGCCCGCCTCAGCCTCCCAAAGTGCTGGGATTGCAGGCGTGAGCCACCATGCCCAGCCCCAATCCCATCCTTTGAACCTCAATGCCCTCATCTGTAAAATGGAGATCATAATGAGCCCTACTTCCCCCAGGGGAGCTATGGACAGGTTCACGCTCTCCGGGGCCTCTCTCACACTGGCCTTCCCCTTGCCGGCCTCCCCTGGGTCTATCTGCTGTGGGGGCTGCAGTCACTCATGGGCAGGAGAGGTGAGGAAATGCAGTTGCACAGGCCTAGACCCAGCTGATGCCCTGTGTGTCCAAAGCCCAGTGGGGCCTGGGCTTCTGGTGGCCGGGACGCCCCTATGTCCAACCCAGGGTGGAGAAAGAGGCCAGGAGGACATGGTACTCTGAAGGCCTTTTGTGTGGCATCCTCAGGGAACCAGATCCAGGGCTCCTCCTGCACCCTGAGCCCCACCACGGGACCAGAGCAGCACCCAGCCTGCCGCCAGCCACCCCCGCGGTGGCCTGGTGCCAGCCCTGCAGGCGAGCAGTGAGATAATCTGGCTAGACGGGCTGCCATCTTGGCACGTCCCAAGACGCCCGAGGCCACGGGGAGCTTCAAAAGGAAAATTAATGTCTCTTACCAGCAATTAGAGGAAATTATTCAGATAGAAATCTTGTTTTCTATCTCCTCATCCTTGTTTTTGAATCCCCAGCCTTTGATTTCTTTCTTCTCTGGGGATTCTCAGAAAGACGCTCTGAGAGCCTGGGCTGTGCACCGAGGCCTAATGAGGGCCTGGCACACCTGGCATCACAGCCTCGCCTGGGGTAGTCGGCTTCTGAGGCCTGTGCCTCCTGAACCCAGCCCTGAGGTCTTCCAAAGAGGCTGGCGGGCCCTTGGCAGCTGAGGGCAGCTCTCCCAAGGTGGGTGGGCCTCTGCTGGGGCTGGCTCCCCCTGATGCCCAAGGGAGGTGGCACCGGGCTACAGGCGGACGTCATGCACCTGGGGTGAAGGGGTGCTGAGGGCACTCTTGGGTGGAGGAGAGGCCCAAGGGGTGGACTCAGTGGGAACTGATACCCTTCCTGTCTCAGCGGGGACCCCTCATGCTCTCCACCCGTCAGTCTTTCCCCACTGCCTCAGATGCAGCCTCAACTTCCCAATCTGGCGCTCAAAGCCCTGCCGATCTATCCTCGTCAGCTTCCCTGGCCTTTCTCCCCATCCCCTCCTCTAAATGTCCCCCGCTCCACTTGCCCAGGGTGCTGGGCTTATTCCAGACAGGAGCTCAGCCGCCATGACCCACGGTGGCACACACCCTGACCTGACGTAAATGACCTTCTTCTATTTTTCTATCTGGCAGACTCCTGCACCTCCTCAGGTGGCCCAGCCCTGCCTCACCTTCTCAGGGATGCTGGCTTGGACCCCACCCATGAGAACAGTTGGCATCTCCATCACCTAGCCCAGGCCACTGTCCTGAGCTAATCAGGAGCTACTCATGGGCTCTCTTCCCTAGAAACTCCTCGAAGCCAGGGAGAAGGGCGGCTTCATCTCCAGGTTCCCAGCACCAGGTGGCCCAGAATGGGCTTTAATAAGCTCCTGCTTGAATGAGTGACACCCAATGATAATGATGGTTTGAATAAATAAAAGAATGAAAGAATGAACGGGACTGATTAGAAGAGGCACCAGGAACAAGGTGTCAAGAGACTAATCTTGAATCATGATTCAGTCACTTCCTCCCTGTGTGACATGGAGCAAGTTGCTTTACCTCTCTGGGCTTCAGTTTTCAGTTCTGTAGAATGGGATTAATAGTTTTAGCCCTGCCTTCAAAACAGTTGTGTGGCTAAAACAAAATAAAGGGGTTGCCAGGCGTGGTGGCTCACATCTGTAATCCCAGCACTTTGGGATGACGAGGTGGGTGGATCATTTGAGGTCAGGAGTTCGAGACCAGCCTGGCCAACATGATGAAACCCTGTCTCTACTAAAAATACAAAAATTAGCTGGGCATGGTGGCAGGCGCCTGTAATCCCAGCTACTCAGGAGGCTGAGGCAGGAGAATTGTTGAGCCCAGGAGGTGGAGGTTGCAGTGAGCTGAGATGGCACTACTGTATTCCAGCCTGGGTGACAGAAGGAGACTTAATCTCTAAATAAATAAAGAAATAAATAAAGGGGTTGAGCATGCAATTATATTAAAGGTCCATGTACCACTCATCCCTCCCTCCATCCATCCATCCATCTACTCATTCATCCAATTATCAATTCATCCATCCATCCACTCATCCATCCACCCGTCTATTCATCTATTCACCCATCCACCATCCATCCACTCATTCATCCATCCACACACTCACACAGTCATTCACCCCCTCACCCATCTATGTATCCATCCAATTATCCACCCATCCATCCATTCATCCATCCATTCACTCATTTATTTATCCATCCAATTATCCACCCATCCATCCATTCACTCATCTATTTATCCATCCAATTATCCACACATCCATCCATTCATCCACCCATTTATTTATCCATCCAATTATCTATCCATCCATCATCCATCCATCCATCCATTCATCCATCCATCCATCCATCCTCTTGTCCATTCCTTTAACAACCACTCGCTGAGACCTCCTGCATGCCAGGCCTGTGTTGAGGAATGGGGGACAGTGTGGGGTCAGAAGAAGTACCTGCCCAGGGAGAGGTCATCAGTGGCAGCAGAGAAGCCCAGACAGGAGCTAAAGGAAGGAGGCTGAGCATGCCATCTCAAGAGTGCAGCCCAGGCTGGGTGTGGTGGCTCACACCTGTAATCCCACCACTGTGGGAGGCTAAGGCAGGCAAATCGCTTGAGCCCAGGAGTTCGAGACCAGCCTAGGCAACGTGGTGAAACTGTCTTTAGAAAATATTAGCCAAGGCCGGGCACAGTGGCTCATGCCTGTAATCCCAGCACTTTGGGAGGCCGAGGTGGGCGGATCACCTGAGGTCAGGAGTTTGAGACCAGCTTGGCCAAAATGGTGAAACCCCGTCTCTACTAAAAATACGAGAATTAGATGGGTGTGGTGTCGTGCACTTGTAATCCCAGCTACTTGGGAGGCTGAGGCAGGAGAATTGCTTGAACCTGGGAGGTGGAGATTGCAATGAGCCAAGATTATACCACTGCACTCCAGCCTGGGTGACAGCACAAGACTCCATCTCAAAAAAAACAAAACAAAACAACAACAACAACAACAAAAACAAAAAGAAAAGAAAAGAAAGAAAGGAAAAGAAAAAATTAGGCAAGCGTGATGGCGCATGTCTGTAGTCCCAGCTACTCGGGAGGCTGAGGCAGGAGGATCACTTGACCCCGGGAAGCAGAAGCTGAAGTGAGCCCAGATCACACCACTGCACTCCAGTCTGGGTAATAGAGTGAGACCCTGTCTCAAAAACAAAACAAAACCAAAAAAGAGTACTACCCAAATCTCTGCTTCCCACCACCTCAAATGCACCTGCTCTTGTCATGCTCAGCCGGCTTCAGAAACCCTAGGAGGCCAGGAACACTTCTGCCAGGGGTCCAGTTGGGAGGACACCTGGAGAACCTGGAGGTGGAGGTAAAGAGGAAGGGAAAACCAGACACAGAGAGGTGAAGAAATATGCCCCCAACTACTGTTGAATTGGGATGTGAGTCCTGAGCCACATTCTTAACCAGGTCCACATCCAGGATCAAATGGGCCCTCAAGTCCAGTGCTCGGAAAGCCTCCAATAAGTGGCTGGCCAGCATCTGTTACATACTTCCCCTGACGAGACACTCACTACCTTTCCAGGCTAGTGAGGCTCATCTGTGTACAGCTCGGACTGTGAAAAGCTCTTTCTTGGATAGAGGATCCACATTGGCCCTGGCTCTGCCCACTGGACCCTGTATTCCCGCTGGCCTGGAATGTCCAAGCAGAAACTTGAAGACAGTGGTGTGTCTCTGAGCCTTCTCTTCCCCAACATGGGTACTCTTCCCTGCTCCCCCCAAGTCCTTTCACCTCCCAGCTATCCGTCTGGCACAGAAGATCAAGTGCATTGTTGAGACCACAAGGGAGGGGAGGCAGCTTAGGAGATCAGGAAAAAAACTTACGACACTAATTTAGGGTCTTAGCCTCACTCTTGGCCTTATCCTGTGCTTTCTAGACATTAACTTTCGTCAGCCCCCAAATCTTGATTTAATCATTCCATCTTAATGTATTATCTTCATTGCTATAAAATGCCTTGATTCCTTTTGGGGAGTAGAGATAAGTAATAAATAAAGGTACCAGTTAACCCCCCGTAAGTTTTGGGGAATGATCACATCTGGGTCCTTTCTCTCTTGCCTGCTTCAAGAAACAATTGTTAATTCTTTTAGTAAGTTTCAGGCCAGTTGATGTAATGACAATATCTTGAAATCAACCATCGTGGCCAGGCATGATGGCTCATGCCTGTAATCCCAGCACTTTGGGAGGCTGAGGTGGGTGGATCACATGAGGCCAGGAGTTCAAGACCAGCCTGGCCAACATGGCAAAACCCCATCTCTACTAAAAATACGAAAAATTAGCTGGGTGTCATGGTGCGCACCTGTAATCCCAGCTACTCGGGAGGCTGAGGCAGGAGAATCACTTGAACCTGGAATCCGGGAGGCGGAGGTTGCAGTGAGCTGAGATCACACCACTGCACTCCAACCTGGGTGACAGAATGAGACTCTGTCTCAAAAAAAAAAAAAAAAAAAAAAAAAAAAAAAATCAACCACAGTGAGGATCTTTACACCATGAGAATTGGCAAACGCTACCAGTCAGGGCTTTCCCCACTACATTTTCCAGCACACAACTGAATATGCCTTTCATCTTTCTTCTCCCCATAGAGCAGTCAAGTGAGGAGGACTGCCTGATCCTAGAGACTCTGATCCTCCCAAGACGCAGACCAGGGCTCTATTCTCACAGGACTTTCCTCTCAAGTGACTCTCCTCTGTGCACACATGCTGTCTTACTCTGTATTCTTTTAGGAGCCAGAGGGCTTCAAGCATGCACCCATTCATTCAACATATGTTCAACACCACTATCTGGCAGGCCCCAGGCTGGGGACTTGTGACTGGGGACTTATAGATTGGACAGAGCTGCCTTCTCTACCAGTGCCTTGAGGGGACTCACTCTATGTCATGTGCATGATTCATGCTATCTCATTTAACCCTCACAACATCCGGGACCATTTTATAGATGAGAAAACTGCAGAGCCTGGAGTGCCAAGTGGGTGATTTCTATCTGTTCCACTCCGAAGACCCAGGCTTACCACTCCAAAATGACAGTGGTGGTGATTTTTTCTTTTCTTGTTCGGTCTTCACTATGGCTCTGAGAGGAAGCTGTTCGTTGCTCTATTTGCCAAGGGGGAAAACCTGAAGCTCAGGGATGTTGACCGGTCCAACTTGCAAGCTTAATGAAAATGCAGGACTCTGTCTCCTAATCCAGGTGGTGGTGCAAAATGAGCCCCACTCCTGGGGTGGAACCTTGAGTTGGGAGCCCTGAGTTCTTGGCTCAGCTCCACTGGGGATGTCAAGGGTGACCTTGGGCAAGTCACTTCTCATGATCTAAGCCATTCTGTGCCCCTCAGCCCTGATTGCTCTGAGCCCCAGACCCTGCCATCCCCTGTCACTTGAGCTTCATCATAAGATGTTCCATGAGCATTGCCACTTATTGCAACACAGATGGAACTCTCTAAGCCTCTGTTTCCTCATGTGTAAAAACTGGATAACAGTAGTTTCTACTTTACAGAATATTGTGAGGATACAATAATATCATACTCTCAATGGATTCCTCACACTGCAGTGGTGTGATCTCAGCTCACTGCAACCTCCGCCTCCCGGATTCTGGGTTCAAGTGATTCTCCTGCCTCAGCCTCCCAAGTAGCTGGGATTACAGGTGCACTCAATTAATGTTAGCCATTAATTCTCTGGGAACATGTCCCCACTGTCTAGCTGGCTGTGGTACTCATGTATGAAGCCCACAAACATTCAAGTATCCAACGATCACCTAAAATGCACACAAGTTCATCCATTCAGTGTTGACATGGACAGATGGTATGATGGATTACAGATGGCTATAAATTATTTGTCATGCCTTTCAAGAAATCTATTTCCCCTCCTGTTTAGTCTAGACTATCCTCATGGCTGCTTACCCAATAGAATGCAATGGAAGGAACAGTGGCCAGTCAGTGTCCTAGTCTTTGTGAAGACTGGCAGTTTCTGCTTCTCCCTCTTGGAACACTTGCTCTTGGGACACTGCTTCTCAGAAACCAGCCATCATGCTCCAAAAGACATACAGAAGCCACATTTAGGCACTCTGATTGACAGCCCCACTAAAGTCCCAGGCAACATCCAACATGAGCTGCCAGTCATATGGATGGGCCATCTTGGATATTCCAGCTCGCTATAGCCCCCAGATGGCTGCATCCCCAACCAACATCACATAAAGCAGAAGAACCTCCCAGCCAAGCACAGTCAACTCATAGGATGATGAGATTTAAGATGGTTATTGCTTTAAACCACTAAGTGTTGGGACAATTTGTTATGCAGAAAACCAAAGTGTTGGGACAATTTGTTATGCAGAAAACCAAAGTGTTGGGGCAATTTGTTATGCAGAAAACCAAAACATATAGTATACCCATTTATGAAACTTTAAAGTATTTATTTACTACTTTTTGAAAAAGATTAGTCATTCTGTACTGCAGAAAACTATAACAATAATTTGCTGCCTGTATTTGTATAGCCTGCAAGGTAAGCAAGGCTTTTACACTATAACATGGCTGGAAAAAATCAAAAGAAGAATATTATTTTGTGAGCTATGTGAGAAATTTATACAAAATTCGAATTTTAGTATCCACAAATAAAGTTTGATTGGAATACAGGCATGCTCATTCATTTATAGCTTGTCCACAGCTGCTTTGTCATGAGAGCAGTAGAGTTCCATGGTGGTATCAGAGGCCATATGGACCACAGCACCTAAAATATTTACTGTCTGGTCCTTTCCAGGAAAAGTTCACCAACTCCCTTCTCTAGAGCATTAAATATGTATCATCATTTTGAACTTAAAATCCTGCATATAAGAACTTGTATGTGTCTGAACACTTATTGACTGAGTCCTGTAAGGAAAAAGCAAAAAAGCAACAGTGGGCATTTTTGCTTATTTATTTTTAATGTTTATAGAGACACGATCTCAGTCTATCACCCGGCTGGAGTGCAATTGTGCAATCATAACTCACTGCAGCCTCCATGTCCCAAGCTCAAGTGATTCTACCACCTCAGCCTCCTAAGTAGCTGGGACTACAGGTGCATGCCACCATGCCCAGCTACATTTTTTATGTTTTATTTTGTAGACACAGGGTCTTGCTATGTTGTCCAGGCTGGTCTCAAACTCCTGGGCTCAAGCAATCCTCCCACCTTGGCCCCCCAGAGTTCTGGGATTACAGGTGTGAGCCACGGTGCCAGGTCTATTTATTTGTTTGTAAGTTTGAAAGCTTTCAGAAGTATAAGAATGGCCCAAGCTGGGTGTGGTGGCTCACACCTGTAATCCTAGCACTTTGGGAGGCAGAGCTGGGTGAATCACTTGAGGTTGGGAGTTCGAGACCAGCCTTACCAACATGGAGAAACCCCGTCTCTACTAAAAATACAAAATTAGCTGGGTGTGGTGGCACTTATGTGTAATCCCAGCTACTCAGGAGGCTGAGGCAGGAGAATCGCTTGAACCTGGAAGGCAGAGGTTGCAGTGAACCAAGATCACGCCATTGCATTCCAGCCTGGGCAACAAGAGCAGAACTCCGTCTCAAAAAAAAAAGAATAGCCCAACAGTGTGCAAATGTAGGAGGAATGCCTAGAAAGCATTCAAAGAGAGATCAAAAGGAAACTCTGATTATGGGGATGAACAGGGGACTCTGAAGAAAGAAACCAGAAATGGAAGGGGTCCTAGTGGGAAAAGGACATTCCCTAAGGCCAGGACAGCATCCATGCCCCCAGCCCCTTCTATCCTCCCCACCCCCACTGTCCTGCCCTGGCCAGAGCTCCAGGCCACACTGTTCCCACTGTAGGGCCTACACTAACTGTCTCCATCTTTGTCCCCTGCCCATCTTCCTCCACTAGGGCTCAGCTTGACAACCCTTCCTCATGCAGCCTACCACCTCTAAGCCTGCATTCCCTCCCTTCTCTATGCTCTGAAGTTCTGTATACAGGACTTGCCTCTAAGATCCCATTGGCCAGGTGGTAACGTTGAGACCCAACCACTCATTCTGCTCCCTGGGCTGGGTGCACCTCGTGGGTAGTCATTGGCCTTATTTATCTCTGGGCCCCCCGGGAAGGCATGAGAGCCAAGCTGCTGAATACAGGGGCCCTGCAGCTTGTACTGAGCATTTGAGTACCAGACACTTCTAGGATTTCACGATGGAAGACCCTACGATACGGCATCTCCTTCCCATGCCCCACTATCAGGGACAAGGGGTGCAGAGACAACGGGGCCTCCCAGCTGGAGGGACTGTTCAGAGCCAGCTCTGAGCTGCCTCCCACCCTCGCCTAGCCTCTGGCAGGGCCTCTGGCCAGGCAGGAACGGCCAACAGAGTCACCTCCTGCTGACAAGCCTGGCGCTGACAGCCAGGATCTGGGAGAACAAGAAGTCCATTCAAGGCGCAGGGCCGGGCGGGCCCACTTTCAGGTGTATGATCTCACCTCTCGGAAACTGGCAAGCCGCCGGAGGGCCTCGTCAAGGCTTTGATGACCCTGTGCTGAGGACGCAAATCCTAGGCCTGGCCAACACCCTGCTCCAAGGACCAATGACTGAGGCCAGAGAGGGTCCCAGATGGAGCCTGGGTAGGGGTGAAACTGCACAGGGCAGAGCGTCCACCCTGGAGAAGAGACCCAGGCCCAACCAGGCCCCAGAGCCTGCACGAGCACCTGGAGTGGCAGGGACAGCCCAGCCCCCTCCTGCCCCACTTCCTGGGAAGCAGCAGCTTGTGTGTTCTGGTCAGTCGGCTTTGGCAAAGCTGACTGGTGACGTCAGGCAGGCACCCCCTCTCATCCAGATCCTGGGCCCCCCACACACTGGGCCCAGCTGGGGGATGGAGCTAAAGGAACTTTGCTCCCAGCTCATCTTGTTTCTGGGCTTTGTTGCCCAGTGGCCACTGGCACCCTGGTGGAAGGGACCAGCCAGGGGGAGCAGTAGGCCCCATCTCAGCTGGAATCTCCCAGGGTAACTGGGCCTGCAGCTTGCTGGAGTCCATACTTTTCTGTGAGCTCACAGGGCAGATCCCAGAAGCCAAAACTGACCCAGAGGGAATGGAACTCAGATGGTCAAGAAACCACTGCCCTCTGCCCTCTTGGCATGCGACCTTAGTTCCACCCATAGAGACCAGATGGCAGTCTCTGGCTTTTCCAAGGACCCGCGGGGCAGGAATCCAAGACAGAGCACACACTGGCCTCTCACTGTGACCAGCAGTGGCCTCTGTCGTCACCTCTGTGGACGGCAACACGGGCCTTCCATCCATTCCCCAAAAGGAAGGCAAAGCCACAGCACCCATGCAGGGGCCGAAGCCTCGCGGGAGGTTCCCCATGCCTTCGAAATGACTACTCTGCTCTGGCTGGAGGCCCCGGGTCCTGCCACCTGACCCGAGAGCCTCTCTCAGCTCCGGTCCTGCCTCCTGATCACTCGCTGAGCTTGGCCTCCCAACAACTGTGATGACAACAGGCTGTCTACTGCCTCTCGGAGCTCCTCCTGCCCTGGCAGGCCTGGCTCATTGGTGCCCTGGATGGCTCCCCATCTCCCAGCAACCGGGACTTCTCCCTCCTCCAGGCCCCCAGGACTCTGCCTAGCCCATGCCCTGGGATGTTTATGGATGTGTCCACTGCCCAGCTTCTCAAGAACAGAGGCTGGGTGTGAGCCCACACCGATTCCTAGTGCTTAGCATAAGCCTGGTCCAAGGAGGCACCCACTGGTGGTTTGCAAAGTGAAGTCTCTGGTAATTGAAAGGGCAGTGTGACCACATCCTTGGAGCGGAAAGATGACAGGCTTCGAGAGCAGACAGCCATGGGCAGTTGTGGCCCTTGGACAAGTATCTTAGCTTATCTGAGCCTCAGTTTCCTCATCTGCAGAATGGGAATATTAGCACCTATTCCCCTACAAAATAGCACAGCAACACAAGGCTAAAGAGAGGTGTTTGTTGTTTTTGTTTTTGTTTTGAGACGAAGCCTCGCTCTGTTGCCCAGGCTGGAGTGCAGTGGTGCAATCTCAGCTCACTGCAACCTCTGCCTCCCAGGTTCAAGTGATTCTCCTGCCTCAGCCTCACGAGTAGCTAGGACTACAGGTGTCTGCCACCGTGCCTGGCTAATTTTTGTATTTTTAGTAGAGATGGGGTTTCACTGTGTTGGCCAGGCTGGTCTTGAACTCCTGACCTCAAGTGATCCGCCCACCTCAGCTTCCCAAAGTGCTGGGATTACAGCGTGAGCCACCATGCCCGGCCCTAAGGCTGGAGAGAGATTTTAGAGAGATCAACCGCGTGAAGCCCCATCTACCAGATCCAGCACAGGCCCTCAAAAAAATCAGTCCCTGCTCCAGCTCTGGGCTTCTCTGTCACTGGCCTTCTGTGCCCAGTCCCCCGGAAACTGATCTGAGCTGGGGTGTGAGCCTTCACAGCAGCGTGTAGGGAAAGTGCTGGGCCAGGGTCCTCCGCCCTGACTTTTGGGCTCATCCTGCCACTTCCTGCCTATGTGTGCAAACGAGAGCTGCCTTTTCTCTCTGAATCCCAGCTTTCTCAACTGTAAAACGGGTACTCCAGCCTGCCTGGCCCACCTCACAGTGGAGGTCCAGGTGCTGTGTAGACTGTCGAGGGCCATGTGTCAGGTGGCCCAGGCCACCCAGGGACTGGGCAACCTCACTGGCAGGTGGGCATAGGGACGGCTCTTGTCCAGGAGGGCCTGCCTGGATGGTGACCCAGTGAGAGTCCTCAGTCCCCAGCCAGGGCTGCTCTGGGCCCAGCCTGGCCAGAGATCCCATCCCAAAGGCAGTGACCATGCTTCAGCCTCTCGAGTAGCTGGGATTACAGGCACGCAATCATACCCAGCTAATTTTTTTAGTAGAGACGGGGTTTCACCATGTTGGCCAGGCTGGTCCTGGACTACAGACCTCAAGTGATCTGCGTGCCTCCGCCTCCCAAAGTGCTGGGATTACAGGCGTGAGCCGCTGCATCTGGCCAGGCCTCCAGCTTTTATGGGAGACTCACGTCTGCCCGCTTGATGGAAGTTCTGGGCAGGGCAGGAGGGAGAAGAACCAGTATTTACCAGAATGGATTAGGGCATTCCAGGAGGGGCCTTTCGCTGAATGGAGGCAGTGTGGAAAAGGGGCAGGTGGGACCCAGACGGTGCAGGAGCCTGAGGCTGTCCCTCCAGGCTGTCCCAGGGATCCAGAGCCTCATCGAGGCCCCATCCTTGGCTCTTCTACCGCCCCTATCCATGGAAGCCAGGAATCTTGTTGCCCCACTTTGGGAGTCAAACTTCACAGCTTTGTCTGTCTCCAAGCCTCCCACTGGAGGTGCTTGGAGGCCTCAAACCTGCAGCCTTGAATAACCCAATGCCCTGATGGGCTGGGCTGCAGAGAGGGAGGGAAAGGTTATGGGAGTGCTGGCAGTGGAAATGGCTGGAGGTATAATGTCATTCCATTTGCAGACCAGGAAACAAAGGATGGCAGAGGGGACCACACAGCCAGGCAGTGACAGGTGGGGACAGAAAGGGACACCCCCCCCGCCACCCATTGTCCTGGGGGTGCTGCCCAGGTTCCTGAGTGAGTGGTTGGGTCAGGTCACCTAAAGAACACTTGGAAGCCCGCGAGGAGAGGAAACCCACTTTCAACAAATGTGGAGAAAGGCGTGGATCAGAGTCTAACAGCTGAGGTCCCCGATGACTGTGTCCCGCTCCATTTAGGGCCCGGGACACACAACCCTCCTTGGTCCCCTCCCGTGGACATGGGACCAGGACCAAGGTCTCTTCCCCCTGAATATCCCGCCCTCCCCAGCCTCCTGCCAACTGCCTGCCTTCCAGTGCCCCCGAGGACACAGGACTGAGGCTGGATAGAGGATTGCTTCGTGGACCTTTGCTGGGGACATGTGGACAGGCAGGGGCCACCAACTCAGAGCGAAGACGTCACAGATGTGTGAAAACACTGAAGATGGGGACACAGAGGCACCGAGCGTTAGGTGGCTGGAGTCACTGGATCACAGCGTCTGGAGCCAAGGGTTTCCACTGTTCCCAGGTGTAATTCTTCCCCGCAGCCATTGTTCCCAGGTGTAATTCCTCCCCGCAGCCGTGCAAGGCGGGTGCCCCAGCTGTACTCACTTGGCTGCTCTGTGGGTCGCACAGTCAGTAAGCGGCACAGCTGGGACAGGCCAGGCAGGTAGGCGTCTTGACTCGGTGTCTTACCCTCTCTGGCCTCAGTCTTCTCATCTGTCAAATGGTATAATAATAGGATGTACTCCTCAGGGTTGCTGGGAGGGTTACACACGTGAGTGCACACTTCCTGGGGCTCGGTGACTGTTCTCTAAGTGTTTGCTGCTATTTTTTTTACTTAAGGAAACTTAACATCGAATAGGTTAAGCAGCCGGGGCTTGAATTTAGTCTTCCCTGCACCAAAGTTGCGCTGTGGACTCTTGTGCCGACTGTGATCTAGAGATTCCCAAGCCCCAGAGGCTTTGGGGAAGGCGGAGCCAGGAGAGGCTGCTCAGCTGTCAGTAGATGGCGCTGTGGGGCCACAAGTGCCGCCCTCGCTGCAAAAGCCCGTTGACGCACCAGGCTGTGCACAGACTGGGGTCTCCCCGCCCTGGGCCAGGCCCTGCACCAGATATGGCCCCAGGAGAGGGGGTGCCGCTAAGCCTGTTTCCCTGATGAGGGATATGAAGGCTCAGAGAGGTTGAACCACTAGCCTTGAGGTCACACAGCTATAAGGGGCAGGGCTGGGGCTCCCCACCCCAGATGCCTCACTGAGCTCTCCAGCCCCACCCCCATCCCACCCCTCACCCTGGCCCTCAAGAGGCCACAGTGACTCCCTGGCGCTTGATGGGAGCCAGGCGCGCCCCTCCTCCCCCCATGGCTGGACATTCCAATGAAGCTGAAGCCACCAGCTTTGAAGTGAGAGCTAAACCCGGATTAGGGCGGCTCCAGGCTGGCCTCTCCTTCCCAGCCCCATTGCCAGGTCCACGCTCACCAACCACGTCAGGCCAGAGTCCTGGCGGCACAAAGGGGTCTGGGGCCTAGAGGGGGCAGGACCTGCCCCGCACAACACAGTCCCTCTCATAGATGCTGTCTGTTAAGAAGCCTCGGGGGCCCCCACGACCTGCTACTAGCCTGAAACCCCACGTCACGCGGGTGCCAGCACAGAAGCTCCCACAGGGCTGGGAGGCTGTGTGTCCGTCTGTCTGTGAGCAGCCACACTTCCCTGGCCTCACCCTGCCTGTTTGGGTTCCAGGATCAAGCCTCTTTATTCAAGGAGATTTGGACTCAAGACTGGAAGATGACACTGGTATAGTGAAGCTACACCAGTTCTGGAACCCGTGTTCCAGAAGGTTCTGGAACATCCACCTTCAAATTAATCTCTCACAGCCTCTTCTTCAGAATTCAGCTCTTCCCAGACTTCACTTTTTTTTTTTTAATTTTATTTTATTTTACAGAGTCTCGCTCTGTCGCCTAGGCTGGAGTGCAGTGGTACAATCTTGGCTCACTGCAACCTCCACCACCAGGGTTCAAGTGATTCTCCTGCCTCAGCCTCCCAGGTAGCTGTGATTACAGGCATGAGCCACCACGCCCAGCCTTATTTTATTATTATCTTTTTGAGACGGAGTCTCGCTCTGCCGCCTAGGCTGGAGTACACTGGTGCAATCTCTGCTCACTGCAACCTCTGCCCCCTGCTGGGTTCAAATGATTCTCCCACCTCAGTCTTCCCAGTAGCTGGGATTACAGGCATGTTCCACCATGCCCGGCTAATTTTTATATTTTAAGTAGAGACGGGGTTTCACCATGTTGGCCAGGCTGGTCTCGAACTCCTGACCTCAGGTAATTCACTCACCTCGGCCTCCCAGAGTGCTGAGATTCCAGGCGTGAGCCACCGCGCCTGGCCTTTTCCCAGACTTCAGTGATTCTAATTTCACCTTCATGACTTTTTTTTTGTAGCTAAATATTGTTTACATTTATCTTTTTCCTTAAATCGACTCCTATACATATGTTTATTTTAAAGAAAGCTTTTATAAAAAAGAAACCTTGCTATCAAAAATGAAAAGCTAGTCCCCTGTGCCACATACAGACAACATGCATAAGAATGCATGCCATGGCTGGGAGCAGTGGGTCATGCCTATAATCCCAGCACTTTCGGAAGCTGAGGTGGGTGGATCACGAGGTCAGGAGTTCGAGACCAGCCTGGCCAACATAGTGAAACCCTGTCTCTACTAAAAATACAAAAATCAGCCAGGCGTGGTGGCAGGTGCCTGTAATCCTAGCTACTCAGGAGGCTGAGGCAGAAGAATTGCTTGAACCCAGGAGGTAGAGGTTGCAGTGAGCCGAGATCGTGCCACTGCACTCCAGCCTGGGTGACAATGCAAGACTCCGTCTCAAAAAAAAAAAAAAAAAAATGCATACCATGAAAACGGAACAATGCCGTTCAATTCTGGCTGGCTGCCGGGGCCTAGGGAAGGCTCTCAGCCTGGTGTCTGCTCCCTTGCTAAAGAGGGCAGTAGGCTGGTCAGAGACCTGTCTGCACCAAATCCAGCATCTCTCCTTGATGCAACCAGGAGAGAACATTGTGGAAGGAGACTCCCTTTCAGCATCTTTCATTTGGAGACTGGTCATCATCTCCTCTTTGTCTGCATTTCTGCCACCCATTCTTCAAGTTATCACCTCCTCCAGGAAGCCCTCCAGGCTGAAAAGGGCATCCCCACTGTGCTTCTTCAGCTCCACAGGCATTTCCTGACTTGGCATTTGTCATCCTGGTTTAATAAATCACATTTCTGGTTATGTCACTCCCAATGGAGTGAAAGTGTCCCTTTTTTATTCCTTAGAGACAGGGTCTTGCCCTGTCACCCAGGTTAGAGTGCAGTGGGACAATCATAGCTCACTGCAGCCTCCAATTCCTGGGCTCAGTCAATCCTCTTGCCTCAGTCTCCCAAGTAGCTGGGACTCCAGGCACACAGTACTACACCCAGCTTTTTTTTTTTTTTTTCAGAGATGGGGTCTCACTATGTTACCCAGGCTGGTCTCAAACTCCTGGCCTCAAGCAGTCCTCCTGCCTCAGCCTCCCAAAGTGCTGGGATTACACACGTGAGCCACCACACCCAGCAAGGGCCATACCTTTACCATGGCCCACACAGTTGTGGGCCACTCCCTTCCATCCGCCACAGCCTGTCCTCTGGCTGTCTACCTCTCTGTCACCTTGAGTCCTTCTTGCATCATGATGTCCTCACTGGTCATGGCGTTGGCCTTCTCCTGGATATAAGCTCAGTGTGGTCTGGTGAGGTGTTTCTGTCCACCCTCGGATCCCCAGGCCTAGCCTGCTTGAAGGAGGAGAGCAGCCTGGAAACTTGGCATCGTCACTGTCTCCATTTTCCAAATGGAGAAGCTGAGTCCCAGTGAGGTTGGTGACTTTCCCAGGGTCACCCATCTAGCCGTGGCAGACCTGGATGCAAACCCAGGCCTCCGGGGCCAGCAGGGATCCACCCTCCCCTAAACTCCCTCCCTCTCAGGGCTCTACTTCACCTTGATCAAGCGAGACCTTGTGTTTGAGAGAGACAGGAAGAGAAAAACAGACACGGACAGACCCCTGGGATCCCCGGAGGCCCAAGCCAACCCCCAGTCAGACTGAAATCCTTAGCCCAGCCCGGGCCTCAGCTCACAGCAGGCATAGAGTACAATTTTCCATCCAGACTCTAGCTATGGGGGCGCCCCCTCGGAACCTCACTGCATGCCTTCACCAGCCCCTGAGGCCTGAAATTCCATGAGGACATTTCATTGCCCTGAAGTGTGGTGTCCCAGGCTAAAGACACCATCAGCCCCTAGTCCCCACTTCCACCCCAGCCATGTCCTGGCTGTGAAAAAGGTGCAGCCGCTCCCAGGGTTGCCAGAAAAACAGAGTGATGGTGGAAGCCAGTGCCAGGCAGGGTCCCTCCACCAGCCACGCTGTCCTGGGAGGGGCCCCACCCTTCTGCGGTCAGCAGAGGATCCCTGGGAGAGTCGCCGCCCCACCAGCTCCAAGCCCCTGGGGTCCGTCCTGGAAAGACCTTCAAAGGACTTGGCCATTCTTGAGTGAGCGCCAGGACGGAATCTGCTCCCAGAGTCAATTTAAGCAGCCACACGGGTGGAAGGAATTTGCCGTTTCTCTTAACAGCGACCCCCTCATGATTTATGCGGGGGCCACTTTCCGAAGGCCCCCGGCTGATGGATCCTGAGCGGAAAAATGAAATGCCAAGACCCAGGCGTCTTGCTGGGCTAATTACTCTCAATGAGACCCAGCTGGCTGTGGGAGCCGGTGCGGGGGCAGACCCGGATCCCTGTACCCAGCTCCCTGGGGCTACAAACGCCTGTCCCAACCCTGCCTGTGTTCCCTGTCTGTCACCTACCAGGCCAAGTATGGGGCTACCAAGGATTCTAGGAGAGCCACTTTGGCCAGATAACAAGATGCATCACCTTGGATGCTGCCAAGCAAGCCCAGGACTGGCCATGGCCTTGGGTTTGCTGCTGCCCTGGGGGGTACATATCCTTGAGACACCAGGGGCCCTGGGGTTCCATTCTGCTTATGGGAAGACTAAGGCCCAGGCAGACAGGGAAAGTACCCTGAAGCCTCCAGGAGGCTCAGGAGTAATTGCAATTCCAGCCTCAGCTTCTGCCCTGCAGTGTCTTGGAGGCCCAAAGCCACAGAGCTGCTTCCAGATAACTCCCATGATTCGGGGCTGGCTCTCTGGGTGTCCTGGAGCCAGTCAAATATTTCCCAAGAGCCTCCTGCATGCCAGGCCCCATGTAGGGTGCTGGGGGCATAGCCGTGGGCAAATCCAGCCTACTCCCTTCCCTCAGGGACTTATGGCACTCTGGGGGAAGACAGACACCACTTACCAAAAAGTGCAAGTTCTTGGTGCCATGAAACTACATGGAAAGTGATTTGGCCTATGCCGCTGTCAGGGCCTTAGGATACGCTGCTGACCTGAGACCAGAAAGCTGAGTAGGGAGCGTGATGGTTAATACTGGGTGTCAACTTGATTGGGTTGAAGGATGCAAAGTATTGATCCTTGGTGTGTCTGTGAGGGTGTTGCCAAAGGAGATTAACATTTGAGTCAGTGGACTGGGAAAGGCAGACCCACCCTCAATCTGGGTGGGCACCATCTAATCAGCTGCCAGTGAGGCCAGAATATAAAGCAGGCAGAAGAATGTGAAAAGACTAGCGTGGCCTAGCCTCCCAGCCTACACCCTTCTCCTGTGCTGGATGCTTCCTGCCCTCGAACATTGGACTCCAAGTTCTTCAGCTTTGGAACTTGGACTGGTTTCCTTGCTCCTCAGCTTGCAGACGGCCTATTGTGAGACCTTGTGATCCTGTGAGTTAATACTTAATAAACTCCCCTTTATGTATATCTATATCTCTCTCTATATATATATATCCTATTTTATATAATGTTATATAATATATAATATAATTCTTTATATATAATTCTATATATATCTCCCTCTCTTATTAGTTCTTTCCCTTGTGATCCTGTGAGTTACTACTTAATAAACTCCCCTTTATATATATATCCTATTTTACATATATCCTATCCTATTATATATATTATATATAATACAATAATTCTTTATATATAATAATTCTCTCTCTATATATATCCCATTAATTCTTTCCCTTGTGATCCTGTGAGTTAATACTTAATAAACTCCCCTTTATATATATATATATATCCTATTATATATATATATATCCTATTTTTTATATATATATCCTATCCTATTATATATCTATCCTATTAGTTCTTTACCTCTAAGAACCCTGACTAATGCAGGGGGGATTGGGCAAAGGGGGCAGGGAGTGTTCCAGGCAGAGGGAGCAGCATGAGCAAGACTCTGCAACAGGAGGAAACGTAGGGTACCCAATGAAACTGTGCAGCTGGAACCCAGAGCTCAGGGCACGGTGGTGCAGGGAAGTTCAAGAGGCCGGCAAGGGGTTCTTTTGTTTGTTTTGTTTTGTTTTGTTTTATTATTTCTTTTAGAGATAGGGTCTTGCTTTGTTTCTGAGGCTGGTCTAGAATTCCTGGGCTCAAGCAATCCTCCCACCTTGGCCTCCCAAAGTGCTGGGATTACAGGTGTGAGCCACTGCACCCTGCCACGTTCTTGTACCTTTAGAAAGGTGCTTTCAGAAAGAACTCTGGAAAGACGGTGTGTCCACCCACATGCTCATTCTTGCTGATTTCTCTCTGGCTTTTGGGAGCCTCAGCCCTCTACCCCCAGAAGGGCAGCTCTGTGGATTACCCCAGCTACAGGGACGGGAGGAAGAACTGTAGAGCCTGGGGTCATCCAGGTATTCCTCAAGGACTGGACAGAAAGGCGTGGATATTGAAGGCAGCTAGTCATGTGCCCAGGTCAGGGGCAGTGGAGACCACCAATGAACCACAGCTTGGGAGAGAGGGGCCTCCAGGAGGCCATGCTGTGTAACTCCCAAGAGTGGCAGAGACCAGGGAGTTGGAGCCGCCAGCAGCCTCACAGCCATCTTGTGCCTTCTGAGAGGCCCCCTGCTTTTCTTTTCCCTGGGGCCCCACTTGTGCCGCATCACTCCCATGCCTGTAGCCTACCCCCATCCTGGTATCTCCCAGCCAGAGACCATTGAGGGCAGAGGTGAGGTGTTACTGGTGTTATTGATCACCCTCTCTGAGCACTGGTACAGAGGAGGTATAGACAAGTGGAGGCACTGAGGACAGAGGAATAAATGAGATGAATGCCCCAGCCTCCTCTCTGAGCTGACGTGGAGTCCCTCTGGCCTTCCCTGCCGGCTGGCCCTGTGTCTTGGAGGAGCTGGGCTCCTGCAGGTGGGCAGGCCTAGCTGCAGGGAGCAGCTGGCAAGCAGATGCCTGTGGCCTGCAGTACCTTGGCGCTGGCTTGGTTCTGCGGGGCACAAACAGGTCTGACAAGTTCCTCAGCAGCAGAGACAGGGCTCGGTCCGTGATTTCTAGGAAAGTCAAAGTCTTGGAGAGCAAGCGGAGCCAGGCTTGGGGTGGAGGGAGGAGCTCCTCTGCCATGTACCTGTCCCCTGTGTCCTGAGCCCAGAGCTCCAGACTGATGGTGGTGCTTCTCTCTCCCGCCTCCCACAGAGGGAACAGGAGCTCAGCAGTGGGGAAAGAGGAGGGGAGACCTTTCACTGTGGCCAAGGGGTAGGGGAGTGTGGCCCCTGTGGTTAAGCAGCTACCGTCAAAGCCAGGGCTGGCCCTCTGCAGGGTCCAACATGCCACTCTCCTTGGCCTCCTTCCTCCTGGCCTCTCAGGGTCTGAATTCTACCCCTCAACCCACAGCCTCCAATCCTTGGCTCCAGGGACCTGCTCCCCCAACCTCAGCCACCCGATTCCAGGGTCACACCTTAGACCTGCTCTTCTCTTCCTTAAACACTCGGTTCTTGTTTCTTACTTTTCTTTCCTTTCCCTCCCTCCCTTCCCTCCCTCCCTCTCTCTCTCTTTCTTTCTTTCTCTCTCTTTCTCTCTCTCTCTTGCTTTCCTTTTTTCTTTTTCTTTCTTTCTCTGTCTTCCTTCCTCGCTCCCTTCCTCCCTCCCTTCCTTCCCTCCTTTCTTTTCTTTTCTTCTCTTTCTCTCTCTTTCTTTCTCTCTTCCTCCCTTCCTCCCTCCCTCCCTTCCTCCGTCCCTGCCTCCCTTCCTCCATTCCTCCCTCCCTCCATTCCTCCCTTCTCCCTTTTCTTCTTTCCTCCTTTCCTTTCCTTTCTTTTCTTTATTTTTTTTTCTTTTCTTTTTGTTGATACAGGGCCTCAGGATCTCTCTCTATCACCCAGGCTGGAGTGCAGTGGTACAATCACAGCTCACTGCAGCCTTGAACTCCTGGGCTCAAGTGATTCTCCTGCCTCAGCCTCCCAAGTAGCTGGGACTACAGGTGTGTGCCACCATGCCTGGCTAGTTTTTTCGTATTTTTAGTAGAGATGATGTTTGGCCATGTTGGCCGGGCTGGTCTCAGATTTCTGACCTCATGTGATCTGTCTGCCTCGGCCTCCCAGGGGCCGGGGTTACAGGCATGAGCCACTGCATCTGCCCAACAGTTCCTTAGATATAACACCCAAAGCACAAGCAGAAATAGCTAAAATAGACTTCATCAAAATGTAAAATTGTTGTACATCAAAGGGCACTATCAAGAGAGTACAAAGACATCCTACAGAATGGGAGAAAATATTTGCAAATCACATATCTAAAAGGGTCCAGGCTGGGCGTGGTGGGCTCTTGCCTGTAATCCCAGAACTTTGGGAAGCCAAGGTGGGAAGATTGGTTGAGCCCAGGAGCTCAAGACCAGCCTGGGCAGCTCTCCAAATAAATAAATAAATAATAAAATAAAATAATATAGAAAGTAACCAGGTGGGGTGGCTCATGTTTATAGTCCCAGCTACTTGGGAGGCTGAGGTGGGAGGATTGCTTAAGCCTGGGAGAATGAGGCTGCAGTGAGCTGTGATGGTGCCACTGCACTCCAGCCTGGGTGACAGGGTGAGACCCTGTCTCAAAAATAAATAAATAGACAAATAAATTAAAATAAAAAGATCTAGTATCTAGAATATATAAAGAACTTCTAAACTCAGCAACAAAAAAGTGTAACACAATTTTAAAATGGGCAATGAACCTGAACAGATTTCTCCCAAGAGATACAAATGGCCAATAAAAACATGGTAAGATGCTCAATGTCATTATCCATTAGAGAAATGCAAATCAAAACCCAAATGAAATACCACTTCATACCCATTAAGATGGTTATAATTTTGGAAGAAAAAAAAACAGAAAATAACAAGTGTTGGCAAGGATGTTGAAAAATTGAAACCCTTGTACATCACTGGTGGGAATACAAAATGGTGTAACCTTTTTGTAAAGCAATTTGGCAATTCCTCAGAAAGTTAAATATAGAGTTACCATATGAACCAGTAATTTCACTCCTAGGTATATGCCTAAGAGAATTGAAAACATATATTTACACAAAAACTTGTACACAAATGTTCATAGTAGCGTTATCCATAATAGCTAACAGAAATATCTCAAATGTGCATCAACTGATGAATAAACAAAATGTGATCTATCCATAAAATGGAATCTTATCTGGCTACAGAAAGGAATGAAGCCAGGTGTGGTGGCTCATGCCTGTAATCCCAACAATTTGGGAGACTGAGGCAGATGGATCACCTGAGGTCAGGAGTTCGAGACCAACTTGACCAACGTGGTGAAACCCTCTCTCTACTAAAAATACAGAATTAACCAGGTGTGGTGGTGTACGCCTGTAATCTCAGCTACTCGGGAGGCTGAGGTTGGAGAATCACTTGAACCCAGGAGGCAGAGGTTGCAGTGAGCCAAGATCATGCCACTGCACTCCAGCCTGGGCAACAAGAGTGAAACTCTGTCTCAAAAATAAATAAATAAATAAACAAATAAAGTCTACAACAAGGATGAACCATGAAAATGTTATGCTAAGTGAAAGATGCCAGACACAAAAGGCCATGTATTGCAGGATCCTATTTATATGAATGTCCGGAACAGGCAAATCCATAGAGACGGGCAGTAGTAGCTTCATGGTTGCCAGGGGCTGAGTGCAGGAAGAATAAGGAGTGACCACTAATGAATTTCATTTTGTGGTGATTAATATTCTGTTTGTAAATAGTGGTAAAAGGCAGGGCGCGGTGGCTCATACCTGTAATCCCAGCACTTTGGGAGGCCGAGGCGGTTGGATCACCTGAGGTCAGGAGTTCGAAACCAGCCTGGCCAACATGGTGGAACCCCGTCTCTATTAAAAATACAAATGTTGGCCGGGCATGGTGGCACGTGTCTGTAATCCCAGCTACTTGGGAGGCTGAGGCAGGAGAATCGCTTGAACCCGGAAGGCGGAGGTTGCAGTGAACCGAGATCACGCCACTACACTCCAGCCTGGGTGACAGAGTGAGACTGTCTAAAAAAAAAAAAAAAAAAAGAAGGGGAGGGTTTTATGGTATGTGAATTGTATCTCAATAAAAAAGTTTTTTTTTAAGTATGCACTCTTTTGCCTCTTTTTCCATACAACATAGTATATATGAGCAATCAACCAAGCTGTTGTGTACATCAGTAGTTTGTTCTTATTGCCATGTGGTATTCCCATGTATGAGTGCCCTATCATTTATTTTTATTTATTTATTTATTTATTTATTTATTTTTTCAGACAGGGTCTTGCTGTCGTCCAGGCTGGAGTGCAGTGGTGTGATCACAGCTCACTGCAGCCGCCAACTCCTGGGCTCAAGTGATCCTCCCACCTCAGCCTCCTGAATAGCTGGGACTATAGGCATGCGCCACCATGCCAGGCTAATTTTTAAATTTTTTTTTATTTGTAGAGATGGGGTCTTGCTATGTTGCCGGGACTGGTCTCAAACTCCTGGCGTCAAGCAATCCTCCTGCCTCGGCCTCCCAAAGCTCTGGGACTACAGGCCTGAGCCACTGTGCCCGGCCTCTTTTCAGATCTTTATGGCCATTTGGATATTATTCTTGTCGTCTACCTTTTTTGGGGTTATAATCTTTCTATTATAGATATGTAGGACTTTAAAAAAATACATCTTCTGGATATGAGATCTTGTCATGATCTATGTTGCCAGTATCTTTTCTCGTCCGGTGCCTTTTTGCATTCTTAATTGTATCCTTTGGTGAGCAGAAGTTTTTAATTTTGATGAAGTCCAACTTATCCACTTTTATGATCAGAGTTATGTGTGTCCCATTTAAGAAATCCTTACCTACCCCCTAAACATCCCTTGAAGCCACCCCTTCCCTTCTGACGTCTTCACCTCTAGCCAGCTCTTTGCAGCCAGTTTTCTCCCGTGCTTCTCCATTCTCCTCCCACCGATGTCCCCACCCCACTTTTTGCCCCCTCCTCTGCCTTCCTCACCGCAGTCAGCACCATCTCCTGCCCAGGGACAGTCCTGGCTCCTCTGAGAGTCCCTGGGACCAGCACAGCCTCTGGCATGCACTAGGTGCTTAATAAAAGCTCCATAAATGAAGGCAATATCCCGTGGCTTAGCAGGGAATTGTTAAAACTGTCAATTAGCTCTAAACACCAGCTCCTCGGGAACATTTACGCAGAGCCAGAGGAACAAAAAAGGTTTGGAAAAACCAACAAGATAGGAATGTTTCGTTTTCTCCCTCGCTGGAGCATTTACCGCACAAACTCAGACCTCGTTAGCATTATTTATTCTTGCTTTGTCCCCAACCGTAGGACAAGGGAAGCCTTTTTCCTGCAACCTCTGGCTGCAAGAGCTCCCTGTCACACCCCACAACAGTGTTTGCTGCCCCTGAATGTCGGGGAGACTTGTGATCCCCTAATCCTTCTCTTCACCGTGAGTGATGACGTAGCACAGGTTTCTGTAGTCCAGGTTGCCGCACACATCTGGGGGAAACGCTGCAAACATCTGCTTGACCTGAGAAGGAGCAGAGAGTCAGCCTGCACCAGGCCAAGTGGGGGCCAGAGCAGAGAATCCGCCGTGACCCACCAGAATCCCAGTTTACCTCCTCCTCACTGAAGCGGTCTGCCTGGGTCATAAGTTTTTCTTTGATGCTGTTCAAGGGAGAGACACAGTCATGTTCAGGGAACGGGATACCCAGCTTGAACATGCAGATCCCAGGGGTGATGAGGGGCAAGCGGGGGCAGGGGGACATCCTGGACCAGGAGGACATCAACCTGGGGCTGACCCTGCCAGCACCCCCGATGGCCAAGTAGCTTCTGAACCTCGGTTTTCTCCTCCATGAAGTGGGCTTTCCTCCCAGCATCAGGTAGGGACCAAAAGCAATGACCAGGGGACCCCACCATGGGGGCTACTCTGATTTCCCATCATGCACTATAATCAAGCTCTGGATCATTGAGGGGAGACACCTCAGGTCCCCCACCGCAGAGCCTCTTTTGCCTGATTCTGTACACACTCTTTCCTCCAGCTTGTGACGTTCACTGACACCTGCACAGTGTTTTAGAGACAAGATGCCTGTGCTCCGCCAAGGGTACAGGAAGGCCTGCCCAGGTCCGTGTCCTCCTGGGCCTGCAAGGGCCTGCCCCCTCAAACTTGGAGGGTCCTGCAGGGTTCTTAAGGGAGCTCAGTGGGCAGAGATGGGATCAGACGGCTGAGTGGGGCCTCGTCCACCCAGAGCATCCTCTGGCACTGGCTGCGGCAGGCCTCGCTAAGGACCAATGCACATTTTCCATTATTTATGTTTCTGTGGGACAGTCACAGTTTCCAGCTCTCCAAGCCGGGGACTTTTCACAGACTCTGTTTCAACCAGAGCCTCCACCGTGGCCTGTCTGGCCTGCCTGGCCTGCAGCCACAGATCCAGGTCCCATATCCCAAGGCAGTGCCTTCAGTTCCCAAATTAGGTCCCCAAAGGGTCTTCCCAGCCTTGTCCTTGCACTGGTGAGAGAGAAAGTGGTTGACAGTAGAGGAAGGGCTCGGGGTTACTCCGGGGGCGCCTCTGATGCCTCCCCAGGTCCCCAGGATGGAGGTAGGAGCCACAGACCCCAAGGGAGGGGTGAAGGGGAGGACTGTGGACTGCAGCAACCCTCAGCATCCCCTCCCCATCCCAGGGGAGTATGTGACTCATGGTCTTGGAGTTGAGAATGTGTGAGACGGGACAGACCCTCTCCACCTCCACCCCTGCTGCGTCTGCCCTCTCCCTTTGAGATGCGAGAATCTCAAAACCAGCAAAACTAGCCTCAAAATGAAGGCTGGCAGCATTACAGTAATTGATCAGGAAGCCTGGGCCTGGGGAGGAATCTCACCTGCCCCAGGCCACCCTCAGGTCCAGCAAGGTTCTGAAGGGACTGCGTCGGCACAGCTCAGAGGTCAGCCCTGAATCTTGGGTCCTGGGAAGGCTGCCACTCCCCCGCCCACTTCTGCCTGCAATTCTTGGCTCTCTGTTCCCTTGCTGTCACTGGGTGGGGCACCCCTACCCTCATGATGGCAGCCCCGGTGCCTGCCAGACAGCTGCCTGCAGCCACTTCCCCTTCATGCATTCTAAGTGAGCTGGTCAATTTCCCCAATCCTTACTGCCCTCTTGCCCGAGGCGGTGCTGGCTACGATCTGGCTCAGTCCTCTCCCCAGACCCTGGATCCTACGGGCACTGGCCCCTGGCTCTTTGCTTATCTGTCCGCCCGACTCCGTCTCAACGGCCATGACCCTCCTGGGAGCTGCAACCCTCTCCTCTCCTTCTCCAGGCTGGCCTCCATGGTGTCCTTGCCTAACTCCTCCTCAGGTTCTCCCATGCTCCCAGGGCAGACGCAGGGTCCAGGGGCTAGGGTGTGAGCACCCCCCCAGAGGCCCCGCCTGCCGCTCTGTGCTCAGTCTCCCCTACACCACCTCCACCCACACCCTCCAGCTGCAGCCAACTCTGAACAAACATGCACACGCCAAGCCCTGGCCCTCCAAGCTCTCTGTTCCCTCATCTAGAATGCTGTTCCCCCGCTAGCCTGGGCAACCTGCAGTCATCCTTCAAGATCTGCCTTTGCCCCCACACCCACCCCACTAGGAAGCTCTCCTGGAGTGACCCACCACTTCTTCTTTTTTTTTTTTTTTTGAGACAGTCTCACTCTGTCGCCCAGTCTGGAGTGCAATGGCGTGATCTCGGCTCACTGCAACCTCCACTTCCTGGGTTCGAGCGATTCTCCTGCCTCAGCCACCAGAGTAGCTGGGACTACAGGCATGCACCACCATGCCTGGCTAATTTTTTTTTATTATTTTCAGTAGAGATGGGGTTTTGCTGTGTTGGCCAGGGTGGTCTCAAACTCCTGGTCTCAAGTGATCTGCCCACCTCGGCTTCCCAAAGTGCTGAGATTACAGGCGTGAGCCACCGTGCCCAGCCTGACCCACCATTTCTTATCCATTTCTACTTCCACGCACACATAGAGAAGGGGACACCAAGGCCCAGAGAGGGGAAGGGACATCAAGCGATATCACTGGGCTGGGCAGCGGCCCCCCAGCTCCTGGCTTCTGGGAGAGGAGACTGGGCGACCATCCACCCTGACCCCAGCCCAAAGCTGGCTTATTCCCCTGAGCATTTTGGGGGAGTCAGGGGAAACTTACACATCGGCCTTGACGAAACCTTTCCCTTCAGTGTCGAACACTTTGAAGGCGTGGAGAATGGTCTCCTCTGGGTCCGTGCCTATAAGCAGCACATACAGGGCAGGGAGAGAGGCAGGTGAAGAGGGCCCCACAGGGACAGGCATAAGGCTGGGCAGGGGCTGGGGCTGGGGGCAAGTCCCACGGCCCCTGCACAGAGGCACAGCTCTGGGGAACTTCTTCCCCAACTTTCACCGCACAGCGAGGGCCGAGCTCACTTGAAGCAAGAGCAAGGAGGGAAACAGGTAATTGTAATCATAGACAAGGGTACCACATATATATATTTTGTGAACAACCTGCACAACTGTACACGGAGACCCTGATTGAGCATTTAATTTGTGCTTAACCCTTCCCTATTTTACAGATGGAAAAGCTGAGACCCAGAGAAGTTAAGTGACTTGCCCAGGGTCTCACAGCTGCATGACCAGTGGTCTGGGTGAGGGGGCATGACTCTGGGGCTCACGTGTTACCCAAGCTGTGCACAAGAGGCCGTGGGTGGAGGAAAAAGAGTTCTGTACGTGGATGCCAAAAGGCTGGGGCTTGGGCAGTGTGGCATTGGAGGGGTCTGAGAGAGATTGTCCCGGCCAGAAGTGGGGCAGGTGGGCCAACAGGCCAAGGGAAGGGATTCAAGGGGGCAGAAGTGAAGCCAGAGAAGTTCTGCTTTTATCCCGGTCACAGCACAGCCTTGGGGAGAGATGTCATTAGAAGAAATGAATCTGATACCCACAATGGGATTGAATGTGCAGCCCCCACATTGCACCAATGGGAAACTGAAGCCCAGAGAGAGGAAGGGTCTTGCCCAAGGCTTCACAGGCTGCGTGAATGACAGCAGGTGACCTGGCCACCCTCGCCCGGTGCCCTTTCCCCTTCTGTCACCATGTCCCCCTTGTTCACTGTGGATGCGGGGGTGCCCCCTTCCTTTCTTCAGTGCTCAAATGTGTCATTGGTGAAAGGGGACAGAGATGGTGCTTGCTACCCACCTCATAGGAGCAGCTAAGATAACATACCATTCATGGTAAGGTTTTAACGAACATGGGTTGATCAGGGCTGCAAATACATCTGAGCGCTCTATGCCTGCAGCTTTAAGATTTTATCCCCTGGAGCTCTGAGAGCACCCATGGAGTAGATGTGGATATCTTGGTTTATCATAGAAAAAACAGGCTCAGAGACATTTCATTACTTGCCCAAGTCCCCACTGATAAGAGAAGGGAGGATTTAAACCCACCTCTGTGGACTCCAGAGTCCCCTGCTCCTTTTGTCACCCTGTGCTCTTGCCAGTCAGATTAGGTTAGCCAGGGCCATGTGCCTCCCTCATCAGACTAGGTCAGGGCCATTTGTTCCTCCACCATCATACTAAGTCAGGACCATCTGTGCCTCCCCCATTAGACTGGGTCATCGCCATCTGTTCCTCCTGCATCAGACTGGGTCAGGGCCATCTGTGCTTCCTCCATCAGATTAGATCAGGGCCTCATCTGTGCCTCCCCCATCAGACTGGGTCAGGGTCATCTGTGCCTCTCCCATCAAACTGGATCAGGGCCATCTGTGTCTCCCCGATCAGACTGGGTCAGGGCCATCTGTGCCTCTTCCATCAGACTGGATCAGGGCCTTCTGTGCCTCTCCCATCAGACTGGGTCAGAGCCAAGTGTGTTTCCCCCCTCAGATTAGATCAGGGCCTCATCTGTTCCTCCCCCATTAGACTGGGTCAGGGCCATCTGTTCCTCCCCCATCACACCAGATCAAGGTCATCTGTGCCTCTCCCATCAGACTGGGTCAGGGCCATCTGTGCCTCCCCCATCAGACTAGGAGCTAGCCAGGACTGGGCAGTGTCTGAGTCTCTGGGCATCTCTGAAACTGGCACAGAGTGAAAAAACCTGGCACACACTGGCCTCGCTGGCCTGGGAACTCCTAGAGGGCAGAGCCATGGACTGCCTCTGGGCAGGGTGGCAGGGAGCTGGTGTGCCCAGCAGAGAGGCTCAGCCCAGGGTGCAGCGAGGGCAGGGCTCCAGGCCCTCACAGCCTGGCCAAGCAGGCAGGGGGTAGCAGGTGCCTCTAGGCGGGTGAGGGTTGAGTGACCAGAGCATCACGTGGGGCACCCATGTGGGATTTGCCTCCGAGGCCACAGCCTCCCAGGTTTCACTGATTAGTTGAAAATTCCCAGCATCTTTGAAGAGGCCTCACTGCTGGGGCAGGTTTGTGGCCGGCTCCAGCCTGTCCCCCTGCGGACAATGCACATGGACTTAGGCACCCAGCGCAGCCCTGCCACTCCCTGTTACCGTGGCTGGCAGTCCTCCCTTCTCTCCTCCCCAGAAAGAGCCTCTGTTCTTGAGACTGCAAACCTCATAAAATCTGCTATAGAGTGGCCACTTCCTCACATCATCGTTGGGAATCTCATGACACAGTCTCCTCTTCCCAATTAGCGGGGTGAGGCGGCGCCGGCCCCAGCACCCTGCCCTCCCGGCTCCTGTCCCCTCCCACCGGCCTCTCACGCAGTCTGGCCACGTCTGCACGACAGGCTCAGCCGGAGCCCCAGTCCCGGCGCCCCTGCAAAAATGAGAAAAAGCTGCAGCCCTGCAGCCCACACCAGGCCCTGGGTCACAGCTTCAGCTCAACCATGGACCGACACGAGCTTTTAGTCTCAATCTTCCCATCTGTGAAACAGGTTTGGGGCCCACTGTGAGCTGACAGAGTCCCCTCCCCTTCCCCTGAGCACTCTTGGAGGTCTCTCTAAACTCCTGCTCTGGCAGCAGGGCCCCTCGCCCATGCCCAACACCAGGGGCGGGAGGTGCTCACGGCCTCACCTCCTGGGCCCGGCCCTGGGCCGTCCACCCTGGCAGAACCACAGGCCACTTCCCCAGGCCCTCCCGCTGGCCTTTAACACGCCTCCTTCAGTTATGTGCCTCTGGATAAAAGAATCAGGCCTGTCTGCTTCCTTTGAAGTTGCTGGCTGGAGTCACACATGTCTTTCCCATAGAGCATTCTTCTCTCCCGGCCTCCTGGGCTTCTGAGCTCTTCCAGGAGGCGCACATGGTCCTGGGAATAGGCCGCGACAAGCTGCCTGGAGGTGGGCCCAGTGATGCTCCTGATTCGGCTACACAGCCCCAAGTTCAAAGCCTGCTCCAGATGAGCCTGCCCTCCCCAGCCCTGGGTTTCCTCATCTCTCGCACCCAGGCTGATGGCTGCCTTCCTTCTGGCTCTGGATCTGCCAGGACACGGTGCGTGGAGGCTGCTCTACCCCACAGCAGGTCACGACCCATGACAGTACTGATTTTTCACCCCATCAAACCTGTGATGTCAGGTCGGATCACCCTGTGGTGGACTGAATGCTGGCCCCTAAAAAGAGACGTCCACCAGAGGCCGGGCACGGTGGCTCACGCCTGTAATCCCAGCACTTTGGGAGGCCGAGGCGGGTGGATCACGAGGTCAGGAGATCGAGACCATCCTGGCTAACACAGTGAAACCCCATCTCCACTAAAAATACAAAAAAATTAGCCGAGCGTGGTGGCAGGCACCTGTAGCCCCAGTTACTTGGGAACCTAAGGCAGGAGAATGGCGTGAACCCGGGAGGCATAGCTTGCAGTAAGCCAAGATCACACCACTGCACTCCAGCCTGGGTGACAGAGCAAGACTCCGTCTCAAAAAAAAAAAAAAAGATATGTCCACCAGAGCCTGCAAATGTCACCTTATTTGGAAAAAAGGACTTTGCAGATGTAAGTTAAGCATCTTGAGATGCAGAGGTCATCTTAGATTATCCCAGTAGGACCTGAATCCGACGGCAGGTAGAGTCCAGGCGTGAGGGCTCATGCCTATAATCCCAGCAGTTTGGGAGGCGGATATGGGCGGATCACTTGAGGTCAGGAGTTCGAGACCAGCCTGGCCAATGTAGTGAAACGATATCTCTACTAAAAATACAAAAAAAATTAGCCGGGCATGGTGGCGGGTGCCTGTAATCCCAGCTTCTTGGGAGGCTGAAGCGTGAGAATCGCTTGAACCTTGGAGGCGGAGGTTGTCCTAAGCTGAGATGACGCCATTGTACTCCAGCCTGGGCAACAGAGTGAGACTCCATCTCAAAAACAAAACAAAATAAACAAAGAGGCAGGTGGAGGGAGGTTAAATAGAAGAGGGCGGGGCCATTGACGGCGAGGCTGAGATGGAAGAGGTAGAGCCACCAGAGGCTGGGAGAGACAAAGAACGGATTCTCCCCAAATCCTCTGCCAGATTTCGCACTTCTGGGCTTCAGGACTGTGAGAGAATACATGTCTGTGGTTTTGAGCCACCTGGTTTCACAGAATTTGTTACAGCGGGCTCAGAAAACTATTATAAGCCCATTTTACAGACCAAAAAACTGAGGCCAGAAAGCAGATAAATCTGTGCAAGGTCAACCTAGGAGTCAATGGAAGCCAGGGTCTGACCCTAGGCCTAGCCAAGGCAGGGGGTTCAAGGGAGGGGGCCTGGCAGGGGCAGCCTGAGTGTGCGGAGCTGACAGTGCTCACCTCCCAGGGACCACTGCCTGGGCTGACCCTTCCTTTTTTTTTTTTTTTTTTTTTGTAGTGGAGTCTGTCTCTGTCACCCAGGCTGGAGTGCAATGGCACCATCTCGGCTCACTGCAACCTCTGCCTCCCAGGTTCAAGCGATTCTCCTGCCTCAACCTCCCGAGCAGCTGGGATTACGGGCACCCACCACCATGCCCAGCTAATTTTTGTATTTTTACTAGAGACAGTGTTTCGCCATGTTAGTCAGGGTGGTCTCGACCTCCTGACCTCAGGTGATCCACCCACCTCGGCCTCCCAGAGTGCCGGGATTACAGGCATGAGCCACCGTGCCCGGCCTTGGCCCTTCCTTCTGACCACGGAACCCTCAAGCTCCAGGATGTCACTATGGGAGAGCTCCCCCGAGGCCAGGACGGAAAGGAGACACAGATGGCTCCAACCCTCCACCCCACGCCTAATGCTGTGTCTCGGGCGGGTACAGTGGTTAGAGCCAGGGTTTGGGGTTGAGGTTGCATCCCGGCCACTTTTTGCTGGAGCATCTGGGGCAGGGGTCGTGACTCCTCTGGATCTGAGTCTCTTCATTTGTGAATGAGGCTCCCCGATCCTTCCTCTGGGGGCTCCAGTGACCACAGAAAAAGACAAGGGGAGTAACTTGCCCTGCACAGGGGTCGACCACGGCATCTTTTGGAAACACCCTCCCTCCGGCACCCTCTGCCTATCCCCCCAGCCCCATGTGCACAGCGGGTAAAAGGAGCTCACAGGTAGGAAGGTAGGGAGGCAGCATGGCTGGGGGCAGTGGGATGGGTGGGCAAAGGGGTTAAAGGCAGTGTTTAGTTTTTATGGTTGTTGTTGTTGTTGAGACAGGGCCTTGCTCTGTCACCCAGGCTGGAGTGCAGTGGTGCGATCTCGGCTCACTGCAACCTTCACCTCCCAGGCTCAAGTGATCCTCCCACCTCAGCCTCCAAAGTAGCTGGGACTACAGGCATGTGTCACCATGTCTGGCTAATTTTTGTATTAGTAGAGATGAAGTTTCATTATATCACCCAGGCTGGTCTCAAACTCCTGGACTCAAGCAAACCGCCCGCCTCAGTCTCCCTAAGTGCTGGGATTACAGGCGTGAGCCACCATGCCTGGCCAAGGCAGGGGTCTTTATAGTTACCCCAGTCTGCGGTGAAGAGAGGGAAACCGAGGCAGGGCCCCTGAAGGTGCGTGCACCTGGGGGCTGGTGTCTGGGGCCACATCATGCTCCCACCTGTGGTGTGTATGTGTGTCAGGCCCCTGCCTTCCTACATCCGTCCCCCTGCCATTCCCTGCTGTCCCCCCAGGACTCCAGGAGCCTGGCTCACCCTTCAGCTTCTCCCCAAACATGGTCAGGAACACCGTGAAGTTGATGGGTCCGGGGGCCTCCTTCACCATGGCCTCCAGTTCCTCGTTCTTGACATTGATGCGGCCTGTGGGAGGTGAGAGGTGGGGGCAGGGAGGATAAGAGAGATCAGAGCTTGGGCCTCGGAGGATCCCACAAAGCCTCCCCACTCAGCTGCTCCACGTGCCCCCCACTCAGCCCTAAGGCCCTGCCGCCTTTTTGGGGGACTCTTTAGGGGGCATTTGGGCCACAGTCAGCTTCCGGCTGCCCCCAGCCTCATGAGAAGGGAGCAAGTCACTCTCATCCCCATTTTACAGGTGAAGAAACTGAGGCCCAAGAAGCTGCAGCTGAGGTGCACGGGGGCTGCAGGCTTAGGGTTCCTGTGCCCCAGGAGGGGATCAGTGGATGCCTGGATGCTAGGATTCCCTGTGGTTCCAGGGGACACTCAGATTCCCAGGGGATCAGGGCCTGGTTACGTCCATTCTGCCACCTAAACCCTGCATAGGCGACTTCAGGCTCTTCCCTGGGGCCTTAGAGGGATCAGAAACCTCAACCTGGGAGTTGGGTCTTTCCCTCCGACTCAGCTTCTCCCCTGCTTTCCTGGCCCCTCCCCACACCCAGGGTCCCCTACACCAGGCCCAGGCCCAGGCCCATGCTGCTACTCCTGTCCCTGAAGTGTTTTCCCCTTCCCTGGCCGAATCCTTCTCCAACCCCCCAGGAAGGTCCCCCCCTGACTTTCCAGACAGTGGCTGCCTTTACCCTGTGCTCCCCAGCACAGGAGCCTCTCACGCTCACCGCGAGCCCTGCCCTGCTGGCCCCAGCCGCCCACTCTCTCCGGCTGGCCTGGCCCTAATCTCCCCCGGCTGCTGGCTTACCCACCCAGCGCGGCAAAGGTGTCCCTCAAGTCCTCTTTGTCAATGAAGCCATCGCGGTTCTGGTCCATGATGGTGAAAGCCTGGCAGAGACACAGGTGCTAAGTAGTCACCCGCCCTTCCAAGCCCGGCCACCTCCCCCAGGGACCGTCCTCCTGCCGACTGCTGCCCAAGGAGCCTTGGGGCAGGTCCCTCTGGCAGCCCAGCTGGGATGGGCTCCATCCCCAACCCCTCATTTCAGGCTCACAGCAACTCCAGTTTGCAGACAGGGAAACTGAGGCTCAGAGAGAGAAAAGCCTGGCCCGAGGTCACACAGCAAGCACAGGGTCAGGTACAGAGAGACAAAGAGGCTGCCTGAGGGCAACAGGTCACACACCCAGGCTCTGGGCCATGGCCATGGTGGCCTCAAAAAATAATGTCATTGGCCAGGCATGGTGGCTCATGCCTGCAGTCCCAGCAATTTGGGAGGCAGAGGCAGGAGGATTGCTTGAGGTCAGGAGTTTGAGACAAGCCTGGGCGAAATAATGAGACCCTGTCTCTACAAAACATTAAAAAATTAGCCAGGCATGGTGATGAATGCCTGTAGTTTCAGCTACTCAGGAGGCTGAGGTGGGAGGATGGCTTGAGCCCAGGAATTTGAGGCTGCAGGGAGCATTGACTGCAACACTGTACTCCAGCCTGGGTAACAGAGCAAGACCCTGTCTCAAAAAAAAAAAAAAAAAAAAAAAAAAAAAACCTAATCATTTAAAAATGTAGTAATGGGCGCTGGGCACTGTGGCTCACGTCTGTAATCCCAGCACTTTGGGAGGCCGAGGAGGGTGGATCACCTGAGGTCAGGAGTTCCAGACCAGCCTGGCCAACATGGCAAAACCCCATCTCTACTAAAAATTCAAAAAATTAGCTGGGCATGGTGGTGCGTGCCTGCAATCCCAGCTACTTGGGAGGCTGAGGCAGGAGAATTGCTTGAACCCGTGAGGCAGAGGTTGCAGTGAGCCGAGATCATGCCATTGCGCTCCAGCCTGGGCGACAGAGCCAGACTCTGTCAAACAAACAAAATAATAATAATAATAATAGTAATAATGACATCTTCAGCCCCTCGAGACTGAGGACTGAGCCTCTGCCCAGCTCCTTGAGCAACTGGCATGCATTCCAAGAATCCTCATAACAGCCCCATGGGGCAGCAGACCAACCTCTTTAAACTCCTGGATCTGGGACTGATCAAACATGGAGAAGACGTTGGAGCTGGCGGTGCCTTCTGCTCTTTTCCGAGCTCTTCTCGGTGCCTGCGAGGTACCAGACAAGGCCTTGCAGCGGCCCCTGCCTCGAGGGTCAGCCCCCACCCCCTGTCTCACCTCCCAGGGCATCACGGTCCAGAATGACACCGCTCTGCCCTTCCCGGTGCCTACAGCAGACAGACAAGGCTACCCCTGAAGCCTTGCAGGTAATCAGGACGTTTTCCCAGCCCATGGCAAGAAGCCTGCACGGCGTGCACCCCCACAGAGCTGGACAGCTGCTTCCTGGCCCTGTCCCCCGGGCTCCGGAAGGTGGGTGGCCGGCGCCCGTGCTGCAGAACAGAGGCGGGCATCTCTTCCTTCAGCCTCCCCATCTCTACCCCGGCATCCTCCACTACAGCTGGAATCTGACCTTATCGCCAGCTGCTAAAAACCTTCTTCGTGTTCTCAGGAGAACAACTGAGCTCTTAGCCCCACCACAGGATCTGCCTGTTGCCCTGTCCCAGAGCTGCTACTCCCTCTCACCCAGGCCCTCTACTCTGTCCCAGAGCTGCCTTCCCTCCCGGCGTTTGCCCCTGCCTGGAATGAGTTGCTCTGTTGGAATTCCCTGCTTGGAATGCCTTCCCTGGAGAATCTATCTAGAGACTCCTACCCATCCTGCAGGCTCAGCTCCCTGTCACCTCCTCCGAGAAGCCTTCCCTGACCCCAGGCCATTCTCCCCTCCCCACATGGCTCCACTGTGGACTGTCACCCCCACAGCATGTATCACACTGTCCTGACATATCTGTGCATCTGTGTCCTCGACTAAGTGGACACCTCAGGGGTAAAACCCACTTTGCCCCATCTCTGATCTCTCCTGTCCCCACCCTGAACCTGGCTCAAAGTGGGGATCAGCCAGTGCTTGGAAATAGCTGCCCAGAACTCAGGGCCAACCCACGCAGCAGGCAAAGCAGGAGGCCACCCACGTTGAGTAGTTAGATGGTCTCTGGCCAGCCTTCCTGCCTCTGTGATGTCAGGGTGTCTGGAAGTCCACCATTGGGCATTTGCTGAAAGCCCTAGGTCCCCGAGACCCTCAAGAGTCCTGTTCCTGGGCAGCCATCCTTACAGCCCCCAGGGGCACTGTAAGCCCCAGAATGGGCTCTTGATGGGGGAAAAGAATTGCTGGATTCCAGAGGGGGAGGTGGACGGGATGGCACAGAAATGGGTTCCCACCACCAGCTCCTGTCTCCGTCACAACCTGTACCACCCTCTCCTGCCAAGCCCTTGTCTACCCGCCCCCACCAGAGCAGAGGAGTCCCCTCATCCCCTGCTCCCCTCCCCCAACGCCTGTGTGGTCTCCCCTGCCCCCAGCTCACTGCTGTCCCCACCCCCGCCCAGGAGCCCGCGTCGTCGAGGGCGGGGGCAGAAGCGCCAGCTGACTTATAATTAGCTTTTACTGGGTGCTTTGTCTCTCCTAATCCTTTGAAAGGGGGCTGCCAGGGCGGCCGGGACGTTATGATGCTGTAAAACCTCTGTAATATTTATAAATCCTTTCAGACATCATAAAGAAAAGAACTTCCCCGCAGAGTTCATCTCACATAATTACATATACATTTCCTCCGATTAATAAAAAATGATCACTTCCGTCTGTGGGAGGTTCTGCCCTTTCTCTGGCAGACCTGGCTGTGGCCTCGGCGTCCTCAGTCCCTGCCCCCCACGCCCCCAGCCTCTCATGATCCCCCTGGTTACACCCCCACCCTACACTGTCCCAGAGCTTCACGAGGGAGGGAGAGATCATTTTCTTTACAGCACAAGAGTCCTAAACCCTAGGGTCTTTGCAGCCCAGCTGTCTTGAAAATTCCTTTTGAGAATGGGCCCCTGAAAAATAAAATTCCCCTGAAAGGAACGTCTCAGGGAAGAAGGGGGGTCACCCGGATCTGGGTTCAAAGCCTGGCTTGGCTGCTTCCAGCCTCTGTGATGTTACGAAATTCCTTGTCTTCTCTGAGCCTGTTTCCCCATTTATAAAACCTAGAGCAGGTCGACCTCAAAGCATCAGGACATGTATTAGACACCTACGGACCTCCAGGCAGGTCCATCCTGGGGACCCAGGGCTGAATCAGGCCCCATCTTGGTCCCCAAGAAGATCACAGTCCCGCTGGAGACAGGCAGTCCATAGAGGCTGACTCGGAGGAGGGACAAGCGCTGAGAAGACGAGACAGAGAAGCCCCTAGGCCCTCGGGCAGTCGGGAGGTGACAAGCCGAGGCTGACAGCCAAGTCAGAGCTCTGTGCCGAGAGGGACTAACTAATGAGGCAGGTGAGACACAGGCACAGAGGGACAGCCAGATTGATACCCCGCAGGGAGTCCCCAGGGGCAGGAACCCAGAGCAAGCCCTGCGTCACATGAGGTGCACAGGCAAAGGTGAACAGGGGGACCTCGGAGCTCCAGAGGTGCCACGCTGCTCGGAATACTGACCCCCGGCCCTCCCAGGGGGCCCCTGCCCTCAGAGCCACTGCCCCTGTGAAGCCCCCAGGCCCTGCCCACCTCGTCTCTCTCCACCCTCCTCTTCCTCATTCCCCAGCAGTCCCCACAAAGTCCAGGAAAGCAGAGGCTCAAATCAGGACCCATGTGGAGAGGAGTCCCGAGTGGGGCAGGTCCAGGCATGGCATCAAGAGGGAAGAGCAGGTCAGACCAGGGACAACATCAGATTAAGGTCAGGAAGGTCAGTGAGAGGCAGGGTGAATTCAGGCAGGAGGTGAAGGTCAGAATCACACACAGAGTCAAGGCCACAGAACAAGGTCAAAGTTGAGAAATGAGGCTGGGCGCTGTCTCACGCCTGTAATCCCAGCACTTCGGGAGGCCGAAGCGGGTGAATCACTTGAGGTCAGGAGTTTGAGACCAACCTGGACAACATGGTGAAACCCTGTCTCTACCAAAAATACAAAAAAAAAAAAAAAAAAAAAATAGCCGTGTGTGGTGGCGGGCTCCTGTAATCCCAGTTACTCGGGAGGCTGAGACAGGAACCTCACTCGAAGCCAGGAGGTGGAGGTTGCAGTGAGCCGAGATCGAGCCACCGCACTCCAACCTGGGCAACAGAGTGAGATTCTGTCTAAAAAAGAAAAGGAATTGCGGAATGAGGTCAGGGGCAGGGGCAGGGGCAGGGGTGGGAGGGAGGGGACTGCAGTGCTGAAGCCAAAGACACAACAGCCACAGGCCTGAGCTCCCCAGGGAGGAGGTGGAGGTGAGAGGAAGGTAGCTGTGGCAGAGCAGAACAACCCCAGCCTACCATGGTCTGGAGAGCTCCCTGGAGCTGCAGTTGGCCTGGGGATACCTCAGAGATGGCCCTTAAATAGTGGTCCTCCCAGGGCCCCTGGCATGCACCGGGCCCAGTGTGGAAGGTGATCCATGACAGGATGGGGACCTCCCTGCCAGGCACCTGCCTTGGGCCATTCAGAGTGGATAGGGTTCGGGGGAATCTGTGGGCAAATACCACGGACGCAGGGACTGCCTAAGCCTCCAGGATCTCCGAGAGCCCTGGGCCAACTGTTTTCTCTAGAGCCAAGGGACCAAGACCCAGGAAGGGGCATTTGGCCAAGGACACAGAGTAAGTTGAGGCTGGCAACCCCAATGGGAAGACTTGGCCTTGAGCCGTCAGGGAGTGTTGCCCAGGGTGGGGCCACCCATGCTGGCTGGGACCCACTCAGACTGCAGTGTGGCCGGACCTCTGGAGCCGTGGGACTCTGGGTGGGACATCACCCTCTAGGAGGCTCAGCCATCTCATAGGAATAGGGGGGAGTGTATGAAACCCCCGGTCTGCTTATGGAGAGAGTTTCTGCACCAACCTGGCCCTCGGGGGCCCCTTCTACCAATATGCCTATTATCAGGGTGTCCATTAAGCACCCCCAGGCCAGGGGACCCCCTCAGGGCGCTGAAATGCTCAATGAACAGAGAAAGCAACAGGACAAATAAAAGAAAAATGGGGTGGGCGCGGTGGCTCACGCCTGTAATCCCAGAGCTTTCGGAGGCCAAGAGGGAAGGATCGCTTCAGGCCAGGAGTTCAAGACCAGCCTGGGCAACATAGTGAGACCCCCATCTCTACAAAATATCAAAAAAATTAGCCGAGCATGGTGGTGTGCTCTTGTAGTCCCACCTACTCAGGAGGCTGAGGCAGGAGGATTGCTTGAGTCCAGGAGTTTGAGGCTGCAGTGATCTATGATTGTGCCACTGCACTCCAGCCTGGGCGACAGAGTGAGATATTGTCTCTTAAAAAAAAGAAAACAGAAAACTGGAGGTGACTCTGATGAGGAAGAACTGAAAAATGAGACCTCCATTCCACCCTGGCCTCACACACACACATCCATCCCCACCAGGCCTGGCCCAGCCCAAGAATTCTCTAGTAGATCTGCCAAACAGAGCCCACACCTGCCCTGGAAAGCCCCTCCTGTGTCTAGTGCAGCCCCAGCAGCCCCAGCTCGGCCTCAGAGGCTGCCACTGTCCATCTGGGGCCCGCCATATCTGAACAGCTGCCAGGGCCGGCAGTGCTGGGTTCAGGCAGTGAGCCCACGGGTCTCCAGGGGCTGGAGAGCTTAACTGTCCCTGGAGCTGGCCTCAGGCCTTCAGCCCCGGGTACAGCTGATCCCCTGCCTTTGGGGAAGGGAGTATCATAATAATAATAAGAAGAGCAGCTAATATACAACACAGAAGGTCAGGCCATGTCTTAAAACATGTGTCCTCACATTCAATCCATATCCCATTTTCCAGATGAGGAAACTGAGGCACACATGGGTTAAGTCACTCACCCAAGGCAGATAAGAAGTGGGGCCAGAGGCCAGGCACAGTGGCTCATACCTGTAATCCCAGCACTTTGGGAGGCCGAGGAGGGAGTATTACTTGAGGCCAGGAGTTTGAGACCAGCCTAAGCAACATGGTGAAACTCTGTTTCTACAAAAAAAATTTTTTTAATTAAAAAATTAGTCAGGCATAGTGGTGAAGCGAAAAAGTTCCCTTATCCCGTTCATAGGGCATGCGATGGGGGTGTGGCTCTCTTCTTCCGTGCCCAGCTGCTCAAACCTCTAGGGGGACCATGCAGACAGGCAGGCTATGGGGCTCCGACCCCACGGCAGTGTCTAGGGGTGGATGCTTACAGCTCCTGAAGCCCCAGTGGGCGTGTGTTACAGGATGCTCTTTTACTTTTGCCATCTGTAAGTGGCTTGTGTTCATCAGCTCAGTTAGACCCTCTGCCTTATTGCAAGGACAAAGGGCTTTTTGTATCCTGGGGTTCTTGCCTTGGTGTACTGTGAAAATTGAATCACATGTGGGCTTGGAGAATGAGTGCGAGGTTTTATTGAGTGGTGGAAGTAGCTCTCAGCAGATGATGGGGAGCCAGAAGGGGGATGGAGTGGGAAGGTGATTTTCCTCTGAAGTCAAGGTGCTCAGCAGCCAGACTCTCCTCCGACCATCCCCAGCCAAATTCCCCTGGGCATTTGTGTTATTCAGCCAGTCGATGGCCTGCCAGCATCTGCCAGTGCTGTCGGTGTGCTCTTCCGATCCTCTGCTCCTCTTGATGTCCAGCCACCTGTGTGTGTACCCACTGGGGTCTCAGGGTTTTCATAGGCACAGGATGGGTGGGGGGCGGGGGGCGTGGTGGGCCAGGGTGGTCTTGGAAAATGCGACATTTGGGCATATAAACAGGAGTGCCTGTCCTCACCTAGGTCCGTGGGCACAGGCCCAAGGGTGGAGCCCTTGCCAGGGACCCTGCCTTTCTCCTCTCAGCACTTCCCTGTCCCCCCTCCTGTATCAGTGGCACATGCCTGCAGGCCCAGCTACTTAGGAGGCTGAGGTGGGAGGATCACATGAGCCCAGGAGGTTGAGGCTTCAGTGAGCTGTGATTGCACCACTGCACTCCAGCCTGGACAACAGATCAAGGTCTCATTTCTAAAACAACAAAAAAAAAAAAAGAGAGAGAGAGAGGGAGGGCCAGGACAAGAGCCCCTCTTTCTAGTGTTTCCAGAAGGAAGCTTCGAAAAGGTTCTGCTCATCCAAACTCTCCCCTCCTCCTGCTCCCTCCCAGTCATCCCTGACTACAGCTATTTCTGATGTCCCTAAACTCCTGTGACTGAGTCCTCCTCCCAGAGCTGGGGCCAGGTCCAGCCATGATGCTGTGCAGCCCGCTTTCTGCAGCAGGAAACCGTGTGCCTCAGTTTCCCCGACAGGGCTGCTCTCCTGGTGTCCTGGCGTTCCTCTCCAGGGAGAAAAACCACACGTTCCACAGGTGTTCAGCAAGCCAGGGGGAAAGGAGAACCCAGCTCTGGGGACGGGAGCCTGGATTCCAGTCCCAGCCGCCTGGACCTGCTGCAGAAGGGGGCCTGTGTGACCGCGACAGTGGCTAGGGTGCAGGCTTTCCATGCCCGGTCTGTGAGCCTGGCCCTGGGGCCTCCTGGCTCTGGGCTTACAGAGTGGGTAGCAGACCTATAACTCCTGCTTCCTGCCTCTGGCTTCCTGCTGCCCTGAGGCCTCTGCAAGCAAGGGCTCTTGCCTCCGGGGAGCACGCCCAGGACTGTGGCAGGGGCTCCCAAAGGCCGGGGACAGGCCCGAGCAAGCGGAGAGCCCCCCCGCCTGCCCGGAGGAGGGGAAGCGGCGCTGGTGAATCACACCGGGCTTACAAATTAGTCTGAGTGGATTTCCTCCCCTGGCCTCCTCCTTCATAGGACCGGAGGCAGGAAGAACCGGTGAGAAATCTGGTAGAGACGTGAAAACCCCGGGGGTGAGATGGTTGGGAGATGTTTGTTCCTGGGGGGCGGGAAGTGTGAGGGTGCAGTGGCCTTGAGAAGGGGGAGCCGTGAGTTCTGCACCCACAGTGGGACCCTCAGTTTTCCCCATCTGAGAAATGGTGCCAGCAGCCAGGACCCCTTGAGGCTGCCATCGGGAAGCTTAGTGCCATTGGAAGGAGGTGGGCTTTGGGGTCATCGGCCTGGGGTTTGGAGGGCAGAGCCTTCCCCTGTCCCCCTTTCCCCCTGTGTAGATGGAGTCCTTGACAGAACTTGCAGCCTCTCCAAGCTGCAGCCCCCTCACCCAGGTGACACTGCAATGAGTCAGTTGTCGTGACTGGGTCGCACTGTTTGACTCAACTGACCACAGGGCCAGGGCCAGTTCTTGGGGTCAGAGACACTCTGAGGGGTCTCTGCTCCCAGCCAGGGGACCCTGGAGAGCAAGTGTCCTCTGGAACTGGAATTCCAGGTCTGCCTGGGGTTGAGTCAGAGAATACTTAGCACTCTCGGTTTCCAGAGGTAACTGAGGTCCTGGGAGTGGCCAAGCCAGGAAGGGAGCTTGGAACGAGCCCAGCTGCCTGGCAGGGGGACAGCTGTTCCCCAGACAACACTGGAACAAGCAGGGGAGATGCCTTCCCCTTTCAACCCTCACCCCTAACCTCTCACCTCTAACTCCTCAGGGTCAGCAGGCTGTCCCTGTCCCCCAGCCCCACAGCCCTTGACCCCTTCCCTGGCCAGCCACCACCCTGACCTTGGCTGTTCTGCAAATTCTTCCCGAAATCTCCTTCCTCCAAGCCTTTGGCCACATCGTATGTTTCCCTACTCATCACGATCAGTCTCCAGCCTGCTTTAGAACACCTCTCGGACGGCCGTGGTGGCTCCCGCCTGTAATCCCAGAACTTTAGGAGGCCAAAGTGGGCGGATCGCCTGAGTTCAGGAGGTCGAGACCAGCCTGGACAACACGGCAAAACCCTGTCTCTACTAAAAGTACAAAAATTAGCCAGGCGTGGTGGTGTGCGTCTGTAATCCCAGCTACTCGGGAGGCCGAGGCAGGAGAATCGCTTGAACCTGGGAGGTGGAAGTTGCAGTGAGCTGAGATAGCACCACTGCACTCTAGCCTGGGTGACAGAGTGAGACTGTGTCTCAAAAGAAAACACAAAAAACAAAAAACAACAAAAACAAAAGGAAGCCAACAGTGCTGCCTTCAGTCTGTGGCTGAAGGCCCAAGAGCTCCTGGCAAACCACTGGTTTAAGTTCAAGAGTTCAAAAGCTGAAGAACTTGGAGTCTGATGTTCGAGGGCAGGAAGCTTCCAGCACAGAAGATGAAGGCTGGAAGACTCAGTGAGTCTTCTTATTCCACTTTCTTCTTTCTGCTTTATTCTGGCCTCACTGGCTGATTAGATGCTGCCCACACAGATTAAGGGTGGGTCTGCTTCTCTCAGTCCACCGACTCAAATGTTAATTTCCTCTACCAACACCCTCACAGACATACCCAGAAACAATACTTTGCATCCTTCAATCCAATCAAGTTGATACTTAATATTAGCCATCACACCTACCTACTGAATTTGAGAGCCTAGGCCACTTTCTGACCTTCCCTGAGCAATCCCAGGCTGCCATAAAAAATGCCTGCAAATTCTTTGACACTTTTTCCATGGAGAGGCGGGATCTATACCATCATTCCTTGCCAACAGGCAGGCTTTTGTGACTGCTTTGACCAAGAAAGTAGGGTAGAAGTGTCACTATGTGACTTCTGAGGTTAAGTCACAAAAAGCCATGGAGCTTCTACCTTATTTGCTGGGACTTTGTGCTGAAGCCCTGAGTCACTCTATGACGAGTCTGACTACCATGAGGCGGCCATGTTGTAGGGAAGACCAAGTCATACGAAGAGGCCCCGTGTCTGTACTCCAGTCAGCAGTCCCTGCCTTTGAGTCATCATCCGAGCCTCCCAGACAACAAACGTGTGAATGACCAGTCTTCAAGTGATTCTGGCACCAGCCATGGAGTCATCCCCATCCTTAGAGTCCCCCGAGCTGAGGCCCTAGACATTATGACAAGCCACCCTCACCATCCCTTTTCTGAATTTCTGATCCATAAGAACTCCTGAGCACACTGCTATGCTTTGGGGTGTTTTTTTGTTTTTTGTTTTTCTTTGAGATAGAGTCTCACTCTGTTGCCCAGGCTGGAGTATAGTGGTGTGATCTCAGCTCACTGCAACCTCCACCTCCTGGGTTTAAGCGATTCTTCTGCCTCAGCCTCCCAAGTAGCTGGGATTACAGGCGCCCAACACCACGCCCAGCTAATTTTTGTATTTTTAGTAGAGACTGGTTTCACCATGTTGGCCAGGCTGGCCTCGAAGTCCTGACCACAAGTGATCTGTCCACTTCGGCCTCCCAAACTGCTGGGATTACAGACATGAGCCACCATGCGCTGTGCTTTGGGGTGATTCTTTACAAAATATCATAATAACCATCACAGTGAGATTTAAATGTGATCTGTAGGGGGACAGGCTACACAGCCATAGTCTACTCCTCAGGGCTCTGGGGAAGATGAGAGCATGAATTTGAAATCAGATGAAAGTGACTTCAAGTCCTGCTGGACCACTTGCTCTGTGACCTCACCCACATCACTGAATTTCCCAGAATCCTCAGCTTCTCCACCTGTCACATGGAATCAGTTTTCACTTGGCAAGTTTGTTACATGCCTGGCGCTTGTAGATTGCGGCTACCAATCCTGTCTGGTTATTGGCAGAGGACATGCTGCCCGTGACAAGACACTGAGCCAAGAGATGCCTCTATTGGGCTTCCAGAACATGCTTCCTGTGCCAAGGCTCCAGTGTCCTTAGTGGAAGAGAGACGCCCTCACGGCCTGCCCTTTCTGGCCTGGCCAGGGCAGCATGACTCATTGGATGACCCCTCGCCCCATCCCAAATGTCACAGCCCTGCACCATGGCTTCCCTTAGACCCTGTGGCCCAAGGACAGACAGTAGGCTGGGTCCACAGGAAACACCCAAAGCCACAGAATGCCATTTGCCCATTCCCCCATCTGTATCTCCTTTACCCATCTCTGTCACATATTGAGAAAATGGCTCCAGATTGGGGGTGCACACAGCCCCTGAGCTCCTGCAGCCATCAAGGCTCCTGACAGGCTGGAGCCGACCGAGAACTAGAGGCCGGCTCAGGCCAGAGCAGCCACACATAGCATTTCAGACAGACCCTGACTCAGGGCCAGTTCGCCTCTTTCTCCCTTACGCCAGAGGAAATAGCCTTGCATGTCCATCAACTCTCTCATTGCCAGGTGGGATGCCTGAGATGTTGACAGAGACGGTGGGCTGTCTTTTCCGAAAGCCCCTGGTGTCCCCTCCTCCCCAGCTCCCATCCCATCTGGAGCCTTCTTCCAGCTGGAGGTCACTTAGAAAAGACAAAGAAACCTTTAAACTAAGAATGCCTCCTGGAATGCCTCTTGCCTGTTTTATAGCTGCAGCTCAGCGGGCTGGTGAATGTGCTCTCTCGCCCATAGAAGCTCAAGAGAGGCATCCCATTCAAGGGGCCTGTGGTCACAGCATCCTGCTGTAAAAATAGCTGTGGATGGCCAGGCACGGTGGCTCACGCTTGTAATCCAAGCACTTTGGGAGGCAAGGTGGGAGGATCACTGAGGTCAGGAGTTCGAGACCAGCCTGGCTAACATTGTGAAACCCCATCTCTGCTTACAAAAAAAAAAAAATTAGCCGGGTGTGGTGGCACACACCTGTAATCCCAGCTACTCAGGAGGCTGAGGCAGGAGAATCATTTGAACCCAGGAGGCGGAGGTTGCAGTGAGCCGAAATCACACCACTGCACTCCAGCCTGGGAGATGGAGGAAGACCCTGTCTCAAAAAAAAAAAAAAAAAAAAAAAAAAGAAAGAAAGAAAAGAAAAGAAAAAAAAAGCTGTAGAATCAATGGCTGACAGGAGGAAAAGGGGTAGGGTTTCTCTGCCCAGTGGGACTGGAAGTCACCCTAAAAGTGAGTAGATGAGGTCTCTGAGCCAGGTCTGGGAACCTGTGGCTGGATCTTGTTTGCTCTTTTTTTTTTTTTCTTTTTTTTGAGACAGGGTCTCACTCTGTTGCCTAGGCTGGAGTGAAGTGGCACAATCAGGGCTCACTACAGCCTCCCAGCCTCAAGCAATCCTCCCACTTTAACCTCCCGAGTAGCTGGGACTACAGGTGCACACCACCATGCCTGGCTGATTTGTGTATCTTTTGTAGAGATGGGGTCTCGCTATGTTGCTCAGGCTAACCTCAAACTCCTGGGCTCAAACGATCCTCCCGCCTCAGCCTCCCAAAGTGCTGGGATTACAGGTGTGAGCCACCGCACCCAGCCGGCTTCCTGACTTTTGAGGTTTTGGGACTCCAACTGGCTTCCTTGCTCCTCAGCTTGCAGACGGCCTATTGTGGGATTGTGTGAGACAATTCTCCTTAATAAACTCCCTTTCATATATACATCCATCCTATTAGTTCTGTCCCTCTAGGGAACCCTGGCTAATACAGTAGGGGAGCCAGAATTCAGATCCAGGCCTGAGGGACTCTGTCCCACAGCCAACTATGTGAGCCCAGGAAGTCCAGGAAACTCAGTGGGGGGTGGCACAGCATGGCAGGTGGTGACTCTCTGGCTACAGCCAGGAAGGCCTGCATTTGGAAAGGGGCCCAAGAAGGGAAGAGAGGTCGGGCCCCCTTTGGCTGCTGAGAGTGACCTTGAGAGGAGGCTGGGCCTTCCTTCAATGCCAGCTCCCTCTGACTCAGCCTGGACTGGGGCATCACCTCTCTGGGTCTGCGTGTCCCCACATGCCCTTCCTTAAGCCCCTGACCCAAGCCCTGGGGGAGGGAGGGGCTTACACTGCTCCCTCTTGCCTCACTCTCCATTGACAGCTGTAGAAACTGAGGCTCACAGGCTGGGCGTGGAGGCTCATGCCTATAATCCCAGCATTTTGGGAGGCCGAGGTGGGTGGATCACCTGAGGTCAGGAGTTTGAGATCAGCCTAGACAACATGGCAAAACCCTGTTTCTAGTAAAAATACAAAAACTAGCCAGGTGTGGTGCTGCACGCCTATAATCCCAGCTACTCGGGAGCCTGAGGTAGGAGAATCGTTTGAACCCGGGAGACAGAGGTTGCAGTGAGCCCAGATCGTGCCACTGCACTCCAGCCTAGGCAACAGAGTGAGACTCTGTGAAAGAAAGAGAGAAAGAAAGAAAGAAAAAAAGAAAGAAAGGAAGGAAGGAAGGAAAGGAAGGAAGGAAGGGGAAGGGAAGGGAAGGAAGGAAGGGAAGGAAGGAAGGAAGGAAGGAAAGAAGGAAACTGAGGCTCAGGAGGGCTGAGCCTCCTAAGCCAGCTGCTTCACCAACCTTCTGCCAGCTCTAGCCCTTTCATCCTTCTGCCCTGTCAGTCCCTGCCCTCTGCAAGTGGGACAGGGGTGAGGGGAGTGTAGGAGCTCAGGTACGTGCATTCTCCAGCCCCCGTGGCATTTCTGCAGGGGTTTGGAGCAGAAGAGAATGATGGGGTGGGCAGAGTCCCCGGAGCCTGCGTGGAGGAGGAGAGAGAGGATGAGCTGGGCCCTGCTGGATGCCTGCTTTCCCTATCTTTCCCCTAAGAGCCAGGCCGACCTCGTCCTGCTGGACGGCTGAGGAAACTGAGGCCTGGAGCAGCGAGGGGCCTGCTCAAGGTGCACCACTGCAATGCCAGCCGCGACTCCACCCACCCCATTCCCTAAGGGATGCCTGGGAGGTGAATAACCTGGAAGTTCAGGTGGGACCTCCTGGAGGATCTAGGCATCCCTGTAGTGGACAGTGGCTCAGGCAGGCAGTGCCCAGGCTCGGAACCCTCCCAGGGGCCTGGAGGTTGCCAAATGGGCCCAATTTGCTGTGCTAATGTGGGCTTTCTGCTGCTTGGAAACTGTGCACACCCTCCTCCGAGAGCTGAGCCAGCAGCAACAGGACAGACTATAATTATGACAAGTTACATCCTGTTGTCCTGGCTCAGTTATTAGCCACATCGCCCAGCACCCAGCAGCTTGCACTCCGGGGGTCTGCCAGAAGCAGGGAGGGTGAGGTGAACCATTTGTTAACACTCGCCCCCCATCCTGCCATACAACTTCTCCCCCACCCCCTGCCAACTAGGGATGCCTTTTCCTGCTAGTTACTCATCCCCTAAACCTGACCTCAATCGCCCTCCAAGGGAGATCGCTGAGCTGGACATTCCACCAGCCTCTACAGACCGGGGCACCCACAGCAGGGAGGATGGCGGACAGTAGGGAGTCCTCCCGAAAGATATCCCACAGCAACCCTCATTTTGCCGCCTTTAATCCCACACTTCTGGGGCTGGGCTCTGAGACAGGAATGCCATCCATGTTTGTGCCTTGCACAACTCCAGGGAAGCCACTCACATAGACTGCAACAACTTAGAACCTTAGACTCCAATTAAACTGTGGCCTCTGCAGTTGGGCAGTGTACAACTTGAACGGCTGTACATGTTCTGCAAGGTACAATTTCTCAACTCCTTCCCTCAAGCAAATAAGACACAAGTCCTGGAGGCACAGATCTGTCCACCCAGCTGACAAATTCCGGGACTGCATTTCCAGAATGTTCTATGTGAAGTGGGAAAAGGATTCTTTCTCTTCTCTCCTCCTCTGGGCCAGTGTCATCATGGGAGTTCTGAGTACAGTTGCAAGCCTGCTCTGGGAGAGAAACAGATACATGGAAGGAGAAATTCCAGGAGCTTGGGAGACAGCAAGGACCCAGACCCACATTGTCTGAGCCTGGCTGATGTTCTTCAGTCAGCAGAGCTTCTCGGACCTCAAGTTTAGACAGTTAGATTCATCATGAATTTTGGTTCATGGAACACCCGATCATTGACCCATAGCTGGCCCTTTTTTTCTCCATCTGGTTCATTAATTGATTGATTGGCTGATACAGTGAACATCCATGAACACCACCCAACTCAGGGACTAGAATGTCACCAATAACTTATGTCACTTGTGCCTTCTGATATAGTTTGGCTGTGTCCCCCGCCAAATCTCATCTTGAATTGTAGCTCTCACAATTCCCACGTGTCATGGGAGGGACCTGGTGGGAGGTCATTGAATCATGGGGGTGGGTCTTTTTCATGCTGCTGTTCTCATGATAGTGAATAAATCTCATGAGATCTGATGGTTTTATAAAGAGGAGTTTCCCTGCACAGGCTATTTCTCTGGGCTGCTGCCATGTGAGACGTGCCTTTCACCTTCCGCCATGATTGTGAGGCCTCCTCAGCCACGTGGAGCTGTGAGTCCATTAAACCTATTTCTTTTGTAAATTACCCAGTCTCGGGCATGCCTGTATCAGCAGTGTGAAAACGGACTAATACATATTCCTACCCACCTGCCCTCCTTCACACAGAGGAATGACCATCCTGAACTTATGCATATTATTCTCACCCTGATTTTATGACATCTACATGTACACTTAAACAATACATACTTGAATTTTGCTTGTTTTTAAACTTTTTTTTTTTTTTGAGATGGAATATTGCTCTGTCGCCCAGGCTGGAGTGCAGTGGCATGATCTCAGCTCACTGCAACCTCTGCCTCCAGGGTTCAAGCGATTCTCTTGTCTCAGCCTCCCAAGTAGCTGGGACTACAGGTGCACACCACCACGCCCAGCTAATTTCTGTATTTTTAGTAGAGATGGGGTTTCACCATGTTGGCCAGGCTGGTCTCCAACTCCTGACCTCAGGTGTTCTGCCCGCCTCAACCTCCCAAAGTGCTGGGATTTCAGGCGTGAGCCACCACGCCTGGGCGATTTTTTTTTAAGACGGAGTTTTACTCTTGTTGCCCAGGCTGGCATGCAATGGTGTCATCTCTGCTCCCTGCAATCTCCACTTTCTGGGTTCAAGCGATTCTCCTGCCTCAGCCTCCCGAGTAGCTAGGAGTACAGACATGCGCCACCACGCCCGGCTAATTTTGTATTTTTAATAGAGACAGGGTTTCACCATGGTGGTCAGGCTGGTCTTGAACTCCTGACCTCAGGTGATCTGCCCGCCTCAGCCTCCCAAAGTGCTGGGATTACAGGTGTGAGCCACTGTGCCCCGTCACTACATGAATTTTATTACAAAAAAATTTCTTGGCCAGGCTTGGTGGTTCACAGCTGTAATCCCAGCACTTTGGGAGGCCGAGGTAGGAGGATCGCTTGAGGCCAGGGGTTCAAGACCAGCCTGGGCAACACAGCTAAACTCTGTCTCTACTAAAAATAAATAAATAAATAAATAAAATAATTAGCTGGGCATGGTGGCATGTGTCTGTCATCCCAGCTACTCAGGAGGCTGAGGTGGGGGAAGATCACTGGAGCCCAGGGGTTTGAAGTGAGCAAAGACGGCACCATTGCACTTTAGCCTGGGCCACAGAGTGAGATCACTTCTCAACAAATGTGTATTTTTCTTTCTTTAGTAATAACTAACCTCAGCTTACTGTAATTTTTTTACTTTATAAGCCTTCCAATTCTTTTTAACTTTTTTACTCTTTTGTAATAACATTTACTTTAAAACACAAACATATCATACAGCTGTACAAAAATATTTTCTTAGGCCAGGCGCGGTGGCTCATGCCCGTAATCCCAGCACTTTGGGAGGCCAAGGTGGGCGGAACACTTGAGGTCGGGAGTTCGAGACCATCCCAGCCAACATGGTGAAAACCCGTCTCTACTAAAAATACAAAAAATTAGCCCAGGCATGGTGGCGGGTAACTGTAGTCCCAGCTACTCGGGAGGCTGAGGGAGGAGAATCGCTTGAACCCAGGAGGTGGAGGTTGCAGTGATCTGAGATCTCGCCACTGCACTCCAGCCTGGGTGACAGAGCAAGTCTCCATCTCAAAATAAATAAATAAATAAAAATAAAATAAATTTTTTTCTTTATATTCCTATTCTATAAGCTTTTTGCTATTTTTAATTTTTGTTTTTACTTCTTAAACTTTTTTGTTAAAAACGAAGACACAAACACACACGTTAGCCTGGGCCTACATGGGATCAGCATCATCAATATCACTGTCTTCCACCTCCACATCTTATCCCACTGAAAAGTCTTCTAAAACTCCTGGGGCTATCATCGCCTATGACAACAATGCCTTCTGGATACTTCCTGAGGGAACTGCCTGAGGCCGTTTTATAGTTAACTTTTTTTTTTTTAATAAGTAGAAGGAGTACACTATAAAATAATGATAAGAAGCGTAGTATAATAAATACATAGACCGGGTGCAGCGGCTCACGCCTGTAATCCCCACACTTTGAAAGGCCAAGGCGGGCAGATCACTTGAGGTCAGGAGTTCGAGACCAGCCTGGCCAACATGGAGAAACCTAGCAAAAAATACAAAGATTAGCCAGGCTTGGTGGCACATAAATCTCAGCTACTCGGGAGGCTGAGGTAGGAGAATCACTTGAACCTGGGAGTCAGAGGTTGGAGTGAGCCGAGATCAAGCCACCGCACTCCAGCCTGGGCGAGAGAGCGAGACTCTGTCTCAAAAAATAATAATAATAAAATACATATATACATAAACCAGTAGCATAGTCATTTGTTATCATTATCAAATATTATGTACTATATATCATTGTATGTGCTAGACTTCTTTTTTTTTTTTTTTTTTTAAGACAGGGTCTCGTTCTGTTGCCCAGGCTGGAGTACAGTGGTGCAGTCACAGCTCACTGCAGCCTCAATCTCCTGGGCTCAAGTGTTCCTCTTGCCTCAGCCTCCCAAAGTGCTGGGATTACAGGTGTGAGTCACTGCACTTGGCCTTGCTTATTTTTAAACTTTAAATAAAGTTTAAAGTTAGCAAAAGTCTCTAGGAGTTGCCTTTTCACTGGACATGACACAATCAGGCATCACTTAATGACAGAGATACGTTTTCTGAGAAATATGTTCTTAGGTGATTTTATTGCTGTGTGAACATCCTAGAGTGTATTTGCACAAATCTAGATGGACTAGCCTCCTACACATCTAGGCTAGAGGGTCTAACCTGTTGCTTCTGGGCTACAGACCTGTATAGCGTGTGACTGCATTGAATGCTGAAGACGCTTGTAACACAGGGGTAAGTGGGCAGGCATTTGGCCATCTCACACTATTTAGATGAGGGATTCCTCCTTCACCAATGGGGTGAATAGGAGATGGTCAGGGCACATGTGACTTGCTTTGATCAATGGCATGAGAGGAGAAATGATGGGCCAGTCCCAAATCTAAAGCCTTGACTCTCTCCTTCTGCCTTCAACCCATGCCATGACCAAGAGAGAAGCTGCACCCTCAGCCTGGGACCCAGGAAGAATATACTCAGAGCAGAGCAGCCCTGGCCAATCCCCAGACTCTCAGCTTGAGTCAGGACTTCCCACCAAGCTCAACATAGCCCCAACCTAGATCAACCAAGCCCCAGCCAAGCTGCAGAGCCATTAGCATTAACGAATGTAGCTTTGAGCCAGCAGAGATGGGGGTGATCTGTTACTCAGCGTTATGGTGTCAATGGCTAATCCATTGCATCAAAATTCACTTATGTTGCTATATGACGCCACATGTGGCTTATTCTTAATTGTGTAACTATAGGCCCATTCATGTATCCACTTTTCTTATTGATGAGTATTTGAGTTGTTTCAATCTTTTGCTACCATAAATAGCACTGTCTTAACCTTCTTTTAAATTTCTCAGCCAGGTGCGATGGTATACGCCTGTAATCCCAGCACTTTGGGAGGCTGAGACGGGCAGATCACCTGAGGCCAGGAGTTCGAGACCAGCCCAGCCAACATGGTGAAACCCTGTCTCTACTAAATACAAAAATTAGCCGGGCGTGGTGGCAGGTGCCTGTAGTCCCAGCTGCTCGGGAGGCTGAGGCAGAGAATTGCTTGAACCTGGGAGGCGGAGGCTGCAGTGAGCCAAGATTGCGCCACTGCACTCCAGCCTGGGTGACAGAGTGAGATTCCATCTCAAAATAAATAAATAAATAATCTTGATGTGTGTGGGCAAGAGTTTCTCTGGAGAATATAGCTAGAAGTAGAAACGCACATATTCAACTTTACAAGATAGTATCAAATTGTTTTTCAAAAAGGCTGCACCAATTGTCACTCCTACCAGTCATCCATGAGACCCGGCTCATTTCATCCTATCCAATATCTGCTGTCAGAGTTGGGTGTTTTTTTTATTTTTGCTTTGTTTTGTTTTGGGTTTTGTTCTTGCTTTTTCCTTTCTTTCTTTCTTTCTTTTTTTTTGGGGGGGGACAAAGAGACAGGGTGTCACTCTGTTGCTCAGGCTGGAGTGTAGTGTTGCAATCGCAGCTCACTGCAGCCTCAAACTCCTTGGCTCAAGCAATCCTCCTACCTCAGCCTCCTGAGTAACTGAAACTGCAGGTACACTCTCCATGCCTGGATAATTTTTATTTTTTTATTTTTGTAGAGATGGGGGGTCTCGCTATGTTTCCCAGGCTGGTCTCAAACTCTTGGCTTCAAGCAATCTTCTTGCCTCTGCCTCCCAAAGTGTTGGGATTACAGGTGTGAACCACTGCACCTGGCAGAAAAATATTTTTTTATGAATGTAGTGTAGCCCAAGTTCTCCATCTTAATGTAGCCAAATTTTTCTTTGCTGTTTTGGTGTGTCTCACACCACTTCACTAATAGCAAGCAACATTAATGGCAACTAGATGCTAAATGTTCTATAACAGGGATAAGTTGAATTATGTCAAATCCACACAATGAAATACTATACTGCAGGCCAGGCATGGTGGCTCACGTCTGTAATCCCTGCACTTTGGGAGGCTGAGGTGGGCGGATCACCTGAGGTCAGGAGTTTGAGACCAGCCTGGCCAACATGATGAAACTCCATCTCTGCTTAAAATGCAAAAATTAGCTGGGCATGGTGGTGTGCACCTGTAATCCCAGCTATTCAGGAGGCTAAGACAGGAGGATTGCTTGAACCCGGCAGGTGGAGGTTGCAGTGAACTGAGGTCATGCCACTGCACTCCAGCCTGGGTGACAGAGCAAGAACCCGTCTCAAAAAAAAAAAAAGAAAAGAAAAGAAAAGAAAAATATTATACTGTAGTTAAAAATCATTATTTCAAACACATATGATATTAAAAGATATTCACATTGTAATAAGTAAAACGGCTAAGTAACAAAATTTGATTCTAAATGTGTTAAGATAAACTGAAATGTCTTCCACCTGTCATTAGACCCAGACTTAGAATAAAAATCAATCTAATCCAAGCTGAGTCCATCCACGCAGGTTAGAAAAGAGCCCTTTATTGCTAGAGAGGGTTTTATGGTGATGTAAGTCAGGCTTCCCAGGAAAATCTACGGAGGGGACAAGACCAACGCCGTATAAATGAAGGAAACAGATTCATCTTTTTTTACAGAGTCTTTTTTTTGAGACCGAGTCTCACTCTGTCACCCAGAGTGGAGTGCAGTAGTATGATCTCGGTTCACTGCAACCTCTGCCTCCCAGGTTCAAGCAGTTCTCTTGTCTCAGCCTCCTGAGTAACTGGGATTACAGGTGTGCGCCACCATGCCCGCCTAATTTTTGTATTTTTAGTAGAGACGGGGTTTCACCATGTTGGCCAGACTTGTCTTGAACTCCTGACCTCAAGTGATCCACCCACCTGGGCCTCCCAAAGTGCTGGGATTACATGTGTGAGCCACCGCACCCAGCCCAGGTTCATCTTGATTTGAAATTGGCCATGTTACTTCTGAGAAAGAAATGATGAAAGCAGTGGTCATTTTGGTGAGATGTGCTTAGTTCTTGCCCTCCTGAGGGTGGTCCCTGCCGCCCTCTCTGGGAGGATCCTGAGGTGGTCTGGGGTGCCAATCTTTGTTCCCCAGCAAAGCACCAGAAGGGGCCAGTGGAGGGTAGGGGAGACGGGGAGAGTCAAAAATTTCTGTCATATAAGATTAGAAACAAGTCAAGTGTGGTGGCTCATGCCTGTAATCCCAGAGTTTTGGGGGGCCGAGGGGGGAAGATCGCTTGGGCCCAGGAGTTCAAGACCAGCCTGAGCAACATAGCAAGACCCCGTCTCTACAAAAAATGTAATAATTAGCTGGGTGTGATGGCACAGGCCTGTAGTCCCAGCTACTCAGGAGTCTGGGGTGGAAGGATCCTCGAGCCCAAGAGTTCAAGGCTACAATGAGCTATGATGGCACCACTGCACTCCAGCCTGGGTGACCGAGGAAGACCCTGTCTCTAAAAAATAAAGTCAAGAGGGCAGGCACGGTGGCCAGCACTTTGGGAGGCTGAGGTGGGTGGGTCACTTGAGGCCAGGAGTTCGAGACCAGCCTGGCCAACATGGGGAAACCCCATCTTTACTAAAAATGCAAAAATTCCCCGGTGTGGTAGCGCATGTCTGTAATCCCAGCTACTTGGGAGGCTGAGGCAGGAGAATGCAGTGAGCCAAGATTGCGCCACTGCACTCCAGCCTGGGTGACAGCAAGACTGTCTCAAAAAATAAAAATAAAATAATAAAATAAATAAAATCAGTATCTATTGGAAGGTGGAACTTCTTTGAGATTTGCATCAAAGTTACATTTGTATAACAAATGCCCTAATTTATTTATATTGTCTATTTCAGGTGGCTGGGTGCAGGTGGTGGGGGGAAGCCCCTACAGAGATTGGAGGGGGAGCTAAAGATTCCCTAAGCCCTCACTTGTGCTGTGTGTGGTGTAGGTGAAAGTGACAAGGGGTTTCTTTCTCCACAGGGGAGGAGAGGCGTATCTAAGACCGGGATGTATCTAACATGGGGACTTAGAGGGAGGGGGTGCAGAGGAGAAAGGAAAACAGGAAGAGGGTCTTCTCCTTCTCTCTGCTCCACCTCAGAGCCGCTAGCAGAGCTGGGCACATGGCGAGTTCTCCGGGAAACCTCCCAGGCTCTGCTCACGCTCCCACCTGGCCCCAGGTGACCTCGGGGTGCCCGCGCTGTGGGGAGCCTTCAAGGCGCCCGAGTGAACCTGGGGACTGTTTGAAGTCCCGGCACCTTCTAAGGATTCCGTTTAACAAGCTGGGTGCCGTGAGCACTTGGATGAAAGGTGCTATGTAAAGACATGATATCATAACCTATTAAAGCTCGTTTTCTTAGAAACAGGAAGGTCCATTTGCCAAGAGTAAACAGTGAGGGCAAGCCCTGCCCGGGCACAGGACCCCGTAGTTGAGAAAGTCATTCTGGGTGGGCTCAGGAGCCAGCGTGGGTCAGAGCGTGGGGGTGCAGAGGGGTTGGAGGTCTCCCCCGCGCCCCAACCCCAGGAGGGAGAAGTCAGCAGAAACAGCAGCTGGGGCCCCAGAGGGCTAGAGAATTCCAGCCTAGCAGGAATGAGGGAATTACTGGCCCGGTCTGGATGGAGGGGGCCACTCCGTCAAACTCAGAAACACCCCGACATCCTCTGCAGGATGTCACCTCCAAGAAGGGACAAATGGGGGGTGCTGGCCCTGTAATTCCCCTTTCATTAATTCTACAAATGTCAGGCCGGGCACGGTGGCTCACACCTGTAATCCCAGCACTTTGGAACGCCAAGGCGGGTGGACCATTTGAGGTCAGGCGTTCGAGACCAGCCTGGGCAACATGTTGAGATCCCTGTCTCTATTAAAAATACAAACAAGTAGCCAGATGTGGTGGTGTCTGCCCATAACGCCAGCTGCTTGGGAGGCTGAGGCAGGAGAATCTCTTGAACCCGGGAGCTGTAGGCTGCAGTGAGCTGAGATCGACCCACTGCACTCCAGCCTGGGCGTCTCAAACAAACAAACAAAAACATTTTTTGGAAGAGGTGGTGTCTGAGCTTCACCTGGAAGGATAAGTAGGACTTGAGGGACAGAACAGGAAGGGACACAAGCACCTTGAATATGTCCAGGGATTTCCAGAGGCAAAATGCACTTCACTCACCCAGCAGGAGGGCCCTGGGCTGGAAGCAGGGCCGGGCTTCCCATCCCTTCTTGAGCGTGAACAAGCCAAGGCTTCCAGTGGGCCTGTGACTCACCCCTGACCAGACTCCCCACCTCCCACCCAGCTCTCCCCGACCCCCACCATGCCAGGCCCTTGCACTGAGGCTGTGCCGCGTCTCCCCATCCTGCAGAGTCCAATCAGCTCCCCCAAACTCAACCTCAGGCCGCGACCCTCGCGAAGGCCCGGAGGAGCCAGGCGCTGCTTCCCAGCAACTGCGTTTCCTCAGCCTTGTTTACAGTTGTTGAACTATTTTCGTCAAATTAATTAAATACATGCTAAATCCTCTCCAATTTGTTGTGCGATAAATTAAAGATGCGAAGACTGTGAAACGCTCAAGAAAACCCACTGATGCTGATAAAAGCCGGCACCACAGCCCCGAGTCAAGCGTCAGGCAGTCCAGAGTCTGCTTCTACCACCCGGCTGAATCAGAGTGGGGTTCTGAGGTCTCAGCGGCCAGGGTCCCAGGGAGACTGCATGTCTACCCACAAAGGTGACTCAAGGCCCAGGGGTGGCCCATGTCACTGGAGAGCACAGTACATGGCTGCCAGGGGCACAGGACACAAAGTCCTTCCCCAGAGTGTACCGCAGGGCTTCCTACAACCCCTCAGGTCAGCAGCTTTCAGGAATAGCAACAGCTTGACCAGGCATGGTGGCTCACACTTGTAATCCCAGCACTTTGGGAGACTGAAGTGGGAGGGTCACTTGAGCCCAAGAGTTTGAGATCAGCCCGGGAAATACAGGGAGACCCCATCTCTACCAATAATTTGTTTAAAAACTAGCCGAGGCCAGGCGCGGTGGCTCATTCCTATAATCTCAGCACTTTGGGAGGCCGAGGTGGGTCAATCATTTGAGGCCAAGAGTTCAAGACCAGCCTGGCCAACATGGTTGGCCATCTCTACTAAAATACACATCTCTACTAAAAATACACAAAATTAGCTGGGCATAGTGGCATGCACCTGTAATCCCAGCTACTCAGGAGGCTGAGGCAGGAGAATCACTTGAACCTGGGAGGCAGAGGTTGCAGTGAGCTGAGCTCACCTCATTGCACTCCAGCCTGGGTGACAGAGCGAGACTTGATCTCAAAAAAAAAAAAAAAAGAAAAGAAAAATTAGCCAGGCGTGGTGGTGTGCACCATGAGTAGTCTCAGCGACTCCGAAGCTGAGGCAGGAGGACCGCTTGAGCCCGGGAGGTCAAGGCTGCAGTGAGCTATGATCACGCCACTGCACTCCAGCTTGGACGACAGAGTTAAGAACCTGTCTCCAAAAAAAAAAAAAAGAAAGGAATAGCAACAGCTAATGTTGATCTGAGATCGCAGTGCACAGTAACTCACGTAATCCTCATGCAACTCTCCAAGGGGGCAGGCGCTGCTATTATCCCATTGCACAGAGGAGAAAATGGAGGCACAGGAAGTAACTGGCCAAGTTCACACAGCCTGGGAGGACAAAAGGCCTGGATAGAGGCTGGGCTGTCCAGCTGTAGAGTCGGTGCTGGTAACCACTATGTACACGAGATCCTCCTCGAGATCCTCCTCTAGCTCTGGCCTGTGCCAGGCATGGCTTTGGCAGAATCAGCCACCACAGGCCAGACCACACCCCTAGGAGGCCTCTGGGGTCTGGGACACACACCATCCCACCCACCCCACAGCTAGCATCTACCTCGTTCTAGTCTTGTTCTGTGTAAAGTGTACCCCATTGGCCTACATGAGAGGGCAGGTCACCTATGAAAATCCCTTCACTCAGACAGGGGCCTCCTGCACCTGCCCGGGAAAAAAAGAGAGGCATGAGTGTTCCAGCCAGAGAAACTGAGGCACAGAGGGTCTTGCATCTGTGAGTCCGTGGCCTAAGCCCCCTTTCCTGGAGCAAGGTGATGTGTAGATTCAAAGTGACCCCACAGCCATTGCCCATGTGGATCCAGTGGAACCCCAGGCTGTGTGTTTGTTTGTTTCGAGACGGAGTTTCACTCTTGTCACCCAGGCTGGAGTACTATGGAGTGATCTCGGTTAACTGCAACCTCTGCCTACAGGGTTTAAGCAATTCTCCTGCCTCAGCCTCCTGGAATTATAGGCACGCACCACCACACCCAGCTAATTTTTGTATTTTTAGTAGAGAGGGGGTTTCACCATGTTGGTCCGGCTGGTCTCGAACTCCTGACCTCAAGTGATCCACCCGCCTCGGCCTCCCAACGTGCTAGGATTACAGGCGTGAGCCACCACGCCCGGCCTGTGTTTTCTTTATTCCATGTTGTGGATGAAGAGACTGAGGTCCAGAGAAGAACAGGGACGAGTGCCCAACACGCAAAGAGAGCGGGTAGGAGAGCTAAGTTCAGACCCGGGAAGGGCTGGCTGAGCTGCTGGTACCCAAAGCCCAGGTCCCATGCCGGGGCTCCCCGGTCACTGCCATCACTCCACTCCCCCAAGGTGGCAGGCAGTCTGGGTGTCTTGGGGCCCAGGGTACATTTCACAGAGCCTTGATTCCACTCTGTGAGGTGGGCACGGGTGTACCCCACCCGCTAAGCAGCACTGAGAGCCCAGAAACAACTGTGGATTTGAAAACATCTCGTAAACTCCAAATCCCAAAAAGGATGATGATTGTTGGAAATATTGATGCTGGAGAAGAGGATGGGGACAAATTAGGTGAGTTCCAGGCCAGTGCCTCTTGCTAAGACACATGCACCCCCTCAACAGACCTCATTCCTTAAAAAAATATATATATATAAATATATAAAAATATATTTTAAAAAATGTGTGTGTATATATATATATATATATATTTTTTTTTTTTTTTTTAAGAGACAGGGTCTCAGTCTATCACCCAGGCTGGAATGTAGTGACGCAATCATAGCTCATTGCAGCCTCGAACTCCTGGGCTCAAGTGATCCTCCTGCCTTACCCTTCCAAGTAGCTGGGACTACAGGAGTGCACCACCACACCTGGCTAAATTTTTTGTATTTTTAGTAGAGACGGGGTTTCACCATGTTGACCAGTATGGTCTCGATCTCTCAAACTTGTGATCTGCCCCCGCTTGGCCTCCCAAAGTGCTGGGATTACAGGCGTGAGCCACCATGCCCGGAAGCTTTTTTTTTTTTTTTTTTAGCTCATCAGCTATCAGTAGTGTCAGTGTATTTCATATGTATGGCCCAAGACAGTTCTTCTTCCGATGTGGCCCAGGGAAGCCAAAAGATTGGACACCCCTGGATTGGAGGGACACCAGTGGGGAAGAGCCAGGAGGATATGGGACCACCTGCGATCAAGGAGAAAGCTCACCCCCACTTTCTGTGCTGTGGCCAATGGGTGGTGCCAGTCCTGCTCCTTCAAGGAAGCAGAACCAGGAGGGGTATTTATTATAGAATAAGAATGAGCATTGGCCAGGCTCAGTGGCTCATACCTGTAATCCCAGTATTTTGGGAGGCTGAGGTGGGCAGATCACTTGAGGTCAGGAGTTCAAGACCAGCCTGGCCAACATGGTGAAACCCTGTCTCCACTAAAAATACAAAAATTAGCCAGGCATGGTGATGCGTGCCTGTAATCCCAGCTACTCAGGAGGCTGAGGCAGGAAAATCACTTGAACTCGGGAGGCGGAGGCTGCAGTGCGCTGAGATGGCACCACTGCACTCCAGCCTAGGCGACAGAGCGAGACTCCGTCTCAAAAAAAAAAAAAAAAAAAAAAGAATGAGCATTGAGATGGATGGGACGGTCTGCAGAAGTCAAGGTTCAAAGAGGGGGAGATGTACTGGGGACCAGGGAAAAGTCAGCGGCCAGCCCTCCCACAGCAGGGAGGCAGGCAGAAGAGCTGGAGCTTGCGGGGAATCCCGGAGCCCGGCGGATGTGGCTGCTGCAATATGAAGGCAGGGCCAGTGTAGACGCTTATGGAGGTCTCTTCACACCATCTCTGTAAGATCACAGCCAAGCGTCCAGGGAGCACGGGTCACTGTGACTTCTTAACAGGGCCAGCAGCCTGGGAGAAGAGCCAGCCACCAATCAGGGAATAGGACACGCAGAAGAGTGTGGATAAACTGGAACCTGCGGGCACCTCTCTGTCCGTCTCTCCGCCCTGCCTCTAGCCATGATGATGCTCAGAGCACAAAGTTCGCTTTAGTCCAACTCTAACTCAGACCCACAGCGGGAAGGGGATTCTAGGAAACAAGGCTCCAGCTTGGCCAACTTGACTCAGTACAAAACCAACACAGCAGGAAGAGATGGAGCCGCTTGCTGAGACCAGGTGCCGGGGATGGGGGCAGGTTCAGGGATGCCTGGTATGGTTGTGTATGTTGTTCACTGCTCAAGAGCACCTGGCTAAGGAGCCAGGAGGGGCTGAACCTGACCCTGGCATGAAGCCATATCTACCTGGAGGAAGGGGCATCTTTTTCTAACTTGCATAAGATACCATTCAAACCTGGGCAGGATGAGGGAAAGGCGTGGTGTGCTGGTTGAGGTGGGAAGTGTGGGGGTGTCCATAAGGTTAAGCTTCTCCCAGCATCTGTCATCCCCCTCTGTGACCAACACTGTAAGGGCCCCATACACAGGGCCCTTGCTGTCAGTTGGACTACCCAGTAACAGGCTTGTGGCATATGGTGATGGTCCTAAAATTCCCAGAGGGCAGGCAGTGCAAAAGCAGGCAGAGCCAGCTAACTTGGAGGGAGGATTGTGCCTTAGGCAGAGCTGTTTCAGATAGAACGAGATGTCTTTTGAGGTAGTGAGCTCCCCGTCACTGGAGGTATTCAAGCAGAGCCAGATGGATGCTTGCAGGGTTTGGTGCAGGGGATGTCATGAAGCTCCAGGTGGCAGTTCAGCCACTTGCTCCTCCTGGACAGTGAGTCAGACATGAACAAGACCTCGGAGGATTGGTGGCGGGTCTCGGGTGGGGTTGGGGGGAGTTCCTCTCCAGCCCTCCCCCACTCTTTGTCTCTGCTCAGTTCTTTTTGGAACCAGCTTAGGTATTTAGAAGATTAATTTCATGTTTGTGCAAAGCAGGGGATTAGGAGGGGAGGAGACTGAGGCTCTCTGCAGGTCGTTAATCTAAAAAAAGACTGCAAAATCGCTCTGGCCACGAGTCACAGCTGAGGGTGCCACTCACCGCCAGTAAGCCAGGGCTTTTCATCAGTTGTTTGCTTTCATTTTCTGCCATCTCAGGACCAACACTCTTGAGCTCTGGGGAAGGTCAAAGGCAGAACATGGTGGGGTGGCCTCCATGCCACAGAGCAAGGAGGCTGGAGTGCCACCCCCATCACGCCAAGGTCCAGACTGCAGACCTCAGACAGAATTCCTGCCATGAGGACCACCCTGATTCCTCAGTCCACTGCCACCTCCTGCCTCACTCCTCGGTGCTCCTGGAGGAACCAGAGGCTCAGAGAGGGCATGGATTCACCCCAGCACACACAGCAAGTTGCTGATTCCTGGCTCAGAGCTCCTCCTCGATGCTGCCACTTAGAGTTGAGGTGGTGGGAGCTGCTGGAGCCCTTCTGGAACTATCTGGAAGCACAGCCCATGCATCCAGGAGTCTAGGGGGATTTTTTTTTTTTTTTTTGTAACAGCATTATTGGGATAGAATTCCCAAGCCGTACAATTCATCCATTTAAAGCAGGAATGTCCAATCTTTTGGCTTCCCCGGGCCACACTGGAAGAAGAATTGTCTTGGGCCACACCTAAAATACACTAACACTAACGATAGCTGATGAGCTAAACACAAACAAACAAACAAACTGTCGCAAAAAAAGTCTCATAATGTCTTCAGAAAGTTTACGAGTTTGTGTTGGATCGCATTCAGGGCCGTCCTGGGCCACGTGTGGCCCACGAGCCACGAGTTGGACAAGCTTGATTTGAAGTGTACAATTCAATAAACTATCAAACTTTTGTATATTCAGAGTTGTAAAGCCACTACCAAAATCAATTTTAGAACAGTTTCATCTCCCCAGAAAGCAACCCTGTACTCATTGGCAGTCACTCCTCACTTCCTTCCTCATCCCAGCTCCTCGTAAGTAATCTACTTTCTGGCCGGGCAGGGTGGCTCACGCCTGTGATCCCAGCACTTTGGGAGGCCGAGGCGGGTGGATCACTTGAGGTCGGGAGTTCGAGACCAGACTGGCCAACATGGTAAAACCCTGTCTTTACTAAAAATACAAAAATTAGCTGGGTGTGGTGGTGCACGCCTGTAATCCCAGCTACTCAGGAGGCTGAGACAGGAGAATCACTTGAACCTGGGAGGTGGAGGCTGCAGTGAGCTGAGATCACGCCACTGCACTCCAGCCTGGGCAACAGAGCAAGACTCCTTCTCAAAAAAAAAAAAAAGACGAGCTCAGGAAAGATTTTGGCTAGTAAACTAGAAGGGAAAAAGGAAGAGGCCGGAAATGTCAGGGTTTGCAGGGTTTGAAAAGCCAACTGTAGGCTGGGTGCAGTGGCTCCTCCCTCTAATCCCAGTTCTTTGGGAGGCCAAGGTGGGAGGATTGTTTGAGCCCAGGAGTTGGCGACCAACCCTGGCGGCATAGCCAGACCCCATCTCTACAACAAATTTTAAAAATTAGCTGGGCATGGTAGCATGCACCTGTAGTCCAAGCTACTCGGGAGACTGAGTGGGAGGATCACTTGAAGCCAGGGGTTCGAGACCAGCCTGGGCAACATAGCAAGTCTCTGTTGGAGTCCAAGGCTGCACTGAGCCATGATCGCACCACTGCACTCCAGCTTGGGTGACAGAGCAAGAAAATGTCTCAAACAAAACAAAACAAAATAGAAGAGAGAGAGAAAAGAAAAGCCAACTCTTTCTGGCTTTTAACTTCATATATGTTAAATGTCAATAAATTTACCTTCGTGTATGTAAAATGTCAATTAAAAAGTGCCCTTGACAAAACAAAGTTAATTCAGGAGACAGAAGATAACTTGAACAAAAAACTAGTTAACCTCCCCGGGGGATTCACTAAGTAAACAAAAAAAGAGCTCTGGGGAATTCAAAATATCTTTGCCAGAATTTTTAAAAGGTAACAAAAGAGTTGGTGATTAAAGCTGAGGAATCTCCCAGAAAGGAGAAAAAGAGAGCTGGGAGATAAAAGATCAGACGTAGAGGGGAAAATCCAACCGCTATCCCTGGGCGTTCCAGAAAGACAGAACAGAGAATATAGAAGGAAATAAGTGATCAAAGACACACAAGAAGAGAGGTTCCCAGAACAGAAGGCTAGGAGCCTTCAGATTGACGGCCATGGAATATGATAATAAAACTAAAGATGGCGAGGTGCGGTGGCTCATGCTTGTAACCTTAGCACTTTGGGAGACCAAGGTGGGAAGATTGCTTGAGGCCAGGAAATCAAGACCAGCCTGGGCAACATAGTGAGACCCCATTTCTATTTAAAATAAAATAAAATTTTATTTTGTTTTTATTTTTATTTATTTTGTGGCAGAGTCTCACTCTGTTGCCCAGGCTGGAGTGCAATAGTGCGATCTCGGCTCACTGCAGCCTCCACCTCCCGAGTTCAAGTGATTCTTCTGCCTCAGCCTCCCGAGTAGCTGGGATTACAGGCGCCCACCACCGTGCCTGGATAATCTTTGTATTTTTAGTAGAGATGGGATTTCACTATGTTGGCCAGGCTGGTCTCAAACTCCTGACCTCAGGCGATCCGCCTGCCTTGGCCTCCCAAAGTGCTGGGATTACAGGCATGAGCCATCACACCTGGCCAATAAAATAAAATTTTAAATAAAACTAAAGAAAAGGCGTGAAGAAACATCACTGAGAAACTTCAGTAGGTGTACCAGTGATAAACAGATGGTCCTAAATATTTCCAGTGGGCAGAGGTAAAAGCAAGTCACTACAAAAGAACTGCTGATCAGCTGGACACGATGGCTCACGCCTGCAATCCCAGCACTTTGGGAGGCCAAAGTGGGTGGATCATTTCAGGTCAGGAGTTCAAGAGCAGCCTGGCCAACATGGTGAAACCCCATCTCTAATAAAAATACAAAAGTTAGCCGGGTGTGGTGACGCATCCCTGTAGTCCCAGCTACTCGGGAGGCTGAGGCACGAGAATCGCTTGAACCTGGGAGGAGGAGGTTGCAGAGAGCAGAGATCATGCCACTGCACTCCAGCCTGGGCGACAGAGAGAGACTCTGTATCAAAAAGGAAAAGAAAAGAAAAGAAAAGAAAAGAAAAGAAAAGAAAGCAACAGAGCTGTGTCTTCTGGGTTCTCAAGGAAAAGTTTTGTTTTTTGTTTTTTGTTTTTTTTGAGATAGAGTCTCGCTCTGTCGCCCAGGCTGGAGTGCAGTGGCGGGATCTCGGCTCACTGCAAGCTCCACCTCCCGGGTTCACACCATTCTCCCGCCTGTCTCCTGAGTAGCTGGGACTCCAGGCACCCGCCACCATGCCCGGCTAATTTTTTTTTTTTTTTGTATTTTTAGTAGAGACGGGGTTTCACCATGTTAGCCAGGATGGTCTCGATCTCCTGACCTCGTGATCCACTCGCCTCAGTCTCCCAAAGTGCCAGGATTACAGGTGTGAACCACAGCGCCCGGCCAAGGGAAAATATTTTTAACCTAAAATTCTATACCCAATCCAACTATTGTGAACGCGGAAAATCTGAGACGGGCCTGCCTTAATTTAGAAAGTTTATTTTGTCAAGATTGAGGACACGCACCCGTGACACAGCCTCAGAAGGTCCTGATGACATGTGCCCAAGGAGGTCGAGGCACAGTTTGGTTTTATACATTCTAGGGAGACATGAGACATCGATCAACATATGCAAGATGAACATTGGTTTGGTCCGGAAAAATGGGACAACTCAAAGCAAAGGTGGGAAGACTCAAGCAAGGAGGGGGCTTCCGGATCATAGGTAGATAAGAGATAAATGATTGCATTCTTTTGAGTTTCTGATTGGCCTCTCCAAAGGAGGCAATTATGATGACACACACCTGTAATCCCAGCTTCTCGGAAGGCTGAGGCAGGAGAATTTCTCCAACCCAGGAGGCGGAGGTTGCAGAGAGCCAAGATTGCACCACTGCACTCCAGCCTGGGCAACAGCACAAGACTCCATCTCAAAAAAATAAAAAAAAAAGATATGCCTTTATCTCAGTGAGCAGAGGGGTGACTTTGAGTAGAATGGGAGGCAGGGCTGGGAGGCGGAGGCTGCAATGAACCGAGATCATGCCACTGCACTCCAGCCTGAGCATCAGAGTGAGTGAGACTCCGTCTCAAAAAAAATAAATAAATAAAAATAAAAATAATAAAATGAATTTAAAAATCGAAAAATTCTTTTGTAGAGATGGGGTCTTGCTATGTTGCCCAGGCTGGTCGCAAACTCCTGGGCTCAAACGATCCTCCCACCTTGGCCTCCCAAAGTGCTGGGATTACAGGCGAGTGCCACTGTGCCTGGCCTGTGAATGCTTTTTGCTTTAGGGTCCAGGTTTTCTTTCTCTGGAAGTTTCTAAATGTTGTTCTTTTGCCTGCATTTTCTGCATCTTGAGTTCTTCTGATGTTTCATAAATGACATCAAATCTATGGGGACCTTGTTTTCCCTGGGTTTCTGGTCACTGGTGTTCACTACTCACCCATCCTCTTTTGCTAATCTGGATCCTGGCATCTGGACACCCCCTGGACTGCAGCTGCTATTGCCTGCATCCCATTTCTCCCTCTTTTTTTCTTTCTTGTTTTTTTTTTTTTTTTTTTTTTGAGACGGAGTCTCACTGAGTCACCCAGGCTGGAGTGCAGTGGCTCGATCTCGGCTCACTGCAGCCTCTGCCTCCTGGTTTCACGCATTTCTTCTGCCTCAGCCTCCCGAGTAGCTGGGACTACAGGCATGAGCCACCACGCCCAGCTAATTTTTTATTTTTTAGTAGAGACAGGGTTTCACCATATTGGCCAGGCATGTCTCAAACTCCTGACCTCATGATCTGCCCGCCTCAGCCTCCCAAAGTACTGGGATTACAGGCGTAAGCCACGGCACCTGGCCCTCCCTCTTTCTTGGTTTATTTATTTACTTTTCCCTCTGGGAGGGATGGATAGACAACACATTCGTGAAGATTTTGGAAGTCTAAAAAATAATATGGTCCCCAGGCTTGTTCAATAGTGTGAAAGGAAAATAAATCCTGGGGCCCCCACATCGCTAAGCTAAAGAGAAAAGTCAAGCTGGGAACTGCTTAGGGCCAACCTGCCTCCCATTCTGTTTTGTTTTGTTTTTTTGAGATGGAGTCTCGTTCTGCCGTCACCCAGGCTGGAGTGCACTGAGATGATCTCAACTCACTGTAACCTCCGCCTCCCGGGTTCAAGCGATTCTCCTGCCTCAGCCTCCCTACAGGTGCCCACCATCCTTGGCTGATTTTTTGTATTTTTAGTAGAGACACAGTTTCATCATATTGGCCAGGCTGGTCTCGAACTTCTGACCTCAGGTGATCTACCTGCCTTGGCCTCCCAAAGTGCTGGGATTATAGGTGTTAGCCACCATGCCCTGCCCCCCCATATTTTTTTTAATTAGCCAGGTGTGGTGGAGTGCCTGTAGTCCCAGCTACTTAGAGGCTGAGGTGGGAGGCTCACTTGAGCCTGGGTGGTTGAGGTTGCAGTGAGCTTTGATGGTGCCACTGCAATCCAGCATGGGCAACCAAGTGAGATCCTGTCTCAAAACAAACAAACAAAAATTCCGGGGTCACATTATGGTTGATGAGCAAGCCAAGGTGTGACAGTCAAGGGAAGCATCTGAGTGGGGTGGAGAGGAAGTCATTTGTCTCACTGTGAGATAGGTGACCCTCGAGGCTCAGAGGCTGTGAGGGTGGAGGAGTGAGAGGAACCCCACAAATGGGGCTAATGTCTTCACTGAATGAGGGGTTATGGGGATCAATGAATGAGCCTCCAAGGATCCTCAGAGACGTTTCTGCTGCCTGACCAGGCCAGCATCCCACAGCCAAGGAGGCTGGGCTCTGTATTTGGTTCATTGATCCAAGTTCCCTCTAGACCCCGGGAATCATCTTCCTACCCCACCCCACACTGATCCCTCCCACCTCTCATCTCAGCCCACTCCAGTTCTGACAAACAGATTCCCCAAGACCTCATCAAATCCCACATCGGTACATGCTCGGGAAGGAGTGGAGTTGGTTCCAGAGAGGTTGGCAGTGAACTGGAGTGAGAGATGGACAGAGAAACTAAGGGAATTTTCCTGGAGGGAAGGACTTGAGGGTGGAGGTTGGGAGGCTCAGCTGCTAGAAGATCCGAGGAAGAGGATGCAGACCAACTGTGGTCTGGGACCCCAGATTGCTGAGCCATCAGCAAGGGGAGGGTGCTGCAGGGAGTTCCATTTGGGTTCAAATAAGGAAGCCTGCTTGAAGGAGTGAGTTCTCCATCCAAGGGGGTGTGTAAGCAGAGGCTGCACATCCACCCCGCTGGGATGGTGCTGGTAGGATTCAGGCATGAGATGAGGATCTCCAGCCCTGAGACTCTAAGAAAAGGAGATGAAGAGCAATGGGAGTCAGGGGAGAGCAAGACAGGGCCCGAGGCTAAAGAACAGACACCACGATCTCAGCTGTGGAAGCAGCAGCTGGAGATGGAAAAAGCCCTTATGTGTGGGGAATTTGTCTCAGCAGACGAGGTACAGCGAGGATGCTCATGATATCTCCTGAAATGAATACAATCTGGAAAAAAAACAAATTCAACAGAACCCATTTTTTTTTCCACTAATAAACCAAGCCAACTTCAGTGCCATCCTAATTTATCTGTTGAGAAAGAAGGTCTTTATTCTCAGGAGGTGGGAATACCACTTCTTTATTATCATCATCATCATCATCATCATTTTTTTATTCTGTTTGAGACGAAGTCTTGCTCTGTCGCCCAGGCTGGAGCACAGTGGCGCGATCTCAGCTCACTGCAACCTCCACCTCCCAGGTTCAAGTGATTCTCCTGCCTCAGCCTCCCAAGTAGCTGAAATTACAGGTGCACGCCACCACGCCCGGCTATTTTTTTTTTTATTTTTAATAGAGACAGGGTTTCACCATGTTGACCAGGCTGGTCTTGAACTCCTGGACTGATGTGATCTGCCCGCCTCGGCCTCCCAAAATGCTGGGATTACAGGCATGAGCCACCGCATGCCCAGCCAGACTCCCAAGTTTTCTTTGTCAATTCTTGCTTTAAATATCTTGAGGCTATGTTATTAATGTATAAAAGATAAAAATGTTCTCTCTTTCTGATGAATTTACTTTTTTATTTTTCGTTGACCCTCTTTATCTCTAGTAGTGCATTAGACCTTAACGTCTATTTTTCTAACATTAATATAGCTACCTCATCTTTTTTCTTTATTTGCCTAGAGCATATTTTTCATCCTTAGATTTCTAATCCTTCTGTGTTCTTATTTTTGTGTGTCTTATGTTTTTGTGTGTCTTATAAATACCATATACTTGAATTTTATTTTAATTTTGTTTGACAATCTTTGTCTTTTAACTGGAGAGTTTAGTTTAGTTTGTTTATTTATTTATTTATTTAGAGACAGAGTCTTGCTCTATCGCCCAGGCTGGAATGCAGTGGCTCGATCTTGGCTCACTGCAAGCTCCGCCTCCCGGGTTTACACCGTTCTCCTGCCTCAGCCTCCTGAGTAGCTGGGACTACAGGCGCCCACCACCACACCCGGTGAATTTTTTGTATTTTTTAGTAGAGACAGGGTTTCACGGTGTTAGCCAGGATGGCCTCGATCTCCTGACCTCGTGATCCGCCAGCCTCGGCCTCCCAAAGTGCTGGGATTACAGGCGTGAGCCACCACGCCTGGCCTATTTATTTATTTATTTATTTATTTTTTAGATACAGAATCTCACTCTTTCGCCCAAGCTGGAGTCCAGTGGCACGATCTAAGCTCTCTGCAACCTCCACCTCCCGGGTTCAAGCGATTCTCGTGCCTCAGCCTCCCAAGTAGATAGGACTACAGGTATGTGCCACCATGCACCCACTAATTTTTTGTATTTTAGTAGAGACAGAGTTTCACCATGTTGCCCAGGCTGGTCTTGAGCTCCTGAGCTCAGGCAATCTGTCTGCCTCGGTCTCCCAAAGTGCTGGGATAACAGGCGTGAGCCACCACGCCCAGCTAGTCCATTTACATTGAAGTGATTGGTGAGCAATTAGGGTTTATTGCTATCATCTTATTATGTTTTCCTATTTGACTCATGTTTTCTCCTTCTTCGTCCCTCTCTTTTCTTGTCTTCCTTTGGTTTATTAGTTAGATATTATTGTAATAATGTTGCATAACAGAAAACTTCAAAATCTCCATGGTTTACAACACCAAAAACGATTTCTCACTCGAAGATCTGAGGCTGGCTACCGCTCTGCTAAGTCTTCTAATTGTTCTATATTGTGGGTCTCCTCTAAGCATATTTTCACAGGGAGCAGGCTGAAGCAGGAGAGGCTACCTAGGGCATGTTTTTCTCACAGCAGTGACAGGCACAGAGGGACAAAGCTAAATCGTGCAAGGACATTTAAAACCTCAGTTTGCAGCCAGCTGCAGTGGCTCACGCCTGTAATCCCAGCACTTTGGGAGGCTGAGATGGGCGGATCACTTGAGGTCAGGAGTTTGAGGCCAGCCTGGCCAACATGGTGAAACCCCGCCTCTACTAAAAATACAAAAATTAGCCAGGCATGGTGGTGTGTGCCTGTAATCCCAGCTACTCAGGAGGCTGAGGCACGAGAATCACTTGAGTCTGGGAGGCGGAGGTTGCAGTGAGTCAAGATCACGCCACTGCACTCCAGCCTGGGTGAAAAGAGTGAAAGTCCGTCTCAAAAAAAAAACAAAAAAACAAACCAGAATGTAGATTTTCCCCATGAAAGACAGTTTTGTAGGGCCATTTCAAAATACATCAAAGAAATATATTTGTGGGTAAAATACTTTGATTTCTTTCAGGGCCTGCTATCTGTCATGCTGGTATCTTATTGCTAAAGAGAGTCTGTTTTGTCAGTCTTAAGGTCTCTGTTTTAATGTGAATGCTGGTCAGCTGTACCTGAATTCCAAAGGGAGGTGGGTATAATGATGCATGTCTGACCAAAGCCATTCCCATCACAGCCTGAACTAGTGTTTCAGATTTACTTTAGAATGCCCTTGGCCAAGAGAAGGGAACTATTCACTTGGCTGGTGGGGGTGCTTAGAATTTTATTTTTGGTTTACAGCTCCTAGGAGAAATATGTGTGTAGGTATGTACACCCACCACACACACACACCCCGCACTCATATAGATGATAATCTAAAAACAACACATTCTGGCTGGGTGCGGTGGCTCACGCCTGTAATCCCAGCACTTTGGGAGGCTGAGGCGGGCGGATCACCGGAGGTCAGGAATTCGAGACCAGCCTGACCAACATGGTGAAACCCTGTCTCTACTAAAAATACAAAAATTAGCCAGGCATGGTGGAGGGTGCCTGTAATTCCAGCTACTTAGGAGGCTGAGGCAGGAGAATCACTTGAACCTGGAAGGCGGAGGTTGCAGTGAGCCGAGATCATGCCATTGTACTCCAGCCTGGGCAACAAGGGTGAAGCTGTCTCAAAAAAAAGAAAAAAAAGAGAGACAAGAAGAAGGAAATGCATTTAATACACCTAATTTACCAAACATCGTAGCTTAGCCAAGCCTACCTCAAACATGCTCATGTAACCAAGTATCGCCATTTTTCTAAGAGATAGTTTAATTATTTTTCTCTCTCCCTTCTTTTCTCTTTCCTCCTTTTCGCTGCTTCCTATTTAGCTATTTAGAAATGCAATTATAGCCTTTTACCTCCCCTGCACCAGATACTCCCTATTTTAGGCATCCCCAGCCCCCAGGCCATGTTAGGAACCTGTTAGGAACCGAGCTGTGAGTGGCAGGTGAGTGAGCATTACTGCCTGAGCTCCACCTCCTGTCAGATCAGCGATGCCATTAGATTCTCATAGGAGCGCGAGCCCTATTGTGAACTGTGCATCCGAGGGATCTACGTTGTATGCTCCTTATGAGAATCTAACTAATGCCTGATGGTCTGTAGTGGAGCAGTTTCACCCCAAAACCATCCCCTGCATCCCTGGGCTATGGAAAAATTGTCTTCCATGAAACCAGTCCCTAGTGCCAAAAAGGTTGTAGACTGCTGCCCTACAGGCAAGTTCATCTAACCATGTGCTTAGAAGCTCCAGAGCGGAACTCTCTCCCACCACAAAGTTGCCTTGGCAGACAGCAGTCCATCTGCAGCCCAAAGTGTGCCCGCTACGAAACTCTCCCCTACCTGGAGAGTTTTTGGCCACTTCTCCAATGTAGTTCTATCCACAAAGGTGCCAGCAGTCACCAGCTCAAGGGCCTGGTCATGCTAGCACCAAAGCTATCATGAAGAGCCCCCCAACCTGCTTGCTTCCTTCCCTGCATGTCACTCATGCCAAGCCCCCTTCTAAAAGCACCTGCATTCTGCTCTAAAAGTGAAGGGATACCCTTAAGGCAGGAAGCCTGTACTTCTCCTCCTAAGCTAGCTTTGGAATAAAAAGTCACTTTCTTGGCCAGGCGTGGTGGCTCACGCCTGTAATCCCAGCACTTTGGGAGGCCGAGGCAGGTGGTTCATCTGAGTTCAGGAGTTCAAGACCAGCCTGGACAACATGGTTAAACTCTGTCTCTACTAAAAATACAAAAATTAGCCAGGCGTGGTGGCGCGCACCTGTAATCCCAGCTACTTGGAAGGCTGAGGCAGGAGAATGGCTTGAACCCAGGAGCTGGAGGTTGCAGTGAGCCAAGATTGCACCACTGCACTCCAGCCTGGGTGGCAGAGCGAGACTCTGTCTCCGAAAACAAACAAACAAAAAGTCACTTTCTTTGTTTTCTTTTTCTTTTCTTTTTTTTTTTGAGACAGAGTTTCACTCTTGTTGCCCAGGCAATGACGCCATCTCGGCTCACAGCAACCTCCGCCTCCTGGATTCAAGCAATTCTCTTGCCTCAGCCTCATGAGTAGCTGGGATTACAGGCATGTGCCACCACGCCCATCCAGTTTTGCATTTTTAGTAGAGACAGTGTTTCTCCATGTTGGTCAGGCTGGTCCTGAACTCCTGACCTCAGGTGATCCGCCCGCCTCAGCTTCCTGAAGTGCTGGGATTATAGGCGTGAGCCAGCAAGCCTGGCAAAAAGTCACTTTCTTTATATCAGACTTTGCTCTTGTTCATTGGACTCTACAAGCAGCAAGTGACTGAACCCGCAATTCGGTTACACTCAGAACACTGACATTAGCCTACGGTTGGGCAAAATCATCTGGCAACACAGTACACTGTACAGTATCATTGTTGACCCTCATGGTTGCCTGGCTGACTGGGAGTTGCAGCTCACTGCAAGAGAGTATCATACTGCATATCGCTTGCCCCGGAAAAGATCAAAATTCAAAATTCAAAGTATGGTTTCTGCTGAATGCATATCATGAAGTCAAAAAATCCTAAGTTGCACCATTGTAAGTCTGAGACTTTGTATGTAATCTTTCATCCTCTGCCAGAAATATCTCTTCAGTAATTGTCCAGTGCTTTAAGTATATTTCCAGGGAGCTGGGGAGTAGGGGGGCAAAGGGCCTTGGGCAGAATGGTCTATGCCTTTGTGCCTCCGAATTTCATCTGTCAAATAGAAAAAAGAATCCAGGTCAGATGAGCAAATGGAATCGTGTCAAAGTGCTCAGCAAACAATAATGTACAAGAAAGTGCTTAGCAAACAATAATGTACACGAAAGTGCTTAGCAAACAATAGTGTACATGAAAGTGCTTAGCAAACAATAATGTACACGAAAGTGCTTAGCAAACAATATGTACACGAAAGTGCTAGCAAACAATAAGGTACACGAAAATGCTTAGCAAACAATAAGGTACACGAAAGTGCTTAGCAAACAATAAGGTACACGAAAGTGCTTAGCAAACAATAATGTACATGAAAGTGCTTAGCAAACAATAGAAGTGTTAATACCACCTGCATTCTTGCAATAGCACTGAACCTACAACTTCAGTGACTCTTGTTCTAAGCATGATTTTCAGTTATTCCCAAGGAACTGAAGTTGATGTAGCAGTGAATGTCCCAGGAGCAATTAGACCCACTTCACTTCTCTTGATTGTCATTTAATATTCTTTTATTAAGCATCAGTTGTGAGTGCAACCTGGAGAACCACTTGATGTCAGAGACATCAGAACTGAGCTCAAGAGACACTCAGATACCTGATCCAGACCTCAAAGGAAAGATCTGTCCAAAGTTGAGAAACTAAGAGAATGATCTGTCCACCTAGACAACGCCAGGCCCTAGGAGAAGGTCTGTCCACTCAGACCCTACAGGAGAAGCTCAGGGAACAGTTTGACCACACAGGAGCTGCTGAAGAACAGCCAGTCATAGGTGTGGGGGGAGAAGGGTGCTGGGAAAGAGGCAGGAGGAAGATGTGTTTCCAGGGGGGCAGAAGTTAATGGTGCCCAATGCAGCTGAGATTGCAAGTATGACACAGACTGAGAATTACCCATTGGGTTTGGGCCATGATGTGGTTTGGTTGTGTCCCCACCCAAATCTCATTTTGAATTGTAGTTCCCATAATCCCCATGTGTCACAGGAGGGACCCAGTGGGAGGTAATCGAATCATGTGGGCAGTTACCTTCATGTTCTCATGATAGTGAGTGAGTTCTCATGAAGGCTGATGGTTTTATAAAGGCTTTTCCCCCTTTTGCTCGGCACATCTCCTTGCTGCTGCCATGTGAAGAAGGACATGTTTGCTTACCCTTCCACCATGATTGTAAGTTTCCTGGGGCCTCCCCAGCCATGCTGAACTGTGAGTTAATTAAACCTCTTTCCTTTACAAGTCACCCAGTCTCGGGTATATCTTTATTAGCAGCATGAGAACAGACTAATACACCCCATGTTCCATCTCATTTCATCTTCAAGCACCCCTCTGGAGATGGGTTCAGAGAGGCAAGTGGCTTGCCAAAGGTCACACAGGTGAGAGGAGCCAGAGGCAGAATTTGGAGGCTGGCCAGGCACAGTGGCTCATACCTGTAATCCCAACACTTTGGGAGACTGAGGTGGGAAGATCACTTGAGGCCGCAAGCTCAAGACCGAGCCTGGGCCACATAGCAAGACCCCATCTCTACAAACGAAAAAGAAAAAATGATCCGGGCATGGTGGTGCATGCCTGTTGTCCCAGTTACTCAAGAGGCTGAGGTGGGAGGATCACTTGAGCCCAGGAAGTTGAGGCTGCTGTGAGCCATGATCACGAGACTGCACTCCAGCCTGGGCGACAGAGTGACACTCTTGTCTAAATAAATTAATTAATTAAATAAAGCCTCAGTTTGTGTTACCTCCACTCACAATCATTGGCTAAAGCAAGTCACACCGTCAGACTCAATATCAAAGGTGGGGGGAGTTTGAAAACCAATGGCCTCAAATTCTTTGGTTTTGAAACTTGAATGTGATGAGAATCTCCAGGATACTCATTAATTTGCATCTGAGATGGGACTCAGAATTCCACTGCATACCCACGAGGCCCCAGTAGCACGCATGGCCTCCTTCCTACTGACCCTTGTAGCCGGGGGTCCCTGAGTTCTGTTGGGCTCCCCTCACTGCCCTGCCTGCAAACACATCTGAGTACATCACCGAGGTTGCTCCCCAAGGGAGGAGGGTGGCCCCCAGGGCACTCGCGGCCCCTCCCCTCTGCCTGGCCCTCCCCTGAGCTCTCTGCAGATTCCTCATTAGCAAGTGCAAAGCCAGCCCCTTCACGCCTTCCCAGGCCTCGCAAGGACTGAGAGGCTGGAATGCAAGCCCCGAACCGCCCTCCAGCAATCCTTCATTATCCCTTCCCTCGCAGGCCCCACCACCAGGTAATTCCATTGTTAATTAAAATCCTGCAGCCTTTAATATCTCGGCTCATAATTGCTGTTTTCCCCAGCCCTGGATTGGCTGTGCAGGCTTCAGGGGGGACCCGGGTTTTTTTTTCCTGGGATCTGCTTTGTACAACCACCGGCTGTCTATTTCCTCAACCTCAGCCAAAAACCTTCTTCTCCGTGGGCTTCAATAGTGGAGCAATGGGGACCACCCTGGGGGCCATATTAGCACCCCCTGGACACCTCCTAGGAAAGGAGGCCAAGGAAGGAGTCAGTCTCTTCCCCCAACCCCAGGCAGGCCTCCAAGTACAACCCCCACCAACACAGCCTGGGAGACAGAGACAGCCAGCTCCTGTACACGCAGGCCACGAAGGCTCCAGAGTCCTGCAGAGGCCCCCTGAGGCCATGTTCATGGGCAACAAGGATCTTCCTCATCCACGTATCATTTGCTGCTCCCCCGAGCCCCGAGCCCCCATTGTTCAGCTAAAGAAGAAAAAGATCAGAGAGGGAGGTGAATTTCCCAAGGCCACACAGCAGAGCCGGGAGGCCTAGAGTGCAGACCCTCTGCTCTTCTGACCATACCCTCTGCCCGTTGACCTTCAGGCCCTTTCTCACCTTCCTGCTCTCAGCGTTGATACTTTTCTTCCTCCTCTGCTAGCCTCACTCACACTTAGCCCGGCCCCCTGTCTCTTCCTCTGCCATTCCCATTCTAGCTGAGGATGTGAATGCTGTAGATGCCCACAGGGGAGGCAGGGGGCCAACAATGAGAAAGGACAGAGGACTGTGACTATTGGTCACAGATTTCAAAGGCTGGAGGACCACAGTGGAGCCAGGAGGGGGATGCACTGAGGTTAGCCCTGTCTTTTTTTTTTTTTTTTTTTTTTGAGATGGAGTTTTGCTCTTGTTGCCCAGGCTGGAGCGCAGTGGCACGATCTCGGCTCACCACAACCTCCGCCTCCTGGGTTCATGCACTTCTCTTGCCTCAGCCTCCTGAGTAGCTGGGATTACAGGCATGCACCACCACGCCCAGCTAATTTTGCATTTTTAGTAGAGACGGGGTTTCTCCACGTTGGTCAGGCTGGTCTCGAACTCCCAACCTCAGGTGATCCACCCGCCTTGGCTTCCCAAAGTGCTGGGATTACAGGCGTGAGCCACCGCGCCCAGCATGCTCCATCTTAATCACTCTGTGCTGTTGACCCAAAGGCCCCGTAAGGTCTGAAGGATCAACCCCCATCCCCTGCCCACTGGGAAGGTGACCAGGTATTGCTCTCTGTGGAAGACAGCACCTCACTCAAGGCCAGGCCCCTCTTGGGCAACTGTGCAGATGGGGGCAGAGCTTGGCTGGCCTGGCTCCAGCTTTGGAGGGTCTGAGGGTGGACCGACCTCTTGTCACAACTGCCCTGCTCCTCCCTCTGTGCCCCCTGCTGCCATCCTCCTCCCGGCAGGTGTTGACCCCAAGGCCATATGACCATAAAACCTCCATCCAGAGTCTGCATCCCGGGGGACCTGGCCTTCTAGAGCCATTTTTCTTTTTGGGATTTCTAGGGCCTGCTTCCTCTCTTCTCCCTTCCCACAGGGACCCCAGACCCTGTGCACCATGACCTATTACCCACGCCTGTCCCATGCTCCTGGCTGGTCTGTCCTTTCAGAACTGGAGAACGGAGACATATCCTCTCCACTCTCAAGAACCTCAGCTCGACCGGGTGCTGCAGATCATGCCTGTAACCCCAGCACTTTGGGAGGCTGAAGCAGGAGGATTGCTTGAGCCTGGGAGTTGGAGGCCAGCCTGGGCAATGTAGCGAGACCCTGTTTCTACAAAAAGTTTAAAAAGTAGCTGGGCGCATGGTGCATGTCTGTAGTCCCAGCTACTCAGGAGGATGAGCGGGGAGGATCATTGAGCCCAGGAGTACGAGGCTGTAGTAAGCCATGATTGCACCACAGCACTCTAGTCTGGGCAACAGAGTAAGACCCTGTCCCCCCACCAAAAAAAAAAACCTCAGCTCCCCCTAACAGAAAGTCTCCAGGGGCCGAGGACCCCTTCAGAGCCCTTGATGTTTCTGAGGTCAGCTGTGTCATCCCAAATTTCCAGGAACTGGAAAATCTGTCACCTGTCCCAGTTGCATAGCTGGGAGGTGTTGGAGATGGAGTTCTGAACACATCTGGTTCTCATCTAATCCTCAGCTCACAGCTGCCTCAGTCAGCCTCCAACAAGATTCCTCTGTCACTGGTGGCTCTGCGAGAAAACCAATCCCTGAACTGACCAGCTCTTCTGACTGCTCAGAAGTAGGATCATGTTTTTGTTTTTGTTTTGAGATGGAGTTTCACTCTTGTCATCCAGTATGAAGTGCATTGGCACGCTCTTGGCCCACTGCAACGTCCACCTTCCACTTTCAAGCAATTCTCCTTGCCTCAGCCTCCTGAGTAGCTGGGATTACAGGCACGTGCCAGCATGTCCAGCTAATTTTTGTATTTTTAGTAGAGACAGGGTTTCACCATGTTGGCCAGGCTGGTCTCGAACTCCTGACCTCAGGTGATCCGCCTGCCTTGGTCTCCCATAGTGCTGGGATTACAGGCATGAGCCACCATGCCAGGCCAGAAGTAGGATCGTGTTTACAGAGGACTGCTTGCATTCACTCATTCATTCATTCATTCAATAAACATGATGTCTTGAGCATCCCTTGTGCCAGGCAATGTGTTTGTTGCTGGGGACACCTTAGGGAACAAGATGGACAAAGCCCTGATCCTCTTGGAGCTTCTATTCTAGGGAGAAAGATACACAATCAACAAGATAAGTAAAATAACATACAATAGGTTAGATAGCGCTAAGTGCTAAGGAGGAAAATAACAGGGAATATGGACAGGAAATGCCTGCGGTGGGTTAGAGGGTGAAAGTTGAGTCAGGGTGGCCAGGGAAGGCCTCAATGGGAAGGTGGCTTTTGACAAAAGGGTGCAGGAAGACTAGCTGCAGTAGCTCACGGCTGTAATCCCAAAACTCTGGGAGGCTGAGGCAGAAGTTTGAGACCAGGCTGGGCAATGTAGCAGGACCCTGTCTCTACAAAAAAACTTTTAAAATTAGCTGGGCCTAGTGGCACGTGCCTGTAGTACCAACTACTCAAGAGGCTGAGGTGGGCGGATCACTTGAGCCTGGGAGGTCGAGGCTACAGTGAGCTATGACGGTGCAACTACACTCCAGCCTGGGTGACAGAGTGAGACCCTATCACAAATGATTGAGAGAGAGAGAGAGAGAGAGAGAGTGAAAGGGTGAAAGAGTGAAAGGGTGCAGGGCCCAGCTGGGAACAATAGGTCACACGGAGCCCTTTCTCTGGACTCTTGGTGGGGAAGTTCCTCCAAGGAAGAAGTTCCTCCAAACAGAGGCTAAGCAGAGAGGAACGGCTGCTGCCCCAGCTTCTCAGTCTGGTTGTCCTGACAGGGGCAGCAGGAAGGGTGCACGGACACCCACCTGAGTGAGGAGCTTGCTAGGCAGGGGGCCCCCTTGTCCCAGTGCTTCCACCAGTGCACCCAACCTGAGCCCCGCCCAGGTCCTGCTCACCTGCTGAATGGCCTTCCAACACTGAAGACCTCAGTCAGCTGCTACCTAGCAAGGAAACACCTGCAGCCTCCTTAACAACAAGTACTATATATTGGAAGGGCACCCTGAGATTCCAGGTGAAGGAAATCGGTCACCCAGAGGTGTGGTGTGTTCCCTGCAGGAGATAATGCAGCTTCAAACCAGGTCCCCCAGCCTCCGTGAGGAAAGTGCCCTGCACTGTCATCCTGACCACAGTTCCTGGAAACCCACGAGGAAATTGGCACATTCTGCAGATCTGATCTGCTGGCTTCATCTCTGTGAGGCACCTCATCAGTGACAACACCCAGATCCAGGCTAGAACCCTGTAACATTCCACTAGTGAATCTGTGCTGGCTGCCCCTTCGTGTTTGCTAACAAGCCTTCTGAGGTATCAGGGAGGGACACCAAGCTCTCCCCACTGTGTGACCTACCTGAGTGTCGTGTCTCTCTTTAGCTCCCATGTGTGGAGGGAAGAAAGGGAAAGGTGCCAGCTGATATCAAAATGGACAGAGTAAAACCATGACAAATACAAGACAAACTACCCAAAGTCCTTTGGAACCATTCTGGCCTTGGGAGGTGTCTGAATCCACAAGAAAGACTCAGTGAGAGTTAAAAAGAAGCATTCTGCTCAAGACTGGAGAGCAGCTGGGATGAGGCTAAGTAGTAATGGACAACAGCTACAAATTCATGAGAACGGGAACTGCCATGGATTGGACAGGGCCCTCGTGTGTGTGTGTGTGTATGTGTGTGTGTGTTTAAGAGATGGGGTCTCATTCTGTCACCCAGGCTGGAGTGCAATGATGTGATCACAGCTCACTGCAGCCTCAATCTCCTGGGTTTAAGTGATCCTTCCACCTCAGCCTCCTGAGTGGCTGGGACTATAGGCATGCACCACCATGCCCGGCTTATTTTTAAAACTTTTTTGTAGAGATGGGGTCTCAAATTCCTAGCCTCAAGCAATCCTCCTGCCTCAGCTTCCCAAACTGCTGAGATCACAGTTGTAAGCCACCATGCCCAGACCACACACACTTTTTATTCATGACAAAAGTGAGGCTCAGAGAAATTAAGTATCTTCTCCAAGTGGTGTGGTAGGGATTTGAACCTGCATCTCTTCAAATTTCAAGAGGCATCTTTTCTCCTTTGAGACAGCCAAACCCCTCAGGATGTGCATGTTTTCCATAGGTGGAGGGAGCACCTTGAGTGCCAGCAGGAGGCAGTGTGGAGCAGAGGAAAGGCCAAGGCTTTGGACTCAGACCCACCTAGGATTGCATCTCAATGCTGTGCTATCTTGAAGAAGTTACTAAGATTCTCTGAATCCTGTTGTTGTTGTTGTTGTTGTTGTTGTTGTTTTCCTTATTGGTGCTGCAATAAGTTATCACAAACTTAGCAGCTGAAAACAACACAAATGTATTATCTTATCATTCTGGCAGTCAGAAGTATGAGATGGGTTTCACAGAGCTGAACTCAAGGTGTCGGCAGGACTGTGTGGGTTTCTGGAAGCTTGAAGAGATAATCTGTTTTCTTAATTTTCCTTTTTCTTTTCTTTTTTTATTTTTTATTATTATTATTTGTTTTTGAGACAGCGTCTTGCTCTGTTGCCCAGGCTGGAGTGCAGTGGGGCAATCTCAGCTCACTGTAACTCCACTTCCCGGGTTCAAGCAATTCTCCTGCCTCAGCCTTCCAAGTAGCTGGGATTACAGGTGTGCGCCACCATGCCCGGCTAATTTTTTTGTATTTTTAGTAGAAACAGAGTTTCACTATGTTGGCCAGGCTGGTCTCGAACTCCTGACCTCAGGTGATCCACCCGCCTCAGCCTCCCAAAGTGCTGAGATTACAGGAGTGAGCCACCATGCCATGCCCGGCCTTAATTTTCCATCTTATAAGACTACCCACATTCCTTGGCCTGTGGTCCCCTTCCATCTTCCAAGCCAGTGTATTAGTCCCTTCTCATGCTGCTATGAAGAAATACCCGGGACTGGGTAATCTATAAAGAAAAGAGGTTTAATTGACTCACAGTTCCACATGGCGGGGGAGGCCTCAGAAAGCTTACAATCATGGTGGAAGGCAACTCTTCACAGAGCGGCAGGAGACAGAATGAGTGTCAGCAGAGGAAATGCCAGATGCTTATAAAACCATCAAATCTCGTGAGACTCACTCACTATCACGAGAACAGCATGGGGGAAACTGCCCCCATGATTCGATTACCTCCCACCAGGTCCCTCCCACAACAGGAGGGGATTATGGGATTACAATTAAAAATGAGATTTGGGGCCAGGCACAGTGGCTCACAGCTGTAATCCCAGCATTTTGGGAGGACAAGAAAGGCAGATCACCTGAGGTCAGGAGTTTGATATCAGCCTGGCCAACATGGTGAAACCCCATCTCTACTAAAAATACAAAAATTAGCCAAGCATGGTGGAATGTGCCAGTAGTCCCAGCTACTCGGGAGGCTGAGGCAGGAGAATCACTTGAACCTGGGAGGCGGAGGTTGCAGTGAGCCGAGATCGCGCCACTGCACTCCAGCCTGGGCAACAGACCAAGACTCCGTCTCAAAAAGAAAAGAAAAAGAGAAAGAGAAATTTGGATGGGGACCCAAAGCCAGACCGTATCAGCCAGCAAGGTAGCATCTTCAGATCTTCTAACGCTGACCTCCTCTTCTGCCTCCTGCTTTAAAGAACCTGATCACGGCTGGGCGCAGTGGCTCGTGCCTGTAATCCCAGAACTTTGGGAGGCCGAGGCAGGTGGATCACCTGAGGTCAAGAGTTCCATACCAGCCTGGGCAACATGGTGAAACCCCATCTCTACTAAAAATACAAAATTAGCCAAGCGTGGTGGCTCATGCCTGTAATCCCAGCTACTCGGAGGCTGAGGCATGAGAATTGCTTGAACCTGAGAGGCGGAGGTTGCAGTGAGCTGAGATTGCGCCATTGCACTCCAGCCTGGGCAACGAGTGAAGCTCTGCCTAAAAAAAAAAAAAAAATTAAAACCAGTTTTAAAAGCGATTATCTCACCAAGGTTATCAAAATCTTTAAAGGAGCCAGGGCCAGATGCTCCCTGCCACCCGCAAACCCACCCCTGGTCTGCTGTAGGCAGGCTGGGTCACAGCAGGCTTGGCAATAAGGGGGTCCCCAGGGGAAGTGCTCCCTCCAACTGGAGGCTCCTGCCCGGGCTGTGGGGATGCCCTCCTGGGAGGTGAACTGGCTGGAGTTGTGTGCCAAGACTTAATTAACCCTGGAGCAACCAGATATCCAAGGACAACTCTGGAGCCGCTGAGAGTGACCCAACCTAGATCTGGCACTTCCCCCAAACAGCCCCAGGTGCAACAGACTAGGGGGGCCACCTCCCAGTCAGCCACAGCCAGCTGGCTCCAGGCCTCTGGAAGTGCTAGTGCTTGGGGTCCACTGAGCTTCCTGACTCCTCCTCAGATATTTTAAAAATCCTAGCCTAAATGAATTTGCTACTTGCAGTCTTGTGCCTTTAAGTGAAATTCAAGCCACTGATTTCCAGAGTCTAAGTCACCAGCTGGTTTTACAAATAGACATGCAAGGTCCTAGAATCTTCCAGCTGTTTGCCTTAAAAGACAGGACACCAGATTTCTTTTATGAGGCAACCCTTGAGCCCCTACAGGCCTAGCTTTGGAAGGAAGGAAAGATTTAGGCTGCTTAAGTCTTATTGCAGCCACTCATGGCTACCATAGACAGTTGTGCAGCCTGCGCACTGCACAAATGCCCCCAGCTGGGATGTCAGGGGGAGTGAACATGGGAATTAAGATCCAGCCACACTGCACTCACCAATGGCATATATGATCTCAGACTGGCCCCTCCCAGAGGGAGGTGCGCACACAGCGCAGGCTCAAACTCTGCTTCTCACACTAGCTGTCCATCATGCACAAAACGTGGCCTACCCGCAGAAAATCAGGATGCTGCTCAAATCAAATGTGACACAGCTTAGAAGCTGACAAAACTCAAACTGGTCTATTCCCCCGTGTGTTTGAGGATCACAAGCTTAGATGTCAAGGCAATGTCGAATTTCCATCTGGGTGCCTGGACGTTACTCTCAATTTCTGTGTTCATTGTGTCTCAACCAGTAACTGTTTGCCCAGTGCTGGGCCTAGAGGCAGCCCTGCTCTCACCCATTGTGGGTTTCCTGAGTATACTCTGGGGCCTCCTAACCTCACTCTTTGGTAGATAGTCAGAAATCAAAGCCAGGGGTAAGTTCTGAGTCCAGAAGAAGAGGCAGTGAGGACCTCCTTCCACAGGCCCCATTTTTCTTCCTTTCTTTTCTTCCTTCCTTCCTTCCTTCCCTCTCTTCCTTCCTTCCTTCTTTCCCTTCTTCCTTCCTTCCCTTCTTCCTTCCTTCCTTCTTTCCTTTCTCTCTCTCTTTCTTTTCTTTCTTTCTCTCTTTCTTTCTTTCTTTCTTTCTTACAGAGTCTCACTCTGTTGCCCAGGCTGGAGTGCAGTGGCGTGATGTCAGCTTACTGCAACCTCACCTCCTGGGTTCAAGCAATTCTCGTGCCTCAGCCTCCCAAATAGCTGGGACTACAGGTGTGTGCCACCACACCTGACTAATTTTTGTATTTTTCGTAAAGATGGGGTTTCACCATGTTGGCCAGGCTGGTCTTGAACTCCTGGCCTCAAGTGATCCACCCACCTTGGCCTCCCAAAGTGCTGGGATTATAGCCATGAGCCACTGTGCCTGGTCCAGGCCTGGCTTTCTGTTACGCCTGGACGTGCTCTCAGCAGCTTACTAGCTGGTATGGAGAGGACGTTTCAGAGGAAACACAGACTGTCTAGGCTCTGAAAACCTGCCTAGATTCTGTCCTGTTTGTGAGAAGGCTGGCACTGAAACCTCCACATCACCCTGAAGTCCTGGTCTAGACCCAGGAGGCATCAGCAGTGTGAGGTGCTAGGCTAGTTATCTGTTGTTTCCTAACAAGCCACTCAAAGCACTGTGGCTTTACAAATTTTATGATTCTCATCCTCATGGTTTCATAGAGCTTACTGGTTTCAGCTGGGTGGTTGGTTCTGGCCTGGGGTCACTTGTGGAGTTACAGTCAGATGGCATCAGTGGCTAGTGTCATCTGACTAGAAGTCCAGGATGGTCTCCTTACTCACATGTCTGGTGGCTCAGCTAGAAGACCCAGGGCCTGGCCAGATCACTCTCTCTCCCTGACAGACTTCTCCATGAGGCTCCTTGGGCTTCCTTCCAACATGGCCACCTCAGAGGAGTCAGACTTGTTACACAGTGGCTGGCTTCCCCTAGAACAGGTGTTACCAGAGAGCCAGGTGGAAGCTGCAAGGCTACTTCTGACTTAGCAGGGCACACAGTCCTGTCCACTGGAGGTATACCCAGGGCCAGCCCCTATGTATTCAAGGGGAGGGGATTATATAAGGGCATGACAACCAAGAGGCAGACTGGGCGCGGTGGCTCACGCCTGTAATCCCAGCACTTTGGGAGGCAGAGGCGGGTGGATCACACGGTCAGGAGATTGAGACCATCCTGGCTAACACAGTGAAACCCCGTCTCTACTAAAAATACAAAAAATTAGCCGGGTGTGGTGGCGGGCGCCTGTAGTCTCAGCTACTCGGGAGGCTGAGGCAGGAGAATGGCGTGAACCCGAGAGGTGGAGCTTGCAGTGAGCCGAGATCGCGCCACTGCACTCCAGCCTGGGCGACAGAGCCAGACTCCATCTCAAAAAAAAAAAAGAAAAGAAAACTAAGAGGCATGGTTTATTGGGGCCCTCTCTGGTTACTATCCATGACAAGGGCGGGCAGGTCCAGGGTGGGACAACAGAGAACAGGTGGCCTGACTGTTCCCTCCAGCTAGGACTGAGCTGGGCTTTTCCACAAGCACCATCATCCATTTATTTCACAATTGTTCTGTCACCTGCCACAGAGATGACTCAGCCCCTGTGCTCACCAACTATCTTTCCTATAGGAAATGATCCTTCCAGGTGGAGAAACAGTGCAAGATATTCCCGTCCTCAGTATTCAATCCAAATCACTGATTCAATATCTGCATATTTGATAACAGGCCTGTAATCCAAATGCTTTGGGAGGCTGAGGCAGGAGGATCTCTTGAGGCCAGGGGTTCCAGACCAGCCTGGGCAACATGGCAAGAACCCATCTCTATAAAAAAGATTGGCGTGTTAGTGCACACCAATAGCCCCAGCTACTCAGGAGGCTGAGGTGGGAGGATCATTTGACCCCAGGAGGTCGAGGCTGCAGGGAGCTATGATCACACCACTGCACTCCAGCCTGGGCAACAAAGACCCTATTGCAAATATATTTATATCATATTTATATTTATATTATATATTTATTTGTATTATATAATTATATTATAAATATGTCATAAAATATAAATATGAATTTATCTTTATAAACATATATAATATATTTTTTATATATATATATACACAGTATTGACTATAGCCCACTCTGTTTTTCAGCTAGTTCAGAAAGATCCACAATTTTTTTCCTCAAGCCACAGCCTCCAAATGATTGAACTCTTTCGTGGATTTCCAGCCAGACCAAGGACATGCACAGCTCTCTATCCATCCACCCAGGAACTCTAAACAAGCTCCTCCCCTCCCAAGTCTTGGTTTTCTTCTGGAAGAAAGGGGGTTTATGGAGACAGAGAGGTTGACCAGATGGCTGGACTCCAAGAGCCACCATTATGATCAAGGAGCTCCAGCTACCTTCATACTCTTGGGCAGGTTCCTCCCTTATCAGAGTCTTAATCTCCTACCTGGATCACAGAAAGTCAGACAAGATGACTCTATGGGCCCTCCCGGCACCACCATGCTTCAGACTCTCATCCGACCCCCTTCCGCACATCCAGGAATATAACCATTGCCTTGGGATTGGGATTTCAGCCCAGATGTTCAGTGTAGCCTGTTCTCCCCCAGATTCCACTCCTCTGAAGTTCAAACAATTGCAAACAGGCAGACACTGCAATGGAAGCTGATCTGAATCCATTCTCTGGCTGGGTGCAGTAGTTCACACTGGTAAACCCAGCACTTTGGGAGGCCGAGGCAGGAGGATCACTTGAGCCTAGGAGTTGAAGACCAGTCTGGGCAGCATGGCAAAACCGCATCTCTACAAAAAATAAAAATAAAAATTAGCTGGGCGTGGTGGTGCACGTCTGTAGTCCCAGCTATTTAGGAGGCTGAGGCAGGAGGATCGCTTGAGCCCAGCAGGTCAAGGATGCAGTGAGCTGCGATCACACCACTGTGCTCCAGCCTGAGCAACAGAGTGAGACACTGTCTCAAATAAAATAAAATGAAATATTAATAAAATAAAAATAAATCCAGCCGGACGTGGTGGCTCACGCCTGTAATCCCAGCACTTTGAGAGGACAATGTGGGTGGATCACGAGGCCAGGAGTTCGAGACCAGCCTGGCCAACAAGGCAAAACCCCGTCTCTACTACAAAAACAAAAATTTGCTGGGCATGGTGGTGCATGCCTATAATCCTAGATACTTGGGAGGCTGAGGCAGGAGAATCACTTGAACCCGGGAGGCGGAAGTTGCAGCGAGCCAAGATCACGTCATTGCACTCCAGCCTGGGCAACAAGAGCAAAACTCCATCTCAAAAAAATAAAAAAAAAATTTAAATCCATTTTCTGGCCCCTAGCTACCACTGAGTGATGGGGCCAGGGTGGGCAGCAGCTTAGTGTAGCAGAAAAGATTGAGATGAGGGGTCTGCCAGGCTGGGTGACAATCCAGGCTTTCCTACTTGGTGACGGCATGATCTTGAGGCATTTCTTAACCTCTCTGAACCTCAGTTTCCCCATTTGCAAAATGAGGGTTATAATGCCCACCTCACAGGATAGTTCCTATCTGAGAAGGCCGGAGGAGTGCATGTTATTATTCAAACTGCATGCTGGAAAGTGACATCTGTTTCAAAGGCAGCGGCGCTGATTCTTGTCACCGGCTCGGAGCCCTCCCTGATATAATTTAGGAGTTCTGGGTTTGGGAGTGATCCCCGGGCAGAGCTGCCATCTCTCTCCACCCCTGACATCCGCAGGATGAATAAACCCTGCAGCCCGCCTGGAAGGGCTCTTGATGCAGTGGCCTCAGAAGATGCCCTGGGCTGTCGTACTCTCCAACAGGCTGTGCTAAAAAATGACTCCAAGGAAAAGTAAGCAGACACTCCAGGCCATAAATATTTCAGAGCGGAATGAACGTCCTTTCCCCAGCACCGACTTGCCATATATATTATTTATAAAACCATAACTTGAGTTGAAAGGTAGTCGTCGAAAGAATAGACAGTCTCACTCAGATTCACCCGGCGATTGGGAAAACCATCTAGAGGGAGAGAAAATAATGTCTGGGCTAGGTGAGGTCATAGGAAGTCACCTGGCCCCATCCCCTGGCCCCAGCCTCACCTGGAGGGACAGCCCAGAGAGGCCCCAGACCCAGCAAACTGCCATGTTTGCACAACCCAGGGCCTCCCTGGTTTCTTAGGAAATCTCCATTAAATGACAAACAACAGTCACAACCAGACGGTTAAAAAAAAATCTGTTATCCCCCCTTTATAACAGGGGTAGGGCTTGTCATGAGAGAGGAAGTTGAGAAGGGCTTCCCAGAGGCTATTGGGTGAGCAGACTCACTCCCCAGCTAATTTTTGTATTTTTAGTAGAGACGGGGTTTCACTGTGTTGACCATGCTGGTCTCGAACTCCTGGCCTCAGGTGAGCCACTCACCTTGGTCTCCCAAACTGCTGGGATTACAGGCGTGAGCCACCGTGCTCAGCCCTATATTGATTTTGTAATATGTATGTAGATATGAGGTAGGAGGTGGGGCTTGACTTAGGACCAGATTGAGGACTGGCTGAAACAGGGAAGCAGCAGCAAAGCCTCTCTCCATAAGACACGCCCACCAGCACCATGTCAGTTTCCCTTTGCTACAACATCCGGAAGTTACCACCCCCTTTCTATAAATTTCTGAATACTCCACCTCTTCATTTGCATGTAATTAAAACAGCGTATAAACATGTACAAGAAGACAGCTTCCACTCCCTTTGATTTTATCCCTGACCAATCAGCACTCCTGGCTCACTGGCTTCCCCTCACCCACCAAGTTGTCCTTAAAAACTCTGCTCCCCAAATGCTCAGGGAGACTAATTTGAGTAATAATAAAACTCCGGTCTCCGGCACAGCCGGCTCTGCGTGAATTACTCTTTCTCTATTGCAATTACCTGTCTTGATGAATCGGCTCTATCTAGAGAGGGCAAGGTGAACCCCTTAGGCGGTTTCAGCCCCACCCTGCCATGGTGTGCGTGCGCATGTGTGCAGATGTATCTTCCTCCCCCATCCAATCCTCAGGCCGGGCTTGTGCCCCTGAAAGCCCGCAGTTCTGCAGGAGGAGGTCCCTGTGTTCCCTCCCAGATCCTCCCAGATTATACCAGGAACCCAGGGAGGACTCACAGATGCCCTGGAAACTCCAGCTTGGCTGCAGTGGGCCCCTGAGGCTCTCCCTCTCCTGTTGTAAGGCACTGCAGCCCCCTGAGCTACTAGGACCCTCAAGGGTTGGCCACACTGCCCACTTCATGGAAGACGCCACCACAGCAGACACAGGTGAAGTCCGCACCAAAGTGTGGGTGTCCAATGTCAACAGCATCACAATCTTCTACGAGGCACCATCTCATCATCACCAAAGCTGCCAGCCCTGTGATGTGGAAGCACAAGAGGAAATGGTCTCAGCCGGGGACAGTGGCTCATGCCTGTCATCCTAGCACTTTGGGAGACCAAGACAGGAGGATTGCTTGAGCCCAGGAGTTCAAGACCAGCCTGGGCACCACAGCAAGACCTCCCCGCTCCAACCATCTCTACAAAACATAGAAACATGAGTCAGGCATGGCGGAGTGCACCTGTAGTCCAAGCTGCTGGGGAGGCTGAGATGGGAGGCTCGCTTGAGCCCATGAGTTTGAGACCAGCCTGGACAACACAGGAAGACCTCCCTCTCCAGCCATCTCTACAAAATATAGAAAAATGAACCAGGCGTGGCAGAGCACGCCTGTAGTCCCAGCTACTGGGGAGGCTGAGATGGGAGGATCACTTGAGCTCAGGAGTTTGAGACCAGCCTGGGCAACATAGCAAGACCCCTTCTCCACAAAAACAATTTTAATAATTAGCCAGGTGTGGTGGTAAGTGCCTGTGGTCCTAGCTACTTGGGAGGCTAAGGTGGGAGGATTGCTTGAGGCCAGGAGTTTGAGGCTGCAGTGAGCCGAGGTTGTGCCACTGCACTTCCACTTGGGCGACAGAGTGGGACCCTGTCTCCAAAAGAGAGAGAGAAAAAGAAACAAAATAGAAATCACTGGTAACTCTATGACCCAGAGGTACTCCAATTACTATTGGCGTCCATGTGTGTGGATGGATGGTTACATATGCATAAATATCTATACACATACATATGTATATATCCCTGTAGGACAGTATGAATGAACTTTAATTTATTTAAACTATTCCCTACTATTGTTCCCACCTAAGGCATGGGAATCCCAGGGGCCAGCTGGAGAGAGACTGTCCCAAGGCAATATCGTGGCAGCACTGAGGTCAGTGAATCACCAGCAGAAATGAAAGCCGCTGGGCGCTGGGCCGAAGGGCTCAGGAGACTCAGAAGACACTTCTGGGATCAAGGCCCAGCCCAGCTGTCTGGGGGCTGTGTGGTATCTGGGGACAAACCAAGGAAGGACAGGGCTCTGGTGGGGTCTTCCTGGCACCGTCGTGTTCAAAATGAACACAGCACCGCCTGCCCCGGCCCCCATCCCACAGACCCCCTGCTCAGACTTATGACTCCAGTGGGGTGGCCCATCCCACCCTACGTGCAGGCTGGGGCTCTTCTCCATCCCCACAGTGGATCCCAATCTAGCAGCCACGGTCAGCAGGACCAGGGCACGGCAGAGTGGGGCATGGAAATGTGGGAGAAGTTGCGGGGAGGGCGCACGAGCTAGGGAAGGTCTCGAAGGCTCTCAGGGAAGGCAGAAGTTAGGCTGCTAAGGGCCTGGATGGGGCCTGATGCAGAGAGAGGAGGGGACCTTCCAGGAGAGAAAAAGTGCACCAAGACCCCAACCAGAAGCAGACATCACCTGGTCGGCGGGGAGGCCCACAAGGCCACAGTCCCCCACCACCACCCAAGGGAAGCCCCCAGGATCGGAATCACTGGCCACCCTCAGGCTCATTGGCTTGGTATGGCTCTTTATTTTATTTTATTATGATCGTTTTTTAAGAGACAGGGTCTCACTCTGTCATCCAGGCTGGAGTGCAGTGGACCATGATAGCTCACTGCAGCTTCCAACTCCTGGGCTCAAGCAATCCTCCTGCCTCAGCCTCCCGAGTAACTGGGACTACAGGTGTGTGCCACCACACCTAGCTCTTTTTATTTTTCATAGAGGCAGGGGTCTTGATTGCTGCCCAGGCTGGAATGCAGTGGCGCTATCATAGCTCACTGCAGCCTCAAACTCCTGGGCTGAAACAATCCTCCCGCCTCAGCCTCCCGAGTAGCTGAGACTACGCTACAGGCATGTGCCACCACATCTGGCTAATTTTTTAAATTTTCTCTAGGGATGGGTTCTCACAATGTTGCCCAGGCTGGTCTTGAACTCCCAGCCTCAACTGATCCTCCCACCTCGGCCTCCCATAGCATTGGGGTTACAAACATGAGCCCTGGCACCTAGCCAACTCTTTAAGATCAAATGCTGGCCGGGAGCAATGGCTCATGCCTGTAATCCCAACACTTTGGGAGGCCGAGGTGGGCAGATCACCTGAGGCCAGGAGTTCGAGACCAGCCTGGCCAACATGACGAAACCCCATCTCTACTAAAAATACAAAAACATTTAGCCGGGCATGGTGGTGCACACCTATAATCCCAGCTACTCAGGAGGCTGAGGCAGGAGAATCGCTTGAAATCAGGAGGCAGAGGTTGCAGTGAGCCGAGATCATGCCATTGCACTCCGGCCTGGGCAAAGAGAGCCAAACCCCATCTCAAAAATAAAATAAAATAAAATAAAATGCCTTTTGTACCCCCAACCATTTGAGGCGGGGAAGATACAGGGCCCTACTGAGAGGGGAAGGGAGCAGGGCCCGGGGTCACTGTGTGAACTTGGGTGAGATTCCCATGCTCAGGGGGTAAAACAGGGTTTGCGGTACCTACCTTAGGGCTAGAAGTAAGAATGAAATGCAAGAGCAAACATAAAAACCCCAGGCTGGAGGACTGAGCCCATCGGTGCCTTGGGAGCCACAACAGTGGGATCATTCACACACAGACAGGCCTGGTGGAATCTTCCAGACCGGCGCCTTGTGGCGAGGAGGCAATATGTCCCACGAGGCCCGCTCAGGCCCCAGGAGCCCCCGTCACTTGGGCACAGCCCAGCTACCATGCCCTCCTGGTTAGTGGGCACGAGAGTGTCGAGGGAATATGCTTTGTGGGCAGCAAAGTCCTTCTTCAAAGGGGTGTTTCCACCTGCAGGTCTGAGCAGGACATGAGGTCATGTCGGGCCCCAGGACAGCAGCCCCTGTCCTAGGCTCGGCCCTGACCCACCTTCTCTGGAAGCCGGTCCTCGAGTACCCTTAGGGCCTTTACACACTCACACGTGCAGACACACGCACATGCACACACACGCGCGCACACACGCGGACACACATGCGCACACACAAACACACACATGCATACACGCGCACACATGCATGCACACACGTGCGCAGACACGTGGACACATGCACACACTCACACACACATGCACACACAGCTGCCTCCACTCACTCAGGCCTCCACCAACCCCCTCCCCAGCTGTAGCCACCACCGCCACCCCCAAAATTAAAAAGAAATAAAAATAAAAAACTGAACGAGTTAATTTGCTAAAATGAACCAGAATGCAATAACTGATTACATTTTTCCCCAAAGGAAACTTGAGTTAATTTGGCCGGTGACTCATATGACTGGCTGCCAGTGACAACACACACCATCCCAGACACAGCTCCTCGCTGTGCCCCATTGCCAGCCGTCCCCCTCCTGGCTTCCCTCCTGCGGGAGGCGGGGACGGAGGGGTGGAGGCAGAAGTACCCACTGGATAAAGAGCTGTTTGAGGCCCTTCTGAAAGCGCAGGATACACACGCATGCACACAGACATATATCTGTACAGAAGTGCGTGTCTGTGCACTCACACCAGGCATGCACATGCACACACACACACACACACGCCTGCACCACAGCTGAACTCTGGCATGGGCTACTCAGTAAATCATTCAACGATAACCTCTGCATACCAATACTGGGGGAAAATCCAATTAAAGTAACTCATTACTAAGTCATTCCTATTTTCCCAGCATCTTAAAGCTCCTGGGAAGAGAAGGGAAGGACAGGCAGATTACTAATGTGACCTCTCCTAGGCTGTGGGGAAAATTCCTGGCCCGGCTCCCAGGGGTAGAGGCCCCAGATGGATTTCTCTGTCTGCTCGGGGGTGGGGGGAACACTAGGGACAGCCCCCCTCCCCATCCCTGTGCCCTGTATATGGCCATAGCCTCTCCTGAAAACAGCACACATAGCTCAAGCTAAGTCCTAGGGTCAGCAGACCCAAGAGGCCCAGCCTTGTCATTCACATGCTGTGTGACATTGCACAAAGCACTTAACCTCTCTGAGCCTCAATCTCTTCTCTAAAATATCTTCATCTGATGGTTGTTTTTTGGGTTTGTTTTGTTTTGTTTTGTTTGAGACAAGGTGTTCCTCTGTCACTCAGGCTGGAGTGCAGTGGCACGACCATAGCTCTCTGCAGCCTTGACCTCCCTGGCTCAAGCAATCCTCCCGCCTCAGCCTGCTGAGCAGCTGGGACTACAGGTACGTACCTCCATGCCTGGCTAATTTTTTTGTATTTTTAGTAGAGATGGAGTCTCACCATGCTGCCCAGGCTGCATCATCTGAATTTTTTTTTTTTTTCTGAGATGGAGTTTAGCTCTTGTTGCCCAGGCTGGAGTGCAATGGTGTGATCTCCGCTCACTGTAACCTCCACCTCCTGGGTTCAAGCGATTCTCCTGCCTCAGCCTCCTGAGTAGCTGGGATTACAGGCGTGCACCACCATGCCCAGCTAATTTTTTGTGTTTTTAGTAGAGATGGGGCTTCGCCATGTTGGCCAGGCTGATCTCGAACTCCTGACCTCAGGTGATCCACCTGCCTCGGCCTCCCAAAGTGCTGGCATTACAGGCGTCAGCCACCGCATCCAGTCCATCTGATTTTTTTAAACTGGGGGGTGGGGGAAAAGGAAAGGCACACACTTTTCCTCTTTCCCCCTTGCCACTGGGTGGGTTACAGAAGCGATGGTGGGAGCTGAAGCAGCCATACTGGACCCAAAGATAGAAGTCACCTACTGAGCAAGACAAGAAAACCCAGCAAGATACAAGGAAAACGGAAAATGGTTCCTTGAGATTGTGGAGCTGCCGTGGAAGCCCTGGATTGTTTGTCATCGGACTATTATATGCAAGAGAAACAAACTTCTATGTTGTCTTCAAAATATGTTACGTATATTTATATATCACCATCATCCCTATGCTCACACATGGTGAAATCTAAAACCATTCAGAGGCCAGGCGCGGTGGCTCACACCTGTAATCCCAGGACTTTGGGAGGCCGAGGCAGACAGATCACTTGAGGTCAGGAACTCAAGATCAGCCTGGTCAACATGGTGAAACCGCGCCTCTACTAAAAATACAAAAATTAGCCAGGTGTGGTGGTGCACACCTGTAATCCCAGCTACTCGAGAGGCTGAGACAGGAGAATCACTTGAACCTGGGAGGTGGAGGTTGCAGAGAGCCAAGATAGTGTCACTGCACTCCAGCCTGGGCGACAGAGTGAGACTCCATCTCAAAAAATAAAATAAAATACAAAACCATTCAGAGGAGGTCACTCGATAAAGACAAGAGATGTCCCCAGACTCCTCATCCAGGAATCCAGCGAAAGGGCACTACCCAGGGTTCCATGTTTTGGCCCAACTCACCCAACGATTTCTGTGCATCCTCAGGTACATCATTTTCCTCCCCATGCCTCAGTTTCCCTACCTGCTTTTTGACACTAATATCAGTCTCAATTTTTAAATGCTGACCAATGAAGGACTCAAGCCAAGGATGGGCAGGAAATCACTTTGTAAAGAACTGGGATTGGGCAAGGTGGCTCATTCTTGCAGCACTTTGGGAGGCTGAGGTGGGAGGATCACTTGAGGCTAGGAGTCTGAGACCAGCCTGGGGAACACAGAAAGACCCTTGTCTCAAAAAAAAAAAAAAATTAAATTAGCTAAGCATGGTGGTGAGCATCTATAGTATAGCCCAGCTACTCTGGAGGCTGAGGCAGGAGGATCGCTTGAGCCCAGGAGTTTGAGGCTGCAGTGAGCTATGCTCATGCCACAGCACTCCAGCCTGGGTGACAGAGGAAGACTCTGTCTCAAAAAAAAAAATATTTTAAAGAGCAGGAAGGCTGGACATCCGGGCATGGTGGCTCATGCCTGTAATCCCAGCACTTTGGAAGGCCAAGGTGGGAGGATCACTTGAGCCCAAGGAGTTCAAGACCAGCCTGGGAAACATAGGTAGAACCCCATCGCTATAAAAATTAAAATTAAAAAATTAGCTAAACATGGTGGTGCGTGCCTGTGGTCCCAGCTACTTGAGAGGCTGAGGCGAGAGGATCCCTTGAGCCCAGGAGTTGGAGGCTGCAGTGAGCTGTGATCACACCACTGCAGTCCAGCCTGGCAACAGAGAGAGACCCTGTCTAAAAAATAAACAAATAGGCAGGTGGATCACAAGGTCAGGAGATCGAGACCATCTTGGCTAACACAGTGAAACCCCGTCTCTACTAAAAATACAAAAAATTAGCCGGGCGTGTTGGCGGGAGCCTGTAGTCCCAGCTACTCCAGAGGCTGAGGCAGGAGAATGGCATGAACCTGGGAGGCGGAGTTGCACTGAGCCGAGATCGCGCCACTGCACTCCAGCCTGGGCGACAGAGCAAGACTCGGTCTCAAAAATAAATAAATAAATAAATAAATAAATAAATAAATAAATAAATAAAGGACAGAGAAAAGCAGGAACTGGGTCTAGGTGTCTAGGTGGGACCGATGACTGGCTGGAGCACAGAGGGCAGAGACACCCGCAGCCGCCAGGCTGGTTTCAAGCTCGCCTGATCCTGTTGCTAAACCACCTGGCAGAAGAGGAAGCTGAGAAAGAGAGAAAGCTGGAGGAGAAGCTGGAGTCCCACCACCCAAGCCCTACCGCACAGCTGCAGGTCGTCAGAGCCTGCCAGAGCCCTGTGCCCGCCTCCCAGGCCAGACAATGGAGACAAATGCAATCCCAAGTGGGGCACAGGTCAGGGCTCCATGTGGCCCCAGGAATGATGACACCTGGGGACGGTTCTCAGAGTGGCCAGACGTCTGCCTAAACGCTGAACCCAAAATTCAAGCACAGAATAACTGTCCACCATGACCTTGAAGGCCAGCTCTCACAGCCCCGGGGAGCAACAGCCAGGCTTCTAGGCAGCGGGCACCAGCGGTGCCCACCCTGAGGCACACCCAGGCCCCACCGTCCCCTTGGTGTGGGTCTGAGCTCGTGCCTTTCGGCAGGTGCACAGCCTTGGGGTCGGTCTGGCCTGGATTCGAATCCCACCTGTATCACTTACAAATGGAGGGACCTTGATTGAGGAGGGTTTATAACCTCCCAGAGGCTCAGCCCTGCCCCTACACCCAGGGGGCTGCTGAGAAGCTGAGAAGCTGAATGAGGTCAGGGCATAGACAGCCGCGCATGCTGTAGGCTCACACATAGGAAGGGGACTTCCCCTCCCTCCCAACCGTGGCCATCTGCACCCTGACTGGCATGACAAAAGGGCAAAAAACATTGGTCAAATTTCTATGCAGCATCCTTCAATGTCCCCAAGCCCTGTCATTTCAAGATAGAAATCGGGCCAATGTGCTTCCTCTTCTCCAGAAAACAGACTCCAAGCATGGTCAAAAAACCGAAGGTGACTGGGCACAGTGGCTCACGCCTGTAATCCCAGCACTTTGGGAGGCAGAGATGGCTGGATCACCTGAGACCAGGAATTTGAGACCAGCCTGGCCAGCATGGCAAAACCCCATCACTAACTAAAAATACAAAAATTAGCCGGGCATGGTTGCACACACCTGTAATCCCAGCTACTCGGGAAGCTGAGACAGGAGAATCGCTTGAACCCAGGAAGCAGTGGCTGCAGTGAGCCAAGATCACGCCACTGCACTCTAGCCTGGGCAACAGAGTGAGACTCCATCTCAAAAAACAAACAAACAAAAAACAAAACAAAACAACAACAAAAAAACGAACAGCGAGGGAACCTTAAGGGTCCAAGATTCCCACTGAGAAACCAGGTCTCTATTTCTCCTTGTTCGGGTCTGGAGCCGCACGTTCTGGACTTCTCCAGGCCCCAGACACAGCAGAAAAAAAACACAAGAATCCTAATGCACCTGGCTTTTTCATTTAATTAATTAATTAATTATTTGTTTGTTTAAGACAGAGTCCCGCTGTATGGCCCAGGCTGGAGTGCAGTGGCGCGATCTTGGCTCACTGCAACCTCCGCCTCCTAGGTTCAGGTGATTCTCCTGCCTCAGCCTCCTGAGTAGCTGGGATTACAGGTGCCCGTCACCACACCCACCTAATGTTTGTATTTTAATAGAGATGGAGTCTCACCATGTTGGGCAGGCTGGTCTCAAACACCTGACCTTCCATCTCAGCCTCCCAAAGTGCCGGGATTACAGGGGTGAGCCAGCACTCCCGGCCACACCTGGCTTTTTCTTATTTTTTATTTATTTATTTAGAAATGGGGTCTCACTCTGTGGCCCAGGCTGGAATGCAGTGGTGCAACCACAGCTCACTATAGCCTTGACTTCCAGGGCTCAAGTCATCCTCCTGCCTCAGCCTCCTAAGTAGCTGGGACCACAGGCACATGCCACCACATCTGGCTGATTTTTTAAATTTTTTGTACAGCTAGGGTTTTGGTATGTTACTCACGCTGGTCTCAAACTCCTGACCTCAGGTGATCCGCCCCCCTCGGCCTCCCAAAGTGCTGGGATCACAGACATGAGCCACCGCGCCAGGCCCACATTTTGATTTTTAAAGCACCACCACATAGCTTTATGTCCTCATTGTTTTCCACCTGAATCTCCTTATACAAGACTCAGGCTGGGCCAGGCACAGTGGCTCACGCCTGTAATCCCAGCACTTTGGGAGGCCAAGGCAGATGGATCACCTGAGGTCAGGAGTTCAAGATCAGCCTGGCCAACATGGCAAAACCCCGTCTCTACTAAAAATACAAAAATTAGCTGGGCATGGTGGCGCATGCCTGTAATTCCAGCTACTCGGGAGACTGAGGCGGGACAATTGCTTGAACCCGGGAGGCGGAGGCTGCAGTGAGCCGAGATCATGCCACTGCACTACAACCTGGGCAACAGAGTGAGACTCAGTCTCAGAAAAAAAAATAATAAAATAAATAAATAAAAAGATTCTCAGACTGAAGTCACGAAGTAGGGTGGCCCCGAGCCCCCCTTAGCAGACACAGCCCAAGAGGGCATCTGCAAAGAGCAGGACTGTGGGTTGTGGGCAAGACGTGGAGGGGAGGTAGAGGAGAGAAGGGGACCCCCTACACCAGGAGGAATTTGCAGGCTTCACCAGGGAAATAGGAAGGCACCCCCTGCCCCAGGGAGGTGGGCAGGGCATAGAGGGCATTTTCCAAATTGTACAGCCACAGGGACCACTCTGCCCAGAACTCCACTCACACCCTCCAACCCCCTAGTCACACAGACACACATTCACACACACACACTACAGTCGTACACACACAGACATGCATTCACATATACACTCACTGACATACAGATACCTACTCACAGGCACACACAGACATGCATTCACATACACACTAATGCAGAGACACACACAGACATTCACACAGAGTCACACTTACACACAGACATGTATTTACACATTCAAATGAATACACACACTAACACACAGAGACACACACAAACACGCACACACAGACATGTAGTCACACACCAGATGCACACACATACACTAACACACAGAGCTGTACTCACGTAGACCACACACATACACACATAGGCATCATCACTACGCTAATGTCTCTCAATGTCCTACGACAGGTGTGCATGGCCTTGCCTTGCACTGAGGTGCCCCTGCAGTATTGGGGTTCCACCGTAGTACTGGGGTCCACTCACCCATAGACCGTGCATCTCCAGCTTCATGCGCAGGAATTTCCCGATGCCACAGGGCCTTTTGCTGGGGAAGATGCTGGTCTGCCCAAAGTCAACGTGGAATCTGGGCAGAGCCAGAATGACCTGCCCCAGGCTTGGGAGCCGAGCATATAACCCCCCTACACACAGCGCCATTCAGACCCTGGCACCCCACCGTTGGGCTCCCTAAAGATGTGTCCATTCTGCTTGACTTAAACACTGTATTCCTGGTTGGTCCTTCAGTGACAGAGGAGGGAGGAAGAGGCTGTGGCTTGCAGGACAGGGGGTCAGGATATGGGCAATGGCTTGGGGACCTCCTACTTGTAAGGAACCAGGGTGGGGTCCTATTGGGTGGACAGGAGACGCTGCAGCCCTGGCCTCACTGCCTCCTGGGATCCTCTGCCACAGGTCCCACCCCGCAGCCCATCCTGGGCCTGCGACCCAAAGCCTGTGCCTCCTGTCCCCTGTCCCTCCCAGTGCACCCTGAGCCCACCCTACCCAGCCCCCGCCACCCCACTCAGCCCCCGCCACCCCTGCTGCACTCCCAGGGCTGACCTTCTTCCCTGCCCAGGCTGGACATCCCGCCTCTCTTGCCTCCCCCTTGACCTCCCTGATGGGACTAAGTGGAGGCTTCTGTTCATGGAAACTGGGGTTAAGGAAGCAAACTACAGGGCCTGGGATCAAGGTCAGGTCCAAGGTCAGGGCTGAGTCAGCCCTGACTTCCTTCCTCCCGCCTCTTCCCCCGGGCATCCAGGCCCTTAGGTGTCAGGAGTTACAGCCTTGCCCTCGCCTCCTGCTCCTCTGGCCGAGGCCAGGGCGGCCCCTTCCTGTCCCCCCTGCCCGTCGTTCGCTCCCCGAGGGCGCAGCAGAAGCACGGGGAACTCCGGACCCCACGAGCCGCCCTGGACGAGGTCGAGCCGCCGCTTCCCCCGGACGCCGCTAGGTGGCGCCGCGCTAACGAGGATCGGGATAGACCGGAGGGGCCGCGCTGCCACCAACCGGGTCCCCACTCCCCAGGTCCTCACTCCCCGGGCCCCAGCCTCGCCCCAAAGCTCAAACACGCACCCGGGGACCCTTCCACCACCCTCCCTCCCCACCCCTGGCATCCTTAGCCCTCGGCAGCTCCCGTGGTCCCAGGGGCCTCTCCGGTCCCTCAGCAGGAGACCTGGAGTGCACGGCCTGTCCATGCCTCTGGGACGCAGGACAAAGTGGACGAATAGGAATCAACCGTGGGGAGGGAGGGGCCACCCAGGAGAATCCCAGTCCACGGAGTAAGGGAGGGTGGCATGCTGAGTGCCAGGCAGAAGGCCTGGCCCAGGCGGTGCTCCCTAAGTGAGGGTGCACCCTCACTTACATCCTTCCAGGATAGTTCCTCTTCACATCCTTCCAGGATAGTTCCTCGCCTAGGCGTTTTCTCCCTCAGTTTGGGGGTAGTGGTTTTTAGGGCCCCGTGTGAGAGTGAGAAGGCTCAAGGGTGCCACTACCCCAAAACCAAGGGGGCAAGGGGCAGACCCCAACTGTACCAGGAGCAAGGAGCTGCTTTAATTTACTCCTCCCAACATGTCTATCAGACATTTTACCAACGAGGAAGATGGGCTCAAAGCCCAAGGTCACATGGGGGTGGATGGCCAAGGCAGGGTTGGAACCCAGGTCTGGCAGATGCCCTTGCCATGCCCTGGGGTGCCCCAACTCTGACCACAATGAGCCCTTCCAGCTCCTTCCCAGCCCAAAACTAAACCCTGAGGTACAGTTACTGGGCCATGCTCAGACGTCCCTGACTCTATGCTCTACCTCTGTCCCTCTGAGACTCCCACTGTCCTACAGCCGCCTTCTGGTCTTTGCAATGGCTGATCGTCCTGCCGGGAAAGGTGTTTCCCCAGCCTCACCAGGGCCCACTCTGGCATCAACTCCTACAGGAAGCCCTCCCTGATTGATCCCTAAGTGGAGGCTTCGGTTGGGTCCCAGCCTCAGGAAACTGGCATCAGAGCCTCCCATGGTCCCGGGCTCAGACACAATAGTGAACTCAGCCAGGTGAAGGAAGAGCTGAGAGCCCACCACCACCACGATGCTGGTCCATCAGCAGCCTGTACCACGCCCCAAACACCCCATTTACAAAGAAACTTTTCAAAGGGCATTTAGGGCAGATGATAAAACTATGGCCCAGAGAGGCCAAGTGACTAGTGCAGAGTCACACAGCAAACCAGAAGAGACTAGACACCAACCAAGATCTGTCACTATATTCATAAAAGAAAAGAAGGCTGGGTGCGGTGTTTCGTGCCTGTAATCCCAGCACTTTGGAAAGTCAAGGGGGGCAGTTCGCTTGAGCCCAGGAGTTTGAGACCAGCCTGGGCAACATAGTGAGACCTCATCTCTACTAAAAATGTAAAAATTAGCCCAGCATGGGGACGTGTGCCTGTTGTCCCAGCTACTCAGGAGGCCGAGGCAGGAGAATTGCTTGAGCCCAAGAGGTGGAGGCTGCAGTGAACCGTGATTGTGCCACCGCACTCCAGCCTGGGTGACAAAGCAAGGCCCTGTCTCTAAAAAGAGAAAGAAAATAAAAGGAAGACCAAAAGCAATGAATTTAAAACACACACACACACACACACACGCATGCATGAGTGCATGCATGTACTTAAGTGGTAGGGCAAAGTGCCGCTGGGGACTGCAGCTGGGAGAGAGGGTGACTCAGTGCCAAGATGCCCTGCACAGGGCCCCATGCTTCTGAGAACAGTCCAGAAGCCGCTCCCAGCATGCAGCTAAAGCCATCCTCTCCTGTGGACACATCCCTGGGGACAGACCCCGTCTGTCATCACCTGGCTTGGGTAACCCAGAAAGCTCTGCCCTCCAGGCACCAGGACAGTGTCACCCATAATGAATGCCCCGGAGCACCTAGGGGTAAGTTGAGCTGGGTCAGGCCGGGCCAGTCCAGGCAGCCCCCAGGGACCCCAAAACCCACTGGCATCTACCTCTCAGGGTCTCAGGCTGAGAGCCATAGGTGCTGGGGGACATTCTGGAAAGTGCCCCCAAGAAGGCTTCACAGAGCAAGTCCTACACTTGGGAGTTGGATCCAGGTTCAGCCCCTGCTCTGCCCTACCTCGGTGTAGCCCTGAGTGCTTCTTTGAGTTTCATTAATACAACCATGGGCTGGGGTGGGTGGGCACGGAGTAGCATGTGCTGGAGAGAGAGAGAGAGAGAGACAGAAAGAAAGAGAAGGCACATGCATATCATACGTATCTTCACACTACTACTTCTTCTCTTTTTTTTTTTTTTTTTTTTTTGAGACAGGGTCTTGCTCTGTTGCCCAGACTGGAGTGCAATGGCATCATTGAACTCCTGGCCTCAAGCAATCCTCCCACCTCGGTCTCCCAAGTAGCTATGACTACAGGCACATGCCACCACACCTGGCTCATTTTTAAAATTTTTTTGTAGACATGGAATCTTGTGCTATGTTGCCCAGGCTGGTCTTGAACTCCTAGTCTCAAGTGATTCTCCTGCCTCGGCCTCCCAAAGTGCTAGGATTACAGGCATGAACCACCCCTGGCTCCTCTCTCTCTCTTTTTCTTTCTTTCTTTCTCTTCTTTGTTCCTTCCTTCTTTTTTTTTTTTTTTTTTTTGAGATGGAGTCTCGCTCTGTCACCCAGGCTGGAGTGCAGTGGTGTGATCTTGGCTCACTGCAACCTCCACCTCCAGGGTTCAAGCAATTCTCCTGCCTCAGCCTCCCCAGTAGCTGGAACTACAGGCACCCGCCACCATGCCAAGCTAATTTTTTTTGTTTTTTTTTGAGACGGAGTCTCGCTCTGTCGCCCAGGCTGGAGTGCAGTGGCGTGTTCTCCACTCACTGCAAGCTCCACCTCCCGGGTTCACGCCATTCTCCTGCCTCAGCCTCCCAAGTAGCTGGGACTACAGGCGCCCGCCACCACGCCCGGCTAATTTTTTGTATTTTTAGTAGAGACGGGGTTTCACCATGTTAGCCAGGATGGTCTCGATCTCCTGACCTCGTGATCCGCCCTGCCTTGGCCTCCCAAAGGGCTGGGATTACAGGCGTGAGCCACTGGGCCCGGCCCCTTCCTTCCTTCCTTCTTTCTCTTTTCCTTTCTCTTTCATGCTTTTTTTTTTTCTTTCTTTCTTTTTTTCTTTTGAGAGCCAGTTGTAAATCATTTACCTGCAAAGGCTGAGAGAGCAGCCTCTTCCTCCTCCAGCCCAGGAAGCCAGCCAGCAGCACATCCAAGCAGCAAGCCTCCCTCCCTGGGTGTCGCTGCCGCCCACCCGGCTGCACAGGGAAAGCTTGTGACATCTGTTCTTCCTCTTGCTTTATTTCTTCGTTTCCTTGCCTAAGCCTGGGAACCTGCGCTGACCCTGCCCTCCCTACCCGCTCTTGACCTCTGCCCCATGGATGTCTGGCCCCAGAGTGTCCCTGGAGGACATCCTCTCTGATATTTTCAGAGAGTCACCTCTGGGCCTCCCGGGGACCATCCACACGAGGGGGTGATGGTTTCTGAGGTTGGACCCCGGGAGAACACAGCAGCAAGCCCTGAGCCTCCAGGACAATCTCCGCACCACTCAGCAAGAGCCCGCGCTGATCAATCAGTGAAACGGGAAGGCAGGGCCATCGCTAATTCAGGCAGCACCAGCATGGAGTTGGCCTAATTTGGAAGTGGCCTCTGCTAAAGCTGGCCTTCGAACCCTCCAAGGGGTAAAAAAAAGAAAAGAAGAGCTTTACTAAGCTATAAGCAGAAGCAGGACTGCAATCGAGCTGCTTCACCTATTTAAGGAAAGTGATCATTTTCAAATGCGCTTAATGCATGAATTCGGGTACACCAAAAACTGATATCCTGATTATGATCTGCCCTTTGTCCCCTAAAGGTGGTGACACTCTCCTTAGCACTACCAGCAGTCAGAATTGCTGCCAGCACTGAGCATTAAATTCCCCATCTTGTGTTTTGTTTTTGTTTTTGTTTGTTTTTTTTTTTGAGATGGAGTCTCACTCTGTTGCCCAGGCTGGAATGCAATGGTGCAATCTTGGCTCACTGCAACCTCCGCCTTCTGGGTTCAAGCAATTCTTCCGCCCCAAACTCCTGAGTAGTTGGAATTACAGGCACACACCACCACGCCTGGCTAACTTTTGTATTTTTAGTAGAGACAGGGTTTTGCCATGTTGTCCAGCTGTTCTCAAACTCCTGACCTCAAGTGATCAACCAGCCTCAGCCTCCCTAAGTGCTAGGATTACAGGCATGAGCCACCATGCCCGGCCAAAACTCCTTTTTAAAGAACATCCTTGGCTGGGCACGGTGGCTCACGCCTGTAATCCCAGCACTTTGGGAGGCCAAGGCGGGTGGATCACCTGACGTCAGGGGTTCAAGACCAGCCTGACCATTATGGCGAAACCCTGTCTCTGCTAAAAATACAAAAATCAATGGGGTGTGGTGGCACATGCCTATAGTCCCAGCTACTTGGGAGGCTGAGACAGGAGAATTGTTTGAACCTGGGAGGCGAGGGTTATAGTGAGCTGAGATCATACCACTGCACTCCAGCCTGGGCGACATAGTGAGATGGTCTCAAAAACAAAAAAACAAAACAAAACAAATTCTGGCCAGGCACAGTGGCTCATGCCTATAATCCCAGCACTTTGGGAGGCCGAGGCAGGAGGATCACTTGAGGTCAGGATTCTGAGACCAGCTGGAGCAACATAGTGAAATCCTGTCTCTACAAAAAAAAAAAAAAAAAAAAAATGCAAAAACTTAGCCAGGCCTGGTGGTGCACACCTGTAGTCCCAGCTACTCAGAAGACTGGGATGGGAGGATCGCTTGAGCCCAGGAGATCGAAGCTGCAGTGAGCCTATGATGATGCCACTGCACTTCAGCCTGGGCAACAGAGCGAGACCTTGTCTCGAAAACATAAAAGAACATCCCGCCATCCATTCCATCAGGCAGCCCTTCTCTCTTTCATGTAGCAATGTTTATGAAAGGACAGCTGTGGCCACAGCCCTGTTGAGTTCACACACAGAGATATTTTCTGTGGCACGGTGCTCCTGTCCTGCCCTTCATGGGGTCTGATTGCAGAGGCTCTGGGAATAGGACGTCACTGGACTGCAAATTAGCACTGGCGCCACGTCGGTCCCACGTCCCGCCGAAGTCTAACTTGACTTCTCTTAGTTGCCACCCCGTCAATGTTTGCCCAGTGAACGTTCACTGGTCCTGCTCACACCCCAAGCGAGTGGCTGGCAGGAAGGCCAGGGCTGTTGGGGAAAGCAAGTAACTGCCTGTTCTGGACGAGGTCAGTGGCTTTTAATTATTTTTCAGCAGAATTCTCTTTACAAGCAAAATCATAGTCAGAGCCTCTGGATGTAAAACAAGAGAGAACAAAACGGCTATAGTTGAATTGGGCCCTGCCTAGCTGCCCCTCCACCTGGGATTTCCTGGATTTTCTCTGGATCTTCAAGTTTTGAAGTCTTTTTTTTTTTTTTTTTTTTTTGAGACGGAGTCTCCCTCTGTCACCCAGGCTGGAGTGCAGTGGTGCGATCTCAGCTCACTGCAACCCCCACCTCCCAGATTCAAGCAATTCTCCTGCCTCAGCCTCCTGAGTAGCTGGAATTATAAGTGCCTGCCGCCATGCCCAGCTAATTTTTTGTATTTTTAGTAGAGACGAGGTTTTACCATGTTGGCCAGGCTGGTCTCAACCTCCTGACCTCAGGTGATCCACCTACCTCGGCCTCCCAAACTGCTGGGATTACAGGCGTGAGCCACCGCGTCCAGCCTAGCTTCGAAGTATCTGGTTTCCACCAGGGCCTGATTCTGCCTTCATCCAGAAACTCAGTCTCGAACTCCTGTGGGTGTAAAAGAAAATATAAGGAACAAAAATTGCTGGTACAGTGGTTCATGCCTGTAACCCCAACACTTCAGGAGGCTGAGGCAGGAGGATCGTTTGGGGCCAGGAGTTGAAGACTAGCCTGGCCTCTTCAAACATAGCAAGATCCTGTCTCTCTCTCTCTCTTTTTTTTTTTTTTTTTTTGAGACAAGGTCTCTCTCTGTCACCCAAGCTGGAGTGCAGTGGGGTGATCTTGACTCACTGCAGACTCGAACTCCTGAGCTCAAGCAATGCTCTTGTCTCAGCCTCCCAAGTAGCTATGACTACAGGCACACACCACCACACCTGGCTAATTTCACTCCTTTTAAAATTTTTTTGTACAGACAGAGTATGGCTATGTTGCCCAGACTGGTCTCGAACTCCTGGCCTCAAGCGATCCTCCCACCCCCGCCTCTCAAAGTGCTGGGATTACAGGCATGAGCCACTGCGCCCAGCCAAAACCCCCATCTCTACAAAAAAGAAAGATTAGTCAGGCATGTGGTGCATGCCCGTAGTCCCAGATACTTGGGAGGCTGAGGCAGGAGGATCACTTGACCCCAGGAGTTCAAGGCTGCACTCCAGCCTGGGCAACAGGGTAAGACCTCCATCTCTAAAATAGAAATAAATAAATAACAAACACTGTGCCAGGTGCAGTGGCTCACGCCTGTAATTCCAGCACTTTGGGAGGCTGAGGCGGGCAGATCATTTGAGGTCAGGAGTTCAAGACCAGCCTGACCAACATGGTGAAACCCTGTCTCTACTAAAATACAAAAATTATCCAGGCATGGTGGTGGATGCCTGTAATCTCAGCTACTCAGGAGGCTGAGGCAGGAGAATCACTTGAACCCAGGAGGCGGAGGTTGCAGTGAGCCAAGATTATCCCACTGCACTCCAACACTGGCGACAGAGTGAGACTCCCTCTCAAAAAAATAAAATAGGGCCAGGCGCTGTGGCTGTAATCCCAGCACTTTGGGAGGCTGAGGTGGGCGGATCACTGGAGGTCGGGAGTTTGAGACCAGCCTGGCCAACATGGTGAAACCCCGCCTCTACTTAAAAAAAAAAAAAAAAAAAAGCCTGGCATGGTGGCACACTCCTGTAGTCCCAGCTACTCGGGAGGCGGAGGCAAGAGAATCACTTGAACCCAGGAGGTAGAGGTTACAGTGAGCCGAGATTGCACCACTGCACTCCAGCCTGGATGACAGAGAGAGACTCCATCTCAAAAATAAATAAAAATAAAATAAAATAAAAATAATAAATTTGGATAAATAAAATTTGGAAATTACAATAATGTCTCCAAAACACCATTTCCTGGGCTCCACCTCCAGCTCCCCAGAGTCCCAGAAAGAAGAATTCTCTTCTTTCGCACCTAACGGCTACCCTCTCCCTCCAAGGCTCCAGGTCAGCCTGGCAGTGATGATTCTGGTTACACCATCTTCCAAACCAATGACTGGGACACTGAGGCCTGCAGAAGACCCCGTTGTCCCTACCAGCACCTCGGACACCAGATTGGACCTAGGAGCCATCTCCCATGACTGTACAAGTGACAATAAATCACTCATTCTTCATTCATTCATTCATTCAATGCTGCCGTGTCCCTGGTGCCCAGTGCAGAGCCAGGGACAGCTGTGAAGGGCGCATTCTCATTGACATGTGCCAGGCTTTGCACTGGGCACCAGGGACATGGCAGTGCCCAGGTAGACAGAGGTGCTGCCTGCATGAAGTGTGAGATGGACTCTGGTGAGGACACGGGCAGTCCCAGCCTGGAGCCACACAGGCATCCATGAGAGCAGGAGGGGAGCTTTGGGGCACATGAAGGGATCTGATTCAATCTGGGAGTCAGGAAAGGCTTCCTGGAGGAAGTGGCCTCTGAGCTGATACCTGGGGAGTTAGCAAGAAGAAGAGGGTACAGGCTGGGTGTGGTGGCTCATGCCTGTAATCCTAATGCTTTGGGAGGCTTAGGCAGGAGAACTGCTTGAGGCCATGTGTTTGAGATCAGCCTGGGCAACATAGCGGGAACCCATCCCCAAAAAAAATTTTTTTAAAGAGGGTGGGTGTATGGCCGGGAGTGGTGGCTCATGCCTATAATCCCTTTGGGAGGCCAAGGCGGGTTGATCACCTAAGGTCAGGAGTTCGAGAACAGCCTGGCTAACATGGTGAAACCCCATCTCTACTAAAAATATGTAAATTAGCCAGGCGTGGTGGCACACATCTGTAATCCCCGCTGCTCGGGAGGCTGAGGCAGAATTGCTTGAGGTAGAGGTTGCAGTGAGCTGAGATCACACCACTGCACTGCTGCACTGCAGCCTGGGCAACAGAACAAGACTCCATCTCCAAAAAAAAAAAAGAGGGCTGGGTGTGGTGGCTCACACCTGTAATCCTAGCACTTTGGGAGGCTGAGGTGGGCAGATTGCCTGAGCTCAGGAGTTCAAGGCCAGCCTAGAAAACATGATGAAGCCCCGTCTCTACTAAAATACAAAAAATTAGCCAGGTGTGGTGGTGGGCGCCTGTAGTCCCATCTACGAGGGAGGCTGAGGCAGGAGAATCGCTTGAACCCGGGAGGTGGAAGTTGCAATGAGCAAAGATCGTGCCACTGCACTCCAGCCTGGGTGACAGAGCAAGACTCTGTCTCCAAAAAAAAAGAGGGTGCAGGTGAAATGGGGTTCCAGCAGAGGAAATGGCACGTGCCAAGGCTCAGGGTGTTGCAGGAGTGTGGGAGCTGGAGTTTGGTGTGGCTTGGAGAGAGAGGTCAAGGTGAAGGTCCAGAATGAGGAAGGCTAGTGAGGGACAATTGGATTTCTAAGGTCCTAGTAGGCAAAGCAAAGAGGGAAACTCGATCAGTCATCACATTCATGGGTCCAAGCAGGTGCTGGGGATATGGACGTTTTTTTCCAAGGACTGAGGCCAGGGAGAGAGGCCTTCTGTGTGCTCCCATAGGTGGGTACAGGGGCAGGGGGAGGGTAGCATTTTGGACAGCATCCCCATGACAGAGGCACGTTGGTAGTCCGGGGCCAAGCAAAGGCTGGTAGAAGTCAATCTGTGAGCGTCCAACTCCCAGGGGTCCCATTCCACCATACCTCGAACTGGTAACATTTGGGATCCTGGAGCAGCAGACGGCCCACCTTGTTCATGGGCAAACAGCCCAGTCCCTATCTTCCGCTGCTTTTCCTCGTCCTTCCTCAAGACACACCTTGTACCAATGTGGCACTGGCCTTTAGCAGGCAACCTTGCCTGAGCCCTGCAGAGGTGCATCCTTGCCTGCACTGGCTGGTTCCCGATGGAGCTGCGGCTGCCACCAACCCCCAGACCCCAGGCCGCCTGCTGGTGCTGCACAATCTCGGCTCACTGCAACTCTGCCTCCCGGGTTCAAGTCATTCTCCTGCCTCAGCCTCCTGAGTAGCTGGGATTACAGGCATGCACCACCACACCCGGCTAATTTTTGTGTTTTTAGTAGAGAAGAGGTTTTGCCATGTTGGCCAGGCTGGTCTTGAACTCCTGACCTTGTGATCCACCCGCCTCAGCCTCCCAAAGTGCTGGGAGTACAGGTATGAGCCACTGCGCCTGGCCTCTCCTATTGTTTAAATGCATCTCTGTATGCCTCCTGACATCCTTTTCTGAGCAAGGCAGGTGCAGCTAACCAAATAAACAAATTCAAAATGACTCCCCACCCACCCACTCCTCCCAGTACTGAGCCATTGTCGAAAGGTGAGTGTCATGAGGCCAGGGTGACTTTATTCCCAGGGGGCCCCAGGCTTCTTGTGCCAATGAACCCAGGCAGACCTGCACCCACTCTGCATATGCCCTGACATCTTAGGGAGGCAAGGCCCCCTTCCCGCCCCAAGCCATCCATTCATACATTCACTCAGTCACTTGTTCAGCAGATGACGGGTCTGAGACTCTAGCTGGCTCACCCCCTGGCTGCCCTGGGCCTAAGGGACATGGACCTCAGCAGCTGACCGATGGGGCCTGTGGGACAGTCTGTCCTCACCCTGGCATGAGGCTTGCTGCAGAGTCCGAAGTCACTGTGTGCCTCCGGGTCTGGCTCTGTGCTGGCAGAGACTGTTCCCTGGAGCAGATGCAGGCTCCCATATGGGGCCTCAGAACCCCAGCCCTGACCACTGTCTGTAGCCTCTGTCACCTGCTCCTACACAGGCATCTCCAAGGCCTCCCCTGCAGACACAGCTCCAACCTCCGCAGGCATCGGGCCAGGGCTCCCTGCAGGGTGGCCATCACCCCAGCGGGCACCAACCTCCTTCCTCTTCAGAGCTGCCCCAGGTCTCCAGGGACTGGATCCAAGGCTCTTGGGTCTTAGAGAGGACTGGAGACGCCCTGTCCTTCATCCCCTCCTCCTGCCTCAGCGCAGCCCTGGATCCTCAGATCCTTCCCCAGGATAAGAGATGGTGGTAGAAGTGAAAGCTCCATTTCTCCTTCATGCCAATAGGCAGACAGACAGACAGACAAAAAGGCAAGCAAATAGGCACGCAGACAGACAGGCAGATGGGTAGGCAGACAGACGGGCAGGTAGGCAGGCAGATAGATGGACAAGCGGGCAGGCAGACAGGCAGGCAGACAGACAGGCAGGCAGACAGGCAGGCAGACAGACAGGCAGGCAGACTGGCAGACAGTCAGGAAGATTGTCAGGGAGACACAGAGACAGGCAGATAGGCAGGTGGGCAGGGAGACAGGCAGATGGGCAGACAGGCAGACAGAAAGCAGACTGGCAGGCAGACCGGCAGACAGATGGACAGGCAGACAGACAGGCAGACTGGCAGGCAGACAGGCAGACAGACAGGCAGACAGATGGACAGGCAGACCCACAGACAGGCAGACTGGCAGGCAGACAGGCAGACAGATGGGTAGGTGGGCAGGGAGACAGGCAGATGGGCAGGCAGAAAGAAAAACAAGCAGACAGACGGACAGGCAGACAGGCATGCACAAAGACAGGCAGACAGACAGGAGGCCAACAGACAGGTGGTCAGAGCTGCAAAACTCCCAGGCCAAGCAGAGACATTTTGACAGAACTGGGTGGTGGGTTTCCCAGGGCCCTCTCCACCGTGGTGATGAGCAGTGGCTCAACCCCCCACTGGAAGGTGGAGAACAAAGACCAGGCAAGGGGGCCACCTGGTCCTTACCCTGGTCACCCCAGCCATCACCCCCTTGGGGCCCCGCTGACCCATGAACTCTCCGTGGCTCCCGGAGGCGCCATCACCCCCATCTTAGGGGAGGGCGCCTCGCGGGGCCGAGAGTACGGAAAGAGTGCAGTCTTATTGTGCACTTTTTCTTAAGTCTGCGATAAGCTCCTTCTATTAGACTATAGATCTCGTCACATAAAATAGATTTGTGGACTCGCAGCCAGGGAGAGCCACGTTCTGGAGCGGCGGAAACGGCTCATTTTTCCCTCTCTTCCGAGAGTAACTGATGGTCATGAATTTTTTACCCAAATGTCGCCACTAAAGATGTCACCAGCCTCCCTCCCCTGGAGATTTTACGATCTGGCTCTAATGGGGTGGGGGTGGGGGGCCTGGGGAGAAGGGACTGGTGTGACCTGGGGCTGCAAAAAGGATTCAATGTCATCCGGTGGGGCGGTGTGGAATCAAAGGGGTCAGAGGCTGGGGTGTTGATGCCGGGTGACAATAGCAGTTCTGTTTACTGAGCAGTTACTGCGTGCCAGACATGTCATCCACCCTCTCTGGCTGAAGTTCTTGATGCAAATAAGATAACATGAAGTAGCTGGGCCAAGATGTAAGCCATACACTTGCCTTCTCACCTGTAAGGAGAGAATAACTCTTCTTTATTTTTTATTTTTTATTTTATTTTATTTTATTTTATTTTTTGAGACGGAGTTTCACTCTTGTTGCCCAGGCTGGAGTGGGCAATGGCGTTATCCTGGCCCACCGCAACCTTCGCCTCCCAGGTTCAAGCGATTCTCCTGCCTCAGCCTCCCAAGCAGCTGGGATTACAGGCACGCGCCACCACTCCCAGCTAATTTTGTATTTTTAGTAGAGACGAGGTTGCTCCATGTTGGTCAGGCTGGTCTAGAACTCCTGACCTCAAGTGATCTGCCCACCTTGGCCTTCCAAAGTGCTGGGATTACAGGCAAGAGCCACCGTGCCTAGCCTTTTTTTTTTTTTTTTTTTTTTTAAAGAGAGAGAGGGTCTCGCACTGTCACCCAGGCTGGAGTGCAGTGATGTAATCATAGCTCACTGTAGCCTCAAACTCCTGGGCTCAAGTGATCCTCCCACCTCCGCCTCCCGAGTAGCTGGGACCACAGGTGCAAGCCACCACACCTGGCTAATTATTTAATTATTTGTAGGAAGGACAAGGGCTTGCTATGTTGCCCAGGCTGGCATTAAACTCCTGGACTCAAGTGATTCTCTCTCCTCGGCCTCCCAGAGTGCTGGGATTATGGACACGAGCCACCACACCTGGCTGGGAATAACTCTTTTGCAAGAATCTGTGTCAAAGTCCTTCGGCAAGGCTACACTCCAGGAAAATGGGATGCTGGCTTTGGCAAGGCGTGTTTTCTGTTTGGGTCACTCATTAGGGAAATACCTACAGCCATTGTGGGAGAGGGGATGAAATTAGGACTGGAAATAGCCACTGTCTCCCTGCTCATGGAATCCCAGCCAGCCTCCCCGATCAGGAAGGGTGAAGTCCATGCCGGGAGGGCCTGACCAACACCTGAAGTACCAGGAGAGCTGGAGCCATAGACTCGTCACCCTCTGTGGAAGGACGGGGAGCCGGATTGAATGAGAGGGTCCTGGGAAACAAACAGAAAGAGAAGATCCAGGTGTAGGAAGAATGTTTTTGAGGGACGTTACCCCCAAACATCCAGGCTGTCAGGGCCTGCTCCCCTCGGACGGTGCAGAGCAAGGAGAAGGTCAGACAATGGCCCTGTCATCCTCCCACACCCTGAGCTATAGAGTTAAATAACAGCGGCACCTCCATCACAGCCCAGGGTCTATTTGGTTTGCAGGGACTGGCACCAAGCAACAGACACTCGAGGAAGGGGTGCTACTTCCTGATCAGCAGAGAAGGGACTAAAGAAATGCTCCTGGCCGGGCACGGTGGCTCATGCCTGTAATCCCAGAACTTTGGGAGGCCGAGGTGGGTGGATCATCTGAGGTGAGGAGTTGAGCAACATGGCAAAATCCCATCTCTACTATACAAAAATCAGCCAGGCATGGTGGTGTATGCTTGTAATCCCAGCTACTTGGGAGGATAGGCAGGAGAATCGCTTGAACCCGGGAGGCGGAGGTTGCAGGAAGCTGAGATCGCACCGTTGCATTTCAGCCTGGGCGACAGAGTAAGACTCTGTCTCAAAAAAATAAAAATAAATAAAAAAACAAAGTCCTCTTTCCCAGGGTGAGGAGGCACAGCCTGGGGGAGAGGGAGGGAGTTTGCATGGAGCCCATGGGAGGGGGCAGCAAGACTGAGGGATGGGGGGCAACGGAGGAGACACATCTAGCGCCAAGTCCCAAGAGGGGACTCGGGAAATGTCCAGGGATTGATTGACACTTTACAAGACTCAAACACGTTGCACGTGGCACTCCCCAGATTATTGCCCTATAAATGAGCATGCAGCACGTTGACTGATTCATGACCGGGAGGAATCCAGCCCGAGACAAGTAAACAGACGACTGCAGTACCGCCCAATAACGCTAATAGGTGCTTTGAGAGAAGTGAGTTCAGGGTTCGCTTTCCAAGCTCAGGGTTAGTGACTGGCTTGCTGGGCAAATTACTCACTCTGCCTGGGGGCAAGGAGATGTCCAGGAAGGCTTCCTGGAGGAGGGGACAACTCAGCTAATAACCTTTAAGAGCATCAGGAGTGCAATTCTCTTGTTGGCAAGAGAGTGATTAATACCGGAGGTGGGTCCACTGTGTGGAGGAGAGAGTGGAGGGACAGTGAGAGAGGAGAAAAAGTTAGGGACAAGCTCAGAATCTCTTGGAGCTAGAGCGTTTTTTCTTTTCTTTTCTTTTTTCTTTTTTTTTTTTTTTTTTTGCCCGACCGCGGCTCACTGCAATCTCTGCCTCCCAGGTTCAAGCAATTCTCCGGCTTTAGCCTCCTGAGTAGCTGGGATTACAGACCCATGCCACCATGCCGGGCTAATTTTTGTATTTTTAGTAGAGATGGGGTTTCACCATGTTGGCCAGGCTGGTCTCCAACTCCTGACCTCGTGATCCGCCCCTCTCGGCCTCCCGAAGTGCTGGGATTACAGGCGTAAACCACCATGCCCAGCTGGGAGCAAGAGTTTTATCTTGAAAAATACATGCAACTTTTCCATCCTGCTCCGTAATACAGTGTTGGTTTTTGTTTTGGGGTTTTTTTTTTTTTTGAGAAAGGGTCTCCCTCTGTCTCCTAGGCTGGAGAACAGTGGCGCCAGCACGGTTCACTGCAGCCTCAACCTCCCAGGCTCAGGCAATCCTCCCACCTCAGCCTCCCGTGTAGCTGGGACCATAGGTGTGCACCACCACTCATCACGCCAGGCCAATTTTTAATTTTTTTGTAGAGATAGAGTCTTACCAGATTGCCAAGGCCGGTCTCGAACTCCTGGGCTCAAGTGATTCTCCTGCCTCAGCCTCTCAAAGTGCTGGGATTACAGGCATGAGCCACCATGCCCAATCAGCGTTGGTTTTCATGTAAAAACAAGTTTTCTTTTTTTTTTCTTTTCTTTTTTTTTTTTTTTTTTTGAGACATAGTCGCTCTGTCACCCAGGCTGGACTGCAATGACTGCAATGGCTCACTGCAACCTCCGCCTCCTGGGTTCAAGCAATTCTCCTGCCTCAGCCGCCTGAGTAGCTGGGATTACAGGCATGTGCCACCACACCTGGCTAATTTTCACATTTTTAGTAGAGACAGGGTTTCACCATGTTGGCCAAGCTGGTCTCAAACTCCTGACCTCAGGTGATCCACCCGCCTCAGCCTCCCAAAGTGCTGGGATTACAGGCGTGAGCCATTGCACCTGGCCTAAAAACAAGTTTCCTAATTACTTACCACATATGAGTAGACAGGTCAATGGAACAGGAAACAAAGCCCCAAAACGTACACCAAAACATACTGGAATTTAGCATATGATAAAGAGGGCCTTACATCAGTGAGGTAAGCATGGGCTTTTTAATAAATGGTGTTGGTAAAACCAGGAAACCACCTGGAAACAAATAAAACTGAATCTGTTCACCAGAACACAAAAACAAATTCCAAATGGGCCCAAGATTTAGATGTAAACATTAAAATCATAAGAGAACCAGAAGAAATATGAATGAATCCCTTTATAACTTTGGATTGGGGACCATCTTCCAATGACTTAAAATCCAAAAACCAAGGAGGGAGAATAGTGAGCATTTAAGTTGACGATGATGATGATGATGATGATGATGATGATAATAATAATAATAATGGGGCCAGGCACGGTGGCTCACGCCTGTAATCTCAGCACTTTGGGAGGCTGAGGCAGATGGATAACCTGAGGTCAGGAGTTCAAGACCAGCCTGGCCAACATGGCGAAACCCCGTCTCTACTAAAATTACAAAAAAATTAGCCAGGCGTGGTGACATGTGCCTGTAATCCCAGCTACTCAGGAGGCTGAGGCAGGAGAATTGCTTGAACCTGGGAGGCAGAGGTTGTAGTGAGCTGAGATCATGCCACTGCACTCCAGCTTGGGCAACGAGAGCAAAACTCTGTCTCAAAAAATTAATTAAATTAATTAATTAATAACAATAATGAACAACTTCTACATGACAAAGAACATCATATGAAAAGTAAGTCAAAAGATAAACAGGGAGAAAATATTTGCAACTCATATTACAGCCAAGGGGCTGCTCTCCCTAATATGTAAAAAGTTCTTACAAAAAAAGAGAAAAAACAGCAAAAATCTGGTAGAAAAATGGGCAAAGGATTTGAACAGAGCATTCCAAAGAAAAGAAATATAAGTGGGCTTTAAACATATGAAAATGCTCAACCTTATTCACATTAAGAGAAAAATGGGCCTCGGTGGTGGCTCACACCTGTAATCCCAGCACTTTGGGAGGTTAAAACAGGAGGATCACTTAAGCCCAGAAGTTTGAGATCAGCCTGGGTAAAAATCTCATCTCTACAAATATTTTTTTTTAAAAAGTGAGCCAGCATGGTGGCACATGCCTGTAGTCCCAGCTACTCAGGAGGCTGAGGCAGGAGGTTTGCTTGAGCCCAGAAGGTAGAGGTTGCAGTGAGGTGAGGTTGGGCCACTGCACTCCAGCCTGGGCAACAGAGTGAGACCTGTCTCAAAAAAAGAAAAGAGTGAGAGAAATGAATTATACACCACACCAGAATACCATTTCTTACCTATCAGATAGGCCAAAATCCAAAATTATGCCAACACGGTCCAAGGATGAGGCTATTGTGTAGGCAAACAGGCTGTCTGGTATGTTGCTGGTGGGAATGCAAAATGATACAACCCCCAGTGGCAAGTGATTTAGTAATTCTTATCAAAGTTACAGATGCATTCACCCTATGGCCTGTCAGTCTCACTTCTGGGAATTTGTTCAACAGTTTCACCTTGAACATGTAAGAAATGATGTACATATAAGCTTAATCATTGCAGCTGCGTGTAACAGCAGAAAGCTGGCAGCAATCCAGTTGTTTCACACATTATGCAAAAAGACAGTGAAATAAATCATGGTACATCCACACAATGAAATACTATGAAGCTGTTGAAAAAGGAGGAGGAGGAGAAAGAGGAAGAGGAGGTGGGAGAGGGGAAGAAGAGGAGGTGGGAGAGGGGAAGAAGAGGAGGTGGGAGAGGGGAAGAAGAGGAGGAAGAGGAGAAAGCTCTCTGTACACTGACGTGAAAAGATCTCCCAGATAGAATATTGGGTAAAAACACAAGGAGTAGAACACCATAGGCTGGTGGGGTGTCTCATGCCTGTAATCCCAGCACTTTGGGAGGCTGAGGCAGGAGGAGCACTTGAGCCCAGGAGTTCGAGACCAGCCTGGGCAACATAGCGAGACCTCGTCTCTGCAAAAAATCTTTTAAATTAACTGGCATGGTGGCTCACACCTGTAGTCCCAACTACTTGGGAAGCTGATGTGGAAGGATTGCTTGAGGCTGGAAGGTCAAGGCTGCAGTGAGCCGTGATCATGGAACTGCACTCCAGCCTGGGTGACAGAGCAAGGTGCTGTCTCAAAAAAAATAAAAATAGGCTGGGTGCAGTGACTCACGCCTGTAATCCCAGCACTTAGGGAGGCTGAGGCAGGTGGATCACCTGAGGTCAGGAGTTCGAGACCAGCCTGGCCAATATGGTGAAACCCTGTCTCTACTAAAAATACAAAAATTAGCTGAGCATGATGGTGGGCGCCTCTAATCCCATCTACTGGGAAGGCTGAAGCAGGAAAATCACTTGAACCTGGGAGGCGAAGGTTGCAGTGAGTTGAGATTGTGCCACTGCAGTCCAGCCTGAGTGACAGATTGAGACTGGGTCCCAAAAAATAAAAATAAAAATAAATAAAAAGAACAGCATCTATGTCAGCAAATACAGATTGCTTTATGCATTTGCATAAAGAAATACTAGAAGGATACACAAGAAACTAATTGTTCCTCTAGGGATCAGGGGGATGAGATCCCTGGGACATGGATAGTGGGACTTGTGATCAATGCCTTTTCATAGCAGTTTGGACATCAAACCGTGTGAACACGTTACATATCCACACTTTTGTAATGATATTAACATAAACAACTTACCAAGAAAGTAAACATCGATATTTATCAGGTATAGGTCTGGTGGTTTGTTCATCCCTGAATACCAAGTCCTAGATCCGTGGGAACTTGCCCCCCATTTTGGGGGAAACAGCAATGGGGAGCCATTGAAAGTCTCTGAGCAGGGCAGGCACATGGTGAACCCAAGAAAGCCCATAGCCCTGCAGCCAGTGCTCAGGGCCAACGGACAGCTGCAGGGCCAGGAGACCTATGGCTGCGGCAATAGGGGCAGCTTTGGATGAAAGCGGAACTTCCTTGGGGGCTCAAGCCCCCATGCACCCCCGTATCCAATGTCCAAGCTGCCCTGGAAGCAGCTTATCGCTCAGCTCTTGCCTTCTGCTTCCTACATAGGGAGGAGATTTCTACGATCGGGAGAGAGTCGCCACCCGACAGGGCTCAAGGAAGTCCACAAGAGCCGGTTTCCAAGACCTGGGGCTCGGGCTGGGCTGGCTGAGCCCAGGCCCCTCAACCATGGCAAGTTGCTGAGAAGCCCTGCATGGCAGCTCTGATACCCAATGGGGACCTAGTGGGTGTCCCTCTTCTCCCTTTCAAAATGAAGACATCCTTCCAGCTGCAGCTCAGGTATAAGTGAAGACAGAGGGACTCTTAGGATCACTCTCCACACCCCACCTCCTTCAGGAAGCCTTCCTGGGCCATCAGGAAGGTGGAACACCTCTTCAGCCTCCGTCTCCTGGACCAAAACTTGCCCTGCTGCCCTCTCTGAGTCCTCCGTCCAGGGCTGCGACCCTTGATCCTGACTTCACACCACCCCATGACCAGCCCCCCAGCACTGGCATGCTAGTCCTTCATCTGCAGCTCCCAGCCCCTCACTTTTCCTGCCCCTGCGTGGGAGCTTGTCCATACAAACATTTTGCAAACTGTAAAGGGCTGCGTACCGACACACACTTTGCAAACTGTAAAGGGCTGTGCACTGACAAGCACTTTGCAAACTGTAAAGGACTGTGCACCCACAAGCACTTTGCAAATACTAAAGGGCCATGTACCGGCAATGTCTCCTGAGGTTAGGAGGAGAGGGAGGGAGAGGAGAAAGCCTCTGACTGTGGTTCTCCACCACAGGCCTGGGTTTTACTGCCCTCATGAAATGCTGTGTTTGCTTGGCATCCCACCCGGTGGCTTGTACACACCTGTACGCGGAAGGCTGTAATTTTGCAGCATTAATCACAGGTAGGATCACACCCAAGTTCCTGGCACTCCACTCCCCAGGGAAGGCTGGCCAGGCCATCGCCTTTGTGTTCCAATTATGCTGTCTTTTATTGCTTTTTTTTTTCTTTTTTTCTTTTATTTTTTTGAGATGGAGTCTCACTTTGTCGCCCAGGCTGGAGTGCAGTGGCGCGATCTCAGCTCACTGCAACCTTAAGTGATTCTCCTGCCTCAGCCTCTCGAGTAGCTGGGATTACAGCTGCCAGCCAACATGCCCGGCTAATTTTTGTATTTTTGTAGAGATGGGGTTTCACCATGTTGGCCAGGCTGATCTCGAACTCCTGACCTCAGGTGATCCGCCTGCCTCCCAAAGTGCCGGCATTACAGGCATGAGCCACCATGCCCGGCCTTATTGCTCTTTTAACGATAACAGAAACACTTAAAGAGGCAGGGTCTGAGGGTGAAAAATGACATGCAAAAAAGCCACGCAGTGCCACTGCACTTGGTGCCTAGAGGAAGTTCTGTGTCTGGACAGAGCACTCCCCATAGGCGGGTGTGAAGAGGCTGTGTGAGGTAGTGGCTAGCACATGGGCTCTGGCATCCTACAGGCCTGAGTTCAAATTGTGGTTCTCGTGCCAACCAGCTGTGTGACCCCAGGCAAGTGACTTGCCCTCTCTGAGCCTCCATTTCCTAATCTCTAGAACAGTATATTGAAGACAAAGGACTGAAATGACTGTGGGGAGAGGCTGCTACTTAGTAGACCTTTGTCAATGCCAAGTCCTCCCAGGTCCTCCCATAGCTAGTGCTGTCTGTTTCTCCCACCAATTCATGTCATTTCCTACAGGTGTTCACTCACTGCTATGCACGCGGTAGGCACGCAGGGTGGCCGAAAGAGCGTGGGCTTTGGAGTTGATTTTTCTTTTCTCTTTCTTTTCTCTTTTCTTTTCTTTTTTTCTTTTCTTTCGGAGTCTTGCTCTGTCACCCAGGCTAGAGCGCAATAGTGTGATCTCAACTCACTGCAAACTCCGCCTCCCAGGTTCAGGTGATTCTCCTACCTCAGCCTCCTGAGTGGCTGGGATTACAGGTGCCTGCCACCACGCCCAGCTAATTTTTGTATTTTTAGTGAAGACAAGGTTTCACCATGTTGGCCAGGCTGGTCTCCAAATCCTGACCTCAGGTGATCCACCCACCTCAGCCTCCCGAAGTGCTGGGATTACAGGCGTGAGCCACCGCACCTGGAGATTTTTCATCTATTCAGTAAATATTAACTTCCTGTGGCCAGGGTGCTGGGGATCTGGCCCCACACAGACGGTGTAGGAAGGTGTCCCTTGGCCCATGCCTTCCTGATGCTGTGCCCTGGGCTGGGGGAGGAGTGAGGCAGGCGCAGGAGGAGAGCAACACATGCAAAGGTCCGGAAGTGAGACAGAGGGGCTTTGGGAACAGTAGACTGGAGTGTGCAAGGGAGGGCGGGAGATAGGAGGCCCAAGGCCAGATCCTAAAGGGCCTTTGCACCTGGGCTATGGAGTCCGAGCTCCATCCAGAGCACATAAGGAGCCACCAGAAGGACTCAAAGTGCTTTGATGCGCTAAGGGGAAATGTGGGTTACGAGGCCAGGACTGGAGGCAGAGGGTTGCTAAGAGGTTGCAGTTGTGGACCAGTTTCAAAAGATGGATGGGGGCCAGGCACAATGGCTCATGCCTGTAATCCCAGCACTTGGGGAGGTCAGGAGTTCGAGACCAGCCTGGCCAACATGGTGAAACCCCGTCTCTACTAAAAATACAAAAAAATGGCTGGGCGTGGTGGCGGGCGCCTGTAATCCCAGCTATTCAGGAGGCTTCAGCAGGAGAATCGTTTGAGCCCAGGAGGCCGAGGTTGCAGCAAACAGAAATCACACCACTGTACTCCAGCCTGGGTGACAGAGGGAGATTCCATTAAAAAAAAAAAAAAAAAAAAAAAAAGATGGATGGGAACCAAATCTGGGGTTACTTTTTTTTAGAGACAGAGACTTGCTCTATCACCCAGGCTGGAGTGCAGTGGTGCAATCACAGCTCCCTACAGCCTTGACCTCCCGGGCTCAAATGATCCTCCTACCTCAGCCTCCTGAGTAGCTGGGACTACAGGCATGCGCCACTGAGCTGGGCCGGGGTAACTTTGTGTCCCTTCTTGGCCATTTACCAGCTGTGAGACCTTAGGCACGTGATTGACGTAACTCCCAGCCACGTTTCCTTGTTCCTAAATTGCAATAGTGATGCTTGGTTCCCCAGGTAGCAAGATTTAATAGAGATTAAAAGAGGGGCTAACCAGGGGTGGTGGCTCATGCTTGTAATCCCAGCACTTTGGGAGGCTGAGGTGGGTGGATCACCTGATGTCAGGAGTTTGAGGCCAGCCTGGTCAACATGGTGAAACCCCATCTCTACTAAAAATACAAAAAATTAGCCGGGCGTGGTGGCGCACACCTGTTATCCCAGCTACTCGGAAGGCTGAGGCAGGAGAATCACTTGAACCTGGGAAGGGGAGGTTGCAGTGAGCCAAGGTCGTGCCATTACACTCCAGCCTGGGCAACAAGAGAGAGACTCCATCTCAAAAAATACAAAAATAATAAAAGAGGGGCTATACCATACTTAATAAATAATTGCATAGCTAAATAAATGGGGACAGAAGGACCGCTCTTTCATACAGTAGAATTCTGATTAATACGTGTACAAGAAAAGAAGGAAATAGGAAAGTCACCAGTAGACAATGATTGCGGCAAATGATATCACCAATGGATGCTAAAATTGATGGATGAAAGTTTAAGCAGAAACAGGATGTGCCTGGTCTCAAAGTATCACCCCAAAATAATGATTAACTAGCAAGAGAAGGGAGATAGTAACTGTACAGGGAGAAACCCCTGTAATCAGTGAGCAAGACTCATACCGCAAGATGCGTGCAGACTGCACTGAGATGGACGTGATGTTATCTTTGTGATATTCTCACCCAAAATGCATACACTCGCTCTGAGCAAGAGAATGCACTGGACAAACTCAAAATTGAGGGAAATTGGACAAAATAGCTGATTGGGGTTAGTCTTCAAAAGTGACTTCTGGCCGGCCGCGGTGGCTCACACCTGCAATCCCAGCACTTTGGGAGGCTTAGGCAGGCAGATCACCTGAAGTCAGGAGTTTGAGATCAGCCTAGCCAACATGGCAAAACCCTGTCTCTACTAAAAATACAAAAATCATCTGGGCGTGGTGGCTCACATCTGTAATCCCAGCTACTTGGGTGGCTGAGGCAGGAGAATCGCTTGAACCCAGGAGGTGGTGGTTGCAGTGAGCCGAGATGGCACCACTGCACTCCAGCCTGGGTGACAGAGCAAGACTCCGTCTCAAAAAAAAAAAAAAAAAAATTGACTTCCAGGCTGGGCACAGTGGCAGTGGCTCATGTCCATAATCCCAGCACTTTGGAAGCCTTAAACAGGAGCATTGCTTGAGCCCAGGAGTTCAACACCATCCTGGGCAACATAAGGAGACACCGTCTCTACTAAAAAATAAAAATAAAAAAATAGCCTAGCATGGTGGTACATGCCTGTGGTCCCAGCTACTCAGGAAGCTGAGGTGGGAGGATTGCTTGAGGCCAGGAAGTGGAGGCTGCAATGAACTATTATTGTGCCACTGCACTCCAGCCTGAGCAACACCGTGAGACCCTGTCTCAAACAAGACAAAAAAAATGACTTCCAAAGTGTCAAGGTTATGAAAGAAGAAAGACTGAGGAGCTACCACCAACAGCAGGAGGTGAAGGAGAAATAACAATTACATGCAACATGGGATCCTGAGAGCAGGATCCTGAGACAGAATAAAGAGAGCCATGAAAAAACCAGTGAAATTCAAATAAACACGCTTTGCAGTTTTCTTAATGGTATTGCACCCGCGTTAATCTGCTTCTGATCATTGCACTGTGTTTATATAAGACATTAACTTTAGGGAAAGCTGGGTGTGACCTATACAGAAACTCTATTTGTACAACTTTTCAGTAAATCTAAAATTATTAATAATTTAAAATAAAAAAGTTTGTTTATTTTTTTAAAAGGACTATATCAGTTATCAGTTGTTCTTAGCCTCAGAGACACACTTGATCACCAAGAGGCCAAGAGAGTTGTGTGTCTTGCTTTTATTTATTTATTTTTTTTAGAGATAGGATTTTGCTACATTGCCCAGGCTGGTCTCAAACTCCTGGCCTCAAACAATCCTCCTGCCTCGGCCTCCCAAAGTGCTGGGATTACAGGTGTGAGCCACAGTGCTTGGCCCCCAAGAGAGGTTTTTAATACTGTGTCCTGGCCCCTCCTGGGATCAGTTGAACCAGTATCTTGGGAGAGGCCCAGGCATGGTTAGTTATTAAAAGTCCCCAGGCGATGTTCATGGCAGCCTCTGTTGAAGGGTGGGCTATATGTAAATTACTTGGCCCAGAGTAGGCTCTTTTTTTTTTTTATTTTTTGGGACAGGGTCTAACCCTGTTGCCCAGGCTGGAGCACAGCGGTGCAATCTCAGACTCTCTGCAGCCTCAAATTCCTGGACTCAAGCAATCCTCCCACCTCTGCCTCCTGAGTAGCTGGGACTACAGGCATGCAACGTCTCACCTGGCTAATTTTTTTTTTTTTTTTTTTTTTTTTTTTTTTTGTAGAGATGGAGTTTTGCCATGTTCCCCAGACTGGTCTTGAACTCTTGAGCTCAAGCGATCCACTCACCTCAGCCTCCCAAAGCTACAGGCATGTGCCACCATGGCTGGCCTGGTTCTTCAATAAATGATCATTCCCCAATATAAATGCGTGGGTTCATCACCTGACATCTTCATGCACTCACAGACTACTGAGCACCTACTACGTGCCAGGCACTGTGAGACACAGCAGGGATGCCACGGTGGGCAAGAAAGACAAGGTCCTCATATTCCAGAGCGGGGTGGGGACAAGACAAAGAGTAAATGCGTGAAATGAACACACATGGGACTTTACAAAAAAGGAGACTTTAATGGAAATAAATGGATATGATAGGGAGTAACTGGGGATGGAGGTGCAAGCTCCATTAGATGGAGTAGTTCAGGGGGACATCCTGGAGGAGGTGACATTTTAGCTGACAGTTAAATTGGAATGATGAGAAAGATGGAACCATAAGAAGAGCCGGGGAGAGGCTAGATTTTCTGTGCAATGGAAAGACTCCAGTGATCATTGAAGGGATGAAGGGCAAGGCAGGGATGTTCTTTGATCTGATTTTGTTTTTGTTTTTGTTTTTAAGACGGAGTCTCGCTCTGTCACCCAGGCTGGAGTGTAGTGGCATGATATCAGCTCACTGCAACCTCCACCTCCCGGGTTCAAGTGATTCTCTCACCTCTGCCTCCTGATAGGCTGAGACTACAGGCGACCGCCATCACACCCGGCTAATTTTTGTACTTTTAGTAGAGACGGGGTTTCACCATGTTGGCCAGGCTGGTCTTGAACTCCTTTCCTCAAGTGATCCACCCACCTTGGCCTCCCAAATTGCTGGATTTACAGGTGTGAGCCACCACACCCAGCCTCATATATATATATTTTTTTTTAATTATTATTTTTTAGAGACATTCTGTCATCCAGGCTGGAGTGCAGTGGTACAATCATAGCTCACTTCAGCCTCCAACTCCTGGGCTCAAGTGATATCCCAACCTCGGCCTCCCAAAGTGCTGGGATTACAGGCACAAGCCACTACACCCGGCCTGATTTAGGATTTTTAAAGATTACTCTGGAAAGCAAAAAGGTTACTCTGGCTGCCAGAGGGAGGCTGATCCATGGGGGATGAGTTAGGAGGCTCTAAGATCTGTACAGGAGAGAGATGATGGTGGCCTAGACCAGAAAGGCGGTGACAGAGGAGGAGTTGAACACATTGAAACTGGCACCCCGTTGAGCTAAGGTTTGGGGTAAGCAGTGCCCTGGCCGCCTAGCTCCTCAGCAGAGCAACTGCCCTTTCATTTATTATCATTATTATTATTATTGAGATGGAGTCTTGCTCTGTCACCCAGGCTGGAGTCCAGTGGTGCAATCTCAGCTCACTGCAACCTCCACCTCCTGGATTCAAGCGATTCTCCTGCCTAAGCCTCCCAAGTAGCTGAGATTACAGGTGCCCACCACCACACCTGGCTAATTTTATACATTCAGTAGAGACAGGGTTTCACCATGTTGGCCAGGCTGGTCCTGAACTCCTGGCCTCAAGTGATCTACCCACCTCGGCTTCCCAAAGTGCTGGGATAACAGGCGTGAGCCACTGTTCCTGGCCAGCAACTGCCCTTTCAAATCCAGCCAGTGCCTACTTGTTAGCACCTATCGCATGCCAGTCCCCCAGCCCAGCATCATCATGGCCACAGGCTCCCCTCCTGCAGTCACCTATATGCCTGAATATGTCACATCCTACAGTCACCCTGTAAGCCACATGCTCCCGGAGTCCCTAATACTGATGGCAGAACTAAAGCTCAGAGAGGAGAAGACACTCAGCCAACATCACACAGCTTGTGGAACCCAGGACCGCCTGTCTCGCTGCCCCAGGCTGGTTCCCCAGTCAGGACCCACCACTTCCTCTGAGCCTGGAGGATGAGGGGAGGTGTGGCAGAAAGCCACCCTAGTGCTCCGAGCAAACAAGAGCAGGATTGATCTCCAGAGCCAAGCTGAGCCCACGCAGCCGAAGATGGCAGCACTGTCATCTCCAGGGTGCCTGGGCCTCAGCCCAGAGACATAGTTCTACCTGCCCAGCCTGATCCCTGAATTCCTAGACATCCCAGCCCAGGAAAGCCAGGTTCCCAGGAAAGCAATTCTTACTAAGGTGTGAATGGCTGATAGCCAGTCCTTTCCTGAAAGGGAGTGACAGCATGGGGACACTGAGCTCCAGAAGCAAAAGAAAGGGGAAGGTACTAAAAATAAAATCTTTGGCCAGGTGTGGTGGCTCACGCCTGTAATCCCAGCACCTTGGGAGGCTGAGGCGGGCAGATCACTTGAGGTCAAGAGTTTGAGACCAGCCTGGCCAATATGGTGAAACCCCGTTTCTACTACAAATACAAAAATCAGCTAGGTGTGTTGGCAGGCGCCTGTAATCTCAGCTACTCAGGAGGCTGAGGTAGGAGAATCGTTTGAACCTGGGGGGCGGAGGCTGCAGTGAGCCAAGATCACACCACTGCACTCCAGCCTGGGAGACAGAATGAGACTCCGTCTCAAAAAAAAAAAAAAAAAAAACTTAGCCCCTTTTTTATTTGACATCCTCTTCACAGCTGGAGCTCCTCGGGGCTCAGTTATTAGCTGCAAACTCCTCCACTTAACTCCTCAAATCAGCAACAGATGGAGGAACTCAACTTTCAGCCCAGCCCCACCTAATGCTGGAGTCCTGTCAACAGTGGACAATTGTCCCCTCCTGGCTTGAACACCTCCAATGACCAACCCTTATAATGTTCATTTAAAAACCTAGTGTTATTTAACAACATTGCTATTAGAAAGTCCCTTTGCACGTGTGAGCACAAAGCAGTAGGTATAAAGCAAACACAGCTGGAACTATTGGTTTCCCTTTTACAGATGGGGAAACTGAGGCACCAGGAGGTGAAGGCATTGCCCGAGGTCACCCATGAAAGAATGGAGCTGGCCAGGCACAGTGGCTCATGCCTGTAATCCCAGCACTTTGGGATGCCGAGGCAGGCGGATCACAAGGTTAGGAGATCAAGACCATCCTGGCCAACATGGTGAAAATACAAAAAAAAAAAAAAAACTAAAATACAAAAAAAATACAAAATTACTAAAAATACAAAACAAAAAATAGCTGGGTGTGGTGGTGCTTGCCTGTAATCCCAGCTACTTGGGAGGCTGAGGCACAAGAATCGCTTGAACCCAGGAGGTGGAGGTTGCAGTGGGCCGAGATCATGCCACTGCACTCCAGCCTGGCGACACAGCAAGACTCCGTCTCAAAAAAAGAATGAAGCTGGGATGTAAACCAAGGCAGGGATCCTGGCTCCTGAAACCTCTCCAGTGAGTGATCTGAAGGCCCCGGACCCTGGCCTGCTGACTACATCATTAGCTACTCCCCAAGTAAAGTGTGGTCTCCCAAAGGCCACTTCCAATGCCCTGCCATGTGCCCCAGGAGGAAGCGGGGTCTTCCTGACCCAACTTTGAACATGCACTTGGAGCCGGGCGCAGTGGCTCACGCCTGTAATCCCAGCACTTTGGGAGGCCGAGGCGGGTGGATCACAAGGTCAGGAGATCGAGACCATCCTGGCTAACATGGTGAAACCCCGGCTCTACTAAAAATACAAAAAATTAGCTGGGCGTGGTGGCGGGTGCCTGTAGTCCCAGCTACTCGGGAGGCTGAGGCAGGAGAATGGCATGAACCCGGGAGGCGGAGCTTGCAGTGAGCCGAGATCGTGCCGCTTGCATTCCAGCCTGGGCGACAGAGCCAAACTCCGTCTCAAAAAAAAAAAAAAAAAAAAAAAACGAACATGCATTTGGAGTCCCCAGTCAAGACAGCCTGGAAGAAATGAGGGCAACATGGGCGACTCAGTGGACCCCAAATGCATGCCACCATGGCTTCCCCTGATCCACACATCTTCTCTTGTCCCCTCCCCTCCACCCACTCACATGCTGGGCTTTCTCAGCATCCCTGGCAGGGACCTCTGTCTCGGATCACAAAGATGAATAAGAGAAGGAGGCTGTTGGCCTGGCACAGTGGCTCACAGCTGTAATCCCAACACTCTGGGAGGCTGAGGTGGGCGGATCACCTGAGGTCAGGGGTTCGAGACCAGCCTGGCCAACATGTGAAACCCCATCTCTACTAAAAATACAAAAATTAGCTAGGTGTGGTGGCACACACCTGTAGTCCCAGCTACTCGGGAGCCTGAAGCAGGAGAATCTCTTGAACCCAGGAGGCAGAGGCTGCAGTAAGGCAAGATCGCATGACTGCACTCCAACCTGGGCAACAGAGCAAGACTCTGTCTCAAAAAAAAAACAAAGAGAGAAGGAGGCTGTCCTCCTCTTGACCACAGAGTGGGGTGGGTGGGTGGGAGACGATGTAATGAGAGGACGCAGGCCTCCTAGTCACAGGCCAGCTTCAGGACAAGGCCTCAGCTGAGCATGGTGGTTCCCGCCTTTAATCCCAGCACTTTAGAAGGCTGAGGCAGGAGGATTGCTTGAGCCCAGGAGTTCAAGACCAGCCTCAGCAACATAGAAAGACCCCCATCTCTACAAAAAAATTTTTAAAAATTAGCCAGGCATGGTGACACATGCCTGTAGTCCCAGCTACTCAGGAGGTGAGGCAGGAACATCTCTTGATCCCAGGAGGTCGAGGCTACAGTGAGCTGTGATCATGCCACTGCACTCCAGCCTGGGCAACATAGCAAGACCTCATCTATATGTAAATAAAATATGCATGATAATAATTTTTTTTTTTGAGATGGATTCTCACTCTGTTGCCCGGGCAAGAGTGTAGTGGCATGATTTTAGCTCACTGCAACCTCTGCCTCCCGGGTTCAAGTGATTCTTCTGCCTCAGCCTCCCGAGTAGCTGGGATCACAGGCATGCGCCACCATGCCTGGCTAACTTTTGTATTTTTAGTAGAGATGGGGCTTCACCATGTTGGCCAGGCTGGTCTCGAACTCCTGACCTCAGGTGATCTGCCTGCCTCAGCCTCCAAGACTGCTGGGATTACAGGTGTGAGCCACCATGCCAGCCTAATAATAATTTTTAAAAGACAAGGCCGGCTGGGCGCGGTGGCTCATGCTTGTAATCCCAGCACTTTGGGAGGCTGAGGTGGGCAGATCACCTGAGGTCAGGAGTTTGAGACCCACCTGGCTACCATGAGGAAGCCCTGTCTCTACTAAAAATACAAAAAATTAGCCGGGTGTGGTGGCACACACCTGTAATCTCAGCTACTCAGGAGGCTGAGGCAGGAGAGTTGCTTGAATCCAGGAGGCAGAAGTTGCAGTGAGCTGAGATCGCGCCACTGCACTCCAGCCTGGGTAACAGAGCAAGACTCTGTCTCGAAAAAAAAAAAAAAAAAAAAAAGACAAGGTCTCATCCTTTCCTGGTTGGGTCTTGGGAAATCACCTCTCTGATCCACACAAGATTCCCTCCCAAAACAGTCCCACATCTAGAGGGCACAGAGCTGTCTCTGCCCTTGCACCCCTTCCACAGTGATTGTGGACTCTGGGATGAAGGGACAGCTGCACCCATGCCCCCTTCTGCCTGTTCTCACATCCTTCCAATCCTAGACCACCCCTCACCCTGTTCTCTTGGGAACCCCAGCTGCCCTCAGCCCCAGACCCCCCGAACCATACTCCCACTGGGACCTGGGCTGCCTTAATCCGAGCCCCCTCCCTCCCTGCAAAAGGCTGCGAACGCTTTTGAGGGCTGGAACATCTGGCTAATGGCGGGGAAAGTGCTGAGACGACAGGTTATTTCAACACTGTCATCATCTGTTGGGTATTTCAACACTCAGTGCTTGTGCAAGAGACTTAATGGGACCTGTCATAAACTCACGCTGTCTCAAAGCTCGGGCACGTCGCGGCGGGGCTGATGGGGAGTTGTCAGGGTTTAGCAATAGGTCCTGTCTTGGGGCCCGTAGCCTCCTTAAGGGTTATTTTGTCTCCACTGTGGAAGGCTCAGAGAGAAATCTCAAGATGTCAGAGAAAATCCCGAGCAATTACCTCCCGGGGTAATTAGATGGTGGCACAGATAGCCTGTCTTCATGCCTTCCCTCCTGCCCGGCAGAGGGAGGGAGAGCGGGGGACCAGCCGGTCCAGCCCCCTGCGCCAGCCCCGTGGGGGAAAGAGGCCGCAGATGACCTCATGGAAGCAACGGTGGTGAATCATGGCCCAGACCACATTCGCATTTCCCCGGGGGTGGGCAAGCGTGTTGATCACCGGAGGGGCAGCTTCAACACCCAGAGAGATGGGGGGCAGGTCGGGGAGTAGGGGTGCTCCAGGAACCCACCGGCCTTTCTGCAGCAGACCAGAGCCTAGATCTGGACTCGGGATGTTTGATTCGGTTCAGCCCTGATCCAAGACTTTGTCTGAACTCAATCGCCTCTCTGAAAGGCTACACAGGGTAGAGGGTGGGGTAGCGCCTCCCGAAACCAGGAGGCGAGGTCCCCGGGAGGGAGGTCGCCGACCACACTTGTGAGGGCTGTGCAGAGCTCCCCACCACTGGCTCTCCCGGGGCAAGTAAGAGGCCCTGCCCCATGCCGGCAACACCGGAAATGAACTAAACTGGGCAGAGCAGAGACTCTAGGGCCTCAGACAGCCCTACTGCCCGGGAAGAGGGGCAATGGCTCAGCTACAGAGGCCTCTTGGTATGGGGATTCATAGGAGGGCCCTGGGGAGGCCTGAGGGATGAGTGATCAGACTCCCTCAAAGAAAACCAGAGCCCCAGCTGAGAACCAGCTCGGTGCCCATCCACCCTCCCCGTTCCACCCCAACACGCTTATCCCCAGAGTGTTCCGGAGAGGTGGTTCCAACTAGGGGTCTGGTGGGAGTTCATGAGGATGGGAGTTCATGAGGAAAGGGAGCACAGGATCCCCAGCCCTGGATGGGACAGGCGGGGAGGTGCCGGGAAGAACACCCAGGGAGAAGGAAGAACGTGAAGAACGCGGAGAACGCGTCGGGTACGCCAGCAGGACTGTGTGCCGGGAAACCAGAATGCAGGCCATTAAGACACGGACCGGGCAGGCCTGGGCAGGGCAGCCCACGAGTGCAGATCCCTTGGGGCACTGGGGAGCCACAGAAGGTCTTTGATCCCTGCAGTTACACATACACCAAGGGACTTTGAGCCCCTTCTCAGGATCGGTCTGGCAGCAGCTAGGGAAGAGTTCTAGGGGTGGGTAGGAGGAGGTGGGAGGTGCAAGAAGTCGGAGAATAACCTAAGTGAGGACAACCGCCAGGATGAGAAGGCGGAGGGGGCATGGGACTAAGGACGCTGGGAAGTAGACACCCCAGGACTGGGGCCCGAACTGGGAGGAGCTGGACGAGGAGGGGCCCTTTCTCAGAACTAGTCTACAGAGGTGAGAGGGAGGACAGATGGGGAGGGGCTTGCTTGGACTTTGGGATCTTCCTAGAAATCGGCCACACAGGACCCAGATGGTCTCTGTGTCCCTCTGTCATGGGGACAACGATCCTCCGCTTCAATTGGACCCTTTAGAGTCACTCAGACATTCTCCCAGGGCACACATCCACCAAGAATACGGTTTTTTGTTTTGGTTTGGTTTGGTTTTGTGGCTTGTTTGGGTTTTTTTTCCAGACAAGGTCTCACTCTGTCACCCAGGCTGGAGTGCAGTGGCAAAATCATAGCTCACTGCAGTCTCAAGCCCCTGGCCTCCAGTGATCCTCCCACCTCAGCCTCCCAAGTAGCCAGGACCACACAGGCGTGCGCCACCATAACTGGCTTTATTTATTTATTTATTTTCAATTTTTTTTTTCTTGAGACAGAGGCTCGCTCTGTCACCCAGGCCGGAGTGCAGTGGCACAATCTCGGCTCACTGCAACCTTCACCTCCCGAGTTCAAGTGATTCTCCTGCCTTAGCCTCCCAAGTAGCTGGGATTACAGGCATGCACCACCACACCCGGCTAATTTTTTTGTATTTTTTAGTACAGATGGGGTTTCACCATGTTGGCCAGGCTGATCTCGAACTCCTGACCTCAGGTCAGGTGATCCACCCACCTCGGCCTTCCAAAGTGCTGGGATTACAGGCGTGAACCAACGCGCCCGGCCATTTTTTTCTTTCATTATTTGTAGAGACACTGTGTTGCCCACATTGGTCTTGAACTTCTGGAATCAAGCGATTGTCCTGCCTCAGCCTCCCAAAGTGCTGGGATTACAGGTGTGAACCACCGCGCCCGGCCAGAGCCCCTGCCTTTATACGATCACATCACCACCTCCAAACAGAGGAGAAGCTGCCCGCCCTGCCATCTTCAGACAGATAAGGTTGGGGACGGAATGGTTTCCTCTGACTCGCAGCCGGGGCTCACCTGATGCTCTCTCCTGTCCTGTGTGGCAGGCACTGTGATCATCCCATTTTACAGATGAGAAGACTTGCTGCTCACAGGTGCAGAGCCCAGGCCAGCCATCCCTGTGATCTCTCTCCTGCCTGGGGCACCTCAAGTGTCAGGACCGGCCCTCCTTTACTTTCTGGGCAGGAAACCTCATTGGAGCTCCCCTGCGTGAGGTGGGAGGGATCCAGCCCCTGCCCCTCACCAACACTCCAGTGTGGCTTCCTGTCTGCCACCTGCCTCCCCTCCCATGCCAAAGACCAACGTTGCCTGGGTACAGGGGCCCATGGTGAAGCAACCATGAAATAGAAAGGGGCCCTGGGATGGGAGTCGGGAGACGGATGCTGTGCAGCCCCAGCCCTGACCCTAACATATTCTGCCATCAGGAGGAAGTTATCTATCAATTCCAGGCTTCCAATTCCTGCCCTGCAGAAAGAGGCAGTGGCCTACAGTTTCTAGTCAAGAGATGACATCGTGGCGTGGTAGAGAAAGGCCCCCCGAGCACAGCCAGCCACCAGGTTGGGGTTTTAGTCCTGCCTCTGGAGTGGACAACCTCGCTTCCCCAGGCCTTGTCTTCTCTTTTTTTTTTTTTTTTTTTTTTTTGAGACAATCTCGCTCTGTCACCCAGGCTGGAATGCAATGGTACGATCTCAGCTCACTGCAACCTCTGCCTCCTGAGTTCAAGTGATTCTGCTGCCTCAGCCTCCCGGGTAGCTGGGATTACAGGTGCGTGCCACCATTCCTGGCTAATTTTTGTATTTTTGGTAGAGACGGGGTTTCACCATGTTGGCCAGACTGGTCTTGAACTCCTGACCTCAGGTGATCCACCTGCCTCAGCCTCCCAAAGTGCTGGGATTACAGGCGTGAGCCACCGTGCCTGGCCTTCTCATCTTTAACTGGGGTACAATGGCATCTCTCTCAGACACAGCCCAGTGCAGGTGCCACGAGAGTGACGCATGATGTTCTCAGTGTGACAGGCAATGTCCCCATCCTGTTCTAGAACCTTCTGTGGTTCCTTGACAGACCGTCCCCAGCTGGAAGGCTGGACCACCAACTACTTGCTAAAAACAGGTCTGTGGACTGTGGGCCGAGCGCAGGGGCTCATGCCTGTGATCCCAGTGCTTTGGGGAGCAGAGGCAGAAGGATTGCTTGAGGCCAAGACCAGCCTGGGCAATTCAGTCTCTACAGAAAATTTAAAAATTAGCTGGACATGGTGGTGCATGGCTATAGTCCCAGCTACTCAGGAGGCTGAGGTGGGAGGATTGCTTGAGCCCAAGAGTTGGAGGCTGCAGTGAGCTATGATCACACTACTGCACTCCAGCCTGGGCAACATAGTGAGATCCCATCTCTACAAAAAAATAAAAATAAAATTTAAAAAACCGGTTTGTGCCAGGCACGGTGGCTCACACCTGTAATCTCAGCACTTTGGGAGGCCAAGGCAGGTGGATCACCTGAGGTCAGGAGTTCAAGAACAGCCTGGCCAGCATGGTGAAACCCCATATCTACTGAAAATACAAAATTAGCTGGGCGTGGTGGCGGGCGTCTGTAATCCCAGCTACTCGGGAGGCTGAGGCAGGAGAATTCCTTGAACCTAGCAGGTGGAGGTTGCAGTGAGCCGAAGATCGCGCCACTGCACTCCAGCCTGGGCAACAGAGTGAGACTCCCTTTGTCTCAAGGAGAAAAACAGAAATACAAATACAGAGCAAGGAGAATGCACTGGAAACCCAAGAGTGAGGAGTTTGAGGGCTGGGACAGGGGTGACAGGAAGGGTGACATTCCCTCCTGCATGCCCCGTGGCAGGCCACGTGCCAGGAACGAGATGCCCACAGTCCCTACTCCTACCCCCCCAGCTCTGAACCCAGGCAGGGCTGCATACAGCATGCTGAGAGGCCCCTAGCTTCTGAGAATGGGGCCCAGGAGGGCATCCAGACTGGCTCTGACCCCTCGCTCTGGAGCAGCCTCCCGGCCCGGCCTCCCACTCGGCGCGGGGCAGCCCAGACGCCGCGGCTCAGGCCAAGGGCCTCCCGCCGTGGCCTCCCCCTCGGCTGTGCTGGATGGCACCGTCTCCTCACGCATCTGCCAGTTTACATTTCCCCAACGAAAAGCAGCTTTGTTTATGGAAAGAGCTATTTTGGTTCCACGATTTCCCTCCACTCCTCCGGCTCACAGGCGGGATGGCGGCTGCTCTCTTGGGGAGCTAGGACGAGCCGTGGAGCCATCTCCACCCTCTTGGGGAGGGGACCGCAGGGCTCTGGCAGGTGGAAGGGGACAGAGACCAGGGACACAGTGCCATCACCCCCACGAAGGCTCTGAGAAAAGGACCAATGCACAAACCATGTCCAACACCAGGTCAGGGCAACCCTGCCCAGAGGCAGGAGAATGGGGTCCCCACGAGCTGCTGACTTGGGCATGGCACACTCTGCCTGCCCCAACCATGTGCCCTGGGCTCTTGGACCATACCCTCCTCTTCTCACAGCTCTGCCTGGTAAGGAGGGTTATTATCCCCATTGCACAGATGAGCAATTGAGGGTCCTGGAGATGACAAAGCATCTGCAAAATTACAAAACTTGGGGACAAGGGGCAGAGTTCCCTTCCCGGGACCCGGGGGTCTGACCCCAGATCTCATGCTTCTTCCCCTGATGCCACCCTGTGATGGAAGTAGAGACACACATCTCATAGAGACGGGAGCCAGTAGGAGTCCAGGGTCACTGTCATGCCTCAAAAAAGGTGTGGCAAACATTAACTCCAGTCACAGGAGGCAGCGAACCAAGTGTGAGTGGTAATAGTCCAGTTTACAGCATGGAGGCCTGCCTGGAAGGAAACTTCAGTTTCCTAGATGGGAGCCCCAGTGTCCCAAGGGGCAGGAGGAAACAAGTAACAGTATCCCTCCAAAAAAAAAAAATCAAGAGGCCAGGCCAGGAGCCGTGGCTCATTCCTGTAATCCCACAGATTGGGAAGCCAAGGTGGGAGGATCGCCTGAGGCCAGGAGTGTGAGACCAGCCTGGGCAACATAGGAAGATCCCATCTCTACTAAAAATTAAAAAAAGTGAGTGCTGCAGCATGGTGGTGGTGCCCTCCTGTAGTCTCAGCTACTTGGGAGGCTGAGGTGGGAGGATCACTTAAGCCCAGGAGTTAGAGGCTGCACTGAGCTATGATCGCACCACTGCACTCCAGTCCAGGAGATGGAGCAAGGAACGGTCTCAAAAAAAAAAAAGAGAGAGAGAAAGCCTTGGCCAGGCACAGTGGTTCACGCCTGTAATCCCAGCACTTTGGGAAGCCGAGGCAGGCAAATGACAAGGTCAGGCGTTTGAGACCAGCCTGGCCAAAAAGGCAAAACCTGTCTCTACTAAAAATACAAAAATTAACTGCGTGTGGTGGCAGTTTCCTGTAATCTCAGCTACTCGGGAGGCTGAGGCAGGAGAATTGCTTGAACCTGAGAGGCGGAGTTTGCAGTAAACCGAGATCGCACCACTGTACTCCAGCCTGGGGGACAGAGCAAGACTCTGTCTTGAGGGAAAAAAAAAGAATTATATAATAGATCTACTTCCTACTCTTCCCTCCAGATGAAGAGCTCCTGGCTGGGGGTCAGACACATTCCTTTTGCCTCCCTGAACACCTCCAAATGCCCCTCCTCTGTCTGGGGAATTCCCCACCTTGTGAATTACATCCACCTTTTCAGACTCTCTTGCAGCTAAGGTTTAATCATGTGACCTGGGCTCCACCAATCCATGCACCCACCAGACTCAGAATGAGAAGCAATGACCCAGGAAGTAGAGGCCATGTGGAATCCATTCTGGCTGGCAAAGGGTCAGCTCCCACATCCAGTTTCTGAAGGCAGCACCATGACCCACGTCAGAGCCCAGTGGAAGGCCAGCCTGGCATGCGGTGGGATTTGGGGCCTCGCTTCTGATTGTACAGCCTCAGAGCCTGGGACTCTGGCTTTCGGGGAGATACTGAGTTACATAGGAGCTTTGAATAAATTCCTTATCTGCCTAACCCAGCCAGAGTGGGTTTCTGTGTCTGGAATTACAGACCCTGATGTGCTCACCTCAGGACAATGAAAATGCTCTGGGAAGCCCTGGCTCAACCCAGCTGACAAGAGTCAGAGGCATTTGTGCATGAGCAAGAGGCCTGCCCTGCCTCCTCCAAGATGGCCCTGTGATGGGCCACAGGCTGGGGATGGGAGGGAATGGAGGCCCACCAGGCCAGATCCTCCCTGGCCTGTGAGATGCCCCAACACCAAACCCAGCCCAGGACAGAGGTCTGGGCAAGAGTGGCTTTCAGGCCCCAATGGTCCTGCACATCCAGGTGGCTCCTAGGAGGGGACTCCAGAGCTGTGCCCCACAGGAGGATCACTTGAGCTCAGGACTTTGAGACCAGCCTGGGCAACATAGTCAGACCCCATCTCTACAAAATATAAATAAAAATAGCCAGGCATGGTGGTCCCAGCTACTTGGGAGGCTGAGGCGGGAGGGTCATTTGAGCCCAGGAGGTTGAGGCTGCAGTGAGCCATGGTTGTGCCACTGCACTCCAGCCTGGACAATAAAGTGAGACCCTGTCCCCCACCAAAAAAAAAAAAAAGACTTGACATCTCATCTTCTCTTTCAGGAAGCTTCTAGCCCTATGCTTTCTGAGTCAGGTGCCTCCCAGGAACATCCAGAGGCACTGGGGCCCCATCAGCCAACACACATCCACACTAGATTGAAACTGTCTATTTCAGGTCCTGTCCGTCCATCTCCTTATTGAATGGCAGCCCCCAGAGAGCAAGGGTCATATCTGGACCACTCTGAACGCCCAGTGCCAAGCACAGTCGTGATGCGGTAGATGCTCAGTGTGTTTGCTGAGTGACTATATGAGTGACAGAATGGATGTGTTCCCTTGTGGGAGAAGCCTGAGATCTTGGCATGGTGAGAGCCAGGAAGGAGAAGAGCAGTTGCAGAGTGGCCCTGTGGCTTGGTGGGCAGCACACACTCCTACCTGAAGCCCCCAGGCCATCGATCACCTATGCAAAAGGCATGAGAAGGGCTGGCCAATGCCTGCTGCTCCCACCACTGTGGGTTTATTCATGAGCCCCGCGGAAAAGTATTTCCCAGGAATCTGGAGCTGCGGACTTGCTTTAACACTCCACTTATCCCACTATTGATGTGGATTTTTAGACGCAAGTTCTCGCTCTGTCGCCCAGGCTGGAGGGCAGTGTTACTATCATAGCTCACTGCAGCCTCAGCCTCCCTAGGCTCAGGTGATCCTCCTACCTCAGCCTTCCGAGTAGCTGGGACTACAGGTGTGTGCCACCACGCCCGGCTAATTTTTATATTTTTTATAGAGGTAGAGTATTGCCTTGTTAGCCAGGCTGGTCTCAAACTCCTGGGTTCAAGCAATCCACCCACCTCAGCCTCCCAAAGTGCTGGGATTGCAGGCATAAGCCACCGCACCTGGCTCCCAACCACTAATGGTCTGTATCTAGGAGACTTGCACCTCTCCATTTATTTGCCAGGGACACCTGTCCAGCACACATCAAGGAATGAGGCAGTGATTGAGCGGCTTTGGAGTCTCTCTTCTTTCCCTAACATGGGCAGGCAGAAGGAAGTTCCCAAGGGGCCCCTCAGAGGGAATCTGGCAGCTCCAACCCACCAGCTTGGCTGCCATCGTCAGCAGAAGAGGACAATCGCAAAGGGTCTCTGCTCCTCCAGGCCACAGCTGCCCAAGACTCGCACCTGATCCTGCAAGCTGGCATCAGTGGGGTTATCCTGGCCCTATAGGGCTGGCCCAGAATGACTCATAGCCCACACCAAACCGTGGATGGTGGAAGACTCTGGACTCCCTTCCCAAGATGTCTGTGACATCTTGTTGTGGACACAGCGTTAGTCATATGTCACAATTGCCCGGGACCCAGAGCCCAGCTTCCACTGAATTTCAGTTCAGGGACAGCCTCAGCTTCTTGCATGAGATGCCTCCAGCCTCCAGCACAGCCACCAGATGTCAAAATCCTTTACCTTAGTTTCCATGCCCAAACCCACTCACGACAGGCATCTGTGTGGGTAGAAGGTTTACTGTCGCTTGGAGAGGCACAGGGATTTGCTTTGCAATTATCAGGACCTATTAAAATCCTTCTCCCTGGCCGGGCGCGATGGCTCACGCCTGTAATCCCAGCACTTTGGGAGGCCGAGGCAGGCGGATCATGAGGTCAGGAGATCGAGACCATCCTGGCTAACACGGTGAAACCCCATCTCTACTAAAAATACAAAAACAATTAGCCAGGCATGGTGGCGGGCGCCTGTAGTCCCAGCTGCTCAGGAGGCTGAGGCAGGAGAATGGCGTGAACCCGGGAGGCGGAGCTTGCAGTGAGCCGAGATTGCGCCACTGCACTCCAGCCTGGGCGACAGAGTGAGACTCTGCCTCAAAAAAAAAAAATCCTTCTCCCTAGATATTTCTGTGTCATCTCTGCTCTGGCCTCCGCCTTCTCCTTCCTCCTCCCGCCCCTGAAATCCTGCCTACCATCCAAGCAGAACAGTCCAGCCCCCATGGTCCTGCCTTCAATCCCGAAGCATTTGATCCATTTTCCTAAACAAGGAGGATTTGCGTCTAAGCAGAATTTGGTGCGGGTTCTTAAAATAATGGATTTTTTTTTTATTCCCATGACACTGGGATCAGAGTCATCTTCTCAGCACAGTTCCTGGCACTTCTTATGTTGCAAGGACCTGAACTGAGTGGACAGAGACCCAGACCTCAGAGAGTCCAGGAGAGGTGAGCCCTACGTGGACCAGAGCAGAGCCGGTGGGGTGATAACAGGATGAGAGAAGGCAAACCAGCCCTGGCAGGGACTAATGAGGGCAGTAGCCTCTCCTTGGAGGAGCCAGAGAAAGCTTTGCCAGAGAGGTCACAGGAAAGCCAGTCTTGGAGGGGTTTCATGAGCAGAAAAGGCAGCTGGGACGGTCAGCCAGCAATACCTCTCCAAGATGTAGCACTCACACTGCACCGTAACCGTTGGGTTCAGACCAGGCATGGTGGCTTACGCCTGTAATTCCAGCACTTTGGGAGGCTAGGGCAGGAGGATCACTTGAGACCAGGAGTTTGAGACCAGCCTGGGCAGCATAGCAAGATCCCACCTCTACAAAAAAAAAAAAATTAGCCAGCCATGGTGGCACGTGCGTGTGGTCCCAGCTACTCGGGAGGCTGAGGTGGGAGGATTGCTTGAGACCAGGAGTTAGAGGCTGCAGTGAGCTATGATTGCACCACTGCACTCCAGCCTGGGTGACACAATGAGGCCCTGTCTCTAAAAAATAAAAATTAAATTAAATAAAAAAAAATAATCCGGTTTAGTGTCTGCCTCCTCCACCAGACTGGAAACTCATGGAAGGTGAATGACAGGGGCTGAGGTGCAAGTTCAATCAGCCTCTGGCCCTGGGAGGAAGAAAGGGAAAAAGCAGGTTAGGGGATGGGACTGTAGTCGCAGCTCAGAGGCCCTGGGTGCCTCTGACACTGAGGCAGAAATAAGGGGGAGCATTAGCTGGATTTCTATCCTACACGTGTCAGCGGACATGATGGTTTCAAACTGAAAGTGAGCAGGTTGTGGGTCCTTGGGCCACACCTATAAAAGGCTTTTTTATTTTTTATTTTTTGAGACAGGGTCTGGCCAGGTATTTTGTTGTTGTTGTTGTAGAGATGGGGTTTCACTATGTTGCCCAGGCTGGTCTCGAACTCCTGGCTTCAAACGATCCTTCTGCCTCTGCCTCCCAAAGCACTGGGATTCGAAAGGCCTTTTATGTGAAACACTTGTGACCCACCAAAAATCCCATCATAAGTCCTGTCGCTCTGACAAGCATCATAATCGCGCATCTGTCCAGAATTCTGCATTTAGGAGGAGGCTTTAAAGCCCACGTGCTCAGAGCTACGGTGTAGACCCTATACTCCACCATCATGCCACAGGATTCAGGGAGCAGCTGGAGGTAAGATAATTGTAGGCTCCAGGCTCTGCACCCTGGGTGGGATTAGCATTAGTCAGTAGGTTTCTCTGTTCCCTCAATCTCCCCGCTCCTGGGACTTGCAAAGCAGTGAGAGTGGGCAACACGCCGTGTAACACAGTTAATTACATGTTGATTGCATTGTGCTCTAATTACTGTTCAGGCGTGTGGGGCTCCTCACCTGCACTGGATCCTGGAACTCAGAGAAAGAAACTTCTGTCTCCTGTAATCCCAGCACTTTGGGAGGCTGAGGTGGGCAGATCGCTTGAGGTCAGGAGTTCGAGACAAGCCTGGGCAACATAGCGAAACCCTATCTCTACTAAAAATACAAAAATTAGCTGGGCGTGATGGCAGGTGCCTGTAATCCCAGCTACTCGGGAGGCTGAGGCAGGAGAATCGCTTGAACTCGGGAGGAGGAGGTTGCAGTGAGCCGAGATGCCACCAGTGCACTCCAGCCTGGGTGACAGAGCGAGACCCTGTCTCAAAAAAAAATAAAAATTATAATAAAAATAAAATTGACTGTAGAAATTGCACTAATGGATACATTAGAAGCCATTGAATTGTATATTTTTAATGGATGAATTGCATGGTATGTGAATTATATCTCAATAAAGCTATTACTTAAACAGGAGAAAACAAAAAACCCCAGCGACAATCTTCCTCAAGCTCCTTGGCAATAGGAGGACTTGCCGTCCCCACCCAGCCTGCCTGAGTTCCTGCTTACAGTTGCTTCTTTTTTTTTTTTCCTTTGACACGGAGTCTCCCTCTGTCACCCAGGCTGGAGTGCAGTGGCGCAATCTCATCTCACTGCAATCTCCACCTCCCGGGTTCAAGTGATTCTCCTGCCTCAGCTTCCTGAGTAGTTGGGATTACAGGCACCCGCCATCATGCCCGGCTAATTTTTGTATTTTTATAGAGATGGGGTTTTACCATGTTGGTCATGCTGGTCTTCAACCCCTGACCTCAAGTGATCTGCCTGCCTTGGCCTCCCAAAGTGCTGGGATTACAGGCGTTAGCCACTGCTCTCAGCTGCTTCTTAAATGCCGCTGGGGCCAAGCAGAAAGATGGCCCTCTCTCATGCTAGGCAAACGCAGAGCCCACTGGACAGAGTTCCCTGAGATCGAGGCAGGGATGACGCATGGCTGCCTTGTGACCAGCTATCTCTCCGCTCTCTGGTGAACTATCCCAAGCCAGACCGTGGTTTTGTAATTTGAAGTCCAAGGCCGTGAATCAACATAATCTACTTATCAAGACCAAAGGCTGCGGTCGCCGTGCATGTAGAAGGAATAGCTCACAGTGCGTGGCGCCTTCATGCCAGAGGGCTGGGCCACACCCTGGTGCCCACTGGGGGTGGTGCCCAAGGATCCTGCTGGACTAACCAAACACAGCCCTGGGCCACACCTTCCCACAGGCCTCTCAGCCCTCTCAGCTCTTCCACTTGGAGCCTGAGAGTCTGACACCCCCCACCTCACCCCCAGTCAGCTCTGTGACTCCCAGTGCTCTGGCTTTGGGATTTGTTTTGTTTATTTTAGAGACAGCGTCTCTCTCACTGTGTTACCCAGGCTGGGGTGCAGTGGCGCCACCATGGCTCAATGCAGCTTTCAACTCCTGGCTCAAGTGATCCTCCCACCTCAGCCTCCAGGGTACCTGGGATGACAGGCATGTGCCACCATGCCCAGCTAATGTTTTAAATGTTTTGTAAATGTAGGGGGTCTATGTTGTCCAGGCTGGTCTCGAACTCCTGGCCTCCAGCGATTTTCCCACCTTGGCCTCCCAAAGCCTTGGGATTATAGGTGTGAGCCGCCGCACCCAGCCTGGCTTTGGCTTCGGCATTTACGTTATGTTGTAAAACACAAAACTTCAATCAGGGCCAAATCTTTCAGCTTAAAACCCTTCAGTGCCTTCTGGGGATAAATACTGAGCTCTTGGGCCCAACTTGGTTTGACCCCTGGGAGTCCTGCCCCTACTGGGAGCCCCCACAGCTCATCCTCCCCATGGCCCCTTCACTCCAGATACATGGGTCTTATTTTAGCTCTTTGGTTTTTTGTTTGTTTGAGATGGAGTCTCGCTCTGTTGCCCAGGCTGGAGTGCCGTGGTGTGATCTCAGCTCACTGCAACCTCCGCCTCCTGGGTTCAAGTGATTCTCCTGCCTCAGCCTCCTGAGTAGCTAGGATTACAGGCGCACGCCACCATGCCCGGCTAATTTTTGTACTTTTAGTAGAGACGGAGTTTCACCATATTGGCCAGGCTGGTCTCAAACTCCTGACCTCGTGATCCACCCGCCTTGGCCTCTCAAAGTGCTGGGATTACAGGCATGAGCCACCACGCCTGGCCTATTTTAGCTCGTTGTAGTCCTCCTGTCCCCTCTTACCTGTGAGCCTCTGGGTAACGTCTTCAGCCTGTCATCTTTGCATCCAGCTAATTAGGTCACTTATTCCTACAGAAACCCATCTTTCAAGGAATGGCCATCCCTGCTGAGGCCACTGAGCCCTGTTGACCCTGGACTCTCTCCTGTCTCTTCCCTGGTGCTGGTCAGTGTGTCCACATTGCTGCGATTGCTGAATTAATGTCTGTCCCTCCCTCCAGGCCATGCATGATGACACCCCCTGTAGCTGCCATGGAGCCCAGCACCCAGTGGATATGCAAAAAGCCCACGTAGGCCGGGCATGATGGCTCACGCCTATAATCCCAGCCCTTTGGGAGGCTGAGGTGAGATGATCGCTTGAGACCAGGAGTTTGATACCAGCCTGGGCAACATAGTGAGACTCCATCTCTACAAAAAATTTAAAAATTAGCCACTCATGCTGGCGTGCACCTGTCGTCCCAGCTACTTGGCAGACTGAGGCAGGAGGATCGCCTGAGCCCAGGCGTTCCAGGCTGCAGTGAGCTATGACTGCACCACTGTACTCCAGGCTGGCCAACAGAGTGAGACGCTGTCTCTGAAAGAAAAGAAAGAAAAGAGGGAAAGAAAGACAGACAGAGAGAGAGAGAGAAAGAGAGAAAGGAAGGAAGGGAGGAAGGGAGGGAGGGAGGGAGGAAGGGAGGGAGGGAGGGAGGGAGGGAAAAGAAAAGAGTGGAAAATTCAAGGTTGGTGTAAGCTGAATGAAAAAGCATTGTCCTGGAGTTGCACTTAAGCCCATTCCTGTTTTCAGGTTCTCAAACTCTCCCATTTTTCCCAAGCATAAATTGATCCCAGTCCTCCTCTACCTATAACCCACCAAGAGCTTCCCATTGTGATTATAATAAAACCTAAGCTCCTTACCATCACTCACAGGCGACATCACCTACAGGTCCTACAGGGACATGGTCCCTGCCTCCTCTTACATCACAGTGGGAAACTCTTAGAGGGTTCTAGGGGGAGAGGCGTCTTCCCTCCTGGATTGACATTTCAGCCACTTTGTGCCCCGACCCTCTCCAAGTTCATTTCCGTCTCCCTCTCCGCAGGGCCAGGTGATTCAGAAACTGATCGCATGCCGGAGAACCAACGACCCACTGCCCTTCAGCCTCTTCACAGGGGCATTTGCAAGAGAAGTTTTTTTTTTTCACCAGCGTCATTCGGAATTGCCAGGACAAGGTGATAATAAAAAGCAGACGGCTTTGAGTAATTTTATTATTGTTATTAAATTGGCTACAGACAAGGCATTCCCTCATTACCTGCACCTGGGACGGACCATTTGCACCACTGCCAGCCCCAGCCCCAAAGGAAGACGTCCACCATCCGTCCCTCCGCTGGGCAGGTATAGGAACAGAGGATGTGACCTCATGGCCACCCCATAGGGTCACCTGATACAGAATGAGGCAAGCACCAGCATGGATTTTATGTCACCCCATCATTTTATGATGAAGGGGGCAGCAGGCCCTCAGTCATGTGGTCACAGGGCAGGAGTTCAAGGAGTATCCACATGACAGGTTTTTGATTTGGGGCTTGGAAAGAAGTAAGGCATCCATGGCCAGGTGTGGTGGCTCACACTTGTAATCCCAGCACTTTTGGGAGGCCGAGGTGGGCAGATCACCTGAGGTCAGGGGTTCGAAACCAGCCTGGCCAACATGGTGAATCCCCGTCTCTACTAAAAATGCAAAAATTAGCCCAGCATGCTGGTGGTCACCTGTAATCCCAGCTACTCAGGAGGCTGAGGCAGGAGAATCGCTTGAACCCGGGAGGCGGAGGTTGCAGTAAGCCGAGATCGCATCACTGTACTCCAGCTTGGGTGACAGAGTGAGACTCTGTCCCAAAATAAATAAACAAACAAACAAATAAATAAAAGAAGTAAGACACCCACCACACACCCCTCTGTCAGCTTCCTCTGTGACTAGCGTGGATGTTCTCAAAGGCAGCAGAACTCTCGGACCATTCCTTTATTTTTTTCTTTGAAGAGGATCTTACTCTGTTCCCCAAGCTGGAGTGCAGTGGCGCAATCCTAGCTCATCGCAGCCTCCAATTCCTGGGCTCAAGCGATCCTCCTGTCTCAACCTCCTAAGTAGCTGAGACTACAGGTGCATGCCACCATGCCTGGCTAATGTTTAAATCTTTTTGTAGAGATGGGGTGGGTAGTCTCGCTATGTTGCCCAGGCTGGTCTTGAACTCTTGGCCTCAAGCCATCCTCCCACCTAGGCCTTCTAAAGTGCTAGTATTACAGGCCTGAGCCACAGCATTTGGCCTAGGACCCTTCCTTAGAGTCCCTGCTGTGAAGCTGGGCTGGGCTGCTGAGGGGCCATGGCAGATGCTGATTATAGGGAACAAGAGCAAAATAGGAAGAGCCTCTGAGCATCCTTCCCTGGCTGTTCCCTATGCTTGTCCTTCTCCTTGCCCTGAACCTACACCTATTCCCCACTCTCTCAAGGAGGTCCAGTTCTGTGCATTTTATTTTTTTTTAGAGGTAAACTGGAGCAGGCTGGGCGCGGTGGCTCACGCCTGTAATCCCAGCACTTTTGGAGGCTGAGGTGGGCAGATCACTTGAGGCCAGGAGTTTGAGACCAGCCTGGCCAATGTGGTGAAACCCCATTTCTACTAAAAATACAAAAATTAGCTGGGCATGGTGGTACATGCCTGTAATTCCAGCTATTCAGGAGGCTGAGACAGGAGAATCGCCTGAACCCAGAAGGTAGAGGTTGCAGTGCGCCAAGATCGTGCCACTGCACTCCAGCCTGGGCAACAGAGCAAGACTCATCTTTAAAAAAAAAAAAAAAAGATGTGAACTGGAGCAAAGTTACAGCCAATGGGTGCTGGTTGCATGCCAGCAGGGGTTTTTTCATTTTACGTCTCTGGGAACCCTCATGTTCCCTGTACCCCTGCCCCCTAACAACAGAGAGTGAGCTCCATGACAGCAGGAGGAAGAGACAGGATTGGGGAATGGATCAAACAGGGTCCTGCTGAATAACTAGCCAGGCAGTGGAAATGCTTCTGAACAGTAAAATTTCAACAGAAACACCAGAGAAAGGAGACGCCGGCCAAGTGGGCAGAGAAAGCTTGGCCCGGAACACAGCCTCCCGTTCCAGCTTCCGCAGGGGGATTAAAGACAGATTCGGCCGCTCACATCCAGCCCTTGTGAGGGGCCCGCCGCTGCCCCAGGCATTAACACCCACCTCCTGATTCATTTTGTCCTGACCACAGCCCTTCGGGGAGGACGAGGCATGCCCATTTTACCGGTGGTGGCACTGAGTCTCTGAGAAACGTAATGATTGCATAGGGAAGCCAGGCTCTCTGCCGGCCGGCCCAGGGCTGTTTTCAAGGGAAACTGAAACCTGAAACCTGACCTCCCCGCCATGGCTCTCAGCACAGCCTCCTGCCACCCTCCCACTGTCCCCAACCCCCCCACACCCCCCACCCCCCATCCCCCCACCACTCCTATCCCCCTTCTCACCCACCTGCCTGCAGGCTGGTGGCTGGCCACTACTGGAAGACTTCCAGGCGCTCTCCCCTCTCCAGTCCCTGAAACATTTTGGAAGAAGGGAGAGGCCGGGAACTTTGGGCCCAACATGAAGGACATTAGTAGGTGTTAGAAAAAATAGTCAAGTGTGAAATAAATTCCTGCAAACCTCCCGGCCTTGCTGGGAACCTTCGCTTCACCATCCGACAAACCCACAGCTAATAAATCAGAGGCGGTGACCAGAGCTGGAATGACCAAAACAGCCTGAGCTGGATCCACACAGAGCCTCAGAGGGGCAGATAAGGGAGCCCTCTGGCCACCTGCCCCTCTCCTGTAGCGCCAGCTCCCTGAGCACTTTTTTTTTTTTTTTCCAAGACGGAGTCTCACTCTGTCACCCAGGCTGGAGTGCAGTGGTGCAATCTCGGCTCACTGCAACCTCCGCCTCCCGGGTTCAAGCGATTCTCCTGCCTCAGCCTCCCAAGTAGCTGGGATTGCAGGCGCGTGCCACCACACCTGGCTAATTTTTGTATTTTTAGTAGAGACGGAGTTTCGCCCATGTTGGCCAGGCTGGTCTCGAACTCCTGACCTCCAGTGATCACTGCAGTGATCAGGCCCGCCTCGGCCTCCCAAAGTGCTGGGATTACAGGTGTGAGCCACCTCGCCCAGCCCTCCCCAAGCTTTTTGAGTTCTCCCTGCAGACTTAGAATCTTTGGACAGCCTCCAAAATGACTCCCTTACAGCCAGAGCTGGGTCCCAGGTCATGAGAGGTTTTCAGAGCATCTGAACAGACAGGCCAGCTCAGGGATCTCTGAAAGGGTATACCTCCCACTCTACGAAGCCTCCTCCTGCGACTGCAACCCCCATACCCTGAATCTTATTCCCAGCTGGCCAGGCCTTGTGCCACCTCTTCTCACCAGGCAGGAATTGAGGCCCACAGAACAGAAGAGATCTGTCCAGAGCTTACTCTGAATCTATGTTCCCTCTCTGGGCCCCAGCGTGTTGTGTCTGTACTTGAAGGATATATGTACAACCTGACGTCTCATGTGGGCACGTGAATTGTAGCCGGCTGGCCCAACCAGAATCCAGGCTCTGTAAAGGCAAGGCTTGAGCCTGGCCTAATTTTTGTAGGCTAAAATGCTAGCTCAGACCCCAGCTATAGAAAGAAAGAAGAAAGGAGGGAAGAGAGGAAGAAGAAATGTGAAACAAGGAAGGTTTTGGAACTGGGATTTTATTCTGATGGGGCCACAGTAACAATGAATTGTACAATTCCTTCAGGCGTGGTGGCTCACACCTGTAATGCCAGCACTTTGGGAGGCCGAGACGGGAGGATCGCTTGAGGCCTGGAGTTCCAGATCAGCATAGGCAACAAAGCAAGACCCCAAATCTACAAAAAATTTTAAAATTAGCCATGCGCTGCATTCCCAGTGGTGTAGGCCTGCAGTCCCAGCTACTCAGGAGGCTGAGGTGGGAGGACTGCTTGAGCCCAGGAGGTCGAGGCTGCAGTGTGAGCTATGACCATCATGCCACTGTCATCCAGCCTGGGTGACAGAGGGATATTCTGTCTCTAAAAAATAAAAATTAGCAGCCAGTCACAGTGGCTCACACCTGTAATCCCAGCACTTTGGGAGGCTGAGGCGGGCAGATCACAAGGTCAGGAGATCGAGACCATCCTGGCTAACACGGTGAAACCCCGTCTCTACTAAAAACATAAAAAATTAGCCAGGCATGGTGGCACACACCTGTAGTCTCAGCTACTCTGGAGGCTGAGGCAGGAGAATCGTTTGAACCCAGGAGGTGGAGGTTGCAGTGAGCTGAGATCACACCACTGCACTCCAGCCTGGGCGACATAGTGAGACTCTGTCTCAAAAAAAAAATTAAAATTAAAAATTAGCCAGGCATGGTGGTGCACGCCTGTAGTCCCAGCTCTTCAGGAGGCTGAAGCAGAAAGATCATTTGAGCCCAGGAATTCAAGGCTGCTGTGAGTTACAATCATACCACTGCCCACCAGCCTGGGCAACAGAGCAAGACCCTGTAAAGGAAAAAAAAGAAAAGGGATTTTGTTCTCCTGCTCTAGAGTGTGAAGTCCCAGGGAAGGGCTGTGATAGGCCCAGGCGGTGTCATGTGACCACCCCATTGGCCCAATCACGATGACCAGAACTGAGTCTGATTCAAGAAACAAGGAAATGGCCCAGGGCAGAGAGTCCCAGATGTCCACTACACGTGGGTTTATTTCGTTTGCCCAGCATATCAGCTCTGGAAAGGAAGGCAAGAAGAAGGGGTAAGTACTATGGCCTCCACCTTCTGGCTGAGAAACTGAGACCTTAAGAGATTTTTCTTTCTTTCTTTCTTTCTTTTTTTTTTTTTTTTGAGGCGGAGTCTGGCTGTTGCTCAGGCTAGAGTCTAGTGGTATGATCTCAGCTCACTGCAACCTCCGCCTCCCAGGTTCAAGTGATTCTCCTGCCTCAGCCTCCCAAGTAGCTGAGATTACAATCGCCCACCACCACATCTGACTAATCTTTGTATTTTTAATAGAGACGGAGTTTCACGTTGTTGGTCAGGCTGGTCTCAAACTCCTGACCACGGGTGATCTACCAGTCTCAGCTTTCCAAAGTCCTGGGATTACAGGCGTGAGCTACTCCGGCCAGCCAAGATTTCTCGCATCATGAAACACTAAGTGGAACCTGTACCTGCCCACACCCATTCCCCACAAAGGCCAGGCCACAGCTGCCCCCACATCAAAGGAAAATTCAACTGGGGCCAGACACAGTGGCTCATGCCTGTAGTCCCAGCACTTTGGGAGGCCAAGGCAGGTGGATCACCTGAGGTCAGGAGTTCGAGACCAGCCTGGCCAACATGATGAAACCCTGTCTCTAATAAAAATACAAAAATTTAGCCAGGCGTGGTGGTGAGCGCATATAATCCTAGCTACTTTGGAGGCTGAGGCAGGAGAATCACTTGAACCCGGGAGGTGGAGGTTGCAGTGAGCCAAGATCGCACCACTGCACTCCAGCCTGGGCAACAAGATTGAAACTTCATCACACACACACACACACACACACACACACACACAAAAGAAAAAAAAAAGAAAAGAAAATTCAATTGGGACTTAACTCCTCCCGGAATTAAAGTGAGAGAAAGGAAAATGGATTTCAAATGTGTTTTGAGAGATTTCATCAAGACTGAAATGGCATTTTCTAGCACATGTCTCAGCACAAATCCATGTAGAGAAGGAAGCCATGTTCAGATGAGAATCTCAGAGCTATGCATGATAGAATTGGAAGAGGTTTGGCCAGGCATGGTGCTCACACTGTAATCCCAGCACTTTGGGAGGCTGAGGTGGGCAGATCATCTGAGGTTAGGAGTTTGAGACCAGCCTGGCCAACATGGTGAAATTCTGTCTCTACTAAAAATACAAAAAGTGGCTGGGCATGGTGGCACATGCCTGGAGTCCCAGCTACTCGGGAGGCTGAGGCAGGAGAATTGCTTGTACCCAGGAGGCAGAGGTTGCAGTGAGCCGAGATCAAGCCACTGCACTCCAGCCTGGGTGAGAAGAGTGAAACTCCATCTCAAAAAAAAAAAAAAACAAAAAAAAATTTGGGAGAGGTTTTAGCAATAATGTCATCCCCCCAGGTGGGTGGTCTCACAAGTTCATGCAAAACCAGAAACAGCCATTTAATAATGGCTGGACATTTTTTATATATTTGGGGAGCACTTCCTCCCCCACCCCTGAAGTTTCCAATGACAATGAGGAGTCCCCTCTTCACTTCCTGCTTTTCTGATCCACTTCCTTCTCTCCTAGGAGCAGGACTCATCTGATTGGTGGGTTTGGGAAAAGGAAGTGACTGCCCATGTTAGTCCCTTCTAGGCACGTTTCAGTCCAGTCAGCTGCCCACAGAGGGTGCCTTCCCATCTCAATTGATCCAACTCCTGCAAGTCTCTTGTGTCAATTGAGTTCTGAACTTTGGAGGAGGAGTTTGAATGTATGTGTGTGTGTGTGTAAAATATATATAATATATAATAATATATATTGAATTCCCAACAATATATATTACTATAATTATCAATAATACTGTGAGATGAGTATTATTCCCATTTTTTTATTTTATTTTATTTTTTGAGATGGAATTTCACTCTTGTTGCCCAGGCTGGAGTGCAGTGGTTCTATCTTGGCTCACTGCAACCTCCGCCTCCCAGGTTCAAGCTATTCTCCTGCCTCAGCCTCCGGAGTAGCTGAGATTACAGGCACCTGCCACCACGCCCGGCTAATTTTTGCATTTTTCATAGAGACAGAGTTTCACCATGTTGGCTAGACTGGTCTGGAACTTTTGACTTCAAGTGATCCACCTGCCTTGGCCTCCCAAAGTGCTGGAATTATAGGGGTGAGCCATTGCCCCAAGCCTCTCTTTCTTTCTCTTTCTTTCCCTTCCTTCCTTCCTCCTTTCTTTCTTTTTCTTTTTTTGAGACAGGATCTTACTCTGTCACCCATGCTGGAGGGCAGTGGCACTATCACAGCTCACTGCACCTCACCTGGGGTCAGGAGTTCGAGACTAGCCTGGCCAACTTGGCGAAACACTGTCTCTACTAAAAATACAAAAATTAGCCGGGTGTGATGGTGCACACCTGTAATCCCAGCACTTTGGGAGGCCGAGGCGGGCAGATCACCTGAGATCAGGAGTTCAAGACCAGCCTGGCCAACATGGAGAAACCCTGTCTCTACAAAAATACAAAAATTAGTTGGGTATGGTGGCACATGCCTGTAATCCCAGCTACTCAGGAGGCTGAGACAGGAGAATCACTTGAACTCAGGAGGCGGAGGTCAGCCGAGACTGTGCCACTGCACTCCAGCCTGGGCAACAGAGCGAGACAACATCTCCAAAAAAAAAAAAAAAGAAAGAAAGAGAGAGAGAGAGAAGGGAGGGAGGGAGGGAAGAAGGAGAGAAGGGAGGGAGGAAGGAAGGGAAAGAGGGAGGAGGGGAGGGAGGAAGGAAGACTATCTACTTTTCAGGGTTAGTATGTAGCATTCAATGTAAAACTACACACAGAGTGATTAGAACCGGTCATAGCACACAGTGAACGCCAATACAGCCTGTCTACTGCAGTTATTATCCGTGTGCCCTTTTACAAGTCTCCTGCCGTCTTGGAAACTTGGCTTCGCCATCTGCGTAATAGGTGAAATGGTGGCACCCCTTGAGGTGGGTCACATGAGTGTCACATGGGAAAAGTTTTGGAGCATGTCTTTGCAGTGTGTCCAGCTCAGATCAAAGGCAAGGGGTTGGGATTCTCTCACACCCTACAGGAGCCCCAGTGCATAAAAATGGGCTATTCCTGCCCTCTGTGAGCTTACAGTCCAGTGCAGGGGACTATTAAACTATGCAAGGAGATACAGCATGGAAGGACTTGCAGGCTGTGATATATGGAATTTGGATTTTGTCTTAAATCCAATGAGAAACTATCAAAAAGTTGTAAGCAGGGGGAAATGTGATCTGATTGACATTTTAATAAAATTACTCTGGGCCAGGTGCAGTGGCTCACGTCTGTAATCCCAGCACTTTGGGAGGCCGAGACTGGCAGATCACGAGGTCAGGAGATTAACACCATCCTGGCTAACCAGGTGAAACCGCGTCTGTACTAAAAATACAAAAATTAGCCGGGTGTGGTGGCAGACGCCTGTAGTCCCAGCTACTTGGGAGGCTGAGGCAGGAGAATGGCGTGAACCCGGGAGGTGGAGCTTGCAGTGAGCCGAGATTGTGCCACTGCACTCCAGCCTGGGCAACAGAGCGAGACTCTGTCTAAAAAAAAAAAAAAAAAAAAAAAAATTACTCTGGTTGCCAGGCGCAGTGGCTCACGCCTGTAATCCTACCACTTTGGGAGGTCAAGGCAGGAGGATCACTTGAGGTCAGGAGTTCAAGACCAGCCTGGCCAACATGGTGAAACCCCATCTCTACTAAAAATACAAAAATTAGCCATGCGTGGTGGTGCACACCTGTAATCCCAGCACTTTGGGAGGTCAAGGCAGGAGGATCACTTGAGGTCAGGAGTTCAAGACTAGCCTGGCCAACATGGTGAAACCCCATCTCTACTAAAAATACAAAAATTAGCCATACATGGTGGTGCACGCCTGTAATCCCAGCTACTTGGGTGGCTGAGGCAGGAGAATTGCTTGAACCGGGCAGGCAGATGTTGCAGTGAGGCGAGATCGTGCCACTGCACTCCAGCCTGGGCGACAGAGTGAGACTCCATCTCAAAAAAAGAAAAAAGAAAAAAGGTTACTCTGGCTGCAGGGTGGAGGATGAGTGAATGGGAGGTGGAGCGAGGGCAGAGGCCCCCACGGGTAGGGCAGCAGAGATGGCCAAGAATAGTTGGATTGGGGTATTTTTGGGAGCTGGAGTCTACACAGTTTGATGTCAGATTGGGTGGGGAAGGTGAGGGAGAGGGTGATGTCAAGAAGGACTCCAAGGCTTCTGGCCTGAGCCCTGGGTGGAGGGCGGGGACATTTCCTGAGAGGAGAGAGCCTGAGTTGAGTTTGGGACATGGGGAGTTGAACATGCCCTTGAGACATCCAAGTACAGGTCCCAGGGACAGCAGGGTACGCACCGTGACAGAAGGGACTCAGTGAGTGGGTGCTATTGTGAGGGCGGGTCTGCTATCCTTGGAAACAGAGCTTCGGAGGACCTAAGGGTGAGACCCTCGGGCCAGGGAGACCTGGACAGCCCCAACCCCTTCTTCCTACGTCCCAGTACTCCCAAGTCTAGGGGAAATCTGGAGTCTTCCAAGGACTTGGTTCTAACACAGTGGTGCACATTCCTGCAATTTTCAGGGAGAGAAGGGGCCCAGAGGGATGGAACCAGCCTGGGCTGACTCCAGGGAGGAGGAAGAGGAGGAGGAGAGGCACAGAGTGTGGCCTGGAAGCCCCTTCCTCAGTCTGTTTGCACAGCTGTCCAGGCCTGGCTGGGCAGGGAGGGAGTGAGTCATGGGTTTCCGGTTCACCAACCCCCACCTCCAGGGGAGGACAAGGTGCCTGCAGGTACAGAGTTTGGTGATGAAGTCTCCCCTGGGGAAGCTCCTCCTCTCTCCCTCCTCCCCAGCCCTTTGATCACACCTCTAGGGGTTGTTTTAGCTTTGTTTTTTGGCTTTTTGTGTTTGGTTTTTAGAGACAGGGTCTTGCTCTGTTGCCCAGACTGGAATGCAGTGGTGTGATCATAGCTCACTGCAGCCTCCAACTCCTGGGCTCAAGCCATCCTCCAGCCTCAGCATCCCAAGTAGCTGGAACTGTAGGCACACGCCACCACACTTGGCTAATTTTTTAATTGTTATTTTTTGTAGAGACGAGGTCTCGCTATGTTGCCCAGACTGGTCTGGAACTCCTAGCCTCAAGCGATCCTCCTGCCTTGGCCTCCCAAAGAGCTGAGGTTATAAATGTGAGCCATCACACCTGGGCAATCCCCGTTTCATGGTTTAAAAGGAAGACTCGGGGCCCAGCGCAGTGGCTCATGCCTGTAACCCCAGCAGTTTGGGAGGCCGAGGTGGGCAGATCACCTGAGCTCAAGAGTTCGAGACCAGCCCGGCCAACGTGGCAAAACCCCATCTCCATTAAAAATACAAAAATTAGCCGGGCATGATGGCACATGCCTATAATCCCAGGTACTTGGGAGGCTGAGGCAGGAGAATTGCTTGAACCCAGGAGACGGAGGCTGCAGTGAGCCAAGATTGCACCACTGCACTCCAGCCTGGGTGTCAGAGTGAGACTCCAACTCAAAAAAAAAAAAAAAAAAAAGTGGATTCAGGAAGGTCAAGTGACTTCCCAAGGGCATTAGGCATCTCTGTGCTGGGCCTGCCTGACCCCAAGTCTCTGCTCCTGTCCACTGTGCCCTCACAGGATACCTCTCAGAAGTGAGAGAACTCTCTAGGTAGGAGCCAGAATAGCATGGGAGGAAATTTCTCTCCCAGACCCATGATTTGGTTACTCCTCTCCTCAGCCCTGCCAACAGCCCCAAGGTGCACAGAGATCTTGCTTCTGAGACTCTGGCCAAGCTGGCTCTGAGAGTGAAAGGCTCAGTCTCTCTCGCCTGGGGAAGAAACATGCAGCCTTTAGAATCATGCAAGTAACCGTTTACCCACTTGGCTTCCTGTTAGGTTGTGTTTTTTTTTTCTTCCTTCCCCCAAGGGGTGTCTCTTATCTGAAGGTTCTTAGGGGCTTTGGTGCTGGGCTGTTTACCAATGGGTGACTGTTAGTGTCAGAACCAGCCTCTTGGGAAGAGTGAGGTGAAGAAAAGCAAGACCAGGTGAGCCCTCGGTCATCCACACAGCCACAGGAGTACAGGCTGGATGGGACAAGCACGCCCTGGGCAGTGAAGGACCATGGCCACATCCAGCTCTCCTGCCAATTTCAGGCTCCGTCTTCCAAACAGGGCGCGATTTAGCCAAGTGAAAGTGAGTTGGTGGCTGGGCGTGGTGGCTTAAACTGGTAATCCTAGCACTTTGGGAGGTGGAGGCAGAAGGATCACTTGAGGCCAGGAGTTGAGATCAGCCTGGGCAACATAGTGAGATCCCACTCTATAAAAAATTATAAAGTTAGCCAGGCGTGGCTACACAAGCCTGTAGTCCCAGCTACTTGGGAGGCTAAGGAGAGAGGATCACTTGAGCCCAGGAGTTTCAAGCTGCAGTGAGCCATAATTGCGCCACTGCACTCCAGCCTGGGCAACAGAGGGAGGTCCTGTCTCTTCAAAACAACACATTTAAAACATTTCACCTGTAATCCTACCACTTTGGGAGGCCAAGGCAGGTGGATCACTTGAGGTCAGGAGTTCGAGACCAGCCTGGCCAACATGGTGAAACCCCATCTCTACTGAAAATACAAAAATTAGCTGGGTGTGGTGGCTGGCACCTGTAATCCCAGCTACTCAGGAAGCTGATGCAGGAGAATCACTTGAGAGGGGGCGGAGGCAGAGGTTGCAGTGAGCTGAGATCATGCCACTGCACTCCAGCCTGGGCAACAGAGGAAGACTCTGTCTCAAAAATAAAAAATAAAATAAAAATAAAACGTTAGAACAGTGCTTGGTACACAGTGATGGCTCAGTAGATGTGAGCCAGTTATGAGTACTTAAAGCATAGCCTGTGCAAAGAGGCCGTGCTTCTAGCTTCACCTTTCCAACAGCATCTTTCCAGAACTTTCTATCTCCTGGTGGGCAAGGACCGTGAGAAACACCATAACCTGGAGAGGAATTCTGGGTCTCGAGATGGCTCCAGTTGTGCCTGTCTTAGGCAAGTGGGGTGGTGTGTGTGTGAGGGTGAGGGGTCCCAGGAAGGGTCCCCACACTTCACTCCTGCACCTCTCGCTCCCCACAGCCCCCCTCCCCTTTTCTAACTCCAAAAAGCCCAGAGGCCCAGCCGTGTTTGGAGAAGGAGGGGGGCCCTGAAGCTTGGGCCACCTTCAAAGTGACTGCAGGGAGGAAGATGTGGACACTAGACTACGTACTGACCACTCTGAGAAGGAAGCCCGCGGGGGAAGGTGGATGGGCGGTGGGCGTCACGGCAAAGGGGTTTAGGGGAGACAGGGAAGTCTGTGAGCTGTGGGAGGTGCACACTGAAGACCCAAGAGGTGAGAATGGATGGAACTGCCCCTCAGAAGGGGGACAGGGGTCCCCTCCTCCCCTGAGAAGGAACAAACCCTTGCACTTGTCGTCAGGGCCCTGAGAAGTGGAAAGTGGATTTGATCTTCCTTAGACCATCACGTACCCGCAGCACCCTAGAATGTAAACAGGGCTGGGAATGCAATGACCAGGTCCTGGTACCTTAAGGGCTGGTACCTCTACCTCCATCGGGACCTGGTGCCAGAAATAAGAAGATTCTTAGACTATCCCCACTGGAGGCTGGGCGCAGTGGCTCAGCCTGTAATGTCAGCACTTTGGGAGGCCGAGGCGGACAGGTCACTTGAGGCCAGGAGTTCAAGACCAGCCTGGCCAACATGGTGAAACCCCTCTACTAGAAATACAAAAATTAGCCGGGCATGGCGGCGGGGGTCTGTAATCCCAGCTACTCGAGAGGCTGAGGCAGGAGAATCACTTGAACCCGGGAAGCGGAGGTTGCAGTGAGCCGAGATTGTGCCACTGCACTCCAGCTGGGACGACAAGAATGAGACTCCATCTAAACAAAATAATAAATAAAAAATAAAAATAAAAAAAGAATATCCCCACTGGAAGGGTCCTGCAAGGCCAGCCACGAATCTGTACAAGTCCTCGGACAGACTGAGAAACTGAGGCTCAGGGAGGCGGCCCCCACCCCATCGGAGCGTCCCAGTTCCACGCGCGCGCCTGGCAGGGGGCGCCCTTCCCCGCCGCGCGTGCCGGGCAGGGTCCCCCAAGGAGAAATCCCTCTTAAAAGAGTTTTTCCTTTCGCGTGAACTCGCCGCCTGCATCCAGCAGCGCGGTCTCCAAGGTGAACCTCGCACAAATGCGTTACAGATGTACGTCCTTCCATTTCTGGCTACCGCGGAGCTGCTCGGGAGCGGCGGCGGCGTCCCCAGAGCGATCCAGCCCGCGTTTTCCGTTCCGCCCGCCAACTTTTGCAAGCTGTAGTTATTTGATAATGATTTTTTTTTCAAACCTCTCCCAATAATTGTTATCCTCCCCGCCCGGTGCAGCTCAGGTGATGGGCACAGACGGCAACGCAGCCGCCGCCGCCGCCTCCTCCTCCTCCTCCTCCTCCTCGTCCTCCTCCTCCTCGTCCTCCTCCTCCTCCTCCTCCGGGTGCGCTAGGCTCTGGCTCCAGCCCAGGGGGAAGAGCCACAGCCGAGGCGCCTTCTGCAAAGGCAGCTGGGACGGCCCCGGAGGCTGAGCCAGAGCGACCCCGGATCCGCCCCCGCCCCCCTCCATGAGGCCTCTCACACCCTCCCCCGGCCCAGGCCACCTCCCCCAAAGCCCACTCTCCGGAGGCCAAGGCTGTCTGGTGAACGGCTAGGGGCTGCTGGGCACAGAGTTCAACGCTGCAAATATTTATTAGACACCTACTGTATTCCCAGGCCCTGAGCAGAGCTGGCCTCCAAAACAAATGAGAACAGCCCTTGCCCTCAGGGAGACCGGGGGACGCCACCCCTAACCTGGGAAGGTGAGAGGGGCTTCCGGGGCAGGGATACCCCCGACAGAACCTGCTCAAAGTGCCAGAGCTAGACAAGGAGGGAAGGCTTGGCTCCGCAGCAAAGCTCAAGGCAGAGCTCCGCCCCTCCCCCATCACCTTCAGCCCTTCCTCCGGTTTCTGCCAAGGGTCATCACTGAAAGCACCCTCAGAGCCGCTTTTAGAAAGCTACGGGTCTCTGCGGTCGTGGTGGCTCACGCCTGTAATCCCAGTACTTTGGGAGGCCGAGGCGGGCGGATCACTTGAGGTCAGGAGTTCGAGACGAGCCTGGCCAACAAGGAGAAATTCCGTCTGTACTAAAAATACAATATTTAGCCAGGTGGGATGGTGTGTGCCTGTAGTCCCAGCTACAGCCCATCGCTTGAACCGGTGATGAGCCGAGATCGTGTCACTGCACTCCAACCTGGGCCAGAGCGAGACTCTGTTAAAAAAAAAAAAAAAAAAAAAGCTACCGGGCTCAGAAAATGGAGTCATGTAGGTAAGAGTGGAAGCAGGTGGCTGAGAGGCAGACCCACACTAACTCCTTTTTGGAATCCCTGAGGTGCACATATAAACAGGGGTGGCAGGAGGGCAGGCTGGAGAGGGCCCAGGTGAGCTGCTGACCCCCACGGGGCGGGGGGAGGTCACATCTGGGTCTGATGGCTCAGCCACAAGTGGTTTGAAAGGGGCCCTTTGCTGGAGGGAAGTAAGCCCAACCTTAGCTTGGTTACATCCCCAGAAAGCCCGGAGAGTTCTTTTTTTGTTTGTTTGTTTTTGTTTTTTAAGCCTGAGCTCATTTTTTAAGTTTTTAAGTGAATATTCAGTTTTGGTTTAAAGTTTTTAAATGAATACTAAGAGTTTTCGTTAAAGTTTTTTTTACGCATACTAAGTTCTTTCTTTCATTAAGCCTGGGTTGATTTTCAGCTTTTTAATGAATACCATTTTAATTATTTATTTTAAATACTAAGGTTTTGTGTTTTGTTTTGTTTTGTTTGTTTTTGTTTGTTTGTTTGAGGCGAAGTCTTACTCACTCTGTCGCCCAGGCTGGAGTGCAGTGGTGCAATCTGAGCTCCCTGCAACCTCTGCCTCCTGGGTTAAAGTAATTCTCCTGCCTCAGCCTCCCGAGCAGCTGGGATTGCAGGCATGCACCACCATGCCTGGCTAATTTTTGTATTTTTAGTAGAGATGAGGTTTCACCATGTTGTCCAGGCTGGTCTCAAACTCCTGACCTCAAGTGATCCACCCACCTCGGCCTCCCAAAGTGCTGGGATTACAGGCATGAGCCACCGTGCCTGGCCTTAAATGCTAAATTTTTATTTTAATAAGTTTTTAATGAATTCATTTTAAGTTTTTTGGGGTTTTTTTGTGGGGGTCCAGGGGGGACCAGGTCTTGCTGTGTGGTTCTGTCACCCAGGCTGGATGCAATGGCATGATCATAGCTCACTGCAGCCTCACACTGCTGAGCTCAAGTGATCCTTGGTAGTGGCCGGAGTTCTGGGTACCTGGAGGTGGGCAGTGATAGAGGCATTTCCCAGGCAGGAGGTACCACTTAGGTGATGACTGACTCCTGGTAACTCTTTGGCCTTCCCTGAACCACGAGTGACTCTGGAGCAGCGAATGTATTATCTCTATCGTGCCAACCAAGAGCTGATATAGATAGGGCATTATTGAAGATCCATCTAAGGGCAGATGGAAGAGGGGCCCGTGAAGCCACACTCCAAGGTCTAGTTTTCTTGTTGTTTTTTTGGGGGGAGTGGGGGACAATTATGGGTTTTTGTTCTTTGAGGGATTTTGGGGGTTTTGTTGGTTTTTTGGTTGGGTTGTTTGCTTTTGAGACAGGGTCTTGCTGTGTCACCCAGACTGGAGTGCAGTGGCACAATCATGCCTCACTATAACCTCAACCTCCTGGGCTCAAGTGATCCTCCCACCTCAGCCTCCCAAGCAGCTGGGACTACAGGCATGCACTGCCATGCCTGGCTCATTTTTAAATTTTTTTTTAGAGATGGGGTCTCACTATGTTTGCCCAGGCTGGTCCTGGACTCCTGGCCTCAAGAGGCCCTCGGCCTCCCAAAGTGCTGGGATTACAGGTGTGAGCCACACCACAGTTGCCCTCTAAAGTCTAGTTTTATCTTGTGAAGAGTGAGGAGCCGCTATGAGGTGATAAGTCAGTGTCCTTCCAGACCCTTCCAGGAAGCCCACTCCGACTGTTACCCTGGGGTTCACTGGTATCTCTGAGCACCTTGTGCTTCTGAGCCAGGCCCCCGGCTATGGAAGGGGTGGGGGCGATGCTCCTAGAGGTTGGAGGACAGATCATGAAGGACAGAACAGTCTGATTTTCCTGGAGGACGCCCCTCCTTAGACAGGGCAAGCCCCCAGCCAGTGCCTCCTCCTTCCCAGCACTCAATGCTGCTCCTCTGCCTCCTTCACCTTTCACTTCCTCTTCCTCCACCTTCTGCTGCTCACCAGAGTCCAACTCACATTTCTTTAAAAACTTACTTAAAATGGGCTAAGTGCATGGTGGCATGCACCTAAAATCCCAGCACTTTGGGAGGCTGAAGCAGGAGGATCGCTTGAGGCCAGGAGTTTGAGGCTGCAGTGAGCTATGATCACACTGCTGCACTCCAGCCTGGTTGACAGAGATCCCATCTGTAAATATTAATAATAATAGACTGGGTGTGGTGGCTCATGCCTGTCATCCCAGCACTTTGGGAGGCTGAGGAGGGCAGATCACCTGAGGTCAGGAATTCGAGACCAGCATGGCCAACGTGGTAAAACCCTGTCTCTACTAAAAATACAAAAATTAGCCAGGCCTGGTGGCAGGCACCTGTAATCCCAGCCACTCGGGAGCTTGAGGCAGGAGAATCGCTTGAACCTGGGAAGGAGAGGTTGCAGTGAGCTGAGATCGTACCACTGCACTCCAGCCTGTGCAACAGACCATGATTCAGTCTCAAAAATTAATAATAATAATAATAAAATAAAGCTTCTTTGATGAACGGATCCAAAATTTTCCAATCAGAAAATCTAGAAAGAAGGTATTTTAATGTCAGCATATGTGTAAGTTTCATGGTTTCAGGGGTGTCCAAGGGAGAGAATACAGTCACAGGCTCTTAGTTTCTGTTTCTGGTTGGGTCAGTAAATCCCCTTCCTCATCCCTCTTTTCCGCTTGTCACTAGAGACAGAAACTAAAAACCATGGTTTCAGGCTGCTAAAAGCCTAAAACAGAACAGAACAACAACAGCCAAACAAGGCAGGTTGGGCAAGCTTGATAGGGTTTAGTATCATTTTTTATTGTTTATTCTGTATGGACAGGGCACATCATCTGCTCATTGTGGGACCTGCACAAGACCCAGATCAGGGCTACCTCCTCCAGGAAGCCTTCCAGGCTCTACAGGCTGCGTCAGGTCCTATCTGCCGTGCTCCCACAGCCCCTGGGGTCCTCACCATTGCAGTCCTCAATACGCAGTATTGGAGTCATTGGTTTACCCATCCCTCTCCCTCATCACGAGCTCCTGGCGGCAGAAACTACAGTCATTCCTCCCTGCGTCCCCAGCGGTGCAAGCAATGTGCCAGGAACAGTTAGTGGCACTGAGTCTGAGAAGCAGGCTGGCCTGTGTAAGTTGCCTTCTGCTCCAGCTGTGTCCTGGGTTGTGATGGGATCAGACCGCCTTATAAGAGGCCCTTTCACAAGCTTGCCACCCTCCCCCACCGGGTTGTGGGACCCTCTTTGGAGCCTCAGAGAAATCCCTTTCTTCCTGTCTCCCTGGACTCAGCCACCACCCTCCCAGCCTGCCGGGAGGGGGCTCCCACAGGCACCTCCCCTCCCTGTCCAGCCCGGAGGAGGGGGATCAGATGCCGGGCTGGAGGCCCCTTGTCTGCACAGAGGCAGGATTTATCTCAGTTTGGGGAGGTCTGGGGCCCCCAAAGTCCTAGATCATCATTAGTTCCATCAAAGAGGCGGCTGTGATCTCAGAGACAAGATGCATGGTGTTCAAATTGGAAACAGCCTGGTGGGCCGAGGGGCAGGGCTGGGCGGGGAGAGGGTTCGGGCCGCCTCCGGGGGAGCCCAGGACACTGGAGGCATCCCACAGACGGTCACAGGAAGAGGAGGAGGAGGAGGAGGAGGAGGGAAGAGAAAACATTCCACTCAGGCTCCAGGGAAGACAGCCGTGCACAGATGGAGCAAAGCCAAGTCTGCGAGTCAAGGCGACCTCCCCACGGAGGCTGGAGAGAAAGGATGGCCAATTGTACCCACCAGTCACCGCATGAGGGTCCTACTGCCTCCCACCCCGCACCGCAAACCTTCGTGGGCCCTGTCTCACCACCCACAGCAACCCCTGGGAACTAGAAAGTGAAGGAATGCATTGCCTTTGCTTTACAGATGGGGAAACTGAGGCTTGGGTGGGGGGAGGGCAAATGGATGTGCCCTAGATCACCAGGGGTACCTGGCACGGCTGGGGTTCCAGCCCAGGTGCCTGGGTCTCTGGAACTTCACCCTGACTCTGGAAAGCCATAGCAAGGAATTGGTTTTGTTTTTTTTTTTTTTTTTGAAACGGAGTTTTGCTCTTGTTGCCCAGGCTGGAGTGCAGTCTCGCGATCTCAGCTCACTGCAACATCCGCCTCCCGGGTTCGAGCGATTCTCCTCCTCAGCCTCCCAAGTAGCTGGGATTACAGGTGCCCACCACCATGCCTGGCTGTTTTTTTTTTTTTTTTTTTTTTGTATATTTAATAGAGATGGGGGGCTGGGCGCAGTGGCTCACGCCTGTAATCCCAGCACTTTGGGAGGCCGAGGTGGGTGGATCACGAGGTCAGGAGATCAAGACCATCCTGGCTAACATGATGAAACCCTGTCTCTACTAAAAATACAAAAAAAATTAGCTGGGTGTGGTGGCGGGTGCCTGCAGTCCCAGCTACTCGGGAGGCTGAGGCAGAAGAATGGCGTGAACCAGGGAGGCAGAGCTTGCAGTGAGCCGATATCGCGCCACTGCACTCCAGCCTGGGCGACAGAGCGAGACTCTGTCTCAAAAAAAAAAAATAGAGATGGGGTTTCACCATGTTGGCCAGGTAGACCTCAGGTGATCTTCCCGCCTTGGCCTCCCAAAGTGTTGGGATTACAGGCGGGAACCACTGTGCTCAGCCAAGGGATTGTTGAGCGTGTACAGTTCTCTATCCTTGTCGCTGCCTGTTAGCGGCTGGCACCGAGACAGCAGTTCGATTTGAAACTTGAGGTTTAAAATAGAGCTGGAGAAACAAAACAGAAATTTCTCCTAAATATTGAGAAGTAGCCATACTAGCAGACAGAATGAGATTTAACTGGCACATTCAACTATAGAAACAAACATAAAAGATCTCTCCCACCCTACTGCTCTTTGTGGGTGACCATCTCCGTCTAGACCCCCTCCAAAGGATGTCCTCTAACCCCTGCCCACCCCACAGGCCTCCAGACATCTGGTCCCTCCGGTCCCCCTGGTCCCCCACCTGTGCTCCCCGCATACTCCCCACAAGTCCCTTTCCAGTGGATGGAGGGTAGTTGAAGCCGCTGTCTGCTGGTGCTGTGGGCCACCTGGGTGCAGTCCCTGCCTGGCTCTGCTGAAAAGAGAGAGGCTCTGACTTAGCGGATGTGGCCTCCAGCCCCCAATGGACAGAGGGAGCCTCCAAGAGGTAGCCAAGACATTAAAATGCCTGCAAGGTGGGTGGGGTGGTAATGCTTTAGTGGACGATAGGACCAGAGAAGTGATCAGGTGAGGAAGTTGTCCCTAGGAGCAGGGGAGAGAGAGGAGATAGGACTTCTGTTGGTCGGGCATGGCAGTTCATGCCTGTAATCCCAGGACTTTCAGAGGCAGAAGTAGGAGGATCACATAAGGTCAGGAGTTCAAGACCAGCATGGGCAACATAGCGAGACCCTGTATCTAAAAAAAAAAAAAAAAAAGCCTTCTGCCTAAGAGTGTTTCAGAGACTCTGTTTATAATGGTGAAAAATGGGAAACAACCTAAATTTCCAGCAATAGTTAACTAATCCCATGTGATGGACTATCAAATCGCCATTACAAGCAATGCCTGTGGACTTCTTTTATTAGCATGGGAGAAGTGCTGTCAGCACGATACAAGATTAAATGAGATAATTTATGTAAAGGATTTATCACAGTGCCTGCCACAATATAAACACTCAAAAACTATTAGCTGTGGTGTGTGATAAAGGCAGAAATGAAAAAACATATATATATGGAATAATTCCAGATTTGTAAACAACAACAAACACGTTTTAAAAGGCAGGAGGGGCTGGGCACAGTGGCTCATGCCTGTAATCGCAGAGCTTTGGGAGGCCGAGGCGGGAGGATCTCTTGAGCCCAGGTTTTCAAGACCAACCTAGGCAACATAGCAAGACCCCATCTCTACAAAAAATTTTAAAAATTAGCCAACTGTGGTGGCGCATGCCTGTAGCCGCAGCTACTCTGGAGGCTGAGATGGGAGGATGGCTTGAGGCCAGGAGTTTGAGGCTGCAGTGAGCCATGATTGCACCACTGTACTCCAGCCTGGGTGATACAGCAAGACCCTGTCTCAAATAATAATAATAATAAAGGCAGAAGGAAATATTAGAAAATATTGTTGAGTTGTGGGATTATTGGAGATTTGGGGGCTCACTCCTCTGTATTCTCCAATTTTTCTATGAGTGAATATATTTTTCTATTAGTGGAAATTTTTTCCAGCATTTTATTATGCAAATTTCCCAACATGCAGCAGAGTTGAAATAATATTACAATGAGCAAATATATACCTCTTCCTAGATTCCACACTAACATTTTATTATCTTTTATCTCACAACCATTCACCTACCTAACCTCGCTCTATCCAGCCATAAATCCATCCTAGTTTTCATAATGCCTTTCATTTTATATTTTTATTTTGTTTTGAGATGGAGTCTTGCTCTGTCCCCCAGGCTGGAGTGCAGTGGTGCGATCTCGGCTCACTGCAACCTCCGCCTCCTGGGTTCACGCCATTCTCCTGCCTCAGCCTCCCGAGAAACTAGGACTACAGGCGCCCGCCACCACGCCCGGCTAATTTTTTTTGTATTTTTAGTAGAGACAGGATTTCACTGTGTTAGCCAGGATGGTCTTGATCTCCTGACCTCGTGACCCGCCTGCCTCGGCCTCCCAAAGCGCTGGGATTACAGGCGTGAGCCACCGCACCCGGCCCTATGACGCCTTTCAAAGTAAACTGCAGACACCTTCCCGTAAATACTTCAACATGTGTATCAGGAAAAGTAGGGTTTTTGTTTTTGTTTTTGTTTTTAGACAGAGTCTTACTTGTTGCCCAGGCTGGAGTGCAGTGGTGCAATCTCCACTCACTGCAACCTCTGCCTTCTGGATTCAAGTGATTCTTCTGCCTCAGCCTCCTGAGTAGCTGAGACTACAGTCATGCACCACCATGCCTGACTTAATTTTTGTATTTTTTTAGTAGAGTCAGGGTTTCACCGTGTTGTCCAGGCTGATCTTGAACTCCTAAACTCAAGTGATCCTCCCACCTTGGCCTCCCAAAGTGCCAGGATTACAGGCATGAGCCACTGCACCTGGCCAGGGAAAGTAGTTTTTAATAGTTACCTAGAGGAGAGAGGCTGTCCTCAGCCCTGAGAAAGCAGCCCCCCTTCTCCACCCTTCTTGCTACAGGCTAGTCTGGAGGGGCTGCCGCGGGGTGGGTTGAGGCCCAGCCCTCCAGCCTTCCTTTCTGGGTGACCTAATCGGCCCTTGCGGCCCAGGGGTTTCTCCTGACCTGATGCAGAGACAGTGAGATGTAAATAAATCTCTGTTCTTTTCATCACCTGAGGGTGTGGTGAAGATTACCTGAGATAAACCTGAATTCACCTTGGGCTTCCTATAGGGGTAAAGTTGTCAGATTAAGCAAAAAAAAATATAAAAATCAGCCAGAATTGGTGGCATGCACCTGTAGTCTTGACTACTCAGGATGCTAAGGTGGGAAGGATCGCTTGAGCCCAGGAGTTCGAGACTACGGTGAGCTATGATCGTACCACTGCACTCCAGCCTAGGCAACAGATCAAGACCCTGTCTCTAAAAAAAAAAAAAAATTGCTGGGCACAGTGGCTCATGCCTGTAATCCCAGCACTTTGGGAGGCTGAGGTGGGCGGATCAAAAGGTCAGGAGATCGAGACCATCCTGGCTAACACGGTGGAACCCCATCTCAACTAAAAATACAAAAAATTAGCTGGGCGTGGTGGCGGGCAGCTGTAGTCCCAGCTACTTGGGAGCCTGAGGCAGAAGGGCATGAACCTGGGAGGCGGAGCTTGCAGTGAGCTGAGATCGCTCCACTGCACTCCAGCCTCCGTGGCAGAGCGAGACTCTGTCTCAAAAAAAAAAATTAATAATAATAATAATAATACATAATATAAAAAATACAAGACACCCAGTAAAATTTGATTTTCAGATTAACAAAATTTTTTAGTGTAAGTATATCCCATGAAATATTTGGGATATACTTGTACTAAAAAAATGACACAGTCTGTATTTTATCTGGCAACCCTATGCAAGATGGGAGAATCAAAGCCCCAGAAAGGAAAGCATGTCAGGAGTTAGGATATGGGTTGGGTTATTTTTTTTTTTTTTTTTTTTTTTTTTGAGACAGGGTCTTACTCTGTTACCCAGGCTAGAGTGCAGTGGTATGATCATAGCTCACTACAGCCTCGACCTCCTGGGCTCAAGCAACCCTCCTACCTCAGCTTCCTGAGTAGCTGGGACCATGGGTGTGCACCACCACACTTGGCTAATTTTTTTATTTTTAAGAGAGATGGGGTCTTACTATGTTGCCCAGGCTGGTCTCAAATTCCTGGCCTCAAGCTTTCCTCCCACCTCAGCCACTCAGAATGCTGGGATTACAGGCGTGAGCCACCATGCCTGGCCCAGGGTGGGATTTTTTATAATAAAGTCTCACATTTGTACTGTACATTGTAGCCCACAAGGTGTTTTCAATTTGTCATCTCACTCAAGGCTCATTATCAGTACCCAGGAGAGTAGGATTTTATTCCCATTTTAGAGTTGAAGAAACTGAGGGTCCTAGAAGCCCAGCTTCCAGCTTCCCCACACAGCTGAAAAGGTGCGGGGTTGGTGCTCAGCCACGGCATCTGGCCTCCCGTGCAGGCTCTCCCCGGTCTGATTTCTCACTCTGAGCTCTCAGTAGACTACACATTTTTATCCTGAAACCCACAAGCGGGGTTCCGGGATGAGGCTTTCAGCTCCAGCTGCTTGAACGACCCTGTTTAAATGGACGTTAAAACGATGCAGAGAGAGTCCACCATCTCATCTCACTCAGAGGGGTCATGCAGAGTCAGAGAGAGGCCTCTGCGGGGTCTGCCCTCTCTGAAGTCCCTACTTTCCTATTTGCAGGGCACCTGTGTGCCTCGCAGGGCTAACTGCAGAGCCGAGAGGTAGGCACTTACTAGGCGACAGAGCTGAACCACCAGCCAAGACCAGTGATCCAGGCAGAGGCTGAGCTCTGTGTAGCTTTGGTGAAACTGAAGTTTTAGAGTTTTTCTTGCATCAAGTAAGAAAGACCATTATCCGGCCGGGCACAGTGGCTCACACCTGTAATCCCAGAACTTTGGGAGGCCAAGGCTGGTGGATCACGGGAAGTCAGGAGTTTGAGACCAGCCTGTCCAACAGAGTGAAACCCCGTCTCTACTAAAAATACAAAAATTAGCCAGGCATGGTGGTGGGCGCCTGTAATCCCAGCTACTCAGGGGGCTGAGGAAGGAGAATGGCTTGAATCCGGGAGGTGGAGGTTGCAGTGAGCCAAGATCATGTCACTACGCTACAGCGTAGGGGATAGAGCGAGACTCCATCTCAAAAAAAAAAAAAAAAAGACTATTATCCCGTATATCTGCATGCATGTGGCCATTGCTTCATCTATTGGTTGCTTGGTTTGTCTGGAGATAGGGTCTCGCTCTGTCACCCAGGCTGGAGTGCACTGATGCAATCATAACTCACTGCAGCCTCTCACTCCTGGGCTCAATGATCCTCCCACCTCAGCCTCCCAAGTAGCTAGGACTACAGGTGTGCATCACCATGTCCAGCTAATGTTTAGTTTTTATTTTTGTAGAGTGGTTTTGCTATTTTGCCTAGGCTGGTGTCAAACTCCTGGCCTCAAGTGATCCTCCTGCCTCAACCTCTCAAAGTGCTGGGATTACAGGTGTGAGTCCCCGCACCCAGCCAGTTCAATGCATTTAAGCAGTGATTTTAAAACGTACTTTCTTTTGCTATCATTATTCACTGAAAAATATGCATTTAAATTTAGTAATGCAGTAACCAAATCTTTCTAGGTTGAATATCGTTGCATGCTGTTCTGACAAAGGAGGAGAAAACTCCCTGTCTGAATTTCCATGTTCCCTCCTCCTACACACATACACATCCTGCGCCACAACAGAATTTTTCTTTCCCAAAAGGAAGGTTCTTTTTTTTGTTTTGTTTTCACTTTGAACTCCTGAGATTCGTTTCTGGCAAGGTTCCTTTCCTCTCTCTCTACCAAACGGTTTTGAAACAGTCATCATTTCTCTGAGATGATAAACAGTGAGAGATTGCTTTTACTTTTGAAGGCAATGAAAACACGTCTATGGTTTCACTTTGAAACACATCAGGAAAAACACTCCTATCACATTTAGCACGTGTAAAGGAATTCTCCATTCATGGGCCACCTGTGTGTCTGATGATCGTTTAATACTGCTTCCCAAGTTTCAGCAATCACTGCAAGCCACTCAATCACATCCAGCCTCGCGATGTGCGACCCGATATGTTTTCAGCAGTTACCCAGCGTCCTGCGGGTCTCTCCGCCACTCCCGTTACATGTGTTTTTGGGTAATCGCCAGTCTTTTCACAGATGAATGCCAGAACGTGGAACAAAGGCTTGAATGCAACGAAAGCACGTCGCGGTTTTTTTATTTTTCTACAAAAGTGTCAGCATCACAAATTGCAGTGGACAATGGTCCCCGATGTGCCTGCACAGACCCCGTTATTCCACCTTGTACAATACTGCGGTGCAGCCAGTGTTCCCCACAGATGTGTCCACACTTCTGTTGCGAATTCGGCCACCCATGGTGACAAATTCCACTTTGATTAGCGGATAATAATTTGTTACTGACAGTTTCATTAGGGAGTCAATATCTTCGCCTCGCCCAAACTGCAATTATTTCAGACGTGCTTTACTTCTTTTGTATTTTCAGAATTTTTACAGAGATTTTATTTTTCAAAGCAGAAACTCCTGTGCTATGTGAATGAGTCTATATATATATATATATATATATATACACACACACAACTTTATATATATATATATACACAACTTTATAATATATGGGCAACTTATATATGTCTTTTTTTTTAGATGGAGTCCCCCTCTGTCACCCAATCTGGAGTGTAATGGTTCAATCTCGGCTTACTGCAACCTCCGCCTCCTGGGTTCAAGCGATTCTCCTGCCTCAGCCTCTCATGTAGCTGGGATTACAGGCACCTGCCACCATGCCCAGCTAATTTTTGTATTTTTATTAGTGATGGGGTTTCACCATGTTGGCCGGGCTGGTCTCGAACTCTTGACTTCAAATGATCCACCCGCCTTGGCCTCCCAAAGTGCAGGAATTATAGGCGTGAGCCACCATACCCAGTCTACATATGTCTCCTTTTTTAGAGAGAGATGGGGTCTTGCAGTGTTGCCCAGGCTGGTCTTAAACTCTTGCTCTCAAGCAATCCTCCCACCTCTGCCTCCCAAAGTGCTGGGGTTACAGGCATGAACCACTGCCCCTGGCCTCAACTTATGTATGTCTTTATGACCATATATATAAGTTAGTCTTAGTCATCTTTTCAATACCAGCAAAATCAAAGAGTCTCTATAAATTGAGATAGCGATTCAGATTTTTCTTACCTAAACTACAGTGGTTCTTTCCCATCCCAGAGATGGCCTTTGCATATTATCAGGAAACATTGATTTCATCTGCCATGCCCTGCGATGTTTCGGCTTTTATTTTTCTGGTGATTTCATTTTGAATTTGCTGACTTCTATAGGCATCAACAGATTCATACATTAGAATCACTCTCTTTTATGGCCTCCCAAAACTCCCTCCAAATTGGCTTTATTCACAGAAGGAATATTCTTGTCATGACTCCTTAACGATAAACACTGTTTTGCAAGAAATAAAATATGTTTAACTTTGAATTCCAGATGTGTTCTTGTTTCCTCAAGCTGTTATGAGTGAGCAGATAATAATCTGTTAGTGACAGTTTCACTAGGAAATCAATATCCTCTCCCAATTGCAAATGATTTCAGGTGCATTTTACTTCTTTTGTATTTTCAGAATTTTTACAGAGATTTTCTTTTTCGAAGCAGAAACTCCTTGTACTGTGCATATGAGTCTGCTCTGCAAAACATTGACAGAAACAATGAGGAGGGGTTTTTCTTGTTTTGTTTTGTTTTGTTTTGTTTGAGACAGGGTCTTGCTCTGTCACCCATGCTGGAGTACAGCGGCATGATCTCAGCTCACTGCAACCTCTGCCTCCCAGGCTCAAGCAATTCTCATGCCTCAGCCTCCCGAGTAGCTGGGACGGCATGCACATGCCACCATGCCGGGGTAATTTTTGTATTTTTAACAGAGATGAGGTTTCGCCATGTTGGCCAGGCCACTCTCGAACTCCTGGCCTCAAGTGATCCACCTGCCTCGGCCTCCCAAAGTGCTGGGATTACAGGTGTAAGCCACCTCGCCTGGCCAGGGAGGGTGTTTTTTTTACCCCATTTCCTACCCTGCAAATCTGACTCCAAGAGTTTTCGTCACTTCCAGATTTGCCTTAAACTCTTCACACATTTAAAATACATTTTAAGAGTCGGTAACATAGCGAGACCCCATCTCTACTAAAAATTAAAAAAATTAGCCAGGCATGGTGGTGCATGCCTGTGGCCCCACCTACTCGGGAGACTGAGGTGGGAAGATTGCTTGAGCCCAGGAGTTCAAGGCTACAGTGAGCTATGATCACACCACTGCACTCTAGCCTGGGCAATGGAGCAAGATCCTGTCTCAAAAAACTTAAAATTAAAAATAAAGTAGAAATAAATTTTAGCTTATCTCTCACAAATGTCAAACTATGTGTGGCATCCTGGCATGAAACCCTATAATTTTCTATATTTATATTGCCATCATTTATATACAGATTAAGTATTGGTGATAAAGGCATACTTGAAACATTGAGTCCCACCATTTGACAACATGACTCAAGAATGAAAAACAGATCGGGCATGGTGGCTCACACTTGTAATCCCAGCATTTTGGGGGGCCAAGGCAGTAGGATGGTTCAAGCCCAGGAATTTGAGACCAGCCTGGGCAGCATAGTTGGAGACCCTTGTCTACACAAAAAATTCAAAAATTGCCAGGCACAGTGGTTCACGCCTGTAATCCTAGCACTTTGGGAGGCTGAGGCGGGCAGATCAACTGAGGTCAGGAGTTTGAGACTATCATGGCCAACATGGCAAAACCCTGTCTCTACTAAAAATACAAAATTTAGCTGGGCCTGGCAGTGGGCGCCTGTAATCCCAGCTACCTGGGAGGCTGAGGCAGGAGAGTCGCTTGAACCAGGAGGTGGAAGTTGCAGTGAACCGAGATCGCGCCATTGTACTCCAGTCTGGACAACAAGAGTGAAACTCCATCTCAAGAAAAATAAATAAATAAAAAATTAGGTAGGTGTGGTGGCACGGAACTGTAGCCCCAGCCACTTGGGAGGCTGAGCTGGAGGGATTGCTTGAACCTGGGAGGTCGAAGCTGCAGTGAGCGATGACAGCGACATGGCACTCCAGCCTGGGTGACAGAGTGAGACCCTGTCTCAAAAACAAAACAAAACAGAAAAAACATTGCCGGCATTCCTAAGAATGGGGTCAATACCTTCAGAATCGGACTGCCCTGGACTCAAAACGCTCCCACGTTTCCACTTATCCACAGGCTTTTTAGACTGACTGAGCCAAACTCTTAGAAATATAAACACAGCATTTGATTTTCACATCTTTTTTCCAATAATTGCACTTACCAAGAGAGAAACCATAGCTGACCATGATCAATGTATCCAATGATTGAAGGAGAGTAAAACATTTGTTTTCCCAGCAATACAAAGGTATGCACTTATCAACATGAATAAGTTTACTTCAGTCAGCAGACACAATATTTGTCAACTGAGGATGCTAAACTGATGGATCCCGTGGTGTTGGCTTTCATTTTTCTTTTGTAAGTGTCTTTTTAATTTCTCTTTTATGGAGATGGAGTCTCACTATGTTGCTCAGGTTGGTCTCGAACTCCTGGACTCAAGCAATCCTCCCACTGTGGCCTCCCACAGTGCTGGGATTACAGGCATGAGTCACCGTGCCCAGCCAGCTTTCATTTTCTATCTTGATAAGGAGATAACTATTTTTTATTATTACTATTATTTTATACTACTACAGCAGAAAGAGAAGAATGGGCTAGGTGTGGTGGCTCACACCTGTAATCCCAGCACTATGGGAGGCCGAAGCAGGAGGATTGCTTGAGGGCAGGAGTTTCAGACCAGCCTGGCCAACATAGCAAGACCCCAGCTACAAAAAATTTAAAAATTAGCCAGGCCTGGTGGTGCATGCCTGTAGTCTCAGCTACTCAGGGGGCTGAGGCGGGAGGATTGCTTGAGGCCAGGAGTTTGAGACCAGCCTGGGCAACACAGCAAGATGCCATCTCTACAGAAAGAAAAAAAGTTTTAATTAAATTGTTTTAAAAAGAGCTGGGCCCAGTGGCTCACGCCTGTAATTCCAGCACTTTGGGAGGCTGAAGCGGGTGGATCACCTGAGATCAGGAGTTCGAGAACAGCCTGGCCAACATGGCGAAACCCTGTCTCTACTAAAAATACAAAAATTAGCTGGGCACGGTGGTGAGCGCCTGTAATCCCAGCTACCTGGGAGGCTGAGGCAGCAGAATTGCTTGAACCTGGGAGGCAGAGGTTGTAGTGAGCCGAAATCGCACCACTGCACTCCAGCCTGGGGGACAGAGCAAGACTCTGTCTCCAAAATAAAATAAAATAAAATAAAATCAATTGTTTTAAAAAGAGAATGATGAATTGTGTTTCACGCATATGTAGCTAATTCCACATTGTCTGACTTCTCTAACAGGTTTTTGACATTAAGGCAGTTTTTCTTCTCTGCCTTTTTGGGAAATCGGGGTCACTCCTAGGATGTTCCATTCACCCTCTTACTCCTTGGACTTTTGAGGAACATTTCCATGCCAGGGACACAGCTAAACCCTGGACACACAGATGAACAATCCATTTCCTGGCCTGGAAAGCTCATAACTCCAAAGGTAAGACAGCTGTTGACAGTTCTAAACCGTTTTTATTTACAACACTTCTAACACCAAACCCAAACGTGTGAGGTTTTCTTCCCCACATCAACCAATTCTCCAACTTTCCAGACACCAACTGGGTGTCCCACAATTCCAATCAATTCTTCTTTATTTTATTTATTTATTTATTTATTTATTTTGAGACAGTGGCCCAGGCTGGAGTGCAGTGGTGCAATCACAGCTCACTGCAGCCTTGACCTCCCAGACCCAAACAATCTTCCTGCCTCAGCCTTCCAAGTAGCTGGGACTACAGCACCACCATACCTGGCTAATTTTTAAAAAATTCTTTTTGCAGAGACAGAATCTTCTTATGTGGCCCAGGCTGGTCTTCAACTCCTGGGCTCAAGTGATCCTCCCATCTCAGCCTCTAAAAGTGCTGGGATTATAGGCATGAGCTGCAGCACCTGGCCAATTCAATTCAATTCTTTTTTTTCTTTTTTTTCGAGACAGAGTTTCTCTCTGTTGCCCAGCTGGAGTGCAATGGCATGATCTCAGCTCACTGCAACCTCCACCTCCAGGGTTCAAGCGATTCTCCTGCCTCAGCCTCCTGGGTATCTGGGACTACAGGCGTGCGCCACCACGCCTGGCTAATTTTTGTATTTTTAGTAGAAATGGGGTTTCACCATGTTGGCCAGGCTGCTCTCGAACTCCTGACCTTAAGTGATCCACCCGCCTCGGCCTCCCAAAGTACTGGGATTACAGGCATGAGCCACCACACCCAGCAATTCAATTCAATTCTGACACTAACTGCCAGGAATTAGGGCAGATCCCACAGGATAAGGACTCAGGCCCACAAGACTGCTCCCCACTTCAGATGCCACTCACATGTATTGAGTGCACAGAGGACCCACTTTTTTTTTGAGATAGGGTCTTGCTCTATCACCCAGGCTTCAGTGCAATGGCACACAGGATCATAGCTCACTGCAGCTTCGATCTCCTGAACTCAAGCAATCCTCCCACCTCAGCCTTTCAAGCAGCTGAGACCATAGGTGCGTGCCAGCATGCTCGGCTAATTTTTATTTTTTATTTTGTAGAGACAGAGCCTTGTTATGTTGCCTAGGCAGGTCTCAAACTCCTGGATTTAAGCGATCCTCCTGCCTTGGCCTCTCGAAGTGCTGGGATTACAGGCATGAGCCACGGCACCCAGCCCCATATCCGCATTTTTGTCCAACTTGGCTATAAAGTTGTGGGTTCCCACAACCCCCTCCTCAGATTCAGTAATTTGCCAGAATGGCTCACGGAACTCAAGGAAACACTTTCCTTACTATTATTGGTTCATCTTCAAGGATATTATAAAGGATACAGATGAAGACACAGAAGAGATTACACAGGGCGAGGGGTGGGGGACTGGTGGAGTTTCCGTGCCCTCTCCAGCAAGCCACGCTCCCCGCATCTTTTTTTTTTTTTTTGAGATGGAGTTTCGCTCTTGTTGCCCAGGCTGGAGTGCAATGGCGCGATCTCGGCTCACTGCAACCTCTACCTCCCAGGTTCAAGCAATTCTCCTGCCTCAGCCTCCCTAGTAACAGGGATTACAGGCATGCATCACCACGCCCGGCTAATTTTGTATTTTTAGTAGAGATGGGATTTCTCCCTGTTGAGGCTGGTCTCGAACTCCTGACCTCAGGTGATCCACCCACCTCGGACTCCCACAGTGCTGGGATTCCAGGCTTGAGCCACTGCACCCAGCCTCTCCCCGCATCTTGATGTGTTCACCAGCCTCGAAGCCCCCTCAACCCAGTCATTTAAGGGGTTTATGGAGGTTTCATTACATAGGCATGATTGTTGAAATCATTGGCCATTGGTGATTAATTCACTCTCCAGTCTCTCTTCCCTCCTTGCAGGTCCAAGTTGGGGCTGAAAGTTCCCACCTTCTAATCATGTGGTTGGTTTTTCTGGCATCCACCTCCATCCTGAAACTGTCTAGTGGCCCAGAAAGTGTCACCTCATTAGCATAAACTCAGATTTGGTGGAAAGGAGTTTGTGATGAATAATAACAGACACTCTTGGGCCGGGTGTGGTGGCTCACACCTGTAATCCCAGCACTTTGGGAGGCCGATGTGGGCGAATCATCTGAGGTCAGGAGTTCAAGACCAGCCTGGCCAACATGGTGAAACCCAGTCTCTACTAAAAACACAAAAATTTGCTGGGTGTGGTAGTGCACACCTGTAATTCCAGCTACTTGGGAGGCTGAGGCAGGAGACTCACTTGAACCCAGGAGGCAGAGGTTGCAGTGGGCCGAGATGGCACCACTGCACTCCAGCCTGGGTGACAGAGCAAGACTCCGTCTCAAAAAATACATATAAAAAAATAAAAATAAAAGACACTCCTAGCACTCAGGAAATTCCAAGGGTTTTGGAGGCCTGTGCCTAGAACCAGAGACAGACCAAATATAGATCTATTTCTTACTATATCACAGTTACAGTGGGATAACTGCAGGAGATTGGTAGGTCATTTCTTCCTGGTGGGGTGAGGAGGAAGGAGCAAAGGTTTCATAGAAGTGACTGGCAGCCAGGCAGGGTGGCTCAGGCCTGTAATCCCAGCACTTTGGGAGGCTGAGGCAGGAGGATTGCTTGAGTTCAGGAGTTCAAGACCAGCCTTGGCAGTATAGCAAGACCCCCGTCTCCACAAAAAAAAATTGAAAAATTAGCCAGACATTGTGGTGCACACCTATAGTCCCAGCTACCCAGGAGGATGAGGTGGGAGGATAGCTTGAACCTCAGAGGTTGAGGCTGCAGTGAGCTGATTGCATCACTGCACTCCAGACTTGGTGGCAGAGTGAGAACCTGTCTCAAAAAAAAAAAAAAAAAAAAAAAAGCCAGGCACGGTGGCTCATGCCCTGTAATCCCAGCACTTTGGGGGGCTGAGGCGGGTGGATCACCTGAGGTCGGGAGTTCAAGACCAGCCTGACCAACATGGTGAAACCCCGTCTCTACTAAAAATACCAAAAATTAGCCAGACATGGTGGTGCATGCCTGTAATCCCAGCTACTCGGGAGGCTGAGGCAGGAGAATTGCTTGAACCCAGGAGGCGGAGGTTGCAGTGAGCCGAGATCGCGCCACTGCACTCCAGCCTGGATGACAGAGAGAAACTCTGGCTCAAAAAAAGAAAAGAAAAGAAAAAAAGAAGTGACTGGCAGTGGCAGGAACAGGGGATGACTTGTGGCCACCCATAAACCCAACCAACACCCAAGCCACCACCTCCAAAATCATACAACCTCAGTGGAAAGGCCATGAAAATTCAGTTTGAAGACAAGTTCCCAGTTTCTCTACCCAACCTGATTTCAACCCTCAACCCTCTCCCAAATAGAAATTGGGGTGGGGAGGGGGTGCTTTTTCAGGCCCTTTGCCCACCTTTGGGGAGAGACAGCCTCCTCCTCTGGCACTAAGAGGATGCTGGTGTTAGCTAGCGCCATCCTTCACATCCAGAAAGGACTCCCTGCTCCCGGCCCCCAAAAGCAGACCTTGTTCCACCTTGGATGGGGCTGATATGACAAACACCGGTGCCTGTCCCAGGATCAGACACATTGCCACAGAATCTCTGGGCATGGGACCTAGGTGTCTGCATGCATTTAAAACAAGTTTTTTAATTTTTATTTTTTATTTTATTTTATTTATTTATTTTTTTTGGGACGGAGTTTCGCTCTTGTTGCCCAGGCTAGAGCACAATGGCGCGATCTTGGCTCACTGCAACCTCCGCCTCCCAGGTTCAAGCAATTCTCCTGCCTCAGCCTCCCGAGTATCTGGGATTACAGGCATGCACCACCACAATTAGCCTGGCTAATTTTGTATTTTTAGTAGAGACGGGGTTTCTCCATGTTGAGGCTGGTCTTGAACTCCTGACCTCAGGTGATCCACCCGCCTCAGCCTCCCAAAGTGCTGGGATTACAGGTGTGAGCCACTGTGCCCGGCCAAATTTTTTTTATTAAAGAGATATGGAGTCTCACTCTGTTGCCTAGGCTGAGGTGCAGATTATAGCTCACTGCAGCCTTGATCTCCCAGGCTCAACTGATCCTCCTGCTTCAGCCTCCCAAGTAGCTGGGACTACAGGTGCGCACCACTACACCTGGCTAATGTTTTAAAATTTTTGTCAGCCGGGTGTGGTGGCTCACACCTGTAATCCCAGCACTTTGGGAGGCCGAGGCAGGCAGATCACCTGAGGTCGGGAGTTCAAGACTAGCCTGACCAACATGAAGAAACCCCATCTCTACTAAAAATAAAAAATTAGCTGGGCGTGGTGGCACATGCCTGTAATCACAGCTACTCGGGAGGCTGAGGCAGGAGAATCACTTGAACCCGGGAGGCAGAGGTTTCAGTGAGCCGAGATCACACCATTGCAGTCCACCCTGGGTAACAAGAGTGAAACTCTGTCTCAAAAAAAAAAAAAAAAAAAAAAAAAATTGAAGAGACAGGGTCTCACTATGTTCCCTAGGCTGGTCTTGAACTCCCAGCTTCAAGCAATTCTCCCACCTCAGTCTCCCAAAGTGCTGGGATTACAGGCATGAGCCACCGTGCCTAGCCCTGCACTTTTAAACACCTGCCCGATCACCTGTTATGCACACTGAAGTTTGAGAACTGCTGCTCTTATCTTTTGTTTCATAAAGAGGAGTGGGGCTCCCTGGGAAGCCAGACCCCTAGGACAGCCAGGGTCACTGATGCCCATTGGAAGGCTGGGCCCTGGAATTGAAAAGCCTGCCTGGTTGTGAATTTGGGCTCTGTCCAACAGCCTCACCAGGGAGGACGTCCTCCATCCGTCAGGCCAGCCTGACTCCCACCCAAACCAATCCAGAGGGAGGAAGGAAATCAAACATAGCATCTGGATTTTGCCAGCAACAAGGCACTCAGGGACCTTACCCGCTTTTCCATTTCCTGGCTCACAGCCCGCACCCGCTTCCCCCTCCCCTACGACACGGCCTTGGGTCAGGTCTCCCCAGCTCCTACAGCTTCCTCCATGGTCCCTCTGCCTCTAGTCTCTGTGCCTCCAACCCATATGCCATTCTGCTGCCTGGGCAATCATCCATAAATGCAAATTGATCTGATTTCTCCCCATCGAAATCCTTAAATGACTCCTCATTGTCTATGAGGAAAAGTCCAAATTCATCAGCCCAGCATTTACGACCTTTCAGACATCCGACTTCCTTTCCTTGTCTCTGAATAGCCCCACTGATGCTCCTACCCACCATCTACCTGCTGCCTCATCCCAGCACGTCCAGGCACCCCTGGCGCAGTGTAGACAGTGGTTATGGACTCAGTTTCTGGAGCCAGACCTCTTGAGTTAAGATCCTGGCCATGCCATTGACAAGTTTCTGGGCCTGGCTGGGTGCCATGGCTCACACCTATAATCCCAGCACTTTGGGAGGCTGAGGCAGGAGGCTCGCTTGAGGTCACAAGTTCGAAACCAGCCTGGCCAACATGGTGAAACCCCGTCTCTACTAAAAATAACAACAACAACAACAAAAATAGCTGGGCATGGTGGCAGGTGCCTGTAATTTCAGCTACTCAGGAGGCTGAAACAGGAGAATCACTTGAACCCGGGAGGTGGAGGTTGCTGTGAACCGAGATTGCGCCACTGCACACCAGCCTGGGTGACAGAGCCAGACTCCATCTCAAAAAATAAATAAATAAATACAAATACAAATAATAATAATAATTTTAAAAATGTAAAAGCCTGGAATCCCTTTTGCTCCCTCTCTTACCATGTGACACACCTGCTCTCCCTTTATCTTCCACCATGAATAAAAACTTCCTGAGAGGCCAGGCGCGGCAGCTTACACCTGTAATCCCAGCATTTTGGGAGGCCGAGGCGTGCAGATCACTTAAGGCCAGGAGTTCAAGACCAGCCTGGCCAACACGGCGAAACCCCCTCTGCACTAAAAATACAAAAATCAGCCAGGCATGGTGGCACATGCCTGTAATCCCAGCTACTTGGGAGGCTGAGGCAGGAGAATTGCGTGAGTCTGGGAGACGGAGGTTGCAGTGAGCAGAGATCATGCCACTGTACTCCAGCCTGGGCAATAGAGGGAAACTCTGTCTCAAAAAAAGAAAAAAAAAAAAAAAAAAAAGGCTCCCTGAGGCCTACCCAGAAGCTGAGCAGATGCTGGCACTATGCTTGGACAGCCTGAAGACCCCTAAGCCAAATAAACCTCTTTTCTTTATAAATTATCCAGTCTCAGGCTTTTTTTTTTTTTTTTTTTTTGAGATAGTCTTGCTCTGTCACCCAGGCTGGAGTGCAGTGGTGCAATCTCGGCTCACTGCAATCTCTGCCTCCTGGGTTCAAGTGATTCTACTGCCTCAGCCTCCCAACTAGCTGGGATTACAGACACGAGCCACCATGCCAGGTTAATTTTTATAATTTTTGGAAGAGACGGGGTTTCATTATGTTGGCCAGGCTGGTCTCGAACTCCTGACCTCAGGTGATCCACCTGCCTCGGCCTCCCAAAGTGCTGGGATTATAGGCATGAGCCACCGCTCCCAGGCTCAGGCATCCTTTATAGCAACGCACAATGTACTAACACATTTACCTTGTATCAGCTTGAGGACCAAACACTAAAAGCCACATGATAAAGGAGAATGCTGATTTCTATTTATGCAATGTTTCCTAAAGTCATAAAAGACGATGAATATTTCCAAAAAGAAGAAACTGAACAGAATAAAAGGTTAGACTTTTTTTTTTAATATCAGAGAGGTAATGGAATAGAAAACCTTTTTTGTTTAATTAGTCATTATGATCAGGTATCTATGGAAACAAGTCCGTGATCATGCTGGAAATAGGTAAATCATCTCCTCATTGAACAATGTAACAATCAACACAAAAGCTGGAGGTGTGAAACATCCATGTTCATTTCTTCAACAAGTGCTTTTGTTTTCTTTTTTTTTTGAGATAGTGTCTTTTTCTGTCACCCAGGCTGGAGTGCTCTGTTGCCCAGGCTGTGGTGCAGTGGCGCGATCTCGGCTCACTGTAACCTCCGCCTCCCGCGTTCAAGGGATTCTCATGCCTCAGCCTCCCGAGTAGCTGGGACTATAGGCGCCTGCCACCACCCCCAGCTAATTTTTTTTTTTTTTTTTTTTGAGACGGAGTCTCGCTCTGTCGCCCAGGCTGGAGTGCAGTGGCGCGATCTCGGCTCACTGCAAGCTCCGCCTCCCGGGTTCACGCCATTCTCCTGCCTCAGCCTCCTGAGTAGCTGGGACTACAGGCGACTGCCACCGTGCCCAGCTAATTTTTTGTATTTTTAGTAGAGACCGGGTTTCACCGTGGTCTCGATCTCCTGACCTCGTGATCCGACCGCCTCAGCCTCCCAAAGTGCTGGGATTATAGGCGTGAGCACCGCGCCCGGCCCACCACCAGCTAATTTTTACAATTTTAGTAGAGACAGGGTCTCACCATGTTGGCCAGGCTGGTCTCGAACTCCTAACCTCAAGTGATCCGCCTGCCTCAGCCTCCCAAAGTGCTGGGATTACAGGCACAAGACACCATGCCCAGCCTCCTCCTAGTAATTTTCTATCCACTCACCCACCCTGCTCCCAGCCTATGAATTCCCACTTTTTCCTGTGGTATTTGTAGTTAAGTCCAATCTCTTTCCGTACTGCAAGATCCCATCGTGGTGGTTCTTTACCCTGTCGCAGTGGGCCCCGCTTTTATTCAAGGTGTCAATTTTTTCTTTAACACTGGAAACTTGTTAGAAACACAGAGTCTGCCCAGGCCGGGTGGCTCATACCTGTAATCCGAGTGCTTTGGGAGGTCTAGGCGGGAGGATGGCTTGAGTCCCGGAATTCTAGACCAGTCTAAGCAACACAGCAAGACCCTCATCTCTATTTTAAAAAGATTTCAAAATTTAGCCAAGCGTGGTGGCACACGCCTGTGGTCCCAGCTACTCAGGAGGCTAAGGCGTGAGGATCGCTTGAGCCCAGGAGGTCAAGGCTTCAGTGAGCTGTGATCGCACTACTGCACTCCAGCCTGGGCAACAGAGTGAGACCCTGCCTCCCTAAAAAAAAAAAAAGACAGAAAAACACAACAAAAAAAGATCACAATGAGCCTTTTTTCCATTTTACAGGTGAGGAAGCTTCAGCTCAGAGTTGAAGGTTTCCTAAATGGCCCAATAAGGGTGGTCTGGTGCCTTGCTCCAAAAGGCCTTATGGGTAGACCTGAGACGATGGGCTGGGTTGTCTTCATTAACCTCTGAAAGCATGTCTGGGGAAGAAGGGACCAGCCTGGGCTCCGAGGGCCTCCTCAGAACAAGACCCTGCTTGTCCAAGTGCCTCACTCCCGGGTGGCTTGATTTCCAGGAATATCAGGGCAGTTCCCTGCAACGCCCGCTCAGACCCAGGAGCCTTCCCGGTATCAGTCCTGATCCCAGCAAACTGCACAGATGGCTGTGTCCATCCCCTGGCTGTGCAGGGAAACCCAGGGAGAGCTTGAACCTCAGCTACTGGTCCCTGCTTTCAGGCCTAACCCTGCAGCAGCTGAAACCAGGGAGAGTGGGGGCTGGAGTCTGCAGGGGTTGTAGGGTTTCTCTCTGCTGCTGTGAGCTACAAAGTCCATTTCCAGCCTCAGCGAGGGCTGCCTCCTGCCCTCTGTTCTACTCTTAACCCCTACACCATGGGACCATTTGCTGGTCTCTAGATTTCTTTTTTTTTTTGAGACAGAGTCTCACTCTGTCACCCAGGCTGGAATGCAGTGGTGCGATCTCGGCTCACTGCAAACTCTGCCTCCCAGGTTCAGGTGATTCTCTTGCCTCAGCCTCCCAAGTAGCTGGGACTACAGGCACCCGCCACCACAGCTGGATAATTTTTGTATTTTTAGTAGCCTTTTGGCCAGGCTGGTCTCGAACTCCTGACCTCAAGCGATTCACCCGCCTTGGCCTCCCAAAGTGCTGGGATTACAGGCATGAGGTCTCCAGATTTCAAGCTCGCACATGTTAGAGCTCACCCTTGGAACTCAAGCCAACTCTTGATTGTGCAGAGAGAAAGACAGAGCCCAGAGAGGGTAACGGAGCTGCCCTGGTCACACAGCAAGCCAGAGGCACAGCCAGCCTGGCACCCAAGGCTTTCCTTTTCAGGGCTTCAGCCTGCAGGCCCACCATGTGCCCCAACGTGGCCATGGCCAGAACCTTGCCCCAAACACCCACTATAGGGCCCTTGTACCTGCTGTTCCCTCTGTCTGGGAGTCCCATCCTCTCGACATCCCTATGGCTTATTTTCTGATCTCTGCTCACAGATCAGCTCATTGGAGAAGCCCTGTCTGACTCTACTTTCTAAAACAGACCCCCCCTACTCCTGCTTTGTGGCTCTGCACAGCTCTAGACATTGTCTGATACTATGTTCTCTGCTAATTGTTTTATTTCGGTCATTTTCTGCCTCTCCCTGGCCTGAATTTAAAAGCCAAAAGGGCTGGTGTGGTAGCTTACACCTGTAATCCCAGTGCTTTGGGAGGCTGAGGGACGAGGGTCACTTGAAGCCAGGATTTCAAGACCAGCCTGGGCAACATAGCAAGAACCAATCTTTAGAAAAACTAAAACTAGGTCGGGCGTGGTGGTGCACACCTGTAGTCCCAGCTACTTGGGAGTCTGAGGTGGGAGGATCCTTTGAGTCCAAAAGTTTCAGACCAGGCCAGGTGTGATGGCTCATGCCTGTAATCCCAGCACTTTGGGAGGCTGAGGTAAGTGGATCACTTGGGATCAGGAGTTTGAAACCAGCCTGGCCAGCATGGTGAAACCCTGTCTCTACCAAAAATACATAAATTAGCCAGGTGTGGCGGTACGCACCTTGTAGTCCAAGCTAATTGGGAGGCTGAGGTGGGAGGATTGCTTGAGCCCGGGAAGTGGAGGCTGCAGTGAGCTATGATGGCGCCACTGAACTCTAGCCTGAGCGACAGAGTGATACCCTGTCTCTGTTAAAAATAAATAAATATTTAAAAAATAATAATAAAAGCCAGAGTGGCAATGACTTTGTTTTGTTTGTTGCTGTGCCTTCTGTGGCCGGAACAGTGCTTGACATAGCAGAGGTTTTCACTAAATATCTGTGGAGTGAATGCATGAATTCACCCATGCTTTCCAGGTCTGAGGGTGGTGAAATATTCCCTCACCATTGTGTGCGGAGAGCTACAAACACATCCCAGCTTCTTCCTTTCATCTCCTCTCTGGTTTGCAGATTCAGCCTCTCACAATTCGCTGTTTCCAGGGAATTGCATGAGGGAAACGGGCCTCATCTTCATCTTGTCTTTTAGATTACTGGTCTTTATCTTCCCCACATACACAAGCCCCAACCACCAGCCACCACCATCCTCCCCTGGGCCCTTCTAATTGCTCATCTTAGAATGGTCTCTCCCACCTTCCAGGTAAAATGGCAGACAGTTTGCAATTCTACCTCCTTGTCTATTTAATCCTCACGGCCATCCACAGATGCCACCACAGTCACACTCAGCATCCTGAGTCCCAGGCTCAGAAAGAGTGAATAACTTCCCCGAGACCACACAGCTAGGAAAGGAGCAAAACAGACTGAAGCCCCGATGCCCTGATTCAGAATTCTGTTGTCAGCTTTTCTCTCTCCCTTTCTCTCTTCCTTTCTTCCTTTCTTTCTTTCCTTCCTTCCTTTCTCTCTCTCTTCCTTCCTTCCTTCCTTTCTTTCCTCCTTCCTTCTTTCTTTCTTTCCTTCCTTCCTTTCTCTCTCTCTTCCTTCCTTCCTTTCTTTCTTTCCTCCTTCCTTTTCTTTCTTTCCTTCCTTTCTTTCTTTCTCTCTCTTCCTTCCTTTCCTTCTTTCTTTTTTCTTTCTTCTTTTCTTTTTTTTTTTTTTTTGAGACGGAGTCTCTCTCTGTCGCCCAGGCTGGAATGCTGTGGCGCCATCTTGGCTCGCTGCAAGCTCCACCTCCAGGGTTCACGCCATTCTCCTGCCTCAGCCTCCAGAGTAGCTGGGACTACAGGCACCCATCACCACGCCCGGCTAATTTTTTGTATTTTTACTAGAGACGGGGTTTCACTGTGTTAACCAGGATGGTCTCGATCTCCTGACCTTGTGATCCGCCCGCCTCAGCCTCCCAAAGTGCTGGGATTACAGACATGAGCCACCGCGCCCGGCCTTTTCTTCCTTCTTTTCTTCCTTTCTTCATTTCTTTCTTCCTTCTTTACTTTTTCTTCCTTTCTTCCTTCTCTCCTTTCTTCCTTTGTTTCTCTTTCTTTTTCTTCCTTACTTCCTTTCTTTCCTTCTTTCTTTTTTCTTCCTTTTCTTCCTTTCTTCATTTCTTTTTTCCATCTTTCTTTCTTCCTTCTTTTCTTTTCCTTCCCTCCCTCCCTCCTTCCTTTCTTCCTTCCTTCCTTTTTTTCTTTCTTTCTTTCTTCTTTCTTTCTCTTTTTCTCTCCTTCCTTCCTTCTTCTCTCCTTCTTTCCTTCTTCTCTCCTTCTTTCCTTCCCCCTTTTTTTTTTCTTATATGGGCTCTTACTTTGTCACCCAGGCTGGAATGCAGTGGCATGATCACAGCTCACTGTAGCCTCAACCTCCTGGGCTCAAAAGATTCTCCCACATCAGCCTCCCAAATAATTGGGACTACAGACATGGGCCACCATACCTGGCTATTTTTAAAGTATTTTTTTAGAGACACAGTCTCACTATGCTGCCCAGGCAGCCTCAGATTCCTGGGCTCAAGCGATCCTCCTGCCCCAGTCTCCCAAGAAGCTGGAACTGCAGGTGCACATCACCATGCCTAGCTAATTTTTAAATTTTTTGTAGAGACGGGGTCTCGCTACGTTGCCCAGTCTGGTCTCAAGCAATTCTCTCACCTCAACCTCCCAAAACATTGAGATTACAGATGTGAGCCCCTTGCCCGGCCATTTGCCTTTTCTAGGTCATCTCTGAGGTCCAGCTTGGAGGGAAAATGCCAATGCTAAATCAACACTGGGGGAGTAACTGAAGTGCCTATTAAGTTGCCGGTGCTCCATGAGGACCCGTGATCCCAGACCAGGGGGCTCTGTTCGTGGAGTCTGTTCTCTTGGGATGCCGTCCAACACGTTGGGCAATTCTCCTTCTTTGGTCCCTCCTTTTTTTTTTTTAAAAACGGAGTCTCCCTCTGTCACTCAGGCTGGAGTGCCGTAGCGCAATCTTGGCTCACTGCAACCTCCACCTTGTGAGTTCCAGCGATTCTCCTGCCTCAGCCTCCTGAGTAACTGGGACTACAGGTGCCCGCCACCACACCTGGCTTCGGCTAATTTTTGTATTTTTTAGTAGAGACGGGGTTTCACCATATTGGCCAGGCTGGTCTCAAACTCCTGACCTCATGATCCGCCCACTCAGCCTCCCAAAGTGGTGAGATTACAGGTGTGAGCCATGGCACCTTGCGGCCCCGTCTTTTAATTAATTCATTCGTTCCTTTTTTTTTTTTTTTTTTGAGACGGAATCTCGCTCTGTTCCCCAGTCTGGAGTGCAGCGGCATGATCTCAGCTCACTGCAACCTCTGCCTCCTGGGTTCATGCCATTCTCCTGCCTCAGCCTCCCAAGTAGCTGGGACTACAGGCGCCCGCCACCACGACCAGCTAATTTTTTATTTTTAGTAGAGACAGGTTTTCACCGTGTTAGCCAGGATGGTCTCGATCTCCTGACCTCGTGATCCACTTGCCTTGGCCTCCCAAAATGCTGGGATTACAGGCGTGAGCCGCTGTGCCCAGCCTAACTTTTTTTTTTTAATTTACTTATTTTTTTTGAGAGAGAGTCTCACTCTGTTGCCCAGGCTGGAGTGCAGTGGCGCGATCTCCTACAACCCCTGCCTCCTGGGTTCAAGAGATTCTCCTGCCTCAGCCTCCCATGTATCTGGGATTACAGGTGTGGGCTACCACGCCTGGCTAATTTTTGTATTTTTAGTAGAGATGGGGGTCTCACCATGTTTGTCTGGCTGGTCTCAAACTCCTGGCCTCAAGTGATCCTCCTGCCTTGGCCTCCCAAAGGAGTTGGAGAGCCACACCTCACCTCTACCAAAATATAAAACTAGCGGGGCATGGTGGTGGGCACCTGTAGTCCCAGTTACTCAGGAGGCTGAGGCAGAAGAATAGCTTGAACCCGAGAGGCAGAGGACACAGTGAACTGAGATCACATCACTGTACTCTAGCCTGGGTGACAGAGTGAGACCCAGTCCAAAAAAAATAAGAAAGAAAGAAGGAAAGAGAAAAGAGAGAGAGAGAGAGCGAAAGAAAGAGAGAGAGAGCAAGAGAAAAAGAGAGGAAGGAAGGAAGGAAGGAAGAAAAGAGAGAAAGAGAAGAAAGAAAGAAAGAAAGAGAAAGGAAGGAAGGAAAAGAAAAGAAGAAAAAGAAAAAGAGAGAAAGAAGAAAGAAAGAGGGAGGAAGGGAGGAAAGGGAAAGGAAGAGAAGGGAAGAAGAAGGGAGGGAGGGAGGAAGGAAGGAAGGAAAAAAGGAAGGGAAAATAAGCAGAGAGGAGAGTATTTAAGGAGGGAGGGAGGTATGGCCAAAGTTGTGAAGTTGGTAATGATCATGGCCTATTTCCAGGAAAAGTAGGTCTGGCAGAGCCAAGCATTCCCCATGGGAGCCCTGGAGTGAACAGGGGAGTGGAGACAGATGATGGACGGCCTTGAATGACAGGCTCAGGGATTTGGACTTCTCATAGGCCACAGGAAATCACTGAAAGTTCGTCAGCAAAGTGACATAATGGCTCATGATTGAGAAAATGTATGGATGGACTGTGGGAGTGGGTGGAGCAGGAAGGCAGCCCACATTAGGAGGCTGCCCTGCCAGCCACGTAGGAGGGGAGGAATGATAGAACATCACCCTGAGGTCTCACCCCCATCATCCACAGGTGAGAAAACTGGGGTCCCGGAAGGGAAAGTGACAGTGACATGCCCAAGGTCGAAAAGCCACCAAGGAACAGAGACTGAACCTGACCTCTGGGTTTTAATTTTTTTTATTTTTAGAGACAGGGTTTTGCTCTGTCACCCAGGCTGGAGTGCGGTGGTGCTATCATAGCTTACAGAAGCTTCGAGCTCCTGGGCTTCAAGTGATTCTCCCACCTCAGCCTCCCAGATAGCTGGGACTACAGGCACACACCACCATGTCTGACAAATTTCATTTTTTTGTAGAGATGAGGTCTCACTGTGTTGCCCAGGCTGGGAGATTTTTTGTTTTTATTTTCCTTGGAGACAGAGTCTCGCTCTGTTGCCCAGGCTGGAGTGCAGTGGCATGATCTTAGCTCACTGCAACCTCTGCCTCCTGGGTTCAAGCAATTCTCCTGCCTCAGCCTCCCGAATAGCTGGGACTACAGGTGTGTGCCACCCAGCCCGGCTAATTTTTGTATTTTTAGTAGAGACAGGGTTTCGCCATGTTGGCCAGGCTGGTCTCAAACTCCTGACCTCAAGTGATCCGCCCTGCCTCGGCCTCCCAAAGTGCTGGGATTGCAGGAGTGAGCCACTGCGCCTGGTATGTTGTTGTTGTTAATTTCTAGCCCCAGTGTCTTTCTGTTACGGGAGGCCCTCCCTGAGGCCACCCAGACCATAGAACCCAGTAGATACTCAAAAGATAAATGCGGGTGTGATGGTTTGATGTGCTGCCCAGCTTAGGTTGGTGGCAGTAAGGAGGCATAATAAGTGTTAAAGACAGGGCTTAGAGATCGATGGTGGTTTGGAGCAGGGTAGGAGGGGAGGTGATCAGCAGGGCTTAGACCACCTTCGAAGATCCATGACAGCCAGAGGAAGTCAGGCCAGGGTCTCATTTGTCTGACACAGGAGGAGCTCATTATAGAGATGCCTACACAAGAGGGTCTCCTCTAGGTTGGAGCTGCAGAAAGACCCAAAGTGCATCAGAGCCTGGTGCAGTGCCTCCCGCCTGCAATCCCAGCACTTTGGGAGGCCAAGATGGGAGGATCACTTGAACCCAGGAGTTGCAGACCAGCCTGGGTAAACATAGCAAGACCCTGTCTTTACAAAGTATTTTAAAAATTAGCCAGGCATGGTGGCACTTGCCTGTGGTCCCAGATACTTGGGAGACTGAGATGGGAGGATTGCTTGAGCTAGGAAGGTCAGGGCTCCAGTGAGCTGTGATCGAGCCACTGCACTGTGATCATGCCTGGGTGACAGAGCTGAGACCCTATCACACACACACAAAAAAGCAACAGGAACAACACAAAAACAGGCCGGGCGCGACAGCTCACACTTGTAATTCCAGGACTTTGGGAGGCAGAGGGGGGTGGATCACTTGAGGCCAGGAGTTCGAGACCAGCCTGCCCAACATGGTGAAACCCCATCTCTACTAAAAATACAAAAATTAGCTGGGCATGGTGGTGGGTGCCTGTAATCCCAGCTACTTGGGAGACTGAGGCAGGAGAATCACTTGAACCCAGGAGGCGGAGGTTGCAGTGAGCCGAGATTGTGCCGTTCCGTTGCACTCCAACCTGGGCAAGAAAAGCAAAATTCTGTGTCAAAAACAAAAAAAAGAACAACACAAAAACAAAGGGCATGAGAGATGCCCTGATCCAGAGCCTGGGTGTGGACACACAGTGGAGAACAGGAGAAGGAATTCGAGAATTCCCCTGAAGGGGCCTCCCAGGGACACCCCAACTTGCTGGGCATCTGCAGGCCCCCCACACAGTGGGAGGCCCAGCATGGGAGAATAGAGGCCCCCACCTCCTGGCAGCAGAGCCAGCGGGCTCTCCTGATGACTATGAGCTAATCACTTACCTTCTTTGTGTCTTGGCTTTCTCATCCGTAAAATGGGAATGATGATACTTCCCTACCTCATCGCCGAGTTATGAGAATTAATTAATGTTTATAAAGGACTTGGAGATCCACAGATGAAAGCCTCTAGAGAACTACAAAGTATCATTACCGTAATTACATTACACTATTATATCTCGGGCCAAAGGCTTTCTGCAGCTTTGCTTATTACTGAGAATGGGCGATGGCGTGCAGATAAAACCCAATCTCCTCCAACCATCGTGCAAAACGCCAACCCAACTTCATCCAGATCTAAGCTCCGGGAGATTCCATCAGGCTTGGAAGACATGACAAGCGTCTCCAGCATGAAAATCCCCCAGGGGCAGTGAGACATGGATAAAAGACTACCTTCTCAGTTTCCTCCTGGGAGCAACAGTTCTGGGGGTCTTAGGGAAACAGGGGCTACTCTGCCTTCCTCCAGAGGCCACCTCCTCATAGATCAGTCTGATTCAGCATCATCCAGTCAGGCTTTCTCTTCTGGGGGGAACCCCCCACTTTTTTTGGGTAGAGACACAGGTCTTACTTTGTTGCCCAGGCTGGTTTGAAACTCCTGGCTTCAAGCGATCCTCTTGCCTCGGCCTTCAGAAGTGCCGGGATTACAGATGACATGAGCCACCGCACCTGGCCTCTTGGGGACCCTTTTTTATGTTAAACTGGGGCCTCCATAGGATCCCTTCCCATCATGTCCCTGGCCCCAAGTCAGACTCTTCTTCCAGACCCAAAGAAGACAGCTGTTTGGCCTTGAATGGTAAACTCTCCCTCGTTTATTGAACCTCCAACTATTTTGGTGTTTACCCATCTTCCCTCATTTCACAATAGCCCAACCTGACTGGGTAGGTGAAAGCTAGATCAGAAAGAAATATAATTACCTTTTTACGAGCTTATGACATGGTTGCACCCTACTCTCCTGCCAGCTTGTCCAGTCACTCACGAATGATGATATACATACTATAAATTATATCATTATCGACCTATAATTACAGGCAACATATATATGAATCCCCCTGAAGGAGATTGGGGCTCCAAGATTACGTATCCTCGCCCCTCGGTCCCTTGGGAAAAAGCCCGTTGCAAGAGGGGAGGTTGTTACCAATTTCCAAATATCACAGACGCTCTGTTAAAACAACAGAGACGCCCCCTCCCACCTTCATGCATACACAACCCCAGGCTCCCTTAGAACAAATCAGCTCACCCCCCAGCACGCACAAAGCCTGAGATGTTGGCAGGAACAGATCTGGACATGTGAGGGCTGATTCTCAGGGGGAGACCAAGGGCAGAGTGCCCTGGCTCCGGGAGCTCCAGGGAGAAGGACTGGAGTGTGTGGAGCAGGACGAGGCCCTAGGATACCAAAGTAGGGCAAGGCTGGGAGGGCTATTGCTCCCCTCTGTCCTCAAAGGACACCCTTAAAGACACCTGCACCTCCCAGGACAGAGCATTGGTGCCCTCAGAGATGCCCTCTCTCCGTCAGGACATTTCCCAGTGCCCAGCAGTGGTCTAGCCACACAGTCACCCTGCATCATCCTGAAGAGTGATCTGGAGGGCTAGACCTGGCTGAGATGGGCTGCAGACGCTCCGGGGCCTTTGACTGATGGCAAGGGGGTGTGACTGCTGAGCTCAGCTCAGTTCCTCATGGGAACCCTGGGCCGGAAGGAGATAGTAGGCTTGGTATAGGAAGGGGACCAGGACCACTCCAGATCCCCCGCTAGGTGCTAGAGCTGGCCAGCCTTCTACACCTCTCTTCCTCCCTTCCGTGGGCTTCCTGGAAGCTCTGGGGAGCAGAACATGAAAATGGCAAGTGGAGCCGGGCATCGTGGCTCATGCCTGCAATCCCAGCATTTTGGGAGGCTGAGGTGGGTGGGTCACCTGAGGTCAGGAGTTTGAGACCAGCCTGGCCAACATGGTGAAACCCTATCTCTACTAAAAATACAAAAATTAGCCAGACATGGTGGCGGGTGCCTGTAATCCCAGCACTTTGGGAGGCTGAGGCGGATGGACCACCTGAGGTCAGGAGTTGGAGACCAGCCTGGCCAACATGATGAAACCCCATCTCTACTAAACATACAAAAATTAGCCGGGTGTGGTGGTATGCGTCTGTAATCCCAGCCATCCGGAGGCCGAGGCAGGAGAATCACTTGAATCTGGGATGTGGAGGTTGCAGTGAGCCAAGATCAAGGCTCTGTCTCAAAAAAAAGAAAAAAAGAAACAAGAAAACAACAACCCTCATTCATCCTTAGGGAGCTCAGAGAGACAGAGAGAGGCCCTTGGCCAGAGGAGCATGTATTCTGCAATGAATGTGACACCAGAGGACCTGGACAGAACCCAGGGGCAGGACAGAGGGAGGTGGGAACTTGAGAGATCAGGAAGGATTTTGCAGGTGGGAAAATGGGAGAAGGAGATTCTGCAGAGAGAGCGTCTCCCATGAAGGCATGGAGGTCTGTCCACGCTGCAGTGAGCACGCCTGCAGTACTTACAGCACTAGCCGGGCAGAGGTGAGAGGGGAGGCTAGATTGGGCCAGCTCTCCCCGCTCCACCCGTCCTATCTTACCTCCAGCTTTTCCTCATACAAACCCACACTCAGCCAACCCGACACCTTGGCGTCTCCAGTGATCCCCTCAGTCTTCTGCAACTTTTCCTCCTTCCTCTTCCTTCCTTTGTGACATCCCCTCCTCCCAGTCCCACCAGCTTATCTGGTCACACTTGGGATGTGAGGGCCTGGATGATTGTCCATCAGGGTATGATACACATCCTGATCCCCAAATACCCTTGCCTTGGTCAACTCCTCCAACCAGCCCAGGACCGGGCACACAGCGGTGGGAGCAGGAAGAGGAAGAGGGCGCCGGGGGATGGAAGGGTTTTACCCAGAGTCACAAGTGGCAGACTCAAAACAGCCGAAAGCCTCCTCCATCTGGATGGCAGGCAACCCCAACTGTGGCTCTCCCTCGAATCACATCTTGTAAAAAAATCATTTGCACATTTGAATTCAAAGCCCCTCAAAACAGTATAAACACCACCATCCCGCGTACCATAAAAACCACACTGAGCATTTATGGAAACTGAAACATGTGTATTAACATATGGCAAAAATTTCACTTACTGCATCTTTTTAGCATTGGACTGATGCATGAGGCATCTGTGCAAAAAGCGTTGGAATGGAAGCTTCAGAAACGAGCAGAACGAGAAAAAGGCTGTCGCGGAGGCTGGCAGGCCAGCAGGGCGGCAGGGAAGCCCGAGGATCCATCCCTGGCACAGGCTGGTGGCTTTGGCAGAGAGGCAGGGGTTGGCCCACTGAGGAGCAGGGCCCAAGAGCGTACGCAGCGCAGCCATCCACCGCAGACCCTCCGAAGCAGCCCCCACCTGCCCTTCAAACGATTCTCCCACTTCAGCCTCCCCAGTAGCTGCGATACAGGCTCCCACCATCATGCCCAGCTAATTTTTGTATTTTTAGTAGAGACGTGGTTTCACCATGTTGGCCAGGCTGGTCTTGAACTCCTGACCTCAGGTGATCCATCCACCTCGGCCTCCCAAAGTGCTGGGATTACAGGCGTGAGCCACTGCGCCCGGCCACCACCTTCCTTCCTCTTTCTTTTCTCATTTTTCTCTCCTTCTACCTCCAAGTAGTAGATGGATCTTAGACGCTGGAAACAGGAGAAGCAAGCTCACTTCTTTTCTCTCACCTCCGGTCCGAGCAGGAGAGAGTCGAGTCATTCTATGCCCCACAGTCCATGATTGAATGTTTTCTTTAATATTTATTTATTTATTTACTTACTTATTTTTGTAGAGATGGGGGTCTGGCTATGGTGCCCAGGCTGGCTCGAACTCCTGGCCTCAACAATCCTCCCTCTTTTGCTCTCAAAGTGCTGAGGTTACAGGCTTGAGCCACAGCACCTAGCCTCATGATCGAGCTTTGATGGGAGTCCCAGAGTAGGACCTTCACTACCTTCTGCTTGGAACCAACAGCCAAGTGTCCCTTCTGGCTCATCTAGGCTGCAGCCTGCCCCATTATCTCATCTAAAAGGCCAGTTAGGGCCAAACACGGTGGCTCACACCTGTAATCCCAGTGCTTTGGGAGGCCAAGGTGGGAGAGTCACTTGAGCCCAGGAGTTGGAGGCTGCAGGGATCTACCATCATGCCATTGCACTCCAGCCTGGGTGCCAGAGCAAGACCCTGTCTCAAAAAAAAAAAAAACAAAAAAAAGGCAGGAGGCAGTCAGCAATGTTCTTCTCCTTCCTTAAAGGAATGTTTGTGGCTCCAGGACACACAGTCCCTGTTCACTGAGCCAACCCCCCATGCTGGGCTTCATGTCTAGGAGTGGCAGCTGCAAGTAAGAATGCCAAGACCCTGACCAAACCCAGCATTCCGATGGTCACAGGTCCTTCAGCATCTTCAATTCTAGCTGGCTGCAGCCTCAACCCGGCAAGTGGAGGCCCCCTTCAGGCCTGCAAATGGGGCTCTACCCTGAGTCCTCGCATCAGCACATGGCATGGAGCCATGCTTAGGGATGTGCTAGTCACTCTGAGTTGCTTTGAAAGAATAAGCCAGCCTTGGGCCAGGCGCGGTGGCTCATGTCTGTAATGCCAGCATTTTGAGAGGCCGAGGTGGGTGGATCACCTGAAGTCAGAAGTTGGAGACCAGCCTGGCCAACATGGTGAAACCCCGTCTCTACTAAAAATACAAAAAGTAGCTGGGCCTGGTGGTATGTGCCTATAATCCCAGCTACTCAGGAGGCTGAGACAGGAGACTCGCTTGAACCCAGAAGGCAGAGGTTGCAGTGAGGCAAGATTGAGCCACTGCACTCCAGCCTGGGTGACAGAGCGAGACTCTGTCTCAAAAAAAAAAAATAAGTCCGGGCGCAGTGGCTCACGCCTGTAATCCCAGCGTTTGGGAGGCCAAAGCGGGCGGATCACGATGTCAGGAGATCGAGACCATCCTCACTAACATGGTGAAACCCCTCTCTAGTGAAAATACAAAAAATTAGCCAGGTGCGGTGGTGGGCACCTGTAGTCCTAGCTACTCAGGAGGTTGAGGCAGGAGAATGGCATGAACCCGGGAGGCGGAGCTTGCAGTGAGCGGAGATAGCGCCACTGCACTCCAGCCTGGGTGACAGAGTGAGACTCCGTCTCAGAAAAAAAAAAAAGAATAAGCCAGACTCGTAAATAGCCACTGGCCCAGGGTGGGTTACAGTTTCCATAAAATGAAATAACAAGAAATGTGCTTTGGGTTACTTTGATACTGTATGTCTTTGACAAGAAGTCATGTGTCTTTGACAAGAGGTCAGGTGGACTTTCAGCTTCCCTCTGAGTGACAGAGCATCCAAAAGGATGATGCAAAGAATGTGGCCACGTGGCTGTGGAGCCTGTGGGATGGGGACATGCGGCAGATCCACTCATGTCATGACACGAATGTGGAGCATGAAGACACCAGAACCACCACACCTCACACCTTGCAGGCTCAGGCATCTGCTGGCCTCTATCATCTGACTGGGGTCTCTGCTAATTGAGGGATAGGTGTGAGAGTGAATAGACACAATCCTGAAAGCAAGGTGGAACAGCATCACCAATGCATAAACATTCTGGCTGCCAAGAAGGGCGCTTCCGGCCGGGTATGGTGGCTCTTGCCTGTAATCCCAGCACTTTGGGAGGCCGGGGCAGGAGGATTGTTTGAGCCCAGGAGTTTAAGACCAGCCTGGGCAAGCTAGCGACACCGCTATCTCTACAAAAAAAAAAAAAAATATATATATATATATATATGTCATGAATAGTAGCACACACCTGTAGTCCCAGCCACTCAGCTACTCAGGAGGCTAAAATGGGAGGATCACCTGAGCCTGGGAAGTAGAGGCTGCAGTGACCCTTGATGGTGCCACTGCGCTCCAGCCTGGGCGACAGAGTGAGACCCTGTCTCAAAAATAAATAAATTGGTCAGCATGGTGTCTCATGCCCGTAATCCCAGAACTTTGAGAGGCCGAGGCAGGTAGATCACCAGAGGTCAGGATTTGGAGACCAGCCTGGACAACATGGCGAAACCCTGTATCTACAAAAAATACAAAAATTAGCTGGGTGTGGTGGTGGGCACCTGTAATCCCAGCTACTCAGGAGGCTAAGGCAGGAGAATCACTTGAACCCAGGAGGCAAAGGTTGCAGTGAGCAGAGATTGTGCCATTGCACTCCAGCCTGGGCAACAAGAGTGAAACTCCATCTCAAACAAACAAAAAAAATTAATTAATTAAAATAAAGAAGGGGCCTTCCAATGTGGGGGCTTATGGGTCCTTGGGGTTTTTTAATCCAAGGCTGAGCAAGTCTGTTTCTCACCGGTGAGGGGTAGCCAAGCTGGTCTGGAACTGGGAGCCTCCATCGATTTCTCCCGATGGCAGCTTTCCAGGTCCACAGTGCTGATTTGTGCTGGAGTGCTATCCTATCTGTTAATCAATATCATGGGAGAGAACATGGACCGCTGGGCCGATGCCCACAGTGCCTATCAAAGAATAACATTGAGTCTCAGCCTTACACATTAGGAGGAAATTAATCCACTGCCCTCCCACTCATGAGGATGCTCCTCCCTGCACCCAGACACGCAGTTTGCAAAGTGCTTCCATACACATCGACACGGTTGAGATGTGCAGCCACCCTATGAGGGAGGCATCCTGACCCTCACCTTCTTAGATGGGAGGAAACTGGTCGGGCGCCGTGACTCCCACCTGTAATCCCAGCACTTTGGGAGGCCGAGGGGGGCAGATCACCTGAGCTCAAGAGTTCAAGACCAGCTTGGCCAATGTGGCGAAACCCCATCTCTACTAAAAATACAAAAATTAGCAGGGCATGGTGGCACGTGCCTCTAATCCCAGCTACTAGGGAGACTGAGGCAGGAGAATCGCTTGAACCCAGGAGGCAGAGGTTGCAGTGAGCTGAGATCACGACACTGCACTCCAGCCTGGGCAACAGAGCAAGACTCCATCTCAAAAAGAAATAATAATAATAAATAAAAATAAATAAATAAAAGGGAGGAAACTGAGAATCAGAATATTGAAGTGACTAGGCTAGGGCCATATGGCCAGTGGGTGGCAAAGACGTGACTCAGAACAATGTGCCCTGGCCCAAGGGTCCCTCTCTCTCCAGAAGACTCCCCCACCTCCAGTCAGGAAATCTTAACTCATATTAAAAGCCAGACACTAGGTCCTAGCCCTGTTTCTTGCACAGTGGGTACTGTCTGGGTGGCTGCTAACTCCTTATCAGAAAGTAGACTTTCAGCCTAATGCAGTGGCTGATGCCTGTAATCCCAGCACTTTGGGAGGCCATGGCAGGAGGATCACTTGAGTCCAGGAGTTCGAGACCAGCCTGAGCAGCCTAGCAAGACCCCATCTCTACAAATAAAAATAAAAACATGAGTCAGGTGTGGCGGTCCACAACTGTAGTCCCGGCTACTCAAGAGGCAGAGTTGGGAGGATCCCTTGAGCCCAGGAGGTTGAAGCTGCAATGAGCTATGATGGTGCCACTACACTCCAGCCTGGGCCACAGAGTGAGATGTCTCAAAAAAAAAAAAGTAGACTCTCTTAGTCAACCAAATTGCCTAACATTCTATCTCTTTAACCATCAGAATATCAGAACCTGGCCCTGAGACAAAAGAATATCTAACTTTCCTTTCTTGCTTTGATAAAAATCAAAGCCCAAGAGGTAAAGTCAAGGATTACCAACCATTCCCCCCAGCCAGCATCCTGGACTTGGGGTTTATCCCCAGCTTTATGGGGTTCCTGGCCAGGCAAAAGGCAGGCAGGGCTTCCTAGCTCTCTCTATCTTTCCTGTTCCTCTCATAAAGAAAAAAAAAATGTGGTGGGGCCCAGAGCACAAACAACTTGCAAGAAGATGAGATGATACCCTCTTGTCACCATCCTGGTATTTCAGTATCTAGAGAATGGCGGCTCAGTGCTTGCATTGGCAAAGAAAGTGGGGTAATTGATATACCTTACGACATCTTTCAGAATGTGCTCCTCCCTGCTTTAATTTCAGCCTCAAGGTGTGGAGAAGCAGGCTGCTTTCTGAAAAACAAGAAAAACACATCCTTCCGTTAACCAGGGTACTAAATGGCTTCAGGCCTTTCTGACACCTACAGCCCCAGAGGGCCCCCAAGAGTCCTTGGGTGGTCTAGGAACCTTTCTTTATTATTATTAGGGACAGGGTCTCCCTCTATCTCCCAGGATGGAGTGCAGTGGCACGATCATAGCTTACTGCAGCCTCCAACTCCTGGGTTCAAGCCATCCTCCTGCCTTGGTCTCCCAAAGCACTGGGATTACAGGTGTGAGCCTTAACACCCAGCCCTAGGAGCCTTTTTTATTGAATCTGTCCCGGTTTCCTCCTGCTGGAAAAGGGGTGGGAGGACGTGCTATGGTTTGGCTGTGTTCCCACCCAAATCTCATCTTGAATTGTAACTCCCACAGTTCCCTCGTGTCGTGGGAGGAATCCAGTGGGAGGTGATTGAATGATGGGGGCGGGTCTTTCCTGCACTGTTCTCGTAATAGTGAATGAGTCTCAAGAGATCTGATGGCTTTAAAAACAGGAGTTTGCCTGCATAAGCTCTCTTTGCCTGCTTTATATCCTGGGCACGCCAGCAGCTGATTAGCTGGTGCCCACCCAGATTAAGGGTGGGTCTGCCTTTCCCAATTCACCGACTCAAATGTTAATCTCCTTTGGCAACACCCTCATAGACACACCCAGGATCAATACTTTGCATCATTCAACCCAATCAAGTTGACACTCAGTATTAATCATCACAGGTGGGTGTGGGGTTGGATGGCCTTCCAGAAGATTCTGTTCTGAGTGACCTTGGGAAGCCAGGCTGTGACGTTGGAATGAAGGTCCAGAGATGACTGTGTACGAAGGGAAGGTCGAATGTGGGTGGGCAGGGGACAGGGCTTGCTGTGTTTCTGGCATTCAATGTCCACTGTGATGGAGGAAAAAAACCCTTCCTGAATTCCAGGGGGAGTTTTGAGCGATGTCAGGAGAAGCAGTCACACAGGTGTGCAATGCATGTTTGCCAAGACAGCCGCATAAGCCATCGGCAGGAATCAAGGTACAGGAAGGGCTTCCTGGGGTACTCAGTTGGGAAAGGGGTGCTTTGGAGTAGCTGGGAGGGCTGGAGCACTTAGAACACTTAGCCCGCTGGGAGTCACTCCATGGACAGAACATGATAAGGCAAAGGCCACATGGAGGACCTGAACACCTCTGGGTGACCTCAGACAGTCACTTCTGGTCTCTGGCCTCTGTCTCCTGTTCAATCATCAAAGCTGTTTACCGACTTCCAAGAGTCACTGTAAGTCCCAAGTGTGGCGACAGGCGTGCAGGAAACTCACACACTATAAATTCCCTTTCAAAAGTCAAGAGGAAGCCGGGGGAGCGGACGTTGGTCTAGACTGCTGTGACATTTCTGAAGCTCCTCTGAAAATCCACCACCATCCGCAGTGTGCCAGGAAGAGCCTCTGTCTGAGGACAGCCATTGAGAAGTGGACAAGAGTGGGTACATTTACAATTTGCAGAGAGGAGAAAAACAAAAAAAGGAAGAAAAACAGTCATCCGCGCTGGCTGGCTCACGGTCACACACATTTCTGGGTCCTTCCCCAGCAGGCAATGACATCTGGTAACCCCATTGTCTGCTATCTGCAGGGAAGAAAGTGTTAGACACGAGGGCAGATGGAGTTTGCCTAACGTGTCTGTTCTCTTCTTTGCTGCCTTTTCAACTCTTCTTGGGAATGCAGCAAAATAGCAGCTGTTCATAATTTCATGAATAAAGAACTATGTAAATTTCAACTATGAAAATGTGTTGCGTCTCTTGTGGGCAAAGTGTGGTGTATGCTCCTGCGCCGTCTCTATTTCCATCTCGTGCGCATGTTGGAGTTTATCTAAACGGCACTCTCTGGGTAGCTGCTCAGTTTCAGATTCAGACTTGGCTAATTCATGACAAACGGCTTCGAGAACTATCCCTGCTTAGCCAGAGCAACAGGCTTGGAGGCCAAGCTCTCAGGGTTACAATTCAAGGCCCATCGCCTCTGAGTAGGATGTCAGTCTCTTCTCTATGCCTTCCTTCCTTTTCTTTCTTTCCTTTCTTTCTTTCTTTCTTTCTTTCTTTCTTTCTTTCTTTCTTTCTTTCTTTCTCTCTCTCTCTTTCCTTCCTTCCTTTCTTTCTTCTTTCTTTTTTTTGGACAGGGTCTCGCTCTGTCGCCCAGTCTGGAGTGCAGTGGTGCAATCTCAGCTCACTGCAACCTCCACCTCCTGGATTCAAGCAACTGTCCTGCCTCAGCCTCCTGTGTAGCTGGGATTACAGGTGTGCATCTCAGTGACTGGCTGATTTTTGTCTTTTTAGTAGAGACGGGGTTTCACTTGTTGGGAAGGCTGGTCTCGAACACCTGACCTCAGGTGATCCACCCACCTCGGCCTCCCAAACTGCTGGGCCACCTTGTGAGCCACTGTGCCCAGCCTCTATGTGTTTCTTTTTATTGATCTGTAAAATGGGTATAATGATGTGGCAAAAAAACAGAAAAGAAAAGAAAAACACACACACACACACAAAACAGAACATTTGTGGGCTGGGTGCGCATACCTACTGTGGGAGGCCCAAACAGAAGCATGGCTTGAGGCCAGGAGTTTGAGATCAGCCTGGACATCATGGTGAGACCCCGTCTCTATGAAAAACATTTAATTAGCTGGGCATGGTGGTGCACACCTGTAGTCCCAGCAACTTGGGAGGCTGAGACAAGAGGGTTGTTTGAGTCCAGGAAGGAGTTCGAGGCTTCAGTGAGCTGCAGTCGCGCCACTGCACTCCAGCCTGGATGACAGAGATCCTATCTCTAAAAAAAGAAAGGAAGGAAGAAAAAAAAACAACATTTGCATAATAATTATGGAGGCCAATTAAGTTTAGAGTTTTCTTCCAAATTCCTGCACAAGGCCAAAATTACCAGCAAAGGATTCCAGTCCCTAGGACCTAGATGGGTCTCCATGGGTATACGCAATTCTAAAGCTGTCATATCCTCGACTCCTGGGATCTCCAGGCAGCTTCTGGACAGTTATGGGCACCAACTTGCTGGGGAAGATACTGCACTCTTTGCGAACAGTCTTTCTAGTTCATTTCAGAAGGGCAGGGGGCACCCCTATTTGGATGGGTGTCATCTGGGAAAGATACTGAACCTATTGTGAAGGAATCCAGTGTGTGGAGTGAGGACCTATGAGTGGACACTGTAGAAATTCCAAGTTCAGGCTGGGCACAGTGGCTCACACCTGAAATCCCAGCACTTTGGGAGGCCGAGGCGGGTGGATCACTTGAGGCCAGGTGTTCGAGACCAGCCTGGGCAACATGGTGAAACCCCGTCTCTACTAAAAATGCAAAAATTAGCCAGGTTTGGTGGCAAACACCTGTAATCCCAGCTACTTGGAGGCTGAAGTAGGAGAATCGTTTGAACCCAGGAAGCGGAGGTTGCAATGAGCAGAGACTGCGCCACTGCACTCCAGCCTGGGCAACAGAGCGAGACTCTGTTTCAAAAAAAAAAAAAAATTCCAAGTTCAGCCCCTTAAAAGGAGGAGTTTTCTGGTGATGCTCCAGAGATGGACCAGGCTGCTCTGGAAGGATGAGGGCAGAGTCCTGGTTTCCAGTTGGTTAGGGTGCTGCAGAGAAGCACCTCTCATGTTTTGATGCACGCAGGAATCACTTGAGGACCTTGTGCAAATGCAGACTTTAATTCAGCAAGTCCAAGATGGGAGGCATTTCTAACCAGCTCTCAGGTTTTTCTAACCTGATGCATGTGCAACTGGTCCCCAGACCATACTTAGGACGCTGATCTTTCTTTCTTTTTTCTTTCCTTTTCTTTCTTTTTTTTTTTTTTTAATTTGAGATGGAGTCTTGTTCTGTCACCCAGGCTGGAGTGCAATGGCACAGTCTCAGCTCACTACAACCTCCACCTCCCAGGTTCAAGTGATTCTCCTGCCTAAGCCTCTCAAGTAGGTGGGATTACAGGCGTGCACCACCACACCCAGCTAATTTTTGTACTTTTATTACAGACAGGGTTTCACCATGTTGGCCAGGCTGGTCTCGAATTCCTGACCTCAGGTGATCCACCCTCCTCAGCCTCCCAAAGTGCTGGGATTACAGGCGTGAGCCACCTTGAGAACACTGATCTTTCATATCTCCCCAGCCCCAACGTCTGTCCTTCTGTGATTCTATGATCAAATGACTATTGAGTTAATGGCACAGCGGGTCCTGGTTGGCTTGGACCAGTGAACGTAGCAACAGGAGTTAGAGAACCTCCATTCACAGCGTGTTCTTAATGCCGCCTACTTTTATCCTCATAGACAAATGATTTCTGTGTTTTGTTTTGTTTTGTTTTGTTTGAGACAAAGTCTCACTGTCTTCCAGGCTGGAGTGCAGTGGTGCAATCTCAGCTCACTGCATCCTTGACTTCCCGGGCTCAGGTAATCCTCCTACCTCAGCCTCCCAAGGAGCTGGGACTACTGCCCGCCACAAGGCCCAGTTAATTTTTGTATTTTTCATAGAGACGGGGTTTTGCCATGTTGCCCAGGCCGATCTCGAACTCTTGGGCTCAAGCGATTGGCCTGCCTCGGCCTCCAGCGACTGGCCCGCCTCGGCCTCCCGAAGTGCTGGGGTTACAGGCGTGAGCCACCATGCCAGGTTAACTTTTGTAACTTTTGTAGAGATGGGGTTTTGCCATGTTGTCCAGGCTGGTCTCTAACCCTTGGGCTCAATTTAATGGCCTGCTTCAGCCTTCCAAAGTGCTGGGATGGTTTTCTGTTTTGTGATTAGAAGAGAGAGTTCTGCTGGGATGGTTTTCTGTTTTGTGGTTAGCAAAGAGAGCCCCACTGCACCTGACCCTCCTCCCTGAGGCCATTTGGGAGATTGTGGAGTCAGATCACATTGAAAGCTCAGCCCCAAAGGGCTTCCACTGAGGAGGCTGGGGCTGGTGTGGTTTGTAGCTTCAAAGAACTCAGACAGAGGTCTTTTCCAGAGTCAAGGTGAATAGAAGAGAGCAAATTACAAGAATGTCATTGTGCCTGCAGGCAGGGAATTTGTGACTAAGACCCTATCTCTGTCCTATGTTGCCTATGGCTCCCCCTCATTCCCCAAGCCCAATCCATTCCTGCCCACCCTGATCAACACCAAACCATCAGATTAATCCAAAGCACATCACAAAGATTTTCCTCCCCTTGCCAGGCACCAGGTCTGGAGCTGGGGGCCTTGAGGTGGGCCAAGCACAAGGCCCCTCCTCATGTTGTACCATGAAGACCAAGTGATCAGTACAATAAGAGAGGTGGAAAAGACCCCTGTGGACTGGGGTAAACAGGGTGGGTTTCCCAGGGGAGGTGAGATTTCAGAGGGGTCTTAAATTATGAAGATAAAGATCATTGACCTAAGTGTCCATCAACAGTGGATTGGCTAAAGAAAATGTGGAACCATATATACCATGGAATACTATGCAGCCATAAAAAAGAATGAAATAATGTCCTTTGCAGCCACATGGATGCAGCTGGAGGCCATTATCCCAAGTGAAATAACTCAGAAACAGAAAACCAAATACCACATGTTCTCACTTATAACTGGGAGGTAAACAATGGGTACTCATGGATATAAAGATGGAAATAATAGGCCAGTCAGGGTGGCTCACACCTGTAATCTCAGCACTTTGGGAGACCAAGGTGGGTGGATTACTTGATGTCAGGAGCTCGAGACCAGCCTGGCCAGCATGGTGAAACCCCATCTCTACTAAAAATACAAAAATTAGCCAGGCATGGTGGCACATGCCTGTAATCACAGCTACCCGGGAAGCTGAGGGAGGAGGATTGCTTGAACCCAGGAGACGGAAGTTACAGTGAGCCGAGATCACGCCACTGCACTCCAGCCTGGGAAACAGAACAAGACTCCATCTCAAAAAAAAAAAAAAAGATGGAAACAATAGACACTGGGGTCTCTAAAAGGGGGGAAGGGGCAAGGGCTGAAAAACTATGTCATGGATATTATGTTCGCTATTTGAGTGGTGGGTCCATTAGAAGAGCAAACCCCATCATCACACAATATACCGAGATCACAAACTTGCACATGTACCCCATGAATCTATAATAAATAACAACAACAACAAATTAACAAGATATTTAAAAAAAAAAGATCACTGGTAATGGATCAGAGGTGACACACATCATGGAGATTCCACAGAAAAAGCCCACTGAAGAAGCATGGGGGCCGTGTGCGGACGCTCAGGCCTGGAATCCCAGCACTTTGGGAGGCCAAGGCGGGAGGATCGCTTGAGGTCAGGAGTTTGAGACCAGCCTGGCCAACATGGTGAATCCCCAACTCTACTAAAAATACAAAAATTAGCCAGGTGTGGTGGTGCATGCCTGTAGCTCCAGCTATTTGGGAGGCTGAGGTGGGAGGATCCCTTGAACTCAGGAATTTGAGGCTGCAGTGAGCTATGATCGCACCACTGTGCTCCAGCCTGGGCAACAGAACCAGACCCTGTCTCTAAAAAAATTAAAATTTAAGAAATTTAAAAAAAAAAGAAAAGGAGAAGAAGAATGAGGGTAGTTCTTGGCCCACGACTCCTCAGTCATGTGCTTAAAGCTTTACCTTTGACCAGCAAACCCTACCCCTATGCCCTCAGCAGCCTCTTCCCAATCAGGCCCCCTCCCACCTCTCTGCTTGTATTAGGTCAAACTCAGTTCTCAATTAGCTGGTCATGGTGGGCGTCTGTAATCCCAACTACTCAGGAGGCTGAGGCAGGAGAATCACTTGAACCTGGGAGGCAGAGGTTGCCATGAGCTGAGATTGCGCCATTGCACTCCAGCCCGGGCAACAGAGCAAGACTTCGTCTCAAAAAAAAAAAAAAAAAAAAAAAAAAAAAAGCCTGGGTGCAGTGGTTCACGCCTGTAATCCCAGCACTTTGGGAGGCTGAGGTGGGCAGATACCAGAGGTCAGGAGTTCGAGACCAGCCTGACCAACATGGAGAAACCCCGTCTCTACTAAAAATACAAAATTAGCTGGGTATGGTGGCGCATGCCTGTAATCCCAGCTACTCGAGAGGCTGAGGCAGGAGAATCGCTTGAACCCAGGAGGCGGAGGTTGAGGTGAGGTGAGATTGCACCATTGCACTCCAGCCTGGGCAACAGGAGCGAAACTCTGTCTCAAAAAAAAAAAAAAAAAATCAGTTCTCCGGGAAGCGGACTCTGAGACAGAATTTTCAGTGCAGAATTTTCACTGAAGAAAGCTTTTTGGGACTGGGTCAATACTTCTGGATCAATACATTTAAGGAAGCGAGGGAAGGGCTGAGCTGCTCTAAAGTCACAAACAAAGGCCACAGCAAATCCTGTGAGGTCCCCTGGAACTGGGTTCACCCATCAGGATTATCCCACCCTGAGGCATGGGGACTGGGCCTTTATAACCCCTACACTGAGAAGCCATAGATGTTGGCTGCCTTCGGGGAGGGCCATGGACTTGACCAAGGTGGGCTGTCTTTGGCGAGGCTATATTTGCAAAAGGACTCAGCTAAAAGCTGTTAGCCACCAGCATTCCCAGCAGCGGGGCACTGAGGGTGTCAGTCCTGAAGGAATGACGGGCAATGCTCCACCCTCCACTGTGCAGGCAGACCTACTCCCCACCTGGTCAGAGAGAGGAGCCTCACCTCGGAGGAGGGACCTGTGCCCTTGGACTTATAGCACAGAGAAAACAAGAGAAAGCAAACTTGTTTCCAAAAGACCATCATAAAAATACTCTTTATTGATTTTTCTTTTTTTAATTAAAACATGTTTTGTTTTGTTTTGTTTTTAATTATCAGTCATAGAGATGGGATCTCGCTCTGTTGCCCAGGCTGGACTCGAACTCCTTGTCTCAAGCAATCCTCCTGCCTTGGCCTCCCAAAGCTCTGGGATCACAGGTATGAGCCACAGCACCCAGCTCCCTCTTGTTTTTAAATGTTTTTCCCCTCCCCTTCTCCTGTTTGAAGGCAACATGGCATAAGTCTTACTCTTGAAGCAGCAGCCTCTCTGACCGTAGAGAAAGAAACATCAGTGGAGAGTTTTCAAATGGCAAAAATAATGACAGTAATCAGCCGTCTTGTTACTTCTTGGGGACTGGGTGAAGTCAGTCCTTATTCAAAGAGATGGAATTTTCAGCATGGTTCCAATATGTCTTTTAATGGTTACACACATAGGTCCCTGAAAAGTATCCATGAGAAATAAAAAGAGCTGGGCTGTTTCTTTGAGTATTCTTTCAGCAGAAAAAAAAGAAAAAAGAGAAAACCGACTTGAGGGTATTGCTAAAAGATTTTCTGGTGTGGTTTTCTTTTCTTTTTCTTTTTTTTTTTTTTTTTGAGATGGGATCTTGTTCTGTCACCCAGGCTGGAGTGCAGTGGCATGATCACGGCTCACTGTAAACTTGATGTTCTGCACTCAAGTGATCCTCCCACCTCAGCCTCCCGAGTAGCTGGGATTACATGCACGTGCTACCATGCCCAGCTAATCTTTGTATTTTTTTGTAGAAACAGGGTTTCGCCATGTTACCCAGGCTGGTCTCAAACTCCTGGGCTCAAGCAATCTGCCCTATTTGTTTTCATTTGAGGGACAGGGCATCATGTATTATTTAATTAAAAAAAAAAAAGCGCCAGGTATAGTAGCTCACCCCTGTAATCCCAATACTTTGGGAGGCCAAGGTGGGAGGATTGCTTGAGCCCAGGAGTTCAAGACCAGCCTGGGCAATACAGTGAAATCCTATCTCTACAAAAAATTTAAAAATTAGCCAACCGTGGTGGCAAATGCCTGCAGTCCCAGCTACTTGGGAGGCTGAGATGGGGGGATCGCTGGAGCCCAGGAGTTCCAGGCTGCAGTGAGTGGTGATCACACCACTGCACTCCAGCCTGGGCGACAGAGCGAAACCCTGACTCAAAAAAAAAAAAAAAAAAAAAAGGAAAAAAAAGAAAGAAAGGAAAACAAATTGGATCATCAAATTGTCTGAGTCACCTGAGAAACCACAATTTAATGCCACCTTTTGATACCCAGAGTTCCTATCTTTGAATCAAATTAAGTAGAAAAACAAGTTAAAAAAAATCCTTAAATAATTATGGAGGTGGGCAGAGGGTTTTTTTTGTGTGTGTGTGATCGAAATGGTTGATAATGCTTGTAGAAGAAAGGAAAAACATCTCATATAAAAATTTAATCTGAATGTTTTTGTTGTTAAAAGTCTCCTGTGAATCATGAATTATGAAAAACATGACCCAGGAAAGCTGTGAACAAGTTGATTCAAGTATCTCAGGCATGTGATGATCTCACGCCCCAGTCCAGCTTGGCTTCTGGGACGGTTAGGATTTTATCAGGTTCAGGGAACACTGATGGCCTAATTCTGGCTCCAGGCCTCACCCGGCTCTTTTCACACTGGCGCCAGATGTTTGGGAAGTTTTCAGGAAATTGTGGAAAACCAGACCTCAGGCTGGTCACCTTCCAGCAAGGTAGGAGGTGGCTGGTATGGTTTTCCCATTATTTTTTTCTTTTTCCTTTTTTTTTTTTTTTTTGAGACAGGGTCTTGCTCTGTCACTGAGGCTGGAGTGCAGTGGTGTGATTTAAGCTGACTGCAACCTTGACCTCCCAGGCTCAAGCGATTCTCCTTAAGGATTGCAACCTCAGCCTCCCAAGTACCTGGGACTACAAGCCCACACCACCACACCTGGCTAATTTTTTTATTTTTTGTAGAGATGGTGTCTTGCTATGTTGCTCAGGCTGGTCTCAAACTCCTGGGCTCAAGCAATCCTCCCACCTCAGCCTCCTAAAGTGCTGGGATTACAGGCGTGAGCCACCACAGCTGCTCACCCACTCTTAAGTACAAAAGGAGACCCTGAAAATAAACTGTACAGAGGGATAGATTAGACCTCATAACCCTTGACCTTTAACTCTTCACTGAGGAATGAGCCCGGCTCCTTTTTTCCTACCTGCACTCATCAGACATTTATTACACGTGGTGGGGCGTGGTGGCTCACGGCTGTAATCCCAGCATTTTGGGAGGCTGAGGCAGGTGGGTCACCTGAGGTCAGGTGAGGAGTTCGAGACCAGCCTGGCCAACCTGATGAAACCCCGTCTCTACTAAAAATACAAAAAATTAGCTGGGTGTGGTGGCGCGTACCTGTGATCCCAGTTACTCGGGAGGCTGACGCAAGAGAATAGCTTGAACCCGGGAGGTGGAGGTTGCAGTGAGCCTAGATCGCGCCACTGCACTCCAGCCTGGGTGAAAGAGCGAGAGTCCACCTCAAAACAAACAAACAAAAAGACATTTATTAGATGCCTACTATGTGCCAGGCCTGTAGAGAAATATGACAAGGTCTCCACCCTGAGGTGGAGCTCAGGTCAGTGGAAGAAACTGGAAAATAACTGAAACACAGTGAGACCAACAGACTGCAGGCAACATCCGATTCTGAGATGAAATCCATGTGACGTGCTCTGAGGGCCAAAGGACAGCCTTGGCCTGGAGAGTTGGGCACCCTTACAAAGTGGGACAGAAGACATGCCCGCCCCTTGCATGGAGTGATTAAACCCCGGGCAAAGAAAGGAATCAGTGATGACTCTGGTGCCTGGGACGTTCAGATGCGGGTGGATGTTAGAAAACGCTTTAACAACTGTCCAGTCAGAAGGGAGGGGCCCTGACCAGTCATGGTGGATGCTGGCCATTAAAGGACTGTGGGGCCCTATTGGTGTACATGGTGTCTGGGGAGCAGGGAGGAGGGAGGATTCTGGAGGGCTGGAGCACTGATGGAAGGATAGAGGCTGAGACTGGAAGTAGGGGCTTAGAGCTTAACTCCAGGGAAAATAGCGAGGAGCGTGAAAGACTTGCCGGAGAGAGGCCAGGCGGGGCACAGTGGCTCACACCTGTAATCCCACCACTCTGGGAGGCTGAGTCAGGTGGATCACATGAGGCCAGGAGTTTGAGACCAGCCTGGCCAACATGGCAAGACCCTGTCTCTACTAAAAATACAAAAATTAGCTGGGTATGGTGGTGCACACCTGTAATCCCAGCTACTCGGGAGGCTGAGGCGGGAGAATCGCTCGAACCCGGGAGGCGGAGGTTGCAGTGAGTTGAGATTGCACCACTGCACTCCAGCCTGGGCAACAGAGGGAGACTCTGTCTCCAAAAAAGGGAAAAAAGGAGAGATGCCAGAGGTAAGCATTTCAGGAGGCTCACCCAGGTGGCCCTGGAGAATGGCCACTGGGTGACTTGGTCCCTAGATCCTGTGAACTTGAGAGTATAGAACCCAAGGGGGAGGGAATGAAGGGAAATGAAAAGCAGAAGCAGGTTGGGAGCGGTGGCTCACACCCATAATCCTAGTGCTTTGGGAGGCCGCAGATCACTTGAGGCCAGGAGTTTGAAACAAGCCCAGGCAACATAGTGAGACCCCATCTCTATTAAAAAAAAAAAAAAATTTATCCAGGAGTGGTGGCATGTGCCTGTAGTCCCAGCTACTTGGGAGGCTGAGATGGGAGGATCCCTTGAGCCCAGGAGTTTGAGGCTACAGTGAGTTATGATCGCAGCACTGCACTCCAGCCTGGGCAACAAAGCAAGACCTTTTCTCTAAAAAAGAAAAAGAAGGCCAGGTGCAGTGGCTCACGCCTGTAATCCCAGCACTTTGGGAGGCTGAGGTGGGCGGATCATGAGGTCAGGAGATTGAGACCATCCTGGCTAACACAGCGAAACCCCGTCTCTACTAAAAATACAAAAAATTAGCCGGGCGTGGTGGCGGGTGCCTGTAGTCCCAGCTACTCAGGAGACTGAGGCAGGAGAATGGTGTGAACCCGGGAGGTGGAGCTTGCAGTGAGCCGAGATTGCGCCACTGCACTCCAGCCTGGACGACAGAGCAAGACTCCATCTAAAAAGAAAAAAAAGAAAAGCAGAAGGGTCTGGGCTGTCGTTCCCAATCTTTCCCTCTTTCTGATGCACAGTGAGGGTCCAGTCACGTGGTGTCCACTTCTATCATCTCTCCACCATCCATGACCTAGAAGCTGCCCAAGGCAGAAACTGGGCTTTACGGACCTGATTTCTGTATCATCATTTTTTGTTTTTTTTTTTTGAGACGGAGTCTCGCTCTGTCACCCAGGCTGGAATGCAGTGGCGTGATCTCAGCTCACTGCAACCTCCACCTCCCAGGTTCAAGCAATTCTCCTGCCTCAGCCTCCCGAGTAGCTGGGACTACAGGCACATGCCACCACACCCAGCTAATTTTTGTATTTTTAGTAGACATGGGGTTTCACCACGTTGGCCAGGATGGTCTCGATCTCTTGACCTTGTGATCCTTCTGCCTCGGCCTCCCAAAGTGCTGGGATTACATTGCACCCAGCCCTGCATCACCTTCTTAAGCCCCTTTTTTCCGGCCCCACCTAATACCACGCATGTCAGCGTTGCCTGGCCTAGCGCAGCACAGCCTAGCCTGGAGGAGAAGTCCATACTTACCTATGCCTGGTGGGGGATGCCGCCTTCACCAAGGTGTGAGCCCATGGAGGCTGGCCTCCTTTAAGAGTCTGGCCAGAGGACTTGAGGTGGCCTAAACACACCATGAGCAGACTAATGATACCAAAGTGGAACCAGAATGATAAGTCCTAGCTCCCCAAAATTTGAGCATCTATTCTGTGCCAAACACTATAGCAGACATTTTATTATTTATATGTTTATTTATTTTGAGACAGAGTTTTGCTCTTGTCACCCAGGTTGGAGTGCAATGGCGTGATCTCGGCTCACTGCAACCTCCACCTCCCAGTTCAAGCGATGCCTCAACCTCCTAAGTAACTGGGATTACGGGTGCCCGCCACCATGCCCAGCTAATTTTTGTATTTTTAGTAGAGACGGGGTTTCATCATGTTGCCCAGGTTGCTCTCGAACTCCTGACCTCAGGTGATCCACCAGCCTTGGCCTCCCAAAGTGCTGGGATTACAGGCATTAGTCACCCCATCTGGCCTATGCTACTTACTTCCAATACCCTACCATTGTCCTTTTAGTGATGACCATACCCAGGCAATCTTGATGCCCAAGATTTAAGGTGCAGGAAATCCCACTGGAGTTCAGAGCTGCTGCTTTTTTTTTTTTTTCCTCCAAGAGGAATTTTTAAAGTCAAACTTGACCAAGTTCTTTCTGCAAACTGGATGTCTTCACATGCCTGTCTCCAGATCCATGCTTCAAGGCTAAGTGTTATTAATAAAAGTAATGCAGATTGGGAGGCTGAGGCAGGCGGATTATGAGATCAGGAGTTCGAGACCACCCTGGCCAACATGGTGAAACCCCTCTCTACTAAAAATAGAAAAATTGGCCGGGCGTAATGGCGGGCACCTGTAATCCCAGCTACTTGGGAGGCTGAGGCAGGAGAATCTCTTGAACCCAGGAGGCGGAGGTTGCAGTGAGCTGAGATTGTGCCACTGCACTCCAGCCTGGTGACAGAGCGAGACTCCATCTCAAAAAAAAAAAAAAAAAAAAGCCATCCTGGCTAACACGGTGAAACCCCGTCTCTACCAAAAATACACAAAAATTAGCCAGGTGTGTGGCAGACACTTGTAGTCACAGCTACTCAGGAGGCCGAGGCAGGAGAATGGCGTGAACCCGAGAGGTGGAGCTTGCAGTGAGCCGAGATCACGCCACTGCACTCCAGCCTGGGTGACAGAGCGAGACTCTGTCTCAAAGAAAAAAAAAAGTAATGGAGAAGCTGAAGGTTACCCAACTCGTTTCCTGGGCTTGCTTCTCTCTGTCACAGTTCCCTGACAATGATGAAAGCCTGTTCTTTCCAGCCCTCAGCCTCTGTTGGTCCTCACTTTGCAAATGTCTTTCCCAATCTTCACCCACACCAGAAACTCCACGTCTCCCCATGAGAGTTCCCAGGACACCCCGTGAGCCGTTTGCAAGAGAGTGTATCACCTTTAACTCGCCCCTGTCTGTTGCAGGAAACAGGGGTCAGACTGTTCTACGCTTTGAGCACATGGCCTTTGAGGCTTCTCACTTGATCCTCAGAGCTAAATGCTCCCAGATCAGAACAGCAAAGGACTTCGGCCTCAGCCCCAGCAAGAGATGTTGTCATTGCATACAATCAGCCAGGAATGCCTTCATTCATACTACACATCTTTATTGACACAGCCTGGCCCTGAAGTCAAGAGAATGAGAAAGGAGGAAGACAGGCTTGGTGCCTGCCTCCCTGTGTTTAGAGGTTAGCAGAAAAAGAACTAAATCAGGGATGCATTAGAAGTATGGTATTATGCCACCATGGAATACTATGCAGCCATAAAAAAGAATGAGTTTGGCCGGGCACAGTGGCTCACCCCTGTAATCCCAGCACTCTGGGAGGCTGAGGCAGGTGGATCACCTGAGGTCAGGAGTTTGACACCAGCCTGACCAACATGCTAAAACCTCGCCTCCACTAAAAATACAAAATTAGCCAGGCATAGTGGTGCATGCATGTAATCCCAGCTACTTGGGAGGCTGAGGCAGGAGAATCACTTGAACCTCGGAGGCAGAGGTTGCAGTGAGCCGAGATGGCACCACTGCACTCCAGCCTGGGCAACAAGAGAGAAACTCCATCTCAAAAAAAAAAAAGAAAGAAAGAAAGAATGAGTTAATGTCCTTTGCAGGGACATGGATGAAGCTGGAAGCCGTCATTCTCAGCAAACTAACACGGGAACAGAAAACCAAACACCGCATGTTCTCCCTCATAAGTGGGAGTTGAACAATGAGAACACATGGACACAGGGAGGGGAACATCACACACCGGGGCCTGTTGGGGGGTGGGGGGCAAGGAGAGAGAGAACATAAGGACAGATGTCTAATGCATGCGGGGCTTAAAACCTAGATGACAGGTTGATAGGTGCAGCAAACCACCATGGCACATGTATACCTATATAACAAACCTGCACTTTCTGCATATGTATCCCAGAACTTAAATTTTTTTTTTTAAAGTATGGTATTATGCATACTAGGCTGGGTGTGGTGGTTCATGCCTGTAATCCTAGCACTTTGAGAGGCCGAGGGGGGTGGATCGCCTGAGCTCAGGAGTTCAAGACCACCCTGGGCAACATGATGAAATCACGTCTCAACTAAAATGCAAAAAATTAGCCAGGCGTGGTGGCGCACCTGTAGTCCAGCTACTCAGGAGGCTGAGGCAAGAGAATTGCTTGAGCCCGGGATGTGGAGGTAGCAGTGAGCTGAGATCACGCCACTGCACTGCACTCCAGCCTGGGCGATGAAGCGAGACGCTGTCTCAAAAAAAAAAAAAAAAAAAAAAAAAAGAAAGAAAAGTGTGGTATTATGCATACTGACAACAGGGAAAAGTGAACCAGCTCCCAACTGAATCCTACTTTGCTAAGTTGTGTACATGTTTTCTTTATTCATTTCCATTCACTTATGTACAAGTTAAATATATAGTTTTTAATTCCTGCTGTATCCGTCAGGGGACTAGCAGGAAACAGAATCAAACAGGGACGATTTAAGATAAGTTAAGAAGGGACTAGGAGGCTGGCTGTGGTGGCTCACGCCTGTAATCCCAACACTTTGGGAGGATTGCTTGAGTCCAGGAGTTTGAGGCCAGCTTGGGCAATATAGCAAGACCCCATCACTATAAAGATTGTTTTTGGTTGGCCACGGTGGCTCACGCCTGTAATCCCAGCACTTTGGGAGGCCGAGGCAGGCAGATCACTTGAGGTCAGGAGTTCGAGATCAGCCTGGCCAGCATGGTGAAACCCCATCTGTACTAAAAATATAAAAAACTAGATTGGCATGGTGGTGCTTGCCTGTAGTCCCAGCTACTCGGGAGGCTGAGGCAGAAGGATTGCTTGAACCCGGCAGACAGAGGTTGCAGTGAGCCGAGATCGAGCCATTGCACTCCAGGCTGGACAACAGAGCAAGACTCTGTCTCAAAAAAAAAAAAAAGGGTTTTTTTTTTTTTTTTTTTTTTTTTAATAGCTGGGCATGCACCTGTAGTCCCAGCTACTCAGGAGGCTGAGGCGAGAGGATTGCTTGAGGCCAGGAGTTTGAGACCAGCCTGGGCAACATAGAGAGACCCTGTCTCTACAAAAAAAAATTTTTTTTAATTAGCCAGGTGTGGTGGCACACTTCCGTGGTCCTAGCTACTTGGGAGGCTGTGGCAGGAGGATCACTTGAGCCCAGGAGTTTGAGGCTGCAATGAGCTATGATTGCTCCACTGCACTCCAGCCTGGAAGACAAAGTGAAATCCAGTCTCCAAACAAACAAACAAACAAACACCTCACAAACAAACAACAAGCGAAGGACAGTTAGGAGAGCTGGTTAATCCGTGCTCTTTCAGGAAGCCAGGGTGCACAATTTACTCTCAAAATAAGAGTGGGCAGGGGTGGAGACGATAGTCATTCATTACCATTCTCTCTATATTAATCGACTAAACCGATAACCACCAGCTGTCTCGCGTCTTTGTGAATTCACAGACATAATGTGTGTGCATCTGGGTCTTAACAAGAGATCATGGAGGCTGAGTAATGTTTGGGCAGAGAAAAAAATTATTGCATTAAGCAATATGATCTTCAGCAATTGACAGCTGGTGATACGGAAGCTTTCAATCTTTTATTTTGTCTTAGGCTGAGAGGCAAAGTCTGGTGTTTAGCTGTATTTTGTATTGATTTTCCAAATGACAAAGAAAATTTCAAAAGCTGTCGAACAAACACGAGACACTTACGAAGTGAAGCTGTGTTTCATTGGGATTTATGCTTTCTTCCTCATCTATTATGGATATTTCATTAGCGATTAGTCAGAAACTTTTGAAGCTAGCTTCGGAGTTTGTCATTTAGAGCTTTCATATCAATTTCCTTAAAACATAAGAAATAACATTCCTATAAATAAGGCAAAGGGCTAAGGCAGATAATACAGTGCGGAAGGCAAAACATAATTTCCAAACATATGCAATTATGAAAAATAGAATAACAAAGTAGGCAATGTTTCAAATGAAGTTCCTAAATGCACATTTCATTTAAGCTCAATAAAATATCACTTATATTGCAGTAATACCATTTAATTATTAAAAATTCTATCCAACCGGATTAATAACTATGTAAAAGATGCTTGTCTAAATTCAAAATTTTCCTCCACTCAGCAGCCTCTCATTATGAAGACTAGCCCTCTTTTAGAATGAATTTTCTTCTGTCCATCAAAAACCCTGCCTGTTAACTCATTTTTAACACTGTAAATTATTTATATCAGATGCTTGGAAACACAGAGCAAAATAGAGAAGATGTCACCCACGCATCATTTTATGTTCATTTTTCACCTACTATATCTTCTTAGGCTCAGGCAATTTTAAAAAAACAGATTTTTTGAGACAGTCTCACTCTGTTACCCAGGCTGGAGTGCAGTGGTACGATCTCAGCTCATTGCAGGCGCCAACTGCTGGGCTGAAGTGATTCTCCTGCCTCAGCCTCCTGAGCAGCTGGGACAACAAGTGCATGCGCCACCGTGCCCCAGCTAACTTTTTGAATCTTTTGTAGAGACGTAGTCTTGCTATGTTGCCCAGGCTGGTCTTGAGCTCCTGGCCTCAAGCCATCCCCCTACCTCGGCCTCCCCAAGTGCTGGGATAGAAACTGGCCTTTATACATGCTAGGTGTCCCACAGACACTGGACATGTGTTATCATTTTTTTTTTTTTTTTTTTTTTTTGAGATAGCGTCTCACTCTGTCACCTAGGCTGGAGTGCAGTGGCACAATCTTGGCTCACTGCAACCTCTGCCTCCCGGGTACAAGCAATTCTTCTGCCTCAGCCTCCAGAGTAGCTGGGACTATAGGCATGTGCCACCACACCTGGCTAATTTTTGTATTTTTAGTAGAGACGGGGTTTCACCATGTTGACCAGGCTGGTCTTGAACTCCTGACCTCAAGTGATCCACCCGCCTTGGCCTCCCAAAGTGCTGGGATTACAGGCATGAGCCACAGCACATGGCCGACATGTGTTATCTTAATTATTCCTTACAAGCTTGTGAAGCAAGTTTTATTGCCCCCATTTTATGGATGGGAAAAGTGAGGCATAAGGAAGTCATACAACCAGTACAAGCAACTGGGCCTGTTCTGAAACTTCACAATTTCTGCCTTTTCCTGCTCATCACACCACTAAAGCAACTTGTAATTATTACCGACTATAATTCCCAATGAATTCTGTGGCTTTGTGATTTGGCTTTTGTTGAATTATGAACAACCTGTTTTTGTTATTTATTTTTTTTCTTTTTTCACCTAGAGTCTCGCTCTGCTGCTCAGGCTGGAGTGCAGCAGTATGATCTCAGCTCACTGCAACCTCCACCTCCCGGGTTCAAGCAGTTCTCCTGCCTCAGCTTCCCAAATAGCTGGGATTACAGGCATGTGCCACCACACCTGGCTAATGAATCATGAACAAGCTTAATTCCAGATAACAGCAATAGGGCCTGTCTCACCCATGATACACGTTGGGAATAGATCTTAAATTGATGGTTTTATTAATCAGTGACATGCCACAGAAATTCAATCTCACAGAGTTTGGGGACTAGACAACCAGACAGGATGTGCTGGGAAGTTTCCATCTGTGTTTAAAATATGTTTTAGAAGTGGCTGCTGGCCTATTGTGGTTGCTTTTTACTCAATGGTTATTGCAATCTTGGCCTCAGGATACCAAAGAGTAAGACTTCAGTTGCTCAGTGGGATCTGAGATGGGTAGGAAGGCGGTTTTTATTCTGTGCAACAAGACTCTTTGCTTCCTTCACTTAGTTTGGGCTCCAGAGCCTTTAGAGGATTTGGTGATTTCACCCGACCACTATTTCTAGCAAGTCAGGAAGATGAGGCCAGTGGCTCAGGGGTTGAGGCCACAGCCTGGGAAAGGTAAGGCCACGGCCAGGCACAGTGGCTCATGCCTATAATCCCAGCACTTTAGGGGTCTGAGGCAGGAAGATCGCTTGAGGTCAGGAGTTCAAGACCAGCCTAGGCAACATAGGGAGACCCCTGTCTCTACACACACACACACACACACACACACACACACACACATATATATACTTTTTTTTTTTGAGACAGGGTATCACTCTGTCACCTAAGTTGGAGTGCAATGGCGTGATCTCAGCTCACTGCAACCTCTGCCTCCCAGGTTCAAGCAATTCTCATGCCTCAGCCACACGAATAATAGCTGGAGTTACAGGTGTGCACCATCACACCAGGGTAACTTTTGTTATTTTTAGTAGAAATGGGGTTTCACCATGCTGACCAGGCTGGTCTCAAACTCCTGACCTCAAGTGATCCACCTGCCTTGGCCTCCCAAAGTGCTGAGATTACAGGTGTGAGCCACCACACCCAGCCAAAAAATGAAAAAATTAGCTGGGTGTGGTGGGGTGTGCCTGTAGTTCCAGCTACTCAGAAGGCTGAGGTAGGAGGATCGCTTGAGCCCAGGAGTTGGAGGCTGTAGTGAGGTATGATGACATACCTCACTGGGTGACAGAGAACAAACCTGTCTCAAAAAATTTGAAAACAAACAAACAAAAATTAAACCATATTGGCCAGGTGCAGTGGTTCGCACCTGTTATCCCAGTGCTTTGGGAGACCGGGGCAGGAAGATCACTTGAGCCAGGACTCTGAGACCAGCATGTTTCTACAATTTTTTTTTTTCTGAGGTGGAGTCTCACTCTGTTCCCCAGGCTGGAGTGCAATGGAGCAATCTCAGCTCACTACAACCTCCGCCTCCTGGGTTCAAGTGATTCTCCTGCCTCAGCCTCCCGAGTAGCTAGGATTACAGGCACCCACCACCATGCCCAGATAGTTTTTGTATTTTTAGTAGAAATGGGGTTTCGCCACGCAGGCTGGTCTCGAACTCCTGACCTCAGGTGATCTGCCTGCCTTGTCCTCCCAAAATGCAGGGATTACAGGTGTGAGCCACTGCTCCTGGCCAAAAAAAAAAAAATTTTTTTTTTTTTAATACTAGCTCTATGTAGTGGCACACAGCCCTAGTCTCAGCTACTTGGGAGGCTGAGGCAGGAGGATCGCCAGAGCCCAGGAGTTCAAGGCTTCGCCACTGCTCTCCAGCCTGGGCGACAGAGGGAGATTTTGCTTCTGAAAAACAAACAAACAAACAAAAAAACAGAACCATATTGACACATTGTTATTACATCGCTATTAACTAAAGTCCACAGTTTACATTAGGGTTTACCTTTCTAGTCGTACAGTTCCGAGGATTGTGAAAAATGCATGTCACGTGCTTACCATTACAACATCACACATAATATTTTCCCTGTCCTAAAACTGCAGTGCTATGGCTCCATCCCTCAGGTATTTTCATCATCCTGAAGTTAAGCAAAAAATGATATTCCAGGAACAAGAAAGTAAGAACAAACACTACACTCCTAATGGGCTGAACCATTATAGGATATGGATCTGGGCTGGTGAATGCAATGTTCTGATAGCGATGAAACAGAGTTATTGAAGGAGAGCAGGGCCAAAGATCCCTTCTGGAATGAGGAATAAGGAGGAAGAAAAATTAAAACCGTCACTGAGGGATGATTGTGCCAAGGTCTAATGTGTATTAACTCATTTAATCCTAACAAAGATACAAGAAGGTATGTTCGATAATTATCTTAACCTCTAGCATTGGATCTCGTTTTGAACACAGCCATAGGGATGGGTTAGGTAAGGTTCAGATATTACAGGTGAGGACAAGGTGACTCAGAGAGGTTAAGTAACCAGCCCAAAGTCACCCAGCCAAAAAGCAGCATGCAGTGCTTAGGGTTTGCACACAGGTCTGTCTGTCTGATGTCCACACCTGTGACCTTCTCTCTGCCCCATGGCGCTGGCTCCTCTGAGATGCAGAAGGGTGAGGATTGAGCTTTTTTCTTCATCTGCAGAGTGCCCGCTGCAATTTGTTCCAGGGAGCGCGAGGGAGGCAGTTTTTAAGAGACTCCGTAACAGGAAATTTGGTCTATTGTTTGAAACAAGAGGTGCAAACAAGTGCCCGCTTTGAAGTGCTGAATAACAAACTCTGCCGGGAGTGGAAAGGCAAGAGGCTACAAGATTCTTGAGTTGGTGTCAAATGCGCAAGACACGGGGCAGAGGGGAAGAGGCGGCGCAGGAGAAACTGGGGCAAGATCTGTTTGAAGAGAACGGTCTTAAATAGATCAGGCTACAGGGGACAGCAAGGGGTAGGGGGAACCAGAGGGTCATTTCTTTCTTTCCTTTTTTTTCTTCCTAAGGGAGCCTGTGTGTGTGTGTGTGTGTGTCTGTGTGTGTGTGTTTTAAAAGAAAACATCACAATCACAGGTGGGGGTAAGAGGCAACCAGGTGAACAGTAAAACACAGACAAGTTTCAAAAGAAAACAAAACCAAACCCCACCACCTGGTCTGACTTGGTTGGTAATAAAACGCTAGCGGATAAACGGAGCTTGTGTAAACTAATCCCACCTCCCACTCACAAGTCAGTATTAAATTTAGGAATGAGAGAGTCTAAGATACCGACTTGGAATTACTTACAGTTGTTTCACTAAACTGCTCGCCTTGGACTGTGTAATAGCACATTCATGACCCCACCCTCCCAGCCATAGCTGCCAGAATGGGATTGTTAATCAGATACTTCCCCAGACAGTCCATGAAACCAGACTCCCCTAAAGTGAAGATAGAGCCCACGGCAATTAGCAAGTAGATTCCCAATGATGACTTGGAAAACACACCCTTTTCTAGCTGCTTAGACTGCCAACCACCCGTCTTCCTGTACTTAAGGGGGACTTTTGACTCTTCCCGACGTCTCTCATTTGCAATCAATGTCTCACTCAAGACCAAGGTCAAGTTATCAATCTTGATTATAGATGCCCTGGACCGGGGTGTCTGGAGCCTCCTCCGCCACAGAGAGATGTCTGGAGACAAAGCCTCTACGGGGAAGGATTGCTGGCAAGCAGGTTGCTGCAAGGTAAGATGAAAGAATCCTTCCTGGGCAGGTAATACCCAGGACTTCCTGAAGGGGGGATATCGAGGCTCCCTTTTGGACAGCTCAGGTAGGTTCTGACCAGTTCGGGGACCAGGTGTGGCAAAACAGCTGCATGTAAGTCTGGGGTGGTACCGAAAGTCCACACTTTGGCTTACCAGAGAGTAAGTCGTTGTGGAGCAGTTCTTTTATCTCTCTGAGCCTCAGTTTCCCCCTGTGTAAAAGGGAGCTAATGCTTTGTACCTTGCAAAGCTGCTACTGGGGTTAGAGGGAAGCTGTGCAGAGCTCAGTGGGCAATAACTGTTGTGATTAGGTGGTTTTACAGGCAAAGATGACTCTTGCAGACTTGTGACTTCCCATCTGGCCTTTCCAACCTCAGGAGGACAGTAGATAACAGCGATGTCCCTTCGTGGCTCTATTCCCAGTCCCTTGCCAAGAGTTCTCATAAACATTTTATTCTGGGGAGGCGTGAACTCAGAAGTCCCCCAGAGGGAAAGAAGTCTAAGAGAGGTGTATGGCTGAGTCAGAACGAGGGACCCTGAAGTCTTAAGAACATTGTCTTCTAGGTAAATCTTGACTCACAAATAAAACCGAGTAGTACCAAATACGAATTTTCGTGTGTACATCAAATAATTGGCTTAATAGGATCAAACCAATTACACATTTTCCAGGTCTTCCCAGTTGAATTTTAAGCTCTCTCCCGGGCAGGAGCTACTGTATTTCAGGTGACTTTATATACACTCCGCCACCTTGCCTTCTTGCCTGCTCCAGCAAACACACACACACACACACACACACACCACCACCACCACCACCACCACCACCACCACCACCACCAATACCACCAGACTGATACAGGCTTTAGGAACAGTTGTTGACTTTATTTGCATGATATTTGAGAAAACAGGAAACGACTTCTCTGTATAGAGCTGGGGGGGTCTCAGCCCTGGTTTCTGAAATAAAAGGTCCCAGGTAGACAGGCCTGGAAGCTGAATATTAGACCAGTCTTAGCAGGGTTTACAGGCGTGAGCCAATGTGCCCAGCCCATTATTGTTTTCACAGGTTACTGCCCTGTTCCCACTCCCAACTAAATTGTAAGCTTCTAAGGGCAGGGACGTAGTCCACCTCTGCCATGTGGTTGGTTTTTTTAGTGTCTGACACAGCACTTTGCTCAACACATAGTGTTTGGTGATTGGACAATGGGCTTTCCAGCATTATCGGTGACATCCTTATCTGCCCCTCAGAAAACCTTTTTAAAGAATACAGGCCAGGAGCAGTGGCTCATGCCTGTAATCCCAGCACTTTGGGAAGCTGAGGCGAGAGGATCTCTTGAGCACAGGAGTTTGAGAACAGCCTGAGCAGGATAACGAGACTCTGTCTCTACAAAAAATTTAACAATTAGGCTGGGCGTGGTGGCTCACTCCTGTAATCCCAGCACTTTGGGAGGCCGAGGTGGGTGGATCATGAGGTCAGGAGATCAAGACTATCCTGGCCAATATGGTGAAACCCCGTCTCTACTAAAATACAAAAAATTAGCCGGGCGTGGTGGTGCGTGCTGGTAGTCCCAGCTACTTGGGAGGCTGAGGCAGGGGAATAGCTTGAACCTGGGAAGCGGAGGTTGCAGTGAGCCAAGATCATGCCACTGCACTGCAGCCTGGCAAGAGAGCAAGACTCCATCTCAAAAAAAACACAAACAACTTTTAACAATTAAGCATGGTGGTGTATGCCTGTGGTTCCAGCTACTTGGGAGGCTGAGATGGGAGGATCACTTGAGCCTGGGAGGTTGAGACTGTAGTGAGCTATGATCATACTACTGCACTCCAGCCTGGGCAGCAGAGCGAGGTTGTCTCAAAAAAAAAAGTAAAAACAATTAAAAGAAAAAAGAAGACAAAGATCTTGAAGATCCAGTTCAGCAGTTGGCATTGTGTCTGCTGCCTTCCTCAACTTGACCGTAATGACTTCAATTTCTCTCAAATGCCTTTGTTTTTATGTTCACTTCAATTAGCGCTAATAGAACAATACTTCGCACCTTCATAAGGTCTTTCCTTGGAAAGCTCCAAAGCATTTTACAAGAAAGTGTTAATTATTCCCATTTTACAGGCCCGAAACCTGAGGCAAAGTGAAACAGTGACTCAGTGGCAAAATTAGGATGTGATTTTCCCTCTCTGTTTTCAATTGCCTACTATAATCACTAGATCACAGGACCCCTTTTAGGTTAGAGTTAAGTTACTGTTTAAAGAGATGACAGGCTGGCACAGTGGCTCACCTCTGTAATCCCAGCACTTCGGGAGGCCAAGGCAGGTAGATCACCTGAGGTCAGGAGTTCAAGACAAGCCTGGCCAACATGGTGAAACCCTGTCTCTACTAAAAATATAAAAAATTAGCTGGTTGTGGTGGTGGGCACCTGTAATCCCAGCTACTCAGGAGGCTGAGGCAGGAGAATCACTTTAACCCAGGAGGCGGAGGTTGCAGTGAGCTGAGATCACGCCATCACACTCCAGCCTGGGCAACAAGAGTGAAACTCTGTCTCAAAAAAAAGAAAAGAAAAAAAAAAAAAAAAAAAAAGACCGGGCGCAGTGGCTCACGCCGGTAATCCCAGCACTTTGGGAGGCCGAGGTAGGTGGATCACGAGGTCAGGAGTTCAAGGCTAGCCTGGCCAAGATAGTGAAACCTTGTCTCTACTAAAAATGCAAAAATAGTAGCCGGGCATGGTAGCGGGCGCCTGTAATTCCAGCTACTCCAGAGGCTGAGGCAGAGAATTGCTTGAACCTGGGAGGCGGAGGTTGAGGTTGCAGTTAGCTGAGATCGCACCACTGCACTCCGGCCTGGGCGGCAGAGTGAGACTCCGTCTCAAAAAAGAAAAAAAAAAAAGATGACATAGGCTCTAATGTGTCCTTATTTTAAATAACATTTACTATTTCCCTGCATTATACAGGTGGTATATACTCATGTAGAAAATACATAAAATATAGAAATAAGGCTGGGTGCTGTGGCTCATCCCTATAATCCCAGCACTTTGGGAGGCCAAGGAGGGAGGATGGCTTGAGGCCAGGAGTTCAAGATCAGCCTGGGCAATATAGAGAGACTCTGTCTCTACCAAAAATTGTTTAAAAAAATTAGCAAGGCTTGGTGGTGTATGCCTGATGACTTGAGCCCAGAAGTTCGAGGCTGCAGTGAGCTATGATTGTACCACTGCCCTCCAGGATGGGGAACAGTGAGACCATGTCTCAAAAAAAAAAAAAAAAAAAAAAAGAAAGAAAGAAAGAAAGAAAAGAAAAAATATTAAGGAAAATAAGTCACTTATAAATTCATCATCCAGAGACACCCACTCTTAGGAGTTAGCCTTTTTTTTCCCTAGCATTCTTTCTTTCTTTTTTTTTTTTTGAGACAGTCTTTCACTGTTGCCCAGGCTGGAGTGCAGTGGCGCGATCTCAGCTCACTGCAACCTCCGCCTCCAGGGTTCAAGCAATTCTCCTGCCTCAGCCTCCCAAGTAGCTGGGATTATAGGCACCTGCCATCGCACCGGGCTAATGTTTGTATTTTTAGTAGAGGCGGGGTTTCACCATGTTGGCCATGCTGGTCTTGAAGTCCTGGCCTGAGGTGATCTGCCGACATCGGCCTCCCAAAGTGCTGAGATTATAAGCGTGAGCCACCATGCCAGGCCCACACAGTCTTTTCAAATTATACAAGTGTGTGTGCCTGTGTCTGTGGGTGAATATTTTAATAAGAAAAGTAAGTGCCAGAGTTGATGCCTACTTTCCTTACTTCTTCCTTCTGCCATTCACCTCTCTCTCACAAAAATAAAATGTTGACATCCCCTTAGATTCTACCCTGGTTAAAGCTAGCTTCTTAAACCTCTAAAGATATTATAATACAGACTCTCAAAAACTGACACTACATCAAATATTTCATGTGCATGGAGCTTGAGGGAGTGAAAAAGTTTTCTACTCCTGCTAGAAATATGAGCTTTTCTATTTCCTATTTTCCACTGGAACAACCTTTCTCTTCTCTCTTTTTTTTTTTTAAGTCAGAGTTTTGCTCTTGTCACTGAAGTGCTGTGGTGTGATCTCAGTTCACTGCAACCTCCACTTCCTGGGTTCAAGCGAGTCTCCTGTCTCAGCCTCCCAAGTAGCTGGGACTACAGGCAGGCGCCCACCACCATGCCCAGCTAATTTTTGTATTTTTAATAGAGACGGGGTTTCACCATGTTGCCCAGGCTGGTCTGGAACTCCTGACCTCAGGTGATCCACCCGCCTCGGCCTCCCAAAGTGCTGGGATTACAGGCATGAGCCACCTCGCCTGGCCGGAACAAGCTTTCAAAATCTTGCAAACCACACTTACTCAGGAAAAAAAACAATATACAATCTGACAGTGCTTGTGACAAAAGAAAATCTAATTATATTTCATGAAAACAAATCTTCATTCAACACCAACTGTATAACTGTGGAGACGTGTCACAAAAGAGGGTGTAGAAAAATATTTTGCTTTGTATGATGAATACAACTGGAAAAAAAAAAACCCAACCCATGTCTATACCCTACATGGCCTAGCACCAGGGACATAGTTGTCGTTTAAAATATTGGATGGCAAACTTCTGTTATAAGAGCAATATTAATAATGAAACTCAATATAAATAAAACGCCCATGGTTCATATCTCCCAGGAGGAAAGCAAAGAAATTAGTATAAGTCTGAGCACAGAACTTGAACTTTACATTAAGCAAGTTAATAATAATATTTATATAGTGTTTTACATATCTCAAGCCCTTTGAAGCTACTGTTACCCTATTAATTTCTAGTGATTCAGTAATGACATCAGTGAGAGTCACAGAAGATGGCATTTATTTTAATTGTGTACAGGAAATGGGTAATATGACCTCTCTGTGGGAGTCTCATGATGTGGGGGAGATAAAAAAGGAAAAGTGAGATTTGATATTCGAATAAACTCAAAATATCAAGAAAATGTAGGCCCGGGTGTGGTGGCTCACGCTTGGGAATTCTAGCACTTTGGGAGGCTGAGGTGGGAGGATCCCTGGAGACTGGGAGTTGGAGACCAGCCTGGGAAACTCTGCTCCGTACAAAAAAAGAAGAAAAAAATAGCCAGGCATGGTGGCACATGCCTGTGGTCTCAGCTTAGCAGATTGAGGCTGCAGTGAGCCATGATGGTGCCACTGCACTCCGGCCTGGAGTACAGAGTGCAACTCTGTCTCAAAAAATAAAGAAAAGAGGTCAGGCGCGGTGGCTCACACCTGTAATCCCAGCACTTTGGGAGGCCGAGGCGGGTGGATCACTTGAGGTCAGGAGTTCGAGACCTGCCTGGCCAACATGGTGAAACCCCATCTCTACTAAAAATATAAAAATTAGCCCGGCCTGGTGGTGCATGCCTGTAGTCCCACCTACTCCAGAGGCTGAGGTGGAAGAATCGCTTGATCCCGGGAGGTGGAGGTTGCAGTGAGCCGAGATCGCGCCACTGCACTCCAGCTTGGGCAACAGAGCGAGACTCTGTCTCAAAAAGTAAATAAAAAATAAAATAAAATAAATTAAAATAAGAGAAAAGGAAGAGATTGCAGCCAGGGGTCAGTGGCTGGTGAGATGGGCTTTGGAAGCTTGTGTGATAACAAAAGCTCCAGGTCTCTTGTCAGAAACTTGAATGTCCCAAAGCAAGGAGGAGTCAAGTCCATTAAGCTTGATGTATTTTCTTCTTTTTTTTTCTTTTTCTTTTTTCTTTTCTTTCTTTTTTTTTTTTTTTCTGAGATGGAGTCTCACTCTGTCACCTAGGCAGAGTGCAGTGGTGTGATCTCGGCTCGCCACAACCTCCACCTCCCGGGTTCAAGCAATTCTTCTGCCTCAGCCTCCTGAGTAGCTGGGATTACAGGCACACACCACCACACCCAGCTAGTTTTTGTATTTTTATAGAGACGGTGTTTTACTATGTTGGCCAGGCTGGCCTTGAACTCTGGATCTCAAGTGATCCGCCCGCCTGGGCCTCCCAAAATGCTGGGATTACAGGCGTGAGCCACCTTTCCGCCATAGATGTATTTTCAAAGTGTAAGCCACCACCATCTGAGAGGCCAAGCTGTACACTTTTTTTGTTTAAGACAAATCGGAGAGAACAGAACATAATCATTAGAGGTGTCGAAAGATACCTAGAGTGAATGTCATTAGCATATGCTGTCCAGAAGTTGAAAGAAGGGGGAAATGGTGGGCCAGACATGAAGTCTTTGAAGATTTCCAAAAGGAGACCGAGAAATGCTGTCATCAGAGTCAGGGTGGGAGGGTGGTGAACAGGAGTCTACTGTTTAGAAATCATTACAGTTTGTTCTTACAAGTTGGGCAGGTTTTTGGTACAATTATATAACTGCACATACATTCAGGGTATTGAAATGAATGATGTACTACTATACATGTAATTACATGTAGCAAAATGTATACTTTTATTTGGTGGGTATTTACATATAGTACACTGAATAGTGTACTTAAAAATAATTAACATAAAATATTCTTTTAAAAACAGAGCAATTAAAAGTTGTTTGGTTTTCTTGAGCTCAAAAAATAAAAGAACCTGGAATCTTCCTTTCATTTATTCAAGTAGTCTATGCCAAATCCTTCTAAAAGGCAGTCGCCAAAGACAAAAGAAAGAGTCATTCTCCTCTGTTACTCATAATCTTTTGATTTAAGGAAAAGGGATTTTCAAATGTAAAGTGTCTCAAAACTTCTGTCTGGTCTTAGTCCTAAATTTAAAACATTTACAAATTCAGGCAGCTTGAATTACTACCTCGATATAATTTTGAACTTCTATGTTTGTAAAATTGAGATTCTCCACATAACTTTTTATTAAGAGTATGATTCCTTTATACCATGCATCAAAATAGTCATATCTTTATGTTTATTTATGAATAAATTATGATAGAAGCATTTAGCATTATGAATTGTTTCTGATTATCCAAAATATTTCTTGTTGAAACTATTTGAAACTCATTCTAGTTTGGATGCAAAAAAAAAAAAAAAAAAATTCAGAAAATGCATTAAGGTTTTAGAACGAACCTCTTGATTTTTCCTTTGAAGTATATCTGATTTCTGAGTTTTTTTCATTTTCCTTCTAGCTTGGTAAAAATTATAGATTATTCCCCAACTTTTCTTGGGGATAAAGTTTCTTAACTTTAGGTGAAATTTAATTGCATGAGTCCATAATAAAAGATCTTGTGTAGGATAAATAAAATGGATTTTTAAAATAATGCCTTACAGTGTAAGACATTTTTCAATTTGGAAGAAATTCTTGATAGTTAATTCCTTCAAGGAATTAGGTGAAGTATAACAGAACAACTTTTAAATTTGAATCTTTAGAAAACAACGCGACACATTTTCACTTCTTGGAGCTGCCAAAAGAGGGTCAATTTAGTAGTAATCTACCCATATTTTGGAGAATTGGACAATTTTTTTTTTACTTTAGTGGATTTAATAAACTATATGTGGATGTCAGGGAAAGGAGAATCCACTAGTGTTAGGAAGATAGGAAAGAATGAACTCCCAAAAGCACTTTACAATTTTCTGCAAGTTAAATTAGTTAGTATTATCACATCCCCCATGTGGCTACTTACTGCTTTTTAGGCAAAATAAAATGGGCCAGAAAAGAAATTTAGGAATTCTGGGCTCAAATATTAATTATTTAGTTACCTCATTTGGGGCTAAGCTGTATTTCATTTAAAGGCGTCAGGAACAAACATCATCTTGGTCAGTTCCTCCATCTGATGACTGGGGGCTTGATTTTGAAAGCTTGGGTGGCAAATTGGTCATATACTTGGAAACTGCGAGATTTCATCCCCTAAAGGGAGAGCCTGAGTGTCGAAAAGTGACCAAATGCCTGTGGATTGTTTTTTTTTTTTTTTCCTTGTTTTTCATTCTAAGTAATATTAATTATGTGTCCAGGTGCCCTAGGTATTTCTTGGTACTGGGTCATTTATCTTGAGAACTTACCTGCCTCTCACACCGTGCTCTGGGAGGTCATAGCCATTACTGTATTATCTTTGTAGGTGCCAGTGGAAATCTAGGTCCTAAAACCTATAAAATATTTTGTAAATATTTTATGCAGCGCACATCTTTGTAGATCCACTCTGCCAGTGGGTACTCCTGGGTTTTTACAATGGTGGGGCTAAAAATCAATCTCAAACAATACAAAAGAAACAAAATAGTCTTTGGAAATAAATACAATTTGCTTTTATTCTGTGTCTATACTTGCTCAAGAAAATTAAGTGCACTTTAAAAAGTTTTTTTTAGGTCTCTGCTGTTTCACTCAACGCAGATAACTTTTGATCAGTGGTTTATTTTGAATGAATTTCTTTTTACAAAGTAACGTTTTATGGTGCTGGTGAAAGTTATTCTAAACTCCTCCCTTCCCACCACCCCCTGCAGAGAGCAACAAGGTTTATGTAACCCAAAACTTTGGTGGGAGAACTCAACTGTATTTAAATAGAGGTAACCTCTGGGCCATCCAATATAGTGTGTCTGTACTAAGTCAGGTTAGCATGTAAATAATATAAATATAACCAGAAATGTAACAACGGTATTTAATAGTCATCAGATTTATTTCTAAAATATTGCCATGGATTCAGAATACTGAATTCCAACCAGATGTATTTCGGGAGTATTACACAGGTCATATATATTTCACTTTTTTGATTTAAACCCAGGGGATCTACACGATAATTAGATTGAGAACATCTGCATCAAATCCAAACCATTTCCCTGATCCTTCCTTGAGCCTTCCCCATGGGAGGGATTTCTTTTTTTTTTTTTTTAAGCCCCTGCATATTTTATTTGTCTAGCCACCTTTAGCGCAATTCCTAGGTCTCGCCTGCCTGCCACCGCAGAAATAGACATGCGAGGGGAAGGCGGAAGCACCCCCCCTACCCCCGCCGCCTCCCCGAGTGTGCAGGCATCCTTAGAAGTCGCATTTCCCCGGGACAGGAGTGTCCCTCGGTGGCAATGCCGCTTCCCGCCAGAAGCCTGACTCCAGGACAGGGCGTGGCCAGGCGCGGGGGCCTGGGCGCGCCGGTGGGCACGTGCGCGGGGACCCGAGGACCCGAGTGTCGGGGCGCCGCTGCCCTCTACCGGGCGGCGCGGTCGGAGCTACAGCGCGGCGGCCGGCCGACTGAGCGCGCGGGCCGGGGCGCCCCACACGGAGGCAGCCCTTGGCCACCCGAGATCCACAGTGCCCTGCTCTGCGCGGCGTCACCGCATCTAGGATGGAGGCTCGCAACGTGCCCCCCGACGCCAGCGCGCTCCCACCCACCGGCGAGTCAAGGTTGCGTTGGGGAGGCAGTGAACCCCGTTCCCGACATCAGGGGCCTCCCCTTGGGGAAACTGAGGCCCCTGGCCAGCAGCGCAAGACCTGGGGACACGCGTGTTCTCTAAATCTTGGGACTTTCATTTCCAGCCTCTTCTTCCAAAAATGCCGAATTCACTGCGCCAACCCTCGAACTCACTTGAAAAGCAATTGTTTTCCACTTGCGCGTTTTATTTTGTATCCTATACAGATTTTATTTACGTATGCATTTTGAGATTAAGGAATTTGGGGACTTGTTTTAACTAATTACTCGTTCAGTGAAGTACGGGAGAGTCAAAGAACAGTATTCCTACTGGAAACTCCAAGTCACACGTGTGTATAATCAATGAAAGATGACGATCATAAAACGTGTGCTTTCGCCAGCTTTCCGCGAGGAGAGAAATCAAAAGAGAATTTATTTTTTGGTTTGCATTTTAGCATTTCTGTAAACTTGGGACCGCGCTTTCCGTTTTCAGTGAGTGCACCCACACTTTCCAACTTTCTGCGCCCAAAGTTGCAACAAACCAAGGTGTCTGAACCACAGGAAGTTTCTTGGGCTGTTCCGCTGAAGCGGCGCGGGGGGACACAGAACTGGGCTCCCAGACTTTTCCTGTCGTGGCCTAAACTGGAACGGCTTGGGCGAATGGGGGCTGCCGGGACCCCCAGCGCTACCGCCGTTGGGGTGGGTTCGGGTGCGACGCTGGCACCGCCGCTGTCCGGGTGGGGGGCATCCACGCGCGCGGCCCCCTGAGAGGGTCAGGGCTGTTTCCCCCTCAACTCCACTCCTCCAAACATCCCACGCTGTTCTGGTCGTGTCGGTGTCCCCGTCCTCGCTGGGCGCAGAGGGATCAGAGTGTTGCCGTCCACCGTCGGGGCGCCTCCCACGCACGCTGCTGCGGGGGGTCTGGGCCACGCAGGGGTCGGGTGTGGGGGGTCCCGGGCAGGTGGTAGCGGCGTCTCCGCGCTCTGTACACTAACCACTACAGGGGCGCTCCGACGTTCCCCCCAACCGGAGTCTTGAAGGCGCTGCGCTCGGCCACTGCGGGTGATCGCGATCCCTGCGGGAGACCCCCCCGCAGCCCTCCCCAGGTGCGCGGTGCCGGGGGACCCCGGGCGCTGCCCTCCAGCGCCCCCTCGGGGCCGGGTCTGTGGCCGGCGCGACCGCGGACTTTGGGGGGGGTTGTCCCGAGGGGCGGGGGTCGCCGGCCGGCCCGCGGAGGGGAGGGGGAGGGCGGCGGTGGGGGGGTTGGGGGAGTAGGGGCCGGGGCCGCGCGCGCGAGGCCGGGCCGCGGCCGCCGCGCCCTGGGGCTGCGACTCCGGCTCCGGCTCGGGCTCGCCATGGCTGCGGCGGCGCCGTGAGGAGGAGTCCGCGTCCTCGGTGGCGGCGGCGGCGGCCGGCTCCAGGCCGGGTTTTGGCGCCGCCCGCCTGCTGCCTCCTGGCGGCTCCTGAACTCCAGCCCCCTCTCTATCAGCCGCTCACTCCGTCTCAATATGTCTCAAGATGGCGGCCAATGTGGGATCGATGTTTCAATATTGGAAGCGCTTTGATTTACAGCAGCTGCAGGTCAGGCTCCTCCGCGCTCGGCCTCGCGCCCGGGGGTGGGGGCTGCGGGCGGTCGCGGCCTCCGCCGGGGGCCCCGGGCTGGCCCAGCCGCCGGGGGGCCCGCGGCGGCGGGGAGGAGGGGGGTGCCGGGCACCGCGGGGCCGAGTCGGGGCCGAGTCCCTCCCGCTCCCCGGCCCCCATTGATCACTCGCTTGATCGGAAATTGATCCTCTTTGTTCAATTCATCGATCAGCCCAAGATGGCGCCGGGAGCCGCCGCCGCCACCACTGCCCCCGGTGTCTGCCCCCACCCCGGGCGCCCCCCCGGGCCCCGCGCCGCCGCCGCCGCCAGCGCCGCCGCCGCCGTTGCCGCCGCGGGACCGGGGAGGGGGCGGCCCCGGCGGCCCGCGGGGCGCGCGCGCGAGCGGGGAGCGGGGAGCGGGCGGCGGGGGGCGGGCGGCGGCGGGCGCCGGGAGGGGGCCGCGGCCCGGCGGTGGCGCCCGCCCGCCCGCTCGCCCCGCGCCCCCGGCCCGCCGTATTCCCGGGGAAAGTTTGTGGGGAGTTGCTGCGGGGGGTGAAGCGCCTGCCTCTCCAGGAGGAGCCGCCGCCACTGCCGCCGGCGCGGCGGAGCTGGGGCTGGTGGCGCTGTGGTGCCGCCGGCTCGGGGGAGGGTCAGAGCGGCCACCGGCGGCGGCGGCGGCGCGGCCCGGCTCCGGCCAGGCGGGCGGGTGGCCGGGCGGGCGCCCGCGCTCCCTACCCCCGGCCGGCCCCGGCCGCCGCCTCCGGCTGTCACCGGCCCGGGCCGCGCCGCCGCTCCGGCACCCCGCGTGTGGCTCCCGGCGCGGACCCCCGGGTTTGTTTACGTCCCGGGGAGCGCCCCGGGGCCACCCGCGCACCTCGCGGCCGCCCCTCTCTTTTGTGTGCCTGTGTCGGTGACGCGGACCTGTTCCTCCGTGGCGGACCCCCGCGGGGGCTCTTTGGGGAAACTTGGCGAGGGGCGCGGGGGTGCCCCGCGCGCAGTGTCGCTGGGTCCCGGTGTCCCGGACCGCCGGGTGCGGGCGCGGGAGGAGGAGGCTGCAACTTTCCCCGAGCGCAGGCCCCACGCTGTTCCCCCGGGTGCCCGGGCAGTGTACGCTGCCTCCCCGCCGCCGGTCCGAGCCGCGATCGCCGCGCGCCTGGGGGCTCCGGCGGCCTCCGGTGACCTGCGGCGCCCGATCCCTTCCTTGCCTCCCCTCGGGGCTTCTGCCCTCTCTGCAGGGCCCGCCATGGAGCGCGCGGCGGGTGCGCTCGGAGATGCCTTCTTGGGCCGGGTTCTCGAAAGCAGAGCCCCGGGGGCCCGTTGGGACCGTGGCGTGCCGGGCGGTGGTCCGCGCGCGGAGTCCCCGGCGCCGCGGGGGGACCGTGCCGGGGCTCCCCGGCCCGCGCCCGAGCCGCCGCCGTGCCCAAGGGGCGAGTGCCTGCCTGCCACCCCCCGTCCGGAGGAGCGGCGCACCCTTAGGGTCCGCCCCGCACGTGCCAGCTCGGCGCCCGCGGCGCCCGGACAGCCCCGGGACTCTGCCAGGTGGATGTTGTGCGTAGCCGGAGCCAAGTTGAAGGTGAGCGGCGTGTGGGCCAGAAGTCCCGAGATTGCAGGCGCGAAGGGAACCGGGGATGTCGGGGGGTGCCCGGGTCCCGCGGCTTAGAATGCTCTAGGGCGGCCTGGTGCTCTGGGAGGGGATAGGAGGGTTCCTCAGGGCCCCTGGGGAACTGCAGCTGCTCCCAACTGCTAAGGTGTGCGTGAAGATAAACTTGGCTGAACTTTCCTAACCTGGAGGACTGGTGACAGTGACCTACCGCAATACCTTTGGGAGCAAAGCTCGAGATGCAGGCTTGTATGAAACGAAGCGGGTTGGATTAAAACATATTTAAATGGAATCTGACAACTTTAATTGTATATGCTTGTTTTCTGCTCTTGCCTACTAAGAACGATAAAGCCGAGTCATAGTCGTTATGAAATTTCCTGAAATTTCTCGCTTAACTAGGAAGAAGACTATGCGAAATATGTATTTCCGATAAGATTAAAACTTAAAGGAGTTTAAGTATTTATTGACTAAAATAGATTACTCCAAAGTGTCTATTGTGTAAATTAGATTCCTGGATGTAATGAACACAGCCGAATGGCATTTTTGATAAATTGGTCTACCCTGTTTTAGTAAAAATAGCTCCCTTTTACCATAATTTAATTCCTGTGCTTACTGTAAAACCCGTTGTGGAGTTTTAAGGACAAACCTTATTATTATTATTTTTCTCTCTTGTCTTCCTAAATGTGACATCCTAGCTTAATATCAATGAAGTGTCTTTTTTAAAGCATCCTGGCAAAATTGCCTGGAAAATGGATTTGGTTTCTAGAGTTACTAGATTTTAAGAACTCTAAACCTTCCTGTCCCCCATATTAGCTACTTCTTCAGGGGATCAGGGCTCCAGGGTTCCATCGAAAGTTTCCATGTCAGTTTACTTGCACTTTATGTGGATATTAAGAAGAAATCAAAACCAAACCCCAAAACAAAGTCCCTTATTTGAACGTCATTCCTCTTTACTCCTTTGCTTTTGGTGGTTGCTAACGATTTGGCCTTAGATGATTTCCTATGGGTTTGCAAACTTCAGTCGAATACAGAATGTCAAAGTTCAAGTCTCAGGCCAATCTGGTTCTTTCTCTGGGCCGTGAGGAGGCCTTTGGAGTTGGTGTCTGGTTAATTCCCACCGATAGTCAGTGAGTCAATAGAACGAGTTTGGGAGAGAATTCATTAGTTCCAGATTTTTCTCATTTTTCCAGACCTCTTTATACTGAGATTGGGTTGCCACCTGGGGGTAAAGAGGCTGATCGGTCTTTGCAGAGAGAAATCCAGGTTGGAGACGTCAGCAGGTCCAGGTGAGGTTGGGCCGTTCCGCAGTTCTGCAACCCTGGCTCACTGGGTTCTTGTCCCTCGGCTTCCTGGGTCTTGAAGCTGCTGCCTTGGCACAGGAGTGTGTGCTCAGGAAGAGAGTTTCTGAAGATTGTGTTTTATTCCGTTTCCTTTTTAGCCCCAAAGGCTTGTGGTATGGAAGTTTCAGTGCTTTGGTATTGCTAAGACTAGTTGGACAAGTTTTTTATCCTATCTCAGACTTGTAAAAACCAGGTTTTCTTTTCTTTTTAAATAAGAAAAGCACTGTTGTATAAATTTGTCTTTTAAATACATATTTGAAAGGAGGACACTTTCTAAGACAAAGCTCATGGCACTCTGTATGTTAGTGGAGCTTTGAACTCTTTGGGATGGGGCCCGCCAATGACTGCCTTCCCTTTGGGACATTATTCCCACATGGTGACCAGCCTTCCCCTTTAAGCAGCCTCTGCAAAAGTGAACTTGAAAAGTCGCCTTCTTTTTCAGAATCAAAAAACAATTTCAGTTTTGCTGAAAGTCCATTTTCTGATGGCTTTTTTCTCCCTTTTGTGGAAGTGTGTATGTTACTGGCTGTCCAGTACTGTTTGCCATAATAAGTATATTATTTTAATTAAAATGTCCCATCTAGTACCCTTTATAAAAGAACAGTTCAAGAAATTACACCACTGCTGCTCCTGCTTTTGTTTTCTTGGTTCTTTTAATATGGGTGTCTTTGAGGTTGGATGTGGGAAGGGGTCATTGGCAGTTGGTTTAAGTTTTTTCCTATGTGAAACTCTTTTTTTCCTTAAAGGTGCAAGTGGTGAGTTAATGCAACAACTCCTGGTACAGTTGAGACCACAGAGAGCCCTTTGACTACATCCTCGGCTTCGTGTATCTTCTGTCAGTAGTTAGCCAACCTAAGAAAGCTGAAAGGGCCAAATAGTCCAATACCTTCAGGAATGATTCTCTCCTGAATCCACTGAGCTAACCTTAAAAATGCAGTCTGGTGAACTGTGCTGAGCCTAAAACCTTTAATGGCTATTTAAAAAGTCTCCTGTTTTTGTACAATTAAGACAAACCCACCAGGGTTTATATGGGAGCTGTGAAGGAACAGTAGTTTGTGCTCTCTGATTCCCTTCTGGGTCTACCTGTAGCAGTAAACAATCAAAACCACTCCTGAGGCTGTACTCACTTTCTGTGTCTTAGGAGAGAAAACAAGACTAGAAGTAGAAAATCCACATTTGTTTCAGCTCCTCTGTAATGCCCCAGGAACGTCTGTTTTTAGTGAAATGAAGGAAGGACACGTTTGTTAGGGGAAAACTCATACATTTCGTAAGCAGAGAAATTCATCATACGAAGAATCCTACAGAGGTAGGTTAAATTCCTACCCGTGCTTCCATTTCAAATAGTTTGCACATTTGTCACATATAAATTTCACAGACAGGTATATCTGACGAATTGTAACACAAATGGTACGTAAAAGGCAACTCTAACCATTATTCGAATATACAGGATCCAGGATCGTGAGTTATTGTAGAAATTACTTAAGACCTATTTAAAATTATTGAATACATAACTTTAAAAAATGTAATTGCTCTATGAAAAGTGACTTTTATTATAATTGTCAAAGACAGAAATTTGTCTGTCTTGTCCTTTTGTTTTGTCTGAAGCCCCGCGTTATCGCTGCAGAGAGAGAGTTTTGGTTTCCACCGAAATTTCCCTGCCTCTGATTGTTTAAACCAGACCCTTAATCTTATTTTAACATATTTAAAATGTTCAAAAAACCCGGAAGAATTGTTTTGTGTAAGTAGCAAGCGAGTGTAGCTTAAACACTAAAGCAATTCTGGTATCTAATTGGAAACAGGTGGAATTCTTGGAATCCCATGTTTGAGTCTTTTTATAGCAAAGCCCAGGGACACTTTTCACTTATAGCCATTCGTTTTGTCGAAGCTATTTGAAGAGGGGCCCCACAGCCTCTCCTTATGTCCCACTGTTACTTACCTGGACAAAGCAGTCATGCTGGGCGCTTTAGGAACTGGATACCTGTGAATGCCTGGATGCCGAGAGAAGTGTGTGTGTGTGCCGATAATGGAGTGAAAAAGGAATCTGATGGTATAGTTAGACAAGCAATTTAATATCTGCATTGTTATATGACTTTAGAGCAAAGAATTTGTGAATTCATTTGTGATTTCTGACTTGATGAACCTTGACTGACCAGAGCATGTAGGTACATTTTATTATACCCCAATAATGATATAGAATTCAGAGAGAAAATACTTCCCCCCCCACCCAAAAAAAGTTCTACATTTAGAGAATATAAGCTCCACCAGCAACCAAAAAAGTATTAACTTGGTGAGGGGAATATTTTCCTTTCTTTTTTTTTTTTTTTTTGAGACAGAGTCTTGCTCTTTCGCCCAGGCCGGAGTGCAGAGGCACTATCTCAGCTCACTGCAAACTCCGCCTCCTGGGTTCACACCATTCTCCTGCCTCAGCCTCCCGAGTAGCTGGGACTACAGGCGCCCGCCACCACGCCTGGCTAATTTTTTGTATTTTTAGTAGAGACGGGGTTTCACCGTGTTAGCCAGGATGGTCTCGATCTCCTCACTTCGTGATCCGCCCGCCTTGGCCTCCCAAAGTGCTGGGATTACAGGCGTGAGCCACCGTGCCCGGCCTATTTTCTTTTCTTTTTTTTTTGAGATGTGGTTCTGTCGCCCAGGCTGGAGTGCAGTGGTGCGATCTCGGCTCACTGCAAGCTCCGCCTCCCGGGTTCAGGCCATTCTCCTTCCTCAGTCTCCCAAGTAGCTGGGACGATAGGCGCCCGCCACCATGCCTGGCTATTTATTTATTTATTTATTTATTTTTTTGAGATGTAGTCTGGTTCTGTGGCCCAGGCTGGAGTGCAGTGGCGCGATCTCGGCTCACTGCAAGCTCAGCCTCCCGAGTTCACGCCATTCTCCTGCCTCAGCCTCCGGAGTAGCTGGGACTACAGGCGCCCGCCACCACGCCCGGCTAATTTTTTCTATTTTTAGTTGAGACGAGGTTTCACCGTGTTAGCCAGGATGGTCTCGATCTCCTGACCTCGTGATCTGCCCGCCTCGGCTTCCCAAAGTGCTGGAATTACAGGCGTGAGCCACCGTGCCCGGCCGATGTTTTCTTAAATATTAATGGCAGGGCCCTCTGGATTGACTGTGTCATTTGACCCATTCCAGTTTTCAAGGCGTGGTCTTGAAAAGCTGTCGATCACCCTGGTTTTGGGATGTGGTTCAGAACCAAGTTTCGATGGTGTGTCAGTGTTGGATTTTCCTGCTGAGGACAGCTAAGGTTTGGTATGGAGCAGTTTTGGATTTGCTGAGCTGTAATCAGTCCAGCTTCTCTGCTGTCTTCTGAGAAGGTTGATGGAGGAGAGTGGTCTTTGGCGGGGATGGAGGTTTCCCTGCAGGAAATGAACCAGGACTGAGGGGAACCTGTGCCGTTCCCCTCATTTGTCCTGCGCCTGAAACAGCTTTGAAGCACCTGGCTTGTGACTTAAAAGATTTTTAAAAAGCATTTGTGCTGCCCTATTCGGGTATTACACAGTGAGGGTGAACCATTCTTTTCGAAAGACGTCTAAGGCCGGGCGCGGTGGCTCATGCCTGTAATCCCAGCACTTTGGGAGGCCAAGGCAGGCAGATCACTTGAGGTCAGAAGTTCGAGACCAGCCTGGCCAACATGGCAAACCCTCATCTCTACTAAAAATATAAAAATTAGCCTGGCGTGGTGGTGCATGGCCATAATCCCAGCTACTCGGCAGGCTGAGGCATGAGAATTGCTTGAGCCCAGGAGGTGGAGGTTGCAGTGAGCTGAGATCGTGTGACTGCAGTGCAGCCTGGGTGACAGAGCGAGACTCTGTCTCAGAAAAAAAAAAAAAAAAAAGACATCTAATTTGTTGTAAAACCTGTCAAGAACCTTCCCTTTAAAAAGCTAACGCCTCTCTAATAAAAATAATTTTAATTTTGTTGTAATTAAATTCAGAGAGGATGATGTTAGTGCACAAAATAAAGATTGTCAATTTCTTTATTTTAATCCAACGGCATTTCCTAACTGCAGGAGGCCCAGGACCGTTGGCAGAAATTTTGTGTTGATTAGAGCCTCGGGCCATGGGAAGTGCAGGTACTGTGGCCACAAAGTTCGTCGCCCAATCCCTGGCTGACCCCACAAGCAGGACTGGTACAGATCCCACCCTCAGGGGTCTTCCTACACCGAGAAACATAATCACACAGGTGACTGGAACGGAGCCAAGGATGGTGGTGTTCCTCCTAGGGATTTACTAACACTGCCAGCAACTCAAGAACTAGCCAGCCAGGAGTTTCCTAGTAAGTGAAACTGACTTGGTTCTGCTTCCTTTCATGAAAACCTTTGTGAAAATGAGCCCAATAAGGGGTCCGAACCTTTATAAAGCACAGGACCCCCCAGAGTGGACCGGGCCCTGGCCGACTCCATCAGCCGAAGCTTGAAATCTTGGATGGTCTGGATGGTCTTGACCGTGTGTGATTGATGCAGTTAACAAAGGAGGAAATTAACAGAGCTTACTCTGAGACACCAGGGAAGTGGCTTGTTCTTTCTTGGGGTTACTTTGAGTGGATACTGGCACACTGCTTGTTTTCTTATAGATACCTTTCTATTGGGCTGTGTTTATTCAATAAGGAAATGCAGTTAACATTTTTTTAAAAAGTAAACCATGGGTTATGAGGTGTTCCGAGTTTGGTTAAGGGAAAAACAAATTGACAAATTAGCTCTTTCTTAAGTGAGTATTGCGAAACAGTGAGAAATAGAATGCCTGTCGTACCGTCATTAAAAATTTATCTGGGTGTTGACAGCTTTTTGTTAAATGTAAGACATTCAGATCCTGTCCACCCAGCATATGAAAAAACCAAACCGAACCAAACTGAAAAAATGCAACACAAAAGCTTCTTTCCATTTCCCCCCAAAAGCAAGACAATTTTTCTTAAACTGGGGCTTTCTCCCTAATGAATTGCCATGATTTTGTTTTCTCTAACATAGTTTAATATCTTTAAGACAGAACGAATATCAACTCTTTTTATTTTATTTTTTGAGACGGAGTCTCACTCTGTCGCCCAGCCTGGAGTGCAGTGGCACAAACTCCGCTCACCGCAACCTCCACCTCCCAGGTTCAAGTGATTCTCGTGCCTCAGCCCCCCCGAGTAGCTGGGATTACAGGTGTGCACCACCACGCCCAGCTAATTTTTGTGTTTTTAGTAGAGACGGGGTTTCACCATGTTGGCCAGGCTGGTTTCAAACTCCTGACCTCAAGCAATCCACCCCCTTCGGCCTCCCAAAGTGGTGGGATTACAGGTGTGAGCCACCGTGCCTGGCCTCCACTCTTTTTAGACACCTTTGTTGAGTTGTTGTTTTGGGCCTGTAAGTTTCTCTGGCTTATTGCCACTTTCCCCTCCTGTTTCTAGGGAAGAAATGATTATTTAGATAAAAAATAATTTGATAAAAGGTAGCAGATGATACCAAAGGTAAATCTTTGTCTTGAAGAGCCTGAAGCTGTGAGCACTGGTAAAGCCGCGGGCTGCAGTGAGGGAAGGGCCGGCTTGGAGCCGCCCTCAGCCTAGCCTCCGGGTGTTAGCTGGAGCCCTTGCTGTCAGGACGGCCTGTCACTTCTCGCCCTTCTCCTGCCCTGCCAAGCCTGTCCCTTCCTGTGTTGTGACAACTTTTTTTTTTTAAACAAGTATTTCTACAGCTCCATTATTTTGAGATTCTTGGAAGAAAGATACTATGTAAATGAAAATTAAAAATAAAATTCTCGCTGGAGGGAATCGTATACATGTAATGTTTTTGATGAGGTTTGGAAAAGACTTTCGTTCTCCCTCTGGAACTGGGAACATTCTGTGGCTCCCGTCACCATTTCTGTGTCACTCTGAAAGGTGTGGCAGATAATGGTGAAACATATTATTTTCTGTTTTTCACCAAGTAGTTGACCCAGAACTTGAACCCATGCAGTCCTGGGTCCAGTGAATTATTTCTGTTGCATACAGTTCTGCTGTGTCCTCGCCGAGAGCGTAGTCAGCAACCGCCCGGAGAATACCAACCTTTCAAAAGAAAAAGGGCTGGAGTCCCCAACATACAGAGATTACAGCTAAAATTACGACCAGAGCTGTTAATCAAATCCCATCTTCCCTTCCTATTCACACAGTAGAGATGTTATAAGTCATACAGGTTTGAGACAGAAAATTGAGAGCAGAGGAGCATGTGTTTAAACCAGCATAGAAACATTCATTTACCAGAATTGCTTTATTTCAGCCGTATCTCAACTCGTTGCTTACACAGTAACGCATGCTGTCTCGTCACTCAGCCAAGTGGGAGACAAGTTCAGGTTTCTGCTCCATGGGATCCAGGAGCCTGCAGTCACCGGTGAGCCTGGAGGACCACAAGGTGGCCAGGGCCCTTGGAGAGCTGTGCTGCGGAATCGTAAAGCTACCATCCGGAACTGGCCGTCCCAGAGGGAAGGCTTGGTTATCTCTTCCCCTCCACCTGGTCCTCAGCCCTGGTCCCGCAGTTTGTCATCCCGCAGTTTGTCAGCATCGACGTGGGACTGGGAGAGGAAGGATATTGCCAGTTATGGTTGAATGTCATTGTCAGGGGAGTAAGAAGTAGTTTGTGATTGTTTTACGTGGCTCTGTGTTGGTATATAATTATGCTGTCATCTTAAAACGCCCTGATACCTTAATGAAATCTGTGTGTGTGTGTGTGTGTGTGTGTGTGTGTGTGCGCGCGCGCGCGCGCAGTTAGTCTTCGGGGCTGCTTATTGTGTGTGAGAGCCAAGTCTTTCTAACACACAAGAGCTGAGTGCGTTGTCTTTTACTTGTTTCAAAACTGCGCATTCGAAACAGGTCGCAATCCATTATAAATGCAGCTGCCAGATTAATCTTCCCGAACCATTGATTTCATCATGCCATTCCTCTCCTTAAACATCCATGGTGGCCCACTTAGGCACAGAGTGGAGACCACATTTCTTAGGGTAGCAGACAGAGTTCCTGATAGTCCTTTCTGCCCCACCTAAACCTTTCCCATCCCAGCTAGAATGACTCCAGAATCTTGCTTATTTGGGGGAGCTCCCTCCTCCTCCCTCTGTACATCTGAGCTTCAAGCCTACTTCAGAATTTTTTTGTTTTTTTTTTCTTTTTGATTTTTTGAGGCAGGGTCTTGCTCTATTGCCCCGGCTGGAGTTCAGTGGTGAGATCATAGCTCACTGAAGCCTTGACCTCCTGGGCTCAAGCAATCCTTCCACCTCAGCCTCCCGGGTAGCTGGGACTATAGGCATGCACCACCACGCCTGGCTGATTTTTCCATTTTTTTTTTTTAGAGACAGGGTTTTGCCCTGTTCCCCAGGCTGGTCTTGAGCTCCTGGGCTCCAGTAATCCTCCCTCCTTGGTCTCCTAAAGTACTGGGATTATAGGTGTGAACCACTGCGCCCGGCCTTCAAGCCTATTTCATGCATTCCTTTTTCTTTTGCCCCTGTGTGCCCGGCAGTAGTGATGGAGACTTAAAATAGCAGTGGCTTCCCGCCTAGAGGGCGGACAGGACTGGCAGGACGAGGCTGGGATGGATGGAGCAGTGTGTCTGAGCCTCTGGGAAGGCTGCAGGAAGGGCTTGGAAGGCGGGTCGGGGAGTGGGCAGGGGGCGCCCACTGAGTTCTGTGTGCTTGGGGAGGTGTGGGAGAGAGGGCTTTCCAGCAGAACAGTCGTGGGGTGGCTGGGGATCTCTAGGGCTCCCCTCTGAGCTTGGGTTCCCTCCCTCTGCCCTGATTATCCCTTGGGTACCCACCACACCATCGCCACACAGGCCCCCACTCTCTGCCTTGTGTGTCCGATTTAGGACTCATTCAGCTGGTTAAGAATGCAAAATTAATTCTTTTTTTTAATATAGTGAAAGCAGGTAGATTATATTAAAATGGCTGTGTTTTGAAAGCTACTGATAGGTACACCTATGGAATAGATGTTTCTTTTTCAGTCCCATTAATTATCTTTCTGTGCAAAGTAACATAAGTGTTTCTTTTTCAGTCCCATTAATTATCTTTCTGTGCAAAGTAACGTAAGTGTTACTTTTTCAGTCCCATTAATTATCTTTCTTTGCAAAGTAACATAAGTGTTGGTTAAAATACAGTTGACCCTTGAACAACATGGGGATTAGGGGCTGATCCCTTCTCCTGTTCCCCCCACCCTGCCTGCACAGTCAAAAATCCACGTATAACTTTTTTTCTCCCCTCCCCTCCCCTCCTTCTCTTCTCTTCTCTTCTCTTCTTTTCCTTTCCCTTCCTTTTCAGACGGGGTCTCATTCTGTCACCCAGGTTAGAGTGCAGTGACATAATCATAGCCGACTGCAGCCTGGACATCAGGGGCTCAAGCAGTCCTCCCACATCAGCCTCCCAGTAGCTGGAACTACAGACACTCACCAGCATGCCTGGCTAATTTTTAATTTTTTTCTTTTTTTAGAGACAGGGTCTTGCTTTGTTGCCCAGGCTGGTCTTGAGCTCCTGGGTTCAAGTAATCTTCCTGTCCCAGCCTCCTAAAGTGCTGAGATTATAGGCATGAGCCACCAGGCCCACATAAAACTTTTCATTCCCCAAAAACTTAATTACTAATAGCCTACCGCTGATGGGAAGCCTTACCGATAACATAAACAGTTGCTTAACATGTATTTTGTATGTTAATATGTGTGATATACTGTATTCTTAGAATGAAGTAAGCTAGAGAAAAGAAAATGTTATTAAGAAAGTCGTAAGGAAGAGAGAATATATTTACTAATCAGAATATAGAATGGATCATCATAAAGGTCCTTATTCTCTTTGCCTTCACGTTGAGGAGTCTGAGGAGGAGGAGGAGGCTTTGGTCTTGTTGTTTCAAGGTGGTGGAGACGGAAGGGCTGGAGCAGGTGGAGGGGGAGTCGGGAGAAGCAGGCCCAATTGGTGTAACTTTTTTTTTTTTTTTTTTGAGATGGAGTTTTACCCTGTCACCCAGGCTGGAGTACGGTGGCGGATCTCGACTCACTGCAACCTTCGCCTCCCAGGTTCAAGTGATTCTCCTGCCTCAGCCTCCTGAGTAGCTGGGACTACAGGCACCCACTACTACACCCAGCTAATTTTTATAGTAGAGACGGGTTTCACCGTGTTGGCCAGGTTGGTCTCAGAATTCCTGACCTCAAATGATCTGTCCGCTTCGGCCTCCCAAAGTGCTGGGATGACGGGTGGGAGCCACCATACCCAGCCCCACTCAATGTCACTTTTATTATGGAAAAAAAAAAATCTGCGTGTAAGTGGCCCTACACAGTTCAAACCTGTGTTGTTCAAGAGTCAGCTATATGTATAATTGTACCTGTGGCACATAGAACACAAAAAGATCCACATTTTTAAAAACAGCATTGGGCAGAACAATTTTTTGACAGAGGTCTGTTTGACTCTGCTGACAGCCTGAGCGGGAGGAAACTTCCCCATATGAACGAACGGGGAAAGTGCATGTTGTAGTTCTCAAAACCCAAAAAAATCTAAGAGAAACCCAGCAGCAAGAAACACAGAGGTTTGGGTGTCAGCATCGGAGGAATGTCTCACGTCTGCCTTGTCCCCCAGACCCCGTCCCTGTGTCTGGGCAAAGGCACGCCCCGCTCCGGGTCGGCCCCATTTCAGAGCAGTGGCCCTCATAGGCTTTGTGGCCTCTTCATTTAGTCTAAGAAACTACCTAGGATATTTTTGTAGAGGTGACGTCACTGTCTGGCTGCAGAAGCATTTGCTTGGATTTGGGGAAGTGAGGGCTGGGAGAGGAGGGCTTAGAGAGGCAGGATGCCCAGGCCCATTGCGGGTGGCTGATGGGGGGTGGGCTTAGCATCTGCAGGGACAGGGTGGAGGGAGAGGAGCCACCCCAGGCAGGGGGAAGGGGTGTGCCCCCTTTGGGATATGGAGGTTTTGGGGGGCTGGTGGGAGGGAATTCCAGGGGTCGAGCCCCTGGGGAAAAGGAGGCTTTAAGGTCAGTGGAAAAGTGGGTGCCAAAGTCTGGAAGATGAGTTGAAACCTGGAGTTTGAAGCCCGGGGAGGATTTTGTTGGAGTGTTGGCTGGTGCTGGAGAGTTTTGCATCACTTGGGGTGGGGTGGGGTGAAGAATTAATTTGAACTGGCACAGCACCCCTTTGTCTTGACTTTCCCTGTTCTGGAGTGAGGACGGCTTGATGTTTCAGCAAAAGGAGTAGTGGAGAGAGAGAATATTTGCTTGTAGGATTGGGTTCCACATACCATATCTACAGTTTTACATCCACTGGTGACAAGACAGGAGCTTTTCTATTTTTGTTTTGTATTTTTATGTTTTTGTGCACTAACAGTAATGGTTTCATGGGAACAGATGGCGGACGGACACGGGCTTAGGCTCTTGGTTTATTTCATGTTACTTGCATGACAGCCCTATGGAGCTGCGTACCTGCCATAGGTGAGAAGCCGGGAGTTGGGGTTACATCCCGGACTCTGCCGAGCTCCAGGAGTGTTTTTCCTCCCGACCCGCGCTGTTCCCTAGACAACCCTCAGCTGAAGCAGTGGGGTCATCGGGTGACTCAGAAGGGACCTCTTCTCAGGGGCCGCCCAAGATGAGCTTGGCTGGGTCTGGGTCACTTAGCAGTGAGCAGCTGGGGATGGAAATGGGGCCGGGGTGGGTGGGCTTGAGGGGAGCACTTTCTCGGGGAGGCCTGGCTGGAGCCTTGCCCTGGCAAGACTTCAAACTCAGCCCCGCAGAGAAGGGTCATCTGATGATAGAATCACGGCTGCCCCATCATTCCCATTAGCAAACTTCATCTGATAGTTGGGGTACGGTTGTGGCTTGGGCTGTAAGGAGCCCCCCTGTTGCATTACTCACTATCCTCAGATGCCCCATCCTTGCCTGAAGCAAGTTTGTTGGGACAGTTTTGGGGAACTGTTAGGAGAGAGGCCTGGTCATGGGGCCGGAGGGGCCCAGAGGAGCGGCCTGCCCTATCTGTAGGCGGTTCGGTGAGTGCTAGATGGGGTGTCTCTTTACAGGACTTTCCTCTGAGATGCTGGGGCTATGCCCCTGGGTGCTGGGGAGTGAATTGCCCATAGATACTGATACCTGTACTTAACCCTGTGACGGTCAAGACCAGATCCCCACTCTCCAAGCCCCTGGGAAACTGGTTGATGTAGCCCCTGCAGTGATACCGCACTCAAATCCATGCAGATCCCCTGACATGGTCGGGGCAGCACCCACCACGCAGGCTTCTGTTCTGAGCTACATGGGATGTTGGGCGTGTGTTTTCTAAGAGACTGATTTCATGAGACATGTACCAGTGGCCGACTGGCCTGAGAGAAACAGCCTGGTCACAGCGACATCCCTGAGATCTTAGCTTCTTTTCCTCGGGGAATTATCATTGGACTGGAAAACTGAGGTTTTGGGCCACTCTGGATTCAGATGCTTTTGTTGTTATTGTTTTGAGACAGGGTCTTGATCTGTTGTGGACTGCAGTGGTGGGATCATAGCTCTCTGCAACCGCGAACTCCCAGGCTCAAGTGATCCTCCTGCCTCAGCCTCCTTAGTAGCTGGGACCACAGGTGTGCCCCACCATGCCTGGCTAATTTTTTTTACATATTTTTATACAAACAGGGTCTTAGTATGTTGGCCAGGCTGGTCTCAAACTCCTAGGCTCAAGTGATCCTCCTGCCTCAGCCTCCCAAAGTGCCGGGATTATATAAGCGTGAGCCACCGCGCCTGGCCCAGATAACTCTTGCCTGCCTGATTTTTTTATAATGATGCACTTTGTTTTGTTAAAAATTTATAAATTTAAAGACAAAATATGCAAAAATGTGCACTGGTCTCAGAAATAACACAGCACGTTCGAGTGAAGTTGTTGGCAGTTCCGTGTGTTTCGGGGTGATTCATTTTTTTCATAGGTTGTTGGGGCCGTGCATCCATTCGTGTTCTGAGCACACTCCATGGTACCTGATGACTCGAATGGATCCTGTTCAAGCCCCTGGGTTACTCAAAGAAATATACTTCTGGCCTGCTGGTTGGTCAGAGAATGCAGGACACATTGGGGTATCGCGAGGTGTCCAATGGCAGCGGGTTGGATGTGTCTGCTGTGTGAACAGGGCAGGGGTTTGGGAAGATGGACTCTGGCTGTCTTGCTCCAAAGACTTCCTTAGGCTGTTGTTGAGCATTTATTGAGTGTCTCCTGTGTGCCAGGCAGCATTCTAGCATAGGGATTGAGTGACCAGACAGTAGGGAATCCTTGTCCTTAAGGAACTGACATTCTTTTTTTTTTTTCGAGATGGAGTCTTGCTTTGTCGTCCAGGCTGAAGTGCAGTGGTGCAATCTCGGCTCACTGCAACCTCTGCCTCCTGGGTTCAAGTGACTCTCCTGTCTCAGCCTCCTGAATGGTTGGGATTACAGGTGTGCACCACCACGCCGGGCTAATTTTCTGTATTTTTAGTAGAGGTGGGGTTTTGCCATGTTGGCCTGGCTGGTCTCGAACTCCTGACCTCAGGTGATCCACCCACGTCAGCCTCCCAAAGTGCTGGGATTACAGCTGTGAGCCACCATGCCTGGCCGGAACTGACATTCTTGCAAGGGGGATGGAAGACAAAGGCAAGGAATAAGTGAGTGCCCAGTGGCCTGGGAACAGACGGCGCAGGACTGATACACGATACACAAAGCCCCACAGAGTCACTTCTGTCTTCTGAAGGCCCTGAGAAATAACTTTATTATTATTATTATTATTATTTAGAGACAGAGTCTTGCTCCGTCGCCCAGGCTCCAGTACAGTGGTGTGATTATAGCTCACTGCAGCTTTGACCTCCCGGGCTCAAGCGATCCTCCCACCTCAGGTTCCCGAGTAGCTGGGATTACAGGCATGCGCCACCATGCCAGGCTAACTTTTTTGTATTTTTTGTAGAGATGGGGGTCTCACTGTGTTGCCCAGGCTGGTCTTGAACTCCTGGTCTCAGGCGATCCTCCTGCCTTAGCCTCCGAAAGTGCTGGGATTCCAGGCCTGAGCTGCCATGCCTAGCCCCGATTTTTAAACTGAAGAGGGATGGTTCAGTTGTTGGGGTGTGTCTTAGAGGATCCTTCCGGAAGCCCCACATGGAAGGCGGGCTAGAGTGAGGAGGGAGGGGTGATAATGGAACCAGGAGGGTGTGGTGGTCATGGCCCAGTGAGAGGATGCCAGGCTGTGGCCGTGCCAGACTCAGTGTGCCTGGCCCTGGCATTTCAGGCAGGGACCACTGAGGGATGATGGGAGAGATGGGGCTGGGTGAGTGGCATTTCCACAGGCATCCAGAGGGGTGTGAAAAACTGAGGTTGGGGAACAGCAGGGGCAGGGAACAGCCTGTGGAGGGTGTGGTCATCAGTGTCCCCCACCGACATGGCACATCCAGCGAGCCCACTGTGTCCCCAGCACCTGCGGTGCAGGGGGCTGGCACCTTCAGGGGCGGGCTTCGTGCAGACGTCCACCCAGTCAGTCCCCACAGGTTTATCAAACACAAGTGGGGCGACAGGACCCACACTTCGGCGTTGGACGTGACTCACGCGGGGAGTTGGCTTGGAGTTCCTTTATTCATCCCTATTTGCTTTCTGTCTGTAATCCTTTGTAATTCCCTGGTTTCATGATGTAATTCTAATGGAAATAAACCCGAACCTTTCAAAATTATGTAATTAATTGCATTCAGCTTCAATGACAATGACTAATTATAGTGATACCTGGTGGCAAGGCAGGTACCTACTGCTGGGGGGCTCCTGTCTGCTTGGTACTAGGACTGCCACTTCTGGGCGCGTCGGAGCGGCTGCACAGGGGGTCAGCTGGCTGCCCTGTGGCCTGCTTCGGTGCCTCTGGTCCCCACCTTACCAGGAGCAGCGCCACGGCCATGCAGGGAGGGGCCGGAGAGGGAGGCGGTGTGCAGGGAGGAGCTGCTTAGGGGTGGGAGGGCTTGGACGTGTCTGCAGGTTAAAGAGAAGTCTTGCTGGGAAAGTAACTTCGGGGCTGGTTCCCTGAGGGCATTCTTCTCTGATTCATGTATTTTCCTGAGAAAAAGGGAGGAGGGTGCGTTCGACTGAATGTGAAGCGTTCAAGGATCGGAAAGGCAAGCCAGGTACAGTGGCTTACACCTGTAATACCAACACTTTGGGAGGCTGAGGCAGGAGGATCACTTGAGAGCCCAGGAGTTCAAGATCAGCCTGGGCAGCACAGTGAGACCCCATCTCTACAGAAAAAAAAAAAAGAAAAGAAAAGAAATTAGCCTAGCATGGTGGCTCACACCTGTGATACCAATACTTTAGGAGGTCAAGGCAGAAGGATCGCTTGAGCCCAGTTGTTCAAGACCAGCATGGGCAACAGTGAGACCCTGTCTCTACAGAAAAAAAAAAAAAAGAAAGAAATTAGCTGAGCGTGATGGTGCACACCTGTGATCCTGGCTGCTCAGGAGGCTGAGGCAGGAGGATCGCTTGAGCCCAGGAGTTGGAAGCTGCAGTGACATATGACAGTGCCATTCCACTCCAGCCTGGGTGACAGAGCAAGAGGAAGACTCTGTCTCTTAAAAAAAAAAAAAAAAAAAAAAAAAAAAACCAAAAGCAAGCTTATGGAGAAGGGAGAAAGTGCGACAATCACCTCGGGGCGTGGGAGAGCAGAAGATGGATGTCAGGTTAAAAACCATTACTGTGCTGTAGTATTTCCAGGAGGCCAAGTCCAGGGCTCTGGGACCTGTACACTGTGGCATCAGACCCTAAAACAGAGCTCTCAGGTTTTAGCCTTCCCAGAAAGTCTGCATCCTTTTTGCAGACTGGTTTTATTTTGTGTTAGGAGGAGGCGATTTTGCTAAGAAATCTTCACTGCAATTTCCCCCCCCAAATCAGGGCACTTGGCATCTCCTTCTAACGGGGGGTGCAGAGTCTGTCCTAGAAGGGGACGCACAGCGTTCACACGAGTACCGAGTAGGTGGGGTGCTGGGCCGGCCCCTCTGATCCTGTCCTACCCTGTGCAGCCACGTGCCTTTCCTTATCCCCAGACTTCTGTTGTCACGATTCTTCCAGGGAAGAATCTGGAAGTGGAATCCACAGGGTGGTGCCCAGGGATGGCCTTCAGTGCCTAGTGTTCTGTTTCAGAGAGATGCCTCTTATTTATTTGAAAAGCTGATTGTTTCTTTTTTTTTTTTTTTTTGAGATGGAGTCTCCCTCTGTTGCCCAGGCTGGAGTGCAGTGGCACTATCTCAGCCCACTGCAACCTCCGCCTCCTGGGTTCAAGCGATTCTCCCGCCTCAGCCTCCCGAGTAGCTGGGACTACAGACACCCGCCACCACGCCCAGCTAATTTTTGTATTTTTAGTAGAGATGGGGTTTCGCCATGTTGCCCAGGCTGGTCTGGAACTCCTGACCTCAGGTGATCTACCTGCCTTGGCCTCCCAAATGCTGGGATTACAGGCATGAGCCACCACGCCCAGCCTTATTTTCTATTTTTAAAGAAAGAGCAAGACTGAAAACATTTGCATGCACAGTGAGTTTTAAAAAGTTCCTTTTTTTAGAGAGGACCAAGAAGGTGCAGAGTACTCTTGAAAAGAAATTTTTTTTCTGTTCTAAACGTGCCGCTTGTTGCCCTGGTGCAGAGAGCAGTTCTTTTGATACAATACCTCCGTCCCGTAACTTTTTTTTAAAGCTAAAATTCATATAATGTAACATTTACCTTTGCAAAGTTTAAAATTCTGGCCAGGCCTGTAATCCCAGCACTTTGGGATGCTGAAGCGGGCAGACCACTTGAAGCCAGAAGTTTGAGATCAGCCTGGCCAACATGGCAAAACCCTGTCCCTACTAAAAATACAAAAATTAGCCAGGTGTGGTGGTGAGCGCTTGTAATCCCAGCTACTCAGGAGGCTGAGGCAGGAGAATCTCTTGAACCTGGGAGGCAGAGGTTGCGGTGAGCCAAGATCTCGCCACTGCACTCCAGCCTGGGTGACAGAGCGAGACTCTGTGTCATAAATAAATAAATAAATAAAATAAAGTTTAAAATCCATAGATGTTTGGTATACTCACAATGTCGTGCAGCCATCACCACGATCTAGTTCCAAAACGTTTCCAACACCCCGACAAGAAACTCCCATACCTGTCAGCAGTTACCATTTGTCCTCCCTCCTGTACCCCCGGCACCCCGTAACCATTCATCTATTCTCTGCCTCCATGCGTCTCGGGAATCATGGATTACGTGACCTTCGTGCTGTGGCTTCTCTCACGTAGCACAGTGTTTGCAGGGCTCACCCACATTGACTCATGCACGTGTCTGGGCCGCATTCTTTTTTATGGCTGAATACTATTCCCTGGTATGGGCATACCAGGTTTTGTGTATCCTTTCATCAGCTAGTAAACATTCGAGCTGTTTCCACTTTTTTGGCCATTGTGAATAACGCTGCTGTGAACATTCGTGTACAAATGTTTGTATGAATGCAGTTTTCCATTTTCTTAGGTGCAATTGCCAGGTCATATGTAGTCACTCTGGGCTTTGCTTTTTGAGTCTGTTGTATTTTATTTATTTATTTTTTTATTTTTGTGGGTGCGTATATTTATGGGGTACATGAGATGTTTTGATACAGGCATGCAATTCATAATAATCACATTGTGGAGAATGGGGTATCCATCCATCACAGATTTATTCTTTGTGTTGCCAACAGTCCAATTATACACTTTTAGTTATTTTATTTGTTTGTTTATTTTGAGTTGGAGTTTCACTGTTCTTGCCCAGGCTGGAGTGCAATGGCGCGATCTTGGCTCACTGCAATCTCCATCTCCCGGGTTCAAGCGATTCTCCTGCCTCAGCCTCCTGAGTAGCTGGGACTACAGCCGCCATGCCTGGCTAATTTTTGTATTTTTAGTAGAGACGAGGTTTCACCATGTTGGCCAAGCTGGTCTCGAATTCCTGACCTCAGGTGACCCACCCACCTGGCCTCCCAAAGTGCTGGGATTACAGGCGCGAGCCACCACGCCCAGTTGCTTTTAGTTACTTTAAAATGTACGATTAAATTATGATCGACTATAGTCACCCTGTTGTGCTGTCAAATACTAGGCCTTATTCATTGATTCTATTTTTTTGTAGCCATTAGCCGTCGCCACCTCCCTGCATTGTTGCATTTTGACCTCTTATGTGTAAGTCCCGTTTGTTCTCCAGAATGCTGCTTTTAACACCCAGCCCATTCCATCTCTCTCTCTTCTGCCTTGGGTGTCATGCTGTCTCTTCCTTAGATTTCTCCTGGGGTGCAGGTGCTCCCCTGCGAACCACTGCTGTGCACAAAGTGATTTTGTGCTCAGGCAGGTGGATCGCTTGAGCCCAGGAGTTTGAAACCACCCTGGACAATACAGTGAGACCCCATCTCTACAAAAAAAATGGCTGTTGTGCAGTTTGGGATGAGAGTTGGTTGCCCCCACGGTCCTCCCTTCCCCCAACCCCACCTGCCCTCCTTGCTCAGCAACAAGGGACCCCCTTCACTGGACTATGAAGCCTGAGGGTTGTCTAAATCAATCCTTGGCCAGGCGCAGTGGCTCATGCCTGTAATCCCAACACTTTGGGAGGCCAAGGCGGGTGCATCACCCGAGGTCAGGAGTTCAATACCAGCCTGGCCAAGGCTCTGAGAGCAGCGAGACTCCTTCTCAAAAAAAAAAAAAGAATCCTGGCTGTTCCTTCCCCACGGCCAGTGGGCATTACACTTTGTTTTGGCTGGAGAAACCGGGAGTGCCCGTTGTCTGCCTGGAGACATGCCTGTGGGAGAAGAGGCTGCCCCCACCTGCTACCATCATCCCAGCATGGGTGCGGTGGGGGGCAGGGGAGACAGAGTAAAAATCGCAGAGGACATGGGGCAGAAAGATGGAAGGAACCTGGGCCCTCGATGGCTCTGAGTGAGTCAGTCCTGCAGTGCCCCGTCCCCATTTTTCTGTGGCCTGGGAAAGTCAAATTTCCTCATCCTTTGTAGTTGGCCATTGTGTTATTTGGAGATGGAAGAGCATTCTGAAACAAGCCACTATAATGAAAATCCAGGTCGTAGCAACTTGCCGTGCACGGCTTTGGCTTGGCATGGACTTACAGTGACGTCTTTGAGATGCACTTGTCCGGGGTGCAGGTATATTTGAGAGTGTGAGGAGGACATATGTCCTCTAAGCTCTGTTTTCTAAAGGCAGCAGAATTCCATTTGCCAAGCCAGATGTCCCTCAATACGTTAGATCCTGCCAATAAAACATTAAGCAATTACAATGGTTAATATTCACTAAAGTATAATTAGAAGCTGGCGTAAATTGTGAATGAAATTGGCGGGTTCCATACGTTACAGTGAAATACCAAATCTTTTTTTAGTTGTGTATGTGTATCTCAGTGAGTCTGTCAACTCAGATGAGTGAATCTTACCTCCTCTGTGGATAGAAACGAGCTCAATTTCAACTCAGTTCACTATAATTTTAAATGTTTAAGAACATCTTGCCAGTTGTTCTATCATGTTAAAGATACTGAAATCTGGCTGAGTGGAGTGGCTCATGGCTGTAATCCCAGGACTTTGGGAGGCTGAGGCGGGTGGATTGCTTGAGCCCAGGAGTTCAAGACCAGCCTGGGCAACATAGTGAGACCCTCTACAAAAAAAATCCAAAAGTAGCTGGGCATCATGGTGACGCACACCTGTGTTCCCAGCTACTCAGGAGGCTGAGGTGGGAGGATCACTTGAAGCTGGGAGGTCGAAGGTGCAGGGAGCCATGATCGTGACACTGCATTCCAGCCTGGGTGACAGAACGAGACCCTGTCAAAAAAAAAAAAAAAGGATACCAAAATTCTCAAGTCAAATTATAAGGGTTTTAACATTCCCGTTTCTACACCATGTGCAAGAAAAACAAAATCCTTGTTTTCTGCCTGCCTTTATGGTCCATTCTCATTTTCAGCCCCCTTTCCTCATTCTACTGTATTAATTATGCCTTTATATGGATGCAAACTTGTAAAATATGTGGCCTATTTTGTGTGTATACGTGGTTTTAATTCATAAGTGTGGCATTGTGCCCTAAATCTTTTTCTCCTTCCTTTTCACTCGTTACATTTTTTTTTTTTTTTTAATGACACAGAGTCTCGCTCTGTCGCCCAGGCTGGAGTGCAGTGGCACAGTCTCGGCTCACTGCAACCTATGCCTCCTGGGTTTAAGTGATTCTCTTGCCCCAGCCTCCTGAGTAGCTGGGACTACAGGCGCCCGCCACCATGCCCGGCTAATTTTTGTATGTTTAGTAGAGACGGGCTTTCACCATGTTGGCTAGGCTGGTCTTGAACTCCTGATCTCAGGTGATCAACCCACCTCAGCCTCCCAAAGTGCTGGGATTACAGGCGTGAGCCACCTCACCTGGGCTCACTCACCACAATTTTTGAGATCTTGTTGTCTATATCATTCCCTGTGAATTTTGTTTGTTATGACAGCCGTATTGAAATCCATCTTCAGGGCCGGGCGCGGTAGCTCACGCCTGTTATCCCAGCACCTTGGGAGGCCGAGGTGGGTGGATCACCTGAGATCAAGAGTTCGAGACCAGCCTGACCAACATGGTGAAACCCCCGTCTCTACTAAAATACAAAAAATTAGCAGGGCTTGGTGGCGCATGCCTGTAGTCCTAGTTACTTGGAAGGCTGAGACAGGAAAATCGCTTGAACCTGGGAGGTAGAGGTTGCAGTGAGCCGAGATTGTGCCGTTGCACTCCAGCTTTGACAACAGAAGTAAAACGCTGTCTCAAAAAAAAAAAAATCCACCTTCAGAATTGACCTGTGTTAATCTGTCCAGACTGCCGTAACAGAATACCATAGATGGGGTGGCTTCACATATTTACACAACACATATTTATCTCTCATAGTTCTGGAGGCTGGAAAGTCCATGATCCGGGTACGGGCCAACGTGGTTCCTGGTGCAGGCCCTTTTCCTGGCTTGCAGATGGCCTCGTTTTTGCTGTGTTGCCACATAGCAGAGAGTGTGCGCAGGCAGGCAAGCCAGCTCTCTGGTATCTCTTGTTTTAAGTACACTAATCCCATCATGAGGGCTTTACCCTAGTGACCTCATCTCATCCTCACGACCTTCCAAAGGCCACACCTCCAAGTACTATCATATTGGAGGCTGGGGCTTCAATGTATGAATTTGAGGGGGGTGGACAACACAGTTCAGTCCGTAGCAGCACCCTAGCTCACATGTCCATTTCCCTGGGGCTGGTCACCCTCGGTGGTATCTGACCCCCCTCCCCAAGCCCCTCCATGCACAGCACTGCTAGGAACGTTCTTACACACGTCCCTTACCAGTATCCAGGAAAAGCCTTGCTGGATCCAGCCAGATAGTGGTCCTCCTTTCATGAAGCACCTCCAGATCGCTTCCCAGTGTGGCTGCCCCACTTACTCCCCCACCCACAGTCGTGAGAGTTTCTTTCCCCCACAATCTCATCCGTGCTTTGTGGAGATATTTTTTGCCGGTGAGATGGTTTTAAAGTGGTACTTCAGTGTTGTGTCATTTTCTCTGATCACCAGGGAAGTCGATCTTTGCGATAAGCCTCATTTTATACTTGTCAGCTTTTCAGATTTCGCCTTTTGTAAATTGTCTGGTCATATATTTTGTCCTCTTTTTTTTTTTTTTTAAATGGTTTACCATCTTTTTGTTGATTTGCAAGAGCTCCTTGTATGTTTCACATGCGAATAATTTGTCAATTTTCTTTCTTTTTTTTGTTTTTTGAGACAGAGTTTTGCTCTTGTTGCCCAGGCTGGAGTACAATGGCGCGGTCTTGGCTCACTTCAGCCTCTGCCACCTGGGTTCAAGCGATTCTCCTGGCTCAGCCTCCCCAGTAGCTGGGATTACAGGCATGCGCCACCACACCTGGCTAATTTTTGTATTTTTAGTACAGATGGGGTTTCACCATGTTGGTCAGGCTGATCTCAAACTCCTGACCTCAGGTGATCCGTCTGCCTCGGCCTCTCAAAGTGCTGGGATTAGAGGCATAAGCCACCACGCTGGCCATTATAGTATTTTAAATTAAAAAAATTTAAAATTCTAATAGATTATTGTGGTATAGAGGAAACAATTGGTTTTTGTTGATTTCGAAGCTGGGAAGCTTGCTGTTAATATTTTTACTAATCAACTTGATTCTGTTGCATTTTCTCTGGAAATAATATATGCAAAATAATGCAAGTTTTTATTTGTTCCTTTCCTTCTGATTCTTACAGTGAAGTGACTTGCTGGCTAGAATCTGAAGTACTCAATTACATGGTGGTGGTGATAGAGGCTGCCCTTTTCTTTCTCTTTCTACCAAAGGAGATTTTTGGTAGAAGGTTTAACCAGGTGAAGGAACTACCTTAACTCCCCTTTCCATAGTTTTTAGAGAATTTTTTTTTTGGTATAAATAGGCGTTATCCTCTTGCAAATACTTTTCCTTAAAACCTATTCATGTCCATGCAGTTTTTATCCTTTAGTTTATGAATGTGGTAAATTACATTGATTGACTATATGATGTTGAATCATTTATTGCTTTCTGGGATAAACTCTTCTTCCTCTTGTATTTTAAAAATATTGTTGGATTTGATATAGTTTTCAAATCTGTGTTATTAAGTGAAATTGGCCTATAATTTTCTTATTCAGTTGGAATTGAGGTTTACTAGTCTCATGAAATGGGTAAACATTGTGTTGGAACAATTTATATAACATGAGGATTATCTGTATCTTAAAATTTGATAGCTCACCTTTGAAACCATCAGGGCCTGAGACTTTAGAATGGTGGCTGGGAGGCATTTAACATTTCACTTTTTTTGTTTTTGGTCTATTGAGGTTTTCTATTCTTTATTTTATTTTATTATTATTATTATTATTATTTTTGAGGCGGAGTCTTGCTCTATCACCCAGGCTGGAGTGCAGTGGCGCGATCTCAGCTCACTGCAACCTCTACCTCCCGGGTTCACACCATTCTCCTGCCTTAGCCTCTCGAGTAGCTGGGACTACAGGTGCCCGCCACCACGCCTGGCTAATTTTTTGTATTTTTAATAGAGACGGGGTTTCACCGTGTTAGGCAGGATGGTCTCGATCTCCTGACTTTGTGATCCGCCCGCCTTGGCCTCCCAAAGTGCTGGGATTACAGGCGTGAGCCACCACGCCCGGCAGGTTTTCTATTCTTATGCCAATTTTGGCATTTTATAATTTTCTAAAAATGTTTTCATTTTATCTTGGTTTTAAAACTTAACTGTTCTGTGATCATAATATTTTTTTTTTGTAAATCTGTTTTGAACTCTAGCTGTCTCCCATTTCTACATTCTGTATTTCTGAATTTATTTAAAACTCTTCTCTTTTTATTTTTAATTGTACATAGAGGTTTGTTTATCTTACTGATCTTGAAAAAACAGCTTTTGGTCTTGTTAATCTTGCCTTTTTGTTTATGTGGCTTATTTCTCACCATTATTTTACTTTCTGAGTGCATTTTTTTCTAACTTATTTTTTTGAATACTCAGCTTTTTATTTCTATTTATTTATTTATTTATTTATTTATTTTTGAGACAGCCTCACTCTGTCACCCGGGCTGGAAGGCAGTGGTGTGATCTTGGCTCACTGCAGCCTCTGCCTCCCGGGTTCAAGTGATCCTCCCACCTCAGTCTCCTGAGTAGCTGGGAGTATAGGCGTCCCTGCCACCACGCCCAGTTGAGTTTTGTATTTTTAGTAGAGACAGGGTTTCACCTTGTTGGACAGGCTGGCCTTGAACTCCTGACCTTGCATGAGCCACCCACCTCAGCCTCCCAAAGTGCTGGGATTACAGGCATGAGCCACCACTCCTGGCCTTGGATACTCAGCTTTTTAAATTGGGGTTCTTTCTTGTTTTGGATAAATCTATTCAAAAGTGTAACATTTCTGCTAAGTATTATTTTAGCTGTGTTCCACAAATTTTGACATGTAGTGCTTTCATTTTTATTCATTTTGTAATTTTTTATTCATTTTGTAATTTCCCTTATAATTTTCTCTTTAACCTAAGGGTTATTTAATACTGTATATTTTTTAGATTTTTGACACTTTTCTTTAATGGCTTTTAAAAATGTTGTTGCTGTCATTTTTATCACATATGGTCAGAGAACATAGTTCACATAATCCTGGTTCTTTGGAATCTATGAGGTCTTCTTTTTGGTGTCTTGCACATGGTGGATTTTTGTGAATTTTCCATATGTGCTCAAAAAGAATGTGTTTTTTGAGTAGAAAAAAACGTTATATATGCAGTATACAAGTGACATATACCATATAGTCATACAGTTTGTTTGGTATATGGAATACATTCATGTCACTGTTTCTTTGATAATTTTCTTCCCATAGTTTTTTTTTTTCTTTCTTTCTTTGAGACAGAGTCTCGCTGCATCACCCAGGCTGGCACGCAGTGGCGTGATCTCTGCTCACTGCAACCTCTGCCTCCCAGGATCAAGCAATTCTTGTGCCTCAGCCTCCCAAGAAGCGAGGATTACAGGAGCACATCACCATGCCCAGCTAATTTTCCTAGTTTTAGTAGACTGGGTTTCATTATGTTGCCCAGGCTGGTCTTTAACTCCTGGCCTCAAGTGATCCTCTTGCCTCAGCCTCCCAAAGTGTTGGGATTACAGGTGTGAGCCACCATGCTGGGCCTTCCTACAGTTTTTGACAGTTGTTACATTATATTAAGTTAAGGCTGTACTGTTACATTGCATGTATGATCATGATCATGATCTTTAGATTTTCCTGATGTATTGTTTTTTTTTTTGATGTATATATAGACTCTTATTATGTTTTTCATGTTAAATTCTATTCGTTTTGACATTAAAATTATTCTAATTTTTTTTTTTTTTTGAGACAGAGTCTCTCTCTGTCGCCCAGGCTGGAGTGCAGTGGTGCGATCTCGGCTCACTCCACCTCCCGGGTTCACACCATTCTCCTGCCTCAGCCTCCTGAGTAGCTGGGACTACAGGCGCCCACCACCACACCCGGCTAATTTTTTGTATTTTTTAGTACAGACGGAGTTTCACCGTGTTAGCCAGGATGGTCTCGATCTCCTGACCTCATGATCCGCCCATCTCAGCCTCCCAAAGTGCTGGGATTACAGGCGTGAGCCACCGTGCCTGGCCTATTCTCCTATTTTTTTTGTTTGTTTTTGGTTTCCATTTGTTTGATGTTGCTTTTTCTCTTTAATTATTTCCAATCCATATCATTTTGCTTTCATTGCATTTGTTGCAGATCTGTGATGTAAGATCTTGTTTTTAAAACCCAGGTTGAGAATCTTTGATTAAGTGAATTTGGCTGAGACACATTTCTGGTAGTTGTGTTATATTAGGATTTCTGCCATCTTATTTTGTGTTTTCTGCTTACCATTACTTATTTTTAAAAAAGCTTTTCTTGTAGTGCTTTGTAGGGTTGAACTTTCTTCTGCTGGATTTTAAAGTTGTGCAATCTATTTTATTCTTCTAGAGCTCAGAATTGTGATTATTCTTAAAATTATTAAGAGCCACTTATGTGATTAGTTTTTCCTATCCATTTCTTTTTTTTTTCTTTTAGAATATAATTGATTTTTAAATTCACTTACTTGTTTCAACTGCCTGGAGTAGGGATTCCTGTCAGTTTCTAAAGGCTATTAATATCTTTGTCTTTCTGTCAAACAAGTTAAGTGATAGGGACCTCGTTTCCTCCCTTCAGCCTGTTGAGATCGTTTAGATTCTAGGATAATGGTGCCATATAGGACTGTGGCCCTCGGGTGTGCAGAATCAGCGTCACCAGGTATTAGACTTTCAGTATTAATGTTCTCTCCTTGCTAGAATATGTGAACAAATGTGAACCTTTTGAAAGAGCCAATCCTTCAGGATGGATCCAGAGTGGCTAACCAGGCCTAAATCTAAAATAGAGCCAGACGGCCATTTGCAGATTGGAAGTCACACACTTAGTCTGAGTTCCCTGAAAACCTGCACCTTTCTTAAGTTTGGGACTTTCAGAGCTCACCTGACCCAACTAGTCTGAGTTCACCAGCCCTGGCCAATCAGGGCTCAGCTGTGTCAACCAATCAGCCCTAAGCACGTTTGAATCATTCATAAAGAAATCTGACTGGGAACCTGGGTGGGCACTTTTGCTATTAACAAACACCGTCCCCCTCCCCGCCCCCGCCCCCAACCCCAGCAGCTTCTGTTTACACGGAAGGCTGCATCTCCCTGGTTTGCACGTTTTGTTCACGGGAATAAAGTCTCTTTCCTCCAGATTCCTTTTCAGAGCACTTTTGTTAAGTATTTTAAATGATAGTGCATTTAAAGAAGTCTTTCTGTGATAAACTTCCTGAGACTTTAAAGTCTGAGTCTATACTTATTCCACCCTCATATTTAAGTGATACATTAGCTGGATGTAAAATTGTAGGTCAAAATTCTTTTTCTTCAACACCCAGATTATTCCCCTGTTTTCTTTTTGCACAGAGAGTCACGGTTGAGAAATATGAGGACAGTGTGATTCTTACTGCTTTGGAGGAAGTCTGGTTTTTCTTTTTATCCCTGTCTTCATTCTTTTTTCTTTTTATCCTTGTCATCATTCTTCTTTTTTCTTTTTGTTTTTCCGAGACAGTCTCTCTCTCTGTCACCCAGGCTGGAGTGCAGCAGCACGATCTTGGCTCACTGCAACCTCCGCCTCCCGGGTTCAAGTGATTCTTGTGCCTCAGCCTTTTGAGTAGCTGGGATTACAGGCGCCTGCCCCCATGCCCGGCTAATTTTTGTATTTTTAGTAGAGACAGGGTTTCACCACGTTGCCAGGCTGGTCTCGAACTCCTGACCTCAAGTTATCCACCCACTTTGGCCTCCCAAAGTGCTGGGATTACAGGCGTGAGCCACTGCGCCTGGCCTGTCTTTATTCTTTAATGTCACCAAAATGTATCTAAATAATGATTTCTTCCACCTACCTATCTTATTTGGCACTTTACTGACTCTTTGATTCTGATGTCTTATTTTTTTCTTTTATTCTAGGGAGTTCTCATACATTTATCTCTCCAAATATTTTCTCTCCTCTCTTTATTTTTTCTTCTTTCTAGGACACCCACTGTACAGGTGTCAACCCTTCTTCTGTTGTCCATCTCTCTCTCTCTTTTTGAAATGGAGATGGGGTCTCACTATGTTGCCCACTCTGGTCTCAAACTCCTGGGCTTAAGCAGTCCTCCTGCCTCAGCCTTCCATAATGCTGGAATTACATGTGCGAGCCCCATGCCTGACCTGTTCTCTGTATCTCTTAACATTAGCCTCATTCTCAAACATGAAGAGAGTAGCCTTGGTGTAGACTGGCCACGAATTGGCGATTGTTGAGATGGGCAATTGGTAGTGAGGGTACCCATGAATTGGCGATTGTTGAGACAGGCGATGGGTGGTGAGGTACTGTTTGTATGTATTTGAAATACTGTCTGTGTATAGCTCCAGTTGAATTACCTCCTACTGAGACCCACTGGCCTTAGCCTGTGGTGTGGGGATGAAAGTGGGGAGGGAATAGAGGAGGAGGCTGGCTAGATAGGCTTGGGGCTGGCTGCCAGGACAGTTAACATGACTTACATGGCACATCGTACATTTCTATGGGACAGTGCTGTTCCGATTTAGCCCCTTGCTAGGCAAAGTGATTCATGAACCAGCAACAGTGGTATCGCCTGGGAGCTCGTTAGAAATGCAGGATCTGGCCGAGCACAGAGGCTTATGCCTATAATCCCTGCACTTTGGGAGGCTGAGGCCGGAGGACCACTTGAGTTCAAGACCAGCCTGGCCAACGTGGTAAAACCCCATCTCTACTAAAAATACAAAATTAGCCAGGTGCAGTGGCACATGCATGTAATCCCAGCTACTTGGGAGGCTGAGGCAGGGGAATCGCTTGACCCCAGGAGTCGGAGATTGCAGTGAGCCGAGATTGCACCACTGCACTCCAGCCTGGGTGACAAAGGGAGACTCCATCTAAAAAAAAAAAGAAAAAATGCAGGCTCTCAGGCCCCACCCCAGGCCTCCTGAGACAGAATCTGCATTTTTATGAGATTGTCAGGTGAATCATATGCACATGAATGTTTGCACATTAAATGAGCACTGGTCTGGATCCTTTAAAAAGGAATGATTGGTTTTATTTAATTCATATTTTAATAGAGTGACTCCTCCCTTATCTTCCAAGTTGAGCTCTCCCAGCATAGATGGCCCAGCTGCCAGGGCTGATGCCCACAGTCTGTGCATAAACAGGGGAGTTCCCGAGCCCTTTTCCAAGCCGCTTTTAAATGCAACTCCTTTTTTTTTTTTTTTGAGATAGGCTGTTGCTCCATTGCCCAGGCAGGAGTGCAGTGGTGCAATCCTAGCTCACTGCAGCCTCGACCTCCTGGGATCAAGCGATCCTCCCACCACAGCCTCCCACCTAAGCCCCCTGAGTAGCTGGGACTACAGGTGTGTGCCACCACACCCAGCTGATTTTATTTTTTGTATTTTTTGTAAAGGCGATGTTGTTCACGCTGGTCTTGAACTCTTTGGCCTCAGCGATTCTCCCACCTCAGCTTCCCAAAGTGCTAGGATTGCCAGCGGGAGCCACCCTACCCAGCCGAACTCCTTTCTTACACGTAGTTCTGACAGTATCGATCATCCACTCTTCAAGGTGCTAATACATTAAAACAGCAAATTGGAAGTAGGCCAAGGAGGTGCTAGTGGCAGCCCCACGGACAGTAGCAATTAAGACCAGTTGCTAGCTTGATAGTGGGAGACCAGAAAGACTAAAAATAATTGCAGGCTGTGTTGGTCTGGTATGGATGCTGACTTGCTGACATGTAGCTAGGTGCAGTGGCTCATGCTGTAATCCCAGCACTTTGGGAATCCAAAGTGAGACGATAACTTGAGGCCAGTAATTCAAGAGCAGCCTGGGCAACATAGCAAGACCCTGTCTCTACAAAAAAATTTAAAAAATTAAAAAAAATTAGCTGACATGGTGGCACGCACCTGTAAGTCTCAGCTACTGAGGAGGCCAAGATGGGAGGATCGCTGGAGCCCAGGAGTTTGAGGCTGCAGCAAGCTGTCATTCTACCACTGCACTCTAGGTTGGGCAACAGAGCAAGGTCCTATCCCTAAAGAAATGACAAAATAAACAGTCAACCACCTGGTGGAGAAGGTAGTATTTTCACCAACGCCATAGCAAATGTCAAGGCCAAGACAAACACTTGTTTGGAAAATTTAGTTTTGGGGAACTCCTCTCCTCTAGTGTGCTGGATTCATGATATATTGTTACCTGGAAATGGCAGCCCTCAGTGGATAAGAACCTGGGGTTTTGGAGATGACCCATGTTTGGAGGCACCTGATCCCTATCAGCAGCCATGCATCCCACTGTCTAGGCAGTGGCCAAGGGTGCTCTGTCTTGGACGGCAGACAGCACATCTGATTTGGAATTTTTGTTCCAGCACTTCTTAGCTGTGTGACTTTGGGCACTGCTGAACCTGCTTCCTCCGTGAAACAGCCAGTGATAAAACTATTTACTGTGTAGAGGATTCTGTGAGACTCAACGTATGGCAGTGCCTGATGTACTATTCTAAATTTATTTTTATTTTTATTTTAGAGATGGGGTCTTGCTGTGTTGCCCAGGCTGGTCTTGAACCCCTGGCCTCAGGTGATCCTCTGGCCTCAGCCTCCCAAAGTGCTTTTTCATTTTCTCCTCAAAATGAGAAAGTAAAGTGTTGTGGTGTTGGCAGCTCACCCATAGAAACTGCTTTAAAGGCCAGGCATGGTGGCTCATGCCTGTAATCCCAGCACTTTGGGAGGCCAAGGCAGGCAGATCACCTGAGATCAGGAGTTCAAGACCAGCCTGGCCAACGTGGTGAAACCCATCTCTACAAAAATTAGCTGGGCATGATGGCGGGTGCCTGTAATCCCAGCTACTCAGGAGGCTGAGGCGGGAGAATCACTTGAACCCGGGAGCCAGAGGTTGCAGTGAGCCAAGATCACGCCATTGCACTCCAGCCTGGGCAACAGAGCAAGACTCAAAAAAAAAAAAAAAAAAGAAAAGAAAAAATAAACTGCTTTATATTAAAAGAAAAATAATGGTCATAATCTGGCCTTAGGGGCTATAGCATCAATGGTAAGACCTAGATCGCCCAGGTCACTGGGTGTGTATTGATGTTGTTTACATGTTTTATTTCTTTTATGCTTTTTCCCAGAGATTGATTTTTTTTTCTACCTTATGTGATTCAAAATATCTGCTTACACGTTAAACCCAGCTCAGTTGGCATAATGTCTTTTTAAGGCACAAGCCAGCTTCCTGGGTGTGAGCAGCTTCCACATCAAATGTTCAGTGGGCAAATGAAACATGTGAGTCACACAACACTTGGCACCTCTGTGGCTTTTAATATTTGGTGGCAAACTTCCTACCGCGAGGAGAAAATTTTCAAAGTGGAAGTCCTTTCAGATCCAGATGGCGAAAGAATTTGTTGGGCGAGGGATCTTGATTCTTAATGTTGAGGGGACTAGGAATGTTTGAATTTTCTCCCCCTTGTATTTTCCCAGCCTGGTAGGCCTCCATGGGGGCCAAATTTAGTTGCTAATTTGCCCACTTTTGTGCAGAGTGAGGCTCCATCTATGGAATGTGCTTAACCATAAGGATCAGAAAAATTTCTAGTAGCTTTGTTAAGTGCACAGCAAACAGAAGACAAAGTGTGGCCGGGTGCGGTGGTTTATGCCTGTAGTTCAAGCACTTAGGGAGGCAGAGATGGGAGGATTGTTGAGCCCAGGATTTCAAGACCCAGCCTGGGCAACATAGCAAGACCCCCTTCTCCAGGAAACGGAAAAAAAAAAGAGTTTGAAAAAAGTGTGTAGACTAACTGAACACTTGCAAGGCAATTTTTTTTTTTTTTTTGACTGTCTGGAGAGCTTGGGTTCCGTGAACACAATACAGCTCTTGTTCCACGTGACTTACAAGTTGGGCCCCGGGTTTTGTTTTCTTGGCCAAGATGTTGAAGACTGTCTCCAAGTAGGTGTTTCTTCCTTGGCAGCAGGTTTGGCCAGTTATGTAGTCAGCCCTGTCCTTCTCCGAAGGATGGGTAGTTGAGTTGGGGGTATGAGAGGGGTGACAGTGGATCATCTTAGCTTTTTTTCTATTTCACGTCATTGTTCATGGATACAAGTGCAGGTTTGTGACATAGGTAAACTTTTGTCATGGGGGTTTGTTGTACAGATTACTTCATCACCCAGGTATTAAGCCCAGTATCCATTAGTTTTTTTTTTTTTTTTTTTTTAGTTATTTCTCCTGATCCTCTCCCTCTTTCCACCCTTCACCCTCCAAAAGGCCCCAGTGTGTTTTTCCCCCCTCTCTGTGTCCATGTGTTCTCATTGTTTAGCTCCCACTTATAAGTGAGAACATGCAGTATTTGGTTTTCTGTTCCTGAGTTAGTTTGCAAAGGATAATGGCCTCCAGCTCCATCCATGTCCCTGCAAAGGACGTGACCTCTTTCTTTTTTCTGGCTGCATAGTATTCCGTGGTGTGTATGCGCCATGTTTTCTTTATCCAGTCCATTATTGATGGGCATTTACATTGATTCTATGTCTTTGTTATTGTGAATAGTGCTGCAGTGAACATACATATGCATTTATCTTTATGATAGAATGATTGATATTCTTCTGGGCCTATACTCAGTCATGAGATTGCTGGATCAAATGGTATTTCTGTCTTCCGGTCTTTGAGGAATCATCACACTGTCTTCTATAATGGCTGAACTAATTCACACTCCCACCAACCGTGTATATAAGTGTTCCCTTTTCTCCACAACCTTGCCAGCATCTGTTACTTTTTGACTTTTTAATAATAGCTATTCTGACCGGTATGAGACAGTATCTCATTGTCTCAGGCAATTTTTTTTTTTTTTTTTTTTTTGACAGGGTCTCACTCTGTCGCCCAGGCTGGAGTGCTGTGGCGCGATCTAGATCTTGGCTCACTGCAACCTCCGCTTCTGGGTTCAAGCTATTCTTCTGCCTCAGCATCCCTAGTAGCTGGGATTATAGGAATGTGCCACCACGCTTGACTAATTTTTGTATTTTTAGTAGAGATGGGGTTTCACCATCTTGGCCAGGCTAGTCTCAAACTCCTGACCTCAGGTGACCCGCCTGCCTTGGCCTCCCAAAGTGCTGGGATTACAAGTGTGAGCCACCATGCCTGGGTTATTTCATTTTAAAATGCAATTTTTCTGAAGGTAGTCATTGTTTTTGCATGTTTTCTTTTCTTCAAAACATTTTTCATTTGTTAATCAACATTTTATAAGGCTTAATATTAAAAAAGAACCAACCCCACCCCACTTCTCCCCACTCTCATTTCCTACACCCAAGAGCAGCCCTGGTTTTCTTTTTCTTTCTTTCTTTTTTTTTTTTGAGACAGGGTCTCGCTCTGTTGTCCAGGCTGGAATTGCCGTGGTGCGATCATGGCTTGCTGCAGCCTTGACCAGGTGTAGGAAATGAGAGCACTGTGCCTGGCTAATTGTTGTATTTTTTGTAGAGATGGCGTCTCACCATGTTACCCAGGTGGTCTCGAACTCCTGGGCTCAAGCAATCCTCCCGCCTCCCAAAAAGCTGGGATTACAGGCATGAGCCATTGTGCCCAGCCAGCCCCCGGTTTTCTAAGTAGCAGGCTTATACCACTTGTCTTTGATATTTCAGTGTTAGATGTTGACTTACTGATGTGTTTTATGAGACATGGATGAGGATTCTGGCCTCAGAAAAGGCTGCCTACACCTCTCTCTTTCTCAGAATAGTCACATTTCACCTGTAATTCCAGTGCTTTGGAAGGCCGAGACAAAAGGATCACTGGAGGCCAGGAGCTCTTGACTAGCCTCGGCAACATTGCAAAACTCTGTCTCTACCAAAATAATTAAAAATAAAAAAATTATCCAGGTGTGGTGGTGTGCACCTGTAAGTCCCAGCTACATGGGTGGCTGGGGTGGGAGGATTGCTTAAGCTGGGGAGGTCAAGGATGCAGTGAGCTATGACCACACCCCTGTACTCCAGCCTGGGTGACAGAGCGAGAGTCTGTCTCTTAGAAAATAACAAATAAATACATTTTTAAAAGCATAGTCATACTTCTCTTTTTGGCTCAATCAATTTTCAAATATACAGTGTTTCCATAGCTATGACTTTGTAAATATTAGTATTCTTTGTACACTACTTAATGTATGCCTAAACTCTCCTCCAGCAAAATAGATCTCTTAAAATATGGAAGGCCATCAGTGAGGTAGGGTTTCATCTTTTTTGGTGACAGCCCTTCTTGGCCCCCCTATTCTGCCCAGCTGGGTCTCCCATTCCTCATCATCTCGGGGGCTTCCTCCCATCTCTCTCCAGCTTTGGATCTCCTGACTCCTGTACGCCATGGCTTTGTTCTTCCTGATTAACCTCTCATTTGCTGCGGGGATGTTCTCCGATTGCTTCCTGATAGATGGTGACCATATCTGCGATCCGACAAGATCTTCTTTATTCTGTCCTCAAATCCCAGGTTGGAAAACACTTCCTGCAGAATGGGATAGATTTGGTTCCCCGTTTTCTAGCATCCATCAAGGGCATTCTGCATTTTTGTCCTTTGTTCTAACACCTTGTAGAGTTGTCTTTTTCTTCTTCTTCTCAGATTTCATGAACACGCACCTTGGCGTGGTTCTTATGGCCTGGTCTCTGTTTTCTGTCTTCCAGAGTTGCGTTAGTCAGATGTTGCACTTTGTGGCCTGATCTGCTAATTTTTCTTACTTTTCATTTGTCTTTCTTCTCTCTTTTTTTTTTTTTCTTTTGAGACAGCGTCTCACTCTGTCACCCAGGCCAGAGTGTGGTGGCACCATCATGGCTCTCTGCAACCTCCACTGCTTGGGCTCAAGGGATCCTCCTGCCTCAGCCTCCCCAGTAGCTAGGACTACAGGTGCACACCACCACGCCTGGCTAATTTTTTAAGTATTTTATAGAGATAGGGTCTCACTATGTTGCCCAGACTGGCCTTGAACTCCTGGTCTCAAGCAATCCTCCCACCTTGGCCTCCCAAAGTGCTGTGATTACAGGCGTGAGCCACCGCACCCAGCCTTACCTTTCACTTTCATGCCTCCGTCTTTTTTGATGTGTTTTCTGCAGGAATTTCTCAACCTTCCAGTCTTTCTAAACTTTTATGCATCTTATTTTAGATTTCCAAGTTTTCTTATTCTTTGAACATTTTTATGGTCTTTTCTTTCATGGAAGCATCATCTTTTATATTCCTGGCTACATTCATCACAGTTTTTAAAAAAGTTTTTGGCCAGGCAAGGTGGCTCATGCCTGTAATCCCAGCACTTTGGGAGGCCAAGGTGGGCTGATTGCTTGAGCCCAGGAGTTTGAGACCAACCTGGGCAACATGGCAAAACCCTGTCTCTACTAAAAAGACAACAATTAGCTGGGCATCGTGGTGCACACCTGTAGTCCCAGCTACTTGGGTAGCCGAGGTGGGAGGATGGCTTGAACACTGAAGGTGGAGGTTGCAGTGAGCCGAGATCACACCACTGTACTCCAGCCTGGGCGACAGAGCAAGACCCTGTTGCAACAAATAAAAAAATTTTAAAAAAGTTTTCTTCTGTTCTCTGCATTGGAATTTTTTTTTTTTTTTTTTGAGATGAGGTTTCACTCTTGTTGCCCATGCTGGAGTGCAATGGAGTGATCTTGGTTCACTGCAACCTCCACCTCCTGGGTTCAAGCATTTCTCCTGTCTCTGCCTCCCAAGTAGCTGGGATTATAGGCACATGCCACCATGCCTGGCTAGTTTTTTGTATTTTTAGTAGGGACAGGGTTTCATCATGCTGCCCAGGCTGGTCTTGAACTCCTGACCTCAGGTGATCCACCTGCCTCGTCCTCCCAAAGTGCTGGGATTACAGGCATGAGCCACTGCGCTTGGCCTCTGCGTTGAATTCTTACTGTCTTTACTTTGTAAAATGTTTTTAAAAAATATATAAACAGTTGCATACCATGCATTTTGGTTGCAAAATGTAATACAGTGAACACCCAGGAACCCTCCACCCAACCCTAAGAACCAGAGCTTTGCCAGTCAATTGCATCCACCTGTATATTCCTCCCACCTCCTATTCCCTGCCCCCTCTCTGGGACAGGTGACCCATCCTAAGCAGTGTATTTATTATGCTCTTGCCTAAAATAATGTATTTTCTGCACCCATGAATAGATGCTTAAGTAGTATATGATTACTCTTCCCTGAGTTTGAGCTCTATAAAAATGGTATTATTCTGCAATAGACTTGCAGGATTTGCCTTTTGAACTTGAGTTACTGCAACATTATCTGTGAGGTTGTCTGTTATAACTGTGGTCCATTTATTTTCTCTGATGCTTAAACCCAGTTGTGCGGCTAGACCCAAATTTCTTTAGCCTTTGTCCTGTCGCTTTGTCTGTTTTCCTCGTTTCCCTCTTTGTTTTGGTCCCAGTTAGAGGTTTCCTCAAATGCCTAGTGACGTGTTGTTGTTTGTTCATATATCAGAGCATGGCAATAGAAGGGTGTGTGTGTGTGTGTGTGTGTGTGTGTGTGTGTGTGTGTCTCGGGGTAAAGAGCAGTTTTGGTGGCCCCCACCGTAAGTGATTAACCCAGGTGTCTAGTTGCGTGGAGCCCCCAGGCATGGGTATCAGTGGCTCATTCTCTTGGACTGGTCAGTTTCTCTAGCAGGGAGCCCTCAGTGTTCCTGCTGGGTGGTGCAGTTGGGAACTGTTAGTCTGACCACCTGTCTTCTAGGCACCAGGCTGGGGCATGTGCTGGGATATTCACTCAGCCCCCTGCCCATGGTCATGAGAAACCCCAGTCTTCTGCCCACAGTGCAGGAGGGACCTGACTGCAGTGGCATTTTGCACACCTGCCAGCCTCCAAGTCCTGCAGCTTGAATGATCTTGCTTGCTGCAGGCGGCCTGCTCCGTCTTGAGGCTTGTCTGGAAAGGTGGCTTCGGCTTTCCAGTGCTTTCCAGCTTCTGAGATTTTGGGGGCTTTTCATTTGCTCTTGCTTTCCTGTCCTCTTTGTCAGGTGAGTTTATACCTTTCTGTTCCAAAGCAAACAGTATCGTCTGCCGTGTTGAACTGGATGTCGGACAATTCTGAAATGTGTGCATGGGGCAAGGCTGTGTGTGATGATACCAGTTTCATAGGAAACACTTCGGTTTTGGTTTTGTCTTTCAAAGTCATCTTTTGTGAGCGCCTTCTAGCCGGGCTGCCAGCGGGTAACATATGATTAACACAAGTTTGGAGTCTGTCTGCAGAGCAACTTTATGAAATGCTCAGAAAGCCAGTCTCCTAAGCATAGGAGCCTGTTTGTTGGTGATGGGATGAGGAAGCAGTGGGGGCTTTGGCACCAGAGGCCTGGGCTCAAATCCTGCCTCCATCATTTAGGGGTTGGGCATCTCCATTCCCTTATCTCTGGGTGGCGAGAACTTCCTAAGTTCTTAGTGTTTGGAAGGGACCCCCTCCATAAAGTGAGGTGCCTCTTGGCCACTGCTCAGCCAGTGGGGGCTGTTCCTAACAGTTGCCTCCTCCGATTGCTGGACTAAGAAATGACACCCTGTCTCCCATTTCTGTGGCACCCCATTCTCAACAGTGATGGTTCTGCCTGTTTTTAGTCACACACACCTGCACACTTCAAAGGACTAAAAATGGACTCAGTTTTCTTTCTTTCTTTTTTTTTTTTTTTGAGACGAAGTCTCACTCTATCACCCAGGCTGGAGTGCAGTGGCATCATCTTGGCTCACTGCAACCTCCGCCTCCTGGGTTCAAGGGATTCTCGTGCCTCAGCCTCCCAAGTAGCTGGGACTACAGGCATGTGTCACCACACCCAGCTAATTTTGTATTTTTAGTAGAGGTGGGGTTTCACCAGGCTGGTCTCAAACTCCTGACCTCAAGTGATCCTCCCACCTCAGCCTCCCGAAGTGCTGGGATGACAGGTGCGAGCCACCTCGCCCGGCCTGGACTCAATTTGGATTGCAATGCCCCACAATGGTGACCTCCCTCTTCTCTGTTAATGCATCCTCTTCCCTCTTGCTTAAAAATTTCCCCAGTGCCGTGGCATCTTACCTCCTGCTGAAGTGTGTGCTGATGCTTTGCCGGGGGCTGGACCCCGTCCCTTGGAGCCTGGCCCAGGCCCTGCCTCCCAGCGAAACCCTGGCCGCCTTTCCAACCTCAGAGGCTCTATCTCCTCCCAAACCCTGTAGCTCTTCCAGTTGCTGGTCACTGACTTCCATTAATCGGCCCGGTGGCCTTGCCTGCCAGGGGGACCGTGAGGTGAGGGGCCGTGTCCTCCGAGTGGTCTCTTTCTCTAGGGTGCTGGGGACCCAAGAAATGCCTGGTCGTTTCTCATAGGTTGATAAGGAAAATGAGGCCTAGGTAGGGACAGGCAGGATTTCACCTGAATTTACAAGATGATGCAATGGAAGAGTCTTCAGTATATTTTCACGTATTTTAGAATTGAGTTACAACATTCATTTTGGTACTTTCTCTGTGTTCTCCCCATGTGTTAAAAAGCAGCTTAAGGCCGGGCGCGGTGGCTCATGCCTGTAATCCCAGCACTTTGGGAGGTCAAGGCGGGTGGATCACGAGGTCAGGAATTCCAGACCAGCCTGGCCAACATGGTGAAACCCCGTCTCTACTAAAAATACAAAAATTAGCTGGGCGCAGTGGCAGACGCCTGTAATCCCAGCTACTCGGGAGGCTGAGGCAGGGGAATCGCTTGAACCCGAGAGGCGGAGGTTGCAGTGAGCCAAGATTGTGCCATTGCACTCCAGCCTGGGCGGTAGAAGGAGTTTCCAGCTCAAAAAAAAAAAAAAAAAAAATGCAGCTTAAGTGCTGGTTTAGCGCCTGTAATCCCAGCACGTTGGGAGGCTGAGGCGGGAGGATCACTTGAGCCCAGGAGTTTGTGACTAGCCTGGGCAACATAGCAAGAACCCGTCTGTACAAAAAATAAGAAAAATTGGCCAGGTGTGGTGGCGTGCATCTGTAGTCTCAGCTCCTTGGGGGCTGAGGCTGAAGGATTGCTTGAGTCCAGCAGGAGGTCAAGGCTGCAGTGAGCTATGATCAAGCCATTGCACTCCCGTCTGGGTGACAGAGTGAGACCCTGTCTCAAAAAAAAAAAAAAAAAAGGGAAACAAGAAAGAAAAAAGCAGCTAAATTCTGCTGGAAGTGTGCAGTAAAGCACAAGTTTTCAGCCATCAACGCAGGGAGCCGTTAATCACGACCCATAATAACCAGAATGTTATTCCACGGTTGCGGTTTGTTTATTTCATTAGAGTTGCGTCTTCACCTATTTCCCTCCCTACTCTTAATTGTTTATCCAAGTTAGTGTTTTCCATTCTTTCACTGAAGGCTCTAAAAATGGTCCCGTCAAGAAGTCTGGTAGATAACGGAAGACGAAGTGGACTTTACAGAAAGATGAATTTTCTTCCCTAGAGCTGGAAAACCCTTCAGCGTGTCATGCGTTCCCCAGCCAGGACAGACAAAGCCACGCAATCTGTTTCCTGCAGGCCCAGAGGGGAAGGCTTCCTCCTTGTGGTTAGTGACTTCAAAAGCTGTCCTCACTAGAGCAAGTCCAACTCTTCCTCTAGTTCTGATGACCTCATGGCAGCCAACTGAGCTGCTGAATGCTGTTTTTTTCTACACAGAAACCCTCCCGACTTTCACGAGGAGTTGACAGGTTTTCCTCTTCACTCGGGCTCCCTCGTCATCATTAAACTGAAACTGCTTTCTTGTAGCCAAATTCTGTGGTCCCTTTTCGGCCTCGGCCTCCTTGACCTCTCTGTGTCCCCACCTTGGCTCTCCCACGCCTGCCAGCCGTACCACAGGCCCCGGGTGTGAACCCTCCCTCCGTGGTCATGCAGCCACGCCTCTGCTCAAGCTGTGCCTCCTCCTGGGCGCACCCTCCCTCTCCCATCCTTCAGCCTCTGAAGTCCTGCCCAGCTCCGGTTCCTGTTTCTGTTAGGACGAGGCCCTTCAGATCCTCTCCAGCAGGTGGACTCTGTCCTGCCCCGTACCACCCGCCGCGGGCCACTTTTGGGCCTGCGCCATGTTCCTGCCCTTACCCCGCCCGGTGTTAGCGTCACGTGGGTCCTGATGTCCTCCCTCTCCCAGGCCTCTGCTTATCTGATTGGGGGCTGTGCTTGACTCTGAAACCCGGGCACCTCCTACAGGGCATTTTGCCTGTCACAGGCCTAGCATTCAATACCTATCATATTTTTGAAATATCTGCAGAAATAAAAAGAAATAACTATTTTCTTCTTCAGGAGTTAAGATGCATGGCCACCAAGTACTTTTCAATACATAAAATATGTTTTCAGCACAGAAAGGCCTTTCACCGCTCTTACTTACATAGTCTACTTTTGGTATGATGGGGACGGATGAAAAATGAGGACTGTAGGCCTCCGAAATCAGCTGTTTTGAATTAAAGAAAGCAGCGCACGCTTTGAGTCAGGTGAAGCGAGGATGGGGTTTCACCCGTCGAGGATGAATTTGCTGGGTTACTTTAAACTGGAACTGTTCTTTTCAGAAATGAGTGAAGCAGGAAGGGAAAGACGGAGCTTGTCTGGCTGGGTCGGATGACCCCCTTTGCCAGGCCGTCACCCCTCTAGGTTGACTTAGCTCAGAATAACTTAGCTGTGCTATAGCTTTGCATAATTGCAAGGAGCTTTGTTTCGTTTTTTTTTTGCAGGGAATTTTTTTCCCCCCTTAGCTCTTCCTCCTGGTGTATTTGTAGAAATCAGCTTCATCATGGTCATTTAACAGTAAGGGCTGGGGGTGGTGGCTCATGCCTGTAATCCCAGCACTTTGGGAGGCTGAAGTGGGCGGATCACTTGAGGTCAGGAGTTCAAGACCAGCCTGGCCAACATGGTGAAACCCCGTCTCTACTAAAAATACAAAAATTAGCCGAATGTGGTGGCACGCACCTGTACTCCCAGCTCCTCGGGAGGCTGAGGCAGGAGAATCACTTGAACCCAGGAGGCGGAGGTTACAGTGAGCCAAGATGGTGCCACTGCACTCCAACCTGGGCAACAGAGTGAGACTCTGTCTCAAAAAAAGAGAAAACAGAACATACTATTTTTGTTGTTTCTGAGGAGTAGGGTTTCTTACCAGGGAACCTGCTTTAAAAAAATGCAGTATGTAGATTCCTTAAGAATAAAGTTAAGCAGCAGCTAACCAAGCACATGGCTAAAAACCCGGCCAAGAGCATTGTAGTATCTGGTTTTGGGGTTGGTGGTGGGGATCCCATTTTAGAGGCCGACTTTGGTTTGTGTTGGTTAGGTTTTACTTTCTTAGGTCTCAGCTCACATGTCCCCTTCTCAGAGGAGCCATCCTCACCCATCCCTTCTTGGTCCCTCCCGCCTTCCCTGACTTTTTCTTCTTCAATGACTTATCTGCACATGATCCCCTACTTATAAAACCTGTGTCTTCCACTCCTCTCACCCGAAAGAATGTTTGAATTCTGAAAACAATGACTTTGTTCTTAGCACCCACAACAGCAAATGCTCAGTGAGCCCTATGTTGAGTGAGTTAGTTGTGAGCTGTGGTGGTTTAGTGAGGGTATACTTTGGCCCTTAGAATGGGAATGCCTTTTTTTTTTTTTTTTTTTTTTTTTGAGATGGCGTCTTGCTCTGTGGCCCAGGCTGGAGTGCAGTGGCACGATCTTAGCTCACTGCAACCTCCGCCTCCCAGGTTCAAGAGATTCTCCTGCTTCAGCCTCCTGAGTAGCTGGGATTACACACACTCGCTACCATGCTTGGCTAATTTTTATATTTTTAGTAGAGACTAGGTTTCGCCATGTTGGCCAGGCTGGACTCAAACTCCTGACCTCAGGTGATCCGCTTCCCTCGGTCTCCCAGGGAATGGCTGTTTAATCACAAGAAAGTCTTCCCTTCATGCGTTGTGAAAACCAGCAGTATTTTAATTGAAGAAATCCGGTATTGTTTGGCTTTCTAGATTTGGAAGTAGGTCAGGTGGCTAATGATTGAAAATGGACCGGCAACCAGAGGGCCTTTGGAAACTCTAGCTCGACTTCAGGCTACAGTTTTGTTTATGCCCTTGTCACTAAAGGCACTGCCCATGAGAGCTGGGTTTGCAGTCCCTGCTGAGCCTGGGGTTGAGAGCAGAGCCCTAGAGTAACTCAGCAAAGGCATCCCTCCCTGCATCTGAGCTGGGGGAGAGGCGGCTTATGATTAACTCAGCGATGTCTCAAATGCCATTTCTAGAGGCTGAACACATTAACTTTTAAAAAATGATTTAAAAATTACCAATTGACCGTATCCGGGGCTGAACCTGCGTGATTCAGCTTCTTTTAAAAATATCTTTTCTCAACAAATTGCTTCCTTAACATTTTAATTTGTTGATCATCAAGGAAGCTTGCCAAATATTAGCTGTTCTTTTCCATTTCCTACCGCCTCAAGCTTCCCGTATTTGGCCTATTTCAGTGGAGCTGTAAGGTCACTCCCTATTTTTCTTCCCAAATAACTGTATTTATTACTGTCAGGTATTGGCGGGTTTGATCCAGCTGTCATCAGAACGTTTGGAAATACCGTTTTTTGCCAGAATGCTGATTTAATGATCTCATACTGACATGGCTTGTTCTCTCTGCAGACTTGATAACTTGTTGAATATGTTCCCTCTTCTTATTGAGCAATGGTGCTTTTTGAAAATTTTTCCCAGCCAGAAGGCTTCATGGGTAGTATCTTTAAGATCCTAGCAGAAGGTTGCTTTTCTCTCTCTCTCTCTCTCAGTCCTTTCTTTTTCTCTTTTCTTTGCTTCTTTCCTTCTTTCCTTTTTCTTTCTTTTCTTTCTTCTCTTTCTTTCTCTTTTCTTGGCTTATTTCCTTCTTTCCTTTGTCTTTCTTTGCTCCTTCCTTCCTTCCTTTTCTTCCTTCCCCTTTCTTTTTCCTTCCCTCCCTCCCTCCCTACCTTCCTCCCTTCCTTCCTTCCTCTCTCTTTCTGTCTCTCTGTCTCTGCCTGCTTTTTCCTCTCTCTCTCTGTCTCTCCCCCCTTCTCCCCTCTCCTATCCTCTTCTTCCTTTTTTCTTTTTTTGGAAGGCCCAGATTAGTAGCAGAGACTCTCCTTGAAGGGGATAGATGCATTGTTGCTGTTTGGTATTTTGAACAGATTCTTAAGAAAATGTTTTCCTGGTGGAAGATTTCAAACACACATGAGGTGAGAATAATGAACCCTGTGTGCTGCCCCCAGCATGATCAGTTCCAAACTATTGGCCTGTCTAGTTTCATCTCCGCCCCTGCCTACTCCTGGAATTTTGAAAAGGACATCATATTATTTTCTCCATAAATATTTCAGTATGTATCTCTAAAAGATAATGTCACTTCGAAAAAAATACCTAATACCACGATCACACCTAAAACATAAACAAATAATATGAAGGATGAGTTTCTGCTGTGTGGCATGGCAGAATGATGCTCTGTGGGGTCCCAGGGGAGAGGTGAGCTAAGTTCAGTGTGTCACCTGCTGTCACCTGCCATCACCTGTCCCAGGGCCTGGGGCTAGCCACTGCTCTTTTGTGAGCCTCAGTTTCTTCATCTATAAAACTAGAGGATTGTACTAGTCTGTCTTTCTTTCCTTCCTTTCCTCCCTTTCCTGTCCTGTCCTGTCCTTTCCTTTCCTTTCTCCTCTCTTTTATCTCTCTCTCCTTCCTTCCTTCCTTCCTTCCTTCCTTCCTTCCTTCCTTCCTTCCTTCCCCTCTCTTCTTCTCTCTTTCCTTTTTTTTAAAGAGACAGAGTCTTGTTGTGTCACCCAGGCTGGAGTGCAGTGGTGCAGCCATAGCTCACTGCAGCCTTGACCTGGTAGTCTCAAGTGATCCTCCCACCTCAGCCTGTGAGGTTCCGGGAACACAAGTGGGCAACACCATGCCTGGCTAATTTTTAAATTTTTTGTAGAGACAGGCTAGTCTTGAACTGGCCTCAAGCGATCCTCTTGCCTCAGGCCCCCAAAGTGCCAGGTTTATAGGCTGAGCCACTGCACTAGTTTTTTTTGTCTCTAGAAATCTGCATCTCTGAATGTGTTAGGTCCTGACCTGCTTTAGAACGGATCTCAGCCACCCTGCTCCTTCGAACCCACATTTCTGCCCCATGTCTGCTGGTCGCAGGAATTGGCACATTTTCCTTTAGCTGCGCCCACCAGTCCTTGCATGCATACTCCTGGTCACTTTTTTAATGTCTGGCAGATGGTTTCAAGTGCAATGGCGTCTCTGCGTAATAGTTGATTCTCTAAAGAACAGAGTCTACTAAGTGGAAGCTGCGTTTCCACATTTAGCAGTTAGCTGTTAAGAGCCAGTAACAGGTGCAAATTTGCAACCCGTTTTTTCCCCAATCTTTTGGAATGGAAATGGTTCAGTCATTTGAATTTAACAAACTGCCTGCCTGGCATGCACTGCAGATGCTGGGCTGCAAAGCTGGTTTTGGTGCTGGTTGGCCCCCTGGGTGCCCCTGTCTACTGAGGGTGGGACAGGCGGAGGACTGGGGGCTCAGTGCTGCAGGGGCACATGTAGGTGGGGTGGGGTGGGGTGGAGAAGAAGTCCTGACCAGTCCTGATTTGGTGGTGCTGGTGCTTATGGGCTAGTGAGATTTCTGCATGCCCAGGCTGGCTGGTAGCCATGTGTCAGTCACTCATAATCCCAGTACCAGAGTTATCATCACCCCTAACTTTTTTTTTTTTTTTGAGACGGAGCCTCACTCTGTGGCCCAGGCTGGAGTGCAGTGGCACGATCTCGGCTTACTGCAACCTCCACCTCCCGGAGTCTCACTCTGTGGCCCAGGCTGGAGTGCAGTGGCACAATCTCAGCTCACTACAACCTCCACCTCCCGGGTTCAAGCGATTCTCCTGCCTCAGCCTCCCACGTAGCTGGGATTACAGGCGCCTGCCACCATGCCCGGCAAATTTTTATATTTTTAATAGAGATGGGGTTTCACCATGTTGGCCAGGCTGGTCTCAAACTCCTGACCTCATATGATTCGCCCACCTTGGCCTCCCAAAGTGTTGGGGTTACAGGCATGAGCCACTGCGCCCGGCCACCCCTAATGTTTTGATTTATTTCCTTTGGATTTTTTTTTTCTCTGAATAAATGGATTGATGATATCTATTGACATAGTCAGAAACTCAAGAAACATCTATGGAGCATCTAGCCATGGAGCAGACACTCCTGTTGGTCTCGGGGGTGTGTGGCGGGAAGGTCAGAGTCCTTCTAGTCCTCCAAGAGCTTCCAGTCTGGTGGGTCCCTAGAATGTAATACATTGTGTGTTGTCGTAGGCGGGACTTGCACGCTGTGCAGTTGGCTTTACGGTTGACACCAGGCCACCAGTGGCCTCCTCCGCCTGCCCTTCCAGCCTGCGGTTGTCCTTCAGCTGCTGCCTGTGAAATGTGATCCTTTCCATAAGTCCCCAGCACAGAGACTGGGAAGGCAGTTTCTAAGAAGGCCCTTCTGTTGGGCTGGCTCAGAACCTGCCCCCTTTCCTCTGACTTGCCTATAAAAAGGTGGGTTTTTCCTCCTGCCTATAAAAAGGTGGGATTTCACACTGACATAATTTACATCGAGGGACATATTAAACCTGGTGTAATTTGCAAGTGTGCCCTGAACACGTTTCATCATCAGGCTCGTTGTGGAGACCACGGTGTCCCTTTCCTTCCCATCGTAAGTCCCCGGTGTGTGTGTGTGTGTGTGTGGAAAGTTTAGAGCTCCCAAAGTTTAGAGCTCAGAGAGGATAAAGACCCGTATTACTAAACTTATCAGGAAAATGTGGCTTCATATTATTTTTTTTCACAGCAATAATTGCATTTCATGTATTTTTTTTTTTACTTATTACAGAAAATTTCAAATATATACCCAAACAGAAGAAGATCATGAATGCTTTTGTGTCCATGACTCAGCTTCAATAATAATTATTTACTTGTCGCTGGCCTTGTCTTATCTGTAACTTTCTCATCGCTCACCCGACTTAAATTTTGAAACAAATCCCAGACATCATATCTTTTGCCATCCACAGATACATCAGTGTGTATCTCTAAAAGAGAAGGACTTTGCAAAAAGTACAACCACAATACCATTAGCACACCCTCGAAAAATGACAAAAATTCATCAATATCAGCTATCCAATATCAAACTGCCACTTTCCCACAAATGTCATAATTAAAAAAAAATTTGTTTCAATCAGAACAAGAAAATCCAAGTGAGATTCAAGAGTCCCGCTGGGACTGGTTCATGTGTCTTTGTCTTTTGAGAGTTCTTTTTTTTTTTTTTTCTTTTTTTTTTGAGATGGAGTCTCCTTCTGTCGCCCAGGCTGGAGTGCAGTGGCATGATCTTGGCTCACTGCAACCTCTGCCTCTTGAGTTAAAGCGATTCTCCTGCCTCAGCCTCCCGAGTAGCTGGGATTATAGGCATGTGCCACCATACCCAGCTAATTTTTATATTTTTAGTAGAGACGAGGTTTCGCCATGTTGGCCAGGCTTATCTCAAACTCCTGGCCTTAAGTGATCCACCCGCCTTGGCCTCCCACAGTGTGGGGATTACAGGTGTGAGCCACTGCGCCCAGCCAGGGCTCTTTTTATATTGCAAAACTGAAACTCTGCACCCATTAAACAATAACACTCCATTCTTTCTTCCCCACCATGCCCTGGCAACCATGATTCCACTTTGTCTCTATGCCTTTGACCACTCTAGGTCCCTCGTCTAAGTGGAATCATACAGTATTGTCTTTCTGTGACTGGCTCAGTTCACTTAGCACAGTGTCAAAGTTCCTCCATGTCGTAGCTTGTGTCAGAATTTCCTTTCTAAGGCTGAACAATATTCCGTGGTGTGTGTATACCCCATTTTGTGTATTCATTCATCAATCAGTGGATGCTTGCGTTGCTTCTACCATTTGGCTGTGGTGACACTGTGTGAACTCTGGTGTGTATATATCTCTTCAAGACCCAGTTTTCGTTTCTTTTGAGTTTATACCCAAAAGTGGAATAATATTTGGGTTGCACCATTTTAAATTCCCACCAATGGTGCACAAGGGTTCCAATTTCTCGACAGCCTCGCCAGCATTTGTCATTTTCTGGATTTTTTTTTTTTTGGAGACAGAATTTCACTGTGTTGCCCAGGCTGGAGTGCAGTGGCACAATCATGGCTCACTGGATCCTTGACCTCCTAGGCTCAATCAATCCATCCACCTCAGCCTCCTGAGTAGCTGGGACTATAGGTGTGCACCACCACACCCCACTAATTTTTATTTTTTTTTGTAGAGACGGGGTCTTGCTGTGTTGCCCAGGTTGGTCTTGAACTCCTGAGCTCAAGCGATCCTGCTGCCTTGGTCTCCCAAAGTGCTGGGGTTATAGGGGTGAGCCACCATGCCTAGCCTGGATTTTTTTCTTTTTTAATGGTAGACATCTTAGTGGGTTTAAGGTGGTATCTCATTGTGGTTTTGATTTGCATTTCCCTAATAGATAGTTATTTTTATTTTTATTTAAAGGGAGTCTCGCTCTGTCGCCCAGGCTGGAGTGCAGGGGTGCTATCTTGGCTCACTGCAACCTCTGCCTCCTAGGTTCAAGCAATTCTCCTGTCTCAGCCTCCCGAGTAGCTGGGACTACAGGCGCACACCACCATGCCCAGCTAATTTTTATATTTTTAGTAGAGATGAGGTTTCACCATATTGGTCAGACTGGTCTCGAACTCCTGACCTCAGGTGATCCACCTGCCTTGGCCTCCCAAAGGGCTGGGATTACAGGCATGAGCCACTGTGCCCAGCCTAATAGATAGTTATTTTTAATACTTATTTAAGCTTCATGTTTCAACTGGGGGTGCTTCATGATATATTAATATTTAATGAGCCACCTTAATTATTTCTAAAAAAGTAAAAAAGGGAAATACTATCTCCCACACGGTATTATTCATGATGTATATCTTTTTTTTAAATGTTCTGTAGAATCGGACCAAAATCAGACCAATCCTCTCAGTTTATCACAAAGATACCAAAACCCAGAGAGAATGAGGCTTTGCCTTAGCCTCGGCCCTGGGAGATAGAAGAGGAGCCTGGGGCCCGGGTTCCCCCTGCTGTGGCTGCCCAGTCCTTCCGCTGACACCATTTCGAGGTCCCCTTGTGGAACTTCTGTGGGAGGCCAGGTGCACAAAGTCCGGTTTGTTGAGCTACAGATGCCCGCCAGCAGTTGCTGTTATTATAGACTGGTTGTTCTGATTTGTCAAGAAACCCAGAACAACTGTTTTTCTTCTTTGCAGTGGATGTGTGTGCACATGACCTTTTGAGAACATATTTCCTGATGTGGTGGAGGCACTGATGTTCGTGCAGACTAGCTAAGTTAAATCTTCATTTCTTTCAGCTGAAATTGCCTGGCTGCTCCTTTAAGAAGTGCGCTGTGTGGAGTTATCATGTTTCTCATGCTGTTAAATGTTTACTGGCAATCCTGTCTACTTTAGCGTATTATTGTCAAATGACAAGGGAGTCCCCCGTCAGAGAGCAATGACACAGCCTGTACTTTTGGGGGCAGCCAGCGTCTGAGCGTTTCCACATTCATTCTTACGCAGTTGGTAGGCTCAGGATGTTTGTGAACGCCGAAGGGTGTGCGTGCACCCTGGAGTGTGGAGATACTAGCATGCTATTTAATGATGGCCACCACGGGACGTGCGCACTCATTCATTAAGCTGACGTTTTATGGTTTGTTGAGTGAGAGCAGGCACAATGGTAGGTAGTAGGTACTGGAGCAAATGACTGCACCGGCCCTCATGGGACTTCCATTTCAGTGGATTCAGGGGAAAGCAGCACGTGTTTTTGAGAGACCTTGGCAACGCAGGCGACCTTGACGTCGACCAAAGGAAGAGAGATTTGGAATGCTTGTTTTACAGCCTCCGGTCAAAAAAAATCATTTATTGCAGACTGGAACATTTATTTCAAGGTCTCAAATTAAACTAGAGGAGGCCAGGCATGGTGGCTAACACCTGTAATCCCAGCATGTTGGGAGGCTGAGGTGGGAGGATTGCTTGAGCCCAGGAATTTGAGACCTGTTTGGGCAACATAGTGAGACCCCCATCTCTACTAAAAAAATAAAAATTAGGCTGGGCATGGTGGCTCACGCCTGTAATTGCTGCACTTTGGGAGGCTGAGGTGGGTGGATCACTTGAGGCCAGGGGTTCGAGACCAGCTTGGCCAACATGACGACACCCCATCTCTACTTAAAAAACAAAACAAAACAAAAATTAGCTGAGTGTGGTAGTGCACGCCTGTATTTCCAGCTACTTGGGGGCTGAGGAACTAGAATCTCGAACCTGGGAGGTAAAGGTTGCGGTGAGCCGGGATTGCACCACTGCACTCCAGCCTGGGTGACTGAGTGAGACGCTGTCTCAACAAGAACAAAAACTAACCAGTTGTGGTAGCACTTGCCTGTAGTACCAGCTATTTGGGAGGCTGAGGTGGGAGGATCACTTGAGCACAGGAGTTGGAGGCTGCAGTGAGTCATGATCATACCGTGGCATTCCAGCCTGGGTGACAGAGCAAGACCCTGTCTCTTAAAAAAAAGTTAAACTAGAGTAGATAAATGAGCAGGCATAGTTGTTTGCTGATCATTCACCGTTGAGACAATGAACAGCTCGTTAAATAAATTGTTGGTAACAATGAAATCAGGAGAATTTCAATCCTGAGTCAGTGTACACAATACAAGGCACAAAACGTTGAGTTAAAGGTGGTTCTACTTTGCCCTCTAAGCATTTTATTGACTTCAAAACCTACAAAGGCGGCGCCGTGGCAGCCTTTGGGGGAAACTGACATATAGGAATAAGAAGTTTCAAAAAGTTTCATAGAAGTTGTATTTGGGGCTGGGCACGGTGGCTCACGCCTGTAATCCCTGCGCTTTGGGAGGCCAAGGTGGGTGGATCACTTGAGGTCAGGAGTTCGAGACCAGCCTGGCCAACATGGCGAAACGCCATCTCTACTAAAAATACAAAAACTAACCGGGCGTGGTGGTGCCTGTAATCCCAGCTACTTGGGAGGCTGAGGCAGGATAATGGCTTGAACCTCGGAGGCGGAGGCTGCAGTGAGCTGAGATTGTGCCACTGCACTCCAGCCTGGGAGACAGAGCAAGACTCTGTCTTGAAAAAATAGAAGTAAAAAAAGAGAGAGAGAAAAGCAAATTATCTGAAATCCAGAAAGATCAGAGAAGGGAAGGAATGGCTGGAGTAAGTGTTGATCAGCGGACACACTCAAGCGTTTCGTAATGTGCTCGCCCTGCCCCAGGCATCAAGGGAGGTGCTCACTCTGTGCACTCTGAATCCCACCAGGGGCCCACCTGCCACCCCGTTCTCACCTGTGACCACTCACGGCAGCCACAAGAGGCACAGGTGTTAGGTCTGCCCCAGCCACGACACCTCAGCACGTGGTGTGTGGCTTCAACCAGGTCACCGCGGGCACATTGGGAGGGGAGGGCTTCTGTGCGGCCATGCTTAATAAACAGTCTGCCTGGGAAACTGAGCATCCAAAGTGCCCTCTGAAGGAGCGGGATGCTGCTGCCCGTGGTGGCTCCGTCACACGCATTCTGGAAGGTACCTCCCGGTAAGCAACCTGATGTTTCATCTGTCACTGTTGATGCATCTCCACGTTAGAGAATTAAGCATATGGAAGCAAAACGCCTCAGGAATACAGAACGCATTCATGATCACCATGGAAAATCAAATCAACTCAAAGTCCAAATGCAACTTTTTTTTTTTTTCTGAGACAGGGTCGTGCTGTGTCGCCCAGGCTGGAGTGCAGTGGCACGATCTCAGCTCTTAGTAGAGATGGGGTTTCACCATGTTGGCCAGGCTGGTCTTGAACTCCTGACTTCAAGTGATCTGCCCGCCTTGGCCTCCTAAAGTGCTGGGATTACAAGTATGAGCCACTGTGCCTGGCCTCTCTTTTTTAAAAAAAATAGAGATGAGGTCTCACTATGTTACCCAGGCTGGTCTCAAACTCCCGGCCTCAAGCGATCCTCTTGCCTTCACCTCCCAAAGTGCTTTGATTACAGGCGAGCTTTTCTCTTTTTAAGCCAACTTGTGAGTAGAATCATTCACTTGTGCCTTTAGCTGTTGTCTCTGTGTTGAGGAATCCAGAGTCCAGTCCTTCTAGACTTATCTGGGGACCCGAGTTTCCTTCTGTAGAGTTAAAACCTGTTGCATCCATCCCCAGTCCCTTTACGGCACCTGTGTAGGCCTGTAGTGGAGCTGGCTTTTGTCCTTTGCTGTCCCTGGCTGAGCCTTGGCCTCATCTTGGGCCAGCGCCTCCTCCCCTGGGCTGCTGTGATGTGTTGGCATTTCCTGGGGAGAGTCTTGTACTTGCTGTTTTCTCCTGTCTCAGTCTTTTCCCCCAGGGACCTGGCATGTCTGTGTGTTGGGGACCCTTTGCTCATCTTACACACTGAGGACAGGCACCTTAGCGCTTGGTGCCCTGGGATGGAACAGCCACTGGACAGCCAGCCCTGTGCCCTGTGTCCACTGCAAACCTGATCCTGTTTTTTGGAGCCCCTCACTTGGCAATGAGACCTTCATGGGTGGGGTTACTGAAGCAGGAGTTGGTTTAAGTTAAATACCATCAGCCGCAAAGCTCAGAATGGATGATGAAGTGCTTTAGGGGTTGACAGGGCAGAGCTGGCTGTAGGGAGTGATGGAGAGAGGCTCCCAGGAGGGGAACCCTCTGACGTGGGAGTTAAAGGACTGGGGCCATTTGTCGTGGGGGGATGGGAGCAGTGGCTTGGGAAGGGACAGAACGGGAGCAAGAGGGCCTTGCGCACCGATGCTTTTGAGGACTGAATCTGAACGGGAGAGTGGGGAGAGGGCTGGAAACCTGGGAGGGAACAGGAGAGGAGAGGCCCCTGGATGCCAGCAGAGCTGTAGGCATGATCTGGGCCATGCCCTGGGAGACGCTTCCGCAGGAGATGGTGCGGCTGGGGCGGAGACTTCCTGGCTTCCGAGGGCGGGCGAGGGGGCAAAGGGCCTGGGGCATGGACTTGGGCAGGTAGCAAAGGCCAGAAGGAGTGAGAGTCATTCCACCTGGGATGTGGGAATGGCTGGTGGGGGCAGGTAGGGGGAGACCAGGATGAGCCCCATGTGCGCGTGACCTGTGGCAGAGGGGCTGTGTCAGAGCCCCGGCTGGCGAGAGGAGCATCACTGTGTCCAGAGGACGCGGTGCCTTTCAGACCCCTTGAGTAAGAGACAGAGTGGGTCTGTCCTGTCTGGGCTGAGTTTTCATTGCCCAGCACAGTGCCTGGCACACAGTAGGTGCTTAATAAACACGTGGACTGAACACAAGAGGTTGAGGGGAAAGGTCGGAATTGGCCACAGGTCTCCTAATGCCTCGCATGTGCGTCAACGCATCTCTGAGGATGGAATTTAAAGGCAAGAGCTGGAGGCCCAGGGCTGAGGCTGTGGGGTGAGCACAGCATTTGCGGGGCGCGGGAAGGGAGTGGCTGGTGGGGCGGGGGAGGGAAACCAGCACGTTAGAAGGTCAGTCAAGGTCAGGCGGCCAGCAGGGCGGGAGGAGGCGTTGGTGTGCACACGCGGGGAGCCTCCGTGTCCTCAGGACACCATGGAAGACGGCAGGACACACGTGCGAGCCACAGCAGGTGGGCGGGAGCTCACAGGCTGCAGAGGAAGCGCAGGGGAGGCGCAGGGGAGGCCAGGCTCTGGCGTTTCCCAGGAATGTAAACCCGGTTTCAGCTTTCCCCGTGGCTCCCCTCCGCCAAATCTTAAATCCTCTTGTTCCTCTTGTTAAGACGCGCTGCGCCCCTGTGTCCTTATTTCCCACCGTGGTGGGCAGCTTGTCTGCCATCCCCTTCCAGGTGCCCCGCAGAACCACCACCCTTGGGAAGGCGGCTCCTCGTGCCCCCCCTCTTGTGCCTTCCCTCCCCAGTGCCTTTTCTGACCCCCTCCTGAGACCGCCTCCCTGTGGGCCATTTGAGCACCTGTAGCTTTCCATCCGGTGTCTTCACCCCTTTGCTCTTTGTAGCTGTCTCACCCCGCTGCAGCTTGTGAGGCCACGCAGGCCCTGATGTTTAGTGTTTTTTTTTGTTTGTTTGTTTGTTTTAAAGACAGCATCTCCCTTTGTCACCCAGGCCGTTGTACAGTGGCACCATCCTAGCTCACTGCAGCCTCAACCTTCTGGGCATAAGCAATCCTCCCACCTCAGACTCCTGAGTATCTAGGACTACAGGCTCTTGCACCCACCACACCGGGCTAATTTTTGTATTTTGTTGTTGTTGTTGTTTTGTGGAGACAGTGTTTCACCATGTTGCTCAGTCTGGTTTCGAACTCCTGGCCTCAAGCAATTCACCCGCCTTGGCCTCTTAAGTACCGGGATTACAGGCATGAGACATTCCCTGATGTTTAGTTTTAAAGAGGGGGTGGTGCTATTTATCTCCAGGCCCAAAGCAGGGCATTCTTTCCTTAGGATCTGCGATACTCCAGTCAAGGCTGTTTCTTTTCTGCCTTTTGTAAAACTCTTGTCTAGAAATTAATGGATGAGGGAAGCTAGGGACTCTGCTCAGATTATTTCTTGTGAAAACCTCAAGAGTCTGAATTTACAGGGAAATCTTACAATTAGCTCGATGTGGATTACAGAGCGGCAAACAACCTTAAGTGGCAGAGCTGGTTCTGCAAGATTTTTCCAACCCTTTGTGGTCTAGTTTTCATTTTTCCCCTTTTAAAGTTGTTTTCAGCTAAAGCTGTGAGGACAGTATAGAGTTTTGCCTTGTAAAATTGGTAGTGAGTAATTTTAGAATAGATGCTTATGAAGTCTGTAAATAAATAGTAAGGCGCCTTGCCTAGTTCCACGCACATGTCAGTTTCGTAACTATCTCCCCAAGCTGAGCTCACCTGCCGGTGCCTTGGATGGACCTAGCCACCAGGGGCTGCAGATGAGTAGGAGAGCCGGTGTTGCCCAGAGCAGGGCGGACACCCCTGTTCCCTGTCATGTTTTCTTCTCAAAACCTGCCGCAGGCCATTGGAGAGCATTCCTGTTGCTCTCTGCACCCCTCTTTCTGAAGCATTTTACTGTGTGATCCTAGCATCCGTGGTTCAGGAGATCCTGCTACATTTTCCTGACTGCCTTGCTCTGCCCAGGAATACCTGGCTCATCAGCAGAATACAGGCCTCTGCTTAACTGAATTTGGTCCTGTAGTGAGGACTAAGAAGTGATGTACTCAGTTACATGATAATTCTAAAAAATAAAAAAAAAGCCTTTTTTTTTTTTTAACACCCATCATAGTGGCAGAATCTTAAGTCTGCGTGTAGAGGGGGTTGGCAGGGCAGTAGAAGCAGGGGGCCCTGTGTCCTGTTGGTAGAAGAGTGAGCAGAATGGCCACTGGAGAGCCACTTGGTGGAGGTGCCTGCAGCACAGCGAGCAGCCTCCTTCCCAGATGAAGCATGCATCTTAGAGGCGACCTTGGGCACGTGCACAGTGAGACAGGTACAGGAGTGTCTGTTGTCATATATTCCATGGGAGTGCAAGAGCCGGAAGGATGCAGATGTGCATGGGTGGTGCTGGCCCCCATCAGGTGGCATCTAGTAGAAGTAAGGGTGGTGGTGGCATGTGTGGTCACCTTGCCAGCGTCGCCTCGCACAGGAAAGGGCTGTTGAAAATTTGTGGGCCGGGTGCCATGGCTCTCGCCTGTAATCCCAGTTCTTTGGGAGGCCAAGGCGGGTGGATCACCTGAGGTCAGGAGTTCAAGACCACCCTGGCCAAGTTGGTGAAACCCTGTCTCTACTAAAAATTAAAAAATTGACTGGGCATGGCAGAGTGTGCCTGTAATCCCAGCTACTTGGGAGGCTGAGGCAGGAGAATCGCTTGAACCCCGGAAGTGGAGGTTGCAGTGAGCCAAGATTGCACCACTGCACTCCAGCCTTGGCGACAGAGCAAGACTGCATCCCAAAAAAAAAAAAAAAAAAAAAAGAAAAGATAGTTGTGTGCAGCGTGATTCTGTGAGTTCAAGATGCAAAGCAATGACTTTACATTATTAAAGATCTAGCAGACATAGAAGGATATTTTATTTATTTATTTATTTTTGAGACAGAGTCTCTCTCTGTTGCCCAGTTTGGAGTGCAGTGGCATGATCTTGGCTCACTGCAACCTCTGCCTCTTGGGTTCAAGTGATTCTCATGCTGCAGTCTCCCGAGTAGCTGGGATTACAGGCGCCCATCACCACGCCCGGCTAATTTTTGTATTTTTAGTAGAGACGGGGTTTCACCATGTTGGCCAGGTTGGTCTTGAATTCCTGACCTCAAATGATCCACCCACCTTGGCCTCCCAAAGTGTTGGGATTACAGGCATGAGCCACCGCGCCCGGCCCATAGAAGGATTTTTTTGGGGGGAAAGAATCTGTAAAGTGATTATTTTGGAGGTGGAGAGGAGAAAATGAGACTAAAGAAGATAGAGTGGGGGCTTCTATGATAATGTTTTTTTTTTTTAAATAGATATGACAAAATGATAAAATTTGGTAAAGCTATGTGTTAGGTACATAGGAATTTATACTTTTCTGTATGCGTGAAATATTACGAAAAAATAAAGCCACATACACTATCTGTTTTTGTGTGTGTATGTGTCAATAGGATTTAGGCCTTTTTTGCACTTCTAGGTTAAAGTTTTCAAGATGAGGGTATTTTTTCCCCCTCTCTGTTAGAGAATACTAAAGTTATATTGGTTTTATTTTTTATTTTATTTATTTACTTAGTTTTTACAATGTACCATTTTAATCATTTGGGTATCCTTTTTAAAATCTCTGAGCTTTTTTATTTTTTATTTTTTTTGAGACGGAGTCTCGCTCTGTCACCCGGGCTGGAGTGCAGTGGCCCGATCTCAGCTCGCTGCAACCTCCGCCTCCCGGGTTCAAGTGATTCTCCTGCCTCAGCCTCCCGAGTAGCTGGGATTACAGGCATGCACTGCCATGGCCAGTTAATTTTTGTATTTTTAGTAGAGACGGGGTTTCACCATGTTGGCCAGGATGGTCTTGATCTCCTGACCTTGTGATCCTCCCATCTAGGTCTCCCAAAGTGCTAGGATTACAGGCGTGAGGCACCGCGCCCGGCCTCAGCTTCTTCTTTTTTTTTTTTTAAAAAATTTTTATTTTAAGTTCCATAGTACATGTGCAGGATGTACAGGTTTGTTACATAGGTAAACGTGTGTACCATGGTGGTTTGCTGCACCTAGGTATTAAGCCCAGCATGCATTAGCTATTTTTCCTAATGCTATCCCTCCCCCCACCCCATATGTTTTATTTTATTTTTTATAGAGACAGGGCCTCACTATGTTGCCCAGGCTGATCTCAAATTCCTGGCCTAAAGCGATCCTCCCACCTCAGCCTCCCAAGGGGTGAGCCACCATGCCTGGTATTATGTTGGCTTTAATTATATTTGTGGAAGAACTTCTATGTTCTCTTTCCTTATTTTAAATATTGGGAGGTAGATGAAACATTTTAGGTTTCTCTACATTTGAAGAAGAGGTATATTTTCTTAGGTTCTTCTTTTTGTGAGACAGAGTCTCGCTCCATCACCCAGGCTGGAGTGCAGTGGCACGATCTTGGCTCACTGCAACCTCCACTTCCCGAGTTCAAGCGATTCTCCTGCCTCAGCCTCCGGAGTAGCTGGGATTACAGGCGTGCACTACCACACTCGGCTAATTTTTTGTATTTTTAGTAGAGACAGGGTTTTGCCATATTGGTCAGGTTGGTCTCGAACTCCTGGCTTCAGGTGATCCGCCTGCCTCGGCCTCCCAAAGTGCTGGGAATACAGGCATGAGCCACCGCGTCCTGCCAGGTTCTCCTTTTGATAGAATAATATAGGTACTTGCCTCTGTTTCTATTCAGTATCAGTGAATTATCTACAGGGAAACGAACACAGGAAGACTGCTGAAGTAAAGAGGCCCACAGTGCCTGCATTCCCTTGCCTCATGTAGTCTTAGACTATTCAGGATGCTTTGAAAAGAGTAAACTGTAAATCATATTTCATATTCTCTGGGCCAGGAGTCTGGAATGGTTTCATATTGCCTGTGAAACAAGAGATGCTTCTCAGAATGAGATTTCTGGCTTAATTGAATTAGGATTATTGCAGGCAGGATGGGAGTGAAATGGTACATTCCTTTCATGCCAATTGTGGAGAGGATCTCCGTGCAGGCCGTTGATAGAATAATATCCTGTGCTTCCTTGGTGTCTCTCTCTGAGGAAATAAGGGCTTAATATGTCCTATTCAATTAATCCTCACCGCATCCTTAAAGGTGACTGGAAGGCAGATAGTATTAACTCCATTTTACTTAAAAAGCAGCGGAAACATGGTGATTTGGAACTCCCTGGGAGCCCTCGAACTTTTCTCTAAACTCCACTGGTAGCTGAGGAGCAGGACACACGCACAGAGGAAGGACATATTTATGGCGCATCGCCTTGGTGCCAGGCACCGTTGGGAACTTTTTAGGATCGTAATGTCTTTGAATTCTCAGGACGTTTCTGCGAGGTGGTGGGCGGTATCATCCTGGTTTTTCAGGGAGAAGTCAAGTCACTGGCCCAGGTCCCCAAGCTGGCCAGTGTGGCCCGGTCTGACCCCGAGGTTCTGCCCGGGTTTCTGTCCCTCCAGCCTGGCGTCGTGAACTCAGGGGAAACAGATGGGGAATCTGTTGTTGTAACAAAGATTCTAAGGATTTGAAGCAAAATCAACACACTCAGTTGTAGAGGGTACCACGTGGTTGATACCATTGAAGACAATTGCACCTAAATGAAATAATTTGATGGCGTGGAGTCCAGTTTCAGAGCGTTTGCATCACACCTTCTGACACCAGGCTGGGGGGCCGCCCGTCCCAGAGCATCGAGGACAGACACCGCTGCTGTTAGACCTCATTCCACCCCTTTAGTGGGGACCCACCGCGCGCCGGCCGCAAGACTATTTTAATTTGTAACAATTCTGCTTGATGACAGGAAGACGTCAAAAAGGAGAAATCAGGCTAACTGGGGCTCCTTGTCCACTTGGGGGGCATGTCTCAGTGTCTTGCCTGGGGCCTTGTACACACCCTCTCTTACCGGGAGTAAAGTGAGGTTTAGAAAGATCACCTTTGTCCTGGGTCATTCTTCCTTAAATCACAGCTAGGATGCAAACCCAGACCTCTCTGATGTCAGTTTGCAAGCTCTTTCAGGTACCGTCAGCCACATGCCAGGCCTTCAGTGGGGTGATGTTTTTTGTTGTTTTTAGAAAATACTGCTATTCACTCATGGGAAATAGGGACGAGGGCTTAGATTTCAGCTGCTTTGCATTAGACAATGATTTCTGTTATTATAAGCAGAGCTCTCTATTAACCAAAAACACTTGGCTGTTAGACATGGTGTTTAATTGCTGTTAGAATGTATTTTTGTCACGCTGCCCTATAATAAGCCAAAGAACTGTTTGTGCCAAACAGTGAAGGGAAGCTAGGGGAGGATGAAAACCGTGCTTGCTACTCCACCTCCCTTCTTTCGAGGTCGTGGTGTTTTGTTTGCTGTTTTAGCTGTGGTGTGTGCGTACCACTCGTACCTTTCACAGGAGGACACCTCATCTGAATACCAGTCAGGACCTGAGATGCGTTGAGCCCCTCCCCACAGTGCCCACGGGTAGGTGCGCCGCTCTCTGCCCCTTCCGGGAGCTCTGCTTTTTCTACCTTTAGAGATTTCTTTCATCCTCTATTACGTAGGCCTGACTTTTTGCCTAATAAAGGAAAAACAATCATCTATTTAGCACTCTTTTTTTTTTTCCAAAATGGAAATGACTTTCTCTCTGATTTTTACAAAGCAAAAAATGAGAGTAAAGATTAAGAAACTACAAGAAATTATGGTGAAGGGAGTAAAGATGGCCATGAATCCTATGACTGCCGATGGTTTGGTCCCAGGATGCATTATTCAGATATTTTCTCCCTGTGGGCTTATGTAAACAGAAAGCTAGGTGAGTGGAAGTAACACGTCAAATACTGATTTGTGGCTGGGTGCGGTGGCTCACGCCTGTAATCCCAGCACTTTGGGAGGCCGAGGTGGGTGGATCACCTGAGGCCAGGAGTTCGAGACTAGCCTGGCCAACATGGCGAAACCCCATCTCTACTAAAAATAAAAAATTAACCAGGTGTGGTGGTGCACGCCTGTAGTCCCAGCTACTCTGGAGGCTGAGGCAGGAGAGTCGCTTGATCCTAGGAGGCGGAGATTGCAGTGAGCCGAGATGGTGCCACTGCATTCCAGCCTGGGCGACAGATTAAAAAAAAACAAAAAACAAACCTGATTTGTAACAATTTTGTGTCCTAGCCTAGAGTTTACCGTGCTATTGAAAATATCTTTCGGCTGGGCGCGCTGGCTCATGCCTGTAATCCCAGCAGTTTGGGAGGCCAAGGCAGGCGGATCACGAGATCAGGAGATTGAGACCATCCTGGCCAACATGGTGAAACCCTGTCTCCACTAAAATAGAAAAAATTAGCCAGGCGTGGTGGCACGCACCTGTAGTCCCAGCTACTCAGGAGGCTGAGGCAGGGGAATCGTTTGAACCTGGGAGGTGGAGGTTGCAGTGAGTTGAGATCGGGCCACTGTGCTCTGGCCTGGCAACATAGCAAAACTCCGTCTAAAAAAAAAAAGAAAAATGAAAAAGAAAATATCTTTCAACGATAGTTTATATATATATACACACACACACTGTATTTGAAGTGACATGTTACATGGTTTTCCACTATATGATTTCTCATATTTCATCAAATTGATCCTCTTGAACTCCTGAACTCAAGTGATCTGCCTGCCTCGGCCTCCCAAAGTGCTGAGATTCCAGGCGTGAGCCACCGCACCCGGCCTCTGATCTTCTTTTTTTCATCTTTTTCCTAGTTTCTGACCTCACTACCACTCTGCACCACGTTGGGATGGGTATCCTTGTACATCCGTGCAGCTTTTCTATGATTTTTAATGTCTGATTATTTTCTTAGGTTAAATTTCTAAAAGTAGAAGTGAACAGCGTGTGCACATTTTTATGACTTTGGGTACATTTCATTACATTACTTTCCAGAAAAGTTGGAACAATTCATAGCAGTAACTGCACTGAATTTCTTGTATTACTTACCTATTTTTAAGCAAGTAATATAATCTCTTGGTTCCAAAAACAAAGCATAAAGAAAAGTCTCCTATCTGCCTACCTCCCCACCCACTGTTGCTGATTTTTTGGTGTGTATCCTTCCAGAGTTTCATTATATACACAGAAACAAATACCAGTGTCACCCTCCTTTGTATGCACATAGTCTAGCGTGCCATGCACACTCTTGTGCAAGTGGCTTTTTATTTTTTTAAATTAACAGGCCAGGTACAGTGGCTCATGCCTGTAAACCCAGCACTTTGGGAGGCCAAGGAAGGCGGATCACTTGAGGTCAGGAGTTTGAGATCAGCCTGGCCAACATGGCAAAACCCCGTCTCTACTAAAAATACAAAAATTAGCTGGGCATGGTGGCGGGCACGTGTAATCCCAGCTACTGGGGAGGCTGAGGCAGGAGAATCGCTTGAGCCCAGGAGGTGGAGGTTTCAGTGAGCCGAGACCGCGCCACTGCACTCCAGCCTGGGTGACAGAACGAGACTCTGTTTCCAAAATAAATAAATAAAAATTAACAGTGTTTCTTACACTTTTCAAATCAGTACATTAAAATCCCTCCAATTGTGTGTTTGTGTGTGTGTGTGTTTATTAAAGTGACACCATTGTTCAATGATATGAATAGGTATATTTTATATACTTGGTTCCATTTTGATAGATATTTGGGTTGCTTCCTTGAAGAATGTTGTGCGTACACCGTTTGACACAGGTGCAAGCTTATCTGCAGGGGGAAGCCGATTTGCAGGACTCATTCCTATAGGGAGAGGGGCCAGGCCCAGGGACTTAAGTGTTTGTGAATTTGTAGGAACTGCCAGATTACCCACACTTAGCAGTTTACACCCCTTCCCTCCAGCACTGGCTGCAGAGAGCCCTGTCCTCCAGGGCCCTAATGCTAATTCTTTCGTGATTGCACTAATTATATGCACAAAAGGAATGCAACAGAACAAAACAAACCACCTGGTTTTGTAGGTGTGGAAGTGCACATTGCAGTAAGGAGTCAATGAAATCGGTTACTGTGGGACAGGACCCTCCCCTCCCCTTGGTTATTTTACTAACTTGGAATAACGCCACTTCCTTGTAGGAAACAGGCAGTGACTGTCAGTGAGTGTGCCCAGGAGAGGGGTGGGTCCTTTTAGAGACCAACCTTGCAGTTAGCCAGCAACAGGCTGCAGCTTAGCTAGATGAAAAGTTAGTTTGAGAAACTGAAGTCATTGCCGCTAAGGCTGGCAAGGTGTGGCTGGGGCCAAGTTGGGGGAATGTCATAGTAGCCGGCCCTGTGCGCCTGAGCCCACAATTACTGCGTCACTGCTGAGGTCTGGCAAAGCTCACCTTGATGCAGTTTTGTTCAAAGCAGTGCGATTTCCAAGCCACAAAACAGATCCTTTTCAATACAATGTGATTGTAAAAATTCTATTAATAAAGAGAAAAAAAGACACACCAGCGGCTTACAAGATCTTTTTTTGTTTTTTTTTTTTTAAGAGACAGAGTTTCACTGTTGCCGAGGCTGAAGTGCAGTGGTATGATCTCGGCTCACTGCAACCTCCGCCTCCCAGGCTCACACAATTCTCCTGCCTGAGCCTCCTGAGTAGCTGGGATTACAGGCGCGCACCACCATGCCGGGCCAATTTTGTATTTTTAGTAGAGATGGGGTTTCACCATGTTGGCCAGGCTGGTCTCAAACTCCTGACCTCAGGTGATCCTCCTGCCTGGGCCTCCCAAAGTGCTGGGATTACAGGCATGAGCCACTGCACCCAGTCACGAGATCTTAAAGTAGAAGTAACTATGGTATTTTTTTCGAGAATTCTGTTAGGGCGAGAAGCCCATTCGTACTGTGCTGGAACCATCCTGACCCTGTCTGTTCTTTGCAGGAACTCAAACCAATATGCCTAAGTAGCTGAAACTGTTGCATTTCAAAGCCTTTTCAAGCATATCTTGAGGACACTGTTCCCTGCAGCTGAACTGAAGTCTTGATCTGAGCCCAGGAGGAGTCCCTGGGGTTGTCTTGTTGGGGGTGGGGAAGTGGGAATGCTTGCATTCAGCTTTGGGGGACCTTAACCCTTTGCCCCCTCCCCTGTCCCCCCTTCACATAGCTTTAACATGAAAGTCTTTCTGTCTGTCAGATCTCCCCTGTACAAAGAGTGGTCTACTCTAAAAATTGCTTTGAAATTGGAATGGACCCCTCCCTCTCTTCTATTTTAGTTCTAGTTTCTAGCTCTTTAAAATAATGCAACTTTTCGCTTTATTGTTCTAAATCAATGCATTCTAGCCGTTGGCTGTCCCAGTTGCTTCCCTGTGGCTGGGAGCCCCTCTCTGTGGTTGAGGCTGGTCTTACCATTGCTCCAGTTGTCTTCCACCTTCTGGGGCTTATTTCCCCTGCCCTGGAGGCCTGAGGCCAGCCAGCCAGTGTGGTGTGACCCCCCTGACAGTGGGCTCTCCCAGCTGGCCCAGTTGAGGATGGTCAGTTCCTTTTGTGGCCTTGCCTTCTTGGGAGATAAAAGTGGCCCCCTGGGTGCTGTGCGGCCCGCCCGCAGGGTCCTTGGTGGAGCTCCAGCATTGATTCCTGCAGGTTCAGCTCCTGCCCCAAGGCAGCGTCCAGCTGGCTGAGTGGGGTTCTCCCAGGGTCTCTAAGCACGGGACAGCCTGCTTCTGCATGGGGGCGCACAGGGGACCGCAGAGTCACACTCAGACCCTTCTACCACCTCCTGACTTGTGGACTTTGGTGGTGGGTGGCGACAAACTGGAGTCCACTGGGTCTGTGGCAGAGAAAGGTGGCCTTGCTGGGGGCTGGGGGAGAGGAGGCGTTTTTGGATCGCAGCATATACCTTGTCTAGAATTGTATAAAAACCTACAGGAAAAGGCTGATTTTTTTTAAAAAGGCTGTTTTTTAAAAAACAACTAAAGGCACAAAAACTCCAAGTGTGAGAATATCCAGAATGCGTTTATATAATGTGCACCGTTGAAAGGAACATTGAAAAAACAAAAAACTCCGAGGAACAGGCCATTGGGTTTGGAGAAGTTTCCTTCAGAAAGTTCTCTTCCTGCTCGTTCACTGTGGATTAAAGCTCGTTGGCAATTTCGGAAGTTCACGTTCTTGAGACTCGGTGCCTTTGGAACAATGGCTCACAATGAGGACGGTGTGCGTTCCCGGCAAGAATGAGTGGTGGGGGCTTTTCTCCTTATCACCCGTTCCCCAGACCCCTCTCATCGGCCTCATAAAGAAACAGATGGTGCATCAGGAATAGCTCAGAAATCACGTTGGCTCCTGGCTGTATAAAGAGTGGGAACTGGGATCATAAACATTTGAAATCTCCTAGGAAAGGACAATGATTCCCTCAATGAAATATTGATGTAAAGGGAGCATTTTAAAAGGCAGAAATGATGAACCTGATTCAGGTTGAAGCTGGTAGTGTACTTTAACCTTTTTGAGAATTGTTAATTTAAAAGCAAATAGAATGAAATATAGACTATAAAAGCAGATTAAATCATTTTTATGCATCCTGGGTTTTTTGGTGTCACGTGACAGGAAGAGTTACTACAAAGAAGACCAGGTTTTGGAAAGACGGTGGGGTTCACGTGATGAAACACAGGCCATGACCCCTTTAGGAATTGGATGGAAGCCAGCCAGGCCAGGCCCCCCACCCCCAGGTCCTGGGTTGGGGCTCTGTGGGCCCAGGGAGTCCTCCAGAACCAAATTCTCCACTAAGAGCAATTTTTAAAAGAGCAGCTGCCCATCCCATGTCCAATTAGAGTGAGCAGATGTGTAAGAAACATGTCTTTGATTGATTTTGGGGGAGCCCCCCGCAGTTTGATGTTTTGCTTGGAGGTAGGGGAAACGGGGTTACAAGTATCTACCTGTAGGAATAAACAATTCTTTTGAAACATCAGTAGGGAAGAAAGAAAAAAAAAGGCAGCTTAAGATTTATCTAAAAAGGAAGTGGAAAGTTAAAGTTGCTGGAGATCTCATTACTGTCTGTCTCGCTCACCGTAATTAAAAAATGCCTGAATGATCTTAATAACACATGATTCAGCTGACAAGCACTAATTGCCCTGTATCAGGCCAAGAGAAGATGAATGTTGTCAAGAAAACCACAAGTCAGACAAGCTGATTCTCTGTGAGTCTGACACCGTGTTCCCATGTACAGACCAGTTTTTACTGGAGTTCTTCCAGCATCAAAAGCAGCTTCTTACCTTCCCATTAATTTTCATCGCTGGCAGGCCCGAGTTGTTTGCGATACACTGACTACCTCCCTTGATTCCTCCTCGCTGGCTCAGGAGCTTGGGTCTGCAGACAAAATGTAAATATGTTTCTTGCTCTTATCTTTGTCCTTTTTCAGAGAAGAAATCTGTTCCCGTCCAATACGAATGCCCTGGTGGGCTTGTCAGTAAATTACATGGTATTTGGGAATTGATTTTCTGACGCCACCGATTTGTCAAGAACTTATCCTGCCTTTTCAGCGATTTGACAGCACCTGTTGGGCTGTAGGGCCATGTGATTGGGCAGTTCTCCTGCCGAGAAAAAGGGCACTGATGACTTTTTGTCACTTGGGCATCCAGAAACCTCCTTGAAGGTGGAGGTTATTGAGGGAGGAGGCAGGAGTGAAAAAATGCTATTGGCTTATTCCTGTGCTTTTATAGAACAGCCGAACCATTCTATGGCAATAAAACAGAATCACAGGGCAAGGTGCAGTGGCTCACACCTGTCATCCCAGTATTTTGGGAGGCTGAGGCAGGAGGATCGCTTGAGCCCAGGAGTTTGAGACCAACCTTGGCAACATAGTGAGACCTTGTCTCTACCCAAAAAAAAAAAAAAAAAAATCAGCTGGGCTTGGTGGTGCACACCTGTAGTCCCATCTCTTCAGGAGGCTGAGGTGGGAGGATCGCTTGAGGCTGGGAGGTGGGAGCTTGCAGTGAGCCATGATCACACCACTGCACTCCAGCCTGGGCAACAGAGTGAGATCCTATCTCAAAAACAAACAAACAAAAAAGGAACTTGTTTCCTAGCAAGAAGCAGATGAGGCTGGTGAATAAGCATACCACATAAGTAAGTAATCCACTAACTTAGGGAATTTCGTGACCAGTCATCAGCACGCCCTGTTGCGAGGGGGACGGCTGACCAATAGGATCATCTCAGAGTCACCCTCACACAACTTGGCTTAGCCTAGTTGGCAAAAGTGTCTCTTCAGAGACCTACCCTCCTGGAATTGAAATAAAATGAAAATTTGTGATGACGATCAGCTACTGTCAGTGTGACTTAGGTGTAGAAATTAAAAAAGAAAAAAAGACCACTCTAAAGGCATTTGTGCATGAAGACACCTACAGAAATAAAGCCGGGGTGCTGTTCTTGGTCTTCATTCAGGCTAGCACCTCTCATCACCTTTTCACTTTGGAGCTCAGGGCCTGGTTCACTCAGCAAGTGAGCGGCTCACACAGTAGATGCTCTGCACACAGTAGTAGGTACTCAGAATATAGCAGCTGTTGATGTACATGTTTCCAGAGGGGCCAACACAGGAATCTGCACGTGTGTCCTTGCTTTAAGCCCAGCCCCTCTCTGTGGGCGTGGGATGGAGTCTTCCTTTCTTGGTGACCGGCGCCCTCTGGGGTCACTGGAGGCCTGGACTTCCCCACTGGCCCAGTGACCTTGTTTCCTTGTTCCCTGTCTTGCCCAGCCTTGGCTGTCCTGGGATTTGAAAATCTGGGATAAAGCCTTTTTCGGGCCTCTAAGGCCCTGCTGGTTCTGCGTGTTCCAGGGAGCTGCACCTCTGGGTGGTGAGCTGGCCTCTTTGGCATTTGATTTATGTATAGCCCTGAGTCACTGGGAGCGGATCTAGAGTCCAGGCCAGTGACTGATTTCAAACGCTAACACTCTTGGCTCGGGCTCAGGTTTCAAGTCAGCCTCCAAAGGGGATGTTTGCTCATTTCGTCATCTTCCTATCACAGCAATTTTCGTCATATGGAGGGGTGGCACTCATGTACCTTGATGATTATTATTCTTTTAAAAAATGAAGTTATTTATGTTATGGGGTGAGTTCGTCACACAGTCCGAATGTGGAATGTTGCCATCCTTTTCATCCCAATCCTGCCAGTGATTTCTGTTTACAATAGAACTATTGACATTGTATGGGGATGAAACTAGCATGAGATAGTAATTGTTGGCTTGCCTGAGATTTTCATCATATGTACACATAGACAAAACCTGGCTTTAGTTCCTAAAGCTATTGCTATTTATTGTACTTTTATTAGCCAATGTTACAGTTCCCCGTAGCATGCCAGAGGCTATTAAGAAATACAGGGGTCGGGGGCAGGAACGAAGTCCCTGGCCATGGATCATGCAATTGATCTATAGTTATTTTTTTTTCTCTTTCTTTAAATTTTTTTAAATTTTAAATTATTATTATTACTATTTTTTGCGATGGAGTTTCACTCTTGTTGCCCAGGCTGGAGTGCAATGGCATGATCTCCCCCTCCCAGGTTCAAGCGATTTTCCTGCCTCAGCTTCCGGAGTAGCTGGGATTATAGGCGCCTGCTACCATACCTGGCTAATTTTTGTATTTTTAGTAGAGATGGGGTTTCACCATGTTGGCCAGGCTGGTCTTGAACTCTTGACCTCAAGTGATCCACCGACCTCGACCTCCCAAAGTGCTGGGATTACAGGTGTGAGCCACCATGCCCGGCCCAAATTATTATTATTTTTTATAAGACAGGATCTTATCACACAGACTGGACTGCAGTGGTGCAATCATAGCTCACTACAACTTCCAACTTTTGGGCTCAGGTGATCCTCCCACCTCAGCCTCCTGAGTAGCTGGGACAGCAGGTACATGCCACCATGCCAGGCTAAGTTTTAAAATTTTATTTTGCTAGGGGGTCTCGCTGACTTGCCCAGGCTGGTCGTGAACTCCTGGCCACAAGTGATCTTCCTGCCTTGGCCTCCCAAAGTGCTGGGATTATAGGTGTGAGCCATGCTTTTGGCCAATTTTTAGTTATTGTGGATACATAATAGTTGTACATATTCATGGAGTACTTATGATGTTTTGGTGTAAGCATACAATGTGTAATGATCAAGTCAAGGTAATTGGGATATATACTTATAGTTAGCCTACAGTCTTATTGATAATGTTCTCAGAAATTTCTGATTCCAGAGCTCCTCGCTCCTCTCCCATAATTAGATAACGTGTTTTTCTGTCCGGTAATTGCTGTAGTACTCATTTTTAGATGGGGTAGGGAAGGCCATGTGCCATGTGGGGGCCTCATCCCAAAGACCTTGTGCTGTTTGGGACAGGTAATTATTTAAAGCCCCGTGCGAGGTGGGTGGGTGTTAAACTCATGCTCTCCACACCTTCCCAGAGTGCCTGGGAAAGCAGGCTTCTCTAAGAAAGTGGAATAGCGAATAGGCAGTGATCCCTGAGAGAGATACATAATGATTGTCAGTTTCATGGATTACAGATAATTCCGTTTAATGTCCTCTGTTTTTCCTTTTTGCAAATTTCTATGCATTATATAGAACATTGACTTTAGCATAGACAGTGCTAATTCTTGATTTGGCACTTTAATGGGTATTTACACAGTGACACCATAAACATTGGATAAACAGAGGATTTGTTTTAATGAGATCTTCAGTGATTTGAAGCCGTTTCCCCCTTGCCTTCTGGAATCCCCGGCTCCAGTTCTGCCTGGTTTTGGTGATGCTGTCACAGTGGAGGGCTGACTGCAGGCCTTGACTATGAGCCCTCACTCGGCCACCTTTTCATTTCCTCGCTGGGTTCCAGGCTCTTTGAAGCACTCGCCTCCTCCCCTCCCTGCATGTCCTCTGTAGTGCCTATTTCTGTGATTTGCATATGGCGCAAATATTTGTTGAACTGAATTATTTTTACACACAAGCCTTTCATGTGGCCAACATTTTGAGGTCTGTCTCCTTTGGCGGGAGTCTGGAAGGAATCTTCCAGTTCACTAAGAAGTGTTTGATAGCTTCAGGGCAGGCGTGCCCTGATTGGGGCTGGATGCCCTGCCTCCATCCAGAGGCTCTCTGGCCAGGAGGGGAATGAACCAAGTGCCCAGATCCCCCCCCTACAATGTTTATGCAGAGGTGACTGTCACCTGCCAATGGTGACAGTCCACCAGGGAAGTCCAGAAGGCCTTTGGATTAAAGCTACAGGAGAGGCAGGTCCCCTCGCAGGGTCAGAAGGGGAAGAGAGAAGAGAGAGAAAACCAAAGGTGGGAGGTTCAGCTACTCAGGAGGCTGAGGTGGGAGGATCCCTCAAGCCCAGGAGGTCAAGGCTGCAGTGAGCTATGATTGCACCACTGCTCTCCAGCCTGGGCGACAGAGCGAGACCCTGTCCCAAAAAATAAAAAATAAAGATGGAAAGATGGGAGGATTCTCCCCAGGAAGGCCCAGGCCGCAGGGTCCCCTTGTCCTTAAAGGCCAGCTCAGTGAGGCTACAGGTCCCCTTGCCCCAGTTCCCCGAGCACAGAGCAGGCATGGCCTCGGACGACTTCCTCTTTGTGTCTCGTGGACTACTCAATAAATATTAATGTTTTCCAAAGATATCTTGCCCAGCTCTCCCTGACGAGGCTGTTGGCTTGAAGGAATAACAATACTCGTTGCACTCACGGAATATTAAGTCTGTGCCAGGGCCTGTTCTGAGCTCATCACTTGTGCTACTCGGTCTCTCCCCACAAGCTCACAGGGCGGATGCTATTTTCACCGCCGTTTATAGGAGAGGAAACTGAGGCACAGGGTCCTTCAGTGACTGGCCCCCATGAGCAGGCAGCACATCTGGAATTCCAGCCTGTGCAGCCTGGCCCCAGGATCCCCATGCCTCTGTGGGGGACACTCTGGAAGTGACAGGTGAGGCACTTCTTTGGCCTCTCTGGATCTCCTGCTGGCCCTGAATGTGGGTGGTTACCCTTTTGGGGTGCTGTCGGTGCCTCTTAGATGTCTCAGTGACCCTACAGGGTCTGCCTTCCATAGGACTGCCTTTTTCTTTTTTTTTGAGACAGGTTCTCACTCTCCTGCCAAGGCTGGAGTGCAGTGGCACAGTCTCACCTCATTGCAACCTCTGTCTCCTGGGCTCAAGTGATCTTCCTACCCCAGCCTCCTGAATAGCTGGGACTATAGGTGTGCGCCGCCATGCCCAACTAATTTTTTTTTGTAGTTTTTTTGGTAGAGATGGGGCTTCACTGTGTTGCCCAGGCTGGTCTCAATCTTCTGGGTTCAAGTGATCTGTCCACCATGGCTTCCCAAAGTATTGGGATTACAGGTGTGAGCCACTATGCTCGGCCGGCACCCACCTTTTTGTGGACTTTTCTTTGTTGACTTGGCATCCGGCAAGGTGTAGGCTTTTGCCACCAACACGATACCCGTGGGGAGAAGCCCCGTGGCCCCCGTGCCTGCCAGAAGAAAGGCTTAGGTCCCTGCGAGGACCCACACGTGCACTGCATGCCTGGATAGCCCATGCCAGCCTCACTGAGGCCGGATTTAGTTCCTGAGTATGTTATGGAGAAGTGCCCAGAGCAGGGACCGCAGGCACAAGGTGGGCCTGGCCTTTGGAGGAGGCTGGGCACGGCCACCTGCTCCTCCTCTCTCCCGTGGGCAGGTTGGCCTTGTTGCCATTGGAAACTCTTGAGAGCTCACGGGTGTTTTCTGGCCATGTGACCTAAATGGGAGGCTTGCTGAAGGGTAGATGCTGCTTTACCAGCAACAAGAGGAGCCCCCAGACCTTGGCCACAGGATGGCCCCCACCCTGCTGAGCCCCCACTCTTCGCTCCCTGCTCAGCAGAGCAACACATACCATTGCCCAAAGGATGGACCAGGCACAGCGTGGGGCCCAATAGCAAATGTTCTGACGAAGGAGGTCAGTGCCGGACACTGCTGGGCGTTGTTGAGTCCTGGGCTGGCAGGGACAGTTTTGCAGGGACGGTTTGGAAGGGGCTTTGCTGGGAAGGGGGTCTCTAGGAGGGGCAGCCCCTGAATAGGGCAGCCGAGTTGCTGTGACTGCATCTTCCTTTCTTTCCGATGGGGGCAAAACTCACTCTTCTTTTTAACCATTCTCTGTTATCTGTTTTTCTTTTCTTTTGAAACTTTTTTTTTTCTTTCTTTTTTTTAGAAAGAGGATCTTGCTCTGTTGCCAGGCTACAGTGCAGTGGTGTGATTATAGTTCACTGAAGTCTTGATCTCCTGGGCTCAAGCAGTCCTCCTACCTCAGCCTCCTGAGTAGCTGGGACTACAAGTGTGAGCCACCATGCCTGGATAATTTTTATTTTTATTTTTAGAGATAGGGTCTTGCTATGTTGCCCAGGCTGGTCTTGAACTCCTGGCCTCAGGTGATCCTCCTGCCTCGGCCTCCCAAAGTGCTGGGATTACAGACATGAGCCACTGCACCCGGCCATGTCCTCTTTTTCTGATTCGGGAAGATAAGGGCTCCCCATGACACTGGCATCAGCATTGGGAGCATTTCCGTGACCCCAGGGCTGCTGATACACCCTGTGGGCAGGGCAGGACCCACAGCTAAGTCAGTAAAGCACCATCCTCTGGGAGTGGCTGTCATACGACATTTCTTGCTTTTAGGACCATCGGACTGAAAAACCAAATCCTGCCACTGGATCTGGTGATGACGGTGACCTTTTTTTTTTGTTTGTTTGTTTGTTTAGAAGCTTATGATTCATCGGATCTCTTTTGGTTTACGGAAAGCCCAGATGTCGTGGTCCCTCTGCGTGCCCACTCCAGGAGAACGCATTCAATGTCAAGGAACCCTGTAGTGTGCAAAGTTGGATTTAGGGATTTCCCGAATAAAGCTCACTGAGGGTCAATGAGTTCCATAAACATTATTGAGGCCGGGTGTGGTGGCTCACGCCTGTAATCTCAGCACTTTGTGAGGCTGAGGTGGGCGGATCACCTGAGGTCAGAAGTTCCAGACCAGCCCTGCCAACATGGCGAAACCCCGTCTCTACTAAAAATACAAAAATCTGCTGGGTGTGGTGGCACATTCCTGTAATCCCAGCTACTCGGGAGGCTGAGGCAGGAGAATCTCTTGAACCCAGGAGACGGAGGTTGTAGTGAGCTGAGATCGTGCCACTGCACTCCAGCCTGGGTGACAGAGCGAGGCTCCGTCTCCAAAAAAAAAAATTATTGAATGTCTTCCTTGTACCTGACACTGTGCTTTATCCCATTTAATTCCACTGGATAATATGTTAAATTCAGACTTGTTCGTAGATTTATATACATGTACATATCCCTCTTAATACATTGGTTTATTCTGTTTCTCCATGTTCATACCGCCAGCCTGATGCCTCATTTGCACAAATGAATGGATGAGTGAATCCAGCTTATTCTTTTATTTCTCCCTGGGATCTGGTATACAAGAGATGGTTATTTTTTAATTTGAGACAGAGTCTCACTGTGTCACCTAGGCTGGAGTGCGGTGGTGCAATCTCAGCTCACTGCAGCCCCTGCCTCCTGGGTTCATGTGATTCTCATGCCTCAGCCTCCTGAGTAGCGAGATTACAGGTGCATACCACTATACCCAGCTAATTTTTGTATTTTTGGTAGAGTCAGCATTTCACCATGATGGCCAGGCTGGTCTTGAACTCTTGACCTCAAGTGATCCACCTGCCTCGGCCTCCCAAAGTGCCGGAATTATAGGCATGAGCCACCACACCTTGCCAAGAGATGGTCATTAAAGTTGAATTTTGGCACTCCTTGCAGAAACCCTACAAAGTTGGTATCACCTCTATTTTGCATATCAGAAAACTGATGCTGGCCAGGTGCAGTGACTCATGCCTGTAATCTTAGCACTTTGGGAAGCTGAGGCGGGAGGATTGCTTGAGGCCAAGGGTTCAAGACCAGCCTGGGCAACATAACCAGACCCCGTCTCTACAAGAAAATTTAAAAATGAGTTGGATGTGTACCTGTGATCCCAGATACTTAGGAGGCTGAGGTGGGAGGATTGGTTGAGTCCTGGAGTTTAAGGCTGCAGTGAGCTATGATTGCACCACTAAATTCCAACCTGGGCAACGGAGCAAGACCCTGTCTCAAAAAAAAAAAAAAAAAAAAAAGTGCTGAGAGAGAGATCGTTTCCCCTGAGGGTCTTTGGATAGTTTGTAGAAAAACAGTACTGTTCTTTCTAAAGCCCTGTGGCTTTTTCCCTATTCCAGGTGCACATTGGCCTTTGAGGCTGGAAAACACTTTTACTTACTTCCAGCTTTATGGGATTCATAAAATGGCCTTGAGAAAAGTAAACCGATTTTTCTCCTTCTAAAAACATCCAGTGGGCCGGGTGCAGTGGTTCACACCTGTCATCCCAACACTTTGGGAGGCCGAGGCCGGCGGATCACTTGAGGTCAGGGGTTTGAGACCAGCCTGGCCAGCATGGTGAAACCCCATTTCTACTAAAAATACAAAAAATTAGCTGGGCCTGGTGGTGAGCACCTGTAATCCCAGCTACTCAGGAGGCTGAGGCAGGAGAATTGCTTGAACCTGGGAGGTGGAGGTTGCAGTGAGGCGAGATCACACCGCTGCACTCCAGCCTGGGCGACAGAGCAAGACTATATCTCAAAAAATAAATAAACAAATAAATACATCCGGTGCAGGTAAAGTGTTCAGGAAATAATTTCCTGGAAGAGGGAACTCTGCAGTTGCAAATGCGGCCTTCTTACAAGTCGCTTGTAGGGTGTTGAAACTCTCTCGTGATCCCAGTGACTTGAGATGCTCTGTTTTCTGGATATCTAAGCTTTTCCACCTTCACTACGGGTACCAGGGTCTTTGTAGCAGAGATGCAGCTGCCTTGATGGTGGAACCACTCCCGCCAGTGTGTGGTGGGGTGCCCCCGGGGATTTGGGGAGAGAGAAGGCCAGTGGCAGGGACTGGCTGGAGGAAGAGGGTGCGAGGAAAAACACTGGCTGACATTTGAAGGAACGTGCTTCAGTATCAGGGAAGGCCAGCGTGGGATAATCGGTGTCTTGGCAGATGGGCTTGACGGGGAGCCCTGAAGCTGGCAGTGTTTAGAGATTCAAAGAATAGGGGGGCTGTGGGGAGTCTTTTGGTTCACAGCAGTGTCCCCCAAACCAGCACAGTGGGATGAAAGTGGGCTGGCCAGGGAAGGACAGGGTGTTAGGTCCAGAGGTGCTAAAATCCCCAACCATGGTCAAAATGGGGACATGAGAGACTCGGGGTTCAGAGCTCACATGAAGGACAGCTGTCCCCTCCTCCGCCCCCGCCTTGGGTCAGAGCTGGCTAGGAGAGCCCACCCTGCAGCCTGTCCTTCGTGGGAATCAGCATGAGGGGTGCAAAGTGCTCAGCAAGGCCTGGCACCAGGTTTGTTCTTGGGATCAGAGTGATACACACGCCTTACATTTTTAAGCTGCTGGTTTTGTGGGTCAGTACGGGGAAAAACGGTGAGTCCCTTTTATAAAATATATAGAGAGGTTGGTGCGAAAATAGCAGCTTGTTTCTGCTTGTGTATTTCTACTCACTGCTGGGACACAAATCTACCCTTCCATTTTCTGAATTGTATTCATTCAAACTCTGATTTAACCTCTATTTAGTTAATGAATTGGGCAAGTTAACCTCGAACTCTTCCAGGCTGTGGCTGTTACCGTCACCATCTCCTGCTTCTCACTTTACACACTCATATGAGACCTTTTTTATTTCTGAAGTGTGGCCTGACATTGTTTAGGCTGTTGTTTGGTGCTTATTTTTAACTCTTCTTTTGTCACTTAAGTAGGATGTCTTAATTCTTGTTTAGTGTTAGATCACTTAGCAGGATTTTTTTTTTGAGCGGGGGCGGGGGGAATATGATTTTGTGTCACATTTTGAATACTTCTCTATGGCAGTATCTTTTAGAGTTATTATGGACCCTGTAATTCTGTTCTCAAAGACGTTTAACCACTAGAGGTAGACACCAAAAATGTTTTATTTGTCTCATTTGGGACTCTAATTCAGTGAAGTTGGCTGTTTGGAGTCTGAGACTGGATCTGTTTTTTTATTTTGTTTTGTTGTTGTTTTGTTTGTTTTCAGACAGGGTCTTGCTCTTCTGCCCAGGCTGGAGTGCAGTGGTTTGATCACAAGTCACTGTGGCCTCTAACTTACATGCTTAAGCAATCCTCACGCCTCAGACTCCCGAGTAGCTGGGACCACAGGTGCTCACCACCAGGCCCAGCTGACTTTTGTATTTTTTCTAGAGACAAGGCCTCATAAGTAGTTGTTTCCCAAGCTGGTCTCAAACTCCTGGGCTCAAGTGATCCTCCTGCCTCAGCCTCCCCAAAGTGCTAGGATTACAGGCATAAGCCCTCACACCCATCCAGGACTGGATCCCTTGACTCGCTTAATGATCGGGGTTTACTTCTGACCTGCATGGGGTGCTGTGGGGAACCCAGAGATCAATAAGACAGCCCGTACCTTCTTGGAGCTGTATTTAGCAGGGTCATAGAAGACACACTCATAATCAGAAACCATCCAGAATGTGACTTCTGGCCAGGGAGAATAGGGAAGGGTTCATGGAGATGGTGGCATTTGATTGAATTCTGAATTTGGGGTTGTAGGTTTCAAATATTAGTTTGGGGACAGTCATCCTTTTATTTTCTTCTCTAAATTTAAAGAAATTGTAATTTTTAAAAACCAATTGGAATGGGTATTGAATTTCTGTGTGGAGAATGTCTACCAGTTTTTCATCATTTTCTCCACTGTACAGTGTCAATAAGTGTTAAATGCAATGGTCTGTAAGACTTTGTTGATAATTTTCTTTTCTTTCACATAGACTTGTTAGCTGGAAACCCTGTGTGGGTAATGGGCAGTGCCTATTTCAGCATCTTGTCCCCAGAAATCCACTCCCTAAAAGGCTTGTTGAATGAATCAGATCTAGGAGCATCTCTTTTGTGTTGGAGCGGAGAGTCAGTCCGGACTTTGAGCCTCTCCTTGCACTGACCAGCGGCAGGCTGAAGACAGTTGGACTTAAGAAAACTTAATCTAGAAGCAATATGCTGGTCAGATTCTTTCAATGCTAGGTTTAGTATCGTTCCTTTTTCTCCCATTTGGTGAAGTGGTGTAATGCTTTAGCACATTTTAAATAAGATTACACAAGCGGCTGTTAGTTGGCATCAAGAATCTTTTAATCTGGAAAGAAAATGTTACCTCCTTCATTTGCAAAACAGAGTGTTTCTGGCACCGTATCCCAAAGTGTCTTCTGGTTGTTCCGTTTTTCAGAAGTTACTGTGGGCTTCTAATTACCCTCATTTAGACATCCAGGACAGAAATTGCCACTTCAACAAGAAAATTTTGTAATGAGCCGGAGGAAATGGTCTCATCATTACTATGTTATACGCAGTCTGAGAGTCTGCGTGGATTTTTATTTCACAAGAATGTGACTGTTTAATTGAAAAATGTTGTTAAAATGTGCTTTCTGTTCCTATCAGTATGTTGTTAATGCTTATATAGCCACGCTCGAGTCAGTGAAAATTGGTGCCCTTTGCCAAAATACTTTTTTTCATTTTTGTGTATAATTTTGTGAGCTAGATCTATTTTTGTTTAATTAGGCCCTGCAAGAGAATGAGGGAGAGCTGTATTTAAATTTTTAGACCATTAAAGGGCCTAAAACTATCCTAGATGAAAGGCCCCCAAAATTAGCTTTAATATTTATTATATGAATAAAACCAATAGGGAAAATGTTTCCAGAAACCCTTTCTCTTTTTCCTTCTTCAGACAGCTGGCTAAGATTAATTGCAGGCCTGAACGTGGGCATGTTTGCTAGTTTCTCTTGTTCTATTACTAGAAAACAACTCTTAAGAGAGGAGAGAAATACCGTCTTCTTGTATTTGGGGGGCAGGCTGTACATTTTATAACTCACTAATATAATAAAATGTTTGTTGATAACATCATATTTTGCTTTCTGATAGAAAAGTCCTAATTTCTATTTTCTTTTTACTTTTTATTTTTATTACTTTTTTTTTTTTTTTTTTTAATAGAGATGAGGGCTTGCTGTGTTGCCCAGGCTGGTCTCGAACTCCTGGGCTTAAGCAACCCTCCTACCTCAGCCTCCCAAAGTGCTGGGATTACAGGCATGAGCAACTGCGCCTGGCAAGTTTGTTTTACTTTTTATTTTTATTACTTTTTATTTTGTTTCTAATTTCTACTTTCGACAGGATTCCTTTTAAAATTTTAATCTAGGAAACAAAACTGCACGTGAAAGATTTGCCTTGTAGACGGAAAGTTCTGGAAACATCAGCTCCAGGCTGTGGTGTGAAGCTGTCGGGCTGATTTGCCTGGTAAGAAGCGCGTTTGGGGCACGGAGGGTCACCTTGCCCCCTGCGAGCGTTCTTTCATCATTTGAGCAGCCAAGCATCCCTTTTGGGCCAAGTTTGCCAAAGACTCTAACGTAGAGAAATGGACAGACCCAGTTGCATGCTGATGTTAGGGGCAGAGAGAAAGAAGGAAAGATCCTTGTCTAGCTTAAGCCCTTGTGCTTCTTCCCCACATTTATTTGACTTCCCAAATTGGATTGGCTGTTGTGATTGAAAAGATTGTCAGCACTATGTAAATGAGAATGAGAAGTAAAAGTGCATCTCATGCAGATAATTTCTATGTAGATAATTTGCCATAAAAATTTATATTGCAGTCCTTAAAACCTTCGGAGATTTAGTCTGTCTAGGGAACGGTGATTTATACGGCATTAAAACACTTTTTATGTCCCAGTCCTTTAGATTTAATGTTTATTGCCTATAAAAATGAAATCTTCTTGTGGATATTTAAAAGTTTTGGTACTGTGTGAAATATATATTCAAGTTAGAAATGCTTTGGAGATGTTGTAAATAAGTGGCAAATCTCTTGCTCCAAAGTCCACTGTGTTGTCTGGGCCCGCATCTTGGCTTTGCACGCCTGAAAAGCTGCCTCGGGTACCGGTGTCTGATCATCACCATAGTGGGTCGCCAAGTAGGAGAATGTCTTATGTAGGGATTTGTTGGTTTTTCAAAAAACTTAAATTAGCTGACAAGGATGGAACTATTATAATTCCTCAGAAAGTTATGCAAGGTCTGACCAGAATTTCATTCCAATCTGCAGAAAGACTGAATTATGGTGCAGTTTTTTTGTTTTTTTGTTTGTTTGTTTTTTGAGACAGAGTCTCGCTCTGTCGCCCAGGCTGGAGTGCAGCGGCACGATCTCGGCTCACTGCAAGCTCCACCTCCTGGGTTCACGCTATTCTCCTGCCTCAGCCTCCCAAGACGCTGGGATTACAGGCGCCCACCACCACACTCGGATAATTTTTTGTATTTTTAGTAGAGATGGGATTTCGCCGGGTTGGCCAGGCTGGTCTCAAACTCCTGACCTCAGGTGATCCACCCGCCTCGGCCTCCCAAAGTGCTGGGATTACAGGCGTGAGCCCCTGCGCCCGGCCTATGGCGCAGGTTTTAAAGAATGGAAGTGCTTTGACAATGGAATGCCCAGTACAAAGCAGTTTTTAGGCTTTTGCAGCCACTCAGATTCATAACAGCACGCTTCAATTCTGGTCTTAAATAAAACTCTCATGGAGTAAATAAATCATATGGTGGGGACAGCACTGCTGTGGAGGAGGGTACTATTTAAGCATTTTGGGGGTTCCTGAAAGATGTTTCTCAAAGTGAGCGCTGGAGAGGAGTACCTGGTTTGATTGTTGAACTAAAGTGTGGTTTCTGTAACCCTAGGGAGTTCTTCCCTAGGTATGATTGAGCTCCCTGAGTGCTGGGATGGTGACCTCCCCAGCCTGTCTCCAAGTCTGAGTACTGGTCGGCTTCCTAGACTCCTTAAAACGCTGGGTATTTTATTTAATTAATTTATTTATTTTTGAGATGGAGTCTTGCTGTGTTGCCCAGGCTGGAGTGCAGTGGTGCGATCTTGGCTCACTGTGACCTCTGCCTCCTGGGTTCAAGCAATTCTCCCGTCTCAGCCTCCTGAGTAGCTGGGATTACAGGCATGCACCACCACGCCTGGCTAATTTTTGTATTTTTAGTAGAGACGGGGTTTCGCCATTTTGGCCAGGCTGGTCTTGAACTCCTGACCTCAAACACTGGGTATTTTGGAAATCATGTGTGAAGTGCTTTTCCTAGAGTTTTGTAGCTCCTCAAAAAGGCAGAACTAATCAACCAGGCTTCCCCATTGTAGCCACAGTTGGATCCCAATGGTAAGAGCCATTGGGAAACCAATGGTCTGGGTGAGTCTGGCCTGAGACCCTGGCATGGGGAAGAGACTGGACATGAAGGCTTTGGATGGGCAGCTTGGTCTGGACAGTATTGGAAATAAAGGAACTTGAGACTTTGAAATTGCTGTGATGGGAGTGTTCTCACCTGTCCATAGGGGTGGGATGTCAGTAAGCTTTGCTGGTGTCTGTCCCATAGATAGACTCAGCTCTGCATTGTAGCCCCAAAAGGAGCCTGCATTCTTAAAAGAATTTTAGGGGAAGAAAGATTTAAGAGAGCACCTGAAGTCCTGAATCCCTTCGGAAGGAATTCATGGCTGCCTGTAGTCAGCTGCCAGTCCAATCCTGCCCTCCAAAAGAAGTCACAGAGATTGAGTTTTCAGCGAGGCAGTGAGAAGTTGTCACATTTGCCTAATTCTTGTAGAGGCGAGAGTGGGAGTAAACTGGAACGGGGTGGATTATTGGTGATTTGGGGGCCATGTTTCCTTGTATCACCTGTGAAGTTTTTTTTTTTTTTTTGGAGACAGGGTCTTACTCTGTCATGCAGGCTGGAGTGCAGTGGCACAATCACGGCTAATTGCGGCCTCAACCTCCCCAGACTCCCAAGTAGCTGGGACTATAGGCATGCACCACTGCACTTGGCGTATTTATTTATTTATTTATTATTTTTTCGAAGAGACAGGGTCTCCTTATGTTGCCCAGGCTGTTCTCAAACTCCTGAAGCAATCCGCCCACCTCAGCCTCCCAAAGTGCTGGGATTACAGGTGTGAGCCACCATGCCTGGCTCACCCATAAAATTAAAATGAAAAGAGCAGACCACAGCCAGCAGTCTTCCGACCTCCAGCTCTTGCAGGTGGTGGGCAGCCTTGCCCCAGGTGCAGCAGGTAGGCCAGGAAGCAGGTGTGGGAACAGAGCAACAGCAGGCACCGTGGGGACATGCACAGTAAGCGTCGAATCGGTGTGCGTTTGCAGAAACGTGAATGGGTGAATGAAGGGGTGTATGAAGGTATACACAGGAACGCCACAGTCAGCTTTGTGTAAAGTGGACCAGTGAACAGATTGCTGGTATTGCTTCTGACAGCTCTGCTCCTCAGGGGAAAATGGTGAACTCACTTTAGAACTCGCCTTTGTCAGCTCCAACTAGACTCTGGAAGGAACACAAATGCTCAGACTTTCCCATGACAGACTGTGAAGCAAAGCCAGTTACACAGCTACCGTCACTAATATTTTTGGTATAAAGCAGTTGCTAAAATTAATTCCAGTCTGAAACTTGATGAATTCTCAGTCATGGAATTAACAGGTCTCAAATGGGAAAAATAAAAAATTAGCTTGATTAAAAATAAATGTTTGTGCTGAAATGTGGAGCCTGTCTGTCCCTAACAAACTAAATACGAAGTTTTTCATCTTAGAGGATTTGTTTGCCTTTGAGTATTCATAGGGAAAGTGCACGTTTGTACCAGAAATTTAGAGACGCACTCCCAGTAAGTTCTTACGAGCAGTCAGTATTATCCTTTTTGTATAAGGCAAGCAGTCAGTCCCTGTGAAGAGTAAGATACAAGCCTGGCTCAGCAGTGGCCCCCCTGAGCCTATCTGATGTGCAGAAAAGTCACGCACACACAACTGTCTTGAAGGGCAGCCTCCTTTCAGCCAGCACCCATTTACTCCCTCTTATTAGGCCTTCCTCTGAATTTATATCAAGCAAACTATTTAGGACGCATCTGCGAAGCAGGAAGTGTGTTTCATTTTGTTTTTAATGAGGTTTCAAACTCTCTCTTCCCATCTCTGTCCCTGGATGACAGCGCAGAGTTTTACGTCATTTGCTATTAGACATCTTGTGGCTTGACATCCTCGAAGGCTCAGCCACCCCTGGGTGTGTTTGGTTAATACAGCAAGTGAAGCCTGGGCAACATATCGAGGCCTCATTTCTACAAAAATTTTTAAAAAGTAGCTGGGCATGGTGGCATGCACCTGTCGTGTCAGCTACTTGAAAGGCTGAGGTGGAAGGATTGCTTGAGCCCAGGAGTTCAAGCCCGCAGTGAGCTATGATCGTGCCACTGTACTCCAGCCTGAGTGAAGGGCGAGATGTTGTCTCTTAAAAAAAAAAAATAATAATAATAAAATAAAAGAAAAAAGTAGAGGTTCTGTGCTTAGTTAGAAGATTTATAACAACACAATTGGTTAGACTTTCATAATTATTTCTGCTGATGTTAAGTATCACAGCGCAGGTCATGGGCAACAGTTTACTATTTTCACACCCAGCTTCAATGTTAAATGAACCCCAGACTATAGCGTGACCAGTCTGATATTATCATCCCCAAATCTTTATAGTTTCAGCTCTTGGGATGGATGACTGAATAACCAATTTTTTTCCAGTGTGGTGGTCTTAGGGTTTTGCTTATTGGTGTGTGTGTTTCAAGAGGTACCTCTGTTCCTTGGACTTGATGTAAGTGGCAAGTCATGTAAAAAGCTGGATTTTATCAATAGTTTTTGTCTAAAAACCAAAACCAAAAAATTCTTCCCCTGCAGTACCAGTGCTTGAAATAAACCGCCCTCCTACCCCCACCCAGCTTGCCTGCGTGGATCCAGTAGCACCCCCGGTACCCCGGTGGGCCTTTTTGGCAGCCCCGAGGGGTCAGGGATCTAGGGGGAAGAGTCACCGCAGGGAGCGCAGATGTACTTGGAGTGGGGAATGGTTGGAGGGGACCCATTCCCCTGCTTTAAACCGCAAATGTCTTTTGATATCTAGTAAAATTGGCAAGCAGAATGATTGAAAACATGTGAGAGGTAACTGGATCTAAGTCTCAAGTAGTACATATTTGAGAAGTTTTCCCCAATGTAAAAGTCACTCTTTAAGAGCCTTAAACTAATAAAAACAAGGAAATTCCATGTTACGGCTGCCACTCGGCCTTTTCATTTTTATTCCAGAAGTCAGATCTGACAGGTCAGCAGCTCACTGGCTCTGGGCTCCCCGTGTTTAAAGCAGTGGGGACGAGGAGAAGAACTGGCAGCCGCCGGGACGGGGAAGTCTCCAACGCCATTCAGTGCCAGGCTCGTAATTCCCTCTTAGTTTATCCTATTTTCTCTTCTTGGGGCGGCTTCCTGTATGTACTTTATTCACTGAAGCTGCTTCAGGATTCCTTCAGAGACTATTCTTGTTTCTTTCCATTTCTGTGTCTTTTTTTTTTTTTTTTTTTTTTGAGACAGAGTCTCGCCCTGTGGCCTGGGCTGGAGTGCAGCGGCGCGACCTTGGCTCACTGCAACCTCCGCCTCCCGGGTTCAAGTGATTCTCCTGCGTCAGCCTCCTGAGTAGCTGGGATTACAGGCACGCACCACCACACCTGGCTAATATTTATATTTTTAGTAGAGACAGGGTTTTGCCATGTTGGCCAGGCCGGTCTCGAACTCCTGACCACAGGTGATCTGCCTGCTTTGGCCCCCCACAGTGCTGGGATTACAAAGCATAAGCCACCGCACCCGGCTAATTTCCTTTATAGTTACACTAGCTTGGAAGAATAACATACTGAGTGGCGTGGAAGGCGTTGGTGCACATAGGTGCAGCATCCCAGAGCCCCGTCCACTGGCGGCTGCTTGTGCATGGCTGCCTGTGGCTTCTTGTCTGTGATGGAACCTCGTGGGCAGAGAAGTGGCTGGAGAGCATCACCAAGGCTGCCTGGTCCAAGTTGCTTCCTGTTGCTGCATGGGCAGTGTTCTGGTGTCCAGACCCTGGGTGGTAGTGATAAGATGGTGATGGGGTGGAGTGGGTCCTTATAGATCCCACATTACTGAGCGGCCTTTTGCCCTTCAAACCAGATCACAATCCCCTCCCTGCCAGTTGGTCCTCAAGAAGTCACAGGAGGCTGGGCGCAGTGGCTCACGCCTGTAATCCCAGCACTTTGGGAGGCCAAGGCTGGTGGATCACTTGAGGTCAGGAGTTCGAGACCAGCCTGGTCAACATGGCAAAACCCGGTCTCTACTAAAAATACAAAAAAAATTAGCCAGGTGTGGTGGTGCACTCTTGTGATCCCAGCTACTCGGGAGGCTGAGACAGGAGAATCTCTTGAACCCAGGAGGCAGAGGTTGCAGTGAGTCAAGATTCGATTGTGTCACTGCACTCCAGTCTGAGTGATTCTGTCTCAAAAAAATAAAAAAATAAAGAAGTCACAGGAGGCCCAGCATACAGAGAACATCAGGTATAGAGAGATGTCCTTCCTGGGCCAAAACAGGTGGTGTCATTTTGCTGAGTTTGATAGAGAAAAAGTCCTGATGTCTGTGTACATAAGAACTCACGTCTAGAGTGCGAGAAAAACCGGTGATGAGAACTTGAACTTGGAGGAGTCACAGGGAGATCGGGAAAGCTTGGTAATTGGCATGAATTTCCTACCTCCAGGGGCCTGGCACAGAGACCTAGGATGAAGAGGGGGCCATCGAGCATGGTGTGAACTTGGAGAGTGTGGGGAGCTGCCCCAGCCGAGGGCACTGGATGGGAATTCATGCCAGAACCCCATCACATAGCGGCAGGAGCTGTAATTGTGCTTCTTAATTGTGTATCTTCATTTAGTGTGAGTTTAGGTGGTTAGCAATAGCTCTTTAGCTAGCTTTACAGAGTCTAAGTTAAAGAGCCCCTCAGCTATCTTGTAGAAAGCGCCCTGGACAGGATGGGGTGATGCTGACAGCTGGAGTCACTGTTCCAGCGCCCAGAATGGGGAGACTAGCAGCACTTCTGGGCAGCCCATGAAGCAGCCTCTTCCCTCTGCCTGTGTCCCTCATGTCCAGCAGAGCTAGAAGTGAAACTCACTGAGGATTGACGCGGCCCCTTTAAAATCGCATCTCCGCTCTTGGCACCAGGAGCTGTCATGTAGTGTAACCTGTTGGTGCCCAGAACCCAGGTTTCCTGGTGGCAGCCAGCGGTACCGGTGCCAGGAGGCAGCGAAGGAATCACTTGCGACGCCCGCTCTCTCCGCCATATGAGTGTCGTTCTGCGGGGCCATCTGGCTGGCAGCAGCTCTCAGCCAATGGCAGGATGTTGTAAACCTCACTCGCCGAATGCGGCACCGAAAATCTTGAAAATTAACTGCAAAAATAAAATCAAAGCTGGCTCCGAGATGGTATTTCTTGGCCTGGCATAAGCTCTCCGGATGAACTTGCTCTGCCTTGTTGATAGATGCCTCTTACTAGTTTGGTTTTTTCCCAGGAGCCAGTTGGCATCTTTTAACTTTTCCTTGTAAAATCCAGGCAGAAACATTTTGAGAGCTTTCTGGAGTTTTTATTTGCTAATTAAAATGTGAGAAGGGAACACAGCCACAGGTAGAGGTCTAGTGCAAGCCACAGCTGTGATTCAGAAGAAGAAAAAAAAAAGCCAAACCTGACAGTTTCAAAATGAAGTTATTAGCACTTCACCTATAACTGTGATAGCTTTTAACTTGCATGATCCGTCTCTTAGGCACCACCTCCCATCCGAACCCCAGAGCATATGGGAAAAGGAGCTTATGTGTGTAAGTTGCAGGATACTTAATCACTGAAGAATCTAACAATGATAACTACTATCTCTCTGGAACTTTTTTTTAACTTAGAAGAGTATGTCTTGTTCTGTTTATATATCACATAGTTTTCCAACGACCCTGGGAGATGAGGTAGGTGGTATATTTTACCAGTGGGAAAATCGATGCTCAGGAAGTCTTGGTGACTTGCTCAAGTTCCCATAACAAGAAGCTGCTGAATCCAGGATGGAACCTGGTCTACCCCAAATGCCCCTACTGCTTCCTAGGGCCCAGTAATGCCCCTGGGTAGGGTGGGCCCAGCTCTGGAAGAAACAGGGCTATACAAAAAATCACCCAATATTGGGTCACCAGCCTTCTTCTACTTGCAAAATAATTAAGCAAAATCTGTTTTTATTTGTTTTTGAGATGGAGTCTTGCTTTGTCACCCAGGTTAGAGTGCAGTGGTGAGAACTTGGTTCACTGCAACCTCCATCCCTAGGGTTCTAGCGATTCTCCTGCCTTAGCCTCCCGAGTAACTGTGATTACAGACTTGCACCACCACGCCCGGCTATTTTTTTGTATTTTTAATAGAGACAGTGTTTTGCCATGTTGGCCAGGCTGGTCTCGAACTCCTGACCTCAGGTGATCCACCTGCCTTGGCCTCCCAAAGTGCTGGGGTTACAGGTGTGAGCCACTGTGCCTGGCCACAAAATCTATTTTAATTCTGCAAGTCATAAGCAGCCAGTGGCCCACCAGGCCCAGCTGTACGTTCCCAGGGACCCCCCAAAGCGTATATGTCCCGGGCACACACACACTAGGTGGTTTGTTTTGTTCCCCAGCAGCCCGTGTCTGCCCAGGCAGATGTTAGTGGCTGAGAAACCCCAACAGGGAGTGAGCCACAGGCTCGCGGGTGGCTTCCCCGCCAGTGTTCTCCTCGCGAAGGGGAAGGGAGCCCTTGCCAGAATGGCTGGTGCCCTAACAAATTGATTCCTGCCAAACAATAGAAATAAATATTTTCAGCAGACAGAAATGTTGGCTCTGAAAGCATTCAAATTAAAGGCTTATTTCTGAAACAAATACTTTAGGAGGAAAACATTTTTACCAGCGCAGATGAGATCAGAGCTATTCCTTTTGGCAGTGGCAGGACTATTTTGAGACTCAGCCACAACGGTTTCCCTGCCCCGTCTCGTTTTTCACTGATGACCTCGCCCCCTGTTTCATGGAGACAGGGAATTGCATTCAGCTAGAGGCATGGGGAAGAGATGGTGGCATGGTGTTCTGCAGAGAGCCTCAGTTGGACAGTCGGCCGAATCTGAATTCAAATCCAGGCCCTACCTCTCCTGCTATGATTTCGACAAAGCCGGTCAGTCATCTGATCATCAGCTTCCTCAGTCTGTGAAATGGGGCGGTACCTCCCTTGCAATGGTTAATAGCGTTATCCTCAGGACCTGGGGGTCATTGGAGGCCAGCACTGTCCCTAGAACTCTCTGTGTTGATTAAATGGTCTCTGCCCGCCCCAGCAAATATAATTGCCACTAGCTACATGTAACTGTTGGGCCCTTGAAGTATGGCAGCTGAAATGGAGGGAACAAATTTTAAATTTAACTTAGATGAAATGTAATCCACATGTGGCCACTGGCTACCATTTTGGATAGTGCAGTTCCCATTCATCCCTCTCATTTCATTAGTTGGTCCCTGGAGCCAATTAATTGGTTGGAGGGTCAACACACTACAAATCTCCCAAGTCTTTCTCTGTGCCGGATGCAGCTGTGCGGAGTTGGGGCCTGTCTGTTGTCTTTGACATCCGTCTTCTGTCCTGCAAACAGAGCAGTGGGGCAGTGCCATCGAGCTGGGCAGAGGAATTAATATCTTAGCCATCAACTGCCCAAATCAACCTTCATGGGCATCTCTTAATTTTCTAAGAGATGGGGTCTTGCTGTGTTGTCCAGGCAGGACTCGTGGGCTCTTTCCGCCTCAGCCTCCCGAGTAGCTGGGACTACAGTTGTGCACCACCACACCCCTCTGATATTTCTTAATTTTAATGGCTGATGTTTCTTAATTTTAACAAGTTCCCATATGTCTCATGATGTATGCTAAGTATAAAAAGAATAAGAGAAGGCATGAAGTCAAGGGGCCTGTTTCCCGGGCATTTGTTTCAGTGGTGAGTCACATTCATGCGAAGCCTCGGTTTCCTTATCTGTAAGACCAGATCAGCAAACCACCTGTGGCTGCCTCTCTCCCTGGTTGACCCCGAGGCCAAGAGGAGGGGCAGGGTCAGCAGCCGGCCAGACCTCAGTAGCCCCTCCCCATCGTGGTATGGGGGAACACAGGAGGTAGAAAACAAGTGACCTACCCAAGGCGGGTGGTGGCGGGGGAGGTCCCACTTTAACAGGAGGCAAGATGGCCGGGAGAAAGCTATGGGGAACCCAGGCAAATGGAGATGAGCAGACCCCAAGAACCGTACCCTAGGGGGCTGGCTGGGTGGGGGGAATTAGGGTCCTTTGGGCTCCTTGCAGAGCCGAAGATTGTAGTGGGGAGCACTGCGTGTGCCTACAAGGCTGAGCCTGGCAGGCAGAATTGTGTGTTGTTTTGAGATAACAGCCACAACAGAGCAGTAAAGAATACTGCTTATAAAACGGACTTTTTTTGTAGCTCAAAAATGGTCAAATATCAGTAATGTCATGTGGTTTGAGTAATCCATAAAGCAGAGCCCTTCTCGTTAGGGCTGAGAATTATCCTCCCCTCTCCCTGCCACAGAGCCGGCCACGTGGCCTGCCCCCGGCACCTGCTCCGCCTTACATGTCATTATGCGTCTCCGAGACAGCGTCTCTCACATCTCACCGTTTAAATGAGCGTCTAGCAAGTATTCTATGGAGTGCAATGCTTGTTGGATACATCTGGCATTTTCATCTTCGCAGAGTGGGTTTGTGACGGGGTGAAAAACAAAAAAACAAATTCTTGATTCTTGATGGAAATCTCTCAGTTCTGAGAGATTTATAAAAAAGGCTTGTAGGAAAACTTTGTACGCATAGCTTTTATACTCATAGACCAAATTATAATTTTTTATTCAATCTTATTTTCTGAATAGGTAACGTGTTCACTTGGTCTAAAATCAAAATTTTAGCCAGGTCCGGTCACTCGCACCTGTAATGGCAGTACTTTGGGAGGCTGAGGTGGGGGGCGTTCACTTGAGCTCAGGAGTAACATGGCAAAACCGCGTCTTTACAAAACACACACACACACACACACACACACACACACACACACACACACACACAAATTAGCTGGACATGGTGGCACATGCCCGTAATCCCAGCTACTCAGATGGCTGAGGCGGGAGGATTGCTTGAGCCCAGGAGTTCGAGGCTGCAGTGAACTGTGATTGCATCACTGCACTCCAGCCTGGGTGACACAGTGAGACCCTGTCTCCAAAAAAATAAAATTTGTATGTTTATATACTGAGAAATTTTGTCTCCGCCTCTGTCCCTTTTTACCCCTACTGTCTACCCTAAGTCAGTACTGTACTTCTGTTCATTTTCTGGGGGTGTGCTGAACAGATTCAAGAGAATAGCATTTCCATGGAAAGGCCGCAGCTCGTAAGTTTCACTTGAATTTCCGTGATTGGGAGTTAATATCAAATGATCTCTCAGAATCAAGAAATACTGATACATATCAAATGTATAATAACATTTTGAGAATTTTTTTTTTTTTTTTTTCAGACAGAGTCTCACTCTGTTGCCCAGGCTGGAGTGCAGTGGTGTGATCTTGGCTCACTGCAACCTCTGCCTCCCGGGTTCAAGCGATTCTCCTGCCTCAGCCTCCCAAGTAGCTGAGATTGCAGGCGCCCACCACCACGCCCAGCTAATTTTTGTATTTTTAGTAGAGATGGGGTTTCACCATGTTGGCCAGGCTGGTCTCAAAGTCCTGACCTCAGGTGATCCCCCTGCCTTGCCCTCCCAAAGTGCTGGGATTACAGGCGTGAGCCACTGCGCCTGGCCCCATTTTGAGAATTAAAGGAACATGGGCACGTAATCTTTATACGAGGTGGAGTCAGATTGAATAGCAAGAGGAAGAGAAACTGACGTCCACGCTCATTGCACTGGGCGTTTTATGTGACTTAATCCTCATAGCAGCTCTATGAAGTATGTATCAGAGGGTGTCCCCATTTTACATTAAATCGCTTGTCTGGATCACTCAGCTGGGGAGGGTGAGAGCCAGGTGACCTACCCAAGGCTGTGTCTCTGGGTGGGGGGCTCAGAACCTCTCTCCCTCGTTTTGTAGTAGCCAGACATTGTCTCGTATAAACTATGGCAACTGGAAGTGAACCAGGTCTTTTCCTGCCCTCTGATTTTGGTGGAAGATGTGACCTACCCAGGAAAAGCACTATGATTTTAGGAGTTTAGGTGCACAAAGCTGTTTTCCAAGCATGCTCATTCTTCTCCCAATTTGGGACTCATTGCTGCCTCTCTGCCTTCATCTGTGGGGCCAAGGGAGCTGGAGCGACAGCCACAGCAGACCGCTCTGCATCCCTGTATGCGTTGTGGGAAACAGCAGAGGAGGTGGCGTTGCGCCCATGTTACAGATTCTAGATTCTGTTCACCCGACAGGCAGTGGGAATCCGTGTTCACGCTGGTCCCTTGGATCAGAAATTCAGTGCCCTTCCCTCCACACCATGCTGTAGACACCTCTTTCCTCTCCTAGACCCGGAACATCCTCTCTTCTTCAGGGTACTGGGGACCAAGATCCACCCTCGTGGTGAGAAAACCACACCATAAATAAACACAGCCACCATACGCCGTGAGATCTGGCCAAGAGGTTTCCTTCTGTTCATTCGGCCCTAATCTCCAAGATGGGAAAGCATTGCCAGCTGCCCTGTGTAGAGATTCCTGAACATGCAGTGTTTCTTATTAACCCGCCAGATAACCAGAAAATCAGTCTTTGGGCAAGCGCTTGCTTCTCCACGTGCCCAGTATTTTCTTTCTTTCTTTTTCTTTTTTTAATGAGACAGGGTCTTGCTCTGTCGCCCAGGCTGGGCTCGAACTTCTGACCTGAAGTGATCCTCCCACCACAGCCTCCCAAATAGCTGGGACTACAGGTGTGTGCCACCATGCCCAGCTAACTTTTTTTTTTTTTTTTGGAGAGACAGGGTGTTGCTATGTGGCCCAAGCTGGTCTCAAAGTACTGGGCTCAAGTGATCCCCCCACCTCGGCCTTCCAAAGTGTTGGGATTACAGGTGTGAGCCACTGTGGCCAGCTATTCTTTAATTTACTAGCGCCGACTACATGCCTGTGATGTCCCCAGGACCCTGCAAAGTTCTGGGAAATTCATAGTGAGCAAAACACAGTCCTTGCTGGAGTTCACAGCCCATGGGGAGACGGCACCAACCCTGTGCCCAGACTAGGGGAGCTGCCACGCAGCCACTCACTGAGCTGGGCACACAGGTTCCCATCTCTTATGAGGTGAGGCAGGAGGAGCAGGGAGGGAGCTGGGGAAGTGGCATCAGAACATTTTTTGGAAGAGAGAAAGGAAAGGTTTCCAAGCAGAAGGAACAGCCTGTGGCGAGGTCCGAGGGGAAAGGAGGGGACCCTGTTCCCTGGGGACACTAGGGGAACGTCAGCATGCCAGGTCAGGGTTCTGGGGAGCCCTGGGTGGTCTTATCCATGGCCCCCAGGAAGCCACAGAAGGCATTTGAGCAGGGAACGCCAAGCTCACGGCGGGCTTTGGCAGGACGCGCCCCGTGTCCTGGAGGACTGCGTCCTGGTCATCTTTCCAGGCCCCTACTATATGCTCTTGAGGACTAGGAAGGGTGCCTCCTTCTCTGCATTAGGCTGACTCCTAGCAGCTGCCGTATCTCCAGCTTTCCTGTTTTCAATTATGCTTTTTGTCTCCTTTTCCTCATTGCAAGCCCAGGCCTGTGTGGGGTGGTGGAGTGGGTGGGAGCTCACTGCTTAGGTGGGTGGGCAGTGTGGGTGGTGGTGGTTCCATGGGTCTCTCCCTCCCACTGTCCCATCTTTGCCACTCATCTGCTGCCCCCCACTCCCGGACCCCTTTTGGAGGTCAGTCTCACTCTGTGGAAACCCTGGCTTCCTGGTTCGAGATGCCCCCTCTGGCCCACGTGTCTGACATCACGTACCAGAACACTGTGGCCATCATTCAGGATTTTTTATGACACAGTAGTGAATCAAAGCCTGTCAGTGGGAAAGTGATGGGGAAGGATTAAGTGTCTGAGAACATTTGGGAAATATGAGGTTAGACCTGGTTCTCAAACTTATGAAATAAGTGAAAACATGAATGTTCACTTTGGGAATTCTGCAAGATTCTCCTTTAAATGGAGTCCATGAAGAGAACAAAATGAATTTTCTGCAGCGTTACGCAGGAGCACTTTTCTGGAAATGAGGTTTCCTAGGACTTTGTCAGCCCTTCAAAGCCTAGGTCTCCTTACTAGAGGGGAAGAAGTGAGATTTTATTTATTTTTATTTTTATTTTTTATTTTTTGAGACCAGAGTCTCACTCTGTTTCCCAGGCTGGAGTGCAATGGCACAATCTCGGCTCATTGCAACCTCTGCCCCCTGGGTTCAAGCGTTTCTCATGTCTCAGCCTCCCGAATAGCTGGGATTACAGGTGTACGTCACCACACCCGGCGAATTTTTGTATTTTTAGTAGAGACAGGGTTTCACCATGTTGGCCTGGCTGGTTTCGAACTTCTGACCTCAGGTGATCCACCTGCTCCAGCCTCCCAAAGTTCTGGGATTACAGGTGTGAGCCACCCACTGGCCACAAACTTATGAAATAAGCAAAAACATGAACTTTAACTTTAGGAATCTACAAGGTTCTCCTTTAAATGGAGCCCACGAAGAGAATAAATGAACTTTCTGCAAATGAGATGTCCTAAGACCTTGTCAGCCCTTCAAAGCCTAGGTCTCATTACTGGAGGGGAAAAAGTAAGATTTTAAAATATCAATGTTTAGCCAGAGTCAGTGGCTTACCCCTGTAACCCCAGCACTTTGAGGAGGCTGAGGTGGGAGGATCGCCTGAGCCCAGGAATTCGAGACCAGCCAGGACAACATAGCAAGACTCCCATCTATTAAAGAAAAAAAAACCATTGTTTACTTTTAGGAGTAGGCATTACATTTACGTGCTTAAAATACCAAAGGTACTCAAGTGTAGATATGAAAGACTTTCCTGCCCCCAAGTGAGTGCCCAGCCCCTTAATTTCCCTCCCTGGTATGGATACTACCAGTATCTTATGTTTGTAGAACCTTCTACAGAACCTTGTGTAGGTAGAAGCAGATTCTATGCATCTATGTGTATCTGTGTATTTGCAGTGACTAGATTGATTGCTGTTGATGGACATATTCTGGGGAGGTGTTTTTACACTTCCATTACTGAGCACAGGCTCACAGGATGGCACTTTCCCGCATGCACCACCATGCCGGGCTGATTTTTGTATTTTTAGTAGAGACAGGGTTTCACCATATTGGCCAGGCTGGTATGGAACTCCTGACCTCAGGTAATCTGCTCGCCTCGGCCTCCCAAAGTGCTGGGATTACGGGCGTGAACCACTGCGCCCAGCCTGTTTTTTGTTTGTTTGTTTGTTTGTTTTTGAATAGAGACGGAGTTTCACTGTGTTGGCCAGGCTGGTTTTGAACTCCTGATCTCACGTGATCCACCCACCTCAGCCTTCCAAAGTGCTGGGATTACAGGTGTGAGCCACCGTGCCTGGCCTTGATTTCTCCCTTTTCTAAGCCCCCCACCTCTGTTTTTGTCCCATGGTCTGGTCCTGTCGGCCTTGTTGCACCTGGCAGTCAGGGTTGACTTGTGATTTACTTGTACCATCCCTGGAGCCCCTGGCCTGGTGGGGGATGCTGGTGGCAGAATGAATTCGGGTCTGAGGTCAAGCATGTGTCTGTGAGAGTACAGAAAATGAACTGTGATGTAGCGTTTACCGTGCCACAAACTTGAAATGCATCATCTTGATTATGTCCAGAGAAAGGAAGTCATTTGACCACAGCCACACAGGTTACAATGGGGATGCGGCCTGGAATCCAGGTGTGAGCTACCAAACCCAGCCCACATACACTTTAAAGATGAGCAAATCCAGGCTGTAATCCCAGCACTTAGGGAGGCTGAGGTGGGAGGATCGCTTGAGGCCAGGAGTCCAGTCAGGTTTGGGAGGCCGAGACAAGAGGATCGCTTGAGCCCAGGAGTCCAGTTTAGGTTTGGTAGGCTGAGGCGGGAGGATCGCTTGAGGCCAGGAGTCCAGTTCAGGTTTGGGAGGCCGAGGCGGGAGGATCTCTTGAGGCCAGGAGTCCAGTTCAGGTTTGGGAGGCCGAGGCGGGAGGATCTCTTGAGGCCAGGAGTCCAGTTCAGGTTTGGGAGGCCGAGGCGGGAGGATCTCTTGAGGCCAGGAGTCCAGTTCAGGTTTGGGAGGCCGAGGTGGGAAAATTGCTTGAGGCCAGGACTTCAGTTTAGACACCACTGTTCGAAGCGTCTTGGGATGTTTTCAGTAGGGGACTTGGAGAGGTGATGGAAAGAGGCTGGTGGGTGGGCTTAGGCCCACCACCCCTTTCTAGCCAGAGAACCCTCCATTCATCGAAATGATTCTGTTGTTGGAAATGAAACAAAAAATAAAATGGTCTTAGGACCTTCCTGTGCAGGAACCATGGCCGACCTTTCCCTTTTTGTACAAGTGATCTATTTTTTTCACTAGCAAAACCATTTAAGATTTCTATATAGGATGTGCTGTTTGATTAGTTTGACAGATAATCCCCCAAGAAACATCAGATGAACTCACTCTTTGGATTAAAGTTTGAGATAATAAAACAAGAATACTTGTGTTGCTGATGTGGCCAGTCCAAGTATGTTTTTCCCACCAGCCCAGGGGTTCTGGGGGCAGGATGCATCCTTTGCAGGCCTAGAAGGACCCACCCTGTGGGAGCCTGGCCCTGTGCGTCTGCAGAGAGCACTTGCCGGAAATCTCAGTGGGAAATGGTGGGGATGCCTCCCATACCCCCACTTTAAAACAAACAACTGACAATTACACTTTTTTTTTTGAGGCAGAGTCTTGCTCTGTTGCCCAGACTGAAGTGCGGTGGCACCATCTCAGCTCACTGCAACCTCCGCCTCCCGAGTTCAAGCGATTCTCCTGCCTCAGCCTCTCAAGTAGCTGGGATTACAGATGCACACCACCATGCCCAGCTAATTTTTTGTATTTTTAGTAGAGACGGGGTTTCACCATGATGGCTAAGCTGGTTTCGAACTCCTGACAATTATACTTTTTGAGACAGGGTCTCCCTCTGTCACCCAGGCTGGAGCACAGTGGCTTGATTATGACTCACTGCAGCCTTGACCTCCTGGGCTCAAATGATCCTCCCGCCTTAGCCCCCCAAGTAGCTGGAACCACAGGCACCCACCACCGTGTCCAGCTAATTTTTGTATTTTTTGTAGAGATAGGGTTTTGCCATGTTGGCCAGGCTGGTCTCAAACTCCTGGGCTCAAGCGATCTGCCTGCCTAGACCTCCCAAAGTGCTAGAATTACAGGCATCATCCACTGTTCCCGGCCCACATACACTTTAAAGGTGAACAAATCCAAGCCAGGCATGGTGGCTTATGCCTGTAATTCCGCACTTCGGCAGGCCAAGGCGGGCAGATCGCTTGAGGCCAGGAGTTCAAGACTAGTCTGGCCAACATGGCGAAACCCCCTCTCTACTAAAAATATAAAAATTAGCTGGGCATAGTGGCTCATGCCTGTAATCCCAGCTTCTCAGGAGGCTGGGTCTTGAACCCTGGACGTGAAGGTTAACCAGTGAGCCAAGATCACACCAGTGCACCCCAGCCTGGGCGACCGAGCAAGACTGTCTCAAAAAAAAAAAAAAAAAAAAAAAAAAAAAGATGGGCAAATCCGAATGGATCTCTGGTGTTATTTAAATACTTATTTGGGAAAAAAATTTTCCCACTATTTCTGTTAAGCAGACAGCTGGTTACATGGTAGTTTTTTAATTTTGTTTTTAATAACATCTGAAATGCCTGGCAGAAAGTCTGGAGTTGGGGGCAGAGAGAAACTTAAAATGTTAGGAGCTTTGCCCTTTGAGGAGCTGTCAGAATTGGAGAAAAAAACATCCCAGAAATTGTAATCAGTGAGGAAAACAGGATTCCAGCTATCCACAGCACCCCAGCTGTACACCAGCGTCACGGGATGAGGGATGCCTGTGTGCACGTAGCCCTTGGTTTCTGAGCTGAGACAGCAGCAGCCAGGCCGACTTGGTGATAGGCTTGGCCTGCCCCTGCAGTGGACTGCCTGGGCCTGGGCCTGGGCCTGGGCCTTGGTCTCAGCCCTGTGGTGGATGATCTGAGCCTTGGCTTTGGCCCTCCAGTGGATGGTCTGAGCCTTGGCCTTGGCCTTGGTCCTGTGGTGGATGACCTGAGCCTTGGCAATTGGCCTTGGCCCTCCAGTGGATGACCTGAGCTTTGGCCTTGGCCTTGGTCCTGCCATGGATGACCTGAGCCTTGGTCTTGGCCTTGGTCCTGCAGTGGATGACCTGAGCCCTGGCCTTGGCCTTGGCCCTCCAGTGGATGACCTGAGCCTTGGCGTTGGCCTTGGCCTTGGTCCTGCCGTGGATGGCCTGAGCCTTGGTCTTGGCCTTGGTCCTGCAGTAGACAACCTGAGCCTTGGCAATTGGCCTTGGCCCTCCAGTGGATGACCTGAGCCGTGGCCTTGGCCTTGGCCTTGGTTCTGCTGTGGACGACCTGAGCCTTGGCCTTGACCTTGGCCCTCCAGTGGATGACCTGAGCCTTGACCTTGACCCGCCAGTGGATGACCTGAGCCTTGGCCTTGACCTCTGAAGCTGTTCTGTGCAATGGCGGGGCTCCTGTTGGTGACACCCACTTGCTGAGTCTACACCTGGGAAGCTCTTGGTCAGCTCGGCCCATTGACTTGAGTGAGGAATAGTTGCTGTCCAGCGAGTGCTGGGGGTGTAAGGTGGACTGGGCCACACGGCTGCCAAGGGGCCGGCTGGGTGGGACTGAAACCTGACCCATGTGGGTCCTCATTGCCTCCTGACATCAGTCATCCTGTGATCTCTTAGAAAGATAAAAACACATTTTCTGCGTTCTGGTGCCTCTCCTTGCCAGACATTTTCTCAGTAAAGTTTCTGTCTCAGCCTCGTTGGAAGTGCCAGGTTCTGAGCCCATCAGTTTGCTGCTAGCCTGCCAGCTTCCCATGACCTGGGACCTGGGACCAGGGGCCCGCAGGTGTTTCTAGCTGGAGAGGAGTTCTAGATCTGAGCGGATACCCTCCTCTGTCTTCCTCGGGAGAGTTCTGGCTTGGCTTGGTGGTGTTTTCTGTGACCAGCAGTGGCCACCGCCACCACCAACCCCTCTTCCTCCTCCCCTCTTCCTCCCCCTCCCCCCTCCCTCCTCCTCCTCCATCTCCATACGCCCTGAGACTGGCCAGTGGGCAGCATATTGTGCAAGAAACAGCTGTTGTTTTGACAAAGGACATACTCGCCTCACTTCTTGCATCACCAGACCCACGAGGCTCTGGATTCCAGGCCTCTGCCCCTGCAGGTGGACACACAGACCGTAACGCAGAGGCTCACGTGTCCCACACTATGCATTACCATTTGTGTACGCACTCGTTCACATTTAGCAGGATTGTAAAAATTAATAGATAGTGCAGTTCTTCCAGCTAGAGAATGCATCCAAATGGCAAGACAGTCCAAAGATACACACTATGGAGTAAGTCCCTCTCCCCACCGGCCCCTCTGGAGAGAGCCAGGCATGGTCACAAGTTTCTTCTGTATCCCTCTGGAGATAATCACAGCCTATGCGAGCATATGGATGGATATTCTTTTAAACATTGTGTTGCGGTTTGCTTTTTGGCTTGCATGTATCTGATGATTATCATATCCCTTACAATGCACCGTGTTTTTTTACATTACAGGAAAATCTGTGAGGGGCTAAACCGACAGGGTATTGCTGGGCATGGAGGAGGTTGGGTCCAGGTTTTTAATGCCTTTCAGATGTGACGACTCTCCATACGCCTTCTCACATGTGACCCGTGACTCATGGGCCGAGGCCTCTGCATTTGGGACCCCCACCTCCACCTCCCCAAGATGCATTTCATTCCCTTGTTAATGTGTCATTGTAGTTGACGCTTTGAGGATAGGCAGGCTTGGTAGATAATAAAACAGTATTTGGCTTATGTTTAATCGCTGTCTCCTCCCACAGCCCGAGAACGCCTTAGCGTCCTTCAGAAAGGATTTGGTGGTACTGGTTTTTATGTATGTGTGTGTTGTTTTTTAAAAAAATTTTCTCCAAGGGACCTGGTCAAAGATTTCAAGCCTTAAATCTGATCAACCCAATCTGGGGCGGCGGCAGCTCAGTCTCTCCTCCTCGCTGTGCCAATCTGTTTCTGTGGTGGCGGGTGGCGGCTCGGTGTTAAATTTGGAGACCCCCGTGGGTTTCCCATGCCGACCTGCATATGTCTGCAGGCACGGGGAAGGGAGGGCCGCAGACCCCCGTTGAGTCCCCGACTGCCAGCAGCAAGTTGCCGCAGGCGCACTGGCTCTGCAGCCCCGGGATCAAGGTGGGTTCACCTTGCACCGGGCCACCTGTTTCAGTTTCCTCCTCCACCAGGCAGGCTCTCTGACAGATCAGCCCAGGGAGGGGCAGGTGGGGACCGAGGGGGACGGAGGGGGCCCACAGACCCCCGGCTCATCTGGCATCTTCCCCAGCGTTTCCCACACTTGACCCATTAGATGAGAAGTTGGGGGTCGGGGCTGGGACCCCACCTTCATACCTCCAGCGCCTGCCGACTCAAAGACATCGGTAGATGCCCACCGATTGGGTAACTGCCCCCAGCACCCCCACCCTGCTAGGCTTCCATGCAGTGGGGGAAGTAGGGACCCCCGGCCGAAAGCAGTCATGTTCTTTTTGTTTTTCTCCTAAGTTTTCTGCGTCTGTGTGCGATTGGAACGAAACATCAACTCTTTTTTTTTCTTTTTTGTCATATTTCAATATTGGCTTTCTTCCCCGCCTTCTTTCGAAGGCTCCTTTTATAACTTCGGCTGCTGCTGCTTAAATATAGATGTCGAAGCCCTCCTCCCTCCAGATTGTTTATATTTTTGAAGAGCCTTCTGCTTCGCTGTGACTGCTCCTCTCTTATCTGTATCCCCCGTTCCACCACATTGGTTTCGGTTGCTCTTTTTTTTTTTTCCCTGCCTTCCCTTAACTGGGATGTGTTTCAAATGTGGTCTATCAAAATGTTCAGTGTTTCCCTTTTTTCTGCAATAGCTTTGACATCTGTTCTTGAATTCTAGCCCACGTTATTCCTTAGGACTTGTTTGCCCAAGATGTGCCTGAATGCCAGAAATACTAAGGGGAGAAGAGTGTGGTGTGGTGGTATCTTCCCCTCATTGCCTGGTTTGTTGTTTTATTGTCGTTGTTTTTTTTTCTTTCCTCCCCTGCTTTTTAAAGTGTCTACGATTCCTTCCTTCTTCCTTCCTTCCTTCCTTCCTTCCCTCCCTCCCTCTCTCCCTCTTTCCCTCCCTCCCTCCATCCTTCCCTCCCTCCGTCCTTCCCTCCTTCCTTCCTTCCCTTCTTCCTTCCTTCCTTCCTTTCTTCTTTCTTTCTTTTTTCCCTTGGGACACCTCACTCATGCCCAGGCTGGAGTGCAGTGGCGTGATCTCGGCTCACTGCAACCTCTGCCTCCCCGGTTCAAGCGATTCTCTTGCCTCAGCCTCCTGAGTAGCTGGGATTACAGGCGCCCACCACCATGCCTGGCTAATTTTTGTATTTTTAGTAGAGACAGGGTTTCGCCATGTTGGCCAGGCTGGTCTCAAACTCCTGACCTCGGGTGATCCACCCACCTCGGCCTCCCAAAGTGCTGGGATTACAGGCGTGAGCCACCTCGCCTGGCCTGTCCATGATTTGTAAGTTGACAGCATGATTTCATCCCATCCGGCATGGCCCACCCCGTAGTGGTACCAAGGAAGCATTTCCCAGCAAGAACTTGTAACGTGTAGGTTTGCTGGTTTACTTCCGCCAAGGAGGAAAGCCTGTGGGACTTGGTGAGGTGGGTGGTGGGGGGTGGAGAAGGAGAGGCTCTAGTGTGCTTCTTGGAGGCGTGGGGATAAATCTTCAGCTTTGATTTTTCTCGCCGTTCAGCTCTGCTTGGACTCAGGGTGATGGTCCCCACCGTGAGAAGCCAGCTGGAGCAGCCACCTTGGATCCCAGCAGAACGGGCCGCTGTGTGTCTTTAGTTGCCGAAGCGACTCGGCAGGAAAACAGGCCTTTTGGTGGCGACAGCAGTGTGTCCTTGGGCGCCTGCTGTCAGCCTGGAACACCATTCTGGGGCCATCTGCTGCAGGCTTGTTGGAAACAGATCCTCTTGGCAGCTCTTCCCAGAATTTCTGAGGCCAGGGCACAGGTTCTCTGGCGCGTTGATTATCGGTTTGTTGCGGGGAGCAGAGCCCAGAGTCCTCAGCCCCCTAGCGGGTCCCTCATGGGGAACCCACTCCTGGTGGTCCTCAGCGTTCCCGCGCAAGTAATGTGATCTGAGAATAACTGCCAATGCCAGGTGCCTCGTTTCTGAAAAGTGGTTGGAAATAATTATTCTTGGAATTTACCTTTTAAAGGTCCCTCTTGAAAACTAATCATAGGTTAATGGTCTCGAACATGATGCTTGGCCTAGAGTGAGCTCACCATAAACATTTGTTGAATGAATACAAACCAAGTATTACTCCCAGAGATCCCAGGCCCACAGCATTGAAGGACGGCCACACGGAATGCCCCGAGGAGGGGACAGATCAGCAGAAGGACTAGAGCCCAGGAGAGTGGCTGGCTGGAAGGAACCCTTGGGAAGAAGAGGCGTGGAGCAACTTGGGGAGGCGGGTGCTTTGGGCATTAGCCTGATAGTTGTAGCTGGAGCAAGAAAGATGTTTCTGTGTATTCTGTTATGGGAACAGTCATTTATGGTGTGCACATTGAGGCACGACCCATGATGTTGAACGAGCTTGGTTTTCTCAACCACTTCACATGGGACAGACGTGGGATGGGGGGATAATGTTCATTTCTCTGCCTTCCCGCCACCCTCCAGCCCCTCCTCTGCCAATGAGTTGATGTTCCTTAGAGCCACTGGGGTCTCTCCCCCAGTGTTCTGGTCAAATGCAAATAGGACCCTCCTCTAGTACACAGTGCAGTTACAATCTCACTTTTCCTTTCCTGTTTCCCCAACAGAGAGAACTCGATGCCACCGCAACGGTATTGGCGAACCGGCAGGATGAAAGTGAGCAGTCCAGAAAGCGGCTTATCGAACAGAGCCGGGAGTTCAAGAAGAACACTCCAGAGGTGAGGCGCGTGACCATCATGTTCGCTTTGAAGGGATCTTAGAATGCTGGTGCATGTTCAGGCGACGCTCCGTGAGCATTTCATTTTCATCAGACGAACGCACGGCCGGCAAACAACCCGTTTCTTTCCCCAGATGTCTTCAGCCCCATTTCCAGCAGAACGCATGCCATCCTGCAGGCTGTGGGGATGTGGAAATTGATAGGTTGTCTGGAAATATGAAAGTCAGAGCCAATTCCAGGTGCAGATACTGGACAAGCTTGGTCTGTAAGAACACGTGGGCAGGTGTGTGGGTGTCTCAGACCCTCGAGCTCATCCCAGACCCTGTCCCATGTCAGTTAGCAAGCCACCAAAGTCCATAAGGGATCCTGTGGGGTGGAAGGTCCGCGGGGCCTGCTTCCCCGTTGCTGGTGCAGGCGGAGTGTCTGAAGGCTGCACGCATCTGGGCATAGCAATGCGCCTAACGCTTCTTGTAAAACAGACATTTCGCCTGCTAGGCCTTTTAAATGCCTCTCTGTTTCTTGAAATATGCCATAAAGGGCAATGGAAATGTGCTTTTTATATACTCCTGTTTTTTCTCTCGTGAGTGTGCAATCGGGGGACAGTGTTGAGTTGCTGGGGTGGCGTTTTTCTGCTCGTTTCCTGGCCCCTTCTTCCTTCCCTTCAACCCTATCAGGGGCTTACTAAGGAAAAAAAAACACACATCCAAGCGTGTTGCAGGCAGATGAGCAGTCGCGGGAATGGCTTTCCGGGTGACATCTGCCAGTTTGGTCCCCATGGCGCTTATCCCGCGGGCTCGGACCCCAGCCTCTCTTACATCTTCCCCTTGTATGGGAAGGGGTTGCAGTAGCCCATAGCTTCGGCCCGGCTTCCAGGCTTGGGGAATCTTCTCTGTAGCTCTTGGCTCCTCCATATAAGACATAGGAACATGCCTGGAGGCAAAGCTCCTTTCTAGGAGAGATGCCCCTCTCTTACTTACATAATATTGCTGGGGAATTATATGTGAATTGCATTTTTAAAAGCGGACTCGTTTAAAATGTTTCAAAAGAGGCTTGCTAGTCAAGGGACTGCTGGCATGAATCATTATGGAAAACAAATTAATAACCTTCTGTCTTCAGAATAAATATTTTGGGAGAAAGCTTGGTAGCAGAGTAGAAAGAAGGCAGCCTTTGGCCACAGAGCCAGCTAAGGGTTCAAATCTCACACCCGCTGCTTGCCTCGGCTGCCCCTAAATGTGGGTACTCCATGTTTCACGAGACCAAAAATGCAGGTGGGAGTCACTGGTGCTTGGGGGTTTCTGCCTTCTCTGCCAGTGTTGGGGAGTGGGGGGCCCTATTCTCCATGTCAGCCTTGCCATGAGTAAAAACAGGAGGAAAAAAAGAGCTAGGGACAGAACGTCCTTCTTCTGTTGCCTCCAGCGGCTTCAGAGCAGACTTTCCTGGAACTCCGGTTTCCTGAGCGCTTGTCCTTGACTCAGTTTCCCCAGCCCAAGCCCTGCCACATCCATCGTGCTAGCTCCTCTTAGTGCCGTTCCTGTAGCTAGTGGTCATCCGCCGTTCTGTATTGTCACTGCCCTTTCCTCGGTGACCATATGTCTGAGGGTTTCCATAGAAAATCTTAGAGGTTTGGCTGGGCGCAGTGGCTCACGCCTATAATTTCAACACTTTGGAAGGCTGAGGCAAGCAATCACTTGAGGTCAGGAGTTCAAGACCAGCCTGGGCAACATAACAAGACTCATCTCTGTTATAAAAGGTAAAAAGAAAAAAGAAAACATTTTGTGATTAAAAACAAACAAAGAAACAAAAAAACCCAGAAAATCTTAGAGGGGCAAGGCCATCCTTCAGAGGCCACGGACAATAAATGCACGAGTGTATTCAGCCAGAGAATGAGGTTCCTAAGAGGCCTGGCTTCCTGGGTGTTCCTCAGAAGTCCCCAACTCCTAGTGACAGTGGAGGAGGAGCGTGTCCCCCTTCGGTCACCCTGTCCGTTCCTTATGCTCTGCTGATAAATGCCGCTTGTACTGCACTGAGCCCTATCCCTCCATCGTGCCTTGTGTCGAATTCCACATTAGTTACTCAAAGACACCTGGCCTTAAACTTGGCGTTTTTATCTCCTTCTGATCCCAATAAATGGAAGAGGTTTGGGGAGGCGGCAGCCTGGTAGGTACCTGCCACTTGGGGCATTTCTTCTCAGGACACATTTTTAGACTCTGTCTTCATGGAGAAAGGGGCTAGAACACACCAGGAAGGGGAGGCAGATGATGGAAGGTCACCACCTGCTTGGCCCCGACCCCGCCACTGCCAGTGGGTGGAGGGTGGTGCCCACTTCCTCATCTTTGGCTGTAGTAACGAGGGTCTCACTGCAGCATGTGGTCCTGGGGAGGTGGGGAGAGGGGAGCTGGCTGCAGGCTCCTGCCCTGCCAGCCCTATGCGCTTTCTCATCCAAGGACCAACCTGGAAATCTGTGGGGCGCCCACGCGGAAAGTCCAAGACGAGACCCACTTCACTTGTGCCAGCAGCCAGAGCTTCCTGCTGGTAACTTTTTTTTTATTTTTTGAGACAGAGTCTTGCCCTCAGGTTGGAGGGCCACCCAATCGCTCAGGTTGGAGTGCAGTGTCACAATCTCGGCTCACTGCAACCTCCGCCTCCTGGGTTCAAGTGATTCTCCTGCTTCAGCCTCCCAAGTAGCTGGGATTACAGGCGCATGCCACCACCACACCCAGCTAATTTTTATGTTTTTAGTAGATTTCACTATGTTGGCCAGGCTGGTCTCGAACTCCTGACCTCAGGTGATCCGCCCACCTCGGCCTCCCAAAGTGCTGGGATTACAGGCATGAGCCACTGCGCCCAGCCCTCCTGCTGGAACTGTTGAAACCACATAAGACCAGAACAGTGGTGGAAGTGGGGTGCTGTGGCCGGAGTGTGCTGGGTGTGCAGGAGGCGGAGTTCCCTGCTGTTCCCTGTGACAGCAGGTGTGTGTGTGTGGGGGGGGAGCTGTGACAGTACGTGTGTGTGTAGATAGCACATGTGTGGAGCCTCAGCTCAGTGCCTGGCCTGTGCCCCAAGGGGACACTGGGTCACCGTTTGTTTGGGGTCTCAGTCTTGAGGAGCCACCACTGCCCTGACACTGGTTGCTCCTCTGGCCACACCGCAGGATTGATTACTAACCGTGGAGGTGACGTCGGGTTGTTGCATGTGTAGAAGCAAGGCTTGCTTAGAGCTTTCGCCCGTGGGGTAGGACAGCCTGGCTTACCGGGAGGAGGGTGTCCTCTTCCTTATGGATGCAGCCCACGATCCCCACGGCAACGTACCTTCCAGGGCACAGCGTGGCAGAGCCAGGGCTGGTGGTGTTCCTGCTGGTGTGACACCAAGGGTGTTGATCTTGATGGAAACGCCCACGTCTCTCTTTGTTCTGGGAAAGAAGGAAAGGTTACCCGGTGTCTGATGAATGTCTAATGTGTTCCACGGGGAGGATTAGGCACCCGCGAGGGTTCAGTGGGGAGTAAAGTTTGTCTGCCATGGGAGATTTCACCTTCTAGACTGGCCCTTCCCAGATGTCACTGGGAAAAGCTCTAGGCCAGGAGGGAAAAGGTGGGCTGTGACGGGGAGGTGGCCAGGGAGGGGTGCTGTGTGGTGGCTGGGACTCCGACAGGCGGGAGAAGCCACAGGAACATCAGGAGGTGAGCGCCAGGATGGCTGGAGCCTTGAAGGGTTTTTCTGGGGACAGGATCCTGCTCTGTCACCCAGGCTGGAGCGCAGCGGCACGATCACAGCTCACTACAGCCTCCAACTCCTGGGCTCAAGTGATCCCTCCGTCTCAGTGTCCCGAGTAGCTGGGATTACAGGAATATGGCACCACAGTGCCTGGCTAGTATATTTTATTTTATTTTATTTTTATTATTATTTTTTTTTTTCTTCAAGAGTCTTGCTCTGTTGCCCAGGCTGGAGTGCAGTAGCACGATCTTGGCTCACTGCAACTTCCACCTTCTGTGTTCAAGCAGTTCTTCTGCCTCAGCCTCCCGAGTAGCTGGGATTACAGGCATGCGCCACCACACCCAGCTAATTTTTTTGTATTTTTAGTAGAGGTGAGTTTTCACCATGTTGCCCAGGCTGGTCTTGAACTCCTGACCTTGTGATCCACCCGCCTCAGCCTCCCAAAATGCTGGGATTACAGGTGTAAGCCACCGCGCCTGGCCGTAGTTTTTTAATTTTCTGTAGAAACAGAGCCTTTTGCTGTTGCCCAGGCTAGTCTCAAACTCCTGTGCTCAAGCAGGGTCCTCCCACTTTGGCCTCCCAAAGTGCTAGGATTACAGGCACGAGCCACCGTGCCCAGTTGAAGGTTTTCTGTTTAGAATTAGTTTTTTAAAGTTTCAGTTTTATATCATTAGATTAATATATTTGCCATCATTTGATATTGTGTCTTTTTAATCCAGAAATTGTAGTTAATTTGCAGAAGATTGCAGTTACTCTGCAGATAAAATTGTATACATTTTCTTTGAATCTACAAAAAGAGTCCCTTTGAAAGAAAAACGTTTTTAAATGTTCTAACTGAACATCCATTCCCTATTGAATTAAGAATCAATCATGGAACATAATAGGCGGTGGAGTGTTTCTAGGGTATATTGCTTTCTATATTTTTGTTTTTTTGGAATATAGTGGCACAATCATAGCTTACTGTGGCCTCGATGTCCTGAGCTCAGGCGATCCTCTCCTTATAGCCTCCAGAGTAGCTGGGACTATAGGTGCGTGCCACCACACCCTGCTAATTTTATGTTTTGAAGAGACCGGGTCTCACTTTGTTGCCCAGGCTGGTCTCAGACTCCTGGGCTCAAGCTAAATCACCCACCTTGGCTTCCCAAAGTGTCGGGATTACAGGTGTGAGCCACTGCGCCCAGCTCTGATTTTTGTATTTCTTACTTCAGGCGACATACTTAGTAGCTGTGCGTCTTGGGGCAGATACCTCCCAAAGCCCCAGTTCTGTCATCTATAAATAATGTAACAACAGGGCCCCGCTCGCAGGGTTGCTGTGTGCACATATGTGTGTGTACATACCCATGTGCCTGTACGAGAAGGGCTGCGCACAGGCCTGTCCCTAGAGTTTAGCTTATGTTCATTATTAGTATTAACCTGGGAATACTCACCGTGTAACTCATGAGATACAGTGGATTTCTGTTCCTCAGAGCTAGCTTGGGGAATTTCTATGTTTTATTTTATTTTATTTATTTATTTATTTACTTACTTATTTATGAGGTGGAGTTTCACTCTTGATACCCAGGCTGGACTGCAGTGGCGCCATCTCTGCTCACTGCAACCTCCACCTCCCAGGTTCAAGTGATTGTCTTGCCTTAACCTTCTGAGTAGCTGGAATTACATGCACCCGTCACCATGCCCGGCTAATTTTTTTGTATTTTTAGTAGAGACGGAGTTCCACCATGTTGGCCAGGCTGGTCTTGAACTCCTGACTTCAGGTGATCCACCCGCCTCGGCCTCCCGAAGTGCCAAGTGGCAGGAGTCACCACACCCGGCCTTAGCTCGGGCAACTTTTAAAAAAAATAACAACAAATATAGGTAGTTTCAGCTTAAAGTGTTTCAAAAGTTGGTTTGTGGCCAGACACGGTGGCTTACGCCTGTAATCCCAGTGCTTTGGGAGGCTGAGGTGAGAGGATCGCTTCAGACCAGGAGTTTGAGACCATCCTGGGCAACATAGTGAGATTCCATCTCTACAAAAAAATCAAAAGATTAGCCAGGATGGTGGTGTACACTTGTAGTCCCAGCTACTTGGGAGGCTGAGGTGGGAGGATGGCTTGAGCCCAGGAGGTTGAGGCTGCAGTGAGCCATGATCATACCACTGCACTCCAGCCTGGGCAACAAAGTGAGATCCTGTCTCAAAAAAAAAAAAATTGGTTTGTAATAACAATTAATCATCTTACAAATATTTATTGAACACCTTCCATGTGCCAGACAGTTTGGCCCTGGGAATAAAACCCTATCTCCATTCTTTAAAAAGTTTCTTATCTTTCTTAGCAAGCAAATAGAACCCAATGGCAGAGCGTGTTAAGTGCTAGGATAGAATGACTGGAATCTTCTGACTGTAGACTTTCCCCACAGAAACACTCTTATGTCAGTGGTGATAAAGTTCTCTGGATAAGCCACATATGGCTCAGTAACCCTTTTTATAGATAAACAGTTCTGCTTTTTGAGCCTTGGTTCTTAACCTTTAAAATATCCATGAAAGTTGAGGACCTACGCACCTGGGAAATGCACGTTTGCAGTTTCTGGGGGGCTCCCAGACACTCATCCATGCAGCCTTAGTTTAGAACACAGTTCTCTGGGCCCATAGTCCCAGTTTCAGCTCACCATTCCAGGAGAACCACGTGGGTCACCTCTACTCTCCTTCTCCTCCTTGTGTCCTGGGGTGGAAGGGGATGAAGGAGGGAGGAGGGGGGACTCTAGAGCTTTGGGGTGGGTGACAGATGAGTACCAAGGCCTGACCGCTGGGCAGGGACAGGGTGTGCCTGGCCTTGGGCTGGGTGCTGGGGAGTGGGAGATGGGTGAAGGAGCAAGGCCACCTGATGTGACAAGGGGCTCCACGGGCTGGCAGCAGGGGCAGCACCTCTGCACTGGACTGGCCACAGCGTGTCAGGAGGGAGCAGCAGCAGCTTTCTGGAAGCCTGGTGGTGTTAGAATCATGTATGTGAGCAGTGGAGGCTGAAAGCCTAGCTCTCGCAAACCCCAGAAAGTGTCTCTTAGCTTTTCCGTTTGCCGTTTGCTTTTCCATGGCTTTGATCGCGGCCAAACTCCGATTTCCCGCGTGTGTGATTCCAGAGTTCTTCTGGAGGCGAGGTTACGGGAGGTCTGCAGCATGTCTGACCTGCAGCCCTGGCTCACTGGCCTGGCTGTAGGGAGTTAGTGGATGGAGAGTGGCTGGACAGTTTGGAGACCAGGTAACCCAGTGTGGGGTCCTCCCTGGAGAAACCCCCAGTGCTCCTGCGACATCGGCCTGGCTTCAGGGCTCTGCTATTTGAATGTGATGCTCAACTCTCCAATAAATGGTCGTCTGTGTTAGGCTTGCTTCCAGAAAGAGCTCAGGGATGGTTTTGGGTTTTGTTCTGCTTCTTTTCAATATGGGAGGAACCTTCCCTGATGGGAGAAAAGAGAGGAGGAGAACCACATTCCTGAGATGCTGTGATTTTATCGTGAAACCATCCCCAGCCCTCATCCTGGTGACGTCAGTCGGCCCAGTCCTACTCCAGAACGCTTCTTGGGTGTCTGTCTGCAGGACTTTGCTCAGTTAATTTTTGTCTCCTCTAAAACAGACCCCGTTGCTCTGGGAGGAGAGCCGAGCTGCGGCTCAGGGGCCGTCACTGGTCATTTTTGCCCTGATGTATTTTTGCCTCTACATTTCTTGATCTCTGGAACGTTAATCCCAATGATGCCTGGTCTGCGGTGCTCACAGTCTGCGTCTGTGCTTTCTACACCTGTCCTGCTCAGATGCACATGATGTCACACCCAGGTCTCCATCCTGGCTCTTGTTGGCTGCGGCAGCAGCCCTGACTGTCGGGGACGCCTGGCTCAGCACGCCCACCTTGCAACAGGGAGCACTCTGTGCTGCTCACAGAATTGCCCATCCACTTTCTTTTCCTTTCCTGGGTGCCAACATCTTCCTCTGCCCCTTCTACGCCGGCCTGGCGCATTTCTCTGATTTCTGTGTTCCCGGGTAGCCGTTGTAAAAATTCAGGCTTGGGAGTTATCTTGAGATAGGACTTGGAAAGGAATCTTTTACCATCGTTGAAATTGGCTAGATTTGTGGATTCTTTCCCAACCCTGGCAGGCGCGGCGAGGGGAGGAGGTCCCTCCTTTTTATTGATCAGGATGCACTGTGTGCGGGGTAAGCCAGGAAGCCACGCACCTGATGCTATCTCTGCCACGGTGAGGAGGACAGAGGATGGGAAGATGCTGTGAACTTTTATGATTCGTTTTTCACTCTCGGTGAGAAAAGGAGCTAGCAGGATGGGTGAGGGAGTGGAGGGTAGTAATATATAGTTGTGGCCTGGGCCCAAACGCATTTAGTCACTGCCTCGACAGCCTTTATATAGACACCACCAGAGTGACTCAGCCTGGAAAAAGAGAGTCACTTAAAAATAAAGTTGCGACTCCAGTGGACACGTGGTGCACAGGCTGCCCTGAGATAGTCACCAGGGCTCCATGGCCCTGCACGCCCCCCAGGGCCCTGGGCGAGTCAGGTGGTGAAGTGAGGGTGATTGTTGTAACCCCATCTTGGCATTGTCGTGAGGATTTAGCAAAGTCACATATCATCCCAATTACTTTTTTCCTTTTTTTTTTTTCTTTTTGGAGACAGAGTCTTGCTCTGTGGCCCAGGCTGGAGAGCAGTGGCATGATCTCACCTCACTGCAGCCTCAACCTCCCAGCCTCAAATGATCCTCCCACCTCAGCCTCCCGAGTAGCTGGGACTACAGGCGTGCACCACCACACCTGGTTATTTTTTTTTTTATTTTTTATTTTTTGTAGAGATGGGGGGTCTCACTTTGTTGCCTGGGCTGATCTCGAACTCCTGGGCTCAAGCGATCCTCCCACCTCAGCCTCCCAAAATGTTGGGATTACAGGCATGAGCCACCACACCTGGCCTTTGATGCTTTCTAAACATGAAACAGCATCCAGGCATCATTGGCTACTCCTTGATATGTCAGTGTTACCCACTGGACTCTCAACTCTTCTCTGTTATCAACAAATCTTGTTTTACTCCTCATTAGACCCTAAAACCACTGCACACAGAAAAGTGAAAAGCCCAGCCTCATTTTCCTTTCATCACGTTGAGCCCATTGAGTTGGCTTCATTGAAGGCCCACAGCCCTGATGTGACACAATGGGGCCTTTTTTTGAGCTAGAATTCCACTCCGTCACCCGGGTTGGAGTACAGTGGCTCGATCTCGGCTCACTGAAACCTCTGCCTCCCAGGCTCCAGCAATTCTCCTGCCTCAGCCTCCCAAATAGCTGGGACTACAGGCATGTGCCACTGTGCCCAGATAATTTTTTTGTGTTTTTCGTAGAGATGGGGTTTCACCATGTTGGCCAGGTTGGTCTCAAACTCCTGGCCTCAAATGATCCACCTGCCTCGGCCTCCTAAAGTGTTGGGATTACAGGCATGAGGCACAGTGCCTGGCCAAAAGTAGATTTCTATAGAGATAGAAACCCCCAGGGGTGAGGGGATAGAGGAATGAGGAATGACTGATAGTTGGTATGAGGTTTCTTTTTGGAATATAAAAATGTCCTAGAATAAGACAGTGGTGATACTTGAACAACTTTGAATATGCCAAATGCCACTGAACTGTGTACTTTAAATGGGTGAGTTATATGGTATATAAATTATATATCAATAAAGCTGTTATTTAAAAAAAAAATTCAGCCAGGTGCAGTAGCTCACGCTTATAATCCCAGCACTTTGGGAGGCTGAGGCAGATGGATTGCTTTTGCTCAGGAGTTGGAGACCAGCCTGGGCAATATAGTGAGACCTCACCTCTACAAAAAAATAGAAAAATTAGCTGGGAGTGGTGGTGTGTACCTATGGTCCCAGCTACTCAGAAGGCTGAGGTAGGAGGGTCGCTTGAGTCTAGCAGGAGATTGAGGCTTCAGTGAGCCATGATTGCACCACTGCACTCCAATGTGGGTGACAGAGTTATAACCCCCGTCTCAAAACAAACAAACAAACAAACGAAAAACCTAAACTAAATTAAAAAAGAATTCCTCTCTTCATGGGGGTGTCAGAAACCCCTGAAGAGATTTCTTATTCAGTTGTTCTCTCATCCTCTAAAGAAACTCCCCACAGAAAAGTATCTTGTGAATTTTCATTTTTGCAGGGGGCAGTTTGGTTTTAAAAAGTCTACTCCAGGATTTGGCAAAATGAGAAAACCCCAGTAATCAACTTGTGTGTTTAATCATTCTAGAATCACCTACTGTTAAGTTATAATAAGCCTTTAACTAGAAAAAGTTTAAAAATTAAAAGTGAACTTTTAACTGTTACCAATTAAACCCTTTAAGCCAGTTTATCAACCCAAGACATTATTTTCTTTCTTTTGGGTCTCTAGGGGAGAAGAGGTGCCTTGAGTGGGACCAGTAATGAAGGCAATTTGAACCTAATTCGGGCCCCAGTCAGGGAGGGTGGCTGCATTATCCCCCTACATCCCAGCAAGACTTTGCCGCATGGTCTGGAGGGTACCAGCAGGGGCCCGTAGGGAAGAGGAGGTTGCCTGGGCCCAGGGACATTGAATGCTAGTCAAGCCCTGGTTTCATTTGCTCCAACAGCATTAATAGTATTGTGACCTCCATGGCACTGTGACCGAAACTTAACCCCAGTTTCTTCGTCTGCAAAAAACATACCCTGCCTACTTCAAGGGGTCCTGGAGGCTGAATGTCCAGTCTCAGGCCAGGAGTAGAACGCATAACTAGTAAGTGGTGACGTGCAGTGACCTTGAGCAAGGTCAAAAACTGTTCTAAGACTTGGTCCCCTTATGTATAAGCAGGAAGAATTGGTGCTATCCCATTTCACCCAGGAGGTGAAATGAATTCAGATGCACAGAGCATATAGTAGGTGCTCAACAAACACCCTCCTCTCTTCTTTCCTTCCTTGCTTTCTTTTACAAGTAGTCCTGAGCCCTTTTCTAGGGCCAGGGGCAGTCAGATACAGCAGGGATGGAGGGAGAAGATTCCAGATCTCACAGAGATCTGGCAGTGGCCAAGTAAACAAATGATGCACAAGATAATTTCAGGTGGCGGTAAGAGCTCAGACAGAACAAGATGGCAGTGAGTGATCAAGGATGGGCGAAGGTACTTTGGGGAGTCAGAGAACGTGTTTTGATCTTAAGAATGCAAAATGACTTTTTGTATCACCTGTCAACACAACACACACACATACACACACATGGAGGCTTTAGTGCAAATTTTGAAATAACCATTGATAAATTTTGGCAAGCTGTTAGCAGTGGAGTCCCCCACATTTCTTCCATGTAAAGCCCTGATCATCTTGGCTGTAACCACTCACTTACTTTGAAGCGTCAGATTCAGTCTCTCTGCTTTCTAAGACCAGGGATGCTATTTAATCTGGGCATTAGAAAATTCAGTTGGCCAAGTGCAGTAGCTCATTTCTGTAATCCCAGCACTTTGGAGGCTGAGGCGGGAGGACTGCTTGAGACCAGGATTTTGAGACCAGCTGGGGCAACATAGCGAGACCCCATCTCTACAAAAAAATGAAGAAATTAGCTGGGCGTGGTGGTGCACACCTGTAATTCAGGAGGCTGAGGTAGGAGGATCCCTTGAGCCCAGGAGTTCAAGACTGCAGTGAGCTATGATTGCGTCACTGCACCCCAGCCTGGGCGGCAGAGCAAGACCCTATCTTCAAAAAAAACAAAAACACACACACAAAATTAGTCAATGAATTGTGGAGTTTCAAAGAGACCTTATTTTGTTTGTTTGTTTTCTGGGCCAAAGGCCCAGAAATTCTTAGGTAATTCTTCGGTAATTAATTCTTAGGCAATTCTTAGGTAATTAACGAGGAGCTAATCTCCCAGTTGCTCTGTTCCTTGTCACTGGAAGTGGTCAGAGCTGTTGCGGGGCTTGGCCCAGGGGCGGCGGGTGGCATCTGAAGACCCCACAGGCCCTGCTTTCCTTCCAGGAGCATCTCAGGACGGCCGCTTTGTCTGTCTGCCCCCGCCCCTTGCTGAAACGTCAACAAGGCCGGCATCCCCTTTCCTTCCTGAGAGCCATGTGTCGTTTCCTTCATGTGTCCAGCCGTTTTTACAGGGCTATTTTAAGTATAAAAGACGCATTATCTGAGAGTTTAATAACTGTCAAAAGGGAAGCACTGTCATTAGATTCATGTGCCCTGGAATTTTAGTCGAAAACATGCTGCGTTCTATCACGTCTAAGCCTCTATTTTCTTATCTCAAAAAATAGGAATGATAACGACCTCGGAGTCATTATGGGCTGGATGAACTCTTATAGGGATTCAGAACAACCCAGGCACCAAGTAGAAGGTCAATAAATGGCTTATTGTGTTCATGTTACCAAAATCTACTCTTTAGAGAAATTGTGTTCACAAATGGCCTTTTTTTTTCTTTTTTCTTTTTTTTTTTTTTTGAGATGGAGTCTCCCTCTGTCACCCAGGCTGGAGTGCAGTGGCGCAATCTTGGCTCACTGCAACCTCTGCCTCCCGGGTTCAAGTGATTCTCCTGCCTCAACCTCCCAAGTAGCTGGGACTACAGGCACCTGCCACCACGCCTGGCTAATTTTTGTATTTTTAGATGGGGTTTCACTATGTTGGCCAGGTTGGTCTCAAATTCCTGACCTTGTGATCTGCCCGCCTCGGCCTCCCAAAGTGCTGGGATTATAGGTGTGAGCCACCACACCCGGCCTCACAAATGGACTTTAAAGTTATAAATGTGACGGAGGCCAGTGGCTCACACCTAGAATCCCAGCACTTTGGGAGGCTGAGGCTGGCGGATCACTTGAGCTCAGGAGTTTGAGGCAGGAGAATCGCTTGAACCCAGGAGATGGGGGTTGCAGTAAGCTGAGATCGTGCCACTGCACTCCAGCCTAGGCTACAGAGTGAGACTCCGTCTCAAAATAAATAAAAATAAAATAAAGCTATAAACGAACACTTAAAAAAATTATTAAAGCCTAGGGTAGACCCTAGTTTCTACTGCGGACTTGAACAGATACAGTAAAATTAAAACTTGCCTTCTTCCATATGTGTCTAGAGAGTAATTTTCTCTCCTTTTGCATTAGTTTCACTGTTCATAGAGTGGAAATGTTTGCTGCTGGACTTTCTTTTTTGAAGCTATTCTTTGAGAGTAGCCCATAACTTGTCTTTCTGGTCAATAACCTCAACTGAAATGCATTCTGAATGGAGAACGTCATTCTGTGTAGGATTTAATAATAACTTCAGCACAGAAAAGCACTCTCTGCCTCTTCTCAGCAAACAACTTTGTTGAGCATGATTTTAAAGGTGTAACGGCTAAATGTGAAAGCCATATGATTTGGTTGAAATCGTGGTGAGCTGTTATTAATATTTATTGAGTACTTGCTAGGAGTCAGGCATTATGCTAAGTGCATGACCATCATTTCTCTGCCCCTGGAAGTCACCCTGGGAGCTAAGTATCATTGGTGCCACTTAGTGAAGCGTAAGCCACCCACCCACCTACCAGGATTTTCCCGGGCAGACAGACTCCTGGGAATGAGGCCATATAATCCCCTGAACACCCTGCCTCCTTAGGGTTCCAGAAGCCAATTTTTTTTCTTTTTTTGAGACAGATTCTTGTTCTTGTCACCCAGGCTGGAGTACAGTGGCCTGATCTCGGCTCACTGCAACTTCTACCTCCCGGGTTCAAGCGATTCTCCTACCTCAGCCTCCCAAGTAGCTGGGATTACAGGCACCAACCACCATGCCCGGCTAATTTTTGTGTTTTTAGTACAGATGGGGTTTCACCATGTTGGCTAGGCTGGTCTTGATCTCTTCACCTCAGGTGACTCACCTGCCTTGGCCTCCCAAAGTGCTGGGATTACAGGCATGCGTCACCACGCCCGGCCCAGAAGCCAAATTTTTAGTCACTTAACCATTAGCAATTCCTCTTCTATTAGATTTTTTTTAAAATTGCTTTTGAGTATTTCTTTGAAGTGGCATACTCATTTAAAGGATTCTATATGTCAGGGGGAATGTTTTCTAGGAGGGTACTTAGGAAGGAACATATCGTTATAGCCTAAAATTTGCCATTGGCCTGCGAAAGCCTTCTTAACTTACGGAATTGATTATAAGCCAAAGCGTGGGAAAATCTCCCCTTCCACTTTGAGATTATGTCAGTCAAGAAAATGACAATTGGATGCCAAGCCATGCTAACTCTGATACTTGCTGTCTTCGTTTTCTTCTTTCTTTGGCTAGGGGGATGGAGCGCGTGTGGTGTGGGTGGGACTAGTCACTGAGCATGTTATTGACTAACATTGGCTTTTCATTTTAACTTGCAAATGTGAGTGGCATAAAAGTGAGTATACGAGGAGCATGACTGGCCTGTTATGCAGAGTCTTGTAATTTTGTTTGTGGCCCTTTATTTTAAGAAGATGTTGTGTTATATAGTTGGTGTCCTTAAAGGAGTATATAATTGGATCTGGAAGCTTAGATTGTGATTCTGACTTGGCCACTTAATGAATGCAAGATCTGAGCAAGCCATGTCCTCTCTGTTGTTCAGTCTAAGAAAGGAAGTGTTGGTGCTGAGCATGGTGGCTCATACCTGTAATCCCAGCACTTTGGGAGGCTGAGGCGGACGGGTCACTTGAGGCTGGGAGTTCGAGACCAGCCTGGCCAACATGGCGAAACCCCGTCTCTACTAAAAATACAAAAATTAGCCGGGTGTGGTGGAGTGCACCTGTAATCTCAGCTACTCAGGAGGCTGAGACGGAGAATCACTTGAACCTGGGAGGCGGAGATTGCAGTGAGCCGAGATCATGCCACTGCGCTCCAGCCTGGATTTCAGAGCGAGACTCCGAGGTTCTGTGTGGCTGAGAGCCACACATTTTGCAACAAGAGACTCGTCCCTTTTCCATAGGTGTCCTTATTCCTATTGATCTTACCTGTGGGCCCAAGACTTAGGCACATCCCTTTCTTCTTAAAAGGCATCACTTCTTCTGCCTCTTGGAGTTTTCCTACCCAGAATTTATTCATGTGTGCAGCAAATATTCCTGGCAGTCCCATTGTGTGTGGAATGGGGCAAACCAGGAAGACTGTTGTGAGGGCTCGGTAACTTCAGGGACACAGCCGTCGTAGCTTATAATGGCAGCTGATATTTAGTGAGCACTTACTGCATATCCAGTACTATTCTAAACACTGAAAAGGCATTTAACTAACTTAACACTCACAGGATCCCTACGAAACAGGTACAGTGTTTATTTCTGTTTCAAAGAGAGGGAAACTGAGACCCAGAGAGGAGGAGTAACTTGCCTAGGCCCACAGGTGGCAAAGCTGCCTGAAGGTTTTTTTTGAGACAGAGTCTCACTCTGTCGCCCAGGCTGGAGTGCAATGGCACGATCTCAGCTCACTGCAACCTCTGCCTTCCGGGCTCAAGCGATCCTCACTTCAGCCTCCCAAGTAGCTGGGGCTTCAGGCATGCGCCATGGTGTCTGACTGATTTTTGTATTTGTTGTAGGGAGGGGTTCTCACTATGTTACCCATGCTGGTCTCAAACTCCTGGGCTCAGTCCCTCCCAAAGTGCTGGGATTATAGGTGTGAGCTACCGTACCCCTCAGGAATTCTTATTTTTTAGATGGAAATTTTAAATTGGCTTTTATTGGAATCTCATTAAATTTGTAGATTTGGAGAGGCTTTAGAAGGCATTTTCAAGTTTTGATTGATTGTTTTAGATTTCATTCATAGGTGAATTTCATTCTCTATATTTTACTTGAGGGATCCACGGAAACTACCTACATGGACTTCACTTACTCTGGTTCATTGTGTGGGATACAAAATCGTCAAAATTGAAGGATTGATAATTGTGTCTGGAGCCAGGCATAAAAATAAACCTCACTCTGTTATCATAGGTGGCTGTGATTAAGATCGAGGGAAATGTCGGCCCTGGGCCTCCTAACATTGACAGTTTCCTTCAGAAGATTAAGTGCGGCTTCATTTTTGGCCCGGGCCATCAGTAGCTTAAAGCCATTACTGTCTATTGGCTGTTTGGTTTGTCTGAAATATGGGGCCGGCCTCAGCCCATTTCCCTGGGGTCAGGTGTGTTCACATAATCAAAGTGCCAGGAACCCATATCGCATGCAAGCGTGTGTGTTCAAATTAGCCTTCTCCAGGGAGGAATTCACAGCGCCAGGAATACGCGCAGTGATGTTCTTTTGCACTTTTGCATTTTAAAATGTGCATCGCTTACGAGCACAGCATTTTCAAGCCTTTTCTTGAGATCAGCTCGTTCAGTTACATATGCTTTTGAAGATGACCATTTGTGAAACCGTCAGCCACTGGCAAAGTGAAGAAAAATGAAGATTTCGGCCTAGTTGATGTGTGCTCGGGGAAAGGTGATAGCTTCTGTTTCCTTGAATTAAAAGTTGCAGACAAGTATATTTTCATTTATTTTGTTTATAAATCAACAACCCACGAAAGGTATTTCATACGTATTTAAATGATTGCCTTGCCGCCATCAAGAAAAAATACTGTTTCACTTAACAGTGAATTGAGACAAGGAAAAGTGATGTGTGAATAGAAATAAAGAAATTAAAGTAAAAAACAGGATCAGGGTAGGTTCTAGGTCTAATAATTTAAGAACAGAACATGTGGTTTAACTCTTTTTGCCACTCTAAGGAGAGGTGATATTTGTATTTTTCTTTTTACTGAAACCAGATCGTGAGACACGCTTTTCATTCATACTTGAAACTTGATAAAATGTTTGGCTTTATATTAATTTTCTCAATTATAAGTGTGGGAAATGAATTCGTTGATAACCTTTTCAAGTAAATGAACTGATTAGAACCAGAAGAGCCGAGAGTCATTTTTATTTTAAAATTCTTTTTGCATGAACACATGTAGTGTTGAGGAATATGTGGAAAATTGAAATATTGCTTCTCTCCTACCGTGTCTCCAGTGCCTCGATAAATCACCTTTTTTTTTTTCCTTTTAAAATGTCTGGCCTTATAATTTATGTTTGCATAACCCATTACTAAATTCATAGTAGGTGTTTTAGTTGGCAGGCATTATTCCAGGGATTTGGAGGAGTTAAAAAAAAAATACAGAGCCTTCGTTAGTATTTATACTAAGTGGACATTTTCCTTTTTTAACAACAACAACAAAAAAGAATTAGATTTTTAAAAAAGAATTCAGAGCTAGCCATTTACCTTTTTCCTAGACAAACACTATTAAGTCCATATTCTCACATTATTCATTGTCTTAATGGAGATTAAGATTTCTTAATGGACTTTATTATAGCTTTTCTTTCTTTTTTTCAAAATTAGAACTGGCTGAAGAAAATGCTTCTGTATTAAGATTGGATGAATTTCTACAGAATTTTCAGTAGGTGTCATGTTGTATAGGAAATAAACATTTCTGTTTTAGTAGGTTTTTGATTTCTTACCTCCCGTTGACCGTTTTGATCATAAAGTGAAGATGAATACATTCATTCATTTACTGCAGTCTTTGGTACTTGAACAGAAATAGCAGTGTTCTTGGTTTGTTCGCATACTTGTGGCTTACCTTTGAGACTTTCTAATTTTTAACCAGACATTTAAAAATAGCCATTCTGTCTTTTAGCCCTAATTTAGAAAAACTTGTAGCGCTTTCCTTTGAAATGATGAAAAAAAAGTTATTTCTGTTTTCTATCATCAAAGTTTAAAAAGCGATGTTTGGATATTTTAAAAGCCGGAAAGACCATGTATGGCGTGCTGAGGAAGTTTGCTTTGTTTGATCATTTTCTCTTCCCCTCACCCCCATCAGCTGGCTAATAATGTTTTCCATGTTAAATGTGTATCACAGCCTGTTGAAATCCCTGTGGTTAATCAGAAGAGAAGTTGTTTCTATCCTATGGAACCTTAATACAGTTGTCAGGAGGTTTGTGGCATCTTTAGTCTCTTTGTGAAATAGAATGCCTGTTACTGTTCAAAGGATAATAGAACGTTAAACAGAAATTCAGAATTCATCACACTGTAACGATGATCTAAAGGTCAAGTTGTACAGTATAAATTTGAAAATCTCTCTCTGACTTCCTTTCTACCTAAATTAGAGCCTAAAAGTCATGAGAATTTTGTCTTCTTTTTGTTTATTTTAGAGATAGCATAGTCGATGTTTTAAAAAGTTGCCACCTTTTCACTATAATGCGCTCCCATTATCAGAGATGTTTATTCTGGTTGTATCTCTCTGACAACCTTCAATACTTAACAGAATAATTTAGTTTGGATTCAAAGAAGTGCCTCTTCTATTTCTGTGTTTGTTTCTAGAAACTTTGAGGTGGAGGAATTATTGTTCCTTCTTCTTGGCAATGTTCAGGGTTTCACGAATCTGACTTTTAAAAGCCCAGCTCTCAGCCCCGAGCCTCTCATGAGTTAAAGAAAGGGTTTTGCAGCTTTTGGTAGACGAGAAACACGTTTTATGGCTCTTCATGAAGTTGCCCGCTCCGTCCACGTCCTGTCCTGTTCCTCCTTCCCGGTTTCTGGGCTCCCTGGCTCTTGTCATGAGGCTTTCAGTTTTGTGTCCCAGAAAGCGCTTCCCCCGGGGACAGTGCCATGCCAAGGCTGGGAGAAGGGAAAAAGGAGGTGTTTATCGCCTTGAAGATGCCTTCCAGCCTTTATTATTAACTCCCTTCCAAAGTAAACTTTCGGGTTTTTTTCAAGTCTGTTCTGGCCAAAGTACAGTTGGGTTTGCCGTGTTCTCTAGGAGTAGAGGTGAAAACAGCATTGCCCAGGGTGAGGAGCAGGAGGAGGAAGGGTCCATGTATAGGAGTGGATGGAGGGGATCTGTGAGACAGCTGCTGCGACAGATCTGACTTGGAGACTGTCAGGCCTCTGAGCCCAAGCTAAGCCATCATATCCCCTGTGACCTGCACGTACACATCCAGATGGCCGGTTCCTGCCTTAACTGATGACATTCCACCACAAAAGAAGTGAAAATGGTCTGTTCCTGCCTTAATTGATGACATTGTCTTGTGAAATTCCTTCTCCTGGCTCATCCTGGCTCAAAAGCTCCCCTACTGAGCACCTTGTGACCCCCACTCTGCCCGCCAGAGAACAACCCCCCTTTGACTGTAATTTTCCTTTACCTACCCAAATCCTATAAAACGGCCCCACCCCTTTCTCCCTTCGCTGACTCTCTTTTCAGACTCAGCCCACCTGCACCCAGGTGAAATAAACAGCTTTATTGCTCACACAAAGCCTGTTTGGTGGTCTCTTCACACGGACATGAGTGAAAGAGACTGCCATGCATGAAAGGACAAGGCCTGGCTCTGTCCACGCTTTCCCAGCTCTGTGTCCTGCCATCGGACATGCTGGCACATCTGCTGTGGGTGCCCTGCACTTCTCCGGGCACTCCTGGCCCAGCTGGGGAGGTTGGCATGGTATCCGTCATTTTGTTCTAAAGTAGTAAATGAAACTCTTGGGAGGGCAGCACCCAGTAGATGTTTGGAGCTAGAGACAGGGCTCTGGGGATGTGTAGGAACCCGGACCTGGTGTGGCAATGGTGTGGGGCTGTCACGAGGCGTGAGGAGGCTGGGGTGGTGTTGGGGACAGTACACGATGCTGGGGCTCAGGCCAAGTGAAGCTTGGACTTCACTCTGTCTGAGGCTTTGCCAAGTGTCAGAGGGTGCACACTTGGGAGTCACATGGCCAGGCTCACATTTCCAGCCGACGTTACACTCTACAGCCTGGCAGCAGATGGACGTTTGGGGACAGAGGTGGAGCCGGAACAGCTGAGACACTGTTTTAGAGGACTCTGCGAGAAATACGCTCTTAAAACAAGGAAGCGGTGGTTATGTCTTATTCAACAACGATCTGTTGTGGACCAGCTGTGTGCCAGGCAGTTGCAGGCCCTGAGGCTGCAGCAGTGAGCAGAAGGCCAAGGTCCCTGCCCTCGCAGTGCTTACATTCTAGTGGAGACAGATGTTAAACTACAGGGCAGGAAAACACTGTTCAAGGAGATGCAGGTGGAGGATTCTGACTGTGGAACTGGGGCATAGAGACAGTGGGTTTTGAAAGCACTTGGCTGAGAAGGATGGGAGGAGGGAGGAGGGAGGAGGGCGGGTACATCTGTAGATGGACCAGGTTAAGGTATGGACTTCCCCATCCTGACAAGGGGGAGCCCCAAGCTTGTTTTCAGGTGTGACGGGGGTGGGGAGAAAGGGAGCATTCCAAGAGAGGCACGAACGTCATTTCCAGAGCGAGATGAAGGTCACAGAGTTTGGGAGGAGATGGGATCGGGCACTCGGGCTGGCGAGCAGACAGGAGGGAACTCAGGGAGATGGGAACCCCGGGGAGGAAGTTAGGGCAGGATCCCCTGGGAGTTTTCCCAGATACGTAGGAGAAAAGGTTATCCTTCAAAGGTGAGCGGGGGCTAAGTGCAGGGGACAGAAGAGAGGAAAGCCCGGCGACCATCATGCCCGGCTGCCGTGGGTGGTCTGGATTGGAGGCGGCAGCCGGGCTGTGTTTGTGCGGAGGGTGGCAGGGGGCCAGCGGAGGAAGCTGCCCAGGCGCCAGCCCTGCCATCCCCACCGGCCTCCTCGCTTTGGGGTTTTGCTTTCTGCCCTGGCCACGTGGGACCGGCTAGGTGGAGATCATGCAATCAGGGTTCCCGGCTCTCAGAACCATAATGGTTAAGCAAGCAGCTTCGTTTCCAGGCACGCAGGAGCTCCCCCGTGTCAGCGTTTTCCTAACATGGCTAATCATAAAAACCTCCTGGGTGTGTGTGTATGCTTGTTAAAAATACTGTCCCTGGGCCCCACCCTAGACTTAGTGAGACAGTCACCGGGGAAGGGCCTGGGGACTTGCATTTAGAAGCAGCTCCTGGAATGCTTACTCTGAGGCCAGTTTGGGCCCCCTCCCATGGCCTCCCTCTGTGTCCCTTCCTCCAGATGCTGATTGAGGATGTGTCCCCTGCCGGGACTGTGGTTTGCATGTCTCTGTCTCTGTCACAAAGTAGATGCCCGGGGAGTGTGTGCTGCGTGGCCCCCTGAAGACCCTGTACCGGGATGTCAGCACCCCAGCCCCCAGCTCCTCCCCCTGTGAAAGACATTAGCTCCTGGAGGGGCTCAGGTGGTGGAAATGAATCTTAGCATCAATGTTTAGACCTAAAAGCCGTCTCCAGGTCATCATAGCATATGACAGAGATAGAGGCAGAACCTGGTGGCTATAGGATTATTTCTGAGCAAAGATCGCCCAAGCTTTGGCATAGGCCAGGGTTATTCACATGTCCGAGTCCCTGGAAGTGGGGTGTGAGGAGGTTGGGGGGGGCCTTCAGAATGAGGGAAAAGGGATAAATCAAAATCAAGTCTTTTTTTTTTTTTTTTTTTTTTAATTGAGACGGAGTCTCGCTCTGTCTCCCAGGCTGCAGTGCAGTAGCACGATCTTGGCCCATTGCAACCCCTGCCTCCCAGGTTCAAGCAATTCTCCTGCCTTAGCCTCCCGAGTAGCTGGGACTACAGGTACGTGCCACCATGCCCAGCTAATTTTTTTGTATTTTTAGTAGAGACGGGGTTTCACCATGTTGGCCAGGGTGGTCTCGAACTCCTGAGCTCAAGTGATCCACCCGCCTTGGCTTCCCAAAGTGCTGGGAAGAGCGAGAGCCACCGCGCCCAGCCTAATGATATAAATATTAGTAGATTTCTGCTTACTCACTTCACCACCAGCATTTTCTAGCAAATGTGAGTTCAGCAGACACCAAAGATTTTTATAAATCATAGGAGACAGTCTTTAACGTTGAGAAGATTCTGTTAACTCATCTGTTCTACCCACACTCTTGCCCTTACCTCCTCACAGAAAAGCCAGGAGAAGGGTGAATAATTGAATTACAGATGGCAGTAAATATTTGGATCTAGCTACTTATGAGGCCTTAATGATATCAGTCAGTACAAAAGGTTGATATCCATGTTTTTTGGTGTGTGTATTTTTTTTTTTTTTTTTTTGAGACAGTCTCGCTCTGTCACTCAGGCTGGAATGCAGTGACGTGATCACAGCTCACTGCAGCCTCAACCTCCCAGGTTCAAGTGATCCTTCCATCTCAGTCTGCTGGGTAGCTGGGACCACAGGCGTGTGCCACCACACCCAGCTAATTTTTTGCAGAGACAGGGTCTCGCTGTGTTGCCCAGGTTGGTCTCTCAAACTCTGGGGCTCAAATGATCTTCCTGTGTCAGCCTCCCAAAGTGCTGTAGTTACAGGCATGAGCCACTGTGCCTGGCCGATATCCACCATGTTTGGAGCCTGTTTTTGGTTACATTTCATCCTCATCTACTGGCCTGGAGATATTGGTGTCAATCAGTTCTTCACTGGGGGAAGAGATTTTTTTAAAAAGTCAGATTTGCACTCACTAAGATTCACCCTTTTCAGGTGTCCACTTTGATGAATTTTGACAACCACATATAGTCATATGCCACCACCACTATTAAGATAGAGGACAGGCTGGGTGCGGTGGCTCACACTTGTGATCCCAGCACTTTGGGAGGCCGAGGTTGGCAGATCACCCGAGGTCAGGAATTCGAGACCAGCCTGGCCAACATGGCAAAACCCTGTCTCTACTAAAAACACAAAAATTAGCCGAGCGTGATGGCTCATGCCTGTAATCCCAGCGCTTTGGGAGGCTGAGGTGGGCAGATCACTTGAGGTCAGGAGTTTGAGACCAACCTGGCCAACATGGTGAAACTTCGCCTCTACTAAAAACACAAAAATTAGCTGGGCATGGTGGTGTATGTCTGTAATCCCAGCTACTTGGGAGGCTGAGGCAGGAGAATCGCTTGAACCTGGGAGATGGAGGTTGCAGTGAGCCAAGATCGTGCCACTGCAGTCCAGCCTGGGCAACAAGACCAAAACTCTGTCTCAAAAAAAAAAAAAAAAAAAAAATATATATATATATATATATATATATATATATATATATGATGGTTCCATCCATATATATATATGATGTCCCCCCTATTCTCCCAGGCCTCTATGTAGTCAGTCCCTTCCCCCACCCTCAGCCCATGGTAACCACTTACCTGTTTTTTGCTGGCATCATTTTGTATTTTCTGGAGTGTTACATAGAGGGATCATACCATATGCAGTCTTCGAGTCTGGCTTCTTTCACTTAGTGCAGTGGATTTGCAGTTCAACAGTGTGGCCGCTGTCAGTGCCAAGTAGTATTCCATTGTATGGATGTACCACAGCATGGAGGGATTTTTAAGGCTGGTCAGGCAGTGCTTATGTCACAGGTCCAACATCCAGTCCCCTGGGCCATTTAAAGCCAAGTACAGCCCCACACCTAACCCTCGTCTGAACGATCTTGTACAGCCACTCTGCAGTTTCACATCCTGAATGTGAGCAGTCTTTTTTTAAAGAAGGAGGTTTTGGGCCAGGTGCAGTGGTTCATGCCTGTAATCCCAGTACTTTGGGAGGCTGAGGCAGGTGGATCGCTTGAGCCCAGGAGTTTGAGACTGGCCTGGGCAACATAGTGAAACCCCACCTCTATAAAAAAAATACGAAAATTATTGGTGGTGGTTGCCTGTGGTCCCAGCTACTTGGGAGGCTGAGGCAGGAGGATCACTTGAGCCTGGGAGTTTGAGACCAGCTGGGGCAACATAGTGAGACCCCTGTCTATAAAAAATACAAAAATTGGGGCTGAGCGCGGTAGCTCACACTTTGGGAGGCCAAGGTGGGTGGATCAGGAGGTCAGGAGTTCAAGACTAGCCTGACCAACATGGTGAAACCCCATCTCTACTAAAAAGACAAAAATTAGCCAGGCATGGTAGCGGGTGCCTGTAATCCCAGCTACTTGAGAGCCTGAGGCAGAGAATTGCTTGAACCCGGGAGGTGGAGGTTGCAGTGAGCCGAGATTGCACTGCTGCACTCCAGCCTGGGCAACAGAGCGAGACTCCATCTAAAAAAAAAAAAAAAAGCCGGGCATGGTGGTGTAAGCCTGTGGTCCCAGCTACTTAGGAGGCTGAGGCAGGAGGATTGCTTGAGCCCGGGAGGTTGAGAATGAAGTGAGCTCTGATTGCACCACTGCACTCCAGCCTGGGGTGACGGAGGGAGACCCTGTCTCAGGAAAAAAAAAAAAAGAGGAGGTTTTAATGTTCGCAAAGCTGGTCAGTTTCCAATCTGGTGTCACCAGTAGAAAAAAGATGTGAGTGTTGTTGGCAAGAGAAGCTCACCCAGAGACACGCTCCATGAAGTCCCTGACCCCCGCTGGGGGTGCCTGTGATGGAGGGTAGGCTGTGGTGCCTGCGGGTGCGCACAGGTGAGATGGAAGGAGTAAGGGTGCAGCTTGGAGGCCAGAGCTGTCCTCCTCCCTTCGATCTCTGAATTAAAGATGCTCTTCTAGTATTTTCTTATGTTGATATATATGTGTATATATATGTGTGTGTGTGTGTTTTCTTATTGTTCTAGTTCTTATATTGTCATTTAATTCCTTTGTCCTTTAGCTTGCAAGGGAATGTGTTTTCTTATTAGATTGTAAGCTCTGGGAAGGTAAGACCAGCACTTCCACCCTCCCAGATCCTTGGTTGGGCACGTTATTGATCAGTCCACATCTGTTGCTTGGCTGATTGATTAAATGCTGTGGTGCCCGTGTGTTCACTGAGGGATTCCAGACCCCTGTCTAGCCCAAGGATGCCTCACAGTGGGAATACTGGCACAGCTGTCTTGGCAATCAGTAGACCATCCTGTCAGTTCTTCAAGCCCAGAGAGGGTCCGTGACTTGCTCAGAGTCACACAGCAATCCATTAGCGAGGCCAGCCCCTTCCCTGGGCTCTGCATTTCTCTTGTAGTGAAGAGCTCCTCACAGTTTATTTGCATACTGTAAATTTGCAAAGTCAGAAGGAAAAGGGCAGGGAGCCAGGCTTCCTTGAGGCAGGTGGCTCTTTTAAAGCTGGGGCATGTTGTCGCCAATCTGAGCTTGTTTCCATGGACGCAGCCAGCCGGGCAGCCTGTTCCCGTCAACCTGAGCCCTGATGGAGCCTCGGACCTGACAGGCTGCCTGGGGAACTCACTGGGAGGAGGGCGGGTTGGGGGAGACCCAGGAGCCATGCTGGAGTCTCTCTCTGGCCTACTTTTTGCCATAGTTTGAAGGGAAAGTTAGTGAATTGCCAGGATCAACCTGCAGTTTCCCCCAAAACTTGCCCAGGAGTGGCTTTCATCGCTGCATGGGGAGACCTCCTTTGCGGGTCGCTTAGCGGTAGCTGGGGTGTCTCTGAGGGATACCTGGCTTTCCTCACTGTTCCTGGAGAATCTTAAAGACGAAAATGGAAGAAAGGGCTCACATCTTTGTTTTGTGCTGCAAGCAAAGTCTTGGAAAAACGAATGATGCCAATGGAATCTATTTCTTGTAATTAATTTCCTCAAGCTACTGGATCTCCTTTTCTTGCTGAGATTGCGGTTTGGCAGCTGCAGTTTGATAGCCCCATTCTGAGACTGGATCCCTCTCTTCCCTCATCTGGTAGTTTTCACGTTGGGGCATTCCTGAACTCCGTCTGCCTCATTTCAGGCTGGGATCACAGATCAGGAGCGAAGGCTTTATGATATTAACTAGTCAACAGACACATTCTTTGAAGAATTTCTGTGTTTTTAATTACCCCACGAAAGCGTTTGGACGCACGGGTTATGAGGGGCATTTTGCATTGCTAAATTCCAGCCTTGATTGCAAACCTGAAAAGAGCAGAAACTGCTCAGAACAAGTTGTTAAAACCACAGACACAAGGGAAAGGTTTCTCTCTCTCCCTCCCCCTCTCTCTGTCCCTGTTTTTAAGTCCTTTCAGCTGGAGGTGAAACTGCAACGTTATCAAACATGCCAGTACACACTGTTTCCCAGGCCTGTTTTTGCATGAGTTGGGGTAGAAATGTACCCAGCTTCTGTTCCAGTAGGTGGAGAAAGATGCTTAAATCCTAGAAGCACTGTTCACCTACCTTTTTAGGGTACTGCAGGTTTAGCTCGAGGGTTGGAGGGCGTCCAGAAAAGCATGACTAAGAGAGAAAAAGACTACTCCCAAAGCTAACAGGGTGGAGTATCATAGCCAGGACAGGAAAATTCCCAGCAGGGAAACGGCCTGTCTGTAATGCAGACACATTGGGTCATAGGTTTGCTTTCACAGAATAAGTGAAATGGAACAAAAGTCTTTTTTGAATTCTCATTCCAAGAGGCCCAGTTTCTGCAGGTGTGTCTTTTCGATCTTACCTTGTATTCAGTATTATTTCAAGCAATCTCCATTTTAGGCAGTGTCTACTCCAGACCAAAAAACCTGGCTAAGAAAGAAATTTTATTGATTTTGAGACAGGGTCTTTCTCTGTCGCCCAGGCTGGAGTGCAGTGGTGTGGTCTCAGCTCACTGCAGCTTCGACCTCCTGGGCTTCAGCGATCCTCCCACCTCAGCCTCCCTAGCAGCTGAGACCACAGATGCCCGCCACCACACCTGGTGAATCTTTAAATTATTTGTAGAGACAGGGTTTCCCTGTGTTGCCCCAGGCTGGTCTCGAACCACTCCTGGGCTCAAGTGATCCCCCTGCCTCGACCTCCCAAAGTACTGGGATCACAGGCGTGAGCCACCGCAGGCCTCCCAGACTCTGGGTCAGAGGGCAGCTTGAGCTCCTCCACTGACTGCTCCAAGCCTTTGCCCCAGCTCTTGGTGCCTGGGGTGGTGGGAGCAGCATGGGCTTCGCTGCACACGGACCTGGGCCCAGATCTTGGTTCCATCGGCTGCTGGGAGATCAGTTCCCTTCTCTGCACCTCCATTCAGCTTGGACAGGAATCTGTCCTTCCTAGAACAGCTGTGATTAATAACTGAGACCACACCCATGTTCATTGTGGCTTAGCGCCATGCACACAGGTACCTAGTGGATGTTAACTTTCCTCTCCATCCTGGTCAGTGCTTTTTTTTTTTTTTTTTTTTTTACTTTTTCTTTTTCTGTTTTTGAGATGGAGTCTCGCTCTGTCACCCAGGCTGGAGTGCTGTGGTGCAATCTTGGCTCACTGCAACCTCCACCTCCCTGGTGCAAGAGATTCTCCTGCTTCAGCCTCCTGAGTAGCTGGGATTACAGGTGCCCGCCACCATGCCTGGCTAATTTTTGTATTTTTAGTAGAGACGGGTTTTCACCATGTTGGCCAGGTTGGTCTTGAACTCCTGAGCTCAAGTGATCCACCCGCCGTGGCCTCCCAAAGTTCTGGGATTACAGGTGTGAGCCACTGCACCCGGCCTCTGGTCAGTGCTTCTGTTGAGTTCAAGAAAAATGACCAATTCATCTAAAACCCCGAGCTGGCAGATGCTCTCCCGCGCTGCGGTGGCTGACGTCAGTGCTACTTTCGGCGTCTTTGGTGCAGTCTTGGTGTTCGCTCTCAAATGGGCTCTTTTCAGTATCACATATCATATGCAGGATGCAGAGGGGCCCGGCTTACATACCGAGAGTCAGAGGACTCATGCGGCCACAAGTAGGTTGGGAACAGTGTCCCCTAATAGGATGAGTTTTGGGCTTTAAAATTAAAAAAAAAAATGGGGGCATTGATGAGTCTCGTTGGCACCTTTTGGCTTGTGGAGGCTCATGATCTAATATTGGTCTCTGCTGTATACCCAGCACACTACCTGCCACTTAGCCATTCCATAAATATTGTTAAATAAGTGAATTAGGCCGAGTGCCGTGGCTGACACTTGTAATCCCAGCACTTACAGAGGCCGAGGTGGGAGGATCGCCTTGAGCCCAGGAGTTTGAGACCAGCCTGGGCAACATAGCGAGACCGCGTCTCTATTTAAAAATTAAAAAAAAAAAAAAGACAACTTGAGCCGCACACAGGTTCTTGCCAAAGCCTCTATTAGTGCTGTGACTTGGGAAAGAAAACTTGTTTTTTTCTTCAGTTGACTGGGCTCAGCCATCCCAGGTGTGAGTGACCCAGGCCTTGAGAGCAGGTAATGGATCCATAGGGAGCCCTGTCCCCACCCAGGGAGACTGTCCCAGCCCCTCCCGATGGCTCCTTCCAGAAAGGGGCGCAGTGGGCTGGGTTGCAGGGGGTAGTCGTGTCCAAGAGTCCTGCAGGATGGAGTGGGAAGGGGCAGGAGGGCTGTCCTGCACTGCCAGCTGTTCATCCACCCCAGTGCCATGGAAACAGAGCTCCTGCTTTTCCCCAGGAAGGCGTTGATACATTTATAGGCTAGCATTCAACATCAGCGTTGTGCTCTGGCAGTCTCAGCAGTAAGACATAAACCTACCAAGGTCTGGGGGAAGCACTGGGTGTTACCATCCTGGCTCACGCGGGAGACGCATGCTCCTCCGTGACTGTTTGTGGCCAGTGAGCCACCAGTTGACACCAGCAATCCAGCCTTCTGCCCCTCTCACTTCACAGATGAGGGAAGTGGGGATCTCCCTAAGGTCACACTTTGGTGCATTTCTCAAATCAAACCCAGGAGCCGGAATTTTTCTACTGAGCTCCTGCTAAGAGACCCTGGGTCGTTTCCTCCGGGCAGTCCATGTCATCTGCTGTGGCATGTATGTTCATGGGTGATTCTGTTTCTGTTTTTAAACCCTGTGCCTCTTGGTTGGTGCTTTTCCTCCTGGAGGATGCTGCAGACCTGCAGCAGTCACCTCGGGCCACCCAGGGAGCAGGTGGGCACACCCAGGTTGCATCTGTCGCCACACTGGTGCAGGCTGTGTTGCACATCACTGCTGCCGGGTTGACCCCACTTGGTATGAAATGAGAGGGCCTCTTTTCTGAAGCAAGGTGTTGCAATTTAGCCTGGGGACGAAGCTGCTTCTTCCAATACCCAGAGTTAACACCAAATGCCACAAGAGTGAGAAAATAAGACAGCATTGCACTTTCCCAGAAATTGTCACTCCAGGGTGCCACCCCACCTCCCAAGCCCACTCTGGGACTCCTTCCACACACAGTCACCCACTGGTTACCAAGCCTGCGGGGCAGGTGCTAGGTGCGTGCTGGGAGTCAGGGGTGGATGAGGTCTTTTGCAGACAGGGCAGAGCGACCTCAGGGCAGAGCCATGAGGGCCTGTGTGCAGCGGCTCCCACCCAGGCAGGCTCCGGCTCTGCACCTTCAGCTACAGGATACATTTGCTTTCGACACCTCCACTGTCATTTAGACACAAAGCACACCACCACCGAAACCACTCCACAGAATGTAGAGTTTCTTGCCAGGAAAATAAAATAAATTAAAAGTCACTAATACTTTTATTTAAATTGCGAGTACATTTCCTCTCTGTTGCATTTTGTAATTTATACCTGGGAGTTAATTTATTGTTATTTACAGTTGCACAAGGACTCATGGAAATGCCTTGTGTATCGAGTGTTCTCATTATGCTGGGCACGGTCCCAGGTGCTGGGGAGGCAGGTCGTAGTCCTGGCCTCGTGGAGCTGATGTTCTGAATGAGAGTTGAGTACCCAGTGGGACATCCTGAGAGCCCAATGCAGGTCCTGGTCAGGGCTGTGGGGACTGAGGGGAAGACCTGGATGGCAAGAGGAGTAGGGACAAGATCTACAGGATTCTGCATGTGGGGCTGCAGGCCAAGAGGGAGGAGTTGGGGGTTCTAGTCCGCCAGGTTCAGGGAGCCAGACGTGTCTGCTGTCCCAAACCTCCTGTGCTCAGGAACGTGGTTCTGATGAGCCTGTATCACCTTCCCTTCCCTCCACCTATGGGTCTGAGTGGCAGGAAGAGTTCTAGCTGTGTCAGCCAAGGCCGGGGACACCAGAGGCACAGGGCTTGGTTTAGGAGTCAAGACAAGGCATTTGCTTATTTAAAGAATGAGTTCTATGCACTTCCAATGAGTGGTTCTGTGGTCAGGAGGGTGGCACCTGGAGAGAGGTCAAGGTAGAATTGTGGATTTGGAAGGGTGGAGGATGGAAGGCCCCAGAGGAAACCAGCGGTCAGGGACTGAGGAGGTTATGGCATTCTCTAATGTGATGTGTGGACAGACAGAGTAGAAGAACCAAAACCAGTCTTGGAGCGACAGGTGGGTCAGACGGCAGCTTTCTCTGGACCCGGGTCAGGAAGAGAAGGGTTTCCAGCAGGAGGGAAGATTGTGCTTAGGAAGAGAAGGGTTTGCTGGGCTCGATGGCTCACGCCTGTAATCCCAGCACTTTGGCAGGCCAAGGCGTGTGGATCACCTGAGGTCAGGAGTTCATTTTGAGACCAACCTGGCCAACATGGTGAAACCCTGTCTCTACTAAAAATACAAAAATTAGCCCAGCGTGGTGGTGTGCGTCTGTAATCCCAGCTACTTGGGAAGCTGAGGCAGGAGAATCACTTGAACCTGGGAGGTGGAGGTTGCAGTGAGCCAGGATCGTGCCACTGCACTCAAGTCTGGGTGACAAGAGCGAGACTCTGTCTCAAAAAAAAAAAAAAAAAAAAGAGAAGGGTTTCCAGCAGGAGGGTCAGTGGCGGTCAAGCTTGCAGCTGGCAAATGTTGGGTTGGATTTGGGGTGGGGAGTGAGGCCAGGAGCTGGTGGAGGGGGGCAGAGGAAGGAAAGATCACTCACTGCTAAGCCTTTCAGATGAGTTCCCCGTGGTCATCAGAGGTAGGCCTTGCTGTCTTAATTTTACAAAAGATGAAAGCCACAGGAGGCGTAGACTTGCTCAGAGAATTCGTACTCAGTTCAGCAGACTCCAGTATTGATGCTCAACCCATGCTGCCGCTGGGGAGGGCTCAGGGGACAATGTTAAGTGAGACCAAGGAGGTGGCACCCCTGAACCAGTCTCTCCGTGAACTCGGCGGTGAGAAAACAGTGCACAGGGAGAGGAGCCACAGAAGGCCCGGGATGTGTCACCCAGGGTTTCAGCTGGGAGGGGACAAAGCCGATTTGGGTGGGAGAGTGGAAGTAGGTCCCGAGAAATTTTATTTTAAATGTTTTGATGACAGATTTAAAACTTGAGTAACTTCATTGTAAAATGGCCAGGCGTGGTGGCTCACACTTGCAATCCCAGCACTTTAGGAGGCTGAGGCGGGAGGATCCCTTGAGCCCAGGAGTTGGGAGACCGGCCTTGGCAACATAGTGAGTGAGACCCTGTCTTAACAAAAAATTAAAGAATTAGCCAAGTGTGGTGGCATGTGCCTGTAGTCTCAGCCACTTGGGAGGCTGAGGCAGGAGGACTGCTTGCACCCAGGAGCTCGAGGCTGTAGTGAGCCATGATCATGCCACTGCACTCCAGCCTGAGCAAGAGCGAGACTCCGTCTCAAAAAAACAAAAACCGAAAAAACCACCTCACTATTCTAGGCCTGAGCCTGAGCTTAAATATTTACCCCATATCCAACCATAAGTTAATCCCGCACACACCTTCATCAGTTTCTTAAAGAAACTGGTGCCCCAGCACGGGGCATGCCAACGTATTAGACAGGCAACAACTTAGACATGGGGATGAAATGAATTCCATCTTAAATCTCAAAGTGCACAATACAGTCTCTAAAATTAAAGAAAGATTTATTTCCAAAAAAGCCCACAGTGAAATAATTGTCTCAGTCTGTGGAGAGAGCTAATTTGGACAGAATCACATATTTTGATTCCTGGGATTTTTTTAAAAGGAATCTTTTAAAGCAGTAAATGAAATATTTTTGGATGTAGACGAAAATGACTTACTTAGCCATTCCACTGGCAATGTGGAAAGGATGAAGACCAATTTTGAGTTAGCAAGGACACCTTCAGAAAGTTCAGCTCCCAGGAATTGTTGACCCTAGCCATCCATGTCTGTATTTCCTCAGGACTATTGCTTACGGAATTAATTGGGACTAATTTCTGTTGCACCTGATCTCCAGCCAAAACACTCACATTTTGCCTCATCTGCAGAGACCTGGGCTGAGTTTTATCTCTGCGTCACTGCCGAGTTCCCTGCCCCCGCTCTGTTAACAGAGCTATAATTAACTCACAGGACGCCAGGCAGCCAGATTCGGCCAGGCGCCAAGAAATCAGCCCCAATTACTATATTCACATTGTCAGTAATGCCCACTTCACAGCTTCTGCTAATTTGAAATGGCAAGTTCCAACTTTCCATAGTAAAATTACCATTTTTGTCCTATTCTATTACGTGGTGATATTTGTCCATTATTTGGGCTCCGTAAACTTGGCATTATCACGACAATTAGTTGTTGAGGGTTTTCTAAAATGATTTGCAATTACATCTCTTAAGCGGAAAACTGTCTGCTCTGATGGAGTGAGAATCCATTCCCTCTGTGCCCTAGATCCACTTTAGGAATTGGCTTTTCATAGGGGAACGTGGTGCCTCGGGATTTTATAATAAAGTCGAGCCTTTAAAATAAGGGCTAGCCTTGGAACGTTGCCTGCTTTGTAGATTTCCAGTGTTCAAGTTGTCTGATTTCTTTATAAAGATGGAGAAGTGTCTCTGTCTCTCTGGGTCTCCGAGTTCCCTTGAGTCTGGGCCTCTGTATCTGGATCCCCTCAAGCCCTACTTTGTTGTAAGAGCCAAATTAGCCAGGGGCTACTGGTTGGTGGCTCTGCTGGGGCATCACAGAGTCTCTCTTCTCTGACATTTGCTGACCTTCAGCCCACCCTGGTACAGGAGCACCCCATTGAGGTCCTCCATTTTCCAGAGTCCTGTCCCTGAGGAATCACCTGCCTGAGTCCCTGAGCTTGGGACTGGCTGGCCTGATTGGGTTGTACATTTTGTTCTCTTTTCAGCAGAGAAATCTCAGGAGGCACCATGCCAGGCCACTGTGCCCCTGCAAGTGTGTCTGAGTATGGCCCAGGACCCTGCCCATCACTGGTCTGCAACAAGATAAGCACAGAAGTTCAGAGTAGGTGTCTAGAAATGTTCATAGCAATTTAACGTGACGGTGACATCCAAGTGGCATTTTAATTTTATTTTATAAAGATCTGAGTCCACAATGGGCTGGAAATGTAAAAATCTGTTGTGTGTTCTTCTCCCACAGATTGTTTGACAAACATTGGTCATTATTATTATTATTATTGTTATTATTATTATTATTATTATTTTGAGACAGAGTCTCACTCTGTCGCCCAGGCTGGAGTGCAGTAGTGCGATCTCAGCTCACTGCAAGCTCCACCTCCTGGGTTCACGCCATTCTCCTGCCTCAGCCTCCCGAGTAGCTGGGACTACAGGCGCCCGCCACCACGCCTGGCTAATTTTTTGTATTTTCAGTAGAGACGGGTTTCACCATGTTAGCCAGGATAGTCTCGATCTCCTGACCTCGTGATCCGCCCGCCTAGGCCTCCCAAAATGCCGGGATTACAGGCATAAGCCACCGCACCCGGCCAAACATTGGTCATTATTTAATCTCCTCATCTCTGATTGGATTTCACTGTGATCATTTACTGTGGCTAAGGCAGAGTGCTTGCTTTTTTTTTTTTTTTCTTTTTCTTCCTTTTTTTTTCTTTGAGACAGAGTCTCACTCTGTCGCCCAGGCTGGAATGTAGTGGCACGATATTGGCTCACTGCAACCTCCACCTCCCGGGTTCAAGTGATTCTTGTGCCTCAGCCTCTCAAGTAGCTGGGATTATAGGTACACATCACCATGCCCAGCTAATTTTTGTATTTTTAGTAGAGATGGAGTTTTGCCATGTTGCCCAGGCTAGTCTTTGAACTCCTGACCTCAGGTAATCCACCCACCTCAGCCTCCCAAAGTGCTGGGATTATAGGCATGAGCCACCACGCCCAGCAAGTGCTTGCTTTTTCTGCTAGACAGTGGTCCTCAGGCCCAATCCCTGAGAGAGGGGCTTCTGAGAGGTGAAGGAGGCAGGAGTTCTTGCCCCTGACTCTCAGGAGCTGGTGTCTCCTGGGCATCACTCACGGATGGGCTGATTATTGCTCATTACCCCACAGGATCCGACAGTTCCAGTACAAGCTTTTTCTTTGAGACAGTCTCACCCTGTCGATCAGGCTGGAGTGCAATGGTGGCGCAATCTCAGCTCACTGTAACCTCCGCCTCCTGGGTTTAAGCGATTCTCGTGCCTCAGCCTCCGGAGTAGCTGGGATTACAGGCACCCGCCACCACACCCGGCTAATTTTTGTATTTTTAGTAGAGACGAGGTTTCACCTTGTTGGTCAGGCTGGTCCTGAACTCCTGATCTCAGGTGATCCGCCTGCCTCAGCCTCCCAAAGTGTTGGGATTACAGGTGTGAGCCACTGCGCTTGGCCCAGAAGACTTATATTTTATGATATAAGAAAATTATATGAAATTCCCAAAAAAACCCAGAAAATTATATGAAATTCAAATTTCATTGCCCATAGTTTGTTGTTTTTTTTTAAAAAAAAATTGTAGTAAAATACACATAACATAAAATTTACCGTTTTAGTTATTTTGAAATCTACAGTTTAGTGGAATTAGGTACATTCAGTGTTGTGCAAGCCATCACTGCCATCCATCTCCAGAACTTTTTCATCATTCCATACCTCACCTCCATAAATAAAGTTTTATTGGCACTCAGCCATACTCATTTGTTTATCTATTGTCTGTGGCTGCTTTTCTGGGCTACAGCAGCAGAGTTGAGTAGTTGCAACAGAGACCATATGGCCTGCAAAACTTAAAATATATTTTTTTCTTCTTTCTTTTCTTTTTTTATAGAGATGAGGTCTCACTACGTTGGCCAGGCTGGTCTCAAAAATCCCAGACCTAAGCAGTCTTCCTGCCTTGCCTCCCAAAGTGCTGGGATTACAGGCGTGAGCCATGTAGAATATTTACTATCTGACCCTTTCCAGTAAAACTTGGCCAACCCCTGTCCTGGTGCACACTCTCCTTACTTCTTAGTTACCATAGCAACTGCCTAACTGGTCTCACTTCCTTTGGTTTCATTCCCTTTCTGTATATCTGCCCCCTGGAGGAGTTTTTCCAAGATACAATTCTGATTGATTAACTTCCCTGGTTAAAATCTTTTAGCAGGCTGGTGCGGTGGCTCAACTTGTGATCTCAGAACTTTGGGAGGCCAACGTGGGCAGATCACTTGAGGCCTGAAGTTCTAGACCAGCCTGGGCAACATAGCAAAACACCATCTCTACTAAAAATACAAAAAATAAGCCGGGTGTGGTGGCGCACGCCTGTGGTCCCAACTACTTGGGAGGCTGAGGTGGGAGGATTTCTTGAGCCTGGGTGGCAGAGGTTGCAGTGAGCCAAGATCATGCCACCGCACTCCAGCCTGGGTGATAGGGTGAGACACTGTCTCAAAAAAAAAAAAAAAAAAATTCCTTTAGCAGCATCCCGTAGACTAATGCCATGTCTGGGAACACCAGTCGCAGGATAACTGCACTAGTTATTAAAGGCTCTATAAACTCTTGCAGAAAAGAAACCTACTGAACATTGATCAACCCAGTACCCTTCAAAACTCATTGACTGTGCAAGTCTTTTTGGTTTTTCCTTTTTTTTTTTTTTTGGAGACAGTCTCGCTCTGTTGCCCAGGCTGGAGTGCAGTGGCGTGATCTCGGCTCACTGCAAGCTCCGCCTCCAGGGTTCATGCCATTCTCCTGCCTCAGCCTCCTGAGTAGCTGGGACTACAGGCGTCTGCCACCACACCCTGGCTAAGTTTTTTTTATTTTTAGTAGAGACAGGGTTTCACCGTGTTAGCCAGGATGGTCTCAATCTCCTGACCTTGTGATCCGCCCGCATCGGCCTCCCAAAGTGCTGGGATTACAGGTATGGGCCACCGCATTTTTCCTTTCTTACCACCCATTCTCATTAGCCTACAGCAGGGATTGGCAAACAGTTTACCGTAAAGAACCAGATGGTAAAATACTGTAGGTTTCCGCAGGGCCATATGGTCTCTTACAAAGACTCAACTCTGCTGTAAAGTAGCCATAGATAATACAAAAATGGTGGGCGTGGCTGTATGCCGATAAAACTTTATTTAAAAAGACAATCAGGCCCATTTGAAATCCTGTCCTGTAGAGCAGTGGCTGTCAAGGTGTGGCCCAGGCCAGCAGCATCACAGGACCTGGGGACTTGTTAGAATTGCAGATTCTGACCAGGCGTAGTGGCTCACGCCTATAATCCCCATACTTTGAGAGGCCAAGGTGGAAGGATTGTTTGAGGAGTTCAAGACCAGCCTGGGCAACATAGCGAGACCCCGTCTCTACAAAAAAAAATACAAAAATTAGCTAGGCGTGGTAGCATATGCCTGTATTCCCAGCTACTCAGTAGACTTGAGGATTGCTTGAGACCTGGAAGGTTGGAGCTGCAGTGAGCCGTGATTGCGCCACTGCACTCCAGCCTGGGTGACAGAGCGAGACCCTGTTTCAGTAATAAATAAATTAAAAGTACAGATTGTCAGGTCTACTCCAGACCTGCTGAATCAGAAAATACGAGGGCAGGCCCAGCCGCCTGTGCCTTCACCAGCTTTCCTGGCTAAGGCCTGAGAACCCTGCTACGGAACCCCGAGTACCTTTCAGAACATGTTGACCTCATTCGCAGGGATCAGTGGCCCTTTGTCATCTGGTCTCTGGCCAGTGTCCCTCCCTCATCTGGTGGAGTTGGTACTGATGCCGAACCACCTGTGGGTTCCAAACGTGCCATTGTTTCTCCCACCCATGCATTTGCACAAATGTGGTCCTGTGTGGCTCACTCCCTTTTCTGCCGCCACCTTCTCCCCCACTGCGCCGTGCTGGTCTCAGCTCGGGGCTTACCTGGTCCCAGAGGTGTGTTGGGAGGTCCCCACCCCTTGCCTCTGCCCGTTGCGTTTTCCACCCCTGCACTGGGTGTGCATAGGTGCGCAGGGCACATGTGTGTGTCCTCTGCGGTCACTGACTTGATTGTCTGCCTTTCCCAGGAGGACGTGGGCTCTGTCGGGACATTTTATCCGTCTGTTTACAACATGAAATAGACACCTCCGAAATGTGTGTGTGTTCCGTAAATGAAGGAGCAGAGGGACCCCTTCGGAGCATCTCAGAGGCCAGGAAGCCTGGCTTCTGGCCGCCCTGCCCGCTCCTCACGTGTGAGGGGAACTGGGGAAGTCGAGTCAGCCCTCTGGGGTTCCTGATTCTCTGCGGTTCTGGGAAGAGCTTGCAGTGGAAGGCCTCCCAGCCATTTCCTCTTCTCCCCCAACTCTGACTCACTGATTGATTAATGTTTGGAAATTGTGACTCATCTTGTTAGAGAAGGAAAAGGAAATTTTATTCTCTTCATTCTCCCTCCCTTTCAAATAAGTAATAAATAAAAAGTGGCTGATCTTCCACTTGGTGCGGTAAGAAGCATTTAAATACATTCCCGGCCCTCATAATTGGTGGCTTCTTGGAGAAAGGTACTTATTAGAAGAAAAACACTTCCCTATGTGTTGTTGTTCGGCCTTCTCGTTGATGAAATTACACGGTGAGTTGGTGAGCGAATTTACCTTGCCCCTTTTTAAAGGTATTTGTGGCAGCTCTTGTTGTAGGAATCAGGGGAGAGGAGCCACTTCTCTTTTAGTAAGAAATGCGAAGAGTGGCCTCTCCATCTTCAGAGTTTCAAAATGAGTTCACTCTGGTGGTGAGTAATGATGTCTTAAGCTGGCTTATTAAAGGCGGAGGAATAAGATGTTCTTGCTTTACCTCACGTACCAAATATAGATAAGGCGCTGGATCAGCAGAGCCTCAGGCCCGTGCCAGGACACAGTCGGGCCTGGCGATGTCTGTTTTGTCTCACGACGTAGAGGGTTGAAGGGGAAGCGCAGCCTTTGCTTTTAAGGGTTTTCTTCTGGGAAATCCACACACACAAAAAAAGCATTTGTTCACTTCTCATGTTGTGATGTTGAAATTATGGCTTGGAGTTTTACATTTGCCTTTTAATTCTCTTTATGGGCAGCATGTCTATATGTCTTAGGCTCTTGGTTCTGGAAGACCAAGTAAATTCAGTATCTTTTCAAATTGTAACCCTCTGGTCTGGGTAACACAGCGAGACCCCCATCTCTACAAAAAAAATTTTTTTAAGTCGGCCAGGCATGGTGGTGCACACCTGTAGTCCCAGCTACTCAGGAGGCTGAGACGGGAGGATCACCTGAGACACGAGTTTATGTGTCTGAGATGCCTGAGACAGGAGTTTATGACCATACTGGGCAACATAACAAGAGCCCATCTCTATGACAAAATGTGAAAATTAGCCAGGTACAGTGGTGCACACGTGTAGCCCCAGCTACTTGGGAGGCTGAGGTTGGGGGATAGCCCAGGAGTTCAAGGCTGCAGTGAGCTATGATGGTGCCACTGCACTCCAGCCTGGGTGACAGAGTGAGACCCTGTCTCAACAAAATAAAATTGTAACCCAAAGTAAGGGCTCAATAAATGTTAGCCACTGTGATTATTCTATTATTCCCGTCCTCGTTGTAAATATTTGTGTGGCTTGGTGCCTAGCGTCTTTTGTACCTGTATGTATTGCCAAGGAGAATCCCAAGGAAAAAAAGTAGAAATATGGTTAAAGCTGGCTGGGCACAGTGGCTCATGCCTATAATCCCAGCACTTTGGGAGGCCGAGGCAGGCAGATCACTTGAGTGCAGGAGTTTGAGACCAGCCAGAGCAACATAGCGAGACCCCTTCTCTACAGTGTGCTGGCATTTGCAGTGCAGCCACCATTGCCCATGGTAGCGATGAGGAAGCTGTGGCTTAGACCAACTTCCAGAATCACTGCTCTGGTCACACAGCTGCTCGCAGGTGGCATCATGAACACACCTAGTCTGACTGTTGCTTAACCACGACAAACTCCATCCCCTTCCACTTTGCCTGGCTGAGGATCGGATGCATTACATAGAAATATTTGAATTTGGAAGCTGTTGAAATACAGGTTCAGGCCAGGCATGGTGGCTCACGTGTGTAATCCCAGCACTTTGGGAAGCCGAGGCAGGCGATCACCTGAGGCCAGGAGTTCGAGACCAGCCTGGCCAACATGGTGAGACCCTGTCTCTACTAAAAATGCAAAAATCAACTGGGCCTGGTGGTGCACGCCTGTAATCCCAGCTACTCGAGAGGCAGGAGAATTGCTTGAACCCTGGTGGTGGAGGTTGCAGTGAGCTGAGATCATGCCACTGCACTCCAGCGTGGGTGACAGAGACAGATTCAGTCTCAAAAAAAAAAAAAAAAAAAATGCAGGTTCAAGGAAGGGAGAGGATGATTTGTGTTCCGCTCTGCGCCTCCTCCCTGGTCCATTCCCTTCTCCCTGTTGGACCATTGCTGTGACACAGGTGATCTGAGCATCAAGAAAAAGGCATTTCTTGCTTCTCAGTGATATTAGCAAGCACCTGCTGCTTGTATTCACTGTGCTGAGTTCTACCCATTTATTCTCTCATTCAGTCTTTACATCTCCCTGATGAGGAGGCATAATAATATCATGCCCATTTTATAGACTTGAGGGAACTGAGCCCAAGCCATTCAGCCAGAGAGTAACCGAGCTGGAGTTCCACCAGGTCTGTCTGCTCTGATAGCAGGCATGCCTGACCTCCGCACCTACCCACTTCCCCACTTCTGCAGTCTCATGTGTCCCAGGGAACGCACAGCTGGGGCCCCTCTCTTAATTTGCACCCTTCCTGAGCCAGTTCAGAAGTCCCAGACTGTGTCTTTCTGGCTGGCTGTGTCACTGGGCCCAAGGATGGTGCTACGGGGTTAAAGATCTTCTACACTGACCCTCTCCACTAATGGGAAATCAGAAAAGGGAACTTGAAGAGAACATTGGCACCAATGGTTGGACCTAGGGATTTGTAGCCACCTTTCTAAGGGAGATAGAGGACAGGGCTAAGAGTCACAACTTTTGTTCTCTACCCTTGAGCAATCGAATACTTGCAAAGCCCTGTTTCTAAGGTTAAAAAAAAAAGGCCGGGCCCGGTGGCTGACGCCTGTAATCCTAGCACTTTGGGAGGCCAAGGCGGGCGGATCACGAGGTCAGGGGATGAGACCATCCTGGCTAACACGGTGAAACCCCGTCTCTACTAAAAATACAAAAAATTAGCCAGGTGAGGTGGCACATGCCTGTAGTCCCAGCTACTCAGGAGGCTGAGGCAGGAGAATGGCGTGAACCCGGGAGGTGGAGCTTGCAGTGAGCCCACGTCTCAAAAAAAAAAAAAAAGGAGGCAGCTTTGGGGGACAAAACATTCAGCGTGGCCGGCTCTCCGCATCTTACAGTGGTAGGGATGAAATGCACGCGCCCTCATTTGAAATGAGAATCGCAGTGCCTCAGTCAAACAGCGGCCTCTCCAGATGCCAAGCTGAGATCATTTCCATTTCTGTGCCGAGATCGGCCTTTTGCAGAGATAGATGGGTTATATTTATCACCAGCTAACTTATTAGCATGTGACACCAGATACACCAAATTGTAATCTGACTCATAAAAGGATACGTAGTTCATGACTTGATGGTGAAGCAGGTCAGTTTAAAAAAAAAAAATCAGATGGATTATGGAGTCAACGTTTCCTTCAGAAAACTTCTTCAGGGGTAAACTGGTATAATAGGAATGTCTGTTCAGACTGTTTTGAAAACAGTTACCTTGAGAATTTTGTATTCCTTTGACCCAGCAATCCCACTTTTGAAAATCTATCCCAAGGAAAAAAATTAGAAATACAGTTAAAGCCGCCTGGGCACAGTGGCTCACGCCTATAATCCCAGCACTTTGGGAGGCCGAAGCGGGCAGTGCGGGTTGAGTGCGGGAGTTTGAGACCAGCCAGAGCAACATAGCGAGACCCTGTCTCTACACAAAATACAAATTGTTTGCTGGGCATGGTGGTGTGCACCAGTAGTCCCAGCTATCTGGGAGGCCAAGGCGGGAGGATTGCTTGAGCCAGGGAGGTCGAGGTTGTGGTGGGCTATGATCACACCACTGCCACTGCATTCCAGCCTAGGTGACACAGTGAGACCCTGTCTCAAACAGAAAAAAAGAAATGTGGCCAAAGCTTTATGAACAATAATGTTAATTATAGTGTTATTGATATACTAAAAACAGGTGGGAGGGAACAAGGCTAGTGTCCAATATAGAGGAACGGCTAAATGATGCTAAAAATCATTCATTCAAATTATTATGTAACTGATATTGTTTCCCAAGAATATTTACTAACACAGAAAAGATCATGATATCACCTAAAGTAAGAATTAAAGATGCTGTATCACCCTAGTTTTATGAAAGAAAAATGTTCAAAAATATAAAGACAAGATGAATATATAGACATACAGCACAATAGATGCAAATACCTGCACATCACACAAGGGCTGGTGAACATGAGGACACTGGATTCTTCCAGGCCTTTTTCTAAGTCTTAGCAGGGATTATTTTTGGTTGGTGTGAGATTGGCTTTTTTCTTTGTTATGCTTTTCTGTGTTTTGCAGATTTTCTCCATAGAGAATGTTACTTTTTTTTAGGCAGGGCACGGTGGCTCACGCCTGTAATCCCAGCACTTTGGGAGGCTGAGGCAGGCAGATCACCTGAGGTCAGGAGTTCGAGACCAGCCTGGCCAACTTGGTGAAACACCGTCTCTACTAAAAATACAATAAAAATTTTAGCCAGGTGTGGTGGCAGGCGCCTGTAGTCCTAGCTAGTAGGGAGGCTGAGGCAGGAGAATCATTTGAACCTGGGAGGTGGAGGTTGCAGTTAGCTGAGATCACGCCACTGCACTCCAGCCTGGGCAACAGAGTGAGATTCCATCTCTTAAAAAATAAAATAAAATAATTTAAAAAAAACAAGAGAATGTTATTTTTTAATTTGAAAACAATAAGAAAATGTCCAAGTCTGCAAAATAGAGTCTTTTTGAAAGACTCTTCGTACTTATTAATTTATTCACCAGACATCTTTAAACGGAAACAGTGGTTAAGTGTGAGAGTTTGGAAGTCCCACAGATCAGAACCCCAGCTGCCGTTTACTCACTGCAGTCCCTGGGCGAGTAATTCAGTCATCTGAGTTTCCTTGTCCCTACCCGTGTAATGGGGGATCTCTGGTACCCATCTCATGGAGCTGCTAAAGTGATTAAATGAGACAAAAGTATGCGAGCCCTTTGCTGGAACATGTTTCTGGAACACTTGCTGTTATTAGTGGAAATATTGCCACCGTGCCATGTGCCAGACTCCGTGTGAAGTGTGCAGAGTGCTAGGTGGGTAAAAATAGCCCCCCTCCTTCTAGAACCTCCAACCCAAAGGTGGGAAGGGGCACACAGGTAACAGAAATGACAGTGTTGACATCTGGTGTGTGCTGTGTAAGTCATGTCATCTGTGCTGAACCCTGGGGCTCAGGAGAGACGTAGTGGGGCTGTTGTGGGAACTGGGCCCTACTTGGGAGCCAGGATGTGGGCCTGGCCTGAAGCTGCAGCAGCAGCAGCAGCAAGATGTGAGAATATTTAGGAGATGGAACTTGGTTCAGTGGGAGGAGTAACCCAAAAGGATTCTAGGGTGGTCCTGAGATTTTCTTTTTTTTTTTTTTTTTTTTTTTGAGGCGGAGTCTCACTCTGTTGCCCAGACTTGAGTGCAGTGACACAGTCTCAGCTCACTGCACCCTCCACCTCCCAGGTTCAAGTGATTCTTCTTCCTCGGCCCCTCAAGTAGCTGAGATTACAGGTGCGCACCACCATGCCTGGCTAATTTTGTATTTTCAGTAGAGACGGGGTTTCACCATGTTGGCCAGGCTGGTCTCAAACTCCTGGGCTTAAGCAGTCTGCCCACTTCAGCCTCCCAAAGTGCTGGGATTACAGGCATGAGCCACTGCCTGGCCAGTCCTGAAGTTTTCACAGAAGCATGAAAACACAGAGAGAATTCCTTTTCTGTCATAAGGAGATGGTGCCCTTTTTTTTTTTTTTTTTTTTTTTTTTTTAGAGACAGTATTGCCCTGTCGCCCAAGCTGGACTCCAGTGGTACAGTCGTGGCTCACTGCAGCCTCGACCTCCCTGGCTTAAGCAATCCTCCCACCTCAGCCCTCCTAAGTAGCTAGGACTACAGGCTCATGCCAGCCACCATGTCTGGCTAATTTTTAAATTTTTTATAGAGACACAGTCTGGCAGTGTTGCCTAAACTGGTCTCAAATTCCTGGGCTTAAGTGATCTGCCCACTTCGGCCTCCCAAAGGATTACAGGTGTGAGCAACCACGCCCAGCCTGGATGATTGGATGGTGCCTATAGATTCAGGAAAAACAGACTTTTCCCCCAGAATGTTTTCCTTACCTAGCTCTATGTGTGTGCAATGTGTGTGTGTGTGTGTGTGTGTGTGCAAGAGAGCGTGGCTAAGACAAGGATATTCACCTGGCATCCTCATTCCCAAGTTGCCAATACTCCTCTCCCCTTTTTTCTTAACTCACCACCTGGGAAGTTTTCCTATTTCTCTTCCTCCTATCCCAGATAAGAAGAATTGCCTTCTTTCCTCCCAGCTGATTTGCTTTTCTCGTCATTATATGGCAAACCAGGCTGCACTCCCCTCCTAAGGCAGGCGGTGGTTCTCTTTGGGCTCTGAGTCCTCAGTGTTCTGCCTCTTCGGGTGCCAACCAGGAAAGCCGCCTTCCGCTTTTAGAGCAACGTGAAGAAATCATGGCAGCCCACGTAAGATCTCTCATTATTTCTGTTGAAACTGATTCTATCGAGGGTGGAGTGCATTGCCTTTAATTTCTTTGTTTGCGTGTATTTTTTTCCCCTCTCTCTCACAAGAAGTATATTCTTTTCTTTCCTGTTTGTTCCTGCTCGATTTGGGGAGGCTGCTGTTTCCACTGCCTAATTAATGGGAAGGTGTTCTGCGGTGGATTTCACCGCGTACATATTCTCTGTTTGGACATGGTACAACCTGTGGACCCTTTTAAACATAGTTACATGTTTGACTGTTTATAGGGTAATAACTCGATTAATTTTGCAAGGCTTTTTAGAATACCATTGTTCTCTTGAAAAGAACAGGTTTGCTGTTTTAACAAGACTTTAATGCCATCGAGATGCCTCACATTGGCACGGTTGCGTAAGAATCGCACGGTCCCATGAAATGAAATTGAGAGAGCTTTTTCCGGCGCCTGGTTGGTTGGGGCGGCCTCCGTTCGGTGCTTTTTTCATCCTCGACCCAGTGACCAACTGTGTTTGCCTTGATGTTTCTTTCAATTCCACCATTCCGAAATGTCTCCGGAATCTGTCGTTTTAGCTTTTGCAGCAAGGTTCGTTGTGTTTGTCTTGCCCGCTTCAGGTTTCTCTAATGAGATTCACGTGTAAAGGAGGATTGGCAATTAATCGGATGACTGAGTAATTGTGAGATTCTTATTCTTAACCAAGGAATGCTATGGAAGTCCTGGCTTCAGATAAAATTCTCAATGAGGGCCAGTTGCAGTGGCTCACGCCTGTAAGCCCAGCACTTGAGGAGGCCGAGGTGGGAGGATCACTTGAGCTCAGGAGTCTGAGACCAGCCTGGGCAATATGACAAGACCCCATCTCTGCCCAAAAAGAAAAAATTAGCTGGGCGTGGTGGCACACACTTGTGATCCCAGATACAGCTACTTCGGAGGCTGAGGTGGGAGAATCTATTGAGCCTGGGAGGTTGAGGCTGCAGTGAGCAGAGATGGCACCACTGCACTCCAGCCTGGACAACAGAGCAAGACCCCGTCTCAAAAAAACAAATTCTCAAAGAGGCCTTAATATACCTTTTTTAATCATAAGCTTTAAGAGCCTGGTCATGCAAAGAGAATTCAGTGAGATGAAAGATTGTTTATTTCCTATTGTGCATTGGTCACAACTTTGATTCCACAGAAGGGCAGTGTGCTGTCCTAACAGAGCTGAGTGTGTGGAGTCTTAAGAGCTTCCTCCCTCTCAGCAAATGTGTATTAAATGTTTCTGCTTTGCCAGTTCCAGTGCCAGTGCCCTGTGATTAGAAGGTGAGCTTCACCGAGGCCTCCTGGTGTTGTGGAGAGGGAGCCCCGGGAATGGCTGGATGCAGAGGGTGAAGGTTGAGATGCAGGAGAGGGAGCAGTTAGCCTTCTGGCTTGGGCTGTGGTGGGTGGTGCCCTCCATGAGATTCCAAAAAGGACTAGTTTGGGGAGGAATGAAATTGGCATTTGGAGAGTGTAAGATACTAGTGGGGTCTCCAAGCAGAGCTGCCCAGGAGACAGGCTGGCCATGAGGAGAGTAGCATTGACCTGGATGTAGATTTGGGAGCCACTCACCGGGAGAGAGATTCCATCTGTGTGTCCCTGGGCAGCGTGATCATGGGAATACCGCTTAACCTCAAATCCTTGGCTTTCTCTGTAAAGTAAATGTAATAAGATCTCCACAGGGTTTGCTGTGAGGGTTGAACGAGCTCGGTGCACATGAAAATGCCCTATACACTCGAAACCAGCTATAAATATTGGTTATTATTGTTAGGATGCTGACGTTCAAATATAAATTGCCAAAATCATTTGGGAAGCATTGCATACTCCACTCCCACATGGAGAGTTGCAGGGCATGTGATTATCTGTTTGTTCATTTAGTCACAATATTGATCAATATAGAACAAAGCAGTATATTTTAAAAATCAACCAGGAGCAGCCATTCTTTGAAGTGTTATGCAACCATTAAAAATTAGGTTTGGCCAGGCGCGGTGGCTCAAGCCTGTAATCCCAGCACTTTGGGAGGCCGAGGCAGGCAGATCACCTGAGGTCAGGAGTTCGAGACTAGCCTGGCCAACATAGTGAAGCCTTGTCTTTACTAAAAATATAAAAATTAGGCGTGGTGGCAGGTGCCTGTAGGCCCAGCTATTCCAGAGGCTGAGGCAGGAAGATGGCTTGAACCCAGGAGGCGGAGGTTGCATCGAGCCAAGATTGTGCCACTGCACTCCAGTCTGGGCAACAGAGAGAGACTCCATCTCAAAAAAAAAAAAAAAAAAAATTGCAGAGAGTTTGTAGTACATGGGTCAGGCTTAAGCAAAAAGAAAGCAACTTAGGAAGTATATATACAGTATTATTACAACTACAAAAGAAACAGGCAGAAAAAACCCTGGAAGGAACCATGCCAAAATATTAAGTCCCCTTTAGGGAGCAGGACTTGGAGTCGTATTTCTTTATGTTTTTCTGTGCTTTAAACATACTCTGCCATGACATATTCCTTCTGTGATCAGAAAAATATAAACTAACAGTAACAGCAGAACATCCCTTCCCCCCAAATACAGGTGGGAATTAGATGTCTGAAGAGCTGAAAACACAAATGTATCGATTACATCTTTTTAATATTTCCCTGCAATTCATCTTGCCTTAATCACCGTTTTCTCTCTGGCCGTGGAATCACAGAGCTAACTGCACAGAAACGGTGTGAATGAAACCAAGTTGGCCCTACGTGGAATCTCAAATCGCTCTACCCTTTCGGGATCTTCCGTTTAAGTTTTTGGATAATGAAAATTTGATCTTGATTTCAACTAAAGCTGTTGTGTATAAATCTAACCTTTCTATTTAGCGAAGGTTTTTAGCGGTCCATAGAGGCCGGAAATAACGAACTGTTACTTGTCTTCTGTCTTTCCCGTGTGTGCTATGGGTTCTGGTTTGTAGGCAGATATAAATGCAGATACGTGTGCCCCTGTCGTGTCTGAAAGGATGATAGAAGCGAGCTGAAGACTCCTTCCTGGGAGAAATGGATTTCTCCCTTGCTTTTAGAATCCTAAACTCCTCCCATTCATTCTGAGCAATAGCCATCATACCATATTTCATCAATCTCAGATTTCTTTTTTTCTTCCTTTTTTTGAAACAGGGTCTTGCTGTGTCACCCAGGCTGGAGTTCAGTGGTGCAATCATAGCTCACTGCAGCCTCAAACTCCTGGGCTCAAGCAATCCTCCCACCTCAGCCTCCTGAGTAGCTGGGACTGCAGGTGTGCACCACTGCACCAGGCCAATTTTTGTATTTTTTGTAGAGACAGGGTCTTGCCATGTTGCCCAGGCTGGACTCAAACTCCTGGCCTCAAGTGATCCTCCTCCCAAAGTGCTGGGATTCCAGGCATGAGCCACTGTGCCCAGCCCAATCTCAGCTTTCTGGTTTGGCCAAGGGATTTACTTTCAAGTTGTAAAGTAAACAACTTGTGCTTTTCTGCTTTTGCCATCTCCTGGTTCCCCCTGCTGATGCCACCTCTGATGCCACTTGTCACCTTTCTCTAAACCACCCCCTTCTCTCACCTGGCAGGAAAATTCCCTGCCTATCCTTCAGTGACCCCAGCACCGGTTTCAGTGCCAGAAAATGTGCTGTCCTCCCTGTATTTGGCTCGCCTGTCCTCCCCGTCAGTGATGTTTTCTGCTCATTGGGTGGGGGAGGAATCGCATGGGTTAGGTGCCCATCTGTCCGCTCCTGTATTTCATGCGCGACCACGGTGGCCCAAAGTTGGATTCCAGCGTGTGATGTTGAATGAGGCAGGCATGGCTCCCGTCCCCGGGCTGCACCCAGCAGTTCATCCCGGATCCAGGCCTCTGCCTTCCTCTACTCTCACCTCTTCTCCTCTGCAGAGAAGTGACTGCTGCTGGTTAGTAGGGTGGGAAGTGGAGGCTGGAGGGCATTTGAGAGGGCAGAGCTGAGTTCTGGCCTGATCCAGTCACTCAACAGCCCATTTCCTCATCTAAAAATAGAATAATAATCAATTACTTAGTACCTGTCAACACAAGCCTATGTATATATATATATTTTAAGAGACCAGGTCTTGCTCTGTTGTCCAGGTTGGAGTGCAGTGGCGTAATCATGGCTCACTGCAGCCTCAACTCTTGGGCTCAAGTGATCCTCCCACCTCAGCCTCCCGATTATCTGGGACTACAGGTGTGTACCACCACATCTGGCTAACTTTTTAATTTTTTATAGAGATGGGATCTCACTATGTTGCCCAGGCTGGTTGCGAACTCCTCACCTCAAGTGATCCTCCCACCTCACCTTCCCAAAGTGTTGGGATTACAGGCATGAGCCACTGTGCCTGGCCAAGCCAATATTTTAACAGGCCCTTTACCTGTGTAATTTCACTTCAACTTCTCAGCAACCCTGTGAGGTCGGGAGATCGGGTGTTCTTGTCAAAGGCACATTAAGAAATGACAAGGCGGTACCGGGCACAGTGGCTTATGCCTGTAATCCCAGCGCTTTGGGAGGCCGAGGCAGGTGGATCACCTGAGGTTAGGAGTTCGAGACCAGCCTTGCCAACATGGTGAAACCACGTCTCTACTAAAAAATACAAAAATTAGCCTGGTGCAGTGGTGAGCACCTATAGTCCCAGCTTCTCAGGAGGCTGAGGCAGGAGAATTGCTTGAACCTGGGAGGCGGAGGTTGCAGTGAGCTGAGATCATGACAGTGCACTCCAGCCTGGGCAACAGAGCGAGACTCCATCTCAAAAAAAGGTGAAAGAAATGACTGAGCAGGAATTTGGGCCCAGGTTTCGTCACCAAATTTTGTATGTTTTAGCTATCATTATTGCTGTCCTTGTTATTGATGTTATCGGCCCTGAGGGTATAATGATGAGCAGAATATATCCCGATTCTAAGAAGTCAAGAGGAAAGCAAGCTAGCTTTGCTCTATTTCAAGTTTCTCATTCTTTTTTGCCGTCATTCTTTTTTGATCACGAAATGCCCACCTGTGCTCTAGAAACCACGCCTCCATTGGACACGCTTTGGGAGTACTGGCTCCAGTGATTTGGGTGGTTTTGCACTGATTTCACATCCAGCAAGCAAACCTCAACACCTTCAGACTGTCCCCAGCAACCAGAATATTATCGTTTCAGAGTTTCGAGGGACCATAGCTGTCAGCCTGTCTGTCCACCCTGCCTGGCGCTGGCCTTAGTTGGAGGATGGTTGCATTTGGACCAGAGCAGAGGCAGATATCTCATTCCTCCAATGAAATACGAGGGCTTGTGCAACAGGCTTCTTATCTCATCTCCACCTGATCCCAGGAGCCTGATTCCTTTCCAGGGAGCAGCAGATGAGACTTTTCTCTTTCCAGCACCAGTGTGTGTGAGAGAGTGAGTGAGTAGGGTTTAATGGTGATTAAAGGCGTGGTCTTCATTTTGACACCTTTTGTTCTATAACAAGCCTGACAACCATGAACCTACTTCTTGCCAGACAGAAAAGTCATTCCCGTGCCTTGCCCCTGAGCCTCCTCGGAAATGGCAGAGCCGCACATGAGGAATTATGCTTCCTCGAGCAGCAACATATGAGTCGTGCCTCTTCCCTAACTCCGCTTTGCAGTTTGTGACTATAATCTAATGAATCCAGCTGACGTTGATCAGGTCCTTGGTGTGGGCGAGGCACTGTGCGGCGGGGAGGGGGCTTCCTTCCTTTGTTCCTCCCCAGTGCAAAGCAGTGGGTATCACAGACGAAACTCACAGGCCACAAAGAGGTTCCCAGGTCGAGCTGGCCTTTGTGCCCATGACGTCTCCCTCCCAGACCTGTTCTCCTTCCACCATCCTTGGTTCCCGGTCAGGGCATGGTGGTGGGGGAAGGGCAGGGTCAGCAGGGCATATGGCCTGGCTCTGTCCTGCAGTGGGGTTGACTCGGCACTGCTCCAGAAAAATGGACTTTGTTGCCAGCGTTAAAAAATGATGACTTGGCCGGGCGCGGTGGCTCACGCCTGTAATCCCAGCACTTTGGGAGGCCGAGGTGGGCGGATCACGAGGTCAGGAGATCGAGACCATCCTGGCTAACACAGTGAAACCCTGTCTCTACTAAAAATACAAAAAAAATTAGCCGGGCATGGTGGCAGGCGCCTGTAGTCCCAGCTACTCGGGAGGCTGAGGCAGGAGAATGGCGTGAACCCGGGAGGCAGAGCTTGCAGTGAGCCGAGATCGCACCACTGCAGTCCAGCCTGGGCAACAGTGTGTGACTCCATCTCAAAAAAAAAAATAAATAAAAAAGATGACTTGGAGATTGAAAGAGGTTGAAGAGATAGCTAAAGGCAATGTGTGGACCTCATTTGGATTACAGTTGGAAACAAGCCAGCAGAAAACGTGTTTCTGAAACAACTGGAGAAATTAGAACAGTGGGTTTCTGGATATTTTATGATATTGAGGAGTTATTGCTATTATTTGTGAAGTGATAATAGTGTTTTGTTTTGTTTTGGGACAGGGTCTCACTCTGTTGCCCAGGCTAGAGTGCAGTGGCACCATCAGGGCTCACTGCAGCCTCAACCTCCCCGGGCTCAGCTGATCCTCTTGCCCCAACCTCCCAGGTAGCTGGGACTACAGGTGCGCATCACCATGCCTGGCTAATTTTTGTATTTTTTGTAGAGGTGGTGGTTCAGCACGTCACCCAGGCCCCGGATTATAGTGTTTTGACTGTCTTTTTTTTTTTTTTTTTAAGAATCCTTATCTTTTAGAGAATTCACACTGAGATATTTCTGTATCAAATGACTTGATATCTGAGATTTGCAACAATTAATACAGTAAATGAAACAAGCCTGGCTGAGAGTTGATACTCATTGAAAGCGCATGATGGGCACATGGGGACTGGTGTTACTGTTTGCTTGATGTGGGCTTGTCTTTGAGATTTTCGTAGTAAGGTGGTATTTTGCACAAAACCCCAGCTCTGATTTTTCTGGGAAAGTGGGAAGGCCTGGTGATTGCAGGCTGCTGGAGCTTTAGATGGGTGGGAATGTCCTAGGTGGCCGATGTCCCATGGTCATGTGGAGGGAAGGATAGAAAGAGCATGGCAGGGGGCCAGGTGCCCCGACAGGTGAGGGCCACCTGCAGGGAACATCAGAGGTGTGTGCTTCTTGAGGGTCGTTACCCACGGTCTGTATCTCCCTATATTCACCAAAATACACGTGGGACTTCCCTTCTGATCAGGTGCACAGCCTAGGGGATCCTCTGGGCCGAGCGGACCTGCCAGGGAAGCTCTCAAGTGGTCTGGATAGAACAAGCAGGGGGCTTCTGCGACAAGCCGGCCTAGCTCCAGGACACCCCCATCCAAGAGGGATTTGACAGATCCATCCCAGCCCCATAACTTGGTTCCTTTGCAGAGGGATCATTTGGAATTTTTTTTTTTTTTTTTTTTTTTTTTGGTGAAATGAAGTCTCTGTTGCCCAGGCTGGAGTTTAGTGGCGCAATCTCGGCTTACTGCAACCTCCACCTCCCGGGTTTAAACGATTCTCTTGCCTCAGCCTCCTGAGTAGCTGGGATTACAGGTGCCCTCCACTTATGCCCAGGTAATTTTTGTATTTTTAGTAGAGATGGGGTTTCACCATGTTGGCCAGGCTGGTCTTGAACTCCTGACCTCAGGCTATCCACCCGCCTCAGCCTCCCAAAGTGCTGGGATTACAGGCGTGAGCCACCGCGCCCGGCCAGAAATCTTTTTCCATTTGCCACACTTGTGACTTAGCCAAGTGTCTTTTTCAAAGACTAATAAAGCCTTCACAGCTTCCGAAACACCGCACTAGATCTGGTAGCCGCGGACAATTTGGATTCCTTCTCCAGTGGGAAAGATTCAAAACTGCAGGTTTCAGAAGCCTTTAAAAGCTTCTTGTCTGTGTGATGTTCATTGAATGCAAATTCTTTTGCAAATAATGGCCTGCAACTGCTTTAAAGAAATAAACTCATCTTGCTGAGCCCGGGCATGTATGCGTCAATGGTGAAAAACTGCAAACACACATTCTGTTAGCAGAATCGTTTAATTAAACCACATTCTTGAAATGGTCTGCACTATAGGAAGGGATGTTGTGTGCACCACACTTTCTAAAAAGATATGTAAAAGGTCCCCAGAAACATATAATCAGAATTTATCCTAGACAAGTAATTTCCTCTCCCCATGTCTGTGTCCTCATCTGTAAAATGAGGTAGTGGGGCCAGGACGTCTGTAAGGTCCTTGTAGTGATGCTGTTCACAGGTGCTGTTACTTGGGGGAATCATAATGCTCTAGGGTTTTTGGTTTGGGGATTTTTCTTTGTTTTTTTGAGACAGGGTCTCCCTGTGTTGCCCAGGCTGGAATGCAGTAGTGTGATCGTAGCTGCCTGCAGCCTCAACCTCCTGGGTTCAAGCAGCTCCCCCTGCCTCAGCCTCCCAAGTAGCTGGGACTATAGGTACACACCACCACAACTGGATATTTGTTAAAATTTTTGTACAGAGGAGGTCTCCCTGCATTGCCCAGGCTGGTCTCCAATTCCGGGGCTCAAGTGATATTCCCACCTTGGCCTCCCAAAATGCCGGGATTACAGGCATGAACCACTGCACCTGGTACTAGGGTTGTATCGTTTGTCTTTTAAAAAATCTTCACATAAAAGTTAATTGTGGGGTGGGAGGGAGTTCCTATATCAAAAGTATGTTGAAATACAAGAGTCAAGAGGTTGAGTCTGGGGTCCAGGTGGGTCCCCTGGACAACCTTCTGCAGACTTGCTGCTGCTTTTGTTAAAGTGTCTGGGAGTCCCAAGCCACATGGGGTAGGGGCATCAGAAGAGTCTAGAATTATTATTTTTGAGACGTGGTCTCGCCCTGTTGCCCAGGCTGGAGTGCAGTGGCGCGATCTTGGCTCACCGCAGCCTCCGTCTCCCAGGTTCAAGTGATTCTCCTGCCTTAGCCTCCTGAGTAGCTGCGGTTACAGGCGCATACCACCGTGCCTGGCTAATTTTTGTATTTTTAGTAGAGACAGAGTTTTCCCACGTTGGCCAGGCTGGTCTCAAACTCCTGGCCTCAAGTGATCCACCTATTTTGGCCTCCCAAAGTGCTGGGATTATAGGCATGAGCCACCATGCCCGGCCTGAAGAGCCTAGAATTCTTCAGCCTTCTCCAGGATATCCCTGCTGCCTGGGTGGGAGACAGGGGAGAGTTGGTAGGGAGAGGACTGTGCTGTGGGGGTATGACTCTGCAAGGTGACCCTGGCTCAGCAGCTGATCAGCTCTGTGGCCTTGGGCAGGACACTGGGCTCCCTGAACTCCTCTCTCCACATTGGTAAAGGGTCTGGTCAGGCCAGCTGTGGGCTAGTGGTGAGAGTAACAGAGATACTGGTCTGTTACTGGGAACGCCATGAGCTGATTGCTGTCATTAACCTCCCTGTACTGAGAGTTAAACAAACAGGCACCTAGGATGGGTGCAGTGGCTCACACTTGTAACCCCAGCACTTTGGGAGGCCAAAGCAGGAGGATCACTTGAGGCCAGGAGTTTGAGACCAGCCTGGGCAACATGGTGAAACCTCATCTCTACAAAAAAAAAAAAATGCAAAAAATTAGCTGAGCGTGGTGGCGCACACCTGTACTTTCAGCTACCCAGGAGGCTGAGGTGGGAGGATTGCTTGAGCCTGGGAGTTCCAGGATGCATTGAGCCAAGATTGTGCCACTGCACTCCATCCTGGGTGACAGAGCAAGACCCTGTCTCAAAAAACAAACAAACAAAAAACAGCAAAAAAAAAAAAAAAAAAAAAAAAAAAAAGCAGGCACCCAGATTTTCCTGTACTGTAAAGAGAGAAACCTTGAATTTGGATTAGGAAGGTCTGACCCTGTCACAAACAAAAGTGACCAAATCATACATTTTGAAATTCACCTCCTTTGACAAAGCCAGGATCCTCATGAAAGAGAAGATTCTGATGTGAAGTCAGCCCTGCACTTTCAGCCTTTCCAGCGTGCAGGTTGATAGAATCCCACACTTTTTAGCGGTCAAAGGGAACTTAAGATGTAGCAGTTATTTCAGAGTTGTGAAGCAGAGACCAAAATAGTTTGAAGCTGAATTTTAAGCCTCTTTTGGCCAGATCAAAGAAACCCAAACTCCTAAAAATACCAAATTAGCTTTTTAAGCATAGTTTCTATCTTTAGTTGAAAATGTGTGCAGTGTATACTTCTGGAGCCTGCTTAAATGTATCCATTGAAATGAAGATGTACCTTGAAAAAAGAGGCGCCTGATCTGCAGTAATAATTAAGTAACTTTCTCTGCCCTTGACTCTTGCCCCAACGCGTATCAGGATTCCACGGTCCCCTTTCTCCTTCCTTTTTCAATTCTGAAACCATCCTTGTCTTCTTGCCGGAGTTAGCACCAAAAAAAAAAAAAAAAAAGTTACTCTTGTAGTTTACATGTCATAAATGAAAATGGATATTCCCTCCCAGGGCATAATCTGAAATATTTGTATTTGGGTTTCAAATGTGTGATAAGATGCTCTCTGTGGCAGATCGGCCTTTCTAATTGCTGTGCTTGTTAAAATTCAAATTAGGCTTTATTCTCTTAGCAAACGTTGACTGACAGTTGCAGAGAGTGGCCCAGAATGGCACTGAGTGATGGGTGGCCAGGAAGCCTGCGGTAGGAAATTCACAACAGACCTTTCATAGAGAAACGGCTGGCCTTGACTTTGAGTCCTTCCATCCCAGGTGCTTTGGAGACAGAGCCGCCTGACCCTTCCTTAGCTTGGCCCGGGGGTGCGTTGGAGGGGGCTGTTCCCACCTGCAGTTCCTGAAGGACAAACTGTCTGATACAGGCTTCATGTGGGGCTGGCCAAACCCCACCGAGGTTTGCACACACCCCAGGATTGCAGAACCTGAGCTCGAGGAGTGGGACATGACCTCCCCACGCCTCTGCTGAGTATCCCAGACCTTCCCATGTCTTTCTTTTCTTTCTTTCTTTTTTGAAAAGGAGTCCCATTCAGTCGCCCAGGCTGGAGTGCAGTGGTACTATCTTGGCTCACTGCAACCTTGGCCTCCCAGGTTCAGGCATTGCTCCTGCCTCAGCCCCTCGAGTAGCTGGGATTACAGGCGCGTACGACCACACCCGGCTGATTTTTGTCTTTTTAGTAGAGACAGGGTTTTACCATTTGGGGCAGGCTGGCCTTGAACTCCTAACCTCAGCTGACCCACCTGCCTCGGCCTCCCAAAGTGCTGGGATTACAGGCGTGAGCCCCTGCACCTGGCTGAACCTTCCCATTTCTAATCAGAACTGACCCTGGGATCAACTGACCTCCTTGGAGTGTAGAGGCATCCTGGTTGTCTGGGGACTTTGGGTGGGATCTCTGCCAGTTTTGCCTGCAGCAGAAGGAAAGGGAAGTGACTTATCTTAGGCACCTGCTTTGAACAAGGCACTGAGCTGAGCACGTTCACATGTATCTACTAATTGAATCCTGACAACAGTCCTGAAAAAGATACTTTCCCCATTTTCCATCTGGGGAGACTGAGGCTCAGAGAGGTCACTGGCCTGCCCAGTATGGCGCTGCCAGCAAGGGTTGAGCTCATATTGAGTCTGGGTCGGTGTGACCCTACAGCCATGCCCTTGACACTATGCCATTCCTGCCCTCCTGGCTGGTTGTGTTCTGCTCACTTCCAAGAATGATTTCCAATGGCTTGCAAAGGTACAGTTAGCACAGTATGACAAGCAAGGCATGAGACTGGGAGTGAGTGGGAACGAAGAGGAAAGAAAGTGAGAGGAGGCTGGGCATGGTGGCTCACACCTGTAATCCCAGCACTTTGGGAGACCAAGGCAGGAGGATCACTGGAGCCCAGGAGTTCAAGGTCAGCCTGGGCAACATAGGGAGACCCAATCTCTATTGTAAAAATAAATTGTAAATAAAGTGAGAGGAAAAGGCAGTTAGAACCAGAATTAGACAACTGTCCAACGTTCCCCAGGCCCTGTGTACTTTGTAAAGATGAGATACAGACTTGATTGTGAGCTTCCCAGCAACGAATGCAAAAAGGGCAACCAGATAAGTCATGTGACTTACACTGTCCACAAGCTCAAAACAAAGCATGTGTTGAGGGAAAGCACAGCTCCTCTGGTGTTGGCAAAAAAATTCTCCCTAAAGATCCTCGTAAAAAGAAGTCACTTGGTTTCATTGCCGGTTACAAGTTGCTGGCAACCAAGTGCCACTGGCAGGTATCTTACAGCTTAATAGAAGCAGCATTACATTGATCTAAAAGAAGACAAGAGAATTACAGGCCCATTTTTAGGAGTGGATACACCTCTTTCTAAAGGTAGAGGAACTTCTGTCTGGATTTGTGAGTTGGGTGATTTCAGATACTGATTTATTTTTATTTATTTATTTTTTTGAGACGGAGTCTCGCTCTTTCGCCCAGGCGGGACTGCAGTGGCGCTATCTTGGCTCACTGCAAGCTCCGCCTCCCGGGTTCACGCCATTCTCCTGCCTCAGCCTCCCAAGTAGCTGGGACTACAGGCGCCTGCCACCACGCCCGGCTAATTTTTTGTATTTTTAGTAGAGACGGGGTTTCACCGTGTTAGCCAGGATGGTCTCGATCTCCTGACATCGTGATCTGCCTGCCTCCGCCTCCCAAAGTGCTGGGATTCCCAAAGTGCTGGGATTACAGGCGTGAGCCACCGTGCCCGGGCCAGATCAACTGATGTTTTGAGTTCAGATACAGAGTAAATGTAGCTTGTAAAGTACTGGTCATTAGAACCAGAGAATGAACTCTGTCCCTCTCTTTTAAATCTGGTTGGTTTAGTCTTTTTAGACACATACCGTTCGGGGACAAAGAGATCGATCAGAATTTTCTTGCCTCCTCGGACGGCATCTGACCTGGCTAGGTTGCGGGGATCTGTTGGAGAGAGAAGCGTGTCATGGATCCCGCATCGAAAACAGCCTTGAAGAGGGCCAGGAGCACGGAGGACCCGGGGAGGGCCCTGACCACTGGACACATCTGCCCTTTGCTCCCCCTTTTTCTCTCTGCTGGTGGCCCTTTCTGCTGTATTCATGCGCCCTCACCACCTCCTGTGTATTCGTGTGCTGGAGGTCAGCCGCCAAGGTGGAGAGAGACTCCCTGTCGGGGAAGGACTCCGGCCCCAATGCCTCCTCCTCCAGGCCAGGCCGCCATGGTGGGTGGGAAGAGAGGCCACTCCTAGAGAAAGAGACACTGTCAGTAGGTGTCAGGAGGTGTCCCGGGAGCTCGCCGCGTGGTAACTAACAGACACAGCCCTTCTTGGCATTCAAAGTTGCACCCTGATGCCTGCGAGGGAGTCGTGACTTTCTGTTACCACTGACCCAGGGCAGAGTTTTAAACAGTGACCTTAAGGCGAAAAGCTCCAGATCTCGTTACTGACCAGTGCAGCCAGCCACTGCCTTCCTTCCTTTTTGATTCTAAAAATGACACTCGGGTTTTAGAGGGTTGCTTTTCAGGCAGCCGAAATCCCCGCATGCACCTTCTGGTACATTTCAGGAGAGAAGAATCAAGTCCATCCACGGTATCCTTGCCCAGGTACCGGTATCCATCAGAGCGTGATTGGGGTTTCAGCAGAGCCAGGCCTGCTTTTCCTGGCAGAGGCTGGGCACCTTTAGATTTTTCTTGTAGATTTTTCTTGAGCCTCCCAGCCCTTCCTTGCTCAGCACCCGTGACCCACTGGGTCACAGTGACCCACATCCCATGGCTCTGACCGCAGCTGGACTCATCTCACACTCACGTTCATCACGGCCCCCAGAAGGCACGTGTTTTTAATGAGAGGCTCTTTTCCACCACTGCCCCCCAGCCCTCCGCAGCAAGCCAGTGCAACGCCAGGACAGAGTCTGCTGACAGGGGAATTGGAGACTGGAGGGAGCAAGTTTTACCTTTTTGGTTTGACCATTTAAATTGAAGTCATGCATACAGGGAAAGTTATGCATATAGAAAAATGTACACTTCATACTGCGTGCATTCAATTAATTTGCGCCAAATGAATGCACCCGTGTCCCCTGCACCCAGATGGAAAATGCCACCAGCACCCTTAACAGCCCCCACCTGGACCCCTGAATTGGAGTGAATTTTGAAAGAAGAGGGAAAGAAAGTGACATGTCCCGATTAGAACATATGGGACAGGCACTTTCTATACTGTCCACCTTGCCCCAGATTCTTTTTCTTTTTTTTTTTTTTTTGAGACGGAGTCTCACACTGTCGCCTGGGCTGGAGTGCAGTGTCATGATCTCAGCTCACGGCAACCTCCACCTCCCAGGTTCAAGAGATTCTCCTACCTCAGCCTCCCGAGTAGCTGGGATTACAGGTGTCCGCCACCATGCCTGGCTAATTTTTTGTATTTTTAGTAGAGACGGGGTTTCACTATGTTGGCCAGGCTGGTCTCGAACTCCTGACCTCGTGATCCACCCGCCTCAGCCTCCCAAAGTGTTAGGATTACAGGCATGAACCACTGCGCCCGGCCCAGATTCTTTTTTTTTTTTTTTTTTTTTTTGAGATAGAATCTGGCTCTGTCACCCAGGCTGGAGTGCGGTGGCGCAATCTCACTGCAACGTCCACCTCCCTGGGCTCAAGTAATGCTCTCACCTCAGCCTCCCGAGTATCAAATTCTCATTTTAAAAATTAAGAATCAGACCCAAAAAGAACAAATGACTTGACCATGACTGAGGCCACAGAGCCGAAAATGTCCCCATCCTGGAGTCTTACTGTGGCACACTCTCATCTTAACCACACACTCTAGTTTTATCCTCTCTGTGTCTTTCATAGATTAACAGGAAGCGAAATAACCTGTTAATATTTTCAAAAGTTCTTATGAAATGTGAAGTGCTGTATAATGATTAAGATAGAAAGGAGAAACTAGGAAACGAGAGCTTTTAATCCTAGCTTACAGGAAATTCTAACTAGTAGGAAATCTAATTCAGGCAGCGCTGGGAAACATCACAGGCTATGAGATGAAAGTCAGCTAAATTGGGTTCTAATTCTATAATCTAAATATAGATGTAGATATATTACAGGTTGGCCTTTTCAGCTGGAGAGAGTATCATTCACTCCAAAAGTGCCTTTTGTATCACAGAGAAGAGCGCAGCCAGGGGTGATATCAGCTGAGGAAGGGGGCGGGCAGCTTGGCATGAGGGGCTTTCATTCATTCCTTAGTCATCTCTATTTTCTTAAATTTTATAGTAGGAATTATTTGTGCGTTGTATGTATAATAAACACATGGAAAAGACAAGAGCGAGGAAGGCATCTCAGGAGTGTTTTTGGGAAGGAGGCTGTCATGGCATGTGGGCAGAGGGAGGTCTGGGAATGGGATTTGCTGGGTCAGAAAGATGTCCATGTTCTTTGCCAATTTGGCATCAGAAATGGCCCACACCAGCCAGGTGTGGTGGCTCATACCTCTAATCCCAGCACTTTGGGAGGCCGAGGTGAGTGGATCAACTGAGGTCAGGGGTTCGAGACCAGCCTGGCCAACATGGCAAAACCTCATCGTCCCCACTAAAAATACAAAACTTAGCCGGGCGTGATGGGAGGTGCCTGTAATCTCAGCTGCTCAGGAGGCTGAGGCAGGAGAATCCCTTGAACCCGAGAGATGGAGGTTGCAGTGAGCCGCGATTGTGCCACTGTACTCCAGCCTGGGCAACAGAGCAAGACTCTGTCTCAAAAGGAAAAAAAAAAAAGAGAGAGAGAGAAAAGAAAAGGCTCACGCCTGTAATCTCAGCACTTTGGGAGGCTAAGGCAGGAGGAGCTTGAGACCAGCCTGGGCAACATAGTGAGACCTTCTTATCTCTACAAAAAATGAATTTTTTTTTTTAATCAGCTAGGCATGGTGGCATGTGCTTGTAGTCCCAGCTACTCAGGAAGCTGAGGTGGGAGGATCACTTGAGCCCAGGAGTTCGAGGCTGCAGTGAGCTATGATTGTGTCATGTACTCCAACCTGGGTGACAGAACGAGACCCCGTCTCTAAAAGAAAAAAGAAAATGCCTGTTTCAGTTGTCACTCCTCACCAGTGAGGCATGGGAGTGTTCTCTTCCTCCAAACCTCACTAACCCTGGATAATGGCATTGTGATAAATTTTCCACTGGTCAAAAAATATATATTGCCTTAAATTCAAAACTTGTCCATCAACAGTGAGGTTGGCTGTCTTTCTGTGTGTTTGTTAGCCAGTAGTATCTCCTGTGTAAATTGCCTTTTGACATCCTTTGTTTATTTTGGTTGGTCTTTTACCTCGTCGTCATCTTACTCACTTTTAAAGAGCATGAATTAAGGCCGGGCACAGCTGCTCACGCCTGTAACCCCAGTACTTTGGGAGGCCAAGGTGGGTGGATCACCTGAGGTCAGGAGTTCCAGACCAGCCTGGCCAACATGGTGAAACCCCGTCTCTACTAAAATTAGCCAGGCGTTGTGATGGATGCCTGTAATCCCAGCTACTTGGGAGGCTGAGGCAGGGAGAATCACTTGAACCTGGGAGGTGAAGATTGCAGTGAGCCGAGATCACACCACTGCACTCCAACCTGGGCACAGAGAGAGACCCCATCTCTAAAACAAACAAAAAACCACAGTTTGAATTAATTATTTCTCTCTTACATATTGTAGAAATTTTTCCCAAATCTACCATTCATTTTGTAAACATAAACTATATTTCTGTACTCTCTTATAGTAATTGTAGATTTCTAGTGTTTCACTTGGTTTTTGAATCGACAACAGTTTTGTGTGTAGGGTATTGTAGTGTAAGGGATCTGTTTTTTCCCCCAGGCGGATAGCTCATTTTCCCAATGCAATATTCCTTTAAATATTCTGAATAAAAGAAAATTTTAAAAATCATTTTTGAGCGATGGGAAATGTGAACCAAAAATATGCATAAGGAATTTTTGATTGAAAAACCCAGACAGGGCAGGAGTTTGAAATGAACTTCCCCTAAAAGCCAAAACTTGTAGAGGTGGCAGCCTGAGGGCTTTCCAGAGAGCTGTAATTGACTGTTTCTCCCATCAGCCACTCTCCTCTTTCTCATAACTTTTTTGGGCAGCCATTAAAGATCTGATGACGAGTGTGAATGTGGCAGCATTTTGGCATTTTGGATGGTGGCATAATTGCACATATTGAAAAACTCTAAATTTACATCGGTGGATCCAGTGCGTCTCATTATACTGGAGGTGTGAAAACTCCATGTGCCTCTTTGAACAATTGTCCTGCTCTGTCACAGTTCAGGGGAAACAAAAGTAGCTCCAACTTCCCGAGATTTAAATTTGACTTTATTCCATTTAGTTGATATTGTAACTAGAATTTGAATAGTCTTTTCCCTTTCTGATTTTTTTTTTTTTTTGGAGATGTAGTTTCGTTCTTGTTACCCAGGCTGGAGTGTAGTGGCATGATTTCAGCTCGCTGCAATCTCCACCTCCCAGGTTCAAGCAGTTCTCCTGCCTCAGCCTCCCCAGTAGCTGGGATTACAGGTGTGTACCACCACACCCGGCTAATTTTTGTATATTTAGTAGAGATGGGGCTTCACCATGTTGGCCAGGCTGGTCTTGAACTCCTGACCTCAGGAGATCCTCCCGCCTCGGCCTCCCAAAGTGCTAGGATTACAGGCGTGAGCCACTGCACCCGGCACTCTTCCTGATTTCCATTTCCGCTTTTATCTCTCCACTCCCGAAGATGTATCAACCCACAAGGAACTTCCTTCCAGCCCTTACTTAAAACATTGCTCTTTTTCCAGCTCCAGATATTCCCTACATTGGCTGCCACTCCTCCTTGTCTCTGTTCAGTCTTGGAAAATTGGTTTGGTCCAAGCTGAAGCTATTCTTTGAAGAAATACCATTATTTTTAAATAAAAGGATTCCCCAGCCTGGACAGTGTAGCAAGACCCCATCTCTACCAAAAAATCAAAACTTTAGCCAGGCATGATGGTGCACACCTGTAGTCCCAGCTATTTGGGAGGGTGATGCAAGAGAATGGTTTGAGCCCAAGAGATTGAGGCTGCAGGTTAGCTATGATCGTGCCACTGTACTCCAGCCTGGGCAACAGAGTGAAACCGTGGCTCAAAATAAGTAAATAACATAAAAAAATTCTCCTTTGAGAGAATCGCTTGAACCTGGGAGGCAGAGGCTGCAGTGAGTCGAGATTGCACCACTGCACTCTAGCCTGGGTGACAGAGTGAGACTCTGCTCAAAAAAAAAAATAAATAAATAAATAAATAAATAAAAAAGATTCCTCCTTCCAGGAGCCAAGAACTAGGAATTTCAAGCTGCAATCTTGCTTTTTAAGCATGGTTATATATGGGGGGTCAGCAGAATGTGTGAAAATTATTGAAAAGTAAAGCATGAGATGTGACTGAGCTCTTGAGAGCGGACCACTCTCCCCTTCTTAAAACGTTTTTTTTTTCCCTGACCCCTGTCTGAGATACAGGCTCTCCTGGTTCGGCCCACCTTGCCCATCACTCTGCTGGGTCCCCACTCGCGCCCTGCACCTGAGGTTAGAGGGCACACAAGTCTCGGGGACCTGCCCTTTGATATCTACAAGACCCTGTCCTCAGGGGATCCCATCGACTCTCGTGGCTTAAAATACCACGAGATACCATCCACAGAAGGATGGCGTCTATATTTATATTAACCCAAATATTCAACTGAATATTCAACATCTCTACTTGGAAAGACATCTCCTGCTTCACATGGCTTCAAAAGAGAACTGTTGACCCCTCCCATACACACCGCCTGCACCACCAATCCCAGTCCCCCTGTCACCTCGGGAAATGGTGTCACCACCCAGGGGCTGCTCAGGCTAAAACCTAGATGTGCCCTGGGGCTCCCCCTCCTCTCCCCCGACATGCCTGGTCCACCAGCAAGCCCGTCCTTCCTCCTGGATACACCTGGGCTCCCAGCTACACGCTGTCACCTTGGCCCAAGCCACTGTCATGGCCACCCCACCACCACTTCCGTTCTTGGCTGCCTTCTGTCCATTCTCTTTCCCCAGCGGCCCCAGTTTTATTTCTAACGAATGCAGTTCAGATCTTTCCGTCTCCCTGCTAGACCCTCTGATGTCTTTCCATCCAACCTTCCACATTCTGTGACCCCACGTCGCCCTCACTGGCTGGGCCACGGCCCCTCTAGCCCCGGTCTTCACCCTTGAACCTGCCTAGCCTCTGTCCTCCTCCTCTGCTCCCTGTGGCTTCTTCCACTTTCTTCCACCTGGCTCACCCGGAATTCCAGCTACTTGTGCTCTTCCTGTCACACGTTGCCTGGTGTGTCATTTCCATCTCTGTCTACCTTTCCCTCCTAGAATGCCATTCCCATGAGAGCACTTTCAGGCCACTTCACGGCGTACGTCCAGCCCCAGGCACAGAGCCCGGGGTATCATAGGTGCGCAGTAAACATCTGTTGATGGGCTGGCTGGATTCTATGTGGGAAGCATAATGACCAGTGGTCACAAATTACTGGGGCCAGAGGGGCGCTGCCTGGTGTTAACCGCCTGGTGCCTGCCCTACCTTTAAAGCCAAGAGTGTCCATTTAATGAGCAAGAAGCAGAAATCCTGGGCAAGCAGTGCAGATGTAGGCTCTCGGGAACATGTTGACCACTCAGAAAACCTTCCAGGAGGTGAGTACCAGGAGATGGAGGTGCTCTAGACTGTGATGCTGGGAAAGGATTGTGGGCTAGAAAAAGGGCTCCCTAGGGCCGGCATATGGGCCACTGGGTGGAAGAGGGGCTCTGAGACCCTCACCCTGGAGCAGGTCATCACCCACACCGAAGGAATGAAGCGTGAATTCGGTCACGCTTAAAATGTTGAATTGTTGGCAAAAGCCCAAGTTAATGAAATAGCATGGAAAATGGATGTGATGAGATTTTTTAATTGTAATTAGATTAACATTGTCACTAGTTATCAGTCTGATATATCTTATAAATCAAACGTTGAGTTGATTTATCTTTTATCACTTCTAGGGACTTACTCCTAACAGTAACTCACAAACCAGCCCCAAATCAGAGCTGGTAGGATGGGCTCCCAGCTATCTTTAGGAGGTTTGTTGGTTTGGGGAAGACAGCTCCCCCTTGGCAGGGCTCAGGTGTTTTCTTTCTTTTTTCTTTTTTTTTGAGACGGAGTCTTGCTCTGTCATCCAGGCTGGAGTGTAGTAGCACAATCTCGGTTCACTGCAACCTCCACCTCCTGAGTTCAAGCAATTCTCATGCCTCAGCCTCCCGAGTAGCTGGCACTACAGGTGCCCACCACCATGCCCAGCTAATTTTTGTATTTTTAATAGAGATAGGGTTTTACCATGTTGGCCAGGCTGGTCACGAACTCCTGACCTTAGGTGATCCACCCGCCTTGGCCTCCCAAAGTGCTGGGATTACAGGCGTGAGCCACCGTGTCCGGCTGGGGGTTTTATTTCTTCGTCTGTTATTCAGGAACTTTGTTTCCAGCGCTGTGAGTACAGGCCCAGGGCTGGGTGACAGAGTGCGGAGAGCGGGGCCCTACCCTTGAGCTGTTTCTGGAAGGGCTCCCAGCCAGCACCGGGCTTAGGGAGCAGTGCCCTGCAGTGTCATTCTGGGCCAGGGAGGTTGTGATGAATATTATTCTCAACAGAGGGTCCCCAGGGCAGTGATGCCACTACTCAGGATCTTACAGAAGAAGAACCTTCAGGCTGGGTGTGGGGGCTCACACCTGGAATCCCAGCACTTTGGGAGGCCAAAGTGGGAGGATTGCTTGAGCCCAGGAGTTCGAGACCAGCCTGGGCAACATAGCAAGACCCTGTTTCTACAAAAAAAAAATGTTTAAAAAGTAGCTGAGCATGGTGGCATGCACCTGTGGTCCCAGCTACTGGGGAAGCTGAGGTGGGAGGATTGCTCCACCCGAGAGGTCGAGGCTGCAGTCAGCTGTGATTGTGTCACTGCAGTCCAGCCTGGGCGACAGAGGGAGACCCTGTTTCCAATTAAAACAATAAAAATCTTCATTTTGAAGAATCTGACCAGTTCTCTACCTGGCACTTGAGTGAAAAATGACACAATCCAAAGTAGGTGGCAGATTGGTTCTCACTCAGGCAGACCCTGGAGACACCTCTCCCGCTTCTGACTCAGGGGAGAGTGCGGTGACATAAACCACCTTCTTCTGCTCTAGGCCAGCTTGTAACTGTTCAGCCAGCCAGCCGTCTCCTAACTCTGTGACCCCCGGCCCAAGAACGGGGCTCCTCAAGGCCCCGAGAACCAGCCCGCCGTCCGCACGGATGTACCTGGGAGCCACAGTGCCCCACACCCCGTGGGACTTTCTCCCGAACACAGCACCTGCGCTTCCTGGCGCCTCTCTCTGAATCTGGCCTTTGAGTTCAATGTCCTGGGAACTTAACTCTAGGGATGCTCTTTCCCCCTTTAGCTACCGAGTCACATGCTGCGTCTTTGGAAATTTCAGGCAATATTTAGTTTGGTGCAAAAGTCATTGTGGTTTTTGCAATTGCAAAAATAATAAATGGAAAAATGAATTTGTGGACATCAGGCTTGCCTAGGGAGATGACCTAGGGAGAGGCCTCTTTTGGCATAGCTCCTGAACAGGGAGAGGTCCTGACATGAATACCCCCCTTTTTGTGAATCCTGACCCAGTACTGTGTCCCCGGCCCCCTCCTCCCCCGACCTATACACACGCCTCACTTTCCCTTGCAGGACGTTTTCTACCACGGTTCCTCTCTCCTGACATAGTATGTGTTTGTTTCTTACTTGTCTTGCCGCATGAGGATGTAAGTTGCCTGAATTCAAAAACATGTCTTCTTTTTTGTGAATGAAAGAGTGGCTGGCATGTAGCAGGTACTGAAATTATTTGTAGAGTGAATGATAAATCTCAGTTCAGGGCACTCAGTGTGGCCTGGGCTACGTGGAATAGCCAATTGGTGGCCACAGAGAGTGGCCAGCCATTCGCAGGCTGGCAATGTGAGTCTTAGTCACTCTCTTTTACAGATAATGTGCTTATTAAAATGATATCCCAGGCATTCCCCAGTGGTGTTTGAATCGTGAATGCAAATGTCAGAGGCTCTGAAGTTTAAAGTCTTTTTTTTTTTTTTGAGACGGAGTCTCGCTCTCGCCCAGGCTGGAGTACAGCAGTGCGATCTCGGCTCACTGCAACCTCCGCCTCCCTGGTTCAAGCGATTCTCCTGCCTCCGTCTCCTGAGTAGCTGGGATCACAGGCAAGCACCACCACACCGGGCTAATGTTTGTATTTTTAGGAGAAACGGGGTTTCACCATGTTGGCCAGGCTGGTTTTGAACTCCTGACCTCAAGTGATCTGCCGCCTTGGCCTCCCAAAGTGCTGGGATTACAGGCGTGAGCCACCACACCTGGCCAGGTTTCAAGTCTTGACTCTAATAAAACCAGGGAGGTTTCGCTCGGCCACATAAGTGGGAGGGAAAATTAACTGTTGCTTTCTGTATTCACCAAGATGGCCTAAAATAAGCAAGCAGAAAAGGGAAGAAAGAAAACCAAACCCATGAGGTTGTCCAAGTCGATCTTGGCAGGTATTTTCTTGCCTGTTGATTGCTAGAGTTTCCCTCTACCTGCATTGCAGGCTGAAATGTATGACTCACCCCTGGCCAATAACATAGCAGTAAAAAGTAGTTTCCCCTGAGAGCTTTCTCTTCCTCCATAGCTGTGACTGCTGACATCTTCCACTGTAAGTGAGAAAAGTCGAGTGTGCCCTGCTGCCTCGTTTTTCTCACCAAGGTGTTATGAGCTGGTGGGGAAGGCCAGGAGCTGGGGCAGCAGCTTTAGAATTAGTGCAAGAGACAGGAGGACAAGTCACTGGGTCTCCTGAATTTCCTCACCTGCAAAACAGGGACAGTTTTTAAATTTCTTTTTTTTTTCTTTTTTTCTTTTTTGTTTGAGATGGAGTCTTGCTCTGTCGCCCAGGCTGGACTACTGTGGTGTGATCTTGGCTTACTGCAACCTCTGCCTCCCAGGCTCAGGTGATTCTCATGCCTCAGCCTCCTGAGTAGCTGGGATTACAGATGCGGGCCACCATGCCTGGCTAATTTTTGTATTTTTAGCAGAGATGAGGTTTCACCATGTTGGTTAGGCTGGTCTTGAACTCCTGGCCTGAAACGATCTGCCTGCCTCGGCCTCTCAAAGTGCTGGGATTACAGGTGTGAGCCAACAGGGACTTTTTATTATTATTATTATTATACTTTAAGTTCTAGGATACATGTGCACAACGTGCAGGTTTGTTACATATGTATATATGTACCATGTTGGTGTGCTGCACCCATTAACTCGTCATTTACATTAGGTATATCTCCTAATGCTATCCCTCCCCCCTCCCCCCACCCCATGACAAGCCCCGGTGTGTGATGTTCTCCTTCCCCAACAGGGACAGTTTTAATCAATCCCCTTTCTGGGTGGTGTCAGGACACCCACAGAGGTGTGGGTCTAAGCTCTTTGTGAGTGTCCACGTCCTGTGCCTAAGGAAAGCACTAGTCATTCATTCATTCACCCAACAGTTCCTGACGGCCCACCTCAACAGGAAGGAATATTATACAGCCACTAAAATGTAAAATCACCAGTGCTGTTCAGAAGGACGGAGATGTTTATGTCATTGGCTGTGTGACCAAAAGAAAAAGTTCTGCTGGGGATGTGGGATGGGCATATACGTGTTTTGAATATAAGATCTTTCTTTAATGCTGTTACATTTGGTCTCCATAAAATAATTATTCTTTGGGTGACAACCTCTTAGAAAAAGAAAGACAAAAGCAGCTATTTGCATAAACCTCAGCCCAGGTGTGGTCTCCAGCCCCAGGAAACTTCTCTAACACCCCTCCCATCCTCCCACCAGTGGTTCCTCCCTCGGTGGCATGAGGTGGTTCAGTTTTTTTCCTCTGTGCCCACCCTGGGGTGCCCTGGGCCCATGGCCACTGACTGCAGTGAACAATTATGTATGAGTCTGTTAGTTCATTTGCATTGCTATAAAGAAATACCCGAGGCTGAGTAATTTATGAAGAAAAGAGGTTTACTTGGCCCATGGTTCTGCAGGTTGTACAAGAAGCATGACGCCAGCATCTGCTGCTGGTGAGGCCTCAGGAAGCTTCCAGTCATGATGGAAGGCAAAGAGGACTTGACATATCACATGGGGAGAGAGAGAGTGAGAAGGGGGAGGTCCCAGACTCTTTTAAACAACCAGATCTCACAAGAACTCAGAGCAAGAATTCACTCATTACCAGGAGGTGGGCACCAAGCCATTCATGAGCAATCTGCCCTCATGGCCCAAACACCTCCCACCAGGCCCCACCTCCAACACTGGGGATCACATTTCAACATGAAATTTGGAGGGGACACTAGCCAGGTGTGGTGGCATGTACCTGTAATCTCAGTTACTCAGGAGGCTGAGGCAGGAAAATTGCTTGAACCCGGGAGGCAGAGGTTACAGTGAGCTGAGATTGTGCCACTGCACTACAGCCTGGGTGACAGAGCTGAGACTGCACCACTGCACTCCAGCCTGGGTGACAGAGCAAGACTCTGTCCCCCCCCCCAAAAAAAAAAAATATATATATATATACATATATATGTGTGTGTGTGTGTGTGTGTGTGTTAGGGGACAGATGTCCAAAGTGTGTCAGTGTCCATCATGGCTATTAGACTGTCATGCATTGAATATGGGCCCATGTTTTATTTCTCTTTATTTCCTCATTGTTGAACACATGGGTGTGCCTCCTATGGATGGGACCAGTGGCTGACTCACCTTTCCAAACTTGCATCCTGATGATCTGTAAAGTGTACCCACCCTGTAAGATTGTCGTGGGACAATGTAGATAAAAACCTCGATATACAGCCTAGTACACAAAGGACGGTGTAAATATTCTCTTCCCGTGCTTCGTAGATTTCATTTTTGAACGCTCAGATTGTTCTCCGGCAAAAAAAAAAAAAAAAAAAAAGTGCTTGCAGTGAGAACCTGCCCTGCACTCTCAGGCGAGCTGTTGGGTGCAAGTCCTGCAGGACTGAGCTCTGAAGGCCACCCACACCCTGGGTTGTGCTTGGATGATGGCATCCCTCCTGGCACAAGCGCAGATGGGCAGTCGGGAGGGAACATCAGCCTGGGAAAACTAGATGTCAGTGAAAAATGCTGGAGGTGGCTGGCGTTCGCAAAACTCAGTCGTAAAAAACAGCACGTTCTCAGTACAAAATGAGCGCTGTTAAAAATAAACCGCGCAAGAAGAAATATATGAATACGAGGGCATGGCAAACAGTTTTGCAAGGTATTAAGATCGCATTAATCTTAATTTTATTATATATTAAAGTTTCTAACTTTTCAAATAATGCAGTTTTCGTTGTTTTAAAACGTCTGAGAATTATAGAGCTATTTGGTGTGGCTGTCAGGCAAGGACTCCTGCCATTTATTGGGGCCCTGGTTTTATTTAATAGCCAGATGAATGGAATAGTTAATAAAAGAAATATTGCTTTATTCCCTGACATTTATGTCCTTGGTTTCCAATAAAGAATTGAAATTATGAATAGTTGATGGTTTAAATTGATGTTTTATGTTGAACGCTAGCTATAATTTGCCCTCTGAGGATTGTAATACCGAGAAACAGATGGTTTCTCACAGTAACAAATTGCTATGTGTATACACGCTATAGTCTTGGCTTTCAGATACTTTCACCTTTGGTTCTGAGCTGCTCTGCAGACGGGAGAGGGGGGTGGTGCGGGGAGATCAGCCTCTGGAGGAAGGGGTTTCCTGCCCTGTGGGGGAGACATAGACAGGCCCTGGGGGTTCAGGGAAACTGGGGAAATGTAGCTAGCCTGGCATGGTGTCAGTACCTGGGGCCAAGAGGAGCGTTCTGTCCACGATCATGGTGGCAGCTGCAAGGTAGTGCCTGCAGGACTGCTGTGCATGTGGCCGTTTGACACCATGCCGTGCTGCAAACTCCACATCTTCCTAGAACAACCAGGAGAATGCCGTGGAGACTTGTTGCCAGATTTTTGCAGTTGCCCTGCAGTGGAGAGGTTAAGAGCTTGGACTCCGGAGCCAGGTGGCTGGGCCACTTTGGGGGAAGTTTCCCAAATTCCCACATCTCAGTTTCCTCATCTGTAAAATGTGCATAAGAGCAAAAGCCACCGCCCTGTTTTGAGGATTCAGTAAAACCATCCCTCTAACACAACACTGAGCCCAGTGCCGGCTATGGTGTCAGTGTCTGCCAGGTAATGGTGTAACGAAAATTACAAAGCAGATTGATGTGGTGTGATTCTTGACGTTACAAAAGCTTCCTTGTTTTTCAGAGGGAGTTCCCACAGGGGTTCTTTAGATAGGCAGTGCATTAAGGTTGCAGAAATTTACTTTCCAGAAGGTTTTAAAGGAACGCAGCTTCAATGGCAGCAAGGTACCTGAAACAGGAACCCTTCCAGAGTGTCTCTGTTTTGTTGGCCTTTGAGACCTGCCGCTTCTGACTGCGGGGACCTGGGCTGCCCCAGATCTGTCTGTCAGAAGCCTGGAGTTGTTAAGCTGGTGAAATTTAACACCACTGTAAAGAGCCCCTCACAGACAATTCAGGAACGCTTACAGATAGAAACTGGTCCTGGTTTTAAGGTGTAATTTTGCACAAGTGTTAACAACAAGAGATGGAATTGGTAACGAGGCACTGGGGTCGGATCTTCATATTTTTGTCACATTTCATCGGTGAGATCAGTAGTTCTGTCTCCCCTAAGAGGAGTGTGGAATTTAGTGTTTTTCCCTTTTTGGGCTGTGACCCAAGAGCTTGTTTTCAAGATATGTATTTATTTAGAATACAAGGCTCTTTTCCATAAGGAAAGAAAATGTTACAGAAATGAGCTCTCAGTTAATTGAATAAGAAACCTGTTCGTCTCATGACTCACTTAAGAGAGAGCTGGCAGCCCTTCCTGAATGCCTATTACAGGCGGCACTGTGTCCTTTTACTTAACCTTCCCAAGGAGGATGAGGGTTGCAGGCTCCCCAGGCCCATCGCTGTGTTGGTGAGTGACAGAGCCTCTGTAAAGGAATGGGGATGAGCTCTGAGCCCTTTTCCCGTGGGCTCTGCTGCCTGGAAGCATGCCCTCCCTCGGCTTGTCTTCCAGCTCTCGCACAGAACCAAGTGTTAACTGGTGGTGGTTTGGAGACGAGAGGAAATGGACTGTAAGGACCATTGAGTTGGCATAAGGAGACCAGGGCCCAACTCCGGACCCTACCAGAGCAGAGTCTTTCTCCTCTGTAATGTGAGACTGTAGAGCTCTAGAATGTTCCTTCTCCAACTCAGAGCTGATGCTGTCAGGGCCCTGCTGCAGGGTCCTTCAGTGGCTCCCTGTGGCCTGAAGGACAAGCCAGTTCCTACCCTGGAAGCCGTGGGGATGTGGTCCTAGCCTGTGCTCCTGCCTCGCTCACCTCCCTGGAACACCAGGGCCACCTCTCTGGGCTCCTCCTGTGCCCCAGTCTGCTCCTGCCACCCCTGTCCCACCGTGCTTCCTCCCTCCCTGTGCCTCGGCTCAGGCCTTGCCACCTGGAGCTCTGACCTCGTCCGTCTTGGAATGAGGCACCTGCGTGGGTAGCCCGTGGGTAGAGTTGCAGTCATCTGTTTGCTTTCGATTCACTCCCGCATCCCGACACAGTGCCCAGCACATCATCGATGAATGAGTGTGGGGCAAATGCTTGCACAGAAGTCCGTGCGTGAGCCACGACGGTAAACAGAGGCGCTCCTCTTGTCCTAATGTGGAACTCCCCAAGCTGCGGGAAAGGGGTGCATATGGACCGCTGCTCACTCACGGCTCAGATACTTCCACGGTAATGGGTTGGCGACAGTGACTCAGCTTCTCATAGGTTCAAGCGGAAGAAATGGTGAGTCCTGGAGCACTGCTTGCTTTGAAGTCTGTTTCAGACTAGGGTCATGTTTCAAAGTTTTTGAATTTCTTTTTTATTCAAAAGACATTTGATGAGTTGACTATTGGGGGAACCTTGACCCCGGTGACTCCATGGGACACGGGATACCCCCGGGGTCCCTTATAAGCCTGCTGACTCACCGCCTGTTCTCCATCTTCTGTCTTCCACATTAGAAGCAAGGGCGGGGACATTGCCTTTCCCGGCCGCTGCGGTGTCCTGGCGCAGGGCACGTGCCCGAGGGCCCTTGGTGATCCGAGGGAGGACTGCACCAGGGACATCAGAGTGCTGATCTTACAGGAAATGGCAAATAAATGGAATTGGTCTGACTCCATATTACTCCTTACTTAGATGCAAAACAAATACACATGATTTTTCATCCTAGAAGAAAGTCTAAACGAACTCTTGACAAAAACAGCCAAGTTCAGAGAAAGCTGACTCTGTTGGTGTAAGAAGCGTTTTTTCAGGCTGGGCTGCTGGCTCATGCCTGTAATCTCAGCACTTTGGGAGGCCGAGGCAGGTGGATCACTTGAGGTCAGGAGTTCGAGACCAGCCTGGCCAACATGGGGAAACCTCGTCTCTACTAAAAATAGAAAAATTAGCCGGGCGTGGTGGCGCATGCCTGTAATCCCAGCTACTTGGGAGACTGAGGCAGGCGAATCACTTGAACCTGGGAGGCAGAGGTTGCAGTGAGCCGAGATCACGCCACTGCACTCCAGCCTGGGCAACAGAGCGAGAATCTGTTTCAAAAAAAAAGAGAAGAAGCTGTTCTCCATGAGTCAGCCCCCGTGTCTGATAAGTGTCTGCAGCTGACAGCTCAGAGCTGGTGTCAACCCACTTTGGAGGCTGGGGTGGGAGGCAAGAAACCCAGACAGAACCCCTCCTGGCTGCAAAACCTCCAGGCTTAACTGTGGCGCCCACTACATGGTGGGTCTTAACTCTCCTGAAAACACTTCATGGGCTGCGGGCCTCTCGGGTGCTTCTGCGCCAGCTCTTCCTCTTCACCTCCTGCCACAGATCTGTGTCCCCAGGCTCTCCTGTGTGTCTCCCTGCTCCTCCTTTCCCTCCAGGTCCGATTCCACAGCCCTGGGCTGCCTTTCCACCTCTGCCTTCTCTGGGGTATGTCCTCGCCTCTCCTGTCACCATTGTCCTCAGGGATCTTCCAGCTTTCCAGGCATTTGGAAAGAGGCCTCCATACCTTGATGTGGCCTCCCAGGTTCCTTGCGACAGAGTCCCGCGTCGGGATACCAGGGGCTGGGCGCGGTGGTTCATACCTGTTATCTCAGCACTTTGGGAGGCCAAGACAGGAGGATTGCTTGAGGCCAGGAGTTTGAGCCAGCCTCGGCAGCATAATGAGATTCCATCTCTACAAAAAAATAAAATTTAGCCAAGTGTGGTGGCATGCACCTGTGGTCCCAGCTACTCGGAAGGCCAAGGCAGGAGGATTGCTTCAGTCCTGGAGGTTGAGGCTGCAGTAAGCTATAATCGTGCCATTCCAGCCTGGGAAACAGGGTGAGATCCTGTCTCAAAAAAAAAAAAAAAAAAAAAAAAAAAAAAATAATAATAATAATAATATTTGTAGGGGAAGGACACTCAGATTTCCTACTGGAAGCAAGGCTTCCTCATTCCGTCAGATTCTGCTCCTCCTCCAAGGCTCGGCTCAGGGGCCTGCCCCTCCATGAACCTTCCCAGCCCTCAGCCCCCTTCCTTCCTATTCCCGCAGCACCGACGTCACCTCGTCCTGCCCGACTCTGTAGCATGCAGGCCTCCGTCCTCCACCCAGCTGCAGAACCGGAGACCTCAGGTAGTATCTGGTTCCACGTGTCCCCAATGGCACCTCGCCTGGAACGATGTCTGCGCTGACCAGTGATAACAATCGAAATAGCAGGCGTGGCTGACCGTGTGCTGAGGCTCGGCATGCTGCACTGGCCAGCCGTGATTTCATCTCAGCCTCTAGCATCCTGCTGGGGTAGGTTAATAATCCCTGGATTTCTCAGATGGGAAATGTTAGGAAAGTCTGTAAGCCCCCATGGAAGGTCCCGGAGCCCAAATTCAAACCCGAGTGGAGCGTTCTGTTGCTTCACTGTGCTCTGGTGTGAATTTTAACGTAAGGCCCTGGCATTTAAGAGCTCGAAGACACCATGGAGGTGGAGAGCTCAGCCCTGTCATTGGATGGAAGCTGAGACTGGTGAGATTCTCACCGGGGCTTTTGCAGGGAGTTTGGGGGAATTTTGAAGGTGGTACAGGTGTTCTGACCCCAACACCGTCTCCTCCAGCTGAGCCACACACTTATTTCCTGCTCCTACCCCCGTCCTTCCCACCCCTTGGATTCTGGGTGTACAGAAGAGTGGGCACATGCTAAGGTCAGCCCTGGGTTAGCCTCATGGACAAGGTGGGCCTGGAGCAGGAACCCGCCTGATAGAAGACACTAAAAGTCTGTCCGTACACGCTCGGTGTGGGCATCGCTTGCACGCAGGTGCAGCTTTTGCTCTGGGAAACCACTTTAAATGAATTGATAGCCTCACCACAGTGGAGCCATGGCCTGATTGTGGAGAGACTCCATTGTAGAGAAATATTTGAGTGAAAGGTTTCATGTCAGAATAGCATCTGCATGCAAATAAGAGGCATGGGCGGGTGCGGTGGCTCACACCTGTAATTCCAGCTACTTGAGAGGCAGAGGCAAGACGATCTCTTGAGCCCAGGATTTTGAGACCAGCCTGGACAACATGGTAAGACCCCATCTCTTAAGGAAAAAAAAAAAGGTTTAAATTAGTTGGGCGTGGTAGTCCCCGTAGATGAAGTTATTCCGGAAGCTGAGGCAAAAGGATTGCCTGAGCCCTGGAGTTCAAGGCAGTAGTGAGCTATGATTGTGCCACTGCATTCCAGACTGGGCAACAGAGCCAGACCCCATCTCTTTTGTTTGTTTGTTTGTTTGTTTGTTTTGTTTTTTTGAGATGGAATCTCACCCAGGCTGGAGTGCAGTGGCGAGATCTTGGTTCACTGCAACCTCCGCCTCCTGGGTTCAAGCGATTCTCCTGCCTCAGCCTCCCAAGTAGCTGGGATTACAAGTGCCCACCACCATGTCTGGCTAATTTCTGTATTTTTAGTAGAGATGGGGTTTCACCATGTTGGCCAGGCTGATCATGAACTCCTGACCTCAAGTGACGCTCCCACCTCGGCCTCCCAAAGTGCTGGGATTACAGGTGTGAGTCACCGCGCCTGGCCCAGCCCCCATCTCTTTAAAACAAAAAAGTACACGGGATAAATGGGGAAAACGCTCTTGAGACAAGACCAAAACATACAGTGGCTGCTAAATGTCAGTGCCATGAGCCCAGGGTTCTCCTACATCCCCTTCCGTGGTCAGGGAGGACTGCTGGGCTCTGTGTCTTCTGTGATTCTCCCCTGGCTCTGAGCCCTTTGCACCTGCAACTCACAGCGCCGCTCAGGTCCCTGGGGGTAAAGTGCCATAGGATAAAAGCCACAGGAGGGTTTTGAAATGCTCTTTTCCTCTCAAATATGTATTTCCGCATCTTTACGGAGTCTCGTCAACGCTTTTTAAACCTCCCCTGGGATTTGAACCAGCGCCCATAGATACAGGTGGCTTGTCAGGTCAGCCAGGTGCTGCTACTGAGGCAGCATCTGTCCCTAGCCCCGCACCCACAGGTTCAGAAGCGGAACGCTTCCCCCGGGTGGCTTATGAGATCCAGTACTTCTAGTTTCATTTCCTTAAAAACACCGTAAAAAAGAAAAAGGCTGTCAAAACACAAGCAGTGTTTGAAACGAAGCTTTGTAGGTCCCCCTACACCACCACCGTCGTGGGCAGCATAGCGGATGAGTTCTGGGACACCAGCTAAAATGTGGGCAAGAGAAGCCAGGGCGCGTAGCAGATGTGTGTGTGTATCTTTATGGGATTCAAGTCATGTCTCTGTTTTGTTGACCAACTTCCGCTAGAATTCATAGCCATCTAGCCTATGTATTGGATTTTTATTTCTGTGATGTCTGCTTCTTTTAAAAATATCAGTTGGGGCCGGGTGTGGTGGCTCATGCCTGTAATCACAGCACTTTGGGTGACCGAGGGGGGTGGATCACTTGAGGTCAGGAGTTCCAGACCCACCTGGCCAATATGGCCAAACCCTGTCTCTACTAAAAATACCAAAATTAGCCGGACGTGGTGGTGTGCACCTGTAATCCCAGCTACTCAGGAGGCTGAGGCAGGAGAATCACTTGAACCCGGGAGGCAGAGGTTGCAGTGAGCTGAGATCGCGCCACTGTACTTCAGCCTGGGGAACAGAGTGAGACTTCATCTCAAAAAAAAAAAAAAAAAAAAAAAAAATCAGTTAGTAGCCAAGCACCATGCACACACCTATAGTCCCAGCCACTCAGGAGGCTGGAGGATCACTTGAGTTCAGGAGTTCAAGACCAGTCTGGGCAACATAGCAAGACTTCATCTCTACAAAAAATAAAAAATTAGCAGGGCATGGTGGCACATGCCTGGAGTCCCAGCTCCTTGGGGGAGGCAGGAGGATCTCTTGAGCCCAGGAGTCCGAGACCAACTTGGGCAACATAGTGAGATTCCGTTTCAAAAATATATATCAGTAAGTTAATCTAGACTTTGTTTACATGGGCCAAGTGGCCAAGGTCACATCTTAGAGTTGTGGACTGTGTAATCAGGTAAGTGTGGCTACAGTCACAGAAAGTCAGGGTAGAAAGAGGCTTGGAGGGGGGTGCACTTCTTCTAGCCAGAGCTTTCCTACTGAGCTCCTTAAAGCACAGGGGAAAGTGGGACGGGGTTGGGGGGCAACCTAAAACCCACCCCCTCCCATCTTCAACCAGTGCGACCCTGTTTTTATCTGCTCAGCAGTATTGTGCATCCCTGTAAAATTTTATTTGAAAATGGCCTTCTGCAGTTAAAACTACAAAAAAAGGTTGAAAGTGGCCAACTTAAACTCCACTCTGTTTCTTTTTTGATTGGGGAGACTGGTGTGCATAGAAGGGAGGTGTCAGCTAACGAGACTGTTACCTCACCACAGATGCCCACCCGTGGGTGATGGAGCTCCCAAGGCCTGGGCCACACCCTATGTGCCCCGTGCCCAGCAAGTTGGGCGGGGGAGGGGTCAGTACATGTTTGTAAGATAAAGAAAAACATCCTTCCCAATCAGCCGTATTACCCAGAGGGTGATACTGATTTAGATCTTATTTCAGTTTGGTTAGAGAAGCTCAGGTACCAGTGAGCAGAAGTCTGGCCATTGTGGTGGCTTCTGGAAGATGATGTGCCATACTGTTAGCAGGGGTGCAATTTGGGGTGTGAGGCCACCAGAGGTTTGATTTCCGCCCCCGCCGCCCCCCCTCCAACCCCCGCCCCGCCGGATTATTTGGAGTTTTTTTGTTGTTGTTCATGGTAATTACCTGCTATTAGACAACAATCTAGTTCCATTTGCAATAGGGAATAATACGTCTGTGACACGGTCTCCAGACTTAGGGAGCCTCTGGCCACCCCGAGGGGGCCCTGGTCATTCTGCTGCTGGTCATGCCTAGCTCCGGGTGGCCGACTAGGTGGCCTGGGCGGGAGGGTCCACTCTTTGCCTTTATAAAAAGAAGGGCTTGGGCCAGGCGTTGTGGTTCATGCCTGTAATCCCAGCACTTTGAGAGGCCAAAGCAGGAGGATCACCTTAGGTCAGGAGTTCAAGACCAGCCTGACCAACATGGCAAAACCCCGTCTCTACTAAAAAATACAAAAGTTAGCCGGGTGTGTGGTGGGCGCCAGTAATCCTAGTTACTCGTGAGGCTGAGGCAGGAGAATCGCTTGAACCCGGGAGGTAGAGGTTGCAGTGAGCCGAGGTTGCACCATTGCACTCCAGCCTGGGCGACAGAGTGTGACTCCATCTCAAAAATAAATAAATAAATAAATAAGATAACAAGGTGCGCTGGAGATGGCCACAGGCCTCCAGCAGCCGCACCATCAGAGAAATGGAGTCAGAGCTGCAGCTGCTCAGATGGGGGGTGGGAGTATGCAGGATCCTCTGGGGGTGGCTCAGGCCTCCCAGGGGAGCACTTACCTTTTCATTTCATAGTATGTCGGAGCTGCTGATGCAGGAATAAAGCAAAGTGCCTGGCACTCTGCGCGACTGCTATTTTTTCATTCATTCATATATTTGTCCTTCCTCTACACATGTATGGCAGATTAACAAAAGCACCTCCACGGCCTAGCCAGGTGGCCCCCACGGGTTTCTTAGCCTCTCTGAGCAAGTTGGATGGGGCTGCCTTTTCCTCTCCCTAACTCTGACTTCTGTCCCAGCCTCTTCCATCTAATGTCAGCCCTCATCCCTGCACTGCACCTCCCGGTGCAGACTGGGACATTCTCAGGCTGTGTTTGAGCCACCCCTTCATCCTCTGTGCTTTTCCCTGGCATCCTGGACTCCCCTCTCCCCTTCATGGTGCTCCTAGGCCATTCCCAGCGCTCCTGTTACTCTCTCTGTCCTCCCAGCCCCAAACCCGTCCAGCTCTGTATCCATCTGCCCGGCTGCCATTCATGCTGCAGACGTAGCACTCCCAGAGCCCATCTGTCTCCACACATTCAGGCTTCCAGCCCCCTAACCCCGGTAGTGGCCACAGTGCCCAGTGGGCCACCCCAGCCAAGCCCAAGAGTGGCCACGTGGGCGCCCTTCTTCCATCTCCCTCCCCTCATCCACACATTACCAAGTCTTGCCAATTTCATCTCCTGAGGACCTCAGCTTCTGTCATTCTCTCCCCATTATACTGCAGTTGCCACCGTTATTTCTCTCCTAGACCTTGGCTGGCATTACTTGGACATTCATTTCTTTGGAATCTCTTGGCCAGCTTTGCACACCTTTAACTAGACTAAGAAGATTTGAGGCCGGGGGCAGTAGCTCATGCCTCTAATCCCCAGCAGTTTGGGAGGCCGAGGTGGGCAGATCACCTGAGGTTAGGAGTTTGAGACCTACCTGGGCAACATGGTACCCCGTCTCTATTAAAAATACAAAAATTAGCCAGGTGTGGTGGCACACGCCTGTAATCCCAGCTACTCGGGAGGCTGAGGCAGGAGAATCGCTTAAACCCAGGAGGTGGAGGCCGCAGTGAGTCAAGATTGTGCCATTGCACTCTAGCCTGGGTGACAGAGCGAGACTCCGTCTCAAACAGCAGCAACAAAAAAGGAAATATGAGCTCCCTTCCCAGATCGTGCCTCTGGACCTGGGCTGAAGGCTTCTACTCCCTCCATTGTCACCTTCGGGAATCTGCTTGTTACCTTCCTCCCAAGAATGTTCCAGAAGGTCTTGGTTTAATTTCTGGAGGGCATTCAAGAACTCAGTCATCTCACGTGTCTAGAAGAGAAACATTAAGGCCAGGCACGGTGGCTTATGTCGGTAATCCCAGCATTTTGGAAGGCTGAAGCAGGAGGACCACTTGAGCCCAGGAGTTCAAGACCAGCCTGGGCAACATAGCAAGATCTCATCTCTACAAAAAAAAAAAAAAAAAAAATTAGCCGGGCATGGTGGCACATGCCATTAGTGTCAGTTATTTAGAAGGCCGAGACGGGGGGATCATTTGATCCCGGGAAGTCAAGGTGCGGTGAGCTGCGATCCTGCCATTGCATCCAGCCTGGGCAACAGAACAAGACCCTGTCTCAAAATTAAAAGAGAGAGAGAAACAAACATGGCAGCTCAGAAACCTGGCTGGGGGTGATTGTGGGGAACTGCTGCTGATGGGCTCTTGGGCACACCCCTCACTCCAGCCATTCTGCCTGGATGCCTTAGGAACACTCCTCATACCCTCCTAAGAGTCCCATCCAGGCCGCCATGGCTCACTTATCCCTGCCACGTGGACTCCAGAAAACATTCTCAGTAGAAACCCACAGAAACTGTTCCCAGTCACAAAGCACGCCAGGTGCATCCTGTTCTTTCTGTCATTTAAAAAAATGAATGTGTCTCTATCCCTCCTTCTTATAAAACAGTACCCTCTCACCCTGCATGGCTTGAATTCTGGTCTATCTTACGCCTTTGGATTCAATGACCTTCATCAAATGTCTGCAAGGCAAGGGCCATTTACAGTAAACATGGTGGGAACTTAGCAATGTACTTGGGAAATAAATTCTGGTCACCAAATAGAGAAGCAAATGCAACAAATAATCCCACAGACCATTATAAAATGTCTTTTAGACGATAGTTGTCAAGAATTAGAGTTACTCGTCCAAAACTGTTGTTGGTGTTTGGAAGCATCCAAACATCGGCTGGCCCATGTCCCATAGGGGCGTCTGCTTAGCACCCTGGTGAGTGGAGAGTTGTGTGTATGGGGACTTAGCAGAGTGGGAAGCAGCTTGCAGGAAGGTTGCCAACGCTTATTAATATTTACCAAAAAGATGCAGGACCAGCTGCGGTGGCTCACGACAGTCCTCCCAGCACTTAGGGAGGCCGAGGTGGGTGGATCACCTGAGGTCAGGGGTCCAAGACCAGCCTGGGTAAAATGGAGAAACTCCATCTCTCCTAAAAATACAAAAATTAGCCGGGCATGGTGGTGCACACCTGTAGCCCAGCTACTCGGGAGGCTGAGGCAGGAGAATCGCTTGAACCCAGGAGGCGGAGATTGCAGTGAGATGAGATCGCGCCACTGCACTCCAGCCTGGGCAACAAAGAGCAAAACTCCATCCAAAAAAAAAAAAAAGAGAGAGAGATGCAGGACCATCTGCCTATGTTCCATTTTGGTGATGATATCTGACCTTCTGGGAGAGAGAACGTCTTACCCCCACAGACCCAGGAAGGCATGCACATGAGGATGGCAGGAGAGTGGCTGTGGACACTTCCTGTGTCACCATCCTCTGCTCTAGGTGTGTACTGGTCACAGGCACAGGACAGAAGGCTCCCCAGAGTCCGATCCCATCTCTTGAGCTCAGCTGGCTATCCTGGAACCCCCCAACCCGCTGACCTTTGGAAGTGGACAGCAGCCCACGCCTGCAGGTGGCCCGGCCCTGCTGTGCAGCCCTGTTACAGCACGTTGTGTTTTTCTGGCTTGTCTCTGCCCAGCCCCATGTGACCATGGAGGGGGCCCCGAGCAGACCTGAGGGTGGCGGTACTGAGGCAGAGGCAGGCGCACAGTGGTTTCCAAGGGAGAAAATGAATTCATGATCTAAAATGCAAAACCTTAGTAATGCCTGACTCCTTTCCTCCCTCCCTCCTTTCTCTCCCTCCCTCCCTCCCTCCATCCATCCTTCCCTCGTTTCCTTCCCTCCCTCTTTTTCCTTCCCTCCCTTACTTCCTTCCTCTCTTCCTCCTACCCTTCATTGACCTTCTTTCATTTTGTGACTTTGTCAAATACAGCCCCAGTCTATCTTCTCTTTCTCCTCTGCTCCAGGCTGTTTTCTCTTGCTCCTCTGCCGCACACATACCCTTCCACCCTGCGTCTGCCCATGGAAATCTCGCGTCCCCTCCAGTATTCCTGCCCACAGTGGCCTTTGTTAGGAAATTCCGGCACAGTCTCCTCACAGGGCAGCCCTTCTGGGAATCGCTCCCCTGCGCTTGTGTGCACTCCGGCCCAGCCCTCAGAGCTGCTTACCTGGCTCTTGTCTTGTGTCCTCTGACTGCCCATCAGGGCCTGCCCATGGGGCTGTGTCTGCAGGGGAGCAGCCCCAAACACAGTCCTTGTCAGCACCCCGATCTGGACCTGAATTGGGCCCTTGCACACACTAGCTGTGGACCGAAGACAAATCAGGTTCTCCCCGTCCCCAGAGTGGGGAAAGCGGTAGTGTGGGCCTCCCTGGGGTGCCCATGATGGTGTAATGAGTGCGTACACGGAGCCTGCTCCACATCTCTATGGACATTTCCATAACTTTTCTTTTGGTTTGTTTTTTTGTTTGTTTGTTTGTTTGTTTTGTTTTCTCTGAGGCGGAGCCTCACTCTGTCACCCAGGTTGGAGTGCAGTGGTGCAATCTGGGCTCACTGCAACCTCCGCCTCTTGGGTTCAAGAGATTCTCCTGCCCCAGCCTCTCGAATAGCTGGGATTACAGGTGCCCACCACCACGCCTGGCTAATTTTTGTATTTTTAGTACAAACAGGGTTTCACCAGGTTGGTCAGGCTGGTCTCAAACTTCTGAACTCAAATGATCCTCCCGCCTCAGCCTCCCAAAGTGCTGGGATTATAGGCATGAGCCACCAGGCCCAGCTAACTTTTCAATTTATAAACACTAATACCTACTTGTGTCCCGTGGCCTCATCTCAGCCATGTGAGGCCGATGTTGTGCCCATTGTACAGATGGCAGAGCGCAGCTGTGTGTGCAGTGCGGATTGCAGGACTGTGCCTGAGTCTGGGACAGGGTCTTCGCCACAGCTCTTGGGATCCTCTCTTCTCATCAATGTTATCTCAGAGAGCTTTCACTGTTGGATAAGAGGTTGACCCTGGACCCCACCCCAGTGCTGCTGGGCCCTGTGGGCACTCACAGAGCAGTCCTTGCTGGCCTGACTCATATTCCTGAGTCTCAGGGGTTCCTGTGCCACCAGAGAACGAACTCCCCAACTGTCAGTCACTCAGCTCAGTGCCTGTATCTTAAACTGGGCACCTTTAGCAAAAGTGCAGTGTGGAACTGTGTACCCTGCTGCCCCAGCCCAGGACCTAGCACAGAGCCGGGTACTGTGCCATAATAAGCCTTGGTAAAGGCTGCTGTAGGCTTCACAGTACAGATGGCAGGGCTGTGCCCGGGCTGCAGGCTCCCATTTACCAGATGTGTGCGGTGTGGATTGCAGGGCTGTGCCCGGCTGCAGGAACACATTTACCGGATGTGTGCAGCATGGATTGTAGGACTGTGCGTGGGCTGCAGGCACACATTTACTGGGTGTGCACAGTGCGGATTGCAGGACTGTGTCTGAGCTGTAGGTGCACATTTACCGAGTGTGCACAGTGTGGATTTCAAGACTTAGAGATGAGACAGCCAGTTCCTGTCCTGCCCAAGGGTCGGGCAGAGATAAGCATCAAAGACCCTGGGCATCTTTCCCAGCCCGGGCGGTGCCCCCAGCCATCGCTTCTCAGCAGGACAGCTGGCAGGGCATCTGTCGTCTTCGTCCACCAGCATCACGACCTGTTTGGGGGAGAAGTAGTATTTCCACACCCCACTCAGGGTGATAGCGTTTGAGGAAGAAGAGAAAGAGAGACTTTTGGCTTTCCTGATTTCAATCTTTCTGAAGGTGGACCCATCACTGGTGAAAAAAATTGGTTTTTTTGGAACCAAGAAAGCAGCCTCAGCCTCCAGTGCCTGACCAGGCTCTGGCCAGGGTATAGGATCCTGGCGAGGATGCTGTGCTGTGTTGGGCAGGAAGCCACTTCCTCCTTCTAAACGTCAGTGTCCAGCTCTCTCTTCGTCGCTTTCTTAAGTTGAGGGAGCTGCTATGCCAAGGGCAAGCAAGAAACAGGCCCCTGAGCGCCCAGGTTCACGGCTGGGCTTTGAAGCAGGAGTTTCCTCTTGGCCCTTGGGCCACACCTCTGTAGGGTGCCTCTGCAGCATTTCCCTCCTCGGGCAGGAGCCTAGCTTGCAGAGGACAGACAGGCAGGAATGCTGGCCTCCATCGTGCCACCAGATCCTGTCCCCAGGCAAGCAGGAGGGGAGGGGAGGCAGTCTCATCACTGCAGCAGGAGGGGCCACCTCTGGAGTCCGCATGGCTGTGGCTGGGCTGTGCTTCTAGAAGCAGCAGCTGTCGCCTCCACTCTCTAGGGATTTTTATCTTTCCTTTACAAACTTTTTTTTACCTTTTTTTTTTTTTTTTTTAAGATGGGGTCTTGCTTGTTGCCCAGGCTGATCTCAAATTCCTGGACTCATGTGATCCTCCTGCCTCAGCCTCCCAAAGTGATGGGATTACAGGCATGAGCCACCGCGCCTGGCCGATTTTTATCTTTCCTACCATCGTTTTCATATGAGCTGAGCCTGCAGGCTGTGCCTAAGCATAGCCCTTTGAACTTGATTGACCATGAGCTTTGAAAGGTTGCTTTGCAGTCTCAGTTCTCTGGCAAATACACCAGCTCGGTTAAGACGACTTTTCTTTGATTGATGTTGGCTACATCTAGAAAGCAGGATTGCCACCACTCTTCGAAGCACCCCACGATTAGAGTGTCTGAGCGCTGCTTCTGCTCTGCTGAGGCTGGTGACAAATTGCCTGGAAAGACCTCCTGACAGAGGATGATGGGCTCGTCTGCAGCAGGGCCGCTTGCAGCCCAATTGCTTCCAAGATTAAACCTTTCCAAGGCAGTCTGCACTGCCCCATACACAGTTGGGCTGCTTGGTTTAAGATTATGGATGAATGTACTGAATTGGATCTCATTTAAAAATATATAGGTTTTGAAGTTTGAGGGCTCAGGAAGAAAATGAAATCCTTTGTCCCAAACCAGGGCCTGGTTTTATCAGTGGCATGCGTGCGTGTGTGTGTGCGTGTGTGTGTGCATGTGTGTTCTAAAGAGACCCTAGTGGCAAGGCACAGTGGCTTATGCTTGTAATCCCAGCACTCTGGGATGCCAAGGCAGGAGGATCACCTGAGGTCAGGAGCTCAAGACCAGCCTGGCCAACATGGCGAAACCCCGTCTCTATAAAAGTACAAAAATTAGCTAGGCGTGGTAGCAGGCAACTGTAATCCCAGTTACTCAGAAGGCTGAGGCAGGAGAATCCCTTGAATCCGGGCGGCGGAGGTTGTAGTGAGCCAAGATCGCACCATTGCACTCCAGCCTGGGTGACAAGAGCAAAACTCTATCTCAAAAAAAAAAAAAAAAAGAGAGAGAGAGAGACCCTAGTTTAGCTCTTTTGGAAAGCAGCTGCCCTGCATTGAGACACATGTGTCTTAAGCTTGCTTCTGGACGCTAGCACTAAAATAGCAATCGGACTCTGGATGCCTCTCACAGGCAACTTGTCCACAAAACCACTTCCAAATGTTTTCCCAAGTGCATGCGTCTGACCCAGGCTTCTTTCTCATCCACCTTCTGTGGAAGGAAGATCGCATCTTGAGTTCTAAAGATTTTTAAACAATCTCATACCTGCAGAGCAATGTATATTTCAAGACCATTGACATTGGAAAACATTCTTGTTTAATCAATGACTCTGGTCCTGCTTTAGATTTCTCCAAAAATAGCCAGATCCCGTGGGCACGTTGAAGCTGCAGCCCATTGTGCAGAATTGCTTAATGTGTACCTCACCTGGTTTTGGCCTTCACACAACTGTTGCTCCCTTAGCAAGGGGTTCATTTGGTTGGGTTTTATGTGCAGGAATGCTGGTGGGTTGGGTGAGTATTAGTATTTAAGGGAAGGTTTTGTTTTTGTTTTGTTTTGTTTTTAAGAGCTAGGGTCTCACTTTGTCACCCAGGCTGGAGTGCAGTGGTGCGATCATAGCTCACTGCAACCTCAAACTCTTGGGCTCAGGTGATCCTCCCACCTCACCCTCCCTGAGTAGATGGGACTATAGGGTGTGCATCACCATGCCAGGCTAATACTGTTTATTTGTATTTTTGTAGAGGTGGAGTATCGCCTTGTTGCCCAGGCTGGTCTTGAACTCATGGGCCTCAAGTAATCATCCCACCTTGGCCTCCCAAAGCATTGGGATTACAGGCATAAGTCACCATGCCTGGCCATAGGGGAAGATATTTTTAAACAAGATTTGCTTTTGACTAGTGTCCTGCATTTGTTAAAGACCCTAGATTGCTCCAGGTGTTCTAAAAATAACCAAGCCCACCTGCCTGCCTTCTAGACATGGGCTGGAGGGCCTGCCAGGAGCATTCTTGGGGATTGCCAGTAGCCCCAGTTAGCCCAGGCTGACTTACACTTCCTCCCTCTCTTAACCAAAATAATGTTGAATTTTTATGTTCCTTGTCTTTTAACTGAAAAGCTCCTGTTTGTTTGTTTGTTTATTTTCTGAGACAGAGTCTTGCTCTCTTGCCCAGGTTGGAGTGCAGTGGTACGATCTCAGCTCACTGCATCCTCCGCCTCCCAAGTTCAAGCCATTATCCTGCCTCAGCCTCCCGAGTAGCTGGGACTACAGGTGCCCTCCATCACACCAAGCTAATTTTTGTATATTTAGTAGAGACAGGGTTTCACCATGTTGGCCAGGCTGGTCTCGAACTCCTGACCTCAGGTGATCCACCGCCTCAGCCTCCCAAAAGTGCTGGGATTACAGGCGTGAGCCACCGCGCCCGGCCCCGTTTGGCGTTTTTAATGCTGTACTGCCATTATTTGCACTTATTCTTTTGCAAAATTTCAGCACCTGGTGGTCAGGATGTTCCTCCTGGCCATGCACATGCAGGACACACAACAGGTTCTTGATAAGCGTGTGCTGAGCAAAACTCACTCCTTCCTTCTGGGCACATTCATCACAGGTGTGCTCGAAGCAGCAAGAGCTTGCCCCTGCTCAGAAGTGCTTAGTTGCTAATTAGATGTTTCCGCAAAGGTACTGAAATTGGAGGCATCAGTGTTCATCCTTTAGCTATAGCGTTGGAAAAATGTGATTGATTTACAACTGTGACTAAAAAGGTGTTTAGAGAACTGTTCTATGTAAAACAAGACAGTAAGCTGGGCACGGTGGCTTGTGCCTGTAATCCCAGCACTTTGAGAGGCTGAGATGGGTGAGTTGCTTGAGCTCAGGAGTTCTAGACCAGCCGGGGCAACATAACGAGACCCCCATCTCTATAAAAATATATATTTTTTAAAAAGCTGAGCATGGTGGTGCATGCCTGCAGTCCCAGCTACTCCAGAGGCTGAGGCAGGAGGATCTCTTCAGCCCAGGAGGTGGAGGTTGCAGTGAGCTGTGCTTGCACCACTGCACTCCAGCCTGGGCCTCAGAGTGAGACCCTGTCTCAGAAAGAAAAAATAAATATATATATAGTGTGTGTGTGGTTGCAACTTTTGCACATCACCTTGAGTTCTGGGCAAGGGGAGAGGAACTGAGATTGGTCACTCCCTTCTTGCGTGGATGGCTGTGGGATTTGGGTGAGTTTTTTGCTCCATAGTGCTTTTCACCCTGTATTTTCTCATAGGTTTTGCCCCACTGGGGCTTTGTGTAGAGATTGGGGCTCTCAGGTCCCATATGGCACTTACTAGCGAGAGTTCCGAGTGGCCAGTCCCCTCCCTGCCCTGGCATTGGTACAAGGGGGCCTTGCTGTTGGACCACAGTCTTCCAAGAGTCCAGCTCCCCTGTTCTATCGAGTCTGAAGCAAGGTCCCACTTGGGAGTTACAGATCAGGCTCCTTTGATGTCAGAGCATCGCAGCGGAATTCTAGGCCACCCGGCAGTGAGTGCTCTCTGCAGATCTGTGAGTGGTGCTGGGCCGCCCTGCCACCTCCATCCCTAGCACCGTATCTGTGTGAAAAAGCTGTGACCTGCCCCTTGGGTGGAAGCCTTCCAGTCCTTGGAAGGGGAATCTTTGCTGCTGCTACTGTCTGCAGAGAGACTCTTTTTATTTTTATTTATTTATTTTTTTTGATGGAGTCTTGCTCTGTCACCCAGGCTGGAGTGCAATGGCACAATCTCGGCTCACTGCAACCTCCACCTCCTGGGTTCAAGCAATTCTCCTGCCTCTGCCTCCTGAGTAGCTGAGACTACAGGTGCTTGCCACCACACCCAGCTAATTTTTGTATTTTTAGTAGAGACAGGGTTTCGTGTTGGCCAGGCTGGTCTCAAACTCCTGACCTCAGGTGATCTGCCCGCCTCGGCCTCCCAAAGTGTTGGGATTACAGGCGTGAGCCACCGAGCTCGGCCCAGAGGGACTCTCTAGAGAGGCCCCTTGATGACACAAGGGGCGGGGGTCTCTGGCCAGGCGCAGCCCCTCCCCACTAAGCCCAGCACCTGGTGCCGAACACACACACACACACACACACACACACACACACACACGCACGCACACACGCCCGCCCGCCCCCCGCTCCACTGTTCTGTTGTCAGTTGTGTTTGTTGTTTTCTTGTAAATAAACAGTATGACAATAAAGGGAAGTTACTTCTTAGCTGCTCAGAAGGTGACCAGAGCAGGGCTGGAGTGCCAGCCTTGCATTCATTCTTTGCTTTATTGCAAGGCTGCTTGGAATTGAAGGGGATCTCCGTTCGAGTCTGAGCTGGAGGAAGGAAGGGGCTCCTGTACCATGTATAGAACTTGGGCTCTCCCCGGGGTCAGGGGCCTGGGCTCTGGTGCAGCCCCACCACTTCATCAGGTCACCCCAGGTGGTTTCAGCCTCTGATTTCTCATCCCTGGAATGGGGTGTTTGCAGCCTCGTAGGTTGCTATGGGGATTGAATGAGATATGTTCATGAGCCAGTAAGGCAGCCAAGATGTCACTTACATGGAACTTACATTGCAACCCCAGTTTTAGAATAACATAGGATATTAAATATCACCATCTCCTTGAATACTCATAGTCCGCAGTTTGCTTCATGTTATAAGGTGGTTAGTTCTAGGCTGAGCCTGTAATCCCGCCACTTTGGGAGACTAAGGTGGGAGGATCGCCTGAGGCCAGGGGTTTAGAACCAGCCTGGGCAACATAGTGAGACCCCTGTCTCTACAAACTATATGTATACACATATAAATTTTATAAAGATGTTTAGTTGTTCTGAATTTCCTAAAAAATACAGCTTAACTTTTTTGTCTTCCTTTACCTGCACCTGGATGCAGTGGGAAAGATTTTCCCAGTAGCACAAGGTGGACCAGGTGAGCTATCCTCACCCAATGGGGCTGAAAGACAGGGCTTTGATATCCTGCCCCAGAGCCCGGCTGTTACCACATGGTTTGATTTGCAGTGCCAAGCAGGCTTCCTTACGCGTCCACACAACTCTGGTTTTTAAATTGAGATTGGGGCAACTGTTCCTCCTCTGGCCCAGCCAGGTATAATCAGGTACAAAGGAAAGTGACCTAGAATGAAGAGGTTGCCCTGACCTGGTGGTGGAATTGGAGCCTGGGAGCACGGGTCGGATGGCTTAGTTCATCTGTTTGGCAGTGGATCAAATCCCCCTCCTCCCACATACTTGATTTATGTGGACTGGGAAAGAATGTTGGGTTTCAACATAAAGAAAACAAATTTGGCTGATAACTCGTAAATCACAATAAACTTTCATTCCATGAGTGTTCTGGGCTTCTAAGAAATATATTCCTATCTCACATCTCAGTTGATATTCACAGCCACCATTGAGCTAGAGTCATTCCCAGGTGGAGAAACTGAGGCTTGGGAGTTATGCCTGCCTTGGAGAGGGATGGGGCTAAGACTTGGGCTCTGGTGTCCTGACCACCTAGCCTGGTTCCTTCCACGTGGTCTGATTCCTGGGATGTGAAGCAGCCATCCTCACAGGGCCACACACCTGGACAGGTACACAGTGCAGCAAGTAGAGAGGCAAAGAAACAAGGGAATTGATCAGGGGTCCACACGCTTTCTCTAAAAGAGCCTGGTGCTACATATGTTAGTCTTGACGGAGAAAGAGGCAAAATCAGGATATCATGTAGGCACTTATATAACCACTTTAAATGCAACCATTTAAAAGTGTAAAAACCATTCTTAGCTCATGGGCCATAAAAATCCCAGCAGCTGGCTGGTTTTGGCCGGCTTGCCGCAGCTTGCTGACCCCTGGGAGAGAGCATCTGCTGCTGTTGCAGGCAGGGGACTGCAGGTCATCCCCCTGTTCGGGTCCCACTCCTGCCCGTCATTCAGGCTCTGTCAGCTTCTACCCAGAAGTACCTGGGAGTCGGGGGTTTTGCTGTGTCACAGAGAACTTGGCTCTCGATAGAGTCGGAAAGGAATTCTGGGAAAACTCTAGAGATGCATTAAAAAATCTCCACTGGGCCGGGCGCGGTGGCTCACGCCTGTAATCCCTGAGGCAGGCACATTACCTGAGGCCAGGAGTTCGAGACCAGCCTGGTTTTGTTTTGTTTTGTTTTGTTTTGTTTTGTTGAGACAGGGTCTTGCTCCATCATCCAGGCTGGAGTGCAGTAGCACGATCATAGCTCCACTGCAGCCTCGAGCTCCTGGGCTCAAGTGATGCTCCCACCTCAGCCTCCCAAGTAGCTGGAACCACAGGTGTGCACCACTGCACCCGGGTTAATTTTTTTATTTTTGCAGAGATGATAGTCTCCCTATCTTTCCCAGGCTGGTCTCAAACTCCTGCCCTCAAGTGATCCTCCTGCCTCGGCCTCCCACAGGGCTGGGGTTATAGACGTGAGCCACTGCGCCTGGCCTCTTTCTTCTTGAGGCTAGTTTTCCTGACTGCGTGATTCCCAAAGCTTCACCCCACTGATGCTGGGTTCCCCTCCTCTGTCTACTCCACCTGCTGAGGCTGGGGCTCTCAGGGACACAGTCAGCAGCTCAGCCTCTGGAAAGACCTGGAAAGATCACATCCTTCTGGGAACCTGCTTCTGGAGGCACAAGTAGTGTAGCTCCCCTTAGGCCCTTTCGATGAAGTAAGAGCAGCTCATTAGCATCCCAGGCTACAAAGCCTAAAACCCTTTGCTTTTACCAAAACCAGAGGGTCTAAAGAGAAAAGTCACGAGGAGCGAGCAGCCGTGTAGATGAGGTTGGCCAGAGAAACTGGTTTGTTTTGGAAGCCGATAGAAGATCCGCTTGGAAAGCTAAGGCTGCCGAGGTTGAAGTCTGTCATTCTTAGTTGCAGACCCTAGGGAGGAAGTAGGAGGACCCCAGTGGGGCTGCAGGCATTCAGAAAGAAAGCTGCCTGGGGTTTCCCTTCAGAACCTCCCTCCTTTTAACCTGGGAGTAAAGAGAAAAAGACCCGCGGGGTTCACTGGCTCGGAAGTCAGTCTCTTTCAGTTTGGAGCCTCCAGTTGGAAACCTGCCTTTTAATGGCCAGGCTGATGGTCTAGTTACTCTTTGAACAGGGAAGCCTCGTCAGGCTCTCTGCTGACCACGCCTCAGTGCTCCCTCGAAGGACAACTCTGGAATGCCAGTTTTTATCGCATCTCGGTAGAATGGATTTTTTTTCTTTTCTTTTCTTTTCTTTTTCTTTTTTTTCTTTGAGACAGAGTCTTGTGCTGTCACCCACGCTAGAGTGAAATGGCACGATATCGGCTCACTGCAACCTCCACCTCCCGGGTTCAAGCAATTCTCATGCCTCAGCCTCCCGAGTAACTGGGATTACAGGAGCGTGCCACCACACCTGGCTAATTTTTGTATTTTTAGTAGAGATGGAGTTTCACTATGTTGGCCAGGCTGGTCTCAGGCGATCCACCCGCTTCAGCCTCCCAAAGTGCTGGGATTACAGGCGTGAGCCACCGTGCCCGGCCCTAGAATGAATTTTTCTTTTAGGGAAAATAAGGTTATTGGTGAATGGGTTTGGGCTGTCATCTTCAGAAACTGATTTAATCTAGAACAGTTTGTGACGGGCAGATGTGGAATAAAACCACTGGATGCATCAGGCGTCACTGCCAAGGGTGCAAGGGGCTGCTCCATGCTGGGTGTGCGAGAGGAGCAAGAAGCCGTCCCCGCCCACCATGGTGCAGGCCGGGATGCAGCGGAAAGCCCTTGCTTCTTAGATTTCCCACACAAAAGTGTATTTCTTGTAGATTTCGCCAGCGCGGGCCTCCTCCTCTGCTTGGCAGTGGCTCTGCGCGAGCTGCCTTGGGGTGGATCTCTCATCTTTGCTGCTGGCCTCATCCAAGGAACAGACCCCATGCACGGAGCCTAGATGCCCCGAGGTCTTCACTGATAGCCCTCTGAATTTTTATTTTGTTTGTATTTCATTTTTTACTGATTGAATTTTTGAGACAGGGTCTCGCTCTGTCGCGCAGGCTGGAGTGCAGGGGCGCGATCCTGGCTCACTGCAGCCTCGGCCTCCTGTACCTAAGCCATGGCCCTCTCTGACTTTGAACCCCTCAGTTCATTCTCAGATCAGACCACTCACTCACTGAGGCCCTCGGCTCTTCCACAGGTCTCAGCCTTTTGCCCCTTATAGTTTTTAGTTGTTGCAGCCTTTCTGTTCTCTTCCCCTCTCCTGTTAAGGGGACATTTCCAAGCACCCTGGCCACAGAACCTCCTCACCTCCCACCCTCCGCCCCTGGGTGCCAGGGCCTCGGTTCTCTGTGGAAGTCCTGCCAGCTCCGGGTATTTCCCACGTGGATTTCTCATCATCTTCACCACCAGATCAGTTCCTGGCTTGTACCCCTCCTGTCTGGCTTGTGGCAGGGGCTGCCACCCTCACCTGGGCCCTAAACTTCTACAAAGCCCCACTCTCTCCTGTTCCCATCAGTCTGCTTGCCAAGTCCAGTTTATTTTAATTCTGGGGAACGTTGTCTTCCTCCTCCCCCCTCCCTCGCCACCACCCACCTCTGGTGTTTTTTGTTTTTGTTTTTGTTTTTGTTTTTGTTTTTTTGAGATAGAGTCTCACTCTTGTCACCCAGGCTGGAGTGCAGTGGTGCGATCTCGGCTCACTGCAACCTCCGCCTCCTGGGTTCAAGCAATTCTACTGTCTCAGCCTCCTGAGTAGCTGGGACTACAGGCACCCGCCACCACACCCGGCTAATTTTTGTATTTTTAGTAGAGGCAGGGTTTCACCATGTTGGTCAGGCTGGTCTCGAACTCCTGACCTCAGGTGATCTACCTGCCTTGGCCTCCCAAAGTGCTGGGATTACAGGCACCACTTCTGTTTCTGTTACCTTCGTCCAAACTTGTATTTCCCAGCTGGTATCTTCCATCTCCAGGCTTTCCCCTCTGGCCTGTCCTTTAGCAGGAGTCACCTTCCTGAAGCAGACCCTGGTCTGGTCTCTGCGTACTACCTTTTGCATGGCTGGTGGCCGTCCACCCGCCTCTCAGGCCATGTCTGGGTTCTTCTAGGGGCTTCGGTGATCTGGGAGCCTGTCCCCGCTGGCCCCCTCTCCCATGTCTTACTCCATCAGCTTCACCTTGTTTGTATCTCTGGATCTCCTCTTTTTTCCTTCTGTTTGTATCTTGTCTCTTTCTAGAAAGCCCCCCCACCTCTACTCGCCCCTCTGTGGCAAATATCACCCAATTCAGGTGCCCCCAGCCCAGCAAAGAGGGATTTTCATTCCTTGGGCCCCCGTTGTAGGCTAGCTGCGCCTGTCTTTCGGCACATTTCATTTCCTGCCTGGTATTTCGGTCGTGTGCGTGTCTTTATTCTCCTCGTGTAATCCCTGAGGTGCAGAGTGCGTGTCTGTCCTCCTCTGCCCTCTCTAGAGGTTGGGATATGACCAGTGTTCAGCCCCCAATCAAAAGAGCCCAAGAACCCCAGGTCCCCAGCCTGTCCTGCTCTGCTGGGGGCCCACATGCCTGGGGACAAGGCACCTTTCCTTCCCTGACCTTGACTAGGACAGGACGTGGGGTAGGGCCTGAACATTGAGCAATTGTCAAACTGCCTACTTACGATTAACAAAATAGCTTTTCAGGAGGCGAGACCACAGCACAGTCATGGTGAATCCTGATGCGCACCCCAGGTCTTTTATCAGGATTTTTGTTTTTCCTGGTGGGCACAGATGTGGGTGGAGCAGATCAGAGGCCTCTCAGGTTCTTGATCACTCATGGCAGTTCAGGCCTGCCAGTAGTGAGGTCAGAGATCCATACAGCAGGGGAGAGAAGGGAGGTACAGGGAACCCTCGGCCCCGCGTGCTCCAGCAGGTCTGCATGATTAACCTGAATTGCAGTGTTCAGAGGCTCGGCCTGCCAGCCACAGCGGTTCCAGATGAAATGCAGCTTAGAAGGCAGCATGGTGTAGTAGCTTTGGCGCCAGCCGCACCCAGAGTTGGGATTGTAGCCAGATGGCCTCAGGTGCAATGTATAACCTCTGGGAATTCCAGATTTCCTATTTACACGACAGGGATGATTCCATACCTGAAGGGCTGTTCGGAAGCATCTAGAACAGTGGAGTGGCTGTCATGATGCTGACCGCACAAATGATGGTGTTAGGATCCCTCCACGGATGTGGCCAGGTGACACCCCTCACCTGGGCCTCACAGCACCCTAATGTACACACTGAAGAAAGGCTGCGTGGGGCTGCAGAGCGGCTCATTTCTAAGAAGGCCAAAGAAATTGCTCAGTCCAGACCAGGGAACCCAGTTTCTCTTTTAGAGGTGGGATCTTGCTATGTTGCTCAGGCTGGTCTCGAACTCCTGACCTCAGGTGATCCTCCCGCCTTGGCCTCCCAAAGTGTTGAGATTCCAGGCATGAACCACTGCACCCAACCTGTAGCCTCTTACTACAAGTAAAATGATTCAGGTGAGTTCAGGCCCACGCCAGGTCTTAAACCCTGGCCCTCTGCCCATCTTCCAGCCTCCACCCCTTCTCTCTCCTTACAGAATCTTCTGTTCTTCTGCACACCAGCGTGGCAGACAGGTTGGCCAACGGCCTTGGACTTCTTTATCTCTAGTACATGTTCCTGTAAATTTAAACCTCCTCAGTTGGGTAAAAGCTTTGGAATTACTAACATTCCTTTTGTGCTGCCTAACGTTCTTGCCATTTAAAAGATTAGCAGGCATAATTTCAGTGAGCCTTCGTGACTGGCGTGCCTCACTTAGCTTAATCTCTGGTTGGTACATGTTAAAACCTATAAAGACAGCCTCTCCAGCACACATGGGGAGCTTGAAAACGAAAGAAAGGTTGCTCTGACCTCTCAGAACAGCGGACTTCTTAAAAAAGAAAGAGTGAGGTGGGCGGCCTCCCTTGCTGCCGGTGCTAGATTCCATGATATGAAACAGCAAGGGTGCAGCTGGGTGCGGTGGCTCATGCCTGTAATCCCAGCACTTTGGAGGCGGGGGTGGGCAGATCACCTGAGGTCAGGAGTTCGAGACCAGCCTGGCCAACATGGTGAAACCCCGTCTCTACTAAATAATACAAAAATTAGCCAGGCATGGTGGTGAGTGCCTGTAGCCCCAGCTACTCAGGAGGCTGAAGCAGGAGAATCACTTGAACCCAGAGGTGGAGGTTGCAGTGAGCTGAGATCACGCCACTGTACTCCAGCCTGGGCAACAGAACAAGAAGACTCTGTCTCAAAAAAAAAAAAAAACAAAAACTGACTTGCATATGTGCTTACATAAGAAAGGGAGATTCACCAAGTGGACCATGCATAGCATCTCTTAAATCTGTATCATGGAATTCGTGATTGGGCCTCTCTTTCATATCAGGCAACATACATGTGATGTACATACCTGTAGCTTCCGGGAAAGGGAAGGAAGTAGAGATGACATTGTCTGTTACTCGTTTGTATGTGTGTGTGCGTATTTAAGTAAATATGTGTGTGCATAGGGACATGTCACATGCATGTGTGGCACATTTATAGGATGAAGAGGTGTCTAAAAGACATTGAGGAAACTCAGTGAAGGAGTTCTGCTGGCGGGCGTGAGGACCACGCTAAAAGATGCCGGTTGTGCTTTGTGTCTAAGCTGAAAGCATGGATATCATTTTATAAAAGTAAAATTATATTGGCCAGGCGTGGTGGCTCATGCCTGTAGTCCCAGCACATTGGGAGGCCGAGGTGGGCGGATAACCTGAGGTCGAGAGTGTGAGACCAGCCTGACCAACATGGAGAAACCCCCATCTCTACTAAAAATACAAAAAATTAGCCGGGCATGGTGGCACATGCCTGTAATCCCAGCTACTCAGGAGGCTGAAGTAGGAGAATCACTTGAACCTGGGAGGCGGAGGTTGCAGTGAGCCAAGATCATGCCATTGCACTCCAGCCTGGGCAACAAGAGCAAAACTCCATCTCAGAAAAACAACAAAAAAAAGTAAAATTATATTGTTATTGACGGTCTCTTTGTTCGAGTAAGCCGTCTCCGGATATATCATTGTATGGTGTATTCATGGCAAGGATTTGGTGTGAGTCTTGAAGCATTCACACCAAACTGTGGCCAAGCCCAGCACTGAGAGCGCAGTGGGCGTTCAGAGGACACGTTTGGATTTCGTGATCCTCTGCCTGGCGGGAGCTGCTCAGCCCCTACAGCCCCTTCCCCGAGACCACCAATGCGTTTCTCTTCAGTTTTGCTATTCTCATACGCTGGTGATGGGATTTTGGAGACAAACATGGTCTCTTCTGCTTGCTTGCTTGCTTGCTTATTTATTTATTTTTCCTCCCGGGTTCAAGTGATTCTCCTGCCTCAGCCTCCCAGGTAGCTGGGATTACAAGTGTGCGCCACCATGCCCAGCTAATTTTGTGTTTTTAGTAGAGACGGGTTTCACCGTGTTGGCCAGGCTGGTCTTGAACTCCTGACCTCAGGTGACCTGCCCACCTTGGCCTCCCAAAGTGCTGAGATTACAGACATGAGCCACCGCACCTGGCCTTCTGCCTTTTTTGGTGAACTCCCTGTGGGTGGGAGAACTACCCGGTGGAGTCGGTACCTAACCAGGGCAGGACACGGAGGTACACGCCTCTCATTTTCGGCGGCAGGGTGAGAGGATTTTTATTATCTTACTTAGACACTTGAATTTATTTTTTTATTTTGAGACGGAATTTCGGTCTTGTCACCCAGGCTGGAGTGCAATGGTGTGATCGCTGGTCCCTGGGTTCAAGCGATTCTCCAACCTCAGCCTCCCAAGTAGCTAGGATTACAGGCGCCCATCACCACACCTGGCTAATTTTTGTATTTTTAGTAGAGACGGGGTTTCACCATGTTGGCCATGCTGGTTGACACTTGAATTTATTTATTTATTTCAGATAATTTTGGACTACAGAAAGGACTCTTTGAAAGGGTATTCTAAAATAATTTCACCCAATTAGGTTTTAAACATAGTCTACCATATTGTTGATTTCACAGGATTTGCTTTTTTAAAAAAATGTATTTTATTTATTTAGAATTTTTCTTTAAGAGATGGGGTCTTACTCTGTTGCCCAGGCTGGAGTACAGTGGTGCGATCTCGGCTCACTGCAACCTCCGCCTCCCGGGTTGAAGCAATTCTCATGTCTCAGCCTCCGAAGTAGCTGGGACTATAGGTGCGTGCCACCATGCCTGGCTAATTTTTGTATTTTTAGTAGAAACGGGGTTTCACCATGTAGGCCAGGCTGGTCTCGAACTCATGACCTCAAGTCATGCACCTGGCTTGGCCTCCCAAAGTGCTAGGATTATAAGCGTGAGCCACTGTGCCTGGCCTTCAGTAGCTTTTAAAGGTTGTAGCTGAAGATTTTGTACTTGTCACATGGGGGAATATGATAATGAAAGCAGAAGATAGACTAGTCACTCTACTTTCCCCAGCGTCCTCTCTGACTGGACTCTTTGAAGGTACTGCCCGGGGTCATGAAGAGATGGCCCTGGCTGCTTCCAGAAGGTATACATTCCCGTGTCCACTCTGTGTCCTGGAGAGTGGGGGCGGGGGGGGGGGGGTTGTCCGTCTTTGTATCTCTGTCTCTCAGTACAAATTTAATGAAGGAATGAAGGAATGAATGAATGAATGAAGCAAGCATTCCCCCAGAGAATTCTTAAATCATCTTAGCCGGTCATGGAATTTCCCAGCAAGTCAGCTTTTAGAATCCTGAAAATATTTTCAGTATTCATCTCTTTAAGGAATATATCAAAAGCAGTCAGCACCAACCACGGTTTTTCAGCTGATTCCCAAATGTGTGATAAGAAACACCTAATTCCTTGGGGGAGAAAACTTGTTCGGGTTAAATTCTTGCAGTAATCCTTACGGCCCTGTGGTGTTCGCTAAGATGTAGCAAGAATGTAAATAGCTAGGTACTTTGATCTACCTCAAATACTTACTAGTTTAAACATTCTGCCATTCTGCCGTCATACCAAAAAAAAATAAAGCACCGTCCCAGGGTTATGAATGACGTTACTGTCTTTGGACATGCTGTCTTGTGTGGCTGAGACGTAGATCAAGAGAAATTTGTAAGAAAGACAATAAGGTACAAAAATCGCCGAAGCTAATGTCAAGATGGAGATAAATAGATCTATATTTGCCATATATGGTAGTAAAAGAAAAGTCTGTGCAAATTTGCTCGACATTTATGGACTTCTATGATTCATCTACCAGGGCCAGCAGCTCCAGCCAAGAGATATAGAATGTCTTCAACTGTATTTCTTTCCTAAATTGTTTCATTACAAAGAAGCCATGTTGTGTATTCAGAAGAAAATTCCAGGACCGCATGAAAGTCACTATTTGGGAACAGGCCTGAGAAAGCTTGCTTAGAGGAATTCCAAAAGTATTCAAAAGGCAGTTATTGACCAAACACATAATAATTCTCTAAGCATCAACAATTTTCCATAGATCCAAGCTCACGTATACAGCGTATTTTCTGTGGCTAGTCACTCCAGAAATAGAGGGTTCTCTGCTTTCTTGACTGATTGACTCATATGCAAACGCTTCTCATTTCATTTTGTTATTTTTTTGAGAAAGGGCTTGTTCTGTCTCCCAGGCTGGAGTGCAGTGGCACAGTCACGGCTCACTGCAGCCTCGACCTCTCTGGGCTAAGCCATCCTTCCACCTCAGCCTCCCGAGTAGCTGGGACCATAGGCACACACCACCATGCCTGGCTAATTTTTGTATTTTTTGTAGAGACAGGGTCTCGCCATGTTGCCCAAGCTGGTCTCGAACTCCTGGGCTCAAGCAATCCTCCCACCTCAGCCTCCCAAAGTGCTGGGATTATAGGCATGCATCAACATGCCCAGCCTGTTTTTTGTTTTAATCTGTTATTGAGTAAGGTGCAATTTGTGGCTCCATATACAGGGACAGGTTGCAAAACAGGTACTGAGCCGTGTGTATCCTTCAGGTCCAGCAGCTTCTAAACTGTGTCTATCTCTGTTCAGGTCCCTGGAACTCTCCTGGGCAGCAAGCTCACAAGAGACCGACCTCTGTGGCCTTCGAAGCGGGTTGCTGTTAGACACACCTTTTAGAAGCTACATTCATAGTATCTCAAAAGACAGACATAAGGGGTACTCGGTATGGCCACCACTCACTCCCACAACACAGCCACCATTTCCCACCCAGAATTTCCTGTGAAATGTGCTCATTTTAAAACAGCACGCATCCTGAGAATTGCAAAGTTGGGCATAGAGATCAATACAAATTAGACTTCTTTTTAGATACTCTCTACGCTCTGCAGAGCCCTCTGGGGTCTCCAAGGGCTGGGACCTACTGGATAAAACTGGATGAAACTAAGTTGCTGCTTCTTTGGTGCCCTTGAATGGACTTTCTTGGCTGCAGTGACGTTAGGTCCGCTTCCTAGCCGCGTGCTGCTCTGCCATCGGGGATGCTAAAGTCGGGGAGGTCCAGGAAGCCTTTCTTTGCTTGGAAGTTTTTGTTTCTCCTTCGCCTGCTAGGTTGGGATAATCCGTTGGGAAGTCTCTGAGCGTCTTTAAACATAAAATCTAGTTTCAAAGGTTTAAATTCCCTAGTTGCCCCCTAAGTTACATGTTGCTTAGGCTTGGTTGCTATCTGTATGGTATAAATAATTCCATTTAGAAATTAAGAAATTATGGGCTACATTTTTGATGCCAGTGGCTCTGTAGTATCCCCCAACCACCACCAAAAAAAAAAAAAAAAAGCATCTAAAAATTGTGAGGTTACCGCTTAGCTCTTTCTTTCTGGCTGCACATGGGTTACCAGGTGCCTTGCCAAGATCCTGCCTCCGTGTCCACCATGCTTTGTGTCTGCAAGTAGATTTACCCATCGTTCATTATTAATTATTCCTCTGAGCAGCTCTGTGAAGCTAGTAAATATTAATAAACAATATGTGCTGATTATGAACCTAAGACGAAAGGATGTCTTTTTCAAGCTGCTTAATTTTAGGTAAACTAGATGCACACAAGCGATGAATAAATGTGAAGTCAGGCATCCAGGCGGTGAAACAAAATCAAACTGGAACTGCAAAAGGAGAGTGCCTGAGATCTGATTTTATTTTATTTTTGGGATGGAGTCTCACTCTGTCACCCAGGCTGGAGTGCAGTGGCGTGATCTCGGCTCACTGCAACCTCCGCCTCCCAGGTTCACGCAATTCTCCTGCCTCAGCCTCCCAAGTAGCTTGGACTACAGGCACACACCACCATGCCCAGCTAATTTTTGTATTTTAAGTAGAGACGGGGTTTCACTGTGTTGGCCAGGCTGGTCTCGAACTCCTGACCTCAGGTGATCTACCCACTTCAGCCTCCCAAAGTGCTGGGGTTACAGGTGTGAGCCACCGCATCCAGCCGAAAGGATACAGTTTATTTAAAGACAAAGGAAAAAGAAAAACCATAATTGTGTTCACTTAGAAACATCTCCCATTTCATACTGATGTCTTTCCTGGTGGTGGTGTCCAAATGCTTATATGTGTGTGAGATTCATTGTTATCATGTTGGGATCAGACTGTAAACAAGCTTTATAAAAGTTCGTGGCTCCTTTCACTCATCCGCCCGCTATGCATCGTCCAGATCCGAGTTCACGTGCTCCTTCCCCAAAGGAGCCTTCTCTCCTGTCTAGGGTCAGGTCTGCCTCTTTTTTTCTTCTTCTTTTTTTGGAAGCAGGGTCTCACCCTGTCACCAGGCTGGAGTGTGGTGGTGCGATCACGACTCACTGCAGCCATGACCTCCTAGGCTCAAGCAGTCCTCCCACCTCACTCCCAAGTAGCTGGGATTACAGGCACATGCCACTACACGTGGCTACTTTTTAAAATTTTTTTGTAGAGATGGGATCTTGCTCTGTTGCCCAGGGTGGTCTCGACCTCCTAGGCTCAAGCGATCCTCCCTTAGCCTCCCAAGTAGCTGGGATGACAGGCTCATGCCACCACACCCAGCTAATTTTTTTGATTTTTAGTAGAGATGGGGTCTGGTTATGTTGCCCAGGCTGGTGTTGAGCTCCAGAGCTAAAGCAGTCCTCTCGCCTTAACCTCCCAAAGTGCTGGGATTACAGGCACATGCCCCTGTGCCCGGCCAGGCTTGCCTCTTAAACTCCCTTCGCTCCGCATGCCCTTCTGCAGCACCGGCCACAGCTAAGTGTCATCCATGCTGGTGGTGATTTGACTCATGTCTCACCTGCCACACAACAGAGGCCCAGGAGGCACAGCAGCCTGTGGTCTTTGCTCATGATTGAAGGAGCCCCTAAAACAGGGCCGGAAGGCCCAAAATAGCCACTCAACAAACATCTGTCGCATAAATGGAAGTCACATGCCTCATTCCAAGTCTTTGCTGTTCTTCAAAAAATAATGATACTCCAAAAAATAATGATACTCCAGATTACACTGAGCCATGACCACACCCCTGCACTCCAGCCTGGACGACAGAGCGAGACCTCGTTCCTTACAAAGAATTATACTGAGTACCTAATATGCAATTGTATTGCTTTAGTAGAATTCTCTCATAAGTACTCCCCTGGTGTCGGAATCCACATTGTTCCCAGTTGTTCTCTGTTCTAAACTCATGCTGAACATTCTTGTGCATAAATCTCTGCCTACATCTCTGATTATTCTTACGGATAGACTCCTGAAAGTACTAAGAGGAAGGATTAATCTGCGTTCTGATTTTAAACAGCCCATTTGTCTAAATATTAGCAGGGCCTAAGATCTGGAATAAATGACACAGTGGCAAAAGTCGGAGTCACACGTCCTGGTTGGTTTCAGAGAGTCCTGGGGTGAAATGGTGCCTTTGGGGTCCATCCCTGTCTAGCACAGGAGTCCCCTTTGCAGCAATGTCCATAAAACATTAGCTTGGGCTGGGCGTGGTGGCTCATGCCTGTAATCCCATCACTTTGGGAGGCCGAGGTGGGTAGATCACCTGAGGTCAGGAGTTTGAGACCAGCCTGGCCAACACGGTGAAACCTTGTCTCTACTAAAAATGCAAAAATTAGCCTGACGTGGTAGTGGGCGCCTATACTCCCAGCTACTCAGGAGATTGAGGCAGGAGAATTGCTTGAACCTGGGAGGCGGAGGTTGCAGTGAGCCAAGATTGCACCACTGCACTCCGGCCTGGGGGACACAGGGAGACTCCGTCTCAAAAAAAAAAAAAAAGTGAGCTTGGTGATGAGTCTGGGAAGAGCATCTCTTCATTCATTCAATCCACAAGTATTCACTGTGTCTGCCCCGAACCTAGCACCATCCTTTGGCCCAGGAATAGAACGGAGGAATGTACATCTCCTCAAATGTCTCCTAGAAATTGAGACCTCACCATTCTCGCTAGAACATAAGCTCCCTGAGGGCAGGGACTGTGACTGTCTCATTCACTGCTCGTAGTTAATGCTCAAATGGTTTTTGAATAAATTAAAATACAATATGTGGGCCGGTGCGGTGGCTCACGCCTGTAACCCAGTGCTTCGGTAGGCCGAGATGGGTGGATCACCTGAGGTCAGGAGTTTCAGATCAGCCTGGCCAACATGGAGAAACCCCATCTCTACTAAAAAATACAAAAATTAGCCAGGTATGGTGACACACACCTGTAATCCCAGCTACTCAGGTGGCTGAGGCATGAGAATCGCTTGAGCCTGGGAGGCGGAGGTTGCAGTAAGCCAAGATCACACCACTGCACTCCAGCCTGGGCAACAGAGCGAGACTCTGTCTCAGAAAAACATGTGGTTCCTCTCTGACAAGTTCCAAATCTATTGATGTAATTGATGTATAGATACATCAGTAAATCACAGATGTATTTTCAAAGTTCTGAAATGTAACTAGAGATTTGTTTATTTTTGAGATGAAGTCTTGCTCTGTCACCCAGGCTGGAGTGCAGTGGCATGATTATAGCTCACTGTAGCCTCAACCTCCTGGGCTCAAGTGATCCTCCCACCTCACCCTTCCGAGTAGCTCGCACTATAGGCACTTGCCACCATGCCTGGGTAATTTTTTTAGAAACTTTTTGTAGAGCAGGAGTCTCCCTCTCTTGCCTAGACTGGTCTTGAACTCCTGGCCTCAAACAATCCTCCTGTCTGGGCCTCCCAACGTGCAGGGATTACAGGTGTGAGCCACTGTGCCCAGTCAGAGGTTTCGACATGAGCAGTTATTCAGAAAGGGACCTGGAAGAATATTTTGAAATCAGACCTAGAGTCAAATCAGACTTATTTAAGAGAATTAACCAATGGAGCCTGAATTTGGCTTCTCCCATTTCCTACCACTGATCCCTTGGCCATGAGGACAGTCCTGCAGGAAATTCCTGTGCCAGGTGGGCTAGCCCAGGACACATGGCTTTGGAGACTAGGCAGGGAAGATCCAGCCCAGGGTACTGGAGCTGGCGCTTGCATGCCCCTCTCACTGGGGTGTCTGATCCCCAGATGCCAACGAGGCTCTGGCTGTCCTGTCTGAGCTGCCCCTGAGGCCACACACAGGATCTCAGAGTGGACAAACAGCCTTTCCCTTGACAATGAGCAGTTCTCAGCTCTGAGACCAGAAGAAGCCTTAGTGCAACCATTTCTCAAAGTTTCAGTCTCTTAAAATTGAGGACTCCGGAGAGCTTGAGTGTGTGCGTGCGTGCGTGCGTGCGTGCATGCGCTGTATCTCTCAGTATTGACTGTGTTAGACATGAAAGCTGAGGAGTCTGCAAAGCACAGGAACACACAAACACACAAGCCACTGGTGTCAGAGTGAGGCTATCATCACACATCGCAGGCATCTGGAAAACTCCACTGTACACTTGCGGGAGAAGGCGAGGAAAAGGCAAGTAACAAGAATAGTTTTGACCTTGTGGATCCATGAAAGGATCTGGGGAGCCGGGAGTCCCCAGACCCTGCTTTGAGGATCGTTGGCTTAGTGGCATTGGCATCCAGGCTCCACCATAATCCTGAGCCGTGGCCACGTGCTGCCAGATCACGGCCTCTGTGCAGTTCGAATCTGCCCTTCTTCTTAGTCCTTTGCACCATCCTCAGCCTTTATCCTCCTCGGTCCACATTCAGGCATTACCACTTAGATAACCACCCCCGCGCCCCCCCTCCCACCCCACTTTTCAACATCAGACAAGTCTTTTTTTGTTTGTTTGTTTTTTGAGACATAGTCTCATTCTGTTGCCCAGGCTGGAGTGCAGTGGCACAATCTCGGCTCACTGCAGCCTCCGCCTCCCGGGTTCAAGCAATTCTGCCTTGGCCTTTGGAGTAGCTGGGATTAAAGGCACATGCCACCACGCCTGGCTAATTTTTCTATTTTTAGTAGAGTTGGGGTTTCACCATGTTGGCGAGGCTGGTCTTGAACTCCTGCCCTCATGTGATCCACCTGCCTTGGCCTCCCAAAGTGCTGGGATTACAGGTATGAGCCACCATGCCCGGTCTCATCATCAGACAAGTCTTGCAGATCCCCTCTTGATCGGGAACTCAGGGGTCCCCACCTGCAGCTTCAGGGTACCCCTCGCTGCTTACCAGCAGGCACCCTATGTTGAAATCCTGCACCCTCATCTCAGTTCCCAATCCCACCAGTCCCCCAAAGCCAGCCCTTCCCATGGTGGAGTTGTACCACGTACCACGCAAAAGCCACAGCATCAGCATTGGAGACTCTGCCAGGACACGGAACGTGTTTTAAATGGCACAAAGACATTTAAATGGGAAGAAATTATAGCAGGAGTGAGTTTATCCCTTTCAAGATAATCTTATTTAATAACCAAAAAACTCACAAAGATGTGCATTTTATCCAACTACAAAAGCAGCGTGGCGGGTTATATATTGTGGTAATTACATGTTTGGGGTTTCATTCCTCCTTTAAACCAGATTTCTTTTATTTCAGAAAATCAGCCATTGTTGAAAAAGACTATTCATTTATTTCATTGCTGGGTGGCCTATACACTGTAAAAATAGGTCAAGAACAGTAATCTAAATTGACTGCTGATAAATAATTAAAGCTAATGGAATTTTTCTCAAACCTGTGAACTAAAATCTTTGAGAAATTGCCAGGACATACTTACTGTCTGCTGTTGTATAGAAAGATATTTTTTATTTAATACTTGAGTTTCAATGCCATTTAAAATTACCCTTTTCTATCACAAGGACTGGAAGGAATATGTGTTCATCTATAAAAGTAACCAAAGGAACGATGCCGTGTTGATGGTTATATGGTTCATCTTCAGATGAGATGGGAAGTGACGGTTTCAGTATCCTGGAACAAAAGAAACTTCATTTTTCACTGAACTGGATTTTAAGTTGAGGTCTACAGTCCACATATCATATAATATATATTGTCTTGTTTTTAAAGACTCCATACCTGGTCTGAGCTCTTGTATACATTGATAAGGGAAACTTACAGCTATCTAACGTGACATCCAGGAAAATAAATACTAAGAACATTTTTTCTTTCATTAGTAATTACTGTTCTCTCATTGCTGCTACCAGGACCTTATAAAAAGACATTGGGGTCAGGCGTGGTGGCTCACGCCTGTAATCCCAACACTTTAGGAGGCCGAGGCAGGTGGATCCCTTGAGGTCAGGAGTTCAAGACCAGCCTGGCCAACATGGTGAAACCCCGTCTCTACTAAAAATACAAAAATTAGCTGGGCATGGTGGCAGGCGCCTGTAATCCCAGCTACTTGGGAAGCTGAGGCAGGAGAATTGCTTGAACCCAGGAGGCAGAGGTTGCAGTGAGCTGAGATCGCGCCACTGCACTCCAGCCTGGGTGACAAGAGCAAAACTCCGTTTGGAAAAAAAAAAAAAAGAAATTACAAAGTGAGCTAAGACCAGAGGAGAGGGGAGAGGCAAGAGCGGAGAATTACCCCAGATGGGGGAGATCTGGAACAGAAGGTGACAACAGGCCAAGCCACAGGGCCAGGTCCCTAAGGGTCCCCACCTCTAGCACCATTGGCAACAACCTTGTGAGAGTCAGAATCAAGTCTTTCAGAAGTGACCCAGTTCAGCCCCTCACTACCCCCACCCTGCCCTAGTGCTCTTGGAAAGACTACATTGTCTCCAAAGGAGAAAGGGTCCCACCCCTGAACTGTCACTGTACAGGATGGGGTACCACCAAGAGATGTTGTACCTCTTAAATGCAGTCAGGGTTATTTCCCAGAAAAGTATCCAAGTTACTGTAGGATGAAAAAGACATCCAGAAAAACCTGGATTATCAGATTTTTTTTTTTTCCCCATTTGGAGACAGGGTCTTGCTCTGTCACCCAGGCTGGATTACAGTGGCACAGTCATAGCTCACTGCCGTCCCAAACTCCTAGGCTCAAGCCATCCTCCACCTCAGCCTCCAAAATAGATAGGACTACAAGCCTGCACCACCATACTCACTAATTTTTGTATTTTTTTCTAGAGACGGGATTTCACCACGTTGCCCAAGCTGGTCCCGAATGCCTGGGCTCAAGCAATCCTCCTGCCTTGGCCTCCCAAAGTGCTGGGATTACAGTTGTGAGCTACCAGATACTTTTTTTTTCTTTCTTTTTTTTTTTTTGGATGGAGTTTCCTGGGTTGAAGCGATTCTCCTGCCTCAGCCTTCTGAGTAGCTGGGATTATAGGCATGCACCACCATGCCCACTTAATTTTGTATTTTTTGTTAGTAGAGATGGGGTTTCTCCATGTTGGTCAGACTGGTCTCCAACTCCTGACCTCAGGTGATCTGCCCGCTTCAGCCTCTCGAAGTGCTGGGAATACAGGTGTGAGCCACCACACCCGGCCCAGATATTTTAAAAACAGAAATGACTTGATGACTTTGGAGATGTGTTTGTAATTCACAGCCTCCTTCTATGTGTGCATTGTGTTTGTGCTGATTCCAGTGAGCCTCTCGCTCCTGCAGACAGAGGTGAACCTCCATGCAGCAGCTCAGCGTGTCACCAGCTCTGGGTCCCTGGCACGCGACTCTGGGATATGGGGAGTGGAAGAGAGCTCATGGGAATTGGGAGCACGAGGCCCTAAGATGGAGCAGAGCCTTCCAGAGAGGGCTCGGGAGTGTGTGTGTTATGACTCCCGCTCGTACGTTACAGGTGCAATTGAACACTGCATGATGATTTTGTCTCTATTTTGCTTTTACGTCAGAATGGTTTCCTCCAGCAATTGGCATTACCTAGAAAATTCCTTAATAGCATTTTGCTGTTCAGTTCTCTGACCTAAAAACTGAGTTGTGAATCAGCAGTTTCGAGAATAATGGAAATCCGGCCAGACACAGTAGCACACGCCTGTAATCCCAGCACTCTGGGAGGCTGATGTGGGTGGATCACTTGAGCCTAGGAGTTTGAAATCAGCCTGGGCAACATGGCGAAACCCCGTCTCTACAAAAAATGCAAAAATTTGCCGGACATGGTGGTGCATGCCTCTAGTTCCAGCTGCTCGGGGTGCTGAGATGGGAGGATTGCTCATGCCCGGGAGGTCACGACTGCAGTGAGCTATGATTGAGCCACTGCACTCCAGCCTGGAAGAGCGAGACACTGTCTCAAAAAAAAAAAAAAAAAGAAAAGAAAAAGAAAAGAATGGAAATCCTTCCACATAGAAACATCTCTGTGCAAACATCATTTATTTGCTGTGTACTCAAAGGAGAGGAGGTTGACATGAGCTATTTTGGCTTTCGCCAAAAGGCATATGATTGGAATTATCTCAAGAACATCACTTTCTGTGCATTAAGATGTTTGTTGCTTTTTGCCCAATAGATGGGATGGGATGGAAACAAGGTGAAAACATCACTGACAAACCTGAATTAAGTATATAACTGAATTAAGTGTGTAACTTGAAGTAATTAAGTTTTAAAACATGGCCGGGTGCAGTGGCTCAAGCCTGTAATCCCAGCACTTTGGGAGGCCGAGGTGGGCAGATTACTTGAGGTCAGGAGTTCGAGACCAGCCTGGCCAACGTGGTGAAAACTTGTCTCTACTAAAAGTACAAAAATTAGCAGGGCGGGGTGGCTCGCACCTATAGTCTCAGCTACTTGGGAGGCTGAAGCAGGAGAATCGCTTGAACCTGGGGGGTGGAGGTTGCAGTGAGCCGAGGTCACGTCACTGCACTCCAGCCTGGGTGACAGAGCGAGACTCCATCCCCCTCCCCGCAAAAAAGTTTTTAAATGTGTTCACTGCCTCCTTATCATTTGTTCCACTGTGGTTTTGGCCAGCCTGAACCCCACTTTTTCCAGTTTATGACCACAAAGAAGGATTGTGCGGGTGTGCATGAGGACCAGTAAGTGGCAGAGTCTGCATTTTCTGGTGCTGTCCAGACAGCAAAGAGAGTGCTGTGTTCTAGAAAGACAGTAAATCGTATCATGTCCTTGCTAACCGACGATGGAGAATTCTGTGGGTCAGAATTGAGCATCTTTTTTGAGACAGAGTCTCTCTCTGTTACCCAGGCTGGAGTGTAATGGCATGATCTTGGCTCACTTGCAGCCTCAACCCCCCGGGTTGAGGTGGGGAGCCTCCCAATGTGCTGGGACTATAGGCGTGAGCCGCCGTGCCTGGCCAGAATTGAACATCTTTGTATCTTTCTTCTTAGTTTAGTACAAAACTGAATAATATTTGCAGGCAGCAGAATTGGATCGGGAATTTCTGAAACTGCCAAAGATGAAATTAGAATGAGTGATTTTTGGCTGGCAGCTTGAAGTACATATATATCAGTTTGTGTATGATACGTGTGAGTATATAGTGGTTTTTCCCTCTTCAACTGTCTTTAAATATGTGTGCGTGCGTGAGTGTGTGTACAAACACACATGTAGCTTTAATATCAAAAAGGTTATTTTTGTAGGTCTGTTAGGAGACATGAATATGCTCAAAAGGGAAAAAAATACATGGATAGGGTGAGAGGAGTTTGCTTTATTTAAGGACATTATAAAAGGCATAGCCCTTCTGCCTTTCTGGAATGCTGTAACAGAATATAGAAATAATTGTATCATCTCCTGTACTTCTCAGAGCTGGTGTTTGCGTGAGGCTGGCCCTGTGCCAGGTTGGCAGGGTTGGGGGTAAGCCAGGAGCATGCCTGCTAAGGCACACTGCCATTCAGGGCCTGGCCTTGCCCCTGCGCCCCAGCCCCCTGCTCTCCTCCATCCAGCTCTGCCCTCTTCCATTTCTCTGCTATAATCTGAAATCTCTCAGCCACACCAGCTTTCTCATTCCATGACCTCATCTGACTTGTCTCCTTCCCCTCTGAATCTGAGCCCTTGTTAAGCCTTTTTTTGTTTTTTCTTTGAGACAGAGTCTCACTCTGTCACCCAGGCTAGAGGGCATTGGTGCAGTCTCAGCTCACTGCAGCCTCTGCCTCCGCGGTTTAAGCGATCCTCCCACCTCAGCCTCCTGAGTAACCTGGACTACAGGCATGCACCACCACGCCCAGCTTATTTTTATATTTTGAGTAGAGATGGGGTTTCGTCATGCTGGCCAGGCTGGTCTCAAACTCCTGACCTCAGGTGATCCACTTGCCTCAGCCTCCCAAAGTGCTGGGATTACAGGTGTGAGCCAGCGTGCCCAGCCATAGCTATTCTTCCATTCATTCCCTCATGCACCCTTTCCATGTCTTTTGAGTCCCCACTGTGTGCCAGGCCCCATGGTCATTTTCCCTGGACCCTGCTGGGATCATAGTAATCTTCCCCCATCATTCTTTACGCCTTCCACCCTCTTTTCCCTTGTTACCCTTTGTGTTATATGTTGTCCTCTACCTTTCTGAAAAGCACAGTGGGTGAAATGCGGTGATGTGTTAGCTTCCTGTTGCTGCTGTCGCAACCTGCCATGCGCCGAGTGGCTTAAAACAACAGAAATTTATCATGTGACAGTGCTCGAGTTCAGGAGTCCAAAGTGGGATGGATTCCCCAGGCTGGAATCAAGGTGTCAGCCAGAGTTGTGTTCCTATTAGAAGCTCTGGGGGAGAATCAGTTTCCTGGCAGTTTCCAGCCTCTCGCGCTACCGGCATTCCTATAGCATTCCGACCTCTGCGTCCGTCCTCAGATCTCCTCTGACTCTGAGCCTCCTGCCTGTCTCTTACTAGGAGCACTGGGATTACACCGGGCCCACCTGGATAATCCAGGGTCATCTCCTAACTCATGATCCCTGACATAATCCCATCTGCAAAAGCCCCTTTTACCATTGCAATCTAACACATTCACAGGCGCCAGCTATGAGGACGTGGTTATCTCTGGCGGGCTATTATTGGTGCTGACCACAGATAGCCTTATTTATATAAAAAGAGATTGGTGGCCAGGCATGGTGGCTCACGCCTGTAATCCACAGCACTTCAGGAGACCAAGGCAGGCATATCGCTTGAACCTGGGAGTTCAAGACCAGCCTGGGCAACATAGTGAAATCCTGTCTCTATGAAAAATACAAAAACTAGCCGGGTGTGGTGGCGCATGCCTGTGGTCCCAGCTACATGGGAAGTTGAGGTGAGAGGATCCCTTGAACCTGGGAGGTGGAGGTTACAGTGAGCCGAGATCATGCCACTGTACTCCAGCCTGGGTGACAGAGCCAGACCCCGTCTTAGGTGGGAAAAAAAAAAGATTGGTAAAGAATCTGATTATTTTTTGTCATGGAGCCTGGTGTAAAAAAATAGAAAATCATCTAGTTGAGGAAGTAACAGGATTGACTTCTCCAAGGAAATAATGGTATCACGTTTAGAAATGCATCCTTTGGAACAGTATATAGTTAAAAGGGAAATTATAATGCTTCCTGACCAAATGTTTCTACAGGATCACAATACAAAATAACGTGGGCTGTGGTGATATTTGTCAAAAAACTTGTGGTACAGTGGCCAGGTGCAGTGGTTCACACCTGTAATCCTAGCACTGTGGGAGATCAAGACAGGCAGATCGCTTGAGTCCAGGAATTCAAGACCAGCCTGGGCAACATAGCAAGACCCTTATCTCTACAAAAAAATAAGAAAATTAGCAAGGCATGATGGTGTGCGCCTGTAGTCCCAGCTACTTGGGAGGCTGAGGTGGGAGGATCACTTGAACCCAGGAAGTTGAGGCTGCAGTGAGCTATGATCACACCACTACACTCTAACCTGGATGACAGAGCAAGACCCTGTCTCTAAAAAACAAAAGCTTGCTGTACAGGCCTGTCCTGTAGGTCCCTCTGCAATGATGGAAAAATTCTGTGTCTGCATGGTTGGAAGCAGTAGCCACCAGCAACGGGTGGCTACCGAATCCTTGAACTGTGGCTAGGGTAACTAAGAAACTGAATTTTCCAAATTTATTTAACTTTAAGTTATATTTAAATATGAATAAGCACATATGGCTGTATGTGTTGAATAAGAAGACTTTTTCATCTGGGATCTTGATAGGTCTTACTTAGGAAGCCTCTGATAAAATAATTTGCAGAGTTTTATTTCTAATGGCAAGGTCAGTAGCTTTCCTCAGATTCTCAGAAGGCTTCATCAACTAAAATGTAGGCCCAGCCCGGTGGCTCATGCCTGTAATCCCAGCACTTTGGGAGGCTGAGGTGGGCGGATCACCTACGGTCAGGAGTTTGAGAACAGCCTAGCCAACATGGTGAAACCCCGTCTCTACTAAAAATACAAAAATTAGCCAGGCATGGTGGTGGGCACCTGTAGTCCCAGCTACTCAGGAGGTTGAGGCAGGAGAATCACTTGAACCTGGGAGGTGTAGGTTGCAGTAAGCCGAGATCTCGCCACTGCACTCCAGCCTAGGCAACAGTGAGACTCCGTCTTAAAAAAAAAAAAAAAAAAAGTTTCAATGCCTAAACTTTCAGTAAATAAGATATTATCTTAGTCGAGTCTTTTCAAAGTTTTTGAAGCACTTTCTCAGTTACTTCATTTTAAATAAAATGCTCTGAACAAGATCATAAGCATGCACCTATGGGATGTCCTGGTGTTTCGAAATGGGCACTGGTGGCATGGGATAAAATTTATTGTGACTCTGTCAGATGTGGATTCAAAACAGGCTGTATCTCCGACTTAACAGTGCATTAAAATGGCAGCTAGGGCTGGCCATGGTGGCTCACACCTGTAATCCCAGCACTTTGGGAGATGAAGGTGGGCGGATCACCTGAGATTAGGAGTTCCAGACCACCTTGGCCAACATGGCAAAAACCCATCTCTACTACAAATACAAACATTAGCCGGGCGCCTGTAGTCCCACTTACTCGGGAGGCTGAGGTGAGAGAATCACTCAAACCCAGAAGGCAGAGGTTGCAGTGAGCTGAGATCTTGCCACTGCACTCCAGATTAGGCGACAGAGCGAGACTCCATCTCAAAAAAAAAGAAGAGGCAGCTAAAATACAGTGCAGTGGCCCAGGTCCATTTCAGATAGAAACAGCCAGGCAAACCCCCCATTCTAGTCTATTTTATTCTAAGCAAATTATCTCACTTAGACTGACATCAGCAAAAGCTTTAGTCTGTAGCACATTCAAAATGAGGTATATGTGACCAGGAGTTAGTAGAAATAAAACATCGTTGTAGGCCAGGTGCGGTGGCTCACACCTGTAATCCCAGCACTTTGGGATGCTAGGGTGGGCACATCTCTTAAGCCCAGGAGTTTGACCCTCACCTGGATGACATGATGAAACCCTGTCTCTACAAAAAAATACAAAAATTAACCAGGCATGGTGGCGTACGCCTGTAGTCTCAGCTACTTGGGAGGCTGAGGTGGGAGGATGACTCTAGCCCAGGAGGCAGAGGTTGCAGTGAGCCAGGGTTGTGCCACTGTGCTCCAGCCTGGTCAACAGAATGAGACTCTGTCTTCAACAACAAGAACAACAAAGAACCACCTCGTTGTATTCTTAAATAAATTTAAATCCTGAAGCGCCAGTTGGCGTTATTGATGTTTTAGGAGTGCAGGAATGGGTGAGGTCCCAGGCTTGCTTTAGATAGTGATAATTAGCACTGACTGCCACGCTGTTTTTAGGAGGCCTTAACCAATGTTTCCCTTCTTTCTCCTTCTCAAATGGCTGCTTCCTGACCTCCGCCTCCTGCTCCAGGATTTGCGCAAGCAGGTAGCGCCGCTGCTGAAGAGTTTCCAAGGAGAGGTAAGCTTTTCTATTCATTTTCTATCCTGAGCCACCCTTCGTGGCTAATTGGTCTTTTTATTCACATTAAAGAAATGCTCCGGGCAAAAGGTGCTGCCCAGATGGTGCCTTCCCGGCTGCTCCGACCCAGCGTCGTGCAGATTTTGCACTCTGTGATGTGATTTTCCATTGGGTCCTTGGTGAAAGCCCTCCTGGAAAAGGAAGCTATGCTCAGAATACACAGAGCTGTGGTGGATTGCCAGCAGAAGTGCCCCGTGTGTGGTTGCAACAGGCAGGTTGTTGGCGCTACGGCCTTTAGGAGCCCATGCATCCCCTCTAGGAAGTCGCCTTGTCCCCCTGAGCTGGTCTGGGGCTGCCACTGCCATGAGTGTGTGCCATAAGTGTGGTGCTTTGCTGAGAGGCTGGCGGGGGCACAGGGAGGCCACTTGATCACAGGCTTGAAACACAGAGCATCTGGCAGAAGCCACGAGGAGCAAGCCTAGGCTCAGTAGAAGGAAGTGGTTTCTAACGGATCCTTCCAGAGAAGGACGGAGCCATCTGGCAGACGGCACGTGGGTGGCAAGTCACCTGGGACATCCGCCCTGGCTACCTGTTAGCGGGAACAGCAGCCATAGAGGGGACTGGGCTCCACGTGAGTGACACTCTTTGCCAGCCCTTTGTGTGAAGATTCAGTGATGTTTAGAAAACCAGAAATTATATTATTCTTGCGGATTTATTGAATCTCACCTCTTTAGCTTCTCCCGACGGAAAAACAGAAAGTGGAATCATAGCAGGCTAATAAGGAAAGGAAACGAGACATTTCCAAAGCCTCTGAAAGAGCCCATATTGGTACAGTCTTAGGGATTTTTTTTTTTTTTTTTTTTGGCGACAGAGTCTTGCCCTGTCACTCAGGCTACAGTCCAGTGGTGCAATCTAGTCTCACTGCAACCTCCGTCTCCCAGGTTCAAGTGATTCTCCTGTCTCAGCCTCCCCAGCAAATGAGATTGCAGGTGTGCACCACCACACCCAGCTAATTTCTCTATTTTTAGTAGAGATGCAGTTTCACCATGTTGGCCAGGCTGGTCTCGATCTCCTGACCTCAGGTGATCCACCTGCTTTGACCTCCCAAAGTGCTGGGATTACAGATGTGAGCCACTGTGCCTGGCAGGGATTTTATTTTCTTGCAACTGCTAAGTCACAGGGAACACATGGGGGAAGGGACAGGAGAGATGTGGCCGTGAGATACAGGAGAGATATGGCCGTGAGATACAGTAGGTTCCTCTTGGGACACAGGTGATGTGGGCCTTATATATGGAAGGCTGGGTTCCTGGGCCCAGAGCTCTAGAGCAAGTTGTCAGGCTTCCATTTGGGAAATTCATCAGCTGGGAGCAAGAGCAGGGAGTGAGTGAATGAAGGAGGCCAGGGCGATTGTAGCCAAAGACAGAGAGGCGATTTCAGGACATCAAAAGGGACCAGCGTAGAAAGAAGACACAGCAGTTGGTGATGGCTGGAAATTTTCGAGGGCAGAACAGTACCCCTCTCTTCTTATGATCTTCTTCCTGCCTCATTCAGCCCCCATGCACGTAGCTTGGTCCGGCCAGCAGGACACCCGCATCCCAGGGCTTGGATGGACTTGAACAGTCTTTTTCTCAGAACTTCATCTCCAAGCCCGTAGTTGATGAGTGAGGCTGTTACCTGACACCTGCCCACATTTGATCTTACCTGTTCTGTTACCTGTCCAGCGGCTTTTGGGAGACCCACTGGCTTCCTAGTTCTCTCGCTCAAAGAGTTCAGTGTGCTTTCTAGGTGTTTGCTTGTTTTTCTTTCTTATTGAAAAATTTCAAAGCTGTGTAAAAATGGAAAGATTAGTACAGTGAATACCTGTATGCTTTTTTTTTTTTTTTTTGAGACAGATTTTCACTCTTGTTGCCCAGGCTGGAGTGCAATGGCACAATCTCGGCTCGCTGCAACCTCCGCCTCCTGGATTTAAGCAATTCTCCTGCCTCAGCCTCCCAAGTAGCTGGGATTACAGGCATGCGCCACCATCATGCTCAGCTGAGTTTTGTATTTTTAGTAGAGACGGGGTTTCATCATACTGGTCAGGCTGGTCTCTCATTCCTGACCTCAGGTAATCCGCCCGCTTCGACCTCCGAAAGTGCTGGGATTACAGGCGTAAGCCACTGCGCCCGGCCCACCTATACGCTCTTTACCCAGATCCACAGTTGCTAACATTTCACCCCATGTACCTCCCCCCTCCCCTCCCTGCCCACCACTTTTGCTGAACATTCAGAAGTAAGTTGCAGAAGCAGGCACTGTGTCCCTCAAACACACGTGGAAGGCTCCCGAAGTTAAGGAATTATTAGCATTCTCCTACATTACCACAATAACCACAAATATCACACCTGGGAAAATTCACAGTAATTCCAGGTCATCTCATATTTGATCCAAAATCAAATTTTTCCAATTATCCCCAAGATGTCTTTTATAATGGCCCTCCTCGCAACTGAGGTCCAGTCAGGTTCACACATTACATTTGGAAATCTGTCTATCTAATTTTCTATTTTAAAAAGTTTTTTTTTTTTTTTTTTTTTTTTTTGAGACAGGGTCTGGCTCGGTAACCCAGGCTGCAGTGCAATGGTGCCATCATGGTTCACTGCAGCCTCCACCTCCTGGGCTCAGCAATCTTCTTGCCTTAGCACTCCCCTGCCCCGCCCCCCGCCAGATAGCTCGGACTATACATGTGCACCACCACATCCGGCTAATTTATTTTTATTTTTAGTAGAGACGAGGTTTCAATACGTTGCCCAGGCTTGTCTCGACATCCCGGGCTCAAGCCATCCTCCCACCTTGGCTTCCCAGAGTGCCTTGATTACAGACATGAGCCACTGTACCCGGCCCCTGCATTATCTCTTTTAATGTAGGACATCTTCTCCATCTCCATCACCTTCATTTCTTTTTATTTTTATTTTTTCTAGACAGGGTCTTGCTCTGTCCCCCAGGCTGGGATGAAGTGGCACAATCTCAGCTCACCACAACCTCCACCTCCCAGGTTCAAGCAATTCTCCTGCCTCAGCCTCCCAAGTAGCTGGGATTACAGGCATGCACCACCTCGCCCAGCTAATTTTTGTATTTTTAGTAGAGATGGGATTTCGCCATGTTGATCAGGCTGGTCTCAAACTCCTGACCTCAAGTGATCTGCCTGCCTCAGCCTCCCAGAGTGAGTGCTGGGATTACAGGCATGAGCCACCGCGCCTGGCCTGATTTTTTTGTTTGTTTGTTTGTTTGCTTTTTTGAAGAGTCTTAGCAAATTATCTTGTAGATTAGCCCACATTCTCAGTAGGATAATGGGTTTGATTCCTGATACCTTAAATTTGAAATACCTAAGAAACATCTAGGCTAAGCTTCCATTTGCCTATTTTTTTTAAAGGCCATATGAAAGCTAATCATAAATAAATACATAAAATTATCATAGATTTTGAACCCACAAAAGAAAGGTAATTTTTTGGCACCATTAATTAATATTTATCAAGCCTCTGCTAATTTATAAATAAATTTTATTATGTATACTTAAGGTATACAACATGATGCTATGGGATACATACAGGCAGTAAAATGGTTATACGGGGAAGCAAATTAACATATGCATCGTCTCCCTTAGTTACTCTTTTTCATGTGTGTGGCAGGAGCAGCTAAGATCTCGTTTAGCAGAAATCCCTCATATTGCAATTATATTTACTATAGTCCTTGTTTGCACATTAAATCTCTAGACACTCCCAGCATCATCCCTCCCAAAATGTGACATTTATATTAAATAATTTGTACTTTTTTTTTTTTTTTTTGAGATGGGGTCTGGCTCTATCACCCAGGGTGGAGAGCAGGGTGGCATGATCTCGGCTCACTGCAACCTCTGCCTCCCTGGCTCAAGCGATTTGCCCACCTCAGCCTCCCAAGTAGCTAGGACCACAGGCTCTTGCCACCATGCCTGCCTAAATTTTTGTATTTTTTGGTAGAGGTGGGAGTTTCACCATGTTGGCCAGGCTGGTCTCGAACTCCTGAGCTCCAGTGATCCGCCCGCCTCAGCCTCCCAGAGGGCTGGGATTACAGGCGTGGGCTACCACGCCTGGCCTGGAAGTGGTTTTTAAAATATTTTACTTCCATCCTTTCATTATGATGTGTTCCTATTAAAAAGGTGATCATGTGTGGAATCCCAGCAGTTTGGGAGGACAAGGCAGGAGGATCGCTTGAGCCCAGGAGATCGAGACCAGCCTGGTCGATATAGTGAGACCCTGTCTCAGTCTCATGCCTATAATCCCAGCACTTTGGGAGGCTGAGGCGGGTGGATCACCTGAGGTCAAGAGTTCGAGACCAGCCTGGCCAACATGTTGAAACCCCGTCTAATAGACTAAACATACAAAAATTAGGCGGGCATGATGGCATGTGCCTGTAATCACAGCTACCTGGGAGGCTGAGGCATGAGAATCAGTTGAACTCGGGAGGCGGAGGTTGCAGTGAGCCAAGCACTCTAGAGCCACTGTACTCTAGCCTGGGTGACAGAGTGAGACTCTGTCTAAATAAATAAATAAATAAATAAATAAATAAAAGTTTCAGATAATGAAATTATTACTTATAATTATTATAACAAAATCATAAAATGTAACTCACACTGAAATTAGATATCGATTGATTGATTATGATACCTAAATTTGGGTGTTTCACAAGCCCAGCAAATTGATGGGTGGTGTGGGGGAGGTGTACCCTTAATATGAAGTCCAATTTAAAGCTTATTCTAGCCCAACAATTTAGACAATCCCTTTAGTAAAGTAATGCACATACCTTCTAGGAAAATGCTGTCTTTCCACTAGTCTGGCCAATCCTTGCTTCTCTCCCTGAGAAGGGGCGTGTTATGGAAGGTTGAGGGGATGAGGGGCTGGCTCAGAGAACCTCTTGGTAGTGGGGGACAAGTGTCCTCAGGGAGGAAAATCCTCTTAAGAAATAACTTGAGTGCTCGTATTAGAGAATAAATGAAAAACAATCTATGAACTAAGCATCGGCTTTATAAAATTACAGTAGGCTGGTGTGATGGCTCACGCCTGTAGTCCCAGCACTTTGGGAGGCCAAGCCAGGAGGATCATCTGAGGCCAGGAGTTTGAGACCAGCCTGGCCTAACCTAGCAAGACTCCATCTCAATTAAATAAATAAACAAACAAATAAATGTACAACAGAATAAGTTCAAATAGAATGAAAGAAATGACAAATATAATAATAAACATAAGAATAGAAATGAATGAAAAAAACAAAGAGCCAGGAGAGAAACATTGCAAAAGTCATTTATTTGAAAATACCACTGCAACTGACAAACCACTGTACTCATCAAGACAAAAAATGTTAGGAATAAAATTGGGGATGACATTGCAGCTGCTGCAGAGATTAAAAAGATAAAGGGAATGTTATAAGCAACTTTCTGCCAATAAATACTGAAGTCGAAAAAGTTCCAAAATTCTGTAACTACCAAAATTGATTAAAGAAGAAACAGACAACTTGAATAGCTTTGTAACTATTACTGAAATATTTCCATAAGGTCTAGACAGTTTCCGAGAGAGTTTTATCAATCATTCATGAAATAGAGAGTTCTCATACTTAGCAGACTCCTTCAGAAAATAGAAAGAGCGAGCACTTCTTAACTCCTTTTATGAGGCTAATATAACCTTGATACCAAAACAAGACAAGAACAGTACAAGAAAGGAAAATTAAAAGTCAGTCTTATTGGCCACGCATGGTGGCTTACGTCTCTAATCTCAGCACTTTGGGAGGCTGAGGCAGGCAGATCACTCGAGGTTAGGAGATCGAGACCAGCCTGGCCAACATGGTGCAACCCCATCTCTACTAAAAATATAAAAATTAGCCGGGAGTGGTGGCAGGCACCTGTAATCCCAGCTACTTGGGAGGCTGAGGCAGGAGAATCGCTTAAACCCAGCAGGCGGAGGTTGCGGTGAGCTGAGATCATGCCACTGCACTCCAGCCCAGGTGACAGAGCGAGACTCCATCTCAAAAAAAAAAAAAAAAAAAAAAAAAAGTCAGTCTTATTATTGAATAAATATGCAGAAGTCTTTTCAAAGGTATTAGTAAATTAAGTCCATCAAGCTTGGTATATCCCAAGAAGGCTGTTTTGTTTAAAATGTTCAAAACTTATTAACATAAATCCATGTCATTAGCAGATTAAAGGAGGAAACAATTTCAGTAGTTATATGAAAAGATTTTGATAAAATTTAAATCCATTCATGATTAAAAACTACCAACAGGCTAGGCATGGTGGTCAGGAGTTTGAGACTAGCCTGGACAATGTGGTGGAACCCTGTCTCTACTAAAAATACAAAAACAGGCCGGGCACTGTGGCTCACACCTGTAATCCCAGCACTTTGGGAGGCCGAGGTGGGCGGATCACAAGTTCAGGAGATCGAGACCATCCTGGCCAACATGGTGAAACCCCAGCTCTACTAAAAATACAAAAATTAGCATATGCCCGTAATCCTAGCTACTCAGAAGGCTGAGGCAGGAGAATCACTTGAACCAGTGAGTCAGAGGTTGCAGTGAGCCGGGATCGTGCCACTGCACTCCAGCCTGGTGACAGAGAGAGACTCCGTCTCAAAAAAAAAAAAAAAAAAATACAAAAACAAAAAATTAGCTGGGTGTGGTGGGTGCAGGCCTGTACACCTAGCTACGCAGGATGCTGAAGCAGGAGAATCACTTGAACCCAGGAGGCAGAGGTTACAGTGAGCCGAGATCGCACCACCGCACTCTAGCCTGGGCAACAGATCAAGATTCCATCTCAAAAACAAACAAACAAACAAAAAACCCTACCAACAAACTAGGAATAGAGGGAAACATCTTAGGAATAGAGGGAAACTTCTTTAATGTGGTAAAAGGTATTTATCAGAAACATACATTAATCATCAGACCCAGTGGTGGTAAAAAAAAAAAAAAAAATTCCCAGAAAACCAGGAACAAGACAAGAATACCTACTATTGCTACTTTAATTAACACTGTACTGCAAATCTTAGCTAGCAGAGAAGACAAAAAGAAATAAAGTACAGATAGCTCTTGACTTACGATGGTGCAACTTTAGGATGATGCAAAGAAACTGTACTTTGAGTACCCATACAACCATGCCGTTTGTCAGTTTCAGTACAGTATTCAATAAATTACATGAGCTGGTGAATACCTGATGATAAAATAGGCTTTGTCTTGGATAATTTTCCCCAACTATAAGCTAATGTAAGTCTTCTGAATATATTTAAAGTAGGCTAGGCTAAGCTATGATGTTTGCCAGGTTAGTTTATTAAATACATTTTTGACTATAATATTTTCAGCCTACAGTATAAGTATTGCAACAGAAGAAATCAAACTGTCATTTTTCAAGTGAGCCTCAATTATTTAACCAGGTTACTAGATACAAAATCAATATACAAAAGTAATTATATACCCCTGTATCAGCAGCAAACTTAAAAAGTCATTTTTAAAAAGGATACTACTAGAGATAGCCAGCCAAAAAAAAAACTATAGCTAGAAATAAATGTAACAATACAAGGGAAATCTTTCTAGAGAAAGATGTAACATTTATATTGAAGGATATTAAAGGAGAGTTAAATGGAGAGAGAGAAAGTATACAAGGAGAGAAATTTCCACTACTATTGAAGCGATCACTTTTCTCCAAATTGATCACAGAATCGGTCATTGTAGTTCCAGTAAAAATCCCAACAAAATTTTTTTTGTTTTGAGACAGAGTCTCGCTCTGTCACCCAGGCTGAAATACAGTGGCACCATTTCAGCTCACTGCAACCTCCACCTCCCGGATTCAAGGTTATCTCCTATTTGATCTAAAATCAAATTTTTCTGGTTATCCCTAAGATTTCTTTTATAACGGCCCTTCCTGCAACTGAGGTCCAATCAGGTTCACATATTACATTTGTGTAATCCCAAGTAGCTGGGATTACAGGCGCCTGCCACCACACCCAGCTAATTTTTGTGTTTTTAGTAAAGACGGTTTCGCCAGGCTGGTCTCAAACTCCTGACCTCAGGCGATCAGACTGCCTCTGCCTCCCAAAGTGCTGGGATTACAGTCATGAGCCACCGAGCCCGGCCCCAGCAAGAATCTTAATGAAACTTTTGAAAAGCTGATTCCAGAATTTTTATACATATGCAAGAACAAATGGTAAATAATAGTGAAGATAATACTGAACCACTCCAAGTTAGAGGAATTGCCCTACCAGATTATTAAAGCTGCAGTAGTTGGCAGAGAATGAGATAAATAAACCAAAGGAACACAATAAAGAAATCAGAATCTGGCCGAGCGCGTTGGCTCTTACCTGTAATCCCAGCACTTTGGGAGGCCAAGGCAGGAGGATCACTTGAGGTCAGGAGTTCCATACACCAGCCTGACCAATATGGTGAAACTTTGTCTCTACTGAAAATACAAAAATCAGCCTGGTGTGGTCACGTGCTCCTGTAGTCCCAGCTACTTGAAAGGCTGAGGCAGGAGAATTGCTTGAACCCGGGAAGCAGAGGTTGCAGTGAGCCGAGATTGTGCCACTGCAGTCCAGCCTGGCCCACAGAGTGAGACTCCATCTCACACACAAAAAAAAAAACAAAAAAAAACACCGGAATCTGGCCTATGCATATATATAGAAGCTGAATAAATTGCAAAGATGGTATGGATCAGTGAGGAAAGGGGGGACTTTTCATGGTCCTCTGACGATTGGCAAATCCTTATAGATTAAACGAAGTTGAGACCGAGTGCACTGGCTCCTATCTGTAATCCCAGCACTTTGGGAGGCTGAAGCAGGCAGTTCCCTTGAGCCCTCGTGTTAGAGACTAACCTGGGCAACATGGTGAAACCCTGTCTGTACAAAAACTTACAAAAATTAGCTGGGTGTGATGGCACACGCCTGTAGTCCCAGCCACTTGGAAGGCTGAAGTGGGATGATTGCTTGAGCCCACAAGTTGGAGACTTCAGTGAGCTGTTGATCGCGTGCCACTGCACTACAGCCTGGCTGACAGAGCAAGATCCTGTCTCAAACAGACAGGCAAACAATTAACTAGAGTTGAAGCCCTACCTTACACCGTGTGGAAACACAAATTACAAGGAGAGTCTTAGATCAAAGCTTTAAACTTTATAGAATAAAATATAAAAGATGATGACTTTGGGCTGGGTAGAATTTCTTTCTTTTCTTTTCTTTTTTTTTTTTTGAGACGGAGTTTTGTTCTTGTTGCCCAGGCTGGAATGCAATGGCACGATCTTGGCTCACCACAACCTCTGCCTCCCGGGTTCAAGTGATTCTCCTGCCTCAGCCTCCAGAGTAGCTGGGATTACAAGCATGCGCCACCACGCCCAGCTAATTTTGTATTTTTAGTAGAGGCAGGGTTTCTCTGTGTTGGTCAGGCTGGTCTCGAACTCCCAACCTCATGTGATCCACCCCCCTCGGCTTCCCAAAATGCTGGGATTACAGGTGTGAGCCACCACGCCCGGCCCTGGGCTGGGTAGAATTTCTTAAACAGAAAACCATAAAAGAGATTGTTGCAGTGAACTACCTTAAAATTTTTAAATAGGAGCTTTTTTCATGGAAAGATACCCTAAAGAAAGTGGAAACATGGCCGGGTGTGGTGGCTCATGCCTGTAATCTCAGCACTTTGGGAGGCTGAGGCAGGCGGATCACTTGATGTCAGGAGTTTGAGACCAGTCTGGGCAACATGGTGAAACCCTATCTCTGCTGAAAATACAAAACTTAGCTGGGCATGGTGGCACATGCCTGTAGTCTCAGCTACTCAGGAGACTGAGGCACGAGAGTTGCTTGAACCTGGGAGGTGGAGGCTGCAGTGAGCTGAAAGCATTGCAGTCCAGCCTGGGCAACAGAGTGAGACTCTGTCTCAAAAAAAAAAAAAGCAGAAAGATAAGGCCAGTACACTGCTAGCTCCATGGTATGTTCATGTGAACTAGAAAAAAGGTTTGCCGTTCTCAATACTTTTCACATCACCTGTTGGAAACTTGCCATAATAAACATTCATACTTACCTCAGTGTTTACCGTGATAGATTCAGACATCCAGAATGTGAAGCGTACTGTCTAGGGCTGTGCATCCCACCGTTGTATGTGGGGTAACCTTGGCCATGATTTACAAATCTGGAAGAGGTAGTTGTCACACCTGTAATTAACAATGTTCACAAGATATTCAAAATGCTCGCATGTCAATGGGGGGAAAAACCCAGTAAGGAAATGAGTACAAGTCATGAGCGTAATTGTCAGAACATTGGAATGGTCAGTAGCTATATGAAAAGATGTCTAGGTTGCATAATAACCAGGGATATGCAGATTAAAATAACTCATCTGCAAGTTATTCCTCCTGACCAAGTTGGCTAAAATTAAAAAGTCAAGTTAGGAGCATAAGTTGATTTAAACTTTTTGAAAGCCAATTTGGCATCTGGTGATAAAGACTCACCTGTACCTTGACGCGGCAGTTTCACTCCTAAATATATACGCCAAAGAAACAAGCATGGCGGGCGCGGTGGCTCATGCCTGTCATCCTAGTACTTTGGCAGGCAGAGGTGGGAGTGGCGCTTGAGCCCAGAAGTTTGAGACCAGCTGAGCAACATAGTGAGACCTCCATCTTGACAAAAAAATTTAAAAAGTTACCCAAGCATGGTGGCACATGCCTGTAGTCCCAGCTACTCAGGAGGCTGAGGCAGGAGGATCACTTGAGCCTGGGAGTTGGAGGCTTTGATAGCAACACTGCACCCCAGCCTAGGAGACAGAGCCAGACCCTATTTTAAAAGAAAATTAAATAGATAAATAAACTTATTTGCCCTGGAAAACCAGTTCAGAAATTTTGAAAATAGTTAACATATGAAAACAACCCAGCCGGCCATCAACAGGAAAAAGAATATGATAAAACTTTGTTGTAACAAAAGATTAATAAAGAAAAGCATATGGATTTATTTGCTGAAAGTTACGAGCTCTGTATACCCAGGGCCTCTCCTTCACCAGCACTAAATGAGTGTTTATTGGATGGGTGGATGGAAGCATCGTCCTCATCTTACAGATAAAAGGACTAAACCCGAGAGAGGATTCCAAGTCACACAGGTCATAATGGCAGGACTGGCCTCGATCCTGGGGCCGTCTGGCATCCCAGAAGTGCTAAGGTTGGTGTGCTCTGATACTGCTTGAGCGGGGAGGAAGCAATGCCTTCAGCCCCTCCCTGATCTCAGCCAACCTTTCCAGTCTTTGATTGACACTTTGAGAGGCCGAGACAGGCGGCTCACTTGAGCCTGGGAGCTCCAGACCAGCCTTGGCAACATAGTGAAACTCCATCTCTACAAAAAAATGCAAACGTTAGCCAAGTGCGGTATCATACACCTGTAGTCCCAGCTACTTGGGAGGCTGATTTGGGAGGATCATTTGAGCCCAGGAGGTTGAGGCTGCAGTAACCTATGATCACACTATTGCACTCCAGTCTGGGCAACAGAGCGAGACCCTGTCTCTATTTCAAAAAAAAAAAAAAAAAAAAAAGATTGATGTTCATCTTGCATACAGTGCTCTGCAAACCCTGCCTGAAGCCCCCTTCCCTTCTAACCAGCCCCTCCTAGACAAATTCTGGAGCTTGGTGCATTGTCTCGTGTACATCCATAACTGTGTCCATGCGCTTTGCTACAACCACGATCTGCATCGTTGGAAGGAGTGGAGCCCAGGTTAACTGTGAATTTCATCACAGTATCACCTGCTGACATGGCCTGAGGGAGGGACCAAGGAATGATCTGAAACTTCCCTTTGTGCTGAATGTCTCCCTTACGTGCAGCGCGCTGGCCACGTTCAGAGCTGCATGCAGGACGTGCTCTCGGAGGCTGGGTTTTACTCTCTGGTCTTCATTCAACGCAACCTTTTCGGGAGCCTCCTGCTTCCAGCTATGGGCCAAACAGTTGCTAAAGATGTCTCATTGAATACAGTCAACTAGGATCCTGCTATTCTAATGAAGGGAAACTGATGATAAACACAAAAGGCAATGTTAGATGGCGCCAGGCACTGCGAGGGAGACACACTGGGTCTTGGGGTAGAGCGGGAAGAGGTGGTAGTGACTTCTTCAGTCATCCAGGGAGGCCTCTCCAGGGAGGATGACGGAACATCAGAGGAAAGAAGCAAGGAGAACCAGCCACACTCGGAGCTGGGAAAGAGCAGCAGGAAGATGGGGGCAGTGAGTGCCAGGGCTCTGCAGGGATGGGCTTGCCTGGCAGGGAGCAATACCAAGGAAGTTAGTAGGGCCCGGGTCATGCCAGGGCCTTGTAGGCAGAACCCTTAAGTCTCTTTGTAGGGACCCTTTGGTCTCCCCTTTGAACTAGGCCCTTTCAAAGACGTACAGTAGAAAGCAAATTCCCCATGGGCACCGGCAGGATGATTTGACAGATTCTAATCAAATAACTGGGGAAATAAAGTTGGGTGAACTACAGCAGTCTATGAATGAGTTAAAAGTGACTACGAGTCTGCTGCCCATCTTGCAGCCCATATCTGTTGAGCTGTAACATATTTGAGCATTCAGATCTAAAGGCCATTGCTAAATAAAGCCAGGGCGTCCATGTGGTTCGCTCCAAAGAGCATTTCACAGGGAGCCAGTCCAGGCGCTGCCGCCCACCACCTCTGTGACCTTGGGTGAGTCTCGGGGCCTCTTTCTGCCCGACTTTGCTCATCTGTAAAACGAGTGGGTTACCCAGATCCTCCCCCAAGGAGCTCCGTAGCTCTGAAACCTCATGAGACTCACTGGAGCAGTACTTTGGTTGACTATCGCTAGCAGAACCGAAAAGGACATTCTCCAGCAATGTAAATCTGTTCAAAAATGGGATGAGCTGGCACAGTGGCTCAGGCCTGTAATACCAGCACTTTGGGAGGCTGAGGCGGGTGGATCACAAGGTCAGGAGTTCAAGACCAGCCTGGCCAACATAGTGAAACCCTGTCTCTACTAAAAATACAAAAAAAATAAAAAAATAAAAAAATTAGCCAGGCATGGTGGTGGCACCAGCTACTTGGGAGGTTGAAACAGGAGAATTGCTTGGACGACCACCTGCCAGGGAGATTGTCACCTCTTATCCATTCTTTTTTTTTTTTTTTTTTTTTAAATAGAGTCTCTCTGTGTCACCCAGGCTGGAGTGCAGTGGCACAATCTCGGCTCACCATAATCTCTGCTTCCTGGGTTCAAGCGATTCTCCTGTCTTAGCCTCCTGAGTAGCTGGGATTTCAGGTGTGCGCCACCATGTCCGGCTAATTTTGTATTATTAGAAGAGATGGGGTTTTACCGTGTTGTTCAGGCTGGTCTCGAACTCCTGGCCTCAAGTGATCAACCCGCCTTGGCCTCCCGAAATGCTGAGATTATAAGCATGAGCCACCATGCCCTTGCCTTATCCATCCTTCTAAATGCCAGATCCTCCAAGTCTTCCCAAAATACCCAGCCAGAAACAGATTCTTCCTCTTCTCATCTCTAATAGGGCTTCATTTATAACTCCCTTTTGATTTTTTTTTTTTTTTTTTTTTTTGAGATGGAGTCTTGTTCTGTCACCCAGGCTGGAGTGCAGTGGATGATCTCGGCTCACTGCAACCTCCACCTCCCGGGTTCAAGCGATTCTCCTGCCTCAGCCTCCCAAGTAGCTGGGACTACAGGTGCACACCACTATGCCTGGCTAATTTTTTGTATTTTTAGTAGAGACGGGATTTTGCCATGTTGGCCAGGCTGGTGTCAAACTCCTGAGCTCAGGTGATCCGCCTAGTGGTTAGGATTTGGCGCTATCTCTCCCTTTTGGTTTTGAGCCTAAAGACATTCTGCCCTTATAGTTTGCTTACCAAGGCCTTATGCTTCTAAAATGTAGAAGGGAGGATGTGTGTGTGAGTGTGAGTGAGTGAGTGTGTGAGTGTGTGTGTGTGTGTATGTATGTGTCTTTGTACCTGTTTCTGTCCCCATCTTACCAGTACTTGCCTAAATACTGCATTAAGCATCATGGGTGAAATAGGATTAGAGAAGGTTGGACCAGATCAGTGGCTCCCAAAGCTGCTGCTGGGTTGGACCAGTGCTGCACTGGCCCTATGAGAATTGCTCACATGTTTCCAGAAATACAGCTCCCCAGGCTCCTACCCTGACATTCTGGTGTAGAAGGCCTGGGGTGGAACCTTAGAATCTGTCATTTTTCAAAGCCCACCTCTGATGCTCATGCACTGCTAGTTGTAGGAACCACTGGGCTCGGTTCCCTGAAAGAGCTCTTTCTCCTGGTAACAAGTTCTGTGACTCTCTCTGCCCACTCAGTCTTCTTAGATTGGCATGTTAGAAGCTCCATGACTTGCCTTTGAAATATTTTTCCAGCTTCAAAGTCCTGGACTTCTACTCTGGCCGAACTGGCCTGTGTATTATGAGTCACCTGAACATACTTTTTGATTTCCTGAAGGCTCTGTTATTGTTAAGACTCTTTTGCTGTTCCCTACCTATAAAACTCATTTCCATCCTTTAGGGCTGAACCGAAAAGTCTATCTCCTTTGATCATTTTCCTGACCATCTCAACCTATTTCTAACTTTTTCCCTCTTTTTTTATCCTCAGCTCTATTAAAGTATCATTAACAAAGAAAAGTTGTATATATTTATAGTGTATAATGTGATGGTTTGGGGTTTTTATTTTTTGAGACAGGATCTCCCTCTGTCACCCAGGCTGGAGTGCAGTGGCATAATCAGGGCACACTGCAGCCTTGACCTCCCGGGCTCAAGCAATCTTCCTGCTTCAGCCTCCCAAGCAGTTAGGACTATAGTCTCCTGGCCAGGCTAATTTTATATTTTTTCGATTTTAGTAAAGCCGAAGCCTGGCTGCGTTGCCCAGGCTGGTCTTGAACTCCAGCAGCACAGTCTCAGCTCACTGCAACCTCCACCTCCTGGGTTCAAGCCTCAGCCTCCTGATTAGCAGGGACTGTGGACGTGTGCCACCACGCCTGGCTAATTTTTTTTATTTTTTGTAGAGACGAGGTTTTGCCACGTTGGCTAGGCTGGTCTTGAACTCTTGACCTCAAGCGATCCTCCCACCTCATCCTCCCAAAGTGGTGGGATTACAGGCGTGATCCACCACACCCAGCCCAATGTGATGTTTTGATACATGCATACATTACGAAGTGATTTCCACAATCTGACAACATACCCATTAGCTCACTGTGTGTGTGTGTGTGTTGAGAACACTTGAGATCTACTGCCTTAGCAAATGTCATATATATGATTACAAGATTATTAACTATAGTCACCATGCTGTACCTTGGAAAAGAAAACCTACTTTTCTTGCTTAAGTAAAACTTTTACCCTTTTCAAGGACTGGGGGACCTTGAGTATGTGCAGATTTTGGTACACGCAGGGGGTCCTAGCACCAATCTCCTGAGTGTACCAAGGGATGACCGTGTGTATAGAAAATCACATGTTTATTACCCATGTATTTGTTGTTAGATGCTTAGTCTGTTTCCATATCTTTCTATTGTAAATAGTGCCGCAGTATACACGAGTGTGCAGATAACTCTTAACAATACTGATTTCAATCCCTTTGTGGTGTTGCTGGATCGTATTAATTTTGGGGGGAACCTCCGTACTGTTTCCCATAATGGCTGTACCAATTTACATTCCCACCAACAGTGTACAAAGGTGCCCATTTCTCCATGTCTCACTAGCACTCGTGTGTCTTTTTGGTAATAGCCCTTCTAACAGGTATCAGGTGATACCTCATCGTGGTTTTGAGTCAAATTTTCCAGATGATTAAAGATGTTGAGCAGCTTTTCATACACCTGTCAGCCGTTTGCATGTCTTTTTTTAGAGAGAGACAGGGTCTCACTCTGTTGTGCAGACTGGCGTGCGGTGGTGCGATCATGGCTCACTGTAGCCTTGAACTCCTGGCCTCAGGTGATCCTCCTGTCTTGGCCTCCCAAAGTTTTTGGGATTACGTGAGCCACTGCACCAGGCCTTATGTGTTTTCTTTTGAGATCCTTAGCCCATTTTCCGTTTTTTTGGTTTTTTTGGAAAGAGTCTTGCTCTGTCGCCCAGGCTGGAGAGGCTGGAGTGCAGTGGTGCCATCTTGGCTCACTGCAACCTCCACCTCCTAGGTTCCAGCGATTCTCCTGCCTCAGCCTCCCAAGTAGCTGGGATTACAGGCGTGTGCCACCACACCCGGCAAATTTTTGTATTTTTAGTAGAGACGGGGTTTCACTATGTTGTCCAGGCTGGTCTCGAACTCCTGACCTCAGGTGATCTGCCTGCCTTGGCCTCCCAAAGTGCCGGGATTACAGGTGTGAGCCACTGCGCCCGGCCACCTTAGCCCATTTTCTAAACAGGGTGCCTGTTTTCTTGTTATTGCATTGTTAACTTTTCCCCTCTTTCCAGCCTGCTCTTAAGATTGTACACGCTTTGAGGGCCCGTATCTTGTCTTAGATGCTTTATCTATTCTTTGCCTTATGGAACTGGTTACATAAAACATTCTTAGCTGAATTTCCCCCTGCTTCTCTCCTTCTCCTTGTTAATGAGTACTTATTGAGTGTGGTGTGCGAGCATCTACTTTGGTTCCTAGACGCCCACAAGCAAAATAGGTCAGTGCCCTGCTGGGAGTAGGGAGAGGTTATCAGGGTCTTCTTTGGGTTTGTGGCCAGACAGGCGACTGTGGAGCAGGCCAGGCACTCTGGGGACAGGATGACGCGTTCTGGCTGGAAGATACAGGGAGGCTTCCCCGGGACCCTAACACAGCCTGCTGCCCTGGACCTTTGCTGGGGAACTGACTTCTCAGCCAGTATGTCTGTCCGCAGGCTCTTGGGCCTTCTGCAGTGGTGGAGGTGACAGTGGTGTTAGCCGTGGTGGTCACTGTGGTGATGTGGCTGCTGTACTGTCATTATCTTATGGCAAAACCCGCAGGCCTGACACACACAGTGTCTCCCTGTAAGTTCGCGCCATGATGGCTCAATTAGGGACCCGTCGGACTGCGGCTCAACATCCAGGCCAGCTGCATAATTGAAAACACATTTTCTCCTCCAAAGCTGCAGCTGGTTTGGTTCTGCTCATGCAGAAAGGGATCTAACCTTGCATAACATAGGAAATGAACAGTTGAGAGAGAAGCCAAATTCAATTTCAGTCAGATATGTTGAGGCTAAGTCCATGATCTATGGAAGCCGGGGCAGGAGCCGTGCGCCTGTGGAAAGGGGCGCTCTCAGCAGTCTATTAATCACGGCCGCCCGCCCGGCGCTGCCGCCACTGCCGGGTGCCACTGCGCCCGCGCGCCCCCTCCGATGTGGGCTGGAGCGCAGCCAAGCACTCCAGAAGTTAACCTCTTAAAGACCCGGAGCTGCTTTCTGTTGAATAAATGTAATTTTGTGGTCAGAAATAAATGCTTGTGATATAGCAGGAGCTTTGAAAACAACGGCAAGCTGGAGCGATTACAAATTGCTCCATGTTGTACAAGTCAACAGCAGACATCAAAATTCCACGTGGAGGGCAAATTGATTTCGGCCCAGAGCTCTGCAGCTATTCAATAAAAGTCCTATTAAACCATTGTATGTAATGAACAATCCAGAGCAAATCTAATATTTTCAGTGGATAATTATTTTTAACATCCTCTCGGTAACCGCTGGTAGATTTCTTGGATGTTTACAGCTCGAACTCGGGCAGAGTGGGCCTTCCCAGCTGTCATTTGGCATCTCTGCCGGGGGACCCGCTCCAGGGACCCAGCTGCGTACATGGCTCCTGAACATGGGGCTCTGGCCTTGGGGTTCAGGTTGCCAAGGAAGGGTGCATGGGGTTTCTGAATCTCCCAGTGCCTGGGATGTAGTAGGTGCCTGGGAAATGTTTGTTGAATTGAGTTGAACTGAGTTGAAATGCACAAGACGAAGCTCTAAGAACCCCAGAATGACTTAGGAAAATGATATTGTGGCAAAGTTGACTCAAAACCTGAGGCTGAAGAGACCAGTGGGTTGCAGGTAAGGAAATTGAGGTCCCTTGTGATAGACCAATGTCAGCCCCCATGGGAGTCAGGACAGAGCTGGCACCCCGGGAAACCCCAGGACTTACCCAATTCACTTCCCGTTTTTGGAGATGGACTCTTGCTTTGTCACCCAGGCTGGAGTGTAGGGATGCGATTGCAGCTCACTGCCACCTCCGCCTCCCAGGTTCAAGTGATTCTCCTGCCTCAGCCTCTGAAGTAGCTGGGATTACAGGCACGCACCACCACACCTGGCTAATTTTTATATGTTTAGTAGAGACAGGGTTTCGTCATGTTAGCCAGGCTGGTCTCGAACTCCTCACTTCAAGTGATCCACCTGCCTCAGTCTCCCTAACTGCTGGGATTACAGGCGTAAGCCACTGTGCCCAGCCCCCATTTCACTCCTGTTCTGTTTTGGTTTGGTTTGGATTTTTTTTTTTTTTTTTTTTTTTTTTTTTTTGAGACAGTCTCACTCTGTCACCCAGGCTGGAGTGCAGTTGCACGATCACAGCTCACTGCAGCCTGGACCTCCTGGGCTCAAGCAGCCCTCCAGCCTCAGCCTCCTGAGTGGCTGGGACTACAGGTACACACCACTACACCCAGCTAATTTTTGCATTTTTTTTTTTGAAGAGATGAGGGCTTGCTACGTTGCCCAAGATGGTCTTGAACTCCTGGCCTCAAGCAGTCCTCCCACAAAGGCCTCCCAAAGTGTTGGGATTACAGGCATGAGCCACCACACCCAGCTCACTTCTGTTCTTGACAGCTTGCGAAGTGCATTCTTTGTCAGGGAGGCCACACTGGGAGAGTCGCCAAAGCGATCTTGTTGCTCATCTAGTGTTCCCACCCCCAGGATGCTCCCCTACCTTGCTCATGACAGGGCTGTAACCCTGTCCCCTTCCAGACCAAGAGCTTCTCAGGGAAGGTCTGTTCATTCATTGATTCATTAAATATTTGCGGAGCATGTATGCCAGGCTAGACCAGAACTAGACCCTGGTTAGTGGTGGTAGGTGAATGAATGTAGCCGTTGCCTTCATGAAGCTTAACAGTTTAGCAAGATCCGTATCCCCATGTGGCACAGTGCTTGGCGCTCTGTTAAGTGATGGTGAATGGGTGGATGGATTGGTGGACGGATGGGTGGATGGATTGGTGGACGAATGGGTGGATGGTGGGTGTGTGGGTGGATGGATGATTTGTTAGATAAATGGGAATGGATAGATGTTTGATTGCATGGAGGGAGGGTGAATAGGGGATAGATGGATGGATGATTGGATAGAAGGATGGATAGATAGATGATTGGATAGAGGGATGGATGGCTGGATGATTGGATAAAGGGATAGATGGATGGGTGATAGGATAGAGCTATGGATGGATGAAGGGAGAGATGGAGGGAGGGAGGGAAGGAGGGAGGGATGGATGGATGGATAACTGGATAGAGGGATGGATGGATGATTAGTCTAGAGGTAGGGAGGGAGGGAGGTATGGATGGATGGATGGATGGATGGATGATTAGAAAGCAGTATGTGTCTGTAAGAATAGATTGACTCTTACTCATTTTCGTCTCCTGGAGTAAAATCATCCAACTTGTAATGCTCAGTCATACAGTATTTATTTGACTATCGTGGAATTTAAATTTCTAGGGTATTTTATTTTCTGCAGATCTCCCTTCCCTTGGAAAAACTCAATATGGATGTTAATTAGGTTTTACTAAAGTTCCATCAATTTAATGCAGTCGTTCTTTAAATGAAACTGACACCAAGGACCACATGGCCAAAGGGAGCCCACGTTCCTGTGTGTGGTTCTGAGGAGGGAGCATAGGATGCAGTTTGATAACAGCTGAGAGCCCTGAGGAGTTTGTTGCTGGATGTGGAGTATTCCATGTCTCGTCCCTCCCCCAGTCTTTTTCCAGTTGTGTCACAACTCCCTTTGCTAATAATATTTTGCACAGCATTTTACATCTACAAAGCACCATTTCCATTATGTCGCTCACCCTTCGTCACCACCCTGTGCTGGGGGCATCATCATCATTCTGAGTTACCAACAGGAGGGATAGCAGACAGTCCAAGGGGCAAGGCAGGGACTCCCAGCTCCAGGCTCCAGCCTCTCCTCCCCTCCACCCTCTCCTGGTGCTGTCCTGAAATCTTTGGCTCCCTTGAAACTTGTTATGCCCGGGCAAATGCCACCCTTGTGCCACTGTATTCCCACCACCTCCAATGAGTGTCCCCCACCTGATGGGATCACACACTTGTCCAGCCACCTGCACAGAAAAGCCTCATGGACACAGCCCTGTGAGGTCAGAAATAGACCGAACAGGGTCACTCAGTTGGAAGGCATGGTAGTGTTAGAACCCAGGTGTTTGAACTCAGTCTAATATTCATTCCACTCTCTCACACACACATAAGGGCACATGACCACTATTAATCAAATTTTTAAAAAAAAATCAGCTGGGCACAATGGCTCATGCCTGTAATCCCAGCAATTTGGGAGGCCAAGGCGGGTGGATTACCTGAGGTCAGGAGTTTGAGACCAGCCTGGCCAGCATGGTGAAACCCAGTCTCTACTAAAAATACAAAAATTAGCTATGCATGGTGGCACACACCTGACATCCCAGCTACTCGAGAGGCTGAGGCAGGGGAATCACTTGAACCTGGGAGGCAGAGGTTGCCGTGAACTGAGATTGCGCCACTGCACTCCAGCCTGGGCAACAGAGCGAGACTCCATCTCAAAAATAAATAAATAAAGGGAATTTGACATAAAATCATTAATGTTGACTGTTTCAGCCTGGGTGACAGAGCGAGACTCTATCTCAAAAAAACAAACAAACAAACATGAGCTCCATGTCTGTTTCATCTGTTCCCCTCTAAGTATAAACTTCCTGAGCCTTCTAAGTCCAGGCAGGTGGGCCAGCGGTCACCGAGATCCCTCCTCGCTGGGAGATGGAATAGGCCTCCCCTGCTTTGCTGCTGTTCTTTGGCCTTGTCCCCTGCCTCTTTTCTTGGACCACCTACAAGGACCTAGAGGGACACAGTACTGGGAGCAGGAGCTGGGAAAGGCCTGCCATGGTTCACTGATAGTAAGAAATAGAGACTCACTCGGAGAAATTTCCTCTGAAACACAGCAGACTCAGCGCAGCCCTTTGAGCAGATGAAGGAGGCTGAGAAGAAGAGCATCCCTTCAGCAACAGCTGCGTGCCAGAAGCTTCGCTTACGTTCTGCCATTTCATCTGCACAGCAGCTCAGCCCGGAGGGGAGAGGAGTAAATGGGCCCAGAGAGATCAAGTAACTTCCTTGGAGCTTGTCAGCCTTGAGCTGAAACTTGGACTCTGATGTCGAACTCCGAAGCCCATGCTTATTCTGTAAAGCCTGAAGAGTGTCTTATAATTGATTTAGAAGTAGGAGAAGAGGGGGAACCTGTGAGATTACACTGTCTTCCAGCATAACAAGAAAAGAGAAACCAGTTGGATGCGGTGGCTCACACCTGTAATCCCAGGTGTGATGGAGAGGCCGAGGCAGGAGGATCACTTGAGCCCAGGAGTTTGAGTCCAGCTGGGGCAACATAGTGAGATCCCATCTCTACCAAAAAAAAAAACAAACAAAAAAAGAAAAACAGAAATCCATGAAATGATCCATGGGTACATAGGAAGGGAGAGAAACTGGTTCCTAGGGCTGTGGGAGGAATGACCGCAGGCCTGCCCTGGGAAAAAGCTTTGCTTTTCAGGGAGCCCCTTGATGTTTGGGGACTTGGGAGAGCAAGTCTGGCCCTGAGATGTGGGACCAGGCATCCCCACAGAGCACACATCAGCAGATAAGGACTGCCGCTCTAGGAACAGTCTTGTCCCAGCGCAGGCACGAGGAGGGCTCAGGAATCTGGCTGGGAGCATTCCTGCCGTCCCTACTGAGGAGCTGCCACTGTGGACCAGGACACCCCCATGATAGGAGCAGACTCCCGGGATGTAGACACTGCTTCCCTTTTCACACTGTCTCCTGAATTTTCTCCTGGGTTCCTGCTTAAAGGAGCAGAGAAAACCAAACTGACAAATCACTGATCTTGGAGTCAGATCTGGATTTGAATCCTGACATCATCATTTGCCAGCGTGACCTTGAATATCTCATGTCCGCTTCTCTGTCCCATCCATATAACAGGAAATCTCTCTCGCAGAGCAGAGACGTTATATGCACATGTTTAAAGATGATGGCATAAAAGCAGTGCTGGATGGGAGCTGGTAGCTAGTTATTGATTATAGGATCCTCTAGGTCCTTTAACTTCTTCAATAGCCGTACTCCCCAGGATTTAACCTTCTGGGGCTTTCCCTGTATCTCTGTCCCATCCACACTCCAGAGTAACCTCATCTGGGCCGTTTGGGGCTGGTGGTTCCAAATTTTTGCCTCTGGCCTGGGCCTGTCATCCAACGCCAGGCCTCCCTGGGGCTCCCACCTGTGGGTACCTCGCTAACTAATAATCTTCATTTCCCATGTAAACACAGGCATCTCCGTATGTCCCATTTCAGGAGAGGTAACCAGCCCCTAGTTGCCCTGGCCAGAACTCTGGGAGAAGCTATGTTCAGTATTAGATCCTGTGAATTCTTTTTATTATTATTATTATTATTATTTACTATTGTGTTGGGCTCTCGCTCTGCTGCCCAGGCTGGAGTGCATTTGTGTGATCATAGCTCACTGCAGCCTCAAATTCCCGGGCTCAAGTGATCCTCCCGCCTCAACCTCTCGAGTAGCTGGGACTATGGGCACATGCCACCACTCCCTGCTAAGACCCTGTGAATTCTATTTCCCTAACCTCGCTGGAATCGGCTCCCTCCTTCCCAGCAGTTGGCTTTCTCCCTCTCTTTCCTGGTCTGGTCTGTCTACCACCAGTTGCCATCCTGTCCTGAGTGATCGCTTCATTTCCCACCCTGATTGACATCCTCAGGGATTCCCCTTCAGCATAAGCTGCCTCCCCCGGGCGTGGTCCCTTGCATCTCCCTCCACAGGCTGGCCCCTGCCTGCCTCCTCACCTCACGTATCCCCAGTCACCTCCTCTGCTCCAAGGCACGGCAGGTACCTGCCCTTCTCTGAGCAGGCCACTTTGTTTGAACATGTCTCTGTGTCTTTGAATAGCCCTCCTCTCCCCACTGAAGCCTTCTGCCTCCCACCACGAATAAAGATGATCTTTGTCTTCTTTAAAACTTGCCCTAAGTTTGCAAAACACAGGATGTAGAGCAGCATCTAATAGCCTATCATTTGTGTTTGAAAAAAAAAAAAATAGGGCCGGGCGCAGTGGCTCATGCCTGTAATCCCAACACTTTGAGAGACTGACGCGGGCGTATCACCTGAGCTCAGGAGTTTGAGACCAGCCTGGCCAACATGTTGAAACCCCGTCTTTACCAAAATACAGAAAATTAGCCAGGCATGATGGTGCGCAACTGTAGTCCCAGCTACTTAGGGTAGGAAAATCAGAGGCAGCAGAATCGTTTGAACCTGGGAGGCAGAGGTTGCAGTGAGCCGAGATCGTGCCTCTGCACTCCAGCCTGGGTGACAGAGCGAGACTCTGTCTCAAAAAAAAAAAAAAAAAAAAAAAAAGGAACACAGTGCATGTCTATAGGTGCTTGTAAATGCATAAATACCTCTGGGAGGATGCCCAAGACTATCTTTACCTCCAGACCAGGCAGCTGGATGACAGGTGGATGTGGATGGGAGGAAGACCTACTTTTCACTGTCAACTTTGTTTTCGCTTTGCTTTTCTTTTTACAATTAAATGACTTTTAGTGTATTCACCAAGTCATGCAGCCATCACCCTAATTCCAGAACATTTTCGTCAGCTCAAAAAGAAACCTCATACTGGCCAGGCGCGGTGGCTCACATCTGTAATCCCAGCACTCTGGGAGGCCAAGTCAGGCAGGTCACTTGAGGTCAGGAGTTTGAGAACAGCCTGGCCAACATGGCGAAACCCCGTCTCTACTAAAAAAACGAAGTACAAAAAAATTAGCCAAGCGTGGTGGTGGGCGCCTGTAATCCCAGCTACTCAGGAGGCTGAGGCAGGAGAATCACTTGAACCTGGGAGGCAGAGGTTGCAGTGAGCCGAGATTGCACCACTGCACTCCAGCCTGGGTAACAGAGTGAGACTCTGTCTAAAAAGAAAGAAAGAAACGTAATACCCATTAGTGGTCACTCCTCATTTATCCCAACCCCAACCCTTGGCAACCATGAATCCCCCTTCTGTAGATTTGGCCATTCCCCCCATGTCTCTGTAGATTTGGCCATTCTTAACATTTCATATCAATGAGATCAAATAATATATTAGTTTTTTGTTCCCGGCTTCTTTTACTTAACCATGGTTTCGATATTCATCTATGCTGTAGCATATACCAGTACTTGCTTTCATTCTTTTTATGGCTGAATAATATTCCATTGTATGGATGTCCCATGTTTTATTTATCCAATTATCAGCTGATGGCCATTTGGAGTTTTTTTCCCCACTTTTTGGCTATTATGAATAATGCTTCTATGAACATCTATATACATAAGTTTTTGTGCAGGTAAACACTTTTGTCTTTCTTGCCTACCTAGGAGTAGAATTGCTGAGTAATAGGGTAACTCTATTTTTAACATTTTGAGGAATGGCCAAACTGTTTTCCAAGGTGGCTGTGTGATTTTACATTTCTGTCAGCAATGTAGGAGGGTTCCAATTCAATTTCTCGACATCCTTTCTAACACTTAGTATCATCTTTTTTTTTTGGAGACAGGGTCTCGCTCTGTTGCCCAGGCTGGAATGCGGTAGTGTGATCTCAGCTCAATGCAACCTCTGCCTCGCAGGTTCAAGCGATTCTCCTGCCTTGGCCTCCTGAGTAGCTGAGATTACAGGCACGTGCCACCATGCCCAGCTAATTTTTTTGTATTTTTAGTGGAGACAGGGTTTCACCATGTTGGCCAGGCTGGTCTCGAACTCCTGACCTCAGGTGATCTGCCTGCCTCGGCCTCCTAAAGTGCTGGGATTATAGGCGTGAGCCACCGCAGCCAGCCCCATTATCTGTCTTTTTGATGCTAGTCATCCCAGTGGATGTTGTGGTATCTCATTGTGGTTTTGATTTGCATTTCCCTAATGAGTATTGGCATTGAGCATCTTTTCATGTGCCTATTGGCCATTTGTATCTTTGGAGAAACATCTATTCATATCCTTTGCCCATATTCTAATTCAGTTACTTTTATTAAATATTTTTAATTTTTGTGGGGACGTATATATATATTTATGGGGTGGAGCACATGAGATGTTTTGATACAGGCATGCTACGTGTAATAATCTTATTATGAAAATGGAGTATCCATCACCTGAAGCATTTATCCTTTGTGTTACAAATAATCCGATTATACTTCTTTAATTGCTTTTAAATGTACAATTAAGTTATTGACTGTAATCACCCTGTCGTGCTATCAAATAATGGGTCTTAATTCATTCCTCCTGGCTTTTTTGGTACCCATTAACCATACCACCTTTCCAGCCCCACTACCCCTCCCAGCCTCTGGTAACCATCCTTCTACTTTCTATGTCCAAGAGTTAAAAATTGTTTTTATGTTTATATCCCACAAATATGTCAGAATATGAGATGTTTGTCTTTCTATGCCTGGCTAATTGTTTTTTTATTTAATGAGTTGTAAGAGGGCTTATATATTCTGGAGTATCTTTTCAAAACTTCCATTCTGTGGGTTGTCTTCTCACTTTTTTTTTTTTTTTTTTTTTTGAGACAGAGTCTCACCCTGTTGCCCAGGGTGGCTGCAGTGTCACGATCTCGGCTCACTGCAACCTGTGCTTCCCAGGTTTGAGCCATTCTCCTGCCTCAGACTCCTGAGTAGCTGGGATCACAGTTATGTGTGCCACCATGCCCAGCTAATTTTTGTATTTTTAGTAGAGACAGAGTTTCGCCATGTTGGCCAGGCTGGTCCCAAACTCCTGACCTCAGGTGATCCACCTGCCTCAGCCTCCCAAAGTGCTGGGATTACAGGTGTAAGCCACTGCACCCAGTCTCTCTTTTCAGTTTCTTGATAGCGTCTTTAGAAGCACAGAAGTTTTATATTTGATGAAATCCAATTTATCGATTTTTCTTTTGGTATTTGTGCTTTTGGCATCATACCTAAGAAACCATTGCCTAATCCAAGGTCATAAAGGTTTACACCTGTGTTTTCTTTTAAGAGGTTTTATAGTTTTAGCTCATACATTTTGGTCTTTGATTTATTTTGAGTTAATTTTTGCATATGGTGTGAGGTAGGGATCAAACTTTGCTCTTTTGCATGTGGATATCTGGTCGTCCCAGCAACATTTGTTGAAACACTGTTCTTTTACCCTTGAATTGTCATGTCACTCTTGTCAAAAATCAGTTGATCATAATATGAGGGTTCCTTTCTGGGCTGTATTGATCTGTATGTTTATCCTTATGCCCCTACCAGTTCAGGTCAATGTAGTTTTGTATTTAGTATTGAAATTGGGAAGTGTGACTCCTCCAACCTTGTTTCCTTTTTCAAAATTATTTTGGTTATTTGGGGTCATTGCATTTTCATATGAATCTTAGAATCAACTTGTCAATTTCTGCAAAGAAGCCAGCTGGGTCTAGGCACAGGGGCTCTTGTCTGTGATTCTAACACTTTGGGAGGCCAAGACGGGAGGATCACTTGAACCTAATAATTCAAGACCAGCCTGGACAATATGATGAGATCTCATCTCTACAAGAAAAAAGTTAAAGATTAGCCAAGCATGGTGGCGCGTTCCTGTAGTCTCAGTTACTCAGGAGGCTGTGGCAGGAGGATCACTTCAGCCTGGGAATTGGAGGTTGCAGTGAGCTGAGGTTGTGACAGTGCACTCCAACCAGAGTGACAGAGTGAGACCCTGTCTCCAAAAAAAAAAAAAAAAAAAAGCCAGCTGGAATTTTGATAGGCATTACCTTGAATGTGTAAATCAACTTCGTGACTATTGCCATCTTAAAAATATTAAGTCTTCCAATCCATAAGCATTGGCCATCTTTCCATTTAGTTTAGTGTCTTTCAGCAGTGTTTTGTGGTTTTTAGAGCACAAGTTTTGTATTTCTTTTGCCAAATTTATTCGTAAGTATTTTATACTTTTTGTGATGCTATTATAAATGGATTTTTTTTTACTTTCACTTCCAGATCATTTATTGCAAACATGTAGAAAGACAAATGATTTTTTTACAGGGATACTTTGTTGCATTGAGCTTCACTTTTTTATGCTTTGAAGATAGTGTGTTTCTTCACAAATGGAAGTCTGTAGCAACCCTGAGTCAAACAAGTGTGTCAGCATTATTTTTCCAACTGCAGGTGCTCACTTCCTTTCTCTTTGTCACATTTTGGTAATTCCCACAATATTTCCAATTATTCACTATTATTATATCTGATATGGTGATCTGCAGTCAGGGAGCTTTGATATTACTATCGTAATTGTTTGGGGACACCACAAACTGTGCCCCATATAAGATGGCAGACTTAATTGATAAATATTGTGTGTGTTCTGACTACTCCACCAACCAGCTGTTTCCCATCTCTTCCTGTCTTTGGGTTTCCCTATTTCTTGAGACACAACAATATTGAAATTAGGCAAATTAATAATCCTGCAATGGCCTATTAAGTGAAAGGAACAGTCACATGTCTCTCACTTTAAGTCAAAAGCTAGAAATGATTAAGCTCAGTGAGAAAGGCATGTTGAAAGCTGAGGTAGGCTAAAAGCTAGACTTCTTGCACCAGTTAGCCCAGTCATTAGTGCAAAGGAAAAGTTCATCAAGGATATGAAAAGTGCTGCTCCAGTGAACACATGAATGATAAGAAAGCCTTATTTCTGATAGGGAGAAAATTTTGGTGGTCTGCATAGACGATCAGACCAGCCACAACATTCTCTTAAGCCAAAGTCTAATTCTCTTAATTGGGTCTTAATTGTCTCAAGCCAAAGCCCTGACTCTTCAATTCTATGAAGGCTGACAGAGGTGGGGAAGCTACCGAATAAAAGTTGGAAGCTAGCGGAGGTTGGTTCATGATGTTTAAGGAAAGAATTTATCTCCATAATACAAAAGTGCAAAGTAAAGCAGCAAATGCTTTGGTGGAAGCTGCAGCAAGTTATCCAGAAGATCTAGCTAAGATAATCAATGAAGATGATGGCGCTACACAACAGATTTTCAATGTAGGTAAAATAACCTTCTCTTGGAAGAAGATATAATCTAGGACTTGCATAGGTAAAGAGAAGTCAGTGTCTTGTCTTTAAAGCTTCCAAATGCAGGCCGACTCTCGTTAGGGGATAATGCAGCTGGTGACTTGAAGTTGAAGCCATTGCTCATTTACCATTTGGAAAAATCCTAGGGCCTTCAGAATTAAGCTACACCTACTCTGCCTGTGCTCTAGAAATGGAATAATAAAGCCTAGATCACAGCATCTGTTTATAGCATGGTTTACTGAATATTTTAAGCACACTGTTGAGACCTACTGCCCAGAATAAAAAAAGCTTCTTTTCTTTTTTGAGACAGTCTTGCTCTTGTCACCCAGGCTGAAGTGCAATGGCATGACTTCAGCACACTGCAACCTCTGCTTCCCAAATTCAAGTGATTCTTCTGCCTTAGCCTCCTGAGTAGCTGGGATTACAGGCTCCCACCACCATGCCCGGCTAATTTTTGTATTTTCAGAAGAGATGGGGTTTCACTATGTTGGCCAGGCCAGTCTTGAACTCCTGACCTCGTGATCCGCCTGCCTCAGCCTCCCAAAGTACTGGGATTACAGGCATGAGCCACCACACTCGGCTGATAAAAAGATTTTTTGTTTTTTGTTTTTTGTTTTCTGGTTTTTTTTTTTTTGAGACAGAGTCTCGCTCTGTCACCCAGGCTGGAGTCTAGTGGTGCGATCTCGGCTCACTGCAACCTCTGCCTCCTGGGTTCAAGTGATTCTCCTGCCTCAGCCTCCCGAGTAGCTGGGATTACAGGTGTGTGCTACCACGCCTGGCTAATTTTTTGTATTTTTATTAGAGATGGAGTTTCACCGTGTTAGCCAGGACGGTCTCGATCTCCTGACCTCGTGATCCGCCCGCCGCAGCCTCCCAAAGTGCTGGGATTACAGGCATGAGCCACCGCGCCTAGCCAAAAGGTTCTTTTCAAAATATGACTGCTCATTGACAATGTACCTGGTCAACAAGAGCTCTGGTGGAGATGTACAAGATGAATGTTGTTTCCATGCCTGCTAACACAACCTGCATTCTACAGCACATGGATCAGGGAGTAATTCTGACACTCAAGTCTTATTTTTTAAGAAATACATTTTGTAAGGCTATAGCTGCCATAGATGGTGATTCCTCTGATAGATCTAGGCAAATTAAATAGAAATCCTTTCCTTCTGGAAAGGAGTCACCATTTTAGATTCCATGAAGAACATTTGTGATTCATGGGAGGGGGTTGAAATAGCAACATGAACAGGAGTTTGGAAGAAATGGATTCCAACCCTCATGGATGACTTTGAGGGGTTCAAGGCTTCAGTGGAGGAAGGAACTGCAGATGCAGGGGAAATAGCAAGAGAACTAGAATTAGAAATGGAGCCTGAAGATGTGACTGAATTGCTGCAACCTCATGATCAAACTTGAATGGATGAGGGGTTGCTTCTTATGATGAGCAAAGAAAGTGGTTTCTTGAGATGGAAACTACTCTTGGTGAAGATGCTGTGAATATTGTTGAAATGACAACAAAGGATTTAGAATATTCCATAAACTGAGTTGATAAAGCAGTGACTGGGTTTGAGAGGATTGACTCCTATTTTTTAAGAAGTTCTACTGTGGGTAAAAATCTATCAAACAGCAATGCATGATACACAGAAATCTTGTGTTAATGAAAGAGTCAATCAACCTAGCCAATTTCATTGTTGCCTTAACAAATTGCCACAGTCACCCCAAGCTTCAGTAACCACAACCCTGATCAGTCTAGCAGCCATCCAACACCAAGGCAGGACTCTCCACCAGCAAAAAGATTACAACTCCCTGAAAGCTCAGATAATCGTTAGCATATTTTGGCAATAAAGCATTTTTTAATTAAGATATGTACATTTTTGAGACATAGAGCTATTACATACTTAATAGACTATGATACAAACATAACTTTTATATTCACTGGAAAACCAAAAAATTTATGTGACTTGCTTCATTGCAATATTTGCCCTTTTTGTCATATTTGCCTTTTTTGTTCTATTTTTGAGACAGTCTCCGTCACTCAGGCTGGAGTACAGTGGCACAATCTCGGCTCACTGCAACCTCCACCTCCAGGGTTCAAGCGATTCTCATGCCTCAGCCTCCCGAGTAGCTGGAATTAACAGGCATGTGCCACTACACCTGGCTAATTTTTTTTTTGTATTTTTAGTAGAGACAGGGTTTCACGATGGTGGCCAGGCTGGTCTCAAACTCCTGACCTCAGGTGATCTGCCTTTCTCAGCCTCCCAAAGTGCTAGGATTACAAGCGTGAACCACCGTACCTGGTCTGTTTTTACTTTCTTATGGTGGTCTGGAACCAAACCTGCATTATCTTTGAGGTATACCCGTATATTGATCTTGCACTGTGCAAGTCTTGCTGAATGTGTATGTTTTTATACGTCTACAGTTTTTTTATTGTACACATATATTATCTACTCACAACAATGGTGATGTAAAAATCTCAGGTAGGCATTTATCCCCTAAGAAGCCTGCCCCACACCCCCACCGGGATTTACCCGAGGGAGGTAGGAGAGGGGAGCATTACCCCATCTTAAACTTTTTGGGAGCAGCAGTAGGAATCTGTGTCTCCCATAGGCTGGAATAGAACATAGCCTAGCACATCTTAGCCTCCTTAAATGACTTTATTGACAGAATGAAGGAAGAAGTGAAGCGGGGGTGAGCAAGCAGCCAGCACCTCCTTCCTCTGAAGAGCCTGCTGCAGGCAGGTTTCCCTGTTGTCTAAGCTGTGATCTGCTGTCCTGGAGCATTTACCTGCTCATGCTGGTTTTGCACTGTGGGGAGAGAGAAGACAGCTAATCTTTCTTCCCCAAGACAGCCTTTCAGATAGATGTTGACAGCCAGAATGGCAGATGTACTTGTAAGGGCTTTGTAAACTCAAGGAGAATAGAAATGCTTGTTGCTGTTTTTATCATCTTGGCTTTTAATCTTGTGCTGTCCCCTGCCACAAATCTCCTCTATGGATCCCACACCCTTTCTCCAAGCCAGCGGCTTCTTCGGGGCCTCTCTAGTTTTCCTCTTAGAAACTTTACTAAGTGGGGCTGGGTACAGTGGCTCACACCTGTAATCCCAGCACTTTGGGAGGCCAAGGCGGGTGGATCACTTGAGGTCAGGAGTTCGAGACCAGCCTGGCCAACGTGGTGAAACCCCATCTACTAAAAATACAAAAATTAGCCGGGCGTGGTGGCAGGTGCCTGTAGTCCCAGCTACTCGGGAGGCTAAGGCAGGAGAATCACTTGAACCCGGGAGGTGGAGGTTGCAGTGAGCTGAGATCGTGCCACCTCACTCCAGCCTGAGTGACAGAGTGAGACTTCATCTCAAAAAAAAAAAAAAAAAAAAAAAAAAAAATTTAAAACCCTCAAGATTTGGCCTGCGTACGTGTCTGTTTTGGACAGCATCCGGCTCAGTCTTAGCTGACTTCTAGTGTTTAATGTGGCCCTTCAAACCATGCTTTGCTCTTGAAAACATTCTACAGCCAGACTTCGAGTGAGACAAAACTACCCTATCATATCCCTGCAGTTTTGTTGATTTTTATTGTCCTATAGTCCGACAGAGCTCATTGATTTGAAAATTCTTTTAATGGCCTGTGTTTATTTCTAAATCATTAGCTTGTAAACTCCCAGGGCATAGAGGCTAGTGGATTGTTCTTGAATATGTCGTCTTCACTGTGGTCTTAAATGTTGCTTAGGGGCCAGCAACAGTGGCTCACGCCTGTAATCCCAGCACTTTGGGAGGCCGAGGTGGGCGGATCATGAGGTCAGGGGATCGAGACCATCCTGGCTAACATGGTGAAACCCTGTCTTTACTAAAAAAATACAAAAAAAGTAGCTGGGCGTGGTAATGGGCGCCTGTAGTCCTAGCTACTTGGGAGGCTCAGGCAGGAGAATGGTGTGAACCTGGGAGGCGGAGCTTGCAGTGAGCCGAGATCCGCGCCACTGCACTCCAGCCTGGGAGACAGAGCGAGACTCCGTCTCAAAAAAAAAAAATGTTGCTTAGGGTCCTGGTCCTCCAGGACTTTCCACATCTTGGCTTCCTGCTTGATTTGATCACGACGGGGAATAACCTATGGTGTGGTGGAAAGAAAGGTGCTGACTTTGGATTTATTAGCGAAGGTTAGTGATGTTGACCCGGTTTCTATCCAGACGGTGTCAGATACTTGATGTAGGAGGTTCCCACATTTATAATCACAACAGCTCAACAAGGAGGGAGTTACTACCCTCACTTAATGGACGAAGAGATCAAGGCTTCAGTATATATATACACACACACATATATACATATATATATACACACACACACACTTTGCTGCCCAGTCCTGGAGTGCAGTGGCATGGTCTTGGGTCACTGCAACCTCCACCTTCTGGGTTCAAGCAATTCTCCTGCCTCAGCCTCCCAAATAGCTGGGATTACAGGTGCCTGCCACCACACCTGGCTGATTTTTTGTATTTTTAGTAGAGATGGGGTTTCACCATGTTGGCCAGGCTGGTCTTGAATTCCTGACCTTGTGATCTGCCCACCTCAGCCTCCGAAAGCACTGGGATTACAGGTGTGAGCCACCGCGCCTGGCCTTTTTTTTTTTTTTTTTTTTTTTTGGAGACAGACTCTCACTGTGTCTCACTCTAGCCCAGGCTAGAGTGCAGTGGCATGATCTCAGCTCACTGCAACCTCCGCCTCCAGGGTTCCAGTGATTCTCCTGCCCCAGCCTCCCCAGTAGCTGAGATTACAGGTGTCCACCACCATGCCTGGCTAATTTTTGTATTTTCAGTAGAGACAGGTTTCACCATGTTGGCCAGGCTGGTCTTGAACTCCTGACCTCAGGTGATCCATCCGCTTTGGCCTCCCAAAGTGCTGGGATTTACAGGCGTGAGTCACTGTGCCCAGCCAAAGACTTCAGCATTTAAGTAACCTGCCTCCCGGTCACCCAGCCAGTGTGTGCTGGAACTAGGATTCAAACCCAAGTCTGTCTTTTGATCAAACCACACACTCTTTCCATTGACCATGTGGCCCCCAGCCCCAGTGCGCAATGCTGGATGTTATCATATCCCTAGGAGGGGCCAGGAGCCAGGGTCCAAGTAACTTGGTGGGTTTCTGCGTCTGAGAAATGAAGCTGGTGAGACGGCGGTTCCTTCACTGTTTTCCAAGGGCTGCCACGGCTTTGATCTTGACAGCAACCAAGATGTATCTCCCCACTTTGCAGATGATAAAACTGAGGCCCAGAGAGGTTAATTCAATGGTTCAGGCAGAGCACCTGTTTTATATTGGAGCTGGAAATCAAACCCTCATGTGCCAACAGCATGCCCAGGCTCTTGGCTGTGTGTGGCGTGGACTTGCCTACCACAAGGGCATGGCCAGGCCCCTGTGGTGCAGTGGAGAGATGAGCCTTTTTTATTTCAAAATACACAGCACTTCTTGGCCGGTCACAGTGGCTCATGCCTGTAATCCCAGCACTTCGGAAGGCTGAGGCGGGTAGATCACTTGAGCTCAGGAGTGAGCCACTGTGCCCGGCACTGTATGTTACTCTCTTAGAGATATGGCCAACTCTTGAGATCTGTAACCATCAGCTTTTACTAGATTATGCTGCAGTAACAAACAAACTGCTACAAATCTCAGTGGCCTGTGGCAACCAAAGATCATTTCTTGTTCATGTGTCATGTTGACTAGGGGCTGGCTGTGACTGTGCCCCAGCCCCATGGGTGGTCCTCATTCTAGGATCTCAGTGGAGGAAGTAGGTCCTATAAGGTCCTTGCAGCAGAGGGAGGGAGCACACTGGCTCTTAAATCTTAATGCTCAGATAAGACACCATCACTTACATACCATTGGCCAAAGCATTTCATGTGGCTATGCCTGACATCACTGAGGAGGGAAAGCACCCAGGGGGAAGTTGCTGTTACACCACAAGTCACGTGGCAGTGGGCAGAGATGTGTGATGCCTCCTCCAGGGAGCCTAGATGGTAGTTGGGAGCGGCAGCAGCATATTCCATGTGACTCCGGGAACCCACAGCACAGCCGTGCTGGCACTCACATGGTTGGGCACTTTCTCACCCCTTCCATATCTCAGAGATCTGGTGGATTTCTATGAACTTGTTTTCTAAACCTAGACTGAGTTTTTATACTATCATAAGCAGATACTGATTGAGAGCTAGATTAAAATACCTTCCTATAGACATTTGTCTTTCTCTTATTTTATTTGAGACAGGGTCTCACTGTCACCCAGGCTGGAGTGCAGTGGTGCAATCATAGCTCATTGGAGCCTTGACCTCCTGAGCTCAAGGGATCCTCCCAAAGAGGTGGGACCACAGGCATACACCACCACACCCACCCAGCCAATTTTTTATTTTTTGTAGAGACAGGATCTTGCTATACTGCCCAGGTTGATCTCGAACTCCTGCACTCAAACGGTCCTCCCACCTTGGCCTCCCAAAGTGCTGGGATTATAGGCGTGAGCCACTGCACTACACATTTGTCTTTAAATGTAACACTTAGCCAGGTGCGGTGGCTCATGCCTGTAATCCCAGCACTTTGGGAGGCCGAGGCGGGCGGATCACCTGAGGTCGGGAGTTCAAGACCAGCCTGGCCAACATGGAGAAACCCCGTCTCTATTAAAAATACGAAAATTAGCTGGGCATGGTGGCAGGCACCTGTAATCCCAGCTACTCAGGAAGCTGATACAGAAGAATCTCTTGAACCTGGGCGGGGAGGTTGCAGTGAGCCAAGATCGCACCATTGCACTCCAGCCTGGGTGACAGAGCGAGATTCCATCTCTAAATAAATAAATAAATGTAACACTACATTAAAAAAAAAAAAAAACTCAACCTTATGAAAGTGATGTTGCTGAAAACATAACCGTGGAATCCAGTAGCAGCCATTAGTGCAGATGTGCGGGTCACTGCAGGAAGACAGCTGGAGAGCGCTGTTGGGTGTGTACAGTGGAGAAAGACACCTCCCAGGAGCTACTGCCAGCCAAGTGGCTGTCATCATCTCACAGCACACAAAACAGATGCTTACTACACAGAGAACTCTTTACATATTAAGTATTTCCTTTTCTTTTTTTTTTTTTTTTTTTTTGAGACGGAGTCTCACTCTGTCACCCAGGCTGAAGTGCAATGGCACGATCTTGGCTCACTGCAAGCTCGGCCTCCCGAGTTCACGCCATTCTCCTGCCTCAGCCTCCCAAGTAGCTGGAATTACAGGCGCCTGCCACCACACCCGGCTAATTTTTATAGTTTTAGTCAAGAGAGACGAGGTTTCACCATGTTGGCCAGGCTGGTCTCGAACTCCTGACCTCAAGTGATCCACCCACCTTGGCCTCCCAAAGTGCTGGGATTACAGGCGTGAGCCACCGTGCCTTGTCAAGAACCCTTTACATATTGAGCATTTTCATAAATATTTAAACCTGGATTCCTGAACCCTTGGGTCACATCTGCAGACCATGCAGTTGGCCATTGCGGAAGATATTAAAAGCATATTAAACACCCACTGTGCGTGCCCGTGGTCGGGAGGAAAAACAGTTGATGCTACAGCTTAGTTTTCCAGGAATTCAGTATCCCTGAGTCAGGCAGCCTTATCTGTCATCCTAGAACTCCAGGACAGCCCCAGGTGGTGGTGGGAGGGGCCGCGGCTGGGAGATGGAGCTGCTCTGAGCCTGCAGATCAGGGTAGCATTCCTGGGAGGCGCCTTCCAGGCGGAGGGGAAATTGCTCATGTGTTCTGGGAACTGGGAGTGACTGGGTGTGGCAGGAGTGTGAGGCATGGCAGGAGGTGAGCCTGAAAAAGAGGCTGATCCCTCAGAGCAGGACAGGTTTTACCCAAGGCCGCAGGCCAGTGTCTAACCGTCTCTAGATCCGTCCTGGTTTAGCTTCTTCCAAATAGTTTTGTGTCTGTGTGAGAGTGTGTGTGAAATGGAGTTTTGCTGTGTTGCCCAGGTTGGTCTTGAACTCCTGGGCTCAAGCGACTCTCCCACCTTGGCCTCCCAAAGTGCTGGGATTACAGGCATGAGCAACGGTGCCGGCTCTAAATGGTTTTAAGGGCATGGTACCTACCTCAAGCTAACGTGCAGGCAGGCACGAGGGAGCTGGAACTCTAGCCTAGGATTCTCTCTTCAGCAATTCTTGCCTTAAGACCTCGCCTTAGACGTTTGCTCATTCACAGATCCCTCCCCTTCTCAGAGGGAGCTGTGTTACCAAGCCTTGGCTTGCACCTTCAAGGCATGCAGTGGATGGGCTGAGCTCCCTGCAGGGAGTCAGGCGGGTGTGTGGGGGGCATGAAGGTGAGCAGGACACTGTCCCTTCCTCCCTCCCACGGATGCTCTTCCTGGCTGGTAGCCATGTGGACACCTGGGGGGAAGCTGTTCTGTGTGGCAGAGTCACTGTGTTGTGTCTGGTACTGGGGCCCTTGCCAGGGTAGGTCAGTGACTCGTCCAGCCCCTGGAGGCTGCTGCTGTCCCCTCCTCGTGCAGATGAGGTGGGGCTGGCAGTCAAAGCCCAGGTTCCCTCCCTCCCTCTAGACTCAGAACAGCCCAGGAACCCAGCTCGAGGTCTGGAGGAAGTGATGTGTGCATTGGGTCTTGCAGCATAGATAGGTTTTGAGTGGACGGAGAGGTTAGCGAAGGGTGTTCCAAGTAAGCAAAGCACGGAACTAGGAAGTCACTGGCTGCAGCAGGGAAGTCACACGAAGGGACAACCTACCACAGACTGGGTGAGCTGCAGAGGGAGGATGGACTAAACTCCAACTTCAGGGTCATTCTGGTTGTTTTTTTTAAAGACAGGGTCTCACTTGGTCATCCAGGCTGGAGTGCAGTGGCTCAGTCATAGCTCACTCCAGCCTTGAACCCCTGGGCCCAAGCGATCCTCCCACCTCAGCCTCCGAGGAGCTGGGACTACAGGCGTGTACCACCGTGCCTGTCTAATTTGTATTTTTTTGTAGAGATAGGGTCTCACTATGCTGCCCAAGCTGGTCTTGAATTCCTAGGCTCAAGCCCTCCTCCCACCTCAGTTTCCCAAAGTGCTGGGATTACAGGTGCATGCCACCATGCCCAGCTAATTTTTATTTTTGGTAGAGATAGGGTCTCACTCTGCTGCCCAGGCTGGTCTTAAACTCCTGCCTCCATTTCCTAAATTGTTGGGATTACAGGCCTGAGCCACTGCGCCCAGCCTTGAGGCCCATTCTTGTCTGCGGAGCGGAGGGGACTTTATCATTTAGAAAAGGATCTTTTAAGTCATCTCTTTTAAGAAACCTCATGGTCCATTTGCATACTGAATTCATTAAACTCATCGGCCTGACCGTGTTCCTCAGGACTGGGCTGGAATTTCCCTGTGTTAGTGGAAGAGGGCACGGGGAGAGGACTGAGAGTCGTGGTCCCTGTGATGCAGCTCTGATGAGTGGAGGAACACTGGGGTTTTTGGTTTTTATGCCGGTTTATATAAAATGACATGGATACACGTGGAGTGGTTTTTTTTTTTGTTTTGTTCTGAGATGGAGTCTCGCTCTGTCGCCAGGCTGGAGTGCAGTGGCGTGATCTCGGCTCACTGCAACCTCCGCCTCCTGGGTTCAAGCAATTCTCCTGTCTCAGCCTCCTGAGTAGCTGGCATTACAGGCCCCTGCCACCATGCCCAGCTAATTTTTGTATTTTTAGTAGAGACACAGGGTTTCACCATGTTGACCAGGCTGGTCTGCATCTCCTGACCTTGTGATCCACCTGCCTTGGCCTCCCAAAGTGCTGGGATTACATGTGTCAGCCACCACGCCCGGCTCAGTGGAGTGGTTTTAAAACCCCGATGTCCACGGGGCTGGTTCCTTCTGCTGGCTGTAGGGGAGAATCTACTGTGTCCCTGTCCCAGCTTCTGGTGGTTTCCTGGTCATCTTCTTTGTAGATCATCAGCCCAGTCTCTCCTTCATCGCTCTGTGACATCCTACCTGTCTACATGTCTGTTTCTGTGTCCAGGTTTCTCCTCCTTATTGGATCCAACTGGACGAGGGCCCAGGCTAATGACCTTGCCTTACCTTGATCACCTGCAGAGACCCTAGCTCCAAATAAGGTCACCTTCACAGGTATTGGGGGTCAGGACTTCATCATCTTTCAAGAGACACAATTCAACCCATTATAGCCCCGAAGTGTGCCGTGCAAATTACCAAACCCCACATCCTGGGGAATAACCCAAACAGGAGACAGGAGGACAGAGTTCAGGATCCTTCCAGATCCCAGCCCTTGCCTCCAGGAGACGCAGCCACCCGGTACCCTGAGTCGGAATACCTCGGAAGTGAGGGGCCCTCCCTAGGCAGATCCTAAGCCAGAAAGAGAAGCCTCTGTGTGGCCATCAAGCGGTACGGACAGCAGCCAGGGTGTCTGCCCAGCTTCCTGGACAGACTCTGCTACCCACCTGCCTCTCTTAGAAGAGCCCCAGGGAGTGTTCCAATTCATCTGGAGAAGCAACTCCAAATCCGTTGCTTACTCTAGACATCTATAATATGTGGGCTTAGGTACAGTTGAAACAGTGCCATTTAGACAGTTCCCAAAATTTGTAATAGATATTGAGAAAGATACATGATACGACAGGGAAAGAAAACACAACACACTATCTTACGTATAGGCTGATTTCAAGTACGTACGTACACACACGCGTTTTAAGCAGCTTGATTGAGATATAATTCACATACCATATAATTCACCCATTTAAAGTCTGGAGTTCATTGACTTTTAGGATATTCACAAAGTTGCACAGCTGTCACCACAGACAATTGTAAAATGTTTTCATCACCCCAAAAGGAAATCCCACACCCTTCAGTTGGCATCCACCAGCCCCTCCTTCCCACCCACCCCCAGTATGAGACCACTCTTAATGTATAATACATCTGTCTCTTGTTTGCCTGTGTGTCTGCATTTCATGTAACTTTTTTTTTTTTTTTTTTTTTTTGAGACGGAGTCTTGCTCTGTTGCCAGGCTGAAGTACAGTGGTGTGATCTCAGCTCACTGCAGCCTCCACCTCCGGAGTACAAGTGAAGCAATTCTCCTGCCTCAGCCTCCTGAGTAGCTGAGATTACAGGTGCACGCCACCATGCCCGGCTAATTTTTGTATTTTTAGTAGAGATGGGGTTTCATCATCTTGACCAGGCTGGTCTTAAACTCTTGACCTCATGATCTGCCCACCTCGGCCTCCCAAAGTGCTGGGATTACAGGTGTGAGCCACCGCACCTGACCACAACTCTATTTTTTTTTTTTTTATAATTAGGAAAAAAAATAGAAATAAAGACCTGATAGTCTGACTCCTGCTGGTGAGTGGAGGATTTTAATTATACTTTTAAATTTTTTTTCTATATTTTTGATATTTTTCTGATCACACAATGAGCATGAGTTGCTAATAATGGGGGAGGGGGTTATTTTAAAAACAAGGCATGGTCTTGTCATATTAATAGTCCTTGTAGGCAAGGCATGGTGGCTCATGCCTGTAATCTCACCTGACCCCTGAGGTCAGGAGTTCAAGACCAGCCTGGCCAACATGACGAAACCCCGTCTCCACTAAAAATACAAAAAAAAAATTAGCTGGGCATGGTAGCACACTCCTGTAGTCTCAGCTACTTGGGAAGCTGAGGCAGGAGAATTGTTTGAACCCGGGAGGTGGAGGCTGCAGTGAGCTGAGACTGCGCCACTGCACTCCAGCCTGGGCAACAGAGCGAGCCTCCATCTCAAAAAAAAGTCCTTGCATATTGTTCTGAAACTCTACTCAACACCAAATTCACAACCTTGTTTTTTGTTGTTGTTGTTGTTGTTGTTTAATTTGAGACAGGGTCTCGCTGTGTTGCCCAGGCTGGAGTGCAGTTGTACGAACACAGCTCACTGCAGCCTCGAACTCCTAGGCTCAGGCAGTCCTCCCACCTCAGCCTCCCAAGTAGCTGGTATTACAGGTGCATTGCCACCCCGCCCAGCTAATTTTTTTGTTTTTTGTAAAATTTTTATTTTTAAATTTTAATTTGTAGATAGCTCATTATTTTGCCCAGGCTGGTCTTGAACTCCTGGGCTCAAGCCATCCTCCTGTCTCTGGCTCCCAAAGTGCTATGATTACAGGCGTGAGCCACCACACCTGGCCCAGAATCACAGCCTTATCTTATCGGGTTGAGGGGGGTGGAAATGTGTCTGAGTTCCAAACAATTGACTTCAAATTGGAATCTTGGTGCACAGCTTGTTAGAAGTTGGAAATGCTTGCATTGCACTAGGCTGCTATGCGTTCGATTTTCTAGGCCCAGCTCCCGCTAGCCATCGTCCCCCAGTTCTGAGCGCCCCACATCCTTAATCAGGAGACCTCTCTCAGCCCTTAACAAACTGCCCGGTGGCTCAGGTGAGAGGCTCTGTAATTAAACCGCATCCTTTGCCTCTGTAATAACATCGGAGACAGCATAGTTCTAGGAGGGGACAGACGGAATATATAATTTCCTGTCCTTTGCCTGAGCCAGTATGACATTGGTACATGTGCAGTCTTGCGTGTTTCGGCTGTAAAGTGCGATCTGTTGTCTCAGCAAGTGTGTAGGTAAGCTAAATATTCTAACAAGTCAGTCCAACCATGGCAGGCTCTTTGAATATGCGTCCAGCATAGTTGATGAACAGACGTCTACACTAGAGGAAACTGGCTCAGCTAGTCAGTTCACAAAACAAACCAATCCTGGCCACCATCGCAAAACCTTGCCAGTTGCCTAATCTGGAATCCCCGGGACCGTCCTCGATTCACCTGGTTCTTCTGGGCCTCACGTCAACTGTGTGTGTCGCTGATCTCTCCAGCCGCCCCCTCCTCCTCCTCAACACCCACAACCACTGCCCAGCGCATCTCACTCGGATGAAAGCAGTGACGTCCGAGGGGTCTCTTCCTCCCTGCCCCCTCCTGTGCTCTTTCCACCCTGACCGCTGCTCAGGTGATGAGGGTCTCCCTGCACCATGCACCCTTGTGCCCCTCAAAATCTCACCCCACTTGATTGTCCAGCTGCGTCACCCACAGCTCCTGCATATGTATCCGCGTTCCCACCTGGCAGGCTCTTGTGGGTCCCCTATGCCCCATGGTGTGTTGTAGCCGTGTTGGTGGACTCCTAATCTGGACTCCAGGAATAGAGCACAAGCTGACATGCAAATGAGTGTCTTAAAACAGAACACATAGGCCAGACGCAGTGGCTCATGCCTGTAATCCCAGCACTTTGGGAGGCTGAGGCAGGCAGATCACCTGAGATCAGGAGTTTGAGACCAGCCTGGCCAACATGATAAAACCTCGTCTCTACTAAAAATACAAAAATTAGTCTGGCATGGTGGTAGGCACCTGTAATTCCAGCTACTTGGGAGGCTGAGGGCAAGAATCGCTTGAACCTGGGAGGCAGAGGTTGCAGTGAGCTGAGATCGTGCTACTGCACTCCAGTCTGGGCGATAGAGCAAGACTCTGTCTCAAAAAAAGGAGAATTTTATGAAATTCTTTGCTCCCGGGATTTGAATGTGTTCGTCCATTTACATGCAGCATCTTACCCGTCCACCTGGGTGAAATGCTTTTTAAGACTCTGCTCTAAGGTCACAACTTAACTGCCTGAAGTTCCCTTCTCCATGTCCCCAGGGATTTAATTACTTGTTAATTACATACCTGTTTCCCTCCTAGACCCTGAGCTTCTGGGGGTAGGAACTGTCTCTTCCCACCCACCTCTGATCCCCAGCAGTGTCTAGCACATGGCCGAGGCTCTTAAGTCAGCATTTGGAGAAGACAAAAGACCAGGAAGGGCACGCCAAACCATTCTCTATGGAAGACCCACCCAGTGTTCCCTGCTGTATAGTGAATGGCTCCATACTCCCAAATCTCTGCTCCTCCCTTGTTTACCTTCATGAACAGGGTCCTTTTGTGTTTGCAGGCATTTCCTCTAAGAGACTGAAGCCCAGTTGTCAAGCATCTCCCTTGCTACGGGAATTCACTAGATGTGTAATGCTTTGTAAATTACCTCTTGACAAATGTTGAGCTCTTTGTTTTTCTTTTCTTTCTTTCCTTCCCTTTCAGATTGATGCACTGAGTAAAAGAAGCAAGGAAGCTGAAGCAGCTTTCTTGAATGTCTACAAAAGGTTGATTGACGTCCCAGGTAAGCCCCGGCAGTAATGGCCCACCAGTCGGGGGCGTTGTGTCTGGTGAGTTGGTGGGTTTTTGGCTCATTCTTCTTGGCTTTCCTAAGGAAAATAAATACACCATCAGTGGCAACTTCCCCCCAAGAAACCAGGGAGTGCAGGACACATGAATTCTTCACAACCCAGACTTTGGGTACGGAGGGAAATTGGATGCACTTGTTGAAGTACTCACGTAATCTCTAGGGGATGACTTCGTAAAAGCAGAGATCCAAATCTCTGGGGCTACAGCATAAAACCCTGCACATACTGCAGAGAAGATGCAGACCTGATGTGTGTATGCTGTGTGGAAGTCCCTCATACTGCCCAATGCCACCTTTAAGACTTTAGGAATGGCCCTACTAAGACACCTGGAGTGTCCCGCTCCCCTGCCAGGTCATCCAAGATCAGTGGCCCCTGGACAAGCCCTTCGCTTAAGGGTTATGGGCAGAGGGTAACTGATAATCCTTGCAGCTACAACCAAGTATATCAGTTGTTTCTTTTATTTTTTTTTTCTAATTTTATTTATTTATTTTTGAGACAGGGTCTCGCTCTGTCGCCCAGGCTGGAGTGCAGTGGCACAATCTCCGCTCACTGCAACCTGCACCTCCCGGGCTCAAGCGATCCTCCCACCTCAACCTCCCAAGTGGCTGGGAGGTACGTGCCACCACATTCAGCTAATTTTTGTATTTTTTGTACAATGAGTGCGATGAGGTCTCACTTTATTGCCCAGGCTGGTCTCAAACTCCTGGGCTCAAGCTATCCTCCCCTCCCACCTCAGCCTCCTAAAGTGCTGTGAGGTTACATGCAGGAGCCACCACGCCTGGCCCTGTTTCTTCTTTTAGAGGGATTGAAGAATAAAAATTTAAATATGTTTGTGAGGCATTCTAAGAGGTGATGGCTTCTGATTCTTTATTCTGGAAAAGTGAGAAGGCAGGTAGAGTGCCTTGAACTCTCTGGTCCTCTTTGTGGGTCCTCGATTGCCTTATAATCTGGAGTAAGGTGATGGACATAACTATGTGGGGCCCAGCTCAGCCCTGGAGAGAGGCTGATCAGAAAATTAGGAAAGTCACTTGATGCCTTTTTCTGCCAAGCAAAGAATTGGAATTACCACCACCCTCCCCTCCCCACCCATTACAGTTGTGCACTTGCCCTTGTTAGCAATTCTCTGAATATCATTGACATCATTAGAGCTACATTAACAGAGCGAGGCAGACTCAGGTCTCCTTTGTACCTGTACTTGTGTTCTGATTCAGGTCTACCACGGGCTTTGCTGTCCCCTCTTGGAACTGGGATTAATAGAGGTCACACCAAACACGGGATGGCAGAAAGCACTTCGGACAGGGAATGAGGAGACCCAGATTCTCCTTCCCTGGATGACATTCCTTTTCCTCTCTGGACTTCAGTGTTCTCATCTGTAAAATGGAACAGGGTCAGGGAACAGCCTAATCGTAGAGAATGGTTTGCTTTGTTCTAAACTTTTGCTGTCTTAGGAGCTTATCTAGTTATTAGTTCCAAATTCTAGCCTTTTGGTTTTCTGTGAGAGTTTGTATCTGACTAGGAGTTCCCTGAAGAACCTGACTGAGCTTCACGAGGAGGCTCCTTCACAGTAAAATGGATCAGAGTGTTACCACTGGAGGGTGTCCAGGTTCTTGGCGTTTTGAGCAATGAATTGGACAAAATGCACAAAGCAAGGAAAGAATGAAGCAACAAAAGCAGATATTTACTGAAAATGAAAGTACACTACACAGGGTGAGAGTGGGCTGAGCAGCCGCTCAAGGGCCCAGATACAGATTCTTCTCGGGTCCAAATAGCCCCTTGAGGTTTCCCATTGGCAATTGGTGTTCACCCCATGTAAATGAAGTGCTGGCCCTCATTCAGTCTGATCAGTTGCAGAAAGCAACCAACCAGAGGCTGAAGTGAAGTTATAAAGGTCACACTCCTATGCAAACATCTTGATTGGTTGCGGAAAGTAACCAATCAGAGGCTAAATTGAAGTTACAAAGTTGTACTTCTATGCAAACGAAGACTTGGCCCTGCAATCAGTCTGGTTGGTTGCAACCAATCAGAGGCTGAAGTTACAAAGTTACGCTTCTCTGCAAACATCTGATTGGTTGCAGAAAGCAACTAATCAAAGGTACTTTCAATTTCCCATCTGCAGGGCAGAAAAGGTGGGGGTTTGCAAAGGAAGTAGACGCTGGTCCTTTTGTTACTTAGGCGTGGAAAGTGGGGGTTTTTCCTTCGATTTAGTTCTAGGAAGTCAGGGTGAATCGGCCTTTGGTTCCCTGCCTGCAGACCCTATTTTCCTGCCTCAAGAGCACTGTCCCTCGGGCATCAGCAGCCTGGCGGGCATCACTGGCATTTTCTTGTGCATAAGGTAGTGACTGAGAATTTTCTCTCCGGACTATGTCATGTCCATACTGACGCAGGGATAAAGAATTTACAGAAAAAGCGTGACCTGGGCTTTGAGAAATTTTATTTTGTGTTTCGAAAGAGTTCATTCTTTGACTTTTTGTTGGTTCCTCAGGCTCAGGAAGGTTCTGCTCCATTCTATTCCAAGAAGTTCTTGCTACCACTTCTGGGAGCAGGATCCCAGAAGGGGAGTGTTTTCTAGCTGAGAACTTTGTCCAGTTGGTGATTTAGTCGAAAGAAGACTGGCTCACTTCATCTTTGCCAGAGACCCAAAGACTGTTTAGCTGCTGTTTTCTAAATAATATGTAATCTCTTTTCTTTCTTTTTCTTTTTTTTTCTGAGACAGAGTCGCACTCTGTCAAAGAGGCTGGAGTGCAGTGATGTGATCTTGGCTCACTGCAACCTTCGCCTCCCAGGTTCAAGCAATTCTCCTGCCTCAGCCTCCCACATAGCTGTGATTACAGGCACCCGTCACGACACCCAGCTAATTTTTGTACTTTAGTAGAGACGGGGTTTCGCCATGTTGGCCAGGCTGGTCTCGAACTCCTGACCTCAGGTGATCCGCCTGCCTCAGCCTCCCAAAGCGCTAGGATTACAGGCGTGAGCCACCATGCCCAGCCTAGCTGCTGTTTTCTAAATAACCTATAATCTCTTTTCAAAAAGTCAAATTTGTACCTCAGTTTTTCCCTAGTGAAATTTTCCAACCGGGCAGTCACTTTAAAACATTGCTAGGTTTCTTTCTCTGCAGTTACGTTCTGTGTTAATTTCCCATAGAAAAAAGACTGTTTTTCTCATCAACGTTTCCTCTTTACCTGAGCCAACCTTGTCCATGTACATGTACAAATTTTATAGAATTTTGATCATAGCATGGGTATATATTCATATTCTGCCTTTCTCACTTAATATTATGATTCTTATTATTACCGTAAGCATTTTCCTATATTGGTAATATTCTTCACAATTTTTATTTCTGGCCAGAGAATTGAAGTTTGCAGTTTAAATTGATGGATGGTGGGAGCAAAGAATGTTTGATGTTTTCTGTAATACTAAAAGTAAATCAGAATACATCTACATTCCACATAGATCCCTTTCACCCACCGCTTCCCAGGTATTTCTTACAAATGCTGTGATCTGCCACATCTAACAAGTTACTTGCAAAGCAGGAATGGTGCTCGGAGCACTCTCCCTGTGTTTTGAAGTCTGATTATTGCTCAGATGCAATCATTCTGTGGCTGAGGCTTACAGGAAGGGCCCGGTCAATAGTGATGATGCATTTACTGACAGTCACTCAGTCGAGGGGAGTCGGGGTGCCTTAACTGTCTGCATACTTCAGGCCTTAATCCAGTGGAATCCAGAAACATTAGTAGGGTGCAGTAAGTTCTGCTAGTTGCAAGAGACAGCAACTCACACTGTCACAGGAAAAGGGAGGAAGCCCTTGGGAATAATGCAACAGGCATTCCAGCTATATGCCACACAGCCCTGCTCCTGGATCACAGGGAGAGCCGCCAAGCTGGCCCCAGGAACAGCGGAGCCAGAGTCCCACCCAGCCCAGGAGTGACAGGCACCTGACCGCACCAGCTCCCACCTGCTTCCCCTTCCTGAAGTTTTATTTATTTGTGCATTTCCTTGTTGCTTATCTCTGGGTCTCATTAGAGTGACAGCTCCGTGAGGATAGGGCTTTGCATTGTGGCTCTCTGCCCAGTGCCTGGCACGCAACAGGTGGGACATAGTGAATGACTGAAGGAGTCAATGGACCCAAATTCCCGCCACTCCCACTGAGTCCTCAGCAGCGGAGTTCACCAAGGGTTGCACTGATGACTCTCAGAGCTTTGTCCCTGGTCCAGGTCTCACTCCTGAGTGCCAGCTTGCATATCTGACTGCCGCCTGGACTTTCCCGCTGGGATGGCTGGTGGGCACCCACCTGATGTGTCCGGCAGAAGCCGTCTTCTTACTGCCTGCCTTCTTTTGGCGGGTAGCATCACCTCCCACCTTACTGCTCATGTTCTGAGCTTTTTGTTTTTCTTGAGATGGGGTCTCGCTCTGTCACCTGGGCTGGAGTGCAATGGTGTGATCTCCGCACACTGCAACCTCTGCCTTCTGGGTTCAAGCGATTCTCGTGCCTCAGCCTCCCAAGTAGCTGGGATTACAGGCGTGTGCCACCACACCTGGCTAATTTTTGTATTTTTAGTAGAGATGAGTTTTCACCATGTTGGCTGGGCTGGTCTCGAACTCCTGACCTCAGATGATCCGCCCCCCTCAGCCTCCAAAAGTGCTGGGATTACAGGCGTGAGCACCATGCCTGGCCTGTGTTCTGAGCATTTTGTCACCAACTCTGGCCATCCGACCTCTAGGATGTGTCTCAATTCCAGCCACTTGCCTTCACCCAAACTCCTGCCCTACAGTCTGCAGTTCACGTTGGCATGAGTCTAAGTGCTTACAGGGCGGCCAGACTCTTCCTGGCTAATCGCCACCGACCCCTCTGGATTAACCTGTTGAGATGCCACTTCCTGACAGAGAGGTCTTCCTGGCCTCCCCAGCTGGTTTAGGGGACCCTTCCCATGCACACACACACCCTGGCCGGGGACCCTGCCATTCACTTCATCATAATTCCTTGGTAACTGTTTGGCCGAGAGACTGGTTCAGTGTGGTTTTGTCCCTATTTCCTTTGTATCCACCCCAGTGCCTGCCATGTGGCAGAAACTCCATAAATATTGCTAAATGAATGCAGAAATTAATGAATCAAATTATTTCTTCAAAATGCTGAGTGTTTTTTTGGTCTCAGGCTCCTACTGTTCCCACTGAACCACCCTCCTGAGGTTGAAGCTTCCCAGTGAGGGCGAGCACTGCAGAGCACTAAGACAAGTCAGTTGCAGGAGAACAGAATGTATCTTTTATTGAGTTGTAGTAGTTTAATAGCTGTCTGAACTCTCATTTTACTTTGGTGTCATTCTATAAAGATTTACATGCCTGCATGGACATTTATACAGCACTTAGCATTCGGAGTTGCCCAAACCAGCACATGTGCATCTGAGGACTTCGGCTCTGGGGCCGGCCCTTGGTGTCTGGGATCTGTGTTTGGTTTACCAGACGTCCCGCCGGCGCCCCAAGCCCAGCACACAGGGTAGGATCTCCCTCCACCCCAGCTTATCCCCCACCATCCCCACCCGCCCCACTTCTCCCTTGGTGTTCTGGCTCCTCCCTCTTCTTCATCTTCCACCTTCTATAATTTCCTTCACATTAAAGACACAAAGGCCAGGCATGGTGGTTCACGCCTGTAACCCCAGCACTTTGGGAAGCCGAAGCGGGCAGATCACCTGAGATCAGGACTTTGCAACTAGCCTGGCCACATGGTGAAACCTCGTCTCTACTAAAAAAATACAAGACATTAGGTGGGCGTGGTGGTGGGCACCTGTAATCCCAGCTACTTGGGAGGCTGTGGCAGGACAGTCAGTTGAACCCAAGAGGTGGAGGTTGCAGTGAGCCGAGATTGTACTACTGCACTCCAGCCTGGGTGACAGAGCAAGACTGTCTAAAAAATAAATAAAATTTAAAAAAAAAGACACCAAATAAGCATTTAGCAATACAGTAGCATTGAACCCTCATGGTCCTCATGTACCTCTGAGTAGGTTTGATAGTTCAGACCTTGGTGTTTGTTCTTTTCATTTGCCACCAGATCGCTTCTTATTTCTTAGTCAGTTTCGCAAGTATTATCAGACTTGTCTTCCTGGGTATTACTCGGGTCAATGCCTGAGACCCCAGCACCCCTCATGCCCCACGCCACACCCCCAGGGCATCAAGAACCAGGCTGAGCCCCAGGGATACAACAGCCAGCTCAGTTCCTGCCCTCAGACTATAGAGCCTGGTGGGAATATGGGCATTAAAAAGTAATTGCGACCGGGTGCAGTGGCTCACACCTGTAATCCCAGCACTTTGGGAGGCTGAGGTGGCTGAATTACCTGAATTACTTGAGCCCAGGGGTTGAAGACCAGCCTGGGCAACACGGTAAAACCCCGTCTCTACAAAAGATATAAAAGTTAGCTGGGCATGGTGGCGTTCGCCTGTAGTCCCAGCTGCTCAGGAGGCTGCCGTGGGTGGATCACCTGAGCCCAGGAGGTCAAGGCTGCAGTGAGCCGAGATCACGCCACTGCACTTCAGCCTGGGTGACAGAGTGGGACCCTGGCAAATTAAAAAAAAAAAAAAAATTAAAAAAAAGAAGAAGAAAAAGTAATTGCACAAAAAACTGAATTTTAGGTGCGATAAGCAAAGCCCACTGGGCAATGAGAGTATAGAATAAGGTGAATCAAGCAGGACAGAGGCAGCTGCCCTCAGGTGGCACCAACTGGGGCCAGGAGAAGAAGCCACAGGAAGCAGTTTTCTGACCAGAGAAGGCAGCAGCAGGGAGGAGCTGGGACGGGAAGGAGACCAGCAGGTGGGGAGAATGTCGGGTCAATGGGGCTTAGTGAGCAGAAGAGGAAAAGGACCCAGCAGCAGCCAAGCCCTGCAGCAGCCAGACGGAGACACTGAAGTAGTCAGAGGGGCTGTGAATAATGACTCTGGGGATCGGGCGCAGTGGCTTACTCCTATAATCACTGTACTTTGGGAGGCTGAGGCAGGAGAGGTATTTGAGGCCAGGAGTTCGAGACCAGCCTGGGCAACATAGCAAGACCCCCCATCTCTTTAAAAAAAAAAAAAAAGATGAACAAGTAAAATATGCAGCCTCTGTCTCTAGTTCAAGACCAGCCTGGCAACATAGCAAGACCCTCCCATCTCTTTAAGAAAAAAATAAACAAGTAAAATAGGCAGCTTCTGTCCCTTACTGTAATGAAATGAGAAATGTCTCTGCTCTTAAAATGTGACCCTCTCAGATAGCTGGGAATATTCTGGAATGACCGCTTCTAACAGGCTCTTGCATAGCTGGAATTTTACTGAGTTCTAAGCAAAATTATGACAGTATGCATAATTCGTCAGTAATTAACCTTGTGTGGGTGACTTGCTCTTGCTTCTTGATACTTTTCATTTTTTTTTTTTACAATGAGTATCTATTTATTTCTACAATGGCGGAGAGCATAAATTAGTAAAATATTCAACTTGCAATCTTAGTTTCTGAATAGGCCTTATTAATGTATTGCAGATAAGAACTTAGTCAACTAGTTGTAGGGTAAAACACAAGTGTGACTTCTCTGTTCCAGAAACATCTTAGTAATGTTTTTGGGGGTTTTTGTTTGTTTTTTATTTTTTAGCAGCGGGGTCTCTCTTGCCCAACCTGGAGTGCACTGGTACCATCATAGCTCACTTAACCACCTCCTGGCTCAAGTGATCCCCCTGCCTCAGCCTCCTGAGTAGCAGGAACTACAGGCACACGCCACCACACCTGGCTAATTTTTAAATTTTTTGTAGAGATGGGGTCTTGCCATGTTGCCAAGGCTGGTCTCAAACTCCTAGGCTCAAGCAATCCTCCCGCCTCGGCCTCCCAAAGTGCTGAGATTACAGGCGTGAGCCACCACACCCAGCCTAGTAATGGTGTATTTTAAAGAGTTCCTAGGTAGAAGAAAAAGACTAGGCACTCCAGAACTTCTGTGCTTTGGTTGCAAAGTTCACTGGAAGCATCTCTTTGCAAGTTGTCCTTGCCTCTGTCTATGACCTGCTATCAGAACCGTATTTTACTGCTTGCTGAGATGCAGTTTAGTTCCTACAGACACAAACCCTTCAAACATGAAGGCAGTGCCTGGAAGGGTTTATTTTAAGATTTAAATCTTAGGAAGCACATTACCAGTGATATAAAATATTCATTGACTCATGAAACACTGCTAGAAGTCGCTGTTTCGTGACTGACTCATCTCCCTTTATTTCCATAGGTTAACTGGTCTGCCTTTGTGAAAAGTAGATGTAGGTTTTTCGGAAGTCCTAAAAGAGAGCTGGCTGGAAAGAGTGCATTTGTAGGCCATTCCATTTTCAGAGCCTGCTCCCAAATGCCTGTGCTCTGAGGTCCTCCCCCTGGGAGAGGTTTCATTTTGGATGTAGGAAAACCATCTCTCCTGGTGACTATCCTTGTCGGCCTAGCATCTGAGAATCTAGAAATAAAATGGAATGTCATCATTTTTGAGAACTGCTTTTTAATGCTCCTCCAGGAGAATAAAATAGCAGTCTGGTTCTTGGTGCCTGCTACTTTCAAGTGAGGACACATTACAGGTTAAAATTAGAAAACACTGTTCTTTTATACTTCTTTCTCCACTGCCTGCCCCTCACTCAAAGATCCCACATTAAGACTCCTGGAAAAAAAGGTGAAGAAATCAGCCTGGCGTGGTGACTCACGCCTATAATGCCAGCACTTTGGGAGGCCGAGGCAGGCGGATCACCTGAGGTCAGGAGTTCAAGACCAGTGTGACAAACATGGTGAAACCCCGTCTCTACTAAAAATAGAAAAATTGGCCGAGCATGGTGGCGTGCACCTATAATCTCAGCTACTCGGGATGCTGAATCACGAGAATCGCTTGAACCTGGGAGGCGGAGGTGGCAGTGAGCCTAGATCATGCCACTGCACTTTAGCCTGGGCAACAGAGTGAGACTCTGTCTCAAAAAAAAAAAAAATGACAAAATCTTATGATTTCGTTAGAAATAGCCCCTGGTTTTCATGCCAAGATGTTCATCAATGTGCCACTTGGTAGCCTTCTCGAAGGTGATAGAAATGTGGCCGTTGCAGCCTGATTCTGTAGGGTGACTCCAGTCCACGTATTCCAGGTCTCCTGGTGTTGGCAAACAAGACCTGGGACCCAGGGCCCCTCCGGAGAGCTCCCTGTAACTTCAGTAGCAGGAGACATGCGGGATCCCTTTACAAATCCTCAGTTTGCCTTCATAAAACATTTTCATTCATGTGATTAAGAAGTAATCACAGGCCCCAAACAAAACAGGACAGAAAGAGGAACTGGGTCTGGAAGAACAAAGCCCTGTGGGTGGCGGATAATGTGCTGACTCCTGTCCAGGATACAGGTCCCTGGCCCTAAGCTGGTCCTGAAACAGCCTCGGGGGACGAGGCTGTATGCTCTGTCCCAGTTACACTCAGGCCCCGGCATTAGGGAAATTGGAAACCAGGCATGGAAGCAGCGTCCCTACCTTCCTCGGCCAGGTTCACAAACCTGGGGCTCAATCCGCCTCTCCATGTAGGACACTGTATGTTTGCAGGCTGAGGAATTGGCCACCACTGTTCTAAAGACAAGCGGGCATGACAAGATGGGCGTTAGGCCTGTTGCCGCCAGGTTTTGCCGGCTGCCATCCTTCCCAAGGCTTTCCCTTCTCCATCCATCCTCCCCGGGTCCCTCGACACAGCACTAGAGTGAGAACACCCTGGATGTGACTTGGGGACTCCTCCTCGGTGTGCTTGCGTGGAGAGTGGAGAGGTGCGTCGTTTGTGCCCCGCTTTGCCGTGACCGGGGTGGTCCTGGCACGCCGGGTATCTAGACAGCTTTTCATCAGTCGCTCATCAGCATGCTAATTGCCGTATGACTAATTATGCCCTGAATTCCAGTTGATTTTCTTAATGAGACAGCTGGGTTAATTATGTAATCGTATGATTACATTAGCCTAGACTGCCCTGGCGAAAAGTAGCGTCTGCCGCACTGTGATGTCATCGCGGGGACGGTGCTCACAAGGGGGACATTCATCCTCAGGCTGGTGGCAGGGGACAGCCCCCGTCGCCCGCAGAGCGCACTGTGCAAACATGAGCCTCGTGTCTATTAAGATTGGCTTTTTCAGCCCTCACAACCTACAAGAAAAGCAGTTCACCACCAGCAGTCTCCTTGCCACCCTGCGCCCTCTCCACGCCCCCAGCCGAATCCAAAAGCCGCCTGCAGGCCTCTGCAGCTCTTCTGAGATCCAGCCATGTGTCCTTTCTTCTCACAGGACCTCTCTGCACCAAGGCTGTTGGGCTTTATCAGGGCACACCAGCACTTCCTTCAGAGTGATCCGAAGAACTCAAAGCAAAATGTTTGCATTAAAGTCCCAGAGCGACTTAGTTGATGATAACATATAAACAAGCCCTAGACTGGCCCTGACCTTAGATCCCACTGCGCACCCCAGATATGCTGTTTCATTCCTTCTTTCTGCCCGATCTCTAACACACAGCATATTTACTAGGAAAATACATGACTGATACCTTCTGGTTTCTGGCCACTTCGCTACTCCCCATCACAGCAGAACTCCCCTGGGAGGTGACTGCCTGCTGAATCACTTCTTCACCTATTTACACTCTTCCTCCTTAGACTTTTGTGGCCTTCTCCTCTTCCTCTGCCAGGGCTCTAAATGTTGGAGTATGCCAGGACATTATTCTTAGCCTTTTCCTTTTCATTTGCATTCCCTCCCTATCTAAAACTCCACATGACCAAAAGAGAATGATCATTTCCCCCCACGTGCTCCCAAGATAGTCAGTGACATCACCATTCACGCAGGTGCTTTGGCCACTGATATGGTTTGGCTCTGTGTCCCCACCCAAATCTCACCCCAAATTGTAATCTCCACATGTCGAGGGAGGTGATTGGATCATGGGGGCAGTTTCCCCGTGGCTGTTTTCATGATAGTGAGTGAGTTCTCACGAGATCCGATGGTTTTATAAGTGTTTGGAAGTTCCACCTTCGCTCATCTCTCTCCTGCCACTTTGTGAAGAAGGCGCTTGCTTCTCCTTCACCTTCCGCCATGACTGTTTCCTGAGGCCTCCCCAGCCATGTGGAACTGTGATTCCATTAAACCCCTTTGCTTTATAAATTACCCAGTCTCAGGTATTTCTTTTTTGTTTTTTTTGAGATGGAGTCTCACCATTGCCCAAGCTGGAGTGCAGTGGCATAATCTTGGCTCACTGCAACCTCCTCCTCCTGGGTTCAAGCGATTCTCCTCCCTCAGCCTCCCTGGGATTACAGGCGCCTGCCACCATGCCCAATTAATTTTTGTATTTCTAGTAGAGACAGAGTTTCACCGTGTTGGCCAAGCTGATCTCGATCTCCTGACCTCGGGTGATGCGTCCGCCTCCACCTCCCAAAGTGTTGGGATTAGAGGCATGAGCCACCATGCCTGGCCCAGGTATTTCTTTATAGCAGTGTGAAAATGGACTCATACAGCCATAATGCACAACTCAGCCTGGGTTCCCTTCTTTCTTTCACACCCAATAGCCAGGCTGTCAGTAAGTCCTAGAGAGCCAGCAGCCTCCAGAATGTATCCCAAATTCGCCCACTTACCCTTCAGCCACTGTCACCTAGTCCAAGCCACCAGTCTCTGTCACCTCACTGCACTCACACCTCCACCTAATGTCCTTTGCACAGCAGGCAGACGGGTCTACGTCAGTGGTCTCCAAACTACTTTTGCTTATGCACCCCAAGAGTAAAAATGTTTGAATTGGGCCAGGCATGGTGGCTCACGCCTGTAATCCCACCACTTTGGGAGGCCGAGGGCAGGCGGATCACCTGAGGTCAGGAGTTCGAGACCAGCCTGGCCAACATGGTGAAACCCCGTCTCTACTAAAAATACAAAAATTAGCTGGTGTAATGGCAGGCGCCTGTAATCCCAGCTACTCAGGAGGCTGACGCAGGAGAATTACTTGAACCCAGGAGGTACAGTGAGCCAAGATCGCGCCACTGCACTCCAGCCTGGGCAACAGAGCGAGACTGTCTAAAAATAAATACATACATAAACACATACAATGAAATGCGCTCATTTCAAGTGTGCAGTGTGATAGCGTGGCCACCTTCACAGTCAAGATGTAGAACATTTCTATCACCTCAAAAGTTCCCTTCTGATCCCAGTACCCAGCAACTGCTGTTCTGCTCTTTGTCACTTCTGGAGTTGTATAGAAGTGGAATCATTTGGTCTGTGGTCCTACATCTGGCCTCTTTCACTCAGCGCAGTGTTTTGGGATTCATCTAAGTTACTGGTGTCATTAGTCCTTTCCTTTTTATTGATGAATGATATTCCACTGTGTGGATATATACCAATTTGTTTATCCAACAGTTATGTTGACAGACATTTGGTTGGTTGTGGGTATTATGAATCAGTCTATAAACATTCATGGAGAAGTTGTTACATAGGTATATGTTTTTATTTCCCTTAGGCAAATACTTAGGATGAGGGTCAGGGAACCTGTACATTTTACCTGATAAGAAACGCCAAGCTGCTTTTCAATGTAGATGTATCTTTTTTTATTAATTTTTTTCATTTTCTTTTCCTCAGGATAGCAAAGTTACAGTTGTATTATTTTATCCCCTCATAAGAAATTGAGAGGAGTTCCAGTTGCTCCATGTCTTCTGTTTCATCGGTTATTTTCTAATTTTAGACATTCCTAGTGAATGCGTAATGTATTTCACAACGATTTTAGTTTGCATTTTCCTGATGATTAATGATGCAGAATATTTTTTCATGTGCATTTTTGCTTTCATAGATTTTTATTTATAAAGGTTTCAATCCCTTGCACATTTGAATTTTGGAGACAGGGTCTTGCTCTGTTGCCCAGGCTGGAGTGTAGTGATATAGTCATAGCTCACTGCAGCCTCAGTCTTCCAGGCTCAAGCGATCCTCCCACCTCAGTCTCTCGAGTAGCTGGGACTACAGGCTTGTGCCACCACACCCGATTAATTTTTTATTTTTTCTAGACATGAGGTCTAGCTGTGTTGCCCAGGCTGGTCTCAAACTCCTGGGCTCAAGCAGTCCTCCCACCTTGGCCTCACGAAGTGCTGGGATTATGGGCATGAGCCACCGTGCCTGGCTTCTGTATACATTTTAGATTCAGCTTGTCAGTTTTTACAAAGGAGTTTTCTGTGATTTTGATTAGGATTCCACTGTATTTGTAGATCAATTTGAGGAAAATTGACAACACTATTTATTCTTCCATAATATATTTATTTAGTTCATCTTTAATTTCTCTCAGCAGTATTTTACAGTTTTGATGTATAAACCTGGCACAGATTATGTTCAGTTTATTTCTAAGTTTAAGTCATGTTTTTGAATGTTATATTAAAGGATATTTTCTTTTTTAAAAAATCTACAATGTTTATTTTATTATTATTATTTTTAATCTCGCTTCATCACCAAGGCTGGAGTAAAGTGACGCGATCTCAGCTCAGTGCAACCACCGCCTCCCAGATTCAAGCAATTCTCCTGTCTCAACCTCCCAAATAGCTGGGACTACAGGTGCCTGCCACCACACCCAGCTAATTTTTGTATTTTTAGTAGAGACAGGGTTTCACCATGTTGGCCAGGCTGGTCCCAAACTCCTGACTTCAAGTGATCTGCCCACCTCAGCCTCCCAAAGTGCTAGGATTACAGGTGCGAGATTAAAGTTTATTTTCTTTGGAAATTTGTTTTCCAATTGTTTGTTGCTTTTATATAGAAATATAATGAATTTCATATATTATATAATTTTTACATTTTAACAAATAATAAAATATATAAATATATATTTTATATTATATAATGTTTATATAATAATAATATAGGTGACCTCTTAATGCTCACCTATTAGCTCTAGAAATTTTTTTGAAGTTTTCTTGAATTGTCCATATGCCCTTGAAGACAATATATACTTTTTTCTTTTTTTTTTTTTTTTTTGAGACAGAGTCTCGCTCTGTCACCCAGGCTGGAGTGCAGTGGCACAATCTTGGCTCAGTGCAACCTCCGCCTTCTGGGTTTAAGCAATTCCCTGCCTCAGCCTCCCAAGTAGCTGGGATTACAGGTGCCCGCCACCATGCCTGGCTAATTTTTTTGGATTTTTAGTGGAGACGGGGTTTCAGCATCTTGGCCAGGCTGGTCTTGAACTCCTGACCTCGTGATCTACCCGCCTTGGCCTCCCAAAGTACTGGGATTACAGGTATGAGCCAACGCACCCGGCCACAATATATACTTTATTGATGTTGGATGGAATGTTCTGTAAACATCAGTTAGGTCAAGTTGGTTGATAGTGTTGTTCATGTTTCCTGTATCCATACTGATTTCTGATCTATAATGCTGTATATTTATTTTCCTTGCTTTTTTTTTTTTTTTTTTTTTGGCACTTGCTACCTGTATAAAATGTTGACTAGAAGTAGAGAAAGCAGACATCCTTGCCTTGGACCCAACATTAGGGAAAAGCATTCAGACTTTGATAATTAAGTATAATATCAACTGTAGATTTTTTTGTAGTTGCCATTTATAAGATGGAAATTCTCTCCTATTCCTAGCTTGCGGAGAATTTTTGTCATAAATGGTATTGAATTTTCTCATATTGTTTTCGGCATCTTTTGAGATGATCATATGATTTTCCTCCTTTATTCTCTTAACATGGTAAAATAATTTGATTCTCAAATGTTAAACAAATCTTGCATTCCTAGGATAAATCTTACTTAGCTATGCATTTTATGCATATTATGCATTTTATAATACATTTTGTGCATTTTAAAATTTGCTGGATTCAATTTGCTACTGTTTTACTGAGGACTTTTGCCGTTAAATTTATGAGGAACGATATGGTTTGGCTGTGTTCCCACGCTATCTCATCTTGAATTGTAGTTCCCATAAAACCCACATGTCGTGGGAGGGACCAGTGGAAGGTAATTGAATCATGGGGGTGGTTATCCCCATGCTGTTCTTGGGATAGTGAGTGAGTTCTCACAAGATCTGATGGTTTTATAAGGAGCTTTTCCCGCTTTGCTTGTCACTCCTTCCTGCTGCCATGTGAGGAAGGACATGTTTGCTTCCCCTTCCGCCATGACTGTAAGTTTCCTGAGGTCTCCTCAGCCATGCTCAACTGTGAGTCAAGTAAACCTCTTTCCTTTACAAATTACCCAGTCTAGGGTATGTCTTTATTAGCAGTATGAGAGCAGACTAATACAGAAATATAGAACTATAGTTTTCTGGTTTTTTTCCTTTGAATATCCGTATAGGGTTTTCACTTTAAGGTTGCACTGGTCTTGTAAAATAAGTTAGAAAGTGCTCCCCCTTTCCTCTATTTGCTGAAAGAGTTTGTATAAGATTGCAGTTATTTTTTCGTAAAACTTAGTTCATCAGTGTTGCCATCCAGGCCTGGAATTTTCTTTATGGCAAGTTTTTAAATTACAAATTAACTTCTTTAACAGATGTAAGGCTATTAAGTTTTTTAAATTTCTTCTTGAGTCAGTTTTGGTAATTTGGAATTTTTAAAGGAATGATCCATTTCATCTAAATTATCAAATTTGTTGGCATAATATTGTACATAATATTTTATTAACTTTTAAATATCTGTAGGATGTGTAGTGATGTCCTTTCTTATATTTCCTGACATTAGAATTTGTGAATCCTCCCCCCAGGCTTTTTTCCTTGATTAGTCTGGCTAGAGGCTTATCAATTTTAAAGTTATTTAAAAATAGAACCAGCTTTTGTTTGCATTGATTTTTCTCTTTTTTTTTTTTTTTTTCCTTGTTTTCAGTTTTGTTGCTTTCTGTTCTTATTAGCTACCATCTACTTACTTTGGGTTTAATTTGCTCTTCTTTATGAGTTTTACTAAGTGGGCATTGTTTTATTTCATTGTGGTCAGAGTACATGTTTGTATGATTTCTGTTCTTTTGAATTTATCAAAAGTTGTTTTCTCATCCTGTACATCGATGAATGTTCCATGTGTACTTAAAGAGAATGTGTATTCTGTAGTTGTTTGAATGGCATGTTCTAGAAAAGTGAGATCTGTTTAGTTAGTGGTGTTCTTCAAGTCTCTTATATCCATATTGACTATATAAAAATCATAATATTAATTAATGTGAATGGCTTTTTTCGTTGTTTTTTTTTTGAGACAGAGTCTCGCTCTGTCGCCCAGAGTTGAGTGCAGTGACACGACTTCCGCTCACTGCAACCTCTGCCTCCTGGGTTTATGCAATTCTCCTGAATGTGGATGGCGTTTTGAAATCTAATTATTATTTTGGATTTTTCTTTTTTCTTTCAGTTCTGTCAGTTTTTGATTTGCATAGTTTAAAGCTTTGTTTTGGGGCAAATATACCTTTAAGATTATTATATCGTCTCTCAATTGTTTGATTCTTTTAAGTTTATACAATGACCTTCATTATTCCTGGAAATATTCCATATCGTAAAGTATTCTTTTTCTGATTTTAATATAAGCACTCTGGCTTTCTTTTGATGAGAGTTTTTATGTTATATATTTTTCTATCCTTTTACTATTAACCTGTCTGTATCTTTATGTTTAAATTATGTAAATACCTACATCTTGCTTTTTTATCCATTCTATCTGCCTCTTAACTGGAATGTTAGATCATTTACATTTAATGCAATTATGGATAAAGTTGGATTGAAGTCTACCATCTTACTTTTTCTATTTGTCTTGCCTGTTTTTTCTTGTATTTTTCCTGCTTTTGATTAACTGATTTTTTTAATGTTTTTATCTCCCCAATTATCTTATTAGCTATAACTCTTATTTTCTTAAGGGTTACTTTAAAGTGAAAAGTAAGCCAGCCATGGTGGCTCACACCTGTAATCCCAGCACTTTGGGAGGCCAAGGCAGGCAGATCACCTGAGGTCAGCAGTTTTAGACCAGCCTGACCAACATGGAGAAACCCTATCTCTACTAAAAATACAAAATTAGCTGGGCGTGGTGGCACATGCCTATAATCCTAGCTACTCAGGAGGCTGAGGCAGGAAAATCTCTCGAACCCGGGAGACGAAGGTTGCGGTGAGCTGAGTTCGTGCCGTTGCATTCCAGCCTGGGCAACAAGAGCAAAACTCCATCTCAAAAAAAAAGTGAAAAGTAACCATCTTTAACTTATCATTTTATACCTTCAAATAATACACCATTTCACATACAATATAAGAATCTTATAATACATTGTCACTTTCTCACTCTTGTTCTTTTGTGCATTTTTACTGATTTTACTTCTACCTATACTACAACGCTATAATACATGGTTACTATTTTTTCTTTAAACCATTAACTTTTAAAGAAATTAAAAATGAAATTATAATATTTTATTTTTACTCATCTATTTACCATTTCCAGTGTTGTTTATTCCCTTGCGTGGATTCAAGTATGCACGTGAAATCATTTTCTTTTGGTCTATAGATCTCCTTTTAACATTTATTATGATATAGGCACACTGGCAATGAATTCTGTTAGCTTTCATTCATCTGGGGAAAAAAATACCTTAATCTCACCCCTTTTTTTTTTTTTTAAGACAGAGTCTTGCTCTGTCACCCAGGCTGGAGTGCAGTGGTGCAATCTTGGCTCACTGCAACCTCCATCTCCCAGGTTCAAGTGATTCTGCTGACTCAGCCTCCCCAGTAACTGGGATTACAGGTGTGTGCCACCACGCCTGGCTAATTTTTGTATTTTTAGTAGAGACGGGGTTTCTCCATGTTGGCCAGGCTGGTTTCAAACTCCTGACCTCAGGTGATCTGCCTGCCTTGGCTTCCCAAAGTGCTGGGATTACAAGCGTGAGCCACTGCGTCCAGCCACCTTCATTTTTAAAGAGTATTTTTTGTCAGATATAAAATAGTTTCTTGGGTCTGCCAGTCATGGTGGCTTATGCCTGTAATTCCAACACTTTGGGAGGCTGAGGCAGGCAGATCGCTTGAGGTCTGGAGCTGGAGACCAGCCTGGCCAATATGGTTAAAGCCCTGTCTCTACTAGAAAAACAAAAATTAGCTGGGTGTGATGGTGCACACCTGTAATCCCAGCTACTCGGGAGGCTGAGGCAGGAGATTCTCTTGAATCCAGGAAGCAGAGGTTGCAGTGAGCTGAGATCGTGCCGCTGCACTCCAGCCTGGGTGACAGAGCAAGACTCTATCTCAAAAGAGAAATAAAATAAATAAAATGAAATAGTTTGTTGGTGGTTTGGGTTTTGGTTTTTTCTCTCTCTGGACTGACTGTTTCTGAGACAGGAGATCTCCAGTAATTCATATATATTTTTTTAACCTATATACAATTAATCTTTTTCTCTTCACCATTTAAGATTTTCCTTTTCTAATTTTGATTTCAGAAACTCTCTTACGCTTACTGGTGTTCTTTGGGTTTATCCTGCATGGAGTTTGTAGAGTTTCTTGAATTTTTAGGTTTATAGCTTTTATGAAGTTTGGAACATTTTGCCACTGTTTCTTCAAATACACCCTTTCCCTCTTTCTGGGAAATGTATGTTTGGTTGCTTAATTTTGTTTCATAGGTTGCCGAGGGTTTACTAACTTTTTTTTCAATCTTTCTGTGTATTTTTGTTTGGTTTGTTTCTGTGACTATATCTTTAAATTCACTGATCTTTTTCTTTCACTGTGTCTAATCTATTGTTCAGCCAATCAAGTGAATTTTTTCCATTTCACATACTTTAAGCTTCAGAATTCAATTTGATTCTTTATGTTTTCTGTTCCTCTCTGTATTGTATTCATATTTTTCTTTAAATCCTTGGACATGCTGATAATGGATGTTCTAGTCTGCTTCTTCCATTATCTCTTGTCATTTCTGGTTCTGTTTTTATGAAGTGATTTTTCCCCTGATCATCCTGCTGCTTTGCATGTCTAGTAATTTCCTATTGAATTTTAGACATCATGAGCTTTAACTGGATTTTGTTGTCTTATTTAAGTTTGGGCAGGCAGTTAAGTTACTTGCAGGTCAGTTTGATCATCCTGAGACTTGTTTGTAGCTTTTTGGAGTGGATATGGGCAAGCCTTGAAGATGAGTTTAGCCCTCCACTCAGGTGGGACACTTCCAGTGTCTTTACTCTTCAACAAGTCCCTGCTCTTCAACAAGTGTGTCCTCTCTGGCTGGTTGCAGTTGGAAAGTCCTCCAGCCCTCAAACTGTGGGAGGTTTTCAGCTCAGACTTTCCTTTCTATTCTTGCCTGGCCTTAGGAGTTTCACCCTGTGCATAGGCACTTTAGCTCTTGGCAAAAGATCGCCTCTCTGCAGATTTCTGTAGCTCTTGTCCCTCCTTTTCAGCACTCTGCCTTGCAAATTCCAATTGCTGCAGCCACCCAATCTTCTGATGTGTGTCCTTCAATGGACAGGGAGACCATCACACTCTGCTTGGGTTTTTTTCTTCATTGTGATGCAATCCAGAGAGTTCTTCCTGCCAGGAAGGGTAACATAGGGCTCATCTCATTTGCTTCCCTTCCTTCAGGGAAGTCTTGTTCCACCAGTTGTCCAGCGTCTGTAAATAGTTGTTTCATTGACTTTGCCTAGTTTTCTAGTTGTTTATGACCAGAGCACAAGTTGAGTATCAGTAGATCTGTCATGGCCAGAAGCAGAGACTCCAAGTTCTGTTAATTTTGATTTTTGGTTTTCATGGAAATGGCTGGAAAAAATAACTTACAAAGATAAATAGATTCAAACCAAAGAAACACATTATTGGCTATCTTTACAAAAATAGGATTCATATTTATGAAATCTAGGTATAGGTTGAGTGTCTTTTATCCAAAATGCTTGGAATCAGAGTGTTTTGGATTTGGGATTTTTGAATTAGGGATACTCAGCTTGTACTAATTATGAGAAGGTATTTGTTGAAACTCAGCTAGTCAATTTTCATTTTCCATGATACTGTTTTTTGTTTTGTTTTGTTTTGTTTTGTTTGAGATGGAGTCTCGCTCTGTCGCCCAGGCTGGAGTGCAGTGGCGCAATCTCAGCTCACTGCAAGCTCCACCTCCCAGGTTCATGCCATTCTCCTGCCTCAGCCTCCCGAGTAGCTGGGACTACAGGAGCCCGCCACCACGCCCAGCTAATATTTCTGTATTTTCAGTAGAAACAAGGTTTCACTGTGTTAGCTAGGACGGTCTCGATCTCCTGACCTCATGATCCACCACCTCAGCCTCCCAAAGTGCTGGGATTACAGGCGTGAGCCACCGCACCCCGCCTCTTTTTTTTTTTTTTTTCCTAGCTTTTCAGAAGATCCTGCATTTCTTATATTAATTAACAAACGATTTGAAACTTCTTTTGGCAAATGTTTACTCAGATTTGAGTTGGTAAATAATAGTAGATAACATTTATTGAGTGTTAACTCTGTGTGTGGCAATTTTCGTAAGTTAATCCTCACGGCAGCACCATGACATATGCACAGTTAGTATGCCCAATTTATGCATGAAGAAACTAAGGCACAGAGGGGTTAAGTAACTTGTCCAAGATTGCACAACCAATAAATGAGAGAGCTGAGACTTGAACACATGCAGCCTGGCTCATACTGCAGACCATTACACTACACTCCCTCTTGTGTGATATAAGGCATTGAACCATTTTTGTAAAAGGTGCTGTCTTTGCCCATCAGTATATAGATGATGGAAACATTTCCACATATTCACTTTTAGAATGCTGTCACTGTAGCATGAAATAGTTATTTTCCTCAACAAGCATTAAAGCACCACATTTATTGCAACAACTTAGAGTATGTGTTTATTTTTTCAAAAGTATCTGTCAAGCGGCATATTACTGATATGATAGCCATTTACCATCACAAAACAGGGCAGGTAATTTGGATCCCTTAGCTTGCTTTTTTTTTCTTTTCTTTTTTTCTCTCTGTTTTGAGGACAGGGTCTCGATCTGTTGCCGAGGCTGGAGTACAGTGGCATGATCATAGTTCACTGCAGCCTCTAACTCCTGGCCTCAAGCAATCCTCCCACCTCAGCCTCCCTAGTAACTGGGACTACAGGTGTGTTCCCACCATGCCCAGCTAATTTTTTATCTTTTATTTGCAGAGACGAGGTCTTGTTATGCTGCCCCAGCTGGTCTTGAACTGCTGGCCTCAAGTGATCCTCCCACCTCAGCCTCCCAAAGCACTGGGATTACAGGCACGCACCCCCCCACCCGGCCAGGATCACTTAGCTTTTCTAAAGAAAATTATATAGCTCATCTTTAAGCTTAAAACTCTTACATACTTTTGCCAAGAGAAAACCAACAAACCATTGTGTGGGTTGAAGTACTACAGTTTTGGTTTGGTTTGGTTTGGTTTGAGTTGGAGTCTTGCTCTGTCACCCAGGCTGGAGTGTAGTGGTGTGACCTCGGCTCACTGCAACCTCCACCTCCCAGGCTCAAGCAATTCTCCTGCCTCAGCCTCCCAAATAGCTGGGACTACAGGTACATGCCACTACACCCAGCTAATTTTTGTATTTTTCCTGGAGACAGAGTTTCACCATATTGGCCAGGCTGGTCTCAAACTCCTGACCTCAGGTGATCCACCTGCCTTGGCCTCCCAAAGTGCTGGGATTACAGGTGTGCGCCATGCCGTCCATCTCTGGCCACTTCTTGACAGGAAAAGAATTGCATCCAAATTCTGACCATTGGCTCATTTCAGACATTGTACTTTCAGCTCTAGCATTTAGTTTGCTTCTTTTTATATCTTCTTTTTCTCTCCTCCTTGCACTCCTATTTTTCTTAAAATCCTTGTGCACAGGCTCCCTCTCCCAGATCTCTTTTCCCTTCCTGTTCTGCCTCTCCTTCCCTGGGACCACACTGGCTTCTCACTATGCCTTGACCATGCCCTGTTCACAGCTACCACGGGACCTTTCACTGGGCGCTGCCTCCGACTGGGGTGAATCCTTGTGCTGCCTCGCGTTACCATCCAGATCTTCATCCCCACTCACTTCTTCAGAGGCCTTCCCTGTCCCCTTGTCTCTAGGACCCATTTCCCTCACTCCCTGTGCCTCTCCTCTCCATGCTCAGCAGCGCAAACGCTCCTCACTCACAGTGGGGCTGTGCCCCAGTCAACCCATCACAAGTGGAAAATATCATGAGTCAAAAATATATTCAATACCCCTAACCTACCAAACATCATAAGTTGAAAATACCATGAGTCAAAAATGCATTTAGGCCGGGTGCGGTGGCTCATGCCTGTAATCCCAGCGCTTGGGGAGGCCAAGGGGAGCAGATTGCTTGAGGCCGGGGGTTGAAGACCAGCCTGGGCAATGGGGTGTGAATCCCTGTCTATACTAAAAATACAAAACTATCCTGGCATGGTGGTGTGCGCCTGCAATCTCAGATACTTGGGAGGCTGAGGCAGGAGAATTGCTTGAACACGGGAGGCAGAGGATGCAGTGAGCCAAGATAGCACCACTGCACTCCAGCCTGGGTGACACAGTGAGACTCCGTCTCAAAGAAAAGAAAAAAAGAACTCCTTTTCCCGGTTTCTCCAGGAGCGCTCTTCCACTCATCTGGTCTCCTGCCTTGCGTTTGTCATTTACATGCATGGCTTATCTCTGCTATGAGGCTGAGCCTTTCCCAGAGCAGCTAGTTGGTTCAGTTGCTTAGGAAATATTTGTTAAATTAGTACTGAAAGAGATTTTCTTTGGCTGCTGGTTAAGAAAACAGAAGCTTTTTTTTTTTTTTTTTTTTTTTCTGAGACAGGGTCTCACTCTGTCCCTCAGGCTGGAGTGAGACCCTATCTCTTTAAAAAAAAAAAAAAAAAAGAAAGAAAGTCATAGCTCTCTGCAACCTCCACCTCCCAGGCTCAAGCAATCCTCCTACCTTAGCCTCCCAAGGAGCTGGGACTACAGGCGTGCACCACCATGCCCGGCTAATTTTTGTATTTTTTCCAGAGACAGGGTCTCACTTATGTTGTCCAGGCTGGCCTCAAACTCCTGGGCTCAAACAATGTTCCCTCCTTGGCCTCCCAAAGTGCTGAGATTACAGGTGTGAGCCACTGTGCCTGGCCAGTAAGCAGAAATCGTACTGAGAATTTTTCAAAGTCGTTTGCCTGGCGGGCTTCTTTCCTTCTTCTTTCCCTCCCTGGGTGAGATGCATCCACCCCATACATTGCAGAGCAGGCTCCGCCAGCCTCTGACTGTGATGGCTGGAATTAAGGAGATAATGTTGCGTGCACTTAGGAAAAGGTGCTGAATATGTACAGTATTGTTGTTTGTAATAATTATGTTCCTTGAGCCCTGTGTTGCATAACAAGCTATATAATACCTCCAAGATTGCTTTAGGAATTAAGTATCAGATGATTGTAAAACACTTTACAAGATTGTCGCATTGGGTGGGCGGAGCTGGCAGGAAAGCGTGTTGAATCGGAGGAGGAGGAGGCTGGGAAGACAGGGGTTACCGGATTTTGTGTGTTCCTGTTTTATATATGGGTGTGTCCTCTTCGCCTCCTCCAGACAATTCCCTAATTGAGCTGCTAAGATCGGAGGCATCTGACGTTCGCATAAGACCTGACAATCCTTGTGTGGGGTTTAAATGGCATTGGAAATCATTAACAAGACAAAAAGCTATGATTTCCGTAGATTAACACACAGGTTGGGTTTTGGCACGCCAAAATTCATTGTTTTGGTCTTTAGCCCAAACATGCTAGAGTCATTATATTGTCATGCAGTAATTAGCTGTTCCTTTAATACAAGTAATAAAAATTAAGCCTAAGAAGTTCTTTAGCAATGCCTCTTACATATCCCAAAACAATATTCAAATGCTGTAGGCATTTAGCCATTCAACTGTGCTGTAGTAAAGTTTGGAGTTTAATGCACAGAGTTGTTTGAACATTTAGCTCATCCTTTAGTCTGTGACCAGCTTTGCTACGTAGGCATTAACCTTTAATAGTGTCAGACTAAATATACATGCCATGATGAATGATTATGAGATTGCCTGAATTTTCATTTACAGTATAAGGCTCTGAAAATTGGTGTAAAGGTCTGGTTCCTCCTCACTTGATAATGTGCGTGTCATTTTCATATGTCACTGGATTCCTTGCTTAACCGCATGGGAGAAGCTATTTTTTTAATTCGAAGCAGATACAGTGGGGTCCTGGCCTTTTGAAAAGAATGAACTGGAAATGTTGACAGAACTTTTAGGGAGGGCAGGCAGTATACTAGGTTTGTTCTTTAAAGATATAATTTGCTGGCACTTGTGCTAGAAAGCCTACGTGAGCAACTCTTAATAGAATTTTATACGTGATCAAAGCTTCCTCTCTTTACCTCCTCTTCCCTGACCTCTATGTCAAGTTTAAATCGTGGTTCTGTACAAAGGAGGCTGTGAACGGGCTGTTCACTTTTTTGAAACCATTTGCCCAGCACAAGGTCGTGAAGGTGGGGAAGAGGGGCAGGCTGAGAAGGTGAAGGTATCCAGAGAAGTTATGGAAATTTTTTTTACAAACAGCACCTGGAATCTTTTCAGGAATTCCGTTTTTTTGTGTTATCACGACTCCTGCTTACAAAGAACCATCTCCCCAAGATAGCATTTTTTTTTTCCCAAGACAGGATTTCGCTCTGTTGCCCGGGCTGGAGTGCGGTGGCTCAATCACAGCTCAATGCAACCTCGACCTCAAGGGCTCAAGGAATTCTCATGCCTTAAGCCCCCCAGTAGCTGGGACTACAGGGGTACGCCACCATGCCTGGCTAGTTTTTTGGTTTGTGTTTTTGTTTTGTAGAGACAGGCTTTCACCATGTTGCCCAGGCTGGTCTCGAACTCCTGAGCTCAAGCAATCCGGCCACCCTCGGCCTCCCAAAGTGCTGGGATTACAGGCATGAGCCACTGCAGCTGGCCTCCAAAATAGCTTTTGGAGTCAAATTTAACATAAATATTTTGATGCTGATTAAAATAATAATGAAAAGCCATGCACCAGAAAGAGATGCAATTATAGGCTGTGTATACGTGCAGAGTAAGTGCCCAGCAGCCAGGGATTCTGCATGATGGACTGTGTTGCTGTGAAACCCCAGCACCCGGGATCTGCTGACGTTGAGCCCAACATATCCCAGCGCCTGCCTTTTGTAAACTCTGCAAAGACGCTGGCATCCTAAAGAGTCCCTGGCTCCCGCCGGATACGTTAACCGAGGCATGGTAGACCTGGCCCTCGATTCCAGGAACCTAGGGTGGTCTGAAAAATTAATGACTCTGGCATTTGAAAATTAAGTGAGCTCTTGAATATATACTCTTGTTGATCCGCTGGGCATGGTGTTTGGCATTCTTCGACTGGAGACTAAATCTCTGCAGCCATCTCACAAGTGACGCTGGCGCCCATACCAGAAATATATTCAATAATCTTTCTAAGCCCTGTGGATTTGGGTATTCTTCCACTCTGACGGAGCCTGAGAATTCCAAAGGAAGTATGCCCCAGGTACCCAGCAGGCGGAATATAATTGCCTCTTAGGCAGCAGAAAGAAAACTAAAGATCACATTGATGCGGAAGAACATTTAAGGTCTCTCTATCCTGTGTTGAATTTACAGTAAAGGCGAGAGCCGTGAGTTTGTACTGTAAATTCCAGGTCTGTGACTTCTGACTTTGGATTAAAATCCAGTTTTCTGGAAGTGAATCTGATGGCAGATATGACCTTGAATTGGCCGCAAGACCCCAGCGCTGGCCTGGCTGCCGTGCAGCGCGCGCTGCTCTGCGCTTTGTTATCATCAGGAGTGTGGTGGCCTCCTGGCCAGCTGGTCTACGACAGGGCCATGCCGGGTCACCAGCTGTGCCTCTGCAGGGGTCTCCAGCCTTGGGACCTGCGGCCACTAACCCCTGACTCTTCTGAACACGCTTCATTAGTGAAGGAGGATCGTAATGGAAAGTGGTCATGTCGTGAAATGGGGTGGCTTCTTACAAAGCCTAAGTGTTTCTTTCCTCTGCTTCACCTCTGCTTCATTCTTTACCTTGTTGTAAAGAATGGTCACTCAGGGCCGGGTGGGGTGGCTCACGCCTGTAATCCTTTGGGAGGCTGAGGCGGTCAGATCCCTTGAGTCCAGTTTGAGACCGGCCTAGGCAACATAGGAAGACCCTATCTTTACCAAAAAATACAAAAATTAGCCCAGCGTGCTTGTGCATGCCTGTAGTCCCAGCTACTTGGGAGGCTGAGGTGGGAGGATTGCTTGAGCCCAGGAGGTGGAGGCTGCAGTGAGCCATGATCATGCCACTGCACTCCAGCCTGGGCGACAGAGTGAGACCCTGTCTTAAACAAACAAACAAAAAAGCATGATCACTTGGAGTTAACAGACTTAGGTGTGCATTCTCCATGCCAACCAACTAGCTGGGTGACCTCAGTTGAGTCACTCTGCTTCCCTGGGCTTTAGTTTCTGAGGCCTCTTTCTCGAGATTGTTGTAAGGCTCAAAAGACACAATCTCCATAAAGTGTCCCGTGAACTGTGTGGCGTTCTCAGGCATCAGGTGTCACTTCCAGCCTCATAATCACTGGACCCTTAAACATCCCGGCACCTGTCCACGGACTTGTCCGTCCTCCACGTGCAGCTCCGGGGATGTGATTGACCTCCTGGGGCTGCTACCTGGTGTAATTCTCTACTTATCTGATCAAAGAATGAAAATCATGAAAGTGTCACACCAGGCAGGAGTAATCGGCAAATACCAGTAAGTCTCATGGCTATTGCCACCCCATTTTCACACCTCGAGGACCCCGGGCTGGATCCATCCTTTGTGAAGCACTGGAGAATTCTCCCACCCAGCAAGGGGGCTGGCTGCAGGGGCATGACTGTGGCCTCTGGGGAGCCCCCAGAGCTCATGTCCCAGGAGCCCCACTCTGAGCCTGTGTACCGCCGTGGAGGGGGCCTGTTTGCGGGCAGAGTGGGGTGATGGCTGTTTTCCTGTTGTGCAGATCCCGTACCAGCTTTGGATCTCGGACAGCAACTCCAGCTCAAAGTGCAGCGCCTGCACGATATTGAAACAGAGAACCAGAAACTTAGGGAAACTCTGGAAGAATACAACAAGGAATTTGCTGAAGTGAAAAATCAAGGTTGGTGGAAAATGCGTTCTTTGCTTTTTCTTCTCTTCTTTTTTTTTTTCTCTTCTTTTTATTTTAATTGGCTTTTCCCATACTTTTGAGACCAGCTCTCCTTGTAATATACACGTCATAAAGTCAGGGTGGGGCAGGAATCTGAGTCGTTAAAGAGAGATGATAATCATGCTGAGCTATTTCGAAGTAAAACTTTTCCTCTGCACAACAAGGACGTAAGATTTTATTGCCCTCTGATGAGACCGATCAGGATTCTTTGAAAATTCTTCCTGTATCATTACGTGATTGGGTCTGCCTCTTGAAAGGCCCATGCATTGCCTCCAGGCGACACCTGTCAGAGAGCCAGCTCATGATCAAAGGGTCACACACAGTAAGTCATTTAATAATTGCTGCGGATACATTAAGGCTTCAGACACATCTTAAAGGCTGCATGCTTAAGCCCCGCTGTTGCCTTGTCAGTATCGCCTATTCATTAGGAATTTAATGAAAGAAAACAACCTCTTGGTGTGTTTGCCCAGCCGTCAACAAGACAGAGAGGGCAAAGGTTGCCTGGCTTTTCCCGTCAGGGAAGAACAAAGGAATCTCTCCTTTACCTAAAATCCAGAGGCACTCAGGATCCGGGAGCCTGTTGGCTTCCTTGGCTTGAAGGAAAATCACAGCCCCCGTCTGACAGCAGCAGCAGCAGGCTTTTCAGCCAGCTCCAAAGAATAATTCGGCCAGTTTGTTTTGGTTTGGGAATGTGAGTACGGAATTAAATTGAAAGGGGAGGCTGCCCATTCCTAGTGGCCTTCCATTGACCATTTGTAGAGACCTCAATAAAGAGTTAATTGGGGCCACGTGCGGTGGCTCACACCTGTAATCCCAGCGCTTTGAGAGGCCAAGGTGGGAGGACTGCTTGAGGCCAGAAGTTCGAGACCAGCCTCGGAAACGTAGCAATACTCTGTCTCTACAGAACATCAAAAATTAGCTGGGCATGGTGGTGCACACCCGTGGTCCCAGCCACTCAAGAGGCTGAGGCGGGAGGATCGCTTGAACCCAGGAGGTCAAGCCTGCAGTGAGCCATGATTGTGACACTGCACTCAGTCTGAGTGACAGAGCAAGATCCAGTCTTTAACAACAACAGAAAAAGTTAATTGGCAAAGACTTTTTTTTTTTTTGAGATGGAGTCTCGCTCTGTCGCCCAGGCTGGAGTGCAGTGCACGATCTCAGCTCACTGCAAGCTCTGCCTCCCGGGTTCACGCCATTCTCCTGCCTCAGCCTCCCGAATAGCTGGGACTACAGGAGCCTGCCACCACGCCCAGCTAATTTTTTTTTTTTTTTTTTTTTTTTTTTTTTTTAGTAGAGACGGGATTTCACCGTGTTAGCCAGGATGGTCTTGATCTCCTGACCTCATGATCCACCCCCCTCAGCCTCCCAAAGTGCTGGGATTACAGGCGTGAGCCACCACACCCGGCCAATTGGCAAAGACTTTCTAAAAGTGTCCTTTGGCTTTAAAAACACTGCAGATAGACCAGGGAAGAATTGTCCATGGGAATGATCCAGAAAGCATCTGTGATGATGTGTGAAGAGCCAGAGGTAGAGGCATGGGCTGTGAGGGCGGCGGTGCCTAAGACCTCCGAGCACACCTCCCTGTAGTATGGGCATGGGGGTACTCAAGCCCTCAGGCCAGCATAGCTTCCTTGCTGAAATTTGGGGGCACGAGGTGACAGGCAGTTGGGGAAGCCAGACCCCGCTTCTTTCTGGCTTTGCAGAGAGTGGTGAGCCTTTAGGACTAGAAGGGACAACTCTGTCCTGCTAGAGAGCGAGGCATTGGGCTTACTAGGGCTGGAACTGCTGTGAGGGAAGGTATTACCTTCCCTTGTAGGAAGCATTTCTTGCCAGAATCACGCCAGTATTGCAGTAAAAGGTAACCTGCAAATCTGCACGTTGAGTTTTCATAGATACGCTACCCTAAAGGGGAGTATCCTGGTTTTTTTTTTTTTTTCTCTTCATTGTCCTCTGGTATCTAATTTTGATAGATCCTCTCTCTGGTTTGTTTGGTGAGTGTTTTTTATTTATTTATTTATTTATTTTAGATTCAGGGTCTTGCCCTGTCACCCAGGCTGGAGTGCAGTTGCATGATCATAGCTCACTGCAACAACCTTGACCTCCTGGACTCAAGCAGTCCTCCTGCCTCAGCCTCCTGAGTAGCTGGGACTACAGGCATGTGTACCACCGTGCCCAGCCTCTTTCTGGCTTATTTTATTTTTTTGAGTTTGCTTTTGTTTTGTTGGAGGGTGGTGCAGGTGGGGCCTGGTGGGCTGTGCAGGATTGTCCTTCCCTTCTCCTTCTATCACTGGTGCCTAAATTACCAGCTTCCCAGTGGCCAGGGCTTTGCACAGGGGCTGACCAGGAGCCAAGCTGGGTGTGGATGTTCTCTCCCCAAAGATCTCATCCACACTCAGGAGTGGCTTTTCACAATGAGTTATAGAGCCCAAGATTTAAGAACAGCTCCAGGCCAGGTGCAGCGACTCACGCCTATAATCCCAGCACTTAAGGAGGCCAAGGTGGGCAGATCACTTGAGGTCATGAGTTCGAGACCAGCCTGGCCAACATGACGAAACCCCATCTATACTAAAAATACAAAAATTACAGGCATGGTTGGGCACGCCTGTAATCCCAGCTACTCAGAAGACTGAGGTGGAAGAATCACTTGAACCTGGGAGGTGGAGGTTGCAGTGAGCTAAGATCACACCACTGTACTCCAGTCTGGGCAACAGAGCGAGACTCCATCTCTAAAACAGAATGGCTCTGGAGGCAGACAGACAGACAGACAGACCTGGTTTGAGTCCTTTTATTGCTACCACCTAGCTATGTGACCTTGGGCAAATTATCTCACTTTGCTAAAAGCCTCTTTCTCTTGGGAGGCAATTCTGATACTTACCAGGTAGGGTTGGTGTGAGATTAAATATGCATATACACACAGCATTTGGCACTCAGTAGTACCTGCTACTTATTCAGCAGTGTGGTTTTTGAAAGAAATTTACCCCCCTTTATTTGGATAACAAGTTTTCCCAAGCTCCAGAAAAATGTCATTTCCTCTCCCCCACTTCCAAGAATAAAAGTGATTATAATTTGGGAAGGTGGGCGGTGCACATCACTTCTTGTAATTATCACAGCAGTAGTGTAAATGATTAAAAAGTTAGAGCAGGGGCCAGCACAATGGCTCATGCCTATAATCCCAGCACTTTGGGAGACCAAGTCGGGAGGATCTCCTGAGGCCAGGAGTTCGAGACCAGCCTGGACAACATAACAAGACCTATCTCTTAAAACAAGAAAAAAAAAAAGATGGTGTGAGTCCATTGTGTGTTGCTGTAAAGAAATACCTTAGGCTGGGTAATTGATGAAGAAAAGAGGTTTATTTGCCTCATGGTTCTGCAGGCTGTATGAGCACGATGCCAGCCTCTGCCCAGCTTCTGAGGGTCCTCAGGAAGCTTTTACTCATGGCAGAAGGTGAAAGAGGATCAGGCATGCCACAGGACAAGAGAGGTGGGGGCATCCCAGACGTCTTAACAACCAAATCTCAGTGACTCATCATCAGAGAGAGGCCACCAAGCCATTCATGAGGGATTCGCCCCCATGACCCAGACACCTCCCACTTGGCCCCACTTCCAACATTGGAGATCAGATTTCAACCTGAGATTTGGAGGAGACAAACATCTAAACTATATCAGGTACATAATAAAAGTTAGAGCAAAGAGGGAACTTCTGCCTCATGGGCCACAGCCCCACCCACCCCGCAATGATGAGTAAATGGAGGCCCCAGGTAATGCCAAGCCCTTTAGATTCCTCTCTGTTATGCTGGCCCCGTCCTCCCCTACACATGCCTGGGAGGCCTGCTGAGACACCCAGCATCTGCCCGGGATACAGCCTGGGCCAGAAGGCCAGAGGCGCTAGGATAAAGTGGCCTCTGGCTGAGGTTGGGCTGGTCCGTGAGCACTCACCCGGGTCCAGGGGGTGGCAAAGAGACCTCATCAGGCACAGCACACTGTCGAGGTCACACACTGTGATGTGTCACTGAGGAGCCCCACTGGAGCAAGCGTTAGGGTCCAAGTGCTGTACAGCCCCTTCCAGTCGGTCCTTAATGGCAAAAATGAGGCCAGGCGTGGTGGCTCATGCCTGTAATCCCAGCACTTTAGGAGGCCGAAGTGAGCAGATCATTTGAGGTCAGGAGTTCGAGACCAGCCTCGCCAACATGGTGAAACCCCGTCTCTACTTAAAAAATACAAGAATTAGCCAGGTGTGATGGCACAAGCCTGTAATCCCAGCTATTCGGGAGACTGAGGCACGAGAATTGTGTGAACCTGGGAGGCAGAGGTTGCAGTGGGCCGAGATTGTGCCACTGCACTCCAGCCTGGGTGACAGAGCGAGTATCTGTCTCAATAAAAAAAAAAAAAGGCAAAAATGCTGTATGTTTACACGAGAGTGTAGACCATTGACGTAGCAGAGCAGTTCAGGCTTTTTCAGAGCTGACCTGTCTGGAGTCCATTCTGGAAGTGTCCAGCTCTTGCCTCACTTTGGCCTCGTCCGTATGGCTTGAGAGAGACATATCACCAACCACTGTGTGCACAGAGCATTTCTTCCAGGACCTGAACAGCCAAACCAAAAGGCGGAAAGTTGCCCAGTCCCCTCTCCTGTGCCCTGATGGGATCGTTGGTGGAATTCCACCTCTCTACGGAAAGCACTCTGGGACACACCTCATGAAAAAGGCCAACCTCTTCTCTTAACAAAAGAGCCTTTCACACAAAAATTAGCCAGGTGTGGTGCGCGCCTATAATCCCAGCTACTCGGGAGGCTGAGGCAGGAGAATTGCTTGAACCCAGGAAGCAGAGGTTACAGTGAGCCAAGACTGCACCACTGCATGTCAGTCTGGGCCACTGAGCGAGACTCCGCCTCAAAAAAAAAAAAAAAAAAAAAAGCCTTTAGCTTGTATGCACTAAGCCGCGTGGGTGTTAATCGCCCAGGTGTTTTGCTCCTGCTCTGGCCAGCGCATGTCTGTGCAGCTCAGGGAGCAGGAATGGATGTGAGTTACACACCTGGCAGGTGCCCTTGCTGCACCAGAGGGAGCTCCATTGCCACAAGCCCTGTCTGGGCTTCCCCCAGCTCTGCCCGGCCTCGGCTCCTTCAGTCATTCATGCCACAGTGCTTTCCTGAGCACGCGTCTGTTTGCCAGCGCTGGGAACACAAAGAAAATGAGCCTCGCCTGCTAAGAGGTAGATCTGTAGCAGCGGGCGACAATTCCTAAGAGCTCCCCTCTCCTGGGGGCTGGGGCCACAGTGCTTTTCCACAAAGCATCCAGCATGCGGAGTGGCATAGGCGTATCTGGAGGAGGGCGCAGGTGGAGTTGTCCTGCCCCAGAGCCACCCACACACAAAGCATCCAGCATGCGGAGTGGCATAGGCGTATCTGGAGGAGGGCGCAGGTGGAGTTGTCCTGCCCCAGAGCCACCCACACACAAAGCATCCAGCATGCGGAGTGGCATAGGCATATCTGGAGGAGGGCGCAGGTGGAGTTGTCCTGCCCCAGAGCCACCCACAGGTCTGTTCCATTCATCAAATCCGCTTTGATGTTCCCCATTTGGGCAGTTGAGGTGATGTCTGTGAACCTGCTGTTGGTGGTACCAGAGCCGTCTGGACCTGCACTTTCCCAAGACAGCCCTGCCTCCCAAGGGGCCCCTCGCTGCCCCACATCCTTGGTGCTCACACCTCACTCTAGGACTCCTCCAGGCCACATGCCAGTCACCAGAGCATCTTCCCCCAGGCTACGGCACCCTCTGCTCTGCACACAGCCCATGACCACCAGAGTGGTGGGCACTCCAGGGTGGGTCCCTTCCAGCCCAGTCCCTCCATGCTTTATCCACCTAGCACCACATGTTTCTTGTCACTTGTGAACCAGCAGAGCTGCAGGGCCAGGCCTGCTTGCTTGCTTCCTTTCTTCCTTTTCTGTCTCCCTCTCTTTCTTTTGCTCTCCGTTTCTCTCTCTCTCTCTCTCTCTCACTCACTCATTCACTCACTCACACTCTGTCACCCAGGTTGGAGTACAGTGGCGCAATCATAGCTCACTGCAGCTTCAAACTCCTGCGTTCAAGACATCCTTCCACCTCAGCCTCCCAAGTCCCTAAGCTGGGACTGCAGGTGTGCGCTACCACGTCCAGCTAATTCTTGCCCTTTTTGTAGAGGCGGGGCTCGCTATGTTTCTGGGGTTGGTGTCAAACTCCTGGGCTCAAGGGATCCTCTCACCTCGGCCTCCTAAAGTTCTGGGATTACAGATGTGAGCCACTGTGCTTGGCCTGTAGACTTTCGTCTTTTTTTTTTTTTAATTTATTTGTAATTTGTGTGGGTACATAGTAGGTGTCTATATTTGTAGGCTACATGAGACGTTTTGATACAGGCATGCAATGTGAAACATCACATCATAGAGAATGGGGTACCGTAGACTTTCTTGACTCCACTTCGATTGCTTCTTCCAAAATGCACACACTATTATGAACTATTTTTTTTCTGAGAAAGTACTTAAACCCACCTAAAACTTTATTAATCATCCCTCAGTTACAGGACTAATTTAAGACTCATCAATAAGATGATATGATATTTTACCATTGATTTCCACCTCCCCCCACCCTTTTTTTTCTTTGACTGGTACTACAGAAACCAAAGCTCTTCTTTTCAGCAAAATCCATTGATCCTCCTCAGCCTAAACGTTTAAAGTTCAATTTAACATTTAGGGAGTAAAAGGTCTCCGAAGGGACTCATAACCATTGATTTTGTGTCAGAGTTGAAGAGCTAAGGTTTAAAACACACCGATCCTACCAGGTTATGAGAGCCTTGTACCTACAGCCATATGGAATTGTGTGCTTCTCTTACTGTAGGTTTTTTTTTTTTTTTTCTTTTCTGCAGAGGTTACGATAAAAGCACTTAAAGAGAAAATCCGAGAATATGAACAGACACTGAAGAACCAAGCCGAAACCATAGCTCTTGAGAAGGAACAGAAGTTACAGAATGACTTTGCAGAAAAGGAGAGGTGAGCATGACTTCCAGGCACACACAGACTGACATAGCATTTGCCCCTGAACTTCACATCATCAGACATGTTGATAAATGGATCTGCAAAATAAGCCCAGGTTGTAACCCCAAATCTATAAGGGGCAAAATGTTTCAAAAATGATATTCTGGCTGGGTGTGGTGGCTCACGCCTGTAATCTCAGCACTTTGGGAGGCCGTGGTGGGTGGATCATGAGGTCAGGAGTTCGAGACCAGCAAGACCAACATGGTGAAACCCCGTCTCTACTAAAAAATACAAAAAAAAATTAGCCGGGCATGGTGGCGCGCATCTGTAATCCCAGCTACTTAGGCTGAGGCAGGAGACTCACTTGAACCCAGGAGGCAGAGGTTGCAGTGAGCCGAGATCGCGCCACTGCACTCCAGCCTGGGCAACAGAGTGAGACTCCATCTCCAAAAAAAGATATTCTACATTTGTGAGGTTTCCTTGAGCGAAATGCATCTGTCTTTCCCAATCGGTGGATGGTGTCAGGCAGCCAGTGGGCCCGAGACTATCCAAGCCGTGCAGGTGCAGAGGTGAAGCTCAAGGCATGAGTCGTTAGCAAGGTGGCACCTGGCAGCTGGACCTGGGCTGAGACCAGAGAGGAAAGCCCATTTCCCAGTGTGTGTCCTCTGGGGACAAGCCCTGGGCTAGTGCTAAACTCTTTCTGCCTTCTCAAGCCAATTGATATTTAATATTACACACACACACACACAGACTCTCTGATGTATTTAATATTACACGCGCACACACACAATCTCAGTGGGTTTTTTGGTATTGCCTCTTTCATTACCTCACATATCAGGGAGTTAGTATCAGTAAAATATGTTAATGCCCTATGTAACTGATGTGAGTTTTAGATTTCTAATGACTTACATTACCAAAAACGTTTCCCACAAATAATGAGTTGGTTTTCCCCTAGTGTGATGAGTTAATGAAAGTTAGATTCCTTGTAACAACAATAAGGACTATTGAGCTTACGGATCCCAACCGTATAGATCTTTTTTTTTTTTTTTTTTAAGACAGAGTTTCACTCTCATTGCCCAGACTGGAGTGCAATGGCGCAATCTCGGCTCACTGCAACCTCCGCCTCCTGGGTTCAAGTGATTCTCCTGCCTCAGCCTCCCAAGAAGCTGGGATTACAGGCATGCGCCACCACGCCTGGCTAACTTTTGTATTTTTAGTAGAGTCGGGGTTTCACCATGTTGGCCAGGCTGGTCTTGAACTCCTGACCTCAGGTGATCCACCCACCTCAGCCTTTCAAAGTGCTGAGATTACAGGTGTGAGCCACCACGGCTGGCCTAGATTGGATTTTTTTAAACTCATGGGTTAAATTAAGGTATTAAGTTTTATACCCGCTCCCATCAAGTAAAAGAAAAGCAAAAAAGGGAAAAAAAAGATACTGAATTTTAACTCTAGTATGAAGAAATGTATGTATCCATCAACAGGAAGCACTAAATTTATGACTACAGGTTAGGGGCCAAGTGGGACTGTGTTGTGGCTGGTGTGGGATTTTGTTGTTTTATTTTCAGTTGACTTCCTATGCTGAATACTTGGTGAACTTTTCTTTTTTCTTTTTTTTTTTTTTTTTTGAGATGGAGTCTCACTCTGTCACCCAGGCTTGAGTGCAGTGTCGCAATCTTGGCTCACTGCAACCTCCGCCTCCCAGGTTCAAGTGATTCTCCTGCCTCAGCCTCCCGAGAAGCTGGGACTACAGGTGTGCACGCCACCACGCCCAGCTAATTTTTGTATTTTTAGTAGAGACGGGGTTTCACTATGTCGGCCAGGATGGTCTCGATCTCTTGACCTTGTGATCTGCCCGCCTCGGCCTCCCAAAGTGCTGGGATTACAGGCGTGAGCCACCGCACCCGGCCCTTGGTGAATTTTTCTAAGGTGGGCTCTGTAACAATATCATTGGGTTAGGAGGTGGGGCTTAGACACTGGACCAAATTGAAGACTAGCTAAAACAGGGCCTGGAGAGAAGCAGCTTTCTATAAAACATGCCCACCAGTGTGCCACATCAGTTTACCATTGCCTTGGCAACACCCAGGAGTTACCACCCCTTTCCACAGCAATGATCTCACAGCCCAAAAGGTACTACCCATTCTCTAGAAATTTCTGTATAAACTGCCTCTTAATCCGAGTACAGATTATGAGTACAAAATATGAGTACAAAATTGTCCTCAGCTGCTACTGGCAGCACACGGCCTATGGGGCAGTCCTACCTCACGAGACCAGTCACAGAGCTGTAACGCTGCCACCTCCATAAAGCTGCCTTCTTCAGCCCTACCACCAGCTCGCCTTTGAATTCCCTCCTGGCTGAAGCCCAGAGCCCTTGCCAGCTAAGCCCTCCTTTGGGGCTCGCCTGCCCTGCAGCATCATGAAGGCCTCTGAGGAATGCCATTAAGCTGACTTCATTCAAAAAGAAAACTGGCTGGGCATAGTGGCTCACATCTGTAATCCCAGCACTTTGAGAGACTGAGGCAGGAGGATCCCTTGAACTCAGGAGTTCGAGACCAGCCTGGGCAATATAGAGATATGCCATCTCTATGGCATGAATGAATGAATGAATGAGCCATGCATGTCAGCATGTGCCTATAGTCTCAGCTACTTGGGAGGCTGAGGCAGGAGGATTACTTGAGGTCAGGAGTTCCAGGCTGCAGTGAGCTATGATCAGGCCACTGCAATCCAACATGGGTAACAGAGCGAGACCTTGTCTCAAAAAAGAAAAGAAAAGAGGCTGGGCGCAGTGGCTCACACCTGTAATCCCAGCACTTTGGGAGGGTGAGGTGGGTGGATCACTTGAGGTCAGGAGTTCAAGACCAGCCTGACCAACATGGTGAAACCCCATCTCTACTGAAAAAATACAAAATAAGCCAGGCGTGGTGGCACATGCCTGTAATCCCAGCTACTCGGGAGGCTGAGGCAGGAGAATGGCTTGAACCCAGGAAGCAAAGGTTTGCAGTAAGCCGAGATCACACCATTGCATTCCAGCCTGGACAACAAGAGCAAAACTCTGTCTCCAAATAAAAATGAAATAAAAGAGAACTGCCAGCTCCCGCCCACCCGGGGCCCTCCCTGCATCAGAACTTGGCCATAGGCTTTCAGTACATTCTCTCACTAATTGCCCAGGATGGATCTGCAATGTAGACCATCTCTTTTCATAGAGGGAGAAAGTAGGTCGTGGGTGAGGTACCTCCTACAGCTTTTGCAGCTAATCAGGGCCAGAGGTGGGACTTTGCAACTCCAGACTGGCACCTGCCCATCTCTGCAGCCCTGGCCTCCCCGTCTGCTCCATTGTGGCCACCTGGAGCCCTGGTTGCCAGACCAAGGCCAGTCCCTTGGGGCCACGCCCAACTCTGCAGGTGGAGGCCGCATCCATCGTCCCTGGGGGAGTGCGGCAGGGCACAGACTCCAGGAAAGGAGTGTGCATCACAGAGTCAAGGCTCGGACAGATGGGCAGACCCTTGACCCCGTTGATACGGATTTGGTCCTAAGTAAATGCCTTTTAGGAAAGCACTCCTCACCAGTGAGTGATCAAGGGGGAAAACGCGAGCAATCTCAGTGCCCTGCCATGGAGAAATGGGTTAGTAAAAAGAAGGGACCATCCCTAACTGGGATGTTATGTCACTGTTAAAATATTAATAATACTTAGGGAGAATTCATAGTAACATGAGAAACATACCTAATATAATATGAAGTCAAAACATGCACCGTACAAAATTATTTACAGTGCAGTATGATTGTACATCTTCCTACAGCAAACTCATGCATTACCACAATGTGGAAATAAACACATATGGGAATTAAATATTATTAAGTTGACTTTTCTTGTTTTTTGAGACAGAGTTTTGCTCTGTCACCCAGGCTGGAATGCAGTCTCACAATCTCAGCTCACTGCAACCCTCCGCTCCAGGTTGAAGTGATTCTCCTGCTTCAGCCTCCTGAGTAGCTGGGATTACAGGTGTGTGCCACCAAGCCTGGCTAATTTTTCAGTAGAGATAGGTTTTCTCCATGTTGCTCAGGCTGGTTTCGAACTCCTGACCTCAGGTTATCTGCCCGCCTCACCTCCTGATGTGCTAGGATTACAGACATAAGTCACTGTGCCCAGCTCTTGACTTTTCAAATTAGGTAAAGGGATTAGCTATATTAAAATATACAATAACTGATTCTTAGAGGGAAGGGCTGAAGCTAGAATTTACTTCATTCATTTTGTCTCTCTGTGTGTGTGTGTGTGTGTGTGTGTGTGTGTGTGTGTGTGTTTTGAGACAAAGTCTCTCTGTCACCTAGGCTGCAGTGCAGTGACACGATCTCAGCTCACTGCAACCTCCACCTCCTGGGTTCAAGCAATTCTCCTGCTTCAGCCTCCCAAATAGCTGGGGTTACAGGTGCCCAACATCACACCCAGCTAATTTTTATATTTTTAGTAGAACAGGATTTCACCATGTTGGCAAGGCTGGTCTTGAACTCCTGACCACAAGTGACCTGCCCACCTTAGCTTCCCAAACTGCTGGGATTACAGGCGTCATTCTTTATAACAAAAAATTGTTGATGGATCTAGGATTTAAATATTATAATTTTTTGTCACAAACATACTGGAAGAAAACTGGGGTACATATTTGTTTTTATTAATATGACTATATAAAACTTAAAACAGATTCTCAAAAACAAATAACATTTTAAAAACATCAACAAACTGTGAAGAAATATTTGTACCATGTAAGACAAAAGGCTAATTTTCTTCATATACAAAGAGGTCTTCTAAATTAATAAGAACAAAATCCGCTCTACAAAAATAGGCAAAGGAGATAAGTCGGCATGTCATACAAAGAGAAATAACATAGCTTTACTCAGCAGTAAAAATTTAAATTTGATTTTATCTTGTGTTGGCAGAGTATACGAAAACACACTTACATATTGTTGGTGGGAGTTTAAATTGGTGAAAGTTTTTTGTTGGGAAGTTTTTCACTATCTATCAAAACAAGAAAAGTGGCCAGGCGAGGTGGCTCATGCCTGCAATTTCAGCACTTTGGGAGGCTAAGGCAGGCGGATCACTTGAGGCCAGGAGTTCGAGACCAGCCTGGCCAACATGGTGAAACCCCATCTCTACTAAAAATACAAAAAACAGCCAGACTTGGTGGTGCACACCTGTAATTCCAGCTTCTTGGGAGGCTAAGGTATGAGAATTGCTTGAACCCTGGAGCAGACGTTGCAGTGAGCCGAGATCATGCCATTGCTCTCCAGCCTGGGTGACAGAACAAGACTCTGTCTCCAAAAAAAAAAAAAAAAAAAAAAATTGCAGATACTCTTTGGCCATTGTAATTCCTCTGTTAGCATTTCATCTCCAACAGATTCACTCTCAAAATTATACAACAATATCTCCACAATGATCGTTGAGGGACTGTTCAGTAGAAAGAAACCTAGAAACCATCTGAGTGTCCACAGAGGCTTAAGTTAATTATTTAATAAGAATGAGGGAGAACTATGTTTGCTGGAATAGAACATTTCCAAAATACAGAGAAAAGTGAATAAGGGACCCCAGAATGTGGTGCACGTTGTGATCACCTTTGTATTAAAAGAACAGGGCGGGGAGATTATATTATACTGTACTATATTAAATACTTCTATTTCAGTAGCCTATTTCATATTCATATTACACTATAGTATATTACATTACTTCATTATTACACTATAGTATCCTGCATATTAGTTCGTACTATGCTATAGTATATTTCATTCATATTTTGCTATACTATGTGACATATTAATTTATATTGTGCTATAGTGTGTTACATATTCACATTATGCTATAGCATGTTACATATTAGTTCATATTAAGCCGTAGTATATTACATTAGTTCACATTCCACTATAATATGTTACATATTAATTCATATTATGCTATAGCATGTTACATATTAGTTTGTATTACACTATAGCTTGTTACGTGTTAGTTCATGTTACGCTCTAGTGTGTTATGCATTCGTTCATATTACGCTGTAGTGTGTTATGTATTAGTTCATATTACCCTATAACGTGTTACATAGTAGTTTGTTACACTATAGTGTGTTACGTATTAGTTCATATTATGCTACAGCTTATTACATATTAGTTCATAGTACACTATCATTTGTTATGCATTAATTTCTATTATGCTATAGTGTGTTATGTGTTTGCTTTTATTACACTATAGGCTGTTACATATCATATGTTACATATTCATATTTTGCTATAGTATGTTACATATTTGTTTATATTACACTTTAGACTGTTACATATGATGTCGTATTTCTGTACATGCAGAAACATTTTAGAAAAATACAAATGAACTCTATCTGAGGAGCGGAAATGAGCCAAGGAATAGTAAGACTCTTTCACTTCCCATGCTCTTGTCATATTTGATTACATCCCTGAGTGTCCATAATTGAAATACATGAAAATATTAACAGTGCTTTTCTAGAGGTGATGAGAATTGGGTTGACTTTGTAAACTGTGTCATTTCTACTTTTCTGTATCCCAGTTTATTATTATGAGAGCATATGTTAAATTCATATGATATAAAAATAATAAACTTATTTTTGGAGGGTTTTTTTTTTTTTTCTCCAGATTAAGAGGAAGGAATGCTATTTATTGACCAGGGAATTCACTTAGAGATCCTGGGAAATCTGAATCTGTGGAATGCAGTTGCGAGCATTCACAATGTCCCCATTAGGTATTGCAGTTGCGTTTGCATTCCATTATAACAGAGACGGAACAGCTGCCACATCTATTTAGTGCATCCTTTATTCCAACAAACTCCTTCATTGTGTCAGCAGAATGTAAATGGATCATTCTTCTTGCGCTAACTTCAGAAAACAATGAGTGCATGATGATGATTTTTTTTTTTCTTTTTAAAATCTGGCATTTCAAGAACAAATTACATTTAGGATAACCTTCTACGCCAATTACCACCCATCAAGCCCCACGGGTTGCACACACGCTGTGATGTGACACGCAGTTACAAAGTTGGGGTGTGGAAGCTGCGGGAGCGGGGCCCACGGCACACGTGTCGTTGCGGGCGATACCCCGTGGCGAGCCTGCCGCCAGCTGAGCGCAGGGAGGGAGCTGAGCTCAGCCGAAAGGCACACGTGCATTTCAGTTGGTAAAGGAGATGACCAATTTGGCTTCGTCCCCTTCCTTTGCAGAAAGCTGCAGGAGACACAGATGTCCACCACCTCAAAGCTGGAGGAAGCTGAGCATAAGGTTCAGAGCCTACAAACAGGTTTGATACTCTCCTTCCTAGTACCATGGATGTGGGGAGGACCCAGGGGGAGAGTTGGGTCAGCCCCCTGACCGCCCCGGGCCCCGCGGATACCTGTTGCTCTTCGGGGCCGTGGGAGCTGCCGGGAGCCCACGCTGAAGAATTCCGCAGCACGCCCGCCAGCTGCTGCGCCTCATTCCTCACTGACTTTGAGTTGTTAATGTAGAGGTGGGAGGATCTCGATTCCATTTTCATCCCTTCCACACGCCATCCTTGCTTCCTGCTCTTTTTCCAACAAACACTTCTAAATCACCAAACTGTCAAGGACTGACATTTCATTTGGAACAATAATAGAAAAAAAAAAAAAACAACTCACTTCTACCCTAAGTGAAGTTAAGGAGAACAGTAATTTCAGACCTTTAAAATTTAAAAGCCACCAAAAAAGGTTATGCTCAAGTTTTTACAGTATCTTTAAACTTCTTTCTCTCTCTTTTTTTTTTTTTTTTTTTGAGACGGAGTCTCGCTCTGTCACCCAGGCTGGAGTGCAGTGGCACGATCTTGACTCACTGCAAGCTCCGCCTCCTGGGTTAATGCCATTCTCCTGCCTCACCCTCCCGAGTAGCTGGGACTACAGGCGCCCACCACCATGCCTGGCTAATTTTTTGTATTTTTAGTAGAGACGAGGTTTCATCATGTTAGCCAGGATGGTCTCGATCTCTTGACCTCATGATCCACCCGCCTCAGGCTCCCAAAGTGCTGGGATTACAGGCGTGAGCCACCGCGCCCAGCCCTCTCTCTATTTCTTTTTTTGTTTTGTTTTGTTTTTGTTTTTTTTGAGACAGGGTCTTGCTCTGTCACCCAGGCTGGGGTGCAGTGGTGTGATCTCAGGTCACTGCAACCTTTACCTCTGTGGGCTCCAGCAATCCTCCCACCTCAGCCTCCCCAGTAGGTCGGATTACAGATGCCCGCCATAATACCCGCCTAATTTTTGTGTTTTTAGTAGAGATGAGGTTTCACCACATTGGCCAGTCCGGTCTCTATCTCCTGAGCTCAAGTGAGCCACCACACCCAGCCTCTCTCTTTTATTTCTGAAAGAGAAGCATCACCATGTATTTCATTTAAATGTATTTTTAAATTTTTATTATTTTTTTTGATGACCCAGAACTGAGCAGATTATTTAAATGTAGACAGACATCAGAAGTCATAATTCAACTTAAAACACAAATGACGAGAGTGGGAGAAAATAATCACCACAAATTTGACAAACGGATAATTAAAAAATGTAAAGGCTGTCAATCAATCCATTAAAGGAGAGAAACAGTGCAGTCAAACAATAAGCAAGGGATATGAACAGTCAGTTCACAGAAGAAATGCAAATGGAAACTACACATATGAAAAAATACAAAGTTTTTTTTACAGTCAGGGAGATGCAGATTCAATTAGTGAAAGACTGTTTTGCCTGTCAGACTGACAGCATTTTTAAATTATTTATTTATTTATTTTTGAGACGGAGTCTCGCTCTGTTGCCCAGGCTGAAGTGAAGTGGCACAATCTTGGCTCACTGCAACCTCTGCTCCCCGGGTTCAAGTGATTCTTCTGCCCTAGGTTCAAGTGATTTTCCTGCCTCAGCCTCCCGAGTAGCTGGCATTACAGGCGCATGCCACCATGCCCGGCTAATTTTTGTATTTTTACGAGGTTTCGCCATGTTGGCCAAGCTGGTCTCGAACTCCTGACCTCAAGTGATCCACCTGCCTCAGCCTCCCAAAGTGCTAGGATTACAGGCGTGAGCCACTGCACCCAGCCTAATTTTTTATTTCATTTTAGAGACATGGTCTCTGTCGCTCAGGTTGGAGAGCAGTGATACAATCATAGCTCATTGCAGCCTCAAACTCCTGGGCTGAAGTGATCCTCCTGCCTCAGCCTCCCAAGTAGCTGGGACTGCAGGCAAACACCACCACACATGGCTACTTTTTTTTTCATTATTTCTTTTATGGACATGGAGTCTCACTGTGTTGCCCAGGCTGGTCTTGAAGTTCTGGCCTCCAGTGATCCTCCCACCTCAGTGTCCCAAAATGCTGGGGGATTACAGGTGTGGGCTACCGCACCTGGCCTTTAAAAAAAATATAGCAATTCTGGCCTGACAAAGACTTGTCAAAAATTATTGAAACATCCAGTGTTGGTGACGGTGAAGTGGCACTTATGGAATGGATGGGCATGGAAGGAGCCTCTTGGGAGGCCAGCTGGGTGGCATTTATGTAAAGCTCCAGTGCCCAAGCTGTTCAGCCAGCAGCTTCATTTCCAGGTATCCTGATGAGAGAACTGAAGGTTATTGCCACTGCCTGGGTCCACATGTGGAAGGACTGCCATACCATACTGCCCAGGGAAAAATGCTAGTCTCAAGAAATATTCATACTGTCCCATTTATGGGGGTAGAAAATAAAAAAAGATATATACACACACATATATACATGCAATTATGTATGGAAAATTTTTTCTTAATGTAAAATACACTTTCTTTTATTTTGTTACACTTTTTTGAAATGAGTCTCGCTCTGTCACCCAGGCCTGGAGTGCAGTGGCATGATCTCGGCTCACTGCAACCTGCATCTCCAGGGTTCAAGTGATTCTCCTGCCTTATCCTCCCAAGTAGCCGGGATTACAGGCTATGCGCCACCATGCTTGGCTAGTTTTTGTATTTTTAGTAGAGACAGAGTTTCGCCATGTTGGCCAGGCTGGTCTCAAACTCCTGACCTCAGGTGATCTGCCCGTCTCAGCCTCCCAAAGTGTGAGCCACCTCGCCCAACCAGAAATAATAAAATACACCTTAAAACATGAAATCATCCAGGTACAGTGGCCCACACCTGTAATCCCAGCCCTTTGGGAGGCCAAGGTGAGAGGATGACTTCAGGCCAGGAGTTCCAGACCAGCCTGGGCGACATAGCAAAACCCTGTCTCTACAACAGTGTTTTAAAATATTGGCCAAGCGTAGTGGCTTGCACCTGTAGTCCCAGCTACTTGGGAGGCTGAGGCAAGAGGATGGCTTGAGCCCAGGAGTTAAAGGTTGCAGTAAGCTGTGATTGTGCCATTATACTCCAGCCTGGGTGGCAGAGTGAGAAAACTTGTCTCTTAAAAACGGAAGGGAAAGAAAGAAAGAAGGAAGGGAGAGTGGGAAAGAAGAAAGGAAGGGAGGGAGGGAGGGAGGAAACTATTAACATTGGTTCTGTCTTTGTAGGTGCTTGGGATTAGATGAGGCAGAAATGAAGGGGGATTTCCTATTCCATTTTTTGTATTTTCATCATCTTGGCCTCTTTTGTGTGTTTTTAATCTTTATTTTTCCACGCACCTCGCTCTTCACAGAAATCTTTGCCTCTTTTGAAATGGGAATAGATTACCTGTGTATGCATTCTTTTAAAATTTCATTTAAATAGTTAGTAATTCTTTGCCTTTCAGCCCTGGAAAAAACTCGAACAGAATTATTTGACCTGAAAACCAAATACGATGAAGAAACTACTGCAAAGTAAGTCTCTCTGCTTGGCCTCCCTTATCCATACGCATTTCTCACCTGATTTTGCTTGAGTAGGGCAGGATCGAGAAGGTTCTTGACCTCTGTGCTGCTGCAGGGACACAGTGTATTTCCCATGAGTTACTTGCGTCGGTTCAATGCACGTTCTAGCACTCACTGGGTAATCCTTCCAACAAACTTCTTTCCTTCTTTATTGTGAAGGCTGGTCACTGCTATGCCTTCTGCCATGAAAATTTGGGAGTTAGTTTATATAAGATGTGACACATGGGACATTTTTTGTGTGGAGTTGAGTCTGGGTAAATCACATGTCTTTTTCCCTGGGCCACAGTTCTTCATTTCTCCCAGGGCCCTTTAGGAAGGCCTGCCCCAGAATAAGCACATTCCCACGCAGGCGTAGGGGTTCATGTCACACCTAACAACGCTAGGTGTGGATATACGGATAGACACAGATTCGGGCAGGCAGAGTCACAAAAGGCCAATTCCTACCCAGCTCTTGTCCAAAGGAAATTAGAGGTGTCCACTACAAGTGTACTTTTTACCCGCCCATCTTTCATGCAGAACACCAGCAAGGAAGAAATAATAATTGACGTAAATCATGAAAAGATGAAGAAATGGCAGAAATTGCTCCTAGCCATTGCCTCCTCTACCAAACTCCCGGGGAGCAATGCCAGACTAGAGTTTGAACCACTTTTTCCTGTTCTGGAAGGCTCTTCCCATCTTCCGCGGAAACACACACGCGTGCTTACTGCCATGTCTCTTGGGTTTCCCTATTCCAGTTACAAAGGTCCCCGCACTCTGCTCACACAGTGCCTCCGTGGGCATCGGCAAGAAGATGGGTACTTCTGAATGGCGCCGCTGTCCCACCAGGCTCCACCTCTGTATGGGGTGCTGGCACTTACTGTCCCTCTGCCCCATCTCACGTGACCTTGGGCTTTGAGGGTGCTGCTGGGTCTGTTGCTTTCAGGATGCTGTGTGGGGTTCTTGGCCCTTTGCTCTGGGTCGTTTAGTAGCCTGAGACCTCGAGAGCCCAGCTTCCTAGCCTGGTGGTCAGAATGGATTCTGATCATGAGTATGAAACTTACAAAGACTAAAACATCACCACTAGATCAGCTACTCTCTTCTCTCAATTACTGCTTGGACCTGATTAAGCAGCTTACTTACTTGCACTAAGTAAGTTGTTTTTCTCAGTAAATCTGATTTTTAAAACTTACTATATTTCACTGGGCATGGCAGTGTGCACCTGTAGTCCCAGCTACTTGGGAGCCTGAGGTGGGAGGATCATGTGAACCCAGGAGTTGAGGCTGCAGTGATCTGTGATCGTACCAGTGCACTCCAGCCTGGGCAACAGAGCAAGACCCTGCCCCTAAAAAATTTTTAAAAATATTGTTTTAGTTTTAAAAAACATGTCAGGGGCTGATTGTCCTTCACATAAAAATTAGCCCTGTCTCAGGACTGTAGCTGAGAGGGCAGTGGCTCTCTTGGGGTGTGCCCCACCTGCCCTCTGAAGTAAGAAACATTCTTGTCTCCCCAGTGGTGCCAGGCCGAGGGGTGTGGTGTGCACGAAGGGAGAGAGACTCACTCGGTTAGATGATAGGCATGGCTCAGAGATAATAGATTCATTCATTGATTCAACAGACATTCACAGAGGCTTCCTCTGTGCCTCGCCCTGTGCAAATTCTGAGACTGTTACGGCTCCATGGGGAGACAGGCCATTGCAATCCAGCATGCCCCAGTGCTGCAATCAAGGGGACAGGGCGCTGACGGTCAGCAGGTCAGACAGGGAGCCTGCAGGTGGCAGGCAGGGCACTCCCATTGGGATAGTCAGAAGAAAGTTTGGCAGGGTGCAGTGACTCACGCCTGTAATCCCAGCACTTTGGGAGGCCAAGGCAGGTGGATCACCTGAGGTCAGGTGTTCGAGACCAGCCTGGCCAACATGGCAAAACCCCATCTCTACTAAAAATATAAAAATCAGCTGGGCATGGTGGCGTGCGCCTGTAACCCCAGCTACTGAGGTGGCTGAGGCGGGAGAATCGCTTGAACTCGGGAGGCAGAGATTGCAATGAGCCGAGATAGCACCACTGCACCCGAGCCTGGGCTACAGAGCCAGACTCCATCGCAAAAAAAAAAAGGTCAATATTGGGCCTATTTGCAGAGGTGCAGTTCCTAGGCTCATAGTACTGGCAGGGCTTCCACGCCTGGGTTTGAATGAGCCACAGGGGGGAAAGGTAGCTAGAGCCTGAAGGTGAGGGCCCCCTCGAGGGGAGCCGTGGCCTTGGGGAGGGAAGAGGGACCCAGGGCAGCGCCAGGGAGCCCTTAACTGATCCCCTTTCTCCTCCCACCAGCCAGGGGAGCTGGGGAAGGGCATAGTACATCCCTGGCATCAGGGGAGCGCAGGGAAAGAATTGTCGAGGAAGCCTTCCTAAAGAGGGTGGTATGGGATTCGGGATTGGAAGATGAGTCAAGTCAGGTTTTGCAGAGGTTTGTGAAGATACAAGCCTGGCGAAGCCTGTCTTGGGGAGGACCTGCCAGAGGTTCCGAACGATTTGCCTGTGGGGTAGGATGGGGCAGCCTGGTGGAGCATTTCCCACATCAGAAACGGTCTGGACACTGACAAAGGCAGCCTAGGACCAACCACGTAATGTAATAGTTCCCAGAGTAAGTCATCCCCCAAAAATGCAGAGAATGGCCTGAGAAAATTGGATCTTGGCTACTTTCTTTTAACTTTGGAGGCCATGGGCTCATTCTGAGACCTCCCCCACTGCCTTTCCCTCCCCTTTTATTTTCCAGGACAGATTTGTCACTATTCCATCTGCTTCAAGTCCAACCTACATGTATTTTATTAGACCAGACACGTTTTCATTCATGTTTGTGAATATAAGCCCCTTGGGGCAAATCTTTTCACATATGGTCTTACAGCATTTCAAAAACAATTTATTTTCCCTCTTCTGAAGGAGGGATTCTTAGGGCCAGGCGCGGTGGCTCACACCTGTAATCCCAGCACTTTGGGAGCCTGAGGCGGGCGGCTCACTTGAGCCCAGGAGTTCAAGACCAGCCTGGGCAACATGGCAAAAGCCTGTCTCTACAAAAAATACAAAAATTATCTTGGCATGGTAGCTCCTAACTGTAGTCCTGGCTACTTATGAGTCTGAAGTGGGAGGATCGCTTGAGCCCAGGAGGTCGAGGCTGCAGTGAGCCTAATTATACCACTGCACTGTGACCTGGGTGACAGAGCAAGACCCTGTCTAAAAAAAAAAAAAAAAAAGGGATTCTTAAATATTTGTTGACGGGAATTGGAGAGGCATGAAGGAAGATGGGTTTTGGAGAAAGACTGACTTGGGAGTGATTCACTAGGGTCCACTACCAGCTCTCTGCGTGACCCTGAATGAGCTATGAGCTGTCCACCTCCCTTTCTGACCTGTACAATGGGCATACCGGAAGTCAAGTCACTGGGTGGTTTTTGTTGTTGTTGTTGTTGTTGTTGTTTTGTTTTGAGATGGAATCTTGCTCTGTCGTCTAGGCTGGAGTGCAGTGGCACGATCTTGGCTCACTACAACCTCCACCTCCTGGGTTCAAGCGATTCTCCTGCCTCAGCCTACCAAGTAACTGGGTTTACAGGCGTGCGCCACCACATCCAGCTAATTTTTGTATTTTTAGTAGAGACGGGGTTTCACCATGTTAGCCAGGATGGTCTTGATCTCCTGACCTCGTGATTCGCCCACCTCAGCCTCCCAAAGTGCTGGGATTACAGGCGTGAGCCACTGCACCCGGCATGCTAGGTGGTTTTGAAGAGGCAGGAATGGGATGTGTGTGTACAGCACCTGGCATGGTGAGAGTCTGAGGCTAAGCTGTCGAGAGATAGAAGCTATTCCCAGCAAGCTCAGAGCAGGGCGTGGTATGCGTTTCTGAAATTAACGGCCTTGGAGGAAATTGACTTTCACCGCATCACCACGACGGACTGGGCTCACATTGTCTGTCTGTCGTGGGGAGGTGTCACAGGGTACCCATCCCTCTCCCCTGTTTTGGAGAGAAGCCCGCAGGTCTGTGGCACTGAGGCTGCTCCGAGACCCCGGTTTATCGTGAGCAGTCATCGCCATGCGTCAGCTGGGACAGCACGGGCTGACTGTGGCAGAGACAACGGCAGTAAAGTTTTCCATGTGTAGGCTTGAAGCAAAATGTAATTAGCCTTTATGTGCAGAACAAGGGCCCATTGATGAATACAGCTGGTCTTTGTTTTGTCCTGTCGTTGAGAGTGGGAGGTAAAAGTGTTCTTCTTCATGTTTATTAATGCAAGATTCCTTAGACAAATGGCAAGCACAGTTTAATATTTGTTGGAACATGGGGGCTTTGCCAAAACAGTTGTTGTGTAAAAGGATTGCAAGGTTTCCGATTATAACCATTTCTGGGTTAAATAAATGAATTATTTCTGCCCTTTTTTTCTTTTTTGAAATTTTTTTAGAGTCAGGGTCTCACTGTGTTGCCCAGAGTGGTCTCAAACTCCTGGCCTCAGGTGATCCTCCCGTCTTAGCCTCTCAAAGTGCTGGGACTACAGGCATGAGCCACTACGCCTGACATTCTTTTTTCTTTAGTTAAAAACATAGCTCCTTCTCAGATGGTCACCCTGTGTACGGATCTTCCCGCTTCTCTTAGCAAATGGAGATTTACCACCCTAATAGCCTTAACCTTGGAGACTCTAGCAAAGGAACGTGCTGTGGATTTTAACATCTAAACAATTCCTTGGGATGGATGGCTGTGGAGGTGGCAGATCCCTGGAATCACGCAGCAGTAGGCAGCCCAGAGAGAGGCCTGGGCATCCCTCACTGCCCCAAGTTCCTGCATCCGTCTCCTGCAGCTGTTCACTTACTTGATCTTGGGTTTGGGTTGCTACTGCACCCTCCAGCAGGAATGTCGCCCTCCCAGCCAAGCGGCTAGTGTTCTGGGCAAAAATGCAGGAATTCCCATTTTTGCTGAAGTCCACGATCCTATGCCCTGTCCCCAAGAATCTGGATTGGAAAAGGAGTTCCAGCTGCAATACACACAGTCAGCTTCTTGCATTCCTCCCCACTCGTGGGCCGAGGCACTGAGCCTCGATGAAAGAAAATATTGAATCACACTGAAATACTACATTTTTTATAGCTAATGTTAGTCTTAGGAGAATTTGCATCTCCCAAACCTTTCCTGCCAGTAAAATTCGTATTTCTTAAGGTTACTCATGTTGTATTCCTAGCCTATATGCTTTTTTCAAAGAACGACATTGTGTATACACATACTTACATAGTATGGTTACAAAAGAGACATTTACGAGGAACTTCACTTAGGTTAATTTTAGAGTATTTTCTTTATAACATGTATATAACCAGTACTTTATCACAAAATACAACGTGCTCTGAAACAGCAGAAAACTTTCCCGTAGCTAACTCAGCATTGGGGAACCTCTACGCTTCTTTGGAGGGATAGAGAACTCCAGATCCCAAAGGAGGACATAAGACAGAATTTGAAAAGGGGAGGAGGCTGGGCATGGTGGCTCACGCCTGTCATCCCAGCACTCTGGGAGACTGAGGTGGGAGGATCACTTGAGCCCAAGAGTTCGAGACCAGCCTGGGCAACATAGTGAGACCCCACCTCTACCAAAAAATACAAAATTTAGCTGGGCATGGTGTTGTGCCTTTAGTTCCATTTACTTGGGAGGCTGAGTTGGAAGGTTCGCTTGAGCCTGGAAGTTCCAGCGTGTAGTAAGCTATGATTGCATCACTGTACTCCAGCCTGGGTGACAAAACGAGAGCCCATCTCTAAAAATAATAATAATAATAATTTTTAAAAGGAGGGGAGGAGGATACCAGCAGTTCAAGACACAAGTCTGCATGGCAAATGTGGGTGGGATGGATACTTTATTTTATTTTTTATTTTTTTGAGACAGGGTCTCTCTTAGTTATTCAGGCTGGAGTGCAGTGGTGCGATCATGGCTCACTGCAACCTCCACCTCCCGGGTTCAAGTGATTCTTCTGCCTCAGCTGCTGGAGGAGCTGGGATTACAGGCTTGTGCCACCATGCCTGGCTAATTTTTGTTTTTTGGGTTTTTTTTTTTTTGTTTTTTGAGACTGAGTCTCGCTCTATTGCCCAGGCTGGAGTGCAGTGGCACGATCTTGGCTCACGGCATCCTCCGCCTCCCGGGTTCAAGCGATTCTCCTGCCTCAGTCTCCCAAGTAACTGGAATTGCAGGCATCTGCCACCACACCCAGCTAATTTTTGTATTTTTAGTAGAGACGAGGTTTCACCATGTTGGCCAGGCTGGTCTCGAACTCCCAGACTCAAGTGATCTGCCCGCCTTGGCCTCCTGAAGTGCTGGGATGACAGGTGTGAGCAGCTGGGATGGATACTTTGTTTACATACTGTTCTGGACTATTTCACAATGATTTCCTGAGTGTTATCTTGTTTGCCCTTTCCTGAAGTCATTGGGGCAGCTTTTATTGTGCTCACTGCATGGATGAGGAAGCAGTCCCAGGAACACGCAGAGTCAGGCCCTGGACCTGGTCCTTTAGGCTCAAATTCCAGTGCTTTTTGCTTGAGACCACGGCGGTCTTCAAAGCCCCTTTCTGGTGCCAGCTTTGTAATCAAGCAGCAAAGGTGAGGGCTAGTCAGGTGAAGGCAGGCGTTCCCGGGGGGTTCAGCCTTTCCCAGCCTCACAAGCCCCCGTTGTATTTACCATAGCAGATCGATTTTTCCCTTTTTGAACAATAATTCCTCATGAAAGACTCACAGAACTGGGGCCAGGTAGAGCCCGGTTGAGTAAACCTGAGAATCACCCAGCTGTCTTGACCATCATATTTAGACAAATATTGCATCCCCTGATTGAATTTGAAAGGGACAACTTAAGCATCCTGAAAACAGAGTCTGTCTGCTGTACCTTTAAGAATGTAAAATTTTCTATTTCCTGTCTTTTTGATGAGTCATCAGTTTCCAGTACGAGTTGCTGTAATTACCCTGGTTGGATTAATTTCCCTAAAAATAGAGAAGCAGCCACTTTTATGGTTTTCAGAGTATGGACTTGAATAAAGAACCTCCTGTCCTTTAAACCTTAGAGAGCACTAAATCAGACTTGCAGGGAAAAACCGATGGCCTTTTTTTTTTTCTTCCTGTGTCTTATCTCCAAAAGGGCTTGTGGATTTTGTAGAATTCTTGGGATTTTTCATCTCTGTACAAGTATTTTGCTCCACACCTAAAAATTGATGCCTGGGTGAGCCCTGAAGGATTTTCCTTGTCTTTTGTAGTAACACCAGCTGTCTTGGCCCCCTCTGAAGAGTACAACCATGACCTGGTGTCTCCCCAGGTTGGGGGCTAGACAAAAACAAGGGGGTGGCTTCATAGTTCCAAGTCCAGGTAGAAATTCCTCCGAGCGCTGACGATTCTTTGCCAGTTCTGTGGACCCCAGACATGGCTAGGGAATGTAATTGACATGTAATAGACATGTCTATTGCAAAGCATCAGTGAGAATTGCCAAACTTTACTCCTCTCCTTCATTGATGTTTAGGGAAGGGCTGATTTACCGTGGTAGGTGTGGTGTCAGGTGCTGGAACGATAGAGTAAGGACAGGGTGGGAGGGGGCTTACAGACGTCACATGCACACACACAGGCTCACACACTCTGTACGCAAAAACACGTACACATAAATAGAGAGGCAGCCGGGCACGGTGGCTCATACCTGTAATCCCAGAACTCTGGGAGGCCGAGATGGGTGGATCACCTGAGGTCAGAAGTTCAAGACCAGACCAGCCAACATGGTGAAACCCCGTCTCTACTAAAAATACAAAAATTAGCTGGGTGTGGTGGCGCATGCCTGTAATCCCAGCTACACGGGAGGCTAAGGTAGGATAATTGCTTGAATTTAGGAGGCAGAGGTTGCAGTGAGCCGAGATCGCGCCACTGCACTCCAGCCTGGGCAATAGAGTTAGACTCTGTCTCAAAAATAAAAAATAAAAAAAGAGAGGCACTGTGCATGTGGCCATGTATATAAACATGTTCGTGAATATAAACATGCAATCAGTTTTTAAAAAATTTTTATCGGCTGGGCGCAGTGGCTCATGCCTGTAATCCCAGCACTTTGGGAGGCTGAGGCGGGCGAATCATGAGGTCAGGAGATTAAGACCATCCTGGCTAACACAGTGAAAACCCATCTCTACTAAAAATATAAAAAATGAGCCGGGCGTGGTGGCGGGTGCCTATACTCCCAGCTACTCGGGAGGCTGAGGCAGGAGAATGGCGTGAACCCGGGAGGCAGAGCTTGCAGTGAGCCGAGATTGTGCCACTGCACTCCAGCCTGGGTGGCAGAGTGAGACTCCGTCTCAAAAAAAAAAAAAAAAAATAATAATAATAATATAGTCTCTCAACCAGTCCTACTGCTTTTTTTTATTTATTGATTTTGAGACAGGGTCTCACTCTGTCACCCAGGCTAGAGTACAGTGATGCGATCTTGGCTCACTACAACTTCTACCTCCCGGTTTCAAACGATTTTCCCACCTCAGCCACCCAAGTAGCTGGTATCACAGGTGTGTACCACCACACCTGGCTAATTTTTGTATTTTTAGTAGAGATGGGGGGTTTCACCATGTTACCTAGGTGGGTCTCGAACTCCTGAGCTCAAGTGATCCACTCATCTCGGCCTCCCAAAGTATGGGATTACAGGCATGAGCCACCGCGCCTGGCCAATAAAGCAATCATATTCATCCAGCATCCTTTGAGAGGGTAGAGAAAATCATTATTCACAGACTGTCACCTGGGTTTGGCGTGCATTCCTACAGATTTTACCTATTTAAGAGATCCTTAAAGTTTTTCTGATTCACTGTTAAGGTGAGCCTAGGGATCTTGCAGTGTATATGTGAAGGAAATGGGTAACGGACTGTTGAGTGAATACAGTGTATAGATTGTAGCACATATGGTGATCTGTGAAACGGGGGTGTCATGACACACCCCTTCCTGCATCCCAAAATTGTGGGGGTCAGGGTGGATAACAGGCATTTCTGCAGCCTGCATAGCAGTGCCGAATGCAGGCTGCAATCCAGCAATGTCACTGCTGGGTATTTATCCAAAGAAAGGAAATGGCTGTGTTGCAGGCATGCCTGCACTCACACGTTTATCACAGCGCTGTTCACACAGCAGCCTAGGTGGGGAAGTGACCTATGCGCCCAGCTTCAGATGAATGGATGAAGAAAATGTGTAGATCCACAGTGGAATATGATGGAGCCTTACAAAAGGAAATCCTGCCATTTGCAGCAACAACATGGATTCATCTGGGGGATGTTACATTAAGTGAAATGAACCAGGCACAGAAAGACGAATACCACAAGATCTCACTCATGTAAAACGTTGATCACATAAAAGTTAAGAAGAATGGTGGTTACCAGGGGGTGAGGAGAGGTTGGTTAAATGATACATATTTATAGGTAGACAGGAGGAATAAGTTTGAGAGATGTATTAGACAGTGACTATAGTTAATGCCAGTATATTGTAAAATTGGTTAGTAGAAATTTTCTTTTTCTTTTTTTTTTTTTTTGAGACAGAGTCTCCCCTCTGTTGCCCAGGCTGGAGTGCAGTGGCATGATCTCGGCTCACTGCAGCCTCCGCCTCCTGGGTTCAAGCAATTTTTATGTCTCAGCCTCCCAAGTATCTGGGAGTACAGGCACAGGGCACCACGCCCAGCTAATTTTTGTATTTTTAGCAGAGACAGGGTTTCGCCATGTTGGCCAGGCTGGTCTCGTTCTCCTGACCTCAGGTGATCTGCCCACCTCAGCCTTCTAAAGTGCTGGGATTACAGGCATGAGCCACCGCATCTGGCCCCATTTTTTAAGTGTTGACTGAAAACTACCTCAAAAGACCGGCTTTATCCCACACTCTGTACACCACAGGCTTAGCACATCGTGGCTCTCCAGGAACTCTTGAGCCTTCCCCATGATGATGAGTGGGTCAGGGTTACCGCAGAGCTGAACGGCCTCTGTAGCGTTCAGCCTGCAGCCTGCCCAATGAGGACGTTTGCGCTCTGGAAAGGTAAACTCAGGATGCTGTTGGCTCCTAAGCAGAAAGCAGGCACCACCCAGCCTTCAAGTGCTTCAACAGTGAAGAGTTAGGACGGAGGCCCAGCCTAGAACATTCACGCCATCTTCTGCCCCCAGTAAAATTCCTTAAAGCTATGAGGTTCTGACTCACCACGGGGAGTCCCTGGCCGCCGCTGGGAGGGCCTTGGCCATGCAAATCTCAGTGACATAGCACGTCTTATTTGCTTCAGAAGTGGCAGAGGAGAAAGTGACTTGCCTCACGCTGCCCGGTTCCACCCAGGGACCTTGTGAAGAGACGCGGGAAGGCTGGCAGAAAGGAGAACCGTCCTTCCCGTGGAATACTCCCGTGATCGCACCACTCCACTCCAGCCTGGGTGACAAGAGCAAAACTCCATCTCAAAAAAAAAAAAAAAGGCACTGTACATGTGTCCATGTATATAAACATGTTTATGAATATACATAAATAATTTTTAAAAAAATTTTGTCATGCAGTCTCAGCCAGTCCTGCTGTTTTTATTTTATTTTATTTTATTTTATTTTATTTATTTTTTTGAGACAAGGTCTCACTCTATCACCCAGGCTGGAGTGCGGTGATATGATCTTGGCTCACTACAACCTCCGCCTCCTGGGTTCAAGCAGTCTTTCCACCTCAGCCACCCAAGTAGCTGGAATTATAGGCTGTTTCCTTTTACATGACATTATTTTCCCTTTTTTATGTTTTATTTTATTTTATTTTTGAGATAGAGTCTCACTCTGTTGCCCAGGCTGGAGTACAGTGGTGCAATCTCAGCTCACTGCAACCTCTGCCTCTTGGGTTCAAGCGATTCTCCAGCCTCAGCCTCCCGAGTACCTGGGACTACAAGTGTGCACCACCATTTCCGGCTGTGTGTGTGTGTATTTTTTGTAGAGACGGGGTTTTATCATGTTGGCCAGGCTGGTCTTGAACTCCTGGTCTCAAGTGATCCACCCGCCTCGGCCTCCCAAAGTGCTGAGATTAGAGGTGTGAGGTACCACACCCGGCCCGTGACATTATTTTTAAGTACAAAAGCCATACATGTTTACTATACAAAGTTTAGAAAATTCTCAAAGATTTTTTTTAAAGGAAGCAGATCATCACTCATAATCCCACAGCAAAGATGATCATTGTTAACATTTTGGCCTATTTCCATAGTCTTTTTTTCTATACAGATTGTTCCTTACAATGGCATTATGTCCCCTAAACCCATCGTAACTTGTAAATACCTTAAGTCTAAAATGTGTTTAGCATACCTAACCTAAATGTCGTAGCTTAGCCTCGCCTATTTTAAGCGTGCTCAGAACACCCACGTTAATTAGTCTACAGTTAGGCAAAATCATCTAACACAGCTGTCCCCAGCCTTGTTGGCAACAGGGACCAGTTTTGTGAAAGATAATTTTTCCATGGACCAGTGCAGTGGGGGGCACGGTTCAGGATGATTCAAGCACGTTCTATTTATTGTGCACTTTATTATTATGACATTGTAATATATAATGAAATAATTCTACAACTCACCATCATGTAGAATCAGTGGGAGCCCTGAGCTTGTTTTTCTGCAACTACACAGTCCCATCTGGGGGTGATGGGAGACAGTGACAGATCATCAGGCATTAGATTCTCATAAGGAGTGTGCAGCCTAGATCCCTCGCATGCGCAGTTCACAGTAGGGTTTGCACTTCTATGAGAATCTAATGCTGCTGCTCATCTGACAGGAGGCAGAGCTCAAGCAGTCATGAGAGCAATGGGGAGCAGCTGTAAATACAGATGAAGCTTCCCTCCTGCAGCGCATCTCCTGCTGTGCGGCCCAGTTCCTAGCAGGCCACAGATGTGGCCAAGGGACTGGGGACCCCTGATCTATATAGTGCTTTCTTTTTTCTTTTTTTTCTTTTTACGAGATAGGGTCTCACCCTGTCACCCAGCCTGCAGGGCAGTGGCACTATCATAGCTCACTGCAGCCTCCAACTCCTGGGCTTGAGCGATCCTCCCACCTCAGCCTCCCGAGTAGCTAGGACTGCAGGTGTGCACCCCACACCAGGCCAGTTTTGTATTTTTTGTAGAGACAGGGTCTTGCCGTGTTGCCCAGGCTGGTTTTGAACTCCTGGGCTCAAACAATCCTCCCACCTTGGCCTCCCAAAGTACTGAGTGGGATTATAGGCATGAGCTGCTTCGCCCAAACTCGTCTGTTTTTTACCAGTGGCATAGACTGATAACATGATTTTGATTTCTAGGGTTTGTTTTTTGTTTTTTGTTTTTTTTTTTACCTGACATGTCGTAAATATTTCTTGGTTATCATTAAATATTCTTCAGAAACACAGTGCATACTGCATAACATTCCATCACGTAGGTGAGCCCTAAGACTTACCACTTATTTCCCTGCTGTTCAGGAGCCTGATTTATTACACTGCTTTCATTGCCCTTTGGGGTTTAATCTGGGGAGCTTTGTCCCTGTTCTTTCTATGTCTTCATGTTCTGCCAGTGGCTGTGGCATCTTTTTCGTGTTTTTTGTTTGTTTGTTTGTTTTGTTTTGTTTTGTTTGAGACGGAGTCCTGCTCTGTCACCCAGGCTGGAGTGCCGTGGCATGATCTCGGCTCACTGCAACCTCCACCTCCCAGATTTAAGCGATTCTTCTGCCTCGGCCTCCTGAGTAGCTGGGACTACAGGTGTGTGCCACCACACCCAGTGAATTTTTGTATTTTTAGTAGAGACAGGGTTTCGCCAGTTGGCCAAGCTGGTCTGACCTCAGGTGATCGGCCCACTTCAGCCTCCAGAAGGGCTGGGATTACAGGCGTGAGCCACCACCCCCAGCCGGCTCTGGCATCTTGAGGTAGCCTCCCAAGGCCATCATCAGACAGAGCGTTTGGAAGCCCAGAATTCTCCAAGGGCTCATGGCAGTACTGGCACGGGGCCTCTGTTCCTAGACTGCTGCTCCATGACGTTTGTAGATGCCTCTAGTGAAAAGTCAGGGACAGTGGATGATATGCACGGTTCAGAGACCCTGACTCTGGTCCCATCTGTCCCCAGGTGTGACCCCACAAAGCCCCTCCCTCAGCCGCAGCACCAGATTGGGCCGGGTGCCAGGCAGGACGGAGGAGCTGGCCCTTTTGTCAGCCTCTTGCACTTTCTTGCCCAGTTCTACTTCCCAGAGACCTGGATCTCTGATGCTGTCCCCCAGCAGGGCCTGTTTGTGGAGTGGCCTTCAGGCAGGGCTGCATCCAGGGCACCGGGCACAGCATAAGTCACGGTGGGAAGAACCTGGGTTGCAACATCGTAAAGACCTGGGTTTAATTCCCAACTCCATGAATTATGTAACCTCAAGCAGGGCAGGAGGTTTCCTTACTCAGACCTTAGTATTTTCTTAAGTGAAATAAAAGAATGCCACGCCTCACCTGTAATCCCAGCACTTTGGGAGGTCAAGGCAGGTGGATCACTTGAGGCCAAGAGTTTGAGACCAGACTGGCCAACATGAGGAAACCCTGTCTCTATTAAAAATACAAAAATTTGCTGGGCGTGGTGGCATGTGTCTGTAATTCTAGCTACTCGGGAGGCTGAGGCAGAAGAATCACTTGAACTGGGGAGGTGGAGGTTGCAGTGAGCTGAGATCCCGCCACTGCACTCCAGCCTGGGCAACAGAGACTCTGTTTCAAAAAAAAAAAAGAAAAGAATGCCACATTAGTGCCTGGTACAGGACCTCTATAAAGGGTGGCTGACATTGCTGCTCCTGCTGCCTGCAAGGCACCTGGCATCACCTGGCACATTTTAAAAAGGTCTGCTTACCTCCCCCTGCTCAAGGTCTCTTCCCACTCTTAAGAATTATGTCACTTTCCATGATGAGTTTGTAAAAATCATTATCCACACTGCAAGACCTACTCATCCATATTAGCGTGCCACAGCTGGGGCACCCAGGTGTAAGGCTTTGTTTCCCATCATCTTCCTCAGGGACCCTAAATTTTAAAATCTGCGTCAGTCACCATTGAGGTGCCACTAAATGTGGCGGCCAAAAGTTCCAAGTTCAAACCATTGCACAGCTGCAAATGCCTTCATAGATGGGTCTCTAAAAAATCAACACCAGGGCAGGGCACAGTGGCTCACCTCTGTAATCCCAGCACTTTGGGAGGCCAAGATGGGCAGATCACTTGAGGTCAGGAGTTTGAGACCAGCCTGGCCAACATGGTAAAACCCCGTCTCTACTAAAAATACAAAAATTAGCTGGGCGTGGTAGTGGGTGCCTGTAATCCCAGCTACTCAGGAGGCTGAAGCAGGAAAATGGCTTGAACCTGGGAGGCAGAGGCTGCAGTGAGCCGAGATTGTGCCATTGCACTCCAGCCTGGGAAACAGAGTGAGGCTCCATCTCAAAGAAAAAAATCAACACCAGAGGTTAATAATCTAGTAACTAACTGTCTTCTATGTGCCACATTTTTGCAAGATCCAAGTTTTAAAGTGAGAACAAGTTGTTCGGTCCCCGCCCAGCTGACTGTGACACCAAGGTGGTGGCCCGCATTGGAGATCTGGTTCCATCTGACTTGGAAAATTTGGGGCACCCTGGGCTGGTGTGAAACAAATTAAAAGAGGTGCCAAACAGCCAGGCACCCAGCAAGGATGCCCAGGGCTCTTGTTCGGGGATTTCGTTAAAAAACTTTTTGGAACCCACCTCAAAGAATGAAAAGTTTCCTATAGGAAGGCAGGAGCGAGCGAGATAATTGAACTCATTGATTTCCTTCACGGCTTGTTTGCCCTTTCATTCTCTTCCCGAGGTGCTATTTGTTGAGGAATGTCTCCAATTGCCAGAAAGACAGTGGGGTGTCTCATATTTCCTCGCCACCTCTCCTTTCAGCCAGTGCTGAGTTCTAAGGCAAGCCTGCAATATGAATTTTTAATGCCGAGCTTTATGGCATCACTCCCGCACAGCCCGACTGCATCACTCTCCTGAGCCTTCAGATTTAATGCTCCAATGAACAGAGCAAAGACTGGGGCATTCAACATCAGTGAGAATTAACCCCCACATGACCACAGCAGTGTCCTCTGATTTTCCTAAAGAGGGTTGGGAAAAAATAAAAATTATGTAGTGTTGGCCGGGTAAGGTGGCTCACACCTGTAACTCCATCACTTTGGGAGGCTGAGATGGGTGGATCACCTGAGGTCAGGAGTTCGAGACCAGTCTGGCCAACATAGCAAAACCCCATCTCTACTAAAAACACAAAAATTAGCTGGGCGTGGTGACGGGAGCTTGTAATCCCAGCTACTTGGGAGGCTGAGGCAGGAGAATCGCTTGAACCCAGGAGGCAGAGGTTGCAGTGAGCTGAAATCACACCACTGCACTCCAGCCTGGGCAACAGAGCAAGACTCCATCTTATAAAAAAAATTATGTAGTGTTGAGAATCCTTGCTATCCAAATAGCCTGAAGCACAAAAGCACAGCTTATTCTTGAAATTTTATGGAATAGCCTATATTTTGACCTTTTTGCTTCTTCTAAGTTGGACGATGTGTGCTTCGAAGCATTTCTGTGATCTTCCCACCCTTAAAAAAAAAATCTCTGCAGGCTGGGAGTGGTGGCTCACGCCTGTAATCCCAGCACTTTGGGAGACTGCGGTGGGCAGATTGCCTGAGGTCAGGAGTTCAAGACCGGCCTGGCCAACATGATGAAACCCTGTCTCTACTGAAAATACGAAAATTAGCCGGGCGTGGTGGTACACGCCTGTAGTCCCAGCTACTCAGAAAGCTGAGGCAGCGAGATCATGCCACTGCATTTCAGCCTGGTCAACAGAGTGAGACTCCATCTCAAAAAAAAAAAAAAAGAAAAAACTCTCCAGTTTGTAGGATTTAATGAATATATAGATGACCGGCTGCTCTGCGGTTTCCGTGGAAAGCCCAAATGTAATTAGAAATCCAATTTCCGATGGATTTTTCCAATGGAAAAAGGACCGGTTGTGTTAAGTGGCTAATTCTTTTTTTATGCAGATGGTTGATTGTCATTTTCTTATAGTAGCTTTCTGAATTTTTGCAGACGTCAAAACTAAGAAAAAGTTGTATATAAAAATTGCTCAATTGGCCAGGTGCAGTGGCTCACGCCTCTAATCCTAACATTTTGGGAGGCCGAGGCAGGAGGGTCGTTTGAGGCCAGGAATTCAAGACCAGCCTGGGCAAAACAGCAAGACATAATTTCTGTTTAAAAAAAAAAAAAAAGTTTGAACATAAAAACTGCTCAAATTTAAGTACATTAAAGAAGGACAGAGTCTTTAGTAAATGGTAGAATAACAAGCCAACTATGTAGAAGCCAGTAGAATCAGAGCTGAGCCCCATGCAAAATAAAATCTATTTAGTTATTTTTATTTATTTTTTATTTTATTTATTTATTTTTTTTTGAGACAGGGTCTTGCTGTCTCACCCAGGCTGAAGTGCAGTGGCGTGATCTTGGCTCACTGCAACCTCTGCCTCCCGGGTTCAAGCAGTTCTCCTGCCTCAGCCTCCTGAGTAGCTGGGATTATAGGCGCGCACCACCATGCCTAGCCAATGTTTGTATTTTTAGTAAAGATGGGGTTTCACCATGTTGGCTAGGCTGGTCTTGAACTCCTGACCTCAAGTGATCCACCCACCTCTGCCTGCCAAAGTGCTGGGATTACAGGCGTGAGCCATCACGCTCAGTTTAGATGTTTAAAACATTTAAATGTGACCAAAAAGAAACCCATAAAAACACTAGGAGCAATTTTAGGTGTATATTTATATAATAAGGGGGTGGAAAAACTTTTTTTTAAGCATGATGCCAAAAGTAGAAATCACAAAGGGAAGAAATTCAGAGCTTTGTGGAGATGGATGGGCGGGTGGATAGATGGATGGGCGGGTGGATAGATGGATGGATGGACGGACGGATGGGCAGATGGATTTAGACAGACTGGCAAAAATATTTGCAATATATATGAGAGAGAGAGAGAGTGCGTGTGTGTGTGCGCGCGCGCACGCACGCACGCATCTTTACAGAACAATAAGAAAAAGTTTCATTTCCCAATAGTAAAACCTCTATATTTTCAGTTTCTTTCTAGACATTTCTACTACGAGCATCTCAAACTCAGATTAAGTTGTTATTCTCCCTAACTTCCCCCTTCCCTATAGTCAGCCCCCTTCTGCTTTCTTCCTCTGCCCGACCATACCTGCTCCTCCTTCATTCCAGAAACTGAGGGTATTTCGTCACTCCTTTGTGAGCCCTCCTGTCTAATTCATGTTAGTTCCGCCTTCTTGCAACATTGTACATTCCCAACTTCATCACCACTCTCACTACCGTCATTTTAATTTGTTTTTCTTTGCTTTTCTTTCTTTTTTTTTTTTTTTTGAGACAGGGTCTCGCTCTGTCACTTGCAGTGGCGCAATCTCTGCTCACTGCAACCTCCACCTCCCAGGTTCAAGCGATTCTCCTGCCTCAGCTTCCTGAGTAGCTGGGATTACAGGCACCCGCCACTACACCTGGCTAATTTTTGTATTTTTAGTAGTGACAGGGTTCACCATGTTGGCCAGGCTGGTCGCAAACTCCTGACCTCAAGTGATTCACCTGCCTCAGCCTCCCAAAGTGCTGGGATTACAGGCGTGAGCCACCGCACCCGGCCTTAATTTGTTTTTCGTCTCTTGGTCTCACTTCAAGATCTTCTGAACTTGACCCTCTGCCACCAGTATCTCCCTGGACAAAACCACCCTCCAAGCATCTGCTAAAGTTATCTTTCTAAAATCTGTCTGATCCTGCTAAAACCTGTCCCACTTAAAATCTCTCCGTGGCGCCCTCTCTCATATCTAAGGGAAAGTCCAAAATCACAGCATGATGCACAAGGCACTTTGGGATGCAGCCCTGCCTTCCCAGCCTCATCTTAGGCCAACTCAAACTCCACCGTCCTATAGAATCCCAGGCCTTTCTTTCCCCAGCTCACCTTGCAGCCGGTTCTACCTTTCCTGACAAGCTGATCCTGCCCTGCCTTGCCTGCTCCTATGCCCACACTTACCTGCTGTGGTGAAAGAGGGCTCTGGTCTCCCTCATTCTAGGGGCTCTTCATGTGGGGTCTATAGAGAGAACCTGGGGGCTTCATGAATTGGACCCAGAAAAAAATACATCTTTTTTTTTTTTTTTGAGATGGAGTCTTGCCCTGTCACCCAGGCTGCAGTGCAGTGACGCAATTGTGGCTCTCTGCAACCTCCGCCTCCTGGGTTCAAGCGATTCTCCTGCCTTAGCCTACCAAGTAGTTGGGACCACAGGCATGTGCCACCACACCCAGATAATTTTTGTAGTTTTTAGTAGAGACGGGGTTTCACCATGTTGGCCAGGCTGGTCTTGAACTCCTGACCTCGTGATCCACCCGCCTCCGCCTCCCAAAGTGCTGGGACTACAGGCGTGAGCCACCACACTCGGCCCAGAAAATACATCTTTATTTCCATCAGTGTCTAACTGCAATGTAGCATTTCCTTCCATTGTAAATGAAGCCCCCACACCGGGGTAATTGCAGACTGTGACCTCGTTGCGAGTGCAAATCACAGAGGCTTTCACATCTCATTCCCGTTGTTACGGAGGTCACAAACGCTGTTTGGATTCATCACTACTTCAAAATGTCAGTGGTTCTTAGATTTGTTATTTAGTGCAACAGTAAAGAACAGTTGTTCCTGTATCACAAATCTGGTTTTAAAAAAAGATTGTCCTGGCGCGATGGCTCACACCTGTAATCACAGCACCTTGGGAGGCCAAGGTGGGCAGATCACTTTGAGGTCAGGTGTTCGAGGCCAGTCTGGCCAACATGGTGAAACCTCATATCTCCTAAAAGTTTAAAAAATTAGCTGGGAGTGGTGGTGGGCACCTGTAATCCCAGCTACTCTGGTGGCTGAGGCAGGAGAATCGCTTGAACCCGGGAGGTGGAGGTTGCAGTTAGCTGAGATTGCACCACTGCACTTCAGCCTGGGCAACAGAGCTAGACTCAGTCTCAAAAATAAAAATTAAAAAAAATTGCAATAACTGCACTTCAAAATAATTGTTTTCCTTGGTCCTTAAAACATGATTAGACTTCTGTCCAATAATGGCCTTATGGACTTATGTCTTTAAAACATTCCGAATAGATGCCTGTATTCTTGACAAGACTTCCACAGGGGACCGTGGCAAAGGAAGGGTTAAGCATCTGCGTCAGACTGACAGTGTCTTGACCGGATCCTCCTCCGTCTTTCCCCCACCGCTTTGCACAGTGCCACTTTGTACCACATGACTTTTTATTTGTTTTGAGACAGGATCCAGCTCTGTTGCCCAGACTGGAATGCAGTGGCGCAATCACGACTCACTGCAGCCCTGACCTCCTGGGCTCAAGTGATCCTCCCACCTCAGCCTCCTGAGTAGCTGGGACTATACGCAAGTGCCACCACACCCAGCTAATTCTTTTTATTTTTAGAGATGGGGTCTCACTGTGTTACCCAGGCTGGTTTCAAACTCCTGGGCTCAAGCGATCCTCCCACCTCTCCCTCCCGAAGTGCTGGGATTACAGACAGGAGTCACAGCGCCAGGTCCCTATTTATTTTACTCTTTGTGTGTTTCCTTATATCCTGTAAAAATGGGTACAGTGGAAACTGGGCAGTAATTCTACACGTATTCTGGATTTTAGCTACTCATATTTATGATTACTTTTACCTATCAATTAATTGCTTTTCTTTTCACTCGAGTTTTAGTGATTTTCACTGTCCAAAAGAATCGTGTATAGTTGACCCTTGAACAACACAGGGGTTAGAGGCACTGACCCCCGACACAGTGAAAAATCCAAGTACAACTTTTGACTCCTCAAAAGCTTTACTGACAGCCTGCCAGTGACCGGAAGCCTTACCAGTTACGTGAAGTGCCGATTAAGATGTTTTGTAAGTTACATATGTTATATACAATATTCTTCCAATAAAGTAAGGCAGAGAAAAGAAAATGTTAAGAAATCCTAAGGAAGAGAAAACACACTTTCCGTTCATTAAGTGGAAGTGGATCATCAAAAAGGTCTTCATCCCTGTTGTCTTCACATCAAGTAGGCCAAGGAACAGGAGGGTTGGTCTCGCTGTCTCGGGTGACAGCGGAGGAGGACGTGGAGGAGGTGGGAGGGGAGCCAGACACACTCAGTGTAATTTCACTGAAAAATATTCAAGTTGGAGTGGAACCATATTGTTCAGACCCATATTCGAGGGTCAACTTGTGTGTGTGTGTGTTTGTGTGTGTGTGTGTGTATGTACACACACACAAAAAATAATATATATAAAAACATGAGTCCCAGCAATCTTATCCTTAATCATTTCTAATGTGGTTTCAGTGAGAGAAAATAGTCTTTTCAGGCCAGGCACGGTGGCTCATGCCTGTAATTCCAGCACTTTGGGAGGCCAAGGCAGGCGGATCACTTGAGGTCACAAGTTCAAGACCAGCCTGGCCAAGATGGTGTAAACCCATCTCTACTCTAAATACAAAAATTATCCTGGTGTGGTGGCGCGTGCCTATAGTCCTAGCTACTTGGGATGCTGAGGCAGGAGAATCCTTGAACCCGGGAGGTGGAGGTCACAGTGAGCTGAGATCACGCCACCACACACCAGCCTGGGAGACAGTGCAAGGCTCTGTCTCAAAAAAAAAAGAAAATGGTTTTTTCTCCTCAATCCATTTTCTTATTTTTCAATGATCTATTATATCTTTAATGTGTCTGAAGTTTATTATATCATATAAAATAATATTTGTTTCTGTTTGTTATTCTTTAATACTCAGTTTGCCCAATAATATTGATGATTTCTTCCCCCAACATATAATATCTGACAAATCAGGTATAAATACATATAGCTCTGGATTTCTGTCTATAATTTCATTCTATCAGTCTAGTTTTTCACTCTAATAAGTGCCACACTCTTGATGACATCTCCTTGTTTTCTATTTCAGTATTTGTATAGCCAGTTTACTATTGTTGTTTTTAGTTTAAAAGAAAAAAAAAACAACAACCTTTAGTATTTTGGTCACCTATTTTTTCTGTATGCATCTCGTCATTTTACCAACTTTTTTTTTTTTTTATTTGAGATGGAGTCTTGCTCTGTCACCCATGCTGGAGTGCAGTGGCACGATCTCAGCTCACTGCAACCTCCACCTCCCAGGTTCAAGCAATTCTCCTGCCTCAGCCTCCCCAATAGCTGGGATTACAGGCACCGCCACCACACCCAGCTAATTTTTGTATTTTTAATGGAGACGGGATTTCACCATGTTGGTCAGGCTGGTCTGAAACTCCTGACGTCATGATCCGCCCACCTTGGCCTCCCAAAGTGCTGGGATTTTAGACGTGAGCCACCGTGCCCGGCCATTTTACCAACTTTTATAAATTAACTTGGGAGAGAAATGTATGTTTCTTTGTATTTAATGCAGCTGCACATAAATGTATCATTCTCTTCCTTTGCTCCAAGCATTTTGTAATCCAATTTTTCTACAGATGGAATTTATGCTATGTTATTTTAATTCCCACGTGCTTCTGTGTTTACCTCTGTTGTAAATGAGACAGATCTTTTATTTCATTTTGTGGATGTTTATTACTGGTGTAGGGGAGTTTGTTATTTTCTTGTGTTTACCAAGAAACATAGGGCTTTGCTGAACGCTTGATTGTCCCAGCCCATTTGCTCAAGTGAATCCCTGGGATTTGGGGAGCACGCGACTGCATTACCTACAAGTAGTGAATGTGCACCCTGTGTGACACTCAGAACCTCTGATCCTCTTCTTTCATTCCTGTGTTCAGAAGGAGCATTCTGTTATAGGTCTGGGAAGAATCGTGGAGGCTCTTGGTTTAAGCCTGTGTCCTTTTCCATGTTAACCAAATGCTCCAATGATTTCCCCTCTGTAAATTGAACTGTGACCTGGTTTTTAGATGCCATGGGATCAAAGCCCCGCAACTGTGTTAGATCCTCCTAGTGGGGTAGTTTTCTATTAGGTCGGTGCAAAAGTAATTGCGGTTTTTGCCATTAAAAGTAATGGCAGGTTGGGCGCGGTGGCTCACACCTGTAATCCCAGCGCTTTGGGAGGTTGAGGCAGGCGGATCACCTGAGGTCACGAGTTCAAGACCACACTGGCCAACATGGCAAAACCCTGCCTCTACTGAAAATACAAAAATTAGCCGGGCTTGGTGGTGGATGCCTATAATCCCAGCTACTCGGGAGGCTGAGGCACGAGAATTGCTTGAACCCTGGAGGTGAAGGTTACAGTGAGCTGAGATTGCACCGCTGCACTCCAGCCTGGGCGAGAAGAGTGAATCTCCGTCAAAAAAGAAAAAGGTAATGGCAAAACCACAGTTACTTTTGCACCGACGTAATAGTAGGATTACACTTTTAAATAGTACATTTCATTCCATTTTTATTTTACATATTTTATAGATTTTCTTGCTTTTTTTTTTTTTTCTTTTTTTTTTTCTTTTTTTTTTATTTTTTATTTTTTATTTTTTATTATACTTTAAGTTTTAGGGTACATGTGCACATTGTGCAGGTTAGTTACATATGTATACATGTGCCATGCTGGTGCGCTGCACCCACTAACTCGTCATCTAGCATTAGGTATATCTCCCAATGCTATCCCTCCCCCCTCCCCCCTCCCCTTTCTTGCTTATTTAAGACAAGTTGAAGCTTGTGTTTCTATTTACTGTGCCATTTAGCATTTCTTATTTCTCCCTAACATTATTATGCTACATATAATATTGATTAGTCTGGCTTCAAACCTTACCTTAATTAGCCTTTAAAAAAAAAATCTAGTTGGCCAAGCACACTGGCTCACACCTGTAACCTCAACACTTTGGGAGGCCAAGGCAGAAGGATCACTTGAACCCAGGAATTGGAGACCAGCCTGGGCAACGTAGTGAGATCGTCTCACTAAAAAAATTAAAAATTAGCTGGGTATGGTGGTGCTCACTGTAGTCTTAGCTACTTTGGAGACTGAGGAGGGAGGATTGCTTGAGCCCAGGAGGTCAAGGCTGCAGTGAGCCAAAATCGTGCCACTGCACCCCAGCCTGGGCAACAAAGTGAGATCCCGTCTCCAAAAACAAAAAGTCTAGTTAATCATTGCCTTTTTACTCAAAATGTGTTTCTACCACCCTTTTTGGATTTTTAAAAAATATGTATTTTATTTTTATGGGTAAATTTGGCCTAATTACATTTTACTGATATAACTCTTAACTTAAATTTCTCTTTATTGTTGAATCGTTGATCCTTTTCTTTTTTCTAATTCACAGTATCTCTGTCCTAGGCTTTCTGATCTATTTAAGGAAGATTGAGTGAACAGCCTAATTGACCCTCTGAATGTCCCCTGAGCCTTCTAATCCGCCCGGCCTTGAGCCTCCTCTTGTAACTGAAATTCACTTTCTGATGCAGAACCATTGAGCCCTTCTGAAACCTTTTCAAAACTATATATTTAAATTTTCTTATCAAACTGTACTGTTATTAGATTACATGTCTAGCATAGCAGCAAATTATACTTCATTATATTAACCTTGCCACTTCCCTCTACAATGAGACCTGATCTTTTATAAGATGCTCTGGACCTACAAATTCCTGCTGGTGAATTCTTTAAAGTTATATGGATTTTCGACGATCGTCTACTCCCTTTACAAAGCAGCTGCTGTTTAGCAGGATTATCCATTAGTGGTAAGAATCCTTTATTCCCTAGCATATGGTAAATATTTTTTACTAACTTGAGGTATGCCACGTAGATCCCACGGGATTTACACACATAGACAAAGGCGTTCTTCTCATCACATTGTTTTAAACAATCCAGCTGCCATTTTAACTTTCACTAAACTCAGAAATGTATCAGCTTGGCCGGGCGTTGTGGGTCACACCTATAATCTCAGCACTTTGGGAGATCAAGGCAGGCGGATCATTTGAGGTCAGGAGTTTGAGACCAGCCTGGCCAACATGGAGAAACCCCATCTGTACTAAAAATACAAAAATTAGCTGGGTGTGGTGGTATGCACCTGTAATTCCAGCTACTCAGGAGGCTGAGACCCGAGAATCACTTGAACCCGGGAGGCAGAGTTTGCAGTGAGCCGAGATCGTGCCGCTGCACTCCAGCCTGGGCAACAGAGAGAGACTACATCTTAAAAAAAAAAGGAATGGTATCAACTCGACACCCAGGGTCCTTCTGTAAGTTAAAACCTGGGAAGTGCCCTACCCTGGCATTTGAAAAGTGGCTGAATCCAATTTCCTGTCCAGAATTACAATGACATTGTATTGATACATTGATGATCAAAAGCATAGCTAAGCTGTAAGGCTGGTTATTGGATATACATCTTCCTAGTGGAGAGATTATTACCACCTGAAACAGCTTTTGGCTTGTCCATTAAGACTCCTTTCCAGCCAGGCATGGTGGCCCACACCTGTCATCCCAGCACTTTGAGAGGCCAAGCCAGGGGTACTGCCTGAGCACAGAAATTCGAGACAGGCTGGGCAACATAGCAAGAACTCATCTCTACTAAAAATTAAAACCACTTTCCAAAATGAATTTTTTTTTTAAGACAGGATCTTGATCTGTCACTCAGGCTATAGTGCAATGGCACAGTCATAGCTCACTGCAGCCTCGAACTCCTGGGATCAAGCCATCCTCCTGCCTCACCCCCTTAAGTGGGTGGTTCTACAGGGGCACACCAGCACACCCAGCTATTTTTTTTTTTTATTTATTGTAGAGACGGGGTCTTGTTACGTTGCCCAGGCTGGTCTCAAGCTCTTGGCCTCAAGCGATCCTCCAGCAATCCTCCCACCTGAGCCTCCCAAAGTCCTGGAATGACAGGTCTAAGCCACTCCGCTCAGCCCAAAACAAATTCTATAACCAAACCAGAAAAGTTGTTTTTTGTTTAGCTTTTTACCTTAAAACTTTCATTACCCCTACTTCCAACAAAGTATTTGAGGTGGATTTAACACAAGACACAGCATCAATAAAGCTCTTAAGTGAAGTCTGAGATTTAAAGGAGCATAGCTCAGTGGGGAAGATGACTTCTAAGGCTTGGCTTTGAATAAAGCCCAACTCTTCAATAGCTTGGTGTGACTAAGACATGCTCTACCTATGTGGGTTTGTTTTTTTGTTTGTTTGTTTGTTTGTTTGTTTTTGGAGACAGAGTCTTGCTCTGTCACCCGGGGTGGAGTGCAATGGCACGATCTCGGCTCACTGTAACCTCCACCTCCGGGTTCAAGCAATTCTCCTGCCTCAGCCTCCCAAGTAGCTGGAACTACAGGTGCACACCACCATGCCCAGCCAGTTTTTTGTATTTTAGTAGAGACGGGGTTTCACCATGTTTGCCAGGCTATTCTCAAACTCCTGAACTCAGGCAATCCACCTGCCTTAGCCTCCCAAAGTGCTAGGATTACAGGCGTGAGCCACTGCACCCAGCCTCTATGTGTTTTTTTTATTGTTAAGAGTTCGAGGCTGGGTGCAGTGACACACACCTATAATCCCAGCACTTTGGGAGGCCGAGGCGGGAGAATCACTTGAGGTCAGGAGTTCAAGACCAGCCTGGCCAACATGGTGAAACCCCGTCTCTACTAAAAATACAAAAAAAATTTAGCTGAGCGTGGTGGTGCACGCCTGTAATCCCAGCTATTGGGGAGGCTGAGGCAGGAGAATCTCTTGAACCCAGGAGGCAGAGGTTGCGGTGAGCCAAGATCATGCCACTGTACTCCAGCCTGGGGGATGGAGCGAGACTTCGTCTCAAAAAAAAAAAAAAAAAAAAACAGCATTACTATGCCACCCTGATACACTGCTTGGCTAGGAGGGAAAACTTCTTGTTGCAATTAACCTTTCTATTTTTTTCGCTACGTCTAAGTATTGTGAACTTCCTTTGTGGTATTTTAGTGATTAGACAGGATGGAGGGCGTTCTTAAAGATTCATGGCCAAATCCAATGATGTCAGAGTGAAGGGAACGGACGGTCTTCGTGGGGCCAGCAAGTCTGGCCCCATCTGAATTGTTTGTCTAACACTTCACAAGCAGAATAGGAACCGCTGAATTATTCATTTTCAAGTTGCCCTAAAAAAGGTACTTAGCCTGCCGAAAGGCAGACTTTCGGTGCCAGCGAGAGGAAGAGGAAGGATGCTGTCTTTCCTATGAACGTTCTCGTGCCTCCACTGCCTGGGTCTTCAGTTTCACTTCCCAGCCCTGCGGGGTGCAGGAAACCACCAGCTAACTTAAGTGCAAGGCAATTAAGCGGGGAGGGAATTGTGGACAAATCTATAGAACTCTGAAGCCACAGGTGAGCCAAGCATTGACTTTACTGGGGAAAAACCAGGTGGAGGAAGGTTGAAGGAGCTTGGGTTGGTCAGAAGGTGCCAGGATTTGGGACCTGAGCCAGGGAGGTGGGCCCAGGAAGTGGGATTGGGCTTGGGGATGGGGAAGGAGAGGGAGCTGAGAGCAATAACTAGTATGCAATCAGAAATTTTTTTTATTCTTAGTTTTAGCTTCTCTGCCTCTGCCACCAAAGCTTTTTTTTGGTTTTTGAGACAGGCTCTCACTCTGTTGCCCAGGCTGTAGTGCAGTGGCACAATCTTGGCTCACTTCAACCTGTGCCTCCCGGGTTCAAGCAATTCTCCCACCTCAGCCTCCCGAGTAGCTGGGATTACAGGTGCACACCACCACTCTCAGCTAATTTTTTTTTTTTTTTTTTTTTGTATTTTTAGTAGAGACGCGGTTTCTCCATGTTGGTCAGGCTGGTCTTGAACTCCTGACCTCAAGTGATCCACCCGCCTCAGCCTCTCAGAGTGCTGGGATTACAGGCGTGAGCCACCATGCCCGGTCCCAACCTTTCCTTAACACTTCCTACCACGCAGTACTTAGGGGAGAAAGTCATTAGAAACCCTTGCACTTGGGAGTAAAGGCCGGGCTTTTAGTAGAGACAGGTTGCCTACCGTGCCCTTGAGCCCATGCACCACTGCGCCGCCCTGCACCTCAGTTTCCCCACTTATGAAATCCTAGCAGTCTTCCTCTGTAGGTCTGCACTGCTCCCCTGTGGTGTGTCTTTTGTGCAGCGCAGGAGGCAGATGAGAGAGAGAAGCCCGCGTCTTGTTCAAAATACGATTTGGCGCATTCTTGGGCAGCGTCTGTTGGAGGTACAGGTGGGATGCTCACAGGTGAAGTAAACCAGGAATGGCAAACAGAACCTGAAAGGTGGTTCTGAAAGAGAGAATGCAGAAACTGGGCAAGCAGTACTCCCACCTGTAGGAAGGTTTGCTGGCGAAGTTTCACACTAAAACATGAAGGAGACTGTTAAAAACGATGGGTATAGATGACAGAACAGCATCCCTTCCTAAACAGCCTTTAAAAGTCTGAAACTAGGGCCAGGTGTGGTAGTTCACACCTGTAAACCCAGCTACTTGGGAGGCTGAGGCAGGAGGATCACTTGAGCCCAGGAATTTGAGGCTGCAGTGAGCCATGATAGTACCACTGCACTCCAGCCTGGGCAACAGAGCAAGACCCTGTCTCTACAAAAAATAAATTAGCCATGTGTAATGGTGCACACCTGTAGTCCCAGGTATTCAGGGGATCGAGACAGGAGGATCACTTGAAGACAGGAGTTCAAGACCAGCCTGGCCAACATAGTGAGACCTCGTTTCTGCAAAAAATTTAAAAATTAGCCAGGAGTGGTGATGCACACTTGTAGTCCCAGCTACTTGGGAGGCCAAGGCAGGAGGATCTCTTGAGCCCATAAGTTCAAGGCTGCAGTGAGCCATGGTCAAACCACTGCACTCCAGCCTGGGCAACAGAGCAAGACCCATCTATTAAAAAATAATAATAATAATAAAAACAAACAAATCTGAAAGTAAAGAAGTAACAACCAGTCCCCATTTCCTGCCAGGTTGCTGTCTACCCGTGATTCCTGGCACAGTTGGGGCAAGTCCCCGGAGTGCAGGAGCCATGTTGCCTGCGTCTTTGTAACTGTCCCATGGCCAGGGGGCTCAATGGATGGCAGGCTGCCGGCCCACGATGTCAACAGCAGGAACTTGTGCCTCAGTTTCCTCCATCACCTAAGTGTAGGCCTCTCACCATGACAGTTCCCTTCCTGGGTCAGATGGTACTTGGGGGGTTCCCTTCCAGAATTCATTTTCTTCCCATTCTCTGTTCTTGGCTAACAATCTTTTTCTTTTTTATGAGACAGAGTCTTGCTCTGTCGCCCAAGCTGGAGCACAGAGGCACGATCATAGCTCACTGCAGCCTCCAACTCCTGGGCTCAAACGATCCACCCACATCAGTCTCCAAAGTAGCTGGGACCACAAGTGCATACCACCGTACCCAGCTAATTTTTGTATTAATGTTTTGTAGAGACGGAACTTCACCATGTTGCCCAGGCTGGTCTCGAATTCCTGGGCTCAAGCGATCTTCCCACCTTGGCCTCCCAAAGTGCTGGGATTACAGGTGTGAGTCACTGCGCCTGGCCCAATCTTTTTCTGTGTCAAAGAAAAACATATATATAGTATATTATTTTTTAAAGTCACATTCTTCTTATAGAGATGTGCTCTTTGTATACATTTTTTTTCCCCTTGACAAGTGGGTAAACGGGATTCCGGGAAGGTAACTGTCCTGACTAAAGTTAGCAGAGTCTGGCATCAGGTGGACCGCACAGGACGGCCACTTCTTCTTTTGTTTTTTTGTTTTGTTTTGTTTGAGATGGAGTCTCAATCTGCCTCACCAAGACTGGAGTGCCGTGGTGCGATCTCAGCTCACTGTAGCCTCCACCTCCTGGGTTCAAGCCATCCTCCTGTCTCAGCCTCCCGAGTAGCTGGAATTACAGGCATGCACCACCCCACCCGGCCAATTTTGTATTTTTAGTAGAGACGGGCCTTTACCATGTTGGCCAGGCTGGTCTCGAACTCCTGACCTCAGGCAATCCACCCACCTCGGCCTCCCAAAGTGCTGGGATTACAGGCGTGAGCCACTGCGCCCAGCCAGGACGGCCACTTCTAATCCATATTCTTTTCCACAGCTGCAGCCACAGCCACGCAGCGTCCTTTAGATTCTCCTTCTTCTTGAGTATTTTTATGTCTTGCTTATCACCTTGTTTCATTGCAAATGGAATAGTAGCAGTCAGCATCAGTGCACGCTTTACAATTAATGAGTGACGATGGAGGGATACCTGACTACTGTGATGCTCTTCACTTTTTTTGTTGTCTTATGGGGTTTTTTGTTTATGTTTCATATGTTAAATTTCCCACCTACACGTGACCTGGTGTCAGCATCTCCCGTTCATGGCCCATCCCGTCTCACCTGTCCCCACTCCTGTTTTGACTTGAAGCTACTCCCAGAATCCTTTCATTTCCTTTCTAAACATTTTAACACACATATCCTCACAATAAGGACTTTCTTTTTAATATAGTCACAGCGCAATTAGCACATTCAAAAATAATTTTTCATCTGCAGTCCCAGCAACTCAGGAGGCTGAGGTGGGAGGATTGCTTGAGCCCGGAGGTTGAGGCTGCAGTGAGCTATGATCACACCACTACGCTCCAGCCTGGGTGACAAAGCAAGACCCTGTCTCAAAAAAAAAAAAAAATAGTAAAAATAATAATCATAATAATTTTTTAATATGATCAGGTAAATCTAGCCAGTTTTGAAATTTCTAGTTGCCCCCAAACTTCATAATGGTTTTATTTTCTAAAATTATTTTAATTTAGGCTGGGCGCAATGGCTCACGTCTGTAATCCCAGCACTTTGGGAGGCCGAGGTGGGTGGATAACTTGAGGTCAGGAGCTTGAAAACAGCCTGGCTAACATGGCAAAACCTCGTCTCTACTAAAAACACAAAAATTAGCTGGGTGTGGTGGCACACACCTGTAGTCCCAGCTACTCAGGAGGCTGAGGCAGTGGAATCACCTGAACGGAGAGGCGGAGGTTGCAGTGAGCCGAGATCGCACCACTGCACTCCAACCTGGGCGACAGAGCAAGACTCCGTCTTAAAAAAAAAAAAAAAAAAAAAATTTGAATCTGGATTCAAGTAAGATCCACATGTTGCAGTTGGCTGGTGTATCTTTAAGTCTTGGTCATTGTATGGATTCCCTCTTCGTCACTTTTTCTTTTCCTTGCAATGTATTTGTGCTAGAAATGGGGTCATTTGTCCAGAAAAGATTCTCCACCCCACTGCTGAGATTTTACTGATTGCCTCCCCAGAAATAGTTTATCATGCTCCTCTGTCCTCATGCTTTCCTGAAAATTTGTGGTTGAATCTAGAGGCTTGATCAGATTCAGGCTAGAAGTTTTTGGCCAAAAGCCCCTTTGTGGGTGATTGTGATGATCTCGCGATGGTGTCAGGTACTGGAAGTGAGCACTCACCAGAAGAGAAAGGTCCTGACTTTGATACACAATCAGAATGAATCCAGGCATGGAGCTTGGTGGTTTACAAAATCTTTTCCTTTCTTTCTGTGTTCTTGTTTTATCCTCATGCCAATTTCTTTGAATTTCATGGCTCCTCCTGTATAGGTGACTGTCCAGCTCAGAAGTCTGTCCAAGGTCAAACAACTAAAAGACAATGGGAGGGCCGGGCGCGGTGGCTCACGCCTGTAATCCCAACACTTTGGGAGGCCGAGGTGGGTGGATCATCTGAGGTCAGGAGTTCAAGACCAGCCTGACCAACATGGTGAAACCCTGCCTCTACTAAAAATACAAAAATTAGCTGGGCATGGTGGCAGGCTCCTGTAATCCCAGCTACTCATGAGACTGAGGGAGGAGAATTGCTTGAACCTGGGAGGCAGAGGTTGCGGTGAGTCGAGATCGTGCCATTGCACTCCAGCCTGGGCAGTAGAGCAAGACTCCATCTCAAAAATAAATAAATAAAAATTTTTACAAAATAAAAATGCAGTGGAGAAGAATTCCAACCCATTTTCCACCAGCCACACTCTTTTCTGTAGACCACAATTTTCCTAATTTCACTTGATTTTAAAAAACAAAGGAACCTGCACACCCAGCCCGCTCTCCACTTCTTTGGGTAGAGCAGGGCTGTTAGAACTCTAGAGAGATGCAGGAAGCAGCTGCCGATGAACCCAGATGCTCATCCCTGGAGGCACTGTGCGGTCTCAGGAGCAGAAGCCGAATGAATTATGCAATATCAGAGCCTCATTCCCTGGGCCGCAGCTGTCCCATGTTCCCTGCCTGGAGATGACTGAAGCCCGAGTGACAGTCACAGGCTGTTCCCGATCACGCTGGGGTCACACGCTCTGGTGAGCACCCAGCCAGCCAGAGCTGTGCTATTGGTTTGGCACAGGTAGAAAGTTGACCCCGCACGTGCCGTAGAAGGTCATTTCGTTTGATTCATCAAATATACTCGGACTGGCTAAAGGAAGATTTTATTGAAATCGTTTCCCATGAACACGTCAACTTGTGGGGCAGGAAGGGAAATTTTCTTCCCGTTTGGGATTGAAAAGATGAGGCTTAACCAAACTCGTTTTTATGTTCGTTGGTTTGTTTTTTCTTTCTTTCTTTCTTTCTTTTTTTTAAACAGAGTCTCACTCTGTTGCCCAGGCTGGAGTACAGTGGCGCGATCTCGGCTCACTGTAACTTCCACCTCCCAGGTTCAAGCAATTCTCCCACCTCAGCCTCCTTAGTAGCTGGGATTACAGGCGCACGCCACCACACCTAGCTAATTTTTGTATTTTTAGTAGAGATGGGGTTTCACCATGTTGGCCAGGCTGGTCTCAAACTCCTGAACTCAAGTGATCCACCCACCTTAGCTTCCCAAAGTGCTTGGGATTACATGAGTGAGCCACTGCGCCTGGCCTAAACTTGTTTTTAATCATTACTTTTGTATCATTTAAATTAGTATAATGGTAATCTACAGAGAACAAATTCTGGTTAATTTCTGAGCAGACAGAGGTGACATCCTGGCCGTTTAACTGTCTCTCGGCACAGTGTTACTTCCAGCAAAAATGAAAACCGCTATTTCCAGAAGGTTATCTGTAGGGATAAAGCTCCACAGACTGGACCGACTCTCTTTCCAGGCCTTTGATTGGGGAGGGGTGGGGCCACCCTGGAGTGTGACACATTTGATCCGGGGCTTGGCAGATGCAAGATGGCTTCATCCTCCCCTCTACTTCTGCCAAAGCAGAAGTGGTTTAACCTTGGGTGGAAAATGAAAGATAGGGCAAGTCATACAGATGAGGGCTGCCAAGAAAACCTTTCCCCGAAAAACATTCTCTCCTCCCCTCCTCCCCTTCCCCATCAGCCTCCGTGTCTTCAGTCCTGTCCTGGTTCACAGATCCGTGTTGGGCACGGGGATGAGTGATGAGTGGTGAGCTGGGCCACCTGGTTCTGCACTCCAGGACCTCACAGTCCATTGGACAAAAAGAAGCCTAATTCTGGGTCTTTCAATACTTCTCCCCCAAGACTATTATTGCCTTGTTTTTCAAAGGCTCTGAAAAGCGAATCATTTTCCTTCTGCAATAACATCTTGTAGGCTCTTTCCTTAAAAGTAGTATTTACAATTTGCCAAAAGAATTCTACCCTTTCTGCCCTTTAGAATACTAGCCAGTGAATGGCTGTCAAGAAGACAGGGGACCTCAGGTATCACAGGTGTCATTAATTTGCATATTTGGGCCGGTGCGGTCGCTCATATCTGTCATCCCAGCACTTTGGGAGGCCAAGGCAGGTGGATCACTGGAGATCAGGAGTTCGAGACCAGCCTGGCCAACATGATGAAACCTGATCTCTACTAAAAAAATAGAAAAATTAGCTGGGCATGGTGGTGCATGCCTGTACTCCCAGCTACTCGGGAGGCTGAGGAGGCGGAGGTTACAGTGAACCGAGATCGCCCCACTGCCCTCCAGCCTGGGTGACAGAGCGAGACTCCGTCTCAAAAATAAATAAATAAATAAATAAATAAATAAATAAATTTGCATATTTGGTCAACCAGTATTTTGTGAGTACCTGCTGTGTTCCCTGGAACTATGGCAGTGGATAAGCAAGTAATCAATATATGAACAAGAGACTTTGAGACGGGAATAAATGCAACAGAAACAAAATGAATGGACAGTGGAGAGTGTGGCTGTGGAGAGGCCTCTCAGAGGAGGGCCAGGAGGGCTGAGACCCAGGCCTGAAGGTGGGACAAGCATGGTGCTTCCAAGAAACAGAACAGGACTAAAGAGGCTGGGCACGGTGGCTCACACCTGTGATCCTAACACCTTGGGAGGCCAAGGCAGGCAGATCACCTGAGGTCAAGAGTTCGAGATCAGCCTGACCAACATGGTGAAACCCCGTCTCTACTAAAAATACAAAAATTAGCCAGGCGTGGTGGTGCACACCTGTAATTCCAGCTACTAGGGAGGCTGGGGCATTCTCAAGAATCACTTGAACCCCGAAGGCAGAGGTTGCAGTGAGCTGAGATTGCACCAGTGCACTCCAGCTTGAGCAACAGACCGAGACTCCGTATGAAAAACAAACAAACAAAAAAACAAAAAACAAAGAAATGCCCATCTTTTATTTTAAAAATCTTAATAAAATAGGGATATAGTTGGATATTTCATTAATAAATGTATATATATAATGTATTTTATATATAACTACACATTAATGTATGTGTTATATAATATATATATAATATATTACTCTATATATATATTATATATTACTCAAGAACATGAGTAAGTTCTTGAGTGGTGATTTGTGAGATTTAGGTGCACCCATCACCTAAGCAGTATACACTGCACCCAATATATAGTCTTTTTTCCCTCACCCCCCTCCCACCCTTTCCCCGCAAGTCCCCAGAGTCCTTTGCATTCTCATTGCTTAGCTCCCACTTACGAGTGAGAACATACAATGTTTGGTTTTCCATTCCTGAGTTACTTCACTTAGAATAATAGTCTTCACTCCCATGCAGGTTGCTGTGAATGTCATTAACTCGTTCCTTTTTAGGGCTGAGTAGTATTCTGTCGTGAGATAAGAAATATTCAAAGGGTGTGGGAAGAGACTCTGCCGTCTTTATTTGCAGATGTGGTCACAGGATGCCTCGCAACCCCGAGAGAGCCACTGAAAAGTTGTTACAAAATTGAACAGGCTTCCATTTCCCTGTGGCCTCTCTCTCTAGATGGCCGTACCTCTCTATCCCAGAGTCCCCTGCTCAGTAAATCTGTACTCATCCTCCAGGGTACAGACTGGATGTCCCCTACTCCGGGATACTGTTTCTCCTGGTGTCTGCAGAGGCCCTTGTACCACTTTCTGGGATGTCACTGTGCTGAATCGCTGGTGGCTGCCATTTCCTTCCACCTCCCACTGGGTAGACAGGAAGGGGGTCCCTGCCCACCCACCCCCCCCATGCCCGGTATATCCCTGCTGAGCTCCTAGGATGTGCAGGGTGTATTCCTGTGTGCTAGCGAGAAGGGAGTCCCAGCGCCACTACGCCATTGCCCACTCCTCCCCTGGGACATTTGTTTCCCTTGGGTGTGGTTCATGGTAGGTGCCCCGTGGGCGTTATTGGTGGGAGACCTCCCTGTCTCAGTCTGATCTGGGCCCATCGCCATCAGGGCACGACAGCCACAGCAGGTGCCTTTGCTGGGAGTAATCTTGCCCTGGCTCGCATGAGACTGCAGACCAGCCCTTCTCCGTAAGTTCAGGCGTTTGTGCTCCGATCAGCTTTTCCTATAGGTTTGTCCCCCACCCCTTGCCCAACTCTTTGACCCCCCGAGTTAAGGGGATTCCAGACCCAGAGCCAAGTGACCTTCCTCAGAGCCTGGCCCTGTCTCCACCGCTTCAGCAACCTGCTCTTTCTGGACAGGGTCCAGCGAGCCCCACCTCTGTCCGTTTCCTCTACCCCCTGTGCTAAGGAAGCCTCACCTGCAGTGTAGGTTGTGGTGAAAAATGTCCCCCCTTAAGGACAGAGCAGGTCATCACGTGCAGCCCTGGGGTAGAAGGGGAGAGTTCGCTTGATCAAACCTAACTGGAGCTTTTCTTTTAAAGCAGGAAGAATTAATCTGTAGATATTTCTCCTTTCAATGCCAAAGAACTTTATGATCTGGTATTGAGACTATTGGTGGGTTTTTTTTGTTTTCTTTGTTTTTTTGTTTTGTTTTGTTTGAGACAGGGTCTCGCTCTGGTACCCAGGCTGGAGTGCAGTGGCACGATCTCAGCTCACTTCAACCTCTGTGACCAGGGTTCAAGCGATTCTTCCGCCTCAGCCTCCCGAGTAGCTGGGATTACAGGCGCTCGCCACCATGCCCGGCTAATACTTGTATTTTTTAGTAGAGGCAGGGTTTCATCATGTTAGCCAGGCTGGTTTCAAACTCCTGGTCTCAAGTGATCCACCTACCTCGGCCTCCCAAAGTGCTAGGATTACAGGCGTGAGCCACTGGGCCCGGCTGAGACTATTGGCTTATGAATCAAGTCTAAGAAGATACACTAGTCTTTGAAGGCCGCTCTGTATGTTTTTCCAACTGCCTTATAGATATACTTTGTTTTAACAGCTCCTGATGCCAGCGTGCTTATTTGGGTATTGAAATATGCGCCAACACCGTGCCCCGATGCCACGCGTTAGCCCCCAGGAGGCTTGCGTGAAAGTAAATACTAGAATTTCCAGCGTGGATATAATTTCCCTTCCATCAACCTTGACCATGTCCTTTTCAGTTCCTTATAAAAACTGTGTGTTAGCCCAGAGAATACCCTGAAATGATCTGTGGTGAACTGATTGAACGAACTACATATTCTAGGCCAAACTGAAATTATTCGCTATTTGAAGTCAGAGCTGAGCATAATACCGGGCAGGTTAATAGATCAGTGGAAGCTGTTTCGTCAGCTCATAAAAAGGTGAGAGATCTAAATTTTTATAATAAATCATTTTGCTGAGCAAACAATATGTGCGGTTATTACAGACTTTGGAAAATAAATGATTTTAGACCAATGTCAGGCTGCAGATACCGATGTGGTTAGTTGAGCCTTCAGCATGAAGAGAATGAAAAATCTTTGGAATACTGTTGACACTCACACCATGAAACCACATGCCATTTAATTCATTACTGCGCTTCCAAGATTACATTTACAGTTGTGGTATTAACCCCTGGGCATTTTTGTATTACTTATTGCAGACAGTTTGTCAGGCAGGATTAATTCAGTGGGGGGAGGAGGCAGCAGTTTGGAGAGAAAGTGGATGATTAAGACTGGGGTGGGGCTGGGCGCGTCGGTTCACGCCTGTCATCCCAGCACTTTGGGAGGCCGAGGCGGGTGGATCACCTGAGGTCAGGAGTTCGAGACCAGCCTGGCCAACACGATAAAACCCCGTCTCTACTAAAAATACAAAAATTAGCCGGGTGTGGTGGCGCATACCTGTAATCCCAGCTACTCGGAAGGCTGAGGCAGGGAGAATCGCTTGAACCCAGGAGATGGAGGTTGCAGTGAGCTGAGATCATGCCATTACACTCCAGCCTGGGCAACAAGAGCGAAACTCCATCTCAAAAAATAAAAATAAAAATACAAAAATTAGCTGTGATTGGGTGTGCCTGTAATTCCAGCTACTTGGGAGAGGCTAAGGCAGGAGAGTCACTTGAACTGGGAAGGCAGAGGCTACAGTGAGTTGAGATTATGCTACTGCACTCCAGCCTGGGCGACAGAGTGAGACTCTGTCTCAAAAAAAAAAAAAAAAAAAACCTGGTTGGGAGGTGCCCCAAAGCAAGACCCGCCTCCTTGGTCCTGGTCTGCAAACACTGATGGCCACACTCACATCTTCCAAAGCCCCCGATCGCACTTACTCAGCTAGTTGTATTTTTCTTTCGGCTTTTAAAAAAGAATACCTCCTTAGAAAAATTAATAATGGGCCAGGCACAGTGGCTCAGGCCTGTAATCTCAGCATTCGGGGAAACTAAGGCAGGAGGATCGCTTCAGGCCATGAGTTCAAGACCAGCCTCGGCAACATAGCAAGATCAACTTTGTCTCTACAAAAAAGAAAAAACTAGCTAGGTGTGGCAGTGCATACCTGTAGTCCCAGCTACTCGGGAGGCCAAGGCAGGATTGTTTGAGTTCAGGAGTTTAAGACCAGCTTGGGAAGCATTGTAAGACCCCTGTCTCTAAAAAACAAATTTTTCTTTTAAATTAGCTGGGCTTGATAGTGCACACCTATAAGTCCCAGCTACTCAAGAGACTGGGGCAGGAGGATCACTTGAGCTCAGGACAAGAGTTGGAGGCTGCAGTGAGCTATGATCGCACCACTGCACTCCAGCCTGGGCAACAGAACCAGACCCTGTATCAAAAATAAAAAAGAATTCTCAGAAAAATGAGTAACAAACATACAGATTTTTGTTTGTTTGTTTGTTTTTGTTTGTTTGTTTTTTTGAGACAGGGTCTCACTTTGTCACCTAGGCTGGAGTGTAGTAGCACCATCTTCGCTCATGCTCCTCCTGCCTCAGCCCCTCAAGTAGCTGGGACTACAGGCATGCACCACCACACCCGGCTAATTTTTGTACTTTTAGTAGAAACGGGGTTTCACCATGTTGGCCAAGCTAGTCTCGAACTCGCGACCTCAGGTGATCCACCTGCCTTGCCCTCCCCAAGTGCTGGGATTACAGGCATGAGCCACTGCATCTGGCCGACTTTTAAAATAATAATCAGAACGTTTCCTCGCCAACTGCATCCCTGGTTCCTCCCATTGTCTCCTCCTGTGGTTTCTGGTCCCTTCTGTGAATGGAGACAGCAACCCCTCCGGGCCTGGCTGTCACCACAATCCCTGGTATGGAATAGGCCTGCCCTGCAACTGCAGAGTGTGGTGTCGTCATTGTCATTCGAAAGCCTGGGGAAAGAGAGTTGCTTTCGTCATGAAAGGTAAGTGCAGTCCTTGTTATCACATTCAGTATTTTGGTCCGTTTAGCAGTTGCTTAGTAACCAAAGCACAACTGACCAGGAGATGGAAAACCTGAAATTCACTTCCAGGATTGCCTCACACTGCCAAGTCTGCACCTTCCCGCGTCAGTGGGACTGATTTTTTTATAAATGACGTGAAATCTTCTGGAGATGAGGCGTGGTTTTCCGGATATTAGGTGTCCTGATGAAAATCCAAAGCCATGTGCTATCTGAGAAGAAATCCAGAGAATGTGCACTTTCCAGGAGGTGCCCAAGCCCCACCCAGGCCCCATAAACCTGGCAGGAACTGGACTCGACCCGCATGGACCCCAGCCCTGCCAAGCCGGCCTCTGTGTAAAGCTGGGCCCCTGGAACCTTGCTCTTCTCTATGCCTGGGCCTTTGGCCACTGGCAACACCAGGTCGCAAGTGAGGAGTGGATGAAAGCAGCCAGGGGCGGGCCAGCACCCCCAGGCAGCCACGCCTCCAGCTTTTCAGCTCCGCACTCCCAAGATCAGGGAGCTGCACCCAGGGAGACGGTGTCCTCCTGTTGCTGCTGCTCCCGGAAGAGTCAAGGCTAAGTAAGCTACCTGGCCAGAGGGTTTTCCTGGTTGCCAAGCAGCAGGGAGGAGTCATCGGCAAGGCATCTCAGAGACGGGGGCCATCCCCTTCCCTTCCTTCCTATGTTCGGCAGAAAGGCATTGAATGCCCACCGTGTGTTTTTCTCCTTCAATTCGCTTGAGAGACACACAGCAGGGCTGGCTTCTCTGTCCTCCCACCGTGTACATTGCCAGAAAGAGCGGCTGGTATCCCTGGAGGACCCAAACACACAAGCAAAAACAGCTGGGCCCCAGAGGAGGGCAGTGCTTCTGAAAGACACACCCAGACCCCAACAGTGGGTGTGATATGAGGCAGGACAGCTGGGCCACAAAGACAAAGCACCACAAAGGCACTCAGGGAAACAGAGGAAGATACTGGCAGTGTGAAGCGAAACCAACAGGTAATTTTCAAATGGACCAAGTGGAAGTAACAGCGTAAAACAATTGAATAACTTAGGAGCAAAGAAGAAAGGATACATTGCCAGCTGGGTCTGATGGCTCATGCCTGGAATCTCAGCACTTTGGGAGGCCAAGGCCGGAGGGTTGCTTGAGCTCAGGAGTTCGAGACCAGCCTGGCAATATAGCAAGACCCCATCTCTATAAACAAAATGTTTTTAAGTAAATAAATAAAAGAATCAACACAAGCCTGGAAAATAAAGATGAAGATATTTCCCAGAAAGTAACTAAAAAGATATAGATGTAGATGTTAGAAAGAAAAGAAAATTAGAGATCAATTCAGGAGCTCCAACATCCACCTAATAGGAATTCCAGAAAGAGGAAGTAGAAAATAGGTCAGGTGCAGTGGTTCACACCTATAATCCCAGCACTTTGGGAGGCTGAGGTGGGAGGATCGCTTGAGCCCAGGAGTTCAAGACCAGCCCGGATAACATGGCAAACCCCCATCTGTACCAAAAAAAAAAAAACAAATAGAAAAATTAGCTAGGCATGGTGACATGTGCCTGTAGTCCTAGCTGTTAGGGAGGCTGAAGTGGGAGGATCGCTTGAGCCCAGGAGATTGAGGCTGCCTTGAGTCATGATCACACCACTGTACACCAGCTTGTCTCCAAATAAATAAATAAATAAATAAATAAATAAATAAATAGCTAAAGACCAGTTAGATCAAGTTAACCTTGATCCAGAAGGCAGCAAGAAAAGGATAAAGAAATAGCAAAATATAAAAGAAAAGTTAAATGACATGGAGGACAGAAGTAGCTATGCCAACAATATCCAAATAACAGTAGTCTCAAACAGAATAGAAGTATTCAAATGAAAATAGCCAGAATTAAAGAAAGAGAGGGCTTATATAGGGCCACACTGGAGCCATTAGGAAAAGTCCTCACCTAGACCCACATTCAGTGTCTCTTCACTCACCAGCCGGACCAGTCCCCATCCACCTCCCAAGTTCTGCAGCCAGCTCTGCTGATGCATTCAGAGGAGGATTTAGGCAATTGTCAACCTCTGCACATCTTGTTGTGGGTACGCAGCAGCTATGTATTTTCATTGTCATCTTTTAAATCTACGACATTGATGAGATACGCAGGACCTAAGCCTGCATCTCTATGTGCCCATTCCAGCACCAGGAAACTTTTAGGGGTCTGAAACACTAGTGGAGCTAGTGAATGAGTGAATGACGGTAGCCAGGGCAGTTTTGACCTGTGTATGTGGACATTGGAAATACACGATAGGTAACTAACTGAAGTACAAAATTGTGTTTAAAACTTGTGATTTGGGACAGGCGCAGTGGCTCATGCCTATAGTTGCAGCACTTTGGGAGGCCAAAGCGGGTGGATGGCTTGAGCCCAGGAGTTTAAGACCAGCCTGGGCAACATGGTGAAACCTTGTCTCTACCAAAAAAAAAAAAAAAAAATTAGGTATGCTGGCGTACGCCACTAGTCCCAGCTACTCTGGAGGCTGAAGCGGGAGGACTGCTTGAGCCCAGGAGGCAGAGGTTGCAGTGAGCCAAGATCACACCACTGCACTCTAGCCTGGGTGAGAGTGAGACCCTGTCTCAAAAAGAAAAAAAAAACACACACAAAAAATCCTTGCAATTTGCCTTAAGTAAAGTTTGCAAGCTTTTATTTTGTGTCTGAAGGAGTTTACGCTCTGAATTCTTCAACAGGGCGTCAAGGTAGCAGCTTTCTGCATTGACTGGTGATTATCCTTTTCTGATATGTTTTAAGACCCTTAACACTTTTAATTTTTTTAATTACCATTTGTAGTATTAGACTGTCTTTGCACAGCAATTTTTCTGTCAGATCTTGGAGGTTTCACTTTGAGATGATACAGAAGGATGTTTCATCATTTAAGAAGCCCTGTCCCTTCCCCACTCCCTGCACCCAGCACTGTATTGCAGAGGCCCAGTTTGGGTATTTATCTTACAGAGACACTGCCTTCTTCATGAAATCGTCCTAAAAATAGCTTCATTTAACTAGGCCATTTGACAGGCTTTTTCAGACTTTTTCTCAGACCAGTCTGAAAGCCGGATATTATTTCAAACAGATACAATGAACATTGAACCCGATCACAAGGCATCTGTTACCCTATTCAGGCTGCTGGGAGTTGATAAGACTACCTCAAATCGCTGTGTGCAGTTAAAGGCTGCAAAAGCCTCAGGCCACAAAAATTCCCCAGCCCAGGGGCCCGGAGACAGTTTTTCCAACTCTCAGCGTCCAGGGTGTACCTTAGCCTGTTTTCTGTTGCTGCAACAGAACACCTGAGGCCAGGGTGATTTATAAAGAAGATAGGTTTATTTGGCTCACAGATCTGCAGGCTGGGAAGTTCAAGGACATGGCCCTGGCTCCTGGCGAGGGCTTCCATGCTGCATCATAACAATACGGATAGGGTCAAAGGGGAGGTGGATGCGTGCCAAGAGGGACAACCCAGGGAGGTTCCTGGCATTATGATAACCCACTCTCAAGGGAACTCATCCAGTCCCTAAAGTCTGGTCAGAGCAAGAACTCATTCACTGCCAGGAGAATGGCACCAAGCCATTCATGAGGGGATCCACCGCCATGACCCAAACACGTCCCTCTAGACCCCACCTCCCAGTGCCCCCACACTGGGGATCAAATTTCAGTAGCAGTTTTAGTGGAGACAAACCATAGCAGGGTGGGTGGGTACTCTCACTTGGACGTGCCTCCTTGGGACCATGGAGCAGGTTTCGGAAGGATAGAGCTCTCATTGTCAGGCCTGTCCAGCACCCTGGGCTGTCCCCAGGAGTAGACTTGCCCGTTGCTGACAGGATGGGCCACATCCAGGACTCTGGCATCCAACGTGACGTGCAGCCCTGTGAATACAGGACAAATTCTAGGGATATAGGGCAAAAGGGACCTATGGCCCAGCATTCAGAGAGAGCTCACAGCATGGGCACCCAGTGAAAACTCAAACCTGGAAACTAGGACTAGGGACAGTGCCACTTCCTGAGACAGAGCCGCTGAGAGGGTCTGGGAAGGGTGGATGGGGTGGAAGTAGGAGATGAGGTTCCCTGGGATGAGAAGGCATTCAGGCAGGCAGCGCAGGTGGAGGCCTAGTGCCGAGGAAGGCCTGGCTCTTTGGGGTCCTGCACGAGATGGGAGTTGTTAGAGCACAGGGTCCTGAGAAAGAGTGGCGGGTAAGGCCAAGAGGAGGAAGGAGCCTTGGTGTGGAAGGGCCTTGCGTGTGGCTGAGGGAGGGATTGCATCCTGAAGGCAGCAGAGTGCAGGTGCGTGTGGACTCAGAGCCACAGCATGAGAGCCCTCAAACCCAACCAAGTCCCTGTGGCTGTAACATTGGCTCCATGGCCCTTGGGTATGCTAAAAAAAAACCTTCCTTGGGTCACAGACAGTTCCAGCCTGTAACCTTCTAACAGAGACCATCCTCAGGACCTGCTTGCAGACATTGGGGTGGTGGTCTGCCCGGGTGTCCTGCTCTAACCTCCCATAGGCTTTTGGAGTTGGCCATGCCCTTCTCAAAAGGACTCTCCAGGCCGGGCGCGGTGGCTTATGCCTGTAATTCCAGCACTTTGGGAGGCCGAGGTGGGTGGATTACCTGAGGTCAGGAGTTTGAGACCAGCCTGGCCAACATGGCAAAACCTTGTCTGTACTAAAAATACAAAAATTAGCCGGGCGTGGTGGTGCACGCCTGTAGTCTCAGCTACTCAGGAGGCTGAGGCAGGAGAATTGCTTGAACCCAGGAGGCAGAGGTTGCAGTGAGCCGAGATCTCATCATTGCACTCCAGCCTGGGCGACAGAGCTTTGTCTCAAAACAAACAAACATACAAACATAAAAGCACTCTCCGCATTCCTCTCTCATGATGCTCTGTGTTGGTTTCGGGTATTTGCCTTCAGATTACTCAAGGAAGTACTTTCAAAACAGAAAAAGGGAAAGACAGAACCTGAACAATTGCTTTTACGAGCAGGCTGGGCCATAGCAATGAACCCAGGCTGTCTGCACTGCAGCCTGTACAGTCCCCCAACCTGTGTCACCATCCTCACCTGCCCTCCTCACCTCCAGTTGGCCACCTTCTCCTGGTTTCCTCATTCCTGGTGAGGCTTTCACTGCTAAGTGCCTTTTCCTAAAGTAGCCTTTCCCCAGCTCCTCCTCTCACCCCCAGCCTGGCAAACTTCTACTCATCCTTCAAAACCCCACTTACCTGTCACCTCCTCTGCAGCCTTCCTTGATTCCCTCCCACAAAGAGAATTTATTTCTCCCTCTTTTTTTCAGAGCACTCTGCTCAGAGCTCTTTTTGAACCCTTGGCAGGACATGCTGTATTTTATATTTTTATGGTTATGTCTCCCCAATGAGATTGGGACCCCATCAAAGGCAGGCACCCCATGCGCACCAGACACGTGATTATCAAAAGAGCGCATGGCATCAGCAAGCACATCTCTTCCCCCAGTGTGAGCCCACCTCCTCCTGCTGGACAGCATTGACTCACGGGTCTGCACAGCCCTTCCCGAGCCCTGAGCTAGGAAGCTGTCCCATCAGTCACCCCCTGAGCCGGTCTCCTTGTGACTAACCTGCTCTCTCCCTCTCACCCTCCTAGGGCCGACGAGATTGAAATGATCATGACGGACCTTGAAAGGGCAAACCAGGTAGGACCCTGGACGCTTTTAGTCCTAAAACCCACAATAGCGGGCCCGTTTCTGGCATCTCGGAAGATGCGTCACCCGAAGTTAGGAGGCCGGTTATCCTTCCATTTTTTACTGACAGCTTTCAACGTCGATGCTCCTTCTGATGTCGTGAGAAGTAGGAAAAGACATAAAAAGTCCCAGGAACCATTTCCTTGGCAAAGTCTTTGATGTGGTTCCAACATCTCAGACATCCCATGGTGAACATCCCCTCCAAAGTGGTAACTGTCTCCTTTTCCCTACTCCATCTCCAAACACCCGTCTTTGTAGCTGTGGCATCCGTGACAGTGTAGACATCTCACCGTGGAATTATCCTCGGAGAGTTCCTTAGTGTAGACATCTCACCACGGTGTTATCCTAGGAGAGTTCCTTACCGCCACGTTCTCATGGGTCGCAGCCACTTGCTCCAAAGAGGGCTCTCAGCTGACGGCCCCTTTTTGGCTGACACTTGGTTCTCAGAGAGGCCTTATGGCAAGTACACAGCACAGTGTCCGGCACAGATCAGGCACAAGACGCATCTTAACCATTAGCGTACTTTTGGGTGATTCTAAATACTCTGCTTCCTGGAAAATTCAGCCATCCCCAAAACCCCTTCCTCCCCCCAGGAGCCCACAGAACAGGAAAACATTTTGCTGTAGCTGGTGCTGCTGTTGCTCTGAAAAGAAAGTGGTCCCCCAGCCGGGCGCAGTGGCTCACGCCTGTAATCCCAGCAGTTTGGGGGGCCAAGGTGGGAGGATCACTTGAGGTCAGGAGTTTGAGACCAGCCTGGCCAATATGGTGAAACCCCATCTCTACTAAAAATACAAAATTTAGCAAGGCGTGGTGGCAGGCGCCTATAATCTCAGCTACTCAGGAGGCTGAGGCAGGAGAATCACTTGAACCCTGGAGGCAGCAGTTGCAGTGAGCCAAGATCTAAGCCTGGGCAACAGAGCAGAAACTCCATCTCAAAAAAATACAAAATAAAATTTAAAAATAAAAGAGCCTTGGGCTGGGTGTAGTGGCTCACGCCTGTAATCCCAGCACCTGGGGAGGCCGAGATGGGTAGATGACTTGAGGTCAGGGGTTTGAGGCCAGCCTGGCCAACATGGTGAAGCCCCGTCTCTGCTAAAAATACAAAAATTAGCCGGGTGCGGTGACATGCACCTGTCATCCCAGCTGTTCAGGAGGCTGAGGCAGGAGAATCACTTGAACCCGGAAGGTGGAGGTTGCAGTGAACCAATCACGCCACCATACTCCAGCTTGGATGACAGAGCGAGAATCTGTCTAAAAAAAAAAAAAGCAGTTACTGGAAGGAGTTACCTTCATCATAGATCACTATTCCTATTTCTCAAGTTTCCACCGACTCCCCCTCTCTTCAAGGCCAGTCTTGGGCATGCCTTGCCTTTAGATGGCACTTTTGGGCAATCTAATGTGTCCAACAGGAGAGCCTGGTTTGTTAAACGGGAGAGCCTTATCCTGTGAATATCAGTGCACTATCCAGAACAGACTCTCTGTGGTCTCAGAGGCAGTCCCCAGCTACCTAAGAAGTTTGGCAAAGCGAATGCACTTCTCAAGGTGCCAAAGCCACTCGGTGGACCCCAGTCTTAGGAGACACCAGACAAGGCTGTAGGGACAGATGCTGGCTCCACAATGACACGGGTTCAGTTCCTAACTCGGTATTTCCTATGTGGCCTTGATGGGTCTCTTAATCTCTTAAATTTCTTGGTCATAAAAAAATCAAAAGAAAAGTGAACCTTGAGGCCATTATGCCAGGGGAAATATGCCAGTCACAAAAAAAGACAAATACTGAATGATTCCACCTGTATGAAGTATCTAGAGGAGCCAACTTCAGAGAGACAGAAAGTGCCACGGTGACTGCCAGGGACGAGGAGAGGAGGGAAATACGAAGTTGTTGTTAAATGGGTACAGAGTTTTGGTTTTGCAAGATGAAAACATTCTGGGGATTCATTGCACAACCAGGTAAACGTCCTTGACACTACTGAAAAGTACGTTAATGGTTAAGATGGTAAATTTTATGCTTTGCGTATTTTGCCACGATTTAAAATATGTTAAAAAATTTTTTGAAAGAAAGGAAGGGAATTTAGCTAATGCTTCCTTTGCAAGGTTGTTTCGAGGATTTGAGGTAAAATGCCAGAGTAAAAAGTAGATGGTGGCCGGGCGCAGTGGCTCACACATATAATCCCAACACTTGGGGAGACCGAGGCAGGCGGATCACTTGAGGTCAGGAGTTTGAGACCAGCCTGGGCAATTTAACAAGTCCCCCATCTCCATAAAAAATACAAAAGTTAGCTGGGCGTGGCAGTGTGCTTGTAGTCCCAGCCACTCGGGAGGCTGAGGCAGGAGGATCGCTTGAGTCCAGGAGGTAGAGGTTGCAGTGAGCTATGATTGCACCACTGCACCCCAGCCTAGGTGACAGAGTGAGACCCTATCTCAAAAAAAATAAAAGAAGTAGATGCCTAAATAAATGTTAGTTCCGTAGCTGCTGAAGAAGCACAGGTTTTGGGGGAATTGTAAAGTCCTGCCTTCAGGAAAGGGTGGTGAGGGGTAGAGGTGAGTTCTTACCAACAACTCAGCCAGAGTTTATAGCCTGATACGGCTACATTAATAGAAATACAGTTTCTAGAATGAAGGAGGTGGTGATTCTGCTCATTGGCAGCAAGGAGTCCGTGCCTAGGAAATTCCATTTTTTAAATTTATGTATTTTTCTTCTTTGAAATGGAATTTTACTCTTGTCATCTAGGCTGGAGTGCAATGGCACGATCTCAGCTCACTGCATCCTCCACCTCCTGGGTTCAGGCAATTCTCCTGCCTCAGCCTCCCAAGTAGCTGGGATTATAGGCGCCCACCATGCCCAGCTAATTTTTATAGTTTTAGTAGAGACGGGGTTTCACCGTGTTGGCCAGGCTGGTCTCGAACTCCTGACCTCAGGTGATCTGCCCACCTTGGCCTCCCTAAGTGCTGGGGTTACAGGCATGAGCCACCGCGCCCAGCCGGAAATTCCATTTTAGACTGGAAGCCACAATATAAGGAAAACAGCTCCTTGGAGTGCATTCAGAGATGACTCCATGGCCAGGACAGGGAGGGGCTCTAACATAAAAAGAACAAGGGGGTTCGGAGACGTTCCTAATCTTGGGGTAGAAGGGAAAGACGGCAGCACCACTGGACAGCAGGAGCAAGAGGAATAATTTCAGGAATCTGGGACGCGAAAAGATAAGGGGGAAGGGTCATGGGGGCATTTGTGGGTTCTGTCCTTGTAGTTCTCAAGAGCCGACCAGAAAGAAAGGCCAGGGGACGGAGCCAGGCTTTGTCTGAGAGACCCCTGTAGACCCCAGCCAAGCATAGAGGCTGGCGAGAGGAAACTTTTTTGTTTTTGCTTCTGAGACAGTCTTGCTCTATTGCCCAGGCTGGAGTGCAGTGGCACAATCTCAGCTCACTGCAACCTCCCCGTCCTGGGTTCAAGTGATTCTCCTGCCTCAGCCTCCCGAGTAGCTGGGACTACGGGCATATGGCTCCCCATCCTGGGTTCAAGCGATTCTCCTGCCTCAGCCTCCCGAGTAGCTGGGACTATGGGCATATGGCTCCCCATCCTGGGTTCAAGCGATTCTCCTGCCTCAGCCTCCCGAGTAGCTGGGACTACAGGCATATGGCACCACGCATGGCTAATTTTCTTATTTTTAGTAGAGATAACTCCTGGGTTCAAGCGATCTGCCCACCTCGGCCTCCCAAAGTGCTGAGATTACAGGCACATGCCACCACACCCAGCTAATTATTGTGTTTTTAGTAGAGACGGGGTTTTGCCATGTTTGCCCAGGCTGCTCTTGAACTCCTGGGCTCAAACGATCCACCCACCTCTGCCTCCCAAAGTTCTGGGGTTACAGGCGTCAGCGACCATGCCCAGCCAGGAAGCTTATTCCCAGTGGTCTGGCTCTCCAGAGTTGCCACGCTGAAAGATGCTTGCTCTGGAGAGAGTGAGCTCCCTGTCACCAGAGCTATGCAAGCAGATTCAGGCCAGCCCTCCCGGAGAGCATGAGATGGGGAATCACGCATAGAGTGGACCGAAGGAGGGATTGAACAAGAAGGCTCAAAGGGTCCCTTTTGACCCTGAAGTCTAGGATTTCGTGAAGCTACAGGTGAACCCATTGGCATGAGAAGCATCCAGGGAGGAAAGATGCAAGCCCTTGGAATATCGAGAGAATATTTCCAGCAGGAAAAGAAGTGGAAGGTTAAAGGAAAGCCAGAGAAGGGGACATTGGCCTGGGCCATCAACTAAGAGAAAAGCTGCCCAGAGCCAGGCATGGTGGCGGCGGCGCCTATAGTACCGGCACTTGGAGAGGCCGAGGCAGGAGCATCACTTGAGCCCGTGAGTTTGAGACCAGCCTGGGCAACATAGTGAGACTTTTTTCTCTACAAAAAAGTTAAAAAAAAAAAAAATAGCCAGGTGTGGTGGTGTGCACCTGTGGTCCCCGCTAACCCAGGAGGCTGAGATGGGAGGATCTCTTGGGCCTGAGAGTTCAAAACCAACACCAGAGATGCGGGTCAGAGAGTGGGCTGGTAGGACGGGACGTGGCCAGGCCTGTGGGAGGGTCTGAGTATGAAGGATTCATCCTGGGAGCAGTGAAGAATCGTAGGCGGGATTGAGACATCAGGTTTGAGTTCTAGAAGGATCTCTCTGGCTATACATTGGAGAACAGATGGGAGTGGAAAGACCAGAAGCCAGGAGAACTGTGGGAGGCTATTGTGACAGTACGGGGAGAGATGGCATGGGCCTGAGCTGAGGCCATCCCTGCGGAGGTGAGCTGGAGGCGGGCTGGGCAGGAAGAGGAGGGCGCAGACACGGTCCAACACTGGTGCAGGTGGCAGGCATCTGGACCAACACCTTTCCCATCAGGAAACCCCCAGGAGGAGCAATTTACTAGCTCACTGGCATACAACATTCGTTTTCCCTGGGTGTGTAGTTAGAATGTTCTACGGAGACCTGAAGTGCTCGTTTATTGCTAAACCACAGTGCTCCTGTTATGGAGAAGTAGCAGAGGGGTCGGCACCTGTCAATTATGTCCGAGCCTCATTCACACCTGTTTGTTGAACATCAGGGCACTGGCATAAATACTCACTGTCCCAATTGGTGACAGTAAAGGTTCAGAACTCTTGAGACTTCATGGTCAATAAGAAGCCACAGCTTTGCACTTTGAACTGCATGTGAAACCCCGTCCCGTCCGGGGGCTTTCAGCAATTCACAGCCTTTTTGTGGTAAAAAAAAAAAAAAAAAGTGGCCCACCCACCACCCCTCCGGGGCCTCCTTTCTGAGCAGTGGTGATCCGAGTTGCTGGTGGGTCTCAAACTCCTGGGCTCAAGCTATCCTCTCGCCTTGGCCTACCAAAGTACTGGGACTACAGGCATGAGCCACTGCGCCCGGCTTTGAAGCCAGCATTTCTTTACTACCTACGAGGCCTGCTCAGAGTCCGTGCTCAAAAAGATGTATTGAATGAATATGGGCTTTGACGCACAGGCTGGAGCGCAGTGGCATGTTCTCCTAGCCCACAGTGGGGCTGGGAGGGAGTCATTGAAGTGAGCTGCCCTCTTCCTGTTCACCTGCCTGGTGTTTATGTCACAAGACTGCCCTAGTGGAGGACTCTCCAGGTTGAGGTTAGGGGTTGGAAACCACAGCTGACCCTCACCACAGAGAGTGGGTCTCCATGGAGGCCTTGGCCACTGGTGCAGCATCAGCGTGGGACACGTGGTGGTCAGCATTTGGTCTCCAGCTGTGGTAGCTGTTCCCGACCTCCTTCCTGCAGAGTCAGTGACATGGAGTTACCTCTGGGAGTCGAGATGTTCGCTGTAATTGCATGCTGCGGGTAGGGCAGCAGGGCCTTAGCCCATCATCAGCTCCTGGGTCTACTTTGTTCCTCGGGGGACTTGCTCATCTCTGGTGTCCTCAAGCCTGAGTTTTAATGGCCATGCAAGCAGAGAACAAGAGGCAAAACCTGGGGCCAAGAAGGGGGTGGAAGATTGGATCAGAGAAAACCCCCCTCCCCCGCCATATAAAACCAGGGACTTCAAAGGCCACACTCTGAAAGTGTAAACTGGCAGGGTGGGGGAAGGAGTCTGCCCTTAAAGGGGAGACGGTGAGGGTTCTCTCTTGTTGGTTCCAGAGGGAGAAGAAAATGAGCCTCCCAAGAGAATTCCTAACCACAGCCACCTCTCCACAGGTCTGGGGCCATGTCGCACATGAGACCCCCCAGCCCTCTCCCCACACCTTCGCCCCACCAGGCTGCAGCTGGCCCAAGGCCCTGTCTTTATCCTCTGCAAGCCCACCCCACTCTGTGTCCTTCCCATGATGCCTTACCACATTTTATGAGTCAAATTGTTCAGACTTTAGAGGCCTGGAAGTAGCTGTCTACATCCTGTATTCACATCCCAATCAGGGGCACTGCAGTTAGGGGAAAGCTTTTTTGTTTTTTTTTTTTTTTTTTTGAGATGGAGTCTCACCCTGTGACCCAGGCTGGAGTTCAGTGGCGTGATCTTGACTCACTGCACCCTCCCCCTCCCAGATTCAAGCAATTCTCATGCCAATTCTCATGTCTCAGTCTCCCAAGTAGCTGGGACTACAGGTGCACACCCCAACGCCCAGCTAATTTTTGTATTTTTAGTAGAGACAGGATTTCACCATGTTGACCAGGCTGGTCTCAAACCCCTGACCTCAAGTGATCTGCCCACCTCAGCCTCCCAAAGTGCTGGGATTACAGGCGTGAGCCACAGCACCCAGCAAAAGCATTTACTTACCATACTTCCTGGGGCCTTTCAGGGACCCTTGAGGGATGGGCAGGGGTTGGGGGGCCCGTGGAACTTCTTCTAGGATGAGGTGACCTCATAGACCCCTGGTTCCGGCTCTCCTTCCCCAAATCACCCAGTGAGGAATATGACGCCAGCCCAGGGAGCAGAAAAGCCTCCTTCACCTTCCCCAGAGAAGCAAAGCTCCCCTGGCTCTCACGGTGGAAACCATCTCTGTATTTGCTGGCTTGACTCTTAACAGGAAGAATTCCTGAGACACGGTGTCGCTGGCTGCTTGCTACCTCCCAGGTGACTGCTGAGGGGAGGCAGAGTTTAACCTGATGCCAGCTAAGAGTAATTTCCCCCAAAAGGGTCTTCCATTTTGAGACGAGGAGGATGTGAGGTGTGCCTGGGGCCACACATGCCAGGGACCTTCGTGACAATGTCCTGGACACCATCGCCAGGTGATGGGCATCGGCTTGTGTGAGCCCCGTGGCCACCAGTCCCCTTGCCGGGTGGCTGTTTTCTGCCATCGTGGTCTGGGTTACCACTGATATGCAAGCAGTATCCTCCTCGCCCCTGTGTTTCTAGCATCAACTCTGATTTCTCAGCAAATGACAGAGAATAGACAAGAAACAGCAAGAAAGATCTCCCGGGACAGTGCTCAGGCTCGGCGAGGGGCCGTTCTCATGGTGGGGCAGACACAAAAGTAGAACGAGGGCTCCCAGTGGCCCTGTCTCTGCAGGGACACAGGAGGAGACAGGAGTCTGGCGGTGACCACAGGGAAGTGATGTCTCAGGGCCGCCACCGCTAGATCTGGGGTTCCAGATCTAGAAACACAGCTACAGCTGGTTTAACAGGGGTCTTCAGGAAGACGCCAGAGCCTCAAAACCAGTGTCACCACGCGCCGACCCGCAACAGGGCCCCCTTCTTCCTGCCTCAGCTGCCAATGATGGGCTACGCTTACTTCTCAGCTCCTGAAATGAATTTATCCCAGCTCCAGATCAGTGTCTGTTTCCCTGTTCCTTCCTTTCACTGCCATTAGGCCTGTTTTTAGTTTGAATTCTCCTGTTTCGTGGATCTCACCACACAAACCACCTCAACGCTTCATTTTGTGAGTTTTGTATTTTTTTTCGACGCCCTCAGGACAGAAATCCTGAATAACTACGTGATCAGAAAGTTGCATGAAAGTAACGAAGGCAAGCCAAAAGTGATAGAAGTCTGACCACCGTGACCGCCAACAGATGGGCCACAGAGAGACTGTCCGTGAACTTGGAAACTGATTGCAAGTGCAAATGCTCCACAGAAATTATGCAATCAGGCCGGGTGCGGTGGCTCACACCTGTAATCCCAGCACTTTGGGAGGCCGAGGCAGGTGGATCACTTGAGGTCAGGAGTTCAAGACCAGCCTGGCCAACATGGTGAAACCCTGTCTCTACTAAAAATACAAAAATTAGCTGGGCGTGATGGCGGGCATCTGTAATCCCAGCTACTCAGGAGGCTGAGGTGGGAGAATCACTTGATCCTGGGAGGTGGAGGTTGCAGTGAGCCAAAATCATACCGCTGCACTCCAGCCTGGGCAACAGGGTGAGACTCTGTATCAAAAAAAAAAAAAAGAAAAGAAAGAAAAGAAAAGAAAGAAAGAAATTATGCAGTCAGAAATTGAAATCATCAACAGCTAGATCCCTTCTTTTGTGAACCATCACCCTGTGATGAGATGGTATCCGCTCTGAACGGCTAAATGCCTGCTTGAGACCATGTAGGCTCCCGGGGACACCTTGTAACCGGATGCCCGGGACTTCCCCAGCACTGGCCGTTCCAGAACACTTCAGAGCCAGTGTTACAAGTCAGGGTGGTGAGGCCACCTCCTTGGCTGCCACCAGAACAACTTCTCCACTAGGCTAAGAAATAGGTTTTCTAGCCCAAGAGACCAGGAGAAATATCTCCAAATACATCTTATTCCAGGCAGAGTCTTAGATATTTTCTGCCCAAGAGTTGAACTGACCAGCAAGGGAGGCGTAAGCTCTTCTGTGATTTGACGTGATCATCAGAAACACTTGGCATGACACATCTGGAAATAAACTGGGAAAAATCTTTTTTGTTGAAGAGGACATTTTTCTGTAGTCTTAATAGTTGATTAGGTCGGATGCAGTGGCTCACACCTGTAATCCCAGCTCTTTGGGAGGCCAAGGCACGGATCACCTGAGGTCTGGAGTTCAAGACCAGCCTGGCCAGCGTGGCAAAACCCCGTCTCTACAAAAAATATAAAAATGAGTCGGTTGTGGCATTGTGTGTCTGTAATCCTAGCTACTCGGGAGGCTGAGGCAGGAGAATCGCTTGAACCCGGGAGGCGGAGGTTGCAGTTAACTGAGATCGCACCACTGCACTCCAGCCTGGGTGACAGAATGAGATTCCATCTCAGGAAATTAAAAAAAAAAAAAAAAAACAGTTGATTAATTAGCATGAACCAGTCCTGGACATACAGGTCACCTTGCCACCTTCCTGATGGCTGGTTCTAGATTCAGTGTGGACGAGAGATAGTGACAGACGTGACCTGCTTGGGCCTAGACAGACCCACCCAGGCATCACATGAATTCAACTGAATGTAATTCCAAGAGCTCCTGGAGAGGCAAGGCAGGCGGCCACCAGCACCGCCCTGGGCGGACGGAACTGCCATTAGAAATATCCTAAATTGGCTGGGCGCCGTGGCTCATGCCTGTAATCCCAGCACTTTGGGAGGCCGAGGCAGGCAGATCATCTGAGGTCAGGAGTTCGATACCAGCCTGGCCAACATGTGAAACCCCATCTCTACTCAAAACACAAAAATTAGCCAGGCATGGTGGGCACCTGTAATTCCAGCTACTCAGGAGGCTGAGGCAGGAGAATCGCTTGAACCCAGGAGGTGGAGGCTGCAGTGAGCCAAGATCATGCCACTGCACTCCAGCCTAGGCAACAGAGCGAGGCTCTGTCTCAAAAAAAAAAAAAAAAAAAAATCCTAATTTGTCTGTATGCAGGGCAAATAGATTCAATGCTGTTGCCACAGAATTGCTTAAAGCTGCCAAAGCCACTCCTCCTAGAACTAGATTAATCAGCCAGTTCCAGAGCAGGCCAACTTCTTGTTTGTCTTTCTGAGTCCTTTCTCAGCCATTGTTAGCCACACGCTGCCATGCCACAAAATAAAACACACGACGGAGACGCTGCTTGGCCAGGCTTTTCTTTTCTTTTCTTTTCTTTTCTTTTCTTTTCTTTTCTTTTTTTGAGATGTAGTTTTGCTCTTGTTGCCCAGGCTGGAGTGCAATGGCGTGATCTCTGCTCACCGCAAACCTCCACCTCCTGGGTTCAAGCGATTCTTCTGCCTCAGTCTCCCGAGTAGCTGGGATTACAGGCATGTGCCACCAAGCCCAGCTCATTTTGTGTTTTTAGTAGAGACGAGGTTTCTCCACATTGGTCAGGCTGGTCTCAAACTCCCGACCTCAGGTGATCTGCCCACTTCAGTCTCCCAAAGTGCTGGGATTATAGGCGTGAGACACCGTACCCAGCCAATTTTTTGTATTTTTAGTAGAGATATGGTTTCACCATGTTGGCCAGGCTGGTCTCGAAATCCTGACCTCACATGATCCACCCACCTCGGCTTCCCAAAGTGCCAGGATTACAGGTGTGAGCCACCATGCCCAGCCTTTGGCCAGGCTTTTCTGATTGAATGTTTCTAGCAGTGGAATGTAAGTCTGGGAGGAAGAAGCAGAACTTTCACCTCAGCCCACGTGTCCCATGTCATTCGCCACCATCTCCCACCTGTCTTAGAACTGTGCCTCAGTCCTAAGTATTAAGCCGGCACAAGGCCATTCACAAACGACCTCTGCCTGAGTTGTGTGTCCTGGGCACTTCCATGGCTAGGGACCGTGTTCCCATTTTCCAGACGGGTAGGCAGCAGCTCAGTGAGTTTGGGTAACTTGCCATGGTATGTCTTTTCCCAGACACCCTGTCGGGTGGCGGGCACTGGGGTGACCTGTCCTCGTCATCCAGTGGGAAATCCCCATCTGCTCTCTGGGGGTGGTGGTTTCCTTGTTCAGGAATTGCAGGCAAATGATGGAAAAGTCCACTCATTTGTCCCGCAGCCCCCAGCACTGGTCTATGCTGTCCTCCTGCCTACGTCCTCGGATTGGCCTGGTTGGCTGAAAATGCCAGGATCAGCATTCAAAACACTTTGTCCAGTGAAGGGTTAAATATGTTGAAATAAGCCCGGCCTTTACAAAAGCAGTGGCATTTACATCCTGTACGTTTATGGAAATCCTTGCTGAAGAAAAACAACCACAACATTGTTTGTGCGTGTTTTTAGGAAGAGAATGGCCAAAGTGTCTTTAATTCACTGTTTACCCGTGAGAATTACTCCCAGGAGTAATCCCGCAATAAAATCTTCTTGGTCTATGAGAATAGAAAGAAATTGAATCAAAAGACTCGATTTCCACTTGTATTTATTCAGTCTGGGAAATTCAGTGGGCCGGAGTATTAGTATCAGCAGGGGATTCCTTTGCTCCTAGCGTTAAATTACTGTCATAATCGCTCAATTATTTCTTCCTTGTACTGTTTAAAATAAAAATCCATCACATTCTGTGTTTTTTTTCCTAGCATTTATTAGGTTGAGTGTTTAGGAAAATCAATTATAGTCAGTCAGGCATGAATTGATGAATGTTCTTGTAATAATTGTCAGTTGTTAAACTGAATGTACTTTCTCTTTCACCCCTTTTCATTTCCTTCAGAGGGCAGAGGTGGCTCAGAGAGAGGCGGAGACCTTAAGGGAACAGCTCTCATCGGCCAATCACTCCCTCCAGCTGGCCTCACAGATCCAGAAGGCACCAGACGTGGTGGGTAGCCCCGGCCCCGTGGGGGACTGTCCCCGCCTGGCCTCTGCACCTTCGAGTTACAGCCGCTTGCTCCTTTTTGTTTTCAACATCTCTTTTTGGGAATCACGTTTTAATCAGTACTGCTTTCTCGGTGGGGTTTGCTTTGACCAATTGGGGGCCAAAGCTTGTTAAAGTCGAAGGAAGAGCTTTGCTAACTGTGCGTGGGCGGGCTGAGGCTAGCGTGGCATCCACCCAGGGCCAAGGTGGAGGCTACGCAGACACAGTTACAGACACAGTCACGATGCCCCAGCCAGGCCTGGGGTGTGATTGCTGGCGTGCGGGTGCAGACCCGAACCAGGAGCCTCTCCAGAATGACACGGAGAAATTGAGGGTTTCCGCTGTGCCCTTCCAAGATGAGGAACAGTTCAGGATGAGCTGGGAGGGTAGGGGTGGGCGGGCAGAGAGGTAATAAAATAACATTCTGCACCGAGTTTATAGAGCAGGAAGAGTGGGTATCTACCACTTTTTTGCAGCTTGCTTTTTCTGAAATTAGCGCAAATGGCTCTTAGCCCAAACATTCCCAGCTCGATCAAGGTGGCTTTGAACTATGGGTTTCCAGACTCTCTTTCAATGCTGTATAGGGACAAGGAACAGCGTAGGAGCTAAGACCTTGGGTGTTGGAGCCATAGCCCCCGGTGCAGACCCCAGCTCAGCAGTCTGGTGATGGGGACAAAGGAGCTTAACGTCCCTGAGTCTCCGTTTCCCCGCCTGTAAACTGGGGGGTTGATGCGAAAGTTATTATGAGCAAATAACTTAGAGCAAAGCTGGACATGTAATAAGACTAAGTAAACCTTAGCAGTAATTCTTAACTTAGAGCAAAGCTGGACATGTAATAAGACTAAGTAAACCTTAGCAGTAATTCTAGTTGTAGTTGGCACCATTATCTCTGATCCCTCAGTTTTGGGTTGTTTTTTTTTTTTTTTTTCTTTTTTTTTCTAAGACAAGGTCTCTCTCTGTTGCCCAGGCTGGAGTGCAGTGGCACAGTCTTGGCTCACTGCAGCCTCCACCTCCCAGGCTCAAGGGATCCTCCCAGCTCAACCTCCCGAGTAGCTGGGACTGCAGGCGCACACCACCACGCCTGGCTGATTTTGGTATTTTTTTATAGGGACTAGGTTTTGTCGTGTTGCCCAGGCTGGTCTCAAACTCCTGGACTTAAGTGATCCTCCTGCCTCAGCCTCCCAGAGTGCTGGGATTACAGGCATGAGCCACCACGCCTAGCCTGATCCCTCAATTTCTAGCACATAATTTCATCACTAGTTCACTTACAAACCTCAGTTTTCCCATGTGTAAAATAGGAATTAAGTGATCACAAGGCCGCTCTATGGAGCCCTCATCCTAAGGTTACAATGAGTACCTATCAGTTGTAGGAGTCCTTTTATCCAACAGTGACTCCGTCAAGCCCTTGCCGTATGCTAGGGCTTGTAGTGGACACCCGAAGAACCATAAGGAGTAAGATGAGGCTGGTTGCAGAAAGTACAGTCTCATCAGACGAACTTGCTCTTGTAATAAATTCAATCATTGACAATCATTATTTCCACCCAATCTGTGAAACAGAATACCGTTATTTCTTTTTTTTGAGAGAGAGTCTTCCTCTGTCGCCCAGGCTGGAGTGTAGTGGCGTGATCTCAGCTCACTGCAACCTCCACCTCCACCTCCCGGGTTCAAGCAATTCTCGTGCCTCAGCCTCCCAACTAGCTGGAGCTGCAGGCGCATACCACCACGCCCAGCTAATTTTTGTATTATTTGTAGAGATGGGGTTTTGCCACATTGCCCAGGCTGGTCTTGAACTCCTGTCCTCAGGTTATCCACCTCCCAAAGTGCTGGGGTTACAGGCATGAGCCACTGCGGGATCTCACTCGGTCACCCAGGCTGGAATGCAGTGGAGTGATCATGGCTCGCTGTAGCCTTGACCTGGGCTCAAGCGATCCTCCCGCCTCAGCCTCCCAGGTCTTGAACTCCTGTTCTCAGGTTATCCACCTCCCAAAGTGCTGAGATTACAAGCATGAGTCATCATTCCCGGCCCTATTTTTTTATATAGATGGAGAAACAAAACCTCCATGAATGTAAACACCTTTTGCCAAAGCACAGTCAATCTAATGGCTGAGCTAAGACCTGAATTGGGCGTTCTGGCACCCCAGACTGTGGCTTTTAAATTATTCCCCAGGAATGAATCTAGATCAAGGTATTAAGACTCCCTTCTAAGAAAAGATTTTAGCCTTCTTTTTAAAATTAACATTAATTAAAACATTTGTTGCTGGGCGCAGTGGCTCACACCTGTAATCCCAGCCCTTTGGGAAGCTGAAGCAGGAGGATCACTTGAGGCCAGGAGTTTGAGACCGGCCAGGGCAAAATATCGAGACCCCATCTCTACAAAAATTTTAAAATTAGCTGGGCATGGTGGTATGTGCCTGTAGTCCCAGCTACTCAGGAGGCCGAGGCAGGAGAATTGCTTGAACCCAAGAGGCAGAGGCTGCAGTGAGTTATGATTGTGCCACTGTGCTCCAACCTGGGCAACAGAGAGAAACCCTGTCTCCAAAAAAGTAAATATGAGACTGGGTGTGGTGGCACACACCTGTAATCCTAGCACTTTGGGAGGCCGAGGCGGGCAGATCACCTGAGGTCAGGAGTTTGAGACCAGCCTGGCCAATATGGCGAGAACCTGTCTCTACTAAAAATAGAAGAATTAGCTGGGCGTGATGGTGGGCGCCTATAATCCCAGCTACTCAGGAGGCTGAGGTAGGAGAATCGCTTGAACCTGGGAGACAGACGTTGTGCAGTGAGATCGTGCCACTGCATTCCAGCCTGGGCGACAGCAAGGCTCCATCTCAAAACAAAACAAAACAAAAAAAGATATGATTGAAGTGTTCCTGGATGTAGAGAAAAGATTTGCATTGAGCAGGCCATCACGTCCTTCATACTTCATGGACTCTGGAACTTAATTTTAACTGAATGTCCCCTTGGCTCTGTTACAGTTCCTTCCTCTAAGTTTAGACAAACTGGATCCAGCACCATGGCTAGGGTGGGAGGCAGCCTTCAGGACAGGGTCAGCGGCTTCCCCTGGCCCCTGGGGTCCTGCTTCATTCTGCAAAGGAAGTCGTCCATTCTGATGTGTCTACACGGGGCCCCTGAGCTCAGTGTTTTGGTTGAAAAGAATTCTGGCACTATCCTGGACTGCAGCAACCAAAACATTTCAGAAGGAAATGAATGTTTTTGCAGGTAGAGTCCGTTGTGGATCCTAGGGGCGCTTAAACACTTCATCATCGGTTAAGTGCCGTGTTTACATGGCACCGGTTCAGTCTCCCCAGAGCAGCCCCGTGGGGCTCCCTGCGGGCATGTATTCCCACATAGCCAGTGGGTTCCAGCTTCAGCCAGTTGGGGAGCAAACATAGGAAACTGGGCCAGCGGAAAAATGGTCTGTTGGGCTTGGCTGGCAGAATGCAGCAGAGAAACGGTGGAGTCTGTAGATCTAGCAAAGGCCAAAACCCATCCATTGGGTATCCCAGTGGAATCTCCGATTCTAGAAGGTGAGCGGTCACTGAGTGAGCTGCTGGCCCAAGTTTGCAGCCATGCCGGGCTTTGCATAGTTTTGTTGGTTTGTTTGTTTGTTTTTTAGTGAGACGTAGCCCCGCTCTGTCACCCAGGGTGGAGTGCAGTGGCGCAATCTGGGCTCACTGCAACCTCCACTCCTGGGTTTAACCAATTCTCCTGTGTCAGCCTTCTGAATAGCTGGGATTACAGGTGTGCGCCACCATACCTGGCTAGTTTTTGTATTTTTGCTAGAGATGGAGTTTCACCATGTTGGTCAGGCTGGTCTCAAACTCCTGACCTCAGGTGATCTGCCCACCTCAGCCTCCCAAAGTGCTGGGATTACAGGCGTGAGCCACCGCACCCAGCCTCCCTAAAGCTTTGAAGGCCACCTCTTCCTCTCTCTGATTTCCTCTCTAGCTTTTGCCCATGTCTCTCCCAGCCATCACCCTATGGACTGACAGGCCGCTGCTTCTCGTCCAGGCCCCCTGGATTGCTCCCCAAGCCCTTCTCTGTTTCTTTCTTCATTCTCCCTTATGTCCTTGTGACAGGACAACTGGGAGTGCCCACTGTGTTGAGATGGAGTGAGCCACAGTTTCAGATAAAGGAAGGATGGGCCAGGCGCAGTGGCTCACACCCATAATCCCAGCACTTTGGGAGGCCAAGGCAGGCGGATCACAAGGTCAGAAGTTCGAGACCAGCCTGGCCAAAACGGCAAAATCCCATCTCTACTAAAACTATAAAAATTTGCCTTTGCCAGGCATGGTGGCATGTGCCTGTAATCCCAACTACTCAGGAGGCTGAGACAGGAGAATCGCTTGAACCTGGGAGGGGGAGGTTGCAGTGAGCTGACATGACACCACTGCACTCCAGCCTGGGTGACAGAGCAAGACTCCATCTCAAAAAACAAAAACAAAAAAAACAGATAGAGGGAGGATGGTCATGTCTGTGTCATTTCCAAGGTCTTACTGCTTTGGGGTTCATTTTCACCTCATTTAGTTCATGCGAGACAGCGATGATTTTTGCTGTTTTATGAAGGAGGAGTTTGTGGCTTGAGTTGCTGGGAGTTGGCCAGTGTGGCCAAGCTCTTGTGGCCATGCCCAGCCGGGCGCAGGAGTTGAGCCCTCGACCACCCGCTGCCCGGTCCCCACTCAGGGTCCAGGGACAGCACTGAAATCCACACCTTTGACCTGTGTCACTAGAAGCACCTGTCCCAGATACATTCACTTTGACTTGCGCCTTGTAAAACCCACATTCCCTTGGCTGGTTTTACTGACCCTTTTCGTAAAAGCCCTTTAATCAGTGTCTATGGCCAGCACCCCTCAGGGTGGAAGATTAAGATGAAGACGTGATATAGCATGATTCAACCTGTGCCCAGACTGACCTCCCTACATGTCACTTCTGCCATGTCCCCTCCTTGCTCCAGAGCTGGCAGGGACTCCCCAGGGCTGCCACCACATGTCCAGGCGCCTCTGGCCACCCCTGGCAGCCGTCACTCCTCCAGCCCTGCCCCACACTCCTGCCAGCCTCTGCACCTGCCTGCATGTCCTCCGCCCTTCCCCGGCACCCACCCTGAGATGGAGCCCCCTTTCCTTCCGACAAGGTCCCGCCAGCCCTCCCGAGGCCCACCCATTCCCCCCTCCTGTGGCTCAGCCCCACGTGCCGCTGTCCTGGTCCTCCTACCCTGGAGGGCTCGTGACGTTGGCCCTGCCCGGCATTATTCAGAGCGGTGCTTTCCAGACTCCCTGTGATGGACAGTTTTGTTTTGTTTTTTAAATTTCCAGTCTGTGGCAGACTGATCGTTTTATATAAAAGACATTTAAAATGTCACCGAAATGCCGAATCGCTATAAAAGTTTCTAAACACTTATTCTCGATTTCTGTAATTGCCTCACTGTGCACCAGCAACAGTTTGCAAATTGGCAACGATCCCTGCAGCTCACGCTGCACAGAACGGGCCTGGACAGCCTGTGCCTGGTAAATAAGCCAACAGGAGATGCTCGCTCCAGCCCCCCAGGGCCACGCACACAGCTGTCAGAGGTCAGGAGAACCGAAACACCTCTTTTACAACCTCATACAAATCAAAGAAGCAGGAAGGAATACCCTCTTTGCACACAAAACTTTACAGACTTAAATGGTAAAGGCCTCATTTTCCCCGAGGGAGATATGAAACATTATTTCCCTGAGTGAATGCCTGCCTGTCCCTAAATTTGAAAATCCGTGGTGAGCACACGGTGCATGGGATGGCCCAGCTGTACCTGCCAGCTGGGGCCACGGTGCCACCCTTTCCCCACAATACAAGCAAGATCAGGACGTGAAACTGAGCACTTCAGAGGGGGCACAGCGGCAAGGACAGTGGCTTTCTGTGTTACAGCATGAGCTGCCCCCAGGATTCGGCTGTCATGGACACCATGCAGCTCTGCCCTCTCCACCCCTGTCCCCGTCTGTCATACCCAGAATTGCATCTGCCCTGCAGAAAATATTTCAGAATCTTTCAGGAGCCAGGATTCCTTTTTTTTTTTTTTTTTTTTTTTTTGCTTTGACACAGAGTCGCTCTGTCACCCAGGCTGGAGGTCAGTGGTGCAATCATGGCCCACTGCAGCCTCAACCTCCTCAAGCTCAAGCGATCCTCCCGCCCCAGCCTCCTGAGTAGCTGGGACTATAGGCATGCACCACAATGCCTTGCTAATTTTTGTATTTTTTTGTAGAGATGGGTTTTCGCCATGTGGCCCAAGCTGGTCTCGAACTCTTGAGCTCGGGTGATCCACCCACCTCTGCCTCCCAAAGTGCTTGGATTACAGGTGTGAGCCACAGCACCTGGCCCCATGATTACTTTTAAAGGTTGAAAAAAGTACTACTTGAGTCATTGAGAAGTAGAATTACAGATTTGACTTTTTCCTTTTTTTTTTTTAATACCTTAGCTTTTTTCTATTTTGCGTATTTTCCACAATGAGCATTTAGTGAGGTTAAGGGGTGGGTAGCCAGGTTTTTTTCACATCAATTATCCTAAGAGTTCTTCAACAAAGGAACACCAAATATACATTTTCCACATCTTTTAATTCTTTTATTAAATAAAATACTGGCCGGGCACGGTGGCTCATGCCTATAATCCCAGCACTTTGGGAGGCCAAGGTGGGTGGATCACTTGAGGTCAGGAGTTCGAGACCAGCCTGGCCAACATAGTGAAACCCCATCTCTACTAAAAATACAAAAATGAGCCAAGTGTGGTGGTGCCCACCTGTAATCCCAGCTACTTAGGAGGCTGAGGCAGGAGAATTGCTTGAACGCAGGAGACGGAGGTTACAGTGAGCCGAGATCGCGCCACTGCACTCCAGCCTGGGCGACAGACCAAAACTCTATCTCAAAAAAAAAAAAAGAAAAGAAAAAGAAAATGCTGATACAGAGTTTTCAATTTGTCAGACAATATCTCAGCTTCCGGGTAATTTAACAGTGAATCTCAAGGACCTTGAATCCCACCTTGTGGTGGAAAATCTCGGTGGTTTGGGAGCACTGGAGGGAGGCTTCCTCCTCTGAGCCACCCACTCTGCTGTTCCCCTGCCTGGAGCACTCTTCCCTCTTCCCCAGCGCTCAGCAGCCCCTCCCCACCTCCTCCTCCTCCAGGTCTCTGCTCACACATCACCATCTCAGTGAGTCTTTTCCTGGCCATCTTACTAAACCCCCTGCATCTCAGCTCTGACTCTGTGGCCTCTGTTTTAAGTCTCCTTTGACAGTGGTCACCCCGCATACTTTTCATTACTAATAAGTGTATTTTCTGCATCTCACTCATCCTGCCGCATCCCTGCTGGGCTGTAAGCCCTGGGAAGACAGGGACTTTTCTCCTGTTTTTTTTTGTTTTTTTGAGACAGGGTCTCATTCCGTTGCCCAGGCTGAAGTGCAGTGGTATAATCTCAGCTCAGCGCAACCTTCTTCTCCCGAGTTCAAGTGATTCTCCTGCTCAGCCTCCCGAGTAGCTGGGATTACAGGCCACCACCACGCGCCTATAATTAGCCCAGCTAATTTTTGTATTTTTAGTAGAGATAGGGTTTCACCATGTTGGCCAGGCTGGTCATGACCTCCTGACCTAAGGTCATCCACCCACCTTGGCCTCCCAAAGTGCTGGGGTTACAGGCGTGAGCCATTGCACCCAGCCTGGACTTTCTTTGATTCACTGCTATATGGTTGGTACATGGTAGGCACTCAGTACATATTTGTCCAGTGAATGAATCGAGGTGGCAGCTAACCACAGGGGGAGGAAGGTGGCATAGGGGAAGTGCAAGCAAGGGCAAGAAGTGACATCCTGCCATCACCATCCACACACTGACATCTGTGCAGCTTCTGTCTCAGTTGCCAGCACAGGTAGCCTCGAGCACCTGCCTCAAGGCCAGCGCAGTTTTGTCATCTCTTTTCTCCTCCCCAGGAGCAGGCCATAGAGGTGCTGACCCGCTCCAGCCTAGAAGTTGAGTTGGCCGCCAAGGAGCGGGAGATCGCACAGCTGGTGGAGGACGTGCAGAGACTCCAGGCCAGCCTCACCAAGCTGCGGGAGAATTCGGCCAGCCAGATCTCGCAGCTTGAGCAGCAGCTGAGCGCCAAAAACAGCACACTCAAAGTAAGGGGGCTGCGGGGCCCGGGGGTGGCCCGAGGAGGCAGGGCAGATGGCTGGACACACGCGCACACACACACCCTCTGCCTTTCTGGACTTGATAGCAAGTGTGGCAACCTTGAACCTCTGTAAAGTAGCACCAAGCAGGGTCCCGGAGTCCATGGCAGGGAGACTGGATGTTGAACCCTGGCATCAGCCCTTGTGTAAACAGCATTTCCCTCTTTTTTTTTGGAGTCGGAGTCTTGCTCTGTTGCCCAGGCTGGAGCACGGTGGTGCGATCTCGGCTCACTGCAGCCTCCGCCTCCCAGGTTCAAGTGATTCTCCTGCCTCAGCCTCCCATGTAGCTGGGATCACAGGCGTGCATCACCATGCCCGGCTTATTTGTTTATTTATTTATTCATTCATTTATTTTTGAGACAGAGTTTCATTCTTGTAACACAAGCTGGAGTGCAATGGCGTGATCTCGGCTCACAGCAACCTCCACCTCCCAGGTTCAAGCGATTCTCCTGCCTCAGCCTCCTGAGTAGCTGGGACTACAGGCGCCTGCCACCACACCCAGCTAATTTTTGTATTTTTAGTAGAGATGGGGTTTCGCCACATTGGCCAGGCTGGTCTTGAGCTCCTGACCTCAGGTGATCTGTCCACCTCAGGTTGCCAAAGTGCTGAGATTACAGGTCTGAGCCTCTGCGCCCGGCTCTTTAACTGAGTTTTGCAGGGCATCCTAGCTTTCTGAGGATACCCCTACAGGAGGAGCTGGTGTACTATAACTCCAGCACTTCCGGTGCATGAGCCAAATGAAACCCCAGAGGTCCATGGAAGTCACATCTGACCTTCTAAGGGACATTCTCTTGTCCAAGCACCTTTTCCCTCAGTGGCCCCTGTCCAGGTGCTGCTTCAGTCCAGGCTCCCTCCCACTAGGCACTCTTGGCTTTTCCATAAATTTCTATCCCAGACGCAGAACCCAGAGCTTTTTCCACATATTATAAAGTAATGATTATACTTTAGATATTTATGATCCGTTGAAGCAAGTGTAATTTGAAGAGGGTCCTGGGACCCTTGATTCACAGGCTTCAGAGCCAGGGGAGACTCTCGGAGTTGTCTGTCTTGACAGCGAAGAAGGCAGGACCTTCAGGGCAGGGCTTCAGCCCCAGGCCGGGGGTTCCCTGCTCTGCCCGGGGGCTGCCCGTTCAGGCCCATTCCTTCCCCAACCCGGTACCTCCATGTTGGGTGGGTGAGGGAATGAGTGGCTGTAAAGTATATTCATTGTATGAATAAAGTGGGTCAGGGTTCATTGTGAACATTTAAAGGAAACCTTTTCTGGTATGAAGTAGTCCTAGGATGTACTTAGATCCATTGTGTTTTGTTGTTGTTGTTTTTGAGACGGATTTTCGCTTTTGTCGCCGAGACTGGAATGCAATGGCGCAGTCTTGGCTCACTGCAACCTCCGCCTCCTGGATTCAAGCAATTCTCCTGCCTCAGCCTCCTGAGTAACTGAACTACAGGCATGCGCCACCATGCCAGACTAACTTTTATATTTTTAGTAGAGGTGGGGTTTCACCGTGTTGGCCAGTCTAGTCTCAAACTCCTGACCTCAGGTGATCACCAGCCTCGGCCTCCCAAAGTGCTGGGATTACAGGCGTGAGCCACTGCCTTTTTTTTTTTTTTTTTTGGAAACGGAGTCTCACTCACTTGCCCAGACTGGAGTGCAGTGACAGGATCATAGTTCACGGCAACCTCGAAGTCTCGGGCTCAAGCGATTCTCCTTGCCTCAGCCTCCCAAGTAACTGGGACCCTGGGACCAAAGACATGCCCCACCACACCCAGCTAGTTTTTTAATTTTTTGTGGAGATGGGATTTCGCTGTGTTCCCCAGGCTGGTCTGGGACGCCTGGGCTCAAGCAATTCTCCCACCTCGGCTCCCAAAACACTTTGGGATTATAGGCATGAGCCGCTGCACCTGGCCCAATGTCTTTTTTTTTTTTTTTTTTAATTGAAATTTTCTTTTTGACACATGACCAAATTTATGCCAAGACTAAGTTTCCAGCAATCTATTGCCTGTGCTGATGGCTCCCACGACCCTCCCTCACTCCTTTCTTCTGCCTCTTTGGGGTGAATTTCACCCATTCACTGAGAACTGCCCAGCGCCGGGTCCCTTGGAGGAGACAGTCCTGCCGACTTTGGGGAAATGGTTGAAACCTGGTTCCGTCTGTCCTCAGCCAGGTCGTTTTTTTTTTAAATTTAATTTAATTTAATTTAATTTAATTTTATTTTATTTTATTTTATTTTATTTGAGACGGAATTTCATTCTGTTGCCCAGGCTAGGGTGCGATGGTGCCATCTCCACTCACTGCAACCTCTGCCTCCCAGGTTCAAGTGATTCTCCTGCCTCTGCCTCCTGAGTAGCTGGGATTACAGGCATGAGCCACCACTTCTGGATAATTTTGTATTTTTAGTAGAGATGGGATTTCTCCATGTTGGTCAGGCTGGTCTCAAATTCCCGATCTCAGGTGATCCACCTGCCTCCGCCTCCCAAATGCTGGGATTGCAGGTGTGAACCACCGCGAACCGGGTCATTTATTTTGTCACCGCCGTTTCTTCCTCTCTCATCAGCTTACCCAATGAGTACCAGGATTCAGTTTTTATTTCTACATTTAATCTCATTTTCTCATGTTACAGCCATTTCTGACCCCAGCAACGGCATTATGATGAGATAATTTGCCTTTCTCTCCATTGTCGAGTTAAAGGGCGTGACTCAGATACACACCAGCTACAAGAGAGCAAAGCTGTAGACCTCACATTTTTTATTATAGAGCAATTTCTTCCAAATCAGTTAAGGTTTCAATGTTTGCCTTCACAAAAAAATGAAACGCGGTTTTGCAAATTAATGTTCGTTATCCGTATCTTGGGGGAATTGTTTAATACCGTGCAGTTAATGAAACAATTCAGCGATACTTCTTCCAAAATCATTGCTACCTTATCTTCATCTAATCTAATAATCAAAACATATCTTCTAGTAACAAGACTTCTGATTTTAATTATCTTAACTCCTTGTTGCCAGATTGTCCTGATACGAAACCCACATGCAGAAAGCATCTGACTTCACCAAACCAGGGTTTCCTCTCACCCCAAAGGAATAAGGTTAATTGAATGAGATACGTTCTGAGGGCTTTTTGTTTTTCCTAATGTGTATAATGTATAGCCTCAAAGATAACCTAAAGGAATACAATTATTAGGAAAATATTTTTATGAATAAGACTTGGCAGATTGGCAACCTGATGCTTTTGCCATGGGGAACCCTGCCCCCGCAGTCTTGGCTACTCAAAGAACTCACCTTTACTTACCACGGAGCTGCTTTCTTTCTTTCTTCTTCCTGTCCCCTTCCCCTCTTTCATGTCTTACGGGGGACCCTCGGACGCACGATGGGGCCTTGAATCAGGTTGCTGTTTGGGAGAGAAGGCTCCAAGCTCCCAGCTCTGGGCTCAGCTGTTTGGAGTTGCAGGTGGTTTTCCCATGAACACTTGGCAGCAGGTCCTTGATCTTTGAGACATGTGCCAGGGTGTTTGGTGACAGTCACTTGGGGAGAGGGCATTTCCCATAAGCAGAAGGCTTATTGGGCAGAATCTTTTGTCCTGAGTTCACTGAGTTGTTTCCACCCATACTTTCCAATGATACTTTCTGTAGTTGGATATATTGGAGGACTGACTAATTGGTTTTCTTTCTCTAACCCATTGAAATTCTCCATCTTTCTGCCACTGAGATTTCTCCTCTTCCCTCAAATTTGATTTGTTATTTCACAAGGATACCAGACAGCTGCACATCTTCGAGTCTGTCCTGTCCAGGGCTCTACTTTTTCAAGCAAAGCTCCCCATAAGCGCCCCGCTATCCACGTGTGTCATGGGACATCGCTAACCTTTAATTAGGCATGGAAACAGACGCAAAAGTGGAAGATGTTTCCTCCTGCCTAATCTGACAAGTGCTTAAGCATAGTGCCACTTGTAAAGAAGAACTGTTTTTGCAATTAATGAAATAGCCCGACCGCCGTGACAAGGCTGCTTTTTGATAACTCTCTATTCTGTGGTCTTCTGTTGGAATGCTTTAATATAGAAGCAGTATAATTAGCTAGTCAACTGCACTGTACTTGCTACAGCACAGAAGATAATGCTACCAATAGCTTCGATTTAAAATAGATATTTATAAGAAAGGCTAACTAAAAGAACACCAGTCTCCCAGAAGGAGAAATTATATTTTTCTAGAGATGCGTTAAAGATCAGTGCTTCCCACTGGGTGGATGGTCACATGCGTTAGAATCACCTAGGGGTCTTTTCCAAACTGCTTCTCTTTCCCCACCCCTCACCCCACCTCATGGGGTTCTGATGGGTCCCATGGAGACACTATGGGATGATGCTGTGTCCCTCGGGGCACTGAGGTGGTATAAAAGAGGTGGTATAAAACCGTCCCTCTGGCCTTGGGTGTCTCTCTTTTCATCTTGCATTCTCGGACCCCAGGAGTTCAAGACCAGCTAATTTTTTGTATTTTTAGTAGAGACAGGGTTTCACCATGTTGGCCAGGCCGGTCACGAGCTCCTGACCTCAGGTCATCTGCCTGCCTCAGCCTCCCAGAGTGCTGGGATTACAGGCGTGAGCCATTGCGCCCAGCCCCATCTCTTAATTTTTTTTTTTTAATGAGCCAGAGTGGTGGCACATGCCCGTTGTCCCAGCTACCTGGGAGGCTGGGGAGAGAGGATCATTGGAGCATACACAGCACCCACCCCATTGCTTTGGAGATTTGGACTCACCATCCAGAGTCCACAGTATCCTTGGGCTCCTCCCCAACTCCCAGCATCAGCAGAACCTAAATCTCCATGCCTGCTGCCTCTGCCTGAGGAACCATGGAGACACATGTCCTTATCTATGGAGAGTCCTTGTCCAGTAGAAGAGGAGGTGCATGCTGCCCAGGCCTGGACCCCAGAGATGCAGTGTCAGCTAAGGGTCTGTGCCTCAGACCCCTGCCCTGGGCCAGGGGGTCCCCGTGAGACCGAAGACTCCCACACCAACTCTAACCTGAGCCAGTCAGACAGCACCATGTGGAGCCTGGCCCCATTTATCTGCACTGCAGATGCCACTCTGCCCCCACGGTCAGAATTTTATGGAAAAGAGATATTGTCACCTTGACCACTGGCTGTGCAACCTGGAAGACATGACCTTTCCCTGGGTCTCTGCCTTAGTCAGACCTGCCAGAGGCCCCTTTGCTGTTTTTTTGAGACAGGGTCTCACTCTGTTGCCCAGGCTGGAGTGCAGTGGCACCATCATAGCTCACTGTAGCCTCGACCTCCCTGGCTCAAGGAATCCTCCCACCTCAGCCTCCCAAGTAGTCGGGACTACAGGCACACGCCACCACACCCAGTGAATTTTTATATCTTTTGTAGAGACGGGGTCTTGCTATGTTGCCCAGGCTGGTGTCGAACTCCTGGGCTCAAGTGATCCTCCCACCTCAGTCTCCCCTAGTGCTGGGGTTACAGGCGTGAACCACCATGCCCTGCAGTAGATAGACATAGTTTATAGATTGAACACCTAATTTGCTAAAGCCAAAATAGTTGGCATTGTAAAGTTTATTATCATTTAAGTCTTAGCCAGGCTTTTAAGAGCTTCAAATAGACAATTCTTCTGGCATTTCAGGACCCAGCTGGGGAGCACCAGCTAGGTTTCTGGAGCCATGTGGGCTCCATGTATCTTTTCCATCGTATTATTACAACAGGCGTGTTTGATTGGCACTTGATCATCCTACATCTCACCACTGTCCTTTGAAAACCCATATTCATTCTGAATCTCCCCATTCTTCAGATGAGAAACGTGAGGCCCAAACAGGCTAAGGTTATCCAAGGTCACAGTCAGCCAGGGTAGGACCAGGTTGGCAGCCAGGTCTCTGACACTTGGCCTTTTCTTACCTGTCTGTGTAAAGCCCACGTGTGTTCCTTAGATTCATGCATTTTATTTTATTTTATTTTTAAAGACAGGATCTTGCTTTTTTGCCCCAGGATGGAGTACAGTGGCGTGATCATAATTCACTGCAGCCTCAACCTCCAGGGCTCAAGTGATCCTCCCACTTTAGCCTCCCAAGTAGCTGGAACTACAGGTGTGCACCACCACACCCAGTTAATTTTTAAATTTTTGTAGAGACAGGGTCTCTCTATGTTGCCCCTGCTGGTCTTGAACTCCTAGGCTCAAGCAATCCTCCTGCCTTGGCCTCCCAAAGTGCTGGGATTCAAGGCATGACTCACTGCACCCAGCCAGACAAGTGCATTTTTCAGGAAGATGACCAGTTCCCAGATTCTCTTTCCACAGCCTTGGACATGAAGTTACCCTTGACAGCGGGAGCCACTCCAGGGCACATGTGCTCTTTCTCTGTGGCTCTGCTACAGAATAGCGGGGACCCTGGGAGGTGACAGGCTGAGATCCGCAGACCTTCACGAACAGAGCCCCTGGAGAAACAGAACCAGAGACTCTCTTCAGATCCAATGTAGCCAGATTCAACCCCACCTAGCAGGGATGTAGTAATTGTAGTAACAAGGACAGTAACAGTGCTAACCACCATTTACAGAGCACTTTGCCATGTGCCCACACTGTACTAAGCTCTAAGTACCCAATATTTTTTTAATCCTCATCAAAGCACTGTAACATATAAACACGATCCCCATTTTATAGATAAGGAAACTGAGGCTTGGAGAAGTCAAGTCTGGGTGGGTGGGTTGGTTGGTTGGTTGATTGGTTGATTTATTTATATATTTAGAGACAGGGTCTCACTCTTTTGCCTGGGGTGGAGTGGCACCATCACGGCTCACTGGAGCCTCCACCTCCCAGACTCAAGTGATCCTCCTGCCCCAGCCTCCTGAGTAGCTGGGACTGCCGGCACATGCTAACACACCCAGCTAATGTTTTGGGTTGTTTTTTTTTTTTTTTTTTTTTTTTTGGTAGAGACGGGGTCTTGCTATGTTGTCATGCTTATCTTGAACTCCTATGCTCAAGCGAGCTACCACACCTGACCCAAGATGTTGAGTCTTATCTTGGTTCACCCTGCAAGTACGTGGTGGAGCCAGGATCTGTCGGACTCTGGAGCCTAGGTTTGCAAAGAGCCTCCGGCTCATCCTGGCCTCTCCGGCGTCTCACTTCCTCCCTGCAGGCACGTAGGACCGGCCTCAGCTCTGTCAAGATCTGCACTGTAGGACCCCAGAGATTTTTTTCTTTCTTTGGGTAGTCAGACCCATCTGCAAAAGTTTTGCAATCATGAAATCAGATAGCGTATGAAATGCTAGGAATAAGCGCAGGTCTAGCATACCACGCAGCCAGCGGTAGCGTGACCTGACAGGAGGAGTGCGTCTTCAGAGACATTGAGAAACTGGCATGCCTGTCGCCCGTCCCAGGGTCAGAGTCTTCGAAACCAGGCTTTCTGGGAACCCAACAAGGAGTTTCTGATCGAAAAACCGCACTGAGGACAGTTAGTCTTTTTTCCACACTGGGCATTTTCAGCATTGGAAGCCAATGGGAGCCCTGCGTCTGCAGGTTTTGAGATGTGGCACTCACAGCAGGGTCACTAGAATGGAGACATCCATGGGACCAGGTTACAGGCGCTCCGCCAAGCAGCCTCCCCTAGGCTCCATCCAGCTTGTCTGCCCAAGACAGAAAACGTCATAGAAGGTTTACAGAAGAGATCTTGGGGACTTCCTAGTTCAACTGCCCCTAGGTAGATGGCAGAACCCTCAACGGAAGCTGTTTAGCTCTCAGCAAAACTCACGGCCAACTAAAATACAGTCGTGTGTCACTTAACAATGAGGCTGTGTTCTGAGAAATGCGTCAATAGGTGAATGCGTTGTTGTGCAATCATAGTGTGTACTTGCACAAACCTAGATAGTATATATATATATTTTTTTTAATTTATGCCTATTTTTCATACAGAAAACCAAATGGCCCAGCACCATTACTGAGCATTAGTCATTTCCCTTGCTTGATCTGCAGTGCCTTTATAAAGGGCCGTATGTCAGCTTTCTCTGTATGTTCCATTAGAATCTTACGGGACTCAGGCCAGGCGTGGTGGCACACGCCTATAATCCCGCACTTTGGGAGGCCGAGGCGAGTGGATCACCTAGTGTTAGGAGTTCAAGACCAGCCTGGCCAACATTGTGAAACCTCATCTCTACTAAAAATAGAAAAATTAGCCAGACATTTTGCAGGCGCCTATAATCCTAGCTACTTGGGAAGCTGAGGCAAGAGAATTGCTTGAACCTGGGAGGCAGAGGTTGCAGTGAGCCGAGATCGTGCCACTGCACTCCAGCCTGGGCAACAGAGCGAGACTCCATCTCAAAAAAAAAAAAGACTCTTATGGGACTTAGGCAGCCTTTGTTGACCAAAGCGTTATGCGGTGCATGATTATACATGGATTCCACTCCTAAAACCTTCCAATTAGGGCCAATCACAGGCCTTCAAAGAAGACCTGCAGCCGTGCCCCTGGACAGAAACTGTAATGGGACTTAGCAGTGCTAAGAGTCCCAATATCAAGGCCAGGAACCTGGAATCTCGGCACTTTGAGAGGCCAAAGCAGGAGGATCACTTGAGCCCAGGAGTTCAAGACCAGCCTGGGCAACATAGTGTGACCTCGTCACTGCAAAATAACTTTTAAAAAAAAAAGAGTCCCACTGTTGAGGGCCCAGAGTTGCCAACATCTGCACTGGTTCTTTGCTTTGTGCAAACCCTTGAGTAATTGCTGTTATTCCCATTTTACAGATGAGAAGTTTATTAACTTGTCCATAGGCACCCAGGTCAAAAGTGACAGACTCGAGTTCCAGGCTCAGGCCGTCGGCCTTCTTGGTCTGTGCCATGCCAGGCTCTGAGACCCTCTGTGTGCTCCTCCCTCTGTCTGCCTTATTCCCAGCCGGCTCCTATTCTCTGGATATGACCACGTTTATGCACGCTAAATTTAGACCACACCCGGCTAATTTTTTGTATTTTTTTTTTTTTTTTAGTAGAGACGGGGTTTCACCATGTTAGCCAGGATGGTCTCAATCTCCTGACCTCATGATCCACCCGCCTTGGCCTCCCAAAGTGCTGGGATTACAGGCGTGAGCCACCGCGCCCAGCCCTGAATTTTTAAAACATCGGGCAGGTTGGGATTTGGATGGTGCCATCTCCTCCCCAAAGTCTAGAATGTTCTCAGTTGGCTTTAAACTGTGGTCTTAGCCATGGCTAGTCAAGGGCACCTACGGGCATGGTGGCTCACGCCTGTAATTCTAACACTTTGGGAGGCTGAAGTGGGAGAATCACTTGAGCTCAGGAGTTTGAGACCAGCCTGGGCAACATAGCAAGACCCCCTCTCTTAAAAAATAACCGGGTGTGGTGATGTGCATCTGTAGTTCCAGCTACTCAGGAGGCTGAGGCAGGAGGATCGCTTGAGCCCAGGAGTTGGAGGCTGTAGTGAGCTATGATCGCACCACTGCACTCCAGCCTGGGTGACAGAGCAAGATCCTGTCCCTTTTTAAAAAAAAAAAAGAAGAAGAAGAACAAGAAGCATAATACCTAGAAACCCTGTAGAGGGGAAGTTACCGGAAATGACAATTGTTCACCTCTAGCTTGGAAACATGCTGAATGGCCAGAACACCCTCCCGGCACCGCCCCTCCACGTTCTTGTTTTATGTAGAGTTGCCTCATTTCCTCCAAGGAGCTCCCTTTAGAAAAGATCAAAAGCAAACTAGTCCAAAAACACTTTCAGAGAAGAAAGCACCCCCTACGACCACCCCACAGCAATGGCTCCTCTCACAAGAAAGCCCTGCAGAGCTGTGGGCAGAAACGGCCACATCAGGTTGGGTGGGGTGGCTCACACCTGTAATCCCATCACTTTGGGAAGCTGAGGCGAGAGGGTCACCTGGGGTCGGGAGTTCGAGACCAGCCTGGCCAACATGACAAAACCCCGTCTCTACTAAAAACACACAAAAAAAGTAGCCAGGAGTGGTGATGCATGCCTGTAATCTCAGCTACTGGGGAGGCTAAGGCAGGAAAATTGCTTGAACTTGGGAGGCGGAGGTTGCAGTGAGCCAAGCCAATATCACGCTACTGCACTCCAGCCTAGGCAACAGAGCGAGAGTCCGTCTCCACCAAAAAAAAAAAAAAAAAAGGATTAAAAAGGAAAAAAAGGAAACAGGCCACATCAATCCCCAGTGAGCTCACAGACCTTTCTGGAGCCCACTGGAGCGTCACCGTACTTTGGAAATGTGCCATCCCTCCCCTAGGCCCCTGCGAGGGAGCAGCATCTCGGTCAGGGCCCTCCCCGCAGGACTCAGACCAGCTGGCTGTCAGGGAAGCCACCAAGCACTCGACTGAACAGGCCCCTGCTCCTAAAACCCCAGCATCCAGGGGTTCAGGAGTGGAAAGGCCTTTGCCCTGATGCCTATTTGATGCCTACTCTCAATACAAAAGGGCTGTGTCTCTCGTTAGCAGAGGTCCTCCCAAAGGTGTTGACAACCAGCTGTATGAGTCCCTCAGCCTAATATATTTTGTTTAAAACCACACGCTGCTTTTCAGACACCAGGAAAGCCTCTCCTCCTGTCCTCCTGTTTGCTGTTTCATGGCACTTCCTACAAAGTACACTTTTCCTCCTCTGCTTTTCACCTCTGCAAAGATTCTTCCTTCTTTTTTTTGGGTGGGGGGGGATGCTTTTTTTTTTTTTTTTTTTTTTTTTTCAAAAGAGGTAGGGTCTCCACTCCTCACTCTGTCACCCAGGCTGGAGTGCAGCAGCACAATCATAGCTCACTGCACCCTCCAACTCCTGGGCTCAGGCAGTCCTCCCACCTCAGCCTCCCAAAGTGCTGGAATTACAGGCATGAGTCACCACACCCAGCCTTCATTCTGCTTTTGCTAAGTTGTACGTTACAACCTTACAGCATCCCTACACACGTTGCCGTGCCTGGGCACGCACTCACACTGGGCAGGCCAGGAGCGTGAGGGACAAAAGATGGCCCCAGCACCGTTGACTCCATTCTCAAGGGCTGGCTTCCCCTCTCAGGCACAGCTGGCTGTTCCGCAGTGAATGCCGTCGGTGAAGTCCGTCGACCTGTTGTCAGGCATGGCCACTGATCAAATTCTTCTCTGTTTTCAGCAACTGGAAGAAAAACTCAAAGGCCAGGCTGACTATGAAGAGGTGAAGAAAGAGCTGAAGTAAGTACGGAGAGCCCTGTGGCCCCTCACACACTGGGGCGCATTAGGGCCATCTGCTAACAATGCCAGGCCGGTGGCAGGAAGCCTTGGCCCCCTGCCCTCTGGCTCAGCAGATGCCCGTAAATGCAGCCAGAGTTCTACCACTGCACGGTGTCCTGGGCTACCCACCACTGTGGGCGTTTGCCCTTGGGCCTGTCCCTGAATTCTTTGGACTTTTGCTAAAAGCTGTGCATTGCAGGTATTCCAGAATGTATGGAATCAGGGGCATAGGGCTTTTACAGAAATGATCAAATATGACCTTGTTTTGCAACTATAAATTCCCCAAACAGAAACAAAGCACAGGAGGGAAATGTTTTCGGGTTGAAGGTGGGCATATGGCCTCACGCTGCCCTGGCCTCCTGGACTCAGGAACTCTGTCTTCCAAACTCTATTCTCCATCTGTGAGGCTGTAGCCGAAAGCTTATCATCTTTTCAGGGCTAATGATGGCATTCTCAGTTCTCAAGCTTCAAAGCTCCTTTCTCGGCCAGCAGCCCCCACCTCTGCCTCCTCACCCTGAGCCTGCTTTGACACTCTGGAGCTCCCAGGTCCTGGTCTTTACCTGTCCCCCCACATCCATAATGCTCCAGGCTCACTGACCTCCCCTGCAAGCCTGGAGCCTGTGGTCAGACCCTCTACGTTCATACAGCTCCCCTGGATCGTCAGCCATTCCAAGCCTTCCCACTGGCATGCCCGCCTCACTCCTAGGTTATTAAGCACTGCAAACGAAGGTTGCCTAGGGCATGGTGACCAGCCCCACAGGTCCCCCGTGCTTCTCGCGGCTGGAGCTCTGCTGGTTCGAGGCTTCCTCAGGGGTTCCTCCCTGCCCTTGTCACTGTTACCCCAACCACTATCCACAGATGCCCTAGCCCTCTGCTAGGGACAGACTCCCGCCTCTGGTCTTGGGTGCCACCTCCCATCTCTGCAGGCTGCCCCCTCCGCCTAGACCTTGGGTCCCTTCCTTCCTGCCCCTCCTGCTGTCCCATCAGCCCCTTTCTCTCTTGCTGCTATTTTCCATTTCTCCTTTTAAGATGAGCCTACACCCACTCACCACGTTTTCTTTGTGTTGTTAATTCCATTCTGCTAAGAAAAGCTCCTCGGGCATCCTCTTGAACCATCTCACTTCCATGACCAGCTGCCTTCTCTCGCCTGGGACCCCCAGCCTCCCTGGCGTCTGCTGGCCCTGGTAGTCCCTGTCCCCACCATGCTCTCCCCCTGAGCGGTCTCATCCCCTCTCCAGCTGCAAAGCCTCTGCCGGCACCTCCTCGGACAGACCCCTACATCCCTCTAACAGTTCCAGCCTCTGTAACTTACTTACTTGCTTGCTTACTTATTTATTTATTTGACAGAGTTTAGCTCTTGTTGCCCAGGCTGGAGTGCAATGGTGCTATCTCGGCTCACCGCAACCTCCGCCTCCCGAGTTCAAGCGATTCTCCTGCCTCAGCCTCCCAAGTAGCTGGGATTACAGGCATGAGCCACCACCCCGGGCTAATTTTGTATTTTTGGTAGAGATGGGGTTTCTCCATGTTGGTCAGGCTGGTCTCAATCTCCCGACCTCAGGTGATCCACCCACCTCAGCCTCCCAAAGTGCCGGGATTACATGTAACTTATTATTAAACATTAGCTGGTTAACCTTCTCTACCTGCCTCTCCTATCCCATTCTTTCCTTCCTTCCCCTCTTCTTCCCTCTTCCAAAAAGAAAAAGAAATTGGGCCTTTTAATTTTGAGCCAGAGAAACTGCTGCGAAGGCCTTTGCCCAGCCTCACCCTGGGAGTTAGTCGTCGTCTTCATTGTCGTCTTCGTTGTCTTCTTCTTCTTTCTTCCTCCTCCTCTTCTTCTTTCTTCCTCTTCCTCTTCTTCTTCCTCTTGCTCCTCCTCCTCCTCCTCTTCCCCCCCAACCCCCACGTTCACTTCATCCCCTGGGAGCTGAGGCTTCCAGGCTCCAGCCTGCAACACATACCGTTCTACTCCCTCTCATCCACAGCCTGCCGGACCACAGGCTGCCCCTACCCCCACTGAAGGGCTGCCACACCAGCCCCGCTTGTCACTGCATTTCTGCTAACTCTTTCTGTTGCGTCCGCACATGACAGGCCCCACCACCATGTGCACATCCGGAAGCCCCACTCAGGTGGCTTCTTTGCCCAAATGCGCTCCTAGTTTTCCACTTCCTGGTGAACCAGCTGTGCTCTTGAGCTCTTGCCCGCGTCCCCTTCTCAGCATCGTCCCATTTCCACTTCCTCACCCCCACGCAACAGGGGATGCTGACCTCAGATCCTCATGCACTGCAGCACAAGACACCCTGTCCCTTCAGGGCCCTTCTCCAATGCTTGTTCATCATGACACTGAGACGTGGTCTCCAATCCATCAAGATCCCTCCTGCTGGGGTCCTCACAAGTTCTGTCTTAATGGACCACTTGGAGTCTTGCCTATTACCTGTAATGGCCTGTAAATTTCCTGGAGTACGGACCAGGAGTGGTTCTGATTCCCCGCGGCAACAAGCGGATAGCAGGCTGCTGGTAAAGATCTGTAGAATAGATAAAGAGACACGTGGTCTTTTATTACATAATCCTAAAGAAAATAGGAAACGAAGGACAGGATTCCATCTTAAGAAACCCCTTTCAGCTGGGCGCAGTGGCTCACATCTGTAATCCCAGCACTTTGGGAGGCCGACAGATCACCTGAGGTCAGGAAACCAGCTTGGCCAAAACCGTCTCTACTAAAAATAAATTATCCAGGTGTGGTGGATCACACTAGGGGGACAGAGGCCGAAATCGTGGCTGCAGGAACATGGCGAAGGTCCGGTTGACTCTGCACCTGTGAGTCGTAAATCTCACGGTCCAGCCAGCCTGCTCTGGGTCTCTCTCTTCCATCCTTGGTATTTCAAAGAAACACTTGCAGCTCCTTCAAAGCCACATAGCCTCACTTCCCCTCTTCTCCCTGGTAAACTCAGCAAAAAAGGGACATCCACAGCAAAAGGAACTCAAGAAACAGTAATAATCCTGGGGACCTGGACTCACTGAGACAGCCCAGAGACCGTAGTGATCAGGGTGCGGCCCTTTTCAGTGCCATTGAGAACAAGGGAGGGAGAAGTCACCTTCTCTTGCCACATCTTTGTCATTGCACTCCTTCCCCAACCTGGGGCTGCAGAGAAGGTCTGCCCACCTGGCTTCTGAGTCATCCAAGTCTAGGAGGTTGCTCTTTGCCTATGTCCCCTGGTCCCCAGGTAGGTGCCAGTTAGGAGTGAGGTGTGGGCAGTGGCCGCCCTGGTGGGTTCCCCTCTCTCTGGCTTCTCCTTACAACTTTTTCCTTCCCTTTAAGCTTTACAAATACATTCCACTTGCAACAATGTTATGTCTGTATTAAACTTTAAAATTATACTCTGAACAGACCTGGTGTGATTCCATATGGAATGATTTACATGCTAGGCAAGAAACTTTTGCCAGCCAACTGCTAGTTGAATAGTTATTCTAGAGACATTATCAGATTCTATTACTGCCAGGGAAGTTGTTAAAGTTGACAGTTCTTCGGTTCCTGGAGAGCAGGAAATTGTAATGTTAATGCTTATTAATGTGGCTGTTGTCAAAGGTATAAGTAGAAAATAATCACTCTGGTGGCTCATGCCTGTAATACCAACACTTTGGGAGGCTGAGGCGGGTGGATCACTTGAGGTCAGGAGTTCGAGACTAGCCTGGCCAACGTGGTGAAACCCCATCTCTACTAAAAATACAAAAATTAGCTGGGCATGATGGCACATGCCTGTAATCCCAGCTACTCGGGAGGCTGAGGTAGGAGAATCGCTTGAACCTAGGCAGAGGTTGCAGTGAGCCAATATCGCGCCACTGCGCTCTAGCCTGGGTGACAGAACGAGACTCTGTCTCAAAAAGTAAATAAAATAACCCCTCTGTTGTGCTCTTGCAGCATTCTGAAGTCCATGGAGTTTGCACCGTCCGAGGGCGCTGGGACACAGGTACGTGTCTCACCTCAATGGTCAGTACTAGCGTCAGCCCCACTGCTGGTTACCACTGGTCCCTCCGGCATATCCCATGATCTCACTGTTTCTACGAGACCTCTCACTTACAGCCGATGAGTCATACTTCAAGAACATTTAACCAAGTTGAAGCAAATTATCTTTTTTTTTTTTTGTCTCCTTTTTTTCCGTGTGTCCAAGGCATGAACCAGGCATAGATCAAAAGCCAAGCTGGGGATGAACAAGGGATTGCTTCATCCCTGACTGATAGGAGATGGGCACTACCAAAAAGCAAATTATCTTTAACAAAAAGAGGCAAAAAGAGAAAAGCTAGTGTTTTCCAAACTGGTAACTGAAGTGAAATTGTGATTTCACTTCAGCAGGTACTAAGAACATAAATAAAAAACAATTTCAGATTGTGTTTAAGAAGGCCAGGCTCAGTAGCTCATGCCTGTAATCCCAGCACTTTGGGAGGCCAAGACAGGAGGATCGCTTTGAGGCCAGGAATTTGAGACCAGCCTGGGCAATATAGCAAGACCATGTTGCTATTAAAAAAAAAAAAATAGCCAAGTACTATGACATATACCCGTGGTCCCAGCTACTTGGGAGGCTGAGGCAGGAAGATCGCTTGAGCCCAGTAGTTCAAGGCTATAGTGAGCTATGATCGCACCACTGCACTCCAGCCTGGACAACAGATTGAGACTGACTATTTTTTTTTTAATTGCATTAAAGAGCAGCCAAAAATGGATTGGTTTAGGAACTTTAGTTACACGCTGCCTCAGTAGAGAAGGTACAAGGGAAGGATGACAGTGGCCCGGGGTCATCTGGTGGCCAATTAAAATTGACATCCCAGACCAAGCATGGTGGCTCACTCCTGTAATCCCAGCACTTTGGGAGGCTGAGGTAGGTGGATCACTTGAGGTCAGGCATGTGAGACCAGCCTGGCCAACATGGTGAAACCCTATCTCTGCCAAAAATATAAAAAATTAGCTGAGCGTGGTGGCGCACGTCTGTAATCCCAGCTACTTGGGAGGCTGAGGAAGGAGAATCACTTGAACCCAGGAGGCAGAGGGTACAGTGAGCCAAGATCGTGCCACTGCACTCCAGCCTGGGCGACAGAGTGAGACTCCATCTCAAAAAATTAAAAAATCAAATCAAATAAAATTGACATCCTAAGTGGAATCTGACTCCTGATGCCCAGAAGACAGCCAACATCTTTGTGGCTGGCAAAAAAAAAAGAAAAAAAAAGAAAAGTTCCCTTTACAGTAACGTTCGGACAGACGTTTGTGGCTTGGCAGCCAGTCTTATGGCCAAATGAGGCACGGGTTCAGGTCGCTTGAGTTTGAGAACAGATGAGAGAATAATTAATTTTTTAGGAGCTGTGGAAGTCTAAGAAGGAAAATGACTTCAACTAGAATCCATTCTTTCTAAAGGGAACTTGTTTTCCACTTGTGTTAAACGACTTGGGGGGAAATCAGCTGTCCGCAGCCCACTTCCTAATCAGATCGAGAGCTGGGTGGGAACGCGGACAGATGGAGGGAGGCAGGGCTCCGGGCCTGGTGGCCCCGGGAGCGGGTGAGTGGCCGGCCCCGCAGTGAGACCCCCGCTCTGCCCCTTCTAGGATGCGGCCAAGCCCCTGGAGGTGCTGTTGCTGGAGAAGAACCGCTCGCTGCAGTCCGAGAACGCCGCACTGCGCATCTCCAACAGCGACCTGAGCGGTAGGTTGGCCGGGCTTCGCGCGTGTGCGGTGCTTGGTTCGCTTCCAGGGGTCGGTCGAGGAAGAGGAAGGTGAATCGTGAGTCTGGACAGATGCATGGCCAGAGAAGCGCCGGTTGACGAGAACCTTTGACTAACGCGTGTTGGGTGCCCTCCTCCTCACCGCTCCTCCCTTCCCTTCCCCGCCCTGCTTAAAGCTGGACGTCGAGACGGGCCAGCCGCACAGGCTCTGCGGAGGTCAGTTAGGGGCAGTGCGGCTGGAATCCCCGGGAGGGACAGCTCGGAGGACGTCGGCCTTTCTGATCTGTGTCTGGTTGTGCTGCACAGAGGCCAGGGGCAGTGTGAACCCAGCCTCGCTCTGGTGGTGTTTTCAGGGACAGCCCTGGGCCTGCCGGGTCCAGTAGAGGTTTTTCTTCCTTGGTCAGGTTTCCCCTGGGGACGCGTCCCCCATCCTTAGCCTTTCTTGGCTCATCCCCCAAATGGTGGCGTCACTTGACTGTGCTTCTGGTTTGGGCAGCTGGTAAAACGCGTACAGGTGTCTCGGGCTCTAATGGTATTGCATTCTCAAAACGGGCGCGCGCCTCCACTTCGAGGGGGCTCGGTACGGTGCATCGCCTCAGAGCAAGAGGTGCGAGCGAATCCATTGGTCCTAAAATGTCAGTGTTTGCTGCTCCTCCGGCCGGGGCCAGCGGGCCCAGTAAGAGGCCCGCGACCCGTCAACTCTTCCCTGTGTGTGTCACCAGCTCCTTGTCACGCTAGGAGTTTGAGTCTATGTCAAGGGGACTCTCCAGGCTGCAACGTACAAGAAAGGCGCAAACATGAATGCATGTTGCTTGTTTTGGGAAGCCTCGTTTGGCTGACTTACAAATTTAATCGGAAAACAAACCAACCCACCTCATTGGCCCTTGTAAAAAAAACCTGCACTTTTTTTTGTTTTCCCTTTTGCGGGGGCAAACTTTTGCATTTTGGTCTTGGTTTTTTTTTCCCCCTTTGGAATCCCCCATAATGCATTCTGTTTGCCCTTCCTTGTAGGGTCAGCCAGGAGGAAAGGGAAAGACCAGCCTGAAAGTCGGCGCCCGGGATCTTTGCCGGCCCCCCCTCCTTCTCAGTTGCCCCGCAACCCGGGGGAGCAGGCTTCCAATACTAATGGTACACACCAGTTCTCACCAGCGGGGTTAAGTCAAGACTTTTTCAGCTCATCCCTGGCAAGCCCCAGCCTACCCCTGGCTTCTACAGGAAAATTTGCACTAAACTCTCTTCTCCAGCGGCAGCTAATGCAGTCCTTCTACTCCAAGGCTATGCAGGAAGCCGGAAGCACAAGCATGATTTTTTCAACAGGTCCATACAGCACAAACTCCATATCTTCCCAAAGTCCATTACAACAAAGCCCAGATGTCAATGGCATGGCCCCATCCCCCAGCCAGTCAGAAAGTGCTGGGAGCGTCTCCGAGGGCGAGGAGATGGACACTGCAGAAATCGCCCGGCAGGTCAAAGAGCAGCTGATTAAGCACAATATCGGACAACGTATTTTCGGACATTATGTGTTGGGACTATCTCAAGGGTCCGTGAGCGAGATTCTGGCCCGGCCCAAGCCATGGAATAAACTGACTGTTCGTGGCAAGGAGCCATTTCACAAGATGAAACAGTTCCTCTCCGATGAGCAGAACATCCTGGCCCTCCGTAGCATCCAAGGCAGACAAAGAGGTGAGAGACTGGTGTTGGGTGGCGCCAGCGTGTGAGCCCGTCACAGAGTTGCACGTGTGTGTGCATGCGTGCGTGTGTCTGTGTGCGTGATGAAACATTTGTGCATCACATCAGGTAAAGTTCTCTTTACTTCTGCCACGTCCAGAGCTCAAGGGTGGCCCGGCATGAGTTAAGGCTGTTAGATTTGGGAGATCTGGCCTTTGAAACGCACTCAGCACTCCATACTTAGGAAACCCTATAGTATTTCAATACTAGAGATCGTATCAGAGGGAATTGCATTACATGATGTATAGCGTCTCCGTATGCTTAGTGGCCGCGGGTCCAATTGGCCTTGGGTGCTGGTCTCACTTTTGGGAGGAGCCCTTAAGTCCCCTCCAGCCCCATAGCAGCAACGTCGACTGGGCTCGATCCTCATGCAAAGCTGGTTCTGTAGGGAGAATACATCACAGATGACACCTCCCCTCTTCCCACCCTGCAGAAGAGGGCGTGTCCCGTGGCCACCTTCCCTACATTGTTCACGGTCCATTAGTGATTTGTTTAGCATTATGAGTAAAACAGGCCTGGCTTGAGTAAAATACACAAAAGTTTTATTTAAGCACCCTTTCTACCCCACCCTCCGTAAAAAGATAAAATGTCAGTCACATTCATAATTTCAAAAAATCCCAGCCGGGCACAGTAGCTCACGCCTATAATTCCAGCAGTTTGGGAGGCTGAGGTGTATGGATCGCTTGAGTCCGGGAGTTCAAGACCAGCCTGGGCAACATATATTTTGTAATCTTTTGATCTACAAAAAAATCAAAAGGTTAGCTGGGCATGGTGGCGTGTACCTGTGGTCCCAGCTACTTGAGAGGCTAAGGCAGGAGGATGGCTTGAGCCCAGGAGGTGGAGGCTGCAGTGAGCCATGATTGAGCCACTGCACTCCAGTCTGGGCAACAGAGTGAGAACCTGCCTCAAATAACAAAACAAAAAAGAAAGTTCCTTTTCTGTTTAAGACCAGGGGATCAATGTGCCACATCAACAGAGCTATTGAGAGGTCATTTCATCAGACATGTTTGAAACACCCTGAAATTTAGACTCAAACAGAGCAGGGAGATGTTTTGAACAGCATCAATTTGCACCAAGAAAATGCAGTGTTTTATGAGGATGTTAACCGCAATTGAATGTCTTTGGATGATTAATGCAAGCTTTGTTCTGGGGGCTGGCGGGTGATCCTCCTTCAAGGCAGTCCTCCCTCCCGTGGACCTCCCTGGCCTCAATGCCGTAGGTCGCTACTTAGATTTCCCCCATCTCCTTTTGCAGCAGAGCCACGGCCTCTGCGGGCCGGTCAGCCAGGGAAGGGCCTCTCAGAAGATTCTAGAAACTCCCGAGTTGCACAGGCAGCCCTGAGCCCTTTCTTTAGTGACAGGCGGCTCAGATTTCATGTCACACAGCCCATATCGTCAACACCACCATTCCCCTGATTGTTTTGTTCTTACCACACTTGTTTTTCAACAGAGAATCCAGGCCAGAGCCTGAACAGACTATTTCAGGAAGTACCGAAACGAAGAAATGGGTCTGAAGGTATGTTGCAGGCAGGCGTTTTCTTTGCAGTCAGTCACCTAGGGAAGCAGCATGTCCTTAGCTGTGTATTTGGGTTAAAACTGTGCAGTGTGATTCTGGCCTGGAACCTGATGGAAAAACAGCTAGTAAGTATAAAACAAGGCACGGGTTCAAGCACACCCAGCCCCTTCCTCCCGAGCTGCCTGCCCTCTCCCAAGCGCAGGCGGGGGTGAGAAGAGGCGTTGCTAAGCTAAGCCCCCCGAGTCTGAATCCCAGCCCACTTCAGATCCTAATTACCCGGTTCCCCGTTTTTCTCAGACGCAGTTGAAAAAATAACAGCGGTTGCTCTGAGAAAAGTCAGGTGACCCCGTCAAATTAAATACTGCTGCTTCCTCGTATTTTTAACTCGGAAACACACTCAAGGTCCTATGGAACGGACGCATCCCACATCGTCCCGGTGGCATACTTGTTTTTAAATGGTGGTATACTTGTTTTGAATGCAGTGGTTCCTATTTAGGAAGATAGTAAGAAATTAAACTATCCGGGTGGCTTCCCGAAAGAGCTGGGGCCAGCCCCTGGGCCATAGTAGCCTCATTTCGTTGGCACGTGTGCCTGCACAAAACATCACCATGTGGCCGAAAGAATCCATCCTCCCCGCTTAGGAATTTCTGCAGGCTCCTTTCCTCGTTTGTAAATTTTAAAAAGATATTATGTGATAATAGGTGCAAACAATTTTTTAAGTTAAGCCTTTCTTCACCCTGTGCCTCTGAATGATTGATAGACAATCAGCCTCAAACCCTCTGCCCTCCTTTTCCGTTTATCCTGTGTGGGACCCCAGCCTCCAATAAACATCTAACCCCGAGGAGAGTCAGTCCCAAGCCACAGCAGTTGCTTCTAAGTGACTCATGAGAAACATTGCCTTTTAATCACTCGCCTTTTATATATATGGATTAAATGATCGGTTCTCCCGGGTACTAACCCACGGGTGGTGTCCGGCTCTGGCAGAGTAACATTGACCGTAAGGTCAAATGAGCAGGAAATCCCTCCTGCCCGGTGTCGCTGTGAAGTTGCACTCACAGCAAACACAGGCCACTGGGAGGCCACATCTGCCTCCTTGTGTCACCAGCCCCCACCCGGGGCTATATATCAGAATGACGTCTTCGCGCAGCGCTGATTTTTGTCCGGGGTTTGGGTTTGATGTCATTGGCGCAACTTCTCCCCACAGGTAACATCACCACCCGGATCCGAGCCTCGGAGACTGGCTCTGATGAAGCCATCAAGTCCATCCTAGAGCAAGCCAAGAGGGAGCTCCAAGTGCAGAAAACTGGTACAGCTTCCATTTCTTCATCCACTGTCTTCAAACTTAATTAAGAGAATTGTCATGAGTGCTCTGGTCAGCAGTAATTAACTTTTTTTTTTTTTTAAACAATAATGAATGCCTGTTCTCAAGCATTTAGGCACGTAGAGAGAAGCAGGTCTGTGTGATCTGTATTTGCCTAATAGTTACCTTTTTTTTTTGAGATGCAGTCTCGCTCTGTTGCCTGTGCTGGAGTGCAGTGGCACGATCTCAGCTCACTGCAACCTCTGCCTCCCGGGTTTAAGCGATTCTCCTGCCTCAGTCTCCCGAGTAGCTGGGACTATAGACATGTGCCACCATGCCCATGATATTTGTGTTTTTAGTAGAGACGGGGTTTCACCATGTCGGCCAGGCTGGTCTCGAACTCCTGACCTCCAGTGATCCTCCCACCTCGGCCTCCCACGGTGCTGGGATTACAGGTGTGAGCCACCGCGCCTGGCCCCTAGTTGTAATTATTCACAGAAATTACGCTCCTTAACTTTGACAGAACCACTTGCATTTCAGAATATAGCACAGGAAAATGAATACCAAGTATAAAAATTATCAGAGGTCAGGTGCGGTGGCTCACACCTGCAATCCTGGCATTTTGGGAAGCTGATGGAGGAGGATGACTTGAGTTCAGGAGTTTAAGACCAGCCTGTGCAACACAGTGAGAGACCTTGTCTCTTAAAACACTAGCCAGGCATGGTGGCATGCACCTGTGGTCCCAGCTACTTGGGAGGCTGAGCTGGGAGGATTGCTTGAGCCAGGGAGGTGGAGGGTGGGTACAGTGAGCCGTGATCGTGCCACTGCGCTCCAGCCTGGACAACAGCGAGATCCTGTCGCTAAAAAAAAAAAAAAAAAAAAAAAAAAAAAAAAAAAAAAAAAATTCTCGGGGAAAGGAGCCCCAGGAGGGCAGGTCAGGGAGCACTTTCACTGACACCCCCTTTATTACCCTCTACATCTGTGTGTATACCAAAGGCCACCAGGTCATCAAGCTGTAGTGTCAGGCCCTGGTCCTTGGTTGAGACAAGATGCCTGAATGTTTCACTGACAGGGGCCATGCTGGGGAAATACACAGTGTGGTTCTCCCAAATAACCCACACTTTGCAGTAGGTCAAGTTAGGATGAGAAGCATGTCCCCAGCTGAAGGGGGCCGCCCTGCCACACTCTCACCCCTGTTTCTCCATGCAGCAGAGCCGGCCCAGCCTTCCTCCGCATCCGGCAGCGGGAACTCTGATGACGCCATCCGCTCCATCCTGCAGCAAGCCCGCCGGGAGATGGAGGCCCAGCAGGCTGCCCTCGACCCTGCCTTAAAGCAGGCACCACTGTCCCAGAGTGACATCACCATCCTCACCCCCAAGCTTCTGTCCACCTCGCCCATGCCCACCGTGTCCAGCTACCCGCCTCTCGCCATCTCCCTGAAGAAGCCCTCCGCAGCTCCTGAGGCCGGTGCCTCTGCTCTGCCGAACCCCCCGGCCCTCAAAAAGGAGGCCCAGGACGCCCCCGGGCTGGACCCCCAGGGAGCAGCCGATTGTGCACAAGGGGTCCTGAGACAGGTGAAAAATGAGGTGGGCCGCAGCGGTGCCTGGAAGGACCACTGGTGGAGCGCGGTGCAGCCGGAGAGAAGAAATGCCGCCTCCTCCGAGGAGGCCAAGGCCGAAGAAGCGGGCGGCGGGAAAGAGAAGGGCAGCGGTGGCAGCGGAGGTGGCAGCCAGCCTCGGGCCGAGCGCAGTCAGCTCCAGGGACCCTCGTCGTCAGAGTACTGGAAGGAGTGGCCCAGCGCTGAGTCCCCATACTCCCAGAGCTCAGAGCTGAGTCTGACCGGGGCCAGCCGCAGCGAGACACCACAGAACAGCCCCCTGCCATCCTCCCCGATCGTGCCCATGTCCAAGCCCACCAAGCCCTCGGTCCCCCCGCTGACCCCCGAGCAGTACGAGGTCTACATGTACCAGGAGGTGGACACCATCGAGCTCACCCGGCAGGTTAAGGAGAAGCTGGCCAAGAATGGCATCTGCCAGAGAATCTTCGGGGAGAAGGTAAGGGATCTGCTCTGGGGGCTTTGGTTCTCCCGTCTCTTCTCCTTGCTGAGGACCAAGTATCTATCCCGCAGCCTGTGACCCTCACCCATTTCAATTCACCCAAGAGCAGAGCGTAAGGCATCCTCTGCTCCCAGACTTCCAAGGTGCGGCTGGTGAACATTGCAGCCCCGATCCCATTTGCCGAGCCCCGACTGCAGCCAGGTTCTAGGCTCAGCCTTTCACCTGCATGCTGCCCTTTCGACCTCTCAGTTGCGCTGGGAAGTGGATGGTAAAATCCCCAATTGACAGGGAAGGACAGCAAGGCTTGGGGACGTTAACTACTTGCCCCAAGCTGACTGGCAGCGGAGTCCACATCCAGCTTTTGCTGCCAAGGGGAGCTGAGAGGCACCCCTGCAGGCTTCTTTGGCCAAAAAAAATCCGATCTGATCACACAGAGGGACCACCAGTACGCAGAGAGCCAAAAGGGACTTACTAGAAAAAGCTGCAGAGAGCATTATTGTTCCTTTCTGTGTAACTCTTGGATATTGTTCAGTCAGAGAGGTCAAGCAACCTGCCCGGGGACACACAGCTTGGGGATGGCCCAAGCAGGGCAGCCCGTGTTTCCCTATCATCCTTCCCTGGCTCAGGAAAGTGTAATCTTGCATGGACGAGCTTCTAGGCCTTTCTGTTCTTGGCACTTTCCTGGTCACTGAGATTCAGGAGAATGAGGGTTAACCGTGCCTGCCAAATCTAAAATAAACATCATGTCCTAGTATCATTTTATTTATTTATTTTTTGAGATGGCGTCTCACTCTGTCGCCCTTGCTAGAGTGCAGTGACGCTATCTCGGCTCACTGCAACCTCTGCCTCCTGGATTCAAGCGATTCTCCTGCTTCAGCCTCCCGAGTAGCTGGGATTACGAGTGCCCACCACCACACCCAGCTAATTTTTCTATTTTTAGTCGAGTCAGGGTTTCACCATGTTGGCCAGGCTGGTCTCCTGACCTCAAGTGATCTGCCCGCCTTGGCCTCCCAACCCCCTACCATTTTAGATTAAATAACGGAGTGCTGAATAGAAGGAGAAGCACCCCTCTCCCCTAAAAGGCACCTTCCTGAGGGAGCACGTGGCTGGATCAGCAGGGGACAAATCCCACCCCCTCCCCTGCCAAGCCAGGGTCCCTGCATGGCGCCGTCTCCGCACTCCCCGCCCCGCCTTCCACTCAGTGTTTGCCGTATGCTGTGCTGTGAATCCCGGTGGTGTCCGATGGCGAACTTTGCCCTGATTTTGCAAAAGGTGAAGGGGGGCGACTAGAAATGAGGATGAGTATTTCAAGTCCCTTGAGATTTCTAGTTCAGTGTTGTAAAAATACCATTTGAGAACATTGAAATAGACATTCGTGCTCATGCCTTAAATTTAGCAGAGACTTAATAGCATTGAACTTGTTTGGCCCGTGAGTGCAGTTTTATTCTGGAACTTGAGAACTTTTCAAAAGAGTGATCGGATGCAGCCCCTAAATATCCCAGGGCGGCATCTGTGTCCTGTGGGGGGTGTTTGTGCCTATACATATGTATGGCCATATGGGAGCGTCAGAAAACTCGGGTGTGTACACGCAACTCGGCAATCATCTGCGGCGGAATGTCACTCCCAGGCCGGCTCCCCAGGTCCCACCAGCTCACCTCTGGGCCCCCACCTTTGATCAGGATGTGGTCAGAACAAGCAGACCTTTCTAAATGCTGGCCTGGCTCAGCGTTTGTAGAGGACACCAGCTTCCCCAGTCCCACCGGCACCCACTGCCCCACCTCTGGAGGGATCTCGTCCCTGGAACCTTAGCCTTTCCCGGTGCCACCAAGTGAAGAGCAAGGTGCTTGTACACACCTCCTCCGCAGGGTGTCAGGGTGACAGCCCTGCCATCTTGGCAGGATCAAGACCCTGGGATGAGACCCTCTTCCCTCCCTGGGAGCTGAGAGCTGTGGCTGTAACCATGGCTCACCCGAAAGTCCCCCTGTGCCGGGGTCTCAGCCACCATTGATCTTTAAATGCGTATTCCCTGCCCTCAAGCTGTCACCGCCACCAGGCCGTGGTTCTGTGCTCAGAAGTCAGCCCTAGACGTGCCCTCTGCGTGGTGGGTGTGCATTGCAGCAGCATCTGTGGCGTCATGCTAATAGCCAGGCACTGATGGCCGTGTGTGTTCGGTGCCACTCCAGGTGCTGGGCCTGTCCCAGGGCAGCGTCAGCGACATGCTGTCCCGACCGAAGCCATGGAGCAAGCTGACGCAGAAAGGCCGAGAACCCTTCATCCGGATGCAGCTCTGGCTGAACGGCGAGCTAGGCCAGGGTGTTCTACCCGTCCAGGGCCAGCAGCAAGGGCCAGGTAATGGGGGTCCTGCCACAGGAGAGGGGCTGCCCCCCCATAGCAAGGACCTGGTCACAGCAGCCCCACCTGGGCTATGCAGAGAGGGAGGAGGGAACTCCGCCCCAGGAGGTGGCCAACCACACTCCCCACCGTGGGCTGGTGCTGGGGTACAGAACCGTCCCCTTCCTCCACAACCTGCTGCCGTGGGACTGACTTCAGTGTTTAGGAGAGATCATGCCTGTCTAATTTTATAAGCAGCAGAAAATGAGTTACCAATTTAAAAAATGCTGTTTATACATAAATATAGGTAAAAGTCAAGTAGCTGAATCAGGGAGTCAAGAAAGAAAGTCAGCCAAAGGTACGAAAGTGGAAGATGTCACAGGCGAAACCTTTCACCTGCTCCCGGCCCGGGGGCCTGGCCTTGCAACAGCAGCGCCTCCCCGGCCCGTGGGTCCCCATGCCCGCCCCTCCCCAGGAGGAATGGGAAGCCTCCCCGGGCCTTGCCACATTCAGTTAGGAAGCTTTAAGCCCTGGGCCGCGTTCCTTCCTTTAATTATAACCTTTTTCTACTTTAGTCCTCCACTCTGTGACATCGCTCCAGGACCCACTGCAGCAGGGCTGTGTGAGCTCAGGTAAGCAGCCAGTTTCTGTTGCTTTTGCATGAAATGTCTCACTGCCTTTTCTGTTGTCCCATGCTCTGGTCTGTCCCGGCGAGACTCCGAGGGACCGCACATTCTGGATTTGGGGAGCTGAAATATGGCATCCTATCTGCAAATGGGGTCCCTCTCTGTGTCAGTTTCTAATGGAGAGCGAGCTGACAGTGCATGGAGGGACTCTGCCAAGATTTGCACACCCACTGTCATCCTTTGTCGGCCCAGAGCCTTGTGTTCAGGGCTGGGGTCTAAGTCGGAGACAGATTCCCCACTCAGGGGGCTTACCGTCTGATAGGAAGGGATAAAGCACGGGCACACGTCCCTCTCCTGGTGGGGTCATGTCGGGGGACTTCTTGTCTAACCGGAAGACATCCAGGCAGCCTCTGAGCAAGAAAATGGGGAGCTTTGAGCTTGAGCAGTGGGAAAGGTAGGGTAGCAGAAAGGAAATGGCCAGGAAGCCCCTGAAGACAGCTCAGGTGTGAACGGATGGAGAGCTGGGGACTGAGATCTGAGCCTGGGAGCAGGTGGTGGCGGAGAGTGGTGGCTGCAGGCTGAGAAACTCGGGCTTCTTCCTGTCTGCATTTCACAGCCTCGAGGTCTCCAACCACACTTGTTCTCTTTGCCACACGGTGCCTGGACACAGCCCACCGAGGCTGACCCATGGCCACGGCTCCCAGGCTCTCTTCTGCGCCCCCCCACCTCCCTTCTCGTGCGCCGATCCCACACTTGGAGCTGAGCTTTTCACAGCCAGCTTTTAGGAACAGCCAGCACTGTGAGCTGGTCCTCTTTTTCCCTTTCTGTATTTTTCTAAACATGTTGATTCGTCTCCATATCCCATTGATTCATTGAAAACACAAACAAAGCTAACAGGAGCACGAAGCCCGCCAGCTTGCCGCAAGCTCCACGAGGGGGAACATGTGTAGCGCGGGGAACAGCTGTGTGGCAGTGGCTGCTGCTTCTACAAGAGCCCAAACCCTCATACAGATGCAGCCGGGGCACCTCGGTGGCATCCAAGTCCCCGGTTGAGAGTTCTGCATGTTTTCCGTGTTCTGATTTGACTCTGACCAACGTGGGGGTCGGGAGGCTGCATCTCACCCGCGCCGTGGGTCTTCTTGGCTAGACATCTAGGTGGAGCGGGTGCCCATTGGAAGAAGGGATCACTCATTCTGGCTTGGCCAATTTAATTAGAAAGTACCAAGAACTAATCCAGCACTGGCTCGAGTTCAGAATACTTCAGGGGAAATAATGGACATAGCTGTTTGTGCTGGAGTTTTACGGACGTCTGCTTGGAAAGTTAGCCTTGACCCCCTGCTCTAACGGGAAGTTGGCCTTCTTTAAACTCACGAGAGTATTTGAGTCCATTGAGGCAGGACTGAACTTGGCAGAAAGTGACTAATGTATTCTAGATCAAAACCCCTTGTTAGACCAGGTGCGGTGGCTCACGCCTGTAATCCCAACACTTTGGGAGGCCGAGGCGGGTGCATCACCTGAGGTCAGGGGTTTAAGACCAGCCTGGCCAACGTGGTGAAACCCCGTCTCTACTAAAAATACAAAAAAATTAGCTGAGTGTGGTGGTGGGAGCCTGTAATCCCAGCTAGTCAGGAGGCTGAGGCAGGAGAATTGCTTGAACCCGGGAGGCGGAGGTTGCAGTGAGCTGAGATCGTACCACTGCACTCTAACCTGGGCAACAGAGCGAGACTCCATCTCAAAAACAAAAAAAACCCTCATCCTACATAAAACAGGAAGTCTCCCCTGGTGCCAGGCCTGCTAATGATCGATGCCAGAAGCAACTTCTACGTGACGGAACAAATCCTTGAAGAATGACGTTTTACTTTGTATTGTAACGGATCATCGCCACTGTGCTGGAACGTTTGTACAACAGTCACATTTCAAACCTAGGAAAAACACACTAGGCTCCTAAGAGGAATGTAAATGATATTTGTAAAATATCAATTGACTTTATAGAATAAAGTTAGTTAAGACTCCTGGGCAATCTCGCAGATTGGAAGCAGGAGAGAGAAAAAGGCGATGAGCTCCTAGATGAAACGGAACAGAGTGTAGAAGTTGCCAGTGGTTTTTGTGAAGAGGCAGCAGATGGGTGTGTCTCCCCCGCCCCCCTTCCATGTCATTCCAGCAAGAGGGGAGGTTGAGCACAAATCACTTACCCAAAACCTTGAAGTCATAGGAAAGCCACCAGCAGAAGCAAAAATCATAGTGACTAGGGAGAAAAATGGGAAAAGATTTCTTATTTGCAGGAAAAAATATTTTTTTTTTTTTGAGACAGAGTCTCGCTCTGTCACCCAGGCTGGAGTGCAGTGGCAGAATCTCAGCTCACTGTAACCTCCACCCCCCCGGGTTCAAGTGATTCTCCTGCCTCAGCCTCCTGAGTAGCTGGGAATACAGGTACCCATCACCACGCCCGGCTAATTTTTGTAGTTTCAGTAGTGACAGAGTTTCAACATGTTGGCCAGGCCGGTCTCGAACTCCTGATCTCAGGTGATCCCCCCACCTTGGCCTCCCAAAGTGCTGGGATTACAGGTGTGAGCCACTGCACCTGGCCAGGAAAATTTTAAAAAATTGTATAGCATAATGATGGCCAAGTGAAAATATTTCTCTGGACCAGGAAGACTAGGAGGGCTTTGCCAGAAAGAAAAGAGATTATCATATGGTTTTCCTCGTCTGAATCTTTACTATCAGAGGTTACTTTTCAAGGGAGTTTCACACAGAGGCTCACATCTATAATCCAACCACTTTGGGAAGCCAAGGCAGACAGATCACCTGAACTTAGGAGTTCGAGACCAGCCTGGGCAACATGGTGAAACCCCATCTCTACAAAAAATGCAAAAATTAGCCAGGTGTGATGGCATGCACCTGTAGTTCCAGCTACTTGGGGGACTGAGGCGGGAGGATTGCTTGAGCCTGGGAGGTCGAGGCTGCAGTAAGCCAAGATCACGCCACTGCACTCCAAGCTGGGTGACAGACGGAGACCCTGTCTCAAAAAAAAAAAAAAGAGAAAAGAAAAAAAGCTATGTTCACAGTATATGGAGTGTGTGTGTGTGTGTGTGTGTCTGTGTGATGGAGTCTCACTCTGTCACCTAGGCTGGAGTGCAGTGGCACAATCTCAGCTCACTGCAACCTCCGCCTCCTGGGTTCAGGCGATTCTCCTGCCTCAGCCTCCCAAGTAGCTGAAACTACAGGCATGCGCCAGCACACCCAGCTAGTTGTATTTTTAGTAGAGACGGGGTTTCGCCCTGTTGGCCAGGTTGGTCTTGAACTCCCAACCTCAGGTGATCCACCCGCCTTAGCTTCCTAAAGTGCTGGGATTATAGGCATGAGCCACCATGCCCCACCTAGTATATGGAATTTAATTTAGGAAAATAGAGTTGCTAACAGTGGTTTTTAGTAAATCCTTGGGATTAGTGACATGAGAGACTAGAATCTTCCTTGACAGTGTCTCTGTGGAAGCTTCCAGCATTGCTGCCCCTGAAGCAGGAGAGCGAGCCTCTGTCCTAAGATTGCTACAGGATTCCGATTCCCTGTTCTTCCCATGGCTACCCCAGAATCCTTTCAAGAGGCCCCCAGACCCAGAAGATGCTCCCTCCATTGCCTGCCTCAAGTAGCTCGCCGTGGTAGAACCAATGTCTGCAGGAAGGTCATTGCAAGCCCGGCTTGGCTTCTTCCTGAATGTCAGTGAGAAATGCTCAGTGCTTGAGACTCTGGGTCTGGAAGATGGACTGGCGGTTGGTTTTCCTTCCCAGGTAGGCAGGGACTTTGGACAACTTGCTCAGCCAGCCACAGCCCTGCAGTAAGGGAATCGGGCTTACAGCGGAGTCCGTGGAGGCGGATGGCTCTGTGCTCTGTGCTCGGTTACCATGGTGATCAGGTGCCCTGCGCTAGAGTGGCCTCGCCCATCTGAACAGCAAGCTGCTGGCCCAGGAGTCTATTTTCTTTTCCTCACTGAGAGCTCCCGTCAGCCTTTTCCTGCCGGGCTCTGTTGCCCTGTCTGTCCTTCCATTTTCCTTAATGACTTAGACGCCAATTTGCCAAAAAGGAGAGAGAAACTGACATTTCATTCACATCATCACTTTTTCCTCTTGGTGGATACAACTGGTTCTGAATGTTCCTCTAAGAATCCGAGCATGGGGGTGACGGGCTTGGGCATTAAGGAAATTTGATGCCATTTTTAAGCAGCAGTGTCACTAGTGACCCACCACTTTTTCTTAGACACTGTTGAGGCCTTGAAAAGGCGTAAGGTGAGCGGTAGGTTCCATGCCAGTCATGAGTAACTTTTTTTTAAGAAAAAGGATTTTTAAGAGACAAATCTTCAGATCAGTTACCTGTTCATAGATTTCCTGGTACGTCTTAACTTTCTACAAATATTTTTTTTTGTTTGCTTCTTGCAAAATGCCCAGCACCTTGGGATATAAAGGGGGGTGTAGTTATAACCAGGGTCATCTTTGATCTCATTTGGAAAACTTCATTTCAAGATGGAGTTGCAGGTGGTCCTTGGGGACTGATTCTGCAAGCCCCTTTTGTCTGTCAGTCATTCCAGGCTTCATCCCTCATTTCTGGACCTCACACTACTTAACCATACCAAATGTTCATAGAGGAGAAGGTAGGGGCTCATTAAGGCTTGTTTGCTCAGAGTGTGGCCTTCTTATCATTTAGCAATTTATTGTATCTTATTCTATTTATTTTATTTATTTTTTATAGATAGACGGGGACTCACTCTGTTGCCCAGGCTGGAGTGCAGTGACACAATCACAGCTCAATACAGCCTCCATCTCTCAGGCTCAAACAATCCTCTCTCCTCAGCCTCCTGAGTGGCTGGGACTTATAGACACTCTCCACCACACTCAGCTAATTTTTTTTATTTTTTGTAGAAGTGGGTCTCTCTTTTTTATTCTTTTTTGTTTGTTTGTTTTTGTTTTTGTTTTTTGAGATAGAGTCTCGCTCTGTCACCTGGGCTGGAGTGCAGTGGCGCGATCTCGACTCACTGCAACCTACACCTCCGGGGTTCAAGTAATTCTCCTTCCTCAGCCTCCCAAGTAGCTGGGATTACAGGTGCCTGCCACCACACCCGGGTAATTTTTGTATTTTTAGTAGAAATGGGGTTTCACCATGTTGGCCAGGCTAGTCTCCAACTCCTGACCTCGGGTGATCCTCCCACCTTGGCCTCCCAAAGTGCTAGGATTACAGGTGTAAGTCATCACACCCGGCCTTTTTTATTCTTTATTTCCAAATACCCAAGTAACCTGGTCTCTGTTGCCAGGGCTGGTCTCAAACTCCTGGCCTCCCAAAGTGCTGGGATTACCGATGTGAGCCACCATACCCGGCCACTTTGTAACTTTTTAATGTGGGAGCGTTTCATTGCTGTGGCTAACAAGCTGTTACGTCTGCATTCACACTGGCTTCAGGTGTATTATGTCTATCCAGGTGGAAGGATGGTCCCCTGCCCTTGGCTGAATCGTGAAATATCCAGCTCTTTCCTGGCGTGTTAGGAATGATGGGTTCCAAGCCTTCTCTGCTGCCTGTTGCTGTTCCCAGTCAGCCAACAGAGTATCAGTTGCCTCTTTGAGAAGACAGCTGCTATGGTCTGTCTCTAATGTGGGTGGTCCAATGTGTGCCCCTCTTTGACGTGAAGCCCACGGGGCCGTGGGCTGTCCATGACCTTGTACAGCCAGGAGATTCCCCTTGGCTGCAGCCCCTATCGCGGACAGGTCCACATTCCTTTTGAATGTGCGTGCGTATCATGGTCATGGCTCTTAGCTGGTTCCCACCAGACAGCCAGGAACACGTGTCCAGGGCTCGTGAGCTTTGAACTCTGCAGTAAGATTCTAAAGCAGTGTCCTTGATAAGCAGTCAGTCGGCTCTCCCACGTTCATGGCTAACAGTCAGTGTCGGGTCATGTGGATAGCATGTTCATAGGGACAGGAGAGGCTGATTGCACCCCTGGGCATTCCACGGCACTGTCTAAAGCAGGCAGGGGCCAGGCGCGGTGGCTCACACCTGTAATCCCAGCCCTTTGGGAGGCCGAGGTGGGTAGATCACTTGAGGTCAGAAGTTTGAGACCAGCCTGGCCAACATGGTGAAACTCGGTCTCTACTAAAAATATAAAAATAAGTCAGGCATGGTGGCTTGCACCTGTGATCCCTGCTACTCAGGAGGCTGAGGCAAGAATATCACTTGAACCCAGGAGGTGGAGGCTGCAGTGAGCAATGATAGCATCACTGCACTACAGCCTGGGTGACAAAGCGAGACCCTCTCCGCCTGCAAAAAAAGAATACCTCTTCAATTGGAGACATTAAAGAATCAGCTTTTCGGCTGGGCGCAGTGGCTCACACCTGTAATCCCAGCACTTTGAGAGGCCGAGGCGGGTGCATCACCTGACGTCAGGAGTTCGAGACCAGCCTGGCCAACATGGGGAAACCCCGTCTCTAGTAAAAATACAAAAATTAGCCAGGCGTGGTGGTGCACACCTGTAATCCAGCTACTTGGGAGGCTGAGGCAGGAGAATTGCTTGAACCCGAGAGACCCAGGTTGCAGTGGGCCGAGATTGCACTATTGCACTCCAGCAGGGTGACAAGAGCGAAACTCCATCTAAAAAAAAAAAAAAAAAAAAAAACTCAACCTGATCTCGGCTGAGCTAAGATGCAAAGGGACTGGCTGTGCCACTGTGAACCCTTCCAGAGGCAGGTGAGGCAGGCCGCGTGGGAGCAGCACGGGAAGTCCCGGCTGATGAGATGAGGCTGGGGGGCCGCCCCGAGAGCCACAGGAGGAAGGGCACATGCGCTTCTCAAAAGTTCCTTGATGTGTGATGTGTAGGGATCACTCAGGGACCTTGCTGGAAAGCCCCTTTGTCACTGTGCGTGACCTGCTTGTTCAGTTCCCCAAGCGCCTCCAGATGCTTGTGGGATTCAAGATGGGGGCTGGCCACATGTTGCTGGAACCAGCACCCTGTGACATTTATGCAGGAGAACATGGGTGTTTGGAGGGTCTTTTGTTCCTAGGACAGCCCTGCCTGGGGGACCCTGCACACACAGATCCTGCACAGATGTCAGGGGCAGCCAGTGCTGAGTACCACAGCCCACTTTAGGTTTTGTTTCAAAGCAACAAACGTCACTGTCATCAAGTGAGCAAGGCAGCCTACGCAGGCTGCCAGCACCGCCCCAGCACCCTGCAGTCCCACCTCCCAGCACCACCCGTCACACACCCTTGGGGAAGGCTGCTTTGCCAGAACTCGGCCCCCCAAAGTCTCTGTTCCTAGAGCAGAATTTGTCCCTGTGCCTCACCCAAAGAGAGGGAAGTCATAGCCCAGAGTCACCGATTTATTTGACTTTTTTGTTTTTATTATGATTTGCAGGATTTTTTCCAAGAAGTAAAATGCACCATAGTTACAAAATGCAAGCATTCAAACTTACAATCTTTTTAAGAAATCGGTCACCATCCCTCCCTCATCTTCCTGTCACACACCACCCCCACCCCCACACCCCAACCCACCACCATCCCCAGTTTGTCATGTGTCCTTCAGGACAGTCATGCACCTAAATATTTATTCCACGCAGATGGGGGGCGTGCAGGCCTCAAAAAGGCCATGTGCCTTGCTTTTCTCACTTAGTAACACACTGTGGAGACCTTCCTCCATCAGCACATGGAGGATTTTCCCTTTTTGTGTGTACATGTGTGAGAGGGAGTCTCGCTCTGTCACCCAGGCTGGAGTGCAGTGGCACAATCTCGGCTCACTGCAGCCTCCGCCTTCCGAGTTCAAGCAGTTCTCCTGCCTCAGCCTCCAAGCAGCTGGGATCACAGGTGTGCACCACCACACCTGACTAATTTTTTGTATTTAGTAGAGACAGGGTTTCACCATGTTGCTCAGGCTGGCCTCGAACTCCTGACCTCTGGTGATCCACCCATCTTGGCCTCCCAAAGTGCTGGGGTTACAGGTGTGCACCACCACGCCCGGCCAGATGTCTGCTTTTAAAACAGAATCTAGTCGCATCTTCCCACCTCCTTTGGTGGAGATTGTCCCTTGCAGATGGTGCAGGGTGCTCCTGGTGCCGCAGTCCTGTGAGAGGTGATCTATATGTGCCTTTCCAAAGTCTCGACTTCTACAAAATGCTATTCCATCCTTGGAAGTTGCCTGTTCATTGACCAATTCCTTAAAGTGGACACAAAACCTTGAGCTTCCAGAGTAAGACTATAGGGCCTAGGTCATTGCTTAGGCCATTTGGGGCCAAGCTAGTATGGAACCAGGCCAACTAGGCTAGACACAGCCGGCGAGGCTGAGGGGTCACATAACTCTCGTTCTTCCCGTCGCTTTCCCTGGACCCTCCATTCTGGTGCTCCCTGGTTTCCCCTTCTGAAAAGGCCCGACAGGCCCAGTCCGGCTTGTAGACATCCCGTTCTCTCCCCTTCAGGCTTTCCATAGAAAACAGAATTTACAGCACATTGGGCATTCAGTACAAGAGGCAAAAGTAGGTCATAGGAGCAAATGAGGACTTCAGTTTTCAGTTGTTGAATTCTAGGGAAGGAATGAAGAAGCTTAAATGCCTAGAAACCCTCAGGTGATTGCAGAAAGGGGGGTGGGAATAAAACAAGGGAGTCCACATGCTGGTGTGGTCTCTGTGCCACTCACAGAGCTGATGTCCTTAATCCTTAATCAATAAGTGAGGCCGGGCTCAGTGGCTCACACCTGTAATCCCAGCACTTTGGGAGGCCAAGGCGGGTGGATCACCTGAGGTCAGGAGTTCAAGACCGGCCTGGCCAACATGGCAAAACCCTGTTGCTACTAAAAATACAAAAAAATTAGCTGGGTGTGGTGGCGGATGCCTGTATTCCCAGCTACTCGGGAGGCTGAGGCAGGAGAATAACTCGAACCCAGAGGTGGTTGCATTGAGGCGAGATCACGCCACTGCACTCCAGCCTGGGCAACAAGAGCAAAACTTCATCTCAAAAAAAATAATAATAATAATAAGTGGAAATGGTTCCCTTCTCTTACGGATGGAGTAAACCGAGGCTCAGAGATAAAAGGTGATTTGCCCCAATCAAGAAGAAGGTGGTGGCCAGGCGTGGTGGCTGATGCCTGTAATCCCAACACTTTGGGAGGCTAAGACGCAAGGATCGCTTGAGTCTAGGAATTTGAGACCAGCCTGAGCAACATAGCAAGACCCCATCTCTACAGAAAATTTAAAATTTAGCCGAGCATGGTGGTGTGCGCCTGTAGTCCCAGCTACTCAGGAGGCTGAGGCAGGAGGATTGCCTGAGCCCAGGAGTTGAATCAGCAAATCAGTGACAGCATGGAAGCCACATTTACTAGGTTTGGCTGTTGGAAAATGTGTAATCCACCTGGCCTAGGCTGCATGGAGTGTCCATGCTCCTTTGAAACCTCTTCTGGTCTAAATTCAGTGAACGTATACACACTGGCTTGAGGTCCTCTGCCTGCTACAGGGCAGCCCTGCCTTTCAGCTGTCACGGCCCCCCGGAGCCATGCCGACACCCAGGCCCCAGCCCCATGCGGACTGGCCCGAGGGACCTGCCCCGCTCCCGGTGAGGATAAGGAGGGGAGTTTCTTAATGGCATTGCCCTGGATAGAATGGGAGCCAGGCAGGAGGCTTCCATCGGGGCCTCCTCTAGATTTTGTGTTTACTTCTTCCCTTTGGAACCGGATTCCTAAATATAGCCCGAGTCTGAATTGGCAGATGTTGGGTCTGTCCTTTCCTCGAGGGCCAAAATTAGTCTGTCATTTGGCACCTAAATAAAGCAGTCAAACTGCCTTTATACCAGCTTTGCAATTAGGCGGTAGTTGAAACATTCTATTTGATAAGGAAACTTTTATGGATGCCTTAGCAGCACCTCTGAACCCAGGAGGCTGAGGAGAGAGGACACCCGGGCCCCAGAGGGACACTCCTTCCTCGCCATCAGGCCTCATTCCAGAGTTAAAGTCAATTTTGTTCCATGTGGCTTAAAAACACCTCGTGAATGTGGAAAAGACAGTCAATGCTCCCCAGAAATAGCATTCTAAGAGCATGGCAATGGTTACTCCAACTTTTTTTTTTTTTTTTTTTTTTTTTTTTTTTTTGCAAGCAAAGAAAAATCTGTCCAGAGTGCCTGGAGCTGGGTTAGTGCAGGGACTCCCCAGGGGCAGCAGAAAGATGTTATAATCAATTATCACATCATAACACTGATGTATGATAATTACTGAGTGTTTCTCCTGAGATAGTGCAGCATTTGGCTGGGATGCCACTCTTTCACGGTCCACTGCCTGATTAATATGCAAATAATAGGCTGATTGCATGATGAATGCAGAAATGAGTTCGCTGATAACGTGAGCACCGAAGCGGGAAGATGATAAATTACTTTTACTGACTGTCCTACATTAAGTACCCTTTCTCAACAATTTCATCACAAATTAAGTAAAGCAGTATGGAGAGATTAGGAGGACGTGTAAAATAATGTACCTTAATGGTTTTTCTAATACCATCGTGGAAGACGAAAATCTCAACTTGGTTCTGCCCGAGTCTTTGTAGGGCCAAGTGAGTTCACTCACCTGGGCATTGAGTGGAAGACAGGAGGCACCCCACCACACCGGCGTGTTCCACGGGCCATGATCAGCCATGGATTCTCTGAGGAATATCCCATTGCAGCCCAGACATTACCCGCACACTGGGCCAACAGGCAGCATCATGGAGGGAGGAGGACAGGCTGCTCTCGGGGCAGACGCAGCATCCTCCACACAGATGGGCACCTCCAAGCCTGCTGTCCACCATGTGCCTGCAGGAAAGGAGCATTTCTGGGCTGCAGGCCTGGAAGACTCGGAAAGAAAACAACATTTAAGACCTCCTGCCTGGGCACAGTGGCTCACGCCTATAATCCCAGCACTTTGGGAGGCTGCGGCGGGAGGATCACTTGAGGCCGGGAGTTTGAGACCAGCCTGGACAACATGGGGAAACCCCATCTCTACAAAAAATACAAAAATTAGCCAGGCATAGTGGTGTGCATCTATAATCTATAGTCTATAGTCCCAGCTACTTTGGAGGCTGAGGCGGAAGGATCATTGGACCCTAGGAGGTGGAGGTTGCAGTGAGCTGAGATCACGCCACTGCACTCCAGCCTGGGCAACAGAGCAACACCCCATCTCAAAAAACAAACAAAAAAAGACCTCCTTGACCTCTTTTTAGCTCTTCCAAGTCTCAGAAATCTGGAAAAATTAATTTCACTATTAGAATGGCAGTGGGCACACCAGCCAGAGAGCATGACTTGGTAAGGGATGGGTAGGTTTGCCCAAAGCCAGACTTGAACCCTTGAGAAAAAGAGGGCGTGCGTGTGCGCGCGCACACACAGTCTCCCCCCACGTACACACACCCCCCACACACGCACACACACTCCCACACACACTCCCCCACACACACACTCCCACACGCACTCTCCACACACACACATGCACAGAGTCCCACACACACTTCTGCACACACACACTCTTCCACACACACTCTCCCACACACACTCTCCCACACACTCCCACACACACTCCCACACACACACTCTCCCACACACACACCCACACACACTCTCCCACCACACACACGCACATTCTCTCTCCCTCACACACACATTCTCTCACACACACATTATCTCACACACACACACACACACACACATTTGCAGTGATTAATCTTTGATTACAGCAAAGCAATTTAACTAGAGGCTTTGTTTTTTCCCATCTTAGTAATATATATTTAGACTGTTTGTATGACATACATTTTGTCTTAATGCACAGGGACGCATTGATAAGTGTTCGTACACACAGCTGGCTTGGTAATAAGGTTATTGAAGGTAATTTGAAAGCAGCATTTCTAAATCAGTATGGATCTGCAGAAAAGCCGGAACAAGGCGAGCCTGTGCCCCTGAAGGAGGGCCATCTGTGTCACCCAGTGTCCCTTCAGCAATCTGGCCAGACTGAGTTCACTACCAAAATCGAATTGTAATTTAAGCAGGGTTTTTAATTTTTAATATCTTCAAGCTCTGCTTTTGATATGCTTATTTCCTTAAGAGCTTATAAAAGATACACAAGCCAACTGAGCCCAGAGGGAAAGTGACTTTCCACTCCGAATCCCCGGCAGGTCCCCTCCCCGCCCGCGGGTGAGCTCTGGTTCTGCGCAGGTTCCCGCCAACCACAGGGCCTCATCACCTCTGCAGCTTCCTCCTCGTGCATTTCAGGCCAACACAGAATTTCTAAGATCATTTCTCCCCACCGTACCTTCCCATGTCGGGGAGATGAAAGAGGAGAGTCGAAAACCATCCCAGAGGGAGGGAGGCTCCAGATGGATGCGATGGTGTCTAGAGGGAGGGAGGCTCTGGATGGATGCGATGGTGTCTAGAGGGAGGGAGGCTCTGGATGGACGCGATGGTATCTAGAGGGAGGGAGGATCTGGATGGACGCCATGGTGTCTAGAGGGAGGGAGGATCTGGATGGACGCGATGGTGTCTAGAGGGAGGGAGGCTCTGGATGGACGCGATGGTGTCTAGAGGGAGGGAGGATCTGGATGGACGCGATGGTGTCTAGAGGGAGGGAGGATCTGGATGGACGCCATGGTGTCTAGAGGGAGGGAGGCTCTGGATGGACGTGATGGTGTCTAGAGGGAGGGAGGCTCTGGATGGACGCGATGGTGTCTAGAGGGAGGGAGGCTCTGGATGGACACGATGGTGTCTAGAGGGAGAAAGGCTCTGGATGGACACGATGGTGTCTAGAGGGAGAAAGGCTCTGGATGGACACGATGGTGTCTCCTCTAGTTAGAGGAGCTCATGGTTGACTTCTCAGAGCAACTTCTCACTCGCTTGGCAGCAGGGACCTGTCACACCCCTGTGCTGTGGCCAGGACCATGTTGCCTGCACTGCTGCACCTCCAGACCCTGCCCTGACACTGCTCTCCCCAGAAACACCCTCGTCCCAGACTCTTTGTTTGAGTGACCTGCTTAGTGACTTCGGCCTCCCGCTTTGGTTACAAGATGTGGGGGCGCAGGGTCTGCCTTGCTCACGGCTGTACCCCCACACCTGGCACATGGAGGGTTTCCCCATTGTGGAAAGCACAGGTCCCATTTCAAGTAACTTAGAAGTCAGGTTTGGGGAGGTAAAATACAAATCACACAAGTTAAACAACCTTGCTCTAATTGAAACAGGTTTTCTTTGGGGCCAGATATGGTGGCTCATGCCTGTAATCCCAGCACTTTGGGAGGCCGAGGCAGGAGAATCACTTGAGCCCAGGAGTTCAAGAGCAGCCTGGGCAACATAGTGAGACCCTATCTCGACAAATAATAATTATAGTAAATTAGCTGGAATGGTGGTATGTGCTTGTAGTCCCAGCTGCTCAGGAGGCTGGGGCAGAGGGATTGCTTGAGCCCAGGAGGTCGATGCTGCAGTGAGCCGTGATTACGCCACTGCACTCCAGCCTGGGCAACAGGGTGAGACCATGTCTCAAGAAAAAAATGAAGAGAGAAAGAATTTTGGCTCCCATGTCATTATAAGAGTTTCTCGGGCAAACCTAAAAACATATATTGTTGGCCAGGCACGGTGGCTCAGGCCCATAATTCTAGCACTTTGGGAGTCTGAGGCGGGAAGATCACTAGAGTCCAGGAGTTCAAGACCAGCTTGGGCGACATAGTGAGGCCCCCCATCTCCACAAAAAATTAAAAATAACCAGGCATGGTGGTGCACGCCTGTCGTTCCAGCTACTCAGGAGGCAGGGGTGGGAAGATCACTTGAGCCCAGGAGGCAGAGGCTGCAGTGAGCCAAGATTGCACCATTACACTCCAACCTGGACAACAGATCAAGACCCTGCCTCAAAACACACACACACACACACACACACACACACAATGGCTATATAGTTGTCACACAGACACACCCCAGCACCTACTAGGTACCAGAGACTTTGAGTTCATCTTATCCTATTCTTTCTTTAGTCCCTGCAGAGGGTGTGTGTGTGTGTGAGAGAGAGAGAGAAAGAAAATCATTGCTGTTCCATTTTATAGAAGAAACTGGCACCCATTGGTCGGGGTGGGGGGGACATTGATCTTTCCTGGAGTGGGGCAGAGCTACCACCCATCCCCTCTAGTTCCTCTGAGGCATCTTCCCTCCCACTCCAACCCTTCTCCACCTCCTCCCCCACACCCCCTACAGAATCTTTCTCAGGTTCTTTCTGCTGTTGAAAAACAGTGATTTGATAGGTTTGGGGCTGGCAAGGGATGTGCCCAAAGCTTGATGCTGCCACTTGTATGGGCACAGACCTTCCCAGGGGGCAGAAGGCCAACCCAGGACCCTCGGGAATTGGACCTTCGCGTCGGCCCCCCGCCGGCATCAGGCATAGCTGCTCACCTTCTTGGAAAGAAAGCCATTTTGTAGTTTGGCCACGCTGGGTACGTCTCTGATATTCCTTAGGATGTTGTTGGGCTACTTTTGTTTCTTTCGTGGTAAGGAAACGTCCAGTGGCCCAGGAAGGAGGTGTAGAAAGCTCATGAGTGTCTCTGTGACATCTGCTAAAGTCGCTGCATATTTTGTTTCAAGCTCTTGCTAATCAGTCAAGATGCCAGTCTTACTCAAAAGAAGAATACTGTAGGTTTTTATATGGGCGATGTCTAATGGAGATGGAGGACTGTTCCGATGGAGATTCAGCAGGGCTGTGAGCTTCTGCTGCTGGATTCAGAGGCAAGGCTTGGGAACTGAGGAGCCCAGCGTCGCTGCCATGGTTGAGGAAAGCCTTGGTGTTCAGAAATTTCGGAGCTGGTCATGCAAGGGTGTCTCATGTTTGTGATATGAGCCTGTATGACCAAAATACAGGAGGCCAGGGCCGGGCACAGTGGCTCACACCTGTAATCCCAGCACTTTGGGAGGCTGAGGCAGGCAGATCACTTGAGGTCAGGAGTTCGAGACCAGCCTGGCCAACATGGCGAAACCCCATCTCTACTAAAAATACAAAAATTAGCTGGGTCTGGTGGCACACACCTGTAATCCCAGCTACTCAGGAGGCTGAGGCAGGAGAACTGCTTGAAACCGGGAGGCGGAGGTTGCAGTTAGCCGAGATTGCACCACTACACTCCAGCCTGGGCAACAGAGTGAGACTCCATCTGAAAACAAAAAACAAACAGGAGGCCAAATGAACGTTGCTGTTCCCCTTTGATGCTGAGAAACTCACTCCAGGCGTAAACCACCAGGAGGTGTGGTCTGTTTAGAGCACAGGGTCAGTTCCGGAGCAGGTCTGGTGCCCACATCACGATCTGTCCCTCTAAACCTAGCTAGGAAGTATCCAGGCTGGTGGCCACCCTGTTGTGTCTTCTGAAGCTGTCAGCACCGGTCGCTGGAAAGGCCCACAGGCTGGGAAGAGTCTTTCTGAGCCTCTAGGGCTCCTGCCAGCCCCAGCATGCCCACACCGGGCACCTCAGAGCCTGCCGTGCATCCTTGTATCTTGCACCAGTCCCCGCCACCTCCAGGCCCATCCCTCCCTCGGGCTCTCCTTTCCTCTCCTCCCAGGCTCCCTTGATGTTTTTTATTTGTGTTTTTTTATTTTGTATTTTATTTTATTTACTTATTTATTTTTTTGAGATGGAGTAGCTGGGACTACAGACATACGCCACCACACCTGGCTAATTTTTGTATTTTTAGTAGAGACAGGGTTTTGCCATGTTAGCAGGGCTGGCCTCAAACTCCTGACCTCAAGCGATCTGCCCACCTCGGCCTCCCAAATGTTGGGATTACAGGCGTGAGCCACCGTGCCCGGCTCCCCTGCTCATTCACACTTAATGTGCCAGGCCACGACCACCTCCCCTCTCCCGTCTCCCCTAACCTCCTCCCTCCTTCCACCCGCCCTTCCGTACGTGTCTGTCTGTATAGTCATTGGAATTTCCTGGCTTGGCATGGGCTCAAAGCCGAAACCATGGACAGAATGAAAAGTGGCGCATCAGACCAGCCGCCAGTTAAATAATGTTTGGGTTCTTGTCAGAATGTCACGGAGTACCCTGTCATTTTGTTTCAGCAACTTGTCCTTCCGAATGCACAGTTCGCCTTATGGCATGCCAGCAGTAAAAATGTCACTTACAATAATTACTTTTTGGTGAAAATGCTTGCTGACTTCCCACCTTCAAGCTGTTTTTTACACAGTGGGGAGATAATAAGAAACGACTTTATCCTGACTGCTCAAATGAACACTAAATGGAATTTGGGTTCTTATTACTGCAGATAGAGGGCCGGGTATGGAAATTTCAACAGTAGATCAGAAGAACTGCAGAGAGATGTATCTCCGAGAATTACGGCGGGTGCGGGTTTTCAATTGGCTCCCATTGAAAACTTAAGGCAGCTGTTGTTTGCTTGCTGTTTTTGGAATATAATATTTTTCATAATCCTTTTATAGTTCGTGAATGCCTTGTGTATCTCAGAGGGCCTTGAGTCCCTATCTCTGCTTTCTGTAGCTTGCTCACCAAGCTCCTCTTATGCCAGATTCAGTGCCTTGTTAAAAAAAAAAAAAAAAAAAAAAATAATTCACATAGATCACTTTTTAAATGTAACACCTTAGTATTGCTGTCAAAACTGGATGGATGGTACTGTGCAGTGGGGCTTTTAAAATATGCAAATTACCCATTTTCAACTGTCCTGGTCCTGCAGGCTGCAGGGTCCTTGGAAGCGAGGTTTTTGTCTGATTTCTCCCTTATCCCCAAGACACAGAGTAGGTGCTTTAAAAATGTGTGAGTAGGCTGGATGCGGTGACTCATGCCTGTAATCCCAGCACTTTGGGAGGCAGAGGTGGGAGGTTCGCTGGAGCCCAGGAGTTCGAGACCAGTCTGGGCAACATAGCAAGACCTCATCTCTCTACAAAATATACAAAAATTAGCCAGGCGTGGTGGCACACACCTGTGCTCCCAGCTACTTTGGGTCATACATTGGCAAGGAGGCTAAAGTGGGAGGGTCTCTGAAGCCCAGGAGGTCGAGACTGCAGTGAACCATGATCACACCACTGCATTCCAGCTGGAGCAACAGAGCAAGACCCCGTCTCAAAAAAAATTAAAATGAGAGTGAAATGACGCAGGAATGACGGTAGGCTGCAATTCAGAATCACGTGGTGTTGGCAGATAGCAGGATGGGTAGGAAGGTCGAGGTTTTCCCCTCCTGATCCTTGCACCATCTGTGTGACTTTAACCAAGTCACGTTGCCTGTCTGAGCCTCTGTTTTCTCACCTGGGATGTAGGGTGTAAATTTCCACCCCAGGGGCCATTGGGAGAATTGAATGAAGCCACATGCAGACGCCCTCAGCTCGCTGCTCCATTCACGCCTGGTATGAAATGTGTTTTGGTTCCCTTCCACAATCCTATGAGTGGATCAGCTTTTTGTGACTCATCTTTAAGTCTTCGAGATTCACGCATGTCGATATGTGGGTTGTAGAAAAACTGTGCCTGGGAAGGCAGGCACAGTCACTCTGTCACTAACGCACACTTGGGCGCAGGGTGCAGGTGCCACCAGCTGTACAGGGGCTGTTTAGAATATGGCCCATCCACCTAGCTCCTGGCTGTGTGTCTCGGGGCACCGTATCTTTTTTTTTTTTTTTTTTTTTTGAGACAGAGTCTCACTCTGTTGCCCAGGCTGGAATGCAATGACACGATCTCAGCTCACTGCAACCGCCACCTCCCAGGTTCAAGCAATTCCCCTGTCTCAGCTTCCCGAGTAGCTGGGCACGCGCCTGGCTAATTTTTGTATTTTTAGTAGAGATGGGGTTTCACCATGTTGGCCAGGCTGGTCTCGAACTCCTGACTTAAGGTGATCTGCCCACCTCAGCCTCCCAAAGTGCTGGGATTACAGGCATGAGCCACTGCGCCTGGCCAGGGCACCATATTTTACCTGTGTAAAATGTGGGAAGTGGCCGGGCACAGTGGCTCACACCTGTAATTCAGCACTTTTGGAGGCCAGGGTGAGAAGATCACTCGAGGCCAAGAGTTTAAGGACCAACCTGGGTAACATAGCAAAACCTGTCTCTATTTTTTAAAGTTTAAAAAAAGTTTAATGTTTTAAAAAAGATAAATGCATCATACAGGATGTGGCCTTTTGAGTCTGTCGCCAGCGTCCCTGTCATGTGTCAGGCATTGTGGGAGAAATAGCACTCAGTCATAAGATTTATGTTGACTGTAGGTCTTTATAGAAACAAATACATTTGACCAGGTGCAGTGGCTCACCCTGTCAGGGTGGCGAGGGTGAGGGGACCCTCTGTGCAGCGGGGAGAGTTGGCTTCCTGTAGGATTCACTGTCTGTCCTAACAGAACAAAAATATGGTCAATAGAAAAGAAACATTACTTCTCCTTTCCAAACATTAGCAGATGGAGCCCTGTGATTAAAACGATACTCTCTGAAACAACAAGGCTTTGCTCTGTTCCATGCAATTAAAAATAATAATTAAAAAAAGAAAAAAAGGGCCAGGCGTGGTGGCTCACACCTGTAATCCCAGCACTTTGGGAGGCCAAGGTGGGCAGATCATCTAAGGTCAGCAGTTGGAGACCAGCCTGGCCAACATGGTGAAACCCCGTCTCTACTAAAAATACAAAAATTAGCTGGGCTTGGTGGCACGAACCTGTAATCCCAGCTACTCGGGAGGCAGAGGCAGGAGAATCGTTTGAACCCGGGAGGCGGAAGTTGCAGTGAGATCGTGCCACTGCACTCCAGCCTGGGCAACAGAGGGAGACTCTGTCTCAAAAAAGAGAAAAAGAAAAGAATGACTTTCTTCCCAACATGATGTTCTGAGCTCGTGGATTCACGGTGTCTCCAATGCGTCTGTTTGCTGTGGCATCTCTCCATGCCTGTGCAAAAAACATGTACTCAATCCTGTTTCTTTGACCTGAGACCGTAGCCACAACTGTGCATGCGGATGTCTGTTGGCGAGTAAACTGTCTCCCAGGAAGAGCATGCAGCTTCCAGCTGTCTTCTACATTTTATTTATTTATTTATTTATTTAGAGACAGAGTCTCACTCTGTCCCCAAGGCTGGAGTGCCATGGCACGATCTCAGCTCACTGCAACCTCCGCCTCCCCCATTCAAGCGATTCTCCTGCCTCTGCCTCCCCAGTAGCTGGGATTACAGGCACCCGCCACCACGCCTGGCTGGTTTTTGTATTTTTAGTAGGGAGGGGGTTTCACCACGTTGGCCAGGCTGGTCTCGAACTCCTGTCTTCCAAGTGATCTGCCCGCCTCAGCCTCCCAAAGGTCTTCTGCATTTTAGACTCAGACTGAGAGTGGAGAGACAGATACAAGCCACCTCCAGCAACCAGCCGCCACGTGTCACTTTCACATGCCTGGACCTCTCAGGGCTCGGACAGGGATTTGATCTCAGGGGGACTGCCTTTGTCTGTAGTCACAGCCTGGAGCACAGAGGGACACCTGTAACAGTAGTGAGCGCCCCTCTTTAGTTCTCCTGGAGGTTCATGATGGCACAAATCCACGCCACTGGCTTGCAAGGCGCGCTGGAAGAAAGAACTGTACAGCCTCTGAGTTTCGTGGTGGCTCTGCCTCCGCCAGCACCCAGAACAAAACAGGGAGGTGCCACAGCAGCCAGCACCACACTCGGTTTATTAGCCAGGCAGCCATGATGTTGACCTTGCTGTGGGTTAAAGGACACAAAACCTGAAGAGAAATCTGTTTATCATTTGGGAAATTCATGCCATCCTTGACAGTATCTGGTGAGCAAGATGGATGATCTGCTAGGCCGGCTCCTCGCATGGGTGAATCACGCCATCCTTACGGTACGGTTCCTCTGCCGGCTTCAGACACAAAAATAACATTTGCAGGGTTTTATATCCAGTTCTCTGGTGACCCGGGAGGTGAGCAGAGAGAAGAAATCTGATTTGTAAGATTCACATTGCCCTAAAGATTTATACGGACCATTTCTGCCTCTTACGCTTGTCTCTTCTACATCTTTCAAAAACCGGTTTGGCATGTGTTTTTCTCTTTGTAACCTGATTTCCCAGGTCAAGGACACAGCCTTATGCGATGGCGGAAGTTTGTGCCAGTTCAGGACGATAAACGGGTTGATCGCTTACGTTGCAAATGTTTTATTTGAGGTTTTGCTCTTTCTAGGTATGAATACAAAATATTCCTTGTAGTTGGAATGTATTTATGGCAGGTTAGTGTATCCTGGATACAGTATGTCCAGAAAAGGACTCTTGAGACAAATGGTAAATTGAAGTTAAGTTGCTGCTCTATGCTACATTTTCTTTTCAGCCAGGTAACAAGTATTTTGGGCTATCTACTGTGGTGCTGATGTTGACTGAGTGACCTGCTAGGGCCCAAGGGAGAAGCAGCAAGAGTAAGACCCTTGGCCAGGCACAGTGGCTCCTGCCTGTAAACCCAGCACTTTGGGAGGCCAAGAAGGGAGGATCACTTGAGGCCAGGAGTTCAGCCTAGGCAACATAGCAAGACCTCATCTCTACAAAATAAAAAATTAGACAGGTGTAGTGGTGCATGTCTGCAGTCCCAGCTACTTGCAAGGCTGAGGTGGGAGGATTGCTTGAGCACAGGATTTTGAATCAGCCAGGGCAACCTAGCAAGACCCCATCTCCACAAAAAAAAATTTTACAAGACCCTGGGAGCAGAGAGCATGGCCTGGGCCCTCTTACCTGGCACTGTGGGGTCTTACTCTGTGTCACCCTCAGTGGGCATCGGGGGAGAGATTGTGCCAAGACACTGAGCTGGGCCAGGGGCAGATTCTGCCTTGCAGGCAGGACCTCAGCCCGAAGCCACATCTTCCTCCAGGACAGTTTCTATCTGCAGAAATTAGGAAATGGTCTAAGTCTTTATCCCAGACATCCCGGAACTGGAATCCAGCCTCTTTTATCAGGTTTTATGGGCTGTTATCAGAGGCCAGAGGGATCACTCACCAACAGAGCCCAGCTGGCATTTCCCACTGGGCACCCACAGTGACCCCAACAAGGCAGAGGAGAGTGTAGACTCTGGCTTGTCCACACTAGCCCAGTCACTTCTGCTGTCGGTTACAGCATGGCTTATACTAGCAAAGAGCTCGGTTTTCAGAAGCAGGCAGAACCAGCAAGTCCCAAGGTTGGAGGTAGAACTCTAAAATGGAAGAGCTGGGGAAACAGGGTGCTCCTCCTCTCCTTGCCTCTCTCCGTCTTCCCCTAGAGTTGGGTGCTGTGGAGTTCTCTGCTCTTCACAACAAAAAAACAGCTGGGCATGGTGGTGTGCACCTGTGGTCCCAGCTCCTCAGGAGGCCAAGGCGGAAGGATCTCCTGAGCCCAGGAGGTTGAGGCTACAGTGAGCCGTGATTGCACCACTGCACTCCAGCCTGGGCCACAGAGCAAGACCCCACCTCTAAAAACATAAAAGTAAAAATAAACCAACCTAGGTCCTGAGACCCAGTGCTGGAGGACCAGAAGCTATAGCCTTATGTTTCCGCAGTTGTTGTTTTTTTTTCTTTTTTGAGATGGAGTCTCACTCTCACTCTGTCACCCAGGCTGGAGTGCAGTGGCACAATCTTGGCTCACTGCAACCTCCACCTCCTGGGTGCAAGTGATTCTCCTGCCTCAGCCTCCTGAGTAGCTGGGATTACAGGCGTGAGCCACCATGCCTGGCTGATTTTTGTATTTTTAGTAGAGATGGAGTTTCACCACGTTGGCCAGGCTGGTCTCGAACTCCTGACCTTAGATGATCCACTCGCCCAGCCACATTTCCTCTTAAGGGTCTTCATAACTGTGGTGACTACGTATTGTGGGCAGCCCTCATTTAAAACAATCTGTCTATGCTTTTTGTTCTGGAAAATATGGACAACATAACTACACAAGTTATGATCTAGCCAAAGTGCTTCTGAATTACCAAATTATGGGGTTTCATTAGAAGAAATCATGACAGTGATAACATGATTAATAGGAGTTTTTTTAGCAGAATGCCCTCATGTTAAGCCTTCCGAAGCCTTTCTTTTAAACCCCTAGTTTTTCTCGCAATGATGTTATTTTTGTTTTTTAATATGGAAGAATAGAGGTTACTCTCAGTCAAAAAAAATATGAAACAGTTCACTAAGACCCACAGAAAACCCTACCGTCTGCTTCTCCTACAGAGCGTTTAATTAGTATTTCCTAGATAAGGAACATAGATGGTCGTGGTGAAAGACAACTATTTTCAGGCACGGTTTCTCATGTGCTTTAATTACAGAAAGCACTCCAAAGACCTCCGCCAGCTGCAGCCCTGCCCCTGAGTCCCCGATGAGTTCCAGTGAGTCGGTGAAGAGCCTGACCGAGCTGGTCCAGCAGCCCTGTCCCCCCATCGAGGCGAGCAAGGAAGGCAAGCCACCAGAGCCCAGTGACCCGCCAGCATCCGACTCCCAGCCCACAACCCCGCTGCCTCTCTCCGGACACTCGGCCCTCAGCATCCAAGAATTAGTAGCCATGTCCCCGGAGCTGGACACCTACGGCATAACCAAGCGGGTGAAGGAGGTGCTGACGGACAACAACCTCGGTAGGTTCTCCTCTCGGCTGCTGAGTCAGGAGGTAGCAGGGAGTTTGCAGGAGGAGCAGGTGAAGGGCGGGCCCTAGGCCAAGCCAACCACAGAGTCTCAACTTGTGTAGGCACCCTTTGAGAACATGAAACGTCCTATAGTTATGAACAGTAAGGAGCGTGCCGTCTGCAGGTCAGTCCCCACCTCCTCCCCACCCTGCACCCCCACGGGGACCAGTTAGAAGATGAGCATGGAGTCAGAGTGGACTCGGGAGGATCCACGCAGACTGTCTCTTTTTTTTCTTTTTCTTTTTCTTTTTTTTTTTTGAGACAGTCTTGCTCTGTCACCCAGGCTGGAGTGCAGTGGCACAATCTCAGCTCACTGCAACCTCTGCCTCCCCGGTTCAAGTGACTGTCGTGCCCCAGCCTCCTGAGTAGCTGGGATTACATGTACCTGCCACCATTCCTGGCTAATTTTTGTATTTTCAGTAGAGATGGGTTTCACCATGTTGGCCAGGCTGGTCTCGAACTCTTGGCCTCAAGCAATCTGCCCACCTCAGCCTCCAAAATTCTTGGGATCACAGGATCCCAAGCCAGGCATGAGCCATCGTGCCTGGCTTAGATGTATCTCAATAGAGACAGTCTGAGTAAGTCCAGATTGCTTGAGGCCACAGTCTGAAACCAGCCTGGGCCACATAGCAAGACCCCATCTCTACAAAAAATTTTAAAATTAGCTGGACATGTTGATGTGCACCTGTAGTCCCAGCTACTCAGGAGCCTAAGGTGGGAGGATCACTTGAGCCCAAGAGTTCGAGACCAGCCTAGGCAACATAGCAAGACCCCTTCTCTATAACAGATTTAAAAATTAGGCCGGGCATAGTGGCTCATGCCTGTAATCCCAGCACATTGGGAGGCCACAGCAGGAGGATCGCTTGAGTCCAGCCAGGAGTTCGAGACCAACCTGGGCAGCATGGCAAAACCCTATCTCTACAAAAAATATAAAAATTAGCCGGGTATGGTGGTGCACGCCTGTAGTTCAGCTACTCGGGAGGCTGAGGCAGGAGAATCGTTTGAACCCTGTAGTTTTAGGCTGCAGTGAGCTATGATCATGCCACTGTACTTCAGCCTGGACAACACAGTGAGATTCTGTCTCAAAAAAAGAAAGAGGTAGACACCCATTAGAGCCTGGCATCCTCGGGGCTCCAGAGCTGGGCAGCGTCCACCCGGCAGTGCCAGGATGGCTTAGTGGAAGGTCTGACGGACCCCGGTTCTCACTCTGCTCACTGAGTCCGTGATGCTGGCCAGGCTGCCTGCATTCTCAGATCCCCCTCCACGAAACTGGAATAACCACGCCTGCCTGGGAGCAGTGAGTAGCAGCAATTTCTAGCACCAGGCCCGACTGGTAATAATAGTCATTGTTATTTTATCATTGCTGTTCCCGCTGCCTTGCGAAGACATCTCCATTTCACAGCCCACAGCTGGGGCGGGCAGCCCCTGGGGAACTCACTCCGTCACCCTGGCATCCCACCGTGCCTCAGACCTGGCCTCGGCCTGGCACATGCTCTAGCCCCCTGGGTGCTCGGCCTGGGTTGGTTGTCTGTGCTCTGTGTCACTGGTCATCAGCTGCTGTGGCTGTAAAAATGTTACGGTGTTTCATCTTTTTTTTTTTTTTTTGAGATGGAGCCTCACTCTGTCGCCCAGGCTGGAGTGCAGTGGCGTAACCTCAGCTTACTACAGCCTCTCGGCTCACTGAACGCCGGGTTCATGCGATTCTCCTGCCTCAGTCTCCCAAGTAGCTGGGATTACAGGCATCCGCCACCGCGCCCAGCTAATTTTTGTATTTTTAGTAGAGACAGGGTTTCACCACGTTGGCCAGGATGGTCTCGAACTCCTGACCTCAAGTGATCCACCCACCTCGGCCTCCCAAAACGCAGGGATTACAGGCATGAGCCACCGTGTCTGGCCTTTTTTTTTTTTTTTTTTTTTTTTTTTTTTTTTTTTTTTTTTTTTTTTGAGACAGAGTCTCACCGTCTCACTCAGGCTGGAGTGCAGTGGCGTAACCTCAGCTTACTACAGCCTCTCGGCTCACTGAACACCGGGTTCATGCGATTCTCCTGCCTCAGTCTCCCAAGTAGCTGGGATTACAGGCATCCGCCACCGCGCCCAGCTAATTTTTGTATTTTTAGTAGAGACAGGGTTTCACCACGTTGGCCAGGATGGTCTCGAACTCCTGACCTCAAGTGATCCACCCACCTCGGCCTCCCAAAACGCAGGGATTACAGGCATGAGCCACCGTGTCTGGCCTTTTTTTTTTTTTTTTTTTTTTTTTTGAGACAGAGTCTCACCGTCTCACTCAGGCTGGAGTGCAGTGGCACAATTGCGGCTCACTATAATCACTGCCTCCTGGGTTCAGGTGATTCTCCTGCCTCAGCCTCCCAAGTAGCTGGGATTACAGGTGCCCACCACCATGCCTGGCTAATTTTTGTATTTTCAGTAGAGACAGAGTTTCACCATGCTGCCAAGGCTGGTCTCGAATTGGCCTCTGGCCTCAGGTGATCCACCCACCTTGGCCTCCAGAAATGCTGGGAGTACAGGCATGAGCCACCACGCCAGCCAAGCCTATTTTGTCATTTTAAACCACCGTGCTCCTCCAGTGTGGTGTTAACCAGCCAGGGTTCCCTGGTTTAGGCACGTGGAGATTGGAAACCCACCCTTTCTATCTTTATTTCCCAAGGGTGAAAGTCAGTTAAAGGGGCAGTGTTCTCTGCAGAGCATGTAAGCACAACCCTACCGAGTGGTTGCAGTTTGTCTGCTGCTCATGGAAAGGCCTTGTGTGTCTTTTCTTTCTCCCATGGGATGAGAAGAGAAGGGAGGCCGAGCACGGTGGCTCACTTGAGAATGACAGGTGGCCTGTAACCCTAGCACTTTGGGAGGCTGAGGCAGGTGGATCACCTGAGGCCAGGAGTTCGAGACCAGCCTGGGCAACACAGTGAGACCCCCGTCTCTACAAAAAAAAATTTTTTTTTAATTATTATCCAGGCATGGTGGCACCCGCTGTAATCCCTGCTGCTTCGGAGGCTGAGGTGGGAGGATCACTTGAGTCCAGGAGGTTGAGGCAGCAGTGAGCCACGGTGGCATCACTGCACTCCAGCCTGGGCAACAGAGCAAGACACTATCTCAAAAAAAAAAAATTAAAAAAAAAAAAAAGAACGGAGTAGCTGAGTTCCACTAAAGTTTGCTCAGTGATCTAACAGCCTGGAGGTTAGGCCAGCTTGTCCAGTGGAAGCCTCCCATCCCCATGTCTGTATGCAACAGACAAAACAGAATGAGAGAAAAAGTCATATCAATGAGACCTTATATAATTAAGTCAATTCATAAAAATAAAAATGTAGCTGTTGATTTGAAAAAATGGCTAATTCCCATATGTTCATCAGTTATTGAATCATGCAGGGATTCCTAGACTTGAGTCATCTCCTACTTCATAGCTCGTCACACATCCAAGGAAGCAGACCAGTTGCATCACTCCTGCCCACCTCCTTATAGGAAGTGGCATTTCGTGTAAATATTGAAAATCAGATAGGGTCTAGCTCTGTTGCCCAGGCCGGAGTGCAGTGGCACGATCATAGCTCACTGCAGCCTTGAACTCCTGGGCTCAAGCAATCCTCCCACCTCAGCCTACTGAGTAGCTGGGACTACAGGCACACACCCCAAGCCTGGCTATTTTTTTTTTTTTTTTTTTTTTTTTTTTGGGATGGAGTCTCGCTCTGTTGCCCAGGGTGGAGTGCAGTGGCGCAATCTCGGCTTACTGCAATCTCCGCCTCCCAGGTTCACGCCATTCTCCTGCCTCAGCCTCCCAAGTAGCTGGGACTACAGGCGCCCACCACCATGCCCGGCTAATTTTTTTGTATTTTTAGTAGAGACGGGGTTTCACCGTGTTAGCCAGGATGGTCTCAATCTCCTGACCTCGTGATCCGCCCGCCTCAACCTCCCAAAGTGCTGGGATTACAGGCGTGAGCCACTGCACCCAGCCTTTTTTTTTTTTAAATAGAGATGGGGTTTCACCATATTGCCCAGGCTGGTCTCAAACTCCTAGGCTGAAGTTATCATCCATGCCACCATCATTGCTGGAGTTTTCCTTGATGTTGGTTTTACTGGGTGAAGGTTTGTAGCTTTCTTCAGGCTCTCAAATGGGTCTGTAGCCCCAAAACAATTAAAAGTCATGGCTAGGAAACATCTAGGAGTCATACAGATAATTTTCCAGGAATAATAATCTGATTTTTTTTCCCCCATTCAGCTGGGAGGCCTAAGCAAAGAGCAACTAGCTATTCATATATATTGCTTTCCTGAACATAGCAAGCTCCTTGAAATGAAAATAGATTCTTTTACCATGTTAGCATTAAGTAAAATTTTCTCTTTTTTTTTTTTTTTTTTGAGATGGAGTCTCGCTCTGTCACCCAGGCTGGAGTGCAGTGGCACGATCTCGGCTCACTGCAAGCTCCGCCTCCCGGGTTTACACCATTCTCCTGCCTCAGCCTCCCCAGTAGCTGGGACTACAGGGGCCCACCACCACGCCCAGCTATTTTTTTGTATTTTTAGTAGAGATGGGGTTTTACTGTGTGAGCCAGGATGGTCTCGATCTCCTGACCTCGTGATCTGCCCACCTTGGCCTTGCAAAGTGCTGGGATTACAGGCGTGAGCCACCGCACCTGGCCAAAATTTTCTTATAACAACTAAAAAAAAAAAATCATAAGGACTTGGGACATTTATAGGCTAAAGAGTTTGAAAAGCAGAGAAACACAGGTTTACAAAATCAGTAAATTTATCTTTAAGTTTTTTGTTTTGTTTTGTTTTGTTTTTTCTTTTTCTTTTTCTTTTTATCTTAAGTTTAAAATGACTAAGCCAGGCATGGTGGTGCACACCTGTAATCCCAGCTACTCGGGATGCTGAGGTAGAACAATTGCTTGAGCCCAGGAGCTCGAGTCCAGCCTGGGCAATATAGCGAGAACCTGTTTCTTTAGGGAAAAAAATTAAAAAGACTGATAAGAAATTAATGTCTCAGCTTCAGTGCTTTCTAGGCAGTAAACTTTTACTTGGAGGCCCCCTTCTTAGAAGCCAGTGTGTGGTGTTTCTGTTTCACAGAGAGGATGTAAGCCACAGAGAGAACAAGCCAGCCCTCTGTCGTCTCCCTGCCCCGGACGGGGAGAGGTGCCTTCTGTTCTGTACACTTTATGGGGTCAAACGCTGGCCCCTCTGATCCCAGTCTCCACTTCCACCTAATAAGTCCTGTTCATTCAAGTACTCTCGTCAGGCCATCCAGGTTATCACTGATCCTAATTTGTATCTTTACAAGCGGTGGCCCTCTAAACCAGCAGCGGAATGGCCCTCAGAGAAGTGAGCCTTTCTTTCTAAGCTCCTGACAAGCATTGCCAACTCAATGCGGCTGTGCTCTCCATAGCGAAATGCCCTCTGATCAGCCTGTGAAGCGGGCTGCCTGCCCCTGCCTGGGAGAAGAAAAGGTATCAGGAAAGGGGTTTTGATCCACTTCCAGTTACTTTATTTAGCAAAGGCAGCCTAGACTGCAAAAGCAGACTTTGGAATTGGAATCGGCCGGCCTCTCAGAAAAGCAGAGCTGGGCAGCTCCCTCTCCTCTGTCCTGCTGTGATTGTGGGTTGCCTGCCCCGTTTTCTCAGCGAGACCTGATAACCTTGCTAATTGTGGAAGGAGACGCAGGTTGCCCTCTGATTTGAGGTTGTACAAGAGAGGTCTCCTGTTTGCTGTTTGGCCTCCTGAGCTCTGGCTTAGAGATTTCACTGCCTCTGAGAAACACCACAGGTGTTAGCGTGACCTCAGCACATACAAAGCCTGAAGGCTTTTTTTATTCCTTTTTTTTTTTTTTTTTTTTTTTTGAGACACGGTCTCTCTCTCTGTTGCCCAGGCTGGAGTGCAGTGGTGCAATCATAGCTCACTGCAGTCTCAACCTCCTGGGCTCAGGCAGTCCTCCCATCTCAGCCTCCTAAGTAGCTGGAACTATAGGTACATGCCACCACACCTAGCTAATTTTTTGTGTGTGTATTTTTGTAGAGACTGAGTCTCACTGTGTTGCCCAGGCTGGTCTCAAACCCCTGGGCTCAAATGATCTTCCCGCTTCAGCCTCCCAAAGGGCCCTTCCGGCCACCGCACCAGGCTGAAGGCTTAAGAGAAACGTCACTGGCCGGGTGCGGTGACTCATGCCTATAATCCCAGCACTTTGGGAGGCTGATGGGGGTGGATCACCTGAGGTCAGGAGTTCAAGACCAGCCTGGCCAACATGGCGAAAACCCGTCTCTACTAAAAATACAAAAATTAGCCAGGCGTGGTGGCGAGCACCTGTAGTCCCAGGTACTCTGGAGGCTGAGACAGGAGAATTGCTTGAACCCGGGAGGCGGAGGTTGCAGTGAGCCGAGATTACACTACTGCGCTCCAGCCTGGGTGACAGAGCAAGACTCCATCTCAAAAAAATAATAATAATAAAGAGAAATGTCATTGGTTGTGTGTACGGAGAATGCAAGAGCAATGCCAACTCCCTGGCCAATGGAGAGTATTAAAAGTCTGGTTGAAGATATATTTCTACCACGTGTTTGCTGTAAGCTAGGATGTCACCAGCCCAACCCTGAGCCTTTAAACTCCTGTGTCTGATTTTAACCTTGACACGTACTTGTCCCTTCAGATCCCTGGCTCTCGGTGACAATACCTGTCTTGCTTCTGTTTTCTCTCTAGGCCAGCGCTTATTTGGGGAGACCATCTTAGGGCTCACCCAAGGCTCTGTCTCCGACCTCCTTGCCCGCCCCAAACCCTGGCATAAGCTCAGTCTGAAAGGACGAGAGCCCTTCGTCCGGATGCAGCTGTGGCTGAACGACCCCAACAATGTGGAGAAGCTGATGGACATGAAACGGATGGAGAAGAAAGGTAAGTCTCCCTGCCCCGCCCGGGCCGGCTGCGTCCGCATTCATAGACAGGCTGTTTCTTTCAAATCTTTCACACACAGCTGATGAGGGACATTGACCCATGACCAAGGGACCAGAGGACAGGGCAAAAATATTTCTGGATGGTCATCAGCTAATGAGTACCTAAGAGGGCTGGAAAGATGTGTAACTTTTTCTCTCCAGCAGCCTGAATCTAAATTTAGATTTTTTTAGCACTGGGAGCACTTTTAACCAAGGAGAGCGGAACAGCTCTGGGGGCGCTGCATTTGGTTTTTGTGTCATGTGGGTGGCTGATCGGGCTATCACAGCATTTACTGAGCATGTACCAGGTGGCTAGAGGCCTTCCTTTGTTATCAGAGAGAGAAATAAGAAATGCATTTTGTAGGCAGGGCACAGCGGCTCATGCCTGTAATCTCAGCACTTTGGGAGACTGAGGCAGGCGGATCACTTGAGGTCAGGAGTTCAAGACCAGCCTGGCCAACATGGCAAAACCCCCTCACTACTAAAAAAAAAAAAAAAAAAAATAGCCAAGCTTGGTGGCGTGCGCCTCTATAATCCCAACTACTTGGGAGGCTGAGGCACAAGAATCACTTGAACCCTGCAGGCGGTGAACAGAGATTGAGCCACCGCACTCCAGCCTGGGTGACAGACCATGACCCTATCTCAAAAAAAAAAAATGCATTTTGTAGATCAGGAAACAGAGGTTCAGAGAGGTTCGGTGCCTCCACTAAGGTCACCCGGCCTGGAAAGTGACAAAGCAAACTCCTGCCACAACAGATCTCTCTCTTGCTGTTATTTCCCAGCCTCTGGGGATTTGGCCTCCCTAGAGGAATAACCCCACGTGCACCCACATGTCATCTCGAATGTGGATTCGCGTTCTTCTTGCAGCCTGTAGGCTACAGCATAGGAAAAATGCCTAAAGCCAGGTGTGCTGTGCCTCGTGGTTTGCAGCTTCTAAGCGCTGGTCCTCGCCAGTGAGTCCACCCCTCGAGCACCCTCAGTCCTCAGGTCACCTATGGTGCTGGGAGCTCACTGGGCGGCTGAACTGCATCCCTTAGGGGCAGAGACTGGGAACCAGCTGCTGCCGGTCTGACCGTAAGAAGCGGCAGCCTCCCTGATCAGCTAACGCAGAGGACCTTAACTAAGAGTGGGCATCCCAGGGGCCGGGCGCAGTGGCTCATGTCTGTAATCCCAGCACTTTGGGAGTCCGAGGCAGGTGGATCACTTGAGGTCCAGAGTTCGAGACCAGCCTCAGCAACATAGTGAAACCCCATCTCTACTGAAAAATACAAAAATCAGCCAGGCATGGTGGCGCACGCCCGTAATCCCAGCTACTTGGGAGGCTGAGGCAGGAGAATCGCTTGAACCTGGGAGGAGGAGGTTGCAGTGAGCAGAGATGACACCACTGCACTCCAGCCTGGGTGGCACAGCAAGACCCCATCTCAAAAAAAAAAAAAAAAAAAAAAGAATGGGCATCCCAGGCCCTTGAGTGGCTCTGCCCCAGCCCACCCCACCCCCGTCCCCGCCACACACACACACACACACACACACGCACACACACACACACATGCACACAACATCTGAGCCAGGGGTGGGTATGGAACCCAGGCCTGTCAGTTCTTAATTCACCCAGAAATTCCAGCCAAGCATCGCCGTTCTCACCCAACCCGGGAAAGGACTGCTGAAGGAGAGAGAGTATCTGGTGCCTCCTCCAGGAACCCTATGGGGGTTCCTTTGGGCTTCTATTTTCTGAGAACTGCCCTGTTTGCCAGGCACTGCGCTAAGACTGCTGTTCATCCACACGACTCTGCTTAGTTGTCCTTATCCAGGAAATACGAACCTCGGTGCTTCATGCAGCCTAGCAGATTTCAATAGCTCCTATCAGTAGGGAACGGGAATTCACACTCAGGGCTGTCAGATTTCAAAGCAGATGCTCTTAAATATACATCCGCTGCCTCTGTGCTGCGAGCTGCCCCCCTGGGATGACCCAGGGGCACTGCTGCTGCCCACTGATGACCTGCCCAGGTGGTGGCCTCTGCCCCATTCAGGACCCCTCTAGCGAGCTCTGGCCTGCCCTTGGGCCTGTAGTCTAAGGGTCTGAGGTAGGCCATGCCTCTTGGGCAGCCCCAGGCAGCGCTGTAAGCTGCAGAGGCCTGGTGCCACATTGCCCCCCTAAAAGTTTTCAACTTATTTTTCGTTTTTGTTTTTTGTTTTTTAAAGTCTTGCTATATTGCCCAGGCTGATCTTGAACTCCTGGCCTCAAGCAGTCCTCCCATCTCGGCCTCCCAAAGCGCTGGGATTACAGGCATGAGCCACTGCGCCCGGCCCTTTCAACGTCTTATTATGGGAAATCTCCAACATAAACAAAAGTAGAGAAAATGCTGTCATGAACCCAATAGATCTGTGCAGAGTTTCCCGTTATCCCCTCACCCGAGCAGCATGAAGCTTCCTGCACTAGCCAGGAGGCAGCCCTCAGCCCTTAGGAGGGAGGAGGCTCTGACAACCCGACTCCCTGCTGTGTTTCTCACCCTGGGGCCCTTAGGAAAGGACCTTAGTCCCCGCAAATACATCTCCAGGGCTTCCCAGGCCTCCCATCTTTCCCTCGGCACAGGCTCGGGGCTCCCTCTTGTGTTACAAATGAGTTACTGTTTCTGCGGGGCCCAGACCTTTCCAAAGGTGCCCTAGTATCCAAAGCCGCTGTGGTCCGATGGCCTTCTCTTCACTCCTGGGGGTGCCGGCCACAAAGGCTGCTCCCTAGAGAGGCCTTCTCCAGCCCCCTGCCAGCCCCTGGTCAGTCGTCTGTCCCCTAGGAGGGAACTGGAGGGAGTCCCCACGGTTGGACAATCCAACTCCTTTCTCTGGATCCAGCAGCTTTGACTCTGCTGTTTGGGTTTTCTATGGGGAAGATTTACCTTCTCAATTGCTTCTGAGTTCTCATGACAAAATGGCAGGTTAATTAAGGAAATCCCTTGCCTAAGCTGTTTATTTTATTTTTTTAGAGACAGGGTCTCTGTTGCCCAGGCTGGAGGGCAGTGATGCAATCATAGCTCACTGCTGCAGCCTCGGTGTTCTGGGCTCAAGTGATCCTCCCGTCCCAGCTACTCGGGTGCACGCAGCCTCGGTGTTCTGGGCTCAAGTGATCCTCCCATCCCAGCTACCCGAGTAGCTGGGACTACAGGTGCACGCCACCACACTGGCTAATTTTTAAATTTTTTTTGATACAGGGTCTCTCTATGTTCTCCAGGCTGGTCTCAAACTCCTGGGCTCAAGCAATCCTCCCATCTCAGCTTCCCAAAGTGCAGAGATTATAGGCGAGAGCCACCACGCCCGGCGATGTCCTTCAAGATTCAGTTTAAACATCATCTCTTCTAGGCAACTTCCCCTTCCACCTCCCCAGGTGTAGGGACCAGCCCCACAGGGTCTGTGGGTCTCTCCCCGTGTGCAGAGACGAGAGAGTGTAGAAATAAAGACACAAGACAAAGAGATAAAAGGCAGCTGGGCCTGGGGGACCACTACCACCAAGTTGCGGAGACTGGTAGTGGCCCCAAATGCCAGGCTGCACTGATATTTATTGGATACAAGACAAAGGGGCAGGATAAGGAGAGTGAGCCATCTCCAATCATAGGTAAGGCCACGTGGGTCACATGTCCACTGGACAGGGGGCCCTTCCCTGCCTGGCAGCCGAGGCAGAGAGAGAGAGGAGACAAAGAGAGAAACAACCTACACCATTATTAGAGACTTTTAGTACTTTCACTAATTTGCTACTGCTATCTAGAAGGCAGAGCCAGGTGTACAGGATGGAACATGAAGGCGGACTAGGAGCGTGACCACTGAAGCACAGCATCACAGGGAGATGGTTAGGCCTCCAGATAACTGCGGGCGAGCCTGACAATGTTAGGCCCTCCACAAGAGGTGGAGGAGCAGAGTCTTCTCTAAACTCCCCCGGGGAAAGGGATACTCCCTTTCCCGGTCTGCTAAGTAGCCTGTGTTTTTCCTTGACACTGAGGCTACCGCTAGACCACGGTCCGCCTGGCAACGGGCGTCTTCCCAGACGCTGGCGTTACCTCTAGACCAAGGAGCCCTCTGGTGGCCCTGTCTGGGCATAACAGAAGGCTCGCACTCTTGTCTTCTGGTCACTCCTCACTATGTCCCCTCAGCTCCTATCTCTGTATGGCCTGGTTTTTCCTAGGTTATGGTTATAGAGCAAGGATTATTATAATATTGGAATAAAGAGTAATTGCTACAAACTAATGATTGATATTCATATATAATCATATCTAAGATCTATATCTGGTGTAACTATTCTTGTTTTATATTTTATTATACTGGAACAGCTTATGTCCTTGGTCTCTTGCCTCGGTACCTGGGTGGCTTGCCGCCCACACCCAGGCCTGGCCGAGGAACTCTTCTCAGTATCCCCATGGTCTCTTGCACTTACTTACCTCCACCCCACTTTTCACTCTGCTGGGAACATCTCTCTGGATACTTCTCTGCCTCCCCTACTAAACTGTTAAGTTGTGCAGGGACAGGTGAGGACCTCACATTCCGTCAGAGCAGGTCCTTGGTGAGCATGTGCTGGTAACAGAATGGCTCTCATCTTAGCGTTGTTTCTTTTGTTTTGTTTTGTTTTGTTTGAGACGGAATCTTGCTCTGTTACTCAGGCTGGAGTGCAGTGGCACCATCTCATCTCACTGCAACCTCCACCTCCCAGGTTCATGCAATTCTGCCTCAGCCTCCCTAGTAGCTGGGATTACAGGTGCGTACCATCACGCCCAGCTGATTTTTGTACTTTTAGTAGAGACGGGGTTTCACCATATTGGCCAGGCCGGTCTTGAACTCCTGACATCAAGTGATCTGCCCGCCTCGGCCTCCCAAAGTGCTTGGATTACAGGCATGAGCCACCATGCCCAGCCTCATCTTAGTGTTTTGAGATGCTCTATGCAAAGTCCTGCAAGCCGGCACTGTGCCGTCCCGCTAGTGGGACCGGGGATTTGGGCTGCTGTCCCAGCTGGGCCTGACCTTAGTCTGCCATCTCTTCCTCCGCAGCCTACATGAAGCGGCGGCACAGCTCAGTCAGTGACAGCCAGCCCTGCGAACCGCCCTCTGTCGGCACCGAGTACAGCCAGGGCGCCAGCCCCCAGCCCCAGCACCAGCTGAAGAAACCCCGGGTGGTGCTGGCTCCGGAGGAGAAGGAGGCGCTGAAACGAGCGTATCAGCAAAAGCCATACCCGTCACCAAAAACCATCGAAGACCTCGCCACCCAGCTCAACCTGAAAACCAGCACCGTCATCAACTGGTTCCACAACTACAGGTACGACGGCCGGCTCGCAGGGAGCGCCGGTCGGCCCAGGGGAAGGGGCTGATCTGTCCGGAGGCCGCCATGGCGCACAGGGGTGAGGCTGGGGCGGGAGGGGGGGCGCTGGGAGCTCGGTGATTGGTCCGTTCCTTGGTCCCTTAGGTTTTTTTTCTTTTCCCTTTTCCTTTTCCTTTTCCTTTTCCTTTTCCTTTCAGACAGAGTTTCAATCTTGTTGCCCAGGCTAGAGTGCATTGGCGCAATCTCAGCTCACTGCAACCTCCGCCTCCTGGGTTTAAGCAATTCTCCTGCCTCAGCCTCCCAAGTAGCTGGGATTACAGGCATGCACCACCAAGCCCGGCTAATTTTTGTATTTTTAGTAGAGACGAGGTTTCACTATGTTGATCAGGCTTGTCTCAAACATCCTGACCTCAGGTGATCTGCCCACCTCGGCCCCGCAAAGTGCTGGGATTACAGGCGTGAGCCACCACGCCCAGCAGTTCCTTAGGTGTTATTGGAGGTTTTAACTCCAGAGATGTAAGGCCACGTCCCTTCCCGTCACTGTCACATAGTTAGAAACAGGTGGTATCTGCCATGACCCAGAAAGAAAATCACCTCTCGATTACACCATTTAATAAGGGAGAGTGTAGGCATTCATGGTTCAAAAGGAGTGAAACTTTTGTGGTTTAGTTTATATATATCTATATTTATAGTTATATTCGTATTTATTTATTTTTAGAGACAAGGGCTTGCTCTGTCACCCAGGCTAGAGTGCAGTGGTGCAATCATAGCTTACTGCAGGCTGGAACTCCTGGGCTCAGGCAGTCCTCCCACCTCAGCCTCCTGAGTAGCTAGGATGCCAATGCACCACCATGCCTGCTGATTTTTTATAGAGACAGGGGTCTCGCTCTGTTGCCCAAGTTGGTCTCAAACTCCTGGCCTCAAACTCCTGGCCTCAAGCAGTCCTACCACCTCAACCTCCCAAAGCCTCGTGATTATAGACATGAGCCACCACACCTGGCCTGAACTTTTATTTCTTAGTGATTTTGCAGTGCTTTCTCGGGATCTTCTGCTGTGTTATCTTCCAAATTAGTTTGATTAGTTCTGTAATTAAATAAATGAAGTCATTTAAGACCTTTGCATTTGGGAAAGTTCATGAGTTAATGAAGACAGATTGAGCATCTTCTAGATCTCAGATTCTGAGCTAAGTATTTCACCGAGTTATATCACTTAATCCTCACAGCTCACAAATGTATATGAGATACCTTATTCTCGTCATTCCTTTTTTGTTGTTGTTGTTGTTTTTTGAGACGGAGCCTTGCTCTGTCGCCCAGGTTGGAGTGCAGTGGCACGATCTCGGCTCACTGCAACCTCCTTCTCCCAGGTTCAAGCGACTCTCCTGCCTCAGCCTCCTGAGTAGCTGAGACTACAGGTGTGCACCACCATGCCTGGCTAATTTTTGTATTTTTAGTAGAGACGGGTTTCATCATATTGGCCAGGCTGGTCTCGAACTCCTGACCTCAAGTGATCCGCCTGCCTCGGCCTCCCAAAGTGCTGGGATTACAAGCGTGAGCCACCCCACCCGGCCAGTTCTCTTCATTCTACAGATGAAAAATATAGAACTCAGAGGGGCTAAGGAGGTCAGGCCCCAGTGCTGTCTTGGTAGAACAAAGTGCACTGGGATGAAGTGTTTGGAGTAGATGGAGGAAACCCACTGAAGGATCCTGAGTTGCTGATCATAGCTGTAACCATACTCTCTGCTGCTAGAAACCAAGAATTCCAGGGCCCTGATGGAGATCCCTAAGCTAGTGCCTTGCCATTGACCATCTCAGGTGCTGCTTCCCATTGTCCCTAGGGCACGATAACATTGGGATAGGTGCTCCTAGTTCAACCAAGGTCACCCTACGTAGGTCTAGCCAATGGCAGTGGGGCCCTCCCAGCTGTGCACATGACACAGTCATGGGCAGCACAAAGTCACAGTCAGGCTGGAGGGGAAGTTGTGTCTCTCACCGGGCCCTCCCTCCCCCATAAAGTCCACTGGAGTTCCTGAAGGGGCCCAGTAAACCACCCAGGCTCTGAACAAATTGGGAAACTAAAATATTAGGTCAGAGCCCAAATCACACCTTTACTGCCCATAGAGGCAAAGTCACAAGATGCTGCTCATTGTGAGAGCTGAGCGCACCTGCTACGTGGACCCTAGACTCAGGCAAACTTCCCCACAATGGCAGCCCTGGCCCCGCACGGGCCTCCCCATGTTCCAGCTACCTCCCGCAAGGACAAAATCCAGGATTAGCCAGGCGTGGTAACACGCACCTACAGCCCCAGCTACTCAGGAGGCTGAGGTGGGAGGATCACTTGAGCCCAGAAGGCGGAGGTTGCAGTGAGCCGAGATCACACCACTGCACTCCAGTCTGGGTGATAGAGCCAGACCCTGTCTCAAAAAAAGAAAGTCCAGGAGCTGCACAGCCAGTTTCTTCATTCCAAATTTAGCAATCAGATCAAAACAGAGGCAGAGGAAGGCCAGCAGTTAGAACAGTGGAGGTCCCTCTACTTGGAAGGAAACTTCAACAGTAATGAAGCAGAATGAAGGAAATGAACGGAAACGTGGACAGGGGTTTCCTGAAGCTTCTCTTTGCCAGGTGCCATGCTATCCCATTTCCACTTTCTTTCTTTCTTTCCTTTTTTTTTTTTTTCTGAGACAGAGCCTTGCTCTGTCACCCAGGCTGGAGTACAGCAGCACGATCTCGGCTCACTGCAACCTCTGCCTCCTAGGTTCAAGCTTCTCCTGCCTCAGCCTCCTGAGTAGCTGAGATTATAGGCACCCACCACCATGCCCGGCTAATTTTTTGTATTTTTAGTAGAGACTGGGTTTCACCATGTTGGCCAGACTGGTCTCAAACTCTTGACCTCAAGTGATCCACCCACCTCGGCCTCCCAAAGTTCTGGGATTACAGGCGTGAGCCACCACGCCTAGATGCCATCTCTACGTTCTAGCCACAAAGATGCGTGCACTTTGAAGTCTCCTGCAATTCACATCCATTTTAGGGCATGTGTGATAACTCTTTCTATAATATAGACGCATGCAAAGCCCTAGGTTACCATCTGGGCATAGATGCTACCAATTATACAAAACAGTTCCAAAAGTATGTTCCCTGGCCCTGCTGGAGCCACTTTTGTTTCCCAAGTCCCCCAACAGGCCTCAGCTGCATGGCAGTCACTGCCCCCTGGCCAGGGTACACCCCCTCGGGTTTCTCAGTTTGCTGCTTGTCTTGCTGGTCTTCTGACAGTCATACCCGTCACACTGTAGTCTGCGGTCATTGTGGGGATGCCTCTTTTGTGCATTTTAGCACTAGCAAATTCAGTGGTACACCTGTGGCAAAGATAGAGAAGGGGAGAGAAGAAGAATACCAGTAGGACCTCAAAACTTAGTAAGTAAAATTTAGTAATCACAGGTCTGGGCTGGGTGTGGTAGCTTATGCCCGTAATCCTAGCACTTTGGGAGGCCAAGGCGGGTGGATCACTTGAGGCCAGGAGTTCGAGACCAGCCTGGCCAACATGATGAAACCCCGTCTCTACTAAAAATACAAAAATTAGCCAGGTGTGGTGGTGTGCGCCTGTAATCCCAGCTGCTCAGGAGGCTGAGGCAAGAGAATCGCCTGAACCTGTGAAGTGGAGGTTGCAGTGAGCCATGATCATACCACTGCACTCCAGTCTGGGTGACACAGCGAGACTGTCTCAAAAAAATAAATGAATCCCAGGTCTGAATCCAGAGTAGACACTCAACAAATGCTTCCTTTCAAAAATAACTCCACAACAAAGCAGGCTGGGCTGAGTCAAATATGGGATCCAAGAGATGAGTTTGAGCTGCAGAGATCTGGAAAAATATCATGGAAGAGGTATGAAATGAGCAGGCTCTTGAAAGGAGGATTGGAGTAGAGAAGAATTTTATAAGCAACGAAACAGGTGGAAGGAGAAACGAGGGGCCGAGCACAGTGGCTCATGCCTGGAACTCCACCACATTGGGAGGCTGAAGCAGGAGGATGGTTTGAGGCCAGGAGTTCGAGACCAGCCTCAGCAACATAGTGAGACCCTGTCTCTACAGAAAATAATAATAATAATAAAATAAATGAAGGAGAAGTGAGCATTCAAAATTAGCATGAAGTCGCTTGTCTAAGATCACCCAGCAGGGGCGGGCTTGGTGGTTCACGCCTATAATCCCAGCACTTTGGAAGGCCAAGGCGGGCAGATCATCTGAGGTCAGGAGTTCGAGACCAGCCTGGCCAACATGGTGAAACCCTGCCTTTACTAAAAATACAAAATTAGTCCGGTGTGGTGGCACATGCCTGTAATCCCAGCTACTGTAGAGGCTGAGGCAGGAGAATCTCTTGAACTCCGGAGGCGGAGGTTGCAGTGAGCCGAGATCACGCCATTGCACTCCAGCCTGGGCAACAGAGCAAAACTCCATCTCAAAAAAATAAAAATAAAAAAAAAAAAGACCACTCACCCAGCAGGCCAAGGGCAGAGGGCAGAGCAGAGATGCAGACTGAGTTTCTTCTCCAACACTTTGGTTCTTTCACTAAATACTTTGTACAGACCAACCTGCCGTTATACCCGACAGAGCTTCCCGACACTGGATGTGTTAAATCCCTAACTGAGAACGTAGTTTTTTACGTTCTTTTCTCAGGGGTTAAACAGGAAAAGTAGATTTTCTTTTCTCCTGTCCCACTGGAACCCTCAGGGAGTAACACTTGGTGTCAATTTTTGCCCCCTCAAAAAAAAAACCGAGCTTTATTTCCTCTTATCCTTTCACTTTAAGGGAATTAGGAATATCTCTGGCTAAAGGCAATTAAAAATATCTCAGGCTGGGCCGGGCACGGCCTGTAATCCCAGCATCTGGGGAGGCCAAGGTGGGAGGATTGCTTGAGCCCAGGAGTTTGAGACCAGACTGGGCAACATAGTGAGACCACATCTCTACAAAAAATAGAAAAACAGGCGGGCGTGGTGGTGCACGCCTGTGATCCCAGCTACTCAGGAGGCTGAGGTGGGAGAATCACTTGAGGAGGTTGAGGCTGCAGTGAGCTGTGATCATGCCACTGCCCTCCAGCCTGGGGAACAGAGCAAGACCCTGTCCCCCGGCAAAAAAAAAAAAAAAAAAACATATCTCAGGCTGACCATTTACCCAGGATTGACGACGAGATTGCCAGAACAACACGCCACAGGACACTGCTCTCCCCTGGAAAAACAGGTCCACCCAGTTAGGAACTCGGATTCCGAACCCTCGTAGCCACGGCATTCTGCGAGCCTTGTGTGACTTCCCTAAAAACCACAACTGCTCCTGGAAGCTCATCTTTCTAGGCCAGAAGACAGTATTCCTTAGAAATATGGAGACAAATCTAGGCTAAGAAGGATGATGTCTCACATCTGTGGAGCACAAAGCATGTGCCAGGCGCTGAGCCAAAAAGGTTTTTGTTTGTTTGTTTGTTTTCTGATTTTGGTTTTGGTTTTGGTTTTTTGAGAAAGGGTCTCGCTCTGTCGCCGAGGCTGGAGTGCAGTGGCAAAATCTCAGCTCACCGCAGCCTTGAACTCCCAGGCTCAGCCAATCCTTCCATCTGAGCCTCAGGAGTAGCTGGGGCTTCAGGTGCATGCCACCACACCTGGCTAATTTTTTGTGTTTTTCTGTAGAGATGGGGTTTTGCTATTTTGCCCAGGCTGGTCTCTAACTCCTGAGCTCAAGTGATCTCCCACCTAGGCCTCCCAAAGCCCTGGGATTATAGGCATGAGTCCCTGCACCCGACCTGAGCAGACAGTTTTATGGATATATCATCTTATTAGTCCCTCCATCAGCACCCAAGTGCAGTGCTGCTGGCCCCATTTTACAGGCAAAGTCTGCACACAGGGGCCAAGCTCATAAGCATGGAAACACAAGCCCCATGCCTAACGGTGTCCGCTCCCCACCCCAGCCTTAGGGCTTATCACAGCACACAAACAGCAGCTGGATAGGGGGAAGGGTGACCCCTTTTTGAATGGCTACTTTGGGTCCTACATCATACATTTAATACCTTATTTAATCTTAATAACTTCTCTGCAAGGAAGATACCATTCTCCACCTTTTTCAGACAAGAAATAAGAAAACTGAAGTTGTAGCCAGGCGTGGTGGCTCACGCCTGTAATCCCAGCACTTTGGGAGGCCAAGGCAGGTGGATCACCTGAGGTCAGGAGTTCGAGACCAGCCTGGCCAACATGGTGAAACCCCGTCTCTACTAAAATACAAAAAATTAGCCAGTTGTCGTGGCACGTACCTGTAGTCCCAGCTATTTGGGAGGCTGAGGCAGGAGAATCATTTGAACCCAAGAGGCAGAGGTTGCAGTGAGCTGAGATCGCACCACTGCACTCCAGCCTGGGCGTCAGAGTGAGACTCCCATCTCAAAAAAAAAAAAATGAAAAATGAAATTTTCTTATTTCTCACAGAATGCTATGGCTATGAGGTTAAATAACTTCTCCAAGTTGCACAGCTAGTAAGCACCATAGCCAGATATCCAACCCAAGTGTGCCTGCTTCCAAAAAGCCTGTACTCTGGTTTTGGGTCGGGCTGGGACCAAACCTTCACTACCCGTATAGCCTCCCGCCTCCCCAACCAGAATAGGTGGAGTGGAGAGTTTCACCCCAACTAGCAGTCTCACTGCCAAGGAACTTGAAAGCCATAGCGCCCAGGAACCTGTTCACAGAAGCCACCATTTCCTGGGCTCCCAAGGTAGCCCCAGGGAAGGGGGAAAGACTTACACACCTTGGAACTTCTGGGGGGCTTCTCAGAACCTTTCCTTTCTGAACCAGAGCTCACAAATCTTTCAGGACAAGGTTCAGAGCTCACTGCACGCAGGAATCAAATAACTCCGTAGCAGATTCACAACCCCCTGCACCCCACCAGAGTTCAATACCCTGGGCTAAGCTACAGTAGGATCTTCCCCAGGGGAGTCCCCACAGTCAGCACAGGACCCGGCGCAGAGTAGGAGCCCAGAAAACCTTTTTTTTTTTTTTTCCTTGAGACAGGATCTTGCTCTGTCGCCCAGGCTGGAGTGCAGTGGCACAGTCTTGGCTCACTGTAACCTCCACCTCCCAGGTTCAAGAGATTTTCCTGCCTCAGCCTCCTGAGTTGCTGGGATTACAGGTACCTGCCACCACGCCTGGCTAATTTTTGTATTTTTAGTAGAGACAAGGTTCCACCATGTTGGCCAGGCTGGTCTCGAACGCCGGGCCTCAAGCCATCTGCCCGCCTCAGCCTCCCAAAGTGCTGGGATTGCAGGCGTGAGCTACCATGCCCAGCCTCAGAAAACCTTATTGGCCGGGCTTGGTGGCTTATACCTGTAGTATCAACACTTTGGGAGGCCAAGGCAGGAGAATCACTTCAGCCCAGGAGGTCAAGTTTGCAGTAAACTATGATCTTGCCCCTGCACTCCAGCCTAAGCAACATCATGAGATCCTGTCTCTACAATATTTTAAAAATTTAGGCATGGTGGTATACACCTGTGGTCCTAGCTACTCAGGAGGCTGAGGCAGGAGGATCACCTGAGCCTGGGAGGTGGAGGTTGCAGGGAGCTATGATCACACCACTGCATTTCAGCCTGAGTGACAGAGTGAGACACTGCCTCTAAGTAAAATAAGGAAAGGAAAAAAAAAAAGAAAGAAAAAATACAGAATTTGGTGGAATTCCACCCTACCCTGGACCACAAGCCCCCAACCTGACCTTCTGTGGCTCAGAGATTAAAATTGTCACTTTGGCCACTATCCAATAATTGGTCCTCTCTCCTGAAGTCCTGATGGATGCAGCGGTTATCAGGCAGTTTCATTGATGAACTTACCCAGCCTTCGTTACTGCACACCAGGCGCCAGTGCAAGGCCTGGGTGTACAAAGAATAAATAGGACCTTGCCTTTCTCAGTCTAGTTGGAGCGGGATGGGATGGGATGGAGGAAACGTGTCACTCGATAAGAACCCTGGCCAGAAGTGGTGGCTCATGCCTGTAATCCCAGCACTTGGGGAGGCCCAGGCAGGAAGATTGCTTGAGCCCAGGAGCTCAAGACTAGCCTGGCAACATGGCAAGACTCCATCTCTTTAAAAAATTTAAAAATTAGCAAGCATAGTGACACAGTTGAGGTCCTAGCTACTCAGGAGGCTCAGATGGGAGGATCACTCAAGCCCAGTAGTTGGAGGCTGCAGTGAGCTGTGATGGCACCACTGCACTCCAGTCTGGGTGACAGAACAAGGCCTTGTTTCCAAAAGGTTTTTGAAAAATAAAATAAGTGGCCGGACGCAGTGGCTCACACCTGTAATCCCAGCACTTTTGGAGGCCGAGGCAGATAGCTCATGTGAGGTCCGGAGTTTGAGACCAGCCTGGCCAACATGGTGAAACCCCATCTCTTCTAAAAATGCAAAAATTAGCTGGATGTGGTAGTGGGTGACTGTAATCCCAGGTACTCTGGAGGCTGAGGCAGGAGAATCGCTTGAACCCAGGAGGCAGAGGTTGCAGTCAGCGGAGATTGAGCCACTGCACTCCACCTGGGCAGCAACAGGGAAATTCTGTCTCAAAAGATAAAAATTAAAATAAGTGCCCGCAGCAATTTGTTGCAGTGGAGAAGAGGGGAGTGGTGTCCCAGCCCTGGGATGGCTCCTGGCCAGGCCCGGAGGGGTGGGTGGTGACTCTGGAGAGGGGCTGCCCCGTGGCCCGAGGGTCGCTGGAGGGGCACGGAGGGGCCTCCAGGCTGGACGGAGCAGGAGCCCCAGAGAGAGGGGTCTGGCTGGGGTAGCACCAGAGGCCCTGTCCCCAGCAGCACCCCCCTCACGTCCCCGCCGCTTGTTGTCTTGTAGGTCTCGGATCCGCAGAGAACTGTTCATTGAGGAAATTCAGGCCGGGAGTCAGGGCCAGGCGGGCGCCAGCGACTCACCCTCGGCCCGCAGCGGCCGGGCGGCGCCCAGCTCGGAGGGCGACAGCTGCGACGGCGTGGAGGCCACTGAGGGCCCAGGCAGCGCCGACACCGAGGAGCCGAAGTCTCAGGGAGAGGCCGAGCGGGAGGAGGTGCCGCGGCCGGCGGAGCAGACGGAGCCGCCGCCCTCGGGGACCCCGGGCCCGGACGACGCCCGCGACGACGACCACGAGGGAGGCCCCGTGGAAGGCCCGGGGCCCCTGCCCAGCCCCGCCACCGCCACCGCCGCGCCCGCGGCCCCCGAGGACGCCGCTACCTCAGCCGCCGCCGCGCCGGGGGAGGGCCCCGCGGCCCGGAGCTCCGCGCCGCCGCCCAGCAACAGCAGCAGCAGCAGCAGCGCCCCCCGCAGGCCCAGCTCGCTGCAGAGCCTTTTCGGCCTCCCCGAGGCCGCGGGCGCCCGGGACTCGCGCGACAACCCCCTGCGCAAGAAGAAGGCCGCGAACTTGAACAGCATCATCCACCGCCTGGAGAAGGCCGCCAGCCGGGAGGAACCGATCGAATGGGAGTTCTGAGGGGCCGCGGCCCTGGGGCGGGCAGCCAGGCTGGGCCGCAAGGGCCTGGACGGGGTCGGACGGGGCAGGCGCTGCGGACACCGTGGCCTGGGCTTGGCCCGCGGCCTGCACCGACCCGAGGCCCAAATCCAAGGCCGCGGCCCAGACCCACTCTGCGGCCCACACCGACCCTGAGGCCCGGGCTGACCCTGCGGCCTCCACCAACCCCGCGGCCCAGACCCAGCCCGCGGCCTGGACCCCTGGACCGCTTTGCGCACTTACCGCCCTGCGGGCCACAGGGCAAAATCGCCATAGGCCAAGGTGCATATAGAAAACAAAGGAGCATTAAGCCCAATCTATGTCGTGTTTTCAAGGAAGAAAACGGAAATGTGTGGTCGAGATTTTTTGTACCCTGAAGTGTTTTTTTTATTGCCCTAAGTGATTTCCACAGGTTCTGGAATAACTCTTACAGCTTTGCCTTGTGTCCTCCTGTTCCGTGTGGGCTTTAAAAGAAAAAAAATCAAACCCACATATTAAAAGGGGGCTTTTTATCTGCCATCTAATGGCTTCAGAGCGATAATACACTATTATCTTCTTAAACCAGGAAAAAATAAAAGGGGGGGGGGTGGGATTTTTCAGAAAAATTAAAAAAGAAAGTTTTTGTAGCTGTTCAGTTGCCACTAAGAGATTGCACAGTCAAAACGACTCTAAACACACTAGTTTGGATTCCTAAATATTTTCAAGAAAAGAATCTTCTCGTTTGAAACTTTGAATTAAAATAAAACACATTTACTCCACATATTTTTTAACAAAAAGAAAACGTCACATCAGGAAACTCTGATTTTGTGGTAGCTGACATAGTGTTTTCTTGTACGTGAATAGAATCCTGACATGTAGTGCACATTGATGTATAGCTTTAACTGACCCTGGGTTTTGCAGACCAGGGTTTGTTTAATACACTCCATTCTAGGCCAAATCAGGACAAAAAAAAAAAAAGAAAAAAAAAGAAAAAAAAAAGAAAAGATCCGAATCTAGGTATTTTATAATCTGCTTTTTAACCTCTAACCGCAGAGCACGCTGATCAGACCTCATATCTTGGAGGTTTAGGAGACAAGTTAGAACTGTAGCATGTACCTGCTAATTTTGTTTAATTTATGGTGTCTCAATCTGTCTGTGCGTCTGCACGTGTGCAAGCATTGAAAGAAAGGAGAGAGTAGTCCGGGCGAGCACAGCAGGCAGTTCCAGGGCCAGACGGGCCCATCCCCAAGTAGATAGCAGTCTACGGATCTCTCTCTGGCACAGAAGGCACCTCACCTCACACCACTCTCCTGGACACCTGATGAACTGAGCCCTCCCAGGGGAAGACACTCCCCAGGCCTGGGCAGGGCTTACACGCGCACTCTCTCTCTTCTTTCCCTTTTTCTTCCCACCGCAAGCACTGATGACCCTGATGAACTCGTGGGAAACTTCCTTTCTCTGCAGGAGAGAGAACGTGGCATTCTGGGCTCCCCACTCCCATCCCTGTAGAAATGGCCCAAACTCACACCAAAACGTGGATGCTCTTCAACTTCCAAACCTACCATTTGCCCTTCTTTCATTTCGCCTCTTAGTTCTTTTTATGCACAGTTTTAGGGCAGTCTAAGTACAAACTGAAAGTCTAACTTGTCTCTGATTCCTCCCTTGTCTATGTGTATATGCGTGAGAATAGAGGCGGGTGAGAGTGTGCGTGCGTGTGCGTGTGTGCAATTTTATACGTCTGTGTATTTTCTTAAGTACCTGTGCACACGTAGAGTGCATTACTGCCACCTTTTTCAATAAGCTGTTTTATCAGTTACGGCTTCTACAAGTTTGCTAATTTAGACTTCTTTATTGCCATATCTTTAAACTAACAATAGATGATTTCGGTATATATATATATTTTTTTTTGCTTATTTATAGGTGCTGTATTTTATTATCTGATTGTTAGGAAGGGATGAAAGGGGCAAATATTCTTTAGAGGGATAGACTGCCGGCAGTATTGGGTATAATTTACAAGATGTAGTTGTCATACTGTATATTACTGATTGAAAACTTTTTGACCGTATTGTGTATCATTGAAACCTTTGTCTTAGGTCAACATCTTTGGATGACATTTTAATGGTGCATTCATTATTTCTTAAGTTTAATTAATATTACTTTTTTTTTATTTGGGGGGTGGGAGGGAGTTATAATTTTAAAGGTATGCTCTGGCTGTTCCACCTCCGTGTGCTTGTTAATTAACTTGTAGGACTTTGACTGTAAGTTGTGAAACCACGTTTCTTGCATGATGTTTTAGAGATTATTTCATTTACAGTCTTTTAACCTGCAGCTGCAGCACTTAGTTCACGTTTTCACAAATTTCGAGAGTCACTACACTAAAGACAATGCCTTTTCATGAATAAGAAGTTTTCAGAAGGCTCTAGGGGGCTGGGAGGCAGGCTGTTCGTTTGTCTTTTGTTGGGGGTATCATTTCTGAACTTGAAATCCAGTTCAGGGAGAAGAGAATTCAAAATTAGAGGAGCTTAAGGGGACACGGGTCAACATCTAGCTCGATTCAGGTGCATTGAGAAGAGTGAGTTCACATCGGTGACCCTTAGGACAGTGAGTGGCAGAGCCCTGACGACTGTGGTGTCCTCTCCACAAAACCCTCAAGGGACTTTTGTCATCATGTGTGATGAACCTTTAAATATCGTCTAATTTTCATAAGAATGAAAAGAAGTTAACAGGAAATAGTAGGCTAGGGTTTAGTTTTAAAGGCATGACTGTTATTTACAAAGGTGTTAAATCTGAGGAAATTGACAAATACAGATTTGTCCATTCTAGTGGCCAAACAGTAACAGTCTAAAATGCAGTCATTTTGACCCTCCCAAGCAATTTAGTCATATGTGTTGTTTTCTCTTTTCTGTTTTTACTTCTTAGATTTTTAACTAGGTTACTGTTGGTTCCCATTCTGTCTTTTTTGCCAGACTTACATCTGGTGCCAGATACAATCAGTTGGTTAAATTTTGCTTGCAGTTCTGTGTATTTTTTTTCCTCTATTATTTATTTTTTTAAAAAAAAATAGAGATCCTAACCTTAGATCTTTGATGTGAAGCTAGCACTGTCTGTAATACTTCCAAGAGCTGCCACTAAAATAATACAGCAATCCGTGGCCAGGGGAGCACCCCCTCCTGGTTGGGCCCCTCAGTTGGAGTCTAAGGGTCAGTCTCTCATCTTGCTAAGCAGTATTCAAGTGCCTTGAACAGTGTCCCCTCGGCATGGCTCCCCTTCAGCAGGCTGGCATTCCAAGCAGTGGCCCCCACAGGCAGCCGACCCCCTTCCTCTTCACGCTCTATGAGTTTAAAAAGCTGATTTGTACCTCTCCCCTGGGGGAAACGGTTCCATATAAAACACTAACACTTAATTACAAGCTCCATTATGCCATTTTAAATGGCTTCTTTTTGTTAATTGGAGGCATTGTTCATAACTTAAGGCTTTTGCCATTAACTTAGCTGGCTAAGCAGAGGCTCGGCGTAAAATCAGTGTTTGCATTTAGCCTCTTGACCCGGAGTTCCGGCCCAAGCTCCCTTGTGATAGCCGAGATGGCAGGTGTGTGAGTTCTGTCCTAGACCTGTGCCCAACTCACTTCCACCCCAGAGGAGTCTTCTGTCCTCCTCCCCAACCCCCGAGCTCCCTGGTAACCTCCTCTTGAACTTCGGTATCAGTGAAGACATCTGTGGTTTCTGCTCACCAGACCTCTCTTTAGAAAGGGTTATCAGAGCCATGGAGCTTAGCTCAACTGGATTCTTCTAGACGATCTTAGATCTTGGCATGAGGCAGCTTCTAAGCGTCTCCTGGGACAGGATCGGGGTGACAGCCCAGGGATGCATGCGTGGGAGAACTCTCTGAGAAATGCCAGGATCGTGGCTCACAGGGACCCACCATCAAAACCTGCTACTTTGTGCAAGTAATTGAGGCAAAAGATACCAGTCGACAGCCTCCCTGGGATAGATCCCTTGTACCTCCAAAGTACAAATACCTCCCTGCTCAGTTTCCTTCCTGTCGCCATCTTTGTCTTCTTCCCTTTGAAAAACCATCCTGTCTGATGTGGACGTTCAGGTCTGCTGGTTGGCGGTCCGGGCCCAGAGTGCAGCAGAGCTCTGGGTTAAATATTCCTTTCTGGCCACCGCCCAAGCCCAGGTGGCCAGCTCTCATACCCCATCTCCCTCCTTGGCCAGGGCCAGCATCAGGCGTGCAGCTCATGACCAGTTTACACAGGCTGCAAAGAGATCGCTGTGGGCCTCGGCTGACTACTTTAAGATTATGCCACAGCCAGGCCCTAAAAAGAGAGAGGAACAGGAGTCCCCAGGTGAGCTCTCTCACGGGCAGGTGCCTTCCCGACTAAGGTTGGACTGGATGACTTTGTTCCTCCTGCATGCATGTCCTTTGATGCAAGGGTGATCAATGAACTCTGTTGACATTCTATGCAATGTTTTTCATTCCTCTGATTTTAGCAAAGCAAATCTTACTGAAAAATAGCAGAGCCAGGGGAACAGACGCATGTCCTTCTGGGAGTCACACAAAAGCAGAGAGATTTTGAACTGAGGGGCGACAGCCTTTGCCTTAAATGCAGTATGACAGGCGCTTCTTGGCAGACCAGTAAAAACAAAAGCCCATAGACCTTACTCATCCCAAGGCCGACAAGCCAGCTGTACAGGGCGAGATGTAGCAACACGGGGCATGAGCGGTGGGCGTGCTGGGCTATTTGCTGTGGTACTTTAGGCTGGAAGTTTGGCTCCTGTGCTGCCGGTGGGGGGCCCTGTCCCTCCCCAGATGTCCTCCCTCTTCTTCACACTCCTCATTGTCCCTTCTACCTCACTAACCTGTGTTCTCCATCTGATGTCACCCAGAACCACACCCCACAGAACTGTGAGGCACGTGGGCTGGAGAGAGCAGAAAAGCTGCCAGCGCAGCAGACACGAACATCCCTCTGCCTGGTGGGCCGGCTTTGTGTGTCTCTCCTTTTGTGAGCGCAACACGGACAAACAGCTGTGCTCTGCAAGGCACACGGATGTTTCCCTTCCACCTGTTCCCAAAGCTCCAGCAGCTGTTTCTTTTGCAGGCAGGGCGTGGTCTCGGGCCTCCGAGGGTCTTGTCTTTGGTCCGCCTTCCTTTCTGTCCAGTCCTGCTCAGCTGTTAAGATCCATCATGGCCATTATCCTTGTCCCGGACTGCCCCAAAGTTCCCAGCTGGCTTTGGGGAACGCTGTAGCTCTTGGGTGTCTCTTGTCTCTGGCATGGTTTTAGCGTCACTGCGAACACTCCTTTGCAAACATCAAACATCTCAAAGACGGAAAAGGATAGATAGCTTCCTCCAGCCTACACGCCCCGTCCACAGTGGCATCACCCTCTTATCCCAAAAGAATATGCCAGTTCCCATCCAGCACCGAAGAAAATCAGCTCCTGGGGCTGCTGGTTGGAGGTGGGTCTGTCCACTGTGGGGGCCAAAGTGTTCCCCTGCTGGAGACAGTTTGCAAGTAAGAACCTAAGGATGGGGACAGCATCCTGTGCTTGGGCATTGACCAGCCAAAGCTCACATTTAGAAATCCCTCAGTGCTTCTGTGGTTTCACCTGGGCATCGACGACATTAGGGAAGCCTTTGTGACCACAAGGGCAGGGCTTGTGCCCTGAGTGGCAAGGTGGTGACCTGAGGCCAGTGTGATGTTGTTGGATCTCAGCGTGTACTGAATGCCAGTCTGGCCGGCACACTCGAACGCTAAGAGAATGGTCCAATTTGATGATCTTATTTCTATTTCGATCAGGTTTTGACTTTTTGTAGATGAAAACTACCAGGGAAAAGGGGAAGCAGGTACCCAATAAAGTTTAGAAAGATCCAGTCTGTGAAACCCTTAGAGATGGGCTGAAAGTTAAGTCCACAACCCTTGGGCTTAATCAGGACGGAAGAGGAGGGGGTGTGGGGGGCAGAGTGTAAAACAAGCCCCAGCCCTACTCCCGGCCCCCCAGCCCAGTCTTCCCAATCCCAGAGGCCCCGGCGGCCTGTGCTCCTCACCACCCTGGTCAGGGGAATAGAAGGAAATGCGATTTCCGCCTGTCTGCCCGACTTCCAAAAACTGCCTCCTCCTGCCCAGGCCTCTCCCACCACCACCTTCCCTCCAAAGATAACCGTGTCCATGCCATCCGTGGCATCATCTCGAGTTTTCATTTTTGGATGAAGTGACATTTAGCTTTAACAAGACATTTCCAAAGCGCCTAGTCTCCTCCAAAATGCTAACTTTAAAAGTTGGGCATTGTAGGCGAAAAATCCCGAAAAAAAAAAAGACAAAAAAAAAAAAAAAAAGGCTGGCAAGAGAAAGACATTTGGCTATGCATAAATGTGCACTTCCCCCATGCCCCCGTTCTTAAACTCTTAAGATGCCTTTGAGTTGCTTTTCATGAATCCTTTTAGTTTACCCGATAACGTTAAGAAAGCATTAGTCTGCGTTACTGTAATTTCTGTAGTGTTTACGCTTTAATTTCTACCACAAAATATGCTATATGCTATGTATCAAGCTTTCTGTAATCAGAAAGAAAAGGTGCCTTATATCCCAATGTCACGGCTACATCCCTATGGAAATTAATCAGAAGCACAGTGTGTACGGAAGCATTGGGACTTCTGCTGGTGAAACAAGAGACCATTCAGCAAGACACATTGAAGTGGCACGGAGCTGCTTTTGTTTTATAATTCTTTTTTCCCCCCTTTTCCTTCTTCTTTTTAATTATTATTTTTTGTAGTTTGCTTTAAACAGAAAGCACTTAAATAGATGACTATGTGTAAAAGCTCTGTGCAATTGAAATCATTTTTCTTCATTTTAAAAAAATAACGTATTGCACACCAAATGAACTCAAAGTAAGCTTTAGACCAGGACGATTCAGGTTATGAATGAGTTTGTTCACTGTAGTTCCGTTTGTTCATGAACCGAAGGGAAAACAGGCCTCCCCGACTCCCTCCAGTCTCCCAGCCTGCCTCTTGGTGACCACTGTGCTGGGCGTGCAGGGCCCGCGGGCTCTGGCCGGAGCCGCTGGCCTGACGAGGCAGGATAGGGAGTGTCCGTGATTCAGAAGCTGAGACCCTTCCCCAGTGTCTGAGGCCACAGCCATCCCTTCCAGCACTTAATCTTGTCTTGTTGAAATGGACTGACTGCTACTGACCTGCCGGCGTGCGTGAGGGTGATTATAAAAGGATGTTTCCTTGAGAAAAAAAAAAATTATTTCTATCCTCTTCTATTTATTATTAGGTTAATCATTTAAGTACTTATCAGGAGTGTATTGTTATTTTGTGTTTTGTTGTCATAAATGCTTTTTGCTGTCACTCTAGTGGTTACTATCCTCTGCCTTCCTCTCCTCCCCTACTCCCCCAGAGAACCAAGGCGTCTGGGGGATTGACTGGGGGGCAGAGGGGGTTTCCCCAGCAAAATCAAACACCTGTCTCCAGAGTAGCCACTCAAAAACTGGTGGTCTCTATGTGTCTAACTTTTTAAATGAGAGTGTTTATGAACAAAAAAATTTACCAACGTGTGAGGGAGTTGCTGAGTCGAAGAATGCTCGCTTGAGGAGCTTCAGAGGAATCTTAGCAAAGCCAAGTTCAGTTCCCCAAAGCCTCCTAGAGCCTCTGGTAAGACTTCTGGGTTCATGAAGTTTCGGCGAGCCGTGGTCAGAGAGGGCGCGGTGGCCTGGCCAAGACTTTACCTCCAAGCGAGAGAGTGATTTCTTGCAAGGCCCGCACGGGTTGATACGTTTTGGTTGGTTTTTTGTTGTTGTTGTTTTTCTTGCGTACAAAGTTGGTCAAAACCATCTTTCAAAGCAACAGTGTTTTGTAGTACCAGGCTGTGGCTTGAGGGCTCACCTAGGAGATCATAGGCAGAGGGCCCCTTTCCCCTATAGGTGGTTCAATGTGGAGGAAGGTTGGGTGTGGAGATTGCTTGCTGTGGCCCCAAGCTCAGCCAGCAGGACACCCAGTTGTTGCCAATCGGGTGTGAAGGTGAGGCGCCCTGCCTCGATCCCGTGGGCCCAGCAGAAGGAAACTTATCCCAGGCCAAGGCAAGGGCCCTGCTCACCCCAAGGTAGGCTGGGAAGAGCATCTCTTTCCATATCATCACCTCCCCTTCTCCAAGATTGCTGGGGGCCCTGATTTTGTTCTCTCTTTGAAAGAAACCCTCCACCGAAACAATGGTCCCCATCTCCCCAGAAGCCTTTTTTTTTTTCATTTTTCTCTAATTAGTCTATGCATTTCTCTCTCTCAAACCATCTTCTGCCTCTTCCCTTGAGAAAACGGGCATCTCACGTACCCCCATCTGAGACCTCTTGGAAAAAAAAAATCCCATGTATTCTGGAGATGTGAGAATTCACCCAAAATTCTTAAAACATTGTTATAAAATAAAAGTGGGGGTAAAAAGAAGGTGGTTTTCCCCACATCCCTTTGCATTGAATAAGAGACCTAGTTCTTTGCGTTTGTGCAATAACTCTTTGCTGCTTGCCTTGAGAGCGGGTAGCACCACGCTCCTGTCCAGACTACTAACAGCACAAGACGCACTCACAGGGTGGCGGAATCTTCCGGAAAACTATAAGCTCAGCTCCCCCCACCCCACCCCCACTCCAGCGTTTTGTCACGTCTTACATTTTAGCAGTATTTTATATTTTCTGTAACGCACCAAGTCTTAGATCTTTCTAGAGCTTATTGGTTCATCCTCACAATCACAGATTTTTTTCTCCAATCCTCACAGAGACCCAATTGACCAAAAAAGAAAAAAGGAAAAAAAAAAAGTCGTCTTTTTTTTTTTTTTTTTTGTACAAATCGCTTTGAGATGCCTCTGGTGTGTTGCTGTGTGACATCTCTCTGGTAACATTTTATTTCTTGCTATTTGTTTTTCTACATTAAGAGTCAAAGTTGACCTGGCTGGCGTGGGGGTGGGGGAGGCACCCGTCGGCCCCTTGGTGTTGTCCCTCTGTCTGGTTAGCCATACGATGTTTGTTCTCAGCACTGTACAACGGTCCCTATATAATACGGAGAAGCAATATCACTGTATGAGACTCACACCATGTATTATTATTCACTAGCACCCTAGGTGTGATAATTGAAGTAAATATCTTTTATACAAACACAAGGATGTGTGGGTTGTTTTTATTTAAAGTGCTCTGGCCTGAGGACGAGCAGCAAACACTGTCATTCGAGGTCCAAAGGGCACCTCAAGAATCGCCGTTCCCGAGGTCGTCCTCTTTGCACCTGTCCACAGGTCCTCGGGCGTGTGGCTTCCGGGCACACAGAAAACCGTGTGGTTCTAGGATACATGGGGATCTCGGGCACTGCTCTGTCAATCTGCATCCGGTTCACAGGAAGGGCTTCGCCAGGGCCTGCGTTCCTACTTGCTGTTGTCACCAGCACTGTTTGCCTACCCTTGAACCAAGCCCTTACCCTCCCTGGCGTCCGCTTCCTTGTCTGTAAAATGGAGACACCATCGCCTGTCATATAGGCTTGCTGTGGGGAACCAGGAATGGTGGCCAGTGCTGGTGCGGCACTGGGCTGGTGGTGGCAGCCCCAATCGATGGCACTTGGGCGACCAGGACTACGGCCAGTCTCCTCTGCCGTGTGGCCTGCAGCTGGTCAGTGGCGTGGCCTCAACCTTCTCTGTGGGGGTCTCACTGTGCCCCTGACTCCTGATGTAACAGAAAGACAAGTGAAAGGCACCAGTTAATGCTTGCGAGTGGGACAGTGGCTTGCGGGTCTCTGGAATGACGGGGCTACTGAGAAGAGTCTTTCCAGATGGCGCTCGGGCTGGACGTGGGGGGAGAGCTCTGCAGAGGTGGCTGTTAGGCTTCTCCGCGCAGTTGTGACTCAGAGGCTGTTACTCGTCTTGGGTTGGAAAAGAGCTGTCTGCCAGGCCGACGTGTGTCTGGTGGAAGTGGGGGATGACTTGGTCGCGTATTAATTTGGAGATTTCAGATTGTGAAATGTCCACATGTGATACAGAATCGTAAGCCCCTCTCCGAATTCAACTGGATTCAATCCTCCCTCCAGTGGGAGAACCCAGAGTATGGGATGGAGACACCCCCCAGTGCCAGGTGCCCTTGGCAGCCCCGTGTCTGATGCAGTCACTTAGGGCCGGGGGTGTCTCTAGAGTTGCCCAAAATGCTGGTCCCCTCAGATAGGAGAGGCCTGCATAAAACCCTAAGAGCTGGCCCGGCGCAGTGGCTCACGCCTGTAATCCCAGCACTTTGGGAGGCCGAGGCAGGTGGATCACTTGAGGTCAGGAGTTCAAGACCAGCCTGGCCAACATGGTGAAACCCCGTCTCTACTAAAAATACAAAAATTAACCAGGCATGGTGGTGGGTGCCTGTAATCCCAGCTACTTGGGAGGCTGAGGCAGGAGAATTGCTTGAACCTGGGAGGCGGAGGTTACGGTGAGCCGAGATTGCGCCACTGCACTCCGGCCTGGGCGATAGAGCGAAACTCAGTCTCAATAAAACAAACAAACAAAAAAATAACCCTAAGAACTCTGCCAGTTTGGTATTTGACAGACTGAAGTCTAACGTGGTTAATTTTTCTGTTTGCTAGTTTAGGTATGCCCCTATGTATTTCATGATCTGCTAACTAAATTAAAATAAGAAATGTTAAAAAAAAAAAGAAAGAAAGAAAGAGAAAGGAAGGAAGGAAAGGAAGGAAGAAAGAACAGTTGGGCACAGTGGCTCATTCCTGTAACTCCTGTAGGCCCAGCACTTTGGGAGGAGGTCAAGTCAGGAGGATTGCTTGAGCCCAGGAGTTTGAGACCAGCCTGGGCAACATAGTGAGACCCCATCTCTACAAAAAATAAAAAATTAGTTGGGCATGGTGGCATGTGCCTGTAGTCCTAGCTACTCTGGAGGCTGAGGTGGGAGGATCACTTCTGCCCAGGAGTTCAACGCTGCAGTGAGCTATGATGGCACCACTGCACTCCAGCCTGGGCAACACAGCAAGACCCTAAATCTTGAAAAAAAAAAAAAAAAAAGGAACACTTAGCTCAAAGTCTTTTTCCTCAGAAAGTTGAGACAGGATCTCAGTCTGTCACCACCTCCTCCTCCCAGGCTTAAGCAACCCTCCCATCTCAGCCTCCCAAGTAGCTGGGACCACAGGTGTGCACCACCACGCCTGGCTAATTTTTTGCAGAGAAGGGGTTTCACCATGTTGCCCAGGCTGGTCTTGAACTCCTGAGCTCAGAAGATCCACCCACCTGGTTCTCCCAAAGTACTGGGATTATAGGAGTGAGCCACTGTGCCCAGCCTCCCCATGTGCTTCTAAAGTGAGATTTAGTTAAGCAAAACTGCAGTTGCACCTGGTTTTGCAGGGCCAGCTTCAGAGGCAGAAAAAGAGTGAGATTTCATGTTCTGACTGCAATTGGGTGATGCCTCCATTCCAGGCAAATGGTTCAGCCTTGACCTTTCTCCCGTCCCTGCAGTTAAGTGGGTCTGAACAGAACCTTGTTCCTTGCTTTTGTTTTTGTTTGAGACAGAACCTGTCTCTCTTGCCTAGGCTGGAGTTTAGTGGTGCGATCTCGGCTCACTGCAACCTCTGTCTCCTGAGTTCAAGCAATTCTCCTGCCTCAGCCTCCCGAGTAACTGGGCTTAGAGGTGTGCGCCACGACGCCCAGCTAATTTTTAGTATTTTCAGTAGAGACGGGGTTTTACCATGTTGGCCAGGCTGGTCTCAAACTCCTGACCTCAAGTGATCTGCCCACCTTGGCCTCCCAAAGTGCTGGGATTACAGGCGTGAGCCACCGCGCCCGGCCCCTTATTTGTTATTTGTTTCGTTTCGTTTTGTTTTTAAGATGGAGTCTGGCTCTGTCACCCAGGCTGGAGTGCAATGGTACAATCTCGGCTCGCTGCAACCTCCACCGCCTGGGTTCAGGCGATTCTCCTGCCTCAGCCTCCCAAGTAGCTGGGATTATAGGTGCCCGCCACCACACCTGGCTTTTTTTTTTTTTTTTTTTTTTGTATTTTTAGTAGAGATGGGGTTTCACCATGTTGGCCAGGCTGATCTTGAACTCCTGAGTTCAAGTGATCTGCCTGCCTCAGCCTCCCAAAGTGCTGGGATTACAGGCGTGAGCCACCATACCCAGCCGCGTTCCTTATTTGATGCTCTGAAGAAACACAATTGCAGGTAGACAGGGTGGCGCGACGTGATGATGAGATATATTAGAGCACTTGAATTGTCTGCAATGGTCCTGTGTGCTTCTGTTACAAAGTCCCTCTGAGTGGCTGCCTGGGGGCATGCTGCTCCTCTCCACGGTCCTAACATGCCAGCTTTGGGGGCACACAGCTTGCTGGTGTCTACTTCAGCTCATCACTGATTCCTGTGAGGTGACAGAGGCCTGGGCCTGCATGTACGGACCCAACCAGGGAACTGGGAGGGCTCCACAGAGCTACCGTGATGTTGCCCGGGCTCCTGGCCAGTGGGCCGTTGCTTAGCAACCGACTCATACAGTGTGGAGTGACCGGCCTCCACAGACAGGGGAGACATAGCCTGGGCCCAGCCTTAGGCAGGCATTGCTGAAGTTCCTGTCTTTTCCAAGAAGTTCAGACTCTTAGAATACCAACAGGAAGGGCCCTGGTCGAGCATGATGGGTCACGCCTGTAATCCCAGCACTTTGGGAGGCTGAGGTGGACAGATCACCTGAGGTCAGGAGTTTGAGACCAGCCTGGCCAACATGATGAAACCCCATCTCTACTAAAAATACAAAAATTAGCCAGGCATGATGGCACATGTCTGTAATCCCAGCTACTCAGGAGGCTGAGGCAGGAGAATCACTTGAACCCAGGAGGCGGAGGTTGCAGTGAGCCAAGATTGCGCCACTGCACTCCAGCCTGGGCAACAGAGTGAGACTCTGGCTCAAAAAAATAAAAAATAAATAATACCAATACGAAGAGCCCTTTTTTTTTTTTTTCAAGCAGAATCAAGTATGGATAAGTAATAGCAGAGCTTCCCATTTGGGGCAGTGGTGTGGCCTCCAGGGAGCGGGATTTGAGGACAACCCTCCGATTGTTCAGGGAGGCGTCAGTGTCTCTGTGGTCAGGAGACACTGGCTGTATCAGGATCCCAGCAGCGTCTCTTAGTGGCTGATGACCGTGAGCAAGTCTTAAGTCGATGCTCAGGAAATCTTTGAAAGAATAAATGAGTTTAACTTCCTAGTGCTTCTGTTTCTGTCTCTGTAAAAGGGATATAAAAAGCCAAACTCGGTCGGGCATGATGGCTCACACCTGTAATCCCAAGGCTTTGGGAAGCCAAGGCAGGAGGATCACTTGAGGCCGGGAGTTCAAGACCCACCCTGGGACACATAGCAAGACCCCATCTCTACAAAAATGTTTAAAATTCGCCGGATGTGCTGGCACATGCCTGTAGTCCCAGCTACTTGGGAGGCTGAAGGATCGCTTGAGCCCAGGAGCTCAAGGCTGCAGTGAGCTATAATTGCACCACTGCCCTCCGGCCTGGGTGACAGAGTGAGACCCTGTCTCCAATTGAAAAAATAAGAGGTAGGTGGCTCATGCCTGTAATCCCAGCACTTTGGGAGCCGAGGCGGGTGGATCACGAGTTCAAGAGATTGAGACCATCCTGGCTAACATGGTGAAACCCTGTCTCTACTAAAAAGACAAAAAAATTAGCCAGGCGTGGTGGCAGGCACCTGTAGCCACTCAGGAGGCTGAGGCAGGAGAATCGCTTGAACCCAGGAGGCAGAGGTTGTAGTGAGCCGTGATACCTCCACTGCACTCCAGCCTGGGCGACAAAGCAAGACTCCATCATGGATGGATGGATGGATGGATAACTCACAGGGTTACTGAGAGGACCCAGTGAGAAGACCTGGAAACCACTCACCCAGCACCCAGTGGCAGGGCAGAGCCTGGAAGGATCCAAGTGAGGCCTATGCAGTTACTGGCAGTGGAAGCAGCAGAGGACTGGCTGGCCCTGCCAGGGTCTTGCTGCCCGTGGCCAGGCCCCATCTCCTGAGGTCTTTCGTCTCCTCTAACACACATGGCCTCTGGGTTTGGCTGTGATGGGGTGGGACTGAGCCGTGGTAGATGCTTACATCAGACGGATTGCAAAGAGGGCCAGCTGTGCCCCAGCCTCGGAGACCCTGCAGCTGTGGGAATCCCGGTGCAACTTTCCAACTGAGGAAACAGATGCTTGCCGCGGGGTAGTATCCACTCGCCCGTGAGCTAATACATACCGAAGGCTGACCGTGGGCCGCTGCCTTACACGCTGGGGTTATTACAGGGCAAACCAGGAGCTCACCTTCTTGTGGGAGGGACAGACAGTAGACGTAATAAATAAGTGAATGAGATAGTTGCTTCGAAGGCGATCAATGTTATAAGGAGGATGGGAAGACCAAGTGAAAAGGGTTAAACTTTTTTTTTTTTTTTTTGGAGATGAAGTCTTACTCTGTTGCTCAGGCTGGAGTGCAGTGGAGTGATCTCGGCTCACTGCAACCTCCACCTCCCAGGTTCAGGCGATTCTCCTGCCTCAGCCTCCCAAGTAGCTGGGATTACAGGTGCATGCCACCACGTCCAGCTAATTTTTGTATTTTTAGTAGAGACAGGGGTTTCACCACATTGGCCAGGCTGGTCTCAAACTGCTGATCTCAAGTGATCCACTCGCCTTGGCATCCCAAAGTACTGGGATTACAGGTACGAGCCACCACACCTAGCCTTTTTTTTTTTTTTTTTTTTTTTGAGATGGAGTCTCACTGTTGCCCAGGCTAGAGTGCAGTGACACAATTTCAGCTCACTGCAACCTCCTCCTCCCAGGTTCAAGCAATTCTCCTGCCTCAGCCTCCCAAGTAGCTGGGACTACAGGTGCACACTGCCATGCCCAGCTAATTTTTGTTATTTTTAGTAGAGACAGGAGTTTCATCATGTTGTCCATTCTGGTCTCGAACTCCTGACCTCAGGTGATCTGCCCGCTTCAGCCTCCCATAGTGCTGGGATTACAGATGTGAGCCACCGTGCCCAGCCGAAAGGGGTTAAAGTTTTAAATCGGGTGGTCAGGGTAGGCCTCCCTAAGAAGTTCACTTCTCTGTTTAATTTATTATCTTTTTCTCTTTTTGTTTCAGACAGGGTCTCACTCTGTCACCCAGGCTGGAGTGCAGTGGTGCGATCTCAGCTCACTGCAACCTCCACCTCCGGGGTTCGAGCAATTCTCCTGCCTCAGCCTTCCGAGTAGCTGGAATTACAGGTGTGCATCACCATGCCTGGCTAATTTTTGTATTTTTAGTAGAGACGGGGTTCACCATATTGGCTGGGCTGGTCTCGAACTCCTGGCCTCAAGCGATCTGCCTGCCTCGGCCTCCCAAAGTGCTGAGATTACAGGCATGAGCCACCATTCCCAGACAGAAGTTAACTTCTTTTTTTTTTTTTTTTTTTTTGAGATGGAGTCTTGCTCTGTCACCCAGGCTAGAATGCAGTGGCGTGATGTCAGCTCACTGCAACCTCCGCCTCCCAGGTTCAAGTGATTCTCCTGCCTCAGCCTCCCAAGTAGCTGGGATTACAGGCGCCCACCACCGCACCCGGCTAATTTTTGTATTTTTAGTAGAGACGGGGTTTCACCGTCTTGGCCAGGCTGGTCTCAAACTCCTGACCTCAGGTGATCCACCCGCCTCGGCCTCCCAAAGTGCTGGGATTACAGGCGTGAGCCATCGCGCCCAGCCCAGAAGTTAACTTCTAAACAGTACTGGCAGAGCTGAGGGAACGAGCCCTGCAGATGTGAGAAGGAAGGACGTTCTAGGCAGTGGGAACTGCCAGTTCAAAGGTCTCGTGGTGCAAATGTCTCTGGAAACCAGCATGGCCGCAGCACCGTGACCAGGAGGAAGAGTGGGAGGCGATGAGGTCAGAGAGACCAAGGAGAGGCGGAGCATGGGGGCCTTGTCAGCCATTGCTGAGGCTTTGGTTTTTACTCTGAGTCAACTGGGAGGCATTGGAGGGTTTGAACAGAGGGTCCTGGCTCTGGTGGGGAAACAGGAAGTAGGATTTATTGGTAGGAGTGAGTAAGGAGGGGTCAGCACAGGGGAAGCCCTCAGAAGCTCACCCAGGAGGCCACAACTGGGGCTGCGTTTGACGCCCCCAGCCATGCCAGATGAGCTGCTTCTCAGCCACCATGTGGGATCGATTTCTTCCACACTGAACTTGGTCAAGGCCCGCTGCTTTGTGCTGTGGATCTTCTGGCAGCCAGGGAACTTAGACTTGGCCCTGCATATGGCCTCAATCACACGCTCATGGTTCTGCTCTTAGTACGGATAGACACAATGACCTGGCCAACATAAACCCTGGCTGTCACACCCTGGGGCTTTCCAAGGGCACCCCGAATACTTGCCTGGTGCCTAGACCACAGACAGCACGAGGTCAGAGACACAAATGTCCTGTGGAAAGAATTGTCTCCAACGTTCCTTAGGGCAACCCATGTAAGAAACAGACTGTGTGGCCGGGTGTGGTGGCTCACGCCTATAATCCCAGCACTTTGGGAGGCCAAGGTGGGTGGATCACCTGAGGTCAGGAGTTCAAGACCAGCCTGGCCAACATGAAGAAACCCTGTCTCTACTAAAAATACAAAAATTAGCCGGGCATGGTAGCGGGCGCCTGTAATCCCAGCTACTTGGGAGGCTGAGGCAGGAGAATTGCTTGAACCCCGGAGGCAGAGGTTGCAGTGAGCCGAGATTACACCACTATACTCCAGCCTGGGCAACAAGAGCAAAAATCTGTCTCAAAAAAAAAAAAAAAAGAGAAAGAAAGAAACAGACTGTGTACTTTACTGAGGAGGCTGCTGTTTGCAACCACTGCACCCTACAAGGTCACTATTTTTTTTAAGAGACAGGGTCTCACTCTGTTGCCCAGGCTAGATGGCAGTGGCATAATCATCGCTCACTGCAGCCTTGACCTCCTGGGCTCAAGCAATCCTCCTGCCTCAGCCTCCCAAGTAGCAGGGACAGGCGTGCACCACCACACACGGCTAATATTTTAATTTTTTGTAGCGACAGTCTGGCTATGTTGCCCAGGCTGGTCTCAAACTCCTGGACTCAAGCAATCTTCCTGCCTCAGCCTCCCAAAGTCCTGGGATTACAGGCATGAGACAGTTGCACCCAACCAACTTTTTAAAAGGCTCTCTCTGGCTGCTGCTTGGTGCCCAGATCATAGGTTGCAGAGGGAGGCCAATGAGGAGGCTGATGCCATCATCGCAATGAGAGGTGGTCATGACTTGGACTAGGTGGCAGCAGTGGTAAAAAGAGACTGGATTCTGGAGATATTTTGAAAGTAGAGCCAAAAATGAGACTTAAGGCAGGGGCAGTGGCTCACGCCTGTAATCCCAGCACTTTGGGAGGCCGAGGTGGGTGGGTCACTTCAAGCCAGGAGTTTAAGACCAGCCTGACCAACATGGTGAAACCCTGTCTCTACTAAAAATACAAAAATTAGCCAGGCGTGGTGGTTCATGCTTGTAGTCCCAGCTGCTCGGGAGGCTGAGGCAGGAGAATCTCTTGAACCCAAGAGGTGGAGGTTGCAGTGAGTTGAGATCATGCCACTGCACTCTAGCCTGGGTGACAGAGTGAGACTCCGTTTCAAAAAAAAAAAAAAGAGAGAGAGAGACTTAAGACAGATTCAGCATCAGGAGTGATGGAGAGGAGTGAGGCTACCTCCCGGGGTTTGGTCTGAGCCACCGAAGGGTCGCAGAGAGCTGGGTCAGGCCGGGAAGGGGGTCTCTGCCTATCCCTGCAGATGTCACCTCCCGAGGCTGGACTACAGGGGTCCACACTTGGGCTTGGGGAGTACAGACTTGGGGAGGAAGGGATCAGGCTGAAATTCAGACTTGTGAAGGTTGAAATGCCAGTAGAAAATCAAGTAGAAGATAAATCCAAGGAGAGGCGTGGACTGGAGTCCCACACTGGGGAGGCATTGGCTTGTCAATGGCATCCCGCATGGCCAGAGCGGATGAGGGGGCAGAGTGAGGCATCTGCGGACGGTCCCTGTGCAGCAGCAGCAAGAAGCTTAGCAGGGAGGGCAAGGACCAGTCAGGGAAACAGGGCAGAGCAGCCAGCCGGGGAAGGAGGCCCAGGAGGGTCGGTGACCTGGAAACTAGCTGCTAACACAGCAGCTCAGATGAGAGCTGAAAAACAAGGACGTGGCAATGTGCGGAGGTCATTAGGGACCTTGGCAAGGACAGTCAGCGTGAGGGGTGGCAGAGTCTGATGGGAAAGGCTTGAGGAATTGGAGGAGCGGAATTAGACGCTTGAGAAGAGACAGCTTCTTCAAGGAGTTTTGCCGGAGTGGGGTCAAGGGAAGGGGCGTGTGTGCATGTGTACATGCCTGCTAGGAGAACATGCTTGCATGCATGTAGAAGGCAAGAGCCGGTGCTGCAGGAGAGGGTGGCATTGCTGGAGACCCCATTGCATAGGGGTGGGGGCCAGCACCTGCAGGCATGGGGAGCCGGGCGGGGGGGCTCAGTGGTCACCTGAGGCTACCTGCAGGATCTACAGGTGCAGAGGCAGGGAGGGGTGGATGAGGCAGCAGCTTGGCCCCCTCAGTGTCCTCCTAGCAGAGATACCATGTGCACCAAGCGTCTCCACCATTCCTACCTGGCCTGCAAGTGATTTAATAAGACAGGGGCAGCCGGACATGTGGCTCATGCCTATAATCCCAGCACTTTGGGAGGCTGAGGCGGGTGGATCACCTCAGGTCAGGAGTTCGAGACCAGCCTGGCCAACGTGACGAAACTCTGTCTCCACTAAAAATACAAAAATTAGCCAGGCATGGTGGTGCATGCCTGTAATCCCAGCTGCTTGAGAGGCTGAGGCAGGAGAATCACTTGAACCTGGGAGAGAGAGGTTGCAGAGAGCCGAGATCATACCATTGCACTCTAGCCTGGGTGACGAGTGAAACTCCGTCTCAAAAGAAATAAAAAATAAAAAGACAGGGGCCCCTCGCGCCTTCAGGAAAACCGTAGGTACAACACCGCTGGCCTCGCTATGATAAGTCTCTGCATTTAATCCTTCTGCAGTCAGAAATCATGCCTAGACTTTTTTTGGGCATGGTGCAGAGAGGGACAGGGTCTTGCTCTGTCACCCAGCCCAGAGTGCAGTGGTGCAATCGTAGCTCTCTGCAGCCTGGAACTCCTGGACTCAAGCGATCCTCCCGCCTTAGCCTCCTGAGTAGCTGGGACCACAGGTGCACACCACGATGCCCGGCTAAGTTTTGTATTTTTCTGTAGAGATGACGTTTTGCCATGTTGCCCGTGCTGGTCTCAAACACCTGAGCTCCAGCGATGCTACCACCTCTGCCTCCCAAAGTGCTGGATTCCAGCCGTGAGCCACCGCACCGGGCCCTCCTGAAGTCTTGACCTTAAAGATGCTTTGATTCCCTCCTCCCCTCTGTGAGGTGCCCCCTCTAGGATGTCTTTGTGGGTTCTCCCAGAGGATGAGGTCCCAGTCTTTCCTGAGGGGAAGGGGACCGCCTTGGGCCCTTGCCCCACAGACTCCTTTCCTGAGCCCCTTTCCCTGTCTTATGCTCACTTATCCACCCGTCGCCTGTCATCCCTCTCTCCCCTAAACAAAATCTGTCCCTCTCTCCTGGGTTTCTGGGTTGCAGATGGTCCATTCCACACACTCTATGCTTCTCAAGATCCCCTCTCGGGCACACGTTACTGCTCTTCCACCACTTCTGCCCATCGGGCTGTGCCTTGCAGCCCTGCATGCCCCCACCACCTCGACGACAACACCTTCGCCTCGCTCAGCCTCTCTGTAGCTTCTGACCCCCTGACCCTCCGTATTCATTGACCCTCCTGCCTCATCTTGGTGCCTTCACATGCATCCTCCTGCTGTCTCCCCTGCCTCCTGCCGCTTCTTCTCAGGGTCTTTGTGGGACCCCCTTTGTGGATCACCCCCTGAAGCTCTGGCCACCTCACAGCAGCACTGTCTCAGGACCTGTCCACCACCCCTGATTTTCTGTATGAGCTGTTCTTGCATTGCTATAGAGAAATACCTGAGGCTGTGTAATTTATCAAGAAAAGGGGTTTCTTTGGCTCATGGTTCTGCAGGCTGTACCAGAAGCGTGGCGCTGGTGTCGGTTTGGCTTCTGGGGAGGCGTTGGAGGCTTTACTCATGGTGGAAGGCGAAGTGGGAGCAGGTGTGAGACATGGCGAGGCCAGGAGGAAGAGAGAGAGAATGGGGGTGGGGGAGGTGCCACGCTCCTTAAACAACCAGATCCCTATCTCAGAGACAGCACCGCGCCACAAGGGACCCGCCCTGTCCCCCAAACACCTCCCACCAGGCCCCACTTCCAACACTGGGGATTAATTACTTTTTTTTTTTTTTTTGAGACAGGGTCTCACTCTGTCACCCAAGCAAGAGTGCAGTGGTGTGATCACAGCTCACTGCAACCTCTGCCTCCTGGGCTCAGGTGATCCTCCCATCTCAGCCTCCCTAGTAGCTGGGACTACAGCTACACCACCACACCCAGCTAATTTTTTGTGTGGGTTTTTTTGTTTGTTTGTTTGTTTGTTTGTGTAGAGACAGGGTTTTTCCATGTTACCCAGGCTGGTCTCGAATTCCTGGGCTCCAGTGATCCTCCCTCCTCAGCCTCCCAAAGTGCTGGAATTATAGGCAAGAGCCACTGCACCTTGCTTGATTACATTTCAACATGAGATGTGGACAGGAATGAATATCCAAACTATATAATTCCACCCCACCCCCTCACGCAAATCTCATGTCCTTCTCACATTGCAAAATACAATCATGCCTTTCCAACAGTACCCCAAAGTCTTTTTTTTTTTTTTAGATGGAGTTTCACTCTTGTTGCCCAGGCTGGAGTACAATGGTGCCATCTCAGCTCACTGTAACCTCCGCCTCCCAGGTTCAAGCCATTCTCCTGCCTCAGCCTCCCAAATAGCTGGGATTACAGGCACCCGCCACCATGCCTGGCTAATTTTTTTTTTTTTTTTTTTTTTTTTTTGTATTTTTAGTAGAGACGAGTTTTCGCCATGTTGGCCAGGCTGGTCTCAAACTCCTGACCTCAGGTGATCTGCCCGCCTCGGCCTCTCAAAGTGCTGGGATTACAGGCGTGAGCCACCACGCCCACCCCCACAGTCTTAACTCATTACAGCATTTTGGTCACAACCATCGAACAAGTCTCTAAGAAGTTCCAAACTTTCCCTCATCTTACTGTCTTCTTCCAAGCCCCCCAAACGCTTCCAAGCCCTGACCGTTGGGGCCCTAGATCTCCTCAACCGGCATATCCAGCCTCAGGTCCACAGGTCCAAACCCCACCACACACATGCCCTTAGCTGTTCACAAGCACCTTCGTGCTTACCAGAACCGAGCCAGCCAGCTGTCCACCCCTTCCCCCACAGGGGGCCAGGCCCGGGCCTCCCCACCTGGGTTCTGTACAGCGATGGGGTCCACAGCTCTCTCTCCAGCTCCTTCTGTGGCCTCGCCCCAGAGCCCTGTACTCCAGAGGTTGAAGAACTTGCCGAAGGTCGTGAAATTCATAAAAGGCAGGGCCAGAATGCAAGCCCCGTTCTGGACTTGACATCAAGTGGCCACCAGAGATGTCACCCCAGCTTCCCCACATGCGTGTTCCAGCCTCCAGCAGAGAAGGCAGGGTGAGGCAGCCGGTGGGGGATAGGGGACCCTCCCGTGGCCGGTGAGGCCCTGTCCTTCTCTAAGTACATCTAACTGAGGCCCCTCTCTGGGGGAAGCCCGCACAGCCAGTCTCCTGGCCTTCGCTTCCTCCCAGCGTGGAGTGACAGTTTCAAAGCACAGCTCTGGTTGCTGCTGGGATCCAGCTGGGCTCTGGGACAGTGTCCAGATCCTGTCCCCTGCAGCCTCCAGTTCTCTGTCCACCCCCCTCTACCCACAGCCTTCCCTCCAGTCTCACCATCTGCCAGCCTCTGCTGCCTTGTCTTACCCAGCCTGTTCTCTCTGCCTCACGAGCAGCCATCCCCCAATTCTGCTGCCCGTGCAACTGGCCTGTGCTCCTATCACCCCAAGCCACCTCTTCAGGAATGGCCTCCCCCAACTACTCAGCCCTGCACCCTCAGATCCCCTCAGGAGCTAACCCAGTGCCCAGAGCATCTGCAGCAGCACCAATGGCCAGGCCTCCAGGCCAGCTTAACACATGGGCCTTTTCCAGGATAGCGGGCCACCAGCTGGGAACTGGGGCAGCCTAGGATAGAGGGTTTGCAGCCAGGGTGCTCACACCTGCACAGAATGTCACCTATATACACGGCAGGACTGTGTGCCCACCCCTGCAGTAGCAGACACAGGAACAAGTGCACGGGGACCAGGCCCACGCACCCCATCATCTCCCTGGTGCCCACGGATGGTGCTGGGAGCTGCAAGTTGCTGCCACCCCAGGCACCTGACCAAGACCACACTGGGGTGGTCACAGACTGGGGGCAGATAAAACAGGCAGTGCAAGGAATCATCTCAGCAGCTTTTTATCCACCCCTCTTGCCAGGCGCACACCTCCAGGGAAAAGGGCTCACTCTGGCCGGGCAAAAGTCACCTCTGCAAAGGTTCTCCATCTCAGCCCTGTCTCTCTGTCCCCCAGGCCCTCATCCCTGAGGTGGAATGTGGCTTCCCTGAGCCTTGTTGGAGCTTAACACCCTCTTTTTATCCCAGGAGTCTGTCCCCATGGTCCCAGCACGGTTCTTGGATGTGCTCCTGTTTGTGGCCAAACTGAAGCATCCCCTCCCTTGGTCCAGGACCTTCACCTCTATTAATGTGACCCAAGGCCCCATTAGCTTTCTGGTGGTTTCCTCTCCCTACATCTCACAACCGCTGTCCACCTCCCATCCTAAGCATCAGTGGCCGGCTCTGCCATCACATCCCACAGGCCAGGACCCAAGGACTCTGTACTCAGGCCAGGAGGGCATGGTATTTATTGTCTCTCTGGACCTCTCCCCTTTGGGGTCTCCTTAAAGTCCCTGCAGGTGGCCCAGGGCCAGCCCCAACCCTGCCCCCGACAGTCCTCCCTCCAAGGCCGGGTCCTGCCTTCAGGTCCTGCCTCTTCCCTCATCCCCTCCTCACTTCCGCAGATACCACCTTCCTGCCAGGGACCCAGGGGCTCAGTGAATGTCTGAAGGAAGAAATCCATTTAGGGGCCCAGTGCGGTGGCTCACGCCTGTAATCCCAGCACATTGGGAGGTTGAGGCGGACAGATCACTTGAGGTTGAGACCAACCTGGACAACATTGCTAAACCCCGTCTCTACTAAAAATACAAAAATTAACTGGGCACGGTGGCAGGTGCCTGTAATCCCAGCTACTCAGGAGGTTGAGGCAGGAAAATTGCTTGAACCTTGGAGGCGGAGGTTGCAGTGAGCCGAGATGGAGCCACTGCACTCCAGCCTGGGTGACTGAGTGAGACTCTGTCTCAATAAAATAAAATAAAATAAATCCATTCGGGGCCTGAACGAGGCAAGACTCTGGTGTGGGCAAGGGCTTAGACAGAGCTGGGGGTGGATGCCTTGGGTTTGGTCCCAGGTCGGGAAGCCTCCGTTCTTTGACTGTAAAATGTGAATCGTCTTTTCTGACTCATCTATAAGGACTTGGTGTGCAGTGGGAACCCAGGAGCATGTGGGGGTGAGGCTGGGCTGCCCCATCCTGGCCCAGGACACTGAGCCCAGCCAGGGCAGGTATGACAGCCAGTCAGCAGGCCGCGCAGTCAGGGATGAGTCCACGGAGGAGGCCGCACATACCATTTCCCTGGCACTGCCCACAGCCTGTGGCCTTTGTGCATTTCTGAGGCCACAGTGCCCCCTGGCGGCTCTGCAGCCTACCCCAAAGGACAGCGTCCTGGGTCTCAGGCCTCAGTCTCCCTCTCTGCGGCCCCAACAGCTCACCCTAAACAAGGTTTATTGTTACCATGTTACATGTCACCATTTGGGACCAGAAAGGGGGATCCAGTGGCCCTGAGCCGCACAGTCAACCAGAAACAGGGCCAAACCTCACCCTCAGGGCTGCCTGGCTCCTGGGTCACTGAAGTCCTGCCTGGCAATGCGTGCTTGGGTCTGGGTCCCTTCCCCGACGTCTCTCACCCTCCTGCAGGGCAGGAAAGTCACAGTTTGGATGCTTTGTTATAAAGATGACCCTGGCAACTGGAGGAGGGAGAGACAGACAGGGCTGTGGGTCGGGGGACTCCTTGGGGACCACGCCGCCCCAACCACTGCAGCTGGAGCCTCTGTTGGGGGCGGGACCAAGCACCTCTGTTGTCAGCCCAGAGGTGGCACCCCTACGCGCCCCACTGCACCCCCGCGGCTTTCTCTGCCTCTCCTACCCCCAGGCTTCCCACTGGACATTATCCCAGAACATCAGCTAGGAAGCAACTTGAGCCTCCTTGCCCCTGCCTGACAAGCAAAGTGAGACCCAGAGAGGGAAAGGGGCTGGCCATGGCCCCCCAAACAGCCGTGGGCAGAGCCACATTGCACCAGTTTCTCCTAATCCCTGACCTGAGCTCCTTCTCCTACCCAGGGGATTTCATCAATCCAGAGAGTGCTTGGGGCCAGGAGTGCCTCTGACAGTCAGGGAGGGCTTCCTGGAGGAGGCCCTAGGTCTAATGGGGTCTTCTAGGCAGTGGTGAGTTGGGAGGGAATAGCCAGCACTCTCACAGCATCCAGGCAGCCCTGCTTCCAGACCGTGGGTTGGAGAGGCAGAACCAGGGGAGGGCACCAAGGGTCCCACCAGGCTCCCTCTGACGGCCATGTCTTCCTTTGGCCACAGGACGCTGTGCGGAGCTGCAAGTCCGTATCACTGAGGCTGTGGCCACAGCCACTGAGCAGAGAGAGCTGATCGCCCGCCTGGAGCAAGACCTGAGCATCATTCAGTCCATCCAGCGGCCCGATGCCGAGGTGAGCCCACCCCCCTGCCCCATGCCCATCTCGCTACCTGCCCAACTGACTTAGCCTCTGCAAACACTGACTTCCCAGATTAGCCTGTGTCTCAGGCAGCTGGTGACAACCCAGAAGGGCTGTCACCTAAAACCATTGGGTTCTCCCTGCTTACTCCATGAATACCACCCTGCCTCCGATTTGGGGTGACAGGCCATGGGGCAGAGGCCACAGGGCTTCCTAGCGGTAGCACAGAGGCCCGTCTTTCCAGGCACTGCCCTGAGAGCAGAGGCAGAGGCAAGGCCAGGACCATGCACCCATCTCCCAGCTAAAGGACCTGGAGCCCAGAGATCACAGCAGGCTGGGACATAAACAGCCCAGGGAGGGCATCTCCTCGCCCACCTCCCATTCTATAGAGTCCACAGTAGGACTCCGGGAGAGAAGTCTGGGCTGTCCCAGGTCACGTGGCAGGCTGGTTGCAGGGCCAGGGAGGCCCAGGTGTCTGATGCATGTCAAAGCTGAGTGGCTTCGAGGAGAGCTGCACTGCTGCTGAACTCTGGCCTCAGGAGTGACTCAGGGCCCAGCCGTCTCTTCTTTGGTAGCTCATGCCACGTGTCCAGGTCCGGGCCCTCCTGCAGCCAGCCTGCACCCTGGATGGCCCCACCCACTCCTTGCCACACCCACCCTGCCATTTGCCTTGGCCATGCTGAAAGGGAATATTCCGTGCCCATTGTGCGGAGGCACCTCCTCATCGCTTCCTGTCACCTGCAGGGTGCCGCTGAGCACCGCCTGGAGAAGATCCCAGAGCCCATCAAAGAGGCCACTGCCCTATTCTACGGTAAGGAGAGGCCTGACCCATGGGAGGAGGGAGGAGGAGGGAAGAGGAGACAGGTGATACCGCCTGAGAACACAGATCCCCAAAGAGTAGTCCCTTCCTCTAAGAAGGTCAGGCCCCCACGCCTGCAATGCAGCAGCAACCTTCAAAGGGTCGGGTAAGGCTAGGTGTGGTGGCACACACCTATAGTCCCAGCTACTTTGGAGGCTGAGGTGGGAGGATTGCCTGAGCCCAGGAATTGGAGGCTGCAGTGAGCTATGATGGTGCCACTGCACTCCAGCCTGGGCGACAGACCGAGACCCTGTCTCTAAAAAACAAAAAGGTGAATGAGCCCTCAACCTGCCTTTCTGGATCTTAGACTGACACCCCCCACCTTGGGGCCCTGACCCTTCAGCCCTGCCGGTGGCCTGTGAAAGGCTGGTGAATGGTGGTCAGCCAGGCCTCACTGCCAAAGTGCAGCCGGAGGTCCATGCAGTGAGGGGAAGGCAGCCTCCTTGGGTATTGAGGACAGAACCTGAGGCTGCTGGACTGGGATACTGGGGGTGTGCCCATGCCTCCCCAGTTCCCCTCCTGCCCCTTTGCTTCCCCAGGGGATATAGGCCTAGTCTGACAGCTGCAAGGGTCTCAGATTCAAGGACAGAGTGACTGGGAGGGGAGTTCTGGGCCTGGCCCTCTGACAGCGCAGACGGGGGTGCTGGGCCCTTCCCCAGAGTGCGTATTGTCAGGTCAGCCCCTGCCATCCATTCTCACGCTCCCCGGTTCCCCTGGCTGTCCCCTCCCCTTCCCCGACCTGCCCAGCACCAGGGAGTCAGACACCATGTGGCTTCTACCCCATGGCATTTGGCAGAAATCCCCCAGGGCTGGGGGACCCACCCCAAAGGGCCGCCTGCTGGGTTCCACCTCCTGCCACCCCCCAAGCCACCCTCCTCTACCTGCTAGGACCTGCAGCACCAGCCAGCGGTGCCCTCCCAGAGGGCCAGGTGGATTCACTGCTTTCCATCATCTCCAGCCAGAGGGAGCGCTTCCGTGCCCGGAACCAGGAGCTTGAGGCCGTGAGTCACATCCTTCTCTCCCTGATGCTCCTTGGGCCCAAGGACACAGTTGGGGAACACACAGGCTTTCAGGAGAGAGATGCGGCACAGACCGTAAACCTCAGGGGGAAGAGATTTGTTCTGTGCAGTCAGGGAGGGCTTCCTGGAGGAGGTCATGCCACACTGGGCTTTGAAAGAAGACTCAGATGCTCACAGTAGAAGAGACACGGGGGCCAGTGAGCCAGAAGGGAGCATAGATCATTCCAGGTGAAACAAGTCGCCAGGCAAGTGCCCTCTTGCCAGGCTGGGGGGTGTGGCCTTCAATCTGCAGGGAGGGGCACCAAGGAAGGATTTAAGCCAGGCAGTGGCACTGCAAGAATGCAGGGTGAGCCAGGTGCGGTGGCTCACACCTGTAATCCCAACACTTTGGGAGGCTGACGCAAGTGGATCACTTGAGGTTGGGAGTTTGAGACCAGCCTGGCCAACATGGTGAAACCCTGTCTCTACTAAAAATACAAAAATTAGCCGGGCATGGTGGCGGGCACCTGTAGTCCCAGCTACTTGGGAGGCTGAGGCAGGAGGATCGCTTGAATCTGGGAGGTAGAGGTTGCAGTGAGTTGATGAGATCGTGCCACTGCACTCCAGCCTGTGTGACAGAGCAAGACTCCATCTCAAAAAAAAAAAAAAAATCCTTCCTTTTTAAGGCTGAATAATATTTTATTGTGCATATAGACCACATTTTGTTTATCCATTCACCTATTCATTTACATTGCTTCCACCTTTTGGCTGTGGCGAATAATTCTGCTGTGAACATGGGTGTATAAATATCTCTCCAAGTCTCTGCCTTCAATTCTTTTGGGTATCTACCCAGAAGTGGAATTACTAGATCCTATGGTAATTCTATGTTTAACGTTTTTAGAGGAAGCATCATACTGCCATATACTTTTTTGTACTGCTCAAGTTTTGGTTGTGTTTGTTTTTTGAGACGGAGTCCCGCTCTCTTGCCCAGGCTGGAGTGCAGTGGCACAATCCTGGCTCACTGCAACCTCCACCTCCTGGGTTCAAGCGATTCTTCTGCCTCAGCCTCCCAGATAGCTGAGATTACAGGCGTCTGCCATCACACCCAGCTAATTTTTGTATTTTTAGTAGAGACAGGGTTTCTCCATATTGGCCAGGCTGGTCTCGAACTCCTGACCTCAGGTGATCTGCCCACCTCAGCCTCCTAAAGTGCTGGGATTACAGGCGTGAGCCACCGCGCTGGCCACTGCTTGAATTTTGAATAGTGTGAAAGAAACACTTATTCAAGCATTTGAATAAATTGAAAACTGAGATTCCATTTCACGTTGCCTTTAGATTGGCAAATATTAAAACCACAGCGTGTGATTCCATGAATACGAACATTCGGTATAGGCAAATCCATAGAGACAAAAAAGAGACTGCCGGTTACCAGGCAGTAGGGGAGGAGGGAATGGGGAGTGACTGCTGGCAGGTTTGGGGTTTCTTATTGGGGTGATTTTAAATGTTCTGGAATTAGGTAGTGGGGATGGTTGCATAACATTGTGAATACAAATGACTGAACTGTACACTTTGAAATGCTGATGTTTATGTTACGGGTATTATATCTCAATAATAGTTTTTAAAAGGCTAATACCAATGACAAAAAAAAGTATGAAGAAATCTGACCAGGCATCGTGGCTCATGCCTGTAATCCCAGCACACTGGGAGGCCAAAGTGGGAAGATTGCTTGAGCCCAGGAGTTTGAGACCAGCCTGGGCAACGCAGTGAGACCCTGACTCTGCAAAAATAAAAAAGTAGCTGGGCATGGTGGTGTGAGCCTATAGTCCCAGCTACCTGGGAGGCTGAGATGGGAGGATCGCTTGAGTCAGGAGGCTGAGGCTGCAGTGAGCTCTGGTCATGCCACTTTATTCTAGCCTGGGTGATAGAGCAAGACCCTGTCTGTAAAATATACAGACAGGGGCCAGGCGCAGCAGCTCACGCCTATCATCCCAACACTTTGGGAGGCAGAGATGGGTGGATCACCTGAGATCAGGAGTTCGAGACCAGCCTGAACAAAATGGTAAAACCCTGTCTTTACTAAATACAAAAAAACTAGCCAGGCATGGTGGCACATGCCTGTAATCCCAGCTACTTGGGAGGCTGAGGCAGGAGAATCGCTTGAACCCGGGAGGCAGAGGTTGCAGTGAGCTGAGACTGATTGTGTCGTTGCACTCCAGCCTGGGCAACAAGAGCGAAACTCCGTATCAAAAAAATAATAAAAATAAAAATAAAAAATAAAATAAAATATATAGACAGGGTCTTGCTCTGTCATATATTAAGGTTGATGCAAATGTAATCATGGTGTTTGCCATTACTTTTAAGGGCAAAAACCACGATTACATTTGCACCAACATAATACATATGAAGAAACCTGACCCAAGATCCCTGACTTCTGCCTGTGGTGGGGCCACAGTGGGGGAAGGGGCAGCTTTACAGAGTCAGGCAGGTCAAGGAGAAGGCTGTGGGCACAGAAGGGGCTCCAGGTAGACGGAGCAGCACCTGTGCCAGCACGGAGGCCTCTCCCCCACCCCTTTCCTTCCCCCTCCCCCCACAGGAGAACCGCCTGGCCCAGCACACCCTCCAGGCCCTGCAGAGTGAGCTGGACAGCCTGCGCGCCGACAACATCAAGCTATTTGAGAAGATCAAGTTCCTGCAGAGCTACCCTGGCCGGGTGAGGGCCCTCCCCTGGCCTCAGCTCCAGGTGGACCAGGCAGGGAGAGAGGCCGATCAGGGCTCTGGAGATGGGAGGGTCGGGGACCAAGACCTGCTGGGCAGCACTGGGCCCCAGAGGCCCCCTGAGGCCTTCCGACATCTCCCCACCCACCCACCTGCCTGCTAGCTGCCCTCCCTAAGCCGGGAGAAGCTCACAGAGTGGAGCCCCTGTCCAGATTCATTCATAAAAACTGGCCAGAAGGACCAGGCACAGTGGCTCATGCCTGTCATCCCACCACTGTGGGAGGCCGAGGCAGGAGAATTGCCTGAGCTCAGAAGTTCAAGACCAGCCTGGCCAACATGGTGAAACCCCGTCTCTACTAAAAATACAAAAAAAGTATCCGGGCATGGTGGTGCACACCTGTAGTCCCAGCTACTCAGGAGGCTGAGGCAGGAGAATCGCTGGAACCTAGGAGGCGGAGGTTTCAGTGAGCCAAGATCACACCACTGCACTCCAGCCTGGGCAACAAGAGCGAAACTCCATCTCAAAAATAAAATAAAATAAAATAATGAAATGAAATGAAATGAAAAATAAAATAATAATAAATAAAATAAAATAAAATAGAAAAGAAAATACTAGCCAGAAGGGCCAGGCACAGTGGCTCATGCCTGTAATCCCAGCACCGTGAGAGGCCGAGGCGGGTGGAGTTTGAGACCAGCCTGGCCGACATAGTGAAACCCCATCTCTACTGAAAATACAAAAATTAGCCAGGCATCGTGGCACGTGCCTGTAGTCCCAGCTACTCAGGAGGCTGAGGTGGGAGGATCACTTGAGCCCAGGAGGTACAGGCTGCAGTGAGCTGAGATCCAGCCACTACACTCCAGCCCAGGTGACAGAGCAAGACCCTGCCTCCAAAAAATAAAAATAAATAGGCTGGGCATGGTGGCTCAGGCCTGTAATCCCAGCGGTTTGGGAGGCTGAGGCGGGCGGATCATTTGAGGTCAGGAGTTCCAGACCAGCCTGGCCAACATAGTGAAACCCCATCTCTACTAAAAATATAAAAATTAGCTGGGCGTGGTGTCATGCACCTGTAATCTCAGCTACTCAGGTGGCTAAGGCAGGAGAATCGCTTGAACCTAAGAGGTGGAGATTGCAGTGAGCCGAGGTCACACCATTGCACTCCAGCCTGGGCGACAGAGCGAAACTCTGTCTCAAATAAATAAATAAGCAATAATAAAAAATGTAAACAGAATTTGGTCCACACTCCAAAAAGCAACCAAGAGAGTGGATCAGAAACTCACTTGCCGAGTTTTTCTGGGCTAGGGAGGCCTGTGCGTGGCTTCTCTCAGCCCCCAGGCCTCCCAGGGACCACCCCGTGCCAGGAAACCCTTTCTATGAGTGAGAGAAGAGCGTGGGGCATAGTGGGGCAGGGATTCACCTCTCCCTGTTCCTTTGGGGCCCAGCAGCCCCCAGCCCTGTCCCCACCCATCAGAGCCGCTCCTTGGCCACCAGAGGGCACTCAGACTCTGCAAACCAGCTTGGCTCTGGGTGGCCAGCTGGGGGGCGTCTCCTCTCCCAGCTGCCTGCCTGCCCGCATGACCACCCCACACTCCCAGCAAACCCACCTTCCTGCAGCTGCGCCCGGCCCTGCCTGGGCCTCAGTTCCCCATCTGTGCCCGGAGGCACTGTGGCCCTGACCCCATGGGTAACTCCATGCCCCTGTGGCAGGAGGCACCAGCCACATTCACGTTGTCACCCCAGCACCCTCTCCTCCCGCCTCTGGGATCTAGGGCTCCCTCCCCCACTTCCCTTTTTTGCAGATGAGGAAACTGAGGCTTCCCTGGGCTCCTGCCCTTCCCGCTGGGCCCCAAGGCACTGACTGGTTCTCTTCCCCACCCTGTCTGTGCAGGGCAGCGGCAGTGATGACACGGAGCTGCGGTACTCGTCCCAGTACGAGGAGCGCCTGGACCCCTTCTCCTCCTTCAGCAAGCGGGTTCGTGAGCCCAGCCTGGGCAGGGGAGGGGAGGGGCATCAGCCCAGGGAAGCCCAGGGGTCCCCCCATCACCTGGCCCCCATCCCTGAGCACTCGGCCTTCCCTGGCTCCCCTCCACCTGCCCTCGTCTGGGTGCTCTCGGCCAGCCTTGCCATGCCAGCCCTGTACACCCTGGCCCCTCAGGCCAGGAGCCCCCCCAAGACAGCCTCCCCACCGCTTCAGTGCAATGTAGGCCCAGGGCCCATTCAGGAACACCTGCCGATGGCTACCTGAGGGTGTGTGGCAGTGACCGGGTTAACCTGGAGTGCATTTGCGGGACAGGCAGACAAGGAAAAACCAGTTACAGCTCCCAGAGTCGGGCGATCCATTGTGGGGACCCCACCCCACAACTCCCCTCCCCCACCCAGACTGCAGAAGTTCTGCCCGTGGAGAACTTTCCCATGGGCAGAATGGACGGCTGCAGAGGCGGGGAGGGGCTCTCACAGATGTCAGGGGAGTCCAGAATGTCACAATGAGTAGACTGTGCACCCAGGGAAGCCCCTGGCAGCACCCTGGCAGCCCCCTGGGGGTCTGCAAGAACAGCGGGCAGGGTGTCCTGTGGCTGGCCAGGCCCTGCTCTCTGCCACAAGCCAGGGCCTGTGAGGTCCTTTGGGGTCCTTTCCTGATTGTCCCTCCCTGTGCAGGAGCGGCAGAGGAAGTACCTGAGCTTGAGTCCCTGGGACAAGGCCACCCTCAGCATGGTGAGTCCCTGCCCCTACCCACCCCCTCCCTGGACAGGCCTGAGCCTCTGTCTCCAGGCACCTCTTCACCTGCCCTGCAGCCCAGGCTGGAGGAGCCGCCTGCCCTGCCAAGAGTGGCTGTGTGATCTGGGACAGGGTCTCTCCCCTTCCCGGGCAGATCCTCTGAGAGCATGGTTCACAGCATGGTTCTGAACTGGGCTGTAGAGGGGGCATTCCTCAGAATTCCTGCAGCCTAGAGTCAGACATGGTGGCTCACACCTGTCATCCCAGCACTTTGGGAGGTGGGAGGATTGCTTGAGCCCAGGAGTTCGAGACCAGCCTGGGCAACACAGTAAGATCCTGTCTCTACAAAAAATAAAATTAGCCAGGCGCAGTGGTGTGCACCTGTAGTCCCAGCTACTCAGGAGGCTGACGGAGGAGGATCACTTGAGCCTAGGAAGTCAATGCTACAGTGAGCTGTGACCACTACATTCCAGCCTGGGCAACCTTGTCTCAAAAAAATGTTTTTAAAGAATTCCAGTGGCCGGGCACAGCAGCTCACGCCTGTAATCTCCGCACTTTGGGAGGCCAAGTTGGGCGGATCACCTGAGGTCTGGAGTTCGAGACCAGCCTGGCCAACATAGTGAAACCCTATCTCTAGTAAAAATACAAAAATTAGCTGGGCGTGGTGGCGCATGCCTCTAATCCCAGCTACTCAGGAGGCTGAGGCAGGAGAATCACTTGAACCCAGGAGGTGGAGGTTGCAGTGACCCAAGATCACACCACTGCACTCCAGCCTGGGTGACAGAGGGAGACTCCGTCTCAAAAAAAAAGAATTCCAGCAGCCCATGTCCCTGGCCCATAATGATGGAATAGGGGCCCCAGCTTCCTGTCCCTTCCCTCCCCTTGCCACCCTAGGGCCCTTTCTGTGAAGCCCAGGCAGCCCTGCAGGGGTGGGTGAGGCCGGCCCCATCCCCACTCACCCCCTCCTTGCTCCCAGGGGCGTCTGGTTCTCTCCAACAAGATGGCGCGCACCATCGGCTTCTTCTACACACTGTTCCTGCACTGCCTGGTCTTCCTGGTGAGTGTGCACACGGGCGGGCCAGAGGCACATTCACCACCCCCAGCCCTGACCTCCAGGGCAGCAGGGGCCTGTTACGGTGGCCTGGCCCCTGGGCCTACCCCAAGCTGCATCTCTAGCTTGCGGCCACACCTCTCCCCTTCGAGAGCCTTGGCCCACCCCAGGGACGAGAAGGACCCACCCCATTGGGACCTCTGGCCAGGGCACCAGCCGGGCCGCTCCGTGAAAGAGGCCTGGCTGATCACATCTGGGACTGGTCCCGGACAGGCTTCATAGGAAGAAGGGATGGAGTGGGAAGGGAGCAGGTCTAATGAACTCCACCAAGGGACAGTCACGAAGACTGCACAGAGAAGGGGCGTCTTGAACTAACCTCCCCAGCTGTGGAGGTGGTGTTCTAGTTAGCGGATAAGGGCCTCCATGTCTGCCAAGTTGGGGGAGAAGAGGGGTGGAAGGCTGTGTCTCTGGAAGGATCCAGCCTTGGGGACTCCTGTCCCCAGCACAGTCAAGATGGCCCCTACAGAGCTAACCTGGGCTCAAGTTCTGACCCCAGGGTCCAGCGGCTCCTGGCTCTTCCAAGGGTTGGCCCACAGTATTAGAGGAGGTGCCTCCGTGTCTGGGCCCATCTGATCATCTGCAGAAACAGTGGGTGCAGGAACATGTCTAAGACCCACCCGCCCCGGAGTCTGGGGCTCGAGAACCTTTATGTTCCAGGCCAGGCCCAGGGGCCATGGGTGGGCTGCAGGGGTGGCCTTGAGGCGAACGGGCAGCTCACCGTGTCTCCACCTGGCCAGGTGCTCTACAAGCTGGCATGGAGCGAGAGCATGGAGAGGGACTGTGCCACCTTCTGCGCCAAGAAGTGAGGACCCCCACTTGGGCCCCCCCTCAGCCCCACAGCGAGCTCCCAGCACCCCCGCTACACCCCCGAGTTCCTGCCTCATGTCCCCCACTCCTTAGCCCTCCATCACAGCCCCCCATTCTGGCCCTCCCCCTACCCCTACTCCCGGTATCCACTACCCCCTAGCCCCACCCCATCACATGGTACACACCCCCCTTCCCCAATACACACACTCGGCCTCAGCAAAGCTTCCCATGTCCCCCAGGTTCGCTGACCACCTGCACAAGTTCCACGAGAATGACAACGGGGCTGCGGCTGGTGACTTGTGGCAGTGATACCCCGGGGCCTCCCCAGTGACAGTGACGGCTGCGCCTCCACCCCGACTGCTCAGTGCATCTAATCACTTAGACTCCCCTGAAGAATCCCCCATGGAAACTGCCCTTATCCGCTGTCCAGCAGCTGCCAGAGGCCCCAGGTCACCTCGGGTCCCCTTGAAAGAATGTCTCGGTCACATCAGGCCCGCTAGGTCCAGAGAGCGAGCCCCCAATGCCCGGCCAGGCTAAGCCGCAGAGACCCTCTCAGCCCCCACCTCAGGTTAGGGCTCTGCCCGCAGCCTGACCTCTAGCCCTGGTGGCAGAGGTCCCTCAGCTGCGAGGCTGATTGGGTGACCACCGATTCCAGCTGCGGTTAATCCAGCTTGGGCCTGTCTGCACTGCGATCCTCTTGGGCTCTCCTAGGATCCCCCCATGCCCCGTAAGAGGTGGAAGACGCTTCCTTCCAGGACAGCAGGCTTTGAGTCCAGCACCCCCAGCCTGCCTTTGCCACCGGCCCCACCCTGCAGAGTATATGAGGCTTGACAGAGTCTGCCCCCTCCCCCACTGCACCCCAAGAGAGAGAGCCCCAGCCAGCGGAACAGTTTCTATTACCCCCTCCCTGCCCCCAGACCCATATGATTTCTGCTTTCTTCTTTAGCAAGATATTCTGGTTTCTAGATAAGGAAGAGTCTCTAATGAGCCCCCGAGCCCCAGTCTCTTCAGACTCATGGATTGGTCTGAGGGGTCTGAACGTCTCCTAGCCAATCAGAACTGGCTGTGGACCACCCTAGCACGGCCACCTCTCAGGGCCACTGGCAGGCCTTCCTGAGTTGGATTTGTAGTTGCATATTTAGCTTTGCACATTTGAAATAAACCACGGTTGCAGCCACCCTGGTGCCCTGTGCTCTGGGACACTGGAGGGACTGGAGGCTGGTGGGGATGCCTGCGGTGCCACCCCTGGGAGCTGGGGCTGGCCTCACAGCTGGGCACACAGAACATTCCTCCCCCTCTTCTCATCTCCAGGAATTCCATGAGTACGTTCAGAGCTCTGCTGAAACCCAGATCCAGTGTCCAAGTGCTTTTGAGAGGACAAGTAGCACCATCAAAAAGGGAAACCCATTCCTTTATTCAAAAACCACCCGGGGCCAGGCACGGTGGGTCACACCTGTAATCCCAGCGCTTTGGGAGGCCGAGGCAGGTGGATCACTTGAGGTCAGGAGTTCGTGACCAGCCTGGCCAACATGGTGAAACCCCGTCTCTACCAAAAATACAAAAATTAGCTGGGCATGGTGGCGTATGCCTGTAATCCCAGCCACTCAGGAGGGTGAGGCAGGAGAATCGTTTGAACCCGGGAGGCGGAGGTTGCAGTGAGCTGAGATCGTGCCAGTGCACTCCAGCCTGGGAAACAGAGTGAGACTCCATCTCAAAAAAAAAAAAAAAAACCACCTGTCGGGCTGTGGTTGGGTGTATGACGTGTCTTGGTCCACGTCAGTTCCTGGGGAATCTCTGCTTCCCTTTCTGTGCTCCCCTTTCCCATGGGCCCCCGCCTGCCAGGGGCTGCAAAGCCCGTGCCCATCAATCCCCCTGAGCACCAGCCTCGCATGGGAACCCCCCGAGACACAGGTTCTGGGCCACCTCACCTCCAGCCCAGCCTCAGATAGAGGAGCGCATTCTCTGGGTCTGGAGTGGGTGCATTAACCCATTGTCCAGCTGTCACAAGACTGGCTGCAAACCCAGGTCCCCCACTGCAGCCCACCAGGCCAGGGTCCCCTGTGCTACCTCTGTCTCCATTTTAGTTCTGAACAGTCTAAAGCGTGTGTATCCAGGGGCCTTTCTTTGGGGTCCCAGTCCCAGCACCCCTCATCTCCCCCATGAGGACTTCTTCCAAGCCCCTCAAGCCTCCTGCCCTCAGGGACCCAGGATGGACCTTTCCTCCCTGACCCTCATTCCTATCCCCAGCGAGGTGACAGCTGCTCTTGGCCAACCACGCCCCCTCCACCCCCACAGCCACTTCCACATCTCCATCAGTTCCTCCTTGTGGGTCCGAGGCGCTCTGCCGCCGGCCCCTCCTCACTTCTTCCTCCCTGGGGATGGATCCAAGCTATTGTCCTGCCCATGGCTTCCCATCTCAGGACCCTCTCTGGCCGCTATCATCCCAGCAGTGGAGTTCAGCCCACTACTCTGAACCAGGTTAGTCCACCGCGGGTCAGGCTCTCCCCTCTCCCGGGAGGGTGGAGACCACAACCAGGCCATGTATGGAGCTTCCCTTTCTCCCACTCTCGGGCACCCCCTCCTCCCCCTTCCCGGCCTCATTCATAGGTGTCCTGGTTCCCAACCAGGCGTGCAGGCCTGTGTGCAGCTCCGATCGAGGGCTGGCCCACTGCCGAAGCTTTCATTAAAGTGTCTGCTGGCCTGGTCCTGAGGAGGGAACAGAGCCGAGATGTGGGGCAGGGAAGGGGTCTGCCTGTCTTCCGTGCCCCCGTGGAGGGCAGCACCGGGGTTTTGGGCAGCAGGCGAAGGCTCTGTCCCCTCCACCTTCAACTCTGGAAGCCCCACCTTTCCATCCCTAAGAAGGGTTTGATAAAAACCCTTGTCTGTAAATTAGAGATGGGAAATGGCTCTGGGAAAAGTCAGAGGTCAGTTTGGGCCCGGGAGGGCGACAGATGGAGGCAGCTCCGGCTGGCAAGGAGACCAGGACAGAACTGCCAGAGGTGGGGGCAGGGGACAAGGAGGGAGATGAGGGGAGAAGACACCCAGGGGTCCCCCCCGGCTATCTCCAGGAGCAAGACTACTCTCTTCTCTGAGCGGCCCTTTCCACACCTCTGCCCCCACCGAAGCCCTCCCTCCCCTCTCAGACCCCTTCCAGGCCTGCTGAGCCCCCTGCACCTCTTTCAGGAAGCCTCCCAGAGCCCCCGCGCCGTGCCCTCAGCACCAGGGGTCAGGCTACAAGTGCCCCGCAAAGCCCAGCGGGACTGTTTCCTCAGCCCCACTGGTCTCTGCCCTAACGCAGGCGAGTTCTGGAGCCAGGCAGGGGTGAGCAAGGTGCCAGGGTTGTGGCACCTCATCGCCCCTCTATGATCTCTGACACCTCTCCGGGTGGCATCAGGCCCCCATCACAGCGAAGGCTGGGTGGTGGGGGCACTGCCCTCAGGGGGGCCGTCCCGCCCTGTGGCCCGGGGGCGATTTCCCGCACCGGAGGGCTGCAGGGAGGGGGCGTGGTGGCGCCCTCGGGATTTATGAGAACCAGGCGTCGACTTCCTTCGTTGCGACATCCAGGCCTCCTCCAGGCTCCCATTGTCCCTGCTGCGGAGAGTCTGGCCACAGCGGCGGCTCCCGCGAAGCACCCGTCAGCGAGGGGCGCTTCGAGGGCGTCCGCGTCCCATACACCCGCCACGCAGGACATTCCCCCGGCCCCACGCTCCGCGCTCCCGGGGCCACCACCACCGCGGGCTCGAGGGGTGGCCTCCGCGAGGAGGAGTGGGAGTCCCGCGCCTGGCCTGGGGCCGGCTCGGCGACATGGGGACCCCCGCCCAGATGGGGCGACTCGGAGCCGGCTCCTAACCCCTCTCTCCGGGCCCCAGGACCGGGCAGTCTCGGCACCGCAGCTGCGGGGAGCCAGCAAGCACCGGCCACCGGCGCCGCTCGGGCTCCGCGGATGGCCGGGGGCGGGGCCTGAGCGGCGCAAGTGGGGGCGGGAGGAGGCGGGAGGGGGCGGGGCCAGGACGCGCGAGCGGGGCGGGGCCGGGGCTCGCGGCGGGGGCGGGGGCGGGGGCGGGGGCGGGGCCGGGGCCGGGAGGCGCGCGCCTCGCGGGCGGGGGGCGCGCCGCGCGGGGCTGGGCTCGGAGCGCGCGGAGCTCGGCTGCCAGAGAGCCGCGCGGGGGACGCGCCGGGACCGCGAGGAGCGCACGAGCCTTCGAGGCGGTGAACGAGGGAGGGAGCCCAGTCCGCCGCGGGCCATGAGCCACCGGGCCCGGGGAGCCCGGCCGCGGTCCGGGCAGCGCTCAGCCGGCGCCCCAGCCCGCTCGGCCGCAGCTGCGCGCCTGTAGGTATGGCCTCCTTATACCCAGTTCCTCGCTCCCTGGTCCTTCCCCCGGGACCCCTGTCTGTCCCCGGGGACGTGCGCTGTGTGCGCACCGCTGCCCGAAGGAGAGCGGCCGCACGCGCCTCGGTCCGCGCGTGTCGTCTTTGTGTGCGCGGGTGGGAGGGAGGAGGGCGCGCGAGGGAGGGGAGGCGCCCCCGGCTGGGATCTGCTCCCCGATCCCCATCCCGGGCGGGGCGGGGAGCCGCTGGAGGGGCCGAGCCGCCTCTGGAGCAGCTGCGTCGCCGCCCCCTGCTAGGGCCCCAGCCGGGTAGTGGGGCGAGAGCAGCCGGGCCCTTAGAGGAGGGGTCTCTGGTTGGGGGAGGGGGTGCCCAGGTCTCTTCCCTACGCTGGGAGCGCTGGGAGGGGGCGTCAACCTAGAATGAGGGTGAGGGCCACGGGATGGGATCGGGGAGGACCTCCTCCAGGCCACAGGCACGCCCTCCCTTTGGCCCAGGCCCCCCTTTCTCGACCCGCCCAGCCGGGGAGCTCCCCGGAGCCCCCGATTGCCGGGAGGATCGTGGAGGGTGCCCAAGAGGCCGGCGCCTTTAAGAAGGGGCGGGTTCGTGCCCTCCATTCAGGCCCTTGGGCCTTGGCCATTGATGAACCTGCGGGCAGCGCGGGCCGGAACCACGCCAGCCCAGCGGGCTGAGGCCGGGCAGAGGCAGGGACGCATCCTGGCCCCCTGCAGCCCCGAAGTGGGGGCCTTCAGGGAGGGAAGTCTGCAGTGACTGGAGCCTCTCAGGAGCCACGCAAGGCAGACCGGGCAGCCCCAAGCGAGACTCTGAACACGAATAAGCCAGGATCTACGTGCACTTCGAGCTAGTGCAAGGGAGAGCCTCAGGCTAGGCTGTCAGACCTGGGTGGAGCCCTACCAATGCCCCCGAGCCAACATCACCTACCCTGTAAAATGGGATGGTGCTGCCTGCCTCCTGGCTAAGGGACCGGCAACTCCCGGCAGGAATTGCGTCCCAGAGTCAGGTCCCTGGAGCTCCTCTGGGAGGACTGGGGGCAGGGGGTGTGGTTTCCCCAAGAGGTTTTGACTGCCTCTTGAGCTGAAGCCCCCCCTACTGTATCCCACCTTGAACTCTCCCAACCTCTTCCCTCCTGGCCTCCCCGCTCCACGCAGGAAGAGGTTGGGAGAGTGACCTAGAACTTTTCAGCTCCAGGAGCTTTGGGAGAGGTCTGGTGGTGGCGGTGGTGGCACTTCTTTTAGGCTAGTGTGGATCAGGGCATTTTTGGGGGTCTCAGAGACAGTTTCTCACCAGCTACTTCCTTAGAGGTCTGTCCCACCAACATACAAGAACAGCCCCACCCCGTGGCAGGCCGGCTTCTGATGCTGCTTGGTTGAATGCTTCTAGGTAATCAAGGGTTAATGCACACGCTTTTCTTTTTACCCTTGTTGTGAAAAATCTGTCTAAAGTTTCTAAATCCCTCTTCCCTACTTAGCGTGAATCTCCTAGGGAGGACTTCTATACAAATACCCAGGGGTGGGCTTCCCTTGGGGGTCTTGGAAGTGGGATCTCCACCCAAGTGATCCTGGGCCTCCCAGGGCTGAGCTTTTGGTTTCAAACTTACTTGTGCCAAGCTAAGGGCATCAGGGTCACCGTTCGTGTCATCTTTACAACAATCCTGTGGGTTTAGTGCTATTATTATCCCCACACACTTAGGGAGGGGAAGTGACTGGCCCAAAGTCCTGCAGTCAACAAGCCAGGCCTCCCAACCACTCCTCTCTGACAAGAGGCTGGCACTTCTTGCCCTGCCTACCCAGCCTGGGTTGCAAGGAATTGGGGGTTTAGGGGCTTCAGGCCTCCTGGCTGCTGTCTTCCTGGGGCTACGCTCATTCTTACTGTCCAAGTGAGGCCAGGGGACTGGTCAGAGCCCTGGGGCCTGGGGAGGTTTCTCTTCCCTGCTCACCTGGCTGGGTGCCGTTTTATGGCTATGCTCTGTCTAGGGGGATAGCAGGTGTGACCCCTCAACACGAGGTCACAGCCCACACCTGTTTGGGCAGAGCAAGGCAGGGCATCGCTGTGTGGGCGTGCAGGATCTTTTGGTTCCTCTGGGTGAAGCAGGGTTTGGGCCCCATTCTCCACATACTTCCGGGCCATCTGAGGGTAGCGCCCACCTGGGGGGTGGGGAGGACAACCAGCCAGGAGCTCACGGTTCGGTGGAAGAGACAGGCCACAGCCATGTGGTGTGGTGGAGGGGCAGGGGGCAAGGGTGGAGGTGGGAAGAGGATCAAGGGGCGTTCCCGAGGCCTCTGTGGGCTTGGGGGCCTGCCTGCTATTGGGGCAGAACAGGGGAAGTAGGCAGTGCCCGGCTGGGTGCTGAGGCTCTGTGCAGAGGACAGGCAGGAGTTGGAGGAAGAGGATGTATTTGAACTTGGATGTGGTGAGTTTGAGGTACCTGGAGATCAGCCAGGCTGGGAGTTGAGCTCAGAGAAAGGCCCAGGTAAGCTTTATTAGCACCTGTAGTCTCCAGATTTCGGGGATGCTCAGATCTTAGGGGTGCCACCAGAGGTCTCAGGAGGCACTGGTATGAGTGTCCTGGAAAAGCCAGAAGGCAGCTGGGTGGGATGAGTTGGTGAGGGGCACTAAGGGGGTATCCTGCAGGTTTAGGGGGCTGGGCCAGGGCCCATGTGAGAGTTATGACGCTGGGGGAGTGGAAGGGGCTGAGTGTCTCAGGCCAAGGCTGGAGATGGGAGGGGGGAACCTCTGCTCTGCAACCCCAGAAAGGCAGGGTGGGGTGGGAGTAACCAGGGCCAGTGCAGCTGGAACCAGCCCAGCCTGCCCTCCACCTGCAGAGCCCATCCAGGAACTGTCCAGCACTGGGTGCTCCTGAAGGAGGCTGAGTCTGCCTCTTGAGCCCACAGGCCCTGGCTTAGCTTGTTGTCCTGGCCCCCACTCCCTGCTTATCTGACCCGCACTTCCTGCAGAGCCCAGCTGTGGATTCCCCCGCCCCCCCACCCAGCCGCTCAGAGTGCCCCATCCTCTAAAGGTGGTCATTTCCTTTCCTGAAACAGGGATTCAGTCTTCCCACTCTGCCCTTGGAAGCGGAGTTCCCCAGAAACAGGTCTCAGAAAGGGACCAGCCTGGAACTTGGCTCCATACCCCTTTTTTTTTTTAATTTTTTTGAGACAGAGTCTTGCTCTGTCGACCAGGCTGGAGTGCAGTGGCGTGCAATCTCAGCTCCCTGCAACCTCCACCTCCGGGGTTCAAGCAATTCTCATGCCTCAGCCTTCTGAGTAGCTGGGGTTACAGGTGTGTACCACCACGCCTGGCTAATTTTTGTATTTTTAGTAGAGATGGGGTTTCACCGTGTTGGCCAGGCTGGTCTCAAACTCCTGACCTCAAGTGATCCGCCCTCCTCGGCCTCCCAAAGTGCTGGGATTACAGGTGTGAGCCACTGCACCCGGCCTCCCCTCTTGTCCATTCTGCAGCCCTGGACCCTCCCACCTGGCGTCTGACACACAGTGGGAGCTCACCACTGCGTGGCGGCCAGAGCATGGTGGGTAGTCACCTCCCTCCCCAGAACCCCATTTCTTCATCTCTACAATGGGGAAACAACTCTTTCTTACAGGGAAGATGTGAGGGGAGAAGGGTTTTAACAGGGGCATGGCCCACTGAAATGTGGGTTCTAGAACGCTGACCTTGGCCACATTGGAGGCTGGGTTTATGTGTTGGGGCAGTGGGTACCTCTGCAGCTGCCTGCCAAGAGCAGTTGGAGGAAAAGGGAATGAATAGAGCTGTGATTTTTAAACAAATTGCTTATTTAATCTTCATGACAGCCCCTTAAGTTTAGCACTGCTGTCACCTCCATCTTAACAGATGGGAAAACTGAGGCTCCAGAGTCCAAGGGGTCATTTCACTGGGTAGCAGGGCAGCTGGGATCCAAACCCAGACAGTCTGGCTCCAGATCTCAGACTTTTAACACTGTCCCAGCATGTCAAATGACCAGAGGTGGCCATAGGGAGATGCCCAGGCAGTGGGGCTCCCTTTGCTGGGGAACAACTGTCAAAGGCAACTGTGGGAACCCCTGGGACTGAGGGTCTGCAGACGCCGGTGCCAGCAGGGCTTGTCAAGCTTGGGATGTCTGCAAAAGCCGGGGGGCTCAGCAGAAGGGCTCCCACCCTCCCGTGGCAGTGGCAAAGGCTGAGCGTGGCATGAGAGGCCTGGGGTTGTCCTGGGTGCAGGGCTGTTGCAATAGCTGCCTCCAAGCGATGCTGCTCAGGGCGAGCCTTGGACTAGAAAGTTATCTGCACGGAAGAGCAGCTAGGGAAACTAATGCTCAGAACAGCCAAGACCACTAGTACCTAATCACCCGTACAGAGGCATACAAGTCCCAAGGGCTCTGAATCCACACCTGTCCCCATCGCCAGCCAGAAGGCCCCCACCCATCCACTCTGCAGCAAAGTCACAGCAAGTTCAAGGGTTAAGTTAAGACCAGAAGCCATGCCTACTTTGCCTTCTGCCGGGGTGGTGGAGTGAGCTCAGATATTCTGGGAAGGGAGAGTTGGGGAATTCCAGCCACATCTGGCAGGAGGCCCTGGTTCAGAGCCTACCTTGTGGGGATGTGGTCTCTGCGGAGGTGAGCAGTAACACGGGCTTGAAAACCAACGCCCACGTATTCAGCAGTGAAGCAGAGACTGCGCTGTGTGCTGTGTTCCTGAATCTGCAGGGGAGAGAGAGACTCATACCTAGTCAGCGGGTGGGAGTCACTCCAGGCCAGAGGGATGACCTGCCCAAAGAGCATCTGTGTCCTGCCCAGGGAGGGGTGCAGAGAGGAGGCTGCAGGGGTGGAAGGGACTGCCCCACCGAGGCCAGGAGGGTGCTTGAGGAACAGCAGGATTGAAGGAGCCTGTGTTGTCCAGAGTGAGGCTGAGTGGGCCAGGCCAGTGCTGCTAAGGTCCTGAGGACCCCTAAGGGCAGTGGACATGAGAAGGCATGGCTGGGCAGGTTTTCTGAGGATGGTGGAGGTGAGCAGAGTGAGGCCTTGTCTCTTGTGTCAGGCAAGGAGGTACCCCAAGAAGAGGCTGCATGAGACCAGCCTGGGCAACATAGTGAGACCCCCATCTCTACCAAAATATCAAAAAATTACCTGGGACCGGGTGCACTGGCTCACATCTATAATCCCAGCCCTTTGGGAAGCTGAGGTGGGCGGATCACCTGAGGTCGGAAGTTCGAGACCAGCCTGGCCAAGATGGTGAAACCCTGCCTCTCCTAAAAATACAAAAATTAGCCGGGCTTGGTAGGACGCACCTATAGTCCCAGCTACTTAGGAGGCTGAGGCAGGAGAATCGCTTGAACCCAGGAGGCGGAAGTTGCAGTGAGCCAAGATCACGCCATTGCACTCCAGCCTCGGCAACAGAGCAAGACTCCGTCTCAAAAAAAAAAAAAAAAAAAAAAAAAAAAAATTACCTGGCCATGGCGTCTTGTGCCTGTAGTCCCAGCCACTTGGGAGGCTGAGGCAGGAGAATTGCTTGGGCCCAGGAGTTCGAGGCTGCAGTGAGCTATGATTGCACCACTGCACCCCAGCCTGGGCCACAGAGTGAGACTTTGTCTAAAAAGAAAAGGCCTCAGTTTCCCCATAGCGAATGGTTCATTGGGGGGTAGGTGGCACTGCCCACCCCAGGACATAGGAGAGAACCCTTAGTTCTGACCGTCTCCCCCTTCATGCACTTGGTTCTCTGACAGCTGCTCTGAGGACGGAGCTAAGTGAGGGTGCAGGAGGAAGGGGGGGTCTCTTGGCAGTGGGGCGCAGCCTTTTGAGGTGCTGCATAGCTAGTTTGACCTGTGGGACCACTGACCATCCCTCCTCTTCCCGGTGCTCCTGGCCTCCTGTGGCTGGGATGGTGCTGGGGAGGAGGTGGGGGGGTGCCAGCTGGACGTGGGCGGGGCTCCTGCCTCTCTCCGCCCCCAGGGCCACCGCCCACTGTGCCGCGCATCGATTGGTCGCGGGCCCATTAGCTGGGGCGGCGAGTCCGACTCATCAATATTTTAAGGAATGACCCGGCCTTGGGGTCCGGAATTGCTGCGCGGGCGGGGGCTGAAGACCGGCTTTTTTTTTTTTTTTTTTGGTCCTCCAATTGTCAGCGCTATTTTTACCGCCGGAAAGCCGCCGCCCCCTCCCCCATGCCGGCTGGACCTACTGTCTAGCCGGGCTGGTGGCTGGGGTCTCTTGTCTGGGTTGCTGGTCGTGGGGTTAGGAGAGGCCGTGGCCTGGAAAGGCGATGAGCAGGGACTCCATTAGACTTCCCCTGCCCTCCTCGCTCCATCCCCCAGCACCAAAAACCACTCTGAAGCCCCCATCCCATCAGAGATGGGAAAAAAAAAACACATTTTTTCAGGAGGAGAAGGCAGACAGCCCAGCTGAGCCTAGAAAAACCGGAGGTGGGGGGGTGTAATGGATGGGGGGAGGGTGGTCTACCCGCCCAGTGCTCTGAGGAGGGCCAGCACCACAGGGGGCCCTGGCTGGGCTTCCTTTGTCTCCAACGCCAGTCCTCAGAGAAGCAGCCTGTGAGGGGGAGAGGCAACCCCCTACCTGTCCCTAGTCCCAATGGAATGACAGCCCAGTCTTCAGTGTCCAAGGCCATCACTTCTGCATCAAAATCAGGAGCCCCTAGAAGCCACACACAGCTCCAGCAGCCCCATTTTACTGATAGGGAAGTGGAGGCACCAAGAGACACAGGGCCTGGCCCAGGATAGAGTCCAGATCTCCCAGAGCCCAGTCCAGCACTGCCTGGCACCAACTCAGCTGGTCTGTTTGGACACCTTGGGACCATAGGAGGAGAGCTGACCACCAAGAGAGTTAAAGACCATAGGGTCTTGGAGATCAGAGGGGAAGAGCAGTATAGGGAAGTTTTCCTGGGAGAAGAGAAGGTTTTGTTTCGGTTTGGTTTTTTGAGACAGAGTCTCGCTCTGTTGCCCAGGCTGGAGTGCAGTGGTGCAATCTCAGCTCACTGCAGCCTCAACTTTCTGGGTTAAAGTCCTCCTGCCTCAGTCCCCCAAGTACCTGGGACTACAGGCGTGTGCCACCACACCTGCCTAATTTTTGTATTTTTAGTAGAGACGGGGTTTCACCATGTTGCCCAGGCTGCTCTCGAACTCCTGAGCTCAAGTGATCTACCTGCCTCGGCCTCCCAAAGTGCTGGGATTACAGGCGTGAGCCACCACATCCAGCCAGAAGAGAGGGTTTTGCACGGTCTAAAGGGAGGGGAGATGTTGAATAGTCGGAAGAGCAAAGTCCCTAGAGACGGCTTGAAACACCAACCTTGGCAGCACCAAGGTTGGAGAAGCTCCCGCCCTGCCCATGCCTGCACATGGGTTATAACATTGCAGACACCACCTCCTGTGCCATCTTGCCAGTGAGTGGTCAGAAAGTGAGAAGAGTGGGCTCAGAGGTTGGGAGTGTGGTCAGTGTCACTCACTCAGGGAGCACCCACGGGGTCACGTCTTGAGCCCAGGTCAGCCAAGCTCCCTACATGGGGTCTCCTCCCCAGTTCTGGTCCCAAAGATGGGTGGGGACAGTGCACTCCTGCCCCTGCCACAGCCAGGCCCCCTTCCCTGTGTCTTGCAGCCTCCCCTCTACAGAGAACCATGTCCGGGCCTCCCTCTCTCCATCTGTAGCCAGGTGGGGGCCTCCCTGCTGGCACTGCTGTTTGGAGACTTATACCTCTAGCTGCTCAACCTGCTTCCTCTGCATCCGGGGCTGGACCTACTGAGGGCTTCTGTGCCCGGCATCAGGCCCACAGGCTCCTGGGTGGCCTGCAGGGTTAGGTAGGGGAGGTCAGGGCAGTCCCAACCTCCCAGTGCCTCCCAGGCCAGTCCCTGCCTAGGACCTGGCCACACCTGCCATGCCCTTGGAAGATTCCTCTCTAAGTTCCACTCCCACTCCAGTGAGGGCCACCTGAGACCTACCTGCGAGAGCCTCCCCCAGGGCCCTGTCCCCCATCTCTGTGCCTTCTCCCTACCAAGGGTTCCTCCAGCCAGGAGGAAGAGCTGGGGGCGACAGGGATTGATGTCTGAGGACTCAGCACTGGGGCTGACTTCCTGCCTGCCCCATGTGGGGGCATAATCATCTCACTCAGAGACCCCACACCTACCCTTCCCAGGCTGCCAAGTCACTGGCTCTGAGCCCCTTGGGGGTCCTAATGGTATAGAGAGAGAGGTGGCCACCGTCAGGAGCACTAGCCTACTGGATAAATGGATGGGCTTGGAGCTCAGGGACAGGGTTTCATGGGTTCAGCTGTGGCCCCACCCCCACCCCAGGAAATACCACCCCTGCAGGTCATGGCCTGGGCCTGGGCTCGTGACCTTCCCTGGAGGCCATGGTGGTGGTGGTGGTGGTGGTGGCAGGTGTGGTTCCCGTCTCCACCCCTCAGGGAAGAAGCAAGTTCCAGGAGCCTGGACTTTTGCCCTGCGCACTCTCTGTGTCAGATGGGGAGACAGCCATGAGGACAGATACTTGAAGTACCCTATAACTGGCACCATGCAAGAGAGACAGGCAGGAGGAGACTGTGGGAGCTCAGAGGAGACACTTGTGCTGGCCTGGATCAGGGAGAAAGGAGGGGTGTCAGGGGAGGCTTCCTGGAAGAAGTGGCTTCTGGATTAATTATTGAAGTGTGAGTAGGAGTTAGGGAAGAAAGGAGGAAGCACGGGGCAGGGAAAAGGTCAGGCATGAGCAAAGCTCGTGGGTTCCTCAGTCCCCATCCTCCCCCCACCTTCGTGAACTCTAACCACCACCACCACTACCCAACTGCCAATGTCCTGATAAGTCCTGCCCCCAACTCATTGTTCAGGCCCCCAGCACCCTCTTTATTTTCTTTGCACTCATGAAGCCCAACGCAATAACCACCTCTTGAAGGAAACCTTCCAAACTCCCGACTCCCCTCCCCCAGTACCAAGGCAGGAGTCTCCTAGGAGACCGCTGGTTTGGAAACCTGTCCTTGAAGCTAAGCAGGCTCAACCGGGAGCCCTGTTCCGTCCCTGGGGCTGTCCCTTGGTTATTGACTGCAGATTGATGGCGAGGTTGCCCCAAGGAGAGAGGGAATTCCCACGGTGCCCTATGGCCCAGAGGCCTCGCAGATGATCTCACAGAAATGGGGCAGCTATTTTTACCTGGCATTTAATTACATGGTTTGGATCCCAGAGGAGAGATGAGATGGTGATCCCAGGAGCTGCGAGGGAGGGGCATTCCGGAAACTGTGGGGACCCTGGGAGGACAGGCGAGGGCATGATCCTCTAACTCAGTTCCTTGGAAGGATGGTCGCTTGTCCCCCAACACTAAGCTGGCTCCTTAGACAGGGACTCCCCAGGCACTACATCACCGCACTTTATCACTATTGGTAATTTTCCCCCTGGCTTGGATGGGGGCTGTAAGCACACAGCAGGTTGGACCTGTGTCCCCAGAGGCAATGGCAAGGCCCCCAGGTGATGGGCTGGGCCCAAGCCATGCAGTTTAGCCATCCAGAGCTGTGAAGGATGGAGGGGCCTGGGAATAAGAGGATGAAGCTGGGGTGAGGAGACAGCTGGGATTCCTGGATTGGGGATTCAAAATCGGATTTGAATGGGAATTCTGGGGGAAGCCAGATTCCAGAACGTGGGAATGTAAGTAGAAGCGTGCAGGCCATTGTGATGGAAAGAAGCAAGGTCTTCAATGTCCGTACAAAAACTTGGTCCCTTTAGCCAGGCATGGTAGCTCTTGCCTCTAGTCTGAGCTACTCGGAAGGCTGAGGCGGGAGGATCGCTTGAGCCCAGGAGTTGGAGGCTGCAGTGAACTGTGATCTCGCCACTGCACTCCAGCCTGGGAGACACTGCAAGACTGTGTCTCAAAAAAAACAAAAAACAAAAAAACGCTTGGTTCTTATCCACAGCTTTGCTTTCCAAGGCTTCAGATACCCGTGGTCAACAGAGGTCTGAAAATATTAAATAGAAAATCCCAGAAGTAAACATACAAATACAAATGTAAATTGCAGGCCATTCTGAGTAGCAGGATGAAGTCTCAAACCATCCCGCTGTTCTGCCTGGGATGTGAATTATCCCTTTGTCTGGCATATCCGCACTCTGGATACGACCCGCTCGCCACTTAGGAGTTGTCTGGGTTATTAGATCCAAAAAAACGTAGCGGGCCGGGTGCAAGTGGCTCGTGCCTGTAATTTCAGCACTTTGGGAGGCCAAGGCCAGAGGATTGCTTGAACCCAGGAGTTCAAGATCAGCCTCATCAATAGAGTGAGATCCCATCTCTACACACACACACACACACACACACACACACACACACACACAGTATACAGAGGTTCAGTATTAGCCAGTTTCAAGCATCTGCTAGGGTTCTTGGGACATATACCCCTTGAACGAGAGGGAACTACCATATTTGATCCACACTAGGAGGAGACCCCTCAAGTCCTGGAGTCACTGCAGACCTGGGCGAGAACCCTGGACCTGTCTTGTCACTAACAAGCTGTTTGTCCTCAGGCCCCATGTGAGGGCTTAGGCGGTGACAGCTGTGACATGCCTGGTGTGCCGAACTCATTCATTTGTTCATTCAGTCAGTGTTTCCCAAGCGCCTGCCGTATGCCCAGCACTGAGGACACAGCCGCTTCTAGGACTGGCAAAATCCCTGCCTTGTGAAACTGGCATTCTCGGGGGAAGGGGGTGGAGGGGACACACAACCAAGCAACTAAATATATGATATGACAGCCGGCAATAAGGATAATGGTGAAAATAGGCAGAGTGCATGGAACGCATCAGAGGGAGTATTGTCATCAGAGGGATTTGTCATTCTCAAGAGTGGTCAGGGAAGGCTATCCGCCAAGCCATTGGTTGAGCAGAAACCTGAAGAAGGTGAGGGAATGTGGAGGAAAGAGCATTCCAGGCATGTGCAAAGGTCCTGAGGTAGAAATTTGGCTGCTATGCTTCTGGGAGGGCAAGGAGGCAGGTCCAGCCAGGGAAGAGTGGCAGGAGGTATATCCAGAGGGGTAAACAGAGGCAGATTATGTCAGACCCTAGGGGCTGTGGATAGGGCTTCGGCTTTTACTCTGACTGTAATACGAACCACTGCAGGATTTTGTGCAGAGGAGGGATGTGATCTGTCTTGTATTTTGGTTTTGGGTTTTTGTTTTTGTTTTGTTTTGTTTTTGAGTCAGAGTCTCTATCACCAAGCTGAAGTGCATTATCACGATCATAGCTCACTGCAGCCTCCAAATCCTGGGCTCAAGCAATTCTGCCACCTCAGTCTCCTTAGTATCTAGGACTGTAGGCATGCCACCACATCCAGATTGGTTGTTGTTGTTGTTTTTGAGACAAGAGTCTTGCTCTGTTGCCCAGGCTGAAGTACAGTGGTGCCATCACAGCTCACTGTAGCCTCAACCTCCCAGGCTAAGGTAATCCTCCTGAGTAGCTAGGACTATAGGCATGTCACCACATTCAGATCAACTTTTTTTGTTTATTTTTTGGGACATGGTCTCGCTCTGTCCCCAGGCTGGAGTACAGTGGCCCCATCACAACTCACTGTAGCCTCAACCTTCCAGGCTCAGGTGATCGTCCTGAATAGCTGAGACTACAGGTGTGTGCCACCTTGCCCAGCTAATTTTATGTATTTTTTGTAAAGACAGGCTTTTGCCACGTTGCCTAGGCTAGTCTTGAGCTCCTGAGCTCAAGCAATCTGCTCACCTTGGCCTCCCAAAGTGCTGGAATTACAGGCCAATGTGTAAGCCAATGTGCCCGGCCAAGACAATTTTTTTGTTATTACTTTTTCTTTTTTTCTTTTTTTTTTTTTTTTTTTTGAGATGGAGTCTCGCTCTGTCGCCAAGGCTGGAGTGCAGTGGCGCGATGTCGGCTCACTGCAAGCTCCGCCTCCGAGGTTCACGCCATTCTCCTGCTTCAGCCTGTGCCTGCCACCACGCCCGGCTAATTTTCTGTATTTTTAGTAGAGATGGGGTTTCACTGTGTTAGCCAGGATGGTCTCGATCTCCTGACTTCGTGATGCGCCTGCCTCGGCCTCCCAAAGTGCTGGGATTACAGGCATGAGCCACCGTGCCTGGCTTTTTTTTTTTTTTTTTTTTTTTTGAGGTGGAGTCTGGCTCTGTCACCTAGGCTGGAGTGCAGTGGTGGGATCTCGGCTCACTGCAACCTCCGCCTCCTGGGTTCAAGCGATTCTCCTGCCTCAGCCTCTCAGTCAGCTGGGACTACAGGCGTATGCCACCATGCCCAGCTAATTTTTGTATTTTTAGTAGAGACGGGGTTTCATCATGTTGGCCAGGATGGTCTCAATCTCTTAACCTCCTGATCCACCCGCCTCGGCCTCCCAAAGTGCTGAGATTACAGGCATGCGCCACCGCACATGGCAGTCTTGAGTTTTGGAAATGACTGGGCTCCTGGGAGGAGAACAGACTTTAGAGGAAGTAAGATCAGGATCCTGGGGACCATAAAGCAGCTGCTGGAGTGCTGCATGCAGGAAAAATAGTTATGTGAATCCCAGGACGGCAGCCTGGACCTGGAGGAAGGAGCTGAGTCCTCGGTATATTTCAAAGGTCCAGCCAGCAGGATTCCATGTGATTTCTTCCTTTCTACCGGGCTTTGGGGAACATCAGAAGAGGTCACTGAGGAAGTGAGGTCACCAGAGGCTCATGGGGACCCCACTTGAAAGCATCCATCATCCCAGCCTCTTCTGCCCGCCCCAGGAATGACCCTGAGGTCCCTGAGACTACTATTTGGGGAGAGAATGAATGCAGGACTGCCCCTTCTGCAGACACCACCTCCTGCCTCCCCAGTTGTCTTTCTCTTATTTTTTGCAGTCTCCCTCTGTCGCCCAGGCGGGAGTGCAGTGGCGCAATCTCGGCTCACTGCAACTTCTGCCTCCTGGGTTCAAGTGATTTTCCTGCCTTAGCCTCCGGAGTGGCTAGGACTACAGGCGTGTGCCACCACTCCTGGCTAATTTTTGTATTTTTACTGCAACCTCCGCCTCTTGGGCTCAAGCAGTTCTCCTGCCTCAGCCTTTCGATGGCTAGGGTTACAGCGTGCACCACCACAGCCGGCTAACCGGCTAATTTTTGTATTTTTAGTAGAAACGGGGTTTCACCATGTTGGCCAGGCTGATCTCAAACTCCCAACCTCAGGTGATCCACCCACCTCGGCCTCCCAAAGTGCTGGGATTACAGGCGTGGGCCACCGCGCCCGGCCCCAGTTGTCTTTCTCTTTACACACATCCATGCTGCTTGGAATGGCTGCCTGCTGTAGTCCCACAACACACACGTGTGCATGTACACACACACCCACACAGCCCCAGAGAGTCCTAGGGGAGCTGGAAGGAGGGGACAGGTGGGCGCATTGATCACAGGCCTGAAAGTCACTGCGCGCTCTTCTCGCCCGAAGCCGCAGGTGGCTGCGATGGGACGGAAGCCATGAATGGTGCCGGCCCTGGCCCCGCCGCAGCCGCCCCGGTCCCGGTCCCGGTCCCGGACTGGCGGCAGTTCTGCGAGCTGCATGCGCAGGCGGCCGCCGTGGACTTTGCGCACAAGTTCTGCCGTTTCCTGCGGGACAACCCAGCCTACGACACGCCCGACGCCGGCGCCTCCTTCTCCCGCCACTTCGCCGCCAACTTCCTGGACGTCTTCGGCGAGGAGGTGCGCCGCGTGCTGGTGGCTGGGCCGACGACTCGGGGCGCGGCCGTGAGCGCGGAGGCCATGGAGCCGGAGCTCGCGGACACCTCTGCACTCAAGGCGGCGCCCTACGGCCACTCGCGGAGCTCGGAGGACGTGTCCACGCACGCGGCCACCAAGGCCCGCGTTCGCAAGGGCTTCTCGCTGCGCAACATGAGCCTGTGCGTGGTGGACGGCGTGCGCGACATGTGGCACCGGCGCGCCTCGCCCGAGCCCGACGCGGCAGCTGCCCCGCGCACCGCCGAGCCCTCCGCCGAGCCCCGCGACAAGTGGACGCGGCGCCTGAGGCTGTCGCGGACGCTGGCTGCCAAGGTGGAGCTGGTGGACATTCAACGCGAGGGGGCGCTGCGCTTCATGGTGGCCGACGACGCGGCCGCGGGCTCCGGGGGCTCGGCTCAGTGGCAGAAGTGCCGCCTGCTCCTGCGCAGGGCTGTGGCCGAGGAACGCTTCCGCCTGGAGTTCTTCGTGCCGCCCAAGGTGAGTTACCCCATAATCCCACCTCCTGGGGGGACCAGAGGAGGCACCTGGGCAGCAGCTGAGGGTGCCAGGGACTGCCTTTGGGGACCGCGTGGTCTAATCTGGTTGACAGGGTGAAGTATTTGGTGCCAGGACCCTGGGAGGTGGGCCTGTCATGCCTCTTGAACAAGTCACCCCTTCAACCCCGGTTCTTCCTTTGCGAGGAAGGGTCCTCTGGCTACACCAAAGGGTTCTGGGGCACTAATTTTTTCTTTTCGTGTGTGTGTGTGTCCGTGTGTGTGTGTGCGCGCGCGTGTGTGTGTGTCCCTCTGTCACGCAGGCTGGAGTGCAGTGGTACGATCTCGGCTCACTGCAACCTCTGCCTCCCAGGCTCAAGGGATTCTCCTGCCTCAGCCTCCCAAGTAGCTGGAATTTACAGGCACCCACCACGATGCCCGGCTAATTTTTGTATTTTAAGGAGAGACAGGGTTTTGCCATGTTGGCCAGGCTGGTCCTGAACTCCTTACCTCAAGTGATCTGCTTGCCTCAGCCTCCCAGTGTTGGGATTACAGTGGTGAGCCACCATGTCCAGCCTTTCTTTCCTTTTTGTTTTGAGACAGGGGCCGTCACTCAGGCTGGAATGCAGTGGTACAACCATGGCTCACTGCATCCTTCACCTCCCAGGCTCAAGCAGTCCTTTCTTAGCATCCCAAGTAGCTGGGACCACACACACCGCCACTCCCAGCTAATGTTTTTTATTTTTCGTAAAGACGGGATCTGACTATGTTGCTCAAGTGGTCTGGAACTCCTGAGCTCAAGAGATCCTCCCCCACCTTGGCCTCCCAAAGTGCTGGGATTACAAGCATGAGCCACTGTGCCCAGCCCAGGGCACCGTTATTGATGTTGTTCAAGAGCCCGGCTACCTGCCCTCCTGTCCTGCAGCCCAAGGGTGCCTGGCACCTCCCAGAGCCGAGGCCTGCAGGGATGAGGGCAGGAGTGACCGAGCACATTCGCAGAGGGCTCCCTGGGAGGTCTGTGTCTGACTCCATGGGGCTCTGCTCTTCCCCAGCTCAGCTGCCAGACTCCAGCCCAGCCCCTGCCCAGGGGGTCCTTTTCTGGCCAGGGGGATGCCAGGCTTCTTTCTGGCTGTCACCAACATTGTTGCTCACTGGCATGCACTGACCCTTCCCCTCTTAGGGGCTGGCCATCAGGTCCCTGGCAGTAGTGTCACGTCTTCTCCAAGGTGGCCCCCCTGCTTTGGAAAGTGGGAATAGCTGTAACAATAGTGCCCACCCTCTGAGAGCCCACAGTGTGTCCAGACCCCAGCCTGGTGGGCATCTGCACAGACACACTGTCATCCTCTGGGTACCCCACCCCGGCGAGGTGAGCACATGGTCCCCAGATTACAGAAGAGAGCGCAGACAGATGCTCAGAGAGGGAAGTGTGGCCTGCCCAACGTCACCCAGCTGGCGGGTGCCAGAGCTGGTCTAACATGGCAGGGCATGGTGGCACGCACCTGTAGTCCAAGCTACTTGGGAGGCTGAGGCAGGAGAATCGCTTGAACCCAAGAGGCAGAGGTTGCAGTGAGCCAAGACTGCACCACTGCCCTCTAAGCTAGGCGACAGAGTGAGACCCTATCTCAAAAAACCAAACCAAAACAAAACAAAAAACTGGGGGCCGAGCGCGGTGGCTCATGCCTGTAATCCCAGCACTTTGGGAGGCCGAGGCAGGCGGATCACCTGAGGTCAGGGGTTCGTGACCAGCCTGACCAACATGGAGAAACCCTGTCTCTAATAAAAATACAGGATTACATGCCTGTAATCCCAGCTACTTGGGAGGCTGAGGCAGGAGAATCACTTCAACCCAGGAGGCAGAGATTGTGGTAAGCTGAGATCACGCCATTGCACTCCAGCCTGGGCAGCAAGAGCAAAACTCCGTCTCAAAAAAAAAAAAAAATCTGATCTAATGATACCTGCCACCCTGGTGGTCCCAAGAACGAAAGGAACATGGAAGTGGAGGTCCTTGGGCACTGAGAGGTTTAGGCAGGGGGAGGTTTTGCTGGTGCAGCAGCCGACAGCACCCCCAGGGACCACCGGGGACCCCACACCCACCTCCCGCATCAGGGCCCACTCTGTCCCTGGGTGCTCTCTGAGTCACCCGCCGCTTCTTGGCTCTCTCTCCATCTCTCAGTCTGCTGGGGTGCAGGGGTGTGGGCTCCCCAAGGCTCATTGCCCATGAGCCACATGGGCCCTGGAAAAGTGACTTCCCAGGGACACAGCTACTCTCTGAAGAGCTTTTTCCCCAGGTCCCAGCACCCCTACACTTCCCTAGGGCTTTTTTCCTGCCCAGGCCCCTGCCTTTAATTCCCTGGGAGAAATCCTAGACCCCTAAGCCCGACTCCACTCCTTGTCAGAAAGGGAAACCGAGGCCCAGTGACGGGTGGGGTGGGGCTTACCCGGGGTCACCCAGAGGGCAGGGACAGAAGCCCAGGGCTCCAGTGCCTTGGGCCTGAGTGACAGTCACAGCTGCCCTTCTGTAAATAGCAGTGTCTGCTGCCCTCGGAGAAGGGGAAGGAGCAGCTGGTGCCCGCCCCCGCCCCACTCCACCGCTTAGTCCCAGCAGAGCCCACTAATTTTGCTGCTGGCAGAGGGCAGCGTTCCTGCAGGGTCACTGGGCCCTTCCCCTCCTTTGTGTCATGCAAAGGTGGGGGCATTTGTGGGTATTCAGGAGTCATTCCCATGGGAGGGCAGCTCCTACCATGCTAAGAACTTGGTTGAGTTTCCCAAATGTGTCTGGTCCCAGAAGACAGGCTCCCAGGGTGAGTGAGCCCCCTGGGATGCCCTGAATGATACCCCCACTGCCTCTGCACCCACCCACGGTCCAGATCTCTTGCCTCCAAGAGGCCTAGATGCACCCTTGGAGCAGTCAGGAGCTCGGGGCCTGCAGGCTCAGAAGCCATTGCCTGGCACCTTAGATTTCCCTCTCACACAACCTTTGAGGTGCCAGCCCTGGTGAGTCAGGTCTCTGGCTTCCTGCCTCCTCACCCCTGCAGGAAGAGCCTCCTGAACCCCAGGTCCCCTCATTGCCCTATGCCAGGCCAAGCCCTGGGGACCCAAGGAACAATGAGGCCGGCCCCCCGCCATTAGGGAAACCACTGGGAAACCTGGTATTTTCAAGATGCTTGCAAATCTTACTGGGGTGAGCCCCGGAGGAAAAGCTTGGGCTACCTAAGTGTTCACCAGGTGGCCAGCACCCTGGAACAGCACTTTTGGAGGTTCAAGCTCTGTGGGCAAAGGCCTGGAGTTGTAAAACAAGTTGACCATTCAGCCATGTGGGCACAGTGAGTTGTGACTGGAGCAGGTGGGAGGAAGCTGGACCAGGACTGACGGACCTCAGATTCCAAACTGGGGAACCACAGCATCTCTGGCCAGCAGGATACCTGCTGAAGCTTCCAGTCCAGGCCTCCACTGCAGGCCTCTGTTTGCTCTGTCCCCAGCCCCGCTGGCCGGCATGATGGCCACACACCAGGGTTAGCCAGGCCCCGTTCATGCTTCAAGCCTAGCCCTGCACCCGCTGGACAGGGGCCAGTTCTTCCTGGAATTCCCATCTGCCTGCCCATCAAATGTGTGGCCTGTCCATTTCCTCCTAAGAAAGTTCCTGTCCTGGAGACAGCCCTGCTGGGAATCTCACTCAGGCCAGCCCCAAGGGGGCCTCAGGCTCACGGCAGGGAGCTTTGAGGCAGAGCGAGTGGGGCCAGGCACAGAGTGGCGGTCCCACAGAGCCCTGCCAGCTCACCTTGGATCAACCCTGCCCGCAGTGTTGTTGGGAACACTGGTCCCTTTTACTCACTCCAGGAAACAGTGAGCCCTGTTCTGAGTCGGGGGCTCCAGGCCCTGCTCTGGAAGGTCGGGTCTGTAGTAGGAGACCAGCATTTTTTCTTTAAGCAACCAGGTTTTAAGACCCATCATTTTTTATTTTTTTATTTCATTTTATTTTATATTTTGAGACAGGGTGTCACTCTGTCGCCCAGGCTGGAGTGCAGTGGTGCAATCTCAGCTCACTGCAACCTCCACCTCCCGGGTTCAAGTGATTCTCGTGCCTCAGCCTCCCAAGTTGCTGGGATTACAGGCACGCACCACCACGCCTGGCTAATTTTTGTATTTCTAGTAGAGATGGGGTTTCATCATGTTGCCCAGGCTGGTCTGGAATTCCTGACCTCAAGTCATCCTCCTTGGCCTCCCAAAGTGCTGAAATTACAGGTGTGAGCCACCACACCCAGCCAAGACCAGCATTTTTTAAAACGTGAACTAGAATAGAATAGAAAATATCACACTCTATCACACACAGGAAGGGTAACTATTGTCTGGTGAGATGTTTGTTTCAGAGATATTTTTACCTGCGTATGTGTGTATTGGGCCCCAGTGTTAAATGTATTTCTCACAATGGGTCAAGGTCAAAAATAAGAAAACCACAGATCTCGTGGGTGCATTGGGCAGAGGGCAGCCCAGGTGGGGTTTTCTCCTCATGGCTTGGAGGTAGGAGGCTCAGATGTCAATTCTGGTTCTGTCCTGGACTTGCAAGGTGACTATAGGAGGAGGTCCTTTTTTTTTTTCTTTTTTTTTTTTTTTGAGGCATCGTCTCACTCTGTCACCCAGGTGGGGGCATAGTGGTGCCATCATAGCTCACTGCAGCCTCGACCTCCCCTGATCAAGCGATCCTTCCACCTTAGCCTCCCAAATAGCTGGAACTACAGGCACGCATGCCACCACACTCGGCTAAGTTTTTTGGTCTCTTTTTGTTTCGTTTTTTTTTCTGTGAAACGGAGTTTCATTCTTGTCGCCCAGGCTGGAGTGCAATGGCGCGATCTCAGCTCACCGCAACCACCGCCTCCTGGGTTCAAGCGATTCTCCTGCCTCAGCCTCCCAGATAGCTGGGACTACAGGCATGCACCACCACGCCTGGCTAATTTTGTATATTTTTTAGTAGAGATGGGGTTTCTCCATGTTGGTCAGGCTGGTCTCAAACTCCTGACTTCAGGTGATCCGCCCGCCTCGGCCTCCCAAAGTGCTGGGATTACAGGCGTGAGCCACCGCACCCAGCCCATTTTTTGGTCTCGAGTAAAGATAAGGTCTTGCTATGTTGTCCAGGCTGTCCTTGAACTACTGGACTCAGGCCATCCTCCTGCCTCGGCCTCCCAAAGTGCTAGGATTACAGGCATGAGCCACCATGCCTAGCCAGGAAAAATTTCTTTCTTGTTTCAAAGAAATGCCTTCCTCAGCTTCCCCCTCTGTGAAATGGGGATTGGGATACCTCTGTACCAGGGCGGCTGTGGCAGTCTGTTTGAGGGCCACTCTAACACCTGGCAGCGGGGAGGGGATGGAAAGGGTGTCGGGAAGTGCTGGGGCCACTCACTGTCCTTCTTCTGGCCCCCAGGCCTCCAGGCCCAAGGTCAGCATCCCACTGTCAGCCATCATTGAGGTCCGCACCACCATGCCCCTGGAAATGCCAGAGAAGGATAACACATTCGTCCTCAAGGTGAGGTCTCACCCCTAACCTCAGAGATCCTCCAGCTGCCCCAGGCCACCTTCCCTTTAGGTGCTACAGCTCCCTAGGGGGAGCGAGGGGAAGGAGCCTAAGGCAGGACAGTAGTGGGAGGGAGCCCTGGTGTGGGGGGTTCCCAGACCCTATGACAGATGCCTAGCACATAGCTAAGACTTGAGTCTGGGCTCCACAGCCAGGTGCCTCGGGCGTCGCCCAACATCTGGGCCCCTTGCTCCCATTTACCCCTGGGCCTGGGCGAACGAAGCTCATCAGTTTCACTTCCTGCCCTCCCTTCCCCCACTGGAGCTAGCACACACCCACCTCGCTGGTGGCCAGCCGGCAGCAGTTATGCAAATGTTCCTGTCCCAGGGCACTGGAGTGTGGGAACTGGGCGGTCTCCCACAGAGGGCACAAAGGCATCAAGGGTGGGCGGGGAGGCACCCCGGTGGGTCTAGGGGCAGCCCAGCCTTTCCCAGGCCCCACACCGCTGCCGGGGTGGCCTGCAGGGGTTTCTGAGGACACGGCTCCAGGCTGCCAGAGCTGTGGTCCTTGGGCATCCGCAAAGGATCAGAGGGTGTTGGTGAAGCAATGTCCCCGGGGAGGCCTGGTCCCACCCACTCATCCTGCATGAAGCCCCCACCCTCTTCTCCCAGCTTCTGGTTGTGTTTGTGTTTCTGCCCATTCTCATTTGTTTAGTCACGGACTCACTTATTCATTTAGCGAGTGTTTACCAACCCTGGACCCTGAGTCATCCCAGGCTGGGGGCTGGGGACACAGCCCCTGCCCACCTGGTACCCTCTAAACTGCTGATCATGCATGACAGCCTTGAGGCAGAGGGGCTCACCTGCCTCAGTTTCCCCATCTGTTCAGAGCGGGATTAAAGGCAGTCTCCGAGAACCCTCCCAGCTCTGTCATCCTGGGAGCCCAACAACTACATTTTTTTTGTTTTTTTTTTCTTTGTTTGGAGATGGGTCCCACTCTGTCACCCAGGTTGGAGTGCAATGGCGTGATCTCGGCTCACTACAACCTCCTCCTCCCAGGCTCAGGTGATCCTTCCATCTCAGCCTCTTGAGTAGCTGGGACCAAAGGCACACGCCACCATGCTTGGCTAATTTCTGTATTTTTGGTAGAGACAGTGTTTCACCATGTTGCCCAGGCTGGTCTCGAACTCCTGAGCTCAGGAGATCTGCCCTCCTCAGCCTCTCAAAGTGCTGGGATTACAGGCGTGAGCCACCACGCCCGGCCCAACAACTGCATTTTGACAGAGGCACACCACCGGAAGCCAACAGCACGGGACCTGGGTGTCCCAGAGACCTGGGTTCAGGCCCTGGCCCTGCCACTGGCTGCTGTGTGACTTTGACCAAGTTCCTTGGCCTCCCTGAACCTTGGTCTTCTCATCTATAAAATGGGGGAAATGGCTCCTCTCCCTCACAGGGCCGTTGGGAGGAGTTGAGCAGGATGCAGGGTTATGCTCTGGGCCTGGCCCCAGCAGGGATGTCTCCTGCCCTCTTCCCCTTCAGAGGCTTCGTATCTCAAGCGCGTGGCCATGCCGGTAGAACTCCAGGCACTAAGACATGCAAGCCCCCCTACTCAGTGTGCTTGGCCAGCCTGTCTCTCCACTCAACTTGAACCCCACCCCTGGGGTGCCAGGGCATGGGTTGGGGATGCTGGGCCACCCATCCCTCCCCCTGCCAGCATGGCCTCCTCAGAGGCTGCGTCTCTAAGGCAGAGGAGCTGAGATCAGTGGGGTGGGACATATCCCCAGTGGGGAGGCCCAGAAGGGAGGGAATACAGAGTGTGAGCTGCAGGCTCACAGAGTGTGAGCTGGGTCCCTGGCCTGAGTTCCAGGTGGTGCCCGACGGTGACCCCACTTTCTTTCCTGCTGCTCATGCCCTTGAGCCCTGCTGTGGGAGAGGGGGATCAGCCATTTGAGCCATTCTGACCCTATGTCCTGTGGTCTGGAGCCCATCTGCTGACCGTGTTCTGCACTCCCGGCCACCTTCCTCCCCAGGTAGAGAATGGAGCCGAATACATCTTGGAGACCATCGACTCTCTGCAGAAGCACTCGTGGGTAGCTGACATCCAGGGCTGCGTGGACCCCGGGTGAGTGTCCAAGTGGCCCGAGGATGGGTGGACAGGCTGGGTATATCCTTGGTCCAGCCTTCACCAGGAGCAGCTTCCTAGCAGGGCGGGAGCTCAGCTTGAGAAATGAGCAATTCAATGCGATTCAGGTTGGTGCCAGCCAGGATCACCCTCCTTTAAAATACCCCCTACCTCCAATCGCCAGCAGACTCTGTGAGGCCTGCTCTATGGGGCCAGGGCCTGGGGACCTGGAAGGAAGTTGGACCAGGTCTTGTCTTCACCCCAAGAGAGCCTCAGAGCACTGGGAGTTGGGCAGAGATGGCAGTGAGTCCCCAAAGGGCTGGGGGCCTGGTGCAGTGGCTCACATCTGTGACCCCAACACTTTGGGAGGCCCAGCTGGGAGGACCGCTTGAGCCAGGAGTTCAAGACCAGCCTGGGCAACATAGCCAGACCCTCTCTCTCTCTCTCTTTTTTTTTTTTTTTTGAGACAGGGTTTTGCTCTGTTGCCCATGCTGGAGTGCTGTGGTGTGATCTTGGCTCACTGCAATCTCCGCCTCCCAGGTTCAAGCAATTTTCCTGCCTCAGCCTCTTAAGTAGCTGTGATTACAGGCACCCACTACCATGCCCAGCTAACTTTTATATTTTTAGTAGAGACGGGGTTTCATCATGTTGGCCAGGCTGGTCTCGAACTCCAGACCTCAAGTGATCCGCCCAACTCAGCCTCCCGAAGTGCTGGGATTACCGGCATGAGCCACTGTGCCCAGCCAACCCTGTCTCTTAAAATAAAAAAAAATAGAAAGAGCTGGAGAGAGGCTCCTAACCCAGCCCTGGGCTCAGGTCAGGGAAGAGTTGCTGTTAGGCGTGCTCACCTAACCCAAGGCTTAAATAAAGAGTGGACCAATGCCAGGCAGAGGAGGATGGGAGAGGGCAGAGAGAAAAGCCCAGCAAAAAGAGTGGAAATGGAACTGGGCACGGTGGCATGCATCTGTTATCCCAGCTACTCAGGAGGCTGAGGCTGGAGGATCACTTGAGCCCAGGAGTTGGAGGCTGCAGTGATCTAGGATTGCGCCACTGCACTCCAGCCTGGGCAACAGAGCAAGATCCTAACTCTTAAAAAATAATAATAAAAATTTGGCCGGGGCCAGGCACAGTGGCTCATGCCCGTAGTCCCAGCACTTTGGGAGGCCGAGGCAGGCGGATCACCTGAGGTCAGGAGTTTGAGACCAGCCTGGCCAACATGGTGAAAACCCATCTCTACTAAAAATACAAAAATTAGCCAGGCATCGTGGCGGGCATCTGTAATCCCAGCTACTCGAGAGGCTGAGGCAGGAGAATCGCTTGAACCCGGGAGGCAGAGGTTGCAGTGAGCTGAGACTGTGCCATTGCACTCCAGTCTGAGCGACAGAGCAAGACTGTCTCAAAATATTAATAATAATAATTTTAAAAGGTGTGCAAGTGTACAAGCACCTGGGACTCGCAGGGAACATCAAGGCCTTTGGGGTAGCCAGTGAGGAGGAGATTTTGATGAGAGCTCAGGAAACGGGTAGGTCAGGGACAATGGGAGCCATGGCAGGTAATAGGCAGAGGGCAGTTACGGTCAGCTGTGAACAGGAAGAGCAGCAAGAAGGTTGGCTCCACCATCCAGGAGAGATGCCACGCCAGGAGTAGGAGGGATAGGCAGCCCGACAGGCTGAGCAATTGGCAGCAGCTCTGCTGGCTAATGGGGTGAGCCAAGCCCCGGGGGGAAGGGCCGCTGCTTTCTAATTAACAGCTTCATTTAAAGAAACACAATTAAGGTCCTGGGCGCCTCCCAGGCCCTGATCCACAAAGTGATTGTAATCCCTCCTCCACCGCCCTCCGGACCATCTGCTCTGCAAACTGTTTCCCCAGCCGCTGTGAAGGTGAACCTCACTTAGTGGAATTTTCGAGCTGGCAGGGTCCCAGACACCTCATGTCACAAATCGGGAGAGAAACCTTCCCACCCTCTGAGGGTCTCCACGGGATCCCAGGAGGAGCCCAGCCCCTCAAGGATAGTGGGCAGGGATCATGGGCCCTCAGTGGGGACTGTCCACTCAGTGGTATCCGGGCCAAGAGAGAGCCTTCCCCTTGGCTTTCTGAAGTTTCAGTGGAAAATCAATTTGCAAATGGCAGATAAATGAGAGAAAAGGCATACAAATTTATTTATTTATTTTTATTTTATTATTTTATTTTTTAGAGGTAAGGTCTTGCTCTGTCGCCCAGGCTGGAGTACAGTGGTGCAATCAAGCTCACTGCAGCCTCGACCTCCTGGGCTCGACTGATCTGCCTGCCTCAGCCTCCCAAGTAACTGGGACTGTAGGCACATGCCACGATGACTGGCTTAATTTTTTTTTTTTTTTTGAGATGGAGTCTCGCTCCATCATCCAGGCTGGAATGTAATGGCACAATCTCAGCTCACTGCAACCTCCACCTCCCAGGTTCAAGCAATTCTCCTGCCTCAGCCTCCCAAGTAGCTGAGATTATAGGCACCTGCCAACAAGCCCAGCTAATTTTTGTATTTTTAGCAGAGACGGGGTTTCCCCATGGTGGTCAGGCTCGTCTCGAACTCTTGACCTCAGGTGATCTGACAACCTCATCATCCCAAAGTGCTGGGATTACAGGCGTGAGCCACTGCAACTGGCCTTTTTTTTTTTTTTTTTTTTTAGAGACGGGATTGGGATCGTGCTATGTTGCCCAGGCTGGTCTTGAATTCCTGGGTTCAAGAGACCCGCCTGCCTCAGCCTCCCAAAGCACTGGGATTACAGGCACGAGCCACAGTGCTTAGCTGCACAAGGCAGATTAATAGGAGAAAAAGCATGTAAATCTATTTAACGTGTATACATAGGAGCCTTCAGAATGAAGACTCAAAGATACAGGGGAGGGCTGGGTGTGGTGGTGCACGCCTGTAATCCCAGCACTTTGGGAGGCTGAGGCAGGCACATCACCTGAGGTCAGGAGTTCGAGACCAGCCTGGCCAACATGGGGAAACCCCATCTCTACTAAAAATACAAAAATTAGCTGGAGGTGGTGGCAGGCCCGCTGTGATCCCAGCTACTCGGGAGGCTGAGACAGGAGAATTGCTTGAACCTGGGAGGCGGAGGTTTCAGTGAGCTGAGATTGCACCACTGAACTCCACTGGGTGACAGAGTGAGACTCAGTCTCAAAAAAAAAAAAAAAAAAAAGCCCAGGCATGGTGGCTCATGCCTGTAATCCCAGTACTTTGGGAGGCCGAGGCAGGCAGATCACAAGGTCAGGAGTTTGAGACCAGCTTGGCCAACATGGTGAAACCTCATCTCTACTAAAAATACAAAAATTAGCTGGGCCTGGTGGTGGCATGCACCTGTAATCCCAGCTACTTGGGAGGCTGAGGCAGGAGAATCACTTGAACCTGGGAGGCAGAGGTTGCAGTGAGCCGAGATCACGCCACTGCACTCCAGCCTGGGCAACAGAGGGAGACTCTGTCTCAAAAAAAGGATACAGGGAAATGGTCCATTTTTATGCTTAGGTTCAGCAAAGTATGGACAGCAGTGTAGAAAGAGGATTGGACACAAAGGGTAGGATCTAAAGGGAATAGACTGAGCAGGGGACCCAGCCAGGCCTGTCTGTCCAGATTCTTCTTGGCCTCTCTGAGTAGCATTCCTTCCTTCTGGGTGTGGGACAGAACCCTATCTTGAATGGGGGTCTTATGACCTACAGTCAAACCAGGCAGATTGGGTAATTTCTTTCTTTCTTTTTTTCTTTCTTTCTTGCTTTCCTTTCCTTCTTCCCTTTCTTTCTTTCCTTTTGTTTTTACTTTTTTTTTCTGCTCCGTTGCCCAAGCAGGAGGGCAGTGGGGCATGATCACAGCTCACTGCAGCCTCCAACTCCTGGACTCCATTGACCCTCCTGCCTCACCACCACGCCCAGCTAATTTTCTTTTATTAAGATGAGATTCTCAGGGCCGGGCGCGGTGGCTCATGCCTGTAATCCCAACACTTTGGGAGGCCAAGGTGGGCGGATCACCTGAGGTTGGGAGTTTGAGATCAGCCTGGCCAACATGGAGAAACCCCATCTCTACTAAAAATACAAAATCAGCCGGGCGTGGTGGTACATGCCTGTAATATCAGCTACTCGGGAGGCTGAGGCAGGAGAATTGCTTGAACCCCCGGGGGCAGAGGTTGCAGTGAGCCAGGATTGCACCATTGCACTCCAGCCTGGGCAACAAGAGCAAAACTCTGTCTAAAAAAAAAAAAAAAAAAAAAAGACGTGTTCTCGCGGCCAGGTGCAGTGGCTCATGCCTGTAATCCCCACACTCTGGGAGGCCAAGGCGGGCAGATCACCAATTTGAGACCAGCGTGGCCAACATGGTGAAACCCCATCTCTGCAAAAAATACAAAAAAAAAAAAAAAAAATTAGCTGGGCATGGTGGCGCATGCTTGTGATCCCAGCTACTCAGGAGGCTGAGGCAGGGGAATCACTTGAACCCGGGAGGCAGAAGTTGCGGTGAGCTGAGATCGTGCCACTGCACTCCAGCCTGGGTGACAGAGCAAGACTCCCATCTCAAAAAAAACAAACAAACAAAAAAGATGGGGGTCTCGCTATGTTGCCCAAGCTGATCTCAAACTCCTGACCTCAAGTGATCCTCCCACCTCAGCCTCCCAGAATGCTAGGATTACAAACATGAGCCACTGTGCCTGGCTGGATAATTTCTTTATGACAAGTTTTTACATAGAATATTTTTAGGTTGGCCAGGCGCAGTGGCTCACGCCTGTAATCCCAGCATTTTTGGAGGACGAGGCAGGCAGATCACGAGGTCAGTTTGAGACCAGCCTGGCCAACACAGTGAAACCTCATCTCTACTAAAAATACAAAAAAATTAGCCGGGCATGGTGGCAGATGCCTGTAATCCCAGCTACTCAGGAGGCTGAGGCAGGAGAATCGCTTGAACCCAGGAGGCAGAGGCAAAGTGAGCCGAGATCGCGCCACTGCACTCCAGCCCTGGCAACAGAGTGAGACTCCGTCTCAAAAAAAAAAAAGAATATTTTTAGGTTTTATGACTACGTTTTGGAAAAGGGGGTTCTGGTTTCTGTGACCCACCTTGGGAAAGAGGGACTTTTGTTTCTCTGGTGCCTCTGGGGAGAAGAGGACTGAGAGACAAGTAGGCAGGAGAAGGTCAGAGAAAAACTTTTTTGTTCCAGGCTGCTGCTGAGGACTTTGTTTTGCGGTATTGTTTTCTGAGCCCCAACAGTGGCCTGGTCAATCACACGGTGGCCACAGAGCCAGTGTAGGGTGGGACAGAGGGACATGGAGGCAGAGGGAGGTGACCAGAGCCAGGAGGCCTAGATGCTGGGCTGTGGGACTGCCAGCCACTGCCTGGCCACATAAGTAGCCTGTGGTCCGAGTCCAAGTCCCACGGCAGGACATGGTTTCCATTTCTTGTCTCCACAGTGACAGTGAGGAAGACACCGAGCTCTCCTGTACCCGAGGAGGCTGTCTGGCCAGCCGTGTGGCCTCCTGCAGCTGTGAGCTCCTGACTGATGGTAGGTAGGGTGACAGGGTTGAAGGAGGGGCACACTCAGGGTGGACAGATAAAGATACGTGCATCTTACCTGCCACTTCCCCAGCAGTCGACCTGCCCCGCCCCCCAGAGACGACAGCTGTGGGTGCAGTGGTGACAGCCCCCCACAGCCGAGGTCGAGATGCCGTCAGAGAATCCCTGATCCACGTCCCGCTAGAGACCTTTCTGCAGACCCTGGAATCCGCGGGCGGCAGCGGCAGTGACAGCAATAACACAGGTGCCAGTGGGGACAGCCTGCTCTTCCCATCCCACCTCTCCTGGACCCCCACCCCCAGCCATGGCCACCCATGGGCTCCCTAAACCTTGCTAAGCCTCAGAAGCTGTGACATCTCATCCTCCTGGGTCCTTCACACGTCTCCGAAGTACTTCTGGCTTTTGTAGACTGGTCTAGGAACCTGGCCCCTCCCACTGGACCCAGTTTCAATAGAAAATGTTCACAGGAGCCGGGTGCGGTGGCTCACGCCTGTAATCCCAACACTTTGGGAGGCCAAGGTGGGCAGATCACCTGAGGTCAGGAGTTCGAGACCAGCCTGGCTAACATGGCAAAACCCCGTCACTACTAAAAATATAAAAATTAGCTGGGTGTGGTGGTGCACACATGTAGTCCCAGCTACTCGGGAGGCTGAGGCAGGAGAATCACTTGAACCCGGGAGGCGGAGGTTGCAGTGAGCCGAGATCACGCCACTGCACTCTAGCCTGGGCGACAGAGTGAGACTATGTCTCAAAAAAAAAAGAAAGAAAAGAAAATGCTCACAGGGGCTGAGTGCAGTGTCTCACACCTGTAATCCCAGCCAGTGTTTTTTGAGGCTGAGGATCACTTGAAGCCAGGAGTTTGAGACTAGCCTGGACAACATAGCAAGACGCTATCTGTACAAAATTTTTGAGACAAGAGTCTCACTTTGTTGCCCACGCTGGAGTGCAGTGGTGGATCACAACTCACTGCAATCTCCACCCCCAAGTCCAAGCAATTCTCACGTCTCAGCCTCCCGAGTAGCTGAGATTACAGGTGCCCGCCACCTCGCCTGGCTCATTTTTGTATTTTTAGTAGAGATGGGGTTTTGCCATGTTGGCCAGGCTGATCTTGAACTCCTGACCTAAGTGCTGGAATTATAGGTGTGAGCCACCATGCCTGGCCACAAACATTTTTGTGCCTGTAGTCCCAGCTACTTGGGAGGCCGAGGTGGGAGGATCACTTGAGCCCAGGAGGTCAAGCCTACAGTGAACTGTGATCACACCATTGCACTCCAGCCTGAGCAACAGAGAGAGACCCTGTGAAAAAAAAAAAAAAAAAAAGAAAAGAAAAGAAGAAAGGAGGGAGGGAGGGAGGGAAGGAAGGAGCTCACAGAAAAGGGTCCATAGGGTTGGAATCAGGGATTGGGAACAGGCGACTGGATTTGTTCCTAAGTTTGCTGATGACTTACAGAGTAACTCCAGGATAGTCCTTCACAGCTCTGTGCCTCAGTTTACCTCATAGACTTCACCAGTGGGTTGGGTCAGCTCCCTGCCCAACTCTAAAATTATTCCAGCTGGGCACAGTGGCTCATACCTGTAATCTCAGCACTTCAAGCAGCCAAGGCAGGAGGATCGTTTGAGCCCAGGACTTCCAGACTAGTCTGGGCAACAAGACTCTGTCTCTACAAAAAATAAACAAAAATTAGCCAGGCATTGTGGCACAGGCTTATAGTCCTAGCTACCCAGGAGGCTGAGGTGGGAGGATTGCTTGAGCCCAAGGCTGCAGTGAGCTATGATTGTGCCACTAGACTTCAGCCTGGGTGACAGAGCAAGACCCTATCTCAAAAAATAAGTTAAATAAATAAATAAAATTATTTGGCTGGGCGCAGTGGCTCACACCTGTAATCCCAGCACTTTGGGAGGCCAAGACGGGCGGATTGCCTGAGCTCAGGAGTTAAGACCGGCCTGAGCAACATGGTGAAACCCTGTCTCTACTAAAAATACAAAAATTAGCCTGGTATAGTGGTGCATGACTGTAATCCCAGATACTTGGGAGGCTGAGGCAGGAGAATCACTAGAACCTGCAAGACGGAGGTTGCAGTGAGTCGAGATCACGCCACTGCATTCCAGCCTGGGCAACAGAGCAAGACTCTGTCTCAAACAAAAAAATATTCAGGCCAGGTGCAGTGGCTCACACCTGTAATCCCAGCACTTTGGGAGGCCAAGGCAGGAGGATCACTTGAGCCTAGGAGTTTGAGACCAGCCTGGGGAACACAGCAAGACTCCATCTCTAAAAAATAAAAAATAAGGCTGGGCGCAATGGCTTACGCCTATAATCGCAGCACTTTGGGAGGCCGAGGTGGGTGGATCATCTGAGGTCAGGAGTTTGAGACCAGCCTGACCAACACGGTGAAACCCCATCTCTACTAAAAATACAAAAATTAGTTGGGTGTGGTGGCGGGCGCCTGTAATCCCAGCTACTCGGGAGGCTGAAGCAGGAGAATCGCTTGAACCCGGAAGGCAGAGGTTACAGTCAGCCACCGGGATTGCAGCATTGCACTCCAGCCTGGGCGACAAGAGCGAAACTTCGTCTCAAAAAAAAAATAAAAACTAAAAACCAACAAACTTTTAAAAAATTATTCCAACAGCATTTTGCATGTAAAAAAACCAACAAGATGTCACCTCTCTTCTCACATTTATTTATTTGTCCCCCTTTCTCCTTCCCCCCATGTTCCTCACACTGTCATCCCCACCTCAGGGGAACAGGGTGCAGAGACGGATCCCGAGGCTGAACCCGAGCTGGAGCTATCCGACTACCCATGGTTCCACGGGACACTGTCCCGGGTCAAGGCTGCTCAACTGGTTCTGGCAGGGGGGCCCCGGAACCACGGCCTCTTCGTGATCCGCCAAAGTGAGACTCGGCCTGGGGAGTACGTGCTGACCTTCAACTTCCAGGGCAAGGCCAAGGCAAGTGTGTGGGGGGCGCCATGGGGGTGCAGTGGCCAGCCCTGAGGGAGAGGGGTCATGGTGACCCCGGTCCTGAGGCTGTGCCCTGGAAGCAGCTGCAGGCGAACAGATGTGGCATGACTTCCCACGGGCCCCACTCACCCCAGCCATGCTCCGTGAGCCACCTGCATCCCTCCTACACATCACTGAGGGACTGCAGTCAGCCCTATTTCAGCCTCTGCATTCTCCAGAAGGGGAGGCCACCTACTGGCGGCTGAGCCCTCAGGAGGCTGGGCCCTTCTAATAACCCAAATTTGCAAATCCTTTCAGCTCCTGCGCGCGGGGGATCTCATAGCACTGGAGCTTCGGAGGGTCTCCGCCCAGAGATCGCCCAGTGCGGGGCGGGAGCCAACCAAGGCCCTCAGAGCCCCACCTTCTGCCCCACCGACCTCAGACAGCCCCTCTTCCCTGCCCAGGTTAGGTCACCAACCCCTGAGGAACACACATGGGCAAACCCTAGAGACCCAGCAGGGGAGGAGGAGCTGGGCTGGGTGGGAGAGCTGTGCAGGGTCTGGGGGGTGGGGTTCAGCATTGGAGGGGACAGCCTGATCAGAGACCTGCAGGGGAGGGAGAATTGTGGAGGGGAAGACAGTCAGGAAGGTGATCCCGACAGCACCCAGCTGGATCAGAGGCATGATGGTACACCCAGGCGGTGTGCTTTCAAGGAAGAGGATTCCTTGCTATATTGACCTAAAATGCTTTGTTTTTGTTTTTGTTTTTTTTTTTTTGAGACAGTCTCGCTCTATCCTCCAGGCTGGATTGCAACATCGCAATCTCAGCTCATTGCAACCTCCGCCTCCCGGGTTCAAGCGATTCTTGTGCCTCAGCCTCCCAAGTAGCTGGGATTACAGACACGTACTACCACACCTGGCTAATTTTTGTATTTTTAGTAGAGACAGGGTTTCACCATGTTGGCCAGGCTGGTCTCAAACTCCTGACCTCAGGTGATCCACCCACCTCAGCCTCCCAAAGTGCTGGGATTACAGGCGTGAGCCCCCACGCCCGGCCTATTGACCTGAAATTCAAAGGAAAATTTGACAGCAAAGGCAAATGATTATGGGGGGGTGCAATGTGGCCAGAGGGGGCAGGAACCTCAGTGCCCGCCCCCGCATCCCAGGTTTCCGATAAGGAAACACTCAGCCTGGGCTCCTGCCAGGACGGATTTCCTGGCGGCCCCTACTAGAGGAGGGAGAACCTTAGGACTCCTGCTCCAGGCCTGCAGCTGGGGGACAGTGTCTCTCTGCAGGGACCCCGGCTGCCCTAACCCCTAGTGGCTCAGTGCAGAACCTCTGGTGGCTTCTCTCCTCCGCCAGGTTGGCCCCACCGTGCAGGAGGTAGCACCTCCACCAGGAACATTTCCTTGGCAAGCAGCCACTCTTACAGTTCCTCCGACAACCAGGTGCTTAAGGCCATCCCTGGTGACGTGCAATTTACTTCTCAGCCAGTGCTGCTCCAGGCAGCCTCCCAGAGGGCCTGGATCTGACTCATGCCCAAGCCAGAGGCTAGGATGGGGGAACAAAGGGTGGGTGGCAAGCTCCTCTCCTTCCTGGAACAAGACCCAGCCTTGAACCTGCCTCTCACCTCTCTACCCGGCTGCTCTTCTCCCAGAGTGGAGATGACTGCCCCAGGCCTGATAATTGAATGGTGGGACAAAGCAGGAACCCCAGCCTCCAGCTTACATACCTCCTGGGAGGGAAGATCACTACCTTCCCAGAGGCAACTCTTTCCACCTTCACAGAATAAATGTCTGGAAGGTCTGGCAGAAGATTGGGATGCGTCCAACTTGCTTCTTCTCACCCCAGGGACCCAGCTGTGCCCTGCGCAGTTTCTGCCCAGCTATGAGGCTGTGGTGGGACCCCTCTGTGCTGTTTCTTTCGGGCTGAGTCCCTGCATTGTCCTAGCAACTTATTCTGCTAAGTGGCAGAGCTCACTTATGGGACCGCCACCCCGCTCCAAGGATTGTCTGTATTTTTTTGTTTGTTTTTTAAAGAGTTGGGGGGTATCTCACCATGTTGGCCAGGCTGGTCTTGAACTCCTGACCTCCCGTGATCCATTCCCCTCAGTCTCCCAAAGTGCTGGGATTACAGGCGTGAGCCACCGCACCTAGCAGATAGTCTGTCTTTTATGCAGGTGGCCAGACCAGCTCCCCCTCCTGGGCTTGGGGCTATGCGTGTACCCTCAAACCACTCCTCTTAGCTCCCCTCTTGCCCCACACACCCCAGAGATAGCCACTTTTTTCTGCAGTGGGATACATGTTGAGCAAAATAGGGCTTAAGTCAGAGACCTGCAGCTCTCCACTAGACACCACAGGCCTATGGTTTCTTACCCTGAGGCACCTGCCTCACACAGGCCCTAGAGACCTAGAGAGAAGCCAGCCCTGTTCCAGCTGTTCCCACAGCGTGCCGTCACTCCTCCCTAGCCAGCCCTGGGGAGCTTTCCATGCCTCCGGGTTTTGGCTCTGCAGGGACAGAGGGCCAACCTCTAGCCTCCTGGGCTGGGGGAACCACCCAAACAGGAGTTTTCTTCCCTGCTCTGTGCTCTGTGACCATGGGCCAGTCACTCCCCCTCCCTGGGCCTTGGTTTTCCTATCTCTAACATGGGGGCAGTAATCCCTATCTTCTGGCGTTAGGGAGGGGATTAGAGATTATAGGTGTGTAGGGCATGGGCCCATAGTGGGGGTGCTCCCAGCATGGGGACAATGCCTGATGCCTTCCATCTCAGCCTGGGTCCGCTGCCCCCATTCCCCATCTCCAGATGGGGCTCATGTGTGAGGGGCCCCCTGGCCCTGACACAGCCCCATACAGCCCCTGTGAGCCTTGGTCCTTCCATTAACCCCCAAAGGCGCTTACCCAGGTGCCCAGCCCCAGACCTGCCCCTGACCACACCCACCTGTATCCACAGCACCTGCGCCTGTCCCTGAACGGCCACGGCCAGTGTCACGTACAGCATCTGTGGTTCCAGTCTGTGCTTGACATGCTCCGCCACTTCCACACACACCCCATCCCACTGGAGTCAGGGGGCTCGGCCGACATCACCCTTCGCAGCTATGTGCGGGCCCAGGGCCCCCCACCAGGTAAGATGCCGCCACCTGGCTGGTGTGATTACTCAAGAAGACTTCCCGTTGATTACTCAAGAAGGTGGTCCCTGGGGTGGGATGAGCCCCAGGTCTCCTGTCCCATAGCCTCAGCCGTGTCCCTCCCACCCTAGCCTAGCCACAGCAATTTCAAGCAGTCACGTCATAAGGAATGGAGGCAGAAGTGGCAGCCTAGAGGCAGCCAGGTCCCTAACGATTCCTGGCAAGGGGAAGGGGGCGCCCAACAGCAGTGCAGGTGGGTGTATGGGGGTGGGGACAGGGGTGTGGATTGGGGCAAGTGGGATGAAAGGAGCTGGGCATATGGATTCCTAAGCCCTGCACTGGGGAGGCTCAGAGCAAAGCTGCTGGGACCGAGCACTAAGGGCATGGGTGCATGTGCATGCGTGTGCTTGTGTGTGTGCATGAGTGTATGTGGGCATGTGCCCGTGTGCGTACGCTTACGTGTGCGTGTGTGCGCATATGCATGAGCGTGTGCATGCATGCATGGGCACGCGTGTGCTTGTGTGCCTGTGTGTGAGCGTGTGCATTATGTGTGCATGTGTGTGCACTCCTGTGCATGTGGCTATATGGGCGTGCACACGCGTGGTTAGGTACATGTATGTGTGTGTGCTTCTGTTTATGCATGTGGGCGGGTGTGCTTGCATATGTGTCCGAGGACATGGGCTGCAACTCGGAAACCTGAGCGTGGGCCCTGGCCCCTTGAGGGATCCCGGCCTCCCTGCAGGATGTGGCCTGCCCAGGTCCCCACTCACGCCCTGCCGTCGCCTTGTTGCAGAGCCGGGCCCCACGCCCCCTGCCGCGCCCGCGTCCCCGGCCTGCTGGAGCGACTCGCCCGGCCAGCACTACTTCTCCAGCCTCGCCGCGGCCGCCGGCCCGCCTGCCTCGCCCTCCGACGCCGCCGGCGCCTCCTCGTCTTCCGCCTCGTCGTCCTCTGCCGCGTCGGGGCCCGCCCCCCCGCGCCCCGTCGAGGGCCAGCTCAGCGCGCGGAGCCGCAGCAACAGCGCCGAGCGCCTGCTGGAGGCCGTGGCCGCCACCGCCGCCGAGGAGCCCCCGGAGGCCGCGCCCGGCCGCGCGCGCGCCGTGGAGAACCAGTACTCCTTCTACTAGCCCGCGGCGCCGCCCGGGTGGGACACGCCAAGCTCTTCAGTGAAGACACGATGTTATTAAAAGCCTGTTTTAGGGACTGCACCCGGCTCTCCTGTCGTCCTTTCTCCCACGGGGAAGGCGGGGACTGCGGGGCAGCCACTCTTAGAGACCCCCGTCCATCAGGGACCCCCGTCCAGCCCAGTGTGGCCTGACACCTGCCAGGCCCCCTTGCAGCTCTGTCTCTGGTGGGACAGCTGAGGGACTCCCCATGGGGCGTCGGGCAGCACCTGAAAGAGGGCCCAACAGCAAGGGTTAGGGCTTAGGATCGGGAGGGGGCTTTACTGGAGCTGTGAGGGAGAGAGATGGGAGGTGGTAACAATGAGGGGTGCTGAAAAGAGAGGAGGGGGCATTCAGGACACAGTGAGGGATGGGGAGCACGCCCAAGTCATACGGAGAGCTTGGATGCCAGGAGGAGGAATCGAGGCCCGAACTGGGAGGGTAAAGACGTTTTTAGACAGATCTATGAAGCCTGGCGGTGTGGACAGGGCGGCAAGGCAGGAAGAAACCTGGCGGTGTGGACAGGGCGGCAGGGCAGGAAGAAGCCTGGCGGTGTGGACAGGGCGGCAGGGCAGGAAGAAGCCTGGCGGTGTGGACAGGGCGGCAGGGCAGGATGTCTCCATATTAGCCCTTAGGGGATTGGGCAATGGAAGAGGCTGGATTTCCCAGCTCCGTGGTAGACTTAAACTTGGAAGAAGCTTAAAGAGCCCTCCCACCCACCGTGCTCCACCCCATTCACACCCAGCCCCCACCCCGTCTCATTCCCACCCCACACCTACCCACAAGTGGAATTCCAGCTGTGACTCCCATGACCCCAGGCTCTGGAGACACTGCTTGCTGGCAGTCCCAGGACCCCAGTCCCCAGGCAGTGTTCAAGAAAGATCCTGTTCCTACTAAGCCAAACCTCTGCCTTCCCCACAACACCCCAGACCTGGGGTCACAGACCCACAGTCCCCTTGCCCAAGACTGGCCTTGCAGGGCTTGGGTCAATGATGCATCCATCTATTTTTCTTTCTTTCCCCTTCCTTCCTTCCTTCCTTCCTTCCTCTCTTCTCTTTCTCTCTTTCTTTCCTTTTCTTTCTTTTTCTTTTTTGAGACAGGTGCAGTGGCACAATCTTGGCTCACTTGCAGTCTCAACTTCCCGGGCTCCAACTATCCTCCCACCTCAGCCTCCCAAGTATCTGAGACTACAGGCGTGCACCACCACGCCTAGCTAATTTTTTTTGGTAGAGACAGGGTTTCACCATGTTGGCTAGGCAGGTCTCGAACTCCCGAGCAATCCTGGGTGGGAGGCGATCCACCCACCTCAGCCTCCCAAAGGGCTGTGATTATAGGCATGAGCCACTGCACCTGGCCAATGATGCAGATTTCAGATCCCTAGACATCTAAAGCTCTCAGGACTGTAACTAAGACACTCACAGCCTCTTCCCCATAAAAGGGGCATGAACACCCTTGGGTGGCTCCCAGGGCTTTCAGCCACCCAGTCCCCATGCACAACATCATCAGGAAGTGACAGAGTAGGGCCCCCTGCTACCACCATGATGAGGGAAGAATACAAATTCAGCGATCAGGAGAGCACCCTGCTACCTCTGCTTCCAGTACCTCCATTCGATTGTGGCTGGAGTCCTTCTGCCCCCGTGCCCTGGTGGTTTGGGGTCTATGCCAGGCCAAGTGCCAGTCCCCATTCCACTCCAACAAGAACAGAGCGGGCTCTGGACTGAGGCTTGGGCTGGGCAGAGGAACAGGGGCAGACTTAAGATTTAGACCCACCAGGTGGGGGCAGTGGTTCACACCTGTAATCCCAGCACTTTGGGGGTCCAAGGCGGGCAAATCACCTAAGGTCAGGAGTTCGAGACCAGCCTGGCCAACATGGTGAAACCCCTCCTCTACCAAAAATACAAAAAAAAAAAAAAAAACTAGCCAGGCGTGGTGGTGCGCGCCTGTAGTCCCAGCTACTTGGGAGGCTGAGGTGGGAGGATCGCTTGAACCCGGGAGGTGGAGGTTGCAGTGAGCCAAGATCGTGCCACTGCACTCCAGCCTGGGTAACAGAGGGAGATTCCATTTCAAAAAAAAAAAAAAAAGACTTGGACACAGAGTGTGCAAGCCTTCAGGCCCTCCTGTCCTTTCCTCCTGATGTCGTCAGCCACAGCAGAGGCCACTCTCCATGCTGAATGCTCAAAACAGAATCAGCACAGAAGCAGGCAAAAGCACTGATTGACTGTCACCTTTGCTCAATGGGGGGGGCTCATGCACATATGCACACACATAGAGTATAAGACTGTGGGAGAGGGTCTGTGCCAATCCTAAGGGGGCAGGCGCTGTTCCTGGGGTGTTCCCAGGTTAAAGTGAATTCGGGGGGGGACAGCAGAAGTTGATACAGTGACCGCCCCCCCCCCCCGGGCTCTCCCAAGGGATGCAGCAGGAAGGCCCAGGAGGTCAGTGAAAAGGGGGCTCTCTCTTCAGTATGGTCACCAGCGTGAGATCCTCAAGCCTGTCACTCAAGAGGGTGGTTCCAGATAGCCCAGACTCAGTGGGGGCTCTGGCGAAATCACAGCCATTGCACAGACGGCAGCAACATTTTCAAGGGGGTTTCATTTGTTCCTCAACAAGCATTTCAGATGCCTGCTCTGCGCCAGGTCAGGCCCATGGGGTAGCTGAGCCAAGCTTTGGGACCACAAGTGCCCAGGCTGACCTGTGACACTGGGTGTCACAGACATGGGGGACTGCAGGCGCAGGAGCAGCGAGGTGGGATATGAGACCTGCAAGGTAGAGAGAGCCTTGAACGCCAGGCCAGGGAGTTTGGAAGGTGCTGAGAGCCAGTGCCAATTAAAATGGGAGCTGAGATCACCCTGTGGCCAGAGGGTTGGGGCAAGGATGGATTGAAGGCGGCAAAATGAGGCGGGGGGCCAGGGAGGCTGTAGTGGGTCTGGGTGAGGGGCAAGGGGCCAGGGCAGGGCAGCAGAGCAGGAGGACAGTGACGGAAGAAAGATCACAGCCGGGTGTGGTGGCTCACGCCTGTAATCCCAACACTTTGGGAGGCCAAGGCGGGTGGATCACTTGAAGTCAGGAGTTCAAGACCAGTCTGGCCAACATGGTGAAACCCCGTCTCTATTGAAAATACAAAAATTAGCCGAGTGTGGTGGCACGTGCCTGTAATCCCAGCTACCCGGAAGGCTGAGGCAAGAGAATGGCTTGAACCCAGGAGGTGGAGGTTGCAGTGAGCCGAGATCATGCCACTGCACTCTAGCCTGGGACACAAAGAGAGACTTGTCTCTAAATAAATACATAAATAAATAAATAGAACTGGCGTACAAAACAAAATCAAATACAGTACAATAAAAAGTTCCTTCTGGTGGGCGTTTCTGTTATATTTTTCTTTTTTTTTTTTTAGGGGGCATGGTGTGACCCTGCTTTCATGGTCTGTCTTCCTACTGAAAATCAACATCAATCGAGCTTCTGCCTTCCTGCTCCGGGGAAGGGTTTTTTGTCCTCCCTGAGATCACCTTAGCCCCTATTGGGCACTTCTAACTTAGAAAAGTTCTAGCCCATTTGGGGTAGAAGAAATAAACTTCCTGCGATGGCAAGGGGCTCTTACAACCCTAGTATTAAGAGACAGCAAAGCAGCCAGGCGCGGTGACTCATGCCTGTAATCTCAACACTTTGGGAGGCCGAGGCAGGCAGATCACTTGAGGTCAGGAGTTCGAGACCAGCCTGGCCAATATGGTAAAACGTCATCACCACTAAAAATACAAAAATTAGCCCAGCGTGGTGGCGGCACCTGTAATTCCACCTACTCGGGAGGCTGAGGCAGGAGAATCACTTGAACTGGGGAGGTGGAGGTTGCAGTGAGCCAAGATTGCTCCACTGCGCTCCAGCCTGGGCAACAGAGTGAGACCCTGTCTCAAAAAGAAAAAAAAAAAGCAAAGCGATACACTAATGTGAATGTTGAGTAATGAATCTCAATCATTGTCCCCAAATCCTATATTTATTTCTTATTTATTTTAAAGAGCATCTTGATCTGTTGCCCAGGCTGGAGTGCAGTGGGGCAATCACAGGTCACTGCAGCCTCAGTCTCCTGGGCTCAAATGATCCTCCCACCTCAGCCTCCCAAGTAGCTGGGACTACAGGTGGGTGTCACCACACCCTGCTAATTTTTAATTTTATTGTAGAGACCAGGAGTCTCACTATGTTTCTCAGGCTGGCCTTGAACTCCTATCCTCAAGTGATCCTCCTGCCTCGGTCCAAAAGCCTTTTTTTTTTTTTTTTTTTCTGAGACAGAGTCTTGCTCTGTCACTCAGGCTGGAGTGTAGTGGTGGGATCTTGGCTCACTGCAACCTCTGCCTCCCGGGTTCAAGCAATTCTCATGCCTCAGCCTCCCGAGTAGCTGGGACTACAGGTGCCCACTACCACGCCCAGCTAACTTTTGTATTTTTAGTAGAGACTGGGTTTCGCCATGTTGGCCAGACTGGTCTTGAACTCCTGACCTCAGGTGATCCACCCACCTCGGCCTCCCAAAATGCTGCAGTTACAGGCATGAGCCACCGCACCCGGCCTCAAAATCCTTTAATAAGAAAAAAACATGTATTTGGCCAAAACATGCATTTGGCTAGGTAGAAAGTTTTCTGCAGTGCCCACCCTTCCCCCTAAAAGGCCCTAAGCCAGGGATTTCTAATCTCTTTTGTGCCTCAGGCCCCTGACAGTCTGGGGAAGACTATTATAGCCTGCTTAGCATAATGTTTAAAGTGCACAGAATTAAATACATAGACTTGCAAGGAAAACCAATTACCCTGAAATTCAGTCAAAATATTAAATACAATTAAAAAGTAATCAAAATATTTTTTAAACTGGTGATGTGGTAATATACATGCTTCTTTATTAACATTTAAATAGCAAGCTTTAATAGCAGCCCTCATAACTACTGTAATTTCAGTCAATGATGAGCATGAATGATACTTTGGGGTTCTGTAACAAACTAGACGCGCTGTGAAAAGATTCCTTATTTGAATAAGCTCAATGGCTCACATCTGTAATCCAGCACTTCGGAAGACTGAGGTAGGAGGATCGCTTGAGGCCAGGAGTTCAAGAACAGCCTGGGCAACAGAACGAGACACACCCTACTCTGCAAAAAATACAGAAAACAGCCGGGCACGGTGGCTCACACCTATAATCCCAGCACTTTGGGAGGCTGAGGCGGGAGGATTGTTTGAGCCCAGGAGGTCGAGACCAGCCTGGGCAACATGGCACAATCTTGTCTTCTCTGCAAAAAAATACAAAAAAAATTAGCCAGGCACGATGGCATGCACCTGTAGTCCCAGCCACCTGGGAGTCTGAGGTGGGAGTATCACCGGAGCCTGGGAGGTCAGTTGCACCACTCTGTCTCAAAAAAAAAAAAAAAAAAGCTCTCTCATTCAAGGTTACCCTTCTATTACTCCAAGGATTCACCCCATAATCTTATCTTTCTTGATATGTTACATTCACTAAAACGTTCACATCAAATCAAGTTTGTAGACACTTGTCCTTACCACCTTACAAAAAGTGAGATGGTATCAACAGAGGTGAGACACTGCTTTACCTGCATGTCACTTTTGGCAGCTTTCACAGCATTGAAAAGATCATTGGCTGGTGGCTCTGACTGTTTCTGGCTATGACGATGTACCACTCGGGACCCTTTCTTTCGTTGTTTGCCACCTAATATGTATAAAAAGATCAGAAATATGAAAAAAAGGTAACAGTGACATTAACACTTGGTCTCATCATTATCACACAAGTAGGCTTACGCTGCCCATTCCACAGCACAGTCTGAGTTAGACTCAGTCCTGAAATAATTGATTTTTATACTGTTATGAAGTTTATTAACTTTTTTCCCTTAAAAAAAAAAGTCCTTGAGTCCCCTTCCTGTATCTCTATATCCTAACGTCCTTTTCTCTTCTTTTCTCTTCAAAATTTCTCTTCTTCCTATTTCCGTCCCTTAATACTTTGTAAATCTTGTCCTTTTTTGAACCATATCACCTGAACCTCTTTTAAGTTTTTTTCTTTTTTTTTTTTTTTTGAGACAGAGTCTCTCTCTGTCACCCAGGCTGGAGTGCAGTGGCGCAATCTCGGCTCACTGCCAGCTCTGCCCCTGGGGTTCACGCCATTCTCCTGCCTCAGCCTCCCGAGTAGCTGGGCTGCTTCCCCCACAAGATTCAAAAACAAAAGAAAACTGGCTGACTCACCGGCGTTGTTTTTGGTGGTCGTTTTGCTGCTTTCTTCTTCACATTGCGATTGAAGCTATCTTCAAAGTCACTGCCTTCATCAGCTAACAAAGAGTCAGTATTCCTGTGAGAAAGTACCGTTCTCTTTAAATATAACCACCCTAATTCCCTCCCTATTCTCTCACCGCACCCCATCTCCATGAGAAAAACATATTCAGATTTTAAGAAAAAATGAGCTTATTGTTAGTAGGAAGTTGGGACCAAGTCTTTTTTTTTTTTGAGACAGGGTTTCACTCTCGTCACCCAGGCTGGAGTGCAATGGTGTGATCTCGGCTCACTACAACCTCTGCCTCCCAGGTTCAAGTGATTCTCCTGTCTCAGTCTCCCGAGTAGCTGGGATTACAGGTGTTTCACCATGTTGGCCAGACTGGTCTCAAACTCCTGACCTCAGGTGATCCACCTGCCTCGGCCTCCCAAAGTGTTGGGATTACAGGCGTAAGCCACCACACCCGGCCAGGACAAAGTCTTAAAGGAAAACTTTCACATGAAAGCAATGGAGACGAAGAATGAGGAAATGAGGAGGGGAAGGACAACCCTTCCCAATATTCTCTCCGAAGAAGAGAATCAAATGCTACTCACTTAGCGGGTAGAGAGATCGCTGCTCTTTGTAGAGAAAAACAATCATGGCCCAGGAAGTCATCCATCATTCATCCATAAATGGGAGAGTAATATGGACCTAGAGTTAAATTTCACCCTGTGAAACATCAACCACGTCTTATCAATTCAAGTTTATAACGTTGATATAATTGGGTACACCACAGCAGCACTGACAGAAATAGAAATGATTCAGAGAAAGCCAATTAAAACAGCCAGGGGACAAAGCAGATCTGTATGACATTAGCTTTTTTCCTTCTGGAAAGTTAAAAAACCAAGATATATTATTATAACCTATATAGAATAAACTCATATGTGGTAATAAATAAGGATACACAGACCTGTTTACAAAATCCCCAAGTAGGAAAACTAGCGGATACCAGCTAAAAAGTATATACAATTTACCAGGCAACAAATAAAGAACTCTTTACTCACCCATCTGCCACCTCCCAGCCCCCATCAGGGGTTGTACATGCTGAACACAGAAATGTGTTTAAGAGAGGTTTAGACACGATGGATGATGGATTAAAAACAGGATGTGCTTGAAACCCGGAAGGCAGAGGTTGCAGTGAGCCAAGATCACACCACTGCACTCCAGCCTGGGCAACAGGGCGAGACTCCATCTCATACAAACAAACAAACAAACAAAAAACAGGATGTACTACTATTTTGATGTCTACAACATCTAGGACCCCCAAAAAAAACACCTGGAGCTGGAGGGAAGGTGTCACTGTGCTGAACGAGTACAGCACTTCTGGTGTTTTCACACAGTCCCACGCATATTATCATCAATGTGGGAAAACGAGAGGGGGAAGGCTGCCACGGACACAGGAAGTGGCCGCACAATGCAACATCTACTTACCCTCTGAGGGATGGTTTGAGTCCCTGTCATCGAAGGGTAGACTGGCAGAGGAACTAGAAGATGCAGACAAGGCCCTCTTGGTACCTCCCGCAGCTCTCTGCAGTGGGGAAGACATGCTTGGCGAGGAGGAGCTATGGGGCCAGGAAGACGAGGACCGCAGGGTAGGTTTGGCAATCCAGCTGGGGAAGAAAGAGAAGAAAGGGCTCCTACCACAGCACTTCTCCATCCCCAGCCGTGACCAGTCCCTCTCTTTGCAAGGGAATGGTTCTAGAACTCTGGGGTCGGGTGAGGGGGACCAAAAACTAAGACAAAGGCTGGGCACCGTGGCTCATGCCTATAATCCCAGCACTTTGGGAGGCCAGGGCAGGAGGATGGCTTGAGCCCAGGAGTTCAAGACCAGCCCGGGCAATACAGCAAGACCCCATTTCTACAAAAAAAAAGTACTAATTAGCCAGGTGTGGTAGCACGTGCCTGTATTCAGCTATTCAGGAGGCTGAGGTGGGAGGACTGCTTGAGTCCAGGAGTTCAAAGCTGCAGTGAGCTATGATCGCACCACTGTACTCCAGCCTGGGTGACAAAGTGAGACTCTGTCTCAAAAAATAAAAATTAAAAAATAAAAAATAAAAGAAGACATTATAGGAGGCAAGTCTGCAAAGCCTTAACTACAAACTAAAGAAACCAAAAGGAAAAAGAAGACTTTACAAAATCTTTAGAAGTCTAAGAAGTCTTAAGTCTGTTCCGGGTGGAACAGAGTTAAGTATGCCAATTAAATTATTGGGTGCTGGCCGGGCATGGTGGCTCACATCTGTAATCCCAGCACTTTGGAAGGGCAAGGCAGGTGGATCACTTGAGGTCAGGAGTTCGAGAGGACAACACGATGAAACTCCATCTCTACTGATGGATGTGAAAGGATGACTCCATCTCAAAAAAAAAAAAAAAAATTACGTGCTGACTGAAAATAAATTTGAAAGCAAGGTGTGTGACAGGCAAGGCTACTACCTGTGTAATATTCTGTTACTTAATGATAAGTCCTGAGTCATATTTCCAATCTCTCTTAACCAGCCTGTATTTGTACATTGCTTGTGTACAAGCTTGCTAATTTCCACAAATGGCAGTAGGTTGTCTGCTCCAATAGGGCCAAAAATGCACCTACTGGATTCAAAGCTCAGTAAGGGCCAGGTGCAGTGGCTCATGCCTGTAATCTTGGCACTTTGGGAGGCCAAGGCAGGCAGATCACTTGAGGTCAGGAGTTTGAGACCAGCCTGGCCAACATGGTGAAACCCCTTCTCTACTAAAAATACAAAAAATTGCTGGCCGTGGTGGTGGGCACCTGTAATACCAGCTACTGGGGAGGCTGAGGCAGGAGAATTGCTTGAACCTGGGAGACGGCAGCTGCAGTGAGCCAAGATCATGACACTGCGCTGCAGCCTGGACGACAGAGTGAGACTCTGTCTCAAAAACAAAAAAACTCAGTCAGGAATGAAGAATGTCTGAAGTACTGTATGTGTAATGTGGCTTGTGATTCTTAAGCCCTGAGTGCAGCTTGAGCTAGTCCTTCATGATCTAATACCAAAATGTTCAAGATCTGTTTTATGTCATTGGTGCCTTCTAATGTTGGCCTGTTGTTTTCCTTGCTGAGACTAGATTATGATGTGGTATATTGTTTTTATCAATTTAATTTATAAGTATTTATAAGCAGCTAATTCTTCATGTTGCTCTCATTTACCCTGGAGATGCTTGATTGCTTTTTTTTGTTGTTGTTGTTGTTTTTTGAGACAGGGTTTCACTCTGTTGCCCATGCTGGAGTGCAGTGGCACGATCACAGCTCAATGCAGCCCTGACCTCCTGGGCTCAAGTGATTCTACCACCTCAGCCTCCTGAATAGCTGGGACTACAGGCATGTGCTACAACACCTGGCTAAGTTTTGTACTTTTTGTAAAGATGGGGTTTCACCATGTTGCCCAGATTGGTTTTGAACTCCTAGGTTCAAGTGGTCCTCCTGCCTTGGTCTCCCAAAGTGCTGGGATTACAGATGTGAGCCACCACGCCTGGCCAAGATGTTTTATTGCTAATTATTTGTCTGTCCACATTGTTATCATCTCCTAGAGAAATTGCTAGAAGAGTGAGATTACGTGTCCTCTAAGTTATAAGTTCACAAATAAAAGCCCAAAGGAAGTTAGGTAGCAGACTTAAAAACAAATTAAAAAGACCCTGCAAAACTTGGTCTTAAATGAAAGGTGACATTCTCCAACCTGGGTTGTCTTTCTGGTTTCATGGGACTGTGCAGTGCAGTTGGAGGGTGACTGGGCCCTGTTTCCACGGCACTCTCTAGGTGCAGGGACCATTGAACCATGTCTGCTATTCCTGTCTTAGCTCTGTACTGAAATAACAGTTGTGTTACTGGGTTTCAAAAGAAAGTCCATCCCTCCTGATTTAGGCAGAAAGCCATTAAAGAAAACAGAAGGATAACGAGCAGTGGGAAAACAAACCAGAAAAGTTACCGATTCACCCATCTTGTGTCAGAATCGACAGGCCTGTTGCTCCTGCTGGAAACCTAGGATGTACGTTTGCAATGAGAAAAGAGTGAAAGACTTGAGCAGGTACATTACGAAAGAGCAATCACAGTGGCCAGTGAATATGAAAAGGTCCTCAACTTAGAGAAGTCTGGAGAAATCCAAACTAAAACTACCCTAGGATACCACGCTACACCCACCAGCTTTAGGCAGGATGCAAACATCAGGAATTCTACCCTGCTGGTGAGCAGTGAGAGAGCGCATAAAGCAGTATAACAACTTTGGAAAACAATTTAGTAGGGTGGAAAGCCAGGTGGACCACTGAGCCAGCAGTCCCATTCATTAGTACATACCCCATGCCTGCTCCTCTGTATAAGAATATTCACTGCAGAGACTGGGCGCGGTGGCTCACGCCTGTAATTCCAGCACTTTGGGAGGCCGAGGTGGGCGGATCATGAGGTTAGGAGATAGAGACCATCCTGGCTAACACAGTGAAACCCCGTCTCTACTAAAAACACAAAAAGTTAGCCAGGCGTGGTGGCGGGTACCTGTAGTCCCAGCTACTCTGGAGGCTGAGGCAGGAGAATGGCATGAACCCAGGAGGTGGAGGTTGCAGTGAGCCGAGATCACGCCACTGCACTCCAACCTGGGCAACAGAGCAAGACTCTGTTTCCAAAAAAACAAAAAAAAAGAATATTCCCTGCAGAATTGTTCATAGCAGGTTAAAATGGAAAACAATCCAGTGTCCCTGAGCAAGAAGGAGGGATAAATATATGGTGGAGAGTCATGAAATAGAACAGCATGCTACAGAGAAAATGAATACTTCCGTTGTTACAATAAAATGACTTCTAAAATAATGTCTACAAAAAAGAAGCCAGGGCTGGGCACCAGTGGCTCATGTTTGTAATCCCAGCACTTTGGGGGGCTGGGGTTACAGGATCACTTGAGGCCACGAGATGGAGACCACCTTGGATCTCGTTAACCACCTTTTATGTAGAGATGTGGTGAGACCCCATCTCTACATGGAGAAAAAAAAAGCCAGACATATTAAATATACGCTGTATGCTTACCTATATTGTGATACCCTACCTTATTTTAACGTGATTGTCTCTCTTAGCTGAGAGAGCCGGACAGGCTCCATTTTAGTTCCTTCACTTGCAGCCCCCTCCCTTAAAGGCATAACTAGTCTAAGCTGACTCCATGCACGTCTAGGAATGCACTTACTGATAAGGTATCGAGGCAAGCTGAACCAGCAGCTCTTGGGGACGCGCTCGGTGGATGATACCAAAAGACCCTGCATTTATCTCTTTGTGGTAGTTTGAGCCCCTGCACCTGGAACTGTTTATTTTTCTGTAACTATTTATGTAACCAATTAATCTTTTTAATTTTTCCCTGTTCTGCTTCTGTAAAAATTGTTTCAGCTAAACTCCCCCTCCCCTATTTAGACCACGGTATAAAAAGAAATCTAGCCCCTTCTTCGGGGCCAAAAGAATTTTGAGCTCTAGCCATCTCTCAGTCACTGGCAATAAAGGACTCCTAAATCAGTCTCATGGTGCGGCGTTTCTCTATAACTCGCTTGGTTACAACAATATCAAGACTATATTGTTTAGTGGCTCACGCCTGTAATCCCAGCACTTTGGGAGGTCGAGGCAGGCAGATCGCTGGAGGTCAGGAGTTCGAGACCAGCCTGGCCAACATGGTGAAACCCCGACTCTACTAAAAATTCAACATTAGCCGGGTACAGTGGACGGCGCCTGTAATCTCAGCTACTCAGGAGGCTGAGGCAGGAGAACTGCTTGAACCCAGGAGTCAGAGGTTGCAGTGAGCCGAGATCATGCCACTGCACTCCAGCCTGGGTGACAGAGTGAGATTCTGTCTGAAAAAAAACAAAAAACAAAACAAACAAAAACCCAGACTATATTGTTTAGGGATACTTAGTTGACAAAATAACAGACACAAACAGGACATAATTACCATAAAAATCAGGACCTGGGGTGGGGGTTGGGGGGAAGATTTAAGTGGAAAGAATGGAGCGGTGACAATGTGTGTCAACCTGGGAGGTGGTGACCCTGGGGTTCGCTTTGTAATTCCTCAAAATGAGCATTTATGTGCTATTCACTTTTCACAGGGCAGAATCTCTGAACTAACATGTTTAAGCAGCCATATGCAAAAAAAAAATGGATAATTTGTATTCTAATTAAAATATTTAAAAATTAGAGACAAGGCGGCCGGGCGCGGTGGCTCAGGCCTGTAATCCCAGCACTTTGGGAGGCTGAGGCGGGTGGATCACAAGGTCAGGAGATCGAGCCCATCCTGGCTAACACAGTGAAACCCTGTCTCTACTAAAAACACACACAAAAAAATTAGCCGGGCGTGGTGGCAGGCGCCTGTAGTCCCAGCTACTTGGGAGGCTGAGGCAGGAGAATGGCGTGAACCTGGGAGGCGGAGCTTGCAGTGAGCCGAGATCAGGCCACTGCATTCCAGCCTGGGCGACAGAGCTAGACTCCGACTCAAAAAAAAAAAAAAATAGAGACAAGGATCTAACTATGTTGCTCACGCTGGTCTCAAACTCTCAGGGCTCAAGCAATCCTCCCACCTCGGTCTCCCAAGGCGCTGAGATTCCAGGCATGAACCACTGCGCCCAACCAGGAAAAAATAAAATAAAATAAAATAAATAAATATATATATATATACACACACACACACACGTGTATATATATACACACATACGTGTATATATATACGTATGTGTGTATATATTTTTCATACGTGTATATATATAACATTTTTGTTTTTTTGAGACACAGTTTCACTCTTGTTGCCCAGGCTCGAGTGCAATGGCTCGATCTCAGCTCACGGCAAACTCCGCCTCCAGGGTTCAAATGATTCTCCTGCCTCAGCCTCCCGAGTGGCTGGGATTACAGGCGCCCACCACACGCCCAGCTGATTTTTGTATTTTTAGTAGAGATGAGGTTTCAACATGTTGGCCAGGCTGGTCTCAAACTCCTGACCTCAGGTGGTCATGTTTTGTAGACAGCAGGAGCTTCATGAAAAGAAGCCAATGAAGGGCAAGGAAGTGTAGCTGTCTACCTACGGGAAACCAGCCAGGAGCCTCCCCGCAGGGCACCTGTAATCCCAGCTACTTGGGAGGCTGAGGCAGGAGAATCGCTGGAACCCAGGAGGCGGAGGTTGCAGTGAGCTGAGATCGCGCCACTGCAGTCTAGCCTGGGTGACACAGCAAGACTCCGTCTCAAAAAAAAAAAAAAAAAAAAAAATCAGAAGTGGACTGTAGCCTATAGTGTGTTGCCTACTAAACTTATTTTTAGAGATACTTCTTTCAATTTTCTGTGAGGTCATCTGCAGTTTCACATAGTAGACAGACTTAGGTGAGATTCTTAGCAAGGTAGAACGAAGAGTAAAGAGGTTTGTTTATTTCACAATGGTTTATTGAAGGCCTACGATGTGTTAAATGCTGTAGGAAATACCCACTGATTTCTCTTTCATGGAGGTTTCCTGCCTTCTCTTAACAAGTTATCAATTAAACGGTTTACTGGAAATTGCTAAGTTAATGAACACACGGGATACATTCTTTGGATGAGCAGACATTGGTTGGGCAGAGGAGGAAGAGGAGAGCGGTTTAGACAGAAACCTGCTTATACACTGTAGTGTCTAAAAGAGTTTGTGATGTCCAGGAAACAATTGTTCACTGCGCTACAATATAGGGGACGGCCAGTTGCAGTGGCTCACACCTGTAATCCTAGTCCTTTGGGAGGCCAAGGAGGGCAGATCACCTGAGTTTAGGAGTTCAAGGCAAGCCTGCCCAACATGGTGAAACCCCATCTCTACTAAAAACACAAAAATTAGCCGGGTGTGATGGTGGGTGCCTGTAATCCCAGCTACTTGGGAGGCTGAGACAGGAGAATCGCTTGAACCTGGGAGGCAGAGGCTGCAGTGAGCTGAGATCATGCCGTTGCACTCTAGCCTGGGCGACGGGGTGAGCACTCTCAAATAATAGTAATAAATAATAATAATAATAATGGTGATGATGTAGGGGACTTGATGAAGGGAAAGGATTAGAGAGATTCTGAAAAGAAGGTAGTTTTGGGCCCAGTGATGACTAGATTTTAAATTTCATATAGTAGGAAGTGGGGCACTAGTAAATTTTTAAGCAGAAAAATTATTTGACCAGATTTGTGATTTCAAAAATAGCTCTGGTGATAGAGTGGAGGATGGCTTGGAGCAGGGAATAAGGGCAGATAAAACTGTTATAAAACTCTTAAAGCTAGTACAGCAAGAACTTTGAGGGTCTTTGCTAAGACAGCAGCTGGCACCTTCAATTTGGAGTAGGGTATCAAAGGCAACTGTGTATAAGGAATAGTTATGTAACTGGTACCCAATTTCTGAGATGATTTTGACTTAAACATTGTGTATTTTCCAGCATACTGTTGGTTTTTCTAATTATGTGGGAAATTATGTTGCTTTCACTTTTTTTTTTTTTTTTTTGCTCGTTGCCCAGGCTGGAGTGCAATGCTGCAATCTCAGCTCACTGCAACCTCTGCCTTCCCGGTTTAAGTGATTCTCCTGCCTCAGCCTCCTGAGTAGCTGGGTTTATAGGCGCCCACCATGATGCCTGCCTAATTTTTTGTATTTTTAGTACAGACAGGGTTTCACCATGTTGGCCAGGATGGTCTCCAACTCCTGACCTCAAGTGATCCGCCTGCCTCTGCCTCCCAAAGTGCTGGGATTACAGGCATGAGCCACCCCACCAGGCCATGCTTTCAGTTTTCAAGAAAGAAGACACCATTGTTGCCAAAGATTTTGGTAATTTGAGAGATACAATGTATGTTTTCTCCATGTGGATCCTAGATAGTAAGGATCTGTTGAATTTGAAGTATCTATCCAGAAGTATTTTGGGTACATGTTTAAGGATTGTAAAACAGTGTTTCTATTTCTGGATATAATAAATGTATTTGTTAATATAATACATGAACAGATTAGACCCATAAACTATTTACAGTGTTGAGTCATTTCCCACAGTTAAAATCAGGATGAAAATATATAGCTGAATACTTGCTTTGTTTCTTGTAACATTTCTTTAGTACAGAACCTGCTAAGGCCATCAAACCTATTGATCGGAAGTCAGTCCATCAGATTTGCTCTGGGCCAGTGGTACTGAGTCTAAGCACTGCGGTGAAGGAGTTAGTAGAAAACAGTCTGGATGCTGGTGCCACTAATATTGGTAAGCTTGGGAGAGTTTTAAGCCACAAGAAATGATTAGTGTGTGTTGTTTTAGTCAAGAAACATTTGTTATTGAAATAAGACTATCAAGTGTTGATGTAGTAATAAATTATTATTTTTAAGTTAAAGTTAGCACCTATGATGTGCCTACTACTTAGCTAGGTAGTAATAATAATAACAACAGCTTTTATTGTGTTCTTATGGTGTGCCAGGCAGGTGTTATGCTAAGAATTGCACAGAAATATCTCATTTAATTTGCAGAATAGCTGGGCGTGGTGTTTCACGCCTGTAATCCTAGCCCTTTGAGAGGCCAAGGTGGGGGGATTGCTTGAGGCCAGAGTTCAAGACCAACCTGGCCAACATGGTGAGACCTCATCTCTATTAAAAAAATAAAGCAGGCCGGGTGTGGTGGCTCACACCTGTAATCCCAGCACTTTGGGAGGCCAAGGTGGGTGGATACCTGAGGTTAGCAGCTTGAGACCAGCATGTCCAAAATGGTGAAACTCTGTCTCTACTAAAAATATAAAAATTAGCCGGACCTGGTGGCAGAAGCCTGTAATCCCAGCTACTTGGGAGGCTGAGGCATGAGAATTGCTTGAACCCGGGAGGCAGAGGTTGCAGTGAGCCGAGATCGTGCCACTGCACACCAGCCTGGGACAGAGCAAGACTCCGTCTCAATAAAATAAAATAAAATAGGCATGGAGTAGTGGCTCACATCTATAATCCCAGCACTTTGGGAGGCAGAGCAGGGCTGATCATTTGAGGTCAGGAGTTCAAGACCAGCCTAACCAACATGGTAAAACCCTGTCTCTACTAAAAATACAAAAATTAGCCAGATGTGATGATGCATGGCTGTAATCTCAGCTCCTCGGGAGGCTGAGGGAGGAGAATTGCTTGAACCTCGGAGGTGGAGGTTGCAGTGAGCCAAGATCAGATCATGCCACTGCATTCCAGCCTGGGTGACAAGAGCAAAACTCCATCTCAAAAAAAAAAAAACAAGAAAAAAAAAAGAAAATAACAAAATAAAATAAACCTAAAAAATTATCAATCAGCTGAGTAACTTTATGAGATAGAACTTATTGTCTTCATTTTACAGATGAGGAAATTAAGGAACAGGAAATTTCCTTTTTTTGAGATTATAAAGCTAATAAAATAGGATCCAGGAAGTCTGATTCCAGAACCAGTTGTCTTTTTTTTTTTGAGATGGAGTTTCGCTCTTGTTGCCCAGGCTATAGTGTAATGGCACGATCTCGGCTCACCGCAACCTCCGCCTCCCGGGTTCAAGCAATTCTGCCTCAGCCTTACGAGCAGCTGGGATTACAGGCATGCACCACCACACCTGGCTAATTTTGTATTTTTAGTAGAGACAGGGTTTCTCCACGTTGGTCAGGCTAGTCTGGAACTCCTGACCTCAGGTGATCTGCTCACTTTGGCCTCCCAAAGTGCTGGGATTACAGGCATGAACAACTGCGCCTGCCCCCCTTTCTCCTTACTGGGTATGTTAAAATTATTTCTTTCAAAAGAAAAGGCTGGTCAAAGTGCAACGGTGTTAACCACTAATTGATCACAACCAGTTACAGATTTTTTTGTTCCTTCTCCACTCCAACCGCTTCATTTGACTAGCCTATGGACAAAAAAAAAAAAGAGGAAAGAAAAAGCTAAACTATTTAATCTGGGCTAGTAAATGGACAGAAAGGGCTTTATAAAAATGAAATATACAAAATGATACTCGTACGTTTAACTAAAGGTATAGTTATGACTCTTCAATTTGCATATGTTATAAATAATATCAATATAAAAGCTTATAGCATGGGTCCATTTTTTTTTTTCTTTTTGAGACGGAGTCTCACTGTCTCCCAGGCTGGAGTGCAGTGGCGCGATCTAGGCTCACTGCAAGCTCCGCCCCCCGGCTTCATGCCATTCTAGCATGGGTCCATTTTTAATAAATACATAAATATTTAAACTTTCTAGATCTAAAGCTTAAGGACTATGGAGTGGATCTCATTGAAGTTTCAGACAATGGATGTGGGGTAGAAGAAGAAAACTTTGAAGGCTTAAGTAAGTTGACTTTTTCTAATCCTATTATAAAATAATTGGGCCACATGTCTCAGAATTTTGAGTAACACTGTCTTGGGAAACGCAAAAACAGTTTTTTAAGCCAGTTACTAGATATCATGTATATCTGTTGTTTTAGCACTTGAGGTATCTTAGTCCTTACTTTAGAGTCTCTTTCAGCTCTGAAACATCACACATGTAAGATTCAAGAGTTTGCCGACCTAACTGAGGTTGAAACTTTCGGCTTTCAGGGGGAAGCTCTGAGCTCACTGTGTGCACTGAGGTGATACAATGTTTTATCCATTCACTTGACCCCTTAGAAAAACCTCTCAGAAAGTTAATTGGAATCATTATTATTTACAATTTTCTATCTCGGTATCTCAGCTTCTAGCTTCTGAATTCTGTTTTGTCTCACTGCCAATCTAAGTCCTAGTACTTCTGAAATGTGGGAAATAAATGAATGAAATGAAGCAAATAGTATTGTTAAAAAAAATGGTTACCCTTATTAAAACAGTAACTTCTCAATTTGAACATAACATATAGGTAATAAATGATAGTTACCATTGCTTTTCATCATCAAATTTTAGGGAAACATTTGACCAAAGCACTATTTAATTATAGCACAGATACTAAATTTTTATAATTATATTTAAATATATATATACATATGTGTGTATATATATACACATATATATGTGTGTGTGTATATATATACACATATATATGTGTGTGTGTATATATGTGTGTGTGTGTATATATATATATATATATATTTTTTTTTTTTTTTTAGACAGAGTCGCACACTGTCACCCAGGCTGGAGTGCAGTGGCACAGTCTCAGCTCACTGCAATCTCTGCCTCCCAGGTTCAAGTGATTCTCGTGCCTCAGCCTCCTGAAGAGCTGGGACTATAGCGTGCACCACCACTCCTGGCTAATTTTTGTATTTTTAGTAGAGATGGGGTTTTGCCATGTTGCCCAGGCTGGTCTGGAACTCCAGGCCTTAAGTGATCTGCGCTCCTCAGCCTCCCAAAGTGCTGGAATTACAGGCACGAGCTACCGCACCCTGCCCTACATATACATTTTAATTATAATATCTTTTGGATTCTTTAAAAATTTAAAAAAAAAATTTAATTCTTTAAAAAATTCTTTAAAACAATTTTATTTGAAGAGTAATAACAAAACAAATCTCTATTTGTGAATAAATAAACCTTGAGATCATTTATGGTTTTGCAATTCAACCTGAAAAATGAAATCAAAGCTTTTATCAAAACAAAGCATGTTTAGTGCTCTCTGTCTCACTGTCTTTTAGATGCCAAACCTTAGATTTTATGATGACTCCTCAACTGTTTAGATCTTGGTTATCTCAGAGGGATCATCAGCTTTTTAAGAAAGTTTTGAGAGAAAAGCAAGTGAAGAAAAGCATAGTCAATGCTCAACATCACAGGTCTCTCACTGAACACACCATGCCTGGTATTCTCTCACAGCGATGTCACCATTTCTACCTGCCACGCATCGGCGAAGGTTGGGACTCGACTGGTGTTTGATCACGATGGGAAAATCATCCAGAAAACCCCCTACCCCCACCCCAGAGGGACCACAGTCAGCGTGAAGCAGTTATTTTCTGCACTACCTGTGCGCCATAAGGAATTTCAAAGGAATATTAAGAAGGTACAGTAAATTAATCCTGGTTTTCAAGAGTATTGGTTAATGCACATGAGCAAAAGATTTACTAAAGATGTTTATTCTTCAGTTGATTCTCTTGCCATAATCTATTGAGAAATGCTTTATTTGCATTTCTCGTTAAAGACTTAACATTAAAGACTTAACTTTAGGGTGATTTACTTTTTTCTTTTCATCACATAGTGTTTATTAGGACTGGGCAACATAGTGAGACTCTGTTTCTATGAAAAATAAAAAAAAAAATTGACTGGCCATGGTGGCATCCACCTGTAGTTCCAGCTACTTGGGAAGCTGAAGTGGGAGATTCACTTGAGCCCAGAAACTTGAGGCTGCAGTGAGCTATGATTGCGCCACTGTATTTCAGACTGGGAGACAGAGTAAGACCCTGTCTGGAAAAATATATATACATATATATTTTTTATTTTTATTTTTTATTTTTATCTTTTTTTGAGATGGAGTCTCACTTTGGCGCCCTGGCTGGAGTGCAGTGGCACGATCTCAATTCACTGCAACCTCCACCTCCCGAGTTTAAGCGATTCACCTGCCTCAGCCTTCTGAATAGCTGGGATTACAGGCGCGCACCACCACACCTGGCTCATTTTTGTATTTTTAGCAGAGACGGGGTTTCACCATGTTGTCCAGGCTGGCCAGGCTGGTCTCGAATTCCTGACCTCAGGTGATCCGCCCACCTCGGCCTCTCAAAGTGCTGGGATTATAGGCGTGAGCCACCATACCTGCCTTATGTACTTATATTTTAATGAGACTATTTCTCTTGGTTTTCTGATAAATGAGTTACTGGAACCCTTATGAATCTGAATGCAAAAGAAACAGCTAAATGTTATGTAATTGTTGTGTTTAAAAACCAGATTATAAAACTATCTGTATTATATGATTACAGTTTTATAAAAACAAAACAACGGCCTAAATGTGTATAGTATAAAGGCTGGAAGAGTCAGCACTTTCATGTTCTCAGCGGTTATCCTTGGATGTGAGATCTCATGCACTTTTTGCTCTCTTCTTTGTGCCTTTCCATTTTGTATGTGTATTTTTTACAATCTAAAAAGTTACTTAAACATATGCAGGTAAAAACTTTTTTTACTCGTAAAGCATTTGGTGCTAATTTTAACTGTTCTTTTTTTAGACAGAGTCTTCTCACTCTGTCACCCAGGCTGGAGTGCAGTGGTGTGATCTTGGCTCACTGCAACCTCTACCTCCCGGGTTCAAGTGATTCTCCTGCCTCAGTCTCCCAAGTAGCTGGGATTATAGATATGTGTCACCATGACCAGCTAATTTTTGTATTTTTAGTAGAGATAGGGTTTCACCATGTTGGCCAGGCTGGTCTTGCACCCCTGACCTCAAGTGATCTGCCTGCCTCAGCCTCCCAAAGTGCTAGGATTACAGGCATGAGCCACCACGCGTGGCCTTTTTTTAAAAGCTTTTTTGTAAGTCAGCTAGCAAGAACACAGGAAGAAATACTCAAATCTCCCTTACCCAGCTGGGGGCTATGTCAGGTTTTATAAGCATAGGGTAATGAGTTGTGATTTGATTGGATCTTGCAATAAAGTAATGCTGGGAGGTGTGATCTGACTGGATCCTGCCATGGGGTGACACCAAAACTCAATCTGATTGGATCCTGGCTCCTGCCATGGAGTGTCCAGTTCTTAAATCAGTCTCAGCTCTTCAGGCCGAGCTTTTAGGTTCCACTCCGTGGTTGCATGCTTGGTTAACCTGGGCATGCACAGGGTACATGCCCTTCAACCTGTGGGTCCATGGCAATTGAAAAACAACTGACAACCTCATTACATAAAAGTTGAACTGAGCCGGGTGCAGTGACTCACACCTGTAATCCCAGCACTTTGGGAGGCCAAGGCAGGTGGAGGTCAGGACTTCAAGACCAGCCTGGCCAAAATGGTAAAACCCCATCTCTACTAAAAATATAAATATTAGCCAGGTGTGGTGGTGCACCCTTATAATCCCAGCTATCTGGAGGCTGAGGCAGCAGAATCACTTGAACCTAGGAGGTGGAGGTTGCAGTGAGCTGAGTTCGTACCATTGCACTCCAGCCTGGGTGACAAGAGTGAAACTCCGTCAAAAAAAAAAAAAAAGTTGAACCAGATTTGGTCTGATGCAGTTACAGATCTACAAACCTCACCCCCACCCTCCTGCCAACACCTTCCACTCCTCATTCTTGAGGGATTAGGGATGGAGGTCATGCTTCTGCTTCGACTTCATGCTGAGCACGGCACTGAGTCCCCTAAAGGGAAAGGAATGAAACTCTTGGGCTTCTGAGTTCAAATGAGTTCTGGGGTCCCCCGGAGTAGCTTGAAAGGCTGGTATTGTTGTAATACAAGCTGAAGGTGGAAGTGTTGGATCCTGGAGGACAAACAGCTCACCATCCATTTAAATAAATAGGACCAAAAAGTAACAGAACAGTGGCCATGAGGGGCCCCAACAGAGGAAGAAACCAGGCGAGGTGCGGTATAGTGGACTCGACTGCCTTCTAAATCTCAGTTGTTGGCCGGGTGTGGTGGCTCACACCTGTAATTCCAGCAAAAGAAAAGCTGAGGCAGGGTGATCACGAGGTCAGGAGTTCAAGACCAGCCTGGCAAACATGGTGAAGCCCTGTCTGTACTAAAAATACAAAAATTAGCTAGGCATGGTGGCATGTGCTGTAGTCCCAGCTACTCGGGAGGCTGAGGCAGGAGAATCGCTTGAACCCGTAAGGTGGAGGTTGCAGTGAGCCGAGATTGTACTCCACTGCACTCCAGCCTAGGTAACAGAGCAGGACTCCATCTCGGTCAATCAATCAATCAATCAATCAATCTCAGCGGTTGAACTACCCTTGACATGGTTCAGCTCTGTATCCACACCCAAATCTCATGTCAAATTGTAATTCCCAGTGTTGTGGGAGGGACCTGGTGGGAGGTGATTGGCTCATGGAGGCCGACTTCCCCCTTGCTGTTCTCGTGATATTGAGTGAGTGCTTGTGGGATCTGGTTGTTTAAAAGTGTGCAGCCCTCCCACTTCACTCTCTCTGTCTCTCCTGCTCCAACATGGCCAGACGTGCTTGCTTCCCCTTCGCCTTCTGCCGTGATTGTCAGTTTCCTGAGGCCTCCCCAGCCACGCTTCCTGTACAGCCTGCAGAACTGTGAGTCAATTAAACCTCTTTTCTTCATAAATTACCCAGTTTCTCATAGTTCTTTATAGCAGTGTGAAAACAGACTAATGGACCCTTCTGGTTGAAGGAATGCAGCCATTCTGCTTGTTTGACTATGTCCTTTCTATTCATCTCTATTTCCTGGGAGGTGTTTATCCAAGTGCAATAGGAGGTATTGGTGACCGCACAGTCCCCTCAGTGTTCTGCTAGTAAATAGTTGAAGGTTGATCATTGATCTCCTGCGTTTTCAGTCTGGCATGGAAAAGCCCCCGTGCAACTGGTAAAGATATCAATAAGCACCAGGAGGTATCTAAATCCACCAGGAGCCATAGGCATCACGTTGACGTCCATTTACCAGTCTTCCCTGGCAAGATTCTTCTGAATTGTGCTGCCTTGGCCAAAAGAGGTATGGGAGGGGCTGGGCTCAGTGGCTTGTGCCTGTAATCCCAACATTTTGGGAAACCAATTCAGGTGGATCATTAGAGGTCAGGGGTTCAAGACCATCCTGGCCAACATGGTGACATCCCATCTCTACTAAAAATACAATAAGTTAGCTGGGTTTGGTGTTGGGTGCCTGTAATCCAAGCTACTCGAGAGGCTGAGGCAGGATAATCGCTTGAACCTGGGAGGAGGAGGTGGCAGTGAGCTGAGATTGTGCCATTGCACTCCAGCGTGGGCAACAAGAGTGAAACGTCATCTCAAAAAATAAAAAAAAAGTCCAGGCATGATGGCTCATACCTGTAATCCCAGCACTTTGGGAGGCCAAGACGGGTGGATCACGAGGTCAGGAGTTCAAGGCCAGCCTGGCCTAGATGGTGAAACCCTGTCTCTACTAAAAATACAAATATTAGCTGGGCATGGTGGCATGCACCTGTAATCTCAGCTACTCAGAAGTCTGATGCAGGAGAATTGCTAAAACCCAGGAGGGAGAGGTTACATTGAGCCGAGATTGCACCACTGCACTCTAGCCTGGGCGACAGAGCCAGACTCCGTCTCGAAAGAAAGAAAGAGAAAGGAAATTCCCCAGGGAAGTACCTCGGCTGATTTCATAAACAGGTACCGAAGGAAGCAGAGGCATGTGGAGGACTTCCCCACCTCATGCAGCTATTTGGGCCGTGGCATCTGAAATTTGTTATTTCAGAGTCACCCCTTTGATGACCTTAACAGTGAACTGCAGTCATCTGTTTAGGCCTCTCCATGGCCCACGTCAATGCCGGTATTTCTGTTTGTTGCACATTTGATTTCCTTGTTGTTGGCATTTAGAAGGCCCCCTGTTTCCCAGATCACACCACGGGCATGGACCACAGAGATTGCATCTTGTGAGTCTGTAGAAACGGTCAAGGCCTTGTCCTCTCTTAGGTCCAGAGCTCAGGTTAATGCAGATTTTCCCGGCAATCTGTGCTGAAGTCCCTGTGGGGAGGCTCCTGGCTGGTTTCCTGTAGGTAGACAGCTACACGTCCTGCCCTTCATTGGCTTCTTTTCGTGAAGCTCCTGCCGTCTACAAAACATGTCTCCCTTCTTGAATCACATCTCTGTTATTGAAACTCTAGAAGTCGACCGGGCATGGTGGCTATGCCTATAATCCCAGCATTTTGGGATGCCAAGGCGGGTGGATCACCTGAGGTCAGGAGTTCAAGACCAGCCTGGCCAACATGGTGAAACCCTGTCTCTAATACAAATACAAAAATTAGCCAAGCATGGTGGCCACTGTACTCCAGCCTGGGCGACAGAGCAAGACTCCGTCTCAAAAAAAAAAAAAAAAAAAAAAAAAGAGAAAGAAAGTATCATGCTTTTCTGCATTCTGTGAATTGTTTTAGTGAGTTATCGAACTTGAGGGCATGGTGGGAACCTCCAAATTTGCAGCCAGTTGGTAAGAAGTACATGTGGTCTGAGGACACCCAAGCCTGCAGGTGTGTCTAAAGCGAGGGCAGCCTAGTGGGGGCCGGTGGCCTTAACCTGTGGCATTTGAGGTAACATCAGGGAGTTGACATCAGAATTGCATCACATAGGCTGGGCGCGGTGGCTCACGCCTGTAATCCTAGCACTTTGGGAGGCCAAGGCGGGCAGATCACGAGGTCAGGAGATCGAGACCATCCTGGCTAACACAGTGAAACCCCGTCTCTACTAAAAATACAAAAAATTAGCCAGGCATGGTGGCGGGCGCCTGTAGTCCCAGCTACTCGGGAGGCTGAGGCAGGAGAATGGCGTGAACCCAGGAGGCGGAGCTTGCATTGAGCCAACATCACGCCACCGCACTCCAGCCTGGGTGACAGAGCGAGACTCCATCCCCCCCCCCCCAAAAAAAAGACAAAAAACAGAATTGTGTCACACAGGCCAGATGCAGTGGCTCATGCTTATAATCCCAGCAATTTGAAAGGCAAGGTAACAGGATCGCTTGAGCTTGAGTCTGAGGCCGCAGTGAGCTATGACCACACCACTGCACCCCAGTCTGGATGACAGCGCAAGACCCCAACTCCAAAAAGAAAAGAGAAAAATCACAAAGAATTGCATGGCAGAGTGCCTGTCTTTCACAGCTTTAACTGCTGCAGGAACTTTCTTTCTTTTTTTTTTTTTTTGAGAGGGGGTGAGGAGACAATCTCTGCTAGTGATTCTCCTGCCTCAGCCTCCCAAATAGCTGGGATTATAGGCGTGCACCACCACGCCTGCCTAATTTTTGTATTTTTAGTAGAGACAGGGTTTCACCATGTTGGCCAGGCTGGTCTCAAACTCCTGCTGGGATCATGGGCGTGAGCCACCACACCCGGCCACCTTTAGAGTTTTCTTACCACCTGGTTTTCCTCTCTCAATATCTTTCTCTCATTTCCTGCCTTAAAACTCTAGCTTGGCATCTGGGCGCAGTAGCTCATGCCTGTAATCCCAGCACTTTGGGAGGCCGAGGTGGGTGGATCACTTGAAGTCAGGAGTTCGAGACCAGCCTGGCCAACATGGTGAAACCTTGTCTCTACTATTTTTACAAAAGTTAGTCGGACTTACAGACGGGTGCCTGTAGTCCCAGCTACTTGGGAGGCTGAGGCAGGAGAATTTGTTTGAACCCAGAGGTGAAAGTTGCAGGGAGCCGAGGTTGTGCCACTGCACTCCAGCCTGGGAGACAGAACAAGACTCTGTCTCCAAAACAAACAAACAAACAAAAAACCCTGTAGCTTGGGATCAGCCCTCTCTTCTATTGTTTTTCTTTAAAAAATAAAAATTAAAAATAAATGTAGATGCTATGTTGCTGAGGCTGGCCTCAAACTCCTGGCCTCAGGTGATCCTCCCGCCATGACCTGCAAAACTGCAGGGATTGTAGGTGTGAGCACTGCACCCAGCCTTATGGTTTTTTTCTACATAAAAAACAGCACAGGATTATCTTCCAGAGCTAATAAATACGTTCAAATAACCACAACCCCATTAAGGAAAAATATCACTGGGCAGCAAATAATCAATCCAGACCAATATGATCACAATTGCTGTGAAGGTGAGAAAAGTTCATTTTTATTATGTTTCCCCAAGAGACGCACTCTATTGTTCTCTTGAAAACACACAGCTCATGTCCTCCTTTAGAACACACATCCTCTTTAAAGTAACATACAAACATACCAAAACAAGGTAAAAAATTACATCTGAATTCTCACATTTCAAACATATATGAAATACCAAATAAAAATTCATTTTTACAAGAATTTAGGGGAACTACTACATAGCTATAAATGTAATATATATGTTAACTAAGTATCATAGATAAAAACCATGCTCCCTTCAGCAGCACGTGTAATAATACATACAAAGATTGAAAGGTAAAAGATTTAGGATGAAAAGAATCCTCTCTTAAAAAGGAAAACAAAATTATATGTATGTGTATATAACAGTTATAATACCCATCACACAGCTTTATAGAAACAGCATCTATTCAAAAATACCAGTATTTCCAAAATATTTAAAATAATATTTAAAGTAATAATAATATTTAAAGAAATAAATATATTTAATAAATATTTAAATAAATAAAATAATATTTAAATAATTCTATATCCATGTTTTTCAAAATAAACCAATAAAATAGATAGTATATATTAGACATGTTAGTATATATATCTGAGACATGTTAAAAATCACAACTGAATTCTCACAATTCAGTCACAAACCTAAACAGCAAATAAAAATTTCTATCACCAGAATTATGTTTTTTTCTGGTGGGGAACTACCAATAGCTATAAATAGAAGAGATTATTATGGAAGTATCATAGATAAAAAGAGTGCTCGCTTCAGGAGCACATATAATAATACAGAAACAAATTTAAAGATAATAAAATATTTAGGATAAAAAGAATTGTCTCTTAAAAATGAAAAGAAAATTATCTTTATGTATATATAACAACTATAATTCTCATCAAAAAACTACAGGAACAGCATGTTTTCAAAAGTACAACAATTTCCAAACTATTTGAAATAAATCTATGAATAATTCAATGGCTGACATTTTCCAAACAAACCAATAAAATGCAGAGTGTGCATGAAGCTATCTGTTACAATCTGTGGCACTGATATTTCACAAAAGAATTCTGTGCCAATCTGAGCCCCTGCATTGTGCCTTCAAATGCTCCTGGACTGTGGCAACCAAGTCCGTAAGAAACAGCCCCAGGGAGGTTGGAATTCAGCAATATAAAAAGGGTGGTGGTGCCGCAGGAAAGGGTGGAACTGGAAACACTCCTGGTTTCTTACTTTTCTCCAAGGACTCCTAGAAGGACCCCACCCCCCTCCCCCCACCCCTGCTCCTAGGAGGACAACGTGATGACTGTATTCAGCTCCATCAAGAATGGTCCAGGTTCTTCTAGGTGATCTGCACAAATGGTTCCTCTCCTCCTGCCTGGTGTCTGCCATTAGCATTGGAATAAAGTTCCTGCTGAAAATCCACATCTCCCCTGGGTCCGGTGTTCTGGAAGTGAGAGAGACAATGTCACACTTCAAGGAGGCAGCTCTCTAGACAGGAAGGTTATTCACGTCCCATGTCAAGTCTAGAGTTCAGAGCAATTGAGAAATGCAATTTTATCTGCTGCCTTTCATTCTATACCCTGCTTCTGAACCATCGTGTTCAACTGTGAAACTCACACTTTGGTGACCACGACTCCAAAACTCACTTAATACACCCAAGGTCAGCCCCAGTGATCTGCTTCATAGCAAGGACTTTGGGTGGGTCTGCCCAGGGAGTAGGGCACCCTCAGAGAATGTGGCTTTGGACTTCATTACAGCTGGGGCCTTTTGTGTCACTTAAGATCCAGACTTGTAACCATGCTAGATGTGTTTCTAATGTGACAACATCATGAACCACGAGTCCAGAAGCCTAATCCTTAATCCTACCTCCTCATGATGAAGTCTCATGCTCTGTGCTCAACGTGGTTAGCTGCACAAGATGTAAACCAAAGCTTCACTGAACCCTCGACCCAAATCGGTAACTCAAGTGCGTCAATCATAATGAACCTCCCCAAACTCAGTATTTATGATTATTTTTGAGGCAGGGTCTCACTCTGTCGCCCAGACTGGAGTGCAGTGGCAGGATCAGGGCTCCGTGCAGCCCCGACCTTCCAGGCTCCAGCGATCCTTCCGCCTCAGCCTCCTGAGTAGTTGGGAGTAGAGATGCGTCCCACATCGCCTGGCTAATTTTTGTATTTTTGTGGAGAGGGGATCTCGCCACGTTGCCCAGGCTTGAAGCCGGATCAAGCAATTGGGTTCTTCGGATTTCCGAAATAGACCCCAATATTCTGCCTTTACCCCGGAGGATGCAGATGTACCTTCTCTCAGGCCGATGACCTCAGGCCTCCACGGTCCCTGGAGCTCTAGGAAAGGCGAGCGCGATCTCGCGCCCACACCCAGTGCTCTGGGTCATAAGCCTGGATCTGGAAAAACAAACGCCCTTTGAGAAGACGGGGACTCGCCAGGATACCCCTTTCTCCCCTCATCCAGCCTCCAGCCCACCCAATTCCTCCCCACCTCCTCCACCTCCCCAGGCCGCACTCACCTCCTCCAACTCCTCCAGGGAAACCCAAGCCCTGCCGCTCATGGAACAGAAGAAGTGGAACCGACGTTTCTGGAACAGGACTATCTGAGAGCGGTTCTTCCTGGCCCTCGGGTTCATGCAACGGCGTAACTGGAACCGACGCTTACGGAGCAAGGGTATGCGAGAGTGGTTCTTCCTGGCCCTCGGGTTCATGGAACGGCCTAACTGGAACCAACGCTTACGGAGCAAGGGTATGCGAGAGCGGTTCTTCCCATACAGGAAGTGGAAGATGTTTTGTTTGGAGTCCTCGTCATCCTCCTCCATGTCATTGGCCAGGTAGCTGAGGACAGAAATCAGGTTGCTGCTCAGGGGCACCACCAGGAGAGGCCTCCGGCTGAGGTCAGCTTCCCAGAGAGGAAGGTAAGGGACCGTCCCTAGCTCAGGACTGGCACCTACCCTGCAGAGAGCCATGCCTTCCTCAGGAGGGCTCTGCTGGACAGAGACCTGATCAAGGGTGTCTCCCACTCCTTCAGGATGGAGACAAAAACCCAACTGGTGGCCGAGAGTGGTGGCTTACGCCTGGAATCCCAGCACATTGGGAGGCCAAAGCAGGAGGATCACTTGAGGCCAGGAGTTTGAGATAGGCCTGGGCACCATAGCAAGACCCTCGTCTCTATTAAAAATATAAGAAATATGCCAGACGCGGTGGCTCATGCCTGTAATCCCAGCACTTTAGAAGGCTGAAGCAGGTGGATCGCTTGAGACCAGGAGTTGGAGACCAGCCTGGTCAACACGGAGAAACCCCATCTCTACTAAAAATACAAAAATCAGCCTGGTGCGGTGGCACACCCGTTAGGCTTAGCTACTCAGGAGGCTGAAGCATAAGAATTGTGTGAACCCAGGAGGTGGAGGTTGCAGTGAGTTGAGATTGGGCCACTCCATTCCAGCCTGAGAGGCAGAGCAAGACTCTGTCTCAATAAACAAACAAACAAACAAACAAACTGTCCAGGTGTGGTGGCACAGCCCTGTAGTCAGAGCTAATAAAGAAGCTGATGTGGGAGGATCGCTTGAGCCCAGGATATGGAGGCTGCAGTGAGCTATGATCTCACCACTGCACTCCAGCTTGGGGGACAGGGCAAGTCTGTCTCAAAAAAATAAAAGAAATTGAATACATTGATATTTTGCCAGGACCCTGCCTTCTACAGGCATCTAGTCTAATGGGACTGGGAGTAATCAAGGCAGATGACCTAATCCCAGTGTCCAGGATGTAACTAGAGAGCTACGGGCATGCAGAAGTTGGAAGATGAGGGAAGGCATCACAGAGGCTGTGGGGTGAACTGACTTCAAGGAATGGGTCCTTCCCTTCACAGCCACATGTGTGCGGGACACCCAGACAGAAAACACAAACACAAAGTCGAGTGGAGGGCATTTGGAAGGAGCAGTGAAGCCGAGCCAGGAAATACCAAGATGGTGAGCCAGTGTGCTTGTAGAGATTGTAGAGAGGGTAGAATTGACACTGTGGACCCTGGCCTCGATAGAGAAAGGCATCAGCTAAGGAAGTTGTTCAGGTGGGCAGTGAGGTTGTCGTGCTTTGGAAAGATGTTCAGGCTGCACTAGGAAGCCCCCTGGCTTGGGGAGAGACTCCAGGAGACCCCAGCGGGGAGCATTTGACAGTGGATTCGAGTGATGCGAGGGGGACCTGAACTGTGGCCTCTGTCATGGGAACCCAGAGGAGGTCGATGGCATTTGTGGTTGATGTGGGAAGGAGAGAGAGAGAAGAACCAGAAACGTCTGCTTGCTGGAGGAAGCGGCATGTCCGCTCCTCCACTCCTTTTCTTTTCCCCTTATGAGCGGTTTATGGTTCCTTTTGTTTTATTCTTTTATTTGTACACTGGCATTGGAGTTTGTTTTTTTGGCTTTTTTTTTTTTTTGAGAAAAAGTCTCACTCTGTCACCCAGGCTGGAGTGCGGTGGCTCGACCTTAGCTTACTGCAACCTCCACCTCCTGGGTTCAAAGGGTTCTCTTGCCTCAGCCTCCCGAGTAGCTGGGATTACAGATGCACACCACCACACCCAGCTAATTTTTCTATTTTTAGTAGAGACGGGGTTTGGCCATGTTGGCCAGGCTGGTCTCGAACTGCTGACCTCAGGTGATCTGCCTGCCTCGGCCTCCCAAAGTGCTGGGATTACAGGCGTATGCCACTGTGCCCAGCCTGAGTTTCTGTTTAGAAACAACAGTCTATGATAGTATAATCCTCTCTTTTTTGTACACAGAGTAAAGAGGACAAACAGGTGAAAGAATAAATGAAAGGCTGGAATCCCACTTCCCCCGCTGTCCCAGGGCATTGGATATTGATGGATAGGAGGCAGCAAACCACTCACAGAGCCAGGAAGAAATGAATGCGTTGGTATAGCCAGGAGGGGAAGTCAGCCCGGCTGAAATACGCTATGACCATAGCCAGGAGATACTGATGGAGAGAAAGGAACACAGAGAGGGAGAGGTCACATCTTGGAAGAGGAAGATTGTGGAGAGGGGGAATGAGGGTCTGGGGAGGGGCTGCCCATCAGAGAAGGGCCCTCAGTGTTGGGGTGACTGTACTCATTTGGAAATTGTGGGATGGAGGGGTATTCGAAGGTCAGATGCAAATCCGAGAAGCCAGAGGAAGGGTTTTGGGTGATGCTCCCAGGATGGTGGGCTCCGATGGGATCTTTGGAGGGAGTGTGTCTAGGTCGGCTGGTGTCAGGAGGGTCTTTTGTGTGCCAGGCAGAGAACTGTCCCGAAGAGCTGAGAGTAGAGGGGCCAGGAGCTTCAGGGCTGCGGCCAGACTGTGGCCCAGAGCTCAGATCCCAAAGGACCCATAGGAGAGGCAGGGGCCACTCATTCACTCTGCAAGAGACCAGCAGAATCCTGAGGGAGATGCTGACAAATCATAAAAAGACCAAGAATAGCCGGGAGTGGCGGCTCAAGCCTGTGATCCCAGTACTTTTTGAGAGGTGGAGACAGGAGGATCATGTGAGCCCAACAGTTCGAGAACAACCTGGGCAACATAGTGAGACCCTGTTTCTACAAACATTTCAAAAATTAGTTGAGCATGGTGGCATGTGCCTAGTCCCAGCTCCTCAGGAGGCTGAGGAAAGAAGATTGCTTGAGCCCAGGAATTAGAGGCTGCAATGAGCTATGATCATGCCACTGCACTCCATCCTGGGGAGCAGAGCTAGACTCTGTCTCACAAAAAAAAAATTTGTGGGTGCCAAGACTCAAGACCATGGGAGCTGGTCGGGCACAGTGGCTGACATCTATAATCTCAGCACTTTGGGAGGCCAAGGCGGGTGGATCGCCTGAGGTCAGGTGTTCAGGACCAACCTGGCCAACATGGCAAAACCCCGTTTCTACTAAAAACACAAAAATTAGCCAGGCGTGGTGGTTCATGTCTGTAATCCCAGCTGCTTGGAGGCTGAGGCAGGAGAATCGCTTGAACCCGGGAGGCATCAGCTGCAGTGAGTCAAGATCGAGACACTGCCCTCCAGCCTGGGCAACAGAGCAAGACTCTGTCTCTCACACACACACACACACACACAAAAAGACTGTAGGAGCATCTGGTGGGAGGTGGTGGAGGGAGAACTGTGGGTTTGGAAGCTGCGCCCTCCCCCCAGCCATGCGTTGGAACAGGAACAGTTACATGGAGAACAACCTTACCTTGTCCGACACCCTCAGATCTTTGTCCCAGGCCAGGAATCTTTTAATGACAGGATCCTCTGTGATTAGAGAGCAGATGTCAGTGTGAGAAGCAGGACAGGGTTTCCGTGGGAGCAGCAGGGCAGCGAGGAGAAGTGTGCCTCCCGGGGGGAAGTCTCAGGATTGTGGCCGCGGGTGAGGTGGATGGGAGAGGGGAGAATGACTTTCACTGGGCAAGGGAGAGAGGCTCCTGCTCTGAGACTCCCCTGAGAAGAGGCCGAAGGAGGCCCTGGGTGTGAGAATCTACAGGATGTAGAGCTGGGAATCAGCCAGGACCCCCTCCAGGAGACACGGAGGGACCACTGCAGAGTCATAAAGGGATTCCCATCATTTCCTCGTGAGACAGTCACATCAGGGTGTGACCATGGCCTTGGTATCCCCCACTATGGATGGAGACACTTAGGTTTAGAAAAGTCAGTAAGAGACATTAAGTTTCAGAGGGCACGGCTGAAACCACTTTCTTTATTGATTTTGTTTTTCTTTGTTTGATTTTTATTTTTATTTATTTATTAATTTATTTTGAGACAGAGTCTTGCTCTGTGGGCCAGGCTGGAATGCAGTGGCCCGATCTTGGCTCACTGCAACCTCTGCCTCCCGGGTTTAAGCGATTCTCCTGTCTCAGCCTCCCGAGTAGCTGGGATTACATGCATGAGCTACTGTGCCCAGCCTTGGTTTTTCTTTTGAGACAGGGTTTTGCTCTGTCACCCAGGCTGGAGTGCAGTGGTGTAGTCATAGCTCACTGCAGCCTCAAAGTCCTGAGTTCAAGCAATCCTCTTGCCTCAGCCTCCCAACGTGCTGGGATCTCAGGCGGGAGCCACTGCGCCTGGCCTGAAACCAAGCTTTCTTGTCCCAAGCGCTGACCTTTATCAAGTTGACCTAATCCTTTATCATCTCCTAAGTGTCCCTCATGAGTGATCACTTCACATTCCTCCCACATGGAGAGCTCACCCACTGGGGCATATTTTTCCCATTGGAAAAGTGTGGTTATTGGAAGTTTCCTGTTTTTGGAAAGAACAGGATTGGAGGTGCTCTCTGGGGTGTCCTCCTACCAAGCAGCCTGTTGAAGGCCTCGTGGTGCTCAGGGAGCACGAGCAACACTCGCCGTCGCTTCAGCTTCATCTTGAGGCCACACAGCATCTCCGCCACCCAGATCTCCTCAGGCTCAGGGGCGAGCACCTTCCGTGGCTCCTCCTCCAATGACTCCTCAGATTCGTCCCACCACTCCATCTTCCTTTTCCAGCAAAAGGACCTATGCAGGGGGCTGGGATCTACCCCAGGGGCTGAGTAAAGAAACCAGGCCATGGTGTAATGCTTCTGCAGTTGATCACACTAGAGCCCGACCCAAAACCCCAAACCACTCTCCATCCTCCCCAGCCTCGCAGACTGCTGGCTTCTCCAAGCCATCTTTCCTTCTGTTTGTCTCCTCTGCTGAGCTCCACGTGCCGCTCCTTCTCCTCCCCATTCTCCCGTTTCTCTGTCCTCAGAACACTTCCTCATATCCTTCCCTGGTCCCTGGCTCTCTGAGTCCCTTTTTTGTTGTTGTTGTTGTTGTTGTTGTTGTTGAGAAACAGTCTTGCTTTATGGCCTAGGCTGGAGTGTAGTGGTGCGATCTTGGCTCACTGCAACCTCCGCCTCCTGGGTTCCAGTGATTCTCCTGCCTAAGCCTCCCAAGTAGCTGGGATTACAGGTGCCCACCAGAACGCCCAGCTCATTTTTGTGCTTCTAGAAGAGACAGGGTTTCACCATGTTGGCCAGGCTGGTCTCCAACTCCTGGCCTCAGGTGATCTGCCTGCCTGGCCTCCCAAAGTGCTGGGATTACAGGTGTGAGCCACTGCACCCTGCCTCAGTACCTCCATTCTTCCCACACACCCTCCTCACGTGCTCCTTCCTGACTTCTGGGCCCTTCCTTCCTTCTTTTTTTTTTTTTTTTGAGACAGCGTCTCACTCTCTCACCCAGAATGGAATGCAGTGGTGCTATCTTGGCTCAAAGCAACCTCTTCCACCTGGGTTCAAGCGATTATCCTGTCTCAGCCTCCCGAGTAGCTGGGATAACAGGCATGCCTGGCTAATTTTTGTATTGTTAGTATAAATGAGGTTTCGCTATATTGGTCTGGTTGGTCTCGAACAACTGACCTCAAGTGATCCACCCATCTCAGCCTCCCAAAGTAGTGGGATTACAGGCATGAGCTACCACACCCGGCCTTCGTTTTTCTTTTGACATAGGGTTTTGCTCTGTCACCCAGGCTGGAGTGCAGTGGTGCAGTCATAGCTCACTGCAGCCTCAAAGTCCTGAGTTCAAGCAATCCTCTTGCCTCAGCCTCCCAACGTGCTAGGATCTCAGGCATGAGCCACTGCACCTGGCCCGAAACCAAGCTTTCTCATCCCAAGCGCCAAACTTTATCAAGTCTAGCCTAGTCCTCTGTCGTCTACTAAGTGTCACTCATGAGTGATCACTTCTGAGTCCTCCTGCATGGAGAGCTCACCCACTGGGGGCGTATCTTTCCCATTGGAAAAGTGTGGTTATTGGAAGTTTCCTCTTTTTAGAAAGAAGAGGATTGGAGGTGCTCTCTGGGGTGTCCTCCTACCAAGCTGACTGTTGAAGTCCTTGTGGTGCTCAGGGAGGATGGGTGACACTCGCTGTTGCTTCAGCTTCATCGTGAGCCCACACAGCGTCTCCACTACCCAGGTCTCCTCAGGCTCAGGGGCGAGCTCCTTCTCCGGCTCCTCCGCAGATTCATCTGACCACTCCTTCTTCCTTTTCCAGCCAAGGGACCTACATGGGGGGCTGGGATCTACCCCAGGGGCTAAGAAACCAGGCCACCGTGTAATGCTTCTGCATCTGATCACCTTAGACCCCGACCCAAAACCCCAAACCACTCTCCATCCTCCCCAGACTCGCAAACTGCTGGCTTCTCTAAGCCATCTTTCTGATTTTCTCCTCTGCTCAACCCCATGTGCCGCTCCTTCCCCTCCCCATTCTTCTCTCTCTCTCTGTCCTCCGAACACTGCTTCATGTCATTCCCTGGTCCCTGGCTCTCTGAGTCCCTCCTTTTTTGTTTTGTTTTGTTTTGACACAGAATCTTGCTTTGTCACCCAGGCTGGAGTGTAGTGGTGCAATCTCAGCTCACTGCAACATCCATCTCCTGGATTCCATTTATTCTTCTGCCTCAGCCTCTCAGGTAGCTGGGATTACAGGTGCCTGCCATAATGCCCAGCTCAATTTTGTACTTTTAGTAGAGACAGGGTTTCACCATGTTGGCCAGGCTGGTCTCAAACTCCTGGCCTCAAGTGATCCGCCTGCCTTGGCCTCCCAAAGTTCTGGGTTACAGGTGTGAGCCACCGCACCCAGCCTGAATTTCTCCATTCTTCCCACACACCCTCCTCAGGTTCTCCTTCCTGACCGCTGATCCTTCTTTTCTTTTTTTTCTTTTTGGAGTGCAGTAGCGTGATCTCAGCTCACTGCAACCTCTTCCTCCCAGTCTCAAGTGATTCTCCTGTCTCAGCCTCCTGAGTAGCTGGGATTACAGGTGTGCACCACTACCACTTGGCTAATTTTTATACTTTTAGTAGAGATGGGGTTTCACCATACTGGCCAGGCTGGCCTTGAACTCCTGACCTCAGGTGATCCGCCCACCTCGGCCTCCCAAAGTGCTGGGGTTACAGGCGTGAGCCACCGCACCTGGCCCCCTTCCTTCGTCTTAGTCAATCCTATCCCACCTCTTCTTCCACCAGTCCCCTCACCTGATGGTCCCAACACTTCATCATCCACCACCTCCTGGAGGGGGTACCCCGAGGTGCTCCGCTGGGGACTCTGCTCATTCTGGGGGTGCGGTTGACGGCTGGTCGTGATCTTTCCCGTAATCTGTCCCCTCTTACAGAACCTAGTCTCCGTTCTGTCCATGGCCTTCTTCTGGACACTGCTAGGATCCAGAAGAGTATGTTATCAATTCTCAAGCCTAGGAGAAGTCAGGAGTGGAGAACAGCTCTGAGAAGATACTGTTGTCCAACTGATCTCCAGGCACCACGGAGTCCGGTCCCTCCAATCAGGAAGGTCGGAATCTCTGATGTCATGGCTCATGCCAACCTGGCAACCAGTTTGAAAAAAAACACATATAACTGCCAGGCTGATCTCTTGTCCTGGAGATCCTGGGTGAATGGTATCTCCTGCCACTGTCCCAACCTCAGACCATTGTCCAAAAGCATCTTCAGGGACTCCACATCCCTCTGTTCCCTGTCCCAGCAGAGGCTGTGTCCTCTCCACTCAAAGCCTGAAGCATGTTGGGGTCTCTTCGTCTCTGTACATGCCCATTTCAGAGTCCAGTCTGGTGGGAGAGGGAACAGAGTGGGAAAGAAAACTAGGGTAAGCAGAAACGATGAAACCTTATAAGAGTGAGATTATCATGTACAAGAGTGAGATTATCATGTACAAGAGATCCCAGGAATACTGACTTGATGAAAAAGTCACATCAGAGCACTCAGTTTGGCAGAGCTTTTCTGCCGAATGTTTACTCACATTCACTGTCCGAGATTCTATACTGGGGTTACACACGTCCTCTGCCCTAGGGCAATTTTGAGTCCAAGAGACATTTTGAGGCCTAAAAATCATAGGAAACTGCCCCTGAGCTCACACATATTTCCAATGGTGTCCCCAATTTCAGGGAATCCATGGATTACCTAAGCCAGCCCCTCCAGTTCGGCTAAGAAACTCTAGTCTACATATCAAGTTTTGTATCATATGTATTGCTCTGAACTCAGAAATTTCTCTTCCATTTATGGATTCTATGAATAAAATATCACATGTACAAAAAGACTAAGTCGAAAAATTTCAGCTGTGCACAGTGGCTCATGCTTGTAATCGCAGCACTTTGGGTGGCCAAGGGAGGAAGATTGCCTGAGGCCAGCAGTTCAAGACCAGTATAGGCAACATAGCAAGAGCCCATCTCTAAAAAAACAAAACCAAACCAAATTAGCCAGGTGTGGTGGCTGGCACCTGTGTTCCAACTACTTGGGAGACTCATGTGACAGGAAGATCACTTGAGCCCAGGAGTTAGAAGCTGCAGTGAGCTATGATCTTGCCACTGCACTCCAGTCTGGGCAACACAGCAAGATATTGTGTCAAAAAAATTTTTTTTGATAAAAAATAAAAGAGTTACATGACATTCAGAGACCATCCAAAAAACCTGTGGGTTCCCAGCTGGGCTCAGTGGCTCATGCCTGTAATCCCAGCACTTTGGGAGGCCAAAGTGGGTGGATCACTTGAGGTCAGGAGTTTGAGTCCAGCCTGGACAACATGGTGAAACCCCATCTCTACTAAAAATACAAAAAATTAGCCAGGCATGGTGGTGGATGCCTGTAATCGCAGCTACTCAGGAGAGGGCGCTGGAGAATCACTTGAACTCATGGTGCGCAGGTTGCAGGGAGCCAAGATCGCACCATTGTGCTCCAGCCTGGGCAACAAGAGCAAAACTCCATCTCAACTCACCTGCGAGTGAGTTCCCACTCATTTTCCTAATGGGCTGCTGCTTTCCTAGGAGTCTCTCGCTCATAGAAAAGGCAGAAACTGAAAGAGGAAGAAGATCCCATTGCTGTGGAAGTCCCATTGTTAGGAAGCTCTGCTTTTCTGGAGTTCAAATTCGCATTCATGACACTTTAAACCGTCAGAGCTGGGTGGGTCCTCCTACAACAAAATAGTTTGCTCTCTCTTTCCTAGTTAACAGGCTTTCAAATATTAGAAGATCAATGTTCTGACCCCATTAAAATTTCTCTTTTGTGGAATGAAAAGCTCTGATTTAACCCATCTTCAAGCCTGGTTTGCATATTCCTCTCTCTTCCGGCCACCTTGTCTAGACACACTACACTGAGGCCGTGCCCATCATAAATGATGTTGATACGTTGTCAAAAAATTGGCAAACCAGGCGCGGTGGCTCATGCCTGTAATCCTACCACTTTAAGAAGCAGAGGCAGACAGATCACCAGAGGTCAGAAGTTCGAGACCAGCCTGTCCAACATGTTTAAATCCATCTCTACTAAAAATACAGAAAAAAATGAGCTGGGCGTGGGGGTGCACATCTGTAATCCCAGCTACTTGGGAGGCTGAGGCAGGAGAATCGCTTGAACCTGGAAGTCAGAGGTTGCAGTGAGCCGAGATTGCATCACTGCACTCCAGCCTGGGTGACAGAGCGAGACACCATCGCAAAAAAAAAAAAAAAAAAAAAAATGGCTAAACAGCCCAGGTTTGGTCTGATATGTTCAGAAAAAAGCAAAACAGTCACCTCTCACCTTTTCTTTTCCCGCAGTGATGCAGTTGAATACAACAATGGCTGTAGGTATGCTGCAGAAATATCATTCAAGTGAAACAGAAGTGCTTTCCTAGCCAGACACAGTGGTCACTCCTGCAATCCCAACACTTTGGTTGGCTAAGGTGGGAGGATTTCTTGCGGCCAGGGGTTCAAGGCTGCAGTGAGCTGTAATCCACCACTGCATTCCAGGCTGGGCATCAGAGTGAGGCCTCTCTCTAAAAAAAAAAAACCCTTCACTCCCCAAAAAAAGGGATTTGCAAATACCAGCCTTTCAGCATGAGGATCACATGGAGGAACATTAAGATACAGATGCTGGGACCCAGCCCTATTGATTGTAATTCAAAAACTGAGGTGGGGCCTGATTTAGCTCCATCATTGGAATCCATTCCAATTTGAAACTGTCTGGGTTGGACAGTTCAAGAGAGATCCTAAAGAAAGCAAAATCACTATGGACTGAAATGAGCAGACAAGGTTTTCTGAGCATGGTGAAATATGATCTGGGCCTTGCTTGGGAGGGCTGTGGCCAGGCCTTGAGTCCTTGGCTCAGTGGGACCTTCTGAAACAGCCTCCAAGCTGTGCCCCTGCTTCCTTTGCTTTTGGATGACCCCCTCCAGCAGCTTTGGTGCTGATGGGAATAAGTCGACCTGCAGCGGAAGTTCAGCCCAAGTCTCAGCCCAGCAGCCTCCCCAAACCTGGCCAGGGTCTGGTCATGCTGCCGTCTCTGCGGTTCTCTGTGGAGTTGTGGTTTCTGTACCTTGAAGAGAACTTCCCCTTCTGGGACCCAGAAACCCAGTGAACCCTCAGGAAAAAAGGGAATGAAATTACTGAAGACAACTCTGTGGCAGGGAGAGGGAAAAGAGGCTCTTTGTTTTTGTTTTTTATTTTTTATTTTTTTATTTTTTGAGACAGAGCTTCACTCTTATTGCCCAGACTGGATTGTAATGGCTCAATCTCGGCTCACTGCAACCTCTGCCTCCCATGTTCAAGCACTTCTTGTGCCTCAGCCTCCAGAGTAGCTGGGACAATAGGCACACACCACCACACCGAGCTAATTTTTGTATTTGTAGTAGAGATGGGGTTTCATCATGTTGCCCAGGCTGGTCTCAAACTCCTGGCCTCAAGTAATCCACCTGCCTTGGCCTCCCAAAGTGCTGGGACTACAGATGTGGGCCACCGTGCCCAGCCCTCACTGTATGGATTTTCTAAAAAAAAAAAAAAAAGATTACATTTGTCTTACTTGCCAAAAGGGAAATTAACCTTATCTCCTCTCCTTTTTAAAGAGTATTTCCTTGATAAACCTTGTAATATAAATAACTTCTTTTGTGCCTTTGATATGTACCTAAATCTTTTAAAAAGGTAAATGAACTTCTTGCCAACCTTACAACCCAGGAATTTTTTTTTTTTTTTTTTTTGAGACAGAATCTTGCTGTCACCCAGGCTGGAGTGCAGGGGTATAATCTCGGCTCACTGCAACCTCCACTTCCTGGGTTCAAGCAATTCTCCCATCTCAACCTCCTGAGTAGCTGAGACTACAGGCATCTGCCACCACGCCTGGCTAATTTTTGTATTTTTAGTAGAGACAGGGTTTCACCTTGTTGGTCTGGCTGGTCTTGAACTCCTGACCTCAGGTGATCCACCAGCCTCGGCCTCCCAATGTGCTGGGATTATGGGCGTGAGCCACCGTGCCTGGTCACAATCCAGGAATTTTTTTCTTAAGAGCCTAAGAGTCTTGTCTTTGAAATGTAAACCTGGAGGAAAATAGTGTCCCTATCTTCCTGTTGCCTAGGGAGTTTAGCCTAGGCACCTTGAGCTGTTACTACCTGCTTGTCAAGGAGATGTGAGAAGTTTTATTTTTTCATTGGATACAGGTAATTAACTAGCATGGATGGCCACGTTGATTTCCAGGTGAATTTAGGATGAGTGTTTAAGAATGCATAGCAGGCCAGGCGCGGTGGCTCACACCTGTAATCCCAGCACTCTGGGGGAGGCCGAGACGGGTGGATCACTTGAAGCCACACAGAAATCGAAAGAAGGAGTTTGAGTCCAGCCTGGCCAGTATGGCAAAACTCTGTCTCTACTAAAATACAAATATTAGCTGGGCATGATGGCACATGTCTGTAATTCCAGCTACTTGGGAGGCTTAGGCACGAGAATCACTTGAACCCAGGAGGTGGAGGTTACAGTGAGCCAAGAAGATCACACCACTACACTCCAGCCTGGATGACAGAATGAGACCCTGTCTCAAAAAAAACAAAACAAAAAAAACTGCATAGCAAGTCCTTTTGCATGAGGATGAGTTACTATTTATCTTGAGAGCGTGTATGCAATGGATTGTATCTGCCAGGCTATATAAAAAGGACGCTTTGGCCGGGCGCCATAGCTCACGCCTATAATCCCAGCACTTTGGGAGGCCTAGGCGGGCGAATTACGAGGTCAGGATTTCGAGACCATCCTAGCTAACATAACAAAACCCCATCTCTACTAAAAATACAAAAAAATTAGCCAGGTGTGGTGGCACGTGCCTGTAATCTCAGTTACTTGGGAGGCTGAGGCAGGAGAATCGCTTAAACTGGGGAGGCAGAGGTTGCAGTGAGCCGAGATCGCACCACTGCACTCCAGCCTGGGCGACAGAGCAAGATTTTGTCTCAAAAAGAAAAAAAAAAAAAGGGTTTATTTCTCTTTGCATCTCATTAATGGATCACCTGTGATGGGCATCACAGTCTGGTTTAATGCTTATTCAATAATAAAATTGTTTTCTTTATTTTCTGAATTTGTGGAGAGAATATTCTAGGTTAACAGAATAATCTATTTATTTACTTATTTATTTTGAGATGGAGTTTTGCTCTGTCTCCCAGGCTGGAGTGCAGTGGCCTGATCTTGGCTCACTGCAATCTCCGCCTCCCAGGTTCAAGTGATTCCCCTGCCTCAGCCTCCCAAGTATCTGGGACTACAGGCACACACCACCACACCCAGCTAATTTTTTGTGTTTTAGTAGAGACAGGGTTTCACCATGTTGGCCAGGATGGTCTTGATTTCCTGACCTCATGATCTGCTGGCCTCAGCCTCCCAAAGTGCTGGGATTACAGGCGTGAGCCACTGCACCTGGCCTCAGAAGTATTTATTTTTAGTCTTTTCCTTACCAGTTTTTATGAAACAACTGGGCAAGAACACTGTTAGATTTCACCAAAAAATTGTGATGAATCATTGTCTTTATGATCCCATTTTTGAAAATTGACATTTTAATTGTAAACCAAAAATAAAATTCTAAGCCCCCACAACTGACTCAGTGGACTCCCCTGTTGGCCAACAGGATCCAAAATAAACATGGAAAACTAATTTAGGTCATGATGGGAAGGAGGGGGTTGGACATGCCTTGTCATAATTCTCCTCCCGTCAGAGTTTAGGCACAGCTGACCAACATTATGATCTCTATTAGAATAGAGATCATAGGACTGACAAAACAGGCTCTTTTTATCAGTAAGATACCCATCTCCAACCAGACTCTGATATAGCATCACATGACAGATAGCAGTCCCTGAAGTAAATCACAGTATTTTACCCCATAACATATTTTCTTTGACAAACTTTAAAATAGTCCTGCAAAGCCATCTCTTTGGGGGAAATTTGCATTCTGTAGAGAATCTCTTTCCCTTACAGAAAAGACTCCAGGTCTTTTCTGGAGAGTCTGACACCTTTTAAGAGCCAATAAGAGATATTTATCATCTATTCTCTCTGAAGCCTGTTCTGAGGCTTCACCTACATAACAAGAACCTTGGTTTCCACAATCCCCCTTATCTTAACTCAAATTTTTCTTTCTTTTTTTTCCTCCCTCTTTCTTTTCCTTCCTTCCTTCCTCTCTCTCTTTTTCTCTCTCTCTCTCTTTCTTTTCTTCTCTGTTGCCCAAGCTGGAATGCAGTGGTGCCATCATGGCTCACTGCAGCCTCAACTTCCCAGGCTCAAGCGATCCTCCCATCTCAGCCTCCTGAGTAGCTGAGTCTACAGGCATGCACCACCACACCTGTATAGTTTTTTTTTTTTTGTAGAAGTGGGGGTCTCGCTGTGTTGCCCAGGCTGTCCTTGAACTCCTGGCCTCAAGGGATCCTCCCAGCTCACCCTCCCAAAATGCTGGGATTACAGGCATGAGCCACCGCAATGGCCCATTTCTTTATGTAGTCTTCCAGCTGTTCAGCCAACACTTAACTCTGAACCAACTGCCAATCTTTCAATCTACTAGTGACCTGAAAGCCTTTCCTGGCTGACCCAACATATACTTCCCATGTATGGATTTATGTCTTTGCCTGTAACTACTGTCTCCCTAAGATGCATAAAACCAAGCTGTAACCCAACCACTTTGGGCTCACGTTCTCAGGACCCCCTGAGGCTGTGTCACCAGCCATGGTCACTCAAATAGGAGGCCCAGAATAAAACTCTTTACAGACTTTGACTCTTTTTGGTCAACATAACCTAACCCTAAACATAATCCTCCTGGGGAAGGTAAGATCACAGGTATCTCTTCTTCGTTCAATTTGTGTGTGTATGTCCTTATTTCTCTACAGTTTTTAGGCATTCACTGTGTGATCTAGAAAAGCTATGGAGTCTCGCTTTGTCGCCAGGATGGAGTGCAGTGGCGTGATCTCGGCTCACTGCAACCTCCACCTCCCAGGTTCAAGTGATTCTCCTGCCTCAGCCTCCCGAGTAGCTGGGATTACAGGCACGCGCCACCACGCCCAGCTAATTTTTGTATTTTTAGTAGAGACAGGGTTTCAGCATGTTGGCCAGGATGATCTCTATCTCTTGACCTCGCGATCTGCCCGCCTCGGCCTCCCAAAGTGCTGGGATTACAGGCTTGAGCCACCGCGCCCAGCTACAAATTCTATTTTCTTTTTGTTCCTTGGAAAGCATCGCTGGGCATTTATCCTGTCCCAGTATTTGAGTGAAACTTCTCAGCATTTCAGAGCAGTGACCATGATACACCCTTTCCTTTCCTTCTCCTTATGGGAAACTCGGTTCTAACCCAGAGGACTTGGGCTCCAGGACCCAGTAAGGCAGCCCTGGACTTGACCCTAAAAGGGAGTAAAGACAAAGGTGAAGTTCAGTCCGGGGTTCAGGGCTGCCAAAGCTCATAGCCTGGAGCTTCTTCACCTTTAGGCGGGGTAGAGACATTTAAAATGGCCCCTAAACTTGGAGGGCGTGTAAAGCTCATAGGCTGGAGCGTCTTAACCTTTAGGCGGGGTAGAGACATTTAAGACGGCCCCTAAACTTGGGGAGCGCATAGGCTCATGGGAAATAGAGTCCGTTACTTGTCCTGGGACCGGTGGTGGGTGTCCCGGGAGGCGGACTTCCGGTGCACTCCTGCGTGTGTGCACCTCTCCCTGCGTGCGTGTTCGCGCGTGCGTGCTCGCACATGCGCGCCACCTCCGCACTGCCCTCGCTTCCTGCGCCTCTTCAGGTCATCGCTTGCTGTCGTTCCCAGGCTTTGGCCTCTAGTGGACGAGAATCACCGAGTCTGCGGGGCTGGACGCTGACCGCCCGGGCCAGCACCTAGGCGGGCGGGAGCTGTGCGGCCCAGGGTTCGCGCGGGCCGGGTAGAGGCTCGAGCCGGGACCCCCGAGCGTGAACCCCGGAGCCGGCGGCGCTGGGGCCAGAGGGGCCGGGCGGGAGGTGGTGGCGGAGGCGAAGGGGCGACAGGACCTGGGCCTGGCCCGTGTGTGTTCTCAGCGGCCTGGCGCCAGCCGTCGCTGTACGGTGAGCCCCAGGGAGGCGGATCTGGGCCCCGAGAAGGACACCCGCCTGGATTTGCCCCGTAGGCCCGGCCCGGGCCCCTCGGGAGCAGAACAGCTTTGGTGAGGTGGACAGGAGGGGACCTCGCGAGCAGACGCGCGCGCCAGCGACAGCAGCCCTCCCCGGCCTCTCGGGAGCCGTGGGGCAGAGGCTGCGGAGCCCCAGGAGGGTAAGTCTTGGGTTTTTGGGCCCGGAGCGAGAAGGGCCTGGGTGAAGTCACCGTGTGTTGGGGACCTTAGAGTGTGGGGCAGAGGGAGGGTCCCGATTGCTTGCCGGAGAGACATGTGTTGGGTTTGAGGGCAGGGTCTGGCTGCACCGAACAGGCGCTGCATGGGAAGATCTGGGAGGACGAGGCTTACGGAGGCGTGGAGGGTGTCACCACCCTCAGCTGCGGACGTCATCTCCACTCCCCGCTAACCCCTAACAGTCCTTCCTCCTCCTCTCCGTGCTCCAGATTTCGACCGCCTCTAACGTCCGTCAGCACCTCTGTTTTCTCATTTAAGTGTCTGCTGATTCGCCCCTTAGATCTGCCCTGGGAGAATCGTAGTAATGCAGGAACAGTCTGCAGGGATTCTCTCCTGCTGCCTCAGTTGCTAGGGGAAGAGACTGGGCCTTAGCAGGTGGGTGACTTGACCAGGTCACCGGCTTTGTGGGTAGAGCTGCTCATAGTAGAACCCAGGAGACTTATCTCCCAGGCCAGTGTTCTTTCTCCCGTATCCTAGTTTTCTTAATAGAAGATTATTAGGTGCAGCAATAACCAAGTTCAGTTAGATAATTTAGAAGCAAAACCATATTTTATACACATTCATTTCTGAGAGCTCACATACTCAATTCCTATGGCTTATTTTATTTTAAGCAGTTTAAAGACACAATAAGAAAATGCGGGCGGGATGCAGTGGCTCACACCTGTAATCCGAGCACTTTGCGGGGCTAGGGCAAGAGTATCCCTTGAGACCAGGAGTTAGAGACCAGCCTAGACAACATGGGGAGACCCTGACTACAAAAAATACAAAAGTCGCCAGGCATGCTGGGATGCATCTGTGGTCCCAGCTACTCAGGAGGCTGAAGTGGGAGGATGGATGGAGCCCAGGAGGTCGAGGCTGCAGAGAGCCGTGAATGCACCACTGCACTCCAGCCTGGGTGGCAGATTGAGACCCTGTCTCAACAAACAAACCACAAAAAACATGAGCCGTATAATGGGAATTTTTTTTCTTTTTGCACCTTGTATTTGATGATGATGGCAGACTATTTGTAACAGGAGTCGTGTTACCCATGAGAGTCTAACTCATCTAATTACTACCTGATTATCTTAGAGTTACAGGTGCATGCTTCCCCTAGCACTCTTTTTTTTTTTTTTTTTTTTTTTTTTTTTTTTTTTTGAGACAATGTCTCTCACCCGGTCTGGAATGCAACAGCGTGGTCTCGGCTCACTGCAACTTCCACCTCCCAGGTTCAAAGGATTCTCGTGCCTCAGCCTCCTGAGTAGCTGGGACTACAGGCATGTGACACTATGCCTGGCTAATTTTTTTTTTGTTATTTTTAAGTAGAGACGGGGTTTTGCCATGTTGGCCCAGGCAGGTGGATCACTTGAGGCCAGAATTTGAGACCAGCCTGGCCAACATGGCGAAACCCTGTATCAGTCTTTTAGACCCTTCTGAGTGTTTGCAGGTTGAGTGTTCACAGGGTGTTAGCCTATTGAGCTTTCTTTTGTGGTTCTTATGCAGGTGATTTCTGCCTTTGCAGGCCAGAGCCCTCATGACTTCAGTGACCTGCTTCTGCCCCTCTAGGTCTATCAGCCACAGTCTCTGCAAGTTTCCAAGAGCAGCAGAAAATGAACACATTGCAGGTGAGTTTTCCTGCTTGTGTATATGTTCCTCAACTTTATTTTATGATGCATTTTAAGAGGTTTGTAAGGATTCATACTTTTTTTTTTCTTTTTTTGAGATGGAGTCTTGCTCTGTTGCCCAGGCTGCAGTGCAGTGGCATGATCTCGCTTCACTGCAACCTCCACCTCCTGGGTTCAAGTGATTCTCCTGCCTCAGCCTCCTGAGTAGCAGGGATTACAGGCGTGCACCACCATGGCCAGCTAATTTTTTGTATTTTTAGAAGAGATGGGGTTTCACTATGTTGGCCAGGCTGGTCTCAAACTCCTGACCTCAGGTGATCCTCCCGCCTCAGCCTCCCAAAGTGCTGGGATTACAGGCATGAGCCACCGAGCCCAGCCAGGATTCATACTTTAAAATGGGAATGTGGAAATAGACATTATCCTGTAAAATATAGTTAGTGTGGCAGATCAGCACCAAAAATGATTTGTGAAGCTTGTATGTATGGGTAGTATATTTTAAGGCTGTTGAAATTGAGCCGCACCTAGGACTGATATTCTTGGCAGTCATCACAAAAGGAAAATGCCATCTGTATTAGTCCATTCTCACACTGCTATAGAGAAATAACCAAGACTGGGTAATTTATAAAGAAAAGAGGTTTAATTGGCTCACGTCTGCAGGCTCTATCATAGGAAGCATGGCTGAGGAGGCCTCAGGAAACTTACAGTCAGGTGAAAGGTGAAGGGAAAGCGGGTGCATCTTCCATCACCAGAGCAGGAGGAAGAGGGAACATTGGGGATTACAATTGAACATGAGATTTGGGAGGCGACACACACCGAAACCATATCACCATCCGTGACATCGTTTGCATTGATTATAAGGAGAAACCAGTTTTGTTACTTGTGCATTTAAAAGATTTTCTAGGACTTGGAAAAATTTCTTCATTCAAGTTGATATAATTGTGGATAGCTTTCCTAACAACCACCATTAAATTACCGTAACTTATGGCTTATTCTTGGTGCTTATGTAAGCAGAGGGCCTGCTGCCCAAGGAGAATTTGGTGCATATAATTTTTCCAGGGATGGAAATATCGTGATCCAAGTAAACAATTCTGTTTTTACTGTTGAGTCCTAGATCATGGGGGGAATGAATGACGTGATCATCCATCAAATATTTGTTCGTCTTTTTGTTCGGGTTGCACAGCAAACAATACAAACAGTTACTCTCTTGTGAAGATTTCCTCATTTCTATTTCTCATTTCACTTCTCAGTGTTTTCGTTTTGTCCTTTTCACTTTGCTAAGTCAGTCAGTAAAGGTGACCAGTGATTTAATTGCATGTCAAATCCAGCGGGCATTTCCTAGCCCCTTCCTCACAGGACCCTTTGTCTGCCTTTGACATCCGTTACTTCCAAACTGATATTTTCTCCATAGAGTCTCTCTTTTCTTGGCTTTTAAAAAGATTCATCTGTAAGTATTTGTTTGTCTTTAAATGGTGAAGTCTGTTTTGTTTTGTTTCTTTTTTTCTTTTTTTGAGATAGGGTCTTGCTCTGTCGCCCAGGCTGGAGTGTAGAGACATGATCACAACTCACTGCAACCTCAATCTCCCGGGCCCACACGATCCTCTTGCCTCAGCCTCCCGCGTAGCTGGGACTACAGGTGCACGCTGCCACACCTCGCTAGTTTTTTTGTATTTTAGTAGAGACTGGCTTTCACCGTGTCATGCATGTCGAACTCCTGAGCTCAGGCAGTCTGCCCGCCTCGGCGTCCCAAAGTGTTAGGATTACAGGCATGTGCCACTGCTCCCGGCCTAGAAATGTACTCTCACTGTATTGCTCAGGCTGGTCTCAAACTCCTGGCCTCAAGCAGTCCTTTCACTTTGGCCTCCCAAAGTGGTAGGATTACAGGTGTAAGCCACCACACCTGGCCTATAAGGAATCTTTTTAAAAGGGGCTAGGAATAACCCATAATACTGTCTTTCTTAATACACGTGGCAGTTGCGTTAAATCTTTTAATAGTTCCCATAGTATGTCTCTTGCGTGCTCATTGTTTTGAAGAAACTGTGTTGGTTATCCTCAGTTTGGATTGTGTTACCCTTGTTTCACCTTTAGCACATTTTTAAAAAATATCTTGTATGCCTTGGTAAAATTGGTAGTTTGATCTGGAAGTCTAATCAGGTTTATGTTCAGTTCTTTTCACACAACTATACCATACGTGGCATTTGTCTACTTCCGGAGGCATGTGTTACCTTCTTTGTTTTTGTGAAGTTAAGAACTATTGACTGTTGATTATTGCTGTGATTTACTATTGCTGTGATTTGCCTTCATTAGGGGAGGCAAAATGGTGATCTGCTAATTCTACCATTTTTTCTTTATTTACTAGCCAAAATACCTTTCTTTTCTTTTTTTGGAGACAGAGTCTCACTCTGTCGCCCAGGCTGGCACATTTGTGGCTCACTGCAGCCTCAAACTCCTGTGCTCAAGTGATCCTCCCACTTCAGCCTCCCAAGTAGCTGGGAGTATAGTCATATGCCACAATGCCCAGCGGATTTTTTAATTTTTAGTAGAGACAGGTTTCTCTATGTTGCCCAGGCTGGTCTGGAACTGGGCTCAAGTGATCCTCTTCTTTGACCTCCCAGTGTTGGGATTATAGGCATGAGCCACCACGGCCGGCCTAGAATACTTTTCTAAAGATAAATTTCTATTCTCTATTTGTTTATGTAATTCATGCAGGAAAGACAGTTTCTAAAATATTGAGTAGGCTTTTAAGCAGGAGGGTATTTTGTTTTGTTACCATCATGAGCTCATGGGTTTAAACAGATAGTAAATATTTCAGTACATAGAAGTTGTGATTCTTTTTCAAAATTAAGTGGTTCCATCTTTGGCCAGACGGAATCCCTTTAAGTTGGTTTCTGAGTCCTTTTGAAATATATTTGATATATATGATAGCAAATATATACATATAATATATATTTGATAGCAAATATATATATATTTGATAGCAAATATATATATGATAGCAAATATATGTATATATTTGCTATCAAATATATACATATATTTGATAGCAAATATATACATATATTTGATAGCATTATTTTCTATTTAGCATTTTATTTTGAAATCATTTCAGATTTTCAGAAAAATTGCAAGGATTTTACAAAGAAATCCCAGATACTTCCTTTTGTTCAGATACTTCATTCTTAACATTTTCCCACATTAATCATTTATATGCCTATATACGTATGTGTATATATATATTTATATATATATATATTTTCTGAACTATTTGAGAGTGGGTATAACGTGTCATGCCTCTTTACCCTATAAAGTTTTAGATTAGAGCTCATAAAATCAAGAATATTCTATTAAATATCCATAGCACAGTAATTGAATTCAGGAAATTTATCATTGATTTAATACTTTTATCTAAACTATATTTCATTTTCCAGTTTTGCCAATTTCCCAATAATTTCCTTTATAGCAATTTTTAATTTTTGGTAGAAGATTCAGTCTAGGACTGTTAATTGCCTTTAGTTTTCATGCTTTTTAAGTCTGTTTAATACGGATTTGTTCCGCAGTGCCATTATAACATTTGAAGAATACAGGCCAATGATTTTATAGAAGTCTTTAAATTTAGGTTTCCCTGATCTTTCTTCATGATTAGATTTAGACTGTGAATTTTTGTCTGGAATGCTACATGGAACCTCTTAAATTTATGGCTCAGAACAGGATCTGTCTTGGGAAAATTCTGTGCATGCCTAAGAAGATGGCTTGTTCTGCTCTGGTTGGGTGGAGTGTTTGATAAATATTAATGAGATCAAGTTGGTTGGTTGTGTTGTTCAGGTGTACTATATCCTTGTTGATTGTGTGCCCACTTGTGTCAATTGTGGGGGAGAGGGGATTGAAATCTGCTGCAGTTGTGGTTCTGTTTCTCTTTGCAATTTTACCACTTTTTGCTTTATGTGTTATGTTAGATACATAAATGTTCAAGGTTATTACATCCTGTTGATTAATTAACCACTTTGTAAAATGGCCTTCCTTATCCCTGCTAATATTCCAGGCTGTGAAATGTACTTTGTTATTTATGTAGCATTCTTTTGAGTAATACATGCATGGTATATCTTATTCCATCCTTTTACTTTTAACCTATTTGCATCTTTATATCTAAAGTATTATTTCTTACAGGCAGCAAAATTTGGATCTTGCTTGTTTTCATCAGTCTATTTCTGTCTCATAATTGGGTATGTATAGACCGTTTACATGTAATGTGATTATTGATAAGACGAGTTAGGTTATAGTCCGTTGTCTTTGCTTTCTTTCAGTCTCATCTTCTTTGTTTCTTTTTAAAATGTCTCTGTTTGTCTTCCTTCCTTTTGATTAGTTGAGAATTTTTTATGATTCTACTTTATATCTTTTGTTGGGTTTTTAGCTATCACACTGTTTTGTTATTTAGTTATTTATAGTATGCAACTTTAATTGTCATAATTTATTCTTAAGTAATATCCATTTTTCTTAGAATAAGAGAAGCTTATAATAGGACACTTCCATTTCTCTCCTCTTGGTCTTTACACCGTTGTTCATTTTATTTTTACAGGTGGTATCAGTGCCACACACTATCTATTACGTTGTTGTTAATTAAACAGTATTTATTTATTTATTTATTTATTTATTTATTTTGAGACAGAGTCTCACTCTGTCCCCCAGGCTGGAGTGCAGAGGTGCTATCTTGGCCCACTGCAACCTCTGCCTCCCGGGTGCAAGTGATTCTCCTGCCTCAGCCTCCTGGGTAGCTGGGATTACAGACACCCACCATCACGCCTGGCTAATTTTTGTATTTTTAGTAGAGACAAGGTTTCGCCATGTTGGCCAGGCTGGTCTCGAACTCCTGACCTCAGGTCACCCATCTGCCTCAGCCGGCCAAAGTGCTGGGATTACAAGTGTGAGCCACCACACTTGGCCCAGGTATCTTTTAAAGAGATTTAAGTAATGAGAGAAAATACACAGTTACCATTTCTGGTACTCTTCATTCCTTTGTGTAAATCTAAATTTTTATTTGCTGTCATTTTACTTCTGCCTGAAGGACTTTCTTTAACATTTCTTCTAGTTGATGATGAATTATTATATGTCTGCAAATGTCTTCATTGTGTCTTTGCTTTTAAAGGTGTTTTTGCTGGATTTTTCTCCACAGTGCTTTAAATATGTTTCTCTGTTGTCTTCCTGCTTACATTTTTTTCTAAGAGAAATCTGATCACATACTCATGTTTGTTCCCCTATATATAACATGTCTTTTTTTCTTCCCCCCTTATTGTTTTAAACTTTTTATCACTAGTTTTGGACAATTTGATTGCAATATGTCATGGTATCATTTTTTTCATGTTTCTGTTTTGGGGATCATTGAACTTCTTGGATCTTGGGTTTATGGTGTCATCACTTGGGGAACATTTTTATCATTATCTCTTCAAGTACCCGCCACCTCCCCTCCATTGATTCTTGTTGCCTGTATATTAGGCCACTTGAAATTTTCCCACAACACACTGTTGCTCTTTATTTGCTTTTAATTCTTTTTTCTCTGTTTCATTTTATGTAACTTCTGTTGCTGTCTTTATATTCACTAATCTCTTTTTTCCACGATGCTGTTCATCTTTTCCAGTATAATTTTCATCTCAGATATTGTACTATCTGTAGAAGGTTAGCGTGGGTCTTTTTTACATCTTGACTGTCTGGATTTTTTTGAACATTTGGAATAGAACGATGAACTCTCTCAGTGCTCTGTGCCGGTTGTGAACTCTGTGTCAATTCTGGGCCAGTTTTGATGGACTGATTCTTTTCTTCCTTATGGGTTGTAATTTCCTGCCCATTTTCCCATCCCACAACTCTTTCTCCTCACATCTGCCTCGGTTCTTCTTCCCTGCTCCATGGCCTGGAAACGCTCAAGGCAGAAGTTGATTGGTTCACCTTATTTCCCATCACTCATAGATAACTCTACTGCCTGATAATCAGTGCCTTGAAAACCATTGCTTCAGCCCAGGCGTGGTGGCTCATAACTGTAATCACAGCACTTTGGGAGGCCAAGGCAGGCGGATCATGGGGTCAGGAGTTCAAGAGCAGCCTGACCAACATGGTGAAACCCCGTCTCTACTAAAAATATAAAAATTAGCCAGGCGTGCTGGTGCATGCTTGTAATCCCAGCTACTTGGGAGGCTGAGGCAGGAGAATCACTGGAACTCAGGAGACGGAGGTTGCAGTGAGCCAAGATTGTGCCATTGCACTCCAGCCTGGAAGACAAGAGCGAGACTTTGTCTCAAAAAAAACAAAAACAAAAACAAAAACAAACAAACCATTGCTTCATATATGTTCTCCATTTTATTTTTCTTTCTGTTTTTGATCTTGTTGTTGTTGTTTGGTGTGTGCTGTTTCAGGTTGGAGGGTATATGCAGTACCTGTTAAGTTTATCACACCTGAGGGCAGAAGTCCTCATGTCTCTCTCTCTCTATTTTTTCTAATATATATATATTTTTTCTTTGTAGAGACAGGGTCTTGCTCTGTTGCCAAAGCTGGTCTCAAGCTCCTGGCCTCAAGCAGTCCTTCTGCCTCAGCTTTCCAGAGTGCTGGGATTACAGGCATGAGCCACCACACCTGGACTGGATCCAGTATTATCCATGTCCAAATGGTTTTTTTCCCTGAGCTGTTTTTGATTTTCTTCCACCTCATATGAACTGTAGTGTTGGCTTATCTAGTTCCAGGAAAAAGCTTTTTGGTACTTTTATTGGGATTGCATATTTATAAAGTAATTTAGGGTAACTGATATCTTTGTATTATTACGTTGACCTTAATAATACAACTAATTTTTTTTTTTTTTGGATTTTTAGTAGAGATGGGGTTTCACCATGTTGACCAGGCTGGTCTTAAACTCCTGACCTCAGGTGATCTGCCCACCTCAGCCTCCCAAAGTGTTGGGATTACAGGCGTGAGCCACCGTGCCCGAGCACTTTTTTTTTTTTTTTGAGATGGAGTCTCACTCGTCGCCCAGGCTGGAGTGCAGTGGCACAATCTCGGCTCACTGCAAACTCCACCTCCTGGGTTCACTTCATTCTCCTGCCTCAGCTTCCCGAGTAGCTGGGACTACAGGCACCCGCCGCCATGCCCGGCTAATTTTTTGTATTTTTAGTAGAGACGTGGTTTCACCGTGTTAGCCAGGATGGTCTCGATCTCCTGACCTCGTGATCTGCCCGCCTTGGCCTCCCAAAGTGCTGGGATTACAGGCGTGAGCCACCGCGCCTGGCCGCCCGAGCACTTTTACTTTTCCTTAGTTATATTCCTCTAATTGTTTTCTCTTCTCTAGTTGTAGATAATGAGCATTTTATTAATACCTTGTTCTTGATCTTAGTGGGAAGGTATGTAGTTTTTCCCTGTTAAGTAAAATCCTGACTTTTGGACCAAGAAGACTGAGGCATAAGAGTTTATGTGTGTGCGTGTGTGTGTGCACGTGCATGTGCGTGTGTGTGTATACACACAAACTATATATGTGCTTGTGTGTAATTGAAATACATATGTCGCATATATATCATACGTACTACTGCATATTAGGGTGTAATATTTATATTTGTATATATACATAATATTGATGTTAATGAAGCATCCATCAGTTTCTGTTTTCTTTAGTTTGTTTTTTTAAATCAGGTTTTTCTGTCAAGCTTTTTCAAGTATCTTCATGGATACAAGATTTTTCTTCTTTGCTGTGTTGTAGTGGCCTATCATATTAATAGGTTTCCAAATATTAAACTAGCCTATATTATTGGAATAAGTCCTATTTGTCTGTTGTATATTATGTTTTTAATCTGGTACTGGATTTTGTTTGGTTATGTTTCATTTTGGGTATTTGTATTGATATAAGTGGTATTGTATTGGCATGTAATTTTATGTTATTTATTGGCTGATCCATCTTCTAACCCCTCCACCTCCTTGCCTTCTGGACTAACTTAACCTAGAAGGTTATTACTCTCTCTCGGTGATTTTATCAGCTCCTGTGGCCTGCCTGTGGATAAGCTTGGATGTTCTGCTTTAGTTTCTTAGCCCACCAGCCTAGCGGCTCTGCCTCTGCTATCTCTTGGGATCTACATTGTCCTAGCTATATCACTGGGTTTGAACCCCTTGTTGATATCTTCTTTATAAATAACAGGATAATGCAACATGCTTACTGGGCACTTCCTTTTTCTAAACTACAAGTTTGGGTGGGGTATGCTGGCCCAAGACTGTAATCCCAACACTTTGGGAGGCCAAGGCAGGTGGATTGCTGGAGCCCAGGAGTTTTGCATTTTTCTTTTTTTTTTCTTGAGACAAGGTCTCGCTCTGTTGCCTAGGCTGGAGTGCAGTGTTGCATTCACAGCTCACTGCAGCCTTGACCTCCCAGGCTCAAGCCATCCTCCTGCCTTAGCCTCCCAGGTAGCTGGAACTACAGGCATGTGCCATGATGCCCAGCCAATTTTTTAAAAAATTTTTATTTTTAGTAGAGATGAGGTTCTTACTATGTTGCCCAACCTGGTCTCGAACTCCTGAGCTCAAATGATCCTCCCATCTCGGCCTCCCAAAGTGCTAGGATTATAGGCATGAGCCACCATGCCCAGCCCCAACCTCTTAAAAATTGAAGCTGCTTCATGTTTGCCATTGGTACTTTTTACACCTCATCATATTCTTCTTCCCCTTCATCCCATAGAATACACAATTCATCTTTAAGGACTTCAAGTTAACTGAGTCTGTGAAGCCTAACTGATGGCATAAAGTTAAAATAATTTGATCCTCTTTTGTTAAATCATTCTGCACCTTGTCTGCATTACTCTAATAACAGCTTTGGGCATTCATTCATTTAACGAATATTTATTGCTGTGAGATTGAGATGTTTGAGATAAAACTCAGCCATGCAGATAGCCAGAGGCCACTGGCTATGAGAATAAAAAAGACAAAAGAACAAGGAGCTGAAACTAGGTGAGAGCCCCAGAGCAGTGAGTTAGGAAGAAGAAGACCAGGAACTGAGTGGTGGGCACTCCAACATGAAGAGGTCCAGGAGAAGGGGAGGGCCTGGCAGCAAAGAAGTGACAAGGAGTAAAATGCTTGTGTTTGTTTACATGTTTATCTCCTTATTAGGTTGTCTGCTTTCTCAGAGCAGGCATGGTGTTTCAGTCATCTCATATCCCCAAAACTCAGTTCAGTTGCAAAATAGGAGCTCAGTTGTGTTTTGGGTTTTTATTTTTGTGGGATAATATATATTTTATATATATATATCCCGAAAGGATATATGTTTCCTGTATGATTTCCAATATGATTTCCCTTCCATAATCTGTAACATAAAATAAGGTATACAATGTTCATGGTTAACTTTACGAGTGAGCTTTGTAAAATGATATCCCCCTATCCCTTTTCCATATCTCCCAATTCTGATCATGTTGCCATTACAGGGGCCAGTGTCATTCAAAGATGTGGCTGTGGATTTCACCCAGGAGGAGTGGCAGCAACTGGACCCTGATGAGAAGATAGCATACGGGGATGTGATGTTGGAGAACTACAGCCATCTAGTTTCTGTGGGTGAGGATAGCTTGCTTTCTGAATGCTCTCAGTTGAATGGGGTTTTATCCTTGAGTTTGAAGAAATAAGTGATGACACCATTTAATTCCTTGTGGGCACTAGCTGGAGTGTTTATATTATTCTTCATTGAAAGGTTCTAACTTTGATAAGGTAAAAAATGGAGCACTTCTGTTATGCAGCTTATGAGGTGGCAACATCTTGTACTTTGGAGATTCTGAAGCCAAGCAGCTTGCCCAAGTCCTTCTTCTTTTCCCATTAACAGGGTATGATTATCACCAAGCCAAACATCATCATGGAGTGGAGGTGAAGGAAGTGGAGCAGGGAGAGGAGCCATGGATAATGGAAAGTGAATTTCCATGTCAACATAGTCCAGGTAAGTTAGTAGATTATCACATGTTAAAAAACACTCATCCTCGACCTTTGGGAGTGACTAAAGAGTTGTTTATATGTACTCGGTACCCTCAGTAACACCTCCCAACCCCCAAATATCACTTTCCTTCCCACACACATACCACATACATGAACTCTTTTGTTGATTTTACATTTGATTTACATTGGTAGGGATTTTTTCATTCTAACCTGTACTGGGGACCCAGTCACTTCCTCTTTCTCCAGCATTATCGGTCACTTATTTACTCCCTCACCATTAGAGAATTGTTGTGAGTTTTTTGTTTGTTTGTTTGTTTGCTTTTTGGAGACAGAGTCTTGTTCTATCACCCAGGCTGGTGTGCACTGGTATGTTCTCGCTCACTGCAACCACTATCTCTCAGGTTCAAGCGATTCTCCTTCCTCAGCCTCCTGAGTAGCTGGGATTACAGGCACATGTCACCACGCCTGGCTAATTTTTGTATTTTTAATAGAGACTGGGTTTCACCATGTTGGCCATGCTGGTCTTGAACTTCTGGCCTCAAGTGATCTGCCCACCTCAGCCTCCCAAAGTGCTGAGATTACAGTCCTGAGCCACTGCTTTCGGCCTTACAGAATTGTTTTGTTTTGGGGCATTCAGAAGTCTGACATAAAAATTAACTTGAGACTTTTATGTTCATTCTTTTTATATTCCATTTTCTTTCCTTCCTTGCTTTAAAAATACCTTGGACTTATTTTCTGCCCTCGATTTTATTTACTTCTTTAGGCATTCAGATACCAAAACCTCATCCTCTACCTATGCTTGCGAATTGAGTCACAGCTTGTGGTGTACCTTATTTCCCCAAGTCCATGCTCAGTTGATGTGATGATATAGCGCTCCCTCAGCTTTCCCCTCTTTCCCCAGTGCTCATTTATGACCTGTCTGTGTGTTCATTTCCCCTTCCCCATAACTGGAATCATGCTCTGTCCATAGTAGACATTCAGGAAGTGTGAATTTCATAAGGGAATGTTGGTTCCTTTTCTTGCCTTTTCAGGAGTGTCCCCCTAGAACCCGTTTTCTACTTTTTTGGTTTTCTTTGTATCCCTTAAAAGAGTTTTTCTAATCTCAACTTCTAAGACCTTTTTTCCTGTGTATTTTTGCAGCTTGCCTCCAAATTGATATGTCTGACATTTTTAACCTAGTTGAATATTTTACTTGACAACATAGCAGTACCAGTGAGATAGTTCACTTCCTTCTTTCTCAGAATGTCTGATGATAAACTGTGCACATTCCAAAATCATGAATTCTATCTACCTTCCTCACCTCCCAGTATTTGATTGTGCTAGTCTTCTCTCCATTGTTTGTGTTCTTTCTCTTCTGTGAAATGCCTTGCAGATCATCAGCACATTGTTTCTTTTGACATTAGTGTTCAGTATTCTCCCATACCTGGATTACAGTGGATCCATCTTCCATTCAAATGATCATTGTCCTTTTCCTTCATCTGCATTTTACTTGCCCAGATAATATATATTTTCCTTCCCTTTCTTCCTCCCCTCCCATCCCTCGCTTCCTTCCTTCCTTCCTTCCTTTCTTTTTGAGATGGAGTCTCACTCTCGTCACCCAGGCTGGAGTGCAATGGCATGATCTCGGCTCACTGCAGCCTCCCCCTCTCAGGTTCAAGGGATTCTCCTGCCTCACCCTCCCAAAGCAGCTGGGATTACAGGTGCACACCACCATGCCTGGCTAATTTTTATATTTTTAGTAGAGATGGGGTTTCACCATATTGGTCAGGCTCGTCTCTAACTCCTGACCTTGTGATCCGCCTGCCTCATCCTCTCAAAGTGCTGGGATTACAGGCCTGAGCCACTGTGCCCAGCCTATTTATTTATTGAGACAGAGTCTCACTCTGTCACTGAGGCTGGAGTGCACTGGCGCAATCTTGGCTCACGACAACCTCTGCCTCCCAGGTTCAAGTGATTCTTGTGCCTCAGCCGCCCGAGTAGCTGGGATTACAGGTGTGCACCATCATGCCCGGCCTATTTTTGTATTTTTAGTAGAGACGGGGATTCAGTCTGTTGGCCAGGAGTTCACTCTGTTGAGCTCCTGGCCTTGTGAGCTGCCTGCCTCAGCTTCCCAAAGTGCTGAGATTACAGGCGTGAGCCACTGCACCCAGCCCCCTTCATTTAATTTTAAATTGTGGTTAAAAAAAGAACCTAACATGGCCGGGCGTGGTGGCTCATACCTGTAATCCCAGCACTTTGGGAGGCCGAGGCGGGCGGATCACGAGGTCAGGAGATCAAGACCATCCTGGTGAACACAGTGAAACCCCATCTCTACTAAAAATACAAAAAAATTAGCTGAGTGTGGTGGCAGGCACCTGTAGTCCTAGCTACTTGGGAGGCTGAGGCAGGAGAATGGCATGAACCCGGGGGGCGGAGCTTGCAGTAAGCAGAGATCGCACCACTGCACTCCAGTCTGGGCGACAGAGCGAGACTCCGTCTCAAAAAAAAAAAAAACAACCCACCTTTGACCTAGGCCCCAAAGAATTCCAGCACATAAGAACTCCAGGGAAAATGAGTGGCTCACAATAAACCTAGTAAAACATATAAAGAAACAAGGCACTGACAAAATTATATTCACAAACAGTTTAGATAATCATCTATCATAGATTATAAAATGACTATGTTTAATAAAATTTTAAAAATAAAAGAGGGAGAGAATGGGCTCAAAAAAAGAAATAAAAGGCCGGGCATGGTGGCTCGCACCTGTAATCCCAGCACTTTGGAAGGCCGAGACGGGCAGATCATGAGGTCAAGAGATCAAGACCATCCTGGCCAAAATGGTGAAACCCCATCTCTGCTAAAAATACAAAAATTAGTTGGGTGTGGTGGCATGCACCTGTAATCCAAGCTACTCGGGAGGCTGAGGCAGGAGAATCACATGAACCCGGGAGGCAGAGGTTGCAGTGAGCCAAGATCGCGTCACTGCACTCTAGCCTGGATGACAGAGCAAGACTCTGTCTCAAAGAAAAAAAAAAACTAACACACGGTACAACTGCATGTAAGGTGGAAAAGACAACTGGAATTAAAATGTGCTCAGGTCCTTGTAGAAGACAAGAAATCCAAAGGAAATCAAGCAAAGGGGGAAAAAGAAACAGAAAACAGAAAACGAATGTACCAACTCAATACTAGGCCATAAGGCTAAGTCTCCATAAATTTCTTTCTTTTTTTTTTTTTTTTTTTTTTTTTTGAGACAGAGTCTCACTCTGTTACCCAGGCTGGAGTGCTGTGGCACAATCTCAGCTCATTGCAACCTCTGCCTCCCGGATTCAAGCAATTCTCATGCCTCAGCCTCCCAAGTGGCTGGGATTACAGACAAACGCCACCACATGCAGCTAATTTTTTTATTTTTAGTAGAGACAGGGTTTCACCATGTTGGCCAGGCTGGTCTCAAACTCCTGACCTCAAGTGATCTGCCTGCCTCAGCCTCCCCAAGTGCTGGGATCAAAGGTGTGAGCCACTGTGCCCAGCCCCTACATAAATTTCAAACACCACATTCCCTGAATACAACACAAAAAAGTTAGAAATCAAATAATGAAAATATAACTAGCAAAATTCTGTATGTTTGAAAATTTTAAATATTTTCCCAGAAACTATAAAACTACATGTTAATGTGGATAAATCTCAAACAATCTTAACTGAAATAATTAAATCACAGAAGCCTGAATAATGGATTCATTTACATAATTAAAGAACACATTCATAGTGGTAACACTATAATGAAAGATGAGAAAGATTAACACAAAGTTCACCCTAGTGTTTACCTATGGGTAATAAGGGGACTGTGAGGTAGGGTAGAAAGAAGGTACACAAAGGATCTCTACAGCACTATTAATGTTTCACTTCTTGAGCTGGGGCTAGAGATCTGGGTAATCATTTCATTTTTATTTTTTAAACTACATATAAGCTTTGTACACTTTTGGATATTAGAACTTCAATAAAATTATAAAAAAGAGAAACAGGGAAAAAAGTATAATTGTCAAGATGGAACTAAAAAAATAACATGGGTGAACAAGGTGCCACCCACATGCAAGCTTCCTTCGCATGTCATGTAATGCCTCTCCTCATCTGCTCCATCAATCAATAAAGGCATAATCACTCCTGTGATACCTTTAAGAAAAGAACACACTCTCTCAAAGCTGGGTGCAGTGGTGCACGCCTGTAATCCCAGCCTCCTTTGGGAGGCTGAGGCGGGCAGATCACCTGAGGTCAGGAGCTGGAGACCAGCGAAACCCATCTCTACTAAAAATACAAAAATTAGCTGGGCGTGGTGGTGCTTGTCTGTAATCCCAGCTACTTGGGAGGCTGAGGCATGAGAATCGCTTGAACCCAGGAGGCAGAGGCTGCAGTGAGCCGAGACTGTGCCACTGTACTCCAGCCTGGGTGACAGAAAGAGACTCTGTCTCAAAAAAAAAAAAAAAAAAAAAAGGGACATGCTCTCTCATTCAAGGTTACCCTTCTATCACTCCAAGGATTCACTCCATAATCTTATCTTTCTTGATATGTTACATTCACTAAAACGTTCACATCAAATCAAGTTTGTAGACACTTGTCCTTACCACCTTACAAAAAGTGAGATGGTATCAACAGAGGTAAGACACTGCTTTACCTGCATGTCACTTTTGGCAGCTTTCACAGCATTGAAAAGATCATTGGCTGGTTGCTCTGACTGTTTCCGGCTATGACGATGTACCACTCGGGACCCTTTCTCTGGATGTTTGCCATCTAATATGTATAAAAAGATCAGAAATATGAAAAAAAGGTAACAGTGACATTAACACTTGGTCTCATCATTATCACACAAGTAGGCTTATGCTGCCAATTCCATGGCAGAGTCTGAGTTAGTCCTGAAATAATTGATTTTTATATTATGAAGTTTATTAACTTTTTTCCCTTAAAAAAAAAAGTCCTTGAGTCCCCTTCCTGTATCCCTATATCCTAACGTCCTTTTCTCTTCTTTTCTCTTCAAAATTTCTCTTCTTCCTATTTCCGTCCCTTAACACTTTGTAAATCTTGTCCTTTTATGAACCATATCACCTGAACCTCTTTTAGGTTTTTTTTTTTTTTTTTGAGACGGAGTGTCGCTCTATCACCCAGGCTGGAGTGCAGTGGCGTGATCTCGGCTCACTGCCAGCTCTGCCCCCTGGGTTCATGCTATTGTCCTGCCTCAGCCTCCCAAGTAGCTGGGCTGCTTCCCCCACAAGATTCAAAAACAAAAGAAAACTGGCTGACTCACCGGTGTTGCTTTTGGTGGTCATTTTGCTGCTTTCTTCCTCACACTGTGATTCAAGCTGTCTTCAAAGTCACTGCCTTCATCAGCTAATAAAGAGTCAGTATTCCTGTGAGAAAGTACCGTTCTCTTTAAATATAACCACCCTAATTCCCTCCATATAAAAGGCTAATGAATTAGTTTCTCTGTCTCTCACTGCATCCCATCTCCATGAGAAAAACATATTCAGAATTTAAGAAAAAATGAGCTTATTGTTAGTAGGAAGTTGGGACAAAGTCTTTTTTTTTTTTTTGAGACAGAGTTTCACTCCCGTCACCCAGGCTGGAGTGCAATGGTGTGATCACGGCTCACTGCAACCTCCACCTCCCAGGTTCAAGTGATTCTCCTGCCTCAGTCTCCTGAGTAGCTGGGATTACAGGTGCTTCACCATGTTGGCCAGGCTGGTCTCAAACTCCTGACCTCAGGTGATCCACCTGCCTTGGCCTCCCAAAGTGTTGGGATTACAGGCGTGAGCCACCACACCCGGCCAGGACAAAGTCTTAAAGGAAAACTTTCACATGAAAGCAGTGGAGACGAAGAATGAGGAAATGAGGCACGGGAAGGACAACCCTTCCTAGTATTCTCTCCGAAGAAGAGAATCAAATGCTACTCACTTAGCGGGTAGAGAGATGACTGCTCTTTGTAGAGAAAAACAATCATGGCCCAGGAAGTCATTCATCACTCATCCATAAATGGGAGAGTAATATGGACCTAGAGTTAAATTTCACCCCGTGAAACATCAACCACATGTCATATCAATTCAAGTGTGTAACATTGATATAATCGGGTACACCACAGCAGCACTGACAGAAACAGAAATGATTCAGAGAAAGCCAATTAAAACAGCCAGGGGACAAAGCAGATCTGTATGACATTAGCTTTTTTCCTTCTGGAAAGATAAAAAACCAAGATATATTATTATAACCTACACAAAATAACCTCATGTGGTAATAAATAAGGATACACAGACCTGTTTACAAAATCCCCAAGTAGAAGAACTAGGGGACACCAGATAAAAAGTTTATACAATTTACCAGGCAACAAGTAAAGAACTCTTTACTCACCCATCTGCCACCTCCCAGCCCCCACCAGGGGTTGTACATGCTGAACACAGAAATGTGTTTAAGAGAGGTTTAGACACGATGGAGGATGGATTAAAAACAGGATGTGCTTGAACCCGGAAGGCAGAGGTTGCAGTGAGCCAAGATCACACCACTGCACTCCAGCCTGGGCGACAGGGCAAGACTCCATCTCATACAAACAAACAAACAAACAAAAAATAGGATGTACTACTATTTTGATGTCTACAACATCTAGGACCGCCAAAAAAAAAAACACCTGGAGCTGGAGGGAGGGTGTCACTGTGCTGAACGAGTACAGCACTTCTGGTGTTTTCACACAGTCCCACGCATATTATCATCAATGTGGGAAAACGAGAGGGGGAAGGCTGCCAGGGACACAGGAAGTGGCCGCACAATGCAACATCTGCTTACCCTCTGAGGGATGGTTTGAGTCTCTGTCATCGAAGGGTAGACTGGCAGAGGAACTAGAAGATGCAGACAAGGCCCTCTTGGTACCTCCCGCAGCTCTCTGCAGTGGGGAAGACATGCTTGGCGAGGAGGAGCTATGGGGCCAGGAAGACGAGGACCGCAGGGTAGGTTTGGCAATCCAGCTGGGGAAGAAAGAGAAGAAAGGGCTCCTACCACAGCACTTCTCCATCCCCAGCCGTGACCAGTCCCTCTCTTTGCAAGGGAATGGTTCTAGAACTCTGGGGTCGGGTGAGGGGGACCAAAAACTAAGACAAAGGCTGGGCACCGTGGCTCATGCCTATAATCCCAGCACTTTGGGAGGCCAGGGCAGGAGGATGGCTTGAGCCCAGGAGTTCAAGACCAACCTGGGCTATAGAGCAAGACCCCATTTCTACAAAAACAATAATACTAATTAGCCAGGTGTGGTAGCACGTGCCTGTATTCAGCTATTCAGGAGGCTGAGGTGGGAGGACTGCTTGAGTCCAGGAGTTCAAGGCTGCAGTGAGCTATGATCGCACCACTGTACTCCAGCCTGGGTGACAAAGTGAGACTCTGTCTCAAAAAATAAAAATTAAAAAAAATGAAAGAAAAGAAGACATTATGGGATGCAAGTCTGCAAAGCCTTAACTACAAACTAAAGAAACCAAAAGGAAAAGGAAGACTTTAAAATACAGGAGTAGAACCATCTCATTTTCCCCATAGTCCAATAGGTCCCTGCAATTGATCCCCAAATGCTTAAAACAAGGCCGGGCGCGGTGGCTCACGCCTGTAATCCCAGCACTTTGGGAGGCCCAGGGAGGTGAATCACTTGAGGTCAGGAGTTTGAGATCAGCCTGGCCAACATGGTGAAACCCCGTCTCTACTAAAAGTACAAAAATTAGCCAGGTGTGGTGTGAGTGCCTATAATCCCAGCTACTCGGGAGGCTGAGGCAGGAGAATCGCTTGAACTTGGGAGGTGGAGGTTGCAGTGAGCAGAGATCATGCCACTGCACTCCAGCCTGGGCGACAAGACTGATATTGTCACTGTCTCCCCCTTGCTAACCTCCTAGGTGCTTAGGATAAAACGTCAAATATTTAACATGGCTTCACAGACATCTTGTATCATTTGGCCCCTGGCTACCTTACCTCACCCAATTTCCTCCTTTGCTCTGTACTCTAGCTACACTGTCCGAGGAGTTCCTAAAACCTCACGCTGGGTCCGACCACAGGATCTTCACATGTGCTGCTCCCTCTATCTGCATCGCTCTTCCCTCTTCTCTTGTTTGCTTAACTCCTATTTACCCTCGGGCTTAATCAGCACTTTCTCACCTCTCCTAGTCTGTTGCTCTTATTTAAGATCAAACAGCAGAGAAATGTGAAGTCCACTGACTTCTGGGTGGAACCGGGTTCAGTATGCCAATTAAATTATTGGGTGCTGGCTGGGCACGATGGCTCACACCTGTAATCCCAGCACTTTGGAAGGGCAAGGCGGGTAGATCACTTGAGGTCAGGAGTTTGAGAGGACAACATGATGAAACTCCATCTCTACTGAAACACAAAAATTAGCTGGGCTTGGTGGTGGGCACCTGTAATCCCAGCTACTCAGGAGGCTGAGGCAGGAGAATCACTTGGACGCAGGAGGGGGAGGGTGCAGTGAGCCGAGATCGCACCACTGTACTCTAGCCTGAGCGACAGGGTGACTCCATCTCAAAAAAAAAAAACAAAAAAAAATTAGGTGCTGACTGAAAATAAATTTGAAAGCAAGGTGTGTGACAGGGAAGGCTACTACCTGTGTAATATTCTCTTACTTAATGATTAGTCCTGAGTCATATTTCCAACCTCTCTTAACCAGCCTGTATTTGTACATTGTTTGTGTACAAGCTTGCTAATTTCCACAAATGACAGTAGGTTGTCTGCTCCAATAGGGCCAAAAATGCACCTACTGGATTCAAAGCTCAGTAAGGGCCAGGTGCAGTGGCTCACGCCTGTAATCTCAGCACTTTGGGAGGCCGAGGTGGGCAGATCACCTGAGGTCAGGAGTTCGAGACCAGCCTGGCCAACATGGTGAAACCCCATCTCTACTAAAAATACAAAAATTAGCCAGGCGTGGTGGCGGGCGCCTGTAATCCCAGCTACTCGGGAGGCTGAGGCAGGAGAATCACTTGAACCGGGGAGGTGGAGGTTGCAGTGAGCCGAGATCACGCCATTGTACACCAGCCTGGGCAACAAGAGTGAAACTCCATTTCCAAAAAAATAGTATCAGCCGGGCATGGTGGCTCTTGCCTGTAATCCCAGCATTTTGGGAGGCCATGGTGGGCAGATCGCTTGAGCCCGGGAGGTTGAGGCTGCAGTGAGCTATAATCGCACCATTGCACTCCAGCCTGGGTGACAGAGAGAGACCCTGTCTCAAAAAAGAAAAAAAAATGTCTACTAAGACCTCCACTCCCTATAATGGCACATTAAGTATCTCCAACCAACCCACTCAGTGAGTAAGATAGGAAAGCTGGTCAAATGTATTTTTTAAAATCTTAAGCCATTGTAATGTTGAGGAGGTAGTGAAGAATGATGAGGCTACAGCCTGGGAGAAGAACAAAAAATCTGGAGAGGTGAGCCCAGCATTTCAAACTACTTTTTCCTGGAGTTGTCTGCCAATTTGGAAGAGGTGGATGAATGTCTAAAAGGCTGAGAAGGCTTTCAACAGCCTTGTTGGGCTAGGGAACAATTATTTGAATACAGGACCTGCCAAGGCAAGGGGCCCTATTAAAGTCTCTGCACTTTGGAGTGAAACCAAAAAAAATGCTGCATCCTAGGAATCAGAAATAGACCAGAAAGCCAGGCACAGTGGCTCACACCCATAATCCCAGCACTTTGAGGCCAAGGCGGGCAGATCACTTGAGGTCAGGAGTTCCAGACCAGCCTGGCCAGCATGGTGAAACCCTGTCTCTACTAAAAATACAAAAATTAGCCGGGCATGGTGGTGCACACCTGTTGTCCCAGCTACTTGGGAGGCTGAGGTGTCACAAGAATTCCTTGAACCCAGGAGGCGGAGGTTGCAGTGAGCCGAGATCACACCACTGCACTCCAGCCTAGGTGACAGAACGACACTCTGTCTCAAAAAAGAAAAAAAAAATAGAAAAGAAAGAAATAGACCAGCCCTTCTGTGGACTAAAGTCCAGCTTCTAATCATCTCCGTTCCTGAAACTGAATAAAAGTAATCATAGATTCATAGATTGTTGGCACTCTCAAGCGCTAGCAATGTATATCCTGGCAGAAGCCAAGGTAAATTCTCTCCAGAGGCAGTTAATATAATGCTAAATTAAAAATAAATATCAAGGTTTAAAGGTTAAAAAAAATTATTCCTCAAGATAAACAGTAACTCTTCACTGTAATAAAAAGTTAAATTCACCAGGAAGATAAAAGAATTCTAAATTTGCATGTACCTAGTAATATTGTCTTAAAATACATAAAGCAAAAATCAACAACTCTATAAGACTAAATAGCTAAACGAAAAATAGTGGGAAATTTTAACATACTTTTCAACAGAAACTGATAAAATAGACAAATAATTAGTAAGGATATAGAAGATTTGAACAACTTAATCTATGGACATATATGGTCACAGTGACATGATGAAGCTGGCTTGTATCCTCTCATGAGAAACAATTTTTAAAATTTCAAGACTTTTGTGAACCAGCTGATATCGTGCTAGTAGCTTGACATTGACCACTATGGGAATATTTATATAATAGTATGATAGGCAAATGCTACCAATCACAGTTTTATCCCCTTCCCCTCTGAAGCCAGTTAGTTTTTTTACTTTTTCTTTTTTTTGATAGAGATGGAAGTCTTGCTATATTGCCCAGGCTGATCTTGAACCCCTGGACTCAAGCCATCCTCCTGTCTCAGTCTCTCTAGTAGCTGGGACACCATGTCTGGCCAGTTGTTAAGTTTTGTTTGTTTGTATTTGAGACTGAGTCTTGCTCTATCGCCCAGGCTGGAGTGCAGTGGTGCGATCTCAGCTCACTACAACCTCCACCTCCTGGGTTCAAGCGATTCTCCTGCCTCAGCTTCCCCAGTAGCTGGGAGCACAGACGTGTGCCACCACACCCAGCTAATTTTTTTCTTTTGTTTTGTTTTGTATTTTTAGTAGAGACGGGACTTCGTCACGTTGGCCAGGCTGGTCTTGAACTCCTGACCTCAGGTGATCCACCTGCCTCAGCCTCCCAAAGCGTTGGGATTATAGGCATGTGCCACCGCACCTGGCCATGCTGCATCTTCTTTGCCGTAAATGGCCCCTTGGTCTGAAGAGATGACATAGGAGATCCCTTCCCCACAAGTCAGATGCATTTTGCAAGCCCTTGAATGATGGTGCTGGCAGAGGTACTGCAGATAGAAAAGGCCAGTCCATTTCTGGTGTAGTACCAATTAGAGTAAGACAAATCAATGCCCCCCTCTGGGATGAAAGGCGGCCAGTGTAATCAACTTACCCCCAAGAGGCTGACTGGGCTCTTCAAAGGATCGCACTGTATCATGGGTCATTCAGTTCAGGCATTCAGTGGCAGCAGTAAATACATCAGCCTTGCTGAGAGTGAGCTCACGCCATCATGCCCATGTGTAGCCTTCAGTCCTGCGCGTGGCCATTCTGCTGATGGACCAATTGCACAATCCCTGGAATGGCTTGGGACAGACACTGTGTGACCTCCATAGACAAGCTATCTTTTTTGTTGTTTTGTTTTTTGAGACAAGGGCTCACTCTGTCACCCAAGCTGGAGGGCAGTGGTGTGATAATCACTTTTGGAGGCTGAGGCAGGAGGATCACATGAGCTCAGGAGTTCGAGACCAGCCTGGACAACAGAGCAAGACACCATCTCTACAGAAAATTTAAAAATTAGCCAGGCGTAGGCCGGGCGCGGTGGCTCATGCCTGTAATCCCAGCACTTTGAGAGGCCGAGGCGGGCGGATCACGAGGTCAGGAGATTGAGACCATCCTGGCTAACACGGTGAAACCCCGTCTCTACTGAAAATACAAAAAATTAGCTGGGCGTGGTGGTGGGCGCCTGTAGTCCCAGCTACTCAGGAGGTTGAGGCAGGAGAATGGCGTGAACCCAGGAGGCAGAGCTTGCAGTGAGCTGAGATTGCGCCACTGTACTCCAGCCTGGGCGACAGCGAGACTCCGTCTCAAAAAAATAAATAAAATAAAATAAAATAAAATAAAAATTAGCCAGGCGTGGTGATGTGCTCCTGTAGTCCCAGCTACTCAGGAGGCTGAGTTGGGAGGTTCACTTGAGCCCAGGAGGTTGAGGCTGCAGTGAGTTATGATTGCACCACTGCCCTCCAGCCTGGATGACACAGCGAGACTCTGTCTCAAAAATAATAATAATAAATAAACCAATAAATAAAAAGAAGTGTGGGGGCTTCAACCACATTGGCCTCTGGGTTTTCAAAAACCTGTCACCCCAAGCCTTGGCCTTATGGTGAGCAGGGCAGATTTACAGGCCCGAGCTGCCTCAGAGGGCACAAGGAGCTAAAGGCTGAACTCCTCACCAAAGCAACTCAGACAATGGAGGGTTAGCTCCCCTGCAACCTGGCAAATCCACACTGTAAATTAGGTCAAGTTTATTGAGGTACAATGTTCATACGATTAAATCCACCCTTTTAAAGTATATGGTTCAAGTCCAGGCACAGTGGCTCACACCTGTAATCCCAGGACTCTGTTTGAGACCAGCTTGGGCAACATAGTGAGACCCCCATCTCTACAAAAAAACAAAAACAAAAAATACAAAAATTAGCTGCGCATGGTGGTGCGTGCCTGTAGTCCCAGCTACTCGGGAAGCTGAGATGGGAGGATTGCTTGAGGCTGAGAGGCAGAGGTTACAGTGAGCAGAGATCGAGAGACTGCACTCCAGCGTGGGCGACAGAGTGAAACCCTGTCTATGAATAAATAAATAGAAGTATATGGTTAAATAAGTTTGATAAATGTGGATGGTTGTGTAGCTGCCACCACAATTCAGATATAGAACATTTTTGTCATCCAAATATTATGCAGAGAGGCCAGGTGCAGTGGATCATGCCTGTAATCCCAGTGCTTTGGGATTCTGGGGATGGAAGGATCACTGGAAGCCAGGAGTTTGAGACCAGCCTGGGCAATACAGCAAGACATCATCTCTACAATAATAATAATAATAATAAAGTAAAAATAGCCAGGTGTGGTGGTGCGCACCGATAGTCCCAGCTATTCAGGAGGCTGTGGCAGGAGGATCACTGAAGCCCAGGAGTTTGAGGCTGCAATGGGCTATGGTCACGCCACTGTGCTCCAGTCTAGGCAACAGAGTGAGACGCCATCTCAAAAGAAGGAAAGAAGGGAGGGAGGGAGGGAGGGAGGGGAAAAAATATCTATTACCCAAGAAAGTTCCCTGAGGCCCTCCCAGGTCAGTCCCGTCCTCCTATTTGGCCCATGGCAACTGCTGATCTGTTTTCCATCCCTATCATTTTGGCTTTTCCAGAACATCAAGTAAATGGAACCATTCAGGTTGTGGCCTTCTATTAATAGATCTGACTTCACTCACTAAACATAATGCATCTGAGATCCATCCACGTTATTGCAAGCCTCAAGAGGTCCTTCCTTCCTTTTTCTTTTTTCTTTTTCCTTTTTTTTTTTTTTTTTGAGATGGAGTCTCACTCTGTCGCCCAGGCTGGAGTGCAGTGGCACGAGCTCGGCTCACTGCAAGCTCCGCCTCCCGGGTTCACGCCATTCTCCTGCCTCAGCCTCCTGAGTAGCTGGGACCACAGGCGCCCGCCACCAAGCCTGGCTAATTTTTTTGTATTTTTAGTAGAGACTGGGTTTCACCCTGTTAGCCAGGATGGTCTTGATCTCCTGACCTCGTGATCTGCCCGCCTCGGCCTCCAAAAGTGCTGGGATTACAGGCATGAGCCACCACACCTGGTCCCCTTTTTTTTTTGAGATGGGGTCTCACTGTCGCCCAGGCTGAGTGCAGTGGTATGATCTCTTAATCCATCTTCTTAATCCGACTCACTGCAACCTCCGCCTCCTGGGTTCAAACAATCCTCCTGCCTCAGCCTTCCAAGTACCTGAGATTACAGGTGCACACCACCATGCCCAGCTAATTTTTGTATTTTTAGTAGAGATGGGCTTTCATCTTGTTGGCCAGGCTGGTCTTGAACTCCCGGCCTCAAGTGATCCTCCCTCTTCAGCCTCCTAAAGTGCTGGGATTACAGTCATGAGCCACCGCACTCAGCAAAAGCTCCTTCCTTTTATTGCTAAGTAGTATTTCCCTGTAGGTCTAGATCTCAATTTGATGGACATATGGGTTGTTTCCAGTTTTTGGCAATTATGAATCAAGCTACTGTTTGTATTCACATACAGGTCAGTCAGTGGACATATATTTTCATTTCTCTAGTTTGAGACCAGCCTGGGTAACGAGAGTGAAACACTGTCTCAAAAAAAAAAAAAAGAAAAAGAAAAAGAAAAAAGAAAAAAACCCCTGCTGTTTTAGTACTTAAAGTATCAACCACTACTCAAAGAATTGAAGTAGGAGTACCCACTCGTCTAGGGTAATCAACCATCCTGGCTTGCCCAAGATTCTCCTGGTTTTAGCACTAAAGGTCCCACTTCCTGGGAAACCCTTCAGTCCTAGGATCAAACTAGGACAAGTGTGGTCACCTATTTTTTTTTTTTTTTTTTTTTTCCAGACAGAGTCTCTGTCTCCCAGGCTGGAGTGCAGAGGCGCGATTTTGGCTCACTACAGCCTCCGCCTCCTGGGCTCAAGCAGTTCTCCTGCCTCAGCCTCCTGAGTAGCTGGGATTACAGGCAGCTCCCCGACCCCACACGCCCGGCTAATTTTTTTTGTATTTTTAGTAGAGACGAGTTTCACCATGTTGGCCAGGCTGGTCTCGAACTCCTGACCTCAGATCATCCACCTGCCTCGGCCTCCCAAAGTGCTGGGATTACAGGCATGAGCCATGTTATTGAATGTCAGGCTCTGCTGGACACTGCATGTCCAAACGTCATTTTACCCATGTGCCAACGACAAGGTAGATTCGCTTGTACCAATTTGCACATAAGGAAACAGCCTTAGAGAGGTTAGGTTGCTTGTGCAAGCCTAGGGTAGGTGGCACCCAGTCTGCCAGTCTGCAAAGCACTGGTATCTTCCAGCCAGTAGACCTTGCTCCCTGGGTGCCCAGTTCTGGATCTCAGGAAAGGTGGATTAAGGCTCCTAGTGGCGGGACCTGGGTGGGGATTTGCTGCCCTCTGGTGGCAGAAGGGACATCACCCTGGGTGTGAGACTTGTGGGCATCTGTGAGGCGGCCTTTCATCCCAGGGAGCCGGACCTCAAATCTGACCTCAGCCCCAGGAAGGTGCCACCTAGGAAGGTGCCACCAGGGTTCCCGCCAGGGTCTGCTGGGGCCCTGTCCCATCTGTCTGTGAGTCACATAATCACTCAGGCTGTCACAGACCCAGGGCTAGACTGCTGGGTTTGAGTCTGTGTGGCCCTGAGCCAATTGCTTTCTCCTCTGGGCCTCAGTTCCATTTCAGTAAAATCAGGATGATAGCCTGGGCAACATAGCAAGACTCCAGCTCTACCAAATAAATAAATAAATAAATAAAACATTAGGCTGGGCAAGGTGGCTCACGCCTGTAATCCCAGCACTTTGGGAAGCTGAGGCAGGTGGATCACCTGAGATCAGGAGTTCGGGGCCAGCCTGGCCAACATGACGAAACCCTGTCTCTACTAAAAATACAAAAATTAGCCGGGCATGGTGGCGGGTGCCTGTAATCTCAGCTACTCAGGAGGCTGAGGCAGGAGAATCGCTGGAACCTGGGAGGCAGAGGTTGCAGTGAGCCGAGATCGCGCCATTGCACTCCAGCCTGGGTGACAAGAGAGAAACTCCCTCTCAAAAAATAAAAATAAAAAGTTAGCTGAGTGTGGTGGCACCAGCCTGTTGTCATAGCTACTCAGGAGTCCAAGGCTGAAGAATTGCTTGAGGTCAGCCTGGGAAACAGCAATACCCCATGTCTACAAAAAATGTGAAAAATTAGCTGGGCATAGTGGTACCTGCCTGTAGCCCTAGCTTTTCTGGACACTGAGTCAGGAGGATCCCTTGAGCCCAGGAGTTCGAGGCTGCAGTTAGCTATACTGGCACCACCGCACTCCAGCCTGGTGACAGAGTGAGACCCCGTCTATTGAAAAACATATGTCTGCTGATAAATATGTCCACAATTTAGACCAGACTTAGACACTGAAGTTATTACCAGCTCCTTCACACCCACATGCCTTAACTCTCTCTTGCCTTCATGCATTCCTTCACTCCATTCATTCGTTTAACTTTCATCCAGCAGATATCTGCCAAGCACCAGCTCTGTGACAGACACTGAGGCTGGGGGTGCCAGGGAGACCTTTACCAACCGGACAGACACTGCCCCGCACTCCTGGCTCTGTGGCTTTCTGATAGTCCATGGCCTCACATGTTCATTTATTAAGTGTCCTTTTATTGATTGAGTCTTCATTCATTCTTTCTCTTAATGTCCTTATTCATTCATTCATCCATCACTTGCTCATCTCACTGACACATCTATTCAGTCTTCATATATGTTTTCATTCCTTTATTCTCCAAGCATCCTGGAAGTACCCACTCTACACCATGCCAGGGTTAGATGCTGGGATTCTGGCCCAGCCCACCACCCTGCCAAGCCCATGGGGACACAGATGGGGAGGACATAGTGGTAACTACTTCACCAGTTATTGGGATTCAGAGCTGGGAGAGCACCAAGAAGGGAGCAATTCACTTCCTGGAAGTGAGGGGTGGGAGAGGCAATCTGAGAAGGCTTCTTGGAGGAGGTAGCATTTTGGCCTAGTTGAGAAGCCTGTATGGGAGTTCTCCAAGGAGGAAAAGATGCTTTGTTTTGTAGACAAAAACCTTCATTCTGTGGAGTGTTTGGAGAAAAGTGAGGTACTAGTTGCTAACGTGTGTGTGCATGGCCCCAGCCAGGCCAAGCCCTCCCCAGGTTCCAGTGACAGACCTGGGCCACTAAGGACCCTTAATTCCACCCTGAGCTCCTAGAAAACCACCCACTATTGGGCAGCCAGGAATGACCTTTGGAGAACCAACACTTCACCCTCCAGGTACCATCCACTTGTCTACCTGTTCATCCTCTTGGGGACTCAGTGGGAGGGCGACCCTGTCCCTAGGAGCCCATGTCCCTCCAGCAAATGTTTCTTTTATTTTTATTTTTATTTATTTATTTATTTATTTTGAGACAGAGTCTTGCTCTGTCGCCCAGGCTGGAGTGCAAAGGCGTAATCTTAGCTCACTGCAACCTCTGCCTCCCAGGTTCAAGCAATTCTCCAGCCTCAGCCTCCCGAGTAGCTGGGATTACAGGTGTGCACCACCACGCCTGGCTATTTTTTGTATTTCTAGTAGAGACGGGGTTTCACCATGTTGGCCAGGCTGGTCTCAAACTCCTGACCTCAGGTGATCTGCCCACCTCGGCCTCCCAAAGTGCTGGGATTACAGGCATGAGCCACCGCACCAGGTTTTTGTGGTCACGGAATGGTCTTGTGTGATGTTGGTGTCCTGGAAATTACTTTTGTTTGACAAGAGAACACCAAGACCCAGCTGTGAATGTCTGGCCAGCTCCCAGGGAAACAGAACAGGAACTGGACAGAGCTTCTCCTTCACATCCTTTCCCTTTTTCCTTCTCTTGTCCCACTGATCACAAAACCCACACCATTGCCTCGCTGACAATATAGCTGCTAACCCCGAGGCTTTAGTCATACAAAGAAAATAAAGAGCGAAACTGTCTCAAAAAAAAAAAAAAAAAAAAGAATTCCAGAGACTGGCCTTAGGAGATCCAAATATCAAATGAAGCTTGCGGAGTGTCCCACCTCGGGAAGGAATGCTGAACAATTGATTGACACCCTTGTTGCCACCAGCCAGACTACCAGGTGACTCATTACTTAAGATAACCATCGCAACCAGATATGCGACCTGCATACCCTCAAAACCAGATATGCGACCTGCATACCCTCACGTGCTTTGCCCAGCCCAGCCTGCATACCCTACCCCTGATGTCAATTCCCATGCTTTGCCTAATAAAAAAAATTCCCAGCCAGGCGCAATGGCTTATGCCTGTAATCCCAGCACTTTGGGAGGCCGAGGCGGGCGAACCATGAGGTCAGGAGATTGAGACCATCTTGGCCAACATGGTGAAACCCTGTCTCTACTAAAAGACAAAAAATTAGCCGGGCGTGGTGGCGTGCACCTGTAGTCCCAGCTACACGGGAGGCTGAGGCAGGAGAATTGCTTGAACCTGGGAAACGGAGGTGCAGTGAGCTGAGTTTGCGCCACTGCACTCCAGCCTGGCGACAGAGCAAGACTCTGTCTCACACACACACACACACAAAAAACTCCCCACTGGCTCTTCCACAAGTCAGCTGGAGGATCCCTTCACTTCTGCTTCCATTGTCTTCCCTGCACTCAAGCACAAGCTCTGAAATAAATGCCTTGTCTGGGAAATCTGCTTGGATCCCTGTTAAGTTTCATTACAAGGGGAGCCAAACAGCCTATGGTCTGTAACACCAAATGTATGTGAGCAACAGCTTTTCTCTTTCTCTTTCTCTCTCTAATTTTTTTTCTTTTTCTTTTTCTTTTTTTTTTTAGACACAGAGTCTTGCTCTGTCACCCAGGCTGGAGTGCAGTGGCACGATCTTGGCTCACAGCAACCTCCATCTCCCAGTTTCAAGCTATTCTCCTGTCTCAGCCTCCTGAATAGCTGGGATTACAGGCACACACCACCACACCTGGCTAATTTTTGTATTTTTAATAGAGATGGGGTTTCACCATGTTGGCCATGCTGGTCTCAAACTCCTGACTTCAAGTGATCTGCCCATCTCGGCCTCCCAAAACGTTGGGATTACACGTGTGAGCCACCATGCCGGGCCTTTTCTGTTTCTCAATGTCAACTAAACAAAAAATCAGGCTTTTAAAAAATTAAGGTTAGTTTTTTGCAATCTTACTGAGGACTGTAACCAGGGAAAGTCTTTCACAGAGTTTGTTAAACTGCTCCAAAACAGAGTTTCAGCACACATTTATATATTTATATTTATATACAGTTTATATAAAAACATTTATATACAGTTGGTGGTGCCCTGCATGTGCTCAGAAGTTATATCAAGCTGGGCGTGGTGGCTCATGCCTATAATCCCAGCACTTTCGGAGGCTGAGGCGGGTGGATCACCTGATGTCAGGAGTTCGAGACGAGCCTGGCCAACATGGTGAAACTCCATCTCTACTAAAAATACAATAATTAGCCAGGCGTGGTGGCGTGCACCTGTATTCCCAGCTACTCAGGAGACTGAAGCAGGAGGATCACTTGAACCTGGGAGGCAGTGAGCTCTAGCCTGGGGGACAGAGTGAGACTCTGTCTCAAAAAAAAAAAAAAAAGTTATATCTAATGTGCTCAGAAGTTAACAATAGAGCAAAATTTCATCAAGGCTGTGTGTGAGGGTATTATCTAGTTACAGATTACAGAGGCTTGGCTGGGCATGGTGACTTACACCTGTAATTTCAGCACTTTGGGAGGCCCAGGCGGGAGGATCGCTTGAGCCCAGGAGTTCAAGACCAGCCTGGGCATCACAGCAACACCTTGTCTCTGCAAAAAATAAAAATAAAAAATTAACTGGGTGTGGTGGCATGCGCCTGTAGTCTCAGCTACTCAGGAGGCTGAGGTGGGAGGAGTGCCTGAACCCGGGAGTTCAAGGCAGCAGTGACCTATGATTGAGCCCCTGCACTCCAGCCTGGGCAACCAAGCGAGACCCTGTCTCTAAAAAAAAAAAAAAGTTATAGAAGCATAATCATTAATCCCGTCAGAGATTATGTACAGGAAGAGGCAGGGGCTAGGATCATTGAACTTGTCTTTTCTAAAAATGCAGTGATTCAGGCAAGAGAGGTGGAAACCTGTGTTCTCTCTCTCTCTTCCCAGCTTATTGTTCAGGGCGTTATTGGAGAGGGCTGCGCTCAGTCACCGAGTCACGGCCTTTGTGAAATCCTGCTCGCAAGCAGAATGAGCAGACGTGGTTCCTTAGGTTTATTACTGTGTCTCACACTACGAGACGGTCATTCGTTGGCAGAGGTGTATTTGCGGGGGGCCAGGTATAGAGTAATTCAAGGCGGACAAAGGAGGAATGTCCCAGTCTTCAGGAAGCTCAGTGACATGTTTGCGCTGTCTTATGTAAACAGGAGATTGTCAGAAATGGAGGAGGGGGCACCAGATCCAAGGAAGTGCCCGGACAAAGCCGGGAGGCGAGGAGAGCCGACGGGGAGGAGGTGCCGAGAGCATCAGCTGGGCTGCTCGGTGGCACGAAGACGCCCGCAGGGACTGGAGAGGTCGGCCAGGGCCAGGCTACTCAGGCACGGAGGGCCACCTCCCCTTCAGGGACGTGAGCATCTAGCAGCACTGATTTGTTGTTCAGGAACAGGAAATGAAACCCCGCAGCTTTGAACACAATAACCCACGCCAGCCTCAGGCTCATGAATATTCAGCAGGCTGCTTGCGCCTTGCAACCCCGCCTCCGTTCCCCTCTGCGGAGACTGCGTATGCGTCGCCGGCGCGCTGCTGTGTCGTCATACTTGCGCGCCGCCGCCGCCGCTCGCTTGTGAAACTGGAAGGCTGCAATGGCTAGCCCAGCCGCCTCCTCGGTGCGACCACCGAGGCCCAAGAAAGAGCCGCAGACGCTCGTCATCCCCAAGAATGCGGCGGAGGAGCAGAAGCTCAAGCTGGAGCGGCTCATGAAGAACCCGGTGAGACGAGGCCCGGGCTCCACGGCCCGTCCGAGGCCCACCCCCTTCCTCTGCAGCGCTTCAGAGTTCCCGCAGGTCCACCTTCCCCGCCTCCAAACTCAGAAACTCGGTATCCGACCCTCCAAGAGCAGTCTTTGGGGAGGAGGAGGAGAAGGAGGCTGTCCCGGAGATAGTGAACTTCCCGTCTGTCCTTGTGTGAGAGCCCAGCTTGAATCAAAGCACGGTGGAGCGGCTTCCCGTGCTCCAAGACCCCTTCTGGTTTAACTTTCTGTGAACAAAAAGCGTTAGACTTAAAAGGTAGAATTTGTGGGTTAGCAAAAGGGTATACTCTAAACAACACTGATCGTTAGAGAGACAGTGGCCGAGACGTTTGGAGCTAGTCACTCCTCTCCCGCTCACACCCCCTCTGGGCCTCGGTCCCCTCAATCATAAAAACAATTGAACGGGAACGTCCTTTATACCTTTAACTAGAAAAGCTTGACTCTTCTTATCTACTAGTGTTAAAGTTGGCGGTTTCTAGCTGGAAACTATGGCTTAGGTTTTTCAGTTCTGCTCTGGAAAGCGTAGCCCTGGGAAGGTGTGGACTGTGTTATACCCAAGAGTACATAGGATGAAAAAAGCCACGACAGAGGGAAGAACACAAAATCAGCTCTGTGTCCAAGTAGCAAAGCAGTCCTGCTTCATTAGTCAATTAAAATTCTTTGGTCTTAAGAGATGTAACTTGGGCTGGGTGCTGTGGCCCCTGCCTGTAATTTCAGCGCTTTGGGAGGCCAGGCGGGAGGATGGTCCGAGGCCAGGAAGGAGTTCAAGACCAGCCTGGGCAACATAGTGGGTCCCTGTCTCTACAAAAATAAAAAAATTGCCTGGTGTGGTGGTGCACGCCTGTGAGTCCTAACTATTCTGGAGACTGAACCGGGAGGATCACTTGAGCCCAGGAGTTCAAGGCTGCAGTGAGCTCTGATTGCACCACTGCACTCCAGCCTGAGGAACAGAGCAAGAACCTGTCTCTAAAAAAAGAGAGGGAGATATATAATTTTGTCAACAGGTCTATACTTAAATGCTTTCATGTTTAAATGTTGCAGGACAAAGCAGTTCCAATTCCAGAGAAAATGAGTGAATGGGCACCTCGACCTCCCCCAGAATTTGTCCGAGATGTCATGGGTAATGTCTGTGTGTGTGTGTGTGTGTGTGTGTGTGTGTGTGTGTGTGTAAATATAATTTTTTAAGGTAGCTATAGGCTGGGCATGGTGGCTCATGCCTCTAATCCCAGCACTTTGGGAGGCCGAGGCGGGCGGATCATGAGGTCAGGAGATCGAGACCATCCTGGCTAACACGGTGAAACCCCGTCTCTACTAAAAATACAAAAAAAATTAGCCGGGCGTGGTGGCAGGCGCCTGTAGTCCCAGCTACTTGGGGGAGGCTGAGGCAGGAGAATGGCGTGAACCCGGGAGGCGGAGCTTGCAGTGAGCCGAGATGGCGCCACTGCACTCCAGCCTGGGCAACAGAGTGACATTCTGTCTCAAAAAGAAAAAAAAAGGTAGCTATAAAAACCCTGTAGTTGGTATTTGTTAAATCTCTGATGAGGGGAAATGTGTGTTCACATGTTCGTGTTTTGCTTTTACAATGACGGGGATATAGTTGCTTTTATTTGTTTTTCATTTGACATTGGTAAATTTAGCTTAAGGGCTATAGTTGCTTATGGTTTGGCACTATAGAATTTCCTCCTGCAGTATTGCGGGTTTTTTTGTTTTTGTTTTTGTTTTTCTTTTGGAGACAGAGTCTCACTCTGTCACCCAGGCTGTAGTGCAGTGACACCATCTCGGCTCACTGCAACCTCCGCCTCCCGGGTTCAAGCGATTCTCCTGCCTTAGCCTCCTGAGTAGCTAGGACTACAGGCCCGTGCCACCATGCCTGGCTGATTGTTTTATTTTTAGTAGAGACTGGGTTTCACTATGTTGGCCAGGCTGGTCTTGAACTCCTGACCTCAGATGATCCGCCCGCCTCAGCCTCCCAAAATGCTAGGATTACAGCTGTGAACCACAGTGCCCGGCCATCTCCTGCATTATTCTTAATAACGCATTGTGGTTTTTTTGTAAATAAAAATAGTTTTATTATTTTGTTGGATCATAAATTAACATATCTACAGGCTTACCATGGAGATGGTGTGGGTTTAGTTCCAGGCAACCTAGTTAAAGTGAATGTCGCAATAAAGGGAATCATGTAAATTCTTTAGTTTCCCACTGCACATACAAGTTTTCTTTATACTCTACTGTAGTTTAATGTGCAATAGCATTATGTCTTTAAAAAGCAACATAGGCCAGGCACGGTGGCTCGTGCCTGTAATCCCAGCACTTTGGGAGGCCGAGGCAGGAGAATTGCTCGAGTTTGAGACCAGCCTGGGCAACACAGGAAGACCTCATCTCTACTAAAAATGTAAAAATTAGCCAGGCATAGTGGTGCATGCCTGTGGTCCCAGCTACTTGGGAGGCTGAGGCAGGAGGATGGCTTGAGCCCAGGAGGTTGAGGCTCCAATGAGCTGTGATTGCGCCACTGCCCTCCATCTTGGGTGACAGAGCAAGACCCTGTCTCAAAAAAAAGAAAAAAGCTGAAGAAAAAACACTTTTACAAAAATATGATTGTTCTACATATACAACTTTGTAAGCACCTTTATTTCATTTAATGTATCATGGATGTCTTTTCAACTCACTAGAAATTTAGCGTGTCAAATGTGAAATCATGGAGGAGGTGAGAAAGTCACTTAACCACAGTCTGCCCCTCCTGATACTGCATTCGAGTGGGATTTTTAGTGACTTTACATTCAACATTCATAGAACAAATAATTCACGACATCTACAATAGGCCAGGTACTGGGCCAGTTCTGGATACAGTGGGGAGAAAGGAAGGCATGGTCCCTTCCACGACTTCCACTTTTTGTTTCTTTAGTCACCCTTGATTAAGGGTGACCTGTGTTGGTAACTGAATTTCATCTAGAACTGTGGACTGTTCTGGCTACAGGTTCAAGTGCTGGGGCCGGCAGTGGAGAGTTCCACGTGTACAGACATCTGCGCCGGAGAGAATACCAGCGACAGGACTACATGGATGCCATGGCTGAGAAGGTCAGTGAGCCAGAAGGCTGGCTGAGCCCCCATGTTTGGGCAGTGTGCGTGTACTCTCTTTAGAAAAAAGCATTTGAGGAGGCTGGGCGTGGTGGCTCAGGCCTGTAATCCCAGCACTTTGGAAGGCCGAGGCAGGGGATCACCTGAGGTCGGGAGTTTGAGACCAGCCTGACCAACATGGAGAAACTCTGTCTCTACTAAAAATACAAAATTAGCCAGGTGCATGCTTGTAATCCCAGCTACTCAGGAGGCTGAGGCAGGAGAATCTCTTGAACCCAAGAGACGGAGGTTGCAGTGAGCCAAGACCGTGCCATTGCACTCCAGCCTGGGCAACAAGAGCGAAACTCCATCTCAAAAAAAAAAAAAAAAGAGAGAAAAGAAAAGAAAAAAGCGTTTGAGGAAGAATAGATAGTGCTAGTTGTGGCTGGTGTGAGGTCTGCCTTCTACGGACAGCACGAAATGCAGAGTCTCTACTAAAAATACAAAACCCCGTCTCTACTAAAAATACAAAAATTAGCTGGGCGTGGTGGTGGGCAACTGTAGTCCCAGCTACTTAGGAGGCTGAGGCAGGAGAATTGCTGGAACGTGGGAGGTGGAGGTTGCAGTGAGCCTAGATTGCACCATTGCATGCCAGCCTGGGCGACAGAGTGAAACTCCATCTCAAAAAAAGGAAAAAAAAAATAACACCAAGAAATAATCATAAAATATTGTAATATTTAGCCATAAAAAGGAACAAACTACTAATCTGTACAGCAACTGGGATGAATCTTTAAACAGGGTGAGTAAAAGAAGCCTTGCACGAAAGAGACCATATTGTGTAATTTCATTGATATGACGTTTTAGAGCAGGTACAATTAGTTTGTGTGAGAAAAAAAACTGGTTATCTGGTTGGGGTCACGGTTGACTGGGAAAAGACGTATGAGGGGACTTTCTGGGGTGATCAAACTGTACACTCGAGATCTGGGCATTTGGTTCTGTGTAGATACTAACTTTATTTATTATTTTGAGATGGAGTTTTGCTCTTGTTGCCCAGGCTGAGTGCAGTGGGGTGATCTTGGCTCACTGCAACCTCCACCTCCCAGTTTCAAGTGGTTCTCCTGCCTCAGCTTCCTGAGTAGCTGGGACTATAGGCACAACCCACCATGCCTGGCTAATTTTTTGTATTTTTAGTAGAGATGGGGTTTCAGTATGTTGGCCAGGCTGGTCTTGAACTCCTGACCTCAAGTGATCCACCTGCCTCGGCCTCCCAAAGTGCTGGGATTACAGGCGTGAGCCACCATGCCTGGCCAGCTATTACTTTAAAAGGAAAAAGAAAAGCATACACAAATATGAAACCCTATTTAATAACGTGCATGCTTGAATGTTCAAGAACGGAACTTCCCGATGTCTGCAGCTTACTTTGAGATGCACCAAAACAAACAAACAAAAAAATGATGAATTAGTGGAGGAATAGAGGTATGAGTAGAGCTCTGGAAGGGAGGAATCATAATTTTCCCCATTTTATAGATGAGGAAAATGAGGCTTGGAAACAGGACTGCTGGGAAGACATAATACAGTGCATACCAATAGAGGTATGGATAGCTCGATAGGTGTGTGATAAAGAAAATCCAGCACAACAGGAATTGTTGAGTCAAAGAGCAGTGGATATATCTGCTGTATAATTCTTTTAACTTTTCTGTTTGAAATTTTCAAAATAAAACATTAGGGAAAATTTAAACCAAAGAGACAGCCAGGATACAGAAGAAAATATGTAAGAATTTATTGGAATGGCCAAAATTGAGTTAGAAAAAATTCTGCTTTGGGGGGCCAGCCGTGGTGGCTCATGCCTGTAATCCCAGCACTTTAGGAGGCCAAGGTGGGTGGATCACTTGAGGTCAGGATTTCAAGACCAGCCTGGCCAACATGGTGAGACCCCATCTCTACTAAAAATACAAAATTAGCCGGGCGTGGTGGCACATGCCTATAATCCCAGCTACTCGGGAGGCTGAGGCAGGAGAATCGCTTGAACCCAGGAGTTGGAGGTTGCGGTGAGCTGAGATTGTGCCATTACACTCCAGCCTGGGCAACAAGAGCGAAACTCTGTCTCAAAAAAAACAAAAACAAAAATTAACCAGGCGCAGTGGTGCACACCTGTAATCCCAACTACTTGGGAGGCTGAGGCAGGAGAATCACTTGAACCCAGGAGATGGAAGTTGCAGTGAGCTGAGATTGTGCCACTGCACTCCAGCCTGGGCGACAGAGTGAGACTCCTTCTGAAAAAAGAAGAAGAAAAAATGTGCTGCTCTGGAAACAGAATGGGGTCATTGTTGTGCTGGCTGTCAACTGATACTTGCTTGTCCTGTAGTTTTTCCTGGCCCCTGGGTGTTGGTGGTTCTTCTTGTTCCTGCCATCTTTTGTTGGTAACAGTCTCAATCCTAGTGAGAAGTATTAGACAGTTTTTGTCACAAAATTCTACCAGGTCACTGCAGTGGGTTTGCCTGTCAAAAATAATGCTCTGTGTATAGAAACCATCAAGCTGGGTGCGGCGGCTCACATCAGTAATCCCAGCACTTTGGAAGGCCAAGGTGGGAAGATCACTTGAGCCCAGGAGTTTGAACCCAGGCAACGTGGCAAGACCCCATCTCTACAAAGAATACAAAGACTAGCCAGATGTGGTGGTAGCCGCCTGTAGTCCCAGCTGCTTGGGAGGCTGAGGCAGGAGGATCGCTTGAGCCTGGACGGTCAAGGCTGCAGTGAGCTGTGATCACGCCCTGTACTCTAGCCTGAGTTAGTGAGCCAGACGCTGTCTCAAAAAGAAAGAAAGGGGGTGGGGGGTGGAGTGAGGGAGGGAGAGAAAGGAAAAGAAACTACTATCAGAAGAAACACTTTTATAAACTATTTTAGAGGGGAGGACATAGAGTAGGTTGCTGTCTCAAACACTATAAATTCGTCTGAAGTTTTTATGCATTGATTCAAGATTCAGAGAAAATACAGAAAAATGTTTCACAAACCTTGGCCTCTATGCAAATGCAAAGATTCTTATTTTGGATGGCAAAAGACAGTCTCTGAGATTTAAAAAAAAGGCAAGAGCGTCCTCATTTTTTAGTGACAGATCACCTCCATCAGAGCCCAGTCCCACTCACCCCTGCTTGAGACATTGCCTCTGCCAGGTGCGGCAGCCAGCGGGGGCTCTGTTTAGCTCACTTGCTGGTAAATTCGGCCTCTTCAGCAGCACAGAGTAAGACATTCACAGCTCAGCTTTTTTTTTTTTTTTCTGAGACAGTCTCGCTCTGGCACCCGGGCTGGAGTGTAATCTTGGCTTGCTGCAGCCTCTGCCTCCTGGGTTCAAGCAATTCTAGTGTCTCAGCCTCCCGAGTACCTGGGATTACAGGTGCCTGCCACCTGGCCTGGCTAATTTTTGTATTTTTAGTAGAGACAGGGTTTCACCATGTTGCCCACACTGGTCTCGAACTCTGGACCTCAGGTGATCTGCCCACCTCAGCTTCCCAGTGTGCTGGGATTACAGGCGTGAGCCACCGCACCCGGACTTCACAGCTCAGCTTCTAAGCAAATCACATCTTTTAGATTTAAGTCATTTGCTTTTTGGTTGTCCAGAAAGTTGATTAATTAAAGTTGATTTCCTTCCTGAAGGAATATTTTCTGCCCTCAGAGAGAGGGCTTGTTTGGTTTGGTTTCTGTGCCACTGTAAGCAGATGCGTACAGCCCTGGTGGTGCAGACCAGCAGAGGTGTTGAAGGCACCTCTTCCTCCTTTGCCGGCTCCTTATTTTTTGCTCCATTGACCTTTGTGGCTGTGACTGGAAGAAACAAGAGATGACACTTTGAATCAGTAGATGTCTTTGTAGTTTACAGGTGGTTTTCTATTTTTTTTTGAGACAGTCTCCCTCTGCCGCCTAGACTGGTGTGCAGTGGCGCAATTTCCGGTCTCTGCAACCTCTGCCTCTTGGGTTCAAGTGATTCTCCTGCCTCAGCCTCCCGAGTATCAGCCTCCCAAAGTACTGGGATTACAGGCATGAGCCATTGTGCCCAAACCCTTATTTCATTATTGTTCCTAACAGCTCTGGGAGAGAGGAATTACACTTTTCCCCATTTTATAGATGAGTAGACTGAGGCTTGGAGACAGAACTGCTGAGAAGAAGTAATGCAGTACTTACAAATATCTGTGTGGGTGTGGGTGCGTGCTTAGCAGCAGGTCATGGCAGCAGATGGCGTGTGTTACGCTGCTTTAGAATCAGTCATTTGGTGGCTGGGCACAGTGGCCTGTAATCTCAGCACTTTGGGAGGCTGAGGTGGGAGGATCCTTTCAGGCCAGGAGTTTAAAACCAGCCTGGACAACATAGCCAGACCTGTCTCTACAAAATAAACATAAAAATTAGCCAGATGTAATGGCATGCACCCATAGTCCCAACTACTCAGGAGACTGAGACAGGACGATCTATCAAGCCCAGGAGTTCAAGGTTGTAGTGAGCTATTGTGCCACTGCACTCCAGCCTAGGCGACAGAGTAAGACCTTGTCTCAAAACAAAAACAAAAAAACTCAGCCATTTGGTAACTATGGTTGGGCTTAGGGCTTGAAAATTCCATGGTTCTGACCCTCCGGTCATTCATTCTAATGAGCTCTGGGCAGTATCCAAGGCCCCGGCTGAGCAGACGGTGAGCGCTGCCCTCAGAGTGTCCTCTGCACTCCCTCCTGTATTGTCTCCTATATTGTGCTATGCATGAGTGGTGCCTCAGTCAACTAAAAGAGTTACTTCGCCATCGGAGACCTATGTATTGATTACCTGCCCTGCCTCTGGGACAGCCTTTTAAAGTTAAAATGGCCCTGGGGACCCGGGTAGTGCCTCCGGCACCCCCAGTGGTGTGACTTCTAGAACTCTCCTACTTTGCCTGAGCAAAACCTCCCACAGTCTGCCCAGACCAGAGCGTGTCTAAATGATGTGGGTTTTGTTGCAGCAAAAATTGGATGCAGAGTTTCAGAAAAGACTGGAAAAGAATAAAATTGCTGCAGAGGAGCAGACCGCAAAGCGCCGGAAGAAGCGGTAAGCAGCATGGCCTAACTGTGATGACACTTAAGGGCCAGGGGTGGTGGCTGGGTGAGCTGTCCTTGCAGTCAGTAGTAGTTCCTCGCATGACCTGTAGGGGTCATGAGTGTACAGCAATGACTTCTACTACCTGAGCAGAGAGCAAGTTCCTTATGACCCTCCAGCTGGTTACAGATTGTCCAGAGCTTGCAAGTCAGGACTTCAGTGATCACATTGATTTCTGTGTCTCCTTCAGGTCTGTATTTTTTTTTTTTTTTTGAGACAAAGTTTCACTGTGTCCCCCAGGCTGCAGTGCAGTGGCACAATCTCGGCTCACTGCAACCTCCGCCTCCTGGGTTCAAGCAATTCTCCTGCCTCAGCCTCCCGAGTAGCTGGGATTACAGGTGCCCGCCACCATACCCAGCTAATTTTTATATTTTTAGTAGAGACGAGGTTTCACCATGTTGGTCAGGCTGGTCTTGAACTCCTCACCTCAGGTGATCCGCCTGCTTCGGCCTCCCAAAGTGCTGGGATTACAGGCATGAGCCACCACACACAGCCGCATCTGTATTTTAACAAGGTGCTGCAACCAAACTTCCCATTTAGCATGTTTCTTAAATTACGGTTTATGACTCCCTCAAGTGACTACATGGTATATAGGCTTTGTGTTTATATGTGTATCTGTGTGTTTACATAAGTAGTCTCTCAACTTTTACAATGAGAGCTGAGGAGGATTCTAACAACAGCCCCTAAATATCTTGAAATGAAAAACCATCTTTAGGGACCAGGCATGGTGGCTCACAGTTGTAATCTCAGCACTTTGGGGAGCCAAGGCAGGAGGATCGCTTGAGCCCAGGGGGCTGAGGCTGCAGTGAGTTATGATCGCACCACTACACTCCAGCCTGGGTGACAAAGTGCAACCCTGTCTCTACAATAATAATAAAAAAATTTTTTTTTTAAAAAAGCACCCCTGTTATTTCTGAGGTTGCTTTGCCTCAGGGCTCCCTGGGATTTGCTCTTGAATCCTAATGAAAGCAGCTGGTAAGGACGGACTGGCAGAGTCATGAAAAAGTTTTGGTTGGTGCAAAAGTAACTGCAGTTTTGGACCGTGAATTTTAGATCATTATAACTAGGCTCAAATCATGTTTATTGATCAGAATAGGAACCATTACAATCAACACATTTTCACCAATGAGAAATAAGTTTATTTCTATAACATAAAAATCCGTGCTCCGGGATTTGAAGAACTCTTGGAAAGCATTTTCTGCATCCCGCTGGTTGTGGAAGTGCTTTCCCTGCAAAAAGTTGTCAAAGTGCTTGAAGAAGTGGTAGTCGGTTGGCAAGAAGTCAGCTGAATATGGTGGATGAGGCAACACATCGCAGCCCAATTTGTTCAACCTTTGAAGCATTGGTTGTGTGACTCGTGGTCGGGCATTGTCCTGGGGAAGAATTGGGCCCCTTCTGTTGATCAGTGCTGGCTGCAGGCATTGGAGTTTTCAGTGCATCTCATCGATTTGCTGCACATACTTCTCCAGTGTGCTGGTTTCACCGGGATTCAGAAAGCTGTAGTGGATCAGTCCAGCAGCTGACCAGCAAACAGTGACCATGACCTTTTTTGGTGCGAGTTTGGCTTTGGGAAGTGCTTTGGAGCGGCTTCTTGGTCTAACCACTGAGCTGGTTGTCGCAGGTGTCATGTAAAATCCACTTTTCATCACATGTCACAATCTGATCGAGAAATGGTTCATTGTTGTTGCGTAGAGTAAGAGAAGACGACACTTAAAAATAATGATTTTTTTGATTTTCGCTCAGCTCATGAGGCACCCACTTACCGAGCTTTCTCACCTTTCCAGTTTGCTTCAAGTGCTGAATGACTGTAGAATGGTCGATTCTGAGTTCTTTGGCCCCTTCTCATGTAATTGTAAGAGGATCAGCTTCCATGATTGCTCTCAATTTGTCATTGTCCAATGACCGATGGCTGGCCACGATGCTCATCTTCAAGGCTCTTGTCTCCTTTGCAAAACTTCTTGCCCCACCACTGCACTGTACATTCATTGGCAGTTCCTGGGCCAAATGCATTGTTGATGTTGTGAGTTGTCTCCACTGCTTTACGACCCATTTTGAATTTGAATAAGAAAATCACTTGAATTTGCTTTTTGTCTAGCATCGTTTTCATAGTCTAAACATAAACAAGTAATAAGTCATTAGCAAAAAAAAAAAAAAAGCCGATTAAAATGATGTATAACATAATCACATCTATTTAAGAATATATAGGCCGGGCGTGGTGGCTCACACCCGTAATCCCAGCACTTTGGGAGGCCAAGGCAGGCGGATCACGAGGTCAGGAGATCGAGACCATCCTGGCTAACACAGAGAAACCCCATGTCTATTGAAAATACAAAAAATTAGCTGGGCGTGGTGGCGGGTGCCTGTAGTCCCAGGCTACTCAGGAGGCCGAGGCAGGAGAATGGTGTGAACCCAGGAGGCAGAGCTTGCAGTGAGCCGAGATCGCGCCACTGCACTCCAGCCTGGGTGACAGAGCGAGAAAATCTGTCTCAAAAAAAAGAATATATTCCAGTATCAAACAGCAAATTCCAGCAATGCAAAAACAGCAATTACTTTTGCACTCACCTAATATTTTTCTTATTTTGTTATTGTAATGTTTGTGTTATTCCGCAGGTTTTAGAGATACCATAAGGAGGTGTTTATTTTCTAAAATATACCATAATGTAGTTAAGGAATCAATGTATATGGTTTTACATTTTTAGCCAGAAGTTAAAAGAGAAGAAATTACTGGCAAAGAAGATGAAACTTGAACAGAAGAAACAAGAAGGTGAGTGGTGCCCACTTTTCTTGGCTGTAGCTTCTTTCTTCTTGTTGGTCACAGTGGCTGAACTGTCAGGAAACACAGGGACGGAGAGTTTGGGCTGGTTGGCTGGCCACTGAAGAAATAACAGCTTATTCATATTAGCTAGGACCCATTGAATTGCAAGTATCAGAAAACCAAACTGGCTTAAGCAAAAAGATACTGGCTCAAGTTAGGTTGAGGACAGACCTCCCTTCTGGCATGGCTGGTCAGGGAGATCAGTGACATTATTGGTTATTGACATCTCCCCCTCTGTCCTGATGTCCTGTCCTCAGGCTCACACTCATGGTTTTGAGGTACCTGCAGCAGCTCTCGGGGCTACATCCCTCCTCGATCTTGTCCAGGAGGGAAAATTGAGAGGATGTCTCAGCTTCCCTAGCAAAAGTCTTTTTGTGTCTCTCTGGCTCTGATTGAGTCACTTGCCAGGTCAGTAAGAATGCTTTTGGCTACAAGCAACAAAATGCAGCAACAAAGTGCCTAAACCACGAGGAGTTGGTTGTTTTTACAGGATGAGAAATATGGTAGTAGGTGGCAGCGTGATGTGGCTCAGCAGTGTGGGCTGGCTTCCCCGCACGTTCCTTGGCCTTTACCCTGAGAGTATGAGGTGGCTCCCATGGCTTCTGGCACTGTACCTGTGTTCAAAGCAAGAAGAAGGGGAGTGAGGTGGTACTTATGTGGTCTGCCTTTTTTAAATTGGAGAGCAAAAGTTTCTCCAGAAGTGCCCAGAAGACATCATCTTAGATACTAGGTCTCTTTGCCATCACTAGCTGCCGTCAGGCTAGAGGAATAGAAAACAGAACTGTTGTAACCAACTCAAACCTATCGTGATCCAGCACTGCGAGCTGAGTACATTGCCACCCTAGCCAGATCCAGGTCTCATTAGTAAGGAAGAGTGGGGGGCAGGGTTGGCTGTTAGGTCAGCATCCCACCGTGCTGCCAATCCTGCCGCCTCTGAACTCATCACAATGCTAGTGGTGCTATCCCCCATCCCTGGGAACTCATGGGCTGTGAATAAGGGTGGGGGGCCCCAGCTGGAAAGGGCCAAGGATGCTAAGAGACCAAAAAATGACACTGTCCCCCACATGACTGCATCTATGGCTATTCCATGCTTGACTGGATCTGCTTCCTGAGTGCATGATTGTGGTTTTTGGTTTTAGGGTGAAGTCAGACTTTCATTGACGTATTAAAATAGAATTGGGCTGGGCATGGTGGCCCATGCCTATAATCGCAGCTACTTGAGAGGCTGAGGCAGGAGAATCACTTGAGCCCAGGAGGCTGAGGTTGGCAGTGAGCCGAGATCACGCCATTGCACTCCAGCCTGGGCAACAAAAGCAAAACTCCATCTCAAAAAAATAAAACAGGCCAGGCGTGGTGGCTCATGCCTGTAATCCCAGCACTTTGGGAAGCCAAGGCGAGTGGATCACCTGAGGTCAAGAGTTCGAGACCAGCCTGGCCAACGTGGTGAAACCCCATCTCTACTAAAAATACAAAAATTAGCTAGGCGTGATGGCAGGCACCTGTAATCCCAGCTATTCGGGAGGCCGAGGCAGGAGAATTGCTTGAACCTGGGAGGCAGAGGTTGCAGTGAGCCGAGATTGTGCCATTGCACTTCAGCCTGGGTGACAGGAGCGAAACTCCGTCTCAAAAATAAATAAAATAAAATATGATTGGCCACTTCTAGGAACCACTTCCTTATGAGTTGTAAATGTACTGTGTGACACATCGGATATGGTTTTAGGTTGTTTCTCACCCTTTCCTAGAAGAAATTATTTTAAATTGCTAAAATGTGACTGATAGGACCTCATCTCTCAAATAAAGTACCTCATCACTTTCCCCTCCACCGCAACAGTAGATCATGGAAGTACTTGGCCCAAGTAGGAGGATTGGGCATAAAAGCTATTCTCACAATCTGTTAAGGGGTTATTGTAGCTTGGACCTATTATATTTGGAAATTTGAGACCAGCCTGGGCAGCATAGTAAGACCCCATCTCTACAAACAGTAAAAAATCAGCCAGGCATGGTGGTGCACACCTGTAGTCCCAGCTTTTTGGGAGGCTGGGGCAGGAGGATTGCTTGAACCCAGGAGTTCAAGACTAGTCTGGGCAACATAGTGAGACCCCATCTCTACAAAAAGTTTTAAAAATTAATCAGGTGTGGTGGTGCACACCTGTCATCCTAGCTAGTCTGGAGGCTGAGGCAGGAGAGTCGCCTGAGCCCAGGAGGTCAAGGCTGCAGTGAGCCATGATTGTGCCACTGCACTGCAGCCTGGGTGACAGAGCAAGATTCTGTCTCAAAAAAATAATAATAATAATAATAGATCTCCTTTGCTGAGTAATTTGACCCTCCCTCCTCAGGGTTTGTTGGTTTTGCTGCTTATCATTGTCATTGTTGCTATTTGTGTGTTTAGTGACTTTCCTAACAAATTCTGTAAAACCTGTATTCTTTGTTGTGTTTGGACTCTGAAGTCTCTGCTCGGTCAGCTTAGTTGGTCAGTGGAAGATGAGAGATTTCCTTGAATGTCTTGAACCACTGCATCTCCCAGTCTTTGCCAAGGAGCTCTGTGTGTGTGTTGGAATGTGCCTCCAACCCCCTGGCAGGCAGTCTGCAATTTGCTGTAGCCTTTACTTCCTGCTTGCACAGAGCCTCCAGGGCAGCAGAGGTGAGCGGTCAGGGCCTTGGCTGTCTTTCTTGGGCATGTGCACTGCTCTGGTGGCCCTCTAGAGTCCCAGCTTTTCCTTTTAAGCTTTTTGGTCAGTTTAGTTTCTTGTTTGTGTCAATCGTTACTGCTGTCTTGGTTGGTGGGATGTTAAACAGTTGTCACTGATGGTTTTTGACAAACGCCCAGGGGAAAATGCTGTTCACGTTGAGTTAGCTCAACTCAATACTGAGTCAGAGCAACTAAAGACAAGCCTTGCAGGTAGACGTTTCCAGGGAACTGCTAGACAGGTCAACTAGGGCCAGTACCCTGGGAGTGGAACTTCCAACAGCTCCCAATCCAGTCAGCCTCCTCCCATTTTTACAGCTACTGTGGCAGGGGGGCTCTTGGTTTTCAAGACTCCCTCAGATCTGGGGAGAGGGAGACGGGAAATTAAAACCCACAGAACTCACACTCTTAGTGAGGTTCAGGCATTTGAACAGCTCGAGGAGCATTTCCAGAGTTCTGAAAAAGTTGATTTTTAGGATTTTTGCCAGTGTTCTGTTACCTTTATGGAGGAGCAGATTTTTGGAGGCACTTACTCTGCCATTCATCCCTTTAGATTTTAACTTTCAAACAGCACTGCATTTGAAGTATGTTTCCTGTACGTCAAATGTTTGGGTCATGTTTTTTAATTCATTCTGACAGTCTCTGTCTTTCTTGATATGTTTGGATTCAAGGCTACCATTTAATTTGTTTTTTGTTTTCATTTTTGTGTTTTTGAAGCAAGGTCTCACTTTGCCACCCAGGCTGGAGTGCAGCAGTGCAATCACGGCTCGCGGCGGCCTCGAACTCCTGGTGGGCTCAAGCAATCCTCTTACCTCAGCCTCTTGAGTAGCTGGGACTACAGGTGTGTACCACCATGCCTGGCTAATGTGTTATTTTTTTGTAGAGATGGGGTCTCACTATGTTGTCCAGGCTTGTCTTGAACTCCTGGGCTCAAGTGATCCTCCCACTTCAGCCTCCCAAGTAGCTGAGACCTCAGGCCTGTGCCACCACCCTCAGGTAATTTTTGTATTTTTTATAGAAACTAGGTTTCACTATGTTTTGAACTCTTAAGCTCAAGTGACCCTCCCGCCTTGGCCTCTCAAAGTGCTGGGATTTCAGGCGTGAGCCACCATGTGAAGCTGCCGTGGTTTTTCTCTGGCTGCTTGTTTTTGTTTGTTTGTTTGTTTTTAAGTTGGAGTCTTGCTCTATCACCTAGGCCAGAGTACAGTGTGCAATCTTGGCTCACTGCAACCTCCACCTCCTGGGTTCAAGCAATTCTCCTGCCTCAGCCTCCCTAATAACTGAGATTACAGGTATGCACCACCATGCCCAGCTAATTTTTATATTTTTAGTAGGGATGGGGTTTCACTATATTGGCCAGGTTGATCTTGAACTCCTCACCTCAGGTGATCCGCCCACCTCAGCCTCCCAAAGTGCTGGGATTACAGGTGTGAACCACCACACCTGACCTTAGTTCTATTTTTAATTTTTGTGTAATCACCATACTTTTCCATAGTAACTGAACCATTTTAACTCCCACCAGTGCAAAAAGGCTATAATTTCTCCACATCCTCACCAACACTTATTTTCTGTTTTTTGTTTTTTTTTGTTTTGTTTTTAGGTAACTATCCTAATGGGTGTGAAGTGGTATCTCACTATAGTATTGATTTGCATTTCCCTAATGATTTGTGATGTTGGGCATCTTTGTTGTTGTTGTTGTTTTGTTTGTTTGTTTGTTTTTGAGACAGTCTCGCTCTGTCGCCCAGGCTGGAGTGCAGTGGCGTGATCTCAGCTCGCTGTAACCCCTGCCTCCACCATGCCCGGCTGATTTTTGTGTTTTTAGTAGAGATGGTGTTTCACCATGTTGGCCAGACTAGTCTCGAACTCCACCCACCTCGGCCTCCCAAAGTGCTGGGATTACAGACATGAGCCACCACGCCCAGCCAGCACCTGAACATATTAAAAAATGGTTAATACCCCATGATTGTACATGCTTTGTACCAAATGGGAAGAATAGAGTGTTCTAAGGATAACCATCATAAAAGTGGTTTGGGCTTGGACTCTGGCTCACATCTGTAATCCTAACATTTTGGTAGGTCGAGGTGGGAGGATCTCTTGAGCCCAGAAGTTTGAGACCAGCCTGGTCAACAAAATGAGACCCCATCCCTACAAAATATTTAAAAATAAGCAAGGTGTGATGGTGCACACCTGTAGTCCTGCCTTCTTGGAAAGCTGAGGTGGGAGGATGGCTTGAGCCCAGGTGGCCGAGGCGGCAGTGAGCTGTGATTGCACCACTGCACTCCAGCCTGGGTGACAGGGCAAGAGCCTGTCTCAAAAAAGAAGTGGTTTGTATGCCACTTATCTTGCCTTCTCAGTTTCCTTATTTTTCATTTTGTGAGAGTAAGCAAGCTTTTCCAGTTATCTGCTGGAAAGAAATGGGAGTAATGTGGTAATACCGAGTTGCGCCCCAAGGTGGCTTTGGTGCGCCGTGGGTCCTGGATGGACTCAGAGGCACAGATCACTCAAGCTATTTTGGCTCTTCTCCTAAAAAGCAGGAGGGGCAGCTGGCTGGGTGTTCTGTTGTTGGAGAGGACATCTCACCGCTTGTTTTCTGTGCTGATCCAGTAGCTCAGGGAAGACTCCCGGCAGTGTGGGACTTGTGTCTGAAATGACAGCATAGGATGACATTAAGCCAATGTGGATTATTCTGCAGCCTTGAACTCCCCAGATGATGTATTCCCACACCACTCTTACTTATCCTAACATAGGCGTGCCCATCAAAGAAATCCAGGGCGCCCTTAGGGGATTTGTTATTAGGTACATCTAGAGCAGAGCTTCTCCACAGTTGCACTACTGATGCCTCAGGCTGGAAAATGCTGTGTCCTGAGGGGCTGTGTCTTGGTCACTGCAGGGTGTCTCACGGCATCCTAGTGTCTACCCCACCAAGGCCAGGAGCACCCACCTTCCCCCAGTCATCAGCAATTGGATGTCTCCAGACACGACCAGATGCACCCTAGTCGGGGAGGAGGACGGAATTGTTCCTGTCTGAGAGCTCCTGATCTAGGGGCAGGTATCCAGTGTCCAGAAGGCACTCAACATGTGTTTGGATCAAACTGTTTCTTTCAGAGCCAAAATCCTTCAACATAATATGTTGGAAAACTACCCACGTCCTTTGTGTCTTTGGAAAAAGAGATACTCTATGATCATTTTAGAAATTTTTAAAATATGCAGAAAAGAACAACATCAAAAATAAAAGTTGGCTGGGCACAGTGGCTCATGCCTGTACTCCCAACACTTTGGGAAGCTGAGGCTGGAGGATCATTTGAGGCCAGGAATTTGAGACCAGTGTGGGCAACATAGCAAGACCCTGTCTGTATTTTGTAAATAAATATAAGTTATCTGTAACCTGTACTAAAAATGACTTTAACACTTTAATATAATTTCTTTGATTTCAGTTTTTTCATATATAAGCCTTATTTCTATAAATGCCATATTTATAGATGTCCTGATTTTATCATGTAACATTGTATCACAAGTGTTTTCCCAAGTCTGTACTTACAAGGATTTTTTTCTAATCTATTCATTCATCTGTTAAAAACAAAGTGTGTGCTTCAGTTGCAGTCAGTGGCATTTTACCCAGTATGCCTGTAGCCTGTGAATAAAATCTCAGATTCCTGGATCTTAAAATATTATATAAACAGTAGTAGAAGAGTACTGGAAGGAGGGCCAGGTGCAGCGGCTCACACCTGTAATCATAGCACTTTGGGAGGGCGAGGCGGACAGATCACATGAGGTCAGGAGTTCAAGACCAGCCCGGCCAACATGGTGAAACCCTGTCTCTACTAAAATACAAAAATTAGCCGGGCATAATAGCATGTACCTGTAATCCCAGCTACTCGGGAGGCTGAGACAGGAGAATCACTTGAACCCAGGAGATGGTGGTTGCAGTGAGCGGAGGTTGCGCCACTGCACTCCAGCCTGGGCGGCTGAGTGAGATTCTGTCTCAAAAAAAGAAAGAAAAAAAAAGAGTGGGGGAAGGAAATTATGGAGAAAGCTCAAATATCATTGCCTGAATTGATCACCTTTTTCTCTATTCATTTTCTCTTAGTCTCCATGTGCACATCATTTGTGTGTAGCTACAATTATAGGAAGTTTTCCATTTTGCTTATTTTATTTAACATTATACACATACTGCTTAATGAAGCAATTCCTTCATAATTTTTTCAGTGACTGGTAATATCCAGCAGTTGACATGCCATAATACACCTAATCTTTCTCCTTTTATGAAACAGTAGATTGATTCCAGTACTTGTCTTCTGTGAATATCCTGTGTCTTTCTCCCTTCCCCCTTTCTGGGGTGATAGATTAAGATAAATTTCTAAACCAGGCATGGTGGCTTACACCTCTAATCTCAGCACTTTGGGAGGCCAAGGCAGGCGAATTCCTTGAGCCCAGGAGTTGGGAAACCAGCCTGAGCAACATGGTAAAACCCTATCTCTACACAAAGTAAAAAAATTAGCCATGTGTGGTGGCACATGCCTGTAGTCCCAGCTACAAGGGAGGCTGAGGCAGGAGGATCACCTGACCTTGGGGAAGTGGAGGCTGCAGTGAGCTGTGATTATGCCACTGCACTCTAGCCTGGGTGACAGAGCGAGACCCTGTCTCAAAAAGGAAAAAAAAAATAATAATAAAGATAAATTTCTAACCATGGGAATTACTATATCACAGAGTATAAAAAGAACTCCTGGCTCTGGAAATATATTGCAGGTTACTTTCCGAAGAGATAGCCCCAGTTTTTACCATTGACAGTGTGTGTAACAGGGTACACTCTCACCATATCCTCAACATTTTACTCTTCCTCCACATGGGTAAGAATGGGGCACATGAGAGCCACTCAAGGTCTTACTGGGGATTGAGTAAAAAGCCTTACAGAAATACAGTGCAGACCTGCAAGACTGTGGAGGCAGTCCCACTCTCTTGCCATTCCACCCCCCACGCACCCACCTGTGTACAGCCTCCAAAGCTCTGTTTTTTGAAATGGAGTCTTGCTCCATCACTCATGTTGGAGTGCAGTGGCGCCAGCTCAGCTCACTGCAACCTCCGCCTCCCAGGTTCAAGAGATTCTCCCACTTCAGCCTCCCAAGTAGCTGGGATTACAGGCGCCTGCCACCACACCAGCTAATTTTTGTATTTTTAGTAGAGATGGGGTTTCGCCATGTTGGCCAGGCTGGTCTTGAACTCCTGATTTCAGGTGATTCACCCGCGTTGGCCTCCCAAAGCGCTGGGATTACAGGCGTGAGCCACCGCGCCCAGGCCCAAAGCTATTTTATAAAATGTACATTGGATTGTCAGTCATTCTTCTGCCTTTACAACAATACCCAAGATCACGGATTGCTTCTTACGTACCCCTAGTTCTAAATGCTTTGCTTGTATTAACTAACAATCCTTACAGCAGCCCTGTGAGGTAGTCAGTGGTGCTGTTATCCCCATTTTACTAATGACAGACCTTAGGCACCATGCGGTGATGGCACCCACAAAGCTGCAGAGGATGTGGGCAGCAGGCCGGGGTGTGATCCCAGGCACCCACACCCGCCCATGAGGCGATGCTGCGTGAAACCCTGTCAGCAGCCCCATTGTTCCTGGCCCTCACGGTCTGGCTCCTTCCGGTCTCCACCATGCTGGTCTGTTTACTCCCTTCCACATGCCCCCAGCTCTCTGTCCCTCAGCCTCGCTGCATGTGCTTAGGCTGCCTGTACTCTGTTCACGCCGCCTGACTTCTCATCTGACTGGAGAAGCTCTCTTCACCTTCAGCTTCCTCTTACAATGCTTTCTGTCTGTGTAAAGCCTCTCCTCACCTTCCTCTGGCCCCCGGCCCTAGAAGTTGCCTTTCCTGCCAGCCTGCCCCATGGGGTTGTGTGGGGTTGTGTGTGCCCTTGGCTGCAGGCCCTGCCAGATCAGATAAGGTGCTTGTCCATTCAGCTATAATGTCAGTTCCATCTTTTTCAAAATAAGCCTCATTTTAGAATGACTTTAGATTCACAGAAAGATTGCAAAGATAGTACAGAGCATTCTCATATATCCAGTCTCCCCATTGTTTAACTTCCTAAATTAACCTGGTACATTGGTCACAGTGTGTGAACCCACATCGATACACTTGTTAGCTGAAGTCCATACATTATTCCAGCTGCCTTAGTTTTTACCTGCTGCCCTTTTCTTTCTCCAGAATCCAATCCAGGGCACCGCGTCACATTGTGTTATTACGCATTCTTCGGCTCCTGTTGGCTGTGACAAGTTTCTCAGACTTTCTGTGGGTCCAGTACTCTATAAAATGGCCCTCAGTTGGGATTGGTCTGATTTCCTCATGATTTGACTGGGGTAGTTTGTTTTGGGGATGAGGACCACAGAGGGAAAGCACCCTTCTCACCACACATCAGGGCATTGTACTGCCAACGTGGCCATCAGGTTTTGTGGGGTGTTTTTCTTTTTTTGGAGACAGGGTCTCTCTCTGTTGCCCAGGCTGGAGTACAGTGGCACCATCTCACCTCACTGCAGCCTCGAACTTCTGGGCTCAGGTGATCCTCCTTCCTCAGCCTCCTGAGTAGCTGCAACTACAGATGCGCACCTCCACACCCTGCTAATTTTGGTGTTTTGTTTGTTTGTTTATTGAGATGGAGTCTCGCTTTGTCGCCCAGGCTGGAGTGTGGTGGCGCGATCTCGGCTCACTGCAACCTCCGCCTCTTGGGTTCATGCCATTCTCCTGCCTCAGCCTCCTGAGTAGCTGGGACTACAGGCACCCACCACCACTCCCGGCTAATTTTTTGTATTTTTAGTAGAGACGGGGTTTCACTGTGTTAGCCAGGGTGGTCTTGATCTCCTGACCTCGTGATCCACCCGCCTCAGCCTCCCAAAGTCCTGGGATTACATGTGTGAGCCACCACACCTGGCTAATTTTGGTATTTTTTCTGGAGATGGGGTCTCATTATGTTGCCCAGGCTGGTGCCATCACTGTTGATGTTTACCTTGATCACATGGCTGAGGTAGTGTGGTCAGGTTTCTCCCCCATACGTTTACTCTCTTTTCCCCTTCCTGTACGTTACTCTGTAGAAGAAAGTCGTTGTGTGCAGCCCACACATAGGGAGTGTGGGGCTGTGTTCCTCCTCCCTGACAGTGGAGAATCTACATGCGTCATTGAAGTCATTCTGCATGCTAGGGTTATTTCTTCTTTCCACGTATTTATCATTATTTAATCATTTCCATCTATCAGTATGAGCTTGTGGATATTCATTTTGTACTTGATAGTCCATTATTACTGTATTTGTTTTACTACTCATAGTATTCCCAGCTTTGGCCATTGGGAGCTCTTTCAGTTGGCTCCTGTGTTCCCTTGACAAAGTCCCATCATTGTGGGTACCTTTTTTTTTTTTTTTTTTTTTTTTTTGAGACAGGGTCTCTGTTACCTAGGCTGGAGTGCAGTGGCACCATCATAGCTCACTGCATCCTCAAACTCCGGGCTCTAACAATCCTCTCGCCTCAGCTTCCTGAGTAGCTGGGCCCACAGGCATGCACCACCATGCCCGGCTAAGTTTTAAAATTTTTTTGTAGAGACAAGGGTCTTGCTATATGGCCCAGGCTGGTCTCAAACTCCTGGGCTCAAGCAGTCCCCCTGCCTCAGCCTCCCAAAAGTGCTGGAATTACAGGCATGAACCACCACACTTGGCTTCCTTACTTCCTGGTACTATAGGATATTCCAGACTCGTGTCTTGTGTTTCCTGCCCTGGACCTGGGATCAGCCATTTGTCCAAGAGGTCCTGGCTGCTGCTTTCTTCTTCTTCTTCTTCTTCTTCTTCTTCTTCTTCCTCTTCCTCTTCCTCTTCCTCTTCCTCTTCCTCCTCCTCCTCCTCCTCCTCCTCCTCCTCCTCCTCCTCCTCCTCCTCCTCCTCCTCTTCTTCTTCTTCTTCTTCTTCTCTCTCTTTTTTTTTTTTTAGATAGAGTTTCACTCTTTGTTTGCCCAGGCTGGAGTGCAGTGGTGCGATCTCAGCTCACTGCAACCTCCGCCTCCCGGGTTCAAGCAATTCTCCTGCCTCAGCCTCCTGAGTAGCTGGGATTATAGGCACGTGCCACCACACTCAGCTAATTTTTGTATTTTTAGTAGAGACAGGGTTTCACCATGTTGGCCAGGCTGGTCTCGAACTCCTAGCCTCAAACAATCCACCTACCTTGGCCTCCCAAAGTGCTGGAATTATAGGCGTGAGCCACCATGCCTGGCCCCTGGCTGCTTTTAGAGAAATGGTATTAAAATGGTATTAAAACCCAAGGTCTGGGGACTAGGCATGTTCTGTGCTACTGGATGGTTGCTTTTAGGCTCTCTCAGCTGACAGAGCCAGGAAATTTACCTGTGTACTCCACCAGTATATATGTACATATCTGTCAATACTAATACCCATAACCATCCCCATCCATATTACACTAACATGAGTTCATACTGATGTCTCCCAAGTCTAGCCCAGTATGACATAGCTCATTCTAGCCTTCTCTCCTTGTTTCTCTGTCACCTCTCACTCCAATAGTGAGTATCTTTGCTACCACCATCCACTAGCCATTTGCTTAATTGCTCAATGCCAGCATACATGGATAATGGTTTCAGAATTGTTTACCGTTACCCTGGGGGAAGCACCATTATCAACTAGAGGACATTGCTATGTGCAGTCCCTTCAGCCTTACAGCTTACAGAGGCCACTCATTTCAAGAATTACTTAGATCAGCACTTTCTTTGTTTTTAGTGTTTAAAAAAAAAATTTGAGACGATGTTACATTTTATCACCCAAGCTGGTCTTGAACTCCTGGGCTCAAGCGATCCTCCGGCCTCAACCTCCCAAAGTGCTGGGATTACAGGCGTGAGTCACCACACCTGGCTGATCAGCACTTTTCCCCACACTCCCTTCACAGAGGTCATTTCGTATATTTATGATATGTTTGGATTCATGTGTCACCTTCTGCGTTCCATCCTGGGACGCCGACTTCCTAAATGACTTTTAAAATTAGCATAATTCAGCCAGGCACAGTGGCTCACGCCTGTAATCCCAGCACTTTGGGAGGCTGAGGTGGGCAGATCACTTGCGGTCAGGCGTTCAAGACCAGCCTGGCCAACATGGTGAAACCCCATCTCTACTAAAAACACAGAAATTAGCCAGGCACTGTGGCGGGCACCTGTTATCCCAGCTACTCAGGAGGCTGAGGCAGGAAAATCACTTGAACCCTGGAGGTGGAGGTTGCCGTGAGCCAAGATCACACCACTGCAGTCCAGCCTGGGTGACAGAATGAGACTCCGTCTAAAAAAAAAATAGCATAATTAAGTTTTAATTATTTGTGCTGTAAGGTTCTGTGGATTTTGTCAAACGCATAGTACCATGTATCCACCACTGCCATATCATACAGAATAATTCCACTGCCCTAAAACAATTCCATGTTTCCCCTGTTCAGCCTCCTCCTGACCCCCAGCCCCTGGCAGCCCCTGACCTGTTTACTGCCTCTGTGGTTCTGCCTTCTCCACACTGTCATAGAGTCGGAATTAAATCGTATACAGCCTTTCCAGATTGGCTTCTTTTGCTTACCAGAACGTGGCTTAATGCCCCATTCCTTTTGCCAAATAGTTTTCCACCGTCAAGATAGACCACCGTTTACCCACTGAAGGACAGCCTGGTTGTATCCAAGTTTTGGTGATTATGGATAAAGCTGCAACAGACATTTGTGTGCTACTGTTTTTGTGTGTGTGTGTGTGTGTGTGTGTGTGTGTGTGTGTGTGTGTGTTTTTGAGATAGAGTCTCTCTGTCGCCCAGGCTGGAGTGCAGTGGCGCAATCTCAGGTCACTGCAACCTCCGCCCCCTGGGTTCACAGGTTCAAGCAATTCTATTGTCTCCGCCTTCAGAGTAGCTAAGCCAGGCATCTGCCACCACGCCTGGCTAATTTTTGTATTTTTAGTGGAGATGGGTTTTCGCCATGTTGGCCAGGCTGGTCTCGAACTCGTGACCTCAAGTGATCTGCCCGCCTTGGCCTCCCAAAGTGCTGGGATTACAGGCATGAGCCACCGTGCCTGGCCTTGTGTGCTAGTTTTTGTGTGCACATAAGTTTCATATCAACTGAGTACATCTGCAGGAACATGATTGCTGGGTTGTATGATAGGATTAATCTTGTTAACTTTGTAAGAAACTGCCAAACTGTCTTGCAAAGTGGCTATTCCATGCTGTACTCCCACCAGCAACGATAGTTTCTCTTACCTCACAACCTTCTCAGCACTTGGTATTGTCCGTTTTTTGAATTTGAGCCATCCTAATATATATGTTGTGCTTTTTGTTTTGATTTGTGACAGTATCTTTTTAATTCTTGTATCACCAACATGAAGCATAGTAACTAACAGGAAATAGCCACTTGATGATTTCTTACTGTTATGTATTTGTTATGTTGAAGGAATGAACTGGGGTAATTTTGTCAAATTGCCAAATGACTTGACTGTGCCCCCGGTTTCTGGGTTTCTCCTCCCTGAGAATGATACTCTTAGACCCTGACAGTGGGTCTTCCACACACACAAAATCCCTTGTGTTGACTATTAGTGAGATACAGGTTGAGCATCCCAAACCCAAAAATCCAAACTCGGAAATGCTGCAAAATTCAGAGCTTTTGAACACTGACATGACGCTCCAAGTAGGAATTCCACCCCTAACCTCATGCAAGAGGTCACAGTCGAAACGCAGATACACAACACGGATTATTCAGTGTCTCCCAGGGACAGAAGACCCTCCCAGCCTCCTTCAGCTGCAATACAACCTTTCCACATACACCCAGATTTTTCCCCTACACAGGCACACGCCTCTCCAGACCACACACACACCAGCAGCAGGTTCCCCACGATGCCCCACACGGTGCCCTGACCTCCATGCTTACTCACAGTTTCTTTGCTTGTTCTCTGCTTTGTTGTGTAAAGATAATGTTGAAAACATCAAAAAGGCCTGCAGATGCCCTGTGGGTAACAGTGATAAGAAAAAGAGGAAGCATTTGTGTTTTTCTGTAGCCCAGAAAGCCAAGAATGACTGCCACGCATGACCTGAAGAAGCAGAAGGATAAAAGGTTGAAACACCAAAAGCCATGAACAGAAGTTGGTGAAAAATTGAAAAATGAGGCCGGGCACGGTGGCTCATGCCTGTAATCCCAGCACTTTGGGAGGCCAATGAGGGAGGATCACTTGAGCCCAGGAGTTCGAGACCAGCCTGGGCAACATGGTTGAGACCTCGTCTCTACAAAAAATACAAAAATTAGCCAGGTGTGGTGGCACACACCCATAGTCTCAGCTACTCAGGAGGCTACAGTGAGCCGTGATCACACCACTGCACTCCAGCCCAGGTGACAGAGCGGAAACCCTGTCTCAAAAAAAAAGGCCGGGTGTGGTGGCTCATGCCTGTAATCCCAGCACTTTGGGAGGCCAAGGTGGGCAGATCACCAGGTCAGGAGATCAAGACCATCCTAGCTAACACGGTGAAACCCCGTCTCTGCTAAAATATAAAAAATTAGCCGGGTGTAGTGTCACACACCTGTAGTCCCAGCTACTTGGGAGGCTGAGGCAGGAGAATTGCTTGAACCCAGGAGGCAGAGGTCGCAGTGAGCCAAGATCGCGCCACTGCCCTCTATCCTGGTGACAGTGTGAGACCCCGTCTCCAAAAAAAAAAAAAAGTGTCCAGTAACCCTTTAATCCAAACACAGCATAGTAGGTGGGGATTGAAAGCCTGTTGTTACCGTTTAGCAGCCGATCCAGGTGTTCTCATGACACAGCTGTGCTGCTTAATTACTCTGAACATGGTATTTTCCACTGTATGAATGGCCCGTCATATTTATTACTGTTAAGCACTTATGTGTGAATAAGTGTAGGAAAAGGATTGCTTATCAGTAGCAAATTCAGAGTCAGAAATGATGGTGACGCCAAGCCACAGATCAGCCACATGGGTGAGAGATAGACACCTTTGCTTTCTGATGGTTCATTGTACACAACTGTGTTTCATACACAAAATTATTATTATTATTATTATTAGAGATGGATTCTAGCTCTGTTGCCCAGGCTGGAGTACAGTGCTGTGATCTTGGCTCATTGCAACCCCTCCCTCCCGGGTTCAAGCGATTCTCCTGCTTCAGCCTCCCAATTAGCTGGATGACAGGTGTGAGCCACCATGCCTGGCTAATTTTTTTTTTTTTTTCTGAGACAGAGTTTCACTCTTGCCCAGGCTAGAGTGAAGTGGCATGATCTCCGCTTGCTGCAACCTCCATCCACCTCCCACCCCCGGTTCAAGCAATTCTTCTGCCTCAGCCTCCCAAGTAGCTGGGATTACAGGTGCACCACCACACCCAGCTAATTTTTGTATTTTTAGTAGAGACGGGGTTTCGCCATGTTGGCCAGGCTGGTTTTGAACTCCTGACCTCAGGTGATTCACCCGCCTCGGCTGTTGAAAGTGCTACGATTACAGGAGTGAGCCACCACGCCCAGCCTAATTTTTATATTTTTATAGAGATGAGGTTTCACCATGTTGGCCAGGCTGGTCTCACACTCCTGACCTCGAGTGATCCACCTGCCTCGGTCTCCCAAAGTGCTGGGATTACAGGTGTGAGCCACTGTACTCAGCCACAAAATTATTTTTAAATGTTATATTTACCTTCAGGCTATGTGTATGGGGTATATATGAAACATAAGTGAATTTCATGTTTAGACTTGGGTCCCATCCCCAAGATATCTCATTGTGTAGATGCAGATATTCCAAAGTCTGGAAACATCCGAAATCTGAAACACATCTGGTCCCGAGCATTTTGGATAAGGGATCTGCAGCCCATACTGCATTTTCAAAGGCTTTTTCAGCCACGGGGAATGCTTCCAGTCCTCCTCTGTTGCTCCCTTCCACAAACATCCAGCTCAACGAGTATTCTATTCATCAGAAGCAGAATTAAAGATCAGACCCTATGCTCTTTTTTTTTTTTTTTTTTTTTTTGAGACAGAGTCTGCCTCTGTCACCCAGGCTGGAGTGCAGTGGCGCTATCTCGGCTCACTGCAACCTTTGCCTCCTGGGTTCAAGTGATTCTCCGGCCTCAGCCTCCCAAGTGGCTGGGATTACAGGCGCCCGCCACCACGCCTGGCTAATTTCTGTATTTCTAGTAGAGATGAGGTTTCCCCCATGTTGGTCAGGCTGGTCTCAAACTCCTGACCTCGTGATCCATCCACCTCGGCCTCCCAGGGTGTTGGGATTACAGACATGAGCCACCGTGCCCAGCGCCTTATACGATTTCTGCAGACAACATAGGCAGAGGCCGAGAGAGTCAGAGAACACGTTTGAGCCTGGGTCCCTGTCTTAGTGAATAGAAGATCTCGAGCAGCAAGTTCCTCCACCTCTCTGGGTCTTTTATCTTCTTCATCTGTAAAATGGATATATAAGAGTGGTACTTACCTCATAGACTATTGTAAGAATTAAACAGGGTACTCTATGTACAGACTTAGCACAGTGCTTCCATGTAATAGTGTTGGACAAATATTAGCTATTAAAATATCCTCACCATTTAAACTTTAAAAATAAAAAATCTGTGCCCAGGCTGCCGTGCAGTAGCATGGCTCACTGCAACCTTGAACTCCTGGGCCCAGAAGGTCCTCCTGCCTCAGCCTCATGAGTAGCGAGGACTATAGGCATGTGTCACCAGGCCAGTTTTTATAGAAATGGGACTCGCTGTGTTGCCCAGGCTTGTCTTGAACTCCTGGGCTCAAGTGATCCATCCTCCTCAGCCTCCCAAAGTGCTGGGATTACAAGTGTGTGCCATTGCACCCGGCTTCCCCGTTTCAACTTTCAAAGCTAATCATGCTGTGTGGTATGAGGTTGAGGGGAAAAAGGGATGCCCCAAATTAATGAAACTAAATCTTCCAGATGCTTTCGCCAGAGCCGTGCGTGTTCTGTGTTCTTTCTGCGGTCCCATCCTGGGTATGACAGTGAATTTTAGGCTGGGCTGTGCCTTCGGCTGTGCAGGGCCTCCTGCTTAGAGGCCCTTTGTCTGACCTTTGGTGACACAGCAGTAGCAGCGCTCAGGGTGTGTAGTGGGCGTGTGGGTGGCCAGGGCAAGCCCTGCACATGTGCCTCGAGGAGCATTGGCTGGCCTGGGTGAGCCCACCCATTTGTGAGTTGCTGAGGCCACCGTGCCTGCGGCCGGCGTCCTGGCGTGGCTGAGCCGGGCCATCTGCTGCCTTGTGGTCTCTGCCTCTGCCTTTCCAACTCTCACTTGTCCTCCTTCTCCCGCGTGAAGAGGGGGAGGGGAGGAGTTGGGAACACGTTGTCCTCATGCTCGGCTTCTGGCTGGCAGTCATGATGGGGGACAGGGAACCTGTGCTGCTCACAGGTGTCAGGAGGGGCTTCCTGGGCCATGCTTGGGAGGAGCTGGGAAGCTGGCGTATGTGTGGGGGGCAGAGCCCTCTGCCACACAGGTTTCGGAAATCCTTTTGCAGACGGCAGTGAGAACTTGAGACTTCAGTGAGAGTGTTGTCAGCCTGGCGTTAGGTGTTGAAGAGCTGGGTCGGGAAGTTGCCCACCCAAGAGGCAACTTGAGCCACGTAAAAGTAGTAGGGTGTGGTTTATGGGGTGTCGGGTCTTGCGTGTGCCTCTGGGCCTTTGGGTAAAGATGGGGTGCACCCGTGAGAGCAGTGGTAGATCAGGTCTGTGAGCCACCCTTACTCCCGGGGAATGGCTCAGAGGACTGGTGGGCGTGAGGCATGACCCTGGTTTCTTGCCGTGCGGTCTAGGAACAGGGACTTCTGACTTCCCATCAGCTCTCCTCTTTGAAAGCACCCTTGACCCTGAACGACTTTGCATGTCTGTAATTTGAATGTCGTGTGGTTACAGGACCCGGTCAGCCCAAGGAGCGGGGGTCCAGCAGCTCTGCGGAGGCATCTGGAACAGAGGAGGAGGAGGAAGTGCCCAGTTTCACCATGGGGCGATGACAATGTTTGCCACAGCCTCTGCCTGGAACCTGGCTCGTGCTGTGACCAGAAGGGAAAGGCGGCTGTTTGGCTCTTTCTCCCCCGCAAGGACCCGCTGACCCGCTGGATGGAGAGCAAAGGAGACCCCTCCCGAGCCGCTCACAGTCCTGCATTTGGCAGGTTTGGGAGCCTGAGGGGCCATCTCCCTGACACTCAGAGGCACTGCCTTGCAGACACCATCCGTGCTCCTGGTAAAGGGGGACAGAGAGCCTCACCTTGCCACATATTTGAACAGTGATGAGTTTGGGGCTGGTTTCTGGGAAGGGAATGTTTATTTAGTAAAGAGCAGAACACCCTTGCGTTTTGTTGGGACATGTGGACCGTGAGTCACAAACACTCTGGAGAAGGCTGAGATGCCACCATTCCCACGGGGACTGAAGACACATTACGTGGACCTGGTCCCAGGCTCAGTGAGGAGATGGCCTCGGCTGTGGGGCTGGTCCATGTTGCCCACTCACTCCAGTGGGAAGTGGGGACCACGCCATAGAGGGTCTGCTCCCACTGCAGCTCCCGGTGCTCTCGTGTTCTGGGAAGGCCTGGGTGTGTGCACAAGGAGGCCCGGGCCAGGGACTTCACCAGGGGCTGGGTCACAAGGGCACAGGGTGTGTGGAAAGCACTGTGGGGGAAGAGCCGGTCACCGGAGAGTGAGCAGGCAGAGACTCCAAGCTGGGCTGAGCCAGAGCAGAAGGCGAGGGATTACCAGCCGGACGGGGGTTCTCTCGCCAACAGCTGCGTTTTCATCCCGAAGTGGAAGGGGGTCTCAACAGAACGGGCTGAGAGAGGCGGGACTGGGTCAAGTGGGTGGAGCTCCTCCTTGCATGACTGCAACTGTCGGGGCTTTCCGCCGGCTCACAGCAGTTGGGGCCAGCGGGGAGAAGAGAGGCGGAACTGCTGTGTCCTCAGGTGGCGCAGCCTCAGACTGGCATCCAGGCACTGGGCCCGTGCAGAGAAGGCACCTGCAGAGAGCAGGGCAGCCCGGCGCAGGGGCGTGCACCTAGAATCCCAGCTACTCGGAAGGCCAAGGCAGGAGGACCACTTGAGTCCAGGGATTCAAGGCCAACCTGGGCAATAGAGCGAGACCCTGTCTCTTAAAAAACGATGATGATGATGAACACAGAGGACAGGGCACTGTGCTGGGAGCCAGGGGGCCTGGGAGGAGCCGAGACCAGCCTTTTACCTCGGGGTTTTGAGGCCAACAGGGACGACAGAGACAGTTTCTAGTTAGAGCCTTGGCTCCATTTTTGGATGATTTAGCCCCGAGTTCCTGAGTCTATTTCATGCCCCTTACATACTTTGATAGAACTAAGGAAATAGTGGTTTTGAGTGAAGGGAAAGGAAACCCAGAAACATTTTACGTTGCTTTTACGTCTGTAGTGTAGATTGCCCCGGCCCCTCTCTGAGCCCTGTAGCATCTGTGATAGCTTCTGTCCCTTCATCGGTTCATGTCACAGGGATTTTCTTTCCCAGGAAGCGGACACGGAGAGTCAGCCCTAATAAATGAGCACATGCCCTGGCTGTACATTTTGAAACCTGTTTTTCTCTGTCTGGGACTGGCTGGTTTGCGTTTCGGTTTTAGTTCTCCTATCTTTGGACTGTTGGTTTCCATCCCTCTCCCCGCCCCCACATGTGTCACAGCCCCTGCCCTGAGTCTGCAACCTGGAGCTTGTGGGCCGCCTCAGTGCTGCGGAGGGTGCTGGGGCTTGGAGCCTGATGACCTGGCTTTGAATCCTGCCCCTGCCTCTGGTAAGCCAGGGGACTGTCAGCAAGTCCCTTCCTGCCTCTGCCAGCTCACTGGGCCAAGAGAGACAGTTGCCACAGGTGTGTGTTGGGTGGGTGGGCACATGGCGACACAGCAGGATGCCAGGTTGCGGTGGGCTTCACCCCCACGGGGTGCAGGAGATGATATTTAGGCAGGACATGTCCTGTAGCCATTTCTGGCCATTAGTACTAGGTCATCAGGACCTTAAGTTGAGAGATTCTTTCTTCCAGGGCATCACTTATTTAGGAAAAGAAGAACAAACAGATGTCATCATTGAGAAAGGATTGGGTGATACTGAGAGCCCCTGCCCTCCCCCCCACAAAAAAAAACCACCATTAGGGGAGAATCGTGAAGTAATGTCCCTCATTGCTCATGGGTGGGAAGGAGTCTGGAACTGAACACAGAGGTGTAGGTAACAGAATCGTCTCAAACAAACTCACACACAAGAATTCTTATGGCCAGGCGTGGTGAGCTGATGCCTGTAATCCCAGCACTTTGGAAGGCCGAGGCAGGAGGATCGCTTGAGCCCAGGAGTTTGAGACCAGCCTTGGCAACACAGTGAGACCCCATCTCTACAAAAAATTTTAAAATTATCTGGGTGTGATGGTGCGCACCTATAGTCCCAGCTACTTGGGAAGCTGAGGTAGGAGGATCCCTTGAGCCGAGGAGTTGAAGGCTGCAGTGAGCCGTGATCACTCCAGTGCACTCCAGCTTGGGTAACACAGTGAGACCCTGTCTCAAAAACAAATATATCTAGGTTCCCTGGTGATGCCCCTGTAATTCTGCATCATTTACGATTCATGCCCAAATAGACATTTAAACCGGTATTTTACTGTTTAAACAGGAGATTCTACTACAGAACCCGCCCCTTTAATTAGTTAACTTCGAGACAAGGGCTTGCTGTGTCGCCCCGGCTGCAGTGCAGTGGCGCCATCATTGCACACTGCAGCCTCCAACTCCTGGGCTCAAGCATTCCTCCCACCTCAGCCTCCCAAGTAGCTAGGACTACAGGCATTCACCACCATGCCAGCCTAATTTTTGTTTGTTTTTGAAACAAGGTCTGGCGCTTTTGCCCAGGCTGGGGTGCAGTGGCGTGATCTCGGCTCACTGCAACCTCCACCTCTCGGGCTCAAGCCATTCTTACACCTCATCCTCCCAAGTAGCTGGGACTACAGGCGTGCACCACCATGCCTGGCTAATTTTTGTATTTTTTGTGGAGACGGGGTTTTGCCATCTTGCACTGGTCTCCACCTCCTAAGCTCAAACAACCCTCCCACCTCAGCCTCCCAAAGTGCTGGGATTATAAGTGTACACCACCGAGCCCTGCCCTGTTACTATTTTAAATTTATTTCCCTGTTTCCAACATTTATATTTTGGTAAAAAACAAAAACGACATTAAAATTGAGTTAGAGGAGTGTTCTACTAACTCTTGGAAATAGAACTCAGGTCAATTCTTTTTCATTCGTGGTGGAGACACGTGTTTTCTCCTTCTCCCTCTTGGAAGTTAATTTCTGTTTACTATTTGGTGTACTTGACTAAAGTTAGCTACGATTACCATATATTAACATATATTTCAGTAGAGAGAACACTCTTGGAAATTAACCTGGAGCGAGTTCCAGGAGGCCATTTCTTGTTTTCTTACTCCACAGAATGTCACAAATCCATTGGGTGTGGTGGCTCTTGCCTGTAACCCCAGCACTTGGGGAGGCCTAGGCGGGAGGATCACTTAAGGCCAGGAGTTCAAGACCAGCCTGAGCAACATAGTGAGACCCCACATCTCTAAATAAAAATTGAAAAGTGCACCTGGCCTAGTGGCATAGTCCTAGCTACTTCCAAGGCTGAAGTGGGAGAATCACTTGAGCCTGGGAGATCGAGGCTGCAGTGAGCCATGATTGTGCTGCCGCACTCCAGCCTGGGTAACACTAAGACCTTGTCTCAGAAGTAAAAGGCTGGATGCAGTGGCTCACACCTGTAATCCCAGCACTTTGAGAGGCCAAGGCAGGTGGATCACCTGAGGTCAGGAGTTCGAGACCAGCCTGGCCAACATGGTGAAACCCCATCTCTACTAAAAATGCAAAAATTAGCCGGGCGTGGTGGCCAGTGCCTGTAATCCCAGCTACTGGGGAGGCTGAGGCAGGAGAGTTGCTTGAACCCGGGAGGCAGAGGTTGCAGTGAGCCAAAATGATGCCACTGCACTCCAGCCTGGGCAACAAGAGTGAAACTTCATCTCAAAAAATATAGTAATAAATGAAAAAAAAAAATAGCAAATGTTTATTGAGCACCAACTAAGTGCAAAATCCAAGGGATTCCAAGGCCCATTGCTAGGCACTGGGGATGGTGGTGGACAAGACACAGTCCTTGCCTTCAGGGGGCTCCAGGTCTGAGCAGGAACAGGATTGGGGAGAGCAGCACAGCCTGCTGTGTGGGCACCTGACCCAGGCCTCTGCGAAGGCGAGCGCTGAGCTGAAGTCAGGTGGCTCAGGAGAACAAGAGTGCCCAGAAAGCGAGCTGGGGAGGGAGGAGGCGCCCTGCCATGGCCTCAGACCCTGTTAATCAGGGGACTGGAGTCTCAAAGGCCACAGGGTAGGGGCTGGAATGGAGAGACATGGGGGACCTTTGAGTTTGTGGAAGGGGACAGGGCTCCTGCCTTGCCATGCAGACCAGAGGTGATGGTGGCCTGAGTTAGTGCAGAAGCAAGTGGGGACAGGGAGAAGTAAGGGAGAGTCCAGCGATGTGGAGGTGGGAGAATTGTCACGACCCGATGGGGAGAGGACTCATGGGTGCCAGCAGCTGAGTGGGTGAGGGAACCCTTCTGAGACAGCTGACCCAGGCGGTGGGGCAGGAATGCGAGGGAAGATGACAGATTCGGCTGTGGGCCTGGTAAAGTGGAGGGCCCTAGGCATATGTGCTGGGAAGAGAGATCAAGGCTGAAGGTGATGATGGGATTGTCAGGCTGCCCTGGTCCTTGGAACTATGGGAGTAGATGAAACCAGTCGGAGGAGCAAAGAGAGGAGAGGGACCCAGACAGAACCCTGAGAATCGCATATCGAGGGGACAGAAAATGGGGGGACAAGCAGGCAGACTCACTGGAGCCAAGGAACAGGGTTTCCTGGTAGAAGGAGGGGTCCCCGATGACAGGGCTGACGGCTGAAACATCCTCTGGGTTTAGGCAGGCAGATCAGCTGAGGTCAGGAGTTGGAGACCAGCCTGGCCAACATGGCGACACCCCATCTCTCCTAAAAAATATATACAAAAATTTGATGGGCGCCTGTAATCCCAGCTACTTGGGAGGCTGAGGCAGAAGAATTGCTTGAACTCGGGAGGTGGAGGTTGCAGTGAGCCAAGATCATGCCATTGCACTCCAGCCTGAATGACGAGCGAAACTCCATCTCAAAAAGAAGAAGCTATTATAGGCCGGGCATGGTGGCTCACCCCAGTAATCTCAACATTTTGGGAGGCTGAGGCCGGCAGATCACTTGAGGCCAGGAGTTCGAGACTGGTCTGACCAACATGGTGAAACCCTGTCTCTACTAAAAATACAAAAATTAGCAAGGCATGGTGGCCCGTGCCTGTAATCCCAGTTACTTGGGAGGCTGAGGCATGAGAATCGCTTGAACTCAGGAGGTGGAGGTTACAGTGAGCCAAGATGGCACCACTGCACTCCAGCCTGGGCAACAGAGCAAGACTCTGTCTCATAAATATGATAGAGAAAGAAAGGAAAGAAAAAGGGAGGAAGGAAGGAAGGGAAGGAAGGAACGAAGGAAGGAAAGGAAGGGAGAGAAGGGAGAGAAGGGAGGGAAGGGAGGAAGGGAGGGGAAAGAAAGAAATGAAGGAAGTGAGGGAGGGAGGGAGGGAAGGAAGGGAGAGAAAGAAAAGAGAAAAGGAAGGGAGGGAGGGAAAGAAAAGCAAGCAAGCTATTCTGTGTTTGGTTAGGAAACCAACTCTGCAAAGCACTGGCAATTACGACTTGCATTTTGCTTCTGTCTGGGCATGCTGGATAAATATGCCTGTGGGGTGGCGGCGTCAGTAACGGGCACAGGAAGCTTTCTCAAGGATGAGTGAAGTCGCTGCAAGAGTGAGAATTCAACAAGCAAAGGACTCCTTTGCTGAAAGCACGTTCATCTATGATGCAAACTACTGCCATTTACAAAGTGTTTTCTTCCTGTTGTGTGTGTGTGTGTGTGTGTGTGTGTGTGTTTGAGACAGAGTCTTGCTCTCTGGCCCAGGCTGGAGTGCAATGGTGTGATCTTGGCTCACTGCAACCTCCGCCTCCCAGGTTCAAGCGATTCTTCTGCCTCAGCCTCCCCAGTAGCTGGGACTACAGGCGTGCGCTACCATGCCTGGCTAATTTTTGTATTTTTAGTAGATACGGGGTTTTACCAGTTGACCTGGCTGGTCTTGAACTCCAGGCCTCAGGTGATCAGCCTCCCAAAGTGCTGGGATTACAGGCATGAGCCACCGAGATTCATTTTACCAAGAACTCCACGTTGGAAAGCCATAACATGATTGCTTTTTGAGGACTTTACCCCTGAAATTCAAATGATCCCTCACCCATAGCCACTGATGGGGGTGGCAGGAGGAGGGCCAGTAAGGAACCCTGGGATTTGCTTATGTCCATGTTAGGGCCTAACTTGCCTTTTAGGTCAGTAACCCGGAGGGGGAAACCTGGTTTATTAGACTAAGTGTCCTCCTGGTTTCATTCTGGCTCTCAGCAGTAGCCTGTAAAAGACAACTCGAAGTGTAGATGGATTTAACCTGGCGTCCGTAACATCTACTCTTCCAATTGTCATAAAATGTGGGCTGGCTGACATGAGTGGAATTTTTCCTTCGTTTGGATAAATGTGTCACGGTCCAATGCTGTTGTGACAGATGGAAAAATCCTATGTAGGGCACGCAGCAGCCTACCCGGCATGGAGGAAGGACTCCAAGGGACCGTCTGGCACCGCCGGGCTGATAGGAACCCATCTTGTCTGTCTGTGAATTATTCATGTGCTGCACTTCCTGAAAAGAATGCTCCTGTTTGACTCCCTTGCTCGTAAAACCGCAGAGAATTCACCGTTAAGGGTGAGAGGCTCCCTGCAATAGGGAGTGGAAGGGGCCAGGGCACAGCAGAAACTCTTTGCTGCTGTCTGCGAACAGCATGAGAAGGACAGCACGCTGCACTGAAGTTGGGACCCCAGGGGTCTCGCTGGGTCTGTGAGTGGCAGTGCGCTCTGGGTGGCAACCCCAATTAGCTCAGTGCAAGCTCTTCATGGTGCCATCCAACACCCTGGGCAGGGGCCAAGCAAGGTGGCTCATGCCTCTATGCCCAGCACTTTGGGAGGCTGAGGTGGGAGGATCACTTGAGCCCAGGAGTTCGAGACCAGCAGAGGCAACATAGCAAGACCCATCTCAATTTTTTTTAAAAAATTTAAAAATTAGCTGGACATTGTGGCACATGCCTGTAATCCCAGTGCTTTGAGAGGCTGAGAGAGGATTGCTTGAGGCCAGGAGTTTAAGACCAGTCTGGGCAATACAGGAAGACTCTATCTCTAAAAAAGAATTTTTTTTTTTTTTTGGCCGGGCACAGTAGCTCACATGTATCATCCCAGCACTTTGGGAGGCCGAGGCAGGCAGGATCACCTGAGGTCAGGAGTTCAAGACCAGTCCGGCCAACATGGTGAAACCCCATCTCTACTAAACATACAAAAAAGTAGCCAGGCTGGTGGCGTGCACCTGTAGCTCGGAGGCTGAGACAGGAGAATCGTTTCAACCCCGGGGTCGGGGGTTGCAGTGAGCCAAGATGGCACCACTGCACTCCAGCCTGGGTGACAGGGCAAAACTCCCTCTCAAAAAACAAACAAAAACAAATTTTTTAAAAACTACCACGGTGTGGTGGCTCCTGCCTACATGTAGCCTCAGCACTTTGGGTGACTGAGGGCAGAGGATCACTCGAGCTCAGGAATTCGAGGCTGCATTGAACCGTGATCGCACCACTGCAGTCCAGCCTGGGCGACAGAGCCAGAGCCTGTCTCAAAAAAATAAAAAAAAATCCTGTGAAAACTCGGGCGTGGCCAGACGGATTCTCCCCTCCCCACCTTCCTTTCCCCTCCACTGCCCACCTGCACCCGCCCGCCCTGTCCCCACTCCCCGCCCCTCCACGCAGCCAGCGTCCAATGCTGGGCACCCCCCGAGGCTCACCCTGCCAAGCCTGGGGCTCCCCTTTTGCGCCCGGACCCAGGGGCAGGGAAAGCCCAGCTCGTGGTCTGTGGGTAGCCGGACCCCCGATGGGGCGGTGGGGGGCCTCGCCTTGACTCCCAGAGCTGGGGCCGGGGACAGGAACTGGGGCAGGAGGGATGCGCGCGTGTCGGGGTCTTCCCACCTCCCCTGCTCCTCTCCCTCGCGCGATCCCGGGGTGGTTCCAGGTGAGGCGGGGACCCCCACCCCCCCACTCTCCGAGGAGGCGCCGCCAGCCCCGCCCCTCCCGGCCCGGCGGGTGACGTGGCCGCGGCTCTCCCGCGGGCGGGTCACGTGTTGGCGGCGCCTGGTTGCCTTGGCAGCGGCTGCGGCGGCCGCGGGGGCTGGGTGGAGGCGGGGCCGGGGGACCCCGCGCGACCGGCGGAAGGAGGGAGGGGGCCGCGCTCGGCGCCCCGGCCGGGCCACTGGGCCACAGGCCACGCGGCCACGCAGTCCGAGCGGGAGCCGAGCCGGGCGGGGCGAGGGCAGCTCCGGTGAGTGTGGCGGCGCGGGGGCCTGGCGCGGGGAGCGGGGTCCCTGCGGCTGGGAGGGCCGGAATTGGACCGGGGACGCTCGGCGGGGAAGGGGACGACTGTAGGCTGCCCGGGCGCGGTCACTACCCATCCGGGGTTGGTGACCTCCACCCCGCGGGATCCCTGGCGGGGTGCGGCGCCCAGAGGATCAGGGTCGGGGGCGCAGCCGGTTCCGGACACCGGGGCGTCCCTGGGGGAGGGACAGGGATGCAGCCTAGCGCCCCTGGGAGGCCCCCTCCCAGTGCGCCTGCTGGAGAGAGACACTCGCCATTGCCGGTGCCCCAGATGCTTAGAGGAAGTCAAACTCCAAGACCGCCCTCTGGAAATGTGTCCAATAGGCCAGCCAGGAAGAAAAGCTCATCTCTAGAGAGGGGATCGCGTTATTCTACAAGACCTGTTTTCTCTGACTGCTCATTAAAGCAAAAAAAAAAAAAAGCAACCCCACAAGGTTCAGTCCCGGAGCATCCTCTAGGGTCTGTGCCACCTGACAGAAGTACAAGGCTCCATCCTGCCCCACCCCACCCCCTGCCTGGGATCCAGTGTGAGGCCCAGACTCTGTCCCTCCCCCTGGGCCACCGGGCCTGGCACACACAGTTGGCATTGGGAACATAAAGGATGAATTTGAACCCCCTCCTGGGCTGCTCCTTCGAGACCTGGAGACCTGTCTCAAGACCCAGCTCCAGGCAGACAGACATCGTTTCCTCCACAACCCCACCCACTCTGGGGACATCTGCAGGGCCTCACCGATGGGGCATGGGAGGCCTGGCGGCTCCCAGGAAGCCACCCTCAGCCCTCACTGCCCTGAGCTCTTCACCTCCACTCTCAGACCTGAGCCCAGCCCACCCTTACTGATGGGGCATCCCTCTTGTTCACCCTTCCTTCCTTTGGAGGCCACCAGGCTCTCCCTTGCGTCCCACTCCTGCCAGTCGGCCAGCCATTTCCCTGGGTTGAACTGTGGCCCCAAACCAGAATGATCTAGCAGTGCCCAGACCGTTGCACTCACCAATTTCTTCCATTCTCCTGTGGCTGGACGCCCAGTCATGCTGCCCAGACCCTCTGGCTGATTCCACAGCCCCAGGCTCCAAGTGTCTTCCACCCACATCTCCCTGCCCCCTCCACCCCCCAGGTGGCAGCCAGTCTTCCCTCCATATCTCCTGGACAAGGAGAGCCACCGCACATGTACACCTGGAGTGGCCTTCCCGTCTCTCGGAATCCTTCCATGCAGGCAGCATCTTGTCTTTGAGGAAAGGTCCCTCTTTTTTGAAATTCTTTTTAGAGGCCAGGCACAGTGGTTCATGCCTGTAATCTCAGCACTTTGAGAGGCCAAGGTGGGCGGATCACTTGAGCTCAGGAGTTCTAGACCAGCCTGGCCAACATAGCAAAACCCTGTCTCTACCAAAAATACCAAAAATTAGCCAGGTATGGTGGCACACACATGTAGTCCCAGCTACTCGGGTGGTTGAGGCAGGAGGATCGCTTGAGCCTGGGAGGTAGAATTTGCAGGGAGCTGAGATTGTGCCACTGCACTCCAGCCTGGTAACACAGCAGGACCCCATGTCAAAAAAAATTATTTTTAGAGACAGCGTCTTACTCTGTTGCCTAGGCTGGTCTCCAGCTCCTGGCCGCAGGTGATCCTCCCACCTTGGCCTCACAAAACACTGGGATTACAGGCATGAGGCACTTTGGCATGCAAAGGGCTGCTCTGTCCCCTCCCCGGTGTTACCTGCAAGCACCTTTTCCTGGCCTTGGTGTGAGGCAGCCAGTCCTCTGCTCCCTGCCCTCCATTGAAGCCTTTAGCTCAGTGGATGAGGATTGCCCCCACCTCTTTTTTTTTTTTTTTTTTTTTTTGAGATGGAGTCTCGCTCTGTTGCCCAGGCTGGAGTGCAGTGGTGTGCTCTCGGCTCACTGCAACCTCTGCCACCACACCCAGCTATTTTTTTTTTTTAAGACAGAGTCTCACTGTGTCACCCAGGCTGGAGTGCCGTGGTACGATCTCAGCTCACTGCAACCTCCGCCTCCTGGGATCAGGCAATTCTCCTGCCTCAGCCTCCTGAGTAGCTGGGATTACAGGCGCCCACCACCATGCCCAGTTACTTTTTGTATTTTTAAAAGAGACAGGTTTCCACCATGTTGTCCAGGCTAGTCTCGAACTCCTGACCTCTAGTGATCCGCCCACCTCAGCCTCCCAAAGATGACAGGTGTGAGCTACTGCTCCTGACCCACATCCCCTTACCTTGCTCCCCTACTGGGAGGCCATGAATTCTGGCCTCTTTCATCTTGGATCTTAAAGTACCAAGTGCGCTAAGCACCTGTGTGATGGAGGAGGGAGGATGGAGGGAGCAAAGGTTAGCGTCTCACCCCTCCAGTCTCTGTATACTGCGGTCATCAGACCTGCATGCTCAATTCTGTTAACTATGGGGGTGGGGGGAGAGGAAAAATGCAGTTTCCAAATTACAGCATTTTCTATTATGTGGAGCTAACCTACGGATTGCAGCGTTTCTCTGAATTCTCCCCAAGGGAAGGAACGTCCCAGGGATGGAAGTGCTTGGATGCGGTGCTGCTGGCTGCGGATGTGCGCAAGGAGATGGGATGGAGAGCCTGAGTTGGCATTCGTATAAATGACCTGGTAATTGGCATCCCCTGGCAGAAATAGCACAGAACTGTTCCCAGAGGTCTTGTTGGCCAGGGAAGGCTGTGGCTTTGTAGCCTTGTTGAGAACAAAGGGAAAGGCGACACTGTTTTCCACCTCCAGCACCTTCCTGCGTAATTTCCAAATTGGGGCATTTTCAATTATGGGGGGCTCGACTCTGGCATGGATGGACTAAGTTTGGGGCATTTCCTCAGCTGCTGACCCTGTTAAGCACTCCCCACTCCACCCGTCCACCCCAGCCACGCTCCCTGGGACCTAGAAACACGGATCTGTGTGTAACAGCCTGACATAGACTTTCCGTGGGGCCTATGTGGGCCTGGACATAGAAGTTACTCCTTTCGTTTCTTTTTTTTCTTTTCTTTTCTTTTCTTTTTTTGAGACGGAATCCTGCTCTGTCACCCACGCTGGAGTGCAGTGGCGCAATCTTGGCTCACTGCAACCTCCGCCTTCTGGGTTCAAGCGATTCTCTTGCCTCAGCCTCCCGAGTAGCCGGGATTACAGGAGCCCGCCACCACACCTGGCTAATTTTTGTATTTTTAGTGGAGACAGGGTTTCACCATGTTGGCCAGGCTGGAAAAGTCACTCTTTTTGATGCCAAGTAAACCACAAGATGCCTGTGCCCTTGAAGCACGCCCTGCAGATTAATTAGAACTGGATCCTGGCGTGTGGCCGAGCAGCCCAGCTCCTTGGGACACACGCGACCGCCAATCCCCTACTTAGTGGAGATTTAGGTTTAAATTCACAAATCTTGACAGATCTGTCCTTCTGATGTTTAATCTGTGTTAGTCAAACCAGATGTTTACCAGGTGTAAGTCCAGGCATCTCCGCCGTCTGTTTCTCCTTAAAATGTGGTCATATGAGTTGGTGGATTTCATTTTTCATCTTGCTAAAAGTTTGCCTTGTAGCTTGAATGTGGCTTTAGTTACGTAAGTCCAATATTTTTCTTAGGGTGAACTGTACTGATCAAAATTTAAGTTGAAGGCCAGGTGCGGTGGCTCACACCTGTAATCCCATCACTTTGGGAGGCTGAGGCGGGCGAATCACCTGAGCTCTGGAGTTCAAGACCAGGCTGGCCAACATGGCGAAACCCTGTCTCTACTAAAAATATAAAAATTAGCCAGGCATGGTGGCGCATGCCTGTAATCCCAGCTACTCGAGAGGCTGAGGCAGGAGAACGGCTTCAACCCAGGAGGCGGAGGTTGCAGTGAGCCGAAATTGCGCCACTTCACTCCAGCCTGGGTGACAGAGCGAGACTCTGTCTCAAAAAATAAATAAATTTAGAAAATAATAAAATGTAAGTTGGATCTGTGAAACTAGCAGCTACTTGGAAATGTTTATTCCATGGCTGGCACCTGGATGTTGGAAGAAGTCTTTCGTCTTCAGATGCATTATCTTATTCAAAAGCCCTAGAGGTGAGGCCGGGTGCAGTGGCCCACACGTGTAATCCCAGCACTTTGGGAGGTGTAAGAGGGAGGATCACTTGAGGCTAGGAGTTCAAGACCAGCCTGGGCAATATAGTGAGATTCCCGTCTCTAGGAAAAATTAAAACATTAGCAGGCATGGTCCTGTGCTTGTGGTCCTAGCTCCTCAGAAGGCTGAGGCAGAAGCTTCCCTTGAACCTAGGAGTTCGAGGCTGCAGTGAGCTGTGATCGTACCACTGCACTCCAGCCTGGGCAACAGAATGAGACTCTGTCTCTATTTTTAAAAAAAGTAGGCTGGACGCGGTGGGTCACACCTGTAATCCCAGCACTTTGGGAGGCTGAGGCAGGTGGATCACCTGAGGTCAGGAGTTCGAGACCAGCCTGGCCAACATGGTGAAACTCCATCTCTACTAGGAATACAAAAATTAGCCAGCTATGGTGGCGGGCGTCTGTAGTCCCAGGTACTTGGGAGGCTGAGGCAGGAGAATCGCTTGAAGCCGGGAGTCAGAGATTGCACCACTGCACTCCAGCCTGGGCAACTCGGCGAGACTGTCTCAAAAAAATATATCAAATAAAATAAAATAAAAATAAATAAAAAGTCCTATAGGTGGAAGTATCCCCATTCTCACGATGAAAGAGCCAGGTCAGAAAGGTCAGCTGTCATGCTCAGAATCACACAGTAGAGTCAAATCCAGGTTTCATAACTTTAGGTCCTGGAAGGCTGGGCGCAGTGGCGCATATCTGTAATCCCAGCAGTTTGGGAGGCTGAGGCAGGCGGATCACTTGAGGTCAGGAGTTCGAGACCAGCCTGGCCAACATGATGAAACCCCGTCTCTACTAAAAATACAAAAATTAGCCAGGCATGGTGGCGGACACATAATCCCAGCTACTCAGCAGACTGAAGCAGGAGAATTGCTTGAACCTAGGAGCTGGAGTTTCCAATGAGGTGAGATTGCCCCACTGCACTCCAGCCTGGACGACAGAGTGAGACACTGTCTCAAAAACAAACAAACAAAGAAACATAACTTTAGGTCCTGGGCACTTTCTAAACCCCTGGGCTCTGGCGTGGGCTGTATATGGCAGCCTCTGTAGGTTGAATGGGCTTGGAGTCTAGCTCTTCCAGGCCGCAGTAACCTAGGATGTCTGAGCATGTCTCTCTCCCACCCTTAGCCTGGCTCCCACCATGAGTGCTGAGCTCAACGTGCCTATTGACCCCTCTGCTCCTGCCTGCCCTGAGCCCGGCCACAAGGGCATGGATTACCGGGACTGGGTCCGCCGCAGCTACCTGGAACTGGTCACCTCTAACCACCACTCGGTACAGGCCCTGTCGTGGCGGAAGCTCTACCTGAGCAGGGCCAAGCTGAAGGCCTCCAGCAGGACCTCCGCCCTCCTCTCCGGCTTTGCCATGGTGAGTGTGGGCGCCAGGTGAGGAGCACACTGGTCAGATGGGCTTTGCTAACTGAGGTCCCGGGATGCCTCAGGGACCAGAGCCTTCCCTCCAGTCTCTGGCAGCCAGGATGGACCAGTAGGAAGCATCCACCCAAGTCCCAGCTGCTCTAAGAGGACGACTCTATCAGTGCGAGTGGGGGCGCTGGGAGTTGCCAGGGGCTCCCAGCTCTAGAATCTTCAGAAAGCCCACTCTGTCCTGTTCACATCAAGTATTTGCTTAGCAAGGAGGGAGGTTGGTGCGGGGTAATTATAGTAGCTCAGGTTCTGTGACTCACACCTGTAATCCCAGCACTTTGGGAGGCCAAGGTGGGAGGATAGCTTGAGGCCAGGAGTTTGAGACCAGCCTGGGCAACACAGGGAGACCCCTGTCTTTACAAAAATAAAATAAATAATTAGCCAGACGTGGTGGCGTGCACCTATAGCCCAAGCTACTTGGGAGGCTGAGGCAGGAGGATCACTTGAGTCCAGGAGGTGGAGGCCTCAATGAGTTATGTCCACACGACTGCACTCCAGCCTGGACGTCAGAGTGAGACCCCATCTCTAAAAAGAAAAAATAAAATTTATTTATTTATTTTGGCCAGGCGTGTTGGCTCACACCTGTAATCCTAACACTTTGGGAGGCCGAGGTGAGTGGATCACTTGAGATCAGGAGTTCGAGACCAGCCTGGCCAACATGGTGAAACACCGTCTCTACTAAAAGTACAAAAAAATTAGCTGGGTATGGTGGCAGGCGCCTGTAATCCCAGCTACTTGGGAGGCTGAGACACAAGAATCGCTTGAACCTGGGACGCCGGAGGTTGCAGTGAGCCAAGGTCACGCCACTATACTCCAGCTGGTCAAGAGTGAGACTTTGTCTCGAAATAAATAGATTAATTAATTAAAAAGATAAAATCAAATCAAATCGCTGCATGGTACAGGGTTTCCTGAGAAAAGGCGCCCATGTCTGCCCCGTCTCAGGCACCACCCAGAAGTTTGGAACTCTCAGGGATCTCTGAGCAGGGCCTCAGAGATTGATTGGGGTTGGATCAGTTTAGCCCAGTTAGCGATGCAGACGTTCCTGGAATCTGGCCTCCAGGGTGACAAAGGAGAGCTTTTGGCCTGGCTCCCAGCGGCCGCCTTCCTTCTGAGTCATCCCCTAGGACAAGAGTCAGTTTCCGACAAAGCTGCGGCTCTGACAAGGGGCCCATCTCCTGTTGACTCCAAAGCCGCTGACCCACACCCCTGGAGGGAATTGTCCCAGAGGTTAAGGACTCACAGTGAGGACACAACAGTGTGCTCACAGGTCCTATTGGGTGGAAGTGATTTATTTGTTTTTTGTTTTGTTTTTAGAGACAGGGTCCCACTCTGTTGCCCAGGCTGGAGAGGGCGGTGGTGTGATCATGGCTCACTGCAGCCTCTACCTCCTGAGCTCAAGCCATCCTCCTGCCTCAGTCTCCTGAGTAGCTGGAATTATAGGCACGTGCCACCATGCCTGGCTAATTTTTTTTTTTTCTTTTTTCAGAGACAAGTTCTCTGCTCTGTTGCCTAGGCTGGAGTGCGGGGGTACAATCATGGCTCACTGCAGTCTTGAACTCTCAAGTGATTTTCCCACCTCGGCCTCCCAAAGTGCTAGCATTGCACCTTGTCCAGCCTGTTTCCTTATGTGAAAACAATTATTGTTTTTCTTTTTGTTTGTTTTTGTTTTTGCTTTGAGATGGAGTCTTGCTCTGTCACCCAGGCTGGAGTGCAGTGGTGTGATTTCAGCTCACTGCAGCCTCTGCCTCCTGGATTCAAGCGATTCTCCTGCCTCAGCCTTTCGAGTAGCTGGGACTACAGGCACACGTCACCACGCCTGGCTAATTTTGATATTCTTAGTAGAGATGGGGTTTCACCATGTTGGCCAGGCTGGGCTCGAACTCCTGACCTCAGGTGATCCGCCACCCTCGGCCTCCCAAAGTGCTGGGATTACAGGCAGGAGCCACCGTGCCCGGCCTCTATTGTTTTTCTGTAGGCCGGAGCCTCAATTGTTAGATTGATGGTGCAATTTAAAAGAAAAAGCTGGCTGGGTGTGGTGGCTCATGCCTGTAATCCCAGCACTTTGGGAGGCTGAGGCGGGCAGATCACCTGGTCAGGAGTTCGAGACCAGCCTGGCCAACATGGTGACACCCCGTCTCTACTAAAAATATAAAAATTAGCAGGACGTGGCGGCAGATGCCTGTAATCCCAGCTACTCCAGAGGCTGAGACGGAGAATTGCTTGAACCCGGGAGGCGGAGGTTGCACTGAGCCGAGATTGCATCACTGCACTCCAGCCTGGGCCATAGAGCAAGACTGCATCTCAAAAAAAAAAAAAAAAAAAAAAACCCAGAGGTGGCTCTTGCTATGTTGCCCAGGCTGGTTTTTTTTTTTCTTTAATTATTGTTATTTTTTTCTTCACCTTATACCAAGGGAGAAATATTGTTGTTTCATTTTGTTTTTTTCCCCCAAGTATTTTTGACCTGTGGTTGGTTGAATCTGCAGATGTGGAACTCATAGATACAGAGCACCAGCTGCAGTGGGAAGCAAGTGAACCATCTGGCATGGAGCTGAGCCTCGGGGGAGCCACAGTGCACCTGCTTGATTAGATTAGCATAGCGCCATCCGGTCAGATCGTTCTTCACACTGCAGGGCAGCCTGGGAAAAATAAGTGACAAATACAAATCATCAGAAACTGTAGCTGAGTCGGGGCAGGGCCCTGGGAACAGGCAAAGGTACAGATTGCTGGGTAGAGTTCGCCCTTTATAGTGTGTCTTCCCTCATTAGAATTGCAAAGCTGTTCCTTTGTCTAGCAACACGTGCTTATGCCTAACCTGAAGCTTAGTTCTTGATGCGTATTCTTCCCCCAACACAGAGAACCAGTGATCCGAGGCCGCACCTCATAAAACCTCTGCATAGGCCAGGCGGGGTGGCTCACGCCTGTAATCCCAGCACTTTGGGAGGCTGAGGTGGGCGGATCACTTGAGGTCAGGAGTTCCAGATCAGCCTGGCCAACATGGGGAAACCCTGTCCCTACTAAAAATATGAAAAGGAGGGCCGGGCGCCATGGTTCATGCCTGTAATCCCAGCACTTTGGGAGGCCACGGTGAGCAGATCACTTGAGGTCAGGAGTTGGAGACCAGCCTGGCCGATCTGGTGAAACACTGTCTCTACTAAAAATACAAGAATTAGGCTGGGTGCAATGGCTCACACCTGTAATCTGAGCACTTTGGGAGGCCGAGGCGGGCAGATCACGAGGTCAGGAAATGGAGACCATCCTGGCTAACACAGTGAAACCCCATCTCTACTAAAAATACAAAAATCAGCCGTGCGTGGTGGCCCACGCCTATAGTCCCAGCTACTCGGGAGGCTGAGGCACGAGAATCACTTGAACCCGGGAGGCAAAGGTTTCAGTGAGCCAAGATCGCTCTACTGCACTCCAGCCTCTGTGGCAGAGCAGGACTCCGTCTCAAAAAACAAAAAAACAAAAATTAGCCAGGGGTGGTGGCTGGCACCTGTAACCCCAGCTTCTCGGGAGGCTGAAGTGGGAGGATCACTTGAACCCGGAAAGGGGAAGTTGGAGTGAGCCGAGAACATGCCACTGCACTCCACCCTGGGCAACAGAGAGGGAGACTCCGTCTCAAAAAAATATATATATATTAGCCGTGGTGGCGCATGCCTGTAGTCCCAGCTATTGGGGAGACTGAGGAAGGAGAATCACTTGAACCCGGGAAGCAGAGGTTGCAGTGAGCCGAGACAGCGCCACTGCACTCCAGCCTGGGCAACAGAGCAAGACTCTGTCTCAATAAAAAAAAAATTTTTAATTTAAATTAAAAAAATTCTGCATAAACACAGTGAAAAATTGCCTTCTCTTTTCTTCTTCTTCTTCTTTTTTTTTTTTTTAATAGAGATGGGGTCTCATTTTGTTGCCTGGGCTGGTCTTGAACTCCTGGGCTTAAGTGATCTCCCGCCTCAGCTTCCCAAAGTGCTGAGATCACAGGTGTAAGCCACCTCACTCAGCCCCTTTTCTCCTTTTTTTTTTTTTTTTTTTTTGAGATGGAATCTTGCACTGTCTGTCGCCCAGGCTGGAGTGCAGTGGCGCGATCTCGGCTCACTGCAAGCTCCACCTTCCGGGTTCACGCCATTCTCCTGCCTCAGCCTCCCGAGTAGCTGGGACTACAGGCGCCCGCTTTTCTCCTTTTAAGGTGGAACAAAACCACTTTTTGCAAGCCCTGCCCCCTACCTCATAATCATCTTTATTTCCTGTCTTGGAGGCCTCTGTGGTTTGTAATATTTGTCACTTGGGCCATTTCCTTTGAGGTGACCATAGCCAACCCAGGGCCACACTGAGAAAAACCACCCCTCAGCCCATGTTCCGTGTCTACTGGTTTTTGGATACGTTTCACAAGGGCCCCAACTGTATTACGGCTGAGTTGTTTTTCGGCTCTGGTCCACTAGGACTGCCATGTCTTCTTTTTTCTTTTTTGAGATGTAGTCTTGCTCTGTCTCCCAGGCTGGAGCACAATGGCACGATCTTGGCTCACTGCAACCTTTGCGTCCCGGGTTCAAGAGATTCTCCTGCCTCAGCCTCCCGAGTAGTTGGGATTACAGGCGCCCACCACCACGCCCAGCTAATTTTTGTATTTTTAGTAGAGATGGGGTTTTACCATGTTGGTCAGGCTGGTCTCGAACTCCTGACCTCAGGTGATCCGCCCACCTCGGCCTCCCAAAGTGCTGGGATTACAGGCACCCGGCCATATCTTCTTTTATCTAGGAAGTGTTCCCTCACCACTGAAAGCGAGGTGAAGAAATGAGCTGCTAAGAGGTGGCAGTTGCTGAAGGACATTATGAAATCTTCATATATATTATTTTATTTTATTTTCTACTTTATTTTTTCCCCAGACAGGATATCGCTCCATTGCCCAGGCTGGGGTGCAGTGGTACATTCATAGCTCACTGCAGCCTCTAACTCCGGGGCCCAGCCTTGTGAGTTATTTTTTTATTTTATTTTATTTTATTTTATTTTATTTTATTTTATTTTATTTATTTTTTTGTGGCAGGGTCTCACTCTGTCTCCCAGGCTGGAGTGCAGTGGCATGATCTCAGCTCACTGAAACCTCTGCCCGCCGGATTCAAGCGATTCTCCTGCCTCAGCCTCCCGAGTAGCTGGGATTACAGGCACGAGCCACCATGCCCGGTTCATTTTTGTATTTTTCACAGAGAAAGAGTTTTGCCATATTGGCCAGGCTGGTCTCCAACTCCTGACCTCAAGTGATCCGCCCCCCCGCCCCCCACCCTCCAGCCTCTTAAAGTGCTGGGATTACAGGCATGAGCCACCGCACCTGGCCTGAGTTTTGTTGTTTTTTTTTCTTTAAACAGGGATGGCTTAGGTCTAGGAGGGAAACAGTGGAAACAGTGGGTAGAAGAACCTTCCCCAGGCTTCTTCTTCTTTTTTTTTTTTTTTTGAGACAGAGTCCTGCTCTGTTACCTAGGCTGGAGTGCAGTGGCATGATCTCCATTCACTGCAACCTCTGCTTCCTGGGTTCAAGTGATTCTCTTGCCTCAGCTTCCTGAGTAGCTGGGATTACAGATGCCCACCACCACGTCCAGCTAATTTTTTGTATTTTTAGTAAAGACGGGGTTTCACCATGCGGGCCAGGCTGGTCTTGAACTCCTGACCTCAAGTGATCCACCCACCTCGGCCTCCCAAAGTGCTGGGATTACAGGCGTGAGCCACCGCGCCTGGCTGACCTCACATTTCAAGACACCAAGCAGAGCCTGCCGTTCCTTGGTTTGTTCGTTTTAGACTATACCTGCTGTAACCTCTGACTATGGTTGATGATTTTGCTTCCTTAGCAGACCCAGCCATGCCTCCTTTCCACAGCTTCCCTCCTCACCCTCGGCCTCACTTCCGTCACCTTTCCTGAGCTTTAGAGATGCCGGCTCTCACTGGGCTTTTGGCCTCTGCTGAGGAGGCACCATGTGGTCTGTCTGAGGCCGTCCAGGTGTGCAGCTCTGAGTCTGGGGGCTCTCCGCACTTTCAGTTGTTCTGTTTTAAAAGGTCAGTTTCCGTTTTTTGTTTTTTGTTTTTGTCAAGATGGGCTCTCACTATGTTGCCCAGGCTGGTCTCAAACTCCTGGGCTCAAGCGATCCTCCTGCCTCTGCCTCCCAAAGTGCTGGGATTACAGGCATGAATCATCGTGCCTGGTCAGTTTTTACCTTTTGAAAGGTCAGTTTCCTTTTTTTGTAGAGACGAGGTCTCACTCTGTCACCCGGGGTGAAGTGTAGTGGTGTGATCATAGCTCACTGCAGCCTGTTATCTCCCGGGTTCAAGCGATCCTCCCACCTCAGTCTCCTCAGTAGCTGGGACTACAGGCATGTGCCACCATGCCCGGCTAATTTTGTATTTTTTATAGAGACAGGGTCTCCTTCTGTCCCCCAGGCTGGAGTGCAGTGGTGCGATTGGGGCTCCCAGCAGCCTGGAATTCCTGGCCTCAAGTGATCTTCCTGCCTCAACCTCCCAAACCACTGGGATTACAGGCATGAACCATTGTACCCAGCCAGTTTTTCACTTCTTTGTTTCCTTCCTTCCTTCCTCCCTCCCTCCCTCCCTTTTCTCTTTCTTTTCTTTCTTTTCCTTCTTTCTTTTTCTTTTCTTTCTCTCTCTTTCTCTCTCTCTCTCTTTCTCTCTCTTTCTTTCTTTCCTTTCTTTTCTTTCTTTAACTTTCGTGGCTTGTTTTGTTTTGAGACAGAGTCTCACTGTGTCACCCAGGCTGGAGTGCAGTGGTGAAATCTTGCCTCACTGCAACCTCCACCTCCCAGGTTCAAGTGATTCTCCTGCCTCAGCCTCCCGAGTAGCTGGGATTACAGGTGCCTGCCACCATGCCCGGCTGCTTTTTGTATTTTTAGTAGAGACAGGGTTTCACCATGTTGGCCAGGCTGGTCTCCAGCTCCTGGCCTCAAGTGATCCACCAGCCTTGGCCTCTCAAAGTGCTGGGATTATAGGCGTGAGCCACCACACTGGCCTCTTCTGTACTGTTGAGATGTTTTTCTCAGTGCAGTCTTCTTTAGATAATTAGAACAAAGGAAAATGTGAAACATTTGATCAGTGAGGAGGTTGCCCTCTGGTCTTCCAGGGCCCAGAACATGGGTGAGTCCTGCCAGCAGGCAAGCCCATGGCTACCCTGTCTCCCGAACCTGGCCCAGCCCCTGCTCTGCCTGGTAGGTGGCCCTGGTGGGGCCATACCTTGCCCTCTCCACACCCAGCACCACTCGTCTGCTGTCCCCGCAGGTGGCCATGGTGGAGGTGCAGCTGGAGACGCAGTACCAGTACCCGCGGCCACTGCTGATTGCCTTCAGCGCCTGCACCACGGTGCTGGTGGCCGTGCACCTGTTCGCCCTCCTCATCAGCACCTGCATCCTGCCCAACGTGGAGGCCGTGAGCAACATCCACAACCTGAACTCCATCAGCGAGTCCCCGCACGAGCGCATGCACCCCTACATCGAGCTGGCCTGGGGCTTCTCCACCGTGCTCGGCATCCTACTCTTCCTGGCCGAGGTGGTGCTGCTCTGCTGGATCAAGTTCCTCCCCGTGGATGCCCGGCGCCAGCCTGGCCCCCCACCTGGCCCTGGGAGTCACACGGGCTGGCAGGCCGCCCTGGTGTCCACCATCATCATGGTGCCCGTGGGCCTCATCTTCGTGGTCTTCACCATCCACTTCTACCGCTCCCTGGTGCGCCACAAAACGGAGCGCCACAACCGCGAGATCGAGGAGCTCCACAAGCTCAAGGTCCAGCTGGACGGGCATGAGCGCAGCCTGCAGGTCTTGTGAGGGGCCGAGGGCCGGGGCTGGGAGCGGCCCTGTGCCCAGGAGTCCGCAGAGGTGGGGATTTGTCAGATGCAGACATTTTGCAAGGCTGCTGGGTAGTTCAAGACCAAAGTTTTCCTCTTGTCTTAATACCATAAGGACTGGATGACTTCTCCTGAGATAGAACCGTTTGGTTCAATGAGGGACTGTGTTGCTAAGAGCATTGGGGGCAAAGCCAGGCTGGTTCCTTGGCCTCGGGGTTTCCTGGGTCGGGGACACGGTGAAGAGGCTCCAGCGGGACCTGCCCATCAGTCCTGGGCCAGGAGGGGCTCCAAGCAGCACCCAGCAGTCCGGGGGAGTCTCAGACCCGGCATGCGTGGCTGGCAGACCTGGGAGAGCCAGGGCAGGGTTTTGCGTTCAGAGAAGGATTGCCCCAGAGACCCGTGGTGGACTTCATGGGTGCTGAGTGGCCCGTGTGACAGTGATGACACGAAGGCTTCGGCGTTTGAGTGGGTGCAGGTGCATGCCAGGGCTTGGTGCTTCCCTGCCTGGCCCTGGAGGGAGCTGGGTGGCCTGGCTTCCGGGGAAGACAGGAGCCAGGACACACATCAGCCCAGCAGGTGTGGGGGTTGCTGCAGCCCTCGGCAGTGGGGTCAGGCCCTGGGGGATGTTTCCAATGGTGGGCAGCCTGGCCAGGCCGGAGGAGACATGTTCACGGGCATCTATCAGATGCCCCCTTGAGGAGGCTGAGTTATTTGAGGGCTGCTGCAAAGTACGCTAGGCTCAAATTCTCTTTTCCCAGCCAGAGCCCTGGCCACACGGACTCAGTGGGGCCACCGGGGTGGGGAAAGGACCCCTCCCCCACCCCCCGCAGCCACTGGCCTCCAGCTCTTGGCCACAGAATGGCCTCTAAGGCTGACTCAGCCGCTCCCTTGGGCTGTGGCAGCAGGAGGCGGGGGCTCTGGCTTAGGCCCCGGAGCCTGTGCAGCTTGCCCGTGGCCCTAGGCAGCGAGGGGACAGCCTGGGGGACTTCCTGCCTAGGCAAGGTCATTGGCCGGGCCTGGCCTGTGGATAGTGGGGCCAGGGGCCGGCCCAGGCCAAATGAGTGCCCTCCTTGTTATGACACCAAGTGACTACAAGGGAGGCAAGACCCCTCCAGGCCTCTCAGCCGACACTGGGTCCCACCACACACAATGACTGTGCTGTGCAGTGCAGGTTCTGGCCTTTTCCTTGAAGGCATCTGGTAGACCTGAAGCCACGCTCTCGGGCCGCACATGCACGCTGCAGCACCAGCTGCCCTGAGCTGCTTGTACAACCAACCACCTTTCCCCTCTTCTCCAGCTGTAACCTGGAGAGTCAGCCATGCCTTGTCTTTTGTTCTCATAAATAGTCACTGGGGCCGGGCGCAGTGACTCACGCCTGTAATCCCAGCACTTTGGGAGGCCGAGGTGGGCGGATCACTTGAGGTCAGGAGTTCGAGACCAGCCTGGCCAACATGGTGAAACCCTGTCTCTACTAAAAAAATACAGAAAATTAGCCGGGCGTGGTGGTGGGCGCCTGTAGCCCCAGCTACTTGGGAGGCTGAGGCGGGAGAATGGCAATGGCGTGAACCCGGGAGGCAGAGCTTGCAGTGAGCTGAGATGGCGCCACTGCACTCCAGCCTGGGCGACAGAGCCAGACTCCATCTCAAAAAAAAAAAAAAATTAGCCGGGCGTGATGGCGGGCACCTGTAGTCCCAGCTACTCAGGAGGCTGAGGCAAGAGAATCACTTGAACCCAGGAGGCAGAGGTTGCAGTGAGCTGAGATCACGCCATTGCACTACAGCCTGGGCAACAAGAGCGAAACTTTGTCTAAAAAAAAAAAAAAAAAAAAAAAATCACTGGGCTTCTTCATGCTCAGATCACATCTCTTGTAAAAGCTTAAGCTCTCTCCGGGGTCTGGGTTGGCCGTGCTGTGGAATTCTGGGTGGCCTGGCTGGGGTCTCTGGAAATGTGGCTGCAGCAGAGAACAGAGACCCTGACACGCAGTTTTCCGTGCTGAGGGGCCCTAGGGGAGTCACACCAAGGGTCCCCACGAGAAAGTTGTGGCATCCCCGGGGGCCGGAGAAGAGCCCCGTGTCTTCTGAGGGGTTCGTCCTTTGTGTCCCCTGCAGACATTTGTCTGTGACCTTTGCCCTCCAGCATGTATGTACTTTCCTGCAGCCTGTAGAAACGCCTCTTACGGTTTAATATGTGTTCGCTTTGCTAAAGAATATCAACATCGGCCAGGCGAGGTGGGGCACGCCTGTCATCCCAGCACTTTGGGAGGCTGAGGTGGGAGGATCACGTGGGCCCAGGGTGCAGTGCAAGACCAGCCTGGGCAACATAGCGAGACCCCATCTCTAAAAAAATTATTTTAAATTAGCCAGGCCGGGTGCAATGGCTCGCGCCCGTAATCTTAGCACTCTGGGAGGCCGAGGCAGGCAGATCACTTGAGATCAGGACTTTAAGACCAGCCTCGGCAACAACATGGTGAAACCATCTCTAGCAAAAATACAAAAAATTAGCCGGGTATGGTGGCGGGTACCTGTAATCCCAGCTACTCAGGAGGCTGAGGCAAGAGAATCGCTTGAACGCAGGAGGCAGAGGTTGCAGTGAGCTGAGATCGTGCCACTGCACTCCAGCCTGGACAACAGAGCAAAACTCTGTCTCAAAAAATAATAAATAAAAATAAATTAGCTGGGCCTGGTGGTGCATGCCTGTAGTTCCAGCTACTTGGGAGGCTGAGGTGGGAGGATTGCTTGAGCCTGGGAAGTAGAGGCTGCAGTGAACTATGACTGTGCTAGTGGCCGGGCGCAGTGGCTCACGCCTATAATCCCAGCACTTTGGGAGGCCAAAGCAGGTGGATCACTTGAGGTCAGGAGTTCGAGACCAGCCTGGCCAACATGGTGAAACTCTGTGTCTACTAAAAATACAAAAAATTAGCTGAGCGTGGTGGCGCGTGCCTGTAGTCCCAGCTACTTGGGAGGCTGAGGCAGGAGAATCGCTTGAACCCAGAAGGCAGAGGTAGCGGTGAGCCAAGATGGTGCCACTGCACTCCAGCCTGGGCGACAGAGGGTGACTCCTCAAAAAAAAGAAAAATAGCTAAAATATGATTGTGCCACTGCACTCCAGCCTGGGTGACAGAGTGAGACCCTGTCTCTAAAAAAAAAAAGAAAAGAAAGAAAAAAGAATGTCAGCATGTCAGCGTTCCTCCAAGGAGTGGCTTTGGGTCAAGAAGACAGGCTGGCTCTCCTAAACAAACGGCTCCCCACGGCTGGGAGAGGCAGCAGGCCCTTACTCTGGCCTGAGTCTTTTGGGAGGGGCCCTGCTGGGCCTTCTCCTGCCGCCTACCTTCCTGGACCATCTGTGCCCCTGCCCACGCAGTACCACACTCCCCAGACTGTGGAACGCATCTCCAGTGCCATCTGGGGGCCAGTTACTGTACCTGGTCCCCAGGCAGAGCTCTTGGCCTGGCAGCATCCAGGCAGGTATTAAGTGCCCAGTGATGGTGGCACATGGGTGGGGACGGAGCCACATCCAAGTCTAGCCCTCTGATTAGGAGGATGACAGTCTTGGAATTTCTTGTTCTCTTTCTCCTAGGGTTCTCGTTCTCCCAGCTCCAGCCTTTCTAGTTTCGAGGCATGAGGCAAACCATTGCTGTGGGAATAGCAGTGACCATTGGTAGGGCCATGGTGGCCGGGAGAGGAAACCTCAGGGTCACCCCAGAGCCTGTGGGGAGACGGAGGGTGAGCTGTTGCTGGAGCTGCAGAAACGCCTTGAAGGGCAGCATGGGCGATGAGGAATGCCATTGCAGCCTAGAAATTCGGTTTCTGGAGGTTTAGCCTGATTTTGAAGAGTATTTAAGAACAGAGGGCTCCAGACCAGGTATGGTGGCTCACATCTGTAATCCCAGCACTTTGGGAGGCAGAGGTGGGCGGATCGCCTGAGATCAGGAGTTCGAGACCAGCCTGGCCCACATGGTGAAACCCTATCTCTACTAAAAATACAAAAATTAGCCGGGCGTAGTGACACACGCCTGTAATCCCAGCTGCTCGGGAGGCAGAGGCAGGAGAATGGCGTGAACCCGGGAGGCGGAGGTTGCCGTGAGCCGAGATCACGCCACTGCACTCCAGCCTGTGTAACAGAGCAAGACTCTGTCTCAAAAAAAAAAAAAAAGAACAGGGGCCTCTGCCTCAGTTTGCCCGGGAGCCAGCCAGGGCCCATCCTAATTTGGAGCACAGTCTTCCCGGTGCCTAGACATGCCAAGGCCCCTCCCATGTGGGACACCCTCTCCGTTTAGTACCTGACCACCTGTTTCAAAACGCAGGTGTTTCTGGTTTAGAAACTTGGAAGGCGGAATGTGTTTTCGCGTCTTCTAGGAAGGGTCTGATGAGGACCAGACCACGTAAGCCTGAGTGGATCCTGACTCAGCTGCAGCCCTTACCTGCCTCGTGCTGATGATCTATGCATGGCGTTATGTAGATCACGTGCGGCAGAGACAGCCACTGTCCTGTGTGCGGGTTTTTAAAACAGCTGCCCTGGATGAAACGGAATAAACCAGTGATGCTATTCAAAGTCTTTCTGTTCTTGGGGGATGCTGTGGGCAGAGGGGATAAATTGCAGCCCCTGGCCCTCCCGTGGCATCTGCTGACTGGGGGACCCACATCGTGGGCTGAAAAACTTCTCCTGGAGCGCCCTCTGGCCTCCTGTCGCTGGTCACTGGCCAGTGTCCTCCCAGGCTGCCCCGGCAAGGGGGCGTGGACATCTCTAGAATGGAGGCAGGGTACTCATGTCCAGACACGCCGCCATGGGGCTCCACCCCAAGAGCGCAGGGTGCCTCTGCCTGGCGCTTCCCCTCCCAGACAGGGCCCTCTCTTTCCAGAAACAAAAGAAGGGGCAGCCCCAGAGGGTGGCTGAGCGACAACAGAGCCCACCTGGACAGGGTCAGCTTGGAGTTCCCCCCAGTCCCTTCAGGAGAGGAGCCACCAGAGCACTGGTCACCTCAGGACATTCTCCAGCCCCAAGTCCCTGTGGGGCAGCAGGAACAGGTGGGTCCCTCCTGCGGGCTGGTGGCACTGCTAAGGAAGCACCAGACAGCCTTTTTTTTTTTTTTTTGAGACAGAGTCGCTCTGTCACCCAAGCTGGAATGCGGTGGCATGATCTTGGCTCACTGCAACCTCCTCCTCCCGGGTTCAAGCGATCTTGTGCCTCAGCCTCCCAAGTAGCTGGGATTACAGGCACGCACCACCATGCTTGGCTAATTTTTGTATTTTTAGTAGAGACGGGGTTTCACGATGTTGGCCAGGCTGGTCTCGAACTCATGACCTCGTGATCTGCCCACCTCGGCCTCCCAAAGTGCTGGGATTACAGGTGTGAGCCACCTTGCCCAGCTTATGTTTATAGATTTATTTTAGAGACAGGGTCGGGCTCTATTGCCCAGGCCAGAGCTGGAGTGCAGTGGTGCAATCATAGCTCTCTGCAGGCTCCAGCTTCTGGGCGCAAGCAATCCTCCCACCTCAGTCTCCCAAGTAGCTGGGACTACAGGCGCACACTACCATGCCCAGCTAATGTTTTTTTGTAGAGATGGGATCGTGCTATGTTGCCCAGTCTGGTCTTGAACTTCTGGCCTCAAGTGACCCTCCTGCCTTGGCCTCCCAAAGTGCTGGGATTACAGGTGTGAGCCACCATGCCTGGCCCATTCTGTTTTCTGTCGGCCACTGAGGTAGAGGCCCTCTTCTAGGAAAGAATTTCTGTTTGTTTTGTTTTGTTTTGTTTTGTTGAAACAGTCTCTCTCTGTCTCCCAGGCTAGAGTGCAGTGGCGTGATCTCAGCTCGCTGCAACCTCCACTTCCCGGGTTCAAGCAATTCTTCTGCCAAGCTGGGACTACAGGCATGCACCACCACCATGCCCTGCTAATTTTTGTTGTTGTTGTTGGTTTTTGAGATAGAGTTTTGCTCTTGTTGCCCAGGCTGGAGTGCAGTGGCACGATCTCAGCTCACGGCAACCTCCGCCTCCCAGGTTCAAGCAATTATCTTGCCTCAGCCTCCCAAGTAGCTGGGATTACAGGCATGCGCCACCACACCTGGCTTATTTTTGTATTTTTAGTAGAGATGGGGTTTCTCCATGTTAGCCAGCCTGGTCTCGAACTCCCGACCTCAGATGATCCGCCTGCCTCAGCCTCCCAAAGTGCTGGGGTTACAGGTGTGAGCCACCACACCCAGCCTTTCTTTTTGCATTTTTAATAGAGACTGAGTTTCATCACACTGGCCAGGCTGGTTTCGAACTCCTGGCCTCAAGTGATCCGCTGGCCTCAGCCTCCCAAAGTGCTGGATTACAGGCATGAGCCACCGTGCCAGGCCTTGTTAATATTTTTAACTCTGGCACTTCACCCTAGAGGCTGCTAGGAATCAGGTGTGCCAAGCAACTGGCACCACTCCATGGAAAGCGTCTAGGGCAGTGCCTTGGTTCTGCCAATCCTGAGAAGCCAGGCTGCCCCTTGGGCTGGGCAGTGGCCTCAGTACCGAGCCCCAGGCCAGCAAGCCCACAAGCCTCGAGAAAGACTGCACTTCCGGTGGAGGCTGCAGTTTCCTTAAAGGGAAAATCTGCCCCACCCCTGTCAAGGGCAGGACACAAGTCACTGGCATTGAAGGACCCACTCCACACCCAGCAGATCATCGACGCAGACTTTTTTTTTCCCAGATAGAGTCTCACTCTGTCGTCCAGGCTGGACTGCAATGGTGTGATCTTGGCTCACTGTAACCTCCGCCTCCCGGGCTCAAGTGATTCTCCTGCCTCAGCCTCCTGAGTAGCTAGGATTACAGGCGCCCACCATCACGCCTGGCTAATTTTTGTATTTTTAGTAGAGACGGGGTTTTGCCATGTTGGCCAGGCTGGTCATGAACTCCTGACCTCAAGTGATCCTCCTGCCTCAGCCTCCCAAAGTGCTGGGATTATAGGCGTGAGCCACCTCGTCCGACCCAAGACTTTTTGCCTCAGATGCTGCAGAGCCCTGGTGAGGCCCAGGAGGGCAAGGCCCAGACAGGAGCCGAAACCCATGTAGAACCTGCCAACCTGTAGCTCACACCTATAATCCCAGCACTTTGGGAGGCTGAGGTGGGCGGATCGCTTGAGCCAAGGAGTTCGAGACCAACCTGGGCAACATTACGAGACCCTGTCTCTACAAAAATACAAAAATTACCCGGGCTTGGTGGCGCGTGCCTGTAGTCCTAGCTACTGGGGAGGCTGAGGTGGGAGAATCATCTGAGCCCAGGGAGGTTGAGACTGCAGTGAGCCAAGATTGTGCCACTGCACTCCAGCCTGGGTAAAATAAGTGAGACCACGTCTCAACCCCTTTCGCAGCCTGTCTGTGGCCCACCCACCTGTGGGTACTGTGGGATGGGGGACAGGCTGGCTTAACACAAATCGAGGCAGGAATAACCCCAGAGAATGGGCTTTGCATGGAGCTTGGCCCCTGTCCCTGCCTGTGAGGGAGGACCAGACTCGGCCTCACCACCTGCCACTCTGAGCAAACAGGCAACGGTGTTTCCTGAACATCTTTCCGAAGCGGCTGAGGGATGTCAGCTGAGCCCCCGCTGGGCCTGCTCTGGAGCGGGATGTCTCCAGAAGCCGCCCTTGGAGCGGGCACTTCCCTATTTGGGCATGTCCCAGTCCCATGCCTCACCGTCCCCTTGCTTGAAGCTCCAAGAGCATGAGAGTGGGCGGCCTGGTCTGCTGAGGAAAGTGTGCTGATGGATGCGGAAATGGCCACTCCAAACACGGGTAAGCAGACGTTACCCTGCAGGCGGTGGCTCCTGGGGCCCAGCCCTGCAGAAACACATGGGGCAGGCTGGGCAGAGGGGCTCACACCCGTTATTCCCAGCGCTTTGGGAGGCTGAGGCAGGAGGATCGCTTGAGCCCAGGAGTTTGAGACCAGCCTGGGCAACATAGCAAGACTCTATCTCCACTAAAAATCAAAACAATTAGCTGGGTATGGTGGCACACGCCTGTAGTTCCAGCTACTGGGGAGGCTGAGGGGGAGGATCACTTGAGCCCAGGAGTTCAAGGCTGCAGTGAGCCATGATTGTGCCACTGCACTCCAGCCTGGGCAACAGAGCAAGACCCTGCCCCGCCGCCTGAAAGAAAGAAAAAAGAAAAGAAAGAGAAAGAGAAAGAAAGGAAAAGAAAAAGGAAACATACGAGGCTATGGGGCAGTGTACGGGGGCCAGGCTGTGGCAGAAGCATCCCAGCGTGGCCTTCTCCAGCCCCATCCTGGTTGGGTAAGGTGTCGCCGTGGGTCTTCGTGTCACAGCTTCAAGGACAGACCCAACTCTGGTATCACCAACTTAACAGGTAATGGAGTTTCCTAAAGTGTGATCTGCAGGAGTGCTGGAAGGGCCAGCATGGAAGGACCCCAGGGAGGGAGATTTCTTTGCTCCACAGCATCCCCAAGCCTCACGAGGCCTCTCCCCTCCAAGTCTCTATGTGCATCGTTCTCCAGATGTTGGAGCATCCTGCAGGGGCCAGCCCAGCCTGTCAGGGGCAGAGGCCCTGCACTGGCCCCCTCGAGAGTGGACCCCTGGGCTGGCTTATCTGCTCCAGTGCAGTGAGGATCAGCTGGAGCTCCGACCTGACTCACATCTGGATGCACAGTGAGGGGCCCGTTGGGGCCGTGATACTGGGAGGAAGCCGGGCTCTGTGCTTTTGCTCCAAGTGAGTTGACCAGGGAGCCGAAGTTAAGGTGGCCTGGGAGCCACGTCCTCCCACCTAGCGGCTGGGCTCTCACAGCCACTAGAAACCCATCAGCCTTTCCCCTGGGTCTATGCGGGGCTCTTCAGCCCTCCTGGGAGCTCAGTGGCTGGGACGCTGCTTTACAGACAGTGCACAGCTCTGCCACCTGACAGCTCCCAGAGGGTTCTGGGGGTGACTGTAAAGAGTGGTGCTGGCCCTGAACCTTTCCTGTTCCCCTGGATTTAGTTCCCAGCAGGTGGTGAGGAACTGAACATTTTGTCCCATAGTGGTGGGAGAGAGGGCTGGCCACATGGGTCCAGGCCACCCCCTCAGCCTCCACAGCCTGCCCCGCACCCAGCCACAGGAACAGCAGAGCAGCTCCCCCATCCAGGTAAGCCCCCCCGCCACAGCCCCATCACAAAGGAATAGCCTCCTGGCGTAGTGGGAGGTGAGGAGCTTTTTTTGTTTTCCTTTTATTTATTTTAGGGACAGTGTCTTGCTCTGTTGCCAAGTTAAGTGCAGTGGTATGATCATGAGCTCACTGCAGCCTTGACATGGTGGGAAAGCCATCCTCCCACCTCAGCCTTTCGAGTAGCTGGGACTACAGGTGTGTGCCACCATGCCCAGATGCCCAGCTAATGTTTGTATTTTTTGTAGAGATGGGGGTCTCACTATGTTGCCCAGGCTGGCCTCAAGCAATCCTCCCACCTGAGCCCCGCAAAGACTCGGATTACAGGTGTGAGTCACTGCGCCTGGCCGGGAGCTTTAATTTTTCCTACTTGTTAACAGCGTTATGGGGCTGGGAGGAGGCTCTCAGATTTCCCTGCCCTCCTCACATCCCCCAACCCCCCCTGGGCGTGGGGGTGTCAAGCATGAGTCAGGCTGAGCCTGACTCTGAAGCTGTTCCCAGTTCTTTAGTCTAAACTTCAAATCTTCAACCAACTCTGTTCCCTAATCCAACACATTCCCCAAATGAAGGGACTGGACGGTGAGATATCGGGAAACCCCATGAAAATAGATGCATAATAAAGGTGAAAATCATTTAAAATGTTCCCATTTTTTTTTTTTTTTTCAAAACAGTCTTGCTCTGTCACCGAGGCTGGAGTGCAGTGGCGTGATCTTGGCTCACTGCAACCTCCGCCTCCCAGGTTCAAGCAATTCTCCCACCTTAGCCTCCCGAGTAGCTGGGATTACAGGTGCGAGTCACCACACCCGGCTAATTTTTGTAGTTTTTGTAGAGACGGGTTTTCACCGTGTTGGCCAGGCTGGTCTCGAACTCCTGGCATCAAGTGATCTGCCCACCTCAGCCTCCCAAAGTGTTAGGATTACAGGCGTGAGCCACTGTGCCCGGCCCCCAGTATTTTTTAAGCTCAAATGATCCCATGTCCCCAAGACTGTGACAAACTAAATAACCAAAAAAGTGTGGCCACGGTCCAGGTGGAAGGGGGCTGCCTGGAGGTACGTTCCCATCAAAACCTGCTCCTGGGCAGGGTTCACACTGCTCACAGCATCAGGGGTCAGCCATCTTCTCTTGAAACCCCGTGAGTTGCAGGAGGCCCTGTTCTGTGCTCCTCATTTCAATCCCGGGATCAGTCAAGTCTGGAGCCAAGGAGGCGGTTCACACGGGTCTTCCCTGGAAGGAGAGGGCGATCTGCAGCAGTTCCTGGCCCAGCTCTTGCTGCCTCCCTCCAGGGCCAAACTCAGCCGACAGCTCCCGGAAAGTGACGCAGACGCGGCGGGCCTCGATGTGTCTGCGGTGGATGGCATGCTTCCACTGGTGCCGTGCTGCCCCGGTGAGGACCAGCAGGGAGCGGGCGGGTAAGGGGATGGCCACCTCCACCTCCTGGCATAGCACCGACCGGCTGGGTGCTATCACGCTGTCCACCAAGGCCTCCGGGGCAGCTGACGGGGCCGAGCAGAGGAGCAGGCTCCCGGGCGCCTCCCGACACATGGACAGCACGGTGGGGGACAGGAGGTTGAGGCTGACCAGCCGCTCCCCCCACAGCCAGGCGTCGTCCAGGTGGGGGTCGATGGCAGAGCCCCGCTCGGGGCAGTAGTCCAGGTTGCACTGCTCGACGGGCCGGAAGCCCTCAAGCCCCGGGTAGAGGCCCATCCTCCGCACCACCTCCCGGCTGAAGCTGGGGAGGCCGCAGAAGCCCTCGGTCTTTAGCTTCTGTTTCCGAAAGTTGACTTTGGGGCCATAGTCCTGAAGGATGAAGACAAAGAGGACATGAGGTGTCTGAGTTTACGAAGATGTCTACCACAGACTAGGTGGGAAGAATTCAGTCACAGTGACCCAGGCAAGCAAAAGCCCCCTGGCTTCATGGAGGTGAAGCAGGAGGAGGCAGACTCAAGGAGACAGAAGTGACAGCAAATGGCCAGGCATGGTGGTGCATGCCTGTAATCCCAGCGCTTTGGAAGGCTGAGGCGGAAGGAGCTCTTGAGGCCAGGAGTTTGAGACCAGTCTGGGCAACAAAGTGAGACCTCCTCTCTACAAGAAATTTAAAAATTAGGCTGGGCATGGTGGCTCACGCCTATCATCCCAACACTTTGGGAGGCCCAGGCAGGTGGATCGTTTGAGCCCAGGAGTTCCAGACCAGCCTGGGCAACATAGCAAAACTCTGTCTCTAGTAACAAAACAAAAATTAGACAGATGTGGTGGCACAGGCCTTAGTCCCAGCTACTTAGGAGGCTGAGGTGAGAGGACTGTTGGAGCTCAGGAGGTTGAGGCTGCAGTGAGTGGAGACTGAGCCACCGTACTCCAGCTTGGGAGACAGAATGAGACACCCTGTCTCAAAATAATAATAATAATAATTATCTGGGCTTGGTGGCACATGCCTTAGTTTCAGCTACTCAGGAGGCTGAGGTTGGAGGATCGCTAGAGCCTGGGGGGTCAAGGCTGCGGTGAGCCGATATCACATATTGCACTCCAGTCTGGGCGACAGAGCGAGACCCTGTCTCAAAAAAAAAAAAAAAAAAAAAAAAAAAAAAAAAAAACCTGTACACAAATGTTCACAACAGCCAAAAAGTGACAACGCCAATGTCCATCGACAGATGAATGAGGAAATGAAATGTACAAACATCCAACAGGATGTCACAAAAGAATGGGGCTGGGCGCGGTGGCTCACGCCTGTAATCCCAGCACTTTGGGAGGCTGAGGCGGGCGGATCACTTGTCAGGAGTTCGAGACCAGCCTGGTCAACATGGTGAAACCCCGTCTCCACTAACAGTACAAGAATTAGCTGGGCATGGTGGTGGGCACCTGTAGTCCCAGCTACTTGGGAGGCTGAGCCAGAAGAATGGCTTGAACCCGGGAGGCGGAGGTTGCAGTGAGTTCAGGTCATGCCACTGTACTCCAGCCTGGGTGGCAGAGCGAGACTCTGTCTCAAAAAAAAAAAAAAAACAAAAAAAAAAACTACAATGAAGGGTGAGGGGGCACCCAGGGATGTTTGGACACAGGTGGGGAAGGAGTTGGAGGGAGTGGCGGGCCCGGGGAGGGGGAAGGTGGGAATGCGTGTGAGGAGACATGACACGGATGGTGACAATGGGAGGTGGGGGCGCCTGCAGCTTGGGAGAATGGGGTGCCTTCACCACCACCAAGCCAGCTGCAGAGAGGGGCAGAGAGCCCAGGAGCGCATATTACAGGGAGATGGGGTGCCCGGGTGCACCTCTGCCCATCGGACACATGTCCTGCAGCGAGTCTGGCTGCCCACAGCCCCAAGGTCTGGGGAACTCGCCCACTACCAACCCTGGAGGTTTGTGGGGTGTGGCTGCAAGGAGGGGGATGGCCCCCAGCAGTAGGGCTGTCTCCTCAGCGCAGCCCAGCACCCTCCATGAGCTCAGGGCCGGTCTACCTGCTTCCTCCGTCCAGACTGGGAGAGCTTCCAGGGGTCACGGTCCATGAGCCGCACCAACTCGGCTTCTTCCTCCCGGGTCACAAAGTCCTCGATCAGCATCACTCCTGGGAAGGGGAAGGCCCAGCCCTCAAAGTCAGACTCCTCTGCGCCCACGGCCCAGCCGGTGTCGGAGCAGTAAATGAAACGGTATGTTTTCTGCAAAAGAAACACAGGTCCACAGGCTGGGCAACACAGCAAGACCCGGTCCCTACGAAAAGTTAAAACAGGCCAGGTGCGGTGGCTCACACCTGTAATTCCAGCACTTTGGGAGGCCGAGGTGGGTGGATCACCTGAGGTCAGGAGTTCAAGACCCGCCTGGCCAACATGGTGAAACCCCATCTCTACTAAAAATACAAAAATTAGCCAGGCATGGTGGCAGGTGCCTGTAATCCCAGCTACTCAGGAGGCTGAAGCTGGAGAATTGCTTAAACCCAGAAGGCAGAGGTTGCAGTGAGCCAAGATGGCACCACTGCACTCCAGCCTGGGCGACAGAGTGAGACTCAAAAAGAAAAAAAAAGTTTAAATAAAAATTAGCCAGGTGTGGCAGAGCGCACTTGTCATTTCAGCTACTCAGGAGGCTGAGGCGGGAGGATCATTTGAGCCCAGGAGGTTGAGGCTACAGTGAGCCATGGTCGCGCTACTGCACTCCAGCCTGGACAACAAAGCAAGACCCTGTCTCAAAAAAAAAAAAAAAAAAAAAAAGGAAAGACACATCCTGGAGCCATGGCAGCCCCTGGCACTTGTGTGCCCTCAGGAGACCCTCTGATGGCTCATTCCTCCCCTCAGGACACCGTGGAAGGCAGCTGGAGTCTAGGGGGAGGTGCAGGCAGAGCCTCTGCCCCAGGCTGACCGGGGAAGGCCCGCAGCCCTCTTGAGCTAACACGAATTTGATTGGTTTCCTTTCTCACTTTCCTCCCCTGTAAAAGAGAAGGGTTTGTACAACATGTTTTTCCTTCTCCATTTTACAAAGGAGGCTCAGCAAAGTTAAGGAACCAGCCCGAGGATGGACAGCACCTCCTGCACTCCCATCTCCTCAGCTGCTTCCAGGAGGCCCCAAACTGCCTGACTACCTTGAATCTGTGCACGCTAATCTCTTTAGGTCTTTGCTGATGCCACCCCGGTGTCCCACCAGGGGTTGGCCCGTGCCTATCACCAGCGTGAGGGTCACCTAGGAGGGCAGCCACCTTCCCTACAGAGCTGAGCGTTCAGCTGAGCTCCTCAGTGTCCCAACCTCCCTTCTCCTCACTCTTGTCCTCAGGGCACCTTTCCAGACCCAGCATCCCCCTCAATCCTCATACCCTGGGAACTCCCACCCCATGTCCCTCTCTGCTCTGCCACCAACCCCGAGGCCTGGCGGTACTCTAAGGGTTCCCCCATGCTAAAGAAAGTCTAGAAACCAGGCCAGGCGCAGTGGCTTACACCTGTAATCCCAACACTTTGGGAGGCCAAGGTGGACTGATCACCTGGGGTCAGGAGTTCAAGACCAGCCTGGCCAACATGGCAAAACCCCGTCTCTATTAAAAATACAAAAACTAGCCGGGCGTCGTGGTGCATGCCTGTAATCCTAGCTACTCAGGTGGCTGAGGCAGGAGAATCGCTTGAACCCGGGAGGTGGAGATTGCAGTGAGCCAAGATCGTGCTAGTGGACACCAGCCTGGGTGACACAGTGAGACCCCATCTTGAAAATAATAATAATACTTTTTGTTTGTTTGTTTGTTTGAGATGGAGTCTCGCTCTGTCACCAGAACTGGAGTGCAGTGGCACGATCTCAGCTCACTGCAACCTCTACCTCCTGGGTTCAAGCGATTCTCCTGCCTCAGCCTCCCGAGTAGCTGGGACTACAGGTGCACGCCACCACGCCCAGCTAATTTTTTTCTTGTATTTTAGTAGAGACGGGGTTTCACCATGTTGACCAGGATGGTCTTGAACTCCTGACCTTGTGATCCTCCCGCCTTGGCCTCCCAAAGTGCTGGGATTACAGGCGTGAACCACCATGCCCAGCCAATAGTAAATTTTTAAAAAAGAGTTTCGCCAACGAAATAGCCAGTATTTGCATCCGTGGCACTGAACATTTTACATGGATTATCTAGTTTCATTCCCAGGACAGCCCCAAGAGGAAGGTACCATAACTATCATGGGCAGGAGGTGTAGACATGTGGAGGTTCTGGCCGGAGTCACCCAGTGAGGACTTCGGAGGCCACCAGAACTCAGCCCTGGGCTCTGTGGCCTGTCTCCTCTTCCTCTCCCATCTCCAGGCTCCTCACACCCTGGGCTGCCACTCACTGTGGGCCGCTGTCTTTCTCTGTTCTTCCCTCCAGGGACCTCAGCCCCTTCCAATGCTTTACTTCCAGCCACCGACTCCAGCTCAGACCCCTCCTGAGATTGGCACTATCTCCTCCTGCTCCTGGGGCCCTCCCACGGGAAACATTAAAACTGGGAGTCCCCCGTGTGTCGGCTGAGCAGGCTGGACTTGTCCGAAAGGCCATGGAGCACTCTTGAAGGGTTTTAAAGGAGTGACGAGGTCAAATGTGAATTTTAGAAAGATCTGGAGGGGGGAGGGGCAGATATGAAGGGTGAAGGCTGGAAAGCCAGTGAGGAACTGCCCCAGTGCCCTGAGATCCTGGATACCTCACTCTCCTTGTTCCATAGCCATCGGGTTGGGAAGATGTCACCTCCACATGGCCACTGGAACGGGTCAGACTTTCCGCAATTTTTTTCTTTTCTCTTTTTTTTTTTTTTTGTTTGAGGCAGGGTCTCGCTCTGTCACTCAGGCTGGAGTGTAGTGGTGCTCACAGCTCACTGCAGCCTTGACCTCCTGGGCTCAGGCAATCCTCCCACCTCAGCCTCCCAAGTAACTGGGACTACAAGCACACACCACCACACCTAGCTAATTTTTAAATTTTTTGTAGAGACAGGGTCTTGCTATGTTGTCCAAGCTGGTCTCAAACTCCTAGACTCAGGCGAGCCTCCTGCCTCAGCCTCCCAAAGGGCTGGGATTATAGGCATGAGCCACCGCACCTGGCCCCTTCCACAAATTAAAACTCTTAAGTTCATTCATATTGTTGTACAGCCGTCACCACCATTCAGAACTTTTTCATCTTGCAAAACTGAAACTCTTTCCCTATTAAACAACAGGTCCCCATCTCCCCTTCCTGAGCCCTCGGCAACAACCCTTCTACTTTCTGTCCCTGTGACTACCCTACGTAGCTCACACAACAGGAATCATGCAGTATTTGTCTTCTGTGACTGCTTCCTTAACTTAGCATCGTGTCCCCAAGGTTCGTCCATGCTGTAACATATGTCAAAATGTCCTTTTTTTTTTTTTTTTGAGACAGGGTCTCACTATGTTGCCCAAGCTGGAGTGCAGTGGCGTGATCACAGCTCACTGCAGCCTTGACCTCCCAGGCTCAAGCAACCCTCCCACCTCAGCCTCCTGGGTAGCTGGGACTACAGGTACGTGTCACCATGTATGGTTAATTTTTTTGTAGAGGTGGGATTTCACCATGTTGCCCATGCTGGTCTCAAACTCCTGGGCTCTGGCGATCTGCCTGCCTCGGTCTCCCAAAGTGCTGGAATTACAGGTGTGAGCCACCGTGCCCGGCCTGTCCTTCCTTTTTAAGGCTGAATAGTATTCTACTATGTGTATGCACCACATTTTGTGGATCAAGTCATCTTTTTTTTTTTTTTTTTTTTTTTGAGAAGGAGTCTTGCTCTGTCACCTGAGCTGGAGTGCAGTGGTGCGATCTTGGCTCACTGCAACCTCTGCCTCCTGGGTTCAAGCGATTCTCCTGCCTCAGCCTCCCGAGTAGCTGGGATTACAGATGTGCCTCACCAAGCCCGGCAAGTTTTTGTAATTTTAGTAGAGGCAGGGTTTCGCCATGTTAGCCAGGCAGGTCTCAAACTCCTGACCTCAGGTGATCTGCCCACCTCAGCCTCCCAAAGTGCTGGGATTACAGGCGTGAGCCACTGAACCCGGCCCAAGTATCTTGATAGATGCTTGGTTTGCTTCCATCTTTGGGCTGTCGTGAATAATGTCGTGAATATGAACATGGGTGTGCAAATATCTCTTCCAGACCCTGCTTTTAGTTCCTTTGGATATATACCCAGAAGCAGGATTGCGGATCATGGGTAATTCTATGTTTAATTCATGAGGCATGCCATACTGTTTCCATAGGACCTTGGGCACTTTTACCATGGACGTTGGGGCAGTCTTCACTGGCTTACCAGCCTCCACACCTTCATATCTGCCCCTTCCCTTCCCAGGATCTTTCTAAAATTCACATTTGACTTCATCACTCCTTTAAAACCCTTCAAGAGCTCTCCATGGCCTTTGGGACAAGTCCAGCCTGCTCAGCTGATGCACCGGGGAGCATCTGTGATCAGACATCCCCCCCCTCCCCCCCCGCCCCGCCCCGCAACCTCTCCAGCCTCATCTTTCTCACCTGAGGCATCACCAATCCACCTTCCTACCCCACGCAGTTTTCTGGGTTGGAATGCCCTTGCAACCAACCACAGTCCTTCCATGCCAGCCCAAAGGCGCTGAGTTCTTTTTCTTTATTTATTTTCTTTTTGTGAGACAGAGTCTCGCTCTGTCGCCCAGGCTGAAGTGAGGTGGCTCGATCATAGCTCACTGCAGCCTCCAGCTCCTGGGTTGGAGCGATCCTTGAGTTCCTTTTCGTTAGTTAACTGGAATTCACTGTCTCCTTGCCCATTGCAGTCCACGGCCTTCAGGCACCGTTGGACTGGTATTCAGCACCCTCGATCGACCCTTTCCGTGTCATCTCCCTGCAGGCCCGTGAAGCTCCCAGCGCCAGACCCGAGAGGCTACGTCGAGGTTTGCAGGCAGATCGCCCCAGAGTCCCCGAGGTGACCTGTAATCGAACCCACCCACGCTCCAGCTCCTTCCCCACTCCCAAACCCGCTCCTTAAAGCCCTCATCTCCTCACCCTGCATCACCCCTACCGTAAGGGTCCCTCACAGGCTTCGATCCCGGCCCCTATCATGGCCAAGCTGGACCTCAGTTTCCCCAGATGCAGAGCGACGTTTGTGGGCGCGGCCCCTCTCCCACCCCTTACCGCTGGGGGCAGCTCCCAGGGCGGGTCACCGCCGCGCTGCCGCTCGCAGATCAGACAGGTCCGGATGCCCTTGCAACCGCATTCCCGAAGGACTTCGGGGGTCTCGGCGGCAGCCGCCGCCATCGCGCCGTCCGCGTGGCCAGGGCGCAGGCACGGCCGTGGGGGCCGCTGGGAGTTGTAGTCCGTGCGGGGCGGGGGCACGAGGCCTGGGTTCCGCTTCCTTCCGGTCGTTAACGCCCACGGGCTCGCGCGGCGCCGCCTCCTGGGCTCAGTTACCGCGGACGCCAGTACCGGGCTCCAGGAGACGCAGGGCGACGCCACACGTCGGGGTGGCCGACTGGGTCAGCGCGGGCTGCGCCTCCTCGCCATGGGCCCCCTCTCGGCGCGGCTGCTAATGCAGCGCGGGCGCCCCAAGAGCGACCGGCTGGGGAAGATCCGGAGTCTGGAGTAAGAGCCGGGCAGGGGGTGAGGCTGTGTCCTCGGGGCCGGGCGGTCGGGAAGAAGAGCGGGGACCCTCCCCAACGGCCCGCTTGTCCCCGTTATCGCCCTCTGGGTTCGGCAGAGTGGTCCAAATGTCTTCTTGTTGGGAGATCGTGGCCCCACCCGCTCGCCGGGAGCCCCGAGGGGCCTCATCCCCTGAAGGGAGCCCGGACAGTTAGGGGCACAGCCTGCCGCTATCGTTAGAGGGCCTGGGAAGCACAGACGAGCCCCCGAAGGATCAGGAAGAGCATCCTAGAGGGGGCTAGGATGCCCCCCAGTCCTAATAGTTGCAGGTTTTTTTTGTTGTTGTTGTTAAGTGGTGGGGAGTCGGGAGTAGTGGCGCGCGCTTCTAGTCCCAGCTACTCGAGAGGCTGAGGCGGGAGGATCCCTCAGCCCAGGAGTTGGAGGCAGCAGTGAGCTATGATCGCGCCTAGGCGACTGAGTGACACCCCGTCTCTAAAAATAAAGTAACGGCGGGATGGGCGGGGCGGCTACACTTGTACGAGAAATGTCAGGTGAAAAAGCCTTCTGAGGTACCCGGGGCAGATTGGTGTAGGGTGCAAAGCCTGCCCGCCCCCTAAGCCTTCTGCCCCCAACTCCAGCCTGTCAGGATTGGAGCTGCTTTCCGAGCACCTGGACCCCAAGCTCCTGTGCCGCCTGACGCAGCTGCAGGAGCTTGACCTGTCTAACAACCACCTGGAGACGCTGCCGGACAACCTGGGCCTGTCCCACCTGCGTGTCCTCCGCTGCGCCAACAACCAGCTGGGGGATGTTACTGCCTTGTGCCAGTTCCCCAAGCTCGAGGAACTCAGCCTGGAGGGCAACCCCTTCCTGACGGTAAGTGGGAGCCTCCCACCAGCTTCATACCTGGGGCCAGGACTCTGTTGGGCTCAGGCTTAGCATCTCCTGAGCCACTGCTCTTCACCCCCTCTTCCCCAGGTTAATGACAACCTGAAAGTCTCCTTTCTCCTGCCCACGCTCCGTAAGGTCAATGGCAAGGATGCGTCCTCAACTTACTCTCAGGTGGAGAACCTGAATCGGGAGCTGACCAGCAGGGTAAGGGGATGAGAGGATTATTGTGTGCTTAGGAGCTGTGGGGGCATTGGGAGAAGGATAGAATTGGACATCAGGAGGATGTTGAGGAGGGTGACTGATAGAGGCTCTTTGCCCCAACAGCCCCTAGCCTGATGTGCTACTTTATTTATTTATTTATTTTTTGAGATAGAGTCTCACTCCGTCGCCCAGGCTGGAGTGCAGTGATGCGATCTTGGCTCATTGCAACCTCTGCCTCCCAGGTTCAAGTGATTTTCCTGCCTCAGCCTCCCGAGTAACTAGGATTACAAGCACCTGCCACCATGCCCAGCTAATTTTTTTTGTATTTTTAGTAGACAGGGTTTCACCATGTTGGCCAGGCTGGCCTCAAACTCCTGGCCTTAGGTGATCTGCCCGCCTTGGCCTCCCAAAGTGCCGGGATTACAGGTATGAGTCACCACACCCGGCCTGACTCTTCTAAGTAGCTTTTTCTGGGGTGTTTATTTTTTACCTTTTTTTTTTTTTTTTTTTTTTTTTTAGAGACAGGGTCTTGCACTGCTGCCCATGTTGAAGTGCAGTGGTGTGATCATATCTCACTGCAGCCTCCAACTCCTGGGCTCAAGCGATCTTCCCGCCTTAGCCTTCTGAATAGCTGGGGCTTTAGGCGCATGCCACCACGTCTGGATCATTTTAAAATTTTTTGTAGAGATGGGATCTTGCTCTGTTCCCCAGGCTCCAACTCCTGGCCTCAAGCGATGCTTCTTCCTCAGCCTCCCAGTGGCTGGGACTATAGGCACCTGGGTTGTGGCTGGTGTGTGTGTGTGGTGTTTATGAGGCTGTGATTCCAGGAGGCTTCCAGCAGGTGGCGGGATTGATTCCCTGAGATGGAGGGTTGGGTCCGGAGGAGCTGGGGTGGGCCGGGCCTGAATCTGGTCCCTCTTGCACCAGGTCACAGCTCACTGGGAGAAGTTCATGGCCACACTGGGTCCTGAAGAGGAGGCTGAGAAGGCCCAGGCGGACTTTGTGAAGTCGGCTGTCAGGGATGTCCGCTACGGGCCCGAGTCCCTCAGCGAGTTCACCCAGTGGCGGGTATGTCCCTGTCCCAATGTACAGGGAGTCACTGGCTCTCGTATCCCTAGCTGCCTGGAGGTCCCTGGCCATGAAGGGCTGAGGGGCTGTGGGAGTGGGGTGAGTCAGGGTGGGCAGCCCTGTTGGCTGGAGAGGCCCTTCCCCAACTCTGGAAGCATAAGCTCCCCCTGACTATGCATCGGCAGGGCTGGGGGCACCTGGGACTCTGCCCAGCTTCCTGATGGCCTGGCCCCACCCAGGTGCGGATGATCTCTGAGGAGCTGGTGGCCGCCAGCAGGACCCAGGTGCAAAAGGCTAACAGCCCAGAGAAGCCCCCAGAAGCTGGAGCTGCCCACAAGCCCAGGGTGAGTGCAGCTCCCAGGGCTCTGAGGCCAGCCCAGTCCCTCCTCCCTGGAGAAGCTTCAGGAGACCAAGGCGTCCTGGGCATGTGCCCAGGAAGCACCCCAGGTCCCGGCTCACTCCCTAGGCGACCCCGGGCCAGCCTGGGCCTCCTGCATCCGCAGTGAGGTGGGGTCCAGCCTGTGATGGGGAGGAAGGAAGCCCCAGGCAGACAGGCCCATGGTCACAAGGCCCCCTCCACAGGCCAGACTGGCGGCCTTGAAACGGCCAGACGACGTCCCACTCAGCCTCTCTCCCAGCAAGCGGGCGTGTGCCTCCCCGTCGGCCCAGGTGGAGGGCGGCCCTGTGGCAGGCTCCGATGGCAGCCAGGTGAGCTGAGGTGGCAAGGAGCAGGTGGCAGATGAGTCGGGGCTGGGCAGCCGTGACCCTTCTCTCCCCCCACAGCCTGCCATGAAGCTGGAGCCCCTGCACTTCCTGCAGTGCCACAGCAAGAACAACAGCCCCCAGGACCTCGAGACCCAGCTGTGGGCCTGTGCCTTCGAGCCGGCCTGGGAGGAGGGTACATGGTGGCGGGCAGGCGGGGCAAGGGCCGCTGGAAATAGGGCCGCCTGGATGGGTGGGGGATCAGGAGACAGAGCTTAAAAGGCGCCATCAAGGCTGGGAGGAGGAGGCTGCAGGGAGGACCTGGATGGGAAATGTCTCTGCTCATCCGACCTCTCAAAACCGGGCACTCAGGGGCCACATCCCAGACCGTGGCCACGTGCGGCGGGGAGGCTGTGTGCGTAATTGATTGCCAGACGGGCATCGTGCTCCACAAGTACAAGGCACCCGGCGAGGTGAGTGCAGGGCCCTGTCCCTGCTGGGCAGGGGTGCCCGACTGACTCCTGAACAGCAGCATGGGGATGGATGCAGGCTCGGCCCCCTGCCCCACGGCCTTTTTCTTTCATGCTGGGGCTCCCTCCCCCAGGCCCGGGCTACCCGCGTGTTCACACCAATAGCTCTGCCCCAGTGACTGTTTACTCTAACCCCCGCCCAGGAGTTCTTTTCTGTGGCCTGGACCGCTCTGATGGTGGTCACACAGGCTGGCCACAAGAAGCGCTGGAGTGTGCTGGCGGCTGCAGGCCTACGGGGCCTGGTCCGGCTGCTGCACGTGCGTGCCGGCTTCTGCTGCGGGGTCATCCGGGCCCACAAGAAGGCCATCGCCACCCTGTGCTTCAGCCCCGCCCACGAGACCCATCTCTTCAGTAAGCCCCTCCCCTTCACCCCTGGGACCCCCAAGCACCCCTGTCCTGCTGCCCCAGTAGCCTCCACGCTCCCCTCCCTGGGATGGCTGGGAGCTTGGGCGCCTGCCGGGCCCCAGTCTTCACCGCTCTGACTCCAGCTTTGGCAGGAAGCCATGTCGCTTCAACCCTGGCTTTATCCACAGCCTGCTCTGTGGCCTCGGAGTTTTCCAACAGCCTGGGCCACTCTGTCCCCTGTCAGTGACCTGGGGGGATGCCCCTGCCCCCGGGTGTGGCGCCCCTGTCAAGGGGGATGGATGAGCCACAGGAAGTGGCCGCTGGAGCCACCGCATCAGGTTAGATGGAGGAGACAGGGATTGGGGGCCCGGGAGTGTTCCTGTCTCCTAGCCTTGGCCCGCCCTCCCTGCCTTGGAGGGGCTGGCCTTGGGACCGTGGGCTCAGCCTGGGATGCAGCCAGCAGGAGGGAGCAGGGTCACCTCAGGGCCACTTCTCCCCTACCCCACCCCCTCTTCAGCGGCCTCCTATGACAAGCGGATCATCCTCTGGGACATTGGGGTGCCCAACCAGGACTACGAATTCCAGGCCAGGTGATGCTTTGGGTGAGGCTGGGGAGTGACCAGCTGCTGGGGCAGGGACACCTCGGTCTGGGTCTGATGCTCTGTTCCCCCTTGCCCACTGGCAGCCAGCTGCTCACACTGGACACCACCTCTATCCCCCTGCGCCTCTGCCCTGTCGCCTCCTGCCCGGACGCCCGCCTGCTGGCCGGCTGCGAGGGCGGCTGCTGCTGCTGGGACGTGCGGCTGGACCAGCCCCAAAAGAGGAGGTGAGGCTGGGCAGGGGGCGCCTTGGAAGCCAGGCCTCTGCACAGGGTGGCTGTTGGCCCAGATGGGCTCACAGCAGCCTGGGCACACCCGGGTAACCATAAGGGTTGTTTTTAGAGGCCTCTTCGCAGAGCTGGCTTGTCCCACCTTTCTGCCAGGCTCTGGAGGAAAGGACTCTGACCCTGCTCTCACCCTGGGTTCAGCTGTGGGACTGGGCCATGATGACCTCCCCTTCACCTGGGGTTTCAGCACCATGCTGTGCCCATGTGATCCAGCCCACTCCTGCCACTCATCAGCAGTGTGATGGTCCTCTGTGCTGGCGTAATGTCCTCATCTGTAAAGAGGGGCCGATGGCTAGCGGAGGGCAGGCTTTGGAAGTGCCACGTTGAGGCTTTCTGGCTCATCTGGAAGGCCTCTGAGACAGGGCTTGGCAAGGGGTCCCTGTCCTCTTGGGGCCCCCAGCCTACTGGGGAAGACAGATGCTCAGCAAAGGTGGCCAATCAAAATCCCACAGTGTGATGCCAGCTACGAAGGAGAGGGAAAAAGAGTAACCGGCAGAGGGACACTAGCGTGGGGGCCTCAGGGAACTCTGCTGAGGTGACCAGTGGCAGATGAATATTCTGGGGCTCACGCTTTCCTCCCTGGGAGCCCGGTGAGGGAGTCAGCGGGCGGAGGGTGGGGAGGTGCTTGCATGGAGGAAATGGTACGTGCAAAGGTCAGTGGCAGGGGAGCCGGCTGGCCTGCTCCCCCATGTGGCCACAGCTGGGTGGACCCAGCCCAGAACGAGGTGGCAAGGGTGCCTGGGCGGGGCACGCTGGGCTTTGTCAGTCACGGTAAGCTTTGCATTTCTATTTACTTTTTATTTGAGATGGAGTCTCCCTCTTGTCACCCAGGCTGGAGTACAGTGGCTCAATCTCGGCTCACTGCAACCTCTGCCGCCAGGGTCCAAGTGATCCTCCTGCCTCAGCCTCCCGAGTAGCTGGGATTACAGGCGCACGCCACCACGCCCGGCTAATTTTCTTTTTTTTTGAGATGGAGTTTCACTCTTGTTGCCCAGGCTGGAGTGCAATGACACGATCTCGGCTCACTGCAATTTCCACCCCCCCACCGGGTTCAATTAATTCTTCTGCCTCAGCCTCCCAAGTAGCTGGAATTACAGGTGCACGCCAACACACCTGGCTTATTTTTGTATTTTAATAGAGATGGGGTTTCACCATGTTGGCCAGGCTGGTCTCGAACTCCTGACCTCAGGTGATCCACCCGCCTCAGCCTCCCAAAGTGCCAGGATTACAGGTGTGAGCCATTGCACCCAGCTGATTTTTGTCTTTTTAATAGAGACGGGGTTTCCCCGTGTTGGCCAGGCTGGTCTCGAGCTCCTGACTTCAGGTGATCCACCCACCTCAGCCTCCCAAAGTGCTGGGATTACAGGTGTGAGCCACTGCCCTGGGCCAAGATTTGGATTTTTAGCTTACCTACAACAAACAGCCCAGGAGGAGCTTCGACACAGCAGCTGCTGTGTTGAAAGGAGCAGCAGGGGCCTTGGCGGCAGAGGTGGTGGTGGCGGTAGTTATGGGCTTCTCTTTCTCACCAGCAGCCCCTGGGCCGCCGCCTCCCTCCCTGCCCGTATGTCTGGTCCCTGTGTCTAAGATGCTTCTTCTCTTACCCTCTGCCCAACTGGCTCAGGCCTGGCCCATGGTTAGCTGCTGGGCCACTCTCCTGGCTCCAGGCTAGCCTCCGAGAGTCAGGTAGCTGCCGGGACACTTCTCCAAGCAGACACTCCCACACACTCAGCTCTGAACCATGCAGCAGCCATTCCCCCATTCCCCCGTCTTTTGAGTCAGAGCAGATGCCCCCAACAGCCCCCTGGGCCATGGCCTGGAAACACCTGCTCTACTTGGCTGCCAGGAGGCCCCTGTTCATCTCACACTGGGTCCCAGAGGCACTGGCTCGTTTCAGAGCCTTTTCCGACCCCCTGGCCTAGCCCCGTCCTGGAAGAGCCACCCCTCGTGCCTCTGGGTCACTACTGTGACTCGGGACACTCAGGTGCTGGCTCCCCCTTCCAGGGCAAACTGAACCTTCCTAGGGCCAAGAATGTATCTCTTTGGTGGCATCTTCTGTGCAGCCTTCACACAGGGCAGGGTCCCCAGCAGGTGCCCTGCAGATGCCTGGGTGAGTGGGCAGCTCTCTATCTGCAAGGAATGGCCAACTAGCATCTCGTGCTGCCCCACAGGGTGTGTGAAGTGGAATTCGTCTTCTCTGAGGGCTCCGAGGCATCTGGACGGAGAGTGGATGGGCTGGCATTTGTGAATGAGGACATCGTGGGTGAGTGAGCTCAGCTTGTGGGACAGCCTGGCCTCTGGGCACACAGATGGACCGCTTGTCCCTGGGCTAGGCTTCTGAGGATCTCTAGTGGGAGAAGGTGTCTGGGAGGGGCCACCCTGCACAGCTCTCCCTTCTCCCCCACAGCCTCCAAGGGGAGCGGCCTGGGCACCATCTGCCTGTGGAGCTGGAGGCAGACGTGGGGGGGCCGGGGCAGCCAGTCCACGGTGGCAGTGGTGGTCCTGGCGCGGCTGCAGTGGTCGTCCACCGAGTTGGCCTACTTCTCGCTCAGTGCCTGCCCTGGTGAGCCTGCCCCCCTGCCCGCCCCATCCCGCAGGCCTCCGGGAGCTCTGCCCCCACTCAGACTCCACCTCTGTCCCAGCAGATAAGGGGATTGTGCTCTGTGGGGATGAGGAGGGCAACGTGTGGCTCTACGACGTCAGCAACATCCTGAAGCAGCCACCCCTGCTGCCGGCAGCCCTGCAGGCCCCCACGCAGGTACCGCTCAGCTCACCCTGCCCAGGCTTGGGCTGGCAAGGCATCAGGTGCCCTGCCTTTGGTCAGCAGGAGCCCAGCCCAGCCCTCCCCTCTCTCCCCACCAGATCCTGAAGTGGCCCCAGCCCTGGGCCCTTGGCCAGGTGGTGACCAAGACCATGGTGAACACGGTGGTGGCCAATGCCTCCTTCACCTACCTCACTGCCCTGACGGACTCCAACATCGTAGCCATCTGGGGGAGGATGTAGCCTCACACCATCGCAAAGGACCAGGGATGCAGCTAACTTATTCAGCTTTGGGCCGATGGGGGTGGGGGGGGGGGGGTCTTTCAGTGAATATTTTTATTAAACTCTACTGTGGACAAGAAGCCTGTGGAAAGGTGTTTCGAGTTATGCAGGAAGAAGTGTTCCTGCTTTGACTGACAGGCAGGCCCAGGAGTTGAGGCTTCTAGAGCAGAGACTCTTGGGAGCTCATGGGTTTGCACACTTCTCTCCGGCTCAGCGCAGCCCCTGGACTCCGGATCTTTGGTCCAGAATGAATTCATCCCTGCCAGCCAGACGCCCCTGAAACAGGTCATCTGCCTGCATCAAGCCTGACAATCCATTTGCTTCTGAAGTCACCGCTGCTCAAGTCCACATCCAGGTCTCTTCCGCTATACTTTATTAGGAATATAAAACCTAATCTATGTACAGGACATGTCGGTGTCAGGGTGAGGGGTGGCCACAAGGCGGGCCATGGCTGGGACCGGCCGCTCTCCTCGGCGTGGTACCTGGAGCGGAGGGTCAGGCACAGGTAGGAACGGGGCTCATAGGCCGAGCAGAGCCCCCTCTGGCCCCTACTCAATTCCTTCCTGCTTGTCTTTTATGGCCACCTGGGAGAGAAGAAGAAGGTGGAGACTGAGCTGGAACAGCTGGGGCAAGGACGCTGGAAACACGTGCCCAGCATCCCCCGGCCAGGCCCTTCCTGGAGGGCAGCCATGGGCCACACTCCCCAGGACAGTGGAGCAGCCGAAGGGCCCTCCCAGCTGGCCCAATCCAGCCATTCTCTATGGCAGCCCCAGCAGGAGTCAGAGGCCACAGAGGCTTCCTGGTGAGCAGACATTGAAATCCCCCAAGCTGTGGCTCTTTCCCCTCTAAACTGTTCTAGATTCCCAGGCGCCCTGCCAGGAACAGGTGTGGGCCACCCTGGGGTGAGCTGCCTCCCAGAGGCCTGGAAGGACCAGGCCTTGCCAATCACCGACAAGGGACGTAGAAGAGCACCCCCAAAGGACAGTAGGTCCCCACCCCGATCTGGCCCACAGCACCCGAGGGACCCTGCAGCACTACAGAAGTCCCATGGGGCAGACGGGAGCCACAGGCCCAGACTCCACAGCCCCTCAGTCCACATGTCCTGGAGCCTGTGGTGGAAGTCCCTGCTCTTCCATCACCACTGCCTCTCCCCCAGTACCTCCGAAGAAACAGGCCAGGGCTGTCCCAGGCCTGTGCACACGGGCCAGTGTCCAGCCCACCCCGTCTGCCCCTCCAGGCCCCGCCCTCACCCGGAAGCGCTCCTCCAGCAGGGACAGCTCACTGATGAGGTCGGTGATGGCGTTGGTAAAGGCTTCCTGGGGGCTGTAGTCCGGCGTGGTTTGCACTCGGATGATGATCTTGTGCTCCAAGGGGTGGGGGACTTTGTAGCCAGCAAATAGCACTTGCGGGTCCTTTAGGAGTTGTCTGAGGTCCAGGGACAGACAATGTGAGGGTCTAGCCTCATGCCCAAGCTGGGTAGCAGCCAGCTCAGAGCAGAAGAACAGACTTTCTAGCCAAAAATCCCCCCCAACTTTTTTCCCCAAAAGTCTTCAAGGAAAGTAACACTTTTAGGAAGATACCTCATGTGGGGACACCCTACCCCCGCCACACACACACACTCTGCATCCATGAGGTTGAAGGACCCGAGCTGGAAACAGATTCCAGCAACCTCTTCCCACTGGGCACCGCAGTGCTGGCAAAGAGATCTCCCAGGCAGTGAATGTCCAGCCAGTGTTCAGTGACTCAGACCCAAAAAGCCCACAAAGAGCCTCCACGCAACAAATAAAGGCAGCAGGAGAGGAGGGCCAGCTCCCGGCAGTGAGTGGAATGCAAATGGAACTCTGCCCTCCGAGCAGCACAGCCGCCAGCGGCTGGCCACGCACACTGGGCCTTGTGCCATGGGGCTGCGTCGCGTACTGTGCCCTGGGCACGCAGGGGTCTCCTCTAGAGCGGCTCAGAGTGGTGTGAGCACCACAAGGGGGACCCGTGCATAGGTGGCAACACTGAGCTCAAGAGCAGGGGAGAAGCAGGGCCCCAGGAGAGCTTGGGTGCCCCACTGGCTGGGCTCCGGGCAGGAGTCCTCCATCCCCATGCCTGACCACACCAGGAGACTGGGCAGACCCCACTCACAGACGGGGAAAAGCCTGGCTTCGCTGGTGGCACCAGAGGGAAGAGCCAAGTCTACAGTAAAATGACAAGTCCCTGGGCCAGAATGGCAGACACATCCCTGACCAACCACCTGGCTAGGACCTCACTGGTATAAACAAACACCCACCAACCAATGCAGGGTGCCCGTTAGGGGCACTGGATAGCCACAGAACTCCTACTTCTTTCTCTTGTTAAATAGAAGTTCTAGTCTCTGCCACATACATCTTAGAGGCCCAGGTGGCACTGAGGTCACAAACGGGTGGCATGAGGGGAGCTAAGCTTGACTGCTTTTCAATGCCCCTCAGCATGAGTAACACACAGGCCTACTGTGTTGGAATCTGCTGCTCGTTCATTTACAGAATGTGCACTTAATGGTGAATGTAAGGCCGGGCGCAGTAGCTCACGTCTCTAATCCCAGCACTTTGGGAAGCCGGCAGGTGGATCACCTGAGGTCAGGAGTTCGAGACCAGCCTGGCCAACACAGTGAATCCCCATCTCTACTAAAAACACAAAAATTAGCCGGGCATCGTGGTGTGGGCCTGTAGTCCCAGCTACTAGGAAGGCTGAAGCAGGAGAATCACTTGAACCCGGGAGGCGGAGGTTGCAGTGAGCAAGATCGTGCCATTGCACTCCAGCCTGGGCAACAGAGAGAGAAAATTCCATCTCAAAAACAAACAAAAAAAACAGTGAAGGTAAATGCACGTGTTCATCTACAGAATAAGCCACTACAGAAGCGTGGCTTATGTGAAGACATGGAGGTCGGTGTCATTTTGATAAAAAGGTACCAAGATTATAAAATGCCCAGAGCAAGCCCCCAGAAGGACTTCCTGTAGCTCAGAGAGACTGAGGAAGACTTGGAACTTGTGCTTTGCCCAGAGGGGCCCATTAAACACAGCCCCTGAGAGCCTGTGATGGGAAACTTACGATTTAATGATGTTTCCCAGTGTGTGGTCTTCTTTGTTGATGGTGAATAAACAGGCATTGGGTACCTTGGTGTCCTTGTTAATGGTGATCCTAGGAAGACACAGAGGCCACAGATGAGGAGCAGGGGCTCCCCTCCTCCCACCCTGAGTCTAAACCCTGTCTCCTCCCGGCCAGGTGTGGTGGCTCGTGCCTGTAATCCCAACACTTTGGGAGGCTGAGGTGGATGGATGACCTGAGGTCAGAAGTTCAAGACCAGCCTGCCCAACATGGCAAAACCCTGTCTGTACTAAAAATACAAAGAAAAAAAAAAAATTAGCTGAGTGTGGTGATCCATGCCTGTAGTCCTAGCTACTTGGGAGACTGAGGCAGGAGAATCACTTGAACCTGGGAGGTGGAGTTGCAGTGAGCCAAGATCATGCCACTGCACTCCAGCCTGGGCAACAGAGTGGAACTCTGTATCAAAAATATAAAAATAAAAAGGAAAAATAAGCTCTGCCTCTTCCTGAAGGCCTTTCTCAATCTCTTCATCCCATAAAGGCCTCGCCAACCCGGTCCCCTACTTTCCTGCTACCCCAGGTCTATGGAACCTTGGCCTTTTCTGAATTCCTCCTTTTTTTTTTCCGGTAGAGATGGGGTTTTGCCTTGTTGTCCTCGCTGGTCTTGAACTCCTGGCCTCAAATGATCTCTCCTGCTGCCCAGGCTGGAGTGCAGTGGTGTGATCATAGCTCACTGCAGCCTCCAACTCCTTGGCTAGTGATCCTCCCGCCTTAGCCTCCTGAGTAGCTGGGACCACAGGCGCACGTCATCATGCCTGGCCTGTTCCTTTTTTCTTATGCCAACATAATGAAGCAACCAAAAGGTGAAGAAGAGAGGCCCTGAAGTTACACGGTGAGGCTGGTCCTGACCCTGTGAGTTCTGAAAGCAACCATCCCCCTGGCTGGAGTGTGCAGTCCTTCCATCCATTCCCCAAAACAAGTCATGCTCTGGCATTTACTATGATTTTAGTGAACGCTTAGATGGACAAAGACAGGAAACTTCCATTGGATTTTCCAAGACAAGGGGTTTTCAGAGTGCAGTTCCCAGATAAGCAGCATCAGAATCCCCTGGGAACTTGTTAGAGTCTCCCACCTCCCACTTACTGGACCCAGAACTCTGGAGGTGGGGCGCAGGGATCTATGGTTTAAGAAGCCCTTCAGGTGATTCTAATGCACACTCAATTTGAGGGCAACTATGCTGACAGTAAAATCTCACACAGGTGAGAGGTATCAAGTTGAATATCCTTTTTTCTAAGGTGGTTTCTCCAGGCTGACACCACACACATTTTAGGGTGCATCATTCTTTCCTGTGGGGTATTGTCTTGTGGACATTGTAGGACATCAGCAGCATCCCTGACCTCTATCCAGTAGATTCCAGTCATAACCCCCTTTGACAACCAATAATGTTCTCAGTTATTGCCACATGTCCCTTGTGGGGCCAAAGGGTCCCCAGTTGAGAGTCTGCTCTAAAGGAGGCCGAAGTGGCTGGCAAGGGCCAGACCAAGACCTCTGCACGCCAACCTGGGAACAATAAGAGCCAATGGTTATGAGGTTTTCCAGGTGCTGAGCTTTGGACCAAGAGTTTTACACAAATTACCTCATCCAATTCTTTTTATTTTGAGACAGGATTGCGCTCAGTCGCCCAGGCTGGAGTGCAGTGATGCGATCAAAGCTCACTGCAGCCTGGAACTCCTGTGCTCAAGCAATCCTCCCACCTGAGCCTCCCAAAGTGCCAGGATTAAAAGCATGAACCAGCGCACCTGGCCAGATCCCTTTTTTTTGTTTTTTGAAACGGAGTTTCGCTCTTGTTGCTCAGGCTGGAGTGCAATGGCGTGATCTCCGCTCACCTCAACCTCCACTTCCCAGGTTCAAGTGATTCTCCTGCCTCAGCCTTCTGAGTAGCTGGGATTACAGGCACCTGCCACCACGCCCGGCTAATTTTGTATTTTTAGTAGAGACAGGGTTTCTCCATGTTGGTCAGGCTGGTCTTGAACTCCCGACCTCAGGTGATCCGCCCGCCTCGGGCTCCCAAAGTGCTGGGATTACAGGTGTCAGCCACCGCACCCGGCCTGAATCCCACGTTTAAGTACAGTAATAAACTCATTTTCCAGATGAGGAAACAGGGCCTCCGACAGATCAAGCCACTCGCCCACAGATACAGAGTGAGCCCAAGCTCTCTCCCCTGGACTCCTTCAACCCGCAGGCAGCGAGGAGCCACTGCGGCTTTTACGCAGGCCGCTGACAGATCGGAGGGAATGAAGGATGGAGGTGGCGGGCGAGAGACAAAAGAGGAAGCTGCCAGATCCCAGAGGAAAAGGGCTATGGAGAACCAGACACTCTGGGTTCGAATACAAGCGCCGCCACTTCCTGTGCCCGGGGCAACTTGCTCGCCTCCAAGCCTCCGTGTCCTCATCTGCAAAATGGACACACTCGCGACTGCCTCGCGGAACGGCCTTAAATTTGGCTGACACAGGCCAAGCGGACGATCAAGCAAAAGCTGTTTCCCTCCCGGGGCAAGAGATGAGCAGGAGACACCCCAGAATGCGACAGCCGCAGGCCCGCGCACCTCGGCCCGCCGCAGCCGGCGTCACTTACTTCTTCTCGCCCTCGAAGAGCAAGAACGACTCGAAGGCTGGAGGGGCGTTCATGCTCCCGCCGCCGTTGCGTCCAGACCCCAAGTGTCCGCCGCCGCCGCCACCAGAGCCCCAATAAGAGGCCTCTTCCGGATTACTCCGGCGGGGCAAACCCGCGCAAGGATCGGCTCATCGCCCCCTGTCGGGCTGGAGGATCTTGCGCAGGCGCGAGAAAACCCCGAGAGAGGCCAGTGCCTCTGCGCATGCGTCGCTGGCGAGCGCACCGCCCTCCCCCTCCGCCCCCCCTCCGCACCCCGGCATGGCTTTCCCCCGTGGGCGCTTTTCGGCGCATGCTCAGAGCGCCGGCAGGGCTGTTCTGCCCCTACAGAGGCCTCCTAGTCCTGGCTGAGCGGGAACCTCAAGCTGTACCTTTCTCCTTTCCCCATGTCCCTTGATCTCTCTTTGGAAACGTGCACTCCCTTGGAGTGCGCAGCAGGAGGCCCCTGAATAGAGAGAATAAAGCTAAGGGGTAGTGGACAGCTGCGGCTAGCAGCCGTAGGGGGAGCAGAAGATCTCGTGGCCAGAGGCAGATCTATGATAAGCCCCCTGCCCAGGCTGCCTATACCGACTGCTGCAGGACCTCTGCCTGGGGGGTGCAGCTGACTTGTTAGCCGGGAGGGACAATTGGGTGAGGGATGCAGAAGGAGGCAGGTGTATACAGCAGTGAGAGGGGAGCCCGTAGGGTTACATATATCTTTTTATATATTATTATTATTATTTAGAGACAGTGTCTCCCTCTGTCACCCAGGCTGAAGTACAGTGGCGCCATCATGCAGCCTCCAACTCCTGGGCTCCAGAGATCCTCCTGCCTCAGCCTCCCGATAGTTAGGACTGCAGGCATGTGCCATCACACCTAGCTTTTTTTTTTTTTTTTGGAGATGGTGGGGGGGGGGGGCTCCCTATGTTGCCCAGGCTGGTATTGAACTCCTGGCCTCCAGCAGTCCTCCAGCCTCAGCCTCCCAAAGTGCACTTGGTGGATGTGGGCAGCAAGCCACCCAGGTGCCAAGGCAAGAGACCGAGGGCACGAGCTGTTCCAGTATAATAAAATATATAAAATAAGAATAGTTATACTAGATATAGATCTTAGATATGATTATATATGAATCATTAATCATTAGTTTGTAGTGATTATTCTTTATTCCAATATTATAATAATCCTCGCTCTACAATCATAACCTAGGAAAAACCAGGCCATACAGAGATAGGAGCTGAGGGGACAGTGAGGAGTGACCAGAAGACAAGAGTGCGAGCTTTCTGTTATGCCCGGACAGGGCCACCAGAGGGCTCCTTGGTCTAGCGGTAACGCCAGCATCTGGGAAGACACCTGTTGCCAAGCCGACTGTGGTCTAGCGGTAGCGTTAGTGTCAAGGAAAAACACCCGCTACTTAGCAGACCGGGAAAGGGAGTGTACAGTGAGATCAGGATGAGGGTGGTGAGGTGGTGATCAGGGGGACCCATGCTTCTGCTCAGGGGGTTGGCAGAAGCCAGCAAGGCTTGGGGTTTCCCTGTTTGGAGCTCTCCAAGTTGAGAGTGCAGAGGAGTGTGAGATGCGTGTGAAAATGCAAACTTGGCTCTCCCTGGCTGGAGGCTGGCATTGGGTGAGTCTCTGGTAGGACCAGGCCATGTATACTTTTTAAGCTTTTTTATTCTTGAAAAGTTCAAAGATATACAAAGATAGACTATGCAGGATAATGAGCCCCCACATACTCCGCATCTCTTGTCTGTAATTATCAGCTCGTGGCTACCTCTACCTCTCCCCTCTACCTCTTGTCTCATCTCTACCTCTCCCCCTGACCCCTGCCTCTGGGTCATTTTGCAGCAAATCCCAAATGCCTATATCATTTATCCTAAATATTCCATAAACATTCCACTATGTAGCTCTGAAAGATAAGGACGCTTACAACACAACTGCAATAACTTTTTTGTTTGTTTGTTTGTTTTTCTAAAGACGGGGATTTCACCACGTTGCCCAGGCTGGTCTTGAACTCCTGAGCTCAAGCGATTCTCCCACCTCAGCCTGCCAAGTAGCTGGGATTACAGGCATGTGCCACTGTGCCCAGCCAAGTGCAGTATCTTATCACACCTTTACAAAATTAATAATTCCAATCATCCTATAGTTGATCAGTGTTCAAATTTCCAATTGCCTCATAAAAAGATCATTTCTTAACATTTTGTTTTGTTGCAATTGGTTGCTGTAAGTCACCTAAATATCTTGTCTCTTTTTTATACTTTTTATTGTAATAAAATAGGTATAACATACAATTTGCCATTTTAACCATTTTAAGTGTTTAACTCAGTGGTGTTAATTACATTCACAATGTGTAGCCATCACCACTATTTAGTTCAAAAATTTCAAGTCTCCTTTATTTTCCTTTTTTTTTTTTTTTTTTTAATTTTAGGGACTAGGTTTTGCTATGTTGCCCAGGCTGGCCTTAAACTCCTGGCCTCAAGGTGATCCTTCTGCCTTGGCCTGCCGAGTAGCTGGGACTAGAGGTGTGCACCGTCACACCCAGCTTCAAGACTCTTTTAATTATTATAAAGTTCTGGCCATGCACAGTGGCTCGCAACTGTAATCTCAGCACTTTCGGAGGCCAAGGCGGTCAGATCACCTGAGGTCAGGAGTTCGAGACCAGTCTGGCCAACATGGAGAAACTCCGTCTCTACTAAAAATAGAAGAATTAGCTGGGCGTGGTGGCACACACCTGTAGTCCCAGCTACTCGGGAGGCTGAGGCAAGAGAATTGCTTGAACCTGGGAGGCAGAGGTTGCAGTGAACCAAGATCAAGCCATTTGCACTCCAGCCTGGGCAACAGAGTGAGACTCTGTCTCAAAAAAAAAAAAAAAAAAAAAAAACTATAAAGTTCCCCTTCATCTGAAAATTGAATGTGATTTTAAACAACCTATTTGAGCTCTGAGGTAGATGTCTAAGTTCAAAGCCCACTCCTCCCTTCTGGGGGTCCCAGTTTCGTGATCTCTTCTTCCCTTTCCTTCCTGGTAGCTTAAAAAAATAGAGATAACAGGATAAAGGTGAGGAATGAAGGAATGAATGGATGCAGGCAGATGTGAAAACAGCGCCCACCTGGAGAGCTAGAAACATCTGGAGGGCTGGGACCACCTGGAGACGCCCTGTGTCTATGAGCTGCTGTTGTGAGGAGCCTGGAGCCAGTGGACGCTGGGAGGGAGGAGGCTTTAGAGTGGGGGGCAACCGGGGGAGGAAGGAGGTTGGCTGAGCCAGGTCTGGGGGCCTCAGGGACTTCTGTGTCCTCATAACCCACAAAGGCCCTGCCCACCCTGCCTCGGGGCGGCCCACAGTAGCAGCGGCTGGTGGTCCCTGCTGCCGGTCAGCCCCAAGAGCGGGCACAACGTGTGGCCTGGGTACCACAGGGCCAGAAGAGAGGGACAGGGGCCCTGCTCCTGTCACCTGCTGCTTCTGCCACCCCAGGACCAAGTCATTGGTGTGAGCCGGTGGCCAGACATCACGGCCCCGCAGGCAGTGGGGGCTCCTCTTGGGCTGGGGGCAGGGCTTGGTGGGCAGCCCTATGGGAGGGGGAGCTGGTGGGGGACCACAGGGACTGACCAAAGAAAGGCAGGCCAGATCCCAGGACAGCAGGGGTTCTAAGTCCCCAAGAGGGGGACTGGGCCGGAGTCAAGTTTTGCCAACCATCGGACCAGCCCCGGGCCTCTATGATGAAGGCATCAGAGAAACCCCATGGGGCCAGAAAGGGGCTGGGGCAACGGTGCACCTTTGGGATCTGGGGTCAGAGGGGGAAGGAGGTGACTGCATGGCAAGGCAAGAGCTGAAGGCCTTCTGGAGAAGGAGGGTCCAGTCCTTGTCCCCACCCTGATCCAGGTCACTGTGGACGCAGCTGGGAGCTGAGCCTGGCAGCCCATGTGACACAATGGTGGGGGGATGGGAGCCCCTACGTGGCCAACACTGCCAGCCACACAGCTAGAGGGCTTGGGGTAAGGGCTGCGTGAAGAGGAATGGGGTCTCTGAGTCCCGCCTCTGTGCTGTCCTCAGGGACACCCTAGAGAAGGGACTTGCTTGGGGGCTGCTTTGAGGAGAGAACAGCTGGTTGGACACACTGGGCTCTGTGGCCTGTGGGACATGAAAGAGGGGACCCAGGGACAGCAACTGGGAAGGGAAAGGAACCCCCGACCCCAGAAGAGTGGGGGGAAGAAAGAGGGGGGAACAGGGATGCCCAGAGCCCATACTGTCAGCCCCATCATCGGCACATCCACCGACAGCCTCCGGGGTCCCCCCGGGCCCACTTTCTCCGCTTACCCTCATCACAAGACCCCAGAGCCTGGACAGTAACAGCAGGTTTACTGTTGGCAACAGCACAGCCCTGTGGCACCCAAGGGTAGCGGGTGGGGTGGCGGCCGGGTCTCCTGGGGCCCCGTTCTCCCTCCCATTCTCTAGGTCCCTGGAGGCCAGACCCCTGGGTGTGGCCCATCCTAGCAGTGGTTCTGGCTGGGTCTGTCCTGGGCAGGAGAGGAGGGTCCCTGGAGAGGCAGTGATGGCTACAGCGGCTGTAGGGAGCTGGGGACACTTCAGGCCAGCCATGACAGGCCCAAGCCTGCTCAGCTCTGCACTTCTGGGGATCCCCTTATTCCTGACTCTCCCCCCTCCCCCACCTGGAAGAGACCTAGGCCCTGCACCCTAATGAGGAGGACCGGGGTGAGGGGGTGCAGAGTGTCCTGGGGGGACTCCGAGCGCTTGGCAGGGGACTCAGCAAGGGGAGCGTAGGGCGGGTCTCACGTCTGCAGCTCCAGGAGGCAGTTGGGCTCTGAGGGTGGGGAGCCGGCCGGGCTGGAGCTATGGGCCTCGCGGAGGTCCTGCAGCACCCGGAGCAGCCGGGCCAATGAGTCCTCGGGGACTGTGGGCAGAGGCAGCCGTGAGGGCCCCTGGGAGTGAGCCCGAGGACCCCACCCGTGCATCTCTGGAGGGGGCTCGGGCCACGAGCAAGTCCCAGGTGGGCAAGACCTACCTTTGCCAGGGCTCGTGGGCACCGTGCCTGCCTCTGCGCCCCCGCTCAGCTCCCGGTGCCTCTCCCTGTGGGGGAGGTCAGAGTGAGGGCCAGCAGCCTCCACTCTCCCTGCCAGACCTTCTGGTGTCCTTGTGGGAAGGCTGGGGGTGGCCCAGCATGGGCCTCCTGGGCTAGAGGTGGCTCTGGGGGTGATGGCAGGGCTGACTCTTTCAGTCTATGAAGAGGCTGAGCCAAGGCCCACCAGGGCACCTTCCACCTTCTCCCTCCCCGTGTCTCCTCCTCCTCCCCATCCCACTGTGGGTTGACCAGAAGGCCCTTTGCATTTGTTTTGTTATGTTTTTGAGACAGAGTCTTGTTCTGCAGTCCAGGCTGGAGTGCAGTGGCGCAATCTAAGCTCACTGCAACTTCCACCTCCTGGGTTCAAGCAATTCTCCTGCCTCAGCCTCCTGAGTAGCTGGGATTACAGGCACCCTCCACCACATCAGTTAATTTTTGTATTTTTAGTAGAGAAGAGGTTTCGCCATGTTGGCCAGGCTAGTTTCAAACTCCTGATCTCCAACAATCTGCCTGCCTCCACCTCCCAAAGAGCTGGGATAACAGGCATGAGTCACCGCACCCCACCTTCGTGCGTTTTGAGGGCAGAGATAAACCCTGGAAGAGTTGATGAGGAAGGGGGAGGACCACACCCTTCCTCCTTGCAGAGTGTAGGGGTGTGACAGATGAATGAGCTCCAGCTCCAGTTGGCTCAGGGGAAGCTGAGCGCATGGGAAGCACTGGATCACCTTGAAGTATCCTGGCACCAGCCACATCTCCAGAGACCCTGAGTGATGGGGCCTTGGCATCCTGTTTTTTAAAGCTGATCTTTAAAAGCATCCTGTTTTTTCTAAGCTTCTGCCAAGGCTGAGAACCACTGGACGAAGCAAGATGGCCAAGGAACTCAGGGAATTGGCTGAGGCTGTGCCTGTACTCCAAGGGCCCAGGGGAACAGCTGGGCAGGTTGCAAGGTGGGCTCAGTCAGCACATGGCATGAAGCAGGCATGGCCCTGCCCCTTGGGGCCTCTGTCCTAACCTGAGCTGGCCTCATGCTGCAGAGAGGTACTCCTGGTGCCCTCCCCAGATGTGGCCAATTATAAGAGAGGTGACCAGCCACCATGGAGCAGCCCCAAGCCTGGCACGTTCCCCAGGCTGCACAGGCTCTCCTGGGTGGGACTCACCACAGCATGGCCTCCACGCCCAGCAGGTGCTGGTAGATGAGCTGGGCCTCAAGGTCATGGTCAAGAGGGTCATTCCACTCCTGCAGGGTCACCCGTGACCGGGTCTTATCGCAGCCCTGACCTGGGGGCACAGAGAGGGCAAAGTTACGAGCAGACACTTGGGACTACCATGTCCAACACTGTGGTTGCACAGATGGAGAAACAGAGGCCTGGAGAGGAGAGAGATGCACTCGGGGGTCCCTGGTGAGGGCTGGGCTGGGAGCATAGCCTGGTAAGTCTGACCCAGGCCCTGCCTCGGCTCCCCACCCTCTGGGGGCAGCAGCTCCTCTTGGGCTCAGCCCCTGCACCACGGGATGCGTGACTGAGGAGCATGGATATCATCAGGATATCACTCGGGTTGCTGGGTAACTTTTGGTTTTTTTTGAGACGGAGTCTCGCTCTGTCGCGCAGGCTGCAGTGCAGTGGCGCGATCTTGGCTCACTGCGAGCTCTGCCTCCCAGGTTCACGCCATTCTCCTGTTTCAGCCTCCTGAGTAGCTGGGACTGCAGACGCCCGCCACCACGCCCAGCTAATTTTTTATACTTTTAGTAGAGACGGGGTTTCACTGTGTTAGTCAGGATGGTCTCGATCTCCTGACCTCGTGATTTGCCTGTCTCGGCCTCCCAAAGTGCTGAGATTACAGGCGTGAGCCACCGCGCCCAGACAGGGAGCCGGGTAACTTTCTGGAAGACTGTCTGCCTGGAAGGGAGCAGGCTGAAATGTTAACATCATGGTGAGGTGGGCCACAGGGGGTTCATGCCTTAGAATGAGCTGGTCCTGCAGCTTGCTGTCTTTATGACCTTGCCAAGTCATCTGCCTTCCCTAAGCCTCAGCTTCTCCTCCATACAGTGGAATAACAGGGCCCTGTCTCTTGGGCCAGGGTGGGTCTCACCTTGCCGATAATGAGAGTATCGCTCTGATGGTTACAGGCGGAGGCTGCAGGCCATATCAGCCAGCCAGCAATGCCCTTGCAAAGAGTCACCAAGAGGCCAGGCACAGTGGCTCACACCTGTAATCCCAGCACTTTGGGAGGCCGAGGCAGGAAGATAGCTTGAGGCCAGGAGTTCAAGACCAGTCTGGGCAACATAGTGAGACCCTGACTCTACAAAAAAATAAAATAGAAAACAGCTGGGTATGGTGGCATGTGCCTGTAGTCCCAGTTCTGCAGGAGGCTGAGGCAGGAGGATGGCTTGAGCCCAGGAGGTCAAGGCTACAGTGAGCTATGATTATGCCACTGCACTCCAGCCTGGGTGAGAGAGTGAGAGACCCAACTCAAAACAAAAACAAAAACAAGAGTCACCCATCCCTATACAGTGCTTGGCTGTAAATCCAGGGCTGGGCTAGAGTGCGTGGGTCAGTTTTCGATGGCCTCTGCCACACTGGGCTCTGGGGACCAAGGTGTGGCCTGGCCTGAAGGACAGGGGACTCGAAGTGCTGAGTCTACTCTGTAAAGTAAGTGTGGATAACAGGGAGAAGGTCTCGAAAGTACTAGAACTGTGCTGTTCTACAGGGCGGCAGCTAGCCACATGAAGCTATTTGAGTTAATTAAAATTAAAACAACGTTTTTAGTTTCTTTTCTGTTTTTTTTTTTTTTTTTTTTTGAGATGGAGTCTCACTCTGTCGCCAGGCTGGAGTGCAGTGGCACCATCTTGGCTTACTGCAACCTCCGCCTCCCAGGTTCAAGCAGTTCTCCTGCTTCAGCCTCCTGAGTAGCTGGGACTACAGGCCCACGCCGCCATGCCTGGCTAATTTTTTTTTTTGTATTTTAGCAGAGATGGGGTTTCACCATGTTGCCTAGGCTCGTCTCTAACTCCTGAGCTCAGGCAATCCGCCTACCTTGGCCTCCCAAAGTGCTAGGATTACAGGCGTGAGCCACCACACCCGGCCAAAACAACATTTTTAAAAATGTGAAACTCAGACCAGATGTGGTGGCTCACTCCTACAATCTCAGCACTTTGGGAGGCCGAGGCAGGAGGATTGCTTGAGCCTGGGAATTCAAGACCAGCCTGAACAACATAGCAAGACCCCACCTCTAAATATTTTTTTTTAAATGAGCCAGGTGTGGTGATGCATGCCGGTAGTGCCAGCCTACTCAGAGGCTGAGGCAGGAGGATTGCTTGAGCCCAGGAGTTGGAGGCTGCAGTGAGCTATGATCGTGCCACTGCACTCCAGCCTGGGCAACAGAGCAAGACCCTGTTTTAAAAAATTAAACAAAAAAAACCCCTCAGCTCCTCAAGCCACATTTCAAGTGCTCAAGAACCACAGGTGCTAGAACCTAGAGTACTACACAGTATGGAGTCCTTCTAGAAGCTCCTCTATGCCATCCCTCTAGTGCCCAAGGCTCAGGGTCCCCTCCCACCCACAGCTCCGGATTCAGATGGCCAGCATTGGAGTGTGCGAACCCAGAGGCTCTCTGGCTCTCATTAGCAGGGGGCTCCTCGAATGTGTTCCTGAGAACACCTGTTCTGTAAGAAGCTCCTTGGGGAAGAGAAGGGTTCCCTGTCAAAAGAGTTTGGGAAGTGCTGGGTTAAACCACGTTAGAAATGGAATTCTAGGCCGGGCGTGGTGGCTCACACCTGTAATCCCAGCACTTTGGGAGGCCGAGGAGGGCAGATCACGAGGTCGGGAGTTCAAGACCAGCCTGGCCAACATGGTAAAACCCCGTCTTTACTGAAAATACAAAACTTAGCTGGGTGCAGTGGCTTGCGCCTGTAGTACTTGGGAGGCTGAGGCAGGAGAATCACTTGAGCCTGGGAAACGGAGATTGCAGTGAGCCGAGATTGCACCACTGCACACCAGCCTGGATGATAGAGCGAGACTCAGTATCAAAAAACAACAACAACAACAAAAAAAACAAGAGCAGCTTGACTAACATGGTGAAACCCCATCTCTAGTCAAAATACAAAAAAATTAGCTAGGCTTGGTGGCGAGTGCCGGTAATCCCAGCTACTGGGGAGGTTGAGGCAGGAGAATTGCTTGACCCTGGGAGGTGGAGATTGCAGTGAGCTGAGATCGTGCCATTGCACTCCAGTCTGGGGGACAGAGTGAAAGTCTGTGTCTGAAAAAAAAAAAAAAGAAGAAGAAGAAGAAATAAAAAGAAATGGGATTCTAACGTGTTTTCGGGCCTCCTTAGAGCCTTCAGCGAATTCACTCATATGCATCACACACATCACGTGGCATTTCCCAAACCACCTGGTCCACGGGACCCTTTCTGCCCAGAGCTCCTGGAGGGGTCAGCATTCCTTGGGTTAGGTCCCTGCAGGTGCACAGCAGGGCTCAGGGTCCCATCGTTCAGCCAGAGGCCCGATCTCGCAGTGGACGGATGCAGAGCCCGGGACCCAGGCCTCCTCTCCCACCTGTCTTCTCTTTTTGGTGGCAGCAGCTCCACTTGTCCCCACGGAAGACGCCAGGGTGGTAGGAGCCCAGCAGTCCGGTGTTGTTGATGCTCACCTTCCGCAGCGCAGACAGCCACTGGTTAAGCTCATTCACACACTGCAGGGGACACGGAGGGGGAGGCCTGTTCAGACGTCACCTCCTCCAGGAAGCCCTCCTAACCCGGAGCTCCTGTACCACGCCAGACGCCATGTTCCCCACCATACCAACCCAGCAGCTTTGAGTGAATTAGGAGAAGCTGCCCTTCCTCCAGTGGAACATGACCCATGCCCGGGCGCATGGCCTGGAGAGCAGGTGCAGTGGCTCACTCCTATAATCCCAGTGGCTCACTCCTATAATGCCATCATGGCTGGCTAATTTCTTTTTTTTTTAGAGATGGGGTCTTGCTACATTGGCCAGGCTGTTCTCAAACTCCTGGCCTCCAGTGATCCTCCCACCTCAGCCTCCCAAAGTGCTGGGACTACAGCTGGGATTATAGGGGGCCGAGGTGGGAGGATCGCTTGAGCCCAGGAATTCAAGACCGGCCTGGGCAACACAGCAAGATTTCATCCTCTCCTCTCCCACCTGTCTTGTCTTTTTGGTGGCAGCAGCTCCACTTGTCCCCACGGAAGGCACCGGGATGGTAGGAGCCCAGGAGGCTGGTGTGGGCTGGATTTCAGCCGCCGCTGGCCCCTTGGCCATGCTTGTAGGTATTCCAGAACCCGCCAAATATATTTGGTGGCCCTGATATCACTACTTTTCCCAGTGGCTCTGGACCCTGACACAAAAGGGAACTCCTAGAGGGAAGGGCACAGAGGGACAGGTCTGTGACTTCCTCCCCACAGGCCAGGACGGTCAAGCCCGGAAGAAACCAACCCCCCTCCAGCTGCAGGCTTCCTACTTGTCCCACATGTCCCTGCCCTAGATACACATCTGGGTCACCCTCCTACAAGGTCCCTGCTCGAATGCCACCCATCAGAGGTCCTCCCTGACCACTCTTTAATTAATTTACTAATTTATTTATTTATTTATTTTGAGATGGAGCCTTGCTCTGTCACCAGGCTGGAGTGCAGTGGCTCGATCTCAGCTCACTGCAACCTCCACCTCCCAGGTTCAAGTGATTCTCCTGCCTCAGCCCCCCAAGTAGCTGGGACTACAGGCACGCGCCACCACGCCCAGCTAATTTTTGTATTCTCCCTGACCACTCTTAATAGGACAGACCGCTCCCTGCTATACCCCACTCTGTTCCCTCCCTTGCTCCCTTAGTCCCTTCTGGTTCCCTTCAAGTCACTATCACAATTTGCTTTTTTTTTTTTTTTTTTTTTAAGAGACAGGGTCTCACTCTGTAGCCCAGGCTGGAGTGCAGTGGTGTGATCATAGTTCACTGCAGCCTCCAACTCCTGGGTTCAGGCTATCTTCCTGCCTCAGCCTCCCAAGTAGCTGGAATCACAGGTGCATGCCATCATGGCTGGCTAATTTTTTTTTGTAGAGATGGGGTCTTGCTACATTGGCCAGGCTGTTCTCAAACTCCTGGCCTCCAGTGATCCTCCCACCTCAGCCTCCCAAAGTACTGGGACTACAGGCATGAGCCGACATTTGAAACATGTATTTATTGGCCCATCTTCTCCCTGGGATATCAGCTCCATGAGGGCAGGACTCTGCCTCATCTGCCACTGTATCCCCTCACCTAGAATCATGCCTGGAACCTAGGAGGTGCTCAGTAAGTATTTTTTAAATAAATGAATGAATGAGTTAATGAAGGAACCGATGAGAAGGTTACTTGAGAACATGCACCCAGAGCCACACAGAGCATAATGTTTGATTATTAGGCATTGATACAGACACAGAACCACACAGGTGCCAGCTCAGACTTTCTTTTTTAGAGAAAGGGTCTTGCTCTGTTGCCCCGGCTAGAATGCTGGGATTATCCGCGTGAACCAGCGTGCCTGGCCCCCATCTCAGTTATCTGGAAATAGTTTCCAACAAACAGGTGCAACGTGCAAATTTCACATCACGGGGATGCACCTGTCTGTGCACTGGCCCACACACAGACCTACACATGGATGCCCAGGGAAAGACATGGGCCATGGCCTCCTGGGGGCTCAGGCCCCTGGACAACACACACACACCTGTCCCTGACACCTCCCAGATTAGACACACCCTGCGGTGCCTGATGTAGCTGGTAGCGGGGCGAGAGGCTCAATCAACTCTTTTCTCATCCAGTCCACTCAGGCCCCTCCCACAGCACCCAGGCCACTCCCACAGAGCTCAGGCCACTCCCATAGCACCCAGGCCATTCCCACAGCACCCAGGGCATTCCCATAGCATCCAGGGCACTCCCACAGCACCCAGGCCACTCCCATAGAGCTCAGGCCACTCCCACAGGGCTCATGCCACTCCCACAGTACCCAGGCCTCTCCCACAGCACCCAAGCCACTCCCACAGTGTTCAGGCCACTCCCACAGCACCCGCTCCCCTCCCCGCACCTTGCACTGCAGGTAGGCAGTCTGGGGCCTGCCGGCGTCGTCCGTGTAGATGACCTGCATGACGTGCGAGCTGCCAAAGCTCTTTTCCTCAACCTTTTCCGCTGCCCGGATGTTGGCTAACTTGATGAGGGCGCTTTTCTGGGGCAGGCAGGGAGGAGGAGGCTCAGGGACCTAGCCAGGGGCATTCCATTCCCCATCTCTGGGCCTCAGTCTCCCCTTCTGCAGCACCAGGGGTAGGTGTGGGAGACCCAGAGTGACCTCAGCCAAGGCAGAGCACAGACTGATGGTGACCAAGTGCCCAGCAACTGGGAGAGGAGGACCTGGCCTCTCTGGGGGGCACTCCCAGAAGGCCTCGGAGGTGTGAGCTTTGGGGTAGTGTCTGGACAGCCAGCATTCCCTGGGCTACAAAGTCAATCTGGCCGTGGCCAAGGCTTTGTGACTTTGCATTTATTAATTTTCCAACTTGCTTTTGTAGTCCCAGGCTCTAATAGTCATATCCTGACCGGGCGCAGTGGCTCACACATGTAATCCCAGCATTTTGGGAAGCCGAGGAAGGTGGATCACCTGAGGTTGGGAGTTCGAGACCAGCCTGACAAACATGGAGAAACTCCGTGTCTACTAAAAATACAAAATTAGCCGGGCATGGTGGCACATGCCTGTAATCCCAGCTACTTGGGAGGCTGAGGCAGGAGAATCGCTTGAACCTGGGAGGCGGAGGTTGCGGTGAGCCAAGATCGCACCATTGCACTCTGGCCTGGGCAACAAAAGCGAAACTCCATCTCAAAAAAAAAAAAAAAAAAAAATGGGACCAGAATTAAATAATGCCCATGTAGTCAAATCTTTCAACCCTGGCAAGGAAGATGTATAATAATCATCTGAGTGCTTTGGGAGGCTGGGGCAGGAGGATTGCCTGAGGCCAGGAGTTTGAGAACAGCCTGGGCAGCATAGCAAGACCCCATCTCCACAAAAAAAAAAGTTAAAGAAAATTAGCTGGGCTTGGTGGCACGTGCCTGTAGTCCCAGCTACTCGGGAGGCTGAGGCAGGAAGATTGCTTGAGCCCAGGAGTTTGAGGCTGCAGTCAGCTATGATCGCACCACTGCACTACAGCCTGGGTGACAGAGCAAGACCCTGTCTCAAAAAATAATTATCATCATCTGAGGGGTCTTTGGTCGGAAGGGGCGGGCCCCTCATCTGGTGGGACCCCTGAGCTGGTTGAGAACAGGGTGGGTGATGAGCTCCTTCACCTACTCCTAGCCCGCTCTCACCTGCCCAGGGCTAGGCTGGGTACTCCTGGAAGATCATCCCCATAGCCTGCATGACTGGGGGCAGGTGTACAGCAAGCAGTCACCAGGTCCATGGAGGAAGTATGTCCTCAGCCCTTCCTGGGAGAAGAGAGCTTGCAGGAGAGGTGACCCATGACTCAGAGAGGGCTGTACAAGGTGATCTTTGAGATCCCTTCCCACGCCAAGATTCCGTGCTTCTATATTCCTGCCTCTTCCAGGAAGCCTCCCCTGTTTGCCCTAGCCTCCTACTCATCTAGCAGCCCAGGTGATGTACTATCTTTAATAATACCATTTGCCTAAATAGTACTACCTGCCAGGCCCTGGGTCAGGACCCTTAGGGAGATCATCTCATTTAATCCTCAACAACCTGGTAAGGTCGGATCAACTTCCTCCATACTCATTTTTTTTTTTTTTGAGACGGAGTCTTGCTCTGTTGCCCAGGTTGGAGTGCAGTGGCACGATCTCGGCTCACTGCAACTTCTGCCTCCCAGGTTCAAGCGATTCCCGTGCCTCAGCCTCCCGAGTAGCTGGGACTACAGGCACCCACCACCACACCCGGCTGATTTTTTGTATTTTTAGTAGGGACGGGGTTTCTCCATGTTGGCCAGGCTGGTCTCAAACTCCTAACCTCAAGTGATCCACCCGCCTTGGCCTCCCAAAGTCCTGGGATTACAGGCGTGAGCCACCGTGCCCGGCCCTCCTAGGTTCTGACAAGCAGTACAGATGCCACACACCTGGCTTTCTTCTCTGACCCCGGGGGTACCTCAAGTGGGCTCCAAGGAAGGGGACAGGTGCCTCTAAGGTGCCCCACTTGCCGGCCTCCCTCCTTACCCACCTTGGAGCTGGGCGTCTTTGCGAAGCTGAGGGCCTCGGTAGTGAGGGAGAAGTAGAGCTTCTTGAAGGAGGAGGACACGAGGGGGCCCTTGCCCTTGGTCCTGTGGATGAAGAGTGGCCCCTCCTTCACAGGTGGCGCCTGCAAACTCAGCGTCCGCTGCAGGTCCAGCTCTGCCAGGCCAGGGAGGGAGGGGAATAGAGAGCCCAGTGAATGAGGGCGGGACGGGGGGGGGGGGGGCGGAGCAGTGGGCGGGGCCATGGGGCTCAAGGGCTGAGCAAATCTGAACAGCAGGCAGTGGACGTAGTCATGGGGCTCAAGGGCGGAGCAAACATCAACAGCTGGTGGTGAGCGGGGTGACAGGTGGACTGAGGAAGGCAGGGCCATGGGCTTGGAGGCGGGACACGCGTCAGTAGCAGGTGGCGGCGGGGCTATGGAGCTCAAGGATGGAGCAAATGTCAACAGGCACAGATGATGGGGGGTGAGGCCATGGGTCTAGGGGTGGGGCAAACGTCAACAGCTGGCAGTGGGCAGGGTCACAGGAAGCACAAACAGTGGTGCGTGGGTCTATGGCCTGGGGGCCTGGCAAATGTCAACAGCAGGCGGTGGGTGGGGCCACGAGAGGAACAAACAGCGGTGGGTGGGGCCGTGGGGCTCAAGGGCGGAGCAAACGTCAGCAGTAGGCTGTGGGCGGGTCTGTGCAGGGCGGCGCTCACCGTCCTTCTCCTCGATGTCCACGAGCTTGGTGATGAAGTCCTTCAGCTGCGCCACGCCCTGGCGCACGGTGGGCTGCAGCGGCTCCATCCAAGCCTCCTTGGCCCTGGAAGCCGGCGTGTCCATGTTGCCCACGTTCTGGACTGCCTGGAGGTGACAGCAGGAAGGATCAGGTTCTGCTAGGTTAGGGGCCTAGCCACTGCACCCCCTCCCACCCCCCCTCCCCAAGTCTTTGCTACTCAGCTGTAGCGATGGAGGCAGCGGCGACAGAGGCCATGCCCACGGGCCCCCTCCAGCCCCACTAGGGATCAGGGAGGAGAGGATCATGAAGTTTGATGCCTTATGATAACTGAGACCACTTGGGCCTTCCTCTGTAGGTTTAACTGACGCTGCTGCACTGGATACCCCACCCCGGTGCCGGGCACATAGGTGCAGCCTGAGAGTAAGCAGACCCGGGTTGGAAGGTCCCGCGATTCACCACCGACAGGATGGGCGGCCTTGGCAACCCCCAACCCCTCGCAGGCCTGTTCCCTTATCCATGAGATGGAGCTCGGACAAGGTGGCCACAGGAAGGCTTTGCAAACTGTGAAGTGCAGTGCCTACGTGGGCGTGCCAGTGGCCTCGCCGGAGCCGGTAGGGAACACTCTGCAGTCCAGGCCAGGGCCCCGGTAGGACACCCAGCTGTGCATCCCGCCCGTGGCCGCAAGGCCCGCACCTTGGCCAACAGGAGCAGGGTGCGGCTGGTGCGGGCGTCCGCGTGGCGCTCCCGCAGGTGGAAGAGCTTGGGCGACATGATGGCGGGAGAGAAGAAGCGCAGGCACAGGAAGCTGGTGACGGCGATGAACGGTACATTCTGGAGGGATGCGGAAGAGCGCGGGCTGGAGTCCCCCAGACCAGGGCTCCTGGCAGCCCCCTCCCCTTAGGCTCCGTCCCTGACCCTCGCCGGGACACAGCCTCCCTGGTCCTCCCCAGCGCTCCCTGGTTCCCCACCGCTCTTCGCCCCTCGCCCCAGCCCAGTCCAACCCGGCCCAGCCTAGCCCAGCGGGTGGAGGGCGCACCTCGTGCTGGGCGCCGGGGAAGCGCTCGCGCACGCGCCGGAAGAGCTGGCGGAAGGTGGCGCGCACCACGGCGGGGCACGCGCGAACCGAGCGGCTGAGCGCGCTCAGCAGGGCCCCCAGGTGGGCGCGCAGCGTCTGCGCGCTCTGCTCCAGCACCTCGGCCTCGGTCTGCGGGCGGTGCAGCCCGGAGCACCTGCGTGGAAAGGGGCGGGTTGGCAGAGGAGGTGGCGGTCAGCGCCAGGGCCACCACAGGAACAGTGGCTCTCACAGCAGCCAGGACACGGACACAGGGGACAATACACGGGTGGGCAGAAGCACAAACACACATGCTGACAGGGCCTGATCCCAACCCGCTGCCGCTGCGCCCCGCACCCCCCCGGAGTTACCCCCGGCCTCACCCTACATCCTTAACTTCCACTTTGCTGGGGTCCAGCTCCACGTACTTCTTCTCCTCAAACACCTTGTTGATGATGGGGCCCAGGACGCCGTGCAGGTACTGCATCCCGGCCACCTGGGGACCACCGCAGGTCACATTGATCCTGTCTCCCCCAGTCCCACTCCAGCTGCCCACCTTCTCCCGGCAGCCGCCCTTGCACCGTTTGCCTGCCGTATCCGCCCAGGAGGGGGCCAGGTACACATGCAGGGCAAACTGTTTATTCATGAATGAATGAATGAGTGAGTGAATGACTGACTAGAATTCTTAGCCCTTGTAATCCTAGTACTTTGGGAGGCCAAGGCAGGAGGATCACTTGAGGCCAGGAGTTTGAGACCAGCCTGGGCAACATAGTGAGACTGTCTCTAACTTAAATTTTAATCACACACACATTGTTTTTGGGGGGGGTGCGGGGCACGGAGTCTAGCACGGGGCCCTGGCTGGAGTGCAGTGGCGTGAGCTCACTACAACCTCTGGCTCCTGGTTCAAGTGAGTCTCCTGCCTCAGCCTCCCCAGTAGCTGGGATTACAGGTGCCCACCACCATGCCAGGCTAATTTTTGTATTTTTAGTAGAGATGGGGTTTCGCCATGTTGGCCAGGCTGGTCTCGAACTCCTGACCTTAAGTGATCCGCCCGCCTCAGCCTCCCAAAGTGCTGGAATTACAGGCATGAGCCACTATGCCCAGCCACATTCTTAACCTTAAAGGGCTCTGAATATGGAGATAGAACACTGGAGTCGAAGTCCCAGCCCCCTCTGTCGCTCTCTCTGAAGCTCAGTGTTGTCATTTGCAAGATGAGGACAATATAGCATGCAACCTCACCTTCAGAAAAGACTCCATGGACTTTGAGGCCAGAGAGTTGCTCCGGAACAGGGTGTTGGTCTCACCTACAAACAGAGGTCCCAGTGGGTAGGGGGCTGGGACAAAGCTTTTGGGGGAGGGGGAGGACAGACGACCTTGGGGCTGGGGGATCTAAGCTGGCCCCTCAATAAAGGGCCTCCTCGCCACCTCCCAGCCCACTGTCCCACCTCTGCCCTTGGCTCTGTTCCTTGCCTCCCTCCTGTCTGACCCCATCTGCCTCCTACAGGAGGAGCCCACCCACCCCCAAACACCTCCCAGTGTTCTGGGCCCAGCTCCTTCCCAGGCCTCACTGGTGCGACTCAGCTCCAGCTGGAAGAGCAGGTCCAGGAAGTCCTTGGCCAGCCCCTGCCCCAGGAAGAGCTTGAGCAGGTTCGTGGCCACGTCCTGGCGACACTCGGTGCTGGTTGTCTCCTCGATGAGTGGGATCAGCTGCCCTGGGCCCTGCAGGGAGAGGCACGGGGGATCCCGAACCTTTCCCTCTGAGGACCTCAGAGCATCCCAGGGGAAGAGGACATTTTCCCAAGGGGTGGCTGGGGATGGGGCCCTGGACACTGGCCAGCTCCTCACATCCCCAGACCTCAGGTTTCTGCTCTGCAGAATGGGTTTAGAAGGACAGGCGCACAGGCCTACTGCCACTGGACCCTCCCACCCTGCCCAGGCCCCCTCACCTGCATGCTCAGCTTGACCTCGTGGCACAGCAGGTGCACCAGTGGCTGGTAGTAGCTGGAGGGCAGCACCGTCTCGTCCCGCAGCCGCACCTCCAGCTGCAAGGAGCCCAGGTTGCCCCTGGAATGGGCAGCCTGTGACCTCTCCACCAGGGACTCAGGCCACCCTAGACCACACCACTCCCATGGCCTCCAGTTTTTTCCCTTGGGGCCAGCTTCCCATCTCTCTGCTCATGCCCTCCATCCGGGTGCCCTGCACAGGTCTGCCTCCGAGGCTCTGCCCGGGCTATTTATTTTCTGTTTTTGGAAAGCCCTTCCTGTCTCTGCACTCAAGGCACCTCTATCTGTCTTCGAGGTCTGGCTCCCTGCCACATCCAAGCTTGGGTATGTGGAGCTGCCAGCCTTGAATCTATCAACTCCCAGATAATGGCACCATCATGGGTACACTTTACAGCAGAAGCAAATCCCCAACCCTCATAACAACCTAATAGGGAAACTGAGACCCGAGCCAGTTCAGCAACTTGCCACATTAGATTGAGCTTCCCAGCTTCCCTGTTCTGATAGGGAAGTTCAGAACAGAGGAGGGTGTGGACCAAGTGGGAGCCTCTAAGGCTCCCACTGCCCCTGCTCAGCACGAGCCTCATGCACAGAGCAGTGTTAAGATGGGCCCCTGGGCCTGGCGCAGTGGCTCATGCCTGTAGTCCCAGCACTTTGGGAGGCCAAGGCAGGCAGATCACTTGAGGTCACGAGTTCAAGACCAGCCTGGCTGACACGGCAAAACCCCATCTCTATTAAAATATATATATAAAAATTAGCCAGGCATTGTGGCAGGTGCCTGTAATCGCAGCTACTCGGGAGACTGAGGCAGGAGAAGCGCTTCAACCCAGGAAGCAGAGGTTGCAGTGAGCCAGGATTGCACCACTGCACTCCAGCCTGACTCTGTCTCAAAAAAAATAAATAAATAAAAAATAAGATGGCAAGATGGGCCTTGGCTGGTTCTATGGAAACACCTTGTGCTGGACACACAGCCATCCACCTGCTCCTACCCTGTTAAGGATGGGAACTGGGGGAATGGGGGTCTGGGGCCTTCCACAGAGACATAAAGCTGAACCACTGAGGGCTGTGGGCCACAGCAAACAAGCCAGAGGGCTTCCTAGACAGGCTGCCAGATTTAGCAAAACGACCCAAGACACCCAGTTAAATGTGAATATTTTATTTACTTATTAACTATTTTTTTTAGAGATGGGGTCTTGCTATGTTGCCCAGGCTGGTCTTGAACTCCTGGGCTCAAGTGATCCTCCTGCCTTGGCCTCCCAAAGTGCTGAGATTACAGGCATGCGCCACCATACCCGGCCTAAATTTGAATATTTTTAGTATAGATATGTCTCAAATAGTGCATGGTCATTCTTCTTCTTTATTTTTTTTTTTTTTGCTGAGATGGAGTCCTGCTCTGTCACCCAGGCTGGAGTGCAGTGGCGCGATCTCGGCTCACTGCAACCTCCACCTCCCAGGTTCAAGCAATTCTCCATCCTCAGCTTCCCAAGTAGCTGAGATTAGAGGTGCCCGCCACCACATCCGGGTAATTTTTGTATTTTTAGTACAGACGGGATTTCACCATGTTGGCCAGGCTGGTCTTGAACTCCTGATCTCATGATCCACCCGCCTCGGCCACCCAAAGTGCTGAGATTACAGGCATGAGCCACCGCACCCGGCTGTTTTCTTGAGACGGAGTTTCGCTCTTGTCACCGAGGCTGGAGTGCAGTGGTGGGATCTCGGCTCACTGCAACCTCCGTCTCCTGGGTTCAAGCAATTATCCTGCTTCAGCCTCCCAAGTAGCTTGGATTACAGGTGCCCACCACCATTTTTTGTACTTTTAGTAGAGACGGTGTTTCACCATGTTGGCCAGGCTGGTCTCGAACTCTTGACCTCAAGTGATCCACCCACCTCAAACTCCCAAAGTGTTGGGATTACAGGTGTGAGTCACCACGCCCAGCGGTTATTCTTATACTAAAAATGTATTCACAGCCGGGCACAGGTCAGGAGTTCACCATCAAGCCCGGCCATCATGGTGAAACCCCATCTCTACTAAAACTACAAAAAATTAGCCAGGTGAGGTGGTCCTAGCTACCTGGAACGTTGAGGTGGGAGGATTGCTTGCACCCAGGAGGTGGAGGCTACAGTGAGCTATGATCACCACTGCACTGGTGGTACAGGTGCATGCCTGTAATCCCAGCTACTCGGGAGGCTGAGGCATGAGAATTGCTTGAACCTGGGAGGCGGAGGTTGCAGTGAGCCAAGACCGTGCCACTGCACTCCATCCAGCCTAGGTGACAGAGTGAGATTCTGCTCAAAAAAAAAAAAAAAAAATTATTCACTGTTTATCTGAAATTAAGTTTTAACTGGGTGTTCTTTTTTTTTTTTGAGACAGAGTCTAGCTTTGTCACCCAGGCTAGAGTGCAATGGCGCAATCTTGGCTCACTACAACCTCTGCCTCCGGGGTTCAAGCAATTCTGCCTGCCTCAGCCTCCCAAGTAGCTGGGATTACAGGTGCCCGCCATCTGGCCAGGCTGGTCTCAAACTCCTGACCTCAGGTGATCCGCCCACCTCGACCTCCCAAAGTGCTGGGATTACAGGCATGAGCCACCGCGTCTGGCCTAATTTTTATTTCTTTGTAGAGACGGAGTCTCACTTTCTTGCCCAGGCTGGTCTCAAACTCCTTGCCCCAAGTGATCCTCCCACCTTGGCCTCCCAAAGAGCTGGGATTACAGGCATGAGCCACCGCTCCTGGCCAACGGTGTCCTATCTTATCTCACAACCCTATTCCTGGAGAATCTGGCATAGGGAGTTGGAGCTATGGCTCAGGGACACTGACCTTGGAGACTTGAACCCTGGTCTGAGGTCTGCAGGGAAATTTTCAAAGGGAAAATGTCTGAGTACTTGTTTCAGAAACTTCCAGAGGCAGAAAGCAGGAGACCTGTACAACCTGTGAGCTAAGAAGACAGACCTGGCCGGGTGCGGTGGCCCATGCCTGTAATCCTAGCACTTTGGCAGGCTGAGGCGGGTGGATCACTTGAGGTCAGGTGTTCGAGACCAACTTGGCCAACATGGTGAAACCCTGTCTCTACTAAAAATACAAAAATTAGCCGAGCATGGTGGCACACAGTTGTAATCCCAGCTAATCAGGAGGTTGAGGCAGGAGAATCACTGGAACCCAGGAGGTGGAGGTTGCAGTGAGCCAAGATTGTGCCGCTGCACTCCAGCCTGGGTGACAGAGCAAGACTCCATCTCAAAAAAAAAAAAAAAAAAAAGACAGAAGACAGAGCTGAGCTGAATGCAGAACTGTGGGGAAAAATAAAGCGGAGGGGCCGGGCGCGGTGGCTCATGCCTGTAATCCCAGTACTTGGGGAGGCCGAGGCGGGTGGATCACAAGGTCAGGAGATCGAGACCATCCTGGCTAACATGGTGAAACCCTGTCTCTACTAAAAATGCAAAAAATTAGCCAGGCGCGGTGGCGGGTGCCTGTAGTCCCAGCTACTTGGGAGGCTGAGGCAGGAGAATGGCGTGAACCCGGGAGGCGGAGCCTGCAGTGAGTCGAGATCATGCCATTGCACTCCAGCCTGGGGACAGAGTGAGACTCCATCTCAAAATAAATAAATAAATAAATAAATAAATAAATAAATAAATAAATAATAAATAAAGGGGAGGTGGAGCCCAGCCGGGATGAGAAGGATGCTGGCTAGGTGGGCAGGGGCTGAGGGGACCCTGGAGCTGTGTCTCCTGACCTCTCACCCCTGAGCAGCCCCCCTGCCCTGCCTGCCTGTAGCCAATTCCCAAATGTCAGCCCCCACCCCACCCCTTGAGGCCGGCTGCCCAGCTCCATGCACTTACTCATCATGCCGCCGGCTCTTGGACTGGTCGGGCTGCAGCCGGAACCAGCCCTCCTCCTGCTGCGCCACCCGCAGTCTCTGGACATCGATCACCACCTGGGGACATAGTGGCAGTTTTCCTGGAGCTGGGAGACTTAGGTCTCCTCCTTGCCAACTACTGTTCTTAGTGGGGAGGGGCCCCTTCCAAGGGTCCCTGAGTGCCAGTGGTGGTGGGGGGAAGTTGCTGGTTCTGGCAGACGGTGGAGGTGGGGGGGTAGTCCCAGGCTTCCTGAGTGTCCCTCTTTGGGGAAGCCGGAGGGAGGTCCCTGAGGATGGGATGGCTGCAATGGAACCAGGTGCTGGGGGACAGCAGGTGCAGCCTGCCGGGGGAGGAGAGGGGGCGGGGCGGTGGTGCTCACTTTGCCCAGGAAGTCGTTTCGGCTGACAAGGTCCCAGTCCCAGGCCTCCAAGCACAGCGCCTCCATGGCCCCCTCCTGCAGCTCAAATTCAAACGTCTCATTCCAGCGTGGGTAGCATGACTTCTTCACGATCTGCCCAGAGGAGGGTGGGAGGGGGTTAGGCTGATGCCACTGGACTCCCCAAAAGGCAGAGCTGCCCTAGACACCTCCCCTGGGTTCCCCACAGCCTCCTCGCCTTGGAGGTTCTGCCACAGCAGAGGTTAAAATGTCCTGTCCGAGCTCCCACCCATTTCTCAGATAGGGAGAACTGAGGCCCAGGGTGGGGAAAAGATGTATCCGAGGCCACACAGCAAAACAGTACTGACTATGAGGATGTGGTGAACAGGGAATACCTCTACACTGCTGGTGGGAATGTGAACTAGTACAACCACTGTGGAAAACAGCAGAGATTCCTTAACTAACTAAAAGTAGAACTACCATTTGATTCAGCAATCCCACTACTGGGTATCTACCCAGAGGAGAAGTCATTATACAAAAAAGATACTTGCACACATATGTTTTTGTTTTGTTTGTTTTGTTTTGTTTTTGAAACAGTCTTGCTCTGTCGCCCAGGCTGGAGTGCAGTGGCACGATCTCAGCTCACTGTAACCTCCGCCTTCTGGGTTCAAGTGATTCTCCTGCCTCAGCCTCCCAAGTAGCTGGGATTTCAGGGGCCTGCCGCTACGCCCGGCTAATTTTTGTATTTTTAGTAGAGACGGGGTTTCACCATGTTGGCCAGGCTGGTCTCAAACTCCTGGCCTCAAGCAATCTGCCAGCCTTGGCCTCCCACAGTGCTGGGATTACAGGTGTGAGCCACTGCGCCTGGCCAAGATACTTGCAGACGCATGTTTATAGCAGCACAATTCGCAATTGCAAAAATGTGAAACCAGCCCAAATGTCCATCAATCAACAAGTGGATAAAGAAACTGTGGTATATATATACGATGGAATACTACTCAGCCATAAAAAAGGAATGAATTAATGGCATTCACAGCAACCTGGATTGGATTGGAGACTATTATTCTAAGTGTAGTAACTCAGGAATGGAAAACCAAACATCGTTATGTTCTCACTCATATGTGGGAGCTAAGCTATGAGGACGCAAAGGCATAAGAATGACACAGTGGACTTTGGGGACTCGGGGGGGAGGGGTGGGAAGGGGGTGAGGGATAAAAGACTACAAATTGGGTGCAGTGTATACTGCTCGGGTGATGGGTGAACCAAAATCTCATAAATCACCACTAAGAACTTATGTAACCAAACACCACCTGTTCCCCAATAACCTATGGAAATAAAATATTAAAAAACAAAGCAAAACAAACAAAAAACACAGGGCTGGGCGTGGTGGCTCATGCCTGTAATCCCAGCACTTTGGGAAGCCCAGGCGGGAGGATCACTTGAGGCCAGGAGTTCGAGACCAGCCTGGCCAACATGGTGAAACCCCATCTCTACTAAAAATACAAGAAATTAGCCTGGTGTGATGGTGTGTGCCTGTAATCCTAGCTACTCGTGTGGCTGAGGCAGGAGAATCTCTCGAACTGGGAAGGCAGAGCCTGCAGTGAGCTGAGATCCAGCCACTGCACTCCAGCCTGGGTGACAGGGTGGGACTTGGCCTCAAAAAAAAAAAACACCACAAAACACAAAACAAAAACAGTAGCGACTATACTGAGAAAGCAGACCTTGGTGTCTTCGTGCCCAGGACTGGGCCCTCGACTCTGGACGTTTCCTGGGGGTGGGGAAGGCAGCATGGGCAGCCGAATAAACCCCACTCCGGCTGTCTCAATCCCCTCCTTACCCCCAAGCATGGCCGGGAGTGAGCGAAGTTGGCCCCAGAGGTCCTGGGACCTATTATGTCCCCTCAGAGAGGTCGCCCCTTTCCCTGGGCCTCCTCTGTAAGACTGTGGCCCCCAATCTGTCCCACCAGGGGACGGTGAGCAGGTGGTGAGGTGAGCAACGGGGGCGTGGCTGGCACATCCCCCGAGCCCCCTGCCCCTTCCCTGCCCTCTGGCCTCCTCACCGAGGTCTCCTGTGTCCGGCCCTTGTAGCGCACTCGGACGAAGGGGTCAGATGCGCCATTGCGGTCCTTTGGGGCCAGATCCCTGGTGGGGGTGGAGGAAGATTGGATCATCGACTTGTCCCTGAGCCCCCCTCCCCCACTTGTCACCACCATTATGTAACCACAGCGGGCCAAAAGGCCTGGGCACATTCTGTCCCTGGCAAGCTGACTGTGGACAGTGCGCCTCTGCCCTTTCTGGGCCCTACTCCCATAGCCATCTCCCCAGGATCGCCCATGTGGCCAAGAACCCCCCAAGGTAGAGGCCATGGGTCCTTCCCACCAGGCAGCTGCAGGCCAGTGGCTGCACCTTGCTCTGGGGGTGGCAGGGGGGTGGTGTGAGTGCTGCCAGGGAACTGCCAGGGCAATGTTCCCGGCCCTCCATTCCCAGGGCTGCCCTAAGCCTCGGTTTCCTCATCAGGAAAATGGAAAAGTGAATCGCTACTGGGCTCAGGTTTAGGGAGAGAGTGTGCTTCTGGAAGGTCTGCCCCAGTAATGTCACTCTACTTGGTGGAGGAGTGAGGTGCAGCCCTGATGGGCGGCCCTGCCCTTTCTCCATAGATGGGTCTTTACACAGCCCTAGTCTAGTCACGGTACCCCCAGCTTTTTTTTTTTTTTGAGACGGAGTCTCGCTCTGTCGCCCAGGCTGGAGTGTAATGGTGCAATCTTAGCTCACTGCAACCTCCGCCTCCCGGGTTCAAGTAATTCTCCTGCCTCAGCCTCCTGAGTAGCTGGGATTACAGGTGCCTGCCACCACGCCCAGCTAATTTTCGTATTTTTAGTAGAGATGGGGTTTCACCAGGTTGGCCAGGCTGCCCTCGAACTCCTGACCTCAGGTGATCCGCCTGCCTTGGCCTCCCAAAGTGCTGGGATTACAGGCGTGAGCCACCGCGCCTGGCCCTTTTATTCTTTTCTTTTTTTTTAAAAACAGGGTCTTGCTCTGTTGCTCAGGCTGGAGTACAGTGATGCAATCATAGCTCACTGCAGCCTCCACCTCCTGGGCTCAAGCAATCCTCCCACGTCAGCCTCCCAAGTAGCTGGCACTATAGGTGTGCCCCACCACACCTGGCTAATTTTTAAATTTTTTTGTAGAGACAGGATCTTGCTGTTGCCCAGGCTGGTCTCGAAATCCGGGCCTCAAGAGATCCTCCCACCTCTGCTTCCCAAAGCACTGGGATTACTGGAGTGAGCCACTGCACCCTGCCAGTATCCCCTACTTAGAACTCTTTGTGGAAGAACACCAAAGCCCACTCATCTTCGATATTTTAAGCCTCTCATACCTGCCTTTCTTCCCCCTCAAGACTGTCTAATAAAACCCCAACATTGAGGCTGGGTGCAGCGGCTCATTCCTATAATCCCAGCACTTTGGGAAGGTGGCTGAGGCAGGAGAATTGCTTGAACCTGGGGAGGCAGAGGTTGCAGTGAGCCAAGAAAACACCACTGCACTCCAGCCTGGGTGACAGAGCCAGACTGCCTCAAAAAAAAAAAAAAAAAAAAAAAAACACCAAAAAAAAAACAGCCCGGGTGCAGTGGCTCACGCCTGTAATCCCAGTACTTTGGGAGGCCGAGGCAGGCAGATCACCTGAGGTCAGGAGTTTGAGACCAGCCTAGCCAACATAGTGAAGTCCCGTCTCTACTAAAAATACAAAAAATTAGCCGGGCGTGGTGGTGCACACCTGTAATCCCAGCTACTAGGGAGGCTGAGGCAGGAGAATTGCTTGAACCCAGAAGGTGGAGGTTGCAGTGAGCTGAGATCGGGCCACTGCACTCCAGCCTGGATGATGGAGCGAGATTGTCTCAAAAACAAAAAACAAAAAAACCCCAAGGTTTTACTGAAATATTGAGAATCTCCCCAGAAAAAATAAGGAGGAAATGTTCTTTCTTCCTCTGCAGCAAATGGACCTTCTTAGGCTGACTTGGAATTGCAGCAGGAGTCTCATTGCTGAGGACAACGGGGGACAAGTCCCCTCACTCTGAGAGATGCCTGGACATTCCTCTCCCCTGCTAGGACTCATTAGAAGGCCAACCACTGTGGCCCCAGAGGATGGGAGAGGGGAGATTCCTGGAGAGAGGGGAGGGCCAGGGAGACATGCTTCCATGCCTCCCATCTCCGTAGGTGACGATGGGTGCCTGGGAGAAGTGGCCCCGAGGTCCCAGAGCCCAGCCACGTGTGTGAGCGGGTGCACACGTGTGCATGCCTGTCCCCCAGACAGCCTGGTGCCCGGAAAGGATAAGGATGGAGGAAGCGGGTGAGTTGGGGTGGGGCGGGGGGGAATGAATGGCAGAGGCCAGAGAGTGAGCGAGTGTGGGGGCGTGGCTGAGGCTCGGCCCAAGCCCAGACATTTTCCATCCATTTCTATTTTCCCAGGACAGAAAATAACTCCCGGGAAGCCAGAGTGAGCAACATGGGCATCATCCGACCCACACCCCTCTGCCCAAGGGAAGTCTTCCTCTTAGACAGGCTGACCCCTCAAGGGTGGGGGGAACACTGGCTCCATAGGGCTGCCTGGCTGGGGGCCACCCTCCTGCCTCACAGGCAGGGAGCGACTTGGGGAGGTGGGTTTGGAGCCGGAAGGGAAGACGCTTCTCACGGACAGAGTGTGACTCAGACCCAGGCCCAGACGGGAGTGCAGCCTGCAGCTAAAAATACCCTGGGGGTTGGGGGGTGGCCCTGTCACAGGTGACTCAGGCCCATGGAACCATCCAAACCACTGTCCCTCCTTGGGGGAACCCTCAATTTGCCCATCGGGAGATTTTCAGCAACTCTTTTCACCCCCCCAGCCCCACGAGGGACCCACTTACACACACTCCCACCAGGCCAAGTTCACACTGGCGTTAAACATAGGGAAGCCGGCCTTAGCACTGGGGGACTGAGGCTGTGTGATCAGAGTTCGGGGTCTCCTCACCCGTACCCCCTACTCCACTCCTCTGTGATGGCTCCAGTTCCTCCATGAGAACATTAGACTGTCCCTTAAGGGACATATCCCCTTGAGTGGAAATCACCCAAGAAGCATCATCAAGTCCAGAAAACCTCCCCAGACCCTCTCTTTTTTCTTTCTTTCTTTTTTTTTTTTTTTTGAGATGCAGTCTCGCTCGTCACCCAGGCTGGAGTGCAGTGGCGCCATCTCGGCTCACTGCAACCTCTGCCTCCTGGGTTCAAGACTCCTGCCTCAGCCTCCTGAGTAGCTGAGATTACAGGTGCCTGCCACCATGCCCGGCTAATTGTTGTATTTTTAGTAGAGACAGGGTCTCACCATGGTGGTCAGGCTGGTCTTGAACTCCTGGCCTCAGGTGAACCACCTGCCTTGCCCTCCCAAAGTGCTGGGATTACAGGTGTGAGACACCGTGCCTGGCGAGACCCTCTCTTGAGAGCAGGCTTTGATGGGAGGTGGCCAGCTCTGGGACCAGGAGGTAGAGGTGGGGCGAGGGGGGGCTCAGCTTCCTCACTGGGTTTCTCTAGTTGCAGGGGACCCACTGCCCGCCGCCAGGCCCCTGAGTCTCACCTGGCCTCCAGCACAGAGCAGCGTAGCCGGCAGGCCCGGGCCCCTGGCCGCACTTCCAGCCGCAGGTGGATCTCGCCCTGCACCTCCTCATCGGGGTCGACCTCCGTCAGGTGGGCCCACCCGCTGAAACCTGTGGGGTCAGCTCAGCCAGGGACCCGGCCCTGAACCCCCATACCCTCCACCCTCAGCCCCACCAGGCACCTTGAGGCACCTCCATAATCTCCTGGGAATCCCCTAGGCACCCGTGAAGCAGGGGCTGGTATCCCCAATGACAGATGGGGAAACTGAGGCTCAGCAGGTGAAGAAACAGCAGTTGGAAGAGCTGGGATTAGAATCTAAGTCAGTGACCTGGGGCCTGTGCCCTCACTATTGTGTCATTTTTGTCGTTGTTGTTTTTAGAGACAGGGTCTCACCCTGTGAGCCAGGTGTGGTGGCACATGCCTGTAATCCCAGCTCCTCAGGAGGCTGAGGCAGGAGAATTGCTTGAACTCAGATCGCGCCATTGCACTCCAGACTGGGTGACAGAGCAAGGCCCCATCTCAAAAAAAAAAAAAAAAAAAAAAAAAGATGGAGTCTTGCTATGTTGCTCAGGCTGGTCTCAAACTCCTGACCTCAAGCAATCCTCCCACCTCAGCCTCCCAAGGTGCTGAGATTATAAGCGTGGGCCGCTGTACCCAGCCAGATTCCCCATCTTAAAATGGGAAGAGAGTGGCCCTCCCCTAGGGCTGCTGGGAGGAGGGTCTGAGGCCCAGATGGAGAAGCTACAAGATTGCACCATTGCACTCCAGACTGGGTGACAGAGCAAGACCCCATCTCAAAAAAAAAAAAAAAGATGGAGTCTTGCTATGTTGCTCAGGCTGGTCTCAAACTCCTGACCTCAAGCCATCCTCCCACCTCAGCCTCCTAAGGTGCTGGGATTATAAGTGTGGGCTGCTGTACCCAGCCAGATTCCCCATCTTAAAACAGGAAGAGAGTGGCCCTCCCCTAGGGCTGCTGGGAGGAGGGTCTGAGGCCTGATGGGGAAGCTACAAGGCACCCGGAGGAATAGCCTCACTGGGGCCACTAGACCCCAGAGACGCTGGCTAAGGCTGCAGGTGGGAAAGGCCTTTGGCCTGGCAGGGGCCAAGAAGCCCCATGAGTCAGCAGAACCTGCCTCCGCCCTGCCCCCATCCCTGGCCCAGCGTCACAGACAGGAGCAGGTGTGTGTGGGGGGAAGCCAGTAAGCGGGACACAAAGGCTCTGATGGCAGTGCCCATAGCATCCAAGAACTGGTTTGAACCCTCAGAGAAGCCCAGAGAAGGCAAGAGCTGCCCAAGGTCACACACAGTGAGGCTGGCACAGGGCTGAACCCTCAAAATCATGTCTGGGCAGAGCATGGTGGTTCACACCTGTAATCCTAGCACCTTGGGGAGGCCAAGGCGGGAGGATCTGTCAAAGCCAGGAGTTCAAGACCAGCCTGGGCAACAGAGTGAGACCCCCATCTCCATTTTTTTTTTTTTTTTTTTTGAGACAGAGTCTTGCTCTGTCACCTAGGCTGGAGTGCAATGGCGCAATCTTGGCTCACTGCAACCTCTGCCTCCCAGGTTCAAGAGATTTTCCTGTCTCAGCCTCCCTAGTAGCTGGGATTACAGGTGAGTGCCACCATGCCCAGGTAATTTTTATATTTTTAGTAGAGACAGGGTTTCACCATGTTGACGAGGCTGGTCTTGAACTTCTAATCTCAAGTGAATTGCCACTGGGATTACAGGTGTGAGCCACCATGCCCGGCCTCCATCTTTGTTTTTCTTTTGGAGATGGAGTCTTGCTCTGTCATCCAGGTGGGAGTGCAATGGCGTGATCTTGACTCACTGCAACCTCCGCCTCCTGGATTCAAGTGATTCTCCTGCCTCAGCCTCCTGAGTAGCTGGGATTACAGGTGCCCACCACCACGTCCAGCTAATTTTTTGTATTTTTAGTAGAGACGGAGTTTTGCCATGTTGGCCAGGCTGGTCTTGAACTCCTGACCTCAGGTGATCCACCTGCCTCGGCCTCCCAAAGTGCTGGGATTATAGGTGTGAGCCACTGCACCCGGCCTCTATTTTATTTTTTATTTTTATTTTTTATTCATTTATTTATTTATTTTTGAGGTGGAGTCTTGCTCCGTTGCTGAGGCTGGAGTGCAGTGGCGTGATCTAGGCTTACTGCAAGCTCTGCCTCCCGGGTTCATGCCATTCTCCTGCTTCAGCCTGCCAAGTAGCTAGGACTACAGGTGCCTGCCACCAAGCCCAGCTAATTTTTTTATATTTTTAGTAGAGACAGGGTTTCACCGTGTTAGCCAGGATGGTCTCGATCTCCTGACCTCGTGATCCACCCGTCTCGGCCTCCCAAAGTACTGGGATTACAGGTGTGAGCCACCGTGCCCGGCCTTTTTTTTTTTAAAAAAAACTATATAAAAATTGTAAAAACAATAACACAAAGCAATGTCTGCATCCCAGAAATAATTGAAAGGGATCTCCAGCCTGGACTGGCTCTAGGCCAACCCTTCAGACTTAGGACACAGTAGTACTAGGGCCCAGATGGAGGCGACCCCATGGGTTACAGAAGGAGCTGGCCTGATTTGGAGAAGGGGTCCCTATGCTTCAGCAATAGAGTGTAAGGCGGCCCCTTCTTCTGCCAGCAGAGGCCTCAGATTCCACCCATAGCAGCCCCTCTTCACCCTAGGGAAGAGGCAGTAACAACCAGGCTTGGGAACATGCTGCAGAACAGAGGCCAGGAGTACAGAACGTGGCCCCGGCTTCTGGGGAGAGTAGAAATGGCTTTCCCTGAGCAGGAGACCAGACGGAGCCTAGAGGGGAGGTCTCCGAGTGGGAGGGAGGCCAGGGACTGGGCAGACCAGTGCGGGAGGGAAGGGAGAACTTACCCTTAGGGTGAGAGGCTATGGTGTCCCTTGTAAGGCAGACCTTTCCGATAACGTCGTCCCGGCTAGAGGAGGGAGATGGAGGCAGAGCTGGGCAGGGCTTCAGTATCTGCCCTCTGGGACCTCCCACCAAGTTCAGGGCCCCCCCGGGGGGAGCAGGGTGGTGGACACCGCTGTCATTTCCAGAGTAACCCAACAGAGCTGGACCTGTGGCCCTTCTGTAGGCTGTGGGTTCTGGACCCTCTAGGGGGATGTGATAGGTTTCTCACATGCCCACACATGCCAAGCTCACACTCTCTGGGTGCCCATCTCACAGCTCACACCTGCACGCACACGTGTAGTCCATGCACACTTGTGCCTGCATGCCTGCACACACACGTGTGTATGTGGCGCATGCACCATGGAGCCACGCATGTGCACACCCACACGCTCAAGCCTTTCGCCCTCCCAGGCCCCCAGGCTCTGCCTCCCTCCAGGCTGCAAAGAGGATGCCAAAAAGGACCCAGGAGTCCTGGTGGTGAAATGGGCCAGAGAGCAATCAGATGGCCAGGTCTGGGTCCCAGCTGGAGAGGGGGGCACTCACCTGAGGGCATCCTCATCCATGACGTAGAAAGCCACAGCGTGGAAGGTGGGCGGCAGGTGCACTTGGTACTCCTCACCCCAGAAGGGGCACAGGGTCTTCCACACTGTGGCTGTCCTGCAGGAGAGAACCCTCAGCATGTGCCCAGGCCACTCCCAGGCCCTGGGCTGGGACCTTCCTTGTATCTCCCCCTACCCCTATAACAACTGGCTCTGCCACTGATGTGTTTTCCCTGTGCCAGACCCTACTGTTCACCACCAATCACTACCCCCTGACATTCCTCTCTGCTCTGGACGGGGCACAGGGCTGCCTCTCTCTGGCTGTTATTTATTTTATTTTATTTTTTTGAGACGGAGTCTCGCTCTGTCGCCCAGGCTAGAGTGCAGTGGCGTCATCTCGGCTCACTGCAACCTCTGCCTCCCAGGTTCAAGCAATTCTCCCTGCCTCAGCTTCCTGAGTAGCTGGGATTACAGACGCCTGCCACCATGCCCCGCTAATTTTGTCATTTTAGTAGAGACAGGGTTTCACCCTGTTGGCCAGGCTGCTCTCGAACTCCTGACCTCAGGTGATCTGCCCGCCTCGGACTTCCAAAGTGCTGGGATGACAGGCATGAGCCACCGTGCCCAGCCTCTCCAGCTGTTTTACATTTGGGGAAACTGAGATCACAGTTGGCAGGCATTGGCCTCAGGTCACAGGGTAGCTGCCTCAGGGAGACTGCTGAGCCTGGCCTCACATCCTCACCCAGCTCTGGTCAACGCCCTGTGGATCAGAGCCTTCAACTCATGGGACTCAGTGGGCTAGCGGGTGGGGAGATGCTGAAGCCCCCAGGGACCCAGATGAAAGTTCAGGGGACCACCTCATGCCAACCACTTCTCAGGTCATCTGCTTCCCTTCTGTATCAAGAGCATCAGAGCCATCACACCCCTCTCCCTCTTGCTGCCTGTGGTTTGCAGACCCTCGAGAAAGGCTGGGAGCCTGCTTGCAGGTGGGGAAGGACTGGGAATTTGGTGGCCTTGGCTCCGAGTAGGCCACGGGCACTCAGGTGGGCAGAACAGTAGGGTAGCTCTGGCCATGAACTTGGAAGCAGGAGTCTGGGTGAAGGAAGGGAGAGGACAGCAAAGACCCTGCCCAGAGATCATGGGGACCATGGAGGAAGGGACATCCAGAGGAAGTGACTCTTCAGGGTGCAGGCTGGGGTTGCCCAGCCTCGAGGGATATTACTATGGGACTCTCAGGGGACAGGACCCAAGTTAGAGCCAGGACCAGGGAGGGGAAGGGAGCTCAGGCTCTGGGATGGCCAGACTTGGGCTCCAGTGTGGCTCTGCCACTTTTACTAGGCATGTGACCTTGGCCAGGGTAGTTAGTCTCCCTGAGCCTCAGTTTCCTTGTCTGTAAATGGGGTCTAATGATATCATATCTCGTTAATTGCAAGAACTAAACGGGCTGGAAAAGGGCTGGCTCCACAAATGAGAGTTGTTGTTACAAATCGTCAGCATCTGTCTCTCCCGGAGGTTGTGGTGATTGCAAAGATGAACAGAGTCCGGTGAGAGGCCCTTGGCCAGGCCAGTTCCCTGAAGGTCTTTCTCGTCTCCTAGCTGGGGTGTCAGGGCGAGGTGGGGAATCCCAGGCAGGGGACCAGGTGCTCCAAGCCCCCTCCCATCTCCGTACAAAATTCACAACAAAATTCACACCCCTTTGCGGGGAGAGCGCGGGCCGATGAGAGGCTGAGCGCCCCTCGGTCCTGGGGGTGGGGGCGGTACCTGATGATGGGCTCATTGTCCACCTTCACGATGCAGTAGGGGTCACTGCTGCCGGTGCTGCAAGACAAATAGGCAGGGGCGGGGCTGGAGGGCGGGATCGGGGCGGGGACTCGCGGCACGCTCCTTCCTCTTTTGGCCCCTCGGGAGGAGTGCGGGGGAAGACAGCGGAGGCTGAGTCTCCGCGTCCTGGTTTGGAGACCGCAGGCTCCTCCGGCCAAACACGGGTCCCCGCCCTCAGCCCGGGAGCGGATGGTGAGGGAAGGGCAGGAACCCGCACCAGGGCTCCCCTTTCGCGGGCAGGGGTGGGAGTAGATGGAGGGAGAGTTGTGGGGGAGGGAGAAGGAGGGGGAGGAGACAGGGATGGGTAGAGAGAGAAAGGAGAAAAAAGGAGGGGGAAGGAGGAAGGGGAGAGACTGGGAGAGGGACAGAGGGAGGGGCAGAAAGGGAAGGGTCGGACAGGGAGGTGAGAGAGAGGGAAGAGGAGACAGAGGGAGGGGGCTGAGAGGGAGGAGGAGAGAGGTGGGGGTTAAGAGGGAAGGGGGATGATAGGGAGGGGGAGAGAGAGGGAGGAGAGTAAGAGGGAGGGAGTTAAGAGGGAGGGGGAGACTGAGGGGGTGAGAGAGGGGGGAGAGAGAGAAGGGGAGAGAGGGAGGAGAGTAAGAGGGAGGAGAGTAAGAGGGAGGGGGAGACTGAGTGAGGGGGTGAGAGGGAGGGGGAGAGAGGGAGGAGAGTAAGAGGGAGGGAGTAAAGAGGGAGGGGGAGACTGAGGGAGGGGGTGAGAGGGAGGGGTAGAGAGGGAGAGGGGAAAGACAGGGAGGGGAGGGAGAGGGACAGAGGGAGGGGGTACTGGAAACCTCCTGTTCCTCCCGCAGGGGATAGAATGTTCCTCCTTTCTATGCCCTCCTACCCCATCCCTGCCTCCCCCCAAAACAGCTCCAAGCAACAGCCCCAGGCAAGCTCCTGGGACCCCTACCCTCCACACCAAAGTCGATCCCCTTACTCTCCCTGGAGCCTTTGCTCCTGCTCTCCCTAACACCGACACTGCTGTCCCTCCTGCCCAGTTGGCCTTCAGCCCTGCCAGAGCCCTCCCTCGCCCCAGGACAGGACGGGGAGGAAGCCCTCCCTGGACTCACACTGCCTGCCCACTTCATCCAGCCTGGTAGTGATCAGCTGCCTCCCACCTGCTCTGAGCTACCTGGGGGTGGGGAGCATGCCTGTGTCCCCAGGGCCCCCACAGGGCTTGGCACAAGACAGGCAGCCCATGAGTGTTTGCCGAATGAACAGACGAATGAATGAACTGATGAGTGAATGAATGAATAAATGTAACAGCTATCTGGGGAAAGAGGGATGGGGGAAGGCAAACACGCGCTCAGTTCCAAGGGTCTCAGGTGTTGGGGGGCTCCTGGGGCTGGGAGAGGCCTGCAGCCAGGCCTAGGGCTGGTACTGGGTAAAAGTGGGGAAGTGAGGGCTGTCTCTAGAGCTGTTCCTCCAGTGAGTGTCCATAAAAAGGAAGTGTGTTTCTATGGTGGAGGGTGGGGAATTCCAAGCTCTGCTTCCCTTCTCAAAAGGGGCTCTTCCGGCAGAGGAAGGCATTTGGGGCCAACAGCTCCAGAAGCTCCTGGACACAGACAGGAAATGTCTGCCAAGACTCAGTTTTCCTACCTATAAAGTGGGAAGTGTAACCCCGGCTCACAAGGGAGCTTCCCTGGGTCCTGAGACGATAGAGAAGGTCTTGGAGGTGCTCAGTAAATGTTAGCACTGCCTGCATCTCTGACTGTAACCTCCCCCTGCCATCATTTGAGAGCCCCTGCCTCCTGGCCAGGTGTGGTGGCTCACACCTGTAATCCCAGCACTTTGGGAGGCCGAGGTGGGCAGATCATGTGAGGCCAGGAGTTCCAGACCAGCCTGGCCAACATGGTGAAACCCCGTCTCTACAAAAAATACAAAAATTAGCCGAATGTAGTGGTGGTGTACAACTGTAATCCCAGCTACTGGGGAGGCTGAGGTAGGAGAATCCCTTGAACCCCGGAGGAGGAGGTTGCAGTGAACCAAGATCACGCCACTGCACTCCAGCCTGGGCAACAGAGCAAGACTCTGTCTCAGAAATAAATAAAATAAAATAAAGAGCCCCCCCGCTCCAGGGAGCCCCCTGTGAATACCCCAGCTTGCATCCCATCAACCCAAAGCCAGGGGACTCCAGGTGCTAAGAAATCAGGCCTCTGAACACCCCAGGTGCTGGGCTGGGCTGCAGGATCCAGGAGCCATACAAGGAGCTCAGAGGAGGCAGGGAGAGGTCAGTACTGACTGAGGCAACAGGGGACCTCCGTGGGCTGTCCCCCACTACTGGGCTGCTACTGCTTCCAAAGGCCTGGAAGCAGGACCCGAGTCCTGGTATGCAAGGACTGTGAAGAGCTGGGTGGCTGGATCAGAGGTGGGGCAAGAGGACGGTATTGAGAGCAGGCTGAGGCCAGATTTAAGGACCTGGGCCCAACCATGGTCCCCAGTGGGCTGCTGGGACCCAAGCCCTGCCCAGTTCCTTCTTCGCTAGTGTTGAGGCGCCTAGGCTGCCCACCTCTCTCATTTCTCCTTTCCCCAGCCAGTTGCCACTGGCCCTGTCTGGCTACTTTCGGGGCCTCTATATTTAGGGCCTTGGCAGTTTCTAGGCTGTGGAAGGAGGAAGATCAGGGAAAACCCCGAAATAGCCTTGGGCCAGTCCCCAAGGCCACTTGGTGTGGGAGGCAGTGGGTCACTGGTCATCGTGAGACTTGGCTCATGCCTAGGTACGTGGGGATGAGAGACAGTGGGAAGAGGCAGGGCAGGAACAGGCAGGCTCTGAAAGCTAGCAGTGATGGGGAATGCAGCTGCGCTCTGTGCCCTTTAGAGGAATAAAAACCCATGAGTAGAAGTGGCAGGAAGGCAGCTGGCAGCTGTGTGAGGACAGCTTCCTCCTTGGAACTGTCTCAGTCAAGATGAGCCACTATGAGAGGTGGTAAGCTCCCCGTCCTCAGAAGTATGCAAGCCCTGGCTGGAGGAGATGCTACTCAGAAGATAGGCGGGGTGCTGGTGAGGCACAGTGGAACTCCAGTACTCAGTGAGGGCCTCCCATGATCTCCAAACCCCTGCCCGACTCTGCAGCCAAATGCTTTGCATAGGATTTCCGAGGCTCAGTCTCACTGAGCCCAGCCGCAAGCTTACAGCTGCGGACAGGCTAGAATTCTCAGCCTGTCGGCAGCAAAGGCAATCTGAATCCCGACTTCTCTACCTACCCTCTTGGCAAGTGGCTTTCACTTCCTGAGCCTCAGTTTCCCAATGTGCAAACCGAGGATGTCTATCTTATAAAGCTAAGAAGAGGATTAAGTGGGGGAAGTCCTCAACACCTCTTATTCTCCCTACTATGGACCCAGTGCCAGGATGAATGAGTCACAGTCCCTGCCCTCACAGTCAGCTGGGACAGGCACCACTTGACGGAGGAACTGCCACACCAGGGGCTTCCTCCTGCCACCCAGAGTGCTGGGGGGCGAGACCAGGAGCCAGGAACTCTGCCCAAGTGCACCAGGGAATGCCCTGGAGAGGAGAAGTTTGAGAGGAGTCCTGAAGATTGAATAGGAGTTTTCTGGAGGACTGAAGTGGAGTGCTTGAAGGCAGAAGTCCCCACACATGGGCGAAAGCAGAGATGTGAAGGGTAGTAGCCCAAATGTGAGGGACTGTTTATGGGATGGTTTAAGAGGCGGCTGACAGGTCAGAGCTGTGTATGCAAGCCACAGGGGAAGATGGGGGGTTGCAAAGGAGACGTGAGTAGGGCAGGCAGGGGGGCAGGGTGAGGATCGAGATTCCAAGGCACCCCTCCACTGTAGATGGAACCCCTTTGCCCAGAGGCAAAGCACTGAGCAGGGAACCAGGCACTGGGCTCCCAGGTGGGCATACTCCAAGAGCTTTGCTGCCCTGGGCTGGAGAGAGCCTGGAGCCAGGCACTAGGGCCAGCTGCTGTGGGGATGAGGAGGGAGGCGACAGACAGAGGGGCTGCTCCTCCCAGCTGCCACCAGCCAGAAGAGGCCAAGATGACCTAGTTCCTAGTGCCAGTGGTGGCAGGGGGTGGGGGATGCTTAAAGGCTGGGCCTGGAGGCTGAGACCCTTCTCAGAGCTCCTCTGCCTTCCCAGCCCACAGACCTCACTGCCAGCTCCCACTCCACCTCCCTCCAAGCCTCCAAGCACAGAAACCCACCTAGGGATGCCCACCGCCTTCCCTTCCCCATTGTCATGGTAACTGCTGAGCTGGGCCTCATCAGACCCAGGGGGCCTGGAACTGGCACTGCTCTCGGTGGTGGCGCGCTGAGCTTGCTGGGAAGCTCACAGGGGCCACCATACATATGTGTGAGCAGAGTGCCTGCCCCCCACCCTGCTCCACCCCCTCGCCCATGCTAGCCACTTCTCTGCATCCAGGAGCCCGGGGCGCCCAAGGGGTGGGGAACTGCAGCTCCGCAGACTTTGGACTCTGTTTCCTCCAGGCTCCCCTTTTCCCCCTCCCACCCTCCTCCTCCAGGCAGCCAGTGCCCCTTGACCTTTGAGCTTTCCCCCTCTTCCTCTAGAGGGATTTCAACCCCTAGTTTAAAGAGGGGAAACTGAGGCTCTAGGAGCAGGGAGCTGCCTAAACCCTGTACATGAGGAAGGTGGTGGCAAGACCAAGATGGGGGGCCAGGGGTCAGGCAGCTCAGCCCTGGGACCTACTGAGAAGAGTGGAACAAGGGGCCCCTGAAACCTCCCAAAATCGAGCCAGGGACCAGGGGAATCCCCAGATGTCAGTGCCTGTTAGAAGCCCTAGACTCAAGACCCTGCTCTGCCTGCCACTTGGAGCCAGCATTTCACTTCTCTGATCCTCAGTTTTCTCATCTGTAAAATGGAACGGTGAGAACTGCCTTTCGGGGTGGTTGCGAGGATTAACGGGATGGCTCAGGTGTAAAGCCCAAGGCACAAGCGACAGTTACTACCCTCCTTCCCTCCCCCACAGTCCTGCACCTGTCCTGGCCTCCTGACCTGTTCTCACTTTTCATGCCAGTCCCTCCTACCCGAGTGCACAGCAGGAAGCCCGGGGACAGCCCCTGGGCCCCAGCATGTGCTTCAGGTGCACACTCCGGGGCATTAAGGGCTCTGGAACTACTGAGGAAGACCCTTCCTTTGCGGGGGACACCCCACCCCCTCCAACCCCACCCCGGGGGCAGATCACCAAGACGTCTCCCCTGGCATGTCACCAGGCTCCAGCTCCTGTCGTATCAAAGCCCCTTCCCCTCATGAGCCGCGGATCGCTGACAAATTCTCGCCCCCTCCCTAGTTCCCAGGCCCCAGCCCCCAGCCCTCGGTGACACTTCCCCCCCCCCCGGTTGTCACCCCGTCTGGTGCTCGCAGAAAATGTCACTGTCCCCATTTTCCCCGCCGATCCCCCACCACGGCCGCACTCCCGCACCCTCTCCGCTGCTCTTGTGGGTGGACCCCGGAAAGGTCAGGCGTCCTGGGGGGCAGTGCCCCTCCCCGGAAAGTTGGGGCTCCCACCCCCGGCCGCGCTCACATGTCCTTGGCTGGCAGGTTCTTCCCCTCCACGATGCGGATGTACAGCGAGCTGCGCTTGGCCATCGCGGGGTCCCGGCTCGGGGGAAGCCAGACACCGGGGTCCGGGGTGGCGGGCGGCGGGCGCTGGACTGGCCGCCGCAGGTGGGGCGGGCCGGGGAGGAGGCGGGGGCGGGGGCGGGGCGGCGGGGGCGGGGCTTCGCTGCCACTCCACTCACCCCGCCCCCGCCCCACGTGCGGGGGACACTGCGCCCGGGCCGGCCAATCCGCGACCGGGGTTCCCCAGGGCGGGGAGGGGCCGGCCGGGGCCGCAGCTCTCATTGGCCGTCTGGGGCGTGAGGGGCGGGGCCTGTGAGGAGGCGCTGACGCTCGCCGGGCAGCCGGCGCGGTGGCTCGAGGGGGGCGCCCCTGGAGGAGCGGGTGGGGGACACTGCAACCTCCACCTCCCGGTTTCAAGCAATTCTTCTGTCTCAGCCTCCCAAGTAGCTGGGATTGCAGATGCGCGCCACCACGCCCAGCTAATTTTTGTATTTTCGGTAGATACAGGGTTTCACCATGTTGGCCAGGCTGGTCTTGAACTCTTGACCTCGGTAATCTGCCCACCTCGGCCTCCCAAAGTGCTGGGAATACAGGCATGAGCCATCGTGCCTGTTTTTATGTTTTTTAGAATCAGAAGAAAAAAAAATACCTATATATATATATTTTTTCGAAACAGGGTCTTACTCTGTTGCCCAGGCCAGTCTAATTTCAAATTCATGACTGTGCACCCCAAGTGGGGTTGATTGGTTGGTTTGTGTGTGTGTGTATGTATGTATGTATGTATGTATGTATGTATGTATGTATGCATTTGAAACAGGGTCTTGATCTGTTGGCTGAAGTGCAGTGGTGCAATCATAGCTCACTGCAGCCTCAATCTCCTGGGTTCAAGCAATCCTACCACCTCAGCCTCCCATGTAGCTGGGACTACAGATGCATACCACCACGACTGGCTAATTTTTTTTATTTTTAGTAGAAATGGGGGGGGGGGGGGTCTCATTATGTTGCCCAGGCTGGTCTAGAACTCCTGGCCTCAAGTTATCCTCCTGCCTTGGCCTCCCAAAGGGCTGGGACCACAGATGTGAGCCACCATGCCTAGTCAAACAGGAGTATAATAGTAATGAATATGTAATAATGAATCTGGCCTGACTGGTATCAGTCAGTCTTTATGCCAAAACAGTTGTAAAATACACATTTGAATACTTTTTTTTTTTTTTTTTTTTTTTTGAGGTGGAGTCTCGCTCTATCACCCAGGCTGGAGTGCAGTAGCGCAATCTCAGCTCACTGCAACCTCTGCCTCCCTGACTCAAGGCATTCTCCTGCCTCAGCCTCCCGAGTAGCCAGAGCTTCAGGGACCTGCCACCACGCCTGGGTAATTTCTATATTTTTAGTAGAGATGGAGTTTCACCAGGTTGGCCAGGCTGGCCTCAAACTCCTGACCTCAGGTGAGCTGCCCACTTCAGTCTCCCAGAGTGTTAGGATTACAGGCATGAGCCACCGTGCCTAGCCGTATTTGAATATCTTAACACATATAAGTCAAACATGCCTAGGGCTCACAAAAGTTACAGTGCATCCTGGCACAGGAGAGGAGGCAGCTCTTGAGTTTCAGTGCATGCTTTTGATATTCACTATAGGTCAATGTCGTTGAAAGAAAAAGTGTTTGAGGCTGGGCACAGCGGCTCACGCCTATAATCCCAGCACTTTGGGAGGCTTGAGATGGGAGGATCACTTGAGGCCAGGAGTTCAAGCCCAGCCAGGGCAACATAATGAGACCCCCCCCCACCCTTGCTACAAAAAATAAAAATATTAGCCAGGCATGGTAGTGTGTGTCTGTAGTTCGAGCTACTCAGAAAGCCGAGGCAGGAAGATTGCTTGAGCCTAGGAGGGGAGGCTGCAGTGAGGTATGATCGCACCACTGCACTCCAGCGTGGGCGACAGAGCAAAACTCTGTCTCCAAAAACAAAAACAAAAACAAGGCCAGGCGTGGTGGCTCACACCTGTAATCCCAGCACTTTGGGAGGCCAAGGTGGGTGGATCACCTGCGGTCAGGAGTTCGAGACCAGCCTGGCCAACATGGCGAAACCCCATATCTACTAAAAATACAAAAATTAGCCGGGCGTGGTGGCAGGCGCCTGTAATCCCAGCTACTCTGGAGGCTGAGGCAAGAGAATTGCTTGAGAACCCGGGAGGCAAGAGAACCCAGGAGGCAGAGGTTGCAGTGAGCCAAGTTCGCACCATTGCACTCTAGCCTGGGTGACAAGAGTGAAACTCAGTCTCAACAAACAAACAAACAAACAAAAAAAGCAAGGAAGGAAATTCTTACACATGCTAAAAGATGGATGAAACTTGAAGACATAATGCTAAGTGAAATGAGCCAGTTAGAAAGACAAATAGTGGTTGCTTCCACCTATGGGAGGTATCTGGAATAGTACAATTCACAGAAGCAGAAAGGAGAGTAGAAGTTTTTCAGGGGCTGGAGCGGGGCAGGGAAAGCGAGTTGTTTGTTGAGTGTAGGGTTTCAGTATTGCAAGGTGAAAAAGTTCTAGAGCTCTATTGCACAATGATGTGCATATAGTTAATACTACTGTGCTGTCCACTTAAAAATAGTGAAGATGGGCCAGGGGCGGTGGCTCACGCCTGGAATCCCAGCACTTTGGGAGGCCGAGGTGCGTGGATCGCCTGAGGTCAGGAGTTTGAGACCAGCCTGGCCAACATGGTGAAACTCTGTCTCTACTAAAAATATAAAAATTAGCTGGGCGTGGTGGTGCACGTCTGTAGTCCTAGCTATTCAGGAGGCTGAGGCGGGGAGAATCGCTTGAATCTGGGAGGAGGTTGCGGTGAGCTGAGATGGCACCACTGTACTCCAGCCTGAGCGACAGAGAGAGACCTCGTCAAAAAAAAAAAAAGCTTAAGATGGGCTGGGTGCGGTGACTCATGCCTGTAATCCCAGCACTTTGGGAGGCTGAGGCAGGCAGATCACTTGAGCTCAGGAGTTCAAGACCAGCCTGGGCAACATGATAAAATTTTAAAAAATAAAGAAATAAGGCCAGGCGCGGTGGCTCACACCTGTAATCCCAGCACTTTGGGAGGCCGAGGCGGGAGGATCACTTGAGGTCAGTAGTTGGAGACCATCCTGGCCAACATGGTGAAACCCCATCTCTACTAAAAATACAAAGATTACCTGGGCGTGGTGGTGCACACCTGTAGTCCCACTGCTCGGGAGGCTGAGGCAGGAGAATCACTTGAACCCGGGAGGCGGAGCTTGCAGTGAGACCAGATGGCGCCACAGCACTCCAGGCTGGAGACACAGTGAGACTCCGTCTCAAAATAATAATAATAAATAAATAAAATAGTTAAGATGGTAAGCCTTATGTGTTTTTTACCAGAATAAAAAAAATGCACCCATACCCCAACTTTTTAATATATTTTGGCCATATAAAACAATTGAAAAGAATTTTATAACAACTTTCAAAGCGGTTTGGGGGCAAGTAACTCATTTGATTTGCTCCTGGCCTTGACTTCTCTACCAACATCATGCATTCTTGAGAATCTTAGGATTCTTCCAAAGTGAGAAAATGTGACCTACAAATTGTTTTCATGCGCAGTGATGCATTTTGAAATACTAAATTTAACAATGGATGAAACTGACATAAAGTTATATTTAGAAGACATTTCAGTAAACATTTACTATTTTTTAATGTTGCAGTTTTAATATTTTGGAGCCAAAGCATTTCCCCCTCTTAAACCTCGAGGAGTTTTAGGAGCTGGAGGCCTCACACCTCTCCTGGAAAAAATTGTCCCCGCCCTAAGGAAGGACTCCTGAGCCACCTTCCGTCCTCACCCATCAGACTCTGACAGTGGCTTCTGGTGGCTGTCCTGCTGTGCCATGGCCCAGAGCCCCCAGAGAGGACTTTGGGAGGAGACAGGTCCTGGAAGAATGAGACCGAAGGCATTGCTGGAGGAAGAAGGAGAAGCCCAGAAAACTGGATAGGAGGCAGGAGCAGGGGATGAGGAGGAAGCTGGGTGGCAGGTGCAGAGGGTGGCAAGGGCGGCCCTCTCCGAAGGCCAGAGGAGTCCAGCTGTGAACCCGCAAAAGCTGGGCACAGGAGCCAGGGACACAAGGATCCCTGGCAGGCTCTGGGCCAAGTGACAGCTGTATGTTAAGAAGTCCTGGCCGGGAGCGGTGGCTCATGCCTGTAATCCCAGCACTTTGGGAGGCCAAGGCAGGTGGATCACGAGGTCAGGAGTTCAAGACCAGCCCGGCCAAGATGATGAAACCCCGTCTCTACTAAAAATACAAAAATTAACCCGAAATGTTATTGCTTGCCTGTAATCCCAGCTACTCAGGAGGCTGAGGCAGAGAATCGCTTGAACCCGGGAAGCAGAGGTTGCAGTGAGTCGAGATCATGCCACTGCACTGTAGCCTGGGCAACAGAGCAAGACTCTGTCTCAAAAACAAAAAAAATCCTGGCTAGCCAGAGGGGCAGGCTGGGAGTCATCAGAGGCCAGATGGGGCTCTATCCCCAGCTTCCCCCTACCCCACCAATCTTGACACTCCTACTGCACCATTTAGACAGATACCATTGAATAACAGTTTTAAAGCCAAGGTCCACAGGCTGGGCTTGGTGGCTCAATGCCTGTCATCCCAGCACTTTGGGAGGCCACGGCAAAGGATCGCTTGAAGCCTGGAGTTCAAGACCAGCCTAGGCTACATAGCGAGACCCTGCCTTTACTAAAAATAAAAAAATTAGCCAGGCATGGTGGTGCACACCTGTAGTCCCAGCTACTCAAGAGGCAGAGGTGGGAGGATCGCTTGAGCTCAGAGGTCACGGCTGCAGTGAGCTGTGATTGTGCCACTGCACTCCAGCCTGAGTGATAGAGAAAGACCCTGTCTCCAAAAACAAAAAGCAAAAACCACAAAAAAACGAGGTCCACAGTGAAGATCGCAGGTTCTGGAGCCAGACAATTGAGTTCAAATCCTACCTCCACTGCTATGATAGGAGCTGCTGTGTGACTGGGCCAGTTATTCAACCTCTCTGGGCTTCATCTGCCTAATCTGTAGAGTGGGGCAATGGTGGCTGCACCCCGCAGAGTGGCTGGGAACAGAGTGTGCTGGTGAGCCACTTGGTCACCAGACTGCAGAGGGCACCTCCCTGGGGCAAGCACTCAGGACATCCTCACGTTAATCCCCAGAAGCAGAGGAGCAGGGCTGTTCTTACCATCCACCCCCTACCCCCCGCTATTTTTTTTTTTGAGACGGAGTTTCGCTCCGTGGCCCAGGCTGGAGTGCAATGGCGCAATCTCGGCTCACTACAACCTCCACCTCCCGGGTTCAAGTGATTCTCCTGCCTCAGCCTCCCGAGTAGCTGGAATTACAGGTGTGTGCAACTACACCCTGCTAATTTTTGTATTTTTAGTAGAGACAGGGTTTTGCCAAATTGGCCAGGCTGGTCTTGAACTTCTGACCTCAAGTGATGCGCCTGCCTCAGCCTCCCAAAGTGCTGGGATTACAGGCATGAGCCACTGTGCCCTGCTAATTTTTGTATTTTTAGTAGAGACAGGGTTTCACCATGTTGGCCAGGCTGGTCTTGAACTCCTGACCTCAAGTCATCCACCCGCCTCGGCCTCCCAAAACGCTAGGACTACAGGCATGAGCCACCATGCCCAGCCTCACCATCCCCCTTTCATGGATGCAGAAATCATGGACTGAACCCTTAACTCTGCACCGGCCAGCCTCAACACACCAGGTCCTCACCAAGGACTCCAGGACTAGATGCTGGTGTCCTGTCCACTTCATAGATAAGGAGCTGCAAAGTCACAATGACAAATTCACCCCCCTCCTAGCACAGCCCCCAGCCCTGCAGATGTCAGAAAGAAAGACCCTGCTCTGAAAGACAGACAGACAGACAGACAGAAACAGATGGAGAAACATAGTCAGAGGCAGAGAGACAGGAAATCAGAAAGAGAAAATTGAGGCTCATGCCTGTAATCCCAGCACTTTGGGAGGCCAAGGCAAGTGGATCACCTGAGGCTAGGAGTTCGAGACCAGCCTGGCCAACATATTGAAACCCCGTCTCTACTAAAAAATACAAAAAATTAGCCAGGTGTGGTGGCAGGTGCCTGTGATCCCAGTTACTCGGGAGGCTGAGGCAGGAGAATCGCTTGAACCTGGGAGGCGGAGGTTGCAGTGAGCGGAGATAGAGCCATTACACTCCAGCCTGGGCAACAAGAGCAAAACTCTGTCAAACAAACAAACAAACAAACAAAAAACACCAAGAGAGAAAATTCAGAGGCCAGGAGTGGTGGCGTGAACCTATAATCCCAGCTACTTGGGAGGCTGAAGTGTGAGAATCGCTTGAACCCGGGACATGGAGGTTGCAGTGAGCTGAGATTGCGCCACTGCATTCCAGCCTTGGTGACAGAGTGAGACTCCGTCTCCAAAAGGAAAAAAAGAGAAAATTCAGAGACAGAGAGGGCTGCTCTGAACACCCAGACTGAAGTAGGGGTGAGGGTGGGGGGAATGTTGCCCCCAGTTTTCCCAGGGACCCCTTGTGGGAGGTGGGGTGGGAAGAGGTTGCAGGTCCCCTCTGGGCATCTCAGGGGTGTCTGAGAATAGTCTCCAGCAGAGGCGAAGGTGGACAGAGGCAGGCATAGGGCTGGTGACAGGTGTCACCTTAGGACGTGCCCTGAGTCCATGGGTATCCCAAAAGTGAGCAGGGCATGGCTGCCAGGAGGGCTTCAGCCCTGCAGTAAAGAGAGGGTTTCTGTGTGGTCTTAGACTCTGATGCTCTCCTTTCCCTTTTTTCTTTCTTTTAAAATTTTTGTTTGTTTGTTTGTTTTTTGACACAGAGTCTCGCTCTGTTCCCCAGGCTGTAGTGCAGCGGCGTGGTCTTGGCTCATTGCCTCCTCTGCCTCCCAGGTTCAAGCAATTCTCCTGCCTCAGCCTCCCAAGTAGCTGGGATCACAGGCACCTGCCACCATACCCAGCTAATTTTTTTGTGTGTTTTTAGCAGAGACGGGGTTTCACCATGTTGGCCAGGCTGGTCTCCAACTACTGACCTCAAGTGATCCTCGGCCTCCCAAGGTGCTGGGATTACAGGTGTGAGCCACCGTGCCCGGCCAAAATTGTTGTTGTTGTTGTTGTTTTTCTTTTTGGAGGGCTGGGCATGATGGCTCATGCCTGTAACCCCAGCTACTCCGGAGGCTGAGGCACAAGAATCACTTGACCCTGGGAGGTGGAGGTTGCAGTGAGCTGAGATGACAGAGTGCCTGAGTGACAGAGTAAGACTCTGTCTCAAAAAAAAATAATTAAAAAAAAAGAAAAGAAAAAGAAAAAAACTTCTAAATTTTTTGTAGAGATGATGTCTCACTGTGTTGCCCAGGTTGGTCTCCAACTCCTGGACTTGAGCCATCCTCCCACCTTGGCCTCCCAAAGTGCTGGGATTAGAGCTGTGAGCCACTGCATCCCACCTGTACCCTTTCCTCTGAGGCCTCCTGGAGCTGCAGTCCCTTAATCCCCTCAGCCCCAGCTCCTGTGGGTGAATACTGCTGCCCCCCTCAAAGTGAGAAACTGACACGTAGCAAGGCAAGTGAAGCCCCAGGAGTGGGTGTTACCTGCCAGCCCAAAGCTGGGAGTCCAGAGTCTTGGGTCCAGATCTCTGCTATAGACTCTGGGAGCAACCAAGGACACACTGCTCCCACTGAGACTGGAGATGGCCCCAGGGGGCTTCCTGGAAGAGGCGGCACCTGAGCTGGGCTTGAAGGAGAAGAGCTGGGGCTGGGAGAAAGAACAGGAGGAAGGGCTGGGAAGTGGGGGAAAGAGTCCAGGTGCAGCTCTGAGGGCACTCCCCAAGCAGAGACGGCCCCGGGCTGGGGGAGACAACGTGATTCCAAGGGGACTCTCGCCTCCAGAACCCTGTGCAGGACCTGGCCAGGCCTCTTCTGACTCCACAAGGAGAAAAATGTGTGTGCAAGCGAGGGGACTTGGGATGGGGCCAGTGCAGCTGCGGCTGGAACGTAAACCTATCGTGGCTTCTGGCGCCATGGCCACCCCCAGCCGGGGAAAGGGCCCTGGCTCGGCTGATGAGAACCAGGAGCCAGGATGGAGCCACAGTGGGGGCATGGGAGGGTGAGGGTGATGGCTCTTGTTTTTCAGCTTGACCCTTGCCCATCCACTACTCCCCCATCCACTACTCCCACAGATCCTGGGCACTGTGGGTAACTGGAACCCTGGCCTCTAGATGCCCCCAGCCCTTGGATCACTGGTGTCCCCCCACCACTTAGCCGCCCCCAGTAGGCCCCCCACCATCCCCCTGCATCTCTGCCTTGGCTCTGCCTGGGATCTTCTGCATGGCTGTTCCCCCATCCCTCCAGTGCCTGACGCCACCCAGTGTCTTGCTAACCCACAATTCTCCGGACTACTCCATGGATGCTTGCTGGATAGACGTGGACATTTTCCATACAGAGAACTGCACAAATATTTTATTTTTTTGAGATAGGGTCTCGCTCTGTTGTCCAGGCTGGAGTGAAGTGGTGTGATCATAGCTCACTGCAGCCTCAATCTCCTGGGCCCAAGCAATCTTTCCACCTCGGCCTCCTAAGTAGCTGGGACTACAGGTGCATGCCAGCATGCTCAGATAATTTAAAAAAAATTTTTTTTTTAGAGTCGGGGGCTCACTATGTTGCTCAGGCTGGTCTCGAACTCCTGGCTTCTAGCAATCTGCCCACCTCAGCCTCTCAAAGTGCTAGGATTCCAGGTGTAAGCCACCACATTCAGCTAAAGTGCACAAATCTTATGTGGACAGCTCGAGGAAGTCTTACACAGGCCTACGACTGCATGACCATCTCCCAGATCAAGAACTAGAACATTCCCAGCCCCAGGTGGCTTCCTTGTGTCCCATACCAGTCATCACCACCTCCAGGAATAACTTCTATCCCAATTTATTGCCATGGATTACTCCCACCTGCTTTTTTGAGATAGGGTCTCACTCTGTTGCCCAGACTGGAGTGCAGTGGCACAATCACAGCTCACTGCAGCCTCCAACTTCTGGGCTCAAGTGATCCTCCTGCCTCAGCCTCCTGAGAAGCTGGGATGACAGGCCTGCACCACCACGCCCGGCTAATTTTTTATTTTTTTTAAGATGGGGTCTTGCTATGTTGCCCAAGCTGGTCTCAAACTCCTGGGCTCAAGCGATTCACCCCCCACAACTGGCCTCCCAAAGTGCTGGGATTACAGGCATGAGCCACTGTGCCCACCCGGCCCTCCTGCCTGCTTTTGCTCTTTATATAAATGGAATCCTACAGTGTATATTTGCTTGTGCCTGGCTTCTTTGCCAATGTTACATGCAGGGGAGTCACCCATGTTGCTGAATAGCATTCTATAGTGTGGGCGGAGGCCTCACAACCTGCCTCTTCACTAGCCTGTGGATGAACGTCTGTTGTTTCCTGTTTGGGTCTGTTATGAAGAAGGCTGATCTGAATGTTCTTGCACGTCTTTTTTTTTTTTTTTGAGACGGAGTCTCACTCTGTGGCCCAGGCTGGAGTGCAATGGCGCAGTCTTGGCTCAATGCAGCCTTCACCTCCCGGGTTCAAGCGATTCTCCTGCCTCAGCCTCCTGAGTAGCTGGGACTACAGGCACCCACCACCAGGCCTGGCTAATTTTTGTATTTTTAGTAGAGACAGGGTTTTGCCATGTTGGCCAGGCTGGTCTCAAACTCCTGACCTCAAGTGATCCGCTCCCCTTGGCCTCCCAAAAGACCTGTTTGGGAGGCTCAGTGCTCATTTCTCATGGGGAGATGTCTAGAAGCAGAATTGCTGGGGCCTGGGGCAGGCGTAGAACACTGGATTCTAAACAGGCTGGTTCTTACTGTGCCTCTCCGAGCATTTCACACGCGTTCCCACCACCTTCCCAGGGGACCTACCACGTGTCTCCTTCACCTCCCTTTATTCTCCCAGTAGCAGAAACTTCAGATCCATCAGCCTCTGTTTTGCAGAGCAGAGCAGCCCTCCTGACCTTGCTCCTGTCCTGGTGGGCCCAGGGCACACCCGTCACAGCTAAAGGGCCCACTGGGTTGGCCAACAAGGAGAGAGCCCTTTCCTGCAGGCTGAGAGCCTCTCTCTGTCTCTCTCTCTCTTTTTTTTTGAGATGGAGTCTCGCTCTGTCACCCAGGCTGGAATGCAGTGATGCAATCTTGGCTCACTTCAGCCTCTGCCTCTGGGGTTCAAGTGATTCTCCTGCCTCAGCCTCCCAAGTAGCTGGGTTTACAGGTGCGTGCCACCATGCCCGGCTAATTTTTGTATGTATGTATTTATTTATTTATTTATTATTTTTAGTAGAGATGGAGTTTCACCTTATTGGCCAGGCTGGTCTCGAACTCCTGACCTCAACTGATCCACCCACCTCGGCCTCCCAAAGTGCTGGGATTCCAGGCATGAACCATCACGCCCAGGCCCTGAGAGTTTCTCTCATGGCACTTTGGGACTGTCTGTTTGCAGTCCACCCCTCTGTGGGCTGGCCACCCCTTTACCCCCAGGATAGAGACTGTGGTCAAGCTATTCCTGCACCCAGTGCCCAGCACACAGCTTGATGTGGACAACAGGGAACCGGTGGCTCACAGAAAGGTGGGGTGGGAGAGAACAGCTTAGAGGCAAATGTCTCCTACTTTGAGGACTAAGTCCAGAGATGTAGCTTCAAGGTCCAGTTTCTCTGCTTGGGCCTGGGGAAAGCTTTTCACTTTTTGGGATCTTAGTACGAGCCTGGTGTCCCTCCAGGGTCCAGGTGGGCCCTTCCATTCACCCCAGCCTTAGACCCAAGGCAGATGAGTTGAGTACAACCAAGAACCATTGGCCACACCCTTCCCAGGCCCTGAGAGGTCACTTCCTGCACAGCCCAGGCTGGAACCGGCCCATGGTGGGAAGAGAAGGGGTCTCCCACTGGAGATAAGGCCTCCAGTCAATGTCTCTGACATTCATGGAGATCCCTCCGGGGCTCGGTGGCTGGTCAGAGGGGTCGAGGCAGGGCCCTGGGCAGCGGGTGGACAGGCTCCGTGATCAGAGGGACCGTCACCCAGCCCGCCCTTGGCCGTCAGCCCAGACCCAGGTTCCTCTCTTCCCAGAAGTTCATCCCCCTAAATGGACTTACGTGCTTAGCTCTCATTAACCTTCTGAACCTTCCAGAAAGGGAGTGGAAATGTCCTGCCTCATCTCCTGCTGAGGAAGCCTGGGTAGGAGTGGAGGAAGATAAAGGGACCCCCCCAAGGGCTGCTGCTGGGGCCAGAGATGTGGGGGTCCCAAGCAAGGGTGTTGTCCTGAGCAGAGTCTCTGCACCAGCTCGGTCACCAAGGAGGCTCTGCAAGTTCAGCCAGCAGAGGTGGGAGAGCTGAACACCCCTGCCTCTCTCTCAGGGATCCTTGACTCCCTCTGTACCAGCCCAGCAGTCCCCCGCCAGCCGCCCCTCACTTCCCTCCTCCAGCAATTCTTTTTATTGTTTTTTTGAGACGGAGTCTTGCTCTGTCGTACAATGGTGCGATCTCAGCTCACTGCAACCTCCGCCTCCCGAGTTCAAGCAATTCCCCTGCCTCAGGCTCCCGAATAGCTGGGATTACAGGCACTCACCACCACGCCCAGTTAATTTTTGTATATTTAGTAGAGACAAGGGTTTCGCCATGTTGGCCAGGCTGGTCTCGAACTCCGGACCTCAAGTGATCCACCCACCTCAGCTTCCCAAAGTGCTGAGATTACAGGTGTGAGCCACTGTACCCGGCCCAAGGGCCCATCTTAACACTGCTACTGTGCATGAGGCTTGTGCTGGGCAGAGGCTCCCTGGGCTGGGCTGAAGTGACCTGGGTAGCTGGCATGGGTGGTCTGAGTCTCCAGGTCTGTGTTCTCATTTCTCATCTGTCTCCCTCCGTCCCTTCACCCCAGCAGAGACAGATTACAGCCTGCACCATGGGTGGCCAGGAGATAATCTTTCTTTTAATTTTGTATTTTATTTATTTTTTGAGACACAGTCTCACTTTGTCACCCAGGCTGGAGTGCAGTGGCGCAATCTCAGCTCAGTGCAACCTCCAACACCTGGGTTCAAGCGATTCTCCTGTCTCAACCTCTTGAGTAGCTAGGATTACAGGCGTGTGCCACCATGCCCAGCTAATTTTTGTATTCAAGATATTCCTTTGTATTCGATATACTTTTTTTTTTTTTTTTTTTTGAGATGACGTCTTGCTCTGTCACCCAGGCTGGAGTGCAGTGGCGCTATCTCAGCTCAGTGCAACCTCTGCCTCCCAGGTTCAAGAGATTCTACTGCCTCAGCCTCCTGAGTAGCTCGGATTACAGGTGTAAACTACCACGGCCAGCTAATTTTTGTATTCGAGATATTCTTTTTGTTGTTGTTGTTGTTGAGACAGAGTCTCACTCTGTTGCCCAGGCTGGAGTGCAGTGGCACAATCTTGGCTCATTGCAATCTCCACCTCTCTGGTTCAAGAGATTCTCCTGCCTCAGCCTCCCAAGTAGATGGGATTACAGGCGCCCACCACCACGCCCGGCTAATTTTTGTATTTTTAGTAGAGACAGAGTTTCACCAAGTTGGCCAGGCTGGTCTCGAACTCCTGACCTCAGGTGATCTACCCGCCTCGGCCTCCCAAAGCGCTGGCATTACAGGTGTGAGACACCGCACCTGGTCGATATTTGAGATATTCTTGAATTCCGTGTGATTTGGAGGTTGACAAACCACTCGAGGTAGAAGAGACAGAAGTGGTGGAAGCATTTGAAGCTGAGCTTGGAGGACCAGAGGACTAGGGCTCCAGGAGAAGGGGTGGGAGGTGGGGGAAGGGTGGCAGGGAGCAGCTGGTGTGAGCCCTCATGCACCATCCTGGAGACCCAGGAGCCTTGGGCCTGACAGCACAGCTCAAACCCGTCCAGCAAGCAGGGGTTCCAGCTCCTGCAACACTGAATCCCCCAAATCCCTACAAGTCCCCAGGGGCATCTGGGGACAGTCTGCATTTCAGCCAGGACCTCACCTATGGGTCCTGGGAGCAAGGGGAAGCCATCCCCTTTGCCTGGAGTGTCCTGCTTGGGAAGGGCCCCCACAGCAGGGTGGCTGGGACCCCAGAGAGACCCCTCTCTCGAACCATAGCCCTTGCCTTTTTGTGACCCTGCAATGGAAATATCCCCCAGGAAGGTTACTTTGATGAGGTCAGACCGGGTAGCCCCCGCCCACTCGCTGCCCCAGACTCTTGGACAAGCTGATTCCCTCCCCGAGGCTTCACAGCCCCCCACTGCCCAAGTCTTCAGACCCCTCAGGTAAACCCTTATTTCCAAGAGCGCCCCGGCTCCCATGTCCAAGAGGGGGTGCAGAAACACACTGTGTGGGTGAGTGGAGGGCTGCCTGGTTTCCAACAGTGGTCCCCTTGGGGCACCTGTGCTCCTGCTGCAGTGGACGGCTGGGTGTCTGGAGGAAGGGCTGGGGTGTGGAGACAGCGGTGGGGCACAGCCAGCAGGGGTGGGGGTTCCAGGCTGACTCCCTCTGCATCTGCCGAGGGATGGGCTGCGAATGGTTTCTGTCCCCTGATATCCACTTGTTCTTTTTCCTTTCTTTTCTCCCTCTCCTCCCCTCCCCCCCTTTCCTTCCCTTCCCTCCTTCCTTCCTTCCTCTTTCTCTCTCCTTCCTTCCCCTCTCCTTCCTTCCTTCCCCTCTCCTTCCTTCCCCTCTCCTTCCTTCCCCTCTCCTTCCTTCCCCTCTCCTTCCTTCCCCTCTCTCCTTCCTTCCTTCCCCTCCTTCCTTCCCCTCTCCTTCCTTCCTTCCCCTCCTTCCTTCCCCTCTCCCTCCTTCCTTCCCCTCTCCTTCCTTCCTTCCCCTCTCCTTCCTTCCCCTCTCTCCTTCCTTCCTTCCCCTCTCCTTCCTTCCCCTCTCCTTCCTTCCCCTCTCTCCTTCCTTCCTTCCCCTCCTTCCTTCCCCTCTCCTTCCTTCCTTCCCCTCTCCTTCCTTCCTTCCCCTCTCCTTCCTTCCTTCCCCTCTCCTTCCTTTCTTCCCCTCTCCTTCCTTCCTCTTTCCTCTTTCTTTCCTTTTCTTTCTTTCTTTCATCTTTCTCTCTCTCCCTCTCCCTCTCCTCTCTCTTTCTCTCTTTATTTCTTTCTGACAAGGTCTCAGGGTCTTGCTCTGTGCCCGGGCTGGAGTGCAGTGATGCAATCATAGCTCACTGCAGCCTCGACCTCCTGGGCTCAAGCGATCCTCACACCTCGGCCTCCTGAGTAGCTGGGACCACAGATGCACACTACCATGCCCAGCTAATTTTTAAAACTTTTTTAGAGATGGGGGTCTCCGTATATTGCCCAGGCTGGTCTTGAACTTCTGGGCTCAAGCGATCCTCCCACCTAGGCCTCCCAAAGCGCTGGGATTACAGATGGGACCCATTGCACCCAGCCCCTGTTCTTTCCCTGCTCTTATTTCTGCTGCTTTTTGCCCTTTTCCCCACTGAGTCCAGCCGTGGAACTGACGCCAGCTCTCTGATTTTATCTTGTGTTTATTGGGAAATGGTGGTGCCCATCTCTGGGCCAGTCCAGACAGCTTCCCCCTAGGAAGTGAGCCGAGTTCCCACGGCGTGTCAGAGTTAAAAACAAGGACAAGAGACAGCGTGAGAGACATAAGAGAGGGGGCACAGAGAAAGACAGAAAAGCAGAGAGAGGGACACACAGGTCCCCTGCTTCCTCTTCTGTTTGTTCATTAATCAGGCTGATGTCAGGTGGCACGAGGGGCACTGGACATCATTTCATGGCTCAAGATCATTGTCCCTAAGTCTGTTTTCCCAGGCTGTCCCCTTAAGAGCTGGGCTGCCGCGGCCACACCCTGCAGTCCATGTCACCCTCCAGCCATTGCTCCCCTGTGGGTGTGCCCGGCAGAGCCTCCAGCTCTGTGCCTGCCCCCTGGAATGCCCCTAAAGCCCTCCCAGCCCCTTACCCAGCCTTCAAGGCCACACCTGTACCCCTCCTTCATGCAGCCCCCAGATGGGATCAGGAGGCAGGGTGTGCCTCTCTGTCCCTTAGGGGCTCCCTGGTCATCTCTGTGCATGTCTAGATGCCACTGAGATGGACTGGCCTTGATGGCCGGGACTCTATGTCTTAGCATCCAGCATGGCTAGCTGAAGTCAGTGGCTGCAGAGTGTGGGAATGAGTGAGTGAGTGAGTGAGTGAATGAATGAATGAATGGGGGAGAACTGAGTGACCTGAGGGAGGCCCAGACCTAGACAGGAGCTTCTGGTGCCTCTTGTCCCTCCTTTTTTTTTTTTTTTAAGATGGAGTCTGGCTCTATTGCCCAGGCTGGAGTGCCGTGGCACAATCTCAGCTCACTGCAACTTCTGCCTCTCGGGTTCCAGTGATCCTCCTGCCTCAGCCTCCTAAATAGCTGGAACTACAGGCGTGCACCACCACACCCGGCTAATTTTTGTATTTTTAGTAGAGACAGGGTTTTGCCATGTTGACCAGGCTGGTCTTGAACTCCTGACCTCGTGATCCACCTGCCTCGGCCTCCCAAAGTGCTGGGATTACAGGCGTGAGCCACCACACCTAGACCCCTCTTGTCCATTCTTTTCATGGATGAGGAGGCTGAGGCCCAAGCCGGTCAGGGGGGTGCCAGGACTGGGGCTCCGACATTTTCTCTCCCAGGGGATTCTCAGGATCCCTCTCTGGGAACATGATCAGTGGCTTTAAGGGGCCAGGGGCTTTCCCTCCAGCCAGCCCTGGACTCACAGGCCCCAGAGAACCTGGAGAAGCCAGCCTCGCATGGCTGGGATTTTCATCAGGAGAATCCCACTGGCCATGTACTGGGCTTTCTCCCAGTCCCTGAGATTGGGCTCTGGGCTCAGCACTGAGCAGGACCCAAGGAAGTGGCTTAAGTCTTTGTGGCCAGGCGGTGTCTGCTGTAGAAAGCAGTGTGGCATGTGGCCGGGTGGTACTGTGGTCAGGGAGAGAGGTTGCCTGGGGCTGTCCAGGCTTCAGCCTGGGAAAGGGAGCACCCCGGGAACCAAGACAAGGTGCAGGGCTGGAGGCAGCTTTGGGCTCGGCTGCCGGGGAAGCATATTGGCAGGAGGGGCCTCCTGGATGTCTGGTCGGAGATGGCCAGGGGGTCAAGGACATATGAGAGGCAGCTGAGGGTTGCCGGGCGAGCTGCCTCACGCCTGTAATCCCAGCACTTTGGGAGGCTGAGGCGGGAGGATCACCTGAGGTCGGGAGTTCGAGACCAGCCTGGCCAACATGGTGAAACCCCGTCTCTACCAAAATACAAAAATCAGCCGGGCATGGTGGCGGGTGCCTGTAATCCCAGCTATTCAGGAGGGTGAGGCACGAGAATCGCTTGAACCCAGGAGGTGGAGGTTGCAATGAGTCAAGATCGCGCCACTGCACTCCAGCCTGGGTGACAGAGCCAGACTCTGTCTCAAAAACAAAAAAAAAGAAAAAAGAGAGGCAGCTGAGGGGAGGGACAAGGGTCATTAGTCCACATGGGAGCTGGCTGAGGCTGGTGCCCAGGGATAGGGGAGCTGAGTGGGTGCAGGCCCAGGAAGTGAGCAATTGCCAGTGACACCGGGTGGAGGGACAGGTGGAGGAGGAGTTGTGAGCTCAGCTGCATAGGACATTACTCCAAATGGGGCTGAGGAGCAAGGGGGACCCCCACACTCCCCACCTCCCAATGCTGAGGCATGTGGGTAGGGGGCTACCCAGGAGGGCTTCAGGGAAAAAGTGTTCTGAAGGAAGGGGCAGGAGGGTGGTGAAGGGGACATTTGGGGGCCACCCCTTCTCCAGCTGGCAAAATTGTCCTGTCCCCGCTGGGTGCGGTGGCTCATGCCTGTAATCCCAGCACCTGGGGAGGCTGAAGCGGGAGGATCACTTGAGGTCAGGAGTTTGAGACCAGCTTGGGCCACACGGTGAAACCCGCACCCCACCCCCCACCCCGCCCAATCTCTACTAAAAATACAAAAATTAGCTGGGCATGGTGGTGCACTCCTGTAATCCCAGCTACTCGGGAGGCTGAGAGATGAGAATCACTTGAACCCAGGAGGCGGAGATTGCAGTGAGCCGAGATCGTGCCATTGTACTCCAGCCTGGGCGACAGAGCAAGACTCCATCTCAAAAAAAAAAAAAAAAAAAAAAAAAATTTGCCCTGTCCCCTGAGACTCAAGAGGTCAGCCCCTGCAGAGTCCCTTCTGCACACCCCCAGCCCCACCCCAGCCTTAGCAGCCCTCTGTCTGGGCAGGACTTTGTGGCCCTCTCTCCAGTCTGGAGACCAGAAGGCCAGGAAGGGAGGCCAGGCATGGTGGCTTATGCTTGTAATTTCAGCACTTTGGGAGGCCAAGGTGGGAGCATCTCTTGAGCTCAGGAGCTCCAAACTAGCCTGGGCAACATGGCGAGACCCCATCTCTACAAAAAATAAAAAAATTAGCTGGGTGGTGGCACATACCTATAATCCCAGCTACTTGGGAGGCTGAGGTGGGAAGATTGCTTGAACCCAGGGGTTCAAGGCTGCAGTGAGCTATGATCGTGCCAGTGCACTCAAGCCTGGGTGACAGAGACCCTGCCTCTACAAAAAAAAAAAAAAAAAAAAAAAAAAAAAAAAAAAAAAAGAAAGTTAGCTAGGTGCCTGTAGTGCCTGTAATCCCAGCACTTTGGGAGGCCAAGGTGGGAGGATCGCCTGAGCCCAGGAGTTCAGTGCTACAGTGAGCTATGAAGACGCCACCATACCCCAGCCTGGGCAACAGAGTGAGACCCCATCTCTAAAAAAGGAAAAAAAAGAAAGAAAGAAAGAAAAGAAAGAACAGGAAGGATCTAATTCCACTGGATCAGCATGAAAGCGGCGTGTGCCTCTGTATGTCCATTTCGCTTTCTCTGTCCTGCTCTGACCCAGCAGATTGGCCTCCAGGGACTGCACCACTGAGACCCCACACTCTCTTGCTTCTCGTGAGGTGTGGCCAGTGGAGGCACTGGCATGAGATCAGGGGGCGGGAAGACAGAGCCCAGTTCCCTCTGGTGGCTTCATCCTTTCACCTACAGCCTCTGCTCCTGCGGGGCCCCTCACCCATGGCTACTGCCTGCTGATCCGGGAAACATCACTCCCTCCCTCCCATCAGCAATCAGATCCAGGAGTGCTTAGGGCCCCATTACAGCCAAGTCCCAGGTCACCCTCTCTGGTCCATTCCCCTAATGCTGCCCACACCTTTGTAAACGCTCTCAATTGCCCTGTGAGACAGCGTACCATCTGTTTCCTGCCAGGGCCCAACGCATACAGGGTGTGGGCAAGGGTTTGTGAAATGCAGGGTCTTAGAGTTCACCCAGTTCACCTTCCCTTTTAAAAATGTTTCATTTTAGAGACAGGGTCTTGCTTTGTCACAGAGGCTGGTGTCCAGGGGTGCCATCATAGCTCACTGCAGCCTCCAACTCCTGGGCTCAAGCAATCCTCCCACCTCAGCCTCCATAGTAGCTGGGACTGCAGGCTCACACTACCATGTCTGGCTAATTTTTCTTTTGTTTTGTTTTGAGACAGTCTTGTTCTCTGTCACCCAGGCTGGAGTGCAGTGGCATGATCTGGGCTCACTGAAACCTCCTTCACCTGGGTTCAAGTGATTCTCCTGCCTCAGCCTCCACAGTAGCAGGGATTACAGGCATGCACCACCATGGCTGGCTAATTTTTGTATTTTGTGTAGAGATGGGGTTTCACCATGTTGGCCAGGTTGGTCTCAAACTCCTGACCTCAGGTGATCCTCCTGCTTCTGCCTCCCAAAATGCTGGGATTCCAAGTGTGAGCCACCACGCCTGGCCTTAACCACCATGCCCGGCCTTAATTTTTGTATTTATGTTTTGTAGAGATGGGGTGTTCCTATGTTGCCCAGGCTGGACTTGAACTGTTGGTCTCAAGCAATCCTCTCACCTCGGCCTCCCAAAGCACTAGGATTAGACGTGTGAGCCATCTGCACCTGGCCTAACCATTGCTTTTTATGTAAGGGGAAACTGAGGCCCAGAGAGTGTGAGTGATCTGTCTTGGGTCACTCAGCCCCAGGGTTGGGGCTCATAGCTGTTCTGAAAAGGTTCTGGAGAGGCCAGGGCTTATCTCACAGAGGTTGGCAGCCTGTCTGCCCCATCCCCTGCCTGCCTCTCCCAGCCTGGTAGCTTCAAGATCATTTGAGCATTTCCTCCACAGCAGGAGCTGGATGCATCTGCTCCACCTAATAACCCCATTAGGGCCATTTGCGCCTCTCAGGGGCAGGCGCCTGGGAACCCAGCCAGCGCCCTCCTCCCTGACCTCTTGCCCCAGAGGGCGGGGCCCCTCCACATGGCACAGGGTGTCTTCCGGTCTCCTCTCCATCCCTCACCCTCCCCTACCTGCCCATCAGCAACACATTGCTCCTCCTGCCTGGCACCCTTCCAAGGTCCACCTGGCCCAAGTGTCCTGCTCCTTCGTCAAAGCCACCCCTCCCCAAGATGCTGCCTCTGAAGCTCAAACAGTCCATCTCCCTGACAGTTGTGTCCTCTCCTTCTCTCGTATGTGGTAGTATCACTGTCCTCCCCCTAAAGCAGTGGGCACCTTGAGGGCAGAACCTTGCCGCGGGCATCTCTGGCCCCTGGGGTCCGAGCACTGAGTGGGAATCCTGATGATAAGTGTTGCATGAGCTGGGCACAGTGGCTCACGCCTGTAATCCCAGCAGGAGGATCACTTGAGACCAGGAGTTCGAGACCAGCCTGGGCAACATAGTGAGACCCCGTCTCTAAAGAAATTTTAAAAATTACCCAGACATGGTGCCATGTACCTATAGTCCAAGCTACTCAGGAGGCTGAGGCGGGAGGATCGCTTGCACCCAGGAGTTTGAGGCTGCAATGAGCTATGATCACACCACTGTTCTTTCCAGCCTGGGCAACAGAGTGAGATTCCATGTCTACAAAAAAATTAAAAATTAGCCGGACGTGGTGTCATGTGCCTGTAGTCCCAGCTACTCTCAGGAGGCTGAGGTGGGAGGATCACTGGAGCCCAGGAATTAGAGACTGCAGTGAGCTATGATGGTGCCACTGCACTCCAGCCTGGGCTATAAGGTGAAACTCCATTTCAAAAAAAAAAAAAAAGAAACTGCGCCTTTTGCCTTTTGTGTACTCTAGGAAAGGATTGGAGGAAGTGGAGGCAGAGGGCTTGAAGTCCTCCAGCCAACAGGGGGCAGGCTGGGGAGAGGGGCCACAGGGAGGATGCTTGGGTGGAAAGATAGCAAGTGCCAGCCATGCTGCCCCGTGGCCTTTGGTTACCAGGAGGCTGTCTGGGCAGGACAAGAGGAGCACCTATCTCAGGTCCACAGTCCGCCAACAAGCCCAGCTAATTTTTTGTCATTTTTGTAGAGATAGGGTTTCACCATGTTGCCCAGGCTGGTCTCGAACTCCTGGGCTCAAGTGATCCTCCTGCCTCAGCCTCCCAAAGTGCTGGGATTACAGGCCTGAGCCACCGCAACCGGCTTTGGGTCCACAGTCTTCACAGTTCCCAAGGCATGTTCACCTTGGTTTAGCCTTACTGTGGCCTTGTGGGTGCAGGGTTACCATCCTCATTTTACAGACAGGGACAGTAAGGCTGGCAGAGAGGCCTGTCCTGCCCCAGGTGACAATTTCTCTAGGATCCTGAGCCTTGCCCTGGTCCTACACGCCCTTGGGGACCTCCTCAGGAGGAGGAGCCAGGGGCAGTGGTGCAGAAAGACTACCCAGGTGTATGATGTCACGGGCAGGCAGGGAGGTGTTGGGGGCATTTATTTCTGATAGAGACTGGCACAAGCTTTGGGCTAAGGACACCCGCCCCCACCCTCATCTAGAAACAATCTCTCTCGCCAGACTTGATGGCTCACGCCTGTAATCCCAGCATTTTGGGAGGCCGAGTCGGGCGGATCACAAGGTCAAGAGATGGAGGCCATCCTGGCCAACATGGTGAAACCCCATCTCTACTAAAAATACAAAAATGAGCTGGGCATGGTGGCGTGTGCCTGTAGTCCCAGCTACTCAGGAGGCTGAAGCAGGAAAATCGCTTGAACCCGTGAGGCAGAGGTTGCAGTGAGCCAAGATCGCGCCAGCCTGGCAACAGAGTGAGACTCCGTCTCAAAAAAAAATAGTAAAGAAAAGAAACAATCTCTCTCAGGGTCCAGAAGCTTCAGGGCGTGTCCCAGCCCAGGCTCTGCAGCCTGGGCCAGGGAGGAGGTGGAGGGACACGTGGGCCCCTCTGGAACCCCTCAGGAAGCCCCCTCGGCAGGAGTGCTGAACGCGAGGTGCGTGGTGTATCTTCTCACACTCCCTGCCTCCTCTGGGCCTGATAGGGAAGTGCTCCTGCAGCTGTTGAAGCTTGGGAGGGGAGGAGAGAGGGAGAGATGATGGATGCTGAAGAAAGGCTCTGGCCGAGATCCCACAGCCATTGGCTAGCATGCTCTGACCCATCGCATAGGGGAAACTGAGACTCCACTGGCCGGGCAGAATTAACCAAAGGGACTGAGGCGATTCCTTCAAACCTCACAAATCTAGCTCATTGCTTCTGCTCCCCATCACTCTCCCCCTCCACCCTCCACACCTCAGGACCCCGCTCAAACATTATCTGCCTGTCTTCCCTGATCAAAACCCACTCCTGGCTCCCATAGGCTGCAGGATACAGCCCAGTTCCTCAGCTAGGCCCCTGGGGCCCCTGGCCTGGCCTGGCTGCATGCACCCCTCCTGCCCCTCCTGCCCCCACACCTCCCCACCCCCTTTTTAGTCACTCCCTCTCCCCCTCCTCCCCAAATCCCACCAGGGCTAGGTCTCCCCTTTTCTCTAGGAAGCCTTGTGGACACTCTCTGTGCCCCAGGCTCAGGCACCTGAGCTCTGTATGAAACCCTGACACCCCCCTTTTTTTTTTTAAATGGAGTTTCACTCTGTCACCCAGGTTGGAGTGCAGTGATGCAATCTCAGCTCACTGCAACCTCCACCTCCCAGGTTCAAGCCATTCTCCTTCCTCAGCCTCCTGAGTAGCTGGGATTACAAGCACGTGCCACCACACCCGGCTAATTTTTTGTATTTTTAGTAGAGCTGGGGTTTCACTATGTTGGCCAGGCCGGTCTTGAACTCCTGACCTCAGGTGATCTGCGGGCCTCAGCCTCCCAAAGTGCTGGGATTACAGGCGTGAGCCACCGCACCCGGCCTGTATGGCGTCTTGAGGCAATGCTCAGAGCTTGGTGTGAAAGCAATTTACCTCCTCCTTGGGCGCCTCCCCGACTAGGGTGTCCGCAGGCGGCACCCACTTGCAATCCCAGATGCTGCCACCAGGGGGTGCACAGTGCCCGCTTGGAAGGTGGGCAGGGGCGGGCGGGGAGGAACTAGAGAAGGAGGGGTTAATGCCCAAGGGCCCCGCCCCTCCCAAGAGGCATGGGCGGTCTCAGCCCGGTCCACTCACCAGGTGTATATGAGCACAGCCAGGAGGACCGTGAGGAGGACGGCCAGGAGGATAGACAGGATGGCGATGATGACCACGGTGCCCGGGCTCTGGGGGCCGGGGACAGCCCGAAGTGCCTGGGCTGAGGGCAGTGATGGGGGCCGCACAGGCGGGCAGGAAAAGAAATTTTACCTGACCGGAAGGGGCCCTTGGGCAGAATCCAGACCAATCACCGCCCTGCCTCCCCTACCACCACCCAGGCCTGGGGGAAGGGGGTGGCTGGGGGAGGGGCGCCTGCAGCTTGCAAGATGGTTGGCTGCCTCTGACTGAGTGGTGAGCTGACCTGTTCCCCCAGCCCATCCTCAGTCCTCAGGACCCCCAGGCCCCAGCCCCCTGCCCCTACTGTTTGACCAGAGCCTCTGGCCCCTACCTTGCTGCAGGCGAGTGTCGCTGGACCACTTTGTTTCAGCCACGGGTCCTTCGTCATTCATCACCAGGAACTTCACCCTGAATGGGAGACCCAGCATTGGCCATGGGGGTCCCCCAGAGTCCTGAAACCATCAGACTTGGTGCCTGCAAGTCTGTCCCCTGGAGTCCCAGGCCCTGGCGAGAGCAGCCCGGGGAGGGGGCCGGAGGCTGGGGCAAAAGAGCCCAACAGAATGGGTTCAAATCTAGGTGTGACATTTCCAGTGGTGTGACGTCCCTCCCCCTCTCTGGGCTTCTGTTTCCTCATTTGGGAAAGGTAGGGGGCGAGTATTAGATCTCTCAGAACTGAACATGCGTGAATCAAGCATTTAGTGAGGGGAGACCCTGTCTGGATGGAGAGACGCCACCTGAGTGGTCCACACGGCCTGTGGAGACTGGGGCTTGAGGTGGGGAACCTTCTGCTCAAGAAAAGCAGGATAGGCCAGGCATGGTGGCTCACATCTGTAATTCCAGCACTTTGGGAGGCCAAGGTGGGCAGATCACTTGAAGCCAGGAGTTAAGACCCGCCTGGCCAACATGGTGAAACCTCATCTCTACTAAAATTACAAAAATTAGCCAGGCATTGTGGCAGGTACCTGGCCAACATGGCGAAACCCTGTCTCTACTAAAAATACAAAAATTAGTTGGGTGTGGTGTCAGATGCCTGTAATTCCAGCTACTCGTTAGGCTGAGGCTGGAGAATCGCTTGAACCCGGGAGGCACAGGTTGCAGTGAGCCGAGATCACACCACTGTACTCCAGCCTGGGTCACAGAGCAAGACTCCATCTCAAAAAAAAAAAAAAAAAAAAAAAAAAAAAAACGAAGAAGAAGAAGAAAAGGAAAAAAAAAAAAAGAAAAGAAGGATAATTCATGTAATTCATGAAGGCCTCCCCAGCCCCTGCCTGCTGCTTCCTCTTCCCTTTGGCCAAGCAGGAGCAGGGGACCCAGGCATCCTGCTGGGGCCCTGGTGAGCCTTGTAGGAGCTGCCCCAGGCTCCGGCTTGGGTGCATGCGGGCAGGAGCCAGGGCCCGGCAGAGCTGCTCACCTGTAGGGGCCAGGTCCTGGTAGGGGATGGTTGCAGCCAATTTTTGTTGGTTGGCAGTGGGTATCATTGCCGACGCGGAGGACATGGAGCTGGCCTCTGGCTTGGTACAGCGCCCGGTTGGCCCTCAGTGTGAGATAGTAGCCCCTCTGGGAGAAGTTGGCAGGAGCAGGGATGTCCTGGTTTGTCCGTGGGGCCGTGAAGCTCTGGGTGGCTAAGGGTGGCACCATGGTCAGACAGGTCACACAGCAGGATCCCACCCTCACCTTACCAAGCCTGACAGCCCTCCCTGGCCCCATCCCCTGCAGCACCTGCTCCCTGCATCTCCCTGCAACACACCCGCTACTGCCCTTAGGCCCGCAGGCCCATTTCACATAGGGAAAACCGAGGCCTGGCCCCAGCAGCACCCACCGTTGCTGAGGGCCACCACCAGCCAGATGGTATCCAAGTCAGAGATGTTGTGGCTGCTGAACTGGCCTAGAGGCTGCTCCAGCGTGAAGGTGGACAGGGTGAGCCTCCCTGCCAGGGTGTCGTTTGAGAGCTGGGGCACATAGCTGATGTGCTCTGGGGCAGCTGGAAGGGGAGGGCAGAGAGGAGAGGCCAAATGGGGCAACCAAGCCCCAACAGCTCTGGTCTCCCCCCGCCCAGATCCAGACTTAACATGGGAGCCCCCAATTACGGGCACTTCCTGGGAGGTCAGGTCCGGTATGAACCAGGAAGCTTTCCTGGCAATTCTATGCCCCATGGGCATGGGTGGGAGGCCTGAGTCCAGCCCCTGGCCCCTCTCTTAGGAGCCTACTGGGGGTGGGCACTGTGGGAGGTCTAGGACAATGGTGGCATGGGAGGTCCCACCCTGGCGGTAGGCACATTTCTCCCGGGCCGGGCCATGTTGGGATGGAACTGGAATTTGGGGGCAGCTTGACCCTAGGCTGAACTCTGTTCCTGACATGCCCAGTGACCTCCAACTTAAGTCCCTCCAGCTCCACCCACATGGTCTAGGTTGTTTTGCTTGATGAGAGGATGCGTGGCTTGGCAGGGGTCGGGGGGATGGCACAGGAAGGTCCCCTTGGCTGAGACCCCAGGCTGGGACACAGACTGCCCAGAGGGTCTGGGGGCTCTGAAGCCAGAGCTTGGTTCCGAGTGAGTCTAGAACGTCCTCTTCAACCTGCCTGGTTCTCTGCCGCCTCCCAACATGGCCCCAAGGGATCTTCGCCTTCAGGACCAGGTCCCCCTCTCAGACTCCCACCTCATCTCTCTGGGGAAGGGTGGGGGACGAGGACAAGCTTCCCAGGTCTGTACCCCAAAGGGGACTCAGGATTGGCAACTTGGCCTGTGTCCAGCCTTGCTGGTTGGAGAGCTCAGACCTCCCCAACCCCAAATACTGGTCCAGGAGAAGCAGAACGATGGAGTGGGTTTCTATGCGAGTCTCCAGCAGCTGCCCCTGTTCAGTTCAGTTCAGTTCAACTTGATTCATTTACGTTGAATTCAACTCAACTCCAAAGGTTCAGGCTAGAGTCTTCCTTGGGGAAGGATTGTCACGATTCCTTTCTTAGAGCTCTCAGTCCTCTCTCTGAAGCCCAGGGCACTCTGCGCGCAGGAGGCACTTAATGTTTAGAAAGAGAAGTGGAGGCCGGGCGCTGTGGCTCACGTCTGTAATCCCAGCACTTTGGGAGACTAAGGCGGGCATATCATGAGGTCAGGAGTTCGAGACCAGACTGGCCAATATGGTGAAACCCTGTTTCTACTAAAAATACAAAAATTAGCCAGACATAGTGGTGCACGGCTGTAATCTCAGCTACTCAGGAGGCTGAGGCAGGAGAATTGCTTGAACCCGAGAGGCGGAGGTTGTGGTGAGCCGAGATCGCGCCACTGTACTCCAGCCTGGGCGACAGTGGGAGACTCTGTCTCGAAAAAAAAAAAAAAGAAAGAAAGAAAAAAAAGAAAAAGAAAGAGAAGCGGAGCAGTCAGAGATTGGGGTTGGGGGCAAAGATTGTAGGACTGTATCTCTCAGCCTGTCCAGTTTTTTTCTTTTCTTTTTGGAGACAGGGTCTTGCTGTTTGGCCCAGGCTGGAGTGCAGTGGAGCATTCATAGTTCACTGCATGGGCTCAAGCCATCCTCCCGCCTCAGTCTCCCAAGTAGCTGGGATTACAGGTGCACTCCACCACACCCAGCTAATTAAAAACAAAAATCTTAAAAAAAAAAATCTTTTTAAAAAAAGGGGTCTTGTTATGTTGCCCAGGCTGGGCTTGTCAGAGCTTCCTGGGGACACGCATTGTCCTGGACATCTGGAAACCTCTCCTCAGGGAAAGGAAGGAGGAAGGAGCCATGTGTGAGAATTTGGAAACAAAGTGAGGTCTTGGGTTTGTCCTGCAGCCTGAGATGCAGCGGGTACCCCTGTGCCAATCCCCCCCCTTACTCACCCACATCTGTCCCAGGCTGGACACGGGTCAGTAGCAGCAACAGTGACACTAGCAGCTGGGACTGTCCCGCAGAGAGCCCTATGGCCGGGCCAAGCCTCCAGCTGTTGTCCATCTGTCCGTCCGTCTGCAGTGTCTGCAGCCCCAGAGGCTCCTCTGTCTGTAGTCTGTGCTGCGCTAGGGGAAGCTGTTCCTGGCATCTCCTGCTGCCCCTCCCAGGTACCCCCTCCTCTCAAACAACTGGTTGGACAGGTTTGGGGGCAGAATCTGCCAGCCCAGTGAATCTGGCGTCGCCAGGGAGGGGTCTGAAGAGAACATACAGTTGCAAGACAAGCCTGGACTACCCCCCGCACCCACCAGGAGCGCCTGACCAGGGAGGGGCTGAGGAAGGAGGCGGGGCAGCCTCAGGATCCAGGCTGCCCCAGGGACAATCCCGCCAAGTCTACCCCGTGGATCTCCTTGTCCAAACAGTCTCCAATGTAGCGACTCTTCCTTTAGGACCTGAGGTGGGAGGATCACTCGAGCTTGGGAGGTTGAGGCTGCAGTGAGCCAAGATGGCACCACTGCACTCCAGCCTGGATGACAGAGTGGGACCCTGCCTCAAAAAAAAAAAAAAAAAACCAACCAACCTAGGAGGAGTTGGTGTCTGTTTTTGGTTCGTAGGGAGTGCCGGTCAAGCAAACTCCCTGGAGTCTCTTTTATTTATTATTATTATTATTATTTTTTTTTGAGGCAGGGTCTCACTCTGTCACCCAGGCTGGAGTGCAGTGGTGCGATCATAGCTCACTGCGGCCTTGACCTCCCAGGCTCAAGGTTCTCAGATTCTCAGGCCCCACCCTGGGGAAGGATGGAGGATGAGGACAAGCTTCCCAGGTCCACATGACAGAGGGACTCAGGATTGGCAATTTGGCCTGTGTCCAGCTTTGCTGCTCAGAGAGCTCAGATCCCCATCCTCAATTCACTCCCTTGTGTGGAAGGGAGTGACCCTCACTTTCTAGCACACACAGGGAAGAGGGCTTGGCTAAGAGCACCCAGGAGGTCAGGGCAGGACTGGGGATTAGATCACACCCAAATGCAAGCTCTGTGGCACTCCTGGTATAGCCCTGCTGTCCCCCTGTAGCCTGGCCCTGGGAGGGGGGCTCCCAGACTTCACACCCCCTCACCTCTTTATCCAGGGGACCGGCTCTCTCTTCCTCCTTCATCCCCAGCCTCTGCCAGGGCAGGGTAGTTCCTCCTCGAGACAGAAAATTACCAGATGGAAGTCCAGGCATGGTGGCTCACGCCTGTAATCCCAGCATTTTGAGAGGCCGAGGTGGGTGGATCACCTGAGGTCAGGAGTTCGAGACCAGCCTGGCCAACACGGCGAAACTCCATCTCTACTAAAAATACAAAATTAGCTGGACGTGGTGGCTTGTTCTTGTAACTCCAGCTACGCAGGAGGCTGAGGCAGGAGAACCACTTGAACCCAGGAGGCAGAGGTTGCAATGAGCCGAGATCGCACCACTGCATTCCAGCCTGGGCAACAAGAGTGAAACTCCCCCTCAAAAAAAAAAAAAAAAAAAAAAAAAAAAAAGATGAGATGGGGCTCAGGGCAGGTGGAGCGAGACCTGTGACCACCTCTCCCCTGGATCGGGGTACTAGCCCCCGTCAGCCTGACCTTCACACTCTAATTATGCCAGATGTCTTCATTCTGGGAAACCCAACAGATTATCACCTGTGGGCCCCATTTTTGGATGAAGAGGGGCCATTCCCTGAAGGGGACATACCTCAGTTCCCCCAGGGGATTCAGATGTTCACCTCAACTCACAAGAAAAACTTCTGGCCGGGTGCAGTGGTTCACACCTGTAATCCCAGCACTTTGGGTGGCCAAGGTGGGCGGATCATCTGAGGTCAGAAGTTTGAGACCAGCCTGACCAATGTGGAAAAACCCCATCTCTACTAAAGATACAAAATTAGCCAGTCGTGGTGGCACGCGCCTATTCCAGCTACTCGGGAGGTTGAGGCACAAGAATCGCTTGGACCCAGGATGGGGAGGCCATAGTGAGCCGAGATCACACCACTGCACTCCAGCCTGGGTGACAAAGTGAGACTCCATCTTAAAAAAAAAAGAACAAGAACAAAAACTAGGAAGAGTTGGTGTCTGTTTTTGGTTCGTAGAGAGTGCCTTCTAGCTGTGTCCTCATATGGTGGAAGGGTCAAGGAAGCTCTCTGGGGTCTCTTTTATTTATTATATTATTATTATTTTTTGAGACAGGTCTCACTCTGTTGCCCAGGCTGGAGTGCAGTGGTGTGATCACAGCTCACTGCAGCCTTGACCTCCCAGGATCAAGTGATCCTCCCACTTCAGCCTCCCTAGTAGCTGAGACTGCAGGTATAAGGCACCATGCCCAGCTAATTTTTTGTTTGTTTGTTTTGAGACAGAGTCTCACTCTGTCGTTCAGGCTGGAGTGCAATGGCATGATCTCGGCTCACTGCAACCTCCACCTCCTGGGTTCAAGTGATTCTCCTGCCTCAGCCTGCTGCGTAGCTGGGATTACTGGCGTGCACAACCACTCCTGGTTAATTTTTGTATTTTTGGTAGAGACGGGGTTCGCCATGTTGGCCAGGCTGGTCTTGAACCCCTGACCTCATGTGATCTGCCTGCCTCGGCCTCCCAAAGTGCTGAAATTACAGGCGTGAGCCACTGTGTCCGGCTGCCCAGCTAATTTTTTAACTTTTTGTAGAAAGAGAGTCTTACTGTGTTGCCCAGGCTGGTCTCAAATTCCTGGGCTCAAGTGATCCTCCCACCTCAGCCTCCTGAAGTTCTGGGATTCCAGGTGTGAGCCACCATGTCCAGCCTGTATAATACAATTTTTCTCTCTCTCACTCCCTTTCAAAAGGCAGTTGAAAGCAGACATCAGAATGTGGGAAGGGCTTGTTTCCCCTTTTTGAAAACACGTTCTTGCTCATCGACTCATCCTCTCCTTGGGTCCCCAGAGATGGGCAGGGCAGGTATTATGACTAATCTCATTATACGGATGAGAAGAAACCTGGGGCCCGGCAGGGAAAGAAACTTCCTGCAGTCCCAGGGCAGGTCAGCGGCAGGGCTGGGACCCAACCCCAGGTCTCCTGTACCCAGGCAGGACTCCCTCTTTGCCTTTTTTAAAAAATTTAATTAATTAATTTGAGATGGAGTCTCGGTCTGTCACGCAGGCTGGAGTGCAGTGGCACAATCTCGGCTCACTGCAGCTTCCGCCTCTGGGGTTCCAGTGATTCTCCTGTCTCAACCTCCCAGGTAGCTGAGATTACGGGCACACGCCACCACGCCTGGCCAACTTTTGTATTTTTAGTAAAGACAGGGTTTCACCATGTTGGCCAGGCTGGTCTCAAACTCCTGACTTCAGGTGATCCACCTGCCTCGGCCTCCCAAAGTGCTGGGATTACAGGTGTGAGCCACTGCACCCAGCCTGTCACCATTTTTTTTTTTTTTTTGAGACTGAGTCTCCCTTTGTCACCCAGGCTGCCATGCAGTGGTGCCATCATAGCTCACTGCAATCTGTCTCCTGGGCTCAAACAATGATCCCGCCTCAGCCTCCTGAATAGCAGAGACTACAGGTGTGCACCACCATGCCTGGCTCATTTTTAAATTTTTTGTAGAGATGTGGTCTCACTATGTTGCCCAGGCTGGTCTCGAACTCCTGGGCTCAAGTGATCCTCCCACCTTGGCTTCCCAAAATGCTGGGATTACAGGTGTGAGCCACTGCACCCGCCCTTGAATGGATTTTAAAAACCCACCTAGGCTGGGCATGGTGGTGCATGTTTGTAGTTCCAGTCCTTTGAGAGGCTGAGGCCGGAGGATCATATGAGGCCAGGAGTTTAAGGTTGCAGTGAACCATGATCATACCACTGCACTCCAGCCTGGGCGACGGAGTGAGACCCTGTCTCTAAACTAATAATAATAATAATTTTTGAAAGTGTTAAAATCCACCTAGAATTTATTTTTGGTGTGATGTGTGATTCAAATTATTTTTTTCTCAAGTTAGCCCGTTATTCAAACACTAAAATATTGAAAAATGCATCCTAAGCCGGGTGCAGTGGCTCACACCAGCACTTTGGGAGGCCAATGCAGGCGGATCACCTGAGGTTGGGAGTTCAAGACCAGCCTGACCAACATGGAGAATAATAATAAGCCGAGATCGCGCCATTGTACTCCAGCCTGGGCAGCGAGAATGAAACTCCATCTCAAAAAGAAAGAGAGAGAGAGAGAGAGAGAGAGAGAGAGAGAGAAAGGAAGGGAGGAAAGAAAAAGAAAGAGAGAAAGAAAGAAAGAAAAAGAAAGATGTATCCTTTCCCTATTTGAACTGAAATGCCTTTATTTTATTTTTTATTTTTTTTGAGACGGAGTCAGGCTGGAGTGCAGTGGTGCAATTTCGGCTCGTTGCAGGCTCCGCCTCCCGGGTTCAAGTGATTCTCCTGCCTCAGCCTCCCAAGTAGCTGGGGATTACAGGCGCACACCACCAATCAACATAATTTTTGTTTTTTTAGTAGAGATGAGTTTTCACCATGTTGGGCAGGCTGGTCTCAAAGTCCTGACCTCATATGATCTGCCCACCTCGGCCTCCCAAGGTGCTGGGGTGACAGGCATGAGCCACCGCGCCTGGCCTGAAATGCCGTTTTTATCATACGCTGCAGACTAATGCATCCTCAGTGTCACCTCCCAGCTTGATGTGGGACAAGCCACCAAGGGTGTCCTCACCATGGCCCCGCTCAGGCCACCAGTTGGCTATGTTTGCCCCTGCCACCCCAGGCACACAGGAGTTCAGGAGTCCTCTCTGGCCTTGCCTTTATCCTGGGGCAGCTGCAGGTGACAACCTCTGGAAGAGTGGTAAGAGGAGCCAGGACACAGGCCAGTCTGAGGGACACGCTCATCCTACAGTCCTGGAGAGGGGCCTGCATGTTTCTGCACCTGGAGGGCCGGGCCAGGGTGGGGAAGACTGGGGATGGGGGGAGGCTGGACCCTGCAGGTTCTTGGACCTGTGGTCAACCGGGAAGCCAAGTCCCTGATCTGCAGTGAGGCTGCGGCTGCCAGCCCCTTGAATAGGCACAGTAAGCACCTCCCAGCAATGCCACTGTGCAGAAGAGATGCCAACAGTGACAAGGGGGGCCAGGATGGTCCCCAAACCAGACACCCCATCTTCACCATCTGCCATTTTCCTTCTCCAGGTCAGCCCTGGGGCCCTGGCACAAGCTCAGGAGGGGAGAGAGGCCATGCAAAGTGATCACACTGGACCCTCTGCCCTGAGAGCCTGGGCACTGGGAACCAGATGTACTGTGATTTAGAAGAATGCGGCTGGGTGCGGTGGCTCACAGCTGTAATCCCAGCACTTTGGGAGGCTGAGGCAAGAGGATCGCTTGAGCTCAGGAGTTCGAGACCAGCCTGGGCAATATGGTTAGACCCATCTCTACTAAAAATACAAAAAATTAGCTGCGCATGGTGGTGCACGCCTGTAGTCCCAGTTACTCATGAGGCTGAGGGTTGAGGCATGAGAATTGCTTGAGCTCAGGGTGGTTGGGGGAGGTTGGGGGGATGGAGGGTAGAACTGAGCTGGGATAGTGCACCACTGCATCCAGTCTGGGTGACAGAGTGAGACCCTGTCTCAAAAAAAAAAAAAAAAAAAAAAAAAAATGCATCTTATACCTTGAGGGTCATGGAGTCTTTCACGCCTTCCTCTGTGTGTGTGTGTGTGTGTTTGTGTGTGTGTGTGTGTGTGTATTCAGGTCAACTTCTGGAATTTCTGTTTCATTTCTTGGATCAATCTGTCTGTTCAGGTGTCAGTACTAGACTATTTTAATCCCTGTATGTATGTATGCATGTATGTATGTATGTATTTATTTTGAGACGGAGTTTTGCTCTTGTTGCCCAGGCTAGAGTGCAATGGTGCGGTCTCGGCTCACTGCAACCTCCACCTCCTGGGTTCAAGCGATTCATTCTCCTGCCTCAGCCTCCCAAGTAGCTAGGATTACAGGTGCCCACCACCACGCCTGGCTAATTTTTGTGTTTTTAGTAGAGATGGGGTTTCACCATTTTGGCCAGGCCGTTGAGAACTCCTGCCCTCAAGTCATCCGCCCGCCTCTGCCTCCCAAAGTGCTGGGATTACAGGCGTGAGCCACTGCACCCAGCCAATCGCTGTATTTTTATAATCTGCTTTGTTCTGTAAATGATCCCTCTCGAGTGTAACTCACTAGTGGGTTGTTTCCTTCTTTGGTGAATGTCTCTTTTTCCCATTAAACTGTAACTCTCTGAGGGCGGGCACTGGATCTGTTTATCTGTTTAGTTCTCCCACTGAATCCTCACTGTTAACCTAGGGATCTGGCACAATAATTGTGTCCAGTAATTTTTTTTTTTTGAAGCAGGGTCTTGCTGTGTCACTCAGGCTGGAGTGCAGTGGTGCGATCAGAGCTCACTGCAGCCTCGAACTCCTAGGCTCAAGTCATCCTCCTACCTCAGCTTCCTTAGTACCTGGGATTACAGGCACATGTCACCATGCCCATCTAATTTTTAAATTTTTTACTTTTTCTTTTTTTTTTTGAGATGGAGTCTAGCTTTGCTGTCCAGGCTGGACTGCAATGGCATGATCCTAGCTCACTACAACCACCGCCTCCTGGGTTCAAGCGATTCTCCTGCCTCAGCCTCCCAAGTAGCTAGGATTACAGGTGCCCACCACCATGCCCGGCTAATTTTTGTATTTTTAGTAGAGATGGGGTTTCACCATGTTGGCCAGGCTGGTCTCAAACTCCTGACCTCAAATGATCCATCCCCCTCGGCCTCCCAAAGTGCTGGGATTACAGGCATGAGCCACTGCGCTCAGGCAATTTTTAAATTTTTTCTGGAGATGGGGTGCTCGCTATGTTGCCCAGGCTGGTCTCAAACTCTAGGCCTCAAGTCCTCCTGCCCCGACCTCCCAAAGTGCTGAGATTACGGGCATGAGCCACTGTGCTCAGCCCCAACAATTATTTTTGACAGATAATAGGGACGTCTCCTTGCTCTCTGTGTCTGGCCAAGTAGCCCCAGGTGACACTCTTTTTTTTTGTTTGTTTTTGAGATGGAGTCGTGCTCTGTTGCCCAGCCTGGAGTTCAATGCCGTGGTCTTGGCTCACTGCAATCTCCGCCTCCTGGGTTTAAGTGATTCTCCTGCCTCAGCCTCCAGAGGAGCTGGGACTACAGGTATGTGCCACCACACCTGGCTAATGTTCTTATTTTTAGTAGAGACGGGATTTCGCCATGTTGGCCAGGCTGGTCTCGAACTCCAGACCTCATGATCCACCCGCCTTGGCCTCCTAATGTGCTGGGATTACAGGTGTGAGCCACCATGCCCAGCCGTGACACTCGTTTTATAGCATCAGGCTGGTGAACAGAATGTCATGGCTTCTGGGCAGAGACCAGCTTCCATGCCGTGTCCTGTCTTCCTAGTGCAGATGTCCCCAGCTGCAGTGAGTACCAGTGTGAGGGAATGGGCTCCAGACTCCCAGAGGGGCCACAGGGATGGCCACGCCAAGCTCTGGGGAGTAGTCGATTCCCCAGCACCTGCCTGCCCATGCACCTTTGGGGTGACTCATGAGACAGGGTGGGGCTCCCACCTGCCCTCTCCCAAAAGGCAATCAGCTATAAAGGCTCTCAGAGGCCCACCCAGCCCCAGGTCATCAAACAAGCCCCAGTTCCATGGCAACCATTATACCCATTCATCAAGGAGATGTAGAGGGAGGTGCTTCCTGGTTCACGCCACCCTCAGCAGAGACAAACCCCAGATCTGGGCCCAGGACTTTGTGCAGGGAGGGGAAATGCAGGTGACTCAGCCCCTATTCCTCCATCAAACCAGGCTTGAAGATGGGTTAAATCAGAGCTTTTCATTCCACAAAAGAGAAATTTTAATGGGGTCAGAACATTGATCTTCTAATATTTGAAAGCCTGTTAACTAGGAGAGAGAGCGCAAACTATTTTGTTGTAGGAGGACCCACCCAGCTCTGACGGTTTAAAGCGTCATGAATGCGAATTTGAACTCCAGAAAAGCAGAGCTTCCTAACAATGGGACTTCCACAGCTATGGGATCTGCTTCCTCTTTCAGTTTCTGCCTTTTCTATGAGCGAGAGACTCCTAGGAAAGCAGCAGCCCATTAGGAAAACGTGTGGGAACTCACTCCCGGGTTCTTTATTTTTTTTGAGATGGAGTTTTGCTCTTGTTGCCCAGGCTGGAGCACAGTGGTGCGATCTTGGCTCCCTGCAACCTGCGCACCATGAGTTCAAGTGATTCTCCAGCGCCCTCTCCTGAGTAGCTGTGATTACAGGCATCCACCACCATGCCTGGCTAATTTTTTGTATTTTTAGTAGAGATGGGGTTTCACCATGTTGTCCAGGCTGGTCTCAAACTCCTGACCTCAAGTGATCCACCCACTTGGCCTCCCAAAGTGCTGGGATTACAGGCATGAGCCACTGAGCCCAGCCGGGAACCCACAGGTTTTTTGGATGGTCTCTGAATGTCATGTAACTCTTTTATTTTTTTATCACAAAAAATTTTTTTGACACAATATCTTGCTGTGTTGCCCAGACTGGAGTGCAGTGGCAAGATCATAGCTCACTGCAGCTTCTAACTTCTGGGCTCAAGTGATCTTCCTGTCACATGAGTCTCCCAAGTAGTTGGAACACAGGTGCCAGCCACCACACCTGGCTAATTTGGTTTGGTTTTGTTTTTTTAGAGATGGGCTCTTGCTATGTTGCCTATACTGGTCTTGAACTGCTGGCCTCAGGCAATCTTCCTCCCTTGGCCACCCAAAGTGCTGGGATTACAAGCATGAGCCACTGTGCACAGCTGAAATTTTTCGACTTAGTCTTTTTGTACATGTGATATTTTATTCATAGAATCCATAAATGGAAGGGAAATTTCTGAGTTCAGAGCAAGACATATGATACAAAACTTGATATATAGACTAGAGTTTCTTAGCCGAACTGGAGGGGCTGGCTTAGGTAATCCATGGATTCCCTGAAATTGGGGACACCATTGGAAATATGTGTGAGCTCAGGGGCAGTTTCCTATGATTTTTAGGCCTCAAAATGTCTCTTGGACTCAAAATTGCCTTAGGGCAGAGGACGTGTGTACCCCCGGTATAGAATCTCGGACAGTGAATGTGAGTAAACATTCGGCAGAAAAGCTCTGCCAAACTGAGTGCTCTCATGTGACTTTCATCAAGTCAGTATTCCTGGGATCTCTTGTACATGATAATCTCACTCTTGTACATGATAATCTCACTCTTGTACATGATAATCTCACTCTTATAAGGTTTCATCGTTTCTGCTTACCCTAGTTTTCTTTCCCACTCTGTTCCCTCTCCCACCAGACTGGACTCTGAAATGGGCATGTACAGAGACGAAGAGACCCCAACATGCTTCAGGCTTTGAGTGGAGAGGACACAGCCTCTGCTGGGACAGGGAACAGAGGGATGTGGAGTCCCTGAAGATGCTTTTGGACAATGGTCTGAGGTTGGGACAGTGGCAGGAGATACCATTCACCCAGGATCTCCAGGACAAGAGATCAGCCTGGCAGTTACATGTGTTTTTTTTCAAACTGGTTGCCAGGTTGGCATGAGCCATGACATCAGAGATTCCGACCTTCCTGATTGGAGGGACCGGACTCCGTGGTGCCTGGAGATCAGTTGGACAACAGTATCTTCTCAGAGCTGTTCTCCACTCCTGACTTCTCCTAGGCTTGAGAATTGATAACATACTCTTCTGGATCCTAGCAGTGTCCAGAAGAAGGCCATGGACAGAACGGAGACTAGGTTCTGTAAGAGGGGACAGATTATGGGAAAAATCATGACCAGCCGTCAACCGCACTCCCAGAATGAGCAGAGTCCCCAGCGGAGCACCTCGGGGTACCCCCTCCAGGAGGTGGTGGATGATGAAGTGTTGGGACCATCAGGTGAGGGGACTGGTGGAAGAAGAGGTGGGATAGGATTGACTAAGACGAAGGAAGGGGGCCAGGTGCGGTGGCTCACGCCTGTAACCCCAGCACTTTGGGAGGCTGAGGCGGGCAGATCACCTGAGGTCAGGAGTTCAAGGCCAGCCTGGCCAATATGGTGAAACCCCATCTCTACCAAAAGTATAAAAATTAGCCAAGTGGTAGTGGTGCACACCTGTAATCCCAGCTACTCAGGAGGCTGAGACAGGAGAATCACTTGAGACTGGGAGGAAGAGGTTGCAGTGAGCTGAGATCACGCTACTGCACTCCAAAAAAAAAAAAAAAAAAAGAAAATAAAAGAAGGGTCAGCGGTCAGGAAGGAGAACCTGAGGAGGGTGTGTGGGAAGAATGGAGAAATTCAGGCTGGGTGCAGTGGCTCACACCTGTAATCCCAGAACTTTGGGAGGCCAAGGCAGGCGGATCACTTGAGGCCAGGAGTTTGAGACCAGCCTGGCCAACATGGTGAAACCCTGTCTCTACTAAAAGTACAAAATTGAGCTGGGCATTATGGCAGGCACCTGTAATCCCAGCTACCTGAGAGGCTGAGGCAGAAGAATAAATGGAATCCAGGAGATGGATGTTGCAGTGAGCTGAGATTGCACCACTACACTCCAGCCTGGGTGACAAAGCAAGATTCTGTGTCAAAACAAAACAAAACAAAAAAGGAGGGACTCAGAGAGCCAGGGACCAGGGAAGGACATGAAGCAGTGTTCGGAGGACAGAGAGAGAGAAGAATGGGGAGGGGAAGGAGCGGCACATGGGGTTGAGCAGAGGAGAAAATCAGAAAGATGGCTTAGAGAAGCCAGCAGTTTGCGAGTCTGGGGAGGATGGAGAGTGGTTTGGGGTTTGGGGTCGGGGTCTAAGGTGATCAGATGCAGAAGCATTACACGGTGGCCTGGTTTCTTAGCCCCTGGGGTAGATCCCAGCCCCCCATGTAGGTCCCTTGGCTGGAAAAGGAAGAAGGAGTGGTCAGATGAATCTGAGGAGGAGCCAGAGAAGGAGCTCGCCCCTGAGCCTGAGGAGACCTGGGTAGTGGAGACGCTGTGTGGGCTCAAGATGAAGCTGAAGCAACAGCGAGTGTCACCCATCCTCCCTGAGCACCACAAGGACTTCAACAGTCAGCTTGGTAGGAGGACACCCCAGAGAGCACCTCCAATCCTGTTCTTTCTAAAAAGAGGAAACTTCCAATAACCACACTTTTCCAATGGGAAAGATACGCCCCCAGTGGGTGAGCTCTCCACGCAGGAGGACTCAGAAGTGATCACTCATGAGGGACACTTAGGAGACGATAGAGGACAAGGCTAGACTTGATAAAGGTTGGCGCTTGGGATGAGAAAGCTTGGTTTCGGGCCAGGTGCAGTGGCTCACGCCTGAGATCCTAGCACGTTGGGAGGCTGAGGCAAGAGGATTGCTTGAACTCAGGACTTTGAGGCTGCAGTGAGCTATGACTGCACCACTGCACTCCAGCCTGGGTGACAGAGCAAAACCCTGTGTCAAAAGAAAAATGAAGGCCGGGTGTGGTAGCTCATGCCTGTAATCCCATTACTTTGGGAGGCTGAGATGGGTGGATCACTTGAGGTCAGTTGTTCGAGACCAACCAGACCAATATAGCGAAACCTCATTTATACTAACAATACAAAAATTAGCCAGGCATGCCTGTTATCCCAGCTACTCGGGAGGCTGAGACAGGATAATCGCTTGAACCCAGGTGGAAGAGGTTGCTTTGAGCCAAGATAGCACCACTGCATTCCATTCTGGGTGAGAGAGTGAGACGCTGTCTCAAAAAAAAAAAAAAAAAGAAGGAAGGAAGGGCCCAGAAGTCAGGAAGGAGCACGTGAGGAGGTTGTGTGGGAAGAATGGAGGTACTGAGGCAGGGTGCAGTGGCTCACACCTGTAATCCCAGCACTTTGGGAGGCCAGGCAGGCAGATCACTTGAGGCCAGGAGTTGGAGACCAGCCTGGCCAACATGGTGAAACCCTGTCTCTTCTAGAAGCACAAAAATGAGCTGGGCGTTCTGGTGGGCACCTGTAATCCCAGCTACTTGGGAGGCTTAGGCAGGAGAATCACTGGAACCCAGGAGGCGGAGGTTGCAGTGAGCCAAGACCGCACCACTACACTCCAGCCTAGGCCACAAAGCAAGACTGTTTAACAACAACAACAACAACAACAACAACAACAACAACAACAACAACAACAAAAAGGGACTCAGAGAGCCAGGGACCAGGGAAGGATATGAGGAAGTGTTCTGAGGACAGAGAAACGGGAGAATGGGGAGGAGAAGGAGCGGCACATGGAGCTCAGCAGAGGAGACAGACAGAAGGAAAGATGGCTTGGAGAAGCCAGCAGTCTGCGAGGCTGGGGAGGATGGAGAGTGGTTTGGGGTTTTGGGTCGGGCTCTAGTGTGATCAACTGCAGAAGCATTACACCGTGGCCTGGTTTCTTTACTCAGCCCCTGGGGTAGATCCCAGCCCCCTGCATAGGTCCTTTTGCTGGAAAAGGAAGATGGAGTGGTGGGACGAATCTGAGGAGTCGTTGGAGGAGGAGCCACGGAAGGTGCTCGCCCCTGAGCCTGAGGAGATCTGGGTGGCGGAGATGCTGTGTGGCCTCAAGATGAAGCTGAAGCGACGGCGAGTGTTGCTCGTGCTCCCTGAGCACCACGAGGCCTTCAACAGGCTGCTTGGTAGGAGGACACCCCAGAGAGCACCTCCAATCCTGTTCTTTCCAAAAACAGGAAACTTCCAATAACCACATTTTTCCAATGGGAAAAATATGCCCCAGTGGGTGAGCTCTCCATGTGGGAGGAATGTGAAGTGATCACTCATGAGGGACACTTAGGAGATGATAAAGGATTAGGTCAACTTGATAAAGGTCAGCGCTTGGGACAAGAAAGCTTGGTTTCAGGCCAGGCGCAGTGGCTCCCGCCTGAGATCCCAGCACGTTGGGAGGCTGAGGCAAGAGGATTGCTTGAACTCAGGACTTTGAGGCTGCAGTGAGCTATGACTACACCACTGCACTCCAGCCTGGGTGACAGAGCAAAACCCTGTCTCAAAAGAAAAACCAAGGCTGGGCACAGTAGCTCATGCATGTAATCCCAGCTACTCGGGAGGCTGAGACAGGAGAATCGCTTAAACCCGGGAGGCAGAGGTTGCAGTGAGCCAAGATCGGGCCACTGCATTCCAGCCTGGACCACAGAGCAAGACTCTGTCTCAAAATAAATTAATAAATAAATAAAAATAAAAATCAAATAAAGAAAAACAAAATCAATAAAGAAAGTGGTTTCAGCCGTGCCCTCTGAAACTTAATGTCTCTTACTGACTTTTCTAAACCTAAGTGTCTCCATCCATAGTGGGGGATACCAAGGCCATGGTCACACCCTGATGTGACTGTCTCATGAGGAAATGATGGGAATCCCTTTATGACTCTGCAGTGGTCCCTCCGTGTCTGCTGGAGGGGGTCCTGGCTGATTCCCAGCTCTACATCCTGTAGATTCTCACACCCAGGGCCTCCTTCGGCCTCTTCTCAGGGGAGTCTCAGAGCAGGAGCCTCTCTCCCTTGCCCAGTGAAAGTCATTCTCCCCTCTCCCATCCACCTCACCCGCGGCCACAATCCTGAGACTTCCCCCCGGGAGGCACACTTCTCCTTGCTGCCCTGCTGCTCCCACGGAAACCCTGTCCTGCTTCTCACACTGACATCTGCTCTCTAATCACAGAGGATCCTGTCATTAAAAGATTCCTGGCCTGGGACAAAGATCTGAGGGCGTCGGACAAGGTAAGGTTGTTCTCCATGTAACTGTTCCAACGCATGGCTGGGGGGAGGGCGCAGCTTCCAAACCCACAGTTCTCCCTCCACCACCTCCCACCAGATGCTCCTACAGTTTTTTTTTTTTTTTTTTTTTTTGTGAGACAGAGTCTTGCTCTGTTGCCCAGGCTGGAGGGCAGTGTCTCAATCTTGACTCACTGCAGCTGATGCCTCCCGGGTTCAAGCGATTCTCCTGCCTCAGCCTCCAAGCAGCTGGGATTACAGACATGAACCACCACGCCTGGCTAATTTTTGTGTTTTTAGTAGAAACGGGGTTTTGCCATGTTGGCCAGGTTGGTCCTGAACACCTGACCTCAGGCGATCCACCCGCCTTGGCCTCCCAAAGTGCTGAGATTATAGACGTCAGCCACTGTGCCCGACCAGCTCCCATGGTCTTGAGTCTTGGCACCCACAAATTTTTTTTTTGTGAGACAGAGTCTAGCTCTGCTCCCCAGGATGGAGTGCAGTGGCATGATCATAGCTCATTGCAGCCTCTAATTCCTGGGCTCAAGCAATCTTCTTTCCTCAGCCTCCTGAGGAGCTGGGACTAGGCACATGCCACCATGCTCAACTAATTTTTGAAATGTTTGTAGAAACAGGGTCTCACTATGTTGCCCAGGTTGTTCTCGAACTGTTGGGCTCACATGATCCTCCTGTCTCCACCTCTCAAAAAGTACTGGGATCACAGGCTTGAGCCGCCACTCCCGGCTATTCTTGGTCTTTTTATGATTTGTCAGCATCTCCCTCAGGATTCTGCTGGTCTCTTGCAGAGTGAATGAGTGGCCCCTGCCTCTCCTATGGGTCCTTTGGGATCTGAGCTCTGGGCCACAGTCTGGCCGCAGCCCTGAAGCTCCTGGCCCCTCTACTCTCAGCTCTTCAGGACAGTTCTCTGCCTGGCACACAAAAGACCCTCCTGACACCAGCCGACCTAGACACACCCCCTCCAAAGATCCCATCGGAGCCCACCATCCTGGGAGCATCACCCAAAACCCTTCCTCTGGCTTCTCGGATTTGCATCCGACCTTCGAATACCCCTCCATCCCGCAATTTCCAAATGAGTACAGTCACCCCAACACTGAGGGCCCTTCTCTGATGGGCAGCCCCTCCCAGACCCTCATTCCCCCTCTCCACAATCTTCCTCTTCCAAGATGTGACCTCTCCCTCTCTGTGTTCCTTTCTCTCCATCAGTATCTCCTGGCTATGGTCATAGCGTATTTCAGCCGGGCCGGCTTCCCCTCCTGGCTATACCAACGCATTCATTTCTTCCTGGCTCTGTGAGTGGTTTGCTGCCTCCTATCCGTCAATATCCAATGCCCTGGGACAGCGGGGGAAGTGGGATTCCAGCCTTTCATTTATTCTTTCACTTATTTGTCCTCTTTACTCTGTGTACAAAAAAGAGAGGATTATACTATCATAGACTGTTGTTTCTAAACAGAAACTCAGGCTGGGCACAGTGGCATACGCCTGTAATCCCAGCACTTTGGGAGGCCGAGGCAGGCGGATCACCTGAGGTCAGCAGTTCGAGACCAGCCTGGCCAACATGGCCAAACCCCGTCTCTACTAAAAATAGAAAAATTAGCTGGGCATGGTGGTGTGCATCTGTAATCCCAGCTACTTGGGAGGCTGAGGCAAGAGAACCCTTTGAACCCAGGAGGTGGAGGTTGCAGTAAGCTAAGGTCGAGCCACCGCACTCCGGCCTGGGTGACAGAGTGGGACTTTTTCTCAAAAAAAAAAAAAAAAAAAAAAAAGCCAAAAAAACAAACTCCAATGCCAGTGTACAAATAAAAGAATAAAACAAAAGGAACCATAAACCGCTCGTAAGGGGAAAACAAAAGGAGTGGAGGAGCGGACATGCCGCTTCCTCCAGCAAGCAGACGTTTCTGGTTCTTCTCTCTCTCTCCTTCCCACATCAACCACAAACGCCATCGACCTCCTCTGGGTTCCCATGACAGAGGCCACAGTTCAGGTCCCCCTCGCATCACTCGAATCCACTGTCAAATGCTCCCCGCTGGGGTCTCCTGGAGTCTCTCCCCAAGCCAGGGGGCTTCCTGGTGCAGCCTGAACATCTTTCCAAAGCACGACAACCTCACTGCCCACCTGAACAACTTCCTTAGCTGATGCCTTTCTCTATCGAGGCCAGGGTCCACAGTGTCAATTCTACCCTCTCTACAATCTCTACAAGCACACTGGCTCGCCATCTTGGTATTTCCTGGCTCGGCTTCACTGCTCCTTCCAAATGCCCTCCACTCGACTTTGTGTTTGTGTTTTCTGTCTGGGTGTCCCGCACACATGTGGCTGTGAAGGGAAGGACCCATTCCTTGAAGTCAGTTCACCCCACAGCCTCTGTGATGCCTTCCCTCATCTTCCAACTTCTGCATGCCCGTAGCTCTCTAGTTACATCCTGGACACTGGGATTAGGTCATCTGCCTTGATTACTCCCAGTCCCATTAGACTAGATGCCTGTAGAAGGCAGCGTCCTGGCAAAATATCAATGTATTCAATTTCTTTTATTTTTTTGAGACAGACTTGCCCTGTCCCCCAAGCTGGAGTGCAGTGGTGAGATCATAGCTCACCGCAGCCTCCATATCCTGGGCTCAAGCGATCCTCCCACCTCAGCTTCTTTATTAGCTCCGACTACAGGGCTGTGCCACCACACCTGGACAGTTTGTTTGTTTGTTTGTTTGTTTATTGAGACAGAGTCTTGCTCTGCCTCTCAGGCTGGAATGGAGTGGCCCAATCTCAACTCACTGCAACCTCTGCCTCCTGGGTTCACACAATTCTTATGCTTCAGCCTCCTGAGTAGCTAGGCCTAACGGGTGTGCCACCGCACCAGGCTGATTTTTGTATTTTTAGTAGAGATGGGTTTTCTCCGTGTTGACCAGGCTGGTCTCCAACTCCTGGTCTCAAGCGATCCACCTGCTTCAGCCTTCTAAAGTGCTGGGATTACAGGCATGAGCCACCGCGTCTGGCATATTTCTTATATTTTTAATAGAGACGAGGGTCTTGCTATGTTGCCCAGGCCCGTCTCAAACTCCTGGCCTCAAGTGATCCTCCTGCTTTGGCCTCCCAATGTGCTGGGATTCCAGGCGTAAGCCACCACTCTCGGCCACCAGTTGGGTTTTTGTCTCCATCCTGAAGGAGTGGGAGACGCCCTTGATCAGGTCTCTGTCCAGCAGAGCCCTCCTGAGGAAGGCATGGCTCTCTGCAGGGTGGGTGCCAGTCCTGAGCTAGGGACGGTCCCTTACCTTCCTCTCTGGGAAGCTGACCTCAGCCGGAGGCCTCTCCTGGTGGTGCCCCTGAGCAGCAACCTGATTTCTGTCCTCAGCTACCTGGCCAATGACATGGAGGAGGATGACGAGGACTCCAAACAAAACATCTTCCACTTCCTGTATGGGAAGAACCGCTCTCGCATACCCTTGCTTCGTAAGCGTCGGTTTCAGTTAGGCCGTTCCATGAACCCGAGGGCCAGGAAGAACCGCTCTCGCATACCCTTGCTCCGTAAGCGTCAGTTCCAGTTACGCCGTTGCATGAACCCGAGGGCCAGGAAGAACCGCTCTCAGATAGTCCTGTTCCAGAAACGTCGGTTCCACTTCTTCTGTTCCATGAGCGGCAGGGCTTGGTTTCCCCGGAGGAGTTGGAGGAGGTGAGTGGGGCCTGGGGAGGTGGAGGAGGTGGGGAGGAATTGGGTGGGCTGGAGGCTGGATGAGGGGAGAGAGGGGTATCCTGGCGAGTCCCCGTCTTCTCAAAGGGCGTTTGTTTTTCCAGATCCAGGCTTATGACCCAGAGCACTGGGTGTGGGCGCGAGATCGCGCTCGCCTTTCCTAGAGCTCCAGGGACCGTGGAGGCCTGAGGTCATCGGCCTGAGAGAAGGTACATCTGCATCCTCCGGGGTAAAGGCAGAATATTGGGGTCTATTTCGGAAATCCGAAGAACCCAATTGCTTGATCCGGCTTCAAGCCTGGGCAACGTGGCGAGATCCCCTCTCCACAAAAATACAAAAATTAGCCAGGTGATGTGGGACGCATCTCTACTCCCAACTACTCAGGAGGCTGAGGTGAGAGGATCGCTGGAGCCTGGAAGGTCGGGGCTGCACGGAGCCCTGATCCTGCCACTGCACTCCATTCTGGGCGACAGAGTGAGACCCTGCCTCAAAAATAATCATAAATACTGAGTTTGGGGAGGTTCATTATGATTGACGCACTTGAGTTACCGATTTGGGTCGAGGGTTCAGTGAAGCTTTGGTTTACATCTTGTGCAGCTAACCACGTTGAGCACAGAGCATGAGACTTCATCATGAGGAAGTAGGATTAAGGATTAGGCTTCTGGACTCGTGGTTCGTGATGTTGTCACATTAGAAACACATCTAGCATGGTTACAAGTTTAGATCTTAAGTGACACAAAAGGCCCCAGCTGTGATGAAGTCCAAAGCCACATTCTCTGAGGGTGCCCTACTCCCTGGGCAGACCCACCCAAAGTCCTTGCTATGAAGCAGATCACTGGGGCTGACCTTGGGTGTATTAAGTGAGTTTTGGAGTCGTGGTCACCAAAGTGTGAGTTTCACAGTTGAACACGATGGTTCAGAAGCAGGGTATAGAATGAAAGGCAGCAGATAAAATTGCATTTCTCAATTGCTCTGAACTCTAGACTTGACATGGGACGTGAATAACCTTCCTGTCTAGAGAGCTGCCTCCTTGAAGTGTGACATTGTCTCTCTCACTTCCAGAACACCGGACCCAGGGGAGATGTGGATTTTCAGCAGGAACTTTATTCCAATGCTAATGGCAGACACCAGGAAGGAGGAGAGGAACCATTTGTGCAGATCATCTAGAAGAACCTGGACCATTCTTGATGGAGCTGAATACAGTCATCACGTTGTCCTCCTAGGAGCAGGGGTGGGGGGAGGGGGGTGGGGTCCTTCTAGGAGTCCTTGGAGAAAAGTAAGAAACCAGGAGTGTTTCCAGTTCCACCCTTTCCTGCGGCACCACCTCCCTTTTTATATTGCTGAATTCCAACCTCCCTGGGGCGGAACCTGGAGGTCCTGTTTCTTACGGACTTGGCTGCCACAGTCCAGGAGCATTTGAAGGCACAATGCAGGGGCTCAGATTGGCACAGAATTCTTTTGTGAAATATCAGTGCCACAGATTGTAACAGATAGCTTCATGCACACTCTGCATTTTATTGGTTTGTTTGGAAAATGTCGGCCATTGAATTATTCATAGATTTATTTCAAATAGTTTGGAAATTGTTGTACTTTTGAAAACATGCTGTTCCTGTAGTTTTTTGATGAGAGTTATAGTTGTTATATATACATAAAGATAATTTTCTTTTCATGTTTAAGAGACAATTCTTTTTATCCTAAATATTTTATTATCTTTAAATTTGTTTCTGTATTATTATATGTGCTCCTGAAGCGAGCACTCTTTTTATCTATGATACTTCCATAATAATCTCTTCTATTTATAGCTATTGGTAGTTCCCTACCAGAAAAAAACATAATTCTGGTGATAGAAATTTTTATTTGCTGTTTAGGTTTGTGACTGAATTGTGAGAATTCAGTTGTGATTTTTAACATGTCTCAGATATATACACTAACACGTCTAATATATACTATCTATTTTATTGGTTTATTTTGAAAAACATGGGTATAGAATTATTTAAATATTATTTTATTTATTTAAATATTTATTAAATATATTTATTTCTTTAAATATTATTATTACTTTAAATATTATTTTAAATATTTTGGAAATACTGGTATTTTTGAATAGATGCTGTTTCTATAAAGCTGTGTGATGGGTATTATAACTGTTATATACACATACATATAATTTTGTTTTCCTTTTTAAGAGAGGATTCTTTTCATCCTAAATCTTTTACCTTTCAATCTTTGTATGTATTATTACACGTGCTGCTGAAGGGAGCATGGTTTTTATCTATGATACTTAGTTAACATATATATTACATTTATAGCTATGTAGTAGTTCCCCTAAATTCTTGTAAAAATAAATTTTTATTTGATATTTCATATATGTTTGAAATGTGAGAATTCAGATGTAATTTTTTACCTTGTTTTGGCATGTTTGTATGTTACTTTAAAGAGGATGTGTGTTCTAAAGGAGGACATGAGCTGTGTGTTTTCAAGAGAACAATAGAGTGCGTCTCTTGGGGAAACATAATAAAAATGAACTTTTCTCATCTTCACAGCAATTGTGATCATATTGGTCTGGATTGATTATTTGCTGCCCAGTGATATTTTTCCTTAATGGGGTTGTGGTTATTTGAACATATTTATTAGTTCTGGAAGATAATCCTGTGCTGTTTTTTATGTAGAAAAAAACAAGGCTGGGTGCAGTGCTCACACCTACAATCCCTGCAGTTTTGGAGGTCATGGCGGGAGGATCACCTGAGGCCAGGAGTTTGAGGCCAGCCTCAGCAACATAGCATCTACATCTATTTTTAATTTTTATTTTTTAAAGAAAAACAATAGAAGAGAAAGCTGATCCCAAGCTACAGGGTTTTTTTGTTTGTTTGTTTTGGAAACAGAGTCTTGCTCTGTCTCCCAGGCTGGAGTGCAGTGGCACAACCTCGGCTCCCTGCAACTTTCACCTCTGGGTTCAAACAAATTCTCCTGCCTCAGCCTCCCAAGTAGCTGGGACTACAGGCACCTGTCTGTACGTCCGACCAACTTTTGTAAAAATAGTAGAGACAAGGTTTCACCATGTTGGCCAGGCTGGTCTCGAACTCCTGACTTTAAGTGATCCACCCACCTTGGCCTCCCAAAGTGCTGGGATTACAGGCATGAGCTACTGCGCCCAGATGCCAAGCTAGAGTTTTAAGGCAGGAAATGAGAGAAAGATATTGAGAGAGGAAAACCAGGTGGTAAGAAAACTCTAAAGGTGGCCGGGCGTGGTGGCTAATGCCCATGATCCTGGCAGGAGTTTGAGACCAGCCTGGCCAACATGGTGAAACCCTGTCTCTACTAAAAATACAAAAATTAGGCAGGCGTGGTGGTGCACGCCTATAATCCCAGCTACTTGGGAGGCTGAGGCAGGAGAATCACTAGCAGAGATTGTGTCTCCTCAGCCCCTCTCAAAAAAAAAAAAAAAAAAAAAGAAAGAAAGTTCCTGCAGCAGTTAAAGCTGTGAAAGACAGGCACTCTGCCATGCAATTCTTTGTGATTTTTCTCTTTTCTTTTTGGAGTTGGGGTCTTGCGCTGTCACCCAGACTGGGGTGCAGTGGTGTGGTCATAGCTCACTGTGGCCTCAGACTCAAGCTCAAGCGATCCGTTACCTTGCCTTTCAAATTGCTGGGATTATAAGCATGAGCCACTGCATCTGGCCTGTGTGACACAATTCTGTTTTTTGTCTTTTTTTTTTTTTGGGGGGGGGGGGATGGAGTCTCGCTCTGTCACCCAGGCTGGAGTGCGGTGGCGTGATCTTGGCTCAATGCAAGCTCCGCCTCCTGGGTTCACGCCATTCTCCTGCCTCAGCCTCCCGAGTAGCTGGGACTACAGGTGCCCGCCACCATGCCTGGCTAATTTTTTGTATTTTTAGTAGAGATGGGGTTTCACTGTGTTAGCCAGGATGGTCTCGATCTCCTGACCTCGTGATCTGCCCGCCTTGGCCTCCCAAAGTGCTAGGATTACAGGCGTGAGCCACTGCGCCCAGCCTATGTGATGCAATTCTGATGTCAACTCCCTGATGTTACCTCAAATGCCACAGGTTAAGGCCACCAGCCCCCACTAGGTTGCCCTCGCTTTAGACACACCTGCAGGCTTGGGTGTCCTCAGACCACATGTACTTCTCACCAACTGGCTGCAAATTTGGAGGTTCCCACCATGCCCTCAAGTTCGATAACTCACTAAAACAATTCACAGAATGCAGAAAAGCATGATACTTTCTTTCTCTTTTTTTTTTTTTTTGAGACGGAGTCTTGCTCTGTCGCCCAGGCTGGAGTACAGTGGCCATCATGCTTGGCTAATTTTTGTATTTGTATTAGAGACGGGGTTTCGCCATGTTGGCCAGGCTGGTCTTGAACTCCTGACCTCAGGTGATCCACCCACCTTGGCATCCCAAAATGCTGGGATTATAGGCATAGCCACCATGCCCGGTCGACTTCTAGAGTTTCAATAACAGAGATGTGATTCAAGAAGGGAGACATGTTTTGTAGATGGCAGGAGCTTCATGAAAAGAAGCCAATGAAGGGCAGGACGTGTAGCTGTCTACCTACAGGAAACCAGCCAGGAGCCTCCCCACAGGGACTTCAGCACAGATGGCCCGGAAAATCTGCATTAACCTGACCTCTGGACCTAAGAGAGGACAAGGCCTTGACCGTTTCTACAGACTCACAAGATGCAATCTCTGTGGTCCATGCCCGTGGTGTGATCTGGGAAACAGGGGGCCTTCTAAATGCCAACAACAAGGAAATCAAATGTGCAACAAACAGAAATACCGGCATTGATGTGGGCCATGGAGAGGCCTAAACAGATGACTGCAGTTCACTGTTAAGGTCATCAAAGGGGTGACTCTGAAATAATAAATTTCAGATGCCACGGCCCAAATAGCTGCATGAGGTGGGGAAGTCCTCCACCTGCCTCTGCTTCCTTCGGTACCTGTTTATGAAATCAGCCGAGGTACTTCCCTGGGGAATTTCCTTTCTCTTTCTTTCTTTCGAGACGGAGTCTTGCTCTGTCACCGAGGCTAGAGTGCAGTGGTGCAATCTCGGCTCAATGTAACCTCTCCCTCCTGGGTTTTAGCAATTCTCCTGCATCAGACTACTGAGTAGCTGAGATTACAGGTGCATGCCACCATGCCCAGTTAATATTTGTATTTTTAGTAGGGACAGGGTTTCACCATCTAGGCCAGGCTGGTCTTGAACTCCTGGCCTCGTGATCCACCCGTCTTGGCCTCCCAAAGTGCTGGGATTACAGGTGTGAGCCATCACGCCCGGACTTTTGTTTTATTTTTTGAGACGACGTTTCACTCTTGTTGCCCACGCTGGAGTGCAATGGCCCGATCTCAGCTCACTGCCACCTCCTCCTCCCAGGTTCAAGTGATTATCCTGCCTCAGCCTCTCGAGTAGCTGGGATTACAGGCACCCAACACCAAACCCAGCTAACTTATTGTATTTTTAGTAGAGATGGGATGTCACCATGTTGGCCAGGATGGTCTTGAACCCCTGACCTCTAATGATCCACCTGAATTGGTTTCCCAAAATGTTGGGATTACAGGCACAAGCCACTGCGCCCAGCCCCTCCCATACCTCTTTTGGTCAAGGCAGCACAATTCAGAAGAATCTTGCCAGGGAAGACTGGTAAATGGACGTCGACGTGATGCCTATGGCTCCTGGTGGATTTAGATACCTCCTGGTGCTTATTGATATCTTTACTACCAGTTGCACAGGGGCTTTTCCATGCCAGACTGAAAACGCAGGAGATCAATGATCAACCTTCAACTATTTACTAGCAGAACACTGAGGGGACTGTGCGGTCACCAATACCTCCTATTGCACTTGGATAAACACCTCCCAGGAAATAGAGATGAATAGAAAGGACATAGTCAAACAAGCAGAATGGCTGCATTCCTTCAACCAGAAGGGCCATTAGTCTGTTTTCACACTGCTATAAAGAACTATGAGAAACTGGGTAATTTATGAAGAAAAGAGGTTTAATTGACTCACAGTTCTGCAGGCTGTACAGGAAGCGTGGCTGGGGAGGCCTCAGGAAACTGACAATCACGGCAGAAGGCGAAGGGGAAACAGGCACGTCTGGCCATGTTGGAGCAGGAGAGACAGAGAGAGTGAAGTGGGAGGGCTGCACGCTTTTAAACAACCAGATCCCACAAGCGCTCACTCAATATCACGAGAACAGCAAGGGGGAAGTCCGCCCCCATGAGCCAATCACCTCCCACCAGGTCCCTCCCACAACACTGGGAATTACAATTTGACATGAGATTTGGGTGTGGATACAGAGCTGAACCATGTCAAGGGTAGTTCAACCGCTGAGATTGATTGATTAATTGATTGACTGAGATGGAGTCCTGCTCTGTTACCTAGGCTGGAGTGCAGTGGCACAATCTCGGCTCACTGCAACCTCCGCCTCCCGGGTTCAAGCGATTCTCCTGCCTCAGCCTCCCGAGTAGCTGGGACTACAGCACATGCCACCATGCCTAGCTAATTTTTGTATTTTTAGTAGAGACAGGGCTTCACCATGTTTGCCAGGCTGGTCTTGAACTCCTGACCTCGTGATCACCCTGCCTCGGCTTTTCTTTGCTGTGGCTCTTTCCCCTCTAAACTGTTCTAGATTCCCAGGCGCCCTGCCAGGAACAGGTGTGGGCCACCCGGGGGTGAGCTGCCTCCCAGAGGCCTGGAAGGACCAGGCCTTGCCAATCACCGACAAGGGACGTAGAAGAGCACCCCCAAAGGACAGTAGGTCCCCGCCCCGATCTGGCCCACAGCACCCGAGGGACCCTGCAGCACTACAGAAGTCCCATGGGGCAGACGGGAGCCACAGGCCCAGACTCCACAGCCCCTCAGTCCACATGTCCTGGAGCCTGTGGTGGAAGTCCCTGCTCTTCCATCACCGCTGCCTCTCCCCTAGGACCTCCGAAGAAACAGGCCAGGGCTGTCCCAGGCCTGGGCACACGGGCCAGTGTCCAGCCCACCCCGTCTGCCCCTCCAGGCCCCGCCCTCACCCGGAAGCGCTCCTCCAGCAGGGACAGCTCACTGATGAGGTCGGTGATGGCGTTGGTAAAGGCTTCCTGGGGGCTGTAGTCCGGCGTGGTCTGCACTCGGATGATGATCTTGTGCTCCAAGGGGTGGGGGACTTTGTAGCCAGCAAATAGCACTTGCGGGTCCTTTAGGAGTTGTCTGAGGTCCAGGGACAGACAATGTGAGGGTCTAGCCTCATGCCCAAGCTGGGTAGCAGCCAGCTCAGAGCAGAAGAACAGACTTTCTAGCCAAAAATCCCCCCCAACTTTTTTCCCCAAAAGTCTTCAAGGAAAGTAACACTTTTAGGAAGATACCTCATGTGGGGACACCCTACCCCCGCCATACACACACACTCTGCATCCATGAGGTTGAAGGACCCGAGCTGGAAACAGATTCCAGCAACCTCTTCCCACTGGGCACCGCAGTGCTGGCAAAGAAATCTCCCAGGCAGTGAATGTCCAGCCAGTGTTCAGTGACTCAGACCCAAAAAGCCCACAAAGAGCCTCCACGCAGCAAAAAAAGGCAGCAGGAGAGGAGGGCCAGCTCCCGGCAGTGAGTGGAACGCAAATGAACTCTGCCCTCCGAGCAGCACAGCCGCCAGCGGCTGGCCACGCACACTGGGCCTTGTGCCATGGGGCTGCGTCGCGTACTGTGCCCTGGGCACGCAGGGGTCTCCTCTAGAGCGGCTCAGAGTGGTGTGAGTACCACAAGGGGGACCCGTGCATAGGTGGCAACACTGAGCTCAAGAGCAGGGGAGAAGCAGGGCCCCAGGAGAGCTTGGGTGCCCCACTGGCTGGGCTCCGGGCAGGAGTCCTCCATCCCCATGCCTGACCACACCAGGAGACTGGGCAGACCCCACTCACAGACGGGGAAAAGCCTGGCTTCGCTGGTGGCACCAGAGGGAAGAGCCAAGTCTACAGTAAAATGACAAGTCCCTGGGCCAGAATGGCAGACACATCCCTGACCAACCACCTGGCTAGGACCTCACTGGTATAAACAAACACCCACCAACCAATGCAGGGTGCCCATTAGGGGCACTGGATAGCCACAGAACTCCTACTTCTTTCTCTTGTTAAATAGAAGTTCTAGTCTCTGCCACATACATCTTAGAGGCCCAGGTGGCACTGAGGTCACAAACGGGTGGCATGAGGGGAGCTAATCTTGACTGATTTTCAATGTCCCTCAGCATGAATAACACACAGGCCTACTGTGCTGGAATCTGCTGCTCGTTCATTTACAGAATGTGCACTTAATGGTGAATGTAAGGCCGGGCGCGGTAGCTCACGTCTCTAATCCCAGCACTTTGGGAAGCCGGCAGGTGGATCACCTGAGGTCAGGAGTTCGAGACCAGCCTGGCCAACACAGTGAATCCCCGTCTCTACTAAAAAACAAAAATTAGCCGGGCATCGTGGCATGGGCCTGTAGTCCCAGCTACTAGGAAGGCTGAAGCAGGAGAATCACTTGAAGCCGGGAGGCGGAGGTTGCAGTGAGCAAGATCATGCCATTGCACTCCAGCCTGGGCAACAAAGAGAGAAAATTCCATCTCAAAAACAAACAAACAAAAAAACAGTGAATGTAAATGCACATGTTCATCCACAGAATAAGCCACTACAGAAGCGTGGCTTATGTGAAGACATGGAGGTCGGTATCATTTTGATAAAAAGGTACCAAGATTATAAAATGCCCAGAGCAAGCCCCCAGAAGGACTTCCCGTAGCTCAGAGAGGCTGAGGAAGACTTGGAACTTGTGCTTTGCCAAGAGGGGCCCATTAAACACAGCCCCTGAGAGCCCGTGACGGGAAACTTACGTCTTAATGATGTTTCCCAGTGTGTGGTCTTCTTTGTTGATGGTGAATAAACAGGCATTGGACACCTTGGTGTCCTTGTTAATGGTGATCCTAGGAAGACACAGAGGCCACAGATGAGGAGCAGGGGCTCCCCTCCTCCCACCCTGAGTCTAAACCCTGTCTCCTCCCGGCCAGGTGTGGTGGCTCGTGCCTGTAATCCCAACACTTTGGGAGGCTGAGGTGGATGGATGACCTGAGGTCAGAAGTTCAAGACCAGCCTGCCCAACATGGCAAAACCCTGTCTGTACTAAAAATACAAAGAAAAAAAAAAATTAGCTGAGTGTGGTGATCCATGCCTGTAGTCCTAGCTACTTGGGAGACTGAGGCAGGAGAATCACTTGAACCTGGGAGGTGGAGTTGCAGTGAGCCGAGATCATGCCACTGCACTCCAGCCTGGGCAACAGAGTGGAACTCTGTATCAAAAATATAAAAATAAAAAGGAAAAATAAGCTCTGCCTCTTCCTGAAGGCCTTTCTCAATCTCTTCATCCCATAAAGGCCTCGCCCACCCGGTCCCCTACTTCCTGCTACCCCAGGTCTATGGAACCTTGGCCTTTTCTGAATTCCTCCTTTTTTTTTTCCGGTAGAGATGGGGTTTTGCCTTGTTGTCCTCGCTGGTCTTGAACTCCTCGCCTCAAATGATCTCTCCTGCTGCCCAGGCTGGAGTGCAGTGGTGTGATCATAGCTCACTGCAGCCTCCAACTCCTTGGCTAGTGATCCTCCCGCCTTAGCCTCCTGAGTAGCTGGGACCACAGGCGCACGTCATCATGCCTGGCCTGTTCCTTTTTTCTTATGCCAACATAATGAAGCAACCAAAAGGTGAAGAAAAGAGGCCCTGAAGTTACACGGTGAGGCTGGTCCTGACCCTGTGAGTTCCGAAAGCAACCATCCCCCTGGCTGGAGTGTGCAGTCCTTCCATCCATTCCCCAAAACAAGTCATGCTCTGGCATTTACTATGATTTTAGTGAACGCTTAGATGGACAAAGACAGGAAACTTCCATTGGATTTTCCAAGACAAGGGGTTTTCAGAGTGCAGTTCCCAGATAAGCAGCATCAGAATCCCCTGGGAACTTGTTAGAGTCTCCCACCTCCCACTTACTGGACCCAGAACTCTGGAGGTGGGGCGCAGGGATCTATGGTTTAAGAAGCCCTTCAGGTGATTCTAATGCACACTCAATTTGAGGGCAACTATGCTGACAGTAAAATCTCACACAGGTGAGAGGTATCAAGTTGAATATCCTTTTTTCTAAGGTGGTTTCTCCAGGCTGACACCACACACATTTTAGGGTGCATCATTCTTTCCTGTGGGGTGCTGTCTTGTGGACATTGTAGGACATCAGCAGCATCCCTGACCTCTATCCAGTAGATTCCAGTCATAACCCCATTTGACAACCAATAATGTTCTCAGTTATTGCCACATGTCCCTTGTGGGGCCAAAGGGTCCCCAGTTGAGAGTCTGCTCTAAAGGAGGCCGAAGTGGCTGGCAAGGGCCAGACCAAGACCTCTGCACGCCAACCTGGGAACAATAAGAGCCAATGGTTATGAGGTTTTCCAGGTGCTGAGCTTTGGACCAAGAGTTTTACACAAATTACCTCATCCAATTCTTTTTATTTTGAGACAGGATTGCGCTCAGTCGCCCAGGCTGGAGTGCAGTGATGCGATCAAAGCTCACTGCAGCCTGGAACTCCTGTGCTCAAGCAATCCTCCCACCTGAGCCTCCCAAAGTGCCGGGATTAAAAGCGTGAACCAGCGCACCTGGCCAGATCCCTTTTTTTGTTTTTTGAAACGGAGTTTCGCTCTTGTTGCTCAGGCTGCAGTGCAATGGCGTGATCTCCGCTCACCTCAACCTCCACTTCCCAGGTTCAAGTGATTCTCCTGCCTCAGCCTTCTGAGTAGCTGGGATTACAGGCACCTGCCACCACGCCCGGCTAATTTTGTATTTTTAGTAGAGACAGGGTTTCTCCATGTTGGTCAGGCTGGTCTTGAACTCCCGACCTCAGGTGATCCGCCCGCCTCGGGCTCCCAAAGTGCTGGGATTACAGGTGTCAGTCACCGCACCCGGCCTGAATCCCACGTTTAAGTACAGTAATAAACTCATTTTCCAGATGAGGAAACAGGGCCTCCGACAGATCAAGCCACTCGCCCACAGATACTGAGTGAGCCCAAGCTCTCTCCCCTGGACTCCTTCAACCAGCAGGCAGCGAGGAGCCACTGCGGCTTTTACGCAGGCCGCTGACAGATCGGAGGGGATGAAGGATGGAGGTGGCGGGCGAGAAACAAAAGAGGAAGCTACCAGATCCCAGAGGAAAAGGGCTATGGAGAACCAGACACTCTGGGTTCGAATACAAGCGCCGCCACTTCCTGTGTCCGGGGTAACTTGCTCGCCTCCAAGCCTTAGTGTCCTCATCTGCAAAATGGACACCCTCGCGACTGCCTCACGGAACGGCCTTAAATTTGGCTAACACAGGCCAAGCGGACGATCAAGCAAAAGCTGTTTCCCTCTCGGGGCAAGAGATGGGCAGGAGACACCCCAGAATGCGACAGCCGCAGGCCCGCGCACCTCGGCCCGCCGCAGCCGGCGTCACTTACTTCTTCTCGCCCTCGAAGAGCAAGAACAACTCGAAGGCTGGAGGAGCGTTCATGGTCCCGCCGCCGTTGCGTCCAGACCCCAAGTGTCCGCCGCCGCCGCCACCAGAGCCCTAATAAGAGGCCTCTTCCGGATTACTCCGGCGGGGCAAACCCGCGCAAGGATCGGCTCATTGCCCCCTGTCGGGCTGGAGGATCTTGCGCAGGCGCGAGAAAACCCCGAGAGAGGCCAGTGCCTCTGCGCATGCGTCGGTGGCGAGCGCACCGCCCCCCACGCCCCCCGGCATGGCTTTCCCCCGTGGGCGCTTTTCGGCGCATGCTCAGAGCGCCGGCAGGGCTGTTCTGCCCCTACAGAGTCCTCCTAGTCCTGGCTGAGCGGGAACCTCAAGCTGTACCTTTCTCCTTTCCCCATGTCCCTTGATCTCTCTTTGGAAACATGCACCCCCTTGGAGTGCGCAGCAGGAGGCCCCTGAATAGAGAGAATAAAGCTAAGGGGTAGTGGACAGCTGCGGCTAGCAGCCGTAGGGGGAGCAGAAGATCTCGTGGCCAGAGGCAGATCTATGATAAGCCCCCTGCCCAGGCTGCCTATACCGACTGCTGCAGGACCTCTGCCTGGGGGGTGCAGCTGGCTTGTTAGCCGGGAGGGACAATTGGGTGAGGGATGCAGAAGGAGGCAGGTGTATACAGCAGTGAGAGGGGAGCCCGTAGGGTTACGTACATCTTTTTATATATTATTATTATTATTTAGAGACAGTGTCTCCCTCTGTCACCCAGGCTGAAGTACAGTGGCGCCATCATGCAGCCTCCAACTCCTGGGCTCCAGAGATCCTCCTGCCTCAGCCTCCCGATAGTTAGGACTGCAGGCATATGCCATCACACCTAGCTATTTTTTTTTTTTTTTGGAGATGGTGGGTGGGGGGGGCCTCCCTATGTTGCCCAGGCTGGTATTGAACTCCTGGCCTCCAGCAGTCCTCCAGCCTCAGCCTCCCAAAGTGCACTTGGTGGATGTGGGCAGCAAGCCACCCAGGTGCCAAGGCAAGAGACCGAGGGCACGAGCTGTTCCAGTATAATAAAATATATAAAATAAGAATAGTTATACTAGATATAGATCTTAGATATGATTATATATGAATCATTAATCATTAGTTTGTAGTGATTATTCTTTATTCCAATATTATAATAATCCTCGCTCTACAATCATAACCTAGGAAAAACCAGGCCATAAAGGGATAGGAGCTGAGGGGACAGTGAGGAGTGACCAGAAGACAAGAGTGCGAGCTTTCTGTTATGCCCGGACAGGGCCACCAGAGGGCTCCTTGGTCTAGCGGTAACGCCAGCATCTGGGAAGACACCTGTTGCCAAGCCGACTGTGGTCTAGCGGTAGCGTTAGTGTCAAGGAAAAACACCCGCTACTTAGCAGACCGGGAAAGGGAGTGTACAGTGAGATCAGGATGAGGGTGGTGAGGTGGTGATCAGGGGGACCCATGCTTCTGCTCAGGGGGTTGGCAGAAGCCAGCAAGGCTTGGGGTTTCCCTGTTTGGAGCTCTCCAAGTTGAGAGTGCAGAGGAGTGTGAGATGCGTGTGAAAATGCAAACTTGGCTCTCCCTGACTGGAGGCTAGCATTGGGTGAGTCTCTGGTAGGACCAGGCCATGTATACTTTTTAAGCTTTTTTATTCTTGAAAAGTTCAAAGATATACAAAGATAGACTATGCAGGATAATGAGCCCCCACATACTCCGCATCTCTTGTCTGTAATTATCAGCTCGTGGCTACCTCTACCTCTCCCCTCTACCTCTTGTCTCATCTCTACCTCTCCCCCTGACCCCTGCCTCTGGGTCATTTTGCAGCAAATCCCAAATGCCTATATCATTTATCCTAAATATTCCATAAACATTCCACTATGTAGCTCTGAAAGATAAGGACGCTTACAACACAACTGCAATATCTTTTTTGTTTGTTTGTTTGTTTTTCTAAAGACGGGGATTTCGCCACGTTGCCCAGGCTGGTCTTGAACTCCTGAGCTCAAGCGATTCTCCCACCTCAGCCTGCCAAGTAGCTGGGATTACAGGCATGTGCCACTGTGCCCAGCCAAGTGCAGTATCTTATCACACCTTTACAAAATTAATAATTCCAATCATCCTATAGTTGATCAGTGTTCAGATTTCCAATTGCCTCATAAAAAGATCATTTCTTAACATTTTGTTTTGTTGCAATTGGTTGCTGTAAGTCACCTAAATATCTTGTCTCTTTTTTATACTTTTTATTGTAATAAAATAGGTATAACATACAATTTGCCATTTTAACCATTTTAAGTGTTTAACTCAGTGGTGTTAATTACATTCACAATGTGTAGCCATCACCACTATTTAGTTCAAAAATTTCAAGTCTCCTTTATTTTCTTTTTCTTTTTTTTTTTTTAATTTTAGGGACTAGGTTTTGCTATGTTGCCCAGGCTGGCCTTAAACTCCTGGCCTCAAGGTGATCCTTCTGCCTTGGCCTCCCGAGTAACTGGGACTAGAGGTGTGCACCATCACACCCAGCTTCAAGTCTCTTTTAATTATTATAAAGTTCTGGCCATGCACAGTGGCTCGCAACTGTAATCTCAGCACTTTCGGAGGCCAAGGCGGTCAGATCACCTGAGGTCAGGAGTTCAAGACCAGTCTGGCCAACATGGAGAAACTCCGTCTCTACTAAAAATACAAGAATTAGCTGGGCGTGGTGGCACACGCCTGTAGTCCCAGCTACTCGGGAGGCTGAGGCAAGAGAATTGCTTGAACCTGGGAGGCAGAGGTTGCAGTGAACCAAGATCAAGCCATTTGCACTCCAGCCTGGGCAACAGAGTGAGACTCTGTCTCAAAAAAAAAAAAAAAAAAACTATAAAGTTCCCCTTCATCTGAAAATTGAATGTGATTTTAAACAACCTATTTGAGCTCTGAGGTAGATGTCTAAGTTCAAAGCCCACTCCTCCCTTCTGGGGGTCCCAGTTTCATGATCTCTTCTTCCCTTTCCTTCCTGGTAGCTTAAAAAATAGAGATAACAGGATAAAGGTGAGGAATGAAGGAATGAATGGATGCAGGCAGATGTGAAAACAGCGCCCACCTGGAGAGCTAGAAACATCTGGAGGGCTGGGACCACCTGGAGACGCCCTGTGTCTATGAGCTGCTGTTGTGAGGAGCCTGGAGCCAGTGGATGCTGGGAGGGAGGAGGCTTTAGAGTGGGGGGCAACCGGGGGAGGAAGGAGGTTGGCTGAGCCAGGTCTGGGGGCCTCAGGGACTTCTGTGTCCTCATAACCCACAAAGGCCCTGCCCACCCTGCCTCGGGGCGGCCCACAGTAGCAGCGGCTGGTGGTCCCTGCTGCCGGTCAGCCCCAAGAGCGGGCACAACGTGTGGCCTGGGTACCACAGGGCCAGAAGAGAGGGACAGGGGCCCTGCTCCTGTCACCTGCTGCTTCTGCCACCCCAGGACCAAGTCATTGGTGTGAGCCGGTGGCCAGACATCACGGCCCCGCAGGCAGTGGGGGCTCCTCTTGGGCTGGGGGCAGGGCTTGGTGGGCAGCCCTATGGGAGGGGGAGCTGGTGGGGGACCACAGGGACTGACCAAAGAAAGGCAGGCCAGATCCCAGGACAGCAGGGGTTCTAAGTCCCCAAGAGGGGGACTGGGCCGGAGTCAAGTTTTGCCAACCATCGGACCAGCCCCGGGCCTCTATGATGAAGGCATCAGAGAAACCCCATGGGGCCAGAAAGGGGCTGGGGCAACGGTGCACCTTTGGGATCTGGGGTCAGAGGGGGAAGGAGGTGACTGCATGGCAAGGCAAGAGCTGAAGGCCTTCTGGAGAAGGAGGGTCCAGTCCTTGTCCCCACCCTGATCCAGGTCACTGTGGACGCAGCTGGGAGCTGAGCCTGGCAGCCCATGTGACACAATGGTGGGGGGATGGGAGCCCCTACGTGGCCAACACTGCCAGCCACACAGCTAGAGGGCTTGGGGTAAGGGCTGCGTGAAGAGGAATGGGGTCTCTGAGTCCCGCCTCTGTGCTGTCCTCAGGGACACCCTAGAGAAGGGACTTGCTTGGGGGCTGCTTTGAGGAGAGAACAGCTGGTTGGACACACTGGGCTCTGTGGCCTGTGGGACATGAAAGAGGGGACCCAGGGACAGCAACTGGGAAGGGAAAGGAACCCCCGACCCCAGAAGAGTGGGGGGAAGAAAGAGGGGGGAACAGGGATGCCCAGAGCCCATACTGTCAGCCCCATCATCGGCACATCCACTGACAGCCTCCGGGGTCCCCCCGGGCCCACTTTCTCCCTCATCACAAGACCCCAGAGCCTGGACAGTAACAGCAGGTTTACTGTTGGCAACAGCACAGCCCTGTGGCACCCAAGGGTAGCGGGTGGGGTGGCGGCCGGGTCTCCTGGGGCCCCGTTCTCCCTCCCATTCTCTAGGTCCCTGGAGGCCAGACCCCTGGGTGTGGCCCATCCTAGCAGTGGTTCTGGCTGGGTCTGTCCTGGGCAGGAGAGGAGGGTCCCTGGAGAGGCAGTGATGGCTACAGCGGCTGTAGGGAGCTGGGGACACTTCAGGCCAGCCATGACAGGCCCAAGCCTGCTCAGCTCTGCACTTCTGGGGATCCCCTTATTCCTGACTCTCCCCCCTCCCCCACCTGGAAGAGACCTAGGCCCTGCACCCTAATGAGGAGGACCGGGGTGAGGGGGTGCAGAGTGTCCTGGGGGGGCTCCGAGCGCTTGGCAGGGGACTCAGCAAGGGGAGCGTAGGGCGGGTCTCACGTCTGCAGCTCCAGGAGGCAGTTGGGCTCTGAGGGTGGGGAGCCGGCCGGGCTGGAGCTATGGGCCTCGCGGAGGTCCTGCAGCACCCGGAGCAGCCGGGCCAATGAGTCCTCGGGGACTGTGGGCAGAGGCAGCCGTGAGGGCCCCTGGGAGTGAGCCCGAGGACCCCACCCGTACATCTCTGGAGGGGGCTCGGGCCACGAGCAAGTCCCAGGTGGGCAAGACCTACCTTTGCCAGGGCTCGTGGGCACCGTGCCTGCCTCTGCGCCCCCGCTCAGCTCCCGGTGCCTCTCCCTGTGGGGGAGGTCAGAGTGAGGGCCAGCAGCCTCCACTCTCCCTGCCAGACCTTCTGGTGTCCTTGTGGGAAGGCTGGGGGTGGCCCAGCATGGGCCTCCTGGGCTAGAGGTGGCTCTGGGGGTGATGGCTCTTTCAGTCTATGAAGAGGCTGGGCCAAGGCCCACCAGGGCACCTTCCACCTTCTCCCTCCCCGTGTCTCCTCCTCCTCCCCATCCCACTGTGGGTTGACCAGAAGGCCCTTTGCATTTGTTTTGTTTTGTTTTTGAGACAGAGTCTTGTTCTGCGGTCCAGGCTGGAGTGCAGTGGCGCAATCTAAGCTCACTACAACTTCCACCTCCTGGGTTCAAGCAATTCTCCTGCCTCAGCCTCCTGAGTAGCTGGGATTACAGGCACCCTCCACCACATCAGTTAATTTTTGTATTTTTAGTAGAGAAGAGGTTTCGCCATGTTGGCCAGGCTGGTTTCAAACTCCTGATCTCCAACAATCTGCCTGCCTCCACCTCCCAAAGAGCTGGGATAACAGGCATGAGTCACCGCACCCCACCTTCGTGGGTTTTGAGGGCAGAGATAAACCCTGGAAGAGTCGATGAGGAATGGGGAGGACCACACCCTTCCTCCTTGCAGAGTGTAGGGGTGTGACAGATGAATGAGCTCCAGCTCCAGTTGGCTCAGGGGAAGCTGAGCGCATGGGAAGCACTGGATCACCTTGAAGTATCCTGGCACCAGCCACATCTCCAGAGACCCTGAGTGATGGGGCCTTGGTATCCTGTTTTTTAAAGCTGATCTTTAAAAGCATCCTGTTTTTTCTAAGCTTCTGCCAAGGCTGAGAACCACTGGACGAAGCAAGATGGCCAAGGAACTCAGGGAATTGGCTGAGGCTGTGCCTGTACTCCAAGGGCCCAGGGGAACAGCTGGGCAGGTTGCAAGGTGGGCTCAGTCAGCACATGGCATGAAGCAGGCATGGCCCTGACCCTTGGGGCCTCTGTCCTAACCTGAGCTGGCCTCGTGCTGCAGAGAGGTACTCCTGGTGCCCTCCCCAGATGTGGCCAATTACAAGAGAGGTGACCAGCCACCATGGAGCAGCCCCAAGCCTGGCACGTTCCCCAGGCTGCACAGGCTCTCCTGGGTGGGACTCACCACAGCATGGCCTCCACGCCCAGCAGGTGCCGGTAGATGAGCTGGGCCTCAAGGTCATGGTCAAGAGGGTCATTCCATTCCTGCAGGGTCACCCGTGACCGGGTCTTATCGCAGCCCTGACCTGGGGGCACAGAGAGGGCAAAGTTACGAGCAGACACTTGGGACTACCATGTCCAACACTGTGGTTGCACAGATGGAGAAACAGAGGCCTGGAGAGGAGAGAGATGCACTCGGGGGTCCCTGGTGAGGGCTGGGCTGGGAGCATAGCCTGGTAAGTCTGACCCAGGCCCTGCCTCGGCTCCCCACCCTCTGGGGGCAGCAGCTCCTCTTGGGCTCAGCCCCTGCACCACGGGATGCGTGACTGAGGAGCATGGATATCATCAGGATATCACTCGGGTTGCTGGGTAACTTTTGGTTTTTTTTGAGACGGAGTCTCGCTCTGTCGCGCAGGCTGCAGTGCAGTGGCGCGATCTTGGCTCACTGCGAGCTCTGCCTCCCAGGTTCACGCCATTCTCCTGTTTCAGCCTCCTGAGTAGCTGGGACTGCAGATGCCCGCCACCACGCCCAGCTAATTTTTTATACTTTTAATAGAGACGGGGTTTCACTGTGTTAGCCAGGATGGTCTTGATCTCCTGACCTCGTGATTTGCCCGTCTCGGCCTCCCAAAGTGCTGAGATTACAGGCGTGAGCCACCGCGCCCAGACAGGGAGCCGGGTAACTTTCTGGAAGACTGTCTGCCTGGAAGGGAGCAGGCTGAAATGTTAACATCATGGTGAGGTGGGCCACAGGGGGCTCATGCCTTAGAATGAGCTGGTCCTGCAGCTTGCTGTCTTTATGACCTTGCCAAGTCATCTGCCTTCCCTAAGCCTCAGCTTCTCCTCCATACAGTGGAATAACAGGGCCCTGTCTCTTGGGCCAGGGTGGGTCCCACCTTGCCGATAATGAGAGTATCGCTCTGATGGTTACAGGCGGAGGCTGCAGGCCATATCAGCCAGCCAGCAATGCCCTTGCAAAGAGTCACCAAGAGGCCAGGCACAGTGGCTCACACCTGTAATCCCAGCACTTTGGGAGGCTGAGGCAGGAAGATAGCTTGAGGCCAGGAGTTCAAGACCAGTCTGGGCAACATAGTGAGACCCTGACTCTACAAAAAAATAAAATAGAAAATAGCTGGGTGTGGTGGCATGTGCCTGTAGTCCCAGTTCTGCAGGAGGCTGAGGCAGGAGGATGGCTTGAGCCCAGGAGGTCAAGGCTACAGTGAGCTATGATTATGCCACTGCACTCCAGCCTGGGTAAGAGAGTGAGAGACCCAACTCAAAACAAAAACAAAAACAAGAGTCACCCATCCCTATACAGTGCTTGGCTGTAAATCCAGGGCTGGGCTAGAGTGCGTGGGTCAGTTTTCGATGGCCTCTGCCACACTGGGCTCTGGGGACCAAGGTGTGGCCTGGCCTGAAGGACAGGGGACTCGAAGTGCTGAGTCTACTCTGTAAAGTAAGTGTGGATAACAGGGAGAAGGTCTCGAAAGTTCTAGAACTGTGCTGTTCTACAGGGCGGCAGCTAGCCACATGAAGCTATTTGAGTTAATTAAAATTAAAACAACGTTTTTTGTTTCTTTTCTGTTTTTTTTTTTTTTTTTGAGATGGAGTCTCGCTCTGTCGCCAGGCTGGAGTGCAGTGGCACCATCTTGGCTTACTGCAACCTCCGCCTCCCAGGTTCAAGCAGTTCTCCTGCCTCAGCCTCCTGAGTAGCTGGGACTACAGGCCCACGCCGCCATGCCTGGCTAATTTTTTTTTTGTATTTTAGCAGAGATGGGGTTTCACCATGTTGCCTAGGCTTGTCTCTAACTCCTGAGCTCAGGCACTCCGCCTACCTTGGCCTCCCAAAGTGCTAGGATTACAGGCGTGAGCCACCACACCCGGCCAAAACAACATTTTTAAAAATGTGAAACTCAGGCCAGATGTGGTGGCTCACTCCTACAATCTCAGCACTTTGGGAGGCTGAGGCAGGAGGATTGCTTGAGCCTGGGAATTCAAGACCAGCCTGAACAACATAGCAAGACCCCACCTCTAAATAAATTTTTTTAAATGAGCCAGGTGTGGTGATGCATGCCAGTAGTGCCAGCCTACTCAGAGGCTGAGGCAGGAGGATTGCTTGAGCCCAGGAGTTGGAGGCTGCAGTGAGCCATGATCGTGCCACTGCACTCCAGCCTGGGCAACAGAGCAAGACCCTGTTTTAAAAAATTAAACAAAAAAAACCCCTCAGCTCCTTAAGCCACATTTCAAGTGCTCAAGAACCACAGGTGCTAGAACCTAGAGTACTACACAGTATGGAGTCCTTCTAGAAGCTCCTCTATGCCATCCCTCTAGTGCCCAAGGCTCAGGGTCCCCTCCCACCCACAGCTCCGGATTCAGATGGCCAGCATTGGAGTGTGTGAACCCAGAGGCTCTCTGGCTCTCATTAGCAGGGGGCTCCTCGAATGTGTTCCTGAGAACACCTGTTCTGTAAGAAGCTCCTTGGGGAAGAGAAGGGTTCCCTGTCAAAAGAGTTTGGGAAGTGCTGGGTTAAACCACGTTAGAAATGGAATTCTAGGCCGGGCGTGGTGGCTCACACCTGTAATCCCAGCACTTTGGGAGGCCGAGGAGGGCAGATCACGAGGTCGGGAGTTCAAGACCAGCCTGGCCAACATGGTAAAACCCCGTCTTTACTGAAAATACAAAACTTAGCTGGGTGCAGTGGCTTGCGCCTGTAGTACTTGGGAGGCTGAGGCAGGAGAATCACTTGAGCCTGGGAAACGGAGATTGCAGTGAGCCGAGATTGCACCACTGCACACCAGCCTGGATGATAGAGCGAGACTCAGTATCAAAAAACAACAACAACAAAAAAAAACAAGAGCAGCTTGACTAACATGGTGAAACCCCATCTCTAGTCAAAATACAAAAAAATTAGCTAGGCTTGGTGGCGAGTGCCGGTAATCCCAGCTACTGGGGAGGTTGAGGCAGGAGAATTGCTTGACCCTGGGAGGTGGAGATTGCAGTGAGCTGAGATCGTGCCATTGCACTCCAGTCTGGGGGACAGAGTGAAAGTCTGTGTCTGAAAAAAAAAAAAAAAAGAAGAAGAAGAAATAAAAAGAAATGGGATTCTAACGTGTTTTCGGGCCTCCTTAGAGCCTTCAGCGAATTCACTCATATGCATCACACACATCACGTGGCATCTCCAAACCACCTGGTCCACGGGACCCTTTCTGCCCAGAGCTCCTGGAGGGGCCAGCATTCCTTGGGTTAGGTCCCTGCAGGTGCACAGCAGGGCTCAGGGTCCCATCATTCAGCCAGACGCCCGATCTCGCAGTGGATGGATGCAGAGCCCGGGACCCAGGCCTCCTCTCCCACCTGTCTTCTCTTTTTGGTGGCAGCAGCTCCACTTGTCCCCACGGAAGGCACCGGGATGGTAGGAGCCCAGGAGGCTGGTGTGGGCTGGATTTCAGCCGCCGCTGGCCCCTTGGCCACGCTCGTAGGTATTCCAGAACCCGCCAAATATATTTGGTGGCCCTGATATCACTACTTTTCCCAGTGGCTCTGGACCCTGACACAAAAGGGAACTCCTAGAGGGAAGGGCACAGAGGGACAGGTCTGTGACTTCCTCCCCACAGGCCAGGACGGTCAAGCCCGGAAGAAACCAACCCCCCTCCAGCTGCAGGCTTCCTACTTGTCCCACATGTCCCTGCCCTAGATACACATCTGGGTCACCCTCCTACAAGGTCCCTGCTCGAATGCCACCCATCAGAGGTCCTCCCTGACCACTCTTTAATTAATTTACTAATTTATTTATTTATTTATTTTGAGATGGAGTCTTGCTCTGTCACCAGGCTGGAGTGCAGTGGCTTGATCTCAGCTCACTGCAACCTCCACCTCCCAGGTTCAAGTGATTCTCCTGCCTCAGCCCTCCAAGTAGCTGGGACTACAGGCACGCGCCACCACGCCCAGCTAATTTTTGTATTCTCCCTGACCACTCTTAATAGGACAGACCGCTCCCTGCTATACCCCACTCTGTTCCCTCCCTTGCTTCCTTAGTCCCTTCTGGTTCCCTTCAAGTCACTATCACAATTTGCTTTTTTTTTTTTTTTTTTAAGAGACTGGGTCTCTCTCTGTAGCCCAGGCTGGAGTGCAGTGGTGTGATCATAGTTCACTGCAGCCTCCAACTCCTGGGTTCAGGCTATCTTCCTGCCTCAGCCTCCCAAGTAGCTGGAATCACAGGTGCATGCCATCATGGCTGGCTAATTTTTTTTTTGTAGAGATGGGGTCTTGCTACATTGGCCAGGCTGTTCTCAAACTCCTGGCCTCCAGTGATCCTCCCACCTCAGCCTCCCAAAGTACTGGGACTACAGGCATGAGCCGACATTTGAAACATGTATTTATTGGCCCATCTTCTCCCTGGGATATCAGCTCCATGAGGGCAGGACTCTGCCTCATCTGCCACTGTATCCCCTCACCTAGAATCATGCCTGGAACCTAGGAGGTGCTCAGTAAGTATTTTTTAAATAAATGAATGAATGAGTTAATGAAGGAACCGATGAGAAGGTTACTTGAGAACATGCACCCAGAGCCACACAGAGCATAATGTTTGATTATTAGGCATTGATACAGACACAGAACCACACAGGTGCCAGCTCAGACTTTCTTTTTTAGAGAAAGGGTCTTGCTCTGTTGCCCCGGCTAGAATGCTGGGATTATCCACATGAACCAGCGTGAACTGGCCCCCATCTCAGTTATCTGGAAATAGTTTCCAACAAACAGGTGCAACGTGCAAATTTCACATCACGGGGATGCACCTGTCTGTGCACTGGCCCACACACAGACCTACACATGGATGCCCAGGGAAAGACATGGGCCATGGCCTCCTGGGGGCTCAGGCCCCTGGACAACACACACACACCTGTCCCTGACACCTCCCAGATTAGACACACCCTGCGGTGCCTGATGTAGCTGGTAGCGGGGCGAGAGGCTCAATCAACTCTTTTCTCATCCAGTCCACTCAGGCCCCTCCCACAGCACCCAGGCCACTCCCACAGAGCTCAGGCCACTCCCATAGCACCCAGGCCATTCCCACAGCACCCAGGGCATTCCCATAGCATCCAGGGCACTCCCACAGCACCCAGGCCACTCCCATAGAGCTCAGGCCACTCCCACAGGGCTCATGCCACTCCCACAGTACCCAGGCCTCTCCCACAGCACCCAAGCCACTCCCACAGTGTTCAGGCCACTCCCACAGCACCCGCTCCCCTCCCCGCACCTTGCACTGCAGGTAGGCAGTCTGGGGCCTGCCGGCGTCGTCCGTGTAGATGACCTGCATGACGTGCGAGCTGCCAAAGCTCTTTTCCTCAACCTTTTCCGCTGCCCGGATGTTGGCTAACTTGATGAGGGCGCTTTTCTGGGGCAGGCAGGGAGGAGGAGGCTCAGGGACCTAGCCAGGGGCATTCCATTCCCCATCTCTGGGCCTCAGTCTCCCCTTCTGCAGCACCAGGGGTAGGCATGGGAGACCCAGAGTGACCTCAGCCAGGGCAGAGCACAGACTGATGGTGACCAAGTGCCCAGCAACTGGGAGAGGAGGACCTGGCCTCTCTGGGGGGCACTCCCAGAAGGCCTCGGAGGTGTGAGCTTTGGGGTAGTGTCTGGACAACCAGCATTCCCTGGGCTACAAAGTCAATCTGGCCGTGGCCAAGGCTTTGTGACTTTGCATTTATTAATTTTCCAACTTGCTTTTGTAGTCCCAGGCTCTAATAGTCATATCCTGACCGGGCGCAGTGGCTCACACATGTAATCCCAGCATTTTGGGAGGCCGAGGAAGGTGGATCACCTGAGGTTGGGAGTTCGAGACCAGCCTGACAAACATGGAGAAACTCCGTGTCTACTAAAAATACAAAATTAGCCGGGCATGGTGGCACATGCCTGTAATCCCAGCTACTTGGGAGGCTGAGGCAGGAGAATCGCTTGAACCTGGGAGGCGGAGGTTGCGGTGAGCCAAGATCGCACCATTGCACTCTGGCCTGGGCAACAAAAGCGAAACTCCATCTCAAAAAAAAAAAAAAAAAAAATGGGACCAGAATTAAATAATGCCCATGTAGTCAAATCTTTCAGCCCTGGCAAGGAAGATGTATAATAATCATCTGAGTGCTTTGGGAGGCTGGGGCAGGAGGATTGCCTGAGGCCAGGAGTTTGAGAACAGCCTGGGCAGCATAGCAAGACCCCATCTCCACAAAAAAAAAAGTTAAAGAAAATTAGCTGGGCTTGGTGGCACGTGCCTGTAGTCCCAGCTACTCGGGAGGCTGAGGCAGGAAGATTGCTTGAGCCCAGGAGTTTGAGGCTGCAGTCAGCTATGATCGCACCACTGCACTACAGCCTGGGTGACAGAGCAAGACCCTGTCTCAAAAAATAATTATCATCATCTGAGGGGTCTTTGGTCGGAAGGGGCGGGCCCTTCATCTGGTGGGACCCCTGAGCTGGTTGAGAACAGGGTGGGTGATGAGCTCCTTCACCTACTCCTAGCCCGCTCTCACCTGCCCAGGGCTAGGCTGGGTACTCCTGGAAGATCATCCCCATAGCCTGCATGACTGGGGGCAGGTGTACAGCAAGCAGTCACCAGGTCCATGGAGGAAGTATGTCCTCAGCCCTTCCTGGGAGAAGAGAGCTTGCAGGAGAGGTGACCCATGACTCAGAGAGGGCTGTACAAGGTGATCTTTGAGATCCCTTCCCACGCCAAGATTCCGTGCTTCTATATTCCTGCCTCTTCCAGGAAGCCTCCCCTGTTTGCCCTAGCCTCCTACTCATCTAGCAGCCCAGGTGATGTACTATCTTTAATAATACCATTTGCCTAAATAGTACTACCTGCCAGGCCCTGGGTCAGGACCCTTAGGGAGATCATCTCATTTAATCCTCAACAACCTGGTAAGGTCGGATCAACTTCCTCCATATTCTTTTTTTTTTTTTTGAGACGGAGTCTTGCTCTGTTGCCCAAGTTGGAGTGCAGTGGCACAATCTCGGCTCACTGCAACTTCTGCCTCCCAGGTTCAAGCGATTCCCGTGCCTCAGCCTCCCGAGTAGCTGGGACTACAGGCACCCACCACCACACCCGGCTGATTTTTTGTATTTTTAGTAGAGACGGGGTTTCTCCATGTTGGCCAGGCTGGTCTCAAACTCCTAACCTCAAGTGATCCACCCGCCTTGGCCTCCCAAAGTCCTGGGATTACAGGCGTGAGCCACCGTGCCTGGCCCTCCTAGGTTCTGACAAGCAGTACAGATGCCACACACCTGGCTTTCTTCTCTGACCCCGGGGGTACCTCAAGTGGGCTCCAAGGAAGGGGACAGGTGCCTCTAAGGTGCCCCACTTGCCGGCCTCCCTCCTTACCCACCTTGGAGCTGGGCGTCTTTGCGAAGCTGAGGGCCTCGGTAGTGAGGGAGAAGTAGAGCTTCTTGAAGGAGGAGGACACGAGGGGGCCCTTGCCCTTGGTCCTGTGGATGAAGAGTGGCCCCTCCTTCACAGGTGGCGCCTGCAAACTCAGCGTCCGCTGCAGGTCCAGCTCTGCCAGGCCAGGGAGGGAGGGGAATAGAGAGCCCAGTGAATGAGGGCGGGACTGGGGGGGCGGAGCAGTGGGCGGGGCCATGGGGCTCAAGGGCTGAGCAAATCTGAACAGCAGGCAGTGGACGTAGTCATGGGGCTCAAGGGCGGAGCAAACATCAACAGCTGGTGGTGAGCGGGGTGACAGGTGGACTGAGGAAGGCAGGGCCATGGGCTTGGAGGCGGGACACGCGTCAGTAGCAGGTGGCGGCGGGGCTATGGAGCTCAAGGATGGAGCAAATGTCAACAGGCACAGATGATGGGGGGTGAGGCCATGGGTCTAGGGGTGGGGCAAACGTCAACAGTAGGCAGTGGGCAGGGTCACAGGAAGCACAAACAGTGGTGCGTGGGTCTATGGCCTGGGGGCCTGGCAAATGTCAACAGCAGGCGGTGGGTGGGGCCACGAGAGGAACAAACAGCGGTGGGTGGGGCCGTGGGGCTCAAGGGCGGAGCAAACGTCAGCAGTAGGCTGTGGGCTGGTCTGTGCAGGGCGGCGCTCACCGTCCTTCTCCTCGATGTCCACGAGCTTGGTGATGAAGTCCTTCAGCTGCGCCACGCCCTGGCGCACGGTGGGCTGCAGCGGCTCCATCCAAGCCTCCTTGGCCCTGGAAGCCGGCGTGTCCATGTTGCCCACGTTCTGGACTGCCTGGAGGTGACAGCAGGAAGGATCAGGTTCTGCTAGGTTAGGGGCCTAGCCACTGCACCCCCTCCCACCCCCCCTCCCCAAGTCTTTGCTACTCAGCTGTAGCGATGGAGGCAGCGGCGACAGAGGCCATGCCCACGGGCCCCCTCCAGCCCCACTAGGGATCAGGGAGGAGAGGATCATGAAGTTTGATGCCTTATGATAACTGAGACCACTTGGGCCTTCCTCTGTAGGTTTAACTGACGCTGCTGCACTGGATACCCCACCCCGGTGCCGGGCACATAGGTGCAGCCTGAGAGTAAGCAGACCCGGGTTGGAAGGTCCCGCGATTCACCACCGACAGGATGGGCGGCCTTGGCAACCCCCGACCCCTCGCAGGCCTGTTCCCTTATCCATGAGATGGAGCTCGGACAAGGTGGCCACAAGAAGGCTTTGCAAACTGTGAAGTGCAGTGCCTACGTGGGCGTGCCAGTGGCCTCGCCGGAGCCGGTAGGGAACACTCTGCAGTCCAGGCCAGGGCCCCGGTAGGACACCCAGCTGTGCATGCCGCCCGTGGCCGCAAGGCCCGCACCTTGGCCAACAGGAGCAGGGTGCGGCTGGTGCGGGCGTCCGCGTGGCGCTCCCGCAGGTGGAAGAGCTTGGGCGACATGATGGCGGGAGAGAAGAAGCGCAGGCACAGGAAGCTGGTGACGGCGATGAACGGTACATTCTGGAGGGGTGCGGAAGAGCGCGGGCTGGAGTCCCCCAGACCAGGGCTCCTGGCAGCCCCCTCCCCTTAGGCTCCGTCCCTGACCCTCGCCGGGACACAGCCTCCCTGGTCCTCCCCAGCGCTCCCTGGTTCCCCACCGCTCTTCGCCCCTCGCCCCAGCCCAGTCCAACCTGGCCCAGCCTAGCCCAGCGGGTGGAGGGCGCACCTCGTGCTGGGCGCCGGGGAAGCGCTCGCGCACGCGCCGGAAGAGCTGGCGGAAGGTGGCGCGCACCACGGCGGGGCACGCGCGAACCGAGCGGCTGAGCGCGCTCAGCAGGGCCCCCAGGTGGGCGCGCAGCGTCTGCGCGCTCTGCTCCAGCACCTCGGCCTCGGTCTGCGGGCGGTGCAGCCCGGAGCACCTGCGTGGAACGGGGCGGGTTGGCAGAGGAGGTGGCGGTCAGCGCCAGGGCCACCACAGGAACAGTGGCTCTCACAGCAGCCAGGACACGGACACAGGGGACAATACACGGGTGGGCAGAAGCACAAACACACATGCTGACAGGGCCTGATCCCAACCCGCTGCCGCTGCGCCCCGCACCCCCCTGGAGTTACCCCCGGCCTCACCCTACATCCTTAACTTCCACTTTGCTGGGGTCCAGCTCCACGTACTTCTTCTCCTCAAACACCTTGTTGATGATGGGGCCCAGGACGCCGTGCAGGTACTGCATCCCGGCCACCTGGGGACCACCGCAGGTCACATTGATCCTGTCTCCCCCAGTCCCACTCCAGCTGCCCACCTTCTCCCGGCAGCCGCCCTTGCACCGTTTGCCTGCCGTATCCGCCCAGGAGGGGGCCAGGTACACATGCAGGGCAAACTGTTTATTCATGAATGAATGAATGAGTGAGTGAATGACTGACTAGAATTCTTAGCCCTTGTAATCCTAGTACTTTGGGAGGCCAAGGCAGGAGGATCACTTGAGGCCAGGAGTTTGAGACCAGCCTGGGCAACATAGTGAGACTGTCTCTAACTTAAATTTTAATCACACACACATTGTTTTTGGGGGGGGTGCGGGGCACGGAGTCTAGCACGGGGCCCTGGCTGGAGTGCAGTGGCGTGAGCTCACTACAACCTCTGGCTCCTGGTTCAAGTGAATCTCCTGCCTCAGCCTCCCCAGTAGCTGGGATTACAGGTGCCCACCACCATGCCAGGCTAATTTTTGTATTTTTAGTAGAGATGGGGTTTCGCCATGTTGGCCAGGCTGGTCTCGAACTCCTGACCTTAAGTGATCCGCCCGCCTCAGCCTCCCAAAGGGCTGGAATTACAGGCATGAGCCACTATGCCCAGCCACATTCTTAACCTTAAAGGGCTCTGAATATGGAGATAGAACACTGGAGTCGAAGTCCCAGCCCCCTCTGTCGCTCTCTCTGAAGCTCAGTGACTACTCCAGTATTAAATGATGCATGTATAAAGTTAGTCACTCTATCATTATCTGTAATAGCAGATGATTGGAAATGACCTAAATGTCTCATAAGGAAGTAGTTTTAAAAAGCATGTTCCATTCATGCCTTGAAATACTATACATTGAAAAAATAAAAATTGTATAAATATGTGAAAAAAAAACAGTGTGTATATTATACTACGACTTACTTCTTTGTGCATAGATGTTCTAAAAGGCTTTATAAAAGTTTGTTAATTATGGTTGTCTCTTGGGAGGGGGAGTTTAGATTGTATAATGGGGTAGAAGGCTGACTTTTCGTTTTTTACTATTCTGCACCTTCTGGATTTTGTACTATGTATATATTTTATATATTAAAATAGCTTTATATAAATAAAACTAGCCCCATGGCTGAATAAATTTTATTACAATTTTCTTATGATTCCCTGACACTCTGTTCCTTAACTTCCCAGTCTGGCTTGCATCTCACTGCTTGACCATTGAGAACCTGATCTTGCTTGCCTAATGAAAACTTTAGTAATTGTCTTGTCTTAGCTAACTTTACTGGGTTGACTCCTGCTAACTCATTTTACTGATTTACCTGTAAGTCTGGTTACCAGATGGACAAATTCCCAATCCTACTCCCTTCTGTTTATTTGCCAAGGAATCTACCCAACAGACAACAGTACCGTCTCTCTACCTATATATTAATACATTTTTTGTTGAAAAAGGTATTTTATTTTAATCCTTAAGCTTCCATCTTTAGTCCCCAATGTATTAAAATAGTGATTGCATTACTAAAGACACTGTTTTACAAGATGCACATTCACCTAAGAGCCACGAGCTTTCCAAAGCCAACCTTCTCTCAAAGGAGAAAATACTATTATTTCTCCTAGTACTTATTTTGAAGAGCAACATCCGTTCAGCGACTATTTAGAAAGCCAGTATCAAAGTTTAGATTATTATTTTTAATATTTAATCAAGTTGCTACAACAGTAGTAAACAATCAATGAAAAATAAAGAGGTGATTAAAATGTATTAACTATGTAATTAAACACACATGCACATACACATACAAACTAGGATCTCATTATGTCAGTAAAGAACTAGAAAAGGATAAAGGAGAAGAGAGGCAAATAAACCACACAAACAGAGGGACAGATGGGCCACTGAGGGTAGGGCCACTGCTGTGTTTTCCTCCCATTCCTAGCCTTGGGTTTGGCATATTGTAGATGCTCAGGAAAGATTTTTCAGAATGAGTTAAGGAAGATAATCTCACAGATTGTATGTGAGGAGGTAAAGGACCAATTTATCTTTCTTCTTCTCTGTCCCCTTTTCAACATCCTTCTGACTCCCTCTTACCACTAAGCACAGCTTGTTCAAATAGAGTTGTTCTGACAATACCCCAGATTCCTGGCCAAAATCAATCTCCATGTTTGTCATTTTAAAGGTGCCAAGAGGAGGGCATCCTAACACAGTGCCTTCTTTCCTCTTACCCTGACCTCTTCTGCAGTGTACCATTTAACTGAATTGAGGGGTATTAATCTACTTTGCAAAGTGGAATATGGCCTGTATTCTTATAATCTTAGCATCAATATTCAATCTTTGTAAATGGATTTAGTTATGTTGATATCTCAAATATTTAAGTGCATTACAAGGTCTTCTTCCATACTGGAAAAGTTTTTAAATTTCACCCCACTGTCAGAGTAAAAACAATAATAACAAAAATATGGGAACAATAGAACCTATCTGTACTGTTCAATAAACTATCCGTCTCTTTAAAGATTCTTGACAGCCAAGGAAAATCTTGAAAAATTATTCTTGCAAGGGTGCCTGGATGTCTGAAGGAAAAGCGAAAACATGCCAATAATAGTAAGATTTGCAGGAAGGTTTATAAAAGAAACTTAGTCATTTTTTAAAGCACAGCCTATAAGTACAGCTGTTAGTGAGGGGTGATAACTAAGGAGAGGATGGGGAAACATACTAGAAATATTTAAACAGAGTGTACATATTTATCTTTGTTTTAATACACAGTCTACTTTAAAAGTCAAATTGTAAAACCTAAAATAGCAGTGTTTAAATGTGTGAATGTCAAGTGAACAATGTCAAGTGAAATGCGCGCTGAAGCAGGAAACGGAAGATTGGGTTCCAAATTCCACCCCGATGTGTAACCCAGGGCGAGTCTCAATCTTCCAGAATCTTTAAGATGGAAATAGCAATATCTCAAACCTCCTATTACAGAATCATTCTGAAAAGTAAGTTTACATACTTGAAACTGCTTCGTAAGCTCCTTGAGGGTGGGGTTCTTATCTTTTCCCCTTTATAACCAGTTACTTAAGGTATAAAAAAATAGAAAATATTTAATTCCTCGAAAAAAATTGAAATGTCATTAGGGAGTATCTCAAGAAGCTCATTAGTAACTCTATAGAAGGTCCAACCTACAAAATAAATGAAGCTTTAGTAGCGTCAGCAAATCACCGATACTTTCAGTAATTAAAACTTCAGTTTAATTTTAGGCCAGGTGCAGGGGTTTACACCTGTAATCCCAGCATTTTGAGAGGCCGAGGTGGGTAGATCACTTGAGCCCGGGAGTTTGAGACCAGCCTGGACAACATGGTGAAACTCTATCTCTACATAAATACAAAAATCAGCCAGGCCTGGTGTTATGTGTCTGTGGTCCCAGCTACTCCAGGGGCTGAGGTGGGAGGATTGCTTGATCCCAGAAGGTAGAAGTTGCAGTGAGCTGAGATTGTGTCACTGCACTTCAGTCTGGGCAACAGAGACAGACCTTACAACAAAAAAATTTATTTAAAAAACCAACATTTATTTATCTGGTACCAGCCTTAAGAGAACAAAATATATAGAAAATAAAGCATCTTTTGAATATGTGAATATCCTCATAAAAAAAGATAATTTTACAAGTATGAAATTAGGTAAACAATGGCAGCATCCTTTTTTAAATACACAGTGGTAGACTGTGTTGTTAAATATACATAGGTATCAAGTTGCAATTCTTTCAGAAAGCGTTCTGATTACTATATCAACAACCTACCGTGTCTACTACACCTCTGGCCAGAGACTTCCCCCATAGGCTCAGATCCACATACTGGACATTCCCTTCAGACCTGTTGCTTCTTCTGAACTCTCATGTATGGTGCCATAATTCGGCTGATTTCCTAAATCAGAATGCCAAGCATCAATTTAGAATCTTTTCCTCACCCACTCCATCCACTCAGACACTAAGTCTATAGAATTTTATACTTCCTTAACATCTCTCCTAAATGTATTCACTCCTTTTTTCCTCATTGCCAATGCCACTGTGCAGTCTCTCTTCACATCTTCATCACTGAAACGGCATTCTAACTGGTGAGATGGTAGGAATGGAAAACACAGATTCAAGAGATATTAACAAGAGAGAACCAACTGACAGAACCCAGGAGCAGAGTTCGGTTCCGGAGAAGGATAATGGATTTAGTTGTGAGTATGTTTAGTTTGAGGTACTTTGGGGTCATCTACATGAAGATATTCCAAGTATGTGCATACATGGGTATGGGCAAAGAAACCAGATTCATAGTGGACCCTGTGTATATGGATGCAATATCCCCTTTCATGTCTTACTGCCTTAAAAGCCTTTCTAGACCGTCTCATCCCACAGCAGTCAAGCCTCCCTTTCCCTTCTGATAACACTGCTTGTATCCTCTGGGTCCAAAATCATATGCCTTTTGTTGACATTTAATATTTCAATCTTCTTGTTCACAAATAATGCTTCTAAAGAGTAGGAACCTTTTTATGCTTTATGTCCATAAATTCTCATGGTATCTAGCATAATCCAGCACACAGGAGGTGCTCAAAACCAAGGAGGAGTTGAAGGGATGAATTTCAGTAGCTTTAGTAATAATAATTATAAACATCTAGCACAGTGCCTGGCACATAGTGAATGCTGTATCTTTTATCTTTTAAATAGATTAAGACTTGATGTCCAAAATTATTGTTCACAAGGTTCTTGACATGTTAATACTCATCAAATCTGACATGCAATTGAAACTTGGACACAAATGCTGCTATTACATATTTTGTAAGAAGTACAACCACTCATAGTTTTATATATAACCTGTTTTCGTGAAAAGGTCATATATTAACAAACTTAATCCATCTTCATCATTGCCCATGATGATTGGTACACATCCACACTCTACTTTTAGTTTCATATTCTATTTTGATTCGTAGTTTTACTTCCTCGGTGTTTCCCTACAATGTTTGTTCTCCCTTTTATGCCTCCCAAATGCAATGCTCCTATGCCTCCTTTTTTCCACTCCTTGGCTAAGTCAGGTCAAAGACTTACTTAACAATGATTGGAACAATAATTATTTTCAGGAAATAAAGAGAAGGGAGGAGATGCCTGGCTCTTGGTAAAAAGCAAAGAGCCAATTATTTCGCTTAGGCGAAATAATTTAATGTTTTGATTTTGGCTCACAGCATTAAGACAAAAATGATTTTACGGCCTCCAAGTCTTGGAAAAGTTCAGCATCTGACACACTGACCCTTTACAAGTGAGGCCACATTTATAAATCAGTGCTGCTTTACATAAGCACATACAGATAGAAGTAGAAATCCTAACTAGGGAATACCATGAAAGCTATCACTTGTATTAACCCTGGACATGTGACAGCATCTAACATAATACCCATTGGAGTGTATGCTGGTTCAACCTCTTTGGAAAACTGATTGAAGGTCTTTACTAAAGCTGAATATAAACCTAGACTATGACAGATTAACCCCACTCCTGTGTATATACCCAAGATAAGTTCATTCTTAAGTACAAGGCATGCATAAGAATGATCACAGAACTTTATTCATTATCTTCAAAACAGGAAATAATCCATTTTTATAAACAAAATAGAATGGATCAACAAATTATGGTATATTTACACAGTAGTGAGGTAGGAGGCAGAACTCGACTTCGGAGGTGGGGCTTGGACATCACACCAAATTGAGGACTAGCTAAAAGAGGTCTGAGGCAGAAGCACCTCCCCCATTAGACACCAGTGTGCCATGTTAGTTTACTGTTGCCATGGTAACATCAGGAAGTTACTGCCCCTTTCCATGTCATCAACCGGACAACCTGCAAGTTACCAACCTCATTCTAGAAATTTCTGCATAAACCAGTCCTTAATTTGCATCTAATTAAAAGTGGCTATAAATTTGAGTACAGAACTGCCTCTGAGCTCCTATTCCGGGTACACTGCCTATGGGGTAGCCCTGCTCCACAAGGATCAGAACCTCTGCTGCTGCAGTTCACTGCCACTTCAATAAAAGTTGCTGTTTAACATCACAACCCTCTCAAGGGCAAGCCTCAATTTGGGGGCTTGACTGTCCTGTATCATCAGGATACTAAGAAGCAATAAAAAAAGAAATGGAACTACCACCATGCATAATGCTATTAATGAACCTCACAACTATAAAAGTGAGCAAAAGCAGCCAGACACAAAGAAAAACATACTGTATGACTCCATTTAAATGATGTTCAAGAAGAGACAAACTAATATATGATAAGCCAGTAGAGTGGTTATCTTGGGTGGGAGCAATGACTGGGAAGGTCTCAAGGGAGACCTCAGGTTCCTGGAAGTAGATCCTGATCAGACTGAGAATATGGTGGGAGAAGAGATAAATCAATGAGATACATATTTAAAGGAGATATTTAACTCTCAAACTGACAAAGAGAATACAGATGATTGGGAGAAGAATGACAAATTCAGTTATGGACATGTTGGTTATAGGCATACATAAAAAACCTGATCTGTACACTTAATATTTGTAAGGTTTACTCTATATGTTATACCTTAAATAAAAATTAACAATATAAAGAAAATGGGACAGGATTAAATATCCAATAAGACAAAAAAAAGTCTGGAGTACCAGGCCTCATAGTTACGCAGCAATGGCCAATTTGGGGAGCAGGTGTCCTACATTAACCTACACAACCCATTGATGGGAGTTGTGTGGCTTGGTTTCCAAACATCACTTAATCACTTTTGTTTTTGAGACGCAGTTTCACTTGTTGCCCAGACTGGAGCGCGATGGTGTGATCTGGGCTCACTGCAACCTCTGCCTCCCAGGTTCAAGCAATTCTCCTGCCTCAGCCTCCTGAGTAGCTGGGATTACAGGCATGCACCACCACACCTGGCTAATTTTTGTATTTTTAGTAGAGACGGGGTTTCGCCATGTTGGCCAGGCTGGTCTGGAACCCCTGACCTCAGGTGATCCGCTCACCTCAGCCTCCCAAAATGCTGCAATTACAGGCATGAGCCACTGCGCCCAGCCCCAAGCATCACTTTGAACATTCATTCCAAGGAGTGAATTAACACAGTGTAGTTCCTGCCCTGTTAGGTCTTATTGCAATCATAGGTCTTAATGTGATCATAATGTCGGTGGAGAACTCTAAATTTTCTTTTTCTTCGTAAAAAAAATAAAGGGATAAGTGTGCAGAATGTGCAGGTTTGTTCCATAGGTCTACGTGTGCCATGGTGGTTTGCTGCACCTATTGACCTGTCCTCTAATTTCCCTCCCCTCAGCCCCCAACCCCCAAACAGGCCCTGGTGTGTGTTGTTCCCCTCTCTGTGTCCGTGTGTTCTCAATGGAACTCTACATTTTCTATGCAAAATATTTTATGCTGATTAGTCAAGTGATGTGGGAAGAGTTGAGAGGTTGGAAAAACCCCTGTGAGCTGGCTACTCAGGCAGTTCCCTGAAGGACAAGAGATTTGAGCCAGGATCTCAAAGGTTAGGAACAGACCCAGGGGTTGCAAAGTGCAGTCTATGCAAGCATTTTGTTTGGTTTTTTAGTATGTATGGCACAGCTTAAAAGCAATGGAGGCAATACGACTAGGCAGATTGGTGGATAGCCATGATCTTACATCATGTATTTTGAATTTATGCCAGTTTCCTTAGACATCTGACGTTATTCCTTCTAAATATGGGAGAGTCCCTGCTGAGTGGAACAACATAAAGAGTAGCTCTTGAGAATCTAAGTGAATGACTAGATTGTAAAAGTAGTTTGGGTATAAATTGCAGAGGCCTGTGAATGTCATACTGAACACACTCTTCAGGCAATATGAGACGAGAGCATGACACCCATGCATTGCAACTTGGCAGTGCTGGGACAACTGTGCAACTAGCATTAATAACAATGAATGATATAAGCAGTTTCTGTGTTTTCCAATGTTATGCCAAGCAACTGGACCCTTGGAAGTGGATTTCTGACTGCTTTCCTTCAGTTGTCATCTGCACTTTTGCCATTTTTGCAGATACAGTTTCTGTTTAAACAACTGAAGGAAGACAAAGAGGTTAAAAGACAAAGACAACTGAAGGAATATAAAGTAGGTTATACACAGTATGTTAAAAACTTGTGAGACCCATAAATTTTAGAGTAATCCTAAAAGAATTAGAAAATAAATTTACAGATGCCAATTAGGAACAATATCTTAGTGGTGTTGTTATGGAAATAAAGTTTTCTCAAGCCAATAATTCTGAATATTCTGAAAGTTTGCAATTTATCACTGTTTTGAGGAGGAGTTCTCAGGCAGTAAAATTGCTGATATTGATACTACTCAAAAGTGTACATAGCACAGTTCTTTGAAACTATTATTGAAAGCTCTTGGATATAATTATCAGAGGCCTGTTATACCCAGCAATTAATAACTATAAATTATGCATCCATGTATATTGAGAGATTCTTGAAATATTTATTAAATTGTTAGATTGAGGATCAACATGCATGAGAAGTTGTCCTAAGTTCTTTAATTTTGCAAAACAAACCTTAATCTTTGGCTTAGAAAACCTTGAAGATAATCTTTACTATTAGCATAACTTTTGCTACAAATAAACTCAAGTTGTTGTGATTTTTACTGTTATGGCTTCTTTATAAACTGGTCTTAAGGTCACTCTGTGAAGAGTAGCTACAAGCCAAGATAGCTGCTTTTTAGAAGAGCCCTGACGGGCAGGCCGTCAGGTTCCTGTGTGTGAGTCAGGTGAGATACAATGACAACAATGAGAAGGTGAAACCAAACGCATGAAACAGAAGAAATTTATTACTTACAGATCTGACAGCTTAGGGGTACTGATGGGGAGCGCAGATAAGTCTGGAGGTGGCAGGGAGCTCAGCAGTGGGTAGGGAGTGAGAGAGCAGCTGTGGGAGTTCACCTTTATTAAGGTATATGGGTATTACCCTCCGGTCTTCTCACAGGAGTTGTGGATTGGCTGGTTTAAGGAAAACACGCCAGAAGGGGGAAACTTATTTATATGACTCTGGTGTTGATCATTAAGTTTTATCACGGTTAGCAGCTGTGGGGTGTTTTGGGTTTGGGATTAGCAGGATGAGAAAAAAGTGGGCTATATCTCCACCACATGGGGAGGAGTTATTTTAACTAGTACAAAGATCAGGTATGATTGGGTTTCAAACAACTTATGTCAGACCTAAAAATGCATGACCTTACATCATAAGTGTATGTTGAGTCAACGTCTTTGGTAGCTACTATATCAAACAAATGTATGACACAAGTTTAGCCTTATTTTTGATTTGATTATTAAGGGTAGTGGTGGAGAAGTAGAAATTCTATTGCAAAGTTCGACATATGATGGATTTTGACAGAAATGTGAACTCTTCACTTAAAATATTAAGATTAGAGGAAGGAAATCATGGTTTTAAAAATACAAAGATAAGCATTTGTTTTTCTCCATACCTTTGCCAGCATCCATTGTTTTTGACTTTTTAATAATAGTCATTCTGACTGGTGGGAGATAATATCTCATTGTGGTTTTGACTTGTATTTCTCTGATAATTAGTGATGCTGAGCACTTTTTCCTACTTTTGTTGGCCACATGTATGTCTTCTTTTGAGAAACATCTGTTCATGTCCTTTGCCTATTTTTAAAATGGGGTTATTTGTTTTTTGCTTGTTGATTTGTCTAAGTTCCTTATAGATTCCGGATATCAGACCTTTCTCAGATGCAGTTTGCAAATATTTTCTCCCATTCTGTAGATTGTCTGTTTACTCTGTTGATGGTTTCTTTTGCTGTGAAGAGGCTCTTTAGTTTAGTTCAGCCACTGTGGAAAGCAGTTTGGAGATTTCTCAAATAACTTAAAACAGAGCTACCATTCAACCCAGCAATCCCATTACTGGGTGTAAAACCAAAGGAAAATAGATCATTCTACCAAAAAGACACATGCATTCATACATTCATCACCACACTATTAATAACAAAGATGTGGAATCAATCTAGTGGCGCATCAGTGGGGGATTGGATAAAGAAAGTGTGTTATATATATACACCACAGAATACTATGCAACCATATAGGAGGATGAAATCATGTCCTTCACAGAGACATAGAAGAGCTGGAGACCATAATCCTGAGTGAATTAATGCAGGAAAAGAAAACCAGACACTGCATATTCTCATTTATAAGTGGGAGCTATACACTGAGCACACATGGACAAAAACATGAGAATAACAGACACTGCAGACTACTAGAGAGTGGAGGGAGGAAGGGGAGTGTGGGTTGAAAAACTACCTACCGGGTACTAGGCTTACCACCTGGATGCAATATGCCCATGTACAAAACCTGTACATGTATGCCCTGTATCTAAAATAAAAGTTAGATTAAAAAATATATAAAGATAGATGTAGAAATAGATTTAAATTTGTGTGGATATAAATATTCATGAGTCTGTTTCCTAGCTCTGTCCACTGAGAGGGGCTAGAAGCTATGACATTCTAGGATCAATGACCATGCTCAGCATTAATATCTTAGTTTCCAAATATCATTCTCCAGTAACAGGAACTAGGGATCCTCCAAGAAATCGCTGATTTCTAGGGCTGGAGCAAAAAAAATACAAGATGAGCCCAGAACACATTCTTGTGCCAGAAAGTAAGGAAGTGCAGAAGGAATCACAGGAGCATATCAGAAGGACAAGTGAGCCTACCTGAAGGGTGTACACTGGCCAAATGTGGGACAATGATAGCATGAAAAGGAATGACAGTGAGAAACCTAAGTCCACACTGATAAAAAGATGAATAAATAAGGAAAGAAGAGACAGTTCTTCCTTATAGTAGAAAGCCACCTAATAAATATAGAAGAAATGATGGAATTAGAAAATCACCATTTGACAACCATCATGACAAGAGTTGATCTGGGTAAGTATCACCAATAAATCCCAAACTTGTAGGTGAAAATTTTAAGAGGAGTAAGACAACCACATAGTCTCAGAGTATCTCTTCTTGAGGTGCTTATTAATTTCAAACAGAAAAATAAATAAAAGGTAAATCTGGAAGTCATCACCTTAACCAAGTGATCAAGATGAACAAGTCTAGCAATGGGACAAGGCAACATCATGTGTTCCTAGTAGAAGATAATTGAGAAGGATACAAGATTGTGTCTTTATATCTTTACCAAAAATACATAGCATGAATCTAATAATAAGAAAATCGGAAAAATCCAAATTGAAAGAAAATCACAAAATAACCGGCCTCTTCTCTTCAAAGTGTCAATATCATGAAAACTAAAGAAATCCTGAATTTCCTTTAGATTAAAGGAGACTAAAGAGATGACTACTGAATGCAATACATAACCTAGAATTTTCTTTTGCTATAAAGAACATTATTGGGACAACTGGCAAGACCCGAATAAGGTATGCAGATTAGAAAATGGTATTATATCAATGTTAATTTCCTGATATAATTGTACTATGATTAAGAGAATGAATATATTTTTAGGAAATATAGTGATGCATTTAGGTATAAAGGGGCATCGTGTCTTCAGAGAGAGAAAGAGAGAGGTTGAGAGAACAAGAAGATAGAAAGAAAAGGATAAAGCAAATGTGGTAAGATGTTAGCATCTGAGAAATCTGGGTTAAAGATACATGCAAATTCTTTGCACTAATCTTGCAACTGTCCTGTATATCTGAAATTATGTCAAAATAAAAGAAAAAGTCAAAACTGTAGAAAAAGTGAACAATTTAGCAATTTAGATCCTGTATACACATATATAGCACTATTATTTTTAAAATTACTTTTTTATTGCATTCTGTTCCAATTTGGTTTTGCTTCTTGGTTTTTAATAAACTCTGTTTTTGCTTTAAGACTTTTTAAACTTATTTTTTACTATGACTATCAAATTTCTTAGAATGTTTTATTCAGTTATATAAAGTTTATCATCTGAAATTCAAATGTCCTCTAAATCATTTTCTAAAGTATAGCTCTCAGGCATGACAAGGTAACAGCTGAATACATAGTCAGCCATTACTTTAAAAAAAAAACTCTCCTCATATATGGGTATTTCCTAAATGTTCATCTTGCTTTTTAAAGTTCACATAATGAGAATGTATAATTCATCATATTCCCATTTTTGCTTATTTGCTGATAGAAAACAGCAGATTTCAGTGCTCCACTGCAGTAACTATAGTAAGTTAGGTAAATATATATTCTTTCTATCATTATATGACAAGATATTTTAATTTTATGGAAGTAAATGTAGTATATGCAATAATAAAAGAAATCTTCTTTATTTCATGTACCAACCCATGAAATGTATGTAACTGACCGAATATATATGCAAATACTTATGCTACGAAAGTATCAGAACCTACACTACTTCATTGGTTCAGAATTACATGATAAATTTTTGGAAGAAAAGGCAGGGACCATTTTGTTTTAGTGTATCAAGTTGTAAATATCACCTACAGGATATATGTAATAAAGAATTTTGATAATGATATTGGCTTCATTTGAATTTTTAAGTACATGTTGAGTTGGGTTTTACTGTAGTAACATATGAAGAAAAATATACCTCACGCAGAAAAATGAAAGCTGGAGTTTCAGATAAATCAACAAACCGCTCATCTTGAATGTTAATTGTGGGCACTATGGCATAAATGGGCTCTTGATCCTTTTCATCTTTCTCCTCTTCCTCTTCTTTTTCTGTGTCTGTGCTACTGTCTTCCATTTTTCACGATTCTAAAATAAAATTAATCCATATGTGGCTATTTAGGAGTGTCTTCACCTATAAAGTAAAATTAATGGAAAATAATAAAAATAAGCAAAAAACTGGAATAAGCTATTGTTCAATGAAACTACAAATCAGGAAAGTTAGCTATAATCTCATTATAAAATACTGCTTTTTTGCAAAGATACTCTCTATTGTTGCATTCAAATCAATCATTCTTATTTTTAAAAGTATGCTACTGTTGCATTAATTGGAAAATAAAAAATATATATGAATTATATATGTAAAATATATATGAACTATAATGAGAATGCAAGTCAGTATCAGCCTAGACATTTATGAAACAAGAAGCCAGAAACCTCTCCAGCTATCCTATTATAAGCAAAGTGTGCTTTCTGATACCTCTATAATCTATACATTGTACATATTTCTGTAGAAAAGTGCTTAAAACAGTGTATTGTAATTTACTATTTTTCATATTGTCTACCTTATTGGACTTCTTAGAACAGAAACTATATTCTTATTTACCCATATACCTTCAACACCTAGCAAATAACATACTTATAATGTGTGCTAAAAATAATTGCCAACGGGACAAACAAGTTCTGCTGTTTTTCTAATGTCCAAAGAATATTACAATTGCAAATAGTTTACTTGAATTTTCAGAAATAAAATGCTTAACACTAAATCAATGCAGTAACAATAATTCATTCACTCCTTATTGGAAAGTTAGTTTGTTCAAAACAAAATTCCCACAGGAGCAAAACTGAGGTTCTTCTGTAATTGCTGTGGGCAACTGCTAACACCAGCTTCGAAAATTTTTTTCCTCAAATCATATTGGCAGGGTGACCCACATAATTTGCAGGACCCAGTACAAAAAAACAAATCTAGGATTCCTTGTCAAAATGTCAGAAAAATGTTCTCTGAAAGTTACCAATATATAAAAAGTTTTCCCTTTAAAAAAATTTATTACTTATAAAATATAATAGGGGTAATAGTAATACATGAATAGCAACAAAAACTAAGTGAATAGTAATGAATCCTAAGAAAATATTTTTGATGTCACAATTTTATATAATAAAATAACAATAATGTAATATCTTGATTGATCATAAGATTTTTCTGGCTCACTTTTCTGCAAATTAATTTACTAGATCATCAAAATTTATACTCATTGTAATTTCATTTTTAATTGATCAAACTAAAGTGATGTGAGCTGCTCTTGGGAAATGCAAGATCATAAATAATTTTTGGCAATTTTTAATTTGAGAAGAATCTTCCTGCTCATGCATCTTTCACTGAAGTTTATAAGAATATTTATAGGCTGTGATAACACTTAGATAAATTTCTGATAAATCATTTCAAAATATAACCTTTTGAGCTAACGATTCTCATAGAACAATTTTCTAAAAAGATTTAACTCTTCATAAAAATCAGCTTCCTCTGTGAATTTAATTTTAAATGTACATTTATTCAACATTCATTTTAATGTTTCCTCTGACAATTCCTGTAACTTCTGGAGGTTGTGCAATAATCCAAAAGTGGCTTTATATTTTGTATATACACCAGAACACTTGCTTATATGCATTCTATTGTTGTATGTTCAATTACAAAAAAAAATAAAATTTAAAATGGTCTTTCTTGTTCATACTTCATTTATTCAAACCTTCATAAGCTTTATTCAAGCTTGGAAAACTATTATTTTCTGTCACATGCAATCATCTTTAATTTCTATTCCTAAACTTATGGATATTTGATTTGCAATATTATAGCAATTTTCAAAACTGGAGATTTTAAACTCTTTGAAGAATTCTAATAACTCCTTGACATGTTTTATTGCAATGTCTGTGTGTTTGCTTTTATTTTGTAATATTTTACTAAAAAAGTTTTCTGCATTGAATACCAATAGTTTCTTTCCTTATTATATGTGCAGATACCACAGAGACAGGTGCTGGGGACAAGCTTCCCATGGTAGGTTCCAGAACTGTCCCCATGCAGGCCTCTTCTTTCTCCTGAGGCCATCACTGATGTAGCTGTCCCTATTACTTTTGCTGTCATGTTGCTTCTGCTGCTATTGCTGCCATTGCTTTTGCCAATCTGCACTCAAGTGCTGGCCTGGCTGCCTTGGGACTCTGTGATACCCCAAACTGCCCTGATGCATGCATTTGAGCACCAGGCCACAGGCCTATTTGCTTGGCACCCACACCCTCTGCCACAGCCATCGATTCAGGCCTGTGCATGTGCACACTGCTGCCTGGCCTATCTGTGCTGCTCATGTGAATGTTCAATTGTTCCAACAGACTTTATTTACAAAACTCAAGCTCAAAAATAAAATTTTAAGTATTTAAAAATGGTGACAGCAGGGCATTAAACCAAGTGCAGGGCCCCTCTGAGAGCAGGTCCTTGTGTGACTGCATAGGTCATACATCTATGAGGCTGAAGCTGGCCTTGTATATTAGCCATCGATTTGGTCATGTATTCAAGCAGATCCACAACAGTTTCTAAAAGGACTCTGTCTTAGTCAGCAAGGGCTCCATTGGTCCACTTTGGTGACATTGGGATGACTGCCCTTCTGGAGGGAGAGCAGGTAAAATGCCTCCATTGCATAAGAGAATGCCAATATCATCATCAGCTCTTTTTGATCTCTGAAATACATGAATCTTCACTGAATCAACAGAATATTATACTTACACTCTTCTCTTGCCAGAGAAGATAACTGCAATTGTCATGCTTTTAGGGTCTGATCTTCTGCTGAATATGTATCATTTCTCATGTCAATCTCATTGGATTGGCTGTTCCTTGATGACACTGAGCCTCACTCTATAACATGGAAAGCACATTCCATCATAAGAAGCCAGAAGGCTTGGTAGGTTCTGGTTCTTGAATGTATTAGTCAGGTGGTCACAGACATATCATTTATTCATTAAATTTACTCCTCTCTAAAATGGGGTAAAATTAGTAAAACAAAACAACAACAAATTTTTATGTTTCAAAAAGATGTGCAGATTGAATGTGATAATGCCTCTGGGACTTGAGCTTCACTCTATCTCTAATTTTCTGCCAGCCGGAAATTATACATGTACTTGTTTTCCTCTTCCTGCTGCTACAACAATACTTCAGAGGTGGTAACATATACTTCCATCAGGAGGCTCCAAATATCTGATTGTCTGTTGTTATATGATGTTAATAGCCAGTGGTATCATTTGACTTCCCTTTCTTTAACACGTTTGCTTTTTTCAATGCCCTAAAGTGTTTTTTTTTAAATAACCATTATTATTATGGCATTACAATACTTTATATTTGCTAGGTAATCACAGTTTATTGCTTAAATCTTCAAGCAGCTAAAAATGGTTTGGCTATATATTTAAATTTGTTTTGTGAATAAACTAAAATATGTACACTCAATCCTTTCATGGATATTAAATGTGAATGAATATCCCAGAAAAATATTTCCTTCAGAACATTAGGCTATATCTTATTTAACTTTTTTATTAAGAAGTTTTTCAAAGGCCGGGCATGGTGACTCACGCCTGTAATCTCAGCACTTTAGGAGACGGAGGCAGGTGGATTACCTGAGGTCAGGAGTTCAAGACTAGCCTGGCCAACATGGTGAAACCCCATCTCTACTAAAAATACAAAAAAAATTAGCCAGGCATGGTGGCATGTGCCTGTAATTCCAGCTACTTGGGAGGCTGAGGCAGCAGAATCACTTGAACCCCGTGGGTGGAGGATGCAGTGAGCCGAGATTGCGCCATTGTACTCCAGCCTGGGAGAAAGAGCGAGACTCTGTCTCAAAAAAAAAAGAAAGAAAGAAAGAAAGAAAAAGTGTTTCAAATATAAACAAAAGTAGCAGATTAGTACAATTATTCCTCAAGTACCCATTAACGAGCTTCAACAAATATCAATTAATGAGCAATTTTATCTATAACCCTTCCACTTCCCCTTTGAACTCTCTAGATTATTTTGAAGCAAAACCTAGACAATTAGACTTAATAATATATCCTAAAGAACTTTATAGGAATATACAGAGATAGATCTCATCCCTTTTCATACCTGCATAGCACTCCTTTGCATAGATGCACCATAGGTTACTCAATTTCCTATTTATAAACATATTGAATATTTCCAGTTTTCTGCTATTACAAAAGGGTTGCAAAGTATAGTGCATCTATTTATTTTAAAAATAGGTGTATATGTGTATTTTTTTTTGAGACAGAGTCTCGCTCTGTCTCCCAGGCTGGAGTGCAGTGGTGCATTCTCTGCTCACTATAACCTCTGCCTCCCAGGTTCAAGTGATCCTCCTGCCTCAGCCTCCAGAGTAGCTGGGATTACAAGCGTGTGCCACCACACCCAGCTAATTCTTGTATTTTTAGTAGAGACAGGGTTTCACCATGTTGGCCATGCTGGTCTCGAACTCCTGACCTCAGGTGATCCACCTGTCTTGGCCTCCCAAAGTGCTGGGATTACAGGCATGAGCCACCACGCCTGGCCTTGAAATCTTTATAATCAAGATGGTATTAACTTTGAAAACTTAGGTTCAGACAATTTCTCAGAGCACTGCACCTTTAAATATGATGCAGCTTAACTAGGCAACAAATGATAAGTACCATGCTCAATCTGTACAAATTCTTCAGTTTGCTAAAGTTTTCAATCTCTATTATTCTGAAAACATTCTAAATATTTTAGAGCAAGTAAAGTATTTACACAGGGAAGCAACTAAAAGACACTACAACAAAGTTCTGATAGAGATCATCAGAAAAACTTTAACCTTTAGAATAAAAATACTTAGGCATACATTTAACCAAGGACATGAAAGATCTGTACACTGGAAACTATAAAACTATGGTGAAAGAAATTAGACATAAATAAATGGAAAGGTATCCCATGTTATGGATTAGAAGAATTAATATTGTTAAAATGGTTTACTATACAAAGCAATCTACAGGTTCAATGCAATCCCTATAAAATTCCAATGGCACTTTTTTCACAGGAATAGAAAAAAAATCCTAAAATTTATATGGAACAATAAAAGACCCCAAATAGCCAAACCAACCTTGAGCAGGAACAACAATGCTAGAAAAAATCACATGTTCTGATTTCAAATTGTAGCACAAAGTTATAGTAATCAAAACAGTATGGTGCTGGCATTAAATAAAAATAAAAGACCAATGGAACAAAATAGAGAGCCCAGAAATGAACCAATGCATATACAGTCAAGTAATTTTTGGCATGGATGTCAAGAATGCACAACATAGTTTCTTCAATACAGGGTGTTAGGGAAATTGGATAGCCACATGCCAAAGAATGAAATCAGGCCCTTGTTTTACATCACACACAAAAGTTAACTCAAACTAGATTAAAGAATTAAACATGAGATCTGAAAGCATAAAACTCCTAGAAGAAAACATAGGAAAAAAGTCCTTGACATTGGTTTTAGTGATTATATTTTGGATATGACACCAAAAACATGGGCAACAAAAGGAAAAATAAAGTGAGATGACATCCAACTAAAAAACTTCTGCACAGCAAAAGAAACAATCAACAAAATGAAAAGGCAACCTATGGAGTAGGAGGAAATATTTGCAAACTATATATGTGACAAGGGGTTAACATCCAAAACATACAAGGAACTTATACAACTGAATCGCAACAACTCAAATAATCCCATTAAAAAATGGATAATGGAGCTGAATAGACATTTTTCCAAAGAAAACATACAAATGGTCAACAAGTACGTAAAAAGGTCATCAACATTACCAACCATTGGGGAAATGCAAATCAAAACCACAATAAGATGTCGCCTCACGCCTGTTAGGATGGCTATGATTGAAAAAACAAAAGATAGTAATTGTTTTTCTTTCTTTTATTATTATTATACTTTAAGTTTTAGGGTACATGTGCACAATGTGCAGGTTAGTTACATGTGTATACATGTGCCATGCTGGTGTGCTGCACCCATTAACTCGTCATTTAGCATTAGGTATATCTCCTAAAGCTATCCCTCCCCCCTCCCCGCACCCCACAACAGTCCCCAGAGTGTGATGTTCCCCTTCCTGTGTCCATGTGTTTTCATTGTTCAATTCCAACCTATGAGTGAGAATATGCGGTGTTTGGTTTTTTGTTCTTGTGATAGTTTACTGAGAATGATGATTTCCAATTTCATCCATGTCCCCACAAAGGACACGAACTCACCATTTTTATGGCTGCATAGTATTCCATGGTGTATATGTGCCACATTTTCTTAATCCAGCCTATCATTGTTGGACATTTGGGTTGGTTCCAAGTCTTTGCTATTGTGAATAATGTCACAATAAACATATGTGTGCAAGTGTCTTTATAGCAGCATGATTTATAGTCCTTTGGGTATATATCCAGTAATGGGATGGCTGGGTCAAATGGTATTTCTAGTTCAAGATCCCTGAGGAATCACCACACTGACTTCCACAATGGTTGAACTAGTTTACAGTCCCACCAACAGTGTAAAAGTGTTCCTATTTCTCCACATCCTCTCCAGCACCTGCTGTTTCCTTACTTTTTAATGATTGCCATTCTAACTGGTGTGAGATGGTATCTCATTGTGGTTTTGATTTGCATTTATCTGATAGCCAGTGATGGTGAGCATTTTTTCATGTGTTTTTTGGCTGCATAAATGTCTTCTTTTGCAAAGTGTCTGTTCATGTCCTTCGCCCACTTTTTGATGGGGTTGTTTGTTTTTTTCTTGTAAATTTGTTGAGTTCATTGTAGATTCTGGATATTAGCCCTTTGTCAGATGAGTAGGTTGCAAAAATTTTCTCCCATTTTGTAGATTGCCTGTTCACTCTGATGGTAGTTTCTTTTGCTGTGCAGAAGCTCTTTAGTTTAATTAGATCCCATTGACAATTAGGCAGGAGAAGGAAATAAAGGGTATTCAATTAGGAAAAGAGGAAGTCAAATTGTCCCTGTTTGCAGATGACATGATTGTATATCTAGAAAACCCCATCATCTCAGCCCAAAATCTCCTTAAGCTGATAAGCAACTTCAGCAAAGTCTCAGGATACAAAATCAATGTGCAAAAATCACAAGCATTCTTATACACCAATGACAGACAGAGAGCCAAATCATGAGTGAACTCCCATTCACAATTGCTTCAAAGAGAATAAAATACCTAGGAATCCAACTTACAAGGGATGTGAAGGACCTCTTCAAGGAGAACTACAAACCACTGCTCAATGAAATAAAAGAGAATACAAACAAATGGAAGAACATTCCATGCTCATGGGTAGGAAGAATCAATATCATGAAAATGGCCATACTGCCCAAGGTAATTTATAGATTCAATGCCATCCCCATCAAGCTACCAATTACTTTCTTCACAGAATTGGAAAAAACTACTTTAAAGTTCATATGGAACCAAAAAAGAGCCCGCATCGCCAAGTCAATCCTAAGCCAAAAGAACAAAGCTGGAGGCATCACGCTACCTGACTTCAAACTATACTACAAGGCTACAGTAACCAAAACAGCATGGTACTGATACCAAAACAGAGATATAGATCAATGGAATAGAATAGAGGCCTCAGAAATAATACCACATATCTACAACTATATGATCTTTGACAAACCTGAGAAAAACAAGCAATGGGGAAAGGATTCCCTATTTAATAAATGGTGCTGGGAAAACTGGCTAGCCATATGTAGAAAGCTGAAACTGGATCCCTTCCTTACACCTTATACAAAAATTAATTCAAGATGGATTAAAGACTTAAACGTTAGACCTAAAACCATAAAAACCCTAGAAGAAAACCTAGGCATTACCATTCAGGACATAGGCATGGGCAAGGACTTCATGTCTAAAACACCAAAAGCAATGGCAACAAAAGATAGTAATTGTTGATGAGAATGTGAAGAAAAAGGAACACTTGTACACTGTTAGTGGGAAGGTAAGTTGGTAAACTATTATAGAAAACAGTATGAAGTTTCCTCAAAAAGTAAAAAATAAACCTTCCTTATTATCCAGCAATTCTTCTGGTTATATATCCAAATGAATCGAAATCAGGATCTCGAAGCGATATTGGCACTCCCACGTTCATTTCATCACTATTTATAAAAGCCAAGATATGGAAACAACATAAATTTCCATGGACATATGAATGGACAAAGAAATTGCGATATATGTATACAATGGAACATTTTACAGTCATAGAAAAGGAAATTCTCCCATTTGCAACATCATGGATAGAAAATGAAATATTTAGGCAGACAGAGAAATACAAATACTATATGATCTCACTTATATATGGAACTTAAAGTAGTCAAACTCATAGAAGCAGTGTGGGATGGTGGTTGCCAGGGACTTGGGGTAGGAGAAACTGGGGAGTAATAGTTAAAGAGTACAAAATTTCAGCTATGCAAGATAAATAAGTTTTGAAGATCTACTAGACAGCATAGTGCCTGTAGCTAACAATACCCTATTGTATACTTAAAATTACTAAGAGATTAGATCTTATGATAAAGCAACAACAAAAATAATAATACAGGGGGTGGATAAAACTTTGGAAGGTGATAGATATGTTTATGAGATTGATGATGGTTGATGGTTTCATGGGTGTATACTTATCCCCAAACTCATTGAGATGTATACATTAAATATGTACAGTATTTTATACATCAACCATACCTCAATAACGTGTTTTTTAAAAAAGGAAAAGACAGGGAGAATGAGTAGTGAAAGAAAACCCAACAGAGGCAAATATAAAAAAGTCTGTGTGAATTAAAACAAAAAAACACTAATTAATCTAATTAAATAGGCAGGAAAGGACTTAACCAGATAACAAAGTTTAATGGATAAAACAAATATCTGGCCGGGCGCAGTGGTTTACGCCTGTAATCCCAGTACTTTGTGGTGTGGAGGTGGGTGGATCACGAGGTCAGAAGTTAGAGACCAGCCTGGCCAACATGGTGAAACCCCGTCTCTACTAAAAATACAAAAATTAGCCGGGCGTGGCGGTGGGCGCCTGTAATCCCAGCTACTCAGGAGGCTGAGGCAGGAGAATCGTTTGAACCTGGAAGGCGGAGGTTGCAGTGAGCCGAGATAGCGCCACTGCACTCCAGCCTGGGCAACAGAGTGAAACTCTGTCTCAAAACAGAAAACAAACAAAAAAATCAATAAATATCCAAAGACAGTTAATATAGGATTGCAAAGCCCATTGTATTAATAGTTCCATATTGCAGGCAATATAATTGACAGCTGTAAATAAAATAATAAAATAAAGTATATTCTCAGGCTACGGTGATATAAACAGAGAATGTTTAATATAACACCTTAAATTCCTGGCATAGGAAGAACTACATAGCCATCAGGTATGGTAATTCTAGAGACTTATATCTCCAGAATGCCTAAATCAATTAAGTAAATATTTATTGAGTTTTCCTATAAAGAATTTACAAATATGCAAACAATGTATAATCTGAAGAGAAAGTAAGGCAGGGAAAGAACTAGTTCTCTGTCACATAAGCTGAGGTAAAATAAGCCCAAATAAAAAGCAACATTCTTAGGAGAGTAGATAGGGCTGAAAAAGTAACTGGTAGCCTGGAATTTGGGACTTGAACACTAGGCGTTGGGAGCCATGGCAGAGTTGTAAAGATATTGCTGACAATGAGAAGAACGGCTTGGAAAAGGTGTGAATTTAGAGGAAAGGAAACAATCTGGAGGCTGGGACCCAGCCACTGCTATGGGTAGGAGATAGGTACCGTGGTGAGCAAGACCAGACAAGGTTCCTGACCTTAGGGGACCCAGAGACTGGCAGCAAGACAAGTTAATCAAAAAATCACAGACATAAAATTCTAAACGTTTTAACTGAAATTGGTGCTATGATAACTTGAACCACAGAAACAGGGTGGCCACACACTTCACACTTACAGGGAGCACCACTGGCATAGCAAGTTCTGCAGAGAAGCAGCCCCCACTGGAAGGAGGCAAGGCAGTACCGTGAGATGCTGTAGGAGTCTGAAGAGAAGAGGATGTGGTCTTAAGGGGATTTTAAGAAAGCAGAGGACATGAATAAGCCAAAATAGGAAGCTTCACAAAGAATAATTAAGCAATAAACATTGCACGGAACCCCTTGTTTTGTAATACACATCAGTAATTCCTCTTCTTCAAACGAAACATAGGTGATCATCACTTTGTTTTGATTTTGAATTCTTAAGGAAACATTTCTAGATAGTTACAAGGAGCATGTGTAAAAACCAAATACTGCATGCTCCAGAGAATGGGGCAGGATACACAAACAATGTGACTTTTGGACAATAAAATGGCAATGCTTCAAGAAAGCTGTAGCAGAAAACCACACGGTCTTTCAATATTACTCATCATTGAACAAGCACAGGTTTTGCTCATTTTAGAAACAGCAGGGTGTAATGTAAAGTTGAACATGATTTATTTCTCTCCTAGTCCCACACAGAACCTGAGTGTTCTTTTTTGTGACTTGGCTCTTCTGACTGCCCTGAAGATAAGATTGGGTGCTCCTTCCCCCAGCAGCCCATTGCTCTACAAGGTTAATTACAACATGTTTCTACAGGAACTCAGAGCTGACCCCTTGGAGGAAGGGAGAACTCTGGGACACTTCCATTTTTTTGTTTTGTTTTGTTTTAGTTTCCTAACATGTTAAAAAACATAGAAACTTCAAAACAGGGTTACAAAAATTGTGGTATAAAGTTGTATGACAAGTGCCTTCAATTCTGTCAGTGTATCTCTGGTAATTATATGTATATTATCTTTTGGAGATAACATTAAAAGTCTATAAAATTTAAGGCTCATCCTATGGGGCCTCCGGTCCACTATATGACAGGCTCAGAATATTGGGCAGCCAATCTGACATGAGGCATACCTCAGATCCATTTAATGGACAACAACAACAAAATCAGATGGAACTAACTTAATAGTCCTAAAAGCCACAGATAAAATGATTGCAGTTATTCCTGCCTAGATTTTATATTCTATGTACAATTATACAATGCTTATTTTTACCATACAAAGACAATGTTAGACTTGAAACATTTTTTAAGATATAGATACATATTTTATTTTATTTATTTTTATTTTTGTGGGTACATAGTAGGTATATATATTTATGGAGATGCTTTTTTAAAAAAAGAAAGTAAAAATGTTATTCAAAGACCCAACAAATCAAATCACAACATTTTTTTTTCCTAAAAGGAATGATAAAGAGGACTTTCGAAAAAAGAATCCTGAAAAGAAAAGAATCCTACAGAAAAAACAAAAAGAATCTTAAAGGAAAAATGAAAACTCTTGCAGTAAATATGTACAGATAAAAATTGCCTCATAATTGAAGTGTTAAAGTAACAATGGGGTTTGAACTACCTTTAATTAAAACCACACAAGCGCACAAATAGCAAAACTCTGAAAGAAAGCTTCAAGTGCATATCTGGCCTTTAAAATTAATGTTCAGACATGTTAAACAGTTACCTCTTAGATTATATGCATGTGTAATCCATGAGGAATCTGTTAATTGCAACATGATGGTGGAGAACCCAAGTCTCTATTACAGAATCAGCACCCCTCCCGAGAATGGAAGGGTGCTGAGAGAGCTCTAGGCCTTCTCCTTCATTTCACCACCCCCTTGCTTTCCTTTGCCCATTCCTACCATACCCCAAGCACAGACCCAAGAAAAGTTCCTCACTCTCTCTTTAAAGCATCTTATATATTTTTCCCTTTTTTCTCGGAAACCTACGTAATCAAAACAAGCTCTGTATTACTCATTTCTGAGTAGGTATAACATGTGGGCTCATGATGGGGCAGCACCTTACATGAGGCAGAACTGCCATAGAAACAGACGTGATGTGTTTCCAACACACCCTCCAGGTTGCCCTTGTCAGCATGCAAGCACTCTTGTTCAGGGCGCCTAATAATAATATTTATATAACCCTTCACAATTTAAACAAAACTTTCCCTTGTATTACTTCACTTTGTCCTAACAACCACATACCATAAGAATTATCTCCATTTTATACAGGAGGAAATTGACAATCAGAGAGTATAAATGATGTGCCCAAGATCACACAGCAAGGATTGGCAGTATTTATTTAAACCCATGTCACCTGGCTCCAAATCCCTCACTCTTTCCTATTATACCATACAAGATTCTCTGTGGTCTTAGCAAAGCCCTTTCCTCTTGGCCTTCAATAGCCAAAAGCAGGATCAGCAATACAGGCAGGCTGACACAATTTGACTTCTGTCACTGCAACAGTGTTAAGGCTAGGACTCTTTTAGAAAAAGCAAGCCAACACAGTGTAAATCAGTTAGAGACAAATTATTGTTGAGCAGCAATTATTAGGCAGTCCATGAGGTGGCAAGGCTGAGCTGAGCAAAACAGCGGGCTATAGAACTTGTTGCTATAGTTACAAACAAAAGGACAACATTCACATATACACAGTGTGGCGAGAAACACTGTTCTTATACCCACAATAATATACAGTCATTCTGCAAGTTTAGGCAGGCTTCAGAAATTCAAAAGCTGCCTGAAAGGCGCTATCAGTTCCCTTAATTAGTTTCCAAATAATTTAGCAGTGAGCAGAGCCTAAGAGTTCCAAATCCTGTAAGAGATTTGGAATGCCTGGGTAGGTCTAAAGCTGACAGTCTTCCAGAAGGTCTGTAAAGTAGAAATTCTGCCTGTTTGGGTGCAATCTAGAATCCTCACACTGGAGGTCACTCCTCTTGCTTGCTATGAAAATGTGCACGTTAGAAAAGTCCCACTGTGGAAGACAGTGTGGTGATTCCTCAAGGATCTAGAACTAGAAATACCATTTGACCCAGCCATCCCATTACTGGGTATATACTGAAAGGATTATAAATCATGCTGCTATAAAGACACATGCACGCACATGTTTATTGCTGCACTATTCACAATAACAAAGACTTGCACCAACCCAAATGTCCCTCAATGATAGACTGGATTAAGAAAATGTGGCACATATACACCATGGAATACTATGCAGCCATAAAAAGGATGAGTTCATGTCCTTTGTAGGGACATGGATGAAACTGGAAACCATCACTCTCAGCAAACTATCACAAGGACAAAAAGCCAAACACCGCATGTTCTCACTCATAGATGGGAATTGAACAATGAGAACACATGGACACAGGAAGGGGAACATCACACACCGGGGCCTGTCATGGGGTGGGGGAGGGGGGAGGGATAACATTAGGAGATATATCTCCTAATGAGATATACTCATATACTCATCTAATGTAAATGATGAGTTGATGGGTGCAGCACACCAGCATGGCACATGTATACATATGAAACAAACCTGCACGTTGTGCACATGTACCCTAGAACTTAAAGTATAATTAAAAAAAAAAACTTGAATGCAATAAAATTCAGTTTTGTGAGTTTAAAATTCAGTTTTGTGAGTTTTGACAAATGTAAAAAGTCAGATATCCTCTTCCATAGTACAGCATAGAAACAATTCCATCACCCTAAAAATTATCTTGTACAGCACATTATAGTCAACCCCTCGGACCTCCCCCAACCCCTGGCAACTACTGACCTGTTCTCTGTTCCTATAATTTTGCCTTTTCCAGGATGTCATATAAATGGAATTATATCACATGTCACCTTTTGGATATGGCTTCTTTCTCTTAGCATAATGCATTTAAGATTCATCCTAGCTGTATGAATATCAACAGTTATCTTAACTGCCGAATGGTATTCTAGTTTATGATTGTACCACAATTTGTTTATCCATTCACCAACTGAAGAGCATCTTGGTTGTTTCCAGTTTTTAGTGATTTTTAGTAAGCCTCCATAAATATTATCATATACATTTTTGTGTAAACTTGATTTTTCAATTCCCTTCCAAAGGTATCTATGAGTGAAAATGCTGGGTCATATGTCAAGTGTATGTTAAATTTTAAAAGTAACTGCCAAACTGTTTTCCAAAATGCCTGAACCATTTTGCATTTCCACTAGCAATGAGTGAGGGTTCCTTTTGTAATACATCCTTGCCAGCATTTCATATTGTCATGTAAATGTATATGTGTATTTAATTCTAGCCATTTCAATAGCTATATCTTGAAGTGTTTCTCATTACACATTTAATTTTCATTTTCTTAATGATTGATATTATCTTTTAATACACTTCTTTGCCATCTGTACATTTGGGTTGGTGCAATGTTTGTTCAGATGTTTTGCTAATTTTTAAAATTAAATGTTATCTTTTATTGTTAAAAAAAAAGAAAGAAAAGTCCCACTGTCCTCCTTGCTGGAATTTTTAAAGGTGATACCAAAAAGCATGTGTATAACATTACAATACTAGTCTATATATCTTACCTAATTAGGTAATTGCCTTGCAAACCTGCTTTTTCATTTAACCCCTTCCTCTTTCTCACACCCTGGATAGTAGGAACTGTGGACCTAGATGGATCTGTTTGCTTAGGAAAGAACTCCATGAAATATGGACTATCACTGCTTCCCACCACTGATTTCTGTTAGCCAGGTTCCTCCCTTCTTCCACCTCCTCCTCCTCCTTGCTCCTTCTTTTATCTAAAACTGAGACTAGTGGTTTTGACTTAGTCTACCAGGATGGCAGCATGGGGTAACGGAAAGAACTACTTTGAAGTTCATCAATTTAGGCTTGAGTCTCATTCCTCTCCTTCCTGGGTGACGTTGGGCAAAGTATGCAACCTCTTAGTAGCTGTTTCCTAAACTGCAAGATGATTTCAGTGTTATTGTGAGGATTAAATTGGACAATGCATGTCTCCCCAGATCTCAGTATATTGGCCTCAATAAATGTCAGCTTCCTCCCACCAGTGCCTTGTTCTTTTTATTTCATACATAATGTACCTTACATTATTTTCACAAGGAACAAATAAAGAGAGGTCATCCTGGAGCCGGACCAAATATTTCAGTTATCTATAGGCTGGAAAAGATGATCTGGGTCCTTTTCGGCATGAATTTGTCCCAGAGCACTCCTTTAGGCTTTGGTGTGAGAGCCTTAAAAGACCTTATCTTCAGTTCTCACTGTGAGACATTTAAATCTGGGATAAGAAATGCTGTATAGGACATTGGCTATTGCATCAGGGGAAAGGGAGCAACACCATTAAAGAAAAGACTTTAAAAGAATACAAGTCAACTCTAAGTCAGGGGAAGAACCACTTTAGACAATAAGTGAAGTAGGCAAAGTTCCCTCTCCCATGTCTACAAATTTCATAGCCTCCTTTTTTTGTTGCATAAGTATTTCCTGTTCTCAGGCTTTCACTGGCTCTTGGCAGATCTCCACTTCAGTCTTTCTCTCTCCTGGGGCAGCATCCCTTACTCAACTTATTTTTTTCCTTTGAAGGTAATGGCTCTGACATCAATTATAGAGTTAGAATAATATTTACCAAGCCAATTTTCCTACCTTTTCATTGGAAGAAGAAATTAAAAGTAAAAATAAATAAATAAATATCTCTGATTTGGAGAACAAAGAGAGTTGGTGAAAAAAACAAATCAGTGTAAGCCTCTGAGGTACCTCATCTACCTAGGACAAGTCTTAGGAAAGGAAATGGAACCTGAACATTCAAGAATATCAAGGGGGTAATGTGCCTCCTTTCCCAGGTGGTACTTGGAAAAAGAGGCAAGGTTCCAGAACCATCACCACCTTCATTACTTTATGTGATGAAGCACAGATGACTAGGCAGAGAGGGCCCAAGAGAGGTCACAGAGTGGCACGGGAGAGGTGCAGAGGCTGGCTGGGAGCACTACACTACAAAAGTCCTTGAAACTGGGATGAAAGGACACTGCTCCAGAAAGCTTTGTGGACCAGACAACTGAGAGCCAGGGGGGAATGCAGAACTCTCAGAAGATGCCACCATTGAGACCTATGTCTGAGACCCAGGTGGATGCACATCTCAGGAGGAGCCTGCATGGTCAGACACCAACTGTTGGCCAGACAACCAGCCTGAAACTACGGTGCTATCAAGTGACCCTGAATGCAGGTCTTATGTCCAGGAGGAGGAGAGGAAAGGGAATCATGAATTAAGAGTTTTTTTAAAATTTAAATCAGCTTTTTTGAGGTATAATTCATATGCAATAAAACTCACAAGTTTAAGTGTACAATTCGATGAGGTTTTACAAAGGTTGACAGTTGTGTGATCACTACCATAAATGTTTCCCTCACTCTTAAAAAGTTCTTTCTACCTGAGGCACTTTCTAAACACATAAATAAATAAATAAAGTTAAAAATTTCTTCCTGCCCCTTTACAATCAGTCCCTCACCCTACCCCCTCCCATTCCCATCCCCTCGCTCACTGGCACATGATAACCACCAGTAGTTTTGCCTTTTCTAGAATTTCATGTAAAGAGAATCTGTTGTGAACAGAATGTTTATGTCCCCCGCCCCAATATTCATATGCTAAAATTTAATCCCAATGTGAAGGTAGTTGGAGATGGGACCTGTGGAAGGCCATGTGGGTGGGACCCTCTTGAATGGGGTTAATGCCTTTGTAACAAGAGGCCACAGAGCTAGCTTGCTTTCTGCCATGTGAGGCTACAATGAGAAGTTGGCAGTCTGCGACCTGGAAGAGGGCCTGCACCTAAGGTGACTATGTTGGCACCCTGATCTCTGACTTCCAGTCTCCAGAATTGTGAGAAATAACATTTATGTTGTTTATAAGCCACACAGTCTACAGTACTTTTTCATAGAAAATCAAACTAAAACAATTATAGATGTGTCTGGCTTGTATCACCTAGTGTAAGGTTTTTGAGATTCATCTACATTGTTGTGGGTATCAGTATTTCACTCCTTTTATTGCTGAGTTCAATTCCATTGCATAAATAAACCACATTTTATTTGTCATTCACCAATTGATAGACATTTCACTTGTTTCCAGTTTGTTAGCTACTATGAATCAAGTTGCTATGAACATTTGAGTACAAGTCTTCATGTGACTGCAAGTTTTCATTTCTCTTGGGTAATACCAAGAGTGGAATTTCTGGGTCATAATCTAAACATACATTTAATTTTATAGGAAACAGCCAACTTGGTTCCCAAAGTGGCTGTACCTTTTTATATTCCTACCAACAACGTACCAGGGTTCCCACTGCTCCACATCCTTGTTAACACATGGCATTGTCAGTATCTCAAATTTTTGACATCCTAGTGAAATTGTACTAGTATCTCAAGGTTTTAATTTGCATTTCCAAAATGGCATTACTATGTTGAATATCTTTTCATACACTTTTTTTTGCCATTTATATATATTCTTAGGTAGAGTATCTGTTCAGATATTTTTATCCATTAAACATAATTAGGTTGCCTTCCCATTATTAAGTTGTGAGAGTTCCTTGTATATGCTGGATATAAATCCTTTACCAGATATGTTTGGCAAATATTTTCTCTCAATGTCTCCTAGCCTTTTCATTTTCTTAGCAGTGTCTTTTGAATTTTGGTGAAATCCAATTTATTGTTTTTTTCTTTTGTGGTTCACACTTTTTATATTTTATAAAAGAAATCTTACAGATTATCCTGAATTAGAAAAAAAATCTTTGTCAAACCCAAGGTCACAAGATTTTCTCCTATATTTCCTTTTAGAAATTTTATAGTTTTAACTCTTATAGTTAGATCTTTAATCTATTCCAAATTAATTTTTTGTGTATGGTAAGGGTTGATGTTCATTTTTTTGCATATATATACAATTATTCCTGCCATTTGTTGAAAAAAAAATCTTCTTCCCATTGAATTCTCAAGACACCTTTAAAAATTACCAATTGACCAAATATATGTAGGTCTATTTTGGTACTCTATTCTGTTCCATATGTATCTATTCTTATACTAGTAAAATATAGTATTTATTATTGTAGCTTTATACTAAGTCTCTCTCTCTCTCTTTTTTTTTTCTTTTTCTTTGAGACAGAGTCTTGCTCTGTGACAGGCTGGAGTGCAGTGACACAATCTCGGGGCTCACTGCAACCTCTGCCTCCCAGGTGCAAGTGATCCTTGTCCTCAGCATCCAGAGTAGCTGGGATTACAGGTGCCCACCACCATGCCCAGCTAATTTTTGTATTTTTAGTAGAGATGGGGTTTCATCAAGTTGAATAGGCTGATCTGGAACTTCTGACCTCAAGTTATCCGCCCACCTCAGCTTCCCAAAGTGCTGGGATTACAGGCATGAGCCACTGCACCCAGCCTATAATAAGTCTTAAAATTAGGTATTATAAGTCCTCAAACTTAATTCTTTTTCAAAATTGTTTTTTCTGTACTAGATACTTTGCATTTCCAAATTGAGAAGCTAGCAGCTTGTCAATTTCTATTTTTAAAAAGCCTGACGGTCTTTAATCCATCTTAAGTTAATTTTTGTATAAGGTGTAAGGAAGGGATCCAGTTTCAGTTTTCTGCATATGGCTAGCCAGTTTTCCCAATACCACTTCTTGAATAGGGAATCTTTTCCCCGTTGCTTATTTTTGTCAGGTTGCTCAAAGATCAGATGGTTGTAGATGTGTGGTGTTATTTCTGAGGCCTCTGTTCTCTTCCATTGGTCTATATATCTATTTTGGTGCCAGTACCATGCTGTTTTGGTTCCTGTAGCTTTGTAGTATAGTTTGAAGTCAGGTAGCATGATGCCTCCAGCTTTGTTCTTTTTGTTTAGGGTTGTCTTGGCTATATGGGCTCTTTTTTGGTTCCACATAAATTAAAGTAATTTTTTCTAATTCTGTGAAGAAAGTCAATGGTAGCTTGATGGGGATAGCATTGAATCTATAAATTACTTTGAGCAGTGTGGCCATTTTCACAGTATTGATTCTTCTTGTCCATGTGCATGGAATGTTTTTCCATTTGTTTGTGTCCTTTCTTATTTACTTGAGCAGTGGTTTGTAGTTCTCCATGAAGAGGTCCTTCACATCCCTTGTAAGTTGGATTCCTAGGTATTTTATTCTCTTTGAAGCAATTGTGAATGGGAGTTTACTCATGATTTGGTGCTCTGTTTGTCTATTATTGGTGTACAGAAATGCTTGTAATTTTTGCACATTGATTTTGTATCCTGAGGCGTTGCTGAAGTTGTTCATCAGCTTAAGGAGATTTGGGGCTGAGATGATGGGGTTTTCTAAATGTACAATCAGGGGGCGGTTTCAAGATGGCTGAATAGGAACAGCTGTAGTCTACAGCTCCTACCGTGAGCGACGCAGAAGATGGGTGATTTCTGCATTTCCAACTGAGGTACCGGGTTCATCTCACTGGGGCTCGTTGAACAGTGGGGGCAGGAGAGTGGGTGCAGCCCACCAAGTGTGAGCTGAAGCAGGGCGAGGCATCACCTCACCCAGGAAGCACAAGGGGTCAGGGTATTCCCTTTCCTAGCCAAGGGAAGGGGTGACAGACGGCACCTGGAAACTCAGGTCACTCCCACCCTAATACTGCGCTTTTCCAATGGTCTTAGCAAATGGCACACCAGGAGATTATATCCCACGCCTGGCTCGGAGGGTCCCACGCCCACGGAGCCTTGCTCATTGCTAGCACAGCAGTCTGAGATCAAACTGCAAGGCAGCAGTGAGGCTGGGTGAGGGGCGCCTGCCATTGCTGAGGCTCGAGTAGATAAACAAAGTGTCCTGGAAGCTCGAACTGGGTACAGCCCATCACAGCTCAAGGAGGCCTGCCTGCCTCTGTAGACTCCACCTCTAGGGACACGGCATAGCTGAACAAAAGGCAGCAGAAACCTCTGCAGACTTAAACGTCCCTGTCTGATAGCTTTGAAGAGAGTAGTGGTTCTCCCAGCATGGAGTTTGAGATCTGAGAACAGACAGACTGCCTCGTCAAGTGGGTCCCTGACCTCCGAGTAGCCTAACTGGGAGGCATCTCCCAGTAGAGGCAGACTGACACTTCACACGGCTGGGTACCCCTCTGAGACGAAGCTTCCAGAGGAATGATCAGGCAGAAACATTTGCTGTTCAGCAATATTTGCTGTTCTGCAGCCTCCGCTGCTGATACCCAGGAAAACGGTGTCTGGAGTGGACCTCCAGCAAACTCCAACAGACCTGCAGCTGAGGGTCCTGACTGTCAGAAGGAAAACTAACAAACAGAAAGGACATCCACACAAAAACCCCATCTGTACGTCACCGTCATCAAAGACCAAAGGCAGATAAAACCACAAAGACAGGGAAAAAACAGAGCAGAAAAGCTGAAAATTCTAAAAATCAGAGCACCTCTCCCCCTCCAAAGGAACACAGCTCCTTGCCAGGAATGGAACAAAGCTGGACGGAGAATGACTTTGACGAGTTGAGAGAAGAAGACTTCAGACGATCAAACTTCTCCAAGCTAAAGGAGGAAGTTCGAACCCAATGCAAAGAAGTTAAAAACCTTGAAAAAAGATTAGACGAATGGCTAAGTAGAATAACCAATGCAGAGAAGTCCTTAAAGGACATGATGGAGCTGAAAACCATGGCATGAGAACTACGTGACGAATGCACAAGCTTCAGTAGCTGATTTGATCAACTGGAAGAAAGGGTATCAGTGATTGAAGATCAAATGAATGAAATGAAGTGAGAACAGAAGTTTAGAGAAAAAAGAGTAAAAAGAAACAAACAAAGTACCCAAGAAATATGGGACTATGTGACAAGACCAAATCTACGTCTGATTGGTGTAGCTTTAAGTGACGGGGAGAATGGAACCAAGTTGGAAAACACTCTGCAGGATATTTTCCAGGAGAACTTCCCCAACCTAGCAAGGCAGGCCAACATTCAAATTCAGGAAATAGAGAGAATGCCACAAAGATACTCCTCGAGAGGAGCAACTCCAAGATACATAATTGTCAGATTCACCAAAGTTGAAATGAGGGAAAAAATGTCAAGGGCAGCCAGAGAGAAAGGTCGGGTTACCCACAAAGGGAAACCCATCAGACTAACAGTGGATCTCTTGGCAGAAACTCTACAAGCCAGAAGTGAGTGGGGGCCAACATTCAACATTCTTAAAGAAAAGATTTTCAACCCAGAATTTCATATCCAGCCAAACTAAGCTTCATAAGTGAAGGAGAAATAAAATACTTTACAGACAAGCAAATGCTGAGAGGTTTTGTCACCACCAGGCCTGCCCTAAAAGAGCTCCTGAAGGAAGCACTAAACATGGAAAAGAACAACTGGTATGAGCCACTGCAAAAACATGCCAAATTGTAAAGACCATCGAGGCTAGGAAGAAACTGCATCAACTAACGAGCAAAGTAACCAGCCAACATCATAATGACAGGATCAAATTCACACATAACAATATTAAGCTTAAATGTAAATGGGCTAAATGCTCCAATTAAAAGACATAGACTGGCAAATTGGATAAAGAGTCAAGACCCATCAGTGTGCTGTATTCAGGAGACCCATCTCATGTGCAGAGACACACATAGGCTCAAAATAAAGAGATGGAGGAAGATCTACCAAGCAAATGGAAAACAAAAAAAGGCAGGGGTTGCAATCCTAGTCTCTGATAAAACAGACTTTAAACCAACAAAGATCAAAAGAGACAAAGAAGGCCATTACATAATGGTAAAGGGATCAATTCAACAAGAAGAGCTAACTTAAATATGTATGCACCCAATACAGGAGCACCCAGATTCATAAAGCAAGTCCTTAGAGACTTATAAAGAGACCTAGACTCCCCTACAATGATAACGGGAGACTTTAACACCCCACTGTCAATATTAGACAGATCAATGAGAGAGAAAGTTAACAAGGATATCCAGGAATTGAACTCAGCTCTGCACCAAGTGGACCTAATAGACATCTACAGAACTCTCCACTCAGAATCAACAGAATATACATTCTTCTCAGCACCACATCACACTTATTCCAAAATTGACCACATAGCTGGAAGTAAAGCACTCCTCAGCAAATGTAAAAGAACAGAAATTATAACAAACTGTCTCTCAGACCACAGTGCAATCAAACTAGAACTCAGGATTAAGAAACTCACTCAAAACCGCTCAACTACATGGAAACTGAACAACCTGCTCCTGAATGACTACTGGGTACATAACGAAGTGAAGGCAGAAATAAAGATGTTCTTTGAAACCAACGAGAACAAAGACACAACATATCAGAATCTCTGGGACACATTTGAAGCAGTGTGTAGAGGGAAATTTATAGCACTAAATGCCCACAAGAGAAAGCAGGAAAGATCTAAAATTGACACCCTAACATCACAATTAAAAGAACTAGAGAAGCAAGAGGAAACACATTCAAAAGCTAGCAGAAGGCAAGAAATAACTAAGATCAGAGAAGAACTGAAGGAGATAGAGACACAAAAAACCCTTAAAAAATCAATGAATCCAGGAGCTGGTTTTTTGAAAAGATCAACAAAATTGATAGACCAGTAGCAAGACTAATAAAGAACAAAAGAGAGAAGAATCAAATAGATGCAATAAAAAATGATAAAGGGGATATCACCACTGATCCCACAGAAATACAAACTGCCATCAGAGAATACTATAAACACCTCTATGCTAATAAACTAGAAAATCTAGAAGAAATGGATAAATTCCTGGACACATACACCCTCCCAAGACTAAACCAGGAAGAAGTTGAATCCCTGAATAGATCAATAATAGGCTCTCAAATTGAGTCCATAATTAATAGCCTACTAACCAAAAAAAGTCCAGGACCAGACGGATTCACAGCCAAATTCTACCAGAGGTACTAGGAGGAGCTGGTACCATTCCTTCTGAAACTATTCCAGTCAATAGAAAAAGAGGGAATCCTCCCTAATTCACTTTATGAGGCTAGCATCATCCTGATACCAAAGCCTGGCAGAGACACAGGAAAAAAAAGAGAATTTTAGACCAATATCCCTGATGAACATCGATGAAAAAATCCTCAATAAAATACAGGCAAATGGAATCCAGCAGCCCATCAAAAAGCTTATCCACCATGATCAAGTGGGCTTCATCCCTGGAATGCAAGGCTGGTTCAACATATGCAAATCAATAAACGTAATCCAACATATAAACAGAACCAACAACAAAAACCACATGATTATCTCAATAGATGCAGAAAAGGCCTTTGACAAAATTCAACAGCTCTTCATGCTAAGAACTCTCAATAAATTAGGTATTGATGGGACGTATCTCAAAATAATAAGAGCTATTTATGACAAACCCACAACCAATATCATACTGAACGGGCAAAAACTGGAAGCATTCCCTTTGAAAACTGGTACAAGACAGGGATGCCCTCTCTCACCACTCCTCTTCAACATAGTGTTGGAAGTTCTGGCCAGGGCAATCAGGCAGGAGAAAGAAATAAAGAGTATTCAATTAGGAAAAGAGGAAGTCAAATTGTCTCTGTTTGCAGATGACATGCTTGTATATTTAGAAAACCCCATCATCTCAGCCCAAAATCTCCTTAAGCTGATAAGCAACTTCAGCAAAATCTCAGGATACAAAATCAATGTGCAAATATCACAAGCATTCTTATACACCAACGACAGACAAACAGAGAGCCAAATCATGAGTGAACTCCCATTCACAATTGCTTCAAAGAGAATAAAATACCTAGGAATCCAACTTACAAGGGATGTGAAGGACCTCTTCAAGGAGAACTACAAACCACTGCTCAATGAAATACCTAGGAATCCAACTTACAAGGGATGTGAAGGACCTCTTCAAGGAGAACTACAAACCACTGCTCAATGAAATAAAAGAAGATACAAACAAATGGAAGAACATTCCATGCTCATGGGTAGGAAGAATCAATATCATGAAAATGGCCATACTGCCCAAGGTAATTTATAGATGCAATGCCATCCCCATCAAGCTACCAATGACTTTCTTCACAGAATTGGAAAAAACTACTTTAAAGTTCATGTGGAACCAAAAAAGAGCCCGCATTGCCAAGTCAATCCTAAGCCAAAAGAACAAAGATGGAGGCATCACGCTACCTTACTTCAAACTATGCTACAAGGCCACAGTAACCAAAACAGCATGGTACTGGTACCAAAACAGAGACATAGACCAATGGAACAGAACAGAGCCCTCAGAAATAATTCCACACATCTACAACTATCCAGTCTTTGACAAACCTGACAAAAAAAGCAATGGAGAAAGGATTCCCTATTTAAAAAATGGTGCTGGGAAAACTGGCTAGCCATATGTAGAAAGCTGAAACTGGATCCCTTCCTTACACCTTATACAAAAATTAATTCAAGATGGATTAAAGACTTACATGTTAGACCTAAAACCATAAAAACCCTAGAAGAAAACCTAGGCAATACCATTCAGGACACAGGCATGGGCAAGGACTTCATGTCTAAAACACCAAAAGCAATGGCAACAAAAGCCAAAATTGATAAATGGGATCTAATTAAACTAAGGAGCTTCTGCACAGCAAAAGAAACTACCATCAGAGTGAACAGGCAACCTACAGAATGGGAGAAAATTTTTGCAATCTACTCAGCTGACAAAGGGCTAATATCCAGAATCTACAATGAACTCAAACAAATTTATAAGAAAAAAATCAAACAGCCCCATCAACAAGTGGGCGAAGGATATGAACAGACACTTCTCAAAAGAAGACATTTATGCAGCCAACAGACACATGAAAAAATGCTCTTCATCACTGGCCATCAGAGAAATGCAAATTAAAACCACAATGAGATACCATCTCACACCAGTTAGAATGGCGATCATTAAAAAGTCAGGAAACAACAGGTGCTGGAGAGGATGTGGAGAAATAGGAACACTTTTACACTGTTGGTGGGACTGTAAACTAGTTCAACCATTGTGGAAAACAGTGTGGTGATTCCTCAAGGATCTAGAACTAGAAATACCATTTGACCCAGCCATCCCATTACTGGGTATATACCCAAAGGATTATAAATCATGCTGCTATAAAGACACATGCACACATATGTTTATTGCAGCACTATTCACAATAGCAAAGACTTGGAACCAACCCAAATGTCCATGAATGATAGACTGGATTAAGAAAATGTGGCACATATACACCATGGAATACTATGCAGCCATAAAAAAGGATGAGTTCATGTCCTTTGTAGGGACATGGATGAAGTTGGAAACCATCATTCTCAGCAAACTATCACAAGAACAAAAAACCAAACACTGCATGTTCTCACTCATAGGTGGGAACTGAACAATGAGAATACTTTGACACAGGAAGGGGAACATCACACACCGGGGCCTGTTGTGAGGTGGGGGAAGGGGGGAGGGAAAGCATTAGGAGATATACCTAATGTAAATGATGAGTTAATGGGTGCAGCACATGTATACATATGTAACAAACCAGCACATTGTCCACATGTATACATGTACACATGGCACATGTTTACATATGTAACAAACCTGCACGTTGTGCACATGTACTCTAGAACTTAAAGTATAATATAAATAAATAATGTACAATCATGTCATCTGCAAACAGAGACAATTTGACTCCCTGTCTCCCTATTTGAATACCCTTTCTTTCTTTCTCTTGCCTGATTGCCCTGGCCAGAACTTCGAATACTATGTTGAATAAGAGTGGTGAGAGAGGGCATCCTTGTCTTGTGCCAGTTTTCAAAGGGAATGCTTCCAGCTTTTGCCCATTCAGTATGATATTGGCTGTGGGTTTGTCATAAATAGCTCTTATTATTTTGAGATACATTCCATCAATACCTAAAACCATAAAAACCCTAGAAGAAAACCTAGGCAATAACATTCAGGACATAGGCATGGGCAAAGACTTCATGACTAAGACACCAAAAGCAATGGCAACAAAAGCCAAAATTGACAAATGGGATCTAACTAAAGTAAGGAGCTTCTGCACAGCAAAAGAAACTATCATCACGTGAACAGGCAACCTACAGAATGGGAGAAAATTTCTGCAGTCTATCTATCTGACAAAGGGCTAATATCCATACAGAATGGGAGAAAATTTCTGCAATCTATCTATCTGACAAAGGGCTAATATCCAGAATCTACAAGAAACTTAAACAAATTTACAAGAAAAAAACAACCCCATCAAAAAGAGGGCAAAGGGTACAAACATAGACTTCTCAAAAGAAGACATTTATGCAGCCAACAAACATATGAAAAAAAGCTCATCATCACTGGTCATTAGAGAAATCCAAATCAAAACCACAATGAGATGCCATCTCACGTCAGTTAGAATAGCAATCATTAAAAAGTCAGGAAACAACAGATGCTGGAGACAATATGGAGAAATAGGAACGCTTTTACTGTGTTGGTGGGAGTGTAAATTAGTTCAACCATTGTGGAAGACAGTGTGGCGATTCCTCAAGGATCAGAAATACCATTTGACCCAGCAATCCCATTACTGGGTATATACCCAAAGGATTATAAGTCATTCTACTATGAAGACACATGCACATGTATGTTTATTGCAGCACTGTTAATAATAGCAAAGATTTGGAACCAACCCAAACGCCCATCAGTGATAGACTGGATCAAGAAAATGTGCACATATACAACATGGAATATTATGCAGCCATAAAAAAGGATGAGTTCTTGTCCTTTGCAGGGACATGGATGAAGCTGGCAACCATCATTCTCAGGAAACTAACACAGTAACAGAAAACTAAACATCACATGTCCTCACTCATAAGTGGGAGTTGAACAATGAGAACACATGGACACAGGGAGGGGAACATCAGACACCGGGGCCTGTCAAGGGGTGTGGGGCTAGGGGAGGGATAGCATTAGGAGAAATACCTAATGTAGATGACAGGTTGATGGGTTCAGCAAACCACCATGGCATGTGTATACTTATGTAGCAAACCTGCACATTCTGCACATGTATCCCAGAACTGAAACTATAAAAAAAAATAAAGGCTAATTGAATTTTGATGGGGATGGTGATGAATCAATATATCAATATATATCAATCAATATATCAATGTGATATCGATATATCAATATTGATATCAATATATCAACGTGTCTACTAAAAATAATGTGAGGAGATTTGACATCTTGTATTGAATTAGATTTTCCTTAAATATGGTATTTTCCCCTACTTATTTAACTCTGCTTTAGTTTCTCTCAGTAATGTTTTATACTTTTCAGAGGACGGGTGCTATTGACTGAATGCGTCCTTCAAAAGTTCATAATCCCCAATGTGATGATATTTCCAAATGGGGCCTGTGGGAGGTAATTAGGTCATGAGTATGGAGCCTCACGATGGGATTAGTGGCCTTAAAAGAAGTTACGGAAGACAGTTTCCTTCCTCTCTAACTCCACCATGTGAGGAACAACAAGAAGACTGTTGTCTGCAAACCAGCAAGAAAGCCTCATCAGAACTGAGCATGCCAGCATGATCAGTATCACCAGCAATACTGTGATCTCAGAATGCCCAGCTTCCAGAACTGTAAGAAATAAATTTCTGTTATTTAAGTCACCTGGTCTATAGTACTTTCGTTATAGCTACTTGAACTAAGACAACAGAACCTGAATATATTTGTTGTTTATCTCTAATTATTACATATTCTGTACATTATTGTAAGTGACTTTAAGATTTCAGTTTCCAAATGCTATTATTAGTTCTTAGAAATACAACTGATTGGCCGGGAATGGTGGCTCATGCCTTTAATCCCAGCACTTTGGGAGGCCGAGGCAGGCGGATCATCTGAGGTCAGGAGTTCCAGACCAGCCTGGCCAACATGGTGAAACCTCGTCTCTGCTAAAAATACAAAAATTAGCTGGGTGTGGTGGTGCACGCCTGTAATCCCAGCTACTGGGGAGGCTGAGGCAGGAGAATGGCTTGAACCCAGGAGGCGGAGGTTGCAGTGAGCTGAGATTGTGCCACTTCCAGCCTGGGTGACAAGCAAGACTCTGTCTCAAAAAAAAAAAAAAAAAAAAAAAAAGGAAGGAAGGAAGGAAGGAAGGAAGGGGAGAGAATTGATTTTCGTTTTTGACCTTGTATCCTATAACTTTGTAAAATTTCATTTTAGTTCTAGTAGCTTTTTAATAGATTTCTTACAATTTTCTACTTAATCATGTTGTCTGTGAATAAAGACAATTTTACTTCTTTTCTAAAGTGAATTTTTTAAGACTTATTTTTTGGGAGGTGGGGGTAGTTTTAGATTCATAGCAACATTGAGAGAAATGTACAGAGATTTCCAGCATACTCCTTGTTCCCATATGTGCATAACTTCCCCTATCATCAACATCCTCCACCAGAGTGGCACATTTGTTACAACTGATGAAACTACATTGACACATCATAATCACCTAGAGTCCATCGTTTACGTTAGAGTTCACTCTTAGTATTGTACATTCTAGGTATCTGAACAAATGTGTAATGACAGGTATCCATCGTTATAGTACCATACAGAACATTTTCACTGCCCTAAAAATCCTTTGTGCTCTGCCTATGCATCTCTCTCCACCCACCCCAAACTCCCTGGTGATCACTATCTTTTTTTAACTGTCTCCACAGTTTTGCCTTTTCCAGAATGTCATATAGCTGAAGTCATGCAGTATGTAGACTTTTCAGATGGGTTTCTTTCACTTAGTAATATGCACTTAAGTTTCCTCCATGTCTTTTTATGGCTTGACAGCTCATTTCTTTTTATTGCTGAATAATATTCCATCATCTGGATGTGTCAAAGTTTATTTATTCATTCACTTACTGAAGGACATCTGGGTTGCTTCCTAGTTTTGGCAATCATAAATAAAACTGCTTAAACATCTATGTGCAGATTTTTATATGGATATAAGTTTTCACCTCCTTTGGGTAAATATTAAGGAGCATGATTGCTGGATATATGTTAAGAGTATATTTAGTTTTGTAAGAAGCTGCCTATCTTCCAAAGTGACTATAGCATTTTGCACTTTCACAGCAATACATGAGAGTTCCTGTTGCTCCACATTCTTGTCAGCTTTTAGTGTTGTCAGTATTCTGGAGTTTGACCATTCTAATAGGTGTGTGATAGTATCTTACTATTGTTTTAACTTGCATTTGCCTGCAATGTGAAGCATGTATTCATGTGCTTATTTGCCATTTGTATATCTTCTTTGGTGAGATTTTTGTTAAGGTCTTTGGCCCATTTTTAAATCTTTTTGTTGTTGTTTTTGAATTTTAAGAGTTCTTTGTATTTTTAGATAATAGTCCTTTATCAATGTGCCTTTTGCAAATATTTTCTCCCAGCCTGTGGGTTTTCTCATTTTTTGACATTGTCTTTCGCAGTGCAGAACTTTTAAATTTCAGTGAAGTTCAGCTTATCAATGATTTATTTAATGGATCATGCTTTTGGAGTTGTATCTAAAAAGTATTCACCAAACCCAAGGTCATCTAGGTTTTCTCCTATGTTATCTTCTAGAAGTTTCATAGTTTTGCATTTTATATTTAGGTCAAAATCCATTTGAGTTCATTTTTGTTAAGAGTGTAAGAACTGTGTTTAGATTCATTTTTTTTGCATGTACATGTCCAGTTCTTCCAATACCTCTTTTTTTTTTCAACTGCCCCCTCCAGCACCATTTGTTGAAAATACTATCTTTTACTCCATTGTATTGCCTTTATTCCTTTGTCAAAATTCAGCAGACTATATTTATGTGGGTCTATTTCTGGACCCTTTATTCTGTTCTATTAACCTATTTGTCCACTCTTTTGCCAGTACCATACTGTCTCGATTACTATAGCTTTATAGCTTCCTTATTCTCTATCTCCACCATATGAGGAATAACAGGAAGACTGTTGTCTGCAAACCAGGAAGAAGGCCTCATCAGAACTGACCATGCCAGCATGGTCAGTATCACCAGCAATACTGTGATCTGAGAATGCCCAGCCTCAGAACTGTGAGAAATAAATTTCTGTTATTTAAGCCCCCTAGTCTATTGCACTTTTGTTACAGCTGCCTGAACTAAGACAACAGAACCTGCATATATTTGAGTTATATGTAAGTATTGAAGTTGGGTAGTGTCAGTCCTCCAATTTTGTTCTTCTCCTTCAGTATTGGGTTGGCTATCCTGGGTGTTTTGCCTCTTCAAATAAACTTTAGGATAAGTTTGTTGATATCCACAAATTAGTTGCTGAGATTTTGATTGGGATTGCATTGAATCTACAGATCAATTTTGGAAGAACTGCTAACATCTTGAAAATATTGTCTTTCTCTCCATGAACATGAAATATCTCTCCATTTCTTAGGTTCTTTGATTTCTTTCATCAGAATTTTGTAGTTTTCCTTATATATCTTTATTTTGTTAGATTTATACCTAAGTATTTCACTTTAAGGGGTTCTAATGGAAATGATGTTTTGTTTTTGATTTCACACTCCACTTGTCCATTGCTGCTGTGTAGGAAAGTGACTGACGTTTGCAAAATAAACTTACATCCTACAACTCTGCTATAAACACTTATTAGTCTCAGGAGTTTTTTGTTGTTGTTGATTCTTTTTCTACATGACAATCATGTTATATGAGAATAAAGCCAGTTTTATTTTTTTTCTTCCCAATCTATGTCTTTTACTTACTTTTCTTGTCTTACTGCATCAGCGATAACTTCCAGCACAGGGTTGAAAAGGAGTGGTGAGAGGGGACATCTTTGCCTTGTTCTTGATCTTAGTGGAAAAGCTTCTAGTTTCTCACCTTTAAGTATGATGTTAGCTACAGGTTTTATATAGATATTCTTTAGCAAGCTGAGGAAGCTCCCTTCTAGTCCTAGTTTACTCAGAGTTTTTGTTTTTTATCATGAATGGGCTTTGCATTTTGTCAAATAATTTTTCTGCATCTATTGATATGGTCACATGATTTTTCTTTTTTAGCCTGTTGATGTGATGGATTACATCTATTGATTTTTAAGTGTTGAACCAGCCTTGCATATTTGAAATAAATCCCATTTGGTGGTGGTATATAATTATTTTTATACATTGTTGATTCAATTTTGTTGAGGATTTTTGCACTTAGTGTTTATGGGAGACATTGGTCCATAATTTTGTTTTCTTTAAGGTCTTTGTCTAGATTTGGCATTAGAATAATGCTGGCCTCAGAGTGATTCAGAAGTATTCTTCTACCTACCAAAAGAAATTGTGGTGAATTAGTATAATTTTTTCCTTAAAGGCTTTGATAGAATTCATCAGTAAACCCATCTGAACTTTGTGCTTTCTATTTTGGAAGGTTATTATTTATTCAATTTATTTAATAGATATAGGCCTATTCAGAGAGTCTATTTCTTCTTATATGGATTTTGGCACGTTATATCTTTCAAATAATTGGTCCATTTTTTCTAAGTTATCAAATTTGTAGATACAGAGTTGTTCATAGTATTCCTTTTTAAAATCTTTTTAATGTCCATGGGATCTGTAGTGATCAGTTTCATTCTGATGTCAGTAATTTGTGTCTTCTGTCTTTTTTCTTAATCAGCCTCACTAGAGGCTTATCAATTTTATTAATCTTTTCAAAGAACCAGCTTTTCATTTCATTTATTTTCTTTACTGATTCCCTGTTTTCAATTTCGTTGATATCTGCTCTAATTCTTATTATTTATTTTCTTCAGCTTACTTTGGATTTAACTTGCTCTTCTTTTTCTAGTATTCTAAGGTGGAAACAATTCTAGATCTTTCTTCTTTTCTAAAATATGCATTCAATACTACATAATTTCTTTCTAAACACTGCTTTCACTGCATTCCACAAATGTTGATATGTTGTTTTCACTTTCATTGAATCGAAAGGGTTTTAGTTGTTGTTGTTGTTTTTGAGACAGGCGGTGGCACAATCATAGCTCACTGTGACTTCAATCTCCTGGGCTTAAGCAATCCTCTTGCCTTGGTCTCCCAAAGTGCTGGGATTATACGCATGAGTCACCATGCCGAGCCTCAAAATACTTTTTAATTTGTCTTGAAATTCCTTCTTTGACCCATGTATTTTTAGAAATGTGTTGTTTAATCTCTGTATATTTTGGGATTTTCTGTTTATATTTCTGTTGCTTTCAATTCCTTTGTAGACAGAGAGCAGACATTAAATGATTTCTAGTCTTCTAAATTTGTTAAGGGCTGTTTTATGGCCCAGAATATGTCTATCTTAGAGAATGTTCCATGTGAGCTTGAAAAGAGTGTGTTTTCTGTGGTTGTTGGATAAAGTAGTCTACAGATGTCCATTACATCCAGCTGATTGATGATGCTCTTGAATTCATCTATGTCTTTACTGGCTTTCTACCTGCTGAACCTGTCCATTTCTGATAGACGGATGTTGAAGTCTCTAATTATAAGAGTGGATTTAAATATGTCTTCTTGCAGCTTTATCAGTTTTGTCTCACCTAGTTTGATGCTCTTGTTAGGTGCACATGTGTTAAGGATTATTATACCTTCTTGGACAATTAACTCCTTTATCATTATGTAATGCCTTTATCACTGATAACTTTCCTTTTTTGAAGTCAACTGTGTTTGAAATTAATATAGCTACTTCTGCTTTCTTTTGATTAGTGTTAACAGGGTATATTTTTCTCCACCGATTTACTTTTAGTTTATATGTCTTATATTTAAAGTAGATTTCTTGTAGACATCCTATGGTTGGGTCTTGTTTTTTTCATCCACTCTGACAATCTCTGTCTTTTAATTGGTGCATTTATCATTGCTGTTCAAAGTGATTACTGATATATAGTAAGTTCTCACTTAATGTTGTTGACAGCCTCTTAGAAACTGAGACTTTAAGCAAGACAATGCATAACAAAACCAGTATTACTATAGGCTAACTGATATAAACAAGTTCCTATGGAAAAACACTACCAACTTTCTTTTTTCTCTTTTCTCTTCCTCTCTCTTTCTTTCTCTCTTTTTTTTTTTCAGGGTCTCACTCTGTTGCTGCAGCCTCAATCTTCTGGCCTCAAACAGTCTTCCCCTCTTAGCCTCCTGAATAGCTGGAACTACAGATGCACACCACCACATCTGGCTAATTTTTGTATTTTTTGTAGAGATGGGGTTTCGCCATGCTGCCCAGGCTGGTCACAAACTCCTGGGCTTAAACGATCCACCCACAATGGCCTCCCAAAGTGCTGGGATTAAAGGTGTGAGCCACTGCACCTGCCCCAAACTTCTAAATAAAGACTCAAAACACTTCTAACATTACAAACTGAAATAAATGCGGGCTATACATATATTTAAGAAAGATTAAGAAAAACAAGATAATTATTTACTCAATTTTTGGTGAACAAGTGAGCAATGGTGGTTGTAGTTGTGATGGGTTAAATCAAGGAATAAATATTTGCAAAGGGAACATTGTGAGAAGCACCTTCTACCACTATGCAGTTCAAAAACAAAGAATAACAAATATGGTGGGCTTGCTGACTGATTTCATACTGCATTTATTGTTGTGCATTTGTATAATTATCACATACTTTATGAATTTTTATTTTGCAATAATTTGTATCTGTTTATGTCTTCATTTTCCAATCCACTTACTGTGTAGTTCAGGGTCTCAGCTAGCTGGAACCTATCCCAGCAGCTCAGGTACCAACCCTGGACAGGATGCCATTCCATTGCAGGATACACATACACACCTCCAACCCACACTCACTCAGACAGGGACAATTTGGACCCTCCAATTAACCTAACATGCACGTCTTTGGGATGTTGTAGGAAACCAGAGTACCCAGAGAAAACCCAGGCAGACATAGGGAGAACATGCATACCCCATAGACACACAAACACACACACACACAGACACACACACACACACACAGAGTGGCCTTAGCAAGAAATTTATTTTTTTCATCAATATTACTATAAAACAATGTTGAACAAAACAACATTATTTGAGGATCTGCTGTAGTTGGATTAATATCCATGATAGTTGTTACTATTTTTCATTGATTGCCCTTGTTGTTCTTATTTTTGTCTTCCATTCATGGAAATATCCACACCGACATCTCTATAAACATGGAAATATCTACACCGCCATCTGTATAAACATGGAAATATCTACACCGCTATCTGTATAAACATGGAAATAACTACACCGTTATCTGTATAAACATGGAAATATCTACACCGCCATCTGTATCAACATGGAAATATCTAGAAAGCTATCTGCATAAACATGGAAATATCTACAACGCTATCTGCATAAACATGGAAATATCTACACCGCCATCTGTATAAACATGGAAATATCTATACCGCTATCTATATAAACATGGAAATATCTACAACGGCATCTCCATAAACATGGAAATATCTACAATGATATCTCTATAAACATGGAAATATCTACACCGCTAACTATATAAACATGGAAATATCTACACGGCTATGTGTAGAAACATGGAAATATCTACACCGCTATCTCTATAAACAAGGGAATATCTACACTGATATCTGTATAAACATGGAAATACCTACACCGCTATCTGTATAAACATGGAAATACCTACATCGCTATCTCTATAAACATGGAAATATTTACACTGTTATCTGTATAAACATGGAAATATCTACACCGCTATCTGTGTAAACATGGAAATATCTACACCGCTATCTGTATAAACATGGAAATATCTACACAGCTATCTCTATAAACATGGAAACATCTACACCGCTATCTGTATAAACATGGAAATATCTACACCATTATCTCTAGAAACATGGAAATATCTACACCGCTATCTGTATAAACATGGGAATATCTACATGACTATCTGTATAAACATGGAAATATCTACACCGCTCTCTCTATAAACATGGAAATATCTACACCGCTATCTGTATATACATGGAAATATCTACACCGCTATCTCTATAAACATAGAAATAACTACACCACTATCTGTATAAACGTGGAAATATCTACACCGCTATCTGTATAAACAAGGAAATATCTACACCGCTCTCTCTATAAACATGGAAATATCTACACCATTATCTGCATAAACATGGAAATATCTACAACGCTATATGAATTGACATGGAAATATCTGCATCACTATCTGTATAAACATGGAAATATCTACACTGATATCCGTGTAAACATGGAAATATCTACACTGCTATCTGTGTAAACATGGAAATATCTACACCGCTATCTCTATAAACATGGAAATATCTACACCGCTATCTGTTTAAAAATGGAAATATCTACACCGCTATCTATTTAAACATGGAAATATCTACACCGCTATCTGTTTAAAAATGGAAATATCTACACCGCTATCTATTTAAACATGGAAATACCTACACCGCTATCTCTATAAATATGGAAATATCTACACCGTTATCAGTATAAACATGGAAATATCTACACCGCTATCTGTATAAACATGGAAATAACTACAATGCTACCTGTATAAACATGGAAATATCGGCACCGCTATCTGTGTAAACATGGAAATATCTGGACCGCTATCTCTATAAACATGGAAATATCTTCACCGCTATCTGTATAAACGTGGAAATATCTTCACCGCCATCTCTATAAACATGGAAATATCTACACCGCTATCTGTATAAATGTGGAAATATCTACAACGCCATCTCTATAAACATGGAAATGCCTACACCACCATATCTATAAACATGGAAATATCTACACGGCCACCTCTATAAACATGGAAATATCTGCACCGCCACCTCTATATACATGGAAATATCTACACCGCCATCACTATAAACATGGAAATATCTACACTGCTACCTCTATAAACATGGAAATATCTCCACCGCTATCTGTATAAACATGGAAATATCTACACCGCTATCTGTATAAACATGGAAATATCTACACCGCCATCTCTATAAACATGGAAATATCTACACTGCCATGTGTATAAACATGGAAATATCTACAATGCTATCTGTGTAAACATGGAAATATCTACACCAATATCTGTATAAACATGGAAAAATCTACACCGCTATCTCTATAAACATGGAAGCATCTTCACCGCTCTCTGTATAAACATGGAAATATCTACACCACTATCTCTATTAACATGGAAATATCTAAACCTCTAACTCTATAAACATGGAAGTATATACACTGCTATCTGTATCAACATGGAAATATCTACACCACTATCTCTATAAACATGGAAATATCTACACTGCTATCTGTATAAACCTGGAAATATCTACACCGCTTTCAGTATAGTCATGGAAACATCTACACCGCTATCCCTATAAACATGGAAGTATCTTCACCGTTATCTGTATAAACATGGAAGTATCTACACCGCTATCTGTATAAACATGGAAATATATACGACGCTATCTCTATAAACAAGGAAATATCTACACCGCTATCTATATAAACAGGGAAATACCTACACGGCTATGTGTATAAACATGGAAAAATCTACTTTGCTATCTCCATAAACATGGAAATATCTACACCGCTGTCTGCATAAACATGGAAATAGCTTCACCGCTATGTGTATAAACATGGAAATATCTACACCGCTATCTCTATGAACATGTAAATATCTACACCGCTATCTGTATAAACATGGAAATATCTACACCTCCATCTCTATAAACATGGAAATATCTACACCGCTAACTGTAAAAAAGGGAAATATCTACACCGCTATCTGCATAAACATGGAAATATCTACAACGATGTCTATATAAACATGGAAATAACTACACCACTGTCTGTGTAAACATGGAAATATCTACACCAATATCTGTATAAACATGGAAATATCTACACCGCTATCTCTATAAACATGGAAATATCTACACCGCTATCTGTATAAACTTGGAAGTATCTACAGAGCTCTCTGTAAACATGGAAATATCTTCACCGCTATCTCCATAAACATGGAAATATCTACACCGCTATCTCTAAAAAGATGGAAACAGCTACACCGCTATCTATATAATCATGGAAATATCTACAACACTGTCTCTGTATACATGGAATTATCAACACCAATATCTGTATAAACATGGAAATATCGACCCTGCTATCTCTCTAAACATGGAATCATCTACACCGCTATCTGTATAAAGATGGAAATATCTACACCGCTATCTCAGTAAACATGGAAACATCTACAACGCTATCTGTATAAACATGGAAATATCTACACCACTATCTCTATAAACATGGAAATATCTACACCACTACCTTTGTAAACATGGGAAAATCTACACCGCTATCTGTATAAACATGGAAATATCTACACCGCTATCTGTGTAAACATGGGACTATCTCCACCGCTATCTGCATAAACATGTAAATATCTACACCGCTATCTGTATAAACACGGAAATATCTACACAGATATCTGTATAAACATGCAAATATCTTTAACAATATCTGTATAAATATGTAAATATATACACCGCTATCTGTATAAACACGGAAATATCTACACAGGTATCTGTATAAACATGGAAATATCTTCACCGCTATCTCTAGAAACATGGAAATATCTACACTGCTATCTCTATAAAGAGGGAAACAGCTACACGGCTATCTATATAAACATGGAAATATCTACACCACCGTCTGTGTAAAGGCGGAAATATCTACACCAATATCTGTATAAACGTGGAAATATCTACACCGTTATCTCTATAAACATTGAAACACCTACACCGCTATCTGTATAAACATGGAAATATCTACAACAATATCTGTGTAAACACGGAAATAGCTACACCGCTATCTGTGCAAAAATGGAAATAAGTGCACAGCTATCTGTATAAACATGGAAATATCTACACAGCTATCTGTGTAAACATGGAAATATGTACACCGCTATCTGTTTAAACCTGGAAACATCTACAGCGCTATCTCTCTAAATATGGAAATACCTACACCGTTATCTGTATAAACCTGGAAGTACATACACCACAATATGTATAAACATGAAAATATCTACACCGCCATCTCTATAAACATGTAAATATCTAGAGCGCCTTCTGTATAAACATGGAAATATCTACACAGCTATTTTTTATACTTGGAAATATCTACACCGCTATCTGAATAAACATGGAAATATCCACATCGCCATCTCTATCAACATGTAAATATCTACAGCGCCATCTGTATAAACATGGAAATATCTACACAGCTATTTTTTATACATGGAAAGATCTATATAGCTATCTGTATAAACTTGGAAATATCTAGAGCCCTATCTGTATAAACATGGAAATATCTACACTGCTATGTGTATAAACATGGAAATATCTTCACCGCTATCTGCATAAACATGGAAATATCTACACCACTATTGGTATAAACATGGAAATATCTACACCACTATCTGTATAAAAACGGAAATATCTATACCGATAACTGTGCAAACATGTAAATATCTACACCGTTATCTGTGTAAACATGGAAATATGTACACCGCAGTCTGTGTAAAGATGGAAATAACTACACCGCTATCTGTGTCAACATGGAAATATCTACACCGCTATCTCTGTAAACGTGGAAATATCTATACAGCTATCTCTATAAATATGGAAACATCTACACCATTATCTGCATAAACATGGAAATATCTACACCGCTATCTCTAAAACATGGAAATATCTACACCACTATCTGTATAAACATGGAAATATCTACACTGCTACCTCTATAAACATGGAAATATCTACACGGCTTTCTATATAAACATGGAAATATCAACACAACTATCTGCATAAACATGGAAATATCAACACTGCTATCGGTATAAACATGGAAATATCTACACCGCCATCTCTATAAACATGGAAATATCTACACCGCTACCTCTATTAACATGGAAATATCTACACCGCTGTCTGTATAAACATGGAAATATCTACACTGCTATCTCTAAAAACATGGAAATATCTACACCGCTGTCTCTATAAACATGGAAATATCTACACAGCAATCTTTATAAACGTGGAAGTATCTCCACCGCCATCTGTATAAATGTGGAAGTATCTACACGCTATCGGTATAAAGATGGAAATATCTACACTGCTATCTCTATAAACATGGAAATATCTACAACGCTAACTGTGTAAACATTGAAATATCTACACCAATATCTGTATAAACATATAAATATCTACACCGTTATCTCAATAAACATGGAAATATCTACACCGCTATCTGTATAAAGATGGAATCACCTACACCGCTATCTCTATAAACATGGAAATATCTACCCCGCTATCTGTGTAAACATGGAACTATCTACACCAATATCTGTATAAACATAGAAAAATCTACACTTGTAGCTCTATAAACATGGAAGCATCTCCACCTCTCTCTGTATAAACGTGGAATTATCTACACCGGTATCTCTATTAATATGGAAATATCTACACCGCTATCTGTGTATACATGGAAAAATCTACAACACTATCTGCATAAACAGGGAAGTATCTTCACAGCTATCTCTATAAACATGGAAATATGTACACCACTATCTGTATAAACATGCAAATGTCTACACCGTGATCTGCACAAACATGGAAATATCTATACCGCTACATCTATAAACATTGAAATACCTACTGCACTATATGCATAAACATGGAAATATCTACGCCGCTATATGTATAAACAAGGAAATACCTACACCGCTATCTCTATAAACATGGAAATATCTACACCGCTATCTCTATAAACATTGAAATATCTTCACCGCCATCTGTATAAAGATGGAAATATCTACACCGCTGTGCGTATAAACATGGAAATATCTACAACGCCATGTCTATAAACATGGACATATCTACACCACCATCTCTATAAACAGGGAAATATCTACACTGCTACCTGTATAAACATGGAATTATCTACACCGCTATCTGTATAAACAAGGAAATATCTGCACCGCCATCTCTATAAACATGGAAATATCTACATTGGCATTATCTGTATTAACATGGAAATATCTACTCCAGTATCTGTATAAACATGGAAATATCTACACCGCTATCTCTGCAAACATGGAAACATCTACACCACTATCTGCATAAACACGGAAATATCTACACCGCTATCTCTGCAAACATGGAAATATCGACACCGCCATCTCTATAAACATGGAAAGATCTACACCGCCATCTCTATAAACATGGCAATATCTACACAGCCACCTCGATAAACATGGAAATATCTACACCGACATCTCTATGAACATGGAAATATCTACACCGCTACGTCTATAAACCTGGAAATATGTACACCGCTATCTGTATAAACATGGAAATATCTACACTGCTATCTGTATAAACAAGGAAATATCTACAGCGCCATCCGTATGAAGATAGAAATAGCAACAACGCCATCTGTATAAACATGGAAATATCTACACCGCTATCCGTATAAACATGGAAATATGTACACCGGTATCTGTATAAAAATGGAAATATCTTCACCGCTATCTGTATAAACAAGGAAATATCTACGACACCATCTCTATAAACATGGAAATATCTACACTGTTATCGGTGTAAACATGGGAAAACCTACACCGCTATCTGTGTAAAAATGGGAAAATCTACACTGCTATCTGTGTAAACATGGAAATATCTCTACCGCTACCTGTATAAACATGGAAATATCTACACCACTATCTCTATTAACATGGAAATATCTACACCGATATCGGTGTAAACATGGGAATATCTACAACACTATCTGTATAAACAGGGAAATATCTACACAACTATCTCTATAAACATGGAAATATGTACACCACTATCTGTATGAACATTGAAATAACTACACCGCTATCTGTATAAACATGGAAATATCTACACCGCTATCTCTATAAACATGGATATATCTACACCGCTATCAGTATGAACATGGGAATCTCTACACCGCTATATGTATAAACAAGCAAATACATACACTGCTATCTTTATAAACATGGAAATATCTTCACCGCTATCTCTATAAACCTGGAAATAACTACACCGCTATCTCTATAAACATGAAAATATCTACACTGCCATCTGTAGGAACATGTAAATACCTACACCGCTATCTGTATAAACATGGAAATATCTACACCACCATCTGTATAAACATAGAAATATCTACACCGCTATCTGTATAAGCATGGAAATATCTACAACGCCATCTCTATAAGCATGGAAATATCTACTCCACCATCTCTATAAACATGGAAATATCTACACCGCTACCTGTATAAACACGGAAATATCTACACCGTTATCTCTGCAAACATGGAAATATCTACAACGCCATCTCTATAAACATGAGAATATCTACTCCGTCATCTCTATAAACATGGAAGTATCTACACTGCGACCTGTATAAACATGGAAATATCTACACCGACATCTCGATGAATATGGAAATATCTACACCGCTACCTCTAGAAAGATGGAAATATGTACTACGCCATCTGTATAAACCTGGAAATATCTGTACTGCTATCTGTACAAACAAGGAAATATCTACACCGCCATCTGTATAAAGATGGAAAGATCTCCGCCGCCATCTGTATAAACATGGAAATATCAACAACGCTATCCGTATAAACATGGAAATATATACACCACTATCTGTATAAAAATGGAAATATCTACCCCGCTACCTCTATAAACATGGAAATATCTACACCACAATATTTATAAACATGAAAATATATACACTGCTATCTGTATAAAGATGGAAATATCTACACCACTATCTCTATAAACATGGAAATATCTACACTGCATTCTGTATAAACATGGTAATATCTACACTGCTATCTCTATAAACATGGAAATATCTACACCGCTATCTGCATAAACGTGGAAATATCTACACAGCTATCTGTATAAACATGGAAATATATTGACCGCTATCTCTATAAACGTGGAAATATCTTCACCGCTATCTGTAAAAAGATGGAAACATCTACACAACTATCTCTGTAAACATGGAAATATCTACACCGCTATCTCTATAAACATGGAAATGTCTTCACCGCTATCTGTCTAAACCTGGAAATATCTACACCACTATCTGTATAAACATGGAAATATCTACATCGCCATCTCTATGAACATGGAAATATATACACTGCTACCTCTATAAACATGGAAATATGTACACCGCTATCCATATAAACGTGGAAATATCTACACGTCTATCTGCATAAACAAGGAAATATCTACAGCGCCATCTCTATAAACATGGAAATATCTACACTGCCTTCTGTATAAACATGGAAATATCTACACCGCTATCCATATAAACATGGAAATACCTACACCGCTATCTGTATAAACATGGTAATATCAATACCGCTATCTGTATAAACATGGAAGTATCTACACCGTTATCTGTATAAACTTGGAAATCTCTACACCGCCATCTGTATTAACATGGAAATATCTACACCGCCATCTGTATAAACATGGAAATATCTCCACCGCTATCTGTATAAACATGGAAATATCTCCACTGCTATCTGCATAAACATGGAAATATCTACACCGCTATCTGTATAAACATGGAAGTATCTACATCGCTACCTGTATAAACATGAAAATATCTCGATTTCTATCTGTATAAACATGGAAATGTCTACACCGCTATCTGTACAAATATGGAAATATCTAGACCCCTATCTGTATAAACATGGAAATGTCTACAATGATATCTGTGTAAACATGCAAATATCTACACAGTTATCTGTGTTAACATGGAAATATCTACATCGCTATCTGTGTAGAGATGGAAATATCTACACCGCAATCTGTGCAAAGATGGAAATTACTATACCGCTATCTCTATAAACATGGAAATATCTAGACCGCTATCTGTATAAACATGGAAATAACTAAACTGCTATGTCTATAAACATGGAAATATCTACACCGCATTCTGTATAAACGTGGAAATATCTACATAGTCATCTGCATAAAAATCTCTATATCTACACCACCATCTGAATAAACATGGAAATATCTACACTGCCATCTGTATAAACATGGAAATATCAACTCTGCCATCTGTATAATCATGGAAATATCCACACCGCCATGTGTATGAACATGGAAATATCTACACTGCCATCTGTAAAAACATGGAAATATCTACACAGTCATCTGTATAAACAAGGAAATAACTTCACCTCCATCAGTATCAACATGGAAATATCTACACTGCCGTCTGTATACACATGGAAATAACTACACAGCCATCAGTATAAAGATGGAAATATCTACACTGCTATCTCTATCAACATAGAAATACCTACACCGCTATCTGTATAAAGATGGAAATATCTACACCGGTATATGTATGAACATGGAAATGTCTACAACGCTATGTGTATAAACATGGAAAAATCTTCACCGCTATCTGTATAAACATGGAAATATCTCCACCGCTATCTGTATAAACATGGAAATATCTACACCACTATCTGTATAAACCTGAAAATATCTACACCGCTATCTGTATAAACATGGAAAGATCTGCACCGCTATCTGTATAAACTTGGAAATATCTACAACGCTATCTGCGTAAACATGGAAACATCTACACATCTATCTGTGTAAACATGGAAATATCTAAACCGCTATCTGTGTATTGATGGAAATTACTACACCGTAATCTGTGTAAACATGGAAATATCTACACCGCTATCTGTGTAAACATGGAAATATCTACATCGCTATCTGTATAAACATGGAAATTCCTACACCGCCATATGTATAAACATGGAAATATCTACACTGCCATCTGTATAAACATGGAAATATCTAAACAGCTAGCTGTATATACATGCAAATATCTACACAGCTATCTCTGTAAACATGGAATATCTGCACTGCTATCTGTATCAACATGGAAATATCTACACTGCCATCTGTATAAACATAGAAATCCCTACGAAGTCATCTGTATAAACATGGAAATATCTACACCTGCATCTGTATAAACTTGGAAATATCTACACTACCATCTGTATAAACATGGAAATATCTACACGGCTATCTCTATAAACTTGGAAATATCTGCACCGTCATCTGTATAAACATGGAAATACCTACACTATCATGTGTGTAAACATGGAAATATCTACACCATCATCTGCATAAACATGGATATATCTACACTGCCATCTGTATAAACATGGAAATATCTTCACAGCCATCTGTATAAACATGGAAATAGCTACACCGCTATCTGTATAAACATGGAAATAGTCACACCGCTATCTGTATAAGCATGTAAATATCTACCCCGCCATCTGTAAAAACGTGGAAATATCTACACAGTCATCTGTATAAAAATGGAAATATGTACATCTCCATCTGTATTAACATGGAAATATCTCCACCGCTATCTCTATAAACATGGAAATATCTACACCGCTATCTTTATAAACATGGAAATATCTACATCGCTACCTGTATAAACATGGAATCATCTCGACCGCTATCTGTATAAACATGGAAATATCTACACCGCTTTCTGTATAAACATGGAAACATCTACACCGCTATCTGCATTAACATGGAAATATCTACACCGCTATCTGTGTAAACATGCAAATATCTACACAGCAATCTGTGTAAACACGGAAATATCTAAACCGCTATCTGTATAAAGATCGAAATATCTACACCGCAGTCTGTGCAAAGATGGAAATATCTACACTGCTATCTGTTTAAACATGGAAATATCTACACCGCTATCTGTATAAACATGGAAATATCTACACTGCTATCTGTATGATTATGGAAATATCTACACCACCATCTGTATAAACATGGAAATATCTACACCGCCGTCTGTATAAACATTGAAATATCTACACCGCTATCTGTATAAACATGGAAATATCTACACAGTCAACTGTATAAACATGGAAATATCTACATCTCCATCAGTATAAACATGGAATTATGTACACTGCCATCTGTATACACATGGAAATATCTACACCGCCATCAGTGTAAACATGGAAATATCTACACCGCTATCTCTATAAACATGGAAATACCTACACCGCTATCTGTATAAACATGGAAATATCTACATCGCCATCTGTATAAACATGGAAATATCTACACCTCTATCTGTATAAACATGGAAATATCTACATCGCTATCTGTATAAACGTGGAATTACCTCCACTGCTTTCTGTGTAAACATGGAAATATCTACACCGTTATATGTATCAACATGGAAATATCTACACCGCTCTTTGTACAAACATGCAAATATCTACAACGCTATCTGTGTAAACATGGAAATATCTAGACAGCTACCTGTGTAAACATGGAAATATATACACCGCTATCTGTGTACAGGTGGAAATATCTACACAGTAGTCGGTGCAAAGATGGAAATACCTACACCGGTATCTCTGTAGACGTGGAAATATAGACACTCCTATCTGTATAAACATGGAAATATCTACACCGCCCTCTGTATAAACTTGGAAATATCTACACGGCCATCTGTAGAAACATGGAAATATCTTCACCAGTATCTGTATATATATGGAAATATCTACACGGCTATCTCTATAAACATGGAAATATCTGCACCGCTGTCTGTAAAAACGGAAATATATACACCGCTATCTCAATAAACATGGAAATATCTACACCACCATCTGTAAAAACCTGGAAATAACAACAGAGCTATCTGTATAAACATGGAAATATCTACAGCGTTATCTGTATAAACATGGAAATATCTAAACCGCTATCTGAATAAATATGGAAATATCTACATCGCAATCTCTATAAACATGGAAATATCTACACCACAATCTGTATAAACATGGAAATATCTACACCGCTATCTCTATAAACATGGAAATATCTACAACACCATCTGTATAAACATGGAAATATCTACACCGCTATCTCTATAAACATGGAAATATCTACAACACCATCTGTATAAACATGGAAATATCTACACAGCTATCTGTATAAGCATGGAAATATCTACATCGCTATCTGTTTTAACATGGAAATATCTCCACCGCTGTCTGTATAAACATGGAAATATCTACAGCACTATGTGTATAAACATGGAAATAGCTACCGCACTATGTGTATAAACATGGAAATAGCTACCGCACTATGTGTATAAACATGGAAATATCTACAACACTATCTCTGGAAACATGGAAATATCTACACCGCCATCTGTATAAACATGGAAATATCAACACCGCTATCTGTATGAACATGGAAATATCTCTTCCGCTATCAGTATAAAGATAAAAATAACTGCATCGCTATCAGTATAAACATGGAAATATCTACAACGCTATCTATATAAACGTGGAAATATCTACACTATCATCTGTATAAACATGGAAATATCTGCACAGCCATCTCTATATACATGGAAATATCTACACCGCCTTGAGTATAAACATGGAAATATCTCCACCGCTATCTGTATAAACATGGAAATATCTCCACCGCTATCTGTATAAACATGGAAATATCTCCACCGCTATCTGTATAAACATGGAAATATCTACAACGCTATCTGTGTAAACATGCAAATATCTACACAGCTATCTGTGTAAAGATCGAAATATCTACACTGGAATCGGTGCAAAGTGGGAAATAGCTACACCGCTGTCTTTATAAGCATGGAAATATCTACACCGCCATCTGTATACACACCGAAATATCTGCACCGCCATCTGTATAAATATGGAATTATCTACACCGCTATCTGTACAAATATGGAAATATTTACACCGCTATCTGTATAAACATGGAAAATTTACACTGCTATCTGTATAAACATGGAAATAACTACAAGGCCATCTGCATAAACATGGATATATCTACACCGATATCTGTATAAATATGGAAATATCTGCATCGCTATCTCTATAAACATGGAAATATCCACACCAGTATCTGTATAAACTTGGAAATATCTACACCGCTATCTCTATAAACATGGAAATATCCACACCGCTATCTGTATAAACATGGAAATATCTACACCGCTATCAGTATAAATATGGAAATATCTACATCGATATCTGTATAAACATGGAAATATCTGCACCGCTATCTGTATAAACATGGAAATATATAAAATGCTATCTGTGCAAACATGAAAATATCTACACAGTTATCTGTGTAAAGATGGAAATATCTACACCGCAATAGGTGCATAGATGGAAATATCTACACCACTATCTCTGTAAACATGGAAATATCTACACCGCTATCTGTATAAACATGGAAATATCTACACCGCCATCTGTATAAACATGGAAATAACTACACCGCTATCTGTATATACATGGAAATATCTACAACGCCATCTGCATAAACATGGAAATATCTACACCGCTTTTGTACAAACATGGAAATATCTACATCGCTATCTGTATTAACATGGAAATATCCCCACCGCTATGTGTATAAACGTGGAAATATCTACAACGCTATCTGTGTAAACATGCAAATATCTACAGAGCTATCTGTTTAAAGACGGAAATATCTACAACACTATCTGTGTAAAGATGGAAATATCTACACCACAATTTGTGCAAAGATGGAAATATGAACACCGTTATCTGTAGAAATATGGAAATGTCTACATCACTATCTCTATAAACATGGAAATATCTACAGCACTATCAGTATAAACATGGAAATATCTACACCACTATCTCCAGAAACATGGAAATATCTACACCGCCATCTGCATAAACTTGGAAATATCTCCATCGCTATCTGTACAAACATGGAAATATCTACATCGCTATCTGTATAAACATGGAAATATCTACAACGCTATCTGTATAAACATGGAAATATCTACACTACAATCTGTATAAACATGGAAATATCTACACAGCCATCTCTATATACATGGAAATATCTACACCGCCATCTGTAAAAACATGGAAATATCAACACCGCTATCTGTATAAACATGGAAATATCTACATCGCTATCTGTATAAACATGGAAATATCGCCACTGTTATCTGTATGAACATGGAAATATCTGCATCGCTATCTGTATAAACATGGAAGTATCCGCACCGCTATCTGTATAAACATGGAAATATCTACACTACCATCTGTACAAACATGGAAATATCTCCACCGCTATCTGTATAAACATGGAAATATCTACACCACTATCTGTATAAACATGGAAATATCTACACCGCTATCTCTAGAAACATGGAAATATCTACAACGCCATATGTATAAACATGGAAATATCTACACCGCAATCTGTATAAACATGGAAATATCTACATCGCTATCTGTATAAACATGGAAATATCTCCACCGCTATCTGTATAAACATGGAAATATCTACAACGCTATCTGTGTAAACATGCAAATACCTACACAGCTGTCTGTGTAAAGATGCAAATATCAACACCGCTATCTGTGTAAAGATGGAAATACCTACACCGCAATCTGTGCATATATGGAAGTATCTACACTGCTATCTGTATAAATATGGAAATATCTACATCACTATCTCTATAAACATGGAAATATCTACAGCGCTATGTGTATAAACATGGAAATATCTACCACACTATGTGTATAAACCTGGAAATATCTACAACACTATCTCTGGAAAAATGGAAATATCTACACCACCATCTGTATAAACATGGAAATATCTACACCTCTATTTGTATAAACATGGAAATATCTCTTCTGCTATCAGTATAAACATATAAATATCTACATCGCTATCTGTATAAACATGGAAATATCTACACCGCTATCTGTATAAACATGGAAATATCTACACTACCATCTGTATAAACATGGAAAAATCTACACAGCCATCTCTATATACATGGAAATATCTACACCGCCATGTGTATAAACATGGAAATATCTCCACCGCTATCTGTAGAAACATGGAAATATCTCCTCAGCTATCTGTATAAACATGGAAATAGATACACCGCTATCTGTATAAATATGGAAATATCTACATCACAGTCTCTTTAAACATGGAAGTATCTACAACGCTATCTGTATAAACATGGAAATATTTACACCACTATCTCTAGAAACATGGAAATATCTACACAGCCATCTGTATAAAAATGGAAATATCTACACCGCTATCTGTATAAACACGGAAATATCTTCATCGCTATCTGTATAAAGATGGAAATAACTCCACCGCTACCTGTATAAACATGGAAATATCTGCAATGTTATCTGTGTAAACATGCAAATATCTACACAGCTATCTGTGTAAAAATGGAAATATCTACACCGCTATCTGTGTAAAGATGGAAATATCTACACCGCTATCAGTGTAAAGATGGAAATATCTACACCGCAATCGGTGCAAAGATGGAAATATCTACACCGCTATCTCTGTAAACATGGAAATATCTACACCGCTATCTGTTTACACATGTAATCATCTATAGCGCCATCAGTATAAACATGGAAATAACTACACCGCCATCTGCATAAACATGGAAATATCTACACCGCCATCTGTATAAACATGGAAATATCTACACCGGTATATGTATAAATATGGAAATGTCTACACCGCTATCTTTATAAACATGGAAGTATCTACACCGGTATCTGTGTAAACATGGTAATATCTACAACGCTATCTATATAAACATGGAAATATCTACAGTGCCCTATATATAAACATGGAAATATCTACACAGCCATCACTATATACATGGAAATATCTACACCGCCATCTGTATAAACATGGAAATATCTCCACCGCTATCTGTATAAACACGGAAATATCTCCACCGCTATCTGTATAAACATGGAAATATGTACACCGCTGTCTGTATAAACATGGAAATATCAACACCGTTATCTGTATAAACATGGAAATATCTACAGCGCTATCTGTATAAACATGGAAATATCTACATCGCTATCTTTATAAACATGGAAATATCTCCACCGCAATCTGTATAAACAGGGAAATATCTACACCGCTATCTGTATAAAACTGGAAGTAACTAAACCGCTATCTCTATAAACATGGAAATATCTACACCGCCATCGGCATAAACATCTAAATATCTACACCACCATCTGTATAAACATGGAAACACCTGCACCGCCATCTGTATAAACATGGAAATATCAGCACCGCCATCTGTATAATGATGGAAGTATCCTCACCGCTATCTGTATAGAAATGGAAATATCTACACCGCAATCTGCGCATAGATGGAAATATCTACACTGCTACCTGTATAAATATGGAAATATCTACATCACTATCTCTATAAACATGGAAATATCTACAGCACTATGTGTATAAACATGGAAATATCTACCGCACTATGTGTATAAACTTGTAAATATCTACAACACTATCTCTGGAAACATGGAAATATCTACACTGCCATCTGTATGAACATGGAAATATCTACACCGCTATCTGTATAAACATGGCAGTATCTCTTCCACTATCAGTATAAACATAGAAATATCTACATCGCTATCTGTATAAACATGGAAATATCTACACCGCTATCTGTATAAACATGGAAATATCTACACTACCATCTGTATAAACATGGAAAAATCTACACAGCCATCCCTATATACATGGAAATATCTACACCGCCATGTGTATAAACATGGAAATATCTCCACCGCTATCTGTAGAAACATGGAATATCTCCACCGCTATCTGTATAAACATGGAAATATCTACAATGCTATCTGTGTAAACATGCAAATATCTACACAGCTATCTGTGTAAAGATGGAAATATCTACACTGCAATCGGTGCAAAGATGGAAATATCTACACCGCTATCTCTGTAAACATGGAAATATCTACAGCGCTATCTTTATAAGCATGGAAATATCTACACCACAATCTGTATAAACATGGAAATAACTACACCGCCATCTGTATAAACACGGAAATATCTGCACCGCCATCTGTATAAACATGGAAATATCTACACCGGTATGTGTACAAAGATGGAAATATCTACACCGCTATCTGTATAAACTTGGAAAATCTACACCGCTATCTGTATAAACATGGAAATATCTATACGGCCATCTGCATAAACATGGAAATATCTACACCGATATCTGTATAAATATGGAAATACCTGCATCACTATCTCTATAAACATGGAAATATCCACACCACTATCTGTATAAACATGGAAATATCTACACCGCTATCTGTATAAACATAGAAATATCTACACCGCCATCTGTATAAACATGGAAATATCTACACTGCTGTCTGTACAAATATGGAAATATCTACATCGCTATCTGTATAAAGATGGAAATATCTGCACCGCTATCTGTATAAACATGGAAATATTTACAATGCCATCTGTGTAAACATGCAAATATCTGCATAGCTATCTGTGTAAAGATGGAAATATCTACACCGCAATAGGTGCAAAGATAGAAATATCTACACCACTATCTCTGTAAACATGGAAATATCTACACCGCTGTCCGTATAAACATGGAAATATCTACACCGCCATCTGTATAAACATGTAAATAACTACACCGCTATCTGTATAAACATGGAAATATCTACAGCGCCATGTGTATAACCATGGAAATATCTACACCGCTATCTGTACATATATGGAAATATCTACACCGCTGTCTGTATAAACATGGAAATATCTACACCGCTATCTGTATAAACATGGAACTACCTACACCGCTTTCTGTATAAACATGGAAATATCTACACAGTCATCAGTATAAACATGAAAATATCTACACAGTCATCTCTATATACATGGAAATATCTACACCGCGATCTGTATGAACATGGAAATATCTCCACCGTTATCTGTACTAACATGGAATTATCTCCACCGCTTTCCTTATAAACATGGAAATATGTCCACCGCTATCTGTATAAACATGGAAATATCTCCTCAGCTATCTGTATAAACATGGAAATATATACACCGCTATATGTATAAATATGGAAATATCTATATCACTATCTCTTTAAACAAGGAAATATCTACAACGCTATCTGTATAAACACGGAAATATTTACACCACTATCTCTAGAAACATGGAAATATCTACACCGCTATCTGTATAAACATGGAAATATTTTCATCGCTATCTTTATAAAGATGGAAATATCTCCACCGCTATCTGTATAAAGATGGAAATATCTACAACGTTATCTGTGTAAACATGCAAATATCTACACAGCCATCTGCATAAACATGGAAATATCTACATTGCTATCTGCATAAAGATGGAAATACCTCCACCGCTATCTGCATAAACTTGGAAATATCTCCAACGCTATCTGTGCAAACATGCAAATATCTACACAGCTATCTGTAATCATGGAAATATCTACACCACTATATGCGTAAAGATGGAAATATCTACACCACAATCTGGGCAAAGATGGAAATATCTACACTGCTATCTCTGTAAACGTGGAAATATCTACACCACCATCTGTATAAACATGGGAAATCTACACCGCTATCTGTAGAAACATGGAAACATCTACACCGCTTTCTGCATAAACATGGAAATATCTCCACCGCTATCTGTATAAACATGGAAATATCTACGCTATCTGTGTTAACATGCAAATATCTACACAGCTATCGGTAAACATGAAAATATCTACACTGTGTAAAAATGGAAATATCTACACCGCAAACTGTGCAAAGATGGATAAATCTACACCGCTATCTGTGTAAACATGGAAATATCTACTCCGCTATCTGTATAAACATGGAAAATCTACACCGCTATCTGTAAACATGGAAATATCTATGCAGCCATCTATGTCAACATGGAAAGATCTACACCGCTATCTGTATAAATATGGAAATATCTACATCGCTATCTGTATAAACATGGAAATATCTACACCACTGTCAGTATAAACATGAAAATATCTACACCGCAATCTCTATAAACATGGAAATATCTACACCACCATCTGTATAAACATGGAAATATCTACACCACTATCTGTATAGACATGGAAATATCTACACCGCTCTCTGCATTAACATGCAAATATCTCCACCGCCATCTGTATAAACATGGAAATATCTACAATGCCATCTGAGTTAACATGCAAATATCTACACAGCTCTGTGTGTAAACATGGAAATACATACACCGATATCTGTGTAAAGATGGAAATATCTACACCGCAATCTGTGCAAAGATGGAAATATCTACACCGCTATCTGTATAAATATGGAAATATCTACATCGCTTTCTCTATAAACATGGAAATATCTACACCGATATCTCCATAAACATGGAAATATCTACACCGCCATCTGCATAAACATCTAAATATCTACACCGCCATCTGTATAAATATGGAAATACCTACACCGCCATCTGTATAAACATGGAAATATGAACACCGTCATCTGTATAGTCATGGAAATAACCACACCGCTATCTGTATAAAAATGGAAAGAACTACACAGTCATCTGTAAAAACATGGAAATATCTACACAGTCATCTGTATACACATGGAAATACCTACACCTCCATCACTATAAACATGGAAATATCTACACCGCCATCTCTATAAACATGGAAATACCTACACAGCTATCTGTATAAACATGGAAATATCTCCACCGCTATCAGTACATACATGGAAATATCTACAATGCAATCTGTGTAAACATTCAAATATCTACACAGTTATCTGTAAACATGGAAATATCTACACCGCAATCTGTTCAAAGATGGAAATAACTACACCGCTATCTGTGTAAGGATGGAAATATCTACACAGCCGTCTCCATATACATGGAAATATCTATACTGCCATCTGTATAAACATGGAAATATCTCCACCGCTATCTGTATAAAGATGGAAATACCTACACCGCTAACTTTAAAAACATGGAAATATCTACACCACCATCTGTATAAACATGGAAATATCTACACCGCTATCTGCATAAACATGGAAATATCTACATCGCTATCTGTATAAACATGGAAATATCTCCACCGCTATCTGTATAAACATGGAAATATCTACAATGCTATCTGTGTAAACATACAAGTATCTACACAGCTATCTGTGTAAACTTGGAAATATCTACACCGATATCTATGTAAACATGGAAATATCTACACCGCAATCTGTGCAAAGATGGAAATATCTACAATGCTATCTGTATAAATATGGAAATATCTACATTGCTATCTTTATACACATGGAAATATCTACACCACTATCTGAATATGATTATATATACAGATATGTATAAATAATCTGTATAAACAAGGAAATATGTACACCGCTATCTGTATAAACCTGGAAATAACTACACCGCTATCTCTGTAAACATGGAAATATCTACACCGCCATCTGCATAAACATCTAAATATCTACACTGCCATCTGTATAAACATGGAAATACCTATACCACCATCTGTATAAACATGAAAATATCAACAGCGCCATCTGTATAATCATGGAAATACCCACACTGCTATCTGTATAAAAATGGAAGTATCTACACCGCCATCTGTAAAAACATGGAAATATGTACACAGTCATCTGTAAAAACATGGAAATATCTACACCTTCATCATTATAAACATGGAAATATCTACACCGCCATTTCTCTATATATGGAAATACCTACACAGATCTCTGTATAATCATGGAAATATCTACACCGCTATCTCTATAAACATGGAAATATCTAAACCGCTATCTGTATAAACATGGAAATATCTACACAGCCATCTCTATATACACGGAAATATCTATACCGCCATTTCTATGAACAAGGAAATATCTCCACCGCTATCTGTATAAATATGGAAATATCTACAACGCTATCTCTACAAACATGGAAATATCTACACCACCATCTGTATAAACATGGAAATATCTACACCGCTATCTGTTTAAACATGGAAATATCTACATCGCTATCTGTATAAACATGGAAATATCTCCACCGCTATCTGTATATACATGGAAATATCTACAATGCTATCTGTGCAAACATGCAAATATCTACACAGCTAGCTGTGTAAACTTGGAAATATCTACACCAATATCTGTCTAAAGATGGAAACATCTACACCGCAATCTGTGCAAGGATGGAAATATCTATACCGCTATCTGTATAAATATCGAAATATCTATATCGCTATCTCTATAAACATGGAAATATCTACACCATTATCTGTATAATCATGGAAATATCCCCACCGCTGTCTCCATAAACATGGAAATATCTACGCCGCTATGTGTATATACATGGAAATATCTCCACCACTATCTGTATAAAGATGGAAATATCTACATCGCTATCTGTATAAACATGGAATATCTACATCGCTGTCTCTATAAATACGGAAATATCTACATCGATATCTCTATAAACATGGAAATATCTACACCACTATCTGTACAATCATTGAAATATCCCCACCGCTATCTCCATAAACATGGAAATATCTACACCGCCATCTGTATATACATGGAAATATCTACACCACTCTCTGAATAAACATGGAAATATCTACATCGGTACCTGTATAAAATGGAAATATCTCCACCGCTATCTGTATAAACATGGAAATATCTACAATGCTGTATGTGTAAACATGCAAACATGTACACCGCTATCTGTGTAAAGATGGAAATACCTACACAGCAATCTGTGCAAAGTTGGAAATATCTACACCGCTATCTCCGTAAACATGGAAATATCTACACCGCTATCTGTATAAACATGGAAATATCTACAATGCTATCTGTGTAAACATGCAAATATCTACACAGCTATCTGTGTAAATTTGGAAATATCTACACTGCAAACGGTGCAAATATGGAAATATCTACACCGCCATCTATATAAACGTGGAAATATCAACACCAGCTTCTACATAATCATGGAAATATCCACACCGCTATATGTGTAAAAATGGATATATCTACACCGACATCTGTAAAAACATGGAAATAACTACACAGTCATCTGTAGAAACATGGAAATATCTACACCTCCATCAGTATAAACCTGAAAATATCTACAATGCCATCTGTATAGACATGGAAATATCTACAGAGCCATCTGTATAAACATGGAAATATCTCCACCGCTATCTGTATAAACATGGAAATATCTACAACGCTATCTGTGTAAACATGCAAATATCTACACAGCTATCTGTGTAAACATGGAAATATCTACACTGCTATCTGTGTAAAGATGGAAATATCTACACCGCAATCTGTGCAAAGATGGAAATATCTACACCCCTATCTGTGTAAACTTGGAAATATCTACACCGCTATCTGTAAAACATGGAAAAACTACACTGCTATCTGTATAAACATGGAAATAGCTACACGGCCATCTGCATAAACATGGAAATATCTACACGGCTATCTGTATAAATATGGAAATATCTAAACCGCAATCTCTCTAAACATGGAAATATCTACACCTCTATCTGTATAAACATGGAAATGTCTACACCGCTATCTCTATAAACATGGAAATATCTGCAACGCCATCTGTATAAACATGGAAATATCTACAATGCTATCTGTGTAAACATGCAAATATCTACACTGCTATCTGTGTAAACATGGAAATATTTACACCGATATCTTTGTAAAGATGGAAATATCTACACCGCCATCTGTGCAAAGATGGAAATATCTACACTGCTGTCTATATAAATATGGAAATATCTACATCAATATCTGTATAAAGATGGACATATCTACACCACTATCTGTATAAAGATGGAAATATCCACACCACTATCTCTAGAATCATGGAAATATCTACACCGCCATCTGTATAAACATGGAAATGTCTACACCGATACCTGTATAAACATGGAAATACTACATCGCTGTCTGTATAAACATGGAAATACCTCCAACGCTATCTTTATAAACATGGAAATATCTGCAATGCTATCTGTGTAAACACGCAAATATCTACAACACTATCTGTGTAAAGATGGAAATATCTACACTGCAATCTTTGCAAATTTGGAAATATCTACACCGCTATCTCTGTAAACATGGAAATATCTACACCGCTATCTGTATAAACATGTAAATAACTACACCGCCATCCATATAAACATGGAAATAACTACACCGCCATCTGTATAAACATGGAAATATCTTCACCGCCATCTGCATAAACATGGAAATATCTACACCGCTACCTGTATAAATATGGAAATATCTGCACCGCTATCTCTATAAACATGGAAATATCTACACCGCTCTCTGTAGAAACCTGGAAATATCTACATTGCTATCTGTATAAACATGGAAATATCTACATTGCCATCTGTATAAACATGGATATATTTTCACAGCCATCTCTATATACATGGAAATATCTACACCACCATGTGTATAAACATGGAAATATCTCCACCGCTATCTGCATAAACATGGAAATATCTCCACCGCTATCTGTATAAACCTGGAAATATCTACACCGCTATCTCTATAAACATGGAAATGTCTACACCGCCATCTGCATAAACATCTAAATATCTACACCGCCTTCGGTATCAACATGGAAACACCTACACAGCCATCTGTATAAACATGGAAATATCAACACCGCTATCTGAATAAAAATGGAAATATCTACACCGCCAACTGCACAAACACCTAAATATCTACACTGCCATCTGTATGAACATGGAAGTACCTACTCCGCCATATGTATAAACATGGAAATATCAACACCGCCATCTGTATAATCATGGAAATATCCACACCGCTATCTGAATAAAAATGGAAATACCTACACCGCCATCTGTAAAAACATGGAAATATCTTCACAGTCATCTGTATAAACATGGAAATATTTACATCTTCCTCAGTATAAACATGGAAAAATCTAGAATGTCATCTGTATACACATGGAAATATCTACAGAGCCATCAGTATAAACATGGAAATATCTACCCCACCATCTGTATAAACATGGAAATACATACACAGCTATCTGTATAAACATGGAAATAACTACACTGCTATCTGTATGAACATAGAAATATCTACACCGCTATCTGTATAAACATGGAAATATCTACATCGCTATCTGCATAAACATGGAAATATCTCCACCACCATCTGTATAAACATGGAAATATCTAAAACGCTATCTGTGTAAACATGCAAATATCTATACAGCTACCTCTGTAAACATGGAAATATCTACACTGATATCTTTCTAAAGATGGAAATATCTACACCACTCTCTGTATAAATATGGAAATATCTACATCACTATCTCTATAAACATGGAAATATCTACACCACTATTTGTATAAACATTGAAATATCTACACGACTATCTCTAGTAACATGGAAATATCTACACCGCCATCTGTATAAACATGGAAATATCTACACCGCTATCTGTATAAAAATGGAAATATCTACATCGCTGTCTGTATAAACATGGAAATATCTGCACCACTATCTGTATAAACGTGGAAGTATCTACAATGCTATCTGTGTAAACATGCAAATATCTATACAGCTATCTGTGTAAAGATGGAAATATCTACACCGCTATCTGTGCAAGGATGGAAATATCTACACCGCTATCTCTGTAAACATGGAAATATCTACACCGCTATCTGTATAAACATGTAAATATCTACACCGCCATCTGTATAAACATGGAAATAACTACACCGACATCTGTATAAACATGGAAATATCTACACCGCCATCTGCATAAACATGGAAATATCTACACCGATATCTGTATAAATATGGAAATATCTACACCGCTATCTGTATAAACATGTAAATATCTACACCGCTATCTGTATAAACATGGAAATATCTACACTGCTATTTCTATAAACATGGAAATATCTACACCGCTATCTGTATAAACATGGAAACATCAACACCGCTATTTGTATAAACATAGATATTTCTACAGCTCTACCTGTATAAACATGGAAATATGTACATTGCTATCTGTATAAACATGGAAATGTCTCCACCGCTATCTGTATAAACATGGAAATATGTACACCGCTATCTGTATAAACCTGGAAATAACTACACCGCTATCTCTATAAACATTGAAATATCTACACCGCCATCTGCATAAACATCTAAATACTCCGCCATCTGCATAAACATGGAAATACCTACACCGCCATCTGTATAAATATGGAAATATCAACTCCGCCATCTGCATAATCATGGAAATATCCACACCGCTATCTGTATAACAATGGAAATATCTACACCGCCATTTGTAAAAACATGGAAATATCTATACAGTCATCTGTATAAACATGGAATATCTTCACCTCCATCAGTATAAACATGGAATTATCTTCAATGCCATCTGTATACACATGGAAATGTCTACAGAGCCATCAGTATAAACCTGGAAATATCTACTCCGCCATCTCTATAAACCTAGAAATAGCTACACAGCTATCAGTATAAACATGGAAATATCTACACCGCTATCTGTATAAACATGGAAATATCTACACCGCTATCTTTATAAACATGGAAATATCTACATTGCCATCTGCATAAACATGGAAATACCTCCACTGGTATCTGTATAAACATGGAAATATCTACAATGCTATCTGTGTAAACATGCAAATATCAAAAACAGCTATCTGTAGACATGGAAATGTCTACACCGCTATCTGTGTAAAGATGGAAATATGTTCACCCCAATCTGTGAAAAGATGGAAATATGTACACCGCTATGTGTGTAAGCATGGAAATAACGACACCGCTGTCTGTATAAACATGGAAATATCTACACTGCTATCTGTATAAACATGGAAATACCTCCACCGCTATATGTATAAACATTGAAATATCTACAACGCTATCTGTATAAACATGGAAATATCTACACCGCTATCTGTATGAAAATGGAAGTATCTGCAATGCTATCTGTGTAAACATGGAAATAACTACACAGCTGTATGTGTAAACAAGGAAATATGTACACCGCTATTTGTGTAAAGATGGAAATATCTACAACGCAATCTGTGCAAAGATGGAAATATCTACACCGCTATCTGTGTAAACATGGAAATATCTACACTGCTATTTGTAAAAATATGGAAATATCTACACAGTCATCTGTATAAACTTGGAAATATCTACAACTCCATCAGTATAAACATGGAAATATCTACACTGGTATCTGCATACACATGGAATTATCTACCCAGCCATCAGTGTAAACATGTAAATATCTACACCGCTATCTCTATAAACATGTAAAAACCAACACCGATATCTGTATAAACATGGAATTAGCTACACCACAATCTGTATAAACATGGAAATATCTACACCACCATCTGTATAAACTTGGAAATATCTACACCGCCATCTGTATAAAGATGGAAATTTCTACACCGCCATCTGTATAAACCTGGAAATATCTACACTGCCATCTGTATAAACATGGAAATATCTACACCGCTATCTGTATAAACATGGAAATATCTACACTGCCATGTGTAAACATGGAAATATCTACACCGCTATCTGTATAAACTTGAAAATATCTACAATGCCATTTCTGTAAAGATGGAAATATATGCACCTCTATCTGTATAAACATGGAAATATCTACACTGTCATGTGTATAAACATGGAAATATCTACACCGCTATCTGTATAAACATGAAAATATCTACAACGCCTTTTCTGTAAACATGGAAATATATGCACCTCTATCTGTATAATCATGGAAATATCTACACCGCTATCCGTATAAACATGGAAATACCTACACCGCTACCTCTATAAACTTGGAAATGCCTACACCGCTATCTGTATAAACATGGAAATTTCTACACCGCCATCTCTATAAACATGAAAATATCTACACTGCTATTTGTATAAACATGGTAATATCTACACCGCTATCTCTATATACTTGGAAATATCCACACGGCTATCTGTATAAACTTGGAAATGTCTACATCGCTACCTGTATAAACCTGGAAACTTCTACACTGCTATCTGTGTAAACATGGAAACATCTTCACCGCTATCTCTATAAACTTGGAAATAACTAAACCGCTATCCGTCTAAACATAGAAATATCTACACTGCTATATCTATAAAGTTGGAAATATCGACACCGCTATCTGTATAAACAATGAAATATCTACACCGCCGTCTCTGTAAACATGTAACTATCTACACAGCTCTCTGTATAAACACGTAAATATCTACACAGCTATCTCTATAATCATGGATATCCACACTGCCATCTCTGTAAACATGGAAATATCTGCACCTCTATCTGTATAAACATGGAAATATCTACAATGCTATCTATATAAACTTGGAAATATCTACACCGCTATAAATAGAAACTTGGAAATATCTACACCGCTATCCGTATAAACATGGAAACATCTAGAGCTCTATCAAACATGAAAATATCTACACCGCTATCCATTTAAACATGGAAATCTCTACACCGCTATCTATATAAACATGGAAATACCTACAACGCTATCTCTCTAAACATGGAAATATCTACACCGCTATCTATATAAACATGGAAATAACTGCAGGGCCATGTGTATAAACAAGAGAATATCTACACCGCTATCTCTATGAACATGGAAATATCTACACATCTATCTGTATAAACATGGAAATATCTACACCGCCATCTGTAGGAACATGGAAATATCGACACCGCTGTCTCTATAAACATGCAAATATCTACAGAGCCATCCATGTAAACATGGAAATATCTCCACCTCTATCTGTATAACCATGGAAATATCTACACCGCTATCTGTATAAACTTGGAAATATCTAAACCACTATCTGTATAAACATGGAAATATCTACTCCGTTATCTCTATAAACATGGAAATATCTACACCACTATTTGTATAAACATGGAAATATCTACACCGCTATCATTACACACGGAAATATCTACACTGCTATCTGTATAAACATGGAAATATCTACACCAGTATCTCTATTAACTTGGAAATATCGACACCGCTATCTGTATAAACAAGGAACTATCTACACCGCCATCTCTATACACATGGAAATATCTACACCGCTGTTTGTATAAACATGGAAATATATACACTGCTATCTCTATAAACGTGGAAATATCTACACCGCTATCTGTATAGCGATGGAAACATCTATACCGCTATCTCTATAAACACGGAAATGTCTACACCGCTATCTCTATAATCATGGAAATATCTACACCGCTATGTTTATAAACTTGGAAATATCTAAAACCGCTATCCATATAACCATGGAAATATCTACACCGCTATCTCTATGAACATGGAAATATCTACACCGTTATCTCCATAAACATGGAAATAACTACACCGCTGTCTGTATAAACATGGAAATAACTACACTGGTATCTGTGTAAGCATGGAAATATCTATACCGTTATGTGTATTAATATGGAAATTTCTACACCGCTATCTCTACAAACATGGAAATATCAACACCGCTATCTCAATACACAGCGAAATATCTACACTGCTATCTCTTTAAACATGGAAATATCTACACCGCTATCTGTATAAACGTGGAAATACCTACACCGCTATCTCTGTAAACATGGAAATATCTACACCGCTATATCTATAAACATGGAAATATCAACACCGCTATCACTTTTAACATGTAAACATTTATACCTCTATCTGTATCATCATGGAAATATCTATACCACTATCAGTATAAACAAGGAAATATCTACACCGCTATCTCTATAAACATGGAAATATGTACACCGCTATCTCTATAAACATGGAAATTTCTACACCGCTGTCTCTATAAACGTGGAAATATCTACACCGCTATCTGTGTAAACATGGAAATATCTACACCGCCATGTGTAGGAACATGGAAATATCTACAACGCTATCTATATTAACATGGAAATATCTACACCGCTATCTGTAAAAACATGGAAATATCTACACCGCTATCTGTATAAACAGGGAAATATCTACAACACTATCTGTGTAAACCTATGTAACCCTATGTGAACCTGTGTAACCCTAACCCTAACCCGAATCCGAAGATGAACCCTAACCCTGTCCCTAACCCGAATCCTAACCCTAACTAGAACCCTAACTCGAACCCGAACCCGAACCCTAACCCTAACCCGAACTCGAACCCTAACCCTAACCCGAACCCGAACCCTAACCCTTACCCCTAACCCCTAACCCTAACCCCAACCCCAACCCTAACCCTATCCGTAACGCAAGCACTTAGGGTAATCCAAGCACTGTAATCCAAGCACTGTATTCCAAGCACTTAGGGAAGCCAAGGTGGATGGATCATGAAGTCAGGAGTTGAAGACCAGCCCGCTCAACATGGTGAAACCCCATCTCTACTAAAAATAAAAAATTAGCCAGGCCTGCTGGTGGATGCCTGTAGTCCCAGCTACTCGGGAGGCTAAGGCAGGAGAATCGCTTGAACCCAGGAGGTGGAGGTTGCAGGGAGCCAAGATCGCACCCCTGCACTCCAGCCTGGGCGACAGAGTGAGATTCCATCTCAAAAAATAAAAGAAAATAAAATAAAAAATAAAAGTTTGATATATTCAGAATCAGGGAGGTCTGTTAGGTGCAGTTTTTTGAAAAATTCCTCAGCATTTTAGTGATCTGTATGGTCCCTCTATCTGTCAGGGTCCTAGCAGGAAATTGTTGCACTCTCAAAGGATTAAGCAGAAAGAGTTTAATGAAGGGTCTCTTTCCAGGGTTAAGGGAACTGCTAGGGTTTGGATATTTGACCACCCCAAACTCATGTTGAAATGTGATCCCCATTGTTGGAGGTGGGGCCTAATGGGAGGTGTTTTGGTCCTGAGTGTGGACCTCTCACGAATGTCTTGGTGCCATCCAAGTGAGTTCTTGCTCGCTCTTTTTTTTCTTTTTGAGATGTAGTTTCACTCTTGCTTCCCAGGTTGGAATGTAGTGGTGCGATCTTGTCTCACTGCAACATCCACCTCACGGGTTCAACCCATTCTCCTGTGTCAGCCTCCAGAGTAGCTAGGATTACAGGTGCCCACCACTATGCCCAGCTAATTTTTGGTATTTTTAGTAGAGACGGGGTTTCACCATGTTGGCCAGGCTGGTCTCAAACTCCTGACCTCAGGTGATCCACCTGCTTCGGCCTCCCAAAGTGCTGGGATTACAGGCGTGAGCCACCATGCCTACCTAGTTCTAGCTCCCTTAATTCCCACAAGAGCTGGTTGTTAACAAGAGCCTGGCACAAACCCCTCTCTCTCGCCACGTGATCTCTGCACATGCCAGCTTCCCTTCCCCTTCTGCCATGAGTGGAAACAGCCTAAAGCCCTCACCAGAAGCAAATGGTGGCACCATGCTTCTTGCACACCTTCAGAACTGTGAACCAAATAAATCTCTCTTCTTTAAAATTATTCAGCCTCTGGTATTCCTTTATAACAACACACACACACACACACACACACACACACAGACATGCAAAAGCAGACTAAAACAGGAACTAATTAGAAATAGTGATGCACTGAGGGATTGGCACCGAGGCTCCCCAACCGGAAATGAGGCCATGGATAGAAGGACACATTCATGTTATTTTTTTCTAATGGTTAAGTAATTATTTGCTCTTACTCTCAAAATTTCTGCCAAGGCCTCCCATGGGCCAAACTCAACTAGAATCTAGGAAGCAGAGAACCTGAGTGTTGCATTCAGCAGAAGTCAGCTTCCTAGGGAATCTTGCAGGAAGGGTGAAGGTAGAGAATCTGGTGGGGAAGCAAGCAAATGCCCATCACATGCACTTTCCTCCAACAGAGCGACTCAGATGCTATAAAACTTGCTAACGCAGTCTCAGGGTCTGATCACAGTAACATACAATCCAGGTTTTAATCATCAGAAATCACAGTCCTATTGTCTTCTGCACAGACCCAAACACACTTGGAGGTCATGTTCAATATGAATACCTCACAGAGATGGAAATTTACACACGAGAAGTACATCTGCAGAAAGCCAGCTGGCATGTCAACCATTCAAAAACTCAGGGTGTTCGGGATAAAGAAGACTCAGGAAGACAAGTATGAAGCATAATCTGTGACATTCCATGTGGCAGACGTTAGACACATACAAGACAGTTGTTGGAAAGCAGAATTTATCTTCATATAAACAACACTGAGCTAAATCTCAATATTTCAGATCTCTAGAACTATCCATCAGTGAAATGGATTGCAAATAGAAAGAGTAATACCATGTCACTTAAGAATACAATCATGGACGAGGCTGCCACCTGCTGTTGGGGGCCACTGCAGAAGAAATTCCAGAACACTGGACTGGAGAGCACCTCACTTTCCTTACAGCTCTAAGTTTCTGACTCAGTGACCTGATTCAGTACCATATACACAAAGACCCACTTACACAAATGACTGTTCTTCACACTAGGCCCATGGAGACAGGGATAAAATTCTGAATTTGCTCAGATACCTTCTCCGCTACTGACATCTAGGCATTACACAATTCATCTCTTCATATTTAACCTTTGAAGTTTGCTACTTCTCAGAGAGACTAATGAGTAGTGAGCAAATATCCTGAAGCTGAGAATGCTTCTACCTCCTCTCAAAACAATGGAATATTCATCAAAACACAGCAGTTCTGCACTTAACTTTAGGCCTTTTCTTACACCTTGTTTCTTGGCAGTAACTGTGGCCAGAATAGCTCTTTCCACAGATAAAGGACCTTTTGAAAGGATAGGGTCTCTAGATAGAAAAGCAAATGCCTCATTCCAGAAGGTCTTCAAGAAGAAAATGTTGTGGTGATAACAAACATAACTGATTATAATCTATTCTGTGAAAAAAAGCTTATGAAACAGTAGATGTGTGTATCTAGTACATAAGAGCTGAATGTCTATATATATATATAGATATATACACACACTCAAATAAATAATAGTTATCTCTAACTAGAGAAATTCTAGTTGCCTTATATTTTCTTCTTTTTCCTTACTATATTTTCTACAATAAACATGTGTTTTTAACAAGAAAAGTCTTTTCTGGTGTGCTTTTTAATTTTCTTTGTTTAAGTGAGAGTGAGGCTACATAACTACATGGCTAGGTAGACTTTTAGAAAACTTGGCTGCTCTAGAAAATTGACATATCCTGATTTCTTCCATAGCTTGGATCTTGACCTAGAGGGAAATATAAAAATGTTGACTTGAACCTGAGGGGTGCCACTTTCACTGCTGAAGTAGTTTCATGGATCATGAATTGGATAAATGACTTCAGCAACACGGGTGTTAAAAACAGAAAGCACAAGTGACCCACAACAGATGATGGAGAACAAAGAGCAAGCTGGGAAAAGCAGTGGCCTTTAATACAGAAAAGAAGAAGTATAGACACAATAAATATTAGGCAGACAGCAGTTCAGCAGTTTATACTATTAACTGTTGTTTAGGGGAATGGTACACCGACATGACCCTTGAGGTAGGTATATATAGGTAAATTCTATGTGTCCCTTGAAATAGGTGTATGACACAACTTCTGGCGTCTACATGGATTTGGTCACTCTAAAGTAGCCATGAGGCTTAAGATAGTTCAGCTGTTTGGGGATAAGTTAAATCATTTGTCATTGTCTTTCTGCAATTTGCATATCCTACAGTTATCATTGCCATTACTGAATGGCACAGAGAAAAATTCTGGTCTAAAGTGGTTCTCAAACCTGGTTGCTGGAGGGCCACCCTCAGTGATGATGATTTAATCTGTAGAAGAGTAGATCATTGATAATTTTATATATCTCCAGGTAATTTTAATATATAACTGCGGTGAGAATCATTGACATAATTGTAAGAGGATAATATTCAAGAAATGTGGAGATAAATAATTTTCTTCTCGACATTAAAAAAATCTAATAAAATGTTTTATCTTTTCCCCTAACTCAGGGTCACCAGCCTTCAAGCTTCAGTCTCTGTGTGTTCACAGGTGCTGTAAACACACACATCACTACTAATATCCCACTTCAGTGCTATTGCTGCTCCCAAAACTCCAGGTATTTTTAACCTTATAAACCTCCAGAATAATGAGACCACTGGGTTCAGTAAATTGCTTTGTTTTGAAGCAGTATTAGACATTAGACAAAGTGGGAGACTAGAAGATAAATCTGTCAATGACATGTCCTTTAAGACTACTTAGATTTTGTTGAATTTGTGGATCATTCCTTACTTGAGCAAATGGTAAATTAACTCTCTCTTTTCTCTCTCTCTCTAGCTGGCACACTTTTTCCAGTAGCCATTCTACTTGGTATGCTTACTTATCAGCTGTCCTCCAGGGGCCTCACATTAGATGTTTCTCTTGACTAACCAAACATGACACACAGCTGAAGTCAGAAAAACCAGATTGATAATTTCACTCAAACTATTTTCCTTCAGTCTAACAATTTACTGGAGTACACAATTGTGACTATTTTTAGCCATAGGAACTCATAGAAAGACCAACTTCATTAGACCTACAAAATCGAATTGTGTAATAGTATATGCAGTATGTGTAGGAATAAAAAGCATTTCTCAAATATGCAGTACTGGATTTTGCAAAAGCACCTTACACTTAGCTTTAAAGGAGTGGAAAACACAAAGATGAGTAACTGCACCTTTCAAAAGACTAGAGCTATACCAATAATACAAAGGTGTAAACAAATAATGATGAAATGACAAAGGCTGAGTGTTTTCTATTTGGAATCTATGTTGTTGAATTATTTATGTATATAATTTCATGCAATCTTCATGTTATGGGGGTGTTCTAATCCACTGTGACTCTGTCCTTAAATAAAAGGGAGATTTGGACATAGAGAGAGGCACACGGGGAGGATGCCATATGAGAATTGACACTGTGCTGTCACAAGCCAAGGAACTACTGGAAGGAGAGAAAGAGGACTGGAACAGTTCCTTCCTTAGCACCTTTTCAGGCAGCCTAGCCCTGCCAGCTTCTTGATCTGGACTTCTCACCTCTAGAATTGTGAGGCAATAAATCTCTGTTGCATAAGTTACCCAGTTTGTGGTACTTTATTACAGGAGCCCTAGGAAAATAATTCATTATATAATCTGCTAAGGTAGATATGATCATTGTCTCCAATTTCCATATGAAGAAACTATGCCTCAGGCATTGTGTCTGTTGTCCAAAATCATACATTCCTGACTCACTTCAATGAATTCTTCATTCAGCAAAAATTTTAAGGTACCTTAAAAAAATTATGTTAACTCTTAGGTCCTTGCTTTAAAGCTTCAATGGGCTTTTCCTTTGCAAAGAATAAAATCCTAATACTTAAGCATAGCTCTCTTTCCTGGCTATGTTTCTGACATCCTCTTGTACCATGCTCCTCCTTAATCATTCTGAGGTTACATCTTAAGTCCTTTCCCCTTGCCATTCCCACTTCTTGGAATACATTCCCATCAACTCTTCAAAGAACTGGCTTCTTTAAGTATTTGGTCTCAGTTCAAATGTCACTTCCCTGTAAAACTTCCTGGCCATCAAGCCTTCTTTACACACTCTATTTTATTTTTTCGTGGTTCCTATAACAACCTAATATATTCTCAATTGATTAACTGTTTTGCTGACTACTGCCTTCTATAAGAATGGAAAGAAAACGTGGCCAGGTGCAGTGGCTCACACCTGTAATCCCACCACTTCAGGTGGCTGAGGCAACATGGCAAAACCTTCTCTTCAAAAAATTTTTTAAAAGTTAGCTGGATGTTGTGGAGGCAAGAGGATCACTTGAGGATCACTTGAGTCCATGAGGTCAAGGCTGCAGTGAGTCATGTTTGCACCACTGCACTCTAGCCTAGGTGACAGAGCTAGTCCCTATCAAAAAAAAAAAAAGAATGGAGAGAATGCTACATGAGAGAAAGGATCTTATTTATCATGTTCACCTCCCAAGAGGTGAACATATCCCCCAAAGCCTGATAGAGAGAAGATGCTCATTAATATTTAATGCATGACCATGTGCAGACTTGGGAGGAAAAATATGCCTCAGCCTATCAAAATTGGATCCTTAATAAACAAGGATGCTTCTGTATCATTTTCCCACAACACCGAACAAGTGTGGCTCACTGTGGATGTTTAAGCAAATGCATTGTTTTTCCAGTTATATATCTGGTAGAGATGAGGCCATTGATAGGAAAGGGAAGACGATCTCCTTTTATTTTGATGACCCAGCATGGCTGAACACTCAGTGACTACCACTGCACTTTGTTGTACTTTCAGCATTAGAGATGCCAGCCCTGTAGGATATAAAACAGGAACATCTAGTCCTCAATTATATTCAGAATTACTCAAGTCTTAGAAGCACCACTTGTCTTTTTTCAAGGGAGAGAAATGCTCAAGTGATGGGCTGAAGTGAAGGGAGGGAGTCACTCACTTAAACGGTTCCCTTAGGCTGTGTGGATGCAAACAGCATTAGACAATGATGCTGACAGTGGGAAATGCACTGGAGACGATGATTGGCAAAGCCCTCCTTTTCTCCCCATCCACTATAGATACTGACAGCAAAGGGTTTGTCACAATGACACCCATACACTCCCAATATCACAGAAGAAGGAGGAATAAAAGGGTATGAGTGACTGAAGTTTAGAATAAATTAATAAATATTATGTCCCTCATCCATAGAAACCGCAAAGGTCTAGTAATGCTAAGGATATAACAAGAAAATAATACGAATATTTGCTTCCCCTTCCTAGTGTAATAGAGTAAGTTACAAATGGCTTCAGGAAGGGGAGAGAGGAAGAAGAGTGGATGAGATACGTAAGAGTGCCTGAGGGCTAATTTTATGAAAGCTTTGGGAAGTTTTAAGAAAAAGAAAAGCTATTTTTCAAGGTACATGTGTGTATGCGTGTGTGTGTGTGTGTGTGTGTGTGTGTGTGTGTGAAAGACAGAAGAAAGAGGGAGACCTAAGAAGACTATGAGACACTAAGAGAAAAATTAAGGTAAAAAAGACACACACTTAGAAAAACACACATAGGGAGGAGGGAGGAGGTTAAGACATTTTACTATGTGCTGTGAATGGAAACTAAAAACCATTTTTGATATATGCAATATATATACATATATACACACATATACATATGTATTTAAAGATTTAAATTACATTTTCTCTTTTTTTAGAGATATGGTTTCACTATGTCACTCTGCCCAGGCTGCAGTACAGTGGTTGTTCACAGTCATGATCATAGCACATTATAGCCTTGAACTCCTGGGCTCAAGCAACCCTCCTGTATTAGTCTCCCCAGTAGTTGGGATTACTAGCATATGCCACCATGTCCACCTTTATGCTTTTTAAAGGGAAAAACCATACTAAGAATGAGGCAGCTCAACTTAATAATAAAAACATTTCGCATGTAAAGAAATTTACAAAAGAAAAACAATCAACTCCATTAAAATTGGGCAAAGGGAATGAACAGACACTTTTCAAAAGAATACATGCATGCAGCCAACAAACATACAAAAAAAAAGTTCAACATCACTGATCATTAGAGAAATGCAAATCAAAACCATAATGAGATACCATCTCACACCAGTCAGAATAGCTATCATTAAAAAGTCAAAAAATAACAGATGCTAGTGAGGCTATGGAGAAAAGGGAATGCTTATACACTGTTGGTGGGTGTGCAAATCAGTTCAATCATTGTGCAAAGAATAGTGATTCCTCAAAGAGCTAAAAGCAGAGCTACCATTCGACCCAGTAATCCCACTACTGGGTATATACCCAGATGAATATAAGCCATTCTACCATAAAGACACATGCATACATATTTTCATTGCAGCACTGTTCACAATAGCAAAAGTATAGGATCAACCTAAATGCCCATCAATGACAGATTGGATAAGGAAAATGTGGTACATATACACCATGGAATACTATGCCGCCATTAAAAAATGATATCATGTCTTTTGCTGGAATATGGATGGACCTTCTATTATCCTTAGCAAACTAATGCAGGAACAGAAAACCAAATACAGCATACTCTCAGTTATAAGTGGGAGCTAAATGATGAGAACTAATGAACACAAAGAATAAAACAGACACTGGGGTCTACTTGAGGGTGGAGGGTGAGAAAAGGAAGAGAAGCAGAAAAGATAACTATTGGGTACTAGGTTTAATACCTGGGTGATGAAATAATCTGTACAATAACCCCCTGTGACACCAGTTTACCTATGTAACAAATGCCCCTAAACTTAAAATAAAAGTTAAAAAGAAAAGAAAATTAAAATCTCCTTATCATCTACCTGGTAATATGAAAAACACATATCTTTCATTCATTCCTTTCAACTGATGAGGAAACTGAGGCATCGGGAGTTAGTAAAAGTCCACATTGAGCTATGAGACCCACACCACTGGCTGGACGCAGTGGCTCACACCTGTAATCCCAGCACTTTGGGAGGCCGATGCTGGTGGATCACCTAAGGTCAGGAGTTCGGGACCAGGCTGGCCAACATGGTGAAACTCCCATCTCTACTAAAAATACAAAAATTAGCTGGGTGTGGTGGCAGGCACCTGTAATACCAGCTACTAGGGAGGCTGAGGCAGGAGAATCACTTGAACCCAGGAGGTGGAGTTTACAGTGAGCCAAAATCACGCCATTGCACTCCAGCCTGGGCAACAAGAGCAAGACTCTGTTGGGAAAAGAAAAAAAAAAAAAAAACACCACCATCATTTTGCAAGTGTTACCACTATTGTGTGTTAATATTGTAGAAGTATTCCTAATTATGATTCGTTTGTATTCCTAATTGTAATAGCTTTGTATTTGAAAAATTATTGATTCATACTCTATATGTTATTATTTTATATGCGATGACAACAGAATATATTATCATGCTCCTTTTGTGAATCTCATTCATAATATAAAGTATAAATTTGTGATTTTGCTTTAATTTGAAATATTAATTTCAAATATGTTATCACAATTTGATACAAACTATTGACAGTAAAACTGTGGATTAAGTAATGTCTTAGTAGATATTGGGAAAATTTGAAACTAGTAACATGGAGGACTATTGTCATTGTTTATTTCAAAGCCAGTTAAAATTCTGCAAAGCAGTGTAAATAAAAATAATTTCAAGAAATTTATAAAATACCGAGATTATGGTGTATAAACAACTTTAGATTCTTTGTTTAAGAAATTCTGCCAGTTTGTAATATATGCTTCATTCAAAGTAGCTAAGGGCTGTACCTGGCTAATAGTAGGCACCTAATATTTGTTGAAAAGGAATACTGAGTAGCTGGGACCTCCTGAGTAGCTGGGACCACACACATTTAACCTGTATTTATAAAATTACTGTTTAGAGAATAACATTTGATGGAATCATGCTTTTACTTTCTGCTTATGACTCAATTGTTTGTACTGACGTTAACATCCCAAATCCTTAGCATGGCCTACAAGGCCCTGAGCAATGCGGCACCTGCTGAAGCCTGCTGCCTCATTTAATAACTCTTTGTCTCTTTCCCAGATCCAGCCACTGTAACATTTTTTAGTTCCTGGACCAAGACAAGCTCTTCCCAGAACCTGACCTTTGTACCTGTTCTTTATTCCTGGAGTATTTTTCCCCGACAAATGACTTATCATCTATCATAAATCAGGTTAAATGGCACTAACTCAGGGAAGGCTTCCCTAACTGCCTCCCTTCTCCAACCAAATTAGGAACAATTATATGGCCACATAGTATCGAATCAAGTTTATAATTTTAAAATAATTGGGAGATTTTGTTGTTTAACACTTGTTTTCACTATAAGACTGTAATTACATGCAAGTAGGAACCATGCCTGTTTGTTCACTCCTGCCACAGTCAGAATAGTGCCTGGAATATGCAGTAAGGGCTGAACAAACACTAAATAAATGAACAAGTGAATAAATGGATATTGTCTCGTTTTTAGAACAGAGTACTAAATGGATCATGAACACTATCTGGTATGTCACGTAGGTAATTTACAAGGGCTACAATTTCAGCTCAGATTTACCTTTTCCTGGATACAGGTCTTGATAGGTCTCTTGATGTCATTTCACTTCAGATTCTTCTTTAGAAAACTTGGACAATAGCATTTGCTGTCTTGTCCAAATTGTTACTAAGAATCAGGAGAGATATCTGACATGAAATGACATTGGAAAACATTAAACACGATTGAAATAATGCTAGCCAATATGGTTATTATTAGAAACCAATTACATTTTCAACTTAAAAATAGTAATACTTATCGCAGACTCAAATGTGCTTATTCTAAAACAAGTAAATGTTTGCCTATGGTCTGAGATTCTAATCCATGGAGTTCATTCTAATCCACATTCAACACTATCATGTACCAGTGGGCCTCATAACCCACCTAGCCCTGTGATTTTTCAGGTTCACTTTTCTAAACTTGTGAATTAAATATTTATTTTCTTAGTTCAGAAGAGGAAAAAAACTCTTGTAATTGTTGCCCATTTCAGGAGAAATCTTGCATATGAGAACAAGAGATAAATATACACAACTGAGGGCTGTAGTTTAAACAAAATCTTGAGAATGTTTTTTGACCTTATACATTTGTGCTTTAGTATAACAAAATGATATAGACAAAGGTAACTTTTAATAGAACCAGTCACTAAATTTAAAAAATGACAAATTCTTCTGCTTAGCTAAGCAACAGAGAAGGTAAAATACTAATTCAATTCATCAATTTAAGCAATACTCATTAAGAGCCAAGTATGTGCTTACTGAATAAGCTGCTAAGGTTTGGTGGTTACAGAGTGTACGGTGAAATGATGTCTACATCACAGTCCAACATTCACAGAGTTTAAAAGCCTACCAAGAATCAAGACAGACACAAATACCTAACATAGACGTTTGTATGTGATAAGAGAGCCAGAGTACAATTTAGGAGAAAAAATTGTATGGAAGGAAGGTTCATTTCCATTAGACCAGAAAAGACAGCACATTTGAAGGCCTGAATAAGAAATATTCTGGATAAGATATTGTGGCTGCCACCAGAATGGCTCTTGATGATCTCTACCTCTTGGTATTTATACCCTTATATAATCTCTTTCCTATAGTATAAGCTGGTCCCAGGTACTTGTTTCTATTGAATGGAATAGAACAAAAGTAATGAGATGCCACTTCTGAGATTAGATTATAAGATACTGTGAATTTCATCTTGTGCCCTCTCCCTCTCTCTCTTTCTCTTGCTCTCTCATTTGAATGAAGCCAACTGGCATGCTGTCAGTGGCCCAGTGTAAGTCCTGTTACAAGAAATTGATGATTACCTGTAGCCAACCCTAAGTGAAGAACTGAGGTCCTCAGTCCTACAAATGGAGAGAAACTGAATCTAGCTAAGAACCATGTGAGTGAGCTGGGAAGAAGATCCACCCTCCGTTGAAACTTAAGATGACATATTGAGCAGACATACTGAGACACACTGAAAGTAAGAGAGCAGGAGGAAACAAAACCAGGGTCATACAAAGAACACAACTGATTTTGAGATTCTCACATAAGTATTACACCTTCAGTGAGCACGTGTACTAGAAATTTAAAAAATAAATAAAATAAACCTTCAAAGAGAGCTAGCAAATAAATTTCCCTATGGTCTCAGATCTGAGTGGAGAGAGAAAATGTTCCCTGTGGAGTTTATAGCCAGAATCCAGCTCTCAAACAGCTTTCAGCCTGAACTCACACAATCTGTGTGGCTTCCAAATATGAAAGCTGAGAATTTAATTCAAAGTGGTCTCAGGTTGATAGCAGTCCAAAATGCTAGGTAGGAAAAAAAATCCTCTCTGGACAAATAAATCATCAAAGCAAGCTCATAAGAGCAGGTTTCAAAGGTCATAAGCTTCTAACACACACACAAAAATCGCACACACAAAATGGGGGTAGCAGCAACATGGGTAGCGTATTCAAACTTGAAAAGACTTTAAATATTTGTATTATTAGATGTAGATTATGAAACACATATTTTAATGTGGTTAATGTTTTTAAGGAATCAAAACTATGAGTAAAGACCAAGAAAATTGTGCTGGATGGCCACTTCCACCATGGCTCCCCTCCTATTTAAGTCTGGGTACTGTGTCACCCGAAGTCTTCAGGCACATTGTTCCAGGTTTGGGTTTGCCTATGAAAGAAACTCATGAGAGCTGGAAGTGAGGAGTGAAGGAGGTCTTCACATAAAGCAGGCTTAAGGATTCGACATAGCAGGTGTGACAGATGTGATGGCTTGCAGAATTCTTTATGAGCTCCCACTGTCCATCTGGATAAGATTTACAGACCTTTCAGAAATTCCTATAAGCTTGGGTTCTGTGCCCACACTCTAGACTGTCAGGATAAGATCTCTGATATAAAACAGACCTCTTCTGATTTTGTCTAGCTGCTTTTCTAATATCTATTCACCAAGCTCTTCCAATAATAGCATAAGGCCCTAATTAATATTAAACTTTTATCATTATAATACTTAGGATGTCTTCTGTTTTCCTGATCAAATTCTGACTACTATTAAAATATAAAGAATTGTCCAGAAATAGATTTAAAAAATCACACATTGATCTTCTTTAAATGAAAATATAACAATTGTATGGACTAGGATGATTACAGTTGTTCAGTTCTGACTGTTATTTGAAGAAAAAAGCAATAAGAAGCCTCAGCAACTTAACAGAAGGAGCTGCCATTTACTAGGAGAAAAGATTGTGGATGAGAGTGTAGCAAAGGTCAGAATTCTGTGAAGCTTGAGATGTCTATTATAATGAATTATCTTTTATACTCACTACAATTTCCTAACAATTTTGGGGTTTATATTTTTGAAAGAGATATACCTATAATTTTCTTTCTTTGTACTATTGTTAGGTAACTTTAATGTGCAGATTATACTACAGTGAAAGTTGCCAATGACAAGGCAAAGTCTCTTACATCAGACCCAAAGCAAAGTGGAGCCGGGTCATGAAAAAGGGGATCTTGTGTGTGTGTCCACGATAAGCACTATCACAAGGACTTTCTATAAACTCACAAGAAATTTCTGCCCACCCAGAACACTCTGTTTGTCCAGCTCATCCTGTAGGTGTCTCTATAATAGGACCTATCATAAAAAATTCCTCAAGACTGCAGCATTTCAGATAAGCCACCCTCACAAGAACACTTGCCTAGCAATGGCTGTTTCTGCCAGTAACATAACACCAGCTCCTGCATCAGGCCCTGTGACCAATGATGTTTGTTTCAAAACGGCTTGCATAGACTTCTTTTTGTCTTTAAATATTTTCCTTACCTCAACCTCTTGGGATGCACCTATGATTGATCATAGCACAAATATCTCAGATTATAATCCTTGTTTATTTCCAAATAAATTTATTTCTTTGGAGATTCACATTTTCTGTTATTATACATTGACATTGTTATCATGAAATTGGTTGGGTGATGTGTCTTATTTTCTTGTCTCCAGAAGAATTTCTGTAACAGTGCAATTAAACGTTCTTTGCATGTTTGCTAGAACTCACCTGTAAAATTGTCTGAGCAACCAAAGCCTGGTTTTTGTGTTTAGTTTTTCTTTTGTGATTGGGGAGGGGGGTTTATCATGCTGATTCAAGGTGTGAAGGTAACATCATTTTGATTTTATACATCTTCTTCAGTCCATTTAAGCATGTTACATAGCGTTGTTTGTTCTTTTCATGATATTCTTTACAGTAGTCTCCTAAATGTTCCCTCTGCTTCTGCCATGAGCCCCTACAATCTATTTCAACTCAGAAGCTATAGAGTTTGTTTAAAACATGTAACATATTATGCCACCTTTCTTACTGTAAAACATCCCATGGTTTCTCGTAGTATTTATAGTAAAAGTGAAATTTTTATGATGGCTTTAGAAACATTTCCCATTAGGTGCCCAAGTGCTGGTCTGGTCTGATCTTCTCATCTTCCCTTGGGGGATTCTGTGGCAGTCACACTAGCCTCCTTGCTGCTCCACAAAAACTCCAGCATGATCCTACTTCAGGATATTTGCCATTGTTACTGCATCTGCCTGGAACCTTTTCTCCCATATAAACATAGAGATTGCTCTTGCCTGTCCTTCAAGTCTATTCTTAAATGTCCCATTCTCTGTGAAGCTTTCCTGCCCACCCTATTTAAATTACAGACTTCACTCCCAATTCCCCATCTACTTTAAGAGTCTTCATTTATCATTCCTTGACAAACTGTAAATATACATGTTCACTTTTTTATCATCTGTCTCCAAATACTGGAATGTTAAGTTCTGTAATGTCAGATATTTCTGTTTGGCTCACTGGTGTATTCTTAAAGCACATTACATACTAGGTATACTCAATGAATATTTGTTGAATAAATATCACATTGGGCTTATTCCAGAAATTCAAGCTTGTTTCAATAGTTAGAGCAATCTACAAATGTAATTCATTACATTAACTAATTAAAGGAGCTAAATCACATCACCACCACAATAATGCAGAAAAACACATTTGATACAACTCAATATTCAGGTCTGCCTAACAAACATCTCATGATACTAGGAAAAGAGGAAGGGATATATTATTTTCATGTATAAAACACTAACCATTGTAGCATGCCAATATACTCAAAATTCAATGAAATTCCTATCAACATCTTAGCATTCCTCTTTTTTTTTTTTTTTTTTTTTTGAGACGGAGTCTCGCTCTGTCGCCCAGGCTGGAGTGCAGTGGCGCGATCTCGGCTCGCATTCCTCTTAGTCCTCAACAAAGCATTTCTAAAATGTGTATAGAAGACCAAAGGGCCAAAAGAGTCAACTTCTGAAGAAGTGGAAAAAGAAAGTTGAGGAAATCTTAAAACATGTTATTGAGCTTAAAGTTGCAAAAATAAACTCATGTACCATAATTCATGAGTAGAAAAATAGACTAGTGGAATAACATAAAAATAAAAACAATGCTTACATAAAATGTTGTAACTGATTTGGATGTCATTAGAAATCAGTAAGTAAATAGATGGACAATGTAATGAAAGATGCTAGGCAAATAATGTGGTAGGGAGAATAATGGCCCTCAAAGATGCCCATGCCTAACCCTGGAACCTGTGAATATGTTACACTGAATGCAATAAAGGCTTATCAGATGTGATTAAGGATGCAAACCGAGATGGAGAGATCTTCCTGGGTTACCCAGATGGGCCTAGTCTAATCACATGAGTTCTTAAAAATGGAGAACCTTTCTTAGCTGAGTCCAGAGAGAGATGTGACAATGAAAGAATGGTCAGAGAAATGTGACATTGCCAGCTTTAAAAAGAGAGAGGAGAGGCAATGAGAAAAGGAATGCTGATGTTCTCTAGAAGATAGAAAAGGCCAGGATATGGATTCTACCCTAGCCACCATAAAGAAACATGCCTGTCGACAACTTCATTTTAGTTCACGAAAATTCATGCCTGATTTCTGACTTGAGTACACTGTAAGATGACAAGTTTGTGTTATTTTAGGTCACTTAGTTTGTAGAAATTTGTTACAGCAGTAATAGAACAAGTGGTTATCCATATGAGGCAAATTAGATTGGATACCTATCTCCAATAGAAATCAATTCAAGGTGAATTCCAGGAAAATACTTAAAACATTTAGATTAAAAATAAATGAGAATTTTTGTTACTTTTGGTAGGTCATAGAACCAAGAAAAACAAATATTAAGGAGGAAAAATCAACGTATGACTACATCAAAATATAAAGCTTCTCTATTTGGATGATATCATAAGGTGACAAATCATAAACTGTAATATTTGCAACATATATATGAGTGAATAAATATACATTTAGAATATATATGAACTCCCAAAAATCAATAGGAAAAATAAGACATAGAACAAGCAAAATGCATAAACAAAAGAAGGCAAAACAAAAATAATGACTCATAATTATATGAAAAGAAGCTCATCTTCATAGATGAGCAGATAAATGCAAATTAAAACCACCCTGAGATGCTTTTAACATCCGTGAGCCTGATAAAAGTTAGAGTCTAAAAGTAATAATTAACAAAGATGGGAAGTAACAGAAAATCTTGTCCATTACTGGTTAAAGTATAAACTGATACATTGTTAAAATTCATCAGACATGGACTCTTGACTCCGTTTTGCCTGGGCAGACCCAATTCAAGCATTTACAACAGCTATAACCTCCTCAAATCAAAAAGAGGAATCGGCATTATTGCTAAGTTCAAATAAGGTCTTGTTTTATTTCATTTTTATTTTTGAATGCAGCCATTCCTCCAGGTGCTATCATCAGGTAAGATTGTCAGTCCTGATTAGGTAAAGGTATTATTACAAAATGCAATTCTTAAAAATGCAGTGTCTAACTACACTTTTAATAAGCCTTTCCCCCTCCCCTATGTATTCTCCCTTAGACAACCCTTCTCAAATTTAAAATCACAGAAACTAAAATATGATGCCTAAAGAGAGCCTAGCGACTGCCCAGTCCTCTAATTTGATGAGTGGGAGTACTGAAGCCCAGAGGAGGTCAAGTAATTTGTTCCCAATTTCTTAGATAAGAAGAAAATGACCAGCTGGGAAATCCCACTCATGTCAAGGCAGAGGCACAGGGCCACAGACTGTGGTTGAATTGTGCCACACTCCTACATCCTTCTTTAGGAATCACAGAACATTCCTGTGTTGAGTCGGAGTCACTGGCTTCCCTTTCAGGCTGATTGAGTTCTGTCCTTACAGGCTGCGACAAGAAGTTTTGGTATTATGCTACACCAAGACCATTTGTCTAGTTCAAGAAATGAGCACAGTCCTTAGAGCCCAGCAACTTTCCCCATGTCCAGTAAATGTAGCTTCTCCATTAGAAGCTGTCAGAATGGAGCCTTCTGGCTCATCTTGATTTTGATTTGTGCAAGAATGAATGATTGTGCTAAGACAGCTTTCCTAGCTGATAGTGAGCAAAACTTTTTTCTCGTAATCTATAAAAAAATATTAAATTAGAAGCACAGAGTTTATTTCATGACTTTTATCTTCCTGCAATTTTCTTGTGGGCATAAATGATTTGTTTTTATCCTGCCTGCCGCCCCCCAATCCCTTTTCCAAGAGACTAAAAGAGTATCTAGTGCAAAGTAGAGACTCAAATATTTTTTAATAAACAGTGATCCCAGCCACCCAGTGCATGTTGCCAAATGCCAACCCCATAAATGATCAAACACATCATCTCATTCAGCCAATCAAAATCAAGTGTTACCTATTTTTTTAAGTTTTCATAGCCCTTGGGCATCTGCTTTCTCAGCATTTCCCAAACTTGAGTCATTCTCATCCTGCCTTCATAATTTTGCTCTGTCAATTACCTCTACTATTATTTATTTCATTTATTTTTAAATAGCCCCACTTTTGAAACTTAAATACATGCCTTTTAAAAGGAAGCTTTCTTACTACTATACATCAAAAGCCATTATTACTTGTTCTAAGTACTCATAACAACATGTTCACAACTATTAAAATTTACTAATGTGCATCCACATACTCTCTAAATTCATGGAGCATCTGCACACACTTTAAGAAACAATTCTGCGTTACTCACTCAATTTTCTTGACATCCTTCTGAGGCAGGACAAACCTTGGGCCCAAAGAATTGAGGCAGGAGTCCAAGCAAGTTGCCAGCCACATAAAGGCAAACCTTGGCTTGGAAGTCAGGACTACCAGCCCCTAGGTTATGGTTCATGCTCTTTCCTCTGCTCTCCAGAACCTCCAATCTCCAAGTGTAGTTAGCAGCCCAGATGCAGCAGCATCCTCTAGAGACTTGTTAAAAATGCAGAAGCTCAGGCTCCACCCCAGCCTATGCAGACTGAATCTGCATTTTAACAAGGTCCAGGTAATTCACGTGCACATTAAGTTTGAAAAGGCCTGGTCTAGATCAGCAGTTCTCTAACTTAGCAGCACATTAGAACCATCTGTAGAGACTTTAAAAATACCAGTGCCTGGGCTTCACCTCCCAGAGAATCTGATTTAAGTGTCTGGGGTTTGCCCTGAGTCTAGGTATTTTTAAAAACTCCTCAGCTTATACAAAGCTGGCAGGGCCGGGCACAGTGGCTCATGCCTATAATCCCAGCACTTTGTGAGGCCAAAGTGGGCAGATTGCTTGAGTCCAGGAGTTTGAGACCAGCCTGGGCTAAAACCCCATCCCTACAAAAAAAAATACAAAAACTAGTTGGGCATGGTGGTGGCACATACCTGTAGTCCCGGCTACTCACGAGGCTGAGTCCTCGCTTGAACCCAGGAGGTCACGGTCTGGTCAACAGAGCAAGACCCTGTATCAAAACAAACAAACAAACTAACAAACAAAAAATGCTAGCAGCTTACCAGCTAGGGAGGCCTGTACAGCCAAGTTTTCCAAATGGGGCTACATTAGTTGTTCCAGAACTTTAGCTGCATCAAAACCACCTGGATGGCTTGTTCAGCTACAGAGGGTCTGGCCATGCCCCTAGAGTTTCCAGCTGAAGGTCTGGAATGAGGCCCGATGATTTGCATTTCTAACAATCTCCGGGTGATGCTGATGCTGTGGGTCCAGGGACCACATTTTGAGAATCTATGCTAAATGAACCGGACAAGATCAAAGCTCAAACTTATTCCAAGAACTTTTCAAGGCCCACCTGCAAGTTGTAGTGGAAGTAAGCATCTAAGGGTGCAAAAAAGTTTTACTGTAGACTAAGGCCTTTTACCTGATCTCTCAAATGTTCACATTTCTCTTATCAACCTAAATAACAAACAGAGAGAGGCTCTCCACAAGAAAAAGATATTCATTTGGAAACAGAGCCTTGCAATAGAAATAGGCAAGCCAGAGTAAACTATATCCATATTCACGGAGGTAAAGGAAGACAAAAGAAAAAATGAGGAAGATTATATGATCATTTGGAAATGATTATCCTTGGCTACAAAGATCAATAACAAAGGTGATGCCAGGCCCAGGTTGGACAGGCAGTTGTTGGGCAAATATCCTTCAGAAGCATTGTTGTGTGCAAAGTTGCAATGGGCTTTGTGCAAGATTGTGTTTTTTGCAGTCTTCTGTGATAAGTTTTTGTTATCAGGCATACAAGCCCAAGAATCCTTTTTTGCATGGCCTTCCCTGGCTCTATTTTTCAGGGTTTTTGTTAGGGGATGGGTATTTTTAACACTCTCAATATAAAAAATGCCATAAGGTAGGTACTCCAATTGCTTGTTTCGTCTTCATAAAATAACTTTTCCTCCCGAACAAAGTCTACACATAAATTGTAAAAATACCCTGGCATGCAGTCCCTGGAAAAGTTTGGAGTCATTCTCGCAGTTCCCACCCAGGTGGGCAAGCGTAGCCACCACAGATAAACACAAAGTAGGGGTGCCCGCTGGGGTTTGGCGGCAGGCAGTGGCCCTGGTTCTGATATTTGGCTGAAAACACAGCTCCTCTTTGTCACCCTCAGGAAGCCATCCCAAACCGCTCGAGGAGTCCTTGAAGCCAATGTTACCACTAGGACAGCAAGTGTGCCTGAAAGCTATTTGCCTTTGCAGCAGATTCATTAAGCCAGAACAAAGAGAAGACCGATGACTAAAAGATTTCTCTCCTTTTAAAAATCATGCTCTTTAACTCATAGCACATTTTCATTGTCCATCTGGGCAAAGCCGCTGTCTCATTTTGCTTTTTCCCTCGTCTGTGATGCTCACACACATCCTCCCTATCCCATCAGCAACCTCTCTAGTATGTTTGATATGTGCACTTAAACTTTCTATCTTGGCCGGGGGTGCGGTGGCTGTAATCTCAGCACTTTGGGAGATGGAGGTGGGTCTATCACTTGAGCCCAGGAGTTTGAGATCAGCCTGGGCAACATAGTAAGATTTCATTTTTACTAAAAATAAAAAACAAAAAAATTTAGCCAGGTATGGTGGCCTGTGCCTGTAATCCTAGCTACTCGGGAGGCTGAGGTGGGAGGATCACTTGGGCCTGGGAGGTCAAGACTGCAGTAAGCTGAGATGGCGCCACTGCACTCCAGGCTGGGCAACAGAGTGAGACCCTGTCACAAGAAAAAAAAGAAAAAGAAAAAACAACAATCTCTGTAGAAATAGGCAAGTTTGTTTGATATGCAAATGTGGCTTTAAGTTACATAATAACATTATATCAGTAAGCCCATTTTTTTCTTATAGTTGCACTCAACATCATGATTTTAAGACCTAGGCATGTTGCTTTATATTTTACCTCATGAGAAGTCACCTTTACACATCTGTTTCTCACACTGAAATCAACATGCTTTTGAGTCAGTATTTAGGACTGAGTGAGGCTGTTGGCTGGAGTTAATCTGACACCAGATGCATTTATCCCTCTTTAGGACTGTAACGAATTCCTTTCCGCTCTGTTCGCCCATGCTCACTAGTTGGCATCACAGGTGTCATCTTTGAAAAAGAAAAACATCTCATCCCTTGGTTTCCTGACAACCACCCCCACCCCCTGCCTTGGCTCTTTTTCATGGAATTTGCACCAAACAGCACAGAGACAAACATCTCTCTAACGTCTATGATTTATCCTTGCTTACACAAGATCACTCCAGCCTATAAAAAAGTATTTTTAAAAAATATGAAAAGTTACCCCAGTCTTGGATTACAGAGTTTCAGATAAAAATGAAAACATAGTAAAATTGCTTATCAGAGAGTTTCCTGTTCTTATTCGCCCTTACTCCTTTCGCAGATGTGAGTCATAAATCCACAACCAAATCCTCCCTCCTTCCAGGTCAACTCCTACTAACACCCATGAGGAGGGAATTTGGCTCATATAATAACACTTAATGAAAATGTATAATGTTCACATGTACATGAGAGATAAAAAGAATGCTTCTTCGGGTATGTTTCCAGCCCAATCTTTCAAAATACGTGAAGTATTTCTTAATCTACTATACCCTATAAATGATAAATATAAGATACTAAGATTTAAAATACTTTCAATAACACTTTCCTAGGCCTCCAGATGAGCACTACATAAGTTTATAATAAAATATTTAAAATAGCTACCATGTATTATGTGTTTATAATGTGCCAGGCACTGGAGTAATGTGTTTTCACATTTTAATCCTCATAAGCCAAAGACATAGATTTTTTATCTTCGTTTTGAAGTTGAAAGACCTAAGGCTCAGAGATAAAGTTTTTAAAAAATCTTTAATCCCTTTATACAAGATTAGCTCATTCTCACAAGCCAAAAATAAAACCCAAAACTCCCATATCTCCCCATATAAAAAAATACTCTTTAACTTCTTTCTCCCTCCAGAACCCCTCCTCCCTCTCCTTTCTATCTTCAGCCAACATCTGGAAGGTTCTGTCTACATTCACTCCTCCATGTTAACGCCTCCCTCTTCCCCTCCTTTCCTTGCAACCTGGTTGCCTCTCACAGCAGTGAAACAGAAAGCTGTTTCCTCAGCCCATAACCAACTGTAACTTTGAATCACTGTGCACCCTTGGCCGCGGCTGCCTCCTCCTTCAATTTAACTCCCTGCCTTGATCTGCCATCTCTGGCATGCTCTACTTACATTCACTCCTCCTCTTCATGTGTTTCTGGGCTGCTTTGCCAACTCTTCTTCCTCTGCTGCCCTCATACATCCAGGCAGAGGAGCACAGCTTCTGCCTTGGCCTCCTGCTTTAGTTCTAACTGGTGTCCCCTGAGCATCTCAAGCCCCCAGACTGGAGCCTGTGTCCTGGGGTTAATTCCCTTCCCCACCTATGGAGGCTTAGCTCCTGCCCACCAGTGGGGTTATCACAAGTGCCTGCCTTTTCCTCATACTCTGCCTCTTACAGGGTTTCTGTAGGCTGGCCATTTGTGAGTTGTGTGACCCTGGACCTCAGTGTCCTCCCATAGAAAACAAGGAGCATGAACTAGATTTATCTCTAGTGTCCTTTCTAGGTGTTTCTTTCTTTCTTCATTTTTAAACAAGATCTCACTGTCACCCAGGCTGGTGTGCAATGGCACTAACATGGCTCACTGCAGCCTCAACCTCCTGGGCTCAAATGATTCTCCTGCCTCAGCCTCCCAAGTAGCTGGGACCACCACTCCCAGCTAATTTTTTTATTCTTTGTAGAGATGGGGTTGCAATGTTTCCCAGGCTAGTCTCGAACTCCTGGGCTCCTAAGAATTTTAACATTTGAGTTTTCTTCCATCAAAGAGGTGGAGGAAAATATAACTTTATATAAACATGTATAAACCCTGCTTCCCACTTTAATTAAGCCATAAATTCCTGCGGCAGCTAGGGATGTGAAGAGGCAAGTGAGAAGAGGAAATGTGCATAAGACTCTCAGCAGCTTGGAAGTAAACAGGGAGGACTGAAGTGACCCTGTTGCTCCGAAGGTGGCTGTTCATTAGCCTCCTTCTGTCCTTAGACCCAGCTGGAGAATTGCACGCACTGGCTCCCAGGTTGCAGGGGATATCAGCAGCTCCAGCTCTTCCGATTGAAGGAGGCCATGTGGCTTTCCCTGGACTTTCTGCTTGAACAGTGAATCCCTGTAGGGCCTGGATCCATTGCCCTCTTCTCCTCCCACCCCACCCAAGCACTCTTCTTCATGAGTTTGCTTTCTCCTATCTTTTTTTCCTCCACTTTTCCTTCAGAAATTGTTGATTAAGCACCTGCTATGGGCCAGACATTTTTCTAGAGGAACACCTCAATGAGCAGACAGGTTCTTGTTCTCATAGATCTTCCATTTTAGAGAGAAAGCTGAGAAAGCTGAACGATAAACAAATAATACAGCAGGTGGTGAGGGGTGCTATAAAGAAGGATGAGCAGGGTAAGTGGGTGAGAAAATGTGCTACTTTGTCCTCTAGAGGCCAGGGAAAGCCTCTCTGTTTAGGTGACATTTGACAGAGATTTGAAGACACTGAAGGAGTGAGCCATTTGGATCTCTAGGGAAAGAGCATTCTTCCCCAGACAGAGAACAGCAAGTGCAAAGGCCATGATAAAGAAGGGAGCTTGGCCAGAGTGAGGGACACAAAGGCAGCCTACGGTGCATGCACGTCTTAAGAGATGAGGTTCCTGGTGCCCTTTGACTGCCTCAGAGATCCCGTGCTCACAACACACAGCCCCAATCATCCTAAAATACATCTATGCTATAGAAACTTTTCCCCAAATATCCTTGCATAATGATTTACCTTCTGGTATCCCACCCATGAAAGCAGAAATTTCCTGCTTTCTCCTAATAATTACTAATAATTCTCCTAATAATTACTAATCTGTCTCCTCCCCCAAAATGTAAGGCCAAGAAGAGCAGGGACTTGGCCTATTCATTCACTGCTCTATGTTCGGCTCCTATTTCACTGCTAAAAACCAAGTGGGCCCTCAATAAATATTTTTGTGAATTTATTTATTTATTTATTTTATTTTTTGAGATGGAATCTCTCTCTTCCACCCAGGCTGGAGTGCAGTGGTGCGATCTTGGCTCGCTGCAACCTCCGTCTCCTGGGTTCAAGGGATTTCTGGCTAATTTTTGTATTTTTAGTAGAAACAGGGTTTCACCATGTTGGCCAGGCTGGTCTCGAACTCCTGACCTCAAATGATCCAACCACCTTGGCCTCCCAAAATGCGGGGATTACAGGCGTGAGCCACCACACTTGGCCAGCCCTCAATAAATATTTATTTTCTAGGTGAAATGGGGAATCTAACTATGCTACATGGTAATAAGGCAGCTGACTTTCTTTGAAGCAGAAGACCTAATTCTAGATGTGGTGACATAAAAGCAATAAAGGAAGGACCTCTATAAATCACTCTTGGAGCTGAGCCTCAGCTCTCAAAGTGTTGGATTAGAACTAGTGATGGCAAAATCCTGTTACAGGCACAACAACTCACCCCCTCCCTTCCATGCCCACTAGACTCTCTAATGAAGCGTGGCTGTCTCTCTCTGGAAAAAACTACGGAATTCTTTCCACCCAGTGCTCCTAGCAGCCACAACCAAAGGGTCAGAGGTGACTCTTACAATGAACCCAATTTGCCATCCCTCAATTAGATGTTTAAGATTCCTTTCCACTTTAATATCCTGTGGTGCAAATCTAAGCAAGCCTGCTTGTTTGGCCACATGGAGGTACATGTTCCTGCAAAATCAACCCCAAGAAATCCTATTGCTCACAGGTAAGCAGGTAACCCCTGCTTCCATAGCAGAGGCAGTCACTAGTAGTACTTGCTTCAACTGGGACAAATATTTTTCACCCGGAAACTAATTCAAGGCTACCTTTTTCAGACTCCTTTGAAGGCTGCTAGAATTGGTCCCTTGAGTAAGCTGAGTGTTGTGGTGCCCCTCAGTTCCCATGCCATAGAAGTTCGAACCTCATTCATTAATACACTAGCCCTAAGGCTTGAAACAAGTCTGGCCTGGCTTGGAGTCTTTAGATCACTCTCTAGCTTCTGGCCAATAAGAATGAGCTTCTAGGCCAGGCATGGTGGCTCACGCCTGTAATCCCAGCACTTTGGGAGGCCGAGGCAAGTGGATCACTTGCATCCAGGAGTTCAAGACCAGTCTAGGCAACATAGTGAAACCCCATCTCTACAAAAAAATACAAAAAATTAACTGGGCGTGGTGGCACGGGCCTGTAGTCTCAACTATTCAGGAGGCTGAAGTGGGAGGATCGCTTGTGTGGGGAGGTCAAGGCTGCAATAAGCTGTGATGACACCACTGTACTCCAGCCTGCATGACAGACTAAGGCTGGAGTGCAGTCTCCAAAAACAAAACAAAACAAAACCAAAAACCTGCAGCCTGCACCACTCCTACTGGTATTCTTGCTCTGATAGCAGCAGTTCAAGCAGGTGATAACACTATGAGGTTTATTTTTAATTGCTAGGTGCGGTGGTTGTATTTCCTCAGAGTAAAAATGCACTTCCTTCCTCCCTTTGAAGTGAGATGTGGACCTGTGATTTGATCTGGCCAAGAAAGTGTGACCGAAAATGACCTGGACACTTCCAATGGGAGCTTTAAAAGCCAGTGCACAATTTATCATCGTAGAAGCCCAGGTCAGGATGGAACTCCCACCAGCCCGGATTGCTGATTAAGGGTGCTCCATGTTAGAGCAAAAATATAAGTTGTTTTAAACCACAGAAATTTGGAGGTGGTTTCTTATTGCAACATAACTATTCTCTATTGACTGATACTCCATGGTGTAAGATTACTCATGGGATTTTTCTAGCTCAGAGTTTCTCAATTTTGGTAGGATTGACATTTGTGGTTAGTTATTGCTTTCTTGTGGGGACCATCCTGTGCATTGCAGGATGTTAAGTGGCCTCCCTAGCCTTTACCCACTAGACACCAGCAGCACCCCATCCCAAGTTGTGACCATCAAAAATCCCTCAACAGTATGATTCCACTTATTTGAGGTACCTAGAGTAGTCAAAATCATGGAGACAGAAAGTCAAATGATGGTTGTCAGGGGCTGGGAGAAGAGGGAAATGGCGAGTTAGTGTTTAGTGGGTACAGAGTTACAGTTTTGCAAAATGAAAAGAGTTCTATGGATGGATGGTGGTGATGGTTGCACATCAGTGTGAAGGTGCTTAGTGCCACTGAACTATACACATGAAAATGGTTCAAATGGCTAATTTGATGTTTTGTGCTTTGCCACAATTTTTGAAAATGGAAAAAAAAATGTCTCCAGACATTGCCAATGTCCCCTGGAAAGCAAAATCGCCCCTGGTTGAGAACTAGTGTTCTAGCGGTAGTGCAACACATTCAATTGTAAAATATGTGTAAAAACGTGGGCTTAGGGCTCAGCCCTGCTTTTTGCCATTGAGGGTTAGAATCTCATCTCTCCTAAAATATTCTTTACCCACTCAGATTTTAGGCCAGGATCAACAGGACAATTGAACGGTTTGATCTAGAAAAAGCCCCTGTCTATGGACCCAAAACTGGTGTGATATGAATACACTCTCTAAAAACTCTTACACTGTTTTAAGCTTTACATCTGAGAAACAGAGCACAGTAGAGACTCCACTTGGGATAATTTTTCCTGAAACCTACTTGTTTTTCATGCTGTTTCTGCAGCTAAGGTGCCTGGTCTTAAAATGTGTTGAAGCAAAAGAATGGGAAGAGCCAAGGGACACATCAGGGAGTTTCCAAATGACAGAACTGCAAACCTGCAGGGCAGTCGTCTGCTGAGGAAGAGGTAGCTTACACTCTGAATGCATCTTGAGGAGTATTCTCCATACCTGAGGAATAAATTAAGGCTAACAAGGGGGCCTAAATGGTGATTGGCTCTGCTCTTGACCAATTGAATTCCATGCTCGGACTGAGGCAGCAGAGGGCTTCTTACACCCACCTCCACCACCATCACCCTGCCTAAGTCATCTCAGAGAATCCTCTTTCTATCTCAGTATTGGGCCTACATTCTTATGCTTCAGTCGTTTTCCATAATGACCCCTCCAGATTGCCACACTCTAGAACCACTACAGAGGGTGGCGTTACTGCTGTATGGACACTTCATCTCAAAGTGAGGGGCCAGCTCACGTGATTTGCAGGGTTCCTTTCTCTGGCCTTCTAAAACATTCTCCAGGATGAGGCTGAAACTGCTCCCCCATAGCCCCATAATAGGCATGAACAGATTATCCTCCTCTTCTTGCTTCTCATGGCTAGAATTCTTAACCAATCCTCTCCCCACGAAGTAGGGTTGATTTCACAAGCTGTTATTTCAGCTGCTCGTTCTGCCATCTGCTCTTGAGTTGCTTGGTGAACACCTCCAGCGTGCTTGGAGCTGCACTGTCACGCTTCACCCCAATCAGCTTCTGGCCACCCACACTCAAACACATCTGCATCGGCACACCCCTCCCATGCCCCAGTTCTGCCCACAGTGGATCCATCCATCTGCGCTCCAGGCCCCAGCCCCTTGGGAGCTTGCGCTATCAATTCCTTGCACTTAGTTCAGAATCTTTAGCCACTCCGTGTCCATGGTTATTTCATTTATTCAATGTAGTAACATGTTTAAACCTCTCCCGTCCTGGAAAAAAAAAAAAGTCCTACATTTAACCCTATCTCCCTCTTTAGCTTAAAGTCATCTGTAATCTTCCTTGCCATTTATTTACTCCATGTCCCAGGTTGAACAGTATCCACACACCCCCAAAAATTCATGTTCTCCCTAGGAATCTGAGAATGTGACTTTATTTGGAAATAGGGTTGTTGCAGATGTAATTAGTTAGGAGTGGACCCTTAATCCACTATGACTGGTGTCGGTGTCCTTAGAAGAAGAATAGAGGGAATGCAGAGGCACACGCAGAGAGGAGGCCATGTGATGATGGGGGCAGAAACTGGGGTGATGCATCTACAAGCCAAGGAATGTCAGGGCTTGCAGGAAACCCCAGAAGCGAATGGAAAGGCATGGAGCAGATTCTTCCTAGCATCTTCAGAGAGAGCATGGTGCTGCCAACACCTCGTTTTGAACTTCTAGCTTCCAAAACTGTGAGAGAAAAAATTTCTGTTGTTTTAACAAGACACCCAGTTTCTGGTATTTTGTGACAGCAGACCTAGAAACCGAATATACCCTTTAAACCACCACCGTTTTCCTTTTGGTTCCAAGACTCTTTCGTGTATGACCTGCGAGAGCCAAATCCAGTCTTTATTTGGCCTCTCTGGAGCACGTGCAACTCATTTATTCCTTATTGATGCTTCTCCCCCACATCCTTCTCAGCCTCCTTCATTGCTTCCTAATCTCACAGCCAGCTACCGCATACTGGAGTCCCTGGGTTCATCACCACCTTTTCCCACTCTGTTCGTGCTCCACCGTAATCTCATCCAAATACCAGCTCTCCTCCCACCCCCATGCTGATGATTCCCCAAGCCCTCTGGCCTAAGCCTCTCTCCTGAGATCTACTTTGAGTTCCCCACTGCCTCCTGGACATTTCCACCTAGAACTTGTACAAGCACTTCAAAAACTACATGGCTAAAATGGAAGTCATGGTCTAGAAGCCTCCTTCCCAAATAAACCTGCTTTTCCTGCTGTAACCTGCATGTCAATGAGAGCCTTCACGTTCACACAGGGGCATAAGCCAGACACCTGGCATCTTCTTGGGCTTCTCCTCTGCACCCTTGGCCATGGTCACTGAAGCCAAATGACTCTGCCCATAAGGGTTTGGGGAATGTATCCTCTGCATCCCTGCTGCAGCTGCTTCAGCTCAGCCTCTTACCACCTCTTGTGGCTAGCGGAGACCTCCACTACACCAGACTTTCATGCTGCTCTGGGAGCACTTTCTTATACTACCTTGTTTTAAGCCATTCCCCTGCTTCGAATGCTTCAGGGTTTCCTGGTCACCTGCAGGATGCTGTCCTTAGCATTCCTCCACTTGGAATAACAACGCCTTGTAGCATCTGGCTTTCAGGAGTTTAGAGTGGAGGGGCTCTGCATTCAACTCCAGGACCTACCACATACTTGGTGCGTGGCCCTGGGCAACATACTTACTCTATCTGTGCCTCAGATTCCTTACCTGAAAATGGGGATAATAATAGTACCTAACTCATAGGGTTGTTGTAAAGATTAAATGAGCGAATATGTTCAGAGTACCCGGAACTGTGTCCAGCATGTCGTAAGTGGGCACTAAATATTAACTGCTGTTGCTGTTAAGTATTACCTTTCCCCACTCATTTCTGTACAGCTTCCCATGTGCATTGTTTTCCAGCCAATCAGAACACTCTTCCATCTTAGAAGAAAAAAAAAAGCCCCACCTGTGTTCCCCTGGCTCTTGGCCTTAACACACACTGTCTGGAATACCTTTCCCACCACCTCTCCTCCCATGCTCCCTATGAACATACTTCGACTCATCTTTTCTAACCTAAGTGCCCTCCCCTGCAGTCAAGCATGCTCTTCACTGAGACTTCGTCAGGCCCTTGTGCTCACCTCTATTGCAGCACAGATCACACTGCATTATAAAGGACCATCTCCTGTCTCCCTGTCCATCTTTCAGAGTTTGCTGTATTGATCTTAGTGATGTCAGCACGTGGCACTCAGCTAGACAAAGAAAGCAGGCTCAATAAAGGCTGGTAGAATTAAGTAAAGAATTGTATAAAGGCATTAAATAGAGATGGGGTACAAATATGTCCCAGGCTGCCTGGGATAGTCCTGGTTTAGGCCATGGTCCTGATATAATTACTAAGAACACCCTCTTTCACTGTCAAAAATATCTCCTTTTGACAATACATTATAAGGTCACTCTAGGTATTAGAGCTGTGATTCTCACCCTATCAGGCCCAATTTTCTCTTTGCTTAACAGCTATTTTAGAATACCCTATGCACTATCTTTAAATGGGATTGTTAGGCAATAGAAACTGCCAATAACAGAATTAAAAAAAAAAACATTGTAATACCCTAAATAGAATGCTAAATGGAAAATGAAGGACATTTTTTAACAAGTAGCTTAAACTAAAATTATGTGTGCAGTATTTTGATGTGTAAACACTTAGGTCTTACACTTCCGGCCAAGATGGAGTAACAGAGACCAAAATTACTTTCTGACCTAAAACAACAAAAATACTGGACAAAATATATGAAACTATGGCCCTCAAGCAACAAAGGGAATCAATCACTGGAATCAAGCATCAAAAGACAGTGATCCTCAAGAAATGAGAAACAAATGAGGCTAACCCCACAATTGACCTCCCAAACACCTTAGAAAACTTTCCAGGCCACAGCACAGGAAGAAAGAATGCAGATGGAGCTCAGAGATCTTCCTGAGTTGAGAGGACAGAACTGTGAGTCTGGGAAGGCCAATGTGGCTAGAATTCATAGGGCAGAATATTGAGGAGGAGAGGGCTGTACAGAGAGAGAGCTCTGGAAATCTGAAGATAATACTTACCGTCCTTGACTGTTTAACAGAGTAGTGATCAGAGTATGCAGGTATGAAAATCGCCTCAGAGGCTGGATCCGGTGGCTCGCACCTGCAATCCCAGCACTTTGGGAGACTGAGGTGGGTGGATCACAAGGTCTGGAGATAGAGACCATCCTGGCAAACATGGTGAAACCCCATCTCTACTAAAAATACAAAAATTAGCTGGGTGTGGTGACACACGCCTCTAGTCCCAGCTACTCAGGGGGCTGAGGCAGGAGAATCTCTTGAACCTGGGAGGCAGTGGTTGCAGTCACCCGAGATCCAGCAAAGCATGGGCAACAGAGCAAGACTCAGTCCCAAAAAGAAAAAAAAGAAAGAAAAAAGAAAACTGCCTGAGAATGGAAAAAGAATCATCCACAAAGAGAGCCAGAGCCTCTTCCCCCCTGGCTCTTGGGACCCCGATCGCAAGGTGGGGAGGCACCTCGCGAGGTGGAGACTGAGAGCCAGCCCCTATTCCCCCACTGGCTCTTAGGACCCCCATCGCAGGGGGGGGAGGCACCCCCCGCGAGGCGGGGTCTCAGAGCCAGCCCCTCTTCCCCCACTGGCTCTTAGGACCCCCATCGCAGGGGGCGCAGTCACCCCCACGAGGCGGGGACTGAGAGCCAGCCCCTCTTCCCCCGCTGGCTCTGAGGATCCTCCGTGGACTCACAGCCTCTTTACCATATTGTGAGTAATATCATCTCCCCCTCTGGAGATTATGAACTCTTTCACAGACGGGTGTACACCCTCGGTGTACAGAGGGTGTACACCCATCTGTATTGGGAGTAATATCATCCTCTTCATCCCTGAATATGAAGAACAGTATCACAGGGGTGTTTCTACTCCCTGCGATATCACATGTCATATCCTCCTCTCCCACGTTGCAATTAGAAGGAGTATCAGTGGGGGAGTGTCCACCTGTAGGGAAAAGAAAGAGCGATCAGACTGTCACTGTGTCCATGTAGAAAGGAAAGACATAAGAGACTCCATTTTGAAAAAGACCTGTCCTTTAAACAATTGCTTTGCTGAGATGTTGTTAATTTGTAGCTTTGCCCTAGCCGCTTGGCCCCAGCCACTTTGACCCAACCTGGAGCTCACAAAAACATGTGTTGTATAAAATCAAAGTTTAAGGGATGTAGGGCTGTGCAGGACGTGCCTTGTTAACAAAATGTTTACCAGCAGCATACTTGGTAAAAGTCATCGCCATTCTGTAGTCTCAATAAACCAGGGACACAATGCACTGTGGAAAGCCGCAGGGACCTCTGCCCTTGAAAGCAGGGTATTGTCCAAGCTTTCTCCCCATGTGATAGTCTGAAATATAGCCTCATGGGATGAGAAAGACCTGACTTTCCCCCAGCCCGACACCCGTAATAGGTCTTTGCTGAGGTGGATTAGTAAAAGAGGAAAGCCTCTTGCAGCTGAGATGGAGGAAGGCCACTATCTCCTGCTTGCCCCTGGGAACTGAATGTCTCGGTGTAAAACCCGATTGTACATTCGTTCAACTCTGAGATAGGAGAAAAGCTGCCCTGTGGCGGGAGGCGAGACATGTTTGCAGTAACACTGCCTTGTTATTCTTTACTCCACTGAGATGTTTGGGTGGAGAGAAACAAATCTGGCTTACGTGCACGTCCAGTCATAGTACCTTCCCTTGAACCTAATTATGACATAGATTCTTTTGCTCACATGTCTTCTACTGACTCTCTCCTTATCATCACCCTGCTCTCCTACTACATTCCTTTCTGCTAAAATAATGAAAATCATTATCAATAAAAACTGAGGGAACTCAGAGGCTGGTGCCGGTGCAGGTCCTTGGTGTGACGAGCGCCGGTCCCCTGGACCCACTGTTGTATCTTTACACTTTGTCTCTGTGTCTTATTTCTTTTCTCAGTCTCTCGTCCCACCCAACTAGAAATACTCACAGGTGTGGAGGGGCAGTCCACCACTTCATCCACCTTCTGTCATATTGAAAGTAACATCATCTTCTTCCCTCCAGGATCATGGGAATAATATCCCTGGGGGGTTTCCACTTTCTGCCATGTATGTAGTCATATCACCCCCTCTGCCGTGGAATATTATTACAGAACATCTCACACGGGGGTGTATACTTCCTCCGATATTGGGAGTGAAATCAACCTCTCGGTCTCTGAATATGAGGAAGAAAATCACAGGGCGGGTGTACACCTCGTGCTCTACGATGGGGAGTCATATCTGTCTGTTATGGGGAGTAATATCATCCTCTCCCTTTCAGGATACTAATAACAATTTAACAGACTGGGTGAACACAGCCTGCGATGCTGAAATTATTATCATCCTCTCCCTCTCTTCCTCCCCTGGCTCTTAGGATGCCCATCTCAGGGGAGCGAGCCACCCCCCGCGAGGCGGGGACTGAGCCAGCCCCTGTTCCCCCCCGGCTCTTAGGATCCGTATCGCGAGGGGGGAGGCACCCCCCACGCGGCGGGGACTGAGAGCAAGCCCCTCTTCCCCCGATGGCTCTTAGGACCCCCATCGTTGTGGGGGGGAGGCACCCCCTGTGCGGCGGGGACTGGGAGCCAACCCCTCTTCCCTGCCTGGTTCTTAGGACCCCCATTGCAGGGGGGGAGGCACCCCCCACGAGGCGGGGACTGAGAACCAGTCCCTCAACCCCCCATGGCTTATGACCCCCACCGCGGATTCTAAGATCCTTAGGACCGACCTGGAGGGCTGTGGGTATTAGGTGTCCAAGAAGAAAACTCAGATCTGCCGACGACCGCAGGTACCTTACTTGGGATTTACTATTCGACAGGTGTCCGAAAGCAGCCTGGGATCCGAAAGAAAGCAGGTCATTTGCAATCTTCCGGAGCCTAAGGGCAGAAGGCTGGTGAGAGAATTCCTAGGAGCTGTGGGGTTTTGTAGACTGTGGAGCCCAACTTTGCAGTATTAGCCATGCCTTTGTATGACGTCACAAAGGGGGCGGGGACCAGGAACATTTGGAATGGGGATTCCAACAACAGCAAGTCTTTCATGACTTAAAGGAAAAACTTCGGAAAGCCCTAGCCCAGGGGCTACCGGATCTCACAAAGCCTTTTCCACTGTATGCGTCAGAGAAAAGATGGCAGCTGGACTTTAAACCCAAACTGTGGGGCCCTGGCTGAGGCCGGTGGCCTACAACTCTAAACAGCTAGACAGGGTTTCTAAAGGATGGCCCCCCTGTTTGAGGGCCTTGGCAGCAACTGCCCTGCTAGTACAAGAAGCAAATCAGCTGACTCTTGGGTAAAACCAGAACATAAAGGCTCCACAAGCGGTGGTGACTGAAAGTCAGCCCCTCTTCCCCTCCTGTCTCTTAGGACCCCCATCACAGGAAGGGAAGGCACTCCCCGTGAGGTGGGGACTGAGAGACAGCCCCTCTTCCTCCTGGGCCCTTAGGATCCCCATCGCAGGGGGAGGAGGCACCCCCCGCGAGGCGGGGACTGAGAGCCAACCCCTCTTCTCTCCCTGGCTCTTAGGACCCCCATTGCAGGGGGAGGAGGCACCCCCCGTGAGGCGGGGTCTCAGAGCCAGCCCTTCATCCCCCACTGGCCATTAGGACACCCATCGCAGGGGGGGAGGCACCCCCCACGAGGCAGGGTCTCAGAGCCAGCCCCTCTTCCACCACTGGCCCTTAGGACCCCCATCGCAGGGTGGGAGGCACCCCCAGCGAGGCGGGGTCTCAGAGCCAGACCCTCTTCCCCCACTGGCCATTAGGACACCCATCGCAGGGGGGGAGGCACCCCCCACGAGGCAGGGTCTCAGAGCCAGCCCCTCTTCCACCACTGGCCCTTAGGACCCCCATCGCAGGGTGGGAGGCACCCCCAGCGAGGCGGGGTCTCAGAGCCAGACCCTCTTCCCCCACTGGCCATTAGGACACCCATCGCAGGGGGGGAGGCACCCCCCACGAGGCAGGGTCTCAGAGCCAGCCCCTCTTCCACCACTGGCCAATAGGACCCCCATCACAGGGGGGGAGGCACCCTCAGTGAGGCAGGGTCTCAGAGCCAGCCCCTCTTCCCCCACTGGCCCTTAGGACCCCCATCGCAGGGGGGGAGGCACCCAACGCGAGGCGGGGCCTCAGAGCAAGCCCCTCTTCCCACACTGGCTCTTAGGAACCCCATCACAGTGTGGGTAGTCACCCCCGCGAGGTGGGGACTGAGAGCCAGCCCCTCTTCCCCCGCTGGCTCTGAGGATCCTCCGTGGACTCACAGCCTCTTTACCATATTGTGAGTAATATCATCTCCCCCTCTGGAGATTACGAACTCTTTCACAGACGGGTGTACACCCTCGGTGTACAGAGGGTGTACACCCATCAGTATTGGGAGTAATATCATCCTCTTCATCCCTGAATATGAAGAACAGTATCACAGGGGTGTTTCTACTCCCTGCGATATCACGTGTCATATCCTCCTCTCCCACGTTGCAATTAGAAGGAGTATCAGTGGGGGCGTGTCCACCTGTAGGGAAAAGAAAGAGAGATCAGACTGTCACTGTGTCCATGTAGAAAGGAAAGACATAAGAGATTCCATTTTGAAAAAGACCTGTCTTTTAAACAATTGCTCTGCTGAGATGTTGTTAATTTGGAGCTTTGCCCTAGCCGCTTGGTCCCAGCAACTTTGATACAACCTGGGGCTCACAAAAACTGTGTTGTATAAAATCAAAGTTTAAGCGATGCAGGGCTGTGCAGGACATGCCTTGTTAACAAAATGTTTACCAGCAGTATACTTGGAAAAAGCCATCGCCATTTTCTAGTCTCAATAAACGTGGAACAAAAACATGGAAATATCTACACCGCTATCTCTATAAACATGGAAATGACTACACTGCTACCTGTATAAACATCGAAATATCTACACCACTATCTGTATAAACTTGGAAATATCTACACTGCTATCTGTATAAACATGGAAATAAATACACCGCTACCTGTATAAACATGGAAATATCTACACTGCTATCTGTATAAACATGGATATATCTACACCGCTATCTGTATAAACATGGAAATATCTACACCGCTATCTGTATAAACATGAAAATAAATACACCGCTAAATGTATAAACATGGAAATATCTACACCGCTATCTGTATGAACATGGAAATATCTACAACGCTATCTCTATGAACATGGAAATATCTACTCCGCTATCTGTATAAATATGGAAATATCTACACCGCTATCTATATAAACATGGAAACATCTGCACCGCTACCTGTATAAACATTGAAATACTTACACCGCTATCTGTATAAACATCGAAATATCTTCACCCCTAGCTGCATGAACATGGAAATACGTACACCGCTGTCTGTATAAACATGGAAATAACTACACCGCTATCTGTATAAACATCAAAATATCTACACCGCTATCTGTATAAACATCGAAATATCTCCACCGATATCTGTATAAACATGGAAATATCTACACTGCTATCAGTATAAACATGGAAATATCTACACCGCTGTCTGTATAAACATGAAAATGTCTACACCGCTATCTGTATAAGAATGGAAATATCTACACCGCTATCTGTATGAACATGGAAATATCTACACTGCTATCTGTATGAACATGGTAATATCTACCTCACTATCTGTATAAACATGGAAATATCTACACCGCTGTCAGTATAAACATGGAAATAACTACACCGCTACCTGTATAAACATCGAAATATCTACACCGCTATCGGTATAACCATCGAAATATCTCCACCGCTATCTGTATAAACATGGAAATATCTACACTGCCACCTGTATAAACATGGAAATATCTACATCGCTGTCTGTATAAACATGAAAATATCTACACCGCTACCTGTATAAGCATGGAAACATCTACACCGCAATCTGTATGAAAATGGAAATATCTTCATTGCTATCTGTATAAACATGGAAATATCTACACCGCCATCTGTATAAACATGGAAATATCTACACCGCTACCTGTATAAACATGGAAATATCTACAATGCTGTATGTATAAAGAAGGAAATAACTACACCGCTACCTGTATAAACATCAAAATATCTACACCGTTATCTGTATAAACATGGAAAAATCTACAATGCTATCTGTATAAACATGGAAATATCTACACCGCTACCTATATAAACATGGAAATATCTACACCGCTATCTTATAAACAAGAAATATCTATACGGCTATCTGTATAAACATGAAAATAACTACACCGCTATCTGTATAAACATGGAAATATCTACACCGATATCTGTATGAACATGGAAATATCTAAACCGCTATCTGTATGAACCTGGAAATAACTACTCCGCGATCTGTATAAACATGGAAATAACTAGACCGCTACCTGAATAAACATTGAGATACCTACAACGCTATCTGTATAAACATCAAAATATCTACACTGCTGTCTGTATAAACATGGAAATATCTACACCACTATCTGCATAAACATGGAATATCTACACTGCAACCGGTATAAACATGGAAATATCAACACCGCTATCAGTACAAACTTCCAAATATCTACACCACTATCTGTATAAACATGGAAATATCTACACTGCTATCTGTATGAACATGGAAATATCTACACTGCTACCTGTATAAACATGGAAATATCAATACCGCTATCTGTATAAACATGGAAATATCTACACTGCTACGTGTATAAACATTGACATATCTACACCGCTGTCAGTATAAACATGAAAATACCTTCATTGCTATCTGTATAAACATGGAAATAACTACACCGCTATCTGTATGAACATGGAAATACCTACACCGCTAACTGTATGAACACAGTAATATCTACTTCGCAATCTGTATGAACATGGAAATATCTACACTGCTATCTGTATGAACATGGAAATGTCTACACAGCTATCTGTATGAACATGGAAATATCTACTTCGCTACCTGTATAAACACCTAAACATCTACACCGCTATCTGTATAAACATGGAAACATCTACACCGCTACCTGTATAAACATGGAAACATCAACACCGCTATCTGTATAAACATGGAAATATGTACACCGCTACCTGTATAAACATGGAAATATCTACACCGCTACTGCTATAAACATGAGAATATCTACACGGCTACTTGTATAAACATGGAAATATCTACACAGCTATCTGTTTAAACATGGAAATATCTACACAGCTATCTGTATAAACTTGGGATTAACTGCACCGCTATCTGTATGTACATGGAAATATCTACACCGCTATCGGAATAAACATGGAAGTATCTACACCGCTATCTCTATAAACACGGAAATATCTGCACCGCTATCTCTATAAACATGGAAATATCTACACCGCTATCTCTATAAACATGGAAATATCCACACCGCCATCTCTATAAACATGGAAATATCTACACTGCTATCTCTATAAACATGAAAATATCTACAAGGCTATTTGTATAAACATGGAAATACTTAAACCGCTATCTCTATAAAAATGGAAATATCCACACCACTATTTCTGTACACATGGAAATATCTACACCACTATCTCTATAAAACTGTAAACATGTACACTTCTCTCTGTATAAACATGGGAATACGTACACCGCTATCTCTATAAACATGGAAATATTTACACCGCTATCTCTATTAACATGGAAATATTTACACCGCTATCTGTGCAAACATGGAAATATTTATACCGCTATCTCTATAAACATGGAAATATCTACACCGCTATCTCTATAAAAATGGAAATATCTACACTGATATCTCTATAAACATGGAAATACCTACACTGCTATGTGTATAAACATGGAAATATCTTCACTGCTATCTGTAGAAACATGGAAATATCTACACCGCTATCTCAATGAACATGGAAATATCTACACAGCTATCTGTATAAACGTGGGAATATATACACCGCTATCTCTAAAAGCATTTAAACATTTACACAGCTATGTGTATAAACATGGAAATATCTACACCGCTACCTGTATAAACATGGAAATATCTACACCGCTGTCTGCATAAACATGGAAATGACTACACTGTTACTGTATAAACATCGAAATATCTACACCGCGATCATATAAACATGGAAATATCTACACTGCTATCAGTATAAACATGGAAATATCTACAACGCTACCTGTATAAACATGTAAATATCTACAGCACTATCTGCATAGACTTGGATATATCTACACCACTACCCGTATAAACATGTAAATATCTACACAGCTATATGTATAACCATGGAAATATCTACACCGCTAGCTGTATGAACAGGGAAATATCTACACTGCTTTCTGTACGAACATGGTAATATCTACTCCGCTATCTGTATAAACATGGAAATATCCACACCGCTGTCTGTATAAACATGGAAATAACTACAACGCTCCATTTATACACATCAAAATATCTACAACTCTATCGCTATAAACATTGAAATATCTCCACCGCTATTTGTATAAACATGGAAATGTCTACACTGCTACCTGTATAAACATGCAAATATCTACACCAATGTCTGTATAAACATGAAAATATCTACACCGCTATCTGTATAAAGATGGAAATATCTACAATGCTGTATGTATAAACATGGAAATAACTACACCGCAACCTGTATAAACATCAAAATATCTACACCGCTATCTGAAAACATGGAAAAATCTACAATGCTCTCTGTATGAACATAGAAATATCTTAACCGCTATCTGTAGGAAGATGGAAATAACTAATCCGCTGTCTGTATAAACATGGAAATATCTACACTGCTATCTATATAAACATGGAAACATCTACACCGCTAACTGTATAAACATGGAAACATCAACACTGCTATCTGTATGAACAGGGAAATAACTAAAATGCTACCTGTATAAACATGGAAATATCTACACCGCTGTCTGTATAGACATAGAAATAACTAGACTGATACCTGCATAAACATCGAGATAGCTGCAACGCTATCCGTATAAACTACACCATTATATGTATGTACATGGAAATATCTACACCGCTATCTGTATAAACATGGAAACATCTACACCGCTATCTCTATAAACATGGAAATATCTACACCGCTATCTCTATAAACATGGAAGTATCTACACCGCTATCTCTATAAAAATGGAAATATCCACAACGCCATGGCTATGAACATGGAAATATCTACACCGCTATCTCTATAAACATGGATATATCTACAACGCTAGATCTATAAACACGGAAATATCTACACCGCTATCTCAATGAACATGGAAATATGTACACCGCTATCTGCATAAACATGAAAATTACTATACCGTTATCTGTATAAACATGGAAATATCTTCACCGCTATCTGTATGAACATGGAAATATCTTAACCGCCATCTGTATGAACATGGAAATATCTACTCGGCTATCTCTATAAACATGGAAATATCTACATCGCTATCTATATAAACATGGAAACAAGTACACCGCTACCTGTATAAACATGGAAATATCTACACCGCTATCCGTATAAACAAGGAATATCTACACCGCTATCTGTATAAACATGAAAATAACTACACCGTAATCAGTATAAACATGGAAATATCTTCACCGCTATCTGTATGAACATGGAAATATCTAAACCGCTATCTGTAGAAACATGCAAATATCTACAACGCTATCTGTGTAAACATGGAAATATTTACACTGCTCTCTGAGTAAAGATGGAAATATCTACAAGGCTATCTCCATAAGCATGGAAATACCTACACCGCTATCTCTATTAACATGGAAATATCTACACCGCCATCTTCATAAAGATGGAAATATCTACACCGCCATCTACATAAACATGGAAATATCTACACTGCCATCTGTATAAACATGGAAATATGTACACAGCTATCTCTATAATCATGGAAATATCTTTACAGCCATCTGTAGAAACATGGAAATATCTACACCGCTATCTGAATAAACATGGAAATATCCACACAGCCATCTGAATAAACTTGGAAATATCTACACAGCTATTTGTATAAACATGGAAATATCTAAAGCGCCATCTCTACAAACATGGAAATATCTACACCGCCATCTGTATAAACATGGAAATATCTACACTGCCATCTGTATAAAGATGGAATTATTTACACCGCCATCTGTATAAACATGGAAATATCTACACCGCTATCTTATAAATATGGAAATATCTACACCGCTCTCGCTATTAACATGGAAATATCTACAAAGCCGTCTGTACAAACATGGAATTCACTACACCGCCATCTGTATAAACATGGAAATATCTTCACTGCCATCTGTATAAACATCTAAATATCTACACCGCCATCTGTATCAACATGCAAATATCTACAACGCAATCTGTATAAATATGGAAATATGTACACTGCTATCTCTAGAAACATCGTAATATCTACACCGCTATCTGTATAAACATGGAAATATCTACACTGCTATCTCTATAAACATTGAAATACCTACACCGCCATCTGTATAAACATGGAAATATCTTCACAATCATCAGTATAAACATGGAAATATCAACACCAACATCTGTATAAACATGGAAATAGCTACACTGCCATCTGTGTAAAGATGGAAATATAGACACCGCTATATATGTAAACTTGGAGATATCTACACTGCTATCTGTATAAACATGGAAATATCTACAATGCTATCTGTGTAAACATGGAAATATCTACACCGCCAGCTGGATGAACATGGAAATATCTACACCGCTATCTCTGTAAACATGGAAATATCTACACCGCCATCTGTATATACTTCGAGATATCTAAACCGCTATCTGTATAAATAAGGAAATATCTACATCGCTATCTCTATAAACAGGGAAATATCTACACCATTATCTGTATAAACATGGAAATATCTACACCGCTATCTCTATAAACATGTAAATATCTACACCGCAATCTGTATAAACATGGAAATATCTGCACCGAAATCTGTATAAACATGGAAAAATCTACACAGTCATCTGTATTAACATGGAAATATCTACACCATCCTCTCTATAAACATGGAAATATCTACACTGCCATCTGTATGCACATGGAAATATCTAAACAGCCATCTGTATGAACATGGAAATATCTACACCGCTGTCTCTGTAAACATGGAAATACCTACACCACTATCTCTATTAACATGGAACTATCTACACCGCTATCTGTATAAACATGGAAATATCTACACCGCCATCTCTATAAACATGAAAATATCTACACTGCCATCTCCATAAACATGGAACTATCTACACCGTCATTTGTATAAACATGGAAATATCTACAATGCCATCTGTATACACAGGGAAATATCTACACAGCCATCAGTATAAACATGGAAATATTTGCACTGCTATCTCTATAAACATGGAAATACCTACAGAGCTATCTGTATAAACATGGAAATACCTACACCGCTATCTGTATGAACATGGAAATATCTACACCACTATCTGTATAAACATGTAATATCTACATCGCTATCTGCAAAAACATGGATATTTCTCCACCGCTATCTGTATAAACATGGAAATATCTACGACGCTATCTGTGTAAACATGCAAATATCCACATAGACATGTGTGTAAACATGTAAATTTAAACACAGCTATCTGTGTAAAGATGTAAATATCTCCACCGCTATCTGTGTAAAGGTGGAAATATCCATGCTGCCATCTGCATAAACATGGAAATATCTACACCGTTATCTGTATAAAAATGGAAATATCTACATCGCTATCTCTATAAACATGGAAATATCTACACCACTATCTGTATAAACATGGAAATACCTACACTGCTATCTCTGTAAACATGGAAATATGTACAAAGCCATCTGTATAAACTTGGAAATATCTCCACCGCTATCTGTATAAACATGGAATTATCTACAACGCTATCTGTGTAAACATGCAAATATCTACACAGCTATCTGTGTAAACGTGGAGATATCTACAGCGCTGTCTGTGTAAAGATGGAAATATCTACACTGAAATCTGTGCAAAGATGGAAATATCTACACCGCTATTGATGAAACATGGAAATATCTACACCGCCATCTCTATAAACATAGAAATATTTACAACGCCATCTGTATAAACATGGAAATATCTACACCGCCATCTGTATAAACATGGAAATATCTACACCGCCATCTGTATAAACATGGAAATATCTACACCGCTATCTGTATAAATATGGAAATATCTAAACCACTATCTGTAGAAACATGGAAATATCTACACCACCATCTGTATAATCATGGAAATATCTCCACCGCTATCAGTATAAACATGGAAATATCTCTACCGCTATCTGTGTAAACATCGAAATTTCTACAACGCTATCTGTATAAACATGGAAATATCTACACCGCTTTCTGTATAAACATGGAAATACCTACACTGCTATCTGTATAAACATGAAAATATCTATATCGGTATCGGTATAAAAATGGAAATATCTCCACTGCTATCTGTATAAACATGGAAATATCTACACCGCTATCTGTGTAAACATGGAAATATCTACACTGCTATCTGCATAAACATGGAAATATCCACACCGCCATCTGTATATACATGGAAATATCTATGCCACCATCTGTATAAGCATGGAAATATCTACACCGCTATCTGTATAAATAAGGAAATATCTACACTGCTGTCTCTATAAACATGGAAATATCTACACCACTATCTGTATGAACATGGAATTATCTACACCGCTATCTCTATAAACCTGGAAATATCTACACTGCCATCTGTATAAACATGGAAATATCGACACAGTCATCTGTATAAACATGGAAATATCTACACCATCATCTGTATAAACATGGAAATAACTTCACTGCCATCTGTATAAACATGGAAATATCTACACAGCCATCCCTATAAACATGGAAATATCTACACCGCTATCAGTATAAACATGGAAATATCTACTCTGCTATCTCTATAAACATGGAAATATCTACACAGCCATCTGTATGAACATGGAAATATCTTCACAGTCATCTGTATAAACATGGAAATATCTACACCACCATAGGTATAAACATGGAAACAACTACACTGCCATCTGTGTAAAGATGGAAATATCTGCCTAGAAATCGGTATAAAAGTGGAAATATCTACACCGTTATCTGTATAAACATGGAAATACCTACAACGCTATCTGCATAAACATGGAAATATCCACACCACTATCCCTGTAAACATGGAAATATCAACACGGTTATCTGTATACACATGGAAATATCTACACCGCTATCTGTATAAACATGGAAATATCTACACCGCTATCTCTATAAACATGGAAATAGCTACACCGCTATCTGTATAAACATGGAAATATCTACACCGCCATCTCTATTAACATGGAAATGTCTACACCGCTATCTATGTAAACATGGAAATATCTACACCTCTATCTGTATAAATATGGGAATATCGACACCGCTATCTGTATAAACATGGAAATATCTACTATGCTATTTGTGTAAACATGGAAATATCTACACCGCTATCTGAATAAACATGGAAATATCCACACAGCCATCTGAATAAACTTGGAAATATCTACACAGCTATTTGTATAAACATGGAAATATCTAAAGCGCCATCTCTACAAACATGGAAATATCTACACCACCATCTGTATAAACATGGAAATATCTACACTGCCATCTGTATAAAGATGGAATTATTTACACCGCCATCTGTATAAACATGGAAATATCTACACCGCTATCTTATAAATATGGAAATATCTACACCGCTCTCGCTATTAACATGGAAATATCTACAAAGCCGTCTGTACAAACATGGAATTCACTACACCGCCATCTGTATAAACATGGAAATATCTTCACTGCCATCTGTATAAACATGGAAATATCTACACCACCATCTGTATCAACATGCAAATATCTACACCGCAATCTGTATAAATATGGACATATCTACACCGCTATCTCTAGAAACATCATAATATATACACCGCTATCGGTATAAACATGGAAATATCTACACTGCTATCTCTATAAACATTGAAATACCTGCACCGCCATCTGTATAAACATGGAAATATCTTCACAATCATCAGTATAAACATGGAAATATCAACACCAACATCTGTATAAACATGGAAATATCTACTCTGCCATCTGTGTAAAGATGGAAATATAGACACCGCTATATATGTAAACTTGGAGATATCTACACTGCTATCTGTATAAACATGGAAATATCTACAATGCTATCTGTGTAAACATGGAAATATCTACACCGCCAGCTGGATGAACATGGAAATATCTACACCGCTATCTGTATAAACATGGAAACATCTACACCGCTATCTCTATAAACATGGAAATATCTACACCGCTATCTCTATAAACATGGAAGTATCTACACCGCTATCTCTATAAAAATGGAAATATCCACAACGCCATGGCTATGAACATGGAAATATCTACACCGCTATCTCTATAAACATGGATATATCTACAACGCTAGATCTATAAACACGGAAATATCTACACCGCTATCTCAATGAACATGGAAATATGTACACCGCTATCTGCATAAACATGAAAATTACTATACCGTTATCTGTATAAACATGGAAATATCTTCACCGCTATCTGTATGAACATGGAAATATCTTAACCGCCATCTGTATGAACATGGAAATATCTACTCGGCTATCTCTATAAACATGGAAATATCTACATCGCTATCTATATAAACATGGAAACAAGTACACCGCTACCTGTATAAACATGGAAATATCTACACCGCTATCCGTATAAACAAGGAATATCTACACCGCTATCTGTATAAACATGAAAATAACTACACCGTAATCAGTATAAACATGGAAATATCTTCACCGCTATCTGTATGAACATGGAAATATCTAAACCGCTATCTGTAGAAACATGCAAATATCTACAACGCTATCTGTGTAAACATGGAAATATTTACACTGCTCTCTGAGTAAAGATGGAAATATCTACAAGGCTATCTCCATAAGCATGGAAATACCTACACCGCTATCTCTATTAACATGGAAATATCTACACCGCCATCTTCATAAAGATGGAAATATCTACACCGCCATCTACATAAACATGGAAATATCTACACTGCCATCTGTATAAACATGGAAATATGTACACAGCTATCTCTATAATCATGGAAATATCTTTACAGCCATCTGTAGAAACATGGAAATATCTACACCGCTATCTGAATAAACATGGAAATATCCACACAGCCATCTGAATAAACTTGGAAATATCTACACAGCTATTTGTATAAACATGGAAATATCTAAAGCGCCATCTCTACAAACATGGAAATATCTACACCGCCATCTGTATAAACATGGAAATATCTACACTGCCATCTGTATAAAGATGGAATTATTTACACCGCCATCTGTATAAACATGGAAATATCTACACCGCTATCTTATAAATATGGAAATATCTACACCGCTCTCGCTATTAACATGGAAATATCTACAAAGCCGTCTGTACAAACATGGAATTCACTACACCGCCATCTGTATAAACATGGAAATATCTTCACTGCCATCTGTATAAACATCTAAATATCTACACCGCCATCTGTATCAACATGCAAATATCTACAACGCAATCTGTATAAATATGGAAATATGTACACTGCTATCTCTAGAAACATCGTAATATCTACACCGCTATCTGTATAAACATGGAAATATCTACACTGCTATCTCTATAAACATTGAAATACCTACACCGCCATCTGTATAAACATGGAAATATCTTCACAATCATCAGTATAAACATGGAAATATCAACACCAACATCTGTATAAACATGGAAATAGCTACACTGCCATCTGTGTAAAGATGGAAATATAGACACCGCTATATATGTAAACTTGGAGATATCTACACTGCTATCTGTATAAACATGGAAATATCTACAATGCTATCTGTGTAAACATGGAAATATCTACACCGCCAGCTGGATGAACATGGAAATATCTACACCGCTATCTCTGTAAACATGGAAATATCTACACCGCCATCTGTATATACTTCGAGATATCTAAACCGCTATCTGTATAAATAAGGAAATATCTACATCGCTATCTCTATAAACAGGGAAATATCTACACCATTATCTGTATAAACATGGAAATATCTACACCGCTATCTCTATAAACATGTAAATATCTACACCGCAATCTGTATAAACATGGAAATATCTGCACCGAAATCTGTATAAACATGGAAAAATCTACACAGTCATCTGTATTAACATGGAAATATCTACACCATCCTCTCTATAAACATGGAAATATCTACACTGCCATCTGTATGCACATGGAAATATCTAAACAGCCATCTGTATGAACATGGAAATATCTACACCGCTGTCTCTGTAAACATGGAAATACCTACACCACTATCTCTATTAACATGGAACTATCTACACCGCTATCTGTATAAACATGGAAATATCTACACCGCCATCTCTATAAACATGAAAATATCTACACTGCCATCTCCATAAACATGGAACTATCTACACCGTCATTTGTATAAACATGGAAATATCTACAATGCCATCTGTATACACAGGGAAATATCTACACAGCCATCAGTATAAACATGGAAATATTTGCACTGCTATCTCTATAAACATGGAAATACCTACAGAGCTATCTGTATAAACATGGAAATACCTACACCGCTATCTGTATGAACATGGAAATATCTACACCACTATCTGTATAAACATGTAATATCTACATCGCTATCTGCAAAAACATGGATATTTCTCCACCGCTATCTGTATAAACATGGAAATATCTACGACGCTATCTGTGTAAACATGCAAATATCCACATAGACATGTGTGTAAACATGTAAATTTAAACACAGCTATCTGTGTAAAGATGTAAATATCTCCACCGCTATCTGTGTAAAGGTGGAAATATCCATGCTGCCATCTGCATAAACATGGAAATATCTACACCGTTATCTGTATAAAAATGGAAATATCTACATCGCTATCTCTATAAACATGGAAATATCTACACCACTATCTGTATAAACATGGAAATACCTACACTGCTATCTCTGTAAACATGGAAATATGTACAAAGCCATCTGTATAAACTTGGAAATATCTCCACCGCTATCTGTATAAACATGGAATTATCTACAACGCTATCTGTGTAAACATGCAAATATCTACACAGCTATCTGTGTAAACGTGGAGATATCTACAGCGCTGTCTGTGTAAAGATGGAAATATCTACACTGAAATCTGTGCAAAGATGGAAATATCTACACCGCTATTGATGAAACATGGAAATATCTACACCGCCATCTCTATAAACATAGAAATATTTACAACGCCATCTGTATAAACATGGAAATATCTACACCGCCATCTGTATAAACATGGAAATATCTACACCGCCATCTGTATAAACATGGAAATATCTACACCGCTATCTGTATAAATATGGAAATATCTAAACCACTATCTGTAGAAACATGGAAATATCTACACCACCATCTGTATAATCATGGAAATATCTCCACCGCTATCAGTATAAACATGGAAATATCTCTACCGCTATCTGTGTAAACATCGAAATTTCTACAACGCTATCTGTATAAACATGGAAATATCTACACCGCTTTCTGTATAAACATGGAAATACCTACACTGCTATCTGTATAAACATGAAAATATCTATATCGGTATCGGTATAAAAATGGAAATATCTCCACTGCTATCTGTATAAACATGGAAATATCTACACCGCTATCTGTGTAAACATGGAAATATCTACACTGCTATCTGCATAAACATGGAAATATCCACACCGCCATCTGTATATACATGGAAATATCTATGCCACCATCTGTATAAGCATGGAAATATCTACACCGCTATCTGTATAAATAAGGAAATATCTACACTGCTGTCTCTATAAACATGGAAATATCTACACCACTATCTGTATGAACATGGAATTATCTACACCGCTATCTCTATAAACCTGGAAATATCTACACTGCCATCTGTATAAACATGGAAATATCGACACAGTCATCTGTATAAACATGGAAATATCTACACCATCATCTGTATAAACATGGAAATAACTTCACTGCCATCTGTATAAACATGGAAATATCTACACAGCCATCCCTATAAACATGGAAATATCTACACCGCTATCAGTATAAACATGGAAATATCTACTCTGCTATCTCTATAAACATGGAAATATCTACACAGCCATCTGTATGAACATGGAAATAACTTCACAGTCATCTGTATAAACATGGAAATATCTACACCACCATAGGTATAAACATGGAAACAACTACACTGCCATCTGTGTAAAGATGGAAATATCTGCCTAGAAATCGGTATAAAAGTGGAAATATCTACACCGTTATCTGTATAAACATGGAAATACCTACAACGCTATCTGCATAAACATGGAAATATCCACACCACTATCCCTGTAAACATGGAAATATCAACACGGTTATCTGTATACACATGGAAATATCTACACCGCTATCTGTATAAACATGGAAATATCTACACCGCTATCTCTATAAACATGGAAATAGCTACACCGCTATCTGTATAAACATGGAAATATCTACACCGCCATCTCTATTAACATGGAAATGTCTACACCGCTATCTATGTAAACATGGAAATATCTACACCTCTATCTGTATAAATATGGGAATATCGACACCGCTATCTGTATAAACATGGAAATATCTACTATGCTATTTGTGTAAACATGGAAATATCTACACCGCTATCTGAATAAACATGGAAATATCCACACAGCCATCTGAATAAACTTGGAAATATCTACACAGCTATTTGTATAAACATGGAAATATCTAAAGCGCCATCTCTACAAACATGGAAATATCTACACCACCATCTGTATAAACATGGAAATATCTACACTGCCATCTGTATAAAGATGGAATTATTTACACCGCCATCTGTATAAACATGGAAATATCTACACCGCTATCTTATAAATATGGAAATATCTACACCGCTCTCGCTATTAACATGGAAATATCTACAAAGCCGTCTGTACAAACATGGAATTCACTACACCGCCATCTGTATAAACATGGAAATATCTTCACTGCCATCTGTATAAACATGGAAATATCTACACCACCATCTGTATCAACATGCAAATATCTACACCGCAATCTGTATAAATATGGACATATCTACACCGCTATCTCTAGAAACATCATAATATATACACCGCTATCGGTATAAACATGGAAATATCTACACTGCTATCTCTATAAACATTGAAATACCTGCACCGCCATCTGTATAAACATGGAAATATCTTCACAATCATCAGTATAAACATGGAAATATCAACACCAACATCTGTATAAACATGGAAATATCTACTCTGCCATCTGTGTAAAGATGGAAATATAGACACCGCTATATATGTAAACTTGGAGATATCTACACTGCTATCTGTATAAACATGGAAATATCTACAATGCTATCTGTGTAAACATGGAAATATCTACACCGCCAGCTGGATGAACATGGAAATATCTACACCGCTATCTCTGTTAACATGGAAATATCTACACCGCCATCTGTATATACTTCGAGACATCTACACCGCTATCTGTATAAACATGGAAATATCTCCACTGCTCTCTGTATAAACATGGAAGTATCTTCACAGTCGTCTTTATAAACATGGAAATATCTACACCACCATCGGTATAAACATGGAAATATCTACACTGCCTTCTGTATAAACATGGAAATATGTACACAGCAATCTGTATAAACGTAGCAATCTCTACACCACTATCTGTATAAACATGGAAATACCTACACCACTATCCCTGTAAACATGGAAATATCAACACCTTTATCTGTATAAACATGGAAATATCTACACTGCTATCTGTATAAACATGGAAATAACTACACCGCTATCTCTATAAACATGGAAATACATACACTGCTATATCTATCAACATGGAAATATCTACACTGCCATCTCTATAAACATGGAAATCTCTACACCGCTATCTGAATAAGAATGGAAATATCTACACCGCTATCTGTATGAACATGGAAATATCTACACTGCTATCTGTATGAACATGGTAATATCTACCTCACTATCTGTATAAACGTGGAAATATCTACACCGCTGTCTGTATAAACATGGAAATAACTCCACCGCTACCTGTATAAACATCGAAATATCTACACCGCTATCGGTACAATCATCGAAATATCTCCACCGCTATATGTATAAACATTGAAATATTTACAATGCTATATGTGTAAACATGCAAATATGAAAACAGCTATCTGCGTAAAGATGGAAATATATACACCACTATCTGTGTAAAGATAGAAATATCTTCACCGCAATCTGTGCAAAGATGGAAATATCTACACAGTTATCTCTGAAAACATGGAAATATCTACACTGCTATCTGTATAAATATGGAAATATCTACACCGCCATCTGTGTAAACATGGAAATAACTACATCGCCATCTGTATAAACATGGAAATATCTACACATCTATCTGTATAAACATGGAAATATCTGCACTGCTATCTGTATAAACATGGAAATATCTACACCGCTATCTGTGTAAACATGGAAATATCTACACCGCTATCTGTATAAACATGGAAATATCTACATCGCTATCTGCATAAACATGGAAATATCTCCACCGCTATCTGTATAAACATGGAAATATCTACAACGCAATCTGTGTAAACATGCAAATATCTACACAGCTATCTGTAAACATGGAAATATCTACACCGCAATGTGAGCAAAGATGGAAATATCTACACCGCTATCTGTGTAAACATGGAAATATCTATGCCGCTATCTGTATGAATATGGAAATAGATACAACACCATCTGTATAAACATGGAAATAACTACACCGCCATCTGTATAAACATGGAAATATCTACACCACAATCTGTATAAACATGGAAATAACTCCACCGCTATCTGTACAAATATGGAAATATCTACACCACTATCTGTATAAACATGGAAATATCTACACCGCTATGTGTATAAACGTGGAAATATCTACACTGCCAAATGTGTAAACATGGAAATAGCTACACTGCAATCTCTGTATACATGGAAATATCTACACGGCCATCTGTATAAACATGGAATTATCTCCAGAGCTATCTCTATAAACATGGAAATATCTACACCACTATCTGTATAAACATGGAAATAACAACACCAATATCTGTATAAACATGGAAATATCTACAGCGCTATCTTTATAAACATTGAAATATCTACATCGCTATCTGTATAAACATGGAAATATCTCCACCGCTATCTGTAGAAACATGGAAATATCTACACCGCTATCTGTATAAACCTGGAAATAAGTACAAAGCTATCTCTATAAACATGGAAATATCTACACTGCCATCTGCATAAACATCTAAATATCTACACCGCCATCTGTAAACATGGAAATAACTACACCGCCATCTGTATGACCATGGAAATAGCAACACCGCCATCTATATAATTATGGAAATATCCACACCGATATCTGTATAAAAATGGAAATATCTACACCGCCATCTGTAAAAACATGGAAATATCTAGACAGTCATCTGTATAAACTTGGAAATATCTTCACCTGCATCATTATAAACATGGAAATACCTACACCGCCATCTCTATAAACATGGAATTACCTACACAGCTCTCTGTATAAACCTGGAAATATCTACACCGCTATCCCTATAAACATGGAAATATCTATACCGCTATCTGTATAAACATGGAAATATCTACATCGCTATCTGCATAAACATGGAAATATCTCCACCGCTATCTGTATAAACATGGAAATATCTACAACGCAACTGTGTAAACATGCAAATATCTACACAGCTATCTGTAAACATGGAAATATCTACACCGCAATGTGAGCAAAGATGGAAATATCTACACCGCTATCTGTGTAAACATGGAAATATCTATGCCGCTATCTGTATGAATATGGAAATAGCTACAACACCATCTGTATAAACATGGAAATAACTACACCGCCATCTGTATAAACATGGAAATATCTACACCACAATCTGTATAAACATGGAAATAACTCCACCGCTATCTGTACAAATATGGAAATATCTACACCGCTATCTGTATAAACATGAAAATATCTACACCGCAATCTGTATAAACATGGAAATACCTACGCTGCTATCTGTATAAACATGGAAATATCTACACCGCTATCTGTGTAAAGATGGAAATATCTACACCGCTGTCTGTATTAAAATGGAAATACCTACACCGCTATCTGTATAAACATGGAAATATCTACACCGCTATCTGTACAAATATGGAAATATCTACACCGCTATCTGTACAAACATGGAAATATCTACACTGCTATCTGTATAAACATGGAACAACCAACACCGCTATCTCTATAAACATGGATATAACTACACTGCCATCTGTATAAACATGGAAATATCTACACAGCCATCTCTATATACATGGAAATATCTACACCACTATCTGTAGAAACATGGAAATATCTACATCGCTATCTGTATGAACATGGAAATATCTCCACCGCTCTCTTTATAAATATGGAAATATCTATAATGCTATCTGTGTAAACATGCAAATATCTACACCGATATCTGTGTAAAGATGGAAATATCTACACCGCAATCTGTGCAAAGATGGAAATATCTACACCGCTATCTGTATAAATATGGAAATATCTACATCGCTATCTCCATAAACATTGAAATATATTCACCGCTATCTGTATAAAGATGGAAATATCTACATCACTATCTCCATAAACATGGAAATATCTTCACCGCTATCTGTATATACATGGAAATATCTTCACCGCTATCTTTATAAACATGTAAACATCTACACCACCATCTTTATAAACATGCAAATATCTACACCGATATCTGTGTAAAGATGGAAATATCTACACCGCAATCTGTGCAAAGATGGAAATATCTACACCGCTGTCTGTATAAATATGGAAATATCTACATTGCTATCTCCATAAACATGGAAATATATTCCCCGCTATCTGTATATATATGGAAATATCTACATCGCTATCTCCATAAAGACGGAAATATCTTCACCGCTACCTGTATATACATGGAAATATCTTCACCGCTATCTTTATAAACATGTAAACATCTACACCACCATCTTTATAAACATGGAAATATCTACACCGCTATCTGTATAAACATGGAAATATCTACATCGCTATCTGAATAAACATGGAAATATCTCCACCGCTATCTGTATAAACATGGAAATATCTACAATGATATCTCTGTAAACATGCAAAGATGTACACAGCTATCTGTTTAAAAATGGAAATACCTACACCGCTATCTGTGCAAAGATGGAAATATCTACACCGCTATCTCTGTAAACATGGAAATATCTACACCGCTATCTGTATAAACATGGAAACATCTACACCGCCATCTGTATAAACATGGAAATATCTACAACGCCATCAGTATAAACATGGAAATATCTACACCGCCATCTGTATGAACATGGAAATATCTACAACGCCATCAGTATAAACATGGAAATATCTACACCGCTATCTGTGTAAACATGGAAATATCTACACCGCTATCTGTATAAACATGGAAATATCTACACCGCTATCTGTATAAACATGGAAATATCTACACTGCCATCTGTATAAATATGGAAATAAATAAACAACCATCTCTATATACATGGAAATATCTATACCGTCATCTGTATAAACATGGAAATATCTCCACCGCTATCTGTATAAACATGGAAATATCAACCCCGCTATCTGTATAAACATGGAAATATCTACAGCGCTATCTGTATAAATATTGAAATGTCTATATCGCTATCTATATAAACATGGAAATATCTCCACCGCTATCTGTATAAACATGGAGGTATCTACAGCGCTATGTCTATAGACCTGCAAATAACTACACCACTATCTCTATAAACATGGAAATATCTTCACCGCCATCTGAATAAACATCTAAATATCTACACCTCCATCTGCATATACATGGAAATACCTACACCGCCATCTGTATAAACACGGAAATATCAACACCGCCATCTGTATAATCATGGAAATATCCATACGGCTATGTTTATAATAATGGAAATATCTACACCGCCATGTGTAAAAACACGGAAATACCTACAAAGTCATCTGTATAAACATGGAAATATCTACACCTCCCTCACTATAAGCATGGAAATATCTACACCACCATCTCTATAAACATGGAAATACCTACACAGCTATCTGTTTAAACATGGAAATAACTGCACCGCTATCTGTATAAACATGGAAATATCTACACCGCTATCTGTATAAACAAGGAAATATCTACACCGCCATCATTATAAACATGGAAATATCTCCACTGCTATCTGTATAAACATGGAAATATCAACACCGCCATCAGTATAATCATGGAAATATAAACACCGCTATCTGTATAAAAATGAAAATATCTACACTGCCATCTGTAAAAACATGGAAATATCTACACAGTCATCTGTATAAACATGGAAATATCTACACCTCCATCACTATAAACATTTAAATATCTACAATGCCATCTGTATACACCTGGAAATATCTATAGAGCCATCAGTATAAACATGGAAATATCTACACCGCCATTTCTATAAACATGGAAATACTTACACAGCTATCTGTATAAGCATGGAAATATCTACACTGCTATCTGTATAAACATGGAAATATCTACACCGCTATCTGTATAAAATTGGAAATATTTACATCGCTATGTGCATAAACATGGAATTATCTCCATGACTATGTGAATAAACATGGAAATGTCTACAACGCTATCTGTGTAAACATGCAAATATCTACACAGCTATCTGTAAACATGGAAATAACTACGCCGCTATCTGTGTAAAGGTGGAAATATCTACACCGCAATCTGTGCAAGCATGGAAATATCTACACTTCAATATGTGTAAACATGGATACATCTACACCGCTATCTGTATAAACATGTAAAATCTACACCGCTATCTGCATAAACATGGAAATATCTACATGGCCATGTGCATAAACATGGAAATATCTACACCGCTATCTGTATAAATATTGAAATATCTACATCGCTATCGCTATAAACATGGAAATATCTAAACCACTATCAGTATATACATGGAAATATCTACACCGCTATGTCTATAAACATGGAAATATCTACACCGCCATCTGTATATACGTGGAAATATCTACACCGCTATCTGTATAAACATGGAAATATCTACACCGCTATCTGTATAAACATGGAAATGTCTACACTACCATCCGTATAAACATGGAAATATCTACACAGCCATCTCTATATACATGGAAATATCTACAGCGCCATCTGTATAAACATGGAAATATCTCCACCGCTATCTGTATAAACATGGAAATATCTCCACCGCTATGTGTTGAAAGATGGAAATATCTACATCGCTATCTGTAAAAACATGGAACTATCAACACTGCCATCTGTATAATCATGGAAATATCCACACCACTATCTGTATAAACATGGAAATATCTCCACCGCTATCTGTATAAACATGGAAATATCTACACAGCTATCTTTAAAAACATGGAAATATCAACACCGCTATCAGTATAAAGATGGGAATATCTACAGCGCTTTCTGTAGAAACATGAAAATATCTACATCGCTATCTGTATAAACATGGAAATATCTCCACCGCTATCTGTATAAACATGCAAATATCTACACCGCTATCTTTATAAACCAGGAAATAACTACAACGCTATCACTATAAACATGGAAATATCTACACCGCCATCTGCATAAACATCTAAATATCTACACCGCCATCTGTGTAAACATGGAAATACCTACACCGACATCTGTATAAACATGGAAATATCAACACCGCCACCTGTATAATCTTGGAAATGTCCACACCGCTGTCTGTATAAACATGGAAATATCTACACCGCCATCTGTAAAAACATGGAAATATCTACACTACCATCTGTATAAACATGGAAATATCTACAAAGCCATCTCTATATACATGGAAATATCTACACCGACATCTGTATAAACATGGAAATATCTCCACCGCTATGTGTATAAACATGGAAATGTCAACACTGCCGTCTGCATACAGATGGAAATATCTACACCGCGAGCTGTATTAACATGGAAATATCTACAATGCTATCTGTATAAACATGGAAGTACCAACACCACTATCTGTAGAAACATGGAAATATTTTCAACGCTATCTGTATAAACATGGAAATAACTGCAATGCTATCTCTATAAACATGGAAATATCTACACCACAATCTCTATAAACATGGAAATATCTACACCACCATCTCTATAAACATGGAAATATCTACACTGCCTTCTGTATAGACATGCAAACATCTACTCAGCCATGAGTGTAAACATGGAAATATCTATACAGCTATCTCTATAAAAATAGAAATACCTACACCGCAATCTCTATAAACATGGAAATATCTAAACAGCCATCTCTATAAACATGGAAATATCTACACCGCCATCTCTATGAACATGAAATTATCTACACCGCCATCTCCATAAACATGGAACTCTCTACACTGCGATCTGTATAAACATGGAAATATCTACACCGCTCTCTGTTCAAACATGGAAATATCTACACTGCCTTCGGTATAAACATGGAAATATCTACATCGCGAGCTGTATAAACATGCAAATATCTACACAGCTGTCTATGTAAACATGGAAATATTTACACCGATATGTGTGTAAAGTTGGAAATATCTACACCGCAATCTCTGCAAAGATGGAAATATCTACACCGCTATCTGTATAAATATGGAAATATCTACATCACTATCTCTATAAACATGGAAATATCTACACCACTATCTGTATAAACATGGAAATATCTACACCACTATCTCTAGAAACATGGAAATATCAACACCGCCATCTGTATAAACTTGGAAATATCTACACCGATATCTGTATAAATATGGAAATATCTGCATGGCTAACTCTTTATACATGGAAATATCCACACCACTATCTGTATAAACATGGAAATATCTACACCGATATCTCTATAAACATAGAAATATCTACACCGCCATCTGTATAAACATGGAAATATCTACACTGCCATCTGAATAAACATGGAAATATCTACACCGCTATCTGTATAAACATGGAAATATCTACATTGCTATCTGTATAAACATGGAAATATCTACAATGATAACTGTGTAGACATGCAAATATCTACACAGCTATCTGTGTAAAGACGGAAATATCTACACCGCTATCTGTGTAAAGATGGAAATATATACAACGCAATCTGTATAAACTTGGAAATAGCTACAACGCCATCTGTATAAACATGAAAATAACTACACTGCCATCTGTATAAACATGGAAATATATACTCCGCCATCTGTACAAGCATGGAAATATCTAAACCGCTATCAGTGTAAATATGGAAATATCTACACCACTGTCTGCATAAACATGGAAATATCTATACCGCTATCTGTATAAACATGGAAATATCTACACAGCCATCTGTATAAACATGAAAATATCTACAAAGCCATCTCTATAAACATGGAAATATCTACACCGCCATCTGTATAAACATGGAAACCTCTCCACCGCTATCTGTATAAACATGGAAATATCTACACCGACATCTGTATAAACATGGAAATATCTACACCGACATCTGTATAAACATGGAAATATCTGCATCGCTATCTGTATAAACGTGGAAATATCACCACCGCAATCTGTATAAACATGGAAATATCTACACCGCAATCTGTAAAAACCTGGAAATAACTACACCGCAATCTCTTTAAACATAGAAATACCTACACCGCCATTTGCATAAACATCTAGATATCTACAGTGCCATATGTATAAACATGGAAATACCAACACCGCCATCTGTATAAACATGGAAATATTAACACCGCCATCTGTATAATCATGGAAATATCCACACCGTTATCTGTATAAAAATGGAAATATCTACACCGCCAAGTGTAAAAACATGGAAATATCAACCCAGTCGTCTGTATAAACATGGAAATATCTACACCTTCATCAGTATAAACATGGAAAAACCTACAATGACATTTGTATACTCATGGAAATATCTACAGAGCCATCAGTATAAACATGGAAATATCTAGACTGCTATCTGTATAAACATGGAAATATCTACCCCGCTATCTGAATAAACATTTAAATATCTACATCGCTGTCTGCATAAACATGGAAATATCTCCACCGCTATCTGTATGAACATGGATATGTTTATAATGCTATCTGTGTAACCATGCAAATATCTACACAGGTATCTGTAAACATGGAAATATCTACACTGCTATCTTTGTAAAGATTGAAATATCTACACCGCAATCTGTGCAAAGATGGAAATATCTACACCGCTATCTGTGTAAACATCGAAATATCTACACCGCTATCTGTATAAACATGGAAAATCAACACCGCTATCTGTATAAACATGGAAATATCTGCACGCCATCTGTATAAACATGGAAATATCTACAACGCTATCTGTACAAATATTGAAATATCTACAGCGCAATCTGTATAATCATGGAAAATCTACACCGCTATCTGTATAAACATGGAAATATCTACACAGCCATCTGTATAAACATGGAAACATCTACACCGCTGTCTGTATAAATATGGAAATATCTATATCGCTATCTCTATAAACAAGGAAATATCCACACCAGTATCTGTATAAACATGGAAATATCTACACCGCTATCTCTATAAACATAGAAATATCTACATCGCCATCTGTATAAACATGGAAATATCTACACCGCTATCTGTATAAATATGGAAGTATCTACATCGCTATCTGTATAAACATGGATATATCTCCACCGTAATCTGTAAAAACATTGAAATATCTACAATGCTATCTGTGTAAACATGCAAATATCTACCCAGCTATCTGTGTAAAGATGGAAATATCTACACCGCAATCGTTGCAAAGATGGAAATATCTACACCGATACCTCTGTAAACATGGAAATATCTACACCGCTATCTGTAAAACATGGAAAACCTACACCGCTATCTGTGTAAACATGGAAATAACTACACGGCCATCTGCATAAACATGGAAATATCTACACCGCTATATGTACAAATAAGGAAATATCTACATCACAATCTCTATAAACATGGAAATATCTACAATACCATCTGTATAAGCATGGAAATATCTACACCGCAATCTGTATAAACTTGGAAATATATACATCGCTATCTGTATAAACATGGAAATATATCCACCGCTATCTGTATAAACATGGAAATATCTACAACGCTATCAGTGTAAACATGCAAATATTTACACAGCTATCTCTGTAAACATGGAAATATCTACAGCGATATGTGTGTAAAGATGGAAATATCTACACCGCAATCTGTGCAAAAATGGAAATATCTACACAGCCATCTGTATAAATATGGAAATATCTACATCACTATCTCTATAAACATGGAAATATCTACACCACTATTTGTATAAACATGGAAATATCTACACCACTATCTCTAGAAACATGGAAATATCTACACTGCCATCTGTATAAACATGGAAATATCTACACCGCTATCTGCATAAACATGGAAATATCTACATCACTGTCTGTATAAACATGGAAATATCTCCACCACTATCTGTATAAACATGGAAATATCTACAATGCTATTTGTTTAAACATGCAAATATCTACACAGCTATCTGTGTAAAGATGGAAATATTTACACCGCTATCTGTGAAAAGATGGAAATATCTACACCGCAATCTGTGCAATGATGGAAATAACCACACCACGATCTCTGTAAACATGGAAATATCTACACCGCTATCTGTATAAACATGTAAATATCTACACCGCCATCTGTATAAACATGGAAATAACTACACCGCCATCTGTATAAACATGGAAATATCAACACCGTCATCTGCATAAACATGGAAATATCTACACCGCTACCTGTATAAACATGGAAATATCTACACCCCTATCGGTATAAACATGGAAATATCTACACTGCTATCTGTAAAAACATGGAAATAACTACATTGCCATCTGTATAAACATGGAAATGTCTACACAGCCATCTCTATATACATGGAAATATCTACAGCGCCATGTGTACAAACATGGAAATATCTCCACCGCAATCTGTATAAACATGGAAATACCTCCACACATATCTGTATAAACATGGAAATATCTACACCCCTATCTGTATAAACATGGAAATATCTACACTGCTATCTATATAAACATGGAAACATCAACATCGGTATCTGTATAAACATGGAAATATCTACAGCGCTCTCTTTATAAACATGGAAATATCTCCACCGCTATCTGTATAAACATGGAAATATCTACAACGCTATCTCTATAAACATGGAAATATCTTCACCGCCATTTGTAAAAACATGGAAATATCTACACAGTCATCTGTATAAACATGGAAATATCTACACCTCCATCAGTACAAACATGGAAATATCTACAATGACATCTGTATACACATGGAGATATCTACAGAGCCATCAGTATAAACATGGAAATATCTCCACCGCCATCTCTATAAACATGGAAATACCTACACAGCTATCTGTATAAACATGGAAATATCTACACCGCTATCTGTATAAACATGGAAATATCTACATTGCTATCTGCATAAACATGGAAATATCTCCACCGATATCTGTATAAACATGGAAATATCTACATCGCTATCTGTGTAAACATGCAAATATCTACACAGCTATCTGTAAACACGGAAATGCCTACACTGCTATCTGTGTAAAGATGGAAATATCTACACCGCAATGTGCATAAACTTCTAAATAACTACACTGCCATCTGCATAAACATGGAAATAACTACACTGCCATCTCTAGAAACATGGAAATATCTACACCGCCATCTTTAAAAACATGGAAATACCTACACAGACATCTGTATAAACCTGGAAATATCTACACCTCCATCAGTATAAACATGCAAATATCTACAAAGCCATCTGTATACACATGGAAATATCTACAGAGCCATCTGTCTAAACATGGAAATATCTACACCGCTATCTGTATAAACATGGCAATACCTACATCGCTATCTGTATAAACATGTAAATATCTCCACCGCTATCTGTATAAACATGGAAATATCTACAATGATATCTGTGTAAACATGGAAATATCTACACAGCTATGTGTGTAAAGATGGAAATATCTACACGGCAATCGGTGCAAAGATGGAAATATCTACACCGCTATCTCTGTAAACATGGAAATATGTACACCGCTATCTGTATAAACTTGGAAATATCTACACCACCATCTGTATAAACATGTAAATAACTACACCGCCATCTGTATAAACATGGAAATATCTACACCGCCATCTGTATAAACATGGAAATATCTACCCCGCTATCTGTACAAATATGGAAATATCTACACCGCTATTTGTATAAACATGGAAATATCTACACCGCTATCTTTATAAACATGGAAATATCTACATCGCTATCTGTATAAACATGGAAATATGCCCATCGCTATCTTTTTAAATATGGAAATATCTACACCGCTATCTGTATAAACCTGGAAATAGCAACACCGCTATCTGTATAAACGTGGAAATACCTACAGCGCTATCTGTATAAACATGGAAATATCTCCACCGCTATCTGCATAAACATGGAAATAACAACTCCGCCATCTGTATAATCATGGAAATATCCACACCGTTATCTATATAAAACTGGAAATATCTACAGTGCCATTTGTAAAAACAAGGAAAAATCTACACAGTCATCTGTATAAACATGGAAATATCTACACCTCCATCAGTATAAACATGGAAATATCTACACCTCCATCAGTATAAACATGGAAATATCTGCAATGCCATCTGTATATACACGGAAATATCTACAGAGCCATCAGTATAAACCTGGAAATATCTACAACGACATCTCTATAAACATGGAAATACCTACACAGCTATCTGTATAAACATGGAATTATCTACACCGCTCTCTGTATAAACATGGAAATATCTACATCGCTATCTGCATAAATATGGAAATATTTACAACGCTATCTGTGTAAACATGCAAATATCTACACAGCTATCTGTAAACATGGAAATATCTACTCCTCAATATGTGTAAAGATGGAAATATCTACACCGCAATCTGTGCAAAGATGGAAATATCTACACCGCTATCTGTGTAAACATGGAAATATCTACACCACTATCTGCATAAACATGGAAATATCTACACTGCTATGTCTATATACATGGAAATATTTACATCGTCATCTGTATAAACATGGATATATCTACAACGCTATCTGTATAAACATGGAAATATCTCCACAGCTATCTGTATAAACATAGAAATATCTACACCGCTATCTGTATAAACATGGAAATATCTACACTGCCATCTGTATAAACATGGAAATATCTATGAAGCCATCTGTATATACATGGAAATATCTACACCGCAATCGGTATAAACATGGGAATATCTCCACCGCTCTCTGTATAAACATGGAACTATCTCCACAGCTATTTGTATAAACTTGGAAATATCTACACCTCTATGTGTAAAAACATGGAAATATCACAACCGCTATCTGTATAAACATGGAAATATCTACAGCGCTATCTGTATAAACATGGAAATATCTACATCGCTATCTGTAAAACATGGAAATATCTCCGCTGCTGTCTTTATAAACATGGAAATATCTACACCGCTATCTGTATAATTCTGGAAATAATTACACAGATATGTCTTTAAAAACATGGAAATATCTACACCGCCATCTGCATAAACATCTAAATATCCACACCGCCATCTGTACAAACATGGAAATACATACACCGCCATATGTATAAACATGGAAATATCAACCGCCATCTGTATAATCGTGGAAATATGCACACCACTATCTGTATAAAAATGGAAATATCTACACCGCTGTCTGTATAAAAATGGAAATATCTACACCGCCATCTGTAAAAACATGGAAATATCTACACAGTCATCTGTAGAAACAAGGAAATATCTACACCTCCATCAGTATATACCTGGAAATATATACAATGCCATCTGTATAAACATGGAAATATCTACAGAGCCATCAGTGTAAACATGGAATTATCTACACTGCCATCTCTACAAACATGGAAACCATTACACAGCTATCTATATAAACTTGGAAATATCGACACCGCTATCTGTATAAACATGGAAATATCTACACCGCTATCTGTGTAAACATGGAAATATCTACACCGCTATCTGTATAAACATGGAAAATCTACACCGCTATCTGTATAAACATGGAAATATCTTCACGGCCATCTGCATACACATGCAAATATCTAGACCGATATCTGTATAAATTTGGAATTATCTATATCGCTATCTCTATAAGCATGGAAATATCTACACCACTATCTAAATAAACATGGAAATATCTACACCGCTATCTCTATAAACATGGAAATATCTACAACGCCATCTGTATAAACATGGAAATATCTACACCGCTATCTGTATAAACATGTAAATATCTACATCGCTATCTGTACAAACCTGGAAATATCTCCACCGCTATCTGCATAAACATGGAAATATCTACAAAGCTATCTGTGTAAACATGCAAATATCTACACAGCTATCTGTATAAACATGGAAATATCTACACCGATATCTGTGTAAAGATGGAAATATCTACACCGCAGTCTGTGCAAAGATGGAAATATCTACACAGCTATCTGTAAAAACATGGAAATAACTACATCGCTATCTGTATAAACATGTAAATATCTCCACCGCCATCTGTATATACTTGGAAATATATACAATGCTATCTGTGTAAACATGCAAATATCTGCACAGCTATCTGTGTAATGATGGAAATATGTACACCGCTATCTGTGTAAAGATGGAAATATCTACAACGCAATCTGTGCAAAGATGGAAATATCTACAACGCTATCTCTGTAAACATGGAAATATCTACACCGCTATCAGTATAAATGTGGCAATACCCACACCGCTATCTGTATAAACATGGAAAACCTACACCACTATTTGTATAAACATGGAAATATGAACACCATTATCTGTGTAAACATAGAAATTTCAACATCGCTATCTGTATAAACATGGAAATATCTACATCGCTATCTGTATAAAAATGGAAATATCTACACCGCCATTTGTAAAAACATGGAAATATCTATACAGTCATCTGTATAAACATGGAAATATCTTCACCTCCATGAGTATAAAGATGGAAATATCTACAATGCCATCTGTATACACATGGAAATATCTACAGAGCCATCAGTATAAACATGGAAATATCTATACCGCCATCTCTATAAACCTAAAAATACCTACACAGCTATCTGTATAAAAATGGAAATATCTACACAGCTATCTTTATAAACATGGAAATATCTACACCGCTATCTGTATAAACATGGAATTATATACATTGCTATCTGCATAAACAAGGAAATATCTCCACTGCTATCTGTATGAACATGGAAATATCTACAATGCTATCTGTGTAAACATGCAAATATCTACACAGCTATCTGTAAACACGGAAATGTCTACACCCCTATCTGTGTAAAGATGGAAATATCTACACCCCAATCTGTGCAAAGATGGAAATATGTACACCGCTATCTGTGTAAGCATGGAAATATGTAAACCGCTGTCTGTATGAACATGGAAAATCTACACCGCTATCTGTATAAACAGGGAAATATCTACACGACCATCTGCATAAACTTGGAAATATCTACACCGTTATCTGTATAAATATGGAAATATCTACATCACAATCTCTATAAACATGGAAATATCTACACCACTATCTGTATAAACATGGAAATATCTACACCGCTATGTCTATAAACATGGAAATATCTATACCGCAATCTGTATAAACATGGAAATATCTACACCGCTATCTGTAAACATGGAAATATCTACATCGCTATCTGTATAAACATGGAAATATCTCCACCACTCTCTGTATAAACATGGAAATATCTACACCGCTATCTGTATAAACATGGAAATATCTCCACTGCCATCTGTATAAACATGGAAAAATCTACACAGCCGTCTCTCTATATATGGAAATATCTACACCGCCACCTGTAAACATGGAAATATCTCCACCGCTATCTGTATAAACATGGAAATATCTACACCGCTATCTGTATAAACATGGAAATATCTACACCGCCATTTGCATAAACATCTAAATATATACATAGCCATCTCTATAAACATGGAAATACCTACACCGCCATCAGTATGAACATGGAAATATAAACACCGCCATATGTATAATCATGGAAATATCTACACCGCTATCTGTATTAAAATGGAAATATGGACACGGCCATCTGTAAAAACATGGAAAGAACTACACAGTCATCTGTATGCACATGGAAATATCTACAGAGACATCAGTATACACATGGAAATATCTACACCGCCATCTCTATAAACATGGAAATACCTGCAGAGCTATGTGTATAAACATGTAAATGTCTACACCGCTATCTCTATAAACATGGAGATATCTACACCGCTATATGTATAAACATGGAAATATCTACATTGCTATCTGAATAAACATGGAAATATCTCCACGGCTATCTGTATAAACATGGAAATACCTACAACGCTATCTGTGTAAACATGCAAATATATACAAAGGTATCTGTAAACATGGAAATATCTACACCGCTATCTGAGTAAAGATTCAACTATCTACACCGCAATCTGTGCAAAGATGGAAATATCTACACCGCTATCTGTGTAAACATGGAAATATCTGCACCGCTATCTGTATAAACATGGAAAATCTACACTGCTATCTGTATAAACATGGAAATATCTACACGGCCATCTGCATAAACATGGAAATATCTACACCGCTATCTGTATTAATATGGAAATATCTACATAGCTACCTCTATAAACATGGAAATATCTACACCACTGTCTGTATAAACATAGAAATATCTACACCGCTCTCTGTATAAACATGGAAATATCCACACCGCCATCTGTATAAACATGGAAATATCTACACCGCTATCTGTGTAAACATGCAAATATCTACACAGCTATCTGTGTAAACATGGAAATATCTACACTGATATCTGTGCAAAGATGGAAATATCTACACCGCAGTCTGTGCAAATATGGGAATATCTACACCGCTATCTGTATAAATATGGAAATATCTACAATGCTATCTGTGTAAACTTGCAACTAACTACACAGCTGTGTGTGTAAAGATGGAAATATCTACACCGCTATCTGTGTTAAGATAGAAATATCTACACCGCAATCTGTGCAAAGATGGAAATATCTACACTGCTATCTCTGTAAACATGGAATTATCTACACCGCTATCGTATAAACACGGAAATATCTACACCGCCATCTGTATAAACAAGGAGATATCTACAACGCTATCTGTGTAAACATGCAAATATCTACACAGCTATAAGTAAACATGGAAATGGCTACACCGCTATCTGTGTAAAGATGGAAATATCTACACCGCAATCTGTGCAAAGATGGAAATATCTACACCGCTATCTGTGTAAACATGGAAATATCTACTCCGCTGTCTGTATAAACATGGAAAATCTACACCGCTATCTGTATAAACAGGGAAATATCTACACAGCCATCTGCATAAACTTGGAAATATCTACACCACTATCTGTATAAATATGGAAATATCTACATAGCTATCTCTATAAACATAGAAATATCTACACCACTATCTGTATAAACATGGAAATATCTACACCGCTATGTCTATAAACATGGAAATATCTACACAGTCATCTGTATAAACATAAAAATATCTCCACAGCTATCAGTATGAACATGGAAATATCTCCACCGATATCTGTATAAACATGGAAATATCAACAGCAGTATCTGTATAAACACAGAAGTATCTACAGCGCTATCTGTATAAATATGGAAATATCTACATCGCTATCTCTATAAACATGGAAATATTTCCACCGCTATCTGTATAAACATGGAAATATCTACACCATTATCTGTATAAGCCTGGAAATAACTACACCGCTATCTCAACAAACATGGAAATATCTACACCGCCGTCTGCATAAACATCTAAATATCTACAAAGCCATCTGTATAAACATGGAAATACCTACACCGCCCTCTGAATAAACATGGAAATATCCACACCACTATCTGTATAAACATGGAAATATCTACACCGCAATCTCTATAAACACAGAAATATCTACACCGCCATCTGTATAAACATGGAAATATCTACAGTGCCATCTGTATACACATGGAAATATCTACAGAGCCATCTGTATAACCATGGAAATATCTACTCCGCTATCTGTATAAACATGGAAATATCTACATCGCTATCTGTATTAACATGGAAATATCTCCACCGCTATCTGTATAAACATGGAAATATCTACACTGCCATCTGTATAAACATGGAAATATTTACACAGCCATCTCTTTATACTTGGGAATATCTACACCGCAATCTGTATAAACATGGAAATATCTATATCGGTATCGGTATAAACATGGAAATATCTACAACGCTATCTGCATGAACATGGAAAGATCTACACCGCCATCTGTATATACATGGAAATATCTACACCGCCATCTGTATAAACATGGAAATATCTACACTGCTATCTGTATAAATAAGGAAATATCTACAACTCTGTCTCTATAAACATGGAAATATCTACAACACTATCTGTTTAAACATGGAAATATCTACACCACTATGGAAATATCTACACCACCAACTGTATAAACATGGAAATATCTACACAGTCATCTGTATAAACATGGAAATAGCTATACCATCATCTGTATAAACATGGAAATAACTTCACTGCCATCTGTGTAAGCATGGAAATATCTACACCGCTATCTGTACAAATATGGATATATCTACATCGCTATCTCCATAAACATGGAAATATATTCACCGCTATCTGTATAAAGATGGAAATATCTACATCACTATCTCCATAAACATGGAAATATCTTCACCGCTATCTGTATATACATGGAAATATCTTCACCGCTATCTTTATAAACATGTAAACATCTACACCGCCATCTTTATAAACATGGAAATATCTACACCGCTATCTGTATAAACATGGAAATATCTACATCGCTATCTAAATAAACATGGAAATATCTCAACCGCTATCTGTAGAAACATAGAAATATCTACAGTGATATCTCTGTAAACATGCAAATATGTACACAGCTATCTGTTTAAAGATGGAAATATCTACACCGCTATCTGTGCAAAGATGGAAATATCTACACCGCTATCTCTGTAAACATGGAAATATCTACACCGCTATCTGTATAAACATGGAAACATCTACACCGCCATCTGTATAAACATGGAAATATCTACAACGCCATCAGTATAAACATGGAAATATCTACACCACCGTCTGTATGAACATGGAAATATCTGCACTGCTATCTGTATAAAAATGGAAATATCTACACGGCTATCTGTATAAACATGGAAATATCTACACCGCTATCTGTATAAACATGGAAATATCTACTCCGCTATCTGTATAAACATTGAAATATCTACACTGCCATCTGTATAAATATGGAAATAAATAAACAGCCATCTCTATATACATGGAAATATCTATACCGTCATCTGTATAAACATGGAAATATCTCCACCGCTATCTGTATAAACATGGAAATATCAACCCCGCTATCTGTATAAACATGGAAATATCTACAGCGCTATCTGCATAAACATTGAAATATCTACATCGCTATCTATATAAACATGGAAATATCTCCACGGCTATCTGTATAAACATGGAGGTATCTACACCGCTATCTCTATAGACCTGGAAATAGCTACATCACTATCACTATAAACATGGAAATATCTACACCGCCATCTGAATAAACATCTAAATATCTACACCGCCATCTGTATATACACGGAAATACCTACACCGCCATCTGTATAAACACGGAAATATCAACACCGCCATCTGTATAATCATGGAAATATCCATACCGCTATGTTTATAATAATGGAAATATCTACACCGCCATGTGTAAAAACACGGAAATACCTACAAAGTCATCTGTATAAACATGGAAATATCTACACCTCCCTCACTATAAGCATGGAAATATCTACACCACCATCTCTATAAACATGGAAATACCTACACAGCTATCTGTATAAACATGGAAATAACTACACCGCTATCTGTATAAACATGGAAATATCTACCCCGCTATCTGTATAAACAAGGAAATATCTACACCGCCATCATTATAAACATGGAAATATCTCCACTGCTATCTGTATAAACATGGAAATATCAACACCGCCATCAGTATAATCATGGAAATATAAACACCGCTATCTGTATAAAAATGAAAATATCTACACTGCCATCTGTAAACACATGGAAATATCTACACAGTCATCTGTATAAACATGGAAATATCTACACCTCCATCACTATAAACATTTAAATATCTACAATGCCATCTGTATACACCTGGAAATATCTATAGAGCCATCAGTATAAACATGGAAATATCTACACCGCCATTTCTATAAACATGGAAATACTTACACAGCTATCTGTATAAGCATGGAAATATCTACACTGCTATCTGTATAAACATGGAAATATCTACACCGCTATCTGTATAAAATTGGAAATATTTACATCGCTATGTGCATAAACATGGAATTATCTCCACGACTATGTGAATAAACATGGAAATGTCTACAACGCTATCTGGGTAAACATGCAAATATCTACACAGCTATCTGTAAACATGGAAATAACTACGCCGCTATCTGTGTAAAGGTGGAAATATCTACACCGCAATCTGTGCAAGCATGGAAATATCTACACTTCAATATGTGTAAACATGGATACATCTACACCGCTATCTGTATAAACATGTAAAATCTACACCGCTATCTGCATAAACATGGAAATATCTACATGGCCATGTGCATAAACATGGAAATATCTACACCGCTATCTGTATAAATATTGAAATATCTACATCGCTATCTCTATAAACATGGAAATATCTAAACCACTATCAGTATATACATGGAAATATCTACACCGCTATGTCTATAAACATGGAAATATTTACACCGCCATCTGTATATACGCGGAAATATCTACACCGCTATCTGTATAAACATGGAAATATCTACACCGCTATCTGTATAAACATGGAAATGTCTACACTACCATCCGTATAAACATGGAAATATCTACACAGCCATCTCTATATACATGGAAATATCTACAGCGCCATCTGTATAAACATGGAAATATCTCCACCGCTATCTGTATAAACATGGAAATATCTCCACCGCTATGTGTTGAAAGATGGAAATATCTACATCGCTATCTGTAAAAACATGGAACTATCAACACTGCCATCTGTATAATCATGGAAATATCCACACCACTATCTGTATAAACATGGAAATATCTCCACCGCTATCTGTATAAACATGGAAATATCTACACAGCTATCTTTAAAAACATGGAAATATCAACACCGCTATCAGTATAAAGATGGGAATATCTACAGCGCTTTCTGTAGAAACATGAAAATATCTACATCGCTATCTGTATAAACATGGAAATATCTCCACCGCTATCTGTATAAACATGCAAATATCTACACCGCTATCTTTATAAACCAGGGCATAACTACAACGCTATCTCTATAAACATGGAAATATCTACACCGCCATCTGCATAAACATCTAAATATCTACACCGCCATCTGTGTAAACATGGAAATACCTACACCGACATCTGTATAAACATGGAAATATCAACACCGCCACCTGTATAATCTTGGAAATATCCACACCGCTGTCTGTATAAACATGGAAATATCTACACCGCCATCTGTAAAAACATGGAAATATCTACACTACCATCTGTATAAACATGGAAATATCTACAAAGCCATCTCTATATACATGGAAATATCTACACCGACATCTGTATAAACATGGAAATATCTCCACCGCTATCTGTATAAACATGGAAATGTCAACACTGCCGTCTGCATACAGATGGAAATATCTACACCGCGAGCTGTATTAACATGGAAATATCTACAATGCTATCTGTATAAACATGGAAGTACCAACACCACTATCTGTAGAAACATGGAAATATTTTCAACGCTATCTGTATAAACATGGAAATAACTGCAATGCTATCTCTATAAACATGGAAATATCTACACCACAATCTCTATAAACATGGAAATATCTACACCACCATCTCTATAAACATGGAAATATCTACACTGCCTTCTGTATAGACATGCAAACATCTACTCAGCCATGAGTGTAAACATGGAAATATCTATACAGCTATCTCTATAAAAATAGAAATACCTACACCGCAATCTCTATAAACATGGAAATATCTAAACAGCCATCTCTATAAACATGGAAATATCTACACCGCCATCTCTATGAACATGAAATTATCTACACCGCCATCTCCATAAACATGGAACTCTCTACACTGCGATCTGTATAAACATGGAAATATCTACACCGCTCTCTGTTCAAACATGGAAATATCTACACTGCCTTCGGTATAAACATGGAAATATCTACATCGCAAGCTGTATAAACATGCAAATATCTACACAGCTGTCTATGTAAACATGGAAATATTTACACCGATATGTGTGTAAAGTTGGAAATATCTACACCGCAATCTCTGCAAAGATGGAAATACCTACACCGCTATCTGTATAAATATGGAAATATCTACATCACTATCTCTATAAACATGGAAATATCTACACCACTATCTGTATAAACATGGAAATATCTACACCACTATCTCTAGAAACATGGAAATATCAACACCGCCATCTGTATAAACTTGGAAATATCTACACCGATATCTGTATAAATATGGAAATATCTGCATGGCTAACTCTTTATACATGGAAATATCCACACCACTATCTGTATAAACATGGAAATATGTACACCGATATCTCTATAAACATAGAAATATCTACACCGCCATCTGTATAAACATGGAAATATCTACACTGCCATCTGAATAAACATGGAAATATCTACACCGCTATCTGTATAAACATGGAAATATCTACATTGCTATCTGTATAAACATGGAAATATCTACAATGATAACTGTGTAGACATGCAAATATCTACACAGCTATCTGTGTAAAGACGGAAATATCTACACCGCTATCTGTGTAAAGATGGAAATATATACAACGCAATCTGTATAAACTTGGAAATAGCTACAACGCCATCTGTATAAACATGAAAATAACTACACTGCCATCTGTATAAACATGGAAATATATACTCCGCCATCTGTACAAGCATGGAAATATCTAAACCGCTATCAGTGTAAATATGGAAATATCTACACCACTGTCTGCATAAACATGGAAATATCTATACCGCTATCTGTATGAACATGGAAATATCTACACAGCCATCTGTATAAACATGAAAATATCTACAAAGCCATCTCTATAAACATGGAAATATCTACACCGCCATCTGTAGAAACATGGAAACCTCTCCACCGCTATCTGTATAAACATGGAAATATCTACACCGACATCTGTATAAACATGGAAATATCTACACCGACATCTGTATAAACATGGAAATATCTGCATCGCTATCTGTATAAACGTGGAAATATCACCACCGCAATCTGTATAAACATGGAAATATCTACACCGCAATCTGTATAAACCTGGAAATAACTACACCGCATTCTGTTTAAACATAGAAATATCTACACCGCCATTTGCATAAACATCTAGATATCTACAGTGCCATATGTATAAACATGGAAATACCAACACCGCCATCTGTATAAACATGGAAATATTAACACCGCCATCTGTATAATCATGGAAATATCCACACCGTTATCTGTATAAAAATGGAAATATCTACACCGCCAAGTGTAAAAACATGGAAATATCAACCCAGTCGTCTGTATAAACATGGAAATATCTACACCTTCATCAGTATAAACATGGAAAAACCTACAATGACATTTGTATACTCATGGAAATATCTACAGAGCCATCAGTATAAACATGGAAATATCTAGACTGCTATCTGTATAAACATGGAAATATCTACCCCGCTATCTGAATAAACATTTAAATATCTACATCGCTGTCTGCATAAACATGGAAATATCTCCACCGCTATCTGTATGAACATGGATATGTTTATAATGCTATCTGTGTAACCATGCAAATATCTACACAGGTATCTGTAAACATGGAAATATCTACACTGCTATCTTTGTAAAGATTGAAATATCTACACCGCAATCTGTGCAAAGATGGAAATATCTACACCGCTATCTGTGTAAACATGGAAATATCTACACCGCTATCTGTATAAACATGGAAAATCAACACCGCTATCTGTATAAACATGGAAATATCTGCACCGCCATCTGTATAAACATGGAAATATCTACAACGCTATCTGTACAAATATTGAAATATCTACAGCGCAATCTGTATAATCATGGAAAATCTACACCGCTATCTGTATAAACATGGAAATATCTACACAGCCATCTGTATAAACATGGAAACATCTACACCGCTGTCTGTATAAATATGGAAAAATCTATATCGCTATCTCTATAAACAAGGAAATATCCACACCAGTATCTGTATAAACATGGAAATATCTACACCGCTATCTCTGTAAACATAGAAATATCTACATCGCCATCTGTATAAACATGGAAATATCTACACCGCTATCTGTATAAATATGGAAGTATCTACATCGCTATCTGTATAAACATGGATATATCTCCACCGTAATCTGTAAAAACATTGAAATATCTACAATGCTATCTGTGTAAACATGCAAATATCTACCCAGCTATCTGTGTAAAGATGGAAATATCTACACCGCAATCGTTGCAAAGATGGAAATATCTACACCGATACCTCTGTAAACATGGAAATATCTACACCGCTATCTGTAAAACATGGAAAACCTACACCGCTATCTGTGTAAACATGGAAATAACTACACGGCCATCTGCATAAACATGGAAATATCTACACCGCTATATGTACAAATAAGGAAATATCTACATCACAATCTCTATAAACATGGAAATATCTACAATACCATCTGTATAAGCATGGAAATATCTACACCGCAATCTGTATAAACATGGAAATATATACATCGCTATCTGTATAAACATGGAAATATATCCACCGCTATCTGTATAAACATGGAAATATCTACAACGCTATCAGTGTAAACATGCAAATATTTACACAGCTATCTCTGTAAACATGGAAATATCTACAGCGATATGTGTGTAAAGTTGGAAATATCTACACCGCAATCTGTGCAAAAATGGAAATATCTACACAGCCATCTGTATAAATATGGAAATATCTACATCACTATCTCTATAAACATGGAAATATCTACACCACTATTTGTATAAACATGGAAATATCTACACCACTATCTCTAGAAACATGGAAATATCTACACTGCCATCTGTATAAACATGGAAATATCTACACCGCTATCTGCATAAACATGGAAATATCTACATCACTGTCTGTATAAACATGGAAATATCTCCACCACTATCTGTATAAACATGGAAATATCTACAATGCTATTTGCTTAAACATGCAAATATCTACACAGCTATCTGTGTAAAGATGGAAATATTTACACCGCTATCTGTGAAAAGATGGAAATATCTACACCGCAATCTGTGCAATGATGGAAATAACCACACCACGATCTCTGTAAACATGGACATATCTACACCGCTATCTGTATAAACATGTAAATATCTACACCGCCATCTGTATAAACATGGAAATAACTACACCGCCATCTGTATAAACATGGAAATATCAACACCGTCATCTGCATAAACATGGAAATATCTACACCGCTACCTGTATAAACATGGAAATATCTACACCCCTATCGGTATAAACATGGAAATATCTACACTGCTATCTGTAAAAACATGGAAATAACTACATTGCCATCTGTATAAACATGGAAATGTCTACACAGCCATCTCTATATACATGGAAATATCTACAGCGCCATGTGTACAAACATGGAAATATCTCCACCGCAATCTGTATAAACATGGAAATACCTCCACACATATCTGTATAAACATGGAAATATCTACACCCCTATCTGTATAAACATGGAAATATCTACACTGCTATCTATATAAACATGGAAACATCAACATCGGTATCTGTATAAACATGGAAATATCTACAGCGCTCTCTTTATAAACATGGAAATATCTCCACCGCTATCTGTATAAACATGGAAATATCTACAACGCTATCTCTATAAACATGGAAATATCTTCACCGCCATTTGTAAAAACATGGAAATATCTACACAGTCATCTGTATAAACATGGAAATATCTACACCTCCATCAGTACAAACATGGAAATATCTACAATGACATCTGTATACACATGGAGATATCTACAGAGCCATCAGTATAAACATGGAAATATCTCCACCGCCATCTCTATAAACATGGAAATACCTACACAGCTATCTGTATAAACATGGAAATATCTACACCGCTATCTGTATAAACATGGAAATATCTACATTGCTATCTGCATAAACATGGAAATATCTCCACCGATATCTGTATAAACATGGAAATATCTACATCGCTATCTGTGTAAACATGCAAATATCTACACAGCTATCTGTAAACACGGAAATGCCTACACTGCTATCTGTGTAAAGATGGAAATATCTACACCGCAATGTGCATAAACTTCTAAATAACTACACTGCCATCTGCATAAACATGGAAATAACTACACTGCCATCTCTAGAAACATGGAAATATCTACACCGCCATCTTTAAAAACATGGAAATATCTACACAGACATCTGTATAAACCTGGAAATATCTACACCTCCATCAGTATAAACATGCAAATATCTACAAAGCCATCTGTATACACATGGAAATATCTACAGAGCCATCTGTCTAAACATGGAAATATCTACACCGCTATCTGTATAAACATGGCAATACCTACATCGCTATCTGTATAAACATGTAAATATCTCCACCGCTATCTGTATAAACATGGAAATATCTACAATGATATCTGTGTAAACATGGAAATATCTACACAGCTATGTGTGTAAAGATGGAAATATCTACACGGCAATCGGTGCAAAGATGGAAATATCTACACCGCTATCTCTGTAAACATGGAAATATGTACACCGCTATCTGTATAAACTTGGAAATATCTACACCACCATCTGTATAAACATGTAAATAACTACACCGCCATCTGTATAAACATGGAAATATCTACACCGCCATCTGTATAAACATGGAAATATCTACCCCGCTATCTGTACAAATATGGAAATATCTACACAGCTATTTGTATAAACATGGAAATATCTACACCGCTATCTTTATAAACATGGAAATATCTACATCGCTATCTGTATAAACATGGAAATATGCCCATCGCTATCTTTTTAAATATGGAAATATCTACACCGCTATCTGTATAAACCTGGAAATAGCAACACCTCTATCTCTATAAACGTGGAAATACCTACAGCGCTATCTGTATAAACATGGAAATATCTCCACCGCTATCTGCATAAACATGGAAATAACAACTCCGCCATCTGTATAATCATGGAAATATCCACACCGTTATCTATATAAAACTGGAAATATCTACAGTGCCATTTGTAAAAACAAGGAAATATCTACACAGTCATCTGTATAAACATGGAAATATCTACACCTCCATCAGTATAAACATGGAAATATCTACACCTCCATCAGTATAAACATGGAAATATCTGCAATGCCATCTGTATATACACGGAAATATCTACAGAGCCATCAGTATAAACCTGGAAATATCTACAACGACATCTCTATAAACATGGAAATACCTACACAGCTATCTGTATAAACATGGAATTATCTACACCGCTCTCTGTATAAACATGGAAATATCTACATCGCTATCTGCATAAATATGGAAATATTTACAACGCTATCTGTGTAAACATGCAAATATCTACACAGCTATCTGTAAACATGGAAATATCTACTCCTCAATATGTGTAAAGATGGAAATATCTACACCGCAATCTGTGCAAAGATGGAAATATCTACACCGCTATCTGTGTAAACATGGAAATATCTACACCACTATCTGCATAAACATGGAAATATCTACACTGCTATGTCTATATACATGGAAATATTTACATCGTCATCTGTATAAACATGGATATATCTACAACGCTATCTGTATAAACATGGAAATATCTCCACAGCTATCTGTATAAACATAGAAATATCTACACCGCTATCTGTATAAACATGGAAATATCTACACTGCCATCTGTATAAACATGGAAATATCTATGAAGCCATCTGTATATACATGGAAATATCTACACCGCAATCGGTATAAACATGGGAATATCTCCACCGCTCTCTGTATAAACATGGAACTATCTCCACAGCTATTTGTATAAACTTGGAAATATCTACACCTCTATGTGTAAAAACATGGAAATATCACAACCGCTATCTGTATAAACATGGAAATATCTACAGCGCTATCTGTATAAACATGGAAATATCTACATCGCTATCTGTAAAACATGGAAATATCTCCGCTGCTGTCTTTATAAACATGGAAATATCTACACCGCTATCTGTATAATTCTGGAAATAATTACACAGATATGTCTTTAAAAACATGGAAATATCTACACCGCCATCTGCATAAACATCTAAATATCCACACCGCCATCTGTACAAACATGGAAATACATACACCGCCATATGTATAAAAATGGAAATATCAACACCGCCATCTGTATAATCGTGGAAATATGCACACCACTATCTGTATAAAAATGGAAATATCTACACCGCTGTCTGTATAAAAATGGAAATATCTACACCGCCATCTGTAAAAACATGGAAATATCTACACAGTCATCTGTAGAAACAAGGAAATATCTACACCTCCATCAGTATATACCTGGAAATACCTACAATGCCATCTCTATAAACATGGAAATATCTACAGAGCCATCAGTGTAAACATGGAATTATCTACACTGCCATCTCTACAAACATGGAAACCATTACACATCTATCTATATAAACTTGGAAATATCGACACCGCTATCTGTATAAACATGGAAATATCTACACCGCTATCTGTGTAAACATGGAAATATCTACACCGCTATCTGTATAAACATGGAAAATCTACACCGCTATCTGTATAAACATGGAAATATCTTCGCGGCCATCTGCATACACATGCAAATATCTAGACCGATATCTGTATAAATATGGAAATATCTATATCGCTATCTCTATAAGCATGGAAATATCTACACCACTATCTAAATAAACATGGAAATATCTACACCGCTATCTCTATAAACATGGAAATATCTACAACGCCATCTGTATAAACATGGAAATATCTACACCGCTATCTGTATAAACATGTAAATATCTACATCGCTATCTGTACAAACCTGGAAATATCTCCACCGCTATCTGCATAAACATGGAAATATCTACAAAGCTATCTGTGTAAACATGCAAATATCTACACAGCTATCTGTATAAACATGGAAATATCTACACCGATATCTGTGTAAAGATGGAAATATCTACACCGCAGTCTGTGCAAAGATGGAAATATCTACACAGCTATCTGTAAAAACATGGAAATAACTACATCGCTATCTGTATAAACATGTAAATATCTCCACCGCTATCTGTATATACTTGGAAATATATACAATGCTATCTGTGTAAACATGCAAATATCTGCACAGCTATCTGTGTAAAGATGGAAATATGTACACCGCTATCTGTGTAAAGATGGAAATATCTACAACGCAATCTGTGCAAAGATGGAAATATCTACAACGCTATCTCTGTAAACATGGAAATATCTACACCGCTATCGGTATAAATGTGGCAATACCCACACCGCTATCTGTATAAACATGGAAAACCTACACCGCTATTTGTATAAACATGGAAATATGAACACCGTTATCTGTATAAACATAGAAATTTCAACATCGCTATCTGTATAAACATGGAAATATCTACATCGCTATCTGTATAAAAATGGAAATATCTACACCGCCATTTGTAAAAACATGGAAATATCTATACAGTCATCTGTATAAACATGGAAATATCTTCACCTCCATGAGTATAAAGATGGAAATATCTACAATGCCATCTGTATACACATGGAAATATCTACAGAGCCGTCAGTATAAACATGGAAATATCTATACCGCCATCTCTATAAACCTAAAAATACCTACACAGCTATCTGTATAAAAATGGAAATATCTACACAGCTATCTGTATAAACATGGAAATATCTACACCGCTATCTGTATAAACATGGAATTATATACATTGCTATCTGCATAAACAAGGAAATATCTCCACTGCTATCTGTATAAACATGGAAATAGCTACAATGCTATCTGTGTAAACATGCAAATATCTACACAGGTATCTGTAAACATGGAAATGTCTACACCCCTATCTGTGTAAAGATGGAAATATCTACACCCCAATCTGTGCAAAGATGGAAATATGTACACCGCTATCTGTGTAAGCATGGAAATATGTAAACCGCTGTCTGTATGAACATGGAAAATCTACACCGCTATCTGTATAAACAGGGAAATATCTACACGGCCATCTGCATAAACTTGGAAATATCTACACCGCTATCTGTATAAATATGGAAATATCTACATCACAATCTCTATAAACATGGAAATATCTACACCACTATCTGTATAAACATGGAAATATCTACACCGCTATGTCTATAAACATGGAAATATCTATACCGCAATCTGTATAAACATGGAAATATGTACACCGCTATCTGTAAACATGGAAATATCTACATCGCTATCTGTATAAACATGGAAATATCTCCACCACTCTCTGTATAAACATCGAAATATCTACACCGCTATCTGTATAAACATGGAAATATCTCCACTGCCATCTGTATAAACATGGAAAAATCTACACAGCCGTCTCTATATATATGGAAATATCTACACCGCCACCTGTAAACATGGAAATATCTCCACCGCTATCTGTATAAACATGGAAATATCTACACCGCTATCTGTATAAACATGGAAATATCTACACCGCTATCTGTATAAAGATGGAAATATCAACACCGTTATCTGTGTAAACATGGAAATATCTACAACGCCATTTGCATAAACATCAAAATATATACATAGCCATCTCTATAAACATGGAAATACCTACACCGCCATCAGTATGAACATGGAAATATAAACACCGCCATATGTATAATCATGGAAATATCTACACCGCTATCTGTATTAAAATGGAAATATGGACACGGCCATCTGTAAAAACATGGAAAGAACTACACAGTCATCTGTATACACATGGAAATATCTACAGAGACATCAGTATACACATGGAAATATCTACACCGCCATCTCTATAAACATGGAAATACCTGCAGAGCTATGTGTATAAACATGTAAATGTCTACACCGCTATCTCTATAAACATGGAGATATCTACACCGCTATATGTATAAACATGGAAATATCTACATTGCTATCTGAATAAACATGGAAATATCTCCACGGCTATCTGTATAAACATGGAAATACCTACAACGCTATCTGTGTAAACATGCAAATATATACAAAGGTATCTGTAAACATGGAAATATCTACACCGCTATCTGAGTAAAGATTCAACTATCTACACCGCAATCTGTGCAAAGATGGAAATATCTACACCGCTATCTGTGTAAACATGGAAATATCTGCACCGCTATCTGTATAAACATGGAAAATCTACACTGCTATCTGTATAAACATGGAAATATCTACACGGCCATCTGCATAAACATGGAAATATCTACACCGCTATCTGTATTAATATGGAAATATCTACATAGCTACCTCTATAAACATGGAAATATCTACACCACTGTCTGTATAAACATAGAAATATCTACACCGCTCTCTGTATAAACATGGAAATATCCACACCGCCATCTGTATAAACATGGAAATATCTACACCGCTATCTGTGTAAACATGCAAATATCTACACAGCTATCTGTGTAAACATGGAAATATCTACACTGATATCTGTGCAAAGATGGAAATATCTACACCGCAGTCTGTGCAAATATGGGAATATCTACACCGCTATCTGTATAAATATGGAAATATCTACAATGCTATCTGTGTAAACTTGCAACTAACTACACAGCTGTGTGTGTAAAGATGGAAATATCTACACCGCTATCTGTGTTAAGATAGAAATATCTACACCGCAATCTGTGCAAAGATGGAAATATCTACACCGCTATCTCTGTAAACATGGAATTATCTACACCGCTATCGTATAAACACGGAAATATCTACACCGCCATCTGTATAAACAAGGAGATATCTACAACGCTATCTGTGTGAACATGCAAATATCTACACAGCTATCAGTAAACATGGAAATGGCTACACCGCTATCTGTGTAAAGATGGAAATATCTACACCGCAATCTGTGCAAAGATGGAAATATCTACACCGCTATCTGTGTAAACATGGAAATATCTACTCCGCTGTCTGTATAAACATGGAAAATCTACACCGCTATCTGTATAAACAGGGAAATATCTACACAGCCATCTGCATAAACTTGGAAATATCTACACCGCTATCTGTATAAATATGGAAATATCTACATTGCTATCTCTATAAACATAGAAATATCTACACCACTATCTGTATAAACATGGAAATATCTACACCGCTATGTCTATAAACATGGAAATATCTACACAGTCATCTGTATAAACATAAAAATATCTCCACAGCTATCAGTATGAACATGGAAATATCTCCACCGATATCTTTATAAACATGGAAATATCAACAGCACTATCTGTATAAACACAGAAATATCTACAGCGCTATGTGTATAAATATGGAAATATCTACATCGCTATCTCTATAAACATGGAAATATTTCCACCGCTATCTGTATAAACATGGAAATATCTACACCATTATCTGTATAAGCCTGGAAATAACTACACCGCTATCTCAACAAACATGGAAATATCTACACCGCCGACTGCATAAACATCTAAATATCTACAAAGCCATCTGTATAAACATGGAAATACCTACACCGCCGTCTGAATAAACATGGAAATATCCACACCACTATCTGTATAAACATGGAAATATCTACACCGCAATCTCTATAAACACAGAAATATCTACACCGCCATCTGTATAAACATGGAAATATCTACAGTGCCATCTGTATACACATGGAAATATCTACAGAGCCATCTGTATAACCATGGAAATATCTACTCCGCTATCTGTATAAACATGGAAATATCTACATCGCTATCTGTATTAACATGGAAATATCTCCACCGCTATCTGTATAAACATGGAAATATCTACACTGCCATCTGTATAAACATGGAAATATTTACACAGCCATCTCTTTATACCTGGGAATATCTACACCGCAATCTGTATAAACATGGAAATATCTATATCGGTATCGGTATAAACATGGAAATATCTACAACGCTATCTGCATGAACATGGAAAGATCTACACCGCCATCTGTATATACATGGAAATATCTACACCGCCATCTGTATAAACATGGAAATATCTACACTGCTATCTGTATAAATAAGGAAATATCTACAACTCTGTCTCTATAAACATGGAAATATCTACAACACTATCTGTTTAAACATGGAAATATCTACACCACTATGGAAATATCTACACCGCCATCTGTATAAACATGGAAATATCTACACAGTCATCTGTATAAACATGGAAATAGCTATACCATCATCTGTATAAACATGGAAATAACTTCACTGCCATCTGTGTAAGCACGGAAATATCTACACCGCTATCTGTATAAATATGGAAATATCTACATCGCTATCTCCATAAACATGGAAATATATTCACCGCTATCTGTATAAAGATGGAAATATCTACATCACTATCTCCATAAACTTGGAAATATCTTCACCGCTATCTGTATATACATGGAAATATCTTCACCGCTATCTTTATAAACATGTAAACATCTACACCGCCATCTTTATAAACATGGAAATATCTACACCGCTATCTGTATAAACATGGAAATATCTACATCGCTATCTAAATAAACATGGAAATATCTCAACCGCTATCTGTAGAAACATGGAAATATCTACAGTGATATCTCTGAAAACATGCAAATATGTACACAGCTATCTGTTTAAAGATGGAAATATCTACACCGCTATCTGTGCAAAGATGGAAATATCTACACCGCTATCTCTGTAAACATGGAAATATCTACACCGCTATCTGTATAAACATGGAAACATCTACACCGCCATCTGTATAAACATGGAAATATCTACAACGCCATCAGTATAAACATGGAAATATCTACACCGCCATCTGTATGAACATGGAAATATCTGCACTGCTATCTGTATAAAAATGGAAATATCTACACGGCTATCTGTATAAACATGGAAATATCTACACCGCTATCTGTATAAACATGGAAATATCTACTCCGCTATCTGTATAAACATTGAAATATCTACACTGCCATCTGTATAAATATGGAAATAAATAAACAGCCATCTCTATATACATGGAAATATCTATACCGTCATCTGTATAAACATGGAAATATCTCCACCGCTATCTGTATAAACATGGAAATATCAACCCCGCTATCTGTATAAACATGGAAATATCTACAGCGCTATCTGTATAAACATTGAAATATCTACATCGCTATCTATATAAACATGGAAATATCTCCACGGCTATCTGTATAAACATGGAGGTATCTACACCGCTATCTCTATAGACCTGGAAATAGCTACATCACTATCACTATAAACATGGAAATATCTACACCGCCATCTGTATAAACATGGAAATACCTACACCGCCATCTGTATAAACATGGAAATATCAACACCGCCATCTGTATAATCATGGATATATCCATACCGCTATGTTTATAATAATGGAAATATCTACACCGCCATGTGTAAAAACATGGAAATACCTAAAAAGTCATCTGTATAAACATGGAAATATCTACACCTCCCTCACTATAAACATGGAAATATCTGCACCACCGTCTCTATAAACATGGAAATACCTACACAGCTATCTGTATAAACATGGAAATAACTACACCGCTATCTGTATAAACATGGAAATATCTACACCGCTATCTGTATAAACATGGAAATATCTACACCGCCATCATTATAAACATGGAAATATCTCCACTGCTATCTGTATAAACATGGAAATATCAACACCGCCATCAGTATAATCATGGAAATATAAACACCGCTATCTGTATAAAAATGAAAGTATCTACACTGCCATCTGTAAAAACATGGAAATACCTGCACAGTCATCTTTATAAATATGGAAATATCTACACCTCCATCACTATAATTATTCAAATATCTACAATGCCATCTGTATACACCTGGAAATAACTATAGAGCCATGAGTATAAACATGGAAATATCTACACCGCCATTTCTATAAACATGGAAATACTTACACAGCTATCTGTATAAACATGGAAATATCTACACTGCTATCTGTATAAACATGGAAATATCTACACCGCTATCTGTATAAACATGGAAATATCTACAACGCAATCTGTGTAAACATGCAAATATCTACACAGCTATCTGTAAACATGGAAATATCTACACCGCAATGTAAGCAAAGATGGAAATATCTACACCGCTATCTGTGTAAACATGGCAATATCTACACCGCTATCGGTATAAATACGGAAAATCTACACCGCCATCTGTATAAACATGGAAATATGTACACGGCCATTTCCATAAACATGGAAATATCTACACCGCTATTTGTATAAATATGGAAATATCTACATTGCTATCTCTATAAACATGAAAATATCTACACCACTATCTGTGTAAACATGGAAATATCTACACCGCCATCTCTATAAACATAGAAATATCTACACCGCCATCTGAATAAACATGGAAATAACTACACCGCTATCTATATAAACATGGAAATATCTACATCGCTATCTTTATAAACATGGAAATATCTCCACCGCTATCAGTATAAACATGGAAATATCTTCAATGCTATCTGTGTAAACATGCAAATATCTACACAGCTATCTGTGCAAACATGGAAATATCTACACCGCAATCGGTGCAAAGATGGAAATATCTACACCACTATCTCTGTAAGCATGGAAATATCTACGCCGCTATCTGTATGAATATGGAAATACCTACACCATCATCTGTATAAACATGGAAATAACTACAGCGCCATCTGTATACACATGGAAATATCTACACCGCCATCTGTATAAACATGGAAATAACTCCACCGCTATCTGTACAAATCTGGAAATATCTACACCGCTATCTGTATAAACATGAAAATATCTACACCGCAATCTGTATAAACATGGAAATACCTACACCGCTGTCTGAATAAACATGGAAATATCTACACCGCTATCTGTGTAAAGATGCAAATATCTACACCGCTGTCTGTATAAACATGGAAATACCTACACCGCTATCTGCATAAACATGAAAATATCTACACCGCTATCTGTACAAATATGGAAATATCTACACCGCTATCTGTACAAACATGGAAATATCTACACTGCTTTCTGTATAAACATGGAAAAAAACAACACCGCTATCTGTATAAACATGGAAATAACTACACAGCCATCTGTATAAACATGGAAATATCTACACAGCCATCTCTATATACATGGAAATATCTACACCGCTATCTGTATAAACATGGAAATATCTACATCGCTATCTGTATGAACATGGAAATACCTCCACCGCTATCTGAATAAACATGGAAACATCTACAATGCTATCTGTGTAAACGTGCAAATATCTACACCGATATCTGTGTAAAGATGGAAATATCTACACCGCAATCTGTGCAAAGATGGAAATATCTACACCGCTGTCTGTATAAATATGGAAATATCTACATTGCTATCTCCATAAACATGGAAATATATTCCCCGCTATCTGTATATATATGGAAATATCTACATCGCTATCTCCATAAAGACGGAAATATCTTCACCGCTACCTGTATATACATGGAAATATCTTCACCGCTATCTTTATAAACATGTAAACATCTACACCACCATCTTTATAAACATGGAAATATCTACACCGCTATCTGTATAAACATGGAAATATCTACATCGCTATCTGAATAAACATGGAAATATCTCCACCGCTATCTGTATAAACATGGAAATATCTACAATGATATCTCTGTAAACATGCAAAGATGTACACAGCTATCTGTTTAAAAATGGAAATACCTACACCGCTATCTGTGCAAAGATGGAAATATCTACACCGCTATCTCTGTAAACATGGAAATATCTACACCGCTATCTGTATAAACATGGAAACATCTACACCGCCATCTGTATAAACATGGAAATATCTACAACGCCATCAGTATAAACATGGAAATATCTACACCGCCATCTGTATGAACATGGAAATATCTGCACTGCTATATGTATAAAAATGGAAATATCTACACCGCTATCTGTGTAAACATGGAAATATCTACACCGCTATCTGTATAAACATGGAAATATCTACACCGCTATCTGTATAAACATGGAAATATCTACACTGCCATCTGTATAAATATGGAAATAAATAAACAACCATCTCTATATACATGGAAATATCTATACCGTCATCTGTATAAACATGGAAATATCTCCACCGCTATCTGTATAAACATGGAAATATCAACCCCGCTATCTGTATAAACATGGAAATATCTACAGCGCTATCTGTATAAATATTGAAATGTCTATATCGCTATCTATATAAACATGGAAATATCTCCACCGCTATCTGTATAAACATGGAGGTATCTACAGCGCTATGTCTATAGACCTGCAAATAACTACACCACTATCTCTATAAACATGGAAATATCTTCACCGCCATCTGAATAAACATCTAAATATCTACACCTCCATCTGCATATACATGGAAATACCTACACCGCCATCTGTATAAACACGGAAATATCAACACCGCCATCTGTATAATCATGGAAATATCCATACGGCTATGTTTATAATAATGGAAATATCTACACCGCCATGTGTAAAAACACGGAAATACCTACAAAGTCATCTGTATAAACATGGAAATATCTACACCTCCCTCACTATAAGCATGGAAATATCTACACCACCATCTCTATAAACATGGAAATACCTACACAGCTATCTGTTTAAACATGGAAATAACTGCACCGCTATCTGTATAAACATGGAAATATCTACACCGCTATCTGTATAAACAAGGAAATATCTACACCGCCATCATTATAAACATGGAAATATCTCCACTGCTATCTGTATAAACATGGAAATATCAACACCGCCATCAGTATAATCATGGAAATATAAACACCGCTATCTGTATAAAAATGAAAATATCTACACTGCCATCTGTAAAAACATGGAAATATCTACACAGTCATCTGTATAAACATGGAAATATCTACACCTCCATCACTATAAACATTTAAATATCTACAATGCCATCTGTATACACCTGGAAATATCTATAGAGCCATCAGTATAAACATGGAAATATCTACACCGCCATTTCTATAAACATGGAAATACTTACACAGCTATCTGTATAAGCATGGAAATATCTACACTGCTATCTGTATAAACATGGAAATATCTACACCGCTATCTGTATAAAATTGGAAATATTTACATCGCTATGTGCATAAACATGGAATTATCTCCATGACTATGTGAATAAACATGGAAATGTCTACAACGCTATCTGTGTAAACATGCAAATATCTACACAGCTATCTGTAAACATGGAAATAACTACGCCGCTATCTGTGTAAAGGTGGAAATATCTACACCGCAATCTGTGCAAGCATGGAAATATCTACACTTCAATATGTGTAAACATGGATACATCTACACCGCTATCTGTATAAACATGTAAAATCTACACCGCTATCTGCATAAACATGGAAATATCTACATGGCCATGTGCATAAACATGGAAATATCTACACCGCTATCTGTATAAATATTGAAATATCTACATCGCTATCGCTATAAACATGGAAATATCTAAACCACTATCAGTATATACATGGAAATATCTACACCGCTATGTCTATAAACATGGAAATATCTACACCGCCATCTGTATATACGTGGAAATATCTACACCGCTATCTGTATAAACATGGAAATATCTACACCGCTATCTGTATAAACATGGAAATGTCTACACTACCATCCGTATAAACATGGAAATATCTACACAGCCATCTCTATATACATGGAAATATCTACAGCGCCATCTGTATAAACATGGAAATATCTCCACCGCTATCTGTATAAACATGGAAATATCTCCACCGCTATGTGTTGAAAGATGGAAATATCTACATCGCTATCTGTAAAAACATGGAACTATCAACACTGCCATCTGTATAATCATGGAAATATCCACACCACTATCTGTATAAACATGGAAATATCTCCACCGCTATCTGTATAAACATGGAAATATCTACACAGCTATCTTTAAAAACATGGAAATATCAACACCGCTATCAGTATAAAGATGGGAATATCTACAGCGCTTTCTGTAGAAACATGAAAATATCTACATCGCTATCTGTATAAACATGGAAATATCTCCACCGCTATCTGTATAAACATGCAAATATCTACACCGCTATCTTTATAAACCAGGAAATAACTACAACGCTATCACTATAAACATGGAAATATCTACACCGCCATCTGCATAAACATCTAAATATCTACACCGCCATCTGTGTAAACATGGAAATACCTACACCGACATCTGTATAAACATGGAAATATCAACACCGCCACCTGTATAATCTTGGAAATGTCCACACCGCTGTCTGTATAAACATGGAAATATCTACACCGCCATCTGTAAAAACATGGAAATATCTACACTACCATCTGTATAAACATGGAAATATCTACAAAGCCATCTCTATATACATGGAAATATCTACACCGACATCTGTATAAACATGGAAATATCTCCACCGCTATGTGTATAAACATGGAAATGTCAACACTGCCGTCTGCATACAGATGGAAATATCTACACCGCGAGCTGTATTAACATGGAAATATCTACAATGCTATCTGTATAAACATGGAAGTACCAACACCACTATCTGTAGAAACATGGAAATATTTTCAACGCTATCTGTATAAACATGGAAATAACTGCAATGCTATCTCTATAAACATGGAAATATCTACACCACAATCTCTATAAACATGGAAATATCTACACCACCATCTCTATAAACATGGAAATATCTACACTGCCTTCTGTATAGACATGCAAACATCTACTCAGCCATGAGTGTAAACATGGAAATATCTATACAGCTATCTCTATAAAAATAGAAATACCTACACCGCAATCTCTATAAACATGGAAATATCTAAACAGCCATCTCTATAAACATGGAAATATCTACACCGCCATCTCTATGAACATGAAATTATCTACACCGCCATCTCCATAAACATGGAACTCTCTACACTGCGATCTGTATAAACATGGAAATATCTACACCGCTCTCTGTTCAAACATGGAAATATCTACACTGCCTTCGGTATAAACATGGAAATATCTACATCGCGAGCTGTATAAACATGCAAATATCTACACAGCTGTCTATGTAAACATGGAAATATTTACACCGATATGTGTGTAAAGTTGGAAATATCTACACCGCAATCTCTGCAAAGATGGAAATATCTACACCGCTATCTGTATAAATATGGAAATATCTACATCACTATCTCTATAAACATGGAAATATCTACACCACTATCTGTATAAACATGGAAATATCTACACCACTATCTCTAGAAACATGGAAATATCAACACCGCCATCTGTATAAACTTGGAAATATCTACACCGATATCTGTATAAATATGGAAATATCTGCATGGCTAACTCTTTATACATGGAAATATCCACACCACTATCTGTATAAACATGGAAATATCTACACCGATATCTCTATAAACATAGAAATATCTACACCGCCATCTGTATAAACATGGAAATATCTACACTGCCATCTGAATAAACATGGAAATATCTACACCGCTATCTGTATAAACATGGAAATATCTACATTGCTATCTGTATAAACATGGAAATATCTACAATGATAACTGTGTAGACATGCAAATATCTACACAGCTATCTGTGTAAAGACGGAAATATCTACACCGCTATCTGTGTAAAGATGGAAATATATACAACGCAATCTGTATAAACTTGGAAATAGCTACAACGCCATCTGTATAAACATGAAAATAACTACACTGCCATCTGTATAAACATGGAAATATATACTCCGCCATCTGTACAAGCATGGAAATATCTAAACCGCTATCAGTGTAAATATGGAAATATCTACACCACTGTCTGCATAAACATGGAAATATCTATACCGCTATCTGTATAAACATGGAAATATCTACACAGCCATCTGTATAAACATGAAAATATCTACAAAGCCATCTCTATAAACATGGAAATATCTACACCGCCATCTGTATAAACATGGAAACCTCTCCACCGCTATCTGTATAAACATGGAAATATCTACACCGACATCTGTATAAACATGGAAATATCTACACCGACATCTGTATAAACATGGAAATATCTGCATCGCTATCTGTATAAACGTGGAAATATCACCACCGCAATCTGTATAAACATGGAAATATCTACACCGCAATCTGTAAAAACCTGGAAATAACTACACCGCAATCTCTTTAAACATAGAAATACCTACACCGCCATTTGCATAAACATCTAGATATCTACAGTGCCATATGTATAAACATGGAAATACCAACACCGCCATCTGTATAAACATGGAAATATTAACACCGCCATCTGTATAATCATGGAAATATCCACACCGTTATCTGTATAAAAATGGAAATATCTACACCGCCAAGTGTAAAAACATGGAAATATCAACCCAGTCGTCTGTATAAACATGGAAATATCTACACCTTCATCAGTATAAACATGGAAAAACCTACAATGACATTTGTATACTCATGGAAATATCTACAGAGCCATCAGTATAAACATGGAAATATCTAGACTGCTATCTGTATAAACATGGAAATATCTACCCCGCTATCTGAATAAACATTTAAATATCTACATCGCTGTCTGCATAAACATGGAAATATCTCCACCGCTATCTGTATGAACATGGATATGTTTATAATGCTATCTGTGTAACCATGCAAATATCTACACAGGTATCTGTAAACATGGAAATATCTACACTGCTATCTTTGTAAAGATTGAAATATCTACACCGCAATCTGTGCAAAGATGGAAATATCTACACCGCTATCTGTGTAAACATCGAAATATCTACACCGCTATCTGTATAAACATGGAAAATCAACACCGCTATCTGTATAAACATGGAAATATCTGCACGCCATCTGTATAAACATGGAAATATCTACAACGCTATCTGTACAAATATTGAAATATCTACAGCGCAATCTGTATAATCATGGAAAATCTACACCGCTATCTGTATAAACATGGAAATATCTACACAGCCATCTGTATAAACATGGAAACATCTACACCGCTGTCTGTATAAATATGGAAATATCTATATCGCTATCTCTATAAACAAGGAAATATCCACACCAGTATCTGTATAAACATGGAAATATCTACACCGCTATCTCTATAAACATAGAAATATCTACATCGCCATCTGTATAAACATGGAAATATCTACACCGCTATCTGTATAAATATGGAAGTATCTACATCGCTATCTGTATAAACATGGATATATCTCCACCGTAATCTGTAAAAACATTGAAATATCTACAATGCTATCTGTGTAAACATGCAAATATCTACCCAGCTATCTGTGTAAAGATGGAAATATCTACACCGCAATCGTTGCAAAGATGGAAATATCTACACCGATACCTCTGTAAACATGGAAATATCTACACCGCTATCTGTAAAACATGGAAAACCTACACCGCTATCTGTGTAAACATGGAAATAACTACACGGCCATCTGCATAAACATGGAAATATCTACACCGCTATATGTACAAATAAGGAAATATCTACATCACAATCTCTATAAACATGGAAATATCTACAATACCATCTGTATAAGCATGGAAATATCTACACCGCAATCTGTATAAACTTGGAAATATATACATCGCTATCTGTATAAACATGGAAATATATCCACCGCTATCTGTATAAACATGGAAATATCTACAACGCTATCAGTGTAAACATGCAAATATTTACACAGCTATCTCTGTAAACATGGAAATATCTACAGCGATATGTGTGTAAAGATGGAAATATCTACACCGCAATCTGTGCAAAAATGGAAATATCTACACAGCCATCTGTATAAATATGGAAATATCTACATCACTATCTCTATAAACATGGAAATATCTACACCACTATTTGTATAAACATGGAAATATCTACACCACTATCTCTAGAAACATGGAAATATCTACACTGCCATCTGTATAAACATGGAAATATCTACACCGCTATCTGCATAAACATGGAAATATCTACATCACTGTCTGTATAAACATGGAAATATCTCCACCACTATCTGTATAAACATGGAAATATCTACAATGCTATTTGTTTAAACATGCAAATATCTACACAGCTATCTGTGTAAAGATGGAAATATTTACACCGCTATCTGTGAAAAGATGGAAATATCTACACCGCAATCTGTGCAATGATGGAAATAACCACACCACGATCTCTGTAAACATGGAAATATCTACACCGCTATCTGTATAAACATGTAAATATCTACACCGCCATCTGTATAAACATGGAAATAACTACACCGCCATCTGTATAAACATGGAAATATCAACACCGTCATCTGCATAAACATGGAAATATCTACACCGCTACCTGTATAAACATGGAAATATCTACACCCCTATCGGTATAAACATGGAAATATCTACACTGCTATCTGTAAAAACATGGAAATAACTACATTGCCATCTGTATAAACATGGAAATGTCTACACAGCCATCTCTATATACATGGAAATATCTACAGCGCCATGTGTACAAACATGGAAATATCTCCACCGCAATCTGTATAAACATGGAAATACCTCCACACATATCTGTATAAACATGGAAATATCTACACCCCTATCTGTATAAACATGGAAATATCTACACTGCTATCTATATAAACATGGAAACATCAACATCGGTATCTGTATAAACATGGAAATATCTACAGCGCTCTCTTTATAAACATGGAAATATCTCCACCGCTATCTGTATAAACATGGAAATATCTACAACGCTATCTCTATAAACATGGAAATATCTTCACCGCCATTTGTAAAAACATGGAAATATCTACACAGTCATCTGTATAAACATGGAAATATCTACACCTCCATCAGTACAAACATGGAAATATCTACAATGACATCTGTATACACATGGAGATATCTACAGAGCCATCAGTATAAACATGGAAATATCTCCACCGCCATCTCTATAAACATGGAAATACCTACACAGCTATCTGTATAAACATGGAAATATCTACACCGCTATCTGTATAAACATGGAAATATCTACATTGCTATCTGCATAAACATGGAAATATCTCCACCGATATCTGTATAAACATGGAAATATCTACATCGCTATCTGTGTAAACATGCAAATATCTACACAGCTATCTGTAAACACGGAAATGCCTACACTGCTATCTGTGTAAAGATGGAAATATCTACACCGCAATGTGCATAAACTTCTAAATAACTACACTGCCATCTGCATAAACATGGAAATAACTACACTGCCATCTCTAGAAACATGGAAATATCTACACCGCCATCTTTAAAAACATGGAAATACCTACACAGACATCTGTATAAACCTGGAAATATCTACACCTCCATCAGTATAAACATGCAAATATCTACAAAGCCATCTGTATACACATGGAAATATCTACAGAGCCATCTGTCTAAACATGGAAATATCTACACCGCTATCTGTATAAACATGGCAATACCTACATCGCTATCTGTATAAACATGTAAATATCTCCACCGCTATCTGTATAAACATGGAAATATCTACAATGATATCTGTGTAAACATGGAAATATCTACACAGCTATGTGTGTAAAGATGGAAATATCTACACGGCAATCGGTGCAAAGATGGAAATATCTACACCGCTATCTCTGTAAACATGGAAATATGTACACCGCTATCTGTATAAACTTGGAAATATCTACACCACCATCTGTATAAACATGTAAATAACTACACCGCCATCTGTATAAACATGGAAATATCTACACCGCCATCTGTATAAACATGGAAATATCTACCCCGCTATCTGTACAAATATGGAAATATCTACACCGCTATTTGTATAAACATGGAAATATCTACACCGCTATCTTTATAAACATGGAAATATCTACATCGCTATCTGTATAAACATGGAAATATGCCCATCGCTATCTTTTTAAATATGGAAATATCTACACCGCTATCTGTATAAACCTGGAAATAGCAACACCGCTATCTGTATAAACGTGGAAATACCTACAGCGCTATCTGTATAAACATGGAAATATCTCCACCGCTATCTGCATAAACATGGAAATAACAACTCCGCCATCTGTATAATCATGGAAATATCCACACCGTTATCTATATAAAACTGGAAATATCTACAGTGCCATTTGTAAAAACAAGGAAAAATCTACACAGTCATCTGTATAAACATGGAAATATCTACACCTCCATCAGTATAAACATGGAAATATCTACACCTCCATCAGTATAAACATGGAAATATCTGCAATGCCATCTGTATATACACGGAAATATCTACAGAGCCATCAGTATAAACCTGGAAATATCTACAACGACATCTCTATAAACATGGAAATACCTACACAGCTATCTGTATAAACATGGAATTATCTACACCGCTCTCTGTATAAACATGGAAATATCTACATCGCTATCTGCATAAATATGGAAATATTTACAACGCTATCTGTGTAAACATGCAAATATCTACACAGCTATCTGTAAACATGGAAATATCTACTCCTCAATATGTGTAAAGATGGAAATATCTACACCGCAATCTGTGCAAAGATGGAAATATCTACACCGCTATCTGTGTAAACATGGAAATATCTACACCACTATCTGCATAAACATGGAAATATCTACACTGCTATGTCTATATACATGGAAATATTTACATCGTCATCTGTATAAACATGGATATATCTACAACGCTATCTGTATAAACATGGAAATATCTCCACAGCTATCTGTATAAACATAGAAATATCTACACCGCTATCTGTATAAACATGGAAATATCTACACTGCCATCTGTATAAACATGGAAATATCTATGAAGCCATCTGTATATACATGGAAATATCTACACCGCAATCGGTATAAACATGGGAATATCTCCACCGCTCTCTGTATAAACATGGAACTATCTCCACAGCTATTTGTATAAACTTGGAAATATCTACACCTCTATGTGTAAAAACATGGAAATATCACAACCGCTATCTGTATAAACATGGAAATATCTACAGCGCTATCTGTATAAACATGGAAATATCTACATCGCTATCTGTAAAACATGGAAATATCTCCGCTGCTGTCTTTATAAACATGGAAATATCTACACCGCTATCTGTATAATTCTGGAAATAATTACACAGATATGTCTTTAAAAACATGGAAATATCTACACCGCCATCTGCATAAACATCTAAATATCCACACCGCCATCTGTACAAACATGGAAATACATACACCGCCATATGTATAAACATGGAAATATCAACCGCCATCTGTATAATCGTGGAAATATGCACACCACTATCTGTATAAAAATGGAAATATCTACACCGCTGTCTGTATAAAAATGGAAATATCTACACCGCCATCTGTAAAAACATGGAAATATCTACACAGTCATCTGTAGAAACAAGGAAATATCTACACCTCCATCAGTATATACCTGGAAATATATACAATGCCATCTGTATAAACATGGAAATATCTACAGAGCCATCAGTGTAAACATGGAATTATCTACACTGCCATCTCTACAAACATGGAAACCATTACACAGCTATCTATATAAACTTGGAAATATCGACACCGCTATCTGTATAAACATGGAAATATCTACACCGCTATCTGTGTAAACATGGAAATATCTACACCGCTATCTGTATAAACATGGAAAATCTACACCGCTATCTGTATAAACATGGAAATATCTTCACGGCCATCTGCATACACATGCAAATATCTAGACCGATATCTGTATAAATTTGGAATTATCTATATCGCTATCTCTATAAGCATGGAAATATCTACACCACTCTCTAAATAAACATGGAAATATCTACACCGCTATCTCTATAAACATGGAAATATCTACAACGCCATCTGTATAAACATGGAAATATCTACACCGCTATCTGTATAAACATGTAAATATCTACATCGCTATCTGTACAAACCTGGAAATATCTCCACCGCTATCTGCATAAACATGGAAATATCTACAAAGCTATCTGTGTAAACATGCAAATATCTACACAGCTATCTGTATAAACATGGAAATATCTACACCGATATCTGTGTAAAGATGGAAATATCTACACCGCAGTCTGTGCAAAGATGGAAATATCTACACAGCTATCTGTAAAAACTTGGAAATAACTACATCGCTATCTGTATAAACATGTAAATATCTCCACCGCCATCTGTATATACTTGGAAATATATACAATGCTATCTGTGTAAACATGCAAATATCTGCACAGCTATCTGTGTAATGATGGAAATATGTACACCGCTATCTGTGTAAAGATGGAAATATCTACAACGCAATCTGTGCAAAGATGGAAATATCTACAACGCTATCTCTGTAAACATGGAAATATCTACACCGCTATCAGTATAAATGTGGCAATACCCACACCGCTATCTGTATAAACATGGAAAACCTACACCACTATTTGTATAAACATGGAAATATGAACACCATTATCTGTGTAAACATAGAAATTTCAACATCGCTATCTGTATAAACATGGAAATATCTACATCGCTATCTGTATAAAAATGGAAATATCTACACCGCCATTTGTAAAAACATGGAAATATCTATACAGTCATCTGTATAAACATGGAAATATCTTCACCTCCATGAGTATAAAGATGGAAATATCTACAATGCCATCTGTATACACATGGAAATATCTACAGAGCCATCAGTATAAACATGGAAATATCTATACCGCCATCTCTATAAACCTAAAAATACCTACACAGCTATCTGTATAAAAATGGAAATATCTACACAGCTATCTTTATAAACATGGAAATATCTACACCGCTATCTGTATAAACATGGAATTATATACATTGCTATCTGCATAAACAAGGAAATATCTCCACTGCTATCTGTATGAACATGGAAATATCTACAATGCTATCTGTGTAAACATGCAAATATCTACACAGCTATCTGTAAACACGGAAATGTCTACACCCCTATCTGTGTAAAGATGGAAATATCTACACCCCAATCTGTGCAAAGATGGAAATATGTACACCGCTATCTGTGTAAGCATGGAAATATGTAAACCGCTGTCTGTATGAACATGGAAAATCTACACCGCTATCTGTATAAACAGGGAAATATCTACACGACCATCTGCATAAACTTGGAAATATCTACACCGTTATCTGTATAAATATGGAAATATCTACATCACAATCTCTATAAACATGGAAATATCTACACCACTATCTGTATAAACATGGAAATATCTACACCGCTATGTCTATAAACATGGAAATATCTATACCGCAATCTGTATAAACATGGAAATATCTACACCGCTATCTGTAAACATGGAAATATCTACATCGCTATCTGTATAAACATGGAAATATCTCCACCACTCTCTGTATAAACATGGAAATATCTACACCGCTATCTGTATAAACATGGAAATATCTCCACTGCCATCTGTATAAACATGGAAAAATCTACACAGCCGTCTCTCTATATATGGAAATATCTACACCGCCACCTGTAAACATGGAAATATCTCCACCGCTATCTGTATAAACATGGAAATATCTACACCGCTATCTGTATAAACATGGAAATATCTACACCGCCATTTGCATAAACATCTAAATATATACATAGCCATCTCTATAAACATGGAAATACCTACACCGCCATCAGTATGAACATGGAAATATAAACACCGCCATATGTATAATCATGGAAATATCTACACCGCTATCTGTATTAAAATGGAAATATGGACACGGCCATCTGTAAAAACATGGAAAGAACTACACAGTCATCTGTATGCACATGGAAATATCTACAGAGACATCAGTATACACATGGAAATATCTACACCGCCATCTCTATAAACATGGAAATACCTGCAGAGCTATGTGTATAAACATGTAAATGTCTACACCGCTATCTCTATAAACATGGAGATATCTACACCGCTATATGTATAAACATGGAAATATCTACATTGCTATCTGAATAAACATGGAAATATCTCCACGGCTATCTGTATAAACATGGAAATACCTACAACGCTATCTGTGTAAACATGCAAATATATACAAAGGTATCTGTAAACATGGAAATATCTACACCGCTATCTGAGTAAAGATTCAACTATCTACACCGCAATCTGTGCAAAGATGGAAATATCTACACCGCTATCTGTGTAAACATGGAAATATCTGCACCGCTATCTGTATAAACATGGAAAATCTACACTGCTATCTGTATAAACATGGAAATATCTACACGGCCATCTGCATAAACATGGAAATATCTACACCGCTATCTGTATTAATATGGAAATATCTACATAGCTACCTCTATAAACATGGAAATATCTACACCACTGTCTGTATAAACATAGAAATATCTACACCGCTCTCTGTATAAACATGGAAATATCCACACCGCCATCTGTATAAACATGGAAATATCTACACCGCTATCTGTGTAAACATGCAAATATCTACACAGCTATCTGTGTAAACATGGAAATATCTACACTGATATCTGTGCAAAGATGGAAATATCTACACCGCAGTCTGTGCAAATATGGGAATATCTACACCGCTATCTGTATAAATATGGAAATATCTACAATGCTATCTGTGTAAACTTGCAACTAACTACACAGCTGTGTGTGTAAAGATGGAAATATCTACACCGCTATCTGTGTTAAGATAGAAATATCTACACCGCAATCTGTGCAAAGATGGAAATATCTACACTGCTATCTCTGTAAACATGGAATTATCTACACCGCTATCGTATAAACACGGAAATATCTACACCGCCATCTGTATAAACAAGGAGATATCTACAACGCTATCTGTGTAAACATGCAAATATCTACACAGCTATAAGTAAACATGGAAATGGCTACACCGCTATCTGTGTAAAGATGGAAATATCTACACCGCAATCTGTGCAAAGATGGAAATATCTACACCGCTATCTGTGTAAACATGGAAATATCTACTCCGCTGTCTGTATAAACATGGAAAATCTACACCGCTATCTGTATAAACAGGGAAATATCTACACAGCCATCTGCATAAACTTGGAAATATCTACACCACTATCTGTATAAATATGGAAATATCTACATAGCTATCTCTATAAACATAGAAATATCTACACCACTATCTGTATAAACATGGAAATATCTACACCGCTATGTCTATAAACATGGAAATATCTACACAGTCATCTGTATAAACATAAAAATATCTCCACAGCTATCAGTATGAACATGGAAATATCTCCACCGATATCTGTATAAACATGGAAATATCAACAGCAGTATCTGTATAAACACAGAAGTATCTACAGCGCTATCTGTATAAATATGGAAATATCTACATCGCTATCTCTATAAACATGGAAATATTTCCACCGCTATCTGTATAAACATGGAAATATCTACACCATTATCTGTATAAGCCTGGAAATAACTACACCGCTATCTCAACAAACATGGAAATATCTACACCGCCGTCTGCATAAACATCTAAATATCTACAAAGCCATCTGTATAAACATGGAAATACCTACACCGCCCTCTGAATAAACATGGAAATATCCACACCACTATCTGTATAAACATGGAAATATCTACACCGCAATCTCTATAAACACAGAAATATCTACACCGCCATCTGTATAAACATGGAAATATCTACAGTGCCATCTGTATACACATGGAAATATCTACAGAGCCATCTGTATAACCATGGAAATATCTACTCCGCTATCTGTATAAACATGGAAATATCTACATCGCTATCTGTATTAACATGGAAATATCTCCACCGCTATCTGTATAAACATGGAAATATCTACACTGCCATCTGTATAAACATGGAAATATTTACACAGCCATCTCTTTATACTTGGGAATATCTACACCGCAATCTGTATAAACATGGAAATATCTATATCGGTATCGGTATAAACATGGAAATATCTACAACGCTATCTGCATGAACATGGAAAGATCTACACCGCCATCTGTATATACATGGAAATATCTACACCGCCATCTGTATAAACATGGAAATATCTACACTGCTATCTGTATAAACAAGGAAATATCTACAACTCTGTCTCTATAAACATGGAAATATCTACAACACTATCTGTTTAAACATGGAAATATCTACACCACTATGGAAATATCTACACCACCAACTGTATAAACATGGAAATATCTACACAGTCATCTGTATAAACATGGAAATAGCTATACCATCATCTGTATAAACATGGAAATAACTTCACTGCCATCTGTGTAAGCATGGAAATATCTACACCGCTATCTGTACAAATATGGATATATCTACATCGCTATCTCCATAAACATGGAAATATATTCACCGCTATCTGTATAAAGATGGAAATATCTACATCACTATCTCCATAAACATGGAAATATCTTCACCGCTATCTGTATATACATGGAAATATCTTCACCGCTATCTTTATAAACATGTAAACATCTACACCGCCATCTTTATAAACATGGAAATATCTACACCGCTATCTGTATAAACATGGAAATATCTACATCGCTATCTAAATAAACATGGAAATATCTCAACCGCTATCTGTAGAAACATAGAAATATCTACAGTGATATCTCTGTAAACATGCAAATATGTACACAGCTATCTGTTTAAAGATGGAAATATCTACACCGCTATCTGTGCAAAGATGGAAATATCTACACCGCTATCTCTGTAAACATGGAAATATCTACACCGCTATCTGTATAAACATGGAAACATCTACACCGCCATCTGTATAAACATGGAAATATCTACAACGCCATCAGTATAAACATGGAAATATCTACACCACCGTCTGTATGAACATGGAAATATCTGCACTGCTATCTGTATAAAAATGGAAATATCTACACGGCTATCTGTATAAACATGGAAATATCTACACCGCTATCTGTATAAACATGGAAATATCTACTCCGCTATCTGTATAAACATTGAAATATCTACACTGCCATCTGTATAAATATGGAAATAAATAAACAGCCATCTCTATATACATGGAAATATCTATACCGTCATCTGTATAAACATGGAAATATCTCCACCGCTATCTGTATAAACATGGAAATATCAACCCCGCTATCTGTATAAACATGGAAATATCTACAGCGCTATCTGCATAAACATTGAAATATCTACATCGCTATCTATATAAACATGGAAATATCTCCACGGCTATCTGTATAAACATGGAGGTATCTACACCGCTATCTCTATAGACCTGGAAATAGCTACATCACTATCACTATAAACATGGAAATATCTACACCGCCATCTGAATAAACATCTAAATATCTACACCGCCATCTGTATATACACGGAAATACCTACACCGCCATCTGTATAAACACGGAAATATCAACACCGCCATCTGTATAATCATGGAAATATCCATACCGCTATGTTTATAATAATGGAAATATCTACACCGCCATGTGTAAAAACACGGAAATACCTACAAAGTCATCTGTATAAACATGGAAATATCTACACCTCCCTCACTATAAGCATGGAAATATCTACACCACCATCTCTATAAACATGGAAATACCTACACAGCTATCTGTATAAACATGGAAATAACTACACCGCTATCTGTATAAACATGGAAATATCTACCCCGCTATCTGTATAAACAAGGAAATATCTACACCGCCATCATTATAAACATGGAAATATCTCCACTGCTATCTGTATAAACATGGAAATATCAACACCGCCATCAGTATAATCATGGAAATATAAACACCGCTATCTGTATAAAAATGAAAATATCTACACTGCCATCTGTAAACACATGGAAATATCTACACAGTCATCTGTATAAACATGGAAATATCTACACCTCCATCACTATAAACATTTAAATATCTACAATGCCATCTGTATACACCTGGAAATATCTATAGAGCCATCAGTATAAACATGGAAATATCTACACCGCCATTTCTATAAACATGGAAATACTTACACAGCTATCTGTATAAGCATGGAAATATCTACACTGCTATCTGTATAAACATGGAAATATCTACACCGCTATCTGTATAAAATTGGAAATATTTACATCGCTATGTGCATAAACATGGAATTATCTCCACGACTATGTGAATAAACATGGAAATGTCTACAATGCTATCTGGGTAAACATGCAAATATCTACACAGCTATCTGTAAACATGGAAATAACTACGCCGCTATCTGTGTAAAGGTGGAAATATCTACACCGCAATCTGTGCAAGCATGGAAATATCTACACTTCAATATGTGTAAACATGGATACATCTACACCGCTATCTGTATAAACATGTAAAATCTACACCGCTATCTGCATAAACATGGAAATATCTACATGGCCATGTGCATAAACATGGAAATATCTACACCGCTATCTGTATAAATATTGAAATATCTACATCGCTATCTCTATAAACATGGAAATATCTAAACCACTATCAGTATATACATGGAAATATCTACACCGCTATGTCTATAAACATGGAAATATTTACACCGCCATCTGTATATACGCGGAAATATCTACACCGCTATCTGTATAAACATGGAAATATCTACACCGCTATCTGTATAAACATGGAAATGTCTACACTACCATCCGTATAAACATGGAAATATCTACACAGCCATCTCTATATACATGGAAATATCTACAGCGCCATCTGTATAAACATGGAAATATCTCCACCGCTATCTGTATAAACATGGAAATATCTCCACCGCTATGTGTTGAAAGATGGAAATATCTACATCGCTATCTGTAAAAACATGGAACTATCAACACTGCCATCTGTATAATCATGGAAATATCCACACCACTATCTGTATAAACATGGAAATATCTCCACCGCTATCTGTATAAACATGGAAATATCTACACAGCTATCTTTAAAAACATGGAAATATCAACACCGCTATCAGTATAAAGATGGGAATATCTACAGCGCTTTCTGTAGAAACATGAAAATATCTACATCGCTATCTGTATAAACATGGAAATATCTCCACCGCTATCTGTATAAACATGCAAATATCTACACCGCTATCTTTATAAACCAGGGCATAACTACAACGCTATCTCTATAAACATGGAAATATCTACACCGCCATCTGCATAAACATCTAAATATCTACACCGCCATCTGTGTAAACATGGAAATACCTACACCGACATCTGTATAAACATGGAAATATCAACACCGCCACCTGTATAATCTTGGAAATATCCACACCGCTGTCTGTATAAACATGGAAATATCTACACCGCCATCTGTAAAAACATGGAAATATCTACACTACCATCTGTATAAACATGGAAATATCTACAAAGCCATCTCTATATACATGGAAATATCTACACCGACATCTGTATAAACATGGAAATATCTCCACCGCTATCTGTATAAACATGGAAATGTCAACACTGCCGTCTGCATACAGATGGAAATATCTACACCGCGAGCTGTATTAACATGGAAATATCTACAATGCTATCTGTATAAACATGGAAGTACCAACACCACTATCTGTAGAAACATGGAAATATTTTCAACGCTATCTGTATAAACATGGAAATAACTGCAATGCTATCTCTATAAACATGGAAATATCTACACCACAATCTCTATAAACATGGAAATATCTACACCACCATCTCTATAAACATGGAAATATCTACACTGCCTTCTGTATAGACATGCAAACATCTACTCAGCCATGAGTGTAAACATGGAAATATCTATACAGCTATCTCTATAAAAATAGAAATACCTACACCGCAATCTCTATAAACATGGAAATATCTAAACAGCCATCTCTATAAACATGGAAATATCTACACCGCCATCTCTATGAACATGAAATTATCTACACCGCCATCTCCATAAACATGGAACTCTCTACACTGCGATCTGTATAAACATGGAAATATCTACACCGCTCTCTGTTCAAACATGGAAATATCTACACTGCCTTCGGTATAAACATGGAAATATCTACATCGCAAGCTGTATAAACATGCAAATATCTACACAGCTGTCTATGTAAACATGGAAATATTTACACCGATATGTGTGTAAAGTTGGAAATATCTACACCGCAATCTCTGCAAAGATGGAAATACCTACACCGCTATCTGTATAAATATGGAAATATCTACATCACTATCTCTATAAACATGGAAATATCTACACCACTATCTGTATAAACATGGAAATATCTACACCACTATCTCTAGAAACATGGAAATATCAACACCGCCATCTGTATAAACTTGGAAATATCTACACCGATATCTGTATAAATATGGAAATATCTGCATGGCTAACTCTTTATACATGGAAATATCCACACCACTATCTGTATAAACATGGAAATATCTACACCGATATCTCTATAAACATAGAAATATCTACACCGCCATCTGTATAAACATGGAAATATCTACACTGCCATCTGAATAAACATGGAAATATCTACACCGCTATCTGTATAAACATGGAAATATCTACATTGCTATCTGTATAAACATGGAAATATCTACAATGATAACTGTGTAGACATGCAAATATCTACACAGCTATCTGTGTAAAGACGGAAATATCTACACCGCTATCTGTGTAAAGATGGAAATATATACAACGCAATCTGTATAAACTTGGAAATAGCTACAACGCCATCTGTATAAACATGAAAATAACTACACTGCCATCTGTATAAACATGGAAATATATACTCCGCCATCTGTACAAGCATGGAAATATCTAAACCGCTATCAGTGTAAATATGGAAATATCTACACCACTGTCTGCATAAACATGGAAATATCTATACCGCTATCTGTATGAACATGGAAATATCTACACAGCCATCTGTATAAACATGAAAATATCTACAAAGCCATCTCTATAAACATGGAAATATCTACACCGCCATCTGTAGAAACATGGAAACCTCTCCACCGCTATCTGTATAAACATGGAAATATCTACACCGACATCTGTATAAACATGGAAATATCTACACCGACATCTGTATAAACATGGAAATATCTGCATCGCTATCTGTATAAACGTGGAAATATCACCACCGCAATCTGTATAAACATGGAAATATCTACACCGCAATCTGTAAAAACCTGGAAATAACTACACCGCAATCTCTTTAAACATAGAAATATCTACACCGCCATTTGCATAAACATCTAGATATCTACAGTGCCATATGTATAAACATGGAAATACCAACACCGCCATCTGTATAAACATGGAAATATTAACACCGCCATCTGTATAATCATGGAAATATCCACACCGTTATCTGTATAAAAATGGAAATATCTACACCGCCAAGTGTAAAAACATGGAAATATCAACCCAGTCGTCTGTATAAACATGGAAATATCTACACCTTCATCAGTATAAACATGGAAAAACCTACAATGACATTTGTATACTCATGGAAATATCTACAGAGCCATCAGTATAAACATGGAAATATCTAGACTGCTATCTGTATAAACATGGAAATATCTACCCCGCTATCTGAATAAACATTTAAATATCTACATCGCTGTCTGCATAAACATGGAAATATCTCCACCGCTATCTGTATGAACATGGATATGTTTATAATGCTATCTGTGTAACCATGCAAATATCTACACAGGTATCTGTAAACATGGAAATATCTACACTGCTATCTTTGTAAAGATTGAAATATCTACACCGCAATCTGTGCAAAGATGGAAATATCTACACCGCTATCTGTGTAAACATGGAAATATCTACACCGCTATCTGTATAAACATGGAAAATCAACACCGCTATCTGTATAAACATGGAAATATCTGCACCGCCATCTGTATAAACATGGAAATATCTACAACGCTATCTGTACAAATATTGAAATATCTACAGCGCAATCTGTATAATCATGGAAAATCTACACCGCTATCTGTATAAACATGGAAATATCTACACAGCCATCTGTATAAACATGGAAACATCTACACCGCTGTCTGTATAAATATGGAAATATCTATATCGCTATCTCTATAAACAAGGAAATATCCACACCAGTATCTGTATAAACATGGAAATATCTACACCGCTATCTCTATAAACATAGAAATATCTACATCGCCATCTGTATAAACATGGAAATATCTACACCGCTATCTGTATAAATATGGAAGTATCTACATCGCTATCTGTATAAACATGGATATATCTCCACCGTAATCTGTAAAAACATTGAAATATCTACAATGCTATCTGTGTAAACATGCAAATATCTACCCAGCTATCTGTGTAAAGATGGAAATATCTACACCGCAATCGTTGCAAAGATGGAAATATCTACACCGATACCTCTGTAAACATGGAAATATCTACACCGCTATCTGTAAAACATGGAAAACCTACACCGCTATCTGTGTAAACATGGAAATAACTACACGGCCATCTGCATAAACATGGAAATATCTACACCGCTATATGTACAAATAAGGAAATATCTACATCACAATCTCTATAAACATGGAAATATCTACAATACCATCTGTATAAGCATGGAAATATCTACACCGCAATCTGTATAAACTTGGAAATATATACATCGCTATCTGTATAAACATGGAAATATATCCACCGCTATCTGTATAAACATGGAAATATCTACAACGCTATCAGTGTAAACATGCAAATATTTACACAGCTATCTCTGTAAACATGGAAATATCTACAGCGATATGTGTGTAAAGATGGAAATATCTACACCGCAATCTGTGCAAAAATGGAAATATCTACACAGCCATCTGTATAAATATGGAAATATCTACATCACTATCTCTATAAACATGGAAATATCTACACCACTATTTGTATAAACATGGAAATATCTACACCACTATCTCTAGAAACATGGAAATATCTACACTGCCATCTGTATAAACATGGAAATATCTACACCGCTATCTGCATAAACATGGAAATATCTACATCACTGTCTGTATAAACATGGAAATATCTCCACCACTATCTGTATAAACATGGAAATATCTACAATGCTATTTGTTTAAACATGCAAATATCTACACAGCTATCTGTGTAAAGATGGAAATATTTACACCGCTATCTGTGAAAAGATGGAAATATCTACACCGCAATCTGTGCAATGATGGAAATAACCACACCACGATCTCTGTAAACATGGAAATATCTACACCGCTATCTGTATAAACATGTAAATATCTACACCGCCATCTGTATAAACATGGAAATAACTACACCGCCATCTGTATAAACATGGAAATATCAACACCGTCATCTGCATAAACATGGAAATATCTACACCGCTACCTGTATAAACATGGAAATATCTACACCCCTATCGGTATAAACATGGAAATATCTACACTGCTATCTGTAAAAACATGGAAATAACTACATTGCCATCTGTATAAACATGGAAATGTCTACACAGCCATCTCTATATACATGGAAATATCTACAGCGCCATGTGTACAAACATGGAAATATCTCCACCGCAATCTGTATAAACATGGAAATACCTCCACACATATCTGTATAAACATGGAAATATCTACACCCCTATCTGTATAAACATGGAAATATCTACACTGCTATCTATATAAACATGGAAACATCAACATCGGTATCTGTATAAACATGGAAATATCTACAGCGCTCTCTTTATAAACATGGAAATATCTCCACCGCTATCTGTATAAACATGGAAATATCTACAACGCTATCTCTATAAACATGGAAATATCTTCACCGCCATTTGTAAAAACATGGAAATATCTACACAGTCATCTGTATAAACATGGAAATATCTACACCTCCATCAGTACAAACATGGAAATATCTACAATGACATCTGTATACACATGGAGATATCTACAGAGCCATCAGTATAAACATGGAAATATCTCCACCGCCATCTCTATAAACATGGAAATACCTACACAGCTATCTGTATAAACATGGAAATATCTACACCGCTATCTGTATAAACATGGAAATATCTACATTGCTATCTGCATAAACATGGAAATATCTCCACCGATATCTGTATAAACATGGAAATATCTACATCGCTATCTGTGTAAACATGCAAATATCTACACAGCTATCTGTAAACACGGAAATGCCTACACTGCTATCTGTGTAAAGATGGAAATATCTACACCGCAATGTGCATAAACTTCTAAATAACTACACTGCCATCTGCATAAACATGGAAATAACTACACTGCCATCTCTAGAAACATGGAAATATCTACACCGCCATCTTTAAAAACATGGAAATACCTACACAGACATCTGTATAAACCTGGAAATATCTACACCTCCATCAGTATAAACATGCAAATATCTACAAAGCCATCTGTATACACATGGAAATATCTACAGAGCCATCTGTCTAAACATGGAAATATCTACACCGCTATCTGTATAAACATGGCAATACCTACATCGCTATCTGTATAAACATGTAAATATCTCCACCGCTATCTGTATAAACATGGAAATATCTACAATGATATCTGTGTAAACATGGAAATATCTACACAGCTATGTGTGTAAAGATGGAAATATCTACACGGCAATCGGTGCAAAGATGGAAATATCTACACCGCTATCTCTGTAAACATGGAAATATGTACACCGCTATCTGTATAAACTTGGAAATATCTACACCACCATCTGTATAAACATGTAAATAACTACACCGCCATCTGTATAAACATGGAAATATCTACACCGCCATCTGTATAAACATGGAAATATCTACCCCGCTATCTGTACAAATATGGAAATATCTACACAGCTATTTGTATAAACATGGAAATATCTACACCGCTATCTTTATAAACATGGAAATATCTACATCGCTATCTGTATAAACATGGAAATATGCCCATCGCTATCTTTTTAAATATGGAAATATCTACACCGCTATCTGTATAAACCTGGAAATAGCAACACCTCTATCTCTATAAACGTGGAAATACCTACAGCGCTATCTGTATAAACATGGAAATATCTCCACCGCTATCTGCATAAACATGGAAATAACAACTCCGCCATCTGTATAATCATGGAAATATCCACACCGTTATCTATATAAAACTGGAAATATCTACAGTGCCATTTGTAAAAACAAGGAAATATCTACACAGTCATCTGTATAAACATGGAAATATCTACACCTCCATCAGTATAAACATGGAAATATCTACACCTCCATCAGTATAAACATGGAAATATCTGCAATGCCATCTGTATATACACGGAAATATCTACAGAGCCATCAGTATAAACCTGGAAATATCTACAACGACATCTCTATAAACATGGAAATACCTACACAGCTATCTGTATAAACATGGAATTATCTACACCGCTCTCTGTATAAACATGGAAATATCTACATCGCTATCTGCATAAATATGGAAATATTTACAACGCTATCTGTGTAAACATGCAAATATCTACACAGCTATCTGTAAACATGGAAATATCTACTCCTCAATATGTGTAAAGATGGAAATATCTACACCGCAATCTGTGCAAAGATGGAAATATCTACACCGCTATCTGTGTAAACATGGAAATATCTACACCACTATCTGCATAAACATGGAAATATCTACACTGCTATGTCTATATACATGGAAATATTTACATCGTCATCTGTATAAACATGGATATATCTACAACGCTATCTGTATAAACATGGAAATATCTCCACAGCTATCTGTATAAACATAGAAATATCTACACCGCTATCTGTATAAACATGGAAATATCTACACTGCCATCTGTATAAACATGGAAATATCTATGAAGCCATCTGTATATACATGGAAATATCTACACCGCAATCGGTATAAACATGGGAATATCTCCACCGCTCTCTGTATAAACATGGAACTATCTCCACAGCTATTTGTATAAACTTGGAAATATCTACACCTCTATGTGTAAAAACATGGAAATATCACAACCGCTATCTGTATAAACATGGAAATATCTACAGCGCTATCTGTATAAACATGGAAATATCTACATCGCTATCTGTAAAACATGGAAATATCTCCGCTGCTGTCTTTATAAACATGGAAATATCTACACCGCTATCTGTATAATTCTGGAAATAATTACACAGATATGTCTTTAAAAACATGGAAATATCTACACCGCCATCTGCATAAACATCTAAATATCCACACCGCCATCTGTACAAACATGGAAATACATACACCGCCATATGTATAAAAATGGAAATATCAACACCGCCATCTGTATAATCGTGGAAATATGCACACCACTATCTGTATAAAAATGGAAATATCTACACCGCTGTCTGTATAAAAATGGAAATATCTACACCGCCATCTGTAAAAACATGGAAATATCTACACAGTCATCTGTAGAAACAAGGAAATATCTACACCTCCATCAGTATATACCTGGAAATACCTACAATGCCATCTCTATAAACATGGAAATATCTACAGAGCCATCAGTGTAAACATGGAATTATCTACACTGCCATCTCTACAAACATGGAAACCATTACACATCTATCTATATAAACTTGGAAATATCGACACCGCTATCTGTATAAACATGGAAATATCTACACCGCTATCTGTGTAAACATGGAAATATCTACACCGCTATCTGTATAAACATGGAAAATCTACACCGCTATCTGTATAAACATGGAAATATCTTCGCGGCCATCTGCATACACATGCAAATATCTAGACCGATATCTGTATAAATATGGAAATATCTATATCGCTATCTCTATAAGCATGGAAATATCTACACCACTATCTAAATAAACATGGAAATATCTACACCGCTATCTCTATAAACATGGAAATATCTACAACGCCATCTGTATAAACATGGAAATATCTACACCGCTATCTGTATAAACATGTAAATATCTACATCGCTATCTGTACAAACCTGGAAATATCTCCACCGCTATCTGCATAAACATGGAAATATCTACAAAGCTATCTGTGTAAACATGCAAATATCTACACAGCTATCTGTATAAACATGGAAATATCTACACCGATATCTGTGTAAAGATGGAAATATCTACACCGCAGTCTGTGCAAAGATGGAAATATCTACACAGCTATCTGTAAAAACATGGAAATAACTACATCGCTATCTGTATAAACATGTAAATATCTCCACCGCTATCTGTATATACTTGGAAATATATACAATGCTATCTGTGTAAACATGCAAATATCTGCACAGCTATCTGTGTAAAGATGGAAATATGTACACCGCTATCTGTGTAAAGATGGAAATATCTACAACGCAATCTGTGCAAAGATGGAAATATCTACAACGCTATCTCTGTAAACATGGAAATATCTACACCGCTATCGGTATAAATGTGGCAATACCCACACCGCTATCTGTATAAACATGGAAAACCTACACCGCTATTTGTATAAACATGGAAATATGAACACCGTTATCTGTATAAACATAGAAATTTCAACATCGCTATCTGTATAAACATGGAAATATCTACATCGCTATCTGTATAAAAATGGAAATATCTACACCGCCATTTGTAAAAACATGGAAATATCTATACAGTCATCTGTATAAACATGGAAATATCTTCACCTCCATGAGTATAAAGATGGAAATATCTACAATGCCATCTGTATACACATGGAAATATCTACAGAGCCGTCAGTATAAACATGGAAATATCTATACCGCCATCTCTATAAACCTAAAAATACCTACACAGCTATCTGTATAAAAATGGAAATATCTACACAGCTATCTGTATAAACATGGAAATATCTACACCGCTATCTGTATAAACATGGAATTATATACATTGCTATCTGCATAAACAAGGAAATATCTCCACTGCTATCTGTATAAACATGGAAATAGCTACAATGCTATCTGTGTAAACATGCAAATATCTACACAGGTATCTGTAAACATGGAAATGTCTACACCCCTATCTGTGTAAAGATGGAAATATCTACACCCCAATCTGTGCAAAGATGGAAATATGTACACCGCTATCTGTGTAAGCATGGAAATATGTAAACCGCTGTCTGTATGAACATGGAAAATCTACACCGCTATCTGTATAAACAGGGAAATATCTACACGGCCATCTGCATAAACTTGGAAATATCTACACCGCTATCTGTATAAATATGGAAATATCTACATCACAATCTCTATAAACATGGAAATATCTACACCACTATCTGTATAAACATGGAAATATCGACACCGCTATGTCTATAAACATGGAAATATCTATACCGCAATCTGTATAAACATGGAAATATGTACACCGCTATCTGTAAACATGGAAATATCTACATCGCTATCTGTATAAACATGGAAATATCTCCACCACTCTCTGTATAAACATCGAAATATCTACACCGCTATCTGTATAAACATGGAAATATCTCCACTGCCATCTGTATAAACATGGAAAAATCTACACAGCCGTCTCTATATATATGGAAATATCTACACCGCCACCTGTAAACATGGAAATATCTCCACCGCTATCTGTATAAACATGGAAATATCTACACCGCTATCTGTATAAACATGGAAATATCTACACCGCTATCTGTATAAAGATGGAAATATCAACACCGTTATCTGTGTAAACATGGAAATATCTACAACGCCATTTGCATAAACATCTAAATATATACATAGCCATCTCTATAAACATGGAAATACCTACACCGCCATCAGTATGAACATGGAAATATAAACACCGCCATATGTATAATCATGGAAATATCTACACCGCTATCTGTATTAAAATGGAAATATGGACACGGCCATCTGTAAAAACATGGAAAGAACTACACAGTCATCTGTATACACATGGAAATATCTACAGAGACATCAGTATACACATGGAAATATCTACACCGCCATCTCTATAAACATGGAAATACCTGCAGAGCTATGTGTATAAACATGTAAATGTCTACACCGCTATCTCTATAAACATGGAGATATCTACACCGCTATATGTATAAACATGGAAATATCTACATTGCTATCTGAATAAACATGGAAATATCTCCACGGCTATCTGTATAAACATGGAAATACCTACAACGCTATCTGTGTAAACATGCAAATATATACAAAGGTATCTGTAAACATGGAAATATCTACACCGCTATCTGAGTAAAGATTCAACTATCTACACCGCAATCTGTGCAAAGATGGAAATATCTACACCGCTATCTGTGTAAACATGGAAATATCTGCACCGCTATCTGTATAAACATGGAAAATCTACACTGCTATCTGTATAAACATGGAAATATCTACACGGCCATCTGCATAAACATGGAAATATCTACACCGCTATCTGTATTAATATGGAAATATCTACATAGCTACCTCTATAAACATGGAAATATCTACACCACTGTCTGTATAAACATAGAAATATCTACACCGCTCTCTGTATAAACATGGAAATATCCACACCGCCATCTGTATAAACATGGAAATATCTACACCGCTATCTGTGTAAACATGCAAATATCTACACAGCTATCTGTGTAAACATGGAAATATCTACACTGATATCTGTGCAAAGATGGAAATATCTACACCGCAGTCTGTGCAAATATGGGAATATCTACACCGCTATCTGTATAAATATGGAAATATCTACAATGCTATCTGTGTAAACTTGCAACTAACTACACAGCTGTGTGTGTAAAGATGGAAATATCTACACCGCTATCTGTGTTAAGATAGAAATATCTACACCGCAATCTGTGCAAAGATGGAAATATCTACACCGCTATCTCTGTAAACATGGAATTATCTACACCGCTATCGTATAAACACGGAAATATCTACACCGCTATCTGTATAAACAAGGAGATATCTACAACGCTATCTGTGTGAACATGCAAATATCTACACAGCTATCAGTAAACATGGAAATGGCTACACCGCTATCTGTGTAAAGATGGAAATATCTACACCGCAATCTGTGCAAAGATGGAAATATCTACACCGCTATCTGTGTAAACATGGAAATATCTACTCCGCTGTCTGTATAAACATGGAAAATCTACACCGCTATCTGTATAAACAGGGAAATATCTACACAGCCATCTGCATAAACTTGGAAATATCTACACCGCTATCTGTATAAATATGGAAATATCTACATTGCTATCTCTATAAACATAGAAATATCTACACCACTATCTGTATAAACATGGAAATATCTACACCGCTATGTCTATAAACATGGAAATATCTACACAGTCATCTGTATAAACATAAAAATATCTCCACAGCTATCAGTATGAACATGGAAATATCTCCACCGATATCTTTATAAACATGGAAATATCAACAGCACTATCTGTATAAACACAGAAATATCTACAGCGCTATGTGTATAAATATGGAAATATCTACATCGCTATCTCTATAAACATGGAAATATTTCCACCGCTATCTGTATAAACATGGAAATATCTACACCATTATCTGTATAAGCCTGGAAATAACTACACCGCTATCTCAACAAACATGGAAATATCTACACCGCCGACTGCATAAACATCTAAATATCTACAAAGCCATCTGTATAAACATGGAAATACCTACACCGCCGTCTGAATAAACATGGAAATATCCACACCACTATCTGTATAAACATGGAAATATCTACACCGCAATCTCTATAAACACAGAAATATCTACACCGCCATCTGTATAAACATGGAAATATCTACAGTGCCATCTGTATACACATGGAAATATCTACAGAGCCATCTGTATAACCATGGAAATATCTACTCCGCTATCTGTATAAACATGGAAATATCTACATCGCTATCTGTATTAACATGGAAATATCTCCACCGCTATCTGTATAAACATGGAAATATCTACACTGCCATCTGTATAAACATGGAAATATTTACACAGCCATCTCTTTATACCTGGGAATATCTACACCGCAATCTGTATAAACATGGAAATATCTATATCGGTATCGGTATAAACATGGAAATATCTACAACGCTATCTGCATGAACATGGAAAGATCTACACCGCCATCTGTATATACATGGAAATATCTACACCGCCATCTGTATAAACATGGAAATATCTACACTGCTATCTGTATAAATAAGGAAATATCTACAACTCTGTCTCTATAAACATGGAAATATCTACAACACTATCTGTTTAAACATGGAAATATCTACACCACTATGGAAATATCTACACCGCCATCTGTATAAACATGGAAATATCTACACAGTCATCTGTATAAACATGGAAATAGCTATACCATCATCTGTATAAACATGGAAATAACTTCACTGCCATCTGTGTAAGCACGGAAATATCTACACCGCTATCTGTATAAATATGGAAATATCTACATCGCTATCTCCATAAACATGGAAATATATTCACCGCTATCTGTATAAAGATGGAAATATCTACATCACTATCTCCATAAACTTGGAAATATCTTCACCGCTATCTGTATATACATGGAAATATCTTCACCGCTATCTTTATAAACATGTAAACATCTACACCGCCATCTTTATAAACATGGAAATATCTACACCGCTATCTGTATAAACATGGAAATATCTACATCGCTATCTAAATAAACATGGAAATATCTCAACCGCTATCTGTAGAAACATGGAAATATCTACAGTGATATCTCTGAAAACATGCAAATATGTACACAGCTATCTGTTTAAAGATGGAAATATCTACACCGCTATCTGTGCAAAGATGGAAATATCTACACCGCTATCTCTGTAAACATGGAAATATCTACACCGCTATCTGTATAAACATGGAAACATCTACACCGCCATCTGTATAAACATGGAAATATCTACAACGCCATCAGTATAAACATGGAAATATCTACACCGCCATCTGTATGAACATGGAAATATCTGCACTGCTATCTGTATAAAAATGGAAATATCTACACGGCTATCTGTATAAACATGGAAATATCTACACCGCTATCTGTATAAACATGGAAATATCTACTCCGCTATCTGTATAAACATTGAAATATCTACACTGCCATCTGTATAAATATGGAAATAAATAAACAGCCATCTCTATATACATGGAAATATCTATACCGTCATCTGTATAAACATGGAAATATCTCCACCGCTATCTGTATAAACATGGAAATATCAACCCCGCTATCTGTATAAACATGGAAATATCTACAGCGCTATCTGTATAAACATTGAAATATCTACATCGCTATCTATATAAACATGGAAATATCTCCACGGCTATCTGTATAAACATGGAGGTATCTACACCGCTATCTCTATAGACCTGGAAATAGCTACATCACTATCACTATAAACATGGAAATATCTACACCGCCATCTGTATAAACATGGAAATACCTACACCGCCATCTGCATAAACATGGAAATATCAACACCGCCATCTGTATAATCATGGATATATCCATACCGCTATGTTTATAATAATGGAAATATCTACACCGCCATGTGTAAAAACATGGAAATACCTAAAAAGTCATCTGTATAAACATGGAAATATCTACACCTCCCTCACTATAAACATGGAAATATCTGCACCACCGTCTCTATAAACATGGAAATACCTACACAGCTATCTGTATAAACATGGAAATAACTACACCGCTATCTGTATAAACATGGAAATATCTACACCGCTATCTGTATAAACATGGAAATATCTACACCGCCATCATTATAAACATGGAAATATCTCCACTGCTATCTGTATAAACATGGAAATATCAACACCGCCATCAGTATAATCATGGAAATATAAACACCGCTATCTGTATAAAAATGAATGTATCTACACTGCCATCTGTAAAAACATGGAAATACCTGCACAGTCATCTTTATAAATATGGAAATATCTACACCTCCATCACTATAATTATTCAAATATCTACAATGCCATCTGTATACACCTGGAAATAACTATAGAGCCATGAGTATAAACATGGAAATATCTACACCGCCATTTCTATAAACATGGAAATACTTACACAGCTATCTGTATAAACATGGAAATATCTACACTGCTATCTGTATAAACATGGAAATATCTACACCGCTATCTGTATAAACATAGAAATATCTACAACGCAATCTGTGTAAACATGCAAATATCTACACAGCTATCTGTAAACAGGGAAATATCTACACCGCAATGTAAGCAAAGATGGAAATATCTACACCGCTATCTGTGTAAACATGGCAATATCTACACCGCTATCGGTATAAATACGGAAAATCTACACCGCCATCTGTATAAACATGGAAATATGTACACGGCCATTTCCATAAACATGGAAATATCTACACCGCTATTTGTATAAATATGGAAATATCTACATTGCTATCTCTATAAACATGAAAATATCTACACCACTATCTGTGTAAACATGGAAATATCTACACCGCCATCTCTATAAACATAGAAATATCTACACCGCCATCTGAATAAACATGGAAATAACTACACCGCTATCTATATAAACATGGAAATATCTACATCGCTATCTTTATAAACATGGAAATATCTCCACCGCTATCAGTATAAACATGGAAATATCTTCAATGCTATCTGTGTAAACATGCAAATATCTACACAGCTATCTGTGCAAACATGGAAATATCTACACCGCAATCGGTGCAAAGATGGAAATATCTACACCACTATCTCTGTAAGCATGGAAATATCTACGCCGCTATCTGTATGAATATGGAAATACCTACACCATCATCTGTATAAACATGGAAATAACTACAGCGCCATCTGTATACACATGGAAATATCTACACCGCCATCTGTATAAACATGGAAATAACTCCACCGCTATCTGTACAAATCTGGAAATATCTACACCGCTATCTGTATAAACATGAAAATATCTACACCGCAATCTGTATAAACATGGAAATACCTACACCGCTGTCTGAATAAACATGGAAATATCTACACCGCTATCTGTGTAAAGATGCAAATATCTACACCGCTGTCTGTATAAACATGGAAATACCTACACCGCTATCTGCATAAACATGAAAATATCTACACCGCTATCTGTAGAAATATGGAAATATCTACACCGCTATCTGTACAAACATGGAAATATCTACACTGCTTTCTGTATAAACATGGAAAAAAACAACACCGCTATCTGTATAAACATGGAAATAACTACACAGCCATCTGTATAAACATGGAAATATCTACACAGCCATCTCTATATACATGGAAATATCTACACCGCTATCTGTATAAACATGGAAATATCTACATCGCTATCTGTATGAACATGGAAATACCTCCACCGCTATCTGAATAAACATGGAAACATCTACAATGCTATCTGTGTAAACGTGCAAATATCTACACCGATATCTGTGTAAAGATGGAAATATCTACACCGCAATCTGTGCAAAGATGGAAATATCTACACCGCTGTCTGTATAAATATGGAAATATCTACATTGCTATCTCCATAAACATGGAAATATATTCCCCGCTATCTGTATATATATGGAAATATCTACATCGCTATCTCCATAAAGACGGAAATATCTTCACCGCTACCTGTATATACATGGAAATATCTTCACCGCTATCTTTATAAACATGTAAACATCTACACCACCATCTTTATAAACATGGAAATATCTACACCGCTATCTGTATAAACATGGAAATATCTACATCGCTATCTGAATAAACATGGAAATATCTCCACCGCTATCTGTATAAACATGGAAATATCTACAATGATATCTCTGTAAACATGCAAAGATGTACACAGCTATCTGTTTAAAAATGGAAATACCTACACCGCTATCTGTGCAAAGATGGAAATATCTACACCGCTATCTCTGTAAACATGGAAATATCTACACCGCTATCTGTATAAACATGGAAACATCTACACCGCCATCTGTATAAACATGGAAATATCTACAACGCCATCAGTATAAACATGGAAATATCTACACCGCCATCTGTATGAACATGGAAATATCTACAACGCCATCAGTATAAACATGGAAATATCTACACCGCTATCTGTGTAAACATGGAAATATCTACACCGCTATCTGTATAAACATGGAAATATCTACACCGCTATCTGTATAAACATGGAAATATCTACACTGCCATCTGTATAAATATGGAAATAAATAAACAACCATCTCTATATACATGGAAATATCTATACCGTCATCTGTATAAACATGGAAATATCTCCACCGCTATCTGTATAAACATGGAAATATCAACCCCGCTATCTGTATAAACATGGAAATATCTACAGCGCTATCTGTATAAATATTGAAATGTCTATATCGCTATCTATATAAACATGGAAATATCTCCACCGCTATCTGTATAAACATGGAGGTATCTACAGCGCTATGTCTATAGACCTGCAAATAACTACACCACTATCTCTATAAACATGGAAATATCTTCACCGCCATCTGAATAAACATCTAAATATCTACACCTCCATCTGCATATACATGGAAATACCTACACCGCCATCTGTATAAACACGGAAATATCAACACCGCCATCTGTATAATCATGGAAATATCCATACGGCTATGTTTATAATAATGGAAATATCTACACCGCCATGTGTAAAAACACGGAAATACCTACAAAGTCATCTGTATAAACATGGAAATATCTACACCTCCCTCACTATAAGCATGGAAATATCTACACCACCATCTCTATAAACATGGAAATACCTACACAGCTATCTGTTTAAACATGGAAATAACTGCACCGCTATCTGTATAAACATGGAAATATCTACACCGCTATCTGTATAAACAAGGAAATATCTACACCGCCATCATTATAAACATGGAAATATCTCCACTGCTATCTGTATAAACATGGAAATATCAACACCGCCATCAGTATAATCATGGAAATATAAACACCGCTATCTGTATAAAAATGAAAATATCTACACTGCCATCTGTAAAAACATGGAAATATCTACACAGTCATCTGTATAAACATGGAAATATCTACACCTCCATCACTATAAACATTTAAATATCTACAATGCCATCTGTATACACCTGGAAATATCTATAGAGCCATCAGTATAAACATGGAAATATCTACACCGCCATTTCTATAAACATGGAAATACTTACACAGCTATCTGTATAAGCATGGAAATATCTACACTGCTATCTGTATAAACATGGAAATATCTACACCGCTATCTGTATAAAATTGGAAATATTTACATCGCTATGTGCATAAACATGGAATTATCTCCATGACTATGTGAATAAACATGGAAATGTCTACAACGCTATCTGTGTAAACATGCAAATATCTACACAGCTATCTGTAAACATGGAAATAACTACGCCGCTATCTGTGTAAAGGTGGAAATATCTACACCGCAATCTGTGCAAGCATGGAAATATCTACACTTCAATATGTGTAAACATGGATACATCTACACCGCTATCTGTATAAACATGTAAAATCTACACCGCTATCTGCATAAACATGGAAATATCTACATGGCCATGTGCATAAACATGGAAATATCTACACCGCTATCTGTATAAATATTGAAATATCTACATCGCTATCGCTATAAACATGGAAATATCTAAACCACTATCAGTATATACATGGAAATATCTACACCGCTATGTCTATAAACATGGAAATATCTACACCGCCATCTGTATATACGTGGAAATATCTACACCGCTATCTGTATAAACATGGAAATATCTACACCGCTATCTGTATAAACATGGAAATGTCTACACTACCATCCGTATAAACATGGAAATATCTACACAGCCATCTCTATATACATGGAAATATCTACAGCGCCATCTGTATAAACATGGAAATATCTCCACCGCTATCTGTATAAACATGGAAATATCTCCACCGCTATGTGTTGAAAGATGGAAATATCTACATCGCTATCTGTAAAAACATGGAACTATCAACACTGCCATCTGTATAATCATGGAAATATCCACACCACTATCTGTATAAACATGGAAATATCTCCACCGCTATCTGTATAAACATGGAAATATCTACACAGCTATCTTTAAAAACATGGAAATATCAACACCGCTATCAGTATAAAGATGGGAATATCTACAGCGCTTTCTGTAGAAACATGAAAATATCTACATCGCTATCTGTATAAACATGGAAATATCTCCACCGCTATCTGTATAAACATGCAAATATCTACACCGCTATCTTTATAAACCAGGAAATAACTACAACGCTATCACTATAAACATGGAAATATCTACACCGCCATCTGCATAAACATCTAAATATCTACACCGCCATCTGTGTAAACATGGAAATACCTACACCGACATCTGTATAAACATGGAAATATCAACACCGCCACCTGTATAATCTTGGAAATGTCCACACCGCTGTCTGTATAAACATGGAAATATCTACACCGCCATCTGTAAAAACATGGAAATATCTACACTACCATCTGTATAAACATGGAAATATCTACAAAGCCATCTCTATATACATGGAAATATCTACACCGACATCTGTATAAACATGGAAATATCTCCACCGCTATGTGTATAAACATGGAAATGTCAACACTGCCGTCTGCATACAGATGGAAATATCTACACCGCGAGCTGTATTAACATGGAAATATCTACAATGCTATCTGTATAAACATGGAAGTACCAACACCACTATCTGTAGAAACATGGAAATATTTTCAACGCTATCTGTATAAACATGGAAATAACTGCAATGCTATCTCTATAAACATGGAAATATCTACACCACAATCTCTATAAACATGGAAATATCTACACCACCATCTCTATAAACATGGAAATATCTACACTGCCTTCTGTATAGACATGCAAACATCTACTCAGCCATGAGTGTAAACATGGAAATATCTATACAGCTATCTCTATAAAAATAGAAATACCTACACCGCAATCTCTATAAACATGGAAATATCTAAACAGCCATCTCTATAAACATGGAAATATCTACACCGCCATCTCTATGAACATGAAATTATCTACACCGCCATCTCCATAAACATGGAACTCTCTACACTGCGATCTGTATAAACATGGAAATATCTACACCGCTCTCTGTTCAAACATGGAAATATCTACACTGCCTTCGGTATAAACATGGAAATATCTACATCGCGAGCTGTATAAACATGCAAATATCTACACAGCTGTCTATGTAAACATGGAAATATTTACACCGATATGTGTGTAAAGTTGGAAATATCTACACCGCAATCTCTGCAAAGATGGAAATATCTACACCGCTATCTGTATAAATATGGAAATATCTACATCACTATCTCTATAAACATGGAAATATCTACACCACTATCTGTATAAACATGGAAATATCTACACCACTATCTCTAGAAACATGGAAATATCAACACCGCCATCTGTATAAACTTGGAAATATCTACACCGATATCTGTATAAATATGGAAATATCTGCATGGCTAACTCTTTATACATGGAAATATCCACACCACTATCTGTATAAACATGGAAATATCTACACCGATATCTCTATAAACATAGAAATATCTACACCGCCATCTGTATAAACATGGAAATATCTACACTGCCATCTGAATAAACATGGAAATATCTACACCGCTATCTGTATAAACATGGAAATATCTACATTGCTATCTGTATAAACATGGAAATATCTACAATGATAACTGTGTAGACATGCAAATATCTACACAGCTATCTGTGTAAAGACGGAAATATCTACACCGCTATCTGTGTAAAGATGGAAATATATACAACGCAATCTGTATAAACTTGGAAATAGCTACAACGCCATCTGTATAAACATGAAAATAACTACACTGCCATCTGTATAAACATGGAAATATATACTCCGCCATCTGTACAAGCATGGAAATATCTAAACCGCTATCAGTGTAAATATGGAAATATCTACACCACTGTCTGCATAAACATGGAAATATCTATACCGCTATCTGTATAAACATGGAAATATCTACACAGCCATCTGTATAAACATGAAAATATCTACAAAGCCATCTCTATAAACATGGAAATATCTACACCGCCATCTGTATAAACATGGAAACCTCTCCACCGCTATCTGTATAAACATGGAAATATCTACACCGACATCTGTATAAACATGGAAATATCTACACCGACATCTGTATAAACATGGAAATATCTGCATCGCTATCTGTATAAACGTGGAAATATCACCACCGCAATCTGTATAAACATGGAAATATCTACACCGCAATCTGTAAAAACCTGGAAATAACTACACCGCAATCTCTTTAAACATAGAAATACCTACACCGCCATTTGCATAAACATCTAGATATCTACAGTGCCATATGTATAAACATGGAAATACCAACACCGCCATCTGTATAAACATGGAAATATTAACACCGCCATCTGTATAATCATGGAAATATCCACACCGTTATCTGTATAAAAATGGAAATATCTACACCGCCAAGTGTAAAAACATGGAAATATCAACCCAGTCGTCTGTATAAACATGGAAATATCTACACCTTCATCAGTATAAACATGGAAAAACCTACAATGACATTTGTATACTCATGGAAATATCTACAGAGCCATCAGTATAAACATGGAAATATCTAGACTGCTATCTGTATAAACATGGAAATATCTACCCCGCTATCTGAATAAACATTTAAATATCTACATCGCTGTCTGCATAAACATGGAAATATCTCCACCGCTATCTGTATGAACATGGATATGTTTATAATGCTATCTGTGTAACCATGCAAATATCTACACAGGTATCTGTAAACATGGAAATATCTACACTGCTATCTTTGTAAAGATTGAAATATCTACACCGCAATCTGTGCAAAGATGGAAATATCTACACCGCTATCTGTGTAAACATCGAAATATCTACACCGCTATCTGTATAAACATGGAAAATCAACACCGCTATCTGTATAAACATGGAAATATCTGCACGCCATCTGTATAAACATGGAAATATCTACAACGCTATCTGTACAAATATTGAAATATCTACAGCGCAATCTGTATAATCATGGAAAATCTACACCGCTATCTGTATAAACATGGAAATATCTACACAGCCATCTGTATAAACATGGAAACATCTACACCGCTGTCTGTATAAATATGGAAATATCTATATCGCTATCTCTATAAACAAGGAAATATCCACACCAGTATCTGTATAAACATGGAAATATCTACACCGCTATCTCTATAAACATAGAAATATCTACATCGCCATCTGTATAAACATGGAAATATCTACACCGCTATCTGTATAAATATGGAAGTATCTACATCGCTATCTGTATAAACATGGATATATCTCCACCGTAATCTGTAAAAACATTGAAATATCTACAATGCTATCTGTGTAAACATGCAAATATCTACCCAGCTATCTGTGTAAAGATGGAAATATCTACACCGCAATCGTTGCAAAGATGGAAATATCTACACCGATACCTCTGTAAACATGGAAATATCTACACCGCTATCTGTAAAACATGGAAAACCTACACCGCTATCTGTGTAAACATGGAAATAACTACACGGCCATCTGCATAAACATGGAAATATCTACACCGCTATATGTACAAATAAGGAAATATCTACATCACAATCTCTATAAACATGGAAATATCTACAATACCATCTGTATAAGCATGGAAATATCTACACCGCAATCTGTATAAACTTGGAAATATATACATCGCTATCTGTATAAACATGGAAATATATCCACCGCTATCTGTATAAACATGGAAATATCTACAACGCTATCAGTGTAAACATGCAAATATTTACACAGCTATCTCTGTAAACATGGAAATATCTACAGCGATATGTGTGTAAAGATGGAAATATCTACACCGCAATCTGTGCAAAAATGGAAATATCTACACAGCCATCTGTATAAATATGGAAATATCTACATCACTATCTCTATAAACATGGAAATATCTACACCACTATTTGTATAAACATGGAAATATCTACACCACTATCTCTAGAAACATGGAAATATCTACACTGCCATCTGTATAAACATGGAAATATCTACACCGCTATCTGCATAAACATGGAAATATCTACATCACTGTCTGTATAAACATGGAAATATCTCCACCACTATCTGTATAAACATGGAAATATCTACAATGCTATTTGTTTAAACATGCAAATATCTACACAGCTATCTGTGTAAAGATGGAAATATTTACACCGCTATCTGTGAAAAGATGGAAATATCTACACCGCAATCTGTGCAATGATGGAAATAACCACACCACGATCTCTGTAAACATGGAAATATCTACACCGCTATCTGTATAAACATGTAAATATCTACACCGCCATCTGTATAAACATGGAAATAACTACACCGCCATCTGTATAAACATGGAAATATCAACACCGTCATCTGCATAAACATGGAAATATCTACACCGCTACCTGTATAAACATGGAAATATCTACACCCCTATCGGTATAAACATGGAAATATCTACACTGCTATCTGTAAAAACATGGAAATAACTACATTGCCATCTGTATAAACATGGAAATGTCTACACAGCCATCTCTATATACATGGAAATATCTACAGCGCCATGTGTACAAACATGGAAATATCTCCACCGCAATCTGTATAAACATGGAAATACCTCCACACATATCTGTATAAACATGGAAATATCTACACCCCTATCTGTATAAACATGGAAATATCTACACTGCTATCTATATAAACATGGAAACATCAACATCGGTATCTGTATAAACATGGAAATATCTACAGCGCTCTCTTTATAAACATGGAAATATCTCCACCGCTATCTGTATAAACATGGAAATATCTACAACGCTATCTCTATAAACATGGAAATATCTTCACCGCCATTTGTAAAAACATGGAAATATCTACACAGTCATCTGTATAAACATGGAAATATCTACACCTCCATCAGTACAAACATGGAAATATCTACAATGACATCTGTATACACATGGAGATATCTACAGAGCCATCAGTATAAACATGGAAATATCTCCACCGCCATCTCTATAAACATGGAAATACCTACACAGCTATCTGTATAAACATGGAAATATCTACACCGCTATCTGTATAAACATGGAAATATCTACATTGCTATCTGCATAAACATGGAAATATCTCCACCGATATCTGTATAAACATGGAAATATCTACATCGCTATCTGTGTAAACATGCAAATATCTACACAGCTATCTGTAAACACGGAAATGCCTACACTGCTATCTGTGTAAAGATGGAAATATCTACACCGCAATGTGCATAAACTTCTAAATAACTACACTGCCATCTGCATAAACATGGAAATAACTACACTGCCATCTCTAGAAACATGGAAATATCTACACCGCCATCTTTAAAAACATGGAAATACCTACACAGACATCTGTATAAACCTGGAAATATCTACACCTCCATCAGTATAAACATGCAAATATCTACAAAGCCATCTGTATACACATGGAAATATCTACAGAGCCATCTGTCTAAACATGGAAATATCTACACCGCTATCTGTATAAACATGGCAATACCTACATCGCTATCTGTATAAACATGTAAATATCTCCACCGCTATCTGTATAAACATGGAAATATCTACAATGATATCTGTGTAAACATGGAAATATCTACACAGCTATGTGTGTAAAGATGGAAATATCTACACGGCAATCGGTGCAAAGATGGAAATATCTACACCGCTATCTCTGTAAACATGGAAATATGTACACCGCTATCTGTATAAACTTGGAAATATCTACACCACCATCTGTATAAACATGTAAATAACTACACCGCCATCTGTATAAACATGGAAATATCTACACCGCCATCTGTATAAACATGGAAATATCTACCCCGCTATCTGTACAAATATGGAAATATCTACACCGCTATTTGTATAAACATGGAAATATCTACACCGCTATCTTTATAAACATGGAAATATCTACATCGCTATCTGTATAAACATGGAAATATGCCCATCGCTATCTTTTTAAATATGGAAATATCTACACCGCTATCTGTATAAACCTGGAAATAGCAACACCGCTATCTGTATAAACGTGGAAATACCTACAGCGCTATCTGTATAAACATGGAAATATCTCCACCGCTATCTGCATAAACATGGAAATAACAACTCCGCCATCTGTATAATCATGGAAATATCCACACCGTTATCTATATAAAACTGGAAATATCTACAGTGCCATTTGTAAAAACAAGGAAAAATCTACACAGTCATCTGTATAAACATGGAAATATCTACACCTCCATCAGTATAAACATGGAAATATCTACACCTCCATCAGTATAAACATGGAAATATCTGCAATGCCATCTGTATATACACGGAAATATCTACAGAGCCATCAGTATAAACCTGGAAATATCTACAACGACATCTCTATAAACATGGAAATACCTACACAGCTATCTGTATAAACATGGAATTATCTACACCGCTCTCTGTATAAACATGGAAATATCTACATCGCTATCTGCATAAATATGGAAATATTTACAACGCTATCTGTGTAAACATGCAAATATCTACACAGCTATCTGTAAACATGGAAATATCTACTCCTCAATATGTGTAAAGATGGAAATATCTACACCGCAATCTGTGCAAAGATGGAAATATCTACACCGCTATCTGTGTAAACATGGAAATATCTACACCACTATCTGCATAAACATGGAAATATCTACACTGCTATGTCTATATACATGGAAATATTTACATCGTCATCTGTATAAACATGGATATATCTACAACGCTATCTGTATAAACATGGAAATATCTCCACAGCTATCTGTATAAACATAGAAATATCTACACCGCTATCTGTATAAACATGGAAATATCTACACTGCCATCTGTATAAACATGGAAATATCTATGAAGCCATCTGTATATACATGGAAATATCTACACCGCAATCGGTATAAACATGGGAATATCTCCACCGCTCTCTGTATAAACATGGAACTATCTCCACAGCTATTTGTATAAACTTGGAAATATCTACACCTCTATGTGTAAAAACATGGAAATATCACAACCGCTATCTGTATAAACATGGAAATATCTACAGCGCTATCTGTATAAACATGGAAATATCTACATCGCTATCTGTAAAACATGGAAATATCTCCGCTGCTGTCTTTATAAACATGGAAATATCTACACCGCTATCTGTATAATTCTGGAAATAATTACACAGATATGTCTTTAAAAACATGGAAATATCTACACCGCCATCTGCATAAACATCTAAATATCCACACCGCCATCTGTACAAACATGGAAATACATACACCGCCATATGTATAAACATGGAAATATCAACCGCCATCTGTATAATCGTGGAAATATGCACACCACTATCTGTATAAAAATGGAAATATCTACACCGCTGTCTGTATAAAAATGGAAATATCTACACCGCCATCTGTAAAAACATGGAAATATCTACACAGTCATCTGTAGAAACAAGGAAATATCTACACCTCCATCAGTATATACCTGGAAATATATACAATGCCATCTGTATAAACATGGAAATATCTACAGAGCCATCAGTGTAAACATGGAATTATCTACACTGCCATCTCTACAAACATGGAAACCATTACACAGCTATCTATATAAACTTGGAAATATCGACACCGCTATCTGTATAAACATGGAAATATCTACACCGCTATCTGTGTAAACATGGAAATATCTACACCGCTATCTGTATAAACATGGAAAATCTACACCGCTATCTGTATAAACATGGAAATATCTTCACGGCCATCTGCATACACATGCAAATATCTAGACCGATATCTGTATAAATTTGGAATTATCTATATCGCTATCTCTATAAGCATGGAAATATCTACACCACTATCTAAATAAACATGGAAATATCTACACCGCTATCTCTATAAACATGGAAATATCTACAACGCCATCTGTATAAACATGGAAATATCTACACCGCTATCTGTATAAACATGTAAATATCTACATCGCTATCTGTACAAACCTGGAAATATCTCCACCGCTATCTGCATAAACATGGAAATATCTACAAAGCTATCTGTGTAAACATGCAAATATCTACACAGCTATCTGTATAAACATGGAAATATCTACACCGATATCTGTGTAAAGATGGAAATATCTACACCGCAGTCTGTGCAAAGATGGAAATATCTACACAGCTATCTGTAAAAACATGGAAATAACTACATCGCTATCTGTATAAACATGTAAATATCTCCACCGCCATCTGTATATACTTGGAAATATATACAATGCTATCTGTGTAAACATGCAAATATCTGCACAGCTATCTGTGTAATGATGGAAATATGTACACCGCTATCTGTGTAAAGATGGAAATATCTACAACGCAATCTGTGCAAAGATGGAAATATCTACAACGCTATCTCTGTAAACATGGAAATATCTACACCGCTATCAGTATAAATGTGGCAATACCCACACCGCTATCTGTATAAACATGGAAAACCTACACCACTATTTGTATAAACATGGAAATATGAACACCATTATCTGTGTAAACATAGAAATTTCAACATCGCTATCTGTATAAACATGGAAATATCTACATCGCTATCTGTATAAAAATGGAAATATCTACACCGCCATTTGTAAAAACATGGAAATATCTATACAGTCATCTGTATAAACATGGAAATATCTTCACCTCCATGAGTATAAAGATGGAAATATCTACAATGCCATCTGTATACACATGGAAATATCTACAGAGCCATCAGTATAAACATGGAAATATCTATACCGCCATCTCTATAAACCTAAAAATACCTACACAGCTATCTGTATAAAAATGGAAATATCTACACAGCTATCTTTATAAACATGGAAATATCTACACCGCTATCTGTATAAACATGGAATTATATACATTGCTATCTGCATAAACAAGGAAATATCTCCACTGCTATCTGTATGAACATGGAAATATCTACAATGCTATCTGTGTAAACATGCAAATATCTACACAGCTATCTGTAAACACGGAAATGTCTACACCCCTATCTGTGTAAAGATGGAAATATCTACACCCCAATCTGTGCAAAGATGGAAATATGTACACCGCTATCTGTGTAAGCATGGAAATATGTAAACCGCTGTCTGTATGAACATGGAAAATCTACACCGCTATCTGTATAAACAGGGAAATATCTACACGACCATCTGCATAAACTTGGAAATATCTACACCGTTATCTGTATAAATATGGAAATATCTACATCACAATCTCTATAAACATGGAAATATCTACACCACTATCTGTATAAACATGGAAATATCTACACCGCTATGTCTATAAACATGGAAATATCTATACCGCAATCTGTATAAACATGGAAATATCTACACCGCTATCTGTAAACATGGAAATATCTACATCGCTATCTGTATAAACATGGAAATATCTCCACCACTCTCTGTATAAACATGGAAATATCTACACCGCTATCTGTATAAACATGGAAATATCTCCACTGCCATCTGTATAAACATGGAAAAATCTACACAGCCGTCTCTCTATATATGGAAATATCTACACCGCCACCTGTAAACATGGAAATATCTCCACCGCTATCTGTATAAACATGGAAATATCTACACCGCTATCTGTATAAACATGGAAATATCTACACCGCCATTTGCATAAACATCTAAATATATACATAGCCATCTCTATAAACATGGAAATACCTACACCGCCATCAGTATGAACATGGAAATATAAACACCGCCATATGTATAATCATGGAAATATCTACACCGCTATCTGTATTAAAATGGAAATATGGACACGGCCATCTGTAAAAACATGGAAAGAACTACACAGTCATCTGTATGCACATGGAAATATCTACAGAGACATCAGTATACACATGGAAATATCTACACCGCCATCTCTATAAACATGGAAATACCTGCAGAGCTATGTGTATAAACATGTAAATGTCTACACCGCTATCTCTATAAACATGGAGATATCTACACCGCTATATGTATAAACATGGAAATATCTACATTGCTATCTGAATAAACATGGAAATATCTCCACGGCTATCTGTATAAACATGGAAATACCTACAACGCTATCTGTGTAAACATGCAAATATATACAAAGGTATCTGTAAACATGGAAATATCTACACCGCTATCTGAGTAAAGATTCAACTATCTACACCGCAATCTGTGCAAAGATGGAAATATCTACACCGCTATCTGTGTAAACATGGAAATATCTGCACCGCTATCTGTATAAACATGGAAAATCTACACTGCTATCTGTATAAACATGGAAATATCTACACGGCCATCTGCATAAACATGGAAATATCTACACCGCTATCTGTATTAATATGGAAATATCTACATAGCTACCTCTATAAACATGGAAATATCTACACCACTGTCTGTATAAACATAGAAATATCTACACCGCTCTCTGTATAAACATGGAAATATCCACACCGCCATCTGTATAAACATGGAAATATCTACACCGCTATCTGTGTAAACATGCAAATATCTACACAGCTATCTGTGTAAACATGGAAATATCTACACTGATATCTGTGCAAAGATGGAAATATCTACACCGCAGTCTGTGCAAATATGGGAATATCTACACCGCTATCTGTATAAATATGGAAATATCTACAATGCTATCTGTGTAAACTTGCAACTAACTACACAGCTGTGTGTGTAAAGATGGAAATATCTACACCGCTATCTGTGTTAAGATAGAAATATCTACACCGCAATCTGTGCAAAGATGGAAATATCTACACTGCTATCTCTGTAAACATGGAATTATCTACACCGCTATCGTATAAACACGGAAATATCTACACCGCCATCTGTATAAACAAGGAGATATCTACAACGCTATCTGTGTAAACATGCAAATATCTACACAGCTATAAGTAAACATGGAAATGGCTACACCGCTATCTGTGTAAAGATGGAAATATCTACACCGCAATCTGTGCAAAGATGGAAATATCTACACCGCTATCTGTGTAAACATGGAAATATCTACTCCGCTGTCTGTATAAACATGGAAAATCTACACCGCTATCTGTATAAACAGGGAAATATCTACACAGCCATCTGCATAAACTTGGAAATATCTACACCACTATCTGTATAAATATGGAAATATCTACATAGCTATCTCTATAAACATAGAAATATCTACACCACTATCTGTATAAACATGGAAATATCTACACCGCTATGTCTATAAACATGGAAATATCTACACAGTCATCTGTATAAACATAAAAATATCTCCACAGCTATCAGTATGAACATGGAAATATCTCCACCGATATCTGTATAAACATGGAAATATCAACAGCAGTATCTGTATAAACACAGAAGTATCTACAGCGCTATCTGTATAAATATGGAAATATCTACATCGCTATCTCTATAAACATGGAAATATTTCCACCGCTATCTGTATAAACATGGAAATATCTACACCATTATCTGTATAAGCCTGGAAATAACTACACCGCTATCTCAACAAACATGGAAATATCTACACCGCCGTCTGCATAAACATCTAAATATCTACAAAGCCATCTGTATAAACATGGAAATACCTACACCGCCCTCTGAATAAACATGGAAATATCCACACCACTATCTGTATAAACATGGAAATATCTACACCGCAATCTCTATAAACACAGAAATATCTACACCGCCATCTGTATAAACATGGAAATATCTACAGTGCCATCTGTATACACATGGAAATATCTACAGAGCCATCTGTATAACCATGGAAATATCTACTCCGCTATCTGTATAAACATGGAAATATCTACATCGCTATCTGTATTAACATGGAAATATCTCCACCGCTATCTGTATAAACATGGAAATATCTACACTGCCATCTGTATAAACATGGAAATATTTACACAGCCATCTCTTTATACTTGGGAATATCTACACCGCAATCTGTATAAACATGGAAATATCTATATCGGTATCGGTATAAACATGGAAATATCTACAACGCTATCTGCATGAACATGGAAAGATCTACACCGCCATCTGTATATACATGGAAATATCTACACCGCCATCTGTATAAACATGGAAATATCTACACTGCTATCTGTATAAATAAGGAAATATCTACAACTCTGTCTCTATAAACATGGAAATATCTACAACACTATCTGTTTAAACATGGAAATATCTACACCACTATGGAAATATCTACACCACCAACTGTATAAACATGGAAATATCTACACAGTCATCTGTATAAACATGGAAATAGCTATACCATCATCTGTATAAACATGGAAATAACTTCACTGCCATCTGTGTAAGCATGGAAATATCTACACCGCTATCTGTACAAATATGGATATATCTACATCGCTATCTCCATAAACATGGAAATATATTCACCGCTATCTGTATAAAGATGGAAATATCTACATCACTATCTCCATAAACATGGAAATATCTTCACCGCTATCTGTATATACATGGAAATATCTTCACCGCTATCTTTATAAACATGTAAACATCTACACCGCCATCTTTATAAACATGGAAATATCTACACCGCTATCTGTATAAACATGGAAATATCTACATCGCTATCTAAATAAACATGGAAATATCTCAACCGCTATCTGTAGAAACATAGAAATATCTACAGTGATATCTCTGTAAACATGCAAATATGTACACAGCTATCTGTTTAAAGATGGAAATATCTACACCGCTATCTGTGCAAAGATGGAAATATCTACACCGCTATCTCTGTAAACATGGAAATATCTACACCGCTATCTGTATAAACATGGAAACATCTACACCGCCATCTGTATAAACATGGAAATATCTACAACGCCATCAGTATAAACATGGAAATATCTACACCACCGTCTGTATGAACATGGAAATATCTGCACTGCTATCTGTATAAAAATGGAAATATCTACACGGCTATCTGTATAAACATGGAAATATCTACACCGCTATCTGTATAAACATGGAAATATCTACTCCGCTATCTGTATAAACATTGAAATATCTACACTGCCATCTGTATAAATATGGAAATAAATAAACAGCCATCTCTATATACATGGAAATATCTATACCGTCATCTGTATAAACATGGAAATATCTCCACCGCTATCTGTATAAACATGGAAATATCAACCCCGCTATCTGTATAAACATGGAAATATCTACAGCGCTATCTGCATAAACATTGAAATATCTACATCGCTATCTATATAAACATGGAAATATCTCCACGGCTATCTGTATAAACATGGAGGTATCTACACCGCTATCTCTATAGACCTGGAAATAGCTACATCACTATCACTATAAACATGGAAATATCTACACCGCCATCTGAATAAACATCTAAATATCTACACCGCCATCTGTATATACACGGAAATACCTACACCGCCATCTGTATAAACACGGAAATATCAACACCGCCATCTGTATAATCATGGAAATATCCATACCGCTATGTTTATAATAATGGAAATATCTACACCGCCATGTGTAAAAACACGGAAATACCTACAAAGTCATCTGTATAAACATGGAAATATCTACACCTCCCTCACTATAAGCATGGAAATATCTACACCACCATCTCTATAAACATGGAAATACCTACACAGCTATCTGTATAAACATGGAAATAACTACACCGCTATCTGTATAAACATGGAAATATCTACCCCGCTATCTGTATAAACAAGGAAATATCTACACCGCCATCATTATAAACATGGAAATATCTCCACTGCTATCTGTATAAACATGGAAATATCAACACCGCCATCAGTATAATCATGGAAATATAAACACCGCTATCTGTATAAAAATGAAAATATCTACACTGCCATCTGTAAACACATGGAAATATCTACACAGTCATCTGTATAAACATGGAAATATCTACACCTCCATCACTATAAACATTTAAATATCTACAATGCCATCTGTATACACCTGGAAATATCTATAGAGCCATCAGTATAAACATGGAAATATCTACACCGCCATTTCTATAAACATGGAAATACTTACACAGCTATCTGTATAAGCATGGAAATATCTACACTGCTATCTGTATAAACATGGAAATATCTACACCGCTATCTGTATAAAATTGGAAATATTTACATCGCTATGTGCATAAACATGGAATTATCTCCACGACTATGTGAATAAACATGGAAATGTCTACAACGCTATCTGGGTAAACATGCAAATATCTACACAGCTATCTGTAAACATGGAAATAACTACGCCGCTATCTGTGTAAAGGTGGAAATATCTACACCGCAATCTGTGCAAGCATGGAAATATCTACACTTCAATATGTGTAAACATGGATACATCTACACCGCTATCTGTATAAACATGTAAAATCTACACCGCTATCTGCATAAACATGGAAATATCTACATGGCCATGTGCATAAACATGGAAATATCTACACCGCTATCTGTATAAATATTGAAATATCTACATCGCTATCTCTATAAACATGGAAATATCTAAACCACTATCAGTATATACATGGAAATATCTACACCGCTATGTCTATAAACATGGAAATATCTACACCGCCATCTGTATATACGCGGAAATATCTACACCGCTATCTGTATAAACATGGAAATATCTACACCGCTATCTGTATAAACATGGAAATGTCTACACTACCATCCGTATAAACATGGAAATATCTACACAGCCATCTCTATATACATGGAAATATCTACAGCGCCATCTGTATAAACATGGAAATATCTCCACCGCTATCTGTATAAACATGGAAATATCTCCACCGCTATGTGTTGAAAGATGGAAATATCTACATCGCTATCTGTAAAAACATGGAACTATCAACACTGCCATCTGTATAATCATGGAAATATCCACACCACTATCTGTATAAACATGGAAATATCTCCACCGCTATCTGTATAAACATGGAAATATCTACACAGCTATCTTTAAAAACATGGAAATATCAACACCGCTATCAGTATAAAGATGGGAATATCTACAGCGCTTTCTGTATAAACATGAAAATATCTACATCGCTATCTGTATAAACATGGAAATATCTCCACCGCTATCTGTATAAACATGCAAATATCTACACCGCTATCTTTATAAACCAGGGCATAACTACAACGCTATCTCTATAAACATGGAAATATCTACACCGCCATCTGCATAAACATCTAAATATCTACACCGCCATCTGTGTAAACATGGAAATACCTACACCGACATCTGTATAAACATGGAAATATCAACACCGCCACCTGTATAATCTTGGAAATATCCACACCGCTGTCTGTATAAACATGGAAATATCTACACCGCCATCTGTAAAAACATGGAAATATCTACACTACCATCTGTATAAACATGGAAATATCTACAAAGCCATCTCTATATACATGGAAATATCTACACCGACATCTGTATAAACATGGAAATATCTCCACCGCTATCTGTATAAACATGGAAATGTCAACACTGCCGTCTGCATACAGATGGAAATATCTACACCGCGAGCTGTATTAACATGGAAATATCTACAATGCTATCTGTATAAACATGGAAGTACCAACACCACTATCTGTAGAAACATGGAAATATTTTCAACGCTATCTGTATAAACATGGAAATAACTGCAATGCTATCTCTATAAACATGGAAATATCTACACCACAATCTCTATAAACATGGAAATATCTACACCACCATCTCTATAAACATGGAAATATCTACACTGCCTTCTGTATAGACATGCAAACATCTACTCAGCCATGAGTGTAAACATGGAAATATCTATACAGCTATCTCTATAAAAATAGAAATACCTACACCGCAATCTCTATAAACATGGAAATATCTAAACAGCCATCTCTATAAACATGGAAATATCTACACCGCCATCTCTATGAACATGAAATTATCTACACCGCCATCTCCATAAACATGGAACTCTCTACACTGCGATCTGTATAAACATGGAAATATCTACACCGCTCTCTGTTCAAACATGGAAATATCTACACTGCCTTCGGTATAAACATGGAAATATCTACATCGCAAGCTGTATAAACATGCAAATATCTACACAGCTGTCTATGTAAACATGGAAATATTTACACCGATATGTGTGTAAAGTTGGAAATATCTACACCGCAATCTCTGCAAAGATGGAAATACCTACACCGCTATCTGTATAAATATGGAAATATCTACATCACTATCTCTATAAACATGGAAATATCTACACCACTATCTGTATAAACATGGAAATATCTACACCACTATCTCTAGAAACATGGAAATATCAACACCGCCATCTGTATAAACTTGGAAATATCTACACCGATATCTGTATAAATATGGAAATATCTGCATGGCTAACTCTTTATACATGGAAATATCCACACCACTATCTGTATAAACATGGAAATATGTACACCGATATCTCTATAAACATAGAAATATCTACACCGCCATCTGTATAAACATGGAAATATCTACACTGCCATCTGAATAAACATGGAAATATCTACACCGCTATCTGTATAAACATGGAAATATCTACATTGCTATCTGTATAAACATGGAAATATCTACAATGATAACTGTGTAGACATGCAAATATCTACACAGCTATCTGTGTAAAGACGGAAATATCTACACCGCTATCTGTGTAAAGATGGAAATATATACAACGCAATCTGTATAAACTTGGAAATAGCTACAACGCCATCTGTATAAACATGAAAATAACTACACTGCCATCTGTATAAACATGGAAATATATACTCCGCCATCTGTACAAGCATGGAAATATCTAAACCGCTATCAGTGTAAATATGGAAATATCTACACCACTGTCTGCATAAACATGGAAATATCTATACCGCTATCTGTATGAACATGGAAATATCTACACAGCCATCTGTATAAACATGAAAATATCTACAAAGCCATCTCTATAAACATGGAAATATCTACACCGCCATCTGTAGAAACATGGAAACCTCTCCACCGCTATCTGTATAAACATGGAAATATCTACACCGACATCTGTATAAACATGGAAATATCTACACCGACATCTGTATAAACATGGAAATATCTGCATCGCTATCTGTATAAACGTGGAAATATCACCACCGCAATCTGTATAAACATGGAAATATCTACACCGCAATCTGTATAAACCTGGAAATAACTACACCGCATTCTGTTTAAACATAGAAATATCTACACCGCCATTTGCATAAACATCTAGATATCTACAGTGCCATATGTATAAACATGGAAATACCAACACCGCCATCTGTATAAACATGGAAATATTAACACCGCCATCTGTATAATCATGGAAATATCCACACCGTTATCTGTATAAAAATGGAAATATCTACACCGCCAAGTGTAAAAACATGGAAATATCAACCCAGTCGTCTGTATAAACATGGAAATATCTACACCTTCATCAGTATAAACATGGAAAAACCTACAATGACATTTGTATACTCATGGAAATATCTACAGAGCCATCAGTATAAACATGGAAATATCTAGACTGCTATCTGTATAAACATGGAAATATCTACCCCGCTATCTGAATAAACATTTAAATATCTACATCGCTGTCTGCATAAACATGGAAATATCTCCACCGCTATCTGTATGAACATGGATATGTTTATAATGCTATCTGTGTAACCATGCAAATATCTACACAGGTATCTGTAAACATGGAAATATCTACACTGCTATCTTTGTAAAGATTGAAATATCTACACCGCAATCTGTGCAAAGATGGAAATATCTACACCGCTATCTGTGTAAACATGGAAATATCTACACCGCTATCTGTATAAACATGGAAAATCAACACCGCTATCTGTATAAACATGGAAATATCTGCACCGCCATCTGTATAAACATGGAAATATCTACAACGCTATCTGTACAAATATTGAAATATCTACAGCGCAATCTGTATAATCATGGAAAATCTACACCGCTATCTGTATAAACATGGAAATATCTACACAGCCATCTGTATAAACATGGAAACATCTACACCGCTGTCTGTATAAATATGGAAAAATCTATATCGCTATCTCTATAAACAAGGAAATATCCACACCAGTATCTGTATAAACATGGAAATATCTACACCGCTATCTCTGTAAACATAGAAATATCTACATCGCCATCTGTATAAACATGGAAATATCTACACCGCTATCTGTATAAATATGGAAGTATCTACATCGCTATCTGTATAAACATGGATATATCTCCACCGTAATCTGTAAAAACATTGAAATATCTACAATGCTATCTGTGTAAACATGCAAATATCTACCCAGCTATCTGTGTAAAGATGGAAATATCTACACCGCAATCGTTGCAAAGATGGAAATATCTACACCGATACCTCTGTAAACATGGAAATATCTACACCGCTATCTGTAAAACATGGAAAACCTACACCGCTATCTGTGTAAACATGGAAATAACTACACGGCCATCTGCATAAACATGGAAATATCTACACCGCTATATGTACAAATAAGGAAATATCTACATCACAATCTCTATAAACATGGAAATATCTACAATACCATCTGTATAAGCATGGAAATATCTACACCGCAATCTGTATAAACATGGAAATATATACATCGCTATCTGTATAAACATGGAAATATATCCACCGCTATCTGTATAAACATGGAAATATCTACAACGCTATCAGTGTAAACATGCAAATATTTACACAGCTATCTCTGTAAACATGGAAATATCTACAGCGATATGTGTGTAAAGTTGGAAATATCTACACCGCAATCTGTGCAAAAATGGAAATATCTACACAGCCATCTGTATAAATATGGAAATATCTACATCACTATCTCTATAAACATGGAAATATCTACACCACTATTTGTATAAACATGGAAATATCTACACCACTATCTCTAGAAACATGGAAATATCTACACTGCCATCTGTATAAACATGGAAATATCTACACCGCTATCTGCATAAACATGGAAATATCTACATCACTGTCTGTATAAACATGGAAATATCTCCACCACTATCTGTATAAACATGGAAATATCTACAATGCTATTTGCTTAAACATGCAAATATCTACACAGCTATCTGTGTAAAGATGGAAATATTTACACCGCTATCTGTGAAAAGATGGAAATATCTACACCGCAATCTGTGCAATGATGGAAATAACCACACCACGATCTCTGTAAACATGGACATATCTACACCGCTATCTGTATAAACATGTAAATATCTACACCGCCATCTGTATAAACATGGAAATAACTACACCGCCATCTGTATAAACATGGAAATATCAACACCGTCATCTGCATAAACATGGAAATATCTACACCGCTACCTGTATAAACATGGAAATATCTACACCCCTATCGGTATAAACATGGAAATATCTACACTGCTATCTGTAAAAACATGGAAATAACTACATTGCCATCTGTATAAACATGGAAATGTCTACACAGCCATCTCTATATACATGGAAATATCTACAGCGCCATGTGTACAAACATGGAAATATCTCCACCGCAATCTGTATAAACATGGAAATACCTCCACACATATCTGTATAAACATGGAAATATCTACACCCCTATCTGTATAAACATGGAAATATCTACACTGCTATCTATATAAACATGGAAACATCAACATCGGTATCTGTATAAACATGGAAATATCTACAGCGCTCTCTTTATAAACATGGAAATATCTCCACCGCTATCTGTATAAACATGGAAATATCTACAACGCTATCTCTATAAACATGGAAATATCTTCACCGCCATTTGTAAAAACATGGAAATATCTACACAGTCATCTGTATAAACATGGAAATATCTACACCTCCATCAGTACAAACATGGAAATATCTACAATGACATCTGTATACACATGGAGATATCTACAGAGCCATCAGTATAAACATGGAAATATCTCCACCGCCATCTCTATAAACATGGAAATACCTACACAGCTATCTGTATAAACATGGAAATATCTACACCGCTATCTGTATAAACATGGAAATATCTACATTGCTATCTGCATAAACATGGAAATATCTCCACCGATATCTGTATAAACATGGAAATATCTACATCGCTATCTGTGTAAACATGCAAATATCTACACAGCTATCTGTAAACACGGAAATGCCTACACTGCTATCTGTGTAAAGATGGAAATATCTACACCGCAATGTGCATAAACTTCTAAATAACTACACTGCCATCTGCATAAACATGGAAATAACTACACTGCCATCTCTAGAAACATGGAAATATCTACACCGCCATCTTTAAAAACATGGAAATATCTACACAGACATCTGTATAAACCTGGAAATATCTACACCTCCATCAGTATAAACATGCAAATATCTACAAAGCCATCTGTATACACATGGAAATATCTACAGAGCCATCTGTCTAAACATGGAAATATCTACACCGCTATCTGTATAAACATGGCAATACCTACATCGCTATCTGTATAAACATGTAAATATCTCCACCGCTATCTGTATAAACATGGAAATATCTACAATGATATCTGTGTAAACATGGAAATATCTACACAGCTATGTGTGTAAAGATGGAAATATCTACACGGCAATCGGTGCAAAGATGGAAATATCTACACCGCTATCTCTGTAAACATGGAAATATGTACACCGCTATCTGTATAAACTTGGAAATATCTACACCACCATCTGTATAAACATGTAAATAACTACACCGCCATCTGTATAAACATGGAAATATCTACACCGCCATCTGTATAAACATGGAAATATCTACCCCGCTATCTGTACAAATATGGAAATATCTACACAGCTATTTGTATAAACATGGAAATATCTACACCGCTATCTTTATAAACATGGAAATATCTACATCGCTATCTGTATAAACATGGAAATATGCCCATCGCTATCTTTTTAAATATGGAAATATCTACACCGCTATCTGTATAAACCTGGAAATAGCAACACCTCTATCTCTATAAACGTGGAAATACCTACAGCGCTATCTGTATAAACATGGAAATATCTCCACCGCTATCTGCATAAACATGGAAATAACAACTCCGCCATCTGTATAATCATGGAAATATCCACACCGTTATCTATATAAAACTGGAAATATCTACAGTGCCATTTGTAAAAACAAGGAAATATCTACACAGTCATCTGTATAAACATGGAAATATCTACACCTCCATCAGTATAAACATGGAAATATCTACACCTCCATCAGTATAAACATGGAAATATCTGCAATGCCATCTGTATATACACGGAAATATCTACAGAGCCATCAGTATAAACCTGGAAATATCTACAACGACATCTCTATAAACATGGAAATACCTACACAGCTATCTGTATAAACATGGAATTATCTACACCGCTCTCTGTATAAACATGGAAATATCTACATCGCTATCTGCATAAATATGGAAATATTTACAACGCTATCTGTGTAAACATGCAAATATCTACACAGCTATCTGTAAACATGGAAATATCTACTCCTCAATATGTGTAAAGATGGAAATATCTACACCGCAATCTGTGCAAAGATGGAAATATCTACACCGCTATCTGTGTAAACATGGAAATATCTACACCACTATCTGCATAAACATGGAAATATCTACACTGCTATGTCTATATACATGGAAATATTTACATCGTCATCTGTATAAACATGGATATATCTACAACGCTATCTGTATAAACATGGAAATATCTCCACAGCTATCTGTATAAACATAGAAATATCTACACCGCTATCTGTATAAACATGGAAATATCTACACTGCCATCTGTATAAACATGGAAATATCTATGAAGCCATCTGTATATACATGGAAATATCTACACCGCAATCGGTATAAACATGGGAATATCTCCACCGCTCTCTGTATAAACATGGAACTATCTCCACAGCTATTTGTATAAACTTGGAAATATCTACACCTCTATGTGTAAAAACATGGAAATATCACAACCGCTATCTGTATAAACATGGAAATATCTACAGCGCTATCTGTATAAACATGGAAATATCTACATCGCTATCTGTAAAACATGGAAATATCTCCGCTGCTGTCTTTATAAACATGGAAATATCTACACCGCTATCTGTATAATTCTGGAAATAATTACACAGATATGTCTTTAAAAACATGGAAATATCTACACCGCCATCTGCATAAACATCTAAATATCCACACCGCCATCTGTACAAACATGGAAATACATACACCGCCATATGTATAAAAATGGAAATATCAACACCGCCATCTGTATAATCGTGGAAATATGCACACCACTATCTGTATAAAAATGGAAATATCTACACCGCTGTCTGTATAAAAATGGAAATATCTACACCGCCATCTGTAAAAACATGGAAATATCTACACAGTCATCTGTAGAAACAAGGAAATATCTACACCTCCATCAGTATATACCTGGAAATACCTACAATGCCATCTCTATAAACATGGAAATATCTACAGAGCCATCAGTGTAAACATGGAATTATCTACACTGCCATCTCTACAAACATGGAAACCATTACACATCTATCTATATAAACTTGGAAATATCGACACCGCTATCTGTATAAACATGGAAATATCTACACCGCTATCTGTGTAAACATGGAAATATCTACACCGCTATCTGTATAAACATGGAAAATCTACACCGCTATCTGTATAAACATGGAAATATCTTCGCGGCCATCTGCATACACATGCAAATATCTAGACCGATATCTGTATAAATATGGAAATATCTATATCGCTATCTCTATAAGCATGGAAATATCTACACCACTATCTAAATAAACATGGAAATATCTACACCGCTATCTCTATAAACATGGAAATATCTACAACGCCATCTGTATAAACATGGAAATATCTACACCGCTATCTGTATAAACATGTAAATATCTACATCGCTATCTGTACAAACCTGGAAATATCTCCACCGCTATCTGCATAAACATGGAAATATCTACAAAGCTATCTGTGTAAACATGCAAATATCTACACAGCTATCTGTATAAACATGGAAATATCTACACCGATATCTGTGTAAAGATGGAAATATCTACACCGCAGTCTGTGCAAAGATGGAAATATCTACACAGCTATCTGTAAAAACATGGAAATAACTACATCGCTATCTGTATAAACATGTAAATATCTCCACCGCTATCTGTATATACTTGGAAATATATACAATGCTATCTGTGTAAACATGCAAATATCTGCACAGCTATCTGTGTAAAGATGGAAATATGTACACCGCTATCTGTGTAAAGATGGAAATATCTACAACGCAATCTGTGCAAAGATGGAAATATCTACAACGCTATCTCTGTAAACATGGAAATATCTACACCGCTATCGGTATAAATGTGGCAATACCCACACCGCTATCTGTATAAACATGGAAAACCTACACCGCTATTTGTATAAACATGGAAATATGAACACCGTTATCTGTATAAACATAGAAATTTCAACATCGCTATCTGTATAAACATGGAAATATCTACATCGCTATCTGTATAAAAATGGAAATATCTACACCGCCATTTGTAAAAACATGGAAATATCTATACAGTCATCTGTATAAACATGGAAATATCTTCACCTCCATGAGTATAAAGATGGAAATATCTACAATGCCATCTGTATACACATGGAAATATCTACAGAGCCGTCAGTATAAACATGGAAATATCTATACCGCCATCTCTATAAACCTAAAAATACCTACACAGCTATCTGTATAAAAATGGAAATATCTACACAGCTATCTGTATAAACATGGAAATATCTACACCGCTATCTGTATAAACATGGAATTATATACATTGCTATCTGCATAAACAAGGAAATATCTCCACTGCTATCTGTATAAACATGGAAATAGCTACAATGCTATCTGTGTAAACATGCAAATATCTACACAGGTATCTGTAAACATGGAAATGTCTACACCCCTATCTGTGTAAAGATGGAAATATCTACACCCCAATCTGTGCAAAGATGGAAATATGTACACCGCTATCTGTGTAAGCATGGAAATATGTAAACCGCTGTCTGTATGAACATGGAAAATCTACACCGCTATCTGTATAAACAGGGAAATATCTACACGGCCATCTGCATAAACTTGGAAATATCTACACCGCTATCTGTATAAATATGGAAATATCTACATCACAATCTCTATAAACATGGAAATATCTACACCACTATCTGTATAAACATGGAAATATCTACACCGCTATGTCTATAAACATGGAAATATCTATACCGCAATCTGTATAAACATGGAAATATGTACACCGCTATCTGTAAACATGGAAATATCTACATCGCTATCTGTATAAACATGGAAATATCTCCACCACTCTCTGTATAAACATCGAAATATCTACACCGCTATCTGTATAAACATGGAAATATCTCCACTGCCATCTGTATAAACATGGAAAAATCTACACAGCCGTCTCTATATATATGGAAATATCTACACCGCCACCTGTAAACATGGAAATATCTCCACCGCTATCTGTATAAACATGGAAATATCTACACCGCTATCTGTATAAACATGGAAATATCTACACCGCTATCTGTATAAAGATGGAAATATCAACACCGTTATCTGTGTAAACATGGAAATATCTACAACGCCATTTGCATAAACATCTAAATATATACATAGCCATCTCTATAAACATGGAAATACCTACACCGCCATCAGTATGAACATGGAAATATAAACACCGCCATATGTATAATCATGGAAATATCTACACCGCTATCTGTATTAAAATGGAAATATGGACACGGCCATCTGTAAAAACATGGAAAGAACTACACAGTCATCTGTATACACATGGAAATATCTACAGAGACATCAGTATACACATGGAAATATCTACACCGCCATCTCTATAAACATGGAAATACCTGCAGAGCTATGTGTATAAACATGTAAATGTCTACACCGCTATCTCTATAAACATGGAGATATCTACACCGCTATATGTATAAACATGGAAATATCTACATTGCTATCTGAATAAACATGGAAATATCTCCACGGCTATCTGTATAAACATGGAAATACCTACAACGCTATCTGTGTAAACATGCAAATATATACAAAGGTATCTGTAAACATGGAAATATCTACACCGCTATCTGAGTAAAGATTCAACTATCTACACCGCAATCTGTGCAAAGATGGAAATATCTACACCGCTATCTGTGTAAACATGGAAATATCTGCACCGCTATCTGTATAAACATGGAAAATCTACACTGCTATCTGTATAAACATGGAAATATCTACACGGCCATCTGCATAAACATGGAAATATCTACACCGCTATCTGTATTAATATGGAAATATCTACATAGCTACCTCTATAAACATGGAAATATCTACACCACTGTCTGTATAAACATAGAAATATCTACACCGCTCTCTGTATAAACATGGAAATATCCACACCGCCATCTGTATAAACATGGAAATATCTACACCGCTATCTGTGTAAACATGCAAATATCTACACAGCTATCTGTGTAAACATGGAAATATCTACACTGATATCTGTGCAAAGATGGAAATATCTACACCGCAGTCTGTGCAAATATGGGAATATCTACACCGCTATCTGTATAAATATGGAAATATCTACAATGCTATCTGTGTAAACTTGCAACTAACTACACAGCTGTGTGTGTAAAGATGGAAATATCTACACCGCTATCTGTGTTAAGATAGAAATATCTACACCGCAATCTGTGCAAAGATGGAAATATCTACACCGCTATCTCTGTAAACATGGAATTATCTACACCGCTATCGTATAAACACGGAAATATCTACACCGCCATCTGTATAAACAAGGAGATATCTACAACGCTATCTGTGTGAACATGCAAATATCTACACAGCTATCAGTAAACATGGAAATGGCTACACCGCTATCTGTGTAAAGATGGAAATATCTACACCGCAATCTGTGCAAAGATGGAAATATCTACACCGCTATCTGTGTAAACATGGAAATATCTACTCCGCTGTCTGTATAAACATGGAAAATCTACACCGCTATCTGTATAAACAGGGAAATATCTACACAGCCATCTGCATAAACTTGGAAATATCTACACCGCTATCTGTATAAATATGGAAATATCTACATTGCTATCTCTATAAACATAGAAATATCTACACCACTATCTGTATAAACATGGAAATATCTACACCGCTATGTCTATAAACATGGAAATATCTACACAGTCATCTGTATAAACATAAAAATATCTCCACAGCTATCAGTATGAACATGGAAATATCTCCACCGATATCTTTATAAACATGGAAATATCAACAGCACTATCTGTATAAACACAGAAATATCTACAGCGCTATGTGTATAAATATGGAAATATCTACATCGCTATCTCTATAAACATGGAAATATTTCCACCGCTATCTGTATAAACATGGAAATATCTACACCATTATCTGTATAAGCCTGGAAATAACTACACCGCTATCTCAACAAACATGGAAATATCTACACCGCCGACTGCATAAACATCTAAATATCTACAAAGCCATCTGTATAAACATGGAAATACCTACACCGCCGTCTGAATAAACATGGAAATATCCACACCACTATCTGTATAAACATGGAAATATCTACACCGCAATCTCTATAAACACAGAAATATCTACACCGCCATCTGTATAAACATGGAAATATCTACAGTGCCATCTGTATACACATGGAAATATCTACAGAGCCATCTGTATAACCATGGAAATATCTACTCCGCTATCTGTATAAACATGGAAATATCTACATCGCTATCTGTATTAACATGGAAATATCTCCACCGCTATCTGTATAAACATGGAAATATCTACACTGCCATCTGTATAAACATGGAAATATTTACACAGCCATCTCTTTATACCTGGGAATATCTACACCGCAATCTGTATAAACATGGAAATATCTATATCGGTATCGGTATAAACATGGAAATATCTACAACGCTATCTGCATGAACATGGAAAGATCTACACCGCCATCTGTATATACATGGAAATATCTACACCGCCATCTGTATAAACATGGAAATATCTACACTGCTATCTGTATAAATAAGGAAATATCTACAACTCTGTCTCTATAAACATGGAAATATCTACAACACTATCTGTTTAAACATGGAAATATCTACACCACTATGGAAATATCTACACCGCCATCTGTATAAACATGGAAATATCTACACAGTCATCTGTATAAACATGGAAATAGCTATACCATCATCTGTATAAACATGGAAATAACTTCACTGCCATCTGTGTAAGCACGGAAATATCTACACCGCTATCTGTATAAATATGGAAATATCTACATCGCTATCTCCATAAACATGGAAATATATTCACCGCTATCTGTATAAAGATGGAAATATCTACATCACTATCTCCATAAACTTGGAAATATCTTCACCGCTATCTGTATATACATGGAAATATCTTCACCGCTATCTTTATAAACATGTAAACATCTACACCGCCATCTTTATAAACATGGAAATATCTACACCGCTATCTGTATAAACATGGAAATATCTACATCGCTATCTAAATAAACATGGAAATATCTCAACCGCTATCTGTAGAAACATGGAAATATCTACAGTGATATCTCTGAAAACATGCAAATATGTACACAGCTATCTGTTTAAAGATGGAAATATCTACACCGCTATCTGTGCAAAGATGGAAATATCTACACCGCTATCTCTGTAAACATGGAAATATCTACACCGCTATCTGTATAAACATGGAAACATCTACACCGCCATCTGTATAAACATGGAAATATCTACAACGCCATCAGTATAAACATGGAAATATCTACACCGCCATCTGTATGAACATGGAAATATCTGCACTGCTATCTGTATAAAAATGGAAATATCTACACGGCTATCTGTATAAACATGGAAATATCTACACCGCTATCTGTATAAACATGGAAATATCTACTCCGCTATCTGTATAAACATTGAAATATCTACACTGCCATCTGTATAAATATGGAAATAAATAAACAGCCATCTCTATATACATGGAAATATCTATACCGTCATCTGTATAAACATGGAAATATCTCCACCGCTATCTGTATAAACATGGAAATATCAACCCCGCTATCTGTATAAACATGGAAATATCTACAGCGCTATCTGTATAAACATTGAAATATCTACATCGCTATCTATATAAACATGGAAATATCTCCACGGCTATCTGTATAAACATGGAGGTATCTACACCGCTATCTCTATAGACCTGGAAATAGCTACATCACTATCACTATAAACATGGAAATATCTACACCGCCATCTGTATAAACATGGAAATACCTACACCGCCATCTGTATAAACATGGAAATATCAACACCGCCATCTGTATAATCATGGATATATCCATACCGCTATGTTTATAATAATGGAAATATCTACACCGCCATGTGTAAAAACATGGAAATACCTAAAAAGTCATCTGTATAAACATGGAAATATCTACACCTCCCTCACTATAAACATGGAAATATCTGCACCACCGTCTCTATAAACATGGAAATACCTACACAGCTATCTGTATAAACATGGAAATAACTACACCGCTATCTGTATAAACATGGAAATATCTACACCGCTATCTGTATAAACATGGAAATATCTACACCGCCATCATTATAAACATGGAAATATCTCCACTGCTATCTGTATAAACATGGAAATATCAACACCGCCATCAGTATAATCATGGAAATATAAACACCGCTATCTGTATAAAAATGAAAGTATCTACACTGCCATCTGTAAAAACATGGAAATACCTGCACAGTCATCTTTATAAATATGGAAATATCTACACCTCCATCACTATAATTATTCAAATATCTACAATGCCATCTGTATACACCTGGAAATAACTATAGAGCCATGAGTATAAACATGGAAATATCTACACCGCCATTTCTATAAACATGGAAATACTTACACAGCTATCTGTATAAACATGGAAATATCTACACTGCTATCTGTATAAACATGGAAATATCTACACCGCTATCTGTATAAACATGGAAATATCTACAACGCAATCTGTGTAAACATGCAAATATCTACACAGCTATCTGTAAACATGGAAATATCTACACCGCAATGTAAGCAAAGATGGAAATATCTACACCGCTATCTGTGTAAACATGGCAATATCTACACCGCTATCGGTATAAATACGGAAAATCTACACCGCCATCTGTATAAACATGGAAATATGTACACGGCCATTTCCATAAACATGGAAATATCTACACCGCTATTTGTATAAATATGGAAATATCTACATTGCTATCTCTATAAACATGAAAATATCTACACCACTATCTGTGTAAACATGGAAATATCTACACCGCCATCTCTATAAACATAGAAATATCTACACCGCCATCTGAATAAACATGGAAATAACTACACCGCTATCTATATAAACATGGAAATATCTACATCGCTATCTTTATAAACATGGAAATATCTCCACCGCTATCAGTATAAACATGGAAATATCTTCAATGCTATCTGTGTAAACATGCAAATATCTACACAGCTATCTGTGCAAACATGGAAATATCTACACCGCAATCGGTGCAAAGATGGAAATATCTACACCACTATCTCTGTAAGCATGGAAATATCTACGCCGCTATCTGTATGAATATGGAAATACCTACACCATCATCTGTATAAACATGGAAATAACTACAGCGCCATCTGTATACACATGGAAATATCTACACCGCCATCTGTATAAACATGGAAATAACTCCACCGCTATCTGTACAAATCTGGAAATATCTACACCGCTATCTGTATAAACATGAAAATATCTACACCGCAATCTGTATAAACATGGAAATACCTACACCGCTGTCTGAATAAACATGGAAATATCTACACCGCTATCTGTGTAAAGATGCAAATATCTACACCGCTGTCTGTATAAACATGGAAATACCTACACCGCTATCTGCATAAACATGAAAATATCTACACCGCTATCTGTACAAATATGGAAATATCTACACCGCTATCTGTACAAACATGGAAATATCTACACTGCTTTCTGTATAAACATGGAAAAAAACAACACCGCTATCTGTATAAACATGGAAATAACTACACAGCCATCTGTATAAACATGGAAATATCTACACAGCCATCTCTATATACATGGAAATATCTACACCGCTATCTGTATAAACATGGAAATATCTACATCGCTATCTGTATGAACATGGAAATACCTCCACCGCTATCTGAATAAACATGGAAACATCTACAATGCTATCTGTGTAAACGTGCAAATATCTACACCGATATCTGTGTAAAGATGGAAATATCTACACCGCAATCTGTGCAAAGATGGAAATATCTACACCGCTGTCTGTATAAATATGGAAATATCTACATTGCTATCTCCATAAACATGGAAATATATTCCCCGCTATCTGTATATATATGGAAATATCTACATCGCTATCTCCATAAAGACGGAAATATCTTCACCGCTACCTGTATATACATGGAAATATCTTCACCGCTATCTTTATAAACATGTAAACATCTACACCACCATCTTTATAAACATGGAAATATCTACACCGCTATCTGTATAAACATGGAAATATCTACATCGCTATCTGAATAAACATGGAAATATCTCCACCGCTATCTGTATAAACATGGAAATATCTACAATGATATCTCTGTAAACATGCAAAGATGTACACAGCTATCTGTTTAAAAATGGAAATACCTACACCGCTATCTGTGCAAAGATGGAAATATCTACACCGCTATCTCTGTAAACATGGAAATATCTACACCGCTATCTGTATAAACATGGAAACATCTACACCGCCATCTGTATAAACATGGAAATATCTACAACGCCATCAGTATAAACATGGAAATATCTACACCGCCATCTGTATGAACATGGAAATATCTGCACTGCTATATGTATAAAAATGGAAATATCTACACCGCTATCTGTGTAAACATGGAAATATCTACACCGCTATCTGTATAAACATGGAAATATCTACACCGCTATCTGTATAAACATGGAAATATCTACACTGCCATCTGTATAAATATGGAAATAAATAAACAACCATCTCTATATACATGGAAATATCTATACCGTCATCTGTATAAACATGGAAATATCTCCACCGCTATCTGTATAAACATGGAAATATCAACCCCGCTATCTGTATAAACATGGAAATATCTACAGCGCTATCTGTATAAATATTGAAATGTCTATATCGCTATCTATATAAACATGGAAATATCTCCACCGCTATCTGTATAAACATGGAGGTATCTACAGCGCTATGTCTATAGACCTGCAAATAACTACACCACTATCTCTATAAACATGGAAATATCTTCACCGCCATCTGAATAAACATCTAAATATCTACACCTCCATCTGCATATACATGGAAATACCTACACCGCCATCTGTATAAACACGGAAATATCAACACCGCCATCTGTATAATCATGGAAATATCCATACGGCTATGTTTATAATAATGGAAATATCTACACCGCCATGTGTAAAAACACGGAAATACCTACAAAGTCATCTGTATAAACATGGAAATATCTACACCTCCCTCACTATAAGCATGGAAATATCTACACCACCATCTCTATAAACATGGAAATACCTACACAGCTATCTGTTTAAACATGGAAATAACTGCACCGCTATCTGTATAAACATGGAAATATCTACACCGCTATCTGTATAAACAAGGAAATATCTACACCGCCATCATTATAAACATGGAAATATCTCCACTGCTATCTGTATAAACATGGAAATATCAACACCGCCATCAGTATAATCATGGAAATATAAACACCGCTATCTGTATAAAAATGAAAATATCTACACTGCCATCTGTAAAAACATGGAAATATCTACACAGTCATCTGTATAAACATGGAAATATCTACACCTCCATCACTATAAACATTTAAATATCTACAATGCCATCTGTATACACCTGGAAATATCTATAGAGCCATCAGTATAAACATGGAAATATCTACACCGCCATTTCTATAAACATGGAAATACTTACACAGCTATCTGTATAAGCATGGAAATATCTACACTGCTATCTGTATAAACATGGAAATATCTACACCGCTATCTGTATAAAATTGGAAATATTTACATCGCTATGTGCATAAACATGGAATTATCTCCATGACTATGTGAATAAACATGGAAATGTCTACAACGCTATCTGTGTAAACATGCAAATATCTACACAGCTATCTGTAAACATGGAAATAACTACGCCGCTATCTGTGTAAAGGTGGAAATATCTACACCGCAATCTGTGCAAGCATGGAAATATCTACACTTCAATATGTGTAAACATGGATACATCTACACCGCTATCTGTATAAACATGTAAAATCTACACCGCTATCTGCATAAACATGGAAATATCTACATGGCCATGTGCATAAACATGGAAATATCTACACCGCTATCTGTATAAATATTGAAATATCTACATCGCTATCGCTATAAACATGGAAATATCTAAACCACTATCAGTATATACATGGAAATATCTACACCGCTATGTCTATAAACATGGAAATATCTACACCGCCATCTGTATATACGTGGAAATATCTACACCGCTATCTGTATAAACATGGAAATATCTACACCGCTATCTGTATAAACATGGAAATGTCTACACTACCATCCGTATAAACATGGAAATATCTACACAGCCATCTCTATATACATGGAAATATCTACAGCGCCATCTGTATAAACATGGAAATATCTCCACCGCTATCTGTATAAACATGGAAATATCTCCACCGCTATGTGTTGAAAGATGGAAATATCTACATCGCTATCTGTAAAAACATGGAACTATCAACACTGCCATCTGTATAATCATGGAAATATCCACACCACTATCTGTATAAACATGGAAATATCTCCACCGCTATCTGTATAAACATGGAAATATCTACACAGCTATCTTTAAAAACATGGAAATATCAACACCGCTATCAGTATAAAGATGGGAATATCTACAGCGCTTTCTGTAGAAACATGAAAATATCTACATCGCTATCTGTATAAACATGGAAATATCTCCACCGCTATCTGTATAAACATGCAAATATCTACACCGCTATCTTTATAAACCAGGAAATAACTACAACGCTATCACTATAAACATGGAAATATCTACACCGCCATCTGCATAAACATCTAAATATCTACACCGCCATCTGTGTAAACATGGAAATACCTACACCGACATCTGTATAAACATGGAAATATCAACACCGCCACCTGTATAATCTTGGAAATGTCCACACCGCTGTCTGTATAAACATGGAAATATCTACACCGCCATCTGTAAAAACATGGAAATATCTACACTACCATCTGTATAAACATGGAAATATCTACAAAGCCATCTCTATATACATGGAAATATCTACACCGACATCTGTATAAACATGGAAATATCTCCACCGCTATGTGTATAAACATGGAAATGTCAACACTGCCGTCTGCATACAGATGGAAATATCTACACCGCGAGCTGTATTAACATGGAAATATCTACAATGCTATCTGTATAAACATGGAAGTACCAACACCACTATCTGTAGAAACATGGAAATATTTTCAACGCTATCTGTATAAACATGGAAAGAACTGCAATGCTATCTCTATAAACATGGAAATATCTACACCACAATCTCTATAAACATGGAAATATCTACACCACCATCTCTATAAACATGGAAATATCTACACTGCCTTCTGTATAGACATGCAAACATCTACTCAGCCATGAGTGTAAACATGGAAATATCTATACAGCTATCTCTATAAAAATAGAAATACCTACACCGCAATCTCTATAAACATGGAAATATCTAAACAGCCATCTCTATAAACATGGAAATATCTACACCGCCATCTCTATGAACATGAAATTATCTACACCGCCATCTCCATAAACATGGAACTCTCTACACTGCGATCTGTATAAACATGGAAATATCTACACCGCTCTCTGTTCAAACATGGAAATATCTACACTGCCTTCGGTATAAACATGGAAATATCTACATCGCGAGCTGTATAAACATGCAAATATCTACACAGCTGTCTATGTAAACATGGAAATATTTACACCGATATGTGTGTAAAGTTGGAAATATCTACACCGCAATCTCTGCAAAGATGGAAATATCTACACCGCTATCTGTATAAATATGGAAATATCTACATCACTATCTCTATAAACATGGAAATATCTACACCACTATCTGTATAAACATGGAAATATCTACACCACTATCTCTAGAAACATGGAAATATCAACACCGCCATCTGTATAAACTTGGAAATATCTACACCGATATCTGTATAAATATGGAAATATCTGCATGGCTAACTCTTTATACATGGAAATATCCACACCACTATCTGTATAAACATGGAAATATCTACACCGATATCTCTATAAACATAGAAATATCTACACCGCCATCTGTATAAACATGGAAATATCTACACTGCCATCTGAATAAACATGGAAATATCTACACCGCTATCTGTATAAACATGGAAATATCTACATTGCTATCTGTATAAACATGGAAATATCTACAATGATAACTGTGTAGACATGCAAATATCTACACAGCTATCTGTGTAAAGACGGAAATATCTACACCGCTATCTGTGTAAAGATGGAAATATATACAACGCAATCTGTATAAACTTGGAAATAGCTACAACGCCATCTGTATAAACATGAAAATAACTACACTGCCATCTGTATAAACATGGAAATATATACTCCGCCATCTGTACAAGCATGGAAATATCTAAACCGCTATCAGTGTAAATATGGAAATATCTACACCACTGTCTGCATAAACATGGAAATATCTATACCGCTATCTGTATAAACATGGAAATATCTACACAGCCATCTGTATAAACATGAAAATATCTACAAAGCCATCTCTATAAACATGGAAATATCTACACCGCCATCTGTATAAACATGGAAACCTCTCCACCGCTATCTGTATAAACATGGAAATATCTACACCGACATCTGTATAAACATGGAAATATCTACACCGACATCTGTATAAACATGGAAATATCTGCATCGCTATCTGTATAAACGTGGAAATATCACCACCGCAATCTGTATAAACATGGAAATATCTACACCGCAATCTGTAAAAACCTGGAAATAACTACACCGCAATCTCTTTAAACATAGAAATACCTACACCGCCATTTGCATAAACATCTAGATATCTACAGTGCCATATGTATAAACATGGAAATACCAACACCGCCATCTGTATAAACATGGAAATATTAACACCGCCATCTGTATAATCATGGAAATATCCACACCGTTATCTGTATAAAAATGGAAATATCTACACCGCCAAGTGTAAAAACATGGAAATATCAACCCAGTCGTCTGTATAAACATGGAAATATCTACACCTTCATCAGTATAAACATGGAAAAACCTACAATGACATTTGTATACTCATGGAAATATCTACAGAGCCATCAGTATAAACATGGAAATATCTAGACTGCTATCTGTATAAACATGGAAATATCTACCCCGCTATCTGAATAAACATTTAAATATCTACATCGCTGTCTGCATAAACATGGAAATATCTCCACCGCTATCTGTATGAACATGGATATGTTTATAATGCTATCTGTGTAACCATGCAAATATCTACACAGGTATCTGTAAACATGGAAATATCTACACTGCTATCTTTGTAAAGATTGAAATATCTACACCGCAATCTGTGTAAAGATGGAAATATCTACACCGCTATCTGTGTAAACATGGAAATATCTACACCGCTATCTGTATAAACATGGAAAATCAACACCGCTATCTGTATAAACATGGAAATATCTGCACGCCATCTGTATAAACATGGAAATATCTACAACGCTATCTGTACAAATATTGAAATATCTACAGCGCAATCTGTATAATCATGGAAAATCTACACCGCTATCTGTATAAACATGGAAATATCTACACAGCCATCTGTATAAACATGGAAACATCTACACCGCTGTCTGTATAAATATGGAAATATCTATATCGCTATCTCTATAAACAAGGAAATATCCACACCAGTATCTGTATAAACATGGAAATATCTACACCGCTATCTCTATAAACATAGAAATATCTACATCGCCATCTGTATAAACATGGAAATATCTACACCGCTATCTGTATAAATATGGAAGTATCTACATCGCTATCTGTATAAACATGGATATATCTCCACCGTAATCTGTAAAAACATTGAAATATCTACAATGCTATCTGTGTAAACATGCAAATATCTACCCAGCTATCTGTGTAAAGATGGAAATATCTACACCGCAATCGTTGCAAAGATGGAAATATCTACACCGATACCTCTGTAAACATGGAAATATCTACACCGCTATCTGTAAAACATGGAAAACCTACACCGCTATCTGTGTAAACATGGAAATAACTACACGGCCATCTGCATAAACATGGAAATATCTAAACCGCTATATGTACAAATAAGGAAATATCTACATCACAATCTCTATAAACATGGAAATATCTACAATACCATCTGTATAAGCATGGAAATATCTACACCGCAATCTGTATAAACTTGGAAATATATACATCGCTATCTGTATAAACATGGAAATATATCCACCGCTATCTGTATAAACATGGAAATATCTACAACGCTATCAGTGTAAACATGCAAATATTTACACAGCTATCTCTGTAAACATGGAAATATCTACAGCGATATGTGTGTAAAGATGGAAATATCTACACCGCAATCTGTGCAAAAATGGAAATATCTACACAGCCATCTGTATAAATATGGAAATATCTACATCACTATCTCTATAAACATGGAAATATCTACACCACTATTTGTATAAACATGGAAATATCTACACCACTATCTCTAGAAACATGGAAATATCTACACTGCCATCTGTATAAACATGGAAATATCTACACCGCTATCTGCATAAACATGGAAATATCTACATCACTGTCTGTATAAACATGGAAATATCTCCACCACTATCTGTATAAACATGGAAATATCTACAATGCTATTTGTTTAAACATGCAAATATCTACACAGCTATCTGTGTAAAGATGGAAATATTTACACCGCTATCTGTGAAAAGATGGAAATATCTACACCGCAATCTGTGCAATGATGGAAATAACCACACCACGATCTCTGTAAACATGGAAATATCTACACCGCTATCTGTATAAACATGTAAATATCTACACCGCCATCTGTATAAACATGGAAATAACTACACCGCCATCTGTATAAACATGGAAATATCAACACCGTCATCTGCATAAACATGGAAATATCTACACCGCTACCTGTATAAACATGGAAATATCTACACCCCTATCGGTATAAACATGGAAATATCTACACTGCTATCTGTAAAAACATGGAAATAACTACATTGCCATCTGTATAAACATGGAAATGTCTACACAGCCATCTCTATATACATGGAAATATCTACAGCGCCATGTGTACAAACATGGAAATATCTCCACCGCAATCTGTATAAACATGGAAATACCTCCACACATATCTGTATAAACATGGAAATATCTACACCCCTATCTGTATAAACATGGAAATATCTACACTGCTATCTATATAAACATGGAAACATCAACATCGGTATCTGTATAAACATGGAAATATCTACAGCGCTCTCTTTATAAACATGGAAATATCTCCACCGCTATCTGTATAAACATGGAAATATCTACAACGCTATCTCTATAAACATGGAAATATCTTCACCGCCATTTGTAAAAACATGGAAATATCTACACAGTCATCTGTATAAACATGGAAATATCTACACCTCCATCAGTACAAACATGGAAATATCTACAATGACATCTGTATACACATGGAGATATCTACAGAGCCATCAGTATAAACATGGAAATATCTCCACCGCCATCTCTATAAACATGGAAATACCTACACAGCTATCTGTATAAACATGGAAATATCTACACCGCTATCTGTATAAACATGGAAATATCTACATTGCTATCTGCATAAACATGGAAATATCTCCACCGATATCTGTATAAACATGGAAATATCTACATCGCTATCTGTGTAAACATGCAAATATCTACACAGCTATCTGTAAACACGGAAATGCCTACACTGCTATCTGTGTAAAGATGGAAATATCTACACCGCAATGTGCATAAACTTCTAAATAACTACACTGCCATCTGCATAAACATGGAAATAACTACACTGCCATCTCTAGAAACATGGAAATATCTACACCGCCATCTTTAAAAACATGGAAATACCTACACAGACATCTGTATAAACCTGGAAATATCTACACCTCCATCAGTATAAACATGCAAATATCTACAAAGCCATCTGTATACACATGGAAATATCTACAGAGCCATCTGTCTAAACATGGAAATATCTACACCGCTATCTGTATAAACATGGCAATACCTACATCGCTATCTGTATAAACATGTAAATATCTCCACCGCTATCTGTATAAACATGGAAATATCTACAATGATATCTGTGTAAACATGGAAATATCTACACAGCTATGTGTGTAAAGATGGAAATATCTACACGGCAATCGGTGCAAAGATGGAAATATCTACACCGCTATCTCTGTAAACATGGAAATATGTACACCGCTATCTGTATAAACTTGGAAATATCTACACCACCATCTGTATAAACATGTAAATAACTACACCGCCATCTGTATAAACATGGAAATATCTACACCGCCATCTGTATAAACATGGAAATATCTACCCCGCTATCTGTACAAATATGGAAATATCTACACCGCTATTTGTATAAACATGGAAATATCTACACCGCTATCTTTATAAACATGGAAATATCTACGTCGCTATCTGTATAAACATGGAAATATGCCCATCGCTATCTTTTTAAATATGGAAATATCTACACCGCTATCTGTATAAACCTGGAAATAGCAACACCGCTATCTGTATAAACGTGGAAATACCTACAGCGCTATCTGTATAAACATGGAAATATCTCCACCGCTATCTGCATAAACATGGAAATAACAACTCCGCCATCTGTATAATCATGGAAATATCCACACCGTTATCTATATAAAACTGGAAATATCTACAGTGCCATTTGTAAAAACAAGGAAAAATCTACACAGTCATCTGTATAAACATGGAAATATCTACACCTCCATCAGTATAAACATGGAAATATCTACACCTCCATCAGTATAAACATGGAAATATCTGCAATGCCATCTGTATATACACGGAAATATCTACAGAGCCATCAGTATAAACCTGGAAATATCTACAACGACATCTCTATAAACATGGAAATACCTACACAGCTATCTGTATAAACATGGAATTATCTACACCGCTCTCTGTATAAACATGGAAATATCTACATCGCTATCTGCATAAATATGGAAATATTTACAACGCTATCTGTGTAAACATGCAAATATCTACACAGCTATCTGTAAACATGGAAATATCTACTCCTCAATATGTGTAAAGATGGAAATATCTACACCGCAATCTGTGCAAAGATGGAAATATCTACACCGCTATCTGTGTAAACATGGAAATATCTACACCACTATCTGCATAAACATGGAAATATCTACACTGCTATGTCTATATACATGGAAATATTTACATCGTCATCTGTATAAACATGGATATATCTACAACGCTATCTGTATAAACATGGAAATATCTCCACAGCTATCTGTATAAACATAGAAATATCTACACCGCTATCTGTATAAACATGGAAATATCTACACTGCCATCTGTATAAACATGGAAATATCTATGAAGCCATCTGTATATACATGGAAATATCTACACCGCAATCGGTATAAACATGGGAATATCTACACCGCTCTCTGTATAAACATGGAACTATCTCCACAGCTATTTGTATAAACTTGGAAATATCTACACCTCTATGTGTAAAAACATGGAAATATCACAACCGCTATCTGTATAAACATGGAAATATCTACAGCGCTATCTGTATAAACATGGAAATATCTACATCGCTATCTGTAAAACATGGAAATATCTCCGCTGCTGTCTTTATAAACATGGAAATATCTACACCGCTATCTGTATAATTCTGGAAATAATTACACAGATATGTCTTTAAAAACATGGAAATATCTACACCGCCATCTGCATAAACATCTAAATATCCACACCGCCATCTGTACAAACATGGAAATACATACACCGCCATATGTATAAACATGGAAATATCAACCGCCATCTGTATAATCGTGGAAATATGCACACCACTATCTGTATAAAAATGGAAATATCTACACCGCTGTCTGTATAAAAATGGAAATATCTACACCGCCATCTGTAAAAACATGGAAATATCTACACAGTCATCTGTAGAAACAAGGAAATATCTACACCTCCATCAGTATATACCTGGAAATATATACAATGCCATCTGTATAAACATGGAAATATCTACAGAGCCATCAGTGTAAACATGGAATTATCTACACTGCCATCTCTACAAACATGGAAACCATTACACAGCTATCTATATAAACTTGGAAATATCGACACCGCTATCTGTATAAACATGGAAATATCTACACCGCTATCTGTGTAAACATGGAAATATCTACACCGCTATCTGTATAAACATGGAAAATCTACACCGCTATCTGTATAAACATGGAAATATCTTCACGGCCATCTGCATACACATGCAAATATCTAGACCGATATCTGTATAAATTTGGAATTATCTATATCGCTATCTCTATAAGCATGGAAATATCTACACCACTATCTAAATAAACATGGAAATATCTACACCGCTATCTCTATAAACATGGAAATATCTACAACGCCATCTGTATAAACATGGAAATATCTACACCGCTATCTGTATAAACATGTAAATATCTACATCGCTATCTGTACAAACCTGGAAATATCTCCACCGCTATCTGCATAAACATGGAAATATCTACAAAGCTATCTGTGTAAACATGCAAATATCTACACAGCTATCTGTATAAACATGGAAATATCTACACCGATATCTGTGTAAAGATGGAAATATCTACACCGCAGTCTGTGCAAAGATGGAAATATCTACACAGCTATCTGTAAAAACTTGGAAATAACTACATCGCTATCTGTATAAACATGTAAATATCTCCACCGCCATCTGTATATACTTGGAAATATATACAATGCTATCTGTGTAAACATGCAAATATCTGCACAGCTATCTGTGTAATGATGGAAATATGTACACCGCTATCTGTGTAAAGATGGAAATATCTACAACGCAATCTGTGCAAAGATGGAAATATCTACAACGCTATCTCTGTAAACATGGAAATATCTACACCGCTATCAGTATAAATGTGGCAATACCCACACCGCTATCTGTATAAACATGGAAAACCTACACCACTATTTGTATAAACATGGAAATATGAACACCATTATCTGTGTAAACATAGAAATTTCAACATCGCTATCTGTATAAACATGGAAATATCTACATCGCTATCTGTATAAAAATGGAAATATCTACACCGCCATTTGTAAAAACATGGAAATATCTATACAGTCATCTGTATAAACATGGAAATATCTTCACCTCCATGAGTATAAAGATGGAAATATCTACAATGCCATCTGTATACACATGGAAATATCTACAGAGCCATCAGTATAAACATGGAAATATCTATACCGCCATCTCTATAAACCTAAAAATACCTACACAGCTATCTGTATAAAAATGGAAATATCTACACAGCTATCTTTATAAACATGGAAATATCTACACCGCTATCTGTATAAACATGGAATTATATACATTGCTATCTGCATAAACAAGGAAATATCTCCACTGCTATCTGTATGAACATGGAAATATCTACAATGCTATCTGTGTAAACATGCAAATATCTACACAGCTATCTGTAAACACGGAAATGTCTACACCCCTATCTGTGTAAAGATGGAAATATCTACACCCCAATCTGTGCAAAGATGGAAATATGTACACCGCTATCTGTGTAAGCATGGAAATATGTAAACCGCTGTCTGTATGAACATGGAAAATCTACACCGCTATCTGTATAAACAGGGAAATATCTACACGACCATCTGCATAAACTTGGAAATATCTACACCGTTATCTGTATAAATATGGAAATATCTACATCACAATCTCTATAAACATGGAAATATCTACACCACTATCTGTATAAACATGGAAATATCTACACCGCTATGTCTATAAACATGGAAATATCTATACCGCAATCTGTATAAACATGGAAATATCTACACCGCTATCTGTAAACATGGAAATATCTACATCGCTATCTGTATAAACATGGAAATATCTCCACCACTCTCTGTATAAACATGGAAATATCTACACCGCTATCTGTATAAACATGGAAATATCTCCACTGCCATCTGTATAAACATGGAAAAATCTACACAGCCGTCTCTCTATATATGGAAATATCTACACCGCCACCTGTAAACATGGAAATATCTCCACCGCTATCTGTATAAACATGGAAATATCTACACCGCTATCTGTATAAACATGGAAATATCTACACCGCCATTTGCATAAACATCTAAATATATACATAGCCATCTCTATAAACATGGAAATACCTACACCGCCATCAGTATGAACATGGAAATATAAACACCGCCATATGTATAATCATGGAAATATCTACACCGCTATCTGTATTAAAATGGAAATATGGACACGGCCATCTGTAAAAACATGGAAAGAACTACACAGTCATCTGTATGCACATGGAAATATCTACAGAGACATCAGTATACACATGGAAATATCTACACCGCCATCTCTATAAACATGGAAATACCTGCAGAGCTATGTGTATAAACATGTAAATGTCTACACCGCTATCTCTATAAACATGGAGATATCTACACCGCTATATGTATAAACATGGAAATATCTACATTGCTATCTGAATAAACATGGAAATATCTCCACGGCTATCTGTATAAACATGGAAATACCTACAACGCTATCTGTGTAAACATGCAAATATATACAAAGGTATCTGTAAACATGGAAATATCTACACCGCTATCTGAGTAAAGATTCAACTATCTACACCGCAATCTGTGCAAAGATGGAAATATCTACACCGCTATCTGTGTAAACATGGAAATATCTGCACCGCTATCTGTATAAACATGGAAAATCTACACTGCTATCTGTATAAACATGGAAATATCTACACGGCCATCTGCATAAACATGGAAATATCTACACCGCTATCTGTATTAATATGGAAATATCTACATAGCTACCTCTATAAACATGGAAATATCTACACCACTGTCTGTATAAACATAGAAATATCTACACCGCTCTCTGTATAAACATGGAAATATCCACACCGCCATCTGTATAAACATGGAAATATCTACACCGCTATCTGTGTAAACATGCAAATATCTACACAGCTATCTGTGTAAACATGGAAATATCTACACTGATATCTGTGCAAAGATGGAAATATCTACACCGCAGTCTGTGCAAATATGGGAATATCTACACCGCTATCTGTATAAATATGGAAATATCTACAATGCTATCTGTGTAAACTTGCAACTAACTACACAGCTGTGTGTGTAAAGATGGAAATATCTACACCGCTATCTGTGTTAAGATAGAAATATCTACACCGCAATCTGTGCAAAGATGGAAATATCTACACTGCTATCTCTGTAAACATGGAATTATCTACACCGCTATCGTATAAACACGGAAATATCTACACCGCCATCTGTATAAACAAGGAGATATCTACAACGCTATCTGTGTAAACATGCAAATATCTACACAGCTATAAGTAAACATGGAAATGGCTACACCGCTATCTGTGTAAAGATGGAAATATCTACACCGCAATCTGTGCAAAGATGGAAATATCTACACCGCTATCTGTGTAAACATGGAAATATCTACTCCGCTGTCTGTATAAACATGGAAAATCTACACCGCTATCTGTATAAACAGGGAAATATCTACACAGCCATCTGCATAAACTTGGAAATATCTACACCACTATCTGTATAAATATGGAAATATCTACATAGCTATCTCTATAAACATAGAAATATCTACACCACTATCTGTATAAACATGGAAATATCTACACCGCTATGTCTATAAACATGGAAATATCTACACAGTCATCTGTATAAACATAAAAATATCTCCACAGCTATCAGTATGAACATGGAAATATCTCCACCGATATCTGTATAAACATGGAAATATCAACAGCAGTATCTGTATAAACACAGAAGTATCTACAGCGCTATCTGTATAAATATGGAAATATCTACATCGCTATCTCTATAAACATGGAAATATTTCCACCGCTATCTGTATAAACATGGAAATATCTACACCATTATCTGTATAAGCCTGGAAATAACTACACCGCTATCTCAACAAACATGGAAATATCTACACCGCCGTCTGCATAAACATCTAAATATCTACAAAGCCATCTGTATAAACATGGAAATACCTACACCGCCCTCTGAATAAACATGGAAATATCCACACCACTATCTGTATAAACATGGAAATATCTACACCGCAATCTCTATAAACACAGAAATATCTACACCGCCATCTGTATAAACATGGAAATATCTACAGTGCCATCTGTATACACATGGAAATATCTACAGAGCCATCTGTATAACCATGGAAATATCTACTCCGCTATCTGTATAAACATGGAAATATCTACATCGCTATCTGTATTAACATGGAAATATCTCCACCGCTATCTGTATAAACATGGAAATATCTACACTGCCATCTGTATAAACATGGAAATATTTACACAGCCATCTCTTTATACTTGGGAATATCTACACCGCAATCTGTATAAACATGGAAATATCTATATCGGTATCGGTATAAACATGGAAATATCTACAACGCTATCTGCATGAACATGGAAAGATCTACACCGCCATCTGTATATACATGGAAATATCTACACCGCCATCTGTATAAACATGGAAATATCTACACTGCTATCTGTATAAATAAGGAAATATCTACAACTCTGTCTCTATAAACATGGAAATATCTACAACACTATCTGTTTAAACATGGAAATATCTACACCACTATGGAAATATCTACACCACCAACTGTATAAACATGGAAATATCTACACAGTCATCTGTATAAACATGGAAATAGCTATACCATCATCTGTATAAACATGGAAATAACTTCACTGCCATCTGTGTAAGCATGGAAATATCTACACCGCTATCTGTACAAATATGGATATATCTACATCGCTATCTCCATAAACATGGAAATATATTCACCGCTATCTGTATAAAGATGGAAATATCTACATCACTATCTCCATAAACATGGAAATATCTTCACCGCTATCTGTATATACATGGAAATATCTTCACCGCTATCTTTATAAACATGTAAACATCTACACCGCCATCTTTATAAACATGGAAATATCTACACCGCTATCTGTATAAACATGGAAATATCTACATCGCTATCTAAATAAACATGGAAATATCTCAACCGCTATCTGTAGAAACATAGAAATATCTACAGTGATATCTCTGTAAACATGCAAATATGTACACAGCTATCTGTTTAAAGATGGAAATATCTACACCGCTATCTGTGCAAAGATGGAAATATCTACACCGCTATCTCTGTAAACATGGAAATATCTACACCGCTATCTGTATAAACATGGAAACATCTACACCGCCATCTGTATAAACATGGAAATATCTACAACGCCATCAGTATAAACATGGAAATATCTACACCACCGTCTGTATGAACATGGAAATATCTGCACTGCTATCTGTATAAAAATGGAAATATCTACACGGCTATCTGTATAAACATGGAAATATCTACACCGCTATCTGTATAAACATGGAAATATCTACTCCGCTATCTGTATAAACATTGAAATATCTACACTGCCATCTGTATAAATATGGAAATAAATAAACAGCCATCTCTATATACATGGAAATATCTATACCGTCATCTGTATAAACATGGAAATATCTCCACCGCTATCTGTATAAACATGGAAATATCAACCCCGCTATCTGTATAAACATGGAAATATCTACAGCGCTATCTGCATAAACATTGAAATATCTACATCGCTATCTATATAAACATGGAAATATCTCCACGGCTATCTGTATAAACATGGAGGTATCTACACCGCTATCTCTATAGACCTGGAAATAGCTACATCACTATCACTATAAACATGGAAATATCTACACCGCCATCTGAATAAACATCTAAATATCTACACCGCCATCTGTATATACACGGAAATACCTACACCGCCATCTGTATAAACACGGAAATATCAACACCGCCATCTGTATAATCATGGAAATATCCATACCGCTATGTTTATAATAATGGAAATATCTACACCGCCATGTGTAAAAACACGGAAATACCTACAAAGTCATCTGTATAAACATGGAAATATCTACACCTCCCTCACTATAAGCATGGAAATATCTACACCACCATCTCTATAAACATGGAAATACCTACACAGCTATCTGTATAAACATGGAAATAACTACACCGCTATCTGTATAAACATGGAAATATCTACCCCGCTATCTGTATAAACAAGGAAATATCTACACCGCCATCATTATAAACATGGAAATATCTCCACTGCTATCTGTATAAACATGGAAATATCAACACCGCCATCAGTATAATCATGGAAATATAAACACCGCTATCTGTATAAAAATGAAAATATCTACACTGCCATCTGTAAACACATGGAAATATCTACACAGTCATCTGTATAAACATGGAAATATCTACACCTCCATCACTATAAACATTTAAATATCTACAATGCCATCTGTATACACCTGGAAATATCTATAGAGCCATCAGTATAAACATGGAAATATCTACACCGCCATTTCTATAAACATGGAAATACTTACACAGCTATCTGTATAAGCATGGAAATATCTACACTGCTATCTGTATAAACATGGAAATATCTACACCGCTATCTGTATAAAATTGGAAATATTTACATCGCTATGTGCATAAACATGGAATTATCTCCACGACTATGTGAATAAACATGGAAATGTCTACAACGCTATCTGGGTAAACATGCAAATATCTACACAGCTATCTGTAAACATGGAAATAACTACGCCGCTATCTGTGTAAAGGTGGAAATATCTACACCGCAATCTGTGCAAGCATGGAAATATCTGCACTTCAATATGTGTAAACATGGATACATCTACACCGCTATCTGTATAAACATGTAAAATCTACACCGCTATCTGCATAAACATGGAAATATCTACATGGCCATGTGCATAAACATGGAAATATCTACACCGCTATCTGTATAAATATTGAAATATCTACATCGCTATCTCTATAAACATGGAAATATCTAAACCACTATCAGTATATACATGGAAATATCTACACCGCTATGTCTATAAACATGGAAATATTTACACCGCCATCTGTATATACGCGGAAATATCTACACCGCTATCTGTATAAACATGGAAATATCTACACCGCTATCTGTATAAACATGGAAATGTCTACACTACCATCCGTATAAACATGGAAATATCTACACAGCCATCTCTATATACATGGAAATATCTACAGCGCCATCTGTATAAACATGGAAATATCTCCACCGCTATCTGTATAAACATGGAAATATCTCCACCGCTATGTGTTGAAAGATGGAAATATCTACATCGCTATCTGTAAAAACATGGAACTATCAACACTGCCATCTGTATAATCATGGAAATATCCACACCACTATCTGTATAAACATGGAAATATCTCCACCGCTATCTGTATAAACATGGAAATATCTACACAGCTATCTTTAAAAACATGGAAATATCAACACCGCTATCAGTATAAAGATGGGAATATCTACAGCGCTTTCTGTAGAAACATGAAAATATCTACATCGCTATCTGTATAAACATGGAAATATCTCCACCGCTATCTGTATAAACATGCAAATATCTACACCGCTATCTTTATAAACCAGGGCATAACTACAACGCTATCTCTATAAACATGGAAATATCTACACCGCCATCTGCATAAACATCTAAATATCTACACCGCCATCTGTGTAAACATGGAAATACCTACACCGACATCTGTATAAACATGGAAATATCAACACCGCCACCTGTATAATCTTGGAAATATCCACACCGCTGTCTGTATAAACATGGAAATATCTACACCGCCATCTGTAAAAACATGGAAATATCTACACTACCATCTGTATAAACATGGAAATATCTACAAAGCCATCTCTATATACATGGAAATATCTACACCGACATCTGTATAAACATGGAAATATCTCCACCGCTATCTGTATAAACATGGAAATGTCAACACTGCCGTCTGCATACAGATGGAAATATCTACACCGCGAGCTGTATTAACATGGAAATATCTACAATGCTATCTGTATAAACATGGAAGTACCAACACCACTATCTGTAGAAACATGGAAATATTTTCAACGCTATCTGTATAAACATGGAAATAACTGCAATGCTATCTCTATAAACATGGAAATATCTACACCACAATCTCTATAAACATGGAAATATCTACACCACCATCTCTATAAACATGGAAATATCTACACTGCCTTCTGTATAGACATGCAAACATCTACTCAGCCATGAGTGTAAACATGGAAATATCTATACAGCTATCTCTATAAAAATAGAAATACCTACACCGCAATCTCTATAAACATGGAAATATCTAAACAGCCATCTCTATAAACATGGAAATATCTACACCGCCATCTCTATGAACATGAAATTATCTACACCGCCATCTCCATAAACATGGAACTCTCTACACTGCGATCTGTATAAACATGGAAATATCTACACCGCTCTCTGTTCAAACATGGAAATATCTACACTGCCTTCGGTATAAACATGGAAATATCTACATCGCAAGCTGTATAAACATGCAAATATCTACACAGCTGTCTATGTAAACATGGAAATATTTACACCGATATGTGTGTAAAGTTGGAAATATCTACACCGCAATCTCTGCAAAGATGGAAATACCTACACCGCTATCTGTATAAATATGGAAATATCTACATCACTATCTCTATAAACATGGAAATATCTACACCACTATCTGTATAAACATGGAAATATCTACACCACTATCTCTAGAAACATGGAAATATCAACACCGCCATCTGTATAAACTTGGAAATATCTACACCGATATCTGTATAAATATGGAAATATCTGCATGGCTAACTCTTTATACATGGAAATATCCACACCACTATCTGTATAAACATGGAAATATCTACACCGATATCTCTATAAACATAGAAATATCTACACCGCCATCTGTATAAACATGGAAATATCTACACTGCCATCTGAATAAACATGGAAATATCTACACCGCTATCTGTATAAACATGGAAATATCTACATTGCTATCTGTATAAACATGGAAATATCTACAATGATAACTGTGTAGACATGCAAATATCTACACAGCTATCTGTGTAAAGACGGAAATATCTACACCGCTATCTGTGTAAAGATGGAAATATATACAACGCAATCTGTATAAACTTGGAAATAGCTACAACGCCATCTGTATAAACATGAAAATAACTACACTGCCATGTGTATAAACATGGAAATATATACTCCGCCATCTGTACAAGCATGGAAATATCTAAACCGCTATCAGTGTAAATATGGAAATATCTACACCACTGTCTGCATAAACATGGAAATATCTATACCGCTATCTGTATGAACATGGAAATATCTACACAGCCATCTGTATAAACATGAAAATATCTACAAAGCCATCTCTATAAACATGGAAATATCTACACCGCCATCTGTAGAAACATGGAAACCTCTCCACCGCTATCTGTATAAACATGGAAATATCTACACCGACATCTGTATAAACATGGAAATATCTACACCGACATCTGTATAAACATGGAAATATCTGCATCGCTATCTGTATAAACGTGGAAATATCACCACCGCAATCTGTATAAACATGGAAATATCTACACCGCAATCTGTATAAACCTGGAAATAACTACACCGCATTCTGTTTAAACATAGAAATATCTACACCGCCATTTGCATAAACATCTAGATATCTACAGTGCCATATGTATAAACATGGAAATACCAACACCGCCATCTGTATAAACATGGAAATATTAACACCGCCATCTGTATAATCATGGAAATATCCACACCGTTATCTGTATAAAAATGGAAATATCTACACCGCCAAGTGTAAAAACATGGAAATATCAACCCAGTCGTCTGTATAAACATGGAAATATCTACACCTTCATCAGTATAAACATGGAAAAACCTACAATGACATTTGTATACTCATGGAAATATCTACAGAGCCATCAGTATAAACATGGAAATATCTAGACTGCTATCTGTATAAACATGGAAATATCTACCCCGCTATCTGAATAAACATTTAAATATCTACATCGCTGTCTGCATAAACATGGAAATATCTCCACCGCTATCTGTATGAACATGGATATGTTTATAATGCTATCTGTGTAACCATGCAAATATCTACACAGGTATCTGTAAACATGGAAATATCTACACTGCTATCTTTGTAAAGATTGAAATATCTACACCGCAATCTGTGCAAAGATGGAAATATCTACACCGCTATCTGTGTAAACATGGAAATATCTACACCGCTATCTGTATAAACATGGAAAATCAACACCGCTATCTGTATAAACATGGAAATATCTGCACCGCCATCTGTATAAACATGGAAATATCTACAACGCTATCTGTACAAATATTGAAATATCTACAGCGCAATCTGTATAATCATGGAAAATCTACACCGCTATCTGTATAAACATGGAAATATCTACACAGCCATCTGTATAAACATGGAAACATCTACACCGCTGTCTGTATAAATATGGAAAAATCTATATCGCTATCTCTATAAACAAGGAAATATCCACACCAGTATCTGTATAAACATGGAAATATCTACACCGCTATCTCTGTAAACATAGAAATATCTACATCGCCATCTGTATAAACATGGAAATATCTACACCGCTATCTGTATAAATATGGAAGTATCTACATCGCTATCTGTATAAACATGGATATATCTCCACCGTAATCTGTAAAAACATTGAAATATCTACAATGCTATCTGTGTAAACATGCAAATATCTACCCAGCTATCTGTGTAAAGATGGAAATATCTACACCGCAATCGTTGCAAAGATGGAAATATCTACACCGATACCTCTGTAAACATGGAAATATCTACACCGCTATCTGTAAAACATGGAAAACCTACACCGCTATCTGTGTAAACATGGAAATAACTACACGGCCATCTGCATAAACATGGAAATATCTACACCGCTATATGTACAAATAAGGAAATATCTACATCACAATCTCTATAAACATGGAAATATCTACAATACCATCTGTATAAGCATGGAAATATCTACACCGCAATCTGTATAAACATGGAAATATATACATCGCTATCTGTATAAACATGGAAATATATCCACCGCTATCTGTATAAACATGGAAATATCTACAACGCTATCAGTGTAAACATGCAAATATTTACACAGCTATCTCTGTAAACATGGAAATATCTACAGCGATATGTGTGTAAAGTTGGAAATATCTACACCGCAATCTGTGCAAAAATGGAAATATCTACACAGCCATCTGTATAAATATGGAAATATCTACATCACTATCTCTATAAACATGGAAATATCTACACCACTATTTGTATAAACATGGAAATATCTACACCACTATCTCTAGAAACATGGAAATATCTACACTGCCATCTGTATAAACATGGAAATATCTACACCGCTATCTGCATAAACATGGAAATATCTACATCACTGTCTGTATAAACATGGAAATATCTCCACCACTATCTGTATAAACATGGAAATATCTACAATGCTATTTGCTTAAACATGCAAATATCTACACAGCTATCTGTGTAAAGATGGAAATATTTACACCGCTATCTGTGAAAAGATGGAAATATCTACACCGCAATCTGTGCAATGATGGAAATAACCACACCACGATCTCTGTAAACATGGACATATCTACACCGCTATCTGTATAAACATGTAAATATCTACACCGCCATCTGTATAAACATGGAAATAACTACACCGCCATCTGTATAAACATGGAAATATCAACACCGTCATCTGCATAAACATGGAAATATCTACACCGCTACCTGTATAAACATGGAAATATCTACACCCCTATCGGTATAAACATGGAAATATCTACACTGCTATCTGTAAAAACATGGAAATAACTACATTGCCATCTGTATAAACATGGAAATGTCTACACAGCCATCTCTATATACATGGAAATATCTACAGCGCCATGTGTACAAACATGGAAATATCTCCACCGCAATCTGTATAAACATGGAAATACCTCCACACATATCTGTATAAACATGGAAATATCTACACCCCTATCTGTATAAACATGGAAATATCTACACTGCTATCTATATAAACATGGAAACATCAACATCGGTATCTGTATAAACATGGAAATATCTACAGCGCTCTCTTTATAAACATGGAAATATCTCCACCGCTATCTGTATAAACATGGAAATATCTACAACGCTATCTCTATAAACATGGAAATATCTTCACCGCCATTTGTAAAAACATGGAAATATCTACACAGTCATCTGTATAAACATGGAAATATCTACACCTCCATCAGTACAAACATGGAAATATCTACAATGACATCTGTATACACATGGAGATATCTACAGAGCCATCAGTATAAACATGGAAATATCTCCACCGCCATCTCTATAAACATGGAAATACCTACACAGCTATCTGTATAAACATGGAAATATCTACACCGCTATCTGTATAAACATGGAAATATCTACATTGCTATCTGCATAAACATGGAAATATCTCCACCGATATCTGTATAAACATGGAAATATCTACATCGCTATCTGTGTAAACATGCAAATATCTACACAGCTATCTGTAAACACGGAAATGCCTACACTGCTATCTGTGTAAAGATGGAAATATCTACACCGCAATGTGCATAAACTTCTAAATAACTACACTGCCATCTGCATAAACATGGAAATAACTACACTGCCATCTCTAGAAACATGGAAATATCTACACCGCCATCTTTAAAAACATGGAAATATCTACACAGACATCTGTATAAACCTGGAAATATCTACACCTCCATCAGTATAAACATGCAAATATCTACAAAGCCATCTGTATACACATGGAAATATCTACAGAGCCATCTGTCTAAACATGGAAATATCTACACCGCTATCTGTATAAACATGGCAATACCTACATCGCTATCTGTATAAACATGTAAATATCTCCACCGCTATCTGTATAAACATGGAAATATCTACAATGATATCTGTGTAAACATGGAAATATCTACACAGCTATGTGTGTAAAGATGGAAATAACTACACGGCAATCGGTGCAAAGATGGAAATATCTACACCGCTATCTCTGTAAACATGGAAATATGTACACCGCTATCTGTATAAACTTGGAAATATCTACACCACCATCTGTATAAACATGTAAATAACTACACCGCCATCTGTATAAACATGGAAATATCTACACCGCCATCTGTATAAACATGGAAATATCTACCCCGCTATCTGTACAAATATGGAAATATCTACACAGCTATTTGTATAAACATGGAAATATCTACACCGCTATCTTTATAAACATGGAAATATCTACATCGCTATCTGTATAAACATGGAAATATGCCCATCGCTATCTTTTTAAATATGGAAATATCTACACCGCTATCTGTATAAACCTGGAAATAGCAACACCTCTATCTCTATAAACGTGGAAATACCTACAGCGCTATCTGTATAAACATGGAAATATCTCCACCGCTATCTGCATAAACATGGAAATAACAACTCCGCCATCTGTATAATCATGGAAATATCCACACCGTTATCTATATAAAACTGGAAATATCTACAGTGCCATTTGTAAAAACAAGGAAATATCTACACAGTCATCTGTATAAACATGGAAATATCTACACCTCCATCAGTATAAACATGGAAATATCTACACCTCCATCAGTATAAACATGGAAATATCTGCAATGCCATCTGTATATACACGGAAATATCTACAGAGCCATCAGTATAAACCTGGAAATATCTACAACGACATCTCTATAAACATGGAAATACCTACACAGCTATCTGTATAAACATGGAATTATCTACACCGCTCTCTGTATAAACATGGAAATATCTACATCGCTATCTGCATAAATATGGAAATATTTACAACGCTATCTGTGTAAACATGCAAATATCTACACAGCTATCTGTAAACATGGAAATATCTACTCCTCAATATGTGTAAAGATGGAAATATCTACACCGCAATCTGTGCAAAGATGGAAATATCTACACCGCTATCTGTGTAAACATGGAAATATCTACACCACTATCTGCATAAACATGGAAATATCTACACTGCTATGTCTATATACATGGAAATATTTACATCGTCATCTGTATAAACATGGATATATCTACAACGCTATCTGTATAAACATGGAAATATCTCCACAGCTATCTGTATAAACATAGAAATATCTACACCGCTATCTGTATAAACATGGAAATATCTACACTGCCATCTGTATAAACATGGAAATATCTATGAAGCCATCTGTATATACATGGAAATATCTACACCGCAATCGGTATAAACATGGGAATATCTCCACCGCTCTCTGTATAAACATGGAACTATCTCCACAGCTATTTGTATAAACTTGGAAATATCTACACCTCTATGTGTAAAAACATGGAAATATCACAACCGCTATCTGTATAAACATGGAAATATCTACAGCGCTATCTGTATAAACATGGAAATATCTACATCGCTATCTGTAAAACATGGAAATATCTCCGCTGCTGTCTTTATAAACATGGAAATATCTACACCGCTATCTGTATAATTCTGGAAATAATTACACAGATATGTCTTTAAAAACATGGAAATATCTACACCGCCATCTGCATAAACATCTAAATATCCACACCGCCATCTGTACAAACATGGAAATACATACACCGCCATATGTATAAAAATGGAAATATCAACACCGCCATCTGTATAATCGTGGAAATATGCACACCACTATCTGTATAAAAATGGAAATATCTACACCGCTGTCTGTATAAAAATGGAAATATCTACACCGCCATCTGTAAAAACATGGAAATATCTACACAGTCATCTGTAGAAACAAGGAAATATCTACACCTCCATCAGTATATACCTGGAAATACCTACAATGCCATCTCTATAAACATGGAAATATCTACAGAGCCATCAGTGTAAACATGGAATTATCTACACTGCCATCTCTACAAACATGGAAACCATTACACATCTATCTATATAAACTTGGAAATATCGACACCGCTATCTGTATAAACATGGAAATATCTACACCGCTATCTGTGTAAACATGGAAATATCTACACCGCTATCTGTATAAACATGGAAAATCTACACCGCTATCTGTATAAACATGGAAATATCTTCGCGGCCATCTGCATACACATGCAAATATCTAGACCGATATCTGTATAAATATGGAAATATCTATATCGCTATCTCTATAAGCATGGAAATATCTACACCACTATCTAAATAAACATGGAAATATCTACACCGCTATCTCTATAAACATGGAAATATCTACAACGCCATCTGTATAAACATGGAAATATCTACACCGCTATCTGTATAAACATGTAAATATCTACATCGCTATCTGTACAAACCTGGAAATATCTCCACCGCTATCTGCATAAACATGGAAATATCTACAAAGCTATCTGTGTAAACATGCAAATATCTACACAGCTATCTGTATAAACATGGAAATATCTACACCGATATCTGTGTAAAGATGGAAATATCTACACCGCAGTCTGTGCAAAGATGGAAATATCTACACAGCTATCTGTAAAAACATGGAAATAACTACATCGCTATCTGTATAAACATGTAAATATCTCCACCGCTATCTGTATATACTTGGAAATATATACAATGCTATCTGTGTAAACATGCAAATATCTGCACAGCTATCTGTGTAAAGATGGAAATATGTACACCGCTATCTGTGTAAAGATGGAAATATCTACAACGCAATCTGTGCAAAGATGGAAATATCTACAACGCTATCTCTGTAAACATGGAAATATCTACACCGCTATCGGTATAAATGTGGCAATACCCACACCGCTATCTGTATAAACATGGAAAACCTACACCGCTATTTGTATAAACATGGAAATATGAACACCGTTATCTGTATAAACATAGAAATTTCAACATCGCTATCTGTATAAACATGGAAATATCTACATCGCTATCTGTATAAAAATGGAAATATCTACACCGCCATTTGTAAAAACATGGAAATATCTATACAGTCATCTGTATAAACATGGAAATATCTTCACCTCCATGAGTATAAAGATGGAAATATCTACAATGCCATCTGTATACACATGGAAATATCTACAGAGCCGTCAGTATAAACATGGAAATATCTATACCGCCATCTCTATAAACCTAAAAATACCTACACAGCTATCTGTATAAAAATGGAAATATCTACACAGCTATCTGTATAAACATGGAAATATCTACACCGCTATCTGTATAAACATGGAATTATATACATTGCTATCTGCATAAACAAGGAAATATCTCCACTGCTATCTGTATAAACATGGAAATAGCTACAATGCTATCTGTGTAAACATGCAAATATCTACACAGGTATCTGTAAACATGGAAATGTCTACACCCCTATCTGTGTAAAGATGGAAATATCTACACCCCAATCTGTGCAAAGATGGAAATATGTACACCGCTATCTGTGTAAGCATGGAAATATGTAAACCGCTGTCTGTATGAACATGGAAAATCTACACCGCTATCTGTATAAACAGGGAAATATCTACACGGCCATCTGCATAAACTTGGAAATATCTACACCGCTATCTGTATAAATATGGAAATATCTACATCACAATCTCTATAAACATGGAAATATCTACACCACTATCTGTATAAACATGGAAATATCTACACCGCTATGTCTATAAACATGGAAATATCTATACCGCAATCTGTATAAACATGGAAATATGTACACCGCTATCTGTAAACATGGAAATATCTACATCGCTATCTGTATAAACATGGAAATATCTCCACCACTCTCTGTATAAACATCGAAATATCTACACCGCTATCTGTATAAACATGGAAATATCTCCACTGCCATCTGTATAAACATGGAAAAATCTACACAGCCGTCTCTATATATATGGAAATATCTACACCGCCACCTGTAAACATGGAAATATCTCCACCGCTATCTGTATAAACATGGAAATATCTACACCGCTATCTGTATAAACATGGAAATATCTACACCGCTATCTGTATAAAGATGGAAATATCAACACCGTTATCTGTGTAAACATGGAAATATCTACAACGCCATTTGCATAAACATCTAAATATATACATAGCCATCTCTATAAACATGGAAATACCTACACCGCCATCAGTATGAACATGGAAATATAAACACCGCCATATGTATAATCATGGAAATATCTACACCGCTATCTGTATTAAAATGGAAATATGGACACGGCCATCTGTAAAAACATGGAAAGAACTACACAGTCATCTGTATACACATGGAAATATCTACAGAGACATCAGTATACACATGGAAATATCTACACCGCCATCTCTATAAACATGGAAATACCTGCAGAGCTATGTGTATAAACATGTAAATGTCTACACCGCTATCTCTATAAACATGGAGATATCTACACCGCTATATGTATAAACATGGAAATATCTACATTGCTATCTGAATAAACATGGAAATATCTCCACGGCTATCTGTATAAACATGGAAATACCTACAACGCTATCTGTGTAAACATGCAAATATATACAAAGGTATCTGTAAACATGGAAATATCTACACCGCTATCTGAGTAAAGATTCAACTATCTACACCGCAATCTGTGCAAAGATGGAAATATCTACACCGCTATCTGTGTAAACATGGAAATATCTGCACCGCTATCTGTATAAACATGGAAAATCTACACTGCTATCTGTATAAACATGGAAATATCTACACGGCCATCTGCATAAACATGGAAATATCTACACCGCTATCTGTATTAATATGGAAATATCTACATAGCTACCTCTATAAACATGGAAATATCTACACCACTGTCTGTATAAACATAGAAATATCTACACCGCTCTCTGTATAAACATGGAAATATCCACACCGCCATCTGTATAAACATGGAAATATCTACACCGCTATCTGTGTAAACATGCAAATATCTACACAGCTATCTGTGTAAACATGGAAATATCTACACTGATATCTGTGCAAAGATGGAAATATCTACACCGCAGTCTGTGCAAATATGGGAATATCTACACCGCTATCTGTATAAATATGGAAATATCTACAATGCTATCTGTGTAAACTTGCAACTAACTACACAGCTGTGTGTGTAAAGATGGAAATATCTACACCGCTATCTGTGTTAAGATAGAAATATCTACACCGCAATCTGTGCAAAGATGGAAATATCTACACCGCTATCTCTGTAAACATGGAATTATCTACACCGCTATCGTATAAACACGGAAATATCTACACCGCCATCTGTATAAACAAGGAGATATCTACAACGCTATCTGTGTGAACATGCAAATATCTACACAGCTATCAGTAAACATGGAAATGGCTACACCGCTATCTGTGTAAAGATGGAAATATCTACACCGCAATCTGTGCAAAGATGGAAATATCTACACCGCTATCTGTGTAAACATGGAAATATCTACTCCGCTGTCTGTATAAACATGGAAAATCTACACCGCTATCTGTATAAACAGGGAAATATCTACACAGCCATCTGCATAAACTTGGAAATATCTACACCGCTATCTGTATAAATATGGAAATATCTACATTGCTATCTCTATAAACATAGAAATATCTACACCACTATCTGTATAAACATGGAAATATCTACACCGCTATGTCTATAAACATGGAAATATCTACACAGTCATCTGTATAAACATAAAAATATCTCCACAGCTATCAGTATGAACATGGAAATATCTCCACCGATATCTTTATAAACATGGAAATATCAACAGCACTATCTGTATAAACACAGAAATATCTACAGCGCTATGTGTATAAATATGGAAATATCTACATCGCTATCTCTATAAACATGGAAATATTTCCACCGCTATCTGTATAAACATGGAAATATCTACACCATTATCTGTATAAGCCTGGAAATAACTACACCGCTATCTCAACAAACATGGAAATATCTACACCGCCGACTGCATAAACATCTAAATATCTACAAAGCCATCTGTATAAACATGGAAATACCTACACCGCCGTCTGAATAAACATGGAAATATCCACACCACTATCTGTATAAACATGGAAATATCTACACCGCAATCTCTATAAACACAGAAATATCTACACCGCCATCTGTATAAACATGGAAATATCTACAGTGCCATCTGTATACACATGGAAATATCTACAGAGCCATCTGTATAACCATGGAAATATCTACTCCGCTATCTGTATAAACATGGAAATATCTACATCGCTATCTGTATTAACATGGAAATATCTCCACCGCTATCTGTATAAACATGGAAATATCTACACTGCCATCTGTATAAACATGGAAATATTTACACAGCCATCTCTTTATACCTGGGAATATCTACACCGCAATCTGTATAAACATGGAAATATCTATATCGGTATCGGTATAAACATGGAAATATCTACAACGCTATCTGCATGAACATGGAAAGATCTACACCGCCATCTGTATATACATGGAAATATCTACACCGCCATCTGTATAAACATGGAAATATCTACACTGCTATCTGTATAAATAAGGAAATATCTACAACTCTGTCTCTATAAACATGGAAATATCTACAACACTATCTGTTTAAACATGGAAATATCTACACCACTATGGAAATATCTACACCGCCATCTGTATAAACATGGAAATATCTACACAGTCATCTGTATAAACATGGAAATAGCTATACCATCATCTGTATAAACATGGAAATAACTTCACTGCCATCTGTGTAAGCACGGAAATATCTACACCGCTATCTGTATAAATATGGAAATATCTACATCGCTATCTCCATAAACATGGAAATATATTCACCGCTATCTGTATAAAGATGGAAATATCTACATCACTATCTCCATAAACTTGGAAATATCTTCACCGCTATCTGTATATACATGGAAATATCTTCACCGCTATCTTTATAAACATGTAAACATCTACACCGCCATCTTTATAAACATGGAAATATCTACACCGCTATCTGTATAAACATGGAAATATCTACATCGCTATCTAAATAAACATGGAAATATCTCAACCGCTATCTGTAGAAACATGGAAATATCTACAGTGATATCTCTGAAAACATGCAAATATGTACACAGCTATCTGTTTAAAGATGGAAATATCTACACCGCTATCTGTGCAAAGATGGAAATATCTACACCGCTATCTCTGTAAACATGGAAATATCTACACCGCTATCTGTATAAACATGGAAACATCTACACCGCCATCTGTATAAACATGGAAATATCTACAACGCCATCAGTATAAACATGGAAATATCTACACCGCCATCTGTATGAACATGGAAATATCTGCACTGCTATCTGTATAAAAATGGAAATATCTACACGGCTATCTGTATAAACATGGAAATATCTACACCGCTATCTGTATAAACATGGAAATATCTACTCCGCTATCTGTATAAACATTGAAATATCTACACTGCCATCTGTATAAATATGGAAATAAATAAACAGCCATCTCTATATACATGGAAATATCTATACCGTCATCTGTATAAACATGGAAATATCTCCACCGCTATCTGTATAAACATGGAAATATCAACCCCGCTATCTGTATAAACATGGAAATATCTACAGCGCTATCTGTATAAACATTGAAATATCTACATCGCTATCTATATAAACATGGAAATATCTCCACGGCTATCTGTATAAACATGGAGGTATCTACACCGCTATCTCTATAGACCTGGAAATAGCTACATCACTATCACTATAAACATGGAAATATCTACACCGCCATCTGTATAAACATGGAAATACCTACACCGCCATCTGTATAAACATGGAAATATCAACACCGCCATCTGTATAATCATGGATATATCCATACCGCTATGTTTATAATAATGGAAATATCTACACCGCCATGTGTAAAAACATGGAAATACCTAAAAAGTCATCTGTATAAACATGGAAATATCTACACCTCCCTCACTATAAACATGGAAATATCTGCACCACCGTCTCTATAAACATGGAAATACCTACACAGCTATCTGTATAAACATGGAAATAACTACACCGCTATCTGTATAAACATGGAAATATCTACACCGCTATCTGTATAAACATGGAAATATCTACACCGCCATCATTATAAACATGGAAATATCTCCACTGCTATCTGTATAAACATGGAAATATCAACACCGCCATCAGTATAATCATGGAAATATAAACACCGCTATCTGTATAAAAATGAAAGTATCTACACTGCCATCTGTAAAAACATGGAAATACCTGCACAGTCATCTTTATAAATATGGAAATATCTACACCTCCATCACTATAATTATTCAAATATCTACAATGCCATCTGTATACACCTGGAAATAACTATAGAGCCATGAGTATAAACATGGAAATATCTACACCGCCATTTCTATAAACATGGAAATACTTACACAGCTATCTGTATAAACATGGAAATATCTACACTGCTATCTGTATAAACATGGAAATATCTACACCGCTATCTGTATAAACATGGAAATATCTACAACGCAATCTGTGTAAACATGCAAATATCTACACAGCTATCTGTAAACATGGAAATATCTACACCGCAATGTAAGCAAAGATGGAAATATCTACACCGCTATCTGTGTAAACATGGCAATATCTACACCGCTATCGGTATAAATACGGAAAATCTACACCGCCATCTGTATAAACATGGAAATATGTACACGGCCATTTCCATAAACATGGAAATATCTACACCGCTATTTGTATAAATATGGAAATATCTACATTGCTATCTCTATAAACATGAAAATATCTACACCACTATCTGTGTAAACATGGAAATATCTACACCGCCATCTCTATAAACATAGAAATATCTACACCGCCATCTGAATAAACATGGAAATAACTACACCGCTATCTATATAAACATGGAAATATCTACATCGCTATCTTTATAAACATGGAAATATCTCCACCGCTATCAGTATAAACATGGAAATATCTTCAATGCTATCTGTGTAAACATGCAAATATCTACACAGCTATCTGTGCAAACATGGAAATATCTACACCGCAATCGGTGCAAAGATGGAAATATCTACACCACTATCTCTGTAAGCATGGAAATATCTACGCCGCTATCTGTATGAATATGGAAATACCTACACCATCATCTGTATAAACATGGAAATAACTACAGCGCCATCTGTATACACATGGAAATATCTACACCGCCATCTGTATAAACATGGAAATAACTCCACCGCTATCTGTACAAATCTGGAAATATCTACACCGCTATCTGTATAAACATGAAAATATCTACACCGCAATCTGTATAAACATGGAAATACCTACACCGCTGTCTGAATAAACATGGAAATATCTACACCGCTATCTGTGTAAAGATGCAAATATCTACACCGCTGTCTGTATAAACATGGAAATACCTACACCGCTATCTGCATAAACATGAAAATATCTACACCGCTATCTGTACAAATATGGAAATATCTACACCGCTATCTGTACAAACATGGAAATATCTACACTGCTTTCTGTATAAACATGGAAAAAAACAACACCGCTATCTGTATAAACATGGAAATAACTACACAGCCATCTGTATAAACATGGAAATATCTACACAGCCATCTCTATATACATGGAAATATCTACACCGCTATCTGTATAAACATGGAAATATCTACATCGCTATCTGTATGAACATGGAAATACCTCCACCGCTATCTGAATAAACATGGAAACATCTACAATGCTATCTGTGTAAACGTGCAAATATCTACACCGATATCTGTGTAAAGATGGAAATATCTACACCGCAATCTGTGCAAAGATGGAAATATCTACACCGCTGTCTGTATAAATATGGAAATATCTACATTGCTATCTCCATAAACATGGAAATATATTCCCCGCTATCTGTATATATATGGAAATATCTACATCGCTATCTCCATAAAGACGGAAATATCTTCACCGCTACCTGTATATACATGGAAATATCTTCACCGCTATCTTTATAAACATGTAAACATCTACACCACCATCTTTATAAACATGGAAATATCTACACCGCTATCTGTATAAACATGGAAATATCTACATCGCTATCTGAATAAACATGGAAATATCTCCACCGCTATCTGTATAAACATGGAAATATCTACAATGATATCTCTGTAAACATGCAAAGATGTACACAGCTATCTGTTTAAAAATGGAAATACCTACACCGCTATCTGTGCAAAGATGGAAATATCTACACCGCTATCTCTGTAAACATGGAAATATCTACACCGCTATCTGTATAAACATGGAAACATCTACACCGCCATCTGTATAAACATGGAAATATCTACAACGCCATCAGTATAAACATGGAAATATCTACACCGCCATCTGTATGAACATGGAAATATCTGCACTGCTATATGTATAAAAATGGAAATATCTACACCGCTATCTGTGTAAACATGGAAATATCTACACCGCTATCTGTATAAACATGGAAATATCTACACCGCTATCTGTATAAACATGGAAATATCTACACTGCCATCTGTATAAATATGGAAATAAATAAACAACCATCTCTATATACATGGAAATATCTATACCGTCATCTGTATAAACATGGAAATATCTCCACCGCTATCTGTATAAACATGGAAATATCAACCCCGCTATCTGTATAAACATGGAAATATCTACAGCGCTATCTGTATAAATATTGAAATGTCTATATCGCTATCTATATAAACATGGAAATATCTCCACCGCTATCTGTATAAACATGGAGGTATCTACAGCGCTATGTCTATAGACCTGCAAATAACTACACCACTATCTCTATAAACATGGAAATATCTTCACCGCCATCTGAATAAACATCTAAATATCTACACCTCCATCTGCATATACATGGAAATACCTACACCGCCATCTGTATAAACACGGAAATATCAACACCGCCATCTGTATAATCATGGAAATATCCATACGGCTATGTTTATAATAATGGAAATATCTACACCGCCATGTGTAAAAACACGGAAATACCTACAAAGTCATCTGTATAAACATGGAAATATCTACACCTCCCTCACTATAAGCATGGAAATATCTACACCACCATCTCTATAAACATGGAAATACCTACACAGCTATCTGTTTAAACATGGAAATAACTGCACCGCTATCTGTATAAACATGGAAATATCTACACCGCTATCTGTATAAACAAGGAAATATCTACACCGCCATCATTATAAACATGGAAATATCTCCACTGCTATCTGTATAAACATGGAAATATCAACACCGCCATCAGTATAATCATGGAAATATAAACACCGCTATCTGTATAAAAATGAAAATATCTACACTGCCATCTGTAAAAACATGGAAATATCTACACAGTCATCTGTATAAACATGGAAATATCTACACCTCCATCACTATAAACATTTAAATATCTACAATGCCATCTGTATACACCTGGAAATATCTATAGAGCCATCAGTATAAACATGGAAATATCTACACCGCCATTTCTATAAACATGGAAATACTTACACAGCTATCTGTATAAGCATGGAAATATCTACACTGCTATCTGTATAAACATGGAAATATCTACACCGCTATCTGTATAAAATTGGAAATATTTACATCGCTATGTGCATAAACATGGAATTATCTCCATGACTATGTGAATAAACATGGAAATGTCTACAACGCTATCTGTGTAAACATGCAAATATCTACACAGCTATCTGTAAACATGGAAATAACTACGCCGCTATCTGTGTAAAGGTGGAAATATCTACACCGCAATCTGTGCAAGCATGGAAATATCTACACTTCAATATGTGTAAACATGGATACATCTACACCGCTATCTGTATAAACATGTAAAATCTACACCGCTATCTGCATAAACATGGAAATATCTACATGGCCATGTGCATAAACATGGAAATATCTACACCGCTATCTGTATAAATATTGAAATATCTACATCGCTATCGCTATAAACATGGAAATATCTAAACCACTATCAGTATATACATGGAAATATCTACACCGCTATGTCTATAAACATGGAAATATCTACACCGCCATCTGTATATACGTGGAAATATCTACACCGCTATCTGTATAAACATGGAAATATCTACACCGCTATCTGTATAAACATGGAAATGTCTACACTACCATCCGTATAAACATGGAAATATCTACACAGCCATCTCTATATACATGGAAATATCTACAGCGCCATCTGTATAAACATGGAAATATCTCCACCGCTATCTGTATAAACATGGAAATATCTCCACCGCTATGTGTTGAAAGATGGAAATATCTACATCGCTATCTGTAAAAACATGGAACTATCAACACTGCCATCTGTATAATCATGGAAATATCCACACCACTATCTGTATAAACATGGAAATATCTCCACCGCTATCTGTATAAACATGGAAATATCTACACAGCTATCTTTAAAAACATGGAAATATCAACACCGCTATCAGTATAAAGATGGGAATATCTACAGCGCTTTCTGTAGAAACATGAAAATATCTACATCGCTATCTGTATAAACATGGAAATATCTCCACCGCTATCTGTATAAACATGCAAATATCTACACCGCTATCTTTATAAACCAGGAAATAACTACAACGCTATCACTATAAACATGGAAATATCTACACCGCCATCTGCATAAACATCTAAATATCTACACCGCCATCTGTGTAAACATGGAAATACCTACACCGACATCTGTATAAACATGGAAATATCAACACCGCCACCTGTATAATCTTGGAAATGTCCACACCGCTGTCTGTATAAACATGGAAATATCTACACCGCCATCTGTAAAAACATGGAAATATCTACACTACCATCTGTATAAACATGGAAATATCTACAAAGCCATCTCTATATACATGGAAATATCTACACCGACATCTGTATAAACATGGAAATATCTCCACCGCTATGTGTATAAACATGGAAATGTCAACACTGCCGTCTGCATACAGATGGAAATATCTACACCGCGAGCTGTATTAACATGGAAATATCTACAATGCTATCTGTATAAACATGGAAGTACCAACACCACTATCTGTAGAAACATGGAAATATTTTCAACGCTATCTGTATAAACATGGAAATAACTGCAATGCTATCTCTATAAACATGGAAATATCTACACCACAATCTCTATAAACATGGAAATATCTACACCACCATCTCTATAAACATGGAAATATCTACACTGCCTTCTGTATAGACATGCAAACATCTACTCAGCCATGAGTGTAAACATGGAAATATCTATACAGCTATCTCTATAAAAATAGAAATACCTACACCGCAATCTCTATAAACATGGAAATATCTAAACAGCCATCTCTATAAACATGGAAATATCTACACCGCCATCTCTATGAACATGAAATTATCTACACCGCCATCTCCATAAACATGGAACTCTCTACACTGCGATCTGTATAAACATGGAAATATCTACACCGCTCTCTGTTCAAACATGGAAATATCTACACTGCCTTCGGTATAAACATGGAAATATCTACATCGCGAGCTGTATAAACATGCAAATATCTACACAGCTGTCTATGTAAACATGGAAATATTTACACCGATATGTGTGTAAAGTTGGAAATATCTACACCGCAATCTCTGCAAAGATGGAAATATCTACACCGCTATCTGTATAAATATGGAAATATCTACATCACTATCTCTATAAACATGGAAATATCTACACCACTATCTGTATAAACATGGAAATATCTACACCACTATCTCTAGAAACATGGAAATATCAACACCGCCATCTGTATAAACTTGGAAATATCTACACCGATATCTGTATAAATATGGAAATATCTGCATGGCTAACTCTTTATACATGGAAATATCCACACCACTATCTGTATAAACATGGAAATATCTACACCGATATCTCTATAAACATAGAAATATCTACACCGCCATCTGTATAAACATGGAAATATCTACACTGCCATCTGAATAAACATGGAAATATCTACACCGCTATCTGTATAAACATGGAAATATCTACATTGCTATCTGTATAAACATGGAAATATCTACAATGATAACTGTGTAGACATGCAAATATCTACACAGCTATCTGTGTAAAGACGGAAATATCTACACCGCTATCTGTGTAAAGATGGAAATATATACAACGCAATCTGTATAAACTTGGAAATAGCTACAACGCCATCTGTATAAACATGAAAATAACTACACTGCCATCTGTATAAACATGGAAATATATACTCCGCCATCTGTACAAGCATGGAAATATCTAAACCGCTATCAGTGTAAATATGGAAATATCTACACCACTGTCTGCATAAACATGGAAATATCTATACCGCTATCTGTATAAACATGGAAATATCTACACAGCCATCTGTATAAACATGAAAATATCTACAAAGCCATCTCTATAAACATGGAAATATCTACACCGCCATCTGTATAAACATGGAAACCTCTCCACCGCTATCTGTATAAACATGGAAATATCTACACCGACATCTGTATAAACATGGAAATATCTACACCGACATCTGTATAAACATGGAAATATCTGCATCGCTATCTGTATAAACGTGGAAATATCACCACCGCAATCTGTATAAACATGGAAATATCTACACCGCAATCTGTAAAAACCTGGAAATAACTACACCGCAATCTCTTTAAACATAGAAATACCTACACCGCCATTTGCATAAACATCTAGATATCTACAGTGCCATATGTATAAACATGGAAATACCAACACCGCCATCTGTATAAACATGGAAATATTAACACCGCCATCTGTATAATCATGGAAATATCCACACCGTTATCTGTATAAAAATGGAAATATCTACACCGCCAAGTGTAAAAACATGGAAATATCAACCCAGTCGTCTGTATAAACATGGAAATATCTACACCTTCATCAGTATAAACATGGAAAAACCTACAATGACATTTGTATACTCATGGAAATATCTACAGAGCCATCAGTATAAACATGGAAATATCTAGACTGCTATCTGTATAAACATGGAAATATCTACCCCGCTATCTGAATAAACATTTAAATATCTACATCGCTGTCTGCATAAACATGGAAATATCTCCACCGCTATCTGTATGAACATGGATATGTTTATAATGCTATCTGTGTAACCATGCAAATATCTACACAGGTATCTGTAAACATGGAAATATCTACACTGCTATCTTTGTAAAGATTGAAATATCTACACCGCAATCTGTGCAAAGATGGAAATATCTACACCGCTATCTGTGTAAACATCGAAATATCTACACCGCTATCTGTATAAACATGGAAAATCAACACCGCTATCTGTATAAACATGGAAATATCTGCACGCCATCTGTATAAACATGGAAATATCTACAACGCTATCTGTACAAATATTGAAATATCTACAGCGCAATCTGTATAATCATGGAAAATCTACACCGCTATCTGTATAAACATGGAAATATCTACACAGCCATCTGTATAAACATGGAAACATCTACACCGCTGTCTGTATAAATATGGAAATATCTATATCGCTATCTCTATAAACAAGGAAATATCCACACCAGTATCTGTATAAACATGGAAATATCTACACCGCTATCTCTATAAACATAGAAATATCTACATCGCCATCTGTATAAACATGGAAATATCTACACCGCTATCTGTATAAATATGGAAGTATCTACATCGCTATCTGTATAAACATGGATATATCTCCACCGTAATCTGTAAAAACATTGAAATATCTACAATGCTATCTGTGTAAACATGCAAATATCTACCCAGCTATCTGTGTAAAGATGGAAATATCTACACCGCAATCGTTGCAAAGATGGAAATATCTACACCGATACCTCTGTAAACATGGAAATATCTACACCGCTATCTGTAAAACATGGAAAACCTACACCGCTATCTGTGTAAACATGGAAATAACTACACGGCCATCTGCATAAACATGGAAATATCTACACCGCTATATGTACAAATAAGGAAATATCTACATCACAATCTCTATAAACATGGAAATATCTACAATACCATCTGTATAAGCATGGAAATATCTACACCGCAATCTGTATAAACTTGGAAATATATACATCGCTATCTGTATAAACATGGAAATATATCCACCGCTATCTGTATAAACATGGAAATATCTACAACGCTATCAGTGTAAACATGCAAATATTTACACAGCTATCTCTGTAAACATGGAAATATCTACAGCGATATGTGTGTAAAGATGGAAATATCTACACCGCAATCTGTGCAAAAATGGAAATATCTACACAGCCATCTGTATAAATATGGAAATATCTACATCACTATCTCTATAAACATGGAAATATCTACACCACTATTTGTATAAACATGGAAATATCTACACCACTATCTCTAGAAACATGGAAATATCTACACTGCCATCTGTATAAACATGGAAATATCTACACCGCTATCTGCATAAACATGGAAATATCTACATCACTGTCTGTATAAACATGGAAATATCTCCACCACTATCTGTATAAACATGGAAATATCTACAATGCTATTTGTTTAAACATGCAAATATCTACACAGCTATCTGTGTAAAGATGGAAATATTTACACCGCTATCTGTGAAAAGATGGAAATATCTACACCGCAATCTGTGCAATGATGGAAATAACCACACCACGATCTCTGTAAACATGGAAATATCTACACCGCTATCTGTATAAACATGTAAATATCTACACCGCCATCTGTATAAACATGGAAATAACTACACCGCCATCTGTATAAACATGGAAATATCAACACCGTCATCTGCATAAACATGGAAATATCTACACCGCTACCTGTATAAACATGGAAATATCTACACCCCTATCGGTATAAACATGGAAATATCTACACTGCTATCTGTAAAAACATGGAAATAACTACATTGCCATCTGTATAAACATGGAAATGTCTACACAGCCATCTCTATATACATGGAAATATCTACAGCGCCATGTGTACAAACATGGAAATATCTCCACCGCAATCTGTATAAACATGGAAATACCTCCACACATATCTGTATAAACATGGAAATATCTACACCCCTATCTGTATAAACATGGAAATATCTACACTGCTATCTATATAAACATGGAAACATCAACATCGGTATCTGTATAAACATGGAAATATCTACAGCGCTCTCTTTATAAACATGGAAATATCTCCACCGCTATCTGTATAAACATGGAAATATCTACAACGCTATCTCTATAAACATGGAAATATCTTCACCGCCATTTGTAAAAACATGGAAATATCTACACAGTCATCTGTATAAACATGGAAATATCTACACCTCCATCAGTACAAACATGGAAATATCTACAATGACATCTGTATACACATGGAGATATCTACAGAGCCATCAGTATAAACATGGAAATATCTCCACCGCCATCTCTATAAACATGGAAATACCTACACAGCTATCTGTATAAACATGGAAATATCTACACCGCTATCTGTATAAACATGGAAATATCTACATTGCTATCTGCATAAACATGGAAATATCTCCACCGATATCTGTATAAACATGGAAATATCTACATCGCTATCTGTGTAAACATGCAAATATCTACACAGCTATCTGTAAACACGGAAATGCCTACACTGCTATCTGTGTAAAGATGGAAATATCTACACCGCAATGTGCATAAACTTCTAAATAACTACACTGCCATCTGCATAAACATGGAAATAACTACACTGCCATCTCTAGAAACATGGAAATATCTACACCGCCATCTTTAAAAACATGGAAATACCTACACAGACATCTGTATAAACCTGGAAATATCTACACCTCCATCAGTATAAACATGCAAATATCTACAAAGCCATCTGTATACACATGGAAATATCTACAGAGCCATCTGTCTAAACATGGAAATATCTACACCGCTATCTGTATAAACATGGCAATACCTACATCGCTATCTGTATAAACATGTAAATATCTCCACCGCTATCTGTATAAACATGGAAATATCTACAATGATATCTGTGTAAACATGGAAATATCTACACAGCTATGTGTGTAAAGATGGAAATATCTACACGGCAATCGGTGCAAAGATGGAAATATCTACACCGCTATCTCTGTAAACATGGAAATATGTACACCGCTATCTGTATAAACTTGGAAATATCTACACCACCATCTGTATAAACATGTAAATAACTACACCGCCATCTGTATAAACATGGAAATATCTACACCGCCATCTGTATAAACATGGAAATATCTACCCCGCTATCTGTACAAATATGGAAATATCTACACCGCTATTTGTATAAACATGGAAATATCTACACCGCTATCTTTATAAACATGGAAATATCTACATCGCTATCTGTATAAACATGGAAATATGCCCATCGCTATCTTTTTAAATATGGAAATATCTACACCGCTATCTGTATAAACCTGGAAATAGCAACACCGCTATCTGTATAAACGTGGAAATACCTACAGCGCTATCTGTATAAACATGGAAATATCTCCACCGCTATCTGCATAAACATGGAAATAACAACTCCGCCATCTGTATAATCATGGAAATATCCACACCGTTATCTATATAAAACTGGAAATATCTACAGTGCCATTTGTAAAAACAAGGAAAAATCTACACAGTCATCTGTATAAACATGGAAATATCTACACCTCCATCAGTATAAACATGGAAATATCTACACCTCCATCAGTATAAACATGGAAATATCTGCAATGCCATCTGTATATACACGGAAATATCTACAGAGCCATCAGTATAAACCTGGAAATATCTACAACGACATCTCTATAAACATGGAAATACCTACACAGCTATCTGTATAAACATGGAATTATCTACACCGCTCTCTGTATAAACATGGAAATATCTACATCGCTATCTGCATAAATATGGAAATATTTACAACGCTATCTGTGTAAACATGCAAATATCTACACAGCTATCTGTAAACATGGAAATATCTACTCCTCAATATGTGTAAAGATGGAAATATCTACACCGCAATCTGTGCAAAGATGGAAATATCTACACCGCTATCTGTGTAAACATGGAAATATCTACACCACTATCTGCATAAACATGGAAATATCTACACTGCTATGTCTATATACATGGAAATATTTACATCGTCATCTGTATAAACATGGATATATCTACAACGCTATCTGTATAAACATGGAAATATCTCCACAGCTATCTGTATAAACATAGAAATATCTACACCGCTATCTGTATAAACATGGAAATATCTACACTGCCATCTGTATAAACATGGAAATATCTATGAAGCCATCTGTATATACATGGAAATATCTACACCGCAATCGGTATAAACATGGGAATATCTCCACCGCTCTCTGTATAAACATGGAACTATCTCCACAGCTATTTGTATAAACTTGGAAATATCTACACCTCTATGTGTAAAAACATGGAAATATCACAACCGCTATCTGTATAAACATGGAAATATCTACAGCGCTATCTGTATAAACATGGAAATATCTACATCGCTATCTGTAAAACATGGAAATATCTCCGCTGCTGTCTTTATAAACATGGAAATATCTACACCGCTATCTGTATAATTCTGGAAATAATTACACAGATATGTCTTTAAAAACATGGAAATATCTACACCGCCATCTGCATAAACATCTAAATATCCACACCGCCATCTGTACAAACATGGAAATACATACACCGCCATATGTATAAACATGGAAATATCAACCGCCATCTGTATAATCGTGGAAATATGCACACCACTATCTGTATAAAAATGGAAATATCTACACCGCTGTCTGTATAAAAATGGAAATATCTACACCGCCATCTGTAAAAACATGGAAATATCTACACAGTCATCTGTAGAAACAAGGAAATATCTACACCTCCATCAGTATATACCTGGAAATATATACAATGCCATCTGTATAAACATGGAAATATCTACAGAGCCATCAGTGTAAACATGGAATTATCTACACTGCCATCTCTACAAACATGGAAACCATTACACAGCTATCTATATAAACTTGGAAATATCGACACCGCTATCTGTATAAACATGGAAATATCTACACCGCTATCTGTGTAAACATGGAAATATCTACACCGCTATCTGTATAAACATGGAAAATCTACACCGCTATCTGTATAAACATGGAAATATCTTCACGGCCATCTGCATACACATGCAAATATCTAGACCGATATCTGTATAAATTTGGAATTATCTATATCGCTATCTCTATAAGCATGGAAATATCTACACCACTCTCTAAATAAACATGGAAATATCTACACCGCTATCTCTATAAACATGGAAATATCTACAACGCCATCTGTATAAACATGGAAATATCTACACCGCTATCTGTATAAACATGTAAATATCTACATCGCTATCTGTACAAACCTGGAAATATCTCCACCGCTATCTGCATAAACATGGAAATATCTACAAAGCTATCTGTGTAAACATGCAAATATCTACACAGCTATCTGTATAAACATGGAAATATCTACACCGATATCTGTGTAAAGATGGAAATATCTACACCGCAGTCTGTGCAAAGATGGAAATATCTACACAGCTATCTGTAAAAACTTGGAAATAACTACATCGCTATCTGTATAAACATGTAAATATCTCCACCGCCATCTGTATATACTTGGAAATATATACAATGCTATCTGTGTAAACATGCAAATATCTGCACAGCTATCTGTGTAATGATGGAAATATGTACACCGCTATCTGTGTAAAGATGGAAATATCTACAACGCAATCTGTGCAAAGATGGAAATATCTACAACGCTATCTCTGTAAACATGGAAATATCTACACCGCTATCAGTATAAATGTGGCAATACCCACACCGCTATCTGTATAAACATGGAAAACCTACACCACTATTTGTATAAACATGGAAATATGAACACCATTATCTGTGTAAACATAGAAATTTCAACATCGCTATCTGTATAAACATGGAAATATCTACATCGCTATCTGTATAAAAATGGAAATATCTACACCGCCATTTGTAAAAACATGGAAATATCTATACAGTCATCTGTATAAACATGGAAATATCTTCACCTCCATGAGTATAAAGATGGAAATATCTACAATGCCATCTGTATACACATGGAAATATCTACAGAGCCATCAGTATAAACATGGAAATATCTATACCGCCATCTCTATAAACCTAAAAATACCTACACAGCTATCTGTATAAAAATGGAAATATCTACACAGCTATCTTTATAAACATGGAAATATCTACACCGCTATCTGTATAAACATGGAATTATATACATTGCTATCTGCATAAACAAGGAAATATCTCCACTGCTATCTGTATGAACATGGAAATATCTACAATGCTATCTGTGTAAACATGCAAATATCTACACAGCTATCTGTAAACACGGAAATGTCTACACCCCTATCTGTGTAAAGATGGAAATATCTACACCCCAATCTGTGCAAAGATGGAAATATGTACACCGCTATCTGTGTAAGCATGGAAATATGTAAACCGCTGTCTGTATGAACATGGAAAATCTACACCGCTATCTGTATAAACAGGGAAATATCTACACGACCATCTGCATAAACTTGGAAATATCTACACCGTTATCTGTATAAATATGGAAATATCTACATCACAATCTCTATAAACATGGAAATATCTACACCACTATCTGTATAAACATGGAAATATCTACACCGCTATGTCTATAAACATGGAAATATCTATACCGCAATCTGTATAAACATGGAAATATCTACACCGCTATCTGTAAACATGGAAATATCTACATCGCTATCTGTATAAACATGGAAATATCTCCACCACTCTCTGTATAAACATGGAAATATCTACACCGCTATCTGTATAAACATGGAAATATCTCCACTGCCATCTGTATAAACATGGAAAAATCTACACAGCCGTCTCTCTATATATGGAAATATCTACACCGCCACCTGTAAACATGGAAATATCTCCACCGCTATCTGTATAAACATGGAAATATCTACACCGCTATCTGTATAAACATGGAAATATCTACACCGCCATTTGCATAAACATCTAAATATATACATAGCCATCTCTATAAACATGGAAATACCTACACCGCCATCAGTATGAACATGGAAATATAAACACCGCCATATGTATAATCATGGAAATATCTACACCGCTATCTGTATTAAAATGGAAATATGGACACGGCCATCTGTAAAAACATGGAAAGAACTACACAGTCATCTGTATGCACATGGAAATATCTACAGAGACATCAGTATACACATGGAAATATCTACACCGCCATCTCTATAAACATGGAAATACCTGCAGAGCTATGTGTATAAACATGTAAATGTCTACACCGCTATCTCTATAAACATGGAGATATCTACACCGCTATATGTATAAACATGGAAATATCTACATTGCTATCTGAATAAACATGGAAATATCTCCACGGCTATCTGTATAAACATGGAAATACCTACAACGCTATCTGTGTAAACATGCAAATATATACAAAGGTATCTGTAAACATGGAAATATCTACACCGCTATCTGAGTAAAGATTCAACTATCTACACCGCAATCTGTGCAAAGATGGAAATATCTACACCGCTATCTGTGTAAACATGGAAATATCTGCACCGCTATCTGTATAAACATGGAAAATCTACACTGCTATCTGTATAAACATGGAAATATCTACACGGCCATCTGCATAAACATGGAAATATCTACACCGCTATCTGTATTAATATGGAAATATCTACATAGCTACCTCTATAAACATGGAAATATCTACACCACTGTCTGTATAAACATAGAAATATCTACACCGCTCTCTGTATAAACATGGAAATATCCACACCGCCATCTGTATAAACATGGAAATATCTACACCGCTATCTGTGTAAACATGCAAATATCTACACAGCTATCTGTGTAAACATGGAAATATCTACACTGATATCTGTGCAAAGATGGAAATATCTACACCGCAGTCTGTGCAAATATGGGAATATCTACACCGCTATCTGTATAAATATGGAAATATCTACAATGCTATCTGTGTAAACTTGCAACTAACTACACAGCTGTGTGTGTAAAGATGGAAATATCTACACCGCTATCTGTGTTAAGATAGAAATATCTACACCGCAATCTGTGCAAAGATGGAAATATCTACACTGCTATCTCTGTAAACATGGAATTATCTACACCGCTATCGTATAAACACGGAAATATCTACACCGCCATCTGTATAAACAAGGAGATATCTACAACGCTATCTGTGTAAACATGCAAATATCTACACAGCTATAAGTAAACATGGAAATGGCTACACCGCTATCTGTGTAAAGATGGAAATATCTACACCGCAATCTGTGCAAAGATGGAAATATCTACACCGCTATCTGTGTAAACATGGAAATATCTACTCCGCTGTCTGTATAAACATGGAAAATCTACACCGCTATCTGTATAAACAGGGAAATATCTACACAGCCATCTGCATAAACTTGGAAATATCTACACCACTATCTGTATAAATATGGAAATATCTACATAGCTATCTCTATAAACATAGAAATATCTACACCACTATCTGTATAAACATGGAAATATCTACACCGCTATGTCTATAAACATGGAAATATCTACACAGTCATCTGTATAAACATAAAAATATCTCCACAGCTATCAGTATGAACATGGAAATATCTCCACCGATATCTGTATAAACATGGAAATATCAACAGCAGTATCTGTATAAACACAGAAGTATCTACAGCGCTATCTGTATAAATATGGAAATATCTACATCGCTATCTCTATAAACATGGAAATATTTCCACCGCTATCTGTATAAACATGGAAATATCTACACCATTATCTGTATAAGCCTGGAAATAACTACACCGCTATCTCAACAAACATGGAAATATCTACACCGCCGTCTGCATAAACATCTAAATATCTACAAAGCCATCTGTATAAACATGGAAATACCTACACCGCCCTCTGAATAAACATGGAAATATCCACACCACTATCTGTATAAACATGGAAATATCTACACCGCAATCTCTATAAACACAGAAATATCTACACCGCCATCTGTATAAACATGGAAATATCTACAGTGCCATCTGTATACACATGGAAATATCTACAGAGCCATCTGTATAACCATGGAAATATCTACTCCGCTATCTGTATAAACATGGAAATATCTACATCGCTATCTGTATTAACATGGAAATATCTCCACCGCTATCTGTATAAACATGGAAATATCTACACTGCCATCTGTATAAACATGGAAATATTTACACAGCCATCTCTTTATACTTGGGAATATCTACACCGCAATCTGTATAAACATGGAAATATCTATATCGGTATCGGTATAAACATGGAAATATCTACAACGCTATCTGCATGAACATGGAAAGATCTACACCGCCATCTGTATATACATGGAAATATCTACACCGCCATCTGTATAAACATGGAAATATCTACACTGCTATCTGTATAAACAAGGAAATATCTACAACTCTGTCTCTATAAACATGGAAATATCTACAACACTATCTGTTTAAACATGGAAATATCTACACCACTATGGAAATATCTACACCACCAACTGTATAAACATGGAAATATCTACACAGTCATCTGTATAAACATGGAAATAGCTATACCATCATCTGTATAAACATGGAAATAACTTCACTGCCATCTGTGTAAGCATGGAAATATCTACACCGCTATCTGTACAAATATGGATATATCTACATCGCTATCTCCATAAACATGGAAATATATTCACCGCTATCTGTATAAAGATGGAAATATCTACATCACTATCTCCATAAACATGGAAATATCTTCACCGCTATCTGTATATACATGGAAATATCTTCACCGCTATCTTTATAAACATGTAAACATCTACACCGCCATCTTTATAAACATGGAAATATCTACACCGCTATCTGTATAAACATGGAAATATCTACATCGCTATCTAAATAAACATGGAAATATCTCAACCGCTATCTGTAGAAACATAGAAATATCTACAGTGATATCTCTGTAAACATGCAAATATGTACACAGCTATCTGTTTAAAGATGGAAATATCTACACCGCTATCTGTGCAAAGATGGAAATATCTACACCGCTATCTCTGTAAACATGGAAATATCTACACCGCTATCTGTATAAACATGGAAACATCTACACCGCCATCTGTATAAACATGGAAATATCTACAACGCCATCAGTATAAACATGGAAATATCTACACCACCGTCTGTATGAACATGGAAATATCTGCACTGCTATCTGTATAAAAATGGAAATATCTACACGGCTATCTGTATAAACATGGAAATATCTACACCGCTATCTGTATAAACATGGAAATATCTACTCCGCTATCTGTATAAACATTGAAATATCTACACTGCCATCTGTATAAATATGGAAATAAATAAACAGCCATCTCTATATACATGGAAATATCTATACCGTCATCTGTATAAACATGGAAATATCTCCACCGCTATCTGTATAAACATGGAAATATCAACCCCGCTATCTGTATAAACATGGAAATATCTACAGCGCTATCTGCATAAACATTGAAATATCTACATCGCTATCTATATAAACATGGAAATATCTCCACGGCTATCTGTATAAACATGGAGGTATCTACACCGCTATCTCTATAGACCTGGAAATAGCTACATCACTATCACTATAAACATGGAAATATCTACACCGCCATCTGAATAAACATCTAAATATCTACACCGCCATCTGTATATACACGGAAATACCTACACCGCCATCTGTATAAACACGGAAATATCAACACCGCCATCTGTATAATCATGGAAATATCCATACCGCTATGTTTATAATAATGGAAATATCTACACCGCCATGTGTAAAAACACGGAAATACCTACAAAGTCATCTGTATAAACATGGAAATATCTACACCTCCCTCACTATAAGCATGGAAATATCTACACCACCATCTCTATAAACATGGAAATACCTACACAGCTATCTGTATAAACATGGAAATAACTACACCGCTATCTGTATAAACATGGAAATATCTACCCCGCTATCTGTATAAACAAGGAAATATCTACACCGCCATCATTATAAACATGGAAATATCTCCACTGCTATCTGTATAAACATGGAAATATCAACACCGCCATCAGTATAATCATGGAAATATAAACACCGCTATCTGTATAAAAATGAAAATATCTACACTGCCATCTGTAAACACATGGAAATATCTACACAGTCATCTGTATAAACATGGAAATATCTACACCTCCATCACTATAAACATTTAAATATCTACAATGCCATCTGTATACACCTGGAAATATCTATAGAGCCATCAGTATAAACATGGAAATATCTACACCGCCATTTCTATAAACATGGAAATACTTACACAGCTATCTGTATAAGCATGGAAATATCTACACTGCTATCTGTATAAACATGGAAATATCTACACCGCTATCTGTATAAAATTGGAAATATTTACATCGCTATGTGCATAAACATGGAATTATCTCCACGACTATGTGAATAAACATGGAAATGTCTACAATGCTATCTGGGTAAACATGCAAATATCTACACAGCTATCTGTAAACATGGAAATAACTACGCCGCTATCTGTGTAAAGGTGGAAATATCTACACCGCAATCTGTGCAAGCATGGAAATATCTACACTTCAATATGTGTAAACATGGATACATCTACACCGCTATCTGTATAAACATGTAAAATCTACACCGCTATCTGCATAAACATGGAAATATCTACATGGCCATGTGCATAAACATGGAAATATCTACACCGCTATCTGTATAAATATTGAAATATCTACATCGCTATCTCTATAAACATGGAAATATCTAAACCACTATCAGTATATACATGGAAATATCTACACCGCTATGTCTATAAACATGGAAATATTTACACCGCCATCTGTATATACGCGGAAATATCTACACCGCTATCTGTATAAACATGGAAATATCTACACCGCTATCTGTATAAACATGGAAATGTCTACACTACCATCCGTATAAACATGGAAATATCTACACAGCCATCTCTATATACATGGAAATATCTACAGCGCCATCTGTATAAACATGGAAATATCTCCACCGCTATCTGTATAAACATGGAAATATCTCCACCGCTATGTGTTGAAAGATGGAAATATCTACATCGCTATCTGTAAAAACATGGAACTATCAACACTGCCATCTGTATAATCATGGAAATATCCACACCACTATCTGTATAAACATGGAAATATCTCCACCGCTATCTGTATAAACATGGAAATATCTACACAGCTATCTTTAAAAACATGGAAATATCAACACCGCTATCAGTATAAAGATGGGAATATCTACAGCGCTTTCTGTAGAAACATGAAAATATCTACATCGCTATCTGTATAAACATGGAAATATCTCCACCGCTATCTGTATAAACATGCAAATATCTACACCGCTATCTTTATAAACCAGGGCATAACTACAACGCTATCTCTATAAACATGGAAATATCTACACCGCCATCTGCATAAACATCTAAATATCTACACCGCCATCTGTGTAAACATGGAAATACCTACACCGACATCTGTATAAACATGGAAATATCAACACCGCCACCTGTATAATCTTGGAAATATCCACACCGCTGTCTGTATAAACATGGAAATATCTACACCGCCATCTGTAAAAACATGGAAATATCTACACTACCATCTGTATAAACATGGAAATATCTACAAAGCCATCTCTATATACATGGAAATATCTACACCGACATCTGTATAAACATGGAAATATCTCCACCGCTATCTGTATAAACATGGAAATGTCAACACTGCCGTCTGCATACAGATGGAAATATCTACACCGCGAGCTGTATTAACATGGAAATATCTACAATGCTATCTGTATAAACATGGAAGTACCAACACCACTATCTGTAGAAACATGGAAATATTTTCAACGCTATCTGTATAAACATGGAAATAACTGCAATGCTATCTCTATAAACATGGAAATATCTACACCACAATCTCTATAAACATGGAAATATCTACACCACCATCTCTATAAACATGGAAATATCTACACTGCCTTCTGTATAGACATGCAAACATCTACTCAGCCATGAGTGTAAACATGGAAATATCTATACAGCTATCTCTATAAAAATAGAAATACCTACACCGCAATCTCTATAAACATGGAAATATCTAAACAGCCATCTCTATAAACATGGAAATATCTACACCGCCATCTCTATGAACATGAAATTATCTACACCGCCATCTCCATAAACATGGAACTCTCTACACTGCGATCTGTATAAACATGGAAATATCTACACCGCTCTCTGTTCAAACATGGAAATATCTACACTGCCTTCGGTATAAACATGGAAATATCTACATCGCAAGCTGTATAAACATGCAAATATCTACACAGCTGTCTATGTAAACATGGAAATATTTACACCGATATGTGTGTAAAGTTGGAAATATCTACACCGCAATCTCTGCAAAGATGGAAATACCTACACCGCTATCTGTATAAATATGGAAATATCTACATCACTATCTCTATAAACATGGAAATATCTACACCACTATCTGTATAAACATGGAAATATCTACACCACTATCTCTAGAAACATGGAAATATCAACACCGCCATCTGTATAAACTTGGAAATATCTACACCGATATCTGTATAAATATGGAAATATCTGCATGGCTAACTCTTTATACATGGAAATATCCACACCACTATCTGTATAAACATGGAAATATCTACACCGATATCTCTATAAACATAGAAATATCTACACCGCCATCTGTATAAACATGGAAATATCTACACTGCCATCTGAATAAACATGGAAATATCTACACCGCTATCTGTATAAACATGGAAATATCTACATTGCTATCTGTATAAACATGGAAATATCTACAATGATAACTGTGTAGACATGCAAATATCTACACAGCTATCTGTGTAAAGACGGAAATATCTACACCGCTATCTGTGTAAAGATGGAAATATATACAACGCAATCTGTATAAACTTGGAAATAGCTACAACGCCATCTGTATAAACATGAAAATAACTACACTGCCATCTGTATAAACATGGAAATATATACTCCGCCATCTGTACAAGCATGGAAATATCTAAACCGCTATCAGTGTAAATATGGAAATATCTACACCACTGTCTGCATAAACATGGAAATATCTATACCGCTATCTGTATGAACATGGAAATATCTACACAGCCATCTGTATAAACATGAAAATATCTACAAAGCCATCTCTATAAACATGGAAATATCTACACCGCCATCTGTAGAAACATGGAAACCTCTCCACCGCTATCTGTATAAACATGGAAATATCTACACCGACATCTGTATAAACATGGAAATATCTACACCGACATCTGTATAAACATGGAAATATCTGCATCGCTATCTGTATAAACGTGGAAATATCACCACCGCAATCTGTATAAACATGGAAATATCTACACCGCAATCTGTATAAACCTGGAAATAACTACACCGCATTCTGTTTAAACATAGAAATATCTACACCGCCATTTGCATAAACATCTAGATATCTACAGTGCCATATGTATAAACATGGAAATACCAACACCGCCATCTGTATAAACATGGAAATATTAACACCGCCATCTGTATAATCATGGAAATATCCACACCGTTATCTGTATAAAAATGGAAATATCTACACCGCCAAGTGTAAAAACATGGAAATATCAACCCAGTCGTCTGTATAAACATGGAAATATCTACACCTTCATCAGTATAAACATGGAAAAACCTACAATGACATTTGTATACTCATGGAAATATCTACAGAGCCATCAGTATAAACATGGAAATATCTAGACTGCTATCTGTATAAACATGGAAATATCTACCCCGCTATCTGAATAAACATTTAAATATCTACATCGCTGTCTGCATAAACATGGAAATATCTCCACCGCTATCTGTATGAACATGGATATGTTTATAATGCTATCTGTGTAACCATGCAAATATCTACACAGGTATCTGTAAACATGGAAATATCTACACTGCTATCTTTGTAAAGATTGAAATATCTACACCGCAATCTGTGCAAAGATGGAAATATCTACACCGCTATCTGTGTAAACATGGAAATATCTACACCGCTATCTGTATAAACATGGAAAATCAACACCGCTATCTGTATAAACATGGAAATATCTGCACCGCCATCTGTATAAACATGGAAATATCTACAACGCTATCTGTACAAATATTGAAATATCTACAGCGCAATCTGTATAATCATGGAAAATCTACACCGCTATCTGTATAAACATGGAAATATCTACACAGCCATCTGTATAAACATGGAAACATCTACACCGCTGTCTGTATAAATATGGAAAAATCTATATCGCTATCTCTATAAACAAGGAAATATCCACACCAGTATCTGTATAAACATGGAAATATCTACACCGCTATCTCTGTAAACATAGAAATATCTACATCGCCATCTGTATAAACATGGAAATATCTACACCGCTATCTGTATAAATATGGAAGTATCTACATCGCTATCTGTATAAACATGGATATATCTCCACCGTAATCTGTAAAAACATTGAAATATCTACAATGCTATCTGTGTAAACATGCAAATATCTACCCAGCTATCTGTGTAAAGATGGAAATATCTACACCGCAATCGTTGCAAAGATGGAAATATCTACACCGATACCTCTGTAAACATGGAAATATCTACACCGCTATCTGTAAAACATGGAAAACCTACACCGCTATCTGTGTAAACATGGAAATAACTACACGGCCATCTGCATAAACATGGAAATATCTACACCGCTATATGTACAAATAAGGAAATATCTACATCACAATCTCTATAAACATGGAAATATCTACAATACCATCTGTATAAGCATGGAAATATCTACACCGCAATCTGTATAAACATGGAAATATATACATCGCTATCTGTATAAACATGGAAATATATCCACCGCTATCTGTATAAACATGGAAATATCTACAACGCTATCAGTGTAAACATGCAAATATTTACACAGCTATCTCTGTAAACATGGAAATATCTACAGCGATATGTGTGTAAAGTTGGAAATATCTACACCGCAATCTGTGCAAAAATGGAAATATCTACACAGCCATCTGTATAAATATGGAAATATCTACATCACTATCTCTATAAACATGGAAATATCTACACCACTATTTGTATAAACATGGAAATATCTACACCACTATCTCTAGAAACATGGAAATATCTACACTGCCATCTGTATAAACATGGAAATATCTACACCGCTATCTGCATAAACATGGAAATATCTACATCACTGTCTGTATAAACATGGAAATATCTCCACCACTATCTGTATAAACATGGAAATATCTACAATGCTATTTGCTTAAACATGCAAATATCTACACAGCTATCTGTGTAAAGATGGAAATATTTACACCGCTATCTGTGAAAAGATGGAAATATCTACACCGCAATCTGTGCAATGATGGAAATAACCACACCACGATCTCTGTAAACATGGACATATCTACACCGCTATCTGTATAAACATGTAAATATCTACACCGCCATCTGTATAAACATGGAAATAACTACACCGCCATCTGTATAAACATGGAAATATCAACACCGTCATCTGCATAAACATGGAAATATCTACACCGCTACCTGTATAAACATGGAAATATCTACACCCCTATCGGTATAAACATGGAAATATCTACACTGCTATCTGTAAAAACATGGAAATAACTACATTGCCATCTGTATAAACATGGAAATGTCTACACAGCCATCTCTATATACATGGAAATATCTACAGCGCCATGTGTACAAACATGGAAATATCTCCACCGCAATCTGTATAAACATGGAAATACCTCCACACATATCTGTATAAACATGGAAATATCTACACCCCTATCTGTATAAACATGGAAATATCTACACTGCTATCTATATAAACATGGAAACATCAACATCGGTATCTGTATAAACATGGAAATATCTACAGCGCTCTCTTTATAAACATGGAAATATCTCCACCGCTATCTGTATAAACATGGAAATATCTACAACGCTATCTCTATAAACATGGAAATATCTTCACCGCCATTTGTAAAAACATGGAAATATCTACACAGTCATCTGTATAAACATGGAAATATCTACACCTCCATCAGTACAAACATGGAAATATCTACAATGACATCTGTATACACATGGAGATATCTACAGAGCCATCAGTATAAACATGGAAATATCTCCACCGCCATCTCTATAAACATGGAAATACCTACACAGCTATCTGTATAAACATGGAAATATCTACACCGCTATCTGTATAAACATGGAAATATCTACATTGCTATCTGCATAAACATGGAAATATCTCCACCGATATCTGTATAAACATGGAAATATCTACATCGCTATCTGTGTAAACATGCAAATATCTACACAGCTATCTGTAAACACGGAAATGCCTACACTGCTATCTGTGTAAAGATGGAAATATCTACACCGCAATGTGCATAAACTTCTAAATAACTACACTGCCATCTGCATAAACATGGAAATAACTACACTGCCATCTCTAGAAACATGGAAATATCTACACCGCCATCTTTAAAAACATGGAAATATCTACACAGACATCTGTATAAACCTGGAAATATCTACACCTCCATCAGTATAAACATGCAAATATCTACAAAGCCATCTGTATACACATGGAAATATCTACAGAGCCATCTGTCTAAACATGGAAATATCTACACCGCTATCTGTATAAACATGGCAATACCTACATCGCTATCTGTATAAACATGTAAATATCTCCACCGCTATCTGTATAAACATGGAAATATCTACAATGATATCTGTGTAAACATGGAAATATCTACACAGCTATGTGTGTAAAGATGGAAATATCTACACGGCAATCGGTGCAAAGATGGAAATATCTACACCGCTATCTCTGTAAACATGGAAATATGTACACCGCTATCTGTATAAACTTGGAAATATCTACACCACCATCTGTATAAACATGTAAATAACTACACCGCCATCTGTATAAACATGGAAATATCTACACCGCCATCTGTATAAACATGGAAATATCTACCCCGCTATCTGTACAAATATGGAAATATCTACACAGCTATTTGTATAAACATGGAAATATCTACACCGCTATCTTTATAAACATGGAAATATCTACATCGCTATCTGTATAAACATGGAAATATGCCCATCGCTATCTTTTTAAATATGGAAATATCTACACCGCTATCTGTATAAACCTGGAAATAGCAACACCTCTATCTCTATAAACGTGGAAATACCTACAGCGCTATCTGTATAAACATGGAAATATCTCCACCGCTATCTGCATAAACATGGAAATAACAACTCCGCCATCTGTATAATCATGGAAATATCCACACCGTTATCTATATAAAACTGGAAATATCTACAGTGCCATTTGTAAAAACAAGGAAATATCTACACAGTCATCTGTATAAACATGGAAATATCTACACCTCCATCAGTATAAACATGGAAATATCTACACCTCCATCAGTATAAACATGGAAATATCTGCAATGCCATCTGTATATACACGGAAATATCTACAGAGCCATCAGTATAAACCTGGAAATATCTACAACGACATCTCTATAAACATGGAAATACCTACACAGCTATCTGTATAAACATGGAATTATCTACACCGCTCTCTGTATAAACATGGAAATATCTACATCGCTATCTGCATAAATATGGAAATATTTACAACGCTATCTGTGTAAACATGCAAATATCTACACAGCTATCTGTAAACATGGAAATATCTACTCCTCAATATGTGTAAAGATGGAAATATCTACACCGCAATCTGTGCAAAGATGGAAATATCTACACCGCTATCTGTGTAAACATGGAAATATCTACACCACTATCTGCATAAACATGGAAATATCTACACTGCTATGTCTATATACATGGAAATATTTACATCGTCATCTGTATAAACATGGATATATCTACAACGCTATCTGTATAAACATGGAAATATCTCCACAGCTATCTGTATAAACATAGAAATATCTACACCGCTATCTGTATAAACATGGAAATATCTACACTGCCATCTGTATAAACATGGAAATATCTATGAAGCCATCTGTATATACATGGAAATATCTACACCGCAATCGGTATAAACATGGGAATATCTCCACCGCTCTCTGTATAAACATGGAACTATCTCCACAGCTATTTGTATAAACTTGGAAATATCTACACCTCTATGTGTAAAAACATGGAAATATCACAACCGCTATCTGTATAAACATGGAAATATCTACAGCGCTATCTGTATAAACATGGAAATATCTACATCGCTATCTGTAAAACATGGAAATATCTCCGCTGCTGTCTTTATAAACATGGAAATATCTACACCGCTATCTGTATAATTCTGGAAATAATTACACAGATATGTCTTTAAAAACATGGAAATATCTACACCGCCATCTGCATAAACATCTAAATATCCACACCGCCATCTGTACAAACATGGAAATACATACACCGCCATATGTATAAAAATGGAAATATCAACACCGCCATCTGTATAATCGTGGAAATATGCACACCACTATCTGTATAAAAATGGAAATATCTACACCGCTGTCTGTATAAAAATGGAAATATCTACACCGCCATCTGTAAAAACATGGAAATATCTACACAGTCATCTGTAGAAACAAGGAAATATCTACACCTCCATCAGTATATACCTGGAAATACCTACAATGCCATCTCTATAAACATGGAAATATCTACAGAGCCATCAGTGTAAACATGGAATTATCTACACTGCCATCTCTACAAACATGGAAACCATTACACATCTATCTATATAAACTTGGAAATATCGACACCGCTATCTGTATAAACATGGAAATATCTACACCGCTATCTGTGTAAACATGGAAATATCTACACCGCTATCTGTATAAACATGGAAAATCTACACCGCTATCTGTATAAACATGGAAATATCTTCGCGGCCATCTGCATACACATGCAAATATCTAGACCGATATCTGTATAAATATGGAAATATCTATATCGCTATCTCTATAAGCATGGAAATATCTACACCACTATCTAAATAAACATGGAAATATCTACACCGCTATCTCTATAAACATGGAAATATCTACAACGCCATCTGTATAAACATGGAAATATCTACACCGCTATCTGTATAAACATGTAAATATCTACATCGCTATCTGTACAAACCTGGAAATATCTCCACCGCTATCTGCATAAACATGGAAATATCTACAAAGCTATCTGTGTAAACATGCAAATATCTACACAGCTATCTGTATAAACATGGAAATATCTACACCGATATCTGTGTAAAGATGGAAATATCTACACCGCAGTCTGTGCAAAGATGGAAATATCTACACAGCTATCTGTAAAAACATGGAAATAACTACATCGCTATCTGTATAAACATGTAAATATCTCCACCGCTATCTGTATATACTTGGAAATATATACAATGCTATCTGTGTAAACATGCAAATATCTGCACAGCTATCTGTGTAAAGATGGAAATATGTACACCGCTATCTGTGTAAAGATGGAAATATCTACAACGCAATCTGTGCAAAGATGGAAATATCTACAACGCTATCTCTGTAAACATGGAAATATCTACACCGCTATCGGTATAAATGTGGCAATACCCACACCGCTATCTGTATAAACATGGAAAACCTACACCGCTATTTGTATAAACATGGAAATATGAACACCGTTATCTGTATAAACATAGAAATTTCAACATCGCTATCTGTATAAACATGGAAATATCTACATCGCTATCTGTATAAAAATGGAAATATCTACACCGCCATTTGTAAAAACATGGAAATATCTATACAGTCATCTGTATAAACATGGAAATATCTTCACCTCCATGAGTATAAAGATGGAAATATCTACAATGCCATCTGTATACACATGGAAATATCTACAGAGCCGTCAGTATAAACATGGAAATATCTATACCGCCATCTCTATAAACCTAAAAATACCTACACAGCTATCTGTATAAAAATGGAAATATCTACACAGCTATCTGTATAAACATGGAAATATCTACACCGCTATCTGTATAAACATGGAATTATATACATTGCTATCTGCATAAACAAGGAAATATCTCCACTGCTATCTGTATAAACATGGAAATAGCTACAATGCTATCTGTGTAAACATGCAAATATCTACACAGGTATCTGTAAACATGGAAATGTCTACACCCCTATCTGTGTAAAGATGGAAATATCTACACCCCAATCTGTGCAAAGATGGAAATATGTACACCGCTATCTGTGTAAGCATGGAAATATGTAAACCGCTGTCTGTATGAACATGGAAAATCTACACCGCTATCTGTATAAACAGGGAAATATCTACACGGCCATCTGCATAAACTTGGAAATATCTACACCGCTATCTGTATAAATATGGAAATATCTACATCACAATCTCTATAAACATGGAAATATCTACACCACTATCTGTATAAACATGGAAATATCGACACCGCTATGTCTATAAACATGGAAATATCTATACCGCAATCTGTATAAACATGGAAATATGTACACCGCTATCTGTAAACATGGAAATATCTACATCGCTATCTGTATAAACATGGAAATATCTCCACCACTCTCTGTATAAACATCGAAATATCTACACCGCTATCTGTATAAACATGGAAATATCTCCACTGCCATCTGTATAAACATGGAAAAATCTACACAGCCGTCTCTATATATATGGAAATATCTACACCGCCACCTGTAAACATGGAAATATCTCCACCGCTATCTGTATAAACATGGAAATATCTACACCGCTATCTGTATAAACATGGAAATATCTACACCGCTATCTGTATAAAGATGGAAATATCAACACCGTTATCTGTGTAAACATGGAAATATCTACAACGCCATTTGCATAAACATCTAAATATATACATAGCCATCTCTATAAACATGGAAATACCTACACCGCCATCAGTATGAACATGGAAATATAAACACCGCCATATGTATAATCATGGAAATATCTACACCGCTATCTGTATTAAAATGGAAATATGGACACGGCCATCTGTAAAAACATGGAAAGAACTACACAGTCATCTGTATACACATGGAAATATCTACAGAGACATCAGTATACACATGGAAATATCTACACCGCCATCTCTATAAACATGGAAATACCTGCAGAGCTATGTGTATAAACATGTAAATGTCTACACCGCTATCTCTATAAACATGGAGATATCTACACCGCTATATGTATAAACATGGAAATATCTACATTGCTATCTGAATAAACATGGAAATATCTCCACGGCTATCTGTATAAACATGGAAATACCTACAACGCTATCTGTGTAAACATGCAAATATATACAAAGGTATCTGTAAACATGGAAATATCTACACCGCTATCTGAGTAAAGATTCAACTATCTACACCGCAATCTGTGCAAAGATGGAAATATCTACACCGCTATCTGTGTAAACATGGAAATATCTGCACCGCTATCTGTATAAACATGGAAAATCTACACTGCTATCTGTATAAACATGGAAATATCTACACGGCCATCTGCATAAACATGGAAATATCTACACCGCTATCTGTATTAATATGGAAATATCTACATAGCTACCTCTATAAACATGGAAATATCTACACCACTGTCTGTATAAACATAGAAATATCTACACCGCTCTCTGTATAAACATGGAAATATCCACACCGCCATCTGTATAAACATGGAAATATCTACACCGCTATCTGTGTAAACATGCAAATATCTACACAGCTATCTGTGTAAACATGGAAATATCTACACTGATATCTGTGCAAAGATGGAAATATCTACACCGCAGTCTGTGCAAATATGGGAATATCTACACCGCTATCTGTATAAATATGGAAATATCTACAATGCTATCTGTGTAAACTTGCAACTAACTACACAGCTGTGTGTGTAAAGATGGAAATATCTACACCGCTATCTGTGTTAAGATAGAAATATCTACACCGCAATCTGTGCAAAGATGGAAATATCTACACCGCTATCTCTGTAAACATGGAATTATCTACACCGCTATCGTATAAACACGGAAATATCTACACCGCTATCTGTATAAACAAGGAGATATCTACAACGCTATCTGTGTGAACATGCAAATATCTACACAGCTATCAGTAAACATGGAAATGGCTACACCGCTATCTGTGTAAAGATGGAAATATCTACACCGCAATCTGTGCAAAGATGGAAATATCTACACCGCTATCTGTGTAAACATGGAAATATCTACTCCGCTGTCTGTATAAACATGGAAAATCTACACCGCTATCTGTATAAACAGGGAAATATCTACACAGCCATCTGCATAAACTTGGAAATATCTACACCGCTATCTGTATAAATATGGAAATATCTACATTGCTATCTCTATAAACATAGAAATATCTACACCACTATCTGTATAAACATGGAAATATCTACACCGCTATGTCTATAAACATGGAAATATCTACACAGTCATCTGTATAAACATAAAAATATCTCCACAGCTATCAGTATGAACATGGAAATATCTCCACCGATATCTTTATAAACATGGAAATATCAACAGCACTATCTGTATAAACACAGAAATATCTACAGCGCTATGTGTATAAATATGGAAATATCTACATCGCTATCTCTATAAACATGGAAATATTTCCACCGCTATCTGTATAAACATGGAAATATCTACACCATTATCTGTATAAGCCTGGAAATAACTACACCGCTATCTCAACAAACATGGAAATATCTACACCGCCGACTGCATAAACATCTAAATATCTACAAAGCCATCTGTATAAACATGGAAATACCTACACCGCCGTCTGAATAAACATGGAAATATCCACACCACTATCTGTATAAACATGGAAATATCTACACCGCAATCTCTATAAACACAGAAATATCTACACCGCCATCTGTATAAACATGGAAATATCTACAGTGCCATCTGTATACACATGGAAATATCTACAGAGCCATCTGTATAACCATGGAAATATCTACTCCGCTATCTGTATAAACATGGAAATATCTACATCGCTATCTGTATTAACATGGAAATATCTCCACCGCTATCTGTATAAACATGGAAATATCTACACTGCCATCTGTATAAACATGGAAATATTTACACAGCCATCTCTTTATACCTGGGAATATCTACACCGCAATCTGTATAAACATGGAAATATCTATATCGGTATCGGTATAAACATGGAAATATCTACAACGCTATCTGCATGAACATGGAAAGATCTACACCGCCATCTGTATATACATGGAAATATCTACACCGCCATCTGTATAAACATGGAAATATCTACACTGCTATCTGTATAAATAAGGAAATATCTACAACTCTGTCTCTATAAACATGGAAATATCTACAACACTATCTGTTTAAACATGGAAATATCTACACCACTATGGAAATATCTACACCGCCATCTGTATAAACATGGAAATATCTACACAGTCATCTGTATAAACATGGAAATAGCTATACCATCATCTGTATAAACATGGAAATAACTTCACTGCCATCTGTGTAAGCACGGAAATATCTACACCGCTATCTGTATAAATATGGAAATATCTACATCGCTATCTCCATAAACATGGAAATATATTCACCGCTATCTGTATAAAGATGGAAATATCTACATCACTATCTCCATAAACTTGGAAATATCTTCACCGCTATCTGTATATACATGGAAATATCTTCACCGCTATCTTTATAAACATGTAAACATCTACACCGCCATCTTTATAAACATGGAAATATCTACACCGCTATCTGTATAAACATGGAAATATCTACATCGCTATCTAAATAAACATGGAAATATCTCAACCGCTATCTGTAGAAACATGGAAATATCTACAGTGATATCTCTGAAAACATGCAAATATGTACACAGCTATCTGTTTAAAGATGGAAATATCTACACCGCTATCTGTGCAAAGATGGAAATATCTACACCGCTATCTCTGTAAACATGGAAATATCTACACCGCTATCTGTATAAACATGGAAACATCTACACCGCCATCTGTATAAACATGGAAATATCTACAACGCCATCAGTATAAACATGGAAATATCTACACCGCCATCTGTATGAACATGGAAATATCTGCACTGCTATCTGTATAAAAATGGAAATATCTACACGGCTATCTGTATAAACATGGAAATATCTACACCGCTATCTGTATAAACATGGAAATATCTACTCCGCTATCTGTATAAACATTGAAATATCTACACTGCCATCTGTATAAATATGGAAATAAATAAACAGCCATCTCTATATACATGGAAATATCTATACCGTCATCTGTATAAACATGGAAATATCTCCACCGCTATCTGTATAAACATGGAAATATCAACCCCGCTATCTGTATAAACATGGAAATATCTACAGCGCTATCTGTATAAACATTGAAATATCTACATCGCTATCTATATAAACATGGAAATATCTCCACGGCTATCTGTATAAACATGGAGGTATCTACACCGCTATCTCTATAGACCTGGAAATAGCTACATCACTATCACTATAAACATGGAAATATCTACACCGCCATCTGTATAAACATGGAAATACCTACACCGCCATCTGCATAAACATGGAAATATCAACACCGCCATCTGTATAATCATGGATATATCCATACCGCTATGTTTATAATAATGGAAATATCTACACCGCCATGTGTAAAAACATGGAAATACCTAAAAAGTCATCTGTATAAACATGGAAATATCTACACCTCCCTCACTATAAACATGGAAATATCTGCACCACCGTCTCTATAAACATGGAAATACCTACACAGCTATCTGTATAAACATGGAAATAACTACACCGCTATCTGTATAAACATGGAAATATCTACACCGCTATCTGTATAAACATGGAAATATCTACACCGCCATCATTATAAACATGGAAATATCTCCACTGCTATCTGTATAAACATGGAAATATCAACACCGCCATCAGTATAATCATGGAAATATAAACACCGCTATCTGTATAAAAATGAATGTATCTACACTGCCATCTGTAAAAACATGGAAATACCTGCACAGTCATCTTTATAAATATGGAAATATCTACACCTCCATCACTATAATTATTCAAATATCTACAATGCCATCTGTATACACCTGGAAATAACTATAGAGCCATGAGTATAAACATGGAAATATCTACACCGCCATTTCTATAAACATGGAAATACTTACACAGCTATCTGTATAAACATGGAAATATCTACACTGCTATCTGTATAAACATGGAAATATCTACACCGCTATCTGTATAAACATAGAAATATCTACAACGCAATCTGTGTAAACATGCAAATATCTACACAGCTATCTGTAAACAGGGAAATATCTACACCGCAATGTAAGCAAAGATGGAAATATCTACACCGCTATCTGTGTAAACATGGCAATATCTACACCGCTATCGGTATAAATACGGAAAATCTACACCGCCATCTGTATAAACATGGAAATATGTACACGGCCATTTCCATAAACATGGAAATATCTACACCGCTATTTGTATAAATATGGAAATATCTACATTGCTATCTCTATAAACATGAAAATATCTACACCACTATCTGTGTAAACATGGAAATATCTACACCGCCATCTCTATAAACATAGAAATATCTACACCGCCATCTGAATAAACATGGAAATAACTACACCGCTATCTATATAAACATGGAAATATCTACATCGCTATCTTTATAAACATGGAAATATCTCCACCGCTATCAGTATAAACATGGAAATATCTTCAATGCTATCTGTGTAAACATGCAAATATCTACACAGCTATCTGTGCAAACATGGAAATATCTACACCGCAATCGGTGCAAAGATGGAAATATCTACACCACTATCTCTGTAAGCATGGAAATATCTACGCCGCTATCTGTATGAATATGGAAATACCTACACCATCATCTGTATAAACATGGAAATAACTACAGCGCCATCTGTATACACATGGAAATATCTACACCGCCATCTGTATAAACATGGAAATAACTCCACCGCTATCTGTACAAATCTGGAAATATCTACACCGCTATCTGTATAAACATGAAAATATCTACACCGCAATCTGTATAAACATGGAAATACCTACACCGCTGTCTGAATAAACATGGAAATATCTACACCGCTATCTGTGTAAAGATGCAAATATCTACACCGCTGTCTGTATAAACATGGAAATACCTACACCGCTATCTGCATAAACATGAAAATATCTACACCGCTATCTGTAGAAATATGGAAATATCTACACCGCTATCTGTACAAACATGGAAATATCTACACTGCTTTCTGTATAAACATGGAAAAAAACAACACCGCTATCTGTATAAACATGGAAATAACTACACAGCCATCTGTATAAACATGGAAATATCTACACAGCCATCTCTATATACATGGAAATATCTACACCGCTATCTGTATAAACATGGAAATATCTACATCGCTATCTGTATGAACATGGAAATACCTCCACCGCTATCTGAATAAACATGGAAACATCTACAATGCTATCTGTGTAAACGTGCAAATATCTACACCGATATCTGTGTAAAGATGGAAATATCTACACCGCAATCTGTGCAAAGATGGAAATATCTACACCGCTGTCTGTATAAATATGGAAATATCTACATTGCTATCTCCATAAACATGGAAATATATTCCCCGCTATCTGTATATATATGGAAATATCTACATCGCTATCTCCATAAAGACGGAAATATCTTCACCGCTACCTGTATATACATGGAAATATCTTCACCGCTATCTTTATAAACATGTAAACATCTACACCACCATCTTTATAAACATGGAAATATCTACACCGCTATCTGTATAAACATGGAAATATCTACATCGCTATCTGAATAAACATGGAAATATCTCCACCGCTATCTGTATAAACATGGAAATATCTACAATGATATCTCTGTAAACATGCAAAGATGTACACAGCTATCTGTTTAAAAATGGAAATACCTACACCGCTATCTGTGCAAAGATGGAAATATCTACACCGCTATCTCTGTAAACATGGAAATATCTACACCGCTATCTGTATAAACATGGAAACATCTACACCGCCATCTGTATAAACATGGAAATATCTACAACGCCATCAGTATAAACATGGAAATATCTACACCGCCATCTGTATGAACATGGAAATATCTACAACGCCATCAGTATAAACATGGAAATATCTACACCGCTATCTGTGTAAACATGGAAATATCTACACCGCTATCTGTATAAACATGGAAATATCTACACCGCTATCTGTATAAACATGGAAATATCTACACTGCCATCTGTATAAATATGGAAATAAATAAACAACCATCTCTATATACATGGAAATATCTATACCGTCATCTGTATAAACATGGAAATATCTCCACCGCTATCTGTATAAACATGGAAATATCAACCCCGCTATCTGTATAAACATGGAAATATCTACAGCGCTATCTGTATAAATATTGAAATGTCTATATCGCTATCTATATAAACATGGAAATATCTCCACCGCTATCTGTATAAACATGGAGGTATCTACAGCGCTATGTCTATAGACCTGCAAATAACTACACCACTATCTCTATAAACATGGAAATATCTTCACCGCCATCTGAATAAACATCTAAATATCTACACCTCCATCTGCATATACATGGAAATACCTACACCGCCATCTGTATAAACACGGAAATATCAACACCGCCATCTGTATAATCATGGAAATATCCATACGGCTATGTTTATAATAATGGAAATATCTACACCGCCATGTGTAAAAACACGGAAATACCTACAAAGTCATCTGTATAAACATGGAAATATCTACACCTCCCTCACTATAAGCATGGAAATATCTACACCACCATCTCTATAAACATGGAAATACCTACACAGCTATCTGTTTAAACATGGAAATAACTGCACCGCTATCTGTATAAACATGGAAATATCTACACCGCTATCTGTATAAACAAGGAAATATCTACACCGCCATCATTATAAACATGGAAATATCTCCACTGCTATCTGTATAAACATGGAAATATCAACACCGCCATCAGTATAATCATGGAAATATAAACACCGCTATCTGTATAAAAATGAAAATATCTACACTGCCATCTGTAAAAACATGGAAATATCTACACAGTCATCTGTATAAACATGGAAATATCTACACCTCCATCACTATAAACATTTAAATATCTACAATGCCATCTGTATACACCTGGAAATATCTATAGAGCCATCAGTATAAACATGGAAATATCTACACCGCCATTTCTATAAACATGGAAATACTTACACAGCTATCTGTATAAGCATGGAAATATCTACACTGCTATCTGTATAAACATGGAAATATCTACACCGCTATCTGTATAAAATTGGAAATATTTACATCGCTATGTGCATAAACATGGAATTATCTCCATGACTATGTGAATAAACATGGAAATGTCTACAACGCTATCTGTGTAAACATGCAAATATCTACACAGCTATCTGTAAACATGGAAATAACTACGCCGCTATCTGTGTAAAGGTGGAAATATCTACACCGCAATCTGTGCAAGCATGGAAATATCTACACTTCAATATGTGTAAACATGGATACATCTACACCGCTATCTGTATAAACATGTAAAATCTACACCGCTATCTGCATAAACATGGAAATATCTACATGGCCATGTGCATAAACATGGAAATATCTACACCGCTATCTGTATAAATATTGAAATATCTACATCGCTATCGCTATAAACATGGAAATATCTAAACCACTATCAGTATATACATGGAAATATCTACACCGCTATGTCTATAAACATGGAAATATCTACACCGCCATCTGTATATACGTGGAAATATCTACACCGCTATCTGTATAAACATGGAAATATCTACACCGCTATCTGTATAAACATGGAAATGTCTACACTACCATCCGTATAAACATGGAAATATCTACACAGCCATCTCTATATACATGGAAATATCTACAGCGCCATCTGTATAAACATGGAAATATCTCCACCGCTATCTGTATAAACATGGAAATATCTCCACCGCTATGTGTTGAAAGATGGAAATATCTACATCGCTATCTGTAAAAACATGGAACTATCAACACTGCCATCTGTATAATCATGGAAATATCCACACCACTATCTGTATAAACATGGAAATATCTCCACCGCTATCTGTATAAACATGGAAATATCTACACAGCTATCTTTAAAAACATGGAAATATCAACACCGCTATCAGTATAAAGATGGGAATATCTACAGCGCTTTCTGTAGAAACATGAAAATATCTACATCGCTATCTGTATAAACATGGAAATATCTCCACCGCTATCTGTATAAACATGCAAATATCTACACCGCTATCTTTATAAACCAGGAAATAACTACAACGCTATCACTATAAACATGGAAATATCTACACCGCCATCTGCATAAACATCTAAATATCTACACCGCCATCTGTGTAAACATGGAAATACCTACACCGACATCTGTATAAACATGGAAATATCAACACCGCCACCTGTATAATCTTGGAAATGTCCACACCGCTGTCTGTATAAACATGGAAATATCTACACCGCCATCTGTAAAAACATGGAAATATCTACACTACCATCTGTATAAACATGGAAATATCTACAAAGCCATCTCTATATACATGGAAATATCTACACCGACATCTGTATAAACATGGAAATATCTCCACCGCTATGTGTATAAACATGGAAATGTCAACACTGCCGTCTGCATACAGATGGAAATATCTACACCGCGAGCTGTATTAACATGGAAATATCTACAATGCTATCTGTATAAACATGGAAGTACCAACACCACTATCTGTAGAAACATGGAAATATTTTCAACGCTATCTGTATAAACATGGAAATAACTGCAATGCTATCTCTATAAACATGGAAATATCTACACCACAATCTCTATAAACATGGAAATATCTACACCACCATCTCTATAAACATGGAAATATCTACACTGCCTTCTGTATAGACATGCAAACATCTACTCAGCCATGAGTGTAAACATGGAAATATCTATACAGCTATCTCTATAAAAATAGAAATACCTACACCGCAATCTCTATAAACATGGAAATATCTAAACAGCCATCTCTATAAACATGGAAATATCTACACCGCCATCTCTATGAACATGAAATTATCTACACCGCCATCTCCATAAACATGGAACTCTCTACACTGCGATCTGTATAAACATGGAAATATCTACACCGCTCTCTGTTCAAACATGGAAATATCTACACTGCCTTCGGTATAAACATGGAAATATCTACATCGCGAGCTGTATAAACATGCAAATATCTACACAGCTGTCTATGTAAACATGGAAATATTTACACCGATATGTGTGTAAAGTTGGAAATATCTACACCGCAATCTCTGCAAAGATGGAAATATCTACACCGCTATCTGTATAAATATGGAAATATCTACATCACTATCTCTATAAACATGGAAATATCTACACCACTATCTGTATAAACATGGAAATATCTACACCACTATCTCTAGAAACATGGAAATATCAACACCGCCATCTGTATAAACTTGGAAATATCTACACCGATATCTGTATAAATATGGAAATATCTGCATGGCTAACTCTTTATACATGGAAATATCCACACCACTATCTGTATAAACATGGAAATATCTACACCGATATCTCTATAAACATAGAAATATCTACACCGCCATCTGTATAAACATGGAAATATCTACACTGCCATCTGAATAAACATGGAAATATCTACACCGCTATCTGTATAAACATGGAAATATCTACATTGCTATCTGTATAAACATGGAAATATCTACAATGATAACTGTGTAGACATGCAAATATCTACACAGCTATCTGTGTAAAGACGGAAATATCTACACCGCTATCTGTGTAAAGATGGAAATATATACAACGCAATCTGTATAAACTTGGAAATAGCTACAACGCCATCTGTATAAACATGAAAATAACTACACTGCCATCTGTATAAACATGGAAATATATACTCCGCCATCTGTACAAGCATGGAAATATCTAAACCGCTATCAGTGTAAATATGGAAATATCTACACCACTGTCTGCATAAACATGGAAATATCTATACCGCTATCTGTATAAACATGGAAATATCTACACAGCCATCTGTATAAACATGAAAATATCTACAAAGCCATCTCTATAAACATGGAAATATCTACACCGCCATCTGTATAAACATGGAAACCTCTCCACCGCTATCTGTATAAACATGGAAATATCTACACCGACATCTGTATAAACATGGAAATATCTACACCGACATCTGTATAAACATGGAAATATCTGCATCGCTATCTGTATAAACGTGGAAATATCACCACCGCAATCTGTATAAACATGGAAATATCTACACCGCAATCTGTAAAAACCTGGAAATAACTACACCGCAATCTCTTTAAACATAGAAATACCTACACCGCCATTTGCATAAACATCTAGATATCTACAGTGCCATATGTATAAACATGGAAATACCAACACCGCCATCTGTATAAACATGGAAATATTAACACCGCCATCTGTATAATCATGGAAATATCCACACCGTTATCTGTATAAAAATGGAAATATCTACACCGCCAAGTGTAAAAACATGGAAATATCAACCCAGTCGTCTGTATAAACATGGAAATATCTACACCTTCATCAGTATAAACATGGAAAAACCTACAATGACATTTGTATACTCATGGAAATATCTACAGAGCCATCAGTATAAACATGGAAATATCTAGACTGCTATCTGTATAAACATGGAAATATCTACCCCGCTATCTGAATAAACATTTAAATATCTACATCGCTGTCTGCATAAACATGGAAATATCTCCACCGCTATCTGTATGAACATGGATATGTTTATAATGCTATCTGTGTAACCATGCAAATATCTACACAGGTATCTGTAAACATGGAAATATCTACACTGCTATCTTTGTAAAGATTGAAATATCTACACCGCAATCTGTGCAAAGATGGAAATATCTACACCGCTATCTGTGTAAACATCGAAATATCTACACCGCTATCTGTATAAACATGGAAAATCAACACCGCTATCTGTATAAACATGGAAATATCTGCACGCCATCTGTATAAACATGGAAATATCTACAACGCTATCTGTACAAATATTGAAATATCTACAGCGCAATCTGTATAATCATGGAAAATCTACACCGCTATCTGTATAAACATGGAAATATCTACACAGCCATCTGTATAAACATGGAAACATCTACACCGCTGTCTGTATAAATATGGAAATATCTATATCGCTATCTCTATAAACAAGGAAATATCCACACCAGTATCTGTATAAACATGGAAATATCTACACCGCTATCTCTATAAACATAGAAATATCTACATCGCCATCTGTATAAACATGGAAATATCTACACCGCTATCTGTATAAATATGGAAGTATCTACATCGCTATCTGTATAAACATGGATATATCTCCACCGTAATCTGTAAAAACATTGAAATATCTACAATGCTATCTGTGTAAACATGCAAATATCTACCCAGCTATCTGTGTAAAGATGGAAATATCTACACCGCAATCGTTGCAAAGATGGAAATATCTACACCGATACCTCTGTAAACATGGAAATATCTACACCGCTATCTGTAAAACATGGAAAACCTACACCGCTATCTGTGTAAACATGGAAATAACTACACGGCCATCTGCATAAACATGGAAATATCTACACCGCTATATGTACAAATAAGGAAATATCTACATCACAATCTCTATAAACATGGAAATATCTACAATACCATCTGTATAAGCATGGAAATATCTACACCGCAATCTGTATAAACTTGGAAATATATACATCGCTATCTGTATAAACATGGAAATATATCCACCGCTATCTGTATAAACATGGAAATATCTACAACGCTATCAGTGTAAACATGCAAATATTTACACAGCTATCTCTGTAAACATGGAAATATCTACAGCGATATGTGTGTAAAGATGGAAATATCTACACCGCAATCTGTGCAAAAATGGAAATATCTACACAGCCATCTGTATAAATATGGAAATATCTACATCACTATCTCTATAAACATGGAAATATCTACACCACTATTTGTATAAACATGGAAATATCTACACCACTATCTCTAGAAACATGGAAATATCTACACTGCCATCTGTATAAACATGGAAATATCTACACCGCTATCTGCATAAACATGGAAATATCTACATCACTGTCTGTATAAACATGGAAATATCTCCACCACTATCTGTATAAACATGGAAATATCTACAATGCTATTTGTTTAAACATGCAAATATCTACACAGCTATCTGTGTAAAGATGGAAATATTTACACCGCTATCTGTGAAAAGATGGAAATATCTACACCGCAATCTGTGCAATGATGGAAATAACCACACCACGATCTCTGTAAACATGGAAATATCTACACCGCTATCTGTATAAACATGTAAATATCTACACCGCCATCTGTATAAACATGGAAATAACTACACCGCCATCTGTATAAACATGGAAATATCAACACCGTCATCTGCATAAACATGGAAATATCTACACCGCTACCTGTATAAACATGGAAATATCTACACCCCTATCGGTATAAACATGGAAATATCTACACTGCTATCTGTAAAAACATGGAAATAACTACATTGCCATCTGTATAAACATGGAAATGTCTACACAGCCATCTCTATATACATGGAAATATCTACAGCGCCATGTGTACAAACATGGAAATATCTCCACCGCAATCTGTATAAACATGGAAATACCTCCACACATATCTGTATAAACATGGAAATATCTACACCCCTATCTGTATAAACATGGAAATATCTACACTGCTATCTATATAAACATGGAAACATCAACATCGGTATCTGTATAAACATGGAAATATCTACAGCGCTCTCTTTATAAACATGGAAATATCTCCACCGCTATCTGTATAAACATGGAAATATCTACAACGCTATCTCTATAAACATGGAAATATCTTCACCGCCATTTGTAAAAACATGGAAATATCTACACAGTCATCTGTATAAACATGGAAATATCTACACCTCCATCAGTACAAACATGGAAATATCTACAATGACATCTGTATACACATGGAGATATCTACAGAGCCATCAGTATAAACATGGAAATATCTCCACCGCCATCTCTATAAACATGGAAATACCTACACAGCTATCTGTATAAACATGGAAATATCTACACCGCTATCTGTATAAACATGGAAATATCTACATTGCTATCTGCATAAACATGGAAATATCTCCACCGATATCTGTATAAACATGGAAATATCTACATCGCTATCTGTGTAAACATGCAAATATCTACACAGCTATCTGTAAACACGGAAATGCCTACACTGCTATCTGTGTAAAGATGGAAATATCTACACCGCAATGTGCATAAACTTCTAAATAACTACACTGCCATCTGCATAAACATGGAAATAACTACACTGCCATCTCTAGAAACATGGAAATATCTACACCGCCATCTTTAAAAACATGGAAATACCTACACAGACATCTGTATAAACCTGGAAATATCTACACCTCCATCAGTATAAACATGCAAATATCTACAAAGCCATCTGTATACACATGGAAATATCTACAGAGCCATCTGTCTAAACATGGAAATATCTACACCGCTATCTGTATAAACATGGCAATACCTACATCGCTATCTGTATAAACATGTAAATATCTCCACCGCTATCTGTATAAACATGGAAATATCTACAATGATATCTGTGTAAACATGGAAATATCTACACAGCTATGTGTGTAAAGATGGAAATATCTACACGGCAATCGGTGCAAAGATGGAAATATCTACACCGCTATCTCTGTAAACATGGAAATATGTACACCGCTATCTGTATAAACTTGGAAATATCTACACCACCATCTGTATAAACATGTAAATAACTACACCGCCATCTGTATAAACATGGAAATATCTACACCGCCATCTGTATAAACATGGAAATATCTACCCCGCTATCTGTACAAATATGGAAATATCTACACCGCTATTTGTATAAACATGGAAATATCTACACCGCTATCTTTATAAACATGGAAATATCTACATCGCTATCTGTATAAACATGGAAATATGCCCATCGCTATCTTTTTAAATATGGAAATATCTACACCGCTATCTGTATAAACCTGGAAATAGCAACACCGCTATCTGTATAAACGTGGAAATACCTACAGCGCTATCTGTATAAACATGGAAATATCTCCACCGCTATCTGCATAAACATGGAAATAACAACTCCGCCATCTGTATAATCATGGAAATATCCACACCGTTATCTATATAAAACTGGAAATATCTACAGTGCCATTTGTAAAAACAAGGAAAAATCTACACAGTCATCTGTATAAACATGGAAATATCTACACCTCCATCAGTATAAACATGGAAATATCTACACCTCCATCAGTATAAACATGGAAATATCTGCAATGCCATCTGTATATACACGGAAATATCTACAGAGCCATCAGTATAAACCTGGAAATATCTACAACGACATCTCTATAAACATGGAAATACCTACACAGCTATCTGTATAAACATGGAATTATCTACACCGCTCTCTGTATAAACATGGAAATATCTACATCGCTATCTGCATAAATATGGAAATATTTACAACGCTATCTGTGTAAACATGCAAATATCTACACAGCTATCTGTAAACATGGAAATATCTACTCCTCAATATGTGTAAAGATGGAAATATCTACACCGCAATCTGTGCAAAGATGGAAATATCTACACCGCTATCTGTGTAAACATGGAAATATCTACACCACTATCTGCATAAACATGGAAATATCTACACTGCTATGTCTATATACATGGAAATATTTACATCGTCATCTGTATAAACATGGATATATCTACAACGCTATCTGTATAAACATGGAAATATCTCCACAGCTATCTGTATAAACATAGAAATATCTACACCGCTATCTGTATAAACATGGAAATATCTACACTGCCATCTGTATAAACATGGAAATATCTATGAAGCCATCTGTATATACATGGAAATATCTACACCGCAATCGGTATAAACATGGGAATATCTCCACCGCTCTCTGTATAAACATGGAACTATCTCCACAGCTATTTGTATAAACTTGGAAATATCTACACCTCTATGTGTAAAAACATGGAAATATCACAACCGCTATCTGTATAAACATGGAAATATCTACAGCGCTATCTGTATAAACATGGAAATATCTACATCGCTATCTGTAAAACATGGAAATATCTCCGCTGCTGTCTTTATAAACATGGAAATATCTACACCGCTATCTGTATAATTCTGGAAATAATTACACAGATATGTCTTTAAAAACATGGAAATATCTACACCGCCATCTGCATAAACATCTAAATATCCACACCGCCATCTGTACAAACATGGAAATACATACACCGCCATATGTATAAACATGGAAATATCAACCGCCATCTGTATAATCGTGGAAATATGCACACCACTATCTGTATAAAAATGGAAATATCTACACCGCTGTCTGTATAAAAATGGAAATATCTACACCGCCATCTGTAAAAACATGGAAATATCTACACAGTCATCTGTAGAAACAAGGAAATATCTACACCTCCATCAGTATATACCTGGAAATATATACAATGCCATCTGTATAAACATGGAAATATCTACAGAGCCATCAGTGTAAACATGGAATTATCTACACTGCCATCTCTACAAACATGGAAACCATTACACAGCTATCTATATAAACTTGGAAATATCGACACCGCTATCTGTATAAACATGGAAATATCTACACCGCTATCTGTGTAAACATGGAAATATCTACACCGCTATCTGTATAAACATGGAAAATCTACACCGCTATCTGTATAAACATGGAAATATCTTCACGGCCATCTGCATACACATGCAAATATCTAGACCGATATCTGTATAAATTTGGAATTATCTATATCGCTATCTCTATAAGCATGGAAATATCTACACCACTATCTAAATAAACATGGAAATATCTACACCGCTATCTCTATAAACATGGAAATATCTACAACGCCATCTGTATAAACATGGAAATATCTACACCGCTATCTGTATAAACATGTAAATATCTACATCGCTATCTGTACAAACCTGGAAATATCTCCACCGCTATCTGCATAAACATGGAAATATCTACAAAGCTATCTGTGTAAACATGCAAATATCTACACAGCTATCTGTATAAACATGGAAATATCTACACCGATATCTGTGTAAAGATGGAAATATCTACACCGCAGTCTGTGCAAAGATGGAAATATCTACACAGCTATCTGTAAAAACATGGAAATAACTACATCGCTATCTGTATAAACATGTAAATATCTCCACCGCCATCTGTATATACTTGGAAATATATACAATGCTATCTGTGTAAACATGCAAATATCTGCACAGCTATCTGTGTAATGATGGAAATATGTACACCGCTATCTGTGTAAAGATGGAAATATCTACAACGCAATCTGTGCAAAGATGGAAATATCTACAACGCTATCTCTGTAAACATGGAAATATCTACACCGCTATCAGTATAAATGTGGCAATACCCACACCGCTATCTGTATAAACATGGAAAACCTACACCACTATTTGTATAAACATGGAAATATGAACACCATTATCTGTGTAAACATAGAAATTTCAACATCGCTATCTGTATAAACATGGAAATATCTACATCGCTATCTGTATAAAAATGGAAATATCTACACCGCCATTTGTAAAAACATGGAAATATCTATACAGTCATCTGTATAAACATGGAAATATCTTCACCTCCATGAGTATAAAGATGGAAATATCTACAATGCCATCTGTATACACATGGAAATATCTACAGAGCCATCAGTATAAACATGGAAATATCTATACCGCCATCTCTATAAACCTAAAAATACCTACACAGCTATCTGTATAAAAATGGAAATATCTACACAGCTATCTTTATAAACATGGAAATATCTACACCGCTATCTGTATAAACATGGAATTATATACATTGCTATCTGCATAAACAAGGAAATATCTCCACTGCTATCTGTATGAACATGGAAATATCTACAATGCTATCTGTGTAAACATGCAAATATCTACACAGCTATCTGTAAACACGGAAATGTCTACACCCCTATCTGTGTAAAGATGGAAATATCTACACCCCAATCTGTGCAAAGATGGAAATATGTACACCGCTATCTGTGTAAGCATGGAAATATGTAAACCGCTGTCTGTATGAACATGGAAAATCTACACCGCTATCTGTATAAACAGGGAAATATCTACACGACCATCTGCATAAACTTGGAAATATCTACACCGTTATCTGTATAAATATGGAAATATCTACATCACAATCTCTATAAACATGGAAATATCTACACCACTATCTGTATAAACATGGAAATATCTACACCGCTATGTCTATAAACATGGAAATATCTATACCGCAATCTGTATAAACATGGAAATATCTACACCGCTATCTGTAAACATGGAAATATCTACATCGCTATCTGTATAAACATGGAAATATCTCCACCACTCTCTGTATAAACATGGAAATATCTACACCGCTATCTGTATAAACATGGAAATATCTCCACTGCCATCTGTATAAACATGGAAAAATCTACACAGCCGTCTCTCTATATATGGAAATATCTACACCGCCACCTGTAAACATGGAAATATCTCCACCGCTATCTGTATAAACATGGAAATATCTACACCGCTATCTGTATAAACATGGAAATATCTACACCGCCATTTGCATAAACATCTAAATATATACATAGCCATCTCTATAAACATGGAAATACCTACACCGCCATCAGTATGAACATGGAAATATAAACACCGCCATATGTATAATCATGGAAATATCTACACCGCTATCTGTATTAAAATGGAAATATGGACACGGCCATCTGTAAAAACATGGAAAGAACTACACAGTCATCTGTATGCACATGGAAATATCTACAGAGACATCAGTATACACATGGAAATATCTACACCGCCATCTCTATAAACATGGAAATACCTGCAGAGCTATGTGTATAAACATGTAAATGTCTACACCGCTATCTCTATAAACATGGAGATATCTACACCGCTATATGTATAAACATGGAAATATCTACATTGCTATCTGAATAAACATGGAAATATCTCCACGGCTATCTGTATAAACATGGAAATACCTACAACGCTATCTGTGTAAACATGCAAATATATACAAAGGTATCTGTAAACATGGAAATATCTACACCGCTATCTGAGTAAAGATTCAACTATCTACACCGCAATCTGTGCAAAGATGGAAATATCTACACCGCTATCTGTGTAAACATGGAAATATCTGCACCGCTATCTGTATAAACATGGAAAATCTACACTGCTATCTGTATAAACATGGAAATATCTACACGGCCATCTGCATAAACATGGAAATATCTACACCGCTATCTGTATTAATATGGAAATATCTACATAGCTACCTCTATAAACATGGAAATATCTACACCACTGTCTGTATAAACATAGAAATATCTACACCGCTCTCTGTATAAACATGGAAATATCCACACCGCCATCTGTATAAACATGGAAATATCTACACCGCTATCTGTGTAAACATGCAAATATCTACACAGCTATCTGTGTAAACATGGAAATATCTACACTGATATCTGTGCAAAGATGGAAATATCTACACCGCAGTCTGTGCAAATATGGGAATATCTACACCGCTATCTGTATAAATATGGAAATATCTACAATGCTATCTGTGTAAACTTGCAACTAACTACACAGCTGTGTGTGTAAAGATGGAAATATCTACACCGCTATCTGTGTTAAGATAGAAATATCTACACCGCAATCTGTGCAAAGATGGAAATATCTACACTGCTATCTCTGTAAACATGGAATTATCTACACCGCTATCGTATAAACACGGAAATATCTACACCGCCATCTGTATAAACAAGGAGATATCTACAACGCTATCTGTGTAAACATGCAAATATCTACACAGCTATAAGTAAACATGGAAATGGCTACACCGCTATCTGTGTAAAGATGGAAATATCTACACCGCAATCTGTGCAAAGATGGAAATATCTACACCGCTATCTGTGTAAACATGGAAATATCTACTCCGCTGTCTGTATAAACATGGAAAATCTACACCGCTATCTGTATAAACAGGGAAATATCTACACAGCCATCTGCATAAACTTGGAAATATCTACACCACTATCTGTATAAATATGGAAATATCTACATAGCTATCTCTATAAACATAGAAATATCTACACCACTATCTGTATAAACATGGAAATATCTACACCGCTATGTCTATAAACATGGAAATATCTACACAGTCATCTGTATAAACATAAAAATATCTCCACAGCTATCAGTATGAACATGGAAATATCTCCACCGATATCTGTATAAACATGGAAATATCAACAGCAGTATCTGTATAAACACAGAAGTATCTACAGCGCTATCTGTATAAATATGGAAATATCTACATCGCTATCTCTATAAACATGGAAATATTTCCACCGCTATCTGTATAAACATGGAAATATCTACACCATTATCTGTATAAGCCTGGAAATAACTACACCGCTATCTCAACAAACATGGAAATATCTACACCGCCGTCTGCATAAACATCTAAATATCTACAAAGCCATCTGTATAAACATGGAAATACCTACACCGCCCTCTGAATAAACATGGAAATATCCACACCACTATCTGTATAAACATGGAAATATCTACACCGCAATCTCTATAAACACAGAAATATCTACACCGCCATCTGTATAAACATGGAAATATCTACAGTGCCATCTGTATACACATGGAAATATCTACAGAGCCATCTGTATAACCATGGAAATATCTACTCCGCTATCTGTATAAACATGGAAATATCTACATCGCTATCTGTATTAACATGGAAATATCTCCACCGCTATCTGTATAAACATGGAAATATCTACACTGCCATCTGTATAAACATGGAAATATTTACACAGCCATCTCTTTATACTTGGGAATATCTACACCGCAATCTGTATAAACATGGAAATATCTATATCGGTATCGGTATAAACATGGAAATATCTACAACGCTATCTGCATGAACATGGAAAGATCTACACCGCCATCTGTATATACATGGAAATATCTACACCGCCATCTGTATAAACATGGAAATATCTACACTGCTATCTGTATAAATAAGGAAATATCTACAACTCTGTCTCTATAAACATGGAAATATCTACAACACTATCTGTTTAAACATGGAAATATCTACACCACTATGGAAATATCTACACCACCAACTGTATAAACATGGAAATATCTACACAGTCATCTGTATAAACATGGAAATAGCTATACCATCATCTGTATAAACATGGAAATAACTTCACTGCCATCTGTGTAAGCATGGAAATATCTACACCGCTATCTGTACAAATATGGATATATCTACATCGCTATCTCCATAAACATGGAAATATATTCACCGCTATCTGTATAAAGATGGAAATATCTACATCACTATCTCCATAAACATGGAAATATCTTCACCGCTATCTGTATATACATGGAAATATCTTCACCGCTATCTTTATAAACATGTAAACATCTACACCGCCATCTTTATAAACATGGAAATATCTACACCGCTATCTGTATAAACATGGAAATATCTACATCGCTATCTAAATAAACATGGAAATATCTCAACCGCTATCTGTAGAAACATAGAAATATCTACAGTGATATCTCTGTAAACATGCAAATATGTACACAGCTATCTGTTTAAAGATGGAAATATCTACACCGCTATCTGTGCAAAGATGGAAATATCTACACCGCTATCTCTGTAAACATGGAAATATCTACACCGCTATCTGTATAAACATGGAAACATCTACACCGCCATCTGTATAAACATGGAAATATCTACAACGCCATCAGTATAAACATGGAAATATCTACACCACCGTCTGTATGAACATGGAAATATCTGCACTGCTATCTGTATAAAAATGGAAATATCTACACGGCTATCTGTATAAACATGGAAATATCTACACCGCTATCTGTATAAACATGGAAATATCTACTCCGCTATCTGTATAAACATTGAAATATCTACACTGCCATCTGTATAAATATGGAAATAAATAAACAGCCATCTCTATATACATGGAAATATCTATACCGTCATCTGTATAAACATGGAAATATCTCCACCGCTATCTGTATAAACATGGAAATATCAACCCCGCTATCTGTATAAACATGGAAATATCTACAGCGCTATCTGCATAAACATTGAAATATCTACATCGCTATCTATATAAACATGGAAATATCTCCACGGCTATCTGTATAAACATGGAGGTATCTACACCGCTATCTCTATAGACCTGGAAATAGCTACATCACTATCACTATAAACATGGAAATATCTACACCGCCATCTGAATAAACATCTAAATATCTACACCGCCATCTGTATATACACGGAAATACCTACACCGCCATCTGTATAAACACGGAAATATCAACACCGCCATCTGTATAATCATGGAAATATCCATACCGCTATGTTTATAATAATGGAAATATCTACACCGCCATGTGTAAAAACACGGAAATACCTACAAAGTCATCTGTATAAACATGGAAATATCTACACCTCCCTCACTATAAGCATGGAAATATCTACACCACCATCTCTATAAACATGGAAATACCTACACAGCTATCTGTATAAACATGGAAATAACTACACCGCTATCTGTATAAACATGGAAATATCTACCCCGCTATCTGTATAAACAAGGAAATATCTACACCGCCATCATTATAAACATGGAAATATCTCCACTGCTATCTGTATAAACATGGAAATATCAACACCGCCATCAGTATAATCATGGAAATATAAACACCGCTATCTGTATAAAAATGAAAATATCTACACTGCCATCTGTAAACACATGGAAATATCTACACAGTCATCTGTATAAACATGGAAATATCTACACCTCCATCACTATAAACATTTAAATATCTACAATGCCATCTGTATACACCTGGAAATATCTATAGAGCCATCAGTATAAACATGGAAATATCTACACCGCCATTTCTATAAACATGGAAATACTTACACAGCTATCTGTATAAGCATGGAAATATCTACACTGCTATCTGTATAAACATGGAAATATCTACACCGCTATCTGTATAAAATTGGAAATATTTACATCGCTATGTGCATAAACATGGAATTATCTCCACGACTATGTGAATAAACATGGAAATGTCTACAACGCTATCTGGGTAAACATGCAAATATCTACACAGCTATCTGTAAACATGGAAATAACTACGCCGCTATCTGTGTAAAGGTGGAAATATCTACACCGCAATCTGTGCAAGCATGGAAATATCTACACTTCAATATGTGTAAACATGGATACATCTACACCGCTATCTGTATAAACATGTAAAATCTACACCGCTATCTGCATAAACATGGAAATATCTACATGGCCATGTGCATAAACATGGAAATATCTACACCGCTATCTGTATAAATATTGAAATATCTACATCGCTATCTCTATAAACATGGAAATATCTAAACCACTATCAGTATATACATGGAAATATCTACACCGCTATGTCTATAAACATGGAAATATCTACACCGCCATCTGTATATACGCGGAAATATCTACACCGCTATCTGTATAAACATGGAAATATCTACACCGCTATCTGTATAAACATGGAAATGTCTACACTACCATCCGTATAAACATGGAAATATCTACACAGCCATCTCTATATACATGGAAATATCTACAGCGCCATCTGTATAAACATGGAAATATCTCCACCGCTATCTGTATAAACATGGAAATATCTCCACCGCTATGTGTTGAAAGATGGAAATATCTACATCGCTATCTGTAAAAACATGGAACTATCAACACTGCCATCTGTATAATCATGGAAATATCCACACCACTATCTGTATAAACATGGAAATATCTCCACCGCTATCTGTATAAACATGGAAATATCTACACAGCTATCTTTAAAAACATGGAAATATCAACACCGCTATCAGTATAAAGATGGGAATATCTACAGCGCTTTCTGTATAAACATGAAAATATCTACATCGCTATCTGTATAAACATGGAAATATCTCCACCGCTATCTGTATAAACATGCAAATATCTACACCGCTATCTTTATAAACCAGGGCATAACTACAACGCTATCTCTATAAACATGGAAATATCTACACCGCCATCTGCATAAACATCTAAATATCTACACCGCCATCTGTGTAAACATGGAAATACCTACACCGACATCTGTATAAACATGGAAATATCAACACCGCCACCTGTATAATCTTGGAAATATCCACACCGCTGTCTGTATAAACATGGAAATATCTACACCGCCATCTGTAAAAACATGGAAATATCTACACTACCATCTGTATAAACATGGAAATATCTACAAAGCCATCTCTATATACATGGAAATATCTACACCGACATCTGTATAAACATGGAAATATCTCCACCGCTATCTGTATAAACATGGAAATGTCAACACTGCCGTCTGCATACAGATGGAAATATCTACACCGCGAGCTGTATTAACATGGAAATATCTACAATGCTATCTGTATAAACATGGAAGTACCAACACCACTATCTGTAGAAACATGGAAATATTTTCAACGCTATCTGTATAAACATGGAAATAACTGCAATGCTATCTCTATAAACATGGAAATATCTACACCACAATCTCTATAAACATGGAAATATCTACACCACCATCTCTATAAACATGGAAATATCTACACTGCCTTCTGTATAGACATGCAAACATCTACTCAGCCATGAGTGTAAACATGGAAATATCTATACAGCTATCTCTATAAAAATAGAAATACCTACACCGCAATCTCTATAAACATGGAAATATCTAAACAGCCATCTCTATAAACATGGAAATATCTACACCGCCATCTCTATGAACATGAAATTATCTACACCGCCATCTCCATAAACATGGAACTCTCTACACTGCGATCTGTATAAACATGGAAATATCTACACCGCTCTCTGTTCAAACATGGAAATATCTACACTGCCTTCGGTATAAACATGGAAATATCTACATCGCAAGCTGTATAAACATGCAAATATCTACACAGCTGTCTATGTAAACATGGAAATATTTACACCGATATGTGTGTAAAGTTGGAAATATCTACACCGCAATCTCTGCAAAGATGGAAATACCTACACCGCTATCTGTATAAATATGGAAATATCTACATCACTATCTCTATAAACATGGAAATATCTACACCACTATCTGTATAAACATGGAAATATCTACACCACTATCTCTAGAAACATGGAAATATCAACACCGCCATCTGTATAAACTTGGAAATATCTACACCGATATCTGTATAAATATGGAAATATCTGCATGGCTAACTCTTTATACATGGAAATATCCACACCACTATCTGTATAAACATGGAAATATGTACACCGATATCTCTATAAACATAGAAATATCTACACCGCCATCTGTATAAACATGGAAATATCTACACTGCCATCTGAATAAACATGGAAATATCTACACCGCTATCTGTATAAACATGGAAATATCTACATTGCTATCTGTATAAACATGGAAATATCTACAATGATAACTGTGTAGACATGCAAATATCTACACAGCTATCTGTGTAAAGACGGAAATATCTACACCGCTATCTGTGTAAAGATGGAAATATATACAACGCAATCTGTATAAACTTGGAAATAGCTACAACGCCATCTGTATAAACATGAAAATAACTACACTGCCATCTGTATAAACATGGAAATATATACTCCGCCATCTGTACAAGCATGGAAATATCTAAACCGCTATCAGTGTAAATATGGAAATATCTACACCACTGTCTGCATAAACATGGAAATATCTATACCGCTATCTGTATGAACATGGAAATATCTACACAGCCATCTGTATAAACATGAAAATATCTACAAAGCCATCTCTATAAACATGGAAATATCTACACCGCCATCTGTAGAAACATGGAAACCTCTCCACCGCTATCTGTATAAACATGGAAATATCTACACCGACATCTGTATAAACATGGAAATATCTACACCGACATCTGTATAAACATGGAAATATCTGCATCGCTATCTGTATAAACGTGGAAATATCACCACCGCAATCTGTATAAACATGGAAATATCTACACCGCAATCTGTATAAACCTGGAAATAACTACACCGCATTCTGTTTAAACATAGAAATATCTACACCGCCATTTGCATAAACATCTAGATATCTACAGTGCCATATGTATAAACATGGAAATACCAACACCGCCATCTGTATAAACATGGAAATATTAACACCGCCATCTGTATAATCATGGAAATATCCACACCGTTATCTGTATAAAAATGGAAATATCTACACCGCCAAGTGTAAAAACATGGAAATATCAACCCAGTCGTCTGTATAAACATGGAAATATCTACACCTTCATCAGTATAAACATGGAAAAACCTACAATGACATTTGTATACTCATGGAAATATCTACAGAGCCATCAGTATAAACATGGAAATATCTAGACTGCTATCTGTATAAACATGGAAATATCTACCCCGCTATCTGAATAAACATTTAAATATCTACATCGCTGTCTGCATAAACATGGAAATATCTCCACCGCTATCTGTATGAACATGGATATGTTTATAATGCTATCTGTGTAACCATGCAAATATCTACACAGGTATCTGTAAACATGGAAATATCTACACTGCTATCTTTGTAAAGATTGAAATATCTACACCGCAATCTGTGCAAAGATGGAAATATCTACACCGCTATCTGTGTAAACATGGAAATATCTACACCGCTATCTGTATAAACATGGAAAATCAACACCGCTATCTGTATAAACATGGAAATATCTGCACCGCCATCTGTATAAACATGGAAATATCTACAACGCTATCTGTACAAATATTGAAATATCTACAGCGCAATCTGTATAATCATGGAAAATCTACACCGCTATCTGTATAAACATGGAAATATCTACACAGCCATCTGTATAAACATGGAAACATCTACACCGCTGTCTGTATAAATATGGAAAAATCTATATCGCTATCTCTATAAACAAGGAAATATCCACACCAGTATCTGTATAAACATGGAAATATCTACACCGCTATCTCTGTAAACATAGAAATATCTACATCGCCATCTGTATAAACATGGAAATATCTACACCGCTATCTGTATAAATATGGAAGTATCTACATCGCTATCTGTATAAACATGGATATATCTCCACCGTAATCTGTAAAAACATTGAAATATCTACAATGCTATCTGTGTAAACATGCAAATATCTACCCAGCTATCTGTGTAAAGATGGAAATATCTACACCGCAATCGTTGCAAAGATGGAAATATCTACACCGATACCTCTGTAAACATGGAAATATCTACACCGCTATCTGTAAAACATGGAAAACCTACACCGCTATCTGTGTAAACATGGAAATAACTACACGGCCATCTGCATAAACATGGAAATATCTACACCGCTATATGTACAAATAAGGAAATATCTACATCACAATCTCTATAAACATGGAAATATCTACAATACCATCTGTATAAGCATGGAAATATCTACACCGCAATCTGTATAAACATGGAAATATATACATCGCTATCTGTATAAACATGGAAATATATCCACCGCTATCTGTATAAACATGGAAATATCTACAACGCTATCAGTGTAAACATGCAAATATTTACACAGCTATCTCTGTAAACATGGAAATATCTACAGCGATATGTGTGTAAAGTTGGAAATATCTACACCGCAATCTGTGCAAAAATGGAAATATCTACACAGCCATCTGTATAAATATGGAAATATCTACATCACTATCTCTATAAACATGGAAATATCTACACCACTATTTGTATAAACATGGAAATATCTACACCACTATCTCTAGAAACATGGAAATATCTACACTGCCATCTGTATAAACATGGAAATATCTACACCGCTATCTGCATAAACATGGAAATATCTACATCACTGTCTGTATAAACATGGAAATATCTCCACCACTATCTGTATAAACATGGAAATATCTACAATGCTATTTGCTTAAACATGCAAATATCTACACAGCTATCTGTGTAAAGATGGAAATATTTACACCGCTATCTGTGAAAAGATGGAAATATCTACACCGCAATCTGTGCAATGATGGAAATAACCACACCACGATCTCTGTAAACATGGACATATCTACACCGCTATCTGTATAAACATGTAAATATCTACACCGCCATCTGTATAAACATGGAAATAACTACACCGCCATCTGTATAAACATGGAAATATCAACACCGTCATCTGCATAAACATGGAAATATCTACACCGCTACCTGTATAAACATGGAAATATCTACACCCCTATCGGTATAAACATGGAAATATCTACACTGCTATCTGTAAAAACATGGAAATAACTACATTGCCATCTGTATAAACATGGAAATGTCTACACAGCCATCTCTATATACATGGAAATATCTACAGCGCCATGTGTACAAACATGGAAATATCTCCACCGCAATCTGTATAAACATGGAAATACCTCCACACATATCTGTATAAACATGGAAATATCTACACCCCTATCTGTATAAACATGGAAATATCTACACTGCTATCTATATAAACATGGAAACATCAACATCGGTATCTGTATAAACATGGAAATATCTACAGCGCTCTCTTTATAAACATGGAAATATCTCCACCGCTATCTGTATAAACATGGAAATATCTACAACGCTATCTCTATAAACATGGAAATATCTTCACCGCCATTTGTAAAAACATGGAAATATCTACACAGTCATCTGTATAAACATGGAAATATCTACACCTCCATCAGTACAAACATGGAAATATCTACAATGACATCTGTATACACATGGAGATATCTACAGAGCCATCAGTATAAACATGGAAATATCTCCACCGCCATCTCTATAAACATGGAAATACCTACACAGCTATCTGTATAAACATGGAAATATCTACACCGCTATCTGTATAAACATGGAAATATCTACATTGCTATCTGCATAAACATGGAAATATCTCCACCGATATCTGTATAAACATGGAAATATCTACATCGCTATCTGTGTAAACATGCAAATATCTACACAGCTATCTGTAAACACGGAAATGCCTACACTGCTATCTGTGTAAAGATGGAAATATCTACACCGCAATGTGCATAAACTTCTAAATAACTACACTGCCATCTGCATAAACATGGAAATAACTACACTGCCATCTCTAGAAACATGGAAATATCTACACCGCCATCTTTAAAAACATGGAAATATCTACACAGACATCTGTATAAACCTGGAAATATCTACACCTCCATCAGTATAAACATGCAAATATCTACAAAGCCATCTGTATACACATGGAAATATCTACAGAGCCATCTGTCTAAACATGGAAATATCTACACCGCTATCTGTATAAACATGGCAATACCTACATCGCTATCTGTATAAACATGTAAATATCTCCACCGCTATCTGTATAAACATGGAAATATCTACAATGATATCTGTGTAAACATGGAAATATCTACACAGCTATGTGTGTAAAGATGGAAATATCTACACGGCAATCGGTGCAAAGATGGAAATATCTACACCGCTATCTCTGTAAACATGGAAATATGTACACCGCTATCTGTATAAACTTGGAAATATCTACACCACCATCTGTATAAACATGTAAATAACTACACCGCCATCTGTATAAACATGGAAATATCTACACCGCCATCTGTATAAACATGGAAATATCTACCCCGCTATCTGTACAAATATGGAAATATCTACACAGCTATTTGTATAAACATGGAAATATCTACACCGCTATCTTTATAAACATGGAAATATCTACATCGCTATCTGTATAAACATGGAAATATGCCCATCGCTATCTTTTTAAATATGGAAATATCTACACCGCTATCTGTATAAACCTGGAAATAGCAACACCTCTATCTCTATAAACGTGGAAATACCTACAGCGCTATCTGTATAAACATGGAAATATCTCCACCGCTATCTGCATAAACATGGAAATAACAACTCCGCCATCTGTATAATCATGGAAATATCCACACCGTTATCTATATAAAACTGGAAATATCTACAGTGCCATTTGTAAAAACAAGGAAATATCTACACAGTCATCTGTATAAACATGGAAATATCTACACCTCCATCAGTATAAACATGGAAATATCTACACCTCCATCAGTATAAACATGGAAATATCTGCAATGCCATCTGTATATACACGGAAATATCTACAGAGCCATCAGTATAAACCTGGAAATATCTACAACGACATCTCTATAAACATGGAAATACCTACACAGCTATCTGTATAAACATGGAATTATCTACACCGCTCTCTGTATAAACATGGAAATATCTACATCGCTATCTGCATAAATATGGAAATATTTACAACGCTATCTGTGTAAACATGCAAATATCTACACAGCTATCTGTAAACATGGAAATATCTACTCCTCAATATGTGTAAAGATGGAAATATCTACACCGCAATCTGTGCAAAGATGGAAATATCTACACCGCTATCTGTGTAAACATGGAAATATCTACACCACTATCTGCATAAACATGGAAATATCTACACTGCTATGTCTATATACATGGAAATATTTACATCGTCATCTGTATAAACATGGATATATCTACAACGCTATCTGTATAAACATGGAAATATCTCCACAGCTATCTGTATAAACATAGAAATATCTACACCGCTATCTGTATAAACATGGAAATATCTACACTGCCATCTGTATAAACATGGAAATATCTATGAAGCCATCTGTATATACATGGAAATATCTACACCGCAATCGGTATAAACATGGGAATATCTCCACCGCTCTCTGTATAAACATGGAACTATCTCCACAGCTATTTGTATAAACTTGGAAATATCTACACCTCTATGTGTAAAAACATGGAAATATCACAACCGCTATCTGTATAAACATGGAAATATCTACAGCGCTATCTGTATAAACATGGAAATATCTACATCGCTATCTGTAAAACATGGAAATATCTCCGCTGCTGTCTTTATAAACATGGAAATATCTACACCGCTATCTGTATAATTCTGGAAATAATTACACAGATATGTCTTTAAAAACATGGAAATATCTACACCGCCATCTGCATAAACATCTAAATATCCACACCGCCATCTGTACAAACATGGAAATACATACACCGCCATATGTATAAAAATGGAAATATCAACACCGCCATCTGTATAATCGTGGAAATATGCACACCACTATCTGTATAAAAATGGAAATATCTACACCGCTGTCTGTATAAAAATGGAAATATCTACACCGCCATCTGTAAAAACATGGAAATATCTACACAGTCATCTGTAGAAACAAGGAAATATCTACACCTCCATCAGTATATACCTGGAAATACCTACAATGCCATCTCTATAAACATGGAAATATCTACAGAGCCATCAGTGTAAACATGGAATTATCTACACTGCCATCTCTACAAACATGGAAACCATTACACATCTATCTATATAAACTTGGAAATATCGACACCGCTATCTGTATAAACATGGAAATATCTACACCGCTATCTGTGTAAACATGGAAATATCTACACCGCTATCTGTATAAACATGGAAAATCTACACCGCTATCTGTATAAACATGGAAATATCTTCGCGGCCATCTGCATACACATGCAAATATCTAGACCGATATCTGTATAAATATGGAAATATCTATATCGCTATCTCTATAAGCATGGAAATATCTACACCACTATCTAAATAAACATGGAAATATCTACACCGCTATCTCTATAAACATGGAAATATCTACAACGCCATCTGTATAAACATGGAAATATCTACACCGCTATCTGTATAAACATGTAAATATCTACATCGCTATCTGTACAAACCTGGAAATATCTCCACCGCTATCTGCATAAACATGGAAATATCTACAAAGCTATCTGTGTAAACATGCAAATATCTACACAGCTATCTGTATAAACATGGAAATATCTACACCGATATCTGTGTAAAGATGGAAATATCTACACCGCAGTCTGTGCAAAGATGGAAATATCTACACAGCTATCTGTAAAAACATGGAAATAACTACATCGCTATCTGTATAAACATGTAAATATCTCCACCGCTATCTGTATATACTTGGAAATATATACAATGCTATCTGTGTAAACATGCAAATATCTGCACAGCTATCTGTGTAAAGATGGAAATATGTACACCGCTATCTGTGTAAAGATGGAAATATCTACAACGCAATCTGTGCAAAGATGGAAATATCTACAACGCTATCTCTGTAAACATGGAAATATCTACACCGCTATCGGTATAAATGTGGCAATACCCACACCGCTATCTGTATAAACATGGAAAACCTACACCGCTATTTGTATAAACATGGAAATATGAACACCGTTATCTGTATAAACATAGAAATTTCAACATCGCTATCTGTATAAACATGGAAATATCTACATCGCTATCTGTATAAAAATGGAAATATCTACACCGCCATTTGTAAAAACATGGAAATATCTATACAGTCATCTGTATAAACATGGAAATATCTTCACCTCCATGAGTATAAAGATGGAAATATCTACAATGCCATCTGTATACACATGGAAATATCTACAGAGCCGTCAGTATAAACATGGAAATATCTATACCGCCATCTCTATAAACCTAAAAATACCTACACAGCTATCTGTATAAAAATGGAAATATCTACACAGCTATCTGTATAAACATGGAAATATCTACACCGCTATCTGTATAAACATGGAATTATATACATTGCTATCTGCATAAACAAGGAAATATCTCCACTGCTATCTGTATAAACATGGAAATAGCTACAATGCTATCTGTGTAAACATGCAAATATCTACACAGGTATCTGTAAACATGGAAATGTCTACACCCCTATCTGTGTAAAGATGGAAATATCTACACCCCAATCTGTGCAAAGATGGAAATATGTACACCGCTATCTGTGTAAGCATGGAAATATGTAAACCGCTGTCTGTATGAACATGGAAAATCTACACCGCTATCTGTATAAACAGGGAAATATCTACACGGCCATCTGCATAAACTTGGAAATATCTACACCGCTATCTGTATAAATATGGAAATATCTACATCACAATCTCTATAAACATGGAAATATCTACACCACTATCTGTATAAACATGGAAATATCTACACCGCTATGTCTATAAACATGGAAATATCTATACCGCAATCTGTATAAACATGGAAATATGTACACCGCTATCTGTAAACATGGAAATATCTACATCGCTATCTGTATAAACATGGAAATATCTCCACCACTCTCTGTATAAACATCGAAATATCTACACCGCTATCTGTATAAACATGGAAATATCTCCACTGCCATCTGTATAAACATGGAAAAATCTACACAGCCGTCTCTATATATATGGAAATATCTACACCGCCACCTGTAAACATGGAAATATCTCCACCGCTATCTGTATAAACATGGAAATATCTACACCGCTATCTGTATAAACATGGAAATATCTACACCGCTATCTGTATAAAGATGGAAATATCAACACCGTTATCTGTGTAAACATGGAAATATCTACAACGCCATTTGCATAAACATCTAAATATATACATAGCCATCTCTATAAACATGGAAATACCTACACCGCCATCAGTATGAACATGGAAATATAAACACCGCCATATGTATAATCATGGAAATATCTACACCGCTATCTGTATTAAAATGGAAATATGGACACGGCCATCTGTAAAAACATGGAAAGAACTACACAGTCATCTGTATACACATGGAAATATCTACAGAGACATCAGTATACACATGGAAATATCTACACCGCCATCTCTATAAACATGGAAATACCTGCAGAGCTATGTGTATAAACATGTAAATGTCTACACCGCTATCTCTATAAACATGGAGATATCTACACCGCTATATGTATAAACATGGAAATATCTACATTGCTATCTGAATAAACATGGAAATATCTCCACGGCTATCTGTATAAACATGGAAATACCTACAACGCTATCTGTGTAAACATGCAAATATATACAAAGGTATCTGTAAACATGGAAATATCTACACCGCTATCTGAGTAAAGATTCAACTATCTACACCGCAATCTGTGCAAAGATGGAAATATCTACACCGCTATCTGTGTAAACATGGAAATATCTGCACCGCTATCTGTATAAACATGGAAAATCTACACTGCTATCTGTATAAACATGGAAATATCTACACGGCCATCTGCATAAACATGGAAATATCTACACCGCTATCTGTATTAATATGGAAATATCTACATAGCTACCTCTATAAACATGGAAATATCTACACCACTGTCTGTATAAACATAGAAATATCTACACCGCTCTCTGTATAAACATGGAAATATCCACACCGCCATCTGTATAAACATGGAAATATCTACACCGCTATCTGTGTAAACATGCAAATATCTACACAGCTATCTGTGTAAACATGGAAATATCTACACTGATATCTGTGCAAAGATGGAAATATCTACACCGCAGTCTGTGCAAATATGGGAATATCTACACCGCTATCTGTATAAATATGGAAATATCTACAATGCTATCTGTGTAAACTTGCAACTAACTACACAGCTGTGTGTGTAAAGATGGAAATATCTACACCGCTATCTGTGTTAAGATAGAAATATCTACACCGCAATCTGTGCAAAGATGGAAATATCTACACCGCTATCTCTGTAAACATGGAATTATCTACACCGCTATCGTATAAACACGGAAATATCTACACCGCCATCTGTATAAACAAGGAGATATCTACAACGCTATCTGTGTGAACATGCAAATATCTACACAGCTATCAGTAAACATGGAAATGGCTACACCGCTATCTGTGTAAAGATGGAAATATCTACACCGCAATCTGTGCAAAGATGGAAATATCTACACCGCTATCTGTGTAAACATGGAAATATCTACTCCGCTGTCTGTATAAACATGGAAAATCTACACCGCTATCTGTATAAACAGGGAAATATCTACACAGCCATCTGCATAAACTTGGAAATATCTACACCGCTATCTGTATAAATATGGAAATATCTACATTGCTATCTCTATAAACATAGAAATATCTACACCACTATCTGTATAAACATGGAAATATCTACACCGCTATGTCTATAAACATGGAAATATCTACACAGTCATCTGTATAAACATAAAAATATCTCCACAGCTATCAGTATGAACATGGAAATATCTCCACCGATATCTTTATAAACATGGAAATATCAACAGCACTATCTGTATAAACACAGAAATATCTACAGCGCTATGTGTATAAATATGGAAATATCTACATCGCTATCTCTATAAACATGGAAATATTTCCACCGCTATCTGTATAAACATGGAAATATCTACACCATTATCTGTATAAGCCTGGAAATAACTACACCGCTATCTCAACAAACATGGAAATATCTACACCGCCGACTGCATAAACATCTAAATATCTACAAAGCCATCTGTATAAACATGGAAATACCTACACCGCCGTCTGAATAAACATGGAAATATCCACACCACTATCTGTATAAACATGGAAATATCTACACCGCAATCTCTATAAACACAGAAATATCTACACCGCCATCTGTATAAACATGGAAATATCTACAGTGCCATCTGTATACACATGGAAATATCTACAGAGCCATCTGTATAACCATGGAAATATCTACTCCGCTATCTGTATAAACATGGAAATATCTACATCGCTATCTGTATTAACATGGAAATATCTCCACCGCTATCTGTATAAACATGGAAATATCTACACTGCCATCTGTATAAACATGGAAATATTTACACAGCCATCTCTTTATACCTGGGAATATCTACACCGCAATCTGTATAAACATGGAAATATCTATATCGGTATCGGTATAAACATGGAAATATCTACAACGCTATCTGCATGAACATGGAAAGATCTACACCGCCATCTGTATATACATGGAAATATCTACACCGCCATCTGTATAAACATGGAAATATCTACACTGCTATCTGTATAAATAAGGAAATATCTACAACTCTGTCTCTATAAACATGGAAATATCTACAACACTATCTGTTTAAACATGGAAATATCTACACCACTATGGAAATATCTACACCGCCATCTGTATAAACATGGAAATATCTACACAGTCATCTGTATAAACATGGAAATAGCTATACCATCATCTGTATAAACATGGAAATAACTTCACTGCCATCTGTGTAAGCACGGAAATATCTACACCGCTATCTGTATAAATATGGAAATATCTACATCGCTATCTCCATAAACATGGAAATATATTCACCGCTATCTGTATAAAGATGGAAATATCTACATCACTATCTCCATAAACTTGGAAATATCTTCACCGCTATCTGTATATACATGGAAATATCTTCACCGCTATCTTTATAAACATGTAAACATCTACACCGCCATCTTTATAAACATGGAAATATCTACACCGCTATCTGTATAAACATGGAAATATCTACATCGCTATCTAAATAAACATGGAAATATCTCAACCGCTATCTGTAGAAACATGGAAATATCTACAGTGATATCTCTGAAAACATGCAAATATGTACACAGCTATCTGTTTAAAGATGGAAATATCTACACCGCTATCTGTGCAAAGATGGAAATATCTACACCGCTATCTCTGTAAACATGGAAATATCTACACCGCTATCTGTATAAACATGGAAACATCTACACCGCCATCTGTATAAACATGGAAATATCTACAACGCCATCAGTATAAACATGGAAATATCTACACCGCCATCTGTATGAACATGGAAATATCTGCACTGCTATCTGTATAAAAATGGAAATATCTACACGGCTATCTGTATAAACATGGAAATATCTACACCGCTATCTGTATAAACATGGAAATATCTACTCCGCTATCTGTATAAACATTGAAATATCTACACTGCCATCTGTATAAATATGGAAATAAATAAACAGCCATCTCTATATACATGGAAATATCTATACCGTCATCTGTATAAACATGGAAATATCTCCACCGCTATCTGTATAAACATGGAAATATCAACCCCGCTATCTGTATAAACATGGAAATATCTACAGCGCTATCTGTATAAACATTGAAATATCTACATCGCTATCTATATAAACATGGAAATATCTCCACGGCTATCTGTATAAACATGGAGGTATCTACACCGCTATCTCTATAGACCTGGAAATAGCTACATCACTATCACTATAAACATGGAAATATCTACACCGCCATCTGTATAAACATGGAAATACCTACACCGCCATCTGTATAAACATGGAAATATCAACACCGCCATCTGTATAATCATGGATATATCCATACCGCTATGTTTATAATAATGGAAATATCTACACCGCCATGTGTAAAAACATGGAAATACCTAAAAAGTCATCTGTATAAACATGGAAATATCTACACCTCCCTCACTATAAACATGGAAATATCTGCACCACCGTCTCTATAAACATGGAAATACCTACACAGCTATCTGTATAAACATGGAAATAACTACACCGCTATCTGTATAAACATGGAAATATCTACACCGCTATCTGTATAAACATGGAAATATCTACACCGCCATCATTATAAACATGGAAATATCTCCACTGCTATCTGTATAAACATGGAAATATCAACACCGCCATCAGTATAATCATGGAAATATAAACACCGCTATCTGTATAAAAATGAAAGTATCTACACTGCCATCTGTAAAAACATGGAAATACCTGCACAGTCATCTTTATAAATATGGAAATATCTACACCTCCATCACTATAATTATTCAAATATCTACAATGCCATCTGTATACACCTGGAAATAACTATAGAGCCATGAGTATAAACATGGAAATATCTACACCGCCATTTCTATAAACATGGAAATACTTACACAGCTATCTGTATAAACATGGAAATATCTACACTGCTATCTGTATAAACATGGAAATATCTACACCGCTATCTGTATAAACATGGAAATATCTACAACGCAATCTGTGTAAACATGCAAATATCTACACAGCTATCTGTAAACATGGAAATATCTACACCGCAATGTAAGCAAAGATGGAAATATCTACACCGCTATCTGTGTAAACATGGCAATATCTACACCGCTATCGGTATAAATACGGAAAATCTACACCGCCATCTGTATAAACATGGAAATATGTACACGGCCATTTCCATAAACATGGAAATATCTACACCGCTATTTGTATAAATATGGAAATATCTACATTGCTATCTCTATAAACATGAAAATATCTACACCACTATCTGTGTAAACATGGAAATATCTACACCGCCATCTCTATAAACATAGAAATATCTACACCGCCATCTGAATAAACATGGAAATAACTACACCGCTATCTATATAAACATGGAAATATCTACATCGCTATCTTTATAAACATGGAAATATCTCCACCGCTATCAGTATAAACATGGAAATATCTTCAATGCTATCTGTGTAAACATGCAAATATCTACACAGCTATCTGTGCAAACATGGAAATATCTACACCGCAATCGGTGCAAAGATGGAAATATCTACACCACTATCTCTGTAAGCATGGAAATATCTACGCCGCTATCTGTATGAATATGGAAATACCTACACCATCATCTGTATAAACATGGAAATAACTACAGCGCCATCTGTATACACATGGAAATATCTACACCGCCATCTGTATAAACATGGAAATAACTCCACCGCTATCTGTACAAATCTGGAAATATCTACACCGCTATCTGTATAAACATGAAAATATCTACACCGCAATCTGTATAAACATGGAAATACCTACACCGCTGTCTGAATAAACATGGAAATATCTACACCGCTATCTGTGTAAAGATGCAAATATCTACACCGCTGTCTGTATAAACATGGAAATACCTACACCGCTATCTGCATAAACATGAAAATATCTACACCGCTATCTGTACAAATATGGAAATATCTACACCGCTATCTGTACAAACATGGAAATATCTACACTGCTTTCTGTATAAACATGGAAAAAAACAACACCGCTATCTGTATAAACATGGAAATAACTACACAGCCATCTGTATAAACATGGAAATATCTACACAGCCATCTCTATATACATGGAAATATCTACACCGCTATCTGTATAAACATGGAAATATCTACATCGCTATCTGTATGAACATGGAAATACCTCCACCGCTATCTGAATAAACATGGAAACATCTACAATGCTATCTGTGTAAACGTGCAAATATCTACACCGATATCTGTGTAAAGATGGAAATATCTACACCGCAATCTGTGCAAAGATGGAAATATCTACACCGCTGTCTGTATAAATATGGAAATATCTACATTGCTATCTCCATAAACATGGAAATATATTCCCCGCTATCTGTATATATATGGAAATATCTACATCGCTATCTCCATAAAGACGGAAATATCTTCACCGCTACCTGTATATACATGGAAATATCTTCACCGCTATCTTTATAAACATGTAAACATCTACACCACCATCTTTATAAACATGGAAATATCTACACCGCTATCTGTATAAACATGGAAATATCTACATCGCTATCTGAATAAACATGGAAATATCTCCACCGCTATCTGTATAAACATGGAAATATCTACAATGATATCTCTGTAAACATGCAAAGATGTACACAGCTATCTGTTTAAAAATGGAAATACCTACACCGCTATCTGTGCAAAGATGGAAATATCTACACCGCTATCTCTGTAAACATGGAAATATCTACACCGCTATCTGTATAAACATGGAAACATCTACACCGCCATCTGTATAAACATGGAAATATCTACAACGCCATCAGTATAAACATGGAAATATCTACACCGCCATCTGTATGAACATGGAAATATCTGCACTGCTATATGTATAAAAATGGAAATATCTACACCGCTATCTGTGTAAACATGGAAATATCTACACCGCTATCTGTATAAACATGGAAATATCTACACCGCTATCTGTATAAACATGGAAATATCTACACTGCCATCTGTATAAATATGGAAATAAATAAACAACCATCTCTATATACATGGAAATATCTATACCGTCATCTGTATAAACATGGAAATATCTCCACCGCTATCTGTATAAACATGGAAATATCAACCCCGCTATCTGTATAAACATGGAAATATCTACAGCGCTATCTGTATAAATATTGAAATGTCTATATCGCTATCTATATAAACATGGAAATATCTCCACCGCTATCTGTATAAACATGGAGGTATCTACAGCGCTATGTCTATAGACCTGCAAATAACTACACCACTATCTCTATAAACATGGAAATATCTTCACCGCCATCTGAATAAACATCTAAATATCTACACCTCCATCTGCATATACATGGAAATACCTACACCGCCATCTGTATAAACACGGAAATATCAACACCGCCATCTGTATAATCATGGAAATATCCATACGGCTATGTTTATAATAATGGAAATATCTACACCGCCATGTGTAAAAACACGGAAATACCTACAAAGTCATCTGTATAAACATGGAAATATCTACACCTCCCTCACTATAAGCATGGAAATATCTACACCACCATCTCTATAAACATGGAAATACCTACACAGCTATCTGTTTAAACATGGAAATAACTGCACCGCTATCTGTATAAACATGGAAATATCTACACCGCTATCTGTATAAACAAGGAAATATCTACACCGCCATCATTATAAACATGGAAATATCTCCACTGCTATCTGTATAAACATGGAAATATCAACACCGCCATCAGTATAATCATGGAAATATAAACACCGCTATCTGTATAAAAATGAAAATATCTACACTGCCATCTGTAAAAACATGGAAATATCTACACAGTCATCTGTATAAACATGGAAATATCTACACCTCCATCACTATAAACATTTAAATATCTACAATGCCATCTGTATACACCTGGAAATATCTATAGAGCCATCAGTATAAACATGGAAATATCTACACCGCCATTTCTATAAACATGGAAATACTTACACAGCTATCTGTATAAGCATGGAAATATCTACACTGCTATCTGTATAAACATGGAAATATCTACACCGCTATCTGTATAAAATTGGAAATATTTACATCGCTATGTGCATAAACATGGAATTATCTCCATGACTATGTGAATAAACATGGAAATGTCTACAACGCTATCTGTGTAAACATGCAAATATCTACACAGCTATCTGTAAACATGGAAATAACTACGCCGCTATCTGTGTAAAGGTGGAAATATCTACACCGCAATCTGTGCAAGCATGGAAATATCTACACTTCAATATGTGTAAACATGGATACATCTACACCGCTATCTGTATAAACATGTAAAATCTACACCGCTATCTGCATAAACATGGAAATATCTACATGGCCATGTGCATAAACATGGAAATATCTACACCGCTATCTGTATAAATATTGAAATATCTACATCGCTATCGCTATAAACATGGAAATATCTAAACCACTATCAGTATATACATGGAAATATCTACACCGCTATGTCTATAAACATGGAAATATCTACACCGCCATCTGTATATACGTGGAAATATCTACACCGCTATCTGTATAAACATGGAAATATCTACACCGCTATCTGTATAAACATGGAAATGTCTACACTACCATCCGTATAAACATGGAAATATCTACACAGCCATCTCTATATACATGGAAATATCTACAGCGCCATCTGTATAAACATGGAAATATCTCCACCGCTATCTGTATAAACATGGAAATATCTCCACCGCTATGTGTTGAAAGATGGAAATATCTACATCGCTATCTGTAAAAACATGGAACTATCAACACTGCCATCTGTATAATCATGGAAATATCCACACCACTATCTGTATAAACATGGAAATATCTCCACCGCTATCTGTATAAACATGGAAATATCTACACAGCTATCTTTAAAAACATGGAAATATCAACACCGCTATCAGTATAAAGATGGGAATATCTACAGCGCTTTCTGTAGAAACATGAAAATATCTACATCGCTATCTGTATAAACATGGAAATATCTCCACCGCTATCTGTATAAACATGCAAATATCTACACCGCTATCTTTATAAACCAGGAAATAACTACAACGCTATCACTATAAACATGGAAATATCTACACCGCCATCTGCATAAACATCTAAATATCTACACCGCCATCTGTGTAAACATGGAAATACCTACACCGACATCTGTATAAACATGGAAATATCAACACCGCCACCTGTATAATCTTGGAAATGTCCACACCGCTGTCTGTATAAACATGGAAATATCTACACCGCCATCTGTAAAAACATGGAAATATCTACACTACCATCTGTATAAACATGGAAATATCTACAAAGCCATCTCTATATACATGGAAATATCTACACCGACATCTGTATAAACATGGAAATATCTCCACCGCTATGTGTATAAACATGGAAATGTCAACACTGCCGTCTGCATACAGATGGAAATATCTACACCGCGAGCTGTATTAACATGGAAATATCTACAATGCTATCTGTATAAACATGGAAGTACCAACACCACTATCTGTAGAAACATGGAAATATTTTCAACGCTATCTGTATAAACATGGAAAGAACTGCAATGCTATCTCTATAAACATGGAAATATCTACACCACAATCTCTATAAACATGGAAATATCTACACCACCATCTCTATAAACATGGAAATATCTACACTGCCTTCTGTATAGACATGCAAACATCTACTCAGCCATGAGTGTAAACATGGAAATATCTATACAGCTATCTCTATAAAAATAGAAATACCTACACCGCAATCTCTATAAACATGGAAATATCTAAACAGCCATCTCTATAAACATGGAAATATCTACACCGCCATCTCTATGAACATGAAATTATCTACACCGCCATCTCCATAAACATGGAACTCTCTACACTGCGATCTGTATAAACATGGAAATATCTACACCGCTCTCTGTTCAAACATGGAAATATCTACACTGCCTTCGGTATAAACATGGAAATATCTACATCGCGAGCTGTATAAACATGCAAATATCTACACAGCTGTCTATGTAAACATGGAAATATTTACACCGATATGTGTGTAAAGTTGGAAATATCTACACCGCAATCTCTGCAAAGATGGAAATATCTACACCGCTATCTGTATAAATATGGAAATATCTACATCACTATCTCTATAAACATGGAAATATCTACACCACTATCTGTATAAACATGGAAATATCTACACCACTATCTCTAGAAACATGGAAATATCAACACCGCCATCTGTATAAACTTGGAAATATCTACACCGATATCTGTATAAATATGGAAATATCTGCATGGCTAACTCTTTATACATGGAAATATCCACACCACTATCTGTATAAACATGGAAATATCTACACCGATATCTCTATAAACATAGAAATATCTACACCGCCATCTGTATAAACATGGAAATATCTACACTGCCATCTGAATAAACATGGAAATATCTACACCGCTATCTGTATAAACATGGAAATATCTACATTGCTATCTGTATAAACATGGAAATATCTACAATGATAACTGTGTAGACATGCAAATATCTACACAGCTATCTGTGTAAAGACGGAAATATCTACACCGCTATCTGTGTAAAGATGGAAATATATACAACGCAATCTGTATAAACTTGGAAATAGCTACAACGCCATCTGTATAAACATGAAAATAACTACACTGCCATCTGTATAAACATGGAAATATATACTCCGCCATCTGTACAAGCATGGAAATATCTAAACCGCTATCAGTGTAAATATGGAAATATCTACACCACTGTCTGCATAAACATGGAAATATCTATACCGCTATCTGTATAAACATGGAAATATCTACACAGCCATCTGTATAAACATGAAAATATCTACAAAGCCATCTCTATAAACATGGAAATATCTACACCGCCATCTGTATAAACATGGAAACCTCTCCACCGCTATCTGTATAAACATGGAAATATCTACACCGACATCTGTATAAACATGGAAATATCTACACCGACATCTGTATAAACATGGAAATATCTGCATCGCTATCTGTATAAACGTGGAAATATCACCACCGCAATCTGTATAAACATGGAAATATCTACACCGCAATCTGTAAAAACCTGGAAATAACTACACCGCAATCTCTTTAAACATAGAAATACCTACACCGCCATTTGCATAAACATCTAGATATCTACAGTGCCATATGTATAAACATGGAAATACCAACACCGCCATCTGTATAAACATGGAAATATTAACACCGCCATCTGTATAATCATGGAAATATCCACACCGTTATCTGTATAAAAATGGAAATATCTACACCGCCAAGTGTAAAAACATGGAAATATCAACCCAGTCGTCTGTATAAACATGGAAATATCTACACCTTCATCAGTATAAACATGGAAAAACCTACAATGACATTTGTATACTCATGGAAATATCTACAGAGCCATCAGTATAAACATGGAAATATCTAGACTGCTATCTGTATAAACATGGAAATATCTACCCCGCTATCTGAATAAACATTTAAATATCTACATCGCTGTCTGCATAAACATGGAAATATCTCCACCGCTATCTGTATGAACATGGATATGTTTATAATGCTATCTGTGTAACCATGCAAATATCTACACAGGTATCTGTAAACATGGAAATATCTACACTGCTATCTTTGTAAAGATTGAAATATCTACACCGCAATCTGTGTAAAGATGGAAATATCTACACCGCTATCTGTGTAAACATGGAAATATCTACACCGCTATCTGTATAAACATGGAAAATCAACACCGCTATCTGTATAAACATGGAAATATCTGCACGCCATCTGTATAAACATGGAAATATCTACAACGCTATCTGTACAAATATTGAAATATCTACAGCGCAATCTGTATAATCATGGAAAATCTACACCGCTATCTGTATAAACATGGAAATATCTACACAGCCATCTGTATAAACATGGAAACATCTACACCGCTGTCTGTATAAATATGGAAATATCTATATCGCTATCTCTATAAACAAGGAAATATCCACACCAGTATCTGTATAAACATGGAAATATCTACACCGCTATCTCTATAAACATAGAAATATCTACATCGCCATCTGTATAAACATGGAAATATCTACACCGCTATCTGTATAAATATGGAAGTATCTACATCGCTATCTGTATAAACATGGATATATCTCCACCGTAATCTGTAAAAACATTGAAATATCTACAATGCTATCTGTGTAAACATGCAAATATCTACCCAGCTATCTGTGTAAAGATGGAAATATCTACACCGCAATCGTTGCAAAGATGGAAATATCTACACCGATACCTCTGTAAACATGGAAATATCTACACCGCTATCTGTAAAACATGGAAAACCTACACCGCTATCTGTGTAAACATGGAAATAACTACACGGCCATCTGCATAAACATGGAAATATCTAAACCGCTATATGTACAAATAAGGAAATATCTACATCACAATCTCTATAAACATGGAAATATCTACAATACCATCTGTATAAGCATGGAAATATCTACACCGCAATCTGTATAAACTTGGAAATATATACATCGCTATCTGTATAAACATGGAAATATATCCACCGCTATCTGTATAAACATGGAAATATCTACAACGCTATCAGTGTAAACATGCAAATATTTACACAGCTATCTCTGTAAACATGGAAATATCTACAGCGATATGTGTGTAAAGATGGAAATATCTACACCGCAATCTGTGCAAAAATGGAAATATCTACACAGCCATCTGTATAAATATGGAAATATCTACATCACTATCTCTATAAACATGGAAATATCTACACCACTATTTGTATAAACATGGAAATATCTACACCACTATCTCTAGAAACATGGAAATATCTACACTGCCATCTGTATAAACATGGAAATATCTACACCGCTATCTGCATAAACATGGAAATATCTACATCACTGTCTGTATAAACATGGAAATATCTCCACCACTATCTGTATAAACATGGAAATATCTACAATGCTATTTGTTTAAACATGCAAATATCTACACAGCTATCTGTGTAAAGATGGAAATATTTACACCGCTATCTGTGAAAAGATGGAAATATCTACACCGCAATCTGTGCAATGATGGAAATAACCACACCACGATCTCTGTAAACATGGAAATATCTACACCGCTATCTGTATAAACATGTAAATATCTACACCGCCATCTGTATAAACATGGAAATAACTACACCGCCATCTGTATAAACATGGAAATATCAACACCGTCATCTGCATAAACATGGAAATATCTACACCGCTACCTGTATAAACATGGAAATATCTACACCCCTATCGGTATAAACATGGAAATATCTACACTGCTATCTGTAAAAACATGGAAATAACTACATTGCCATCTGTATAAACATGGAAATGTCTACACAGCCATCTCTATATACATGGAAATATCTACAGCGCCATGTGTACAAACATGGAAATATCTCCACCGCAATCTGTATAAACATGGAAATACCTCCACACATATCTGTATAAACATGGAAATATCTACACCCCTATCTGTATAAACATGGAAATATCTACACTGCTATCTATATAAACATGGAAACATCAACATCGGTATCTGTATAAACATGGAAATATCTACAGCGCTCTCTTTATAAACATGGAAATATCTCCACCGCTATCTGTATAAACATGGAAATATCTACAACGCTATCTCTATAAACATGGAAATATCTTCACCGCCATTTGTAAAAACATGGAAATATCTACACAGTCATCTGTATAAACATGGAAATATCTACACCTCCATCAGTACAAACATGGAAATATCTACAATGACATCTGTATACACATGGAGATATCTACAGAGCCATCAGTATAAACATGGAAATATCTCCACCGCCATCTCTATAAACATGGAAATACCTACACAGCTATCTGTATAAACATGGAAATATCTACACCGCTATCTGTATAAACATGGAAATATCTACATTGCTATCTGCATAAACATGGAAATATCTCCACCGATATCTGTATAAACATGGAAATATCTACATCGCTATCTGTGTAAACATGCAAATATCTACACAGCTATCTGTAAACACGGAAATGCCTACACTGCTATCTGTGTAAAGATGGAAATATCTACACCGCAATGTGCATAAACTTCTAAATAACTACACTGCCATCTGCATAAACATGGAAATAACTACACTGCCATCTCTAGAAACATGGAAATATCTACACCGCCATCTTTAAAAACATGGAAATACCTACACAGACATCTGTATAAACCTGGAAATATCTACACCTCCATCAGTATAAACATGCAAATATCTACAAAGCCATCTGTATACACATGGAAATATCTACAGAGCCATCTGTCTAAACATGGAAATATCTACACCGCTATCTGTATAAACATGGCAATACCTACATCGCTATCTGTATAAACATGTAAATATCTCCACCGCTATCTGTATAAACATGGAAATATCTACAATGATATCTGTGTAAACATGGAAATATCTACACAGCTATGTGTGTAAAGATGGAAATATCTACACGGCAATCGGTGCAAAGATGGAAATATCTACACCGCTATCTCTGTAAACATGGAAATATGTACACCGCTATCTGTATAAACTTGGAAATATCTACACCACCATCTGTATAAACATGTAAATAACTACACCGCCATCTGTATAAACATGGAAATATCTACACCGCCATCTGTATAAACATGGAAATATCTACCCCGCTATCTGTACAAATATGGAAATATCTACACCGCTATTTGTATAAACATGGAAATATCTACACCGCTATCTTTATAAACATGGAAATATCTACGTCGCTATCTGTATAAACATGGAAATATGCCCATCGCTATCTTTTTAAATATGGAAATATCTACACCGCTATCTGTATAAACCTGGAAATAGCAACACCGCTATCTGTATAAACGTGGAAATACCTACAGCGCTATCTGTATAAACATGGAAATATCTCCACCGCTATCTGCATAAACATGGAAATAACAACTCCGCCATCTGTATAATCATGGAAATATCCACACCGTTATCTATATAAAACTGGAAATATCTACAGTGCCATTTGTAAAAACAAGGAAAAATCTACACAGTCATCTGTATAAACATGGAAATATCTACACCTCCATCAGTATAAACATGGAAATATCTACACCTCCATCAGTATAAACATGGAAATATCTGCAATGCCATCTGTATATACACGGAAATATCTACAGAGCCATCAGTATAAACCTGGAAATATCTACAACGACATCTCTATAAACATGGAAATACCTACACAGCTATCTGTATAAACATGGAATTATCTACACCGCTCTCTGTATAAACATGGAAATATCTACATCGCTATCTGCATAAATATGGAAATATTTACAACGCTATCTGTGTAAACATGCAAATATCTACACAGCTATCTGTAAACATGGAAATATCTACTCCTCAATATGTGTAAAGATGGAAATATCTACACCGCAATCTGTGCAAAGATGGAAATATCTACACCGCTATCTGTGTAAACATGGAAATATCTACACCACTATCTGCATAAACATGGAAATATCTACACTGCTATGTCTATATACATGGAAATATTTACATCGTCATCTGTATAAACATGGATATATCTACAACGCTATCTGTATAAACATGGAAATATCTCCACAGCTATCTGTATAAACATAGAAATATCTACACCGCTATCTGTATAAACATGGAAATATCTACACTGCCATCTGTATAAACATGGAAATATCTATGAAGCCATCTGTATATACATGGAAATATCTACACCGCAATCGGTATAAACATGGGAATATCTACACCGCTCTCTGTATAAACATGGAACTATCTCCACAGCTATTTGTATAAACTTGGAAATATCTACACCTCTATGTGTAAAAACATGGAAATATCACAACCGCTATCTGTATAAACATGGAAATATCTACAGCGCTATCTGTATAAACATGGAAATATCTACATCGCTATCTGTAAAACATGGAAATATCTCCGCTGCTGTCTTTATAAACATGGAAATATCTACACCGCTATCTGTATAATTCTGGAAATAATTACACAGATATGTCTTTAAAAACATGGAAATATCTACACCGCCATCTGCATAAACATCTAAATATCCACACCGCCATCTGTACAAACATGGAAATACATACACCGCCATATGTATAAACATGGAAATATCAACCGCCATCTGTATAATCGTGGAAATATGCACACCACTATCTGTATAAAAATGGAAATATCTACACCGCTGTCTGTATAAAAATGGAAATATCTACACCGCCATCTGTAAAAACATGGAAATATCTACACAGTCATCTGTAGAAACAAGGAAATATCTACACCTCCATCAGTATATACCTGGAAATATATACAATGCCATCTGTATAAACATGGAAATATCTACAGAGCCATCAGTGTAAACATGGAATTATCTACACTGCCATCTCTACAAACATGGAAACCATTACACAGCTATCTATATAAACTTGGAAATATCGACACCGCTATCTGTATAAACATGGAAATATCTACACCGCTATCTGTGTAAACATGGAAATATCTACACCGCTATCTGTATAAACATGGAAAATCTACACCGCTATCTGTATAAACATGGAAATATCTTCACGGCCATCTGCATACACATGCAAATATCTAGACCGATATCTGTATAAATTTGGAATTATCTATATCGCTATCTCTATAAGCATGGAAATATCTACACCACTATCTAAATAAACATGGAAATATCTACACCGCTATCTCTATAAACATGGAAATATCTACAACGCCATCTGTATAAACATGGAAATATCTACACCGCTATCTGTATAAACATGTAAATATCTACATCGCTATCTGTACAAACCTGGAAATATCTCCACCGCTATCTGCATAAACATGGAAATATCTACAAAGCTATCTGTGTAAACATGCAAATATCTACACAGCTATCTGTATAAACATGGAAATATCTACACCGATATCTGTGTAAAGATGGAAATATCTACACCGCAGTCTGTGCAAAGATGGAAATATCTACACAGCTATCTGTAAAAACTTGGAAATAACTACATCGCTATCTGTATAAACATGTAAATATCTCCACCGCCATCTGTATATACTTGGAAATATATACAATGCTATCTGTGTAAACATGCAAATATCTGCACAGCTATCTGTGTAATGATGGAAATATGTACACCGCTATCTGTGTAAAGATGGAAATATCTACAACGCAATCTGTGCAAAGATGGAAATATCTACAACGCTATCTCTGTAAACATGGAAATATCTACACCGCTATCAGTATAAATGTGGCAATACCCACACCGCTATCTGTATAAACATGGAAAACCTACACCACTATTTGTATAAACATGGAAATATGAACACCATTATCTGTGTAAACATAGAAATTTCAACATCGCTATCTGTATAAACATGGAAATATCTACATCGCTATCTGTATAAAAATGGAAATATCTACACCGCCATTTGTAAAAACATGGAAATATCTATACAGTCATCTGTATAAACATGGAAATATCTTCACCTCCATGAGTATAAAGATGGAAATATCTACAATGCCATCTGTATACACATGGAAATATCTACAGAGCCATCAGTATAAACATGGAAATATCTATACCGCCATCTCTATAAACCTAAAAATACCTACACAGCTATCTGTATAAAAATGGAAATATCTACACAGCTATCTTTATAAACATGGAAATATCTACACCGCTATCTGTATAAACATGGAATTATATACATTGCTATCTGCATAAACAAGGAAATATCTCCACTGCTATCTGTATGAACATGGAAATATCTACAATGCTATCTGTGTAAACATGCAAATATCTACACAGCTATCTGTAAACACGGAAATGTCTACACCCCTATCTGTGTAAAGATGGAAATATCTACACCCCAATCTGTGCAAAGATGGAAATATGTACACCGCTATCTGTGTAAGCATGGAAATATGTAAACCGCTGTCTGTATGAACATGGAAAATCTACACCGCTATCTGTATAAACAGGGAAATATCTACACGACCATCTGCATAAACTTGGAAATATCTACACCGTTATCTGTATAAATATGGAAATATCTACATCACAATCTCTATAAACATGGAAATATCTACACCACTATCTGTATAAACATGGAAATATCTACACCGCTATGTCTATAAACATGGAAATATCTATACCGCAATCTGTATAAACATGGAAATATCTACACCGCTATCTGTAAACATGGAAATATCTACATCGCTATCTGTATAAACATGGAAATATCTCCACCACTCTCTGTATAAACATGGAAATATCTACACCGCTATCTGTATAAACATGGAAATATCTCCACTGCCATCTGTATAAACATGGAAAAATCTACACAGCCGTCTCTCTATATATGGAAATATCTACACCGCCACCTGTAAACATGGAAATATCTCCACCGCTATCTGTATAAACATGGAAATATCTACACCGCTATCTGTATAAACATGGAAATATCTACACCGCCATTTGCATAAACATCTAAATATATACATAGCCATCTCTATAAACATGGAAATACCTACACCGCCATCAGTATGAACATGGAAATATAAACACCGCCATATGTATAATCATGGAAATATCTACACCGCTATCTGTATTAAAATGGAAATATGGACACGGCCATCTGTAAAAACATGGAAAGAACTACACAGTCATCTGTATGCACATGGAAATATCTACAGAGACATCAGTATACACATGGAAATATCTACACCGCCATCTCTATAAACATGGAAATACCTGCAGAGCTATGTGTATAAACATGTAAATGTCTACACCGCTATCTCTATAAACATGGAGATATCTACACCGCTATATGTATAAACATGGAAATATCTACATTGCTATCTGAATAAACATGGAAATATCTCCACGGCTATCTGTATAAACATGGAAATACCTACAACGCTATCTGTGTAAACATGCAAATATATACAAAGGTATCTGTAAACATGGAAATATCTACACCGCTATCTGAGTAAAGATTCAACTATCTACACCGCAATCTGTGCAAAGATGGAAATATCTACACCGCTATCTGTGTAAACATGGAAATATCTGCACCGCTATCTGTATAAACATGGAAAATCTACACTGCTATCTGTATAAACATGGAAATATCTACACGGCCATCTGCATAAACATGGAAATATCTACACCGCTATCTGTATTAATATGGAAATATCTACATAGCTACCTCTATAAACATGGAAATATCTACACCACTGTCTGTATAAACATAGAAATATCTACACCGCTCTCTGTATAAACATGGAAATATCCACACCGCCATCTGTATAAACATGGAAATATCTACACCGCTATCTGTGTAAACATGCAAATATCTACACAGCTATCTGTGTAAACATGGAAATATCTACACTGATATCTGTGCAAAGATGGAAATATCTACACCGCAGTCTGTGCAAATATGGGAATATCTACACCGCTATCTGTATAAATATGGAAATATCTACAATGCTATCTGTGTAAACTTGCAACTAACTACACAGCTGTGTGTGTAAAGATGGAAATATCTACACCGCTATCTGTGTTAAGATAGAAATATCTACACCGCAATCTGTGCAAAGATGGAAATATCTACACTGCTATCTCTGTAAACATGGAATTATCTACACCGCTATCGTATAAACACGGAAATATCTACACCGCCATCTGTATAAACAAGGAGATATCTACAACGCTATCTGTGTAAACATGCAAATATCTACACAGCTATAAGTAAACATGGAAATGGCTACACCGCTATCTGTGTAAAGATGGAAATATCTACACCGCAATCTGTGCAAAGATGGAAATATCTACACCGCTATCTGTGTAAACATGGAAATATCTACTCCGCTGTCTGTATAAACATGGAAAATCTACACCGCTATCTGTATAAACAGGGAAATATCTACACAGCCATCTGCATAAACTTGGAAATATCTACACCACTATCTGTATAAATATGGAAATATCTACATAGCTATCTCTATAAACATAGAAATATCTACACCACTATCTGTATAAACATGGAAATATCTACACCGCTATGTCTATAAACATGGAAATATCTACACAGTCATCTGTATAAACATAAAAATATCTCCACAGCTATCAGTATGAACATGGAAATATCTCCACCGATATCTGTATAAACATGGAAATATCAACAGCAGTATCTGTATAAACACAGAAGTATCTACAGCGCTATCTGTATAAATATGGAAATATCTACATCGCTATCTCTATAAACATGGAAATATTTCCACCGCTATCTGTATAAACATGGAAATATCTACACCATTATCTGTATAAGCCTGGAAATAACTACACCGCTATCTCAACAAACATGGAAATATCTACACCGCCGTCTGCATAAACATCTAAATATCTACAAAGCCATCTGTATAAACATGGAAATACCTACACCGCCCTCTGAATAAACATGGAAATATCCACACCACTATCTGTATAAACATGGAAATATCTACACCGCAATCTCTATAAACACAGAAATATCTACACCGCCATCTGTATAAACATGGAAATATCTACAGTGCCATCTGTATACACATGGAAATATCTACAGAGCCATCTGTATAACCATGGAAATATCTACTCCGCTATCTGTATAAACATGGAAATATCTACATCGCTATCTGTATTAACATGGAAATATCTCCACCGCTATCTGTATAAACATGGAAATATCTACACTGCCATCTGTATAAACATGGAAATATTTACACAGCCATCTCTTTATACTTGGGAATATCTACACCGCAATCTGTATAAACATGGAAATATCTATATCGGTATCGGTATAAACATGGAAATATCTACAACGCTATCTGCATGAACATGGAAAGATCTACACCGCCATCTGTATATACATGGAAATATCTACACCGCCATCTGTATAAACATGGAAATATCTACACTGCTATCTGTATAAATAAGGAAATATCTACAACTCTGTCTCTATAAACATGGAAATATCTACAACACTATCTGTTTAAACATGGAAATATCTACACCACTATGGAAATATCTACACCACCAACTGTATAAACATGGAAATATCTACACAGTCATCTGTATAAACATGGAAATAGCTATACCATCATCTGTATAAACATGGAAATAACTTCACTGCCATCTGTGTAAGCATGGAAATATCTACACCGCTATCTGTACAAATATGGATATATCTACATCGCTATCTCCATAAACATGGAAATATATTCACCGCTATCTGTATAAAGATGGAAATATCTACATCACTATCTCCATAAACATGGAAATATCTTCACCGCTATCTGTATATACATGGAAATATCTTCACCGCTATCTTTATAAACATGTAAACATCTACACCGCCATCTTTATAAACATGGAAATATCTACACCGCTATCTGTATAAACATGGAAATATCTACATCGCTATCTAAATAAACATGGAAATATCTCAACCGCTATCTGTAGAAACATAGAAATATCTACAGTGATATCTCTGTAAACATGCAAATATGTACACAGCTATCTGTTTAAAGATGGAAATATCTACACCGCTATCTGTGCAAAGATGGAAATATCTACACCGCTATCTCTGTAAACATGGAAATATCTACACCGCTATCTGTATAAACATGGAAACATCTACACCGCCATCTGTATAAACATGGAAATATCTACAACGCCATCAGTATAAACATGGAAATATCTACACCACCGTCTGTATGAACATGGAAATATCTGCACTGCTATCTGTATAAAAATGGAAATATCTACACGGCTATCTGTATAAACATGGAAATATCTACACCGCTATCTGTATAAACATGGAAATATCTACTCCGCTATCTGTATAAACATTGAAATATCTACACTGCCATCTGTATAAATATGGAAATAAATAAACAGCCATCTCTATATACATGGAAATATCTATACCGTCATCTGTATAAACATGGAAATATCTCCACCGCTATCTGTATAAACATGGAAATATCAACCCCGCTATCTGTATAAACATGGAAATATCTACAGCGCTATCTGCATAAACATTGAAATATCTACATCGCTATCTATATAAACATGGAAATATCTCCACGGCTATCTGTATAAACATGGAGGTATCTACACCGCTATCTCTATAGACCTGGAAATAGCTACATCACTATCACTATAAACATGGAAATATCTACACCGCCATCTGAATAAACATCTAAATATCTACACCGCCATCTGTATATACACGGAAATACCTACACCGCCATCTGTATAAACACGGAAATATCAACACCGCCATCTGTATAATCATGGAAATATCCATACCGCTATGTTTATAATAATGGAAATATCTACACCGCCATGTGTAAAAACACGGAAATACCTACAAAGTCATCTGTATAAACATGGAAATATCTACACCTCCCTCACTATAAGCATGGAAATATCTACACCACCATCTCTATAAACATGGAAATACCTACACAGCTATCTGTATAAACATGGAAATAACTACACCGCTATCTGTATAAACATGGAAATATCTACCCCGCTATCTGTATAAACAAGGAAATATCTACACCGCCATCATTATAAACATGGAAATATCTCCACTGCTATCTGTATAAACATGGAAATATCAACACCGCCATCAGTATAATCATGGAAATATAAACACCGCTATCTGTATAAAAATGAAAATATCTACACTGCCATCTGTAAACACATGGAAATATCTACACAGTCATCTGTATAAACATGGAAATATCTACACCTCCATCACTATAAACATTTAAATATCTACAATGCCATCTGTATACACCTGGAAATATCTATAGAGCCATCAGTATAAACATGGAAATATCTACACCGCCATTTCTATAAACATGGAAATACTTACACAGCTATCTGTATAAGCATGGAAATATCTACACTGCTATCTGTATAAACATGGAAATATCTACACCGCTATCTGTATAAAATTGGAAATATTTACATCGCTATGTGCATAAACATGGAATTATCTCCACGACTATGTGAATAAACATGGAAATGTCTACAACGCTATCTGGGTAAACATGCAAATATCTACACAGCTATCTGTAAACATGGAAATAACTACGCCGCTATCTGTGTAAAGGTGGAAATATCTACACCGCAATCTGTGCAAGCATGGAAATATCTGCACTTCAATATGTGTAAACATGGATACATCTACACCGCTATCTGTATAAACATGTAAAATCTACACCGCTATCTGCATAAACATGGAAATATCTACATGGCCATGTGCATAAACATGGAAATATCTACACCGCTATCTGTATAAATATTGAAATATCTACATCGCTATCTCTATAAACATGGAAATATCTAAACCACTATCAGTATATACATGGAAATATCTACACCGCTATGTCTATAAACATGGAAATATTTACACCGCCATCTGTATATACGCGGAAATATCTACACCGCTATCTGTATAAACATGGAAATATCTACACCGCTATCTGTATAAACATGGAAATGTCTACACTACCATCCGTATAAACATGGAAATATCTACACAGCCATCTCTATATACATGGAAATATCTACAGCGCCATCTGTATAAACATGGAAATATCTCCACCGCTATCTGTATAAACATGGAAATATCTCCACCGCTATGTGTTGAAAGATGGAAATATCTACATCGCTATCTGTAAAAACATGGAACTATCAACACTGCCATCTGTATAATCATGGAAATATCCACACCACTATCTGTATAAACATGGAAATATCTCCACCGCTATCTGTATAAACATGGAAATATCTACACAGCTATCTTTAAAAACATGGAAATATCAACACCGCTATCAGTATAAAGATGGGAATATCTACAGCGCTTTCTGTAGAAACATGAAAATATCTACATCGCTATCTGTATAAACATGGAAATATCTCCACCGCTATCTGTATAAACATGCAAATATCTACACCGCTATCTTTATAAACCAGGGCATAACTACAACGCTATCTCTATAAACATGGAAATATCTACACCGCCATCTGCATAAACATCTAAATATCTACACCGCCATCTGTGTAAACATGGAAATACCTACACCGACATCTGTATAAACATGGAAATATCAACACCGCCACCTGTATAATCTTGGAAATATCCACACCGCTGTCTGTATAAACATGGAAATATCTACACCGCCATCTGTAAAAACATGGAAATATCTACACTACCATCTGTATAAACATGGAAATATCTACAAAGCCATCTCTATATACATGGAAATATCTACACCGACATCTGTATAAACATGGAAATATCTCCACCGCTATCTGTATAAACATGGAAATGTCAACACTGCCGTCTGCATACAGATGGAAATATCTACACCGCGAGCTGTATTAACATGGAAATATCTACAATGCTATCTGTATAAACATGGAAGTACCAACACCACTATCTGTAGAAACATGGAAATATTTTCAACGCTATCTGTATAAACATGGAAATAACTGCAATGCTATCTCTATAAACATGGAAATATCTACACCACAATCTCTATAAACATGGAAATATCTACACCACCATCTCTATAAACATGGAAATATCTACACTGCCTTCTGTATAGACATGCAAACATCTACTCAGCCATGAGTGTAAACATGGAAATATCTATACAGCTATCTCTATAAAAATAGAAATACCTACACCGCAATCTCTATAAACATGGAAATATCTAAACAGCCATCTCTATAAACATGGAAATATCTACACCGCCATCTCTATGAACATGAAATTATCTACACCGCCATCTCCATAAACATGGAACTCTCTACACTGCGATCTGTATAAACATGGAAATATCTACACCGCTCTCTGTTCAAACATGGAAATATCTACACTGCCTTCGGTATAAACATGGAAATATCTACATCGCAAGCTGTATAAACATGCAAATATCTACACAGCTGTCTATGTAAACATGGAAATATTTACACCGATATGTGTGTAAAGTTGGAAATATCTACACCGCAATCTCTGCAAAGATGGAAATACCTACACCGCTATCTGTATAAATATGGAAATATCTACATCACTATCTCTATAAACATGGAAATATCTACACCACTATCTGTATAAACATGGAAATATCTACACCACTATCTCTAGAAACATGGAAATATCAACACCGCCATCTGTATAAACTTGGAAATATCTACACCGATATCTGTATAAATATGGAAATATCTGCATGGCTAACTCTTTATACATGGAAATATCCACACCACTATCTGTATAAACATGGAAATATCTACACCGATATCTCTATAAACATAGAAATATCTACACCGCCATCTGTATAAACATGGAAATATCTACACTGCCATCTGAATAAACATGGAAATATCTACACCGCTATCTGTATAAACATGGAAATATCTACATTGCTATCTGTATAAACATGGAAATATCTACAATGATAACTGTGTAGACATGCAAATATCTACACAGCTATCTGTGTAAAGACGGAAATATCTACACCGCTATCTGTGTAAAGATGGAAATATATACAACGCAATCTGTATAAACTTGGAAATAGCTACAACGCCATCTGTATAAACATGAAAATAACTACACTGCCATGTGTATAAACATGGAAATATATACTCCGCCATCTGTACAAGCATGGAAATATCTAAACCGCTATCAGTGTAAATATGGAAATATCTACACCACTGTCTGCATAAACATGGAAATATCTATACCGCTATCTGTATGAACATGGAAATATCTACACAGCCATCTGTATAAACATGAAAATATCTACAAAGCCATCTCTATAAACATGGAAATATCTACACCGCCATCTGTAGAAACATGGAAACCTCTCCACCGCTATCTGTATAAACATGGAAATATCTACACCGACATCTGTATAAACATGGAAATATCTACACCGACATCTGTATAAACATGGAAATATCTGCATCGCTATCTGTATAAACGTGGAAATATCACCACCGCAATCTGTATAAACATGGAAATATCTACACCGCAATCTGTATAAACCTGGAAATAACTACACCGCATTCTGTTTAAACATAGAAATATCTACACCGCCATTTGCATAAACATCTAGATATCTACAGTGCCATATGTATAAACATGGAAATACCAACACCGCCATCTGTATAAACATGGAAATATTAACACCGCCATCTGTATAATCATGGAAATATCCACACCGTTATCTGTATAAAAATGGAAATATCTACACCGCCAAGTGTAAAAACATGGAAATATCAACCCAGTCGTCTGTATAAACATGGAAATATCTACACCTTCATCAGTATAAACATGGAAAAACCTACAATGACATTTGTATACTCATGGAAATATCTACAGAGCCATCAGTATAAACATGGAAATATCTAGACTGCTATCTGTATAAACATGGAAATATCTACCCCGCTATCTGAATAAACATTTAAATATCTACATCGCTGTCTGCATAAACATGGAAATATCTCCACCGCTATCTGTATGAACATGGATATGTTTATAATGCTATCTGTGTAACCATGCAAATATCTACACAGGTATCTGTAAACATGGAAATATCTACACTGCTATCTTTGTAAAGATTGAAATATCTACACCGCAATCTGTGCAAAGATGGAAATATCTACACCGCTATCTGTGTAAACATGGAAATATCTACACCGCTATCTGTATAAACATGGAAAATCAACACCGCTATCTGTATAAACATGGAAATATCTGCACCGCCATCTGTATAAACATGGAAATATCTACAACGCTATCTGTACAAATATTGAAATATCTACAGCGCAATCTGTATAATCATGGAAAATCTACACCGCTATCTGTATAAACATGGAAATATCTACACAGCCATCTGTATAAACATGGAAACATCTACACCGCTGTCTGTATAAATATGGAAAAATCTATATCGCTATCTCTATAAACAAGGAAATATCCACACCAGTATCTGTATAAACATGGAAATATCTACACCGCTATCTCTGTAAACATAGAAATATCTACATCGCCATCTGTATAAACATGGAAATATCTACACCGCTATCTGTATAAATATGGAAGTATCTACATCGCTATCTGTATAAACATGGATATATCTCCACCGTAATCTGTAAAAACATTGAAATATCTACAATGCTATCTGTGTAAACATGCAAATATCTACCCAGCTATCTGTGTAAAGATGGAAATATCTACACCGCAATCGTTGCAAAGATGGAAATATCTACACCGATACCTCTGTAAACATGGAAATATCTACACCGCTATCTGTAAAACATGGAAAACCTACACCGCTATCTGTGTAAACATGGAAATAACTACACGGCCATCTGCATAAACATGGAAATATCTACACCGCTATATGTACAAATAAGGAAATATCTACATCACAATCTCTATAAACATGGAAATATCTACAATACCATCTGTATAAGCATGGAAATATCTACACCGCAATCTGTATAAACATGGAAATATATACATCGCTATCTGTATAAACATGGAAATATATCCACCGCTATCTGTATAAACATGGAAATATCTACAACGCTATCAGTGTAAACATGCAAATATTTACACAGCTATCTCTGTAAACATGGAAATATCTACAGCGATATGTGTGTAAAGTTGGAAATATCTACACCGCAATCTGTGCAAAAATGGAAATATCTACACAGCCATCTGTATAAATATGGAAATATCTACATCACTATCTCTATAAACATGGAAATATCTACACCACTATTTGTATAAACATGGAAATATCTACACCACTATCTCTAGAAACATGGAAATATCTACACTGCCATCTGTATAAACATGGAAATATCTACACCGCTATCTGCATAAACATGGAAATATCTACATCACTGTCTGTATAAACATGGAAATATCTCCACCACTATCTGTATAAACATGGAAATATCTACAATGCTATTTGCTTAAACATGCAAATATCTACACAGCTATCTGTGTAAAGATGGAAATATTTACACCGCTATCTGTGAAAAGATGGAAATATCTACACCGCAATCTGTGCAATGATGGAAATAACCACACCACGATCTCTGTAAACATGGACATATCTACACCGCTATCTGTATAAACATGTAAATATCTACACCGCCATCTGTATAAACATGGAAATAACTACACCGCCATCTGTATAAACATGGAAATATCAACACCGTCATCTGCATAAACATGGAAATATCTACACCGCTACCTGTATAAACATGGAAATATCTACACCCCTATCGGTATAAACATGGAAATATCTACACTGCTATCTGTAAAAACATGGAAATAACTACATTGCCATCTGTATAAACATGGAAATGTCTACACAGCCATCTCTATATACATGGAAATATCTACAGCGCCATGTGTACAAACATGGAAATATCTCCACCGCAATCTGTATAAACATGGAAATACCTCCACACATATCTGTATAAACATGGAAATATCTACACCCCTATCTGTATAAACATGGAAATATCTACACTGCTATCTATATAAACATGGAAACATCAACATCGGTATCTGTATAAACATGGAAATATCTACAGCGCTCTCTTTATAAACATGGAAATATCTCCACCGCTATCTGTATAAACATGGAAATATCTACAACGCTATCTCTATAAACATGGAAATATCTTCACCGCCATTTGTAAAAACATGGAAATATCTACACAGTCATCTGTATAAACATGGAAATATCTACACCTCCATCAGTACAAACATGGAAATATCTACAATGACATCTGTATACACATGGAGATATCTACAGAGCCATCAGTATAAACATGGAAATATCTCCACCGCCATCTCTATAAACATGGAAATACCTACACAGCTATCTGTATAAACATGGAAATATCTACACCGCTATCTGTATAAACATGGAAATATCTACATTGCTATCTGCATAAACATGGAAATATCTCCACCGATATCTGTATAAACATGGAAATATCTACATCGCTATCTGTGTAAACATGCAAATATCTACACAGCTATCTGTAAACACGGAAATGCCTACACTGCTATCTGTGTAAAGATGGAAATATCTACACCGCAATGTGCATAAACTTCTAAATAACTACACTGCCATCTGCATAAACATGGAAATAACTACACTGCCATCTCTAGAAACATGGAAATATCTACACCGCCATCTTTAAAAACATGGAAATATCTACACAGACATCTGTATAAACCTGGAAATATCTACACCTCCATCAGTATAAACATGCAAATATCTACAAAGCCATCTGTATACACATGGAAATATCTACAGAGCCATCTGTCTAAACATGGAAATATCTACACCGCTATCTGTATAAACATGGCAATACCTACATCGCTATCTGTATAAACATGTAAATATCTCCACCGCTATCTGTATAAACATGGAAATATCTACAATGATATCTGTGTAAACATGGAAATATCTACACAGCTATGTGTGTAAAGATGGAAATATCTACACGGCAATCGGTGCAAAGATGGAAATATCTACACCGCTATCTCTGTAAACATGGAAATATGTACACCGCTATCTGTATAAACTTGGAAATATCTACACCACCATCTGTATAAACATGTAAATAACTACACCGCCATCTGTATAAACATGGAAATATCTACACCGCCATCTGTATAAACATGGAAATATCTACCCCGCTATCTGTACAAATATGGAAATATCTACACAGCTATTTGTATAAACATGGAAATATCTACACCGCTATCTTTATAAACATGGAAATATCTACATCGCTATCTGTATAAACATGGAAATATGCCCATCGCTATCTTTTTAAATATGGAAATATCTACACCGCTATCTGTATAAACCTGGAAATAGCAACACCTCTATCTCTATAAACGTGGAAATACCTACAGCGCTATCTGTATAAACATGGAAATATCTCCACCGCTATCTGCATAAACATGGAAATAACAACTCCGCCATCTGTATAATCATGGAAATATCCACACCGTTATCTATATAAAACTGGAAATATCTACAGTGCCATTTGTAAAAACAAGGAAATATCTACACAGTCATCTGTATAAACATGGAAATATCTACACCTCCATCAGTATAAACATGGAAATATCTACACCTCCATCAGTATAAACATGGAAATATCTGCAATGCCATCTGTATATACACGGAAATATCTACAGAGCCATCAGTATAAACCTGGAAATATCTACAACGACATCTCTATAAACATGGAAATACCTACACAGCTATCTGTATAAACATGGAATTATCTACACCGCTCTCTGTATAAACATGGAAATATCTACATCGCTATCTGCATAAATATGGAAATATTTACAACGCTATCTGTGTAAACATGCAAATATCTACACAGCTATCTGTAAACATGGAAATATCTACTCCTCAATATGTGTAAAGATGGAAATATCTACACCGCAATCTGTGCAAAGATGGAAATATCTACACCGCTATCTGTGTAAACATGGAAATATCTACACCACTATCTGCATAAACATGGAAATATCTACACTGCTATGTCTATATACATGGAAATATTTACATCGTCATCTGTATAAACATGGATATATCTACAACGCTATCTGTATAAACATGGAAATATCTCCACAGCTATCTGTATAAACATAGAAATATCTACACCGCTATCTGTATAAACATGGAAATATCTACACTGCCATCTGTATAAACATGGAAATATCTATGAAGCCATCTGTATATACATGGAAATATCTACACCGCAATCGGTATAAACATGGGAATATCTCCACCGCTCTCTGTATAAACATGGAACTATCTCCACAGCTATTTGTATAAACTTGGAAATATCTACACCTCTATGTGTAAAAACATGGAAATATCACAACCGCTATCTGTATAAACATGGAAATATCTACAGCGCTATCTGTATAAACATGGAAATATCTACATCGCTATCTGTAAAACATGGAAATATCTCCGCTGCTGTCTTTATAAACATGGAAATATCTACACCGCTATCTGTATAATTCTGGAAATAATTACACAGATATGTCTTTAAAAACATGGAAATATCTACACCGCCATCTGCATAAACATCTAAATATCCACACCGCCATCTGTACAAACATGGAAATACATACACCGCCATATGTATAAAAATGGAAATATCAACACCGCCATCTGTATAATCGTGGAAATATGCACACCACTATCTGTATAAAAATGGAAATATCTACACCGCTGTCTGTATAAAAATGGAAATATCTACACCGCCATCTGTAAAAACATGGAAATATCTACACAGTCATCTGTAGAAACAAGGAAATATCTACACCTCCATCAGTATATACCTGGAAATACCTACAATGCCATCTCTATAAACATGGAAATATCTACAGAGCCATCAGTGTAAACATGGAATTATCTACACTGCCATCTCTACAAACATGGAAACCATTACACATCTATCTATATAAACTTGGAAATATCGACACCGCTATCTGTATAAACATGGAAATATCTACACCGCTATCTGTGTAAACATGGAAATATCTACACCGCTATCTGTATAAACATGGAAAATCTACACCGCTATCTGTATAAACATGGAAATATCTTCGCGGCCATCTGCATACACATGCAAATATCTAGACCGATATCTGTATAAATATGGAAATATCTATATCGCTATCTCTATAAGCATGGAAATATCTACACCACTATCTAAATAAACATGGAAATATCTACACCGCTATCTCTATAAACATGGAAATATCTACAACGCCATCTGTATAAACATGGAAATATCTACACCGCTATCTGTATAAACATGTAAATATCTACATCGCTATCTGTACAAACCTGGAAATATCTCCACCGCTATCTGCATAAACATGGAAATATCTACAAAGCTATCTGTGTAAACATGCAAATATCTACACAGCTATCTGTATAAACATGGAAATATCTACACCGATATCTGTGTAAAGATGGAAATATCTACACCGCAGTCTGTGCAAAGATGGAAATATCTACACAGCTATCTGTAAAAACATGGAAATAACTACATCGCTATCTGTATAAACATGTAAATATCTCCACCGCTATCTGTATATACTTGGAAATATATACAATGCTATCTGTGTAAACATGCAAATATCTGCACAGCTATCTGTGTAAAGATGGAAATATGTACACCGCTATCTGTGTAAAGATGGAAATATCTACAACGCAATCTGTGCAAAGATGGAAATATCTACAACGCTATCTCTGTAAACATGGAAATATCTACACCGCTATCGGTATAAATGTGGCAATACCCACACCGCTATCTGTATAAACATGGAAAACCTACACCGCTATTTGTATAAACATGGAAATATGAACACCGTTATCTGTATAAACATAGAAATTTCAACATCGCTATCTGTATAAACATGGAAATATCTACATCGCTATCTGTATAAAAATGGAAATATCTACACCGCCATTTGTAAAAACATGGAAATATCTATACAGTCATCTGTATAAACATGGAAATATCTTCACCTCCATGAGTATAAAGATGGAAATATCTACAATGCCATCTGTATACACATGGAAATATCTACAGAGCCGTCAGTATAAACATGGAAATATCTATACCGCCATCTCTATAAACCTAAAAATACCTACACAGCTATCTGTATAAAAATGGAAATATCTACACAGCTATCTGTATAAACATGGAAATATCTACACCGCTATCTGTATAAACATGGAATTATATACATTGCTATCTGCATAAACAAGGAAATATCTCCACTGCTATCTGTATAAACATGGAAATAGCTACAATGCTATCTGTGTAAACATGCAAATATCTACACAGGTATCTGTAAACATGGAAATGTCTACACCCCTATCTGTGTAAAGATGGAAATATCTACACCCCAATCTGTGCAAAGATGGAAATATGTACACCGCTATCTGTGTAAGCATGGAAATATGTAAACCGCTGTCTGTATGAACATGGAAAATCTACACCGCTATCTGTATAAACAGGGAAATATCTACACGGCCATCTGCATAAACTTGGAAATATCTACACCGCTATCTGTATAAATATGGAAATATCTACATCACAATCTCTATAAACATGGAAATATCTACACCACTATCTGTATAAACATGGAAATATCTACACCGCTATGTCTATAAACATGGAAATATCTATACCGCAATCTGTATAAACATGGAAATATGTACACCGCTATCTGTAAACATGGAAATATCTACATCGCTATCTGTATAAACATGGAAATATCTCCACCACTCTCTGTATAAACATCGAAATATCTACACCGCTATCTGTATAAACATGGAAATATCTCCACTGCCATCTGTATAAACATGGAAAAATCTACACAGCCGTCTCTATATATATGGAAATATCTACACCGCCACCTGTAAACATGGAAATATCTCCACCGCTATCTGTATAAACATGGAAATATCTACACCGCTATCTGTATAAACATGGAAATATCTACACCGCTATCTGTATAAAGATGGAAATATCAACACCGTTATCTGTGTAAACATGGAAATATCTACAACGCCATTTGCATAAACATCTAAATATATACATAGCCATCTCTATAAACATGGAAATACCTACACCGCCATCAGTATGAACATGGAAATATAAACACCGCCATATGTATAATCATGGAAATATCTACACCGCTATCTGTATTAAAATGGAAATATGGACACGGCCATCTGTAAAAACATGGAAAGAACTACACAGTCATCTGTATACACATGGAAATATCTACAGAGACATCAGTATACACATGGAAATATCTACACCGCCATCTCTATAAACATGGAAATACCTGCAGAGCTATGTGTATAAACATGTAAATGTCTACACCGCTATCTCTATAAACATGGAGATATCTACACCGCTATATGTATAAACATGGAAATATCTACATTGCTATCTGAATAAACATGGAAATATCTCCACGGCTATCTGTATAAACATGGAAATACCTACAACGCTATCTGTGTAAACATGCAAATATATACAAAGGTATCTGTAAACATGGAAATATCTACACCGCTATCTGAGTAAAGATTCAACTATCTACACCGCAATCTGTGCAAAGATGGAAATATCTACACCGCTATCTGTGTAAACATGGAAATATCTGCACCGCTATCTGTATAAACATGGAAAATCTACACTGCTATCTGTATAAACATGGAAATATCTACACGGCCATCTGCATAAACATGGAAATATCTACACCGCTATCTGTATTAATATGGAAATATCTACATAGCTACCTCTATAAACATGGAAATATCTACACCACTGTCTGTATAAACATAGAAATATCTACACCGCTCTCTGTATAAACATGGAAATATCCACACCGCCATCTGTATAAACATGGAAATATCTACACCGCTATCTGTGTAAACATGCAAATATCTACACAGCTATCTGTGTAAACATGGAAATATCTACACTGATATCTGTGCAAAGATGGAAATATCTACACCGCAGTCTGTGCAAATATGGGAATATCTACACCGCTATCTGTATAAATATGGAAATATCTACAATGCTATCTGTGTAAACTTGCAACTAACTACACAGCTGTGTGTGTAAAGATGGAAATATCTACACCGCTATCTGTGTTAAGATAGAAATATCTACACCGCAATCTGTGCAAAGATGGAAATATCTACACCGCTATCTCTGTAAACATGGAATTATCTACACCGCTATCGTATAAACACGGAAATATCTACACCGCCATCTGTATAAACAAGGAGATATCTACAACGCTATCTGTGTGAACATGCAAATATCTACACAGCTATCAGTAAACATGGAAATGGCTACACCGCTATCTGTGTAAAGATGGAAATATCTACACCGCAATCTGTGCAAAGATGGAAATATCTACACCGCTATCTGTGTAAACATGGAAATATCTACTCCGCTGTCTGTATAAACATGGAAAATCTACACCGCTATCTGTATAAACAGGGAAATATCTACACAGCCATCTGCATAAACTTGGAAATATCTACACCGCTATCTGTATAAATATGGAAATATCTACATTGCTATCTCTATAAACATAGAAATATCTACACCACTATCTGTATAAACATGGAAATATCTACACCGCTATGTCTATAAACATGGAAATATCTACACAGTCATCTGTATAAACATAAAAATATCTCCACAGCTATCAGTATGAACATGGAAATATCTCCACCGATATCTTTATAAACATGGAAATATCAACAGCACTATCTGTATAAACACAGAAATATCTACAGCGCTATGTGTATAAATATGGAAATATCTACATCGCTATCTCTATAAACATGGAAATATTTCCACCGCTATCTGTATAAACATGGAAATATCTACACCATTATCTGTATAAGCCTGGAAATAACTACACCGCTATCTCAACAAACATGGAAATATCTACACCGCCGACTGCATAAACATCTAAATATCTACAAAGCCATCTGTATAAACATGGAAATACCTACACCGCCGTCTGAATAAACATGGAAATATCCACACCACTATCTGTATAAACATGGAAATATCTACACCGCAATCTCTATAAACACAGAAATATCTACACCGCCATCTGTATAAACATGGAAATATCTACAGTGCCATCTGTATACACATGGAAATATCTACAGAGCCATCTGTATAACCATGGAAATATCTACTCCGCTATCTGTATAAACATGGAAATATCTACATCGCTATCTGTATTAACATGGAAATATCTCCACCGCTATCTGTATAAACATGGAAATATCTACACTGCCATCTGTATAAACATGGAAATATTTACACAGCCATCTCTTTATACCTGGGAATATCTACACCGCAATCTGTATAAACATGGAAATATCTATATCGGTATCGGTATAAACATGGAAATATCTACAACGCTATCTGCATGAACATGGAAAGATCTACACCGCCATCTGTATATACATGGAAATATCTACACCGCCATCTGTATAAACATGGAAATATCTACACTGCTATCTGTATAAATAAGGAAATATCTACAACTCTGTCTCTATAAACATGGAAATATCTACAACACTATCTGTTTAAACATGGAAATATCTACACCACTATGGAAATATCTACACCGCCATCTGTATAAACATGGAAATATCTACACAGTCATCTGTATAAACATGGAAATAGCTATACCATCATCTGTATAAACATGGAAATAACTTCACTGCCATCTGTGTAAGCACGGAAATATCTACACCGCTATCTGTATAAATATGGAAATATCTACATCGCTATCTCCATAAACATGGAAATATATTCACCGCTATCTGTATAAAGATGGAAATATCTACATCACTATCTCCATAAACTTGGAAATATCTTCACCGCTATCTGTATATACATGGAAATATCTTCACCGCTATCTTTATAAACATGTAAACATCTACACCGCCATCTTTATAAACATGGAAATATCTACACCGCTATCTGTATAAACATGGAAATATCTACATCGCTATCTAAATAAACATGGAAATATCTCAACCGCTATCTGTAGAAACATGGAAATATCTACAGTGATATCTCTGAAAACATGCAAATATGTACACAGCTATCTGTTTAAAGATGGAAATATCTACACCGCTATCTGTGCAAAGATGGAAATATCTACACCGCTATCTCTGTAAACATGGAAATATCTACACCGCTATCTGTATAAACATGGAAACATCTACACCGCCATCTGTATAAACATGGAAATATCTACAACGCCATCAGTATAAACATGGAAATATCTACACCGCCATCTGTATGAACATGGAAATATCTGCACTGCTATCTGTATAAAAATGGAAATATCTACACGGCTATCTGTATAAACATGGAAATATCTACACCGCTATCTGTATAAACATGGAAATATCTACTCCGCTATCTGTATAAACATTGAAATATCTACACTGCCATCTGTATAAATATGGAAATAAATAAACAGCCATCTCTATATACATGGAAATATCTATACCGTCATCTGTATAAACATGGAAATATCTCCACCGCTATCTGTATAAACATGGAAATATCAACCCCGCTATCTGTATAAACATGGAAATATCTACAGCGCTATCTGTATAAACATTGAAATATCTACATCGCTATCTATATAAACATGGAAATATCTCCACGGCTATCTGTATAAACATGGAGGTATCTACACCGCTATCTCTATAGACCTGGAAATAGCTACATCACTATCACTATAAACATGGAAATATCTACACCGCCATCTGTATAAACATGGAAATACCTACACCGCCATCTGTATAAACATGGAAATATCAACACCGCCATCTGTATAATCATGGATATATCCATACCGCTATGTTTATAATAATGGAAATATCTACACCGCCATGTGTAAAAACATGGAAATACCTAAAAAGTCATCTGTATAAACATGGAAATATCTACACCTCCCTCACTATAAACATGGAAATATCTGCACCACCGTCTCTATAAACATGGAAATACCTACACAGCTATCTGTATAAACATGGAAATAACTACACCGCTATCTGTATAAACATGGAAATATCTACACCGCTATCTGTATAAACATGGAAATATCTACACCGCCATCATTATAAACATGGAAATATCTCCACTGCTATCTGTATAAACATGGAAATATCAACACCGCCATCAGTATAATCATGGAAATATAAACACCGCTATCTGTATAAAAATGAAAGTATCTACACTGCCATCTGTAAAAACATGGAAATACCTGCACAGTCATCTTTATAAATATGGAAATATCTACACCTCCATCACTATAATTATTCAAATATCTACAATGCCATCTGTATACACCTGGAAATAACTATAGAGCCATGAGTATAAACATGGAAATATCTACACCGCCATTTCTATAAACATGGAAATACTTACACAGCTATCTGTATAAACATGGAAATATCTACACTGCTATCTGTATAAACATGGAAATATCTACACCGCTATCTGTATAAACATGGAAATATCTACAACGCAATCTGTGTAAACATGCAAATATCTACACAGCTATCTGTAAACATGGAAATATCTACACCGCAATGTAAGCAAAGATGGAAATATCTACACCGCTATCTGTGTAAACATGGCAATATCTACACCGCTATCGGTATAAATACGGAAAATCTACACCGCCATCTGTATAAACATGGAAATATGTACACGGCCATTTCCATAAACATGGAAATATCTACACCGCTATTTGTATAAATATGGAAATATCTACATTGCTATCTCTATAAACATGAAAATATCTACACCACTATCTGTGTAAACATGGAAATATCTACACCGCCATCTCTATAAACATAGAAATATCTACACCGCCATCTGAATAAACATGGAAATAACTACACCGCTATCTATATAAACATGGAAATATCTACATCGCTATCTTTATAAACATGGAAATATCTCCACCGCTATCAGTATAAACATGGAAATATCTTCAATGCTATCTGTGTAAACATGCAAATATCTACACAGCTATCTGTGCAAACATGGAAATATCTACACCGCAATCGGTGCAAAGATGGAAATATCTACACCACTATCTCTGTAAGCATGGAAATATCTACGCCGCTATCTGTATGAATATGGAAATACCTACACCATCATCTGTATAAACATGGAAATAACTACAGCGCCATCTGTATACACATGGAAATATCTACACCGCCATCTGTATAAACATGGAAATAACTCCACCGCTATCTGTACAAATCTGGAAATATCTACACCGCTATCTGTATAAACATGAAAATATCTACACCGCAATCTGTATAAACATGGAAATACCTACACCGCTGTCTGAATAAACATGGAAATATCTACACCGCTATCTGTGTAAAGATGCAAATATCTACACCGCTGTCTGTATAAACATGGAAATACCTACACCGCTATCTGCATAAACATGAAAATATCTACACCGCTATCTGTACAAATATGGAAATATCTACACCGCTATCTGTACAAACATGGAAATATCTACACTGCTTTCTGTATAAACATGGAAAAAAACAACACCGCTATCTGTATAAACATGGAAATAACTACACAGCCATCTGTATAAACATGGAAATATCTACACAGCCATCTCTATATACATGGAAATATCTACACCGCTATCTGTATAAACATGGAAATATCTACATCGCTATCTGTATGAACATGGAAATACCTCCACCGCTATCTGAATAAACATGGAAACATCTACAATGCTATCTGTGTAAACGTGCAAATATCTACACCGATATCTGTGTAAAGATGGAAATATCTACACCGCAATCTGTGCAAAGATGGAAATATCTACACCGCTGTCTGTATAAATATGGAAATATCTACATTGCTATCTCCATAAACATGGAAATATATTCCCCGCTATCTGTATATATATGGAAATATCTACATCGCTATCTCCATAAAGACGGAAATATCTTCACCGCTACCTGTATATACATGGAAATATCTTCACCGCTATCTTTATAAACATGTAAACATCTACACCACCATCTTTATAAACATGGAAATATCTACACCGCTATCTGTATAAACATGGAAATATCTACATCGCTATCTGAATAAACATGGAAATATCTCCACCGCTATCTGTATAAACATGGAAATATCTACAATGATATCTCTGTAAACATGCAAAGATGTACACAGCTATCTGTTTAAAAATGGAAATACCTACACCGCTATCTGTGCAAAGATGGAAATATCTACACCGCTATCTCTGTAAACATGGAAATATCTACACCGCTATCTGTATAAACATGGAAACATCTACACCGCCATCTGTATAAACATGGAAATATCTACAACGCCATCAGTATAAACATGGAAATATCTACACCGCCATCTGTATGAACATGGAAATATCTGCACTGCTATATGTATAAAAATGGAAATATCTACACCGCTATCTGTGTAAACATGGAAATATCTACACCGCTATCTGTATAAACATGGAAATATCTACACCGCTATCTGTATAAACATGGAAATATCTACACTGCCATCTGTATAAATATGGAAATAAATAAACAACCATCTCTATATACATGGAAATATCTATACCGTCATCTGTATAAACATGGAAATATCTCCACCGCTATCTGTATAAACATGGAAATATCAACCCCGCTATCTGTATAAACATGGAAATATCTACAGCGCTATCTGTATAAATATTGAAATGTCTATATCGCTATCTATATAAACATGGAAATATCTCCACCGCTATCTGTATAAACATGGAGGTATCTACAGCGCTATGTCTATAGACCTGCAAATAACTACACCACTATCTCTATAAACATGGAAATATCTTCACCGCCATCTGAATAAACATCTAAATATCTACACCTCCATCTGCATATACATGGAAATACCTACACCGCCATCTGTATAAACACGGAAATATCAACACCGCCATCTGTATAATCATGGAAATATCCATACGGCTATGTTTATAATAATGGAAATATCTACACCGCCATGTGTAAAAACACGGAAATACCTACAAAGTCATCTGTATAAACATGGAAATATCTACACCTCCCTCACTATAAGCATGGAAATATCTACACCACCATCTCTATAAACATGGAAATACCTACACAGCTATCTGTTTAAACATGGAAATAACTGCACCGCTATCTGTATAAACATGGAAATATCTACACCGCTATCTGTATAAACAAGGAAATATCTACACCGCCATCATTATAAACATGGAAATATCTCCACTGCTATCTGTATAAACATGGAAATATCAACACCGCCATCAGTATAATCATGGAAATATAAACACCGCTATCTGTATAAAAATGAAAATATCTACACTGCCATCTGTAAAAACATGGAAATATCTACACAGTCATCTGTATAAACATGGAAATATCTACACCTCCATCACTATAAACATTTAAATATCTACAATGCCATCTGTATACACCTGGAAATATCTATAGAGCCATCAGTATAAACATGGAAATATCTACACCGCCATTTCTATAAACATGGAAATACTTACACAGCTATCTGTATAAGCATGGAAATATCTACACTGCTATCTGTATAAACATGGAAATATCTACACCGCTATCTGTATAAAATTGGAAATATTTACATCGCTATGTGCATAAACATGGAATTATCTCCATGACTATGTGAATAAACATGGAAATGTCTACAACGCTATCTGTGTAAACATGCAAATATCTACACAGCTATCTGTAAACATGGAAATAACTACGCCGCTATCTGTGTAAAGGTGGAAATATCTACACCGCAATCTGTGCAAGCATGGAAATATCTACACTTCAATATGTGTAAACATGGATACATCTACACCGCTATCTGTATAAACATGTAAAATCTACACCGCTATCTGCATAAACATGGAAATATCTACATGGCCATGTGCATAAACATGGAAATATCTACACCGCTATCTGTATAAATATTGAAATATCTACATCGCTATCGCTATAAACATGGAAATATCTAAACCACTATCAGTATATACATGGAAATATCTACACCGCTATGTCTATAAACATGGAAATATCTACACCGCCATCTGTATATACGTGGAAATATCTACACCGCTATCTGTATAAACATGGAAATATCTACACCGCTATCTGTATAAACATGGAAATGTCTACACTACCATCCGTATAAACATGGAAATATCTACACAGCCATCTCTATATACATGGAAATATCTACAGCGCCATCTGTATAAACATGGAAATATCTCCACCGCTATCTGTATAAACATGGAAATATCTCCACCGCTATGTGTTGAAAGATGGAAATATCTACATCGCTATCTGTAAAAACATGGAACTATCAACACTGCCATCTGTATAATCATGGAAATATCCACACCACTATCTGTATAAACATGGAAATATCTCCACCGCTATCTGTATAAACATGGAAATATCTACACAGCTATCTTTAAAAACATGGAAATATCAACACCGCTATCAGTATAAAGATGGGAATATCTACAGCGCTTTCTGTAGAAACATGAAAATATCTACATCGCTATCTGTATAAACATGGAAATATCTCCACCGCTATCTGTATAAACATGCAAATATCTACACCGCTATCTTTATAAACCAGGAAATAACTACAACGCTATCACTATAAACATGGAAATATCTACACCGCCATCTGCATAAACATCTAAATATCTACACCGCCATCTGTGTAAACATGGAAATACCTACACCGACATCTGTATAAACATGGAAATATCAACACCGCCACCTGTATAATCTTGGAAATGTCCACACCGCTGTCTGTATAAACATGGAAATATCTACACCGCCATCTGTAAAAACATGGAAATATCTACACTACCATCTGTATAAACATGGAAATATCTACAAAGCCATCTCTATATACATGGAAATATCTACACCGACATCTGTATAAACATGGAAATATCTCCACCGCTATGTGTATAAACATGGAAATGTCAACACTGCCGTCTGCATACAGATGGAAATATCTACACCGCGAGCTGTATTAACATGGAAATATCTACAATGCTATCTGTATAAACATGGAAGTACCAACACCACTATCTGTAGAAACATGGAAATATTTTCAACGCTATCTGTATAAACATGGAAATAACTGCAATGCTATCTCTATAAACATGGAAATATCTACACCACAATCTCTATAAACATGGAAATATCTACACCACCATCTCTATAAACATGGAAATATCTACACTGCCTTCTGTATAGACATGCAAACATCTACTCAGCCATGAGTGTAAACATGGAAATATCTATACAGCTATCTCTATAAAAATAGAAATACCTACACCGCAATCTCTATAAACATGGAAATATCTAAACAGCCATCTCTATAAACATGGAAATATCTACACCGCCATCTCTATGAACATGAAATTATCTACACCGCCATCTCCATAAACATGGAACTCTCTACACTGCGATCTGTATAAACATGGAAATATCTACACCGCTCTCTGTTCAAACATGGAAATATCTACACTGCCTTCGGTATAAACATGGAAATATCTACATCGCGAGCTGTATAAACATGCAAATATCTACACAGCTGTCTATGTAAACATGGAAATATTTACACCGATATGTGTGTAAAGTTGGAAATATCTACACCGCAATCTCTGCAAAGATGGAAATATCTACACCGCTATCTGTATAAATATGGAAATATCTACATCACTATCTCTATAAACATGGAAATATCTACACCACTATCTGTATAAACATGGAAATATCTACACCACTATCTCTAGAAACATGGAAATATCAACACCGCCATCTGTATAAACTTGGAAATATCTACACCGATATCTGTATAAATATGGAAATATCTGCATGGCTAACTCTTTATACATGGAAATATCCACACCACTATCTGTATAAACATGGAAATATCTACACCGATATCTCTATAAACATAGAAATATCTACACCGCCATCTGTATAAACATGGAAATATCTACACTGCCATCTGAATAAACATGGAAATATCTACACCGCTATCTGTATAAACATGGAAATATCTACATTGCTATCTGTATAAACATGGAAATATCTACAATGATAACTGTGTAGACATGCAAATATCTACACAGCTATCTGTGTAAAGACGGAAATATCTACACCGCTATCTGTGTAAAGATGGAAATATATACAACGCAATCTGTATAAACTTGGAAATAGCTACAACGCCATCTGTATAAACATGAAAATAACTACACTGCCATCTGTATAAACATGGAAATATATACTCCGCCATCTGTACAAGCATGGAAATATCTAAACCGCTATCAGTGTAAATATGGAAATATCTACACCACTGTCTGCATAAACATGGAAATATCTATACCGCTATCTGTATAAACATGGAAATATCTACACAGCCATCTGTATAAACATGAAAATATCTACAAAGCCATCTCTATAAACATGGAAATATCTACACCGCCATCTGTATAAACATGGAAACCTCTCCACCGCTATCTGTATAAACATGGAAATATCTACACCGACATCTGTATAAACATGGAAATATCTACACCGACATCTGTATAAACATGGAAATATCTGCATCGCTATCTGTATAAACGTGGAAATATCACCACCGCAATCTGTATAAACATGGAAATATCTACACCGCAATCTGTAAAAACCTGGAAATAACTACACCGCAATCTCTTTAAACATAGAAATACCTACACCGCCATTTGCATAAACATCTAGATATCTACAGTGCCATATGTATAAACATGGAAATACCAACACCGCCATCTGTATAAACATGGAAATATTAACACCGCCATCTGTATAATCATGGAAATATCCACACCGTTATCTGTATAAAAATGGAAATATCTACACCGCCAAGTGTAAAAACATGGAAATATCAACCCAGTCGTCTGTATAAACATGGAAATATCTACACCTTCATCAGTATAAACATGGAAAAACCTACAATGACATTTGTATACTCATGGAAATATCTACAGAGCCATCAGTATAAACATGGAAATATCTAGACTGCTATCTGTATAAACATGGAAATATCTACCCCGCTATCTGAATAAACATTTAAATATCTACATCGCTGTCTGCATAAACATGGAAATATCTCCACCGCTATCTGTATGAACATGGATATGTTTATAATGCTATCTGTGTAACCATGCAAATATCTACACAGGTATCTGTAAACATGGAAATATCTACACTGCTATCTTTGTAAAGATTGAAATATCTACACCGCAATCTGTGTAAAGATGGAAATATCTACACCGCTATCTGTGTAAACATGGAAATATCTACACCGCTATCTGTATAAACATGGAAAATCAACACCGCTATCTGTATAAACATGGAAATATCTGCACGCCATCTGTATAAACATGGAAATATCTACAACGCTATCTGTACAAATATTGAAATATCTACAGCGCAATCTGTATAATCATGGAAAATCTACACCGCTATCTGTATAAACATGGAAATATCTACACAGCCATCTGTATAAACATGGAAACATCTACACCGCTGTCTGTATAAATATGGAAATATCTATATCGCTATCTCTATAAGCAAGGAAATATCCACACCAGTATCTGTATAAACATGGAAATATCTACACCGCTATCTCTATAAACATAGAAATATCTACATCGCCATCTGTATAAACATGGAAATATCTACACCGCTATCTGTATAAATATGGAAGTATCTACATCGCTATCTGTATAAACATGGATATATCTCCACCGTAATCTGTAAAAACATTGAAATATCTACAATGCTATCTGTGTAAACATGCAAATATCTACCCAGCTATCTGTGTAAAGATGGAAATATCTACACCGCAATCGTTGCAAAGATGGAAATATCTACACCGATACCTCTGTAAACATGGAAATATCTACACCGCTATCTGTAAAACATGGAAAACCTACACCGCTATCTGTGTAAACATGGAAATAACTACACGGCCATCTGCATAAACATGGAAATATCTAAACCGCTATATGTACAAATAAGGAAATATCTACATCACAATCTCTATAAACATGGAAATATCTACAATACCATCTGTATAAGCATGGAAATATCTACACCGCAATCTGTATAAACTTGGAAATATATACATCGCTATCTGTATAAACATGGAAATATATCCACCGCTATCTGTATAAACATGGAAATATCTACAACGCTATCAGTGTAAACATGCAAATATTTACACAGCTATCTCTGTAAACATGGAAATATCTACAGCGATATGTGTGTAAAGATGGAAATATCTACACCGCAATCTGTGCAAAAATGGAAATATCTACACAGCCATCTGTATAAATATGGAAATATCTACATCACTATCTCTATAAACATGGAAATATCTACACCACTATTTGTATAAACATGGAAATATCTACACCACTATCTCTAGAAACATGGAAATATCTACACTGCCATCTGTATAAACATGGAAATATCTACACCGCTATCTGCATAAACATGGAAATATCTACATCACTGTCTGTATAAACATGGAAATATCTCCACCACTATCTGTATAAACATGGAAATATCTACAATGCTATTTGTTTAAACATGCAAATATCTACACAGCTATCTGTGTAAAGATGGAAATATTTACACCGCTATCTGTGAAAAGATGGAAATATCTACACCGCAATCTGTGCAATGATGGAAATAACCACACCACGATCTCTGTAAACATGGAAATATCTACACCGCTATCTGTATAAACATGTAAATATCTACACCGCCATCTGTATAAACATGGAAATAACTACACCGCCATCTGTATAAACATGGAAATATCAACACCGTCATCTGCATAAACATGGAAATATCTACACCGCTACCTGTATAAACATGGAAATATCTACACCCCTATCGGTATAAACATGGAAATATCTACACTGCTATCTGTAAAAACATGGAAATAACTACATTGCCATCTGTATAAACATGGAAATGTCTACACAGCCATCTCTATATACATGGAAATATCTACAGCGCCATGTGTACAAACATGGAAATATCTCCACCGCAATCTGTATAAACATGGAAATACCTCCACACATATCTGTATAAACATGGAAATATCTACACCCCTATCTGTATAAACATGGAAATATCTACACTGCTATCTATATAAACATGGAAACATCAACATCGGTATCTGTATAAACATGGAAATATCTACAGCGCTCTCTTTATAAACATGGAAATATCTCCACCGCTATCTGTATAAACATGGAAATATCTACAACGCTATCTCTATAAACATGGAAATATCTTCACCGCCATTTGTAAAAACATGGAAATATCTACACAGTCATCTGTATAAACATGGAAATATCTACACCTCCATCAGTACAAACATGGAAATATCTACAATGACATCTGTATACACATGGAGATATCTACAGAGCCATCAGTATAAACATGGAAATATCTCCACCGCCATCTCTATAAACATGGAAATACCTACACAGCTATCTGTATAAACATGGAAATATCTACACCGCTATCTGTATAAACATGGAAATATCTACATTGCTATCTGCATAAACATGGAAATATCTCCACCGATATCTGTATAAACATGGAAATATCTACATCGCTATCTGTGTAAACATGCAAATATCTACACAGCTATCTGTAAACACGGAAATGCCTACACTGCTATCTGTGTAAAGATGGAAATATCTACACCGCAATGTGCATAAACTTCTAAATAACTACACTGCCATCTGCATAAACATGGAAATAACTACACTGCCATCTCTAGAAACATGGAAATATCTACACCGCCATCTTTAAAAACATGGAAATACCTACACAGACATCTGTATAAACCTGGAAATATCTACACCTCCATCAGTATAAACATGCAAATATCTACAAAGCCATCTGTATACACATGGAAATATCTACAGAGCCATCTGTCTAAACATGGAAATATCTACACCGCTATCTGTATAAACATGGCAATACCTACATCGCTATCTGTATAAACATGTAAATATCTCCACCGCTATCTGTATAAACATGGAAATATCTACAATGATATCTGTGTAAACATGGAAATATCTACACAGCTATGTGTGTAAAGATGGAAATATCTACACGGCAATCGGTGCAAAGATGGAAATATCTACACCGCTATCTCTGTAAACATGGAAATATGTACACCGCTATCTGTATAAACTTGGAAATATCTACACCACCATCTGTATAAACATGTAAATAACTACACCGCCATCTGTATAAACATGGAAATATCTACACCGCCATCTGTATAAACATGGAAATATCTACCCCGCTATCTGTACAAATATGGAAATATCTACACCGCTATTTGTATAAACATGGAAATATCTACACCGCTATCTTTATAAACATGGAAATATCTACATCGCTATCTGTATAAACATGGAAATATGCCCATCGCTATCTTTTTAAATATGGAAATATCTACACCGCTATCTGTATAAACCTGGAAATAGCAACACCGCTATCTGTATAAACGTGGAAATACCTACAGCGCTATCTGTATAAACATGGAAATATCTCCACCGCTATCTGCATAAACATGGAAATAACAACTCCGCCATCTGTATAATCATGGAAATATCCACACCGTTATCTATATAAAACTGGAAATATCTACAGTGCCATTTGTAAAAACAAGGAAAAATCTACACAGTCATCTGTATAAACATGGAAATATCTACACCTCCATCAGTATAAACATGGAAATATCTACACCTCCATCAGTATAAACATGGAAATATCTGCAATGCCATCTGTATATACACGGAAATATCTACAGAGCCATCAGTATAAACCTGGAAATATCTACAACGACATCTCTATAAACATGGAAATACCTACACAGCTATCTGTATAAACATGGAATTATCTACACCGCTCTCTGTATAAACATGGAAATATCTACATCGCTATCTGCATAAATATGGAAATATTTACAACGCTATCTGTGTAAACATGCAAATATCTACACAGCTATCTGTAAACATGGAAATATCTACTCCTCAATATGTGTAAAGATGGAAATATCTACACCGCAATCTGTGCAAAGATGGAAATATCTACACCGCTATCTGTGTAAACATGGAAATATCTACACCACTATCTGCATAAACATGGAAATATCTACACTGCTATGTCTATATACATGGAAATATTTACATCGTCATCTGTATAAACATGGATATATCTACAACGCTATCTGTATAAACATGGAAATATCTCCACAGCTATCTGTATAAACATAGAAATATCTACACCGCTATCTGTATAAACATGGAAATATCTACACTGCCATCTGTATAAACATGGAAATATCTATGAAGCCATCTGTATATACATGGAAATATCTACACCGCAATCGGTATAAACATGGGAATATCTCCACCGCTCTCTGTATAAACATGGAACTATCTCCACAGCTATTTGTATAAACTTGGAAATATCTACACCTCTATGTGTAAAAACATGGAAATATCACAACCGCTATCTGTATAAACATGGAAATATCTACAGCGCTATCTGTATAAACATGGAAATATCTACATCGCTATCTGTAAAACATGGAAATATCTCCGCTGCTGTCTTTATAAACATGGAAATATCTACACCGCTATCTGTATAATTCTGGAAATAATTACACAGATATGTCTTTAAAAACATGGAAATATCTACACCGCCATCTGCATAAACATCTAAATATCCACACCGCCATCTGTACAAACATGGAAATACATACACCGCCATATGTATAAACATGGAAATATCAACCGCCATCTGTATAATCGTGGAAATATGCACACCACTATCTGTATAAAAATGGAAATATCTACACCGCTGTCTGTATAAAAATGGAAATATCTACACCGCCATCTGTAAAAACATGGAAATATCTACACAGTCATCTGTAGAAACAAGGAAATATCTACACCTCCATCAGTATATACCTGGAAATATATACAATGCCATCTGTATAAACATGGAAATATCTACAGAGCCATCAGTGTAAACATGGAATTATCTACACTGCCATCTCTACAAACATGGAAACCATTACACAGCTATCTATATAAACTTGGAAATATCGACACCGCTATCTGTATAAACATGGAAATATCTACACCGCTATCTGTGTAAACATGGAAATATCTACACCGCTATCTGTATAAACATGGAAAATCTACACCGCTATCTGTATAAACATGGAAATATCTTCACGGCCATCTGCATACACATGCAAATATCTAGACCGATATCTGTATAAATTTGGAATTATCTATATCGCTATCTCTATAAGCATGGAAATATCTACACCACTATCTAAATAAACATGGAAATATCTACACCGCTATCTCTATAAACATGGAAATATCTACAACGCCATCTGTATAAACATGGAAATATCTACACCGCTATCTGTATAAACATGTAAATATCTACATCGCTATCTGTACAAACCTGGAAATATCTCCACCGCTATCTGCATAAACATGGAAATATCTACAAAGCTATCTGTGTAAACATGCAAATATCTACACAGCTATCTGTATAAACATGGAAATATCTACACCGATATCTGTGTAAAGATGGAAATATCTACACCGCAGTCTGTGCAAAGATGGAAATATCTACACAGCTATCTGTAAAAACTTGGAAATAACTACATCGCTATCTGTATAAACATGTAAATATCTCCACCGCCATCTGTATATACTTGGAAATATATACAATGCTATCTGTGTAAACATGCAAATATCTGCACAGCTATCTGTGTAATGATGGAAATATGTACACCGCTATCTGTGTAAAGATGGAAATATCTACAACGCAATCTGTGCAAAGATGGAAATATCTACAACGCTATCTCTGTAAACATGGAAATATCTACACCGCTATCAGTATAAATGTGGCAATACCCACACCGCTATCTGTATAAACATGGAAAACCTACACCACTATTTGTATAAACATGGAAATATGAACACCATTATCTGTGTAAACATAGAAATTTCAACATCGCTATCTGTATAAACATGGAAATATCTACATCGCTATCTGTATAAAAATGGAAATATCTACACCGCCATTTGTAAAAACATGGAAATATCTATACAGTCATCTGTATAAACATGGAAATATCTTCACCTCCATGAGTATAAAGATGGAAATATCTACAATGCCATCTGTATACACATGGAAATATCTACAGAGCCATCAGTATAAACATGGAAATATCTATACCGCCATCTCTATAAACCTAAAAATACCTACACAGCTATCTGTATAAAAATGGAAATATCTACACAGCTATCTTTATAAACATGGAAATATCTACACCGCTATCTGTATAAACATGGAATTATATACATTGCTATCTGCATAAACAAGGAAATATCTCCACTGCTATCTGTATGAACATGGAAATATCTACAATGCTATCTGTGTAAACATGCAAATATCTACACAGCTATCTGTAAACACGGAAATGTCTACACCCCTATCTGTGTAAAGATGGAAATATCTACACCCCAATCTGTGCAAAGATGGAAATATGTACACCGCTATCTGTGTAAGCATGGAAATATGTAAACCGCTGTCTGTATGAACATGGAAAATCTACACCGCTATCTGTATAAACAGGGAAATATCTACACGACCATCTGCATAAACTTGGAAATATCTACACCGTTATCTGTATAAATATGGAAATATCTACATCACAATCTCTATAAACATGGAAATATCTACACCACTATCTGTATAAACATGGAAATATCTACACCGCTATGTCTATAAACATGGAAATATCTATACCGCAATCTGTATAAACATGGAAATATCTACACCGCTATCTGTAAACATGGAAATATCTACATCGCTATCTGTATAAACATGGAAATATCTCCACCACTCTCTGTATAAACATGGAAATATCTACACCGCTATCTGTATAAACATGGAAATATCTCCACTGCCATCTGTATAAACATGGAAAAATCTACACAGCCGTCTCTCTATATATGGAAATATCTACACCGCCACCTGTAAACATGGAAATATCTCCACCGCTATCTGTATAAACATGGAAATATCTACACCGCTATCTGTATAAACATGGAAATATCTACACCGCCATTTGCATAAACATCTAAATATATACATAGCCATCTCTATAAACATGGAAATACCTACACCGCCATCAGTATGAACATGGAAATATAAACACCGCCATATGTATAATCATGGAAATATCTACACCGCTATCTGTATTAAAATGGAAATATGGACACGGCCATCTGTAAAAACATGGAAAGAACTACACAGTCATCTGTATGCACATGGAAATATCTACAGAGACATCAGTATACACATGGAAATATCTACACCGCCATCTCTATAAACATGGAAATACCTGCAGAGCTATGTGTATAAACATGTAAATGTCTACACCGCTATCTCTATAAACATGGAGATATCTACACCGCTATATGTATAAACATGGAAATATCTACATTGCTATCTGAATAAACATGGAAATATCTCCACGGCTATCTGTATAAACATGGAAATACCTACAACGCTATCTGTGTAAACATGCAAATATATACAAAGGTATCTGTAAACATGGAAATATCTACACCGCTATCTGAGTAAAGATTCAACTATCTACACCGCAATCTGTGCAAAGATGGAAATATCTACACCGCTATCTGTGTAAACATGGAAATATCTGCACCGCTATCTGTATAAACATGGAAAATCTACACTGCTATCTGTATAAACATGGAAATATCTACACGGCCATCTGCATAAACATGGAAATATCTACACCGCTATCTGTATTAATATGGAAATATCTACATAGCTACCTCTATAAACATGGAAATATCTACACCACTGTCTGTATAAACATAGAAATATCTACACCGCTCTCTGTATAAACATGGAAATATCCACACCGCCATCTGTATAAACATGGAAATATCTACACCGCTATCTGTGTAAACATGCAAATATCTACACAGCTATCTGTGTAAACATGGAAATATCTACACTGATATCTGTGCAAAGATGGAAATATCTACACCGCAGTCTGTGCAAATATGGGAATATCTACACCGCTATCTGTATAAATATGGAAATATCTACAATGCTATCTGTGTAAACTTGCAACTAACTACACAGCTGTGTGTGTAAAGATGGAAATATCTACACCGCTATCTGTGTTAAGATAGAAATATCTACACCGCAATCTGTGCAAAGATGGAAATATCTACACTGCTATCTCTGTAAACATGGAATTATCTACACCGCTATCGTATAAACACGGAAATATCTACACCGCCATCTGTATAAACAAGGAGATATCTACAACGCTATCTGTGTAAACATGCAAATATCTACACAGCTATAAGTAAACATGGAAATGGCTACACCGCTATCTGTGTAAAGATGGAAATATCTACACCGCAATCTGTGCAAAGATGGAAATATCTACACCGCTATCTGTGTAAACATGGAAATATCTACTCCGCTGTCTGTATAAACATGGAAAATCTACACCGCTATCTGTATAAACAGGGAAATATCTACACAGCCATCTGCATAAACTTGGAAATATCTACACCACTATCTGTATAAATATGGAAATATCTACATAGCTATCTCTATAAACATAGAAATATCTACACCACTATCTGTATAAACATGGAAATATCTACACCGCTATGTCTATAAACATGGAAATATCTACACAGTCATCTGTATAAACATAAAAATATCTCCACAGCTATCAGTATGAACATGGAAATATCTCCACCGATATCTGTATAAACATGGAAATATCAACAGCAGTATCTGTATAAACACAGAAGTATCTACAGCGCTATCTGTATAAATATGGAAATATCTACATCGCTATCTCTATAAACATGGAAATATTTCCACCGCTATCTGTATAAACATGGAAATATCTACACCATTATCTGTATAAGCCTGGAAATAACTACACCGCTATCTCAACAAACATGGAAATATCTACACCGCCGTCTGCATAAACATCTAAATATCTACAAAGCCATCTGTATAAACATGGAAATACCTACACCGCCCTCTGAATAAACATGGAAATATCCACACCACTATCTGTATAAACATGGAAATATCTACACCGCAATCTCTATAAACACAGAAATATCTACACCGCCATCTGTATAAACATGGAAATATCTACAGTGCCATCTGTATACACATGGAAATATCTACAGAGCCATCTGTATAACCATGGAAATATCTACTCCGCTATCTGTATAAACATGGAAATATCTACATCGCTATCTGTATTAACATGGAAATATCTCCACCGCTATCTGTATAAACATGGAAATATCTACACTGCCATCTGTATAAACATGGAAATATTTACACAGCCATCTCTTTATACTTGGGAATATCTACACCGCAATCTGTATAAACATGGAAATATCTATATCGGTATCGGTATAAACATGGAAATATCTACAACGCTATCTGCATGAACATGGAAAGATCTACACCGCCATCTGTATATACATGGAAATATCTACACCGCCATCTGTATAAACATGGAAATATCTACACTGCTATCTGTATAAATAAGGAAATATCTACAACTCTGTCTCTATAAACATGGAAATATCTACAACACTATCTGTTTAAACATGGAAATATCTACACCACTATGGAAATATCTACACCACCAACTGTATAAACATGGAAATATCTACACAGTCATCTGTATAAACATGGAAATAGCTATACCATCATCTGTATAAACATGGAAATAACTTCACTGCCATCTGTGTAAGCATGGAAATATCTACACCGCTATCTGTACAAATATGGATATATCTACATCGCTATCTCCATAAACATGGAAATATATTCACCGCTATCTGTATAAAGATGGAAATATCTACATCACTATCTCCATAAACATGGAAATATCTTCACCGCTATCTGTATATACATGGAAATATCTTCACCGCTATCTTTATAAACATGTAAACATCTACACCGCCATCTTTATAAACATGGAAATATCTACACCGCTATCTGTATAAACATGGAAATATCTACATCGCTATCTAAATAAACATGGAAATATCTCAACCGCTATCTGTAGAAACATAGAAATATCTACAGTGATATCTCTGTAAACATGCAAATATGTACACAGCTATCTGTTTAAAGATGGAAATATCTACACCGCTATCTGTGCAAAGATGGAAATATCTACACCGCTATCTCTGTAAACATGGAAATATCTACACCGCTATCTGTATAAACATGGAAACATCTACACCGCCATCTGTATAAACATGGAAATATCTACAACGCCATCAGTATAAACATGGAAATATCTACACCACCGTCTGTATGAACATGGAAATATCTGCACTGCTATCTGTATAAAAATGGAAATATCTACACGGCTATCTGTATAAACATGGAAATATCTACACCGCTATCTGTATAAACATGGAAATATCTACTCCGCTATCTGTATAAACATTGAAATATCTACACTGCCATCTGTATAAATATGGAAATAAATAAACAGCCATCTCTATATACATGGAAATATCTATACCGTCATCTGTATAAACATGGAAATATCTCCACCGCTATCTGTATAAACATGGAAATATCAACCCCGCTATCTGTATAAACATGGAAATATCTACAGCGCTATCTGCATAAACATTGAAATATCTACATCGCTATCTATATAAACATGGAAATATCTCCACGGCTATCTGTATAAACATGGAGGTATCTACACCGCTATCTCTATAGACCTGGAAATAGCTACATCACTATCACTATAAACATGGAAATATCTACACCGCCATCTGAATAAACATCTAAATATCTACACCGCCATCTGTATATACACGGAAATACCTACACCGCCATCTGTATAAACACGGAAATATCAACACCGCCATCTGTATAATCATGGAAATATCCATACCGCTATGTTTATAATAATGGAAATATCTACACCGCCATGTGTAAAAACACGGAAATACCTACAAAGTCATCTGTATAAACATGGAAATATCTACACCTCCCTCACTATAAGCATGGAAATATCTACACCACCATCTCTATAAACATGGAAATACCTACACAGCTATCTGTATAAACATGGAAATAACTACACCGCTATCTGTATAAACATGGAAATATCTACCCCGCTATCTGTATAAACAAGGAAATATCTACACCGCCATCATTATAAACATGGAAATATCTCCACTGCTATCTGTATAAACATGGAAATATCAACACCGCCATCAGTATAATCATGGAAATATAAACACCGCTATCTGTATAAAAATGAAAATATCTACACTGCCATCTGTAAACACATGGAAATATCTACACAGTCATCTGTATAAACATGGAAATATCTACACCTCCATCACTATAAACATTTAAATATCTACAATGCCATCTGTATACACCTGGAAATATCTATAGAGCCATCAGTATAAACATGGAAATATCTACACCGCCATTTCTATAAACATGGAAATACTTACACAGCTATCTGTATAAGCATGGAAATATCTACACTGCTATCTGTATAAACATGGAAATATCTACACCGCTATCTGTATAAAATTGGAAATATTTACATCGCTATGTGCATAAACATGGAATTATCTCCACGACTATGTGAATAAACATGGAAATGTCTACAACGCTATCTGGGTAAACATGCAAATATCTACACAGCTATCTGTAAACATGGAAATAACTACGCCGCTATCTGTGTAAAGGTGGAAATATCTACACCGCAATCTGTGCAAGCATGGAAATATCTGCACTTCAATATGTGTAAACATGGATACATCTACACCGCTATCTGTATAAACATGTAAAATCTACACCGCTATCTGCATAAACATGGAAATATCTACATGGCCATGTGCATAAACATGGAAATATCTACACCGCTATCTGTATAAATATTGAAATATCTACATCGCTATCTCTATAAACATGGAAATATCTAAACCACTATCAGTATATACATGGAAATATCTACACCGCTATGTCTATAAACATGGAAATATTTACACCGCCATCTGTATATACGCGGAAATATCTACACCGCCATCTGTATAAACATGGAAATATCTACACCGCTATCTGTATAAACATGGAAATGTCTACACTACCATCCGTATAAACATGGAAATATCTACACAGCCATCTCTATATACATGGAAATATCTACAGCGCCATCTGTATAAACATGGAAATATCTCCACCGCTATCTGTATAAACATGGAAATATCTCCACCGCTATGTGTTGAAAGATGGAAATATCTACATCGCTATCTGTAAAAACATGGAACTATCAACACTGCCATCTGTATAATCATGGAAATATCCACACCACTATCTGTATAAACATGGAAATATCTCCACCGCTATCTGTATAAACATGGAAATATCTACACAGCTATCTTTAAAAACATGGAAATATCAACACCGCTATCAGTATAAAGATGGGAATATCTACAGCGCTTTCTGTAGAAACATGAAAATATCTACATCGCTATCTGTATAAACATGGAAATATCTCCACCGCTATCTGTATAAACATGCAAATATCTACACCGCTATCTTTATAAACCAGGGCATAACTACAACGCTATCTCTATAAACATGGAAATATCTACACCGCCATCTGCATAAACATCTAAATATCTACACCGCCATCTGTGTAAACATGGAAATACCTACACCGACATCTGTATAAACATGGAAATATCAACACCGCCACCTGTATAATCTTGGAAATATCCACACCGCTGTCTGTATAAACATGGAAATATCTACACCGCCATCTGTAAAAACATGGAAATATCTACACTACCATCTGTATAAACATGGAAATATCTACAAAGCCATCTCTATATACATGGAAATATCTACACCGACATCTGTATAAACATGGAAATATCTCCACCGCTATCTGTATAAACATGGAAATGTCAACACTGCCGTCTGCATACAGATGGAAATATCTACACCGCGAGCTGTATTAACATGGAAATATCTACAATGCTATCTGTATAAACATGGAAGTACCAACACCACTATCTGTAGAAACATGGAAATATTTTCAACGCTATCTGTATAAACATGGAAATAACTGCAATGCTATCTCTATAAACATGGAAATATCTACACCACAATCTCTATAAACATGGAAATATCTACACCACCATCTCTATAAACATGGAAATATCTACACTGCCTTCTGTATAGACATGCAAACATCTACTCAGCCATGAGTGTAAACATGGAAATATCTATACAGCTATCTCTATAAAAATAGAAATACCTACACCGCAATCTCTATAAACATGGAAATATCTAAACAGCCATCTCTATAAACATGGAAATATCTACACCGCCATCTCTATGAACATGAAATTATCTACACCGCCATCTCCATAAACATGGAACTCTCTACACTGCGATCTGTATAAACATGGAAATATCTACACCGCTCTCTGTTCAAACATGGAAATATCTACACTGCCTTCGGTATAAACATGGAAATATCTACATCGCAAGCTGTATAAACATGCAAATATCTACACAGCTGTCTATGTAAACATGGAAATATTTACACCGATATGTGTGTAAAGTTGGAAATATCTACACCGCAATCTCTGCAAAGATGGAAATACCTACACCGCTATCTGTATAAATATGGAAATATCTACATCACTATCTCTATAAACATGGAAATATCTACACCACTATCTGTATAAACATGGAAATATCTACACCACTATCTCTAGAAACATGGAAATATCAACACCGCCATCTGTATAAACTTGGAAATATCTACACCGATATCTGTATAAATATGGAAATATCTGCATGGCTAACTCTTTATACATGGAAATATCCACACCACTATCTGTATAAACATGGAAATATCTACACCGATATCTCTATAAACATAGAAATATCTACACCGCCATCTGTATAAACATGGAAATATCTACACTGCCATCTGAATAAACATGGAAATATCTACACCGCTATCTGTATAAACATGGAAATATCTACATTGCTATCTGTATAAACATGGAAATATCTACAATGATAACTGTGTAGACATGCAAATATCTACACAGCTATCTGTGTAAAGACGGAAATATCTACACCGCTATCTGTGTAAAGATGGAAATATATACAACGCAATCTGTATAAACTTGGAAATAGCTACAACGCCATCTGTATAAACATGAAAATAACTACACTGCCATCTGTATAAACATGGAAATATATACTCCGCCATCTGTACAAGCATGGAAATATCTAAACCGCTATCAGTGTAAATATGGAAATATCTACACCACTGTCTGCATAAACATGGAAATATCTATACCGCTATCTGTATGAACATGGAAATATCTACACAGCCATCTGTATAAACATGAAAATATCTACAAAGCCATCTCTATAAACATGGAAATATCTACACCGCCATCTGTAGAAACATGGAAACCTCTCCACCGCTATCTGTATAAACATGGAAATATCTACACCGACATCTGTATAAACATGGAAATATCTACACCGACATCTGTATAAACATGGAAATATCTGCATCGCTATCTGTATAAACGTGGAAATATCACCACCGCAATCTGTATAAACATGGAAATATCTACACCGCAATCTGTATAAACCTGGAAATAACTACACCGCATTCTGTTTAAACATAGAAATATCTACACCGCCATTTGCATAAACATCTAGATATCTACAGTGCCATATGTATAAACATGGAAATACCAACACCGCCATCTGTATAAACATGGAAATATTAACACCGCCATCTGTATAATCATGGAAATATCCACACCGTTATCTGTATAAAAATGGAAATATCTACACCGCCAAGTGTAAAAACATGGAAATATCAACCCAGTCGTCTGTATAAACATGGAAATATCTACACCTTCATCAGTATAAACATGGAAAAACCTACAATGACATTTGTATACTCATGGAAATATCTACAGAGCCATCAGTATAAACATGGAAATATCTAGACTGCTATCTGTATAAACATGGAAATATCTACCCCGCTATCTGAATAAACATTTAAATATCTACATCGCTGTCTGCATAAACATGGAAATATCTCCACCGCTATCTGTATGAACATGGATATGTTTATAATGCTATCTGTGTAACCATGCAAATATCTACACAGGTATCTGTAAACATGGAAATATCTACACTGCTATCTTTGTAAAGATTGAAATATCTACACCGCAATCTGTGCAAAGATGGAAATATCTACACCGCTATCTGTGTAAACATGGAAATATCTACACCGCTATCTGTATAAACATGGAAAATCAACACCGCTATCTGTATAAACATGGAAATATCTGCACCGCCATCTGTATAAACATGGAAATATCTACAACGCTATCTGTACAAATATTGAAATATCTACAGCGCAATCTGTATAATCATGGAAAATCTACACCGCTATCTGTATAAACATGGAAATATCTACACAGCCATCTGTATAAACATGGAAACATCTACACCGCTGTCTGTATAAATATGGAAAAATCTATATCGCTATCTCTATAAACAAGGAAATATCCACACCAGTATCTGTATAAACATGGAAATATCTACACCGCTATCTCTGTAAACATAGAAATATCTACATCGCCATCTGTATAAACATGGAAATATCTACACCGCTATCTGTATAAATATGGAAGTATCTACATCGCTATCTGTATAAACATGGATATATCTCCACCGTAATCTGTAAAAACATTGAAATATCTACAATGCTATCTGTGTAAACATGCAAATATCTACCCAGCTATCTGTGTAAAGATGGAAATATCTACACCGCAATCGTTGCAAAGATGGAAATATCTACACCGATACCTCTGTAAACATGGAAATATCTACACCGCTATCTGTAAAACATGGAAAACCTACACCGCTATCTGTGTAAACATGGAAATAACTACACGGCCATCTGCATAAACATGGAAATATCTACACCGCTATATGTACAAATAAGGAAATATCTACATCACAATCTCTATAAACATGGAAATATCTACAATACCATCTGTATAAGCATGGAAATATCTACACCGCAATCTGTATAAACATGGAAATATATACATCGCTATCTGTATAAACATGGAAATATATCCACCGCTATCTGTATAAACATGGAAATATCTACAACGCTATCAGTGTAAACATGCAAATATTTACACAGCTATCTCTGTAAACATGGAAATATCTACAGCGATATGTGTGTAAAGTTGGAAATATCTACACCGCAATCTGTGCAAAAATGGAAATATCTACACAGCCATCTGTATAAATATGGAAATATCTACATCACTATCTCTATAAACATGGAAATATCTACACCACTATTTGTATAAACATGGAAATATCTACACCACTATCTCTAGAAACATGGAAATATCTACACTGCCATCTGTATAAACATGGAAATATCTACACCGCTATCTGCATAAACATGGAAATATCTACATCACTGTCTGTATAAACATGGAAATATCTCCACCACTATCTGTATAAACATGGAAATATCTACAATGCTATTTGCTTAAACATGCAAATATCTACACAGCTATCTGTGTAAAGATGGAAATATTTACACCGCTATCTGTGAAAAGATGGAAATATCTACACCGCAATCTGTGCAATGATGGAAATAACCACACCACGATCTCTGTAAACATGGACATATCTACACCGCTATCTGTATAAACATGTAAATATCTACACCGCCATCTGTATAAACATGGAAATAACTACACCGCCATCTGTATAAACATGGAAATATCAACACCGTCATCTGCATAAACATGGAAATATCTACACCGCTACCTGTATAAACATGGAAATATCTACACCCCTATCGGTATAAACATGGAAATATCTACACTGCTATCTGTAAAAACATGGAAATAACTACATTGCCATCTGTATAAACATGGAAATGTCTACACAGCCATCTCTATATACATGGAAATATCTACAGCGCCATGTGTACAAACATGGAAATATCTCCACCGCAATCTGTATAAACATGGAAATACCTCCACACATATCTGTATAAACATGGAAATATCTACACCCCTATCTGTATAAACATGGAAATATCTACACTGCTATCTATATAAACATGGAAACATCAACATCGGTATCTGTATAAACATGGAAATATCTACAGCGCTCTCTTTATAAACATGGAAATATCTCCACCGCTATCTGTATAAACATGGAAATATCTACAACGCTATCTCTATAAACATGGAAATATCTTCACCGCCATTTGTAAAAACATGGAAATATCTACACAGTCATCTGTATAAACATGGAAATATCTACACCTCCATCAGTACAAACATGGAAATATCTACAATGACATCTGTATACACATGGAGATATCTACAGAGCCATCAGTATAAACATGGAAATATCTCCACCGCCATCTCTATAAACATGGAAATACCTACACAGCTATCTGTATAAACATGGAAATATCTACACCGCTATCTGTATAAACATGGAAATATCTACATTGCTATCTGCATAAACATGGAAATATCTCCACCGATATCTGTATAAACATGGAAATATCTACATCGCTATCTGTGTAAACATGCAAATATCTACACAGCTATCTGTAAACACGGAAATGCCTACACTGCTATCTGTGTAAAGATGGAAATATCTACACCGCAATGTGCATAAACTTCTAAATAACTACACTGCCATCTGCATAAACATGGAAATAACTACACTGCCATCTCTAGAAACATGGAAATATCTACACCGCCATCTTTAAAAACATGGAAATATCTACACAGACATCTGTATAAACCTGGAAATATCTACACCTCCATCAGTATAAACATGCAAATATCTACAAAGCCATCTGTATACACATGGAAATATCTACAGAGCCATCTGTCTAAACATGGAAATATCTACACCGCTATCTGTATAAACATGGCAATACCTACATCGCTATCTGTATAAACATGTAAATATCTCCACCGCTATCTGTATAAACATGGAAATATCTACAATGATATCTGTGTAAACATGGAAATATCTACACAGCTATGTGTGTAAAGATGGAAATAACTACACGGCAATCGGTGCAAAGATGGAAATATCTACACCGCTATCTCTGTAAACATGGAAATATGTACACCGCTATCTGTATAAACTTGGAAATATCTACACCACCATCTGTATAAACATGTAAATAACTACACCGCCATCTGTATAAACATGGAAATATCTACACCGCCATCTGTATAAACATGGAAATATCTACCCCGCTATCTGTACAAATATGGAAATATCTACACAGCTATTTGTATAAACATGGAAATATCTACACCGCTATCTTTATAAACATGGAAATATCTACATCGCTATCTGTATAAACATGGAAATATGCCCATCGCTATCTTTTTAAATATGGAAATATCTACACCGCTATCTGTATAAACCTGGAAATAGCAACACCTCTATCTCTATAAACGTGGAAATACCTACAGCGCTATCTGTATAAACATGGAAATATCTCCACCGCTATCTGCATAAACATGGAAATAACAACTCCGCCATCTGTATAATCATGGAAATATCCACACCGTTATCTATATAAAACTGGAAATATCTACAGTGCCATTTGTAAAAACAAGGAAATATCTACACAGTCATCTGTATAAACATGGAAATATCTACACCTCCATCAGTATAAACATGGAAATATCTACACCTCCATCAGTATAAACATGGAAATATCTGCAATGCCATCTGTATATACACGGAAATATCTACAGAGCCATCAGTATAAACCTGGAAATATCTACAACGACATCTCTATAAACATGGAAATACCTACACAGCTATCTGTATAAACATGGAATTATCTACACCGCTCTCTGTATAAACATGGAAATATCTACATCGCTATCTGCATAAATATGGAAATATTTACAACGCTATCTGTGTAAACATGCAAATATCTACACAGCTATCTGTAAACATGGAAATATCTACTCCTCAATATGTGTAAAGATGGAAATATCTACACCGCAATCTGTGCAAAGATGGAAATATCTACACCGCTATCTGTGTAAACATGGAAATATCTACACCACTATCTGCATAAACATGGAAATATCTACACTGCTATGTCTATATACATGGAAATATTTACATCGTCATCTGTATAAACATGGATATATCTACAACGCTATCTGTATAAACATGGAAATATCTCCACAGCTATCTGTATAAACATAGAAATATCTACACCGCTATCTGTATAAACATGGAAATATCTACACTGCCATCTGTATAAACATGGAAATATCTATGAAGCCATCTGTATATACATGGAAATATCTACACCGCAATCGGTATAAACATGGGAATATCTCCACCGCTCTCTGTATAAACATGGAACTATCTCCACAGCTATTTGTATAAACTTGGAAATATCTACACCTCTATGTGTAAAAACATGGAAATATCACAACCGCTATCTGTATAAACATGGAAATATCTACAGCGCTATCTGTATAAACATGGAAATATCTACATCGCTATCTGTAAAACATGGAAATATCTCCGCTGCTGTCTTTATAAACATGGAAATATCTACACCGCTATCTGTATAATTCTGGAAATAATTACACAGATATGTCTTTAAAAACATGGAAATATCTACACCGCCATCTGCATAAACATCTAAATATCCACACCGCCATCTGTACAAACATGGAAATACATACACCGCCATATGTATAAAAATGGAAATATCAACACCGCCATCTGTATAATCGTGGAAATATGCACACCACTATCTGTATAAAAATGGAAATATCTACACCGCTGTCTGTATAAAAATGGAAATATCTACACCGCCATCTGTAAAAACATGGAAATATCTACACAGTCATCTGTAGAAACAAGGAAATATCTACACCTCCATCAGTATATACCTGGAAATACCTACAATGCCATCTCTATAAACATGGAAATATCTACAGAGCCATCAGTGTAAACATGGAATTATCTACACTGCCATCTCTACAAACATGGAAACCATTACACATCTATCTATATAAACTTGGAAATATCGACACCGCTATCTGTATAAACATGGAAATATCTACACCGCTATCTGTGTAAACATGGAAATATCTACACCGCTATCTGTATAAACATGGAAAATCTACACCGCTATCTGTATAAACATGGAAATATCTTCGCGGCCATCTGCATACACATGCAAATATCTAGACCGATATCTGTATAAATATGGAAATATCTATATCGCTATCTCTATAAGCATGGAAATATCTACACCACTATCTAAATAAACATGGAAATATCTACACCGCTATCTCTATAAACATGGAAATATCTACAACGCCATCTGTATAAACATGGAAATATCTACACCGCTATCTGTATAAACATGTAAATATCTACATCGCTATCTGTACAAACCTGGAAATATCTCCACCGCTATCTGCATAAACATGGAAATATCTACAAAGCTATCTGTGTAAACATGCAAATATCTACACAGCTATCTGTATAAACATGGAAATATCTACACCGATATCTGTGTAAAGATGGAAATATCTACACCGCAGTCTGTGCAAAGATGGAAATATCTACACAGCTATCTGTAAAAACATGGAAATAACTACATCGCTATCTGTATAAACATGTAAATATCTCCACCGCTATCTGTATATACTTGGAAATATATACAATGCTATCTGTGTAAACATGCAAATATCTGCACAGCTATCTGTGTAAAGATGGAAATATGTACACCGCTATCTGTGTAAAGATGGAAATATCTACAACGCAATCTGTGCAAAGATGGAAATATCTACAACGCTATCTCTGTAAACATGGAAATATCTACACCGCTATCGGTATAAATGTGGCAATACCCACACCGCTATCTGTATAAACATGGAAAACCTACACCGCTATTTGTATAAACATGGAAATATGAACACCGTTATCTGTATAAACATAGAAATTTCAACATCGCTATCTGTATAAACATGGAAATATCTACATCGCTATCTGTATAAAAATGGAAATATCTACACCGCCATTTGTAAAAACATGGAAATATCTATACAGTCATCTGTATAAACATGGAAATATCTTCACCTCCATGAGTATAAAGATGGAAATATCTACAATGCCATCTGTATACACATGGAAATATCTACAGAGCCGTCAGTATAAACATGGAAATATCTATACCGCCATCTCTATAAACCTAAAAATACCTACACAGCTATCTGTATAAAAATGGAAATATCTACACAGCTATCTGTATAAACATGGAAATATCTACACCGCTATCTGTATAAACATGGAATTATATACATTGCTATCTGCATAAACAAGGAAATATCTCCACTGCTATCTGTATAAACATGGAAATAGCTACAATGCTATCTGTGTAAACATGCAAATATCTACACAGGTATCTGTAAACATGGAAATGTCTACACCCCTATCTGTGTAAAGATGGAAATATCTACACCCCAATCTGTGCAAAGATGGAAATATGTACACCGCTATCTGTGTAAGCATGGAAATATGTAAACCGCTGTCTGTATGAACATGGAAAATCTACACCGCTATCTGTATAAACAGGGAAATATCTACACGGCCATCTGCATAAACTTGGAAATATCTACACCGCTATCTGTATAAATATGGAAATATCTACATCACAATCTCTATAAACATGGAAATATCTACACCACTATCTGTATAAACATGGAAATATCTACACCGCTATGTCTATAAACATGGAAATATCTATACCGCAATCTGTATAAACATGGAAATATGTACACCGCTATCTGTAAACATGGAAATATCTACATCGCTATCTGTATAAACATGGAAATATCTCCACCACTCTCTGTATAAACATCGAAATATCTACACCGCTATCTGTATAAACATGGAAATATCTCCACTGCCATCTGTATAAACATGGAAAAATCTACACAGCCGTCTCTATATATATGGAAATATCTACACCGCCACCTGTAAACATGGAAATATCTCCACCGCTATCTGTATAAACATGGAAATATCTACACCGCTATCTGTATAAACATGGAAATATCTACACCGCTATCTGTATAAAGATGGAAATATCAACACCGTTATCTGTGTAAACATGGAAATATCTACAACGCCATTTGCATAAACATCTAAATATATACATAGCCATCTCTATAAACATGGAAATACCTACACCGCCATCAGTATGAACATGGAAATATAAACACCGCCATATGTATAATCATGGAAATATCTACACCGCTATCTGTATTAAAATGGAAATATGGACACGGCCATCTGTAAAAACATGGAAAGAACTACACAGTCATCTGTATACACATGGAAATATCTACAGAGACATCAGTATACACATGGAAATATCTACACCGCCATCTCTATAAACATGGAAATACCTGCAGAGCTATGTGTATAAACATGTAAATGTCTACACCGCTATCTCTATAAACATGGAGATATCTACACCGCTATATGTATAAACATGGAAATATCTACATTGCTATCTGAATAAACATGGAAATATCTCCACGGCTATCTGTATAAACATGGAAATACCTACAACGCTATCTGTGTAAACATGCAAATATATACAAAGGTATCTGTAAACATGGAAATATCTACACCGCTATCTGAGTAAAGATTCAACTATCTACACCGCAATCTGTGCAAAGATGGAAATATCTACACCGCTATCTGTGTAAACATGGAAATATCTGCACCGCTATCTGTATAAACATGGAAAATCTACACTGCTATCTGTATAAACATGGAAATATCTACACGGCCATCTGCATAAACATGGAAATATCTACACCGCTATCTGTATTAATATGGAAATATCTACATAGCTACCTCTATAAACATGGAAATATCTACACCACTGTCTGTATAAACATAGAAATATCTACACCGCTCTCTGTATAAACATGGAAATATCCACACCGCCATCTGTATAAACATGGAAATATCTACACCGCTATCTGTGTAAACATGCAAATATCTACACAGCTATCTGTGTAAACATGGAAATATCTACACTGATATCTGTGCAAAGATGGAAATATCTACACCGCAGTCTGTGCAAATATGGGAATATCTACACCGCTATCTGTATAAATATGGAAATATCTACAATGCTATCTGTGTAAACTTGCAACTAACTACACAGCTGTGTGTGTAAAGATGGAAATATCTACACCGCTATCTGTGTTAAGATAGAAATATCTACACCGCAATCTGTGCAAAGATGGAAATATCTACACCGCTATCTCTGTAAACATGGAATTATCTACACCGCTATCGTATAAACACGGAAATATCTACACCGCCATCTGTATAAACAAGGAGATATCTACAACGCTATCTGTGTGAACATGCAAATATCTACACAGCTATCAGTAAACATGGAAATGGCTACACCGCTATCTGTGTAAAGATGGAAATATCTACACCGCAATCTGTGCAAAGATGGAAATATCTACACCGCTATCTGTGTAAACATGGAAATATCTACTCCGCTGTCTGTATAAACATGGAAAATCTACACCGCTATCTGTATAAACAGGGAAATATCTACACAGCCATCTGCATAAACTTGGAAATATCTACACCGCTATCTGTATAAATATGGAAATATCTACATTGCTATCTCTATAAACATAGAAATATCTACACCACTATCTGTATAAACATGGAAATATCTACACCGCTATGTCTATAAACATGGAAATATCTACACAGTCATCTGTATAAACATAAAAATATCTCCACAGCTATCAGTATGAACATGGAAATATCTCCACCGATATCTTTATAAACATGGAAATATCAACAGCACTATCTGTATAAACACAGAAATATCTACAGCGCTATGTGTATAAATATGGAAATATCTACATCGCTATCTCTATAAACATGGAAATATTTCCACCGCTATCTGTATAAACATGGAAATATCTACACCATTATCTGTATAAGCCTGGAAATAACTACACCGCTATCTCAACAAACATGGAAATATCTACACCGCCGACTGCATAAACATCTAAATATCTACAAAGCCATCTGTATAAACATGGAAATACCTACACCGCCGTCTGAATAAACATGGAAATATCCACACCACTATCTGTATAAACATGGAAATATCTACACCGCAATCTCTATAAACACAGAAATATCTACACCGCCATCTGTATAAACATGGAAATATCTACAGTGCCATCTGTATACACATGGAAATATCTACAGAGCCATCTGTATAACCATGGAAATATCTACTCCGCTATCTGTATAAACATGGAAATATCTACATCGCTATCTGTATTAACATGGAAATATCTCCACCGCTATCTGTATAAACATGGAAATATCTACACTGCCATCTGTATAAACATGGAAATATTTACACAGCCATCTCTTTATACCTGGGAATATCTACACCGCAATCTGTATAAACATGGAAATATCTATATCGGTATCGGTATAAACATGGAAATATCTACAACGCTATCTGCATGAACATGGAAAGATCTACACCGCCATCTGTATATACATGGAAATATCTACACCGCCATCTGTATAAACATGGAAATATCTACACTGCTATCTGTATAAATAAGGAAATATCTACAACTCTGTCTCTATAAACATGGAAATATCTACAACACTATCTGTTTAAACATGGAAATATCTACACCACTATGGAAATATCTACACCGCCATCTGTATAAACATGGAAATATCTACACAGTCATCTGTATAAACATGGAAATAGCTATACCATCATCTGTATAAACATGGAAATAACTTCACTGCCATCTGTGTAAGCACGGAAATATCTACACCGCTATCTGTATAAATATGGAAATATCTACATCGCTATCTCCATAAACATGGAAATATATTCACCGCTATCTGTATAAAGATGGAAATATCTACATCACTATCTCCATAAACTTGGAAATATCTTCACCGCTATCTGTATATACATGGAAATATCTTCACCGCTATCTTTATAAACATGTAAACATCTACACCGCCATCTTTATAAACATGGAAATATCTACACCGCTATCTGTATAAACATGGAAATATCTACATCGCTATCTAAATAAACATGGAAATATCTCAACCGCTATCTGTAGAAACATGGAAATATCTACAGTGATATCTCTGAAAACATGCAAATATGTACACAGCTATCTGTTTAAAGATGGAAATATCTACACCGCTATCTGTGCAAAGATGGAAATATCTACACCGCTATCTCTGTAAACATGGAAATATCTACACCGCTATCTGTATAAACATGGAAACATCTACACCGCCATCTGTATAAACATGGAAATATCTACAACGCCATCAGTATAAACATGGAAATATCTACACCGCCATCTGTATGAACATGGAAATATCTGCACTGCTATCTGTATAAAAATGGAAATATCTACACGGCTATCTGTATAAACATGGAAATATCTACACCGCTATCTGTATAAACATGGAAATATCTACTCCGCTATCTGTATAAACATTGAAATATCTACACTGCCATCTGTATAAATATGGAAATAAATAAACAGCCATCTCTATATACATGGAAATATCTATACCGTCATCTGTATAAACATGGAAATATCTCCACCGCTATCTGTATAAACATGGAAATATCAACCCCGCTATCTGTATAAACATGGAAATATCTACAGCGCTATCTGTATAAACATTGAAATATCTACATCGCTATCTATATAAACATGGAAATATCTCCACGGCTATCTGTATAAACATGGAGGTATCTACACCGCTATCTCTATAGACCTGGAAATAGCTACATCACTATCACTATAAACATGGAAATATCTACACCGCCATCTGTATAAACATGGAAATACCTACACCGCCATCTGCATAAACATGGAAATATCAACACCGCCATCTGTATAATCATGGATATATCCATACCGCTATGTTTATAATAATGGAAATATCTACACCGCCATGTGTAAAAACATGGAAATACCTAAAAAGTCATCTGTATAAACATGGAAATATCTACACCTCCCTCACTATAAACATGGAAATATCTGCACCACCGTCTCTATAAACATGGAAATACCTACACAGCTATCTGTATAAACATGGAAATAACTACACCGCTATCTGTATAAACATGGAAATATCTACACCGCTATCTGTATAAACATGGAAATATCTACACCGCCATCATTATAAACATGGAAATATCTCCACTGCTATCTGTATAAACATGGAAATATCAACACCGCCATCAGTATAATCATGGAAATATAAACACCGCTATCTGTATAAAAATGAATGTATCTACACTGCCATCTGTAAAAACATGGAAATACCTGCACAGTCATCTTTATAAATATGGAAATATCTACACCTCCATCACTATAATTATTCAAATATCTACAATGCCATCTGTATACACCTGGAAATAACTATAGAGCCATGAGTATAAACATGGAAATATCTACACCGCCATTTCTATAAACATGGAAATACTTACACAGCTATCTGTATAAACATGGAAATATCTACACTGCTATCTGTATAAACATGGAAATATCTACACCGCTATCTGTATAAACATAGAAATATCTACAACGCAATCTGTGTAAACATGCAAATATCTACACAGCTATCTGTAAACAGGGAAATATCTACACCGCAATGTAAGCAAAGATGGAAATATCTACACCGCTATCTGTGTAAACATGGCAATATCTACACCGCTATCGGTATAAATACGGAAAATCTACACCGCCATCTGTATAAACATGGAAATATGTACACGGCCATTTCCATAAACATGGAAATATCTACACCGCTATTTGTATAAATATGGAAATATCTACATTGCTATCTCTATAAACATGAAAATATCTACACCACTATCTGTGTAAACATGGAAATATCTACACCGCCATCTCTATAAACATAGAAATATCTACACCGCCATCTGAATAAACATGGAAATAACTACACCGCTATCTATATAAACATGGAAATATCTACATCGCTATCTTTATAAACATGGAAATATCTCCACCGCTATCAGTATAAACATGGAAATATCTTCAATGCTATCTGTGTAAACATGCAAATATCTACACAGCTATCTGTGCAAACATGGAAATATCTACACCGCAATCGGTGCAAAGATGGAAATATCTACACCACTATCTCTGTAAGCATGGAAATATCTACGCCGCTATCTGTATGAATATGGAAATACCTACACCATCATCTGTATAAACATGGAAATAACTACAGCGCCATCTGTATACACATGGAAATATCTACACCGCCATCTGTATAAACATGGAAATAACTCCACCGCTATCTGTACAAATCTGGAAATATCTACACCGCTATCTGTATAAACATGAAAATATCTACACCGCAATCTGTATAAACATGGAAATACCTACACCGCTGTCTGAATAAACATGGAAATATCTACACCGCTATCTGTGTAAAGATGCAAATATCTACACCGCTGTCTGTATAAACATGGAAATACCTACACCGCTATCTGCATAAACATGAAAATATCTACACCGCTATCTGTAGAAATATGGAAATATCTACACCGCTATCTGTACAAACATGGAAATATCTACACTGCTTTCTGTATAAACATGGAAAAAAACAACACCGCTATCTGTATAAACATGGAAATAACTACACTGCCATCTGTATAAACATGGAAATATCTACACAGCCATCTCTATATACATGGAAATATCTACACCGCTATCTGTATAAACATGGAAATATCTACATCGCTATCTGTATGAACATGGAAATACCTCCACCGCTATCTGAATAAACATGGAAACATCTACAATGCTATCTGTGTAAACGTGCAAATATCTACACCGATATCTGTGTAAAGATGGAAATATCTACACCGCAATCTGTGCAAAGATGGAAATATCTACACCGGTGTCTGTATAAATATGGAAATATCTACATTGCTATCTCCATAAACATGGAAATATATTCCCCGCTATCTGTATATATATGGAAATATCTACATCGCTATCTCCATAAACACGGAAATATCTTCACCGCTATCTGTATATATATGGAAATATCTTCACCGCTATCTTTATAAACATGTAAACATCTACACCACCATCTTTATAAACATGGAAATATCTACACCGCTATCTGTATAAACATGGAAATATCTACATCGCTATCTGAATAAACATGGAAATATCTCCACCGCTATCTGTATAAACATGGAAATATCTACAATGATATCTCTGTAAACATGCAAAGATGTACACAGCTATCTGTTTAAAAATGGAAATACCTACACCGCTATCTGTGCAAAGATGGAAATATCTACACCGCTATCTCTGTAAACATGGAAATATCTACACCGCTATCTGTATAAACATGGAAACATCTACACCGCCATCTGTATAAACATGGAAATATCTACAACGCCATCAGTATAAACATGGAAATATCTACACCGCCATCTGTATGAACATGGAAATATCTGCACTGCTATATGTATAAAAATGGAAATATCTACACCGCTATCTGTGTAAACATGGAAATATCTACACCGCTATCTGTATAAACATGGAAATATCTACACCGCTATCTGTATAAACATGGAAATATCTACACTGCCATCTGTATAAATATGGAAATAAATAAACAACCATCTCTATATACATGGAAATATCTATACCGTCATTTGTATAAACATGGAAATATCTCCACCGCTATCTGTATAAACATGGAAATATCAACCCCGCTATCTGTATAAACATGGAAATATCTACATCGCTATCTGTATAAAAATGGAAATATCTACACCGCCATTTGTAAAAACATGGAAATATCTATACAGTCATCTGTATAAACATGGAAATATCTTCACCTCCATGAGTATAAAGATGGAAATATCTACAATGCCATCTGTATACACATGGAAATATCTACAGAGCCGTCAGTATAAACATGGAAATATCTATACCGCCATCTCTATAAACCTAAAAATACCTACACAGCTATCTGTATAAAAATGGAAATATCTACACAGCTATCTGTATAAACATGGAATTATATACATTGCTATCTGCATAAACAAGGAAATATCTCCACTGCTATCTGTATAAACATGGAAATATCTACAATGCTATCTGTGTAAACATGCAAATATCTACACAGCTATCTGTAAACATGGAAATGTCTACACCCCTATCTGTGTAAAGATGGAAATATCTACACCCCAATCTGTGCAAAGATGGAAATATGTACACCGCTATCTGTGTAAGCATGGAAATATGTAAACCGCTGTCTGTATGAACATGGAAAATCTACACCGCTATCTGTATAAACAGGGAAATATCTACACGGCCATCTGCATAAACTTGGAAATATCTACACCGCTATCTGAATAAATATGGAAATATCTACATCACAATCTCTATAAACATGGAAATATCTACACCACTATCTGTATAAACATGGAAATATCTACACCGCTATGTCTATAAACATGGAAATATCTATACCGCAATCTGTATAAACATGGAAATATCTACACCGCTATCTGTAAACATGGAAATATCTACATCGCTATCTGTATAAACATGGAAATATCTCTACCACTCTCTGTATAAACATGGAAATATCTACACCGCTATCTGTATAAACATGGAAATATCTCCACTGCCATCTGTATAAACATGGAAAAATCTACACAGCCGTCTCTCTATATATGGAAATATCTACACCGCCACCTGTAAACATGGAAATATCTCCACCGCTATCTGTATAAACATGGAAATATCTACACCGCTATCTGTATAAACATGGAAATATCTACACCGCTATCTGTATAAAGATGGAAATATCAACACCGTTATCTGTGTAAACATGGAAATATCTACACCGCCATTTGCATAAACATCTAAATATATACATAGCCATCTCTATAAACATGGAAATACCTACACCGCCATCAGTATGAACATGGAAATATAAACACCGCCATATGTATAATCATGGAAATATCTACACCGCTATCTGTATTAAAATGGAAATATGGACACGGCCATCTGTAAAAACATGGAAAGAACTACACAGTCATCTGTATACACATGGAAATATCTACAGAGACATCAGTATACACATGGAAATATCTACACCGCCATCTCTATAAACATGGAAATACCTGCAGAGCTATGTGTATAAACATGTAAATGTCTACACCGCTATCTCTATAAACATGGAGATATCTACACCGCTATATGTATAAACATGGAAATATCTACATTGCTATCTGAATAAACATGGAAATATCTCCACGGCTATCTGTATAAACATGGAAATACCTACAACGCTATCTGTGTAAACATGCAAATATATACAAAGGTATCTGTAAACATGGAAATATCTACACCGCTATCTGAGTAAAGATTCAACTATCTACACCGCAATCTGTGCAAAGATGGAAATATCTACACCGCTATCTGTGTAAACATGGAAACATCTGCACCGCTATCTGTATAAACATGGAAAATCTACACTGCTATCTGTATAAACATGGAAATATCTACACGGCCATCTGCATAAACATGGAAATATCTACACCGCTATCTGTATTAATATGGAAATATCTACATAGCTATCTCTATAAACATGGAAATATCTACACCACTGTCTGTATAAACATAGAAATATCGACACCGCTCTCTGTATAAACATGGAAATATCCACACCGCCATCTGTATAAACATGGAAATATCTACACCGCTATCTGTGTAAACATGCAAATATCTACACAGCTATCTGTGTAAACATGGAAATATCTACACTGATATCTGTGCAAAGATGGAAATATCTACACCGCAGTCTGTGCAAATATGGGAATATCTACACCGCTATCTGTATAAATATGGAAATATCTACAATGCTATCTGTGTAAACTTGCAACTAACTACACAGCTGTGTGTGTAAAGATGGAAATATCTACACCGCTATCTGTGTTAAGATAGAAATATCTACACCGCAATCTGTGCAAAGATGGAAATATCTACACTGCTATCTCTGTAAACATGGAATTATCTACACCGCTATCGTATAAACACGGAAATATCTACACCGCCATCTGTATAAACAAGGAGATATCTACAACGCTATCTGTGTAAACATGCAAATATCTACACAACTATAAGTAAACATGGAAATGGCTACACCGCTATCTGTGTAAAGATGGAAATATCTACACCGCAATCTGTGCAAAGATGGAAATATCTACACCGCTATCTGTGTAAACATGGAAATATCTACTCCGCTGTCTGTATAAACATGGAAAATCTACACCGCTATCTGTATAAACAGGGAAATATCTACACAGCCATCTGCATAAACTTGGAAATATCTACACCACTATCTGTATAAATATGGAAATATCTACATAGCTATCTCTATAAACATAGAAATATCTACACCACTATCTGTATAAACATGGAAATATCTACACCGCTATGTCTATAAACATGGAAATATCTACACAGTCATCTGTATAAACATAAAAATATCTCCACAGCTATCAGTATGAACATGGAAATATCTCCACCGATATCTGTATAAACATGGAAATATCAACAGCAGTATCTGTATAAACACAGAAGTATCTACAGCGCTATCTGTATAAATATGGAAATATCTACATCGCTATCTCTATAAACATGGAAATATTTCCACCGCTATCTGTATAAACATGGAAATATCTACACCATTATCTGTATAAGCCTGGAAATAACTACACCGCTATCTCAACAAACATGGAAATATCTACACCGCCGTCTGCATAAACATCTAAATATCTACAAAGCCATCTGTATAAACATGGAAATACCTACACCGCCCTCTGAATAAACATGGAAATATCCACACCACTATCTGTATAAACATGGAAATATCTACACCGCAATCTCTATAAACACAGAAATATCTACACCGCCATCTGTATAAACATGGAAATATCTACAGTGCCATCTGTATACACATGGAAATATCTACAGAGCCATCTGTATAACCATGGAAATATCTACTCCGCTATCTGTATAAACATGGAAATATCTACATCGCTATCTGTATTAACATGGAAATATCTCCACCGCTATCTGTATAAACATGGAAATATCTACACTGCCATCTGTATAAACATGGAAATATTTACACAGCCATCTCTTTATACTTGGGAATATCTACACCGCAATCTGTATAAACATGGAAATATCTATATCGGTATCGGTATAAACATGGAAATATCTACAACGCTATCTGCATGAACATGGAAAGATCTACACCGCCATCTGTATATACATGGAAATATCTACACCGCCATCTGTATAAACATGGAAATATCTACACTGCTATCTGTATAAATAAGGAAATATCTACAACTCTGTCTCTATAAACATGGAAATATCTACAACACTATCTGTTTAAACATGGAAATATCTACACCACTATGGAAATATCTACACCACCAACTGTATAAACATGGAAATATCTACACAGTCATCTGTATAAACATGGAAATAGCTATACCATCATCTGTATAAACATGGAAATAACTTCACTGCCATCTGTGTAAGCATGGAAATATCTACACCGCTATCTGTACAAATATGGATATATCTACATCGCTATCTCCATAAACATGGAAATATATTCACCGCTATCTGTATAAAGATGGAAATATCTACATCACTATCTCCATAAACATGGCAATATCTTCACCGCTATCTGTATATACATGGAAATATCTTCACCGCTATCTTTATAAACATGTAAACATCTACACCGCCATCTTTATAAACATGGAAATATCTACACCGCTATCTGTATAAACATGGAAATATCTACATCGCTATCTAAATAAACATGGAAATATCTCAACCGCTATCTGTAGAAACATAGAAATATCTACAGTGATATCTCTGTAAACATGCAAATATGTACACAGCTATCTGTTTAAAGATGGAAATATCTACACCGCTATCTGTGCAAAGATGGAAATATCTACACCGCTATCTCTGTAAACATGGAAATATCTACACCGCTATCTGTATAAACATGGAAACATCTACACCGCCATCTGTATAAACATGGAAATATCTACAACGCCATCAGTATAAACATGGAAATATCTACACCACCGTCTGTATGAACATGGAAATATCTGCACTGCTATCTGTATAAAAATGGAAATATCTACACGGCTATCTGTATAAACATGGAAATATCTACACCGCTATCTGTATAAACATGGAAATATCTACTCCGCTATCTGTATAAACATTGAAATATCTACACTGCCATCTGTATAAATATGGAAATAAATAAACAGCCATCTCTATATACATGGAAATATCTATACCGTCATCTGTATAAACATGGAAATATCTCCACCGCTATCTGTATAAACATGGAAATATCAACCCCGCTATCTGTATAAACATGGAAATATCTACAGCGCTATCTGCATAAACATTGAAATATCTACATCGCTATCTATATAAACATGGAAATATCTCCACGGCTATCTGTATAAACATGGAGGTATCTACACCGCTATCTCTATAGACCTGGAAATAGCTACATCACTATCACTATAAACATGGAAATATCTACACTGCCATCTGAATAAACATCTAAATATCTACACCGCCATCTGTATATACACGGAAATACCTACACCGCCATCTGTATAAACACGGAAATATCAACACCGCCATCTGTATAATCATGGAAATATCCATACCGCTATGTTTATAATAATGGAAATATCTACACCGCCATGTGTAAAAACACGGAAATACCTACAAAGTCATCTGTATAAACATGGAAATATCTACACCTCCCTCACTATAAGCATGGAAATATCTACACCACCATCTCTATAAACATGGAAATACCTACACAGCTATCTGTATAAACATGGAAATAACTACACCGCTATCTGTATAAACATGGAAATATCTACCCCGCTATCTGTATAAACAAGGAAATATCTACACCGCCATCATTATAAACATGGAAATATCTCCACTGCTATCTGTATAAACATGGAAATATCAACACCGCCATCAGTATAATCATGGAAATATAAACACCGCTATCTGTATAAAAATGAAAATATCTACACTGCCATCTGTAAACACATGGAAATATCTACACAGTCATCTGTATAAACATGGAAATATCTACACCTCCATCACTATAAACATTTAAATATCTACAATGCCATCTGTATACTCCTGGAAATATCTATAGAGCCATCAGTATAAACATGGAAATATCTACACCGCCATTTCTATAAACATGGAAATACTTACACAGCTATCTGTATAAGCATGGAAATATCTACACTGCTATCTGTATAAACATGGAAATATCTACACCGCTATCTGTATAAAATTGGAAATATTTACATCGCTATGTGCATAAACATGGAATTATCTCCACGACTATGTGAATAAACATGGAAATGTCTACAACGCTATCTGGGTAAACATGCAAATATCTACACAGCTATCTGTAAACATGGAAATAACTACGCCGCTATCTGTGTAAAGGTGGAAATATCTACACCGCAATCTGTGCAAGCATGGAAATATCTACACTTCAATATGTGTAAACATGGATACATCTACACCGCTATCTGTATAAACATGTAAAATCTACACCGCTATCTGCATAAACATGGAAATATCTACATGGCCATGTGCATAAACATGGAAATATCTACACCGCTATCTGTATAAATATTGAAATATCTACATCGCTATCTCTATAAACATGGAAATATCTAAACCACTATCAGTATATACATGGAAATATCTACACCGCTATGTCTATAAACATGGAAATATCTACACCGCCATCTGTATATACGCGGAAATATCTACACCGCTATCTCTATAAACATGGAAATATCTACACCGCTATCTGTATAAACATGGAAATGTCTACACTACCATCCGTATAAACATGGAAATATCTACACAGCCATCTCTATATACATGGAAATATCTACAGCGCCATCTGTATAAACATGGAAATATCTCCACCGCTATCTGTATAAACATGGAAATATCTCCACCGCTATGTGTTGAAAGATGGAAATATCTACACCGCTATCTGTAAAAACATGGAACTATCAACACTGCCATCTGTATAATCATGGAAATATCCACACCACTATCTGTATAAACATGGAAATATCTCCACCGCTATCTGTATAAACATGGAAATATCTACACAGCTATCTTTAAAAACATGGAAATATCAACACCGCTATCATTATAAAGATGGGAATATCTACAGCGCTTTCTGTATAAACATGAAAATATCTACATCGCTATCTGTATAAACATGGAAATATCTCCACCGCTATCTGTATAAACATGCAAATATCTACACCGCTATCTTTATAAACCAGGGCATAACTACAACGCTATCTCTATAAACATGGAAATATCTACACCGCCATCTGCATAAACATCTAAATATCTACACCGCCATCTGTGTAAACATGGAAATACCTACACCGACATCTGTATAAACATGGAAATATCAACACCGCCACCTGTATAATCTTGGAAATATCCACACCGCTGTCTGTATAAACATGGAAATATCTACACCGCCATCTGTAAAAACATGGAAATATCTACACTACCATCTGTATAAACATGGAAATATCTACAAAGCCATCTCTATATACATGGAAATATCTACACCGACATCTGTATAAACATGGAAATATCTCCACCGCTATGTGTATAAACATGGAAATGTCAACACTGCCGTCTGCATACAGATGGAAATATCTACACCGCGAGCTGTATTAACATGGAAATATCTACAATGCTATCTGTATAAACATGGAAGTACCAACACCACTATCTGTAGAAACATGGAAATATTTTCAACGCTATCTGTATAAACATGGAAATAACTGCAATGCTATCTCTATAAACATGGAAATATCTACACCACAATCTCTATAAACATGGAAATATCTACACCACCATCTCTATAAACATGGAAATATCTACACTGCCTTCTGTATAGACATGCAAACATCTACTCAGCCATGAGTGTAAACATGGAAATATCTATACAGCTATCTCTATAAAAATAGAAATACCTACACCGCAATCTCTATAAACATGGAAATATCTAAACAGCCATCTCTATAAACATGGAAATATCTACACCGCCATCTCTATGAACATGAAATTATCTACACCGCCATCTCCATAAACATGGAACTCTCTACACTGCGATCTGTATAAACATGGAAATATCTACACCGCTCTCTGTTCAAACATGGAAATATCTACACTGCCTTCGGTATAAACATGGAAATATCTACATCGCGAGCTGTATAAACATGCAAATATCTACACAGCTGTCTATGTAAACATGGAAATATTTACACCGAAATGTGTGTAAAGTTGGAAATATCTACACCGCAATCTCTGCAAAGATGGAAATATCTACACCGCTATCTGTATAAATATGGAAATATCTACATCACTATCTCTATAAACATGGAAATATCTACACCACTATCTGTATAAACATGGAAATATCTACACCACTATCTCTAGAAACATGGAAATATCAACACCGCCATCTGTATAAACTTGGAAATATCTACACCGATATCTGTATAAATATGGAAATATCTGCATGGCTAACTCTTTATACATGGAAATATCCACACCACTATCTGTATAAACATGGAAATATGTACACCGATATCTCTATAAACATAGAAATATCTACACCGCCATCTGTATAAACATGGAAATATCTACACTGCCATCTGAATAAACATGGAAATATCTACACCGCTATCTGTATAAACATGGAAATATCTACATTGCTATCTGTATAAACATGGAAATATCTACAATGATAACTGTGTAGACATGCAAATATCTACACAGCTATCTGTGTAAAGACGGAAATATCTACACCGCTATCTGTGTAAAGATGGAAATATATACAACGCAATCTGTATAAACTTGGAAATAGCTACAACGCCATCTGTATAAACATGAAAATAACTACACTGCCATCTGTATAAACATGGAAATATATACTCCGCCATCTGTACAAGCATGGAAATATCTAAACCGCTATCAGTGTAAATATGGAAATATCTACACCACTGTCTGCATAAACATGGAAATATCTATACCGCTATCTGTATGAACATGGAAATATCTACACAGCCATCTGTATAAACATGAAAATATCTACAAAGCCATCTCTATAAACATGGAAATATCTACACCGCCATCTGTATAAACATGGAAACCTCTCCACCGCTATCTGTATAAACATGGAAATATCTACACCGACATCTGTATAAACATGGAAATATCTACACCGACATCTGTATAAACATGGAAATATCTGCATCGCTATCTGTATAAACGTGGAAATATCACCACCGCAATCTGTATAAACATGGAAATATCTACACCGCAATCTGTATAAACCTGGAAATAACTACACCGCATTCTGTTTAAACATAGAAATATCTACACCGCCATTTGCATAAACATCTAGATATCTACAGTGCCATATGTATAAACATGGAAATACCAACACCGCCATCTGTATAAACATGGAAATATTAACACCGCCATCTGTATAATCATGGAAATATCCACACCGTTATCTGTATAAAAATGGAAATATCTACACCGCCAAGTGTAAAAACATGGAAATATCAACCCAGTCGTCTGTATAAACATGGAAATATCTACACCTTCATCAGTATAAACATGGAAAAACCTACAATGACATTTGTATACTCATGGAAATATCTACAGAGCCATCAGTATAAACATGGAAATATCTAGACTGCTATCTGTATAAACATGGAAATATCTACCCCGCTATCTGAATAAACATTTAAATATCTACATCGCTGTCTGCATAAACATGGAAATATCTCCACCGCTATCTGTATGAACATGGATATGTTTATAATGCTATCTGTGTAACCATGCAAATATCTACACAGGTATCTGTAAACATGGAAATATCTACACTGCTATCTTTGTAAAGATTGAAATATCTACACCGCAATCTGTGCAAAGATGGAAATATCTACACCGCTATCTGTGTAAACATGGAAATATCTACACCGCTATCTGTATAAACATGGAAAATCAACACCGCTATCTGTATAAACATGGAAATATCTGCACCGCCATCTGTATAAACATGGAAATATCTACAACGCTATCTGTACAAATATTGAAATATCTACAGCGCAATCTGTATAATCATGGAAAATCTACACCGCTATCTGTATAAACATGGAAATATCTACACAGCCATCTGTATAAACATGGAAACATCTACACCGCTGTCTGTATAAATATGGAAAAATCTATATCGCTATCTCTATAAACAAGGAAATATCCACACCAGTATCTGTATAAACATGGAAATATCTACACCGCTATCTCTGTAAACATAGAAATATCTACATCGCCATCTGTATAAACATGGAAATATCTACACCGCTATCTGTATAAATATGGAAGTATCTACATCGCTATCTGTATAAACATGGATATATCTCCACCGTAATCTGTAAAAACATTGAAATATCTACAATGCTATCTGTGTAAACATGCAAATATCTACCCAGCTATCTGTGTAAAGATGGAAATATCTACACCGCAATCGTTGCAAAGATGGAAATATCTACACCGATACCTCTGTAAACATGGAAATATCTACACCGCTATCTGTAAAACATGGAAAACCTACACCGCTATCTGTGTAAACATGGAAATAACTACACGGCCATCTGCATAAACATGGAAATATCTACACCGCTATATGTACAAATAAGGAAATATCTACATCACAATCTCTATAAACATGGAAATATCTACAATACCATCTGTATAAGCATGGAAATATCTACACCGCAATCTGTATAAACATGGAAATATATACATCGCTATCTGTATAAACATGGAAATATATCCACCGCTATCTGTATAAACATGGAAATATCTACAACGCTATCAGTGTAAACATGCAAATATTTACACAGCTATCTCTGTAAACATGGAAATATCTACAGCGATATGTGTGTAAAGTTGGAAATATCTACACCGCAATCTGTGCAAAAATGGAAATATCTACACAGCCATCTGTATAAATATGGAAATATCTACATCACTATCTCTATAAACATGGAAATATCTACACCACTATTTGTATAAACATGGAAATATCTACACCACTATCTCTAGAAACATGGAAATATCTACACTGCCATCTGTATAAACATGGAAATATCTACACCGCTATCTGCATAAACATGGAAATATCTACATCACTGTCTGTATAAACATGGAAATATCTCCACCACTATCTGTATAAACATGGAAATATCTACAATGCTATTTGCTTAAACATGCAAATATCTACACAGCTATCTGTGTAAAGATGGAAATATTTACACCGCTATCTGTGAAAAGATGGAAATATCTACACCGCAATCTGTGCAATGATGGAAATAACCACACCACGATCTCTGTAAACATGGACATATCTACACCGCTATCTGTATAAACATGTAAATATCTACACCGCCATCTGTATAAACATGGAAATAACTACACCGCCATCTGTATAAACATGGAAATATCAACACCGTCATCTGCATAAACATGGAAATATCTACACCGCTACCTGTATAAACATGGAAATATCTACACCCCTATCGGTATAAACATGGAAATATCTACACTGCTATCTGTAAAAACATGGAAATAACTACATTGCCATCTGTATAAACATGGAAATGTCTACACAGCCATCTCTATATACATGGAAATATCTACAGCGCCATGTGTACAAACATGGAAATATCTCCACCGCAATCTGTATAAACATGGAAATACCTCCACACATATCTGTATAAACATGGAAATATCTACACCCCTATCTGTATAAACATGGAAATATCTACACTGCTATCTATATAAACATGGAAACATCAACATCGGTATCTGTATAAACATGGAAATATCTACAGCGCTCTCTTTATAAACATGGAAATATCTCCACCGCTATCTGTATAAACATGGAAATATCTACAACGCTATCTCTATAAACATGGAAATATCTTCACCGCCATTTGTAAAAATATGGAAATATCTACACAGTCATCTGTATAAACATGGAAATATCTACACCTCCATCAGTACAAACATGGAAATATCTACAATGACATCTGTATACACATGGAGATATCTACAGAGCCATCAGTATAAACATGGAAATATCTCCACCGCCATCTCTATAAACATGGAAATACCTACACAGCTATCTGTATAAACATGGAAATATCTACACCGCTATCTGTATAAACATGGAAATATCTACATTGCTATCTGCATAAACATGGAAATATCTCCACCGATATCTGTATAAACATGGAAATATCTACATCGCTATCTGTGTAAACATGCAAATATCTACACAGCTATCTGTAAACACGGAAATGCCTACACTGCTATCTGTGTAAAGATGGAAATATCTACACCGCAATGTGCATAAACTTCTAAATAACTACACTGCCATCTGCATAAACATGGAAATAACTACACTGCCATCTCTAGAAACATGGAAATATCTACACCGCCATCTTTAAAAACATGGAAATATCTACACAGACATCTGTATAAACCTGGAAATATCTACACCTCCATCAGTATAAACATGCAAATATCTACAAAGCCATCTGTATACACATGGAAATATCTACAGAGCCATCTGTCTAAACATGGAAATATCTACACCGCTATCTGTATAAACATGGCAATACCTACATCGCTATCTGTATAAACATGTAAATATCTCCACCGCTATCTGTATAAACATGGAAATATCTACAATGATATCTGTGTAAACATGGAAATATCTACACAGCTATGTGTGTAAAGATGGAAATATCTACACGGCAATCGGTGCAAAGATGGAAATATCTACACCGCTATCTCTGTAAACATGGAAATATGTACACCGCTATCTGTATAAACTTGGAAATATCTACACCACCATCTGTATAAACATGTAAATAACTACACCGCCATCTGTATAAACATGGAAATATCTACACCGCCATCTGTATAAACATGGAAATATCTACCCCGCTATCTGTACAAATATGGAAATATCTACACAGCTATTTGTATAAACATGGAAATATCTACACCGCTATCTTTATAAACATGGAAATATCTACATCGCTATCTGTATAAACATGGAAATATGCCCATCGCTATCTTTTTAAATATGGAAATATCTACACCGCTATCTGTATAAACCTGGAAATAGCAACACCTCTATCTCTATAAACGTGGAAATACCTACAGCGCTATCTGTATAAACATGGAAATATCTCCACCGCTATCTGCATAAACATGGAAATAACAACTCCGCCATCTGTATAATCATGGAAATATCCACACCGTTATCTATATAAAACTGGAAATATCTACAGTGCCATTTGTAAAAACAAGGAAATATCTACACAGTCATCTGTATAAACATGGAAATATCTACACCTCCATCAGTATAAACATGGAAATATCTACACCTCCATCAGTATAAACATGGAAATATCTGCAATGCCATCTGTATATACACGGAAATATCTACAGAGCCATCAGTATAAACCTGGAAATATCTACAACGACATCTCTATAAACATGGAAATACCTACACAGCTATCTGTATAAACATGGAATTATCTACACCGCTCTCTGTATAAACATGGAAATATCTACATCGCTATCTGCATAAATATGGAAATATTTACAACGCTATCTGTGTAAACATGCAAATATCTACACAGCTATCTGTAAACATGGAAATATCTACTCCTCAATATGTGTAAAGATGGAAATATCTACACCGCAATCTGTGCAAAGATGGAAATATCTACACCGCTATCTGTGTAAACATGGAAATATCTACACCACTATCTGCATAAACATGGAAATATCTACACTGCTATGTCTATATACATGGAAATATTTACATCGTCATCTGTATAAACATGGATATATCTACAACGCTATCTGTATAAACATGGAAATATCTCCACAGCTATCTGTATAAACATAGAAATATCTACACCGCTATCTGTATAAACATGGAAATATCTACACTGCCATCTGTATAAACATGGAAATATCTATGAAGCCATCTGTATATACATGGAAATATCTACACCGCAATCGGTATAAACATGGGAATATCTCCACCACTCTCTGTATAAACATGGAACTATCTCCACAGCTATTTGTATACACTTGGAAATATCTACACCTCTATGTGTAAAAACATGGAAATATCACAACCGCTATCTGTATAAACATGGAAATATCTACAGCGCTATCTGTATAAACATGGAAATATCTACATCGCTATCTGTAAAACATGGAAATATCTCCGCTGCTGTCTTTATAAACATGGAAATATCTACACCGCTATCTGTATAATTCTGGAAATAATTACACAGATATGTCTTTAAAAACATGGAAATATCTACACCGCCATCTGCATAAACATCTAAATGTCCACACCGCCATCTGTACGAACATGGAAATACATACACCGCCATATGTATAAACATGGAAATATCAACACCGCCATCTGTATAATCGTGGAAATATGCACACCACTATCTGTATAAAAATGGAAATATCTACACCGCTGTCTGTATAAAAATGGAAATATCTACAACGCCATCTGTAAAAACATGGAAATATCTACACAGTCATCTGTAGAAACAAGGAAATATCTACACCTCCATCAGTATATACCTGGAAATATATACAATGCCATCTCTATAAACATGGAAATATCTACAGAGCCATCAGTGTAAACATGGAATTATCTACACTGCCATCTCTACAAACATGGAAACCATTACACAGCTATCTATATAAACTTGGAAATATCGACACCGCTATCTGTATAAACATGGAAACATCTACACCGCTATCTGTGTAAACATGGAAATATCTACACCGCTATCTGTATAAACATGGAAAATCTACACCGCTATCTGTATAAACATGGAAATATCTTCACGGCCATCTGCATACACATGCAAATATCTAGACCGATATCTGTATAAATATGGAAATATCTATATCGCTATCTCTATAAGCATGGAAATATCTACACCACTATCTAAATAAACATGGAAATATCTACACCGCTATCTCTATAAACATGGAAATATCTACAACGCCATCTGTATAAACATGGAAATATCTACACCGCTATCTGTATAAACATGTAAATATCTACATCGCTATCTGTACAAACCTGGAAATATCTCCACCGCTATCTGCATAAACATGGAAATATCTACAAAGCTATCTGTGTAAACATGCAAATATCTACACAGCTATCTGTATAAACATGGAAATATCTACACCGATATCTGTGTAAAGATGGAAATATCTACAACGCAGTCTGTGCAAAGATGGAAATATCTACACAGCTATCTGTAAAAACATGGAAATAACTACATCGCTATCTGTATAAAGATGTAAATATCTCCACCGCTATCTGTATATACTTGGAAATATATACAATGCTATCTGTGTAAACATGCAAATATCTGCACAGCTATCTGTGTAAAGATGGAAATATGTACACCGCTATCTGTGTAAAGATGGAAATATCTACAACGCAATCTGTGCAAAGATGGAAATATCTACAACGCTATCTCTGTAAACATGGAAATATCTACTCCGCTATCGGTATAAATGTGGCAATACCCACACCGCTATCTGTATAAACATGGAAAACCTACACCGCTATTTGTATAAACATGGAAATATGAACACCGTTATCTGTATAAACATAGAAATTTCAACATCGCTATCTGTATAAACATGGAAATATCTACATCGCTATCTGTATAAAAATGGAAATATCTACACCGCCATTTGTAAAAACATGGAAATATCTATACAGTCATCTGTATAAACATGGAAATATCTTCACCTCCATGAGTATAAAGATGGAAATATCTACAATGCCATCTGTATACACATGGAAATATCTACAGAGCCGTCAGTATAAACATGGAAATATCTATACCGCCATCTCTATAAACCTAAAAATACCTACACAGCTATCTGTATAAAAATGGAAATATCTACACAGCTATCTGTATAAACATGGAATTATATACATTGCTATCTGCATAAACAAGGAAATATCTCCACTGCTATCTGTATAAACATGGAAATATCTACAATGCTATCTGTGTAAACATGCAAATATCTACACAGCTATCTGTAAACATGGAAATGTCTACACCCCTATCTGTGTAAAGATGGAAATATCTACACCCCAATCTGTGCAAAGATGGAAATATGTACACCGCTATCTGTGTAAGCATGGAAATATGTAAACCGCTGTCTGTATGAACATGGAAAGTCTACACCGCTATCTGTATAAACAGGGAAATATCTACACGGCCATCTGCATAAACTTGGAAATATCTACACCGCTATCTGAATAAATATGGAAATATCTACATCACAATCTCTATAAACATGGAAATATCTACACCACTATCTGTATAAACATGGAAATATCTACACCGCTATGTCTATAAACATGGAAATATCTATACCGCAATCTGTATAAACATGGAAATATCTACACCGCTATCTGTAAACATGGAAATATCTACATCGCTATCTGTATAAACATGGAAATATCTCCACCACTCTCTGTATAAACATGGAAATATCTACACCGCTATCTGTATAAACATGGAAATATCTCCACTGCCATCTGTATAAACATGGAAAAATCTACACAGCCGTCTCTATATATATGGAAATATCTACACCGCCACCTGTAAACATGGAAATATCTCCACCGCTATCTGTATAAACATGGAAATATCTACACCGCTATCTGTATAAACATGGAAATATCTACACCGCTATCTGTATAAAGATGGAAATATCAACACCGTTATCTGTGTAAACATGGAAATATCTACACCGCCATTTGCATAAACATCTAAATATATACATAGCCATCTCTATAAACATGGAAATACCTACACCGCCATCAGTATGAACATGGAAATATAAACACCGCCATATGTATAATCATGGAAATATCTACACCGCTATCTGTATTAAAATGGAAATATGGACACGGCCATCTGTAAAAACATGGAAAGAACTACACAGTCATCTGTATACACATGGAAATATCTACAGAGACATCAGTATACACATGGAAATATCTACACCGCCATCTCTATAAACATGGAAATACCTGCAGAGCTATGTGTATAAACATGTAAATGTCTACACCGCTATCTCTATAAACATGGAGATATCTACACCGCTATATGTATAAACATGGAAATATCTACATTGCTATCTGAATAAACATGGAAATATCTCCACGGCTATCTGTATAAACATGGAAATACCTACAACGCTATCTGTGTAAACATGCAAATATATACAAAGGTATCTGTAAACATGGAAATATCTACACCGCTATCTGAGTAAAGATTCAACTATCTACACCGCAATCTGTGCAAAGATGGAAATATCTACACCGCTATCTGTGTAAACATGGAAATATCTGCACCGCTATCTGTATAAACATGGAAAATCTACACTGCTATCTGTATAAACATGGAAATATCTACACGGCCATCTGCATAAACATGGAAATATCTACACCGCTATCTGTATTAATATGGAAATATCTACATAGCTATCTCTATAAACATGGAAATATCTACACCACTGTCTGTATAAACATAGAAATATCGACACCGCTCTCTGTATAAACATGGAAATATCCACACCGCCATCTGTATAAACATGGAAATATCTACACCGCTATCTGTGTAAACATGCAAATATCTACACAGCTATCTGTGTAAACATGGAAATATCTACACTGATATCTGTGCAAAGATGGAAATATCTACACCGCAGTCTGTGCAAATATGGGAATATCTACACCGCTATCTGTATAAATATGGAAATATCTACAATGCTATCTGTGTAAACTTGCAACTAACTACACAGCTGTGTGTGTAAAGATGGAAATATCTACACCGCTATCTGTGTTAAGATAGAAATATCTACACCGCAATCTGTGCAAAGATGGAAATATCTACACCGCTATCTCTGTAAACATGGAATTATCTACACCGCTATCGTATAAACACGGAAATATCTACACCGCCATCTGTATAAACAAGGAGATATCTACAACGCTATCTGTGTAAACATGCAAATATCTACACAGCTATCAGTAAACATGGAAATGGCTACACCGCTATCTGTGTAAAGATGGAAATATCTACACCGCAATCTGTGCAAAGATGGAAATATCTACACCGCTATCTGTGTAAACATGGAAATATCTACTCCGCTGTCTGTATAAACATGGAAAATCTACACCGCTATCTGTATAAACAGGGAAATATCTACACAGCCATCTGCATAAACTTGGAAATATCTACACCGCTATCTGTATAAATATGGAAATATCTACATTGCTATCTCTATAAACATAGAAATATCTACACCACTATCTGTATAAACATGGAAATATCTACACCGCTATGTCTATAAACATGGAAATATCTACACAGTCATCTGTATAAACATAAAAATATCTCCACAGCTATCAGTATGAACATGGAAATATCTCCACCGATATCTGTATAAACATGGAAATATCAACAGCACTATCTGTATAAACACAGAAATATCTACAGCGCTATCTGTATAAATATGGAAATATCTACATCGCTATCTCTATAAACATGGAAATATTTCCACCGCTATCTGTATAAACATGGAAATATCTACACCATTATCTGTATAAGCCTGGAAATAACTACACCGCTATCTCAACAAACATGGAAATATCTACACCGCCGTCTGCATAAACATCTAAATATCTACAAAGCCATCTGTATAAACATGGAAATACCTACACCGCCCTCTGAATAAACATGGAAATATCCACACCACTATCTGTATAAACATGGAAATATCTACACCGCAATCTCTATAAACACAGAAATATCTACACCGCCATCTGTATAAACATGGAAATATCTACAGTGCCATCTGTATACACATGGAAATATCTACAGAGCCATCTGTATAACCATGGAAATATCTACTCCGCTATCTGTATAAACATGGAAATATCTACATCGCTATCTGTATTAACATGGAAATATCTCCACCGCTATCTGTATAAACATGGAAATATCTACACTGCCATCTGTATAAACATGGAAATATTTACACAGCCATCTCTTTATACCTGGGAATATCTACACCGCAATCTGTATAAACATGGAAATATCTATATCGGTATCGGTATAAACATGGAAATATCTACAACGCTATCTGCATGAACATGGAAAGATCTACACCGCCATCTGTATATACATGGAAATATCTACACCGCCATCTGTATAAACATGGAAATATCTACACTGCTATCTGTATAAATAAGGAAATATCTAAAACTCTGTCTCTATAAACATGGAAATATCTACAACACTATCTGTTTAAACATGGAAATATCTACACCACTATGGAAATATCTACACCGCCATCTGTATAAACATGGAAATATCTACACAGTCATCTGTATAAACATGGAAATAGCTATACCATCATCTGTATAAACATGGAAATAACTTCACTGCCATCTGTGTAAGCATGGAAATATCTACACCGCTATCTGTACAAATATGGATATATCTACATCGCTATCTCCATAAACATGGAAATATATTCACCGCTATCTGTATAAAGATGGAAATATCTACATCACTATCTCCATAAACATGGCAATATCTTCACCGCTATCTGTATATACATGGAAATATCTTCACCGCTATCTTTATAAACATGTAAACATCTACACCGCCATCTTTATAAACATGGAAATATCTACAACGCTATCTGTATAAACATGGAAATATCTACATCGCTATCTAAATAAACATGGAAATATCTCAACCGCTATCTGTATAAACATGGAAATATCTACAGTGATATCTCTGTAAACATGCAAATATGTACACAGCTATCTGTTTAAAGATGGAAATATCTACACCGCTATCTGTGCAAAGATGGAAATATCTACACCGCTATCTCTGTAAACATGGAAATATCTACACCGCTATCTGTATAAACATGGAAACATCTACACCGCCATCTGTATAAACATGGAAATATCTACAACGCCATCAGTATAAACATGGAAATATCTACACCGCCATCTGTATGAACATGGAAATATCTGCACTGCTATCTGTATAAAAATGGAAATATCTACACGGCTATCTGTATAAACATGGAAATATCTACACCGCTATCTGTATAAACATGGAAATATCTACTCCGCTATCTGTATAAACATTGAAATATCTACACTGCCATCTGTATAAATATGGAAATAAATAAACAGCCATCTCTATATACATGGAAATATCTATACCGTCATCTGTATAAACATGGAAATATCTCCACCGCTATCTGTATAAACATGGAAATATCAACCCCGCTATCTGTATAAACATGGAAATATCTACAGCGCTATCTGCATAAACATTGAAATATCTACATCGCTATCTATATAAACATGGAAATATCTCCACGGCTATCTGTATAAACATGGAGGTATCTACACCGCTATCTCTATAGACCTGGAAATAGCTACATCACTATCACTATAAACATGGAAATATCTACACCGCCATCTGAATAAACATCTAAATATCTACACCGCCATCTGTATATACACGGAAATACCTACACCGCCATCTGTATAAACACGGAAATATCAACACCGCCATCTGTATAATCATGGAAATATCCATACCGCTATGTTTATAATAATGGAAATATCTACACCGCCATGTGTAAAAACACGGAAATACCTACAAAGTCATCTGTATAAACATGGAAATATCTACACCTCCCTCACTATAAGCATGGAAATATCTACACCACCATCTCTATAAACATGGAAATACCTACACAGCTATCTGTATAAACATGGAAATAACTACACCGCTATCTGTATAAACATGGAAATATCTACCCCGCTATCTGTATAAACAAGGAAATATCTACACCGCCATCATTATAAACATGGAAATATCTCCACTGCTATCTGTATAAACATGGAAATATCAACACCGCCATCAGTATAATCATGGAAATATAAACACCGCTATCTGTATAAAAATGAAAATATCTACACTGCCATCTGTAAACACATGGAAATATCTACACAGTCATCTGTATAAACATGGAAATATCTACACCTCCATCACTATAAACATTTAAATATCTACAATGCCATCTGTATACACCTGGAAATATCTATAGAGCCATCAGTATAAACATGGAAATATCTACACCGCCATTTCTATAAACATGGAAATACTTACACAGCTATCTGTATAAGCATGGAAATATCTACACTGCTATCTGTATAAACATGGAAATATCTACACCGCTATCTGTATAAAATTGGAAATATTTACATCGCTATGTGCATAAACATGGAATTATCTCCACGACTATGTGAATAAACATGGAAATGTCTACAACGCTATCTGGGTAAACATGCAAATATCTACACAGCTATCTGTAAACATGGAAATAACTACGCCGCTATCTGTGTAAAGGTGGAAATATCTACACCGCAATCTGTGCAAGCATGGAAATATCTACACTTCAATATGTGTAAACATGGATACATCTACACCGCTATCTGTATAAACATGTAAAATCTACACCGCTATCTGCATAAACATGGAAATATCTACATGGCCATGTGCATAAACATGGAAATATCTACACCGCTATCTGTATAAATATTGAAATATCTACATCGCTATCTCTATAAACATGGAAATATCTAAACCACTATCAGTATATACATGGAAATATCTACACCGCTATGTCTATAAACATGGAAATATCTACACCGCCATCTGTATATACGCGGAAATATCTACACCGCTATCTGTATAAACATGGAAATATCTACACCGCTATCTTTATAAACATGGAAATGTCTACACTACCATCCGTATAAACATGGAAATATCTACACAGCCATCTCTATATACATGGAAATATCTACAGCGCCATCTGTATAAACATGGAAATATCTCCACCGCTATCTGTATAAACATGGAAATATCTCCACCGCTATGTGTTGAAAGATGGAAATATCTACATCGCTATCTGTAAAAACATGGAACTATCAACACTGCCATCTGTATAATCATGGAAATATCCACACCACTATCTGTATAAACATGGAAATATCTCCACCGCTATCTGTATAAACATGGAAATATCTACACAGCTATCTTTAAAAACATGGAAATATCAACACCGCTATCAGTATAAAGATGGGAATATCTACAGCGCTTTCTGTATAAACATGAAAATATCTACATCGCTATCTGAATAAACATGGAAATATCTCCACCGCTATCTGTATAAACATTCAAATATCTACACCGCTATCTTTATAAACCAGGGCATAACTACAACGCTATCTCTATAAACATGGAAATATCTACACCGCCATCTGCATAAACATCTAAATATCTACACCGCCATCTGTGTAAACATGGAAATACCTACACCGACATCTGTATAAACATGGAAATATCAACACCGCCACCTGTATAATCTTGGAAATATCCACACCGCTGTCTGTATAAACATGGAAATATCTACACCGCCATCTGTAAAAACATGGAAATATCTACACTACCATCTGTATAAACATGGAAATATCTACAAAGCCATCTCTATATACATGGAAATATCTACACCGACATCTGTATAAACATGGAAATATCTCCACCGCTATCTGTATAAACATGGAAATGTCAACACTTCTGTCTGCATACAGATGGAATTATCTACACCGCGAGCTGTATTTACATGTAAATATCTACAAACATGGAAATATCTGTATAAACATGGAAGTACCAACACCACTATCTGTAGAAACATGGAAATATTTTCAACGCTATCTGTATAAACATGGAAATAACTGCAATGCTATCTCTATAAACATGGAAATATCTACACCACAATCTCTATAAACATGGAAATATCTACACCACCATCTCTATAAACATGGAAATATCTACACTGCCTTCTGTATAGACATGCAAACATCTACTCAGCCATGAGTGTAAACATGGAAATATCTATACAGCTATCTCTATAAAAATAGAAATACCTACACCGCAATCTCTATAAACATGGAAATATCTAAACAGCCATCTCTATAAACATGGAAATATCTACACCGCCATCTCTATGAACATGAAATTATCTACACCGCCATCTCCATAAACATGGAACTCTCTACACTGCGATCTGTATAAACATGGAAATATCTACACCGCTCTCTGTTCAAACATGGAAATATCTACACTGCCTTCGGTATAAACATGGAAATATCTACATCGCGAGCTGTATAAACATGCAAATATCTACACAGCTGTCTATGTAAACATGGAAATATTTACACCGATATGTGTGTAAAGTTGGAAATATCTACACCGCAATCTCTGCAAAGATGGAAATATCTACACCGCTATCTGTATAAATATGGAAATATCTACATCACTATCTCTATAAACATGGAAATATCTACACCACTATCTGTATAAACATGGAAATATCTACACCACTATCTCTAGAAACATGGAAATATCAACACCGCCATCTGTATAAACTTGGAAATATCTACACCGATATCTGTTTAAATATGGAAATATCTGCATGGCTAACTCTTTATACATGGAAATATCCACACCACTATCTGTATAAACATGGAAATATCTACATTGCTATCTGTATAAACATGGAAATATCTACAATGATAACTGTGTAGACATGCAAATATCTACACAGCTATCTGTGTAAAGACGGAAATATCTACACCGCTATCTGTGTAAAGATGGAAATATATACAACGCAATCTGTATAAACTTGGAAATAGCTACAACGCCATCTGTATAAACATGAAAATAACTACACTGCCATCTGTATAAACATGGAAATATATACTCCGCCATCTGTACAAGCATGGAAATATCTAAACCGCTATCAGTGTAAGTATGGAAATATCTACACCACTGTCTGCATAAACATGGAAATATATATACCGCTATCTGTATAAACATGGAAATATCTACACAGCCATCTGTATAAACATGAAAATATCTACAAAGCCATCTCTATAAACATGGAAATATCTACACCGCCATCTGTATAAACATGGAAACCTCTCCACCGCTATCTGTATAAACATGGAAATATCTACACCGACATCTGTATAAACACGGAAATATCTACACCGACATCTGTATAAACATGGAAATATCTGCATCGCTATCTGTATAAACATGGAAATATCACCACCGCAATCTGTATAAACATGGAAATATCTACACCGCAATCTGTATAAACCTGGAAATAACTACACCGCAATCTCTTTAAACATAGAAATATCTACACCGCCATTTGCATAAACATCTAGATATCTACAGTGCCATATGTATAAACATGGAAATACCAACACCGCCATCTGTATAAACATGGAAATATTAACACCGCCATCTGTATAATCATGGAAATATCAACACCGTTATCTGTATAAAAATGGAAATATCTACACCGCCAAGTGTAAAAACATGGAAATATCAACCCAGTCGTCTGTATAAACATGGAAATATCTACACCTTCATCAGTATAAACATGGAAAAACCTACAATGACATTTGTATACTCATGGAAATATCTACAGAGCCATCAGTATAAACATGGAAATATCTAGACTGCTATCTGTATAAACATGGAAATATCTACCCCGCTATCTGAATAAACATTTAAATATCTACATCGCTGTCTGCATAAACATGGAAATATCTCCACCGCTATCTGTATGAACATGGATATATTTATAATGCTATCTGTGTAACCATGCAAATATCTACACAGGTATCTGTAAACATGGAAATATCTACACTGCTATCTTTGTAAAGATTGAAATATCTACACCGCAATCTGTGCAAAGATGGAAATATCTACACCGCTATCTGTGTAAACATGGAAATATCTACACCGCTATCTGTATAAACATGGAAAATCAACACCGCTATCTGTATAAACATGGAAATATCTGCACCGCCATCTGTATAAACATGGAAATATCTACAACGCTATCTGTACAAATATTGAAATATCTACAGCGCAATCTGTATAATCATGGAAAATCTACACCGCTATCTGTATAAACATGGACATATCTACACAGCCATCTGTATAAACATGGAAACATCTACACCGCTGTCTGTATAAATATGGAAATATCTATATCGCTATCTCTATAAACAAGGAAATATCCACACCAGTATCTGTATAAACATGGAAATATCTACACCGCTATCTCTATAAACATAGAAATATCTACATCGCCATCTGTATAAACATGGAAATATCTACACCGCTATCTGTATAAATATGGAAGTATCTACATCGCTATCTGTATAAACATGGATATATCTCCACCGTAATCTGTAAAAACATTGAAATATCTACAATGCTATCTGTGTAAACATGCAAATATCTACCCAGCTATCTGTGTAAAGATGGAAATATCTACACCGCAATCGTTGCAAAGATGGAAATATCTACACCGATACCTCTGTAAACATGGAAATATCTACACCGCTATCTGTAAAACATGGAAAACCTACACCGCTATCTGTGTAAACATGGAAATAACTACACGGCCATCTGCATAAACATGGAAATATCTACACCGCTATATGTACAAATAAGGAAATATCTACATCACAATCTCTATAAACATGGAAATATCTACAATACCATCTGTATAAGCATGGAAATATCTACACCGCAATCTGTATAAACATGGAAATATATACATCGCTATCTGTATAAACATGGAAATATATCCACCGCTATCTGTATAAACATGGAAATATCTACAACGCTATCAGTGTAAACATGCAAATATTTACACAGCTATCTCTGTAAACATGGAAATATCTACAGCGATATGTGTGTAAAGATGGAAATATCTACACCGCAATCTGTGCAAAAATGGAAATATCTACACAGCCATCTGTATAAATATGGAAATATCTACATCACTATCTCTATAAACATGGAAATATCTACACCACTATTTGTATAAACATGGAAATATCTACACCACTATCTCTAGAAACATGGAAATATCTACACTACCATCTGTATAAACATGGAAATATCTACACCGCTATCTGCATAAACATGGAAATATCTACATCACTGTCTGTATAAACATGGAAATATCTCCACCACTATCTGTATAAACATGGAAATATCTACAATGCTATTTGTTTAAACATGTAAATATCTACACAGCTATCTGTGTAAAGATGGAAATATTTACACCGCTATCTGTGAAAAGATGGAAATATCTACACCGCAATCTGTGCAATGATGGAAATAACCACACCACGATCTCTGTAAACATGGAAATATCTACACCGCTATCTGTATAAACATGTAAATATCTACACCGCCATCTGTATAAACATGGAAATAACTACACCGCCATCTGTATAAACATGGAAATATCAACACCGTCATCTGCATAAACATGGAAATATCTACACCGCTACCTGTATAAACATGGAAATATCTACACCCCTATCGGTATAAACATAGAAATATCTACACTGCTATCTGTAAAAACATGGAAATAACTACATTGCCATCTGTATAAACATGGAAATGTCTACACAGCCATCTCTATATACATGGAAATATCTACAGCGCCATGTGTACAAACATGGAAATATCTCCACCGCAATCTGTATAAACATGGAAATACCTCCACACATATCTGCATAAATATGGAAATATCTACACCCCTATCTGTATAAACATGGAAATATCTACACTGCTATCTATATAAACATGGAAACATCAACATCGGTATCTGTATAAACATGGAAATATCTACAGCGCTCTCTTTATAAACATGGAAATATCTCCACCGCTATCTGTATAAACATGGAAATATCTACAACGCTATCTCTATAAACATGGAAATATCTTCACCGCCATTTGTAAAAACATGGAAATATCTACACAGTCATCTGTATAAACATGGAAATATCTACACCTCCATCAGTACAAACATGGAAATATCTACAATGACATCTGTATACACATGGAGATATCTACAGAGCCATCAGTATAAACATGGAAATATCTCCACCGCCATCTCTATAAACATGGAAATACCTACACAGCTATCTGTATAAACATGGAAATATCTACACCGCTATCTGTATAAACATGGATATATCTACATTGCTATCTGCATAAACATGGAAATATCTCCACCGATATCTGTATAAACATGGAAATATCTACATCGCTATCTGTGTAAACATGCAAATATCTACACAGCTATCTGTAAACACGGAAATGCCTACACTGCTATCTGTGTAAAGATGGAAATATCTACACCGCAATGTGCATAAACTTCTAAATAACTACACTGCCATCTGCATAAACATGGAAATAACTACACTGCCATCTCTAGAAACATGGAAATATCTACACCGCCATCTTTAAAAACATGGAAATATCTACACAGACATCTGTATAAACCTGGAAATATCTACACCTCCATCAGTATAAACATGCAAATATCTACAAAGCCATCTGTATACACATGGAAATATCTACAGAGCCATCTGTCTAAACATGGAAATATCTACACCGCTATCTGTGTAAACATGCAAATATCTACACAGCTATCTGTAAACATGGAAATATCTACTCCTCAATATGTGTAAAGATGGAAATATCTACACCGCAATCTGTGCAAAGATGGAAATATCTACACCGCTATCTGTGTAAACATGGAAATATCTACACCACTATCTGCATAAACATGGAAATATCTACACTGCTATGTCTATATACATGGAAATATTTACATCGTCATCTGTATAAACATGGATATATCTACAACGCTATCTGTATAAACATGGAAATATCTCCACAGCTATCTGTATAAACATAGAAATATCTACACCGCTATCTGTATAAACATGGAAATATCTACACTGCCATCTGTATAAACATGGAAATATCTATGAAGCCATCTGTATATACATGGAAATATCTACACCGCAATCGGTATAAACATGGGAATATCTCCACCGCTCTCTGTATAAACATGGAACTATCTCCACAGCTATTTGTATAAACTTGGAAATATCTACACCTCTATGTGTAAAAACATGGAAATATCACAACCGCTATCTGTATAAACATGGAAATATCTACAGCGCTATCTGTATAAACATGGAAATATCTACATCGCTATCTGTAAAACATGGAAATATCTCCGCTGCTGTCTTTATAAACATGGAAATATCTACACCGCTATCTGTATAATTCTGGAAATAATTACACAGATATGTCTTTAAAAACATGGAAATATCTACACCGCCATCTGCATAAACATCTAAATATCCACACCGCCATCTGTACAAACATGGAAATACATACACCGCCATATGTATAAACATGTAAATATCAACACCGCCATCTGTATAATCGTGGAAATATGCACACCACTATCTGTATAAAAATGGAAATATCTACACCGCTGTCTGTATAAAAATGGAAATATCTACACCGCCATCTGTAAAAACATGGAAATATCTACACAGTCATCTGTAGAAACAAGGAAATATCTACACCTCCATCAGTATATACCTGGAAATATCTACAATGCCATCTCTATAAACATGGAAATATCTACAGAGCCATCAGTGTAAACATGGTATTATCTACACTGCCATCTCTACAAACATGGAAACCATTACACAGCTATCTATATAAACTTGGAAATATCGACACCGCTATCTGTATAAACATGGAAATATCTACACCGCTATCTGTGTAAACATGGAAATATCTACACCGCTATCTGTATAAACATGGAAAATCTACACCGCTATCTGTATAAACATGGAAATATCTTCACGGCCATCTGCATATACATGCAAATATCTAGACCGATATCTGTATAAATATGGAAATATCTATATCGCTATCTCTATAAGCATGGAAATATCTACACCACTATCTAAATAAACATGGAAATATCTACACCGCTATCTCTATAAACATGGAAATATCTACAACGCCATCTGTATAAACATGGAAATATCTACACCGCTATCTGTATAAACATGTAAATATCTACATCGCTATCTGTACAAACCTGGAAATATCTCCACCGCTATCTGCATAAACATGGAAATATCTACAAAGCTATCTGTGTAAACATGCAAATATCTACACAGCTATCTGTATAAACATGGAAATATCTACACCGATATCTGTGTAAAGATGGAAATATCTACACCGCAGTCTGTGCAAAGATGGAAATATCTACACAGCTATCTGTAAAAACATGGAAATAACTACATCGCTATCTGTATAAAGATGTAAATATCTCCACCGCTATCTGTATATACTTGGAAATATATACAATGCTATCTGTGTAAACATGCAAATATCTGCACAGCTATCTGTGTAAAGATGGAAATATGTACACCGCTATCTGTGTAAAGATGGAAATATCTACAACGCAATCTGTGCAAAGATGGAAATATCTACAACGCTATCTCTGTAAACATGGAAATATCTACACCGCTATCGGTATAAATGTGGCAATACCCACACCGCTATCTGTATAAACATGGAAAACCTACACCGCTATTTGTATAAACATGGAAATATGAACACCGTTATCTGTATAAACATAGAAATTTCAACATCGCTATCTGTATAAACATGGAAATATCTACATCGCTATCTGTATAAAAATGGAAATATCTACACCGCCATTTGTAAAAACATGGAAATATCTATACAGTCATCTGTATAAACATGGAAATATCTTCACCTCCATGAGTATAAAGATGGAAATATCTACAATGCCATCTGTATACACATGGAAATATCTACAGAGCCGTCAGTATAAACATGGAAATATCTATACCGCCATCTCTATAAACCTAAAAATACCTACACAGCTATCTGTATAAAAATGGAAATATCTACACAGCTATCTGTATAAACATGGAAATATCTACACCGCTATCTGTATAAACATGGAATTATATACATTGCTATCTGCATAAACAAGGAAATATCTCCACTGCTATCTGTATAAACATGGAAATAGCTACAATGCTATCTGTGTAAACATGCAAATATCTACACAGCTATCTGTAAACACGGAAATGTCTACACCCCTATCTGTGTAAAGATGGAAATATCTACACCCCAATCTGTGCAAAGATGGAAATATGTACACCGCTATCTGTGTAAGCATGGAAATATGTAAACCGCTGTCTGTATGAACATGGAAAATCTACACCGCTATCTGTATAAACAGGGAAATATCTACACGGCCATCTGCATAAACTTGGAAATATCTACACCGCTATCTGTATAAATATGGAAATATCTACATCACAATCTCTATAAACATGGAAATATCTACACCACTATCTGTATAAACATGGAAATATCTACACCGCTATGTCTATAAACATGGAAATATCTATACCGCAATCTGTATAAACATGGAAATATGTACACCGCTATCTGTAAACATGGAAATATCTACATCGCTATCTGTATAAACATGGAAATATCTCCACCACTCTCTGTATAAACATCGAAATATCTACACCGCTATCTGTATAAACATGGAAATATCTCCACTGCCATCTGTATAAACATGGAAAAATCTACACAGCCGTCTCTATATATATGGAAATATCTACACCGCCACCTGTAAACATGGAAATATCTCCACCGCTATCTGTATAAACATGGAAATATCTACACCGCTATGTGTATAAACATGGAAATATCTACACCGCTATCTGTATAAAGATGGAAATATCAACACCGTTATCTGTGTAAACATGGAAATATCTACACCGCCATTTGCATAAACATCTAAATATATACATAGCCATCTCTATAAACATGGAAATACCTACACCGCCATCAGTATGAACATGGAAATATAAACACCGCCATATGTATAATCATGGAAATATCTACACCGCTATCTGTATTAAAATGGAAATATGGACACGGCCATCTGTAAAAACATGGAAAGAACTACACAGTCATCTGTATACACATGGAAATATCTACAGAGACATCAGTATACACATGGAAATATCTACACCGCCATCTCTATAAACATGGAAATACCTGCAGAGCTATGTGTATAAACATGTAAATGTCTACACCGCTATCTCTATAAACATGGAGATATCTACACCGCTATATGTATAAACATGGAAATATCTACATTGCTATCTGAATAAACATGGAAATATCTCCACGGCTATCTGTATAAACATGGAAATACCTACAACGCTATCTGTGTAAACATGCAAATATATACAAAGGTATCTGTAAACATGGAAATATCTACACCGCTATCTGAGTAAAGATTCAACTATCTACACTGCAATCTGTGCAAAGATGGAAATATCTACACCGCTATCTGTGTAAACATGGAAATATCTGCACCGCTATCTGTATAAACATGGAAAATCTACACTGCTATCTGTATAAACATGGAAATATCTACACGGCCATCTGCATAAACATGGAAATATCTACACCGCTATCTGTATTAATATGGAAATATCTACATAGCTACCTCTATAAACATGGAAATATCTACACCACTGTCTGTATAAACATAGAAATATCGACACCGCTCTCTGTATAAACATGGAAATATCCACACCGCCATCTGTATAAACATGGAAATATCTACACCGCTATCTGTGTAAACATGCAAATATCTACACAGCTATCTGTGTAAACATGGAAATATCTACACTGATATCTGTGCAAAGATGGAAATATCTACACCGCAGTCTGTGCAAATATGGGAATATCTACACCGCTATCTGTATAAATATGGAAATATCTACAATGCTATCTGTGTAAACTTGCAACTAACTACACAGCTGTGTGTGTAAAGATGGAAATATCTACACCGCTATCTGTGTTAAGATAGAAGTATCTACACCGCAATCTGTGCAAAGATGGAAATATCTACACCGCTATCTCTGTAAACATGGAATTATCTACACCGCTATCGTATAAACACGGAAATATCTACACCGCCATCTGTATAAACAAGGAGATATCTACAACGCTATCTGTGTAAACATGCAAATATCTACACAGCTATCAGTAAACATGGAAATGGCTACACCGCTATCTGTGTAAAGATGGAAATATCTACACCGCAATCTGTGCAAAGATGGAAATATCTACACCGCTATCTGTGTAAACATGGAAATATCTACTCCGCTGTCTGTATAAACATGGAAAATCTACACCGCTATCTGTATAAACAGGGAAATATCTACACAGCCATCTGCATAAACTTGGAAATATCTACACCGCTATCTGTTTAAATATGGAAATATCTACATTGCTATCTCTATAAACATAGAAATATCTACACCACTATCTGTATAAACATGGAAATATCTACACCGCTATGTCTATAAACATGGAAATATCTACACAGTCATCTGTATAAACATAAAAATATCTCCACAGCTATCAGTATGAACATGGAAATATCTCCACCGATATCTGTATAAACATGGAAATATCAACAGCACTATCTGTATAAACACAGAAATATCTACAGCGCTATCTGTATAAATATGGAAATATCTACATCGCTATCTCTATGAACATGGAAATATTTCCACCGCTATCTGTATAAACATGGAAATATCTACACCATTATCTGTATAAGCCTGGAAATAACTACACCGCTATCTCAACAAACATGGAAATATCTACACCGCCGTCTGCATAAACATCTAAATATCTACAAAGCCATCTGTATAAACATGGAAATACCTACACCGCCCTCTGAATAAACATGGAAATATCCACACCACTATCTGTATAAACATGGAAATATCTACACCGCAATCTCTATAAACACAGAAATATCTACACCGCCATCTGTATAAACATGGAAATATCTACAGTGCCATCTGTATACACATGGAAATATCTACAGAGCCATCTGTATAACCATGGAAATATCTACTCCGCTATCTGTATAAACATGGAAATATCTACATCGCTATCTGTATTAACATGGAAATATCTCCACCGCTATCTGTATAAACATGGAAATATCTACACTGCCATCTGTATAAACATGGAAATATTTACACAGCCATCTCTTTATACATGGGAATATCTACACCGCAATCTGTATAAACATGGAAATATCTATATCGGTATCGGTATAAACATGGAAATATCTACAACGCTATCTGCATGAACATGGAAAGATCTAAATCGCCATCTGTATATACATGGAAATATCTACACCGCCATCTGTATAAACATGGAAATATCTACACTGCTATCTGTATAAATAAGGAAATATCTACAACTCTGTCTCTATAAACATGGAAATATCTACAACACTATCTGTTTAAACATGGAAATATCTACACCACTATGGAAATATCTACACCGCCATCTGTATAAACATGGAAATATCTACACAGTCATCTGTATAAACATGGAAATAGCTATACCATCATCTGTATAAACATGGAAATAACTTCACTGCCATCTGTGTAAGCACGGAAATATCTACACCGCTATCTGTATAAATATGGAAATATCTACATCGCTATCTCCATAAACATGGAAATATATTCACCGCTATCTGTATATACATGGAAATATCTTCACCGCTATCTTTATAAACATGTAAACATCTACACCGCCATCTTTATAAACATGGAAATATCTACACCGCTATCTGTATAAACATGGAAATATCTACATCGCTATCTAAATAAACATGGAAATATCTCAACCGCTATCTGTATAAACATGGAAATATCTACAGTGATATCTCTGTAAACATGCAAATATGTACACAGCTATCTGTTTAAAGATGGAAATATCTACACCGCTATCTGTGCAAAGATGGAAATATCTACACCGCTATCTCTGTAAACATGGAAATATCTACACCGCTATCTGTATAAACATGGAAACATCTACACCGCCATCTGTATAAACATGGAAATATCTACAACGCCATCAGTATAAACATGGAAATATCTACACCGCCATCTGTATGAACATGGAAATATCTGCACTGCTATCTGTATAAAAATGGAAATATCTACACGGCTATCTGTATAAACATGGAAATATCTACACCGCTATCTGTATAAACATGGAAATATCTACTCCGCTATCTGTATAAACATTGAAATATCTACACTGCCATCTGTATAAATATGCAAATAAATAAACAGCCATCTCTATATACATGGAAATATCTATACCGTCATCTGTATAAACATGGAAATATCTCCACCGCTATCTGTATAAACATGGAAATATCAACCCCGCTCTCTGTATAAACATGGAAATATCTACAGCGCTATCTGTATAAACATTGAAATATCTACATCGCTATCTATATAAACATGGAAATATCTCCACGGCTATCTGTATAAACATGGAGGTATCTACACCGCTATCTCTATAGACCTGGAAATAGCTACATCACTATCACTATAAACATGGAAATATCTACACCGCCATCTGAATAAACATCTAAATATCTACACCGCCATCTGTATAAACATGGAAATACCTACACCGCCATCTGTATAAACATGGAAATATCAACACCGCCATCTGTATAATCATGGATATATCCATACCGCTATGTTTATAATAATGGAAATATCTACACCGCCATGTGTAAAAACATGGAAATACCTAAAAAGTCATCTGTATAAACATGGAAATATCTACACCTCCCTCACTATAAACATGGAAATATCTGCACCACCGTCTCTATAAACATGGAAATACCTACACAGCTATCTGTATAAACATGGAAATAACTACACCGCTATCTGTATAAACATGGAAATATCTACACCGCTATCTGTATAAACATGGAAATATCTACACCGCCATCATTATAAACATGGAAATATCTCCACTGCTATCTGTATAAACATGGAAATATCAACACCGCCATCAGTATAATCATGGAAATATAAACACCGCTATCTGTATAAAAATGAAAGTATCTACACTGCCATCTGTAAAAACATGGAAATACCTGCACAGTCATCTTTATAAATATGGAAATATCTACACCTCCATCACTATAATTATTCAAATATCTACAATGCCATCTGTATACACCTGGAAATAACTATAGAGCCATGAGTATAAACATGGAAATATCTACACCGCCATTTCTATAAACATGGAAATACTTACACAGCTATCTGTATAAACATGGAAATATCTACACTGCTATCTGTATAAACATGGAAATATCTACACCGCTATCTGTATAAACATGGAAATATCTACAACGCAATCTGTGTAAACATGCAAATATCTACACAGCTATCTGTAAACATGGAAATATCTACACCGCAATGTAAGCAAAGATGGAAATATCTACACCGCTATCTGTGTAAACATGGCAATATCTACACCGCTATCGGTATAAATACGGAAAATCTACACCGCCATCTGTATAAACATGGAAATATGTACACGGCCATTTCCATAAACATGGAAATATCTACACCGCTATTTGTATAAATATGGAAATATCTACATTGCTATCTCTATAAACATGAAAATATCTACACCACTATCTGTGTAAACATGGAAATATCTACACCGCCATCTCTATAAACATAGAAATATCTACACCGCCATCTGAATAAACATGGAAATAACTACACCGCTATCTATATAAACATGGAAATATCTACATCGCTATCTTTATAAACATGGAAATATCTCCACCGCTATCAGTATAAACATGGAAATATCTTCAATGCTATCTGTGTAAACATGCAAATATCTACACAGCTATCTGTGCAAACATGGAAATATCTACACCGCAATCGGTGCAAAGATGGAAATATCTACACCACTATCTCTGTAAGCATGGAAATATCTACGCCGCTATCTGTATGAATATGGAAATACCTACACCATCATCTGTATAAACATGGAAATAACTACAGCGCCATCTGTATACACATGGAAATATCTACACCGCCATCTGTATAAACATGGAAATAACTCCACCGCTATCTGTACAAATCTGGAAATATCTACACCGCTATCTGTATAAACATGAAAATATCTACACCGCAATCTGTATAAACATGGAAATACCTACACCGCTGTCTGAATAAACATGGAAATATCTACACCGCTATCTGTGTAAAGATGCAAATATCTACACCGCTGTCTGTATAAACATGGAAATACCTACACCGCTATCTGCATAAACATGAAAATATCTACACCGCTATCTGTACAAATATGGAAATATCTACACCGCTATCTGTACAAACATGGAAATATCTACACTGCTTTCTGTATAAACATGGAAAAAAACAACACCGCTATCTGTATAAACATGGAAATAACTACACAGCCATCTGTATAAACATGGAAATATCTACACAGCCATCTCTATATACATGGAAATATCTACACCGCTATCTGTATAAACATGGAAATATCTACATCGCTATCTGTATGAACATGGAAATACCTCCACCGCTATCTGAATAAACATGGAAACATCTACAATGCTATCTGTGTAAACGTGCAAATATCTACACCGATATCTGTGTAAAGATGGAAATATCTACACCGCAATCTGTGCAAAGATGGAAATATCTACACCGCTGTCTGTATAAATATGGAAATATCTACATTGCTATCTCCATAAACATGGAAATATATTCCCCGCTATCTGTATATATATGGAAATATCTACATCGCTATCTCCATAAAGACGGAAATATCTTCACCGCTATCTGTATATACATGGAAATATCTTCACCGCTATCTTTATAAACATGTAAACATCTACACCACCATCTTTATAAACATGGAAATATCTACACCGCTATCTGTATAAACATGGAAATATCTACATCGCTATCTGAATAAACATGGAAATATCTCCACCGCTATCTGTATAAACATGGAAATATCTACAATGATATCTCTGTAAACATGCAAAGATGTACACAGCTATCTGTTTAAAAATGGAAATACCTACACCGCTATCTGTGCAAAGATGGAAATATCTACACCGCTATCTCTGTAAACATGGAAATATCTACACCGCTATCTGTATAAACATGGAAACATCTACACCGCCATCTGTATAAACATGGAAATATCTACAACGCCATCAGTATAAACATGGAAATATCTACACCGCCATCTGTATGAACATGGAAATATCTGCACTGCTATATGTATAAAAATGGAAATATCTACACCGCTATCTGTGTAAACATGGAAATATCTACACCGCTATCTGTATAAACATGGAAATATCTACACCGCTATCTGTATAAACATGGAAATATCTACACTGCCATCTGTATAAATATGGAAATAAATAAACAACCATCTCTATATACATGGAAATATCTATACCGTCATCTGTATAAACATGGAAATATCTCCACCGCTATCTGTATAAACATGGAAATATCAACCCCGCTATCTGTATAAACATGGAAATATCTACAGCGCTATCTGTATAAATATTGAAATGTCTATATCGCTATCTATATAAACATGGAAATATCTCCACCGCTATCTGTATAAACATGGAGGTATCTACAGCGCTATGTCTATAGACCTGCAAATAACTACACCACTATCTCTATAAACATGGAAATATCTTCACCGCCATCTGAATAAACATCTAAATATCTACACCTCCATCTGCATATACATGGAAATACCTACACCGCCATCTGTATAAACACGGAAATATCAACACCGCCATCTGTATAATCATGGAAATATCCATACGGCTATGTTTATAATAATGGAAATATCTACACCGCCATGTGTAAAAACACGGAAATACCTACAAAGTCATCTGTATAAACATGGAAATATCTACACCTCCCTCACTATAAGCATGGAAATATCTACACCACCATCTCTATAAACATGGAAATACCTACACAGCTATCTGTATAAACATGGAAATAACTGGACCGCTATCTGTATAAACATGGAAATATCTACACCGCTATCTGTATAAACAAGGAAATATCTACACCGCCATCATTATAAACATGGAAATATCTCCACTGCTATCTGTATAAACATGGAAATATCAACACCGCCATCAGTATAATCATGGAAATATAAACACCGCTATCTGTATAAAAATGAAAATATCTACACTGCCATCTGTAAAAACATGGAAATATCTACACAGTCATCTGTATAAACATGGAAATATCTACACCTCCATCACTATAAACATTTAAATATCTACAATGCCATCTGTATACACCTGGAAATATCTATAGAGCCATCAGTATAAACATGGAAATATCTACACCGCCATTTCTATAAACATGGAAATACTTACACAGCTATCTGTATAAGCATGGAAATATCTACACTGCTATCTGTATAAACATGGAAATATCTACACCGCTATCTGTATAAAATTGGAAATATTTACATCGCTATGTGCATAAACATGGAATTATCTCCATGACTATGTGAATAAACATGGAAATGTCTACAACGCTATCTGTGTAAACATGCAAATATCTACACAGCTATCTGTAAACATGGAAATAACTACGCCGCTATCTGTGTAAAGGTGGAAATATCTACACCGCAATCTGTGCAAGCATGGAAATATCTACACTTCAATATGTGTAAACATGGATACATCTACACCGCTATCTGTATAAACATGTAAAATCTACACCGCTATCTGCATAAACATGGAAATATCTACATGGCCATGTGCATAAACATGGAAATATCTACACCGCTATCTGTATAAATATTGAAATATCTACATCGCTATCGCTATAAACATGGAAATATCTAAACCACTATCAGTATATACATGGAAATATCTACACCGCTATGTCTATAAACATGGAAATATCTACACCGCCATCTGTATATACGTGGAAATATCTACACCGCTATCTGTATAAACATGGAAATATCTACACCGCTATCTGTATAAACATGGAAATGTCTACACTACCATCCGTATAAACATGGAAATATCTACACAGCCATCTCTATATACATGGAAATATCTACAGCGCCATCTGTATAAACATGGAAATATCTCCACCGCTATCTGTATAAACATGGAAATATCTCCACCGCTATGTGTTGAAAGATGGAAATATCTACATCGCTATCTGTAAAAACATGGAACTATCAACACTGCCATCTGTATAATCATGGAAATATCCACACCACTATCTGTATAAACATGGAAATATCTCCACCGCTATCTGTATAAACATGGAAATATCTACACAGCTATCTTTAAAAACATGGAAATATCAACACCGCTATCAGTATAAAGATGGGAATATCTACAGCGCTTTCTGTAGAAACATGAAAATATCTACATCGCTATCTGTATAAACATGGAAATATCTCCACCGCTATCTGTATAAACATGCAAATATCTACACCGCTATCTTTATAAACCAGGAAATAACTACAACGCTATCACTATAAACATGGAAATATCTACACCGCCATCTGCATAAACATCTAAATATCTACACCGCCATCTGTGTAAACATGGAAATACCTACACCGACATCTGTATAAACATGGAAATATCAACACCGCCACCTGTATAATCTTGGAAATGTACACACCGCTGTCTGTATAAACATGGAAATATCTACACCGCCATCTGTAAAAACATGGAAATATCTACACTACCATCTGTATAAACATGGAAATATCTACAAAGCCATCTCTATATACATGGAAATATCTACACCGACATCTGTATAAACATGGAAATATCTCCACCGCTATGTGTATAAACATGGAAATGTCAACACTGCCGTCTGCATACAGATGGAAATATCTACACCGCGAGCTGTATTAACATGGAAATATCTACAATGCTATCTGTATAAACATGGAAGTACCAACACCACTATCTGTAGAAACATGGAAATATTTTCAACGCTATCTGTATAAACATGGAAATAACTGCAATGCTATCTCTATAAACATGGAAATATCTACACCACAATCTCTATAAACATGGAAATATCTACACCACCATCTCTATAAACATGGAAATATCTACACTGCCTTCTGTATAGACATGCAAACATCTACTCAGCCATGAGTGTAAACATGGAAATATCTATACAGCTATCTCTATAAAAATAGAAATACCTACACCGCAATCTCTATAAACATGGAAATATCTAAACAGCCATCTCTATAAACATGGAAATATCTACACCGCCATCTCTATGAACATGAAATTATCTACACCGCCATCTCCATAAACATGGAACTCTCTACACTGCGATCTGTATAAACATGGAAATATCTACACCGCTCTCTGTTCAAACATGGAAATATCTACACTGCCTTCGGTATAAACATGGAAATATCTACATCGCGAGCTGTATAAACATGCAAATATCTACACAGCTGTCTATGTAAACATGGAAATATTTACACCGATATGTGTGTAAAGTTGGAAATATCTACACCGCAATCTCTGCAAAGATGGAAATATCTACACCGCTATCTGTATAAATATGGAAATATCTACATCACTATCTCTATAAACATGGAAATATCTACACCACTATCTGTATAAACATGGAAATATCTACACCACTATCTCTAGAAACATGGAAATATCAACACCGCCATCTGTATAAACTTGGAAATATCTACACCGATATCTGTATAAATATGGAAATATCTGCATGGCTAACTCTTTATACATGGAAATATCCACACCACTATCTGTATAAACATGGAAATATCTACACCGATATCTCTATAAACATAGAAATATCTACACCGCCATCTGTATAAACATGGAAATATCTACACTGCCATCTGAATAAACATGGAAATATCTACACCGCTATCTGTATAAACATGGAAATATCTACATTGCTATCTGTATAAACATGGAAATATCTACAATGATAACTGTGTAGACATGCAAATATCTACACAGCTATCTGTGTAAAGACGGAAATATCTACACCGCTATCTGTGTAAAGATGGAAATATATACAACGCAATCTGTATAAACTTGGAAATAGCTACAACGCCATCTGTATAAACATGAAAATAACTACACTGCCATCTGTATAAACATGGAAATATATACTCCGCCATCTGTACAAGCATGGAAATATCTAAACCGCTATCAGTGTAAATATGGAAATATCTACACCACTGTCTGCATAAACATGGAAATATCTATACCGCTATCTGTATAAACATGGAAATATCTACACAGCCATCTGTATAAACATGAAAATATCTACAAAGCCATCTCTATAAACATGGAAATATCTACACCGCCATCTGTATAAACATGGAAACCTCTCCACCGCTATCTGTATAAACATGGAAATATCTACACCGACATCTGTATAAACATGGAAATATCTACACCGACATCTGTATAAACATGGAAATATCTGCATCGCTATCTGTATAAACGTGGAAATATCACCACCGCAATCTGTATAAACATGGAAATATCTACACCGCAATCTGTAAAAACCTGGAAATAACTACACCGCAATCTCTTTAAACATAGAAATACCTACACCGCCATTTGCATAAACATCTAGATATCTACAGTGCCATATGTATAAACATGGAAATACCAACACCGCCATCTGTATAAACATGGAAATATTAACACCGCCATCTGTATAATCATGGAAATATCCACACCGTTATCTGTATAAAAATGGAAATATCTACACCGCCAAGTGTAAAAACATGGAAATATCAACCCAGTCGTCTGTATAAACATGGAAATATCTACACCTTCATCAGTATAAACATGGAAAAACCTACAATGACATTTGTATACTCATGGAAATATCTACAGAGCCATCAGTATAAACATGGAAATATCTAGACTGCTATCTGTATAAACATGGAAATATCTACCCCGCTATCTGAATAAACATTTAAATATCTACATCGCTGTCTGCATAAACATGGAAATATCTCCACCGCTATCTGTATGAACATGGATATGTTTATAATGCTATCTGTGTAACCATGCAAATATCTACACAGGTATCTGTAAACATGGAAATATCTACACTGCTATCTTTGTAAAGATTGAAATATCTACACCGCAATCTGTGCAAAGATGGAAATATCTACACCGCTATCTGTGTAAACATCGAAATATCTACACCGCTATCTGTATAAACATGGAAAATCAACACCACTATCTGTATAAACATGGAAATATCTGCACGCCATCTGTATAAACATGGAAATATCTACAACGCTATCTGTACAAATATTGAAATATCTACAGCGCAATCTGTATAATCATGGAAAATCTACACCGCTATCTGTATAAACATGGAAATATCTACACAGCCATCTGTATAAACATGGAAACATCTACACCGCTGTCTGTATAAATATGGAAATATCTATATCGCTATCTCTATAAACAAGGAAATATCCACACCAGTATCTGTATAAACATGGAAATATCTACACCGCTATCTCTATAAACATAGAAATATCTACATCGCCATCTGTATAAACATGGAAATATCTACACCGCTATCTGTATAAATATGGAAGTATCTACATCGCTATCTGTATAAACATGGATATATCTCCACCGTAATCTGTAAAAACATTGAAATATCTACAATGCTATCTGTGTAAACATGCAAATATCTACCCAGCTATCTGTGTAAAGATGGAAATATCTACACCGCAATCGTTGCAAAGATGGAAATATCTACACCGATACCTCTGTAAACATGGAAATATCTACACCGCTATCTGTAAAACATGGAAAACCTACACCGCTATCTGTGTAAACATGGAAATAACTACACGGCCATCTGCATAAACATGGAAATATCTACACCGCTATATGTACAAATAAGGAAATATCTACATCACAATCTCTATAAACATGGAAATATCTACAATACCATCTGTATAAGCATGGAAATATCTACACCGCAATCTGTATAAACTTGGAAATATATACATCGCTATCTGTATAAACATGGAAATATATCCACCGCTATCTGTATAAACATGGAAATATCTACAACGCTATCAGTGTAAACATGCAAATATTTACACAGCTATCTCTGTAAACATGGAAATATCTACAGCGATATGTGTGTAAAGATGGAAATATCTACACCGCAATCTGTGCAAAAATGGAAATATCTACACAGCCATCTGTATAAATATGGAAATATCTACATCACTATCTCTATAAACATGGAAATATCTACACCACTATTTGTATAAACATGGAAATATCTACACCACTATCTCTAGAAACATGGAAATATCTACACTGCCATCTGTATAAACATGGAAATATCTACACCGCTATCTGCATAAACATGGAAATATCTACATCACTGTCTGTATAAACATGGAAATATCTCCACCACTATCTGTATAAACATGGAAATATCTACAATGCTATTTGTTTAAACATGCAAATATCTACACAGCTATCTGTGTAAAGATGGAAATATTTACACCGCTATCTGTGAAAAGATGGAAATATCTACACCGCAATCTGTGCAATGATGGAAATAACCACACCACGATCTCTGTAAACATGGAAATATCTACACCGCTATCTGTATAAACATGTAAATATCTACACCGCCATCTGTATAAACATGGAAATAACTACACCGCCATCTGTATAAACATGGAAATATCAACACCGTCATCTGCATAAACATGGAAATATCTACACCGCTACCTGTATAAACATGGAAATATCTACACCCCTATCGGTATAAACATGGAAATATCTACACTGCTATCTGTAAAAACATGGAAATAACTACATTGCCATCTGTATAAACATGGAAATGTCTACACAGCCATCTCTATATACATGGAAATATCTACAGCGCCATGTGTACAAACATGGAAATATCTCCACCGCAATCTGTATAAACATGGAAATACCTCCACACATAACTGTATAAACATGGAAATATCTACACCCCTATCTGTATAAACATGGAAATATCTACACTGCTATCTATATAAACATGGAAACATCAACATCGGTATCTGTATAAACATGGAAATATCTACAGCGCTCTCTTTATAAACATGGAAATATCTCCACCGCTATCTGTATAAACATGGAAATATCTACAACGCTATCTCTATAAACATGGAAATATCTTCACCGCCATTTGTAAAAACATGGAAATATCTACACAGTCATCTGTATAAACATGGAAATATCTACACCTCCATCAGTACAAACATGGAAATATCTACAATGACATCTGTATACACATGGAGATATCTACAGAGCCATCAGTATAAACATGGAAATATCTCCACCGCCATCTCTATAAACATGGAAATACCTACACAGCTATCTGTATAAACATGGAAATATCTACACCGCTATCTGTATAAACATGGAAATATCTACATTGCTATCTGCATAAACATGGAAATATCTCCACCGATATCTGTATAAACATGGAAATATCTACATCGCTATCTGTGTAAACATGCAAATATCTACACAGCTATCTGTAAACACGGAAATGCCTACACTGCTATCTGTGTAAAGATGGAAATATCTACACCGCAATGTGCATAAACTTCTAAATAACTACACTGCCATCTGCATAAACATGGAAATAACTACACTGCCATCTCTAGAAACATGGAAATATCTACACTGCCATCTTTAAAAACATGGAAATACCTACACAGACATCTGTATAAACCTGGAAATATCTACACCTCCATCAGTATAAACATGCAAATATCTACAAAGCCATCTGTATACACATGGAAATATCTACAGAGCCATCTGTCTAAACATGGAAATATCTACACCGCTATCTGTATAAACATGGCAATACCTACATCGCTATCTGTATAAACATGTAAATATCTCCACCGCTATCTGTATAAACATGGAAATATCTACAATGATATCTGTGTAAACATGGAAATATCTACACAGCTATGTGTGTAAAGATGGAAATATCTACACGGCAATCGGTGCAAAGATGGAAATATCTACACCGCTATCTCTGTAAACATGGAAATATGTACACCGCTATCTGTATAAACTTGGAAATATCTACACCACCATCTGTATAAACATGTAAATAACTACACCGCCATCTGTATAAACATGGAAATATCTACACCGCCATCTGTATAAACATGGAAATATCTACCCCGCTATCTGTACAAATATGGAAATATCTACACCGCTATTTGTATAAACATGGAAATATCTACACCGCTATCTTTATAAACATGGAAATATCTACATCGCTATCTGTATAAACATGGAAATATGCCCATCGCTATCTTTTTAAATATGGAAATATCTACACCGCTATCTGTATAAACCTGGAAATAGCAACACCGCTATCTGTATAAACGTGGAAATACCTACAGCGCTATCTGTATAAACATGGAAATATCTCCACCGCTATCTGCATAAACATGGAAATAACAACTCCGCCATCTGTATAATCATGGAAATATCCACACCGTTATCTATATAAAACTGGAAATATCTACAGTGCCATTTGTAAAAACAAGGAAAAATCTACACAGTCATCTGTATAAACATGGAAATATCTACACCTCCATCAGTATAAACATGGAAATATCTACACCTCCATCAGTATAAACATGGAAATATCTGCAATGCCATCTGTATATACACGGAAATATCTACAGAGCCATCAGTATAAACCTGGAAATATCTACAACGACATCTCTATAAACATGGAAATACCTACACAGCTATCTGTATAAACATGGAATTATCTACACCGCTCTCTGTATAAACATGGAAATATCTACATCGCTATCTGCATAAATATGGAAATATTTACAACGCTATCTGTGTAAACATGCAAATATCTACACAGCTATCTGTAAACATGGAAATATCTACTCCTCAATATGTGTAAAGATGGAAATATCTACACCGCAATCTGTGCAAAGATGGAAATATCTACACCGCTATCTGTGTAAACATGGAAATATCTACACCACTATCTGCATAAACATGGAAATATCTACACTGCTATGTCTATATACATGGAAATATTTACATCGTCATCTGTATAAACATGGATATATCTACAACGCTATCTGTATAAACATGGAAATATCTCCACAGCTATCTGTATAAACATAGAAATATCTACACCGCTATCTGTATAAACATGGAAATATCTACACTGCCATCTGTATAAACATGGAAATATCTATGAAGCCATCTGTATATACATGGAAATATCTACACCGCAATCGGTATAAACATGGGAATATCTCCACCGCTCTCTGTATAAACATGGAACTATCTCCACAGCTATTTGTATAAACTTGGAAATATCTACACCTCTATGTGTAAAAACATGGAAATATCACAACCGCTATCTGTATAAACATGGAAATATCTACAGCGCTATCTGTATAAACATGGAAATATCTACATCGCTATCTGTAAAACATGGAAATATCTCCGCTGCTGTCTTTATAAACATGGAAATATCTACACCGCTATCTGTATAATTCTGGAAATAATTACACAGATATGTCTTTAAAAACATGGAAATATCTACACCGCCATCTGCATAAACATCTAAATATCCACACCGCCATCTGTACAAACATGGAAATACATACACCGCCATATGTATAAACATGGAAATATCAACCGCCATCTGTATAATCGTGGAAATATGCACACCACTATCTGTATAAAAATGGAAATATCTACACCGCTGTCTGTATAAAAATGGAAATATCTACACCGCCATCTGTAAAAACATGGAAATATCTACACAGTCATCTGTAGAAACAAGGAAATATCTACACCTCCATCAGTATATACCTGGAAATATATACAATGCCATCTGTATAAACATGGAAATATCTACAGAGCCATCAGTGTAAACATGGAATTATCTACACTGCCATCTCTACAAACATGGAAACCATTACACAGCTATCTATATAAACTTGGAAATATCGACACCGCTATCTGTATAAACATGGAAATATCTACACCGCTATCTGTGTAAACATGGAAATATCTACACCGCTATCTGTATAAACATGGAAAATCTACACCGCTATCTGTATAAACATGGAAATATCTTCACGGCCATCTGCATACACATGCAAATATCTAGACCGATATCTGTATAAATTTGGAATTATCTATATCGCTATCTCTATAAGCATGGAAATATCTACACCACTATCTAAATAAACATGGAAATATCTACACCGCTATCTCTATAAACATGGAAATATCTACAACGCCATCTGTATAAACATGGAAATATCTACACCGCTATCTGTATAAACATGTAAATATCTACATCGCTATCTGTACAAACCTGGAAATATCTCCACCGCTATCTGCATAAACATGGAAATATCTACAAAGCTATCTGTGTAAACATGCAAATATCTACACAGCTATCTGTATAAACATGGAAATATCTACACTGATATCTGTGTAAAGATGGAAATATCTACACCGCAGTCTGTGCAAAGATGGAAATATCTACACAGCTATCTGTAAAAACATGGAAATAACTACATCGCTATCTGTATAAACATGTAAATATCTCCACCGCCATCTGTATATACTTGGAAATATATACAATGCTATCTGTGTAAACATGCAAATATCTGCACAGCTATCTGTGTAATGATGGAAATATGTACACCGCTATCTGTGTAAAGATGGAAATATCTACAACGCAATCTGTGCAAAGATGGAAATATCTACAACGCTATCTCTGTAAACATGGAAATATCTACACCGCTATCAGTATAAATGTGGCAATACCCACACCGCTATCTGTATAAACATGGAAAACCTACACCACTATTTGTATAAACATGGAAATATGAACACCATTATCTGTGTAAACATAGAAATTTCAACATCGCTATCTGTATAAACATGGAAATATCTACATCGCTATCTGTATAAAAATGGAAATATCTACACCGCCATTTGTAAAAACATGGAAATATCTATACAGTCATCTGTATAAACATGGAAATATCTTCACCTCCATGAGTATAAAGATGGAAATATCTACAATGCCATCTGTATACACATGGAAATATCTACAGAGCCATCAGTATAAACATGGAAATATCTATACCGCCATCTCTATAAACCTAAAAATACCTACACAGCTATCTGTATAAAAATGGAAATATCTACACAGCTATCTTTATAAACATGGAAATATCTACACCGCTATCTGTATAAACATGGAATTATATACATTGCTATCTGCATAAACAAGGAAATATCTCCACTGCTATCTGTATGAACATGGAAATATCTACAATGCTATCTGTGTAAACATGCAAATATCTACACAGCTATCTGTAAACACGGAAATGTCTACACCCCTATCTGTGTAAAGATGGAAATATCTACACCCCAATCTGTGCAAAGATGGAAATATGTACACCGCTATCTGTGTAAGCATGGAAATATGTAAACCGCTGTCTGTATGAACATGGAAAATCTACACCGCTATCTGTATAAACAGGGAAATATCTACACGGCCATCTGCATAAACTTGGAAATATCTACACCGCTATCTGTATAAATATGGAAATATCTACATCACAATCTCTATAAACATGGAAATATCTACACCACTATCTGTATAAACATGGAAATATCTACACCGCTATGTCTATAAACATGGAAATATCTATACCGCAATCTGTATAAACATGGAAATATCTACACCGCTATCTGTAAACATGGAAATATCTACATCGCTATCTGTATAAACATGGAAATATCTCCACCACTCTCTGTATAAACATGGAAATATCTACACCGCTATCTGTATAAACATGGAAATATCTCCACTGCCATCTGTATAAACATGGAAAAATCTACACAGCCGTCTCTCTATATATGGAAATATCTACACCGCCACCTGTAAACATGGAAATATCTCCACCGCTATCTGTATAAACATGGAAATATCTACACCGCTATCTGTATAAACATGGAAATATCTACACCGCCATTTGCATAAACATCTAAATATATACATAGCCATCTCTATAAACATGGAAATACCTACACCGCCATCAGTATGAACATGGAAATATAAACACCGCCATATGTATAATCATGGAAATATCTACACCGCTATCTGTATTAAAATGGAAATATGGACATGGCCATCTGTAAAAACATGGAAAGAACTACACAGTCATCTGTATGCACATGGAAATATCTACAGAGACATCAGTATACACATGGAAATATCTACACCGCCATCTCTATAAACATGGAAATACCTGCAGAGCTATGTGTATAAACATGTAAATGTCTACACCGCTATCTCTATAAACATGGAGATATCTACACCGCTATATGTATAAACATGGAAATATCTACATTGCTATCTGAATAAACATGGAAATATCTCCACGGCTATCTGTATAAACATGGAAATACCTACAACGCTATCTGTGTAAACATGCAAATATATACAAAGGTATCTGTAAACATGGAAATATCTACACCGCTATCTGAGTAAAGATTCAACTATCTACACCGCAATCTGTGCAAAGATGGAAATATCTACACCGCTATCTGTGTAAACATGGAAATATCTGCACCGCTATCTGTATAAACATGGAAAATCTACACTGCTATCTGTATAAACATGGAAATATCTACACGGCCATCTGCATAAACATGGAAATATCTACACCGCTATCTGTATTAATATGGAAATATCTACATAGCTACCTCTATAAACATGGAAATATCTACACCACTGTCTGTATAAACATAGAAATATCTACACCGCTCTCTGTATAAACATGGAAATATCCACACCGCCATCTGTATAAACATGGAAATATCTACACCGCTATCTGTGTAAACATGCAAATATCTACACAGCTATCTGTGTAAACATGGAAATATCTACACTGATATCTGTGCAAAGATGGAAATATCTACACCGCAGTCTGTGCAAATATGGGAATATCTACACCGCTATCTGTATAAATATGGAAATATCTACAATGCTATCTGTGTAAACTTGCAACTAACTACACAGCTGTGTGTGTAAAGATGGAAATATCTACACCGCTATCTGTGTTAAGATAGAAATATCTACACCGCAATCTGTGCAAAGATGGAAATATCTACACTGCTATCTCTGTAAACATGGAATTATCTACACCGCTATCGTATAAACACGGAAATATCTACACCGCCATCTGTATAAACAAGGAGATATCTACAACGCTATCTGTGTAAACATGCAAATATCTACACAGCTATAAGTAAACATGGAAATGGCTACACCGCTATCTGTGTAAAGATGGAAATATCTACACCGCAATCTGTGCAAAGATGGAAATATCTACACCGCTATCTGTGTAAACATGGAAATATCTACTCCGCTGTCTGTATAAACATGGAAAATCTACACCGCTATCTGTATAAACAGGGAAATATCTACACAGCCATCTGCATAAACTTGGAAATATCTACACCACTATCTGTATAAATATGGAAATATCTACATAGCTATCTCTATAAACATAGAAATATCTACACCACTATCTGTATAAACATGGAAATATCTACACCGCTATGTCTATAAACATGGAAATATCTACACAGTCATCTGTATAAACATAAAAATATCTCCACAGCTATCAGTATGAACATGGAAATATCTCCACCGATATCTGTATAAACATGGAAATATCAACAGCAGTATCTGTATAAACACAGAAGTATCTACAGCGCTATCTGTATAAATATGGAAATATCTACATCGCTATCTCTATAAACATGGAAATATTTCCACCGCTATCTGTATAAACATGGAAATATCTACACCATTATCTGTATAAGCCTGGAAATAACTACACCGCTATCTCAACAAACATGGAAATATCTACACCGCCGTCTGCATAAACATCTAAATATCTACAAAGCCATCTGTATAAACATGGAAATACCTACACCGCCCTCTGAATAAACATGGAAATATCCACACCACTATCTGTATAAACATGGAAATATCTACACCGCAATCTCTATAAACACAGAAATATCTACACCGCCATCTGTATAAACATGGAAATATCTACAGTGCCATCTGTATACACATGGAAATATCTACAGAGCCATCTGTATAACCATGGAAATATCTACTCCGCTATCTGTATAAACATGGAAATATCTACATCGCTATCTGTATTAACATGGAAATATCTCCACCGCTATCTGTATAAACATGGAAATATCTACACTGCCATCTGTATAAACATGGAAATATTTACACAGCCATCTCTTTATACTTGGGAATATCTACACCGCAATCTGTATAAACATGGAAATATCTATATCGGTATCGGTATAAACATGGAAATATCTACAACGCTATCTGCATGAACATGGAAAGATCTACACCGCCATCTGTATATACATGGAAATATCTACACCGCCATCTGTATAAACATGGAAATATCTACACTGCTATCTGTATAAATAAGGAAATATCTACAACTCTGTCTCTATAAACATGGAAATATCTACAACACTATCTGTTTAAACATGGAAATATCTACACCACTATGGAAATATCTACACCACCAACTGTATAAACATGGAAATATCTACACAGTCATCTGTATAAACATGGAAATAGCTATACCATCATCTGTATAAACATGGAAATAACTTCACTGCCATCTGTGTAAGCATGGAAATATCTACACCGCTATCTGTACAAATATGGATATATCTACATCGCTATCTCCATAAACATGGAAATATATTCACCGCTATCTGTATAAAGATGGAAATATCTACATCACTATCTCCATAAACATGGAAATATCTTCACCGCTATCTGTATATACATGGAAATATCTTCACCGCTATCTTTATAAACATGTAAACATCTACACCGCCATCTTTATAAACATGGAAATATCTACACCGCTATCTGTATAAACATGGAAATATCTACATCGCTATCTAAATAAACATGGAAATATCTCAACCGCTATCTGTAGAAACATAGAAATATCTACAGTGATATCTCTGTAAACATGCAAATATGTACACAGCTATCTGTTTAAAGATGGAAATATCTACACCGCTATCTGTGCAAAGATGGAAATATCTACACCGCTATCTCTGTAAACATGGAAATATCTACACCGCTATCTGTATAAACATGGAAACATCTACACCGCCATCTGTATAAACATGGAAATATCTACAACGCCATCAGTATAAACATGGAAATATCTACACCACCGTCTGTATGAACATGGAAATATCTGCACTGCTATCTGTATAAAAATGGAAATATCTACACGGCTATCTGTATAAACATGGAAATATCTACACCGCTATCTGTATAAACATGGAAATATCTACTCCGCTATCTGTATAAACATTGAAATATCTACACTGCCATCTGTATAAATATGGAAATAAATAAACAGCCATCTCTATATACATGGAAATATCTATACCGTCATCTGTATAAACATGGAAATATCTCCACCGCTATCTGTATAAACATGGAAATATCAACCCCGCTATCTGTATAAACATGGAAATATCTACAGCGCTATCTGCATAAACATTGAAATATCTACATCGCTATCTATATAAACATGGAAATATCTCCACGGCTATCTGTATAAACATGGAGGTATCTACACCGCTATCTCTATAGACCTGGAAATAGCTACATCACTATCACTATAAACATGGAAATATCTACACCGCCATCTGAATAAACATCTAAATATCTACACCGCCATCTGTATATACACAGAAATACCTACACCGCCATCTGTATAAACACGGAAATATCAACACCGCCATCTGTATAATCATGGAAATATCCATACCGCTATGTTTATAATAATGGAAATATCTACACCGCCATGTGTAAAAACACGGAAATACCTACAAAGTCATCTGTATAAACATGGAAATATCTACACCTCCCTCACTATAAGCATGGAAATATCTACACCACCATCTCTATAAACATGGAAATACCTACACAGCTATCTGTATAAACATGGAAATAACTACACCGCTATCTGTATAAACATGGAAATATCTACCCCGCTATCTGTATAAACAAGGAAATATCTACACCGCCATCATTATAAACATGGAAATATCTCCACTGCTATCTGTATAAACATGGAAATATCAACACCGCCATCAGTATAATCATGGAAATATAAACACCGCTATCTGTATAAAAATGAAAATATCTACACTGCCATCTGTAAACACATGGAAATATCTACACAGTCATCTGTATAAACATGGAAATATCTACACCTCCATCACTATAAACATTTAAATATCTACAATGCCATCTGTATACACCTGGAAATATCTATAGAGCCATCAGTATAAACATGGAAATATCTACACCGCCATTTCTATAAACATGGAAATACTTACACAGCTATCTGTATAAGCATGGAAATATCTACACTGCTATCTGTATAAACATGGAAATATCTACACCGCTATCTGTATAAAATTGGAAATATTTACATCGCTATGTGCATAAACATGGAATTATCTCCACGACTATGTGAATAAACATGGAAATGTCTACAACGCTATCTGGGTAAACATGCAAATATCTACACAGCTATCTGTAAACATGGAAATAACTACGCCGCTATCTGTGTAAAGGTGGAAATATCTACACCGCAATCTGTGCAAGCATGGAAATATCTACACTTCAATATGTGTAAACATGGATACATCTACACCGCTATCTGTATAAACATGTAAAATCTACACCGCTATCTGCATAAACATGGAAATATCTACATGGCCATGTGCATAAACATGGAAATATCTACACCGCTATCTGTATAAATATTGAAATATCTACATCGCTATCTCTATAAACATGGAAATATCTAAACCACTATCAGTATATACATGGAAATATCTACACCGCTATGTCTATAAACATGGAAATATCTACACCGCCATCTGTATATACGCGGAAATATCTACACCGCTATCTGTATAAACATGGAAATATCTACACCGCTATCTGTATAAACATGGAAATGTCTACACTACCATCCGTATAAACATGGAAATATCTACACAGCCATCTCTATATACATGGAAATATCTACAGCGCCATCTGTATAAACATGGAAATATCTCCACCGCTATCTGTATAAACATGGAAATATCTCCACCGCTATGTGTTGAAAGATGGAAATATCTACATCGCTATCTGTAAAAACATGGAACTATCAACACTGCCATCTGTATAATCATGGAAATATCCACACCACTATCTGTATAAACATGGAAATATCTCCACCGCTATCTGTATAAACATGGAAATATCTACACAGCTATCTTTAAAAACATGGAAATATCAACACCGCTATCAGTATAAAGATGGGAATATCTACAGCGCTTTCTGTATAAACATGAAAATATCTACATCGCTATCTGTATAAACATGGAAATATCTCCACCGCTATCTGTATAAACATGCAAATATCTACACCGCTATCTTTATAAACCAGGGCATAACTACAACGCTATCTCTATAAACATGGAAATATCTACACCGCCATCTGCATAAACATCTAAATATCTACACCGCCATCTGTGTAAACATGGAAATACCTACACCGACATCTGTATAAACATGGAAATATCAACACCGCCACCTGTATAATCTTGGAAATATCCACACCGCTGTCTGTATAAACATGGAAATATCTACACCGCCATCTGTAAAAACATGGAAATATCTACACTACCATCTGTATAAACATGGAAATATCTACAAAGCCATCTCTATATACATGGAAATATCTACACCGACATCTGTATAAACATGGAAATATCTCCACCGCTATCTGTATAAACATGGAAATGTCAACACTGCCGTCTGCATACAGATGGAAATATCTACACCGCGAGCTGTATTAACATGGAAATATCTACAATGCTATCTGTATAAACATGGAAGTACCAACACCACTATCTGTAGAAACATGGAAATATTTTCAACGCTATCTGTATAAACATGGAAATAACTGCAATGCTATCTCTATAAACATGGAAATATCTACACCACAATCTCTATAAACATGGAAATATCTACACCACCATCTCTATAAACATGGAAATATCTACACTGCCTTCTGTATAGACATGCAAACATCTACTCAGCCATGAGTGTAAACATGGAAATATCTATACAGCTATCTCTATAAAAATAGAAATACCTACACCGCAATCTCTATAAACATGGAAATATCTAAACAGCCATCTCTATAAACATGGAAATATCTACACCGCCATCTCTATGAACATGAAATTATCTACACCGCCATCTCCATAAACATGGAACTCTCTACACTGCGATCTGTATAAACATGGAAATATCTACACCGCTCTCTGTTCAAACATGGAAATATCTACACTGCCTTCGGTATAAACATGGAAATATCTACATCGCAAGCTGTATAAACATGCAAATATCTACACAGCTGTCTATGTAAACATGGAAATATTTACACCGATATGTGTGTAAAGTTGGAAATATCTACACCGCAATCTCTGCAAAGATGGAAATACCTACACCGCTATCTGTATAAATATGGAAATATCTACATCACTATCTCTATAAACATGGAAATATCTACACCACTATCTGTATAAACATGGAAATATCTACACCACTATCTCTAGAAACATGGAAATATCAACACCGCCATCTGTATAAACTTGGAAATATCTACACCGATATCTGTATAAATATGGAAATATCTGCATGGCTAACTCTTTATACATGGAAATATCCACACCACTATCTGTATAAACATGGAAATATGTACACCGATATCTCTATAAACATAGAAATATCTACACCGCCATCTGTATAAACATGGAAATATCTACACTGCCATCTGAATAAACATGGAAATATCTACACCGGTATCTGTATAAACATGGAAATATCTACATTGCTATCTGTATAAACATGGAAATATCTACAATGATAACTGTGTAGACATGCAAATATCTACACAGCTATCTGTGTAAAGACGGAAATATCTACACCGCTATCTGTGTAAAGATGGAAATATATACAACGCAATCTGTATAAACTTGGAAATAGCTACAACGCCATCTGTATAAACATGAAAATAACTACACTGCCATCTGTATAAACATGGAAATATATACTCCGCCATCTGTACAAGCATGGAAATATCTAAACCGCTATCAGTGTAAATATGGAAATATCTACACCACTGTCTGCATAAACATGGAAATATCTATACCGCTATCTGTATGAACATGGAAATATCTACACAGCCATCTGTATAAACATGAAAATATCTACAAAGCCATCTCTATAAACATGGAAATATCTACACCGCCATCTGTAGAAACATGGAAACCTCTCCACCGCTATCTGTATAAACATGGAAATATCTACACCGACATCTGTATGAACATGGAAATATCTACACCGACATCTGTATAAACATGGAAATATCTGCATCGCTATCTGTATAAACGTGGAAATATCACCACCGCAATCTGTATAAACATGGAAATATCTACACCGCAATCTGTATAAACCTGGAAATAACTACACCGCATTCTGTTTAAACATAGAAATATCTACACCGCCATTTGCATAAACATCTAGATATCTACAGTGCCATATGTATAAACATGGAAATACCAACACCGCCATCTGTATAAACATGGAAATATTAACACCGCCATCTGTATAATCATGGAAATATCCACACCGTTATCTGTATAAAAATGGAAATATCTACACCGCCAAGTGTAAAAACATGGAAATATCAACCCAGTCGTCTGTATAAACATGGAAATATCTACACCTTCATCAGTATAAACATGGAAAAACCTACAATGACATTTGTATACTCATGGAAATATCTACAGAGCCATCAGTATAAACATGGAAATATCTAGACTGCTATCTGTATAAACATGGAAATATCTACCCCGCTATCTGAATAAACATTTAAATATCTACATCGCTGTCTGCATAAACATGGAAATATCTCCACCGCTATCTGTATGAACATGGATATGTTTATAATGCTATCTGTGTAACCATGCAAATATCTACACAGGTATCTGTAAACATGGAAATATCTACACTGCTATCTTTGTAAAGATTGAAATATCTACACCGCAATCTGTGCAAAGATGGAAATATCTACACCGCTATCTGTGTAAACATGGAAATATCTACACCGCTATCTGTATAAACATGGAAAATCAACACCGCTATCTGTATAAACATGGAAATATCTGCACCGCCATCTGTATAAACATGGAAATATCTACAACGCTATCTGTACAAATATTGAAATATCTACAGCGCAATCTGTATAATCATGGAAAATCTACAACGCTATCTGTATAAACATGGAAATATATACACAGCCATCTGTATAAACATGGAAACATCTACACCGCTGTCTGTATAAATATGGGAATATCTATATCGCTATCTCTATAAACAAGGAAATATCCACACCAGTATCTGTATAAACATGGAAATATCTACACCGCTATGTCTATAAACATAGAAATATCTACATCGCCGTCTGTATAAACATGGAAATATCTACACCGCTATCTGTATAAATATGGAAGTATCTACATCGCTATCTGTATAAACATGGATATATCTCCACCGTAATCTGTAAAAACATTGAAATATCTACAATGCTATCTGTGTAAACATGCAAATATCTACCCAGCTATCTGTGTAAAGATGGAAATATCTACACCGCAATCGTTGCAAAGATGGAAATATCTACACCGATACCTCTGTAAACATGGAAATATCTACACCGCTATCTGTAAAACATGGAAAACCTACACCGCTATCTGTGTAAACATGGAAATAACTACACGGCCATCTGCATAAACATGGAAATATCTACACCGCTATATGTACAAATAAGGAAATATCTACATCAGAATCTCTATAAACATGGAAATATCTACAATACCATCTGTATAAGCATGGAAATATCTACACCGCAATCTGTATAAACTTGGAAATATATACATCGCTATCTGTATAAACATGGAAATATATCCACCGCTATCTGTATAAACATGGAAATATCTACAACGCTATCAGTGTAAACATGCAAATATTTACACAGCTATCTCTGTAAACATGGAAATATCGACAGTGATATGTGTGTAAAGATGGAAATATCTACACCGCAATCTGTGCAAAAATGGAAATATCTACACAGCCATCTGTATAAATATGGAAATATCTACATCACTATCTCTATAAACATGGAAATATCTACACCACTATTTGTATAAACATGGAAATATCTACACCACTATCTCTAGAAACATGGAAATATCTACACTGCCATCTGTATAAACATGGAAATATCTACACCGCTATCTGCATAAACATGGAAATATCTACATCACTGTCTGTATAAACATGGAAATATCTCCACCACTATCTGTATAAACATGGAAATATCTACAATGCTATTTGCTTAAACATGCAAATATCTACACAGCTATCTGTGTAAAGATGGAAATATTTACACCGCTATCTGTGAAAAGATGGAAATATCTACACCGCAATCTGTGCAATGATGGAAATAACCACACCACGATCTCTGTAAACATGGACATATCTACACCGCTATCTGTATAAACATGTAAATATCTACACCGCCATCTGTATAAACATGGAAATAACTACACCGCCATCTGTATAAACATGGAAATATCAACACCGTCATCTGCATAAACATGGAAATATCTACACCGCTACCTGTATAAACATGGAAATATCTACACCCCTATCGGTATAAACATGGAAATATCTACACTGCTATCTGTAAAAACATGGAAATAACTACATTGCCATCTGTATAAATATGGAAATGTCTACACAGCCATCTCTATATACATGGAAATATCTACAGCGCCATGTGTACAAACATGGAAATATCTCCACCGCAATCTGTATAAACATGGAAATACCTCCACACATATCTGTATAAACATGGAAATATCTACACCCCTATCTGTATAAACATGGAAATATCTACACTGCTATCTATATAAACATGGAAACATCAACATCGGTATCTGTATAAACATGGAAATATCTACAGCGCTCTCTTTATAAACATGGAAATATCTCCACCGCTATCTGTATAAACATGGAAATATCTACAACGCTATCTCTATAAACATGGAAATATCTTCACCGCCATTTGTAAAAACATGGAAATATCTACACAGTCATCTGTATAAACATGGAAATATCTACACCTCCATCAGTACAAACATGGAAATATCTACAATGACATCTGTATACACATGGAGATATCTACAGAGCCATCAGTATAAACATGGAAATATCTCCACCGCCATCTCTATAAACATGGAAATACCTACACAGCTATCTGTATAAACATGGAAATATCTACACCGCTATCTGTATAAACATGGAAATATCTACATTGCTATCTGCATAAACATGGAAATATCTCCACCGATATCTGTATAAACATGGAAATATCTACATCGCTATCTGTGTAAACATGCAAATATCTACACAGCTATCTGTAAACACGGAAATGCCTACACTGCTATCTGTGTAAAGATGGAAATATCTACACCGCAATGTGCATAAACTTCTAAATAACTACACTGCCATCTGCATAAACATGGAAATAACTACACTGCCATCTCTAGAAACATGGAAATATCTACACCGCCATCTTTAAAAACATGGAAATATCTACACAGACATCTGTATAAACCTGGAAATATCTACACCTCCATCAGTATAAACATGCAAATATCTACAAAGCCATCTGTATACACATGGAAATATCTACAGAGCCATCTGTCTAAACATGGAAATATCTACACCGCTATCTGTATAAACATGGCAATACCTACATCGCTATCTGTATAAACATGTAAATATCTCCACCGCTATCTGTATAAACATGGAAATATCTACAATGATATCTGTGTAAACATGGAAATATCTACACAGCTATGTGTGTAAAGATGGAAATATCTACACGGCAATCGGTGCAAAGATGGAAATATCTACACCGCTATCTCTGTAAACATGGAAATATGTACACCGCTATCTGTATAAACTTGGAAATATCTACACCACCATCTGTATAAACATGTAAATAACTACACCGCCATCTGTATAAACATGGAAATATCTACACCGCCATCTGTATAAACATGGAAATATCTACCCCGCTATCTGTACAAATATGGAAATATCTACACAGCTATTTGTATAAACATGGAAATATCTACACCGCTATCTTTATAAACATGGAAATATCTACATCGCTATCTGTATAAACATGGAAATATGCCCATCGCTATCTTTTTAAATATGGAAATATCTACACCGCTATCTGTATAAACCTGGAAATAGCAACACCTCTATCTCTATAAACGTGGAAATACCTACAGCGCTATCTGTATAAACATGGAAATATCTCCACCGCTATCTGCATAAACATGGAAATAACAACTCCGCCATCTGTATAATCATGGAAATATCCACACCGTTATCTATATAAAACTGGAAATATCTACAGTGCCATTTGTAAAAACAAGGAAATATCTACACAGTCATCTGTATAAACATGGAAATATCTACACCTCCATCAGTATAAACATGGAAATATCTACACCTCCATCAGTATAAACATGGAAATATCTGCAATGCCATCTGTATATACACGGAAATATCTACAGAGCCATCAGTATAAACCTGGAAATATCTACAACGACATCTCTATAAACATGGAAATACCTACACAGCTATCTGTATAAACATGGAATTATCTACACCGCTCTCTGTATAAACATGGAAATATCTACATCGCTATCTGCATAAATATGGAAATATTTACAACGCTATCTGTGTAAACATGCAAATATCTACACAGCTATCTGTAAACATGGAAATATCTACTCCTCAATATGTGTAAAGATGGAAATATCTACACCACAATCTGTGCAAAGATGGAAATATCTACACCGCTATCTGTGTAAACATGGAAATATCTACACCACTATCTGCATAAACATGGAAATATCTACACTTCTATGTCTATATACATGGAAATATTTACATCGTCATCTGTATAAACATGGATATATCTACAACGCTATCTGTATAAACATGGAAATATCTCCACAGCTATCTGTATAAACATAGAAATATCTACACCGCTATCTGTATAAACATGGAAATATCTACACTGCCATCTGTATAAACATGGAAATATCTATGAAGCCATCTGTATATACATGGAAATATCTACACCGCAATCGGTATAAACATGGGAATATCTCCACCGCTCTCTGTATAAACATGGAACTATCTCCACAGCTATTTGTATAAACTTGGAAATATCTACACCTCTATGTGTAAAAACATGGAAATATCACAACCGCTATCTGTATAAACATGGAAATATCTACAGCGCTATCTGTATAAACATGGAAATATCTACATCGCTATCTGTAAAACATGGAAATATCTCCGCTGCTGTCTTTATAAACATGGAAATATCTACACCGCTATCTGTATAATTCTGGAAATAATTACACAGATATGTCTTTAAAAACATGGAAATATCTACACCGCCATCTGCATAAACATCTAAATATCCACACCGCCATCTGTACAAACATGGAAATACATACACCGCCATATGTATAAACATGGAAATATCAACACCGCCATCTGTATAATCGTGGAAATATGCACACCACTATCTGTATAAAAATGGAAATATCTACACCGCTGTCTGTATAAAAATGGAAATATCTACACCGCCATCTGTAAAAACATGGAAATATCTACACAGTCATCTGTAGAAACAAGGAAATATCTACACCTCCATCAGTATATACCTGGAAATACCTACAATGCCATCTCTATAAACATGGAAATATCTACAGAGCCATCAGTGTAAACATGGAATTATCTACACTGCCATCTCTACAAACATGGAAACCATTACACATCTATCTATATAAACTTGGAAATATCGACACCGCTATCTGTATAAACATGGAAATATCTACACCGCTATCTGTGTAAACATGGAAATATCTACACCGCTATCTGTATAAACATGGAAAATCTACACCGCTATCTGTATAAACATGGAAATATCTTCGCGGCCATCTGCATACACATGCAAATATCTAGACCGATATCTGTATAAATATGGAAATATCTATATCGCTATCTCTATAAGCATGGAAATATCTACACCACTATCTAAATAAACATGGAAATATCGACACCGCTATCTCTATAAACATGGAAATATCTACAACGCCATCTGTATAAACATGGAAATATCTACACCGCTATCTGTATAAACATGTAAATATCTACATCGCTATCTGTACAAACCTGGAAATATCTCCACCGCTATCTGCATAAACATGGAAATATCTACAAAGCTATCTGTGTAAACATGCAAATATCTACACAGCTATCTGTATAAACATGGAAATATCTACACCGATATCTGTGTAAAGATGGAAATATCTACACCGCAGTCTGTGCAAAGATGGAAATATCTACACAGCTATCTGTAAAAACATGGAAATAACTACATCGCTATCTGTATAAACATGTAAATATCTCCACCGCTATCTGTATATACTTGGAAATATATACAATGCTATCTGTGTAAACATGCAAATATCTGCACAGCTATCTGTGTAAAGATGGAAATATGTACACCGCTATCTGTGTAAAGATGGAAATATCTACAACGCAATCTGTGCAAAGATGGAAATATCTACAACGCTATCTCTGTAAACATGGAAATATCTACACCGCTATCGGTATAAATGTGGCAATACCCACACCGCTATCTGTATAAACATGGAAAACCTACACCGCTATTTGTATAAACATGGAAATATGAACACCGTTATCTGTATAAACATAGAAATTTCAACATCGCTATCTGTATAAACATGGAAATATCTACATCGCTATCTGTATAAAAATGGAAATATCTACACCGCCATTTGTAAAAACATGGAAATATCTATACAGTCATCTGTATAAACATGGAAATATCTTCACCTCCATGAGTATAAAGATGGAAATATCTACAATGCCATCTGTATACACATGGAAATATCTACAGAGCCGTCAGTATAAACATGGAAATATCTATACCGCCATCTCTATAAACCTAAAAATACCTACACAGCTATCTGTATAAAAATGGAAATATCTACACCGCTATCTGTATAAACATGGAAATATCTACACCGCTATCTGTATAAACATGGAATTATATACATTGCTATCTGCATAAACAAGGAAATATCTCCACTGCTATCTGTATAAACATGGAAATAGCTACAATGCTATCTGTGTAAACATGCAAATATCTACACAGCTATCTGTAAACACGGAAATGTCTACACCCCTATCTGTGTAAAGATGGAAATATCTACACCCCAATCTGTGCAAAGATGGAAATATGTACACCGCTATCTGTGTAAGCATGGAAATATGTAAACCGCTGTCTGTATGAACATGGAAAATCTACACCGCTATCTGTATAAACAGGGAAATATCTACACGGCCATCTGCATAAACTTGGAAATATCTACACCGCTATCTGTATAAATATGGAAATATCTACATCACAATCTCTATAAACATGGAAATATCTACACCACTATCTGTATAAACATGGAAATATCTACACCGCTATGTCTATAAACATGGAAATATCTATACCGCAATCTGTATAAACATGGAAATATGTACACCGCTATCTGTAAACATGGAAATATCTACATCGCTATCTGTATAAACATGGAAATATCTCCACCACTCTCTGTATAAACATCGAAATATCTACACCGCTATCTGTATAAACATGGGAATATCTCCACTGCCATCTGTATAAACATGGAAAAATCTACACAGCCGTCTCTATATATATGGAAATATCTACACCGCCACCTGTAAACATGGAAATATCTCCACCGCTATCTGTATAAACATGGAAATATCTACACCGCTATCTGTATAAACATGGAAATATCTACACCGCTATCTGTATAAAGATGGAAATATCAACACCGTTATCTGTGTAAACATGGAAATATCTACACCGCCATTTGCATAAACATCTAAATATATACATAGCCATCTCTATAAACATGGAAATACCTACACCGCCATCAGTATGAACATGGAAATATAAACACCGCCATATGTATAATCATGGAAATATCTACACCGCTATCTGTATTAAAATGGAAATATGGACACGGCCATCTGTAAAAACATGGAAAGAACTACACAGTCATCTGTATACACACGGAAATATCTACAGAGACATCAGTATACACATGGAAATATCTGCACCGCCATCTCTATAAACATGGAAATACCTGCAGAGCTATGTGTATAAACATGTAAATGTCTACACCGCTATCTCTATAAACATGGAGATATCTACACCGCTATATGTATAAACATGGAAATATCTACATTGCTATCTGAATAAACATGGAAATATCTCCACGGCTATCTGTATAAACATGGAAATACCTACAACGCTATCTGTGTAAACATGCAAATATATACAAAGGTATCTGTAAACATGGAAATATCTACACCGCTATCTGAGTAAAGATTCAACTATCTACACCTCAATCTGTGCAAAGATGGAAATATCTACACCGCTATCTGTGTAAACATGGAAATATCTGCACCGCTATCTGTATAAACATGGAAAATCTACACTGCTATCTGTATAAACATGGAAATATCTACACGGCCATCTGCATAAACATGGAAATATCTACACCGCTATCTGTATTAATATGGAAATATCTACATAGCTACCTCTATAAACATGGAAATATCTACACCACTGTCTGTATAAACATAGAAATATCTACACCGCTCTCTGTATAAACATGGAAATATCCACACCGCCATCTGTATAAACATGGAAATATCTACACCGCTATCTGTGTAAACATGCAAATATCTACACAGCTATCTGTGTAAACATGGAAATATCTACACTGATATCTGTGCAAAGATGGAAATATCTACACCGCAGTCTGTGCAAATATGGGAATATCTACACCGCTATCTGTATAAATATGGAAATATCTACAATGCTATCTGTGTAAACTTGCAACTAACTACACAGCTGTGTGTGTAAAGATGGAAATATCTACACCGCTATCTGTGTTAAGATAGAAATATCTACACCGCAATCTGTGCAAAGATGGAAATATCTACACCGCTATCTCTGTAAACATGGAATTATCTACACCGCTATCATATAAACACGGAAATATCTACACCGCCATCTGTATAAACAAGGAGATATCTACAACGCTATCTGTGTAAACATGCAAATATCTACACAGCTATCAGTAAACATGGAAATGGCTACACCGCTATCTGTGTAAAGATGGAAATATCTACACTGCAATCTGTGCAAAGATGGAAATATCTACACCGCTATCTGTGTAAACATGGAAATATCTACTCCGCTGTCTGTATAAACATGGAAAATCTACACCGCTATCTGTATAAACAGGGAAATATCTACACAGCCATCTGCATAAACTTGGAAATATCTACACCGCTATCTGTATAAATATGGAAATATCTACATTGCTATCTCTATAAACATAGAAATATCTACACCACTATCTGTATAAACATGGAAATATCTACACCGCTATGTCTATAAACATGGAAATATCTACACAGTCATCTGTATAAACATAAAAATATCTCCACAGCTATCAGTATGAACATGGAAATATCTCCACCGATATCTGTATAAACATGGAAATATCAACAGCACTATCTGTATAAACACAGACATATCTACAGCGCTATCTGTATAAATATGGAAATATCTACATCGCTATCTCTATAAACATGGAAATATTTCCACCGCTATCTGTATAAACATGGAAATATCTACACCATTATCTGTATAGGCCTGGAAATAACTACACCGCTATCTCAACAAACATGGAAATATCTACAACGCCGACTGCATAAACATCTAAATATCTACAAAGCCATCTGTATAAACATGGAAATACCTACACCGCCCTCTGAATAAACATGGAAATATCCACACCACTATCTGTATAAACATGGAAATATCTACACCGCAATCTCTATAAACACAGAAATATCTACACCGCCATCTGTATAAACATGGAAATATCTACAGTGCCATCTGTATACACATGGAAATATCTACAGAGCCATCTGTATAACCATGGAAATATCTACTCCGCTATCTGTATAAACATGGAAATATCTACATCGCTATCTGTATTAACATGGAAATATCTCCACCGCTATCTGTATAAACATGGAAATATCTACACTGCCATCTGTATAAACATGGAAATATTTACACAGCCATCTCTTTATACCTGGGAATATCTACATCGCAATCTGTATAAACATGGAAATATCTATATCGGTATCGGTATAAACATGGAAATATCTACAACGCTATCTGCATGAACATGGAAAGATCTACACCGCCATCTGTATATACATGGAAATATCTACACCGCCATGTGTATAAACATGGAAATATCTACACTGCTATCTGTATAAATAAGGAAATATCTACAACTCTGTCTCTATAAACATGGAAATATCTACAACACTATCTGTTTAAACATGGAAATATCTACACCACTATGGAAATATCTACACCACCATCTGTATAAACATGGAAATATCTACACAGTCATCTGTATAAACATGGAAATAGCTATACCATCATCTGTATAAACATGGAAATAACTTCACTGCCATCTGTGTAAGCACGGAAATATCTACACCGCTATCTGTATAAATATGGAAATATCTACATTGCTATCTCCATAAACATGGAAATATATTCACCGCTATCTGTATAAAGATGGAAATATCTACATCACTATCTCCATAAACTTGGAAATATCTTCACCGCTATCTGTATATACATGGAAATATCTTCACCGCTATCTTTATAAACATGTAAACATCTACACCGCCATCTTTATAAACATGGAAATATCTACACCGCTATCTGTATAAACATGGAAATATCTACATCGCTATCTAAATAAACATGGAAATATCTCAACCGCTATCTGTAGAAACATGGAAATATCTACAGTGATATCTCTGTAAACATGCAAATATGTACACAGCTATCTGTTTAAAGATGGAAATATCTACACCGCTATCTGTGCAAAGATGGAAATATCTACACCGCTATCTCTGTAAACATGGAAATATCTACACCGCTATCTGTATAAACATGGAAACATCTACACCGCCATCTGTATAAACATGGAAATATCTACAACGCCATCAGTATAAACATGGAAATATCTACACCGCCATCTGTATGAACATGGAAATATCTGCACTGCTATCTGTATAAAAATGGAAATATCTACACGGCTATCTGTATAAACATGGAAATATCTACACCGCTATCTGTATAAACATGGAAATATCTACTCCGCTATCTGTATAAACATTGAAATATCTACACTGCCATCTGTATAAATATGGAAATAAATAAACAGCCATCTCTATATACATGGAAATATCTATACCGTCATCTGTATAAACATGGAAATATCTCCACCGCTATCTGTATAAACATGGAAATATCAACCCCGCTATCTGTATAAACATGGAAATATCTACAGCGCTATCTGTATAAACATTGAAATATCTACATCGCTATCTATATAAACATGGAAATATCTCCACGGCTATCTGTATAAACATGGAGGTATCTACACCGCTATCTCTATAGACCTGGAAATAGCTACATCACTATCACTATAAACATGGAAATATCTACACCGCCATCTGTATAAACATGGAAATACCTACACCGCCATCTGCATAAACATGGAAATATCAACACCGCCATCTGTATAATCATGGATATATCCATACCGCTATGTTTATAATAATGGAAATATCTACACCGCCATGTGTAAAAACATGGAAATACCTAAAAAGTCATCTGTATAAACATGGAAATATCTACACCTCCCTCACTATAAACATGGAAATATCTGCACCACCGTCTCTATAAACATGGAAATACTTACACAGCTATCTGTATAAACATGGAAATAACTACACCGCTATCTGTATAAACATGGAAATATCTACACCGCTATCTGTATAAACATGGAAATATCTACACCGCCATCATTATAAACATGGAAATATCTCCACTGCTATCTGTATAAACATGGAAATATCAACACCGCCATCAGTATAATCATGGAAATATAAACACCGCTATCTGTATAAAAATGAATGTATCTACACTGCCATCTGTAAAAACATGGAAATACCTGCACAGTCATCTGTATAAACATGGAAATATCTACACCTCCATCACTATAAACATTTAAATATCTACAATGCCATCTGTATACACCTGGAAATATCTATAGAGCCATCAGTATAAACATGGAAATATCTACACCGCCATTTCTATAAACATGGAAATACTTACACAGCTATCTGTATAAGCATGGAAATATCTACACTGCTATCTGTATAAACATGGAAATATCTACACCGCTATCTGTATAAAATTGGAAATATTTACATCGCTATGTGCATAAACATGGAATTATCTCCACGACTATGTGAATAAACATGGAAATGTCTACAACGCTATCTGGGTAAACATGCAAATATCTACACAGCTATCTGTAAACATGGAAATAACTACGCCGCTATCTGTGTAAAGGTGGAAATATCTACACCGCAATCTGTGCAAGCATGGAAATATCTACACTTCAATATGTGTAAACATGGATACATCTACACCGCTATCTGTATAAACATGTAAAATCTACACCGCTATCTGCATAAACATGGAAATATCTACATGGCCATGTGCATAAACATGGAAATATCTACACCGCTATCTGTATAAATATTGAAATATCTACATCGCTATCTCTATAAACATGGAAATATGTAAACCACTATCAGTATATACATGGAAATATCTACACCGCTATGTCTATAAACATGGAAATATCTACACCGCCATCTGTATATACGCGGAAATATCTACACCGCTATCTGTATAAACATGGAAATATCTACACCGCTATCTGTATAAACATGGAAATGTCTACACTACCATCCGTATAAACATGGAAATATCTACACAGCCATCTCTATATACATGGAAATATCTACAGCGCCATCTGTATAAACATGGAAATATCTCCACCGCTATCTGTATAAACATGGAAATATCTCCACCGCTATGTGTTGAAAGATGGAAATATCTACATCGCTATCTGAAAAAACATGGAACTATCAACACTGCCATCTGTATAATCATGGAAATATCCACACCACTATCTGTATAAACATGGAAATATCTCCACCACTATCTGTATAAACATGGAAATATCTACACAGCTATCTTTAAAAACATGGAAATATCAACACCGCTATCAGTATAAAGATGGGAATATCTACAGCGCTTTCTGTATAAACATGAAAATATCTACATCGCTATCTGTATAAACATGGAAATATCTCCACCGCTATCTGTATAAACATGCAAATATCTACACCGCTATCTTTATAAACCAGGAAATAACTACAACGCTATCTCTATAAACATGGAAATATCTACACCGCCATCTGCATAAACATCTAAATATCTACACCGCCATCTGTGTAAACATGGAAATACCTACACCGACATCTGTATAAACATGGAAATATCAACACCGCCACCTGTATAATCTTGGAAATATCCACACCGCTGTCTGTATAAACATGGAAATATCTACACCGCCATCTGTAAAAACATGGAAATATCTACACTACCATCTGTATAAACATGGAAATATCTACAAAGCCATCTCTATATACATGGAAATATCTACACCGACATCTGTATAAACATGGAAATATCTCCACCGCTATCTGTATAAACATGGAAATGTCAACACTGCCGTCTGCATACAGATGGAAATATCTACACCGCGAGCTGTATTAACATGGAAATATCTACAATGGTATCTGTATAAACATGGAAGTACCAACACCACTATCTGTAGAAACATGGAAATATTTTCAACGCTATCTGTATAAACATGGAAAGAACTGCAATGCTATCTCTATAAACATGGAAATATCTACACCACAATCTCTATAAACATGGAAATATCTACACCACCATCTCTATAAACATGGAAATATCTACACTGCCTTCTGTATAGACATGCAAACATCTACTCAGCCATGAGTGTAAACATGGAAATATCTATACAGCTATCTCTATAAAAATAGAAATACCTACACCGCAATCTCTATAAACATGGAAATATCTAAACAGCCATCTCTATAAACATGGAAATATCTACACCGCCATCTCTATGAACATGAAATTATCTACACCGCCATCTCCATAAACATGGAACTCTCTACACTGCGATCTGTATAAACATGGAAATATCTACACCGCTCTCTGTTCAAACATGGAAATATCTACACTGCCTTCGGTATAAACATGGAAATATCTACATCGCGAGCTGTATAAACATGCAAATATCTACACAGCTGTCTATGTAAACATGGAAATATTTACACCGATATGTGTGTAAAGTTGGAAATATCTACACCGCAATCTCTGCAAAGATGGAAATATCTACACCGCTATCTGTATAAATATGAAAATATCTACATCACTATCTCTATAAACATGGAAATATCTACACCACTATCTGTATAAACATGGAAATATCTACAGCACTATCTCTAGAAACATGGAAATATCAACACCGCCATCTGTATAAACTTGGAAATATCTACACCGATATCTGTATAAATATGGAAATATCTGCATGGCTAACTCTTTATACATGGAAATATCCACACCACTATCTGTATAAACATGGAAATATCTACACCGATATCTCTATAAACATAGAAATATCTACACCGCCATCTGTATAAACATGGAAATATCTACACTGCCATCTGAATAAACATGGAAATATCTACACCGCTATCTGTATAACATGGAAATATCTACATTGCTATCTGTATAAACATGGAAATATCTACAATGATAACTGTGTAGACATGCAAATATCTACACAGCTATCTGTGTAAAGACGGAAATATCTACACCGCTATCTGTGTAAAGATGGAAATATATACAACGCAATCTGTATAAACTTGGAAATAGCTACAACGCCATCTGTATAAACATGAAAATAACTACACTGCCATCTGTATAAACATGGAAATATATACTCCGCCATCTGTACAAGCATGGAAATATCTAAACCGCTATCAGTGTAAATATGGAAATATCTACACCACTGTCTGCATAAACATGGAAATATCTATACCGCTATCTGTATGAACATGGAAATATCTACACAGCCATCTGTATAAACATGAAAATATCTACAAAGCCATCTCTATAAACATGGAAATATCTACACCGCCATCTGTATAAACATGGAAACCTCTCCACCGCTATCTGTATAAACATGGAAATATCTACACCGACATCTGTATAAACATGGAAATATCTACACCGACATCTGTATAAACATGGAAATATCTGCATCGCTATCTGTATAAACGTGGAAATATCACCACCGCAATCTGTATAAACATGGAAATATCTACACCGCAATCTGTATAAACCTGGAAATAACTACACCGCAATCTCTTTAAACATAGAAATATCTACACCGCCATTTGCATAAACATCTAGATATCTACAGTGCCATATGTATAAACATGGAAATACCAACACCGCCATCTGTATAAACATGGAAATATTAACACCGCCATCTGTATAATCATGGAAATATCCACACCGTTATCTGTATAAAAATGGAAATATCTACACCGCCAAGTGTAAAAACATGGAAATATCAACCCAGTCGTCTGTATAAACATGGAAATATCTACACCTTCATCAGTATAAACATGGAAAAACCTACAATGACATTTGTATACTCATGGAAATATCTACAGAGCCATCAGTATAAACATGGAAATATCTAGACTGCTATCTGTATAAACATGGAAATATCTACCCCGCTATCTGAATAAACATTTAAATATCTACATCGCTGTCTGCATAAACATGGAAATAACTCCACCGCTATCTGTATAAACATGGATATGTTTATAATGCTATCTGTGTAACCATGCAAATATCTACACAGGTATCTGTAAACATGGAAATATCTACACTGCTATCTTTGTAAAGATTGAAATATCTACACCGCAATCTGTGCAAAGATGGAAATATCTACACCGCTATCTGTGTAAACATGGAAATATCTACACCGCTATCTGTATAAACATGGAAAATCAACACCGCTATCTGTATAAACATGGAAATATCTGCACCGCCATCTGTATAAACATGGAAATATCTACAACGCTATCTGTACAAATATTGAAATATCTACAGCGCAATCTGTATAATCATGGAAAATCTACACCGCTATCTGTATAAACATGGAAATATCTACACAGCCATCTGTATAAACATGGAAACATCTACACCGCTGTCTGTATAAATATGGAAATATCTATATCGCTATCTCTATAAACAAGGAAATATCCACACCAGTATCTGTATAAACATGGAAATATCTACACCGCTATCTCTATAAACATAGAAATATCTACATCGCCATCTGTATAAACATGGAAATATCTACACCGCTATCTGTATAAATATGGAAGTATCTACATCGCTATCTGTATAAACATGGATATATCTCCACCGTAATCTGTAAAAACATTGAAATATCTACAATGCTATCTGTGTAAACATGCAAATATCTACCCAGCTATCTGTGTAAAGATGGAAATATCTACACCGCAATCGTTGCAAAGATGGAAATATCTACACCGATACCTCTGTAAACATGGAAATATCTACACCGCTATCTGTAAAACATGGAAAACCTACACCGCTATCTGTGTAAACATGGAAATAACTACACGGCCATCTGCATAAACATGGAAATATCTACACCGCTATATGTACAAATAAGGAAATATCTACATCACAATCTCTATAAACATGGAAATATCTACAATACCATCTGTATAAGCATGGAAATATCTACACCGCAATCTGTATAAACATGGAAATATATACATCGCTATCTGTATAAACATGGAAATATATCCACCGCTATCTGTATAAACATGGAAATATCTACAACGCTATCAGTGTAAACATGCAAATATTTACACAGCTATCTCTGTAAACATGGAAATATCTACAGCGATATGTGTGTAAAGTTGGAAATATCTACACCGCAATCTGTGCAAAAATGGAAATATCTACACAGCCATCTGTATAAATATGGAAATATCTACATCACTATCTCTATAAACATGGAAATATCTACACCACTATTTGTATAAACATGGAAATATCTACACCACTATCTCTAGAAACATGGAAATATCTACACTGCCATCTGTATAAACATGGAAATATCTACACCGCTATCTGCATAAACATGGAAATATCTACATCACTGTCTGTATAAACATGGAAATATCTCCACCACTATCTGTATAAACATGGAAATATCTACAATGCTATTTGTTTAAACATGTAAATATCTACACAGCTATCTGTGTAAAGATGGAAATATTTACACCGCTATCTGTGAAAAGATGGAAATATCTACACCGCAATCTGTGCAATGATGGAAATAACCACACCACGATCTCTGTAAACATGGACATATCTACACCGCTATCTGTATAAACATGTAAATATCTACACCGCCATCTGTATAAACATGGAAATAACTACACCGCCATCTGTATAAACATGGAAATATCAACACCGTCATCTGCATAAACATGGAAATATCTACACCGCTACCTGTATAAACATGGAAATATCTACACCCCTATCGGTATAAACATGGAAATATCTACACTGCTATCTGTAAAAACATGGAAATAACTACATTGCCATCTGTATAAACATGGAAATGTCTACACAGCCATCTCTATATACATGGAAATATCTACAGCGCCATGTGTACAAACATGGAAATATCTCCACCGCAATCTGTATAAACATGGAAATACCTCCACACATATCTGTATGAACATGGAAATATCTACACCCCTATCTGTATAAACATGGAAATATCTACACTGCTATCTATATAAACATGGAAACATCAACATCGGTATCTGTATAAACATGGAAATATCTACAGCGCTCTCTTTATAAACATGGAAATATCTCCACCGCTATCTGTATAAACATGGAAATATCTACAACGCTATCTCTATAAACATGGAAATATCTTCACCGCCATTTGTAAAAACATGGGAATATCTACACAGTCATCTGTATAAACATGGAAATATCTACACCTCCATCAGTACAAACATGGAAATATCTACAATGACATCTGTATACACATGGAGATATCTACAGAGCCATCAGTATAAACATGGAAATATCTCCACCGCCATCTCTATAAACATGGAAATACCTACACAGCTATCTGTATAAACATGGAAATATCTACACCGCTATCTGTATAAACATGGAAATATCTACATTGCTATCTGCATAAACATGGAAATATCTCCACCGATATCTGTATAAACATGGAAATATCTACATCGCTATCTGTGTAAACATGCAAATATCTACACAGCTATCTGTAAACACGGAAATGCCTACACTGCTATCTGTGTAAAGATGGAAATATCTACACCGCAATGTGCATAAACTTCTAAATAACTACACTGCCATCTGCATAAACATGGAAATAACTACACTGCCATCTCTAGAAACATGGAAATATCTACACCGCCATCTTTAAAAACATGGAAATATCTACACAGACATCTGTATAAACCTGGAAATATCTACACCTCCATCAGTATAAACATGCAAATATCTACAAAGCCATCTGTATACACATGGAAATATCTACAGAGCCATCTGTCTAAACATGGAAATATCTACACCGCTATCTGTATAAACATGGCAATACCTACATCGCTATCTGTATAAACATGTAAATATCTCCACCGCTATCTGTATAAACATGGAAATATCTACAATGATATCTGTGTAAACATGGAAATATCTACACAGCTATGTATGTAAAGATGGAAATATCTACACGGCAATCGGTGCAAAGATGGAAATATCTACACCGCTATCTCTGTAAACATGGAAATATGTACACCGCTATCTGTATAAACTTGGAAATATCTACACCACCATCTGTATAAACATGTAAATAACTACACCGCCATCTGTATAAACATGGAAATATCTACACCGCCATCTGTATAAACATGGAAATATCTACCCCGCTATCTGTACAAATATGGAAATATCTACACAGCTATTTGTATAAACATGGAAATAGCTACACCGATGTCTTTATAAACATGGAAATATCTACATCGCTATCTGTATAAACATGGAAATATGCCCATCGCTATCTTTTTAAACATGGAAATATCTACACCGCTATCTGTATAAACCTGGAAATAGCAACACCGCTATCTGTATAAACGTGGAAATACCTACAGCGCTATCTGTATAAACATGGAAATATCTCCACCGCTATCTGCATAAACATGGAAATAACAACTCCGCCATCTGTACAATCATGGAAATATCCACACCGTTATCTATATAAAAATGGAAATATCTACAGTGCCATTTGTAAAAACAAGGAAATATCTACACAGTCATCTGTATAAACATGGAAATATCTACACCTCCATCAGTATAAACATGGAAATATCTACACCTCCATCAGTATAAACATGGAAATATCTGCAATGCCATCTGTATATACACGGAAATATCTACAGAGCCATCAGTATAAGCCTGGAAATATCTACAACGACATCTCTATAAACATGGAAATACCTACACAGCTATCTGTATAAACATGGAATTATCTACACCGCTCTCTGTATAAACATGGAAATATCTACATCGCTATCTGCATAAATATGGAAATATTTACAACGCTATCTGTGTAAACATGCAAATATCTACACAGCTATCTGTAAACATGGAAATATCTACTCCTCAATATGTGTAAAGATGGAAATATCTACACCGCAATCTGTGCAAAGATGGAAATATCTACACCGCTATCTGTGTAAACATGGAAATATCTACACCACTATCTGCATAAACATGGAAATATCTACACTGCTATGTCTATATACATGGAAATATTTACATCGTCATCTGTATAAACATGGATATATCTACAACGCTATCTGTATAAACATGGAAATATCTCCACAGCTATCTGTATAAACATAGAAATATCTACACCGCTATCTGTATAAACATGGAAATATCTACACTGCCATCTGTATAAACATGGAAATATCTATGAAGCCATCTGTATATACATGGAAATATCTACACCGCAATCGGTATAAACATGGGAATATCTCCACCGCTCTCTGTATAAACATGGAACTATCTCCACAGCTATTTGTATAAACTTGGAAATATCTACACCTCTATGTGTAAAAACATGGAAATATCACAACCGCTATCTGTATAAACATGGAAATATCTACAGCGCTATCTGTATAAACATGGAAATATCTACATCGCTATCTGTAAAACATGGAAATATCTCCGCTGCTGTCTTTATAAACATGGAAATATCTACACCGCTATCTGTATAATTCTGGAAATAATTACACAGATATGTCTTTAAAAACATGGAAATATCTACACCGCCATCTGCATAAACATCTAAATATCCACACCGCCATCTGTACAAACATGGAAATACATACACCGCCATATGTATAAACATGGAAATATCAACACCGCCATCTGTATAATCGTGGAAATATGCACACCACTATCTGTATAAAAATGGAAATATCTACACTGCTGTCTGTATAAAAATGGAAATATCTACACCGCCATCTGTAAAAACATGGAAATATCTACACAGTCATCTGTAGAAACAAGGAAATATCTACACCTCCATCAGTATATACCTGGAAATATCTACAATGCCATTTCTATAAACATGGAAATATCTACAGAGCCATCAGTGTAAACATGGTATTATCTACACTGCCATCTCTACAAACATGGAAACCATTACACATCTATCTATATAAACTTGGAAATATCGACACCGCTATCTGTATAAACATGGAAATATCTACACCGCTATCTGTGTAAACATGGAAATATCTACACCGCTATCTGTATAAACATGGAAAATCTACACCGCTATCTGTATAAACATGGAAATATCTTCGCGGCCATCTGCATACACATGCAAATATCTAGACCGATATCTGTATAAATATGGAAATATCTATATCGCTATCTCTATAAGCATGGAAATATCTACACCACTATCTAAATAAACATGGAAATATCGACACCGCTATCTCTATAAACATGGAAATATCTACAACGCCATCTGTATAAACATGGAAATATCTACACCGCTATCTGTATAAACATGTAAATATCTACATCGCTATCTGTACAAACCTGGAAATATCTCCACCGCTATCTGCATAAACATGGAAATATCTACAAAGCTATCTGTGTAAACATGCAAATATCTACACAGCTATCTGTATAAACATGGAAATATCTACACCGATATCTGTGTAAAGATGGAAATATCTACACCGCAGTCTGTGCAAAGATGGAAATATCTACACAGCTATCTGTAAAAACATGGAAATAACTACATCGCTATCTGTATAAACATGTAAATATCTCCACCGCTATCTGTATATACTTGGAAATATATACAATGCTATCTGTGTAAACATGCAAATATCTGCACAGCTATCTGTGTAAAGATGGAAATATGTACACCGCTATCTGTGTAAAGATGGAAATATCTACAACGCAATCTGTGCAAAGATGGAAATATCTACAACGCTATCTCTGTAAACATGGAAATATCTACACCGCTATCGGTATAAATGTGGCAATACCCACACCGCTATCTGTATAAACATGGAAAACCTACACCGCTATTTGTATAAACATGGAAATATGAACACCGTTATCTGTATAAACATAGAAATTTCAACATCGCTATCTGTATAAACATGGAAATATCTACATCGCTATCTGTATAAAAATGGAAATATCTACACCGCCATTTGTAAAAACATGGAAATATCTATACAGTCATCTGTATAAACATGGAAATATCTTCACCTCCATGAGTATAAAGATGGAAATATCTACAATGCCATCTGTATACACATGGAAATATCTACAGAGCCGTCAGTATAAACATGGAAATATCTATACCGCCATCTCTATAAACCTAAAAATACCTACACAGCTATCTGTATAAAAATGGAAATATCTACACCGCTATCTGTATAAACATGGAAATATCTACACCGCTATCTGTATAAACATGGAATTATATACATTGCTATCTGCATAAACAAGGAAATATCTCCACTGCTATCTGTATAAACATGGAAATAGCTACAATGCTATCTGTGTAAACATGCAAATATCTACACAGCTATCTGTAAACACGGAAATGTCTACACCCCTATCTGTGTAAAGATGGAAATATCTACACCCCAATCTGTGCAAAGATGGAAATATGTACACCGCTATCTGTGTAAGCATGGAAATATGTAAACCGCTGTCTGTATGAACATGGAAAATCTACACCGCTATCTGTATAAACAGGGAAATATCTACACGGCCATCTGCATAAACTTGGAAATATCTACACCGCTATCTGTATAAATATGGAAATATCTACATCACAATCTCTATAAACATGGAAATATCTACACCACTATCTGTATAAACATGGAAATATCTACACCGCTATGTCTATAAACATGGAAATATCTATACCGCAATCTGTATAAACATGGAAATATGTACACCGCTATCTGTAAACATGGAAATATCTACATCGCTATCTGTATAAACATGGAAATATCTCCACCACTCTCTGTATAAACATCGAAATATCTACACCGCTATCTGTATAAACATGGAAATATCTCCACTGCCATCTGTATAAACATGGAAAAATCTACACAGCCGTCTCTATATATATGGAAATATCTACACCGCCACCTGTAAACATGGAAATATCTCCACCGCTATCTGTATAAACATGGAAATATCTACACCGCTATCTGTATAAACATGGAAATATCTACACCGCTATCTGTATAAAGATGGAAATATCAACACCGTTATCTGTGTAAACATGGAAATATCTACACCGCCATTTGCATAAACATCTAAATATATACATAGCCATCTCTATAAACATGGAAATACCTACACCGCCATCAGTATGAACATGGAAATATAAACACCGCCATATGTATAATCATGGAAATATCTACACCGCTATCTGTATTAAAATGGAAATATGGACACGGCCATCTGTAAAAACATGGAAAGAACTACACAGTCATCTGTATACACACGGAAATATCTACAGAGACATCAGTATACACATGGAAATATCTGCACCGCCATCTCTATAAACATGGAAATACCTGCAGAGCTATGTGTATAAACATGTAAATGTCTACACCGCTATCTCTATAAACATGGAGATATCTACACCGCTATATGTATAAACATGGAAATATCTACATTGCTATCTGAATAAACATGGAAATATCTCCACGGCTATCTGTATAAACATGGAAATACCTACAACGCTATCTGTGTAAACATGCAAATATATACAAAGGTATCTGTAAACATGGAAATATCTACACCGCTATCTGAGTAAAGATTCAACTATCTACACCTCAATCTGTGCAAAGATGGAAATATCTACACCGCTATCTGTGTAAACATGGAAATATCTGCACCGCTATCTGTATAAACATGGAAAATCTACACTGCTATCTGTATAAACATGGAAATATCTACACGGCCATCTGCATAAACATGGAAATATCTACACCGCTATCTGTATTAATATGGAAATATCTACATAGCTACCTCTATAAACATGGAAATATCTACACCACTGTCTGTATAAACATAGAAATATCTACACCGCTCTCTGTATAAACATGGAAATATCCACACCGCCATCTGTATAAACATGGAAATATCTACACCGCTATCTGTGTAAACATGCAAATATCTACACAGCTATCTGTGTAAACATGGAAATATCTACACTGATATCTGTGCAAAGATGGAAATATCTACACCGCAGTCTGTGCAAATATGGGAATATCTACACCGCTATCTGTATAAATATGGAAATATCTACAATGCTATCTGTGTAAACTTGCAACTAACTACACAGCTGTGTGTGTAAAGATGGAAATATCTACACCGCTATCTGTGTTAAGATAGAAATATCTACACCGCAATCTGTGCAAAGATGGAAATATCTACACCGCTATCTCTGTAAACATGGAATTATCTACACCGCTATCGTATAAACACGGAAATATCTACACCGCCATCTGTATAAACAAGGAGATATCTACAACGCTATCTGTGTAAACATGCAAATATCTACACAGCTATCAGTAAACATGGAAATGGCTACACCGCTATCTGTGTAAAGATGGAAATATCTACACTGCAATCTGTGCAAAGATGGAAATATCTACACCGCTATCTGTGTAAACATGGAAATATCTACTCCGCTGTCTGTATAAACATGGAAAATCTACACCGCTATCTGTATAAACAGGGAAATATCTACACAGCCATCTGCATAAACTTGGAAATATCTACACCGCTATCTGTATAAATATGGAAATATCTACATTGCTATCTCTATAAACATAGAAATATCTACACCACTATCTGTATAAACATGGAAATATCTACACCGCTATGTCTATAAACATGGAAATATCTACACAGTCATCTGTATAAACATAAAAATATCTCCACAGCTATCAGTATGAACATGGAAATATCTCCACCGATATCTGTATAAACATGGAAATATCAACAGCACTATCTGTATAAACACAGACATATCTACAGCGCTATCTGTATAAATATGGAAATATCTACATCGCTATCTCTATAAACATGGAAATATTTCCACCGCTATCTGTATAAACATGGAAATATCTACACCATTATCTGTATAAGCCTGGAAATAACTACACCGCTATCTCAACAAACATGGAAATATCTACACCGCCGACTGCATAAACATCTAAATATCTACAAAGCCATCTGTATAAACATGGAAATACCTACACCGCCCTCTGAATAAACATGGAAATATCCACACCACTATCTGTATAAACATGGAAATATCTACACCGCAATCTATATAAACACAGAAATATCTACACCGCCATCTGTATAAACATGGAAATATCTACAGTGCCATCTGTATACACATGGAAATATCTACAGAGCCATCTGTATAACCATGGAAATATCTACTCCGCTATCTGTATAAACATGGAAATATCTACATCGCTATCTGTATTAACATGGAAATATCTCCACCGCTATCTGTATAAACATGGAAATATCTACACTGCCATCTGTATAAACATGGAAATATTTACACAGCCATCTCTTTATACCTGGGAATATCTACATCGCAATCTGTATAAACATGGAAATATCTATATCGGTATCGGTATAAACATGGAAATATCTACAACGCTATCTGCATGAACATGGAAAGATCTACACCGCCATCTGTATATACATGGAAATATCTACACCGCCATGTGTATAAACATGGAAATATCTACACTGCTATCTGTATAAATAAGGAAATATCTACAACTCTGTCTCTATAAACATGGAAATATCTACAACACTATCTGTTTAAACATGGAAATATCTACACCACTATGGAAATATCTACACCACCATCTGTATAAACATGGAAATATCTACACAGTCATCTGTATAAACATGGAAATAGCTATACCATCATCTGTATAAACATGGAAATAACTTCACTGCCATCTGTGTAAGCACGGAAATATCTACACCGCTATCTGTATAAATATGGAAATATCTACATTGCTATCTCCATAAACATGGAAATATATTCACCGCTATCTGTATAAAGATGGAAATATCTACATCACTATCTCCATAAACTTGGAAATATCTTCACCGCTATCTGTATATACATGGAAATATCTTCACCGCTATCTTTATAAACATGTAAACATCTACACCGCCATCTTTATAAACATGGAAATATCTACACCGCTATCTGTATAAACATGGAAATATCTACATCGCTATCTAAATAAACATGGAAATATCTCAACCGCTATCTGTAGAAACATGGAAATATCTACAGTGATATCTCTGTAAACATGCAAATATGTACACAGCTATCTGTTTAAAGATGGAAATATCTACACCGCTATCTGTGCAAAGATGGAAATATCTACACCGCTATCTCTGTAAACATGGAAATATCTACACCGCTATCTGTATAAACATGGAAACATCTACACCGCCATCTGTATAAACATGGAAATATCTACAACGCCATCAGTATAAACATGGAAATATCTACACCGCCATCTGTATGAACATGGAAATATCTGCACTGCTATCTGTATAAAAATGGAAATATCTACACGGCTATCTGTATAAACATGGAAATATCTACACCGCTATCTGTATAAACATGGAAATATCTACTCCGCTATCTGTATAAACATTGAAATATCTACACTGCCATCTGTATAAATATGGAAATAAATAAACAGCCATCTCTATATACATGGAAATATCTATACCGTCATCTGTATAAACATGGAAATATCTCCACCGCTATCTGTATAAACATGGAAATATCAACCCCGCTATCTGTATAAACATGGAAATATCTACAGCGCTATCTGTATAAACATTGAAATATCTACATCGCTATCTATATAAACATGGAAATATCTCCACGGCTATCTGTATAAACATGGAGGTATCTACACCGCTATCTCTATAGACCTGGAAATAGCTACATCACTATCACTATAAACATGGAAATATCTACACCGCCATCTGTATAAACATGGAAATACCTACACCGCCATCTGCATAAACATGGAAATATCAACACCGCCATCTGTATAATCATGGATATATCCATACCGCTATGTTTATAATAATGGAAATATCTACACCGCCATGTGTAAAAACATGGAAATACCTAAAAAGTCATCTGTATAAACATGGAAATATCTACACCTCCCTCACTATAAACATGGAAATATCTGCACCACCGTCTCTATAAACATGGAAATACTTACACAGCTATCTGTATAAACATGGAAATAACTACACCGCTATCTGTATAAACATGGAAATATCTACACCGCTATCTGTATAAACATGGAAATATCTACACCGCCATCATTATAAACATGGAAATATCTCCACTGCTATCTGTATAAACATGGAAATATCAACACCGCCATCAGTATAATCATGGAAATATAAACACCGCTATCTGTATAAAAATGAATGTATCTACACTGCCATCTGTAAAAACATGGAAATACCTGCACAGTCATCTGTATAAACATGGAAATATCTACACCTCCATCACTATAAACATTTAAATATCTACAATGCCATCTGTATACACCTGGAAATATCTATAGAGCCATCAGTATAAACATGGAAATATCTACACCGCCATTTCTATAAACATGGAAATACTTACACAGCTATCTGTATAAGCATGGAAATATCTACACTGCTATCTGTATAAACATGGAAATATCTACACCGCTATCTGTATAAAATTGGAAATATTTACATCGCTATGTGCATAAACATGGAATTATCTCCACGACTATGTGAATAAACATGGAAATGTCTACAACGCTATCTGGGTAAACATGCAAATATCTACACAGCTATCTGTAAACATGGAAATAACTACGCCGCTATCTGTGTAAAGGTGGAAATATCTACACCGCAATCTGTGCAAGCATGGAAATATCTACACTTCAATATGTGTAAACATGGATACATCTACACCGCTATCTGTATAAACATGTAAAATCTACACCGCTATCTGCATAAACATGGAAATATCTACATGGCCATGTGCATAAACATGGAAATATCTACACCGCTATCTGTATAAATATTGAAATATCTACATCGCTATCTCTATAAACATGGAAATATGTAAACCACTATCAGTATATACATGGAAATATCTACACCGCTATGTCTATAAACATGGAAATATCTACACCGCCATCTGTATATACGCGGAAATATCTACACCGCTATCTGTATAAACATGGAAATATCTACACCGCTATCTGTATAAACATGGAAATGTCTACACTACCATCCGTATAAACATGGAAATATCTACACAGCCATCTCTATATACATGGAAATATCTACAGCGCCATCTGTATAAACATGGAAATATCTCCACCGCTATCTGTATAAACATGGAAATATCTCCACCGCTATGTGTTGAAAGATGGAAATATCTACATCGCTATCTGAAAAAACATGGAACTATCAACACTGCCATCTGTATAATCATGGAAATATCCACACCACTATCTGTATAAACATGGAAATATCTCCACCACTATCTGTATAAACATGGAAATATCTACACAGCTATCTTTAAAAACATGGAAATATCAACACCGCTATCAGTATAAAGATGGGAATATCTACAGCGCTTTCTGTATAAACATGAAAATATCTACATCGCTATCTGTATAAACATGGAAATATCTCCACCGCTATCTGTATAAACATGCAAATATCTACACCGCTATCTTTATAAACCAGGAAATAACTACAACGCTATCTCTATAAACATGGAAATATCTACACCGCCATCTGCATAAACATCTAAATATCTACACCGCCATCTGTGTAAACATGGAAATACCTACACCGACATCTGTATAAACATGGAAATATCAACACCGCCACCTGTATAATCTTGGAAATATCCACACCGCTGTCTGTATAAACATGGAAATATCTACACCGCCATCTGTAAAAACATGGAAATATCTACACTACCATCTGTATAAACATGGAAATATCTACAAAGCCATCTCTATATACATGGAAATATCTACACCGACATCTGTATAAACATGGAAATATCTCCACCGCTATCTGTATAAACATGGAAATGTCAACACTGCCGTCTGCATACAGATGGAAATATCTACACCGCGAGCTGTATTAACATGGAAATATCTACAATGGTATCTGTATAAACATGGAAGTACCAACACCACTATCTGTAGAAACATGGAAATATTTTCAACGCTATCTGTATAAACATGGAAAGAACTGCAATGCTATCTCTATAAACATGGAAATATCTACACCACAATCTCTATAAACATGGAAATATCTACACCACCATCTCTATAAACATGGAAATATCTACACTGCCTTCTGTATAGACATGCAAACATCTACTCAGCCATGAGTGTAAACATGGAAATATCTATACAGCTATCTCTATAAAAATAGAAATACCTACACCGCAATCTCTATAAACATGGAAATATCTAAACAGCCATCTCTATAAACATGGAAATATCTACACCGCCATCTCTATGAACATGAAATTATCTACACCGCCATCTCCATAAACATGGAACTCTCTACACTGCGATCTGTATAAACATGGAAATATCTACACCGCTCTCTGTTCAAACATGGAAATATCTACACTGCCTTCGGTATAAACATGGAAATATCTACATCGCGAGCTGTATAAACATGCAAATATCTACACAGCTGTCTATGTAAACATGGAAATATTTACACCGATATGTGTGTAAAGTTGGAAATATCTACACCGCAATCTCTGCAAAGATGGAAATATCTACACCGCTATCTGTATAAATATGAAAATATCTACATCACTATCTCTATAAACATGGAAATATCTACACCACTATCTGTATAAACATGGAAATATCTACAGCACTATCTCTAGAAACATGGAAATATCAACACCGCCATCTGTATAAACTTGGAAATATCTACACCGATATCTGTATAAATATGGAAATATCTGCATGGCTAACTCTTTATACATGGAAATATCCACACCACTATCTGTATAAACATGGAAATATCTACACCGATATCTCTATAAACATAGAAATATCTACACCGCCATCTGTATAAACATGGAAATATCTACACTGCCATCTGAATAAACATGGAAATATCTACACCGCTATCTGTATAACATGGAAATATCTACATTGCTATCTGTATAAACATGGAAATATCTACAATGATAACTGTGTAGACATGCAAATATCTACACAGCTATCTGTGTAAAGACGGAAATATCTACACCGCTATCTGTGTAAAGATGGAAATATATACAACGCAATCTGTATAAACTTGGAAATAGCTACAACGCCATCTGTATAAACATGAAAATAACTACACTGCCATCTGTATAAACATGGAAATATATACTCCGCCATCTGTACAAGCATGGAAATATCTAAACCGCTATCAGTGTAAATATGGAAATATCTACACCACTGTCTGCATAAACATGGAAATATCTATACCGCTATCTGTATGAACATGGAAATATCTACACAGCCATCTGTATAAACATGAAAATATCTACAAAGCCATCTCTATAAACATGGAAATATCTACACCGCCATCTGTATAAACATGGAAACCTCTCCACCGCTATCTGTATAAACATGGAAATATCTACACCGACATCTGTATAAACATGGAAATATCTACACCGACATCTGTATAAACATGGAAATATCTGCATCGCTATCTGTATAAACGTGGAAATATCACCACCGCAATCTGTATAAACATGGAAATATCTACACCGCAATCTGTATAAACCTGGAAATAACTACACCGCAATCTTTTTAAACATAGAAATACCTACACCGCCATTTGCATAAACATCTAGATATCTACAGTGCCATATGTATAAACATGGAAATACCAACACCGCCATCTGTATAAACATGGAAATATTAACACCGCCATCTGTATAATCATGGAAATATCCACACCGTTATCTGTATAAAAATGGAAATATCTACACCGCCAAGTGTAAAAACATGGAAATATCAACCCAGTCGTCTGTATAAACATGGAAATATCTACACCTTCATCAGTATAAACATGGAAAAACCTACAATGACATTTGTATACTCATGGAAATATCTACAGAGCCATCAGTATAAACATGGAAATATCTAGACTGCTATCTGTATAAACATGGAAATATCTACCCCGCTATCTGAATAAACATTTAAATATCTACATCGCTGTCTGCATAAACATGGAAATAACTCCACCGCTATCTGTATAAACATGGATATGTTTATAATGCTATCTGTGTAACCATGCAAATATCTACACAGGTATCTGTAAACATGGAAATATCTACACTGCTATCTTTGTAAAGATTGAAATATCTACACCGCAATCTGTGCAAAGATGGAAATATCTACACCGCTATCTGTGTAAACATGGAAATATCTACACCGCTATCTGTATAAACATGGAAAATCAACACCGCTATCTGTATAAACATGGAAATATCTGCACCGCCATCTGTATAAACATGGAAATATCTACAACGCTATCTGTACAAATATTGAAATATCTACAGCGCAATCTGTATAATCATGGAAAATCTACACCGCTATCTGTATAAACATGGAAATATCTACACAGCCATCTGTATAAACATGGAAACATCTACACCGCTGTCTGTATAAATATGGAAATATCTATATCGCTATCTCTATAAACAAGGAAATATCCACACCAGTATCTGTATAAACATGGAAATATCTACACCGCTATCTCTATAAACATAGAAATATCTACATCGCCATCTGTATAAACATGGAAATATCTACACCGCTATCTGTATAAATATGGAAGTATCTACATCGCTATCTGTATAAACATGGATATATCTCCACCGTAATCTGTAAAAACATTGAAATATCTACAATGCTATCTGTGTAAACATGCAAATATCTACCCAGCTATCTGTGTAAAGATGGAAATATCTACACCGCAATCGTTGCAAAGATGGAAATATCTACACCGATACCTCTGTAAACATGGAAATATCTACACCGCTATCTGTAAAACATGGAAAACCTACACCGCTATCTGTGTAAACATGGAAATAACTACACGGCCATCTGCATAAACATGGAAATATCTACACCGCTATATGTACAAATAAGGAAATATCTACATCACAATCTCTATAAACATGGAAATATCTACAATACCATCTGTATAAGCATGGAAATATCTACACCGCAATCTGTATAAACATGGAAATATATACATCGCTATCTGTATAAACATGGAAATATATCCACCGCTATCTGTATAAACATGGAAATATCTACAACGCTATCAGTGTAAACATGCAAATATTTACACAGCTATCTCTGTAAACATGGAAATATCTACAGCGATATGTGTGTAAAGTTGGAAATATCTACACCGCAATCTGTGCAAAAATGGAAATATCTACACAGCCATCTGTATAAATATGGAAATATCTACATCACTATCTCTATAAACATGGAAATATCTACACCACTATTTGTATAAACATGGAAATATCTACACCACTATCTCTAGAAACATGGAAATATCTACACTGCCATCTGTATAAACATGGAAATATCTACACCGCTATCTGCATAAACATGGAAATATCTACATCACTGTCTGTATAAACATGGAAATATCTCCACCACTATCTGTATAAACATGGAAATATCTACAATGCTATTTGTTTAAACATGTAAATATCTACACAGCTATCTGTGTAAAGATGGAAATATTTACACCGCTATCTGTGAAAAGATGGAAATATCTACACCGCAATCTGTGCAATGATGGAAATAACCACACCACGATCTCTGTAAACATGGACATATCTACACCGCTATCTGTATAAACATGTAAATATCTACACCGCCATCTGTATAAACATGGAAATAACTACACCGCCATCTGTATAAACATGGAAATATCAACACCGTCATCTGCATAAACATGGAAATATCTACACCGCTACCTGTATAAACATGGAAATATCTACACCCCTATCGGTATAAACATGGAAATATCTACACTGCTATCTGTAAAAACATGGAAATAACTACATTGCCATCTGTATAAACATGGAAATGTCTACACAGCCATCTCTATATACATGGAAATATCTACAGCGCCATGTGTACAAACATGGAAATATCTCCACCGCAATCTGTATAAACATGGAAATACCTCCACACATATCTGTATGAACATGGAAATATCTACACCCCTATCTGTATAAACATGGAAATATCTACACTGCTATCTATATAAACATGGAAACATCAACATCGGTATCTGTATAAACATGGAAATATCTACAGCGCTCTCTTTATAAACATGGAAATATCTCCACCGCTATCTGTATAAACATGGAAATATCTACAACGCTATCTCTATAAACATGGAAATATCTTCACCGCCATTTGTAAAAACATGGGAATATCTACACAGTCATCTGTATAAACATGGAAATATCTACACCTCCATCAGTACAAACATGGAAATATCTACAATGACATCTGTATACACATGGAGATATCTACAGAGCCATCAGTATAAACATGGAAATATCTCCACCGCCATCTCTATAAACATGGAAATACCTACACAGCTATCTGTATAAACATGGAAATATCTACACCGCTATCTGTATAAACATGGAAATATCTACATTGCTATCTGCATAAACATGGAAATATCTCCACCGATATCTGTATAAACATGGAAATATCTACATCGCTATCTGTGTAAACATGCAAATATCTACACAGCTATCTGTAAACACGGAAATGCCTACACTGCTATCTGTGTAAAGATGGAAATATCTACACCGCAATGTGCATAAACTTCTAAATAACTACACTGCCATCTGCATAAACATGGAAATAACTACACTGCCATCTCTAGAAACATGGAAATATCTACACCGCCATCTTTAAAAACATGGAAATATCTACACAGACATCTGTATAAACCTGGAAATATCTACACCTCCATCAGTATAAACATGCAAATATCTACAAAGCCATCTGTATACACATGGAAATATCTACAGAGCCATCTGTCTAAACATGGAAATATCTACACCGCTATCTGTATAAACATGGCAATACCTACATCGCTATCTGTATAAACATGTAAATATCTCCACCGCTATCTGTATAAACATGGAAATATCTACAATGATATCTGTGTAAACATGGAAATATCTACACAGCTATGTATGTAAAGATGGAAATATCTACACGGCAATCGGTGCAAAGATGGAAATATCTACACCGCTATCTCTGTAAACATGGAAATATGTACACCGCTATCTGTATAAACTTGGAAATATCTACACCACCATCTGTATAAACATGTAAATAACTACACCGCCATCTGTATAAACATGGAAATATCTACACCGCCATCTGTATAAACATGGAAATATCTACCCCGCTATCTGTACAAATATGGAAATATCTACACAGCTATTTGTATAAACATGGAAATAGCTACACCGATGTCTTTATAAACATGGAAATATCTACATCGCTATCTGTATAAACATGGAAATATGCCCATCGCTATCTTTTTAAACATGGAAATATCTACACCGCTATCTGTATAAACCTGGAAATAGCAACACCGCTATCTGTATAAACGTGGAAATACCTACAGCGCTATCTGTATAAACATGGAAATATCTCCACCGCTATCTGCATAAACATGGAAATAACAACTCCGCCATCTGTACAATCATGGAAATATCCACACCGTTATCTATATAAAAATGGAAATATCTACAGTGCCATTTGTAAAAACAAGGAAATATCTACACAGTCATCTGTATAAACATGGAAATATCTACACCTCCATCAGTATAAACATGGAAATATCTACACCTCCATCAGTATAAACATGGAAATATCTGCAATGCCATCTGTATATACACGGAAATATCTACAGAGCCATCAGTATAAGCCTGGAAATATCTACAACGACATCTCTATAAACATGGAAATACCTACACAGCTATCTGTATAAACATGGAATTATCTACACCGCTCTCTGTATAAACATGGAAATATCTACATCGCTATCTGCATAAATATGGAAATATTTACAACGCTATCTGTGTAAACATGCAAATATCTACACAGCTATCTGTAAACATGGAAATATCTACTCCTCAATATGTGTAAAGATGGAAATATCTACACCGCAATCTGTGCAAAGATGGAAATATCTACACCGCTATCTGTGTAAACATGGAAATATCTACACCACTATCTGCATAAACATGGAAATATCTACACTGCTATGTCTATATACATGGAAATATTTACATCGTCATCTGTATAAACATGGATATATCTACAACGCTATCTGTATAAACATGGAAATATCTCCACAGCTATCTGTATAAACATAGAAATATCTACACCGCTATCTGTATAAACATGGAAATATCTACACTGCCATCTGTATAAACATGGAAATATCTATGAAGCCATCTGTATATACATGGAAATATCTACACCGCAATCGGTATAAACATGGGAATATCTCCACCGCTCTCTGTATAAACATGGAACTATCTCCACAGCTATTTGTATAAACTTGGAAATATCTACACCTCTATGTGTAAAAACATGGAAATATCACAACCGCTATCTGTATAAACATGGAAATATCTACAGCGCTATCTGTATAAACATGGAAATATCTACATCGCTATCTGTAAAACATGGAAATATCTCCGCTGCTGTCTTTATAAACATGGAAATATCTACACCGCTATCTGTATAATTCTGGAAATAATTACACAGATATGTCTTTAAAAACATGGAAATATCTACACCGCCATCTGCATAAACATCTAAATATCCACACCGCCATCTGTACAAACATGGAAATACATACACCGCCATATGTATAAACATGGAAATATCAACACCGCCATCTGTATAATCGTGGAAATATGCACACCACTATCTGTATAAAAATGGAAATATCTACACTGCTGTCTGTATAAAAATGGAAATATCTACACCGCCATCTGTAAAAACATGGAAATATCTACACAGTCATCTGTAGAAACAAGGAAATATCTACACCTCCATCAGTATATACCTGGAAATATCTACAATGCCATTTCTATAAACATGGAAATATCTACAGAGCCATCAGTGTAAACATGGTATTATCTACACTGCCATCTCTACAAACATGGAAACCATTACACATCTATCTATATAAACTTGGAAATATCGACACCGCTATCTGTATAAACATGGAAATATCTACACCGCTATCTGTGTAAACATGGAAATATCTACACCGCTATCTGTATAAACATGGAAAATCTACACCGCTATCTGTATAAACATGGAAATATCTTCACGGCCATCTGCATATACATGCAAATATCTAGACCGATATCTGTATAAATATGGAAATATCTATATCGCTATCTCTATAAGCATGGAAATATCTACACCACTATCTAAATAAACATGGAAATATCTACACCGCTATCTCTATAAACATGGAAATATCTACAACGCCATCTGTATAAACATGGAAATATCTACACCGCTATCTGTATAAACATGTAAATATCTACATCGCTATCTGTACAAACCTGGAAATATCTCCACCGCTATCTGCATAAACATGGAAATATCTACAAAGCTATCTGTGTAAACATGCAAATATCTACATAGCTATCTGTATAAACATGGAAATATCTACACCGATATCTGTGTAAAGATGGAAATATCCACACCGCAGTCTGTGCAAAGATGGAAATATCTACACAGCTATCTGTAAAAACATGGAAATAACTACATCGCTATCTGTATAAACATGTAAATATCTCCACCGCTATCTGTATATACTTGGAAATATATACAATGCTATCTGTGTAAACATGCAAATATCTGCACAGCTATCTGTGTAAAGATGGAAATATGTACACCGCTCTCTGTGTAAAGATGGAAATATCTACAACGCAATCTGTGCAAAGATGGAAATATCTACAACGCTATCTCTGTAAACATGGAAATATCTGCACCGCTATCGGTATAAATGTGGCAATACCCACACCGCTATCTGTATAAACATGGAAAACCTACACCGCTATTTGTATAAACATGGAAATATGAACACCGTTATCTGTATAAACATAGAAATTTCAACATCGCTATCTGTATAAACATGGAAATATCTACATCGCTATCTGTATAAAAATGGAAATATCTACACCGCCATTTGTAAAAACATGGAAATATCTATACAGTCATCTGTATAAACATGGAAATATCTTCACCTCCATGAGTATAAAGATGGAAATATCTACAATGCAATCTGTATACACATGGAAATATCTACAGAGCCGTCAGTATAAACATGGAAATATCTATACCGCCATCTCTATAAACCTAAAAATACCTACACAGCTATCTGTATAAAAATGGAAATATCTACACAGCTATCTGTATAAACATGGAATTATATACATTGCTATCTGCATAAACAAGGAAATATCTCCACTACTATCTGTATAAACATGGAAATATCTACAATGCTATCTGTGTAAACATGCAAATATCTACACAGCTATCTGTAAACATGGAAATGTCTACACCCCTATCTGTGTAAAGATGGAAATATCTACACCCCAATCTGTGCAAAGATGGAAATATGTACACCGCTATCTGTGTAAGCATGGAAATATGTAAACCGCTGTCTGTATGAACATGGAAAATCTACACCGCTATCTGTATAAACAGGGAAATATCTACACGGCCATCTGCATAACCTTGGAAATATCTACACCGCTATCTGTATAAATATGGAAATATCTACATCACAATCTCTATAAACATGGAAATATCTACACCACTATCTGTATAAACATGGAAATATCTACACTGCTATGTCTATAAACATGGAAATATCTATACCGCAATCTGTATAAACATGGAAATATCTACACCGCTATCTGTAAACATGGAAATATCTACATCGCTATCTGTATAAACATGGAAATATCTCCACCACTCTCTGTATAAACATCGAAATATCTACACCGCTATCTGTATAAACATGGAAATATCTCCACTGCCATCTGTATAAACATGGAAAAATCTACACAGCCGTCTCTATATATATGGAAATATCTACACCGCCACCTGTAAACATGGAAATATCTCCACCGCTATCTGTATAAACATGGAAATATCTACACCGCTATCTGTATAAACATGGAAATATCTACACCGCTATCTGTATAAAGATGGAAATATGAACACCGTTATCTGTGTAAACATGGAAATATCTACACCGCCATTTGCATAAACATCTAAATATATACATAGCCATCTCTATAAACATGGAAATACCTACACCGCCATCAGTATGAACATGGAAATATAAACACCGCCATATGTATAATCATGGAAATATCTACACCGCTATCTGTATTAAAATGGAAATATGGACACGGCCATCTGTAAAAACATGGAAAGAACTACACAGTCATCTGTATACACATGGAAATATCTACAGAGACATCAGTATACACATGGAAATATCTACACCGCCATCTCTATAAACATGGAAATACCTGCAGAGCTATGTGTATAAACATGTAAATGTCTACACCGCTATCTCTATAAACATGGAGATATCTACACCGCTATATGTATAAACATGGAAATATCTACATTGCTATCTGAATAAACATGGAAATATCTCCACGGCTATCTGTATAAACATGGAAATACCTACAACGCTATCTGTGTAAACATGCAAATATATACAAAGGTATCTGTAAACATGGAAATATCTACACCGCTATCTGAGTAAAGATTCAACTATCTACACCGCAATCTGTGCAAAGATGGAAATATCTACACCGCTATCTGTGTAAACATGGAAATATCTGCACCGCTATCTGTATAAACATGGAAAATCTACACTGCTATCTGTATAAACATGGAAATATCTACACGGCCATCTGCATAAACATGGAAATATCTACACCGCTATCTGTATTAATATGGAAATATCTACATAGCTACCTCTATAAACATGGAAATATCTACACCACTGTCTGTATAAACATAGAAATATCGACACCGCTCTCTGTATAAACATGGAAATATCCACACCGCCATCTGTATAAACATGGAAATATCTATACCGCTATCTGTGTAAACATGCAAATATCTACACAGCTATCTGTGTAAACATGGAAATATCTACACTGATATCTGTGCAAAGATGGAAATATCTACACCGCCGTCTGTGCAAATATGGGAATATCTACACCGCTATCTGTATAAATATGGAAATATCTACAATGCTATCTGTGTAAACTTGCAACTAACTACACAGCTGTGTGTGTAAAGATGGAAATATCTACACCGCTATCTGTGTTAAGATAGAAATATCTACACCGCAATCTGTGCAAAGATGGAAATATCTACACCGCTATCTCTGTAAACATGGAATTATCTACACCGCTATCGTATAAACACGGAAATATCTACACCGCCATCTGTATAAACAAGGAGATATCTACAACGCTATCTGTGTAAACCTGCAAATATCTACACAGCTATCAGTAAACATGGAAATGGCTACACCGCTATCTGTGTAAAGATGGAAATATCTACACCGCAATCTGTGCAAAGATGGAAATATCTACACTGCTATCTGTGTAAACATGGAAATATCTACTCCGCTGTCTGTATAAACATGGAAAATCTACACCGCTATCTGTATAAACAGGGAAATATCTACACAGCCATCTGCATAAACTTGGAAATATCTACACCGCTATCTGTATAAATATGGAAATATCGACATTGCTATCTCTATAAACATAGAAATATCTACACCACTATCTGTATAAACATGGAAATATCTACACCGCTATGTCTATAAACATGGAAATATCTACACAGTCATCTGTATAAACATAAAAATATCTCCACAGCTATCAGTATGAACATGGAAATATCTCCACCGATATCTTTATAAACATGGAAATATCAACAGCACTATCTGTATAAACACAGAAATATCTACAGCGCTATCTGTATAAATATGGAAATATCTACATCGCTATCTCTATAAACATGGAAATATTTCCACCGCTATCTGTATAAACATGGAAATATCTACACCGTTATCTGTATAAGCCTGGAAATAACTACACCGCTATCTCAACAAACATGGAAATATCTACACCGAGGTCTGCATAAACATCTAAAAATCTACAAAGCCATCTGTATAAACATGGAAATACCTACACCGCCCTCTGAATAAACATGGAAATATCCACACCACTATCTGTATAAACATGGAAATATCTACACCGCCATCTGTATAAACATGGAAATATCTACACCGACATCTGTATAAACATGGAAATATCTACACCGACATCTGTATAAACATGGAAATATCTGCATCGCTATCTGTATAAACGTGGAAATATCACCACCGCAATCTGTATAAACATGGAAATATCTACACCGCAATCTGTATAAACCTGGAAATAACTACACCGCAATCTCTTTAAACATAGAAATATCTACACCGCCATTTGCATAAACATCTAGATATCTACAGTGCCATATGTATAAACATGGAAATACCAACACCGCCATCTGTATAAACATGGAAATATTAACACCGCCATCTGTATAATCATGGAAATATCCACACCGTTATCTGTATAAAAATGGAAATATCTACACCGCCAAGTGTAAAAACATGGAAATATCAACCCAGTCGTCTGTATAAACATGGAAATATCTACACCTTCATCAGTATAAACATGGAAAAACCTACAATGACATTTGTATACTCATGGAAATATCTACAGAGCCATCAGTATAAACATGGAAATATCTAGACTGCTATCTGTATAAACATGGAAATATCTACCCCGCTATCTGAATAAACATTTAAATATCTACATCGCTGTCTGCATAAACATGGAAATAACTCCACCGCTATCTGTATAAACATGGATATGTTTATAATGCTATCTGTGTAACCATGCAAATATCTACACAGGTATCTGTAAACATGGAAATATCTACACTGCTATCTTTGTAAAGATTGAAATATCTACACCGCAATCTGTGCAAAGATGGAAATATCTACACCGCTATCTGTGTAAACATGGAAATATCTACACCGCTATCTGTATAAACATGGAAAATCAACACCGCTATCTGTATAAACATGGAAATATCTGCACCGCCATCTGTATAAACATGGAAATATCTACAACGCTATCTGTACAAATATTGAAATATCTACAGCGCAATCTGTATAATCATGGAAAATCTACACCGCTATCTGTATAAACATGGAAATATCTACACAGCCATCTGTATAAACATGGAAACATCTACACCGCTGTCTGTATAAATATGGAAATATCTATATCGCTATCTCTATAAACAAGGAAATATCCACACCAGTATCTGTATAAACATGGAAATATCTACACCGCTATCTCTATAAACATAGAAATATCTACATCGCCATCTGTATAAACATGGAAATATCTACACCGCTATCTGTATAAATATGGAAGTATCTACATCGCTATCTGTATAAACATGGATATATCTCCACCGTAATCTGTAAAAACATTGAAATATCTACAATGCTATCTGTGTAAACATGCAAATATCTACCCAGCTATCTGTGTAAAGATGGAAATATCTACACCGCAATCGTTGCAAAGATGGAAATATCTACACCGATACCTCTGTAAACATGGAAATATCTACACCGCTATCTGTAAAACATGGAAAACCTACACCGCTATCTGTGTAAACATGGAAATAACTACACGGCCATCTGCATAAACATGGAAATATCTACACCGCTATATGTACAAATAAGGAAATATCTACATCACAATCTCTATAAACATGGAAATATCTACAATACCATCTGTATAAGCATGGAAATATCTACACCGCAATCTGTATAAACATGGAAATATATACATCGCTATCTGTATAAACATGGAAATATATCCACCGCTATCTGTATAAACATGGAAATATCTACAACGCTATCAGTGTAAACATGCAAATATTTACACAGCTATCTCTGTAAACATGGAAATATCTACAGCGATATGTGTGTAAAGTTGGAAATATCTACACCGCAATCTGTGCAAAAATGGAAATATCTACACAGCCATCTGTATAAATATGGAAATATCTACATCACTATCTCTATAAACATGGAAATATCTACACCACTATTTGTATAAACATGGAAATATCTACACCACTATCTCTAGAAACATGGAAATATCTACACTGCCATCTGTATAAACATGGAAATATCTACACCGCTATCTGCATAAACATGGAAATATCTACATCACTGTCTGTATAAACATGGAAATATCTCCACCACTATCTGTATAAACATGGAAATATCTACAATGCTATTTGTTTAAACATGTAAATATCTACACAGCTATCTGTGTAAAGATGGAAATATTTACACCGCTATCTGTGAAAAGATGGAAATATCTACACCGCAATCTGTGCAATGATGGAAATAACCACACCACGATCTCTGTAAACATGGACATATCTACACCGCTATCTGTATAAACATGTAAATATCTACACCGCCATCTGTATAAACATGGAAATAACTACACCGCCATCTGTATAAACATGGAAATATCAACACCGTCATCTGCATAAACATGGAAATATCTACACCGCTACCTGTATAAACATGGAAATATCTACACCCCTATCGGTATAAACATGGAAATATCTACACTGCTATCTGTAAAAACATGGAAATAACTACATTGCCATCTGTATAAACATGGAAATGTCTACACAGCCATCTCTATATACATGGAAATATCTACAGCGCCATGTGTACAAACATGGAAATATCTCCACCGCAATCTGTATAAACATGGAAATACCTCCACACATATCTGTATGAACATGGAAATATCTACACCCCTATCTGTATAAACATGGAAATATCTACACTGCTATCTATATAAACATGGAAACATCAACATCGGTATCTGTATAAACATGGAAATATCTACAGCGCTCTCTTTATAAACATGGAAATATCTCCACCGCTATCTGTATAAACATGGAAATATCTACAACGCTATCTCTATAAACATGGAAATATCTTCACCGCCATTTGTAAAAACATGGGAATATCTACACAGTCATCTGTATAAACATGGAAATATCTACACCTCCATCAGTACAAACATGGAAATATCTACAATGACATCTGTATACACATGGAGATATCTACAGAGCCATCAGTATAAACATGGAAATATCTCCACCGCCATCTCTATAAACATGGAAATACCTACACAGCTATCTGTATAAACATGGAAATATCTACACCGCTATCTGTATAAACATGGAAATATCTACATTGCTATCTGCATAAACATGGAAATATCTCCACCGATATCTGTATAAACATGGAAATATCTACATCGCTATCTGTGTAAACATGCAAATATCTACACAGCTATCTGTAAACACGGAAATGCCTACACTGCTATCTGTGTAAAGATGGAAATATCTACACCGCAATGTGCATAAACTTCTAAATAACTACACTGCCATCTGCATAAACATGGAAATAACTACACTGCCATCTCTAGAAACATGGAAATATCTACACCGCCATCTTTAAAAACATGGAAATATCTACACAGACATCTGTATAAACCTGGAAATATCTACACCTCCATCAGTATAAACATGCAAATATCTACAAAGCCATCTGTATACACATGGAAATATCTACAGAGCCATCTGTCTAAACATGGAAATATCTACACCGCTATCTGTATAAACATGGCAATACCTACATCGCTATCTGTATAAACATGTAAATATCTCCACCGCTATCTGTATAAACATGGAAATATCTACAATGATATCTGTGTAAACATGGAAATATCTACACAGCTATGTATGTAAAGATGGAAATATCTACACGGCAATCGGTGCAAAGATGGAAATATCTACACCGCTATCTCTGTAAACATGGAAATATGTACACCGCTATCTGTATAAACTTGGAAATATCTACACCACCATCTGTATAAACATGTAAATAACTACACCGCCATCTGTATAAACATGGAAATATCTACACCGCCATCTGTATAAACATGGAAATATCTACCCCGCTATCTGTACAAATATGGAAATATCTACACAGCTATTTGTATAAACATGGAAATAGCTACACCGATGTCTTTATAAACATGGAAATATCTACATCGCTATCTGTATAAACATGGAAATATGCCCATCGCTATCTTTTTAAACATGGAAATATCTACACCGCTATCTGTATAAACCTGGAAATAGCAACACCGCTATCTGTATAAACGTGGAAATACCTACAGCGCTATCTGTATAAACATGGAAATATCTCCACCGCTATCTGCATAAACATGGAAATAACAACTCCGCCATCTGTACAATCATGGAAATATCCACACCGTTATCTATATAAAAATGGAAATATCTACAGTGCCATTTGTAAAAACAAGGAAATATCTACACAGTCATCTGTATAAACATGGAAATATCTACACCTCCATCAGTATAAACATGGAAATATCTACACCTCCATCAGTATAAACATGGAAATATCTGCAATGCCATCTGTATATACACGGAAATATCTACAGAGCCATCAGTATAAGCCTGGAAATATCTACAACGACATCTCTATAAACATGGAAATACCTACACAGCTATCTGTATAAACATGGAATTATCTACACCGCTCTCTGTATAAACATGGAAATATCTACATCGCTATCTGCATAAATATGGAAATATTTACAACGCTATCTGTGTAAACATGCAAATATCTACACAGCTATCTGTAAACATGGAAATATCTACTCCTCAATATGTGTAAAGATGGAAATATCTACACCGCAATCTGTGCAAAGATGGAAATATCTACACCGCTATCTGTGTAAACATGGAAATATCTACACCACTATCTGCATAAACATGGAAATATCTACACTGCTATGTCTATATACATGGAAATATTTACATCGTCATCTGTATAAACATGGATATATCTACAACGCTATCTGTATAAACATGGAAATATCTCCACAGCTATCTGTATAAACATAGAAATATCTACACCGCTATCTGTATAAACATGGAAATATCTACACTGCCATCTGTATAAACATGGAAATATCTATGAAGCCATCTGTATATACATGGAAATATCTACACCGCAATCGGTATAAACATGGGAATATCTCCACCGCTCTCTGTATAAACATGGAACTATCTCCACAGCTATTTGTATAAACTTGGAAATATCTACACCTCTATGTGTAAAAACATGGAAATATCACAACCGCTATCTGTATAAACATGGAAATATCTACAGCGCTATCTGTATAAACATGGAAATATCTACATCGCTATCTGTAAAACATGGAAATATCTCCGCTGCTGTCTTTATAAACATGGAAATATCTACACCGCTATCTGTATAATTCTGGAAATAATTACACAGATATGTCTTTAAAAACATGGAAATATCTACACCGCCATCTGCATAAACATCTAAATATCCACACCGCCATCTGTACAAACATGGAAATACATACACCGCCATATGTATAAACATGGAAATATCAACACCGCCATCTGTATAATCGTGGAAATATGCACACCACTATCTGTATAAAAATGGAAATATCTACACTGCTGTCTGTATAAAAATGGAAATATCTACACCGCCATCTGTAAAAACATGGAAATATCTACACAGTCATCTGTAGAAACAAGGAAATATCTACACCTCCATCAGTATATACCTGGAAATATCTACAATGCCATTTCTATAAACATGGAAATATCTACAGAGCCATCAGTGTAAACATGGTATTATCTACACTGCCATCTCTACAAACATGGAAACCATTACACATCTATCTATATAAACTTGGAAATATCGACACCGCTATCTGTATAAACATGGAAATATCTACACCGCTATCTGTGTAAACATGGAAATATCTACACCGCTATCTGTATAAACATGGAAAATCTACACCGCTATCTGTATAAACATGGAAATATCTTCACGGCCATCTGCATATACATGCAAATATCTAGACCGATATCTGTATAAATATGGAAATATCTATATCGCTATCTCTATAAGCATGGAAATATCTACACCACTATCTAAATAAACATGGAAATATCTACACCGCTATCTCTATAAACATGGAAATATCTACAACGCCATCTGTATAAACATGGAAATATCTACACCGCTATCTGTATAAACATGTAAATATCTACATCGCTATCTGTACAAACCTGGAAATATCTCCACCGCTATCTGCATAAACATGGAAATATCTACAAAGCTATCTGTGTAAACATGCAAATATCTACATAGCTATCTGTATAAACATGGAAATATCTACACCGATATCTGTGTAAAGATGGAAATATCCACACCGCAGTCTGTGCAAAGATGGAAATATCTACACAGCTATCTGTAAAAACATGGAAATAACTACATCGCTATCTGTATAAACATGTAAATATCTCCACCGCTATCTGTATATACTTGGAAATATATACAATGCTATCTGTGTAAACATGCAAATATCTGCACAGCTATCTGTGTAAAGATGGAAATATGTACACCGCTCTCTGTGTAAAGATGGAAATATCTACAACGCAATCTGTGCAAAGATGGAAATATCTACAACGCTATCTCTGTAAACATGGAAATATCTGCACCGCTATCGGTATAAATGTGGCAATACCCACACCGCTATCTGTATAAACATGGAAAACCTACACCGCTATTTGTATAAACATGGAAATATGAACACCGTTATCTGTATAAACATAGAAATTTCAACATCGCTATCTGTATAAACATGGAAATATCTACATCGCTATCTGTATAAAAATGGAAATATCTACACCGCCATTTGTAAAAACATGGAAATATCTATACAGTCATCTGTATAAACATGGAAATATCTTCACCTCCATGAGTATAAAGATGGAAATATCTACAATGCAATCTGTATACACATGGAAATATCTACAGAGCCGTCAGTATAAACATGGAAATATCTATACCGCCATCTCTATAAACCTAAAAATACCTACACAGCTATCTGTATAAAAATGGAAATATCTACACAGCTATCTGTATAAACATGGAATTATATACATTGCTATCTGCATAAACAAGGAAATATCTCCACTACTATCTGTATAAACATGGAAATATCTACAATGCTATCTGTGTAAACATGCAAATATCTACACAGCTATCTGTAAACATGGAAATGTCTACACCCCTATCTGTGTAAAGATGGAAATATCTACACCCCAATCTGTGCAAAGATGGAAATATGTACACCGCTATCTGTGTAAGCATGGAAATATGTAAACCGCTGTCTGTATGAACATGGAAAATCTACACCGCTATCTGTATAAACAGGGAAATATCTACACGGCCATCTGCATAACCTTGGAAATATCTACACCGCTATCTGTATAAATATGGAAATATCTACATCACAATCTCTATAAACATGGAAATATCTACACCACTATCTGTATAAACATGGAAATATCTACACTGCTATGTCTATAAACATGGAAATATCTATACCGCAATCTGTATAAACATGGAAATATCTACACCGCTATCTGTAAACATGGAAATATCTACATCGCTATCTGTATAAACATGGAAATATCTCCACCACTCTCTGTATAAACATCGAAATATCTACACCGCTATCTGTATAAACATGGAAATATCTCCACTGCCATCTGTATAAACATGGAAAAATCTACACAGCCGTCTCTATATATATGGAAATATCTACACCGCCACCTGTAAACATGGAAATATCTCCACCGCTATCTGTATAAACATGGAAATATCTACACCGCTATCTGTATAAACATGGAAATATCTACACCGCTATCTGTATAAAGATGGAAATATGAACACCGTTATCTGTGTAAACATGGAAATATCTACACCGCCATTTGCATAAACATCTAAATATATACATAGCCATCTCTATAAACATGGAAATACCTACACCGCCATCAGTATGAACATGGAAATATAAACACCGCCATATGTATAATCATGGAAATATCTACACCGCTATCTGTATTAAAATGGAAATATGGACACGGCCATCTGTAAAAACATGGAAAGAACTACACAGTCATCTGTATACACATGGAAATATCTACAGAGACATCAGTATACACATGGAAATATCTACACCGCCATCTCTATAAACATGGAAATACCTGCAGAGCTATGTGTATAAACATGTAAATGTCTACACCGCTATCTCTATAAACATGGAGATATCTACACCGCTATATGTATAAACATGGAAATATCTACATTGCTATCTGAATAAACATGGAAATATCTCCACGGCTATCTGTATAAACATGGAAATACCTACAACGCTATCTGTGTAAACATGCAAATATATACAAAGGTATCTGTAAACATGGAAATATCTACACCGCTATCTGAGTAAAGATTCAACTATCTACACCGCAATCTGTGCAAAGATGGAAATATCTACACCGCTATCTGTGTAAACATGGAAATATCTGCACCGCTATCTGTATAAACATGGAAAATCTACACTGCTATCTGTATAAACATGGAAATATCTACACGGCCATCTGCATAAACATGGAAATATCTACACCGCTATCTGTATTAATATGGAAATATCTACATAGCTACCTCTATAAACATGGAAATATCTACACCACTGTCTGTATAAACATAGAAATATCGACACCGCTCTCTGTATAAACATGGAAATATCCACACCGCCATCTGTATAAACATGGAAATATCTATACCGCTATCTGTGTAAACATGCAAATATCTACACAGCTATCTGTGTAAACATGGAAATATCTACACTGATATCTGTGCAAAGATGGAAATATCTACACCGCCGTCTGTGCAAATATGGGAATATCTACACCGCTATCTGTATAAATATGGAAATATCTACAATGCTATCTGTGTAAACTTGCAACTAACTACACAGCTGTGTGTGTAAAGATGGAAATATCTACACCGCTATCTGTGTTAAGATAGAAATATCTACACCGCAATCTGTGCAAAGATGGAAATATCTACACCGCTATCTCTGTAAACATGGAATTATCTACACCGCTATCGTATAAACACGGAAATATCTACACCGCCATCTGTATAAACAAGGAGATATCTACAACGCTATCTGTGTAAACCTGCAAATATCTACACAGCTATCAGTAAACATGGAAATGGCTACACCGCTATCTGTGTAAAGATGGAAATATCTACACCGCAATCTGTGCAAAGATGGAAATATCTACACTGCTATCTGTGTAAACATGGAAATATCTACTCCGCTGTCTGTATAAACATGGAAAATCTACACCGCTATCTGTATAAACAGGGAAATATCTACACAGCCATCTGCATAAACTTGGAAATATCTACACCGCTATCTGTATAAATATGGAAATATCGACATTGCTATCTCTATAAACATAGAAATATCTACACCACTATCTGTATAAACATGGAAATATCTACACCGCTATGTCTATAAACATGGAAATATCTACACAGTCATCTGTATAAACATAAAAATATCTCCACAGCTATCAGTATGAACATGGAAATATCTCCACCAATATCTTTATAAACATGGAAATATCAACAGCACTATCTGTATAAACACAGAAATATCTACAGCGCTATCTGTATAAATATGGAAATATCTACATCGCTATCTCTATAAACATGGAAATATTTCCACCGCTATCTGTATAAACATGGAAATATCTACACCGTTATCTGTATAAGCCTGGAAATAACTACACCGCTATCTCAACAAACATGGAAATATCTACACCGAGGTCTGCATAAACATCTAAAAATCTACAAAGCCATCTGTATAAACATGGAAATACCTACACCGCCCTCTGAATAAACATGGAAATATCCACACCACTATCTGTATAAACATGGAAATATCTACACCGCAATCTCTATAAACACAGAAATATCTACACCGCCATCTGTATAAACATGGAAATATCTACAGTGCCATCTGTATACACATGGAAATATCTACAGAGCCATCTGTATAACCATGGAAATATCTACTCCGCTATCTGTATAAACATGGAAATATCTACATCGCTATCTGTATTAACATGGAAATATCTCCACCGCTATCTGTATAAACATGGAAATATCTACACTGCCATCTGTATAAACATGGAAATATTTACACAGCCATCTCTTTATACCTGGGAATATCTACACCGCAATCTGTATAAACATGGAAATATCTATATCGGTATCGGTATAAACATGGAAATATCTACAACGCTATCTGCATGAACATGGAAAGATCTACACCGCCATCTGTATATACATGGAAATATCTACACCGCCATGTGTATAAACATGGAAATATCTACACTGCTATCTGTATAAATAAGGAAATATCTACAACTCTGTCTCTATAAACATGGAAATATCTACAACACTATCTGTTTAAACATGGAAATATCTACACCACTATGGAAATATCTACACCGCCATCTGTATAAACATGGAAATATCTACACAGTCATCTGTATAAACATGGAAATAGCTATACCATCATCTGTATAAACATGGAAATAACTTCACTGCCATCTGTGTAAGCATGGAAATATCTACACCGCTATCTGTACAAATATGGATATATCTACATCGCTATCTCCATAAACATGGAAATATATTCACCGCTATCTGTATAAAGATGGAAATATCTACATCACTATCTCCATAAACATGGCAATATCTTCACCGCTATCTGTATATACATGGAAATATCTTCACCGCTATCTTTATAAACATGTAAACATCTACACCGCCATCTTTATAAACATGGAAATATCTACAACGCTATCTGTATAAACATGGAAATATCTACATCGCTATCTAAATAAACATGGAAATATCTCAACCGCTATCTGTATAAACATGGAAATATCTACAGTGATATCTCTGTAAACATGCAAATATGTACACAGCTATCTGTTTAAAGATGGAAATATCTACACCGCTATCTGTGCAAAGATGGAAATATCTACACCGCTATCTCTGTAAACATGGAAATATCTACACCGCTATCTGTATAAACATGGAAACATCTACACCGCCATCTGTATAAACATGGAAATATCTACAACGCCATCAGTATAAACATGGAAATATCTACACCGCCATCTGTATGAACATGGAAATATCTGCACTGCTATCTGTATAAAAATGGAAATATCTACACGGCTATCTGTATAAACATGGAAATATCTACACCGCTATCTGTATAAACATGGAAATATCTACTCCGCTATCTGTATAAACATTGAAATATCTACACTGCCATCTGTATAAATATGGAAATATATAAACAGCCATCTCTATATACATGGAAATATCTATACCGTCATCTGTATAAAGATGGAAATATCTCCACCGCTATCTGTATAAACATGGAAATATCAACCCCGCTATCTGTATAAACATGGAAATATCTACAGCGCTATCTGCATAAACATTGAAATATCTACATCGCTATCTATATAAACATGGAAATATCTCCACGGCTATCTGTATAAACATGGAGGTATCTACACCGCTATCTCTATAGACCTGGAAATAGCTACATCACTATCACTATAAACATGGAAATATCTACACCGCCATCTGAATAAACATCTAAATATCTACACCGCCATCTGTATATACACGGAAATACCTACACCGCCATCTGTATAAACACGGAAATATCAACACCGCCATCTGTATAATCATGGAAATATCCATACCGCTATGTTTATAATAATGGAAATATCTACACCGCCATGTGTAAAAACACGGAAATACCTACAAAGTCATCTGTATAAACATGGAAATATCTACACCTCCCTCACTATAAGCATGGAAATATCTACACCACCATCTCTATAAACATGGAAATACCTACACAGCTATCTGTATAAACATGGAAATAACTACACCGCTATCTGTATAAACATGGAAATATCTACCCCGCTATCTGTATAAACAAGGAAATATCTACACCGCCATCATTATAAACATGGAAATATCTCCACTGCTATCTGTATAAACATGGAAATATCAACACCGCCATCAGTATAATCATGGAAATATAAACACCGCTATCTGTATAAAAATGAAAATATCTACACTGCCATCTGTAAACACATGGAAATATCTACACAGTCATCTGTATAAACATGGAAATATCTACACCTCCATCACTATAAACATTTAAATATCTACAATGCCATCTGTATACACCTGGAAATATCTATAGAGCCATCAGTATAAACATGGAAATATCTACACCGCCATTTCTATAAACATGGAAATACTTACACAGCTATCTGTATAAGCATGGAAATATCTACACTGCTATCTGTATAAACATGGAAATATCTACACCGCTATCTGTATAAAATTGGAAATATTTACATCGCTATGTGCATAAACATGGAATTATCTCCACGACTATGTGAATAAACATGGAAATGTCTACAACGCTATCTGGGTAAACATGCAAATATCTACACAGCTATCTGTAAACATGGAAATAACTACGCCGCTATCTGTGTAAAGGTGGAAATATCTACACCGCAATCTGTGCAAGCATGGAAATATCTACACTTCAATATGTGTAAACATGGATACATCTACACCGCTATCTGTATAAACATGTAAAATCTACACCGCTATCTGCATAAACATGGAAATATCTACATGGCCATGTGCATAAACATGGAAATATCTACACCGCTATCTGTATAAATATTGAAATATCTACATCGCTATCTCTATAAACATGGAAATATCTAAACCACTATCAGTATATACATGGAAATATCTACACCGCTATGTCTATAAACATGGAAATATCTACACCGCCATCTGTATATACGCGGAAATATCTACACCACTATCTGTATAAACATGGAAATATCTACACCGCTATCTGTATAAACATGGAAATGTCTACACTACCATCCGTATAAACATGGAAATATCTACACAGCCATCTCTATATACATGGAAATATCTACAGCGCCATCTGTATAAACATGGAAATATCTCCACCGCTATCTGTATAAACATGGAAATATCTCCACCGCTATGTGTTGAAAGATGGAAATATCTACATCGCTATCTGTAAAAACATGGAACTATCAACACTGCCATCTGTATAATCATGGAAATATCCACACCACTATCTGTATAAACATGGAAATATCTCCACCGCTATCCGTATAAACATGGAAATATCTACACAGCTATCTTTAAAAACATGGAAATATCAACACTGCTATCAGTATAAAGATGGGAATATCTACAGCGCTTTCTGTATAAACATGAAAATATCTACATCGCTATCTGTATAAACATGGAAATATCTCCACCGCTATCTGTATAAACATGCAAATATCTACACCGCTATCTTTATAAACCAGGAAATAACTACAACGCTATCACTATAAACATGGAAATATCTACACCGCCATCTGCATAAACATCTAAATATCTACACCGCCATCTGTGTAAACATGGAAATACCTACACCGACATCTGTATAAACATGGAAATATCAACACCGCCACCTGTATAATCTTGGAAATATCCACACCGCTGTCTGTATAAACATGGAAATATCTACACCGCCATCTGTAAAAACATGGAAATATCTACACTACCATCTATATAAACATGGCAATATCTACAAAGCCATCTCTATATACATGGAAATATCTACACCGACATCTGTATAAACATGGAAATATCTCCACCGCTATCTGTATAAACATGGAAATGTCAACACTGCCGTCTGCATACACATGGAAATATCTACACCGCGAGCTGTATTAACATGGAAATATCTACAATGCTATCTGTATAAACATGGAAGTACCAACACCACTATCTGTAGAAACATGGAAATATTTTCAACGCTATCTGTATAAACATGGAAATAACTGCAATGCTATCTCTATAAACATGGAAATATCTACACCACAATCTCTATAAACATGGAAATATCTACACCACCATCTCTATAAACATGGAAATATCTACACTGCCTTCTGTATAGACATGCAAACATCTACTCAGCCATGAGTGTAAACATGGAAATATCTATACAGCTATCTCTATAAAAATAGAAATACCTACACCGCAATCTCTATAAACATGGAAATATCTAAACAGCCATCTCTATAAACATGGAAATATCTACACCGCCATCTCTATGAACATGAAATTATCTACACCGCCATCTCCATAAACATGGAACTCTCTACACTGCGATCTGTATAAACATGGAAATATCTACACCGCTCTCTGTTCAAACATGGAAATATCTACACTGCCTTCGGTATAAACATGGAAATATCTACATCGCGAGCTGTATAAACATGCAAATATCTACACAGCTGTCTATGTAAACATGGAAATATTTACACCGATATGTGTGTAAAGTTGGAAATATCTACACCGCAATCTCTGCAAAGATGGAAATACCTACACCACTATCTGTATAAATATGGAAATATCTACATCACTATCTCTATAAACATGGAAATATCTACACCACTATCTGTATAAACATGGAAATATCTACACCACTATCTCTAGAAACATGGAAATATCAACACCGCCATCTGTATAAACTTGGAAATATCTACACCGATATCTGTATAAATATGGAAATATCTGCATGGCTAACTCTTTATACATGGAAATATCCACACCACTATCTGTATAAACATGGAAATATCTACACCGATATCTCTATAAACATAGAAATATCTACACCGCCATCTGTATAAACATGGAAATATCTACACTGCCATCTGAATAAACATGGAAATATCTACACCGCTATCTGTATAAACATGGAAATATCTACATTGCTATCTGTATAAACATGGAAATATCTACAATGATAACTGTGTAGACATGCAAATATCTACACAGCTATCTGTGTAAAGACGGAAATATCTACACCGCTATCTGTGTAAAGATGGAAATATATACAACGCAATCTGTATAAACTTGGAAATATCTACAACGCCATCTGTATAAACATGAAAATAACTACACTGCCATCTGTATAAACATGGAAATATATACTCCGCCATCTGTACAAGCATGGAAATATCTAAACCGGTATCAGTGTAAATATGGAAATATCTACACCACTGTCTGCATAAACATGGAAATATCTATACCGCTATCTGTATAAACATGGAAATATCTACACAGCCATCTGTATAAACATGAAAATATCTACAAAGCCATCTCTATAAACATGGAAATATCTACACCGCCATCTGTATAAACATGGAAACCTCTCCACCGCTATCTGTATAAACATGGAAATATCTACACCGACATCTGTATAAACATGGAAATATCTACACCGACATCTGTATAAACATGGAAATATCTGCATCGCTATCTGTATAAACGTGGAAATATCACCACCGCAATCTGTATAAACATGGAAATATCTACACCGCAATCTGTATAAACCTGGAAATAACTACACCGCAATCTTTTTAAACATAGAAATACCTACACCGCCATTTGCATAAACATCTAGATATCTACAGTGCCATATGTATAAACATGGAAATACCAACACCGCCATCTGTATAAACATGGAAATATTAACACCGCCATCTGTATAATCATGGAAATATCCACACCGTTATCTGTATAAAAATGGAAATATCTACACCGCCAAGTGTAAAAACATGGAAATATCAACCCAGTCGTCTGTATAAACATGGAAATATCTACACCTTCATCAGTATAAACATGGAAAAACCTACAATGACATTTGTATACTCATGGAAATATCTACAGAGCCATCAGTATAAACATGGAAATATCTAGACTGCTATCTGTATAAACATGGAAATATCTACCCCGCTATCTGAATAAACATTTAAATATCTACATCGCTGTCTGCATAAACATGGAAATATCTCCACCGCTATCTGTATAAACATGGATATGTTTATAACGCTATCTGTGTAACCATGCAAATATCTACACAGGTATCTGTAAACATGGAAATATCTACACTGCTATCTTTGTAAAGATTGAAATATCTACACCGCAATCTGTGCAAAGATGGAAATATCTACACCGCTATCTGTGTAAACATGGAAATATCTACACCGCTATCTGTATAAACATGGAAAATCAACACCGCTATCTGTATAAACATGGAAATATCTGCACCGCCATCTGTATAAACATGGAAATATCTACAACGCTATCTGTACAAATATTGAAATATCTACAGCGCAATCTGTATAATCATGGAAAATCTACAACGCTATCTGTATAAACATGGAAATATCTACACAGCCATCTGTATAAACATGGAAACATCTACACCGCTGTCTGTATAAATATGGAAATATCTATATCGCTATCTCTATAAACAAGGAAATATCCACACCAGTATCTGTATAAACATGGAAATATCTACACCGCTATCTCTATAAACATAGAAATATCTACATCGCCGTCTGTAAAAACATGGAAATATCTACACCGCTATCTGTATAAATATGGAAGTATCTACATCGCTATCTGTATAAACATGGATATATCTCCACCGTAATCTGTAAAAACATTGAAATATCTACAATGCTATCTGTGTAAACATGCAAATATCTACCCAGCTATCTGTGTAAAGATGGAAATATCTACACCGCAATCGTTGCAAAGATGGAAATATCTACACAGATACCTCTGTAAACATGGAAATATCTACACCGCTATCTGTAAAACATGGAAAACCTACACCGCTATCTGTGTAAACATGGAAATAACTACACGGCCACCTGCATAAACATGGAAATATCTACACCGCTATATGTACACATAAGGAAATATCTACATCACAATCTCTATAAACATGGAAATATCTACAATACCATCTGTATAAGCATGGAAATATCTACACCGCAATCTGTATAAACTTGGAAATATCTCCATCGCTATCTGTATAAACATGGAAATATATCCACCGCTATCTGTATAAACATGGAAATATCTACAACGCTATCAGTGTAAACATGCAAATATTTACACAGCTATCTCTGCAAACATGGAAATATCTACAGCGATATGTGTGTAAAGATGGAAATATCTACACCGCAATCTGTACAAAAATGGAAATATCTACACAGCCATCTGTATAAATATGGAAATATCTACATCACTATCTCTATAAACATGGAAATATCTACACCACTATTTGTATAAACATGGAAATATCTACACCACTATCTCTAGAAACATGGAAATATCTACACTGCCATCTGTATAAACATGGAAATATCTACACCGCTATCTGCATAAACATGGAAATATCTACATCACTGTCTGTATAAACATGGAAATATCTCCACCACTATCTGTATAAACATGGAAATATCTACAATGCTATTTGTTTAAACATGCAAATATCTACACAGCTATCTGTGTAAAGATGGAAATATTTACACCGCTATCTGTGAAAAGATGGAAATATCTACACCACAATCTGTGCAATGATGGAAATAACCACACCACGATCTCTGTAAACATGGAAATATCTACACCGCTATCTGTATAAACATGTAAATATCTACACCGCCATCTGTATAAACATGGAAATAACTACACCGCCATCTGTATAAACATGGAAATATCAACACCGTCATCTGCATAAACATGGAAATATCTACACCGCTACCTGTATAAACATGGAAATATCTACACCCCTATCGGTATAAACATGGAAATATCTACACTGCTATCTGTAAAAACATGGAAATAACTACATTGCCATCTGTATAAACATGGAAATGTCTACACAGCCATCTCTATATACATGGAAATATCTACAGCGCCATGGGTACAAACATGGAAATATCTCCACCGCAATCTGTATAAACATGGAAATACCTCCACACATATCTGTATAAACATGGAAATATCTACACCCCTATCTGTATAAACATGGAAATATCTACACTGCTATCTATATAAACATGGAAACATCAACATCGGTATCTGTATAAACATGGAAATGTCTACAGCGCTCTCTTTATAAACATGGAAATATCTCCACCGCTATCTGTATAAACATGGAAATATCTACAACGCTATCTCTATAAACATGGAAATATCTTCACCGCCATTTGTAAAAACATGGAAATATCTACACAGTCATCTGTATAAACATGGAAATATCTACACCTCCATCAGTACAAACATGGAAATATCTACAATGACATCTGTATACACATGGAGATATCTACAGAGCCATCAGTATAAACATGGAAATATCTCCACCGCCATCTCTATAAACATGGAAATACCTACACAGCTATCTGTATAAACATGGAAATATCTACACCGCTATCTGTATAAACATGGAAATATCTACATTGCTATCTGCATAAACATGGAAATATCTCCACCGATATCTGTATAAACATGGAAATATCTACATCGCTATCTGTGTAAACATGCAAATATCTACACAGCTATCTGTAAACACGGAAATGCCTTCACTGCTATCTGTGTAAAGATGGAAATATCTGCACCGCAATGTGCATAAACTTCTAAATAACTACACTGCCATCTGCATAAACATGGAAATAACTACACTGCCATCTCTAGAAACATGGAAATATCTACACCGCCATCTTTAAAAACATGGAAATATCTACACAGACATATGTATAAACCTGGAAATATCTACACCTCCATCAGTATAAACATGCAAATATCTACAAAGCCATCTGTATACACATGGAAATATCTACAGAGCCATCTGTCTAAACATGGAAATATCTACACCGCTATCTGTATAAACATGGCAATACCTACATCGCTATCTGTATAAACATGTAAATATCTCCACCGCTATCTGTATAAACCTGGAAATATCTACAATGATATCTGTGTAAACATGGAAATATCTACACAGCTATGTGTGTAAAGATGGAAATATCTACACGGCAATCGGTGCAAAGATGGAAATATCTACACCGCTATCTCTGTAAACATGGAAATATGTACACCGCTATCTGTATAAACTTGGAAATATCTACACCACCATCTGTATAAACATGTAAATAACTACACCGCCATCTGTATAAACATGGAAATATCTACACCGCCATCTGTATAAACATGGAAATATCTACCCCGCTATCTGTACAAATATGGAAATATCTACACAGCTATTTGTATAAACATGGAAATACCTACACCGCTGTCTTTATAAACATGGAAATATCTACATCGCTATCTGTATAAACATGGAAATATGCCCATCGCTATCTTTTTCAATATGGAAATATCTACACCGCTATCTGTATAAACCTGGAAATAGCAACACCGCTATCTGTATAAACGTGGAAATACCTACAGCGCTATCTGTATAAACATGGAAATATCTCCACCGCTATCTGCATAAACATGGAAATAACAACTCCGCCATCTGTATAATCATGGAAATATCCACACCGTTATCTATATAAAAATGGAAATATCTACAGTGCCATTTGTAAAAACAAGGAAATATCTACACAGTCATCTGTATAAACATGGAAATATCTACACCTCCATCAGTATAAACATGGAAATATCTACACCTCCATCAGTATAAACATGGAAATATCTGCAATGCCATCTGTATATACACGGAAATATCTTCAGAGCCATCAGTATAAGCCTGGAAATATCTACAACGACATCTCTATAAACATGGAAATACCTACACAGCTATCTGTATAAACATGGAATTATCTACACCGCTCTCTGTATAAACATGGAAATATCTACATCGCTATCTGCATAAATGTGGAAATATTTACAACGCTATCTGTGTAAACATGCAAATATCTACACAGCTATCTGTAAACATGGAAATATCTACTCCTCAATATGTGTAAAGATGGAAATATCTACACCGCAATCTGTGCAAAGATGGAAATATCTACACCGCTATCTGTGTAAACATGGAAATATCTACACCACTATCTGCATAAACATGGAAATATCTACACTGCTATGTCTATATACATGGAAATATTTACATCGTCATCTGTATAAACATGGATATATCTACAATGCTATCTGTATAAACATGGAAATATCTCCACAGCTATCTGTATAAACATAGAAATATCTACACCGCTATCTGTATAAACATGGAAATATCTACACTGCCATCTGTATATACATGGAAATATCTATGAAGCCATCTGTATATACATGGAAATATCTACACCGCAATCGGTATAAACATGGGAATATCTCCACCGCTCTCTGTATAAACATGGAACTATCTCCACAGCTATTTGTATAAACTTGGAAATATCTACACCTCTATGTGTAAAAACATGGAAATATCACAACCGCTATCTGTATAAACATGGAAATATCTACAGCGCTATCTGTATAAACATGGAAATATCTACATCGCTATCTGTAAAACATGGAAATATCTCCGCTGCTGTCTTTATAAACATGGAAATATCTACACCGCTATCTGTATAATTCTGGAAATAATTACACAGATATGTCTTTAAAAACATGGAAATATCTACACCGCCATCTGCATAAACATCTAAATATCCACACCGCCATCTGTACAAACATGGAAATACATACACCGCCATATGTATAAACATGGAAATATCAACACCGCCATCTGTATAATCGTGGAAATATGCACACCACTATCTGTATAAAAATGGAAATATCTACACCGCTGTCTGTATAAAAATGGAAATATCTACACCGCCATCTGTAAAAACATGGAAATATCTACACAGTCATCTGTAGAAACAAGGAAATATCTACACCTCCATCAGTATATACTTGGAAATATCTACAATGCCATCTCTATAAACATGGAAATATCTACAGAGCCATCAGTGTAAACATGGAATTATCTACACTGCCATCTCTACAAACATGGAAACCATTACACAGCTATCTATATAAACTTGGAAATATCGACACCGCTATCTGTATAAACATGGAAATATCTACACCGCTATCTGTGTAAACATGGAAATATCTACACCGCTATCTGTATAAACATGGAAAATCTACACCGCTATCTGTATAAACATGGAAATATCTTCACGGCCATCTGCATATACATGCAAATATCTAGACTGATATCTGTATAAATATGGAAATATCTATATCGCTATCTCTATAAGCATGGAAATATCTACACCACTATCTAAATAAACATGGAAATATCTACACCGCTATCTCTATAAACATGGAAATATCTACAACGCCATCTGTATAAACATGGAAATATCTACACCGCTATCTGTATAAACATGTAAATATCTACATCGCTATCTGTACAAACCTGGAAATATCTCCACCGCTATCTGCATAAACATGGAAATATCTACAAAGCTATCTGTGTAAACATGCAAATATCTACACAGCTATCTGTATAAACATGGAAATATCTACACCGATATCTGTGTAAAGATGGAAATATCTACACCGCAGTCTGTGCAAAGATGGAAATATCTACACAGCTATCTGTAAAAACATGGAAATAACTACATCGCTATCTGTATAAACATGTAAATATCTCCACCGCTATCTGTATATACTTGGAAATATATACAATGCTATCTGTGTAAACATGCAAATATCTGCACAGCTATCTGTGTAAAGATGGAAATATGTACACCGCTATCTGTGTAAAGATGGAAATATCTACAACGCAATCTGTGCAAAGATGGAAATATCTACAACGCTATCTCTGTAAACATGGAAATATCTACACCGCTATCGGTATAAATGTGGCAATACCCACACCGCTATCTGTATAAACATGGAAAACCTACACCGCTATTTGTATAAACATGGAAATATGAACACCGTTATCTGTATAAACATAGAAATTTCAACATCGCTATCTGTATAAACATGGAAATATCTACATCGCTATCTGTATAAAAATGGAAATATCTACACCGCCATTTGTAAAAACATGGAAATATCTATACAGTCATCTGTATAAACATGGAAATATCTTCACCTCCATGAGTATAAAGATGGAAATATCTACAATGCCATCTGTATACACATGGAAATATCTACAGAGCCGTCAGTATAAACATGGAAATATCTATACCGCCATCTCTATAAACCTAAAAATACCTACACAGCTATCTGTATAAAAATGGAAATATCTACACAGCTATCTGTATAAACATGGAAATATCTACACCGCTATCTGTATAAACATGGAATTATATACATTGCTATCTGCATAAACAAGGAAATATCTCCACTGCTATCTGTATAAACATGGAAATATCTACAATGCTATCTGTGTAAACATGCAAATATCTACACAGCTATCTGTAAACATGTAAATGTCTACACCCCTATCTGTGTAAAGATGGAAATATCTACACCCCAATCTGTGCAAAGATGGAAATATGTACACCGCTATCTGTGTAAGCATGGAAATATGTAAACCGCTGTCTGTATGAACATGGAAAATCTACACCCCTATCTGTATAAACAGGGAAATATCTACACGGCCATCTGCATAAACTTGGAAATATCTACACCGCTATCTGTATAAATATGGAAATATCTACATCACAATCTCTATAAACATGGAAATATCTACACCACTATCTGTATAAACATGGAAATATCTACACCGCTATGTCTATAAACATGGAAATATCTATAGCGCAATCTGTATAAACATGGAAATATGTACACCGCTATCTGTAAACATGGAAATATCTACATCGCTATCTGTATAAACATGGAAATATCTCCACCACTCTCTGTATAAACATCGAAATATCTACACCGCTATCTGTATAAACATGGAAATATCTCCACTGCCATCTGTATAAACATGGAAAAATCTACACAGCCGTCTCTATATATATGGAAATATCTACACCGCCACCTGTAAACATGGAAATATCTCCACCGCTATCTGTATAAACATGGAAATATCTACACCGCTATCTGTATAAACATGGAAATATCTACACCGCTATCTGTATAAAGATGGAAATATCAACACCGTTATCTGTGTAAACATGGAAATATCTACACCGCCATTTGCATAAACATCTAAATATATACATAGCCATCTCTATAAACATGGAAATACCTACACCGCCATCAGTATGAACATGGAAATATAAACACCGCCATATGTATAATCATGGAAATATCTACACCGCTATCTGTATTAAAATGGAAATATGGACACGGCCATCTGTAAAAACATGGAAAGAACTACACAGTCATCTGTATACACATGGAAATATCTACAGAGACATCAGTATACACATGGAAATATCTACACCGCCATCTCTATAAACATGGAAATACCTGCAGAGCTATGTGTATAAACATGTAAATGTCTACACCGCTATCTCTATAAACATGGAGATATCTACACCGCTATATGTATAAACATGGAAATATCTACATTGCTATCTGAATAAACATGGAAATATCTCCACGGCTATCTGTATAAACATGGAAATACCTACAACGCTATCTGTGTAAACATGCAAATATATACAAAGGTATCTGTAAACATGGAAATATCTACACCGCTATCTGAGTAAAGATTCAACTATCTACACCGCAATCTGTGCAAAGATGGAAATATCTACACCGCTATCTGTGTAAACATGGAAATATCTGCACCGCTATCTGTATAAACATGGAAAATCTACACTGCTATCTGTATAAACATGGAAATATCTACACGGCCATCTGCATAAACATGGAAATATCTACACCGCTATCTGTATTAATATGGAAATATCTACATAGCTATCTCTATAAACATGGAAATATCTACACCACTGTCTGTATAAACATAGAAATATCTACACCGCTCTCTGCATAAAGAAGGAAATATCCACACCGCCATCTGTATAAACATGGAAATATCTACACCGCTATCTGTGTAAACATGCAAATATCTACACAGCTATCTGTGTAAACATGGAAATATCTACACTGATATCTGTGCAAAGATGGAAATATCTACACCGCAGTCTGTGCAAATATGGGAATATCTACACCGCTATCTGTATAAATATGGAAATATCTACAATGCTATCTGTGTAAACTTGCAACTAACTACACAGCTGTGTGTGTAAAGATGGAAATATCTACACCGCTATCTGTGTTAAGATAGAAATATCTACACCACAATCTGTGCAAAGATGGAAATATCTACACCGCTATCTCTGTAAACATGGAATTATCTACACCGCTATCGTATAAACACGGAAATATCTACACCACCATCTGTATAAACAAGGAGATATCTACAACGCTATCTGTGTAAACATGCAAATATCTACACAGCTATCAGTAAACATGGAAATGGCTACACCGCTATCTGTGTAAAGATGGAAATATCTACACCGCAATCTGTGCAAAGATTGAAATATCTACACCGCTATCTGTGTAAACATGGAAATATCTACTCCGCTGTCTGTATAAACATGGAAAATCTACACCGCTATCTGTATAAACAGGGAAATATCTACACAGCCATCTGCATAAACTTGGAAATATCTACACCGCTATCTGTATAAATATGGAAATATCTACATTGCTATCTCTATAAACATAGAAATATCTACACCACTATCTGTATAAACATGGAAATATCTACACCGCTATGTCTATAAACATGGAAATATCTACACAGTCATCTGTATAAACATAAAAATATCTCCACAGCTAGCAGTATGAACATGGAAATATCTCCACCGATATCTGTATAAACATGGAAATATCAACAGCTCTATCTGTATAAACACAGAAATATCTACAGCGCTATCTGTATAAATATGGAAATATCTACATCGCTATCTCTATAAACATGGAAATATTTCCACCGCTATCTGTATAAACATGGAAATATCTACACCATTATCTGTATAAGCCTGGAAATAACTACACCGCTATCTCAACAAACATGGAAATATCTACACCGCCGTCTGCATAAACATCTAAATATCTACAAAGCCATCTGTATAAACATGGAAATACCTACACCGCCCTCTGAATCAACATGGAAATATCCACACCACTATCTGTATAAACATGGAAATATCTACACCGCAATCTCTATAAACACAGAAATATCTACACCGCCATCTGTATAAACATGGAAATATCTACAGTGCCATCTGTATACACATGGAAATATCTACAGAGCCATCTGTATAACCATGGAAATATCTACTCCGCTATCTGTATAAACATGGAAATATCTACATCGCTATCTGTATTAACATGGAAATATCTCCACCGCTATCTGTATAAACATGGAAATATCTACACTGCCATCTGTATAAACATGGAAATATTTACACAGCCATCTCTTTATACCTGGGAATATCTACACCGCAATCTGTATAAACATGGAAATATCTATATCGGTATCGGTATAAACATGGAAATATCTACAACGCTATCTGCATGAACATGGAAAGATCTACACCGCCATCTGTATAGACATGGAAATATCTACACCGCCATCTGTATAAACATGGAAATATCTACACTGCTATCTGTATAAATAAGGAAATATCTACAACTCTGTCTCTATAAACATGGAAATATCTACAACACTATCTGTTTAAACATGGAAATATCTACACCACTATGGAAATATCTACACCGCCATCTGTATAAACATGGAAATATCTACACAGTCATCTGTATAAACATGGAAATAGCTATACCATCATCTGTATAAACATGGAAATAACTTCACTGCCATCTGTGTAAGCATGGAAATATCTACACAGCTATCTGTACAAATATGGATATATCTACATCGCTATCTCCATAAACATGGAAATATATTCACCGCTATCTGTATAAAGATGGAAATATCTACACTACTATCTCCATAAACTTGGAAATATCTTCAACGCTATCTGTATATACATGGAAATATCTTCACCGCTATCTTTATAAACATGTAAACATCTACACCGCCATCTTTATAAACATGGAAATATCTACACCGCTATCTGTATAAACATGGAAATATCTACATCGCTATGTAAATAAACATGGAAATATCTCAACCGCTATCTGTATAAACATGGAAATATCTACAGTGATATCTCTGTAAACATGCAAATATGTACACAGCTATCTGTTTAAAAATGGAAATATCTACACCGCTATCTGTGCAAAGATGGAAATATCTACACCGCTATCTCTGTAAACATGGAAATATCTACACCGCTATCTGTATAAACATGGAAACATCTACACCGCCATCTGTATAAACATGGAAATATCTACAACGCCATCAGTATAAACATGGAAATATCTACACCGCCATCTGTATGAACATGGAAATATCTGCACTGCTATCTGTATAAAAATGGAAATATCTACACGGCTATCTGTATAAACATGGAAATATCTACACCGCTATCTGTATAAACATGGAAATATCTACTCCGCTATCTGTATAAACATTGAAATATCTACACTGCCATCTGTATAAATATGGAAATAAATAAACAGCCATCTCTATATACATGGAAATATCTATACCGTCATCTGTATAAACATGGAAATATCTCCACCGCTATCTGTATAAACATGGAAATATCAACCCCGCTATCTGTATAAACATGGAAATATCTACAGCGCTATCTGTATAAACATTGAAATATCTACATCGCTATCTATATAAACATGGAAATATCTCCACGGCTATCTGTATAAACATGGAGGTATCTACACCGCTATCTCTATAGACCTGGAAATAGCTACATCACTATCACTATAAACATGGAAATATCTACACCGCCATCTGAATAAACATCTAAATATCTACACCGCCATCTGTATAAACATGGAAATACCTACACCGCCATCTGTATAAACATGGAAATATCAACACCGCCACCTGTATAATCATGGATATATCCATACCGCTATGTTTATAATAATGGAAATATCTACACCGCCATGTGTAAAAACATGGAAATACCTAAAAAGTCATCTGTATAAACATGGAAATATCTACACCTCCCTCACTATAAACATGGAAATATCTGCACCACCATCTCTATAAACATGGAAATACCTACACAGCTATCTGTATAAACATGGAAATAACTACACTGCTATCTGTATAAACATGGAAATATCTACACCGCTATCTGTATAAACATGGAAATATCTACACCGCCATCATTATAAACATGGAAATATCTCCACTGCTATCTGTATAAACATGGAAATATCAACACCGCCATCAGTATAATCATGGAAATATAAACACCACTATCTGTATAAAAATGAAAGTATCTACACTGCCATCTGTAAAAACATGGAAATACCTGCACAGTCATCTTTATAAATATGGAAATATCTACACCTCCTTCACTATAATTATTCAAATATCTACAATGCCATCTGTATACACCTGGAAATAACTATAGAGCCATGAGTATAAACATGGAAATATCTACACCGCCATTTCTATAAACATGGAAATACTTACACAGCTATCTGTATAAACATGGAAATATCTACACTGCTATCTGTATAAACATGGAAATATCTACACCGCTATCTGTATAAACATGGAAATATCTACAACGCAATCTGTGTAAACATGCAAATATCTACACAGCTATCTGTAAACATGGAAATATCTACACCGCAATGTAAGCAAAGATGGGAATATCTACACCGCTATCTGTGTAAACATGGCAATATCTACACCGCTATCGGTATAAATACGGAAAATCTACACCGCCATCTGTATAAACATGGAAATATGTACACGGCCATTTCCATAAACATGGAAATATCTACACCGCTATTTGTATAAATATGGAAATATCTACATTGCTATCTCTATAAACATGAAAATATCTACACCACTATCTGTGTAAACATGGAAATATCTACACCGCCATCTCTATAAACATAGAAATATCTACACCGCCATCTGAATAAACATGGAAATAACTACACCGGTATCTATATAAACATGGAAATATCTATATCGCTATCTTTATAAACATGGAAATATCTCCACCGCTATCAGTATAAACATGGAAATATCTTCAATGCTATCTGTGTAAACATGCAAATATCTACACAGCTATCTGTGCAAACATGGAAATATCTACACCGCAATCGGTGCAAAGATGGAAATATCTACACCACTATCTCTGTAAGCATGGAAATATCTACGCCGCTTTCTGTATGAATATGGAAATACCTACACCATCATCTGTATAAACATGGAAATAACTACAGCGCCATCTGTATACACATGGAAATATCTACACCGCCATCTGTATAAACATGGAAATAACTCCACCGCTATCTGTACAAATCTGGAAATATCTACACCGCTATCTGTATAAACATGAAAATATCTACACCGCAATCTGTATAAACATGGAAATACCTACACCGCTGTCTGAATAAACATGGAAATATCTACACCGCTATCTGTGTAAAGATGCAAATATCTACACCGCTGTCTGTATAAACATGGAAATACCTACACCGCTATCTGCATAAACATGAAAATATCTACACCGCTATCTGTACAAATATGGAAATATCTACACCGCTATCTGTACAAACATGGAAATATCTACACTGCTTTCTGTATAAACATGGAAAAAAACAACACCGCTATCTGTATAAACATGGAAATAACTACACTGCCATCTGTATAAACATGGAAATATCTACACCGCTATCTGTATAAATATTGAAATATCTACATCGCTATCTCTGTAAACATGGAAATATCTAAACCACTATCAGTATATACATGGAAATATCTACACCGCTATGTCTATAAACATGGAAATATCTACACCGCCATCTGTATATACGCGGAAATATCTACACCGCTATCTGTATAAACATGGAAATATCTACAACGCTATCTGTATAAACATGGAAATGTCTACACTACCATCCGTATAAACATGGAAATATCTACACAGACATCTCTATACACATGGAAATATCTACAGCGCCATCTGTATAAACATGGAAATATCTCCACCGCTATCTGTATAAACATGGAAATATCTCCACCGCTATGTGTTGAAAGATGGAAATATCTACATCGCTATCTGTAAAAACATGGAACTATCAACACTGCCATCTGTATATTCATGGAAATATCCACACCACTATCTGTATAAACATGGAAATATCTCCACCGCTATCTGTATAAACATGGAAATATCTACACAGCTATCTTTAAAAACATGGAAATATCAACACCGCTATCAGTATAAAGATGGGAATATCTACAGCGCTTTCTGTATAAACATGAAAATATCTACATCGCTATCTGTATAAACATGGAAATATCTCCATCGCTATCTGTATAAACATGCAAATATCTACACCGCTATCTTTATAAACCAGGAAATAACTACAACGCTATCACTATAAACATGGAAATATCTTCACCGCCATCTGCATAAACATGGAAATATCTACACTGCTATATGTATAAATAAGGAAATATCTACAACTATGTCTCTATAAACATGGAAATATCTACAACACTATCTGTTTAAACATGGAAATATCTACACCACTATGGAAATATCTACACCGCCATCTGTATAAACATGGAAATATCTACACAGTCATCTGTATAAACATGGAAATAGCTATACCATCATCTGTATAAACATGGAAATAACTTCACTGCCATCTGTGTAAGCATGGAAATATCTACACAGCCATCTCTATAAACATGGAAATATCTACACCACCATCTGTATAAACATGGAAATATCTACACCGCCATCTGTATAAATATGGAAATACCTTCACAGATATCTTTAAAAACATGGAAATATCTACACAGCCATCTGTATAAACATGGAAATATCTACACCGCTATGTCTATAAACATGGAAATATCTACACGGTCATCTGTATAAACATAAAAATATCTCCACAGCTATCGGTATAAACATGGAAATATCTCCACCACTATCTGTATAAACATGGAAATATCAACAGCACTATCTGTATAAACACGGAAATATCTACAGCGCTATCTGTATAAATATGGAAATATCTACATCGCTATCTCTATAAACATGGAAATATTTCCACCGCTATCTGTATAAACATGGAAATATCTACACCGTTTTCTGTATAAACCTGGAAATAAATACACCGCTATCTCAACAAACATGGAAATATCTACACCGCCGTCTGCATAAACATCTACATATCTACAAAGCCATCTGTATAAACATGGAAATACCTACACCGCCCTCTGAATAAACATGGAAATATCACCATTGCCATCAGTATAGTCATGGAAATATCTACACCGCTATCTGTATAAACATGGAAATATCTACATCGCTATCTGTATAAACATGGAAATATCTACATCGCTATCTGCATAAATATGGAAATATCTCCACCGCTATCTGTATAAAATTGGAAATATCTGCAACGCTACCTGTGAAAACATGAAAATATCTACACAGCTATCTATAAACATGGAAATATCTACACCGCCATCTGTTTAAACATGGAAATATCAACACTGCCGTCTGTATCAACATGCAATTATATACAACACTATCTGTATTAACTTGGAAATATCTACACCGCCATCTCTATAAACGTGGAAATATCTCCACTGCTAGCTGAATAAACAAGGAAATATCTACACCACTATATGTGTAAAGTTGGAAATATCTACACCGCTATCTTTGTAAACATGGAAATATCTACCCCGCTATCTGTATAAACATGGAAATATCGACACCGCTATCTGTATAAACATGGAAATATCTACAATGCTATCTGTGTAAACATGGAAATATCTACACCTCTATATGTATAAAGATGAAAATAACTACACCGCTATCTTTATAAACATGGAAATATCTCCACCGCTATCTGTATAAATATGGAAGTATATTCACAGTCCTCTGTATAAACATGGAAATATCTACACCACCATCTGTATAAACATGGAAATATCTACACTGCTTTCTTTATAGACATGGAAATATGTACACAGCCCTCTGTATACACGTGGCACTATCTACACCGCTATCTGTATAAACATGGAAATATCTTCACCACTAACCCTGTAAACATGGAAATATCAACACTGTTCTCTGTATAAACATGGAAATAACTACACCGCTATCATTATAAACATGGAAATACCTACACCGCTACCTCTATAAACATGGAAATATCTACACCGCCATCTGCATAAACATGGAAATATATAAACCGCCATGTGTGTAAACATGGAAATATCTACACAGGTATCTCTATAAACATGGAAATATCTACAAAGCCATCTGTATAAACATGGAAATATCTACACCGCTTTCTGAATAAACATGGAAATATCTACATCACTGTCTGTATAAACATGGAAATACCTCCACCGCTAACTGTATAAACATGGAAATATCTACAATGCTATTTGTTTAAACATGCAAATATCTACACAGCTATCTGTGTAAAGATGGAAATATTTACACCGCTATCTGTGAAAAGATCGAAATATCTACACCGCAATCTGTGAAATGATGGAAATAACCACACCACGATCTCTGTAAACATGGAAATATCTACACCGCTATCTGTATAAACATGTAAATATCTACACTGCCATCTGTATAAACATGGAAATAACTACACCGCCATCTGTATAAACATGGAAATATCAACACCGTCATCTGCATAAACATGGAAATATCTACACCGCTACCTGTATAAACATGGAAATATCTACACCCCTATCGGTATAAACATGGAAATATCTACACTGGTATCTGTAAAAACATGGAAATAACTACATTGCCATCTGTATAAACATGGAAATATCTACACCGCTTTCTGAATAAACATGGAAATATCTACTCCGCCATCTGCATAAACATAGAAATATCTACACCCCCATCTGTATAAGCATGGAAATATCTACACCGCCATGTATAAAAAGATGGAAATACCTACACCGCCATCTGTATAAACATGGAAATATCTCCACCGCTATCTGTATAAACATGGAAATATCTCTACCGCTTCCTGTATAAACATGGAAATTTCTACAACGCTCTCTGTATAAACATGGAAATATCTACATCGCTAACTTTATTAACATGGAAATACCTACACCGCTATCTGTATAAACATGGAAATATCTGTATCTGTATCGGTATAAACATGGAAATATCTCCACAGCTATCTGTATAAACATGGAAATATCTACAATGACACCTGAATAAACATGGAAATATCTACACTGCCATCTGTTTAAACAGGGAAATATCTACACTGCCATCTCTATGAACATGGAAATATCTACACCGCCATCTGTATGAACATGGAAATATCTACACCGCCATCTCTATAAACATGGAAGTAACTACACCGCCATCTGTATGAAGTTGGAAATATCTACTACGCCGTCTGTATAAACATGGAATTCTCTACACCGCTATCTTTGTAAACATGGAAATATCTACACAGCCGTCTGTATAAACATGCAAATATCTACACCGCTATCTGTATAAATATGGAAATATCTACACCGCTTTCTCTAGAAACATGGAAATATCTACTCCGCTATCTGTATAAACATGGAAATATCTACTTTGCTATCCCTGTAAATATAGAAATATCTACACTGCCTTCTGTATAAACATGGAAATATCTTCACAGTCATCTGTATAAATATGTAAATATCTACACCACCATCTGTATAAACATGGAAATATGTACATTGCTATCTGTATAAACATGGAAATATATACACAGCCATCTGTATAAATGCAGCAATATCTACACCGCTATCTATATAAACATGGAAATATCTACACCGCTATCTATATAAACATGGAAATTTCCACACCACCATCTCTATAAACAAGGAAATATCTACACTGCCATCTGTATAAACATGGAAATATGTACACAGCCATCTGTATAAACATAGCTATATCTACACTGCTATCGGTATAAGCATAGAAATACCTACACCGCTACCTGTAAACATGGAAATATCTACACCACTATCCCTGTAAACATGGAAATATCTACACCGTTGTCTGTATAAACATGGAAATACCTACACCGATAACTTTATAAACATGGAAATACCTACACTGCTATCACTATAAACATGAAAATAACTACACCGCTATCTCTATAAACATGGAAATATCTACACCGCCATCTCTATTAACATGGAAATGCATACACGGCCATCTGCATAAACATGTAAATATCTACACTGCCATGTGAATAAACACGGAAATATCTACACTTCAATCTGTATAAACATGGAAATATCGACACCGCTATCTGTATAAACATGGAAATATCTACAATGCTATCCCTGTAAACATGGAAATATCAACACCGTTATGTGTATAAAAATGGAAATATCTACACCACCTTCTGTCTAAACATGGAAATATCTACAGTGCCATCTGTATAAACATCAAATATATTCACAGCCATCTGTATTAACGTAGCAATATTTACACCGCTATCTCTATAGACATGGAAATACCTACAATGCTATCTGTATAAACATGGAAATATCTACAACACTATCCCTGTAAACATGGAAATATCAACACCGTTATCTGTATAAAAATGGAAATATTTACACCGCTATCTTTATAAACATGGAAATATCTTCACTGCTATCTCTATAAACATAGAAATAACTACACCGCTATCTCTATAAACATGGAAATATCTACACCGCCATCTCTATAAACATGGAAATATCTACACCATCATCTGCATAAACGTGGAAATATATACACCGCCATGTGCATAAACATGGAAATATCTACACAGCTATCTCTATAAACATGGAAATATCTACACAGCCATCTGTATAAACATGGAAATATCTACACCACCATCTGAATAAACATGGAAATATCTACACCGCCATCTGCATAAACATGGAAATATCTACACTGCCATCTATATAAAGATGGAAATATCTACAGCGCTATCTGTATAAACATTGAAATATCTACATGGCTATCTGTATAAACATGTATATACCTCCACCGCTATCTGTATAAACATGGAAATATTTACACCGCTGTCTGTATAGACCTGGAAATAAATACACCACTATCTCTATAAACCTGGAAATATCTACACCACCATATGCATAAACATCTAAATATCTACACCGCCATCTGTATAAACATGGAAATACCTACACCGCCATCTGTATAAACACGGAAATATCAACACCGCCATCTGTATAATCATGGAAATATCCATACCGCTATCTTTATAAAAATGGAGATATCTACAACGTCATCTGTAAAAACATGGAAATACCTACAAAGTCATCTGTATAAACATGGAAATATCTACACCTCCACCACTATAAACATGGAAATATCTACACCATCATCTCTATAAACATGGAAATAACTACACAGCTATCTGTAAACATGCAAATGTGTACACCGCTATCTGTGTAAAGATGGAAATATCTACACCGCAATCAGCATAAACATCTAAATATCTAAACCGCCATCTGTATAAACATGGAATTACCTACACCGCCAACTGTAGAAACATGGAAATATCAACACCGCCATCTGTATAAACATGGAAATATCCACACAGCTACCTGAATAAACATGGAAATATCTACACCGCCATCTGTAAAAACATAGAAATATCTACATAGTCATCTCTAGAAACATGGAAATATCTACACCTCCATCAGTATAAACATGGAAATACCTACAATGCCATCTGTATAAACATGGAAATATCTACAGAGCCATCAGTATAAACATGGAAATATGTACACCACCATCTCTGTAAAAATGGAAATAATTACACAGCTATCTTTATAAACATGGAAATATCTACACCGCTATCAGTATATACCTGGAAATTTCTACACAGCTATCTGTATAAACATGGAAATATCTACATCCCTATCTGTATAAACATGGAAATATCTCCACCGCTATCTGTATAAACATGGAAATATCTACATCGCTATCTGTATAAACATGGAAATATCTACACTACCATCTGTATAAACATGGAAATATCTACACAGCCATCTCTATATACACGGAAATATCTACACCGCCATCTGAATAAACATGGAAATATCTCCATCGCTATCTGTATAAACACGGAAATATCTCCACGGCTATGTGTATAAACATGGAAATATCTACAGCACTATCTGTATAAATATGGAAATATCTAGATCATTATCTCTATAAACATGGAAATATCTACACCGCTATCTGTATAAAGATGGAAATATGTATACCACTATCTCTAGAAACATGGAAATATCTTCACCACCATCTGTATAATGATGGAAATATCTACACCGCTATCTGCATAAACATGGAAATATCTACATCGCTATCTGTATAAACATGGAAATATCTACAATGCTATCTGTGTAAACATGCAAATATCTACACAGCTATCTGTGTAAAGATGGAAATATCCACACCGCTATCTGTGTAAAGATGGAAATAACTACCCCGCAATGTGTGCAAAGATGCAAATATCTACACCGCTATCTCTGTAAACATGGAAATATCTACAGCGCTATCTGTATACACATGTAAATATCTATACCGCCATCTCTATAAACAAGGAAATAACTGTACTGCCATCTGTATAAACATGGAAATATCTACACCGCCATCTGTATAAACATGCAAATATCTACACCGATATCTGTATAAATATGGAAATATCTACACCGCTATCTTTATAAACATGGAAGTATCTACAGCGCTATCTGTATAAACATGGAAAATCTACACCGCTATCTGTATATACATGGAAATAGCTACACGGCCATCTGCATAAAAATGGCAATATCTACACCGCTATCTGTATAAATATGGAAATATCTACATCGCTATCTCTATAAACATGGAAATATCCACACCACTATCTGTATAAACATGGAAATATCTACACCGCAATCTCTATAAACACAGAAATATCTACACTGCCATCTTTATAAACATGGAAATATCTACACCGTTATCTGTATAAACATGGAAATATCAACATCGCTATGTGTATAAACATGGAAATATCTCCACCGCTATCTGTATAAACATGGAAATATATACAAAGCTATCTGTGTAAACATGCAAATATCTACACAGCTATCTGTGTAAAGATGGAAATATCTACACAGTAATCTTTGCAAAGATGGAAATATCTACAACGATATCTCTGTAAACATGGAAATATCTACACCGCTATCTGTAAAAACATGGAAATATCTACACCGCCATCTGTATAAACTTGGAAATAACTACACCACCATCTGTATAAAGATGGAAATATCTACACCGTCATGTGAATAAACATGGAAATATCTAAACCGCTATCTGTACAAATATGGAAATATCTACACCGCTATCTGTATAAACCTGGAAATATCTACACCGCAATCTTTATAAGCATGGAATTACCTACACCGCTATATGTATAAAAATGGAAAAATCTTCACTGCGATCTGTATAAACATGATAATATCTAAACAGCCATCTCTATATACATGGAAATATCTACACCGCCATCTGTTTAAACATGGAAATATCTCCACCGCTCTCTGTATAAACATGGAAATATCTCCACTGCTATCTGTATAAATATGGAAATACCTACACCGCTACTTGTAGGAACATAGAAATATCAACACCGTTGTCTGCATAAACATGGAAATATCTACTGCGCTATCTGTATAAACATGGAAATATCCACACCGCTATCTGAATAAACCTGGATATATCTACACGGCCTTCTGCATAAACATGGAAATATCTACACTGCTATCGGTACAAATATGGAAATATCTACATCGCAATCTCTATTTAGATGGAAATATCGACACCACTATCAGTATAAACATGGAAATATATACACCGCTATGTCTATAAACATGGAAATATCTACAACGCCATCTGTATAAACATGGAAATATCAACACCGCTATCTGTATAAACATGGAAATATCTACATCGCTATCTGTATAAACACAGAAATATCTCCACCACTGTCTGTATAAAGATGGAAATATCTACACCGCTATCTGTGTAAACATGCAAATATCTACATAGCTATCTATGTAAACAAGGAAATATCTACACCAATATGTGTGTAAAGATGGAAATATCTACACCGCAATCTGTGCAAAGATGGAAATATCTACACTGCTATCTGTATAAATATGGAAATATCTACATCACTATCTCTATAAACATGGAAATATCTACACCACTATCTGTATAAACATGCAAATATCTACACCACAATCTCTAGAAACATGGAAATATCAACACCGCCATCTGTTTAAACATGGAAATTACTACATCGCCGTCTGTATAAACATGGAAATATCTTCACCGCTATCTGTATGAACATGGAAATATCTACATCGCTATCTGTATAAACATGGAAATATCTACACCGCTATCTCTGTAAACATGGAAATATCTACATCGCTACCTGTATAAACATGGAAATATCTCCACCGCTATCTGTATGAACAGGGAAATATCTACATCGCTATAAGTATAAACATGGAAATATCTTCACCGCTATCTGTATAAACATGGAAATATCTACACTACCATCTGTACAAACATGGAAATATCTACAAAGCCATCTCTATATACATGGAAATATCTACACCGCCATCTGCATAAACATGGAAATATCTCCACCGCTATCTGTATAAACATGTAAATATCTCCACATCTATCTGTATAAACATGGAAATATCCCCACCGCTATCTCTATAAATATGGAAATATCTACATCACTATCTCTATAAACATAGAAATATCTACACCACTATCTGTATAAACATGGAAATATCTACACCGCCATTTGCATAAACATCTAAATATCTACAGCTCCTTCTGTATAAACATGGAAATAACTGCACCGCCATCTGTATAAACATGGAAATATCAACACCGCCATTTGTATAATGATGGAATTAGCCACACCGCTATCTGTATAAAAATGGAAATATCTACACCGCCATCTGTAAAAACATGGAAATATCTACACAGTCATCTGTATAAACATGGAAATACCTACACATCCATCAGTATATACATTTAAATATCTACAATGCCTTCTGTATACACACGGAAATATCTACAGAGCCATCAGTATAAACATTGAAATATCTCCACCGCCATCTCTATAAACATGGAAATACCTACACTGCTATCTGTATAAACATGGAAATATCTGCACCGCTATCTGTATAAACATGGAAATATCTACACCGCTATCTGTATAAACATGGAAATATCTACATTGCTATCTGCATAAACATGGAAATATCTCCACTGCTATCTGTGTAAACATGGAAATATCTACAACGATATCTGTGTAAACAGGCAAATATATACACACCTATCTGTAAACATGGAAATGTCTACACGGCTATCTGTGTAAAGATGGAAATATGTACACCGCAATCTGCATAAAGATCAAAATATCGACACTGCCATTTGTATAAACAGGGAAATACCTACACCGCCATCTGTAGAAACATGGAAATATCAACACCACCATCTGTATAATCATGGAAATATCCACACCGCTATCTGAATAAAAATGGAAATATCTACACCGCCATCTGTAAAAACATGGAAATATCTACAAAGTCATCTGCATAAACATGGAAATACCTACACCTCCATCAGTATAAACATGGAAATGTCTACAATGCCATCTGTGTTAACATGGAAATATCTACAGAGCCATCTGTAAAACATGGAAATATCTACTCCGCTATCTGTATAAACATGGAAATATCTACCTCGGTATCTGTATTAACATGGAAATATCTCCACCGCTATCTGTATAAACATGTAAATATCTACAATGCTATCTGTGTAAACATGGAAATATCTACACAGCAATCTGTGTAAAGTTGGATATATCTACACTGCAATCGGTGCAAAGATGGAAATATCTACACAGCTATCTCTGTAAACATGGAAATAAATACACCGCTATCTGTATAAGCATGGAAATATCTACACCGCCATCTGTATAAACATGGAAATAACTATACCGCCATCAGTATAAACATGGAAATATCTGCACCGCCATCTGTATAAACATGGAAATATCTACACTGCTATCTGTACAAATATGGAAATATCTACACCGCTATCTGTATAAACATGGAAAATCTACACCACTATCTGTAGAAACACGGAAATATCTACACGGCCATCTGCATAAACATGGAAATATCTACACCGATATCTGTATAAATATGGAAATATCTACATCGCTGTCACTATAAACATGGAAATATCCACACCACTATCTGTATAAACATGGAAATAACTACACCGCTATCTCTTTATACATAGAAATATCTACACCGCCATCTGTATAAAAATGGAAATATCTACACCGCTATCTGTATAAACATGGAAATATATACATCGCTATCTGTATAAACATGGAAATATCTCCAGCGCTATCTGTATAAACATGGAAATATACAAAATGCTACCTGTGTAAACATGCAAATATCTACAAAGCTATCGGTGTAAAGATGGAAATATCTACACCGCAATCGGTGCAAATATGGAAATATTTACACCGCTATCTCTGCAAACATGGAAATATCTACAACGCTATCTGTATAAACATGGAAATATATACACCGCCATCTTTATAAACTTGGAAATATCTACACCGCTATCTGTACAAATATGGAAATATCTACAACGCTATCTGTATAAATATGGAAATATCTACACCGCTATCTGTATAAACATGGAACTACCTACAACGCTATCTGTATAAACATGGAAATATCTACACTGCCATCTGTATAAACATGGAAATACCTTCACAGACATCTCTATATACATGGAAATATCTACACCGCCATCTGTATAAACATGGAAATATCTCCACCGCTATCTGTATAAACATGGAAATATCTACACCGGTATCTGTAAAAACATGGAAATAACAACACCGCTATCTGTATAAACATGGAAATATCTACAGCGCTATCTGTATAAACATGGAAATATCTACACCGCTATCTGTGTAAACATGGAAATATCTACACTGCTATCTGCATGAACATGGAAATATCTACACCGCCATCTGTATATACATGGAAATATCTATGCCACCATCTGTATAAGCATGGAAATATCTACACAGCTATCTGTATAAATAAGGAAATATCTACACTGCTGTCTCTATAAACATGGAAATATCTACACCACTATCTGTATGAACATGGAATTATCTACACCGCTATCTCTATAAACATGGAAATAACTTCACTGCCATCTGTATAAACATGGAAATATCTACACAGCCATCCCTATAAACATGGAAATATCTACACCGCTATCAGTATAAACATGGAAATATCTACTCTGCTATCTCCATAAACATGGAAATATCTACACAGCCATCTGTATGAACATGGAAATATCTTCACAGTCATCTGTATAAACATGGAAATATCTACACCACCATAGGTATAAACATGGAAACATCTACACTGCCATCTGTATAAAGATGGAAATATCTGCCTAGAAATCGGTATAAAAGTGGAAATATCTACACCATTATCTGTATAAACATGGAAATACCTACAACGCTATCTGCATAAACATGGAAATATCCACACCATTATCCCTGTAAACATGGAAATATCAACACGGTTATCTGTATACACATGGAAATATCTACACCGCTATCTCCATAAACATGGAAATAGCAACACCGCTATCTGTATAAACATGGAAATATCTACACCGCCATCTCTATTAACATGGAAATGTCTACACCGCTATCTATGTAAACATGGAAATATCTACACCTCTATCTATATAAATATGGCAATATCGACACCGCTATCTGTATAAACATGGAAATATCTACTATGCTATTTGTGTAAACATGGAAATATCTACACCGCTATCTGAATAAACATGGAAATATCCACACAGCCATCTGAATAAACTTGGAAATAGCTACACAGCTATTTGTATAAACATGGAAATATCTAAAGCGCCATCTCTACAAACATGGAAATATCTACACCGCCATCTGTATAAACATGGAAATATCTACACTGCCATCTGTATAAAGATGGAATTATTTACACCGCCATCTGTATAAACATGGAAATATCTACACCGCTATCTTATAAATATGGAAATATCTACACCGCTCTCGCTATTAACATGGAAATATCTACAAAGCCGTCTGTACAAACATGGAATTCACTACACCGCCATCTGTATAAACATGGAAATATCTTCACTGCCATCTGTATAAACATGGAAATATCTACACCACCATCTGTATCAACATGCAAATATCTACACCGCAATCTGTATAAATATGGACTTATCTACACCGCTATCTCTAGAAACATCATAATATATACACCGCTATCTGTATAAACATGGAAATATCTACACTGCTATCTCTATAAACATTGAAATACCTACACCGCCATTTGTATAAACATGGAAATATCTTCACAATCATCAGTATAAACATGGAAATATCAACACCAACATCTGTATAAACATGGAAATATCTACACTGCCATCTGTGTAAAGATGGAAATATAGACACCGCTATATATGTAAACTTGGAGATATCTACACTGCTATCTGTATAAACATGGAAATATCTACAATGCTATCTGTGTAAACATGGAAATATCTACACCGCCAGCTGGATGAACAATGAAATATCTACACCGCTATCTCTGTAAACATGGAAATATCTACACCGCCATCTGTATATACTTCGAGATATCTACACCGCTATCTGTATAAACATGGAAATATCTCCACTGCTCTCTGTATAAACATGGAAGTATCTTCACAGTCGTCTTTATAAACATGGAAATATCTACACCACCATCGGTATAAACATGGAAATATCTACACTGCCTTCTGTATAAACATGGAAATATGTACACAGCAATCTGTATAAACGTAGCAATATCTACACCACTATCTGTATAAACATGGAAATACCTACACCACTATCCCTGTAAACATGGAAATATCAACACCTTTATCTGTATAAACATGGAAATATCTACACTGCTATCTGTATAAATATGGAAATAACTACACCGCTATCTCTATAAACATGGAAAAACATACACTGCTATATCTATCAACATGGAAATATCTACACTGCCATCTCTATAAACATGGAAATCTCTACACCGCTATCTGAATAAGAATGGAAATATCTACACCGCTATCTGTATGAACATGGAAATATCTACACTGCTATCTGTATGAACATGGTAATATCTACCACACTATGTGTATAAACATGGAAATATCTACACCGCTGTCTGTGTAAACATGGAAATAACTCCACCGCTACCTGTATAAACATCGAAACATCTACACCGCTATCGTTATAATCATCAAAATATCTCCACCGCTATCTGTAAAAACATTGAAATATTTACAATGCTATATGTGTAAACATGCAAATATGAAAACAACTATCTGTGTAAAGATGGAAATATATACACCACTATCTGTGTAAAGATAGAAATATCTTCACCGCAATCTGTGCAAAGATGGAAATATCTACACAGTTATCTCTGAAAACATGGAAATATCTACACTGCTATCTGTATAAATATGGAAATATCTACACCGCCATCTGTGTAAACATGGAAATAACTACATCGCCATCTGTATAAACATGGAAATATCTACACTGCTATCTGTATAAACATGGAAATATCTGCACTGCTATCTGTATAAAAATGGAAATATCTACACCGCTATCTGTGTAAACATGGAAATATCTACACCGCTATCTGTATAAACATGGAAATATCTACACCGCTATGTGTATAAACGTGGAAATATCTACACTGCCATCTGTGTAAACATGGAAATAGCTACACTGCAATCTCTGTATACATGGAAATATCTATACGGCCATCTGTATAAACATGGAATGATCTCCAGAGCTATCTCTATAAACATGGAAATATCTACACCACTATCTGTATAAACATGGAAATAACAACACCAATATCTGTATAAACATGGAAATATCTACAGCGCTATCTTTATAAACATTGAAATATCTACATCGCTATCTGTATAAACATGGAAATATCTCCACCGCTATCTGTAGAAACATGGAAATATCTACATCGCTATCTGTATAAACCTGGAAATAAGTACAAAGCTATCTCTATAAACATCGAAATATCTACACTGCCATCTGCATAAACATCTAAATATCTACACCGCCATCTGTAAACATGGAAATAACTACACCGCCATCTCTATGACCATGGAAATAGCAGCACCGCCATCTATATAATTATGGAATTATCCACACCGATATCTGTATAAAAATGGAAATATCTACACCGCCAACTATAAAAACATGGAAATATCTAGACAGTCATCTGTATAAACTTGGAAATATCTTCACCTCCATCATTATAAACATGGAAATACCTACACCGCCATCTCTATAAACATGGAATTACCTACACAGCTCTCTGTATAAACCTGGAAATATCTACACCGCTATCCCTATAAACATGGAAATATCTATACCGCTATCTGTATAAACATGGAAATATCTACATCGCTATCTGCATAAACATGGAAATATCTCCACCGCTATCTGTATAAACATGGAAATATCTAAAACGCAATCTGCGTAAACATGCAAATATCTACACAGCTATCTGTAAACATGGAAATATCTACACCGCAATGTGAGCAAAGATGGAAATATCTACACCGCTATCTGTGTAAACATGGAAATATCTATGCCGCTATCTGTATGAATATGGAAATAGCTACAACACCATCTGTATAAACATGGAAATAACTACACCGCCATCTGTATAAACATGGAAATATCTACACCACAATCTGTATAAACATGGAAATAACTCCACCGCTATCTGTACAAATATGGAAATATCTACACCGCTATCTGCATAAACATGAAAATATCTACACCGCAATCTGTATAAACATGGAAATACCTACACTGCTATCTGTATAAACATGGAAATATCTACACCGCTATCTGTGTAAAGATGGAAATATCTACACCGCAGTCTGTATAAAAATGGAAATACCTACACCGCTATCTGTATAAACATGGAAATATCTACACCGCTCTCTGTACAAATATGGAAATATCTACACCGCTATCTGTACAAACATAGAAATATCTACACTGCTATCTGTATAAACATGGAACAACCAACACCGCTATCTGTATAAACAGGGATATAACTACACTGCCATCTGTATAAACATGGAAATATCTACACAGCCATCTCTATATACATGGAAATATCTACACCCCTATCTGTAGAAACATGGAAATATCTACATCGCTATCTGTATGAACATGGAAATATCTCCACCGCTCTCTGTATAAATATGGAAATATCTACAATGCTATCTGTGTAAACATGCAAATATCTACACCGATATCTGTGTAAAGATGGAAATATCTACACCGCAATCTGTGCAAAGATGGAAATATCTACACCGCTATCTGTATAAATATGGAAATATCTACATCGCTATCTCCATAAACATGGAAATATATTCAACGCTATCTGTATAAAGATGGAAATATCTACATCACTATCTCCATAAACATGGAAATATCTTCACCGCTATCTGTATATACATGGAAATATCTTCACCGCTATCTTTATAAACATGTAAACATCTACACCGCCATCTTTATAAACATGGAAATATCTACACTGCTATCTGTATAAACATGGAAATATCTACATCGCTATCTAAATAAACATGGAAATATCTCAACCGCTATCTGTATAAACATGGAAATATCTACAGTGTTATCTCTGTAAACATGCAAATATGTACACAGCTATCTGTTTAAAGATGGAAATATCTACACCGCTATCTGTGCAAAGATGGAAATATCTACACCGCTATCTCTGTAAACATGGAAATATCTACACCGCTATCTGTATAAACATGGAAACATCTACACCGCCATCTGTATAAACATGGAAATATCTACAACGCCATCAGTATAAACATGGAAATATCTACACCGCCATCTGTATGAACATGGAAATATCTACACGGCTATCTGTATAAACATGGAAATGTCTACACCGCTATCTGTATAAACATGGAAATATCTACTCCGCTATCTGTATAAACATTGAAATATCTACACTGCCATCTGTATAAATATGGAAATAAATAAACAGCCATCTCTATATACATGGAAATATCTATAACGTCATCTGTATAAACATGGAAATATCTCCACCGCTATCTGTATAAACATGGAAATATCAACCCCGCTATCTGTATAAACATGGAAATATCTACAGCGCTATCTGTATAAACATTGAAATATCTACATCGCTATCTATATAAACATGGAAATATCTCCACGGCTATCTGTATAAACATGGAGGTATCTACACCGCTATCTCTATAGACCTGGAAATAGCTACATCACTATCACTATAAACATGGAAATATCTACAGCGCCATCTGAATAAACATCTAAATATCTACACCGCCATCTGTATAAACATGGAAATACCTACACCACCATCTGTATAAACATGGAAATATCAACACCGCCATCTGTATAATCATGGATATATCCATACCGCTATGTTTATAATAATGGAAATATCTACACCGCCATGTGTAAAAACATGGAAATACCTAAAAAGTCATCTGTATAAACATGGAAATATCTACACCTCCCTCACTATAAACATGGAAATATCTGCACCTCGTCTCTATAAACATGGAAATACCTACACAGCTATCTGTATAAACATGGAAATAACTACACCGCTATCTGTATAAACATGGAAATATCTACACCGCTATCTGTATAAACATGGAAATATCTACACCGCCATCATTATAAACATGGAAATATCTCCACTGCTATCTGTATAAACATGGAAATATCAACACCGCCATCAGTATAATCATGGAAATATAAACACCGCTATCTGTATAAAAATTAAAATATCTACACAGCCGTATGTAAAAACATGGAAATATCTGCACAGTCATCTTTATAAATATGGAAATATCTACACCTCCATCACTATAATTATTCAAATATCTACAATGCCATCTGTATACACCTGGAAATAACTATAGAGCCATGAGTATAAACATGGAAATATCTACACCGCCATTTCTATAAACATGGAAATACTTACACATCTATCTGTATAAACATGGAAATATCTACACTGCTATCTGTATAAACATGGAAATATCTACACCGCTATCTGTATAAACATGGAAATATCTACAACGCAATCTGTGTAAACATGCAAATATCTACACAGCTATCTGTAAACATGGAAATATCTACACCGCAATGTAAGCAAAGATGGAAATATCTACACCGCTATCTGTGTAAACATGGCAATATCTACACCGCTATGGGTATAAATACGGAAAATCTACACCGCCATCTGTATAAACATGGAAATATCTACACGGCCATTTCCATAAACATGGAAATATCTACACCGCTATTTGTATAAATATGGAAATATCTACATTGCTATCTCTATAAACATGAAAATATCTACACCACTATCTGTGTAAACATGGAAATATCTACACCGCCATCTCTATAAACATAGAAATATCTACACCGCCATCTGAATAAACATGGAAATAACTACACCGCTATCTATATAAACATGGAAATATCTACATCGCTATCTTTATAAACATGGAAATATCTACACCGCTATCTGTATAAACATGGAAATATCTTCAATGCTGTCTGTGTAAACATGCAAATATCTACACAGCTATCTGTGCAAACATGGAAATATCTACACCGCAATCGGTGCAAAGATGGAAATATCTACACCACTATCTCTGTAAGCATGGAAATATCTACGCCGCTATCTGTATGAATATGGAAATACCTACACCATCATCTGTATAAACATGGAAATAACTACACGGCCATCTGTATACACATGGAAATATCTACACCGCCATCTGTATAAACATGGAAACAACTCCACTGCTATCTGTTCAAATCTGGAAATATCTACACCGCTTTCTGTATAAACATGAAAATATCTACACCGCAATCTGTATAAACATGGAAATACCTACACCGCTATCTGAATAAACATGGAAATATCTACACCACTATCTGTGAAAAGATGGAAATATCTACACCGCTGTCTGTATAAACATGGAAATACCTACACGGCTATCTGCATAAAGATGAAAATATCTACACCGCTATCTGTGCAAATATGGAAATATCTACACCGCTATCTGTACAAACATGGAAATATCTACACTGCTTTCTGTATGAACATGGAAAAAAACAACACCGCTATCTGTATAAACATGGAAATAACTACACTGCCATCTGTATAAACATGGAAATATCTACACAGCCATCTCTATATACATGGAAATATCTACACCGCTATCTGTATAAACATGGAAATATCTACATCGCTATCTGTATGAACATGGAAATACCTCCACCGCTATCTGAATAAACATGGAAACATCTACAATGCTATCTGTGTAAACGTGCAAATATCTACACCGATATCTGTGTAAAGATGGAAATATCTACACCGCAATCTGTGCAAAGATGGAAATATCTACACCGCTGTCTGTATAAATATGGAAATATCTACATCGCTATCTCCATAAACATGGAAATATATTCCCCGCTATCTGTATATATATGGAAATATCTACATCGCTATCTCCATAATCACGGAAATATCTTCACCGCTATCTGTATAAACATGGAAATATCTACATCGCTATCTGAATAAACATGGAAATATCTCCACTGCTATCTTTATAAACATGGAAATATCTACAATGATATCTCTGTAAACATGCAAAAATGAACACAGCTATCTGTTTAAAAATGGAAATACCTACACCGCTATCTGTGCAAAGATGGAAATATCTACACCGCTATCTCTGTAAACATGGAAATATCTACACCGCTATCTGTATAAACATGGAAACATCTACACCGCCATCTGTATAAACATGGAAATATCTACAACGCCATCAGTATAAACATGGAAATATCTACACCGCCATCTGTATGAACATGGAAATATCTGCACTGCTATATGTATAAAAATGGAAATATCTACACCGCTATCTGTGTAAACATGGAAATATCTACACCGCTATCTGTATAAACATGGAAATATCTACACCGCTATCTGTATAAACATGGAAATATCTACACTGCCATCTGTATAAATATGGAAATAAATAAACAACAATCTCTATATACATGGAAATATCTATACCGTCATCTGTATAAACATGGAAATATCTCCACCGCTATCTGTATAAACATGGAAATATCAACCCTGCTATCTGTATAAACATGGAAATATCTACAGCGCTCTCTGTATAAACATTGAAATATCTACATCGCTATCTATATAAACATGGAAATATCTCCACCGCTATCTGAATAAACATGGAGGTATCTACACCGCTATGTCTATAGACCTGCAAATAATTACACCACTATCTCTATAAACATGGAAATATGTTCACCGCCATCTCAATAAACATCTAAATATCTACACCGCCATCTGTATATACATGGAAATACCTACACCGCCATCTGTATAAACACGGAAATATCAACACCGCCATGTGTATAATCATGGAAATATCCATACCGCTATGTTTATAATAATGGAAATATCTACACCGCCATGTGTAAAAACACGGAAATACCTACAAAGTCATCTGTATAAACATGGAAATATCTACACCTCCCTCACTATAAGCATGGAAATATCTACACCACCATCTCTATAAACATGGAAATACCTACACAGTTATCTGTATAACCATGGAAATAACTACACCGCTATCTGTATAAACATGGAAATATCTACACCGCTATCTGTATAAACAAGGAAATATCTACACCGCCATCATTATAAACATGGAAATATCTCCACTGCTATCTGTATAAACATGGAAATATCAACACCGACATCAGTATAATCATGGAAATATAAACACCGCTATCTGTATAAAAATGAAAATATCTACACTGCCATCTGTAAAAACATGGAAATATCTACACAGTCATCTGTATAAACATGGAAATATCTACACCTCCATCACTATAAACATTTAAATATCTGCAATGCCATCTGTATACACCTGGAAATATCTATAGAGCCATCAGTATAAACATGGAAATATCTACACCGCCATTTATATAAACATGGAAATACTTACACAGCTATCTGTATAAGCATGGAAATATCTACACTGCTATCTGTATAAACATGGAAATATCTACACCGCTATCTGTATAAAATTGGAAATATTTACATCGCTATGTGCATAAACATGGAATTATCTCCACGACTATGTGAATAAACATGGAAATGTGTACAACGCTATCTGTGTAAACATGCAAATATCTACACAGCTATCTGTAAACATGGAAATAACTACGCCGCTATCTGTGTAAAGGTGGAAATATCTACACCGCAATCTGTGCAAGCATGGAAATATCTACACTACAATATGTGTAAACATGGATACATCTACACCGCTATCTGTATAAACATGTAAAATCTACACCGCTATCTGCATAAACATGGAAATATCTACATGGCCATGTGCATAAACATGGAAATATCTACACCGCTATCTGTATAAATATTGAAATATCTACATCGCTATCTCTATAAACATGGAAATATCTAAACCACTATCAGTATATACATGGAAATATCTACACCGCTATGTCTATAAACATGGAAATATCTACACCGCCATCTGTATATACGCGGAAATATCTACACCGCTATCTGTATAAACATGGAAATATCTACACCGCTATCTGTATAAACATGGAAATGTCTACACTACCATCCGTATAAACATGGAAATATCTACACAGCCATCTCTATATACATGGAAATATCTACAGCGCCATCTGTATAAACATGGAAATATCTCCACCGCTATCTGTATAAACATGGAAATATCTCCACCGCTATGTGTTGAAAGATGGAAATATCTACATCGCTATCTGTAAAAACATGGAACTATCAACACTGCCATCTGTATAATCATGGAAATATCCACACCACTATCTGTATAAACATGGAAATATCTCCACCGCTATCTGTATAAACATGGAAATATCTACACAGCTATCTTTAAAAACATGGAAATATCAACACCGCTATCAGTATAAAGATGGGAATATCTACAGCGCTTTCTGTATAAACATGAAAATATCTACATCGCTATCTGTATAAACATGGAAATATCTCCACCGCTATCTGTATAAACATGCAAATATCTACACCGCTATCTTTATAAACCAGGAAATAACTACAACGCTATCTCTATAAACATGGAAATATCTACACCGCCATCTGCATAAACATCTAAATATCTACACCGCCATCTGTGTAAACATGGAAATACCTACACCGCCATCTGTATAAACATGGAAATATCTACACTGCCATCTGAATAAACATGGAAATATCTACACCGCTATCTGTATAAACATGGAAATATCTACATTGCTATCTGTATAAACATGGAAATATCTACAATGATAACTGTGTAGACATGCAAATATCTACACAGCTATCTGTGTAAAGACGGAAATATCTACACCGCTATCTGTGTAAAGATGGAAATATATACAACGCAATCTGTATAAACCTGGAAATATCTACAACGCCATCTGTATAAACATGAAAATAACTACACTGCCATCTGTATAAACATGGAAATATATACTCCGCCATCTGTACAAGCATGGAAATATCTAAACCGCTATCAGTGTAAATATGGAAATATCTACACCACTGTCTGCATAAACATGGAAATATCTATACCGCTATCTGTATAAACATGGAAATATCTACACAGCCATCTGTATAAACATGAAAATATCTACAAAGCCATCTCTATAAACATGGAAATATCTACACCGCCATCTGTATAAACATGGAAACCTCTCCACCGCTATCTGTATAAACATGGAAATATCTACACCGACATCTGTATAAACATGGAAATATCTGCATCGCTATCTGTATAAACGTGGAAATATCACCACCGCAATCTGTATAAACATGGAAATATCTACACCGCAATCTGTATAAACCTGGAAATAACTACACCGCAATCTCTTTAAACATAGAAATATCTACACCGCCATTTGCATAAACATCTAGATATCTAGAGTGCCATATGTATAAACATGGAAATACCAACACCGCCATCTGTATAAACATGGAAATATTAACACCGCCATCTGTATAATCATGGAAATACCATCTGTATAAGCATGGAAATATCTACACCGCAATCTGTATAAACATGGAAATATATACATCGCTATCTGTATAAACATGGAAATATATCCACCGCTATCTGTATAAACATGGAAATATCTACAACGCTATCAGTGTAAACATGCAAATATTTACACAGCTATCTCTGTAAACATGGAAATCTCTACAGCGATATGTGTGTAAGGATGGAAATATCTACACCGCAATCTGTGCAAAAATGGAAATATCTACACAGCCATCTGTATAAATATGGAAATATCTACATCACTATCTCTATAAACATGGAAATATCTACACCACTATTTGTATAAACATGGAAATATCTACACCACTATCTCTAGAAACATGGAAATATCTACACTGCCATCTGTATAAACATGGAAATATCTACACCGCTATCTGCATAAACATGGAAATATCTACATCACTGTCTGTATAAACATGGAAATATCTCCACCACTATCTGTATAAACATGGAAATATCTACAATGCTATTTGTTTAAACATGCAAATATCTACACAGCTATCTGTGTAAAGATGGAAATATTTACACCGCTATCTGTGAAAAGATCGAAATATCTACACCGCAATCTGTGCAATGATGGAAATAACCACACCGCGATCTCTGTAAACATGGAAATATCTACACCGCTATCTGTATAAACATGTAGATATCTACACCGCCATCTGTATAGACATGGAAATAACTGCACCGCCATCTGTATAAACATGGAAATATCAACACCGTCATCTGCATAAACATGGAAATATCTACACCGCTACCTGTATAAACATGGAAATATCTACACCCCTATCGGTATAAACATGGAAATATCTACACTGCTATCTGTAAAAACATGGAAATAACTACATTGCCATCTGTATAAACATGGAAATGTCTACACAGCCATCTCTATATACATGGAAATATCTACAGCGCCATGTGTACAAACATGGAAATATCTCCACCGCAATCTGTATAAACATGGAAATACCTCCACACATATCTGTATAAACATGGAAATATCTACACCCCTATCTGTATAAACATGCAAATATCTACACTGCTATCTATATAAACATGGAAACATCAACATCGGTATCTGTATAAACATGGAAATATCTACAGCGCTCTCTTTATAAACATGGAAATATCTCCACCGCTATCTGTATAAACATGGAAATATCTAAAACGCTATCTCTATAAACATGGAAATATCTTCACCGCCATTTGTAAAAACATGGAAATATCTACACAGTCATCTGTATAAACATGGAAATATCTACACCTCCATCAGTACAAACATGGAAATATCTACAATGACATCTGTATACACATGGAGATATCTACAGAGCCATCAGTATAAACATGGAAATATCTCCACCGCCATCTCTATAAACATGGAAATACCTACACAGCTATATGTATAAACATGGAAATATCTACACCGCTATCTGTATAAACATGGAAATATCTACATTGCTATCTGCATAAACATGGAAATATCTCCACCGATATCTGTATAAACATGGAAATATCTACATCGCTATCTGTGTAAACATGCAAATATCTACACAGCTATCTGTAAACATGGAAATGCCTACACTGCTATCTGTGTAAAGATGGAAATATCTACACCGCAATGTGCATAAACTTCTAAATAACTACACTGCCATCTGCATAAACATGGAAATAACTACACTGCCATCTCTAGAAACATGGAAATATCTACACCGCCATCTTTAAAAACATGGAAATATCTACACAGACATCTGTATAAACCTGGAAATATCTACACCTCCATCAGTATAAACATGCAAATATCTACAAAGCCATCTGTATACACATGGAAATATCTACAGAGCCATCTGTCTAAACATGGAAATATCTACACCGCTATCTGTATAAACATGGCAATATCTACATCGCTATCTGTATAAACATGTAAATATCTCCACCGCTATCTGTATAAACATGGAAATATCTACAATGATATCTGTGTAAACATGGAAATATCTACACAGCTATGTGTGTAAAGATGGAAATATCTACACGGCAATCGGTGCAAAGATGGAAATATCTACACCGCTATCTCTGTAAACATGGAAATATGTACACCGCTATCAGTATAAACTTGGAAATATCTACACCACCATCTGTATAAATATGTAAATAACTACACCGCCATCTGTATAAACATGGAAATATCTACACCGCCATCTGTATAAACATGGAAATATCTACCCCGCTATCTGTACAAATATGGAAATATCTACACAGCTATTTGTATAAACATGGAAATATCTACACCGTTATCTTTATAAACATGGAAAATCTACATCGCTATCTGTATAAACATGGAAATATGTCCATCGCTATCTTTTTAAATATGGAAATATCTACACCGCTATCTGTTTAAACCTGGAAATAGAAACACCGCTATCTGTATAAACGTGGAAATACCTACAGCGCTATCTGTATAAACATGGAAATATCTCCACCGCTATCTGCATAAACATGGAAATAACAACTCCGCCATCTGTATAATCATGGAAATATCCACACCGTTATCTATATAAAAATGGAAATATCTACAGTGCCATTTGTAAAAACAAGGTAATATCTACACAGTCATCTGTATAAACATGGAAATATCTACACCTCCATCAGTATAAACATGGAAATATCTACACCTCCATCAGTATAAACATGGAAATATCTGCAATGCCATCTGTATATACACGGAAATATCTACAGAGCCGTCAGTATAAACCTGGTAATATCTACACCGACATCTCTATAAACATGGAAATACCTACACAGCTATCTGTATAAACATGGAATTATCTACACCGCTCTCTGTATAAACATGGAAATATCTACATCGCTATCTGCATAAATATGGAAATATTTACAACGCTATCTGTGTAAACATGCAAATATCTACACAGCTATCTGTAAACATGGAAATATCTACTCCTCAATATGTGTAAAGATGGAAATATCTACACCGCAATCTGTGCAAAGATGGAAATATCTACACCGCTATCTGTGTAAACATGGAAATATCTACACGACTATCTGCATAAACATGGAAATATCTACACTGCTATGACTATATACATGGAAATATTTACATCGTCATCTGTATAAACATGGGCATATCTACAACGCTATCTGTATAAACATGGAAATATCTCCACAGCTATCTGTATAAACATAGAAATATCTACAGCGCTATCTGTATAAACATGGAAATATCTACACTGCCATCTGTATAAACATGGAAATATCTATGAAGCCATCTGTATATACATGGAAATATCTACACCGCAATCGGTATAAACATGGGAATATCTCCACCGCTCTCTGTATAAACATGGAACTATCTCCACAGCTATTTGTATAAACTTGGAAATATCTACACCTCTATGTGTAAAAACATGGAAATATCACAACCGCTATCTGTATAAACATGGAAATATCTACAGCGCTATCTGTATAAACATGGAAATATCTACATCGCTATCTGTAAAACATGGAAATATCTCCGCTGCTGTCTTTATAAACATGGAAATATCTACACCGCTATCTGTATAATTCTGGAAATAATTACACAGATATGTCTTTAAAAACATGGAAATATCTACACCGCCATCTGCATAAACATCTAAATATCCACACCGCCATCTGTACAAACATGGAAATACATACACCGCCATATGTATAAACATGGAAATATCAACACCGCCATCTGTATAATCGTGGAAATATGCACACCACTATCTGTATAAAAATGGAAATATCTACACCGCTGTCTGTATAAAAATGGAAATATCTACACCGCCATCTGTAAAAACATGGAAATATCTACACAGTCATCTGTAGAAACAAGGAAATATCTACACCTCCATCAATATATACCTGGAAATATCTACAATGCCATCTCTATAAACATGGAAATATCTACAGAGCCATCAGTGTAAACATGGAATTATCTACACTGCCATCTCTACAAACATGGAAACCATTACACAGCTATCTATATAAACTTGGAAATATCGACACCGCTCTCTGTGTAAACATGGAAATATCTACACCGCTAGCTGTATAAACATGGAATATCTACACCGCTATCTGTATAAATATGGAAATATCTTCATGGCCATCTGCATATACATGCAAATATCTAGACCGATATCTGTATAAATATGGAAATATCTATATCGCTATCTCTATAAGCATAGAAATATCTACACCAATATCTAAATAAACATGAAAATATCTACACCGCTATCTCTATAAACATGGAAATATCTACAACGCCATCTATATAAACATGGAAATATCTACACCGCTATCTGTATAAACATGTAAATATCTACATCGCTATCTGTACAAACCTGGAAATATCTCCACCGCTATCTGCATAAACATGGAAATATCTACAAAGCTATCTGTGTAAACATGCAAATATCTACACAGCTATCTGTATAAACATGGAAATACCTACACCGATGTCTGTGTAAAGATGGAAATATCTACACCGCAGTCTGTGCAAAGATGGAAATATCTACACAGCTATCTGTAAAAACATGGAAATAACTACATCGCTATCTGTATAAACATGTAAATATCTCCACCGCCATCTGTATATACTTGGAAATATATACAATGCTATCCGTGTAAACATGCAAATATCAGCACAGCTATCTGTGTAAAGATGGAAATATGTACACCGCTATCTGTGTAAAGATGGAAATATCTACAACGCAATCTGTGCAAAGATGGAAATATCTACAACGCTATCTCTGTAAACATGGAAATATCTACACCGCTATCGGTATAAATGTGGCAATACCCACACCGCTATCTGTATAAACATGGAAAACCTACACCGCTATTTGTATAAACATGGAAATATGAACACCGTTATCTGTATAAACATAGAAATTTCAACATCGCTATCTGTATAAACATGGAAATATCTACATCGCTATCTGTATAAAAATGGAAATATCTACAGCGCCATTTGTAAAAACATGGAAATATCTATACAGTCATCTGTATAAACATGGAAATATCTTCACCTCCATGAGTATAAAGATGGAAATATCTACAATGCCATCTGTATACACATGGAAATATCTACAGAGCCGTCAGTATAAACATGGAAATATCTATACCGCCATCTCTATAAACCTAAAAATACCTACACAGCTATCTGTATAAAAATGGAAATATCTACACAGCTATCTGTATAAACATGGAAATATCTACACCGCTATCTGTATAAACATGGAATTATATACATTGCTATCTGCATAAACAAGGAAATATCTCCACTGCTATCTGTATAAACATGGAAATATCTACAATGCTATCTGTGTAAACATGCAAATATCTACAGAGCTATCCGTAAACATGGAAATGTCTACACCCCTATCTGTGTAAAGATGGAAATATCTACACCCCAATCTGTGCAGAGATGGAAATATGTACACCGCTATCTGTGTAAGCATGGAAATATGTAAACCGCTGTCTGTATGAACATGGAAAATCTACACCGCTATCTGTATAAACAGGGAAATATCTACACGGCCATCTGCATAAACTTGGAAATATCTACACCGCTATCTGTATAAATATGGAAATATCTACATCACAATCTCTATAAACATGGAAATATCTACACCACTATCTGTATAAACATGGAAATATCTACACCGCTATGTCTATAAACATGGAAATATCTATACCGCAATCTGTATAAACATGGAAATATCTACACCGCTATCTGTAAACATGGAAATATCTACATCGCTATCTGTATAAACATGGAAATATCTCCACCACTCTCTGTATAAACATGGAAATATCTACACCGCTATCTGTATAAACATGGAAATATCTCCACTGCCATCTGTATGAACATGGAAAAATCTACACAGCCGTCTCTATATACATGGAAATATCTACACCGCCACCTGTAAACATGGAAATATCTCCACCACTATCTGTATAAACATGGAAATATCTACACCGCTATCTGTATAAACATGGAAATATCTACACCGCTCTCTGTATAAAGATGGAAATATCAACACCGTTATCTGTGTAAACATGGAAATATCTACACGGCCATTTGCATAAACATCTAAATATATACATAGCCATCTCTATAAACATGGAAATACCTACACCGCCATCAGTATGAACATGGAAATATCAACACCGCCATATGTATAATCATGGAAATATCTACACTGCTATCTGTATTAAAATGGAAATATGGACACGGCCATCTGTAAAAACATGGAAAGAACTACACAGTCATCTGTATACACATGGAAATATCTACAGAGACATCAGTATACACATGGAAATATCTACACCGCCATCTCTATAAACATAGAAATACCTACACAGTCATCTGTATACACATGGAAATATCTACAGAGACATCAGTATACACATGGAAATATCTACACCGCCATCTCTATAAACATGGAAATACCTGCAGAGCTATGTGTATAAACATGTAAATGTCTACACCGCTATCTCTATAAACATGGAGATATCTACACCGCTATATGTATAAACATGGAAATATCTACATTGCTATCTGAATAAACATGGAAATATCTCCACGGCTATCTGTATAAACATGGAAATACCTACAACGCCATCTGTGTAAACATGCAAATATATACAAAGGTATCTGTAAACCTGGAAATATCTACACCGCTATCTGTGTAAAGATTCAACTATCTACACCGCAATCTGTGCAAAGATGGAAATATCTACACCGCTATCTGTGTAAACATGGAAATATCTGCACCGCTATCTGTATAAACATGGAAAATCTACACTGCTATCTGTATAAACATGGAAATATCTGCACGGCCATCTGCATAAACATGGAAATATCTACACCGATATCTGTATTAATATGGAAATATCTACATAGCTATCTCTATAAACATGGAAATATCTACACCACTGTCTGTATAAACATAGAAATATCTACACCGCTGTCTGTATAAACATGGAAATATCCACACCGCCATCTGTATAAACATGGAAATATCTACACCGCTATCTGTGTAAACATGCAAATATCTACACAGCTATCTGTGTAAACATGGAAATATCTACACTGATATCTGTGCAAAGATGGAAATATCTACACCGCAGTCTGTGCAAATATGGGAATATCTACACCGCTATCTGTATAAATATGGAAATATCTACAATGCTATCTGTGTAAACTTGCAACTAACTACACAGCTGTGTGTGTAAAGATGGAAATATCTACACCGCTATCTGTGTTAAGATAGAAATATCTACACCGCAATCTGTGCAACAATGGAAATATCTACACCGCTATCTCTGTAAACATGGAATTATCTACACCGCTATCGTATAAACACGGAAATATCTACACCGCTATCTGTATAAAGATGGAAATATGTATACCAGTATCTCTAGAAACATGGAAATATCTTCACCGCCATCTGTATAATGATGGAAATATCTACACCGCTATCTGTATAAACATGGAAATATCTACATCGCTATCTGTATAAACATGGAAATATCTACAATGCTATCTGTGTAAACATGCAAAAATCTACACAGCTATCTGTGTAAAGATGGAAATATCTACACCGCTATCTGTGTAAAGATGGAAATAACTACCCCGCAATGTGTGCAAAGATGCAAATATCTACACCGCTATCTCTGTAAACATGGAAATATCTACAGCGCTATCTGTATACACATGTAAATATCTATACCGCCATCTCTATAAACAAGGAAATAACTGTACTGCCATCTGTATAAACATGGAAATATCTACACCGCCATCTGTATAAACATGGAAATATCTCCACCGCTATCTGTATAAACATGGAAATATCTGCACCGGTATCTGTAAAAACATGGAAATAACAACACCGCTATCTGTATAAACATGGAAATATGTACAGCGCTATCTGTATAAACATGGAAATATCTACACTGCTATCTGTGTAAACATGGAAATATCTACATTGCTATCTGCATAAACATGGAAATATCTACACCGCCATCTGCATAAACATGGAAATATCTACACCGCTATCTGTATAAACATGGAAATATCTACACCGCTATCTCTATAAACATGGAAATATCTACAATGCAATCTGTATAAACATGGAAATATCTACACCACTATCTGTATAAACATGCAAATATCTATATCGCTATCTGTATAAACATGGAAATATCTACACCACTATCTGTATAAACGTGGAAATATCTACATCGGTATCTGTGTAAACATGCAAATATCTACACAGCTATCTGCGTAAACATGGAAATATCTACACCGATATCTGTGTAAAGATGGGAATATCTACACCGCAATCTGTGCGAAGATGGAAATATCTACACCGCTATCTGTACAAATATGGAAATATCTACATCGCAGTCTCTATAAACATGGAAATATCTACACAACCATCAGTATAAACATGGAAATATCTACACCGCTATCTCTATAAACATGGAAATATCTACAACGCCATCTGTATAAACATGGAAATATCAACACCGCTATCTGTATAAACTTGGAAATATCTACATCGCTATCTGTATAAACATAGAAATATCTTCACCGCTATCTGTATAAACATGGATATATCTACAATGCTATCTATGTAAACATAGAAATATCTACACCGATATGTGTGTTAAGTTGGAAATATCTACACCGCAATCTGTGCAAAGATGGAAATACCTACACCGCTATCTGTATAATTATGGAAATATCTACATCACTATCTCTATAAACATGGAAATATCTACACCACTATCTGTATAAACACGGAAATATCTACACCTCTATCTCTAGAAACTTGGAAATATCTACACCGCCATCTATATAAACTTGGAAATAACTACATCGCCGTCTGTATAAACATGGAAATATCTTCACCGCTATCTGTATAAACATGGAAATATGTACATCACTATCTGTATAAACATGGAAATATCTACACCGCTATCTGTATAAACATGGAAATATCTACACTACCTTCTGTATAAACATGGAAATATCTACACAGCCATCTCTATATACATGGAAATATCTACACCGCCAACTGCATAAACATGGAAATATCTACACCGCTATCTGTACAAACATGGAAATATCTACATCGCTATCTGTATAAACATGGAAATATCTGCACCGATATCTGTATAACCAGGGAAATATCTACACTGCCACCTGTACAAACATGGAAATATCTACAAAGCCATCTCTATATACATGGAAATATCTACACTGCCATCTGTATAAACATGGGAATATCTCCACCGCTATCTGTATAAACATGGAAATATCTCCACAGATATCTGTATAAACATGGAACTATCCCCACCGCTATCTGTATAAACATGGAAATATCTACATCACTATCTCTATAAACGTGGAAATATCTACACCACTATCTGTATAAACAGGGAAATATCTACACCGCCATTTGCATAAACATCTAAATATCTACACCGCCATCTGTATAAACATGGAAATATCTACAGTGCCATCTGTATACACCTGGAAATATCTACAGAGCCATCTGTATAACCATGGAAATATCTACTCCGCTATCTGTATAAACATGGAAATATCTACATCGCTATCTGTATTAACATGGAAATATCTGCACCGCTATCTGTATAAACATGGAAATATGTACATTGCTATCTGTATAAACATGGAAATATCTCCAGCGCTATCTGTATAAACATGGAAATATATAAAATGCTACCTGTGTAAACATGCAAATATCTACAAAGCTATCTGTGTAAAGATGGAAATATCTACACCGCAATCGGTGCAAATATGGAAATAATTACACCGCTATGTCTGTAAACATGGAAATATCTACACCGCTATCTGTATAAACATGGAAATATCTACACTGCCATCTATATAAACATGGAAATATCTACACAGTCATCTCTATATACATGGAAATATCTACACCGCCATCTGTATGAACATGGAAATATCTCCACCGCTATCTGTATAAACATGGAAATATCTCCACCGCTATCTGTATAAACATGGAAATATCTACACCGCTATGTGTAAAAACATGGAAATAACAACACCGCTATCTGTATAAACATGGAAATATCTACAGCGCTATCTGTATAAACATGGAAATATCTACACCGCTATCTGTATAAACATTGAAATATCTACACGGACATCTGCATAAACATGGAAATATCTACACCGCTATCTGTATAAATATGGAAATATCTACATCGCAATCTCTGTAAACCTGGAAATATCTACACCACTATCTGTATAAACATGGAAATATCTACACCGCTATCTTTATAAACATGGAAATATCTACAACGCAATCTGTATAAACATGGAAATATCTACACCACTATCTGTATAAACATGCAAATTCTACATCGCTATCTGTATAAACATAGAAATATCTCCACCGCTATCTGTATAAACATGGAAATATCTACACAGCTATCTGTGTAAACATGCAAATATCTACACAGCTACCTACGCAAACATAGAAATATCTACACCGATATGTGTGTTAAGTTGGAAATATCTACAGCACAATCTGTACAAAGATGGAAATATCTAGACCGCTATCTGTACAATTATGGAAATATCTACATCACTATCTCTATAAACATGGAAATATCTACCCCACTATCTGTATAAACATGGAAATATCTACATCACTATCTCTAGAAACATGGAAATATCTACACCGCCATCTATATAAAGTTGGAAATAACTACATCACCATCTGTAGAAACATGGAAATATCTACATCGCTCTCTGTATAAACATGGAAATATCTCCAACGCTATCTGTATAAATATGGAAGTATATTCACAGTCCTCTGTATAAACATGGAAATATCTACACCACCATCTGTATAAACATGGAAATATCTACACTGCCTTCTTTATAGACATGGAAATATGGACACAGCCCTCTGTATAAACGTGGCACTATCTACACCGCTGTCTGTATAAACATGGAAATATCTTCACCACTAACCCTGTAAACATGGAAATATCAACACCGTTCTCTGTATAAACATGGAAATATCTACACCGCTATCTGTATAAACATGGAAATAACTGCACCGCTATCATTATAAACATGGAAATACCTACACCGCTACCTCTATAAACATGGAAATATCTACACCACCATCTCTATAAACACGGAAATATCTACACCGCCATCTGCATAAACATGGAAATTTATAAACCGCCATGTGTGTAAACATGGAAATATCTACACAGGTATCTCTCTAAACATGGAAATATCTACAAAGCCATCTGTATAAACATGGAAATATCTATACCGCTTTCTGAATAAACATGGAAATATCTACTCCGCCATCTGCATAAACATAGAAATATCTACACCCCCATCTGTATAAGCATGGAAATATCTACACCGCCATCTATAAAAAGATGCAAATATCTACACCGCCATCTGTATAAACATGGAAATATCTCCACCGCTATCTGTATAAACATGGAAATATCTCTACCGCTACCTGTATAAACATGGAAATTTCTACAACGCTCTCTGTATAAACATGGAAATATCTACACCGCTAACTTTATTAACATGGAAATATCTACACTGCTATCTGTATAAACATGGAAATATCTGTATCTGTATCGGTATAAACATGGAAATATCTCCACAGCTATCTGTATAAACATGGAAATATCTACACAGCCATCTGTATAAACATGGAAATATCTACACTGCTATCTGAATATACATGGAAATATCTACAATGACACCTGAATAAACATGGAAATATCTACACTGAAATCTGTTTAAACAGGGAAATATCTACACTGCCATCTCTATGAACATGGAAATATCTACACCGCCATCTGTATGAACATGGAAATATCTACACCGCCATCTCTATAAACATGGAAATAACTACACCGCCATCTGTATGAAGTTGGAAATATCTACTACGCCGTCTGTATAAACATGGAATTCTCTACACCGCTATCTTTGTAAACATGGAAATATCTACACAGCCGTCTGTAGAAACATGCAAATATCTACACCGTTATCTGTATAAATATGGAAATATCTACACCGCTTTCTCTAGAAACATGGAAATATCTACTCCGCTATCTGTATAAACATGGAAATATCTACTCTGCTATCCCTGTAAATATTGAAATATCTACACTGCCTTCTGTATAAACATGGAAATATCTTCACAGTCATCTGTATAAATATGTAAATATCTACACCACCATCTGTATAAACTTGGAAATATGTACATTGCTATCTGTATAAACATGGAAATATATACACAGCCATCTGTATAAATGCAGCAATATCTACACCGCTATCTATATAAACATGGAAATATCTACACCGCTATCTATATAAACATGGAAATTTCCACACCGCCATCTCTATAAACAAGGAAATATCTACACTGCCATCTGTATAAACATGGAAATATGTACACAGCCATCTGTATAAACATAGCTATATCTACACTGCTATCTGTATAAGCATAGAAATACCTACACCGCTACCTGTAAACATGGAAATATCTACACCACTATCCCTGTAAACATGGAAATATCTACACCGTTGTCTGTATAAACATGGAAATACCTACACCGATAACTTTATAAACATGGAAATACCTACACCGCTATCACTATAAACATGAAAATAACTACACCGCTATCTCTATAAACATGGAAATATCTACACCGCCATCTCTATTAACATGGAAAGGCATACACGGCCATCTGCATAAACATGTAAATATCTACACTGCCATGTGAATAAACATGGAAATATCTACACTTCTATCTGTATAAACATGGAAATATCGACACCGCTATCTGTATAAACATGGAAATATCTACAATGCTATCTCTGTAAACATGTAAATATCTACACCGTTATATGTATAAAGATGGAAATATCTACCCCGCTATCTGTATAAAAATGGAAATATCTCCACAGCTATCTGTATAGACATGGAAATAGATTCACAGTCATCTGTATAAAAATGGAAATATCTACACCACCTTCTGTCTAAACATGGAAATATCTACAGTGCCATCTGTATAAACATCAAATATATTCACAGCCATCTGTATTAACGTAGCAATATTTACACCGCTATCTCTATAGACATGGAAATACCTACAATGCTATCTGTATAAACATGGAAATATCTACAACACTATCCCTGTAAACATGGAAATATCAACACCGTTATCTGTATAAAAATGGAAATATTTACACCGCTATCTTTATAAACATGGAAATATCTTCACTGCTATCTCTATAAACATAGAAATACCTAAACCGCTATCTCTATAAACATGGAAATATCTACACCGCCATCTCTATAAACATGGAAATATCTACACCATCATCTGCATAAACGTGGAAATATGTACACCGCCATGTGCATAAACATGGAAATATCTACACAGCTATCTCTATAAACATGGAAATATCTACACAGCCATCTGTATAAACATGGAAATATCTACACCACCATCTGAATAAACATGGAAATAACTACACCGCCATCTGCATAAACATGGAAATATCTACACTGCCATCTATATAAAGATGGAAATATCTACAGCGCTATCTGTATAAACATTGAAATATCTACATGGCTATCTGTATAAACATGTATATACCTCCACCGCTATCTGTATAAACATGGAAATATCTACACCGCTGTCTGTATAGACCTGGAAATAAATACACCACTATCTCTATAAACATGGAAATATCTACACCACCATATGCATAAACATCTAAGTATCTACACCGCCATCAGTATAAACATGGAAATACCTACACCGCCATCTGTATAAACACGGAAATATCGACACCGCCATCTGTATAATCATGGAAATATCCATACCGCTATCTTTATAAAAATGGAGATATCTACAACGCCATCTGTAAAAACATGGAAATACCTACAAAGTCATCTGTATAAACATGGAAATATCTACACCTCCACCACTATAAACATGGAAATATCTACACCATCATCTCTATAAACATGGAAATAACTACACAGCTATCTGTAAACATGGAAATGTGTACACCGCTATCTGTGTAAAGATGGAAATATCTACACCGCAATCAGCATAAACATCTAAATATCTACACCGCCATCTGTATAAACATGGAATTACCTACACCGCCAACTGTAGAAACATGGAAATATCAACACCGCCATCTGTATAATCATGGAAATATCCACACAGCTACCTGAATAAAAATGGAAATATCTACACCGCCATTTGTAAAAACATGGAAATATCTACATAGTCATCTCTAGAAACATGGAAATATCTACACCTCCATCAGTATAAACATGGAAATACCTACAATGCCATCTGTATAAACATGGAAATATCTACAGAGCCATCAGTATAAACATGGAAATATGTACACCACCATCTCTGTAAACATGGAAATAATTACACAGCTATCTTTATAAACATGGAAATATCTACACCGCTATCAGTATATACCTGGAAATTTCTACACAGCTATCTGTATAAACATGGAAATATCTACATCCCTATCTGTATAAACATGGAAATATCTCCACCGCTATCTGTATAAACATGGAAATATCTACATCGCTATCTGTATAAACATGGAAATATCTACACCGTTATCTGTATAAATATGGAAATATCTACACTACCATCTGTATAAACATGGAAAAATCTACACAGCCATCTCTATATACACGGAAATATCTACACCGCCATCTGTATAAACATGGAAATATCTCCATCGCTATCTGTATAAACACGGAAATATCTCCACGGCTATCTGTATAAACATGGAAATATCTACAGCACTATCTGTATAAATATGGAAATATCTAGATCATTATCTCTATAAACATGGAAATATCTACACCGCTATCTGTATAAAGATGGAAATATGTATACCACTATCTCTAGAAACATGGAAATATCTTCACCGCCATCTGTATAATGATGGAAATATCTACACCGCTATCTGTATAAACATGGAAATATCTACATCGCTATCTGTATAAACATGGAAATATGTACAATGCTATCTGTGTAAACATGCAAATATCTACACAGCTATCTGTGTAAAGATGGAAATATCTACACCGCTATCTGTGTAAAGATGGAAATAACTACCCCGCAATGTGTGCAAAGATGCAAATATCTACACCGCTATCTCTGTAAACATGGAAATATCTACAGCGCTATCTGTATACACATGTAAATATCTATACCGCCATCTCTATAAACAAGGAAATAACTGTACTGCCATCTGTATAAACATGGAAATATCTACACCGCCATCTGTATAAACATGGAAATATCTACACCGATATCTGTATAAATATGGAAATATCTACACCGCTATCTTTATAAACATGGAAGTATCTACAGCGCTATCTGTATAAACATGGAAAATCTACACCGCTATCTGTATATACATGGTAATATCTACACGGCCATCTGCATAAACATGGCAATATCTACACCGCTATCTGTATAAATATGGAAATATCTACATCGCTATCTCTATAAACATGGAAATATCCACACCACTCTCTGTATAAACATGGAAATATCTACACCGCAATCTCTATAAACACAGAAATATCTACACCGCCATCTTTATAAAAATGGAAATATCTACACCGTTATCTGTATAAACATGGAAATATCTACATCGCTATGTGTATAAACATGGAAATATCTCCTCCGCTATCTGTATAAACATGGAAATATATACAAAGCTATCTGTGTAAACATGCAAATATCTACACAGCTATCTGTGTAAAGATGGAAATATCTACACAGTAATCTTGGCAAAGATGGAAATATCTACACCGATATCTCTGTAAACATGGAAATGTCTACACCGCTATCTGTAAAAACATGGAAATATCTACACCGCTATCTGTATAAACTTGGAAATAACTACACCGCCATCTGTATAAACATGGAAATATCTACACCGTCATCTGAATAAACATGGAAATATCTAAACCGCTATCTGTACAAATATGGAAATATCTACACCGCTATCTGTATAAACCTGGAAATATCTACACCGCAATCTTTATAAACATGGAATTACCTTCACCGCTATCTGTATAAAAATGGAAAAATCTACACTGCGATCTGTATAAACATGGAAATATCTAAACAGCCATCTCTATATACATGGAAATATCTACACCGCCATCTGTTTAAACATGGAAATACCTCCACCGCTCTCTGTATAAACATGGAAATATCTCCACTGCTATCTGTATAAATATGGAAATATCTACACTGCTATTTGTAGAAACATAGAAATATCAACACCGTTGTCTGCATAAACATGGAAATATCTACTGCGCTATCTGTATAAACATGGAAATATCCACACCGCTATCTGAATAAACCTGGATATATCTACACGGCCTTCTGCATAAACATGGAAATATCTACACTGCTATCGGTACAAATATGGAAATATCAACATCGCAATCTCTATTAAGATGGAAATATCGACACCACTATCAGTATAAACATGGAAATATATACACCGCTATGTCTATAAACATGGAAATATCTACAACGCCATCTGTATAAACATGGAAATATCAACACCGCTATCTGTATAAACATGGAAATATCTACATCGCTATCTGTATAAACATAGAAATATCTCCACCACTATCTGTATAAACATGGAAATATTTACACCGCTATCTGTGTAAACATGCAAATATCTACATAGCTATCTATGTAAACAAGGAAATATCTACACCGATATGTGTGTAAAGGTGGAAATATCTACACCGCAATCTGTGCAAAGATGGAAATATCTACACCGCTATCTGTATAAATATGGAAATATCTACATCACTATCTCTATAAACATGGAAATATCTACACCACTATCTGTATAAACATGGAAATATCTACACCACTATCTGTATAAACATGGAAATATCTACACCGCCATTTGCATAAACATCTAAATATCTACAGCGCCATCTGTATAAACATGGAAATAACTGCACCGCCATCTGTATAAACATGGAAATATCAACACCGCCATTTGTATAATGATGGAATTAGCCACACCGCTATCTGTATAAAAATGGAAATATCTACACCGCCATCTGTAGAAACATGGAAATATCTACACAGTCATCTGTATAAACATGGAAATACCTACACATCCATCAGTGTATACATTTAAATATCTACAATGCCTTCTGTATACACACGGAAATATCTACAGAGCCATCAGTATAAACATTGAAATATCTCCACCGCCATCTCTATAAACATGGAAATACCTACACAGCTATCTGTATAAACATGGAAATATCTGCACCGCTATCTGTATAAACATGGAAATATCTACACCGCTATCTGTATAAACATGGAAATATCTACATTGCTATCTGCATAAACATGGAAATATCTCCACTGCTATCTGTGTAAACATGGAAATATCTACAACGATATCTGTGTAAACAGGCAAATATATACACACCTATCTGTAAACATGGAAATGTCTACACGGCTATCTGTGTAAAGATGGAAATATGTACACCGCAATCTCCATAAAGATCTAAATATCGACACTGCCATTTGTATAAACATGGAAATACCTACACCGCCATCTGTAGAAACATGGAAATATCAACAACACCATCTGTATAATCATGGAAACATCCACTCCGCTATCTGAATAAAAATGGAAATATCTACACCGCCATCTGTAAAAACATGGAAATATCTACACAGTCATCTGTATAAACATGGAAATATCTACACCTCCATCAGTATAAACATGGAAATGTGTACAATGCCATCTGTGTACACATGGAAATATCTACGGAGCCATCTGTATAAACATGGGAATAACTACTCCGCTATGTGTATAAACATGGAAATATCTACATCGCTATCTGTATTAACATGGAAATATGTCCACTGCTATCTGTTTAAACATGGAAATATCTACAATGCTAACTGTGTAAGCATGCAAATATCTACACAGCTATCTGTGTAAAGTTGGAAATATCTACACTGCAATCGGTGCAAAGATGGAAATATCTACACCGCTATCTCTGTAAACATGGAAATATCTACACCGCTATCTGTATAAGCATGGAAATACCTACACCGCCATCTGTATAAACATGGAAATAACTACACCGCCATCTGTATAAGCATGGAAATATCTGCATCGCCATCTGTATAAACATGGAAATATCTACACTGCTATCTGTTCAAATATGGAAATATCTACACCGCTATGTGTATAAACATGGAAAATCTACACCACTATCTGTAGAAACATGGAAATATCTACACGGCCATCTGCATAAACATGGAAATATCTACACCGATATCTGTATAAATATGGAAATATCTACATCGCTATCTCTATAAACATGGAAATATTCACACCACTATCTGTATAAACATGGAAATAACTACACCGCTATCTCTTTAAACGTAGAAATATCTACACCGCCATCTGCATAAACACGGAAACATCTACACCGCTATCTGTATAAACATGGAAATATGTACATCGCTATCTGTATAAACATGGAAATATCTACACCGCTATCTGTATAAACATGGAAATATCTACACGGCCGTCTGCATAAACATGAAAATATCTACACTGCTATCGGTACAAATATGGAAATATCTACATCGAAATCTCTATAAACATGGAAATATCTACACCACTATCAGTATAATCATGGAAATATATACACCGCTGTCTCTATAAACATGGAAATATCTACAACGCCATCTGTATAAACATGGAAATATCAACACCGCTATCTGTATAAACATGGAAATATCTACATCGCTATCTGTATAAACATAGAAATATCTCCACCGCTATCTGTATAAACATGGAATTATCTACACCGCTATCTGTGTAAACATGCAAATATCTACATAGCTATCTATGTAAACAAGGAAATATCTACACCGATATGTGTGTAAAGATGGAAATATCTACACCGCAATCTGTGCAAAGATGGAAATATCTACACCGCTATCTGTATAAATATGGAAATATCTACATCACTATCTATATAAACATGGAAATATCTACACCACAATCTATATAAACATGGAAATATCTACACCACTATCTCTAGAAACATGGAAATATCTACACCACCATCTGTATAAACTTGGAAGTAACTACATCGCCGTCTGTATAAAGATGGAAATATCTTCACCGCTATCTGTATAAACATGGAAATATCTACATCGCTATCTTTATAAACATGGAAATATCTACACTGCTATCTGTATAAACATGGAAATATCTACACTACCATCTGTATAAACATGGAAATATCTACACAGCCATCTCTATATACATGGAAATATCTACACCACTATCTGTATAAACATGGAAATATCTACATTGCTATCTGCATAAACATGGAAATATCTACAACTTTATCTACATAAACATGCAAATGTCTACACAGCTATCTGTAAACATGGAAATGTTTACACGGCTATCTGTGTAAAGATGGAAATATGTACACCGCAATCTGCATAAAGATCTAAATATCGACACTGCCATTTGTATAAACAGGGAAATACCTACACCGCCATCTGTAGAAACATGGAAATATCAACACCACCATCTGTATAATCATGGAAATATCCACACCGCTATCTGAAGAAAAATGGAAATATCTACACCGCCATCTGTAAAAACATGGAAATATCTACAAAGTCATCTGCATAAACATGGAAATACCTACACCTCCATCAGTGTAAACATGGAAATGTCTACAATGCCATCTGTGTTAACATGGAAATATCGGCAGAGCCATCTGTAAAACATGGAAATACCTACTCCGCTATCTGTATAAACATGGAAATATCTACCTCGCTATCTGTATTAACATGGAAATATCTCCACCGCTATCTGTATAAACATGTAAATATCTACAATGCTATCTGTGTAAACATGGAAATATCTGCACAGCAATCTGTGTAAAGTTGGATATATCTACACTGCAATCGGTGCAAAGATGGAAATATATACACAGCTATCTCTGTAAACATGGAAATAACTACACCGCTATCTGTATAAGCATGGAAATATCTACACCGCCATCTGTATAAACATGGAAATAACTATACCGCCATCAGTATAAACATGGAAATATCTGCACCGCCATCTGTATAAACATGGAAATATCTACAATGCTATCTGTACAAATATGGAAATATCTACACCGCTATCTGTATAAACATGGAAAATCTACACCACTATCTGTAGAAACATGGAAATATCTACACGGCCATCTGCATAAACATGGAAATATCTACACCGATATCTGTATAAATATGGAAATATCTACATCGCTGTCACTATAAACATGGAAATATCCACACCACTATCTGTATAAACATGGAAATAACTACACCGCTATCTCTTTAAACATAGAAATATCTACACCACCATCTGTATAAACATGGAAATATCTACACCGCTATCTGTATAAACATGGAAATATATACATCGCTATCTGTATAAACATGGAAATATCTCCAGCGCTATCTGTATAAACATGGAAATATACAAAATGCTACCTGTGTAAACATGCAAATATTTACAAAGCTATCGGTGTAAAGATGGAAATTTCTACACCGCAATCGGTGCAAATATGGAAATATTTACACCGCTATCTCTGTAAACATGGAAATATCTACAACGCTATCTGTATAAACATGGAAATATCTACACCGCCATCTTTATAAACTTGGAAATATCTACACCGCTATCTGTACAAATATGCAAATATCTACAACGCTATCTGTATAAATATGGAAATATCTACACCGCTATCTGTATAAACATGGAACTACCTGCAACGCTATCTGTATAAACATGGAAATATCTACACTGCCATCTGTATAAACATGGAAATACCTTCACAGTCATCTCTATATACATGGAAATATCTACACCGCCATCTGTATAAACATGGAAATATCTCCACCGCTATCTGTATAAACATGGAAATATCTACACCGGTATCTGTAAAAACATGGAAATAACAACACCGCTATCTGTATAAACATGGAAATATCTACAGCGCTATCTGTATAAACATGGAAATATCTACACCGCTATCTGTGTAAACATGGAAATATCTACACTGCTATTTGCATAAACATGGAAATATCTACACCGCCATCTGCATAAACATGGAAATATCTACACCGCTATCTGTATAAACATGGAAATATCTACACCGCTATCTCTATAAACATGGAAATATCTACAATGCAATCTGTATAAACATGGAAATATCTACACCACTATCTGTATAAACATGCAAATATCTATATCGCTATCTGTATAAACATGGAAATATCTACACCACTATCTGTATAAACGTGGAAATATCTACATCGGTAACTGTGTAAACATGCAAATATCTACACAGCTATCTGCGTAAACATGGAAATATCTACACCGATATCTGTGTAAAGATGGGAATATCTACACCGCAATCTGTGCGAAGATGAAAATATCTACACCGCTATCTGTACAAATATGGAAATATCTACATCGCAGTCTCTATAAACATGGAAATATCTACACAACCATCAGTATAAACATGGAAATATCAACACCGCTATCTGTATAAACTTGGAAATATCTACATCGCTATCTGTATTAACATAGAAATATCTTCACCGCTATCTGTATAAACATGGATATATCTACAATGCTATCTATGTAAACAGAGAAATATCTACACCGATATGTGTGTTAAGTTGGAAATATCTACACCGCAATCTGTGCAAAGATGGAAATACCTACACCGCTATCTGTATAATTATGGAAATATCTACATCACTATCTCTATAAACATGGAAATACCTAAACCGCTATCTCTATAAACACGGAAATATCTACACCGCCATCTCTATAAACATGGAAATATCTACAACGCAATCTGTATAAACATGGAAATATCTACACCACTATCTGTATAAACATGCAAATTCTACATCGCTATCTGTATAAACATAGAAATATCTCCACCGCTATCTGTATAAACATGGAAATATATACACAGCTATCTGTGTAAACATGCAAATATCTACACAGCTACCTACGTAAACATAGAAATATCTACACCGATATGTGTGTTAAGTTGGAAATATCTACAGCACAATCTGTGCAAAGATGGAAATATCTAGACCGCTATCTGTACAATTATGGAAATATCTACATCACTATCTCTATAAACATGGAAATATCTACCCCACTATCTGTATAAACATGGAAATATCTACATCACTATCTCTAGAAACATGGAAATATGTACACCACCATCTATATAAACTTGGAAATAACTACATCACCATCTGTAGAAACATGGAAATATCTACATCGCTCTCTGTATAAACATGGAAAAATCTACACCGCTATCTGTATAAACATGGAAATATCTCCACCGATATCTGTATAAACATGGAAATACATACAATGCTATTTGTGTAAAGATGGATATATCTACACCGCGATCGTTGCAAAGATGGAAATATCTACACCGCTATCTCTGTAAACATCGAAATATCTACACCGCTATCTGTATAAACTAGGAAATAACTACACCGCCATCTGTATAAACATGGAAATTTCTACACCGCCATCTGTATAAATATGGAAATACCTACACCGCTATGTGTATAAACATGGAAATATCTACACTGCCATCTGTATCAACATGGAAATATCTAGAAAGCCATCTCTACAAACATGGAAATATCTACACCGTCATCTGTATAAACATGGAAATGTCTCCACCGCTATGTGTATAAACATGGAAATATCTCCACCGCTACCTGTATAAACATGGAAATATCTACACCGCTATTTGTTGAAACATGGAAATATCAACAACGCTATCTGTTTAAACATGGAAATATCTACAGCACTATCTGTATAAACATGGAAATATCTACACGGCAATCTGCATAAACATGGAAATATCTACACCGCTATCTCTATAAATATGGTAATATCTACATCGCTATCTCTATAAACATGGAAACATCCACAGCAATATCTGTATAAACATGGAAATATCTACACCGCAATCTCTATAAACATAGAAATATCTACAACGCCATCTGTACAAACATGGAAATCTCTACACCGCTATCTGTATATACATTGAAATATCTATATCGCTATGTGTATAAACATGGAAATATCTCCACCAGTATCTGTATCAACATGGAAATATCTACACCGCAATCAGAAAAATCATGGAAATATCAACACCGCTATCTGTATAAACAAGGAAATATCTACAGCGCTATCTCTATAAACATGGAAATAACTACACCGCCATCTGCATAAACATCTAAATATCTACACCTCCATCTGTATAAACATGGAAATATCCACACCGCTATCTGTATAAAAATGGAAATATCTACACCACCATCTGTATAAACATGGAAATATCAACAGAGCCATCAGTATAAACATGGAAATATCTACACCGCCATCTCGGTAATAATGGAAATAATTACACAGCTATCTTTATAAACATGGAAATATCTACACCGCTATCAGTATAAACACGGAAATATCTACACAGCTATCTGTATAAACATGGAAATATCTCCACCGCTATGTGTATAAAATTGGAAATATCTACAACGCTGTCTGTGTAACCATGCAAATATCTACACAGCTATCTGTAAACATGGAAATATCTATGCCACTATATGTGTAAAGATGGAAATATCTACACCGCTATCTGTATAAACATGAAAATATCTACATCGCTATCTGTATAAACATGGAAATATCTCCAGCGCTATCTGTATAAACATGGAAAATCTACACCGCTATCTGTATAAACATGGAAATATCTACAAGGCCATGTGCATAAACAAGGAAATATCTAAACCGCTATCTGTATAAATATGGAAATATCTACATCGCAATCTGTATAAACATGGAAATATCTACACCACTATCTGCATAAACATGGAAATATCTACACCGCTATCTCTATAAACATGGAAATAACTACAACGACATCTGTATAAACATGGAAATATCTACACCGCTATCTGTATAAACATGGAAATATCTACATCGCTATCTGTATAAACAAGGAAATATCTCCACCGCTATCTGTATAAACATGGAAATATCTACAACGCTGTCTGTGTAAACATGCAAATATCAACAGAGCTATCTGGGTTAACATGGAAATATCTACACCGATATCTGTGTAAAGATGGAAATATCTGCACGGCAATCTGGGCAAAGATGGAAATATCTACACCGCTATATGTATAAATATGGAAATATCTACATCACTATCTCTAGAAACATGGAAATATCTACACCACTATCTGTATAAACTTGGAAATATCTGCACCACTATCTCTGGAAACATTGAAATATCTACACCGACGTCTGTTTAAACATGGAAGTTTCTACACCGCTATCTGTATAAACATGGAAATATCTACATGGATATCTGTATAAACATGGAAATATCTCCACCGCTATCTGTATAAACATGGAAATATCTACATCGCTATCTTTATAAACATGGAAATATCTACACCGCTATCTGTGTAAACATGGAAATATCTACACTACCATCTGTATAAACATGGAAATATCTACACAGCCATCTCTGTATACATGGAAATATCTACACCGCCATCTGTATAAACATGGAAATATCTCCACCGCTATCTGTATAAACACGGAAATATCTCCAGCGCTATCTGTATAAACCTGGAAATAACTACACAGCTATCTGTATAAATATGGAAATATCTACATCACTATCTCCATAAACATGGAAATGTCTACACCGCTATCTGTATAAACATGGAAATATGTACACCATTATCTCTAGAATAATGGAAATATCTACTCCGCCATCTGTATAAAAATGGAAATATCTACACCGCTATCTATATAAACATGGAAATATTTACATCGCTATCTGTAAAAACATGGAAATATCTACACAGTCATCTGTAGAAACATGGAAATATCTACACCTCCATCAGTATAAACATGAAATATCTACAATGCCATGTGTATAGACATGGAAATATCTACAGAGCCATCAGTATAAACATGGAAATATCTACACGGCCATCTCTGTAAACGTGGAAATAATTACACAGCTATCTTTATAAACATGGAAATATCTACACCACTATCATTATAAACATGGAAATATCTACACAGCTATCTGTATAAACATGGAAATATCTACATCGCTATCTGCATAAACATGGAAATATCTCCACCGCTATCTGTATAAAATTGGAAATATCTACAACGCTATCTGTGTAAACATGCAAATATCTACACAGCTATCTGTAAACATGGAAATATCTACACTGCTATCTGTGTAAAGATGGAAATATCTACACCAATATCTGTATAAACATGGAAATATCTACACTGCTATCTGTATAAATATGGAAATATCTACATCGCAATCTCTATAAACATGGAAATACCTACACCACTATCTGTATAAACATGGAAATATATACACTGCTATCTCTATAAACATGGAAATATCTACAACGCCATCTGTATAAACATGGAAATATCTACACCGCTATCTGTATAAACATGGAAATATCTACATCGCTATCTGTATAAACATGGAAATATCTCCACCGATATCTGTATAAACATGGAAATATCTACAACGCTATCTGTGTAAACATGCAAATATCTACACAGCTATCTGGTAAACATGGAAATATCTACACCGATATCTGTGTAATGATGGAAAACTCTACACCGCAATCTGGGAAAGATGGAAATATCTACACCGCTATATGTATAAATATTTAAATATCTACATCACTATCTCTATAAACATGGAAATATCTACACCGTGATCTGTATAAACTTGGAGATATCTACACCACTATCTCTAGAAACATGGAAATATCTACATCGCCGTATGTATAAACATGGAAATATCTACATCGCTATCTGTATAAACATGGAAATTTCTCCACCGCTATCTGTATAAACATGGAAATATCTACACCGCTATCTGTTTAAACATGGAAATATCGACACCGCAATCTCTATAGACATAGAAATATCTACACCGCCATCTGTATAAACATGCAAATATCTACACCGCTATCTGTATAAAGATGGAAAAATGTACATCGCTATGTGTATAAACATGGAAATGTCTCCACCGATATCTGTATAAACATGGAAATATATACAATGCTATCTGTGTAAACATCCAAATATCTACACAGCTATCTGTGTAAAGATGGAAATAACTACACCGCAATTGTTGCAAAGATGGAAATATCTACACCGCTATCTGTGTAAACATGGAAATATCTACACCGCTCTTTATATAAACTTGGAAATAACTACACCGCCATCTGTATAAACCTGGAAATATCTACACCGCCATCTGCATAGACATGGAACTACCTACAACGCTACCTGTATAAACATGGAAATATCTACACTGCCATCTGTATAAACATGGAAATATCTAAAAAGCCATCTCTATATGCATGGAAATATCTACACCGCCATCTGTATAAACATGGAAATGTCTCCACCACTATGTGTATAAACATGGAAATATCTCCACAGCTATCTGTATAAACATGGAAATATCTACACCGCTATCTGTATAAACATGGAAATATCTACACTGCCATTTGTATAAACATGGAAATATCTACACAGCCATCTCTATATACATGGAAATATCTACAACGCCATCTGTATAAACATGGAAATATCTCCATCACTATCTGTGTAAACATGGAAATATCTACACTAACATCTGTATAAACATGGAAATATCCACACCACTATCTGTATAAACATGGAAATATCTACATCGCTATCTGTATAAACATGGAAATATCTCCACCGCTATCTGTATAAACATGGAAATATCTACAATGCTATCTGTGTAAACATGCAAATCTCTAAACAGCTATCAGTGTAAACATGGAAATATCTATACCGATATCTGTGTAAAGATGTAAATTTCTACACCGCAATCTGTGCAAAGATGGAAATATCTACACCACTATCTGTATAAATATGGAAATATCTACATCGCTATCTCTATAAACATGGAAATACCTTCACCGCGATCTGTATAAACGTGGAAATATCTTCACCGCTATCTTTATAAACATGGAAATATCTACACCGCCATCTGTATAAACATGGAAATATCTACACCGCTATCTGTATAAACATGGAAATATCTACATCGCTATCTGTATAAACATGAAAATATCTCCACCGCTATCTGTATAAACATGAAAATATCTACAATGCTATCTGTGTAAACATGCAAATATGTACGCAGCTATCTGTGTAAATATGGAAATATCTACACAGCTATCTTTGTAAAGATGGAAATATCGACACCGCAATCTGTGCAAAATGGAATTATCTACACCGCTATTTCTGTAAACATGGAAATATCTCAACCGCTATCTGTATAACCGTGGAAACGTCTAAACCGCCATATGTATAAACATGGAAATAACTACAACGCCATCTGTATAAACATGGAAATATCTACACCGCCATCTGTATAAACATGGCAATATGTGCACTGCTATCTGTATAAACATGGAACTATCTACACTGCCATCTGTATAAACATGGAAATAAATACACAGCCATCTCTATATACATGGAAATATCTATACCGCCATCTGTATAAACATGGAACTATCTCCACCGCTATCTGTATAAACATGGAAATATCAACACCGCTATCTGTATAAAGTTGGAAATATCTACAGTGCTATCTGTATAAACATTAAAATATCTACACCGCTATCTGTATAAACATGGAATTATCTACACCGCTCTCTGTATAAACATTGAAATATCTACATCGCTATCTGCATAAATATGGAAATATTTACAACGCTATCTGTGTAAACATGCAAATATCTACACAGCTATCTGTAAACATGGAAATATCTACTCCTCAATATGTGTAAAGATGGAAATATCTACACCGCAATCTGTGCAAAGATGGAAATATCTACACCGCTATCTGTGTAAACATGGAAATATCTACACCACTATCTGCATAAACATGGAGATATCTACACTGCTATGTCTATATACATGGAAATATTTATATCGTCATCTGTATAAACATCGATATATCTACAACGCTATCTGTATAAACATGGAAATATCTCCACAGCTATCTGTATAAACATAGAAATATCTACACCGCTATCTGTATTAACATGGAAATATCTTCACTGCCATCTGTATAAACATGGAAATATCTATGAAGCCATCTGTATATACATGGAAATATCTACACCGCAATCGGTATAAACATGGGAATATCTCCACCGCTCTCTGTATAAACATGGAACTATCTCCACAGCTATTTGTATAAACTTGGAAATATCTACACCACTATGTGTAAAAACATGGAAATATCACAACCGCTATCTGTATAAACATGGAAATATCTACAGCGCTATCTGTATAAACATGGAAATATCTTCATCGCTATCTGTAAAACATGGAAATATCTCCGCTGCTGTCTTTATAAACATGGAAATATCTACACCGCTATCTGTATAATTCTGGAAATAATTACACAGATATCTCTTTAAAAACATGGAAATATCTACACCGCCATCTGCATAAACATCTAAATATCCACACCGCCATCTCTAAAAACATGGAAATACATACACCGCCATATGTATAAACATGGAAATATCAACACCACCATCTGTATAATCGTGGAAATATGCACACCACTATCTGTATAAAAATGGAAATATCTACACCGCTGTCTGTATATAAATGGAAATATCTACACCGCCATCTGTAAAAACATGGAAATATCTACACAGTGATCTGTTGAAACAAGGAAATATCTACACCTCCATCAGTATATACCTAGAAATATCTACAATGCCATCTCTATAAACATGGAAATATCTACAGAGCCATCAGTGTAAACATGGAATTATCTACACTGCCATCTCTACAAACATGGAAACCATTACACAGCTATCTATATAAACTTGGAAATATCGACACCGCTATCTGTATAAACATGGAAATATCTACACCGCTATCTGTATAAACATGGAAAATCTACACCGCTATCTGTATAAACATGGAAATATCTTCACGGCCATCTGCATATACATGCAAATATCTAGACCGATATCTGTATAAATATGGAAATATCTATATCGCTATCTCTATAAGCATGGAAATATCTACACCACTATCTAAATAAACATGGAAATATCTACACCGCTATCTCTATAAACATGGAAATATCTACAACGCCATCTGTATAAACATGGAAATATCTACACCGCTATCTGTATAAACATGTAAATATCTACATCGCTATCTGTACAAACCTGGAAATATCTCCACCGCTATCTGCATAAACATGGAAATATCTACAAAGCTATCTGTGTAAACATGCAAATATCTACACAGCTATCTGTATAAACATGGAAATATCTACACCGATATCTGTGTAAAGATGGAAATATCCACACCGCAGTCTGTGCAAAGATGGAAATATCTACACAGCTATCTGTAAAAACATGGAAATAACTACATCGCTATCTGTATAAACATGTAAATATCTCCACCGCTATCTGTATATACTTGGAAATATATACAATGCTATCTGTGTAAACATGCAAATATCTGCACAGCTATCTGTGTAAAGATGGAAATATGTACACCGCTCTCTGTGTAAAGATGGAAATATCTACAACGCAATCTGTGCAAAGATGGAAATATCTACAACGCTATCTCTGTAAACATGGAAATATCTGCACCGCTATCGGTATAAATGTGGCAATACCCACACCGCTATCTGTATAAACATGGAAAACCTACACCGCTATTTGTATAAACATGGAAATATGAACACCGTTATCTGTATAAACATAGAAATTTCAACATCGCTATCTGTATAAACATGGAAATATCTACATCGCTATCTGTATAAAAATGGAAATATCTACACCGCCATTTGTAAAAACATGGAAATATCTATACAGTCATCTGTATAAACATGGAAATATCTTCACCTCCATGAGTATAAAGATGGAAATATCTACAATGCCATCTGTATACACATGGAAATATCTACAGAGCCGTCAGTATAAACATGGAAATATCTATACCGCCATCTCTATAAACCTAAAAATACCTACACAGCTATCTGTATAAAAATGGAAATATCTACACAGCTATCTGTATAAACATGGAAATATCTACACCGCTATCTGTATAAACATGGAATTATATACATTGCTATCTGCATAAACAAGGAAATATCTCCACTGCTATCTGTATAAACATGGAAATATCTACAATGCTATCTGTGTAAACATGCAAATATCTACACAGCTATCTGTAAACATGGAAATGTCTACACCCCTATCTGTGTAAAGATGGAAATATCTACACCCCAATCTGTGCAAAGATGGAAATATGTACACCGCTATCTGTGTAAGCATGGAAATATGTAAACCGCTGTCTGTATGAACATGGAAAATCTACACCGCTATCTGTATAAACAGGGAAATATCTACACGGCCATCTGCATAAACTTGGAAATATCTACACCGCTATCTGTATAAATATGGAAATATCTACATCACAACCTCTATAAACATGGAAATATCTACACCACTATCTGTATAAACATGGAAATATCTACACCGCTATGTCTATAAACATGGAAATATCTATACCGCAATCTGTATAAACATGGAAATATCTACACCGCTATCTGTAAACATGGAAATATCTACATCGCTATCTGTATAAACATGGAAATATCTCCACCACTCTCTGTATAATCATGGAAATATCTATACCGCTATCTTTATAAACATGGAAATATCTCCACTGCCATCTGTATAAACATGGAAAAATCTACACAGCCGTCTCTATATATATGGAAATATCTACACCGCCACCTGTAAACATGGAAATATCTCCACCGCTATCTGTATAAACATGGAAATATCTACACCGCTATCTGTATAAACATGGAAATATCTACACCGCTATCTGTATAAAGATGGAAATATCAACACCGTTATCTGTGTAAACATGGAAATATCTACATTGCCATTTGCATAAAAATCTAAATATATACATAGCCATCTCTATAAACATGGAAATACCTACACCGCCATCAGTATGAACATGGAAATATAAACACCGCCATATGTATAATCATGGAAATATCTACACTGCTATCTGTATTAAAATGGAAATATGGACACGGCCATCTGTAAAAACATGGAAAGAACTACACAGTCATCTGTATACACATGGAAATATCTACAGAGACATCAGTATACACATGGAAATATCTACACCGCCATCTCTATAAACATGGAAATACCTACACAGTCATCTGTATACACATGGAAATATCTACAGAGACATCAGTATACACATGGAAATATCTACACCGCCATCTCTATAAACATGGAAATACCTGCAGAGCTATGAGTATAAACATGTAAATGTCTACACCGCTATCTCTATAAACATGGAGATATCTACACCGCTATATGTATAAACATGGAAATATCTACATTGCTATCTGAATAAACATGGAAATATCTCCACGGCTATCTGTATAAACATGGAAATACCTACAACGCTATCTGTGTAAACATGCAAATATATACAAAGGTATCTGTAAACATGGAAATATCTACACCGCTATCTGTGTAAAGATTCGACTATCTACACCGCAATCTGTGCAAAGATGGAAATATCTACACCGCTATCTGTGTAAACATGGAAATATCTGCACCGCTATCTGTATAAACATGGAAAATCTACACTGCTATCTGTATAAACATGGAAATATCTACACGGCCATCTGCATAAACATGGAAATATCTACACCGCTATCTGTATTAATATGGAAATAACTACATAGCTATCTCTATAAACATGGAAATATCTACACCACTGTCTGTATAAACATAGAAATATCTACACCGCTCTCTGTATAAACATGGAAATATCCACACCGCCATCTGTATAAACATGGAAATATCTACAATGCTATCTGTGTAAACTTGCAACTAACTACACAGCTGTGTGTGTAAAGATGGAAATATCTAAACCGCTATCTGTGTTAAGATAGAAATACCTACACGGCAATCTGTGCAAAGATGGAAATATCTACACCGCTATCTCTGTTAACATGGAATTATCTACACCGCTATCGTATAAACACGGAAATATCTACACCGCCATCTGTATAAACAATGAGATATCTACAACGCTATCTGTGTAAACATGCAAATATCTACACAGCTATCAGTAAACATGGAAATGGCTACACCGCTATCTGTGTAAAGATGGAAATATCTACACTGCAATCTGTGCAAAGATGGAAATATCTACACCGCTATCTGTGTAAACATGGAAATATCTACTCCGCTGTCTGTATAAACATGGAAAATCTACACCGCTATCTGTATAAACAGGGAAATATCTACACAGCCATCTGCATAAACTTGGAAATATCTACACCGCTATCTGTATAAATATGGAAATATCTACATTGCTATCTCTATAAACATAGAAATATCTACACCACTATCTGTATAAACATGGAAATATCTACACCGCTATGTCTATAAACATGGAAATATCTACACAGTCATCTGTATAAACATAAAAATATCTCCACAGCTATCAGTATGAACATGGAAATATCTCCACCGATATCTGTATAAACATGGAAATATCAACAGCACTATCTGTATAAACACAGAAATATCTACAGCGCTATCTGTATAAATATGGAAATATCTACATCGCTATCTCTATAAACATGGAAATATTTCCAGCGCTATCTGTATATATATGGAAATATCTACATCGCTATCTCTATAAACATGGAAATATTTCCACCGCTATCTGTATAAACATGGAAATATCTACACCGTTATCTGTATAAGCCTGGAAATAACTACACCGCTATCTCAACAAACATGGAAATATCTACACCGCCGTCTGCATAAACATCTAAATATCTACAAAGCCATCTGTATAAACACGGAAATACCTACACCGCCCTCTGAATAAACATGGAAATATCCACACCACTATCTGTATAAACATGGAAATATCTACACCGCAATCTCTATAAACACAGAAATATCTACACCGCCATCTGTATAAACATGGAAATATCTACAGTGCCATCTGTATACACATGGAAATATCTACAGAGCCATCTGTATAACCATGGAAATATCTACTCCGCTATCTGTATAAACATGGAAATATCTACATCGCTATCTGTATTAACATGGAAATATCTCCACCGCTATCTGTATAAACATGGAAATATCTACACTGCCATCTGTATAAACATGGAAATATTTACACAGCCATCTCTTTATACATGGGAATATCTACACCGCAATCTGTATAAACATGGAAATATCTATATCGGTATCGGTATAAACATGGAAATATCTACAACGCTATCTGCATGAACATGGAAAGATCTACACCGCCATCTGTATATACATGGAAATATCTACACCACCATCTGTATAAACATGGAAATATCTACACTGCTATCTGTATAAATAAGGAAATATCTACAACTCTGTCTCTATAAACATGGAAATATCTACAACACTATCTGTTTAAACATGGAAATATCTACACCACTATGGAAATATCTACACCGCCATCTGTATAAACATGGAAATATCTACACAGTCATCTGTATAAACATGGAAATAGCTATACCATCATCTGTATAAACATGGAAATAACTTCACCGCCATCTGTGTAAACATGGAAATATCTACACAGCCATCTCTATAAACATGGAAATATCTACACCACCATCTGTATAAACATGGAAATATCTACACCGCCATCTGTATAAATATGGAAATACCTTCACAGATATCTTTAAAAACATGGAAATATCTACACAGCCATCTGTATAAACATGGAAATATCTACACCGCTATGTCTATAAACATGGAAATATCTACAAGGTCATCTGTATAAACATAAAAATATCTCCACAGCTATCTGTATAAACATGGAAATATCTCCACCACTATCTGTATAAACATGGAAATATCAACAGCACTATCTGTATAAACACGGAAATATCTACAGCGCTATCCCTATAAATATGGAAATATCTACATCGCTATCTCTATAAACATGGAAATATTTCCACCGCTATCTGTATAAATATGGAAATATCTACACCGTTTTCTGTATAAACCTGGAAATATCTACACCGCTATCTCAACAAACATGGAAATAACTACACCGCCGTCTGCATAAACATCTAAATATCTACAAAGCCATCTGTATAACCATGGAAATACCTACACCGCCCTCTGAATAAACATGGAAATATCAACATTGCCATCAGTATAGTCATGGAAATATCTACACCGCTATCTGTATAAACATGGAACTCCCTACACCGCTATCTGTATAAACATGGAAATATCTACACTGCCATCTGTATAAACATGGAAATATCTGCACAGCCATCTCTATATCCATGGAAATATCTACACCGCCATTTGAATAAACATGGAAATATCTCCACCGCTATCTTTATAAACATGGAAATATCCACACCACAATCTGTATAAACATGGAAATATCTACACCGCAATCTCTATAAACACAGAAATATCTACACCGCCATTTGTATAAACATGGAAATATCTACAGTGCCATGTGCATACACGTGGAAATATCTACAGAGCCATCTGTATAACCATGGAAATATCTACTCCGCTATCTGTATAAACATGGAAATATGTACATCGCTATCTGTATTAACATGGAAATATCTCCACCGCTATCTGTATAAACATGGAAATATCTACACTGCCATCTGTATAAACATGGAAACATCTACACAGCCATCCTTTATACATGGAAATATCTACACCGCAATCTGTATAAACATGGAAAAATCTACAGCGCTATCTGTAAAAACATGGAAATATCTCCACCGCTATCTGTATAAACATGGAAATATCTACACCGCTATCTGTATAAACATGGAATTATCTACAGCGCTATCTCTATAAACATGGAAATATCTACACGGTCATCTGCATAAACATCTAAATATCTACACGGCCATCTGTATAAACATGGAAATACCTACAACGGTATGTATATAAACATGGAAATATCAACACCGCCTTCTGTATAATCATGGAAATATCCACACCGCTATCTGTATAAAAATGGAAATATCTACACCGCCATCTGTAAAAACATGGAAACATCTACATAGTCATCTCTAGAAACATGGAAATATCTACACCTCCATCAGTGTAAACATGGAAATCTCTACAATGCCACCTGTATAAATATGGAAATATCTACAGAGCCATCAGTATAAACATGGAAATATCTACACCGCCATCTCTGTAAACATGGAAATAATTACACAGCTATCTTTATAAAGCTGGAAATATCTACACTGCTATCAGTATAAACATGGAAATATCTACACAGCTATCTGTATAAACATGGAAATATCTACATCGCTATCTGCATAAATATGGAAATATCTCCACCGCTATCTGTATAAAATTGGAAATATCTGCAACGCTATCTGTGAAAACATGAAAATATCTACACAGCTATCTGTAAACATTGAAATATCTACACCGCCATCTGTTTAAACATAGAAATATCAACACTGCCGTCTGCATCAACATGCAATTATATACAACACTATCTGTATTAACTTGGAAATATCTACACCGCCATCTCTATAAACGTGGAAATATCTCCACTGCTAGCTGAATAAACAAGGAAATATCTACACCGCTATCTGTGTAAAGTTGGAAATATCTACACTGCTATCTTTGTAAACATGGAAATATCTACCCCGCTATCTGTATAAACATGGAAATATCTCCACCGCTATCTGTATAAACATGGAAATATCCACACTGCCATCTGTATAAACATGGAAACATCTACACAGCCATCTCTTTATACATGGAAATATCTACACCGCAATCTGTATAAACATGGAAAAATCTACAGCGCTATCTGTAAAAACATGGAAATATCTCCACCGCTATCTGTATAAACATGGAAATATCTACACCGCTATCTGTAAAATCATGGAAATATCAACACCGCTATCTGTATAAACATGGAATTATCTACAGCGCTATCTCTATAAACATGGAAATATCTACACGGTCATCTGCATAAACATCTAAATATCTACACGGCCATCTGTATAAACATGGAAATACCTACAACGCTATGTATATAAACATGGAAATATCAACACCGCCTTCTGTATAATCATGGAAATATCCACACCGCTATCTGTATAAAAATGGAAATATCTACACCGCCATCTGTAAAAACATGGAAACATCTACCTAGTCATCTCTAGAAACATGGAAGTATCTACACCTCCATCAGTGTAAACATGGAAATCTCTACAATGCCACCTGTATAAACATGGAAATATCTACAGAGCCATCAGTATAAACATGGAAATATCTACACCGCCATCTCTGTAAACATGGAAATAATTACACAGCTATCTTTATAAAGCTGGAAATATCTACACTGCTATCAGCATAAACATGGAAATATCTACACAGCTATCTGTATAAACATGGAAATATCTACATCGCTATCTGCATAAATATGGAAATATCTCCAACGCAATCTGTATAAAATTGGAAATATCTGCAACGCTATCTGTGAAAACATGAAAATATCTACACAGCTATCTCTAAACATGGAAATATCTTCACCGCCATCTGTTTAAACATAGAAATATCAACACTGCCGTCTGCATCAACATGCAATTATATACAACACTATCTGTATTAACTTGGAAATATCTACACCGCCATCTGTATAAACGTGGAAATATCTACACTGCTACCTGAATAAACAAGGAAATATCTACACCGCTATCTGTGTAAAGTTGGAAATATCTACACCGCTATCTTTGTAAACATGGAAATATCTACCCCGCTATGTGTATAAACATGGAAATATCGACACCGCTATCTGTATAAACATGGAAATATCTACAATGCTATCTGTGTAAACATGGAAATATCTACACCTCTATATGTATAAAGATGAAAATAACTACCCCGCTATCTGTATAAACATGGAAATATCTTCACCGCTATCTGTATAAATATGGAAGTATATTCACAGTCCTCTGTATAAACATGGAAATATCTACACCGCCATCTTTATAAACATGGAATTACCTTCACCACTAACCCTGTAAACATGGAAATATCAACACCGTTCTCTGTATAAACATGGAAATATCTACACCGCTATCTGTATAAACATGGAAATAACTGCACCGCTATCATTATAAACATGGAAATAAATACACCGCTACCTCTATAAACATGGAAATATCTACACCACCATCTCTATAAACATGGAAATATCTACACCGCCATCTGCATAGACATGGAAATATATAAACTGCCATGTGTGTAAACATGGAAATATCTACACAGGTATCTCTATAAACATGGAAATATCTACAAAGCCATCTGTATAAACATGGAAATATCTACACCGCTTTCTGAATAAACATGGAAATATCTACTCCGCCATCTGCATAAACATAGAAATATCTACACCCCCATCTGTATAAGCATGGAAATATCTACACCGCCATCTATAAAAAGATGGAAACATCTACACCGCCATCTGTATAAACATGGAAATATCTCCACCGCTATCTGTATAAACATGGAAATATCTCTACCGCTACCTGTATAAACATGGAAATTTCTACAACGCTCTCTGTATAAACATGGAAATATCTACACCGCTAACTTTATTAACATGGAAATATCTACACCGCTATCTGTATAAACATGGAAATATCTGTATCTGTATCGGTATAAACATGGAAATATCTCCACAGCTATCTGTATAAACATGGAAATATCTACACAGCCATCTGTATAAACATGGAAATATCTACACTGCTATCTGAATATACATGGAAATATCTACAATGACACCTGAATAAACATGGAAATATCTACACTGCCATCTGTTTAAACAGGGAAATATCTACACTGCCATCTCTATGAACATGGAAATATCTACACCGCCATCTGTATGAACATGGAAATATCTACACCGCCATCTCTATAAACATGGAAATAACTACACCGCCATCTGTATGAAGTTGGAAATATCTACTACGCCGTCTGTATAAACATGGAATTCTCTACACCGCTATCTTTGTAAACATGGAAATATCTACACAGCCGTCTGTAGAAACATGCAAATATCTACACCGTTATCTGTATAAATATGGAAATATCTACACCGCTTTCTCTAGAAACATGGAAATATCTACTCCGCTATCTGTATAAACATGGAAATATCTACTCTGCTATCCCTGTAAATATTGAAATATCTACACTGCCTTCTGTATAAACATGGAAATATCTTCACAGTCATCTGTATAAATATGTAAATATCTACACCACCATCTGTATAAACATGGAAATATGTACATTGCTATCTGTATAAACATGGAAATATATACACAGCCATCTGTATAAATGCAGCAATATCTACACCGCTATCTATATAAACATGGAAATATCTACACCGCTATCTATATAAACATGGAAATTTCCACACCGCCATCTCTATAAACAAGGAAATATCTACACTGCCATCTGTATAAACATGGAAATATGTACACAGCCATCTGTATAAACATAGCTATATCTACACTGCTATCTGTATAAGCATAGAAATACCTACACCGCTACCTGTAAACATGGAAATATCTACACCACTATCCCTGTAAACATGGAAATATCTACACCGTTGTCTCTATAAACATGGAAATACCTACACCGATAACTTTATAAACATGGAAATACCTACACCGCTATCACTATAAACATGAAAATAACTACACCGCTATCTCTATAAACATGGAAATATCTACACCGCCATCTCTATTAACATGGAAAGGCATACACGGCCATCTGCATAAACATGTAAATATTTACACTGCCATGTGAATAAACATGGAAATATCTACACTTCTATCTGTATAAACATGGAAATATCGACACCGCTATCTGTATAAACATGGAAATATCTACAATGCTATCTCTGTAAACATGTAAATATCTACACCGTTATATGTATAAAGATGGAAATATCTACCCCGCTATCTGTATAAAAATGGAAATATCTCCACAGCTATCTGTATAAACATGGAAATAGATTCACAGTCATCTGTATAAAAATGGAAATATCTACACCACCTTCTGTCTAAACATGGAAATATCTACAGTGCCATCTGTAAAAACATCAAATATATTCACAGCCATCTGTATTAACGTAGAAATATTTACACCGCTATCTCTATAGACATGGAAATAACTACAATGCTATCTGTATAAACATGGAAATATCTACAACACTATCCCTGTAAACATGGAAATATCAACACCGTTATCTGTATAAAAATGGAAATATTTACACCGCTATCTTTATAAACATGGAAATATCTTCACTGCTATCTCTATAAACATAGAAATACCTACACCGCTATCTCTATAAACATGGAAATATCTACACCGCCATCTCTATAAACATGGAAATATCTACACCATCATCTGCATAAACGTGGAAATATATACACCGCCATGTGCATAAACATGGAAATATCTACACAGCTATCTCTATAAACATGGAAATATCTACACAGCCATCTGTATAAACATGGAAATATCTACAACACCATCTGAATAAACATGGAAATATCTACACCGCCATCTGCATAAGCATGGAAATATCTACACTGCCATCTATATAAAGATGGAAATATCTACAGCACTATCTCTATAAACATTGAAATATCTACATGGCTATCTGTATAAACATGTATATACCTCCACCGCTATCTGTATAAACATGGAAATATCTACACCGCTGTCTGTATAGATCTGGAAATAAATACACCACTATCTCTATAAACATGGAAATATCTACACCACCATATGCATAAACATCTAAATAACTACACCGCCATCTGTATAAACATGGAAATACCTACACCACCATCTGTATAAACACGGAAATATCAACACCGCCATCTGTATAATCATGGAAATATCCATACCGCTATCTTTATAAAAATGGAGATATCTACAACGCCATCTGTAAAAACATGGAAATACCTACTAAGTCATCTGTATAAACATGGAAATATCTACACCTCCACCACTATAAACATGGAAATATCTACACCATCATCTCTATAAACATGGAAATAACTACACAGCTATCTGTAAACATGGAAATGTGTACACCGCTATCTGTGTAAAGATGGAAATATCTACACCGCAATCAGCATAAACATCTAAATATCTACACCGCCATCTGTATAAACATGGAATTACCTACACCGCCAACTGTAGAAACATGGAAATATCAACACCGCCATCTGTATAATCATGGAAATATCCACACAGCTACCTGAATAAAAATGGAAATATCTACACCGCCATTTGTAAAAACATGGAAATATCTACATAGTCATCTCTAGAAACATGGAAATATCTACACCTCCATCAGTACAAACATGGAAATACCTACAATGCCATCTGTATAAACATGGAAATATCTACAGAGCCATCAGTATAAACATGGAAATATGTACACCACCATCTCTGTAAACATGGAAATAATTACACAGCTATCTTTATAAACATGGGAATATCTACACCGCTATCAGTATATACCTGGAAATTTCTACACAGCTATCTGTATAAACATGGAAATATCTACATCCCTATCTGTATAAACATGGAAATATCTCCACCGCTATCTGTATAAACATGGAAATATCTACATCGCTATCTGTATAAACATGGAAATATCTACACCGCTATCTGTATAAACATGGAAATAACTACACTACCATCTGTATAAACATGGAAATATCTACACAGCCATCTCTATATACACGGAAATATCTACACCGCCATCTGTATAAACATGGAAATATCTCCATCGCTATCTATATAAACACGGAAATATCTCCACGGCTATCTGTATAAACATGGAAATACTTACAGCACTATCTGTATAAATATGGAAATATCTAGATCATTATCTCTATAAACATGGAAATATCTACACCGCTATCTGTATAAAGATGGAAATATGTATACCAGTATCTCTAGAAACATGGAAATATCTTCACCGCCATCTGTATAATGATGGAAATATCTACACCGCTATCTGTATAAACATGGAAATATCTACATCGCTATCTGTATAAACATGGAAATATCTACAATGCTATTTGTGTAAACATGCAAAAATCTACACAGCTATCTGTGTAAAGATGGAAATATCTACACCGCTATCTGTGTAAAGATGGAAATAACTACCCCGCAATGTGTGCAAAGATGCAAATATCTACACCGCTATCTCTGTAAACATGGAAATATCTACAGCGCTATCTGTATACACATGTAAATATCTATACCGCCATCTCTATAAACAAGGAAATAACTGTACTGCCATCTGTATAAACATGGAAATATCTACACCGCCATCTGTATAAACATGGAAATATCTCCACCGCTATCTGTATAAACATGGAAATATCTGCACCGGTATCTGTAAAAACATGGAAATAACAACACCGCTATCTGTATAAACATGGAAATATGTACAGCGCTATCTGTATAAACATGGAAATATCTACACTGCTATCTGTGTAAACATGGAAATATCTACATTGCTATCTGCATAAACATGGAAATATCTACACCGCCATCTGCATAAACATGGAAATATCTACACCGCTATCTGTATAAACATGGAAATATCTACACCGCTATCTCTATAAACATGGAAATATCTACAATGCAATCTGTATAAACATGGAAATATCTACACCACTATCTGTATAAACATGCAAATATCTATATCGCTATCTGTATAAACATGGAAATACCTACACCGCTATCTGTATAAACGTGGAAATATCTACATCGGTATCTGTGTAAACATGCAAATATCTACACAGCTATCTGCGTAAACATGGAAATATCTACACCGATATCTGTGTAAAGATGGGAATATCTACACCGCAATCTGTGCGAAGATGGAAATATCTACACCGCTATCTGTACAAATATGGAAATATCTACATCGCAGTCTCTATAAACATGGAAATATCTACACAACCATCAGTATAAACATGGAAATATCTACACCGCCATCTCTATAAACATGGAAATATCTACAACGCCATCTGTAGAAACATGGAAATATCAACACCGCTATCTGTATAAACTTGGAAATATCTACATCGCTATCTGTATAAACATAGAAATATCTTCACCGCTATCTGTATAAACATGGATATATCTACAATGCTATCTATGTAAACATAGAAATATCTACACCGATATGTGTAAGTTGGAAATATCTACACCGCAATCTGTGCAAAGATGGAAATACCTACACCGCTATCTGTATAATTATGGAAATATCTACATCACTATCTCTATAAACATGGAAATATCTACACCACTATCTGTATAAACACGGAAATATCTACACCACTATCTCTAGAAACTTGGAAATATCTACACCGCCATCTATATAAACTTGGAAATAACTACATCGCCAACTGTATAAACATGGAAATATCTTCACCGCTATCTGTATAAACATGGAAATATGTACATCACTATCTGTATAAACATGGAAATATCTACACCGCTATCTGTATAAACATGGAAATATCTACACTACCTTCTGTATAAACATGGAAATATCTACACAGCCATCTCTATATACATGGAAATATCTACACCGCCAACTGCATAAACATGGAAATATCTACACCGCTATCTGTACAAACATGGAAATATCTACATCGCTATCTGTATAAACATGGAAATATCTGCACCGATATCTGTATAACCAGGGAAATATCTACACTGCCACCTGTACAAACATGGAAATATCTACAAAGCCATCTCTATATACATGGAAATATCTACACTGCCATCTGTATAAACATGGGAATATCTCCACCGCTATCTGTATAAACATGGAAATATCTCCACAGATATCTGTATAAACATGGAACTATCCCCACCGCTATCTGTATAAACATGGAAATATCTACATCACTATCTCTATAAACGTGGAAATATCTACACCACTATCTGTATAAACAGGGAAATATCTACACCGCCATTTGCATAAACATCTAAATATCTACACCGCCATCTGTATAAACATGGAAATATCTACAGTGCCATCTGTATACACCTGGAAATATCAACAGAGCCATCTGTATAACCATGGAAATATCTACTCCGCTATCTGTATAAACATGGAAATATCTACATCGCTATCTGTATTAACATGGAAATATCTGCACCGCTATCTGTATAAACATGGAAATATGTACATTGCTATCTGTATAAACATGGAAATATCTCCAGCGCTATCTGTATAAACATGGAAATATATAAAATGCTACCTGTGTAAACATGCAAATATCTACAAAGCTATCTGTGTAAAGATGGAAATATCTACACCGCAATCGGTGCAAATATGGAAATAATTACACCGCTATGTCTATGAACATGGAAATATCTACACCGCTATCTGTATAAACATGGAAATATCTACACTGCCATCTATATAAACATGGAAATATCTACACAGTCATCTCTATATACATGGAAATATCTACACCGCCATCTGTATGAACATGGAAATATCTCCACCGCTATCTGTATAAACATGGAAATATCTCCACCGCTATCTGTATAAACATGGAAATATCTACACCGCTATGTGTAAAAACATGGAAATAACAACACCGCTATCTGTATAAACATGGAAATATCTACAGCGCTATCTGTATAAACATGGAAATATCTACACCGCTATCTGTATAAACATTGAAATATCTACACGGACATCTGCATAAACATGGAAATATCTACACCGCTATCTGTATAAATATGGAAATATCTACATCGCAATCTCTGTAAACCTGGAAATATCTACACCACTATCTGTATAAACATGGAAATATCTACACCGCTATCTCTATAAACATGGAAATATCTACAACGCAATCTGTATAAACATGGAAATATCTACACCAGTATCTGTATAAACATGCAAATTCTACATCGCTATCTGTATAAACATAGAAATATCTCCACCGCTATCTGTATAAACATGGAAATATCTACACAGCTATCTGTGTAAACATGCAAATATCTACACAGCTACCTACGTAAACATAGAAATATCTACACCGATATGTGTGTTAAGTTGGAAATATCTACAGCACAATCTGTACAAAGATGGAAATATCTAGACCGCTATCTGTACAATTATGGAAATATCTACATCACTATCTCTATAAACATGGAAATATCTACCCCACTATCTGTATAAACATGGAAATATCTACATCACTATCTCTAGAAACATGGAAATATCTACACCGCCATCTATATAAACTTGGAAATATCTACATCACCATCTGTAGAAACATGGAAATATCTACATCGCTCTCTGTATAAACATGGAAATATCTCCACCGCTATCTGTATAAATATGGAAGTATATTCACAGTCCTCTGTATAAACATGGAAATATCTACACCACCATCTGTATAAACATGGAAATATCTACACTGCCTTCTTTATAGACATGGAAATATGGACACAGCCCTCTGTATAAACGTGGCACTATCTACACCGCTGTCTGTATAAACATGGAAATATCTTCACCACTAACCCTGTAAACATGGAAATATCAACACCGTTCTCTGTATAAACATGGAAATATCTACACCGCTATCTGTATAAACATGGAAATAACTGCACCGCTATCATTATAAACATGGAAATACCTACACCGCTACCTCTATAAACATGGAAATATCTACACCACCATCTCTATAAACACGGAAATATCTACACCGCCATCTGCATAAACATGGAAATATATAAACCGCCATGGGTGTAAACATGGAAATATCTACACAGGTATCTCTATAAACATGGAAATATCTACAAAGCCATCTGTATAAACATGGAAATATCTATACCGCTTTCTGAATAAACATGGAAATATCTACTCCGCCATCTGCATAAACATAGAAATATCTACACCCCCATCTGTATAAGCATGGAAATATCTACACCGCCATCTATAAAAAGATGCAAATATCTACACCGCCATCTGTATAAACATGGAAATATCTCCACCGCTATCTGTATAAACATGGAAATATCTCTACCGCTACCTGTATAAACATGGAAATTTCTACAACGCTCTCTGTATAAACATGGAAATATCTACACCGCTAACTTTATTAACATGGAAATATCTACACTGCTATCTGTATAAACATGGAAATAACTGTATCTGTATCGGTATAAACATGGAAATATCTCCACAGCTATCTGTATAAACATGGAAATATCTACACAGCCATCTGTATAAACATGGAAATATCTACACTGCTATCTGAATATACATGGAAATATCTACAATGACACCTGAATAAACATGGAAATATCTACACTGAAATCTGTTTAAACAGGGAAATATCTACACTGCCATCTCTATGAACATGGAAATATCTACACCGCCATCTGTATGAACATGGAAATATCTACACCGCCATCTCTATAAACATGGAAATAACTACACCGCCATCTGTATGAAGTTGGAAATATCTACTACGCCGTCTGTATAAACATGGAATTCTCTACACCGCTATCTTTGTAAACATGGAAATATCTACACAGCCGTCTGTAGAAACATGCAAATATCTACACCGTTATCTGTATAAATATGGAAATATCTACACCGCTTTCTCTAGAAACATGGAAATATCTACTCCGCTATCTGTATAAACATGGAAATATCTACTCTGTTATCCCTGTAAATATTGAAATATCTACACTGCCTTCTGTATAAACATGGAAATATCTTCACAGTCATCTGTATAAATATGTAAATATCTACACCACCATCTGTATAAACATGGAAATATGTACATTGCTATCTGTATAAACATGGAAATATATACACAGCCATCTGTATAAATGCAGCAATATCTACACCGCTATCTATATAAACATGGAAATATCTACACCGCTATCTATATAAACATGGAAATTTCCACACCGCCATCTCTATAAACAAGGAAATATCTACACTGCCATCTGTATAAACATGGAAATATGTACACAGCCATCTGTATAAACATAGCTATATCTACACTGCTATCTGTATAAGCATAGAAATACCTACACCGCTACCTGTAAACATGGAAATATCTACACCACTATCCCTGTAAACATGGAAATATCTACACCGTTGTCTGTATAAACATGGAAATACCTACACCGATAACTTTATAAACATGGAAATACCTACACCGCTATCACTATAAACATGAAAATAACTACACCGCTATCTCTATAAACATGGAAATATCTACACCGCCATCTCTATTAACATGGAAAGGCATACACGGCCATCTGCATAAACATGTAAATATCTACACTGCCATGTGAATAAACATGGAAATATCTACACTTCTATCTGTATAAACATGGAAATATCGACACCGCTATCTGTATAAACATGGAAATATCTACAATGCTATCTCTGTAAACATGTAAATATCTACACCGTTATATGTATAAAGATGGAAATATCTACCCCGCTATCTGTATAAAAATGGAAATATCTCCACAGCTATCTGTATAGACATGGAAATAGATTCACAGTCATCTGTATAAAAATGGAAATATCTACACCACCTTCTGTCTAAACATGGAAATATCTACAGTGCCATCTGTATAAACATCAAATATATTCACAGCCATCTGTATTAACGTAGCAATATTTACACCGCTATCTCTATAGACATGGAAATACCTACAATGCTATCTGTATAAACATGGAAATATCTACAACACTATCCCTGTAAACATGGAAATATCAACACCGTTATCTGTATAAAAATGGAAATATTTACACCGCTATCTTTATAAACATGGAAATATCTTCACTGCTATCTCTATAAACATAGAAATACCTAAACCGCTATCTCTATAAACATGGAAATATCTACACCGCCATCTCTATAAACATGGAAATATCTACACCATCATCTGCATAAACGTGGAAATATGTACACCGCCATGTGCATAAACATGGAAATATCTACACAGCTATCTCTATAAACATGGAAATATCTACACAGCCATCTGTATAAACATGGAAATATCTACACCACCATCTGAATAAACATGGAAATAACTACACCGCCATCTGCATAAACATGGAAATATCTACACTGCCATCTATATAAAGATGGAAATATCTACAGCGCTATCTGTATAAACATTGAAATATCTACATGGCTATCTGTATAAACATGTATATACCTCCACCGCTATCTGTATAAACATGGAAATATCTACACCGCTGTCTGTATAGACCTGGAAATAAATACACCACTATCTCTATAAACATGGAAATATCTACACCACCATATGCATAAACATCTAAGTATCTACACCGCCATCAGTATAAACATGGAAATACCTACACCGCCATCTGTATAAACACGGAAATATCGACACCGCCATCTGTATAATCATGGAAATATCCATACCGCTATCTTTATAAAAATGGAGATATCTACAACGCCATCTGTAAAAACATGGAAATACCTACAAAGTCATCTGTATAAACATGGAAATATCTACACCTCCACCACTATAAACATGGAAATATCTACACCATCATCTCTATAAACATGGAAATAACTACACAGCTATCTGTAAACATGGAAATGTGTACACCGCTATCTGTGTAAAGATGGAAATATCTACACCGCAATCAGCATAAACATCTAAATATCTACACCGCCATCTGTATAAACATGGAATTACCTACACCGCCAACTGTAGAAACATGGAAATATCAACACCGCCATCTGTATAATCATGGAAATATCCACACAGCTACCTGAATAAAAATGGAAATATCTACACCGCCATCTGTAAAAACATGGAAATATCTACATAGTCATCTCTAGAAACATGGAAATATCTACACCTCCATCAGTATAAACATGGAAATACCTACAATGCCATCTGTATAAACATGGAAATATCTACAGAGCCATCAGTATAAACATGGAAATATGTACACCACCATCTCTGTAAACATGGAAATAATTACACAGCTATCTTTATAAACATGGAAATATCTACACCGCTATCAGTATATACCTGGAAATTTCTACACAGCTATCTGTATAAACATGGAAATATCTACATCCCTATCTGTATAAACATGGAAATATCTCCACCGCTATCTGTATAAACATGGAAATATCTACATCGCTATCTGTATAAACATGGAAATATCTACACCGTTATCTGTATAAATATGGAAATATCTACACTACCATCTGTATAAACATGGAAATATCTACACAGCCATCTCTATATACACGGAAATATCTACACCGCCATCTGTATAAACATGGAAATATCTCCATCGCTATCTGTATAAACACGGAAATATCTCCACGGCTATCTGTATAAACATGGAAATATCTACAGCACTATCTGTATAAATATGGAAATATCTAGATCATTATCTCTATAAACATGGAAATATCTACACCGCTATCTGTATAAAGATGGAAATATGTATACCACTATCTCTAGAAACATGGAAATATCTTCACCGCCATCTGTATAATGATGGAAATATCTACACCGCTATCTGTATAAACATGGAAATATCTACATCGCTATCTGTATAAACATGGAAATATGTACAATGCTATCTGTGTAAACATGCAAATATCTACACAGCTATCTGTGTAAAGATGGAAATAACTACCCCGCAATGTGTGCAAAGATGCAAATATCTACACCGCTATCTCTGTAAACATGGAAATATCTACAGCGCTATCTGTATACACATGTAAATATCTATACCGCCATCTCTATAAACAAGGAAATAACTGTACTGCCATCTGTATAAACATGGAAATATCTACACCGCCATCTGTATAAACATGGAAATATCTCCACCGCTATCTGTATAAACATGGAAATATCTACACCGGTATCTGTAAAAACATGGAAATAACAACACCGCTATCTGTATAAACATGGAAATATGTACAGCGCTATCTGTATAAACATGGAAATATCTACACTGCTATCTGTGTAAACATGGAAATATCTACATTGCTATCTGCATAAACATGGAAATATCTACACCGCCATCTGCATAAACATGGAAATATCTACACCGCTATCTGTATAAACATGGAAATATCTACACCGCTATCTCTATAAACATGGAAATATCTACAATGCAATCTGTATAAACATGGAAATATCTACACCACTATCTGTATAAACATGCAAATATCTATATCGCTATCTGTATAAACATGGAAATACCTACACCGCTATCTGTATAAACGTGGAAATATCTACATCGGTATCTGTGTAAACATGCAAATATCTACACAGCTATCTGCGTAAACATGGAAATATCTACACCGATATCTGTGTAAAGATGGGAATATCTACACCGCAATCTGTGCGAAGATGGAAATATCTACACCGCTATCTGTACAAATATGGAAATATCTACATCGCAGTCTCTATAAACATGGAAATATCTACACAACCATCAGTATAAACATGGAAATATCTACACCGCCATCTCTATAAACATGGAAATATCTACAACGCCATCTGTAGAAACATGGAAATATCAACACCGCTATCTGTATAAACTTGGAAATATCTACATCGCTATCTGTATAAACATAGAAATATCTTCACCGCTATCTGTATAAACATGGATATATCTACAATGCTATCTATGTAAACATAGAAATATCTACACCGATATGTGTAAGTTGGAAATATCTACACCGCAATCTGTGCAAAGATGGAAATACCTACACCGCTATCTGTATAATTATGGAAATATCTACATCACTATCTCTATAAACATGGAAATATCTACACCACTATCTGTATAAACACGGAAATATCTACACCACTATCTCTAGAAACTTGGAAATATCTACACCGCCATCTATATAAACTTGGAAATAACTACATCGCCAACTGTATAAACATGGAAATATCTTCACCGCTATCTGTATAAACATGGAAATATGTACATCACTATCTGTATAAACATGGAAATATCTACACCGCTATCTGTATAAACATGGAAATATCTACACTACCTTCTGTATAAACATGGAAATATCTACACAGCCATCTCTATATACATGGAAATATCTACACCGCCAACTGCATAAACATGGAAATATCTACACCGCTATCTGTACAAACATGGAAATATCTACATCGCTATCTGTATAAACATGGAAATATCTGCACCGATATCTGTATAACCAGGGAAATATCTACACTGCCACCTGTACAAACATGGAAATATCTACAAAGCCATCTCTATATACATGGAAATATCTACACTGCCATCTGTATAAACATGGGAATATCTCCACCGCTATCTGTATAAACATGGAAATATCTCCACAGATATCTGTATAAACATGGAACTATCCCCACCGCTATCTGTATAAACATGGAAATATCTACATCACTATCTCTATAAACGTGGAAATATCTACACCACTATCTGTATAAACAGGGAAATATCTACACCGCCATTTGCATAAACATCTAAATATCTACACCGCCATCTGTATAAACATGGAAATATCTACAGTGCCATCTGTATACACCTGGAAATATCAACAGAGCCATCTGTATAACCATGGAAATATCTACTCCGCTATCTGTATAAACATGGAAATATCTACATCGCTATCTGTATTAACATGGAAATATCTGCACCGCTATCTGTATAAACATGGAAATATGTACATTGCTATCTGTATAAACATGGAAATATCTCCAGCGCTATCTGTATAAACATGGAAATATATAAAATGCTACCTGTGTAAACATGCAAATATCTACAAAGCTATCTGTGTAAAGATGGAAATATCTACACCGCAATCGGTGCAAATATGGAAATAATTACACCGCTATGTCTATGAACATGGAAATATCTACACCGCTATCTGTATAAACATGGAAATATCTACACTGCCATCTATATAAACATGGAAATATCTACACAGTCATCTCTATATACATGGAAATATCTACACCGCCATCTGTATGAACATGGAAATATCTCCACCGCTATCTGTATAAACATGGAAATATCTCCACCGCTATCTGTATAAACATGGAAATATCTACACCGCTATGTGTAAAAACATGGAAATAACAACACCGCTATCTGTATAAACATGGAAATATCTACAGCGCTATCTGTATAAACATGGAAATATCTACACCGCTATCTGTATAAACATTGAAATATCTACACTTACATCTGCATAAACATGGAAATATCTACACCGCTATCTGTATAAATATGGAAATATCTACATCGCAATCTCTGTAAACCTGGAAATATCTACACCACTATCTGTATAAACATGGAAATATCTACACCGCTATCTCTATAAACATGGAAATATCTACAACGCAATCTGTATAAACATGGAAATATCTACACCAGTATCTGTATAAACATGCAAATTCTACATCGCTATCTGTATAAACATAGAAATATCTCCACCGCTATCTGTATAAACATGGAAATATCTACACAGCTATCTGTGTAAACATGCAAATATCTACACAGCTACCTACGTAAACATAGAAATATCTACACCGATATGTGTGTTAAGTTGGAAATATCTACAGCACAATCTGTACAAAGATGGAAATATCTAGACCGCTATCTGTACAATTATGGAAATATCTACATCACTATCTCTATAAACATGGAAATATCTACCCCACTATCTGTATAAACATGGAAATATCTACATCACTATCTCTAGAAACATGGAAATATCTACACCGCCATCTATATAAACTTGGAAATATCTACATCACCATCTGTAGAAACATGGAAATATCTACATCGCTCTCTGTATAAACATGGAAATATCTCCACCGCTATCTGTATAAATATGGAAGTATATTCACAGTCCTCTGTATAAACATGGAAATATCTACACCACCATCTGTATAAACATGGAAATATCTACACTGCCTTCTTTATAGACATGGAAATATGGACACAGCCCTCTGTATAAACGTGGCACTATCTACACCGCTGTCTGTATAAACATGGAAATATCTTCACCACTAACCCTGTAAACATGGAAATATCAACACCGTTCTCTGTATAAACATGGAAATATCTACACCGCTATCTGTATAAACATGGAAATAACTGCACCGCTATCATTATAAACATGGAAATACCTACACCGCTACCTCTATAAACATGGAAATATCTACACCACCATCTCTATAAACACGGAAATATCTACACCGCCATCTGCATAAACATGGAAATATATAAACCGCCATGGGTGTAAACATGGAAATATCTACACAGGTATCTCTATAAACATGGAAATATCTACAAAGCCATCTGTATAAACATGGAAATATCTATACCGCTTTCTGAATAAACATGGAAATATCTACTCCGCCATCTGCATAAACATAGAAATATCTACACCCCCATCTGTATAAGCATGGAAATATCTACACCGCCATCTATAAAAAGATGCAAATATCTACACCGCCATCTGTATAAACATGGAAATATCTCCACCGCTATCTGTATAAACATGGAAATATCTCTACCGCTACCTGTATAAACATGGAAATTTCTACAACGCTCTCTGTATAAACATGGAAATATCTACACCGCTAACTTTATTAACATGGAAATATCTACACTGCTATCTGTATAAACATGGAAATAACTGTATCTGTATCGGTATAAACATGGAAATATCTCCACAGCTATCTGTATAAACATGGAAATATCTACACAGCCATCTGTATAAACATGGAAATATCTACACTGCTATCTGAATATACATGGAAATATCTACAATGACACCTGAATAAACATGGAAATATCTACACTGAAATCTGTTTAAACAGGGAAATATCTACACTGCCATCTCTATGAACATGGAAATATCTACACCGCCATCTGTATGAACATGGAAATATCTACACCGCCATCTCTATAAACATGGAAATAACTACACCGCCATCTGTATGAAGTTGGAAATATCTACTACGCCGTCTGTATAAACATGGAATTCTCTACACCGCTATCTTTGTAAACATGGAAATATCTACACAGCCGTCTGTAGAAACATGCAAATATCTACACCGTTATCTGTATAAATATGGAAATATCTACACCGCTTTCTCTAGAAACATGGAAATATCTACTCCGCTATCTGTATAAACATGGAAATATCTACTCTGTTATCCCTGTAAATATTGAAATATCTACACTGCCTTCTGTATAAACATGGAAATATCTTCACAGTCATCTGTATAAATATGTAAATATCTACACCACCATCTGTATAAACATGGAAATATGTACATTGCTATCTGTATAAACATGGAAATATATACACAGCCATCTGTATAAATGCAGCAATATCTACACCGCTATCTATATAAACATGGAAATATCTACACCGCTATCTATATAAACATGGAAATTTCCACACCGCCATCTCTATAAACAAGGAAATATCTACACTGCCATCTGTATAAACATGGAAATATGTACACAGCCATCTGTATAAACATAGCTATATCTACACTGCTATCTGTATAAGCATAGAAATACCTACACCGCTACCTGTAAACATGGAAATATCTACACCACTATCCCTGTAAACATGGAAATATCTACACCGTTGTCTGTATAAACATGGAAATACCTACACCGATAACTTTATAAACATGGAAATACCTACACCGCTATCACTATAAACATGAAAATAACTACACCGCTATCTCTATAAACATGGAAATATCTACACCGCCATCTCTATTAACATGGAAAGGCATACACGGCCATCTGCATAAACATGTAAATATCTACACTGCCATGTGAATAAACATGGAAATATCTACACTTCTATCTGTATAAACATGGAAATATCGACACCGCTATCTGTATAAACATGGAAATATCTACAATGCTATCTCTGTAAACATGTAAATATCTACACCGTTATATGTATAAAGATGGAAATATCTACCCCGCTATCTGTATAAAAATGGAAATATCTCCACAGCTATCTGTATAGACATGGAAATAGATTCACAGTCATCTGTATAAAAATGGAAATATCTACACCACCTTCTGTCTAAACATGGAAATATCTACAGTGCCATCTGTATAAACATCAAATATATTCACAGCCATCTGTATTAACGTAGCAATATTTACACCGCTATCTCTATAGACATGGAAATACCTACAATGCTATCTGTATAAACATGGAAATATCTACAACACTATCCCTGTAAACATGGAAATATCAACACCGTTATCTGTATAAAAATGGAAATATTTACACCGCTATCTTTATAAACATGGAAATATCTTCACTGCTATCTCTATAAACATAGAAATACCTAAACCGCTATCTCTATAAACATGGAAATATCTACACCGCCATCTCTATAAACATGGAAATATCTACACCATCATCTGCATAAACGTGGAAATATGTACACCGCCATGTGCATAAACATGGAAATATCTACACAGCTATCTCTATAAACATGGAAATATCTACACAGCCATCTGTATAAACATGGAAATATCTACACCACCATCTGAATAAACATGGAAATAACTACACCGCCATCTGCATAAACATGGAAATATCTACACTGCCATCTATATAAAGATGGAAATATCTACAGCGCTATCTGTATAAACATTGAAATATCTACATGGCTATCTGTATAAACATGTATATACCTCCACCGCTATCTGTATAAACATGGAAATATCTACACCGCTGTCTGTATCGACCTGGAAATAAATACACCACTATCTCTATAAACATGGAAATATCTACACCACCATATGCATAAACATCTAAGTATCTACACCGCCATCAGTATAAACATGGAAATACCTACACCGCCATCTGTATAAACACGGAAATATCGACACCGCCATCTGTATAATCATGGAAATATCCATACCGCTATCTTTATAAAAATGGAGATATCTACAACGCCATCTGTAAAAACATGGAAATACCTACAAAGTCATCTGTATAAACATGGAAATATCTACACCTCCACCACTATAAACATGGAAATATCTACACCATCATCTCTATAAACATGGAAATAACTACACAGCTATCTGTAAACATGGAAATGTGTACACCGCTATCTGTGTAAAGATGGAAATATCTACACCGCAATCAGCATAAACATCTAAATATCTACACCGCCATCTGTATAAACATGGAATTACCTACACCGCCAACTGTAGAAACATGGAAATATCAACACCGCCATCTGTATAATCATGGAAATATCCACACAGCTACCTGAATAAAAATGGAAATATCTACACCGCCATCTGTAAAAACATGGAAATATCTACATAGTCATCTCTAGAAACATGGAAATATCTACACCTCCATCAGTATAAACATGGAAATACCTACAATGCCATCTGTATAAACATGGAAATATCTACAGAGCCATCAGTATAAACATGGAAATATGTACACCACCATCTCTGTAAACATGGAAATAATTACACAGCTATCTTTATAAACATGGAAATATCTACACCGCTATCAGTATATACCTGGAAATTTCTACACAGCTATCTGTATAAACATGGAAATATCTACATCCCTATCTGTATAAACATGGAAATACCTCCACCGCTATCTGTATAAACATGGAAATATCTACATCGCTATCTGTATAAACATGGAAATATCTACACCGTTATCTGTATAAATATGGAAATATCTACACTACCATCTGTATAAACATGGAAATATCTACACAGCCATCTCTATATACACGGAAATATCTACACCGCCATCTGTATAAACATGGAAATATCTCCATCGCTATCTGTATAAACACGGAAATATCTCCACGGCTATCTGTATAAACATGGAAATATCTACAGCACTATCTGTATAAATATGGAAATATCTAGATCATTATCTCTATAAACATGGAAATATCTACACCGCTATCTGTATAAAGATGGAAATATGTATACCACTATCTCTAGAAACATGGAAATATCTTCACCGCCATCTGTATAATGATGGAAATATCTACACCGCTATCTGTATAAACATGGAAATATCTACATCGCTATCTGTATAAACATGGAAATATGTACAATGCTATCTGTGTAAACATGCAAATATCTACACAGCTATCTGTGTAAAGATGGAAATATCTACACTGCTATCTGTGTAAAGATGGAAATAACTACCCCGCAATGTGTGCAAAGATGCAAATATCTACACCGCTATCTCTGTAAACATGGAAATATCTACAGCGCTATCTGTATACACATGTAAATATCTATACCGCCATCTCTATAAACAAGGAAATAACTGTACTGCCATCTGTATAAACATGGAAATATCTACACCGCCATCTGTATAAACATGGAAATATCTACACCGATATCTGTATAAATATGGAAATATCCACACCGCTATCTTTATAAACATGGAAGTATCTACAGCGCTATCTGTATAAACATGGAAAATCTACACCGCTATCTGTATATACATGGTAATATCTACACGGCCATCGGCATAAACATGGCAATATCTACACCGCTATCTGTATAAATATGGAAATATCTACATCGCTATCTCTATAAACATGGAAATATCCACACCACTCTCTGTATAAACATGGAAATATCTACACCGCAATCTCTATAAACACAGAAATATCTACACCGCCATCTTTATAAAAATGGAAATATCTACACCGTTATCTGTATAAACATGGAAATATCTACATCGCTATGTGTATAAACATGGAAATATCTCCTCCGCTATCTGTATAAACATGGAAATATATACAAAGCTATCTGTGTAAACATGCAAATATCTACACAGCTATCTGTGTAAAGATGGAAATATCTACACAGTAATCTTGGCAAAGATGGAAATATCTACACCGATATCTCTGTAAACATGGAAATATCTACACCGCTATCTGTAAAAACATGGAAATATCTAAACCGCCATCTGTATAAACTTGGAAATAACTACACCGCCATCTGTATAAACATGGAAATATCTACACCGTCATCTGAATAAACATGGAAATATCTAAACCGCTATCTGTACAAATATGGAAATATCTACACCGCTATCTGTATAAACCTGGAAATATCTACACCGCAATCTTTATAAACATGGAATTACCTACCCCGCTATCTGTATAAAAATGGAAAAATCTACACTGCGATCTGTATAAACATGGAAATATCTAAACAGCCATCTCTATATACATGGAAATATCTACACCGCCATCTGTTTAAACATGGAAATATCTCCACCGCTCTCTGCATAAACATGGAAATATCTCCACTGCTATCTGTATAAATATGGAAATATCTACACCGCTATTTGTAGAAACATAGAAATATCAACACCGTTGTCTGCATAAACATGGAAATATCTACTGCGCTATCTGTATAAACATGGAAATATCCACACCACTATCTGAATAAACCTGGATATATCTACACGGCCTTCTGCATAAACATGGAAATATCTACACTGCTATCGGTACAAATATGGAAATATCTACATCGCAGTCTCTATAAACATGGAAATATCTACACAACCATCAGTATAAACATGAAAATATCTACACCGCCATCTCTATAAACATGGAAATATCTACAACGCCATCTGTAGAAACATGGAAATATCAACACCGCTATCTGTATAAACTTGGAAATATCTACATCGCTATCTGTATAAACATAGAAATATCTTCACCGCTATCTGTATAAACATGGATATATCTACAATGCTATCTATGTAAACATAGAAATATCTACACCGATATGTGTAAGTTGGAAATATCTACACCGCAATCTGTGCAAAGATGGAAATACCTACACCGCTATCTGTATAATTATGGAAATATCTACATCACTATCTCTATAAACATGGAAATATCTACACCACTATCTGTATAAACACGGAAATATCTACACCACTATCTCTAGAAACTTGGAAATATCTACACCGCCATCTATATAAACTGGGAAATAACTACATCGCCAACTGTATAAACATGGAAATATCTTCACCGCTATCTGTATAAACATGGAAATATGTACATCACTATCTGTATAAACATGGAAATATCTACACCGCTATCTGTATAAACATGGAAATATCTACACTACCTTCTGTATAAACATGGAAATATCTACACAGCCATCTCTATATACATGGAAATATCTACACAGCCAACTGCATAAACATGGAAAATCTACACCGCTATCTGTACAAACATGGAAATATCTACATCGCTATCTGTATAAACATGGAAATATCTGCACCGATATCTTTATAACCAGGGAAATATCTACACTGCCACCTGTACAAACATGGAAATATCTACAAAGCCATCTCTATATACATGGAAATATCTACACTGCCATCTGTATAAACATGGGAATATCTCCACCGCTATCTGTATAAACATGGAAATATCTCCACAGATATCTGTATAAACATGGAACTATCCCCACCGCTATCTGTATAAACATGGAAATATCTACATCACTATCTCTATAAACGTGGAAATATCTACACCACTATCTGTATAAACAGGGAAATATCTACACCGCCATTTACATAAACATCTAAATATCTACACCGCCATCTGTATAAACATGGAAATATCTACAGTGCCATCTGTATACACCTGGAAATATCTACAGAGCCATCTGTATAACCATGGAAATATCTACTCCGCTATCTGTATAAACATGGAAATATCTACATCGCTATCTGTATTAACATGGAAATATCTGCACCGCTATCTGTATAAACATGGAAATATGTACATTGCTATCTGTATAAACATGGAAATATCTCCAGCGCTATCTGTATAAACATGGAAATATATAAAATGCTACCTGTGTAAACATGCAAATATCTACAAAGCTATCTGTGTAAAGATGGAAATATCTACACCGCAATCGGTGCAAATATGGAAATAATTACACCGCTATGTCTGTAAACATGGAAATATCTACACCGCTATCTGTATAAACATGGAAATATCTACACTGCCATCTATATAAACATGGAAATATCTACACAGTCATCTCTATATACATGGAAATATCTACACCGCCATCTGTATGAACATGGAAATATCTCCACCGCTATCTGTATAAACATGGAAATATCTCCACCGCTATCTGTATAAACATGGAAATATCTACACCGCTATGTGTAAAAACATGGAAATAACAACACCGCTATCTGTATAAACATGGAAATATCTACAGCGCTATCTGTATAAACATGGAAATATCTACACCGCTATCTGTATAAACATTGAAATATCTACACGGACATCTGCATAAACATGGAAATATCTACACCGCTATCTGTATAAATATGGAAATATCTACATCGCAATCTCTGTAAACCTGGAAATATCTACACCACTATCTCTATAAACATGGAAATATCTACACCGCTATCTCTATAAACATGGAAATATCTACAACGCAATCTGTATAAACATGGAAATATCTACACCACTATCGGTATAAACATGCAAATTCTACATCGCTATCTGTATAAACATAGAAATATCTCCACCGCTATCTGTATAAACATGGAAATATCTACACAGCTATCTGTGTAAACATGCAAATATCTACACAGCTACCTACGTAAACATAGAAATATCTACACCGATATGTGTGTTAAGTTGGAAATATCTACAGCACAATCTGTACAAAGATGGAAATATCTAGACCGCTATCTGTACAATTATGGAAATATCTACATCACTATCTCTATAAACATGGAAATATCTACCCCACTATCTGTATAAACATGGAAATATCTACATCACTATCTCTAGAAACATGGAAATATCTACACCGCCATCTATATAAACTTGGAAATAACTACATCACCATCTGTAGAAACATGGAAATATCTACATCGCTCTCTGTATAAACATGGAAATATCTCCACCGCTATCTGTATAAATATGGAAATATATTCACAGTCCTCTGTATAAACATGGAAATATCTACACCACCATCTGTATAAACATGGAAATATCTACACTGCCTTCTTTATAGACATGGAAATATGTACACAGCCCTCTGTATAAACGTGGCACTATCTACACCGCTGTCTGTATAAACATGGAAATATCTTCACCACTAACCCTGTAAACATGGAAATATCAACACCGTTCTCTGTATAAACATGGAAATATCTACACCGCTATCTGTATAAACATGGAAATAACTGCACCGCTATCATTATAAACATGGAAATACCTACACCGCTACCTCTATGAACATGGAAATATCTACACCACCATCTCTATAAACACGGAAATATCTACACCGCCATCTGCATAAACATGGAAATTTATAAACCGCCATGTGTGTAAACATGGAAATATCTACACAGGTATCTCTATAAACATGGAAATATCTACAAAGCCATCTGTATAAACATGGAAATATCGACACCGCTTTCTGAATAAACATGGAAATATCTACTCCGCCATCTGCATAAACATAGAAATATCTACACCCCCATCTGTATAAGCATGGAAATATCTACACCGCCATCTATAAAAAGATGCAAATATCTACACCGCCATCTGTATAAACATGGAAATATCTCCACCGCTATCTGTATAAACATGGAAACATCTCTACCGCTACCTGTATAAACATGGAAATTTCTACAACGCTCTCTGTATAAACATGGAAATATCTACACCGCTAACTTTATTAACATGGAAATATCTACACTGCTATCTGTATAAACATGGAAATATCTGTATCTGTATCGGTATAAACATGGAAATATCTCCACAGCTATCTGTATAAACATGGAAATATCTACACAGCCATCTGTATAAACATGGAAATATCTACACTGCTATCTGAATATACATGGAAATATCTACAATGACACCTGAATAAACATGGAAATATCTACACTGAAATCTGTTTAAACAGGGAAATATCTACACTGCCATCTCTATGAACATGGAAATATCTACACCGCCATCTGTATGAACATGGAAATATCTACACCGCCATCTCTATAAACATGGAAATAACTACACCGCCATCTGTATGAAGTTGGAAATATCTACTACGCCGTCTGTATAAACATGGAATTCTCTACACCGCTATCTTTGTAAACATGGAAATATCTACACAGCCGTCTGTAGAAACATGCAAATATCTACACCGTTATCTGTATAAATATGGAAATATCTACACCGCTTTCTCTAGAAACATGGAAATATCTACTCCGCTATCTGTATAAACATGGAAATATCTACTCTGCTATCCCTGTAAATATTGAAATATCTACACTGCCTTCTGTATAAACATGGAAATATCTTCACAGTCATCTGTATAAATATGTAAATATCTACACCACCATCTGTATAAACTTGGAAATATGTACATTGCTATCTGTATAAACATGGAAATATATACACAGCCATCTGTATAAATGCAGCAATATCTACACCGCTATCTATATAAACATGGAAATATCTACACCGCTATCTATATAAACATGGAAATTTCCACACCGCCATCTCTATAAACAAGGAAATATCTACACTGCCATCTGTATAAACATGGAAATATGTACACAGCCATCTGTATAAACATAGCTATATCTACACTGCTATCTGTATAAGCATAGAAATACCTACACCGCTACCTGTAAACATGGAAATATCTACACCACTATCCCTGTAAACATGGAAATATCTACACCGTTGTCTGTATAAACATGGAAATACCTACACCGATAACTTTATAAACATGGAAATACCTACACCGCTATCACTATAAACATGAAAATAACTACACCGCTATCTCTATAAACATGGAAATATCTACACCGCCATCTCTATTAACATGGAAAGGCATACACGGCCATCTGCATAAACATGTAAATATCTACACTGCCATGTGAATAAACATGGAAATATCTACACTTCTATCTGTATAAACATGGAAATATCGACACCGCTATCTGTATAAACATGGAAATATCTACAATGCTATCTCTGTAAACATGTAAATATCTACACCGTTATATGTATAAAGATGGAAATATCTACCCCGCTATCTGTATAAAAATGGAAATATCTCCACAGCTATCTGTATAGACATGGAAATAGATTCACAGTCATCTGTATAAAAATGGAAATATCTACACCACCTTCTGTCTAAACATGGAAATATCTACAGTGCCATCTGTATAAACATCAAATATATTCACAGCCATCTGTATTAACGTAGCAATATTTACACCGCTATCTCTATAGACATGGAAATACCTACAATGCTATCTGTATAAACATGGAAATATCTACAACACTATCCCTGTAAACATGGAAATATCAACACCGTTATCTGTATAAAAATGGAAATATTTACACCGCTATCTTTATAAACATGGAAATATCTTCACTGCTATCTCTATAAACATAGAAATACCTAAACCGCTATCTCTATAAACATGGAAATATCTACACCGCCATCTCTATAAACATGGAAATATCTACACCATCATCTGCATAAACGTGGAAATATGTACACCGCCATGTGCATAAACATGGAAATATCTACACAGCTATCTCTATAAACATGGAAATATCTACACAGCCATCTGTATAAACATGGAAATATCTACACCACCATCTGAATAAACATGGAAATAACTACACCGCCATCTGCATAAACATGGAAATATCTACACTGCCATCTATATAAAGATGGAAATATCTACAGCGCTATCTGTATAAACATTGAAATATCTACATGGCTATCTGTATAAACATGTATATACCTCCACCGCTATCTGTATAAACATGGAAATATCTACACCGCTGTCTGTATCGACCTGGAAATAAATACACCACTATCTCTATAAACATGGAAATATCTACACCACCATATGCATAAACATCTAAGTATCTACACCGCCATCAGTATAAACATGGAAATACCTACACCGCCATCTGTATAAACACGGAAATATCGACACCGCCATCTGTATAATCATGGAAATATCCATACCGCTATCTTTATAAAAATGGAGATATCTACAACGCCATCTGTAAAAACATGGAAATACCTACAAAGTCATCTGTATAAACATGGAAATATCTACACCTCCACCACTATAAACATGGAAATATCTACACCATCATCTCTATAAACATGGAAATAACTACACAGCTATCTGTAAACATGGAAATGTGTACACCGCTATCTGTGTAAAGATGGAAATATCTACACCGCAATCAGCATAAACATCTAAATATCTACACCGCCATCTGTATAAACATGGAATTACCTACACCGCCAACTGTAGAAACATGGAAATATCAACACCGCCATCTGTATAATCATGGAAATATCCACACAGCTACCTGAATAAAAATGGAAATATCTACACCGCCATCTGTAAAAACATGGAAATATCTACATAGTCATCTCTAGAAACATGGAAATATCTACACCTCCATCAGTATAAACATGGAAATACCTACAATGCCATCTGTATAAACATGGAAATATCTACAGAGCCATCAGTATAAACATGGAAATATGTACACCACCATCTCTGTAAACATGGAAATAATTACACAGCTATCTTTATAAACATGGAAATATCTACACCGCTATCAGTATATACCTGGAAATTTCTACACAGCTATCTGTATAAACATGGAAATATCTACATCCCTATCTGTATAAACATGGAAATATCTCCACCGCTATCTGTATAAACATGGAAATATCTACATCGCTATCTGTATAAACATGGAAATATCTACACCGTTATCTGTATAAATATGGAAATATCTACACTACCATCTGTATAAACATGGAAATATCTACACAGCCATCTCTATATACACGGAAATATCTACACCGCCATCTGTATAAACATGGAAATATCTCCATCGCTATCTGTATAAACACGGAAATATCTCCACGGCTATCTGTATAAACATGGAAATATCTACAGCACTATCTGTATAAATATGGAAATATCTAGATCATTATCTCTATAAACATGGAAATATCTACACCGCTATCTGTATAAAGATGGAAATATGTATACCACTATCTCTAGAAACATGGAAATATCTTCACCGCCATCTGTATAATGATGGAAATATCTACACCGCTATCTGTATAAACATGGAAATATCTACATCGCTATCTGTATAAACATGGAAATATGTACAATGCTATCTGTGTAAACATGCAAATATCTACACAGCTATCTGTGTAAAGATGGAAATAACTACCCCGCAATGTGTGCAAAGATGCAAATATCTACACCGCTATCTCTGTAAACATGGAAATATCTACAGCGCTATCTGTATACACATGTAAATATCTATACCGCCATCTCTATAAACAAGGAAATAACTGTACTGCCATCTGTATAAACATGGAAATATCTACACCGCCATCTGTATAAACATGGAAATATCTACACCGATATCTGTATAAATATGGAAATATCTACACCGCTATCTTTATAAACATGGAAGTATCTACAGCGCTATCTGTATAAACATGGAAAATCTACACCGCTATCTGTATATACATGGTAATATCTACACGGCCATCTGCATAAACATGGCAATATCTACACCGCTATCTGTATAAATATGGAAATATCTACATCGCTATCTCTATAAACATGGAAATATCCACACCACTCTCTGTATAAACATGGAAATATCTACACCGCAATCTCTATAAACACAGAAATATCTACACCGCCATCTTTATAAAAATGGAAATATCTACACCGTTATCTGTATAAACATGGAAATATCTACATCGCTATGTGTATAAACATGGAAATATCTCCTCCGCTATCTGTATAAACATGGAAATATATACAAAGCTATCTGTGTAAACATGCAAATATCTACACAGCTATCTGTGTAAAGATGGAAATATCTACACAGTAATCTTGGCAAAGATGGAAATATCTACACCGATATCTCTGTAAACATGGAAATATCTACACAGCCATCTGTATAAACATGGAAATATCTACACTGCTATCTGAATATACATGGAAATATCTACAATGACACCTGAATAAACATGGAAATATCTACACTGAAATCTGTTTAAACAGGGAAATATCTACACTGCCATCTCTATGAACATGGAAATATCTACACCGCCATCTGTATGAACATGGAAATATCTACACCGCCATCTCTATAAACATGGAAATAACTACACCGCCATCTGTATGAAGTTGGAAATATCTACTACGCCGTCTGTATAAACATGGAATTCTCTACACCGCTATCTTTGTAAACATGGAAATATCTACACAGCCGTCTGTAGAAACATGCAAATATCTACACCGTTATCTGTATAAATATGGAAATATCTACACCGCTTTCTCTAGAAACATGGAAATATCTACTCCGCTATCTGTATAAACATGGAAATATCTACTCTGCTATCCCTGTAAATATTGAAATATCTACACTGCCTTCTGTATAAACATGGAAATATCTTCACAGTCATCTGTATAAATATGTAAATATCTACACCACCATCTGTATAAACTTGGAAATATGTACATTGCTATCTGTATAAACATGGAAATATATACACAGCCATCTGTATAAATGCAGCAATATCTACACCGCTATCTATATAAACATGGAAATATCTACACCGCTATCTATATAAACATGGAAATTTCCACACCGCCATCTCTATAAACAAGGAAATATCTACACTGCCATCTGTATAAACATGGAAATATGTACACAGCCATCTGTATAAACATAGCTATATCTACACTGCTATCTGTATAAGCATAGAAATACCTACACCGCTACCTGTAAACATGGAAATATCTACACCACTATCCCTGTAAACATGGAAATATCTACACCGTTGTCTGTATAAACATGGAAATACCTACACCGATAACTTTATAAACATGGAAATACCTACACCGCTATCACTATAAACATGAAAATAACTACACCGCTATCTCTATAAACATGGAAATATCTACACCGCCATCTCTATTAACATGGAAAGGCATACACGGCCATCTGCATAAACATGTAAATATCTACACTGCCATGTGAATAAACATGGAAATATCTACACTTCTATCTGTATAAACATGGAAATATCGACACCGCTATCTGTATAAACATGGAAATATCTACAATGCTATCTCTGTAAACATGTAAATATCTACACCGTTATATGTATAAAGATGGAAATATCTACCCCGCTATCTGTATAAAAATGGAAATATCTCCACAGCTATCTGTATAAACATGGAAATAGATTCACAGTCATCTGTATAAAAATGGAAATATCTACACCACCTTCTGTCTAAACATGGAAATATCTACAGTGCCATCTGTATAAACATCAAATATATTCACAGCCATCTGTATTAACGTAGCAATATTTACACCGCTATCTCTATAGACATGGAAATACCTACAATGCTATCTGTATAAACATGGAAATATCTACAACACTATCCCTGTAAACATGGAAATATCAACACCGTTATCTGTATAAAAATGGAAATATTTACACCGCTATCTTTATAAACATGGAAATATCTTCACTGCTATCTCTATAAACATAGAAATACCTAAACCGCTATCTCTATAAACACGGAAATATCTACACCGCCATCTCTATAAACATGGAAATATCTACACCATCATCTGCATAAACGTGGAAATATGTACACCGCCATGTGCATAAACATGGAAATATCTACACAGCTATCTCTATAAACATGGAAATATCTACACAGCCATCTGTATAAACATGGAAATATCTACACCACCATCTGAATAAACATGGAAATAACTACACCGCCATCTGCATAAACATGGAAATATCTACACTGCCATCTATATAAAGATGGAAATATCTACAGCGCTATCTGTATAAACATTGAAATATCTACATGGCTATCTGTATAAACATGTATATACCTCCACCGCTATCTGTATAAACATGGAAATATCTACACCGCTGTCTGTATAGACCTGGAAATAAATACACCACTATCTCTATAAACATGGAAATATCTACACCACCATATGCATAAACATCTAAGTATCTACACCGCCATCAGTATAAACATGGAAATACATACACCGCCATCTGTATAAACACGGAAATATCGACACCGCCATCTGTATAATCATGGAAATATCCATACCGCTATCTTTATAAAAATGGAGATATCTACAACGCCATCTGTAAAAACATGGAAATACCTACAAAGTCATCTGTATAAACATGGAAATATCTACACCTCCACCACTATAAACATGGAAATATCTACACCATCATCTCTATAAACATGGAAATAACTACACAGCTATCTGTAAACATGGAAATGTGTACACCGCTATCTGTGTAAAGATGGAAATATCTACACCGCAATCAGCATAAACATCTAAATATCTACACCGCCATCTGTATAAACATGGAATTACCTACACCGCCAACTGTAGAAACATGGAAATATCAACACCGCCATCTGTATAATCATGGAAATATCCACACAGCTACCTGAATAAAAATGGAAATATCTACACCGCCATCTGTAAAAACATGGAAATATCTACATAGTCATCTCTAGAAACATGGAAATATCTACACCTCCATCAGTATAAACATGGAAATACCTACAATGCCATCTGTATAAACATGGAAATATCTACAGAGCCATCAGTATAAACATGGAAATATGTACACCACCATCTCTGTAAACATGGAAATAATTACACAGCTATCTTTATAAACATGGAAATATCTACACCGCTATCAGTATATACCTGGAAATTTCTACACAGCTATCTGTATAAACATGGAAATATCTACATCCCTATCTGTATAAACATGGAAATACCTCCACCGCTATCTGTATAAACATGGAAATATCTACATCGCTATCTGTATAAACATGGAAATATCTACACCGTTATCTGTATAAATATGGAAATATCTACACTACCATCTGTATAAACATGGAAATATCTACACAGCCATCTCTATATACACGGAAATATCTACACCACCATCTGTATAAACATGGAAATATCTCCATCGCTATCTGTATAAACACGGAAATATCTCCACGGCTATCTGTATAAACATGGAAATATCTACAGCACTATCTGTATAAATATGGAAATATCTAGATCATTATCTCTATAAACATGGAAATATCTACACCGCTATCTGTATAAAGATGGAAATATGTATACCACTATCTCTAGAAACATGGAAATATCTTCACCGCCATCTGTATAATGATGGAAATATCTACACCGCTATCTGTATAAACATGGAAATATCTACATCGCTATCTGTATAAACATGGAAATATGTACAATGCTATCTGTGTAAACATGCAAATATCTACACAGCTATCTGTGTAAAGATGGAAATATCTACACTGCTATCTGTGTAAAGATGGAAATAACTACCCCGCAATGTGTGCAAAGATGCAAATATCTACACCGCTATCTCTGTAAACATGGAAATATCTACAGCGCTATCTGTATACACATGTAAATATCTATACCGCCATCTCTATAAACAAGGAAATAACTGTACTGCCATCTGTATAAACATGGAAATATCTACACCGCCATCTGTATAAACATGGAAATATCTACACCGATATCTGTATAAATATGGAAATATCCACACCGCTATCTTTATAAACATGGAAGTATCTACAGCGCTATCTGTATAAACATGGAAAATCTACACCGCTATCTGTATATACATGGTAATATCTACACGGCCATCGGCATAAACATGGCAATATCTACACCGCTATCTGTATAAATATGGAAATATCTACATCGCTATCTCTATAAACATGGAAATATCCACACCACTCTCTGTATAAACATGGAAATATCTACACCGCAATCTCTATAAACACAGAAATATCTACACCGCCATCTTTATAAAAATGGAAATATCTACACCGTTATCTGTATAAACATGGAAATATCTACATCGCTATGTGTATAAACATGGAAATATCTCCTCCGCTATCTGTATAAACATGGAAATATATACAAAGCTATCTGTGTAAACATGCAAATATCTACACAGCTATCTGTGTAAAGATGGAAATATCTACACAGTAATCTTGGCAAAGATGGAAATATCTACACCGATATCTCTGTAAACATGGAAATATCTACACCGCTATCTGTAAAAACATGGAAATATCTAAACCGCCATCTGTATAAACTTGGAAATAACTACACCGCCATCTGTATAAACATGGAAATATCTACACCGTCATCTGAATAAACATGGAAATATCTAAACCGCTATCTGTACAAATATGGAAATATCTACACCGCTATCTGTATAAACCTGGAAATATCTACACCGCAATCTTTATAAACATGGAATTACCTACCCCGCTATCTGTATAAAAATGGAAAAATCTACACTGCGATCTGTATAAACATGGAAATATCTAAACAGCCATCTCTATATACATGGAAATATCTACACCGCCATCTGTTTAAACATGGAAATATCTCCACCGCTCTCTGCATAAACATGGAAATATCTCCACTGCTATCTGTATAAATATGGAAATATCTACACCGCTATTTGTAGAAACATAGAAATATCAACACCGTTGTCTGCATAAACATGGAAATATCTACTGCGCTATCTGTATAAACATGGAAATATCCACACCACTATCTGAATAAACCTGGATATATCTACACGGCCTTCTGCATAAACATGGAAATATCTACACTGCTATCGGTACAAATATGGAAATATCTACATCGCAATCTCTATTAAGATGGAAATATCGACACCACTATCAGTATAAACATGGAAATATATACACCGCTATGTCTATAAACATGGAAATATCTACGCCATCTGTATAAACATGGAAATATCAACACCGCTATCTGTATAAACATGGAAATATCTACATCGCTATCTGTATAAACATAGAAATATCTCCACCACTATCTGTATAAACATGGAAATATTTACACCGCTATCTGTGTAAACATGCAAATATCTACATAGCTATCTATGTAAACAAGGAAATATCTACACCGATATGTGTGTAAAGGTGGAAATATCTACACCGCAATCTGTGCAAAGATGGAAATATCTACACCGCTATCTGTATAAATATGGAAATATCTACATCACTATCTCTATAAACATGGAAATATCTACACCACTATCTGTATAAACATGGAAATATCTACACCACTATCTGTATAAACATGGAAATATCTACACCGCCATTTGCATAAACATCTAAATATCTACAGCGCCATCTGTATAAACATGGAAATAAATGCACCGCCATCTGTATAAACATGGAAATATCAACACCGCCATTTGTATAATGATGGAATTAGCCACACCGCTATCTGTATAAAAATGGAAATATCTACAGTGCCATCTGTAAAAACATGGAAATATCTACACAGTCATCTGTATAAACATGGAAATACCTACACATCCATCAGTGTATTCATTTAAATATATACAATGCCTTCTGTATACACACGGAAATATCTACAGAGCCATCAGTATAAACATTGAAATATCTCCACCGCCATCTCTATAAACATGGAAATACCTACACAGCTATCTGTATAAACATGGAAATATCTGCACCGCTATCTGTATAAACATGGAAATATCTACACCGCTATCTGTATAAACATGGAAATATCTACATTGCTATCTGCATAAACATGGAAATATCTCCACTGCTATCTGTGTAAACATGGAAATATCTACAACGATATCTGTGTAAACAGGCAAATATATACACACCTATCTGTAAACATGGAAATGTCTACACGGCTATCTGTGTAAAGATGGAAATATATTCACCGCAATCTCCATAAAGATCTAAATATCGACACTGCCATTTGTATAAACATGGAAATACCTACACCGCCATCTGTAGAAACATGGAAATATCAACACCACCATCTGTATAATCATGGAAATATCCACACCGCTATCTGAGTAAAAATGGAAATATCTACACCGCCATCTGTAAAAACATGGAAATATCTACAAAGTCATCTGCATAAACATGGAAATATCTACACGTCCATCAGTATAAACATGGAAATGTCTACAATGCCATCTGTGTACACATGGAAATATCAACAGAGCTACCTGTATAAACATGGAAATAACTACTCCGCTATCTGTATAAACATGGAAATATCTACAACGCTATCTGTATTAACATGGAAATATCTACACGTCCATCAGTATAAACATGGAAATGTCTACAATGCCATCTGTGTACACATGGAAATATCAACAGAGCTACCTGTATAAACATGGAAATAACTACTCCGCTATCTGTATAAACATGGAAATATCTACATCTCTATCTGTATTAACATGGAAATATCTCCACCGCTATCTGTATAATCATGGAAATATCTACAATGCTATCTGTGTAAACATGCAAATGTCTACACAGCTATCTGTGTAAAGTTGGAAATATCTACACTGCAATCGGTGCAAAGATGGAAATATCTTCACCGCTATCTCTGTAAACATGGACATATCTACACCGCTATCTGTATAAGCATGGAAATATCTACACCGCCATCTGTATAAACATGGAAATAACTACACCGCCATCTGTATAAACATGGAAATATCTGCACCGTCATCTATATAAACATGGAAATATCTACACTGCTATCTGTACAAATATGGAAATATCTACACCGCAATCTGTATAAACATTGAAAATCTACACCACTATCTGTAGAAACATGGAAATATCTACACGGCCATCTGCATAAACATGGAAATATCTACACCGATATCTGTATAAATATGGAAATATCTACATCGCTATCTCTATAAACATGGAAATATTCACACCACTATCTGTATAAACATGGAAATAACTACACCGCTATCTCTTTAAACGTAGAAATATCTACACCGCCATCTGCATAAACACGGAAACATCTACACCGCTATCTGTATAAACATGGAAATATGTACATCGCTATCTGTATAAACATGGAAATATCTACACCGCTATCTGTATAAACATGAAAATATCTACACGGCCGTCTGCATAAACATGAAAATATCTACACTGCTATCGGTACAAATATGGAAATATCTACATCGAAATCTCTATAAACATGGAAATATCTACACCAATATCAGAATAATCATGGAAATATATACACCGCTGTCTCTATAAACATGGAAATATCTACAACGCCATCTGTATAAACATGGAAATATCAACACCGCTATCTGTATAAACATGGAAATATCTACATCGCTATCTGTATAAACATAGAAATATCTCCACCGCTATCTGTATAAACATGGAATTATCTACACCGCTATCTGTGTAAACATGCAAATATCTACATAGCTATCTATGTAAACAAGGAAATATCTACACCGATATGTGTGTAAAGATGGAAATATCTACACCGCAATCTGTGCAAAGATGGAAATATCTACACCGCTATCTGTATAAATATGGAAATATCTACATCACTATCTATATAAACATGGAAATATCTACACCACAATCTATATAAACATGGAAATATCTACACCACTATCTCTAGAATCATGGAAATATCTACACCACCATCTGTATAAACTTGGAAGTAACTACATCGCCGTCTGTATAAAGATGGAAATATCTTCACCGCTATCTGTATAAACATGGAAATATCTACATCGCTATCTTTATAAACATGGAAATATCTACACTGCTATCTGTATAAACATGGAAATATCTACACTACCATCTGTATAAACATGGAAATATCTACACAGCCATCTCTATATACATGGAAATATCTACACCACTATCTGTATAAACATGGAAATATCTACATTGCTATCTGCATAAACATGGAAATATCTACAACTTTATCTACGTAAACATGCAAATGTCTACACAGCTATCTGTAAACATGGAAATGTTTACACGGCTATCTGTGTAAAGATGGAAATATGTACACCGCAATCTGCATAAAGATCTAAATATCGATACTGCCATTTGTATAAACAGGGAAATACCTACACCGCCATCTGTAGAAAGATGGAAATATCAACACCACCATCTGTATAATCATGGAAATATCCACACCGCTATCTGAATAAAAATGGAAATATCTACACCGCCATCTGTAAAAATATGGAAATATCTACAAAGTCATCTGCATAAACATGGAAATACCTACACCTCCATCAGTATAAACATGGAAATGTCTACAATGCCATCTGTGTTAACATGGAAATATCTACAGAGCCATCTGTAAAACATGGAAATAACTACTCCGCTATCTGTATAAACATGGAAATATCTACCTCGCTATCTGTATTAACATGGAAATATCTCCACCGCTATCTGTATAAACGTAAATATCTACAATGCTATCTGTGTAAACATGGAAATATCTACACAGCAATCTGTGTAAAGTTGGATATATCTGCACTGCAATCGGTGCAAAGATGGAAATATCTACACAGCTATCTCTGTAAACATGGAAATAACTACACCGCTATCTGTATAAGCATGGAAATATCTACACCGCCATCTGTATAAACATGGAAATAACTATACCGCCATCAGTATAAACATGGAAATATCTGCAACGCCATCTGTATAAACATGGAAATATCTACACTGCTATCTGTACAAATATGGAAATATCTACACCGCTGTCTGTATAAACATGGAAAATCTACACCACTATCTGTAGAAACAGGGAAATATCTACACGGCCATCTGCATAAACATGGAAATATCTACACCGATATCTGTATAAATATGGAAATATCTACATCGCTGTCACTATAAACATGGAAATATCCACACCACTATCTGTATAAACATGGAAATAACTACACCGCTATCTCTTTAAACATAGAAATATCTACACCGCCATCTGTATTAACATGGAAATATCTACACCGCTATCTGTATAAACATGGAAATATATACATCGCTATCTGTATAAACATGGAAATATCTCCAGCGCTATCTGTATAAACATGGAAATAAACAAAATTCTACCTGTGTAAACATGCAAATATCTACAAAGCTATCGGTGTAAAGATGGAAATATCTACACCGCAATCGGTGCAAATATGGAAATATTTACACCGCTATCTCTGTAAACATGGAAATATCTACAACGCTATCTGTATAAACATGGAAATATCTACACCGCCATCTTTATAAACTTGGAAATATCTACACCGCTATCTGTACAAATATGGAAATATCTACAACGCTATCTGTATAAATATGGAAATATCTACACCGCTATCTGTATAAACATGGAACTACCTACAACGCTATCTGTATAAACATGGAAATATCTACACTGCCATCTGTATAAACATGGAAATACCTTCACAGACATCTTTATATACATGGAAATATCTACACCGCCATCTGTATAAACATGGAAATATCTCCACCGCTATCTGTATAAACATGGAAATATCTACACCGGTATCTGTAAAAACATGGAAATAACAACACCGCTATCTGTATAAACATGGAAATATCTACAGCGCTATCTGTATAAACATGGAAATATCTACACCGCTATCTGTGTAAACATGGAAATATCTACACTGCTATCTGCATAAACATGGAAATATCTACACCGCCATCTGTATATACATGGAAATATCTATGCCACCCTCTGTATAAGCATGGAAATATCTACACCGCTATCTGTATAAATAAGGAAATATCTACACTGCTGTCTCTATAAACATGGAAATATCTACACCACTATCTGTATGAACATGGAATTATCTACACCGCTATCTCTATAAACCTGGAAATATCTACACTGCCATCTGTATAAACATGGAAATATCGACACAGTCATCTGTATAAACATGGAAATATCTACACCATCATCTGTATAAACATGGAAATAACTTCACTGCCATCTGTATAAACATGGAAATATCTACACAGCCATCCCTATAAACATGGAAATATCTACACCGCTATCAGTATAAACATGGAAATATCTACTAAGCTATCTCTATAAACATGGAAATATCTACACAGCCATCTGTATGAACATGGAAATATCTTCACAGTCATCTGTATAAACATGGAAATATCTACACCACCATAGGTATAAACATGGAAACATCTACACTGCCATCTGTATAAAGATGGAAATATCTGCCTAGAAATCGGTATAAAAGTGGAAATATCTACACCATTATCTGTATAAACATGGAAATACCTACAACGCTATCTGCATAAACATGGAAATATCCACACCACTATCCCTGTAAACATGGAAATATCAACACGGTTATCTGTATACACATCGAAATATCTACACCGCTATCTGTATAAACATGGAAATATCTACACCGCTATCTCTATAAACATGGAAATAGCTACACCGCTATCTGTATAAACGTGGAAATATCTACACCGCCATCTCTATTAACATGGAAATGTCTACACCGCTATCTATGTAAACATGGAAATATCTATACCTCTATCTGTATAAATATGGCAATATCGACTCCGCTATCTGTATAAACATGGAAATATCTACTATGCTATTTGTGTAAACATGGAAATATCTACACCGCTATCTGAATAAACATGGAAATATCCACACAGCCATCTGAATAAACTTGGAAATATCTACACAGCTATTTGTATTAACATGGAAATATCTAAAGCGACATCTCTACAAACATGGAAATATCTACACCGCCATCTGTATAAACATGGACATATCTACACTCCCATCTGTATAAAGATGGAATTATTTACACCGTCATCTGTATAAACATGGAAATATCTACACCGCTATCTTATAAATATGGAAATATCTACACCGCTCTCGCTATTAACATGGAAATATCTACAAAGCCGTCTGTACAAACATGGAATTCACTACACCGCCATCTGTATAAACATGGAAATATCTTCACTGCCATCTGTATAAACATGGAAATATCTACACCACCATCTGTATCAACATGCAAATATCTACACCGCAATCTGTATAAATATGGACATATCTACACCGCTATCTCTAGAAACATCATAATATATACACCGCTATCTGTATAAACATGGAAATATCTACACTGCTATCTCTATAAACATTGAAATACCTACACCGCCATCTGTATAAACATGGAAATATCTTCACAATCATCAGTATAAACATGGAAATATCAACACCAACATCTGTATAAATATGGAAATATCTACACTGCCATCTGTGTAAAGATGGAAATATAGACACCGCTATATGTGTAAACTTGGAGATATCTACACTGCTATCTGAATAAACATGGAAATATCTACAATGCTATCTGTGTAAACATGGAAATATCTACACCGCCAGCTGGATGAACATGGAAATATCTACACCGCTATCTCTGTAAACATGGAAATATCTACACTGCCATCTGTATATACTTCGAGATATCTACACCGCTATCTGTATAAACACGGAAATATCTCCACTGCTCTCTGTATAAACATGGAAATATCTTCACAGTCGTCTTTATAAACATGGAAATATCTACACCACCATCGGTATAAACATGGAAATATCTACACTGCCTTCTGTATAAACATGGAAATATGTACAAAGCAATCTGTATAAACGTAGCAATATCTACACCACTATCTGTATAAACATGGAAATACCTACACCACTATCCCTGTAAACATGGAAATATCAACACCTTTATCTGTATAAACATGGAAATATCTACAATGATATCTGTATAAATATGGAAATAACTACACCGCTATATCTATAAACATGGAAAAACATACACTGCTATATCTATCAACATGGAAATATCTACACTGCCATCTCTATAAACATGGAAATCTCTACAATGCTATCTGAATAAGAATGGAAATATCTACACCGCTATCTGTATGAACATGGAAATATCTACACTGCTATCTGTATGAACATGGTAATATCTACCTCACTATCTGTATAAACATGGAAATATCTACACCGCTGTCTGTATAAACATGGAAATAACTCCACCGCTACCTGTATAAACATCGAAATATCTACACCGCTATCGGTATAATCATCGAAATATCTCCACCGCTATCTGTATAAACATTGAAATATTTACAATGCTATATGAAAATATGAAAACAACTATCTGTGTAAAGATGGAAATATATACACCACTATCTGTGTAAAGATAGAAATATCTTCACCGCAATCTGTGCAAAGATGGAAATATCTACACAGTTATCTCTGAAAACATGGAAATATCAACACTGCTATCTGTATAATATGGAAATATCTACACCGCCATCTGTGTAAACATGGAAATAACTACATCGCCATCTGTATAAACATGGAAATATCTACACTGCTATCTGTATAAACATGGAAATATCTGCACTGCTATCTGTATAAAAATGGAAATATCTACACCGCTATCTGTGTAAACATGGAAATATATACACCGCTATCTGTATAAACATGGAAATATCTACACCGCTATGTGTATAAACGTGGAAATATCTACACTGCCATCTGTGTAAACATGGAAATAGCTACACTGCAATCTCTGTATACATGGAAATATCTATACGGCCATCTGTATAAACATGGAATGATCTCCAGAGCTATCTCTATAAACATGGAAATATCTACACCACTATCTGTATAAACATGGAAATAACAACACCAATATCTGTATAAACATGGAAATATCTACAGCGCTATCTTTATAAACATTGAAATATCTACATCGCTATCTGTATAAACATGGAAATATCTCCACCGCTATCTGTAGAAACATGGAAATATCTACACCGCTATCTGTATAAACCTGGAAATAAGTACAAAGCTATCTCTATAAACATGGAAATATCTACACTGCCATCTGCATAAACATCTAAATATCTACACCGCCATCTGTAAACATGGAAATAACTACACCGCCATCTCTATGACCATGGAAATAGCAACGACGCCATCTATATAATTATGGAAATATCCACACCGATATCTGTATAAAAATGGAAATATCTACACCGCCATCTGTAAAAACATGGAAATATCTAGACAGTCATCTGTATAAACTTGGAAATATCTTCACCTCCATCATTATAAACATGGAAATACCTACACCGCCATCTCTATAAACATGGAATTACCTACACAGCTCTCTGTATAAACCTGGAAATATCTACACCGCTATCCCTATAAACATGGAAATATCTATACCGCTATCTGTATAAACATGGAAATATCTACATCGCTATCTGCATAAACATGGAAATATCTCCACCGCTATCTGTATAAACATGGAAATATCTACAACGCAATCTGTGTAAACATGCAAATATCTACACAGCTATCTGTAAACATGGAAATATCTACACCGCAATGTGAGCAAAGATGGAAATATCTACACCGCTATCTGTGTAAACATGGAAATATCTATGCCGCTATCTGTATGAATATGGAAATAGCTACAACACCATCTGTATAAACATGGAAATAACTACACCGCCATCTGTATAAACATGGAAATATCTACACCACAATCTGTATAAACATGGAAATAACTCCACCGCTATCTGTACAAATATGGAAATATCTACACTGCTATCTGTATAAACATGAAAATATCTACACCGCAATCTGTATAAACATGGAAATACCTACACTGCTATCTGTATAAACATGGAAATATCTACAACGCCATCAGTATAAACATGGGAATATCTACACCGCCATCTGTATGAACATGGAAATATCTGCACTGCTATCTGTATAAAAATGGAAATATCTACACGGCTATCTGTATAAACATGGAAATATCTACACCGCTATCTGTATAAACATGGAAATATCTACTCCGCTATCTGTTTAAACATTGAAATATCTACACTGCCATCTGTATAAATATGGAAATAAATAAACAGCCATCTCTATATACATGGAAATATCTATACCGTCATCTGTATAAACATGGAAATATCTCCACCGCTATCTGTATAAACATGGAAATATCAACCCCGCTATCTGTATAAACATGGAAATATCTACAGCGCTATCTGTATAAACATTCAAATATCTACATCGCTATCTATATAAACATGGAAATATCTCCACGGCTATCTGTATAAACATGGAGGTACCTACACCGCTATCTCTATAGAGCTGGAAATAGCTACATCACTATCACTATAAACATGGAAATATCTACAGCGCCATCTGAATAAACATCTAAATATCTACACCGCCATCTGTATAAACATGGAAATACCTACACCACCATCTGTATAAACATGGAAATATCAACACCGCCATCTGTATAATCATGGATATATCCATACCGCTATGTTTATAATAATGGAAATATCTACACCGCCATGTGTAAAAACATGGAAATACCTAAAAAGTCATCTGTATAAACATGGAAATATCTACACCTCCCTCACTATAAACATGGAAATATCTGCACCACCGTCTCTATAAACATGGAAATACCTACACAGCTATCTGTATAAACATGGAAATAACTACACCGCTATCTGTATAAACATGGAAATATCTACACCGCTATCTGTATAAACATGGAAATATCTACACCGCCATCATTATAAACATGGAAATATCTCCACTGCTATCTGTATAAACATGGAAATATCAACACCGCCATCAGTATAATCATGGAAATATAAAAACCGCTATCTGTATAAAAATGAAAATATCTACACAGCCATCTGTAAAAACATGGAAATATCTGCACAGTCATCTTTATAAATATGGAAATATCTACACCTCCATCACTATAAATATTCAAATATCTACAATGCCATCTGTATACACCTGGAAATAACTATAGAGCCATGAGTATAAACATGGAAATATCTACACCGCCATTTCTATAAACATGGAAATACTTACACAGCTATCTGTATAAACATGGAAATATCTACACTGCTATCTGTATAAACATGGAAATATCTACACCGCTATCTGTATAAACATGGAAATATCTACAACGCAATCTGTGTAAACATGCAAATATCTACACAGCTATCTGTAAACATGGAAATATCTACACCGCAATGTAAGCAAAGATGGAAATATCTACACCGCTATCTGTGTAAACATGGCAATATCTACACCGCTATCGGTATAAATACGGAAAATCTACACCGCCATCTGTATAAACATGGAAATATCTACACGGCCATTTCCATAAACATGGAAATATCTACACCGCTATTTGTATAAATATGGAAATATCTACATTGCTATCTCTATAAACATGAAAATATCTACACCACTATCTGTGTAAACATGGAAATATCTACACCGCCATCTCTATAAACATAGAAATATCTACACCGCCATCTGAATAAACATGGAAATAACAACACCGCTATCTATATAAACATGGAAATATCTACATCGCTATCTTTATAAACATGGAAATATCTCCACCGCTATCTGTATAAACATGGAAATATCTTCAATGCTATCTGTGTAAACATGCAAATATCTACACAGCTATCTGTCCAAACATGGAAATATCTACACCGCAATCGGTGCAAAGATGGAAATATCTACACCACTATCTCTGTAAGCATGGAAATATCTACGCCGCTATCTGTATGAATATGGAAATACCTACACCATCATCTGTATAAACATGGAAATAACTACACGGCCATCTGTATACACATGGAAATATCTACACCGCCATCTGTATAAACATGGAAATAACTGCACCGCTATCTTTACAAATCTGGAAATATCTACACCGCTTTCTGTATAAACATGAAAATATCTACACCGCAATCTGTATAAACATGGAAATACCTACACCGCTATCTGAATAAACATGGAAATATCTACACCGCTATCTGTGAAAAGATGGAAATATCTACACCGCTGTCTGTATAAACATGGAAATACCTACACCGCTATCTGCATAAAGATGAAAATACCTACACCGCTATCTGTACAAATATGGAAATATCTACACCGCTATCTGTACAAACATGGAAATATCTACACTGCTTTCTGTATAAACATGGAAAAAAACAACACTGCTATCTGTATAAACATGGAAATAACTACACTGCCATCTGTATAAACATGGAAATATCTACACAGCCATCTCTATATACATGGAAATATCTACACCGCTATCTGTATAAACATGGTAATATCTACACCGCTATCTGTATAAACATGGAAAATCTACACCGCTATCTGTATAAACATGGAAATATCTACACTGCCATTTGTATAAACATGGAAATATCTACACAGCCATCTCTATATACATGGAAATATCTATAACGCCATCTGTATAAACATGGAAATATCTCCATCACTATCTGTGTAAACATGGAAATATCCACACTACCATCTGTATAAACATGGAAATATCCACACCACTATCTGTATAAACATGGAAATATCTACATCACTATCTGTATAAACATGGAAATATCTCCACCGCTATCTGTATAAACATGGAAATATCTACAATGCTACCTGTGTAAACATGCAAATCTCTAAACAGCTATCAGTGTAAACATGGAAATATCTATACCGATATCTGTGTAAAGATGGAAATATCTACACCGCAATCTGTGCAAAGATGGAAATATCTACACCGCTATCTGTATAAATATGGAAAAATCTACATCGCTATCTCTATAAACATGGAAATATCTTCACCGCGATCTGTATAAACGTGGAAATATCTTCACCGCTATCTTTATAAACATGGAAATATCTACACCGCCATCTGTATAAACATGGAAATATCTACACCGCTATCTGTATAAACATGGAAATATCTACATCGCTATCTGTATAAACATGAAAATATCTCCACCGCTATCTGTATAAACATGAAAATATCTACAATGCTATCTGTGTAAACATGCAAATATGTACACAGCTATCTGTGTAAATATGGAAATATCTACACAGCTATCTTTGTAAAGATGGAAATATCGACACCGCAATCTGTGCAAATGGAAGTATCTACACCGCTATTTGTGTAAACATGGAAATATCTAAACCGCTATCTGTACAACCGTGGAAACGTCTACACCGCCATATGTATAAACATGGAAATAACTACAATGCCATCTGTATAAACATGGAAATATCTACACCGCCATCTGTATAAACATGGCAATATGTGCACTGCTATCTGTATAAACATGGAACTATCTACACTGCCATCCGTATAAACATGGAAATAAATACACAGCCATCTCTATATACATGGAAATATCTATACCGCCATCTGTATAAACATGGAAATATCTCCACCGCTATCTGTATAAACATGGAAATATCAACACCGCTATCTCTATAAAGTTGGAAATATCTACAGTGCTATCTGTATAAACATTAAAATATCTACATCGCTATCTGTATAAACATGGAAATATCTCCACCGCTATCTGTATAAACATGGCAGTATCTACACCGCTATCTGTATAGATCTGGAAATAAATACATCACTATCTCTATAAACATGGAAATATCTACACCGCCATCTACATAAACATCTAAATATATACACCGCCATCTGTATAAACATGGAAATACCTACACCGCCATCTGTATAAACACGGAAATATCAACACCGCCATCTGTATAATCATGAAAATATCCATACCGCTATCTTTATAAAAATGGAACTATCTACACCGCCATCTGTGAAAACATGGAAATACATACAAATTCATCTGTGTAAACATGGAAATATCTACACCTCCATCACTATAAACATGGAAATATCTACACCACCATCTCTATAAACATGGAAATACCTACACACCTATCTGTATAAACATGGAAATATCTACACCGCTATCTGTATCAACATGGAAATATCTACACCGCTATCTGCATAAACACGGAAATATCCACATCGCTATCTGCAAAAACCTGGAAATATCTCCACTGATATCTGTATAAACAAGTAAATATATACAACGCAATCTGTGTAAACATGCAAATATCTACGCAGCTATCTGTAAACATGGAAATATCTACACCGCTGTGTAAACATGGAAATATCTACATCTCCATCAGTATAAACATGGAAATATCTACACCGCTATCTGTATAAACATGGAAATATCTACATCGCTATCTGTATAGACATGGAAATATCTCCACCGCTATCTGTATAAACAGGGAAATATCTACAATGCTATCTGTGTAAACATGCAAATATCTACACAGTATCTGTGTAAAGATGGAAATATCTACACCGCTATCTGTATAAAGATGGAAATATCTACACCGCAATCTGTGCAAAGATGGAAATATCTACACCGCTATCTGTATAAATATGGAAATATCTACATCGCTATCTCCATAAAGATGGAAATATCTTCACCGCTGTCTGTATAAATATGGAAATATATACATCGCTATCTCCATAAACATGGAAATATCTACACCGCTATCTGTAAAAACGTGGAAATATCTTCACCGCTATCTGTATAAACTTGGAAATATCTACACCGCCATCTGTATAAACATGGAAATATCTACACCGCTATCTGTATAAACATGGAAATATCTACATCGCTATGTGCAAAAACATGAAAATATCTCCACCGCTATCTGTATAAACATGGAAATATCTACAATGCTATCTGTGTAAACATGCAAATATCTACACCGCAATCTGTGTAAAGATGGAAATATCTACACCGCTATCTCTGTAAACATGGAAATATCTACACCGCTATCTGTATAACCATGGAGAGTTCTACACCGCCATATGTATAAACATGGTAATAACTACAACGCCATCTGTATAAACATGGAAATATCTACACCGCCATCTGTATAAACATGGCAATATGTGCACTGCTATCTGTATAAAAATGGAAATATCTACACCGCTATTTGTATAAACATGGAAATAACTCCACCGCTATCTGCATAACCATGGAAATATCTTCACCGCTATGTGTATGAACATGGAAATAACTCCACCGCTATCGGTAAAAACATGGAAATATCTACATCGCTATCTGTAAAAACATGGAAATATCAACACCGCTATCTATATTAAGATGGAAATATCTACAGTGCTATGTGTATAAACATGGAAATATCTACATCGCTATCTGTATAAACATGGAGATATCTCCACCGCTATCTGTATAAACATGTAAATATCTACACCGCGATCTGTATAAACCTGGAAATAACTACACCGCTATCTCTATGAACATGGAAATATCTACACCGCCATCTGCATAAACATCTAAATATCTACACCGCCGTCTGTGTAAACATGGAAATAACTACACCGCCATCTGTATAAACATGGAAATATCAACACCGCCATCTGTATAATCCTGGAATTATCCACACCAGTATCTGTATAAACATGGAAATATTTACACCGGCATCTATAAAAACCTGGAAATATCTACACAGTCATCTGTATGAACATGGAAATATCTACACATCCATCAGTATAAACATGAAAATATCTAAAATGCCATCTGTATAAACATGGAAATATCTACAGAGCCATCAGTAAAAACATGGAAATATCTACACCGCCATCTGTATAAGCATGGAGATAATTACACAGCTATCTGTATAAACATGGAAATATCTTCAGAGCTATCTGTATCAACATGGAAATATCTATATCGCTATCTACATAAACATGGAAAAATCTCCACCACTATCTGTATAAACATGGAAATATCTACAATGCTATCTGTGTAAACATGCAAGTATCTACACAGCTATCTGTGTAAAGATGGAAATATCTACACCGCTATCTGTGTAAAGATGGAAATATCTAAACCGCAATCTGTGCAAAGATGGAAATATCTACACCGCAATCTCTGTAATCATGGAATTATCTACACCGTTATCTGTATTAACATGTAAATATCTACACTGCCATGTGTATAAACATGGAAATAACTACACCGCCATCTGTATAACCATGGAAATATCTACACCATCATCTGCATAAACATGGGAATATCTACACCAATATCTGTATAAATATGAAAATATTTACGCCGCAATCTTTATAAACATGGAAATATCTACACCGCTATCTGTATAAACATGGAAATATGTACACCGCTATCTGTATAAACATGGAAATATCTACACTGCCATATGTATAAACATGGAAATATCTACGCAGCCATCTCTATATACATGGAAATATGTACGCCGCCATCTGTTTAAACATGGAAATATATCCACTGATATCTGTATAAACCTGGAAATATCAACACCGCTATCTGAATAAACATGGAAATATCTACACTGCTATCTGTATAAACATGGAAATATCAACACCGCTATCTTCATAAATATGGAAATATTTACAGTGTTATCTGTATAAACATGGAAATATCTACATCGCAATCTTTATAAACATGGAAGTATCTCCACCGCTATCTGTGCAAACATGGAAATATCTACACCGCTATCTGTGCAAACATGGAAATACCTACACAGCTATCTGTATAAACATGGAAATATCTACACCGCTATCTGTATAAACATGGAACTACCTACACCGCTATCTGTATAAACATGGAAATATCTACACTGCCGTCTGTATAAACATGGAAATATCTACACAGCCATCTGTATATACATGGAAATATCTCCACCGCTATCTGTATAAAAATGGAAATATATCCACCGCTATCTGTATAAACATGGAAATATCTCCACCGCTATCTGTAAAAACATGGAAGTATCAACACCGCTATCTGTGTAAACAGGGAAATATCTACACCTACATCAGTATAAACATGGAAATATCTGCAATGCCATCTGTATAAACATGGAAATACCGACAGAGCCATCAGTATAAACACGGAAATATGTACACCGCCATCACTGAAAACATGGAAATAATTACACAGCTATCTGTTTAAACATGGAAATATCTATACCACTATCTGTATATACATGCAAGTATCTACACAGCTATCTGCATAAACATGGAAACATCTACATCGCTATCAGCATAAACATGGAAATATCTCCACGGCCATCTGTACAGAATTGGAAATATCTTCAAGGCTCTCTGTGTAAACATGCAAATATCTACAACGCTATCTGTGTAAACATGCAAATATCTACACAGCTATCTGTGTAAACCTGGGAATATCTACACCAATATCTGTGTAAAGATGGAAATATCTACACCGCAATTTGGACAAAGATGGAAATATCTACACCGCTATATGTATAAATATGGAAATATCTTCATCACTATCTCTATAAACATGGAAATATCTACATCACTATCTGTATAAACATGGAAATATCTACACCACTATCTCTAGAAACATGGAAATATCTACACCACCGTCTGTATAAACATGGAAATATGTACACGCCTCTCTATATAAACATGGAAATATCTACATCGCTATCTGTATAAACATGGAAATATCTCCACGGCTATCTGTATAAACATGGAGATATCTACATCGCAATCTGTATAAACATGGAAATATCTACACCTCTATCTGTATAAACATGGAAATATCTACACTATCATCAGTATGAACATGGAAATATCTACACATCCATCTCCATATACATGGAAATACCTACACCGCCATCTATATAAAATCGGAAATATCTCCACCGCTATCTATATAAACACGGAAATATCTCCACCGCTATCTGTATAAACATGGAAATATCTACACTGCTATCTGTATAAGCATGGAAATATCTAAATCACTATCTCTATAAACATGGAAATAGCTACACCGCTATCTGTATAAACATGGAAATAGGTACACCATTATATCTAGAAACATGGAAATATCGACACCGCCATCTGTATAAAAATGGAAATATGTACACCGCTATCTGCATAAACATGGAAATATCTACATCGCTATCTGCATAAACACGGAAATATCTCCACCGCTATCTGTATAAATACGGAAATATCTACAATGCTATCTGTGTAAACATGCAAATATATACACAGCTATCTGTGTAAAGATGGAAATATCTACACCGCTATCTCTGTAAACATGGAAATATCTACACCGCTATCTGCATACACATGTAAATATCTATACCGCCATCTGTATAAACAAGGAAATAACTACACCACCATCTGTATAAACATGGAAATATCTGCACCGCCATCTGTATAAACATGGAAATATCTACACCGATATCTGTATAAATATGGAAATATCTACACAGCTATCTTTATAAATATGAAAGTATCTACACCGATATCTATATAAACATGGAAAATCTACACCGCTATCTGTATAAACATGGAAATGTCTACACGGCCATCTGCATAAACATGGAAATATCTGCACCGCTGTCTGTATAAATATGGAAATATCTACATCGCTATCTCTATAAACATGGAAATATCCACACCACTATCAGTATAAACATGGAAATATCTACACCGCAATCTCTATAAACATAGAAATATCTACACTGCCATCTGTATAAACATTGAAATATCTACACCGCTATCTGTATAAACATGGAAATATCTATATCGCTATGTGTATAAACATGGAAATATCTCCACCGATATCTGTATAAACATGGAAATATATACAACGCTATTTGTGTAAAGATGGGTATATCTACACCGCGATCGTTGCAAAGATGGAAATATCTACACCGCTATCTCTGTAAACATCAAAATATCTACACCGCTATCTGTATAAACTAGGAAATAACTACACCGCCATCTGTATAAACATGGAAATTTCTACACCGCCATCTGTATAAACACGGAAATACCTACACCGCTATCTGTATAAACATGGAAATACCTACACCGCCATCTGTATAACCATGGAAATATCTACACTGCCATCTGTATCAATACGGAAAAATCTAGAAAGCCATCTCTACATACATGGAAATATCTACACCGTCATCTGTATGAACATGGAAATGTCTCCACCGCTATGTGTATAAACATGGAAATATCTCCACCGCTACCTGTATAAACATGGAAATATCTACACCGCTATTTGTTGAAACATGGAAATATCAACAACGCTATCTGTTTAAACATGGAAATATCTACAGCAATATCTGTATAAACATGGAAATATCTACACCGCAATCTCTATAAACATAGAAATATCTACAACGCCATCTGTATAAACATGGAAATCTCTACACCGCTATCTGTATATACATGGAAATATCTATATCGCTATGTGTATAAACATGGAAATATCTCCACCAGTATCTGTATAAACATGGAAATATCTACACCGCAATCAGAAAAATCATGAAAATATCAACACCGCTATCTGTATAAACAGGGAAATATCTACAGCGCTATCTCTATAAACATGGAAATAACTACACCGCCATCTGTATACACATGGAAATATCTACAAAGCCATCTGTATAAACATGGAAATATCTACACCGCCATCTCTATAAACATGAAAATATCTACACCGCCATCTCCATAAACTTGGAACTATCTGCAACGACATCTGCATAAACATGGAAATATCTAAACTTCCATCTGTATAAACATGGAAATATCTACACAGACATCTCTATAAACATGGAAATATCTACACCGCTATCTGTATAAACATGGAAGCATCCACACCGCTATCGGTATAAACATGGAAATAACTACATCTCCATCTGTAAAAACATGGAAATATCTACACAGTCATCTGAGTAAATATGGAAATATCTACTCTGCTATCTCTATAAACATGGAAATACCTACACCGCTATCGTTATTCACATGGAAATATCTCCACCGATATCTGTTTAAACATGGAAATATCTGCACCGCTATCCATATAAACTTGGAAATATCTGCACCACTATCTGAATATACATGGAAATATCTCCACCGCCATCTGTATAAACATGGAAATATCTACACCGCTCTCTGTATAAACTTGGAACTAACTACATCACTTTCTGTATAAACATGGAAATACCTACACAGTCAACTGTATAAACATGGAAATATCTACACCACCTTCTGTATAACCATGGAAATATCTACACCGCCATCTGTATAAACATGGAAATATCTACACAGCCATCTCTATAAACATGGAAACATCTACATGGCTATCTGTATAAACATGGAAATATCTAGACGGCCATCTGTAAAAACTTCAAAATATCTACACAGTCATCTGTATAAACATGGAAATATCTACACCTCCATCTATATAAACTTGGAAATATCTACATCGCTATCTGTATAAACATGTAAATATCTACACCGACATCTGTATCAACATGGAAATATCTCCACCGCTCTCTGTATAAACATGGAAATATCAACACCGCTATCTGTATAAACAAGGAAATATCTACAACACTATCAGTATAAACATGGAAATATCTACACAGCTATCTGTATAAACATGGAAATAACTACTCCGCTGTCTGTATAAACATGGAAATATCTACATCGCTATCTGTATAAACATGGAAATATTTCCACTGCTATCTGTATAAACATGGAAATATCTACACTGCTATCTGTGTAAACATGAAAATATCTACACAGCTATCTGTGTAAAGATGGAAATATCTACAACGCAATCGTTGCAAAGATGGAAATATCTACACCGCTATCTCTGTAAACATGGAAATATCTACACCGCTATCTGTCTAATCATGGAAATATCTACACTGCCATCTGTATAAACATGGAAATATCTACACCGCCTTCTGTATAAACATGGAAATATCTAAACCGCTATCTGTACAAATATGGAAATATCTACAACGCTATCTGTATAAACATGGAAATATCTACACCGCTATCTGTATAAACATGGAACTAACTACTCCACTATCTGTATAAATATGGAAATATCTACAAAGCCATCTGTATATACATAGAAATATCCAGACCGCCATCTGTATAAACATGGAAATGTCTCCACCGCTATGTGTATAAACAAGGAAATATCTCCACCGCTATCTGTATAAACATGGAAATATCTACACCGCTATGTGAAGAAACATGGACATATCAACACCGCTATCTGTATAAACATGGAAATATCTACAGGGCTATCTTTATAAACATGGAAATATCTACACCGCTATCTGTATAAACATGGAAATATCTACACGGCAATCTGCATGAACATGGAAATATCTTCACCGTTATCTCTATAAACATGGAAATATCTACAACGCCATCTGTATAAACATGGAAATATCTACACCTCTATCTGTATAAACATGGAAATATCTACACCACTATCTGTATAAACATGGAAATATCTCCACCGCTATCTGTATAAACATGGAAATATCTACAAAGCTATCTGTGTAAACATGCAAATATCTACACAGCTATCTGTGTAAACATGCAAATATCTACACTGATATGTGTGTAAAGATGGAAATATCTACACCGCTATCTGTATAAACATGGAAATATCTCCACAGCTATCTCTATAAAGATGGAATTATCTCCACCGTTATCTGTATAAATATGGAAATATCTACATCACTATCTCTATAAACATGGAAACATCTACTCCGCTATCGGTATAAACATGGAAATATCTACACCACTATCTCTAGAAACATGGACATATCTACACAGGTCTCTGTATAAAAATGGAAATATCTACACCGTTATCTGTGTAAACGTGGAAATATTTACATCGCTATCTGTATAAACAGGGAAATATCTCCACCGCTCTGTGCATAAACACGGAAATATCCACAATGTTATCTGTGTAAACATGCAAATATCTACACAGCTATCTGTGTAAAGATGGAAATATCTACACCGCTATCTGTGTAAAGTTGGAAATATCTACACCGCAATCTGTGCAAAGATGGAAATATCTACACCGCAATCTCTGTACACATGGAAATGTCTACACCGCTATCTGTATAAACATGTAAATACCTATACTGCCATCTGTATAAACATGGAAATAACTACACCGCCTTCTGTATAAACATGGAAACATCTACACCGCCATATGTATAAACATGGAAATATCTAAACAGATATCTGTATAAATATGGAAATGTCTACACCGCTATCTTTATAAACATGGAAGTATCTACACCGCTATCTGTATAAACATGGAAATATCTACACCGCTATCGATATAAACATGGAAGTATCTACAATGCCATATGTATAAACATGGAAATATCTACACAGCCATCACTATATACTTGGAAATATCTACACCACTATCTGTATAAACATGGAAATATCTCCACCGCTATCTGTATAAACATGGAAATATCAACACCGCTATCAGTATAAACAAGGAAATATCTAAACCACTATCTGTGTAAAGATGGAAATATGTACACAGCAATCTGTGCAAAGATGGAAATATCAACACCGCTATCTGTATAAACATGGAAATATATACACCGCCATCTCTATAAACATGGAAATATCTACACCACCATCTGTATAAACATGGCAATATCTACACCGCTATCTGTATAAAAATGGAAATGTCTACATCTCCATCTCTATAAACTTGGACATATCTACACCGCTATCTGTATAAACATGGAAATATCTACACCGCCATCTGTATAAACCTGGAAATATCTCCAACGCTATCTGTATAAACATGGAAATATCTCCACCGCTATCTGTATAAACATGGAAATATCTACACCGCTATCTGTATAAACATGGAAATATCAACACCGCTATCTGTATAAACATGGAAATACGTAGAGCGCTATCTGTATAAACATGGAAATATCTACATCACTATCTGTATAAACATGGAAATATCTCCACCGCTCTCTGTATAAACATCAAAATATCAACACCGCTATCTGTATAAACATGGAAATATCAACACCGCTATCTGTATAAACATGGAAAAATCTACAATGCTAACTCTCTAAGCATGGAAATATCTACACAGCTATCTTTGTAAACATGGAAATATCTACACCGCTATCTGTGTAAAGATGGAAACATCTACACCGCAATGAGTGCAAAGATGGAAATATCTACAGCGCTGTTTCTGTAAACATGGAAATATCTACACCGCCATCTGTGTTAACCTGGAAATATCTAAAGAGCCATCTGTATAAACATGGAAATATCTACACCGCTATCTCTATAAACATGGAAAGAGCTACACCGCTGTCTCTATAAACATGGAAATATCTACACCGCCATCTCTATAAACATGAAAATATCTACACCGCCATCTATATAAATGTGGAAAAATCTCCACAGTCATCTGTATAAACATGGAAATATCTACACTGCTTTCTGTGTAAATATGGAAATATCTACACCGCTATCTCTATAAACATGGAAATATCTACACCGCCATCTATATAAATGTGGAAAAATCTCCACAGTCATCTGTATAAACATGGAAATATCTACACTGCTTTCTGTGTAAATATGGAAATATCTACCGCTATCTCTATAAGCATGGAAATATTGAAATCGCCATCTGCATAAACATGGAAATATCTACACAGTCATCTGTATAAACAAGGAAATATCTACACAACCATCTCTATAAACATGGAAATATCTACACTGCCATCTGTATACACATGGAAATATCTTAACATCCATCTGTATAAACATGGAAATATCTGCACCGATATCTCTATAAACATGGAAATACCTGCACGGCTCTCTCTATAAACATGGAAATATCTACACCGCCATCTGTATAAACATGAAAATATCTACACCGCTATCTCCATAAAGATGGAAATATCTACTCCGCCATCTGTATAAACTTGGAAATAACAACAACGCTATATGTATAAATATGGAAATAACTACACCTCTATCTCTATACACATGGAAATATCTACACTGCTATCTGTATAAACATGGAAATATCTACACCGCCATCTGTATTAACATGGAAATATCTACACAGTCCTCTGTATAAACACGAAAAAATATCTATGCTGCCATCTGTATACACATGGAAGTATCTACACAGCCATCTGTATAAACATGGAAATATCTACACCGCTATCTCTATAAACATGGAAATACCTGCACCGCTATCTGTATAAACATGGAAATATCTCTACCGCTATCTGTATAAACATGCAAATATGTACACCGCTATCTGTATAAACTTGGAAATATCTACATCGCTATCTGTATAAACATGGAAGTATCTACACCGCTATCTCTATGAAGATAGAAATATCTACACCGCTATCTCTATAAACATGGAATTATCTAAACAGCTATCTCTATAAACATAGATGTATCTACACAGCAATCTGTAAAACATGGAAATATCTACACCGCCATCTGCATAAACATAGAAATATCTACACCGCCATCTGTATAAACCTGGAAATATCTACACCACCATCTGTATAAACATAGATGTATCTACACTACCATCTGTAGAAAGATGGAAATATCTACACCGCTATCTGTATAAACATGGAAATATCTACACCGCTATCTGTATAAATATGGAAATTTCTACAGCGCTATCTGTATAAACACGGAAATATCTACACGGCTATCTCTATAATCATGCAAATACCTACACAGCCATCTGTATAAACATGGAAATACCTGTACAGTCATCTGTATAAAGATGGAAATATCTACACCACCATCTGTATAAACATGGAAATATCTATAATGCGATCTGTATAAACATGGAAATATGTACACATCCGTCTCTGTAAATATAGAAATATCAACACTGCCATCTGTATAAACATGGAAATAGGAACACCGTTAAATGTATAAACTTGGAAATATCTACATCGCCATCTGTAAAAACCTGGAAATATCTACACAGTCATCTGTATAAACATGGAAATACCTACACCTCCATCTGTATAAACATGGAAATACCTACACTGTCTTCTGCATACACATGGAAATATCTACAGAGCCATGTGCATAAACATGGAAATATCTACACCGCTATCTCTATAAACATGGAAATAACTACACCGCTACCTCCATAAACATGGAAATATCTACACCGCTATCTGTAGAAACATGGAAATATCTGCACCGCTATCTGTGTAACATTGGAAATAGCTACAACGGTATCTGTGTAAACATGGAAATATCTACAATGGTATCTGTATAAACATGGAAATATGTCCACCACTATCTATATAAACATGGAAATATCTACACCGCTATCTGTGTAAACATGGAAATATCCACCCCGCTGTCTGTATTTACATGGAAATATCTACACCGCCATCTGTATATACATGTAAATATCTACATCGCCATTTGTATAAACTTGGAAATATCCACACCGCTATCTTTATAAATAAGAAATAACTACACCACTATCTCTATAAACATGGAAATATCTACACCGCTATCTGTATAAATATGGAAATACCTACACTGCCATCTCTATAGACATGGAAATATCTACACCGCCATCTGTATAAACATGGAAATACCTACAACGCTATCTGTATAAATATGGAAATGTCTAAATCACTATCTCTATAAACATGGAAATATCTACACTGCTATCTGTATAAACATGGAAATATCTATACAGTCATCTGTATAAACATGGAAATATCTACATCACCATCTCTAAAAACATGGAAATACCTACACTGCCATCTGTATACACATGGAAATATCTACAAAGCCATCTGTATAAACATGGAAATATCTACACCGCTGTCTCTATAAACATGGAAATATCTACACCGCCATCTCTATAAACATGAAAATATCTACACCGCCATCTCCATAAACTTGGAACTATCTGCAACGACATCTGCATAAACATGGAAATATCTAAACTTCCATCTGTATAAACATGGAAATATCTACAAAGCCATCTCTATAAACATGGAAATATCTACACCGCTATCTGTATAAACATGGAAGCATCCACACCGCTATCGGTATAAACATGGAAATAACTACATCTCCATCTGTAAAAACATGGAAATATCTACACAGTCATCTGAGTAAATATGGAAATATCTACTCTGCTATCTCTATAAACATGGAAATACCTACACCGCTATCGTTATTCACATGGAAATATCTCCACCGCTATCTGTTTAAACATGGAAATATCTGCACCGCTATCCATATAAACTTGGAAATATCTGCACCACTATCTGAATATACATGGAAATATCTCCACCGCCATCTGTATAAACATGGAAATATCTACACCGCTCTCTGTATAAACTTGGAACTAACTACATCACTTTCTCTATGAACATGGAAATACCTACACAGTCATCTGTATAAACATGGAAATATCTATGCCACCTTCTGTATAACCATGGAAATATCTACACCGCCATCAGTATAAACATGGAAATATCTACACAGCCATCCCTATAAACATGGAAACATCTACATGGCTATCTGTATAAACATGGAAATATCTAGACGGCCATCTGTAAAAACTTCAAAATATCTACACAGTCATCTGCATAAACATGGAAATATCTACACCTCCATCTGTAAAAACTTGGAAATATCTACATCGCTATCTGTTTAAACATGGAAATATCTACACCGCCATCTGTATCAACATGGAAATATCTCCACCGCTATCTGTATAAACATGGAAACATCTCCACCGCTCTCTGTATAAACATGGAAATATCAACACCGCTATCTGTGTAAACAAGGAAATATCTACAATGCTATAAGTATAAACATGGAAATATCTACACAGCTATCTGTATAAGCATGGAAATATCTACATCGCTATCTGCATAAACATGGAAATATTTCCACCGCTATCTGTATAAAATTGGAAATATCTACAACGCTATCTGTGTAAACATGCAAATATCTACACAGCTATCTGTAAACATGGAAATATCTACACCGCTATATGTGTAAAGATGGAAATATCTACAACGCTATCTCTATAAACATGGAAATATCTACATTGCTATCTGCATAAACATGGAAATATCTCCACCGCTATCTGTATAAACATGGAAAATCTCCACCGCTATCTGTATAAATATGGAAATATCTCCACGGCCATGTTCATAAATATGGAAATATTTACACCGCTCTCTTTATAAATATGGAAATATCTACATCGCAATCTCTATAAACATGGAAATATCTACACCAGTATCTGTATAAACATGGAAATATCTACACCGCAATCTCTATAAACATGGAAATATCTACAACGCCATCTGTATAAACATGGAAATATCTACACCGCTATCTGTATAAACATGGAAATATACACATCGCTATCTGTATAAACATGGAAATATCTCCACCGCTATCTGTAGAAACATGGAATTATCTACAACGCTATCTGTGTAAACATGCAAATATATACACAGCTATCTGGGTAAACATGGAAATATCTACACCGATATCTGTGTAAAGATGTTATTATCTACATTGCAATCCGGGCAAAGATGGAAATATCTACATCGCTATATGTATAAATATGGAAATATCTACATCACTATCTCTATAAACATGGAAATAAATACACACCTATCTGTATAAACTTGGAAATATCTACACCACTATCTCTAGAAACATAGAAATATCTACACCGCCGTCTGTATAAACGTGGAAATATGTACACCACTATCAGTATAAACATGGAAATATCTACATCGCTATCTGTATGAACATGGAAATATCTCCACCGCTATCTGTATAAACATGGAAATATCTACATCACTATCTGTACAAACATGGAAATGCCTTCAAAGCTATCTGTATAAACATGGAAATACCTACACTACCATCTGTATAAACATGGAAATATCTACACAGCCATCTCTATATACCTGGCAATATCTACACCGCCATCTGTATAAACATGGAAATATATCCACCGTTATCTGTATAAACACGGAAATATCTCCACCGCTATCTATATAATCATGGAAATATCTACACCGCTATCTGTATAAATATGGAAATATCTACATCACTATGTCCATAAACATGGAAATATCTACACCGATATCTGTATAAACATGGAAATATCTACACCACTATCTCTAGAAACATGGAAATATCTACACCGCCATCAGTATAAACTTGGAAATATCTACATCACTATCTGTATAAACATGGAAATATCTCCACCGCTATCTGTATAAACTTGGAAATATCTACAATGCTATCTGTGTAAACATGCAAATATGTGCACAGCTTTCTCTGTAAAGATGGAAATATCTACATGGCAATCTGTGTAAAGATGGTAATATCTACATCGCTATCTCTGTAAACATGGAAATATCTACACCGCTATCTGTATATACATGTAAATAACTACACTGCGATCTGTATAAACATGGAAATAACTACATCGCCATCTTTATAAACCTCGAAATATCTACACCGCTATCTGTATAAATATGGAAATATCTCCACTTCTATCTGTATAATCATGGAAATGTCTCCATCACTATCTGTATAAACATGGAAATAGCTACACCGCTATCTGTATAAACATCGAAATATCAACACCGTTATCTGTATAAACATGGAAATGTCTACAGCGCTATCTGTATAAACATGCAAATATCTACATCGCTATCTGTACAAACCTGGAAATATCTACATCGCTATCTGTAAAAACATGGAAATATCTCCAGCGCTATCTTTATAAACATGGAAATATCTGCACCGCTATCTGTATAAACATGCAAATATCAACACTGCTATCTGTATAAACATGGAAATATCTACGGCGCTATCTCTATAAAAATGGAAATATCTACACCGCCATCTGTAAAAACATGGAAATATCTACACAATCATCTGTAGAAAGAAGGAAATATCTACACCTCCATTAGTATAAACCTGGAAATATCAACAATGCCATCTCTATGAACATAGAAATATCTACAGAGCCATCAGTATAAACATGGAAATATCTACACCGCCATCTCTATAAAGATGGAAACAATTACACTGCTATCTGTGGAAACATGGAAATTTCTACACCGCTATATGTATAAACATGGAAAATCTACACCGCTATCTGTATAAACATGGAAATATCTTCACGGCCATCTGCATAAACATGCAAATATCTAGACTGCTATCTGTATAAATATGGAAAAATCTATATCGATATCTCTAAAAACATGGAAATATCTACACCAGTATCTGTATAAACATGGAAATATCTGCACCGCTATCTCTATAAACATGGAAATATCTACAACGCCATCTGTATAAACATGGAAATATCTACATCGCTATCTGTATAAACCTGGAAATATCTCCACCGCTATCTGTATAAACATGGAAATATCTACAACGCTATCTGTGTAAACATGCAAATATATACACAGATATCTGTGTAAACATGGAAGTATCTACACCGATATCTGTGTAAAGATGGAAATATCTACACCGCAGTCTGTGCAAGGACGGAAATATCTACACCGCTCTCTGTATAAATATGGAAATATCAACATCACTATCTCTACAAACATGGAAATTTCTACACCACTATCTGTATAAACATGTAAATATCTACAAAGCTATCTCTAGAAACATGGAAATATCTACACCGCAATCTGTATAAACTTGGAAATATATACACGGCTATTTGTATAAACATGGAAATATCTACATCACTCTCTGTATAAACATGGAAATATCTCCACCGCAATCTGTATAAACTTGGAAATATATACAATGCTATCTGTGTCAACATGCAAATATCTGCACAGCTATCTGTGTAAAGATGGAAATATCTACACCGCTATCTGTGTAGAGATGGAAATATCTACACTGCAATCTGTGCAAAGATGGAAATATCTACACCGCTATCTCTGTAAACATGGAAATATCTACACCGTTATCAGTATAAAAATGTAAATATCTACACTGCGATCTGTATAAACATGGAAATAACTACACCGCCATCTGTATAAACATGGAAATATCTACACGGCCATCTGTGTTAACATGGAAATATCTACACCGCTATTTGTCTAAATATGGAAATACCTACACCGCTATCTGTATAAACATGGAAAATCTACACCGCTATCTGTATAAAAATGGAAATATCTACACTGTTATCTTTATAAACATGGAAATATCAACACCGCTATCGGTATAAACATGGAAATATCTACATCGCTATCTGTATAAACATGGAAATATCTACATCGCTATCAGTATAAACATGGAAATACCTCCACAGCTATCTGTATACACATGGGAGTATCAACAATGCTATCTGTGTAAACATGCAAATATCTACACAGCTATCTGTGTAAAGATGGAAATATCTACACCGCAATTGGTGCAAAGATGGAAATATCTACACTGCTATCACTGAAAACATGGAAATATCTACACCGCTATCTGTATAAACATGGAAATATCTACATCGCTATCTGTATAAACATGGAAATACCTACACTGCCATCTGTATAAACATGGAAATATCTACACAGCCATCTCTATATACCTGGAAATATCTACACCCCCATCTATATAAACATGGAAATATCTCCACCACTATCTGTATAAACATGGAAATATCTCCATCGCTATCTGTATAAACATGGAAATATCTACACCGCTATCTGTATAAACCTGGAAATATCAACATCGCTATCTGTATAAAATGGAAATAACTACAGCGCTATCTGTATAAACATGGAAATAACTCCCCCGCAATCTGTATAAACATCGAAATATCAACTCCGCCATCTGTATAATCATGGAAATATCCACACCGCTATCTGTATAAAAATGGAAATATCTACAGCGCCATCTGTAAAAACTAGGAAAAATCTACAGTCATCTGTATAAACATGGAAATATGTACACCTCCATCAGTATAGACATGGAAATATCTACACCTCCGTCAGAATAAACATGGAAATATCTACAATGCCATCTGTATATACATGGAAATATCTACAGAGCCATCAGTATAAACATGGAAATATCTACACCGCCATCTCTATAAACATGGAAATACCTACACAGCTATCTGTATAAACATGGAAATATCTACACCGCTATCTGTATAAACATGGAAATATCTACATCGCTATCTGAATAAACATGGAAATATTTACAACGCAATCTGTGTAAAAATGCAAATACCTACACAGCTATCTGTAAACATGGAAATATCTACACCGCTATCTGTGTGAAGATGGAAATATCTACACCGCAATCTGTGCAAAGATGGAAACATCTACAACGCTATCTGTGTAAACATGGAAATATCTACACCACTATCTGTAAAAACATGGAAATATCTCCACCACTATCTTTATAAACTCGGAAATAACTACACCGCTATCTGTATAAACCTGGAAATAACTACATCGCTATCTCGATAAATGTGGAAATATCTACACCGCTATCTGCATAAACATCTAAATATCTACACCGCCATCTGTATAAACATGGAAATACGTACACCGCTAACTGTATAAACATGGAAATATAAACACCGCCATCTGGAAAATCATTTAAATATCCACACCGCTATCTCTATAAAAATGGAAATATCTACTCCGCCATCTGTAAAAACATGGAAATATCTACACAGTCATCTGTAGAAACAAGGAATTATTTACACCTCCATCAGTATAAACCTGGAAATAACTACAATGCCATCTGTATAAATATGGAAATATCTACAGAGCCATCAGTATAAACATGGAAATATCTACACCGCCATCTTTATAAACATGGAAAGAATTACATCGCTATCTGTATAAACATGGAAATATCTACACCGCTATCTATATTAACCTGGAAATATCTACACTGCTATCTGTGGAAACATGGAAATATCTACACCGCTATCTGTATAAACATGGAGAATATACACCGCTATCTGTATAAACATGGAAATATCTTCGCGGCCATCTGCATAAACATGCAAATATCTAGACCGCTGTCTCTATAAATATGGAAATATCTATATCGCTATCTTTATAAACATGGAAATATCTACACCACTATCTGTATAAACATGGAAATATCTGCACCGCTATCTCTATAAACATTTAAATATCTACAACGCCATCTGTATAAACATGGAAAATCTACATCGCTATCTGTATAAACCTGGAAATATCTCCACCGCTATCTCTATGAACATGGAAATATCTACAACGCTATCTTTGTAAACATGCAAATCTCTACAGTGCTATCTGTGTAAACATGGAAATATCTGCACCGTTATCTGAGTAAAGATGGAAATATCTACACCACTATCTCTAGAAACTTGAAAATACCTACACTGCCATGTGTATAAACATGGAAATATCTACACAGCTATCTCTATATACATGGAAATATCTACACCGCCATCTGTATAAACATGGAAGTATCTCCACCACTATCTGTATAAGCATGGAAATAACTACAACGCTATCTGTATAAACATGGAAATATATACAATGATATCTGTGTAAACATGCAAATATCTACACAGCTATCTGTGTAAAGATGGAAATATCTACACTGCTATCGGTGCAAAGTAGGAAATATCTACACCGCCAACTCTGTAAACATGTAGATATCTACACTGCTATCTCTATAAACATGGAAATATCTACACCGCCATCTGCATAAACATGGAAATATCTACACCACCATCTGTATAAACATGGAAGTATCTACACCGCCATCTGTATAAACATGGAAATATCTAAACCTCTATCTGTACAAATATGGAAATATCTACAACGCTATCTGTATAAACATGAAAATATCTACACCGCTATGTGTATAAACATGGAACTACCTACACCACTATCTGTATGAACATGGAAATATCTACAAAGCCATCTCTATATACATGGAAATATCTAGACCGCCATCTGTATAAACATGGAAATGACTCCACCGCTATGTGTATAAACATGGAAATAACTACACCGCTATTTGTAGAAACATGGAAATATCAACACCGCTATCTGTGTAAACATGGAAATATCTACAGCGCTATCTTTATAAATATGGAAATGTCTACACCGGTATCTGTATAAACATGGAAATACCTACACGGCAATCTGCATAAACATGGAAATATGTTCACCGCTATCTCTATAAACATGGAAATATCTACAACGCCATCTGTATAAACATGGAAATATCTACACCTCTATCTGTATAAACATGGAAATATCTACATCGCTCTCTGTATAAACATGGAAATATCTCCACCGCAATCTGTATAAACTTGGAAATATATACAATGCTATCTGTGTCAACATGCAAATATCTGCACAGCTATCTGTGTAAAGATGGAAATATCTACACCGCTATCTGTGTAGAGATGGAAATATCTACACTGCAATCTGTGCAAAGATGGAAATATCTACACCGCTATCTCTGTAAACATGGAAATATCTACACCGTTATCAGTATAAAAATGTAAATATCTACACTGCGATCTGTATAAACATGGAAATAACTACACCGCCATCTGTATAAACATGGAAATATCTACACGGCCATCTGTGTTAACATGGAAATATCTACACCGCTATTTGTCTAAATATGGAAATACCTACACCGCTATCTGTATAAACATGGAAAATCTACACCGCTATCTGTATAAAAATGGAAATATCTACACTGTTATCTTTATAAACATGGAAATATCAACACCGCTATCGGTATAAACATGGAAATATCTACATCGCTATCTGTATAAACATGGAAATATCTACATCGCTATCAGTATAAACATGGAAATACCTCCACAGCTATCTGTATACACATGGGAGTATCAACAATGCTATCTGTGTAAACATGCAAATATCTACACAGCTATCTGCGTAAAGATGGAAATATCTACACCGCAATTGGTGCAAAGATGGAAATATCTACACTGCTATCACTGAAAACATGGAAATATCTACACCGCTATCTGTATAAACATGGAAATATCTACATCGCTATCTGTATAAACATGGAAATACCTACACTGCCATCTGTATAAACATGGAAATATCTACACAGCCATCTCTATATACCTGGAAATATCTACACCCCCATCTATATAAACATGGAAATATCTCCACCACTATCTGTATAAACATGGAAATATCTCCATCGCTATCTGTATAAACATGGAAATATCTACACCGCTATCTGTATAAACCTGGAAATATCAACATCGCTATCTGTATAAAATGGAAATAACTACAGCGCTATCTGTATAAACATGGAAATAACTCCCCCGCAATCTGTATAAACATCGAAATATCAACTCCGCCATCTGTATAATCATGGAAATATCCACACCGCTATCTGTATAAAAATGGAAATATCTACAGCGCCATCTGTAAAAACTAGGAAAAATCTACAGTCATCTGTATAAACATGGAAATATGTACACCTCCATCAGTATAGACATGGAAATATCTACACCTCCGTCAGAATAAACATGGAAATATCTACAATGCCATCTGTATATACATGGAAATATCTACAGAGCCATCAGTATAAACATGGAAATATCTACACCGCCATCTCTATAAACATGGAAATACCTACACAGCTATCTGTATAAACATGGAAATATCTACACCGCTATCTGTATAAACATGGAAATATCTACATCGCTATCTGAATAAACATGGAAATATTTACAACGCAATCTGTGTAAACATGCAAATACCTACACAGCTATCTGTAAACATGGAAATATCTACACCGCTATCTGTGTGAAGATGGAAATATCTACACCGCAATCTGTGCAAAGATGGAAACATCTACAACGCTATCTGTGTAAACATGGAAATATCTACACCACTATCTGTAAAAACATGGAAATATCTCCACCACTATCTTTATAAACTCGGAAATAACTACACCGCTATCTGTATAAACCTGGAAATAACTACATCGCTATCTCGATAAATGTGGAAATATCTACACCGCTATCTGCATAAACATCTAAATATCTACACCGCCATCTGTATAAACATGGAAATACGTACACCGCTAACTGTATAAACATGGAAATATAAACACCGCCATCTGGAAAATCATTTAAATATCCACACCGCTATCTCTATAAAAATGGAAATATCTACTCTGCCATCTGTAAAAACATGGAAATATCTACACAGTCATCTGTAGAAACAAGGAATTATTTACACCTCCATCAGTATAAACCTGGAAATAACTACAATGCCATCTGTATAAATATGGAAATATCTACAGAGCCATCAGTATAAACATGGAAATATCTACACCGCCATCTTTATAAACATGGAAAGAATTACATCGCTATCTGTATAAACATGGAAATATCTACACCGCTATCTATATTAACCTGGAAATATCTACACTGCTATCTGTGGAAACATGGAAATATCTACACCGCTATCTGTATAAACATGGAGAATATACACCGCTATCTGTATAAACATGGAAATATCTTCGTGGCCATCTGCATAAACATGCAAATATCTAGACCGCTGTCTCTACAAATATGGAAATATCTATATCGCTATCTTTATAAACATGGAAATATCTACACCACTATCTGTATAAACATGGAAATATCTGCACCGCTATCTCTATAAACATTTAAATATCTACAACGCCATCTGTATAAACATGGAAAATCTACATCGCTATCTGTATAAACCTGGAAATATCTCCACCGCTATCTCTATGAACATGGAAATATCTACAACGCTATCTTTGTAAACATGCAAATCTCTACAGTGCTATCTGTGTAAACATGGAAATATCTGCACCGTTATCTGAGTAAAGATGGAAATATCTACACCACTATCTCTAGAAACTTGAAAATACCTACACTGCCATGTGTATAAACATGGAAATATCTACACAGCTATCTCTATATACATGGAAATATCTACACCGCCATCTGTATAAACATGGAAGTATCTCCACCACTATCTGTATAAGCATGGAAATAACTACAACGCTATCTGTATAAACATGGAAATATATACAATGATATCTGTGTAAACATGCAAATATCTACACAGCTATCTGTGTAAAGATGGAAATATCTACACTGCTATCGGTGCAAAGTAGGAAATATCTACACCGCCAACTCTGTAAACATGTAGATATCTACACTGCTATCTCTATAAACATGGAAATATCTACACCGCCATCTGCATAAACATGGAAATATCTACACCACCATCTGTATAAACATGGAAGTATCTACACCGCCATCTGTATAAACATGGAAATATCTAAACCTCTATCTGTACAAATATGGAAATATCTACAACGCTATCTGTATAAACATGAAAATATCTACACCGCTATGTGTATAAACATGGAACTACCTACACCACTATCTGTATGAACATGGAAATATCTACAAAGCCATCTCTATATACATGGAAATATCTAGACCGCCATCTGTATAAACATGGAAATGACTCCACCGCTATGTGTATAAACATGGAAATAACTACACCGCTATTTGTAGAAACATGGAAATATCAACACCGCTATCTGTGTAAACATGGAAATATCTACAGCGCTATCTTTATAAATATGGAAATGTCTACACCGGTATCTGTATAAACATGGAAATACCTACACGGCAATCTGCATAAACATGGAAATATGTTCACCGCTATCTCTATAAACATGGAAATATCTACAACGCCATCTGTATAAACATGGAAATATCTACACCTCTATCTGTATAAACATGGAAATATCTACATCGCTCTCTGTATAAACATGGAAATATCTCCACCGCAATCTGTATAAACTTGGAAATATATACAATGCTATCTGTGTCAACATGCAAATATCTGCACAGCTATCTGTGTAAAGATGGAAATATCTACACCGCTATCTGTGTAGAGATGGAAATATCTACACTGCAATCTGTGCAAAGATGGAAATATCTACACCGCTATCTCTGTAAACATGGAAATATCTACACCGTTATCAGTATAAAAATGTAAATATCTACACTGCGATCTGTATAAACATGGAAATAACTACACCGCCATCTGTATAAACATGGAAATATCTACACGGCCATCTGTGTTAACATGGAAATATCTACACCGCTATTTGTCTAAATATGGAAATACCTACACCGCTATCTGTATAAACATGGAAAATCTACACCGCTATCTGTATAAAAATGGAAATATCTACACTGTTATCTTTATAAACATGGAAATATCAACACCGCTATCGGTATAAACATGGAAATATCTACATCGCTATCTGTATAAACATGGAAATATCTACATCGCTATCAGTATAAACATGGAAATACCTCCACAGCTATCTGTATACACATGGGAGTATCAACAATGCTATCTGTGTAAACATGCAAATATCTACACAGCTATCTGTGTAAAGATGGAAATATCTACACCGCAATTGGTGCAAAGATGGAAATATCTACACTGCTATCACTGAAAACATGGAAATATCTACACCGCTATCTGTATAAACATGGAAATATCTACATCGCTATCTGTATAAACATGGAAATACCTACACTGCCATCTGTATAAACATGGAAATATCTACACAGCCATCTCTATATACCTGGAAATATCTACACCCCCATCTATATAAACATGGAAATATCTCCACCACCATCTGTATAAACATGGAAATATCTCCATCGCTATCTGTATAAACATGGAAATATCTACACCGCTATCTGTATAAACCTGGAAATATCAACATCGCTATCTGTATAAAATGGAAATAACTACAGCGCTATCTGTATAAACATGGAAATAACTCCCCCGCAATCTGTATAAACATCGAAATATCAACTCCGCCATCTGTGTAATCATGGAAATATCCACACCGCTATCTGTATAAAAATGGAAATATCTACAGCGCCATCTGTAAAAACATGGAAATATCTACACCTCCATCAGTATAAACATGGAAATGTCTACAATGCCATCTGTGTACACATGGAAATATCTACAGAGCCATCTGTATAAACATGGAAATAACTACTCCGCTGTATGTATAAACATGGAAATATCCACATCGCTATCTGTATAAACATGGAAATATCTCCACCGCTATCTGTATCAACATGGAATTATCTACAATGCTATCTGTGCAAACATGCAAATATCTACACAGCTATCTGTGTAAAGTTGGAAATACCTACAGTGCAATCGGTGCAAAGATGGAAATATCTACACCGCTATCTCTGTAAACATGGAAATATCTACACCGGTATCTGTATAAGCATGGAAATATCTCCACCCCTATCTGTATAAACATGCAAATATCTACACCGGTATGTGTATAAACCTGGAAATAACTACACCGCTATCTCCATAAACATGGAAATATCTACACCGCCATCTGCATAAACGTCTAAATATCTACACCGCCATCTGTGTAAACATGGAAATAACTACACCGCCATCTGCATAAACATGGAAATATCAACACTGCCAACTGTATAATCCTGGAAATATCCACACCGCTATCTGTATAAACATGGAAATATCTACACCACCATCTGTAAAAACCTGCAAATATCTACACAGTCATCTGTATAAACATGAAAATATCTACACCTCCATCAGTATAAACATTGAAATATCTACAATGCCATCTGTAAAATCATGGAAATATCTACAGAGCCATCAGTATAAACCTGGAAATATATACACCGCCATCTCTATAAGCATGGAAATAATTACACAGATATCTGTATAAACGTGGAAATATCTAAACCGCTATCTGTATAAACATGGAAATATCTTCACAGCTATCTGTATAAACATGTAAATATCTATATCGCTATCTACATAAACATGGAACTATCTCCACCACTATCTGTATAAACATGGAAATATCCATAACGCTATCTGTGTAAACATGCAAATACCTTCACAGCAATCTGTGTAAACATGGAAATATCTACACCGACATCTGTGTTAAAATGGAAATATCTAAACCGCAATCTCTGCAAAGATGGAAATATCTACACCGCTATCTGCATAAACATGGAAATCTCTACATCACCATCTATATAAACAAGGAAATATCTATACCACTATCTGTATAAACATGGAAATATCTACACCACTATCTCTAGAAACTTGGAAATATCTACACCGGTATCTGTATAAACATGGAAAAATCTTCACCGCTATCTGCATAAACATGGAAATATCTTCACCGCTATCTGTATTAACATGGAAATATCTACAGCGCTATCTTTATAAACATGGAAATAGCTGCACAGCTATCTCTATAAACTTGGAAATATCTACACTGCTATCTGTATAAACATGGAAATATCTACAATGCTATCTCTATAAACATGGAAATATCTACATTGCTATCTGCATAAACATGGAAATATCTCCACCGCTATCTGTATAAACATGGAAATATCTACAACGATATGTGTGTAAACATGCAAATATCTACAAAGCTATCTATACACATGGAAATGTCTACACCGCTCTCTGTAAAGATGGAAATATCTACACCGCAATCTGCATAAACATCTAAATATCTACACCGCCATCTGTATAAACATTGAATTACCTACACCGCCAACTGTAGAAACATGGAAATATCAACACCGCCATCTGTATACTCATGCAAATATCCACACCGGTACCTGAATAAAATGGAAATATCTACACCGCCATCTGAAAAAATATGGAAACATCTTCACAGTCATCTGCATAAACCTGGAAATATCTGCACCTCCATCAGTATAAACATGGAAAAATCTACAATGCCATCTGTATACACATGGAAATATCTACAGAGCACTCTGTATAAACATGGAAATATCTACAGAGCACTCTGTATAAACATGGAAATATGTACTCCGCTATCTGTATAAACATGGAAATATCTACATCGCTATCTGTATTAACATGGAAATATCTCCACCGGTATCTGTATAAACATGGAAATATCTACAATGCTATCCCTGTAAACATGCAAATATGTACACAGCTATCTGTGCAAAATGGAAATATCTACACTGCAATCGGTTCAAAGATGGAAATATCTACACCGCTATCTCTGTAAACATGGAAACCACCGCTATCTACATAAACATGGAAATATCTACACCGCTATCTGTATAAACCTGGAAATAACTACACCGCTATCTCTATAAACATGGAAATATCTACACCGCTATCTGCATAAACATCTAAATATCTACACTCCCATCTGTATAAACATGGAAATACCTACACCGCCATCTGTATAAACATGGAAATATCAACACCGCAATCTGTATAAACGTGGAACTACCTACACAGCTATCTCTATATATATGGAAATAACTACACTGCCATCACTATAAACACGGAAATATCTACACAGACATCTCTATATACATGGAAATAGCTACAGAGACATCTGTATAAACATGGAAATATCTCTACCGCTATCTGTATAAACATGGAAATATCTCCACCGCTATCTGTATAAACATGGAAGTATCAACACCGCTATTTGTAAAAACAGGGAAGTATCAACACCGCTGTCTGTATAAACAGGAAAGTATCTACAGCACTATCTCTATAAACATGGAAATATCTACACCGCCATCTGCATAAATAACTAATATCTACACCGCCATCTGTATAAACATGGAAATACCTACACCGCCATCTGTATAAACATGGAAATACCAACACCGCCTTCTGTATAATCATGGAAACATCCACACCGCTATCTGTATAAAAATGGAAATATCGAAACCGCCATCAGTAAAAACATGGAAATATCTACAATGTCGTGTGTAGAAACTGGGAAATATCTACACCTCCATCAGTATAAACATGGAAATATCTACAATGCCATCTGTATAAACATGGAAATATCTACAGAGCCATCAGTATAAACACGGATATATCTACAACGCCATCTCTGTAAACATGGAAATAATTACACAGTTATCTATTTAAACATGGAAATATCTACACCGCTATCTGTATAAACATGGAAATATCTACACAGCTATCTGCATAAACATGGAAATATCTACATCGCTATCAGCATAAACATGGAAATAACTCCACGGCTGTCTGTATAAAATTGGAAATATCTACAACGCTATCTGTGTAAACATGCAAATATCTACACAGCTATCTGTAAACATGGAAATAACTACACCGTTATCTGTGTAAAGATGGAAATATCTACACCGCAATCTGTGCAAAGATGGAAATATCTACACCGCTATCTGTGTAAACATGGAAACAACTACACCGCTATCTGTAAAAACATGGAAAATCTACACCGCTATCTGTATAAACATGGAAGTATATACACGGATATCTGCATAAACATGGAAATATCTAAACCGCCATCTGTATAGATATGGAAATATCTACATCGCAATCTCTATAAACATGGAAATATTTACACCACTATCTGTATAAACATGGAAATATATACTCCGCTCTCTCTATAAACATGGAAATATCTACAATGCCATCTGTATAAACATGGAAATATCTACACCGCTATCTGTATAAGTATGGAAATATCTACATCGCTATCTGTGTAAACATGGAAATATCTCCACTGCTATCTGCATAAACATGGAAATATCTAAACCGCCATCTGTATAGATATGGAAATATCTACATCGCAATCTCTATAAACATGGAAATATCTACACCACTATCTGTATAAACATGGAAATATATACTCCGCTCTCTCTATAAACATGGAAATATCTACAATGCCATCTGTATAAACATGGAAATATCTACACCGCTATCTGTATAAGTATGGAAATATCTACATGGCTATCTGTGTAAACATGGAAATATCTCCACTGCTATCTGCATAAACATGGAAATATCTACACAGTCATCTGCATAAACATCTAAATACCTACAGCGCCATCTGTATAAACATGGAAATACCTGCACCGCCATCTTTATAAACATGGAAATATCTACACCGCTATCTGTATAAACATGGAAATATCAACAAAGCTATCTGTGTAAACATGCAAATATCTACAGAGCTATCTGTGTAAACATGGAAATATCTACAGCGATATCTGTGTAAAGATGGAAATATCTACACCGCAATCTGTGCAAAGTTGGAAATAACTACACTGCTATATGTATAAATATGGAAATATCTACATCACTATCTCTATAAACATGGAAATATCTACCCGACTATCTGTATAAACATGGAAATATCTACACCACTATTTCTAGAAACACGGAAATATCTACACTGCCATCTGTATAAATATGGAAATATCTACACCGGTATCGGTCCAAATATGGAAATATCTACATCGCAATATCTATAAAGGTGGAAATATCTACACGACTATCAGTATAAACGTGGAAATATCTTCACGACTATCAGTATAAACATGGAAATATCTACACCGCTATCTCTATATACATGGAAATATCTCCACCGCCTTCTGTATAATAATGGAAATATGTACACTGCTATCTGTATAAACATGGAAATATCTCCACTGCTATCTGTGTAAACATGAAAATATCTCAAATACTATCTGTGTAAACATGCAAATATCTACACAGTTATCTCTGTAGAGATGGAAATATCTACACCGCTATCTGTGTAAAGATGGAAATATCTACCCCGCAATGTGTGCAAAGATGCAAATATCTACACCGCTATCTCAGTAAACATGGAAATATCTTCACCGCTATCAGTATACACGTGTAAATATCTATATCGCCATCTGTATAAACAAGGAAATAACTACACCGCCATCTGTATAAACATGGAAATATCTACACCACCATGTGTATAAACATGGAAATATCTACACCGATATCTGTATTAATATGGAAATATCTACACCGCTATCTTCATAAACATGGAAGTATCTACAGCGCTATCTGCATAAACACGGAATATCTACACCGCCATCTGTATAAACATTGAAATATCTACACGGACATCTGCATAAACATGGAAATATCTACACCGCTACCTGTATAAATATGGAAATATCTACATCGCCATCTGTGTAAACATGGAAATATCTACACCACTATCTGTATAAAAATGGAAATATCTACACCGCTATCTCTATAAACATGGAAATATCTACAACACAATCTGTATAAACATGGAAATATCTACACCACTATCTGTATAAACATGCAAATATCTACATCGCTATCTGTATGAACATGGAAATATCTACACCATTATCTGTATAAACGTGGAAATATCTTCATCGCTATCTGTGTAAACATGCAAATATCTACACAGCTATCTGTGTAAACATGGAAATATTTACACAGATATCTGTGTAAAGATGGGAATATCAACACCGCAATCTGTGCGAAGATGGAAATATCTACACCGCTATCTGTGCAAATATGGAAATATCTACATCGCAATCTCTATAAACATGCAAATATCTACACCACTATCAGCATAAACATGGAAATATCTACAACGCCATCTGTATAAACATGGAAATATCAACACCGCTACCTGTATAAACATGGAAATATCAACACCGCTATCTCTATAAACATAGAAATATCTCCACCGCTATCTCTATAAACATGGAAATATCTCCACCGCTATCTGTGTAAACATGTAAATATCTACACAGCTATCTATGTAAACATAGAAATATCTACACAGATATGTGTGTTAAGTTAGAAATATCTACACCGCAATCTGTGCAAAGATGGAAATATCTACACCGCTATGTGTATAATTATGGAAATAACCACATCACTATCCCTATAAACATGGAAATATCTACACCACTATCTGTATAAACATGGAAATTTCTACATCACTATCTATAGAAACATGGAAATATCTACACCGCCATCTATAAAAACTTGGAAATAACTACATCACCATCTGTAAATACATTGAAATACCTTCACTGCGATCTGTATAAACATGGAAATATCTACATCGCTCTCTGTATAAACATGGAAAAATCTACACTGCTATCTGTATAAACATGGAAATATCTACACTACCATCTGTATAAACATGGAAATATCTACACAGCCATCTCTATATACATGGAAATATCTACACCGCCATCTGTAGAAACATGGAAATATCTACACCACTATCTGTATAAACATGGAAATATCTACATCGCTATCTGTATAAACATGGAAATATCTCCACCGCTATCTGTATGAACATGGAAATATCTACATCGCAATCTATATAAACATGGAAATATCTGCACCGCTATCTGTATAAACAGGGAAATATCTACACTACCATTTGTACAAACATGGAAATATCTATAAAGCCATCTCTATATACATGGAAATATCTACACCGCCATCTGTATAAACATGGAAATACCTCCACCGCTATCTGTATAAACATGGAAATATCTCCACAGCTATCTGTATAAACATGGAAATATCCCCACCGCTATCTGTATAAATATAGAAATATCTACATCACTATCTCTATAAACATGGAAATATCTACACCACTATCTGTATAAACATGGAAATATCTACACCGCCATCTGCATAAACATCTAAATAACCACACCGCCATCTGTATAAACATGGAAATAACTACACCGCCATCTGTATAAACATGGAAATATCAACACCGCCACCTGTATAATGATGGAATTAGCCACACCGCTATCTGTATAAAAATGGAAATTTCTACACCGCCATGTGTAAAAACATGGAAATATCTACACAGTCATCAGTATAAACATGGAAATACCTACACCTCCATCGGTATAAACATTTAAATATCTACAATGCCATCTGTATAAACATGGAAATACCTACAACTCCATCGGTATAAACATTTAAATATCTACAATGCCATCTGTATAAACACGGAAATATCTACAGAGCCATCAGTATAAACATTGAAATATCTCCACCGCCATCTCTATAAACATGGAAATACCTACACAGCTATCTGTATGAACATGGAAATATCTGCACTGCTATCTGTATAAACATGGAAATATCTACACCGCTATCTGCATAAACATGGAAATATCTACATTGCTATCTGCAAAAACATGGAAATATCTCCACCGCTCTCTGTGTAAACATGGAAATATCTACAACGCTATCTGTGTAAACATGCAAATATCTACACAGCTATCTGTAAACATGGAAATGTCTACACGGCTATCTGTGTAAAGATGGAAATATCTACACCACAATCTGCATAAAGAACTAAATATCTACACTACCATTTGCATAAACATGGAAATACCTACACCGCCATCTGTAGAAACATGGAAATATCAACACCACCATCTGTATAATGGAAATATCCACACCGCTATCTGAATAAAAATGGAAATATCTACACCGCCATCTGTAAAAACATGGAAATATCTACGCAGTCATCTGTATAAACATGGAAATATCTACACCTCCATCAGTATAAACATGGAAATGTCTACAATGCATTCTGTGTACACATGGAAATATCTACAGAGCCATCTGTATAAACATGGAAATAACTACTCCGCTATGTGTATAAACATGGAAATATCTTCATCGCTATCTGTATTAACATGAAAATATGTCCACTGCTATCTCTTTAAACATGGAAATATCTACAAAGCTAACTGTGTAAGCTTGGAAATATCTACAGAGCTATCTGTGTAAAGTTGGAAATATCTACACTGCAATCGGTGCAAAGATGGAAATATCTCCACCGCCATCTCTATAAACATGGAAATACCTACACAGCTATCTGTATGAACATGGAAATATCTGCACCGCTATCTGTATAAACATGGAAATAACTACACCGCCATCTGTATAAACATGGAAATATCTGCAACGCCATCTGTATGAACATGGAAATATCTACACTGCAATCTGTACAAATATGGAAATATCTACACCGCTATGTGTATAAGCATGGAAAATCTACACCACTATCTGTAGAAACATGGAAATAACTACACGGCCATCTGCATAAACATGGAAATATCTACACCGATATCTGTATAAATATGGAAATATCTACATCGCTATCTCTATAAACATGGAAATATCCACACCACCATCTGTATAAACATGGAAATAACTACAACGCTATCTCTTTAAACTTGGAAATATCTACCCCGCCATCTATATAAACATGGAAATATCTACACCGCTATATGTATAAACATGGAAATATGTACATCGTTATCTGTATAAACATGGAAATACCTCCAGCGCTATCTGTATAAACATGGAAATATATAAAATGCTACTTGTGTAAACATGCAACTATCTACCAACTATCTGTGTAAAGTTGGAAATATCTACTCCGCAATCGGTGGAAATATGGAAATATTTACACCGCTATCTCTGTAAACATGGAAATATCTGCACCGCTATCTGTATAATCATGGAAATATCAACACCGCTATCTGTATAAACATGGAAATATCTACACCGCCATCTATATAAACTTGGAAATATCTACACCGCTATCTGTACAAATATGGAAATATCTACAACGCTATCTGTATAAACATGGAAATATGTACACCGCCATATGTATAAACATGGAACTACCTACACCGCTATCTGTATAAACATGGAAATATCTACACTGCCATCTGTATAAACATGGAAATATCTACACAGCCATCTCTATATACATGGTAATATCTACACCTCCATCTGTATAAACATGGAAATATCTCCACTGCTATCTGTATAAACATGGAAATATCTCCACAGCTATCGGTATCAACATGGAAATATATACACCGGTATCTGTAAAAACATGGAAATAACAACACCGCTGTCTGTATAAACATGGAAATATCTATAGTGCTATCTGTATAAACATGGAAATATCTACACCGCTATCTGTATAAACATTGAAATATCTACACGGCCATCTGCATAAACATGGAAATATCTACACCGCTATCTGTATAAATATGGAAATATCTACATCACATTCTCTCTAAACATGGAAATATCTACACCACTATCTGTATAAACAAGGAAATATCTACACCGCTATCTCTATAAACTTGGAAATATCTACAACGCAATCTGTATAAACATGGAAATATCTACACCACTATCTGTATAAACATGGAAATATCTACATAGCTATCTGTATAAACATGGAAATATCTACACCACTATCTGTATAAACGTGGAAATAGCTACATCGCTATCTGTGTAAACATGCAAATATCTACACAGCTATCTGTGTAAACATGGAAATATATACACCGATATCTGTGTAAAGATGGGAATATCTACACCACAATCTGTGTGAAGATGCAAATATCTACACCGCTATCTATACAAATACGTTAATATCTATATCGCAATCTCTATAAACATGGAAATATCTACACCACTATCAGTATAAACATGGAAATATCTACTCCGCTATCTCTATAAACATGGAAATATCTACAACGCCATCTGTATAAACATGGAAATATCAACACTTCTATCTGTGTAAACAGGGAAATATTTACATCCCTATCTGTATAAACATAGAAATATCTCCACGCTATCTGTATAAACATGGAAATATCTACACCACTGTTTGTATAAACATGGAAATATCTACATCGCTATCTGTATAAACATGGATATATCTCCACCGCTATCTGTATGAACATGGACATATCTACATCGCTATCTGAATAAACATGGAAATATCTGCACCGCTATCTATATAAACATGGAAATATCTACACTACAATCTGTACAAACGAGGAAATATCTACAAAGCCATCTCAATATACATGGAAATATCTACACCGCCATCTCTATAAACATGGAAATATCTCCACAGCTATCTGTATAAACATGGAAATATCCCCAACGCTATCTGTATAAATATGGAAATATCTACTTCACTATCTCTATAAACATGGAAATATCTACAGCACTATCTGTATAAACATGGAAATATCTACACCGCCATCTGCATATACATCTAAATATCTACACCGCCATCTGTATAAACATGGAAATAACTTCACCGCCATCTGCATAAACATGGAAATGTTAACACCGCCATCTTTATAATGATGGAATTAACCACACCGCTATCTGTATATAAATGGAAATATCTAAACCGCCATCTGTAAAAACATGGAAATAACTACACAGTCATATGTATAAACATAGAAATACCTACACCTCCATCAGTATAAACATTTAAATGTCTACAATGCCATCTGTATACACACGGAATTATCTACAGAGCCATCAGTATAAACATTGAAATATCTCCACCGCCATCTCTATAAACATGGAAATATCTACACAGCTCTCTGTATAAACATGGAAATATCTGCAATGCTATCTCTATAAACATGGAAATATCTACATTGCTGTCTGCATAAACATGGAAATATCTCCATCGCTATCTGTGTAAACATCGAAATATCTAAAAAGCTATCTGTGGAAACATGCAAATATCTACACAGCTATCTGTAAACATGGAAATGTCTTCACGTCTATCTGTGTAAAGATGGAAATGTCTACACCACAATCTGCATAAACATCTAAATATCTACATTGCCATTTGTATAAACATGGAAATACCTACACCGCCATCTGTAGAAACATGGAAATATCAACACCAGCATCTGTATAATCATGGAAATATCCACACCGCTATCTGAATAAAAATGGAAGTATCTACACCGCCATCTGTAAAAACATGGAAATATCTACACATTCATCGGTATAAACATGGAACTATCTACACCTCCATCAGTATAAACATGGAAATGTCTACAATGCCATCTGTGTACACATGGAAATATCTACAGAGCCATCTGTATAAATATGGAAATAACTTCTCCGCTATCTTTATAAACAAGGAAATATCTACATCGCTATCTGTATTAACATGGAAATATCTCCACCGCTATCTGTATAAACATGGAAATATCTACAATGCTATCTGTGGAAACATGCAAATATCTACACAGCTATCTGTGTAATGTTGGAAATATCTACACTGCAATCGTTGCAAAATGGAAATATCTACACCGCTATCTATGTAAACATGGAAATATCTACACCGCTATCTCTATAAACATGTAAATATCTACACCGCCATCTGTATAAACATGGAACTACCTACACCTCTATCTGTATAAACATGGAAATATCTACACTGCCATCTGTATAAACATGGAAATATCTACACAGCCATCTCTATATACATGGAAATATCTACACCACTATCTGTATAAACATGGAAATATCTCCACCGCTATCTCTATAAACATGGAAATATCTCCACCGCTATCTGTATAAACATGGAAATATCTACACCGCTATCTGTAAAAACATGGAAATAACAACACCGCTATCTGTATAAACATGGAAATATCTACAGCGCTATCTGTATAAACATTGAAATATCTACACGGTGATCTGCAGAAACATGGAAATATCTACACCGCTATCTGTATAAATATGGAAATATCTACATCGCAGTCTCTATAAACATGTAAATACCTACACCACTATCTGTATAAACATGGAAATATCTACACCGCTATCTCTATAAACATGGAAATATATACAACGCAATCTGTAGAAACATGGAAATATCTACACCACTATCTGTATTAACATGGAAATATATACATCGCTATCTGTAAAAACATGGAAATATCTACACCACTATCTGTATAAACGTGGAAATATCTACATCGCTATCTGTGTAAACATGCAAATATATACACAGCTATCTGTGTAAACATGGAAATATCTACACCGATATGTGTATAAAGATGGAAATATCTACAACGCAATCTGTGCAAAGATGGAAATATCTACACCGCTATCTGTATAAATATGGAAATATCTACATCACTATCACTGTAAAAATGGAAATATCTACACCACTATCTGTATAAACATGCAAATATCTACATCGCTATCTATATAAACATGGAAATATCTACACCACGATCTGTATAAACGTGGAAATATCTACATCGCTATCTGTGTAAACATGCAAATATCTACATAGCTATCTGTGTAAATATGGAAATACCTACAGCGATATCTGTGTAAAGATCGGAATATCTACACCGCAATCTGTGCGAAGATGGAAATATCTACACCGCTATCTGTATAAATATGGATATATCTACATCACTATCTCTATAAACATGGAAATATCTCCACCACTATCTGTATAAACATGGAAATATCTACATCGCTATCTGTATAAACATGGAAATATCTACATCGCTATCTGTATAAACATAGAAATATCTCCACCGCTATCTGTATAAACATGGAAATATCTACACCGCTATCTGTGTAAACATGAAAATATCTACACAGCTATCTATGTAAACATGGAAATATATACACCTATATGTATGTAATGATGGAAATATGTACACCGCAATCTGTGCAAAGATGGAAATGTCTACACCGCTATCTGTATAAATATGGAAATATCTACATCACTATCTCTATAAACATCGAAATATCTCCACCACTATCTGTATAAACATGGAAATATCTGCATCACTATCTCTATAAACATCGAAATACCTCCACCACTATCTGTATAAACATGGAAATATCTACACCACTATCTATAGAAACATGGAAATATCTACACCGCCATCTGTATAAACTTGGAAATATGTACATCGCCATCTGTATAAACATGGAAATATCTTCACCGCTATCTGTATAAACATGGAAATAACTACATCGCAATCTGTATAAACATAAAAATATCTACACCGCTATCTGTGTAAACATGGAAATATCTACACTACCATCTGTATAAACATGGAAATATCTACACAGCCATCTCTATATACATGGAAATATCTACACCGCCATCTGTATAAACATGGAAATATCTACACCGCTATCTGTATAAACATGGAAATATCTACATTGCTATCTGTATAAACATGGAAATATCTCCACCGCTATCTGTGTAAACATGGAAATATCTACACCGCTATCTGTATAAACCTGGAAATAGCCAGTCCGCTATCTCTATAAAGATGGAAATACCTGCACCGCCATCTGTATAATCTTGCAAATATCAACACCGCCATCTGTATAATGATGGAAATATCCAAACCGCTATCTGCATAAAAACGGAAATATCAACACCGCCATCTGTTAAAACTTGGAAATATCTGCACAGTCACTGTATAATCATGGAAATATCTACATCTCCATCAGTAGAAACATTTAAATAACCACAATCTCATCTGTATACACACGGAAATATCTACAGAGCCATCAGTATAAACATGGAAATATTTCCACCGCCATCTCTATAAACATGGAAATACCTAAACAGCTATCTGTATAAACATGGAAATATCCACACCGCTATCTGAATAAAAATGGAAATATCTACACAGCCATCTGTAAAAACATGGAAATAGCTACACAGTCATCTGTATAAAAATGGAAATATCTACACCTCCATCAGTATTTACATGGAAATATCTATAATGCCACCTGTATACACATGGAAATATCTACAGAGCCATCTGTATAAACATGGAAATGTCTACTCTGCTATCTGTATAAACACGGAAATATTTACATCGCTATCTGTATTAACATGGAAATATCTCCACCGCTATCTGAATAAACATGGAAATATCTACAATGATATCTGTGTAAACATGCAAATATCTACACAGCTATCTGTGTAAAGATGGAAATATCTACACTTCAATTGGTGAAAGATGGAAATATCTACACCGCTATCTCTGTAAACAGGGAAATACCTACAACGCTATCTGTATAAGCATGGAAATATCTACTACGCCGTCTGTATAAAAATGGAATTCTCTACACTGCTATCTGTGTATACATGGAAATATCTACATAGCCATCTCTATAAACATGGAAATATCTACACAGCCATCTGTATAAACATGGAAATATCTACACCGCCATCTGTATAAACATGGAAATATCTTCAGAGATATCTCTATAAACATGGAAATATCTACACAGCCATCTGTATGAACATGGAAATATCTACACCGTTATCTGAATAAACATGGAAATATCTACACTGCCATCTTCATAAACATAAAAATATCTACATCCCCATCTGTAAAAGCATGGAAATATCTACACCGCCATCTATATATAGATGGAAATATGTACACCGCCATCTGAATAAATTTGGAAATATCTACAGAGCTATCTCTATGAACATGGAAATATCTACACAGCCATCTGTATAAACATGGAAATATCTACACTGATATCTGAATGAACATGGAAATATCTACAACGCCATCTCAATAAACTTGGAAATATCTACACTGACATCTGTTTAAAAAGGGAAATACCTACACAGCCATCTCTATGAACATGGAAATATCTACATCACCATCTGTATTAACATGGAAATATCTACACCGCCATCTCTATAAACATGGAAATAACTACACCGCCCTCTGTATGAAGTTGGAAATAACCACTACGCTGTTTGTATAAACCTGGAATTCTCTACACCGCTATCTTTGTAAACATGGAAATATCTACACATCCGTGTTTATAAACATGGAAATATCTTCAATGCCATCTGTATAAACATGGAAATATCTACACCGCCATCTGTATAAACATGGAAATATCTACACTGCCATCTTTATAAACATGGAAATATCTACACTGCCATCGGTATAAACATGGAAATATCTACACCGCCATGTGTATCCACATGCAAATATCTACACCGCTATCTATATAAACATGGAAATACCTACATCGCTATCTGTAGAAACATGGAAATATCTACACCACTCTCCGTGTAAACATGGACATATCAACACCGCTATCTGTATAAACATGGAAATATCTACACCGCTATCTCTATAAACATGGAAATATCTACACGGCTATCTGTATAAACATGGAAATATCTACACCGCCATCTCTATAAACATGGAAATATCTACACCGCCATCTGCATAAACATGGAAATATATACCCCGCCAAGTGTATAAACATGGAAATATCTACACATCTATTACTATAAACATGGAAATATCTACAAAGCCATCTGCATAAATATCGAAATATCTACAACGCTATCTGAATAAACATGGAAATATGTACAATTGACATCTGAATAAACATAGAAATATGTAAACTGCCATCTCTATAAACATGGAAATATCTGCACCGCCATCGGTATAAACATGGAAATATCTACACTGCCATCTGTATAAAGATGGAATTACCTACACTGCCATATGTATAAACATGGAAATATCTACACCGCTATCTGTACAAATATGGAAATATCTACACAGCTATCTGTAAACATGGAAATATCTACACCGCTATCTGTGCAAAGATGGAAATATCTACACTGCTATCTGTGTAAACATGGAAATATCTACACCGCTATCTGTATAAACGTGGAAAATCTACACCGGTATCTGTAAATATGGAAATATCTACATGGCCATCTGCATAAACATGGAAAGATCGACAACGCTATCTGTATAAATATGGAAATATCTACATCGCTATCTGTATAAACATGGAAATATCTACATCGCTGTCTGTATAAACATGGAAACATCTACACCACTGTCTGTATAAACTTGGAAATATCTACACCGCTATCTCTATAAACATGGAAATGTCTACACAACCATCTGTATAAACATGGAAATATCTACACCGCTATCTGTATAAACATGGAAATATCTACATCGCTCTCAGTATAAACATGGAAATATCTCCACCGCTATCTATATAAACATGGAAATATCTACAATGCTATCTGTGTAAATATGGAAATATCTACACAGCTATGTGTGTAAACATGGAAATATCCACACCGATATCTGTGTAAACGTGGAAATATCTACACCGCAGTCTGTACAAAGATGGAAATATCTACACAGCTATCTGTATAATTATGGAAATATCTACAACTCTATCTCTATAAACATTGAAATACCAACACGACTATCTGTATAAAATGTAAATATCTACACCGATATCTCTAGAAACATGGAAATATCTACACCGCCATCTGAATAACAAGGAAATATCCACACCAGTATCTGTATAAACATGGAAATATCTACCTTGCTATCTGTATAAAAATGGAAATATCTCCACCGCTATCTGAATAAACTTGGAAATATATACAATGCTATCTGTGTAAACATTCAAATATCTGCACAGGTATCTGTGTAAAGATGGAAATATCTACACGACTGTCTGTGTAAAGATGGAAATATCTACATCGCAATCTGTGCAAAGATGGAAATATCTACACCGCTATCTCTGTAAACATGGAAATATCTACACCGCTATCTGTATAAACATGAAAATATCTACACCGCGATCTGTATAAACATGGAAATAAATACACTGCCATCTGTATAAACATGAAAATATCTACACCACCATCTGTATAAACCTGGAAATATCTACACCGCTATCTGTATAAATATGTTAATATTTCCACTTCTATCTGTATAAACATGGAAATATTTCCATCGCTATCTGTATAAACATGGAAATAGCTACACCGCTATCTGTATAAACATTGAAATATCAATACCGTTATCTGCATAAACATGGAAATGTCTACAGCGCTATCTGTATAAACATGGAAATATTTACATCACTATCTGTACAAACATGGAAATAACTTTAAAGCTATCTGCATAAACATGGAAATACCTACACCGCTATCTGTATTAGCCTGGCAATAACTTCACTGCTATCTGTATAAACATGGAAATATCTACACCTCCATCTGCATAAACATCTAAATATCAACAACGCCATCTGTATAAACATGGAAATACGTAAACCGCCATCTGTATAAAAATGGAAATATCAACACCGCCATCTGTATAATCATGGAAATATCCACAACGCTATCTGTATAAAAATCGAAATATCTACCCCGCCATCTGTAAAAACATGGAAATAACCACAGAGTCATCTGTATAAACATGGAAATATCTACAACTCCAACAGTATAAACATGGAAATATCTACAATGCCATCTGTATACACATGGAAATATCTGCAGAGCAATCAGTATAAACATGGAAATATCTACACCGCCATCTCCATAAACATGGAAATACCTACACAGCTATCTGTAAAAACGTGAATATATCTAAACCGCTATCTGTATAAACATGGAAATATCTACACTGCTATCTTTATAACCATGGAAAAATCTACATCGCTATCAGCATAAACATGCAAATATCTCAAATGCTATCAGTATAAACATGGAAATATCTACAACGCTATCTGAGTAAATATGCAAATATCCACACAGCTATCTGTAAACCTGGAAATATATACACCGCTATCTGTGTAAAGATGGAAATATCTACACCGCAATCTGTGCAAAGATGGAAATATCTACACCGCTATCTGTGTAAACATGGAAATATCTACACCGCTATCTGTAAACATGGAAATATCTACACCGCTATCTCTATGAACATGGAAATATCTACATCGCTCTCTGTATAAACATGGAAATATCTCCACCGCTATCTATATAAACATGGAAATATCTACAATGCTATCTGTGTAAACATGGAAATATCTACACAGCTATGTGTGTAAACATGGAAATATCTACACCGATATCTGTGTAAAGTTGGAAATATCTACACTGACATCTGTGCAAAGACGGAAATATCTACACCGCAATCTGTATAAATATGGAAATATGTATATCGCTTTCTCTATAAACATGGAAATATCTACACCGGTATCTGTATAAACATGGAAGTACCTTCACCGCTATCTCTAGAAACATGGAAATATCTTCACCGCTATCTGTATAAGCATGGAAATAACTACACCGCTATCTGTATAAACATGGAAATATCTACATCGCTATCTGCATAAACATGGAAATATCTCCACCGCTATCTGTAAAAACATGGAAATAATTACACAGCTATCTGTATAAACATGGAAATATCTAAACCGCTATCTGTATAAACATGGAAATATCTACACAGCTATCTGTATAAACATGGAAATATCTACATCGCTATCTGCATAAACATGGAAATATCTACACTGCCATCTGTATAGACATGGAAATATCTACTCACCCATGAGTATAAACATGGAAATATCTACACAGCTATCTCTATAAACATGGAAATACCTACACCGCAATCTCTATAAACATGGAAATATCTAAAATGCCATCTCTAATAAACTTGGAAATTTCTACACGGCCATGTCTATAAACATGAAAATATCTACACCGCCATCTCCACAAAGATGGAACTATCTACACTGCCATCTGTATAAACATGGAAATAGCTACACCGCTCTCAGTATACACACGGAAATATCTACACTGCCATCTGTATACAGCTGGAAATATCTACACCGCGAGCTGTATTAACATGGAAATATCTAAACCGCTATCTGTATAAACATGGAAATTACAAAACTGCTCTCTGTATAAACATGGAAATATCTACACCGCTACCTGTATAACCGTGAGAATATTTACACAGTCATCTGTATAAACATGGCAGTATCTACACCTCCATTACTATAAACATGGAAATACCTACACTGTTATCTGTATAAACATGGAAATATCTCCACCACTATCTGTATAAACATGGAAATATCTACACCGCAATCTGTATAAACCTGGAAATAACTACACCGCTATCTCTATAAACATAGAAATTTCTACACTGCCATCTGCATAAACATCTAAATATCTACACCGCCATCTGTATAAACATGGAAATACACCTCCATCTGTATAAACATGGAAATATCAACACAGCCATCTGTATAATCATGGAAATATCCACACAGCTATCTGTATAAAGATGGAAATATCTACACCGCCATCTGTAAAAACATGGAAATATCTACACAGACATCTGTAAAAACATGGAAATATCTACACCTCCATCACTATAAACATGGAAATATCTACACCGCCATCCCTATACACATGGAAATAACTACACAGCTCTCTGTATAAACATGGAAATATCTACACCGCTATCGCTATAAACATGGATATATCTACACCGCTATCTGTATAAACATGGAAATATCTACACCGCCATCTCTATAAGCATGGAAATAATTACACAGCTATCTGTATAAACATGGAAATATCTAAACCGCTATCTGTATACACATGGAAATATCTACACAGCTATCTGTATAAACATGGAAATATCTACATCGCTATCTGCATAAACATGGAAATAACTCCACCGCTATCTGTATAAACACAGAAATATCTATAACGCTATCTGTGTAAACATGAAAATATCTACACAGATATCTGTGTAAACATGGAAATATCTACACCAATATCTGTGTTAAAATGGAAATATCTACACCGCAATCTGTGCAAAGATGGAAATACCTACACCGCTATCTTTATAAAGATGGAAATATCTACATCACCATCTCTATAAACATGGAAATATCTACACCACTGTCTGTATAAACATGGAAATATCTGCACCACTATCTCTAGAAACATGGAAATATCTACACCGCTATCTCTATAAGCATGGAAATATCTACACCACTATCTGTATAAACATGGAAATATCTACATCACTATCTGTATAAACATGGAAATATCTCCATCGCTATCTGTATAAACATGGAAATATCTACACCGCTATCTGTATAAACATGGAAATATCTACACTGCCATCTGTATAAACATGGAAATATCTACACAGCCATCTCTATATACATGGAAATATCTACACCGCCATCTGTATAAACATGGAAATATCTCCACCTCTATCTGTATAAACATGGAAATATCTACACTGCCATCTGCATTCAGATGGAAATATCTACACCGCAAGCTGTATTAACATGGAAACATCTACACCACTATCTGTATAAACATTTAAGTACCAACACCACTATCTGTAGAAACATGGAAATATCTACACCGCTATCTGTATAAACATGGAAATAACTGCACCGCTGTCTCTATAAAAATGGAAATATCTACACCGCCATCTCTATAAACCTGGAAATATCTACACTGCCATCTGTATAGACATGTAAATATCTACTCAGCCATTAGAATAAACATGGAAATATCTACACAGCTATCTCTATAAACAAGGAAATACCTACACCGCATTCTCTATAAAATGGAAATATCTAAACCGCCATCTCTATAAACACGGAAATATCTACACTGCCATCTCTATAAACATGAAAATATCTACACCGCCATCTCCATAAACATGGAACTATCTACACTGCCATCTGTATAAACATGGAAATACCTACAGCGGTCTCTGTATACACACGGAAATATCTTCACTGCCATCTGCATACAGCTGGAAATATCTACACCGCGATCTGTATTAACATGGAAATATCTACACCGCTATCTGTATAAACATGGAAATATCTACACCGCTACCTGTATAACCATGGAAATATCTACACCGCTACCTGTATAACCATGAAAATATCTACACAGTCATCTGTATAAACATGGAAATATCTACACATCCATCAGTATAAACATGGAAATATCTACACCGCTATCTGTATAAACATGGAAATATCTACATCGCTATCTGTATAAACATGGAAATATCTCTACTGCTATCTGTATAAACATGGAAATATCTACAATGCTATCTGTGTAAACATGCAAATATCTACACAGCTATCTATGTAAAGATGGAAATATCTACACCGCTATCTGTGTAAAGATGGAAATATCTACAACGCAATCTGTGCAAAGTTGGAAATAACTACACCGCTATCTCTGTAAACATGGAAATATCTACACCGCTATCTGTATAAACATGGAAATATCTACACCGCCATCTGTATAAACATGGAAATAACTATACCACCATCTGTATAAAGATGGAAATATCTACACCGCCATCTGTATAAACATGGAAATATCCACACCGCTATCTGTACAAATATGAAAATATCTACACCGCTATCTGTATAAACAAGGAAATATCTACACCGCTATCTGTATAAACATGGAAAATCTATACCGCTATCTGTATAAACATGGAAATATCTGCACTGCCATTTCTATAAACATGGAAATATCTACACAGCCATCTCTATATACATGGAAATATCTATACCACCATTTGTATTAACATGGAAAGATCTCCACCGCTATCTGTGTAAACATGTAAATATCTCCACCGCTATCTGTATAAACATGGAAATATCTACACTGCCGTCTGCATTCAGATGGAAATAGCTACACTGCGAGCTGTATTAACATGGAAATATGTACACCGCTATCTGTATAAACATGGAAGTACCAACACCACTATCTGTAGAAACATGGAAATTTCTACACCGCTATCTGTATAAACATGGAAATAACTGCACCGCTATCTCTATAAACATGGAAATATCTGCACCGCAATCTCTATAAAGCTGGAAATATCTACACCGCCATCTCTATAAACGTGGAAATATCTACACCACCATCTCGATAAACATGGAAATATCTACACTGCCATCTGTATAGACATGGAAATATCTACTCAGCCATGAGTATAAACATGGAAATATCTACACAGCCGTCTCTATATACATGGAAATATCTACACCGCCATCTGTATAAACATGGAAATATCTCCACCGCTCTCTGTATAAACATGGATATATCTACACTGCCGTCTGCATTCAGATGGAAATATCTACACCGCAAGCTGTATTAACATGGAAATATCAACACCGCTATCTGTATAAACATTTAAGTACCAACACCACTATCTGTAGAAACATGGAAATATCTACACCGCTATCTGTATAAACATGGAAATAACTGCACCGCTATCTCTATAAAAATGGAAATATCTACACCGCCATCTCTATAAACATGGAAATATCTACACTGCTATCTGTATAGACATGTAAATATCTACTCAGCCATTAGAATAAACATGGAAATATCTACACAGCTGTCTCTATAAACATGGAAATATCTACACTGCCATCTGTATTAACTTGGAAACATCTACACAGTCATCTGTATAAACCTAGAAATATCTACACTGTCATCTATATAAACATGGAATTATCTACAGAGAACTCTGAATAAACATGGAAATATCGGCACAGCCATCTGTATAAACATGGAAATATCTACACCGCTATCTGTATAAACATGGAAATATCTACATCGCTATCTGTATAAACATGGAAATATCTCTACTGCTATCTGTATAAACATGGAAATATCTACAATGCTATCTGTGTAAACATGCAAATATCTACACTGCTATCTATGTAAAGATGGAAATATCTACACCGCTATCTGTGTAAAGATGGAAATATCTACAACGCAATCTGTGCAAAGTTGGAAATAACTACACCGCTATCTCTGTAAACATGGAAATATCTACACCGCTATCTGTATAAACATGGAAATATCTACACCGCCATCTGTATAAACATGGAAATAACTATACCACCATCTGTATAAAGATGGAAATATCTACACCGCCATCTGTATAAACATAGAAATATCCACACCGCTATCTGTACAAATATGGAAATATCTACACCGCTATCTGTATAAACAAGGAAATATCTACACCGCTATCTGTATAAACATGGAAAACCTATACCGCTATGTGTATAAACATGGAAATATCTGCACTGCCATTTCTATAAACATGGAAATATCTACACAGCCATCTCTATATACATGGAAATATCTATACCACCATTTGTATTAACATGGAAAGATCTCCACCGCTATCTGTGTAAACATGTAAATATCTCCACCGCTATCTGTATAAACATGGAAATATCTACATTGCCGTCTGCATTCAGATGGAAATAGCTACACTGCGAGCTGTATTAACATGGAAATATGTACACCGCTATCTGTATAAACATGGAAGTACCAACACCACTATCTGTAGAAACATGGAAATTTCTACACCGCTATCTGTATAAACATGGAAATAACTGCACCGCTATCTCTATAAACATGGAAATATCTGCACCGCAATCTCTATAAAGCTGGAAATATCTACACCACCATCTCTATAAACGTGGAAATATCTACACCACCATCTCCATAAACATGGAAATATCTACACTGCCATCTGTATAGACATGGAAATATCTACTCAGCCATGAGTATAAACATGGAAATATCTACACAGCTATCTCTATAAAAATGGAAATACCTACACCGCAATCTCTATAAACATGGAAATATCTAAACAGCCTTCTCTAAAAACATGGAAATATCTACACCGCCATCTCTATAAACATGAAAATATCTTCACCGCCATCTCCATAAACATGGAACTATCTACACTGCCATCGGTATAAACATGGAAATACCTACACCGCTCTCTGTATACACACGGAAATATCTACACTGCCATCAGTATACAGCTGGAAATATCTACTACGCGAGCTGTATTAACATGCAAATATCCTCACCGCTATCTGTATAAACATGGAAATACCAACACCGCTCTCTGTATAAACATGGAAATATGTACACCGCTACCTGTATAACCATGAAAATATCTACACAGTCATCTGTATAAACATGGAAATAACTACACTTCCATAAGTATAAACATGGAAATATCTACACCGCTATCTGTATAAAAATGGAAATATCTACACCGCTAACTGTATAATCATGGAAATATCTACACCGCTACCAGTATAACCATGAAAATATCTACACAGTCATCTGTATAAACATGGAAATATCTACACCTCCATCAGCATAAGCATGGAAATATCTACACCGCTATCTATATAAACATGGAAATTTCTACATCGCTATCGGTATAAACATGGAAATATCTCCACCGCTATCTGTATAAACATGTAAATATTTACAATGCTATCTGTGTAAACATGCAAATATCTACACAGCTATCTGTGTAAAGATGGAAATATCTACACCGCTATCTGTGTAAAGATGGAAATATCTACACCGCAATCTGTGCAAAGATGGAAATATCTACACTGCTATCGCTGTAAACATGGAAATATCTACACCGCTATCTGTATAAACATGGAAATATCTACACCGCCATCTGTACAAACATGGAAATATCTACACCACCATCTGTATAAAGATGGAAATATCTACATCGCTATCTGTATAAACATGGAAGTATGTACACCGCTATCTGTACAAATATGGAAATATCTACAATACTATATGTGTAAAAATGCAAATATCTACACCGCTATCTGTATATACATGGAAATATCTACACCGCTATCTGTATAAACATGGAAATATCAACACCGATATCTGTATTAACATGGAAAAATCTACAGCGCTATCGGTATAAACACTGAAATATCTACATTGCTTTCTGTATAAACATGGAGACATCTCCACAGCTATCTGTATAAACATGGAAATATCTATACCGCTATCTGTATAAACATGGAAATATGTACACCGCCATCTGTATAAACATGGAAATATCTACACCACCATCTTTATAAAGTTGGAAATGTCTATATCGCCATCTGTATAAACATGGAAATATCTACACCGCTATCTGTATAAATATGGAAATATCTACAATGCTATATGTGTAAACATGCAAATATCTACACAGCTATCTGTATAAACATGGAAATATCTACACTGCCATTTGTATAAAGATGGAAATATCTACAGAGCCATCTCTATATACATGGAAATATCTATACCGCCATCTGTATAAACATGGAAATATCCCACCGCTATCTGTGTAAACATGGAAATATCTACACCGTTATCTGTATAAACATGGAAATATCTACAATGCTATCTGTGTAAAAATGCAAATCTCTACACACCTATCTGTGTAAACATGGAAATATCTACACCGCTATCTGTGTAAAGATGGAAATATGTACACCGTAATCTGGGCAAGATGGAAATATCTACACCGCTATCTCTGTAAACATGGAAATAACTACAACGCCATCTGCATAAACATGGAAATATCTACACCGCCATCTGTATAAACATGGAAATATCTACACTGCCATCTGCATTCAGATGGAAATATCTGCACCGCGAGCTGTATTAACATGGAAATATCTACACCGCTATCTGTATAAACATGTAAGTACCAACACCACTATTTGTAGAAACATGGAAATATCTACACCGCTATCTGTATAAACATGGAAATATCTACACCCCTATCTCTATAAAGATGGAAATATCTGCACCGCAATCTCTATAAACCTGGAAATATCTACACCGCCATCTCTATAAACGTGGAAATATCTACACCACCATCTCTATAAACATGGATATACCTACACTGCCATCTGTATAGACATGGAATTATCTACTCAGCCATGAGTATAAACATGGAAATATCTACACAGCTATCTCTATAAACATGGAAATACCTACACCACAATCTCTATAAACATGGTAATATCTAAACAGCCATCTCTATAAACATAGAAATATCTACACCGCCATCTCTAGAAACATGAAACTATCTACACCGCCATCTCCATAAACATGGAACTATCTACACTGCCATCTGTATAAACATGGAAATCCCTCACCGCTCTCTCTATACACACGGAAATATCTACATTGCTATCTGTATACAGCTGGAAATATCTACACCGCGTGCTGTAATAACATGGAAATATCTACTCCGCTATCTGTATAAACATGGGAATACCAACACCGCTCTCTGTATAAACATGGAAATATCTACACCGCTACCTGTATAACCATGAAAATATCTACACAGTCATCTGTATAAACATGGAAATATCTACACCTTCATAAGTATAAACATGGAAATATCTACACCGCTATCTGTATAAACATGGAAATATCTACAATGCTATCTGTATAAACATGGAAATATCTCCACCGCTATCTGTATAAACATGGAAATATCTACAATGCTATCTGTGTAAACATGCAAATATCTACACAGCTATCTGTGTAAAGATGGAAATATCTACACCGCTATCTGTGCAAAGATGGAAATATCTACACCGCTATCTCTGTAAACATGGAAATATCTACACCGCTATCTGTATAAACATGGAAATATCTACCCCGCCATCTGTATAAACATGGAAATATCTACATAGCTATCTGAATAAACATGGAAATATCTACATCGCTATCTGTATAAAATAGAAATAACCCCACTGCTATCTGTATAAACATGGAAATATCTACAATGCTATATGTGTAAACATGCAAATATGTACACAGCTTTCTTTGTAAAGATGGAAATATCTACACGGCTATCTGTGTAAAGATGGAAATATCTGCACTGCTATATGTATAAAAATGGAAATATCTTCACCGCTATCTATATAAACATGGAAATATCTACACCGCTATCTGTATAAACCTGGAAATAAATACACCGCTATCTCTATAAACACAGAAATACGTACACCGCCATCTGCATAAACATCTAAATACCTACACCGCCATCTGTATAAACATGGAAATACCTACACCGCCATCTGTATAAACATGGTAATATCAACACCGCCATCTGTATAATCATGGAATTATCCACACAGCTATGTGTATAAAAATGGAAGTATCTACACCGCCGTCTGTAAAGACATGGAAATATCTACACAGTCATCTGTAAAAACATGGAAATACCTACACCTCCATCACTATAAACATGGAAATATTTACACCGCCATCTTTATATACATGGAAATACCTACACAGCTCTCTGTATAATCATGGAAATAACTACACCGCTATCTCTATAAACATGGAAATATCTACACCGCTATATGTATAAACATGGAAATATATACACCGCCATCTCTATAAGCATCGAAATAATTACACAGCTATCTGTATAAACATGGAAATATCTACACAGCTATCTGTATAAACATGGAAATATCCACATCGCTATCTGCATAAACGTGGAAATAAATCCACCGCTATCTGTATAAACACGGAAATATCTATAACGCTATCTGTGTAAACATGCAAATCTCTACACAGCTATCTGTGTAAACATGGAAATATCTACACCTCCATCTACATAAACATCTAAATATCTACACTGTCATCTGTATAAACACGGAAATATCAACACCGCCATCTGTATAATCATGGAAATATCCATACCGCTATCTTTATAAAATTGGAACTATCTACTCCGCCATCTGTAAAAACATGGAAATACCTACAAAGTCATCTGTATAAACATGGAAATATCTACACTGGTATCTGTATAAACATGGAAATATCCACATCGCTATCTGCAAAAACCTGGAAATATCTCCACCGATATCTGTATAAATATGTAAATATCTACAACGCAATCTGTGTAAACATGCAAATATCTTCGCAGCTATCTGTAAACATGGAAATATCTACACCGCAATCTGTGTAAACATGGAAATATCTACACCGCCATCTGTATAAACATGGAAATATCTACACCGCTATCTGTATAAACATGGAAATATCTACACCGCTATCTGTATAAACATGGAACTACCTACACCGCTATCTGTATAATCATGGAAATATCTACACTGCCATCTGTATAAACATGGAAATATCTACACAGCCATCTGTATATACATGGAAATAACTACACCGCCATCTGTATAAACATGGAAGTATCTTCACCACTATCTGTATAAACATGGAAATATATCCATCGCTATCTGTATAAACATGGAAATATCTCCACCGCTATCTGTAAATACATGGAAGTATCACCACCGCTATCTGTGTAAACAGGGAAATATCTCCAGCGCTATCTCTGTAAACATGGAAATATCTACACCGCTGTCTGTATACACATGTAAATATCTATACCGCCATCTGTATAAACAAGGAAATAACTACAGCACCATCTGTATAAACAAGGAAACATCTACACCGCCATCTGTATAAACATGGAAATATCTACACTGATAAATGTATGAATATGGAAATATCTACACCGCTATCTTTATAAACATGGAAGTATCTACACCGATATCTGTATAAACATGGAAAATCTACACCGCTCTCTGTATTAACATGGAAATATCTACACTGCCATCTGCGTAAACATGGAAACATCTACACCGCTGTCTGTATAAATATGGAAATATCTACATCGCTATCTCTATAAACATGGAAATATCCACAACACCATCTGTATAAACATGTAAATAACTACACCGCCATCTGTATAAACATGGAAATATCTACACCGCCATCTGTATAAACATGGAAATATCTACCCCGCTATCTGTACAAATATGGAAATATCTACACCGCTATTTGTATAAACATGGAAATATCTACACCGCTATCTTTATAAACATGGAAATATCTACATCGCTATCTGTATAAACATGGAAATATGCCCATCGCTATCTTTTTAAATATGGAAATATCTACACCGCTATCTGTATAAACCTGGAAATAGCAACACCGCTATCTGTATAAACGTGGAAATACCTACAGCGCTATCTGTATAAACATGGAAATATCTCCACCGCTATCTGCATAAACATGGAAATAACAACTCCGCCATCTGTATAATCATGGAAATATCCACACCGTTATCTATATAAAACTGGAAATATCTACAGTGCCATTTGTAAAAACAAGGAAAAATCTACACAGTCATCTGTATAAACATGGAAATATCTACACCTCCATCAGTATAAACATGGAAATATCTACACCTCCATCAGTATAAACATGGAAATATCTGCAATGCCATCTGTATATACACGGAAATATCTACAGAGCCATCAGTATAAACCTGGAAATATCTACAACGACATCTCTATAAACATGGAAATACCTACACAGCTATCTGTATAAACATGGAATTATCTACACCGCTCTCTGTATAAACATGGAAATATCTACATCGCTATCTGCATAAATATGGAAATATTTACAACGCTATCTGTGTAAACATGCAAATATCTACACAGCTATCTGTAAACATGGAAATATCTACTCCTCAATATGTGTAAAGATGGAAATATCTACACCGCAATCTGTGCAAAGATGGAAATATCTACACCGCTATCTGTGTAAACATGGAAATATCTACACCACTATCTGCATAAACATGGAAATATCTACACTGCTATGTCTATATACATGGAAATATTTACATCGTCATCTGTATAAACATGGATATATCTACAACGCTATCTGTATAAACATGGAAATATCTCCACAGCTATCTGTATAAACATAGAAATATCTACACCGCTATCTGTATAAACATGGAAATATCTACACTGCCATCTGTATAAACATGGAAATATCTATGAAGCCATCTGTATATACATGGAAATATCTACACCGCAATCGGTATAAACATGGGAATATCTCCACCGCTCTCTGTATAAACATGGAACTATCTCCACAGCTATTTGTATAAACTTGGAAATATCTACACCTCTATGTGTAAAAACATGGAAATATCACAACCGCTATCTGTATAAACATGGAAATATCTACAGCGCTATCTGTATAAACATGGAAATATCTACATCGCTATCTGTAAAACATGGAAATATCTCCGCTGCTGTCTTTATAAACATGGAAATATCTACACCGCTATCTGTATAATTCTGGAAATAATTACACAGATATGTCTTTAAAAACATGGAAATATCTACACCGCCATCTGCATAAACATCTAAATATCCACACCGCCATCTGTACAAACATGGAAATACATACACCGCCATATGTATAAACATGGAAATATCAACCGCCATCTGTATAATCGTGGAAATATGCACACCACTATCTGTATAAAAATGGAAATATCTACACCGCTGTCTGTATAAAAATGGAAATATCTACACCGCCATCTGTAAAAACATGGAAATATCTACACAGTCATCTGTAGAAACAAGGAAATATCTACACCTCCATCAGTATATACCTGGAAATATATACAATGCCATCTGTATAAACATGGAAATATCTACAGAGCCATCAGTGTAAACATGGAATTATCTACACTGCCATCTCTACAAACATGGAAACCATTACACAGCTATCTATATAAACTTGGAAATATCGACACCGCTATCTGTATAAACATGGAAATATCTACACCGCTATCTGTGTAAACATGGAAATATCTACACCGCTATCTGTATAAACATGGAAAATCTACACCGCTATCTGTATAAACATGGAAATATCTTCACGGCCATCTGCATACACATGCAAATATCTAGACCGATATCTGTATAAATTTGGAATTATCTATATCGCTATCTCTATAAGCATGGAAATATCTACACCACTCTCTAAATAAACATGGAAATATCTACACCGCTATCTCTATAAACATGGAAATATCTACAACGCCATCTGTATAAACATGGAAATATCTACACCGCTATCTGTATAAACATGTAAATATCTACATCGCTATCTGTACAAACCTGGAAATATCTCCACCGCTATCTGCATAAACATGGAAATATCTACAAAGCTATCTGTGTAAACATGCAAATATCTACACAGCTATCTGTATAAACATGGAAATATCTACACCGATATCTGTGTAAAGATGGAAATATCTACACCGCAGTCTGTGCAAAGATGGAAATATCTACACAGCTATCTGTAAAAACTTGGAAATAACTACATCGCTATCTGTATAAACATGTAAATATCTCCACCGCCATCTGTATATACTTGGAAATATATACAATGCTATCTGTGTAAACATGCAAATATCTGCACAGCTATCTGTGTAATGATGGAAATATGTACACCGCTATCTGTGTAAAGATGGAAATATCTACAACGCAATCTGTGCAAAGATGGAAATATCTACAACGCTATCTCTGTAAACATGGAAATATCTACACCGCTATCAGTATAAATGTGGCAATACCCACACCGCTATCTGTATAAACATGGAAAACCTACACCACTATTTGTATAAACATGGAAATATGAACACCATTATCTGTGTAAACATAGAAATTTCAACATCGCTATCTGTATAAACATGGAAATATCTACATCGCTATCTGTATAAAAATGGAAATATCTACACCGCCATTTGTAAAAACATGGAAATATCTATACAGTCATCTGTATAAACATGGAAATATCTTCACCTCCATGAGTATAAAGATGGAAATATCTACAATGCCATCTGTATACACATGGAAATATCTACAGAGCCATCAGTATAAACATGGAAATATCTATACCGCCATCTCTATAAACCTAAAAATACCTACACAGCTATCTGTATAAAAATGGAAATATCTACACAGCTATCTTTATAAACATGGAAATATCTACACCGCTATCTGTATAAACATGGAATTATATACATTGCTATCTGCATAAACAAGGAAATATCTCCACTGCTATCTGTATGAACATGGAAATATCTACAATGCTATCTGTGTAAACATGCAAATATCTACACAGCTATCTGTAAACACGGAAATGTCTACACCCCTATCTGTGTAAAGATGGAAATATCTACACCCCAATCTGTGCAAAGATGGAAATATGTACACCGCTATCTGTGTAAGCATGGAAATATGTAAACCGCTGTCTGTATGAACATGGAAAATCTACACCGCTATCTGTATAAACAGGGAAATATCTACACGACCATCTGCATAAACTTGGAAATATCTACACCGTTATCTGTATAAATATGGAAATATCTACATCACAATCTCTATAAACATGGAAATATCTACACCACTATCTGTATAAACATGGAAATATCTACACCGCTATGTCTATAAACATGGAAATATCTATACCGCAATCTGTATAAACATGGAAATATCTACACCGCTATCTGTAAACATGGAAATATCTACATCGCTATCTGTATAAACATGGAAATATCTCCACCACTCTCTGTATAAACATGGAAATATCTACACCGCTATCTGTATAAACATGGAAATATCTCCACTGCCATCTGTATAAACATGGAAAAATCTACACAGCCGTCTCTCTATATATGGAAATATCTACACCGCCACCTGTAAACATGGAAATATCTCCACCGCTATCTGTATAAACATGGAAATATCTACACCGCTATCTGTATAAACATGGAAATATCTACACCGCCATTTGCATAAACATCTAAATATATACATAGCCATCTCTATAAACATGGAAATACCTACACCGCCATCAGTATGAACATGGAAATATAAACACCGCCATATGTATAATCATGGAAATATCTACACCGCTATCTGTATTAAAATGGAAATATGGACACGGCCATCTGTAAAAACATGGAAAGAACTACACAGTCATCTGTATGCACATGGAAATATCTACAGAGACATCAGTATACACATGGAAATATCTACACCGCCATCTCTATAAACATGGAAATACCTGCAGAGCTATGTGTATAAACATGTAAATGTCTACACCGCTATCTCTATAAACATGGAGATATCTACACCGCTATATGTATAAACATGGAAATATCTACATTGCTATCTGAATAAACATGGAAATATCTCCACGGCTATCTGTATAAACATGGAAATACCTACAACGCTATCTGTGTAAACATGCAAATATATACAAAGGTATCTGTAAACATGGAAATATCTACACCGCTATCTGAGTAAAGATTCAACTATCTACACCGCAATCTGTGCAAAGATGGAAATATCTACACCGCTATCTGTGTAAACATGGAAATATCTGCACCGCTATCTGTATAAACATGGAAAATCTACACTGCTATCTGTATAAACATGGAAATATCTACACGGCCATCTGCATAAACATGGAAATATCTACACCGCTATCTGTATTAATATGGAAATATCTACATAGCTACCTCTATAAACATGGAAATATCTACACCACTGTCTGTATAAACATAGAAATATCTACACCGCTCTCTGTATAAACATGGAAATATCCACACCGCCATCTGTATAAACATGGAAATATCTACACCGCTATCTGTGTAAACATGCAAATATCTACACAGCTATCTGTGTAAACATGGAAATATCTACACTGATATCTGTGCAAAGATGGAAATATCTACACCGCAGTCTGTGCAAATATGGGAATATCTACACCGCTATCTGTATAAATATGGAAATATCTACAATGCTATCTGTGTAAACTTGCAACTAACTACACAGCTGTGTGTGTAAAGATGGAAATATCTACACCGCTATCTGTGTTAAGATAGAAATATCTACACCGCAATCTGTGCAAAGATGGAAATATCTACACTGCTATCTCTGTAAACATGGAATTATCTACACCGCTATCGTATAAACACGGAAATATCTACACCGCCATCTGTATAAACAAGGAGATATCTACAACGCTATCTGTGTAAACATGCAAATATCTACACAGCTATAAGTAAACATGGAAATGGCTACACCGCTATCTGTGTAAAGATGGAAATATCTACACCGCAATCTGTGCAAAGATGGAAATATCTACACCGCTATCTGTGTAAACATGGAAATATCTACTCCGCTGTCTGTATAAACATGGAAAATCTACACCGCTATCTGTATAAACAGGGAAATATCTACACAGCCATCTGCATAAACTTGGAAATATCTACACCACTATCTGTATAAATATGGAAATATCTACATAGCTATCTCTATAAACATAGAAATATCTACACCACTATCTGTATAAACATGGAAATATCTACACCGCTATGTCTATAAACATGGAAATATCTACACAGTCATCTGTATAAACATAAAAATATCTCCACAGCTATCAGTATGAACATGGAAATATCTCCACCGATATCTGTATAAACATGGAAATATCAACAGCAGTATCTGTATAAACACAGAAGTATCTACAGCGCTATCTGTATAAATATGGAAATATCTACATCGCTATCTCTATAAACATGGAAATATTTCCACCGCTATCTGTATAAACATGGAAATATCTACACCATTATCTGTATAAGCCTGGAAATAACTACACCGCTATCTCAACAAACATGGAAATATCTACACCGCCGTCTGCATAAACATCTAAATATCTACAAAGCCATCTGTATAAACATGGAAATACCTACACCGCCCTCTGAATAAACATGGAAATATCCACACCACTATCTGTATAAACATGGAAATATCTACACCGCAATCTCTATAAACACAGAAATATCTACACCGCCATCTGTATAAACATGGAAATATCTACAGTGCCATCTGTATACACATGGAAATATCTACAGAGCCATCTGTATAACCATGGAAATATCTACTCCGCTATCTGTATAAACATGGAAATATCTACATCGCTATCTGTATTAACATGGAAATATCTCCACCGCTATCTGTATAAACATGGAAATATCTACACTGCCATCTGTATAAACATGGAAATATTTACACAGCCATCTCTTTATACTTGGGAATATCTACACCGCAATCTGTATAAACATGGAAATATCTATATCGGTATCGGTATAAACATGGAAATATCTACAACGCTATCTGCATGAACATGGAAAGATCTACACCGCCATCTGTATATACATGGAAATATCTACACCGCCATCTGTATAAACATGGAAATATCTACACTGCTATCTGTATAAACAAGGAAATATCTACAACTCTGTCTCTATAAACATGGAAATATCTACAACACTATCTGTTTAAACATGGAAATATCTACACCACTATGGAAATATCTACACCACCAACTGTATAAACATGGAAATATCTACACAGTCATCTGTATAAACATGGAAATAGCTATACCATCATCTGTATAAACATGGAAATAACTTCACTGCCATCTGTGTAAGCATGGAAATATCTACACCGCTATCTGTACAAATATGGATATATCTACATCGCTATCTCCATAAACATGGAAATATATTCACCGCTATCTGTATAAAGATGGAAATATCTACATCACTATCTCCATAAACATGGAAATATCTTCACCGCTATCTGTATATACATGGAAATATCTTCACCGCTATCTTTATAAACATGTAAACATCTACACCGCCATCTTTATAAACATGGAAATATCTACACCGCTATCTGTATAAACATGGAAATATCTACATCGCTATCTAAATAAACATGGAAATATCTCAACCGCTATCTGTAGAAACATAGAAATATCTACAGTGATATCTCTGTAAACATGCAAATATGTACACAGCTATCTGTTTAAAGATGGAAATATCTACACCGCTATCTGTGCAAAGATGGAAATATCTACACCGCTATCTCTGTAAACATGGAAATATCTACACCGCTATCTGTATAAACATGGAAACATCTACACCGCCATCTGTATAAACATGGAAATATCTACAACGCCATCAGTATAAACATGGAAATATCTACACCACCGTCTGTATGAACATGGAAATATCTGCACTGCTATCTGTATAAAAATGGAAATATCTACACGGCTATCTGTATAAACATGGAAATATCTACACCGCTATCTGTATAAACATGGAAATATCTACTCCGCTATCTGTATAAACATTGAAATATCTACACTGCCATCTGTATAAATATGGAAATAAATAAACAGCCATCTCTATATACATGGAAATATCTATACCGTCATCTGTATAAACATGGAAATATCTCCACCGCTATCTGTATAAACATGGAAATATCAACCCCGCTATCTGTATAAACATGGAAATATCTACAGCGCTATCTGCATAAACATTGAAATATCTACATCGCTATCTATATAAACATGGAAATATCTCCACGGCTATCTGTATAAACATGGAGGTATCTACACCGCTATCTCTATAGACCTGGAAATAGCTACATCACTATCACTATAAACATGGAAATATCTACACCGCCATCTGAATAAACATCTAAATATCTACACCGCCATCTGTATATACACGGAAATACCTACACCGCCATCTGTATAAACACGGAAATATCAACACCGCCATCTGTATAATCATGGAAATATCCATACCGCTATGTTTATAATAATGGAAATATCTACACCGCCATGTGTAAAAACACGGAAATACCTACAAAGTCATCTGTATAAACATGGAAATATCTACACCTCCCTCACTATAAGCATGGAAATATCTACACCACCATCTCTATAAACATGGAAATACCTACACAGCTATCTGTATAAACATGGAAATAACTACACCGCTATCTGTATAAACATGGAAATATCTACCCCGCTATCTGTATAAACAAGGAAATATCTACACCGCCATCATTATAAACATGGAAATATCTCCACTGCTATCTGTATAAACATGGAAATATCAACACCGCCATCAGTATAATCATGGAAATATAAACACCGCTATCTGTATAAAAATGAAAATATCTACACTGCCATCTGTAAACACATGGAAATATCTACACAGTCATCTGTATAAACATGGAAATATCTACACCTCCATCACTATAAACATTTAAATATCTACAATGCCATCTGTATACACCTGGAAATATCTATAGAGCCATCAGTATAAACATGGAAATATCTACACCGCCATTTCTATAAACATGGAAATACTTACACAGCTATCTGTATAAGCATGGAAATATCTACACTGCTATCTGTATAAACATGGAAATATCTACACCGCTATCTGTATAAAATTGGAAATATTTACATCGCTATGTGCATAAACATGGAATTATCTCCACGACTATGTGAATAAACATGGAAATGTCTACAATGCTATCTGGGTAAACATGCAAATATCTACACAGCTATCTGTAAACATGGAAATAACTACGCCGCTATCTGTGTAAAGGTGGAAATATCTACACCGCAATCTGTGCAAGCATGGAAATATCTACACTTCAATATGTGTAAACATGGATACATCTACACCGCTATCTGTATAAACATGTAAAATCTACACCGCTATCTGCATAAACATGGAAATATCTACATGGCCATGTGCATAAACATGGAAATATCTACACCGCTATCTGTATAAATATTGAAATATCTACATCGCTATCTCTATAAACATGGAAATATCTAAACCACTATCAGTATATACATGGAAATATCTACACCGCTATGTCTATAAACATGGAAATATTTACACCGCCATCTGTATATACGCGGAAATATCTACACCGCTATCTGTATAAACATGGAAATATCTACACCGCTATCTGTATAAACATGGAAATGTCTACACTACCATCCGTATAAACATGGAAATATCTACACAGCCATCTCTATATACATGGAAATATCTACAGCGCCATCTGTATAAACATGGAAATATCTCCACCGCTATCTGTATAAACATGGAAATATCTCCACCGCTATGTGTTGAAAGATGGAAATATCTACATCGCTATCTGTAAAAACATGGAACTATCAACACTGCCATCTGTATAATCATGGAAATATCCACACCACTATCTGTATAAACATGGAAATATCTCCACCGCTATCTGTATAAACATGGAAATATCTACACAGCTATCTTTAAAAACATGGAAATATCAACACCGCTATCAGTATAAAGATGGGAATATCTACAGCGCTTTCTGTAGAAACATGAAAATATCTACATCGCTATCTGTATAAACATGGAAATATCTCCACCGCTATCTGTATAAACATGCAAATATCTACACCGCTATCTTTATAAACCAGGGCATAACTACAACGCTATCTCTATAAACATGGAAATATCTACACCGCCATCTGCATAAACATCTAAATATCTACACCGCCATCTGTGTAAACATGGAAATACCTACACCGACATCTGTATAAACATGGAAATATCAACACCGCCACCTGTATAATCTTGGAAATATCCACACCGCTGTCTGTATAAACATGGAAATATCTACACCGCCATCTGTAAAAACATGGAAATATCTACACTACCATCTGTATAAACATGGAAATATCTACAAAGCCATCTCTATATACATGGAAATATCTACACCGACATCTGTATAAACATGGAAATATCTCCACCGCTATCTGTATAAACATGGAAATGTCAACACTGCCGTCTGCATACAGATGGAAATATCTACACCGCGAGCTGTATTAACATGGAAATATCTACAATGCTATCTGTATAAACATGGAAGTACCAACACCACTATCTGTAGAAACATGGAAATATTTTCAACGCTATCTGTATAAACATGGAAATAACTGCAATGCTATCTCTATAAACATGGAAATATCTACACCACAATCTCTATAAACATGGAAATATCTACACCACCATCTCTATAAACATGGAAATATCTACACTGCCTTCTGTATAGACATGCAAACATCTACTCAGCCATGAGTGTAAACATGGAAATATCTATACAGCTATCTCTATAAAAATAGAAATACCTACACCGCAATCTCTATAAACATGGAAATATCTAAACAGCCATCTCTATAAACATGGAAATATCTACACCGCCATCTCTATGAACATGAAATTATCTACACCGCCATCTCCATAAACATGGAACTCTCTACACTGCGATCTGTATAAACATGGAAATATCTACACCGCTCTCTGTTCAAACATGGAAATATCTACACTGCCTTCGGTATAAACATGGAAATATCTACATCGCAAGCTGTATAAACATGCAAATATCTACACAGCTGTCTATGTAAACATGGAAATATTTACACCGATATGTGTGTAAAGTTGGAAATATCTACACCGCAATCTCTGCAAAGATGGAAATACCTACACCGCTATCTGTATAAATATGGAAATATCTACATCACTATCTCTATAAACATGGAAATATCTACACCACTATCTGTATAAACATGGAAATATCTACACCACTATCTCTAGAAACATGGAAATATCAACACCGCCATCTGTATAAACTTGGAAATATCTACACCGATATCTGTATAAATATGGAAATATCTGCATGGCTAACTCTTTATACATGGAAATATCCACACCACTATCTGTATAAACATGGAAATATCTACACCGATATCTCTATAAACATAGAAATATCTACACCGCCATCTGTATAAACATGGAAATATCTACACTGCCATCTGAATAAACATGGAAATATCTACACCGCTATCTGTATAAACATGGAAATATCTACATTGCTATCTGTATAAACATGGAAATATCTACAATGATAACTGTGTAGACATGCAAATATCTACACAGCTATCTGTGTAAAGACGGAAATATCTACACCGCTATCTGTGTAAAGATGGAAATATATACAACGCAATCTGTATAAACTTGGAAATAGCTACAACGCCATCTGTATAAACATGAAAATAACTACACTGCCATCTGTATAAACATGGAAATATATACTCCGCCATCTGTACAAGCATGGAAATATCTAAACCGCTATCAGTGTAAATATGGAAATATCTACACCACTGTCTGCATAAACATGGAAATATCTATACCGCTATCTGTATGAACATGGAAATATCTACACAGCCATCTGTATAAACATGAAAATATCTACAAAGCCATCTCTATAAACATGGAAATATCTACACCGCCATCTGTAGAAACATGGAAACCTCTCCACCGCTATCTGTATAAACATGGAAATATCTACACCGACATCTGTATAAACATGGAAATATCTACACCGACATCTGTATAAACATGGAAATATCTGCATCGCTATCTGTATAAACGTGGAAATATCACCACCGCAATCTGTATAAACATGGAAATATCTACACCGCAATCTGTATAAACCTGGAAATAACTACACCGCATTCTGTTTAAACATAGAAATATCTACACCGCCATTTGCATAAACATCTAGATATCTACAGTGCCATATGTATAAACATGGAAATACCAACACCGCCATCTGTATAAACATGGAAATATTAACACCGCCATCTGTATAATCATGGAAATATCCACACCGTTATCTGTATAAAAATGGAAATATCTACACCGCCAAGTGTAAAAACATGGAAATATCAACCCAGTCGTCTGTATAAACATGGAAATATCTACACCTTCATCAGTATAAACATGGAAAAACCTACAATGACATTTGTATACTCATGGAAATATCTACAGAGCCATCAGTATAAACATGGAAATATCTAGACTGCTATCTGTATAAACATGGAAATATCTACCCCGCTATCTGAATAAACATTTAAATATCTACATCGCTGTCTGCATAAACATGGAAATATCTCCACCGCTATCTGTATGAACATGGATATGTTTATAATGCTATCTGTGTAACCATGCAAATATCTACACAGGTATCTGTAAACATGGAAATATCTACACTGCTATCTTTGTAAAGATTGAAATATCTACACCGCAATCTGTGCAAAGATGGAAATATCTACACCGCTATCTGTGTAAACATGGAAATATCTACACCGCTATCTGTATAAACATGGAAAATCAACACCGCTATCTGTATAAACATGGAAATATCTGCACCGCCATCTGTATAAACATGGAAATATCTACAACGCTATCTGTACAAATATTGAAATATCTACAGCGCAATCTGTATAATCATGGAAAATCTACACCGCTATCTGTATAAACATGGAAATATCTACACAGCCATCTGTATAAACATGGAAACATCTACACCGCTGTCTGTATAAATATGGAAAAATCTATATCGCTATCTCTATAAACAAGGAAATATCCACACCAGTATCTGTATAAACATGGAAATATCTACACCGCTATCTCTGTAAACATAGAAATATCTACATCGCCATCTGTATAAACATGGAAATATCTACACCGCTATCTGTATAAATATGGAAGTATCTACATCGCTATCTGTATAAACATGGATATATCTCCACCGTAATCTGTAAAAACATTGAAATATCTACAATGCTATCTGTGTAAACATGCAAATATCTACCCAGCTATCTGTGTAAAGATGGAAATATCTACACCGCAATCGTTGCAAAGATGGAAATATCTACACCGATACCTCTGTAAACATGGAAATATCTACACCGCTATCTGTAAAACATGGAAAACCTACACCGCTATCTGTGTAAACATGGAAATAACTACACGGCCATCTGCATAAACATGGAAATATCTACACCGCTATATGTACAAATAAGGAAATATCTACATCACAATCTCTATAAACATGGAAATATCTACAATACCATCTGTATAAGCATGGAAATATCTACACCGCAATCTGTATAAACATGGAAATATATACATCGCTATCTGTATAAACATGGAAATATATCCACCGCTATCTGTATAAACATGGAAATATCTACAACGCTATCAGTGTAAACATGCAAATATTTACACAGCTATCTCTGTAAACATGGAAATATCTACAGCGATATGTGTGTAAAGTTGGAAATATCTACACCGCAATCTGTGCAAAAATGGAAATATCTACACAGCCATCTGTATAAATATGGAAATATCTACATCACTATCTCTATAAACATGGAAATATCTACACCACTATTTGTATAAACATGGAAATATCTACACCACTATCTCTAGAAACATGGAAATATCTACACTGCCATCTGTATAAACATGGAAATATCTACACCGCTATCTGCATAAACATGGAAATATCTACATCACTGTCTGTATAAACATGGAAATATCTCCACCACTATCTGTATAAACATGGAAATATCTACAATGCTATTTGCTTAAACATGCAAATATCTACACAGCTATCTGTGTAAAGATGGAAATATTTACACCGCTATCTGTGAAAAGATGGAAATATCTACACCGCAATCTGTGCAATGATGGAAATAACCACACCACGATCTCTGTAAACATGGACATATCTACACCGCTATCTGTATAAACATGTAAATATCTACACCGCCATCTGTATAAACATGGAAATAACTACACCGCCATCTGTATAAACATGGAAATATCAACACCGTCATCTGCATAAACATGGAAATATCTACACCGCTACCTGTATAAACATGGAAATATCTACACCCCTATCGGTATAAACATGGAAATATCTACACTGCTATCTGTAAAAACATGGAAATAACTACATTGCCATCTGTATAAACATGGAAATGTCTACACAGCCATCTCTATATACATGGAAATATCTACAGCGCCATGTGTACAAACATGGAAATATCTCCACCGCAATCTGTATAAACATGGAAATACCTCCACACATATCTGTATAAACATGGAAATATCTACACCCCTATCTGTATAAACATGGAAATATCTACACTGCTATCTATATAAACATGGAAACATCAACATCGGTATCTGTATAAACATGGAAATATCTACAGCGCTCTCTTTATAAACATGGAAATATCTCCACCGCTATCTGTATAAACATGGAAATATCTACAACGCTATCTCTATAAACATGGAAATATCTTCACCGCCATTTGTAAAAACATGGAAATATCTACACAGTCATCTGTATAAACATGGAAATATCTACACCTCCATCAGTACAAACATGGAAATATCTACAATGACATCTGTATACACATGGAGATATCTACAGAGCCATCAGTATAAACATGGAAATATCTCCACCGCCATCTCTATAAACATGGAAATACCTACACAGCTATCTGTATAAACATGGAAATATCTACACCGCTATCTGTATAAACATGGAAATATCTACATTGCTATCTGCATAAACATGGAAATATCTCCACCGATATCTGTATAAACATGGAAATATCTACATCGCTATCTGTGTAAACATGCAAATATCTACACAGCTATCTGTAAACACGGAAATGCCTACACTGCTATCTGTGTAAAGATGGAAATATCTACACCGCAATGTGCATAAACTTCTAAATAACTACACTGCCATCTGCATAAACATGGAAATAACTACACTGCCATCTCTAGAAACATGGAAATATCTACACCGCCATCTTTAAAAACATGGAAATATCTACACAGACATCTGTATAAACCTGGAAATATCTACACCTCCATCAGTATAAACATGCAAATATCTACAAAGCCATCTGTATACACATGGAAATATCTACAGAGCCATCTGTCTAAACATGGAAATATCTACACCGCTATCTGTATAAACATGGCAATACCTACATCGCTATCTGTATAAACATGTAAATATCTCCACCGCTATCTGTATAAACATGGAAATATCTACAATGATATCTGTGTAAACATGGAAATATCTACACAGCTATGTGTGTAAAGATGGAAATATCTACACGGCAATCGGTGCAAAGATGGAAATATCTACACCGCTATCTCTGTAAACATGGAAATATGTACACCGCTATCTGTATAAACTTGGAAATATCTACACCACCATCTGTATAAACATGTAAATAACTACACCGCCATCTGTATAAACATGGAAATATCTACACCGCCATCTGTATAAACATGGAAATATCTACCCCGCTATCTGTACAAATATGGAAATATCTACACAGCTATTTGTATAAACATGGAAATATCTACACCGCTATCTTTATAAACATGGAAATATCTACATCGCTATCTGTATAAACATGGAAATATGCCCATCGCTATCTTTTTAAATATGGAAATATCTACACCGCTATCTGTATAAACCTGGAAATAGCAACACCTCTATCTCTATAAACGTGGAAATACCTACAGCGCTATCTGTATAAACATGGAAATATCTCCACCGCTATCTGCATAAACATGGAAATAACAACTCCGCCATCTGTATAATCATGGAAATATCCACACCGTTATCTATATAAAACTGGAAATATCTACAGTGCCATTTGTAAAAACAAGGAAATATCTACACAGTCATCTGTATAAACATGGAAATATCTACACCTCCATCAGTATAAACATGGAAATATCTACACCTCCATCAGTATAAACATGGAAATATCTGCAATGCCATCTGTATATACACGGAAATATCTACAGAGCCATCAGTATAAACCTGGAAATATCTACAACGACATCTCTATAAACATGGAAATACCTACACAGCTATCTGTATAAACATGGAATTATCTACACCGCTCTCTGTATAAACATGGAAATATCTACATCGCTATCTGCATAAATATGGAAATATTTACAACGCTATCTGTGTAAACATGCAAATATCTACACAGCTATCTGTAAACATGGAAATATCTACTCCTCAATATGTGTAAAGATGGAAATATCTACACCGCAATCTGTGCAAAGATGGAAATATCTACACCGCTATCTGTGTAAACATGGAAATATCTACACCACTATCTGCATAAACATGGAAATATCTACACTGCTATGTCTATATACATGGAAATATTTACATCGTCATCTGTATAAACATGGATATATCTACAACGCTATCTGTATAAACATGGAAATATCTCCACAGCTATCTGTATAAACATAGAAATATCTACACCGCTATCTGTATAAACATGGAAATATCTACACTGCCATCTGTATAAACATGGAAATATCTATGAAGCCATCTGTATATACATGGAAATATCTACACCGCAATCGGTATAAACATGGGAATATCTCCACCGCTCTCTGTATAAACATGGAACTATCTCCACAGCTATTTGTATAAACTTGGAAATATCTACACCTCTATGTGTAAAAACATGGAAATATCACAACCGCTATCTGTATAAACATGGAAATATCTACAGCGCTATCTGTATAAACATGGAAATATCTACATCGCTATCTGTAAAACATGGAAATATCTCCGCTGCTGTCTTTATAAACATGGAAATATCTACACCGCTATCTGTATAATTCTGGAAATAATTACACAGATATGTCTTTAAAAACATGGAAATATCTACACCGCCATCTGCATAAACATCTAAATATCCACACCGCCATCTGTACAAACATGGAAATACATACACCGCCATATGTATAAAAATGGAAATATCAACACCGCCATCTGTATAATCGTGGAAATATGCACACCACTATCTGTATAAAAATGGAAATATCTACACCGCTGTCTGTATAAAAATGGAAATATCTACACCGCCATCTGTAAAAACATGGAAATATCTACACAGTCATCTGTAGAAACAAGGAAATATCTACACCTCCATCAGTATATACCTGGAAATACCTACAATGCCATCTCTATAAACATGGAAATATCTACAGAGCCATCAGTGTAAACATGGAATTATCTACACTGCCATCTCTACAAACATGGAAACCATTACACATCTATCTATATAAACTTGGAAATATCGACACCGCTATCTGTATAAACATGGAAATATCTACACCGCTATCTGTGTAAACATGGAAATATCTACACCGCTATCTGTATAAACATGGAAAATCTACACCGCTATCTGTATAAACATGGAAATATCTTCGCGGCCATCTGCATACACATGCAAATATCTAGACCGATATCTGTATAAATATGGAAATATCTATATCGCTATCTCTATAAGCATGGAAATATCTACACCACTATCTAAATAAACATGGAAATATCTACACCGCTATCTCTATAAACATGGAAATATCTACAACGCCATCTGTATAAACATGGAAATATCTACACCGCTATCTGTATAAACATGTAAATATCTACATCGCTATCTGTACAAACCTGGAAATATCTCCACCGCTATCTGCATAAACATGGAAATATCTACAAAGCTATCTGTGTAAACATGCAAATATCTACACAGCTATCTGTATAAACATGGAAATATCTACACCGATATCTGTGTAAAGATGGAAATATCTACACCGCAGTCTGTGCAAAGATGGAAATATCTACACAGCTATCTGTAAAAACATGGAAATAACTACATCGCTATCTGTATAAACATGTAAATATCTCCACCGCTATCTGTATATACTTGGAAATATATACAATGCTATCTGTGTAAACATGCAAATATCTGCACAGCTATCTGTGTAAAGATGGAAATATGTACACCGCTATCTGTGTAAAGATGGAAATATCTACAACGCAATCTGTGCAAAGATGGAAATATCTACAACGCTATCTCTGTAAACATGGAAATATCTACACCGCTATCGGTATAAATGTGGCAATACCCACACCGCTATCTGTATAAACATGGAAAACCTACACCGCTATTTGTATAAACATGGAAATATGAACACCGTTATCTGTATAAACATAGAAATTTCAACATCGCTATCTGTATAAACATGGAAATATCTACATCGCTATCTGTATAAAAATGGAAATATCTACACCGCCATTTGTAAAAACATGGAAATATCTATACAGTCATCTGTATAAACATGGAAATATCTTCACCTCCATGAGTATAAAGATGGAAATATCTACAATGCCATCTGTATACACATGGAAATATCTACAGAGCCGTCAGTATAAACATGGAAATATCTATACCGCCATCTCTATAAACCTAAAAATACCTACACAGCTATCTGTATAAAAATGGAAATATCTACACAGCTATCTGTATAAACATGGAAATATCTACACCGCTATCTGTATAAACATGGAATTATATACATTGCTATCTGCATAAACAAGGAAATATCTCCACTGCTATCTGTATAAACATGGAAATAGCTACAATGCTATCTGTGTAAACATGCAAATATCTACACAGGTATCTGTAAACATGGAAATGTCTACACCCCTATCTGTGTAAAGATGGAAATATCTACACCCCAATCTGTGCAAAGATGGAAATATGTACACCGCTATCTGTGTAAGCATGGAAATATGTAAACCGCTGTCTGTATGAACATGGAAAATCTACACCGCTATCTGTATAAACAGGGAAATATCTACACGGCCATCTGCATAAACTTGGAAATATCTACACCGCTATCTGTATAAATATGGAAATATCTACATCACAATCTCTATAAACATGGAAATATCTACACCACTATCTGTATAAACATGGAAATATCGACACCGCTATGTCTATAAACATGGAAATATCTATACCGCAATCTGTATAAACATGGAAATATGTACACCGCTATCTGTAAACATGGAAATATCTACATCGCTATCTGTATAAACATGGAAATATCTCCACCACTCTCTGTATAAACATCGAAATATCTACACCGCTATCTGTATAAACATGGAAATATCTCCACTGCCATCTGTATAAACATGGAAAAATCTACACAGCCGTCTCTATATATATGGAAATATCTACACCGCCACCTGTAAACATGGAAATATCTCCACCGCTATCTGTATAAACATGGAAATATCTACACCGCTATCTGTATAAACATGGAAATATCTACACCGCTATCTGTATAAAGATGGAAATATCAACACCGTTATCTGTGTAAACATGGAAATATCTACAACGCCATTTGCATAAACATCTAAATATATACATAGCCATCTCTATAAACATGGAAATACCTACACCGCCATCAGTATGAACATGGAAATATAAACACCGCCATATGTATAATCATGGAAATATCTACACCGCTATCTGTATTAAAATGGAAATATGGACACGGCCATCTGTAAAAACATGGAAAGAACTACACAGTCATCTGTATACACATGGAAATATCTACAGAGACATCAGTATACACATGGAAATATCTACACCGCCATCTCTATAAACATGGAAATACCTGCAGAGCTATGTGTATAAACATGTAAATGTCTACACCGCTATCTCTATAAACATGGAGATATCTACACCGCTATATGTATAAACATGGAAATATCTACATTGCTATCTGAATAAACATGGAAATATCTCCACGGCTATCTGTATAAACATGGAAATACCTACAACGCTATCTGTGTAAACATGCAAATATATACAAAGGTATCTGTAAACATGGAAATATCTACACCGCTATCTGAGTAAAGATTCAACTATCTACACCGCAATCTGTGCAAAGATGGAAATATCTACACCGCTATCTGTGTAAACATGGAAATATCTGCACCGCTATCTGTATAAACATGGAAAATCTACACTGCTATCTGTATAAACATGGAAATATCTACACGGCCATCTGCATAAACATGGAAATATCTACACCGCTATCTGTATTAATATGGAAATATCTACATAGCTACCTCTATAAACATGGAAATATCTACACCACTGTCTGTATAAACATAGAAATATCTACACCGCTCTCTGTATAAACATGGAAATATCCACACCGCCATCTGTATAAACATGGAAATATCTACACCGCTATCTGTGTAAACATGCAAATATCTACACAGCTATCTGTGTAAACATGGAAATATCTACACTGATATCTGTGCAAAGATGGAAATATCTACACCGCAGTCTGTGCAAATATGGGAATATCTACACCGCTATCTGTATAAATATGGAAATATCTACAATGCTATCTGTGTAAACTTGCAACTAACTACACAGCTGTGTGTGTAAAGATGGAAATATCTACACCGCTATCTGTGTTAAGATAGAAATATCTACACCGCAATCTGTGCAAAGATGGAAATATCTACACCGCTATCTCTGTAAACATGGAATTATCTACACCGCTATCGTATAAACACGGAAATATCTACACCGCTATCTGTATAAACAAGGAGATATCTACAACGCTATCTGTGTGAACATGCAAATATCTACACAGCTATCAGTAAACATGGAAATGGCTACACCGCTATCTGTGTAAAGATGGAAATATCTACACCGCAATCTGTGCAAAGATGGAAATATCTACACCGCTATCTGTGTAAACATGGAAATATCTACTCCGCTGTCTGTATAAACATGGAAAATCTACACCGCTATCTGTATAAACAGGGAAATATCTACACAGCCATCTGCATAAACTTGGAAATATCTACACCGCTATCTGTATAAATATGGAAATATCTACATTGCTATCTCTATAAACATAGAAATATCTACACCACTATCTGTATAAACATGGAAATATCTACACCGCTATGTCTATAAACATGGAAATATCTACACAGTCATCTGTATAAACATAAAAATATCTCCACAGCTATCAGTATGAACATGGAAATATCTCCACCGATATCTTTATAAACATGGAAATATCAACAGCACTATCTGTATAAACACAGAAATATCTACAGCGCTATGTGTATAAATATGGAAATATCTACATCGCTATCTCTATAAACATGGAAATATTTCCACCGCTATCTGTATAAACATGGAAATATCTACACCATTATCTGTATAAGCCTGGAAATAACTACACCGCTATCTCAACAAACATGGAAATATCTACACCGCCGACTGCATAAACATCTAAATATCTACAAAGCCATCTGTATAAACATGGAAATACCTACACCGCCGTCTGAATAAACATGGAAATATCCACACCACTATCTGTATAAACATGGAAATATCTACACCGCAATCTCTATAAACACAGAAATATCTACACCGCCATCTGTATAAACATGGAAATATCTACAGTGCCATCTGTATACACATGGAAATATCTACAGAGCCATCTGTATAACCATGGAAATATCTACTCCGCTATCTGTATAAACATGGAAATATCTACATCGCTATCTGTATTAACATGGAAATATCTCCACCGCTATCTGTATAAACATGGAAATATCTACACTGCCATCTGTATAAACATGGAAATATTTACACAGCCATCTCTTTATACCTGGGAATATCTACACCGCAATCTGTATAAACATGGAAATATCTATATCGGTATCGGTATAAACATGGAAATATCTACAACGCTATCTGCATGAACATGGAAAGATCTACACCGCCATCTGTATATACATGGAAATATCTACACCGCCATCTGTATAAACATGGAAATATCTACACTGCTATCTGTATAAATAAGGAAATATCTACAACTCTGTCTCTATAAACATGGAAATATCTACAACACTATCTGTTTAAACATGGAAATATCTACACCACTATGGAAATATCTACACCGCCATCTGTATAAACATGGAAATATCTACACAGTCATCTGTATAAACATGGAAATAGCTATACCATCATCTGTATAAACATGGAAATAACTTCACTGCCATCTGTGTAAGCACGGAAATATCTACACCGCTATCTGTATAAATATGGAAATATCTACATCGCTATCTCCATAAACATGGAAATATATTCACCGCTATCTGTATAAAGATGGAAATATCTACATCACTATCTCCATAAACTTGGAAATATCTTCACCGCTATCTGTATATACATGGAAATATCTTCACCGCTATCTTTATAAACATGTAAACATCTACACCGCCATCTTTATAAACATGGAAATATCTACACCGCTATCTGTATAAACATGGAAATATCTACATCGCTATCTAAATAAACATGGAAATATCTCAACCGCTATCTGTAGAAACATGGAAATATCTACAGTGATATCTCTGAAAACATGCAAATATGTACACAGCTATCTGTTTAAAGATGGAAATATCTACACCGCTATCTGTGCAAAGATGGAAATATCTACACCGCTATCTCTGTAAACATGGAAATATCTACACCGCTATCTGTATAAACATGGAAACATCTACACCGCCATCTGTATAAACATGGAAATATCTACAACGCCATCAGTATAAACATGGAAATATCTACACCGCCATCTGTATGAACATGGAAATATCTGCACTGCTATCTGTATAAAAATGGAAATATCTACACGGCTATCTGTATAAACATGGAAATATCTACACCGCTATCTGTATAAACATGGAAATATCTACTCCGCTATCTGTATAAACATTGAAATATCTACACTGCCATCTGTATAAATATGGAAATAAATAAACAGCCATCTCTATATACATGGAAATATCTATACCGTCATCTGTATAAACATGGAAATATCTCCACCGCTATCTGTATAAACATGGAAATATCAACCCCGCTATCTGTATAAACATGGAAATATCTACAGCGCTATCTGTATAAACATTGAAATATCTACATCGCTATCTATATAAACATGGAAATATCTCCACGGCTATCTGTATAAACATGGAGGTATCTACACCGCTATCTCTATAGACCTGGAAATAGCTACATCACTATCACTATAAACATGGAAATATCTACACCGCCATCTGTATAAACATGGAAATACCTACACCGCCATCTGCATAAACATGGAAATATCAACACCGCCATCTGTATAATCATGGATATATCCATACCGCTATGTTTATAATAATGGAAATATCTACACCGCCATGTGTAAAAACATGGAAATACCTAAAAAGTCATCTGTATAAACATGGAAATATCTACACCTCCCTCACTATAAACATGGAAATATCTGCACCACCGTCTCTATAAACATGGAAATACCTACACAGCTATCTGTATAAACATGGAAATAACTACACCGCTATCTGTATAAACATGGAAATATCTACACCGCTATCTGTATAAACATGGAAATATCTACACCGCCATCATTATAAACATGGAAATATCTCCACTGCTATCTGTATAAACATGGAAATATCAACACCGCCATCAGTATAATCATGGAAATATAAACACCGCTATCTGTATAAAAATGAATGTATCTACACTGCCATCTGTAAAAACATGGAAATACCTGCACAGTCATCTTTATAAATATGGAAATATCTACACCTCCATCACTATAATTATTCAAATATCTACAATGCCATCTGTATACACCTGGAAATAACTATAGAGCCATGAGTATAAACATGGAAATATCTACACCGCCATTTCTATAAACATGGAAATACTTACACAGCTATCTGTATAAACATGGAAATATCTACACTGCTATCTGTATAAACATGGAAATATCTACACCGCTATCTGTATAAACATAGAAATATCTACAACGCAATCTGTGTAAACATGCAAATATCTACACAGCTATCTGTAAACAGGGAAATATCTACACCGCAATGTAAGCAAAGATGGAAATATCTACACCGCTATCTGTGTAAACATGGCAATATCTACACCGCTATCGGTATAAATACGGAAAATCTACACCGCCATCTGTATAAACATGGAAATATGTACACGGCCATTTCCATAAACATGGAAATATCTACACCGCTATTTGTATAAATATGGAAATATCTACATTGCTATCTCTATAAACATGAAAATATCTACACCACTATCTGTGTAAACATGGAAATATCTACACCGCCATCTCTATAAACATAGAAATATCTACACCGCCATCTGAATAAACATGGAAATAACTACACCGCTATCTATATAAACATGGAAATATCTACATCGCTATCTTTATAAACATGGAAATATCTCCACCGCTATCAGTATAAACATGGAAATATCTTCAATGCTATCTGTGTAAACATGCAAATATCTACACAGCTATCTGTGCAAACATGGAAATATCTACACCGCAATCGGTGCAAAGATGGAAATATCTACACCACTATCTCTGTAAGCATGGAAATATCTACGCCGCTATCTGTATGAATATGGAAATACCTACACCATCATCTGTATAAACATGGAAATAACTACAGCGCCATCTGTATACACATGGAAATATCTACACCGCCATCTGTATAAACATGGAAATAACTCCACCGCTATCTGTACAAATCTGGAAATATCTACACCGCTATCTGTATAAACATGAAAATATCTACACCGCAATCTGTATAAACATGGAAATACCTACACCGCTGTCTGAATAAACATGGAAATATCTACACCGCTATCTGTGTAAAGATGCAAATATCTACACCGCTGTCTGTATAAACATGGAAATACCTACACCGCTATCTGCATAAACATGAAAATATCTACACCGCTATCTGTAGAAATATGGAAATATCTACACCGCTATCTGTACAAACATGGAAATATCTACACTGCTTTCTGTATAAACATGGAAAAAAACAACACCGCTATCTGTATAAACATGGAAATAACTACACAGCCATCTGTATAAACATGGAAATATCTACACAGCCATCTCTATATACATGGAAATATCTACACCGCTATCTGTATAAACATGGAAATATCTACATCGCTATCTGTATGAACATGGAAATACCTCCACCGCTATCTGAATAAACATGGAAACATCTACAATGCTATCTGTGTAAACGTGCAAATATCTACACCGATATCTGTGTAAAGATGGAAATATCTACACCGCAATCTGTGCAAAGATGGAAATATCTACACCGCTGTCTGTATAAATATGGAAATATCTACATTGCTATCTCCATAAACATGGAAATATATTCCCCGCTATCTGTATATATATGGAAATATCTACATCGCTATCTCCATAAAGACGGAAATATCTTCACCGCTACCTGTATATACATGGAAATATCTTCACCGCTATCTTTATAAACATGTAAACATCTACACCACCATCTTTATAAACATGGAAATATCTACACCGCTATCTGTATAAACATGGAAATATCTACATCGCTATCTGAATAAACATGGAAATATCTCCACCGCTATCTGTATAAACATGGAAATATCTACAATGATATCTCTGTAAACATGCAAAGATGTACACAGCTATCTGTTTAAAAATGGAAATACCTACACCGCTATCTGTGCAAAGATGGAAATATCTACACCGCTATCTCTGTAAACATGGAAATATCTACACCGCTATCTGTATAAACATGGAAACATCTACACCGCCATCTGTATAAACATGGAAATATCTACAACGCCATCAGTATAAACATGGAAATATCTACACCGCCATCTGTATGAACATGGAAATATCTACAACGCCATCAGTATAAACATGGAAATATCTACACCGCTATCTGTGTAAACATGGAAATATCTACACCGCTATCTGTATAAACATGGAAATATCTACACCGCTATCTGTATAAACATGGAAATATCTACACTGCCATCTGTATAAATATGGAAATAAATAAACAACCATCTCTATATACATGGAAATATCTATACCGTCATCTGTATAAACATGGAAATATCTCCACCGCTATCTGTATAAACATGGAAATATCAACCCCGCTATCTGTATAAACATGGAAATATCTACAGCGCTATCTGTATAAATATTGAAATGTCTATATCGCTATCTATATAAACATGGAAATATCTCCACCGCTATCTGTATAAACATGGAGGTATCTACAGCGCTATGTCTATAGACCTGCAAATAACTACACCACTATCTCTATAAACATGGAAATATCTTCACCGCCATCTGAATAAACATCTAAATATCTACACCTCCATCTGCATATACATGGAAATACCTACACCGCCATCTGTATAAACACGGAAATATCAACACCGCCATCTGTATAATCATGGAAATATCCATACGGCTATGTTTATAATAATGGAAATATCTACACCGCCATGTGTAAAAACACGGAAATACCTACAAAGTCATCTGTATAAACATGGAAATATCTACACCTCCCTCACTATAAGCATGGAAATATCTACACCACCATCTCTATAAACATGGAAATACCTACACAGCTATCTGTTTAAACATGGAAATAACTGCACCGCTATCTGTATAAACATGGAAATATCTACACCGCTATCTGTATAAACAAGGAAATATCTACACCGCCATCATTATAAACATGGAAATATCTCCACTGCTATCTGTATAAACATGGAAATATCAACACCGCCATCAGTATAATCATGGAAATATAAACACCGCTATCTGTATAAAAATGAAAATATCTACACTGCCATCTGTAAAAACATGGAAATATCTACACAGTCATCTGTATAAACATGGAAATATCTACACCTCCATCACTATAAACATTTAAATATCTACAATGCCATCTGTATACACCTGGAAATATCTATAGAGCCATCAGTATAAACATGGAAATATCTACACCGCCATTTCTATAAACATGGAAATACTTACACAGCTATCTGTATAAGCATGGAAATATCTACACTGCTATCTGTATAAACATGGAAATATCTACACCGCTATCTGTATAAAATTGGAAATATTTACATCGCTATGTGCATAAACATGGAATTATCTCCATGACTATGTGAATAAACATGGAAATGTCTACAACGCTATCTGTGTAAACATGCAAATATCTACACAGCTATCTGTAAACATGGAAATAACTACGCCGCTATCTGTGTAAAGGTGGAAATATCTACACCGCAATCTGTGCAAGCATGGAAATATCTACACTTCAATATGTGTAAACATGGATACATCTACACCGCTATCTGTATAAACATGTAAAATCTACACCGCTATCTGCATAAACATGGAAATATCTACATGGCCATGTGCATAAACATGGAAATATCTACACCGCTATCTGTATAAATATTGAAATATCTACATCGCTATCGCTATAAACATGGAAATATCTAAACCACTATCAGTATATACATGGAAATATCTACACCGCTATGTCTATAAACATGGAAATATCTACACCGCCATCTGTATATACGTGGAAATATCTACACCGCTATCTGTATAAACATGGAAATATCTACACCGCTATCTGTATAAACATGGAAATGTCTACACTACCATCCGTATAAACATGGAAATATCTACACAGCCATCTCTATATACATGGAAATATCTACAGCGCCATCTGTATAAACATGGAAATATCTCCACCGCTATCTGTATAAACATGGAAATATCTCCACCGCTATGTGTTGAAAGATGGAAATATCTACATCGCTATCTGTAAAAACATGGAACTATCAACACTGCCATCTGTATAATCATGGAAATATCCACACCACTATCTGTATAAACATGGAAATATCTCCACCGCTATCTGTATAAACATGGAAATATCTACACAGCTATCTTTAAAAACATGGAAATATCAACACCGCTATCAGTATAAAGATGGGAATATCTACAGCGCTTTCTGTAGAAACATGAAAATATCTACATCGCTATCTGTATAAACATGGAAATATCTCCACCGCTATCTGTATAAACATGCAAATATCTACACCGCTATCTTTATAAACCAGGAAATAACTACAACGCTATCACTATAAACATGGAAATATCTACACCGCCATCTGCATAAACATCTAAATATCTACACCGCCATCTGTGTAAACATGGAAATACCTACACCGACATCTGTATAAACATGGAAATATCAACACCGCCACCTGTATAATCTTGGAAATGTCCACACCGCTGTCTGTATAAACATGGAAATATCTACACCGCCATCTGTAAAAACATGGAAATATCTACACTACCATCTGTATAAACATGGAAATATCTACAAAGCCATCTCTATATACATGGAAATATCTACACCGACATCTGTATAAACATGGAAATATCTCCACCGCTATGTGTATAAACATGGAAATGTCAACACTGCCGTCTGCATACAGATGGAAATATCTACACCGCGAGCTGTATTAACATGGAAATATCTACAATGCTATCTGTATAAACATGGAAGTACCAACACCACTATCTGTAGAAACATGGAAATATTTTCAACGCTATCTGTATAAACATGGAAATAACTGCAATGCTATCTCTATAAACATGGAAATATCTACACCACAATCTCTATAAACATGGAAATATCTACACCACCATCTCTATAAACATGGAAATATCTACACTGCCTTCTGTATAGACATGCAAACATCTACTCAGCCATGAGTGTAAACATGGAAATATCTATACAGCTATCTCTATAAAAATAGAAATACCTACACCGCAATCTCTATAAACATGGAAATATCTAAACAGCCATCTCTATAAACATGGAAATATCTACACCGCCATCTCTATGAACATGAAATTATCTACACCGCCATCTCCATAAACATGGAACTCTCTACACTGCGATCTGTATAAACATGGAAATATCTACACCGCTCTCTGTTCAAACATGGAAATATCTACACTGCCTTCGGTATAAACATGGAAATATCTACATCGCGAGCTGTATAAACATGCAAATATCTACACAGCTGTCTATGTAAACATGGAAATATTTACACCGATATGTGTGTAAAGTTGGAAATATCTACACCGCAATCTCTGCAAAGATGGAAATATCTACACCGCTATCTGTATAAATATGGAAATATCTACATCACTATCTCTATAAACATGGAAATATCTACACCACTATCTGTATAAACATGGAAATATCTACACCACTATCTCTAGAAACATGGAAATATCAACACCGCCATCTGTATAAACTTGGAAATATCTACACCGATATCTGTATAAATATGGAAATATCTGCATGGCTAACTCTTTATACATGGAAATATCCACACCACTATCTGTATAAACATGGAAATATCTACACCGATATCTCTATAAACATAGAAATATCTACACCGCCATCTGTATAAACATGGAAATATCTACACTGCCATCTGAATAAACATGGAAATATCTACACCGCTATCTGTATAAACATGGAAATATCTACATTGCTATCTGTATAAACATGGAAATATCTACAATGATAACTGTGTAGACATGCAAATATCTACACAGCTATCTGTGTAAAGACGGAAATATCTACACCGCTATCTGTGTAAAGATGGAAATATATACAACGCAATCTGTATAAACTTGGAAATAGCTACAACGCCATCTGTATAAACATGAAAATAACTACACTGCCATCTGTATAAACATGGAAATATATACTCCGCCATCTGTACAAGCATGGAAATATCTAAACCGCTATCAGTGTAAATATGGAAATATCTACACCACTGTCTGCATAAACATGGAAATATCTATACCGCTATCTGTATAAACATGGAAATATCTACACAGCCATCTGTATAAACATGAAAATATCTACAAAGCCATCTCTATAAACATGGAAATATCTACACCGCCATCTGTATAAACATGGAAACCTCTCCACCGCTATCTGTATAAACATGGAAATATCTACACCGACATCTGTATAAACATGGAAATATCTACACCGACATCTGTATAAACATGGAAATATCTGCATCGCTATCTGTATAAACGTGGAAATATCACCACCGCAATCTGTATAAACATGGAAATATCTACACCGCAATCTGTAAAAACCTGGAAATAACTACACCGCAATCTCTTTAAACATAGAAATACCTACACCGCCATTTGCATAAACATCTAGATATCTACAGTGCCATATGTATAAACATGGAAATACCAACACCGCCATCTGTATAAACATGGAAATATTAACACCGCCATCTGTATAATCATGGAAATATCCACACCGTTATCTGTATAAAAATGGAAATATCTACACCGCCAAGTGTAAAAACATGGAAATATCAACCCAGTCGTCTGTATAAACATGGAAATATCTACACCTTCATCAGTATAAACATGGAAAAACCTACAATGACATTTGTATACTCATGGAAATATCTACAGAGCCATCAGTATAAACATGGAAATATCTAGACTGCTATCTGTATAAACATGGAAATATCTACCCCGCTATCTGAATAAACATTTAAATATCTACATCGCTGTCTGCATAAACATGGAAATATCTCCACCGCTATCTGTATGAACATGGATATGTTTATAATGCTATCTGTGTAACCATGCAAATATCTACACAGGTATCTGTAAACATGGAAATATCTACACTGCTATCTTTGTAAAGATTGAAATATCTACACCGCAATCTGTGCAAAGATGGAAATATCTACACCGCTATCTGTGTAAACATCGAAATATCTACACCGCTATCTGTATAAACATGGAAAATCAACACCGCTATCTGTATAAACATGGAAATATCTGCACGCCATCTGTATAAACATGGAAATATCTACAACGCTATCTGTACAAATATTGAAATATCTACAGCGCAATCTGTATAATCATGGAAAATCTACACCGCTATCTGTATAAACATGGAAATATCTACACAGCCATCTGTATAAACATGGAAACATCTACACCGCTGTCTGTATAAATATGGAAATATCTATATCGCTATCTCTATAAACAAGGAAATATCCACACCAGTATCTGTATAAACATGGAAATATCTACACCGCTATCTCTATAAACATAGAAATATCTACATCGCCATCTGTATAAACATGGAAATATCTACACCGCTATCTGTATAAATATGGAAGTATCTACATCGCTATCTGTATAAACATGGATATATCTCCACCGTAATCTGTAAAAACATTGAAATATCTACAATGCTATCTGTGTAAACATGCAAATATCTACCCAGCTATCTGTGTAAAGATGGAAATATCTACACCGCAATCGTTGCAAAGATGGAAATATCTACACCGATACCTCTGTAAACATGGAAATATCTACACCGCTATCTGTAAAACATGGAAAACCTACACCGCTATCTGTGTAAACATGGAAATAACTACACGGCCATCTGCATAAACATGGAAATATCTACACCGCTATATGTACAAATAAGGAAATATCTACATCACAATCTCTATAAACATGGAAATATCTACAATACCATCTGTATAAGCATGGAAATATCTACACCGCAATCTGTATAAACTTGGAAATATATACATCGCTATCTGTATAAACATGGAAATATATCCACCGCTATCTGTATAAACATGGAAATATCTACAACGCTATCAGTGTAAACATGCAAATATTTACACAGCTATCTCTGTAAACATGGAAATATCTACAGCGATATGTGTGTAAAGATGGAAATATCTACACCGCAATCTGTGCAAAAATGGAAATATCTACACAGCCATCTGTATAAATATGGAAATATCTACATCACTATCTCTATAAACATGGAAATATCTACACCACTATTTGTATAAACATGGAAATATCTACACCACTATCTCTAGAAACATGGAAATATCTACACTGCCATCTGTATAAACATGGAAATATCTACACCGCTATCTGCATAAACATGGAAATATCTACATCACTGTCTGTATAAACATGGAAATATCTCCACCACTATCTGTATAAACATGGAAATATCTACAATGCTATTTGTTTAAACATGCAAATATCTACACAGCTATCTGTGTAAAGATGGAAATATTTACACCGCTATCTGTGAAAAGATGGAAATATCTACACCGCAATCTGTGCAATGATGGAAATAACCACACCACGATCTCTGTAAACATGGAAATATCTACACCGCTATCTGTATAAACATGTAAATATCTACACCGCCATCTGTATAAACATGGAAATAACTACACCGCCATCTGTATAAACATGGAAATATCAACACCGTCATCTGCATAAACATGGAAATATCTACACCGCTACCTGTATAAACATGGAAATATCTACACCCCTATCGGTATAAACATGGAAATATCTACACTGCTATCTGTAAAAACATGGAAATAACTACATTGCCATCTGTATAAACATGGAAATGTCTACACAGCCATCTCTATATACATGGAAATATCTACAGCGCCATGTGTACAAACATGGAAATATCTCCACCGCAATCTGTATAAACATGGAAATACCTCCACACATATCTGTATAAACATGGAAATATCTACACCCCTATCTGTATAAACATGGAAATATCTACACTGCTATCTATATAAACATGGAAACATCAACATCGGTATCTGTATAAACATGGAAATATCTACAGCGCTCTCTTTATAAACATGGAAATATCTCCACCGCTATCTGTATAAACATGGAAATATCTACAACGCTATCTCTATAAACATGGAAATATCTTCACCGCCATTTGTAAAAACATGGAAATATCTACACAGTCATCTGTATAAACATGGAAATATCTACACCTCCATCAGTACAAACATGGAAATATCTACAATGACATCTGTATACACATGGAGATATCTACAGAGCCATCAGTATAAACATGGAAATATCTCCACCGCCATCTCTATAAACATGGAAATACCTACACAGCTATCTGTATAAACATGGAAATATCTACACCGCTATCTGTATAAACATGGAAATATCTACATTGCTATCTGCATAAACATGGAAATATCTCCACCGATATCTGTATAAACATGGAAATATCTACATCGCTATCTGTGTAAACATGCAAATATCTACACAGCTATCTGTAAACACGGAAATGCCTACACTGCTATCTGTGTAAAGATGGAAATATCTACACCGCAATGTGCATAAACTTCTAAATAACTACACTGCCATCTGCATAAACATGGAAATAACTACACTGCCATCTCTAGAAACATGGAAATATCTACACCGCCATCTTTAAAAACATGGAAATACCTACACAGACATCTGTATAAACCTGGAAATATCTACACCTCCATCAGTATAAACATGCAAATATCTACAAAGCCATCTGTATACACATGGAAATATCTACAGAGCCATCTGTCTAAACATGGAAATATCTACACCGCTATCTGTATAAACATGGCAATACCTACATCGCTATCTGTATAAACATGTAAATATCTCCACCGCTATCTGTATAAACATGGAAATATCTACAATGATATCTGTGTAAACATGGAAATATCTACACAGCTATGTGTGTAAAGATGGAAATATCTACACGGCAATCGGTGCAAAGATGGAAATATCTACACCGCTATCTCTGTAAACATGGAAATATGTACACCGCTATCTGTATAAACTTGGAAATATCTACACCACCATCTGTATAAACATGTAAATAACTACACCGCCATCTGTATAAACATGGAAATATCTACACCGCCATCTGTATAAACATGGAAATATCTACCCCGCTATCTGTACAAATATGGAAATATCTACACCGCTATTTGTATAAACATGGAAATATCTACACCGCTATCTTTATAAACATGGAAATATCTACATCGCTATCTGTATAAACATGGAAATATGCCCATCGCTATCTTTTTAAATATGGAAATATCTACACCGCTATCTGTATAAACCTGGAAATAGCAACACCGCTATCTGTATAAACGTGGAAATACCTACAGCGCTATCTGTATAAACATGGAAATATCTCCACCGCTATCTGCATAAACATGGAAATAACAACTCCGCCATCTGTATAATCATGGAAATATCCACACCGTTATCTATATAAAACTGGAAATATCTACAGTGCCATTTGTAAAAACAAGGAAAAATCTACACAGTCATCTGTATAAACATGGAAATATCTACACCTCCATCAGTATAAACATGGAAATATCTACACCTCCATCAGTATAAACATGGAAATATCTGCAATGCCATCTGTATATACACGGAAATATCTACAGAGCCATCAGTATAAACCTGGAAATATCTACAACGACATCTCTATAAACATGGAAATACCTACACAGCTATCTGTATAAACATGGAATTATCTACACCGCTCTCTGTATAAACATGGAAATATCTACATCGCTATCTGCATAAATATGGAAATATTTACAACGCTATCTGTGTAAACATGCAAATATCTACACAGCTATCTGTAAACATGGAAATATCTACTCCTCAATATGTGTAAAGATGGAAATATCTACACCGCAATCTGTGCAAAGATGGAAATATCTACACCGCTATCTGTGTAAACATGGAAATATCTACACCACTATCTGCATAAACATGGAAATATCTACACTGCTATGTCTATATACATGGAAATATTTACATCGTCATCTGTATAAACATGGATATATCTACAACGCTATCTGTATAAACATGGAAATATCTCCACAGCTATCTGTATAAACATAGAAATATCTACACCGCTATCTGTATAAACATGGAAATATCTACACTGCCATCTGTATAAACATGGAAATATCTATGAAGCCATCTGTATATACATGGAAATATCTACACCGCAATCGGTATAAACATGGGAATATCTCCACCGCTCTCTGTATAAACATGGAACTATCTCCACAGCTATTTGTATAAACTTGGAAATATCTACACCTCTATGTGTAAAAACATGGAAATATCACAACCGCTATCTGTATAAACATGGAAATATCTACAGCGCTATCTGTATAAACATGGAAATATCTACATCGCTATCTGTAAAACATGGAAATATCTCCGCTGCTGTCTTTATAAACATGGAAATATCTACACCGCTATCTGTATAATTCTGGAAATAATTACACAGATATGTCTTTAAAAACATGGAAATATCTACACCGCCATCTGCATAAACATCTAAATATCCACACCGCCATCTGTACAAACATGGAAATACATACACCGCCATATGTATAAACATGGAAATATCAACCGCCATCTGTATAATCGTGGAAATATGCACACCACTATCTGTATAAAAATGGAAATATCTACACCGCTGTCTGTATAAAAATGGAAATATCTACACCGCCATCTGTAAAAACATGGAAATATCTACACAGTCATCTGTAGAAACAAGGAAATATCTACACCTCCATCAGTATATACCTGGAAATATATACAATGCCATCTGTATAAACATGGAAATATCTACAGAGCCATCAGTGTAAACATGGAATTATCTACACTGCCATCTCTACAAACATGGAAACCATTACACAGCTATCTATATAAACTTGGAAATATCGACACCGCTATCTGTATAAACATGGAAATATCTACACCGCTATCTGTGTAAACATGGAAATATCTACACCGCTATCTGTATAAACATGGAAAATCTACACCGCTATCTGTATAAACATGGAAATATCTTCACGGCCATCTGCATACACATGCAAATATCTAGACCGATATCTGTATAAATTTGGAATTATCTATATCGCTATCTCTATAAGCATGGAAATATCTACACCACTATCTAAATAAACATGGAAATATCTACACCGCTATCTCTATAAACATGGAAATATCTACAACGCCATCTGTATAAACATGGAAATATCTACACCGCTATCTGTATAAACATGTAAATATCTACATCGCTATCTGTACAAACCTGGAAATATCTCCACCGCTATCTGCATAAACATGGAAATATCTACAAAGCTATCTGTGTAAACATGCAAATATCTACACAGCTATCTGTATAAACATGGAAATATCTACACCGATATCTGTGTAAAGATGGAAATATCTACACCGCAGTCTGTGCAAAGATGGAAATATCTACACAGCTATCTGTAAAAACATGGAAATAACTACATCGCTATCTGTATAAACATGTAAATATCTCCACCGCCATCTGTATATACTTGGAAATATATACAATGCTATCTGTGTAAACATGCAAATATCTGCACAGCTATCTGTGTAATGATGGAAATATGTACACCGCTATCTGTGTAAAGATGGAAATATCTACAACGCAATCTGTGCAAAGATGGAAATATCTACAACGCTATCTCTGTAAACATGGAAATATCTACACCGCTATCAGTATAAATGTGGCAATACCCACACCGCTATCTGTATAAACATGGAAAACCTACACCACTATTTGTATAAACATGGAAATATGAACACCATTATCTGTGTAAACATAGAAATTTCAACATCGCTATCTGTATAAACATGGAAATATCTACATCGCTATCTGTATAAAAATGGAAATATCTACACCGCCATTTGTAAAAACATGGAAATATCTATACAGTCATCTGTATAAACATGGAAATATCTTCACCTCCATGAGTATAAAGATGGAAATATCTACAATGCCATCTGTATACACATGGAAATATCTACAGAGCCATCAGTATAAACATGGAAATATCTATACCGCCATCTCTATAAACCTAAAAATACCTACACAGCTATCTGTATAAAAATGGAAATATCTACACAGCTATCTTTATAAACATGGAAATATCTACACCGCTATCTGTATAAACATGGAATTATATACATTGCTATCTGCATAAACAAGGAAATATCTCCACTGCTATCTGTATGAACATGGAAATATCTACAATGCTATCTGTGTAAACATGCAAATATCTACACAGCTATCTGTAAACACGGAAATGTCTACACCCCTATCTGTGTAAAGATGGAAATATCTACACCCCAATCTGTGCAAAGATGGAAATATGTACACCGCTATCTGTGTAAGCATGGAAATATGTAAACCGCTGTCTGTATGAACATGGAAAATCTACACCGCTATCTGTATAAACAGGGAAATATCTACACGACCATCTGCATAAACTTGGAAATATCTACACCGTTATCTGTATAAATATGGAAATATCTACATCACAATCTCTATAAACATGGAAATATCTACACCACTATCTGTATAAACATGGAAATATCTACACCGCTATGTCTATAAACATGGAAATATCTATACCGCAATCTGTATAAACATGGAAATATCTACACCGCTATCTGTAAACATGGAAATATCTACATCGCTATCTGTATAAACATGGAAATATCTCCACCACTCTCTGTATAAACATGGAAATATCTACACCGCTATCTGTATAAACATGGAAATATCTCCACTGCCATCTGTATAAACATGGAAAAATCTACACAGCCGTCTCTCTATATATGGAAATATCTACACCGCCACCTGTAAACATGGAAATATCTCCACCGCTATCTGTATAAACATGGAAATATCTACACCGCTATCTGTATAAACATGGAAATATCTACACCGCCATTTGCATAAACATCTAAATATATACATAGCCATCTCTATAAACATGGAAATACCTACACCGCCATCAGTATGAACATGGAAATATAAACACCGCCATATGTATAATCATGGAAATATCTACACCGCTATCTGTATTAAAATGGAAATATGGACACGGCCATCTGTAAAAACATGGAAAGAACTACACAGTCATCTGTATGCACATGGAAATATCTACAGAGACATCAGTATACACATGGAAATATCTACACCGCCATCTCTATAAACATGGAAATACCTGCAGAGCTATGTGTATAAACATGTAAATGTCTACACCGCTATCTCTATAAACATGGAGATATCTACACCGCTATATGTATAAACATGGAAATATCTACATTGCTATCTGAATAAACATGGAAATATCTCCACGGCTATCTGTATAAACATGGAAATACCTACAACGCTATCTGTGTAAACATGCAAATATATACAAAGGTATCTGTAAACATGGAAATATCTACACCGCTATCTGAGTAAAGATTCAACTATCTACACCGCAATCTGTGCAAAGATGGAAATATCTACACCGCTATCTGTGTAAACATGGAAATATCTGCACCGCTATCTGTATAAACATGGAAAATCTACACTGCTATCTGTATAAACATGGAAATATCTACACGGCCATCTGCATAAACATGGAAATATCTACACCGCTATCTGTATTAATATGGAAATATCTACATAGCTACCTCTATAAACATGGAAATATCTACACCACTGTCTGTATAAACATAGAAATATCTACACCGCTCTCTGTATAAACATGGAAATATCCACACCGCCATCTGTATAAACATGGAAATATCTACACCGCTATCTGTGTAAACATGCAAATATCTACACAGCTATCTGTGTAAACATGGAAATATCTACACTGATATCTGTGCAAAGATGGAAATATCTACACCGCAGTCTGTGCAAATATGGGAATATCTACACCGCTATCTGTATAAATATGGAAATATCTACAATGCTATCTGTGTAAACTTGCAACTAACTACACAGCTGTGTGTGTAAAGATGGAAATATCTACACCGCTATCTGTGTTAAGATAGAAATATCTACACCGCAATCTGTGCAAAGATGGAAATATCTACACTGCTATCTCTGTAAACATGGAATTATCTACACCGCTATCGTATAAACACGGAAATATCTACACCGCCATCTGTATAAACAAGGAGATATCTACAACGCTATCTGTGTAAACATGCAAATATCTACACAGCTATAAGTAAACATGGAAATGGCTACACCGCTATCTGTGTAAAGATGGAAATATCTACACCGCAATCTGTGCAAAGATGGAAATATCTACACCGCTATCTGTGTAAACATGGAAATATCTACTCCGCTGTCTGTATAAACATGGAAAATCTACACCGCTATCTGTATAAACAGGGAAATATCTACACAGCCATCTGCATAAACTTGGAAATATCTACACCACTATCTGTATAAATATGGAAATATCTACATAGCTATCTCTATAAACATAGAAATATCTACACCACTATCTGTATAAACATGGAAATATCTACACCGCTATGTCTATAAACATGGAAATATCTACACAGTCATCTGTATAAACATAAAAATATCTCCACAGCTATCAGTATGAACATGGAAATATCTCCACCGATATCTGTATAAACATGGAAATATCAACAGCAGTATCTGTATAAACACAGAAGTATCTACAGCGCTATCTGTATAAATATGGAAATATCTACATCGCTATCTCTATAAACATGGAAATATTTCCACCGCTATCTGTATAAACATGGAAATATCTACACCATTATCTGTATAAGCCTGGAAATAACTACACCGCTATCTCAACAAACATGGAAATATCTACACCGCCGTCTGCATAAACATCTAAATATCTACAAAGCCATCTGTATAAACATGGAAATACCTACACCGCCCTCTGAATAAACATGGAAATATCCACACCACTATCTGTATAAACATGGAAATATCTACACCGCAATCTCTATAAACACAGAAATATCTACACCGCCATCTGTATAAACATGGAAATATCTACAGTGCCATCTGTATACACATGGAAATATCTACAGAGCCATCTGTATAACCATGGAAATATCTACTCCGCTATCTGTATAAACATGGAAATATCTACATCGCTATCTGTATTAACATGGAAATATCTCCACCGCTATCTGTATAAACATGGAAATATCTACACTGCCATCTGTATAAACATGGAAATATTTACACAGCCATCTCTTTATACTTGGGAATATCTACACCGCAATCTGTATAAACATGGAAATATCTATATCGGTATCGGTATAAACATGGAAATATCTACAACGCTATCTGCATGAACATGGAAAGATCTACACCGCCATCTGTATATACATGGAAATATCTACACCGCCATCTGTATAAACATGGAAATATCTACACTGCTATCTGTATAAATAAGGAAATATCTACAACTCTGTCTCTATAAACATGGAAATATCTACAACACTATCTGTTTAAACATGGAAATATCTACACCACTATGGAAATATCTACACCACCAACTGTATAAACATGGAAATATCTACACAGTCATCTGTATAAACATGGAAATAGCTATACCATCATCTGTATAAACATGGAAATAACTTCACTGCCATCTGTGTAAGCATGGAAATATCTACACCGCTATCTGTACAAATATGGATATATCTACATCGCTATCTCCATAAACATGGAAATATATTCACCGCTATCTGTATAAAGATGGAAATATCTACATCACTATCTCCATAAACATGGAAATATCTTCACCGCTATCTGTATATACATGGAAATATCTTCACCGCTATCTTTATAAACATGTAAACATCTACACCGCCATCTTTATAAACATGGAAATATCTACACCGCTATCTGTATAAACATGGAAATATCTACATCGCTATCTAAATAAACATGGAAATATCTCAACCGCTATCTGTAGAAACATAGAAATATCTACAGTGATATCTCTGTAAACATGCAAATATGTACACAGCTATCTGTTTAAAGATGGAAATATCTACACCGCTATCTGTGCAAAGATGGAAATATCTACACCGCTATCTCTGTAAACATGGAAATATCTACACCGCTATCTGTATAAACATGGAAACATCTACACCGCCATCTGTATAAACATGGAAATATCTACAACGCCATCAGTATAAACATGGAAATATCTACACCACCGTCTGTATGAACATGGAAATATCTGCACTGCTATCTGTATAAAAATGGAAATATCTACACGGCTATCTGTATAAACATGGAAATATCTACACCGCTATCTGTATAAACATGGAAATATCTACTCCGCTATCTGTATAAACATTGAAATATCTACACTGCCATCTGTATAAATATGGAAATAAATAAACAGCCATCTCTATATACATGGAAATATCTATACCGTCATCTGTATAAACATGGAAATATCTCCACCGCTATCTGTATAAACATGGAAATATCAACCCCGCTATCTGTATAAACATGGAAATATCTACAGCGCTATCTGCATAAACATTGAAATATCTACATCGCTATCTATATAAACATGGAAATATCTCCACGGCTATCTGTATAAACATGGAGGTATCTACACCGCTATCTCTATAGACCTGGAAATAGCTACATCACTATCACTATAAACATGGAAATATCTACACCGCCATCTGAATAAACATCTAAATATCTACACCGCCATCTGTATATACACGGAAATACCTACACCGCCATCTGTATAAACACGGAAATATCAACACCGCCATCTGTATAATCATGGAAATATCCATACCGCTATGTTTATAATAATGGAAATATCTACACCGCCATGTGTAAAAACACGGAAATACCTACAAAGTCATCTGTATAAACATGGAAATATCTACACCTCCCTCACTATAAGCATGGAAATATCTACACCACCATCTCTATAAACATGGAAATACCTACACAGCTATCTGTATAAACATGGAAATAACTACACCGCTATCTGTATAAACATGGAAATATCTACCCCGCTATCTGTATAAACAAGGAAATATCTACACCGCCATCATTATAAACATGGAAATATCTCCACTGCTATCTGTATAAACATGGAAATATCAACACCGCCATCAGTATAATCATGGAAATATAAACACCGCTATCTGTATAAAAATGAAAATATCTACACTGCCATCTGTAAACACATGGAAATATCTACACAGTCATCTGTATAAACATGGAAATATCTACACCTCCATCACTATAAACATTTAAATATCTACAATGCCATCTGTATACACCTGGAAATATCTATAGAGCCATCAGTATAAACATGGAAATATCTACACCGCCATTTCTATAAACATGGAAATACTTACACAGCTATCTGTATAAGCATGGAAATATCTACACTGCTATCTGTATAAACATGGAAATATCTACACCGCTATCTGTATAAAATTGGAAATATTTACATCGCTATGTGCATAAACATGGAATTATCTCCACGACTATGTGAATAAACATGGAAATGTCTACAACGCTATCTGGGTAAACATGCAAATATCTACACAGCTATCTGTAAACATGGAAATAACTACGCCGCTATCTGTGTAAAGGTGGAAATATCTACACCGCAATCTGTGCAAGCATGGAAATATCTACACTTCAATATGTGTAAACATGGATACATCTACACCGCTATCTGTATAAACATGTAAAATCTACACCGCTATCTGCATAAACATGGAAATATCTACATGGCCATGTGCATAAACATGGAAATATCTACACCGCTATCTGTATAAATATTGAAATATCTACATCGCTATCTCTATAAACATGGAAATATCTAAACCACTATCAGTATATACATGGAAATATCTACACCGCTATGTCTATAAACATGGAAATATCTACACCGCCATCTGTATATACGCGGAAATATCTACACCGCTATCTGTATAAACATGGAAATATCTACACCGCTATCTGTATAAACATGGAAATGTCTACACTACCATCCGTATAAACATGGAAATATCTACACAGCCATCTCTATATACATGGAAATATCTACAGCGCCATCTGTATAAACATGGAAATATCTCCACCGCTATCTGTATAAACATGGAAATATCTCCACCGCTATGTGTTGAAAGATGGAAATATCTACATCGCTATCTGTAAAAACATGGAACTATCAACACTGCCATCTGTATAATCATGGAAATATCCACACCACTATCTGTATAAACATGGAAATATCTCCACCGCTATCTGTATAAACATGGAAATATCTACACAGCTATCTTTAAAAACATGGAAATATCAACACCGCTATCAGTATAAAGATGGGAATATCTACAGCGCTTTCTGTAGAAACATGAAAATATCTACATCGCTATCTGTATAAACATGGAAATATCTCCACCGCTATCTGTATAAACATGCAAATATCTACACCGCTATCTTTATAAACCAGGGCATAACTACAACGCTATCTCTATAAACATGGAAATATCTACACCGCCATCTGCATAAACATCTAAATATCTACACCGCCATCTGTGTAAACATGGAAATACCTACACCGACATCTGTATAAACATGGAAATATCAACACCGCCACCTGTATAATCTTGGAAATATCCACACCGCTGTCTGTATAAACATGGAAATATCTACACCGCCATCTGTAAAAACATGGAAATATCTACACTACCATCTGTATAAACATGGAAATATCTACAAAGCCATCTCTATATACATGGAAATATCTACACCGACATCTGTATAAACATGGAAATATCTCCACCGCTATCTGTATAAACATGGAAATGTCAACACTGCCGTCTGCATACAGATGGAAATATCTACACCGCGAGCTGTATTAACATGGAAATATCTACAATGCTATCTGTATAAACATGGAAGTACCAACACCACTATCTGTAGAAACATGGAAATATTTTCAACGCTATCTGTATAAACATGGAAATAACTGCAATGCTATCTCTATAAACATGGAAATATCTACACCACAATCTCTATAAACATGGAAATATCTACACCACCATCTCTATAAACATGGAAATATCTACACTGCCTTCTGTATAGACATGCAAACATCTACTCAGCCATGAGTGTAAACATGGAAATATCTATACAGCTATCTCTATAAAAATAGAAATACCTACACCGCAATCTCTATAAACATGGAAATATCTAAACAGCCATCTCTATAAACATGGAAATATCTACACCGCCATCTCTATGAACATGAAATTATCTACACCGCCATCTCCATAAACATGGAACTCTCTACACTGCGATCTGTATAAACATGGAAATATCTACACCGCTCTCTGTTCAAACATGGAAATATCTACACTGCCTTCGGTATAAACATGGAAATATCTACATCGCAAGCTGTATAAACATGCAAATATCTACACAGCTGTCTATGTAAACATGGAAATATTTACACCGATATGTGTGTAAAGTTGGAAATATCTACACCGCAATCTCTGCAAAGATGGAAATACCTACACCGCTATCTGTATAAATATGGAAATATCTACATCACTATCTCTATAAACATGGAAATATCTACACCACTATCTGTATAAACATGGAAATATCTACACCACTATCTCTAGAAACATGGAAATATCAACACCGCCATCTGTATAAACTTGGAAATATCTACACCGATATCTGTATAAATATGGAAATATCTGCATGGCTAACTCTTTATACATGGAAATATCCACACCACTATCTGTATAAACATGGAAATATGTACACCGATATCTCTATAAACATAGAAATATCTACACCGCCATCTGTATAAACATGGAAATATCTACACTGCCATCTGAATAAACATGGAAATATCTACACCGCTATCTGTATAAACATGGAAATATCTACATTGCTATCTGTATAAACATGGAAATATCTACAATGATAACTGTGTAGACATGCAAATATCTACACAGCTATCTGTGTAAAGACGGAAATATCTACACCGCTATCTGTGTAAAGATGGAAATATATACAACGCAATCTGTATAAACTTGGAAATAGCTACAACGCCATCTGTATAAACATGAAAATAACTACACTGCCATCTGTATAAACATGGAAATATATACTCCGCCATCTGTACAAGCATGGAAATATCTAAACCGCTATCAGTGTAAATATGGAAATATCTACACCACTGTCTGCATAAACATGGAAATATCTATACCGCTATCTGTATGAACATGGAAATATCTACACAGCCATCTGTATAAACATGAAAATATCTACAAAGCCATCTCTATAAACATGGAAATATCTACACCGCCATCTGTAGAAACATGGAAACCTCTCCACCGCTATCTGTATAAACATGGAAATATCTACACCGACATCTGTATAAACATGGAAATATCTACACCGACATCTGTATAAACATGGAAATATCTGCATCGCTATCTGTATAAACGTGGAAATATCACCACCGCAATCTGTATAAACATGGAAATATCTACACCGCAATCTGTATAAACCTGGAAATAACTACACCGCATTCTGTTTAAACATAGAAATATCTACACCGCCATTTGCATAAACATCTAGATATCTACAGTGCCATATGTATAAACATGGAAATACCAACACCGCCATCTGTATAAACATGGAAATATTAACACCGCCATCTGTATAATCATGGAAATATCCACACCGTTATCTGTATAAAAATGGAAATATCTACACCGCCAAGTGTAAAAACATGGAAATATCAACCCAGTCGTCTGTATAAACATGGAAATATCTACACCTTCATCAGTATAAACATGGAAAAACCTACAATGACATTTGTATACTCATGGAAATATCTACAGAGCCATCAGTATAAACATGGAAATATCTAGACTGCTATCTGTATAAACATGGAAATATCTACCCCGCTATCTGAATAAACATTTAAATATCTACATCGCTGTCTGCATAAACATGGAAATATCTCCACCGCTATCTGTATGAACATGGATATGTTTATAATGCTATCTGTGTAACCATGCAAATATCTACACAGGTATCTGTAAACATGGAAATATCTACACTGCTATCTTTGTAAAGATTGAAATATCTACACCGCAATCTGTGCAAAGATGGAAATATCTACACCGCTATCTGTGTAAACATGGAAATATCTACACCGCTATCTGTATAAACATGGAAAATCAACACCGCTATCTGTATAAACATGGAAATATCTGCACCGCCATCTGTATAAACATGGAAATATCTACAACGCTATCTGTACAAATATTGAAATATCTACAGCGCAATCTGTATAATCATGGAAAATCTACACCGCTATCTGTATAAACATGGAAATATCTACACAGCCATCTGTATAAACATGGAAACATCTACACCGCTGTCTGTATAAATATGGAAAAATCTATATCGCTATCTCTATAAACAAGGAAATATCCACACCAGTATCTGTATAAACATGGAAATATCTACACCGCTATCTCTGTAAACATAGAAATATCTACATCGCCATCTGTATAAACATGGAAATATCTACACCGCTATCTGTATAAATATGGAAGTATCTACATCGCTATCTGTATAAACATGGATATATCTCCACCGTAATCTGTAAAAACATTGAAATATCTACAATGCTATCTGTGTAAACATGCAAATATCTACCCAGCTATCTGTGTAAAGATGGAAATATCTACACCGCAATCGTTGCAAAGATGGAAATATCTACACCGATACCTCTGTAAACATGGAAATATCTACACCGCTATCTGTAAAACATGGAAAACCTACACCGCTATCTGTGTAAACATGGAAATAACTACACGGCCATCTGCATAAACATGGAAATATCTACACCGCTATATGTACAAATAAGGAAATATCTACATCACAATCTCTATAAACATGGAAATATCTACAATACCATCTGTATAAGCATGGAAATATCTACACCGCAATCTGTATAAACATGGAAATATATACATCGCTATCTGTATAAACATGGAAATATATCCACCGCTATCTGTATAAACATGGAAATATCTACAACGCTATCAGTGTAAACATGCAAATATTTACACAGCTATCTCTGTAAACATGGAAATATCTACAGCGATATGTGTGTAAAGTTGGAAATATCTACACCGCAATCTGTGCAAAAATGGAAATATCTACACAGCCATCTGTATAAATATGGAAATATCTACATCACTATCTCTATAAACATGGAAATATCTACACCACTATTTGTATAAACATGGAAATATCTACACCACTATCTCTAGAAACATGGAAATATCTACACTGCCATCTGTATAAACATGGAAATATCTACACCGCTATCTGCATAAACATGGAAATATCTACATCACTGTCTGTATAAACATGGAAATATCTCCACCACTATCTGTATAAACATGGAAATATCTACAATGCTATTTGCTTAAACATGCAAATATCTACACAGCTATCTGTGTAAAGATGGAAATATTTACACCGCTATCTGTGAAAAGATGGAAATATCTACACCGCAATCTGTGCAATGATGGAAATAACCACACCACGATCTCTGTAAACATGGACATATCTACACCGCTATCTGTATAAACATGTAAATATCTACACCGCCATCTGTATAAACATGGAAATAACTACACCGCCATCTGTATAAACATGGAAATATCAACACCGTCATCTGCATAAACATGGAAATATCTACACCGCTACCTGTATAAACATGGAAATATCTACACCCCTATCGGTATAAACATGGAAATATCTACACTGCTATCTGTAAAAACATGGAAATAACTACATTGCCATCTGTATAAACATGGAAATGTCTACACAGCCATCTCTATATACATGGAAATATCTACAGCGCCATGTGTACAAACATGGAAATATCTCCACCGCAATCTGTATAAACATGGAAATACCTCCACACATATCTGTATAAACATGGAAATATCTACACCCCTATCTGTATAAACATGGAAATATCTACACTGCTATCTATATAAACATGGAAACATCAACATCGGTATCTGTATAAACATGGAAATATCTACAGCGCTCTCTTTATAAACATGGAAATATCTCCACCGCTATCTGTATAAACATGGAAATATCTACAACGCTATCTCTATAAACATGGAAATATCTTCACCGCCATTTGTAAAAACATGGAAATATCTACACAGTCATCTGTATAAACATGGAAATATCTACACCTCCATCAGTACAAACATGGAAATATCTACAATGACATCTGTATACACATGGAGATATCTACAGAGCCATCAGTATAAACATGGAAATATCTCCACCGCCATCTCTATAAACATGGAAATACCTACACAGCTATCTGTATAAACATGGAAATATCTACACCGCTATCTGTATAAACATGGAAATATCTACATTGCTATCTGCATAAACATGGAAATATCTCCACCGATATCTGTATAAACATGGAAATATCTACATCGCTATCTGTGTAAACATGCAAATATCTACACAGCTATCTGTAAACACGGAAATGCCTACACTGCTATCTGTGTAAAGATGGAAATATCTACACCGCAATGTGCATAAACTTCTAAATAACTACACTGCCATCTGCATAAACATGGAAATAACTACACTGCCATCTCTAGAAACATGGAAATATCTACACCGCCATCTTTAAAAACATGGAAATATCTACACAGACATCTGTATAAACCTGGAAATATCTACACCTCCATCAGTATAAACATGCAAATATCTACAAAGCCATCTGTATACACATGGAAATATCTACAGAGCCATCTGTCTAAACATGGAAATATCTACACCGCTATCTGTATAAACATGGCAATACCTACATCGCTATCTGTATAAACATGTAAATATCTCCACCGCTATCTGTATAAACATGGAAATATCTACAATGATATCTGTGTAAACATGGAAATATCTACACAGCTATGTGTGTAAAGATGGAAATATCTACACGGCAATCGGTGCAAAGATGGAAATATCTACACCGCTATCTCTGTAAACATGGAAATATGTACACCGCTATCTGTATAAACTTGGAAATATCTACACCACCATCTGTATAAACATGTAAATAACTACACCGCCATCTGTATAAACATGGAAATATCTACACCGCCATCTGTATAAACATGGAAATATCTACCCCGCTATCTGTACAAATATGGAAATATCTACACAGCTATTTGTATAAACATGGAAATATCTACACCGCTATCTTTATAAACATGGAAATATCTACATCGCTATCTGTATAAACATGGAAATATGCCCATCGCTATCTTTTTAAATATGGAAATATCTACACCGCTATCTGTATAAACCTGGAAATAGCAACACCTCTATCTCTATAAACGTGGAAATACCTACAGCGCTATCTGTATAAACATGGAAATATCTCCACCGCTATCTGCATAAACATGGAAATAACAACTCCGCCATCTGTATAATCATGGAAATATCCACACCGTTATCTATATAAAACTGGAAATATCTACAGTGCCATTTGTAAAAACAAGGAAATATCTACACAGTCATCTGTATAAACATGGAAATATCTACACCTCCATCAGTATAAACATGGAAATATCTACACCTCCATCAGTATAAACATGGAAATATCTGCAATGCCATCTGTATATACACGGAAATATCTACAGAGCCATCAGTATAAACCTGGAAATATCTACAACGACATCTCTATAAACATGGAAATACCTACACAGCTATCTGTATAAACATGGAATTATCTACACCGCTCTCTGTATAAACATGGAAATATCTACATCGCTATCTGCATAAATATGGAAATATTTACAACGCTATCTGTGTAAACATGCAAATATCTACACAGCTATCTGTAAACATGGAAATATCTACTCCTCAATATGTGTAAAGATGGAAATATCTACACCGCAATCTGTGCAAAGATGGAAATATCTACACCGCTATCTGTGTAAACATGGAAATATCTACACCACTATCTGCATAAACATGGAAATATCTACACTGCTATGTCTATATACATGGAAATATTTACATCGTCATCTGTATAAACATGGATATATCTACAACGCTATCTGTATAAACATGGAAATATCTCCACAGCTATCTGTATAAACATAGAAATATCTACACCGCTATCTGTATAAACATGGAAATATCTACACTGCCATCTGTATAAACATGGAAATATCTATGAAGCCATCTGTATATACATGGAAATATCTACACCGCAATCGGTATAAACATGGGAATATCTCCACCGCTCTCTGTATAAACATGGAACTATCTCCACAGCTATTTGTATAAACTTGGAAATATCTACACCTCTATGTGTAAAAACATGGAAATATCACAACCGCTATCTGTATAAACATGGAAATATCTACAGCGCTATCTGTATAAACATGGAAATATCTACATCGCTATCTGTAAAACATGGAAATATCTCCGCTGCTGTCTTTATAAACATGGAAATATCTACACCGCTATCTGTATAATTCTGGAAATAATTACACAGATATGTCTTTAAAAACATGGAAATATCTACACCGCCATCTGCATAAACATCTAAATATCCACACCGCCATCTGTACAAACATGGAAATACATACACCGCCATATGTATAAAAATGGAAATATCAACACCGCCATCTGTATAATCGTGGAAATATGCACACCACTATCTGTATAAAAATGGAAATATCTACACCGCTGTCTGTATAAAAATGGAAATATCTACACCGCCATCTGTAAAAACATGGAAATATCTACACAGTCATCTGTAGAAACAAGGAAATATCTACACCTCCATCAGTATATACCTGGAAATACCTACAATGCCATCTCTATAAACATGGAAATATCTACAGAGCCATCAGTGTAAACATGGAATTATCTACACTGCCATCTCTACAAACATGGAAACCATTACACATCTATCTATATAAACTTGGAAATATCGACACCGCTATCTGTATAAACATGGAAATATCTACACCGCTATCTGTGTAAACATGGAAATATCTACACCGCTATCTGTATAAACATGGAAAATCTACACCGCTATCTGTATAAACATGGAAATATCTTCGCGGCCATCTGCATACACATGCAAATATCTAGACCGATATCTGTATAAATATGGAAATATCTATATCGCTATCTCTATAAGCATGGAAATATCTACACCACTATCTAAATAAACATGGAAATATCTACACCGCTATCTCTATAAACATGGAAATATCTACAACGCCATCTGTATAAACATGGAAATATCTACACCGCTATCTGTATAAACATGTAAATATCTACATCGCTATCTGTACAAACCTGGAAATATCTCCACCGCTATCTGCATAAACATGGAAATATCTACAAAGCTATCTGTGTAAACATGCAAATATCTACACAGCTATCTGTATAAACATGGAAATATCTACACCGATATCTGTGTAAAGATGGAAATATCTACACCGCAGTCTGTGCAAAGATGGAAATATCTACACAGCTATCTGTAAAAACATGGAAATAACTACATCGCTATCTGTATAAACATGTAAATATCTCCACCGCTATCTGTATATACTTGGAAATATATACAATGCTATCTGTGTAAACATGCAAATATCTGCACAGCTATCTGTGTAAAGATGGAAATATGTACACCGCTATCTGTGTAAAGATGGAAATATCTACAACGCAATCTGTGCAAAGATGGAAATATCTACAACGCTATCTCTGTAAACATGGAAATATCTACACCGCTATCGGTATAAATGTGGCAATACCCACACCGCTATCTGTATAAACATGGAAAACCTACACCGCTATTTGTATAAACATGGAAATATGAACACCGTTATCTGTATAAACATAGAAATTTCAACATCGCTATCTGTATAAACATGGAAATATCTACATCGCTATCTGTATAAAAATGGAAATATCTACACCGCCATTTGTAAAAACATGGAAATATCTATACAGTCATCTGTATAAACATGGAAATATCTTCACCTCCATGAGTATAAAGATGGAAATATCTACAATGCCATCTGTATACACATGGAAATATCTACAGAGCCGTCAGTATAAACATGGAAATATCTATACCGCCATCTCTATAAACCTAAAAATACCTACACAGCTATCTGTATAAAAATGGAAATATCTACACAGCTATCTGTATAAACATGGAAATATCTACACCGCTATCTGTATAAACATGGAATTATATACATTGCTATCTGCATAAACAAGGAAATATCTCCACTGCTATCTGTATAAACATGGAAATAGCTACAATGCTATCTGTGTAAACATGCAAATATCTACACAGGTATCTGTAAACATGGAAATGTCTACACCCCTATCTGTGTAAAGATGGAAATATCTACACCCCAATCTGTGCAAAGATGGAAATATGTACACCGCTATCTGTGTAAGCATGGAAATATGTAAACCGCTGTCTGTATGAACATGGAAAATCTACACCGCTATCTGTATAAACAGGGAAATATCTACACGGCCATCTGCATAAACTTGGAAATATCTACACCGCTATCTGTATAAATATGGAAATATCTACATCACCATCTCTATAAACATGGAAATATCTACACCACTATCTGTATAAACATGGAAATATCTACACCGCTATGTCTATAAACATGGAAATATCTATACCGCAATCTGTATAAACATGGAAATATGTACACCGCTATCTGTAAACATGGAAATATCTACATCGCTATCTGTATAAACATGGAAATATCTCCACCACTCTCTGTATAAACATCGAAATATCTACACCGCTATCTGTATAAACATGGAAATATCTCCACTGCCATCTGTATAAACATGGAAAAATCTACACAGCCGTCTCTATATATATGGAAATATCTACACCGCCACCTGTAAACATGGAAATATCTCCACCGCTATCTGTATAAACATGGAAATATCTACACCGCTATCTGTATAAACATGGAAATATCTACACCGCTATCTGTATAAAGATGGAAATATCAACACCGTTATCTGTGTAAACATGGAAATATCTACAACGCCATTTGCATAAACATCTAAATATATACATAGCCATCTCTATAAACATGGAAATACCTACACCGCCATCAGTATGAACATGGAAATATAAACACCGCCATATGTATAATCATGGAAATATCTACACCGCTATCTGTATTAAAATGGAAATATGGACACGGCCATCTGTAAAAACATGGAAAGAACTACACAGTCATCTGTATACACATGGAAATATCTACAGAGACATCAGTATACACATGGAAATATCTACACCGCCATCTCTATAAACATGGAAATACCTGCAGAGCTATGTGTATAAACATGTAAATGTCTACACCGCTATCTCTATAAACATGGAGATATCTACACCGCTATATGTATAAACATGGAAATATCTACATTGCTATCTGAATAAACATGGAAATATCTCCACGGCTATCTGTATAAACATGGAAATACCTACAACGCTATCTGTGTAAACATGCAAATATATACAAAGGTATCTGTAAACATGGAAATATCTACACCGCTATCTGAGTAAAGATTCAACTATCTACACCGCAATCTGTGCAAAGATGGAAATATCTACACCGCTATCTGTGTAAACATGGAAATATCTGCACCGCTATCTGTATAAACATGGAAAATCTACACTGCTATCTGTATAAACATGGAAATATCTACACGGCCATCTGCATAAACATGGAAATATCTACACCGCTATCTGTATTAATATGGAAATATCTACATAGCTACCTCTATAAACATGGAAATATCTACACCACTGTCTGTATAAACATAGAAATATCTACACCGCTCTCTGTATAAACATGGAAATATCCACACCGCCATCTGTATAAACATGGAAATATCTACACCGCTATCTGTGTAAACATGCAAATATCTACACAGCTATCTGTGTAAACATGGAAATATCTACACTGATATCTGTGCAAAGATGGAAATATCTACACCGCAGTCTGTGCAAATATGGGAATATCTACACCGCTATCTGTATAAATATGGAAATATCTACAATGCTATCTGTGTAAACTTGCAACTAACTACACAGCTGTGTGTGTAAAGATGGAAATATCTACACCGCTATCTGTGTTAAGATAGAAATATCTACACCGCAATCTGTGCAAAGATGGAAATATCTACACCGCTATCTCTGTAAACATGGAATTATCTACACCGCTATCGTATAAACACGGAAATATCTACACCGCCATCTGTATAAACAAGGAGATATCTACAACGCTATCTGTGTGAACATGCAAATATCTACACAGCTATCAGTAAACATGGAAATGGCTACACCGCTATCTGTGTAAAGATGGAAATATCTACACCGCAATCTGTGCAAAGATGGAAATATCTACACCGCTATCTGTGTAAACATGGAAATATCTACTCCGCTGTCTGTATAAACATGGAAAATCTACACCGCTATCTGTATAAACAGGGAAATATCTACACAGCCATCTGCATAAACTTGGAAATATCTACACCGCTATCTGTATAAATATGGAAATATCTACATTGCTATCTCTATAAACATAGAAATATCTACACCACTATCTGTATAAACATGGAAATATCTACACCGCTATGTCTATAAACATGGAAATATCTACACAGTCATCTGTATAAACATAAAAATATCTCCACAGCTATCAGTATGAACATGGAAATATCTCCACCGATATCTTTATAAACATGGAAATATCAACAGCACTATCTGTATAAACACAGAAATATCTACAGCGCTATGTGTATAAATATGGAAATATCTACATCGCTATCTCTATAAACATGGAAATATTTCCACCGCTATCTGTATAAACATGGAAATATCTACACCATTATCTGTATAAGCCTGGAAATAACTACACCGCTATCTCAACAAACATGGAAATATCTACACCGCCGACTGCATAAACATCTAAATATCTACAAAGCCATCTGTATAAACATGGAAATACCTACACCGCCGTCTGAATAAACATGGAAATATCCACACCACTATCTGTATAAACATGGAAATATCTACACCGCAATCTCTATAAACACAGAAATATCTACACCGCCATCTGTATAAACATGGAAATATCTACAGTGCCATCTGTATACACATGGAAATATCTACAGAGCCATCTGTATAACCATGGAAATATCTACTCCGCTATCTGTATAAACATGGAAATATCTACATCGCTATCTGTATTAACATGGAAATATCTCCACCGCTATCTGTATAAACATGGAAATATCTACACTGCCATCTGTATAAACATGGAAATATTTACACAGCCATCTCTTTATACCTGGGAATATCTACACCGCAATCTGTATAAACATGGAAATATCTATATCGGTATCGGTATAAACATGGAAATATCTACAACGCTATCTGCATGAACATGGAAAGATCTACACCGCCATCTGTATATACATGGAAATATCTACACCGCCATCTGTATAAACATGGAAATATCTACACTGCTATCTGTATAAATAAGGAAATATCTACAACTCTGTCTCTATAAACATGGAAATATCTACAACACTATCTGTTTAAACATGGAAATATCTACACCACTATGGAAATATCTACACCGCCATCTGTATAAACATGGAAATATCTACACAGTCATCTGTATAAACATGGAAATAGCTATACCATCATCTGTATAAACATGGAAATAACTTCACTGCCATCTGTGTAAGCACGGAAATATCTACACCGCTATCTGTATAAATATGGAAATATCTACATCGCTATCTCCATAAACATGGAAATATATTCACCGCTATCTGTATAAAGATGGAAATATCTACATCACTATCTCCATAAACTTGGAAATATCTTCACCGCTATCTGTATATACATGGAAATATCTTCACCGCTATCTTTATAAACATGTAAACATCTACACCGCCATCTTTATAAACATGGAAATATCTACACCGCTATCTGTATAAACATGGAAATATCTACATCGCTATCTAAATAAACATGGAAATATCTCAACCGCTATCTGTAGAAACATGGAAATATCTACAGTGATATCTCTGAAAACATGCAAATATGTACACAGCTATCTGTTTAAAGATGGAAATATCTACACCGCTATCTGTGCAAAGATGGAAATATCTACACCGCTATCTCTGTAAACATGGAAATATCTACACCGCTATCTGTATAAACATGGAAACATCTACACCGCCATCTGTATAAACATGGAAATATCTACAACGCCATCAGTATAAACATGGAAATATCTACACCGCCATCTGTATGAACATGGAAATATCTGCACTGCTATCTGTATAAAAATGGAAATATCTACACGGCTATCTGTATAAACATGGAAATATCTACACCGCTATCTGTATAAACATGGAAATATCTACTCCGCTATCTGTATAAACATTGAAATATCTACACTGCCATCTGTATAAATATGGAAATAAATAAACAGCCATCTCTATATACATGGAAATATCTATACCGTCATCTGTATAAACATGGAAATATCTCCACCGCTATCTGTATAAACATGGAAATATCAACCCCGCTATCTGTATAAACATGGAAATATCTACAGCGCTATCTGTATAAACATTGAAATATCTACATCGCTATCTATATAAACATGGAAATATCTCCACGGCTATCTGTATAAACATGGAGGTATCTACACCGCTATCTCTATAGACCTGGAAATAGCTACATCACTATCACTATAAACATGGAAATATCTACACCGCCATCTGTATAAACATGGAAATACCTACACCGCCATCTGTATAAACATGGAAATATCAACACCGCCATCTGTATAATCATGGATATATCCATACCGCTATGTTTATAATAATGGAAATATCTACACCGCCATGTGTAAAAACATGGAAATACCTAAAAAGTCATCTGTATAAACATGGAAATATCTACACCTCCCTCACTATAAACATGGAAATATCTGCACCACCGTCTCTATAAACATGGAAATACCTACACAGCTATCTGTATAAACATGGAAATAACTACACCGCTATCTGTATAAACATGGAAATATCTACACCGCTATCTGTATAAACATGGAAATATCTACACCGCCATCATTATAAACATGGAAATATCTCCACTGCTATCTGTATAAACATGGAAATATCAACACCGCCATCAGTATAATCATGGAAATATAAACACCGCTATCTGTATAAAAATGAAAGTATCTACACTGCCATCTGTAAAAACATGGAAATACCTGCACAGTCATCTTTATAAATATGGAAATATCTACACCTCCATCACTATAATTATTCAAATATCTACAATGCCATCTGTATACACCTGGAAATAACTATAGAGCCATGAGTATAAACATGGAAATATCTACACCGCCATTTCTATAAACATGGAAATACTTACACAGCTATCTGTATAAACATGGAAATATCTACACTGCTATCTGTATAAACATGGAAATATCTACACCGCTATCTGTATAAACATGGAAATATCTACAACGCAATCTGTGTAAACATGCAAATATCTACACAGCTATCTGTAAACATGGAAATATCTACACCGCAATGTAAGCAAAGATGGAAATATCTACACCGCTATCTGTGTAAACATGGCAATATCTACACCGCTATCGGTATAAATACGGAAAATCTACACCGCCATCTGTATAAACATGGAAATATGTACACGGCCATTTCCATAAACATGGAAATATCTACACCGCTATTTGTATAAATATGGAAATATCTACATTGCTATCTCTATAAACATGAAAATATCTACACCACTATCTGTGTAAACATGGAAATATCTACACCGCCATCTCTATAAACATAGAAATATCTACACCGCCATCTGAATAAACATGGAAATAACTACACCGCTATCTATATAAACATGGAAATATCTACATCGCTATCTTTATAAACATGGAAATATCTCCACCGCTATCAGTATAAACATGGAAATATCTTCAATGCTATCTGTGTAAACATGCAAATATCTACACAGCTATCTGTGCAAACATGGAAATATCTACACCGCAATCGGTGCAAAGATGGAAATATCTACACCACTATCTCTGTAAGCATGGAAATATCTACGCCGCTATCTGTATGAATATGGAAATACCTACACCATCATCTGTATAAACATGGAAATAACTACAGCGCCATCTGTATACACATGGAAATATCTACACCGCCATCTGTATAAACATGGAAATAACTCCACCGCTATCTGTACAAATCTGGAAATATCTACACCGCTATCTGTATAAACATGAAAATATCTACACCGCAATCTGTATAAACATGGAAATACCTACACCGCTGTCTGAATAAACATGGAAATATCTACACCGCTATCTGTGTAAAGATGCAAATATCTACACCGCTGTCTGTATAAACATGGAAATACCTACACCGCTATCTGCATAAACATGAAAATATCTACACCGCTATCTGTACAAATATGGAAATATCTACACCGCTATCTGTACAAACATGGAAATATCTACACTGCTTTCTGTATAAACATGGAAAAAAACAACACCGCTATCTGTATAAACATGGAAATAACTACACAGCCATCTGTATAAACATGGAAATATCTACACAGCCATCTCTATATACATGGAAATATCTACACCGCTATCTGTATAAACATGGAAATATCTACATCGCTATCTGTATGAACATGGAAATACCTCCACCGCTATCTGAATAAACATGGAAACATCTACAATGCTATCTGTGTAAACGTGCAAATATCTACACCGATATCTGTGTAAAGATGGAAATATCTACACCGCAATCTGTGCAAAGATGGAAATATCTACACCGCTGTCTGTATAAATATGGAAATATCTACATTGCTATCTCCATAAACATGGAAATATATTCCCCGCTATCTGTATATATATGGAAATATCTACATCGCTATCTCCATAAAGACGGAAATATCTTCACCGCTACCTGTATATACATGGAAATATCTTCACCGCTATCTTTATAAACATGTAAACATCTACACCACCATCTTTATAAACATGGAAATATCTACACCGCTATCTGTATAAACATGGAAATATCTACATCGCTATCTGAATAAACATGGAAATATCTCCACCGCTATCTGTATAAACATGGAAATATCTACAATGATATCTCTGTAAACATGCAAAGATGTACACAGCTATCTGTTTAAAAATGGAAATACCTACACCGCTATCTGTGCAAAGATGGAAATATCTACACCGCTATCTCTGTAAACATGGAAATATCTACACCGCTATCTGTATAAACATGGAAACATCTACACCGCCATCTGTATAAACATGGAAATATCTACAACGCCATCAGTATAAACATGGAAATATCTACACCGCCATCTGTATGAACATGGAAATATCTGCACTGCTATATGTATAAAAATGGAAATATCTACACCGCTATCTGTGTAAACATGGAAATATCTACACCGCTATCTGTATAAACATGGAAATATCTACACCGCTATCTGTATAAACATGGAAATATCTACACTGCCATCTGTATAAATATGGAAATAAATAAACAACCATCTCTATATACATGGAAATATCTATACCGTCATCTGTATAAACATGGAAATATCTCCACCGCTATCTGTATAAACATGGAAATATCAACCCCGCTATCTGTATAAACATGGAAATATCTACAGCGCTATCTGTATAAATATTGAAATGTCTATATCGCTATCTATATAAACATGGAAATATCTCCACCGCTATCTGTATAAACATGGAGGTATCTACAGCGCTATGTCTATAGACCTGCAAATAACTACACCACTATCTCTATAAACATGGAAATATCTTCACCGCCATCTGAATAAACATCTAAATATCTACACCTCCATCTGCATATACATGGAAATACCTACACCGCCATCTGTATAAACACGGAAATATCAACACCGCCATCTGTATAATCATGGAAATATCCATACGGCTATGTTTATAATAATGGAAATATCTACACCGCCATGTGTAAAAACACGGAAATACCTACAAAGTCATCTGTATAAACATGGAAATATCTACACCTCCCTCACTATAAGCATGGAAATATCTACACCACCATCTCTATAAACATGGAAATACCTACACAGCTATCTGTTTAAACATGGAAATAACTGCACCGCTATCTGTATAAACATGGAAATATCTACACCGCTATCTGTATAAACAAGGAAATATCTACACCGCCATCATTATAAACATGGAAATATCTCCACTGCTATCTGTATAAACATGGAAATATCAACACCGCCATCAGTATAATCATGGAAATATAAACACCGCTATCTGTATAAAAATGAAAATATCTACACTGCCATCTGTAAAAACATGGAAATATCTACACAGTCATCTGTATAAACATGGAAATATCTACACCTCCATCACTATAAACATTTAAATATCTACAATGCCATCTGTATACACCTGGAAATATCTATAGAGCCATCAGTATAAACATGGAAATATCTACACCGCCATTTCTATAAACATGGAAATACTTACACAGCTATCTGTATAAGCATGGAAATATCTACACTGCTATCTGTATAAACATGGAAATATCTACACCGCTATCTGTATAAAATTGGAAATATTTACATCGCTATGTGCATAAACATGGAATTATCTCCATGACTATGTGAATAAACATGGAAATGTCTACAACGCTATCTGTGTAAACATGCAAATATCTACACAGCTATCTGTAAACATGGAAATAACTACGCCGCTATCTGTGTAAAGGTGGAAATATCTACACCGCAATCTGTGCAAGCATGGAAATATCTACACTTCAATATGTGTAAACATGGATACATCTACACCGCTATCTGTATAAACATGTAAAATCTACACCGCTATCTGCATAAACATGGAAATATCTACATGGCCATGTGCATAAACATGGAAATATCTACACCGCTATCTGTATAAATATTGAAATATCTACATCGCTATCGCTATAAACATGGAAATATCTAAACCACTATCAGTATATACATGGAAATATCTACACCGCTATGTCTATAAACATGGAAATATCTACACCGCCATCTGTATATACGTGGAAATATCTACACCGCTATCTGTATAAACATGGAAATATCTACACCGCTATCTGTATAAACATGGAAATGTCTACACTACCATCCGTATAAACATGGAAATATCTACACAGCCATCTCTATATACATGGAAATATCTACAGCGCCATCTGTATAAACATGGAAATATCTCCACCGCTATCTGTATAAACATGGAAATATCTCCACCGCTATGTGTTGAAAGATGGAAATATCTACATCGCTATCTGTAAAAACATGGAACTATCAACACTGCCATCTGTATAATCATGGAAATATCCACACCACTATCTGTATAAACATGGAAATATCTCCACCGCTATCTGTATAAACATGGAAATATCTACACAGCTATCTTTAAAAACATGGAAATATCAACACCGCTATCAGTATAAAGATGGGAATATCTACAGCGCTTTCTGTAGAAACATGAAAATATCTACATCGCTATCTGTATAAACATGGAAATATCTCCACCGCTATCTGTATAAACATGCAAATATCTACACCGCTATCTTTATAAACCAGGAAATAACTACAACGCTATCACTATAAACATGGAAATATCTACACCGCCATCTGCATAAACATCTAAATATCTACACCGCCATCTGTGTAAACATGGAAATACCTACACCGACATCTGTATAAACATGGAAATATCAACACCGCCACCTGTATAATCTTGGAAATGTCCACACCGCTGTCTGTATAAACATGGAAATATCTACACCGCCATCTGTAAAAACATGGAAATATCTACACTACCATCTGTATAAACATGGAAATATCTACAAAGCCATCTCTATATACATGGAAATATCTACACCGACATCTGTATAAACATGGAAATATCTCCACCGCTATGTGTATAAACATGGAAATGTCAACACTGCCGTCTGCATACAGATGGAAATATCTACACCGCGAGCTGTATTAACATGGAAATATCTACAATGCTATCTGTATAAACATGGAAGTACCAACACCACTATCTGTAGAAACATGGAAATATTTTCAACGCTATCTGTATAAACATGGAAATAACTGCAATGCTATCTCTATAAACATGGAAATATCTACACCACAATCTCTATAAACATGGAAATATCTACACCACCATCTCTATAAACATGGAAATATCTACACTGCCTTCTGTATAGACATGCAAACATCTACTCAGCCATGAGTGTAAACATGGAAATATCTATACAGCTATCTCTATAAAAATAGAAATACCTACACCGCAATCTCTATAAACATGGAAATATCTAAACAGCCATCTCTATAAACATGGAAATATCTACACCGCCATCTCTATGAACATGAAATTATCTACACCGCCATCTCCATAAACATGGAACTCTCTACACTGCGATCTGTATAAACATGGAAATATCTACACCGCTCTCTGTTCAAACATGGAAATATCTACACTGCCTTCGGTATAAACATGGAAATATCTACATCGCGAGCTGTATAAACATGCAAATATCTACACAGCTGTCTATGTAAACATGGAAATATTTACACCGATATGTGTGTAAAGTTGGAAATATCTACACCGCAATCTCTGCAAAGATGGAAATATCTACACCGCTATCTGTATAAATATGGAAATATCTACATCACTATCTCTATAAACATGGAAATATCTACACCACTATCTGTATAAACATGGAAATATCTACACCACTATCTCTAGAAACATGGAAATATCAACACCGCCATCTGTATAAACTTGGAAATATCTACACCGATATCTGTATAAATATGGAAATATCTGCATGGCTAACTCTTTATACATGGAAATATCCACACCACTATCTGTATAAACATGGAAATATCTACACCGATATCTCTATAAACATAGAAATATCTACACCGCCATCTGTATAAACATGGAAATATCTACACTGCCATCTGAATAAACATGGAAATATCTACACCGCTATCTGTATAAACATGGAAATGTCTACATTGCTATCTGTATAAACATGGAAATATCTACAATGATAACTGTGTAGACATGCAAATATCTACACAGCTATCTGTGTAAAGACGGAAATATCTACACCGCTATCTGTGTAAAGATGGAAATATATACAACGCAATCTGTATAAACTTGGAAATAGCTACAACGCCATCTGTATAAACATGAAAATAACTACACTGCCATCTGTATAAACATGGAAATATATACTCCGCCATCTGTACAAGCATGGAAATATCTAAACCGCTATCAGTGTAAATATGGAAATATCTACACCACTGTCTGCATAAACATGGAAATATCTATACCGCTATTTGTATAAACATGGAAATATCTACACAGCCATCTGTATAAACATGAAAATATCTACAAAGCCATCTCTATAAACATGGAAATATCTACACCGCCATCTGTATAAACATGGAAACCTCTCCACCGCTATCTGTATAAACATGGAAATATCTACACCGACATCTGTATAAACATGGAAATATCTACACCGACATCTGTATAAACATGGAAATATCTGCATCGCTATCTGTATAAACGTGGAAATATCACCACCGCAATCTGTATAAACATGGAAATATCTACACCGCAATCTGTAAAAACCTGGAAATAACTACACCGCAATCTCTTTAAACATAGAAATACCTACACCGCCATTTGCATAAACATCTAGATATCTACAGTGCCATATGTATAAACATGGAAATACCAACACCGCCATCTGTATAAACATGGAAATATTAACACCGCCATCTGTATAATCATGGAAATATCCACACCGTTATCTGTATAAAAATGGAAATATCTACACCGCCAAGTGTAAAAACATGGAAATATCAACCCAGTCGTCTGTATAAACATGGAAATATCTACACCTTCATCAGTATAAACATGGAAAAACCTACAATGACATTTGTATACTCATGGAAATATCTACAGAGCCATCAGTATAAACATGGAAATATCTAGACTGCTATCTGTATAAACATGGAAATATCTACCCCGCTATCTGAATAAACATTTAAATATCTACATCGCTGTCTGCATAAACATGGAAATATCTCCACCGCTATCTGTATGAACATGGATATGTTTATAATGCTATCTGTGTAACCATGCAAATATCTACACAGGTATCTGTAAACATGGAAATATCTACACTGCTATCTTTGTAAAGATTGAAATATCTACACCGCAATCTGTGCAAAGATGGAAATATCTACACCGCTATCTGTGTAAACATCGAAATATCTACACCGCTATCTGTATAAACATGGAAAATCAACACCGCTATCTGTATAAACATGGAAATATCTGCACGCCATCTGTATAAACATGGAAATATCTACAACGCTATCTGTACAAATATTGAAATATCTACAGCGCAATCTGTATAATCATGGAAAATCTACACCGCTATCTGTATAAACATGGAAATATCTACACAGCCATCTGTATAAACATGGAAACATCTACACCGCTGTCTGTATAAATATGGAAATATCTATATCGCTATCTCTATAAACAAGGAAATATCCACACCAGTATCTGTATAAACATGGAAATATCTACACCGCTATCTCTATAAACATAGAAATATCTACATCGCCATCTGTATAAACATGGAAATATCTACACCGCTATCTGTATAAATATGGAAGTATCTACATCGCTATCTGTATAAACATGGATATATCTCCACCGTAATCTGTAAAAACATTGAAATATCTACAATGCTATCTGTGTAAACATGCAAATATCTACCCAGCTATCTGTGTAAAGATGGAAATATCTACACCGCAATCGTTGCAAAGATGGAAATATCTACACCGATACCTCTGTAAACATGGAAATATCTACACCGCTATCTGTAAAACATGGAAAACCTACACCGCTATCTGTGTAAACATGGAAATAACTACACGGCCATCTGCATAAACATGGAAATATCTACACCGCTATATGTACAAATAAGGAAATATCTACATCACAATCTCTATAAACATGGAAATATCTACAATACCATCTGTATAAGCATGGAAATATCTACACCGCAATCTGTATAAACTTGGAAATATATACATCGCTATCTGTATAAACATGGAAATATATCCACCGCTATCTGTATAAACATGGAAATATCTACAACGCTATCAGTGTAAACATGCAAATATTTACACAGCTATCTCTGTAAACATGGAAATATCTACAGCGATATGTGTGTAAAGATGGAAATATCTACACCGCAATCTGTGCAAAAATGGAAATATCTACACAGCCATCTGTATAAATATGGAAATATCTACATCACTATCTCTATAAACATGGAAATATCTACACCACTATTTGTATAAACATGGAAATATCTACACCACTATCTCTAGAAACATGGAAATATCTACACTGCCATCTGTATAAACATGGAAATATCTACACCGCTATCTGCATAAACATGGAAATATCTACATCACTGTCTGTATAAACATGGAAATATCTCCACCACTATCTGTATAAACATGGAAATATCTACAATGCTATTTGTTTAAACATGCAAATATCTACACAGCTATCTGTGTAAAGATGGAAATATTTACACCGCTATCTGTGAAAAGATGGAAATATCTACACCGCAATCTGTGCAATGATGGAAATAACCACACCACGATCTCTGTAAACATGGAAATATCTACACCGCTATCTGTATAAACATGTAAATATCTACACCGCCATCTGTATAAACATGGAAATAACTACACCGCCATCTGTATAAACATGGAAATATCAACACCGTCATCTGCATAAACATGGAAATATCTACACCGCTACCTGTATAAACATGGAAATATCTACACCCCTATCGGTATAAACATGGAAATATCTACACTGCTATCTGTAAAAACATGGAAATAACTACATTGCCATCTGTATAAACATGGAAATGTCTACACAGCCATCTCTATATACATGGAAATATCTACAGCGCCATGTGTACAAACATGGAAATATCTCCACCGCAATCTGTATAAACATGGAAATACCTCCACACATATCTGTATAAACATGGAAATATCTACACCCCTATCTGTATAAACATGGAAATATCTACACTGCTATCTATATAAACATGGAAACATCAACATCGGTATCTGTATAAACATGGAAATATCTACAGCGCTCTCTTTATAAACATGGAAATATCTCCACCGCTATCTGTATAAACATGGAAATATCTACAACGCTATCTCTATAAACATGGAAATATCTTCACCGCCATTTGTAAAAACATGGAAATATCTACACAGTCATCTGTATAAACATGGAAATATCTACACCTCCATCAGTACAAACATGGAAATATCTACAATGACATCTGTATACACATGGAGATATCTACAGAGCCATCAGTATAAACATGGAAATATCTCCACCGCCATCTCTATAAACATGGAAATACCTACACAGCTATCTGTATAAACATGGAAATATCTACACCGCTATCTGTATAAACATGGAAATATCTACATTGCTATCTGCATAAACATGGAAATATCTCCACCGATATCTGTATAAACATGGAAATATCTACATCGCTATCTGTGTAAACATGCAAATATCTACACAGCTATCTGTAAACACGGAAATGCCTACACTGCTATCTGTGTAAAGATGGAAATATCTACACCGCAATGTGCATAAACTTCTAAATAACTACACTGCCATCTGCATAAACATGGAAATAACTACACTGCCATCTCTAGAAACATGGAAATATCTACACCGCCATCTTTAAAAACATGGAAATACCTACACAGACATCTGTATAAACCTGGAAATATCTACACCTCCATCAGTATAAACATGCAAATATCTACAAAGCCATCTGTATACACATGGAAATATCTACAGAGCCATCTGTCTAAACATGGAAATATCTACACCGCTATCTGTATAAACATGGCAATACCTACATCGCTATCTGTATAAACATGTAAATATCTCCACCGCTATCTGTATAAACATGGAAATATCTACAATGATATCTGTGTAAACATGGAAATATCTACACAGCTATGTGTGTAAAGATGGAAATATCTACACGGCAATCGGTGCAAAGATGGAAATATCTACACCGCTATCTCTGTAAACATGGAAATATGTACACCGCTATCTGTATAAACTTGGAAATATCTACACCACCATCTGTATAAACATGTAAATAACTACACCGCCATCTGTATAAACATGGAAATATCTACACCGCCATCTGTATAAACATGGAAATATCTACCCCGCTATCTGTACAAATATGGAAATATCTACACCGCTATTTGTATAAACATGGAAATATCTACACCGCTATCTTTATAAACATGGAAATATCTACATCGCTATCTGTATAAACATGGAAATATGCCCATCGCTATCTTTTTAAATATGGAAATATCTACACCGCTATCTGTATAAACCTGGAAATAGCAACACCGCTATCTGTATAAACGTGGAAATACCTACAGCGCTATCTGTATAAACATGGAAATATCTCCACCGCTATCTGCATAAACATGGAAATAACAACTCCGCCATCTGTATAATCATGGAAATATCCACACCGTTATCTATATAAAACTGGAAATATCTACAGTGCCATTTGTAAAAACAAGGAAAAATCTACACAGTCATCTGTATAAACATGGAAATATCTACACCTCCATCAGTATAAACATGGAAATATCTACACCTCCATCAGTATAAACATGGAAATATCTGCAATGCCATCTGTATATACACGGAAATATCTACAGAGCCATCAGTATAAACCTGGAAATATCTACAACGACATCTCTATAAACATGGAAATACCTACACAGCTATCTGTATAAACATGGAATTATCTACACCGCTCTCTGTATAAACATGGAAATATCTACATCGCTATCTGCATAAATATGGAAATATTTACAACGCTATCTGTGTAAACATGCAAATATCTACACAGCTATCTGTAAACATGGAAATATCTACTCCTCAATATGTGTAAAGATGGAAATATCTACACCGCAATCTGTGCAAAGATGGAAATATCTACACCGCTATCTGTGTAAACATGGAAATATCTACACCACTATCTGCATAAACATGGAAATATCTACACTGCTATGTCTATATACATGGAAATATTTACATCGTCATCTGTATAAACATGGATATATCTACAACGCTATCTGTATAAACATGGAAATATCTCCACAGCTATCTGTATAAACATAGAAATATCTACACCGCTATCTGTATAAACATGGAAATATCTACACTGCCATCTGTATAAACATGGAAATATCTATGAAGCCATCTGTATATACATGGAAATATCTACACCGCAATCGGTATAAACATGGGAATATCTCCACCGCTCTCTGTATAAACATGGAACTATCTCCACAGCTATTTGTATAAACTTGGAAATATCTACACCTCTATGTGTAAAAACATGGAAATATCACAACCGCTATCTGTATAAACATGGAAATATCTACAGCGCTATCTGTATAAACATGGAAATATCTACATCGCTATCTGTAAAACATGGAAATATCTCCGCTGCTGTCTTTATAAACATGGAAATATCTACACCGCTATCTGTATAATTCTGGAAATAATTACACAGATATGTCTTTAAAAACATGGAAATATCTACACCGCCATCTGCATAAACATCTAAATATCCACACCGCCATCTGTACAAACATGGAAATACATACACCGCCATATGTATAAACATGGAAATATCAACCGCCATCTGTATAATCGTGGAAATATGCACACCACTATCTGTATAAAAATGGAAATATCTACACCGCTGTCTGTATAAAAATGGAAATATCTACACCGCCATCTGTAAAAACATGGAAATATCTACACAGTCATCTGTAGAAACAAGGAAATATCTACACCTCCATCAGTATATACCTGGAAATATATACAATGCCATCTGTATAAACATGGAAATATCTACAGAGCCATCAGTGTAAACATGGAATTATCTACACTGCCATCTCTACAAACATGGAAACCATTACACAGCTATCTATATAAACTTGGAAATATCGACACCGCTATCTGTATAAACATGGAAATATCTACACCGCTATCTGTGTAAACATGGAAATATCTACACCGCTATCTGTATAAACATGGAAAATCTACACCGCTATCTGTATAAACATGGAAATATCTTCACGGCCATCTGCATACACATGCAAATATCTAGACCGATATCTGTATAAATTTGGAATTATCTATATCGCTATCTCTATAAGCATGGAAATATCTACACCACTATCTAAATAAACATGGAAATATCTACACCGCTATCTCTATAAACATGGAAATATCTACAACGCCATCTGTATAAACATGGAAATATCTACACCGCTATCTGTATAAACATGTAAATATCTACATCGCTATCTGTACAAACCTGGAAATATCTCCACCGCTATCTGCATAAACATGGAAATATCTACAAAGCTATCTGTGTAAACATGCAAATATCTACACAGCTATCTGTATAAACATGGAAATATCTACACCGATATCTGTGTAAAGATGGAAATATCTACACCGCAGTCTGTGCAAAGATGGAAATATCTACACAGCTATCTGTAAAAACTTGGAAATAACTACATCGCTATCTGTATAAACATGTAAATATCTCCACCGCCATCTGTATATACTTGGAAATATATACAATGCTATCTGTGTAAACATGCAAATATCTGCACAGCTATCTGTGTAATGATGGAAATATGTACACCGCTATCTGTGTAAAGATGGAAATATCTACAACGCAATCTGTGCAAAGATGGAAATATCTACAACGCTATCTCTGTAAACATGGAAATATCTACACCGCTATCAGTATAAATGTGGCAATACCCACACCGCTATCTGTATAAACATGGAAAACCTACACCACTATTTGTATAAACATGGAAATATGAACACCATTATCTGTGTAAACATAGAAATTTCAACATCGCTATCTGTATAAACATGGAAATATCTACATCGCTATCTGTATAAAAATGGAAATATCTACACCGCCATTTGTAAAAACATGGAAATATCTATACAGTCATCTGTATAAACATGGAAATATCTTCACCTCCATGAGTATAAAGATGGAAATATCTACAATGCCATCTGTATACACATGGAAATATCTACAGAGCCATCAGTATAAACATGGAAATATCTATACCGCCATCTCTATAAACCTAAAAATACCTACACAGCTATCTGTATAAAAATGGAAATATCTACACAGCTATCTTTATAAACATGGAAATATCTACACCGCTATCTGTATAAACATGGAATTATATACATTGCTATCTGCATAAACAAGGAAATATCTCCACTGCTATCTGTATGAACATGGAAATATCTACAATGCTATCTGTGTAAACATGCAAATATCTACACAGCTATCTGTAAACACGGAAATGTCTACACCCCTATCTGTGTAAAGATGGAAATATCTACACCCCAATCTGTGCAAAGATGGAAATATGTACACCGCTATCTGTGTAAGCATGGAAATATGTAAACCGCTGTCTGTATGAACATGGAAAATCTACACCGCTATCTGTATAAACAGGGAAATATCTACACGACCATCTGCATAAACTTGGAAATATCTACACCGTTATCTGTATAAATATGGAAATATCTACATCACAATCTCTATAAACATGGAAATATCTACACCACTATCTGTATAAACATGGAAATATCTACACCGCTATGTCTATAAACATGGAAATATCTATACCGCAATCTGTATAAACATGGAAATATCTACACCGCTATCTGTAAACATGGAAATATCTACATCGCTATCTGTATAAACATGGAAATATCTCCACCACTCTCTGTATAAACATGGAAATATCTACACCGCTATCTGTATAAACATGGAAATATCTCCACTGCCATCTGTATAAACATGGAAAAATCTACACAGCCGTCTCTCTATATATGGAAATATCTACACCGCCACCTGTAAACATGGAAATATCTCCACCGCTATCTGTATAAACATGGAAATATCTACACCGCTATCTGTATAAACATGGAAATATCTACACCGCCATTTGCATAAACATCTAAATATATACATAGCCATCTCTATAAACATGGAAATACCTACACCGCCATCAGTATGAACATGGAAATATAAACACCGCCATATGTATAATCATGGAAATATCTACACCGCTATCTGTATTAAAATGGAAATATGGACACGGCCATCTGTAAAAACATGGAAAGAACTACACAGTCATCTGTATGCACATGGAAATATCTACAGAGACATCAGTATACACATGGAAATATCTACACCGCCATCTCTATAAACATGGAAATACCTGCAGAGCTATGTGTATAAACATGTAAATGTCTACACCGCTATCTCTATAAACATGGAGATATCTACACCGCTATATGTATAAACATGGAAATATCTACATTGCTATCTGAATAAACATGGAAATATCTCCACGGCTATCTGTATAAACATGGAAATACCTACAACGCTATCTGTGTAAACATGCAAATATATACAAAGGTATCTGTAAACATGGAAATATCTACACCGCTATCTGAGTAAAGATTCAACTATCTACACCGCAATCTGTGCAAAGATGGAAATATCTACACCGCTATCTGTGTAAACATGGAAATATCTGCACCGCTATCTGTATAAACATGGAAAATCTACACTGCTATCTGTATAAACATGGAAATATCTACACGGCCATCTGCATAAACATGGAAATATCTACACCGCTATCTGTATTAATATGGAAATATCTACATAGCTACCTCTATAAACATGGAAATATCTACACCACTGTCTGTATAAACATAGAAATATCTACACCGCTCTCTGTATAAACATGGAAATATCCACACCGCCATCTGTATAAACATGGAAATATCTACACCGCTATCTGTGTAAACATGCAAATATCTACACAGCTATCTGTGTAAACATGGAAATATCTACACTGATATCTGTGCAAAGATGGAAATATCTACACCGCAGTCTGTGCAAATATGGGAATATCTACACCGCTATCTGTATAAATATGGAAATATCTACAATGCTATCTGTGTAAACTTGCAACTAACTACACAGCTGTGTGTGTAAAGATGGAAATATCTACACCGCTATCTGTGTTAAGATAGAAATATCTACACCGCAATCTGTGCAAAGATGGAAATATCTACACTGCTATCTCTGTAAACATGGAATTATCTACACCGCTATCGTATAAACACGGAAATATCTACACCGCCATCTGTATAAACAAGGAGATATCTACAACGCTATCTGTGTAAACATGCAAATATCTACACAGCTATAAGTAAACATGGAAATGGCTACACCGCTATCTGTGTAAAGATGGAAATATCTACACCGCAATCTGTGCAAAGATGGAAATATCTACACCGCTATCTGTGTAAACATGGAAATATCTACTCCGCTGTCTGTATAAACATGGAAAATCTACACCGCTATCTGTATAAACAGGGAAATATCTACACAGCCATCTGCATAAACTTGGAAATATCTACACCACTATCTGTATAAATATGGAAATATCTACATAGCTATCTCTATAAACATAGAAATATCTACACCACTATCTGTATAAACATGGAAATATCTACACCGCTATGTCTATAAACATGGAAATATCTACACAGTCATCTGTATAAACATAAAAATATCTCCACAGCTATCAGTATGAACATGGAAATATCTCCACCGATATCTGTATAAACATGGAAATATCAACAGCAGTATCTGTATAAACACAGAAGTATCTACAGCGCTATCTGTATAAATATGGAAATATCTACATCGCTATCTCTATAAACATGGAAATATTTCCACCGCTATCTGTATAAACATGGAAATATCTACACCATTATCTGTATAAGCCTGGAAATAACTACACCGCTATCTCAACAAACATGGAAATATCTACACCGCCGTCTGCATAAACATCTAAATATCTACAAAGCCATCTGTATAAACATGGAAATACCTACACCGCCCTCTGAATAAACATGGAAATATCCACACCACTATCTGTATAAACATGGAAATATCTACACCGCAATCTCTATAAACACAGAAATATCTACACCGCCATCTGTATAAACATGGAAATATCTACAGTGCCATCTGTATACACATGGAAATATCTACAGAGCCATCTGTATAACCATGGAAATATCTACTCCGCTATCTGTATAAACATGGAAATATCTACATCGCTATCTGTATTAACATGGAAATATCTCCACCGCTATCTGTATAAACATGGAAATATCTACACTGCCATCTGTATAAACATGGAAATATTTACACAGCCATCTCTTTATACTTGGGAATATCTACACCGCAATCTGTATAAACATGGAAATATCTATATCGGTATCGGTATAAACATGGAAATATCTACAACGCTATCTGCATGAACATGGAAAGATCTACACCGCCATCTGTATATACATGGAAATATCTACACCGCCATCTGTATAAACATGGAAATATCTACACTGCTATCTGTATAAACAAGGAAATATCTACAACTCTGTCTCTATAAACATGGAAATATCTACAACACTATCTGTTTAAACATGGAAATATCTACACCACTATGGAAATATCTACACCACCAACTGTATAAACATGGAAATATCTACACAGTCATCTGTATAAACATGGAAATAGCTATACCATCATCTGTATAAACATGGAAATAACTTCACTGCCATCTGTGTAAGCATGGAAATATCTACACCGCTATCTGTACAAATATGGATATATCTACATCGCTATCTCCATAAACATGGAAATATATTCACCGCTATCTGTATAAAGATGGAAATATCTACATCACTATCTCCATAAACATGGAAATATCTTCACCGCTATCTGTATATACATGGAAATATCTTCACCGCTATCTTTATAAACATGTAAACATCTACACCGCCATCTTTATAAACATGGAAATATCTACACCGCTATCTGTATAAACATGGAAATATCTACATCGCTATCTAAATAAACATGGAAATATCTCAACCGCTATCTGTAGAAACATAGAAATATCTACAGTGATATCTCTGTAAACATGCAAATATGTACACAGCTATCTGTTTAAAGATGGAAATATCTACACCGCTATCTGTGCAAAGATGGAAATATCTACACCGCTATCTCTGTAAACATGGAAATATCTACACCGCTATCTGTATAAACATGGAAACATCTACACCGCCATCTGTATAAACATGGAAATATCTACAACGCCATCAGTATAAACATGGAAATATCTACACCACCGTCTGTATGAACATGGAAATATCTGCACTGCTATCTGTATAAAAATGGAAATATCTACACGGCTATCTGTATAAACATGGAAATATCTACACCGCTATCTGTATAAACATGGAAATATCTACTCCGCTATCTGTATAAACATTGAAATATCTACACTGCCATCTGTATAAATATGGAAATAAATAAACAGCCATCTCTATATACATGGAAATATCTATACCGTCATCTGTATAAACATGGAAATATCTCCACCGCTATCTGTATAAACATGGAAATATCAACCCCGCTATCTGTATAAACATGGAAATATCTACAGCGCTATCTGCATAAACATTGAAATATCTACATCGCTATCTATATAAACATGGAAATATCTCCACGGCTATCTGTATAAACATGGAGGTATCTACACCGCTATCTCTATAGACCTGGAAATAGCTACATCACTATCACTATAAACATGGAAATATCTACACCGCCATCTGAATAAACATCTAAATATCTACACCGCCATCTGTATATACACGGAAATACCTACACCGCCATCTGTATAAACACGGAAATATCAACACCGCCATCTGTATAATCATGGAAATATCCATACCGCTATGTTTATAATAATGGAAATATCTACACCGCCATGTGTAAAAACACGGAAATACCTACAAAGTCATCTGTATAAACATGGAAATATCTACACCTCCCTCACTATAAGCATGGAAATATCTACACCACCATCTCTATAAACATGGAAATACCTACACAGCTATCTGTATAAACATGGAAATAACTACACCGCTATCTGTATAAACATGGAAATATCTACCCCGCTATCTGTATAAACAAGGAAATATCTACACCGCCATCATTATAAACATGGAAATATCTCCACTGCTATCTGTATAAACATGGAAATATCAACACCGCCATCAGTATAATCATGGAAATATAAACACCGCTATCTGTATAAAAATGAAAATATCTACACTGCCATCTGTAAACACATGGAAATATCTACACAGTCATCTGTATAAACATGGAAATATCTACACCTCCATCACTATAAACATTTAAATATCTACAATGCCATCTGTATACACCTGGAAATATCTATAGAGCCATCAGTATAAACATGGAAATATCTACACCGCCATTTCTATAAACATGGAAATACTTACACAGCTATCTGTATAAGCATGGAAATATCTACACTGCTATCTGTATAAACATGGAAATATCTACACCGCTATCTGTATAAAATTGGAAATATTTACATCGCTATGTGCATAAACATGGAATTATCTCCACGACTATGTGAATAAACATGGAAATGTCTACAACGCTATCTGGGTAAACATGCAAATATCTACACAGCTATCTGTAAACATGGAAATAACTACGCCGCTATCTGTGTAAAGGTGGAAATATCTACACCGCAATCTGTGCAAGCATGGAAATATCTACACTTCAATATGTGTAAACATGGATACATCTACACCGCTATCTGTATAAACATGTAAAATCTACACCGCTATCTGCATAAACATGGAAATATCTACATGGCCATGTGCATAAACATGGAAATATCTACACCGCTATCTGTATAAATATTGAAATATCTACATCGCTATCTCTATAAACATGGAAATATCTAAACCACTATCAGTATATACATGGAAATATCTACACCGCTATGTCTATAAACATGGAAATATTTACACCGCCATCTGTATATACGCGGAAATATCTACACCGCTATCTGTATAAACATGGAAATATCTACACCGCTATCTGTATAAACATGGAAATGTCTACACTACCATCCGTATAAACATGGAAATATCTACACAGCCATCTCTATATACATGGAAATATCTACAGCGCCATCTGTATAAACATGGAAATATCTCCACCGCTATCTGTATAAACATGGAAATATCTCCACCGCTATGTGTTGAAAGATGGAAATATCTACATCGCTATCTGTAAAAACATGGAACTATCAACACTGCCATCTGTATAATCATGGAAATATCCACACCACTATCTGTATAGACATGGAAATATCTCCACCGCTATCTGTATAAACATGGAAATATCTACACAGCTATCTTTAAAAACATGGAAATATCAACACCGCTATCAGTATAAAGATGGGAATATCTACAGCGCTTTCTGTAGAAACATGAAAATATCTACATCGCTATCTGTATAAACATGGAAATATCTCCACCGCTATCTGTATAAACATGCAAATATCTACACCGCTATCTTTATAAACCAGGGCATAACTACAACGCTATCTCTATAAACATGGAAATATCTACACCGCCATCTGCATAAACATCTAAATATCTACACCGCCATCTGTGTAAACATGGAAATACCTACACCGACATCTGTATAAACATGGAAATATCAACACCGCCACCTGTATAATCTTGGAAATATCCACACCGCTGTCTGTATAAACATGGAAATATCTACACCGCCATCTGTAAAAACATGGAAATATCTACACTACCATCTGTATAAACATGGAAATATCTACAAAGCCATCTCTATATACATGGAAATATCTACACCGACATCTGTATAAACATGGAAATATCTCCACCGCTATCTGTATAAACATGGAAATGTCAACACTGCCGTCTGCATACAGATGGAAATATCTACACCGCGAGCTGTATTAACATGGAAATATCTACAATGCTATCTGTATAAACATGGAAGTACCAACACCACTATCTGTAGAAACATGGAAATATTTTCAACGCTATCTGTATAAACATGGAAATAACTGCAATGCTATCTCTATAAACATGGAAATATCTACACCACAATCTCTATAAACATGGAAATATCTACACCACCATCTCTATAAACATGGAAATATCTACACTGCCTTCTGTATAGACATGCAAACATCTACTCAGCCATGAGTGTAAACATGGAAATATCTATACAGCTATCTCTATAAAAATAGAAATACCTACACCGCAATCTCTATAAACATGGAAATATCTAAACAGCCATCTCTATAAACATGGAAATATCTACACCGCCATCTCTATGAACATGAAATTATCTACACCGCCATCTCCATAAACATGGAACTCTCTACACTGCGATCTGTATAAACATGGAAATATCTACACCGCTCTCTGTTCAAACATGGAAATATCTACACTGCCTTCGGTATAAACATGGAAATATCTACATCGCAAGCTGTATAAACATGCAAATATCTACACAGCTGTCTATGTAAACATGGAAATATTTACACCGATATGTGTGTAAAGTTGGAAATATCTACACCGCAATCTCTGCAAAGATGGAAATACCTACACCGCTATCTGTATAAATATGGAAATATCTACATCACTATCTCTATAAACATGGAAATATCTACACCACTATCTGTATAAACATGGAAATATCTACACCACTATCTCTAGAAACATGGAAATATCAACACCGCCATCTGTATAAACTTGGAAATATCTACACCGATATCTGTATAAATATGGAAATATCTGCATGGCTAACTCTTTATACATGGAAATATCCACACCACTATCTGTATAAACATGGAAATATCTACACCGATATCTCTATAAACATAGAAATATCTACACCGCCATCTGTATAAACATGGAAATATCTACACTGCCATCTGAATAAACATGGAAATATCTACACCGCTATCTGTATAAACATGGAAATATCTACATTGCTATCTGTATAAACATGGAAATATCTACAATGATAACTGTGTAGACATGCAAATATCTACACAGCTATCTGTGTAAAGACGGAAATATCTACACCGCTATCTGTGTAAAGATGGAAATATATACAACGCAATCTGTATAAACTTGGAAATAGCTACAACGCCATCTGTATAAACATGAAAATAACTACACTGCCATCTGTATAAACATGGAAATATATACTCCGCCATCTGTACAAGCATGGAAATATCTAAACCGCTATCAGTGTAAATATGGAAATATCTACACCACTGTCTGCATAAACATGGAAATATCTATACCGCTATCTGTATGAACATGGAAATATCTACACAGCCATCTGTATAAACATGAAAATATCTACAAAGCCATCTCTATAAACATGGAAATATCTACACCGCCATCTGTAGAAACATGGAAACCTCTCCACCGCTATCTGTATAAACATGGAAATATCTACACCGACATCTGTATAAACATGGAAATATCTACACCGACATCTGTATAAACATGGAAATATCTGCATCGCTATCTGTATAAACGTGGAAATATCACCACCGCAATCTGTATAAACATGGAAATATCTACACCGCAATCTGTATAAACCTGGAAATAACTACACCGCATTCTGTTTAAACATAGAAATATCTACACCGCCATTTGCATAAACATCTAGATATCTACAGTGCCATATGTATAAACATGGAAATACCAACACCGCCATCTGTATAAACATGGAAATATTAACACCGCCATCTGTATAATCATGGAAATATCCACACCGTTATCTGTATAAAAATGGAAATATCTACACCGCCAAGTGTAAAAACATGGAAATATCAACCCAGTCGTCTGTATAAACATGGAAATATCTACACCTTCATCAGTATAAACATGGAAAAACCTACAATGACATTTGTATACTCATGGAAATATCTACAGAGCCATCAGTATAAACATGGAAATATCTAGACTGCTATCTGTATAAACATGGAAATATCTATCCCGCTATCTGAATAAACATTTAAATATCTACATCGCTGTCTGCATAAACATGGAAATATCTCCACCGCTATCTGTATGAACATGGATATGTTTATAATGCTATCTGTGTAACCATGCAAATATCTACACAGGTATCTGTAAACATGGAAATATCTACACTGCTATCTTTGTAAAGATTGAAATATCTACACCGCAATCTGTGCAAAGATGGAAATATCTACACCGCTATCTGTGTAAACATGGAAATATCTACACCGCTATCTGTATAAACATGGAAAATCAACACCGCTATCTGTATAAACATGGAAATATCTGCACCGCCATCTGTATAAACATGGAAATATCTACAACGCTATCTGTACAAATATTGAAATATCTACAGCGCAATCTGTATAATCATGGAAAATCTACACCGCTATCTGTATAAACATGGAAATATCTACACAGCCATCTGTATAAACATGGAAACATCTACACCGCTGTCTGTATAAATATGGAAAAATCTATATCGCTATCTCTATAAACAAGGAAATATCCACACCAGTATCTGTATAAACATGGAAATATCTACACCGCTATCTCTGTAAACATAGAAATATCTACATCGCCATCTGTATAAACATGGAAATATCTACACCGCTATCTGTATAAATATGGAAGTATCTACATCGCTATCTGTATAAACATGGATATATCTCCACCGTAATCTGTAAAAACATTGAAATATCTACAATGCTATCTGTGTAAACATGCAAATATCTACCCAGCTATCTGTGTAAAGATGGAAATATCTACACCGCAATCGTTGCAAAGATGGAAATATCTACACCGATACCTCTGTAAACATGGAAATATCTACACCGCTATCTGTAAAACATGGAAAACCTACACCGCTATCTGTGTAAACATGGAAATAACTACACGGCCATCTGCATAAACATGGAAATATCTACACCGCTATATGTACAAATAAGGAAATATCTACATCACAATCTCTATAAACATGGAAATATCTACAATACCATCTGTATAAGCATGGAAATATCTACACCGCAATCTGTATAAACATGGAAATATATACATCGCTATCTGTATAAACATGGAAATATATCCACCGCTATCTGTATAAACATGGAAATATCTACAACGCTATCAGTGTAAACATGCAAATATTTACACAGCTATCTCTGTAAACATGGAAATATCTACAGCGATATGTGTGTAAAGTTGGAAATATCTACACCGCAATCTGTGCAAAAATGGAAATATCTACACAGCCATCTGTATAAATATGGAAATATCTACATCACTATCTCTATAAACATGGAAATATCTACACCACTATTTGTATAAACATGGAAATATCTACACCACTATCTCTAGAAACATGGAAATATCTACACTGCCATCTGTATAAACATGGAAATATCTACACCGCTATCTGCATAAACATGGAAATATCTACATCACTGTCTGTATAAACATGGAAATATCTCCACCACTATCTGTATAAACATGGAAATATCTACAATGCTATTTGCTTAAACATGCAAATATCTACACAGCTATCTGTGTAAAGATGGAAATATTTACACCGCTATCTGTGAAAAGATGGAAATATCTACACCGCAATCTGTGCAATGATGGAAATAACCACACCACGATCTCTGTAAACATGGACATATCTACACCGCTATCTGTATAAACATGTAAATATCTACACCGCCATCTGTATAAACATGGAAATAACTACACCGCCATCTGTATAAACATGGAAATATCAACACCGTCATCTGCATAAACATGGAAATATCTACACCGCTACCTGTATAAACATGGAAATATCTACACCCCTATCGGTATAAACATGGAAATATCTACACTGCTATCTGTAAAAACATGGAAATAACTACATTGCCATCTGTATAAACATGGAAATGTCTACACAGCCATCTCTATATACATGGAAATATCTACAGCGCCATGTGTACAAACATGGAAATATCTCCACCGCAATCTGTATAAACATGGAAATACCTCCACACATATCTGTATAAACATGGAAATATCTACACCCCTATCTGTATAAACATGGAAATATCTACACTGCTATCTATATAAACATGGAAACATCAACATCGGTATCTGTATAAACATGGAAATATCTACAGCGCTCTCTTTATAAACATGGAAATATCTCCACCGCTATCTGTATAAACATGGAAATATCTACAACGCTATCTCTATAAACATGGAAATATCTTCACCGCCATTTGTAAAAACATGGAAATATCTACACAGTCATCTGTATAAACATGGAAATATCTACACCTCCATCAGTACAAACATGGAAATATCTACAATGACATCTGTATACACATGGAGATATCTACAGAGCCATCAGTATAAACATGGAAATATCTCCACCGCCATCTCTATAAACATGGAAATACCTACACAGCTATCTGTATAAACATGGAAATATCTACACCGCTATCTGTATAAACATGGAAATATCTACATTGCTATCTGCATAAACATGGAAATATCTCCACCGATATCTGTATAAACATGGAAATATCTACATCGCTATCTGTGTAAACATGCAAATATCTACACAGCTATCTGTAAACACGGAAATGCCTACACTGCTATCTGTGTAAAGATGGAAATATCTACACCGCAATGTGCATAAACTTCTAAATAACTACACTGCCATCTGCATAAACATGGAAATAACTACACTGCCATCTCTAGAAACATGGAAATATCTACACCGCCATCTTTAAAAACATGGAAATATCTACACAGACATCTGTATAAACCTGGAAATATCTACACCTCCATCAGTATAAACATGCAAATATCTACAAAGCCATCTGTATACACATGGAAATATCTACAGAGCCATCTGTCTAAACATGGAAATATCTACACCGCTATCTGTATAAACATGGCAATACCTACATCGCTATCTGTATAAACATGTAAATATCTCCACCGCTATCTGTATAAACATGGAAATATCTACAATGATATCTGTGTAAACATGGAAATATCTACACAGCTATGTGTGTAAAGATGGAAATAACTACACGGCAATCGGTGCAAAGATGGAAATATCTACACCGCTATCTCTGTAAACATGGAAATATGTACACCGCTATCTGTATAAACTTGGAAATATCTACACCACCATCTGTATAAACATGTAAATAACTACACCGCCATCTGTATAAACATGGAAATATCTACACCGCCATCTGTATAAACATGGAAATATCTACCCCGCTATCTGTACAAATATGGAAATATCTACACAGCTATTTGTATAAACATGGAAATATCTACACCGCTATCTTTATAAACATGGAAATATCTACATCGCTATCTGTATAAACATGGAAATATGCCCATCGCTATCTTTTTAAATATGGAAATATCTACACCGCTATCTGTATAAACCTGGAAATAGCAACACCTCTATCTCTATAAACGTGGAAATACCTACAGCGCTATCTGTATAAACATGGAAATATCTCCACCGCTATCTGCATAAACATGGAAATAACAACTCCGCCATCTGTATAATCATGGAAATATCCACACCGTTATCTATATAAAACTGGAAATATCTACAGTGCCATTTGTAAAAACAAGGAAATATCTACACAGTCATCTGTATAAACATGGAAATATCTACACCTCCATCAGTATAAACATGGAAATATCTACACCTCCATCAGTATAAACATGGAAATATCTGCAATGCCATCTGTATATACACGGAAATATCTACAGAGCCATCAGTATAAACCTGGAAATATCTACAACGACATCTCTATAAACATGGAAATACCTACACAGCTATCTGTATAAACATGGAATTATCTACACCGCTCTCTGTATAAACATGGAAATATCTACATCGCTATCTGCATAAATATGGAAATATTTACAACGCTATCTGTGTAAACATGCAAATATCTACACAGCTATCTGTAAACATGGAAATATCTACTCCTCAATATGTGTAAAGATGGAAATATCTACACCGCAATCTGTGCAAAGATGGAAATATCTACACCGCTATCTGTGTAAACATGGAAATATCTACACCACTATCTGCATAAACATGGAAATATCTACACTGCTATGTCTATATACATGGAAATATTTACATCGTCATCTGTATAAACATGGATATATCTACAACGCTATCTGTATAAACATGGAAATATCTCCACAGCTATCTGTATAAACATAGAAATATCTACACCGCTATCTGTATAAACATGGAAATATCTACACTGCCATCTGTATAAACATGGAAATATCTATGAAGCCATCTGTATATACATGGAAATATCTACACCGCAATCGGTATAAACATGGGAATATCTCCACCGCTCTCTGTATAAACATGGAACTATCTCCACAGCTATTTGTATAAACTTGGAAATATCTACACCTCTATGTGTAAAAACATGGAAATATCACAACCGCTATCTGTATAAACATGGAAATATCTACAGCGCTATCTGTATAAACATGGAAATATCTACATCGCTATCTGTAAAACATGGAAATATCTCCGCTGCTGTCTTTATAAACATGGAAATATCTACACCGCTATCTGTATAATTCTGGAAATAATTACACAGATATGTCTTTAAAAACATGGAAATATCTACACCGCCATCTGCATAAACATCTAAATATCCACACCGCCATCTGTACAAACATGGAAATACATACACCGCCATATGTATAAAAATGGAAATATCAACACCGCCATCTGTATAATCGTGGAAATATGCACACCACTATCTGTATAAAAATGGAAATATCTACACCGCTGTCTGTATAAAAATGGAAATATCTACACCGCCATCTGTAAAAACATGGAAATATCTACACAGTCATCTGTAGAAACAAGGAAATATCTACACCTCCATCAGTATATACCTGGAAATACCTACAATGCCATCTCTATAAACATGGAAATATCTACAGAGCCATCAGTGTAAACATGGAATTATCTACACTGCCATCTCTACAAACATGGAAACCATTACACATCTATCTATATAAACTTGGAAATATCGACACCGCTATCTGTATAAACATGGAAATATCTACACCGCTATCTGTGTAAACATGGAAATATCTACACCGCTATCTGTATAAACATGGAAAATCTACACCGCTATCTGTATAAACATGGAAATATCTTCGCGGCCATCTGCATACACATGCAAATATCTAGACCGATATCTGTATAAATATGGAAATATCTATATCGCTATCTCTATAAGCATGGAAATATCTACACCACTATCTAAATAAACATGGAAATATCTACACCGCTATCTCTATAAACATGGAAATATCTACAACGCCATCTGTATAAACATGGAAATATCTACACCGCTATCTGTATAAACATGTAAATATCTACATCGCTATCTGTACAAACCTGGAAATATCTCCACCGCTATCTGCATAAACATGGAAATATCTACAAAGCTATCTGTGTAAACATGCAAATATCTACACAGCTATCTGTATAAACATGGAAATATCTACACCGATATCTGTGTAAAGATGGAAATATCTACACCGCAGTCTGTGCAAAGATGGAAATATCTACACAGCTATCTGTAAAAACATGGAAATAACTACATCGCTATCTGTATAAACATGTAAATATCTCCACCGCTATCTGTATATACTTGGAAATATATACAATGCTATCTGTGTAAACATGCAAATATCTGCACAGCTATCTGTGTAAAGATGGAAATATGTACACCGCTATCTGTGTAAAGATGGAAATATCTACAACGCAATCTGTGCAAAGATGGAAATATCTACAACGCTATCTCTGTAAACATGGAAATATCTACACCGCTATCGGTATAAATGTGGCAATACCCACACCGCTATCTGTATAAACATGGAAAACCTACACCGCTATTTGTATAAACATGGAAATATGAACACCGTTATCTGTATAAACATAGAAATTTCAACATCGCTATCTGTATAAACATGGAAATATCTACATCGCTATCTGTATAAAAATGGAAATATCTACACCGCCATTTGTAAAAACATGGAAATATCTATACAGTCATCTGTATAAACATGGAAATATCTTCACCTCCATGAGTATAAAGATGGAAATATCTACAATGCCATCTGTATACACATGGAAATATCTACAGAGCCGTCAGTATAAACATGGAAATATCTATACCGCCATCTCTATAAACCTAAAAATACCTACACAGCTATCTGTATAAAAATGGAAATATCTACACAGCTATCTGTATAAACATGGAAATATCTACACCGCTATCTGTATAAACATGGAATTATATACATTGCTATCTGCATAAACAAGGAAATATCTCCACTGCTATCTGTATAAACATGGAAATAGCTACAATGCTATCTGTGTAAACATGCAAATATCTACACAGGTATCTGTAAACATGGAAATGTCTACACCCCTATCTGTGTAAAGATGGAAATATCTACACCCCAATCTGTGCAAAGATGGAAATATGTACACCGCTATCTGTGTAAGCATGGAAATATGTAAACCGCTGTCTGTATGAACATGGAAAATCTACACCGCTATCTGTATAAACAGGGAAATATCTACACGGCCATCTGCATAAACTTGGAAATATCTACACCGCTATCTGTATAAATATGGAAATATCTACATCACAATCTCTATAAACATGGAAATATCTACACCACTATCTGTATAAACATGGAAATATCTACACCGCTATGTCTATAAACATGGAAATATCTATACCGCAATCTGTATAAACATGGAAATATGTACACCGCTATCTGTAAACATGGAAATATCTACATCGCTATCTGTATAAACATGGAAATATCTCCACCACTCTCTGTATAAACATCGAAATATCTACACCGCTATCTGTATAAACATGGAAATATCTCCACTGCCATCTGTATAAACATGGAAAAATCTACACAGCCGTCTCTATATATATGGAAATATCTACACCGCCACCTGTAAACATGGAAATATCTCCACCGCTATCTGTATAAACATGGAAATATCTACACCGCTATCTGTATAAACATGGAAATATCTACACCGCTATCTGTATAAAGATGGAAATATCAACACCGTTATCTGTGTAAACATGGAAATATCTACAACGCCATTTGCATAAACATCTAAATATATACATAGCCATCTCTATAAACATGGAAATACCTACACCGCCATCAGTATGAACATGGAAATATAAACACCGCCATATGTATAATCATGGAAATATCTACACCGCTATCTGTATTAAAATGGAAATATGGACACGGCCATCTGTAAAAACATGGAAAGAACTACACAGTCATCTGTATACACATGGAAATATCTACAGAGACATCAGTATACACATGGAAATATCTACACCGCCATCTCTATAAACATGGAAATACCTGCAGAGCTATGTGTATAAACATGTAAATGTCTACACCGCTATCTCTATAAACATGGAGATATCTACACCGCTATATGTATAAACATGGAAATATCTACATTGCTATCTGAATAAACATGGAAATATCTCCACGGCTATCTGTATAAACATGGAAATACCTACAACGCTATCTGTGTAAACATGCAAATATATACAAAGGTATCTGTAAACATGGAAATATCTACACCGCTATCTGAGTAAAGATTCAACTATCTACACCGCAATCTGTGCAAAGATGGAAATATCTACACCGCTATCTGTGTAAACATGGAAATATCTGCACCGCTATCTGTATAAACATGGAAAATCTACACTGCTATCTGTATAAACATGGAAATATCTACACGGCCATCTGCATAAACATGGAAATATCTACACCGCTATCTGTATTAATATGGAAATATCTACATAGCTACCTCTATAAACATGGAAATATCTACACCACTGTCTGTATAAACATAGAAATATCTACACCGCTCTCTGTATAAACATGGAAATATCCACACCGCCATCTGTATAAACATGGAAATATCTACACCGCTATCTGTGTAAACATGCAAATATCTACACAGCTATCTGTGTAAACATGGAAATATCTACACTGATATCTGTGCAAAGATGGAAATATCTACACCGCAGTCTGTGCAAATATGGGAATATCTACACCGCTATCTGTATAAATATGGAAATATCTACAATGCTATCTGTGTAAACTTGCAACTAACTACACAGCTGTGTGTGTAAAGATGGAAATATCTACACCGCTATCTGTGTTAAGATAGAAATATCTACACCGCAATCTGTGCAAAGATGGAAATATCTACACCGCTATCTCTGTAAACATGGAATTATCTACACCGCTATCGTATAAACACGGAAATATCTACACCGCCATCTGTATAAACAAGGAGATATCTACAACGCTATCTGTGTGAACATGCAAATATCTACACAGCTATCAGTAAACATGGAAATGGCTACACCGCTATCTGTGTAAAGATGGAAATATCTACACCGCAATCTGTGCAAAGATGGAAATATCTACACCGCTATCTGTGTAAACATGGAAATATCTACTCCGCTGTCTGTATAAACATGGAAAATCTACACCGCTATCTGTATAAACAGGGAAATATCTACACAGCCATCTGCATAAACTTGGAAATATCTACACCGCTATCTGTATAAATATGGAAATATCTACATTGCTATCTCTATAAACATAGAAATATCTACACCACTATCTGTATAAACATGGAAATATCTACACCGCTATGTCTATAAACATGGAAATATCTACACAGTCATCTGTATAAACATAAAAATATCTCCACAGCTATCAGTATGAACATGGAAATATCTCCACCGATATCTTTATAAACATGGAAATATCAACAGCACTATCTGTATAAACACAGAAATATCTACAGCGCTATGTGTATAAATATGGAAATATCTACATCGCTATCTCTATAAACATGGAAATATTTCCACCGCTATCTGTATAAACATGGAAATATCTACACCATTATCTGTATAAGCCTGGAAATAACTACACCGCTATCTCAACAAACATGGAAATATCTACACCGCCGACTGCATAAACATCTAAATATCTACAAAGCCATCTGTATAAACATGGAAATACCTACACCGCCGTCTGAATAAACATGGAAATATCCACACCACTATCTGTATAAACATGGAAATATCTACACCGCAATCTCTATAAACACAGAAATATCTACACCGCCATCTGTATAAACATGGAAATATCTACAGTGCCATCTGTATACACATGGAAATATCTACAGAGCCATCTGTATAACCATGGAAATATCTACTCCGCTATCTGTATAAACATGGAAATATCTACATCGCTATCTGTATTAACATGGAAATATCTCCACCGCTATCTGTATAAACATGGAAATATCTACACTGCCATCTGTATAAACATGGAAATATTTACACAGCCATCTCTTTATACCTGGGAATATCTACACCGCAATCTGTATAAACATGGAAATATCTATATCGGTATCGGTATAAACATGGAAATATCTACAACGCTATCTGCATGAACATGGAAAGATCTACACCGCCATCTGTATATACATGGAAATATCTACACCGCCATCTGTATAAACATGGAAATATCTACACTGCTATCTGTATAAATAAGGAAATATCTACAACTCTGTCTCTATAAACATGGAAATATCTACAACACTATCTGTTTAAACATGGAAATATCTACACCACTATGGAAATATCTACACCGCCATCTGTATAAACATGGAAATATCTACACAGTCATCTGTATAAACATGGAAATAGCTATACCATCATCTGTATAAACATGGAAATAACTTCACTGCCATCTGTGTAAGCACGGAAATATCTACACCGCTATCTGTATAAATATGGAAATATCTACATCGCTATCTCCATAAACATGGAAATATATTCACCGCTATCTGTATAAAGATGGAAATATCTACATCACTATCTCCATAAACTTGGAAATATCTTCACCGCTATCTGTATATACATGGAAATATCTTCACCGCTATCTTTATAAACATGTAAACATCTACACCGCCATCTTTATAAACATGGAAATATCTACACCGCTATCTGTATAAACATGGAAATATCTACATCGCTATCTAAATAAACATGGAAATATCTCAACCGCTATCTGTAGAAACATGGAAATATCTACAGTGATATCTCTGAAAACATGCAAATATGTACACAGCTATCTGTTTAAAGATGGAAATATCTACACCGCTATCTGTGCAAAGATGGAAATATCTACACCGCTATCTCTGTAAACATGGAAATATCTACACCGCTATCTGTATAAACATGGAAACATCTACACCGCCATCTGTATAAACATGGAAATATCTACAACGCCATCAGTATAAACATGGAAATATCTACACCGCCATCTGTATGAACATGGAAATATCTGCACTGCTATCTGTATAAAAATGGAAATATCTACACGGCTATCTGTATAAACATGGAAATATCTACACCGCTATCTGTATAAACATGGAAATATCTACTCCGCTATCTGTATAAACATTGAAATATCTACACTGCCATCTGTATAAATATGGAAATAAATAAACAGCCATCTCTATATACATGGAAATATCTATACCGTCATCTGTATAAACATGGAAATATCTCCACCGCTATCTGTATAAACATGGAAATATCAACCCCGCTATCTGTATAAACATGGAAATATCTACAGCGCTATCTGTATAAACATTGAAATATCTACATCGCTATCTATATAAACATGGAAATATCTCCACGGCTATCTGTATAAACATGGAGGTATCTACACCGCTATCTCTATAGACCTGGAAATAGCTACATCACTATCACTATAAACATGGAAATATCTACACCGCCATCTGTATAAACATGGAAATACCTACACCGCCATCTGCATAAACATGGAAATATCAACACCGCCATCTGTATAATCATGGATATATCCATACCGCTATGTTTATAATAATGGAAATATCTACACCGCCATGTGTAAAAACATGGAAATACCTAAAAAGTCATCTGTATAAACATGGAAATATCTACACCTCCCTCACTATAAACATGGAAATATCTGCACCACCGTCTCTATAAACATGGAAATACCTACACAGCTATCTGTATAAACATGGAAATAACTACACCGCTATCTGTATAAACATGGAAATATCTACACCGCTATCTGTATAAACATGGAAATATCTACACCGCCATCATTATAAACATGGAAATATCTCCACTGCTATCTGTATAAACATGGAAATATCAACACCGCCATCAGTATAATCATGGAAATATAAACACCGCTATCTGTATAAAAATGAATGTATCTACACTGCCATCTGTAAAAACATGGAAATACCTGCACAGTCATCTTTATAAATATGGAAATATCTACACCTCCATCACTATAATTATTCAAATATCTACAATGCCATCTGTATACACCTGGAAATAACTATAGAGCCATGAGTATAAACATGGAAATATCTACACCGCCATTTCTATAAACATGGAAATACTTACACAGCTATCTGTATAAACATGGAAATATCTACACTGCTATCTGTATAAACATGGAAATATCTACACCGCTATCTGTATAAACATAGAAATATCTACAACGCAATCTGTGTAAACATGCAAATATCTACACAGCTATCTGTAAACAGGGAAATATCTACACCGCAATGTAAGCAAAGATGGAAATATCTACACCGCTATCTGTGTAAACATGGCAATATCTACACCGCTATCGGTATAAATACGGAAAATCTACACCGCCATCTGTATAAACATGGAAATATGTACACGGCCATTTCCATAAACATGGAAATATCTACACCGCTATTTGTATAAATATGGAAATATCTACATTGCTATCTCTATAAACATGAAAATATCTACACCACTATCTGTGTAAACATGGAAATATCTACACCGCCATCTCTATAAACATAGAAATATCTACACCGCCATCTGAATAAACATGGAAATAACTACACCGCTATCTATATAAACATGGAAATATCTACATCGCTATCTTTATAAACATGGAAATATCTCCACCGCTATCAGTATAAACATGGAAATATCTTCAATGCTATCTGTGTAAACATGCAAATATCTACACAGCTATCTGTGCAAACATGGAAATATCTACACCGCAATCGGTGCAAAGATGGAAATATCTACACCACTATCTCTGTAAGCATGGAAATATCTACGCCGCTATCTGTATGAATATGGAAATACCTACACCATCATCTGTATAAACATGGAAATAACTACAGCGCCATCTGTATACACATGGAAATATCTACACCGCCATCTGTATAAACATGGAAATAACTCCACCGCTATCTGTACAAATCTGGAAATATCTACACCGCTATCTGTATAAACATGAAAATATCTACACCGCAATCTGTATAAACATGGAAATACCTACACCGCTGTCTGAATAAACATGGAAATATCTACACCGCTATCTGTGTAAAGATGCAAATATCTACACCGCTGTCTGTATAAACATGGAAATACCTACACCGCTATCTGCATAAACATGAAAATATCTACACCGCTATCTGTAGAAATATGGAAATATCTACACCGCTATCTGTACAAACATGGAAATATCTACACTGCTTTCTGTATAAACATGGAAAAAAACAACACCGCTATCTGTATAAACATGGAAATAACTACACTGCCATCTGTATAAACATGGAAATATCTACACAGCCATCTCTATATACATGGAAATATCTACACCGCTATCTGTATAAACATGGAAATATCTACATCGCTATCTGTATGAACATGGAAATACCTCCACCGCTATCTGAATAAACATGGAAACATCTACAATGCTATCTGTGTAAACGTGCAAATATCTACACCGATATCTGTGTAAAGATGGAAATATCTACACCGCAATCTGTGCAAAGATGGAAATATCTACACCGGTGTCTGTATAAATATGGAAATATCTACATTGCTATCTCCATAAACATGGAAATATATTCCCCGCTATCTGTATATATATGGAAATATCTACATCGCTATCTCCATAAACACGGAAATATCTTCACCGCTATCTGTATATACATGGAAATATCTTCACCGCTATCTTTATAAACATGTAAACATCTACACCACCATCTTTATAAACATGGAAATATCTACACCGCTATCTGTATAAACATGGAAATATCTACATCGCTATCTGAATAAACATGGAAATATCTCCACCGCTATCTGTATAAACATGGAAATATCTACAATGATATCTCTGTAAACATGCAAAGATGTACACAGCTATCTGTTTAAAAATGGAAATACCTACACCGCTATCTGTGCAAAGATGGAAATATCTACACCGCTATCTCTGTAAACATGGAAATATCTACACCGCTATCTGTATAAACATGGAAACATCTACACCGCCATCTGTATAAACATGGAAATATCTACAACGCCATCAGTATAAACATGGAAATATCTACACCGCCATCTGTATGAACATGGAAATATCTGCACTGCTATATGTATAAAAATGGAAATATCTACACCGCTATCTGTGTAAACATGGAAATATCTACACCGCTATCTGTATAAACATGGAAATATCTACACCGCTATCTGTATAAACATGGAAATATCTACACTGCCATCTGTATAAATATGGAAATAAATAAACAACCATCTCTATATACATGGAAATATCTATACCGTCATTTGTATAAACATGGAAATATCTCCACCGCTATCTGTATAAACATGGAAATATCAACCCCGCTATCTGTATAAACATGGAAATATCTACATCGCTATCTGTATAAAAATGGAAATATCTACACCGCCATTTGTAAAAACATGGAAATATCTATACAGTCATCTGTATAAACATGGAAATATCTTCACCTCCATGAGTATAAAGATGGAAATATCTACAATGCCATCTGTATACACATGGAAATATCTACAGAGCCGTCAGTATAAACATGGAAATATCTATACCGCCATCTCTATAAACCTAAAAATACCTACACAGCTATCTGTATAAAAATGGAAATATCTACACAGCTATCTGTATAAACATGGAATTATATACATTGCTATCTGCATAAACAAGGAAATATCTCCACTGCTATCTGTATAAACATGGAAATATCTACAATGCTATCTGTGTAAACATGCAAATATCTACACAGCTATCTGTAAACATGGAAATGTCTACACCCCTATCTGTGTAAAGATGGAAATATCTACACCCCAATCTGTGCAAAGATGGAAATATGTACACCGCTATCTGTGTAAGCATGGAAATATGTAAACCGCTGTCTGTATGAACATGGAAAATCTACACCGCTATCTGTATAAACAGGGAAATATCTACACGGCCATCTGCATAAACTTGGAAATATCTACACCGCTATCTGAATAAATATGGAAATATCTACATCACAATCTCTATAAACATGGAAATATCTACACCACTATCTGTATAAACATGGAAATATCTACACCGCTATGTCTATAAACATGGAAATATCTATACCGCAATCTGTATAAACATGGAAATATCTACACCGCTATCTGTAAACATGGAAATATCTACATCGCTATCTGTATAAACATGGAAATATCTCTACCACTCTCTGTATAAACATGGAAATATCTACACCGCTATCTGTATAAACATGGAAATATCTCCACTGCCATCTGTATAAACATGGAAAAATCTACACAGCCGTCTCTCTATATATGGAAATATCTACACCGCCACCTGTAAACATGGAAATATCTCCACCGCTATCTGTATAAACATGGAAATATCTACACCGCTATCTGTATAAACATGGAAATATCTACACCGCTATCTGTATAAAGATGGAAATATCAACACCGTTATCTGTGTAAACATGGAAATATCTACACCGCCATTTGCATAAACATCTAAATATATACATAGCCATCTCTATAAACATGGAAATACCTACACCGCCATCAGTATGAACATGGAAATATAAACACCGCCATATGTATAATCATGGAAATATCTACACCGCTATCTGTATTAAAATGGAAATATGGACACGGCCATCTGTAAAAACATGGAAAGAACTACACAGTCATCTGTATACACATGGAAATATCTACAGAGACATCAGTATACACATGGAAATATCTACACCGCCATCTCTATAAACATGGAAATACCTGCAGAGCTATGTGTATAAACATGTAAATGTCTACACCGCTATCTCTATAAACATGGAGATATCTACACCGCTATATGTATAAACATGGAAATATCTACATTGCTATCTGAATAAACATGGAAATATCTCCACGGCTATCTGTATAAACATGGAAATACCTACAACGCTATCTGTGTAAACATGCAAATATATACAAAGGTATCTGTAAACATGGAAATATCTACACCGCTATCTGAGTAAAGATTCAACTATCTACACCGCAATCTGTGCAAAGATGGAAATATCTACACCGCTATCTGTGTAAACATGGAAACATCTGCACCGCTATCTGTATAAACATGGAAAATCTACACTGCTATCTGTATAAACATGGAAATATCTACACGGCCATCTGCATAAACATGGAAATATCTACACCGCTATCTGTATTAATATGGAAATATCTACATAGCTATCTCTATAAACATGGAAATATCTACACCACTGTCTGTATAAACATAGAAATATCGACACCGCTCTCTGTATAAACATGGAAATATCCACACCGCCATCTGTATAAACATGGAAATATCTACACCGCTATCTGTGTAAACATGCAAATATCTACACAGCTATCTGTGTAAACATGGAAATATCTACACTGATATCTGTGCAAAGATGGAAATATCTACACCGCAGTCTGTGCAAATATGGGAATATCTACACCGCTATCTGTATAAATATGGAAATATCTACAATGCTATCTGTGTAAACTTGCAACTAACTACACAGCTGTGTGTGTAAAGATGGAAATATCTACACCGCTATCTGTGTTAAGATAGAAATATCTACACCGCAATCTGTGCAAAGATGGAAATATCTACACTGCTATCTCTGTAAACATGGAATTATCTACACCGCTATCGTATAAACACGGAAATATCTACACCGCCATCTGTATAAACAAGGAGATATCTACAACGCTATCTGTGTAAACATGCAAATATCTACACAACTATAAGTAAACATGGAAATGGCTACACCGCTATCTGTGTAAAGATGGAAATATCTACACCGCAATCTGTGCAAAGATGGAAATATCTACACCGCTATCTGTGTAAACATGGAAATATCTACTCCGCTGTCTGTATAAACATGGAAAATCTACACCGCTATCTGTATAAACAGGGAAATATCTACACAGCCATCTGCATAAACTTGGAAATATCTACACCACTATCTGTATAAATATGGAAATATCTACATAGCTATCTCTATAAACATAGAAATATCTACACCACTATCTGTATAAACATGGAAATATCTACACCGCTATGTCTATAAACATGGAAATATCTACACAGTCATCTGTATAAACATAAAAATATCTCCACAGCTATCAGTATGAACATGGAAATATCTCCACCGATATCTGTATAAACATGGAAATATCAACAGCAGTATCTGTATAAACACAGAAGTATCTACAGCGCTATCTGTATAAATATGGAAATATCTACATCGCTATCTCTATAAACATGGAAATATTTCCACCGCTATCTGTATAAACATGGAAATATCTACACCATTATCTGTATAAGCCTGGAAATAACTACACCGCTATCTCAACAAACATGGAAATATCTACACCGCCGTCTGCATAAACATCTAAATATCTACAAAGCCATCTGTATAAACATGGAAATACCTACACCGCCCTCTGAATAAACATGGAAATATCCACACCACTATCTGTATAAACATGGAAATATCTACACCGCAATCTCTATAAACACAGAAATATCTACACCGCCATCTGTATAAACATGGAAATATCTACAGTGCCATCTGTATACACATGGAAATATCTACAGAGCCATCTGTATAACCATGGAAATATCTACTCCGCTATCTGTATAAACATGGAAATATCTACATCGCTATCTGTATTAACATGGAAATATCTCCACCGCTATCTGTATAAACATGGAAATATCTACACTGCCATCTGTATAAACATGGAAATATTTACACAGCCATCTCTTTATACTTGGGAATATCTACACCGCAATCTGTATAAACATGGAAATATCTATATCGGTATCGGTATAAACATGGAAATATCTACAACGCTATCTGCATGAACATGGAAAGATCTACACCGCCATCTGTATATACATGGAAATATCTACACCGCCATCTGTATAAACATGGAAATATCTACACTGCTATCTGTATAAATAAGGAAATATCTACAACTCTGTCTCTATAAACATGGAAATATCTACAACACTATCTGTTTAAACATGGAAATATCTACACCACTATGGAAATATCTACACCACCAACTGTATAAACATGGAAATATCTACACAGTCATCTGTATAAACATGGAAATAGCTATACCATCATCTGTATAAACATGGAAATAACTTCACTGCCATCTGTGTAAGCATGGAAATATCTACACCGCTATCTGTACAAATATGGATATATCTACATCGCTATCTCCATAAACATGGAAATATATTCACCGCTATCTGTATAAAGATGGAAATATCTACATCACTATCTCCATAAACATGGAAATATCTTCACCGCTATCTGTATATACATGGAAATATCTTCACCGCTATCTTTATAAACATGTAAACATCTACACCGCCATCTTTATAAACATGGAAATATCTACACCGCTATCTGTATAAACATGGAAATATCTACATCGCTATCTAAATAAACATGGAAATATCTCAACCGCTATCTGTAGAAACATAGAAATATCTACAGTGATATCTCTGTAAACATGCAAATATGTACACAGCTATCTGTTTAAAGATGGAAATATCTACACCGCTATCTGTGCAAAGATGGAAATATCTACACCGCTATCTCTGTAAACATGGAAATATCTACACCGCTATCTGTATAAACATGGAAACATCTACACCGCCATCTGTATAAACATGGAAATATCTACAACGCCATCAGTATAAACATGGAAATATCTACACCACCGTCTGTATGAACATGGAAATATCTGCACTGCTATCTGTATAAAAATGGAAATATCTACACGGCTATCTGTATAAACATGGAAATATCTACACCGCTATCTGTATAAACATGGAAATATCTACTCCGCTATCTGTATAAACATTGAAATATCTACACTGCCATCTGTATAAATATGGAAATAAATAAACAGCCATCTCTATATACATGGAAATATCTATACCGTCATCTGTATAAACATGGAAATATCTCCACCGCTATCTGTATAAACATGGAAATATCAACCCCGCTATCTGTATAAACATGGAAATATCTACAGCGCTATCTGCATAAACATTGAAATATCTACATCGCTATCTATATAAACATGGAAATATCTCCACGGCTATCTGTATAAACATGGAGGTATCTACACCGCTATCTCTATAGACCTGGAAATAGCTACATCACTATCACTATAAACATGGAAATATCTACACTGCCATCTGAATAAACATCTAAATATCTACACCGCCATCTGTATATACACGGAAATACCTACACCGCCATCTGTATAAACACGGAAATATCAACACCGCCATCTGTATAATCATGGAAATATCCATACCGCTATGTTTATAATAATGGAAATATCTACACCGCCATGTGTAAAAACACGGAAATACCTACAAAGTCATCTGTATAAACATGGAAATATCTACACCTCCCTCACTATAAGCATGGAAATATCTACACCACCATCTCTATAAACATGGAAATACCTACACAGCTATCTGTATAAACATGGAAATAACTACACCGCTATCTGTATAAACATGGAAATATCTACCCCGCTATCTGTATAAACAAGGAAATATCTACACCGCCATCATTATAAACATGGAAATATCTCCACTGCTATCTGTATAAACATGGAAATATCAACACCGCCATCAGTATAATCATGGAAATATAAACACCGCTATCTGTATAAAAATGAAAATATCTACACTGCCATCTGTAAACACATGGAAATATCTACACAGTCATCTGTATAAACATGGAAATATCTACACCTCCATCACTATAAACATTTAAATATCTACAATGCCATCTGTATACTCCTGGAAATATCTATAGAGCCATCAGTATAAACATGGAAATATCTACACCGCCATTTCTATAAACATGGAAATACTTACACAGCTATCTGTATAAGCATGGAAATATCTACACTGCTATCTGTATAAACATGGAAATATCTACACCGCTATCTGTATAAAATTGGAAATATTTACATCGCTATGTGCATAAACATGGAATTATCTCCACGACTATGTGAATAAACATGGAAATGTCTACAACGCTATCTGGGTAAACATGCAAATATCTACACAGCTATCTGTAAACATGGAAATAACTACGCCGCTATCTGTGTAAAGGTGGAAATATCTACACCGCAATCTGTGCAAGCATGGAAATATCTACACTTCAATATGTGTAAACATGGATACATCTACACCGCTATCTGTATAAACATGTAAAATCTACACCGCTATCTGCATAAACATGGAAATATCTACATGGCCATGTGCATAAACATGGAAATATCTACACCGCTATCTGTATAAATATTGAAATATCTACATCGCTATCTCTATAAACATGGAAATATCTAAACCACTATCAGTATATACATGGAAATATCTACACCGCTATGTCTATAAACATGGAAATATCTACACCGCCATCTGTATATACGCGGAAATATCTACACCGCTATCTCTATAAACATGGAAATATCTACACCGCTATCTGTATAAACATGGAAATGTCTACACTACCATCCGTATAAACATGGAAATATCTACACAGCCATCTCTATATACATGGAAATATCTACAGCGCCATCTGTATAAACATGGAAATATCTCCACCGCTATCTGTATAAACATGGAAATATCTCCACCGCTATGTGTTGAAAGATGGAAATATCTACACCGCTATCTGTAAAAACATGGAACTATCAACACTGCCATCTGTATAATCATGGAAATATCCACACCACTATCTGTATAAACATGGAAATATCTCCACCGCTATCTGTATAAACATGGAAATATCTACACAGCTATCTTTAAAAACATGGAAATATCAACACCGCTATCATTATAAAGATGGGAATATCTACAGCGCTTTCTGTATAAACATGAAAATATCTACATCGCTATCTGTATAAACATGGAAATATCTCCACCGCTATCTGTATAAACATGCAAATATCTACACCGCTATCTTTATAAACCAGGGCATAACTACAACGCTATCTCTATAAACATGGAAATATCTACACCGCCATCTGCATAAACATCTAAATATCTACACCGCCATCTGTGTAAACATGGAAATACCTACACCGACATCTGTATAAACATGGAAATATCAACACCGCCACCTGTATAATCTTGGAAATATCCACACCGCTGTCTGTATAAACATGGAAATATCTACACCGCCATCTGTAAAAACATGGAAATATCTACACTACCATCTGTATAAACATGGAAATATCTACAAAGCCATCTCTATATACATGGAAATATCTACACCGACATCTGTATAAACATGGAAATATCTCCACCGCTATCTGTATAAACATGGAAATGTCAACACTGCCGTCTGCATACAGATGGAAATATCTACACCGCGAGCTGTATTAACATGGAAATATCTACAATGCTATCTGTATAAACATGGAAGTACCAACACCACTATCTGTAGAAACATGGAAATATTTTCAACGCTATCTGTATAAACATGGAAATAACTGCAATGCTATCTCTATAAACATGGAAATATCTACACCACAATCTCTATAAACATGGAAATATCTACACCACCATCTCTATAAACATGGAAATATCTACACTGCCTTCTGTATAGACATGCAAACATCTACTCAGCCATGAGTGTAAACATGGAAATATCTATACAGCTATCTCTATAAAAATAGAAATACCTACACCGCAATCTCTATAAACATGGAAATATCTAAACAGCCATCTCTATAAACATGGAAATATCTACACCGCCATCTCTATGAACATGAAATTATCTACACCGCCATCTCCATAAACATGGAACTCTCTACACTGCGATCTGTATAAACATGGAAATATCTACACCGCTCTCTGTTCAAACATGGAAATATCTACACTGCCTTCGGTATAAACATGGAAATATCTACATCGCGAGCTGTATAAACATGCAAATATCTACACAGCTGTCTATGTAAACATGGAAATATTTACACCGATATGTGTGTAAAGTTGGAAATATCTACACCGCAATCTCTGCAAAGATGGAAATATCTACACCGCTATCTGTATAAATATGGAAATATCTACATCACTATCTCTATAAACATGGAAATATCTACACCACTATCTGTATAAACATGGAAATATCTACACCACTATCTCTAGAAACATGGAAATATCAACACCGCCATATGTATAAACTTGGAAATATCTACACCGATATCTGTATAAATATGGAAATATCTGCATGGCTAACTCTTTATACATGGAAATATCCACACCACTATCTGTATAAACATGGAAATATCTACACCGATATCTCTATAAACATAGAAATATCTACACCGCCATCTGTATAAACATGGAAATATCTACACTGCCATCTGAATAAACATGGAAATATCTACACCGCTATCTGTATAAACATGGAAATATCTACATTGCTATCTGTATAAACATGGAAATATCTACAATGATAACTGTGTAGACATGCAAATATCTACACAGCTATCTGTGTAAAGACGGAAATATCTACACCGCTATCTGTGTTAAGATAGAAATATCTACACCGCAATCTGTGCAAAGATGGAAATATCTACACTGCTATCTCTGTAAACATGGAATTATCTACACCGCTATCGTATAAACACGGAAATATCTACACCGCCATCTGTATAAACAAGGAGATATCTACAACGCTATCTGTGTAAACATGCAAATATCTACACAGCTATAAGTAAACATGGAAATGGCTACACCGCTATCTGTGTAAAGATGGAAATATCTACACCGCAATCTGTGCAAAGATGGAAATATCTACACCGCTATCTGTGTAAACATGGAAATATCTACTCCGCTGTCTGTATAAACATGGAAAATCTACACCGCTATCTGTATAAACAGGGAAATATCTACACAGCCATCTGCATAAACTTGGAAATATCTACACCACTATCTGTATAAATATGGAAATATCTACATAGCTATCTCTATAAACATAGAAATATCTACACCACTATCTGTATAAACATGGAAATATCTACACCGCTATGTCTATAAACATGGAAATATCTACACAGTCATCTGTATAAACATAAAAATATCTCCACAGCTATCAGTATGAACATGGAAATATCTCCACCGATATCTGTATAAACATGGAAATATCAACAGCAGTATCTGTATAAACACAGAAGTATCTACAGCGCTATCTGTATAAATATGGAAATATCTACATCGCTATCTCTATAAACATGGAAATATTTCCACCGCTATCTGTATAAACATGGAAATATCTACACCATTATCTGTATAAGCCTGGAAATAACTACACCGCTATCTCAACAAACATGGAAATATCTACACCGCCGTCTGCATAAACATCTAAATATCTACAAAGCCATCTGTATAAACATGGAAATACCTACACCGCCCTCTGAATAAACATGGAAATATCCACACCACTATCTGTATAAACATGGAAATATCTACACCGCAATCTCTATAAACACAGAAATATCTACACCGCCATCTGTATAAACATGGAAATATCTACAGTGCCATCTGTATACACATGGAAATATCTACAGAGCCATCTGTATAACCATGGAAATATCTACTCCGCTATCTGTATAAACATGGAAATATCTACATCGCTATCTGTATTAACATGGAAATATCTCCACCGCTATCTGTATAAACATGGAAATATCTACACTGCCATCTGTATAAACATGGAAATATTTACACAGCCATCTCTTTATACTTGGGAATATCTACACCGCAATCTGTATAAACATGGAAATATCTATATCGGTATCGGTATAAACATGGAAATATCTACAACGCTATCTGCATGAACATGGAAAGATCTACACCGCCATCTGTATATACATGGAAATATCTACACCGCCATCTGTATAAACATGGAAATATCTACACTGCTATCTGTATAAATAAGGAAATATCTACAACTCTGTCTCTATAAACATGGAAATATCTACAACACTATCTGTTTAAACATGGAAATATCTACACCACTATGGAAATATCTACACCACCAACTGTATAAACATGGAAATATCTACACAGTCATCTGTATAAACATGGAAATAGCTATACCATCATCTGTATAAACATGGAAATAACTTCACTGCCATCTGTGTAAGCATGGAAATATCTACACCGCTATCTGTACAAATATGGATATATCTACATCGCTATCTCCATAAACATGGAAATATATTCACCGCTATCTGTATAAAGATGGAAATATCTACATCACTATCTCCATAAACATGGAAATATCTTCACCGCTATCTGTATATACATGGAAATATCTTCACCGCTATCTTTATAAACATGTAAACATCTACACCGCCATCTTTATAAACATGGAAATATCTACACCGCTATCTGTATAAACATGGAAATATCTACATCGCTATCTAAATAAACATGGAAATATCTCAACCGCTATCTGTAGAAACATAGAAATATCTACAGTGATATCTCTGTAAACATGCAAATATGTACACAGCTATCTGTTTAAAGATGGAAATATCTACACCGCTATCTGTGCAAAGATGGAAATATCTACACCGCTATCTCTGTAAACATGGAAATATCTACACCGCTATCTGTATAAACATGGAAACATCTACACCGCCATCTGTATAAACATGGAAATATCTACAACGCCATCAGTATAAACATGGAAATATCTACACCACCGTCTGTATGAACATGGAAATATCTGCACTGCTATCTGTATAAAAATGGAAATATCTACACGGCTATCTGTATAAACATGGAAATATCTACACCGCTATCTGTATAAACATGGAAATATCTACTCCGCTATCTGTATAAACATTGAAATATCTACACTGCCATCTGTATAAATATGGAAATAAATAAACAGCCATCTCTATATACATGGAAATATCTATACCGTCATCTGTATAAACATGGAAATATCTCCACCGCTATCTGTATAAACATGGAAATATCAACCCCGCTATCTGTATAAACATGGAAATATCTACAGCGCTATCTGCATAAACATTGAAATATCTACATCGCTATCTATATAAACATGGAAATATCTCCACGGCTATCTGTATAAACATGGAGGTATCTACACCGCTATCTCTATAGACCTGGAAATAGCTACATCACTATCACTATAAACATGGAAATATCTACACCGCCATCTGAATAAACATCTAAATATCTACACCGCCATCTGTATATACACGGAAATACCTACACCGCCATCTGTATAAACACGGAAATATCAACACCGCCATCTGTATAATCATGGAAATATCCATACCGCTATGTTTATAATAATGGAAATATCTACACCGCCATGTGTAAAAACACGGAAATACCTACAAAGTCATCTGTATAAACATGGAAATATCTACACCTCCCTCACTATAAGCATGGAAATATCTACACCACCATCTCTATAAACATGGAAATACCTACACAGCTATCTGTATAAACATGGAAATAACTACACCGCTATCTGTATAAACATGGAAATATCTACCCCGCTATCTGTATAAACAAGGAAATATCTACACCGCCATCATTATAAACATGGAAATATCTCCACTGCTATCTGTATAAACATGGAAATATCAACACCGCCATCAGTATAATCATGGAAATATAAACACCGCTATCTGTATAAAAATGAAAATATCTACACTGCCATCTGTAAACACATGGAAATATCTACACAGTCATCTGTATAAACATGGAAATATCTACACCTCCATCACTATAAACATTTAAATATCTACAATGCCATCTGTATACACCTGGAAATATCTATAGAGCCATCAGTATAAACATGGAAATATCTACACCGCCATTTCTATAAACATGGAAATACTTACACAGCTATCTGTATAAGCATGGAAATATCTACACTGCTATCTGTATAAACATGGAAATATCTACACCGCTATCTGTATAAAATTGGAAATATTTACATCGCTATGTGCATAAACATGGAATTATCTCCACGACTATGTGAATAAACATGGAAATGTCTACAACGCTATCTGGGTAAACATGCAAATATCTACACAGCTATCTGTAAACATGGAAATAACTACGCCGCTATCTGTGTAAAGGTGGAAATATCTACACCGCAATCTGTGCAAGCATGGAAATATCTACACTTCAATATGTGTAAACATGGATACATCTACACCGCTATCTGTATAAACATGTAAAATCTACACCGCTATCTGCATAAACATGGAAATATCTACATGGCCATGTGCATAAACATGGAAATATCTACACCGCTATCTGTATAAATATTGAAATATCTACATCGCTATCTCTATAAACATGGAAATATCTAAACCACTATCAGTATATACATGGAAATATCTACACCGCTATGTCTATAAACATGGAAATATCTACACCGCCATCTGTATATACGCGGAAATATCTACACCGCTATCTGTATAAACATGGAAATATCTACACCGCTATCTGTATAAACATGGAAATGTCTACACTACCATCCGTATAAACATGGAAATATCTACACAGCCATCTCTATATACATGGAAATATCTACAGCGCCATCTGTATAAACATGGAAATATCTCCACCGCTATCTGTATAAACATGGAAATATCTCCACCGCTATGTGTTGAAAGATGGAAATATCTACATCGCTATCTGTAAAAACATGGAACTATCAACACTGCCATCTGTATAATCATGGAAATATCCACACCACTATCTGTATAAACATGGAAATATCTCCACCGCTATCTGTATAAACATGGAAATATCTACACAGCTATCTTTAAAAACATGGAAATATCAACACCGCTATCAGTATAAAGATGGGAATATCTACAGCGCTTTCTGTATAAACATGAAAATATCTACATCGCTATCTGTATAAACATGGAAATATCTCCACCGCTATCTGTATAAACATGCAAATATCTACACCGCTATCTTTATAAACCAGGGCATAACTACAACGCTATCTCTATAAACATGGAAATATCTACACCGCCATCTGCATAAACATCTAAATATCTACACCGCCATCTGTGTAAACATGGAAATACCTACACCGACATCTGTATAAACATGGAAATATCAACACCGCCACCTGTATAATCTTGGAAATATCCACACCGCTGTCTGTATAAACATGGAAATATCTACACCGCCATCTGTAAAAACATGGAAATATCTACACTACCATCTGTATAAACATGGAAATATCTACAAAGCCATCTCTATATACATGGAAATATCTACACCGACATCTGTATAAACATGGAAATATCTCCACCGCTATGTGTATAAACATGGAAATGTCAACACTGCCGTCTGCATACAGATGGAAATATCTACACCGCGAGCTGTATTAACATGGAAATATCTACAATGCTATCTGTATAAACATGGAAGTACCAACACCACTATCTGTAGAAACATGGAAATATTTTCAACGCTATCTGTATAAACATGGAAATAACTGCAATGCTATCTCTATAAACATGGAAATATCTACACCACAATCTCTATAAACATGGAAATATCTACACCACCATCTCTATAAACATGGAAATATCTACACTGCCTTCTGTATAGACATGCAAACATCTACTCAGCCATGAGTGTAAACATGGAAATATCTATACAGCTATCTCTATAAAAATAGAAATACCTACACCGCAATCTCTATAAACATGGAAATATCTAAACAGCCATCTCTATAAACATGGAAATATCTACACCGCCATCTCTATGAACATGAAATTATCTACACCGCCATCTCCATAAACATGGAACTCTCTACACTGCGATCTGTATAAACATGGAAATATCTACACCGCTCTCTGTTCAAACATGGAAATATCTACACTGCCTTCGGTATAAACATGGAAATATCTACATCGCGAGCTGTATAAACATGCAAATATCTACACAGCTGTCTATGTAAACATGGAAATATTTACACCGAAATGTGTGTAAAGTTGGAAATATCTACACCGCAATCTCTGCAAAGATGGAAATATCTACACCGCTATCTGTATAAATATGGAAATATCTACATCACTATCTCTATAAACATGGAAATATCTACACCACTATCTGTATAAACATGGAAATATCTACACCACTATCTCTAGAAACATGGAAATATCAACACCGCCATCTGTATAAACTTGGAAATATCTACACCGATATCTGTATAAATATGGAAATATCTGCATGGCTAACTCTTTATACATGGAAATATCCACACCACTATCTGTATAAACATGGAAATATGTACACCGATATCTCTATAAACATAGAAATATCTACACCGCCATCTGTATAAACATGGAAATATCTACACTGCCATCTGAATAAACATGGAAATATCTACACCGCTATCTGTATAAACATGGAAATATCTACATTGCTATCTGTATAAACATGGAAATATCTACAATGATAACTGTGTAGACATGCAAATATCTACACAGCTATCTGTGTAAAGACGGAAATATCTACACCGCTATCTGTGTAAAGATGGAAATATATACAACGCAATCTGTATAAACTTGGAAATAGCTACAACGCCATCTGTATAAACATGAAAATAACTACACTGCCATCTGTATAAACATGGAAATATATACTCCGCCATCTGTACAAGCATGGAAATATCTAAACCGCTATCAGTGTAAATATGGAAATATCTACACCACTGTCTGCATAAACATGGAAATATCTATACCGCTATCTGTATGAACATGGAAATATCTACACAGCCATCTGTATAAACATGAAAATATCTACAAAGCCATCTCTATAAACATGGAAATATCTACACCGCCATCTGTATAAACATGGAAACCTCTCCACCGCTATCTGTATAAACATGGAAATATCTACACCGACATCTGTATAAACATGGAAATATCTACACCGACATCTGTATAAACATGGAAATATCTGCATCGCTATCTGTATAAACGTGGAAATATCACCACCGCAATCTGTATAAACATGGAAATATCTACACCGCAATCTGTATAAACCTGGAAATAACTACACCGCATTCTGTTTAAACATAGAAATACCTACACCGCCATTTGCATAAACATCTAGATATCTACAGTGCCATATGTATAAACATGGAAATACCAACACCGCCATCTGTATAAACATGGAAATATTAACACCGCCATCTGTATAATCATGGAAATATCCACACCGTTATCTGTATAAAAATGGAAATATCTACACCGCCAAGTGTAAAAACATGGAAATATCAACCCAGTCGTCTGTATAAACATGGAAATATCTACACCTTCATCAGTATAAACATGGAAAAACCTACAATGACATTTGTATACTCATGGAAATATCTACAGAGCCATCAGTATAAACATGGAAATATCTAGACTGCTATCTGTATAAACATGGAAATATCTACCCCGCTATCTGAATAAACATTTAAATATCTACATCGCTGTCTGCATAAACATGGAAATATCTCCACCGCTATCTGTATGAACATGGATATGTTTATAATGCTATCTGTGTAACCATGCAAATATCTACACAGGTATCTGTAAACATGGAAATATCTACACTGCTATCTTTGTAAAGATTGAAATATCTACACCGCAATCTGTGCAAAGATGGAAATATCTACACCGCTATCTGTGTAAACATGGAAATATCTACACCGCTATCTGTATAAACATGGAAAATCAACACCGCTATCTGTATAAACATGGAAATATCTGCACCGCCATCTGTATAAACATGGAAATATCTACAACGCTATCTGTACAAATATTGAAATATCTACAGCGCAATCTGTATAATCATGGAAAATCTACACCGCTATCTGTATAAACATGGAAATATCTACACAGCCATCTGTATAAACATGGAAACATCTACACCGCTGTCTGTATAAATATGGAAAAATCTATATCGCTATCTCTATAAACAAGGAAATATCCACACCAGTATCTGTATAAACATGGAAATATCTACACCGCTATCTCTGTAAACATAGAAATATCTACATCGCCATCTGTATAAACATGGAAATATCTACACCGCTATCTGTATAAATATGGAAGTATCTACATCGCTATCTGTATAAACATGGATATATCTCCACCGTAATCTGTAAAAACATTGAAATATCTACAATGCTATCTGTGTAAACATGCAAATATCTACCCAGCTATCTGTGTAAAGATGGAAATATCTACACCGCAATCGTTGCAAAGATGGAAATATCTACACCGATACCTCTGTAAACATGGAAATATCTACACCGCTATCTGTAAAACATGGAAAACCTACACCGCTATCTGTGTAAACATGGAAATAACTACACGGCCATCTGCATAAACATGGAAATATCTACACCGCTATATGTACAAATAAGGAAATATCTACATCACAATCTCTATAAACATGGAAATATCTACAATACCATCTGTATAAGCATGGAAATATCTACACCGCAATCTGTATAAACATGGAAATATATACATCGCTATCTGTATAAACATGGAAATATATCCACCGCTATCTGTATAAACATGGAAATATCTACAACGCTATCAGTGTAAACATGCAAATATTTACACAGCTATCTCTGTAAACATGGAAATATCTACAGCGATATGTGTGTAAAGTTGGAAATATCTACACCGCAATCTGTGCAAAAATGGAAATATCTACACAGCCATCTGTATAAATATGGAAATATCTACATCACTATCTCTATAAACATGGAAATATCTACACCACTATTTGTATAAACATGGAAATATCTACACCACTATCTCTAGAAACATGGAAATATCTACACTGCCATCTGTATAAACATGGAAATATCTACACCGCTATCTGCATAAACATGGAAATATCTACATCACTGTCTGTATAAACATGGAAATATCTCCACCACTATCTGTATAAACATGGAAATATCTACAATGCTATTTGCTTAAACATGCAAATATCTACACAGCTATCTGTGTAAAGATGGAAATATTTACACCGCTATCTGTGAAAAGATGGAAATATCTACACCGCAATCTGTGCAATGATGGAAATAACCACACCACGATCTCTGTAAACATGGACATATCTACACCGCTATCTGTATAAACATGTAAATATCTACACCGCCATCTGTATAAACATGGAAATAACTACACCGCCATCTGTATAAACATGGAAATATCAACACCGTCATCTGCATAAACATGGAAATATCTACACCGCTACCTGTATAAACATGGAAATATCTACACCCCTATCGGTATAAACATGGAAATATCTACACTGCTATCTGTAAAAACATGGAAATAACTACATTGCCATCTGTATAAACATGGAAATGTCTACACAGCCATCTCTATATACATGGAAATATCTACAGCGCCATGTGTACAAACATGGAAATATCTCCACCGCAATCTGTATAAACATGGAAATACCTCCACACATATCTGTATAAACATGGAAATATCTACACCCCTATCTGTATAAACATGGAAATATCTACACTGCTATCTATATAAACATGGAAACATCAACATCGGTATCTGTATAAACATGGAAATATCTACAGCGCTCTCTTTATAAACATGGAAATATCTCCACCGCTATCTGTATAAACATGGAAATATCTACAACGCTATCTCTATAAACATGGAAATATCTTCACCGCCATTTGTAAAAATATGGAAATATCTACACAGTCATCTGTATAAACATGGAAATATCTACACCTCCATCAGTACAAACATGGAAATATCTACAATGACATCTGTATACACATGGAGATATCTACAGAGCCATCAGTATAAACATGGAAATATCTCCACCGCCATCTCTATAAACATGGAAATACCTACACAGCTATCTGTATAAACATGGAAATATCTACACCGCTATCTGTATAAACATGGAAATATCTACATTGCTATCTGCATAAACATGGAAATATCTCCACCGATATCTGTATAAACATGGAAATATCTACATCGCTATCTGTGTAAACATGCAAATATCTACACAGCTATCTGTAAACACGGAAATGCCTACACTGCTATCTGTGTAAAGATGGAAATATCTACACCGCAATGTGCATAAACTTCTAAATAACTACACTGCCATCTGCATAAACATGGAAATAACTACACTGCCATCTCTAGAAACATGGAAATATCTACACCGCCATCTTTAAAAACATGGAAATATCTACACAGACATCTGTATAAACCTGGAAATATCTACACCTCCATCAGTATAAACATGCAAATATCTACAAAGCCATCTGTATACACATGGAAATATCTACAGAGCCATCTGTCTAAACATGGAAATATCTACACCGCTATCTGTATAAACATGGCAATACCTACATCGCTATCTGTATAAACATGTAAATATCTCCACCGCTATCTGTATAAACATGGAAATATCTACAATGATATCTGTGTAAACATGGAAATATCTACACAGCTATGTGTGTAAAGATGGAAATATCTACACGGCAATCGGTGCAAAGATGGAAATATCTACACCGCTATCTCTGTAAACATGGAAATATGTACACCGCTATCTGTATAAACTTGGAAATATCTACACCACCATCTGTATAAACATGTAAATAACTACACCGCCATCTGTATAAACATGGAAATATCTACACCGCCATCTGTATAAACATGGAAATATCTACCCCGCTATCTGTACAAATATGGAAATATCTACACAGCTATTTGTATAAACATGGAAATATCTACACCGCTATCTTTATAAACATGGAAATATCTACATCGCTATCTGTATAAACATGGAAATATGCCCATCGCTATCTTTTTAAATATGGAAATATCTACACCGCTATCTGTATAAACCTGGAAATAGCAACACCTCTATCTCTATAAACGTGGAAATACCTACAGCGCTATCTGTATAAACATGGAAATATCTCCACCGCTATCTGCATAAACATGGAAATAACAACTCCGCCATCTGTATAATCATGGAAATATCCACACCGTTATCTATATAAAACTGGAAATATCTACAGTGCCATTTGTAAAAACAAGGAAATATCTACACAGTCATCTGTATAAACATGGAAATATCTACACCTCCATCAGTATAAACATGGAAATATCTACACCTCCATCAGTATAAACATGGAAATATCTGCAATGCCATCTGTATATACACGGAAATATCTACAGAGCCATCAGTATAAACCTGGAAATATCTACAACGACATCTCTATAAACATGGAAATACCTACACAGCTATCTGTATAAACATGGAATTATCTACACCGCTCTCTGTATAAACATGGAAATATCTACATCGCTATCTGCATAAATATGGAAATATTTACAACGCTATCTGTGTAAACATGCAAATATCTACACAGCTATCTGTAAACATGGAAATATCTACTCCTCAATATGTGTAAAGATGGAAATATCTACACCGCAATCTGTGCAAAGATGGAAATATCTACACCGCTATCTGTGTAAACATGGAAATATCTACACCACTATCTGCATAAACATGGAAATATCTACACTGCTATGTCTATATACATGGAAATATTTACATCGTCATCTGTATAAACATGGATATATCTACAACGCTATCTGTATAAACATGGAAATATCTCCACAGCTATCTGTATAAACATAGAAATATCTACACCGCTATCTGTATAAACATGGAAATATCTACACTGCCATCTGTATAAACATGGAAATATCTATGAAGCCATCTGTATATACATGGAAATATCTACACCGCAATCGGTATAAACATGGGAATATCTCCACCACTCTCTGTATAAACATGGAACTATCTCCACAGCTATTTGTATACACTTGGAAATATCTACACCTCTATGTGTAAAAACATGGAAATATCACAACCGCTATCTGTATAAACATGGAAATATCTACAGCGCTATCTGTATAAACATGGAAATATCTACATCGCTATCTGTAAAACATGGAAATATCTCCGCTGCTGTCTTTATAAACATGGAAATATCTACACCGCTATCTGTATAATTCTGGAAATAATTACACAGATATGTCTTTAAAAACATGGAAATATCTACACCGCCATCTGCATAAACATCTAAATGTCCACACCGCCATCTGTACGAACATGGAAATACATACACCGCCATATGTATAAACATGGAAATATCAACACCGCCATCTGTATAATCGTGGAAATATGCACACCACTATCTGTATAAAAATGGAAATATCTACACCGCTGTCTGTATAAAAATGGAAATATCTACAACGCCATCTGTAAAAACATGGAAATATCTACACAGTCATCTGTAGAAACAAGGAAATATCTACACCTCCATCAGTATATACCTGGAAATATATACAATGCCATCTCTATAAACATGGAAATATCTACAGAGCCATCAGTGTAAACATGGAATTATCTACACTGCCATCTCTACAAACATGGAAACCATTACACAGCTATCTATATAAACTTGGAAATATCGACACCGCTATCTGTATAAACATGGAAACATCTACACCGCTATCTGTGTAAACATGGAAATATCTACACCGCTATCTGTATAAACATGGAAAATCTACACCGCTATCTGTATAAACATGGAAATATCTTCACGGCCATCTGCATACACATGCAAATATCTAGACCGATATCTGTATAAATATGGAAATATCTATATCGCTATCTCTATAAGCATGGAAATATCTACACCACTATCTAAATAAACATGGAAATATCTACACCGCTATCTCTATAAACATGGAAATATCTACAACGCCATCTGTATAAACATGGAAATATCTACACCGCTATCTGTATAAACATGTAAATATCTACATCGCTATCTGTACAAACCTGGAAATATCTCCACCGCTATCTGCATAAACATGGAAATATCTACAAAGCTATCTGTGTAAACATGCAAATATCTACACAGCTATCTGTATAAACATGGAAATATCTACACCGATATCTGTGTAAAGATGGAAATATCTACAACGCAGTCTGTGCAAAGATGGAAATATCTACACAGCTATCTGTAAAAACATGGAAATAACTACATCGCTATCTGTATAAAGATGTAAATATCTCCACCGCTATCTGTATATACTTGGAAATATATACAATGCTATCTGTGTAAACATGCAAATATCTGCACAGCTATCTGTGTAAAGATGGAAATATGTACACCGCTATCTGTGTAAAGATGGAAATATCTACAACGCAATCTGTGCAAAGATGGAAATATCTACAACGCTATCTCTGTAAACATGGAAATATCTACTCCGCTATCGGTATAAATGTGGCAATACCCACACCGCTATCTGTATAAACATGGAAAACCTACACCGCTATTTGTATAAACATGGAAATATGAACACCGTTATCTGTATAAACATAGAAATTTCAACATCGCTATCTGTATAAACATGGAAATATCTACATCGCTATCTGTATAAAAATGGAAATATCTACACCGCCATTTGTAAAAACATGGAAATATCTATACAGTCATCTGTATAAACATGGAAATATCTTCACCTCCATGAGTATAAAGATGGAAATATCTACAATGCCATCTGTATACACATGGAAATATCTACAGAGCCGTCAGTATAAACATGGAAATATCTATACCGCCATCTCTATAAACCTAAAAATACCTACACAGCTATCTGTATAAAAATGGAAATATCTACACAGCTATCTGTATAAACATGGAATTATATACATTGCTATCTGCATAAACAAGGAAATATCTCCACTGCTATCTGTATAAACATGGAAATATCTACAATGCTATCTGTGTAAACATGCAAATATCTACACAGCTATCTGTAAACATGGAAATGTCTACACCCCTATCTGTGTAAAGATGGAAATATCTACACCCCAATCTGTGCAAAGATGGAAATATGTACACCGCTATCTGTGTAAGCATGGAAATATGTAAACCGCTGTCTGTATGAACATGGAAAGTCTACACCGCTATCTGTATAAACAGGGAAATATCTACACGGCCATCTGCATAAACTTGGAAATATCTACACCGCTATCTGAATAAATATGGAAATATCTACATCACAATCTCTATAAACATGGAAATATCTACACCACTATCTGTATAAACATGGAAATATCTACACCGCTATGTCTATAAACATGGAAATATCTATACCGCAATCTGTATAAACATGGAAATATCTACACCGCTATCTGTAAACATGGAAATATCTACATCGCTATCTGTATAAACATGGAAATATCTCCACCACTCTCTGTATAAACATGGAAATATCTACACCGCTATCTGTATAAACATGGAAATATCTCCACTGCCATCTGTATAAACATGGAAAAATCTACACAGCCGTCTCTATATATATGGAAATATCTACACCGCCACCTGTAAACATGGAAATATCTCCACCGCTATCTGTATAAACATGGAAATATCTACACCGCTATCTGTATAAACATGGAAATATCTACACCGCTATCTGTATAAAGATGGAAATATCAACACCGTTATCTGTGTAAACATGGAAATATCTACACCGCCATTTGCATAAACATCTAAATATATACATAGCCATCTCTATAAACATGGAAATACCTACACCGCCATCAGTATGAACATGGAAATATAAACACCGCCATATGTATAATCATGGAAATATCTACACCGCTATCTGTATTAAAATGGAAATATGGACACGGCCATCTGTAAAAACATGGAAAGAACTACACAGTCATCTGTATACACATGGAAATATCTACAGAGACATCAGTATACACATGGAAATATCTACACCGCCATCTCTATAAACATGGAAATACCTGCAGAGCTATGTGTATAAACATGTAAATGTCTACACCGCTATCTCTATAAACATGGAGATATCTACACCGCTATATGTATAAACATGGAAATATCTACATTGCTATCTGAATAAACATGGAAATATCTCCACGGCTATCTGTATAAACATGGAAATACCTACAACGCTATCTGTGTAAACATGCAAATATATACAAAGGTATCTGTAAACATGGAAATATCTACACCGCTATCTGAGTAAAGATTCAACTATCTACACCGCAATCTGTGCAAAGATGGAAATATCTACACCGCTATCTGTGTAAACATGGAAATATCTGCACCGCTATCTGTATAAACATGGAAAATCTACACTGCTATCTGTATTAATATGGAAATATCTACATAGCTATCTCTATAAACATGGAAATATCTACACCACTGTCTGTATAAACATAGAAATATCGACACCGCTCTCTGTATAAACATGGAAATATCCACACCGCCATCTGTATAAACATGGAAATATCTACACCGCTATCTGTGTAAACATGCAAATATCTACACAGCTATCTGTGTAAACATGGAAATATCTACACTGATATCTGTGCAAAGATGGAAATATCTACACCGCAGTCTGTGCAAATATGGGAATATCTACACCGCTATCTGTATAAATATGGAAATATCTACAATGCTATCTGTGTAAACTTGCAACTAACTACACAGCTGTGTGTGTAAAGATGGAAATATCTACACCGCTATCTGTGTTAAGATAGAAATATCTACACCGCAATCTGTGCAAAGATGGAAATATCTACACCGCTATCTCTGTAAACATGGAATTATCTACACCGCTATCGTATAAACACGGAAATATCTACACCGCCATCTGTATAAACAAGGAGATATCTACAACGCTATCTGTGTAAACATGCAAATATCTACACAGCTATCAGTAAACATGGAAATGGCTACACCGCTATCTGTGTAAAGATGGAAATATCTACACCGCAATCTGTGCAAAGATGGAAATATCTACACCGCTATCTGTGTAAACATGGAAATATCTACTCCGCTGTCTGTATAAACATGGAAAATCTACACCGCTATCTGTATAAACAGGGAAATATCTACACAGCCATCTGCATAAACTTGGAAATATCTACACCGCTATCTGTATAAATATGGAAATATCTACATTGCTATCTCTATAAACATAGAAATATCTACACCACTATCTGTATAAACATGGAAATATCTACACCGCTATGTCTATAAACATGGAAATATCTACACAGTCATCTGTATAAACATAAAAATATCTCCACAGCTATCAGTATGAACATGGAAATATCTCCACCGATATCTGTATAAACATGGAAATATCAACAGCACTATCTGTATAAACACAGAAATATCTACAGCGCTATCTGTATAAATATGGAAATATCTACATCGCTATCTCTATAAACATGGAAATATTTCCACCGCTATCTGTATAAACATGGAAATATCTACACCATTATCTGTATAAGCCTGGAAATAACTACACCGCTATCTCAACAAACATGGAAATATCTACACCGCCGTCTGCATAAACATCTAAATATCTACAAAGCCATCTGTATAAACATGGAAATACCTACACCGCCCTCTGAATAAACATGGAAATATCCACACCACTATCTGTATAAACATGGAAATATCTACACCGCAATCTCTATAAACACAGAAATATCTACACCGCCATCTGTATAAACATGGAAATATCTACAGTGCCATCTGTATACACATGGAAATATCTACAGAGCCATCTGTATAACCATGGAAATATCTACTCCGCTATCTGTATAAACATGGAAATATCTACATCGCTATCTGTATTAACATGGAAATATCTCCACCGCTATCTGTATAAACATGGAAATATCTACACTGCCATCTGTATAAACATGGAAATATTTACACAGCCATCTCTTTATACCTGGGAATATCTACACCGCAATCTGTATAAACATGGAAATATCTATATCGGTATCGGTATAAACATGGAAATATCTACAACGCTATCTGCATGAACATGGAAAGATCTACACCGCCATCTGTATATACATGGAAATATCTACACCGCCATCTGTATAAACATGGAAATATCTACACTGCTATCTGTATAAATAAGGAAATATCTAAAACTCTGTCTCTATAAACATGGAAATATCTACAACACTATCTGTTTAAACATGGAAATATCTACACCACTATGGAAATATCTACACCGCCATCTGTATAAACATGGAAATATCTACACAGTCATCTGTATAAACATGGAAATAGCTATACCATCATCTGTATAAACATGGAAATAACTTCACTGCCATCTGTGTAAGCATGGAAATATCTACACCGCTATCTGTACAAATATGGATATATCTACATCGCTATCTCCATAAACATGGAAATATATTCACCGCTATCTGTATAAAGATGGAAATATCTACATCACTATCTCCATAAACATGGCAATATCTTCACCGCTATCTGTATATACATGGAAATATCTTCACCGCTATCTTTATAAACATGTAAACATCTACACCGCCATCTTTATAAACATGGAAATATCTACAACGCTATCTGTATAAACATGGAAATATCTACATCGCTATCTAAATAAACATGGAAATATCTCAACCGCTATCTGTATAAACATGGAAATATCTACAGTGATATCTCTGTAAACATGCAAATATGTACACAGCTATCTGTTTAAAGATGGAAATATCTACACCGCTATCTGTGCAAAGATGGAAATATCTACACCGCTATCTCTGTAAACATGGAAATATCTACACCGCTATCTGTATAAACATGGAAACATCTACACCGCCATCTGTATAAACATGGAAATATCTACAACGCCATCAGTATAAACATGGAAATATCTACACCGCCATCTGTATGAACATGGAAATATCTGCACTGCTATCTGTATAAAAATGGAAATATCTACACGGCTATCTGTATAAACATGGAAATATCTACACCGCTATCTGTATAAACATGGAAATATCTACTCCGCTATCTGTATAAACATTGAAATATCTACACTGCCATCTGTATAAATATGGAAATAAATAAACAGCCATCTCTATATACATGGAAATATCTATACCGTCATCTGTATAAACATGGAAATATCTCCACCGCTATCTGTATAAACATGGAAATATCAACCCCGCTATCTGTATAAACATGGAAATATCTACAGCGCTATCTGCATAAACATTGAAATATCTACATCGCTATCTATATAAACATGGAAATATCTCCACGGCTATCTGTATAAACATGGAGGTATCTACACCGCTATCTCTATAGACCTGGAAATAGCTACATCACTATCACTATAAACATGGAAATATCTACACCGCCATCTGAATAAACATCTAAATATCTACACCGCCATCTGTATATACACGGAAATACCTACACCGCCATCTGTATAAACACGGAAATATCAACACCGCCATCTGTATAATCATGGAAATATCCATACCGCTATGTTTATAATAATGGAAATATCTACACCGCCATGTGTAAAAACACGGAAATACCTACAAAGTCATCTGTATAAACATGGAAATATCTACACCTCCCTCACTATAAGCATGGAAATATCTACACCACCATCTCTATAAACATGGAAATACCTACACAGCTATCTGTATAAACATGGAAATAACTACACCGCTATCTGTATAAACATGGAAATATCTACCCCGCTATCTGTATAAACAAGGAAATATCTACACCGCCATCATTATAAACATGGAAATATCTCCACTGCTATCTGTATAAACATGGAAATATCAACACCGCCATCAGTATAATCATGGAAATATAAACACCGCTATCTGTATAAAAATGAAAATATCTACACTGCCATCTGTAAACACATGGAAATATCTACACAGTCATCTGTATAAACATGGAAATATCTACACCTCCATCACTATAAACATTTAAATATCTACAATGCCATCTGTATACACCTGGAAATATCTATAGAGCCATCAGTATAAACATGGAAATATCTACACCGCCATTTCTATAAACATGGAAATACTTACACAGCTATCTGTATAAGCATGGAAATATCTACACTGCTATCTGTATAAACATGGAAATATCTACACCGCTATCTGTATAAAATTGGAAATATTTACATCGCTATGTGCATAAACATGGAATTATCTCCACGACTATGTGAATAAACATGGAAATGTCTACAACGCTATCTGGGTAAACATGCAAATATCTACACAGCTATCTGTAAACATGGAAATAACTACGCCGCTATCTGTGTAAAGGTGGAAATATCTACACCGCAATCTGTGCAAGCATGGAAATATCTACACTTCAATATGTGTAAACATGGATACATCTACACCGCTATCTGTATAAACATGTAAAATCTACACCGCTATCTGCATAAACATGGAAATATCTACATGGCCATGTGCATAAACATGGAAATATCTACACCGCTATCTGTATAAATATTGAAATATCTACATCGCTATCTCTATAAACATGGAAATATCTAAACCACTATCAGTATATACATGGAAATATCTACACCGCTATGTCTATAAACATGGAAATATCTACACCGCCATCTGTATATACGCGGAAATATCTACACCGCTATCTGTATAAACATGGAAATATCTACACCGCTATCTTTATAAACATGGAAATGTCTACACTACCATCCGTATAAACATGGAAATATCTACACAGCCATCTCTATATACATGGAAATATCTACAGCGCCATCTGTATAAACATGGAAATATCTCCACCGCTATCTGTATAAACATGGAAATATCTCCACCGCTATGTGTTGAAAGATGGAAATATCTACATCGCTATCTGTAAAAACATGGAACTATCAACACTGCCATCTGTATAATCATGGAAATATCCACACCACTATCTGTATAAACATGGAAATATCTCCACCGCTATCTGTATAAACATGGAAATATCTACACAGCTATCTTTAAAAACATGGAAATATCAACACCGCTATCAGTATAAAGATGGGAATATCTACAGCGCTTTCTGTATAAACATGAAAATATCTACATCGCTATCTGAATAAACATGGAAATATCTCCACCGCTATCTGTATAAACATTCAAATATCTACACCGCTATCTTTATAAACCAGGGCATAACTACAACGCTATCTCTATAAACATGGAAATATCTACACCGCCATCTGCATAAACATCTAAATATCTACACCGCCATCTGTGTAAACATGGAAATACCTACACCGACATCTGTATAAACATGGAAATATCAACACCGCCACCTGTATAATCTTGGAAATATCCACACCGCTGTCTGTATAAACATGGAAATATCTACACCGCCATCTGTAAAAACATGGAAATATCTACACTACCATCTGTATAAACATGGAAATATCTACAAAGCCATCTCTATATACATGGAAATATCTACACCGACATCTGTATAAACATGGAAATATCTCCACCGCTATCTGTATAAACATGGAAATGTCAACACTTCTGTCTGCATACAGATGGAATTATCTACACCGCGAGCTGTATTTACATGTAAATATCTACAAACATGGAAATATCTGTATAAACATGGAAGTACCAACACCACTATCTGTAGAAACATGGAAATATTTTCAACGCTATCTGTATAAACATGGAAATAACTGCAATGCTATCTCTATAAACATGGAAATATCTACACCACAATCTCTATAAACATGGAAATATCTACACCACCATCTCTATAAACATGGAAATATCTACACTGCCTTCTGTATAGACATGCAAACATCTACTCAGCCATGAGTGTAAACATGGAAATATCTATACAGCTATCTCTATAAAAATAGAAATACCTACACCGCAATCTCTATAAACATGGAAATATCTAAACAGCCATCTCTATAAACATGGAAATATCTACACCGCCATCTCTATGAACATGAAATTATCTACACCGCCATCTCCATAAACATGGAACTCTCTACACTGCGATCTGTATAAACATGGAAATATCTACACCGCTCTCTGTTCAAACATGGAAATATCTACACTGCCTTCGGTATAAACATGGAAATATCTACATCGCGAGCTGTATAAACATGCAAATATCTACACAGCTGTCTATGTAAACATGGAAATATTTACACCGATATGTGTGTAAAGTTGGAAATATCTACACCGCAATCTCTGCAAAGATGGAAATATCTACACCGCTATCTGTATAAATATGGAAATATCTACATCACTATCTCTATAAACATGGAAATATCTACACCACTATCTGTATAAACATGGAAATATCTACACCACTATCTCTAGAAACATGGAAATATCAACACCGCCATCTGTATAAACTTGGAAATATCTACACCGATATCTGTTTAAATATGGAAATATCTGCATGGCTAACTCTTTATACATGGAAATATCCACACCACTATCTGTATAAACATGGAAATATCTACATTGCTATCTGTATAAACATGGAAATATCTACAATGATAACTGTGTAGACATGCAAATATCTACACAGCTATCTGTGTAAAGACGGAAATATCTACACCGCTATCTGTGTAAAGATGGAAATATATACAACGCAATCTGTATAAACTTGGAAATAGCTACAACGCCATCTGTATAAACATGAAAATAACTACACTGCCATCTGTATAAACATGGAAATATATACTCCGCCATCTGTACAAGCATGGAAATATCTAAACCGCTATCAGTGTAAGTATGGAAATATCTACACCACTGTCTGCATAAACATGGAAATATATATACCGCTATCTGTATAAACATGGAAATATCTACACAGCCATCTGTATAAACATGAAAATATCTACAAAGCCATCTCTATAAACATGGAAATATCTACACCGCCATCTGTATAAACATGGAAACCTCTCCACCGCTATCTGTATAAACATGGAAATATCTACACCGACATCTGTATAAACACGGAAATATCTACACCGACATCTGTATAAACATGGAAATATCTGCATCGCTATCTGTATAAACATGGAAATATCACCACCGCAATCTGTATAAACATGGAAATATCTACACCACAATCTGTATAAACCTGGAAATAACTACACCGCAATCTCTTTAAACATAGAAATATCTACACCGCCATTTGCATAAACATCTAGATATCTACAGTGCCATATGTATAAACATGGAAATACCAACACCGCCATCTGTATAAACATGGAAATATTAACACCGCCATCTGTATAATCATGGAAATATCAACACCGTTATCTGTATAAAAATGGAAATATCTACACCGCCAAGTGTAAAAACATGGAAATATCAACCCAGTCGTCTGTATAAACATGGAAATATCTACACCTTCATCAGTATAAACATGGAAAAACCTACAATGACATTTGTATACTCATGGAAATATCTACAGAGCCATCAGTATAAACATGGAAATATCTAGACTGCTATCTGTATAAACATGGAAATATCTACCCCGCTATCTGAATAAACATTTAAATATCTACATCGCTGTCTGCATAAACATGGAAATATCTCCACCGCTATCTGTATGAACATGGATATATTTATAATGCTATCTGTGTAACCATGCAAATATCTACACAGGTATCTGTAAACATGGAAATATCTACACTGCTATCTTTGTAAAGATTGAAATATCTACACCGCAATCTGTGCAAAGATGGAAATATCTACACCGCTATCTGTGTAAACATGGAAATATCTACACCGCTATCTGTATAAACATGGAAAATCAACACCGCTATCTGTATAAACATGGAAATATCTGCACCGCCATCTGTATAAACATGGAAATATCTACAACGCTATCTGTACAAATATTGAAATATCTACAGCGCAATCTGTATAATCATGGAAAATCTACACCGCTATCTGTATAAACATGGACATATCTACACAGCCATCTGTATAAACATGGAAACATCTACACCGCTGTCTGTATAAATATGGAAATATCTATATCGCTATCTCTATAAACAAGGAAATATCCACACCAGTATCTGTATAAACATGGAAATATCTACACCGCTATCTCTATAAACATAGAAATATCTACATCGCCATCTGTATAAACATGGAAATATCTACACCGCTATCTGTATAAATATGGAAGTATCTACATCGCTATCTGTATAAACATGGATATATCTCCACCGTAATCTGTAAAAACATTGAAATATCTACAATGCTATCTGTGTAAACATGCAAATATCTACCCAGCTATCTGTGTAAAGATGGAAATATCTACACCGCAATCGTTGCAAAGATGGAAATATCTACACCGATACCTCTGTAAACATGGAAATATCTACACCGCTATCTGTAAAACATGGAAAACCTACACCGCTATCTGTGTAAACATGGAAATAACTACACGGCCATCTGCATAAACATGGAAATATCTACACCGCTATATGTACAAATAAGGAAATATCTACATCACAATCTCTATAAACATGGAAATATCTACAATACCATCTGTATAAGCATGGAAATATCTACACCGCAATCTGTATAAACATGGAAATATATACATCGCTATCTGTATAAACATGGAAATATATCCACCGCTATCTGTATAAACATGGAAATATCTACAACGCTATCAGTGTAAACATGCAAATATTTACACAGCTATCTCTGTAAACATGGAAATATCTACAGCGATATGTGTGTAAAGATGGAAATATCTACACCGCAATCTGTGCAAAAATGGAAATATCTACACAGCCATCTGTATAAATATGGAAATATCTACATCACTATCTCTATAAACATGGAAATATCTACACCACTATTTGTATAAACATGGAAATATCTACACCACTATCTCTAGAAACATGGAAATATCTACACTACCATCTGTATAAACATGGAAATATCTACACCGCTATCTGCATAAACATGGAAATATCTACATCACTGTCTGTATAAACATGGAAATATCTCCACCACTATCTGTATAAACATGGAAATATCTACAATGCTATTTGTTTAAACATGTAAATATCTACACAGCTATCTGTGTAAAGATGGAAATATTTACACCGCTATCTGTGAAAAGATGGAAATATCTACACCGCAATCTGTGCAATGATGGAAATAACCACACCACGATCTCTGTAAACATGGAAATATCTACACCGCTATCTGTATAAACATGTAAATATCTACACCGCCATCTGTATAAACATGGAAATAACTACACCGCCATCTGTATAAACATGGAAATATCAACACCGTCATCTGCATAAACATGGAAATATCTACACCGCTACCTGTATAAACATGGAAATATCTACACCCCTATCGGTATAAACATAGAAATATCTACACTGCTATCTGTAAAAACATGGAAATAACTACATTGCCATCTGTATAAACATGGAAATGTCTACACAGCCATCTCTATATACATGGAAATATCTACAGCGCCATGTGTACAAACATGGAAATATCTCCACCGCAATCTGTATAAACATGGAAATACCTCCACACATATCTGCATAAATATGGAAATATCTACACCCCTATCTGTATAAACATGGAAATATCTACACTGCTATCTATATAAACATGGAAACATCAACATCGGTATCTGTATAAACATGGAAATATCTACAGCGCTCTCTTTATAAACATGGAAATATCTCCACCGCTATCTGTATAAACATGGAAATATCTACAACGCTATCTCTATAAACATGGAAATATCTTCACCGCCATTTGTAAAAACATGGAAATATCTACACAGTCATCTGTATAAACATGGAAATATCTACACCTCCATCAGTACAAACATGGAAATATCTACAATGACATCTGTATACACATGGAGATATCTACAGAGCCATCAGTATAAACATGGAAATATCTCCACCGCCATCTCTATAAACATGGAAATACCTACACAGCTATCTGTATAAACATGGAAATATCTACACCGCTATCTGTATAAACATGGATATATCTACATTGCTATCTGCATAAACATGGAAATATCTCCACCGATATCTGTATAAACATGGAAATATCTACATCGCTATCTGTGTAAACATGCAAATATCTACACAGCTATCTGTAAACACGGAAATGCCTACACTGCTATCTGTGTAAAGATGGAAATATCTACACCGCAATGTGCATAAACTTCTAAATAACTACACTGCCATCTGCATAAACATGGAAATAACTACACTGCCATCTCTAGAAACATGGAAATATCTACACCGCCATCTTTAAAAACATGGAAATATCTACACAGACATCTGTATAAACCTGGAAATATCTACACCTCCATCAGTATAAACATGCAAATATCTACAAAGCCATCTGTATACACATGGAAATATCTACAGAGCCATCTGTCTAAACATGGAAATATCTACACCGCTATCTGTGTAAACATGCAAATATCTACACAGCTATCTGTAAACATGGAAATATCTACTCCTCAATATGTGTAAAGATGGAAATATCTACACCGCAATCTGTGCAAAGATGGAAATATCTACACCGCTATCTGTGTAAACATGGAAATATCTACACCACTATCTGCATAAACATGGAAATATCTACACTGCTATGTCTATATACATGGAAATATTTACATCGTCATCTGTATAAACATGGATATATCTACAACGCTATCTGTATAAACATGGAAATATCTCCACAGCTATCTGTATAAACATAGAAATATCTACACCGCTATCTGTATAAACATGGAAATATCTACACTGCCATCTGTATAAACATGGAAATATCTATGAAGCCATCTGTATATACATGGAAATATCTACACCGCAATCGGTATAAACATGGGAATATCTCCACCGCTCTCTGTATAAACATGGAACTATCTCCACAGCTATTTGTATAAACTTGGAAATATCTACACCTCTATGTGTAAAAACATGGAAATATCACAACCGCTATCTGTATAAACATGGAAATATCTACAGCGCTATCTGTATAAACATGGAAATATCTACATCGCTATCTGTAAAACATGGAAATATCTCCGCTGCTGTCTTTATAAACATGGAAATATCTACACCGCTATCTGTATAATTCTGGAAATAATTACACAGATATGTCTTTAAAAACATGGAAATATCTACACCGCCATCTGCATAAACATCTAAATATCCACACCGCCATCTGTACAAACATGGAAATACATACACCGCCATATGTATAAACATGTAAATATCAACACCGCCATCTGTATAATCGTGGAAATATGCACACCACTATCTGTATAAAAATGGAAATATCTACACCGCTGTCTGTATAAAAATGGAAATATCTACACCGCCATCTGTAAAAACATGGAAATATCTACACAGTCATCTGTAGAAACAAGGAAATATCTACACCTCCATCAGTATATACCTGGAAATATCTACAATGCCATCTCTATAAACATGGAAATATCTACAGAGCCATCAGTGTAAACATGGTATTATCTACACTGCCATCTCTACAAACATGGAAACCATTACACAGCTATCTATATAAACTTGGAAATATCGACACCGCTATCTGTATAAACATGGAAATATCTACACCGCTATCTGTGTAAACATGGAAATATCTACACCGCTATCTGTATAAACATGGAAAATCTACACCGCTATCTGTATAAACATGGAAATATCTTCACGGCCATCTGCATATACATGCAAATATCTAGACCGATATCTGTATAAATATGGAAATATCTATATCGCTATCTCTATAAGCATGGAAATATCTACACCACTATCTAAATAAACATGGAAATATCTACACCGCTATCTCTATAAACATGGAAATATCTACAACGCCATCTGTATAAACATGGAAATATCTACACCGCTATCTGTATAAACATGTAAATATCTACATCGCTATCTGTACAAACCTGGAAATATCTCCACCGCTATCTGCATAAACATGGAAATATCTACAAAGCTATCTGTGTAAACATGCAAATATCTACACAGCTATCTGTATAAACATGGAAATATCTACACCGATATCTGTGTAAAGATGGAAATATCTACACCGCAGTCTGTGCAAAGATGGAAATATCTACACAGCTATCTGTAAAAACATGGAAATAACTACATCGCTATCTGTATAAAGATGTAAATATCTCCACCGCTATCTGTATATACTTGGAAATATATACAATGCTATCTGTGTAAACATGCAAATATCTGCACAGCTATCTGTGTAAAGATGGAAATATGTACACCGCTATCTGTGTAAAGATGGAAATATCTACAACGCAATCTGTGCAAAGATGGAAATATCTACAACGCTATCTCTGTAAACATGGAAATATCTACACCGCTATCGGTATAAATGTGGCAATACCCACACCGCTATCTGTATAAACATGGAAAACCTACACCGCTATTTGTATAAACATGGAAATATGAACACCGTTATCTGTATAAACATAGAAATTTCAACATCGCTATCTGTATAAACATGGAAATATCTACATCGCTATCTGTATAAAAATGGAAATATCTACACCGCCATTTGTAAAAACATGGAAATATCTATACAGTCATCTGTATAAACATGGAAATATCTTCACCTCCATGAGTATAAAGATGGAAATATCTACAATGCCATCTGTATACACATGGAAATATCTACAGAGCCGTCAGTATAAACATGGAAATATCTATACCGCCATCTCTATAAACCTAAAAATACCTACACAGCTATCTGTATAAAAATGGAAATATCTACACAGCTATCTGTATAAACATGGAAATATCTACACCGCTATCTGTATAAACATGGAATTATATACATTGCTATCTGCATAAACAAGGAAATATCTCCACTGCTATCTGTATAAACATGGAAATAGCTACAATGCTATCTGTGTAAACATGCAAATATCTACACAGCTATCTGTAAACACGGAAATGTCTACACCCCTATCTGTGTAAAGATGGAAATATCTACACCCCAATCTGTGCAAAGATGGAAATATGTACACCGCTATCTGTGTAAGCATGGAAATATGTAAACCGCTGTCTGTATGAACATGGAAAATCTACACCGCTATCTGTATAAACAGGGAAATATCTACACGGCCATCTGCATAAACTTGGAAATATCTACACCGCTATCTGTATAAATATGGAAATATCTACATCACAATCTCTATAAACATGGAAATATCTACACCACTATCTGTATAAACATGGAAATATCTACACCGCTATGTCTATAAACATGGAAATATCTATACCGCAATCTGTATAAACATGGAAATATGTACACCGCTATCTGTAAACATGGAAATATCTACATCGCTATCTGTATAAACATGGAAATATCTCCACCACTCTCTGTATAAACATCGAAATATCTACACCGCTATCTGTATAAACATGGAAATATCTCCACTGCCATCTGTATAAACATGGAAAAATCTACACAGCCGTCTCTATATATATGGAAATATCTACACCGCCACCTGTAAACATGGAAATATCTCCACCGCTATCTGTATAAACATGGAAATATCTACACCGCTATGTGTATAAACATGGAAATATCTACACCGCTATCTGTATAAAGATGGAAATATCAACACCGTTATCTGTGTAAACATGGAAATATCTACACCGCCATTTGCATAAACATCTAAATATATACATAGCCATCTCTATAAACATGGAAATACCTACACCGCCATCAGTATGAACATGGAAATATAAACACCGCCATATGTATAATCATGGAAATATCTACACCGCTATCTGTATTAAAATGGAAATATGGACACGGCCATCTGTAAAAACATGGAAAGAACTACACAGTCATCTGTATACACATGGAAATATCTACAGAGACATCAGTATACACATGGAAATATCTACACCGCCATCTCTATAAACATGGAAATACCTGCAGAGCTATGTGTATAAACATGTAAATGTCTACACCGCTATCTCTATAAACATGGAGATATCTACACCGCTATATGTATAAACATGGAAATATCTACATTGCTATCTGAATAAACATGGAAATATCTCCACGGCTATCTGTATAAACATGGAAATACCTACAACGCTATCTGTGTAAACATGCAAATATATACAAAGGTATCTGTAAACATGGAAATATCTACACCGCTATCTGAGTAAAGATTCAACTATCTACACTGCAATCTGTGCAAAGATGGAAATATCTACACCGCTATCTGTGTAAACATGGAAATATCTGCACCGCTATCTGTATAAACATGGAAAATCTACACTGCTATCTGTATAAACATGGAAATATCTACACGGCCATCTGCATAAACATGGAAATATCTACACCGCTATCTGTATTAATATGGAAATATCTACATAGCTACCTCTATAAACATGGAAATATCTACACCACTGTCTGTATAAACATAGAAATATCGACACCGCTCTCTGTATAAACATGGAAATATCCACACCGCCATCTGTATAAACATGGAAATATCTACACCGCTATCTGTGTAAACATGCAAATATCTACACAGCTATCTGTGTAAACATGGAAATATCTACACTGATATCTGTGCAAAGATGGAAATATCTACACCGCAGTCTGTGCAAATATGGGAATATCTACACCGCTATCTGTATAAATATGGAAATATCTACAATGCTATCTGTGTAAACTTGCAACTAACTACACAGCTGTGTGTGTAAAGATGGAAATATCTACACCGCTATCTGTGTTAAGATAGAAGTATCTACACCGCAATCTGTGCAAAGATGGAAATATCTACACCGCTATCTCTGTAAACATGGAATTATCTACACCGCTATCGTATAAACACGGAAATATCTACACCGCCATCTGTATAAACAAGGAGATATCTACAACGCTATCTGTGTAAACATGCAAATATCTACACAGCTATCAGTAAACATGGAAATGGCTACACCGCTATCTGTGTAAAGATGGAAATATCTACACCGCAATCTGTGCAAAGATGGAAATATCTACACCGCTATCTGTGTAAACATGGAAATATCTACTCCGCTGTCTGTATAAACATGGAAAATCTACACCGCTATCTGTATAAACAGGGAAATATCTACACAGCCATCTGCATAAACTTGGAAATATCTACACCGCTATCTGTTTAAATATGGAAATATCTACATTGCTATCTCTATAAACATAGAAATATCTACACCACTATCTGTATAAACATGGAAATATCTACACCGCTATGTCTATAAACATGGAAATATCTACACAGTCATCTGTATAAACATAAAAATATCTCCACAGCTATCAGTATGAACATGGAAATATCTCCACCGATATCTGTATAAACATGGAAATATCAACAGCACTATCTGTATAAACACAGAAATATCTACAGCGCTATCTGTATAAATATGGAAATATCTACATCGCTATCTCTATGAACATGGAAATATTTCCACCGCTATCTGTATAAACATGGAAATATCTACACCATTATCTGTATAAGCCTGGAAATAACTACACCGCTATCTCAACAAACATGGAAATATCTACACCGCCGTCTGCATAAACATCTAAATATCTACAAAGCCATCTGTATAAACATGGAAATACCTACACCGCCCTCTGAATAAACATGGAAATATCCACACCACTATCTGTATAAACATGGAAATATCTACACCGCAATCTCTATAAACACAGAAATATCTACACCGCCATCTGTATAAACATGGAAATATCTACAGTGCCATCTGTATACACATGGAAATATCTACAGAGCCATCTGTATAACCATGGAAATATCTACTCCGCTATCTGTATAAACATGGAAATATCTACATCGCTATCTGTATTAACATGGAAATATCTCCACCGCTATCTGTATAAACATGGAAATATCTACACTGCCATCTGTATAAACATGGAAATATTTACACAGCCATCTCTTTATACATGGGAATATCTACACCGCAATCTGTATAAACATGGAAATATCTATATCGGTATCGGTATAAACATGGAAATATCTACAACGCTATCTGCATGAACATGGAAAGATCTAAATCGCCATCTGTATATACATGGAAATATCTACACCGCCATCTGTATAAACATGGAAATATCTACACTGCTATCTGTATAAATAAGGAAATATCTACAACTCTGTCTCTATAAACATGGAAATATCTACAACACTATCTGTTTAAACATGGAAATATCTACACCACTATGGAAATATCTACACCGCCATCTGTATAAACATGGAAATATCTACACAGTCATCTGTATAAACATGGAAATAGCTATACCATCATCTGTATAAACATGGAAATAACTTCACTGCCATCTGTGTAAGCACGGAAATATCTACACCGCTATCTGTATAAATATGGAAATATCTACATCGCTATCTCCATAAACATGGAAATATATTCACCGCTATCTGTATATACATGGAAATATCTTCACCGCTATCTTTATAAACATGTAAACATCTACACCGCCATCTTTATAAACATGGAAATATCTACACCGCTATCTGTATAAACATGGAAATATCTACATCGCTATCTAAATAAACATGGAAATATCTCAACCGCTATCTGTATAAACATGGAAATATCTACAGTGATATCTCTGTAAACATGCAAATATGTACACAGCTATCTGTTTAAAGATGGAAATATCTACACCGCTATCTGTGCAAAGATGGAAATATCTACACCGCTATCTCTGTAAACATGGAAATATCTACACCGCTATCTGTATAAACATGGAAACATCTACACCGCCATCTGTATAAACATGGAAATATCTACAACGCCATCAGTATAAACATGGAAATATCTACACCGCCATCTGTATGAACATGGAAATATCTGCACTGCTATCTGTATAAAAATGGAAATATCTACACGGCTATCTGTATAAACATGGAAATATCTACACCGCTATCTGTATAAACATGGAAATATCTACTCCGCTATCTGTATAAACATTGAAATATCTACACTGCCATCTGTATAAATATGCAAATAAATAAACAGCCATCTCTATATACATGGAAATATCTATACCGTCATCTGTATAAACATGGAAATATCTCCACCGCTATCTGTATAAACATGGAAATATCAACCCCGCTCTCTGTATAAACATGGAAATATCTACAGCGCTATCTGTATAAACATTGAAATATCTACATCGCTATCTATATAAACATGGAAATATCTCCACGGCTATCTGTATAAACATGGAGGTATCTACACCGCTATCTCTATAGACCTGGAAATAGCTACATCACTATCACTATAAACATGGAAATATCTACACCGCCATCTGAATAAACATCTAAATATCTACACCGCCATCTGTATAAACATGGAAATACCTACACCGCCATCTGTATAAACATGGAAATATCAACACCGCCATCTGTATAATCATGGATATATCCATACCGCTATGTTTATAATAATGGAAATATCTACACCGCCATGTGTAAAAACATGGAAATACCTAAAAAGTCATCTGTATAAACATGGAAATATCTACACCTCCCTCACTATAAACATGGAAATATCTGCACCACCGTCTCTATAAACATGGAAATACCTACACAGCTATCTGTATAAACATGGAAATAACTACACCGCTATCTGTATAAACATGGAAATATCTACACCGCTATCTGTATAAACATGGAAATATCTACACCGCCATCATTATAAACATGGAAATATCTCCACTGCTATCTGTATAAACATGGAAATATCAACACCGCCATCAGTATAATCATGGAAATATAAACACCGCTATCTGTATAAAAATGAAAGTATCTACACTGCCATCTGTAAAAACATGGAAATACCTGCACAGTCATCTTTATAAATATGGAAATATCTACACCTCCATCACTATAATTATTCAAATATCTACAATGCCATCTGTATACACCTGGAAATAACTATAGAGCCATGAGTATAAACATGGAAATATCTACACCGCCATTTCTATAAACATGGAAATACTTACACAGCTATCTGTATAAACATGGAAATATCTACACTGCTATCTGTATAAACATGGAAATATCTACACCGCTATCTGTATAAACATGGAAATATCTACAACGCAATCTGTGTAAACATGCAAATATCTACACAGCTATCTGTAAACATGGAAATATCTACACCGCAATGTAAGCAAAGATGGAAATATCTACACCGCTATCTGTGTAAACATGGCAATATCTACACCGCTATCGGTATAAATACGGAAAATCTACACCGCCATCTGTATAAACATGGAAATATGTACACGGCCATTTCCATAAACATGGAAATATCTACACCGCTATTTGTATAAATATGGAAATATCTACATTGCTATCTCTATAAACATGAAAATATCTACACCACTATCTGTGTAAACATGGAAATATCTACACCGCCATCTCTATAAACATAGAAATATCTACACCGCCATCTGAATAAACATGGAAATAACTACACCGCTATCTATATAAACATGGAAATATCTACATCGCTATCTTTATAAACATGGAAATATCTCCACCGCTATCAGTATAAACATGGAAATATCTTCAATGCTATCTGTGTAAACATGCAAATATCTACACAGCTATCTGTGCAAACATGGAAATATCTACACCGCAATCGGTGCAAAGATGGAAATATCTACACCACTATCTCTGTAAGCATGGAAATATCTACGCCGCTATCTGTATGAATATGGAAATACCTACACCATCATCTGTATAAACATGGAAATAACTACAGCGCCATCTGTATACACATGGAAATATCTACACCGCCATCTGTATAAACATGGAAATAACTCCACCGCTATCTGTACAAATCTGGAAATATCTACACCGCTATCTGTATAAACATGAAAATATCTACACCGCAATCTGTATAAACATGGAAATACCTACACCGCTGTCTGAATAAACATGGAAATATCTACACCGCTATCTGTGTAAAGATGCAAATATCTACACCGCTGTCTGTATAAACATGGAAATACCTACACCGCTATCTGCATAAACATGAAAATATCTACACCGCTATCTGTACAAATATGGAAATATCTACACCGCTATCTGTACAAACATGGAAATATCTACACTGCTTTCTGTATAAACATGGAAAAAAACAACACCGCTATCTGTATAAACATGGAAATAACTACACAGCCATCTGTATAAACATGGAAATATCTACACAGCCATCTCTATATACATGGAAATATCTACACCGCTATCTGTATAAACATGGAAATATCTACATCGCTATCTGTATGAACATGGAAATACCTCCACCGCTATCTGAATAAACATGGAAACATCTACAATGCTATCTGTGTAAACGTGCAAATATCTACACCGATATCTGTGTAAAGATGGAAATATCTACACCGCAATCTGTGCAAAGATGGAAATATCTACACCGCTGTCTGTATAAATATGGAAATATCTACATTGCTATCTCCATAAACATGGAAATATATTCCCCGCTATCTGTATATATATGGAAATATCTACATCGCTATCTCCATAAAGACGGAAATATCTTCACCGCTATCTGTATATACATGGAAATATCTTCACCGCTATCTTTATAAACATGTAAACATCTACACCACCATCTTTATAAACATGGAAATATCTACACCGCTATCTGTATAAACATGGAAATATCTACATCGCTATCTGAATAAACATGGAAATATCTCCACCGCTATCTGTATAAACATGGAAATATCTACAATGATATCTCTGTAAACATGCAAAGATGTACACAGCTATCTGTTTAAAAATGGAAATACCTACACCGCTATCTGTGCAAAGATGGAAATATCTACACCGCTATCTCTGTAAACATGGAAATATCTACACCGCTATCTGTATAAACATGGAAACATCTACACCGCCATCTGTATAAACATGGAAATATCTACAACGCCATCAGTATAAACATGGAAATATCTACACCGCCATCTGTATGAACATGGAAATATCTGCACTGCTATATGTATAAAAATGGAAATATCTACACCGCTATCTGTGTAAACATGGAAATATCTACACCGCTATCTGTATAAACATGGAAATATCTACACCGCTATCTGTATAAACATGGAAATATCTACACTGCCATCTGTATAAATATGGAAATAAATAAACAACCATCTCTATATACATGGAAATATCTATACCGTCATCTGTATAAACATGGAAATATCTCCACCGCTATCTGTATAAACATGGAAATATCAACCCCGCTATCTGTATAAACATGGAAATATCTACAGCGCTATCTGTATAAATATTGAAATGTCTATATCGCTATCTATATAAACATGGAAATATCTCCACCGCTATCTGTATAAACATGGAGGTATCTACAGCGCTATGTCTATAGACCTGCAAATAACTACACCACTATCTCTATAAACATGGAAATATCTTCACCGCCATCTGAATAAACATCTAAATATCTACACCTCCATCTGCATATACATGGAAATACCTACACCGCCATCTGTATAAACACGGAAATATCAACACCGCCATCTGTATAATCATGGAAATATCCATACGGCTATGTTTATAATAATGGAAATATCTACACCGCCATGTGTAAAAACACGGAAATACCTACAAAGTCATCTGTATAAACATGGAAATATCTACACCTCCCTCACTATAAGCATGGAAATATCTACACCACCATCTCTATAAACATGGAAATACCTACACAGCTATCTGTATAAACATGGAAATAACTGGACCGCTATCTGTATAAACATGGAAATATCTACACCGCTATCTGTATAAACAAGGAAATATCTACACCGCCATCATTATAAACATGGAAATATCTCCACTGCTATCTGTATAAACATGGAAATATCAACACCGCCATCAGTATAATCATGGAAATATAAACACCGCTATCTGTATAAAAATGAAAATATCTACACTGCCATCTGTAAAAACATGGAAATATCTACACAGTCATCTGTATAAACATGGAAATATCTACACCTCCATCACTATAAACATTTAAATATCTACAATGCCATCTGTATACACCTGGAAATATCTATAGAGCCATCAGTATAAACATGGAAATATCTACACCGCCATTTCTATAAACATGGAAATACTTACACAGCTATCTGTATAAGCATGGAAATATCTACACTGCTATCTGTATAAACATGGAAATATCTACACCGCTATCTGTATAAAATTGGAAATATTTACATCGCTATGTGCATAAACATGGAATTATCTCCATGACTATGTGAATAAACATGGAAATGTCTACAACGCTATCTGTGTAAACATGCAAATATCTACACAGCTATCTGTAAACATGGAAATAACTATGCCGCTATCTGTGTAAAGGTGGAAATATCTACACCGCAATCTGTGCAAGCATGGAAATATCTACACTTCAATATGTGTAAACATGGATACATCTACACCGCTATCTGTATAAACATGTAAAATCTACACCGCTATCTGCATAAACATGGAAATATCTACATGGCCATGTGCATAAACATGGAAATATCTACACCGCTATCTGTATAAATATTGAAATATCTACATCGCTATCGCTATAAACATGGAAATATCTAAACCACTATCAGTATATACATGGAAATATCTACACCGCTATGTCTATAAACATGGAAATATCTACACCGCCATCTGTATATACGTGGAAATATCTACACCGCTATCTGTATAAACATGGAAATATCTACACCGCTATCTGTATAAACATGGAAATGTCTACACTACCATCCGTATAAACATGGAAATATCTACACAGCCATCTCTATATACATGGAAATATCTACAGCGCCATCTGTATAAACATGGAAATATCTCCACCGCTATCTGTATAAACATGGAAATATCTCCACCGCTATGTGTTGAAAGATGGAAATATCTACATCGCTATCTGTAAAAACATGGAACTATCAACACTGCCATCTGTATAATCATGGAAATATCCACACCACTATCTGTATAAACATGGAAATATCTCCACCGCTATCTGTATAAACATGGAAATATCTACACAGCTATCTTTAAAAACATGGAAATATCAACACCGCTATCAGTATAAAGATGGGAATATCTACAGCGCTTTCTGTAGAAACATGAAAATATCTACATCGCTATCTGTATAAACATGGAAATATCTCCACCGCTATCTGTATAAACATGCAAATATCTACACCGCTATCTTTATAAACCAGGAAATAACTACAACGCTATCACTATAAACATGGAAATATCTACACCGCCATCTGCATAAACATCTAAATATCTACACCGCCATCTGTGTAAACATGGAAATACCTACACCGACATCTGTATAAACATGGAAATATCAACACCGCCACCTGTATAATCTTGGAAATGTCCACACCGCTGTCTGTATAAACATGGAAATATCTACACCGCCATCTGTAAAAACATGGAAATATCTACACTACCATCTGTATAAACATGGAAATATCTACAAAGCCATCTCTATATACATGGAAATATCTACACCGACATCTGTATAAACATGGAAATATCTCCACCGCTATGTGTATAAACATGGAAATGTCAACACTGCCGTCTGCATACAGATGGAAATATCTACACCGCGAGCTGTATTAACATGGAAATATCTACAATGCTATCTGTATAAACATGGAAGTACCAACACCACTATCTGTAGAAAGATGGAAATATTTTCAACGCTATCTGTATAAACATGGAAATAACTGCAATGCTATCTCTATAAACATGGAAATATCTACACCACAATCTCTATAAACATGGAAATATCTACACCACCATCTCTATAAACATGGAAATATCTACACTGCCTTCTGTATAGACATGCAAACATCTACTCAGCCATGAGTGTAAACATGGAAATATCTATACAGCTATCTCTATAAAAATAGAAATACCTACACCGCAATCTCTATAAACATGGAAATATCTAAACAGCCATCTCTATAAACATGGAAATATCTACACCGCCATCTCTATGAACATGAAATTATCTACACCGCCATCTCCATAAACATGGAACTCTCTACACTGCGATCTGTATAAACATGGAAATATCTACACCGCTCTCTGTTCAAACATGGAAATATCTACACTGCCTTCGGTATAAACATGGAAATATCTACATCGCGAGCTGTATAAACATGCAAATATCTACACAGCTGTCTATGTAAACATGGAAATATTTACACCGATATGTGTGTAAAGTTGGAAATATCTACACCGCAATCTCTGCAAAGATGGAAATATCTACACCGCTATCTGTATAAATATGGAAATATCTACATCACTATCTCTATAAACATGGAAATATCTACACCACTATCTGTATAAACATGGAAATATCTACACCACTATCTCTAGAAACATGGAAATATCAACACCGCCATCTGTATAAACTTGGAAATATCTACACCGATATCTGTATAAATATGGAAATATCTGCATGGCTAACTCTTTATACATGGAAATATCCACACCACTATCTGTATAAACATGGAAATATCTACACCGATATCTCTATAAACATAGAAATATCTACACCGCCATCTGTATAAACATGGAAATATCTACACTGCCATCTGAATAAACATGGAAATATCTACACCGCTATCTGTATAAACATGGAAATATCTACATTGCTATCTGTATAAACATGGAAATATCTACAATGATAACTGTGTAGACATGCAAATATCTACACAGCTATCTGTGTAAAGACGGAAATATCTACACCGCTATCTGTGTAAAGATGGAAATATATACAACGCAATCTGTATAAACTTGGAAATAGCTACAACGCCATCTGTATAAACATGAAAATAACTACACTGCCATCTGTATAAACATGGAAATATATACTCCGCCATCTGTACAAGCATGGAAATATCTAAACCGCTATCAGTGTAAATATGGAAATATCTACACCACTGTCTGCATAAACATGGAAATATCTATACCGCTATCTGTATAAACATGGAAATATCTACACAGCCATCTGTATAAACATGAAAATATCTACAAAGCCATCTCTATAAACATGGAAATATCTACACCGCCATCTGTATAAACATGGAAACCTCTCCACCGCTATCTGTATAAACATGGAAATATCTACACCGACATCTGTATAAACATGGAAATATCTACACCGACATCTGTATAAACATGGAAATATCTGCATCGCTATCTGTATAAACGTGGAAATATCACCACCGCAATCTGTATAAACATGGAAATATCTACACCGCAATCTGTAAAAACCTGGAAATAACTACACCGCAATCTCTTTAAACATAGAAATACCTACACCGCCATTTGCATAAACATCTAGATATCTACAGTGCCATATGTATAAACATGGAAATACCAACACCGCCATCTGTATAAACATGGAAATATTAACACCGCCATCTGTATAATCATGGAAATATCCACACCGTTATCTGTATAAAAATGGAAATATCTACACCGCCAAGTGTAAAAACATGGAAATATCAACCCAGTCGTCTGTATAAACATGGAAATATCTACACCTTCATCAGTATAAACATGGAAAAACCTACAATGACATTTGTATACTCATGGAAATATCTACAGAGCCATCAGTATAAACATGGAAATATCTAGACTGCTATCTGTATAAACATGGAAATATCTACCCCGCTATCTGAATAAACATTTAAATATCTACATCGCTGTCTGCATAAACATGGAAATATCTCCACCGCTATCTGTATGAACATGGATATGTTTATAATGCTATCTGTGTAACCATGCAAATATCTACACAGGTATCTGTAAACATGGAAATATCTACACTGCTATCTTTGTAAAGATTGAAATATCTACACCGCAATCTGTGCAAAGATGGAAATATCTACACCGCTATCTGTGTAAACATCGAAATATCTACACCGCTATCTGTATAAACATGGAAAATCAACACCACTATCTGTATAAACATGGAAATATCTGCACGCCATCTGTATAAACATGGAAATATCTACAACGCTATCTGTACAAATATTGAAATATCTACAGCGCAATCTGTATAATCATGGAAAATCTACACCGCTATCTGTATAAACATGGAAATATCTACACAGCCATCTGTATAAACATGGAAACATCTACACCGCTGTCTGTATAAATATGGAAATATCTATATCGCTATCTCTATAAACAAGGAAATATCCACACCAGTATCTGTATAAACATGGAAATATCTACACCGCTATCTCTATAAACATAGAAATATCTACATCGCCATCTGTATAAACATGGAAATATCTACACCGCTATCTGTATAAATATGGAAGTATCTACATCGCTATCTGTATAAACATGGATATATCTCCACCGTAATCTGTAAAAACATTGAAATATCTACAATGCTATCTGTGTAAACATGCAAATATCTACCCAGCTATCTGTGTAAAGATGGAAATATCTACACCGCAATCGTTGCAAAGATGGAAATATCTACACCGATACCTCTGTAAACATGGAAATATCTACACCGCTATCTGTAAAACATGGAAAACCTACACCGCTATCTGTGTAAACATGGAAATAACTACACGGCCATCTGCATAAACATGGAAATATCTACACCGCTATATGTACAAATAAGGAAATATCTACATCACAATCTCTATAAACATGGAAATATCTACAATACCATCTGTATAAGCATGGAAATATCTACACCGCAATCTGTATAAACTTGGAAATATATACATCGCTATCTGTATAAACATGGAAATATATCCACCGCTATCTGTATAAACATGGAAATATCTACAACGCTATCAGTGTAAACATGCAAATATTTACACAGCTATCTCTGTAAACATGGAAATATCTACAGCGATATGTGTGTAAAGATGGAAATATCTACACCGCAATCTGTGCAAAAATGGAAATATCTACACAGCCATCTGTATAAATATGGAAATATCTACATCACTATCTCTATAAACATGGAAATATCTACACCACTATTTGTATAAACATGGAAATATCTACACCACTATCTCTAGAAACATGGAAATATCTACACTGCCATCTGTATAAACATGGAAATATCTACACCGCTATCTGCATAAACATGGAAATATCTACATCACTGTCTGTATAAACATGGAAATATCTCCACCACTATCTGTATAAACATGGAAATATCTACAATGCTATTTGTTTAAACATGCAAATATCTACACAGCTATCTGTGTAAAGATGGAAATATTTACACCGCTATCTGTGAAAAGATGGAAATATCTACACCGCAATCTGTGCAATGATGGAAATAACCACACCACGATCTCTGTAAACATGGAAATATCTACACCGCTATCTGTATAAACATGTAAATATCTACACCGCCATCTGTATAAACATGGAAATAACTACACCGCCATCTGTATAAACATGGAAATATCAACACCGTCATCTGCATAAACATGGAAATATCTACACCGCTACCTGTATAAACATGGAAATATCTACACCCCTATCGGTATAAACATGGAAATATCTACACTGCTATCTGTAAAAACATGGAAATAACTACATTGCCATCTGTATAAACATGGAAATGTCTACACAGCCATCTCTATATACATGGAAATATCTACAGCGCCATGTGTACAAACATGGAAATATCTCCACCGCAATCTGTATAAACATGGAAATACCTCCACACATAACTGTATAAACATGGAAATATCTACACCCCTATCTGTATAAACATGGAAATATCTACACTGCTATCTATATAAACATGGAAACATCAACATCGGTATCTGTATAAACATGGAAATATCTACAGCGCTCTCTTTATAAACATGGAAATATCTCCACCGCTATCTGTATAAACATGGAAATATCTACAACGCTATCTCTATAAACATGGAAATATCTTCACCGCCATTTGTAAAAACATGGAAATATCTACACAGTCATCTGTATAAACATGGAAATATCTACACCTCCATCAGTACAAACATGGAAATATCTACAATGACATCTGTATACACATGGAGATATCTACAGAGCCATCAGTATAAACATGGAAATATCTCCACCGCCATCTCTATAAACATGGAAATACCTACACAGCTATCTGTATAAACATGGAAATATCTACACCGCTATCTGTATAAACATGGAAATATCTACATTGCTATCTGCATAAACATGGAAATATCTCCACCGATATCTGTATAAACATGGAAATATCTACATCGCTATCTGTGTAAACATGCAAATATCTACACAGCTATCTGTAAACACGGAAATGCCTACACTGCTATCTGTGTAAAGATGGAAATATCTACACCGCAATGTGCATAAACTTCTAAATAACTACACTGCCATCTGCATAAACATGGAAATAACTACACTGCCATCTCTAGAAACATGGAAATATCTACACTGCCATCTTTAAAAACATGGAAATACCTACACAGACATCTGTATAAACCTGGAAATATCTACACCTCCATCAGTATAAACATGCAAATATCTACAAAGCCATCTGTATACACATGGAAATATCTACAGAGCCATCTGTCTAAACATGGAAATATCTACACCGCTATCTGTATAAACATGGCAATACCTACATCGCTATCTGTATAAACATGTAAATATCTCCACCGCTATCTGTATAAACATGGAAATATCTACAATGATATCTGTGTAAACATGGAAATATCTACACAGCTATGTGTGTAAAGATGGAAATATCTACACGGCAATCGGTGCAAAGATGGAAATATCTACACCGCTATCTCTGTAAACATGGAAATATGTACACCGCTATCTGTATAAACTTGGAAATATCTACACCACCATCTGTATAAACATGTAAATAACTACACCGCCATCTGTATAAACATGGAAATATCTACACCGCCATCTGTATAAACATGGAAATATCTACCCCGCTATCTGTACAAATATGGAAATATCTACACCGCTATTTGTATAAACATGGAAATATCTACACCGCTATCTTTATAAACATGGAAATATCTACATCGCTATCTGTATAAACATGGAAATATGCCCATCGCTATCTTTTTAAATATGGAAATATCTACACCGCTATCTGTATAAACCTGGAAATAGCAACACCGCTATCTGTATAAACGTGGAAATACCTACAGCGCTATCTGTATAAACATGGAAATATCTCCACCGCTATCTGCATAAACATGGAAATAACAACTCCGCCATCTGTATAATCATGGAAATATCCACACCGTTATCTATATAAAACTGGAAATATCTACAGTGCCATTTGTAAAAACAAGGAAAAATCTACACAGTCATCTGTATAAACATGGAAATATCTACACCTCCATCAGTATAAACATGGAAATATCTACACCTCCATCAGTATAAACATGGAAATATCTGCAATGCCATCTGTATATACACGGAAATATCTACAGAGCCATCAGTATAAACCTGGAAATATCTACAACGACATCTCTATAAACATGGAAATACCTACACAGCTATCTGTATAAACATGGAATTATCTACACCGCTCTCTGTATAAACATGGAAATATCTACATCGCTATCTGCATAAATATGGAAATATTTACAACGCTATCTGTGTAAACATGCAAATATCTACACAGCTATCTGTAAACATGGAAATATCTACTCCTCAATATGTGTAAAGATGGAAATATCTACACCGCAATCTGTGCAAAGATGGAAATATCTACACCGCTATCTGTGTAAACATGGAAATATCTACACCACTATCTGCATAAACATGGAAATATCTACACTGCTATGTCTATATACATGGAAATATTTACATCGTCATCTGTATAAACATGGATATATCTACAACGCTATCTGTATAAACATGGAAATATCTCCACAGCTATCTGTATAAACATAGAAATATCTACACCGCTATCTGTATAAACATGGAAATATCTACACTGCCATCTGTATAAACATGGAAATATCTATGAAGCCATCTGTATATACATGGAAATATCTACACCGCAATCGGTATAAACATGGGAATATCTCCACCGCTCTCTGTATAAACATGGAACTATCTCCACAGCTATTTGTATAAACTTGGAAATATCTACACCTCTATGTGTAAAAACATGGAAATATCACAACCGCTATCTGTATAAACATGGAAATATCTACAGCGCTATCTGTATAAACATGGAAATATCTACATCGCTATCTGTAAAACATGGAAATATCTCCGCTGCTGTCTTTATAAACATGGAAATATCTACACCGCTATCTGTATAATTCTGGAAATAATTACACAGATATGTCTTTAAAAACATGGAAATATCTACACCGCCATCTGCATAAACATCTAAATATCCACACCGCCATCTGTACAAACATGGAAATACATACACCGCCATATGTATAAACATGGAAATATCAACCGCCATCTGTATAATCGTGGAAATATGCACACCACTATCTGTATAAAAATGGAAATATCTACACCGCTGTCTGTATAAAAATGGAAATATCTACACCGCCATCTGTAAAAACATGGAAATATCTACACAGTCATCTGTAGAAACAAGGAAATATCTACACCTCCATCAGTATATACCTGGAAATATATACAATGCCATCTGTATAAACATGGAAATATCTACAGAGCCATCAGTGTAAACATGGAATTATCTACACTGCCATCTCTACAAACATGGAAACCATTACACAGCTATCTATATAAACTTGGAAATATCGACACCGCTATCTGTATAAACATGGAAATATCTACACCGCTATCTGTGTAAACATGGAAATATCTACACCGCTATCTGTATAAACATGGAAAATCTACACCGCTATCTGTATAAACATGGAAATATCTTCACGGCCATCTGCATACACATGCAAATATCTAGACCGATATCTGTATAAATTTGGAATTATCTATATCGCTATCTCTATAAGCATGGAAATATCTACACCACTATCTAAATAAACATGGAAATATCTACACCGCTATCTCTATAAACATGGAAATATCTACAACGCCATCTGTATAAACATGGAAATATCTACACCGCTATCTGTATAAACATGTAAATATCTACATCGCTATCTGTACAAACCTGGAAATATCTCCACCGCTATCTGCATAAACATGGAAATATCTACAAAGCTATCTGTGTAAACATGCAAATATCTACACAGCTATCTGTATAAACATGGAAATATCTACACTGATATCTGTGTAAAGATGGAAATATCTACACCGCAGTCTGTGCAAAGATGGAAATATCTACACAGCTATCTGTAAAAACATGGAAATAACTACATCGCTATCTGTATAAACATGTAAATATCTCCACCGCCATCTGTATATACTTGGAAATATATACAATGCTATCTGTGTAAACATGCAAATATCTGCACAGCTATCTGTGTAATGATGGAAATATGTACACCGCTATCTGTGTAAAGATGGAAATATCTACAACGCAATCTGTGCAAAGATGGAAATATCTACAACGCTATCTCTGTAAACATGGAAATATCTACACCGCTATCAGTATAAATGTGGCAATACCCACACCGCTATCTGTATAAACATGGAAAACCTACACCACTATTTGTATAAACATGGAAATATGAACACCATTATCTGTGTAAACATAGAAATTTCAACATCGCTATCTGTATAAACATGGAAATATCTACATCGCTATCTGTATAAAAATGGAAATATCTACACCGCCATTTGTAAAAACATGGAAATATCTATACAGTCATCTGTATAAACATGGAAATATCTTCACCTCCATGAGTATAAAGATGGAAATATCTACAATGCCATCTGTATACACATGGAAATATCTACAGAGCCATCAGTATAAACATGGAAATATCTATACCGCCATCTCTATAAACCTAAAAATACCTACACAGCTATCTGTATAAAAATGGAAATATCTACACAGCTATCTTTATAAACATGGAAATATCTACACCGCTATCTGTATAAACATGGAATTATATACATTGCTATCTGCATAAACAAGGAAATATCTCCACTGCTATCTGTATGAACATGGAAATATCTACAATGCTATCTGTGTAAACATGCAAATATCTACACAGCTATCTGTAAACACGGAAATGTCTACACCCCTATCTGTGTAAAGATGGAAATATCTACACCCCAATCTGTGCAAAGATGGAAATATGTACACCGCTATCTGTGTAAGCATGGAAATATGTAAACCGCTGTCTGTATGAACATGGAAAATCTACACCGCTATCTGTATAAACAGGGAAATATCTACACGGCCATCTGCATAAACTTGGAAATATCTACACCGCTATCTGTATAAATATGGAAATATCTACATCACAATCTCTATAAACATGGAAATATCTACACCACTATCTGTATAAACATGGAAATATCTACAGCGCTATGTCTATAAACATGGAAATATCTATACCGCAATCTGTATAAACATGGAAATATCTACACCGCTATCTGTAAACATGGAAATATCTACATCGCTATCTGTATAAACATGGAAATATCTCCACCACTCTCTGTATAAACATGGAAATATCTACACCGCTATCTGTATAAACATGGAAATATCTCCACTGCCATCTGTATAAACATGGAAAAATCTACACAGCCGTCTCTCTATATATGGAAATATCTACACCGCCACCTGTAAACATGGAAATATCTCCACCGCTATCTGTATAAACATGGAAATATCTACACCGCTATCTGTATAAACATGGAAATATCTACACCGCCATTTGCATAAACATCTAAATATATACATAGCCATCTCTATAAACATGGAAATACCTACACCGCCATCAGTATGAACATGGAAATATAAACACCGCCATATGTATAATCATGGAAATATCTACACCGCTATCTGTATTAAAATGGAAATATGGACATGGCCATCTGTAAAAACATGGAAAGAACTACACAGTCATCTGTATGCACATGGAAATATCTACAGAGACATCAGTATACACATGGAAATATCTACACCGCCATCTCTATAAACATGGAAATACCTGCAGAGCTATGTGTATAAACATGTAAATGTCTACACCGCTATCTCTATAAACATGGAGATATCTACACCGCTATATGTATAAACATGGAAATATCTACATTGCTATCTGAATAAACATGGAAATATCTCCACGGCTATCTGTATAAACATGGAAATACCTACAACGCTATCTGTGTAAACATGCAAATATATACAAAGGTATCTGTAAACATGGAAATATCTACACCGCTATCTGAGTAAAGATTCAACTATCTACACCGCAATCTGTGCAAAGATGGAAATATCTACACCGCTATCTGTGTAAACATGGAAATATCTGCACCGCTATCTGTATAAACATGGAAAATCTACACTGCTATCTGTATAAACATGGAAATATCTACACGGCCATCTGCATAAACATGGAAATATCTACACCGCTATCTGTATTAATATGGAAATATCTACATAGCTACCTCTATAAACATGGAAATATCTACACCACTGTCTGTATAAACATAGAAATATCTACACCGCTCTCTGTATAAACATGGAAATATCCACACCGCCATCTGTATAAACATGGAAATATCTACACCGCTATCTGTGTAAACATGCAAATATCTACACAGCTATCTGTGTAAACATGGAAATATCTACACTGATATCTGTGCAAAGATGGAAATATCTACACCGCAGTCTGTGCAAATATGGGAATATCTACACCGCTATCTGTATAAATATGGAAATATCTACAATGCTATCTGTGTAAACTTGCAACTAACTACACAGCTGTGTGTGTAAAGATGGAAATATCTACACCGCTATCTGTGTTAAGATAGAAATATCTACACCGCAATCTGTGCAAAGATGGAAATATCTACACTGCTATCTCTGTAAACATGGAATTATCTACACCGCTATCGTATAAACACGGAAATATCTACACCGCCATCTGTATAAACAAGGAGATATCTACAACGCTATCTGTGTAAACATGCAAATATCTACACAGCTATAAGTAAACATGGAAATGGCTACACCGCTATCTGTGTAAAGATGGAAATATCTACACCGCAATCTGTGCAAAGATGGAAATATCTACACCGCTATCTGTGTAAACATGGAAATATCTACTCCGCTGTCTGTATAAACATGGAAAATCTACACCGCTATCTGTATAAACAGGGAAATATCTACACAGCCATCTGCATAAACTTGGAAATATCTACACCACTATCTGTATAAATATGGAAATATCTACATAGCTATCTCTATAAACATAGAAATATCTACACCACTATCTGTATAAACATGGAAATATCTACACCGCTATGTCTATAAACATGGAAATATCTACACAGTCATCTGTATAAACATAAAAATATCTCCACAGCTATCAGTATGAACATGGAAATATCTCCACCGATATCTGTATAAACATGGAAATATCAACAGCAGTATCTGTATAAACACAGAAGTATCTACAGCGCTATCTGTATAAATATGGAAATATCTACATCGCTATCTCTATAAACATGGAAATATTTCCACCGCTATCTGTATAAACATGGAAATATCTACACCATTATCTGTATAAGCCTGGAAATAACTACACCGCTATCTCAACAAACATGGAAATATCTACACCGCCGTCTGCATAAACATCTAAATATCTACAAAGCCATCTGTATAAACATGGAAATACCTACACCGCCCTCTGAATAAACATGGAAATATCCACACCACTATCTGTATAAACATGGAAATATCTACACCGCAATCTCTATAAACACAGAAATATCTACACCGCCATCTGTATAAACATGGAAATATCTACAGTGCCATCTGTATACACATGGAAATATCTACAGAGCCATCTGTATAACCATGGAAATATCTACTCCGCTATCTGTATAAACATGGAAATATCTACATCGCTATCTGTATTAACATGGAAATATCTCCACCGCTATCTGTATAAACATGGAAATATCTACACTGCCATCTGTATAAACATGGAAATATTTACACAGCCATCTCTTTATACTTGGGAATATCTACACCGCAATCTGTATAAACATGGAAATATCTATATCGGTATCGGTATAAACATGGAAATATCTACAACGCTATCTGCATGAACATGGAAAGATCTACACCGCCATCTGTATATACATGGAAATATCTACACCGCCATCTGTATAAACATGGAAATATCTACACTGCTATCTGTATAAATAAGGAAATATCTACAACTCTGTCTCTATAAACATGGAAATATCTACAACACTATCTGTTTAAACATGGAAATATCTACACCACTATGGAAATATCTACACCACCAACTGTATAAACATGGAAATATCTACACAGTCATCTGTATAAACATGGAAATAGCTATACCATCATCTGTATAAACATGGAAATAACTTCACTGCCATCTGTGTAAGCATGGAAATATCTACACCGCTATCTGTACAAATATGGATATATCTACATCGCTATCTCCATAAACATGGAAATATATTCACCGCTATCTGTATAAAGATGGAAATATCTACATCACTATCTCCATAAACATGGAAATATCTTCACCGCTATCTGTATATACATGGAAATATCTTCACCGCTATCTTTATAAACATGTAAACATCTACACCGCCATCTTTATAAACATGGAAATATCTACACCGCTATCTGTATAAACATGGAAATATCTACATCGCTATCTAAATAAACATGGAAATATCTCAACCGCTATCTGTAGAAACATAGAAATATCTACAGTGATATCTCTGTAAACATGCAAATATGTACACAGCTATCTGTTTAAAGATGGAAATATCTACACCGCTATCTGTGCAAAGATGGAAATATCTACACCGCTATCTCTGTAAACATGGAAATATCTACACCGCTATCTGTATAAACATGGAAACATCTACACCGCCATCTGTATAAACATGGAAATATCTACAACGCCATCAGTATAAACATGGAAATATCTACACCACCGTCTGTATGAACATGGAAATATCTGCACTGCTATCTGTATAAAAATGGAAATATCTACACGGCTATCTGTATAAACATGGAAATATCTACACCGCTATCTGTATAAACATGGAAATATCTACTCCGCTATCTGTATAAACATTGAAATATCTACACTGCCATCTGTATAAATATGGAAATAAATAAACAGCCATCTCTATATACATGGAAATATCTATACCGTCATCTGTATAAACATGGAAATATCTCCACCGCTATCTGTATAAACATGGAAATATCAACCCCGCTATCTGTATAAACATGGAAATATCTACAGCGCTATCTGCATAAACATTGAAATATCTACATCGCTATCTATATAAACATGGAAATATCTCCACGGCTATCTGTATAAACATGGAGGTATCTACACCGCTATCTCTATAGACCTGGAAATAGCTACATCACTATCACTATAAACATGGAAATATCTACACCGCCATCTGAATAAACATCTAAATATCTACACCGCCATCTGTATATACACAGAAATACCTACACCGCCATCTGTATAAACACGGAAATATCAACACCGCCATCTGTATAATCATGGAAATATCCATACCGCTATGTTTATAATAATGGAAATATCTACACCGCCATGTGTAAAAACACGGAAATACCTACAAAGTCATCTGTATAAACATGGAAATATCTACACCTCCCTCACTATAAGCATGGAAATATCTACACCACCATCTCTATAAACATGGAAATACCTACACAGCTATCTGTATAAACATGGAAATAACTACACCGCTATCTGTATAAACATGGAAATATCTACCCCGCTATCTGTATAAACAAGGAAATATCTACACCGCCATCATTATAAACATGGAAATATCTCCACTGCTATCTGTATAAACATGGAAATATCAACACCGCCATCAGTATAATCATGGAAATATAAACACCGCTATCTGTATAAAAATGAAAATATCTACACTGCCATCTGTAAACACATGGAAATATCTACACAGTCATCTGTATAAACATGGAAATATCTACACCTCCATCACTATAAACATTTAAATATCTACAATGCCATCTGTATACACCTGGAAATATCTATAGAGCCATCAGTATAAACATGGAAATATCTACACCGCCATTTCTATAAACATGGAAATACTTACACAGCTATCTGTATAAGCATGGAAATATCTACACTGCTATCTGTATAAACATGGAAATATCTACACCGCTATCTGTATAAAATTGGAAATATTTACATCGCTATGTGCATAAACATGGAATTATCTCCACGACTATGTGAATAAACATGGAAATGTCTACAACGCTATCTGGGTAAACATGCAAATATCTACACAGCTATCTGTAAACATGGAAATAACTACGCCGCTATCTGTGTAAAGGTGGAAATATCTACACCGCAATCTGTGCAAGCATGGAAATATCTACACTTCAATATGTGTAAACATGGATACATCTACACCGCTATCTGTATAAACATGTAAAATCTACACCGCTATCTGCATAAACATGGAAATATCTACATGGCCATGTGCATAAACATGGAAATATCTACACCGCTATCTGTATAAATATTGAAATATCTACATCGCTATCTCTATAAACATGGAAATATCTAAACCACTATCAGTATATACATGGAAATATCTACACCGCTATGTCTATAAACATGGAAATATCTACACCGCCATCTGTATATACGCGGAAATATCTACACCGCTATCTGTATAAACATGGAAATATCTACACCGCTATCTGTATAAACATGGAAATGTCTACACTACCATCCGTATAAACATGGAAATATCTACACAGCCATCTCTATATACATGGAAATATCTACAGCGCCATCTGTATAAACATGGAAATATCTCCACCGCTATCTGTATAAACATGGAAATATCTCCACCGCTATGTGTTGAAAGATGGAAATATCTACATCGCTATCTGTAAAAACATGGAACTATCAACACTGCCATCTGTATAATCATGGAAATATCCACACCACTATCTGTATAAACATGGAAATATCTCCACCGCTATCTGTATAAACATGGAAATATCTACACAGCTATCTTTAAAAACATGGAAATATCAACACCGCTATCAGTATAAAGATGGGAATATCTACAGCGCTTTCTGTATAAACATGAAAATATCTACATCGCTATCTGTATAAACATGGAAATATCTCCACCGCTATCTGTATAAACATGCAAATATCTACACCGCTATCTTTATAAACCAGGGCATAACTACAACGCTATCTCTATAAACATGGAAATATCTACACCGCCATCTGCATAAACATCTAAATATCTACACCGCCATCTGTGTAAACATGGAAATACCTACACCGACATCTGTATAAACATGGAAATATCAACACCGCCACCTGTATAATCTTGGAAATATCCACACCGCTGTCTGTATAAACATGGAAATATCTACACCGCCATCTGTAAAAACATGGAAATATCTACACTACCATCTGTATAAACATGGAAATATCTACAAAGCCATCTCTATATACATGGAAATATCTACACCGACATCTGTATAAACATGGAAATATCTCCACCGCTATCTGTATAAACATGGAAATGTCAACACTGCCGTCTGCATACAGATGGAAATATCTACACCGCGAGCTGTATTAACATGGAAATATCTACAATGCTATCTGTATAAACATGGAAGTACCAACACCACTATCTGTAGAAACATGGAAATATTTTCAACGCTATCTGTATAAACATGGAAATAACTGCAATGCTATCTCTATAAACATGGAAATATCTACACCACAATCTCTATAAACATGGAAATATCTACACCACCATCTCTATAAACATGGAAATATCTACACTGCCTTCTGTATAGACATGCAAACATCTACTCAGCCATGAGTGTAAACATGGAAATATCTATACAGCTATCTCTATAAAAATAGAAATACCTACACCGCAATCTCTATAAACATGGAAATATCTAAACAGCCATCTCTATAAACATGGAAATATCTACACCGCCATCTCTATGAACATGAAATTATCTACACCGCCATCTCCATAAACATGGAACTCTCTACACTGCGATCTGTATAAACATGGAAATATCTACACCGCTCTCTGTTCAAACATGGAAATATCTACACTGCCTTCGGTATAAACATGGAAATATCTACATCGCAAGCTGTATAAACATGCAAATATCTACACAGCTGTCTATGTAAACATGGAAATATTTACACCGATATGTGTGTAAAGTTGGAAATATCTACACCGCAATCTCTGCAAAGATGGAAATACCTACACCGCTATCTGTATAAATATGGAAATATCTACATCACTATCTCTATAAACATGGAAATATCTACACCACTATCTGTATAAACATGGAAATATCTACACCACTATCTCTAGAAACATGGAAATATCAACACCGCCATCTGTATAAACTTGGAAATATCTACACCGATATCTGTATAAATATGGAAATATCTGCATGGCTAACTCTTTATACATGGAAATATCCACACCACTATCTGTATAAACATGGAAATATGTACACCGATATCTCTATAAACATAGAAATATCTACACCGCCATCTGTATAAACATGGAAATATCTACACTGCCATCTGAATAAACATGGAAATATCTACACCGCTATCTGTATAAACATGGAAATATCTACATTGCTATCTGTATAAACATGGAAATATCTACAATGATAACTGTGTAGACATGCAAATATCTACACAGCTATCTGTGTAAAGACGGAAATATCTACACCGCTATCTGTGTAAAGATGGAAATATATACAACGCAATCTGTATAAACTTGGAAATAGCTACAACGCCATCTGTATAAACATGAAAATAACTACACTGCCATCTGTATAAACATGGAAATATATACTCCGCCATCTGTACAAGCATGGAAATATCTAAACCGCTATCAGTGTAAATATGGAAATATCTACACCACTGTCTGCATAAACATGGAAATATCTATACCGCTATCTGTATGAACATGGAAATATCTACACAGCCATCTGTATAAACATGAAAATATCTACAAAGCCATCTCTATAAACATGGAAATATCTACACCGCCATCTGTAGAAACATGGAAACCTCTCCACCGCTATCTGTATAAACATGGAAATATCTACACCGACATCTGTATGAACATGGAAATATCTACACCGACATCTGTATAAACATGGAAATATCTGCATCGCTATCTGTATAAACGTGGAAATATCACCACCGCAATCTGTATAAACATGGAAATATCTACACCGCAATCTGTATAAACCTGGAAATAACTACACCGCATTCTGTTTAAACATAGAAATATCTACACCGCCATTTGCATAAACATCTAGATATCTACAGTGCCATATGTATAAACATGGAAATACCAACACCGCCATCTGTATAAACATGGAAATATTAACACCGCCATCTGTATAATCATGGAAATATCCACACCGTTATCTGTATAAAAATGGAAATATCTACACCGCCAAGTGTAAAAACATGGAAATATCAACCCAGTCGTCTGTATAAACATGGAAATATCTACACCTTCATCAGTATAAACATGGAAAAACCTACAATGACATTTGTATACTCATGGAAATATCTACAGAGCCATCAGTATAAACATGGAAATATCTAGACTGCTATCTGTATAAACATGGAAATATCTACCCCGCTATCTGAATAAACATTTAAATATCTACATCGCTGTCTGCATAAACATGGAAATATCTCCACCGCTATCTGTATGAACATGGATATGTTTATAATGCTATCTGTGTAACCATGCAAATATCTACACAGGTATCTGTAAACATGGAAATATCTACACTGCTATCTTTGTAAAGATTGAAATATCTACACCGCAATCTGTGCAAAGATGGAAATATCTACACCGCTATCTGTGTAAACATGGAAATATCTACACCGCTATCTGTATAAACATGGAAAATCAACACCGCTATCTGTATAAACATGGAAATATCTGCACCGCCATCTGTATAAACATGGAAATATCTACAACGCTATCTGTACAAATATTGAAATATCTACAGCGCAATCTGTATAATCATGGAAAATCTACACCGCTATCTGTATAAACATGGAAATATCTACACAGCCATCTGTATAAACATGGAAACATCTACACCGCTGTCTGTATAAATATGGAAAAATCTATATCGCTATCTCTATAAACAAGGAAATATCCACACCAGTATCTGTATAAACATGGAAATATCTACACCGCTATCTCTGTAAACATAGAAATATCTACATCGCCATCTGTATAAACATGGAAATATCTACACCGCTATCTGTATAAATATGGAAGTATCTACATCGCTATCTGTATAAACATGGATATATCTCCACCGTAATCTGTAAAAACATTGAAATATCTACAATGCTATCTGTGTAAACATGCAAATATCTACCCAGCTATCTGTGTAAAGATGGAAATATCTACACCGCAATCGTTGCAAAGATGGAAATATCTACACCGATACCTCTGTAAACATGGAAATATCTACACCGCTATCTGTAAAACATGGAAAACCTACACCGCTATCTGTGTAAACATGGAAATAACTACACGGCCATCTGCATAAACATGGAAATATCTACACCGCTATATGTACAAATAAGGAAATATCTACATCACAATCTCTATAAACATGGAAATATCTACAATACCATCTGTATAAGCATGGAAATATCTACACCGCAATCTGTATAAACATGGAAATATATACATCGCTATCTGTATAAACATGGAAATATATCCACCGCTATCTGTATAAACATGGAAATATCTACAACGCTATCAGTGTAAACATGCAAATATTTACACAGCTATCTCTGTAAACATGGAAATATCTACAGCGATATGTGTGTAAAGTTGGAAATATCTACACCGCAATCTGTGCAAAAATGGAAATATCTACACAGCCATCTGTATAAATATGGAAATATCTACATCACTATCTCTATAAACATGGAAATATCTACACCACTATTTGTATAAACATGGAAATATCTACACCACTATCTCTAGAAACATGGAAATATCTACACTGCCATCTGTATAAACATGGAAATATCTACACCGCTATCTGCATAAACATGGAAATATCTACATCACTGTCTGTATAAACATGGAAATATCTCCACCACTATCTGTATAAACATGGAAATATCTACAATGCTATTTGCTTAAACATGCAAATATCTACACAGCTATCTGTGTAAAGATGGAAATATTTACACCGCTATCTGTGAAAAGATGGAAATATCTACACCGCAATCTGTGCAATGATGGAAATAACCACACCACGATCTCTGTAAACATGGACATATCTACACCGCTATCTGTATAAACATGTAAATATCTACACCGCCATCTGTATAAACATGGAAATAACTACACCGCCATCTGTATAAACATGGAAATATCAACACCGTCATCTGCATAAACATGGAAATATCTACACCGCTACCTGTATAAACATGGAAATATCTACACCCCTATCGGTATAAACATGGAAATATCTACACTGCTATCTGTAAAAACATGGAAATAACTACATTGCCATCTGTATAAACATGGAAATGTCTACACAGCCATCTCTATATACATGGAAATATCTACAGCGCCATGTGTACAAACATGGAAATATCTCCACCGCAATCTGTATAAACATGGAAATACCTCCACACATATCTGTATAAACATGGAAATATCTACACCCCTATCTGTATAAACATGGAAATATCTACACTGCTATCTATACAAACATGGAAACATCAACATCGGTATCTGTATAAACATGGAAATATCTACAGCGCTCTCTTTATAAACATGGAAATATCTCCACCGCTATCTGTATAAACATGGAAATATCTACAACGCTATCTCTATAAACATGGAAATATCTTCACCGCCATTTGTAAAAATATGGAAATATCTACACAGTCATCTGTATAAACATGGAAATATCTACACCTCCATCAGTACAAACATGGAAATATCTACAATGACATCTGTATACACATGGAGATATCTACAGAGCCATCAGTATAAACATGGAAATATCTCCACCGCCATCTCTATAAACATGGAAATACCTACACAGCTATCTGTATAAACATGGAAATATCTACACCGCTATCTGTATAAACATGGAAATATCTACATTGCTATCTGCATAAACATGGAAATATCTCCACCGATATCTGTATAAACATGGAAATATCTACATCGCTATCTGTGTAAACATGCAAATATCTACACAGCTATCTGTAAACACGGAAATGCCTACACTGCTATCTGTGTAAAGATGGAAATATCTACACCGCAATGTGCATAAACTTCTAAATAACTACACTGCCATCTGCATAAACATGGAAATAACTACACTGCCATCTCTAGAAACATGGAAATATCTACACCGCCATCTTTAAAAACATGGAAATATCTACACAGACATCTGTATAAACCTGGAAATATCTACACCTCCATCAGTATAAACATGCAAATATCTACAAAGCCATCTGTATACACATGGAAATATCTACAGAGCCATCTGTCTAAACATGGAAATATCTACACCGCTATCTGTATAAACATGGCAATACCTACATCGCTATCTGTATAAACATGTAAATATCTCCACCGCTATCTGTATAAACATGGAAATATCTACAATGATATCTGTGTAAACATGGAAATATCTACACAGCTATGTGTGTAAAGATGGAAATATCTACACGGCAATCGGTGCAAAGATGGAAATATCTACACCGCTATCTCTGTAAACATGGAAATATGTACACCGCTATCTGTATAAACTTGGAAATATCTACACCACCATCTGTATAAACATGTAAATAACTACACCGCCATCTGTATAAACATGGAAATATCTACACCGCCATCTGTATAAACATGGAAATATCTACCCCGCTATCTGTACAAATATGGAAATATCTACACAGCTATTTGTATAAACATGGAAATATCTACACCGCTATCTTTATAAACATGGAAATATCTACATCGCTATCTGTATAAACATGGAAATATGCCCATCGCTATCTTTTTAAATATGGAAATATCTACACCGCTATCTGTATAAACCTGGAAATAGCAACACCTCTATCTCTATAAACGTGGAAATACCTACAGCGCTATCTGTATAAACATGGAAATATCTCCACCGCTATCTGCATAAACATGGAAATAACAACTCCGCCATCTGTATAATCATGGAAATATCCACACCGTTATCTATATAAAACTGGAAATATCTACAGTGCCATTTGTAAAAACAAGGAAATATCTACACAGTCATCTGTATAAACATGGAAATATCTACACCTCCATCAGTATAAACATGGAAATATCTACACCTCCATCAGTATAAACATGGAAATATCTGCAATGCCATCTGTATATACACGGAAATATCTACAGAGCCATCAGTATAAACCTGGAAATATCTACAACGACATCTCTATAAACATGGAAATACCTACACAGCTATCTGTATAAACATGGAATTATCTACACCGCTCTCTGTATAAACATGGAAATATCTACATCGCTATCTGCATAAATATGGAAATATTTACAACGCTATCTGTGTAAACATGCAAATATCTACACAGCTATCTGTAAACATGGAAATATCTACTCCTCAATATGTGTAAAGATGGAAATATCTACACCGCAATCTGTGCAAAGATGGAAATATCTACACCGCTATCTGTGTAAACATGGAAATATCTACACCACTATCTGCATAAACATGGAAATATCTACACTGCTATGTCTATATACATGGAAATATTTACATCGTCATCTGTATAAACATGGATATATCTACAACGCTATCTGTATAAACATGGAAATATCTCCACAGCTATCTGTATAAACATAGAAATATCTACACCGCTATCTGTATAAACATGGAAATATCTACACTGCCATCTGTATAAACATGGAAATATCTATGAAGCCATCTGTATATACATGGAAATATCTACACCGCAATCGGTATAAACATGGGAATATCTCCACCGCTCTCTGTATAAACATGGAACTATCTCCACAGCTATTTGTATAAACTTGGAAATATCTACACCTCTATGTGTAAAAACATGGAAATATCACAACCGCTATCTGTATAAACATGGAAATATCTACAGCGCTATCTGTATAAACATGGAAATATCTACATCGCTATCTGTAAAACATGGAAATATCTCCGCTGCTGTCTTTATAAACATGGAAATATCTACACCGCTATCTGTATAATTCTGGAAATAATTACACAGATATGTCTTTAAAAACATGGAAATATCTACACCGCCATCTGCATAAACATCTAAATATCCACACCGCCATCTGTACAAACATGGAAATACATACACCGCCATATGTATAAACATGGAAATATCAACACCGCCATCTGTATAATCGTGGAAATATGCACACCACTATCTGTATAAAAATGGAAATATCTACACCGCTGTCTGTATAAAAATGGAAATATCTACACCGCCATCTGTAAAAACATGGAAATATCTACACAGTCATCTGTAGAAACAAGGAAATATCTACACCTCCATCAGTATATACCTGGAAATACCTACAATGCCATCTCTATAAACATGGAAATATCTACAGAGCCATCAGTGTAAACATGGAATTATCTACACTGCCATCTCTACAAACATGGAAACCATTACACATCTATCTATATAAACTTGGAAATATCGACACCGCTATCTGTATAAACATGGAAATATCTACACCGCTATCTGTGTAAACATGGAAATATCTACACCGCTATCTGTATAAACATGGAAAATCTACACCGCTATCTGTATAAACATGGAAATATCTTCGCAGCCATCTGCATACACATGCAAATATCTAGACCGATATCTGTATAAATATGGAAATATCTATATCGCTATCTCTATAAGCATGGAAATATCTACACCACTATCTAAATAAACATGGAAATATCTACACCGCTATCTCTATAAACATGGAAATATCTACAACGCCATCTGTATAAACATGGAAATATCTACACCGCTATCTGTATAAACATGTAAATATCTACATCGCTATCTGTACAAACCTGGAAATATCTCCACCGCTATCTGCATAAACATGGAAATATCTACAAAGCTATCTGTGTAAACATGCAAATATCTACACAGCTATCTGTATAAACATGGAAATATCTACACCGATATCTGTGTAAAGATGGAAATATCTACACCGCAGTCTGTGCAAAGATGGAAATATCTACACAGCTATCTGTAAAAACATGGAAATAACTACATCGCTATCTGTATAAACATGTAAATATCTCCACCGCTATCTGTATATACTTGGAAATATATACAATGCTATCTGTGTAAACATGCAAATATCTGCACAGCTATCTGTGTAAAGATGGAAATATGTACACCGCTATCTGTGTAAAGATGGAAATATCTACAACGCAATCTGTGCAAAGATGGAAATATCTACAACGCTATCTCTGTAAACATGGAAATATCTACACCGCTATCGGTATAAATGTGGCAATACCCACACCGCTATCTGTATAAACATGGAAAACCTACACCGCTATTTGTATAAACATGGAAATATGAACACCGTTATCTGTATAAACATAGAAATTTCAACATCGCTATCTGTATAAACATGGAAATATCTACATCGCTATCTGTATAAAAATGGAAATATCTACACCGCCATTTGTAAAAACATGGAAATATCTATACAGTCATCTGTATAAACATGGAAATATCTTCACCTCCATGAGTATAAAGATGGAAATATCTACAATGCCATCTGTATACACATGGAAATATCTACAGAGCCGTCAGTATAAACATGGAAATATCTATACCGCCATCTCTATAAACCTAAAAATACCTACACAGCTATCTGTATAAAAATGGAAATATCTACACAGCTATCTGTATAAACATGGAATTATATACATTGCTATCTGCATAAACAAGGAAATATCTCCACTGCTATCTGTATAAACATGGAAATATCTACAATGCTATCTGTGTAAACATGCAAATATCTACACAGCTATCTGTAAACATGGAAATGTCTACACCCCTATCTGTGTAAAGATGGAAATATCTACACCCCAATCTGTGCAAAGATGGAAATATGTACACCGCTATCTGTGTAAGCATGGAAATATGTAAACCGCTGTCTGTATGAACATGGAAAATCTACACCGCTATCTGTATAAACAGGGAAATATCTACACGGCCATCTGCATAAACTTGGAAATATCTACACCGCTATCTGAATAAATATGGAAATATCTACATCACAATCTCTATAAACATGGAAATATCTACACCACTATCTGTATAAACATGGAAATATCTACACCGCTATGTCTATAAACATGGAAATATCTATACCGCAATCTGTATAAACATGGAAATATCTACACCGCTATCTGTAAACATGGAAATATCTACATCGCTATCTGTATAAACATGGAAATATCTCCACCACTCTCTGTATAAACATGGAAATATCTACACCGCTATCTGTATAAACATGGAAATATCTCCACTGCCATCTGTATAAACATGGAAAAATCTACACAGCCGTCTCTATATATATGGAAATATCTACACCGCCACCTGTAAACATGGAAATATCTCCACCGCTATCTGTATAAACATGGAAATATCTACACCGCTATCTGTATAAACATGGAAATATCTACACCGCTATCTGTATAAAGATGGAAATATCAACACCGTTATCTGTGTAAACATGGAAATATCTACAACGCCATTTGCATAAACATCTAAATATATACATAGCCATCTCTATAAACATGGAAATACCTACACCGCCATCAGTATGAACATGGAAATATAAACACCGCCATATGTATAATCATGGAAATATCTACACCGCTATCTGTATTAAAATGGAAATATGGACACGGCCATCTGTAAAAACATGGAAAGAACTACACAGTCATCTGTATACACATGGAAATATCTACAGAGACATCAGTATACACATGGAAATATCTACACCGCCATCTCTATAAACATGGAAATACCTGCAGAGCTATGTGTATAAACATGTAAATGTCTACACCGCTATCTCTATAAACATGGAGATATCTACACCGCTATATGTATAAACATGGAAATATCTACATTGCTATCTGAATAAACATGGAAATATCTCCACGGCTATCTGTATAAACATGGAAATACCTACAACGCTATCTGTGTAAACATGCAAATATATACAAAGGTATCTGTAAACATGGAAATATCTACACCGCTATCTGAGTAAAGATTCAACTATCTACACCGCAATCTGTGCAAAGATGGAAATATCTACACCGCTATCTGTGTAAACATGGAAATATCTGCACCGCTATCTGTATAAACATGGAAAATCTACACTGCTATCTGTATAAACATGGAAATATCTACACGGCCATCTGCATAAACATGGAAATATCTACACCGCTATCTGTATTAATATGGAAATATCTACATAGCTACCTCTATAAACATGGAAATATCTACACCACTGTCTGTATAAACATAGAAATATCTACACCGCTCTCTGTATAAACATGGAAATATCCACACCGCCATCTGTATAAACATGGAAATATCTACACCGCTATCTGTGTAAACATGCAAATATCTACACAGCTATCTGTGTAAACATGGAAATATCTACACTGATATCTGTGCAAAGATGGAAATATCTACACCGCAGTCTGTGCAAATATGGGAATATCTACACCGCTATCTGTATAAATATGGAAATATCTACAATGCTATCTGTGTAAACTTGCAACTAACTACACAGCTGTGTGTGTAAAGATGGAAATATCTACACCGCTATCTGTGTTAAGATAGAAATATCTACACCGCAATCTGTGCAAAGATGGAAATATCTACACCGCTATCTCTGTAAACATGGAATTATCTACACCGCTATCGTATAAACACGGAAATATCTACACCGCCATCTGTATAAACAAGGAGATATCTACAACGCTATCTGTGTGAACATGCAAATATCTACACAGCTATCAGTAAACATGGAAATGGCTACACCGCTATCTGTGTAAAGATGGAAATATCTACACCGCAATCTGTGCAAAGATGGAAATATCTACACCGCTATCTGTGTAAACATGGAAATATCTACTCCGCTGTCTGTATAAACATGGAAAATCTACACCGCTATCTGTATAAACAGGGAAATATCTACACAGCCATCTGCATAAACTTGGAAATATCTACACCGCTATCTGTATAAATATGGAAATATCTACATTGCTATCTCTATAAACATAGAAATATCTACACCACTATCTGTATAAACATGGAAATATCTACACCGCTATGTCTATAAACATGGAAATATCTACACAGTCATCTGTATAAACATAAAAATATCTCCACAGCTATCAGTATGAACATGGAAATATCTCCACCGATATCTTTATAAACATGGAAATATCAACAGCAGTATCTGTATAAACACAGAAGTATCTACAGCGCTATCTGTATAAATATGGAAATATCTACATCGCTATCTCTATAAACATGGAAATATTTCCACCGCTATCTGTATAAACATGGAAATATCTACACCATTATCTGTATAAGCCTGGAAATAACTACACCGCTATCTCAACAAACATGGAAATATCTACACCGCCGTCTGCATAAACATCTAAATATCTACAAAGCCATCTGTATAAACATGGAAATACCTACACCGCCCTCTGAATAAACATGGAAATATCCACACCACTATCTGTATAAACATGGAAATATCTACACCGCAATCTCTATAAACACAGAAATATCTACACCGCCATCTGTATAAACATGGAAATATCTACAGTGCCATCTGTATACACATGGAAATATCTACAGAGCCATCTGTATAACCATGGAAATATCTACTCCGCTATCTGTATAAACATGGAAATATCTACATCGCTATCTGTATTAACATGGAAATATCTCCACCGCTATCTGTATAAACATGGAAATATCTACACTGCCATCTGTATAAACATGGAAATATTTACACAGCCATCTCTTTATACCTGGGAATATCTACACCGCAATCTGTATAAACATGGAAATATCTATATCGGTATCGGTATAAACATGGAAATATCTACAACGCTATCTGCATGAACATGGAAAGATCTACACCGCCATCTGTATATACATGGAAATATCTACACCGCCATCTGTATAAACATGGAAATATCTACACTGCTATCTGTATAAATAAGGAAATATCTACAACTCTGTCTCTATAAACATGGAAATATCTACAACACTATCTGTTTAAACATGGAAATATCTACACCACTATGGAAATATCTACACCGCCATCTGTATAAACATGGAAATATCTACACAGTCATCTGTATAAACATGGAAATAGCTATACCATCATCTGTATAAACATGGAAATAACTTCACTGCCATCTGTGTAAGCACGGAAATATCTACACCGCTATCTGTATAAATATGGAAATATCTACATCGCTATCTCCATAAACATGGAAATATATTCACCGCTATCTGTATAAAGATGGAAATATCTACATCACTATCTCCATAAACTTGGAAATATCTTCACCGCTATCTGTATATACATGGAAATATCTTCACCGCTATCTTTATAAACATGTAAACATCTACACCGCCATCTTTATAAACATGGAAATATCTACACCGCTATCTGTATAAACATGGAAATATCTACATCGCTATCTAAATAAACATGGAAATATCTCAACCGCTATCTGTAGAAACATGGAAATATCTACAGTGATATCTCTGTAAACATGCAAATATGTACACAGCTATCTGTTTAAAGATGGAAATATCTACACCGCTATCTGTGCAAAGATGGAAATATCTACACCGCTATCTCTGTAAACATGGAAATATCTACACCGCTATCTGTATAAACATGGAAACATCTACACCGCCATCTGTATAAACATGGAAATATCTACAACGCCATCAGTATAAACATGGAAATATCTACACCGCCATCTGTATGAACATGGAAATATCTGCACTGCTATCTGTATAAAAATGGAAATATCTACACGGCTATCTGTATAAACATGGAAATATCTACACCGCTATCTGTATAAACATGGAAATATCTACTCCGCTATCTGTATAAACATTGAAATATCTACACTGCCATCTGTATAAATATGGAAATAAATAAACAGCCATCTCTATATACATGGAAATATCTATACCGTCATCTGTATAAACATGGAAATATCTCCACCGCTATCTGTATAAACATGGAAATATCAACCCCGCTATCTGTATAAACATGGAAATATCTACAGCGCTATCTGTATAAACATTGAAATATCTACATCGCTATCTATATAAACATGGAAATATCTCCACGGCTATCTGTATAAACATGGAGGTATCTACACCGCTATCTCTATAGACCTGGAAATAGCTACATCACTATCACTATAAACATGGAAATATCTACACCGCCATCTGTATAAACATGGAAATACCTACACCGCCATCTGCATAAACATGGAAATATCAACACCGCCATCTGTATAATCATGGATATATCCATACCGCTATGTTTATAATAATGGAAATATCTACACCGCCATGTGTAAAAACATGGAAATACCTAAAAAGTCATCTGTATAAACATGGAAATATCTACACCTCCCTCACTATAAACATGGAAATATCTGCACCACCGTCTCTATAAACATGGAAATACCTACACAGCTATCTGTATAAACATGGAAATAACTACACCGCTATCTGTATAAACATGGAAATATCTACACCGCTATCTGTATAAACATGGAAATATCTACACCGCCATCATTATAAACATGGAAATATCTCCACTGCTATCTGTATAAACATGGAAATATCAACACCGCCATCAGTATAATCATGGAAATATAAACACCGCTATCTGTATAAAAATGAATGTATCTACACTGCCATCTGTAAAAACATGGAAATACCTGCACAGTCATCTTTATAAATATGGAAATATCTACACCTCCATCACTATAATTATTCAAATATCTACAATGCCATCTGTATACACCTGGAAATAACTATAGAGCCATGAGTATAAACATGGAAATATCTACACCGCCATTTCTATAAACATGGAAATACTTACACAGCTATCTGTATAAACATGGAAATATCTACACTGCTATCTGTATAAACATGGAAATATCTACACCGCTATCTGTATAAACATAGAAATATCTACAACGCAATCTGTGTAAACATGCAAATATCTACACAGCTATCTGTAAACAGGGAAATATCTACACCGCAATGTAAGCAAAGATGGAAATATCTACACCGCTATCTGTGTAAACATGGCAATATCTACACCGCTATCGGTATAAATACGGAAAATCTACACCGCCATCTGTATAAACATGGAAATATGTACACGGCCATTTCCATAAACATGGAAATATCTACACCGCTATTTGTATAAATATGGAAATATCTACATTGCTATCTCTATAAACATGAAAATATCTACACCACTATCTGTGTAAACATGGAAATATCTACACCGCCATCTCTATAAACATAGAAATATCTACACCGCCATCTGAATAAACATGGAAATAACTACACCGCTATCTATATAAACATGGAAATATCTACATCGCTATCTTTATAAACATGGAAATATCTCCACCGCTATCAGTATAAACATGGAAATATCTTCAATGCTATCTGTGTAAACATGCAAATATCTACACAGCTATCTGTGCAAACATGGAAATATCTACACCGCAATCGGTGCAAAGATGGAAATATCTACACCACTATCTCTGTAAGCATGGAAATATCTACGCCGCTATCTGTATGAATATGGAAATACCTACACCATCATCTGTATAAACATGGAAATAACTACAGCGCCATCTGTATACACATGGAAATATCTACACCGCCATCTGTATAAACATGGAAATAACTCCACCGCTATCTGTACAAATCTGGAAATATCTACACCGCTATCTGTATAAACATGAAAATATCTACACCGCAATCTGTATAAACATGGAAATACCTACACCGCTGTCTGAATAAACATGGAAATATCTACACCGCTATCTGTGTAAAGATGCAAATATCTACACCGCTGTCTGTATAAACATGGAAATACCTACACCGCTATCTGCATAAACATGAAAATATCTACACCGCTATCTGTAGAAATATGGAAATATCTACACCGCTATCTGTACAAACATGGAAATATCTACACTGCTTTCTGTATAAACATGGAAAAAAACAACACCGCTATCTGTATAAACATGGAAATAACTACACTGCCATCTGTATAAACATGGAAATATCTACACAGCCATCTCTATATACATGGAAATATCTACACCGCTATCTGTATAAACATGGAAATATCTACATCGCTATCTGTATGAACATGGAAATACCTCCACCGCTATCTGAATAAACATGGAAACATCTACAATGCTATCTGTGTAAACGTGCAAATATCTACACCGATATCTGTGTAAAGATGGAAATATCTACACCGCAATCTGTGCAAAGATGGAAATATCTACACCGGTGTCTGTATAAATATGGAAATATCTACATTGCTATCTCCATAAACATGGAAATATATTCCCCGCCATCTGTATATATATGGAAATATCTACATCGCTATCTCCATAAACACGGAAATATCTTCACTGCTATCTGTATATACATGGAAATATCTTCACCGCTATCTTTATAAACATGTAAACATCTACACCACCATCTTTATAAACATGGAAATATCTACACCGCTATCTGTATAAACATGGAAATATCTACATCGCTATCTGAATAAACATGGAAATATCTCCACCGCTATCTGTATAAACATGGAAATATCTACAATGATATCTCTGTAAACATGCAAAGATGTACACAGCTATCTGTTTAAAAATGGAAATACCTACACCGCTATCTGTGCAAAGATGGAAATATCTACACCGCTATCTCTGTAAACATGGAAATATCTACACCGCTATCTGTATAAACATGGAAACATCTACACCGCCATCTGTATAAACATGGAAATATCTACAACGCCATCAGTATAAACATGGAAATATCTACACCGCCATCTGTATGAACATGGAAATATCTGCACTGCTATATGTATAAAAATGGAAATATCTACACCGCTATCTGTGTAAACATGGAAATATCTACACCGCTATCTGTATAAACATGGAAATATCTACACCGCTATCTGTATAAACATGGAAATATCTACACTGCCATCTGTATAAATATGGAAATAAATAAACAACCATCTCTATATACATGGAAATATCTATACCGTCATTTGTATAAACATGGAATTATCTCCACCGCTATCTGTATAAACATGGAAATATCAACCCCGCTATCTGTATAAACATGGAAATATCTACAGCGCTATCTGCATAAATATTGAAATGTCTATATCGCTATCTATATAAACATGGAAATATCTCCACCGCTATCTGTATAAACATGGAGGTATCTACAGAGCTATGTCTATAGACCTGCAAATAACTACACCACTATCTCTATAAACATGGAAATATCTTCACCGTCATCTGAATAAACATCTAAATATCTACACCTCCATCTGTATATACATGGAAATACCTACACCGCCATCTGTATAAACACGGAAATATCAACACCGCCATCTGTATAATCATGGAAATATCCATACCGCTATGTTTATAATAATGGAAATATCTACACCGCCATGTGTAAAAACACGGAAATACCTACAAAGTCATCTGTATAAACATGGAAGTATCTACACCTCCCTCACTATAAGCATGGAAATATCTACATCACCATCTCTATAAACATGGAAATACCTACACAGCTATCTGTATAAACATGGAAATAACTGCACCGGTATCTGTATAAACATGGAAATATCTACACCGCTATCTGTATAAACAAGGAAATATCTACACCGCCATCATTATAAACATGGAAATATCTCCACTGCTATCTGTATAAACATGGAAATATCAACACCGCCATCAGTATAATCATGGAAATATAAACACCGCTATCTGTATAAAAATGAAAATATCTACACTGCCATCTGTAAACACATGGAAATATCTACACAGTCATCTGTATAAACATGGAAATATCTACACCTCCATCACTATAAACATTTAAATATCTACAATGCCATCTGTATACACCTGGAAATATCTATAGAGCCATCAGTATAAACATGGAAATATCTACACCGCCATTTCTATAAACATGGAAATACTTACACAGCTATCTGTATAAGCATGGAAATATCTACACTGCTATCTGTATAAACATGGAAATATCTACACCGCTATCTGTATAAAATTGGAAATATTTACATCGCTATGTGCATAAACATGGAATTATCTCCACGACTATGTGAATAAACATGGAAATGTCTACAACGCTATCTGGGTAAACATGCAAATATCTACACAGCTATCTGTAAACATGGAAATAACTACGCCGCTATCTGTGTAAAGGTGGAAATATCTACACCGCAATCTGTGCAAGCATGGAAATATCTACACTTCAATATGTGTAAACATGGATACATCTACACCGCTATCTGTATAAACATGTAAAATCTACACCGCTATCTGCATAAACATGGAAATATCTACATGGCCATGTGCATAAACATGGAAATATCTACACCGCTATCTGTATAAATATTGAAATATCTACATCGCTATCTCTATAAACATGGAAATATCTAAACCACTATCAGTATATACATGGAAATATCTACACCGCTATGTCTATAAACATGGAAATATCTACACCGCCATCTGTATATACGCGGAAATATCTACACCACTATCTGTATAAACATGGAAATATCTACACCGCTATCTGTATAAACATGGAAATGTCTACACTACCATCCGTATAAACATGGAAATATCTACACAGCCATCTCTATATACATGGAAATATCTACAGCGCCATCTGTATAAACATGGAAATATCTCCACCGCTATCTGTATAAACATGGAAATATCTCCACCGCTATGTGTTGAAAGATGGAAATATCTACATCGCTATCTGTAAAAACATGGAACTATCAACACTGCCATCTGTATAATCATGGAAATATCCACACCACTATCTGTATAAACATGGAAATATCTCCACCGCTATCTGTATAAACATGGAAATATCTACACAGCTATCTTTAAAAACATGGAAATATCAACACCGCTATCAGTATAAAGATGGGAATATCTACAGCGCTTTCTGTAGAAACATGAAAATATCTACATCGCTATCTGTATAAACATGGAAATATCTCCACCGCTATCTGTATAAACATGCAAATATCTACACCGCTATCTTTATAAACCAGGAAATAACTACAACGCTATCACTATAAACATGGAAATATCTACACCGCCATCTGCATAAACATCTAAATATCTACACCGCCATCTGTGTAAACATGGAAATACCTACACCGACATCTGTATAAACATGGAAATATCAACACCGCCACCTGTATAATCTTGGAAATATCCACACCGCTGTCTGTATAAACATGGAAATATCTACACCGCCATCTGTAAAAACATGGAAATATCTACACTACCATCTGTATAAACATGGAAATATCTACAAAGCCATCTCTATATACATGGAAATATCTACACCGACATCTGTATAAACATGGAAATATCTCCACCGCTATCTGTATAAACATGGAAATGTCAACACTGCCGTCTGCATACAGATGGAAATATCTACACCGCGAGCTGTATTAACATGGAAATATCTACAATGCTATCTGTATAAACATGGAAGTACCAACACCACTATCTGTAGAAACATGGAAATATTTTCAACGCTATCTGTATAAACATGGAAAGAACTGCAATGCTATCTCTATAAACATGGAAATATCTACACCACAATCTCTATAAACATGGAAATATCTACACCACCATCTCTATAAACATGGAAATATCTACACTGCCTTCTGTATAGACATGCAAACATCTACTCAGCCATGAGTGTAAACATGGAAATATCTATACAGCTATCTCTATAAAAATAGAAATACCTACACCGCAATCTCTATAAACATGGAAATATCTAAACAGCCATCTCTATAAACATGGAAATATCTACACCGCCATCTCTATGAACATGAAATTATCTACACCGCCATCTCCATAAACATGGAACTCTCTACACTGCGATCTGTATAAACATGGAAATATCTACACCGCTCTCTGTTCAAACATGGAAATATCTACACTGCCTTCGGTATAAACATGGAAATATCTACATCGCGAGCTGTATAAACATGCAAATATCTACACAGCTGTCTATGTAAACATGGAAATATTTACACCGAAATGTGTGTAAAGTTGGAAATATCTACACCGCAATCTCTGCAAAGATGGAAATATCTACACCGCTATCTGTATAAATATGGAAATATCTACATCACTATCTCTATAAACATGGAAATATCTACACCACTATCTGTATAAACATGGAAATATCTACACCACTATCTCTAGAAACATGGAAATATCAACACCGCCATCTGTATAAACTTGGAAATATCTACACCGATATCTGTATAAATATGGAAATATCTGCATGGCTAACTCTTTATACATGGAAATATCCACACCACTATCTGTATAAACATGGAAATATGTACACCGATATCTCTATAAACATAGAAATATCTACACCGCCATCTGTATAAACATGGAAATATCTACACTGCCATCTGAATAAACATGGAAATATCTACACCGGTATCTGTATAAACATGGAAATATCTACATTGCTATCTGTATAAACATGGAAATATCTACAATGATAACTGTGTAGACATGCAAATATCTACACAGCTATCTGTGTAAAGACGGAAATATCTACACCGCTATCTGTGTAAAGATGGAAATATATACAACGCAATCTGTATAAACTTGGAAATATCTACAACGCCATCTGTATAAACATGAAAATAACTACACTGCCATCTGTATAAACATGGAAATATATACTCCGCCATCTGTACAAGCATGGAAATATCTAAACCGCTATCAGTGTAAATATGGAAATATCTACACCACTGTCTGCATAAACATGGAAATATCTATACCGCTATCTGTATAAACATGGAAATATCTACACAGCCATCTGTATAAACATGAAAATATCTACAAAGCCATCTCTATAAACATGGAAATATCTACACCGCCATCTGTATAAACATGGAAACCTCTCCACCGCTATCTGTATAAACATGGAAATATCTACACCGACATCTGTATAAACATGGAAATATCTACACCGACATCTGTATAAACATGGAAATATCTGCATCGCTATCTGTATAAACGTGGAAATATGACCACCGCAATCTGTATAAACATGGAAATATCTACACCGCAATCTGTATAAACCTGGAAATAACTACACCGCAATCTCTTTAAACATAGAAATACCTACACCGCCATTTGCATAAACATCTAGATATCTACAGTGCCATATGTATAAACATGGAAATACCAACACCGCCATCTGTATAAACATGGAAATATTAACACCGCCATCTGTATAATCATGGAAATATCCACACCGTTATCTGTATAAAAATGGAAATATCTACACCGCCAAGTGTAAAAACATGGAAATATCAACCCAGTCGTCTGTATAAACATGGAAATATCTACACCTTCATCAGTATAAACATGGAAAAACCTACAATGACATTTGTATACTCATGGAAATATCTACAGAGCCATCAGTATAAACATGGAAATATCTAGACTGCTATCTGTATAAACATGGAAATATCTACCCCGCTATCTGAATAAACATTTAAATATCTACATCGCTGTCTGCATAAACATGGAAATATCTCCACCGCTATCTGTATAAACATGGATATGTTTATAATGCTGTCTGTGTAAACATGCAAATATCTACACAGTTATCTGTAAACATGGAAATATCTACACTGCTATCTTTGTAAAGATTGAAATATCTACACCGCAATCTGTGCAAAGATGGAAATATCTACACCGCTATCTGTGTAAACATGGAAATATCTACACCGCTATCTGTATAAACATGGAAAATCAACACTGCTATCTGTATAAACATGGAAATATCTGCACCGCCATCTGTATAAACATGGAAATATCTACAACGCTATCTGTACAAATATTGAAATATCTACAGCGCAATCTGTATAATCATGGAAAATCTACAACGCTATCTGTATAAACATGGAAATATATACACAGCCATCTGTATAAACATGGAAACATCTACACCGCTGTCTGTATAAATATGGAAATATCTATATCGCTATCTCTATAAACAAGGAAATATCCACACCAGTATCTGTATAAACATGGAAATATCTACACCGCTATGTCTATAAACATAGAAATATCTACATCGCCGTCTGTATAAACATGGAAATATCTACACCGCTATCTGTATAAATATGGAAGTATCTACATCGCTATCTGTATAAACATGGATATATCTCCACCGTAATCTGTAAAAACATTGAAATATCTACAATGCTATCTGTGTAAACATGCAAATATCTACCCAGCTATCTGTGTAAAGATGGAAATATCTACACCGCAATCGTTGCAAAGATGGAAATATCTACACCGATACCTCTGTAAACATGGAAATATCTACACCGCTATCTGTAAAACATGGAAAACCTACACCGCTATCTGTGTAAACATGGAAATAACTACACGGCCATCTGCATAAACATGGAAATATCTACACCGCTATATGTACAAATAAGGAAATATCTACATCAGAATCTCTATAAACATGGAAATATCTACAATACCATCTGTATAAGCATGGAAATATCTACACCGCAATCTGTATAAACTTGGAAATATATACATCGCTATCTGTATAAACATGGAAATATATCCACCGCTATCTGTATAAACATGGAAATATCTACAACGCTATCAGTGTAAACATGCAAATATTTACACAGCTATCTCTGTAAACATGGAAATATCGACAGTGATATGTGTGTAAAGATGGAAATATCTACACCGCAATCTGTGCAAAAATGGAAATATCTACACAGCCATCTGTATAAATATGGAAATATCTACATCACTATCTCTATAAACATGGAAATATCTACACCACTATTTGTATAAACATGGAAATATCTACACCACTATCTCTAGAAACATGGAAATATCTACACTGCCATCTGTATAAACATGGAAATATCTACACCGCTATCTGCATAAACATGGAAATATCTACATCACTGTCTGTATAAACATGGAAATATCTCCACCACTATCTGTATAAACATGGAAATATCTACAATGCTATTTGCTTAAACATGCAAATATCTACACAGCTATCTGTGTAAAGATGGAAATATTTACACCGCTATCTGTGAAAAGATGGAAATATCTACACCGCAATCTGTGCAATGATGGAAATAACCACACCACGATCTCTGTAAACATGGACATATCTACACCGCTATCTGTATAAACATGTAAATATCTACACCGCCATCTGTATAAACATGGAAATAACTACACCGCCATCTGTATAAACATGGAAATATCAACACCGTCATCTGCATAAACATGGAAATATCTACACCGCTACCTGTATAAACATGGAAATATCTACACCCCTATCGGTATAAACATGGAAATATCTACACTGCTATCTGTAAAAACATGGAAATAACTACATTGCCATCTGTATAAATATGGAAATGTCTACACAGCCATCTCTATATACATGGAAATATCTACAGCGCCATGTGTACAAACATGGAAATATCTCCACCGCAATCTGTATAAACATGGAAATACCTCCACACATATCTGTATAAACATGGAAATATCTACACCCCTATCTGTATAAACATGGAAATATCTACACTGCTATCTATATAAACATGGAAACATCAACATCGGTATCTGTATAAACATGGAAATATCTACAGCGCTCTCTTTATAAACATGGAAATATCTCCACCGCTATCTGTATAAACATGGAAATATCTACAACGCTATCTCTATAAACATGGAAATATCTTCACCGCCATTTGTAAAAACATGGAAATATCTACACAGTCATCTGTATAAACATGGAAATATCTACACCTCCATCAGTACAAACATGGAAATATCTACAATGACATCTGTATACACATGGAGATATCTACAGAGCCATCAGTATAAACATGGAAATATCTCCACCGCCATCTCTATAAACATGGAAATACCTACACAGCTATCTGTATAAACATGGAAATATCTACACCGCTATCTGTATAAACATGGAAATATCTACATTGCTATCTGCATAAACATGGAAATATCTCCACCGATATCTGTATAAACATGGAAATATCTACATCGCTATCTGTGTAAACATGCAAATATCTACACAGCTATCTGTAAACACGGAAATGCCTACACTGCTATCTGTGTAAAGATGGAAATATCTACACCGCAATGTGCATAAACTTCTAAATAACTACACTGCCATCTGCATAAACATGGAAATAACTACACTGCCATCTCTAGAAACATGGAAATATCTACACCGCCATCTTTAAAAACATGGAAATATCTACACAGACATCTGTATAAACCTGGAAATATCTACACCTCCATCAGTATAAACATGCAAATATCTACAAAGCCATCTGTATACACATGGAAATATCTACAGAGCCATCTGTCTAAACATGGAAATATCTACACCGCTATCTGTATAAACATGGCAATACCTACATCGCTATCTGTATAAACATGTAAATATCTCCACCGCTATCTGTATAAACATGGAAATATCTACAATGATATCTGTGTAAACATGGAAATATCTACACAGCTATGTGTGTAAAGATGGAAATATCTACACGGCAATCGGTGCAAAGATGGAAATATCTACACCGCTATCTCTGTAAACATGGAAATATGTACACCGCTATCTGTATAAACTTGGAAATATCTACACCACCATCTGTATAAACATGTAAATAACTACACCGCCATCTGTATAAACATGGAAATATCTACACCGCCATCTGTATAAACATGGAAATATCTACCCCGCTATCTGTACAAATATGGAAATATCTACACAGCTATTTGTATAAACATGGAAATATCTACACCGCTATCTTTATAAACATGGAAATATCTACATCGCTATCTGTATAAACATGGAAATATGCCCATCGCTATCTTTTTAAATATGGAAATATCTACACCGCTATCTGTATAAACCTGGAAATAGCAACACCTCTATCTCTATAAACGTGGAAATACCTACAGCGCTATCTGTATAAACATGGAAATATCTCCACCGCTATCTGCATAAACATGGAAATAACAACTCCGCCATCTGTATAATCATGGAAATATCCACACCGTTATCTATATAAAACTGGAAATATCTACAGTGCCATTTGTAAAAACAAGGAAATATCTACACAGTCATCTGTATAAACATGGAAATATCTACACCTCCATCAGTATAAACATGGAAATATCTACACCTCCATCAGTATAAACATGGAAATATCTGCAATGCCATCTGTATATACACGGAAATATCTACAGAGCCATCAGTATAAACCTGGAAATATCTACAACGACATCTCTATAAACATGGAAATACCTACACAGCTATCTGTATAAACATGGAATTATCTACACCGCTCTCTGTATAAACATGGAAATATCTACATCGCTATCTGCATAAATATGGAAATATTTACAACGCTATCTGTGTAAACATGCAAATATCTACACAGCTATCTGTAAACATGGAAATATCTACTCCTCAATATGTGTAAAGATGGAAATATCTACACCACAATCTGTGCAAAGATGGAAATATCTACACCGCTATCTGTGTAAACATGGAAATATCTACACCACTATCTGCATAAACATGGAAATATCTACACTTCTATGTCTATATACATGGAAATATTTACATCGTCATCTGTATAAACATGGATATATCTACAACGCTATCTGTATAAACATGGAAATATCTCCACAGCTATCTGTATAAACATAGAAATATCTACACCGCTATCTGTATAAACATGGAAATATCTACACTGCCATCTGTATAAACATGGAAATATCTATGAAGCCATCTGTATATACATGGAAATATCTACACCGCAATCGGTATAAACATGGGAATATCTCCACCGCTCTCTGTATAAACATGGAACTATCTCCACAGCTATTTGTATAAACTTGGAAATATCTACACCTCTATGTGTAAAAACATGGAAATATCACAACCGCTATCTGTATAAACATGGAAATATCTACAGCGCTATCTGTATAAACATGGAAATATCTACATCGCTATCTGTAAAACATGGAAATATCTCCGCTGCTGTCTTTATAAACATGGAAATATCTACACCGCTATCTGTATAATTCTGGAAATAATTACACAGATATGTCTTTAAAAACATGGAAATATCTACACCGCCATCTGCATAAACATCTAAATATCCACACCGCCATCTGTACAAACATGGAAATACATACACCGCCATATGTATAAACATGGAAATATCAACACCGCCATCTGTATAATCGTGGAAATATGCACACCACTATCTGTATAAAAATGGAAATATCTACACCGCTGTCTGTATAAAAATGGAAATATCTACACCGCCATCTGTAAAAACATGGAAATATCTACACAGTCATCTGTAGAAACAAGGAAATATCTACACCTCCATCAGTATATACCTGGAAATACCTACAATGCCATCTCTATAAACATGGAAATATCTACAGAGCCATCAGTGTAAACATGGAATTATCTACACTGCCATCTCTACAAACATGGAAACCATTACACATCTATCTATATAAACTTGGAAATATCGACACCGCTATCTGTATAAACATGGAAATATCTACACCGCTATCTGTGTAAACATGGAAATATCTACACCGCTATCTGTATAAACATGGAAAATCTACACCGCTATCTGTATAAACATGGAAATATCTTCGCGGCCATCTGCATACACATGCAAATATCTAGACCGATATCTGTATAAATATGGAAATATCTATATCGCTATCTCTATAAGCATGGAAATATCTACACCACTATCTAAATAAACATGGAAATATCGACACCGCTATCTCTATAAACATGGAAATATCTACAACGCCATCTGTATAAACATGGAAATATCTACACCGCTATCTGTATAAACATGTAAATATCTACATCGCTATCTGTACAAACCTGGAAATATCTCCACCGCTATCTGCATAAACATGGAAATATCTACAAAGCTATCTGTGTAAACATGCAAATATCTACACAGCTATCTGTATAAACATGGAAATATCTACACCGATATCTGTGTAAAGATGGAAATATCTACACCGCAGTCTGTGCAAAGATGGAAATATCTACACAGCTATCTGTAAAAACATGGAAATAACTACATCGCTATCTGTATAAACATGTAAATATCTCCACCGCTATCTGTATATACTTGGAAATATATACAATGCTATCTGTGTAAACATGCAAATATCTGCACAGCTATCTGTGTAAAGATGGAAATATGTACACCGCTATCTGTGTAAAGATGGAAATATCTACAACGCAATCTGTGCAAAGATGGAAATATCTACAACGCTATCTCTGTAAACATGGAAATATCTACACCGCTATCGGTATAAATGTGGCAATACCCACACCGCTATCTGTATAAACATGGAAAACCTACACCGCTATTTGTATAAACATGGAAATATGAACACCGTTATCTGTATAAACATAGAAATTTCAACATCGCTATCTGTATAAACATGGAAATATCTACATCGCTATCTGTATAAAAATGGAAATATCTACACCGCCATTTGTAAAAACATGGAAATATCTATACAGTCATCTGTATAAACATGGAAATATCTTCACCTCCATGAGTATAAAGATGGAAATATCTACAATGCCATCTGTATACACATGGAAATATCTACAGAGCCGTCAGTATAAACATGGAAATATCTATACCGCCATCTCTATAAACCTAAAAATACCTACACAGCTATCTGTATAAAAATGGAAATATCTACACCGCTATCTGTATAAACATGGAAATATCTACACCGCTATCTGTATAAACATGGAATTATATACATTGCTATCTGCATAAACAAGGAAATATCTCCACTGCTATCTGTATAAACATGGAAATAGCTACAATGCTATCTGTGTAAACATGCAAATATCTACACAGCTATCTGTAAACACGGAAATGTCTACACCCCTATCTGTGTAAAGATGGAAATATCTACACCCCAATCTGTGCAAAGATGGAAATATGTACACCGCTATCTGTGTAAGCATGGAAATATGTAAACCGCTGTCTGTATGAACATGGAAAATCTACACCGCTATCTGTATAAACAGGGAAATATCTACACGGCCATCTGCATAAACTTGGAAATATCTACACCGCTATCTGTATAAATATGGAAATATCTACATCACAATCTCTATAAACATGGAAATATCTACACCACTATCTGTATAAACATGGAAATATCTACACCGCTATGTCTATAAACATGGAAATATCTATACCGCAATCTGTATAAACATGGAAATATGTACACCGCTATCTGTAAACATGGAAATATCTACATCGCTATCTGTATAAACATGGAAATATCTCCACCACTCTCTGTATAAACATCGAAATATCTACACCGCTATCTGTATAAACATGGGAATATCTCCACTGCCATCTGTATAAACATGGAAAAATCTACACAGCCGTCTCTATATATATGGAAATATCTACACCGCCACCTGTAAACATGGAAATATCTCCACCGCTATCTGTATAAACATGGAAATATCTACACCGCTATCTGTATAAACATGGAAATATCTACACCGCTATCTGTATAAAGATGGAAATATCAACACCGTTATCTGTGTAAACATGGAAATATCTACACCGCCATTTGCATAAACATCTAAATATATACATAGCCATCTCTATAAACATGGAAATACCTACACCGCCATCAGTATGAACATGGAAATATAAACACCGCCATATGTATAATCATGGAAATATCTACACCGCTATCTGTATTAAAATGGAAATATGGACACGGCCATCTGTAAAAACATGGAAAGAACTACACAGTCATCTGTATACACACGGAAATATCTACAGAGACATCAGTATACACATGGAAATATCTGCACCGCCATCTCTATAAACATGGAAATACCTGCAGAGCTATGTGTATAAACATGTAAATGTCTACACCGCTATCTCTATAAACATGGAGATATCTACACCGCTATATGTATAAACATGGAAATATCTACATTGCTATCTGAATAAACATGGAAATATCTCCACGGCTATCTGTATAAACATGGAAATACCTACAACGCTATCTGTGTAAACATGCAAATATATACAAAGGTATCTGTAAACATGGAAATATCTACACCGCTATCTGAGTAAAGATTCAACTATCTACACCTCAATCTGTGCAAAGATGGAAATATCTACACCGCTATCTGTGTAAACATGGAAATATCTGCACCGCTATCTGTATAAACATGGAAAATCTACACTGCTATCTGTATAAACATGGAAATATCTACACGGCCATCTGCATAAACATGGAAATATCTACACCGCTATCTGTATTAATATGGAAATATCTACATAGCTACCTCTATAAACATGGAAATATCTACACCACTGTCTGTATAAACATAGAAATATCTACACCGCTCTCTGTATAAACATGGAAATATCCACACCGCCATCTGTATAAACATGGAAATATCTACACCGCTATCTGTGTAAACATGCAAATATCTACACAGCTATCTGTGTAAACATGGAAATATCTACACTGATATCTGTGCAAAGATGGAAATATCTACACCGCAGTCTGTGCAAATATGGGAATATCTACACCGCTATCTGTATAAATATGGAAATATCTACAATGCTATCTGTGTAAACTTGCAACTAACTACACAGCTGTGTGTGTAAAGATGGAAATATCTACACCGCTATCTGTGTTAAGATAGAAATATCTACACCGCAATCTGTGCAAAGATGGAAATATCTACACCGCTATCTCTGTAAACATGGAATTATCTACACCGCTATCATATAAACACGGAAATATCTACACCGCCATCTGTATAAACAAGGAGATATCTACAACGCTATCTGTGTAAACATGCAAATATCTACACAGCTATCAGTAAACATGGAAATGGCTACACCGCTATCTGTGTAAAGATGGAAATATCTACACTGCAATCTGTGCAAAGATGGAAATATCTACACCGCTATCTGTGTAAACATGGAAATATCTACTCCGCTGTCTGTATAAACATGGAAAATCTACACCGCTATCTGTATAAACAGGGAAATATCTACACAGCCATCTGCATAAACTTGGAAATATCTACACCGCTATCTGTATAAATATGGAAATATCTACATTGCTATCTCTATAAACATAGAAATATCTACACCACTATCTGTATAAACATGGAAATATCTACACCGCTATGTCTATAAACATGGAAATATCTACACAGTCATCTGTATAAACATAAAAATATCTCCACAGCTATCAGTATGAACATGGAAATATCTCCACCGATATCTGTATAAACATGGAAATATCAACAGCACTATCTGTATAAACACAGACATATCTACAGCGCTATCTGTATAAATATGGAAATATCTACATCGCTATCTCTATAAACATGGAAATATTTCCACCGCTATCTGTATAAACATGGAAATATCTACACCATTATCTGTATAGGCCTGGAAATAACTACACCGCTATCTCAACAAACATGGAAATATCTACAACGCCGACTGCATAAACATCTAAATATCTACAAAGCCATCTGTATAAACATGGAAATACCTACACCGCCCTCTGAATAAACATGGAAATATCCACACCACTATCTGTATAAACATGGAAATATCTACACCGCAATCTCTATAAACACAGAAATATCTACACCGCCATCTGTATAAACATGGAAATATCTACAGTGCCATCTGTATACACATGGAAATATCTACAGAGCCATCTGTATAACCATGGAAATATCTACTCCGCTATCTGTATAAACATGGAAATATCTACATCGCTATCTGTATTAACATGGAAATATCTCCACCGCTATCTGTATAAACATGGAAATATCTACACTGCCATCTGTATAAACATGGAAATATTTACACAGCCATCTCTTTATACCTGGGAATATCTACATCGCAATCTGTATAAACATGGAAATATCTATATCGGTATCGGTATAAACATGGAAATATCTACAACGCTATCTGCATGAACATGGAAAGATCTACACCGCCATCTGTATATACATGGAAATATCTACACCGCCATGTGTATAAACATGGAAATATCTACACTGCTATCTGTATAAATAAGGAAATATCTACAACTCTGTCTCTATAAACATGGAAATATCTACAACACTATCTGTTTAAACATGGAAATATCTACACCACTATGGAAATATCTACACCACCATCTGTATAAACATGGAAATATCTACACAGTCATCTGTATAAACATGGAAATAGCTATACCATCATCTGTATAAACATGGAAATAACTTCACTGCCATCTGTGTAAGCACGGAAATATCTACACCGCTATCTGTATAAATATGGAAATATCTACATTGCTATCTCCATAAACATGGAAATATATTCACCGCTATCTGTATAAAGATGGAAATATCTACATCACTATCTCCATAAACTTGGAAATATCTTCACCGCTATCTGTATATACATGGAAATATCTTCACCGCTATCTTTATAAACATGTAAACATCTACACCGCCATCTTTATAAACATGGAAATATCTACACCGCTATCTGTATAAACATGGAAATATCTACATCGCTATCTAAATAAACATGGAAATATCTCAACCGCTATCTGTAGAAACATGGAAATATCTACAGTGATATCTCTGTAAACATGCAAATATGTACACAGCTATCTGTTTAAAGATGGAAATATCTACACCGCTATCTGTGCAAAGATGGAAATATCTACACCGCTATCTCTGTAAACATGGAAATATCTACACCGCTATCTGTATAAACATGGAAACATCTACACCGCCATCTGTATAAACATGGAAATATCTACAACGCCATCAGTATAAACATGGAAATATCTACACCGCCATCTGTATGAACATGGAAATATCTGCACTGCTATCTGTATAAAAATGGAAATATCTACACGGCTATCTGTATAAACATGGAAATATCTACACCGCTATCTGTATAAACATGGAAATATCTACTCCGCTATCTGTATAAACATTGAAATATCTACACTGCCATCTGTATAAATATGGAAATAAATAAACAGCCATCTCTATATACATGGAAATATCTATACCGTCATCTGTATAAACATGGAAATATCTCCACCGCTATCTGTATAAACATGGAAATATCAACCCCGCTATCTGTATAAACATGGAAATATCTACAGCGCTATCTGTATAAACATTGAAATATCTACATCGCTATCTATATAAACATGGAAATATCTCCACGGCTATCTGTATAAACATGGAGGTATCTACACCGCTATCTCTATAGACCTGGAAATAGCTACATCACTATCACTATAAACATGGAAATATCTACACCGCCATCTGTATAAACATGGAAATACCTACACCGCCATCTGCATAAACATGGAAATATCAACACCGCCATCTGTATAATCATGGATATATCCATACCGCTATGTTTATAATAATGGAAATATCTACACCGCCATGTGTAAAAACATGGAAATACCTAAAAAGTCATCTGTATAAACATGGAAATATCTACACCTCCCTCACTATAAACATGGAAATATCTGCACCACCGTCTCTATAAACATGGAAATACTTACACAGCTATCTGTATAAACATGGAAATAACTACACCGCTATCTGTATAAACATGGAAATATCTACACCGCTATCTGTATAAACATGGAAATATCTACACCGCCATCATTATAAACATGGAAATATCTCCACTGCTATCTGTATAAACATGGAAATATCAACACCGCCATCAGTATAATCATGGAAATATAAACACCGCTATCTGTATAAAAATGAATGTATCTACACTGCCATCTGTAAACACATGGAAATACCTGCACAGTCATCTGTATAAACATGGAAATATCTACACCTCCATCACTATAAACATTTAAATATCTACAATGCCATCTGTATACACCTGGAAATATCTATAGAGCCATCAGTATAAACATGGAAATATCTACACCGCCATTTCTATAAACATGGAAATACTTACACAGCTATCTGTATAAGCATGGAAATATCTACACTGCTATCTGTATAAACATGGAAATATCTACACCGCTATCTGTATAAAATTGGAAATATTTACATCGCTATGTGCATAAACATGGAATTATCTCCACGACTATGTGAATAAACATGGAAATGTCTACAACGCTATCTGGGTAAACATGCAAATATCTACACAGCTATCTGTAAACATGGAAATAACTACGCCGCTATCTGTGTAAAGGTGGAAATATCTACACCGCAATCTGTGCAAGCATGGAAATATCTACACTTCAATATGTGTAAACATGGATACATCTACACCGCTATCTGTATAAACATGTAAAATCTACACCGCTATCTGCATAAACATGGAAATATCTACATGGCCATGTGCATAAACATGGAAATATCTACACCGCTATCTGTATAAATATTGAAATATCTACATCGCTATCTCTATAAACATGGAAATATGTAAACCACTATCAGTATATACATGGAAATATCTACACCGCTATGTCTATAAACATGGAAATATCTACACCGCCATCTGTATATACGCGGAAATATCTACACCGCTATCTGTATAAACATGGAAATATCTACACCGCTATCTGTATAAACATGGAAATGTCTACACTACCATCCGTATAAACATGGAAATATCTACACAGCCATCTCTATATACATGGAAATATCTACAGCGCCATCTGTATAAACATGGAAATATCTCCACCGCTATCTGTATAAACATGGAAATATCTCCACCGCTATGTGTTGAAAGATGGAAATATCTACATCGCTATCTGAAAAAACATGGAACTATCAACACTGCCATCTGTATAATCATGGAAATATCCACACCACTATCTGTATAAACATGGAAATATCTCCACCACTATCCGTATAAACATGGAAATATCTACACAGCTATCTTTAAAAACATGGAAATATCAACACCGCTATCAGTATAAAGATGGGAATATCTACAGCGCTTTCTGTATAAACATGAAAATATCTACATCGCTATCTGTATAAACATGGAAATATCTCCACCGCTATCTGTATAAACATGCAAATATCTACACCGCTATCTTTATAAACCAGGAAATAACTACAACGCTATCTCTATAAACATGGAAATATCTACACCGCCATCTGCATAAACATCTAAATATCTACACCGCCATCTGTGTAAACATGGAAATACCTACACCGACATCTGTATAAACATGGAAATATCAACACCGCCACCTGTATAATCTTGGAAATATCCACACCGCTGTCTGTATAAACATGGAAATATCTACACCGCCATCTGTAAAAACATGGAAATATCTACACTACCATCTGTATAAACATGGAAATATCTACAAAGCCATCTCTATATACATGGAAATATCTACACCGACATCTGTATAAACATGGAAATATCTCCACCGCTATCTGTATAAACATGGAAATGTCAACACTGCCGTCTGCATACAGATGGAAATATCTACACCGCGAGCTGTATTAACATGGAAATATCTACAATGGTATCTGTATAAACATGGAAGTACCAACACCACTATCTGTAGAAACATGGAAATATTTTCAACGCTATCTGTATAAACATGGAAAGAACTGCAATGCTATCTCTATAAACATGGAAATATCTACACCACAATCTCTATAAACATGGAAATATCTACACCACCATCTCTATAAACATGGAAATATCTACACTGCCTTCTGTATAGACATGCAAACATCTACTCAGCCATGAGTGTAAACATGGAAATATCTATACAGCTATCTCTATAAAAATAGAAATACCTACACCGCAATCTCTATAAACATGGAAATATCTAAACAGCCATCTCTATAAACATGGAAATATCTACACCGCCATCTCTATGAACATGAAATTATCTACACCGCCATCTCCATAAACATGGAACTCTCTACACTGCGATCTGTATAAACATGGAAATATCTACACCGCTCTCTGTTCAAACATGGAAATATCTACACTGCCTTCGGTATAAACATGGAAATATCTACATCGCGAGCTGTATAAACATGCAAATATCTACACAGCTGTCTATGTAAACATGGAAATATTTACACCGATATGTGTGTAAAGTTGGAAATATCTACACCGCAATCTCTGCAAAGATGGAAATATCTACACCGCTATCTGTATAAATATGAAAATATCTACATCACTATCTCTATAAACATGGAAATATCTACACCACTATCTGTATAAACATGGAAATATCTACAGCACTATCTCTAGAAACATGGAAATATCAACACCGCCATCTGTATAAACTTGGAAATATCTACACCGATATCTGTATAAATATGGAAATATCTGCATGGCTAACTCTTTATACATGGAAATATCCACACCACTATCTGTATAAACATGGAAATATCTACACCGATATCTCTATAAACATAGAAATATCTACACCGCCATCTGTATAAACATGGAAATATCTACACTGCCATCTGAATAAACATGGAAATATCTACACCGCTATCTGTATAACATGGAAATATCTACATTGCTATCTGTATAAACATGGAAATATCTACAATGATAACTGTGTAGACATGCAAATATCTACACAGCTATCTGTGTAAAGACGGAAATATCTACACCGCTATCTGTGTAAAGATGGAAATATATACAACGCAATCTGTATAAACTTGGAAATAGCTACAACGCCATCTGTATAAACATGAAAATAACTACACTGCCATCTGTATAAACATGGAAATATATACTCCGCCATCTGTACAAGCATGGAAATATCTAAACCGCTATCAGTGTAAATATGGAAATATCTACACCACTGTCTGCATAAACATGGAAATATCTATACCGCTATCTGTATGAACATGGAAATATCTACACAGCCATCTGTATAAACATGAAAATATCTACAAAGCCATCTCTATAAACATGGAAATATCTACACCGCCATCTGTATAAACATGGAAACCTCTCCACCGCTATCTGTATAAACATGGAAATATCTACACCGACATCTGTATAAACATGGAAATATCTACACCGACATCTGTATAAACATGGAAATATCTGCATCGCTATCTGTATAAACGTGGAAATATCACCACCGCAATCTGTATAAACATGGAAATATCTACACCGCAATCTGTATAAACCTGGAAATAACTACACCGCAATCTCTTTAAACATAGAAATATCTACACCGCCATTTGCATAAACATCTAGATATCTACAGTGCCATATGTATAAACATGGAAATACCAACACCGCCATCTGTATAAACATGGAAATATTAACACCGCCATCTGTATAATCATGGAAATATCCACACCGTTATCTGTATAAAAATGGAAATATCTACACCGCCAAGTGTAAAAACATGGAAATATCAACCCAGTCGTCTGTATAAACATGGAAATATCTACACCTTCATCAGTATAAACATGGAAAAACCTACAATGACATTTGTATACTCATGGAAATATCTACAGAGCCATCAGTATAAACATGGAAATATCTAGACTGCTATCTGTATAAACATGGAAATATCTACCCCGCTATCTGAATAAACATTTAAATATCTACATCGCTGTCTGCATAAACATGGAAATAACTCCACCGCTATCTGTATAAACATGGATATGTTTATAATGCTATCTGTGTAACCATGCAAATATCTACACAGGTATCTGTAAACATGGAAATATCTACACTGCTATCTTTGTAAAGATTGAAATATCTACACCGCAATCTGTGCAAAGATGGAAATATCTACACCGCTATCTGTGTAAACATGGAAATATCTACACCGCTATCTGTATAAACATGGAAAATCAACACCGCTATCTGTATAAACATGGAAATATCTGCACCGCCATCTGTATAAACATGGAAATATCTACAACGCTATCTGTACAAATATTGAAATATCTACAGCGCAATCTGTATAATCATGGAAAATCTACACCGCTATCTGTATAAACATGGAAATATCTACACAGCCATCTGTATAAACATGGAAACATCTACACCGCTGTCTGTATAAATATGGAAATATCTATATCGCTATCTCTATAAACAAGGAAATATCCACACCAGTATCTGTATAAACATGGAAATATCTACACCGCTATCTCTATAAACATAGAAATATCTACATCGCCATCTGTATAAACATGGAAATATCTACACCGCTATCTGTATAAATATGGAAGTATCTACATCGCTATCTGTATAAACATGGATATATCTCCACCGTAATCTGTAAAAACATTGAAATATCTACAATGCTATCTGTGTAAACATGCAAATATCTACCCAGCTATCTGTGTAAAGATGGAAATATCTACACCGCAATCGTTGCAAAGATGGAAATATCTACACCGATACCTCTGTAAACATGGAAATATCTACACCGCTATCTGTAAAACATGGAAAACCTACACCGCTATCTGTGTAAACATGGAAATAACTACACGGCCATCTGCATAAACATGGAAATATCTACACCGCTATATGTACAAATAAGGAAATATCTACATCACAATCTCTATAAACATGGAAATATCTACAATACCATCTGTATAAGCATGGAAATATCTACACCGCAATCTGTATAAACATGGAAATATATACATCGCTATCTGTATAAACATGGAAATATATCCACCGCTATCTGTATAAACATGGAAATATCTACAACGCTATCAGTGTAAACATGCAAATATTTACACAGCTATCTCTGTAAACATGGAAATATCTACAGCGATATGTGTGTAAAGTTGGAAATATCTACACCGCAATCTGTGCAAAAATGGAAATATCTACACAGCCATCTGTATAAATATGGAAATATCTACATCACTATCTCTATAAACATGGAAATATCTACACCACTATTTGTATAAACATGGAAATATCTACACCACTATCTCTAGAAACATGGAAATATCTACACTGCCATCTGTATAAACATGGAAATATCTACACCGCTATCTGCATAAACATGGAAATATCTACATCACTGTCTGTATAAACATGGAAATATCTCCACCACTATCTGTATAAACATGGAAATATCTACAATGCTATTTGTTTAAACATGTAAATATCTACACAGCTATCTGTGTAAAGATGGAAATATTTACACCGCTATCTGTGAAAAGATGGAAATATCTACACCGCAATCTGTGCAATGATGGAAATAACCACACCACGATCTCTGTAAACATGGACATATCTACACCGCTATCTGTATAAACATGTAAATATCTACACCGCCATCTGTATAAACATGGAAATAACTACACCGCCATCTGTATAAACATGGAAATATCAACACCGTCATCTGCATAAACATGGAAATATCTACACCGCTACCTGTATAAACATGGAAATATCTACACCCCTATCGGTATAAACATGGAAATATCTACACTGCTATCTGTAAAAACATGGAAATAACTACATTGCCATCTGTATAAACATGGAAATGTCTACACAGCCATCTCTATATACATGGAAATATCTACAGCGCCATGTGTACAAACATGGAAATATCTCCACCGCAATCTGTATAAACATGGAAATACCTCCACACATATCTGTATGAACATGGAAATATCTACACCCCTATCTGTATAAACATGGAAATATCTACACTGCTATCTATATAAACATGGAAACATCAACATCGGTATCTGTATAAACATGGAAATATCTACAGCGCTCTCTTTATAAACATGGAAATATCTCCACCGCTATCTGTATAAACATGGAAATATCTACAACGCTATCTCTATAAACATGGAAATATCTTCACCGCCATTTGTAAAAACATGGGAATATCTACACAGTCATCTGTATAAACATGGAAATATCTACACCTCCATCAGTACAAACATGGAAATATCTACAATGACATCTGTATACACATGGAGATATCTACAGAGCCATCAGTATAAACATGGAAATATCTCCACCGCCATCTCTATAAACATGGAAATACCTACACAGCTATCTGTATAAACATGGAAATATCTACACCGCTATCTGTATAAACATGGAAATATCTACATTGCTATCTGCATAAACATGGAAATATCTCCACCGATATCTGTATAAACATGGAAATATCTACATCGCTATCTGTGTAAACATGCAAATATCTACACAGCTATCTGTAAACACGGAAATGCCTACACTGCTATCTGTGTAAAGATGGAAATATCTACACCGCAATGTGCATAAACTTCTAAATAACTACACTGCCATCTGCATAAACATGGAAATAACTACACTGCCATCTCTAGAAACATGGAAATATCTACACCGCCATCTTTAAAAACATGGAAATATCTACACAGACATCTGTATAAACCTGGAAATATCTACACCTCCATCAGTATAAACATGCAAATATCTACAAAGCCATCTGTATACACATGGAAATATCTACAGAGCCATCTGTCTAAACATGGAAATATCTACACCGCTATCTGTATAAACATGGCAATACCTACATCGCTATCTGTATAAACATGTAAATATCTCCACCGCTATCTGTATAAACATGGAAATATCTACAATGATATCTGTGTAAACATGGAAATATCTACACAGCTATGTATGTAAAGATGGAAATATCTACACGGCAATCGGTGCAAAGATGGAAATATCTACACCGCTATCTCTGTAAACATGGAAATATGTACACCGCTATCTGTATAAACTTGGAAATATCTACACCACCATCTGTATAAACATGTAAATAACTACACCGCCATCTGTATAAACATGGAAATATCTACACCGCCATCTGTATAAACATGGAAATATCTACCCCGCTATCTGTACAAATATGGAAATATCTACACAGCTATTTGTATAAACATGGAAATAGCTACACCGATGTCTTTATAAACATGGAAATATCTACATCGCTATCTGTATAAACATGGAAATATGCCCATCGCTATCTTTTTAAACATGGAAATATCTACACCGCTATCTGTATAAACCTGGAAATAGCAACACCGCTATCTGTATAAACGTGGAAATACCTACAGCGCTATCTGTATAAACATGGAAATATCTCCACCGCTATCTGCATAAACATGGAAATAACAACTCCGCCATCTGTACAATCATGGAAATATCCACACCGTTATCTATATAAAAATGGAAATATCTACAGTGCCATTTGTAAAAACAAGGAAATATCTACACAGTCATCTGTATAAACATGGAAATATCTACACCTCCATCAGTATAAACATGGAAATATCTACACCTCCATCAGTATAAACATGGAAATATCTGCAATGCCATCTGTATATACACGGAAATATCTACAGAGCCATCAGTATAAGCCTGGAAATATCTACAACGACATCTCTATAAACATGGAAATACCTACACAGCTATCTGTATAAACATGGAATTATCTACACCGCTCTCTGTATAAACATGGAAATATCTACATCGCTATCTGCATAAATATGGAAATATTTACAACGCTATCTGTGTAAACATGCAAATATCTACACAGCTATCTGTAAACATGGAAATATCTACTCCTCAATATGTGTAAAGATGGAAATATCTACACCGCAATCTGTGCAAAGATGGAAATATCTACACCGCTATCTGTGTAAACATGGAAATATCTACACCACTATCTGCATAAACATGGAAATATCTACACTGCTATGTCTATATACATGGAAATATTTACATCGTCATCTGTATAAACATGGATATATCTACAACGCTATCTGTATAAACATGGAAATATCTCCACAGCTATCTGTATAAACATAGAAATATCTACACCGCTATCTGTATAAACATGGAAATATCTACACTGCCATCTGTATAAACATGGAAATATCTATGAAGCCATCTGTATATACATGGAAATATCTACACCGCAATCGGTATAAACATGGGAATATCTCCACCGCTCTCTGTATAAACATGGAACTATCTCCACAGCTATTTGTATAAACTTGGAAATATCTACACCTCTATGTGTAAAAACATGGAAATATCACAACCGCTATCTGTATAAACATGGAAATATCTACAGCGCTATCTGTATAAACATGGAAATATCTACATCGCTATCTGTAAAACATGGAAATATCTCCGCTGCTGTCTTTATAAACATGGAAATATCTACACCGCTATCTGTATAATTCTGGAAATAATTACACAGATATGTCTTTAAAAACATGGAAATATCTACACCGCCATCTGCATAAACATCTAAATATCCACACCGCCATCTGTACAAACATGGAAATACATACACCGCCATATGTATAAACATGGAAATATCAACACCGCCATCTGTATAATCGTGGAAATATGCACACCACTATCTGTATAAAAATGGAAATATCTACACTGCTGTCTGTATAAAAATGGAAATATCTACACCGCCATCTGTAAAAACATGGAAATATCTACACAGTCATCTGTAGAAACAAGGAAATATCTACACCTCCATCAGTATATACCTGGAAATATCTACAATGCCATTTCTATAAACATGGAAATATCTACAGAGCCATCAGTGTAAACATGGTATTATCTACACTGCCATCTCTACAAACATGGAAACCATTACACATCTATCTATATAAACTTGGAAATATCGACACCGCTATCTGTATAAACATGGAAATATCTACACCGCTATCTGTGTAAACATGGAAATATCTACACCGCTATCTGTATAAACATGGAAAATCTACACCGCTATCTGTATAAACATGGAAATATCTTCACGGCCATCTGCATATACATGCAAATATCTAGACCGATATCTGTATAAATATGGAAATATCTATATCGCTATCTCTATAAGCATGGAAATATCTACACCACTATCTAAATAAACATGGAAATATCTACACCGCTATCTCTATAAACATGGAAATATCTACAACGCCATCTGTATAAACATGGAAATATCTACACCGCTATCTGTATAAACATGTAAATATCTACATCGCTATCTGTACAAACCTGGAAATATCTCCACCGCTATCTGCATAAACATGGAAATATCTACAAAGCTATCTGTGTAAACATGCAAATATCTACATAGCTATCTGTATAAACATGGAAATATCTACACCGATATCTGTGTAAAGATGGAAATATCCACACCGCAGTCTGTGCAAAGATGGAAATATCTACACAGCTATCTGTAAAAACATGGAAATAACTACATCGCTATCTGTATAAACATGTAAATATCTCCACCGCTATCTGTATATACTTGGAAATATATACAATGCTATCTGTGTAAACATGCAAATATCTGCACAGCTATCTGTGTAAAGATGGAAATATGTACACCGCTCTCTGTGTAAAGATGGAAATATCTACAACGCAATCTGTGCAAAGATGGAAATATCTACAACGCTATCTCTGTAAACATGGAAATATCTGCACCGCTATCGGTATAAATGTGGCAATACCCACACCGCTATCTGTATAAACATGGAAAACCTACACCGCTATTTGTATAAACATGGAAATATGAACACCGTTATCTGTATAAACATAGAAATTTCAACATCGCTATCTGTATAAACATGGAAATATCTACATCGCTATCTGTATAAAAATGGAAATATCTACACCGCCATTTGTAAAAACATGGAAATATCTATACAGTCATCTGTATAAACATGGAAATATCTTCACCTCCATGAGTATAAAGATGGAAATATCTACAATGCAATCTGTATACACATGGAAATATCTACAGAGCCGTCAGTATAAACATGGAAATATCTATACCGCCATCTCTATAAACCTAAAAATACCTACACAGCTATCTGTATAAAAATGGAAATATCTACACAGCTATCTGTATAAACATGGAATTATATACATTGCTATCTGCATAAACAAGGAAATATCTCCACTACTATCTGTATAAACATGGAAATATCTACAATGCTATCTGTGTAAACATGCAAATATCTACACAGCTATCTGTAAACATGGAAATGTCTACACCCCTATCTGTGTAAAGATGGAAATATCTACACCCCAATCTGTGCAAAGATGGAAATATGTACACCGCTATCTGTGTAAGCATGGAAATATGTAAACCGCTGTCTGTATGAACATGGAAAATCTACACCGCTATCTGTATAAACAGGGAAATATCTACACGGCCATCTGCATAACCTTGGAAATATCTACACCGCTATCTGTATAAATATGGAAATATCTACATCACAATCTCTATAAACATGGAAATATCTACACCACTATCTGTATAAACATGGAAATATCTACACTGCTATGTCTATAAACATGGAAATATCTATACCGCAATCTGTATAAACATGGAAATATCTACACCGCTATCTGTAAACATGGAAATATCTACATCGCTATCTGTATAAACATGGAAATATCTCCACCACTCTCTGTATAAACATCGAAATATCTACACCGCTATCTGTATAAACATGGAAATATCTCCACTGCCATCTGTATAAACATGGAAAAATCTACACAGCCGTCTCTATATATATGGAAATATCTACACCGCCACCTGTAAACATGGAAATATCTCCACCGCTATCTGTATAAACATGGAAATATCTACACCGCTATCTGTATAAACATGGAAATATCTACACCGCTATCTGTATAAAGATGGAAATATGAACACCGTTATCTGTGTAAACATGGAAATATCTACACCGCCATTTGCATAAACATCTAAATATATACATAGCCATCTCTATAAACATGGAAATACCTACACCGCCATCAGTATGAACATGGAAATATAAACACCGCCATATGTATAATCATGGAAATATCTACACCGCTATCTGTATTAAAATGGAAATATGGACACGGCCATCTGTAAAAACATGGAAAGAACTACACAGTCATCTGTATACACATGGAAATATCTACAGAGACATCAGTATACACATGGAAATATCTACACCGCCATCTCTATAAACATGGAAATACCTGCAGAGCTATGTGTATAAACATGTAAATGTCTACACCGCTATCTCTATAAACATGGAGATATCTACACCGCTATATGTATAAACATGGAAATATCTACATTGCTATCTGAATAAACATGGAAATATCTCCACGGCTATCTGTATAAACATGGAAATACCTACAACGCTATCTGTGTAAACATGCAAATATATACAAAGGTATCTGTAAACATGGAAATATCTACACCGCTATCTGAGTAAAGATTCAACTATCTACACCGCAATCTGTGCAAAGATGGAAATATCTACACCGCTATCTGTGTAAACATGGAAATATCTGCACCGCTATCTGTATAAACATGGAAAATCTACACTGCTATCTGTATAAACATGGAAATATCTACACGGCCATCTGCATAAACATGGAAATATCTACACCGCTATCTGTATTAATATGGAAATATCTACATAGCTACCTCTATAAACATGGAAATATCTACACCACTGTCTGTATAAACATAGAAATATCGACACCGCTCTCTGTATAAACATGGAAATATCCACACCGCCATCTGTATAAACATGGAAATATCTATACCGCTATCTGTGTAAACATGCAAATATCTACACAGCTATCTGTGTAAACATGGAAATATCTACACTGATATCTGTGCAAAGATGGAAATATCTACACCGCCGTCTGTGCAAATATGGGAATATCTACACCGCTATCTGTATAAATATGGAAATATCTACAATGCTATCTGTGTAAACTTGCAACTAACTACACAGCTGTGTGTGTAAAGATGGAAATATCTACACCGCTATCTGTGTTAAGATAGAAATATCTACACCGCAATCTGTGCAAAGATGGAAATATCTACACCGCTATCTCTGTAAACATGGAATTATCTACACCGCTATCGTATAAACACGGAAATATCTACACCGCCATCTGTATAAACAAGGAGATATCTACAACGCTATCTGTGTAAACCTGCAAATATCTACACAGCTATCAGTAAACATGGAAATGGCTACACCGCTATCTGTGTAAAGATGGAAATATCTACACCGCAATCTGTGCAAAGATGGAAATATCTACACTGCTATCTGTGTAAACATGGAAATATCTACTCCGCTGTCTGTATAAACATGGAAAATCTACACCGCTATCTGTATAAACAGGGAAATATCTACACAGCCATCTGCATAAACTTGGAAATATCTACACCGCTATCTGTATAAATATGGAAATATCGACATTGCTATCTCTATAAACATAGAAATATCTACACCACTATCTGTATAAACATGGAAATATCTACACCGCTATGTCTATAAACATGGAAATATCTACACAGTCATCTGTATAAACATAAAAATATCTCCACAGCTATCAGTATGAACATGGAAATATCTCCACCGATATCTTTATAAACATGGAAATATCAACAGCACTATCTGTATAAACACAGAAATATCTACAGCGCTATCTGTATAAATATGGAAATATCTACATCGCTATCTCTATAAACATGGAAATATTTCCACCGCTATCTGTATAAACATGGAAATATCTACACCGTTATCTGTATAAGCCTGGAAATAACTACACCGCTATCTCAACAAACATGGAAATATCTACACCGAGGTCTGCATAAACATCTAAAAATCTACAAAGCCATCTGTATAAACATGGAAATACCTACACCGCCCTCTGAATAAACATGGAAATATCCACACCACTATCTGTATAAACATGGAAATATCTACACCGCAATCTCTATAAACACAGAAATATCTACACCGCCATCTGTATAAACATGGAAATATCTACAGTGCCATCTGTATACACATGGAAATATCTACAGAGCCATCTGTATAACCATGGAAATATCTACTCCGCTATCTGTATAAACATGGAAATATCTACATCGCTATCTGTATTAACATGGAAATATCTCCACCGCTATCTGTATAAACATGGAAATATCTACACTGCCATCTGTATAAACATGGAAATATTTACACAGCCATCTCTTTATACCTGGGAATATCTACACCGCAATCTGTATAAACATGGAAATATCTATATCGGTATCGGTATAAACATGGAAATATCTACAACGCTATCTGCATGAACATGGAAAGATCTACACCGCCATCTGTATATACATGGAAATATCTACACCGCCATGTGTATAAACATGGAAATATCTACACTGCTATCTGTATAAATAAGGAAATATCTACAACTCTGTCTCTATAAACATGGAAATATCTACAACACTATCTGTTTAAACATGGAAATATCTACACCACTATGGAAATATCTACACCGCCATCTGTATAAACATGGAAATATCTACACAGTCATCTGTATAAACATGGAAATAGCTATACCATCATCTGTATAAACATGGAAATAACTTCACTGCCATCTGTGTAAGCATGGAAATATCTACACCGCTATCTGTACAAATATGGATATATCTACATCGCTATCTCCATAAACATGGAAATATATTCACCGCTATCTGTATAAAGATGGAAATATCTACATCACTATCTCCATAAACATGGCAATATCTTCACCGCTATCTGTATATACATGGAAATATCTTCACCGCTATCTTTATAAACATGTAAACATCTACACCGCCATCTTTATAAACATGGAAATATCTACAACGCTATCTGTATAAACATGGAAATATCTACATCGCTATCTAAATAAACATGGAAATATCTCAACCGCTATCTGTATAAACATGGAAATATCTACAGTGATATCTCTGTAAACATGCAAATATGTACACAGCTATCTGTTTAAAGATGGAAATATCTACACCGCTATCTGTGCAAAGATGGAAATATCTACACCGCTATCTCTGTAAACATGGAAATATCTACACCGCTATCTGTATAAACATGGAAACATCTACACCGCCATCTGTATAAACATGGAAATATCTACAACGCCATCAGTATAAACATGGAAATATCTACACCGCCATCTGTATGAACATGGAAATATCTGCACTGCTATCTGTATAAAAATGGAAATATCTACACGGCTATCTGTATAAACATGGAAATATCTACACCGCTATCTGTATAAACATGGAAATATCTACTCCGCTATCTGTATAAACATTGAAATATCTACACTGCCATCTGTATAAATATGGAAATATATAAACAGCCATCTCTATATACATGGAAATATCTATACCGTCATCTGTATAAAGATGGAAATATCTCCACCGCTATCTGTATAAACATGGAAATATCAACCCCGCTATCTGTATAAACATGGAAATATCTACAGCGCTATCTGCATAAACATTGAAATATCTACATCGCTATCTATATAAACATGGAAATATCTCCACGGCTATCTGTATAAACATGGAGGTATCTACACCGCTATCTCTATAGACCTGGAAATAGCTACATCACTATCACTATAAACATGGAAATATCTACACCGCCATCTGAATAAACATCTAAATATCTACACCGCCATCTGTATATACACGGAAATACCTACACCGCCATCTGTATAAACACGGAAATATCAACACCGCCATCTGTATAATCATGGAAATATCCATACCGCTATGTTTATAATAATGGAAATATCTACACCGCCATGTGTAAAAACACGGAAATACCTACAAAGTCATCTGTATAAACATGGAAATATCTACACCTCCCTCACTATAAGCATGGAAATATCTACACCACCATCTCTATAAACATGGAAATACCTACACAGCTATCTGTATAAACATGGAAATAACTACACCGCTATCTGTATAAACATGGAAATATCTACCCCGCTATCTGTATAAACAAGGAAATATCTACACCGCCATCATTATAAACATGGAAATATCTCCACTGCTATCTGTATAAACATGGAAATATCAACACCGCCATCAGTATAATCATGGAAATATAAACACCGCTATCTGTATAAAAATGAAAATATCTACACTGCCATCTGTAAACACATGGAAATATCTACACAGTCATCTGTATAAACATGGAAATATCTACACCTCCATCACTATAAACATTTAAATATCTACAATGCCATCTGTATACACCTGGAAATATCTATAGAGCCATCAGTATAAACATGGAAATATCTACACCGCCATTTCTATAAACATGGAAATACTTACACAGCTATCTGTATAAGCATGGAAATATCTACACTGCTATCTGTATAAACATGGAAATATCTACACCGCTATCTGTATAAAATTGGAAATATTTACATCGCTATGTGCATAAACATGGAATTATCTCCACGACTATGTGAATAAACATGGAAATGTCTACAACGCTATCTGGGTAAACATGCAAATATCTACACAGCTATCTGTAAACATGGAAATAACTACGCCGCTATCTGTGTAAAGGTGGAAATATCTACACCGCAATCTGTGCAAGCATGGAAATATCTACACTTCAATATGTGTAAACATGGATACATCTACACCGCTATCTGTATAAACATGTAAAATCTACACCGCTATCTGCATAAACATGGAAATATCTACATGGCCATGTGCATAAACATGGAAATATCTACACCGCTATCTGTATAAATATTGAAATATCTACATCGCTATCTCTATAAACATGGAAATATCTAAACCACTATCAGTATATACATGGAAATATCTACACCGCTATGTCTATAAACATGGAAATATCTACACCGCCATCTGTATATACGCGGAAATATCTACACCACTATCTGTATAAACATGGAAATATCTACACCGCTATCTGTATAAACATGGAAATGTCTACACTACCATCCGTATAAACATGGAAATATCTACACAGCCATCTCTATATACATGGAAATATCTACAGCGCCATCTGTATAAACATGGAAATATCTCCACCGCTATCTGTATAAACATGGAAATATCTCCACCGCTATGTGTTGAAAGATGGAAATATCTACATCGCTATCTGTAAAAACATGGAACTATCAACACTGCCATCTGTATAATCATGGAAATATCCACACCACTATCTGTATAAACATGGAAATATCTCCACCGCTATCCGTATAAACATGGAAATATCTACACAGCTATCTTTAAAAACATGGAAATATCAACACCGCTATCAGTATAAAGATGGGAATATCTACAGCGCTTTCTGTATAAACATGAAAATATCTACATCGCTATCTGTATAAACATGGAAATATCTCCACCGCTATCTGTATAAACATGCAAATATCTACACCGCTATCTTTATAAACCAGGAAATAACTACAACGCTATCACTATAAACATGGAAATATCTACACCGCCATCTGCATAAACATCTAAATATCTACACCGCCATCTGTGTAAACATGGAAATACCTACACCGACATCTGTATAAACATGGAAATATCAACACCGCCACCTGTATAATCTTGGAAATATCCACACCGCTGTCTGTATAAACATGGAAATATCTACACCGCCATCTGTAAAAACATGGAAATATCTACACTACCATCTATATAAACATGGCAATATCTACAAAGCCATCTCTATATACATGGAAATATCTACACCGACATCTGTATAAACATGGAAATATCTCCACCGCTATCTGTATAAACATGGAAATGTCAACACTGCCGTCTGCATACACATGGAAATATCTACACCGCGAGCTGTATTAACATGGAAATATCTACAATGCTATCTGTATAAACATGGAAGTACCAACACCACTATCTGTAGAAACATGGAAATATTTTCAACGCTATCTGTATAAACATGGAAATAACTGCAATGCTATCTCTATAAACATGGAAATATCTACACCACAATCTCTATAAACATGGAAATATCTACACCACCATCTCTATAAACATGGAAATATCTACACTGCCTTCTGTATAGACATGCAAACATCTACTCAGCCATGAGTGTAAACATGGAAATATCTATACAGCTATCTCTATAAAAATAGAAATACCTACACCGCAATCTCTATAAACATGGAAATATCTAAACAGCCATCTCTATAAACATGGAAATATCTACACCGCCATCTCTATGAACATGAAATTATCTACACCGCCATCTCCATAAACATGGAACTCTCTACACTGCGATCTGTATAAACATGGAAATATCTACACCGCTCTCTGTTCAAACATGGAAATATCTACACTGCCTTCGGTATAAACATGGAAATATCTACATCGCGAGCTGTATAAACATGCAAATATCTACACAGCTGTCTATGTAAACATGGAAATATTTACACCGATATGTGTGTAAAGTTGGAAATATCTACACCGCAATCTCTGCAAAGATGGAAATACCTACACCACTATCTGTATAAATATGGAAATATCTACATCACTATCTCTATAAACATGGAAATATCTACACCACTATCTGTATAAACATGGAAATATCTACACCACTATCTCTAGAAACATGGAAATATCAACACCGCCATCTGTATAAACTTGGAAATATCTACACCGATATCTGTATAAATATGGAAATATCTGCATGGCTAACTCTTTATACATGGAAATATCCACACCACTATCTGTATAAACATGGAAATATCTACACCGATATCTCTATAAACATAGAAATATCTACACCGCCATCTGTATAAACATGGAAATATCTACACTGCCATCTGAATAAACATGGAAATATCTACACCGCTATCTGTATAAACATGGAAATATCTACATTGCTATCTGTATAAACATGGAAATATCTACAATGATAACTGTGTAGACATGCAAATATCTACACAGCTATCTGTGTAAAGACGGAAATATCTACACCGCTATCTGTGTAAAGATGGAAATATATACAACGCAATCTGTATAAACTTGGAAATATCTACAACGCCATCTGTATAAACATGAAAATAACTACACTGCCATCTGTATAAACATGGAAATATATACTCCGCCATCTGTACAAGCATGGAAATATCTAAACCGGTATCAGTGTAAATATGGAAATATCTACACCACTGTCTGCATAAACATGGAAATATCTATACCGCTATCTGTATAAACATGGAAATATCTACACAGCCATCTGTATAAACATGAAAATATCTACAAAGCCATCTCTATAAACATGGAAATATCTACACCGCCATCTGTATAAACATGGAAACCTCTCCACCGCTATCTGTATAAACATGGAAATATCTACACCGACATCTGTATAAACATGGAAATATCTACACCGACATCTGTATAAACATGGAAATATCTGCATCGCTATCTGTATAAACGTGGAAATATCACCACCGCAATCTGTATAAACATGGAAATATCTACACCGCAATCTGTATAAACCTGGAAATAACTACACCGCAATCTTTTTAAACATAGAAATACCTACACCGCCATTTGCATAAACATCTAGATATCTACAGTGCCATATGTATAAACATGGAAATACCAACACCGCCATCTGTATAAACATGGAAATATTAACACCGCCATCTGTATAATCATGGAAATATCCACACCGTTATCTGTATAAAAATGGAAATATCTACACCGCCAAGTGTAAAAACATGGAAATATCAACCCAGTCGTCTGTATAAACATGGAAATATCTACACCTTCATCAGTATAAACATGGAAAAACCTACAATGACATTTGTATACTCATGGAAATATCTACAGAGCCATCAGTATAAACATGGAAATATCTAGACTGCTATCTGTATAAACATGGAAATATCTACCCCGCTATCTGAATAAACATTTAAATATCTACATCGCTGTCTGCATAAACATGGAAATATCTCCACCGCTATCTGTATAAACATGGATATGTTTATAACGCTATCTGTGTAACCATGCAAATATCTACACAGGTATCTGTAAACATGGAAATATCTACACTGCTATCTTTGTAAAGATTGAAATATCTACACCGCAATCTGTGCAAAGATGGAAATATCTACACCGCTATCTGTGTAAACATGGAAATATCTACACCGCTATCTGTATAAACATGGAAAATCAACACCGCTATCTGTATAAACATGGAAATATCTGCACCGCCATCTGTATAAACATGGAAATATCTACAACGCTATCTGTACAAATATTGAAATATCTACAGCGCAATCTGTATAATCATGGAAAATCTACAACGCTATCTGTATAAACATGGAAATATCTACACAGCCATCTGTATAAACATGGAAACATCTACACCGCTGTCTGTATAAATATGGAAATATCTATATCGCTATCTCTATAAACAAGGAAATATCCACACCAGTATCTGTATAAACATGGAAATATCTACACCGCTATCTCTATAAACATAGAAATATCTACATCGCCGTCTGTAAAAACATGGAAATATCTACACCGCTATCTGTATAAATATGGAAGTATCTACATCGCTATCTGTATAAACATGGATATATCTCCACCGTAATCTGTAAAAACATTGAAATATCTACAATGCTATCTGTGTAAACATGCAAATATCTACCCAGCTATCTGTGTAAAGATGGAAATATCTACACCGCAATCGTTGCAAAGATGGAAATATCTACACAGATACCTCTGTAAACATGGAAATATCTACACCGCTATCTGTAAAACATGGAAAACCTACACCGCTATCTGTGTAAACATGGAAATAACTACACGGCCACCTGCATAAACATGGAAATATCTACACCGCTATATGTACACATAAGGAAATATCTACATCACAATCTCTATAAACATGGAAATATCTACAATACCATCTGTATAAGCATGGAAATATCTACACCGCAATCTGTATAAACTTGGAAATATCTCCATCGCTATCTGTATAAACATGGAAATATATCCACCGCTATCTGTATAAACATGGAAATATCTACAACGCTATCAGTGTAAACATGCAAATATTTACACAGCTATCTCTGCAAACATGGAAATATCTACAGCGATATGTGTGTAAAGATGGAAATATCTACACCGCAATCTGTACAAAAATGGAAATATCTACACAGCCATCTGTATAAATATGGAAATATCTACATCACTATCTCTATAAACATGGAAATATCTACACCACTATTTGTATAAACATGGAAATATCTACACCACTATCTCTAGAAACATGGAAATATCTACACTGCCATCTGTATAAACATGGAAATATCTACACCGCTATCTGCATAAACATGGAAATATCTACATCACTGTCTGTATAAACATGGAAATATCTCCACCACTATCTGTATAAACATGGAAATATCTACAATGCTATTTGTTTAAACATGCAAATATCTACACAGCTATCTGTGTAAAGATGGAAATATTTACACCGCTATCTGTGAAAAGATGGAAATATCTACACCACAATCTGTGCAATGATGGAAATAACCACACCACGATCTCTGTAAACATGGAAATATCTACACCGCTATCTGTATAAACATGTAAATATCTACACCGCCATCTGTATAAACATGGAAATAACTACACCGCCATCTGTATAAACATGGAAATATCAACACCGTCATCTGCATAAACATGGAAATATCTACACCGCTACCTGTATAAACATGGAAATATCTACACCCCTATCGGTATAAACATGGAAATATCTACACTGCTATCTGTAAAAACATGGAAATAACTACATTGCCATCTGTATAAACATGGAAATGTCTACACAGCCATCTCTATATACATGGAAATATCTACAGCGCCATGGGTACAAACATGGAAATATCTCCACCGCAATCTGTATAAACATGGAAATACCTCCACACATATCTGTATAAACATGGAAATATCTACACCCCTATCTGTATAAACATGGAAATATCTACACTGCTATCTATATAAACATGGAAACATCAACATCGGTATCTGTATAAACATGGAAATGTCTACAGCGCTCTCTTTATAAACATGGAAATATCTCCACCGCTATCTGTATAAACATGGAAATATCTACAACGCTATCTCTATAAACATGGAAATATCTTCACCGCCATTTGTAAAAACATGGAAATATCTACACAGTCATCTGTATAAACATGGAAATATCTACACCTCCATCAGTACAAACATGGAAATATCTACAATGACATCTGTATACACATGGAGATATCTACAGAGCCATCAGTATAAACATGGAAATATCTCCACCGCCATCTCTATAAACATGGAAATACCTACACAGCTATCTGTATAAACATGGAAATATCTACACCGCTATCTGTATAAACATGGAAATATCTACATTGCTATCTGCATAAACATGGAAATATCTCCACCGATATCTGTATAAACATGGAAATATCTACATCGCTATCTGTGTAAACATGCAAATATCTACACAGCTATCTGTAAACACGGAAATGCCTTCACTGCTATCTGTGTAAAGATGGAAATATCTGCACCGCAATGTGCATAAACTTCTAAATAACTACACTGCCATCTGCATAAACATGGAAATAACTACACTGCCATCTCTAGAAACATGGAAATATCTACACCGCCATCTTTAAAAACATGGAAATATCTACACAGACATATGTATAAACCTGGAAATATCTACACCTCCATCAGTATAAACATGCAAATATCTACAAAGCCATCTGTATACACATGGAAATATCTACAGAGCCATCTGTCTAAACATGGAAATATCTACACCGCTATCTGTATAAACATGGCAATACCTACATCGCTATCTGTATAAACATGTAAATATCTCCACCGCTATCTGTATAAACCTGGAAATATCTACAATGATATCTGTGTAAACATGGAAATATCTACACAGCTATGTGTGTAAAGATGGAAATATCTACACGGCAATCGGTGCAAAGATGGAAATATCTACACCGCTATCTCTGTAAACATGGAAATATGTACACCGCTATCTGTATAAACTTGGAAATATCTACACCACCATCTGTATAAACATGTAAATAACTACACCGCCATCTGTATAAACATGGAAATATCTACACCGCCATCTGTATAAACATGGAAATATCTACCCCGCTATCTGTACAAATATGGAAATATCTACACAGCTATTTGTATAAACATGGAAATACCTACACCGCTGTCTTTATAAACATGGAAATATCTACATCGCTATCTGTATAAACATGGAAATATGCCCATCGCTATCTTTTTCAATATGGAAATATCTACACCGCTATCTGTATAAACCTGGAAATAGCAACACCGCTATCTGTATAAACGTGGAAATACCTACAGCGCTATCTGTATAAACATGGAAATATCTCCACCGCTATCTGCATAAACATGGAAATAACAACTCCGCCATCTGTATAATCATGGAAATATCCACACCGTTATCTATATAAAAATGGAAATATCTACAGTGCCATTTGTAAAAACAAGGAAATATCTACACAGTCATCTGTATAAACATGGAAATATCTACACCTCCATCAGTATAAACATGGAAATATCTACACCTCCATCAGTATAAACATGGAAATATCTGCAATGCCATCTGTATATACACGGAAATATCTTCAGAGCCATCAGTATAAGCCTGGAAATATCTACAACGACATCTCTATAAACATGGAAATACCTACACAGCTATCTGTATAAACATGGAATTATCTACACCGCTCTCTGTATAAACATGGAAATATCTACATCGCTATCTGCATAAATGTGGAAATATTTACAACGCTATCTGTGTAAACATGCAAATATCTACACAGCTATCTGTAAACATGGAAATATCTACTCCTCAATATGTGTAAAGATGGAAATATCTACACCGCAATCTGTGCAAAGATGGAAATATCTACACCGCTATCTGTGTAAACATGGAAATATCTACACCACTATCTGCATAAACATGGAAATATCTACACTGCTATGTCTATATACATGGAAATATTTACATCGTCATCTGTATAAACATGGATATATCTACAATGCTATCTGTATAAACATGGAAATATCTCCACAGCTATCTGTATAAACATAGAAATATCTACACCGCTATCTGTATAAACATGGAAATATCTACACTGCCATCTGTATATACATGGAAATATCTATGAAGCCATCTGTATATACATGGAAATATCTACACCGCAATCGGTATAAACATGGGAATATCTCCACCGCTCTCTGTATAAACATGGAACTATCTCCACAGCTATTTGTATAAACTTGGAAATATCTACACCTCTATGTGTAAAAACATGGAAATATCACAACCGCTATCTGTATAAACATGGAAATATCTACAGCGCTATCTGTATAAACATGGAAATATCTACATCGCTATCTGTAAAACATGGAAATATCTCCGCTGCTGTCTTTATAAACATGGAAATATCTACACCGCTATCTGTATAATTCTGGAAATAATTACACAGATATGTCTTTAAAAACATGGAAATATCTACACCGCCATCTGCATAAACATCTAAATATCCACACCGCCATCTGTACAAACATGGAAATACATACACCGCCATATGTATAAACATGGAAATATCAACACCGCCATCTGTATAATCGTGGAAATATGCACACCACTATCTGTATAAAAATGGAAATATCTACACCGCTGTCTGTATAAAAATGGAAATATCTACACCGCCATCTGTAAAAACATGGAAATATCTACACAGTCATCTGTAGAAACAAGGAAATATCTACACCTCCATCAGTATATACTTGGAAATATCTACAATGCCATCTCTATAAACATGGAAATATCTACAGAGCCATCAGTGTAAACATGGAATTATCTACACTGCCATCTCTACAAACATGGAAACCATTACACAGCTATCTATATAAACTTGGAAATATCGACACCGCTATCTGTATAAACATGGAAATATCTACACCGCTATCTGTGTAAACATGGAAATATCTACACCGCTATCTGTATAAACATGGAAAATCTACACCGCTATCTGTATAAACATGGAAATATCTTCACGGCCATCTGCATATACATGCAAATATCTAGACTGATATCTGTATAAATATGGAAATATCTATATCGCTATCTCTATAAGCATGGAAATATCTACACCACTATCTAAATAAACATGGAAATATCTACACCGCTATCTCTATAAACATGGAAATATCTACAACGCCATCTGTATAAACATGGAAATATCTACACCGCTATCTGTATAAACATGTAAATATCTACATCGCTATCTGTACAAACCTGGAAATATCTCCACCGCTATCTGCATAAACATGGAAATATCTACAAAGCTATCTGTGTAAACATGCAAATATCTACACAGCTATCTGTATAAACATGGAAATATCTACACCGATATCTGTGTAAAGATGGAAATATCTACACCGCAGTCTGTGCAAAGATGGAAATATCTACACAGCTATCTGTAAAAACATGGAAATAACTACATCGCTATCTGTATAAACATGTAAATATCTCCACCGCTATCTGTATATACTTGGAAATATATACAATGCTATCTGTGTAAACATGCAAATATCTGCACAGCTATCTGTGTAAAGATGGAAATATGTACACCGCTATCTGTGTAAAGATGGAAATATCTACAACGCAATCTGTGCAAAGATGGAAATATCTACAACGCTATCTCTGTAAACATGGAAATATCTACACCGCTATCGGTATAAATGTGGCAATACCCACACCGCTATCTGTATAAACATGGAAAACCTACACCGCTATTTGTATAAACATGGAAATATGAACACCGTTATCTGTATAAACATAGAAATTTCAACATCGCTATCTGTATAAACATGGAAATATCTACATCGCTATCTGTATAAAAATGGAAATATCTACACCGCCATTTGTAAAAACATGGAAATATCTATACAGTCATCTGTATAAACATGGAAATATCTTCACCTCCATGAGTATAAAGATGGAAATATCTACAATGCCATCTGTATACACATGGAAATATCTACAGAGCCGTCAGTATAAACATGGAAATATCTATACCGCCATCTCTATAAACCTAAAAATACCTACACAGCTATCTGTATAAAAATGGAAATATCTACACAGCTATCTGTATAAACATGGAAATATCTACACCGCTATCTGTATAAACATGGAATTATATACATTGCTATCTGCATAAACAAGGAAATATCTCCACTGCTATCTGTATAAACATGGAAATATCTACAATGCTATCTGTGTAAACATGCAAATATCTACACAGCTATCTGTAAACATGTAAATGTCTACACCCCTATCTGTGTAAAGATGGAAATATCTACACCCCAATCTGTGCAAAGATGGAAATATGTACACCGCTATCTGTGTAAGCATGGAAATATGTAAACCGCTGTCTGTATGAACATGGAAAATCTACACCCCTATCTGTATAAACAGGGAAATATCTACACGGCCATCTGCATAAACTTGGAAATATCTACACCGCTATCTGTATAAATATGGAAATATCTACATCACAATCTCTATAAACATGGAAATATCTACACCACTATCTGTATAAACATGGAAATATCTACACCGCTATGTCTATAAACATGGAAATATCTATAGCGCAATCTGTATAAACATGGAAATATGTACACCGCTATCTGTAAACATGGAAATATCTACATCGCTATCTGTATAAACATGGAAATATCTCCACCACTCTCTGTATAAACATCGAAATATCTACACCGCTATCTGTATAAACATGGAAATATCTCCACTGCCATCTGTATAAACATGGAAAAATCTACACAGCCGTCTCTATATATATGGAAATATCTACACCGCCACCTGTAAACATGGAAATATCTCCACCGCTATCTGTATAAACATGGAAATATCTACACCGCTATCTGTATAAACATGGAAATATCTACACCGCTATCTGTATAAAGATGGAAATATCAACACCGTTATCTGTGTAAACATGGAAATATCTACACCGCCATTTGCATAAACATCTAAATATATACATAGCCATCTCTATAAACATGGAAATACCTACACCGCCATCAGTATGAACATGGAAATATAAACACCGCCATATGTATAATCATGGAAATATCTACACCGCTATCTGTATTAAAATGGAAATATGGACACGGCCATCTGTAAAAACATGGAAAGAACTACACAGTCATCTGTATACACATGGAAATATCTACAGAGACATCAGTATACACATGGAAATATCTACACCGCCATCTCTATAAACATGGAAATACCTGCAGAGCTATGTGTATAAACATGTAAATGTCTACACCGCTATCTCTATAAACATGGAGATATCTACACCGCTATATGTATAAACATGGAAATATCTACATTGCTATCTGAATAAACATGGAAATATCTCCACGGCTATCTGTATAAACATGGAAATACCTACAACGCTATCTGTGTAAACATGCAAATATATACAAAGGTATCTGTAAACATGGAAATATCTACACCGCTATCTGAGTAAAGATTCAACTATCTACACCGCAATCTGTGCAAAGATGGAAATATCTACACCGCTATCTGTGTAAACATGGAAATATCTGCACCGCTATCTGTATAAACATGGAAAATCTACACTGCTATCTGTATAAACATGGAAATATCTACACGGCCATCTGCATAAACATGGAAATATCTACACCGCTATCTGTATTAATATGGAAATATCTACATAGCTATCTCTATAAACATGGAAATATCTACACCACTGTCTGTATAAACATAGAAATATCTACACCGCTCTCTGCATAAAGAAGGAAATATCCACACCGCCATCTGTATAAACATGGAAATATCTACACCGCTATCTGTGTAAACATGCAAATATCTACACAGCTATCTGTGTAAACATGGAAATATCTACACTGATATCTGTGCAAAGATGGAAATATCTACACCGCAGTCTGTGCAAATATGGGAATATCTACACCGCTATCTGTATAAATATGGAAATATCTACAATGCTATCTGTGTAAACTTGCAACTAACTACACAGCTGTGTGTGTAAAGATGGAAATATCTACACCGCTATCTGTGTTAAGATAGAAATATCTACACCACAATCTGTGCAAAGATGGAAATATCTACACCGCTATCTCTGTAAACATGGAATTATCTACACCGCTATCGTATAAACACGGAAATATCTACACCACCATCTGTATAAACAAGGAGATATCTACAACGCTATCTGTGTAAACATGCAAATATCTACACAGCTATCAGTAAACATGGAAATGGCTACACCGCTATCTGTGTAAAGATGGAAATATCTACACCGCAATCTGTGCAAAGATTGAAATATCTACACCGCTATCTGTGTAAACATGGAAATATCTACTCCGCTGTCTGTATAAACATGGAAAATCTACACCGCTATCTGTATAAACAGGGAAATATCTACACAGCCATCTGCATAAACTTGGAAATATCTACACCGCTATCTGTATAAATATGGAAATATCTACATTGCTATCTCTATAAACATAGAAATATCTACACCACTATCTGTATAAACATGGAAATATCTACACCGCTATGTCTATAAACATGGAAATATCTACACAGTCATCTGTATAAACATAAAAATATCTCCACAGCTAGCAGTATGAACATGGAAATATCTCCACCGATATCTGTATAAACATGGAAATATCAACAGCTCTATCTGTATAAACACAGAAATATCTACAGCGCTATCTGTATAAATATGGAAATATCTACATCGCTATCTCTATAAACATGGAAATATTTCCACCGCTATCTGTATAAACATGGAAATATCTACACCATTATCTGTATAAGCCTGGAAATAACTACACCGCTATCTCAACAAACATGGAAATATCTACACCGCCGTCTGCATAAACATCTAAATATCTACAAAGCCATCTGTATAAACATGGAAATACCTACACCGCCCTCTGAATCAACATGGAAATATCCACACCACTATCTGTATAAACATGGAAATATCTACACCGCAATCTCTATAAACACAGAAATATCTACACCGCCATCTGTATAAACATGGAAATATCTACAGTGCCATCTGTATACACATGGAAATATCTACAGAGCCATCTGTATAACCATGGAAATATCTACTCCGCTATCTGTATAAACATGGAAATATCTACATCGCTATCTGTATTAACATGGAAATATCTCCACCGCTATCTGTATAAACATGGAAATATCTACACTGCCATCTGTATAAACATGGAAATATTTACACAGCCATCTCTTTATACCTGGGAATATCTACACCGCAATCTGTATAAACATGGAAATATCTATATCGGTATCGGTATAAACATGGAAATATCTACAACGCTATCTGCATGAACATGGAAAGATCTACACCGCCATCTGTATAGACATGGAAATATCTACACCGCCATCTGTATAAACATGGAAATATCTACACTGCTATCTGTATAAATAAGGAAATATCTACAACTCTGTCTCTATAAACATGGAAATATCTACAACACTATCTGTTTAAACATGGAAATATCTACACCACTATGGAAATATCTACACCGCCATCTGTATAAACATGGAAATATCTACACAGTCATCTGTATAAACATGGAAATAGCTATACCATCATCTGTATAAACATGGAAATAACTTCACTGCCATCTGTGTAAGCATGGAAATATCTACACAGCTATCTGTACAAATATGGATATATCTACATCGCTATCTCCATAAACATGGAAATATATTCACCGCTATCTGTATAAAGATGGAAATATCTACACTACTATCTCCATAAACTTGGAAATATCTTCAACGCTATCTGTATATACATGGAAATATCTTCACCGCTATCTTTATAAACATGTAAACATCTACACCGCCATCTTTATAAACATGGAAATATCTACACCGCTATCTGTATAAACATGGAAATATCTACATCGCTATGTAAATAAACATGGAAATATCTCAACCGCTATCTGTATAAACATGGAAATATCTACAGTGATATCTCTGTAAACATGCAAATATGTACACAGCTATCTGTTTAAAAATGGAAATATCTACACCGCTATCTGTGCAAAGATGGAAATATCTACACCGCTATCTCTGTAAACATGGAAATATCTACACCGCTATCTGTATAAACATGGAAACATCTACACCGCCATCTGTATAAACATGGAAATATCTACAACGCCATCAGTATAAACATGGAAATATCTACACCGCCATCTGTATGAACATGGAAATATCTGCACTGCTATCTGTATAAAAATGGAAATATCTACACGGCTATCTGTATAAACATGGAAATATCTACACCGCTATCTGTATAAACATGGAAATATCTACTCCGCTATCTGTATAAACATTGAAATATCTACACTGCCATCTGTATAAATATGGAAATAAATAAACAGCCATCTCTATATACATGGAAATATCTATACCGTCATCTGTATAAACATGGAAATATCTCCACCGCTATCTGTATAAACATGGAAATATCAACCCCGCTATCTGTATAAACATGGAAATATCTACAGCGCTATCTGTATAAACATTGAAATATCTACATCGCTATCTATATAAACATGGAAATATCTCCACGGCTATCTGTATAAACATGGAGGTATCTACACCGCTATCTCTATAGACCTGGAAATAGCTACATCACTATCACTATAAACATGGAAATATCTACACCGCCATCTGAATAAACATCTAAATATCTACACCGCCATCTGTATAAACATGGAAATACCTACACCGCCATCTGTATAAACATGGAAATATCAACACCGCCACCTGTATAATCATGGATATATCCATACCGCTATGTTTATAATAATGGAAATATCTACACCGCCATGTGTAAAAACATGGAAATACCTAAAAAGTCATCTGTATAAACATGGAAATATCTACACCTCCCTCACTATAAACATGGAAATATCTGCACCACCATCTCTATAAACATGGAAATACCTACACAGCTATCTGTATAAACATGGAAATAACTACACTGCTATCTGTATAAACATGGAAATATCTACACCGCTATCTGTATAAACATGGAAATATCTACACCGCCATCATTATAAACATGGAAATATCTCCACTGCTATCTGTATAAACATGGAAATATCAACACCGCCATCAGTATAATCATGGAAATATAAACACCACTATCTGTATAAAAATGAAAGTATCTACACTGCCATCTGTAAAAACATGGAAATACCTGCACAGTCATCTTTATAAATATGGAAATATCTACACCTCCTTCACTATAATTATTCAAATATCTACAATGCCATCTGTATACACCTGGAAATAACTATAGAGCCATGAGTATAAACATGGAAATATCTACACCGCCATTTCTATAAACATGGAAATACTTACACAGCTATCTGTATAAACATGGAAATATCTACACTGCTATCTGTATAAACATGGAAATATCTACACCGCTATCTGTATAAACATGGAAATATCTACAACGCAATCTGTGTAAACATGCAAATATCTACACAGCTATCTGTAAACATGGAAATATCTACACCGCAATGTAAGCAAAGATGGGAATATCTACACCGCTATCTGTGTAAACATGGCAATATCTACACCGCTATCGGTATAAATACGGAAAATCTACACCGCCATCTGTATAAACATGGAAATATGTACACGGCCATTTCCATAAACATGGAAATATCTACACCGCTATTTGTATAAATATGGAAATATCTACATTGCTATCTCTATAAACATGAAAATATCTACACCACTATCTGTGTAAACATGGAAATATCTACACCGCCATCTCTATAAACATAGAAATATCTACACCGCCATCTGAATAAACATGGAAATAACTACACCGGTATCTATATAAACATGGAAATATCTATATCGCTATCTTTATAAACATGGAAATATCTCCACCGCTATCAGTATAAACATGGAAATATCTTCAATGCTATCTGTGTAAACATGCAAATATCTACACAGCTATCTGTGCAAACATGGAAATATCTACACCGCAATCGGTGCAAAGATGGAAATATCTACACCACTATCTCTGTAAGCATGGAAATATCTACGCCGCTTTCTGTATGAATATGGAAATACCTACACCATCATCTGTATAAACATGGAAATAACTACAGCGCCATCTGTATACACATGGAAATATCTACACCGCCATCTGTATAAACATGGAAATAACTCCACCGCTATCTGTACAAATCTGGAAATATCTACACCGCTATCTGTATAAACATGAAAATATCTACACCGCAATCTGTATAAACATGGAAATACCTACACCGCTGTCTGAATAAACATGGAAATATCTACACCGCTATCTGTGTAAAGATGCAAATATCTACACCGCTGTCTGTATAAACATGGAAATACCTACACCGCTATCTGCATAAACATGAAAATATCTACACCGCTATCTGTACAAATATGGAAATATCTACACCGCTATCTGTACAAACATGGAAATATCTACACTGCTTTCTGTATAAACATGGAAAAAAACAACACCGCTATCTGTATAAACATGGAAATAACTACACTGCCATCTGTATAAACATGGAAATATCTACACCGCTATCTGTATAAATATTGAAATATCTACATCGCTATCTCTGTAAACATGGAAATATCTAAACCACTATCAGTATATACATGGAAATATCTACACCGCTATGTCTATAAACATGGAAATATCTACACCGCCATCTGTATATACGCGGAAATATCTACACCGCTATCTGTATAAACATGGAAATATCTACAACGCTATCTGTATAAACATGGAAATGTCTACACTACCATCCGTATAAACATGGAAATATCTACACAGACATCTCTATACACATGGAAATATCTACAGCGCCATCTGTATAAACATGGAAATATCTCCACCGCTATCTGTATAAACATGGAAATATCTCCACCGCTATGTGTTGAAAGATGGAAATATCTACATCGCTATCTGTAAAAACATGGAACTATCAACACTGCCATCTGTATATTCATGGAAATATCCACACCACTATCTGTATAAACATGGAAATATCTCCACCGCTATCTGTATAAACATGGAAATATCTACACAGCTATCTTTAAAAACATGGAAATATCAACACCGCTATCAGTATAAAGATGGGAATATCTACAGCGCTTTCTGTATAAACATGAAAATATCTACATCGCTATCTGTATAAACATGGAAATATCTCCATCGCTATCTGTATAAACATGCAAATATCTACACCGCTATCTTTATAAACCAGGAAATAACTACAACGCTATCACTATAAACATGGAAATATCTTCACCGCCATCTGCATAAACATGGAAATATCTACACTGCTATATGTATAAATAAGGAAATATCTACAACTATGTCTCTATAAACATGGAAATATCTACAACACTATCTGTTTAAACATGGAAATATCTACACCACTATGGAAATATCTACACCGCCATCTGTATAAACATGGAAATATCTACACAGTCATCTGTATAAACATGGAAATAGCTATACCATCATCTGTATAAACATGGAAATAACTTCACTGCCATCTGTGTAAGCATGGAAATATCTACACAGCCATCTCTATAAACATGGAAATATCTACACCACCATCTGTATAAACATGGAAATATCTACACCGCCATCTGTATAAATATGGAAATACCTTCACAGATATCTTTAAAAACATGGAAATATCTACACAGCCATCTGTATAAACATGGAAATATCTACACCGCTATGTCTATAAACATGGAAATATCTACACGGTCATCTGTATAAACATAAAAATATCTCCACAGCTATCGGTATAAACATGGAAATATCTCCACCACTATCTGTATAAACATGGAAATATCAACAGCACTATCTGTATAAACACGGAAATATCTACAGCGCTATCTGTATAAATATGGAAATATCTACATCGCTATCTCTATAAACATGGAAATATTTCCACCGCTATCTGTATAAACATGGAAATATCTACACCGTTTTCTGTATAAACCTGGAAATAAATACACCGCTATCTCAACAAACATGGAAATATCTACACCGCCGTCTGCATAAACATCTACATATCTACAAAGCCATCTGTATAAACATGGAAATACCTACACCGCCCTCTGAATAAACATGGAAATATCACCATTGCCATCAGTATAGTCATGGAAATATCTACACCGCTATCTGTATAAACATGGAAATATCTACATCGCTATCTGTATAAACATGGAAATATCTACATCGCTATCTGCATAAATATGGAAATATCTCCACCGCTATCTGTATAAAATTGGAAATATCTGCAACGCTACCTGTGAAAACATGAAAATATCTACACAGCTATCTATAAACATGGAAATATCTACACCGCCATCTGTTTAAACATGGAAATATCAACACTGCCGTCTGTATCAACATGCAATTATATACAACACTATCTGTATTAACTTGGAAATATCTACACCGCCATCTCTATAAACGTGGAAATATCTCCACTGCTAGCTGAATAAACAAGGAAATATCTACACCACTATATGTGTAAAGTTGGAAATATCTACACCGCTATCTTTGTAAACATGGAAATATCTACCCCGCTATCTGTATAAACATGGAAATATCGACACCGCTATCTGTATAAACATGGAAATATCTACAATGCTATCTGTGTAAACATGGAAATATCTACACCTCTATATGTATAAAGATGAAAATAACTACACCGCTATCTTTATAAACATGGAAATATCTCCACCGCTATCTGTATAAATATGGAAGTATATTCACAGTCCTCTGTATAAACATGGAAATATCTACACCACCATCTGTATAAACATGGAAATATCTACACTGCTTTCTTTATAGACATGGAAATATGTACACAGCCCTCTGTATACACGTGGCACTATCTACACCGCTATCTGTATAAACATGGAAATATCTTCACCACTAACCCTGTAAACATGGAAATATCAACACTGTTCTCTGTATAAACATGGAAATAACTACACCGCTATCATTATAAACATGGAAATACCTACACCGCTACCTCTATAAACATGGAAATATCTACACCGCCATCTGCATAAACATGGAAATATATAAACCGCCATGTGTGTAAACATGGAAATATCTACACAGGTATCTCTATAAACATGGAAATATCTACAAAGCCATCTGTATAAACATGGAAATATCTACACCGCTTTCTGAATAAACATGGAAATATCTACATCACTGTCTGTATAAACATGGAAATACCTCCACCGCTAACTGTATAAACATGGAAATATCTACAATGCTATTTGTTTAAACATGCAAATATCTACACAGCTATCTGTGTAAAGATGGAAATATTTACACCGCTATCTGTGAAAAGATCGAAATATCTACACCGCAATCTGTGAAATGATGGAAATAACCACACCACGATCTCTGTAAACATGGAAATATCTACACCGCTATCTGTATAAACATGTAAATATCTACACTGCCATCTGTATAAACATGGAAATAACTACACCGCCATCTGTATAAACATGGAAATATCAACACCGTCATCTGCATAAACATGGAAATATCTACACCGCTACCTGTATAAACATGGAAATATCTACACCCCTATCGGTATAAACATGGAAATATCTACACTGGTATCTGTAAAAACATGGAAATAACTACATTGCCATCTGTATAAACATGGAAATATCTACACCGCTTTCTGAATAAACATGGAAATATCTACTCCGCCATCTGCATAAACATAGAAATATCTACACCCCCATCTGTATAAGCATGGAAATATCTACACCGCCATGTATAAAAAGATGGAAATACCTACACCGCCATCTGTATAAACATGGAAATATCTCCACCGCTATCTGTATAAACATGGAAATATCTCTACCGCTTCCTGTATAAACATGGAAATTTCTACAACGCTCTCTGTATAAACATGGAAATATCTACATCGCTAACTTTATTAACATGGAAATACCTACACCGCTATCTGTATAAACATGGAAATATCTGTATCTGTATCGGTATAAACATGGAAATATCTCCACAGCTATCTGTATAAACATGGAAATATCTACAATGACACCTGAATAAACATGGAAATATCTACACTGCCATCTGTTTAAACAGGGAAATATCTACACTGCCATCTCTATGAACATGGAAATATCTACACCGCCATCTGTATGAACATGGAAATATCTACACCGCCATCTCTATAAACATGGAAGTAACTACACCGCCATCTGTATGAAGTTGGAAATATCTACTACGCCGTCTGTATAAACATGGAATTCTCTACACCGCTATCTTTGTAAACATGGAAATATCTACACAGCCGTCTGTATAAACATGCAAATATCTACACCGCTATCTGTATAAATATGGAAATATCTACACCGCTTTCTCTAGAAACATGGAAATATCTACTCCGCTATCTGTATAAACATGGAAATATCTACTTTGCTATCCCTGTAAATATAGAAATATCTACACTGCCTTCTGTATAAACATGGAAATATCTTCACAGTCATCTGTATAAATATGTAAATATCTACACCACCATCTGTATAAACATGGAAATATGTACATTGCTATCTGTATAAACATGGAAATATATACACAGCCATCTGTATAAATGCAGCAATATCTACACCGCTATCTATATAAACATGGAAATATCTACACCGCTATCTATATAAACATGGAAATTTCCACACCACCATCTCTATAAACAAGGAAATATCTACACTGCCATCTGTATAAACATGGAAATATGTACACAGCCATCTGTATAAACATAGCTATATCTACACTGCTATCGGTATAAGCATAGAAATACCTACACCGCTACCTGTAAACATGGAAATATCTACACCACTATCCCTGTAAACATGGAAATATCTACACCGTTGTCTGTATAAACATGGAAATACCTACACCGATAACTTTATAAACATGGAAATACCTACACTGCTATCACTATAAACATGAAAATAACTACACCGCTATCTCTATAAACATGGAAATATCTACACCGCCATCTCTATTAACATGGAAATGCATACACGGCCATCTGCATAAACATGTAAATATCTACACTGCCATGTGAATAAACACGGAAATATCTACACTTCAATCTGTATAAACATGGAAATATCGACACCGCTATCTGTATAAACATGGAAATATCTACAATGCTATCCCTGTAAACATGGAAATATCAACACCGTTATGTGTATAAAAATGGAAATATCTACACCACCTTCTGTCTAAACATGGAAATATCTACAGTGCCATCTGTATAAACATCAAATATATTCACAGCCATCTGTATTAACGTAGCAATATTTACACCGCTATCTCTATAGACATGGAAATACCTACAATGCTATCTGTATAAACATGGAAATATCTACAACACTATCCCTGTAAACATGGAAATATCAACACCGTTATCTGTATAAAAATGGAAATATTTACACCGCTATCTTTATAAACATGGAAATATCTTCACTGCTATCTCTATAAACATAGAAATAACTACACCGCTATCTCTATAAACATGGAAATATCTACACCGCCATCTCTATAAACATGGAAATATCTACACCATCATCTGCATAAACGTGGAAATATATACACCGCCATGTGCATAAACATGGAAATATCTACACAGCTATCTCTATAAACATGGAAATATCTACACAGCCATCTGTATAAACATGGAAATATCTACACCACCATCTGAATAAACATGGAAATATCTACACCGCCATCTGCATAAACATGGAAATATCTACACTGCCATCTATATAAAGATGGAAATATCTACAGCGCTATCTGTATAAACATTGAAATATCTACATGGCTATCTGTATAAACATGTATATACCTCCACCGCTATCTGTATAAACATGGAAATATTTACACCGCTGTCTGTATAGACCTGGAAATAAATACACCACTATCTCTATAAACCTGGAAATATCTACACCACCATATGCATAAACATCTAAATATCTACACCGCCATCTGTATAAACATGGAAATACCTACACCGCCATCTGTATAAACACGGAAATATCAACACCGCCATCTGTATAATCATGGAAATATCCATACCGCTATCTTTATAAAAATGGAGATATCTACAACGTCATCTGTAAAAACATGGAAATACCTACAAAGTCATCTGTATAAACATGGAAATATCTACACCTCCACCACTATAAACATGGAAATATCTACACCATCATCTCTATAAACATGGAAATAACTACACAGCTATCTGTAAACATGCAAATGTGTACACCGCTATCTGTGTAAAGATGGAAATATCTACACCGCAATCAGCATAAACATCTAAATATCTAAACCGCCATCTGTATAAACATGGAATTACCTACACCGCCAACTGTAGAAACATGGAAATATCAACACCGCCATCTGTATAAACATGGAAATATCCACACAGCTACCTGAATAAACATGGAAATATCTACACCGCCATCTGTAAAAACATAGAAATATCTACATAGTCATCTCTAGAAACATGGAAATATCTACACCTCCATCAGTATAAACATGGAAATACCTACAATGCCATCTGTATAAACATGGAAATATCTACAGAGCCATCAGTATAAACATGGAAATATGTACACCACCATCTCTGTAAAAATGGAAATAATTACACAGCTATCTTTATAAACATGGAAATATCTACACCGCTATCAGTATATACCTGGAAATTTCTACACAGCTATCTGTATAAACATGGAAATATCTACATCCCTATCTGTATAAACATGGAAATATCTCCACCGCTATCTGTATAAACATGGAAATATCTACATCGCTATCTGTATAAACATGGAAATATCTACACTACCATCTGTATAAACATGGAAATATCTACACAGCCATCTCTATATACACGGAAATATCTACACCGCCATCTGAATAAACATGGAAATATCTCCATCGCTATCTGTATAAACACGGAAATATCTCCACGGCTATGTGTATAAACATGGAAATATCTACAGCACTATCTGTATAAATATGGAAATATCTAGATCATTATCTCTATAAACATGGAAATATCTACACCGCTATCTGTATAAAGATGGAAATATGTATACCACTATCTCTAGAAACATGGAAATATCTTCACCACCATCTGTATAATGATGGAAATATCTACACCGCTATCTGCATAAACATGGAAATATCTACATCGCTATCTGTATAAACATGGAAATATCTACAATGCTATCTGTGTAAACATGCAAATATCTACACAGCTATCTGTGTAAAGATGGAAATATCCACACCGCTATCTGTGTAAAGATGGAAATAACTACCCCGCAATGTGTGCAAAGATGCAAATATCTACACCGCTATCTCTGTAAACATGGAAATATCTACAGCGCTATCTGTATACACATGTAAATATCTATACCGCCATCTCTATAAACAAGGAAATAACTGTACTGCCATCTGTATAAACATGGAAATATCTACACCGCCATCTGTATAAACATGCAAATATCTACACCGATATCTGTATAAATATGGAAATATCTACACCGCTATCTTTATAAACATGGAAGTATCTACAGCGCTATCTGTATAAACATGGAAAATCTACACCGCTATCTGTATATACATGGAAATAGCTACACGGCCATCTGCATAAAAATGGCAATATCTACACCGCTATCTGTATAAATATGGAAATATCTACATCGCTATCTCTATAAACATGGAAATATCCACACCACTATCTGTATAAACATGGAAATATCTACACCGCAATCTCTATAAACACAGAAATATCTACACTGCCATCTTTATAAACATGGAAATATCTACACCGTTATCTGTATAAACATGGAAATATCAACATCGCTATGTGTATAAACATGGAAATATCTCCACCGCTATCTGTATAAACATGGAAATATATACAAAGCTATCTGTGTAAACATGCAAATATCTACACAGCTATCTGTGTAAAGATGGAAATATCTACACAGTAATCTTTGCAAAGATGGAAATATCTACAACGATATCTCTGTAAACATGGAAATATCTACACCGCTATCTGTAAAAACATGGAAATATCTACACCGCCATCTGTATAAACTTGGAAATAACTACACCACCATCTGTATAAAGATGGAAATATCTACACCGTCATGTGAATAAACATGGAAATATCTAAACCGCTATCTGTACAAATATGGAAATATCTACACCGCTATCTGTATAAACCTGGAAATATCTACACCGCAATCTTTATAAGCATGGAATTACCTACACCGCTATATGTATAAAAATGGAAAAATCTTCACTGCGATCTGTATAAACATGATAATATCTAAACAGCCATCTCTATATACATGGAAATATCTACACCGCCATCTGTTTAAACATGGAAATATCTCCACCGCTCTCTGTATAAACATGGAAATATCTCCACTGCTATCTGTATAAATATGGAAATACCTACACCGCTACTTGTAGGAACATAGAAATATCAACACCGTTGTCTGCATAAACATGGAAATATCTACTGCGCTATCTGTATAAACATGGAAATATCCACACCGCTATCTGAATAAACCTGGATATATCTACACGGCCTTCTGCATAAACATGGAAATATCTACACTGCTATCGGTACAAATATGGAAATATCTACATCGCAATCTCTATTTAGATGGAAATATCGACACCACTATCAGTATAAACATGGAAATATATACACCGCTATGTCTATAAACATGGAAATATCTACAACGCCATCTGTATAAACATGGAAATATCAACACCGCTATCTGTATAAACATGGAAATATCTACATCGCTATCTGTATAAACACAGAAATATCTCCACCACTGTCTGTATAAAGATGGAAATATCTACACCGCTATCTGTGTAAACATGCAAATATCTACATAGCTATCTATGTAAACAAGGAAATATCTACACCAATATGTGTGTAAAGATGGAAATATCTACACCGCAATCTGTGCAAAGATGGAAATATCTACACTGCTATCTGTATAAATATGGAAATATCTACATCACTATCTCTATAAACATGGAAATATCTACACCACTATCTGTATAAACATGCAAATATCTACACCACAATCTCTAGAAACATGGAAATATCAACACCGCCATCTGTTTAAACATGGAAATTACTACATCGCCGTCTGTATAAACATGGAAATATCTTCACCGCTATCTGTATGAACATGGAAATATCTACATCGCTATCTGTATAAACATGGAAATATCTACACCGCTATCTCTGTAAACATGGAAATATCTACATCGCTACCTGTATAAACATGGAAATATCTCCACCGCTATCTGTATGAACAGGGAAATATCTACATCGCTATAAGTATAAACATGGAAATATCTTCACCGCTATCTGTATAAACATGGAAATATCTACACTACCATCTGTACAAACATGGAAATATCTACAAAGCCATCTCTATATACATGGAAATATCTACACCGCCATCTGCATAAACATGGAAATATCTCCACCGCTATCTGTATAAACATGTAAATATCTCCACATCTATCTGTATAAACATGGAAATATCCCCACCGCTATCTCTATAAATATGGAAATATCTACATCACTATCTCTATAAACATAGAAATATCTACACCACTATCTGTATAAACATGGAAATATCTACACCGCCATTTGCATAAACATCTAAATATCTACAGCTCCTTCTGTATAAACATGGAAATAACTGCACCGCCATCTGTATAAACATGGAAATATCAACACCGCCATTTGTATAATGATGGAATTAGCCACACCGCTATCTGTATAAAAATGGAAATATCTACACCGCCATCTGTAAAAACATGGAAATATCTACACAGTCATCTGTATAAACATGGAAATACCTACACATCCATCAGTATATACATTTAAATATCTACAATGCCTTCTGTATACACACGGAAATATCTACAGAGCCATCAGTATAAACATTGAAATATCTCCACCGCCATCTCTATAAACATGGAAATACCTACACTGCTATCTGTATAAACATGGAAATATCTGCACCGCTATCTGTATAAACATGGAAATATCTACACCGCTATCTGTATAAACATGGAAATATCTACATTGCTATCTGCATAAACATGGAAATATCTCCACTGCTATCTGTGTAAACATGGAAATATCTACAACGATATCTGTGTAAACAGGCAAATATATACACACCTATCTGTAAACATGGAAATGTCTACACGGCTATCTGTGTAAAGATGGAAATATGTACACCGCAATCTGCATAAAGATCAAAATATCGACACTGCCATTTGTATAAACAGGGAAATACCTACACCGCCATCTGTAGAAACATGGAAATATCAACACCACCATCTGTATAATCATGGAAATATCCACACCGCTATCTGAATAAAAATGGAAATATCTACACCGCCATCTGTAAAAACATGGAAATATCTACAAAGTCATCTGCATAAACATGGAAATACCTACACCTCCATCAGTATAAACATGGAAATGTCTACAATGCCATCTGTGTTAACATGGAAATATCTACAGAGCCATCTGTAAAACATGGAAATATCTACTCCGCTATCTGTATAAACATGGAAATATCTACCTCGGTATCTGTATTAACATGGAAATATCTCCACCGCTATCTGTATAAACATGTAAATATCTACAATGCTATCTGTGTAAACATGGAAATATCTACACAGCAATCTGTGTAAAGTTGGATATATCTACACTGCAATCGGTGCAAAGATGGAAATATCTACACAGCTATCTCTGTAAACATGGAAATAAATACACCGCTATCTGTATAAGCATGGAAATATCTACACCGCCATCTGTATAAACATGGAAATAACTATACCGCCATCAGTATAAACATGGAAATATCTGCACCGCCATCTGTATAAACATGGAAATATCTACACTGCTATCTGTACAAATATGGAAATATCTACACCGCTATCTGTATAAACATGGAAAATCTACACCACTATCTGTAGAAACACGGAAATATCTACACGGCCATCTGCATAAACATGGAAATATCTACACCGATATCTGTATAAATATGGAAATATCTACATCGCTGTCACTATAAACATGGAAATATCCACACCACTATCTGTATAAACATGGAAATAACTACACCGCTATCTCTTTATACATAGAAATATCTACACCGCCATCTGTATAAAAATGGAAATATCTACACCGCTATCTGTATAAACATGGAAATATATACATCGCTATCTGTATAAACATGGAAATATCTCCAGCGCTATCTGTATAAACATGGAAATATACAAAATGCTACCTGTGTAAACATGCAAATATCTACAAAGCTATCGGTGTAAAGATGGAAATATCTACACCGCAATCGGTGCAAATATGGAAATATTTACACCGCTATCTCTGCAAACATGGAAATATCTACAACGCTATCTGTATAAACATGGAAATATATACACCGCCATCTTTATAAACTTGGAAATATCTACACCGCTATCTGTACAAATATGGAAATATCTACAACGCTATCTGTATAAATATGGAAATATCTACACCGCTATCTGTATAAACATGGAACTACCTACAACGCTATCTGTATAAACATGGAAATATCTACACTGCCATCTGTATAAACATGGAAATACCTTCACAGACATCTCTATATACATGGAAATATCTACACCGCCATCTGTATAAACATGGAAATATCTCCACCGCTATCTGTATAAACATGGAAATATCTACACCGGTATCTGTAAAAACATGGAAATAACAACACCGCTATCTGTATAAACATGGAAATATCTACAGCGCTATCTGTATAAACATGGAAATATCTACACCGCTATCTGTGTAAACATGGAAATATCTACACTGCTATCTGCATGAACATGGAAATATCTACACCGCCATCTGTATATACATGGAAATATCTATGCCACCATCTGTATAAGCATGGAAATATCTACACAGCTATCTGTATAAATAAGGAAATATCTACACTGCTGTCTCTATAAACATGGAAATATCTACACCACTATCTGTATGAACATGGAATTATCTACACCGCTATCTCTATAAACATGGAAATAACTTCACTGCCATCTGTATAAACATGGAAATATCTACACAGCCATCCCTATAAACATGGAAATATCTACACCGCTATCAGTATAAACATGGAAATATCTACTCTGCTATCTCCATAAACATGGAAATATCTACACAGCCATCTGTATGAACATGGAAATATCTTCACAGTCATCTGTATAAACATGGAAATATCTACACCACCATAGGTATAAACATGGAAACATCTACACTGCCATCTGTATAAAGATGGAAATATCTGCCTAGAAATCGGTATAAAAGTGGAAATATCTACACCATTATCTGTATAAACATGGAAATACCTACAACGCTATCTGCATAAACATGGAAATATCCACACCATTATCCCTGTAAACATGGAAATATCAACACGGTTATCTGTATACACATGGAAATATCTACACCGCTATCTCCATAAACATGGAAATAGCAACACCGCTATCTGTATAAACATGGAAATATCTACACCGCCATCTCTATTAACATGGAAATGTCTACACCGCTATCTATGTAAACATGGAAATATCTACACCTCTATCTATATAAATATGGCAATATCGACACCGCTATCTGTATAAACATGGAAATATCTACTATGCTATTTGTGTAAACATGGAAATATCTACACCGCTATCTGAATAAACATGGAAATATCCACACAGCCATCTGAATAAACTTGGAAATAGCTACACAGCTATTTGTATAAACATGGAAATATCTAAAGCGCCATCTCTACAAACATGGAAATATCTACACCGCCATCTGTATAAACATGGAAATATCTACACTGCCATCTGTATAAAGATGGAATTATTTACACCGCCATCTGTATAAACATGGAAATATCTACACCGCTATCTTATAAATATGGAAATATCTACACCGCTCTCGCTATTAACATGGAAATATCTACAAAGCCGTCTGTACAAACATGGAATTCACTACACCGCCATCTGTATAAACATGGAAATATCTTCACTGCCATCTGTATAAACATGGAAATATCTACACCACCATCTGTATCAACATGCAAATATCTACACCGCAATCTGTATAAATATGGACTTATCTACACCGCTATCTCTAGAAACATCATAATATATACACCGCTATCTGTATAAACATGGAAATATCTACACTGCTATCTCTATAAACATTGAAATACCTACACCGCCATTTGTATAAACATGGAAATATCTTCACAATCATCAGTATAAACATGGAAATATCAACACCAACATCTGTATAAACATGGAAATATCTACACTGCCATCTGTGTAAAGATGGAAATATAGACACCGCTATATATGTAAACTTGGAGATATCTACACTGCTATCTGTATAAACATGGAAATATCTACAATGCTATCTGTGTAAACATGGAAATATCTACACCGCCAGCTGGATGAACAATGAAATATCTACACCGCTATCTCTGTAAACATGGAAATATCTACACCGCCATCTGTATATACTTCGAGATATCTACACCGCTATCTGTATAAACATGGAAATATCTCCACTGCTCTCTGTATAAACATGGAAGTATCTTCACAGTCGTCTTTATAAACATGGAAATATCTACACCACCATCGGTATAAACATGGAAATATCTACACTGCCTTCTGTATAAACATGGAAATATGTACACAGCAATCTGTATAAACGTAGCAATATCTACACCACTATCTGTATAAACATGGAAATACCTACACCACTATCCCTGTAAACATGGAAATATCAACACCTTTATCTGTATAAACATGGAAATATCTACACTGCTATCTGTATAAATATGGAAATAACTACACCGCTATCTCTATAAACATGGAAAAACATACACTGCTATATCTATCAACATGGAAATATCTACACTGCCATCTCTATAAACATGGAAATCTCTACACCGCTATCTGAATAAGAATGGAAATATCTACACCGCTATCTGTATGAACATGGAAATATCTACACTGCTATCTGTATGAACATGGTAATATCTACCACACTATGTGTATAAACATGGAAATATCTACACCGCTGTCTGTGTAAACATGGAAATAACTCCACCGCTACCTGTATAAACATCGAAACATCTACACCGCTATCGTTATAATCATCAAAATATCTCCACCGCTATCTGTAAAAACATTGAAATATTTACAATGCTATATGTGTAAACATGCAAATATGAAAACAACTATCTGTGTAAAGATGGAAATATATACACCACTATCTGTGTAAAGATAGAAATATCTTCACCGCAATCTGTGCAAAGATGGAAATATCTACACAGTTATCTCTGAAAACATGGAAATATCTACACTGCTATCTGTATAAATATGGAAATATCTACACCGCCATCTGTGTAAACATGGAAATAACTACATCGCCATCTGTATAAACATGGAAATATCTACACTGCTATCTGTATAAACATGGAAATATCTGCACTGCTATCTGTATAAAAATGGAAATATCTACACCGCTATCTGTGTAAACATGGAAATATCTACACCGCTATCTGTATAAACATGGAAATATCTACACCGCTATGTGTATAAACGTGGAAATATCTACACTGCCATCTGTGTAAACATGGAAATAGCTACACTGCAATCTCTGTATACATGGAAATATCTATACGGCCATCTGTATAAACATGGAATGATCTCCAGAGCTATCTCTATAAACATGGAAATATCTACACCACTATCTGTATAAACATGGAAATAACAACACCAATATCTGTATAAACATGGAAATATCTACAGCGCTATCTTTATAAACATTGAAATATCTACATCGCTATCTGTATAAACATGGAAATATCTCCACCGCTATCTGTAGAAACATGGAAATATCTACATCGCTATCTGTATAAACCTGGAAATAAGTACAAAGCTATCTCTATAAACATCGAAATATCTACACTGCCATCTGCATAAACATCTAAATATCTACACCGCCATCTGTAAACATGGAAATAACTACACCGCCATCTCTATGACCATGGAAATAGCAGCACCGCCATCTATATAATTATGGAATTATCCACACCGATATCTGTATAAAAATGGAAATATCTACACCGCCAACTATAAAAACATGGAAATATCTAGACAGTCATCTGTATAAACTTGGAAATATCTTCACCTCCATCATTATAAACATGGAAATACCTACACCGCCATCTCTATAAACATGGAATTACCTACACAGCTCTCTGTATAAACCTGGAAATATCTACACCGCTATCCCTATAAACATGGAAATATCTATACCGCTATCTGTATAAACATGGAAATATCTACATCGCTATCTGCATAAACATGGAAATATCTCCACCGCTATCTGTATAAACATGGAAATATCTAAAACGCAATCTGTGTAAACATGCAAATATCTACACAGCTATCTGTAAACATGGAAATATCTACACCGCAATGTGAGCAAAGATGGAAATATCTACACCGCTATCTGTGTAAACATGGAAATATCTATGCCGCTATCTGTATGAATATGGAAATAGCTACAACACCATCTGTATAAACATGGAAATAACTACACCGCCATCTGTATAAACATGGAAATATCTACACCACAATCTGTATAAACATGGAAATAACTCCACCGCTATCTGTACAAATATGGAAATATCTACACCGCTATCTGCATAAACATGAAAATATCTACACCGCAATCTGTATAAACATGGAAATACCTACACTGCTATCTGTATAAACATGGAAATATCTACACCGCTATCTGTGTAAAGATGGAAATATCTACACCGCAGTCTGTATAAAAATGGAAATACCTACACCGCTATCTGTATAAACATGGAAATATCTACACCGCTCTCTGTACAAATATGGAAATATCTACACCGCTATCTGTACAAACATAGAAATATCTACACTGCTATCTGTATAAACATGGAACAACCAACACCGCTATCTGTATAAACAGGGATATAACTACACTGCCATCTGTATAAACATGGAAATATCTACACAGCCATCTCTATATACATGGAAATATCTACACCCCTATCTGTAGAAACATGGAAATATCTACATCGCTATCTGTATGAACATGGAAATATCTCCACCGCTCTCTGTATAAATATGGAAATATCTACAATGCTATCTGTGTAAACATGCAAATATCTACACCGATATCTGTGTAAAGATGGAAATATCTACACCGCAATCTGTGCAAAGATGGAAATATCTACACCGCTATCTGTATAAATATGGAAATATCTACATCGCTATCTCCATAAACATGGAAATATATTCAACGCTATCTGTATAAAGATGGAAATATCTACATCACTATCTCCATAAACATGGAAATATCTTCACCGCTATCTGTATATACATGGAAATATCTTCACCGCTATCTTTATAAACATGTAAACATCTACACCGCCATCTTTATAAACATGGAAATATCTACACTGCTATCTGTATAAACATGGAAATATCTACATCGCTATCTAAATAAACATGGAAATATCTCAACCGCTATCTGTATAAACATGGAAATATCTACAGTGTTATCTCTGTAAACATGCAAATATGTACACAGCTATCTGTTTAAAGATGGAAATATCTACACCGCTATCTGTGCAAAGATGGAAATATCTACACCGCTATCTCTGTAAACATGGAAATATCTACACCGCTATCTGTATAAACATGGAAACATCTACACCGCCATCTGTATAAACATGGAAATATCTACAACGCCATCAGTATAAACATGGAAATATCTACACCGCCATCTGTATGAACATGGAAATATCTACACGGCTATCTGTATAAACATGGAAATGTCTACACCGCTATCTGTATAAACATGGAAATATCTACTCCGCTATCTGTATAAACATTGAAATATCTACACTGCCATCTGTATAAATATGGAAATAAATAAACAGCCATCTCTATATACATGGAAATATCTATAACGTCATCTGTATAAACATGGAAATATCTCCACCGCTATCTGTATAAACATGGAAATATCAACCCCGCTATCTGTATAAACATGGAAATATCTACAGCGCTATCTGTATAAACATTGAAATATCTACATCGCTATCTATATAAACATGGAAATATCTCCACGGCTATCTGTATAAACATGGAGGTATCTACACCGCTATCTCTATAGACCTGGAAATAGCTACATCACTATCACTATAAACATGGAAATATCTACAGCGCCATCTGAATAAACATCTAAATATCTACACCGCCATCTGTATAAACATGGAAATACCTACACCACCATCTGTATAAACATGGAAATATCAACACCGCCATCTGTATAATCATGGATATATCCATACCGCTATGTTTATAATAATGGAAATATCTACACCGCCATGTGTAAAAACATGGAAATACCTAAAAAGTCATCTGTATAAACATGGAAATATCTACACCTCCCTCACTATAAACATGGAAATATCTGCACCTCGTCTCTATAAACATGGAAATACCTACACAGCTATCTGTATAAACATGGAAATAACTACACCGCTATCTGTATAAACATGGAAATATCTACACCGCTATCTGTATAAACATGGAAATATCTACACCGCCATCATTATAAACATGGAAATATCTCCACTGCTATCTGTATAAACATGGAAATATCAACACCGCCATCAGTATAATCATGGAAATATAAACACCGCTATCTGTATAAAAATTAAAATATCTACACAGCCGTATGTAAAAACATGGAAATATCTGCACAGTCATCTTTATAAATATGGAAATATCTACACCTCCATCACTATAATTATTCAAATATCTACAATGCCATCTGTATACACCTGGAAATAACTATAGAGCCATGAGTATAAACATGGAAATATCTACACCGCCATTTCTATAAACATGGAAATACTTACACATCTATCTGTATAAACATGGAAATATCTACACTGCTATCTGTATAAACATGGAAATATCTACACCGCTATCTGTATAAACATGGAAATATCTACAACGCAATCTGTGTAAACATGCAAATATCTACACAGCTATCTGTAAACATGGAAATATCTACACCGCAATGTAAGCAAAGATGGAAATATCTACACCGCTATCTGTGTAAACATGGCAATATCTACACCGCTATGGGTATAAATACGGAAAATCTACACCGCCATCTGTATAAACATGGAAATATCTACACGGCCATTTCCATAAACATGGAAATATCTACACCGCTATTTGTATAAATATGGAAATATCTACATTGCTATCTCTATAAACATGAAAATATCTACACCACTATCTGTGTAAACATGGAAATATCTACACCGCCATCTCTATAAACATAGAAATATCTACACCGCCATCTGAATAAACATGGAAATAACTACACCGCTATCTATATAAACATGGAAATATCTACATCGCTATCTTTATAAACATGGAAATATCTACACCGCTATCTGTATAAACATGGAAATATCTTCAATGCTGTCTGTGTAAACATGCAAATATCTACACAGCTATCTGTGCAAACATGGAAATATCTACACCGCAATCGGTGCAAAGATGGAAATATCTACACCACTATCTCTGTAAGCATGGAAATATCTACGCCGCTATCTGTATGAATATGGAAATACCTACACCATCATCTGTATAAACATGGAAATAACTACACGGCCATCTGTATACACATGGAAATATCTACACCGCCATCTGTATAAACATGGAAACAACTCCACTGCTATCTGTTCAAATCTGGAAATATCTACACCGCTTTCTGTATAAACATGAAAATATCTACACCGCAATCTGTATAAACATGGAAATACCTACACCGCTATCTGAATAAACATGGAAATATCTACACCACTATCTGTGAAAAGATGGAAATATCTACACCGCTGTCTGTATAAACATGGAAATACCTACACGGCTATCTGCATAAAGATGAAAATATCTACACCGCTATCTGTGCAAATATGGAAATATCTACACCGCTATCTGTACAAACATGGAAATATCTACACTGCTTTCTGTATGAACATGGAAAAAAACAACACCGCTATCTGTATAAACATGGAAATAACTACACTGCCATCTGTATAAACATGGAAATATCTACACAGCCATCTCTATATACATGGAAATATCTACACCGCTATCTGTATAAACATGGAAATATCTACATCGCTATCTGTATGAACATGGAAATACCTCCACCGCTATCTGAATAAACATGGAAACATCTACAATGCTATCTGTGTAAACGTGCAAATATCTACACCGATATCTGTGTAAAGATGGAAATATCTACACCGCAATCTGTGCAAAGATGGAAATATCTACACCGCTGTCTGTATAAATATGGAAATATCTACATCGCTATCTCCATAAACATGGAAATATATTCCCCGCTATCTGTATATATATGGAAATATCTACATCGCTATCTCCATAATCACGGAAATATCTTCACCGCTATCTGTATAAACATGGAAATATCTACATCGCTATCTGAATAAACATGGAAATATCTCCACTGCTATCTTTATAAACATGGAAATATCTACAATGATATCTCTGTAAACATGCAAAAATGAACACAGCTATCTGTTTAAAAATGGAAATACCTACACCGCTATCTGTGCAAAGATGGAAATATCTACACCGCTATCTCTGTAAACATGGAAATATCTACACCGCTATCTGTATAAACATGGAAACATCTACACCGCCATCTGTATAAACATGGAAATATCTACAACGCCATCAGTATAAACATGGAAATATCTACACCGCCATCTGTATGAACATGGAAATATCTGCACTGCTATATGTATAAAAATGGAAATATCTACACCGCTATCTGTGTAAACATGGAAATATCTACACCGCTATCTGTATAAACATGGAAATATCTACACCGCTATCTGTATAAACATGGAAATATCTACACTGCCATCTGTATAAATATGGAAATAAATAAACAACAATCTCTATATACATGGAAATATCTATACCGTCATCTGTATAAACATGGAAATATCTCCACCGCTATCTGTATAAACATGGAAATATCAACCCTGCTATCTGTATAAACATGGAAATATCTACAGCGCTCTCTGTATAAACATTGAAATATCTACATCGCTATCTATATAAACATGGAAATATCTCCACCGCTATCTGAATAAACATGGAGGTATCTACACCGCTATGTCTATAGACCTGCAAATAATTACACCACTATCTCTATAAACATGGAAATATGTTCACCGCCATCTCAATAAACATCTAAATATCTACACCGCCATCTGTATATACATGGAAATACCTACACCGCCATCTGTATAAACACGGAAATATCAACACCGCCATCTGTATAATCATGGAAATATCCATACCGCTATGTTTATAATAATGGAAATATCTACACCGCCATGTGTAAAAACACGGAAATACCTACAAAGTCATCTGTATAAACATGGAAATATCTACACCTCCCTCACTATAAGCATGGAAATATCTACACCACCATCTCTATAAACATGGAAATACCTACACAGTTATCTGTATAACCATGGAAATAACTACACCGCTATCTGTATAAACATGGAAATATCTACACCGCTATCTGTATAAACAAGGAAATATCTACACCGCCATCATTATAAACATGGAAATATCTCCACTGCTATCTGTATAAACATGGAAATATCAACACCGACATCAGTATAATCATGGAAATATAAACACCGCTATCTGTATAAAAATGAAAATATCTACACTGCCATCTGTAAAAACATGGAAATATCTACACAGTCATCTGTATAAACATGGAAATATCTACACCTCCATCACTATAAACATTTAAATATCTGCAATGCCATCTGTATACACCTGGAAATATCTATAGAGCCATCAGTATAAACATGGAAATATCTACACCGCCATTTATATAAACATGGAAATACTTACACAGCTATCTGTATAAGCATGGAAATATCTACACTGCTATCTGTATAAACATGGAAATATCTACACCGCTATCTGTATAAAATTGGAAATATTTACATCGCTATGTGCATAAACATGGAATTATCTCCACGACTATGTGAATAAACATGGAAATGTGTACAACGCTATCTGTGTAAACATGCAAATATCTACACAGCTATCTGTAAACATGGAAATAACTACGCCGCTATCTGTGTAAAGGTGGAAATATCTACACCGCAATCTGTGCAAGCATGGAAATATCTACACTACAATATGTGTAAACATGGATACATCTACACCGCTATCTGTATAAACATGTAAAATCTACACCGCTATCTGCATAAACATGGAAATATCTACATGGCCATGTGCATAAACATGGAAATATCTACACCGCTATCTGTATAAATATTGAAATATCTACATCGCTATCTCTATAAACATGGAAATATCTAAACCACTATCAGTATATACATGGAAATATCTACACCGCTATGTCTATAAACATGGAAATATCTACACCGCCATCTGTATATACGCGGAAATATCTACACCGCTATCTGTATAAACATGGAAATATCTACACCGCTATCTGTATAAACATGGAAATGTCTACACTACCATCCGTATAAACATGGAAATATCTACACAGCCATCTCTATATACATGGAAATATCTACAGCGCCATCTGTATAAACATGGAAATATCTCCACCGCTATCTGTATAAACATGGAAATATCTCCACCGCTATGTGTTGAAAGATGGAAATATCTACATCGCTATCTGTAAAAACATGGAACTATCAACACTGCCATCTGTATAATCATGGAAATATCCACACCACTATCTGTATAAACATGGAAATATCTCCACCGCTATCTGTATAAACATGGAAATATCTACACAGCTATCTTTAAAAACATGGAAATATCAACACCGCTATCAGTATAAAGATGGGAATATCTACAGCGCTTTCTGTATAAACATGAAAATATCTACATCGCTATCTGTATAAACATGGAAATATCTCCACCGCTATCTGTATAAACATGCAAATATCTACACCGCTATCTTTATAAACCAGGAAATAACTACAACGCTATCTCTATAAACATGGAAATATCTACACCGCCATCTGCATAAACATCTAAATATCTACACCGCCATCTGTGTAAACATGGAAATACCTACACCGCCATCTGTATAAACATGGAAATATCTACACTGCCATCTGAATAAACATGGAAATATCTACACCGCTATCTGTATAAACATGGAAATATCTACATTGCTATCTGTATAAACATGGAAATATCTACAATGATAACTGTGTAGACATGCAAATATCTACACAGCTATCTGTGTAAAGACGGAAATATCTACACCGCTATCTGTGTAAAGATGGAAATATATACAACGCAATCTGTATAAACCTGGAAATATCTACAACGCCATCTGTATAAACATGAAAATAACTACACTGCCATCTGTATAAACATGGAAATATATACTCCGCCATCTGTACAAGCATGGAAATATCTAAACCGCTATCAGTGTAAATATGGAAATATCTACACCACTGTCTGCATAAACATGGAAATATCTATACCGCTATCTGTATAAACATGGAAATATCTACACAGCCATCTGTATAAACATGAAAATATCTACAAAGCCATCTCTATAAACATGGAAATATCTACACCGCCATCTGTATAAACATGGAAACCTCTCCACCGCTATCTGTATAAACATGGAAATATCTACACCGACATCTGTATAAACATGGAAATATCTGCATCGCTATCTGTATAAACGTGGAAATATCACCACCGCAATCTGTATAAACATGGAAATATCTACACCGCAATCTGTATAAACCTGGAAATAACTACACCGCAATCTCTTTAAACATAGAAATATCTACACCGCCATTTGCATAAACATCTAGATATCTAGAGTGCCATATGTATAAACATGGAAATACCAACACCGCCATCTGTATAAACATGGAAATATTAACACCGCCATCTGTATAATCATGGAAATACCATCTGTATAAGCATGGAAATATCTACACCGCAATCTGTATAAACATGGAAATATATACATCGCTATCTGTATAAACATGGAAATATATCCACCGCTATCTGTATAAACATGGAAATATCTACAACGCTATCAGTGTAAACATGCAAATATTTACACAGCTATCTCTGTAAACATGGAAATCTCTACAGCGATATGTGTGTAAGGATGGAAATATCTACACCGCAATCTGTGCAAAAATGGAAATATCTACACAGCCATCTGTATAAATATGGAAATATCTACATCACTATCTCTATAAACATGGAAATATCTACACCACTATTTGTATAAACATGGAAATATCTACACCACTATCTCTAGAAACATGGAAATATCTACACTGCCATCTGTATAAACATGGAAATATCTACACCGCTATCTGCATAAACATGGAAATATCTACATCACTGTCTGTATAAACATGGAAATATCTCCACCACTATCTGTATAAACATGGAAATATCTACAATGCTATTTGTTTAAACATGCAAATATCTACACAGCTATCTGTGTAAAGATGGAAATATTTACACCGCTATCTGTGAAAAGATCGAAATATCTACACCGCAATCTGTGCAATGATGGAAATAACCACACCGCGATCTCTGTAAACATGGAAATATCTACACCGCTATCTGTATAAACATGTAGATATCTACACCGCCATCTGTATAGACATGGAAATAACTGCACCGCCATCTGTATAAACATGGAAATATCAACACCGTCATCTGCATAAACATGGAAATATCTACACCGCTACCTGTATAAACATGGAAATATCTACACCCCTATCGGTATAAACATGGAAATATCTACACTGCTATCTGTAAAAACATGGAAATAACTACATTGCCATCTGTATAAACATGGAAATGTCTACACAGCCATCTCTATATACATGGAAATATCTACAGCGCCATGTGTACAAACATGGAAATATCTCCACCGCAATCTGTATAAACATGGAAATACCTCCACACATATCTGTATAAACATGGAAATATCTACACCCCTATCTGTATAAACATGCAAATATCTACACTGCTATCTATATAAACATGGAAACATCAACATCGGTATCTGTATAAACATGGAAATATCTACAGCGCTCTCTTTATAAACATGGAAATATCTCCACCGCTATCTGTATAAACATGGAAATATCTAAAACGCTATCTCTATAAACATGGAAATATCTTCACCGCCATTTGTAAAAACATGGAAATATCTACACAGTCATCTGTATAAACATGGAAATATCTACACCTCCATCAGTACAAACATGGAAATATCTACAATGACATCTGTATACACATGGAGATATCTACAGAGCCATCAGTATAAACATGGAAATATCTCCACCGCCATCTCTATAAACATGGAAATACCTACACAGCTATATGTATAAACATGGAAATATCTACACCGCTATCTGTATAAACATGGAAATATCTACATTGCTATCTGCATAAACATGGAAATATCTCCACCGATATCTGTATAAACATGGAAATATCTACATCGCTATCTGTGTAAACATGCAAATATCTACACAGCTATCTGTAAACATGGAAATGCCTACACTGCTATCTGTGTAAAGATGGAAATATCTACACCGCAATGTGCATAAACTTCTAAATAACTACACTGCCATCTGCATAAACATGGAAATAACTACACTGCCATCTCTAGAAACATGGAAATATCTACACCGCCATCTTTAAAAACATGGAAATATCTACACAGACATCTGTATAAACCTGGAAATATCTACACCTCCATCAGTATAAACATGCAAATATCTACAAAGCCATCTGTATACACATGGAAATATCTACAGAGCCATCTGTCTAAACATGGAAATATCTACACCGCTATCTGTATAAACATGGCAATATCTACATCGCTATCTGTATAAACATGTAAATATCTCCACCGCTATCTGTATAAACATGGAAATATCTACAATGATATCTGTGTAAACATGGAAATATCTACACAGCTATGTGTGTAAAGATGGAAATATCTACACGGCAATCGGTGCAAAGATGGAAATATCTACACCGCTATCTCTGTAAACATGGAAATATGTACACCGCTATCAGTATAAACTTGGAAATATCTACACCACCATCTGTATAAACATGTAAATAACTACACCGCCATCTGTATAAACATGGAAATATCTACACCGCCATCTGTATAAACATGGAAATATCTACCCCGCTATCTGTACAAATATGGAAATATCTACACAGCTATTTGTATAAACATGGAAATATCTACACCGTTATCTTTATAAACATGGAAAATCTACATCGCTATCTGTATAAACATGGAAATATGTCCATCGCTATCTTTTTAAATATGGAAATATCTACACCGCTATCTGTTTAAACCTGGAAATAGAAACACCGCTATCTGTATAAACGTGGAAATACCTACAGCGCTATCTGTATAAACATGGAAATATCTCCACCGCTATCTGCATAAACATGGAAATAACAACTCCGCCATCTGTATAATCATGGAAATATCCACACCGTTATCTATATAAAAATGGAAATATCTACAGTGCCATTTGTAAAAACAAGGTAATATCTACACAGTCATCTGTATAAACATGGAAATATCTACACCTCCATCAGTATAAACATGGAAATATCTACACCTCCATCAGTATAAACATGGAAATATCTGCAATGCCATCTGTATATACACGGAAATATCTACAGAGCCGTCAGTATAAACCTGGTAATATCTACACCGACATCTCTATAAACATGGAAATACCTACACAGCTATCTGTATAAACATGGAATTATCTACACCGCTCTCTGTATAAACATGGAAATATCTACATCGCTATCTGCATAAATATGGAAATATTTACAACGCTATCTGTGTAAACATGCAAATATCTACACAGCTATCTGTAAACATGGAAATATCTACTCCTCAATATGTGTAAAGATGGAAATATCTACACCGCAATCTGTGCAAAGATGGAAATATCTACACCGCTATCTGTGTAAACATGGAAATATCTACACGACTATCTGCATAAACATGGAAATATCTACACTGCTATGACTATATACATGGAAATATTTACATCGTCATCTGTATAAACATGGGCATATCTACAACGCTATCTGTATAAACATGGAAATATCTCCACAGCTATCTGTATAAACATAGAAATATCTACAGCGCTATCTGTATAAACATGGAAATATCTACACTGCCATCTGTATAAACATGGAAATATCTATGAAGCCATCTGTATATACATGGAAATATCTACACCGCAATCGGTATAAACATGGGAATATCTCCACCGCTCTCTGTATAAACATGGAACTATCTCCACAGCTATTTGTATAAACTTGGAAATATCTACACCTCTATGTGTAAAAACATGGAAATATCACAACCGCTATCTGTATAAACATGGAAATATCTACAGCGCTATCTGTATAAACATGGAAATATCTACATCGCTATCTGTAAAACATGGAAATATCTCCGCTGCTGTCTTTATAAACATGGAAATATCTACACCGCTATCTGTATAATTCTGGAAATAATTACACAGATATGTCTTTAAAAACATGGAAATATCTACACCGCCATCTGCATAAACATCTAAATATCCACACCGCCATCTGTACAAACATGGAAATACATACACCGCCATATGTATAAACATGGAAATATCAACACCGCCATCTGTATAATCGTGGAAATATGCACACCACTATCTGTATAAAAATGGAAATATCTACACCGCTGTCTGTATAAAAATGGAAATATCTACACCGCCATCTGTAAAAACATGGAAATATCTACACAGTCATCTGTAGAAACAAGGAAATATCTACACCTCCATCAATATATACCTGGAAATATCTACAATGCCATCTCTATAAACATGGAAATATCTACAGAGCCATCAGTGTAAACATGGAATTATCTACACTGCCATCTCTACAAACATGGAAACCATTACACAGCTATCTATATAAACTTGGAAATATCGACACCGCTCTCTGTGTAAACATGGAAATATCTACACCGCTAGCTGTATAAACATGGAATATCTACACCGCTATCTGTATAAATATGGAAATATCTTCATGGCCATCTGCATATACATGCAAATATCTAGACCGATATCTGTATAAATATGGAAATATCTATATCGCTATCTCTATAAGCATAGAAATATCTACACCAATATCTAAATAAACATGAAAATATCTACACCGCTATCTCTATAAACATGGAAATATCTACAACGCCATCTATATAAACATGGAAATATCTACACCGCTATCTGTATAAACATGTAAATATCTACATCGCTATCTGTACAAACCTGGAAATATCTCCACCGCTATCTGCATAAACATGGAAATATCTACAAAGCTATCTGTGTAAACATGCAAATATCTACACAGCTATCTGTATAAACATGGAAATACCTACACCGATGTCTGTGTAAAGATGGAAATATCTACACCGCAGTCTGTGCAAAGATGGAAATATCTACACAGCTATCTGTAAAAACATGGAAATAACTACATCGCTATCTGTATAAACATGTAAATATCTCCACCGCCATCTGTATATACTTGGAAATATATACAATGCTATCCGTGTAAACATGCAAATATCAGCACAGCTATCTGTGTAAAGATGGAAATATGTACACCGCTATCTGTGTAAAGATGGAAATATCTACAACGCAATCTGTGCAAAGATGGAAATATCTACAACGCTATCTCTGTAAACATGGAAATATCTACACCGCTATCGGTATAAATGTGGCAATACCCACACCGCTATCTGTATAAACATGGAAAACCTACACCGCTATTTGTATAAACATGGAAATATGAACACCGTTATCTGTATAAACATAGAAATTTCAACATCGCTATCTGTATAAACATGGAAATATCTACATCGCTATCTGTATAAAAATGGAAATATCTACAGCGCCATTTGTAAAAACATGGAAATATCTATACAGTCATCTGTATAAACATGGAAATATCTTCACCTCCATGAGTATAAAGATGGAAATATCTACAATGCCATCTGTATACACATGGAAATATCTACAGAGCCGTCAGTATAAACATGGAAATATCTATACCGCCATCTCTATAAACCTAAAAATACCTACACAGCTATCTGTATAAAAATGGAAATATCTACACAGCTATCTGTATAAACATGGAAATATCTACACCGCTATCTGTATAAACATGGAATTATATACATTGCTATCTGCATAAACAAGGAAATATCTCCACTGCTATCTGTATAAACATGGAAATATCTACAATGCTATCTGTGTAAACATGCAAATATCTACAGAGCTATCCGTAAACATGGAAATGTCTACACCCCTATCTGTGTAAAGATGGAAATATCTACACCCCAATCTGTGCAGAGATGGAAATATGTACACCGCTATCTGTGTAAGCATGGAAATATGTAAACCGCTGTCTGTATGAACATGGAAAATCTACACCGCTATCTGTATAAACAGGGAAATATCTACACGGCCATCTGCATAAACTTGGAAATATCTACACCGCTATCTGTATAAATATGGAAATATCTACATCACAATCTCTATAAACATGGAAATATCTACACCACTATCTGTATAAACATGGAAATATCTACACCGCTATGTCTATAAACATGGAAATATCTATACCGCAATCTGTATAAACATGGAAATATCTACACCGCTATCTGTAAACATGGAAATATCTACATCGCTATCTGTATAAACATGGAAATATCTCCACCACTCTCTGTATAAACATGGAAATATCTACACCGCTATCTGTATAAACATGGAAATATCTCCACTGCCATCTGTATGAACATGGAAAAATCTACACAGCCGTCTCTATATACATGGAAATATCTACACCGCCACCTGTAAACATGGAAATATCTCCACCACTATCTGTATAAACATGGAAATATCTACACCGCTATCTGTATAAACATGGAAATATCTACACCGCTCTCTGTATAAAGATGGAAATATCAACACCGTTATCTGTGTAAACATGGAAATATCTACACGGCCATTTGCATAAACATCTAAATATATACATAGCCATCTCTATAAACATGGAAATACCTACACCGCCATCAGTATGAACATGGAAATATCAACACCGCCATATGTATAATCATGGAAATATCTACACTGCTATCTGTATTAAAATGGAAATATGGACACGGCCATCTGTAAAAACATGGAAAGAACTACACAGTCATCTGTATACACATGGAAATATCTACAGAGACATCAGTATACACATGGAAATATCTACACCGCCATCTCTATAAACATAGAAATACCTACACAGTCATCTGTATACACATGGAAATATCTACAGAGACATCAGTATACACATGGAAATATCTACACCGCCATCTCTATAAACATGGAAATACCTGCAGAGCTATGTGTATAAACATGTAAATGTCTACACCGCTATCTCTATAAACATGGAGATATCTACACCGCTATATGTATAAACATGGAAATATCTACATTGCTATCTGAATAAACATGGAAATATCTCCACGGCTATCTGTATAAACATGGAAATACCTACAACGCTATCTGTGTAAACATGCAAATATATACAAAGGTATCTGTAAACCTGGAAATATCTACACCGCTATCTGTGTAAAGATTCAACTATCTACACCGCAATCTGTGCAAAGATGGAAATATCTACACCGCTATCTGTGTAAACATGGAAATATCTGCACCGCTATCTGTATAAACATGGAAAATCTACACTGCTATCTGTATAAACATGGAAATATCTGCACGGCCATCTGCATAAACATGGAAATATCTACACCGATATCTGTATTAATATGGAAATATCTACATAGCTATCTCTATAAACATGGAAATATCTACACCACTGTCTGTATAAACATAGAAATATCTACACCGCTGTCTGTATAAACATGGAAATATCCACACCGCCATCTGTATAAACATGGAAATATCTACACCGCTATCTGTGTAAACATGCAAATATCTACACAGCTATCTGTGTAAACATGGAAATATCTACACTGATATCTGTGCAAAGATGGAAATATCTACACCGCAGTCTGTGCAAATATGGGAATATCTACACCGCTATCTGTATAAATATGGAAATATCTACAATGCTATCTGTGTAAACTTGCAACTAACTACACAGCTGTGTGTGTAAAGATGGAAATATCTACACCGCTATCTGTGTTAAGATAGAAATATCTACACCGCAATCTGTGCAACAATGGAAATATCTACACCGCTATCTCTGTAAACATGGAATTATCTACACCGCTATCGTATAAACACGGAAATATCTACACCGCTATCTGTATAAAGATGGAAATATGTATACCAGTATCTCTAGAAACATGGAAATATCTTCACCGCCATCTGTATAATGATGGAAATATCTACACCGCTATCTGTATAAACATGGAAATATCTACATCGCTATCTGTATAAACATGGAAATATCTACAATGCTATCTGTGTAAACATGCAAAAATCTACACAGCTATCTGTGTAAAGATGGAAATATCTACACCGCTATCTGTGTAAAGATGGAAATAACTACCCCGCAATGTGTGCAAAGATGCAAATATCTACACCGCTATCTCTGTAAACATGGAAATATCTACAGCGCTATCTGTATACACATGTAAATATCTATACCGCCATCTCTATAAACAAGGAAATAACTGTACTGCCATCTGTATAAACATGGAAATATCTACACCGCCATCTGTATAAACATGGAAATATCTCCACCGCTATCTGTATAAACATGGAAATATCTGCACCGGTATCTGTAAAAACATGGAAATAACAACACCGCTATCTGTATAAACATGGAAATATGTACAGCGCTATCTGTATAAACATGGAAATATCTACACTGCTATCTGTGTAAACATGGAAATATCTACATTGCTATCTGCATAAACATGGAAATATCTACACCGCCATCTGCATAAACATGGAAATATCTACACCGCTATCTGTATAAACATGGAAATATCTACACCGCTATCTCTATAAACATGGAAATATCTACAATGCAATCTGTATAAACATGGAAATATCTACACCACTATCTGTATAAACATGCAAATATCTATATCGCTATCTGTATAAACATGGAAATATCTACACCACTATCTGTATAAACGTGGAAATATCTACATCGGTATCTGTGTAAACATGCAAATATCTACACAGCTATCTGCGTAAACATGGAAATATCTACACCGATATCTGTGTAAAGATGGGAATATCTACACCGCAATCTGTGCGAAGATGGAAATATCTACACCGCTATCTGTACAAATATGGAAATATCTACATCGCAGTCTCTATAAACATGGAAATATCTACACAACCATCAGTATAAACATGGAAATATCTACACCGCTATCTCTATAAACATGGAAATATCTACAACGCCATCTGTATAAACATGGAAATATCAACACCGCTATCTGTATAAACTTGGAAATATCTACATCGCTATCTGTATAAACATAGAAATATCTTCACCGCTATCTGTATAAACATGGATATATCTACAATGCTATCTATGTAAACATAGAAATATCTACACCGATATGTGTGTTAAGTTGGAAATATCTACACCGCAATCTGTGCAAAGATGGAAATACCTACACCGCTATCTGTATAATTATGGAAATATCTACATCACTATCTCTATAAACATGGAAATATCTACACCACTATCTGTATAAACACGGAAATATCTACACCTCTATCTCTAGAAACTTGGAAATATCTACACCGCCATCTATATAAACTTGGAAATAACTACATCGCCGTCTGTATAAACATGGAAATATCTTCACCGCTATCTGTATAAACATGGAAATATGTACATCACTATCTGTATAAACATGGAAATATCTACACCGCTATCTGTATAAACATGGAAATATCTACACTACCTTCTGTATAAACATGGAAATATCTACACAGCCATCTCTATATACATGGAAATATCTACACCGCCAACTGCATAAACATGGAAATATCTACACCGCTATCTGTACAAACATGGAAATATCTACATCGCTATCTGTATAAACATGGAAATATCTGCACCGATATCTGTATAACCAGGGAAATATCTACACTGCCACCTGTACAAACATGGAAATATCTACAAAGCCATCTCTATATACATGGAAATATCTACACTGCCATCTGTATAAACATGGGAATATCTCCACCGCTATCTGTATAAACATGGAAATATCTCCACAGATATCTGTATAAACATGGAACTATCCCCACCGCTATCTGTATAAACATGGAAATATCTACATCACTATCTCTATAAACGTGGAAATATCTACACCACTATCTGTATAAACAGGGAAATATCTACACCGCCATTTGCATAAACATCTAAATATCTACACCGCCATCTGTATAAACATGGAAATATCTACAGTGCCATCTGTATACACCTGGAAATATCTACAGAGCCATCTGTATAACCATGGAAATATCTACTCCGCTATCTGTATAAACATGGAAATATCTACATCGCTATCTGTATTAACATGGAAATATCTGCACCGCTATCTGTATAAACATGGAAATATGTACATTGCTATCTGTATAAACATGGAAATATCTCCAGCGCTATCTGTATAAACATGGAAATATATAAAATGCTACCTGTGTAAACATGCAAATATCTACAAAGCTATCTGTGTAAAGATGGAAATATCTACACCGCAATCGGTGCAAATATGGAAATAATTACACCGCTATGTCTGTAAACATGGAAATATCTACACCGCTATCTGTATAAACATGGAAATATCTACACTGCCATCTATATAAACATGGAAATATCTACACAGTCATCTCTATATACATGGAAATATCTACACCGCCATCTGTATGAACATGGAAATATCTCCACCGCTATCTGTATAAACATGGAAATATCTCCACCGCTATCTGTATAAACATGGAAATATCTACACCGCTATGTGTAAAAACATGGAAATAACAACACCGCTATCTGTATAAACATGGAAATATCTACAGCGCTATCTGTATAAACATGGAAATATCTACACCGCTATCTGTATAAACATTGAAATATCTACACGGACATCTGCATAAACATGGAAATATCTACACCGCTATCTGTATAAATATGGAAATATCTACATCGCAATCTCTGTAAACCTGGAAATATCTACACCACTATCTGTATAAACATGGAAATATCTACACCGCTATCTCTATAAACATGGAAATATCTACAACGCAATCTGTATAAACATGGAAATATCTACACCACTATCTGTATAAACATGCAAATTCTACATCGCTATCTGTATAAACATAGAAATATCTCCACCGCTATCTGTATAAACATGGAAATATCTACACAGCTATCTGTGTAAACATGCAAATATCTACACAGCTACCTACGCAAACATAGAAATATCTACACCGATATGTGTGTTAAGTTGGAAATATCTACAGCACAATCTGTACAAAGATGGAAATATCTAGACCGCTATCTGTACAATTATGGAAATATCTACATCACTATCTCTATAAACATGGAAATATCTACCCCACTATCTGTATAAACATGGAAATATCTACATCACTATCTCTAGAAACATGGAAATATCTACACCGCCATCTATATAAAGTTGGAAATAACTACATCACCATCTGTAGAAACATGGAAATATCTACATCGCTCTCTGTATAAACATGGAAATATCTCCAACGCTATCTGTATAAATATGGAAGTATATTCACAGTCCTCTGTATAAACATGGAAATATCTACACCACCATCTGTATAAACATGGAAATATCTACACTGCCTTCTTTATAGACATGGAAATATGGACACAGCCCTCTGTATAAACGTGGCACTATCTACACCGCTGTCTGTATAAACATGGAAATATCTTCACCACTAACCCTGTAAACATGGAAATATCAACACCGTTCTCTGTATAAACATGGAAATATCTACACCGCTATCTGTATAAACATGGAAATAACTGCACCGCTATCATTATAAACATGGAAATACCTACACCGCTACCTCTATAAACATGGAAATATCTACACCACCATCTCTATAAACACGGAAATATCTACACCGCCATCTGCATAAACATGGAAATTTATAAACCGCCATGTGTGTAAACATGGAAATATCTACACAGGTATCTCTCTAAACATGGAAATATCTACAAAGCCATCTGTATAAACATGGAAATATCTATACCGCTTTCTGAATAAACATGGAAATATCTACTCCGCCATCTGCATAAACATAGAAATATCTACACCCCCATCTGTATAAGCATGGAAATATCTACACCGCCATCTATAAAAAGATGCAAATATCTACACCGCCATCTGTATAAACATGGAAATATCTCCACCGCTATCTGTATAAACATGGAAATATCTCTACCGCTACCTGTATAAACATGGAAATTTCTACAACGCTCTCTGTATAAACATGGAAATATCTACACCGCTAACTTTATTAACATGGAAATATCTACACTGCTATCTGTATAAACATGGAAATATCTGTATCTGTATCGGTATAAACATGGAAATATCTCCACAGCTATCTGTATAAACATGGAAATATCTACACAGCCATCTGTATAAACATGGAAATATCTACACTGCTATCTGAATATACATGGAAATATCTACAATGACACCTGAATAAACATGGAAATATCTACACTGAAATCTGTTTAAACAGGGAAATATCTACACTGCCATCTCTATGAACATGGAAATATCTACACCGCCATCTGTATGAACATGGAAATATCTACACCGCCATCTCTATAAACATGGAAATAACTACACCGCCATCTGTATGAAGTTGGAAATATCTACTACGCCGTCTGTATAAACATGGAATTCTCTACACCGCTATCTTTGTAAACATGGAAATATCTACACAGCCGTCTGTAGAAACATGCAAATATCTACACCGTTATCTGTATAAATATGGAAATATCTACACCGCTTTCTCTAGAAACATGGAAATATCTACTCCGCTATCTGTATAAACATGGAAATATCTACTCTGCTATCCCTGTAAATATTGAAATATCTACACTGCCTTCTGTATAAACATGGAAATATCTTCACAGTCATCTGTATAAATATGTAAATATCTACACCACCATCTGTATAAACTTGGAAATATGTACATTGCTATCTGTATAAACATGGAAATATATACACAGCCATCTGTATAAATGCAGCAATATCTACACCGCTATCTATATAAACATGGAAATATCTACACCGCTATCTATATAAACATGGAAATTTCCACACCGCCATCTCTATAAACAAGGAAATATCTACACTGCCATCTGTATAAACATGGAAATATGTACACAGCCATCTGTATAAACATAGCTATATCTACACTGCTATCTGTATAAGCATAGAAATACCTACACCGCTACCTGTAAACATGGAAATATCTACACCACTATCCCTGTAAACATGGAAATATCTACACCGTTGTCTGTATAAACATGGAAATACCTACACCGATAACTTTATAAACATGGAAATACCTACACCGCTATCACTATAAACATGAAAATAACTACACCGCTATCTCTATAAACATGGAAATATCTACACCGCCATCTCTATTAACATGGAAAGGCATACACGGCCATCTGCATAAACATGTAAATATCTACACTGCCATGTGAATAAACATGGAAATATCTACACTTCTATCTGTATAAACATGGAAATATCGACACCGCTATCTGTATAAACATGGAAATATCTACAATGCTATCTCTGTAAACATGTAAATATCTACACCGTTATATGTATAAAGATGGAAATATCTACCCCGCTATCTGTATAAAAATGGAAATATCTCCACAGCTATCTGTATAGACATGGAAATAGATTCACAGTCATCTGTATAAAAATGGAAATATCTACACCACCTTCTGTCTAAACATGGAAATATCTACAGTGCCATCTGTATAAACATCAAATATATTCACAGCCATCTGTATTAACGTAGCAATATTTACACCGCTATCTCTATAGACATGGAAATACCTACAATGCTATCTGTATAAACATGGAAATATCTACAACACTATCCCTGTAAACATGGAAATATCAACACCGTTATCTGTATAAAAATGGAAATATTTACACCGCTATCTTTATAAACATGGAAATATCTTCACTGCTATCTCTATAAACATAGAAATACCTAAACCGCTATCTCTATAAACATGGAAATATCTACACCGCCATCTCTATAAACATGGAAATATCTACACCATCATCTGCATAAACGTGGAAATATGTACACCGCCATGTGCATAAACATGGAAATATCTACACAGCTATCTCTATAAACATGGAAATATCTACACAGCCATCTGTATAAACATGGAAATATCTACACCACCATCTGAATAAACATGGAAATAACTACACCGCCATCTGCATAAACATGGAAATATCTACACTGCCATCTATATAAAGATGGAAATATCTACAGCGCTATCTGTATAAACATTGAAATATCTACATGGCTATCTGTATAAACATGTATATACCTCCACCGCTATCTGTATAAACATGGAAATATCTACACCGCTGTCTGTATAGACCTGGAAATAAATACACCACTATCTCTATAAACATGGAAATATCTACACCACCATATGCATAAACATCTAAGTATCTACACCGCCATCAGTATAAACATGGAAATACCTACACCGCCATCTGTATAAACACGGAAATATCGACACCGCCATCTGTATAATCATGGAAATATCCATACCGCTATCTTTATAAAAATGGAGATATCTACAACGCCATCTGTAAAAACATGGAAATACCTACAAAGTCATCTGTATAAACATGGAAATATCTACACCTCCACCACTATAAACATGGAAATATCTACACCATCATCTCTATAAACATGGAAATAACTACACAGCTATCTGTAAACATGGAAATGTGTACACCGCTATCTGTGTAAAGATGGAAATATCTACACCGCAATCAGCATAAACATCTAAATATCTACACCGCCATCTGTATAAACATGGAATTACCTACACCGCCAACTGTAGAAACATGGAAATATCAACACCGCCATCTGTATAATCATGGAAATATCCACACAGCTACCTGAATAAAAATGGAAATATCTACACCGCCATTTGTAAAAACATGGAAATATCTACATAGTCATCTCTAGAAACATGGAAATATCTACACCTCCATCAGTATAAACATGGAAATACCTACAATGCCATCTGTATAAACATGGAAATATCTACAGAGCCATCAGTATAAACATGGAAATATGTACACCACCATCTCTGTAAACATGGAAATAATTACACAGCTATCTTTATAAACATGGAAATATCTACACCGCTATCAGTATATACCTGGAAATTTCTACACAGCTATCTGTATAAACATGGAAATATCTACATCCCTATCTGTATAAACATGGAAATATCTCCACCGCTATCTGTATAAACATGGAAATATCTACATCGCTATCTGTATAAACATGGAAATATCTACACCGTTATCTGTATAAATATGGAAATATCTACACTACCATCTGTATAAACATGGAAAAATCTACACAGCCATCTCTATATACACGGAAATATCTACACCGCCATCTGTATAAACATGGAAATATCTCCATCGCTATCTGTATAAACACGGAAATATCTCCACGGCTATCTGTATAAACATGGAAATATCTACAGCACTATCTGTATAAATATGGAAATATCTAGATCATTATCTCTATAAACATGGAAATATCTACACCGCTATCTGTATAAAGATGGAAATATGTATACCACTATCTCTAGAAACATGGAAATATCTTCACCGCCATCTGTATAATGATGGAAATATCTACACCGCTATCTGTATAAACATGGAAATATCTACATCGCTATCTGTATAAACATGGAAATATGTACAATGCTATCTGTGTAAACATGCAAATATCTACACAGCTATCTGTGTAAAGATGGAAATATCTACACCGCTATCTGTGTAAAGATGGAAATAACTACCCCGCAATGTGTGCAAAGATGCAAATATCTACACCGCTATCTCTGTAAACATGGAAATATCTACAGCGCTATCTGTATACACATGTAAATATCTATACCGCCATCTCTATAAACAAGGAAATAACTGTACTGCCATCTGTATAAACATGGAAATATCTACACCGCCATCTGTATAAACATGGAAATATCTACACCGATATCTGTATAAATATGGAAATATCTACACCGCTATCTTTATAAACATGGAAGTATCTACAGCGCTATCTGTATAAACATGGAAAATCTACACCGCTATCTGTATATACATGGTAATATCTACACGGCCATCTGCATAAACATGGCAATATCTACACCGCTATCTGTATAAATATGGAAATATCTACATCGCTATCTCTATAAACATGGAAATATCCACACCACTCTCTGTATAAACATGGAAATATCTACACCGCAATCTCTATAAACACAGAAATATCTACACCGCCATCTTTATAAAAATGGAAATATCTACACCGTTATCTGTATAAACATGGAAATATCTACATCGCTATGTGTATAAACATGGAAATATCTCCTCCGCTATCTGTATAAACATGGAAATATATACAAAGCTATCTGTGTAAACATGCAAATATCTACACAGCTATCTGTGTAAAGATGGAAATATCTACACAGTAATCTTGGCAAAGATGGAAATATCTACACCGATATCTCTGTAAACATGGAAATGTCTACACCGCTATCTGTAAAAACATGGAAATATCTACACCGCTATCTGTATAAACTTGGAAATAACTACACCGCCATCTGTATAAACATGGAAATATCTACACCGTCATCTGAATAAACATGGAAATATCTAAACCGCTATCTGTACAAATATGGAAATATCTACACCGCTATCTGTATAAACCTGGAAATATCTACACCGCAATCTTTATAAACATGGAATTACCTTCACCGCTATCTGTATAAAAATGGAAAAATCTACACTGCGATCTGTATAAACATGGAAATATCTAAACAGCCATCTCTATATACATGGAAATATCTACACCGCCATCTGTTTAAACATGGAAATACCTCCACCGCTCTCTGTATAAACATGGAAATATCTCCACTGCTATCTGTATAAATATGGAAATATCTACACTGCTATTTGTAGAAACATAGAAATATCAACACCGTTGTCTGCATAAACATGGAAATATCTACTGCGCTATCTGTATAAACATGGAAATATCCACACCGCTATCTGAATAAACCTGGATATATCTACACGGCCTTCTGCATAAACATGGAAATATCTACACTGCTATCGGTACAAATATGGAAATATCAACATCGCAATCTCTATTAAGATGGAAATATCGACACCACTATCAGTATAAACATGGAAATATATACACCGCTATGTCTATAAACATGGAAATATCTACAACGCCATCTGTATAAACATGGAAATATCAACACCGCTATCTGTATAAACATGGAAATATCTACATCGCTATCTGTATAAACATAGAAATATCTCCACCACTATCTGTATAAACATGGAAATATTTACACCGCTATCTGTGTAAACATGCAAATATCTACATAGCTATCTATGTAAACAAGGAAATATCTACACCGATATGTGTGTAAAGGTGGAAATATCTACACCGCAATCTGTGCAAAGATGGAAATATCTACACCGCTATCTGTATAAATATGGAAATATCTACATCACTATCTCTATAAACATGGAAATATCTACACCACTATCTGTATAAACATGGAAATATCTACACCACTATCTGTATAAACATGGAAATATCTACACCGCCATTTGCATAAACATCTAAATATCTACAGCGCCATCTGTATAAACATGGAAATAACTGCACCGCCATCTGTATAAACATGGAAATATCAACACCGCCATTTGTATAATGATGGAATTAGCCACACCGCTATCTGTATAAAAATGGAAATATCTACACCGCCATCTGTAGAAACATGGAAATATCTACACAGTCATCTGTATAAACATGGAAATACCTACACATCCATCAGTGTATACATTTAAATATCTACAATGCCTTCTGTATACACACGGAAATATCTACAGAGCCATCAGTATAAACATTGAAATATCTCCACCGCCATCTCTATAAACATGGAAATACCTACACAGCTATCTGTATAAACATGGAAATATCTGCACCGCTATCTGTATAAACATGGAAATATCTACACCGCTATCTGTATAAACATGGAAATATCTACATTGCTATCTGCATAAACATGGAAATATCTCCACTGCTATCTGTGTAAACATGGAAATATCTACAACGATATCTGTGTAAACAGGCAAATATATACACACCTATCTGTAAACATGGAAATGTCTACACGGCTATCTGTGTAAAGATGGAAATATGTACACCGCAATCTCCATAAAGATCTAAATATCGACACTGCCATTTGTATAAACATGGAAATACCTACACCGCCATCTGTAGAAACATGGAAATATCAACAACACCATCTGTATAATCATGGAAACATCCACTCCGCTATCTGAATAAAAATGGAAATATCTACACCGCCATCTGTAAAAACATGGAAATATCTACACAGTCATCTGTATAAACATGGAAATATCTACACCTCCATCAGTATAAACATGGAAATGTGTACAATGCCATCTGTGTACACATGGAAATATCTACGGAGCCATCTGTATAAACATGGGAATAACTACTCCGCTATGTGTATAAACATGGAAATATCTACATCGCTATCTGTATTAACATGGAAATATGTCCACTGCTATCTGTTTAAACATGGAAATATCTACAATGCTAACTGTGTAAGCATGCAAATATCTACACAGCTATCTGTGTAAAGTTGGAAATATCTACACTGCAATCGGTGCAAAGATGGAAATATCTACACCGCTATCTCTGTAAACATGGAAATATCTACACCGCTATCTGTATAAGCATGGAAATACCTACACCGCCATCTGTATAAACATGGAAATAACTACACCGCCATCTGTATAAGCATGGAAATATCTGCATCGCCATCTGTATAAACATGGAAATATCTACACTGCTATCTGTTCAAATATGGAAATATCTACACCGCTATGTGTATAAACATGGAAAATCTACACCACTATCTGTAGAAACATGGAAATATCTACACGGCCATCTGCATAAACATGGAAATATCTACACCGATATCTGTATAAATATGGAAATATCTACATCGCTATCTCTATAAACATGGAAATATTCACACCACTATCTGTATAAACATGGAAATAACTACACCGCTATCTCTTTAAACGTAGAAATATCTACACCGCCATCTGCATAAACACGGAAACATCTACACCGCTATCTGTATAAACATGGAAATATGTACATCGCTATCTGTATAAACATGGAAATATCTACACCGCTATCTGTATAAACATGGAAATATCTACACGGCCGTCTGCATAAACATGAAAATATCTACACTGCTATCGGTACAAATATGGAAATATCTACATCGAAATCTCTATAAACATGGAAATATCTACACCACTATCAGTATAATCATGGAAATATATACACCGCTGTCTCTATAAACATGGAAATATCTACAACGCCATCTGTATAAACATGGAAATATCAACACCGCTATCTGTATAAACATGGAAATATCTACATCGCTATCTGTATAAACATAGAAATATCTCCACCGCTATCTGTATAAACATGGAATTATCTACACCGCTATCTGTGTAAACATGCAAATATCTACATAGCTATCTATGTAAACAAGGAAATATCTACACCGATATGTGTGTAAAGATGGAAATATCTACACCGCAATCTGTGCAAAGATGGAAATATCTACACCGCTATCTGTATAAATATGGAAATATCTACATCACTATCTATATAAACATGGAAATATCTACACCACAATCTATATAAACATGGAAATATCTACACCACTATCTCTAGAAACATGGAAATATCTACACCACCATCTGTATAAACTTGGAAGTAACTACATCGCCGTCTGTATAAAGATGGAAATATCTTCACCGCTATCTGTATAAACATGGAAATATCTACATCGCTATCTTTATAAACATGGAAATATCTACACTGCTATCTGTATAAACATGGAAATATCTACACTACCATCTGTATAAACATGGAAATATCTACACAGCCATCTCTATATACATGGAAATATCTACACCACTATCTGTATAAACATGGAAATATCTACATTGCTATCTGCATAAACATGGAAATATCTACAACTTTATCTACATAAACATGCAAATGTCTACACAGCTATCTGTAAACATGGAAATGTTTACACGGCTATCTGTGTAAAGATGGAAATATGTACACCGCAATCTGCATAAAGATCTAAATATCGACACTGCCATTTGTATAAACAGGGAAATACCTACACCGCCATCTGTAGAAACATGGAAATATCAACACCACCATCTGTATAATCATGGAAATATCCACACCGCTATCTGAAGAAAAATGGAAATATCTACACCGCCATCTGTAAAAACATGGAAATATCTACAAAGTCATCTGCATAAACATGGAAATACCTACACCTCCATCAGTGTAAACATGGAAATGTCTACAATGCCATCTGTGTTAACATGGAAATATCGGCAGAGCCATCTGTAAAACATGGAAATACCTACTCCGCTATCTGTATAAACATGGAAATATCTACCTCGCTATCTGTATTAACATGGAAATATCTCCACCGCTATCTGTATAAACATGTAAATATCTACAATGCTATCTGTGTAAACATGGAAATATCTGCACAGCAATCTGTGTAAAGTTGGATATATCTACACTGCAATCGGTGCAAAGATGGAAATATATACACAGCTATCTCTGTAAACATGGAAATAACTACACCGCTATCTGTATAAGCATGGAAATATCTACACCGCCATCTGTATAAACATGGAAATAACTATACCGCCATCAGTATAAACATGGAAATATCTGCACCGCCATCTGTATAAACATGGAAATATCTACAATGCTATCTGTACAAATATGGAAATATCTACACCGCTATCTGTATAAACATGGAAAATCTACACCACTATCTGTAGAAACATGGAAATATCTACACGGCCATCTGCATAAACATGGAAATATCTACACCGATATCTGTATAAATATGGAAATATCTACATCGCTGTCACTATAAACATGGAAATATCCACACCACTATCTGTATAAACATGGAAATAACTACACCGCTATCTCTTTAAACATAGAAATATCTACACCACCATCTGTATAAACATGGAAATATCTACACCGCTATCTGTATAAACATGGAAATATATACATCGCTATCTGTATAAACATGGAAATATCTCCAGCGCTATCTGTATAAACATGGAAATATACAAAATGCTACCTGTGTAAACATGCAAATATTTACAAAGCTATCGGTGTAAAGATGGAAATTTCTACACCGCAATCGGTGCAAATATGGAAATATTTACACCGCTATCTCTGTAAACATGGAAATATCTACAACGCTATCTGTATAAACATGGAAATATCTACACCGCCATCTTTATAAACTTGGAAATATCTACACCGCTATCTGTACAAATATGCAAATATCTACAACGCTATCTGTATAAATATGGAAATATCTACACCGCTATCTGTATAAACATGGAACTACCTGCAACGCTATCTGTATAAACATGGAAATATCTACACTGCCATCTGTATAAACATGGAAATACCTTCACAGACATCTCTATATACATGGAAATATCTACACCGCCATCTGTATAAACATGGAAATATCTCCACCGCTATCTGTATAAACATGGAAATATCTACACCGGTATCTGTAAAAACATGGAAATAACAACACCGCTATCTGTATAAACATGGAAATATCTACAGCGCTATCTGTATAAACATGGAAATATCTACACCGCTATCTGTGTAAACATGGAAATATCTACACTGCTATTTGCATAAACATGGAAATATCTACACCGCCATCTGCATAAACATGGAAATATCTACACCGCTATCTGTATAAACATGGAAATATCTACACCGCTATCTCTATAAACATGGAAATATCTACAATGCAATCTGTATAAACATGGAAATATCTACACCACTATCTGTATAAACATGCAAATATCTATATCGCTATCTGTATAAACATGGAAATATCTACACCACTATCTGTATAAACGTGGAAATATCTACATCGGTAACTGTGTAAACATGCAAATATCTACACAGCTATCTGCGTAAACATGGAAATATCTACACCGATATCTGTGTAAAGATGGGAATATCTACACCGCAATCTGTGCGAAGATGAAAATATCTACACCGCTATCTGTACAAATATGGAAATATCTACATCGCAGTCTCTATAAACATGGAAATATCTACACAACCATCAGTATAAACATGGAAATATCAACACAGCTATCTGTATAAACTTGGAAATATCTACATCGCTATCTGTATTAACATAGAAATATCTTCACCGCTATCTGTATAAACATGGATATATCTACAATGCTATCTATGTAAACAGAGAAATATCTACACCGATATGTGTGTTAAGTTGGAAATATCTACACCGCAATCTGTGCAAAGATGGAAATACCTACACCGCTATCTGTATAATTATGGAAATATCTACATCACTATCTCTATAAACATGGAAATACCTAAACCGCTATCTCTATAAACACGGAAATATCTACACCGCCATCTCTATAAACATGGAAATATCTACAACGCAATCTGTATAAACATGGAAATATCTACACCACTATCTGTATAAACATGCAAATTCTACATCGCTATCTGTATAAACATAGAAATATCTCCACCGCTATCTGTATAAACATGGAAATATATACACAGCTATCTATGTAAACATGCAAATATCTACACAGCTACCTACGTAAACATAGAAATATCTACACCGATATGTGTGTTAAGTTGGAAATATCTACAGCACAATCTGTGCAAAGATGGAAATATCTAGACCGCTATCTGTACAATTATGGAAATATCTACATCACTATCTCTATAAACATGGAAATATCTACCCCACTATCTGTATAAACATGGAAATATCTACATCACTATCTCTAGAAACATGGAAATATGTACACCACCATCTATATAAACTTGGAAATAACTACATCACCATCTGTAGAAACATGGAAATATCTACATCGCTCTCTGTATAAACATGGAAAAATCTACACCGCTATCTGTATAAACATGGAAATATCTCCACCGATATCTGTATAAACATGGAAATACATACAATGCTATTTGTGTAAAGATGGATATATCTACACCGCGATCGTTGCAAAGATGGAAATATCTACACCGCTATCTCTGTAAACATCGAAATATCTACACCGCTATCTGTATAAACTAGGAAATAACTACACCGCCATCTGTATAAATATGGAAATACCTACACCGCTATGTGTATAAACATGGAAATATCTACACTGCCATCTGTATCAACATGGAAATATCTAGAAAGCCATCTCTACAAACATGGAAATATCTACACCGTCATCTGTATAAACATGGAAATGTCTCCACCGCTATGTGTATAAACATGGAAATATCTCCACCGCTACCTGTATAAACATGGAAATATCTACACCGCTATTTGTTGAAACATGGAAATATCAACAACGCTATCTGTTTAAACATGGAAATATCTACAGCACTATCTGTATAAACATGGAAATATCTACACGGCAATCTGCATAAACATGGAAATATCTACACCGCTATCTCTATAAATATGGTAATATCTACATCGCTATCTCTATAAACATGGAAACATCCACAGCAATATCTGTATAAACATGGAAATATCTACACCGCAATCTCTATAAACATAGAAATATCTACAACGCCATCTGTACAAACATGGAAATCTCTACACCGCTATCTGTATATACATTGAAATATCTATATCGCTATGTGTATAAACATGGAAATATCTCCACCAGTATCTGTATCAACATGGAAATATCTACACCGCAATCAGAAAAATCATGGAAATATCAACACCGCTATCTGTATAAACAAGGAAATATCTACAGCGCTATCTCTATAAACATGGAAATAACTACACCGCCATCTGCATAAACATCTAAATATCTACACCTCCATCTGTATAAACATGGAAATATCCACACCGCTATCTGTATAAAAATGGAAATATCTACACCACCATCTGTATAAACATGGAAATATCAACAGAGCCATCAGTATAAACATGGAAATATCTACACCGCCATCTCGGTAATAATGGAAATAATTACACAGCTATCTTTATAAACATGGAAATATCTACACCGCTATCAGTATAAACACGGAAATATCTACACAGCTATCTGTATAAACATGGAAATATCTCCACCGCTATGTGTATAAAATTGGAAATATCTACAACGCTGTCTGTGTAACCATGCAAATATCTACACAGCTATCTGTAAACATGGAAATATCTATGCCACTATATGTGTAAAGATGGAAATATCTACACCGCTATCTGTATAAACATGAAAATATCTACATCGCTATCTGTATAAACATGGAAATATCTCCAGCGCTATCTGTATAAACATGGAAAATCTACACCGCTATCTGTATAAACATGGAAATATCTACAAGGCCATGTGCATAAACAAGGAAATATCTAAACCGCTATCTGTATAAATATGGAAATATCTACATCGCAATCTGTATAAACATGGAAATATCTACACCACTATCTGCATAAACATGGAAATATCTACACCGCTATCTCTATAAACATGGAAATAACTACAACGACATCTGTATAAACATGGAAATATCTACACCGCTATCTGTATAAACATGGAAATATCTACATCGCTATCTGTATAAACAAGGAAATATCTCCACCGCTATCTGTATAAACATGGAAATATCTACAACGCTGTCTGTGTAAACATGCAAATATCAACAGAGCTATCTGGGTTAACATGGAAATATCTACACCGATATCTGTGTAAAGATGGAAATATCTGCACGGCAATCTGGGCAAAGATGGAAATATCTACACCGCTATATGTATAAATATGGAAATATCTACATCACTATCTCTAGAAACATGGAAATATCTACACCACTATCTGTATAAACTTGGAAATATCTGCACCACTATCTCTGGAAACATTGAAATATCTACACCGACGTCTGTTTAAACATGGAAGTTTCTACACCGCTATCTGTATAAACATGGAAATATCTACATGGATATCTGTATAAACATGGAAATATCTCCACCGCTATCTGTATAAACATGGAAATATCTACATCGCTATCTTTATAAACATGGAAATATCTACACCGCTATCTGTGTAAACATGGAAATATCTACACTACCATCTGTATAAACATGGAAATATCTACACAGCCATCTCTGTATACATGGAAATATCTACACCGCCATCTGTATAAACATGGAAATATCTCCACCGCTATCTGTATAAACACGGAAATATCTCCAGCGCTATCTGTATAAACCTGGAAATAACTACACAGCTATCTGTATAAATATGGAAATATCTACATCACTATCTCCATAAACATGGAAATGTCTACACCGCTATCTGTATAAACATGGAAATATGTACACCATTATCTCTAGAATAATGGAAATATCTACTCCGCCATCTGTATAAAAATGGAAATATCTACACCGCTATCTATATAAACATGGAAATATTTACATCGCTATCTGTAAAAACATGGAAATATCTACACAGTCATCTGTAGAAACATGGAAATATCTACACCTCCATCAGTATAAACATGAAATATCTACAATGCCATGTGTATAGACATGGAAATATCTACAGAGCCATCAGTATAAACATGGAAATATCTACACGGCCATCTCTGTAAACGTGGAAATAATTACACAGCTATCTTTATAAACATGGAAATATCTACACCACTATCATTATAAACATGGAAATATCTACACAGCTATCTGTATAAACATGGAAATATCTACATCGCTATCTGCATAAACATGGAAATATCTCCACCGCTATCTGTATAAAATTGGAAATATCTACAACGCTATCTGTGTAAACATGCAAATATCTACACAGCTATCTGTAAACATGGAAATATCTACACTGCTATCTGTGTAAAGATGGAAATATCTACACCAATATCTGTATAAACATGGAAATATCTACACTGCTATCTGTATAAATATGGAAATATCTACATCGCAATCTCTATAAACATGGAAATACCTACACCACTATCTGTATAAACATGGAAATATATACACTGCTATCTCTATAAACATGGAAATATCTACAACGCCATCTGTATAAACATGGAAATATCTACACCGCTATCTGTATAAACATGGAAATATCTACATCGCTATCTGTATAAACATGGAAATATCTCCACCGATATCTGTATAAACATGGAAATATCTACAACGCTATCTGTGTAAACATGCAAATATCTACACAGCTATCTGGTAAACATGGAAATATCTACACCGATATCTGTGTAATGATGGAAAACTCTACACCGCAATCTGGGAAAGATGGAAATATCTACACCGCTATATGTATAAATATTTAAATATCTACATCACTATCTCTATAAACATGGAAATATCTACACCGTGATCTGTATAAACTTGGAGATATCTACACCACTATCTCTAGAAACATGGAAATATCTACATCGCCGTATGTATAAACATGGAAATATCTACATCGCTATCTGTATAAACATGGAAATTTCTCCACCGCTATCTGTATAAACATGGAAATATCTACACCGCTATCTGTTTAAACATGGAAATATCGACACCGCAATCTCTATAGACATAGAAATATCTACACCGCCATCTGTATAAACATGCAAATATCTACACCGCTATCTGTATAAAGATGGAAAAATGTACATCGCTATGTGTATAAACATGGAAATGTCTCCACCGATATCTGTATAAACATGGAAATATATACAATGCTATCTGTGTAAACATCCAAATATCTACACAGCTATCTGTGTAAAGATGGAAATAACTACACCGCAATTGTTGCAAAGATGGAAATATCTACACCGCTATCTGTGTAAACATGGAAATATCTACACCGCTCTTTATATAAACTTGGAAATAACTACACCGCCATCTGTATAAACCTGGAAATATCTACACCGCCATCTGCATAGACATGGAACTACCTACAACGCTACCTGTATAAACATGGAAATATCTACACTGCCATCTGTATAAACATGGAAATATCTAAAAAGCCATCTCTATATGCATGGAAATATCTACACCGCCATCTGTATAAACATGGAAATGTCTCCACCACTATGTGTATAAACATGGAAATATCTCCACAGCTATCTGTATAAACATGGAAATATCTACACCGCTATCTGTATAAACATGGAAATATCTACACTGCCATTTGTATAAACATGGAAATATCTACACAGCCATCTCTATATACATGGAAATATCTACAACGCCATCTGTATAAACATGGAAATATCTCCATCACTATCTGTGTAAACATGGAAATATCTACACTAACATCTGTATAAACATGGAAATATCCACACCACTATCTGTATAAACATGGAAATATCTACATCGCTATCTGTATAAACATGGAAATATCTCCACCGCTATCTGTATAAACATGGAAATATCTACAATGCTATCTGTGTAAACATGCAAATCTCTAAACAGCTATCAGTGTAAACATGGAAATATCTATACCGATATCTGTGTAAAGATGTAAATTTCTACACCGCAATCTGTGCAAAGATGGAAATATCTACACCACTATCTGTATAAATATGGAAATATCTACATCGCTATCTCTATAAACATGGAAATACCTTCACCGCGATCTGTATAAACGTGGAAATATCTTCACCGCTATCTTTATAAACATGGAAATATCTACACCGCCATCTGTATAAACATGGAAATATCTACACCGCTATCTGTATAAACATGGAAATATCTACATCGCTATCTGTATAAACATGAAAATATCTCCACCGCTATCTGTATAAACATGAAAATATCTACAATGCTATCTGTGTAAACATGCAAATATGTACGCAGCTATCTGTGTAAATATGGAAATATCTACACAGCTATCTTTGTAAAGATGGAAATATCGACACCGCAATCTGTGCAAAATGGAATTATCTACACCGCTATTTCTGTAAACATGGAAATATCTCAACCGCTATCTGTATAACCGTGGAAACGTCTAAACCGCCATATGTATAAACATGGAAATAACTACAACGCCATCTGTATAAACATGGAAATATCTACACCGCCATCTGTATAAACATGGCAATATGTGCACTGCTATCTGTATAAACATGGAACTATCTACACTGCCATCTGTATAAACATGGAAATAAATACACAGCCATCTCTATATACATGGAAATATCTATACCGCCATCTGTATAAACATGGAACTATCTCCACCGCTATCTGTATAAACATGGAAATATCAACACCGCTATCTGTATAAAGTTGGAAATATCTACAGTGCTATCTGTATAAACATTAAAATATCTACACCGCTATCTGTATAAACATGGAATTATCTACACCGCTCTCTGTATAAACATTGAAATATCTACATCGCTATCTGCATAAATATGGAAATATTTACAACGCTATCTGTGTAAACATGCAAATATCTACACAGCTATCTGTAAACATGGAAATATCTACTCCTCAATATGTGTAAAGATGGAAATATCTACACCGCAATCTGTGCAAAGATGGAAATATCTACACCGCTATCTGTGTAAACATGGAAATATCTACACCACTATCTGCATAAACATGGAGATATCTACACTGCTATGTCTATATACATGGAAATATTTATATCGTCATCTGTATAAACATCGATATATCTACAACGCTATCTGTATAAACATGGAAATATCTCCACAGCTATCTGTATAAACATAGAAATATCTACACCGCTATCTGTATTAACATGGAAATATCTTCACTGCCATCTGTATAAACATGGAAATATCTATGAAGCCATCTGTATATACATGGAAATATCTACACCGCAATCGGTATAAACATGGGAATATCTCCACCGCTCTCTGTATAAACATGGAACTATCTCCACAGCTATTTGTATAAACTTGGAAATATCTACACCACTATGTGTAAAAACATGGAAATATCACAACCGCTATCTGTATAAACATGGAAATATCTACAGCGCTATCTGTATAAACATGGAAATATCTTCATCGCTATCTGTAAAACATGGAAATATCTCCGCTGCTGTCTTTATAAACATGGAAATATCTACACCGCTATCTGTATAATTCTGGAAATAATTACACAGATATCTCTTTAAAAACATGGAAATATCTACACCGCCATCTGCATAAACATCTAAATATCCACACCGCCATCTCTAAAAACATGGAAATACATACACCGCCATATGTATAAACATGGAAATATCAACACCACCATCTGTATAATCGTGGAAATATGCACACCACTATCTGTATAAAAATGGAAATATCTACACCGCTGTCTGTATATAAATGGAAATATCTACACCGCCATCTGTAAAAACATGGAAATATCTACACAGTGATCTGTTGAAACAAGGAAATATCTACACCTCCATCAGTATATACCTAGAAATATCTACAATGCCATCTCTATAAACATGGAAATATCTACAGAGCCATCAGTGTAAACATGGAATTATCTACACTGCCATCTCTACAAACATGGAAACCATTACACAGCTATCTATATAAACTTGGAAATATCGACACCGCTATCTGTATAAACATGGAAATATCTACACCGCTATCTGTATAAACATGGAAAATCTACACCGCTATCTGTATAAACATGGAAATATCTTCACGGCCATCTGCATATACATGCAAATATCTAGACCGATATCTGTATAAATATGGAAATATCTATATCGCTATCTCTATAAGCATGGAAATATCTACACCACTATCTAAATAAACATGGAAATATCTACACCGCTATCTCTATAAACATGGAAATATCTACAACGCCATCTGTATAAACATGGAAATATCTACACCGCTATCTGTATAAACATGTAAATATCTACATCGCTATCTGTACAAACCTGGAAATATCTCCACCGCTATCTGCATAAACATGGAAATATCTACAAAGCTATCTGTGTAAACATGCAAATATCTACACAGCTATCTGTATAAACATGGAAATATCTACACCGATATCTGTGTAAAGATGGAAATATCCACACCGCAGTCTGTGCAAAGATGGAAATATCTACACAGCTATCTGTAAAAACATGGAAATAACTACATCGCTATCTGTATAAACATGTAAATATCTCCACCGCTATCTGTATATACTTGGAAATATATACAATGCTATCTGTGTAAACATGCAAATATCTGCACAGCTATCTGTGTAAAGATGGAAATATGTACACCGCTCTCTGTGTAAAGATGGAAATATCTACAACGCAATCTGTGCAAAGATGGAAATATCTACAACGCTATCTCTGTAAACATGGAAATATCTGCACCGCTATCGGTATAAATGTGGCAATACCCACACCGCTATCTGTATAAACATGGAAAACCTACACCGCTATTTGTATAAACATGGAAATATGAACACCGTTATCTGTATAAACATAGAAATTTCAACATCGCTATCTGTATAAACATGGAAATATCTACATCGCTATCTGTATAAAAATGGAAATATCTACACCGCCATTTGTAAAAACATGGAAATATCTATACAGTCATCTGTATAAACATGGAAATATCTTCACCTCCATGAGTATAAAGATGGAAATATCTACAATGCCATCTGTATACACATGGAAATATCTACAGAGCCGTCAGTATAAACATGGAAATATCTATACCGCCATCTCTATAAACCTAAAAATACCTACACAGCTATCTGTATAAAAATGGAAATATCTACACAGCTATCTGTATAAACATGGAAATATCTACACCGCTATCTGTATAAACATGGAATTATATACATTGCTATCTGCATAAACAAGGAAATATCTCCACTGCTATCTGTATAAACATGGAAATATCTACAATGCTATCTGTGTAAACATGCAAATATCTACACAGCTATCTGTAAACATGGAAATGTCTACACCCCTATCTGTGTAAAGATGGAAATATCTACACCCCAATCTGTGCAAAGATGGAAATATGTACACCGCTATCTGTGTAAGCATGGAAATATGTAAACCGCTGTCTGTATGAACATGGAAAATCTACACCGCTATCTGTATAAACAGGGAAATATCTACACGGCCATCTGCATAAACTTGGAAATATCTACACCGCTATCTGTATAAATATGGAAATATCTACATCACAACCTCTATAAACATGGAAATATCTACACCACTATCTGTATAAACATGGAAATATCTACACCGCTATGTCTATAAACATGGAAATATCTATACCGCAATCTGTATAAACATGGAAATATCTACACCGCTATCTGTAAACATGGAAATATCTACATCGCTATCTGTATAAACATGGAAATATCTCCACCACTCTCTGTATAATCATGGAAATATCTATACCGCTATCTTTATAAACATGGAAATATCTCCACTGCCATCTGTATAAACATGGAAAAATCTACACAGCCGTCTCTATATATATGGAAATATCTACACCGCCACCTGTAAACATGGAAATATCTCCACCGCTATCTGTATAAACATGGAAATATCTACACCGCTATCTGTATAAACATGGAAATATCTACACCGCTATCTGTATAAAGATGGAAATATCAACACCGTTATCTGTGTAAACATGGAAATATCTACATTGCCATTTGCATAAAAATCTAAATATATACATAGCCATCTCTATAAACATGGAAATACCTACACCGCCATCAGTATGAACATGGAAATATAAACACCGCCATATGTATAATCATGGAAATATCTACACTGCTATCTGTATTAAAATGGAAATATGGACACGGCCATCTGTAAAAACATGGAAAGAACTACACAGTCATCTGTATACACATGGAAATATCTACAGAGACATCAGTATACACATGGAAATATCTACACCGCCATCTCTATAAACATGGAAATACCTACACAGTCATCTGTATACACATGGAAATATCTACAGAGACATCAGTATACACATGGAAATATCTACACCGCCATCTCTATAAACATGGAAATACCTGCAGAGCTATGAGTATAAACATGTAAATGTCTACACCGCTATCTCTATAAACATGGAGATATCTACACCGCTATATGTATAAACATGGAAATATCTACATTGCTATCTGAATAAACATGGAAATATCTCCACGGCTATCTGTATAAACATGGAAATACCTACAACGCTATCTGTGTAAACATGCAAATATATACAAAGGTATCTGTAAACATGGAAATATCTACACCGCTATCTGTGTAAAGATTCGACTATCTACACCGCAATCTGTGCAAAGATGGAAATATCTACACCGCTATCTGTGTAAACATGGAAATATCTGCACCGCTATCTGTATAAACATGGAAAATCTACACTGCTATCTGTATAAACATGGAAATATCTACACGGCCATCTGCATAAACATGGAAATATCTACACCGCTATCTGTATTAATATGGAAATAACTACATAGCTATCTCTATAAACATGGAAATATCTACACCACTGTCTGTATAAACATAGAAATATCTACACCGCTCTCTGTATAAACATGGAAATATCCACACCGCCATCTGTATAAACATGGAAATATCTACAATGCTATCTGTGTAAACTTGCAACTAACTACACAGCTGTGTGTGTAAAGATGGAAATATCTAAACCGCTATCTGTGTTAAGATAGAAATACCTACACGGCAATCTGTGCAAAGATGGAAATATCTACACCGCTATCTCTGTTAACATGGAATTATCTACACCGCTATCGTATAAACACGGAAATATCTACACCGCCATCTGTATAAACAATGAGATATCTACAACGCTATCTGTGTAAACATGCAAATATCTACACAGCTATCAGTAAACATGGAAATGGCTACACCGCTATCTGTGTAAAGATGGAAATATCTACACTGCAATCTGTGCAAAGATGGAAATATCTACACCGCTATCTGTGTAAACATGGAAATATCTACTCCGCTGTCTGTATAAACATGGAAAATCTACACCGCTATCTGTATAAACAGGGAAATATCTACACAGCCATCTGCATAAACTTGGAAATATCTACACCGCTATCTGTATAAATATGGAAATATCTACATTGCTATCTCTATAAACATAGAAATATCTACACCACTATCTGTATAAACATGGAAATATCTACACCGCTATGTCTATAAACATGGAAATATCTACACAGTCATCTGTATAAACATAAAAATATCTCCACAGCTATCAGTATGAACATGGAAATATCTCCACCGATATCTGTATAAACATGGAAATATCAACAGCACTATCTGTATAAACACAGAAATATCTACAGCGCTATCTGTATAAATATGGAAATATCTACATCGCTATCTCTATAAACATGGAAATATTTCCAGCGCTATCTGTATATATATGGAAATATCTACATCGCTATCTCTATAAACATGGAAATATTTCCACCGCTATCTGTATAAACATGGAAATATCTACACCGTTATCTGTATAAGCCTGGAAATAACTACACCGCTATCTCAACAAACATGGAAATATCTACACCGCCGTCTGCATAAACATCTAAATATCTACAAAGCCATCTGTATAAACACGGAAATACCTACACCGCCCTCTGAATAAACATGGAAATATCCACACCACTATCTGTATAAACATGGAAATATCTACACCGCAATCTCTATAAACACAGAAATATCTACACCGCCATCTGTATAAACATGGAAATATCTACAGTGCCATCTGTATACACATGGAAATATCTACAGAGCCATCTGTATAACCATGGAAATATCTACTCCGCTATCTGTATAAACATGGAAATATCTACATCGCTATCTGTATTAACATGGAAATATCTCCACCGCTATCTGTATAAACATGGAAATATCTACACTGCCATCTGTATAAACATGGAAATATTTACACAGCCATCTCTTTATACATGGGAATATCTACACCGCAATCTGTATAAACATGGAAATATCTATATCGGTATCGGTATAAACATGGAAATATCTACAACGCTATCTGCATGAACATGGAAAGATCTACACCGCCATCTGTATATACATGGAAATATCTAAACCACCATCTGTATAAACATGGAAATATCTACACTGCTATCTGTATAAATAAGGAAATATCTACAACTCTGTCTCTATAAACATGGAAATATCTACAACACTATCTGTTTAAACATGGAAATATCTACACCACTATGGAAATATCTACACCGCCATCTGTATAAACATGGAAATATCTACACAGTCATCTGTATAAACATGGAAATAGCTATACCATCATCTGTATAAACATGGAAATAACTTCACCGCCATCTGTGTAAGCATGGAAATATCTACACAGCCATCTCTATAAACATGGAAATATCTACACCACCATCTGTATAAACATGGAAATATCTACACCGCCATCTGTATAAATATGGAAATACCTTCACAGATATCTTTAAAAACATGGAAATATCTACACAGCCATCTGTATAAACATGGAAATATCTACACCGCTATGTCTATAAACATGGAAATATCTACAAGGTCATCTGTATAAACATAAAAATATCTCCACAGCTATCTGTATAAACATGGAAATATCTCCACCACTATCTGTATAAACATGGAAATATCAACAGCACTATCTGTATAAACACGGAAATATCTACAGCGCTATCCCTATAAATATGGAAATATCTACATCGCTATCTCTATAAACATGGAAATATTTCCACCGCTATCTGTATAAATATGGAAATATCTACACCGTTTTCTGTATAAACCTGGAAATATCTACACCGCTATCTCAACAAACATGGAAATAACTACACCGCCGTCTGCATAAACATCTAAATATCTACAAAGCCATCTGTATAACCATGGAAATACCTACACCGCCCTCTGAATAAACATGGAAATATCAACATTGCCATCAGTATAGTCATGGAAATATCTACACCGCTATCTGTATAAACATGGAACTCCCTACACCGCTATCTGTATAAACATGGAAATATCTACACTGCCATCTGTATAAACATGGAAATATCTGCACAGCCATCTCTATATCCATGGAAATATCTACACCGCCATTTGAATAAACATGGAAATATCTCCACCGCTATCTTTATAAACATGGAAATATCCACACCACAATCTGTATAAACATGGAAATATCTACACCGCAATCTCTATAAACACAGAAATATCTACACCGCCATTTGTATAAACATGGAAATATCTACAGTGCCATGTGCATACACGTGGAAATATCTACAGAGCCATCTGTATAACCATGGAAATATCTACTCCGCTATCTGTATAAACATGGAAATATGTACATCGCTATCTGTATTAACATGGAAATATCTCCACCGCTATCTGTATAAACATGGAAATATCTACACTGCCATCTGTATAAACATGGAAACATCTACACAGCCATCCTTTATACATGGAAATATCTACACCGCAATCTGTATAAACATGGAAAAATCTACAGCGCTATCTGTAAAAACATGGAAATATCTCCACCGCTATCTGTATAAACATGGAAATATCTACACCGCTATCTGTATAAACATGGAATTATCTACAGCGCTATCTCTATAAACATGGAAATATCTACACGGTCATCTGCATAAACATCTAAATATCTACACGGCCATCTGTATAAACATGGAAATACCTACAACGGTATGTATATAAACATGGAAATATCAACACCGCCTTCTGTATAATCATGGAAATATCCACACCGCTATCTGTATAAAAATGGAAATATCTACACCGCCATCTGTAAAAACATGGAAACATCTACATAGTCATCTCTAGAAACATGGAAATATCTACACCTCCATCAGTGTAAACATGGAAATCTCTACAATGCCACCTGTATAAATATGGAAATATCTACAGAGCCATCAGTATAAACATGGAAATATCTACACCGCCATCTCTGTAAACATGGAAATAATTACACAGCTATCTTTATAAAGCTGGAAATATCTACACTGCTATCAGTATAAACATGGAAATATCTACACAGCTATCTGTATAAACATGGAAATATCTACATCGCTATCTGCATAAATATGGAAATATCTCCACCGCTATCTGTATAAAATTGGAAATATCTGCAACGCTATCTGTGAAAACATGAAAATATCTACACAGCTATCTGTAAACATTGAAATATCTACACCGCCATCTGTTTAAACATAGAAATATCAACACTGCCGTCTGCATCAACATGCAATTATATACAACACTATCTGTATTAACTTGGAAATATCTACACCGCCATCTCTATAAACGTGGAAATATCTCCACTGCTAGCTGAATAAACAAGGAAATATCTACACCGCTATCTGTGTAAAGTTGGAAATATCTACACTGCTATCTTTGTAAACATGGAAATATCTACCCCGCTATCTGTATAAACATGGAAATATCTCCACCGCTATCTGTATAAACATGGAAATATCCACACTGCCATCTGTATAAACATGGAAACATCTACACAGCCATCTCTTTATACATGGAAATATCTACACCGCAATCTGTATAAACATGGAAAAATCTACAGCGCTATCTGTAAAAACATGGAAATATCTCCACCGCTATCTGTATAAACATGGAAATATCTACACCGCTATCTGTAAAATCATGGAAATATCAACACCGCTATCTGTATAAACATGGAATTATCTACAGCGCTATCTCTATAAACATGGAAATATCTACACGGTCATCTGCATAAACATCTAAATATCTACACGGCCATCTGTATAAACATGGAAATACCTACAACGCTATGTATATAAACATGGAAATATCAACACCGCCTTCTGTATAATCATGGAAATATCCACACCGCTATCTGTATAAAAATGGAAATATCTACACCGCCATCTGTAAAAACATGGAAACATCTACCTAGTCATCTCTAGAAACATGGAAGTATCTACACCTCCATCAGTGTAAACATGGAAATCTCTACAATGCCACCTGTATAAACATGGAAATATCTACAGAGCCATCAGTATAAACATGGAAATATCTACACCGCCATCTCTGTAAACATGGAAATAATTACACAGCTATCTTTATAAAGCTGGAAATATCTACACTGCTATCAGCATAAACATGGAAATATCTACACAGCTATCTGTATAAACATGGAAATATCTACATCGCTATCTGCATAAATATGGAAATATCTCCAACGCAATCTGTATAAAATTGGAAATATCTGCAACGCTATCTGTGAAAACATGAAAATATCTACACAGCTATCTCTAAACATGGAAATATCTTCACCGCCATCTGTTTAAACATAGAAATATCAACACTGCCGTCTGCATCAACATGCAATTATATACAACACTATCTGTATTAACTTGGAAATATCTACACCGCCATCTGTATAAACGTGGAAATATCTACACTGCTACCTGAATAAACAAGGAAATATCTACACCGCTATCTGTGTAAAGTTGGAAATATCTACACCGCTATCTTTGTAAACATGGAAATATCTACCCCGCTATGTGTATAAACATGGAAATATCGACACCGCTATCTGTATAAACATGGAAATATCTACAATGCTATCTGTGTAAACATGGAAATATCTACACCTCTATATGTATAAAGATGAAAATAACTACCCCGCTATCTGTATAAACATGGAAATATCTTCACCGCTATCTGTATAAATATGGAAGTATATTCACAGTCCTCTGTATAAACATGGAAATATCTACACCGCCATCTTTATAAACATGGAATTACCTTCACCACTAACCCTGTAAACATGGAAATATCAACACCGTTCTCTGTATAAACATGGAAATATCTACACCGCTATCTGTATAAACATGGAAATAACTGCACCGCTATCATTATAAACATGGAAATAAATACACCGCTACCTCTATAAACATGGAAATATCTACACCACCATCTCTATAAACATGGAAATATCTACACCGCCATCTGCATAGACATGGAAATATATAAACTGCCATGTGTGTAAACATGGAAATATCTACACAGGTATCTCTATAAACATGGAAATATCTACAAAGCCATCTGTATAAACATGGAAATATCTACACCGCTTTCTGAATAAACATGGAAATATCTACTCCGCCATCTGCATAAACATAGAAATATCTACACCCCCATCTGTATAAGCATGGAAATATCTACACCGCCATCTATAAAAAGATGGAAACATCTACACCGCCATCTGTATAAACATGGAAATATCTCCACCGCTATCTGTATAAACATGGAAATATCTCTACCGCTACCTGTATAAACATGGAAATTTCTACAACGCTCTCTGTATAAACATGGAAATATCTACACCGCTAACTTTATTAACATGGAAATATCTACACCGCTATCTGTATAAACATGGAAATATCTGTATCTGTATCGGTATAAACATGGAAATATCTCCACAGCTATCTGTATAAACATGGAAATATCTACACAGCCATCTGTATAAACATGGAAATATCTACACTGCTATCTGAATATACATGGAAATATCTACAATGACACCTGAATAAACATGGAAATATCTACACTGCCATCTGTTTAAACAGGGAAATATCTACACTGCCATCTCTATGAACATGGAAATATCTACACCGCCATCTGTATGAACATGGAAATATCTACACCGCCATCTCTATAAACATGGAAATAACTACACCGCCATCTGTATGAAGTTGGAAATATCTACTACGCCGTCTGTATAAACATGGAATTCTCTACACCGCTATCTTTGTAAACATGGAAATATCTACACAGCCGTCTGTAGAAACATGCAAATATCTACACCGTTATCTGTATAAATATGGAAATATCTACACCGCTTTCTCTAGAAACATGGAAATATCTACTCCGCTATCTGTATAAACATGGAAATATCTACTCTGCTATCCCTGTAAATATTGAAATATCTACACTGCCTTCTGTATAAACATGGAAATATCTTCACAGTCATCTGTATAAATATGTAAATATCTACACCACCATCTGTATAAACATGGAAATATGTACATTGCTATCTGTATAAACATGGAAATATATACACAGCCATCTGTATAAATGCAGCAATATCTACACCGCTATCTATATAAACATGGAAATATCTACACCGCTATCTATATAAACATGGAAATTTCCACACCGCCATCTCTATAAACAAGGAAATATCTACACTGCCATCTGTATAAACATGGAAATATGTACACAGCCATCTGTATAAACATAGCTATATCTACACTGCTATCTGTATAAGCATAGAAATACCTACACCGCTACCTGTAAACATGGAAATATCTACACCACTATCCCTGTAAACATGGAAATATCTACACCGTTGTCTCTATAAACATGGAAATACCTACACCGATAACTTTATAAACATGGAAATACCTACACCGCTATCACTATAAACATGAAAATAACTACACCGCTATCTCTATAAACATGGAAATATCTACACCGCCATCTCTATTAACATGGAAAGGCATACACGGCCATCTGCATAAACATGTAAATATTTACACTGCCATGTGAATAAACATGGAAATATCTACACTTCTATCTGTATAAACATGGAAATATCGACACCGCTATCTGTATAAACATGGAAATATCTACAATGCTATCTCTGTAAACATGTAAATATCTACACCGTTATATGTATAAAGATGGAAATATCTACCCCGCTATCTGTATAAAAATGGAAATATCTCCACAGCTATCTGTATAAACATGGAAATAGATTCACAGTCATCTGTATAAAAATGGAAATATCTACACCACCTTCTGTCTAAACATGGAAATATCTACAGTGCCATCTGTAAAAACATCAAATATATTCACAGCCATCTGTATTAACGTAGAAATATTTACACCGCTATCTCTATAGACATGGAAATAACTACAATGCTATCTGTATAAACATGGAAATATCTACAACACTATCCCTGTAAACATGGAAATATCAACACCGTTATCTGTATAAAAATGGAAATATTTACACCGCTATCTTTATAAACATGGAAATATCTTCACTGCTATCTCTATAAACATAGAAATACCTACACCGCTATCTCTATAAACATGGAAATATCTACACCGCCATCTCTATAAACATGGAAATATCTACACCATCATCTGCATAAACGTGGAAATATATACACCGCCATGTGCATAAACATGGAAATATCTACACAGCTATCTCTATAAACATGGAAATATCTACACAGCCATCTGTATAAACATGGAAATATCTACAACACCATCTGAATAAACATGGAAATATCTACACCGCCATCTGCATAAGCATGGAAATATCTACACTGCCATCTATATAAAGATGGAAATATCTACAGCACTATCTCTATAAACATTGAAATATCTACATGGCTATCTGTATAAACATGTATATACCTCCACCGCTATCTGTATAAACATGGAAATATCTACACCGCTGTCTGTATAGATCTGGAAATAAATACACCACTATCTCTATAAACATGGAAATATCTACACCACCATATGCATAAACATCTAAATAACTACACCGCCATCTGTATAAACATGGAAATACCTACACCACCATCTGTATAAACACGGAAATATCAACACCGCCATCTGTATAATCATGGAAATATCCATACCGCTATCTTTATAAAAATGGAGATATCTACAACGCCATCTGTAAAAACATGGAAATACCTACTAAGTCATCTGTATAAACATGGAAATATCTACACCTCCACCACTATAAACATGGAAATATCTACACCATCATCTCTATAAACATGGAAATAACTACACAGCTATCTGTAAACATGGAAATGTGTACACCGCTATCTGTGTAAAGATGGAAATATCTACACCGCAATCAGCATAAACATCTAAATATCTACACCGCCATCTGTATAAACATGGAATTACCTACACCGCCAACTGTAGAAACATGGAAATATCAACACCGCCATCTGTATAATCATGGAAATATCCACACAGCTACCTGAATAAAAATGGAAATATCTACACCGCCATTTGTAAAAACATGGAAATATCTACATAGTCATCTCTAGAAACATGGAAATATCTACACCTCCATCAGTACAAACATGGAAATACCTACAATGCCATCTGTATAAACATGGAAATATCTACAGAGCCATCAGTATAAACATGGAAATATGTACACCACCATCTCTGTAAACATGGAAATAATTACACAGCTATCTTTATAAACATGGGAATATCTACACCGCTATCAGTATATACCTGGAAATTTCTACACAGCTATCTGTATAAACATGGAAATATCTACATCCCTATCTGTATAAACATGGAAATATCTCCACCGCTATCTGTATAAACATGGAAATATCTACATCGCTATCTGTATAAACATGGAAATATCTACACCGCTATCTGTATAAACATGGAAATAACTACACTACCATCTGTATAAACATGGAAATATCTACACAGCCATCTCTATATACACGGAAATATCTACACCGCCATCTGTATAAACATGGAAATATCTCCATCGCTATCTATATAAACACGGAAATATCTCCACGGCTATCTGTATAAACATGGAAATACTTACAGCACTATCTGTATAAATATGGAAATATCTAGATCATTATCTCTATAAACATGGAAATATCTACACCGCTATCTGTATAAAGATGGAAATATGTATACCAGTATCTCTAGAAACATGGAAATATCTTCACCGCCATCTGTATAATGATGGAAATATCTACACCGCTATCTGTATAAACATGGAAATATCTACATCGCTATCTGTATAAACATGGAAATATCTACAATGCTATTTGTGTAAACATGCAAAAATCTACACAGCTATCTGTGTAAAGATGGAAATATCTACACCGCTATCTGTGTAAAGATGGAAATAACTACCCCGCAATGTGTGCAAAGATGCAAATATCTACACCGCTATCTCTGTAAACATGGAAATATCTACAGCGCTATCTGTATACACATGTAAATATCTATACCGCCATCTCTATAAACAAGGAAATAACTGTACTGCCATCTGTATAAACATGGAAATATCTACACCGCCATCTGTATAAACATGGAAATATCTCCACCGCTATCTGTATAAACATGGAAATATCTGCACCGGTATCTGTAAAAACATGGAAATAACAACACCGCTATCTGTATAAACATGGAAATATGTACAGCGCTATCTGTATAAACATGGAAATATCTACACTGCTATCTGTGTAAACATGGAAATATCTACATTGCTATCTGCATAAACATGGAAATATCTACACCGCCATCTGCATAAACATGGAAATATCTACACCGCTATCTGTATAAACATGGAAATATCTACACCGCTATCTCTATAAACATGGAAATATCTACAATGTAATCTGTATAAACATGGAAATATCTACACCACTATCTGTATAAACATGCAAATATCTATATCGCTATCTGTATAAACATGGAAATACCTACACCGCTATCTGTATAAACGTGGAAATATCTACATCGGTATCTGTGTAAACATGCAAATATCTACACAGCTATCTGCGTAAACATGGAAATATCTACACCGATATCTGTGTAAAGATGGGAATATCTACACCGCAATCTGTGCGAAGATGGAAATATCTACACCGCTATCTGTACAAATATGGAAATATCTACATCGCAGTCTCTATAAACATGGAAATATCTACACAACCATCAGTATAAACATGGAAATATCTACACCGCCATCTCTATAAACATGGAAATATCTACAACGCCATCTGTAGAAACATGGAAATATCAACACCGCTATCTGTATAAACTTGGAAATATCTACATCGCTATCTGTATAAACATAGAAATATCTTCACCGCTATCTGTATAAACATGGATATATCTACAATGCTATCTATGTAAACATAGAAATATCTACACCGATATGTGTAAGTTGGAAATATCTACACCGCAATCTGTGCAAAGATGGAAATACCTACACCGCTATCTGTATAATTATGGAAATATCTACATCACTATCTCTATAAACATGGAAATATCTACACCACTATCTGTATAAACACGGAAATATCTACACCACTATCTCTAGAAACTTGGAAATATCTACACCGCCATCTATATAAACTTGGAAATAACTACATCGCCAACTGTATAAACATGGAAATATCTTCACCGCTATCTGTATAAACATGGAAATATGTACATCACTATCTGTATAAACATGGAAATATCTACACCGCTATCTGTATAAACATGGAAATATCTACACTACCTTCTGTATAAACATGGAAATATCTACACAGCCATCTCTATATACATGGAAATATCTACACCGCCAACTGCATAAACATGGAAATATCTACACCGCTATCTGTACAAACATGGAAATATCTACATCGCTATCTGTATAAACATGGAAATATCTGCACCGATATCTGTATAACCAGGGAAATATCTACACTGCCACCTGTACAAACATGGAAATATCTACAAAGCCATCTCTATATACATGGAAATATCTACACTGCCATCTGTATAAACATGGGAATATCTCCACCGCTATCTGTATAAACATGGAAATATCTCCACAGATATCTGTATAAACATGGAACTATCCCCACCGCTATCTGTATAAACATGGAAATATCTACATCACTATCTCTATAAACGTGGAAATATCTACACCACTATCTGTATAAACAGGGAAATATCTACACCGCCATTTGCATAAACATCTAAATATCTACACCGCCATCTGTATAAACATGGAAATATCTACAGTGCCATCTGTATACACCTGGAAATATCAACAGAGCCATCTGTATAACCATGGAAATATCTACTCCGCTATCTGTATAAACATGGAAATATCTACATCGCTATCTGTATTAACATGGAAATATCTGCACCGCTATCTGTATAAACATGGAAATATGTACATTGCTATCTGTATAAACATGGAAATATCTCCAGCGCTATCTGTATAAACATGGAAATATATAAAATGCTACCTGTGTAAACATGCAAATATCTACAAAGCTATCTGTGTAAAGATGGAAATATCTACACCGCAATCGGTGCAAATATGGAAATAATTACACCGCTATGTCTATGAACATGGAAATATCTACACCGCTATCTGTATAAACATGGAAATATCTACACTGCCATCTATATAAACATGGAAATATCTACACAGTCATCTCTATATACATGGAAATATCTACACCGCCATCTGTATGAACATGGAAATAACTCCACCGCTATCTGTATAAACATGGAAATATCTCCACCGCTATCTGTATAAACATGGAAATATCTACACCGCTATGTGTAAAAACATGGAAATAACAACACCGCTATCTGTATAAACATGGAAATATCTACAGCGCTATCTGTATAAACATGGAAATATCTACACCGCTATCTGTATAAACATTGAAATATCTACACGGACATCTGCATAAACATGGAAATATCTACACCGCTATCTGTATAAATATGGAAATATCTACATCGCAATCTCTGTAAACCTGGAAATATCTACACCACTATCTGTATAAACATGGAAATATCTACACCGCTATCTCTATAAACATGGAAATATCTACAACGCAATCTGTATAAACATGGAAATATCTACACCAGTATCTGTATAAACATGCAAATTCTACATCGCTATCTGTATAAACATAGAAATATCTCCACCGCTATCTGTATAAACATGGAAATATCTACACAGCTATCTGTGTAAACATGCAAATATCTACACAGCTACCTACGTAAACATAGAAATATCTACACCGATATGTGTGTTAAGTTGGAAATATCTACAGCACAATCTGTACAAAGATGGAAATATCTAGACCGCTATCTGTACAATTATGGAAATATCTACATCACTATCTCTATAAACATGGAAATATCTACCCCACTATCTGTATAAACATGGAAATATCTACATCACTATCTCTAGAAACATGGAAATATCTACACCGCCATCTATATAAACTTGGAAATATCTACATCACCATCTGTAGAAACATGGAAATATCTACATCGCTCTCTGTATAAACATGGAAATATCTCCACCGCTATCTGTATAAATATGGAAGTATATTCACAGTCCTCTGTATAAACATGGAAATATCTACACCACCATCTGTATAAACATGGAAATATCTACACTGCCTTCTTTATAGACATGGAAATATGGACACAGCCCTCTGTATAAACGTGGCACTATCTACACCGCTGTCTGTATAAACATGGAAATATCTTCACCACTAACCCTGTAAACATGGAAATATCAACACCGTTCTCTGTATAAACATGGAAATATCTACACCGCTATCTGTATAAACATGGAAATAACTGCACCGCTATCATTATAAACATGGAAATACCTACACCGCTACCTCTATAAACATGGAAATATCTACACCACCATCTCTATAAACACGGAAATATCTACACCGCCATCTGCATAAACATGGAAATATATAAACCGCCATGGGTGTAAACATGGAAATATCTACACAGGTATCTCTATAAACATGGAAATATCTACAAAGCCATCTGTATAAACATGGAAATATCTATACCGCTTTCTGAATAAACATGGAAATATCTACTCCGCCATCTGCATAAACATAGAAATATCTACACCCCCATCTGTATAAGCATGGAAATATCTACACCGCCATCTATAAAAAGATGCAAATATCTACACCGCCATCTGTATAAACATGGAAATATCTCCACCGCTATCTGTATAAACATGGAAATATCTCTACCGCTACCTGTATAAACATGGAAATTTCTACAACGCTCTCTGTATAAACATGGAAATATCTACACCGCTAACTTTATTAACATGGAAATATCTACACTGCTATCTGTATAAACATGGAAATAACTGTATCTGTATCGGTATAAACATGGAAATATCTCCACAGCTATCTGTATAAACATGGAAATATCTACACAGCCATCTGTATAAACATGGAAATATCTACACTGCTATCTGAATATACATGGAAATATCTACAATGACACCTGAATAAACATGGAAATATCTACACTGAAATCTGTTTAAACAGGGAAATATCTACACTGCCATCTCTATGAACATGGAAATATCTACACCGCCATCTGTATGAACATGGAAATATCTACACCGCCATCTCTATAAACATGGAAATAACTACACCGCCATCTGTATGAAGTTGGAAATATCTACTACGCCGTCTGTATAAACATGGAATTCTCTACACCGCTATCTTTGTAAACATGGAAATATCTACACAGCCGTCTGTAGAAACATGCAAATATCTACACCGTTATCTGTATAAATATGGAAATATCTACACCGCTTTCTCTAGAAACATGGAAATATCTACTCCGCTATCTGTATAAACATGGAAATATCTACTCTGTTATCCCTGTAAATATTGAAATATCTACACTGCCTTCTGTATAAACATGGAAATATCTTCACAGTCATCTGTATAAATATGTAAATATCTACACCACCATCTGTATAAACATGGAAATATGTACATTGCTATCTGTATAAACATGGAAATATATACACAGCCATCTGTATAAATGCAGCAATATCTACACCGCTATCTATATAAACATGGAAATATCTACACCGCTATCTATATAAACATGGAAATTTCCACACCGCCATCTCTATAAACAAGGAAATATCTACACTGCCATCTGTATAAACATGGAAATATGTACACAGCCATCTGTATAAACATAGCTATATCTACACTGCTATCTGTATAAGCATAGAAATACCTACACCGCTACCTGTAAACATGGAAATATCTACACCACTATCCCTGTAAACATGGAAATATCTACACCGTTGTCTGTATAAACATGGAAATACCTACACCGATAACTTTATAAACATGGAAATACCTACACCGCTATCACTATAAACATGAAAATAACTACACCGCTATCTCTATAAACATGGAAATATCTACACCGCCATCTCTATTAACATGGAAAGGCATACACGGCCATCTGCATAAACATGTAAATATCTACACTGCCATGTGAATAAACATGGAAATATCTACACTTCTATCTGTATAAACATGGAAATATCGACACCGCTATCTGTATAAACATGGAAATATCTACAATGCTATCTCTGTAAACATGTAAATATCTACACCGTTATATGTATAAAGATGGAAATATCTACCCCGCTATCTGTATAAAAATGGAAATATCTCCACAGCTATCTGTATAGACATGGAAATAGATTCACAGTCATCTGTATAAAAATGGAAATATCTACACCACCTTCTGTCTAAACATGGAAATATCTACAGTGCCATCTGTATAAACATCAAATATATTCACAGCCATCTGTATTAACGTAGCAATATTTACACCGCTATCTCTATAGACATGGAAATACCTACAATGCTATCTGTATAAACATGGAAATATCTACAACACTATCCCTGTAAACATGGAAATATCAACACCGTTATCTGTATAAAAATGGAAATATTTACACCGCTATCTTTATAAACATGGAAATATCTTCACTGCTATCTCTATAAACATAGAAATACCTAAACCGCTATCTCTATAAACATGGAAATATCTACACCGCCATCTCTATAAACATGGAAATATCTACACCATCATCTGCATAAACGTGGAAATATGTACACCGCCATGTGCATAAACATGGAAATATCTACACAGCTATCTCTATAAACATGGAAATATCTACACAGCCATCTGTATAAACATGGAAATATCTACACCACCATCTGAATAAACATGGAAATAACTACACCGCCATCTGCATAAACATGGAAATATCTACACTGCCATCTATATAAAGATGGAAATATCTACAGCGCTATCTGTATAAACATTGAAATATCTACATGGCTATCTGTATAAACATGTATATACCTCCACCGCTATCTGTATAAACATGGAAATATCTACACCGCTGTCTGTATAGACCTGGAAATAAATACACCACTATCTCTATAAACATGGAAATATCTACACCACCATATGCATAAACATCTAAGTATCTACACCGCCATCAGTATAAACATGGAAATACCTACACCGCCATCTGTATAAACACGGAAATATCGACACCGCCATCTGTATAATCATGGAAATATCCATACCGCTATCTTTATAAAAATGGAGATATCTACAACGCCATCTGTAAAAACATGGAAATACCTACAAAGTCATCTGTATAAACATGGAAATATCTACACCTCCACCACTATAAACATGGAAATATCTACACCATCATCTCTATAAACATGGAAATAACTACACAGCTATCTGTAAACATGGAAATGTGTACACCGCTATCTGTGTAAAGATGGAAATATCTACACCGCAATCAGCATAAACATCTAAATATCTACACCGCCATCTGTATAAACATGGAATTACCTACACCGCCAACTGTAGAAACATGGAAATATCAACACCGCCATCTGTATAATCATGGAAATATCCACACAGCTACCTGAATAAAAATGGAAATATCTACACCGCCATCTGTAAAAACATGGAAATATCTACATAGTCATCTCTAGAAACATGGAAATATCTACACCTCCATCAGTATAAACATGGAAATACCTACAATGCCATCTGTATAAACATGGAAATATCTACAGAGCCATCAGTATAAACATGGAAATATGTACACCACCATCTCTGTAAACATGGAAATAATTACACAGCTATCTTTATAAACATGGAAATATCTACACCGCTATCAGTATATACCTGGAAATTTCTACACAGCTATCTGTATAAACATGGAAATATCTACATCCCTATCTGTATAAACATGGAAATATCTCCACCGCTATCTGTATAAACATGGAAATATCTACATCGCTATCTGTATAAACATGGAAATATCTACACCGTTATCTGTATAAATATGGAAATATCTACACTACCATCTGTATAAACATGGAAATATCTACACAGCCATCTCTATATACACGGAAATATCTACACCGCCATCTGTATAAACATGGAAATATCTCCATCGCTATCTGTATAAACACGGAAATATCTCCACGGCTATCTGTATAAACATGGAAATATCTACAGCACTATCTGTATAAATATGGAAATATCTAGATCATTATCTCTATAAACATGGAAATATCTACACCGCTATCTGTATAAAGATGGAAATATGTATACCACTATCTCTAGAAACATGGAAATATCTTCACCGCCATCTGTATAATGATGGAAATATCTACACCGCTATCTGTATAAACATGGAAATATCTACATCGCTATCTGTATAAACATGGAAATATGTACAATGCTATCTGTGTAAACATGCAAATATCTACACAGCTATCTGTGTAAAGATGGAAATAACTACCCCGCAATGTGTGCAAAGATGCAAATATCTACACCGCTATCTCTGTAAACATGGAAATATCTACAGCGCTATCTGTATACACATGTAAATATCTATACCGCCATCTCTATAAACAAGGAAATAACTGTACTGCCATCTGTATAAACATGGAAATATCTACACCGCCATCTGTATAAACATGGAAATATCTCCACCGCTATCTGTATAAACATGGAAATATCTACACCGGTATCTGTAAAAACATGGAAATAACAACACCGCTATCTGTATAAACATGGAAATATGTACAGCGCTATCTGTATAAACATGGAAATATCTACACTGCTATCTGTGTAAACATGGAAATATCTACATTGCTATCTGCATAAACATGGAAATATCTACACCGCCATCTGCATAAACATGGAAATATCTACACCGCTATCTGTATAAACATGGAAATATCTACACCGCTATCTCTATAAACATGGAAATATCTACAATGCAATCTGTATAAACATGGAAATATCTACACCACTATCTGTATAAACATGCAAATATCTATATCGCTATCTGTATAAACATGGAAATACCTACACCGCTATCTGTATAAACGTGGAAATATCTACATCGGTATCTGTGTAAACATGCAAATATCTACACAGCTATCTGCGTAAACATGGAAATATCTACACCGATATCTGTGTAAAGATGGGAATATCTACACCGCAATCTGTGCGAAGATGGAAATATCTACACCGCTATCTGTACAAATATGGAAATATCTACATCGCAGTCTCTATAAACATGGAAATATCTACACAACCATCAGTATAAACATGGAAATATCTACACCGCCATCTCTATAAACATGGAAATATCTACAACGCCATCTGTAGAAACATGGAAATATCAACACCGCTATCTGTATAAACTTGGAAATATCTACATCGCTATCTGTATAAACATAGAAATATCTTCACCGCTATCTGTATAAACATGGATATATCTACAATGCTATCTATGTAAACATAGAAATATCTACACCGATATGTGTAAGTTGGAAATATCTACACCGCAATCTGTGCAAAGATGGAAATACCTACACCGCTATCTGTATAATTATGGAAATATCTACATCACTATCTCTATAAACATGGAAATATCTACACCACTATCTGTATAAACACGGAAATATCTACACCACTATCTCTAGAAACTTGGAAATATCTACACCGCCATCTATATAAACTTGGAAATAACTACATCGCCAACTGTATAAACATGGAAATATCTTCACCGCTATCTGTATAAACATGGAAATATGTACATCACTATCTGTATAAACATGGAAATATCTACACCGCTATCTGTATAAACATGGAAATATCTACACTACCTTCTGTATAAACATGGAAATATCTACACAGCCATCTCTATATACATGGAAATATCTACACCGCCAACTGCATAAACATGGAAATATCTACACCGCTATCTGTACAAACATGGAAATATCTACATCGCTATCTGTATAAACATGGAAATATCTGCACCGATATCTGTATAACCAGGGAAATATCTACACTGCCACCTGTACAAACATGGAAATATCTACAAAGCCATCTCTATATACATGGAAATATCTACACTGCCATCTGTATAAACATGGGAATATCTCCACCGCTATCTGTATAAACATGGAAATATCTCCACAGATATCTGTATAAACATGGAACTATCCCCACCGCTATCTGTATAAACATGGAAATATCTACATCACTATCTCTATAAACGTGGAAATATCTACACCACTATCTGTATAAACAGGGAAATATCTACACCGCCATTTGCATAAACATCTAAATATCTACACCGCCATCTGTATAAACATGGAAATATCTACAGTGCCATCTGTATACACCTGGAAATATCAACAGAGCCATCTGTATAACCATGGAAATATCTACTCCGCTATCTGTATAAACATGGAAATATCTACATCGCTATCTGTATTAACATGGAAATATCTGCACCGCTATCTGTATAAACATGGAAATATGTACATTGCTATCTGTATAAACATGGAAATATCTCCAGCGCTATCTGTATAAACATGGAAATATATAAAATGCTACCTGTGTAAACATGCAAATATCTACAAAGCTATCTGTGTAAAGATGGAAATATCTACACCGCAATCGGTGCAAATATGGAAATAATTACACCGCTATGTCTATGAACATGGAAATATCTACACCGCTATCTGTATAAACATGGAAATATCTACACTGCCATCTATATAAACATGGAAATATCTACACAGTCATCTCTATATACATGGAAATATCTACACCGCCATCTGTATGAACATGGAAATATCTCCACCGCTATCTGTATAAACATGGAAATATCTCCACCGCTATCTGTATAAACATGGAAATATCTACACCGCTATGTGTAAAAACATGGAAATAACAACACCGCTATCTGTATAAACATGGAAATATCTACAGCGCTATCTGTATAAACATGGAAATATCTACACCGCTATCTGTATAAACATTGAAATATCTACACGGACATCTGCATAAACATGGAAATATCTACACCGCTATCTGTATAAATATGGAAATATCTACATCGCAATCTCTGTAAACCTGGAAATATCTACACCACTATCTGTATAAACATGGAAATATCTACACCGCTATCTCTATAAACATGGAAATATCTACAACGCAATCTGTATAAACATGGAAATATCTACACCAGTATCTGTATAAACATGCAAATTCTACATCGCTATCTGTATAAACATAGAAATATCTCCACCGCTATCTGTATAAACATGGAAATATCTACACAGCTATCTGTGTAAACATGCAAATATCTACACAGCTACCTACGTAAACATAGAAATATCTACACCGATATGTGTGTTAAGTTGGAAATATCTACAGCACAATCTGTACAAAGATGGAAATATCTAGACCGCTATCTGTACAATTATGGAAATATCTACATCACTATCTCTATAAACATGGAAATATCTACCCCACTATCTGTATAAACATGGAAATATCTACATCACTATCTCTAGAAACATGGAAATATCTACACCGCCATCTATATAAACTTGGAAATATCTACATCACCATCTGTAGAAACATGGAAATATCTACATCGCTCTCTGTATAAACATGGAAATATCTCCACCGCTATCTGTATAAATATGGAAGTATATTCACAGTCCTCTGTATAAACATGGAAATATCTACACCACCATCTGTATAAACATGGAAATATCTACACTGCCTTCTTTATAGACATGGAAATATGGACACAGCCCTCTGTATAAACGTGGCACTATCTACACCGCTGTCTGTATAAACATGGAAATATCTTCACCACTAACCCTGTAAACATGGAAATATCAACACCGTTCTCTGTATAAACATGGAAATATCTACACCGCTATCTGTATAAACATGGAAATAACTGCACCGCTATCATTATAAACATGGAAATACCTACACCGCTACCTCTATAAACATGGAAATATCTACACCACCATCTCTATAAACACGGAAATATCTACACCGCCATCTGCATAAACATGGAAATATATAAACCGCCATGGGTGTAAACATGGAAATATCTACACAGGTATCTCTATAAACATGGAAATATCTACAAAGCCATCTGTATAAACATGGAAATATCTATACCGCTTTCTGAATAAACATGGAAATATCTACTCCGCCATCTGCATAAACATAGAAATATCTACACCCCCATCTGTATAAGCATGGAAATATCTACACCGCCATCTATAAAAAGATGCAAATATCTACACCGCCATCTGTATAAACATGGAAATATCTCCACCGCTATCTGTATAAACATGGAAATATCTCTACCGCTACCTGTATAAACATGGAAATTTCTACAACGCTCTCTGTATAAACATGGAAATATCTACACCGCTAACTTTATTAACATGGAAATATCTACACTGCTATCTGTATAAACATGGAAATAACTGTATCTGTATCGGTATAAACATGGAAATATCTCCACAGCTATCTGTATAAACATGGAAATATCTACACAGCCATCTGTATAAACATGGAAATATCTACACTGCTATCTGAATATACATGGAAATATCTACAATGACACCTGAATAAACATGGAAATATCTACACTGAAATCTGTTTAAACAGGGAAATATCTACACTGCCATCTCTATGAACATGGAAATATCTACACCGCCATCTGTATGAACATGGAAATATCTACACCGCCATCTCTATAAACATGGAAATAACTACACCGCCATCTGTATGAAGTTGGAAATATCTACTACGCCGTCTGTATAAACATGGAATTCTCTACACCGCTATCTTTGTAAACATGGAAATATCTACACAGCCGTCTGTAGAAACATGCAAATATCTACACCGTTATCTGTATAAATATGGAAATATCTACACCGCTTTCTCTAGAAACATGGAAATATCTACTCCGCTATCTGTATAAACATGGAAATATCTACTCTGTTATCCCTGTAAATATTGAAATATCTACACTGCCTTCTGTATAAACATGGAAATATCTTCACAGTCATCTGTATAAATATGTAAATATCTACACCACCATCTGTATAAACATGGAAATATGTACATTGCTATCTGTATAAACATGGAAATATATACACAGCCATCTGTATAAATGCAGCAATATCTACACCGCTATCTATATAAACATGGAAATATCTACACCGCTATCTATATAAACATGGAAATTTCCACACCGCCATCTCTATAAACAAGGAAATATCTACACTGCCATCTGTATAAACATGGAAATATGTACACAGCCATCTGTATAAACATAGCTATATCTACACTGCTATCTGTATAAGCATAGAAATACCTACACCGCTACCTGTAAACATGGAAATATCTACACCACTATCCCTGTAAACATGGAAATATCTACACCGTTGTCTGTATAAACATGGAAATACCTACACCGATAACTTTATAAACATGGAAATACCTACACCGCTATCACTATAAACATGAAAATAACTACACCGCTATCTCTATAAACATGGAAATATCTACACCGCCATCTCTATTAACATGGAAAGGCATACACGGCCATCTGCATAAACATGTAAATATCTACACTGCCATGTGAATAAACATGGAAATATCTACACTTCTATCTGTATAAACATGGAAATATCGACACCGCTATCTGTATAAACATGGAAATATCTACAATGCTATCTCTGTAAACATGTAAATATCTACACCGTTATATGTATAAAGATGGAAATATCTACCCCGCTATCTGTATAAAAATGGAAATATCTCCACAGCTATCTGTATAGACATGGAAATAGATTCACAGTCATCTGTATAAAAATGGAAATATCTACACCACCTTCTGTCTAAACATGGAAATATCTACAGTGCCATCTGTATAAACATCAAATATATTCACAGCCATCTGTATTAACGTAGCAATATTTACACCGCTATCTCTATAGACATGGAAATACCTACAATGCTATCTGTATAAACATGGAAATATCTACAACACTATCCCTGTAAACATGGAAATATCAACACCGTTATCTGTATAAAAATGGAAATATTTACACCGCTATCTTTATAAACATGGAAATATCTTCACTGCTATCTCTATAAACATAGAAATACCTAAACCGCTATCTCTATAAACATGGAAATATCTACACCGCCATCTCTATAAACATGGAAATATCTACACCATCATCTGCATAAACGTGGAAATATGTACACCGCCATGTGCATAAACATGGAAATATCTACACAGCTATCTCTATAAACATGGAAATATCTACACAGCCATCTGTATAAACATGGAAATATCTACACCACCATCTGAATAAACATGGAAATAACTACACCGCCATCTGCATAAACATGGAAATATCTACACTGCCATCTATATAAAGATGGAAATATCTACAGCGCTATCTGTATAAACATTGAAATATCTACATGGCTATCTGTATAAACATGTATATACCTCCACCGCTATCTGTATAAACATGGAAATATCTACACCGCTGTCTGTATCGACCTGGAAATAAATACACCACTATCTCTATAAACATGGAAATATCTACACCACCATATGCATAAACATCTAAGTATCTACACCGCCATCAGTATAAACATGGAAATACCTACACCGCCATCTGTATAAACACGGAAATATCGACACCGCCATCTGTATAATCATGGAAATATCCATACCGCTATCTTTATAAAAATGGAGATATCTACAACGCCATCTGTAAAAACATGGAAATACCTACAAAGTCATCTGTATAAACATGGAAATATCTACACCTCCACCACTATAAACATGGAAATATCTACACCATCATCTCTATAAACATGGAAATAACTACACAGCTATCTGTAAACATGGAAATGTGTACACCGCTATCTGTGTAAAGATGGAAATATCTACACCGCAATCAGCATAAACATCTAAATATCTACACCGCCATCTGTATAAACATGGAATTACCTACACCGCCAACTGTAGAAACATGGAAATATCAACACCGCCATCTGTATAATCATGGAAATATCCACACAGCTACCTGAATAAAAATGGAAATATCTACACCGCCATCTGTAAAAACATGGAAATATCTACATAGTCATCTCTAGAAACATGGAAATATCTACACCTCCATCAGTATAAACATGGAAATACCTACAATGCCATCTGTATAAACATGGAAATATCTACAGAGCCATCAGTATAAACATGGAAATATGTACACCACCATCTCTGTAAACATGGAAATAATTACACAGCTATCTTTATAAACATGGAAATATCTACACCGCTATCAGTATATACCTGGAAATTTCTACACAGCTATCTGTATAAACATGGAAATATCTACATCCCTATCTGTATAAACATGGAAATACCTCCACCGCTATCTGTATAAACATGGAAATATCTACATCGCTATCTGTATAAACATGGAAATATCTACACCGTTATCTGTATAAATATGGAAATATCTACACTACCATCTGTATAAACATGGAAATATCTACACAGCCATCTCTATATACACGGAAATATCTACACCGCCATCTGTATAAACATGGAAATATCTCCATCGCTATCTGTATAAACACGGAAATATCTCCACGGCTATCTGTATAAACATGGAAATATCTACAGCACTATCTGTATAAATATGGAAATATCTAGATCATTATCTCTATAAACATGGAAATATCTACACCGCTATCTGTATAAAGATGGAAATATGTATACCACTATCTCTAGAAACATGGAAATATCTTCACCGCCATCTGTATAATGATGGAAATATCTACACCGCTATCTGTATAAACATGGAAATATCTACATCGCTATCTGTATAAACATGGAAATATGTACAATGCTATCTGTGTAAACATGCAAATATCTACACAGCTATCTGTGTAAAGATGGAAATATCTACACTGCTATCTGTGTAAAGATGGAAATAACTACCCCGCAATGTGTGCAAAGATGCAAATATCTACACCGCTATCTCTGTAAACATGGAAATATCTACAGCGCTATCTGTATACACATGTAAATATCTATACCGCCATCTCTATAAACAAGGAAATAACTGTACTGCCATCTGTATAAACATGGAAATATCTACACCGCCATCTGTATAAACATGGAAATATCTACACCGATATCTGTATAAATATGGAAATATCCACACCGCTATCTTTATAAACATGGAAGTATCTACAGCGCTATCTGTATAAACATGGAAAATCTACACCGCTATCTGTATATACATGGTAATATCTACACGGCCATCGGCATAAACATGGCAATATCTACACCGCTATCTGTATAAATATGGAAATATCTACATCGCTATCTCTATAAACATGGAAATATCCACACCACTCTCTGTATAAACATGGAAATATCTACACCGCAATCTCTATAAACACAGAAATATCTACACCGCCATCTTTATAAAAATGGAAATATCTACACCGTTATCTGTATAAACATGGAAATATCTACATCGCTATGTGTATAAACATGGAAATATCTCCTCCGCTATCTGTATAAACATGGAAATATATACAAAGCTATCTGTGTAAACATGCAAATATCTACACAGCTATCTGTGTAAAGATGGAAATATCTACACAGTAATCTTGGCAAAGATGGAAATATCTACACCGATATCTCTGTAAACATGGAAATATCTACACCGCTATCTGTAAAAACATGGAAATATCTAAACCGCCATCTGTATAAACTTGGAAATAACTACACCGCCATCTGTATAAACATGGAAATATCTACACCGTCATCTGAATAAACATGGAAATATCTAAACCGCTATCTGTACAAATATGGAAATATCTACACCGCTATCTGTATAAACCTGGAAATATCTACACCGCAATCTTTATAAACATGGAATTACCTACCCCGCTATCTGTATAAAAATGGAAAAATCTACACTGCGATCTGTATAAACATGGAAATATCTAAACAGCCATCTCTATATACATGGAAATATCTACACCGCCATCTGTTTAAACATGGAAATATCTCCACCGCTCTCTGCATAAACATGGAAATATCTCCACTGCTATCTGTATAAATATGGAAATATCTACACCGCTATTTGTAGAAACATAGAAATATCAACACCGTTGTCTGCATAAACATGGAAATATCTACTGCGCTATCTGTATAAACATGGAAATATCCACACCACTATCTGAATAAACCTGGATATATCTACACGGCCTTCTGCATAAACATGGAAATATCTACACTGCTATCGGTACAAATATGGAAATATCTACATCGCAGTCTCTATAAACATGGAAATATCTACACAACCATCAGTATAAACATGAAAATATCTACACCGCCATCTCTATAAACATGGAAATATCTACAACGCCATCTGTAGAAACATGGAAATATCAACACCGCTATCTGTATAAACTTGGAAATATCTACATCGCTATCTGTATAAACATAGAAATATCTTCACCGCTATCTGTATAAACATGGATATATCTACAATGCTATCTATGTAAACATAGAAATATCTACACCGATATGTGTAAGTTGGAAATATCTACACCGCAATCTGTGCAAAGATGGAAATACCTACACCGCTATCTGTATAATTATGGAAATATCTACATCACTATCTCTATAAACATGGAAATATCTACACCACTATCTGTATAAACACGGAAATATCTACACCACTATCTCTAGAAACTTGGAAATATCTACACCGCCATCTATATAAACTGGGAAATAACTACATCGCCAACTGTATAAACATGGAAATATCTTCACCGCTATCTGTATAAACATGGAAATATGTACATCACTATCTGTATAAACATGGAAATATCTACACCGCTATCTGTATAAACATGGAAATATCTACACTACCTTCTGTATAAACATGGAAATATCTACACAGCCATCTCTATATACATGGAAATATCTACACAGCCAACTGCATAAACATGGAAAATCTACACCGCTATCTGTACAAACATGGAAATATCTACATCGCTATCTGTATAAACATGGAAATATCTGCACCGATATCTTTATAACCAGGGAAATATCTACACTGCCACCTGTACAAACATGGAAATATCTACAAAGCCATCTCTATATACATGGAAATATCTACACTGCCATCTGTATAAACATGGGAATATCTCCACCGCTATCTGTATAAACATGGAAATATCTCCACAGATATCTGTATAAACATGGAACTATCCCCACCGCTATCTGTATAAACATGGAAATATCTACATCACTATCTCTATAAACGTGGAAATATCTACACCACTATCTGTATAAACAGGGAAATATCTACACCGCCATTTACATAAACATCTAAATATCTACACCGCCATCTGTATAAACATGGAAATATCTACAGTGCCATCTGTATACACCTGGAAATATCTACAGAGCCATCTGTATAACCATGGAAATATCTACTCCGCTATCTGTATAAACATGGAAATATCTACATCGCTATCTGTATTAACATGGAAATATCTGCACCGCTATCTGTATAAACATGGAAATATGTACATTGCTATCTGTATAAACATGGAAATATCTCCAGCGCTATCTGTATAAACATGGAAATATATAAAATGCTACCTGTGTAAACATGCAAATATCTACAAAGCTATCTGTGTAAAGATGGAAATATCTACACCGCAATCGGTGCAAATATGGAAATAATTACACCGCTATGTCTGTAAACATGGAAATATCTACACCGCTATCTGTATAAACATGGAAATATCTACACTGCCATCTATATAAACATGGAAATATCTACACAGTCATCTCTATATACATGGAAATATCTACACCGCCATCTGTATGAACATGGAAATATCTCCACCGCTATCTGTATAAACATGGAAATATCTCCACCGCTATCTGTATAAACATGGAAATATCTACACCGCTATGTGTAAAAACATGGAAATAACAACACCGCTATCTGTATAAACATGGAAATATCTACAGCGCTATCTGTATAAACATGGAAATATCTACACCGCTATCTGTATAAACATTGAAATATCTACACGGACATCTGCATAAACATGGAAATATCTACACCGCTATCTGTATAAATATGGAAATATCTACATCGCAATCTCTGTAAACCTGGAAATATCTACACCACTATCTCTATAAACATGGAAATATCTACACCGCTATCTCTATAAACATGGAAATATCTACAACGCAATCTGTATAAACATGGAAATATCTACACCACTATCGGTATAAACATGCAAATTCTACATCGCTATCTGTATAAACATAGAAATATCTCCACCGCTATCTGTATAAACATGGAAATATCTACACAGCTATCTGTGTAAACATGCAAATATCTACACAGCTACCTACGTAAACATAGAAATATCTACACCGATATGTGTGTTAAGTTGGAAATATCTACAGCACAATCTGTACAAAGATGGAAATATCTAGACCGCTATCTGTACAATTATGGAAATATCTACATCACTATCTCTATAAACATGGAAATATCTACCCCACTATCTGTATAAACATGGAAATATCTACATCACTATCTCTAGAAACATGGAAATATCTACACCGCCATCTATATAAACTTGGAAATAACTACATCACCATCTGTAGAAACATGGAAATATCTACATCGCTCTCTGTATAAACATGGAAATATCTCCACCGCTATCTGTATAAATATGGAAATATATTCACAGTCCTCTGTATAAACATGGAAATATCTACACCACCATCTGTATAAACATGGAAATATCTACACTGCCTTCTTTATAGACATGGAAATATGTACACAGCCCTCTGTATAAACGTGGCACTATCTACACCGCTGTCTGTATAAACATGGAAATATCTTCACCACTAACCCTGTAAACATGGAAATATCAACACCGTTCTCTGTATAAACATGGAAATATCTACACCGCTATCTGTATAAACATGGAAATAACTGCACCGCTATCATTATAAACATGGAAATACCTACACCGCTACCTCTATGAACATGGAAATATCTACACCACCATCTCTATAAACACGGAAATATCTACACCGCCATCTGCATAAACATGGAAATTTATAAACCGCCATGTGTGTAAACATGGAAATATCTACACAGGTATCTCTATAAACATGGAAATATCTACAAAGCCATCTGTATAAACATGGAAATATCGACACCGCTTTCTGAATAAACATGGAAATATCTACTCCGCCATCTGCATAAACATAGAAATATCTACACCCCCATCTGTATAAGCATGGAAATATCTACACCGCCATCTATAAAAAGATGCAAATATCTACACCGCCATCTGTATAAACATGGAAATATCTCCACCGCTATCTGTATAAACATGGAAACATCTCTACCGCTACCTGTATAAACATGGAAATTTCTACAACGCTCTCTGTATAAACATGGAAATATCTACACCGCTAACTTTATTAACATGGAAATATCTACACTGCTATCTGTATAAACATGGAAATATCTGTATCTGTATCGGTATAAACATGGAAATATCTCCACAGCTATCTGTATAAACATGGAAATATCTACACAGCCATCTGTATAAACATGGAAATATCTACACTGCTATCTGAATATACATGGAAATATCTACAATGACACCTGAATAAACATGGAAATATCTACACTGAAATCTGTTTAAACAGGGAAATATCTACACTGCCATCTCTATGAACATGGAAATATCTACACCGCCATCTGTATGAACATGGAAATATCTACACCGCCATCTCTATAAACATGGAAATAACTACACCGCCATCTGTATGAAGTTGGAAATATCTACTACGCCGTCTGTATAAACATGGAATTCTCTACACCGCTATCTTTGTAAACATGGAAATATCTACACAGCCGTCTGTAGAAACATGCAAATATCTACACCGTTATCTGTATAAATATGGAAATATCTACACCGCTTTCTCTAGAAACATGGAAATATCTACTCCGCTATCTGTATAAACATGGAAATATCTACTCTGCTATCCCTGTAAATATTGAAATATCTACACTGCCTTCTGTATAAACATGGAAATATCTTCACAGTCATCTGTATAAATATGTAAATATCTACACCACCATCTGTATAAACTTGGAAATATGTACATTGCTATCTGTATAAACATGGAAATATATACACAGCCATCTGTATAAATGCAGCAATATCTACACCGCTATCTATATAAACATGGAAATATCTACACCGCTATCTATATAAACATGGAAATTTCCACACCGCCATCTCTATAAACAAGGAAATATCTACACTGCCATCTGTATAAACATGGAAATATGTACACAGCCATCTGTATAAACATAGCTATATCTACACTGCTATCTGTATAAGCATAGAAATACCTACACCGCTACCTGTAAACATGGAAATATCTACACCACTATCCCTGTAAACATGGAAATATCTACACCGTTGTCTGTATAAACATGGAAATACCTACACCGATAACTTTATAAACATGGAAATACCTACACCGCTATCACTATAAACATGAAAATAACTACACCGCTATCTCTATAAACATGGAAATATCTACACCGCCATCTCTATTAACATGGAAAGGCATACACGGCCATCTGCATAAACATGTAAATATCTACACTGCCATGTGAATAAACATGGAAATATCTACACTTCTATCTGTATAAACATGGAAATATCGACACCGCTATCTGTATAAACATGGAAATATCTACAATGCTATCTCTGTAAACATGTAAATATCTACACCGTTATATGTATAAAGATGGAAATATCTACCCCGCTATCTGTATAAAAATGGAAATATCTCCACAGCTATCTGTATAGACATGGAAATAGATTCACAGTCATCTGTATAAAAATGGAAATATCTACACCACCTTCTGTCTAAACATGGAAATATCTACAGTGCCATCTGTATAAACATCAAATATATTCACAGCCATCTGTATTAACGTAGCAATATTTACACCGCTATCTCTATAGACATGGAAATACCTACAATGCTATCTGTATAAACATGGAAATATCTACAACACTATCCCTGTAAACATGGAAATATCAACACCGTTATCTGTATAAAAATGGAAATATTTACACCGCTATCTTTATAAACATGGAAATATCTTCACTGCTATCTCTATAAACATAGAAATACCTAAACCGCTATCTCTATAAACATGGAAATATCTACACCGCCATCTCTATAAACATGGAAATATCTACACCATCATCTGCATAAACGTGGAAATATGTACACCGCCATGTGCATAAACATGGAAATATCTACACAGCTATCTCTATAAACATGGAAATATCTACACAGCCATCTGTATAAACATGGAAATATCTACACCACCATCTGAATAAACATGGAAATAACTACACCGCCATCTGCATAAACATGGAAATATCTACACTGCCATCTATATAAAGATGGAAATATCTACAGCGCTATCTGTATAAACATTGAAATATCTACATGGCTATCTGTATAAACATGTATATACCTCCACCGCTATCTGTATAAACATGGAAATATCTACACCGCTGTCTGTATAGACCTGGAAATAAATACACCACTATCTCTATAAACATGGAAATATCTACACCACCATATGCATAAACATCTAAGTATCTACACCGCCATCAGTATAAACATGGAAATACCTACACCGCCATCTGTATAAACACGGAAATATCGACACCGCCATCTGTATAATCATGGAAATATCCATACCGCTATCTTTATAAAAATGGAGATATCTACAACGCCATCTGTAAAAACATGGAAATACCTACAAAGTCATCTGTATAAACATGGAAATATCTACACCTCCACCACTATAAACATGGAAATATCTACACCATCATCTCTATAAACATGGAAATAACTACACAGCTATCTGTAAACATGGAAATGTGTACACCGCTATCTGTGTAAAGATGGAAATATCTACACCGCAATCAGCATAAACATCTAAATATCTACACCGCCATCTGTATAAACATGGAATTACCTACACCGCCAACTGTAGAAACATGGAAATATCAACACCGCCATCTGTATAATCATGGAAATATCCACACAGCTACCTGAATAAAAATGGAAATATCTACACCGCCATCTGTAAAAACATGGAAATATCTACATAGTCATCTCTAGAAACATGGAAATATCTACACCTCCATCAGTATAAACATGGAAATACCTACAATGCCATCTGTATAAACATGGAAATATCTACAGAGCCATCAGTATAAACATGGAAATATGTACACCACCATCTCTGTAAACATGGAAATAATTACACAGCTATCTTTATAAACATGGAAATATCTACACCGCTATCAGTATATACCTGGAAATTTCTACACAGCTATCTGTATAAACATGGAAATATCTACATCCCTATCTGTATAAACATGGAAATATCTCCACCGCTATCTGTATAAACATGGAAATATCTACATCGCTATCTGTATAAACATGGAAATATCTACACCGTTATCTGTATAAATATGGAAATATCTACACTACCATCTGTATAAACATGGAAATATCTACACAGCCATCTCTATATACACGGAAATATCTACACCGCCATCTGTATAAACATGGAAATATCTCCATCGCTATCTGTATAAACACGGAAATATCTCCACGGCTATCTGTATAAACATGGAAATATCTACAGCACTATCTGTATAAATATGGAAATATCTAGATCATTATCTCTATAAACATGGAAATATCTACACCGCTATCTGTATAAAGATGGAAATATGTATACCACTATCTCTAGAAACATGGAAATATCTTCACCGCCATCTGTATAATGATGGAAATATCTACACCGCTATCTGTATAAACATGGAAATATCTACATCGCTATCTGTATAAACATGGAAATATGTACAATGCTATCTGTGTAAACATGCAAATATCTACACAGCTATCTGTGTAAAGATGGAAATAACTACCCCGCAATGTGTGCAAAGATGCAAATATCTACACCGCTATCTCTGTAAACATGGAAATATCTACAGCGCTATCTGTATACACATGTAAATATCTATACCGCCATCTCTATAAACAAGGAAATAACTGTACTGCCATCTGTATAAACATGGAAATATCTACACCGCCATCTGTATAAACATGGAAATATCTACACCGATATCTGTATAAATATGGAAATATCTACACCGCTATCTTTATAAACATGGAAGTATCTACAGCGCTATCTGTATAAACATGGAAAATCTACACCGCTATCTGTATATACATGGTAATATCTACACGGCCATCTGCATAAACATGGCAATATCTACACCGCTATCTGTATAAATATGGAAATATCTACATCGCTATCTCTATAAACATGGAAATATCCACACCACTCTCTGTATAAACATGGAAATATCTACACCGCAATCTCTATAAACACAGAAATATCTACACCGCCATCTTTATAAAAATGGAAATATCTACACCGTTATCTGTATAAACATGGAAATATCTACATCGCTATGTGTATAAACATGGAAATATCTCCTCCGCTATCTGTATAAACATGGAAATATATACAAAGCTATCTGTGTAAACATGCAAATATCTACACAGCTATCTGTGTAAAGATGGAAATATCTACACAGTAATCTTGGCAAAGATGGAAATATCTACACCGATATCTCTGTAAACATGGAAATATCTACACAGCCATCTGTATAAACATGGAAATATCTACACTGCTATCTGAATATACATGGAAATATCTACAATGACACCTGAATAAACATGGAAATATCTACACTGAAATCTGTTTAAACAGGGAAATATCTACACTGCCATCTCTATGAACATGGAAATATCTACACCGCCATCTGTATGAACATGGAAATATCTACACCGCCATCTCTATAAACATGGAAATAACTACACCGCCATCTGTATGAAGTTGGAAATATCTACTACGCCGTCTGTATAAACATGGAATTCTCTACACCGCTATCTTTGTAAACATGGAAATATCTACACAGCCGTCTGTAGAAACATGCAAATATCTACACCGTTATCTGTATAAATATGGAAATATCTACACCGCTTTCTCTAGAAACATGGAAATATCTACTCCGCTATCTGTATAAACATGGAAATATCTACTCTGCTATCCCTGTAAATATTGAAATATCTACACTGCCTTCTGTATAAACATGGAAATATCTTCACAGTCATCTGTATAAATATGTAAATATCTACACCACCATCTGTATAAACTTGGAAATATGTACATTGCTATCTGTATAAACATGGAAATATATACACAGCCATCTGTATAAATGCAGCAATATCTACACCGCTATCTATATAAACATGGAAATATCTACACCGCTATCTATATAAACATGGAAATTTCCACACCGCCATCTCTATAAACAAGGAAATATCTACACTGCCATCTGTATAAACATGGAAATATGTACACAGCCATCTGTATAAACATAGCTATATCTACACTGCTATCTGTATAAGCATAGAAATACCTACACCGCTACCTGTAAACATGGAAATATCTACACCACTATCCCTGTAAACATGGAAATATCTACACCGTTGTCTGTATAAACATGGAAATACCTACACCGATAACTTTATAAACATGGAAATACCTACACCGCTATCACTATAAACATGAAAATAACTACACCGCTATCTCTATAAACATGGAAATATCTACACCGCCATCTCTATTAACATGGAAAGGCATACACGGCCATCTGCATAAACATGTAAATATCTACACTGCCATGTGAATAAACATGGAAATATCTACACTTCTATCTGTATAAACATGGAAATATCGACACCGCTATCTGTATAAACATGGAAATATCTACAATGCTATCTCTGTAAACATGTAAATATCTACACCGTTATATGTATAAAGATGGAAATATCTACCCCGCTATCTGTATAAAAATGGAAATATCTCCACAGCTATCTGTATAAACATGGAAATAGATTCACAGTCATCTGTATAAAAATGGAAATATCTACACCACCTTCTGTCTAAACATGGAAATATCTACAGTGCCATCTGTATAAACATCAAATATATTCACAGCCATCTGTATTAACGTAGCAATATTTACACCGCTATCTCTATAGACATGGAAATACCTACAATGCTATCTGTATAAACATGGAAATATCTACAACACTATCCCTGTAAACATGGAAATATCAACACCGTTATCTGTATAAAAATGGAAATATTTACACCGCTATCTTTATAAACATGGAAATATCTTCACTGCTATCTCTATAAACATAGAAATACCTAAACCGCTATCTCTATAAACACGGAAATATCTACACCGCCATCTCTATAAACATGGAAATATCTACACCATCATCTGCATAAACGTGGAAATATGTACACCGCCATGTGCATAAACATGGAAATATCTACACAGCTATCTCTATAAACATGGAAATATCTACACAGCCATCTGTATAAACATGGAAATATCTACACCACCATCTGAATAAACATGGAAATAACTACACCGCCATCTGCATAAACATGGAAATATCTACACTGCCATCTATATAAAGATGGAAATATCTACAGCGCTATCTGTATAAACATTGAAATATCTACATGGCTATCTGTATAAACATGTATATACCTCCACCGCTATCTGTATAAACATGGAAATATCTACACCGCTGTCTGTATAGACCTGGAAATAAATACACCACTATCTCTATAAACATGGAAATATCTACACCACCATATGCATAAACATCTAAGTATCTACACCGCCATCAGTATAAACATGGAAATACCTACACCGCCATCTGTATAAACACGGAAATATCGACACCGCCATCTGTATAATCATGGAAATATCCATACCGCTATCTTTATAAAAATGGAGATATCTACAACGCCATCTGTAAAAACATGGAAATACCTACAAAGTCATCTGTATAAACATGGAAATATCTACACCTCCACCACTATAAACATGGAAATATCTACACCATCATCTCTATAAACATGGAAATAACTACACAGCTATCTGTAAACATGGAAATGTGTACACCGCTATCTGTGTAAAGATGGAAATATCTACACCGCAATCAGCATAAACATCTAAATATCTACACCGCCATCTGTATAAACATGGAATTACCTACACCGCCAACTGTAGAAACATGGAAATATCAACACCGCCATCTGTATAATCATGGAAATATCCACACAGCTACCTGAATAAAAATGGAAATATCTACACCGCCATCTGTAAAAACATGGAAATATCTACATAGTCATCTCTAGAAACATGGAAATATCTACACCTCCATCAGTATAAACATGGAAATACCTACAATGCCATCTGTATAAACATGGAAATATCTACAGAGCCATCAGTATAAACATGGAAATATGTACACCACCATCTCTGTAAACATGGAAATAATTACACAGCTATCTTTATAAACATGGAAATATCTACACCGCTATCAGTATATACCTGGAAATTTCTACACAGCTATCTGTATAAACATGGAAATATCTACATCCCTATCTGTATAAACATGGAAATACCTCCACCGCTATCTGTATAAACATGGAAATATCTACATCGCTATCTGTATAAACATGGAAATATCTACACCGTTATCTGTATAAATATGGAAATATCTACACTACCATCTGTATAAACATGGAAATATCTACACAGCCATCTCTATATACACGGAAATATCTACACCACCATCTGTATAAACATGGAAATATCTCCATCGCTATCTGTATAAACACGGAAATATCTCCACGGCTATCTGTATAAACATGGAAATATCTACAGCACTATCTGTATAAATATGGAAATATCTAGATCATTATCTCTATAAACATGGAAATATCTACACCGCTATCTGTATAAAGATGGAAATATGTATACCACTATCTCTAGAAACATGGAAATATCTTCACCGCCATCTGTATAATGATGGAAATATCTACACCGCTATCTGTATAAACATGGAAATATCTACATCGCTATCTGTATAAACATGGAAATATGTACAATGCTATCTGTGTAAACATGCAAATATCTACACAGCTATCTGTGTAAAGATGGAAATATCTACACTGCTATCTGTGTAAAGATGGAAATAACTACCCCGCAATGTGTGCAAAGATGCAAATATCTACACCGCTATCTCTGTAAACATGGAAATATCTACAGCGCTATCTGTATACACATGTAAATATCTATACCGCCATCTCTATAAACAAGGAAATAACTGTACTGCCATCTGTATAAACATGGAAATATCTACACCGCCATCTGTATAAACATGGAAATATCTACACCGATATCTGTATAAATATGGAAATATCCACACCGCTATCTTTATAAACATGGAAGTATCTACAGCGCTATCTGTATAAACATGGAAAATCTACACCGCTATCTGTATATACATGGTAATATCTACACGGCCATCGGCATAAACATGGCAATATCTACACCGCTATCTGTATAAATATGGAAATATCTACATCGCTATCTCTATAAACATGGAAATATCCACACCACTCTCTGTATAAACATGGAAATATCTACACCGCAATCTCTATAAACACAGAAATATCTACACCGCCATCTTTATAAAAATGGAAATATCTACACCGTTATCTGTATAAACATGGAAATATCTACATCGCTATGTGTATAAACATGGAAATATCTCCTCCGCTATCTGTATAAACATGGAAATATATACAAAGCTATCTGTGTAAACATGCAAATATCTACACAGCTATCTGTGTAAAGATGGAAATATCTACACAGTAATCTTGGCAAAGATGGAAATATCTACACCGATATCTCTGTAAACATGGAAATATCTACACCGCTATCTGTAAAAACATGGAAATATCTAAACCGCCATCTGTATAAACTTGGAAATAACTACACCGCCATCTGTATAAACATGGAAATATCTACACCGTCATCTGAATAAACATGGAAATATCTAAACCGCTATCTGTACAAATATGGAAATATCTACACCGCTATCTGTATAAACCTGGAAATATCTACACCGCAATCTTTATAAACATGGAATTACCTACCCCGCTATCTGTATAAAAATGGAAAAATCTACACTGCGATCTGTATAAACATGGAAATATCTAAACAGCCATCTCTATATACATGGAAATATCTACACCGCCATCTGTTTAAACATGGAAATATCTCCACCGCTCTCTGCATAAACATGGAAATATCTCCACTGCTATCTGTATAAATATGGAAATATCTACACCGCTATTTGTAGAAACATAGAAATATCAACACCGTTGTCTGCATAAACATGGAAATATCTACTGCGCTATCTGTATAAACATGGAAATATCCACACCACTATCTGAATAAACCTGGATATATCTACACGGCCTTCTGCATAAACATGGAAATATCTACACTGCTATCGGTACAAATATGGAAATATCTACATCGCAATCTCTATTAAGATGGAAATATCGACACCACTATCAGTATAAACATGGAAATATATACACCGCTATGTCTATAAACATGGAAATATCTACGCCATCTGTATAAACATGGAAATATCAACACCGCTATCTGTATAAACATGGAAATATCTACATCGCTATCTGTATAAACATAGAAATATCTCCACCACTATCTGTATAAACATGGAAATATTTACACCGCTATCTGTGTAAACATGCAAATATCTACATAGCTATCTATGTAAACAAGGAAATATCTACACCGATATGTGTGTAAAGGTGGAAATATCTACACCGCAATCTGTGCAAAGATGGAAATATCTACACCGCTATCTGTATAAATATGGAAATATCTACATCACTATCTCTATAAACATGGAAATATCTACACCACTATCTGTATAAACATGGAAATATCTACACCACTATCTGTATAAACATGGAAATATCTACACCGCCATTTGCATAAACATCTAAATATCTACAGCGCCATCTGTATAAACATGGAAATAAATGCACCGCCATCTGTATAAACATGGAAATATCAACACCGCCATTTGTATAATGATGGAATTAGCCACACCGCTATCTGTATAAAAATGGAAATATCTACAGTGCCATCTGTAAAAACATGGAAATATCTACACAGTCATCTGTATAAACATGGAAATACCTACACATCCATCAGTGTATTCATTTAAATATATACAATGCCTTCTGTATACACACGGAAATATCTACAGAGCCATCAGTATAAACATTGAAATATCTCCACCGCCATCTCTATAAACATGGAAATACCTACACAGCTATCTGTATAAACATGGAAATATCTGCACCGCTATCTGTATAAACATGGAAATATCTACACCGCTATCTGTATAAACATGGAAATATCTACATTGCTATCTGCATAAACATGGAAATATCTCCACTGCTATCTGTGTAAACATGGAAATATCTACAACGATATCTGTGTAAACAGGCAAATATATACACACCTATCTGTAAACATGGAAATGTCTACACGGCTATCTGTGTAAAGATGGAAATATATTCACCGCAATCTCCATAAAGATCTAAATATCGACACTGCCATTTGTATAAACATGGAAATACCTACACCGCCATCTGTAGAAACATGGAAATATCAACACCACCATCTGTATAATCATGGAAATATCCACACCGCTATCTGAGTAAAAATGGAAATATCTACACCGCCATCTGTAAAAACATGGAAATATCTACAAAGTCATCTGCATAAACATGGAAATATCTACACGTCCATCAGTATAAACATGGAAATGTCTACAATGCCATCTGTGTACACATGGAAATATCAACAGAGCTACCTGTATAAACATGGAAATAACTACTCCGCTATCTGTATAAACATGGAAATATCTACAACGCTATCTGTATTAACATGGAAATATCTACACGTCCATCAGTATAAACATGGAAATGTCTACAATGCCATCTGTGTACACATGGAAATATCAACAGAGCTACCTGTATAAACATGGAAATAACTACTCCGCTATCTGTATAAACATGGAAATATCTACATCTCTATCTGTATTAACATGGAAATATCTCCACCGCTATCTGTATAATCATGGAAATATCTACAATGCTATCTGTGTAAACATGCAAATGTCTACACAGCTATCTGTGTAAAGTTGGAAATATCTACACTGCAATCGGTGCAAAGATGGAAATATCTTCACCGCTATCTCTGTAAACATGGACATATCTACACCGCTATCTGTATAAGCATGGAAATATCTACACCGCCATCTGTATAAACATGGAAATAACTACACCGCCATCTGTATAAACATGGAAATATCTGCACCGTCATCTATATAAACATGGAAATATCTACACTGCTATCTGTACAAATATGGAAATATCTACACCGCAATCTGTATAAACATTGAAAATCTACACCACTATCTGTAGAAACATGGAAATATCTACACGGCCATCTGCATAAACATGGAAATATCTACACCGATATCTGTATAAATATGGAAATATCTACATCGCTATCTCTATAAACATGGAAATATTCACACCACTATCTGTATAAACATGGAAATAACTACACCGCTATCTCTTTAAACGTAGAAATATCTACACCGCCATCTGCATAAACACGGAAACATCTACACCGCTATCTGTATAAACATGGAAATATGTACATCGCTATCTGTATAAACATGGAAATATCTACACCGCTATCTGTATAAACATGAAAATATCTACACGGCCGTCTGCATAAACATGAAAATATCTACACTGCTATCGGTACAAATATGGAAATATCTACATCGAAATCTCTATAAACATGGAAATATCTACACCAATATCAGAATAATCATGGAAATATATACACCGCTGTCTCTATAAACATGGAAATATCTACAACGCCATCTGTATAAACATGGAAATATCAACACCGCTATCTGTATAAACATGGAAATATCTACATCGCTATCTGTATAAACATAGAAATATCTCCACCGCTATCTGTATAAACATGGAATTATCTACACCGCTATCTGTGTAAACATGCAAATATCTACATAGCTATCTATGTAAACAAGGAAATATCTACACCGATATGTGTGTAAAGATGGAAATATCTACACCGCAATCTGTGCAAAGATGGAAATATCTACACCGCTATCTGTATAAATATGGAAATATCTACATCACTATCTATATAAACATGGAAATATCTACACCACAATCTATATAAACATGGAAATATCTACACCACTATCTCTAGAATCATGGAAATATCTACACCACCATCTGTATAAACTTGGAAGTAACTACATCGCCGTCTGTATAAAGATGGAAATATCTTCACCGCTATCTGTATAAACATGGAAATATCTACATCGCTATCTTTATAAACATGGAAATATCTACACTGCTATCTGTATAAACATGGAAATATCTACACTACCATCTGTATAAACATGGAAATATCTACACAGCCATCTCTATATACATGGAAATATCTACACCACTATCTGTATAAACATGGAAATATCTACATTGCTATCTGCATAAACATGGAAATATCTACAACTTTATCTACGTAAACATGCAAATGTCTACACAGCTATCTGTAAACATGGAAATGTTTACACGGCTATCTGTGTAAAGATGGAAATATGTACACCGCAATCTGCATAAAGATCTAAATATCGACACTGCCATTTGTATAAACAGGGAAATACCTACACCGCCATCTGTAGAAACATGGAAATATCAACACCACCATCTGTATAATCATGGAAATATCCACACCGCTATCTGAATAAAAATGGAAATATCTACACCGCCATCTGTAAAAACATGGAAATATCTACAAAGTCATCTGCATAAACATGGAAATACCTACACCTCCATCAGTGTAAACATGGAAATGTCTACAATGCCATCTGTGTTAACATGGAAATATCGGCAGAGCCATCTGTAAAACATGGAAATACCTACTCCGCTATCTGTATAAACATGGAAATATCTACCTCGCTATCTGGATTAACATGGAAATATCTCCACCGCTATCTGTATAAACATGTAAATATCTACAATGCTATCTGTGTAAACATGGAAATATCTGCACAGCCATCTGTGTAAAGTTGGATATATCTACACTGCAATCGGTGCAAAGATGGAAATATCTACACAGCTATCTCTGTAAACATGGAAATAACTACACCGCTATCTGTATAAGCATGGAAATATCTACACCGCCATCTGTATAAACATGGAAATAACTATACCGCCATCAGTATAAACATGGAAATATCTGCACCGCCATCTGTATAAACATGGAAATATCTACACTGCTATCTGTACAAATATGGAAATATCTACACCGCTATCTGTGTAAACATGGAAATATCTACACCACTATCTGCATAAACATGGAGATATCTACACTGCTATGTCTATATACATGGAAATATTTATATCGTCATCTGTATAAACATCGATATATCTACAACGCTATCTGTATAAACATGGAAATATCTCCACAGCTATCTGTATAAACATAGAAATATCTACACCGCTATCTGTATTAACATGGAAATATCTTCACTGCCATCTGTATAAACATGGAAATATCTATGAAGCCATCTGTATATACATGGAAATATCTACACCGCAATCGGTATAAACATGGGAATATCTCCACCGCTCTCTGTATAAACATGGAACTATCTCCACAGCTATTTGTATAAACTTGGAAATATCTACACCACTATGTGTAAAAACATGGAAATATCACAACCGCTATCTGTATAAACATGGAAATATCTACAGCGCTATCTGTATAAACATGGAAATATCTACATCGCTATCTGTAAAACATGGAAATATCTCCGCTGCTGTCTTTATAAACATGGAAATATCTACACCGCTATCTGTATAATTCTGGAAATAATTACACAGATATCTCTTTAAAAACATGGAAATATCTACACCGCCATCTGCATAAACATCTAAATATCCACACCGCCATCTCTAAAAACATGGAAATACATACACCGCCATATGTATAAACATGGAAATATCAACACCACCATCTGTATAATCGTGGAAATATGCACACCACTATCTGTATAAAAATGGAAATATCTACACCGCTGTCTGTATAAAAATGGAAATATCTACACCGCCATCTGTAAAAACATGGAAATATCTACACAGTCATCTGTTGAAACAAGGAAATATCTACACCTCCATCAGTATATACCTAGAAATATCTACAATGCCATCTCTATAAACATGGAAATATCTACAGAGCCATCAGTGTAAACATGGAATTATCTACACTGCCATCTCTACAAACATGGAAACCATTACACAGCTATCTATATAAACTTGGAAATATCGACACCGCTATCTGTATAAACATGGAAATATCTACACCGCTATCTGTGTAAACGTGGAAATATCTACACCGCTATCTGTATAAACATGGAAAATCTACACCGCTATCTGTATAAACATGGAAATATCTTCACGGCCATCTGCATACACATGCAAATATCTAGACCGATATCTGTATAAATATGGAAATATCTATATCGCTATCTCTATAAGCATGGAAATATCTACACCACTATCTAAATAAACATGGAAATATCTACACCGCTATCTCTATAAACATGGAAATATCTACAACGCCATCTGTATAAACATGGAAATATCTACACCGCTATCTGTATAAACATGTAAATATCTACATCGCTATCTGTACAAACCTGGAAATATCTCCACCGCTATCTGCATAAACATGGAAATATCTACAAAGCTATCTGTGTAAACATGCAAATATCTACACAGCTATCTGTATAAACATGGAAATATCTACACCGATATCTGTGTAAAGATGGAAATATCCACACCGCAGTCTGTGCAAAGATGGAAATATCTACACAGCTATCTGTAAAAACATGGAAATAACTACATCGCTATCTGTATAAACATGTAAATATCTCCACCGCTATCTGTATATACTTGGAAATATATACAATGCTATCTGTGTAAACATGCAAATATCTGCACAGCTATCTGTGTAAAGATGGAAATATGTACACCGCTCTCTGTGTAAAGATGGAAATATCTACAACGCAATCTGTGCAAAGATGGAAATATCTACAACGCTATCTCTGTAAACATGGAAATATCTACACCGCTATCGGTATAAATGTGGCAATACCCACACCGCTATCTGTATAAACATGGAAAACCTACACCGCTATTTGTATAAACATGGAAATATGAACACCGTTATCTGTATAAACATAGAAATTTCAACATCGCTATCTGTATAAACATGGAAATATCTACATCGCTATCTGTATAAAAATGGAAATATCTACACCGCCATTTGTAAAAACATGGAAATATCTATACAGTCATCTGTATAAACATGGAAATATCTTCACCTCCATGAGTATAAAGATGGAAATATCTACAATGCCATCTGTATACACATGGAAATATCTACAGAGCCGTCAGTATAAACATGGAAATATCTATACCGCCATCTCTATAAACCTAAAAATACCTACACAGCTATCTGTATAAAAATGGAAATATCTACACAGCTATCTGTATAAACATGGAAATATCTACACCGCTATCTGTATAAACATGGAATTATATACATTGCTATCTGCATAAACAAGGAAATATCTCCACTGCTATCTGTATAAACATGGAAATATCTACAATGCTATCTGTGTAAACATGCAAATATCTACACAGCTATCTGTAAACATGGAAATGTCTACACCCCTATCTGTGTAAAGATGGAAATATCTACACCCCAATCTGTGCAAAGATGGAAATATGTACACCGCTATCTGTGTAAGCATGGAAATATGTAAACCGCTGTCTGTATGAACATGGAAAATCTACACCCCTATCTGTATAAACAGGGAAATATCTACACGGCCATCTGCATAAACTTGGAAATATCTGCACCGCTATCTGTATAAATATGGAAATATCTACATCACAACCTCTATAAACCTGGAAATATCTACACCACTATCTGTATAAACATGGAAATATCTACACCGCTATGTCTATAAACATGGAAATATCTATACCGCAATCTGTATAAACATGGAAATATCTACACCGCTATCTGTAAACATGGAAATATCTACATCGCTATCTGTATAAACATGGAAATATCTCCACCACTCTCTGTATAATCATGGAAATATCTATACCGCTATCTGTATAAACATGGAAATATCTCCACTGCCATCTGTATAAACATGGAAAAATCTACACAGCCGTCTCTATATACATGGAAATATCTACACCGCCACCTGTAAACATGGAAATATCTCCACCGCTATCTGTATAAACATGGAAATATCTACACCGCTATCTGTATAAACATGGAAATATCTACACCGCTATCTGTATAAAGATGGAAATATCAACACCGTTATCTGTGTAAACATGGAAATATCTACACTGCCATTTGCATAAACATCTAAATATATACATAGCCATCTCTATAAACATGGAAATACCTACACCGCCATCAGTATGAACATGGAAATATAAACACCGCCATATGTATAATCATGGAAATATCTACACTGCTATCTGTATTAAAATGGAAATATGGACACGGCCATCTGTAAAAACATGGAAAGAACTACACAGTCATCTGTATACACATGGAAATATCTACAGAGACATCAGTATACACATGGAAATATCTACACCGCCATCTCTATAAACATGGAAATACCTACACAGTCATCTGTATACACATGGAAATATCTACAGAGACATCAGTATACACATGCAACTATCTACACCGCCATCTCTATAAACATGGAAATACCTGCAGAGCTATGAGTATAAACATGTAAATGTCTACACCGCTATCTCTATAAACATGGAGATATCTACACCGCTATATGTATAAACATGGAAATATCTACATTGCTATCTGAATAAACATGGAAATATCTCCACGGCTATCTGTATAAACATGGAAATACCTACAACGCTATCTGTGTAAACATGCAAATATATACAAAGGTATCTGTAAACATGGAAATATCTACACCGCTATCTGTGTAAAGATTCGACTATCTACACCGCAATCTGTGCAAAGATGGAAATATCTACACCGCTATCTGTGTAAACATGGAAATATCTGCACCGCTATCTGTATAAACATGGAAAATCTACACTGCTATCTGTATAAACATGGAAATATCTACACGGCCATCTGCATAAACATGGAAATATCTACACCGCTATCTGTATTAATATGGAAATAACTACATAGCTATCTCTATAAACATGGAAATATCTACACCACTGTCTGTATAAACATAGAAATATCTACACCGCTCTCTGTATAAACATGGAAATATCCACACCGCCATCTGTATAAACATGGAAATATCTACAATGCTATCTGTGTAAACTTGCAACTAACTACACAGCTGTGTGTGTAAAGATGGAAATATCTACACCGCTATCTGTGTTAAGATAGAAATACCTACACGGCAATCTGTGCAAAGATGGAAATATCTACACCGCTATCTCTGTAAACATGGAATTATCTACACCGCTATCGTATAAACACGGAAATATCTACACCGCCATCTGTATAAACAATGAGATATCTACAACGCTATCTGTGTAAACATGCAAATATCTACACAGCTATCAGTAAACATGGAAATGGCTACACCGCTATCTGTGTAAAGATGGAAATATCTACACTGCAATCTGTGCAAAGATGGAAATATCTACACCGCTATCTGTGTAAACATGGAAATATCTACTCCGCTGTCTGTATAAACATGGAAAATCTACACCGCTATCTGTATAAACAGGGAAATATCTACACAGCCATCTGCATAAACTTGGAAATATCTACACCGCTATCTGTATAAATATGGAAATATCTACATTGCTATCTCTATAAACATAGAAATATCTACACCACTATCTGTATAAACATGGAAATATCTACACCGCTATGTCTATAAACATGGAAATATCTACACAGTCATCTGTATAAACATAAAAATATCTCCACAGCTATCAGTATGAACATGGAAATATCTCCACCGATATCTGTATAAACATGGAAATATCAACAGCACTATCTGTATAAACACAGAAATATCTACAGCGCTATCTGTATAAATATGGAAATATCTACATCGCTATCTCTATAAACATGGAAATATTTCCAGCGCTATCTGTATATATATGGAAATATCTACATCGCTATCTCTATAAACATGGAAATATTTCCACCGCTATCTGTATAAACATGGAAATATCTACACCGTTATCTGTATAAGCCTGGAAATAACTACACCGCTATCTCAACAAACATGGAAATATCTACACCGCCGTCTGCATAAACATCTAAATATCTACAAAGCCATCTGTATAAACATGGAAATACCTACACCGCCCTCTGAATAAACATGGAAATATCCACACCACTTTCTGTATAAACATGGAAATATCTACACCGCAATCTCTATAAACACAGAAATATCTACACCGCCATCTGTATAAACATGGAAATATCTACAGTGCCATCTGTATACACATGGAAATATCTACAGAGCCATCTGTATAACCATGGAAATATCTACTCCGCTATCTGTATAAACATGGAAATATCTACATCGCTATCTGTATTAACATGGAAATATCTCCACCGCTATCTGTATAAACATGGAAATATCTACACTGCCATCTGTATAAACATGGAAATATTTACACAGCCATCTCTTTATACATGGGAATATCTACACCGCAATCTGTATAAACATGGAAATATCTATATCGGAATCGGTATAAACATGGAAATATCTACAACGTTATCTGCATGAACATGGAAAGATCTACACCGCCATCTGTATATACATGGAAATATGTACACCACCATCTGTATAAACATGGAAATATCTACACTGCTATCTGTATAAATAAGGAAATATCTACAACTCTGTCTCTATAAACATGGAAATATCTACAACACTATCTGTTTAAACATGGAAATATCTACACCACTATGGAAATATCTACACCGCCATCTGTATAAACATGGAAATATCTACACAGTCATCTGTATAAACATGGAAATAGCTATACCATCATCTGTATAAACATGGAAATAACTTCACCGCCATCTGTGTAAGCATGGAAATATCTACACAGCCATCTCTATAAACATGGAAATATCTACACCACCATCTGTGTAAACATGGAAATATCTACACCGCCATCTGTATAAATATGGAAATACCTTCACAGATATCTTTAAAAACATGGGAATATCTACACAGCCATCTGTATAAACATGGAAATATCTACACCGCTATGTCTATAAACATGGAAATATCTACAAGGTCATCTGTATAAACATAAAAATATCTCCACAGCTATCTGTATAAACATGGAAATATCTCCACCACTATCTGTATAAACATGGAAATATCAACAGCACTATCTGTATAAACACGGAAATATCTACAGCGCTATCTCTATAAATATGGAAATATCTACATCGCTATCTCTAAAAACATGGAAATATTTCCACCGCTATCTGTATAAATATGGAAATATCTACACCGTTTTCTGTATAAACCTGGAAATATCTACACCGCTATCTCAACAAACATGGAAATAACTACACCGCCGTCTGCATAAACATCTAAATATCTACAAAGCCATCTGTATAACCATGGAAATACCTACACCGCCCTCTGAATAAACATGGAAATATCAACATTGCCATCAGTATAGTCATGGAAATATCTACACCGCTATCTGTATAAACATGGAACTACCTACACCGCTATCTGTATAAACATGGAAATATCTACACTGCCATCTGTATAAACATGGAAATATCTGCACAGCCATCTCTATATCCATGGAAATATCTACACCGCCATTTGAATAAACATGGAAATATCTCCACCGCTATCTTTATAAACATGGAAATATCCACACCACAATCTGTATAAACATGGAAATATCTACACCGCAATCTCTATAAACACAGAAATATCTACACCGCCATTTGTATAAACATGGAAATATCTACAGTGCCATGTGTATACACGTGGAAATATCTACAGAGCCATCTGTATAACCATGGAAATATCTACTCCGCTATCTGTATAAACATGGAAATATGTACATCGCTATCTGTATTAACATGGAAATATCTCCACCGATATCTGTATAAACATGGAAATATCTACACTGCCATCTGTATAAACATGGAAACATCTACACAGCCATCTCTTTATACATGGAAATATCTACACCGCAATCTGTATAAACATGGAAAAATCTACAGCGCTATCTGTAAAAACATGGAAATATCTCCACCGCTATCTGTATAAACATGGAAATATCTACACCGCTATCTGTAAAATCATGGAAGTATCAACACCGCTATCTGTATAAACATGGAATTATCTACAGCGCTATCTCTATTAACATGGAAATATCTACACGGTCATCTGCATAAACATCTAAATATCTACACGGCCATCTGTATAAACATGGAAATACCTACAACGCTATGTATATAAACATGGAAATATCAACACCGCCTTCTGTATAATCATGGAAATATCCACACCGCTATCTGTATAAAAATGGAAATATCTACACCGCCATCTGTAAAAACATGGAAACATCTACATAGTCATCTTTAGAAACATGGAAATATCTACACCTCCATCAGTGTAAACATGGAAATCTCTACAATGCCCCCTGTATAAATATGGAAATATCTACAGAGCCATCAGTATAAACATGGAAATATCTACACCGCCATCTCTGTAAACATGGAAATAATTACACAGCTATCTTTATAAAGCTGGAAATATCTACACTGCTATCAGTATAAACATGGAAATATCTACACAGCTATCTGTATAAACATGGAAATATCTACATCGCTATCTGCATAAATATGGAAATATCTCCACCGCTATCTGTATAAAATTGGAAATATCTGCAACGCTATCTGTGAAAACATGAAAATATCTACACAGCTATCTGTAAACATGGAAATATCTACACCGCCATCTGTTTAAACATAGAAATATCAACACTGCCGTCTGCATCAACATGCAATTATATACAACACTATCTGTATCAACTTGGAAATATCTACACCGCCATCTCTATAAACGTGGAAATATCTCCACTGCTAGCTGAATAAACAAGGAAATATCTACACCGATATCTGTGTAAAGTTGGAAATATCTACACCGCTATCTTTGTAAACATGGAAATATCTACCACGCTATCTGTATAAACATGGAAATATCTCCACCGCTATCTGTATAAACATGGAAATATCCACACTGCCATCTGTATAAACATGGAAACATCTACACAGCCATCTCTTTATACATGGAAATATCTACACCGCAATCTGTATAAACATGGAAAAATCTACAGCGCTATCTGTAAAAACATGGAAATATCTCCACCGCTATCTGTATAAACATGGAAATATCTACACCGCTATCTGTAAAATCATGGAAATATCAACACCGCTATCTGTATAAACATGGAATTATCTACAGCGCTATCTCTATAAACATGGAAATATCTACACGGTCATCTGCATAAACATCTAAATATCTACACGGCCATCTGTATAAACATGGAAATACCTACAACGCTATGTATATAAACATGGAAATATCAACACCGCCTTCTGTATAATCATGGAAATATCCACACCGCTATCTGTATAAAAATGGAAATATCTACACCGCCATCTGTAAAATCATGGAAACATCTACATAGTCATCTCTAGAAACATGGAAATATCTACAACTCCATCAGTGTAAACATGGAAATCTCTACAATGCCACCTGTATAAACATGGAAATATCTACAGAGCCATCAGTATAAACATGGAAATATCTACACCGCCATCTCTGTAAACATGGAAATAATTACACAGCTATCTTTATAAAGCTGGAAATATCTACACTGCTATCAGCATAAACATGGAAATATCTACACAGCTATCTGTATAAACATGGAAATATCTACATCGCTATCTGCATAAATATGGAAATATCTCCACCGCTATCTGTATAAAATTGGAAATATCTGCAACGCTATCTGTGAAAACATGAAAATATCTACACAGCTATCTCTAAACATGGAAATGTCTACACCGCCATCTGTTTAAACATAGAAATATCAACACTGCCGTCTGCATCAACATGCAATTATATACAACACTATCTGTATTAACTTGGAAATATCTACACCGCCATCTCTGTAAACGTGGAAATATCTCCACTGCTAGCTGAATAAACAAGGAAATATCTACACCGCTATCTGTGTAAAGTTGGAAATATCTACACCGCTATCTTTGTAAACATGGAAATATCTACCCCGCTATCTGTATAAACATGGAAATATCGACACCGCTATCTGTATAAACATGGAAATATCTACAATGCTATCTGTGTAAACATGGAAATATCTACACCTCTATATGTATAAAGATGAATATAACTACCCCGCTATCTGTATAAACATGGAAATATCTTCACCGCTATCTGTATAAATATGGAAGTATATTCACAGTCCTCTGTATAAACATGGAAATATCTACACCACCATCTGTATAAACATGGAAATATCTACACTGCCTTCTTTATAGACATGGAAATATGTACACAGCCCTCTGTATAAACGTCGCAGTATCTACACCGCTATCTGTATAAACATGGAAATACCTTCACCACTAACCCTGTAAACATGGAAATATCAACTCCGTTCTCTGCATAAACATGGAAATATCTACACCGCTATCTGTATAAACATGGAAATAACTGCACCGCTATCATTATAAACATGGAAATACCTACACCGCTACCTCTATAAACATGGAAATATCTACACCACCATCTCTATAAACATGGAAATATCTACACCGCCATCTGCATAGACATGGAAATATATAAACCGCCATGTGTGTAAACATGGAAATATCTACACAGGTATCTCTATAAACATGGAAATATCTACAAAGCCATCTGTATAAACATGGAAATATCTACACCGCTTTATGAATAAACATGGAAATATCTACTCCGCCATCTGCATAAACATAGAAATATCTACACCCCCATCTGTATAAGCATGGAAATATCTACACCGCCATCTATAAAAAGATGGAAATATCTACATCCCTATCTGTATAAACATGGAAATATCTCCACCGCTATCTGTATAAACATGGAAATATCTCCACCGCTATCTGTATAAACATGGAAATATCTACACCGCTATCTGTATAAACATGGAAATATCTACACTACCATCTGTATAAACATGGAAATATCTACACAGCCATCTCTATATACACGGAAATATCTACACCGCCATCTGTATAAACATGGAAATATCTCCATCGCTATCTGTATAAACACGGAAATATCTCCACGGCTATCTGTATAAACATGGAAATATCTACAGCACTATCTGTATAAATATGGAAATATCTAGATCATTATCTCTATAAACATGGAAATATCTAAACCGCTATCTGTATAAAGATGGAAATATGTATACCACTATCTCTAGAAACATGGAAATATCTTCACCGCCATCTGTATAATGATGGAAATATCTACACCGCTATCTGTATAAACATGGAAATATCTACATCGCTATCTGTATAAACATGGAAATATCTACAATGCTATCTGTGTAAACATGCAAATATCTACACAGCTATCTGTGTAAAGATGGAAATATCTACACCGCTATCTGTGTAAAGATGGAAATAACTACCCCGCAATGAATGCAAAGATGCAAATATCTACACCGCTATCTCTGTAAACATGGAAATATCTACAGCGCTATCTGTATACACATGTAAATATCTATACCGCCATCTCTATAAACAAGGAAATAACTGTACTGCCATCTGTATAAACATGGACATATCTAGACCGCCATCTGTATAAACATGGAAATATCTACACAGCAATCTCTATATACATGAGAATATCTACACCGCCATCTGTATAAACATGGAAATGTCTACACGGCCATCTGCATAAACATGGAAATATCTGCACCGCTGTCTGTATAAATATGGAAATATCTGCATCGCTATCTCTATAAACATGGAAATATCCACACCACTATCAGTATAAACATGGAAATATCTACACCGCAATCTCTATAAACATAGAAATATCTACACTGTCATCTGTATAAACATTGAAATATCTACACCGCTATCTGTATAAACAAGGAAATATCTATATCGCTATGTGTATAAACATGGAAATATCTCCACCGATATCTGTATAAACATGGAAATATATACAATGCTATTTGTGTAAAGATGGATATATCTACACCGTGATCGTTGCAAAGATGGAAATATCTACACCGCTATCTCTGTAAACATTGAAATATCTACACCGCTATCTGTATAAACTAGGAAATAACTACACCGCCATCTGTATAAACAGGGAAATTTCTACACCGCCATCTGTATAAACATGGAAATACCTACACCGCTATCTGTATAAACATGGAAATATCTAGACTGCCATCTGTATCAACATGGAAATATCTAGAAAGCCATCTCTACATACATGGAAATATCTACACCGTCATCTGTATAAACATGGAAATGTCTCCACTGCTATGTGTATAAACATGGAAATATCTCCACCGCTACCTGTATAAACATGGAAATATCTACACCGCTATTTGTTGAAACATGGAAATATCAACAACGCTATCTGTTTAAACATGGAAATATCTACAGCACTATCTGTATAAACATGGAAATATCTACACGGCAATCTGCATAAACTTGGAAATATCTACACTGCTATCTCTATAAATATGGTAATATCTACATCGCTATCTCTATAAACATGGAAATATCCACAGCAATATCTGTATAAACATGGAAATATCTACACCGCAATCTCTATAAACATAGAAATAACAACAACGCCATCTGTATAAACATGGAAATCTCTACAAGGCTATCTGTATATACATTGAAATATCTATATCGCTATGTGTATAAACATGAAAATATCTCCACCAGTATCTGTATAAACATGGAAATATCTACACCGCAATCAGAAAAATCACGGAAATATCAACACCGCTATCTGTATAAACAAGGAAATATCTACAGCGCTATCTCTATAAACATGGAAATAACTACACCGCCATCTGCATAAACATCTAAATATCTACACCTCCATCTGTATAAACATGGAAAAATCCACACCGCTATCTGTATAAAAATGGAAATATCTACACCACCATCTGTATAAACATGGAAATATCAACAGAGCCATCAGTATAAACATGGAAATATCTACACCGCCATCTCGGTAAACATGGAAATAATTACACAGCTATGTTTATAAACATGGAAATATCTACACCGCTATCAGTATAAACACGGAAATATCTACACAGCTATCTGTATAAACATGGAAATATCTCCACCGCTATGTGTATAAAATTGGAAATATCTACAACGCTGTCTGTGTAACCATGCAAATATCTACACAGCTATCTGTAAACATGGAAATATCTATGCCACTATATGTGTAAAGATGGAAATATCTACACCGCTATCTGTATAAACATGAAAATATCTACATCGCTATCTGTATAAACATGGAAGTATCTCCACCGCTATCTGTATAAACATGGAAAATCTACACCGCTATCTGTATAAACATGGAAATATCTACAAGGCCATGTGCATAAACATGGAAATATCTAAACCGCTATCTGTATAAATATGGAAATATCTACATCGCAATCTGTATAAACATGGAAATATCTACACCACTATCTGCATAAACATGGAAATATCTACACCGCTATCTCTATAAACATGGAAATACCTACAACGACATCTGTATAAACATGGAAATATCTACACCGCTATCTGTATAAACATGGAAATATCTACATCGCTATCTGTATAAACATGGAAATATCTCCACAGCTATCTGCATAAACATGGAAATATCTACAACGCTGTCTGTGTAAACATGCAAATATCAACAGAGCTATCTGGGTTAACATGGAAATATCTACACCGATATCTGTGTAAAGATGGAAATATCTGCACCGCAATCTGGGCAAAGATGGAAATATCTACACCGCTATATGTATAAATATGGAAATATCTACATCACTATCTCTAGAAACATGGAAATATCTACACCACTATCTGTATAAACTTGGAAATATCTGCACTACTATCTCTGGAAACATGGAAATATCTACACCGACGTCTGTATAAACATGGACGTATGTACACCGCTATCTGTATAAACATGGAAATATCTACATGGATATCTGTATAAACATGGAAATATCTCCACCGCTATCTGTATAAACATGGAAATATCTACATCGCTATCTTTATAAACATGGAAATATCTACACCGCTATCTGTATAAACATGGAAATATCTACACTACCATCTGTATAAACATGGAAATATCTACACAGCCTTCTCTGTATACATGGAAATATCTACACCGCCATCTGTATAAACATGGAAATATCTCCACCGCTATCTGTATAAACACGGAAATATCTCCACCGCTATCTGTATAAACCTGGAAATAACTACACCGCTATCTGTATAAATATGGAAATATCTACATCACTATCTCCATAAACATGGAAATATCTACACCGCTATCTGTATAAACATGGAAATATGTACACCATTATCTCTAGAAACATGGAAATATCTACTCCGCCATCTGTATAAAAATGGAAATATCTACACCGCTATCTATATAAAGATGGAAATATTTACATCGCTATCTGTAAAAACATGGAAATATCTACACAGTCATCTGTAGAAACATGGAAATATCTACACCTCCATCAGTATAAACATGAAATATCTACAATGCCATGTGTATAAACATGGAAATATCTACAGAGCCATCAGTATAAACATGGAAATATCTACACGGCCATCTCTGTAAACGTGGAAATAATTACACAGCTATCTTTATAAACATGGAAATATCTACACCACTATCATTATAAACATGGAAATATCTACACAGCTATCTGTATAAACATGGAAATATCTACATCGCTATCTGCATAAACATGGAAATATCTCCACAGCTATCTGTATAAAATTGGAAATATCTACAACGCTATCTGTGTAAACATGCAAATATCTACACAGCTATCTGTAAACATGGAAATATCTACACTGCTATCTGTGTAAAGATGGAAATATCTACACCGCTATCTGTATAAACATGGAAATATCTACACTGCTATCTGTATAAATATGGAAATATCTACATCGCAATCTCTATAAACATGGAAATACCTACACCACTATCTGTATAAACATGGAAATATCTACACTGCTATCTCTATAAACATGGAAATATCTACAACGCCATCTGTATAAACATGGAAATATCTACACCGCTATCTGTATAACATGGAAATATCTACATCGCTATCTGTATAAACATGGAAATATCTCCACCGCTATCTGTATAAACATGGAAATATCTACAACGCTATCTGTGTAAACATGCAAATGTCTACACAGCTATCTGGTAAACATGGAAATATCTACACCGATATCTGTGTAATGATGGAAAACTCTACACCGCAATCTGGGAAAGATGGAAATATCTACACCGCTATATGTATAAATATGTAAATATCTACATCACTATCTCTATAAACATGGAAATATCTACACCGTGATCTGTATAAACTTGGAGATATCTACACCACTATCTCTAGAAACATGGAAATATCTACATCGCCGTATGTATAAACATGGAAATATCTACATCGCTATCTGTATAAACATGGAAATTTCTCCACCGCTATCTGTATAAACATGGAAATATCTACACCGCTATCTGTTTAAACATGGAAATATCTACACCGCAATCTCTATAGACATAGAAATATCTACACCGCCATCTGTATAAACATGAAAATATCTACACCGCTATCTGTATAAAGATGGAAATATGTACATCGCTATGTGTATAAACATGGAAATATCTCCACCGATATCTGTATAAAGATGGAAATACATACAATGCTATCTGTGTAAACATCCAAATATCTACACAGCTATCTGTGTAAAGATGGAAATAACTACACCGCAATTGTTGCAAAGATGGAAATATCTACACCGCTATCTGTGTAAACATGGAAATATCTACTCCGCTCTGTATATAAACTTGGAAATAACTACACCGCCATCTGTATAAACCTGGAAATATCTACACCGCCATCTGCATAGACATGGAACTACCTACACCGCTACCTGTACAAACATGGAAATATCTACACTGCCATCTGTATAAACATGGAAATATCTAAAAAGCCATCTCTATATGCATGGAAATATCTACACCGCCATCTGTATAAACATGGAAATGTCTCCACCACTATGTGTATAAACATGGAAATATCTCCACAGCTATCTGTATAAACATGGAAATATATACACCACTATTTGTAGAAACGTGGAAATATCAACACCGCTATCTGTATAAACATGGAAATATCTACAGCGCTATCTGTATAAACATGGAAATATCTACACGACCATCTGCATAAACATGGAAATATCTACACCGCTATCTGTATAAATATGGAAATATCTACATCGCTATCTCTATAAACATGGAAATATCCACACCACTATCTGTATAAACATGGAAATATCTACACCACAATCTCTCTAAACATAGAAATATCTACACCGCCATCTGTATAAACATGGAAATATCTACACCGCTATCTGTATAAACATGGAAATACCTTCATCGCTATGTCTATAAAAAGGGAAATTTCTACACCGCCATCTGTAAAACCATGGAAATATCTACACAGTCATCTGTAGAAACATGGAAATATCCACATCTCCATCAGTATAAACATGGAAATATCTACAATGCCATCTGTATAAACATGTAAATATCTACAGAGCCATCAGTATAAACATGGAAATATCTACACCGCCATCACTGTAAACATGGAAATAATTACACAGCTATCTTTATAAACATGGAAATATCTACACCACTATCAGTATAAACATGGAAATATCTACACAGCTATCTGTATAAACATGGAAATATCTACATCGCAATCTGCCTAAACATGGAAATATCTCTACCGCTATCAGTATAAAATTGGAAATATCTACAATGCTATCTGTGTAAACATGCAAATATCTACACAGCTATCTGTAAACATGGAAATATTTACACCGCTATCTGTGTAAAGATGGAAATATCTGCACCGCTATCTATATAAACATGGAAATATCTACACCGCTATCTGTATAAACATGGAAATATCTACATTGCTATCTGCATAAACATGGAAATATCTCCACTGCTATCTGTGGAAACATGGAAATATCTACAACGCTATCTGTGTAAACATGCAAATATCTACACAGCTATCTGTAAACATGGAAATGTCTACACGGCTATCTGTGTAAAGATGGAAATATCTACACCATAGTCTGCATAAAGATCAAAATATCTACACTGCCATTTGCATAAACATGGAAATAACTTCACCGCCATCTGTAGAAACATGGAAATATCAACAACACCATCTGTATAATCATGGAAACATCCACTCCGCTATCTGAATGAAAATGGAAATATCTACACCGCCATCTGTAAAAACATGGAAATATCTACACAGTCATCTGTATAAACATGGAAATATCTACACCTCCATCAGTATAAACATGGAAATGCGTACAATGCCATCTGTGTACACATGGAAATATCTACAGAGCCATCTGTATAAACATGGGAATAACTACTCCGCTATGTGTATAAACATGGAAATATCTACATCGCTATCTGTATTAACATGGAAATATGTCCACTGCTATCTGTTTAAACATGGAAATATCTACAATGCTAACTGTGTAAGCATGCAAATATCTACACAGCTATCTGTGTAAAGTTGGAAATATCTACACTGCAATCGGTGCAAAGATGGAAATATCTACACCGCTATCTCTGTAAACATGGAAATATCTACACCGCTATCTGTATAAGCATGGAAATACCTACACCGCCATCTGTATAAACATGGAAATAACTACACTGCCATCTGTATAAGCATGGAAATATCTGCATCGCCATCTGTATAAACATGGAAATATCTACACTGCTATCTGTTCAAATATGGAAATATCTACACCGCTATGTGTATAAACATGGAAAATCTACACCACTATCTGTAGAAACATGGAAATAACTACACGGCCATCTGCATAAACATGGAAATATCTACACCGATATCTGTATAAATATGGAAATAACTACATCGCTATCTCTATAAACATGGAAATATCCCCACCACTATCTGTACAAACATGGAAATAACTACACCGCTATGTCTTTAAACTTAGAAATATCTACCCCGCCATCTGTATAAACATGGAAATATCTACACCGCTATATGTATAAACATGGAAATATATACATCGCTATCTGTATAAACATGGAAATATCTCCAGCGCTATCTGTATAAACATGGAAATATATAAAATGCTACCAGTGGAAACATGCTAATATCTACAAAGCTATCTGTGTAAAGATGGAAATATCTACTCCGCAATAGGTGCAAATATGGAAATATTTACACCGCTATCTCTGTAAACATGGAAATATCTACACCGCTATCAGTATAAACATGGAAATATCTACACTGCCATCTGTATAAACTTGGAAATATCTACACCGCTATCTGTACAAATATGGAAATATCTACAACGCTAACTGTATAAACATGGAAATATCTACACCGCCATCTGTATAAACATGGAACTACCTACACCGCTATCTGTATAAACATGGAAATATCTACACTGCCATCTGTATAAACATGGAAATATCTACACAGCAATCTCTATATACATGGAAATATCTACACCGCCATCTGTATAAATATGGAAATATCTCCACCGCTATCTGTATAAACATGGAAATATCTCCACCGCTATCGGTATCAACATGGAAATATCTACAGCGCTATCTGTAAAAACATGGAAATTACAACACCGCTATCTGTATAAACATGGAAATATCTACAGCGCTATCTGTATAAACATGGAAATATCTACACCGCTATCTGTATAAACATTGAAATATCTACACGGCCATCTGCATAAACTTGGAAATATCTACACCGCTATCTGTATAAATATGGAAATATCTACATCACATTCTCTCTAAACATGGAAATATCTACACCACTATCTGTATAAACATGGAAATATCTACACCGCTATCTCTATAAACTTGGAAATATCTACAACTTTATCTGTACAAACATGGAAATATCTACACCTCCATCAGTATAAGCATGGAAATATCTACTCCGCTATCTGTATAAACATGGAAATATCTACATCGCTATCTGTATAAATATGGAAATATCTCCACCGCTATCTGTATAAACATGGAAATATCTACAATGCTATCTGTGTAAACAGGCAAATATCTACACAGCTATCTGCGTAAAGATGGAAATATCAACACCACTATCTGTGTAATGATGGAAATATCTACACCGCAATCTGTGCAAAGATGGAAATATCTACACCACTATCTCTGTAAACATGGAAATATCTACACCGCTATCTGTATAAACATGGAACTATCTACATCGCCATCTTTATAAACATGGAAATAACTACACCGCCATCTGTAAAAAGATGGAAGTATCTACACCGCCATCTCTATAGACATGGAAATATCTCCACCGCTATCTGTACAAATATGGAAATATCTACACCGCTATCTGTATAAACATGGAAATATCTACACCGCTATCTGTATAAACATGGAAAATCTACACCGCTATCTGTATAAACATGGAAATATCTACACTGCCATTTGTATAAACATGGAAATATCTACACAGCCATCTCTATATACATGGAAATATCTACAACGCCATCTGTATAAACATGGAAATATCTCCATCACTATCTGTGTAAACATGGAAATATCTACACTACCATCTGTATAAACATGGAAATATCCACACCACTATCTGTATAAACATGGAAATATCTACATCGCTATCTGTATAAACATGGAAATATCTCCACCACTATCTGAATAAACATGGAAATATCTACAATGCTATCTGTGTAAACATGCAAATCTCTAAACAGCTATCAGTGTAAACATGGAAATATCTATACCGATATCTGTGTAAAGATGTAAATTTCTACACCGCAATCTGTGCAAAGATGGAAATATCTACACCGCTATCTGTATAAATATGGAAATATCTACATCGCTATCTCTATAAACATGGAAATACCTTCACCGCGATCTGTATAAACGTGGAAATATCTTCACCGCTATCTTTATAAACATGGAAATATCTACACCGCCATCTGTATAAACATGGAAATATCTACACCGCTATCTGTATAAACATGGAAATATCTACATCGCTATCTGTATAAACATGAAAATATCTCCACCGCTATCTGTATAAACATGAAAATATCTACAATGCTATCTGTGTAAACATGCAAATATGTACACAGCTATCTGTGTAAATATGGAAATATCTACACAGCTATCTTTGTAAAGATGGAAATATCGACACCGCAATCTGTGCAAAATGGAATTATCCACACCGCTATTTCTGTAAACATGGAAATATCTAAACCGCTATCTGTATAACCGTGGAAACGTCTACACCGCCATATGTATAAACATGGAAATAACTACAACGCCATCTGTATAAACATGGAAATATCTACACCGCCATCTGTATAAACATGGCAATATGTGCACTGCTATCTGTATAAACATGGAACTATCTACACTGCCATCTGTATGAACATGGAAATAAATACACAGCCATCTCTATATACATGGAAATATCTATACCACCATCTGTATAAACATGGAACTATCTCCACCGCTATCTGTATAAACATGGAAATATCAACACCGCTATCTGTATAAAGTTGGAAATATCTACAGTGCTATCTGTATAAACATTAAAATATCTACATCGCTATCTGTATAAACATGGAATTATCTACACCGCTCTCTGTATAAACATGGAAATATCTACATCGCTATCTGCATAAATATGGAAATATTTACAACGCTATCTGTGTAAACATGCAAATATCTACACAGCCATCTGTAAACATGGAAATATCTACTCCTCAATATGTGTAAAGATGGAAATATCTACACCGCAATCTGTGCAAAGATGGAAATATCTACACCGCTATCTGTGTAAACATGGAGATATCTACACTGCTATGTCTATATACATGGAAATATTTATATCGTCATCTGTATAAACATCGATATATCTACAACGCTATCTGTATAAACATGGAAATATCTCCACAGCTATCTGTATAAACATAGAAATATCTACACCGCTTTCTGTATTAACATGGAAATATCTACACTGCCATCTGTATAAACATGGAAATATCTATGAAGCCATCTGTATATACATGGAAATATCTACACCGCAATCGGTAGAAACATGGGAATATCTCCACCGCTCTCTGTATAAACATGGAACTATCTCCACAGCTATTTGTATAAACTTGGAAATATCTACACCACTATGTGTAAAAACATGGAAATAACACAACCGCTATCTGTATAAACATGGAAATATCTACAGCGCTATCTGTATAAACATGGAAATATCTACATCGCTATCTGTAAAACATGGAAATATCTCCACTGCTGTCTTTATAAACATGGAAATATCTACACCGCTATCTGTATAATTCTGGAAATAATTACACAGATATCTCTTTAAAAACATGGAAATATCTACACCGCCATCTGCATAAACATCTAAATATCCACACCGCCATCTGTACAAACATGGAAATACATACACCGCCATATGTATAAACATGGAAATATCAACACCGCCATCTGTATAATCGTGGAAATATGCACACCACTATCTGTATAAAAATGGAAATATCTACACCGCTGTCTGTATAAAAATGGAAATATCTACACCGCCATCTGTAAAAACATGGAAATATCTACACAGTCATCTGTAGAAACAAGGAAATATCTACACCTCCATCAGTATATACCTGGAAATATCTACAATGCCATCTCTATAAACATGGAAATATCAACAGAGCCATCAGTGTAAACATGGAATTATCTACACTGCCATCTCTACAAACATGGAAACCATTACACAGCTATCTATATTAACTTGGAAATATCGACACCGCTATCTGTATAAACATGGAAATATCTACACCGCTATCTGTGTAAACATGGAAATATCTACGCCGCTATCTGTATAAACATGGAAAATCTACACCGCTATCTGTATAAACATGGAAATATCTTCACGGCCATCTGCATATACATGCAAATATCTAGACCGATATCTGTATAAATATGGAAATATCTATATCGCTATCTCTATAAGCATGGAAATATCTACACCACTATCTAAATAAACATGGAAATATCTACACCGCTATCTCTATAAACATGGAAATATCTACAACGCCATCTGTATAAACATGGAAATATCTACACCGCTATCTGTATAAACATGTAAATATCTACATCGCTATCTGTACAAACCTGGAAATATCTCCACCGCTATCTGCATAAACATGGAAATATCTACAAAGCTATCTGTGTAAACATGCAAATATCTACACAGCTATCTGTATAAACATGGAAATATCTACACCGATATCTGTGTAAAGATGGAAATATCCACACCGCAGTCTGTGCAAAGAGGGAAATATCTACACAGCTATCTGTAAAAACATGGAAATAACTACATCGCTATCTGTATAAACATGTAAATAGCTCCACCGCTATCTGTATATACTTGGAAATATATACAATGCTATCTGGGTAAACATGCAAATATCTGCACAGCTATCTGTGTAAAGTTGGAAATATGTACACCGCTATCTGTGTAAAGATGGAAATATCTACAACGCAAACTGTGCAAAGATGGAAATATCTACAACGCTATCTCTGTAAACATGGAAATATCTACACCGCTATCGGTATAAATGTGGAAATACCCACACCGCTATCTGTATAAACATGGAAAACCTACACCGCTATTTGTATAAACATGGAAATATGAACACCGTTATCTGTATAAACATAGAAATTTCAACATCGCTATCTGTATAAACATGGAAATATCTACATCGCTATCTGTATAAAAATGGAAATATCTACACTGCCATTTCTAAAAACATGGAAATATCTATACAGTCATCTGTATAAACATGGAAATATCTTCACCTCCATCAGTATAAAGATGGAAATATCTACAATGCCATCTGTATACACATGGAAATATCTACAGAGCCGTCTGTATAAACATGGAAATATCTATACCGCCATCTCTATAAACCTAAAAATACCTACACAGCTATCTGTATAAAAATGGAAATATCTACACAGCTATCTGTATAAACATGGAAATATCTACACCGCTATCTGTATAAACATGGAATTATATACATTGCTATCTGCATAAACAAGGAAATATCTCCACTGCTATCTGTATAAACATGGAAATATCTACAATGCTATCTGTAAACATGCAAATATCTACACAGCTATCTGTAAACATGGAAATGTCTACACCCCTGTCTGTGTAAAGATGGAAATATCTACACCCCAATCTGTGCAAAGATGGAAATATGTACACCGCTATCTGTGTAAGCATGGAAATATGTAAACCGCTGTCTGTATGAACATGGAAAATCTACACCGCTATCTGTATAAACAGGGAAATATCTACACGGCCATCTGCATAAACTTGGAAATATCTACACTGCTATCTGTATAAATATGGAAATATCTACATCACAATCTCTATAAACATGGAAATATCTACACCACTATCTGTATAAACCTGGAAATATCTACACCGCTATGTCTATAAACATGGAAATATCTATACCGCAATCTGTATAAATATGGAAATATCTACACCGCTATCTGTAAACATGGAAATATCTACATCGCTATCTGTATATACATGGAAATATCTCCACCACTCTCTGTATAAACATGGAAATATCTATACCGCTATCTGTATAAACATGGAAATATCTCCACTGCCATCTGTATAAACATGGAAAAATCTACACAGCCGTCTCTATATACATGGAAATATCTACACCGCCACCTGTAAACATGGAAATATCTCCAGCGCTATCTGTATAAACATGGAAATATCTACACCGCTATCTGTATAAACATGGAAATATCTACAACGCTATCTGTATAAAGATGGAAATATCAACACCGTTATCTGTGTAAACATGGAAATATCTACACCGCCATTTGCATAAACATCTAAATATATACATAGCCATCTCTATAAACATGGAAATACCTACACCGCCATCAGTATGAACATGGAAATATAAACACCGCCATATGTATAATCATGGAAATATCTACACCGCTATCTGTATTAAAATGGAAATATGGACACGGCCATCTGTAAAAACATGGAAAGAACTACACAGTCATCTGTATAAACATGGAAATATCTACAGTGCCATCTGTATACACATGGAAATATCTACAGAGCCATCTGTATAACCATGGAAATATCTACTCCGCTATCTGTATAAACATGGAAATATCTACATCGCTATCTGTATTAACATTGAAATATCTCCACCGCTATCTGTATAAACATGGAAATATCTACACTGCCATCTGTATAAACATGGAAATATTTACACAGCCATCTCTTTATACATGGGAATATCTACACCGCAATCTGTATAAACATGGAAATATCTATATCGGTATCGGTATAAACATGGAAATATCTACAACGCTATCTGCATGAACATGGAAAGATCTACACCGCCATCTGTATATACATGGAAATATCTACACCGCCATCTGTATAAACATGGAAATATCTACACTGCTATCTGTATAAATAAGGAAATATCTACAACTCTGTCTCTATAAACATGGAAATATCTACAACACTATCTGCTTAAACATGGAAATATCTACACCACTAAGGAAATATCTACACCGCCATCTGTATAAACATGGAAATATCTACACAGTCATCTGTATAAACATGGAAATAGCTATACCATCATCTGTATAAACATGGAAATCACTTCCATCTGTGTAAGTATGGAAATATCTACACAGCCATCTCTATAAACATGGAAATATCTACACAGCCGTCTGTATAAACATGGAAATATCTACACCGCCATCTGTATAAATATGGAAATACCTTCACAGATATCTTTAAAAACATGGAAATATCTACACAGCCGTCTGTATAAACATGGAAATATCTACACCGCTATGTCTATAAACATGGAAATACCTACACGGTCATCTGTATAAACATAAAAATATCTCCACAGCTATCTGTATAAACATGGAAATATCTCCACCACTATCTGTATAAACATGGAAATATCAACAGCACTATCTGTAAAAACACGGAAATATCTACAGCGCTATCTGTATAAATATGGAAATATCTACATCGCTATCTCTGTAAACATGGAAATATTTCCACTGCTATCTGTATAAATATGGAAATATCTACAACGTTTTCTGTATAAACCTGGAAATAACTACACCGCTATCTCAACAAACATGGAAATATCTACACCACCGTCTGCATAAACATCTAAATATCTACAAAGCCATCTGTATAAACATGGAAATACCTACACCGCCCTCTGAATAAACATGGAAATATCAACATTGCCATCAGTATAGTCATGGAAATATCTACACCGCTATCTGTATAAACATGGAACTACCTACACCGCTATCTGTATAAACATGGAAATATCTACACTGCCATCTGTATAAACATGGAAATATCTACACAGCCATCTCTATATCCATGGAAATATCTACACCGCCATTTGAATAAACATGGAAATATCTCCACCGCTATCTTTATAAACATGGAAATATCCACACCACAATCTGTATAAACATGGAAATATCTACACCGCAATCTCTATAAACACAGAAATATCTACACCGCCATTTGTATAAACATGGAAATATCTACAGTGCCATGTGTATACACGTGGAAATATCTACAGGGCCATCTGTATAACCATGGAAATATCTATTCCGCTATCTGTATAAACATGGAAATATGTACATCGCTATCTGTATTAACATGGAAATATCTCCACCGCTATCTGTATAAACATGGAAATATCTACACTGCCATCTGTATAAACATGGAAACATCTACACAGCCATCTCTTTATACATGGAAATATCTACACCGCAATCTGTATAAACATGGAAAAATCTACAGCGCTATCTGTAAAAACATGGAAATATCTCCACCGCTATCTGTATAAACATGGAAATATCTACACCGCTATCTGTAAAATCATGGAAATATCAACACCGCTATCTGTATAAACATGGAATTATCTACAGCGCTATCTCTATAAACATGGAAATATCTACACGGTCATCTGCATAAACATCTAAATATCTACACGGCCATCTGTATAAACATGGAAATACCTACAACGCTATCTATATAAACATGGAAATATCAACACCGCCTTCTGTATAATCATGGAAATATCCACACCGCTATCTGTATAAAAATGGAAATATCTACACCGCCATCTGTAAAAACATGGAAACATCTACATAGTCATCTCTAGAAACATGGAAATATCTACACCTCCATGAGTGTAAACATGGAAATCTCTACAATGCCACCTGTATAAACATGGAAATATCTACAGAGCCATCAGTATAAACATGGAAATATCTACACCGACATCTCTGTAAACATGGAAATAATTACACAGCTATCTTTATAAAGCTGGAAATATCTACACTGCTATCAGTATAAACATGGAAATATCTACACAGCTATCTGTATAAACATGGAAATATCTACATCGCTATCTGCATAAATATGGAAATATCTCCACCGCTATCTGTATAAAATTGGAAATATCTGCAACGCTATCTGTGAAAACATGAAAATATCTACACAGCTATCTGTAAACATGGAAATATCTACACCGCCATCTGTTTAAACATGGAAATATCAACACTGCCGTCTGTATCAGCATGCAATTATATACAACACTATCTGTATTAACTTGGAAATATCTACACCGCCATCTCTATAAACGTGGAAATATCTCCATTGCTAGCTGAATAAACAAGGAAATATCTACACCGCTATCTGTGTAAAGTTGGAAATATCTACACCGCTATCTTTGTAAACATGGAAATATCTACCCCGCTATCTGTATAAACATGGAAATATTGACACCGCTATCTGTATAAACATGGAAATATCTACAATGCTATCTGTGTAAACATGGAAATATCTACACCTCTATATGTATAAAGATGAAAATAACTACACCGCTATCTGTATAAACATGGAAATATCTCCACCGCTATCTGTATAAACATGGAAATATCTACACCGCTATCTGTAAAATCATGGAAATATCAACACCGCTATCTGTATAAACATGGAATTATCTACAGCGCTATCTCTATAAACATGGAAATATCTACACGGTCATCTGCATAAACATCTAAATATGTACACGGCTATCTGTATAAACATGGAAATACCTGCAACGCTATCTATATAAACATGGAAATATCAACACCGCCTTCTGTATAATCATGGAAATATCCACACCGCTATCTGTATAAAAATGGAAATATCTACACCGCCATCTGTAAAAACATGGAAACATCTACATAGTCATCTCTAGAAACATGGAAATATCTACACCTCCATCAGTGTAAACATGGAAATCTCTACAATGCCACCTGAATAAACATGGAAATATCTACAGAGCCATCAGTATAAACATGGAAATATCAACACCGCCATCTCTGTAAACATGGAAATAATTACACAGCTATCTTTATAAAGCTGGAAATATCTACACTGCTATCAGTATAAACATGGAAATATCTACACAGCTATCTGTATAAACATGGAAATATCTACATCGCTATCTGCATAAATATGGAAATATCTCCACCGCTATCTGTATAAAATTGGAAATATCTGCAACGCTATCTGTGAAAACATCAAAATATCTACACAGCTATCTGTAAACATGGAAATATCTACACCGCCATCTGTTTAAACATGGAAATATCAACACTGCCGTCTGTATCAACATGCAATTATACAACACTATCTGTATTAACTTGGAAATATCTACACCGCCATCTCTATAAACGTGGAAATATCTCCACTGCTAGCTGAATAAACAAGGAAATATCTACACCGCTATCTGTGTAAAGTTGGAAATATCTACACCGCTATCTTTGTAAACATGGAAATATCTACCCCGCTATCTGTATAAACATGGAAATATCGACACCGCTATCTGTATAAACATGGAAATATCTACAATGCTATCTGTGTAAACATGGAAATATCTACACCTCTATATGTATAAAGATGAAAATAAGTACACCGCAATCTGTATAAACATGGAAATATCTCCACCGCTATCTGTATAAATATGGAAGTATATTCACAGTCCTCTGTATAAACATGGAAATATCTACACCACCATCTGTATAAACATGGAAATATCTACACTGCTTTCTTTATAGACATGGAAAAATGTACACAGCCCTCTGTATAAACGTGGCACTATCTACACCGCTATCTGTATAAACATGGAAATATCTTCACCACTAACCCTGTAAACATGGAAATATCAACACTGTTCTCTGTATAAACATGGAAATATCTACACCGCTATCTGTATAAACATGGAAATAACTACACCGCTATCATTATAAACATGGAAATACCTACACCGCTACCTCTATAAACATGGAAATATCTACACCACCATCTCTATAAACATGGAAATATCTACACCGCCATCTGCATAAACATGGAAATATATTAACCGCCATGTGTGTAAACATGGAAATATCTACACAGGTATCTCTGTAAACATGGAAATATTTACAAAGCCATCTGTATAAACATGGAAATATCTACACCGCTTTCTGAATAAACATGGAAATATCTACTCCGCCATCTGCATAAACATAGAAATATCTACACCCCCATCTGTATAAGCATGGAAATATCTACACCGCCATCTATAAAAGATGGAAATATCTACACCGCCATCTGTATAAACATGGAAATATCTCCACCGCTATCTGTATAAACATGAAAATATCTCTACCGCTACCTGTATAAACATGGAAATTTCTACAACGCTCTCTGTATAAACATGGAAATATCTACACCGCTAACTTTATTAACATGGAAATATCTACACCGCTATCTGTATAAACATGGAAATATCTGTATCTGTATCGGTATAAACATGGAAATATCTCCACAGCTATCTGTATAAACATGGAAATATCTACACAGCCATCTGTATAAACATGGAAATATCTACACTGCTATCTGAATATACATGGAAATATCTACAATGACACCTGAATAAACATGGAAATATCTACACTGCCATCTGTTTAAACAGGGAAATATCTACACTGCCATCTCTATGAATATGGAAATATCTACACCGCCATCTGTGTGAACATGGAAATATCTACACCGCCATCTCTATAAACATGGAAGTAACTACACCGCCATCTGTATGAAGTTGGAAATATCTACTACGCCGTCTGTATAAACATGGAATTCTCTACACCGCCATCTTTGTAAACATGGAAATGTCTACACAGCCGTCTGTATAAACATGCAAATATCTACACCGCTATCTGTATAAATATGGAAATATCTACACCGCTTTCTCTAGAAACATGGAAATATCTACTCCGCTATCTGTATAAACATGGAAATATCTACTCTGCTATCCCTGTAAATATTGAAATATCTACACTGCCTTCTGTATAAACATGGAAATATCTTCACAGTCATCTGTATAAATATGTAAATATCTACACCACCATCTGTATAAACATGGAAATATGTACATTGCTATCTGTATAAACATGGAAATATATACACAGCCATCTGTATAAATGCAGCAATATCTACACCGCTATCTATATAAACATGGAAATATCTACACCGCTATCTATATAAACATGGAAATTTCCACACCGCCATCTGTATAAACAAGGAAATATCTACACTGCCATCTGTATAAACATGGAAATATGTACACAGCCATCTGTATAAACATAGCTATATCTACACTGCTATCTGTATAAGCATAGAAATACCTACACCGCTACCTGTAAACATGGAAATATCTACACCACTATCCCTGTAAACATGGAAATATCTACACCGTTGTCTGTATAAACATGGAAATACCTACACCGATAACTTTATAAACATGGAAATACCTACACCGCTATCACTATAAACATGAAAATAACTACACCGCTATCTCTATAAACATGGAAATATCTACACCGCCATCTCTATTAACATGGAAATGCATACACGGCCATCTGCATAAACATGTAAATATCTACACTGCCATGTGAATAAACATGGAAATATCTACACTTCTATCTGTATAAACATGGAAATATCGACACCGCTATCTGTATAAACATGGAAATATCTACAATGCTATCTCTGTAAACATGTAAATATCTACACCGTTATATGTATAAAGATGGAAATATCTACCCCGCTATCTGTATAAAAATGGAAATATCTCCACAGCTATCTGTATAAACATGGAAATAGATTCACAGTCATCTGTATAAAAATGGAAATATCTACACCACCTTCTTTGTAAACATGGAAATATCTACAGTGCCATCTGTATAAACATCAAATATATTCACAGCCATCTGTATTAACGTAGCAATATTTACACCGCTATCTCTATAGACATGGAAATACCTACAATGCTATCTGTATAAACATGGAAATATCTACAACACTATCCCTGTAAACATGGAAATATCAACACCGTTATCTGTATAAAAATGGAAATATTTACACCGCTATCTTTATAAACATGGAAATATCTTCACTGCTATCTCTATAAACATAGAAATAACTACACCGCTATCTCTATAAACATGGAAATATCTACACCGCCATCTCTATAAACATGGAAATATCTACACCATCATCTGCATAAACGTGGAAATATATACACCGCCATGTGCATAAACATGGAAATATCTACACAGCTATCTCTATAAACATGGAAATATCTACACATCCATCTGTATAAACATGGAAATATCTACACCACCATCTGAATGAACATGGAAATATCTCCACCACCATCTGCATAAACATTGAAATATCTACACTGCCATCTATATAAAGATGGAAATATCTACAGCGCTATCTGTATAAACATTGAAATATCTACATGGCTATCTGTATAAACATGTATATACCTCCACCGCTATCTGTATAAACATGGAAATATCTACACCGCTGTCTGTATAGAGCTGGAAATAAATACACCACTATCTCTATAAACATGGAAATATCTACACCACCATATGCATAAACATCTAAATATCTACACCGCCATCAGTATAAACATGGAAATACCTACACCGCCATCTGTATAAACACGGAAATATCAACACCGCCATCTGTATAATCATGGAAATATCCATACCGCTATCTTTATAAAAATGGAGATATCTACAACGCCATCTGTAAAAACATGGAAATACCTACAAAGTCATGTGTATAAACATGGAAATATCTACACCTCCACCACTATAAACATGGAAATATCTACACCATCATCTCTATAAACATGGAAATAACTACACAGCTATCTGTAAACATGGAAATGTGTACACCGCTATCTGTGTAAAGATGGAAATATCTACACCGCAATCAGCATAAACATCTAAATATCTACACCGCCATCTGTATAAACATGGAATTACCTACACCGCCAACTGTAGAAACATGGAAATATCAACACCGCCATCTGTATAATCATGGAAATATCCACACAGCTACCTGAATAAAAATGGATATATCTACACCGCCATCTGTAAAAACATGGAAATATCTACATAGTCATCTCTAGAAACATGGAAATATCTACACCTCCATCAGTATAAACATGGAAATACCTACAATGCCATCTGTATAAACATGGAAATATCTACAGAGCCATCAGTATAAACATGGAAATATGTACACCACCATCTCTGTAAACATGGAAATAATTACAAAGCTATCTTTATAAACATGGAAATATCTACACCGCTATCAGTATATACCTGGAAATTTCTACACAGCTATCTGTATAAACATGGAAATATCTACATCCCTATCTGTATAAACATGGAAATATCTCCACCGCTATCTGTATAAACATGGAAATATCTACATCGCTATCTGTATAAACATGGAAATATCTACACCGCTATCTGTATAAACATGGAAATATCTACACTACCATCTGTATAAACATGGAAATATCTACACAGCCATCTCTATATACACGGAAATATCTACACCGCCATCTGTATAAAAATGGAAATATCTCCATCGCTATCTGTATAAACACGGAAATATCTCCACGGCTATCTGTATAAACATGGAAATCTCTCCAGCACTATCTGTATAAATATGGAAATATCTAGATCATTATCTCTATAAACATGGAAATATCTACACCGCTATCTGTATAAAGATGGAAATATGTATACCACTATCTCTAGAAACATGGAAATATCTTCACCGCCATCTGTATAATGATGGAAATATCTACACCGCTATCTGTATAAACATGGAAATATCTACATCGCTATCTGTATAAACATGGAAACATCTACAATGCTATCTGTGTAAACATGCAAATATCTACTCAGCTATCTGTGTAAAGATGGAAATATCTACACCGCTATCTGTGTAAAGATGGAAATAACTACCCCGCAATGTGTGCAAAGATGCAAATATCTACACCGCTATCCCTGTAAACATGGAAATATCTACAGCGCTATCTGTATACACATGTAAATATCTATACCGCCATCTCTATAAACAAGGAAATAACTGTACTGCCATCTGTATAAACATGGAAATATCTACACCGCCATCTGTATAAACATGGAAATATCTACACCGATATCTGTATAAATATGGAAATATCTACACCGCTATCTTTATAAACATGGAAGTATCTACAGCGCTATCTTTATAAACATGGAAAATCTACACCGTTATCTGTATATACATGGAAATATCTACACGGCCATCTGCATAAACATGGCAATATCTACACCGCTATCTGTATAAATATGGAAATATCTACATCGCTATCTCTATAAACATGGAAGTATCCACACCACTATCTGTATAAACATGGAAATATCTACACCGCAATCTCTATAAACACAGAAATATCTACACCGCCATCTTTATAAACATGGAAATATCTACACCTTTATCTGTATAAACATGAAAATATCTACATCGCTATGTGTATAAACATGGAAATATCTCCACCGCTATCTGTATAAACATGGAAATATATACAAAGCTATCTGTGTAAACATGCAAATATCTACACAGCTATCTGTGTAAAGATGGAAATATCTACACAGTAATCTTTGCAAAGATGGAAATATCTACACCGATATCTCTGTAAACATGGAAATATCTACACCGCTATCTGTAAAAACATGGAAATATCTACACCGCCATCTGTATAAACTTGGAAATAACTACACCGCCATCTGTATAAACATGGAAATATCTACACCGTCATGTGAATAAACATGGTAATATCTAAACCGCTATCTGTTCAAATATGGAAATATCTACAGCGCTATCTGTATAAACCTGGAAATATCTACACCGCAATCTTTATAAACATGGAATTACCTACACCGCTATCTGTATAAAAATGGAAAAATCTACACTGCGATCTGTATAAACATGGAAATATCTAAACAGCCATCTCTATATACATGGAAATATCTACACCGCCATCTGTTTAAACATGGAAATATATCCACCGCTCTCTGTATAAACATGGAAATATCTCCACTGCTATCTGTATAAATATGGAAATATCTAGACCGCTATTTGTAGAAACATAGAAATATCAACACCGTTGTCTGCATAAACATGGAAATATCTACTGCGCTATCTGTATAAACATGGAAATATCCACACCGCTATCTGAATAAACCTGGATATATCTACACGGCCTTCTGCATAAACATGGAAATATCTACACTGCTATCGGTACAAATATGGAAATATCTACATCGCAATCTCTATTAAGATGGAAATATCGACACCACTATCAGTATAAACATGGAAATATATACACCGCTATGTCTACAAACATGGAAATATCTACAACGCCATCTGTATAAACATGGAAATATCAACACCGCTATCTGTATAAACATGGAAATATCTACATCGCTATCTGTATAAATATAGAAATATCTCCACCACTATCTGTATAAACATGGAAATATCTACACCGCTATCTGTGTAAACATGCAAATATCTACATAGCTATCTATGTAAACAAGGAAATATCTACACCGATATGTGTGTAAAGATGGAAATATCTACACCGCAATCTGTGCAAAGATGGAAATATCTACACCGCTATCTGTATAAATATGGAAATATCTACATCACTATCTCTATAAACATGGAAATATCTACACCACTATCTGTATAAACATGCAAATATCTACACCACAATCTCTAGAAACATGGAAATATCTACACCGCCATCTGTTTAAACATGGAAATAACTACATCGCCGTCTGTATAAACATGGAAATATCTTCACCGCTATCTGTATGAACATGGAAATATCTACATCGCTATCTGTATAAACATGGAAATATCTACACCGCTATCTCTGTAAACATGGAAATATCTACATCGCTATCTGTATAAACATGGAAATATCTCCACCGCTATCTGTATGAACAGGGAAATATCTACATCGCTATAACTATAAACATGGAAATATCTGCACCGCTATCTGTATAAACATGGAAATATCTACACTACCATCTGTACAAACATGGAAATATCTACAAAGCCATCTCTATATACATGGAAATATCTACACCGCCATCTGTATAAACATGGAAATATCTCCACCGCTATCTGTATAAACATGTAAATATCTCCACATCTATCTGTATAAACCTGGAAATATCCGCACCGCTATCTCTATAAATATGGAAATATCTACATCACTATCTCTATAAACATGGAAATATCTACACCACTATCTGTATAAACATGGAAATATCTACACCGCCATTTGCATAAACATCTAAATATCTACAGCGCCATCTGTATGAACATGGAAATAACTGCACCGCCATCTGTATAAACATGGAAATATCAACACCGCCATTTGTATAATGATGGAATTAGCCACACCGCTATCTGTATAAAAATGGAAATATCTACACCGCCATCTGTAAAAACATGGAAATATCTACACAGTCATCTGTATAAACATGGAAATACCTACACATCCATCAGTATATACATTTAAATATCTACAATGCCTTCTGTATACACACGGAAATATCTACAGAGCCATCAGTATAAACATTGAAATATCTCCACCGCCATCTCTATAAACATGGAAATACCTACACAGCTATCTGTATAAACATGGAAATATCTGCACCGCTATCTGTATAAACATGGAAATATCTACACCGCTATCTGTATAAACATGGAAATATCTACATTGCTATCTGCATAAACATGGAAATATCTCCACTGCTATCTGTGGAAACATGGAAATATCTACAACGATATCTGTGTAAACAGGCAAATATATACAAACCTATCTGTAAACATGGAAATGTCTACACGGCTATCTGTGTAAAGATGGAAATATGTACACCGCAATCTCCATAAAGATCTAAATATCGACACTGCCATTTGTATAAACATGGAAATACCTACACCGCCATCTGTAGAAACAAGGAAATATCAACACCACCATCTGTATAATCATGGAAATATCCACACCGCTATCTGAGTAAAAATGGAAATATCTACACCGCCATCTGTAAAAACATGGAAATATCTACAAAGTCATCTGCATAAACATGGAAATATCTACACCTCCATCAGTATAAACATGGAAATGTCTACAATGCCATCTGTGTACACATGGAAATATCAACAGAGCTACCTGTATAAACATGGAAATAACTACTCCGCTATCTGTATAAACATGGAAATATCTACCTCGGTATCTGTATTAACATGGAAATATCTCCACCGCTATCTGTATAATCATGGAAATATCTACAATGCTATCTGTGTAAACATGCAAATGTCTACACAGCTATCTGTGTAAAGTTGGAAATATCTACACTGCAATCGGTGCAAAGATGGAAATATCTTCACCGCTATCTCTGTAAACATGGACATATCTACACCGCTATCTGTATAAGCATGGAAATATCTACACCGCCATCTGTATAAACATGGAAATAACTACACCGCCATCTGTATAAACATGGAAATATCTGCACCGTAATCTATATAAACATGGAAATATCTACACTGCTATCTGTACAAATATGGAAATATCTACACCGCAATCTGTATAAACATTGAAAATCTACACCACTATCTGTAGAAACATGGAAATATCTACACGGCCAACAGCATAAACATGGAAATATCTACACCGATATCTGTATAAATATGGAAATATCTACATCGCTATCTCTATAAACATGGAAATATTCACACCACTATCTGTATAAACATGGAAATAACTACACCGCTATCTCTTTAAACATAGAAATATCTACACCGCCATCTGCATAAACATGGAAACATCTACACCGATATCTGAATAAACATGGAAATATGTACATCGCTATCTTTACAAACATGGAAATATCTACACCACTATCTGTATAAACATGGAAATATCTACACGGCCGTCTGCATAAACATGACAATATATACACTGCTATCGGTACAAATATGGAAATATCTACATCGAAATCTCTATAAACATGGAAATATCTACTCCACTATCAGTATAATCATGGAAATATATACACCGCTGTCTCTATAAACATGGAAATATCTACAACGCCATCTGTAGAAACATGGAAATATCATCACCGCTATCTGTATAAACATGGAAATATCTACATCGCTATCTGTATAAACATAGAAATATCTCCACCGCTATCTGTATAAACATGGAATTATCTACACCTCTATCTGTGTAAACATGCAAATATCTACATAGCTATCTATGTAAACAAGGAAATATCTACACCGATATGTGTGTAAAGATGGAAATATCTACACCACAATCTGTGCAAAGATGGAAATATCTACACCGCTATCTGTATAAATATGGAAATATCTACATCACTATCTCTATAAACATGGAAATATATACACCACAATCTATATAAACATGGAAATATCTACACCACTATCTCTAGAAACATGGAAATATCTACACCACCATCTGTATAAACTTGGAAGTAACTACATCGCCGTCTGTATAAAGATGGAAATATCTTCACCGCTATCTGTATAAACATGGAAATATCTACATCGCTATCTTTATAAACATGGAAATATCTACACTGCTATCTGTATAAACATGGAAATATCTACACTACCATCTGTATAAACATGGAAATATCTACACAGCCATCTCTATATACATGGAAATATCTACACCACTATCTGTATAAACATGGAAATATCTACATTGCTATCTGCATAAACATGGAAATATCTAAAACTTTATCTACGTAAACATGCAAATGTCTACACAGCTATCTGTAAACATGGAAATGTTTACACGGCTATCTGTGTAAAGATGGAAATATGTACACCGCAATCTGCATAAAGATCTAAATATCGATACTGCCATTTGTATAAACAGGGAAATACCTACACCGCCATCTGTAGAAAGATGGAAATATCAACACCACCATCTGTATAATCATGGAAATATCCACACCGCTATCTGAATAAAAATGGAAATATCTACACCGCCATCTGTAAAAATATGGAAATATCTACAAAGTCATCTGCATAAACATGGAAATACCTACACCTCCATCAGTATAAACATGGAAATGTCTACAATGCCATCTGTGTTAACATGGAAATATCTACAGAGCCATCTGTAAAACATGGAAATAACTACTCCGCTATCTGTATAAACATGGAAATATCTACCTCGCTATCTGTATTAACATGGAAATATCTCCACCGCTATCTGTATAAACGTAAATATCTACAATGCTATCTGTGTAAACATGGAAATATCTACACAGCAATCTGTGTAAAGTTGGATATATCTGCACTGCAATCGGTGCAAAGATGGAAATATCTACACAGCTATCTCTGTAAACATGGAAATAACTACACCGCTATCTGTATAAGCATGGAAATATCTACACCGCCATCTGTATAAACATGGAAATAACTATACCGCCATCAGTATAAACATGGAAATATCTGCAACGCCATCTGTATAAACATGGAAATATCTACACTGCTATCTGTACAAATATGGAAATATCTACACCGCTGTCTGTATAAACATGGAAAATCTACACCACTATCTGTAGAAACAGGGAAATATCTACACGGCCATCTGCATAAACATGGAAATATCTACACCGATATCTGTATAAATATGGAAATATCTACATCGCTGTCACTATAAACATGGAAATATCCACACCACTATCTGTATAAACATGGAAATAACTACACCGCTATCTCTTTAAACATAGAAATATCTACACCGCCATCTGTATTAACATGGAAATATCTACACCGCTATCTGTATAAACATGGAAATATATACATCGCTATCTGTATAAACATGGAAATATCTCCAGCGCTATCTGTATAAACATGGAAATAAACAAAATTCTACCTGTGTAAACATGCAAATATCTACAAAGCTATCGGTGTAAAGATGGAAATATCTACACCGCAATCGGTGCAAATATGGAAATATTTACACCGCTATCTCTGTAAACATGGAAATATCTACAACGCTATCTGTATAAACATGGAAATATCTACACCGCCATCTTTATAAACTTGGAAATATCTACACCGCTATCTGTACAAATATGGAAATATCTACAACGCTATCTGTATAAATATGGAAATATCTACACCGCTATCTGTATAAACATGGAACTACCTACAACGCTATCTGTATAAACATGGAAATATCTACACTGCCATCTGTATAAACATGGAAATACCTTCACAGACATCTTTATATACATGGAAATATCTACACCGCCATCTGTATAAACATGGAAATATCTCCACCGCTATCTGTATAAACATGGAAATATCTACACCGGTATCTGTAAAAACATGGAAATAACAACACCGCTATCTGTATAAACATGGAAATATCTACAGCGCTATCTGTATAAACATGGAAATATCTACACCGCTATCTGTGTAAACATGGAAATATCTACACTGCTATCTGCATAAACATGGAAATATCTACACCGCCATCTGTATATACATGGAAATATCTATGCCACCCTCTGTATAAGCATGGAAATATCTACACCGCTATCTGTATAAATAAGGAAATATCTACACTGCTGTCTCTATAAACATGGAAATATCTACACCACTATCTGTATGAACATGGAATTATCTACACCGCTATCTCTATAAACCTGGAAATATCTACACTGCCATCTGTATAAACATGGAAATATCGACACAGTCATCTGTATAAACATGGAAATATCTACACCATCATCTGTATAAACATGGAAATAACTTCACTGCCATCTGTATAAACATGGAAATATCTACACAGCCATCCCTATAAACATGGAAATATCTACACCGCTATCAGTATAAACATGGAAATATCTACTAAGCTATCTCTATAAACATGGAAATATCTACACAGCCATCTGTATGAACATGGAAATATCTTCACAGTCATCTGTATAAACATGGAAATATCTACACCACCATAGGTATAAACATGGAAACATCTACACTGCCATCTGTATAAAGATGGAAATATCTGCCTAGAAATCGGTATAAAAGTGGAAATATCTACACCATTATCTGTATAAACATGGAAATACCTACAACGCTATCTGCATAAACATGGAAATATCCACACCACTATCCCTGTAAACATGGAAATATCAACACGGTTATCTGTATACACATCGAAATATCTACACCGCTATCTGTATAAACATGGAAATATCTACACCGCTATCTCTATAAACATGGAAATAGCTACACCGCTATCTGTATAAACGTGGAAATATCTACACCGCCATCTCTATTAACATGGAAATGTCTACACCGCTATCTATGTAAACATGGAAATATCTATACCTCTATCTGTATAAATATGGCAATATCGACTCCGCTATCTGTATAAACATGGAAATATCTACTATGCTATTTGTGTAAACATGGAAATATCTACACCGCTATCTGAATAAACATGGAAATATCCACACAGCCATCTGAATAAACTTGGAAATATCTACACAGCTATTTGTATTAACATGGAAATATCTAAAGCGACATCTCTACAAACATGGAAATATCTACACCGCCATCTGTATAAACATGGACATATCTACACTCCCATCTGTATAAAGATGGAATTATTTACACCGTCATCTGTATAAACATGGAAATATCTACACCGCTATCTTATAAATATGGAAATATCTACACCGCTCTCGCTATTAACATGGAAATATCTACAAAGCCGTCTGTACAAACATGGAATTCACTACACCGCCATCTGTATAAACATGGAAATATCTTCACTGCCATCTGTATAAACATGGAAATATCTACACCACCATCTGTATCAACATGCAAATATCTACACCGCAATCTGTATAAATATGGACATATCTACACCGCTATCTCTAGAAACATCATAATATATACACCGCTATCTGTATAAACATGGAAATATCTACACTGCTATCTCTATAAACATTGAAATACCTACACCGCCATCTGTATAAACATGGAAATATCTTCACAATCATCAGTATAAACATGGAAATATCAACACCAACATCTGTATAAATATGGAAATATCTACACTGCCATCTGTGTAAAGATGGAAATATAGACACCGCTATATGTGTAAACTTGGAGATATCTACACTGCTATCTGAATAAACATGGAAATATCTACAATGCTATCTGTGTAAACATGGAAATATCTACACCGCCAGCTGGATGAACATGGAAATATCTACACCGCTATCTCTGTAAACATGGAAATATCTACACTGCCATCTGTATATACTTCGAGATATCTACACCGCTATCTGTATAAACACGGAAATATCTCCACTGCTCTCTGTATAAACATGGAAATATCTTCACAGTCGTCTTTATAAACATGGAAATATCTACACCACCATCGGTATAAACATGGAAATATCTACACTGCCTTCTGTATAAACATGGAAATATGTACAAAGCAATCTGTATAAACGTAGCAATATCTACACCACTATCTGTATAAACATGGAAATACCTACACCACTATCCCTGTAAACATGGAAATATCAACACCTTTATCTGTATAAACATGGAAATATCTACAATGATATCTGTATAAATATGGAAATAACTACACCGCTATATCTATAAACATGGAAAAACATACACTGCTATATCTATCAACATGGAAATATCTACACTGCCATCTCTATAAACATGGAAATCTCTACAATGCTATCTGAATAAGAATGGAAATATCTACACCGCTATCTGTATGAACATGGAAATATCTACACTGCTATCTGTATGAACATGGTAATATCTACCTCACTATCTGTATAAACATGGAAATATCTACACCGCTGTCTGTATAAACATGGAAATAACTCCACCGCTACCTGTATAAACATCGAAATATCTACACCGCTATCGGTATAATCATCGAAATATCTCCACCGCTATCTGTATAAACATTGAAATATTTACAATGCTATATGAAAATATGAAAACAACTATCTGTGTAAAGATGGAAATATATACACCACTATCTGTGTAAAGATAGAAATATCTTCACCGCAATCTGTGCAAAGATGGAAATATCTACACAGTTATCTCTGAAAACATGGAAATATCAACACTGCTATCTGTATAATATGGAAATATCTACACCGCCATCTGTGTAAACATGGAAATAACTACATCGCCATCTGTATAAACATGGAAATATCTACACTGCTATCTGTATAAACATGGAAATATCTGCACTGCTATCTGTATAAAAATGGAAATATCTACACCGCTATCTGTGTAAACATGGAAATATATACACCGCTATCTGTATAAACATGGAAATATCTACACCGCTATGTGTATAAACGTGGAAATATCTACACTGCCATCTGTGTAAACATGGAAATAGCTACACTGCAATCTCTGTATACATGGAAATATCTATACGGCCATCTGTATAAACATGGAATGATCTCCAGAGCTATCTCTATAAACATGGAAATATCTACACCACTATCTGTATAAACATGGAAATAACAACAATATCTGTATAAACATGGAAATATCTACAGCGCTATCTTTATAAACATTGAAATATCTACATCGCTATCTGTATAAACATGGAAATATCTCCACCGCTATCTGTAGAAACATGGAAATATCTACACCGCTATCTGTATAAACCTGGAAATAAGTACAAAGCTATCTCTATAAACATGGAAATATCTACACTGCCATCTGCATAAACATCTAAATATCTACACCGCCATCTGTAAACATGGAAATAACTACACCGCCATCTCTATGACCATGGAAATAGCAACGACGCCATCTATATAATTATGGAAATATCCACACCGATATCTGTATAAAAATGGAAATATCTACACCGCCATCTGTAAAAACATGGAAATATCTAGACAGTCATCTGTATAAACTTGGAAATATCTTCACCTCCATCATTATAAACATGGAAATACCTACACCGCCATCTCTATAAACATGGAATTACCTACACAGCTCTCTGTATAAACCTGGAAATATCTACACCGCTATCCCTATAAACATGGAAATATCTATACCGCTATCTGTATAAACATGGAAATATCTACATCGCTATCTGCATAAACATGGAAATATCTCCACCGCTATCTGTATAAACATGGAAATATCTACAACGCAATCTGTGTAAACATGCAAATATCTACACAGCTATCTGTAAACATGGAAATATCTACACCGCAATGTGAGCAAAGATGGAAATATCTACACCGCTATCTGTGTAAACATGGAAATATCTATGCCGCTATCTGTATGAATATGGAAATAGCTACAACACCATCTGTATAAACATGGAAATAACTACACCGCCATCTGTATAAACATGGAAATATCTACACCACAATCTGTATAAACATGGAAATAACTCCACCGCTATCTGTACAAATATGGAAATATCTACACTGCTATCTGTATAAACATGAAAATATCTACACCGCAATCTGTATAAACATGGAAATACCTACACTGCTATCTGTATAAACATGGAAATATCTACAACGCCATCAGTATAAACATGGGAATATCTACACCGCCATCTGTATGAACATGGAAATATCTGCACTGCTATCTGTATAAAAATGGAAATATCTACACGGCTATCTGTATAAACATGGAAATATCTACACCGCTATCTGTATAAACATGGAAATATCTACTCCGCTATCTGTTTAAACATTGAAATATCTACACTGCCATCTGTATAAATATGGAAATAAATAAACAGCCATCTCTATATACATGGAAATATCTATACCGTCATCTGTATAAACATGGAAATATCTCCACCGCTATCTGTATAAACATGGAAATATCAACCCCGCTATCTGTATAAACATGGAAATATCTACAGCGCTATCTGTATAAACATTCAAATATCTACATCGCTATCTATATAAACATGGAAATATCTCCACGGCTATCTGTATAAACATGGAGGTACCTACACCGCTATCTCTATAGACCTGGAAATAGCTACATCACTATCACTATAAACATGGAAATATCTACAGCGCCATCTGAATAAACATCTAAATATCTACACCGCCATCTGTATAAACATGGAAATACCTACACCACCATCTGTATAAACATGGAAATATCAACACCGCCATCTGTATAATCATGGATATATCCATACCGCTATGTTTATAATAATGGAAATATCTACACCGCCATGTGTAAAAACATGGAAATACCTAAAAAGTCATCTGTATAAACATGGAAATATCTACACCTCCCTCACTATAAACATGGAAATATCTGCACCACCGTCTCTATAAACATGGAAATACCTACACAGCTATCTGTATAAACATGGAAATAACTACACCGCTATCTGTATAAACATGGAAATATCTACACCGCTATCTGTATAAACATGGAAATATCTACACCGCCATCATTATAAACATGGAAATATCTCCACTGCTATCTGTATAAACATGGAAATATCAACACCGCCATCAGTATAATCATGGAAATATAAAAACCGCTATCTGTATAAAAATGAAAATATCTACACAGCCATCTGTAAAAACATGGAAATATCTGCACAGTCATCTTTATAAATATGGAAATATCTACACCTCCATCACTATAAATATTCAAATATCTACAATGCCATCTGTATACACCTGGAAATAACTATAGAGCCATGAGTATAAACATGGAAATATCTACACCGCCATTTCTATAAACATGGAAATACTTACACAGCTATCTGTATAAACATGGAAATATCTACACTGCTATCTGTATAAACATGGAAATATCTACACCGCTATCTGTATAAACATGGAAATATCTACAACGCAATCTGTGTAAACATGCAAATATCTACACAGCTATCTGTAAACATGGAAATATCTACACCGCAATGTAAGCAAAGATGGAAATATCTACACCGCTATCTGTGTAAACATGGCAATATCTACACCGCTATCGGTATAAATACGGAAAATCTACACCGCCATCTGTATAAACATGGAAATATCTACACGGCCATTTCCATAAACATGGAAATATCTACACCGCTATTTGTATAAATATGGAAATATCTACATTGCTATCTCTATAAACATGAAAATATCTACACCACTATCTGTGTAAACATGGAAATATCTACACCGCCATCTCTATAAACATAGAAATATCTACACCGCCATCTGAATAAACATGGAAATAACAACACCGCTATCTATATAAACATGGAAATATCTACATCGCTATCTTTATAAACATGGAAATATCTCCACCGCTATCTGTATAAACATGGAAATATCTTCAATGCTATCTGTGTAAACATGCAAATATCTACACAGCTATCTGTCCAAACATGGAAATATCTACACCGCAATCGGTGCAAAGATGGAAATATCTACACCACTATCTCTGTAAGCATGGAAATATCTACGCCGCTATCTGTATGAATATGGAAATACCTACACCATCATCTGTATAAACATGGAAATAACTACACGGCCATCTGTATACACATGGAAATATCTACACCGCCATCTGTATAAACATGGAAATAACTGCACCGCTATCTTTACAAATCTGGAAATATCTACACCGCTTTCTGTATAAACATGAAAATATCTACACCGCAATCTGTATAAACATGGAAATACCTACACCGCTATCTGAATAAACATGGAAATATCTACACCGCTATCTGTGAAAAGATGGAAATATCTACACCGCTGTCTGTATAAACATGGAAATACCTACACCGCTATCTGCATAAAGATGAAAATACCTACACCGCTATCTGTACAAATATGGAAATATCTACACCGCTATCTGTACAAACATGGAAATATCTACACTGCTTTCTGTATAAACATGGAAAAAAACAACACTGCTATCTGTATAAACATGGAAATAACTACACTGCCATCTGTATAAACATGGAAATATCTACACAGCCATCTCTATATACATGGAAATATCTACACCGCTATCTGTATAAACATGGTAATATCTACACCGCTATCTGTATAAACATGGAAAATCTACACCGCTATCTGTATAAACATGGAAATATCTACACTGCCATTTGTATAAACATGGAAATATCTACACAGCCATCTCTATATACATGGAAATATCTATAACGCCATCTGTATAAACATGGAAATATCTCCATCACTATCTGTGTAAACATGGAAATATCCACACTACCATCTGTATAAACATGGAAATATCCACACCACTATCTGTATAAACATGGAAATATCTACATCACTATCTGTATAAACATGGAAATATCTCCACCGCTATCTGTATAAACATGGAAATATCTACAATGCTATCTGTGTAAACATGCAAATCTCTAAACAGCTATCAGTGTAAACATGGAAATATCTATACCGATATCTGTGTAAAGATGGAAATATCTACACCGCAATCTGTGCAAAGATGGAAATATCTACACCGCTATCTGTATAAATATGGAAAAATCTACATCGCTATCTCTATAAACATGGAAATATCTTCACCGCGATCTGTATAAACGTGGAAATATCTTCACCGCTATCTTTATAAACATGGAAATATCTACACCGCCATCTGTATAAACATGGAAATATCTACACCGCTATCTGTATAAACATGGAAATATCTACATCGCTATCTGTATAAACATGAAAATATCTCCACCGCTATCTGTATAAACATGAAAATATCTACAATGCTATCTGTGTAAACATGCAAATATGTACACAGCTATCTGTGTAAATATGGAAATATCTACACAGCTATCTTTGTAAAGATGGAAATATCGACACCGCAATCTGTGCAAATGGAAGTATCTACACCGCTATTTGTGTAAACATGGAAATATCTAAACCGCTATCTGTACAACCGTGGAAACGTCTACACCGCCATATGTATAAACATGGAAATAACTACAATGCCATCTGTATAAACATGGAAATATCTACACCGCCATCTGTATAAACATGGCAATATGTGCACTGCTATCTGTATAAACATGGAACTATCTACACTGCCATCCGTATAAACATGGAAATAAATACACAGCCATCTCTATATACATGGAAATATCTATACCGCCATCTGTATAAACATGGAAATATCTCCACCGCTATCTGTATAAACATGGAAATATCAACACCGCTATCTCTATAAAGTTGGAAATATCTACAGTGCTATCTGTATAAACATTAAAATATCTACATCGCTATCTGTATAAACATGGAAATATCTCCACCGCTATCTGTATAAACATGGCAGTATCTACACCGCTATCTGTATAGATCTGGAAATAAATACATCACTATCTCTATAAACATGGAAATATCTACACCGCCATCTACATAAACATCTAAATATATACACCGCCATCTGTATAAACATGGAAATACCTACACCGCCATCTGTATAAACACGGAAATATCAACACCGCCATCTGTATAATCATGAAAATATCCATACCGCTATCTTTATAAAAATGGAACTATCTACACCGCCATCTGTGAAAACATGGAAATACATACAAATTCATCTGTGTAAACATGGAAATATCTACACCTCCATCACTATAAACATGGAAATATCTACACCACCATCTCTATAAACATGGAAATACCTACACACCTATCTGTATAAACATGGAAATATCTACACCGCTATCTGTATCAACATGGAAATATCTACACCGCTATCTGCATAAACACGGAAATATCCACATCGCTATCTGCAAAAACCTGGAAATATCTCCACTGATATCTGTATAAACAAGTAAATATATACAACGCAATCTGTGTAAACATGCAAATATCTACGCAGCTATCTGTAAACATGGAAATATCTACACCGCTGTGTAAACATGGAAATATCTACATCTCCATCAGTATAAACATGGAAATATCTACACCGCTATCTGTATAAACATGGAAATATCTACATCGCTATCTGTATAGACATGGAAATATCTCCACCGCTATCTGTATAAACAGGGAAATATCTACAATGCTATCTGTGTAAACATGCAAATATCTACACAGTATCTGTGTAAAGATGGAAATATCTACACCGCTATCTGTATAAAGATGGAAATATCTACACCGCAATCTGTGCAAAGATGGAAATATCTACACCGCTATCTGTATAAATATGGAAATATCTACATCGCTATCTCCATAAAGATGGAAATATCTTCACCGCTGTCTGTATAAATATGGAAATATATACATCGCTATCTCCATAAACATGGAAATATCTACACCGCTATCTGTAAAAACGTGGAAATATCTTCACCGCTATCTGTATAAACTTGGAAATATCTACACCGCCATCTGTATAAACATGGAAATATCTACACCGCTATCTGTATAAACATGGAAATATCTACATCGCTATGTGCAAAAACATGAAAATATCTCCACCGCTATCTGTATAAACATGGAAATATCTACAATGCTATCTGTGTAAACATGCAAATATCTACACCGCAATCTGTGTAAAGATGGAAATATCTACACCGCTATCTCTGTAAACATGGAAATATCTACACCGCTATCTGTATAACCATGGAGAGTTCTACACCGCCATATGTATAAACATGGTAATAACTACAACGCCATCTGTATAAACATGGAAATATCTACACCGCCATCTGTATAAACATGGCAATATGTGCACTGCTATCTGTATAAAAATGGAAATATCTACACCGCTATTTGTATAAACATGGAAATAACTCCACCGCTATCTGCATAACCATGGAAATATCTTCACCGCTATGTGTATGAACATGGAAATAACTCCACCGCTATCGGTAAAAACATGGAAATATCTACATCGCTATCTGTAAAAACATGGAAATATCAACACCGCTATCTATATTAAGATGGAAATATCTACAGTGCTATGTGTATAAACATGGAAATATCTACATCGCTATCTGTATAAACATGGAGATATCTCCACCGCTATCTGTATAAACATGTAAATATCTACACCGCGATCTGTATAAACCTGGAAATAACTAAACCGCTATCTCTATGAACATGGAAATATCTACACCGCCATCTGCATAAACATCTAAATATCTACACCGCCGTCTGTGTAAACATGGAAATAACTACACCGCCATCTGTATAAACATGGAAATATCAACACCGCCATCTGTATAATCCTGGAATTATCCACACCAGTATCTGTATAAACATGGAAATATTTACACCGGCATCTATAAAAACCTGGAAATATCTACACAGTCATCTGTATGAACATGGAAATATCTACACATCCATCAGTATAAACATGAAAATATCTAAAATGCCATCTGTATAAACATGGAAATATCTACAGAGCCATCAGTAAAAACATGGAAATATCTACACCGCCATCTGTATAAGCATGGAGATAATTACACAGCTATCTGTATAAACATGGAAATATCTTCAGAGCTATCTGTATCAACATGGAAATATCTATATCGCTATCTACATAAACATGGAAAAATCTCCACCACTATCTGTATAAACATGGAAATATCTACAATGCTATCTGTGTAAACATGCAAGTATCTACACAGCTATCTGTGTAAAGATGGAAATATCTACACCGCTATCTGTGTAAAGATGGAAATATCTAAACCGCAATCTGTGCAAAGATGGAAATATCTACACCGCAATCTCTGTAATCATGGAATTATCTACACCGTTATCTGTATTAACATGTAAATATCTACACTGCCATGTGTATAAACATGGAAATAACTACACCGCCATCTGTATAACCATGGAAATATCTACACCATCATCTGCATAAACATGGGAATATCTACACCAATATCTGTATAAATATGAAAATATTTACGCCGCAATCTTTATAAACATGGAAATATCTACACCGCTATCTGTATAAACATGGAAATATGTACACCGCTATCTGTATAAACATGGAAATATCTACACTGCCATATGTATAAACATGGAAATATCTACGCAGCCATCTCTATATACATGGAAATATGTACGCCGCCATCTGTTTAAACATGGAAATATATCCACTGATATCTGTATAAACCTGGAAATATCAACACCGCTATCTGAATAAACATGGAAATATCTACACTGCTATCTGTATAAACATGGAAATATCAACACCGCTATCTTCATAAATATGGAAATATTTACAGTGTTATCTGTATAAACATGGAAATATCTACATCGCAATCTTTATAAACATGGAAGTATCTCCACCGCTATCTGTGCAAACATGGAAATATCTACACCGCTATCTGTGCAAACATGGAAATACCTACACAGCTATCTGTATAAACATGGAAATATCTACACCGCTATCTGTATAAACATGGAACTACCTACACCGCTATCTGTATAAACATGGAAATATCTACACTGCCGTCTGTATAAACATGGAAATATCTACACAGCCATCTGTATATACATGGAAATATCTCCACCGCTATCTGTATAAAAATGGAAATATATCCACCGCTATCTGTATAAACATGGAAATATCTCCACCGCTATCTGTAAAAACATGGAAGTATCAACACCGCTATCTGTGTAAACAGGGAAATATCTACACCTACATCAGTATAAACATGGAAATATCTGCAATGCCATCTGTATAAACATGGAAATACCGACAGAGCCATCAGTATAAACACGGAAATATGTACACCGCCATCACTGAAAACATGGAAATAATTACACAGCTATCTGTTTAAACATGGAAATATCTATACCACTATCTGTATATACATGCAAGTATCTACACAGCTATCTGCATAAACATGGAAACATCTACATCGCTATCAGCATAAACATGGAAATATCTCCACGGCCATCTGTACAGAATTGGAAATATCTTCAAGGCTCTCTGTGTAAACATGCAAATATCTACAACGCTATCTGTGTAAACATGCAAATATCTACACAGCTATCTGTGTAAACCTGGGAATATCTACACCAATATCTGTGTAAAGATGGAAATATCTACACCGCAATTTGGACAAAGATGGAAATATCTACACCGCTATATGTATAAATATGGAAATATCTTCATCACTATCTCTATAAACATGGAAATATCTACATCACTATCTGTATAAACATGGAAATATCTACACCACTATCTCTAGAAACATGGAAATATCTACACCACCGTCTGTATAAACATGGAAATATGTACACGCCTCTCTATATAAACATGGAAATATCTACATCGCTATCTGTATAAACATGGAAATATCTCCACGGCTATCTGTATAAACATGGAGATATCTACATCGCAATCTGTATAAACATGGAAATATCTACACCTCTATCTGTATAAACATGGAAATATCTACACTATCATCAGTATGAACATGGAAATATCTACACATCCATCTCCATATACATGGAAATACCTACACCGCCATCTATATAAAATCGGAAATATCTCCACCGCTATCTATATAAACACGGAAATATCTCCACCGCTATCTGTATAAACATGGAAATATCTACACTGCTATCTGTATAAGCATGGAAATATCTAAATCACTATCTCTATAAACATGGAAATAGCTACACCGCTATCTGTATAAACATGGAAATAGGTACACCATTATATCTAGAAACATGGAAATATCGACACCGCCATCTGTATAAAAATGGAAATATGTACACCGCTATCTGCATAAACATGGAAATATCTACATCGCTATCTGCATAAACACGGAAATATCTCCACCGCTATCTGTATAAATACGGAAATATCTACAATGCTATCTGTGTAAACATGCAAATATATACACAGCTATCTGTGTAAAGATGGAAATATCTACACCGCTATCTCTGTAAACATGGAAATATCTACACCGCTATCTGCATACACATGTAAATATCTATACCGCCATCTGTATAAACAAGGAAATAACTACACCACCATCTGTATAAACATGGAAATATCTGCACCGCCATCTGTATAAACATGGAAATATCTACACCGATATCTGTATAAATATGGAAATATCTACACAGCTATCTTTATAAATATGAAAGTATCTACACCGATATCTATATAAACATGGAAAATCTACACCGCTATCTGTATAAACATGGAAATGTCTACACGGCCATCTGCATAAACATGGAAATATCTGCACCGCTGTCTGTATAAATATGGAAATATCTACATCGCTATCTCTATAAACATGGAAATATCCACACCACTATCAGTATAAACATGGAAATATCTACACCGCAATCTCTATAAACATAGAAATATCTACACTGCCATCTGTATAAACATTGAAATATCTACACCGCTATCTGTATAAACATGGAAATATCTATATCGCTATGTGTATAAACATGGAAATATCTCCACCGATATCTGTATAAACATGGAAATATATACAACGCTATTTGTGTAAAGATGGGTATATCTACACCGCGATCGTTGCAAAGATGGAAATATCTACACCGCTATCTCTGTAAACATCGAAATATCTACACCGCTATCTGTATAAACTAGGAAATAACTACACCGCCATCTGTATAAACATGGAAATTTCTACACCGCCATCTGTATAAACACGGAAATACCTACACCGCTATCTGTATAAACATGGAAATACCTACACCGCCATCTGTATAACCATGGAAATATCTACACTGCCATCTGTATCAATACGGAAAAATCTAGAAAGCCATCTCTACATACATGGAAATATCTACACCGTCATCTGTATGAACATGGAAATGTCTCCACCGCTATGTGTATAAACATGGAAATATCTCCACCGCTACCTGTATAAACATGGAAATATCTACACCGCTATTTGTTGAAACATGGAAATATCAACAACGCTATCTGTTTAAACATGGAAATATCTACAGCAATATCTGTATAAACATGGAAATATCTACACCGCAATCTCTATAAACATAGAAATATCTACAACGCCATCTGTATAAACATGGAAATCTCTACACCGCTATCTGTATATACATGGAAATATCTATATCGCTATGTGTATAAACATGGAAATATCTCCACCAGTATCTGTATAAACATGGAAATATCTACACCGCAATCAGAAAAATCATGAAAATATCAACACCGCTATCTGTATAAACAGGGAAATATCTACAGCGCTATCTCTATAAACATGGAAATAACTACACCGCCATCTGTATACACATGGAAATATCTACAAAGCCATCTGTATAAACATGGAAATATCTACACCGCCATCTCTATAAACATGAAAATATCTACACCGCCATCTCCATAAACTTGGAACTATCTGCAACGACATCTGCATAAACATGGAAATATCTAAACTTCCATCTGTATAAACATGGAAATATCTACACAGACATCTCTATAAACATGGAAATATCTACACCGCTATCTGTATAAACATGGAAGCATCCACACCGCTATCGGTATAAACATGGAAATAACTACATCTCCATCTGTAAAAACATGGAAATATCTACACAGTCATCTGAGTAAATATGGAAATATCTACTCTGCTATCTCTATAAACATGGAAATACCTACACCGCTATCGTTATTCACATGGAAATATCTCCACCGATATCTGTTTAAACATGGAAATATCTGCACCGCTATCCATATAAACTTGGAAATATCTGCACCACTATCTGAATATACATGGAAATATCTCCACCGCCATCTGTATAAACATGGAAATATCTACACCGCTCTCTGTATAAACTTGGAACTAACTACATCACTTTCTGTATAAACATGGAAATACCTACACAGTCAACTGTATAAACATGGAAATATCTACACCACCTTCTGTATAACCATGGAAATATCTACACCGCCATCTGTATAAACATGGAAATATCTACACAGCCATCTCTATAAACATGGAAACATCTACATGGCTATCTGTATAAACATGGAAATATCTAGACGGCCATCTGTAAAAACTTCAAAATATCTACACAGTCATCTGTATAAACATGGAAATATCTACACCTCCATCTATATAAACTTGGAAATATCTACATCGCTATCTGTATAAACATGTAAATATCTACACCGACATCTGTATCAACATGGAAATATCTCCACCGCTCTCTGTATAAACATGGAAATATCAACACCGCTATCTGTATAAACAAGGAAATATCTACAACACTATCAGTATAAACATGGAAATATCTACACAGCTATCTGTATAAACATGGAAATAACTACTCCGCTGTCTGTATAAACATGGAAATATCTACATCGCTATCTGTATAAACATGGAAATATTTCCACTGCTATCTGTATAAACATGGAAATATCTACACTGCTATCTGTGTAAACATGAAAATATCTACACAGCTATCTGTGTAAAGATGGAAATATCTACAACGCAATCGTTGCAAAGATGGAAATATCTACACCGCTATCTCTGTAAACATGGAAATATCTACACCGCTATCTGTCTAATCATGGAAATATCTACACTGCCATCTGTATAAACATGGAAATATCTACACCGCCTTCTGTATAAACATGGAAATATCTAAACCGCTATCTGTACAAATATGGAAATATCTACAACGCTATCTGTATAAACATGGAAATATCTACACCGCTATCTGTATAAACATGGAACTAACTACTCCACTATCTGTATAAATATGGAAATATCTACAAAGCCATCTGTATATACATAGAAATATCCAGACCGCCATCTGTATAAACATGGAAATGTCTCCACCGCTATGTGTATAAACAAGGAAATATCTCCACCGCTATCTGTATAAACATGGAAATATCTACACCGCTATGTGAAGAAACATGGACATATCAACACCGCTATCTGTATAAACATGGAAATATCTACAGGGCTATCTTTATAAACATGGAAATATCTACACCGCTATCTGTATAAACATGGAAATATCTACACGGCAATCTGCATGAACATGGAAATATCTTCACCGTTATCTCTATAAACATGGAAATATCTACAACGCCATCTGTATAAACATGGAAATATCTACACCTCTATCTGTATAAACATGGAAATATCTACACCACTATCTGTATAAACATGGAAATATCTCCACCGCTATCTGTATAAACATGGAAATATCTACAAAGCTATCTGTGTAAACATGCAAATATCTACACAGCTATCTGTGTAAACATGCAAATATCTACACTGATATGTGTGTAAAGATGGAAATATCTACACCGCTATCTGTATAAACATGGAAATATCTCCACAGCTATCTCTATAAAGATGGAATTATCTCCACCGTTATCTGTATAAATATGGAAATATCTACATCACTATCTCTATAAACATGGAAACATCTACTCCGCTATCGGTATAAACATGGAAATATCTACACCACTATCTCTAGAAACATGGACATATCTACACAGGTCTCTGTATAAAAATGGAAATATCTACACCGTTATCTGTGTAAACGTGGAAATATTTACATCGCTATCTGTATAAACAGGGAAATATCTCCACCGCTCTGTGCATAAACACGGAAATATCCACAATGTTATCTGTGTAAACATGCAAATATCTACACAGCTATCTGTGTAAAGATGGAAATATCTACACCGCTATCTGTGTAAAGTTGGAAATATCTACACCGCAATCTGTGCAAAGATGGAAATATCTACACCGCAATCTCTGTACACATGGAAATGTCTACACCGCTATCTGTATAAACATGTAAATACCTATACTGCCATCTGTATAAACATGGAAATAACTACACCGCCTTCTGTATAAACATGGAAACATCTACACCGCCATATGTATAAACATGGAAATATCTAAACAGATATCTGTATAAATATGGAAATGTCTACACCGCTATCTTTATAAACATGGAAGTATCTACACCGCTATCTGTATAAACATGGAAATATCTACACCGCTATCGATATAAACATGGAAGTATCTACAATGCCATATGTATAAACATGGAAATATCTACACAGCCATCACTATATACTTGGAAATATCTACACCACTATCTGTATAAACATGGAAATATCTCCACCGCTATCTGTATAAACATGGAAATATCAACACCGCTATCAGTATAAACAAGGAAATATCTAAACCACTATCTGTGTAAAGATGGAAATATGTACACAGCAATCTGTGCAAAGATGGAAATATCAACACCGCTATCTGTATAAACATGGAAATATATACACCGCCATCTCTATAAACATGGAAATATCTACACCACCATCTGTATAAACATGGCAATATCTACACCGCTATCTGTATAAAAATGGAAATGTCTACATCTCCATCTCTATAAACTTGGACATATCTACACCGCTATCTGTATAAACATGGAAATATCTACACCGCCATCTGTATAAACCTGGAAATATCTCCAACGCTATCTGTATAAACATGGAAATATCTCCACCGCTATCTGTATAAACATGGAAATATCTACACCGCTATCTGTATAAACATGGAAATATCAACACCGCTATCTGTATAAACATGGAAATACGTAGAGCGCTATCTGTATAAACATGGAAATATCTACATCACTATCTGTATAAACATGGAAATATCTCCACCGCTCTCTGTATAAACATCAAAATATCAACACCGCTATCTGTATAAACATGGAAATATCAACACCGCTATCTGTATAAACATGGAAAAATCTACAATGCTAACTCTCTAAGCATGGAAATATCTACACAGCTATCTTTGTAAACATGGAAATATCTACACCGCTATCTGTGTAAAGATGGAAACATCTACACCGCAATGAGTGCAAAGATGGAAATATCTACAGCGCTGTTTCTGTAAACATGGAAATATCTACACCGCCATCTGTGTTAACCTGGAAATATCTAAAGAGCCATCTGTATAAACATGGAAATATCTACACCGCTATCTCTATAAACATGGAAAGAGCTACACCGCTGTCTCTATAAACATGGAAATATCTACACCGCCATCTCTATAAACATGAAAATATCTACACCGCCATCTATATAAATGTGGAAAAATCTCCACAGTCATCTGTATAAACATGGAAATATCTACACTGCTTTCTGTGTAAATATGGAAATATCTACACCGCTATCTCTATAAACATGGAAATATCTACACCGCCATCTATATAAATGTGGAAAAATCTCCACAGTCATCTGTATAAACATGGAAATATCTACACTGCTTTCTGTGTAAATATGGAAATATCTACCGCTATCTCTATAAGCATGGAAATATTGAAATCGCCATCTGCATAAACATGGAAATATCTACACAGTCATCTGTATAAACAAGGAAATATCTACACAACCATCTCTATAAACATGGAAATATCTACACTGCCATCTGTATACACATGGAAATATCTTAACATCCATCTGTATAAACATGGAAATATCTGCACCGATATCTCTATAAACATGGAAATACCTGCACGGCTCTCTCTATAAACATGGAAATATCTACACCGCCATCTGTATAAACATGAAAATATCTACACCGCTATCTCCATAAAGATGGAAATATCTACTCCGCCATCTGTATAAACTTGGAAATAACAACAACGCTATATGTATAAATATGGAAATAACTACACCTCTATCTCTATACACATGGAAATATCTACACTGCTATCTGTATAAACATGGAAATATCTACACCGCCATCTGTATTAACATGGAAATATCTACACAGTCCTCTGTATAAACACGAAAAAATATCTATGCTGCCATCTGTATACACATGGAAGTATCTACACAGCCATCTGTATAAACATGGAAATATCTACACCGCTATCTCTATAAACATGGAAATACCTGCACCGCTATCTGTATAAACATGGAAATATCTCTACCGCTATCTGTATAAACATGCAAATATGTACACCGCTATCTGTATAAACTTGGAAATATCTACATCGCTATCTGTATAAACATGGAAGTATCTACACCGCTATCTCTATGAAGATAGAAATATCTACACCGCTATCTCTATAAACATGGAATTATCTAAACAGCTATCTCTATAAACATAGATGTATCTACACAGCAATCTGTAAAACATGGAAATATCTACACCGCCATCTGCATAAACATAGAAATATCTACACCGCCATCTGTATAAACCTGGAAATATCTACACCACCATCTGTATAAACATAGATGTATCTACACTACCATCTGTAGAAAGATGGAAATATCTACACCGCTATCTGTATAAACATGGAAATATCTACACCGCTATCTGTATAAATATGGAAATTTCTACAGCGCTATCTGTATAAACACGGAAATATCTACACGGCTATCTCTATAATCATGCAAATACCTACACAGCCATCTGTATAAACATGGAAATACCTGTACAGTCATCTGTATAAAGATGGAAATATCTACACCACCATCTGTATAAACATGGAAATATCTATAATGCGATCTGTATAAACATGGAAATATGTACACATCCGTCTCTGTAAATATAGAAATATCAACACTGCCATCTGTATAAACATGGAAATAGGAACACCGTTAAATGTATAAACTTGGAAATATCTACATCGCCATCTGTAAAAACCTGGAAATATCTACACAGTCATCTGTATAAACATGGAAATACCTACACCTCCATCTGTATAAACATGGAAATACCTACACTGTCTTCTGCATACACATGGAAATATCTACAGAGCCATGTGCATAAACATGGAAATATCTACACCGCTATCTCTATAAACATGGAAATAACTACACCGCTACCTCCATAAACATGGAAATATCTACACCGCTATCTGTAGAAACATGGAAATATCTGCACCGCTATCTGTGTAACATTGGAAATAGCTACAACGGTATCTGTGTAAACATGGAAATATCTACAATGGTATCTGTATAAACATGGAAATATGTCCACCACTATCTATATAAACATGGAAATATCTACACCGCTATCTGTGTAAACATGGAAATATCCACCCCGCTGTCTGTATTTACATGGAAATATCTACACCGCCATCTGTATATACATGTAAATATCTACATCGCCATTTGTATAAACTTGGAAATATCCACACCGCTATCTTTATAAATAAGAAATAACTACACCACTATCTCTATAAACATGGAAATATCTACACCGCTATCTGTATAAATATGGAAATACCTACACTGCCATCTCTATAGACATGGAAATATCTACACCGCCATCTGTATAAACATGGAAATACCTACAACGCTATCTGTATAAATATGGAAATGTCTAAATCACTATCTCTATAAACATGGAAATATCTACACTGCTATCTGTATAAACATGGAAATATCTATACAGTCATCTGTATAAACATGGAAATATCTACATCACCATCTCTAAAAACATGGAAATACCTACACTGCCATCTGTATACACATGGAAATATCTACAAAGCCATCTGTATAAACATGGAAATATCTACACCGCTGTCTCTATAAACATGGAAATATCTACACCGCCATCTCTATAAACATGAAAATATCTACACCGCCATCTCCATAAACTTGGAACTATCTGCAACGACATCTGCATAAACATGGAAATATCTAAACTTCCATCTGTATAAACATGGAAATATCTACAAAGCCATCTCTATAAACATGGAAATATCTACACCGCTATCTGTATAAACATGGAAGCATCCACACCGCTATCGGTATAAACATGGAAATAACTACATCTCCATCTGTAAAAACATGGAAATATCTACACAGTCATCTGAGTAAATATGGAAATATCTACTCTGCTATCTCTATAAACATGGAAATACCTACACCGCTATCGTTATTCACATGGAAATATCTCCACCGCTATCTGTTTAAACATGGAAATATCTGCACCGCTATCCATATAAACTTGGAAATATCTGCACCACTATCTGAATATACATGGAAATATCTCCACCGCCATCTGTATAAACATGGAAATATCTACACCGCTCTCTGTATAAACTTGGAACTAACTACATCACTTTCTCTATGAACATGGAAATACCTACACAGTCATCTGTATAAACATGGAAATATCTATGCCACCTTCTGTATAACCATGGAAATATCTACACCGCCATCAGTATAAACATGGAAATATCTACACAGCCATCCCTATAAACATGGAAACATCTACATGGCTATCTGTATAAACATGGAAATATCTAGACGGCCATCTGTAAAAACTTCAAAATATCTACACAGTCATCTGCATAAACATGGAAATATCTACACCTCCATCTGTAAAAACTTGGAAATATCTACATCGCTATCTGTTTAAACATGGAAATATCTACACCGCCATCTGTATCAACATGGAAATATCTCCACCGCTATCTGTATAAACATGGAAACATCTCCACCGCTCTCTGTATAAACATGGAAATATCAACACCGCTATCTGTGTAAACAAGGAAATATCTACAATGCTATAAGTATAAACATGGAAATATCTACACAGCTATCTGTATAAGCATGGAAATATCTACATCGCTATCTGCATAAACATGGAAATATTTCCACCGCTATCTGTATAAAATTGGAAATATCTACAACGCTATCTGTGTAAACATGCAAATATCTACACAGCTATCTGTAAACATGGAAATATCTACACCGCTATATGTGTAAAGATGGAAATATCTACAACGCTATCTCTATAAACATGGAAATATCTACATTGCTATCTGCATAAACATGGAAATATCTCCACCGCTATCTGTATAAACATGGAAAATCTCCACCGCTATCTGTATAAATATGGAAATATCTCCACGGCCATGTTCATAAATATGGAAATATTTACACCGCTCTCTTTATAAATATGGAAATATCTACATCGCAATCTCTATAAACATGGAAATATCTACACCAGTATCTGTATAAACATGGAAATATCTACACCGCAATCTCTATAAACATGGAAATATCTACAACGCCATCTGTATAAACATGGAAATATCTACACCGCTATCTGTATAAACATGGAAATATACACATCGCTATCTGTATAAACATGGAAATATCTCCACCGCTATCTGTAGAAACATGGAATTATCTACAACGCTATCTGTGTAAACATGCAAATATATACACAGCTATCTGGGTAAACATGGAAATATCTACACCGATATCTGTGTAAAGATGTTATTATCTACATTGCAATCCGGGCAAAGATGGAAATATCTACATCGCTATATGTATAAATATGGAAATATCTACATCACTATCTCTATAAACATGGAAATAAATACACACCTATCTGTATAAACTTGGAAATATCTACACCACTATCTCTAGAAACATAGAAATATCTACACCGCCGTCTGTATAAACGTGGAAATATGTACACCACTATCAGTATAAACATGGAAATATCTACATCGCTATCTGTATGAACATGGAAATATCTCCACCGCTATCTGTATAAACATGGAAATATCTACATCACTATCTGTACAAACATGGAAATGCCTTCAAAGCTATCTGTATAAACATGGAAATACCTACACTACCATCTGTATAAACATGGAAATATCTACACAGCCATCTCTATATACCTGGCAATATCTACACCGCCATCTGTATAAACATGGAAATATATCCACCGTTATCTGTATAAACACGGAAATATCTCCACCGCTATCTATATAATCATGGAAATATCTACACCGCTATCTGTATAAATATGGAAATATCTACATCACTATGTCCATAAACATGGAAATATCTACACCGATATCTGTATAAACATGGAAATATCTACACCACTATCTCTAGAAACATGGAAATATCTACACCGCCATCAGTATAAACTTGGAAATATCTACATCACTATCTGTATAAACATGGAAATATCTCCACCGCTATCTGTATAAACTTGGAAATATCTACAATGCTATCTGTGTAAACATGCAAATATGTGCACAGCTTTCTCTGTAAAGATGGAAATATCTACATGGCAATCTGTGTAAAGATGGTAATATCTACATCGCTATCTCTGTAAACATGGAAATATCTACACCGCTATCTGTATATACATGTAAATAACTACACTGCGATCTGTATAAACATGGAAATAACTACATCGCCATCTTTATAAACCTCGAAATATCTACACCGCTATCTGTATAAATATGGAAATATCTCCACTTCTATCTGTATAATCATGGAAATGTCTCCATCACTATCTGTATAAACATGGAAATAGCTACACCGCTATCTGTATAAACATCGAAATATCAACACCGTTATCTGTATAAACATGGAAATGTCTACAGCGCTATCTGTATAAACATGCAAATATCTACATCGCTATCTGTACAAACCTGGAAATATCTACATCGCTATCTGTAAAAACATGGAAATATCTCCAGCGCTATCTTTATAAACATGGAAATATCTGCACCGCTATCTGTATAAACATGCAAATATCAACACTGCTATCTGTATAAACATGGAAATATCTACGGCGCTATCTCTATAAAAATGGAAATATCTACACCGCCATCTGTAAAAACATGGAAATATCTACACAATCATCTGTAGAAAGAAGGAAATATCTACACCTCCATTAGTATAAACCTGGAAATATCAACAATGCCATCTCTATGAACATAGAAATATCTACAGAGCCATCAGTATAAACATGGAAATATCTACACCGCCATCTCTATAAAGATGGAAACAATTACACTGCTATCTGTGGAAACATGGAAATTTCTACACCGCTATATGTATAAACATGGAAAATCTACACCGCTATCTGTATAAACATGGAAATATCTTCACGGCCATCTGCATAAACATGCAAATATCTAGACTGCTATCTGTATAAATATGGAAAAATCTATATCGATATCTCTAAAAACATGGAAATATCTACACCAGTATCTGTATAAACATGGAAATATCTGCACCGCTATCTCTATAAACATGGAAATATCTACAACGCCATCTGTATAAACATGGAAATATCTACATCGCTATCTGTATAAACCTGGAAATATCTCCACCGCTATCTGTATAAACATGGAAATATCTACAACGCTATCTGTGTAAACATGCAAATATATACACAGATATCTGTGTAAACATGGAAGTATCTACACCGATATCTGTGTAAAGATGGAAATATCTACACCGCAGTCTGTGCAAGGACGGAAATATCTACACCGCTCTCTGTATAAATATGGAAATATCAACATCACTATCTCTACAAACATGGAAATTTCTACACCACTATCTGTATAAACATGTAAATATCTACAAAGCTATCTCTAGAAACATGGAAATATCTACACCGCAATCTGTATAAACTTGGAAATATATACACGGCTATTTGTATAAACATGGAAATATCTACATCGCTCTCTGTATAAACATGGAAATATCTCCACCGCAATCTGTATAAACTTGGAAATATATACAATGCTATCTGTGTCAACATGCAAATATCTGCACAGCTATCTGTGTAAAGATGGAAATATCTACACCGCTATCTGTGTAGAGATGGAAATATCTACACTGCAATCTGTGCAAAGATGGAAATATCTACACCGCTATCTCTGTAAACATGGAAATATCTACACCGTTATCAGTATAAAAATGTAAATATCTACACTGCGATCTGTATAAACATGGAAATAACTACACCGCCATCTGTATAAACATGGAAATATCTACACGGCCATCTGTGTTAACATGGAAATATCTACACCGCTATTTGTCTAAATATGGAAATACCTACACCGCTATCTGTATAAACATGGAAAATCTACACCGCTATCTGTATAAAAATGGAAATATCTACACTGTTATCTTTATAAACATGGAAATATCAACACCGCTATCGGTATAAACATGGAAATATCTACATCGCTATCTGTATAAACATGGAAATATCTACATCGCTATCAGTATAAACATGGAAATACCTCCACAGCTATCTGTATACACATGGGAGTATCAACAATGCTATCTGTGTAAACATGCAAATATCTACACAGCTATCTGTGTAAAGATGGAAATATCTACACCGCAATTGGTGCAAAGATGGAAATATCTACACTGCTATCACTGAAAACATGGAAATATCTACACCGCTATCTGTATAAACATGGAAATATCTACATCGCTATCTGTATAAACATGGAAATACCTACACTGCCATCTGTATAAACATGGAAATATCTACACAGCCATCTCTATATACCTGGAAATATCTACACCCCCATCTATATAAACATGGAAATATCTCCACCACTATCTGTATAAACATGGAAATATCTCCATCGCTATCTGTATAAACATGGAAATATCTACACCGCTATCTGTATAAACCTGGAAATATCAACATCGCTATCTGTATAAAATGGAAATAACTACAGCGCTATCTGTATAAACATGGAAATAACTCCCCCGCAATCTGTATAAACATCGAAATATCAACTCCGCCATCTGTATAATCATGGAAATATCCACACCGCTATCTGTATAAAAATGGAAATATCTACAGCGCCATCTGTAAAAACTAGGAAAAATCTACAGTCATCTGTATAAACATGGAAATATGTACACCTCCATCAGTATAGACATGGAAATATCTACACCTCCGTCAGAATAAACATGGAAATATCTACAATGCCATCTGTATATACATGGAAATATCTACAGAGCCATCAGTATAAACATGGAAATATCTACACCGCCATCTCTATAAACATGGAAATACCTACACAGCTATCTGTATAAACATGGAAATATCTACACCGCTATCTGTATAAACATGGAAATATCTACATCGCTATCTGAATAAACATGGAAATATTTACAACGCAATCTGTGTAAAAATGCAAATACCTACACAGCTATCTGTAAACATGGAAATATCTACACCGCTATCTGTGTGAAGATGGAAATATCTACACCGCAATCTGTGCAAAGATGGAAACATCTACAACGCTATCTGTGTAAACATGGAAATATCTACACCACTATCTGTAAAAACATGGAAATATCTCCACCACTATCTTTATAAACTCGGAAATAACTACACCGCTATCTGTATAAACCTGGAAATAACTACATCGCTATCTCGATAAATGTGGAAATATCTACACCGCTATCTGCATAAACATCTAAATATCTACACCGCCATCTGTATAAACATGGAAATACGTACACCGCTAACTGTATAAACATGGAAATATAAACACCGCCATCTGGAAAATCATTTAAATATCCACACCGCTATCTCTATAAAAATGGAAATATCTACTCCGCCATCTGTAAAAACATGGAAATATCTACACAGTCATCTGTAGAAACAAGGAATTATTTACACCTCCATCAGTATAAACCTGGAAATAACTACAATGCCATCTGTATAAATATGGAAATATCTACAGAGCCATCAGTATAAACATGGAAATATCTACACCGCCATCTTTATAAACATGGAAAGAATTACATCGCTATCTGTATAAACATGGAAATATCTACACCGCTATCTATATTAACCTGGAAATATCTACACTGCTATCTGTGGAAACATGGAAATATCTACACCGCTATCTGTATAAACATGGAGAATATACACCGCTATCTGTATAAACATGGAAATATCTTCGCGGCCATCTGCATAAACATGCAAATATCTAGACCGCTGTCTCTATAAATATGGAAATATCTATATCGCTATCTTTATAAACATGGAAATATCTACACCACTATCTGTATAAACATGGAAATATCTGCACCGCTATCTCTATAAACATTTAAATATCTACAACGCCATCTGTATAAACATGGAAAATCTACATCGCTATCTGTATAAACCTGGAAATATCTCCACCGCTATCTCTATGAACATGGAAATATCTACAACGCTATCTTTGTAAACATGCAAATCTCTACAGTGCTATCTGTGTAAACATGGAAATATCTGCACCGTTATCTGAGTAAAGATGGAAATATCTACACCACTATCTCTAGAAACTTGAAAATACCTACACTGCCATGTGTATAAACATGGAAATATCTACACAGCTATCTCTATATACATGGAAATATCTACACCGCCATCTGTATAAACATGGAAGTATCTCCACCACTATCTGTATAAGCATGGAAATAACTACAACGCTATCTGTATAAACATGGAAATATATACAATGATATCTGTGTAAACATGCAAATATCTACACAGCTATCTGTGTAAAGATGGAAATATCTACACTGCTATCGGTGCAAAGTAGGAAATATCTACACCGCCAACTCTGTAAACATGTAGATATCTACACTGCTATCTCTATAAACATGGAAATATCTACACCGCCATCTGCATAAACATGGAAATATCTACACCACCATCTGTATAAACATGGAAGTATCTACACCGCCATCTGTATAAACATGGAAATATCTAAACCTCTATCTGTACAAATATGGAAATATCTACAACGCTATCTGTATAAACATGAAAATATCTACACCGCTATGTGTATAAACATGGAACTACCTACACCACTATCTGTATGAACATGGAAATATCTACAAAGCCATCTCTATATACATGGAAATATCTAGACCGCCATCTGTATAAACATGGAAATGACTCCACCGCTATGTGTATAAACATGGAAATAACTACACCGCTATTTGTAGAAACATGGAAATATCAACACCGCTATCTGTGTAAACATGGAAATATCTACAGCGCTATCTTTATAAATATGGAAATGTCTACACCGGTATCTGTATAAACATGGAAATACCTACACGGCAATCTGCATAAACATGGAAATATGTTCACCGCTATCTCTATAAACATGGAAATATCTACAACGCCATCTGTATAAACATGGAAATATCTACACCTCTATCTGTATAAACATGGAAATATCTACATCGCTCTCTGTATAAACATGGAAATATCTCCACCGCAATCTGTATAAACTTGGAAATATATACAATGCTATCTGTGTCAACATGCAAATATCTGCACAGCTATCTGTGTAAAGATGGAAATATCTACACCGCTATCTGTGTAGAGATGGAAATATCTACACTGCAATCTGTGCAAAGATGGAAATATCTACACCGCTATCTCTGTAAACATGGAAATATCTACACCGTTATCAGTATAAAAATGTAAATATCTACACTGCGATCTGTATAAACATGGAAATAACTACACCGCCATCTGTATAAACATGGAAATATCTACACGGCCATCTGTGTTAACATGGAAATATCTACACCGCTATTTGTCTAAATATGGAAATACCTACACCGCTATCTGTATAAACATGGAAAATCTACACCGCTATCTGTATAAAAATGGAAATATCTACACTGTTATCTTTATAAACATGGAAATATCAACACCGCTATCGGTATAAACATGGAAATATCTACATCGCTATCTGTATAAACATGGAAATATCTACATCGCTATCAGTATAAACATGGAAATACCTCCACAGCTATCTGTATACACATGGGAGTATCAACAATGCTATCTGTGTAAACATGCAAATATCTACACAGCTATCTGCGTAAAGATGGAAATATCTACACCGCAATTGGTGCAAAGATGGAAATATCTACACTGCTATCACTGAAAACATGGAAATATCTACACCGCTATCTGTATAAACATGGAAATATCTACATCGCTATCTGTATAAACATGGAAATACCTACACTGCCATCTGTATAAACATGGAAATATCTACACAGCCATCTCTATATACCTGGAAATATCTACACCCCCATCTATATAAACATGGAAATATCTCCACCACTATCTGTATAAACATGGAAATATCTCCATCGCTATCTGTATAAACATGGAAATATCTACACCGCTATCTGTATAAACCTGGAAATATCAACATCGCTATCTGTATAAAATGGAAATAACTACAGCGCTATCTGTATAAACATGGAAATAACTCCCCCGCAATCTGTATAAACATCGAAATATCAACTCCGCCATCTGTATAATCATGGAAATATCCACACCGCTATCTGTATAAAAATGGAAATATCTACAGCGCCATCTGTAAAAACTAGGAAAAATCTACAGTCATCTGTATAAACATGGAAATATGTACACCTCCATCAGTATAGACATGGAAATATCTACACCTCCGTCAGAATAAACATGGAAATATCTACAATGCCATCTGTATATACATGGAAATATCTACAGAGCCATCAGTATAAACATGGAAATATCTACACCGCCATCTCTATAAACATGGAAATACCTACACAGCTATCTGTATAAACATGGAAATATCTACACCGCTATCTGTATAAACATGGAAATATCTACATCGCTATCTGAATAAACATGGAAATATTTACAACGCAATCTGTGTAAACATGCAAATACCTACACAGCTATCTGTAAACATGGAAATATCTACACCGCTATCTGTGTGAAGATGGAAATATCTACACCGCAATCTGTGCAAAGATGGAAACATCTACAACGCTATCTGTGTAAACATGGAAATATCTACACCACTATCTGTAAAAACATGGAAATATCTCCACCACTATCTTTATAAACTCGGAAATAACTACACCGCTATCTGTATAAACCTGGAAATAACTACATCGCTATCTCGATAAATGTGGAAATATCTACACCGCTATCTGCATAAACATCTAAATATCTACACCGCCATCTGTATAAACATGGAAATACGTACACCGCTAACTGTATAAACATGGAAATATAAACACCGCCATCTGGAAAATCATTTAAATATCCACACCGCTATCTCTATAAAAATGGAAATATCTACTCTGCCATCTGTAAAAACATGGAAATATCTACACAGTCATCTGTAGAAACAAGGAATTATTTACACCTCCATCAGTATAAACCTGGAAATAACTACAATGCCATCTGTATAAATATGGAAATATCTACAGAGCCATCAGTATAAACATGGAAATATCTACACCGCCATCTTTATAAACATGGAAAGAATTACATCGCTATCTGTATAAACATGGAAATATCTACACCGCTATCTATATTAACCTGGAAATATCTACACTGCTATCTGTGGAAACATGGAAATATCTACACCGCTATCTGTATAAACATGGAGAATATACACCGCTATCTGTATAAACATGGAAATATCTTCGTGGCCATCTGCATAAACATGCAAATATCTAGACCGCTGTCTCTACAAATATGGAAATATCTATATCGCTATCTTTATAAACATGGAAATATCTACACCACTATCTGTATAAACATGGAAATATCTGCACCGCTATCTCTATAAACATTTAAATATCTACAACGCCATCTGTATAAACATGGAAAATCTACATCGCTATCTGTATAAACCTGGAAATATCTCCACCGCTATCTCTATGAACATGGAAATATCTACAACGCTATCTTTGTAAACATGCAAATCTCTACAGTGCTATCTGTGTAAACATGGAAATATCTGCACCGTTATCTGAGTAAAGATGGAAATATCTACACCACTATCTCTAGAAACTTGAAAATACCTACACTGCCATGTGTATAAACATGGAAATATCTACACAGCTATCTCTATATACATGGAAATATCTACACCGCCATCTGTATAAACATGGAAGTATCTCCACCACTATCTGTATAAGCATGGAAATAACTACAACGCTATCTGTATAAACATGGAAATATATACAATGATATCTGTGTAAACATGCAAATATCTACACAGCTATCTGTGTAAAGATGGAAATATCTACACTGCTATCGGTGCAAAGTAGGAAATATCTACACCGCCAACTCTGTAAACATGTAGATATCTACACTGCTATCTCTATAAACATGGAAATATCTACACCGCCATCTGCATAAACATGGAAATATCTACACCACCATCTGTATAAACATGGAAGTATCTACACCGCCATCTGTATAAACATGGAAATATCTAAACCTCTATCTGTACAAATATGGAAATATCTACAACGCTATCTGTATAAACATGAAAATATCTACACCGCTATGTGTATAAACATGGAACTACCTACACCACTATCTGTATGAACATGGAAATATCTACAAAGCCATCTCTATATACATGGAAATATCTAGACCGCCATCTGTATAAACATGGAAATGACTCCACCGCTATGTGTATAAACATGGAAATAACTACACCGCTATTTGTAGAAACATGGAAATATCAACACCGCTATCTGTGTAAACATGGAAATATCTACAGCGCTATCTTTATAAATATGGAAATGTCTACACCGGTATCTGTATAAACATGGAAATACCTACACGGCAATCTGCATAAACATGGAAATATGTTCACCGCTATCTCTATAAACATGGAAATATCTACAACGCCATCTGTATAAACATGGAAATATCTACACCTCTATCTGTATAAACATGGAAATATCTACATCGCTCTCTGTATAAACATGGAAATATCTCCACCGCAATCTGTATAAACTTGGAAATATATACAATGCTATCTGTGTCAACATGCAAATATCTGCACAGCTATCTGTGTAAAGATGGAAATATCTACACCGCTATCTGTGTAGAGATGGAAATATCTACACTGCAATCTGTGCAAAGATGGAAATATCTACACCGCTATCTCTGTAAACATGGAAATATCTACACCGTTATCAGTATAAAAATGTAAATATCTACACTGCGATCTGTATAAACATGGAAATAACTACACCGCCATCTGTATAAACATGGAAATATCTACACGGCCATCTGTGTTAACATGGAAATATCTACACCGCTATTTGTCTAAATATGGAAATACCTACACCGCTATCTGTATAAACATGGAAAATCTACACCGCTATCTGTATAAAAATGGAAATATCTACACTGTTATCTTTATAAACATGGAAATATCAACACCGCTATCGGTATAAACATGGAAATATCTACATCGCTATCTGTATAAACATGGAAATATCTACATCGCTATCAGTATAAACATGGAAATACCTCCACAGCTATCTGTATACACATGGGAGTATCAACAATGCTATCTGTGTAAACATGCAAATATCTACACAGCTATCTGTGTAAAGATGGAAATATCTACACCGCAATTGGTGCAAAGATGGAAATATCTACACTGCTATCACTGAAAACATGGAAATATCTACACCGCTATCTGTATAAACATGGAAATATCTACATCGCTATCTGTATAAACATGGAAATACCTACACTGCCATCTGTATAAACATGGAAATATCTACACAGCCATCTCTATATACCTGGAAATATCTACACCCCCATCTATATAAACATGGAAATATCTCCACCACCATCTGTATAAACATGGAAATATCTCCATCGCTATCTGTATAAACATGGAAATATCTACACCGCTATCTGTATAAACCTGGAAATATCAACATCGCTATCTGTATAAAATGGAAATAACTACAGCGCTATCTGTATAAACATGGAAATAACTCCCCCGCAATCTGTATAAACATCGAAATATCAACTCCGCCATCTGTGTAATCATGGAAATATCCACACCGCTATCTGTATAAAAATGGAAATATCTACAGCGCCATCTGTAAAAACATGGAAATATCTACACCTCCATCAGTATAAACATGGAAATGTCTACAATGCCATCTGTGTACACATGGAAATATCTACAGAGCCATCTGTATAAACATGGAAATAACTACTCCGCTGTATGTATAAACATGGAAATATCCACATCGCTATCTGTATAAACATGGAAATATCTCCACCGCTATCTGTATCAACATGGAATTATCTACAATGCTATCTGTGCAAACATGCAAATATCTACACAGCTATCTGTGTAAAGTTGGAAATACCTACAGTGCAATCGGTGCAAAGATGGAAATATCTACACCGCTATCTCTGTAAACATGGAAATATCTACACCGGTATCTGTATAAGCATGGAAATATCTCCACCCCTATCTGTATAAACATGCAAATATCTACACCGGTATGTGTATAAACCTGGAAATAACTACACCGCTATCTCCATAAACATGGAAATATCTACACCGCCATCTGCATAAACGTCTAAATATCTACACCGCCATCTGTGTAAACATGGAAATAACTACACCGCCATCTGCATAAACATGGAAATATCAACACTGCCAACTGTATAATCCTGGAAATATCCACACCGCTATCTGTATAAACATGGAAATATCTACACCACCATCTGTAAAAACCTGCAAATATCTACACAGTCATCTGTATAAACATGAAAATATCTACACCTCCATCAGTATAAACATTGAAATATCTACAATGCCATCTGTAAAATCATGGAAATATCTACAGAGCCATCAGTATAAACCTGGAAATATATACACCGCCATCTCTATAAGCATGGAAATAATTACACAGATATCTGTATAAACGTGGAAATATCTAAACCGCTATCTGTATAAACATGGAAATATCTTCACAGCTATCTGTATAAACATGTAAATATCTATATCGCTATCTACATAAACATGGAACTATCTCCACCACTATCTGTATAAACATGGAAATATCCATAACGCTATCTGTGTAAACATGCAAATACCTTCACAGCAATCTGTGTAAACATGGAAATATCTACACCGACATCTGTGTTAAAATGGAAATATCTAAACCGCAATCTCTGCAAAGATGGAAATATCTACACCGCTATCTGCATAAACATGGAAATCTCTACATCACCATCTATATAAACAAGGAAATATCTATACCACTATCTGTATAAACATGGAAATATCTACACCACTATCTCTAGAAACTTGGAAATATCTACACCGGTATCTGTATAAACATGGAAAAATCTTCACCGCTATCTGCATAAACATGGAAATATCTTCACCGCTATCTGTATTAACATGGAAATATCTACAGCGCTATCTTTATAAACATGGAAATAGCTGCACAGCTATCTCTATAAACTTGGAAATATCTACACTGCTATCTGTATAAACATGGAAATATCTACAATGCTATCTCTATAAACATGGAAATATCTACATTGCTATCTGCATAAACATGGAAATATCTCCACCGCTATCTGTATAAACATGGAAATATCTACAACGATATGTGTGTAAACATGCAAATATCTACAAAGCTATCTATACACATGGAAATGTCTACACCGCTCTCTGTAAAGATGGAAATATCTACACCGCAATCTGCATAAACATCTAAATATCTACACCGCCATCTGTATAAACATTGAATTACCTACACCGCCAACTGTAGAAACATGGAAATATCAACACCGCCATCTGTATACTCATGCAAATATCCACACCGGTACCTGAATAAAATGGAAATATCTACACCGCCATCTGAAAAAATATGGAAACATCTTCACAGTCATCTGCATAAACCTGGAAATATCTGCACCTCCATCAGTATAAACATGGAAAAATCTACAATGCCATCTGTATACACATGGAAATATCTACAGAGCACTCTGTATAAACATGGAAATATCTACAGAGCACTCTGTATAAACATGGAAATATGTACTCCGCTATCTGTATAAACATGGAAATATCTACATCGCTATCTGTATTAACATGGAAATATCTCCACCGGTATCTGTATAAACATGGAAATATCTACAATGCTATCCCTGTAAACATGCAAATATGTACACAGCTATCTGTGCAAAATGGAAATATCTACACTGCAATCGGTTCAAAGATGGAAATATCTACACCGCTATCTCTGTAAACATGGAAACCACCGCTATCTACATAAACATGGAAATATCTACACCGCTATCTGTATAAACCTGGAAATAACTACACCGCTATCTCTATAAACATGGAAATATCTACACCGCTATCTGCATAAACATCTAAATATCTACACTCCCATCTGTATAAACATGGAAATACCTACACCGCCATCTGTATAAACATGGAAATATCAACACCGCAATCTGTATAAACGTGGAACTACCTACACAGCTATCTCTATATATATGGAAATAACTACACTGCCATCACTATAAACACGGAAATATCTACACAGACATCTCTATATACATGGAAATAGCTACAGAGACATCTGTATAAACATGGAAATATCTCTACCGCTATCTGTATAAACATGGAAATATCTCCACCGCTATCTGTATAAACATGGAAGTATCAACACCGCTATTTGTAAAAACAGGGAAGTATCAACACCGCTGTCTGTATAAACAGGAAAGTATCTACAGCACTATCTCTATAAACATGGAAATATCTACACCGCCATCTGCATAAATAACTAATATCTACACCGCCATCTGTATAAACATGGAAATACCTACACCGCCATCTGTATAAACATGGAAATACCAACACCGCCTTCTGTATAATCATGGAAACATCCACACCGCTATCTGTATAAAAATGGAAATATCGAAACCGCCATCAGTAAAAACATGGAAATATCTACAATGTCGTGTGTAGAAACTGGGAAATATCTACACCTCCATCAGTATAAACATGGAAATATCTACAATGCCATCTGTATAAACATGGAAATATCTACAGAGCCATCAGTATAAACACGGATATATCTACAACGCCATCTCTGTAAACATGGAAATAATTACACAGTTATCTATTTAAACATGGAAATATCTACACCGCTATCTGTATAAACATGGAAATATCTACACAGCTATCTGCATAAACATGGAAATATCTACATCGCTATCAGCATAAACATGGAAATAACTCCACGGCTGTCTGTATAAAATTGGAAATATCTACAACGCTATCTGTGTAAACATGCAAATATCTACACAGCTATCTGTAAACATGGAAATAACTACACCGTTATCTGTGTAAAGATGGAAATATCTACACCGCAATCTGTGCAAAGATGGAAATATCTACACCGCTATCTGTGTAAACATGGAAACAACTACACCGCTATCTGTAAAAACATGGAAAATCTACACCGCTATCTGTATAAACATGGAAGTATATACACGGATATCTGCATAAACATGGAAATATCTAAACCGCCATCTGTATAGATATGGAAATATCTACATCGCAATCTCTATAAACATGGAAATATTTACACCACTATCTGTATAAACATGGAAATATATACTCCGCTCTCTCTATAAACATGGAAATATCTACAATGCCATCTGTATAAACATGGAAATATCTACACCGCTATCTGTATAAGTATGGAAATATCTACATCGCTATCTGTGTAAACATGGAAATATCTCCACTGCTATCTGCATAAACATGGAAATATCTAAACCGCCATCTGTATAGATATGGAAATATCTACATCGCAATCTCTATAAACATGGAAATATCTACACCACTATCTGTATAAACATGGAAATATATACTCCGCTCTCTCTATAAACATGGAAATATCTACAATGCCATCTGTATAAACATGGAAATATCTACACCGCTATCTGTATAAGTATGGAAATATCTACATGGCTATCTGTGTAAACATGGAAATATCTCCACTGCTATCTGCATAAACATGGAAATATCTACACAGTCATCTGCATAAACATCTAAATACCTACAGCGCCATCTGTATAAACATGGAAATACCTGCACCGCCATCTTTATAAACATGGAAATATCTACACCGCTATCTGTATAAACATGGAAATATCAACAAAGCTATCTGTGTAAACATGCAAATATCTACAGAGCTATCTGTGTAAACATGGAAATATCTACAGCGATATCTGTGTAAAGATGGAAATATCTACACCGCAATCTGTGCAAAGTTGGAAATAACTACACTGCTATATGTATAAATATGGAAATATCTACATCACTATCTCTATAAACATGGAAATATCTACCCGACTATCTGTATAAACATGGAAATATCTACACCACTATTTCTAGAAACACGGAAATATCTACACTGCCATCTGTATAAATATGGAAATATCTACACCGGTATCGGTCCAAATATGGAAATATCTACATCGCAATATCTATAAAGGTGGAAATATCTACACGACTATCAGTATAAACGTGGAAATATCTTCACGACTATCAGTATAAACATGGAAATATCTACACCGCTATCTCTATATACATGGAAATATCTCCACCGCCTTCTGTATAATAATGGAAATATGTACACTGCTATCTGTATAAACATGGAAATATCTCCACTGCTATCTGTGTAAACATGAAAATATCTCAAATACTATCTGTGTAAACATGCAAATATCTACACAGTTATCTCTGTAGAGATGGAAATATCTACACCGCTATCTGTGTAAAGATGGAAATATCTACCCCGCAATGTGTGCAAAGATGCAAATATCTACACCGCTATCTCAGTAAACATGGAAATATCTTCACCGCTATCAGTATACACGTGTAAATATCTATATCGCCATCTGTATAAACAAGGAAATAACTACACCGCCATCTGTATAAACATGGAAATATCTACACCACCATGTGTATAAACATGGAAATATCTACACCGATATCTGTATTAATATGGAAATATCTACACCGCTATCTTCATAAACATGGAAGTATCTACAGCGCTATCTGCATAAACACGGAATATCTACACCGCCATCTGTATAAACATTGAAATATCTACACGGACATCTGCATAAACATGGAAATATCTACACCGCTACCTGTATAAATATGGAAATATCTACATCGCCATCTGTGTAAACATGGAAATATCTACACCACTATCTGTATAAAAATGGAAATATCTACACCGCTATCTCTATAAACATGGAAATATCTACAACACAATCTGTATAAACATGGAAATATCTACACCACTATCTGTATAAACATGCAAATATCTACATCGCTATCTGTATGAACATGGAAATATCTACACCATTATCTGTATAAACGTGGAAATATCTTCATCGCTATCTGTGTAAACATGCAAATATCTACACAGCTATCTGTGTAAACATGGAAATATTTACACAGATATCTGTGTAAAGATGGGAATATCAACACCGCAATCTGTGCGAAGATGGAAATATCTACACCGCTATCTGTGCAAATATGGAAATATCTACATCGCAATCTCTATAAACATGCAAATATCTACACCACTATCAGCATAAACATGGAAATATCTACAACGCCATCTGTATAAACATGGAAATATCAACACCGCTACCTGTATAAACATGGAAATATCAACACCGCTATCTCTATAAACATAGAAATATCTCCACCGCTATCTCTATAAACATGGAAATATCTCCACCGCTATCTGTGTAAACATGTAAATATCTACACAGCTATCTATGTAAACATAGAAATATCTACACAGATATGTGTGTTAAGTTAGAAATATCTACACCGCAATCTGTGCAAAGATGGAAATATCTACACCGCTATGTGTATAATTATGGAAATAACCACATCACTATCCCTATAAACATGGAAATATCTACACCACTATCTGTATAAACATGGAAATTTCTACATCACTATCTATAGAAACATGGAAATATCTACACCGCCATCTATAAAAACTTGGAAATAACTACATCACCATCTGTAAATACATTGAAATACCTTCACTGCGATCTGTATAAACATGGAAATATCTACATCGCTCTCTGTATAAACATGGAAAAATCTACACTGCTATCTGTATAAACATGGAAATATCTACACTACCATCTGTATAAACATGGAAATATCTACACAGCCATCTCTATATACATGGAAATATCTACACCGCCATCTGTAGAAACATGGAAATATCTACACCACTATCTGTATAAACATGGAAATATCTACATCGCTATCTGTATAAACATGGAAATATCTCCACCGCTATCTGTATGAACATGGAAATATCTACATCGCAATCTATATAAACATGGAAATATCTGCACCGCTATCTGTATAAACAGGGAAATATCTACACTACCATTTGTACAAACATGGAAATATCTATAAAGCCATCTCTATATACATGGAAATATCTACACCGCCATCTGTATAAACATGGAAATACCTCCACCGCTATCTGTATAAACATGGAAATATCTCCACAGCTATCTGTATAAACATGGAAATATCCCCACCGCTATCTGTATAAATATAGAAATATCTACATCACTATCTCTATAAACATGGAAATATCTACACCACTATCTGTATAAACATGGAAATATCTACACCGCCATCTGCATAAACATCTAAATAACCACACCGCCATCTGTATAAACATGGAAATAACTACACCGCCATCTGTATAAACATGGAAATATCAACACCGCCACCTGTATAATGATGGAATTAGCCACACCGCTATCTGTATAAAAATGGAAATTTCTACACCGCCATGTGTAAAAACATGGAAATATCTACACAGTCATCTGTATAAACATGGAAATACCTACACCTCCATCGGTATAAACATTTAAATATCTACAATGCCATCTGTATAAACATGGAAATACCTACAACTCCATCGGTATAAACATTTAAATATCTACAATGCCATCTGTATAAACACGGAAATATCTACAGAGCCATCAGTATAAACATTGAAATATCTCCACCGCCATCTCTATAAACATGGAAATACCTACACAGCTATCTGTATGAACATGGAAATATCTGCACTGCTATCTGTATAAACATGGAAATATCTACACCGCTATCTGCATAAACATGGAAATATCTACATTGCTATCTGCAAAAACATGGAAATATCTCCACCGCTCTCTGTGTAAACATGGAAATATCTACAACGCTATCTGTGTAAACATGCAAATATCTACACAGCTATCTGTAAACATGGAAATGTCTACACGGCTATCTGTGTAAAGATGGAAATATCTACACCACAATCTGCATAAAGAACTAAATATCTACACTACCATTTGCATAAACATGGAAATACCTACACCGCCATCTGTAGAAACATGGAAATATCAACACCACCATCTGTATAATGGAAATATCCACACCGCTATCTGAATAAAAATGGAAATATCTACACCGCCATCTGTAAAAACATGGAAATATCTACGCAGTCATCTGTATAAACATGGAAATATCTACACCTCCATCAGTATAAACATGGAAATGTCTACAATGCATTCTGTGTACACATGGAAATATCTACAGAGCCATCTGTATAAACATGGAAATAACTACTCCGCTATGTGTATAAACATGGAAATATCTTCATCGCTATCTGTATTAACATGAAAATATGTCCACTGCTATCTCTTTAAACATGGAAATATCTACAAAGCTAACTGTGTAAGCTTGGAAATATCTACAGAGCTATCTGTGTAAAGTTGGAAATATCTACACTGCAATCGGTGCAAAGATGGAAATATCTCCACCGCCATCTCTATAAACATGGAAATACCTACACAGCTATCTGTATGAACATGGAAATATCTGCACCGCTATCTGTATAAACATGGAAATAACTACACCGCCATCTGTATAAACATGGAAATATCTGCAACGCCATCTGTATGAACATGGAAATATCTACACTGCAATCTGTACAAATATGGAAATATCTACACCGCTATGTGTATAAGCATGGAAAATCTACACCACTATCTGTAGAAACATGGAAATAACTACACGGCCATCTGCATAAACATGGAAATATCTACACCGATATCTGTATAAATATGGAAATATCTACATCGCTATCTCTATAAACATGGAAATATCCACACCACCATCTGTATAAACATGGAAATAACTACAACGCTATCTCTTTAAACTTGGAAATATCTACCCCGCCATCTATATAAACATGGAAATATCTACACCGCTATATGTATAAACATGGAAATATGTACATCGTTATCTGTATAAACATGGAAATACCTCCAGCGCTATCTGTATAAACATGGAAATATATAAAATGCTACTTGTGTAAACATGCAACTATCTACCAACTATCTGTGTAAAGTTGGAAATATCTACTCCGCAATCGGTGGAAATATGGAAATATTTACACCGCTATCTCTGTAAACATGGAAATATCTGCACCGCTATCTGTATAATCATGGAAATATCAACACCGCTATCTGTATAAACATGGAAATATCTACACCGCCATCTATATAAACTTGGAAATATCTACACCGCTATCTGTACAAATATGGAAATATCTACAACGCTATCTGTATAAACATGGAAATATGTACACCGCCATATGTATAAACATGGAACTACCTACACCGCTATCTGTATAAACATGGAAATATCTACACTGCCATCTGTATAAACATGGAAATATCTACACAGCCATCTCTATATACATGGTAATATCTACACCTCCATCTGTATAAACATGGAAATATCTCCACTGCTATCTGTATAAACATGGAAATATCTCCACAGCTATCGGTATCAACATGGAAATATATACACCGGTATCTGTAAAAACATGGAAATAACAACACCGCTGTCTGTATAAACATGGAAATATCTATAGTGCTATCTGTATAAACATGGAAATATCTACACCGCTATCTGTATAAACATTGAAATATCTACACGGCCATCTGCATAAACATGGAAATATCTACACCGCTATCTGTATAAATATGGAAATATCTACATCACATTCTCTCTAAACATGGAAATATCTACACCACTATCTGTATAAACAAGGAAATATCTACACCGCTATCTCTATAAACTTGGAAATATCTACAACGCAATCTGTATAAACATGGAAATATCTACACCACTATCTGTATAAACATGGAAATATCTACATAGCTATCTGTATAAACATGGAAATATCTACACCACTATCTGTATAAACGTGGAAATAGCTACATCGCTATCTGTGTAAACATGCAAATATCTACACAGCTATCTGTGTAAACATGGAAATATATACACCGATATCTGTGTAAAGATGGGAATATCTACACCACAATCTGTGTGAAGATGCAAATATCTACACCGCTATCTATACAAATACGTTAATATCTATATCGCAATCTCTATAAACATGGAAATATCTACACCACTATCAGTATAAACATGGAAATATCTACTCCGCTATCTCTATAAACATGGAAATATCTACAACGCCATCTGTATAAACATGGAAATATCAACACTTCTATCTGTGTAAACAGGGAAATATTTACATCCCTATCTGTATAAACATAGAAATATCTCCACGCTATCTGTATAAACATGGAAATATCTACACCACTGTTTGTATAAACATGGAAATATCTACATCGCTATCTGTATAAACATGGAAATATCTCCACCGCTATCTGTATGAACATGGACATATCTACATCGCTATCTGAATAAACATGGAAATATCTGCACCGCTATCTATATAAACATGGAAATATCTACACTACAATCTGTACAAACGAGGAAATATCTACAAAGCCATCTCAATATACATGGAAATATCTACACCGCCATCTCTATAAACATGGAAATATCTCCACAGCTATCTGTATAAACATGGAAATATCCCCAACGCTATCTGTATAAATATGGAAATATCTACTTCACTATCTCTATAAACATGGAAATATCTACAGCACTATCTGTATAAACATGGAAATATCTACACCGCCATCTGCATATACATCTAAATATCTACACCGCCATCTGTATAAACATGGAAATAACTTCACCGCCATCTGCATAAACATGGAAATGTTAACACCGCCATCTTTATAATGATGGAATTAACCACACCGCTATCTGTATATAAATGGAAATATCTAAACCGCCATCTGTAAAAACATGGAAATAACTACACAGTCATATGTATAAACATAGAAATACCTACACCTCCATCAGTATAAACATTTAAATGTCTACAATGCCATCTGTATACACACGGAATTATCTACAGAGCCATCAGTATAAACATTGAAATATCTCCACCGCCATCTCTATAAACATGGAAATATCTACACAGCTCTCTGTATAAACATGGAAATATCTGCAATGCTATCTCTATAAACATGGAAATATCTACATTGCTGTCTGCATAAACATGGAAATATCTCCATCGCTATCTGTGTAAACATCGAAATATCTAAAAAGCTATCTGTGGAAACATGCAAATATCTACACAGCTATCTGTAAACATGGAAATGTCTTCACGTCTATCTGTGTAAAGATGGAAATGTCTACACCACAATCTGCATAAACATCTAAATATCTACATTGCCATTTGTATAAACATGGAAATACCTACACCGCCATCTGTAGAAACATGGAAATATCAACACCAGCATCTGTATAATCATGGAAATATCCACACCGCTATCTGAATAAAAATGGAAGTATCTACACCGCCATCTGTAAAAACATGGAAATATCTACACATTCATCGGTATAAACATGGAACTATCTACACCTCCATCAGTATAAACATGGAAATGTCTACAATGCCATCTGTGTACACATGGAAATATCTACAGAGCCATCTGTATAAATATGGAAATAACTTCTCCGCTATCTTTATAAACAAGGAAATATCTACATCGCTATCTGTATTAACATGGAAATATCTCCACCGCTATCTGTATAAACATGGAAATATCTACAATGCTATCTGTGGAAACATGCAAATATCTACACAGCTATCTGTGTAATGTTGGAAATATCTACACTGCAATCGTTGCAAAATGGAAATATCTACACCGCTATCTATGTAAACATGGAAATATCTACACTGCTATCTCTATAAACATGTAAATATCTACACCGCCATCTGTATAAACATGGAACTACCTACACCTCTATCTGTATAAACATGGAAATATCTACACTGCCATCTGTATAAACATGGAAATATCTACACAGCCATCTCTATATACATGGAAATATCTACACCACTATCTGTATAAACATGGAAATATCTCCACCGCTATCTCTATAAACATGGAAATATCTCCACCGCTATCTGTATAAACATGGAAATATCTACACCGCTATCTGTAAAAACATGGAAATAACAACACCGCTATCTGTATAAACATGGAAATATCTACAGCGCTATCTGTATAAACATTGAAATATCTACACGGTGATCTGCAGAAACATGGAAATATCTACACCGCTATCTGTATAAATATGGAAATATCTACATCGCAGTCTCTATAAACATGTAAATACCTACACCACTATCTGTATAAACATGGAAATATCTACACCGCTATCTCTATAAACATGGAAATATATACAACGCAATCTGTAGAAACATGGAAATATCTACACCACTATCTGTATTAACATGGAAATATATACATCGCTATCTGTAAAAACATGGAAATATCTACACCACTATCTGTATAAACGTGGAAATATCTACATCGCTATCTGTGTAAACATGCAAATATATACACAGCTATCTGTGTAAACATGGAAATATCTACACCGATATGTGTATAAAGATGGAAATATCTACAACGCAATCTGTGCAAAGATGGAAATATCTACACCGCTATCTGTATAAATATGGAAATATCTACATCACTATCACTGTAAAAATGGAAATATCTACACCACTATCTGTATAAACATGCAAATATCTACATCGCTATCTATATAAACATGGAAATATCTACACCACGATCTGTATAAACGTGGAAATATCTACATCGCTATCTGTGTAAACATGCAAATATCTACATAGCTATCTGTGTAAATATGGAAATACCTACAGCGATATCTGTGTAAAGATCGGAATATCTACACCGCAATCTGTGCGAAGATGGAAATATCTACACCGCTATCTGTATAAATATGGATATATCTACATCACTATCTCTATAAACATGGAAATATCTCCACCACTATCTGTATAAACATGGAAATATCTACATCGCTATCTGTATAAACATGGAAATATCTACATCGCTATCTGTATAAACATAGAAATATCTCCACCGCTATCTGTATAAACATGGAAATATCTACACCGCTATCTGTGTAAACATGAAAATATCTACACAGCTATCTATGTAAACATGGAAATATATACACCTATATGTATGTAATGATGGAAATATGTACACCGCAATCTGTGCAAAGATGGAAATGTCTACACCGCTATCTGTATAAATATGGAAATATCTACATCACTATCTCTATAAACATCGAAATATCTCCACCACTATCTGTATAAACATGGAAATATCTGCATCACTATCTCTATAAACATCGAAATACCTCCACCACTATCTGTATAAACATGGAAATATCTACACCACTATCTATAGAAACATGGAAATATCTACACCGCCATCTGTATAAACTTGGAAATATGTACATCGCCATCTGTATAAACATGGAAATATCTTCACCGCTATCTGTATAAACATGGAAATAACTACATCGCAATCTGTATAAACATAAAAATATCTACACCGCTATCTGTGTAAACATGGAAATATCTACACTACCATCTGTATAAACATGGAAATATCTACACAGCCATCTCTATATACATGGAAATATCTACACCGCCATCTGTATAAACATGGAAATATCTACACCGCTATCTGTATAAACATGGAAATATCTACATTGCTATCTGTATAAACATGGAAATATCTCCACCGCTATCTGTGTAAACATGGAAATATCTACACCGCTATCTGTATAAACCTGGAAATAGCCAGTCCGCTATCTCTATAAAGATGGAAATACCTGCACCGCCATCTGTATAATCTTGCAAATATCAACACCGCCATCTGTATAATGATGGAAATATCCAAACCGCTATCTGCATAAAAACGGAAATATCAACACCGCCATCTGTTAAAACTTGGAAATATCTGCACAGTCACTGTATAATCATGGAAATATCTACATCTCCATCAGTAGAAACATTTAAATAACCACAATCTCATCTGTATACACACGGAAATATCTACAGAGCCATCAGTATAAACATGGAAATATTTCCACCGCCATCTCTATAAACATGGAAATACCTAAACAGCTATCTGTATAAACATGGAAATATCCACACCGCTATCTGAATAAAAATGGAAATATCTACACAGCCATCTGTAAAAACATGGAAATAGCTACACAGTCATCTGTATAAAAATGGAAATATCTACACCTCCATCAGTATTTACATGGAAATATCTATAATGCCACCTGTATACACATGGAAATATCTACAGAGCCATCTGTATAAACATGGAAATGTCTACTCTGCTATCTGTATAAACACGGAAATATTTACATCGCTATCTGTATTAACATGGAAATATCTCCACCGCTATCTGAATAAACATGGAAATATCTACAATGATATCTGTGTAAACATGCAAATATCTACACAGCTATCTGTGTAAAGATGGAAATATCTACACTTCAATTGGTGAAAGATGGAAATATCTACACCGCTATCTCTGTAAACAGGGAAATACCTACAACGCTATCTGTATAAGCATGGAAATATCTACTACGCCGTCTGTATAAAAATGGAATTCTCTACACTGCTATCTGTGTATACATGGAAATATCTACATAGCCATCTCTATAAACATGGAAATATCTACACAGCCATCTGTATAAACATGGAAATATCTACACCGCCATCTGTATAAACATGGAAATATCTTCAGAGATATCTCTATAAACATGGAAATATCTACACAGCCATCTGTATGAACATGGAAATATCTACACCGTTATCTGAATAAACATGGAAATATCTACACTGCCATCTTCATAAACATAAAAATATCTACATCCCCATCTGTAAAAGCATGGAAATATCTACACCGCCATCTATATATAGATGGAAATATGTACACCGCCATCTGAATAAATTTGGAAATATCTACAGAGCTATCTCTATGAACATGGAAATATCTACACAGCCATCTGTATAAACATGGAAATATCTACACTGATATCTGAATGAACATGGAAATATCTACAACGCCATCTCAATAAACTTGGAAATATCTACACTGACATCTGTTTAAAAAGGGAAATACCTACACAGCCATCTCTATGAACATGGAAATATCTACATCACCATCTGTATTAACATGGAAATATCTACACCGCCATCTCTATAAACATGGAAATAACTACACCGCCCTCTGTATGAAGTTGGAAATAACCACTACGCTGTTTGTATAAACCTGGAATTCTCTACACCGCTATCTTTGTAAACATGGAAATATCTACACATCCGTGTTTATAAACATGGAAATATCTTCAATGCCATCTGTATAAACATGGAAATATCTACACCGCCATCTGTATAAACATGGAAATATCTACACTGCCATCTTTATAAACATGGAAATATCTACACTGCCATCGGTATAAACATGGAAATATCTACACCGCCATGTGTATCCACATGCAAATATCTACACCGCTATCTATATAAACATGGAAATACCTACATCGCTATCTGTAGAAACATGGAAATATCTACACCACTCTCCGTGTAAACATGGACATATCAACACCGCTATCTGTATAAACATGGAAATATCTACACCGCTATCTCTATAAACATGGAAATATCTACACGGCTATCTGTATAAACATGGAAATATCTACACCGCCATCTCTATAAACATGGAAATATCTACACCGCCATCTGCATAAACATGGAAATATATACCCCGCCAAGTGTATAAACATGGAAATATCTACACATCTATTACTATAAACATGGAAATATCTACAAAGCCATCTGCATAAATATCGAAATATCTACAACGCTATCTGAATAAACATGGAAATATGTACAATTGACATCTGAATAAACATAGAAATATGTAAACTGCCATCTCTATAAACATGGAAATATCTGCACCGCCATCGGTATAAACATGGAAATATCTACACTGCCATCTGTATAAAGATGGAATTACCTACACTGCCATATGTATAAACATGGAAATATCTACACCGCTATCTGTACAAATATGGAAATATCTACACAGCTATCTGTAAACATGGAAATATCTACACCGCTATCTGTGCAAAGATGGAAATATCTACACTGCTATCTGTGTAAACATGGAAATATCTACACCGCTATCTGTATAAACGTGGAAAATCTACACCGGTATCTGTAAATATGGAAATATCTACATGGCCATCTGCATAAACATGGAAAGATCGACAACGCTATCTGTATAAATATGGAAATATCTACATCGCTATCTGTATAAACATGGAAATATCTACATCGCTGTCTGTATAAACATGGAAACATCTACACCACTGTCTGTATAAACTTGGAAATATCTACACCGCTATCTCTATAAACATGGAAATGTCTACACAACCATCTGTATAAACATGGAAATATCTACACCGCTATCTGTATAAACATGGAAATATCTACATCGCTCTCAGTATAAACATGGAAATATCTCCACCGCTATCTATATAAACATGGAAATATCTACAATGCTATCTGTGTAAATATGGAAATATCTACACAGCTATGTGTGTAAACATGGAAATATCCACACCGATATCTGTGTAAACGTGGAAATATCTACACCGCAGTCTGTACAAAGATGGAAATATCTACACAGCTATCTGTATAATTATGGAAATATCTACAACTCTATCTCTATAAACATTGAAATACCAACACGACTATCTGTATAAAATGTAAATATCTACACCGATATCTCTAGAAACATGGAAATATCTACACCGCCATCTGAATAACAAGGAAATATCCACACCAGTATCTGTATAAACATGGAAATATCTACCTTGCTATCTGTATAAAAATGGAAATATCTCCACCGCTATCTGAATAAACTTGGAAATATATACAATGCTATCTGTGTAAACATTCAAATATCTGCACAGGTATCTGTGTAAAGATGGAAATATCTACACGACTGTCTGTGTAAAGATGGAAATATCTACATCGCAATCTGTGCAAAGATGGAAATATCTACACCGCTATCTCTGTAAACATGGAAATATCTACACCGCTATCTGTATAAACATGAAAATATCTACACCGCGATCTGTATAAACATGGAAATAAATACACTGCCATCTGTATAAACATGAAAATATCTACACCACCATCTGTATAAACCTGGAAATATCTACACCGCTATCTGTATAAATATGTTAATATTTCCACTTCTATCTGTATAAACATGGAAATATTTCCATCGCTATCTGTATAAACATGGAAATAGCTACACCGCTATCTGTATAAACATTGAAATATCAATACCGTTATCTGCATAAACATGGAAATGTCTACAGCGCTATCTGTATAAACATGGAAATATTTACATCACTATCTGTACAAACATGGAAATAACTTTAAAGCTATCTGCATAAACATGGAAATACCTACACCGCTATCTGTATTAGCCTGGCAATAACTTCACTGCTATCTGTATAAACATGGAAATATCTACACCTCCATCTGCATAAACATCTAAATATCAACAACGCCATCTGTATAAACATGGAAATACGTAAACCGCCATCTGTATAAAAATGGAAATATCAACACCGCCATCTGTATAATCATGGAAATATCCACAACGCTATCTGTATAAAAATCGAAATATCTACCCCGCCATCTGTAAAAACATGGAAATAACCACAGAGTCATCTGTATAAACATGGAAATATCTACAACTCCAACAGTATAAACATGGAAATATCTACAATGCCATCTGTATACACATGGAAATATCTGCAGAGCAATCAGTATAAACATGGAAATATCTACACCGCCATCTCCATAAACATGGAAATACCTACACAGCTATCTGTAAAAACGTGAATATATCTAAACCGCTATCTGTATAAACATGGAAATATCTACACTGCTATCTTTATAACCATGGAAAAATCTACATCGCTATCAGCATAAACATGCAAATATCTCAAATGCTATCAGTATAAACATGGAAATATCTACAACGCTATCTGAGTAAATATGCAAATATCCACACAGCTATCTGTAAACCTGGAAATATATACACCGCTATCTGTGTAAAGATGGAAATATCTACACCGCAATCTGTGCAAAGATGGAAATATCTACACCGCTATCTGTGTAAACATGGAAATATCTACACCGCTATCTGTAAACATGGAAATATCTACACCGCTATCTCTATGAACATGGAAATATCTACATCGCTCTCTGTATAAACATGGAAATATCTCCACCGCTATCTATATAAACATGGAAATATCTACAATGCTATCTGTGTAAACATGGAAATATCTACACAGCTATGTGTGTAAACATGGAAATATCTACACCGATATCTGTGTAAAGTTGGAAATATCTACACTGACATCTGTGCAAAGACGGAAATATCTACACCGCAATCTGTATAAATATGGAAATATGTATATCGCTTTCTCTATAAACATGGAAATATCTACACCGGTATCTGTATAAACATGGAAGTACCTTCACCGCTATCTCTAGAAACATGGAAATATCTTCACCGCTATCTGTATAAGCATGGAAATAACTACACCGCTATCTGTATAAACATGGAAATATCTACATCGCTATCTGCATAAACATGGAAATATCTCCACCGCTATCTGTAAAAACATGGAAATAATTACACAGCTATCTGTATAAACATGGAAATATCTAAACCGCTATCTGTATAAACATGGAAATATCTACACAGCTATCTGTATAAACATGGAAATATCTACATCGCTATCTGCATAAACATGGAAATATCTACACTGCCATCTGTATAGACATGGAAATATCTACTCACCCATGAGTATAAACATGGAAATATCTACACAGCTATCTCTATAAACATGGAAATACCTACACCGCAATCTCTATAAACATGGAAATATCTAAAATGCCATCTCTAATAAACTTGGAAATTTCTACACGGCCATGTCTATAAACATGAAAATATCTACACCGCCATCTCCACAAAGATGGAACTATCTACACTGCCATCTGTATAAACATGGAAATAGCTACACCGCTCTCAGTATACACACGGAAATATCTACACTGCCATCTGTATACAGCTGGAAATATCTACACCGCGAGCTGTATTAACATGGAAATATCTAAACCGCTATCTGTATAAACATGGAAATTACAAAACTGCTCTCTGTATAAACATGGAAATATCTACACCGCTACCTGTATAACCGTGAGAATATTTACACAGTCATCTGTATAAACATGGCAGTATCTACACCTCCATTACTATAAACATGGAAATACCTACACTGTTATCTGTATAAACATGGAAATATCTCCACCACTATCTGTATAAACATGGAAATATCTACACCGCAATCTGTATAAACCTGGAAATAACTACACCGCTATCTCTATAAACATAGAAATTTCTACACTGCCATCTGCATAAACATCTAAATATCTACACCGCCATCTGTATAAACATGGAAATACACCTCCATCTGTATAAACATGGAAATATCAACACAGCCATCTGTATAATCATGGAAATATCCACACAGCTATCTGTATAAAGATGGAAATATCTACACCGCCATCTGTAAAAACATGGAAATATCTACACAGACATCTGTAAAAACATGGAAATATCTACACCTCCATCACTATAAACATGGAAATATCTACACCGCCATCCCTATACACATGGAAATAACTACACAGCTCTCTGTATAAACATGGAAATATCTACACCGCTATCGCTATAAACATGGATATATCTACACCGCTATCTGTATAAACATGGAAATATCTACACCGCCATCTCTATAAGCATGGAAATAATTACACAGCTATCTGTATAAACATGGAAATATCTAAACCGCTATCTGTATACACATGGAAATATCTACACAGCTATCTGTATAAACATGGAAATATCTACATCGCTATCTGCATAAACATGGAAATAACTCCACCGCTATCTGTATAAACACAGAAATATCTATAACGCTATCTGTGTAAACATGAAAATATCTACACAGATATCTGTGTAAACATGGAAATATCTACACCAATATCTGTGTTAAAATGGAAATATCTACACCGCAATCTGTGCAAAGATGGAAATACCTACACCGCTATCTTTATAAAGATGGAAATATCTACATCACCATCTCTATAAACATGGAAATATCTACACCACTGTCTGTATAAACATGGAAATATCTGCACCACTATCTCTAGAAACATGGAAATATCTACACCGCTATCTCTATAAGCATGGAAATATCTACACCACTATCTGTATAAACATGGAAATATCTACATCACTATCTGTATAAACATGGAAATATCTCCATCGCTATCTGTATAAACATGGAAATATCTACACCGCTATCTGTATAAACATGGAAATATCTACACTGCCATCTGTATAAACATGGAAATATCTACACAGCCATCTCTATATACATGGAAATATCTACACCGCCATCTGTATAAACATGGAAATATCTCCACCTCTATCTGTATAAACATGGAAATATCTACACTGCCATCTGCATTCAGATGGAAATATCTACACCGCAAGCTGTATTAACATGGAAACATCTACACCACTATCTGTATAAACATTTAAGTACCAACACCACTATCTGTAGAAACATGGAAATATCTACACCGCTATCTGTATAAACATGGAAATAACTGCACCGCTGTCTCTATAAAAATGGAAATATCTACACCGCCATCTCTATAAACCTGGAAATATCTACACTGCCATCTGTATAGACATGTAAATATCTACTCAGCCATTAGAATAAACATGGAAATATCTACACAGCTATCTCTATAAACAAGGAAATACCTACACCGCATTCTCTATAAAATGGAAATATCTAAACCGCCATCTCTATAAACACGGAAATATCTACACTGCCATCTCTATAAACATGAAAATATCTACACCGCCATCTCCATAAACATGGAACTATCTACACTGCCATCTGTATAAACATGGAAATACCTACAGCGGTCTCTGTATACACACGGAAATATCTTCACTGCCATCTGCATACAGCTGGAAATATCTACACCGCGATCTGTATTAACATGGAAATATCTACACCGCTATCTGTATAAACATGGAAATATCTACACCGCTACCTGTATAACCATGGAAATATCTACACCGCTACCTGTATAACCATGAAAATATCTACACAGTCATCTGTATAAACATGGAAATATCTACACATCCATCAGTATAAACATGGAAATATCTACACCGCTATCTGTATAAACATGGAAATATCTACATCGCTATCTGTATAAACATGGAAATATCTCTACTGCTATCTGTATAAACATGGAAATATCTACAATGCTATCTGTGTAAACATGCAAATATCTACACAGCTATCTATGTAAAGATGGAAATATCTACACCGCTATCTGTGTAAAGATGGAAATATCTACAACGCAATCTGTGCAAAGTTGGAAATAACTACACCGCTATCTCTGTAAACATGGAAATATCTACACCGCTATCTGTATAAACATGGAAATATCTACACCGCCATCTGTATAAACATGGAAATAACTATACCACCATCTGTATAAAGATGGAAATATCTACACCGCCATCTGTATAAACATGGAAATATCCACACCGCTATCTGTACAAATATGAAAATATCTACACCGCTATCTGTATAAACAAGGAAATATCTACACCGCTATCTGTATAAACATGGAAAATCTATACCGCTATCTGTATAAACATGGAAATATCTGCACTGCCATTTCTATAAACATGGAAATATCTACACAGCCATCTCTATATACATGGAAATATCTATACCACCATTTGTATTAACATGGAAAGATCTCCACCGCTATCTGTGTAAACATGTAAATATCTCCACCGCTATCTGTATAAACATGGAAATATCTACACTGCCGTCTGCATTCAGATGGAAATAGCTACACTGCGAGCTGTATTAACATGGAAATATGTACACCGCTATCTGTATAAACATGGAAGTACCAACACCACTATCTGTAGAAACATGGAAATTTCTACACCGCTATCTGTATAAACATGGAAATAACTGCACCGCTATCTCTATAAACATGGAAATATCTGCACCGCAATCTCTATAAAGCTGGAAATATCTACACCGCCATCTCTATAAACGTGGAAATATCTACACCACCATCTCGATAAACATGGAAATATCTACACTGCCATCTGTATAGACATGGAAATATCTACTCAGCCATGAGTATAAACATGGAAATATCTACACAGCCGTCTCTATATACATGGAAATATCTACACCGCCATCTGTATAAACATGGAAATATCTCCACCGCTCTCTGTATAAACATGGATATATCTACACTGCCGTCTGCATTCAGATGGAAATATCTACACCGCAAGCTGTATTAACATGGAAATATCAACACCGCTATCTGTATAAACATTTAAGTACCAACACCACTATCTGTAGAAACATGGAAATATCTACACCGCTATCTGTATAAACATGGAAATAACTGCACCGCTATCTCTATAAAAATGGAAATATCTACACCGCCATCTCTATAAACATGGAAATATCTACACTGCTATCTGTATAGACATGTAAATATCTACTCAGCCATTAGAATAAACATGGAAATATCTACACAGCTGTCTCTATAAACATGGAAATATCTACACTGCCATCTGTATTAACTTGGAAACATCTACACAGTCATCTGTATAAACCTAGAAATATCTACACTGTCATCTATATAAACATGGAATTATCTACAGAGAACTCTGAATAAACATGGAAATATCGGCACAGCCATCTGTATAAACATGGAAATATCTACACCGCTATCTGTATAAACATGGAAATATCTACATCGCTATCTGTATAAACATGGAAATATCTCTACTGCTATCTGTATAAACATGGAAATATCTACAATGCTATCTGTGTAAACATGCAAATATCTACACTGCTATCTATGTAAAGATGGAAATATCTACACCGCTATCTGTGTAAAGATGGAAATATCTACAACGCAATCTGTGCAAAGTTGGAAATAACTACACCGCTATCTCTGTAAACATGGAAATATCTACACCGCTATCTGTATAAACATGGAAATATCTACACCGCCATCTGTATAAACATGGAAATAACTATACCACCATCTGTATAAAGATGGAAATATCTACACCGCCATCTGTATAAACATAGAAATATCCACACCGCTATCTGTACAAATATGGAAATATCTACACCGCTATCTGTATAAACAAGGAAATATCTACACCGCTATCTGTATAAACATGGAAAACCTATACCGCTATGTGTATAAACATGGAAATATCTGCACTGCCATTTCTATAAACATGGAAATATCTACACAGCCATCTCTATATACATGGAAATATCTATACCACCATTTGTATTAACATGGAAAGATCTCCACCGCTATCTGTGTAAACATGTAAATATCTCCACCGCTATCTGTATAAACATGGAAATATCTACATTGCCGTCTGCATTCAGATGGAAATAGCTACACTGCGAGCTGTATTAACATGGAAATATGTACACCGCTATCTGTATAAACATGGAAGTACCAACACCACTATCTGTAGAAACATGGAAATTTCTACACCGCTATCTGTATAAACATGGAAATAACTGCACCGCTATCTCTATAAACATGGAAATATCTGCACCGCAATCTCTATAAAGCTGGAAATATCTACACCACCATCTCTATAAACGTGGAAATATCTACACCACCATCTCCATAAACATGGAAATATCTACACTGCCATCTGTATAGACATGGAAATATCTACTCAGCCATGAGTATAAACATGGAAATATCTACACAGCTATCTCTATAAAAATGGAAATACCTACACCGCAATCTCTATAAACATGGAAATATCTAAACAGCCTTCTCTAAAAACATGGAAATATCTACACCGCCATCTCTATAAACATGAAAATATCTTCACCGCCATCTCCATAAACATGGAACTATCTACACTGCCATCGGTATAAACATGGAAATACCTACACCGCTCTCTGTATACACACGGAAATATCTACACTGCCATCAGTATACAGCTGGAAATATCTACTACGCGAGCTGTATTAACATGCAAATATCCTCACCGCTATCTGTATAAACATGGAAATACCAACACCGCTCTCTGTATAAACATGGAAATATGTACACCGCTACCTGTATAACCATGAAAATATCTACACAGTCATCTGTATAAACATGGAAATAACTACACTTCCATAAGTATAAACATGGAAATATCTACACCGCTATCTGTATAAAAATGGAAATATCTACACCGCTAACTGTATAACCATGGAAATATCTACACCGCTACCAGTATAACCATGAAAATATCTACACAGTCATCTGTATAAACATGGAAATATCTACACCTCCATCAGCATAAGCATGGAAATATCTACACCGCTATCTATATAAACATGGAAATTTCTACATCGCTATCGGTATAAACATGGAAATATCTCCACCGCTATCTGTATAAACATGTAAATATTTACAATGCTATCTGTGTAAACATGCAAATATCTACACAGCTATCTGTGTAAAGATGGAAATATCTACACCGCTATCTGTGTAAAGATGGAAATATCTACACCGCAATCTGTGCAAAGATGGAAATATCTACACTGCTATCGCTGTAAACATGGAAATATCTACACCGCTATCTGTATAAACATGGAAATATCTACACCGCCATCTGTACAAACATGGAAATATCTACACCACCATCTGTATAAAGATGGAAATATCTACATCGCTATCTGTATAAACATGGAAGTATGTACACCGCTATCTGTACAAATATGGAAATATCTACAATACTATATGTGTAAAAATGCAAATATCTACACCGCTATCTGTATATACATGGAAATATCTACACCGCTATCTGTATAAACATGGAAATATCAACACCGATATCTGTATTAACATGGAAAAATCTACAGCGCTATCGGTATAAACACTGAAATATCTACATTGCTTTCTGTATAAACATGGAGACATCTCCACAGCTATCTGTATAAACATGGAAATATCTATACCGCTATCTGTATAAACATGGAAATATGTACACCGCCATCTGTATAAACATGGAAATATCTACACCACCATCTTTATAAAGTTGGAAATGTCTATATCGCCATCTGTATAAACATGGAAATATCTACACCGCTATCTGTATAAATATGGAAATATCTACAATGCTATATGTGTAAACATGCAAATATCTACACAGCTATCTGTATAAACATGGAAATATCTACACTGCCATTTGTATAAAGATGGAAATATCTACAGAGCCATCTCTATATACATGGAAATATCTATACCGCCATCTGTATAAACATGGAAATATCCCACCGCTATCTGTGTAAACATGGAAATATCTACACCGTTATCTGTATAAACATGGAAATATCTACAATGCTATCTGTGTAAAAATGCAAATCTCTACACACCTATCTGTGTAAACATGGAAATATCTACACCGCTATCTGTGTAAAGATGGAAATATGTACACCGTAATCTGGGCAAGATGGAAATATCTACACCGCTATCTCTGTAAACATGGAAATAACTACAACGCCATCTGCATAAACATGGAAATATCTACACCGCCATCTGTATAAACATGGAAATATCTACACTGCCATCTGCATTCAGATGGAAATATCTGCACCGCGAGCTGTATTAACATGGAAATATCTACACCGCTATCTGTATAAACATGTAAGTACCAACACCACTATTTGTAGAAACATGGAAATATCTACACCGCTATCTGTATAAACATGGAAATATCTACACCCCTATCTCTATAAAGATGGAAATATCTGCACCGCAATCTCTATAAACCTGGAAATATCTACACCGCCATCTCTATAAACGTGGAAATATCTACACCACCATCTCTATAAACATGGATATACCTACACTGCCATCTGTATAGACATGGAATTATCTACTCAGCCATGAGTATAAACATGGAAATATCTACACAGCTATCTCTATAAACATGGAAATACCTACACCACAATCTCTATAAACATGGTAATATCTAAACAGCCATCTCTATAAACATAGAAATATCTACACCGCCATCTCTAGAAACATGAAACTATCTACACCGCCATCTCCATAAACATGGAACTATCTACACTGCCATCTGTATAAACATGGAAATCCCTCACCGCTCTCTCTATACACACGGAAATATCTACATTGCTATCTGTATACAGCTGGAAATATCTACACCGCGTGCTGTAATAACATGGAAATATCTACTCCGCTATCTGTATAAACATGGGAATACCAACACCGCTCTCTGTATAAACATGGAAATATCTACACCGCTACCTGTATAACCATGAAAATATCTACACAGTCATCTGTATAAACATGGAAATATCTACACCTTCATAAGTATAAACATGGAAATATCTACACCGCTATCTGTATAAACATGGAAATATCTACAATGCTATCTGTATAAACATGGAAATATCTCCACCGCTATCTGTATAAACATGGAAATATCTACAATGCTATCTGTGTAAACATGCAAATATCTACACAGCTATCTGTGTAAAGATGGAAATATCTACACCGCTATCTGTGCAAAGATGGAAATATCTACACCGCTATCTCTGTAAACATGGAAATATCTACACCGCTATCTGTATAAACATGGAAATATCTACCCCGCCATCTGTATAAACATGGAAATATCTACATAGCTATCTGAATAAACATGGAAATATCTACATCGCTATCTGTATAAAATAGAAATAACCCCACTGCTATCTGTATAAACATGGAAATATCTACAATGCTATATGTGTAAACATGCAAATATGTACACAGCTTTCTTTGTAAAGATGGAAATATCTACACGGCTATCTGTGTAAAGATGGAAATATCTGCACTGCTATATGTATAAAAATGGAAATATCTTCACCGCTATCTATATAAACATGGAAATATCTACACCGCTATCTGTATAAACCTGGAAATAAATACACCGCTATCTCTATAAACACAGAAATACGTACACCGCCATCTGCATAAACATCTAAATACCTACACCGCCATCTGTATAAACATGGAAATACCTACACCGCCATCTGTATAAACATGGTAATATCAACACCGCCATCTGTATAATCATGGAATTATCCACACAGCTATGTGTATAAAAATGGAAGTATCTACACCGCCGTCTGTAAAGACATGGAAATATCTACACAGTCATCTGTAAAAACATGGAAATACCTACACCTCCATCACTATAAACATGGAAATATTTACACCGCCATCTTTATATACATGGAAATACCTACACAGCTCTCTGTATAATCATGGAAATAACTACACCGCTATCTCTATAAACATGGAAATATCTACACCGCTATATGTATAAACATGGAAATATATACACCGCCATCTCTATAAGCATCGAAATAATTACACAGCTATCTGTATAAACATGGAAATATCTACACAGCTATCTGTATAAACATGGAAATATCCACATCGCTATCTGCATAAACGTGGAAATAAATCCACCGCTATCTGTATAAACACGGAAATATCTATAACGCTATCTGTGTAAACATGCAAATCTCTACACAGCTATCTGTGTAAACATGGAAATATCTACACCTCCATCTACATAAACATCTAAATATCTACACTGTCATCTGTATAAACACGGAAATATCAACACCGCCATCTGTATAATCATGGAAATATCCATACCGCTATCTTTATAAAATTGGAACTATCTACTCCGCCATCTGTAAAAACATGGAAATACCTACAAAGTCATCTGTATAAACATGGAAATATCTACACTGGTATCTGTATAAACATGGAAATATCCACATCGCTATCTGCAAAAACCTGGAAATATCTCCACCGATATCTGTATAAATATGTAAATATCTACAACGCAATCTGTGTAAACATGCAAATATCTTCGCAGCTATCTGTAAACATGGAAATATCTACACCGCAATCTGTGTAAACATGGAAATATCTACACCGCCATCTGTATAAACATGGAAATATCTACACCGCTATCTGTATAAACATGGAAATATCTACACCGCTATCTGTATAAACATGGAACTACCTACACCGCTATCTGTATAATCATGGAAATATCTACACTGCCATCTGTATAAACATGGAAATATCTACACAGCCATCTGTATATACATGGAAATAACTACACCGCCATCTGTATAAACATGGAAGTATCTTCACCACTATCTGTATAAACATGGAAATATATCCATCGCTATCTGTATAAACATGGAAATATCTCCACCGCTATCTGTAAATACATGGAAGTATCACCACCGCTATCTGTGTAAACAGGGAAATATCTCCAGCGCTATCTCTGTAAACATGGAAATATCTACACCGCTGTCTGTATACACATGTAAATATCTATACCGCCATCTGTATAAACAAGGAAATAACTACAGCACCATCTGTATAAACAAGGAAACATCTACACCGCCATCTGTATAAACATGGAAATATCTACACTGATAAATGTATGAATATGGAAATATCTACACCGCTATCTTTATAAACATGGAAGTATCTACACCGATATCTGTATAAACATGGAAAATCTACACCGCTCTCTGTATTAACATGGAAATATCTACACTGCCATCTGCGTAAACATGGAAACATCTACACCGCTGTCTGTATAAATATGGAAATATCTACATCGCTATCTCTATAAACATGGAAATATCCACAACACTATCTGTATAAACATGAAAATATCTACACCGCAATCTCTATAAACATAGAAATATCTACACCGCCATCTGTATAAACATGGAAATATCTACACCGCTATCTGTATAAAGATGGAAATATCTACATCGCTATGTGTATAAACATGGAAATATCTCCACCGATATCTGTATAAACATGGGAATATATACAACGCTATCTGTGTAAACATCCAAATATCTACACAGCTATCTGTGTAAAGATGGAAATATGTACACCGCAATCGTTGCAAAGATGGAAATATCTACACCGCTATCTCTGTAAACAGGGAAATATCTACACCGCTCTGTATATAAACTTGGAAATAACTACACCGCCATCTGTATAAACATGGAAATATCTACACCGCCATCTGTATAAACATGGAACTACCTACACCGCTATCTGTATAAACATGGAAATATCTACCCTGCCATCTGTATAAACATGGAAATATCTACAAAGCCATCTCTATATACATGGAAATATCTACACAGCCATCTGTATAAACATGGAAATCTCTCCACCGCTATGTGTATAAACATGGAAATATCTCCACAGCTATCTGTATAAACATGGAAATATCTACACCGCTATTTGTAGAAACATGGAAATATCAACACCGCTATCTGTATAAACATGGAAATATATACGCCGCTATCTGTAAAATCATGGAAATATCAACATCGCTATCTGTATAAACAGGGAAATATCTACAGCGCTATCTCTATAAACATGGAAATATCTACACCGCAATCTGCATAAACATCTAAATATCTACAACGCCATCTGTATAAACATTGAAATACCTACACCGCCATCTATATAAACCTGGAAATATCAACACCGCCTTCTCTATAATCATGGAAATATCCACACCGCTATCTGTGTAAAAATCGAAATATCTACACGGCCATCTGTAAAAACATGGAAATATCTACACAGTCATCTGTAGAAACATGGAAATATCTACACCTCCATCAGTATAAACATGTAAATATCTACAATGTCATCTGTGTAAACATGGAAATATCTACAGAGTCAACAGTATAAACATGGAAATATCTACACCGCCCTCTCTGTAAAAATGGAAATAATTACACAGCTATCTTTATAAAGTTGGAAATATCTACACCGCTATCAGTATAAACATGGAAATATCTACAGAGCTATCTGTATAAACAAGAAAATATCTACATCGCTATCTGCATAAACATGGAAATATCTGCACGGCTTTCTGTATAAAATTGGAAATATCTACAACGCTATGTGTGTAAACATGCAAATATCTACACAGCTACCTGTAAACATGGAAATATCTACACCGCTATATGTGTAAAGATGGAAATATCTACACCGCTATCTGTATAAACATGGAAAAATCTACATCGCTATCTGTATAAACATGGAAATATCTCCACCGCTATCTGTGTAAACATGGAAAATCTACACCGCTATCTGTATAAACATGGAAATATCTACACGGCCATGTGCATAAACATGGAAATATCTACACCGCTGTCTGTGTAAATATGGAAATATCTACATCGCAATCTGCATAAACATGGAAATATCTACACCACAATATATAAAAACATGGAAATATGTACAAAGCTATCTCTATAAACATGGAAATATCTACAACGCCATCTTTGTAAACATGGAAATATCTACACCGCCATCTGTATAAACTTGGAAATATCTACATGGCTATCTGTAAACATCAAAATATCTCCACCGCTATCTGTATAAACAGGGAAATATCTACAACGCTATCTGTGTAAGCATGCAAATATCCACACAGCTATCTGGGTAAACATGGAAATATCTACACCGATATCTGTGTAAAGATGGAAATATCTGCACCGCAATCTCGGCAAAGATGGAAATATCTAAACCGCTATATTTATAAATATGGAAATATCTACATCACTATCTATATAAACATGGAAATATCTACACCACTATCTGTATAAACTTGGAAATATCTACACCACTATCTCTAGAAACATGGAAATATCTACACCGACGTCTGTATAAACATGGAAATATCTACACCGCCATCTGTATAAACATGGAAATATCTACATCGATATCTCTATAAACATGGAAATATCTCCACCGCTATCTGTATAAACATGGAAATATCTACATCGCTATCTGTATAAACATGGAAATATCTACAGCGCTATCTTTATAAACATGGAAATATCTATACTACCATCTGTATAAACATGGAAATATCTACACAGCCATCTCTATATACATGGAAATATCTACACCACCATCTGTATAAAGATGGAAATATCTCCACCGCTATCTGTATAAACACGGAAATATCTCCACCGCTATCTGTATAAACATGGAAGTATCTACACCGCCATCTATATAAATACGGAAATATCTACATCACTATCTCCATAAACATGGAAATATCTACACAGCTATCTGTAAACATGGAAATATCTACACCGCTATCTGTGTTAAGATGGAAATATCTACACCGCTATCGGTATAAACATGGAAATATCTACATCGCTATCTGTAGAAACATGGAAATATCTCCACCGATATTTGTATAAACATGGAAAATCTACACCGCTATCTCTATAAACATGGAAATATCTAGAGAGCCATATGCAGAAAAATGGAAATATCTACAGTGCTATCTGTATAAAGATGGAAATATCTACATCACAATCTCTATAAACATTGAAATACCTACACCACTATCTGTATAAACATGGAAATATCTACAACGCCATCTGTATAAACATGGAAATATCTACACCACTATCTGTATAAACTTGGAAATACCTACATCGCTATCTGTATAAACATGGAAATATCTCCAACGTTATCTGTAGAAACATGGGAATATCTACAATGCTATCTGTGTAAACATGCAAACATCTACACAGGTATCTGTGCAAACATGGAAATATCTACACCGATATCTGTGTAAAGATGGAAACATCTACACCACAATCTGGGCAAAGATGGAAATATCTACACCGCTATATGTATAAATATGGAAATAACTTCATCACTATCTCTATAAACATGGAAATATCTACACCATTATCTGTATAAACATGGAAATATCTACACCACTATCTCTAGAAACATGGAAATATCTACACCGCCGTCTGTATAAACATGGAAATACCTACACCGCTATATGTATAAACATGGAAATATCTCCGTCGCTATCTGTATAAACATGGAAATATCTCCACCACTATCTGTATAAACATAGAAATATCTACATCGCTATCTGTATAAACATGGAAATATCTACACCGCTATCTGTATAAACATGGAAATATCTACACTACCATCTGTATAAACATGGAAATATCTACACAGCCGTCTCTATATACATGAAAATATGTACACCGCCGTCTCTATAAACATGGAAATATCTCCACCGCTATCTGTATAAACACGAAAATATCTCCACTGCTATCTGTATAAACATGGAAATATCTACACCGCTATCTGTATAAATAGGGAAATATATACATCACTATGTCTATAAACATGGAAATATCTACACCGCTATCTGTATGAACATGGAAATACGTACACCACTATCTCTAGATACATGGAAATATCTACACCGCCATCTGAATAAAAAAGGAAATATCTACACCGATATCTATATAAACATGGAAATATCTACATCGCTATCTGTATAAACATGGAAATATCTCCATCGCTATCTCTATAAACATGGAAATATCTACAATGCTATCTGTGTAAACATGCAAATACCTACAGAGCTATCTGTGTAAAGATGGAAATATCTACACCGCTATCTGTGCAAAGAGGCAAGTATCTACAGCGCTATCTCTGTAAACATGGAAATATCTTCACCGCTATCTGCATACACATGTAAATATCTATACCGTCATCTGTATAAACAAGGAAATACCTATATCGCCATCTGTATAAACTTGGAAATAGCTACACCGATATCTGTATAAATATGGAAATATCTACACCGCTATCTCTATAAACATGGAAGTATCTACACCGCTATCTGTATAAACATGGAAAATCTCCACCACTATCTGTATAAACATGGAAATATCTACACGGACATCTGCATAAACATGGAAATATCTACACCGCTATCTGTATAAATATGGAAATATCTACATCGCTATCTCTATAAACATGGAAATATCCACACCACTATCTGTATAAACATGGAAATATCTACACCGCAATCTCTATAAACATAGAAATATCTACACTGCCTTCTGTATAAACATGGAAATATCTACACCGCTATCTGTATAAACATGGAAACATCTACATCGCTATGTGTATAAACATGGAAATATCTCCACCGCTATCTGTATAAACATGGAAATATCTACACCGCTATATGTAAAATCATGGAAATATCAACACCGCTATCTGTATAAACAGGGAAATATCTACAGCGCTATCTCTATAAACATGGAAATATCTGCACCGCCATCTGCATAAACATCTAAATATCCACACCGCCATCTGTATAAACATGGAAATAACTTCACCGCCATCTATATAAACATGGAAATATCAACACTGCCTTCTGTATAATCATGGAAACATCCACACAGCTATCTGTATAAAAATGGAAATATCTACACCACCATCTGTAAACACATGGAAATATCTACACAGTCATCAGAAGAAACATGGAAATATCTACACCTCCATCAGTATAAACATGGAAATATCTACAATGCCATCTGTATAAACATGGAAATATCTACAGAGCCATCAATATAAACATGCAAATATCTACACCGCCATCTCTGTAAACATGGAAAAAATTACACAGCTATCTTTATAAACATGGAAATATCTACACCGCTATCAGTATAAACATGGAAATATCTACATCGCTATCTGCATGAACATTGAAATATCTCCACCGCTATCTGTATAAAATTGGAAATATCTACAACGCTATCGGTGTAAACCTGCAAATATCTACACAGCTATCTGTAAACTTGGAAATATCTACACCGCTATATGTGTAAAGATGGAAATATCTACACCGCTATCTGTATAAACATGGAAATATCTACATCGCTCTCAGTATAAACATGGAAATATCTCCACGGCTATCTTTATAAACATGGAAATATCTACATCGCTCTGAGTATAAACATGGAAATATCTCCTCGGCTATCTCTATAAACATGGAAAATCTACACCGCTATCTGTAAAAACATGGAAATATCTACACGGCCATGTGCATATACATGGAAATATCTACACCGCTATGTGTATAAATATGGAAATATCTACATCGCAATCTCTATAAACATGGAAATATCTACACCACTATCTGTATAAACCTGGAATTATCTACAGCGCTATCTCTATAAACATGGAAATATCTACAACGCCATCTGTATAAACATGGAAATATCTACACCGCTATCTGCATAAACATGGAAATATCTACATCGCTATCTGTATCAACATGGAAATATCTCCACGGCTGTCTGTATAAACATAGAAATATCTACACCGCCATCGGTATCAACATGGAAATATCAACACCGCTATCTGTATAAAGATGGAAATATCTACATGTATATGTGTATAAACAGGGAAATATCTCCACCGATATCTGTATGAACATAGAAGTATACACAGTGCTATCTGTGTTAACATCCAAATATCTACACAGCTGTGTAAAGATGGAAATATCTACACCGCAATCGTTGCAAAGATGGAAATATCTACACCGCTACATCTGTAAACATGGAAATATCTACACCGCTATCTGTATAAACTTGGAAATAACTACACCGCCATCTGTATAAACATGGAAATAACTACACCGCCTTCTGTGTAAACAGGGAACTACCTACACCGCTATCTGTATAAACATGGAAATGACTACACTGCCAGCTGTATAAACATGGAAATATCTACAAAGCCATCTCTATGTACATGGAAATATCTACACCACCATCTGTATAAACATGGAAATGTCTCCACCGCTTTGTGTATAAACATGGAAATATCTCCACCGCTATCTGTATAAACATGGAAATATCTACACCGCTATTTGTAGAAACATGGAAATATCAACACCGCTATCTGCATAAACATGGAAATATCTACAGCGCCATCTGTATAAACATGGAAATATCTACAGGGCCATCTGCATAAACATGGAAATATCCACACCGCTATCTGTATAAATATGGAAGTATCTACATCGCTATCTGTGTAAACGTGGAAATATCTAAACCGCTATCTGTACAAATATGGAAATATATACAATGCTATCTGTATAAACATGGAAATATCTACACCGCTATCTGTATAAACATGGAACTACCTACACCACTATCTGCATAAACATGGAAATATCTACAAAGCCATCTCTATATACATGGAAATATCTAGACCGCCATCTGTATAAACATGGAAATGTCTCCACCGCTATGTGAATAAACATGGAAATATCTCCCCTGCTATCTGTACAAACATGGAAATATCTAAACCGCTATTTGTAGAAACATGGACATATCAACACAGCTATCTGTATAAACATGGAAATATCTACAGCGCTATCTCTATAAACATGGAAATAAAGACACCGCTATCTGTATAAACATGGAAATATCTACAACACTATCTCTAGAAACATGGAAATATATACACCGCCATCTGTATAAACATAGAAATGTCTACACCGCTATCTGTATACACATGTAAATATCTTTACTGCCGTCTGTATAAACATGGAAACATCTACACCGCAATCTGTATAAACATGAAAATATCTACACCTTTATCTGTATAAATATGGAAATGTCTACACCGCTATCTTTATAAACATGGAAGTATCTACACCGCTATCTGTATAAACATGGAAATATCTACACCGCTATCTATATAAACATGGAAATATCTACAATGCCATATGTATAAAGATGGAAATATCTACACAGCCATCACTATATACTTGGAAATATCTACAACACCATCTGTATAAACATGGAAATATCTCCACCGCTATCTGAATAAACACGGAAATATCTCCACCGCTGTCTGCATAAACATGTAAATATCTACACCGCTACCTGTATAAATATGGAAATATCACCACCGCTACCTGTATAAACATGGAAATATCTACAGCGCTACCTGTATAAACATGGAAATATCTACACCGCTATCTGTATAAAACAGGAAATAACTACACCGATATCTCTATAAACATGGAAATATCTACAACGCCATCTGCATAAACATCTAAATACCTACACCGCCGTCTGTATAAACATGGAAATACCTGCACCGCCATCTGTATAAACATGGAAATATCAACACTGCCATCTGTACAATGATGGAATTATCCACACCGCTATCTGTATAAAAATGGAAATATCTACACAGTCATCTGTAAAAACATGGAAATATCTACACCTCCATCAGTATGAACATGGAAATGTCTACAATGCCATCTGTGTATACATGGACATATCTACAGAGCCATCTGTATAAACATGGAAATAAATACTCTGCTATCTGTATAAACATGGAAATATCTACATCGCTATCTGTATAAACAAGGAAATATCTCCACCGCTATCTGTATAAACATGGAAATATCTACAATGCTATCTGTGTAAACATGCAAATATCTACACAGCTATCTGTGTAAAGTTGGAAATATCTACACTGCAATCGGTGCAAAGATGGAAATATCTACACCGCTATCTATGTAAATATGGAAATACCTACACCGCTATCTGTATAAGCATGGAAAAATCTATACCGCCATCTGTATAAACATGGAAATAAGTACATCGCCATCTATATAAACATGGAAATATCTGCCCCACAATCTGTATAAACATGGAAATATCTACACTGCTATCTGTACAAATATAGAAATATCTACACCGCTATCTGTATAAACATGGAAAATCTACACCACTATCTGTATAAACATGGAAATATCTACAAGGTCATCTACATAAACATGGAAATATCTACACCGATATCTGTATAAATATGGAAAGATCTACATCGCTATCTCTAGAAACATGGAAATATCCACACCACTATCTGTATAAACATGGAAATATCTACACCGCTATCTCTTTAAACAGAAATACCTACACCGCCATCTGTATAAACATGGAAATATCTACACCGCTATCTGTATAAACATGGAAATATCTGCATCGCTATCTGTATAAACATGGAAATATCTCCACCGCTATGTGTATAAACATGGAAATATATAAAATGCTATCTGTGTAAACATGCAAATATCTACACAGCTATCTGTGTAAACATGGAAATATCTACACCGCAATCGGTGCAAAGATGGAAACATCTACACCGCTATCCCTGTAAACATGGAAATATCTACACCGCTATCTGTATAAACATGGAAATATCTACACCGCTATCTATATAAACATTGAAATATCTACATTGCTATCTGCATAAACATGGAAACTTCTCCACCGCTATCTGTATAAACATGGAAATATCTACAACGCTATCTGTGTAAACATGCAAATATCTACACAGCTATCTGTAAACATGGAAATGTCTACACCGCTATCAGTGCAAAGAAGCAAATATCTACACCGCTATCTCTGTAAACATGGAAATATCTACACCGCTATCTGTATTCACATGTTAATATCTATACCGCCATCTTTATAAACAAGGAAATAACTACACCGTCATCTGTATAAAGAAGGAAACATCTACACCGCCATCTTCATAAACATGGAAATATCTACACTGATAAGTGTATGAATACTGAAATATCTACACCGCTATCGTTATAAACATGGAAGTATGTACACCGATATCTGTATAAACATGGAACATCTACACCGCTCTCTGTATAAAGATGGAAATATCTACACGGCCATCTGCATAAACATGGAAATACCTACACCGCTGTCTGTATAAATATGGAAAGACCTACATCGCTATCTCTATAAACATGGAAATATCCACAACACTATCTGTATAAACATGGAAATATCTACACCGCAATCTCTATGAACATAGAAATATCTACACCGCCATCTGTATAAACATGGAAATATCTACACCGCTATCGGTATAAAGATGGAAATATCTACATCGCTATGTGTATAAACATGGAAATATCTCCACCGATATCTGTATAAACATGGAAATATATACAATGCTATCTGTGTAAACATCCAAATATCTGCACAGCTATCTGTGTAAAGGTGGAAATATCTACACCGCCATCGTTGCAAAGATGGAAATATCTTCACCGCTATCTCTGTAAACATGGAAATATCTACACCGATATCTGTGTAAAGATGGAAATATCTACACCGCAATCTGGGCAAAGAAGGAAATATCTACACCGCTATATGTATAAATATGGAAATATCTACATTACTATCTCTATAAACATGGAAATATCTACACCACAGTCTGTATAAACTTGGAAATATCTACACCACTATCTCTAGAAACATGGAAATAACTATACCGCCATCTGTATAAACATGGAAATACCTACACCACTATCTGTATAAACATGGAAATATCTACATCGCTATCTGTATAAACATGGAAATATGTCCACCGCTATCTGTATAAACATGGAAAATCTACACCGCTATCTGTATAAACATGGAAATATCTACACGGCCATGTGCATAAACATGGAAATATCTACACCGCTATCTGTATAAATATGGAAATATCTACATCGCAATCTCTATAAACCTGGAAATATCTACACCAATATCTGTATAAACATGGAAATATCTACACCGCTATCTCTATAAACATGGAAATATCTACAATGCCATCTGTATGAACATGGAAATATCTACAATGCCATCTGGAAAAACATGGAAATTCCTATAGAGTCATCTGTATAAACATGGAAATATCTACAATGCCATCTGTAAAAACATGGAAATTCCTATACAGTCATCTGTATAAACATGGAAATATCTACACCACCATCTGTATAAACATGGAAATATCTACAGTGCCATCTGTATACACATGGAAATAACTACACGGCAATGTGTGTATAGATGGAAACATCAACACCGCCATCTGTACAAACATGGAAATATCTACACCGCTATCTCTATAAACATGGAATTATCTACACTGCGGTCTGTATAAACATGGAAATATCTACACCGGTATCTGTATAAACATGGAAATATCTACACCACGATCTGTATAAACATGTAAATATTTACACCGCTATCTGTATAAACATGGAAATATCTGCACCGCTATCTCTATAAACATGGAAATATCTACAAAGCAATCTGTATAAACATGGAAATACCTACACAGTCATGTGTAGGAACATGGAAATATCTACACTGCCATCTGTATAAACATGGAGATATCTACACAGCCCTCTATATAAATATGGAAATATCTGCATAGGCATCTGTATAAACATGGAAATATCTGCACCACTATCTGTATAAACATGGAAATACCTACACCGCTCTATCTATAAACATGGAAATATGTACACCGCTATGTGTATAAACATGGAAATATCTCCACTGCTGTCTGTAGAAACATGGAAATATCTACACCGCGATCTGTATAAACATGGAAATATCTACACCGCTATCTGTATAAACATGGAAATATCTAGACCGCTATGTGTGTAAACATGGAAATATCTACACAGCTATCTCTATAAACATGGAAATATCTACACCGCCATCTGTATAAACAGGGAAATATCTACAACGTCTTCTGTTTAAACATGGAAATATCTACAAAGCCATCTGTATAAACATGGAAATATCTACACAGCCATCTGTATATACATGGAAATATCTACATCGCTATCTGTATAAACATGGAAATATCTACACCGCTATTTGTATAAACAAGGAAATATCTACACCGCCATCTGTTTAAACATGGAAATATATACACAGACATCTGTTTATACATGGTAATATCCACACCGCTATCTGTATAAACATGCTAATAACTACACCGCTATCAGTATAAATGTGGAAATATTTGCACCGCTATCCCTATAAACATGGAAATATCAACACCGCGATCTGTATAAACAAGGAAATATCTACACCATGATCCGTATAAGCATGGAAATATCTACACCGCGATCTGTATAAACATGGAAATATCCACACCGTGATCTGTATAAACATGGAAATATCTACACCGCCATCTGTATAAACATGGAAATACGTATCAGTCATCTGTGTAAACATGGAAATATCTACACCACCATCTCTATAAACATGGAAATATCTACAATGCCATCAGTATACACATGGAAATACCAACACGGCAGTCTGTGTATAGATGGAAACATCAACACCGCCATCTGTACAAACTTGGAAATATCTACACTGCTATTTCTATAAACATGGAAATATCTACACTGCGGTCTGAATAAACATGGAAATATCTACACCGGTATCTGTATAAACATGGAAACATCTACACCGCCATCAGTGTGAATAAGGAAGCATCTACAATGCCATCTGTATAAAGATATAAATATCTGCACCACGAGCTGTATAAACATGGAAATATCTACATCGCTATCTGTATAAACGTGGAAATACCAACACCGCTATTGGTATAAACATGGAAATATCAGCAACGCCATCTATATAAACATGGAAATATCTACACCGCTATCTGTATAAACATGGAAATTTCTACACTGTTATCTGTATAAATATGGAAATATCTACACCGCTATCTCTATAAACATGGAAATATCTACACCGCCATCTGTATAAACATGTATATATCTACACTGCTATCTATATAAACATGGAAATATCTACACCGCCATCTCTATAAACATGAAAATATCTACACTGCCATCTCCATAAACATGGAACTAACTACTCCGCCATCTCTATAAACATGGAAACATCTACACCGCCATCAGTGTGAATAAGGAAGTATCTACAATGCCATCGGTATAAAGATATATATATCTGCACCGCGAGCTGTATAAATATCTACATCGCTATCTGTATAAACGTGGAAATACCAACACCGCTATCGGTATAAACATGGAAATATCTACAACACCATCTATATAAACATGGAAATATCTACACTGCTATGTCTATAAACATGGAAATACCTACACCGCTATCTCTACAAACATGGAAATACCTACACCGCTATCTGTATAAACATGGAAATATCAACACCGCTATCTGTATAAACATGGAAATATCTACACCGCGATCTGTATAAACATGGAAAAATCTACACCGCGATCTGTATAAACATGGAAATATCTTCACCACGATCTGTATAAACATGGAAATATCTACACCGCTATCTGTATAAACATGGTAATATCTACACCACCATCTATATAAATATAGAAATATCTACACCACCATCTGTATAAACATGGAAATATCTACAATGCCATCTGTAGAAAGATGGAAATATCTACACCGCAATCTGTGTAAACATGGAAATATCTTCACTGATATCTGTAAAAACATGGAAATATCTACACTGCTATCTGTATAAACATGGAAATATCTACACCGCAATCTGTATAAACATGGAAATATCTACACCGCGATCTGTATAAACAAGGAAATATCTATACCGTTATCTGTATAAACATGGAAATATCTACACAGCTATCTCTATAAACATGGAAATATCTACACCGCCATCTGTATAAACATGGAAATACCTACAAAGTCATCTGTATAAACATGGAAATATCTACAAACCATCGTATAAACATGGAAATATCTACACAGCCATCTGTATATACATGGAAATATCTACACCGCTATCTATATAAACATGGAAATAACTACACCGCTTTCTGTATAAACATGGAAATATTTACACCGCCATCTACATATCCACAGAAACATCTGCGCCGCCATCTGTATAAACATGGAAATATCTACACGGTCATCTGTGTATAGATGGAAATATCAACACCGCCATCTGTACAAACATGGAAATATCTACACCGCTATCTGTATAAACATGGAAATATCTACACTGCGATCTGTATAAACATGGAAATATCTACACCGCGATCTGTATAAACATGGAAATATCCACACCGTGATCTGTATAAACATGGAAATATCTCCACCGCTATCTGTATAAACATGGAAATATCTACACCGCTCTCTCTATAAACATGGAAATATCTACACCGCCTTCTGTATAAACCTGGAAATATCTACAGTGCTATCTCTATAAACATGGAAATATCTACAATGCCATCTGTAAAAACATGGAAATACCTACACAGTCATGTGTAGAAACATGGAAATATCTACACTGCCATCTGTATATACATGGAATTATCTGCTCCGCTATCTGTATAAACATGGAAATACCTACACCGCTGTCTCTATAAACATGGAAATATGTACACCGCTATGTGTATAAACATGGAAATATCTCCACTGCTGTCTGTATAAACATGGAAATATCTACACCACGATCTGTATAAACATGGAAATATCTACACCGCTATATGTATAAACATGGAAATATCTACACAGCTATCTCTATAAACATGGAAATACCTACACCGCCATCTGTATAAACATGGAAATACCTACAAAGTCATCTGTATAAACATGGAAATATCTACACAGCCATCTGTATAAACATGGAAATACCTACACAGCCATCTGTATAAACATGGAAATACCTACAATACCATCTGTATACAGATGGAAATATCTACACAGACATCTGTATAAATATGGAAGTATCCACACCGCCATCTGTAGAAACATGGAAATATCTACACTGCCATCTGTAGAAAGATGGAAATATCTACACCGCTATCTCTATAAATATGGAAATATCTACACCGCCATCTCTATAAACATCAAAATATCTACACAGATATCTCTGTAAACATGGAAATATCTACACAGCTACCAGTATAAACATGGAAATATCTACACCGCTGTCTGTATAATCAAGGAAATATCTACACCGCCATCTGTAGAAACAGAGAAATATCTACACAGCAATCTGTATAAACATGGAAATTCCTACACCGCTATCTGTATAAATATGGAAATATCTACACGGCTATCTCTATAAACATGGAAATACCTACACCGCTTTCTCTATAAACATAAAAATATCTACACCGCTATCTGTATATACATGGAAATATCTACACCTCCATCTCTATAAGCATGAAAATATCTACACCGCCATCTTCAGAAACATGGATGTATGTACACCGCTATCTGTATAAACATGGAAATATCTACACCACTATCTGTATAAACATGGAAATATCTTCACTGCCATCTGTATAAACATGGAAATATCTACACCGCCATCTGTATAAAGATGGAAATATCTACACCGCAATCTGTATAAATATGGAAATAACTACACCGCAATCTCTATAGACAAGGAAATATCTACACCGCTATCTGTATAAACGTGGAAATATCTACACTGCCATCTGTATAAAGATGGAAATACCTACACCGCGAGCTGTATAAACATGGAAATATCTACACCGCAATCTGTATAAACATGGAAATATCTACAATGCTATCTCTGTAAACATGAAAATATCTACACAGCTATCTGTGTAAACTCGGAAATATCTACACCGCTATCTGTGTATATTTGGCAATACTCACACCGCAATCTGTGCAAAGATTGAAATATCTACACCGCTATCTCTGTAAACATGGAAATATCTACACCGTTATCTGTATAAACATGGAAATATCTACACTGCCATCTGTATAAACATGGAAACATCTACAGCACCATCTGTATAAACATGGAAATATCTACAATGCCATCTGTACACACATGGAAATATCTACACAGCCATCTGTATAAACATGGAAATATCTACACCGCTATCCCTATAAACATGGAAATAACTACACCGCTATATGTATAAACATGGAAATATCTACATCGCTATCTGTATAAACAGGGAAATATCTCCACCGCTATCTCTATAAACATGGAAATATCTACACCGCTATCTGTATAAACATGGAAATATCTACACCGCTATCTGTATAAACATGGAAATATCTACAATGCTATCTGTGTAAACATGGAAATATCTACACAGCTATCTGTGTAAATGTGGAAATATCTACACAGCTATCTGTGTAAAAATGGAAATATGTACACAGCAATCTGTGCAAAGATGGAAATATCTACACCGTATCTCTGTAAACATGGAAATATCTACACCGCTATCTGTATAGACATGGAAATATCTATACCGCAGTCTTTATAAACATGGAAATATCTCCACCGCTATCTGTATAAACATGAAAATATCTACACCGCTATCTGTATAATCATGGACTTATCTACACCGCAATCTGTATAAACATGGAAATATCTACCACGCTATGTGTGTAAACATGGAAATATCTACACAGCTATCCGTGTAAACTTGGAAATATCTACACAGCTATCGGCGAAAACATGGAAATATCTCTCCAGCAAACTGTGCAAAGATGGAAATATCTACACCGCTATCTCTGTAAACATGGAAATATCTACACCGCTATCTCTATAAACATGGAAATATCTACACCGCTGTCTGTATAATCAAGGAAATATCTACACCGCCATCTGTAAAAACATGGAAATATCTACTCCGCTATCTGCATAAACATGGAATTAACTACACAGACATCTGTATAAACATGGAAATATCTACACCGCCATCTCTATAAACATGAAAATATCTACCCCGCCATCTTCAGAAACATGTGTGTATCTACACCGCCATCTGTATAAACATGGAAATATCTACACCACTATCTGTATAAACATGGAAACATCTCCACTGCCATCTGTATAAACATGGAAATATCTACACCGCCATCTGTATAAAGATGGAAATATCTACACCGCAATCTGTATAAATATGGAAATACCTACACCGCTATCTCTATAGACATGGAAATATCTACACCGCTATCGGTATAAACATGGAAATATCTACACTGCCATCTGTATAAAGATGCAAATATCTACACCGCAAGCTGTATAAACATGGAAATATCTACACCGCTATCTGTATAAACATGGAAATACCAACACCGTTATCTGCATAAACATGGAAATATCTACAGCGCTATCTCTATAAACGTGAAAATACTTACACCACCATCTCTATAAACATGGAGATATTTACACCGCTATCTCTATAAACATAGAAATAACTACACCGCCATCTCTATAAACATGGAAATATCTACACCGCCATCTGCATAAACATGGAAATATCTACACAGACATCTGTATAAACATGAAAATATCTACACTCCAATCTGTATTAACTTGGAAATATCTACACTGACATCTGTAGAAAGATGGATATGTCTACAAAGCGATCTGTATAAACATGGGAATTTCTACACCGCTACTTGTTTAAACATGGAAATATCTACACCGCTATCTGTATCAGCATGGAAATAACTACACCGCAATCTGCATAAACATGGAAATATCTACAATGCTATCTCTGTAAACATGGAAATATCTACACAGTTATCTTTGTAAACTTGGAAATATCTACACCGCTCTCTGTGTAGGTTTGGCAATACCTACACCGCAATCTGTGCAAAGATGGAAATACCTACACCTCTATCTCAATAAACATGGAAATATCTACACCGATATCTGTGTAAACATGGAAATATCTACACTGCCATCTGTATAAACATGGAAATACCTACACGGCTTTCTCCATAAAGATGAAAATATCTACACTCCTATCTCTATATACATGGAAATATCTACACCGCCATCTCTATAAACATGAAAATATCTACACCGCCATCTTCAGAAACATGGATGTATCTACACAGCCATCAGTATAAACATGGAAATATCTAAACAGCTGCCTGTATAAACATGGAAATATCTTCACTGCCATCTGTATAAACATGGAAATATCTACACCGCCATCTGTATAAAGATGGAAATATCTACACCGCAATCTGTATACATATGGAAATACCTTCACCGCTACCTCTATAGACATGTAAATATTTACACAGCTATCTGTATAAACATGGAAATATCTTCACTGCCATCTGTATAAAGATGGAAATATCTACACCGTGAGCTGTATAAACATGGAAATATCTACACCGCAATCTGTATAAACCTGGAAATATCTAAAATGCTATCTCTGTAAATATGGAAATATCTACACAGCTATCTGTGTAAACTCGGAAATATCTACACCGCTATCTGTGTAAATTTCACAATACTTACACCGCAATCTGTGCAAAGATGGTAATATCTACAAAGCTATCTCTGTAAACATGGAAATATCTACACCGGGAGCTGTATATATATGGAAATATCTACACCGCTATCTGTATAAATATGGAAATATCTACACCGCTATCTGTATAAACATGGAAATATCTACACCGCTATCTGTATAAACATGGAAATATCTACACCGCGATCTGTAAAAACATGGAAATATCTTCACCACGATCTGTATAAACATGGAAATAGCAACACCGCTATCTGTATAAACATGGAAATATCTACACCGCTATCTGTATAAACATGGAAATTCTTCACCGTTATCTCTATAAACATGGAAATATCTACACTGCCATCTGTATAAACATACAAATATCTATAAATCATGTGTATAAACATGGAAATATCTACACCACCATCTCTATAAACATTTAAATATCTACACTGCCATGTGTATACACATGGAAATATCTACACATCCATCTGTATAAACACGGAAATATCTGCACCGCTATCTCTATAAACATGGAAATATCTACACCTCCATCTGCATGAACATGGAAATATCTACACTGCCATGTATACACATGGAAATATCTACACAGCCATCTGTATAAACATGGAAATATCTTCACCGCTACCTCTATAAACATGGAAATACCTACAAAGCCATCTGTATAAACATGGAAATATCTACATCGCTCTCTGTATAAACATGGAATTATCATCACCGCTATCTGTTTATATATGGAAATATCTACACCGCTATCTGTATAAAAATGGAAATATGTACACAGTCAACTATATATACATGGAAAGATCTACACCACCATCTCTATAAACATGGAAATATTTACACTGTCATCTGTAAACATGGAAATATCTACACAGTCATCTGTATATACATGGAAATATCTACACCACCATCTCTATAAACATGGAAATATCTACACTGCCGTCTGTATACACATGGAAATGTCTACAGAGACATCAGTATAAACATGGAAACATCTGCACCGCTATCTCTATACACATGGAAATACCTACACTGCAATTTCTATAAACATCGAAATATCTACACCACAAACTCTATAAACATGGAAATATCTACAACGCCATTTCTATAGACATGAAAATATCTACACCGCCATCTCCATAAACATGGAACTATCTACACCGCAATCTGTGTAAACATGGAAATATCTACACTGCCGTCTGTATAAAGATGGAAATATCTGCACCCCGAGCTGTATAAACATGGAAATATCTACACTGCTATCTGTATAAACAGGGAAATACCAACACCACTATCTGTATAAACGTGGAAATATCAACACCACGATCTGTATAAACATGGAAATATCTACAAGTCTCTCTGTATAAACATGGAAATAAAAACACCGCTGTCTGTATAAACATGGAAATATCTATACCGCCCTCTGAATAAACATGGAAATATCTACACTGCTATCTGTATAAATATGGAAATATATACACCGCTATCTCTATAAACATGGAAATATCTATGCCGCCATCTGTATAAACATGGAAATATGTACACAGCCATCAGCATAAACATGGAAATAACTACACCGCTATCTCTATACAGATGGAAATAATTACACAGCTATCTCTATAAACATGGGAATATCTACACCGCCATCTCTATAAACCTGGAATTATCTACACTGACATATTTATAAGCATGGAAATATCTACACCGCCATCTCCATAAACATGGAACTATCTACACCACCATCTCTGTAAAATGGAAATATCTAAACCGCTATCTGTATAAACATGGAAATATCTACACCGCTGTCTGTATGAACATGGAAACATCTACACCACGATCTGTATAAAAATGGAAATATCTACACTGCTATCTGTATAAACATGGAAATATCTACACCGCTAACTGTATAAACATGCAAATATCTACACCGAGATCTGTATAAATATGGAAATATCTACACCGCTATCTCTATAAACGTGGAAATGTCTACACCACTATCTGTATAAACATGGAAATATCTACAAGGATAACTCTATAAATATGGAAATACCTAAACCGCCTTCTGTATAAACATGGAAATAACAACACAGTCATCTGTATAAACATGGAAATATCTACAGCGCCATGTGTGAAAACATGGAAATACCTACACCGCCATCAGTATAAACATGGTAATATCTCCACCGCTATCTGTATAAACATGGAATTATCTCCACTGCTATCTGTATAAACATGGAAATATCTACACCACGATCTGTATAAACATCGAAATATCTACACCGCTATCTCTATAAACCTGGAAATATCTACACCGCTATCTGCATAAACACGGAAATAACTACACTGACATCTCTATAAAGATGGAAATACTTACACCACGAGCTGTATAAACATGGAAATATCTACAACGCTATCTGTATATACATGGACATACCAACATCACTATCTCTATAAACGTGGAAATATCTACACCGCTATCTGTATAAATATGGAAACATCTATACCGCTATCTCTATAAACATGGAAATGTCTTCACCGCTATCTGTAAAAACATGGAATTATCTACATGGCCATCTCTATAAACATGGAAATATATACGCCGCCATCTGTATAAACATGGAAATACCTACACAGTCATCTGTATGAACATGGAAATATGTACACCACTATCTGTATAAACATGGAAATATCTACACTGCCATCTGTATAAACATGGAATTATCTCCAAGACATCTGTATAAACATGGAAATATCGACACCGCTATCTGTATAAACGTAGAAGTAGCCACACCGCTATCTGTATAAACATGGAAATATCTACACTGCAATCTGAATAGACATGGAAATATTTACACCGCTCTCAGTGAAAATATGGAAATATATACACCGCTATCTCTATAAACATGGAAACATCTACACCGCCATCTGTATAAACATGGAAATATCTACACAGTCATCTGTATAAACATGGAAATATCTACACGCCCATCTGTATAAACATGGAAATATCTACGCCGCCATCTCTATAAACTTAGAAAAATCTACACTGCCATCTGTGGATAGATGGAAATGTCTACACCGCGATCTGTATAAACTTTGGAATATCTACACAGCTATCTGTGTAAACATGGAAATATCTACACTGCTATCTGTATAAACATGGAAACATCTACACCAGGATCTGTATAAAAATGGAAATATCTACACAGCTATCTGTGTAAACACAGAAATATCTACACCGCTATCTGTATAAACATGGAAACATCTACACCAGGATCTGTTTAAAAATGGAAATATCTAAACTGCTTTCTGTATAAACATGGAAATAACTACACAGTCATCTCTATAAACATGGAAATATCTACACCGCCATCTGTGAAAACATGGAAATAACTACACCGCCATCTGTATAAACATGGAAATATCTACACCGCCATCTGTATAAACATGGAAATACCTCCACCGCTATCTGTATAAACATGGAAATATCTCCACTTCTGTCTGTATAAACATGGAAATATCTGCGCCGCGATCTGTATAAAAATGGAAATATCTACACCGCTATCTGTATAAACATGGAAATATCTACAAAGCTATCATTGTAAACATGGAAATATCCAGACAGCTGTCTGTGTAAACATGGAAATATCTACACCGCTATCTATGTAAAGATGGAAATACCTACATCGCTATATGTGCAAAAATGGAAATATCTACACCGCTATCTCTATAAATATGTAAATATCTGCTCTGCTATCTCTATAAACATGGAAATATCTACACCACCATCTGTGAAAACATGGAAATATCTACACAGTCATCTGTATAAACATGGAAATATCTACACCTCCATCTCTGTAAATATGGAAATATCTACACGGCTATCTGCATAAACATGTAAATACCTACACTTCCTTCTGTATAAAGATGGAAATATCTACACCACGAGCTGTATAAACATGGAAATATCTACGCCGCTATCCGTATAAACATGGACATACCAACACCACTATGTCTATAAACGTGGAAATCTCTACACCGCTATCTGTATAAACATGGAAATATCTGCACCGCTATTTCTATAAACATGGAAATACGTACACTGCCATCTTTATACACATGGAAATATCTACACCGCTATCTCTATAAACATAGAAATCTCTACACCGCCATCTGTATAAACATGAAAATATCTGCACCGCCATCTGTATAAACATGCAAATACCTACATTGCCATCCGTATAAACATGGAAATACCTACACAGTTATCTGTATAAACATGGAAACATCTACACCACTCTCTGTGTAAACATGCATATATCTACTCCGCAATCTGTGTAAAAAAGTAAATATCTACACCGCTATCTTTGTAGAGATGGAAATATCTACATCACAATATGTGCAAAGACGGAAATAACTAAACCGCTATCTGTGTAAACATGGTAATATCTACACTGCTGTCTCTATAAACGTGGAAATATCCACACCGCTGTCTGTATATACATGGAAAAATCTACACCGCCATCTGTAAAAACATGGAAATATCTACACTGCAATCTGTATAAACATGGAAATACCTACTCAATCATCTGTATACACATGGTGACATCTGCACTGCTATCTGTGTAAACATGGAAATATCTACACCGCTATTTGTGTAAAGATGGAAATATCTGCACCACAATCTGCGCAAACATGGAAATATTAACACCGATATATCTATAAACATGGAAATCACTGCACCGTTATCTGTATAAACATGGAAATATCTACACAGTCATCTGTATATACATGGAAATATCTACAACACCATCTCTATAAACATGGAAATATCTACACTGCCATGTGTATACTCATGGAAATATCTACACAGCCATCAATATAAACTTGGAAACATCCGCACCGCTATCTGAATACACATGGAAATACCTACACCGCTATCTCTATAAACATGGAAAGTTATATACTGCTTTCTGTATAAACATGAAAATATTTACACCGCTATCTGCATAAACAAGGAAATACCTACACTGCCATCTGTATAAACAAGGAAATACCTGCACCACGAGCAGAATAAATATGGAAATCTCTTCAGGGCTACGTGTATAAACATGGAAATATCAACACCACTATCTGTATAAGCATGGAAATATCTACACCGCTATCTGAATAAACATGGAAATATCTACTCCACTACCTTTATATACATGGAAATAACTACACCACCATCTCTATAACATGGAATTATCTACACCGCTATCTCTATAAACATAGAAATAACTACACTGCCATCTCTATAAACATGGAAATATCTACACCGTCGTCTGCATAAACATGGAAATATCTACACCGCGATCTGTATAAACATGGAAATATGTACACATCTACCGGTATAAACATGAAAATATCTACCCCACTATCCGTATAAACATGGAAATATCTATAACGCTATCTGTATAAACTTGGAAATATCTACACCGCCATCTGTATAAACAGGGAAATATCTCCATGGCCATCTGTATAAACATGGAAAGATCTCCACCGCTATCTGTATAAACATGGAAATATCTACTACGATATCTGTATAAACATGGAAATATCTACAACACTATCTGTGTAAACATGGAATTATCTACACAGCTATTTGTGTAAACATGGAAATATGTACACCGCTATCTGTGTAAAGATGGAAATATCTACACAGCAATCTGTGCAAATATGGAATTATCTACACCGCCATCTCTGTAAACATGGAGATATGTAGACCGCTATCTGTATAAACATGGAAATATCTACACCACTATCTGTATAAACATAGAAATATCTACACCACTGTCAGTATAAACATGGAAATATCTACCCCATCTGTATAAACATGGAAATATCTACACTGCCATCTGAATAAACATGGAAATATCTACACCGCTATCTGTATAAATATGGAAATATCTACACCGCTATCTCCATTAACATGGAAATACCTACACCACAATCTGTATAAACATGGAAATATCTCCACCACTATCTGTATAAACATGGAAACATCTACACCGCTATCTGCATAAACGTGGAAATATCTACACCGCTGTCTGTATAAACATGGAAATATCTACAACACTGTCTGTGTAAACATGGAGATATCTACGACGCTATCGGTATAAACATGGAAACATATTCACCACGATCTGTATAAAAATGGAAATATCTACACCGCTATCTGTATAAACATGAAAATATCTGCACTGCCGTCTGTATAAACATAGAAATATCTGCACTGTCATCAGTATAAACATGGAAATACCTACACAGTTATCTGTATAAACATGGAAATATCTACACCACTATCTGTGTAAACATGGAAATATCTATAACGCAATCTGTGTAAACATGGAAATATCTACACCGGTATCTTTGTAAATATGGAAATATCTACACCGCAATATGTGCAAAGATGGAAATATCTAAACCGCTATCTGTGTAAACATGGTAATATATACAGCACTGTCTGTATAAACATGGAAATATCCACACTGCTATCTGTATATACATGGAAATATCAACACAGCCATCTGTAAAAACATGAAAATATCCACACCGCAATCTGTAAAAACATGGAAATACCTACACAATCATCTGTATAAACATGGTGACATTTACACAGCTATCTGTATAGTCATGGAAATATCTACACCGCTATCAGTATAAACATGGAAATATCTACAACGCTATCTGTGTAAACATGGAAATGTCTACACAGCTATCTGTGTAAACATGGAAATATCTACACCGCTAATTTTGTAAACATGGAAATATCTTCACCGCAATTTGTGCAAACATGCAAATATTTACAACGCTTTCTCTATAAAAATGGAAATATCTGCACCGGTATCTGTATAAACATGGAAATATCTACACCGCTATCTCTATAAACATGGAAACATCTACACCGCCATCTGTATAAATATGGAAATATCTTCACAGTCATCTGTATATACATGGAAATATCTACACCACCATCTCTATAAACATGGAAACATCTACACTGCCATGTGTATACACATGGAAATATCTACACAGCCATCAGTATAAACTTGGAAACATCTGCACCGCTATCTGAATACACATGGAAATACATACACCGCTATCTCTATAAACATGGAAAGATCTAAACAGCTATTTGTATAAACACGGAAATATCTACGCCGCTATCTGCATAAACATGGAAATACCTACACTGCCATCTGTATAAACATGGAAACATTTCACACCGCGATCTGTATAAACATGGAAATATCTACACCATTATCTGCACAAACATGGAAATACCAACCCTGTCATCTGTATAAACATGGAAATATCTACACCGCCATCTGTAAAAACCTGGAAATATCTACACTGTCATCTGTATAAACATGGAAATACCTACACTTCCATCTGTATAAACATGGAAATATCTACACAGCCATCTGTATACACAAGGAAATATGTACACTGCCGTCTGTATGAACACGGAAATATCTACACCGCTATCTCTATGAATATGGAAATACCTACACCGCCATCTGTATAAAGATGGAAACATCTACACCGCTATCTTTATAAACATAGAAATATCTGCACTGCTATCTCTATAAAAATGGAAATGTCTACAACACTATCTGTGTAAACATGGAAATATGTACACCGCTATCTGTGTAAAGATGGAAATATCTACACCGCAATCTGTGCAAACATGGAAATATCTATACCACTATCTCTGTAAACATGGAAATATCTACACTGTTATCTCTATAAACATGAAAATATCTACACTGCTATCTGTATAAACATGGAAATATCTACACCACGATCTGTATAAACATGGAAATATCTACACCGCTATCTGTATAAACATGGAAATATCTACAACACTATCTGTATTAACACGGAAATAAATACACCGCTATCTGTGTAAACATGGAAATATGTACACAGGTATCTGTATAAACATGGAAATATCTGCAACACTATCTGTATAAACAGGGAACTATCTCCACCACTATCTGTATAAACATGGAAATATCTACATGGCTATCTTTATAAACATGGAAATATCTACAACGCTATCTGTATAAACATGGAAATATCTACAACACTATCTGGATAAACATGGAAATATCTACACCGCTATCTGTATAAACATGGAAATATCTACACCACGATCTGTATAAACATGGAAATACCTTCACCGCTATCTGTATAGACATGGAAACATCTACACCGCTATCTGCATAAACATGGAAATATCTACTCCGCTATGTCTATAAACCTGGAAATATCTACAACGCTATCTGTGTAAACATGGAAATATCTAAACAGCTATCTGTGCAAACATGGCAATATCTACACCGCTATATCTGTAAAGATGGAAATATCTACACCGCAATCTGTGCAAAGATGGAAATATCTGCAACGCTATCTCTATTAACATGGAATTATATGCACCACTCTCTGTATAAACATGGAAATATCTACACTGCAATCTCTATAAACATGAAAATATCTACACTGCTGTCTGTATAAACATGGAAATATCTACACCACAATCTGTATAATCATGGAAATATCCACAAGGTTATCTCTATAAATATGGAAATATCTACACCGCCATCTGTGTAAAGATGGAAATATCTACACCGCGAGCTGTATAAACATGAAAATATCTACACTGCTATCGGTATAAACATGGAAATAGCAACACCACTATCTGTATAAAAATGGAAATATCTACACCACTATCTGTATATACATGGAAGTACCTACACCGCCATCTCTATAAACATGGAAGGAACTACACCGCCATGTCTATAAACATGGAATTATCTACACCGTTACCTCTATAAACTTAGAAATATGTACACTGCCATCTCTATAAACATGAAAATATCTACACCGCCATCAGCATAAACATGGAAATAAGTACACCGCCGTCTGTACAAATATGGAATTATCTACACCGCCATCTCTATAAACATAGAAATATCTACACTGCCATCTGTAGAAAGTTGGAAATATCTTCACCGAGATCTGCATAAACATGGCAATATCTACACCTCTACCTCTATAAACATGGAAATATCTACACCGCTATCTGCATAAACATGGAAATACCTACACTGCCATCTGTATAAACGTGGAAATACCTGCACCGCGAGCAGAATAAACATGGAAATGTCTACACCGCTATGTGTATAAACATGGAAATATAAACACCACTATCTGTATAAGCATGGAAATATCTACACCGCTATTAGATTAAACAAGGAAATATCTACACCACTATCTTTGTAAACATGGAAATACCTACACCACCATCTCTATAAACATGGAATTATCTACACCGCTATCCCTATAAACATAGAAATATCTACACCGCCATCTGTATAAACATGGAAATATCTCCACCGCTATCTGTATAAACATGGAAATATCTCCACCGCTATCTGCATACTCATGGAAATATGTACACCGCTATCTGTATAAACATGGAAATATCTACATCGCAATCTGTATAAACATAGAAAATCTACACCACTATCTGTATAAACATGGAAATATCTTCATGGCTATCTCTATAAACATGGAAATATCTACACCACCATCTGTGCAAACATGGAAATATATCCACCGCTATCTGTATAAACATGGAAATATCTAAATCGCTATCTCTATAAACATGGAAATATCTCCACCGCTATCTGTATAAACACGGAAATATCTCCAGCGCTATCTGCATACTCATGGAAATATGTACACCACTATCTGTATAAACATGGAAATATCTACACCGCAATCTGTATAAACATAGAAAATCTACACCACTATCTGTATAAACATGGAAATATCTACATGGCTATCTCTATAAACATGGAAATATCTACACCACCATCTGTGCAAACATGGAAATATATCCACCGCTATCTGTATAAACATGGAAATATCTAAATCGCTATCTCTAAAAACATGGAAATACCTCCACCGCTATCTGTATAAACCTGGAAATATCTGCACCGCAATCTTTATAAACATGGAAATATCTAAACCGCAATCTGTATAAACATGGACATATCTACAAAATTATCTGTGTTAACATTGAAATATCTACACTGCTATCTGTGGAAACATGGAAATATGTACACCGCTATCTGTATAAAGATGGAAAGATCTACACCGCTATCTTTATAAACATAGAAATATCTGCACTGCTATCTCTATAAAAATGGAAATATCTACAACACTATCTGTGTAAACATGGAAATATCTACACCGCTATCTGTGTAAACATGGAAGTATGTACACCGCAATCTGTGTAAAGATGGAAATATCTACACCGCTATCTCTGTAAACATGGAAATATCTACACTGCTATCTCTATAAACATGAAAATATCTACACTGATGTCTGAATAAACATGTAAATATCTACACCACGATATGTATAAACATGGAAATATCTACACCGCTATCTGTATAAACATGGAAATATCTACACCGCTATCTGTATAAACATGGAAATATCTACACTGCTATGTGTATTAACGTGGAAATATCTCCATTGCTATCTGTATAAACATGGACAATTCTCCACCGCAATCTGTATAAACATGAAAATATCTACACCGCTATCTCTATGAACATGGAAATATCTACACTGCCATCTGTAAAAACATGGAAATATCTACACAGTCATCTGTAGAAACATGGGAATATCTACACCGCTATCTCTATAAACATAGAAATAACTACACCGCTATCTCTATAAACATGGAAATATCTACACCGCTATCTCCATCAACATGGAAATATACACACCACCATCTCTTTAAACATGGAGGTATCTAAAACGCCATCTACATAAACAAGAAAATATCTACACAGCCATCTATATAAACATGGAAATATCTACACCGCCCTCTCTATAAACATGGAAATATCTACACTGACATTTGTGGAAAGAATGGAAATATCTACACCGCTATCAGTATAAATATGAAATATCTAAACCGCTATCTCTATAAAAGTGGAAATATCTACACTGCTATCTGTATAAACGTTGAAATATCCTCACTGCTATCTCTATGAACATGGATATATCTACACCGCTATCTTTATAAACATGGAAATATCTACACCGCTATCTATATAAACATGGAAATAACTACACAGCTATCTGTATAAACATGGAAATATCTACACCGCCATCTACATATCCATGGAAATATCTGCTCCACCATCTTTATAAACATGGAAATATCTACACGGTCATCTGTGTATAGATGGAAATATCAACAACACCATCTGTACAAACATGGAAATATCGGCACCGCTATCTCTATAAACATGGAAATATCTACACCGCGGTCTGTATAAACATGGAAATATCTACACCGCTATCTGCATAAACATGGAAATATCTACACCGCTATCTCTATAAACATGGTAATATCTACACCGTGATCTGTATAAACATGGAAATATTTACAACGCTATCTGTATAAACATGGAAATTTCTGCACTGTTATCTGTATAAATATGGAAATATCTACACCGCTATCTCTATAAACTTGGAAATATCTACACCGACATCTGTATAAACATGAAAATACCTATATAGTCTTCTGTGTAAACATGGAAATATCTACACCACCATCTGTAGAAACATGGAAATATTTATAATGCCATGTGTATACACATGGAAATACCTACTCGGCAATCTGTGTATAGATGGAAACATCAACACCGCCATCTGTACAGACATGGAAATATCTACGCTGCCATCTGTAGAAAGATGGAAATATCTACACCTTGATCTGTATAAACATGAAGATATCTACACCTCTTCATGTATGAACATAGAGATATCTACACCGCTATCTGAATAAATATGGAAATATCCACACCGCTATCTCTATAAACATGGAAATATCTACACGGCTATCAGAATAAACATGGAAATATCTACATGGCTATCTGTATGAACTTGGAAATATCTACACTGCCTTCTGTATATACATGGAAATACCTACACTGCCATCTGTATAGACATGGAAATATCATCACAGCCATCTCTATAAACATGGAAATATCTACACCGCTATCCCTATAAACATGGAAATAGTGACACCGATACCTGTATAAACTTGGAAATATCTACACCGCCATCTGTAAAAATATGGAAATATCTGCACAGTCATCTCTATAAACATGGAAATATCTACACCTCCATCTGTATAAACATGGAAATATCAACACTGCCATCTGAATACACATGGAAAAGACTACAGAGTCATCTGTATAAAAATGGAAATATCTACACCGCTATCTCTATAAACATGGAAAACCTATACCGCTATCTGCATAAACATGGAAATATCTACACCGCTATCTGAACAAACACGGAAATATCTACACCGCTATCTGTATAAACTTGGAAATATCTACACCGCCATCTCTATAAACATGAAAATATGTCCACTGCTACCTGTATAAACTTGAAAATATATCCACCACTATCTGTATGAACATGGAAATATCTACAATGCCATCTGTATAAACATGGAAATAGCTACACCGTTATGTTTTATAAACATGGAAATATCTACACCACCATCCCTACAAACATGGAAATATCTACACCGCGATCAGAATAAATATAGAAATATCTACAAAGCTATCTGTATAAACATGGAAATATCTGCACCGCAATCTCTATAAACATGGAAATACCTACACCAGCATCTGTATAAACATGGAAATAACTACACAGTCATCTCTATAAACATGGAAATATCGACACCACCATCTGCTTAAACATGGAAATATCTACACTGCCTTCTGTATGCACATGGAAATATCTACAGAGCCATCTGCATTGACATGGAAATATCCTCACCGCCATCTCTATAAACACGGAAATACCTACACCGCTATCTCTATAAACATGGAAATATCTACACCGCCATCTCTATATACGTGGAAATATCTACACCGCCATCTCTATAAACCTGAAAATATCTGCACCGTGATCTCCATAAACAGGGAAATATCTCCACCACCATCTGTATAAACACGGAAGTATCTACACCGCTATCTGTAAAAACATGGAATTATCTACACTGCCATCTCTATAAAGATGGAAATAACAACCCCGCGAGCTGTATAAATATGGAAATATCTACAATGCTAGTTGTATAAACATGGAAATACCAACACCACTATCTGTATAAACATGGAAATATCTACACCGCTATCTGTATAAACATGGATATATCTACACCGTTATCTGTATAAACATGGAAATATCTTCAATGCTATCTTTATAAATATGGAAATATCTCTACCGCTATCTTTATAAACATGGATATATCTACACTGCCATCTGTATAAGCATGGAAATATCTACACCGCCATGTTTAAAAACATGGAAATATCTACACCGCTATCTCTATAAACATGGAAATATCTACACCGCCATCTCTATAAACGTGAAAATATCTGCACGGCCATCTCCATAAACATGAGACTATCTACACCGCCATCTGTATAAACATGGAAATAACTTCTACGCTATCTGAATAAACATGGAAATATCTACACCACTATCTCTATATACATGGAAATACCTACACCACTATCTCTATACACATGGAAATACCTACACCGCTATCTCTATAAACATAGAAATATCTACACCGCCATCTCTGTAAACATGGAAATATCTACACCGCCTTCTGAATGAACAAGGAAATATCTACACCGCTGTCTGTATAAACATGGAAATTTCTACACCGCCATTTGTATAAACATGGAAATATCTAAACTGCCATCTGAGGAAAATGGAAATATGTACACAATGATCTGTAGAAACATGGATGTATGTACACTGCTACCTTTATAAACATTTAAACATCTACACGGCTCTCTTTATAAACATAGAAATATCTACACCAAGATCTGTATATACAAGGAAATATCTCCACCTCTATCTGTATAAACATGGAAATATCTACTGCGCCATCTGTATATACATGGAAATATCTACAACGTCATCGCTATAAACATGGAAATATCTACACCACCATCTCTGTAAACATGAAAATATTTACATCGCCATCTCCATAAACATGGAACAATCTACACCGCTATCTGTATCAACATGGAAATAACAACACAGCTATCTGTATAAACATGGAAATATCTAAACCGATATCTGTATAAACATGGAAATATCTACACCACCTTCTGAATAAAAATGGAAATATCTAAACCGCTATCTGTATAAACATGCAAATATCTACAGCGCTATCTGTAGAAACATGGAAATATCTACACCACAATCTGTATAAACATGGATATATCTACACCGCTGTCTGTATAAACATGTTAATATCTACACTGCTATCTGTATAAACATGGAAATATCTACACTGCCTTCTGTATAAACATGGAAATAACTTCACTGCCATCTGTATAAACATGGAAATAACTAAATCGCTAACTCTATAAACATTGAAATATCTACACCGCTATCTGTATAAACGTGGAAATATGTACACCGAAATCTGTGCAAATATGGAAATATCTACACCTCTATCTCTGTAAATATGGAAATATCTACACCGCTATCTTTATAAACATGGAAATATCTACACCGCAATCAGCATAAACATGGATATATCTACACCGCTATCTGTATAAACATGGAAATATCTACACCGCTATCTGTGTAAACATGGAAATATCTACACCGCTATCTGTATAAACATGGAAATATCTACACTGCTATCTGTATAAACATGGAAATATCTTCACCGCTATCTGTATAAACGTGCAAATATGTACACCGTAATCTGTGCAAAAATGGAAATATCTACACCTCTATCTCTGTAAATATGGAAATATCTACACCGCTATCTGTGTAATCATGGAAATATCTACACCGCTATCTGTATAAACATGGAAATATCTACACTACGATCTGTATAAAGATGAATATATCTACACCGCTATCTGTATAAACATGGAAACATCTACCCCGCTATCTGTATAAACATGGAAATATCTACACCGCTATCTGTATAAATATGGAAATATCTACACCGCAATCTCTATAAACGTGGAAATATCTACACCGCTGTCTGTATAAACATGGAAATATCTTCATGACTATCTCTCTAAACATGGAAATATCTACACCGCCATATGTATAAACATGGAAATACCTACACAATCATCTGTATAAACATAGAAATATCTACCCCACTATCTGTATAAACATGGAAATATCTACACAACCATCTCTATAAACATGGATATATCTACATCGCTATCTGTATAAACATGGAAATATCCACACCGCTATCTGTGTAACATGGAAATATTTACTCCGCCATCTGTAAAAAACATGGAAATATCTACACATTCATCTGTATAAACATGGAAATATCTACACCCCCGTCTGTATAAACATGGAAATATCTACACTGCCACCTGTATACACATGGAAATATCTACACAGCCATCTGTATAAACATGGAAATATCTACACCACTATCTCAATAAACATGGAAATACCTGCACCGCTATCTGTATAAACACGGAAATATCTACACCGCTATCTGTATAAACATGGAAATATCTACACTGCTATCTGTATAAACATGGAAATATCTTCACCGCTATCTGTATAAACGTGCAATATGTACACCGTAATCTTTGCAAATATGGAAATATCTACACCTCTATCTCTGTAAATATGGAAATATCTACACCGCTATCTGTGTAAACATGGAAATATCTACACCGCTATCTGTATAAACATGGAAATATCTACACTACAATCTGTATAAAGATGAATATATCTACACCGCTATCTGTATAAACATGAAAACATCAACCCCGCTATCTGTATAAACATGGAAATATCTACACCGCTATCTGTATAAATATGGAAATATCTACACCGCAATCTCTATAAACGTGGAAATATCTACACCGCTGTCTGTATAAACATGGAAATATCTTAATGGCTATCTCTCTAAACATGGAAATATCTACACCGCCATATGTATAAACATGGAAATACCTACACAATCATCTGTATAAACATAGAAATATCTACACCACTATCTGTATAAACATGGAAATATCTACACAACCATCTCTATAAACATGGATATATCTACATCGCTATCTGTATAAACATGGAAATATACACACCGCTATCTGTGTAACATGGAAATATTTACTCCGCCATCTGTAAAAAACATGGAAATATCTACACATTCATCTGTATAAACATGGAAATATCTACACCCCCATCTGTATAAACATGGAAATATCTACACTGCCACCTGTATACACATGGAAATATCTACACAGCCATCTGTATAAACATGGAAATATCTACACCACTATCTCAATAAACATGGAAATACCTGCACCGCTATCTGTATAAACACGGAAATATCTACACCGCTATCTGTATATACTTGGAAATATCTACACCGCCATAACTATAAACACGAAAATACGTCCACTGCTATCTGTATAAACTTGAAAATAACTCCACCGCTATCTGTATAAACATGGAAATATCTACACCGCTATCTATATAAACATGGAAATATCTACAGCGCTATCTGTATAAACATGGAAATATCTAGACCGTTATCTGTATAAACCTGGAAATATCTACACCGCTATCTGCATAAACATGCAGCTATCTACAGCGCTATCTGTATAAACATGGAAATATCTCCACCGCTATCTGTATAAACATGGAAATATCTACACCGCAATCACTATAAACATGGAAATATCTACACCGCTAACTGCATAAACTTGGAAATATCTACACCACCATCTCTATAAACATGGAAATATTTCCACCGCCATCTGTATAAACATGGAAATATCTCCACCGCTCTCTGTATAAACAGTGAAATATCTACACCGCTATCTGTATAAACATGGAAATATCTACACCGCTATCTGTATAAACATGGAAATATCTACACCACTATCTGTATAAACATGCAAATATCTACAGCGCTATCTGTATAAACATGGAAATATCTCCACCGCTATCTGTATAAACATGGAAATATCTACGCCGCTATCTTTATAAACATGGAAATATCAACACCGCAATCACTATAAACATGGAAATATCTTCAACACTATCTGTGTAAACATGGAAATATCTACACAGCTGTCTGTGTAAACATGGAAATATGTACACCGCAATCTGTGTGAGGATGGAAATATGTACACCGCAATCTGTGCAAATATGGAAATATCTACACCTCTATCTCTGTAAACATGGAAATATCTACACCACTATCTGTATAAACATGGAAATATCTACACCGCTATCTGTATAAACATGGAAATATCCAAACCACAATCTGTATAAACATGGAAATATCTACATCCCAATCTGTATAAACATGGAAATATCTACACCACTATCTGTAGCAACATGGAAATATCTGTGCCGCTATCTGTATAAATATGGAAATATCTTCAACGCTATCTCTATAAACATGGAAAAGACTTCACTGCTATCTGTATAAACATGGAAATATCTACATGGCTGTCTCTAAAAACATGGAAATATCTACACCGCCATCTGCATAAAGATGGAAATACCTACACTGCCATCTGTATAAACATGGAAATAACTACACTGCTATCTCTAAAAACATGGAAATATCTACACTGCCATCTGTATATACATGGAAATACCTACACAGTCATCTGTATAAACATGGAAATATCTACACCACTATCTGTATAAACGTGGAAATATCTACACTGCCATCTGTATAAACATGGAAATATCTACACAGCCATCTCTATAAACGTGGTAATATCGTCAACGCTATCTCTATAAACATGGAAATAGCCACACTGCTATCTGCATAAACATGGAAATATCTACACTGCCATCTGTATACACATGGAAATATCTACACAGTCATCTGTATAAACATGGAAATATCTATACCGTTATCTGTATAAACATGGAAATATCTAAAACGATACCTGTATAAAGGTGGAAATATCTACACCGCAATCTGTGCAAATATGGAAATATCTACACATCTATCTCTGTAAATATGGAAATTTCAACTCCGCTATCTATATAAACATGGAAATATCTACACCGCTGTCTCTATAAACATGGAAATATCTACACCATGATCTGTATAAACATTGATATATCTACACCGCTATCTGTATAAATATGGAAATATCTACACCGCTATCTGTATAAATATGGAAATATCTACACCGCTATCTCTATAAACATGGAAATGTCTACACCGATATCTGTATAAACATGGAAATATCTGCATGGCTATTTCTATAAATATGGAAATATCTAACCCGGCTTCTGTATAAACATGGAAATACGTACACAATCATCTGTATAAACATAGAAATATCCACACCACTATCTGTATAAACATGGAAATATCTACACTGCCATCTGTATAAACATGGAAATATCTACACAGCCATCTCTATAAACATGGAAATATCTTCATCGCTATCTGTATAAACATGGAAATAGCTAAACCGCTATCTGTATAAACATGGAAATATCTACACCGCCATCTGTAAAAATATGGAAATATCTACACAGTCATCTGTAGAAAGATGGAAATATCTCCACCGCTATCTGTATAAACATGGAAATATGTACACCGCTATCTTTATAAACATGGAAATATGTACACCGCTATCTGTATAGTCATGGAAATATCTACACCGCCATTTTGTAAACATGGAAATATCTACACCGCTATCTGTATAAACATGGAAATATCTACACCGCTACCTTTATTAATATGGAAATATCTACACCGCTATCTCTGAAAACATGGAAATGTCTACACCGCTGTGTGTATAAACATAAAAATATCTACACCACTATGTGTATAAACCTGAAAATATCTACACCGACATCTGTATAAACATCGAAATACCTACACTGTCATCTGTATAAACATGGAAATATCTTCACCACAACCTGTATTAACATGGAAATATCTTCACTGCCATCTGTATAAACATGGAAATATCTTCACAGCCATGTCTATAAACATGGAAATAACTTCACCGGTATCTGTATAAACATGTAAATACCTACACCGCTATCTGTATGAACATGGAAATATCTAAACCGCTATCCCCATAAACATGGAAATATGAACACCGCTATCCGCATAAATATGGAAATATCTACACCACTATCTGTATAAACATGGAAATACCTACACCGTTATCACTATAAACATGGAAATACCTACACCACTATCTCTATAAACATGGAAATATCCACACCGCCATTCTGTAAATTTGGAAATATCGACACCGCCGTCTGCAAAAACATGGAAATATCTACACCGCCATCTGCATAAACATGGAAATTTCTGCAATGACATCTGTATAAACATGGAAATATCTACACCGCTATCTGTAAAACGTGGAAATATATACACTGCTATCTGAATAAACTTGGAAGTAACTACACCGCTATCTGTATAAACGTGGAAATATCTACTTCGATATCTGTATAAACGTGGAAATATCTACACCGCTATCTCTATAAACATGGAAATATCTACACCGCTATCTTTATCAACATGGAAATATCAACACTGTTATCTCTATAAACATGGAAATATCTACACCGCCATCTCTATAAACATGGAAATATCTACACTACCATCTGTATACACATGGAAATATCTACACAGCCATCTCTATAAACATGGAAATATCTACACCGCTATCTTTAGAAACATGGAAATACCTACACCGATATCTCTATAAATATGTGAATAACTACACTGCAATCTCTATGAACATGGAAATATCTACACTGCCATCTGTATAAAGATGGAAATATCTACACCCCGAGCTCTATAAACATGGAAATATCTACACCGCTATCTGTATAAACATGGAAATACCAACACCGCTATCTATACAAACATGGAAATATCTACATCACTATCTTTATAAACAGGGAAATACCTACAACGCTATCTGTGTAAACATGGAAATATCTACACAGCTGTCCGTGTAAACTTGGAAATATCTACACAGCTATCTGTGTAAAGATGGAAATATCTACAACACAATCTGTGCAAAGATGGAAATATCTACACTGCTATCTCTGTAAACATGGAAATATCTACACCGCTATCTGTATAAAAATGGAAATATCCACACCGCTATCTGTATAAACAAGGAAATAGGTACACCACCAACTGTATAAATATGGAAATATCTACAGAGCCATCTGTATAAACATTTAAATATCTACACCGCTATGTGTATAAATATGGAAATATCTACACCACTATCTCAATAAACATGGAAATGCCTCCACCGCCATCTCTATATACATGGAAATACCTACACCGCTATCTCTATAAACACAGAAATATCTACACCGCCATCAGTATAAACTTGGAAATATCTACACCACTATCTGTAAAACATGGAAATATCTACATTTCCATCTGTATATAGACGGAAATATCTATACCATGAGCTGTATGACCTTGGAAATATCTACACCGCTATCTGTATAAACATGGAAATACCAACACAGCTGTCTGTATAAACATGGAAATATCTACACCGCTATCTATATAAACATGGAAATATCTACCACGCTATCTGTATAAACATGGAAATACCTACACCGCTATCTGTATAAACATGGAAAAATCTACAGCGCTGTCTGTATAAACATGGAAATATCTTCACCACTATCTCTATAAATATGGAAATACCAACGCCATCTCTATACACATGGAAGTATCTACACCGCTATCTCTATAAACATAGAAATATCTACACCGTCATCTCTATAAATATGGAAATATCTACACCGCAATTTCTACAAACATGTAAATATCAGCACTGCCATCTGTGGAAAGTTGGAAATATCTACACCGCGATCTGTATAAACATGGAAATATCTACCCCACTACCTATATAAATATGGAAATATCTTGACAGTGATGTGTATAAAAATGGAAATATCTACACCACAATCTGTATAAACAAGGAAATATCTCCACCAATATCTGTATAAACTTGGAAATATCTACACCGCCATCTGTTTAAACATGGAAATTTCTACACCGCTATCTGTATAAACATGGAAATAACTACACTGATATCTCTATAAAGATGGAAATATCTACACTGCCATCTGTATACCCGTGGGAATACCTACACAGCCGTCTGTATAAACATGGAAATATCTACTCCGCTATCCCTATAAACATGGAAATATCTACACCCCCATCTCTGTAAACATGGAAATACCTACACCGCAATCTCTATAAACATGAAAATATCTACACCGCCATCTCTAGAAAAATGGAATGGTCTACACCGCCATCAGTATAAACCTGGAAATATCTCCACCGCTCTCTGTATAATCATGGAAATATTTACACCGCTATCTCTATAAACATGGAAAATCTACACCGCCATCTTTATAAACTTGCAAATATCTACCTTGTCATCTGTATAAACATGGAAATATCTAAACCTCTATCTCTATAAACACGGAAATACCTACACAACTATCTCTATAAACATGGAAATATCTACACCGCAATCTCTATAAACATGGAAATATCTACACCTACATCTCTATATATATGAAAACATCTACACCACCATCTCCAGAAACATGGAACTATCTACACCGCCATCTGTATAAACATGGAAATATCTACACCACTATCTTCATAAACATGGAAATATCTACACCGCAATCACTATAAACATGGAAATATCTACACCGCTAACTGCATAAACTTGGAAATATCTACACCACCATCTCTATAAACATGGAAATATTTCCACCGCCATCTGTATAAACATGGAAATATCTCCACCGCTCTCTGTATAAACAGTGAAATATCTACACCGCTATCTGTATAAACATGGAAATATCTACACCGCTATCTGTATAAACATGGAAATATCTACACCACTATCTGTATAAACATGCAAATATCTACAGCGCTATCTGTATAAACATGGAAATATCTCCACCGCTATCTGTATAAACTTGGAAATATCTACGCCGCTATCTTTATAAACATGGAAATATCAACACCGCAATCACTATAAACATGGAAATATCTTCAACACTATCTGTGTAAACATGGAAATATCTACACAGCTGTCTGTGTAAACATGGAAATATGTACACCGCAATCTGTGTGAGGATGGAAATATGTACACCGCAATCTGTGCAAATATGGAAATATCTACACCTCTATCTCTGTAAACATGGAAATATCTACACCACTATCTGTATAAACATGGAAATATCTACACCGCTATCTGTATAAACATGGAAATATCCAAACCACAATCTGTATAAACATGGAAATATCTACATCCCAATCTGTATAAACATGGAAATATCTACACCACTATCTGTAGCAACATGGAAATATCTGTGCCGCTATCTGTATAAATATGGAAATATCTTCAACGCTATCTCTATAAACATGGAAAAGACTTCACTGCTATCTGTATAGACATGGAAATATCTACATGGCTGTCTCTAAAAACATGGAAATATCTACACCGCCATCTGCATAAAGATGGAAATACCTACACTGCCATCTGTATAAACATGGAAATAACTACACTGCTATCTCTAAAAACATGGAAATATCTACACTGCCATCTGTATATACATGGAAATACCTACACAGTCATCTGTATAAACATGGAAATATCTACACCACTATCTGTATAAACGTGGAAATATCTACACTGCCATCTGTATAAACATGGAAATATCTACACAGCCATCTCTATAAACGTGGTAATATCGTCAACGCTATCTCTATAAACATGGAAATAGCCACACTGCTATCTGCATAAACATGGAAATATCTACACTGCCATCTGTATACACATGGAAATATCTACACAGTCATCTGTATAAACATGGAAATATCTATACCGTTATCTGTATAAACATGGAAATATCTAAAACGATACCTGTATAAAGGTGGAAATATCTACACCGCAATCTGTGCAAATATGGAAATATCTACACATCTATCTCTGTAAATATGGAAATTTCAACTCCGCTATCTATATAAACATGGAAATATCTACACCGCTGTCTCTATAAACATGGAAATATCTACACCATGATCTGTATAAACATTGATATATCTACAACGCTATCTGTATAAATATGGAAATATCTACACCGCTATCTGTATAAATATGGAAATATCTACACCGCTATCTCTATAAACATGGAAATGTCTACACCGATATCTGTATAAACATGGAAATATCTGCATGGCTATTTCTATAAATATGGAAATATCTAACCCGGCTTCTGTATAAACATGGAAATACGTACACAATCATCTGTATAAACATAGAAATATCCACACCACTATCTGTATAAACATGGAAATATCTACACTGCCATCTGTATAAACATGGAAATATCTACACAGCCATCTCTATAAACATGGAAATATCTTCATCGCTATCTGTATAAACATGGAAATAGCTAAACCGCTATCTGTATAAACATGGAAATATCTACACCGCCATCTGTAAAAATATGGAAATATCTACACAGTCATCTGTAGAAAGATGGAAATATCTCCACCGCTATCTGTATAAACATGGAAATATGTACACCGCTATCTTTATAAACATGGAAATATGTACACCGCTATCTGTATAGTCATGGAAATATCTACACCGCCATTTTGTAAACATGGAAATATCTACACCGCTATCTGTATAAACATGGAAATATCTACACCGCTACCTTTATTAATATGGAAATATCTACACCGCTATCTCTGAAAACATGGAAATGTCTACACCGCTGTGTGTATAAACATAAAAATATCTACACCACTATGTGTATAAACCTGAAAATATCTACACCGACATCTGTATAAACATCGAAATACCTACACTGTCATCTGTATAAACATGCAAATATCTTCACCACAACCTGTATTAACATGGAAATATCTTCACTGCCATCTGTATAAACATGGAAATATCTTCACAGCCATGTCTATAAACATGGAAATAACTTCACCGGTATCTGTATAAACATGTAAATACCTACACCGCTATCTGTATGAACATGGAAATATCTAAACCGCTATCCCCATAAACATGGAAATATGAACACCGCTATCCGCATAAATATGGAAATATCTACACCACTATCTGTATAAACATGGAAATACCTACACCGTTATCACTATAAACATGGAAATACCTACACCACTATCTCTATAAACATGGAAATATCCACACCGCCATTCTGTAAATTTGGAAATATCGACACCGCCGTCTGCAAAAACATGGAAATATCTACACCGCCATCTGCATAAACATGGAAATTTCTACACTGACATCTGTATAAACATGGAAATATCTACACCGCTATCTGTAAAACGTGGAAATATATACACTGCTATCTGAATAAACTTGGAAGTAACTACACCGCTATCTGTATAAACGTGGAAATATCTACTTCGATATCTGTATAAACGTGGAAATATCTACACCGCTATCTCTATAAACATGGAAATATCTACACCGCTATCTTTATCAACATGGAAATATCAACACTGTTATCTCTATAAACATGGAAATATCTACACCGCCATCTCTATAAACATGGAAATATCTACACTACCATCTGTATACACATGGAAATATCTACACAGCCATCTCTATAAACATGGAAATATCTACACCGCTATCTTTAGAAACATGGAAATACCTACACCGATATCTCTATAAATATGTGAATAACTACACTGCAATCTCTATGAACATGGAAATATCTACACTGCCATCTGTATAAAGATGGAAATATCTACACCCCGAGCTCTATAAACATGGAAATATCTACACCGCTATCTGTATAAACATGGAAATACCAACACCGCTATCTATACAAACATGGAAATATCTACATCACTATCTTTATAAACAGGGAAATACCTACAATGCTATCTGTGTAAACATGGAAATATCTACACAGCTGTCCGTGTAAACTTGGAAATATCTACACAGCTATCTGTGTAAAGATGGAAATATCTACAACACAATCTGTGCAAAGATGGAAATATCTACACCGCTATCTCTGTAAACATGGAAATATCTACACCGCTATCTGTATAAAAATGGAAATATCCACACCGCTATCTGTATAAACAAGGAAATAGGTACACCACCATCTGTATAAATATGGAAATATCTACAGAGCCATCTGTATAAACATTTAAATATCTACACCGCTATGTGTATAAATATGGAAATATCTACACCACTATCTCAAAAAACATGGAAATGCCTCCACCGCCATCTCTATATACATGGAAATACCTACACCGCTATCTCTATAAACACAGAAATATCTACACCGCCATCAGTATAAACTTGGAAATATCTACACCACTATCTGTAAAACATGGAAATATCTACATTTCCATCTGTATATAGACGGAAATATCTATACCATGAGCTGTATGACCTTGGAAATATCTACACCGCTATCTGTATAAACATGGAAATACCAACACAGCTGTCTGTATAAACATGGAAATATCTACACCGCTATCTATATAAACATGGAAATATCTACAACGCTATCTGTATAAACATGGAAATACCTACACCGCTATCTGTATAAACATGGAAAAATCTACAGAGCTGTCTGTATAAACATGGAAATATCTTCACCACTATCTCTATAAATATGGAAATACCAACGCCATCTCTATACACATGGAAGTATCTACACCGCTATCTCTATAAACATAGAAATATCTGCACCGTCATCTCTATAAATATGGAAATATCTACACCGCAATTTCTACAAACATGTAAATATCAGCACTGCCATCTGTGGAAAGTTGGAAATATCTACACCGTGATCTGTATAAACATGGAAATATCTACCCCACTACCTATATAAATATGGAAATATCTTGACAGCGATGTGTATAAAAATGGAAATATCTACACCACAATCTGTATAAACAAGGAAATATCTCCACCAATATCTGTATAAACTTGGAAATATCTACACCGCCATCTGTTTAAACATGGAAATTTCTACACCGCTATCTGTATAAACATGGAAATAACTACACTGATATCTCTATAAAGATGGAAATATCTACACTGCCATCTGTATACCCGTGGGAATACCTACACAGCCGTCTGTATAAACATGGAAATATCTACTCCGCTATCCCTATAAACATGGAAATATCTACACCCCCATCTCTGTAAACATGGAAATACCTACACCGCAATCTCTATAAACATGAAAATATCTACACCGCCATCTCTAGAAAAATGGAATGGTCTACACCGCCATCAGTATAAACCTGGAAATATCTCCACCGCTCTCTGTATAATCATGGAAATATTTACACCGCTATCTCTATAAACATGGAAAATCTACACCGCCATCTTTATAAACTTGCAAATATCTACCTTGTCATCTGTATAAACATGGAAATATCTAAACCTCTATCTCTATAAACACGGAAATACCTACACAACTATCTCTATAAACATGGAAATATCTACACCGCAATCTCTATAAACATGGAAATATCTACACCTACATCTCTATATATATGAAAACATCTACACCACCATCTCCAGAAACATGGAACTATCTACACCGCCATCTGTATAAACATGGAAATATCTACACCACTATCTTCATAAACATGGAAATATCTACACCGCTATCAATATAAACATGGGAATATGTACAACGCTATCTGCGTAAACAAGGAAGTATCTACACCGCCATCTGTATAAACATGGAAATATCTACACTGCCATCTGTATAAACATGGAAACACCTACACCGTTATCTGTATTAATATGGCAATATCTACACCGATATCTCTTTAAACGTGGAAATATCTACACCGCTAAATTTATAAACATTAAAATATCTACACCGTTATCTCTATAAGCATGGAAATATGTACACCGCTATCTGTATAAACATGGAAATACCAACACCGCTATCTGTATAAACATGCAAATATCTACACAGTCATCTGTATAAACATGGAAATACCTTCAACACCATCTCTATAAACATGGAAATATCTACACTGCCATCAGTATACAAATGGAAATACCTGCAGAGCCGACTTTATAAACATGGAAATATCTACTCTGCTATCCCTATAAACATGGAAATACCTATACCACTATCTGTCTATATATGGAAATGTCTACATCGCAATCTCTATAAACATGGAAATATCAACACCGCCATCTCTGTAAACATGGAAATATCTACATCGCCATCTGTATAAACATGGAAATATCTCCACTGCTATCAGTATAAACATGGAAATATCTACACCACTATCTGTATAAACATGGAAATATTTACACCGCTATCTGTATAAACATGGAAATACCTACAATGCTATCTGTGTAAACATGGATATTTCTACACAGCTATCTGTGTAAACATGGAAATATCTACATAGCTATCTGTGTAAAGATGGAAATATCTACAACGCAATCTGTGGAAGGATGGAAGTATCTACACCGCTATCGCTGTAAACATGGAAATATCTACACCACTATCTGTATAAACATGGAAATATCTACACCGCTATCTGTATAAACAAGGAAATATCTACACCGCCGTCTGTATAAACATGGAAATATCTACATCGCCATCTGTATAAACATGGAAATAACTACACCGTTATCTGTATAAATATGGAAATATCTACACTGCTATCTCTATAAATATGGAAATATCTACACCGCTAAATTTATAAACATGAAAATATCTGCACCGTTATCTCTATAAACATGGAAATATCTACAACGCCATCTGTATAAACATGCAAATATCTACACAGTCATCTGTATAAACAAGGAAATATCTTCACTACCATCTCTATAAACATGAAAATACCGACACTGCCATCTGTATACACATGGAAATAACTACACAGCCATCTGCATAAACATGGAAATATCTACACCGTTATGTCTATAAACATGGAAATACCTACACCGCTATCTCTATAAACATGGAAATACCTACAGCGCCATCTCTATAAAAATGGAAATACCTACACCGCCATCTCTATAAACATGAAAATATCTACACCGCCATCTCCAGAAACATGGAACTATGTACATCCCCATCTGTATAAACATGGAAATATCTACACTGCCATTAGTATAAAGATGGAAATATCTACACCGCGAGCTGTATAAACATGGAAATATCTACACCGCTATCTGTATAAACATGGAAATACCTTCACCACTATCTCTATAAACACGGAAATAACTACAACGCCATCTCTATACACATGGAAATATCTACAACGCTATCTCCATGGACATAGAAATATCTACATCGCCATCTGTATAAACATGCAAATATCTACCCAATCATCTGTATAAACATGGCAATATCTACACCACCGTCTCTATAAACATGGGAATATCTACACTGCCATTTGTTGAAAAATGGAAATATATACAACGCGATCTGTATAAACATGGAAATATCTACACCGCTACCTGCATAATTATGGAAATATCTACACCGCTATCGGTATAAACATGGAAATATCTACACCAGGATATGTATGAACAAGGAAATATCTCCACCACTATCTATATAAACCTGGAAATATCTACACCGCTATCTGTATAAACATGGAAATATTTACACTGCTATCTCTATAAACATGGAAATATCTACACCTCCATCTCTATAAATATGAAAATATCTACACCACCATCTCCAGAAACATGGAACTATCTACACCGCCATGTGTATAAACATGGAAATATCTATACCGCCATCTGTTTAAACATGGAAATATCTACACCGCTAAATTTATAAACATGAAAATATCTACAACGTTATCTCTATAAACATGGACATATCTACACCGCCATCTGAATAAACAAGCAAATATCTACACAGTCATCTGTATAAACAAGGAAATATCTTCACTACCATCTCTATAAACATGGAAATATCGACACTGCCATGTGTATGCACATGGAAATAACTACACAGCCATCTGTATAAACATGGAAATATATACAATGCTATGTCTATAAACATGGAAATACCTACATTGCTATCTGTTTTAACATGGAAATATCTACAGCGCAATCTCTATAAACATGGAAATATCTACACCGCAATCTCTACAAACCTGAAAATATCTACACCGCCATCTCCAGAAACATGGAACTATCTACATCACGATCGGTATAAACATGGAAATATCTACACTGCCATCAGTATAAAGATGGAAATATCTACACCTCGAACTGTATAAACATGGAAATATCTACACCGCTATCTATATAAACATGGAAAACCAACACCGCTATCTGTATAAACATGGAAATATCTACACCGCTATCTGTATAAAAATGGAAATACCTTCAACACTATCTCTATAAACATGGAAATACCTACACCGGCATCTCTATACACATGGAAATATCTACAACGCTATCTCTATAAACATAGAAATATCTACACCGCCATCTGAATAAACATGCAAATATCTACCCAATCATCTGTATAAACATGGAAATATCTACACCACCATCTCTACAAACTTGGAAATATCTACACTGCCCACTGTATACACATGGAAACGTCTACACCGCCATCTGTATAAACATGGAAATATCTACACTGCCATCTGTGGAAAATTGGAAATATCTACATCGCGATCTGTATAAACATGGAAATATCTAGACCGCTACGTGTATAATTATGGTAATATCTACACCGCTATCTGTATAAACATAGAAAATCTACACCACGATCTGTATGAACAAGGAAATATCTCCACCACTATATGTATAAACCTGGAAATATCTACACCGCTATCTGTATAAACATGAAAATATTTACACCGCTATCTGTATAAACATGGAAATACCTACACCGCTATCTCTATAAACATGGAAATATCTACACCGCCATCTGTATAAACATGCAAATATCTACCCAGTCATCTGTATAAACATGGAAATATTTACACCGCTTTCTCTATAAACATGGAAATATCTACACCGCAATCTCTATAAACATGGAAATATCTACACCTCCATCACTATAAATATGAAAACATCTACACTACCATCCCCAGGAACATGGAACTATCTACACCGCCATCTGTATAAACATGGAAATATCAACACCACTGTCTTTATAAACATGGAAATATCTACACTGCCATCCGTATAAGGTTGGAAACACCTACACCGCGGGCTGTATAAACATGGAAATATCTACACCGCTATCTGTATAAACATGGAAATACCAACACCACTATCTGTATAAACCTGCAAATATCTACACCGCTATCTGCACAAACATGGAAATATTTACACCGCCATCTGTATAAACATGGAAATATCTACACCGCTATCTCTATAAACATGGAAATATCTACATCGCCTTCTGTATAAACATGCAAATATCTACCCAGTCATCTGTAGAAACATGGAAATATCTACACCATCATCTCCATAAACATGGAAATATCTACACTGCCATCTGAATACACATGGAAATATCTACACAACCATCTGTATAAACATGGAAATATCGACACCGCTATCCCTATAAACAAGGAAATACCTACACCGCTATCTCTATATACATGGAAATATCTACACCGCAATCTCTATAAACATGGAAATATCTACACGTCCATTTCTAAAAATATGAAAATATCTACACCACCATCTCCAGAAACATGGAACTATCTACACCGCCATCTGTATAAACATGGAAATAACTTCAAAACCATCTCTATAAACATGGAAATATCTACACTGCCATCTGTGTACCCATTGGAAAATCCTACAAAGCCTTCTGTGTAAACATGGAATTATCTACTCTGCTATCCCTATAAACATGGAAATACCTACACCGCTATCTCTACATATATGGAAATGTCTACACCGCAATCTCTATAAACATGGAAATATCTACACCGCCATCTCTGTAAAAATGGAAATATCTACATCGCTATCTGTATAAACGTGGAAATATCTCCACCGCTATCAGTATAAACATGGAAATATCTACAACGCTATCTGTATAAACATGGAAATATCTACACCGCTATCTGTATAAACATGGAAATATCTACAACGCTATCTGTGTAAACATGGAAATATCTACACAGCTATTTGTGTAAACTTGGAAATATCTTCATAGCTATCTGTGTAAACATAGAAATATCTACAGCGCAATCTGTGGAAAGATGGAAATATCTACACCGCTATCTCTGTAAACATGGAAATATCTACACCGCTATCTGTATAAAGATGGAAATATCTACACCGCTATCTGTATAAACAAGGAAATATCTTCACCGCCATCTGTATAAACATAGAAATATCTACACAGCCATCTCTATAAACATGGAAATATCTACACCGTTATGTGTATAAATATGGAAATATCTACACTGCTATCTCTATAAACATGGAAGTATCTACACCGCTAAATTTATAAACATGAAAATATCTACACCGTTATCTCTATAAACATGGAAATACCTTCACCGCCATCTCCAGAAACATGGAAATATCTACATCGCCATCTGTATAAAAATGGAAATATCTACAATGTCATCTGTATAAAGATGGAAATAACTACACCGCGAGTTGTATAAACGTGGAAATGTCTACACCGCTGTCTCTATAAACATTTAAATACCAACACCGCTATCTGTATAAACATGGAAATATCTACACCGCTATCTGTATAAACATGGAAATATCTACACCGCCATGTGCATGAACATGGAAATATCTACACCGCTATCTGTATAAACATGGAAATATCTACACTGCTACGTGTATCAACATGGAAATATCTACAATTTTATCTGTATAAACATGGAAATATCTACAATGCTATCTTTGTGAACATGGAAATATCTTCACAGCTATGTGTGTAAACATGGAAATATCTACACTGCTATGTTTATCAACATGGAAATATCTACAATTTTATCTGTATAAACATGGAAATATCTACAACGCTATCTGTGTGAACATGGAAATATCTACACAGCTATCTGTGTAAACTTGGAAATAACTACAGAGCTATCTGTGTAAAGATGGAAATATCTACACCGCAATCTGTGCAAAGATGGAAATATCTACACCGCTATCTGTGTAAACATGGAAATAACTACGCCGCTATCTGTATAAACATGGAAATATCTACACCGCCATTTGCATGCACATGGAAATATCTACACCGATCTCTCTATAAACATAGACATATCTACACCAATAGCTCTATAAACATGGAAATATCTATACCGCTATCTTTATAAACATGGAAATACCTAAACCGCTATCTGTATAAACTTGGAAACATCTACAATGTTATCTGTGTAAACATGGAAATATCTAAACAGCTATGTGTGTAAACGTGGAAATATCTACACAGCTATGTGTGTATAGACCGAAATATCTTCACTGCAATCTTTGCAAAGATGTTAATATCTACACCGCTATCTCTGTAAACATAGAAATATCTACACCGCTATCTGTAAATACATGGAAATATCTACACCGCTATCTGAATAAACATGGAAATATCTACAACGCTATCTGTGTTAACATGGAAATATCTACAGAGCTATATGTAAACTTGGAAATATCTACACAGCTATCTGTGTAAAGATGGAAATATCTACACTGCAATGTGTGCAAAGATGGAAATATCTACACCACTATCTCTGTAAACATGCAAATATCTACACACTCATCTGCATAAACATGGAAATATCCACACCACCATCTCTATAAACGTGGAAATATCTTCAATGCCATCTGTATACTAATGGTAATACCTACACAGTCATCAATGTAGACGGAAATATCTACACCGCTATCTCAATAAACATGGAAATACCTACACCGCTATCTCTGTAAACATGGAAATATCTACACCGCCATCTCTATAAACATGGAAATATCTACACCGCCATCTCTGTAAACATGGAAATATCTACAAAGCTATCTGTATAAACATTGAAATATCTAAACCGCTATCTGTATAAACTTGGAAATAACTACACCGCCATCTGTATAAACATGGAAATATCTACACTGCCAACGGTATAAAGTTGGAAATATCTACACACCTATCTGTATAAACATGGAAATATCTACAACGCTATCTGTGTAAACATGGAAATATCTACACAGCTATATGTGTAAACTTGGAAATATCTACACAGCTATCTGTGTAAAGATGGAAATATCTACACGGCAATCTGTGCAAAGATGGAAATATCTACACCGCCATCTCTGTAAACATGGAAATATCTACACCGATATCCATTTAAACATGGAAATACCTACACCACTATCTGTAAAAACAAGGAAATATCTACACCACCATCTGTATAAACATGGAAATATCTACACTGCCATGTGTATAAACTTGGAAATATCTACACTGCCATCTGTATAAACATGGAAATATCTACACCGTTATCTATATAAACATGGAAATATCTACACCGCTATCTTTATAAACATGGAAATATCTACACCGCAATCTCTATAAACATGGAAATATCTACAATGCCATCTATAATCATGAAAATATCTGCACCGCCATCTGTATAAACATGGAAATATCTACACCACCATCTCTATAAACATGGACATACCTACAATGCCATCTGTATACACATGGAAATATCTTCACTGTTATCTGTATAAACATGGAAATATCTACACCGCTATCTGTATAAACATGCAAATATCTACACAGTTATCTGCATAATCATGGAAATATTTACACCACCATCTTCATAAACTTGGAATATCTACACTGCCATCTGTATACACATGGAAATATCTACACAGCCATCTCTATAAACATGGAAATATCTACACCCCTATCTCCATAAACATGGAAATGCCTACACTGCTATCTTTATAAACATAGAAATATCTACAACGCAATCTCTATAAACATGGAAATATCTATACCGCCATCACTATGAACATGAAAATATGTACACCGCCATCTCCAGTAACATGGAACTATCTACGCCGCCGTCTGTATAAACATGGAAATATCTACACACTATCTGTATAAACATGGAAATATCTACACGTCCATCTGTATAAAGATGGAAATATCCACACCGCGAGCTGTATAAACATAGAAATATCTATACAACTATCTGTATGAACATGGAAATACCAACACCGCTATCTGTATAAACATGGAAAAATCTACACCGCTATCTTTATAAAGAGGGAAATATTTACAACTCTATCTGTGTAAACATGGAAATATCCACACAGCTATCTGTGTAAACTTCGAAATATCTACACAGCTTTCAGTGTAAAGATGGAAATATCCACAACGCAATCTGTGCAAACATGGAAATATCTACACCGCTATCTCTGTAAACATGAAAATATATACACCGCTATCTGTATAAACATGTAAATATCTACATCGCTATCTGTAAAATGTGGAAATATCTACACCGCTATCTGTATAAACGTGGAAATATCTCCAGCGCTATCTGTATATACATGGACATATCTGCTCCACTATCTGTATAAACATGGAAATCATCTACACCGATATTTGTATAAACATGGAAATATATACAATGCTATCTCTATAAACATGGAAATATCCACAATGCTATCTGTGAAAACATGGAAATATCTACACAGCTATCTGTGTAAACTTGGAAATATCTACACAGCTATCTGTGTAAAGATGGAAATATCTACACCGCAATCGGTGCAAAGATGGAAATATCTACACGGCTATCTCTGTAAACATGGAAATATCTACACCGCTATCTCCATAAATTTGGAAATATCTACACCGCTATCTGTATAAACAAGGAAATACCTACACCACCATGTGTATAAACATGGAAATATCTACACCGCTATCTGTATGAATATGGAAATATCTACAACGCTATCTCTATAACCATGGAAATATCTACACCGCTATCTTTATAAACATGGAAATATCTACTCCGCTAACTCTATAAACATGGAAATACCTACACGTTTATCTCTATAAACATGGAAATATCTACACCACAATCTCTATAAACATGGAAATATCTACACCACCAACTCTATAAACATGGAAATAACTACACTGCCATCTGTATAAACATGGAAATATCTACACCACTATCTCTATAAACATGGAAATTCCTACATCGCCATCTGTATAAACATGGCAATATCTAAACCACTATCTGTATAAACATGGAAATATCTACACCTCTATCTCTATAAATATGGAAATTTCTGCACCACTACCTCTACAAACATGCAAATACCTACACCGCCATCTCTGTAGACATGGAAATATCTACACCGCGATCTGTATAAACATGGAAATATCTACAACTCTATCTCCATAAACATGGAAATATCTACAACACTATCTGTGTAAACATGGAAATATCTACAAAACTATCTGTGTCAACTTGGAAATATCTACACCGCTATCTGTGTAAAGATGGAAATATCAACACCGCAATCAGTGCAAAGATGGAAATATCTACACCACTATCTCTGTAAACATCTAAATATTTACACCGCTATTGGTATAAAAATGGAAATATCTGCACCGCTATCTGTATAAACATGGAAATATCTACACCACCATCTGTATAAACATGGAAATATCTGCACCGGGATTTTTATAAACATGGAAATATCTACACCGCTGTCTGTATAAACATGGAAATTCCTCACCGTTATCTCTATAAACATGGAAATATCTACACCGCCATCTGTATAAACATACACATATCTACACAGTCATGTGTATAAACATGGAAATATCTACACCACCATCTCTATAAACATGGAAATATCTACATTGCCATGTGTATAAACATGGAAATATCTACACAGCCATCTGTATAAACATGGAAATATCTACACCGCTATCTCTATAAATATGGAAATACCTACACCGTTATCTCTATAAACCTGGAAATATCTACCTGGCAATCTCTATAAACATGGAAATATCTACACCGCCATCTCTATAAACATGAAAATATTTACACTGCCTTCTCTATAAATATGGAAATACCTACACCAATATCTCTATAAACATGGAAATATCTACAAGGCAATCTTTGTAAACATGGAAATGTCTACACCGCCATCTCTATCAGCATGAAAATATTTACACTGCCATCTCCATAAACATGGAACTATCTACACCACCATCTGTATAAACGTGGAAATATCTACACTGCTATCTGTATAAACATGGAAATATCTACACTGCCGTCTGAATAAAGATGGAAATATCTAAACCGCGAGCTGCATAAAGATAGAAATATCTAGACCGCTATCTGTATAAACATGGAAATACCAACACTGATATCTGTATAAACATGGAAATAACTACACCACTATCTGTATAAACATGGAAATATATACACCACTACCTCTACAAACATGCAAATACCTACACCGCCATCTCTGTAGACATGGAAATATCTACACCGCTATCTGTATAAACATGGAAATATCTACACCTCTATCTCTATAAACATGAAAATATCAACACCGACATCTGTATAAACAGAAATACCAACACCGTCATCTGTATAAACATGGAAATGTCTACACCACCATCTGTATACACATGGAAATATCTATACTGCCATCTGTATAAACATGGAAATACATAAATCGCTATCTCTATCAATATGGAAACATCTACACCATTATCCCTGTAAACATGGAAATATCAACAACGCTATCCACATAAACATGGAAATATCTACACCGCTATCTGTTTCAACATGGAAATATCTACACCACTATCACTACAAACATCGAAATACCTTCACCACTATCTCTATAAACATGGAAATATCTACACCGCCATCTCTATAAACATGGAAATATCTACTTCGCTGTCTGCATAAACATGGAAAAATCTACACCGCCATCTGTATAAACGTGGAAATAACTGCAACGTTATCTGTGTAAACATGGAAGTGTCTGCACCGTTATATGTGTAAACATGGAAATATCTACACCGTAATCTCTATAAACATGGAAATATATACACCGCTATCTCTATAAACATGGAAATATCTACACCGCTATCTGTATAAACAGGGTAATATCTACACCGCTATCTCTATAAAGATGGAATTATCTACACCGCCATCTGTATAAACATGCAAATATCTACAAAGTCATCTGTATAAACATGGAAATATCGACACCACCATCTCTACAAACATGGAAATATCAAGACTGCCATCTCTATACACATGGAAATATCTACACAACAATCTGTATAAACATGGAAATATCGACAACGCTATCTCTATAAACCTGGAAATATCTACACCGCTATCTGTATAAACATGGAAATATCTACATCGCTATCTGTATAAACATGGAAATATCTCCACCGCTATCTCTATAAATATGGAAATATCTACACCACTATCTGTATAAATGTGGAAATATCTCCACCGCTATATGTATATACATGGACATATCTGCTCCGCTATCTGTATAAACATGGAAATCATCTACACCGATATTTGTATAAACATGGAAATATATACAATGCTATCTGTATAAACATGGAAATATCCACAATGCTATCTGTGAAAGCATGGAAATATCTACACAGCTATCTGTGTAAACTTGGAAATATCTAGACAGCTATCAGTGTAAAGATGGAAATATGTACACCGCAATCGGTGCAAAGATGGAAATATCTACACGGCTATATCTGTAAACATGGAAATATCTACACCGATATCTGCATAGATATGGAAATATCTACACCGCTATCTGTATAAACAAGGAAATACCTACACCACCATCTGTGTAAACATGGAAATATCTACACCGCTATCGGTATGAATATGGAAATATCTACAACGCTATCTCTATAACCATGGAAATATCTACACCGCTATCTTTATAAACATGGAAATATCTACTCCGATAACTCTATAAACATGGAAATACCTACACGGTTATCTCTATAAACTTGGAAATATCTACACCACAATCTCTATAAACGTGGAAATATCTACACCGCCATCTGTATAAACATGAAAATAGCTACAGAGTCATCTATATAAACATGGAAATATCTACACCACCATCTCTATAAACATGGAAATAACTACACTGCCAGTTGTATAAACATGGAAATATCTACACCTCCATCTGTATAAACATGGAAATATCTACACCACTATCTGTATAAACATGGAAATATCTACACTGCCATCTGTATAAAGAAGAAAAATATCTACACCGGGAGCTGTATAAACATGGAAATATCTACACCGCCATGTGTATAAACATGGAAATAACACTGCTATCTGTATAAACTTGCAAATCTCTACTCCGCAATCTGTATAAACATGGAAATACCAACACCGCTATCTGTATAAACATGGAAATACCTACACCGCTATCAGTATAAACATGGAAATATCTACACCGCTATGTGTGTAAACATGGAAATATCTACTCCGCTATCTGTATAAAGATGGAAATATCTACACCGCTATCTGTATAAACGTGGAAATATCTACACCGGTATCTGTATAAACGTGGAAATATCTACACCGCTATCTGTATAAACGTGGAAATATCTACTCTATCTGTATAAACGTGGAAATATCTACATCGATATCTGTATAACCGTGGAAATATCTCCACCGCTGTCTGTATAAACGTGGAAATATCTACAACGCTATCTGTATAAACCTGGGAATATCTACACTGCTATCTGTATAAACATGGAAATACTTACATCGCTATCTGTATAAACATGGAAATATCTACAGCGCTGTCCCAATAAACATGGAAATATCAACACCGCTATCCATATAAACATGGAAATATCTAAACCGCCATTTGTATAAACATGGAAATAACAACACAGTCTTCTGTATGAACATGGAAGTATCTACACCACTATCTGTATAAACATGGAAATATCTACACTGCCATCTGTATAACGATGGAAATATCTACAACGCGATCTGTATAAACATGGAAATATCTACACCGCTATGTGTATAAACATGGAAATAACAACACCGCTATCTGTATAAACTTGCAATTATCTACACCGCTATCTGTATAAACATGGAAATATCTACACCACTATCTCTATAAACATGGAAATTCCTACATCACCATCTGTATAAACATGGCAATATCTAAACCGCTATCTGTATAAACATGGAAATATCTACACCGCTATCTCTATAAATATGGAAATATCTGCACCACTATCTCCATAAACATGGAAATATCTACACCGCTATCTGTATAAACATGGAAATATCTACACTGCTATCTCTATAAACATGGAAATATCTACACCGCTATCTGTATAAACATGGAAATATCTACACCGCTATCTGTATAAACATGGAAATATCTACATCACTATCTGTATAAACATGGAAATATCTCCACCGCTATCTCTATAAATATGGAAATATCTACACCACTATCTGTATAAACCCGCAAATATCTACACCGCTATCTGTATAAACGTGGAAATATCTACACCGCTATCTGTATAAACGTGGAAATATCTACACCGCTGTCTGTATAAACGTGGAAATATCTACACCGCTATCTGTATATACCTGGGAATATCTACACTGCTATCTGTATAAACATGGAAATATCTACAACGCTATCTGTGTAAACATGTAAATATCTACACAGCTATCTGTGTAAACTTGGAAATATCTACACCGCTATCTGTGTAAAGATGGAAATATCTACACCGCAATCTGTTCAAAGATGGAAATATCTACACTGCCATCTCTGTTAACATGGAAATATCTACACCGCTATCTGTATAAACATGGAACTATCTACATCGCTATCTGTATAAACATGGAAATACTTAAACCGCTATCTGTATAAACATGGAAATATCTACAGCTCTGTACCAATAAACATGGAAATAACAACACCGTTATCCGTATAAACATGGAAATATCTAAATCGCCATCTGTATAAACATGGAAATAACTACACAGTCTTCTGTATGAACATGGAAATATCTACACCACTATCTGTATAAACATGGAAATATCTACACTGCCATGTGTATATAGATGGAAATATCTACAACGCGAGCTGTATAAACATGGAAATATCTACACCTCTATGTGTATAAACATGGAAATAACTGCAACGTTATCTGTGTAAACATGGAAGTGTCTGCACGGTTATATGTGTAAACATAGAAATATCTACGTCGCTATCTGTATAAACATGGAAATATCTACATCGCTATCTCTATAAACATGGAAATATCTACACCGCTATCTCTATAAACATGGAAATATCTACACCGCTATCTGTATAAACATGGTAATATCTACACCAATATCTCCATAAAGATGGAACTATCTACACCGCCATCTGTGTAAACATGCAAATATCTACAAAGTCATCTGTATAAACATGGAAATATCTACACCACCATCTCTATAAACACGGAAATATCAAGACTGCTATCTCTATACACATGGAAATATCTACACAACCATCTGTATAAACATGGAAATATCGACACCGCTATCTCTATAAACATGGAAATATCTACATCGCTATCTGTATAAACATGGAAATATCTCCACCGCTATCTCTATAAATATGGAAATATCTACACCACTATCTGCATAAACGTGGAAATATCTACACCGCAATCTGTGCAAAGATTGAAATATCTACACCGGTATCTCTGTAAACATGGAAATATCGACACCACCATCTGTATAAACATGGAAATATCTACACTGCCATTTGAATAAACTTGGAAATATCTACACAGCCGTCTCTATAAACAAGGAAATATCTACACAGCTATCTGTATAAATATGGAAATACCTACACCGCTGTCTGTATAAACATGGAAATATCAACACCACTATCCGTAAAAACATGGAAATATCTACACCGCTATCACTATAAATATGGAAATAACTGCAACGCTATCTGTGCAAACATGGAAATACCTACACCACTATCTGTATAAACATGGAAATATCTACACCGCTATCACTATAAACATGGAAATATCAGCACCGCTATCCTTATAAACATGGAAATATCTGCACCGCTATCTGTATAAACATGGAAATATCTACACCGCTAACTCTATAAATATGGAAATATCTACACTGCTATCTCTATAAACATGGAAATATCTACACCGCTCTCTGTATAAACGTGGAAATATCTACACCGCTAACTGTATAAACATGCAAAAACCTACAACGCTATCTGCGTAAACACGGAAATATTTACACCGCTATCTGTGTAAAGATGGATATATCTACACTGCAGTCTGTGCAAAGATGGAAATATCTACACCGGTATCTCTATAAACATGGGTATATCTACACTGCTATCTCTATAAACTTGGAAATATCTACACCGCTATCTGTCTAAACATGGAAATATCTACACCGACATCTGTATAAACATGGAAATATCTACACGGCTATCTGAATAAACATGGAGATATCTACAGCGCTATCTGTATAAATATGGAAATATCTTCACCGCTATCTCTTTAAACATGGAAATATCTACACCGCTATCTCTATATAGAAGGAAATATCTACACCGCTATCTCTATAAACATGCAAATATCTACACTGCCGTCTGTATGCACATGCAAATATCCTCACAGTCATTTGTATAAACATGGAAATATCTACACCACCATCTTTATAAACATGGAAAAATCTACACTGCCATCTGTATACACATGGAAATATCTTCAAAGCCGTCTGTATAAACATGGAAGTATCTACATCGCTATCTGTACAAACATGGAAATATCTACACCGCTATCTATATAAACATGGAAACGTATACATCGCTATCTGTATAAACATGGAAATATCTTCACCAATATCTCTATTAGCTTCGAAACATCTACGCCACTATCTGTATAAACATGGAAATAACTACACCGCTATCTATATAAATATGGAAATATTTACACCGCTATCTCTATAAACATGGAAAAATCTACACCGCCCTCTCTATAAACATGGAAATACCTAAACCGCTATCTGTATAAACATGGAAATATCTACAACGCTAATTGTGTAATCATGGAAATATCTACACACCTATGTGTGTAAACTTGGAAATATCTACATCGCCGTCTGTATAAACATGGAAATATCTACAACACTATCTGTATAAATTTGAAAATATCTACACCGCTATCTCTACAAACATGAGAATATCTACAACGCTATCTGTATTAACATGGAAATATCTACACCGCTATCTCTATAAACATGGAAATATCTGCACTGTCATCTGTATAAACATGCAAATATCCTCACAATCATCTGTATAAACATGGAAATATCTACACCAGCATCTGTATAAACTTGAAAATATATACACTGCCATCTGTATGCACTTGGAAATATCTACACAGCCATCTGTATAAAGATGGGAATATCTACTCCGCTATCTCTGTAAACATGGAAATACCTACACTGCTATCTGTAAAACATGGAAATAAATACACCGCTATCTGTATAAACATGGAAATATATACACCACTATCTCTATAAACATAGAAATATCTACAGTGCCATCTGTATAAACATGCAAATATCTACACAGTCATCTGTATAAACATGGAAATATCTACACTACCATCTCTATAAACATGGAAATATGTATAGCACTCACTGTATAAAGATGCAAATATCTACAGCGTAATCTTTATAAACATAGAAATATCTACATCGCTATCTGTATAAATATGGAAATATTTACAACGCTATCTCTATAAACATGGAAATATCTACACCGCTACTTCTATAAACAGGCAAATATCTACACCAACAACTGTATAAACATGGAAATATCTACACAGTCATCTTCATAAACATGGAACTATCTACACTGCCATCCATATAAACATGGAAATACCTACTCAGCCCTCTTTATAAACATGGAAACATCTGCACAGCAATCTGTATAAACATGTAAATATCTACACCGCTATCTGTATAAACAGGGAAATATCTCCACCACTATCACTATAAACATGGAAATATCTACACCGCTATGTGTATGAACATGAAAATATTTCCACTGCTATCTCTATCATCAGAGAAATAACTACACCGCTATCTGTATAAACATGGAAATACCTACACTGCCATCTGTATTAACATGGAATTATCCACACCACCATCTGTATAAAAGTGGAAATATCTACATGGCAAGCTCTATAAACATGGAAATATTTACACCGCTATCTGTATAAACATGGAAATAACAACACCGCTATCTCTATAAACGTGGAAATGTCTACACCGCTATCTGTATAAACATGGAAACATCTACACCGCGATCTGTATTAAAATGGAAATATCTGCACCTCCATCACTATAAACATGAAAATATCTACACTGCCATCTCCATAAACATGGGACTATCTACAAAGCCATCTGTATAAACATGGAAATATCTACACTGCCATCTGTATAAAGATGTAAATATCTACAAAGCGAGCTGTGTAAACATGGAAAGATTTCTACCGCTATCAGTATAAACATGGAAATACCAACACCGCTATCTGTATATACTTGGAAATTTCTACACCGCTATCTGTATAAACATGGAAATATCTACAAAGCTTTCTCTATAAACATGGAAATACCTAAACCGCTATCTCTATAGACATGGAAATATCTACACCGCTGTCTCTATAAACATGGAAATATATACACAGCCATCTCTACAAACATGGAAATGTCTACAACGCCATCTAAATAAACAAGGAAAAATCTACACTGCCATCTATATAAACATGGAAATATCTACATCGCCATCTGTATAAACATGGAAATATCTACACTGCCATCTGTAGAAAGATGTAGTTATCTACACTGCGATCTGTATAAACGTGTAAATATCTACACCATGATCTGTATAAACATGGAAATATCTACACCCATATCTGTAAACATGGAAATATCTACACTGCTATCTGTGCAAAGATTGAAATATCTACACCGCTATCTCTGTAAACATGGAAATACCTACACCGCTATCTGTATACACATGGAAATATCTACACCGCTATCTCTATCAACATGGAAATATCTACACTGCTATCTCTATAAACATGGAAATATCTACACCGTTATCTGTATGAACATGGAAATATATACAGCGCTATCTGTATAAACATGGAAACTCCTACACCACGATCTGTAGGAACATAGAAAGTTCTACACCGCTATCTCTATAAACATGTAAATATCTACACTGCTATCTGTATAAACATGGAAATATCTACACCACTATCTGTATAAATATGGAAATATCCACACTGCCATCTGTATAAATTTGGAAATAGCTACATGGAAACTCCTACACCACGATCTGTAGGAACATAGAAAGTTCTACACCGCTATCTCTATAAACATGTAAATATCTATACCACGAGCTGCATAAAGATAGAAATATCTACACCACTATCTGTATAAACTTGGAAATACCAACACAGCTATCTGTATAAACATGATAATACCTACACCACTATCGGTATAAACTTGGATATATCTACAACACTATCTCTATAAACAGGGAAATACCTACACCGCCATCTCTGTAGACATTGAAATATCTACACCGCTATCTGCATAAACACGGAAATGTCTACACCGCTATCTGTATAAACATGGAAATATCTATACCGCTATCTGTATAAATATGGAAATATCTACACCGCTATCTGTATAAACATGGAAATGTCTACACCGCTATCTGTATAAAGATGGAAATAAGTACACGTCTATCTCTATAAACATCTAAATATCTACACCACTATCTCTATAAACATGGAAATATCTACATAGTCATCTGTATAAACATGGAAATATCTACACCACCATCTGTATAAACATGGAAATATCTATACTGCCATCAGTATAAACATGGAAATACCTAAACTGCTATCTGTATAAATATGGAAACATCTACACCACTATCCCTATAAACATGGAAATATCAACAACGCTATCCAAATAAACATGGAAATATCTACACCGCTATCTGCTTCAACATGGAAATATCTACACCACTATCACTATAAACATGGAAACAACTACACCGCCATCTCTATAAACATGGAAATACCTTCACCGCCATCTCTATAAACATGGAAACATCTATACCACCATGTCTATAAACTTGGAAATATCTACACCGCCATCGGCACAACCATGGAAATATCTACCCCGCCGTCTGCATAAACATGAAAAAATCTACACCGACATCTGTATAAACATGGAAATATCTGCAACGCTATCTGTGTAAACATGGAAATATCTGCACTGCTATATCTGGAAACATGGAAATATCTACATCACTATCTGCATAAACATGGAAATATCTACACCGTTATCTCTATAAACATGGAATTATCTACACCGCTATCTCTATAAACATGGAAATATCTACACCGCTATCTGTATAAACATGGAAATATCTACACCGCTATCTCTATAAAGATGGAAATATCTACAACGCCATCTGTATAAACATGCAAATATCTACACAATCATCTGTATAAACATGGAAATATCTACACCACCATCTCTATAAACATGGAAATATCAAGACTGCCATCTCTATACACATGGAAATATCTACACAGCCATCTGTATAAACATGGAAATATCTACACTGCTATCTCTATAAACCTGGAAATATCTACATGGCTATCTGTATAAACATGGAAATATCTACATCACTATCTGTATAAACATGGAAATATCTCCACCGCTATCTCTATAATTATGGAAATATCTACACCGCTATCTGTATAAACATGGAAATATCTACACCGCTATCTGTATAATCATGGAAATACCTACATCGCTATCTGTATAAACATGGATATATCTACAACGCTATCTGTGTAAACATGGAAATATCTACAATGCTATCTGTGTAAACATGGAAATATCTACGCAGCTATCTGTGTAAACTGGAAAATATCTTCACTACTATCTGTGTAAAGATGGAAATACCTACACCGCAATCTGTGAAAAGATGGAAGTATCTACTCCGCTATCTCTGTAAACACGGAAATATCAACACCACCATCTGCATAAACATGGAAATATCTACACTGCCATCTGTATAAACATGGAAATATCTACACAGCCATCTCTATAAACATGGAAATACCTACACAGCCATCTGTATTAACATGGAAATATCTGCACCGGTATCTGTATAAACATGGAGATACCTACACCGCTATCTGTATAAACATGAAAATATCAGCACCGCTATCTGTATAAACATGGAAATATCTACACCGCTATCCGTATAAACATGCAAATATCTACACCGCTATCACTATAAACATGGAAATACCTACACCGCTATCTCTTTGAACATGGAAATATCTACACCGTTATCTCTATAAACATGGAAATATCTACACCGCCATCTGTATAAAGATACAAATATCTACACAGACTTGTGTATAAACATGGAAATATCTACACAACCATCTCTATAAACATGGAAATATCTACACTGCCATGTGTATACACATGGAAATATCTGCACTGCCATCTGTATAAACATGGAAATATCTACACCGCTATCACTATAAACATGGAAATATCTACACCGCTATCACTATAAACATGGAAATATCTACACTGCTATATGTATACATATGGAAATATCTACACCGCTATCTCTATAAACATGGAAATATCTTCACCACTATCTGTATAAACATGGAAATGTCTACACAGCTATCTCAATAAACATGGAAATATCTACACCGCCATCTGTATAAACATGGAAATATCTACACCGCTACCTGTATAAAAGTGGAAACATCTTCACCGCTATCTTTAAAAACATGGAAATATCTACACTGCGATCTGTAGAAACATGGAAATACCTACACCGCTATCTGTATAAACATGGAAATATCTACTCCTCTGTCTCTATAAACATGGAAATATCTACACCGCTATCTCTATAAACATGGAATTATCTACACCGCCATCTTTAAAAACATGGAAATATCTACACACTCATCTGTATAAACATGGAAATATCTACACCATCATCTGTATAAACATGGAAATATCTACACTGCCAGGAGCTCAAGAGCAGCCTGGGCAATACAGCAAGGCCTCATCTCTACAAAAAAATAAGAAATATTAGCTGGCCATGGTGGTGTGCACCTGTAGTCCCAGCTTCTTGGGAGGCTGAGGTGGGAGGATCCACGGAGCCCAGGAGTTTAAGGCTGCAGTGAGCTTGGATAACGACTGCACTCCAGCCTGGATGACAGAACAAGAACCTGTTTCAAAAAAGAAAAAAGAAAAAAAAACCTAAAAACTAAAAACTGGATGTTGTTTGCTAGTAACTAAACAGCAAATTAATTGTAACTTGCTTACATATCAACGATGTCTTTCTTCTTTGATCATAAACCTGCTCACTAAGAAGCTGCTGAAGTCCATGGTAGTGACAGGTACATGTCTGCATCCTTGTCCTGACCTGCATCTTCTTTGATTGTCCCCATCTGTGTCTCCGACTGGCACTGCCGATCCGTCTTGCTACCTGATCAATGTTGTACTGAACCGGACTGCTAACTGATCAATGTTGTCGAGCTCACTGCACAAAGCTGTTCTTACAAGGTAGATTTCTGCCTGGAATTGCCATACTTACACTGTTTGTATTCCTTACTCCTGACCCATCCAACGCAGCACAAGTTCTATTTATTGCCATAGAAACATAGGTCATTTGGAAACACCTCCTTCATTTCTATGGAATGTTCAAACATTTCTGACATTTTGGACTCTGTTCTAGCCTCTTGTTAAATATATCCAGAAAAGAGACAAAGCTTTATGGGGGGGCTATATGCACACATATGCTATAGAATAAGCTATCTAAATGCTTAAAAATACTTTCCATCTGTCACCGCACCTTAATAGGTACACAGAAATTAAGTATGTGTATATCTGTCTGTATAGATACGTATAAATATATATCCCCAAAACAAAAACTCATTCTCTTACTTATACATAGGTAGAATATAGGTGAATATACATATACATTTATAGGTAGAACAAAAAAACCCTCAGCCTCTTTAGGGCCATGTGTTTTCTCTGAGTAATTGTCACAATTAATTAAAATACATGTGTATGCCTTTTTAGATAAATTTCATCAGACCAGTTTCTGTCTGGTTGGAAAATAATAACTGCCTATTTGCTAAGTGCCCCTGCCCCCATACTATGTTCCAGTGAACTAAAGACCTCTGGCAATCATATATTTACAACTCAGCAAGATTAAACAATTTATTGTTATTTATGACATCCAAGCTGTATCTTCTGTATTATATTCCACATTAGCATCTATCACCTTACATTTGGGAGATCCTGTCCAAAAAATGATTATGCCTCCTAACCAAACATTCAGCAGGGCTGCAGGAACAGGCCCCCTGAACAAACATCCTGCCAAAGTACTTTAAAACACCGTGAGCTGCCACAGCTGTGCATTTTCAGATGACTCAGCAGATTAGCGTGGAGTCTCTTAGCCTCTGCTTGGTCTGTTCCTTTCAGTGATCTCTCACATGGCCCAGTCCATTCGGTTTGAAAATCCTCATGAAATGAGCAGATTATGATCTGGCTTCAGTAGAGGGCCATGGGGTCGGCATGGAGGGGAGAGGGTTTGCTCTTAACACAGCCTGAGCCTCAGAAAGGTTTCAGATGGAAAAGCATGGCACTGACTCAGCTCATGCTTAACAGGAAATAATGCACAAACCACACCAAAAAAGCCCTTTATGTTGTGTGAAAGTCTATGCCGGAGCAGCTGCTGCCACCTCATGTACTGTGATAGAGTGTGCATGTGTGTGTTTGTGTGTGCATGAGTGTGAGTATGCACACAAATGTGTGCTGGGAGGGGGAGGAGATCACACCTTCCACAGTCGCCACCTCAGCCTTAGCTAGCAGCGTGGAGAATTGCCAAAAGTCAACAGGAAGCTGCACCAAAGCAACTGTGATCACCACATCAGCAGGCGCTTTCTGGTTAGTAAAGCTACTGGGACTGAAAAACACACACGATCTCGTCCTTCTTTTATTTTAATCAGAGCAAAATATTTTTATAATAATTGTGTTCTATGAATAAATAATTCATAATGCTGTAACCCATTATCACATTCAATCCTCCCAACAACCCTAGAAGATATGTAGACAAGTATTATTACTTTCCCTATTTTTATAAATGAGGAAATAAACCCCAGGAGGCTAGGCGACTTCCCCACGGTCATAGAAGTTGCAAACAGTAGTATCATGATTCAAATCCAAAGCTTCTCCTTTTGTCTTTATCATTTTAATTTCGAAGGTAATGCATATGCATGTATGATCTTTTAAATCCAGAGATGTATATGGAATAGATAGGAAAAGGGACTCTCCTTCCCCATTATACACCCCCTCCACCCAATCTATATACACTGTTGACTAGAGTATGTCCTTTCAATCCTATTTTCTATGCCTACATTATATACAGAAAAGCAGGATTACGTTACACACAATATTCCAGTCATTGCTGTTTTTCACCAACAAGCTATCATTCACATCTTTTTCATACTACATATAAATTTATATCCTTTATTTTAGGGGTGTATATTGTGCAGTTGTGTCATAAATTATGTACCTGTTCTCTGTTGAACATATAGATTTTTTCTGAGTTTTTCCTTAGCAAAATGCTGCAGTGAGTACCCTTGTACACAGATGTTTGTACATTTGTTCTAGAAAAATCTACAGTAAAGATTCTTAGATTAAGAGATTCCCAGGTTATTAGAAAACTACTCTATTAATTTAGATATATACTTCCAAATTGCCTGACCAAAAAGTTATGTCAATTTAACTTCTATGAACAGTATACAAACATGACAATTTTCCATCACCTACACCAACTCTGGGTAATTTCATCTTTTTTACAAGTTGATGGATTGTTTTAATTTATATTTCTCTGGTTATTAATAAGGTTGGCCACCTGTTCATGTCTTATTATTGATGATATTTGTATTGAATTGTTTGAATTTTCTTGATTTCAAAAAACGTTTTACATGTCATAGATATTAAATATTTGTTCTAAAACTCTCCTTCCAGTATTGTGTATGTGTTTGGTCAAGTAGAATAAACTCTCGTCCTCTGATTTCAGATTCCTTTCTCTTTCCATTAGAAATCCCTAAATGTGAAACTACATATTGATAGCTAAAAACCAGGATGTTTACTAGAGAAAAAGAATACAGAGGCAATAATTAAATATTATATTTATACAAAATACCTACTAGTACAAACTTAAAAAGAGAAAGTAAAAGTCAAATGCTTCTACGACTTCAGACTAAGAAAAAGAACTTTTGAGGTTGAATGTTCCTGAAATTTTTCTTTTCATACAACTACGGACATGACTTCAAAAGTTGATGTGACTAAAAAATGTAAGATATGAAAGATATTTGAAGACTCAGAGAAGGTGGATTTTCATTTTAACAAGTCACATATATATTCTAGATATCCTCTTATTCGTAACTAAGAGAGTCAAATCAGATGAAAGAATCTAAAAATTTCCCTTTGACTGTGTTAAGTAGAAGTAGTAGAGGCATATTGGCCAAATCTTGAGTGTTTGCAAATTGACTCTTAAGGCTATAGGCTGGCACAGGTCATTGAAGCCCTAGCTTTTGATCTTTAATTTTAAAATCCCCAAACAATTGATACTAATTTTTCTTGTCCATTATTTCCAAATCATCTTGTTTAAAGGTTATTACAGTGCTTGCTCATGTTACTGTTGTCTAACAGAAGGGTATCCGGGGCCTTAAAACTGAGAGGGTTAGGATTAATGATTCCAATACCTATGCTTGGACATCTCCAAAAGTGGGTTCCAACTTCTTGTCCTCAAGTCTGTATAGAAACTAGCAAACTTCCAGAGTTCACAAAAGGCTCCAAGAGAACAGATGTTTTATAGAAAATTCTTAGAGCAAGTTTCACGCATAATGTTGCTGATGCGTGTCTGCCTTTTCAATAAACATCACTATGCTTTATCACAAGATTTAATAAAGCAGCTTAGTTAAAAATGCCATCTGGGTCTCTGGACACATTAAACAAAGCTTAAAATAACCACCCCAGCAACTGGGAGGACCCAGCTGTTCTCATAATCTGTCCCACTCCTTTTACTTCCCCATAAAAAGAGGGAATGAAGACCACAGACTGAAAGCATCCAGAAGGAACTGACACAAACAGGGAGATAGATGGAGCCAAGGGCTCCTGTAAGTTTGCTATTGCTCACATAATAGATTTGCTAATTCCACAACCTGCGGATGGTGATTAAGAACGGGAAGCAGAAAGAGGGAAGAGAGAATCATAGAAGGGCTCATTCAAGTTTTCTAATGTATCACAAACCTGTCCTCCCTAATGTCTGGATCATAGCAGCCCATTCCATTCACCTATTCTCTAGTGAACTCCAATAGAAAATACAAAGCCATCACCACCCAGTTCTTTCTCCCTTCTAGAGATGAGATATTAGCCACCCAATCCCAGATTCTCAGATCCATTCCAGGAAAGAAGCCCTAGGTATTGAAGCACAGCTTTCCCTCCCTCCCTTCTTTCTTCCACCCCAAGATTTGTTCCCCAGATAGTTCTCGTAAATGCAAAACCAAGTATATTCTCATTCTTTAGAGCAACCAGCTTTTCATGGCCAACTGGAATCAAACACAACCTGCACAAACATCTATCTGGAGGACACTCCCAAGGCTCCTACTGAGCCAGCCTTCTGCATACCACTGCATTTCAGCTTCCTAGGTCACAAGACACTGAGACATTCTTGAATTCTGCAAGGTGCACTGTGTGTTAATATCTTGGCTGCTCATCATGTGGCCAATAAAGGGCATGACTAGTCAACAAATAAATTTTCTCTTGGCTAAAACTTGCAACAAAACTGTAAGCTGTTTACCAAGGGGCCCACTACAGGTTATATTCAATATATACAGTCAAATCCTAACTATCTGAGATATATTCAGTTGACCATACACCTTTATATTTCAGTAAAAGGTCTTTACATTTCCCAGTGCTATCGATGTTACAAAGTGCTTTCATATGCAGTGCTTCATCTGATTTCCAGGATAATTAAATGATCCTGTCATACCTGATTTTTAGATGAGGAAACAAGTGGTTTCTGGGTATTTCAAGAGGCTAACGCATCTGCCCTCCAACTTGTATGTGAAAACCAAAAACAAAATTCCAAGGCCCTTCAACCATCTGAATGGACTTTGACTCTTTTCGTCAATATATGGCAGAGCTAGGAAAAGAAGGTGAGTCTTCCAGCTGCTGATACAGGGTTTTTTCTGCCATACTCCATTACCTCCAAGGCTAAAGTCAAAAGAGGGTGTGGTTATCACATGAAAAAATCTGGTTTGGATTTCCCAAATGTGTATGTAGTATTTGGGGATTTACCTTAATTTAACCTACAGTTCTTTTGGGTTGTAACAGTCTGACTCCATTTTTGAAAACAAAACAAAATCGATTTTAAATGCTGAATTATAGATCTTTGCTGTCCAGTATGGTAGCTACTAACCACTTATGGTTATTAGCATTTCTATTTTAATTAATTAAAATTAAGTAAAATGCAAAATTCAGTTCTTCAGCTGCTCTAGCCACATTTCAAGTGTTACAGTAGTCACATATGGCTAGTGGCTGGGACAATGCAGATTATAGAACAGTTCCATCATCAAAGAAACTTCTATTGAACAGTGCTATTATATAATGTCATCTCCAGAGAAAGAAGACTTTAGAAAAAGTCAGAAACGGCCGGGTGCAGTGGCTCACACGTGTAATCCCAGCACTTTGGGAGGCCAAGGCAGGCAGATCCCTTGAGGTCAGGAGTTCAAGACCAGCCTGGCCGACATGGTGAAACCCCGTCTCTAGTAAAAATACAAAAAATTAGCTAGGCGTGGTGGTGCATGCCTGTAACCACAGCTACTCAGGAGGCTGAGTTGGGAGAATCACTGGAACCCAGGAGGCAGAAGTTGTAGTGAGCCAAGATTGTGCCACTGCACTCTAGCCTGGGTGACAGAGCAAGACTCCATCTCAAAAAAAAAAAAAAAAAAAAGAAAAAGAAAAAGTCAGAAACATCTTGAGGCAGGCATAGTGCTGTCATCTGTCCAATATTGAAGATGATTTAAGAATAAGAAAGAAGAAGAGAACAAAGAAGAGAAAAAGAAGTTGCCTTAGGTGTACCTACCCAGAAAAGGACAAGGGCATTCCTGTAGTCATTGTGTTGTATTTTAGCTCTTAAACTTTTTAAGAGATTAGAATAATTTGACACATAGAAGATCTAAACCACTGAAGAGGCTCTGAAGCAGATAAAAGTAGAAAGAAAATAAAAAACTAATTAGGTACAAACTAAGCTTAACCACAATTCGTTTAAACGGTACTATTTACTCTTCACATGATTGGTTTTTCTTTTGCTTTATAGTATGACATAGTTTATATCTTTAAAGGGGAATTAAAATATTTCTGGGAATTTTTAAAAGTAAGTTCACACAGCCACATAAAAACTACAGAAACAGATAAAACCTATCTTCTCATTTATTCCCTAATCCATTCAAATTAAATATAAAAATCCAAGCAGCCACAGTGATATTCAAAAAAGCAAAAGTGAGACAAAACAAAATTCATTTGTCACCTGTGGAGGTAGTTAGCTCACCTAATCTTCACTCCAAACACCAGTAATTTTTAAAAGACAGAAATAAACATATGTTCTGCCTTCCCGGAAGGAACTATGTTTCAGGGTAGCCAAATAACCCAGTTGTGAAGAAAATGGTCTGCTTATAGAAAAATGCCAGCTAAAACATGTAGATAGAATTAGAGAATTAGAAATTCACCATTTTGAAACCCCTAATGAAATAATCAACTCAAGCAAGGATCATTAATAAATGCTAAAACAATCAAGTAACTATTGATACAGAATATAACTGAATATACACATGGTACAAAGTTCACGTCACAGACTACTGGCTTGACCCAAGGGGGAATATAGCAGAGGAGATAGGCAGTGATCACCCTAACCTTGCGATCATCTCACCATCACTAATGATGGGATGTGAATACACATTATTGCCTATGAAATAGTCTTTAAAAAAAGAAGTTGAACCTGAATCTAACTAAACCTTGCAATGGGCTGAACGTGTATGTCTTCCCCAAATTAATATGTTGACATCCTAACCCCAAAGGTGCTGGTATTAAAAGGTGGGGCCTTTAGGGGGTCATTAGATCATAAGGACAGAGGCTTCATGATTGGAATGAGTGCCCTTATAAAAGAGGCCCCAGAGAGCTAGCTAGTCTCTCCCACTATGTGAGGGCCCAGCAAGAAGGCCAATCTATGAACCAGAAAGTTGGTCCTAACCAGATATCAAAACCACATGCTCCTTGATTTTAAACTTGCTAGCCTCTAGGACTGTGAGAAATAAATTTCTGTTCTTTATAAGTCATCCAGTTTTTGGTATTTTGTTATAGCAGGCCTAAAAGCCTTTAGAACTAACTTCCAGTTAACCAGGAAAAAACAGAGTGAAAAGTTAAATGACACCATAAAAAGCAACCAGAAAATTCCAGAAGGGGAAATATTCTACAGGACAACTGACTAGTTTTTCAACAAGTCAATTTCACTAAATAAATACATAAACAAAGAGTATGAGTATTTTCCAGGTTAAAAAAGTCTTGAGCTAAATAATCAAATGCAATGTGTATCCCTTGATTAGAAGAAACTAATTTGAACAAACCAGCCACAAAAGATATTTCAGGGAGACCAAGCTGGAAGGATCACTTGAGGCCAGGAGTTTGAGACCAGCCTGGGCAACGTAGTAAGACCTCCATCTCTACAAAAACAATAAATTAGCTGGGCATGGTGGTGTGCACCTCTAGTCCTAGCTACTCAGGAAGCTGAGGCAGGAAGATCACTTGAGCCCAGGAGTTTGAGGCTGCAATGAGCTATGATTGTTTCACTGCACTTCAGGCTGTGTGAAAGAGCAAGACTTTGTCTCAAAAAATAAAAGGACATTTCATAATAATTGAGGAAATCTGAATGTGGACTGGGTACTAAATGATACAAAAAAGCCATTTTTTATTTTGTTTGAAAAGATGATTTTGTAACTATACAGGAAAATGTTCTTATTTTTTTAGAAATCTGTACTAAAGAATTTAGGGGTAAAATATCATTTTCTTTAATATACTTTCAAACACAAGCAAAAAATAGTCATGACACAAATATAGCAAAATGTTTACAATCTATGTTCTATGCTTGCCTGTGAGTGCCATTAATCTCATCTCTCTGCTTTTCTGAAAGTTTGAAAATTTCAAAGTTTTATAATAAATTTTTTACATCCCATAATTTTATAATAATTTTTTTAAAGTTTGAAGCAAATCAACAACTATAGCTTCAAAAATATCCTGACCCACAATAAACATTGAACAGGGTATATTTCTCCCATTTCCTAAAAAAGTTGGCCCAGGAAGGAGTATGAGAGCTGCCATAGCTCTCCCAAGGCTCATTATTCTCCATCACTCCATGGGAAATCCCAAAGTAAATTTTTAAAAAAGTTGTTTAAATTTATAATGTTTTTGATTCTATAATAATTTTATAATAAAATAATTGTAAAATGTTTTTGATTTTATAATTTATAAAAATTTTTATACATGTTTATGTTTGAAATGTCTATTTCAAACTTTATGAGATATTAAAATATAAGTAATATAGTTCATCATTTTAGAAATGCCATGCTTTTCTTCTCCAGCAATTACATAATCAAAGAGTAACTGTAGTTTTTCCTAGAACATTGCTTTGTAGGCTGGGCATGGTGGTTCATGACACTTTAGGAGGCCAAGGCAGGCAGATCTCTTGAGATCAGGAGTTTGAGACTAGACTGGGCAACAGAGAAACCCTATGAGTAGTAAAAACACAAAAATCAGCTGTGCGTAGTGGCGTGCACCTATAGCCCCAGCTACTCAGGAGGCTGAGGTGGGAAGATCACCTGAATCTGGGGAGGTCAAGGCTACAGTGAGCCAAGACTGTACCATTGCACTCCAGCCTGGGCAACAAAGTGAGACCCTGTGTCAAAAAAAAAAATGAAATTTAATTTAAAAAAAGAAAATTGCTTTGTAAAATTAATTTTTCAATCAAAACCAAGATTTTTCAGGTATAGAGAATGCAGCCCACTGGTCAGATTTGTCAGTTCAAAGAGAATAAATTCTAGTTTCCTATTTTTCTAGCCTGCTTATGATTATCCAATAGGATATCAAAAAAGACCAAAGCCTTTGGGATCCATGTTCAGTATTCCTGAGTCTAACTCAGGATGCCAAATCAGGAGACAAGCACATTCTCATCAATTTTCAATCATTCGAGACCAATTTTGCTTATAATTATCCAGTTCTTTTAGACCACCTTTCTCCTGAAGCCAGCCTTATGGCTATTCACTTCACTTTAGCATAAGCCCCCAAGAAGGTGAACAAAATGAGGAAACGATTGGTTAAAGTTGGCATTTGAAATTCTGAAACATGTCCACCATTCCCTTCACCCATGCCCGCCCCTCTTAGAAGTAGTACTTTCAGATTATTTAAGAGTCGATGCTTCTATGTGGATTTTGTCATCTGTCCTTTATAACAGCTAGTAGGTTTAATTTGACTCTATTTTCAGCATATATTGACCTATGCTAATTATCTGTTAAAATAAATTCCACCCTTAGAGTTAATAAAGTGTGTGTGTCATGGAAGACCCATTGAAGTAAGAAGATGAGGAGCCCTTATGGTAAAGTGGGACAAGAAATAATAAGACATCATAATTTTCCCATGCAAATCAACAACCGTAGCTTCAAAAATATCTTGAACCACAACAAGTATTGGACAGGCCATGTTTCTCTCACTCCCTAAAAAATTGGCTCGGGAAGGAGTATGAGAGCTCCCATAGCTCTCCCAAGGCTCATTATTCTCCATCACTCCACAGGAACAGCCTGTCAGAGAAGAGTGAAAGACCATTTGTCAACCTCTGTTCAACTCCCTGATTCTAGCCAAACTTCATCAATCTCAAGTGAGGAGCCAGAGAGAAATCAAACCCCATATATCCAGCATCATTGTCTACTGGAGTCAAAAATCACAATTCCACTACCCACCCCAACACCATTGGCCCTGTTTCTCCCAATTGCTTTTTATTGTGTTTTTTAAAAAATCCTCTTTCCCCATCCCTGCAACACCGAGAAGGAGGAATTATAGTAGATAAATATGAAGCATGGAGATCCTCTAAAAATGTTTTTAATAATAAATGAGAAAATGAAAAGGAGAGGGTTGGGAAGGAAGGAGGGAATTCAAATGCCAGGGAATTGTGCAGTTTCGCTTTTAAAGATGTTAACACTCATTTATACATCGGCAAGACACTCCCCTTAAAGAAAAGTTCTATGAGTGTGGGTCTGGTTGCATGAATAAGGATAAAATTACTTTTTTAGATGATGTTTCCCACATATCATTCAGAGACCCCTGAAGTTAGGTATCCCTCTTGTAGATGTCCTTGAGATGCTGCTGGACCTGGGAAAGAGGAAACTGGGATACGGGTCTATGCCAAAAGGTGCTTCTAGTTATAGGACAGAGAGGAAAGGGGCAGAGGGAGAAAAACCCGAAGTCTGAGAATCTGGATTGCAGAAGACTACCGAGGTCGTGGGAGAAGGGAGAGAAAACAAGGATGAAAAGCGAAAGGGGAAGAGGCATGAAATGTTGTCAAATGTCAAAAGGCATTTGGAGAGAAGTTGGGAATTGCATTAAGAAAACCACTGCAAATCTCGTTTCAGACCATTTAGAGATATGCCCCCTGGGAACTGTGAGCTCAGGCTGTTTAGCATCAAACAAATGGATCCACTCCATCCCTACCCTAATTAAATAAATCATTCAGTAATTCCACTGGGTTAAAGAACCAAAATATTAAAAACCTTCAGGACCTACTCTTGCCAAATATGTCAGGGATCGTGTGTGTGTGTGTGTGTGTGTGTGTGTGTGTGTGTGTGTGTGTGTGTGTTCTGAGACACCACTACTGTTAAATAGGCAGAGCTAAGACTTAGGGGACTGGCAGATTATTGCAAAAAGGGCACGGGGCAGAGGGACTATGTTGTGAGCCTGGGAAAGAAGTTTGTGTGGGGACTGTGGGCAGTGAACGCGTTGGGAACAATATGGAAAACTGGGAGCTGCCTTGGAATCTACAGGGCCGGGTAAGAGAATGTCCGAAAGAAAAATGAGCAGGTGCGGGATGTGTGCAGAGTCGGAGAAGAGTCCAGGGCACCCGGAGTGGCTCCAGGAACGACGGACACCCCTCAAGGCTTTTGGGGGCAGTGGGTACTAATAGAACCCAGTGTCCGGGGTGCGCCGGGGAGGCTGCGAGCGCGGCGGGAGTGGGGCGCTGGAGGGTGAGGACGCGGGAGTGAGGAAGCAAAGGCTGGGCTGGGCAGGGGCCTCCCAGCTGGGCCCGGAGGCAGCAGGGGGACAAGGGCTAGGAGAGGGCATGGTGGCAGCGCGGCGGGAAGCGAGGGGCATCCAGACACTCACCCCGTTGGCCGCGGCCATCTGCCCCACGATCTCGATGGCCGTCCTGCTAAAGTACCTGCCGTCGCTGCCCACCACCGTGGTGCAGCCCCGGCGGTCGCGCAGGTCGATGGACGATAGCACGCTCTGGATGAATTTGGGCAGGTAGTTGCGCTGGCCCTCGAAGAGGCCGGTAGGTCGCCGCAGACCCCTGCCGCCGGCCGGCCGCCGGTCCTCGTAGGGCGCGGTGGGCACTGTCAGCACCGGGATGGGGCTCCCCTCCGTGGCGCCTCCTGGCCGGTCCTGCTGAGGCTTCCGGGGCCGGAGGCAATCTGCAGCCTGCCGGGGGCCTCCGCCCACCTGGCCGCGCACCGGGACTCCGCCTCGCGCCCAGGCCCCCTCTCCGGCAGGTCGGCACCCTGCGCCCTGCACCCGCCCGCCTGGGGACTGCCCGCCCCTCCTCTCCGTGCGGCTGCTCGCTGACTCCCTCGGCGGAGATTGCTTCTGCCTTCCTGTAAAGTTTTCTCCTGCCCACCTTCTCCGCTGCCAGACCGCCCGAGGTGTCCTCAGTTTCTCCCCAAGTTGGACTCACTTTCGGGGTGTCCCAAAAGCCTGATTCCAGGGCCTGCTAGCCCGACCCCGGTGAGGCCTGCACCCGCGCCTGGCCCCAGCCTTCACGCGCGATCGCCGCCCTCCGGGGCACACCCTCCGCCAGAAAACAGCCGGCGGGCGGCGAGACTTTGGGCAGAGTCCGGGTTCCTCTCCGGCGCCAGGCCCCGTCTCCCTGTCTCCCTGGGAGTGCGCAGCCTACACGCACCAGTTTCTCTTTAGAACAAGCACGGGGAGGGATTTGGGAGGGGGCTGAAACCTTTTGCCATCAGCGAACAGCCTCAGCCAAAAATAACCCTGGAAAGGCGAGCTAAGAATGGTTATCTCCTGCCAGCGCTGAAATCGGAGGCTGGGCGCTGCATGTGGGGTGTGTGTGTGTGTGTGTGTGTGTGTGTGTGTACCCTCCCACCCCGACCATTTGTTGAAGGGAATCACCACTGTCAGACTTCAATCCAACAGGACCCACTCGAGCCATCCACACTTTCCCCAGCCTCCTCCAAAACAGCACACTTTCCGGTATGGACAATTCTTTTTTTTTTTTTTTCACTTGTTTGTTTGTTGTGGTGGTTGCAACAGCAGCAACACAGACGACACATATTTCCCTATTCTTCTCGCCCTTCTCACCCTCCCTACCCAGCTCCTGCCTTAGAAACAGGCTTGGCCTACACTGTATCTGTCCACACTGCCTGAACTCTTCCCTGAATTAATCGTTTTCAATAGGAGGGGGCTAAATCCCTTATTAGTGCCCTACCAGGAGTGAATGAATAAAGCCAAGTTAAAGGGGAACTGGGTACCACATACTGTGCTAGGTTCCTTTGCATGTATCCTTTCATTCTGCTGGAGCTAAAGATGTTCTGCCTCCTCTCCATAAAACGCACCCAAACTCCAAAACCAGGAAATTCTCCATAGAAAATAGGAGTGAAGAGAGACAAGACTAACAGGATAAACCGCAAAGCAGGAAGAAAGTTTTGTCTCCCATTTCGCTCAAGGAATTTTTGGACCCACCAAGGCTACTGTCCTGAAAGATCCTGCTGCTTCTCCTTCCCCAAATATTGTCCACTTCCTGAGAGTAAGGCTGACTTGCCGCAGGCTTATAAAGTGTTTGGTCACAGTAAGACAACTGTGAGTAATAACACACATTGTATACTGTTTTACAATTGATAAAAGGCTTTGCATCTGTTTTTTCTTTGGAGGCTGAAGAAAAGAATAATGGTATTCACGCAGTTCCCATTTTACAGATGAAAACAAGAGGACTTTTTCTGTGAAGTCAGGAAAGTGGTTACAATGGTACTTTCTGCCTGTCCGAATTATGTATTGCCCCTCCCCTTTCTATTAATAACATTGAAGTGTGATGGGACAACCACTGAAGCTGTCAGTTGAAACCTGCTGGGACTTTTTAGCCATTCTCTTCAACATAAAGAATGGGTGTTTTTGGAGGGGGTGAGAGGAATGGGGAAATGTTGTCAAAGAGTACAATGTTTTAGTTGAGACAGGAAGAATACATTTTGTTGAGATCTACAGCACAGCATGGTGACTGTAGTTTACAATGAAGTATTGTGTATTTCAAAATTGCTAAGACAATAAATTTCAAATGTTCTCACCACAAAAAAGATAGGTTTTGAGGTGATGAATCTATTAATTCTCTGGATTTAATTATTCCACAATGTATACATATATCATAACATCACATTATACCTCCGTAAATACATACAATTTTAATTTGTCAATTAACATTTTTTTAAAAGAATAGTGTGGCCAGTTGGGGAGGTAGTTTTTTTTTTTTTTTTCCTCTAGTCTCTACTCAGTCTCCAAGATCCCATTCCCCATAAAATTCCTGTCACCCAGGTGGAGTGCAGTGGCACAATCATGGCTCACTGCACCCTCTCCCTCTTGGGCTCAAGCGATCCTCCCGCCTACAGGTACATGCCACCACGCCCAGCTAATTTTTGTAGCTTTTGTAGACATGGGGTTTCACCATGTTGCCTAGGCTGGTCTCGAACTCCTCAGCTCAATCAATCTGCCCACTTTAGCCTCCCACAGTGCTGGGATTACAGGTGGGAGCCACCAAGCCCAACCCATAAAGTTCCTAACTTTTTATCTCCCTGGGAGTGCACAGCCTACACACACCAGTTTCTCTTTAGAACATACTTAAGAGTCTTGGCTTAGCATCCAACAGACAGAACTTTAACACTTCTACGGATCTGTGCACCTGTCTATGGTGTGGGGTTTTTAAGATCTCTTTCTAATGACACTTTATTTTGCAAAGCAGGACAGTTTCATTCCCAGAAGAGCAGGTATGGTAAATCCTTTGTTCCAGTAATGAAGACAATGATCCAAACCCTAAGCCTCAGAGAAGCCCAGAAACCCTCCAGGCCTCCATCTCTCTGCTCCTAGCACCTGCCTCTCTCTTGACATCAACATCATTCTCCCCTCTCACAGCCCAGCTCCTTCCACAGACCCAGGGATTAGGCACCAGCACCTCAGACTAGATTTTAGAGAATTACCATTCAAGAGGCAATCCTCTTCCCTTGGTTCCAATTTCAAGGTTCTCAAAGACTGGAACAGGGCTAGTTTGAGGCAATGTGCCCCATCGCATAGCCAGAAAGAACCTTACAGTGAAAAGGAAGACAATTCTTCCAAAGTAAGGGGGTGCTGATCCCCAGAGGGAGGACAGATGGGCAAACAAACAGTAACCGGGCCACCACATGCTTCACACTCACTGATCAAGGACTTCTAAAACCACTTTTCTTTTCTCTGAATTTATACAGGATTTTGTATCACTCATAAAGGAATGTCTTATAGGCTGATAACACCTTTCTATTCATGCTTACACTTAACCTTTAGGCTAGGATAATTTCCTAACCTCAGTGTCCTCACTATAAGATGGGAATTATTATAATCCCTACCTCATAAATTGTTGGGAGGATTAAAATACTTAGTAAAGTGCCTGACTAATAGAAAGGCATTCAATAAATGTTAGCTATTCATGGTGTCATCATCATTATATTTACCATTATTACTAATCTCCTGTATTGCAAGAATTACAGTTTATATTTTTGTAGACCATCACTGTAGCTAAAGGGTCTTTGGGCCATAGGTGATATTCCATAAAGGTTGGTTAAATTGATCTGTGGTTTTTGACTATGGAAACTCAGAACTCCCTCAAAATGTACAAAACAGATTTACCTGCTAAATAAATCTCTTCAAAGCTGACCCCAGGTTTGATTGAATTAATTCCAATGAATTTGTCACAATGATGGAGAAAGGAAACTTAGAGGGCCCCACAGTTGTTTGCTGGTAAAATGAGAAGTTTGGATTAGATCAATGTTTCCCAAAATATTTTCCTCAGAATGTTAGTGCCCCTCGAATCCTGCACAAAGCAAGAGTTTCATGACCAAGTAGCTTTTAAAACTCCTGTACACTCTACTCCCATTCTTCACAATGCACACTTTCATATTAAAAGTTCTGAGAGGTCCTCAACAGAAGACATCACTTAACTTTTTTTTTTTTTTTTAAGACAGATTCTCACTCTGTCACCCAGGCTGGAGTACAGTGGCCACCACTCCTGGCCTAAAAATTTTTTAACCTGGTGCTTCCCAATCTAAACTCACAGGGACCAGTTTTCTTAATGAAAGAGAATCAGACTAGCTTGTAACCATAGCTGGTGACACTCCCCTGCCCCATTCCTTGTATGTCCTCAGTGGACTAGGTCAGGAATAAATAAATTTTCCTGATTCTCAAGGGCTGGTCACTCCTTTGCACTGAGCTCAAAGCTTCTCTGTAGCATGGGTCACAATGAATGGTAGCCCTGATAGCCTAGAGGAGCCTTTCAGCCTTCTCTGAGCCTCTAAAGACTGAGGATCCTTGGCATGAAATGGAGCAACTGATATACCCTTGCTTCCCCTGGGGACTCTCTTGCTCTCAAAAAGGCATCAGCCATCATCTCCATCTAGAGAATATACTAGCTGACTCAGCTTGACCAGCCTGTACCAAAATGAGAATCTGGGTAAAATAAGCATTGAAACACTTCATTCCTTGTAGATTCATAAAACATATTAGCATATTAAAGACTATGAAGTTCTGAAGGAAAAAAAAACCTATTTAACTTTAATCCAACATTGCCAAGTTTTATTTGACCATGGAAGATTTTTCCAAAACACTTACAAACAGATCAAGGACATTAATCTTTCATGAAACACTAGATCCCCAAGGTCCTCTCCAGCTACATCATTCTGTGATTTTCTTTTTTATTTATGATGCATTAAAAGATTAATCTCTATCAGACTTCCATTTAGAAATTCACCAGAATGTGCAAAGGCAGCAGGTAAAATTGCTGAAGGGTATTATAAAAATACCCTCCAGTGATTTTTGAAACTTAAACTGAAATATTTATATAACTATATATTTCAGTTTGTATATTATATATATATGTATATACACACATATATATGTGTGTATATATATTGGTGTATGTATATCTATATCTATGTATATATGGCATTATATCCATTTTACAGATGCAGAAACTGAGTTTTAGAGGGGGTGAGCAATTGGTCCAAAGCCACACAGCACACAGGTAGTCATTGATAAAGGTAAAAACAAGAGTTGAAGCCTGAGGTGTAAGGACACAGAGACAAGTACACAAATGTTTACAAGTTACACATATGACACGTGCCTTTAACATGAATTTCTTGAACATTCATTTAGAGGCCTTACAATGAAGACATCAGAGTGGCAGCAAGTTCTGTTGGAATCAGGGGAGCGTGTTCTTCTATAATCCCCTGGCTAACAGGAAAGCACACTGATTTGGCCCATGGTAGTTATACACTCCCATTGAGTCAGGGGCCACTTCTATGCACACAGGAGGTGCTAAAAATATGCTGTTGACTCATTGCCTCTAAGAGCAGAAGAAATGCCAAAAGTATAGGACAAGAGGCAGAAAAGCACACGGAAAAATGTCGTAGGGCAGTCCTCTGAGGAAGTGTTAGATCCCTTTGAAATCTGTCCAAACACTTTCTTGTGCTGGGGAAAGTCAATTACATATTTCAAGCAACCCCACATGTCATACGAGTATCTTGTACGTGTTTGTGTACTCGTGTCTGTGAACTTACATCTCAGACTTCAACTTCTCGCTCCCCACCCTTATCAATGACTGCCTGCATGGCCTTGGGCAAGTTGCTTTCCCTCTTCAAAGCTCAGTTTCTGCATCTATAAAATGGACATAATGCTACCTACCTCATGGGGTTAGTGATCACATTTAAGGAGCTAATATGTGGAAATTGCTTACACAGTACCTATCACATAATAAGGGTTTAATAAGTGTTTGATGTAATTGTTTTGATTATTACTACTACTACTAAAATAATAATTACTACAATAATAATGATTCTTATTCTCTATATTAGTATTATCTTTGAAAATGGGCATGGATTATGTCTATGTAACACTTTTGGCACAATATCTAGCATTATATCACACACAAATTAGAGAATTCATGTTATTAAGGATGAAAAAATATTTTTACTGACCCTTAAATTCTTCGTAAGTAACTGCAAAAGAAGCCATTATCCCAACACATGAAATAAAAAAGAAAATTCAGTTCCTCTGGAGTTTGTTTTTGGAGGTAGCCACAGGATACCTAAATTTTTTTTCTTTTCAGAGAGACCGAGGGGCTCACTAGGTTGACCAGGCTGGTCTTGAACTCCTGGTCTCAAGCCATCCTCCCACCTCAGCCTCCCAAAGTGCTGGGATTACATGCATGAGCCACCACATCCAGCCTACCTAAAATATTGAATGCTGTTAATAAATCTCCTGAGGCCAGCATAAGAAGGTGATGGGCAAAACTAATGCAGGTATGTTTTTCTGGCTTTTTCATGTATTGGGCCCAACTTTGAAAAGCACTTACTATTAATGGCTAACTTGCAAAATTTGTGATTTATTAAAAGCAGATTTTAATTGTTTTACCTAAAAATAATAGGCCTCTGATCTGCCAAAGATGAAGATTTAATTTCTAGGTGTTCCCCACAATACCTAGAAACATCAGTGGAATCGATTATTAAACACTTTAGAACTATTCTCATCAAAGTTCTTTAATATATAATACAGCAAAAAAAAAGTTTCTTTTCTAAAGGCTTCTCTATACTTTTTTTAATAGTTGAATTTCATTTCTGAAGGCTCCTAAAAAGAATAGAATTTAGATCTTTATTAAAGAGGAAATATATTTTCCATGTTTAATTTAAATGACATTCCATCAGTCATTTGCAATCTTAGCCTACACGGAATTTTTTTTTTTGGTAGTTTTTATGTTTGGCATTAGGAGGGGATTCCCAATAATCTCTATATAAATATTTCTAATCTCTATATAAATTTTTAACATTTCAATGTAAATTAGTTTTTTAAAACTATTTTATCCATAAAAATAATGAATTTGCATGGCTGAGGGTGAAATAATATGTTACCAGGACCCCTCAGTTTTGGGGGTTGTGAGTAGATCCCATCTTCATGTTCCTCCAGCCCAGCCCAAGCCTGGCTCAGGTCCTCCTCCCCCATTTGCCAGGAACCACCATCCCCAGGGATTCTATGTGCCCTGCCTGACCAGTGTTCTCCATCAGAGTTAACCAATCTTTTGTTCATTCCCTCAGAGCACAGCTAAGCAAGAGTACACTAATTTGAAAATTAACTCAAGCAAATAGAGGAACAATATCCCCAACACATTGCATTTTAACATAGGGTTTCCTGGACACACTGTTTCAACCCAAGAGTTGGGCTAATAGTAGGAGTTCCATCTGCTAAAATACGGCTGTCAGCTTCAGAGGGAAATTCATGAACGTCTTCGTAGTTTGTTTTTACGTTTCACTTGGCACTGTTTCTAAAATTTCCTCTGAAGCCAAAAAATAAGTTATTTCCCAGCACACTGGGCACTTTTCATTTATCATTGGATTGATTTTTGTAACTTGCAGTAGGAGCTGAAATCGACCAGGGGGTTCTTATCCAACAGACAGCAGCAAAACTCTTTGTGTATCTGCGTTCCTTTCAACAAGCGTGACTTCCTCAATGGCATCATTCGTGAGCGTAACACAGAGCTCAGCAATAACGTTTCTTCACTAACCCTACCCGGTATCCAACATAGGATGTTACTTCCTTTCACTGTTTTCCGACTCCTGGCAGATATTAATCATTGGGATTTGGGAACAAGGAAATAGAATTTCTGAGAATGCTTGGGAATTCCCAAATTCATATGATTTTCATAACACTTCACTTACAAGTTTTTGAAAAATAATAAATGACTATAATAACAAGCAAATAGTCGTTTTTTTCTGTAACAGGATTATATGAAAAGTTTTAGTAGTCTTCTGTTTTAAAGAGATATGATAACAAATGATGATTTATTATTATTAGGAGCCAACATATTGTAACAAGATTATAAAATCCAATAGCATTAATAGAGAAAACATTAAAAAGAAATGAATGTTATCACAAAATAAATGCTAAAGAAAAGTCCTTTACAGATTGAAAGGTAACACCACAAATACTTAATGCTTTAATCGTTGTTTACATGACATTGTTATACAAGGCATCAATCATCCCCTCCAATACCATTTAAATAACATAACATTCTGATCTCCTGGCAAGATGAATAGCACTAGAAAGAAGCAACTGTCAAAATTGCCGATTTAAGGGTATATTTTGTTTCTAAAACTTGGCATTTCTTAGAAAACCTCTCATAGGATTTGTAAAACATATACTATGCCTAGGAACACATTAATATTTATTTGCAGAAATGGTTCACTGTTAGCAGTGGACAAGGCCATGAACACACACTTGTAACACAGCAACAGATACAAGAAAGTCTGACTGAGGCTCCTTTACTGCTCCTGTCCTGTTCACCTTAACTTTCATCTCCACATGTCAGTGCCTCCTCATCTTGCTTGACTTGAAGTCAGTGCATTTCTTCAAGCCAGTAAGTTCTCTATACTGACTATTAAGCTGTAATTTTCACAGGAAAATTAGAATGTTCCTTCCCATTTTCCTAATTTCTCAACTGATTTTTCTCAGAATTCAGAATCCATAAATATTGAAATGCCAGGAGAGAATTTCCAAATGGAAATGCTGTTCCCTTCGTCCATTTTCAGAAGAAACCGTAGGATAGTGTTATCCTTCTCTTCTCCAATTTTTTTTTTCCTGCAAACTTATGGTTATCACCTCTTTAAGTGAGTAGCTCACAATTTTGCCTCCCCTGCAAATGGTCCCAAAACAGTGGAGTGGGTCCTCTTTAGCTGTGTCTTTAGTACATAATCCTGCATTTCTGACCATATGCAGGGAGTGTGACCCAGGGAAGGATCCCTGACTCAATGGGATTTCTCTTGCTGTCTCTAGAATTTGAACACCGGAACCCAGACGTACAGAGGCTGGGAGCCATCGTGGTGTGCTATATTGATGACGGCAGCAGTGGGTGGTGTGGGGGCAGTTAATTGACAGCTACCTGTTACTGACATCCCAGGAACTGCCTGAACCTCCTCTTTCCCAGTCATAAGATATCTAAGATTCTGCAGTATTCTTCATTAAATCCTAGCATGGTTTAAGCTAGCCAGAATTAGGTTCTGTTGCTTTCAATCAACAGAACCTTAGCTAATACATTGTTATTTCCTGGTCTTTGTTCCTTTAATTTTCCAGGAAAAGAAGGGAAAATGGCTTACTGGTTTTAAAAAGAGACAAGGGACAACATACCATTTATGCAAAATTTAGAAGCACTCAAAGGAAACTCTGGAAAGTTCCTGAGACATATATATGTAGGATCAGCATAAAACTTGAACAGTGTATCTAGATCATGGTTGCCATGGTTGCCTTGACACAATGAACATCTGTATCAAGATCATATTTTCTTGGTGGGACAGAGAGAAGCACAAGGCGGGACTCACATTTACAGTAATCCTTTTTTCCAGGGACCATACAACCCAGTTTGTCCAGAGCTGTTCATCTTAAGTTTGTTATCCCACCATAATTATAAATAGAACCTCCTTTTTCTCTCAAGAATATCCCACTTTGGATGATAATTTCTGTGACTACCCATTAACAATATTTAATAACTATAGAAAACTGCTTCTCTATAATTTTTGTATGTTTGAAACATTTTATAACAGAAATATCTTTAAAGTTATCACCTACACAGAATATAGCTGCCAAATGCTCCTACTCTGCTATTCTAACCATGAATCCCTCTGGGGCACCTTCCTCCTACGGCGCTTGTAAGGATGAAATGAAATAAGCTCTATGAAGTGCCCAACAGTGACCAACACTGAATAAAATACAGCCACCATAGGAGGCCTTCCCTTATGTTCACCAAACTCCTGATAAGTTATTCGGTGATGTTTTAATCTTAATATTTTATGTAGATTATACATTCATCTGATTCAAAATGCAAAAGGTACAAAAGCGTATACAGTTAAAAGTTTCCCAACCCACTACCATTTATCTCCCTGGAGGCAACTGTTTCCAGATTTTTGAATATCCTTAAAGAATATCATATGTATGGAAAAGAAAGATTATATATTTATATGCATCTGTGTATGCATTTTCCTATGAGAGGCTCACAAAGTCTCCTTGAAGAGATATCATTATTACAAATACCCCTCAATTTACAATGGGGTTATATTCCAATAAACTTAGGAAAATATTGTAAGCTGAAAATGCATTTAATACACTTAACCTACTAAACATCATAGCTTAGCTCGGCCTACCTTAAACACTCACATTAACCTACAGTTAGGCAAAATCATCTAACAGAAAGCCCATTTTATAATAAAGTGGGCTTTGAATATCTCATGGAATATAATGAATACTGTACTGAAAGTGGAAAACAGAATGGTTGTATGAGTACTCAAAGTACAGCTTCTGCTGAATGTGTATTGCTTTCAAACTATCTTAAAGTTGAAAAATCATAAGTCAAAATATTCTAAGTCAGGGATTGTTTGTACTTCTACTTTACATGATGAAATTGAGCCTTGAAAAGATTAAATGACTCGCCCAAGGTCACACTGGCAGTTAAATAGTGAAACTTGGATCCAAATTGTTCAGTCACTACATGTATTGTCTTGAAATTTGAAAAAGAGGAAGAGGAATTAAACTACTAAATTGAAGGACTATTTTAGGCATAGAAGAAGCAGATGCCTTCATGTCCAAGTGATTGTGAAGAGCCCACTTGCCCCAAAATATGTCTCCTGGTCATATGAAATTCCACCATTTCAGATTTTTACCTGGGGATTTAGAGTAATCTGCTGTTTTCCTAGAGCTCCCCTAAAATAGAAATAGAAAATTTTGGAAGGCTAAATATATGCTAACATTGGAAAACTCATTTTCTCCCCTTCGTAAGGCAAGGTACTGAAGGAGGGGGCCCTACGGGCCGTGCAGGGACATCCTGGAGGCATGGGGAGAAGAAACTGAAAGGCAAGTTTGTATGGAACAAAGAATACCGATCTCAGGATTCTCCCTTGAACCTGCCCTAACTTTGTTCAAATAGACTCAGCCACTGACCTGCTGTCAAAAGACCACAGCCAATCTGACTTGTTTTCAATATAATGATGAATATTGATTTGGTCCCTTCATCCAACATTCTCAGCTGGATCTTTTTTGACCAAGGATATACATTACTAGGTGAGTACAGGCAGTTAATTCTTCCACACGGGACTTCGGAGTTTCTGAGTTAACCAGAATCACCCACCTTAACATCTGCCAGTTTATACCCCAAGTCCTGACCAGTGCCCCCTACCTGCTATGCCTCATGTTTTCAATAGAGCATAAAATCAGAAATGAAAGATGAAACATCATAGCCAATATCACAGAAATACAAAGGATCCTAAGAAACTGCTAGGTATAATTACACACTAACTAATTGGATCATCTAGAAGAAATGGATAAATTCCCAGACACATAAAACCTACCAAGATTGACTCATGAAGAAATTTAAAAATCTGAACAGACTAATAGCAAGCAAGGAGGTTGAATCCGTAAGAAAATGTCTCCTATCAATGAAAAACCCAAAACCAGATGGCTTCCCAGATTAATTCTACCAAATATTTTAAGAAGAACTAATACCAGTCCTTCTCAAACTCTTCCAAAAAGCTGAAGTGGAGGGAATACTTCCAAACTCATCTTACAGGGCCAGCATTACCCTGATTCCAAAGCCAGACAAGAACACTACAAGAAAGGAAAATGACAGGCCAATATCCTTGATCTACATAGATGCAAAAATCCTCAACAAAATCCTAGCAAACCAAATTCAATAGCACATTGAAAGAATCATTCACCATGATCATGTCATGGTTCAACATAAGCAAATCAATACATATAATATACTATATTAGAAAAATAAAGGATAGAAACTATATGGCCATCACAATAGATATAGAAAAAGTTTTTGACAAAATTCGAAACCCTTTCATGGTGAAAAAAAAAAACACCCGACAGATCACGTATTGAGGGACTGTATCCCAACAAAATAAAGGCCATATATGACAAACCCATAGCTAACACCATGATCAATGGTGAAAAGTTGAAACTTTTCCTCTACCATCAGGAACAAGACAAGGATGCCCACAGACACCACTTCTCAGGGTAATTAGGCAAAAGAAAGAAATAAAAGGCATCCAAATAGGAAAGGAAGAAGTGAAACTGTCTCTACTGACGGCATGATCTTGCTATATATAGAAAACCCTACAAACTTCACTAAAAAAAGGTTAGAACTCAACACAAAGAAGGGAACAATAGACACTGGGGGACTCCAAAGGTGGGAGGGAAGGATGGTGGGAGCAAGGGTTGAAAAACTACCTATCGATTACTATGCTCACTGCTTGGGTGGTGGGATCATTAGAAGCCCAAACCTCAGCACCATGCAATATACCTGTTTAAGAAACCTGTACATCTACCCTCCTGACTCTAAAATGAAACATACAATATTTAAAAAACAAAAACAAATAAATAAAATTTGAAAACTGTTAGAACTGAACTGATAGGTGAAATCAGTAAAGTTGTAGGATACAAAATCAACAGATAGAGCCTTGAACACAGCAACATCCAGCTGTCTGACACGAAAGTCTCAGGGGCAAGAAAACCTCTATATGAACTCAGAAACAATGAGCTAAGTTGTGTTTATGTCTGAAAGGATGTTAAGAACTTCATTCATGTTACATCAGAGCCAACAGAAAGAACCAACAGGAAACCTGTACCCAACAAACAGAAATGACAAGATGAAGGGAAAGCAGAGGTAAGGGCTTACCTTAGAAAGGGCAAGTGATTAGCTCAATATGCAATACAATGTTTGCTCCTGAGCCAAAAATTTGTACAATAATTTGGACATTATTTGCACAACCAGAAAAATCAGCCACTCATTAGGAAAATGTGTTTCTGTAGAAGTCTTAGGACTCAGCTATCTATAATAACATGAAAAGACAATATTTTCATCCAAAATGAGTATTTTTGTTTGTCTTGGCTTGTTATTCTAACGTCAACAGCCTCTAAATAAACTGTTGAAGTACATGATATAACCACCTCTTTCTCCATCTTTCCCATTGCTCCCATAGGGTTTCAGTTGTGCAATTTCACCATTAGCAAAGCTTTTTGCTGAAATCTGGCTTTTCAAAGGGAGAGTATCCAGAAACAGAAGATGCTGATCTGGGAGGCTCTTCCTAATAGAACTGCTGCTTCAGTTTAACTTGAAAAAGCCCACACCCAGTTCCTAATGACAAACATCTGAACACCGGGTCTTCCCCTGAGCAAGACCATGCTATGCCTCCTGCTCGCTCTGTTCTATAAGCAACCCACAGATTGCTCCCTGTGAAGAGGAGCCTGCAAGGGGAGCAGCATTCCACCAGACCCTGATTTAGCAAGATATTTCCATATCATTCCCCCAACCAGCTGGAAGTCCTCCACTGCTCTTGTGTAAAAATCTAACTCATCTCGCTGAATTTCCTGATTTAAAAGTCTAATTCATTTCACCAAAAGTGTGACAGAAGGAAACCAAGTACACCATCTCTCTCTTACCAAACCAAAGCTATTGCATGTGCATTCTGGGGGGAAAACATGGTCCAAATATGTTATGGAGGGGGTGCCAGCCCAGTGTCATCCTCTTACTATTGCCATAGGATCTTGGCTGATGGCATCAGAGGAAGAACAAGTTTATCGATTACTTTCAACCATTAAGCTCACTCCTCCATGAAAAATATGTCACAAGCCCAATGTCTCTTATTAAAATAAGCACTGCAAAATATAAAGGAGTCACAGTTTTAAAATGGGACACACGTTCTCTAAGCGGTGAACCACGTTAGAGGTGCACTGTTTACAATGTATAAAGTCCCCTGGAGCCAGGGTTAGGAAGCGCATCTGTTCTTTGATGTTCTGGGATGAAGGAGAAAGGAAAATGTGCTGCCAGAAGTGAGTGGGAAGGAGCCCATGAGATAAAGGAAGTAAATCCATTTGCTGATTGCAATAATAATGGTAATACACGAAGCTATACATACATACATACATACATACATACATACATACATACATGCAAACTTTCACATTTTTTAAAAAAAAGAACTTAAGGCTTCCACTCATGTAATCAGCCCTTATGAACTCTCCTGATTAGCTGCAAGGAAAATCTTCCTTTCTCCTCTTTCTTGCACCATCCTGGGCTCCCTTTTGACTTTTTTTTTTTTTTTTAACTTATAAACGAACAGCTCATATTCTGAAGTTTGTAGTCCCCTCCCGCCCCCTCTCTCTCTATACGGCTCATTTACATTGGCAGCTGTCGTGCTGCTGGGCATCCTCAAACCCACAAGTTTCCCTTTAATGTTTGAGGAGACAAACATGATCATGCACTAGGCATCACTGTGCCACTCAAAATGCTTTTTTGTTTTTTTTATTGCATCTGAGAGAAATCTCAAGGTTGCAAACCTGGAGTCAGAATTGTCTCCATGTGTCTCAGTGGGAAGAGTATCGTGTGAAGGAACAAGTTGATTCTACTAATCAAAAGGAATTTTTTTTGATATCAGGTCATCCTCCGAATGAATTTATATTACCGAGTGGAGGGTCACATGAAGAAAATGGTCAAACAGCACCACCTAGAGCAAGAGCTGAGAAGTGCAGCGGAGCCGGGCTGTGTCAGGAAAGAAAAGCAAGCTGGGGCCTGGCTCAGCGCTCTCCCCTCTGCTCCTGTTTGCATGGAAAGATTAGGATGACAGTGGCAGGAAGCCTGTGCACCTAGTATGCATCACTTGAAGGGAACACACAGATTCCAGTAAACAGTTGGAAGGAAATGTTAATACCAGGCTCTGCTAAACAATATCAAATGAGTCCTAGATGAGGCAAGCGACTTTCATCAAAGTTTCCTGATACCTGAAAAGACAGCCCAGGGGATCCTGCGCTACATGTGGTGTATGTAAATTAAGCGGGTTTTTTTCCCCTTTGTAATCAAGGCTCATACACAAACAAAATCACACTTTAGAAATGGCCTATTTCAACTTGTAACTAGCTTGCTTTCAGGGGCTCCAGGTCAAAATGAAATAGAGCACAAAGACGCTTTCTCCTTAGGGATCATACACAAATTCACTCTGTCCGTTTCTTTCCCACATGGAGCAACAAAGCCGTCAGACCTCTCCATCCACCCATCGGGTCCTTCCTGATTAAAGTGAGATAAATCACAGCCCTCTCTCTCCAGATGGCAGGCGACAAGAGGGGGATGCTTGCCTCAAGAAGTCCTCCCCATCCCTCTGCATTCATGCAAGCCCGAGCGGAGAGATGCAAGAAATTACGGATGCATTTTAATTCCCCAGACCCTGCAATTAAAAATGGAAATTTTTTGGCCACGCCTGTTGGCTCACGCCTGTAATCCCAGCACTTTCAGAGGCCGAGGTCGGCAGATCACCTGGGGTCAGGAGTTTGAGACCAGCCTGGCCAACATGGTGAAACCCTGTCTCTACTAAAAATACAAAAATTAGCTAGGAATGGTGGTGGGCGCCTGTAGTCCCAGCTACTCGGGAGGATGAGGCAGGAGAATCACTTGAACCCGGGAGGCAAAGTTTGCAGTGAGCCAAGATCGCACCACTGCACTCCACTCTGGGTGACAAAGCAAGACTTCATCTCAAAAAATGTTTTTAAAAAATGGAAGTGTTGTTCTTTCATTTGTAAATGTGTTTTGGTAAAAGAGGGGCAGTTTAAGCAACCCTTTCTATTGTCTACATTGTTAAAATTCATCCGACATGGACTCTTGACTCTGTTTTGCCTGGGCAGACCCAATTCAAGCATTTACAACAGCTATAACCTCCTCAAATCAAAAAGAGGAATCAGCATTATTGCTAAGTTCAAATAAGGTCTTGTTTTATTTCATTTTTATTTTTGAATGCAGCCATTCCTCCATGTGCTGTCATCAGGTAAGATTGCCAGTCCTGATTAGGTAAAGGTATTATTACAAAATGCAATTCTTAAAAATTCAGTGTCTAACTACACTTTTAATAAGCCTTTCCCCCTCCCCTATGTATTCTCCCTTAGACACCCCTTCTCAAATTTAAAATCACAGAAACTAAAATATGATGCCTAAAGAGAGCCTAGCGACTGCCCAGTCCTCTAATTTGATGAGTGGGAGTACTGAAGCCCAGAGGAGGTCAAGTAATTTGTTCCCAATGTCTTAGATAAGAAGAAAATGACCAGCTGGGAAATCCCACTCATGTCAAGGCAGAGGCACAGGGCCACAGACTGTGGTTGAATTGTGCCACACTCCTACATCCTTCTTTAGGAATCACAGAACATTCCTGTGTTGAGTCGGAGTCACTGACTTCCTTTTCAGGCTGATTGAGTTCTGTCCTTACGGGCTGCGGCAAGAAGTTTTGGTATTATGCTACACCAAGACCATTTATCTAGTTCAAGAAATGCACAGTCCTTAGAGCCCAGCAACTTTCCCCATGTCCAGTAAATGTAGCTTCTCCATTAGAAGCTGTCAGAATGGAGCCATCTGGCTCATCTTGATTTTGATTTGTGCAAGAATGAATGGTTGTGCTAAGACAGCTTTCCTAGCTGATAGAGAGCGAAACTTTTTTCTCATAATCTATAAAAAAATTAAATTAGAACTTTTTTCTCATAATCTGTGAAAAAATATTAAATTAAATCTGGCTCGTCTTGATTTTGATTTGTGCAAGAATGAATGGTTGTGCTAAGACAGCTTTCCTAGCTGATAGTGAGCAAAACTTTTTTCTCATAATCTATAAAAAATATTAAATTAGAAGCATAGAGTTTATTTCGTGACTTTTATCTTCCTGCAATTTTCTTGTGGGCATAAATGATTTGTTTTTATCCTGCCTGCCCCCCAATCCCTTTTCCAAGAGACTAAAAGAGTATCTAGTGCAAAGTGGAGACTCAAATATTTTTTAATAAACAGTGATCCCAGCCACCCAGTGCATGTTGCCAAATGCCAACCCCATAAATAATCAAACACATCATCTCATTCAGCCAATCAAAATCAAGTGCTACCTATTTTTTTTAAGTTTTCATAGCCCTTGGGCATCTGCTTTCTCAGCATTTCCCAAACTTGAGTCATTCTCATCCTGCCTTCCTAATTTTGATCTGTCAATTACCTCTACTATTATTTATTTCATATATTTTTAAATAGACCCACTTTTGAAACTTAAATACACGCCTTTTAAAAGGAAGCTTTCTTACTACTATACATCAAAAGCCATTATTACTTGTTCTAAGTACTCATAACAAGATGGTCACAACTATTAAAATTTACTAATGTGCATCCACATACTCTCTAAATTCATGGAGCATCTGCACACACTTTAAGAAACAATTCTGCATTACTCACTCAATTTTCTTGACATCCTTCTGAGGCAGGACAAACCTTGGGCCCAAAGAATTGAGGTAGGAGTCCAAGCAAGTTGCCAGCCACATAAAGGCAAACCTTGGCTCGGAAGTCAGGACTACCAGCCCCTAGGTTATGGTTCATGCTCTTTCCTCTGCTCTCCAGAACCTCCTATCTCCAAGTGTAGTTAGCAGCCCAGATGCAGCAGCATCCTCTAGAGACTTGTTAAAAATGCAGAAGCTCAGGCTCCACCCCAGGCCTATGCAGACTGAATCTACATTTTAACAAGGTCCAGGTAATTCACGGGCACATTAAGTTTGAAAAGGCCTGGTCTAGATCAGCGGTTCTCTAACTTAGCAGCACATTAGAACCATCTGTAGAGACTTTAAAAATACCAGTGCCTGGGCTTCACCTCCCAGAGAATCTGACTTAAGTGTCTGGGGTTTTCCCTGAGTCTAGGTATTTTTAAAAACTCCTCAGCTTATACAAAGCTGGCAGGGCCGTGCACAGTGGCTCATGCCTATAATCCCAGCAGTTCGTGAGGCCAAAGTGGGCAGATTGCTTGAGTCCAGGAGTTTGAGATTAGCCTGGGCTAAAACCCCATCCCTACAAAAAAAAAAAAAATACAAAAAGTAGTTGGGCATGGTGGTGGCACATACCTGTAGTCCCGGCTACTCAGGAGGCTGAGTCCTCACTTCAACCCAGGAGGTCACAGTCTGGTCAACAGAGCAAGACCCTGTATCAAAACAAACAAACAAGCAAACAAAAAATGCTAGCAGCTTACCAGCTAGGGAGGCCTGTAGAGGCAAGTTTTCCAAATGGGGCTACATTAGTTGTTCCAAAACTTTAGCTGCATCAAAACCACCTGGATGGCTTGTTCAGCTACAGAGGGTCTGGCCATGCCCCTAGATTTTCCAGCTGAGGGTCTGGAATGAGGCCCGATGATTTGCATTTCTAACAATCTCCAGGTGATGCTGATGTTGTGGGTCCAGGGACCACATTTTGAGAATCTATGCTAAATGAATCGGAGAAGACCAAAGCTCAAACTTATTCCAAGAACTTTTCAAGGCCCACCTGCAAGTTGTAGTGGAAGTAAGCATCTAAGGGTGCAAAAAAGTTTCACTGTAGACTAAGGCCTTTTACCTGAGCTCTCAAATGTTCACATTTCTCTTATCAACCTAAATAACAAACAGAGAGAGGCTCTCCACAAGAAAAAGATATTCGTTTGGAAACAGAGCCTTGCAATAGAAACAGGCAAGCCAGAGTAAACTATATGCATATTCACGGAGGTAAAGGAAGACAAAAGAAAAAATGAGGAAGATTATATGATCATTTGGAAATGATTATCCTTGGCTACAAAGATCAATAACAAATGTGATGCCAGGCCCAGGTTGGACAGGCAGTTGTTGGGCCAATATCCTTCAGAAGCATTGCTGTGTGCAAAGTTGCAATGGGCTTTGTGCAAGATTGTGTTTTTTGCAGTCTTCTGTGATAAGTTTTTGTTATCAGGCATACAAGCCCAAGAATCCTTTTTTGCATGGCCTTCCCTGGCTCTATTTGTCAGGGTTTTGGTTAGGGGAGGGGTATTTTTAACACTCTCAATGTAAAAAATGCCATAAGGTAGGTACCCCAATTGCTTGTTTCATCTTCATAAAATAACTTTTCCACCCGAACAAAGTCTACACATAAATTGTAAAAATACCCTGGCATGCCATCCCTGGAAAAGTCTGGAGTCATTCTCGGGGTTCCCACCCAGGTGGGCAAGCGTAGCCACCACAGATAAACACAAAGTAGGGGTCCCCGCTGGGGTTCAGCGGCAGGCAGTGGCCCTGGTTCTGATATTTGGCTGAAAACACAGCTCCTCTTTGTCACCCTCAGGACATTTCAGCTATTTCCTAGATAATAATCTCACTTCACCCTGCACAAAACAGGCACATGATCATGTCACTCTGACCTGGTTTGAGTCCAAGGAGAATTTTGTTTTTAAAATAATTTAGGTTAGTAGTTAAAATATGAACTTTGGGCCAGGAGTGGTGGCCCATGCCTATAATCCCAGCACTTCATGAGGCCAAAGTGGGCAGATTGCTTGAGTCCAGGAGTTTGAGACTAGCCTGGGCTAAAACCCCATCCCTACAAAAAAAAATTCAAAAAGTAGTTGGGCATGGTGGTGGCACATACCTGTAGTCCCGGCTACTCAGGAGGCTGAGTCCTCACTTCAACCCAGGAGGTCACGGTCTGGTCAACAGAGCAAGACCCTGTATCAAAACAAAGAAACAAGCAAACAAAAAATGCTAGCAGCTTACCAGCTAGGGAGGCCTGTAGAGGCAAGTTTTCCAAATGGGGCTACATTAGTTGTTCCAAAACTTTAGCTGCATCAAAACCACCTGGATGGCTTGTTCAGCTACAGAGGGTCTGGCCATGCCCCTAGAGTTTCCAGCTGAGGGTCTGGAATGAGGCCCGATGATTTGCATTTCTAACAATCTCCAGGTGATGCTGATGCTGTGGGTCCAGGCACCACATTTTGAGAATCTATGCTAAATGAATCGGAGAAGACCAAAGCTCAAACTTATTCCAAGAACTTTTCAAGGCCCACCTGCAAGTTGTAGTGGAAGTAAGCATCTAAGGGTGCAAAAAAGTTTCACTGTAGACTAAGGCCTTTTACCTGAGCTCTCAAATGTTCACATTTCTCTTATCAACCTAAATAACAAACAGAGAGAGGCTCTCCACAAGAAAAAGATATTCGTTTGGAAACAGAGCCTTGCAATAGAAACAGGCAAGCCAGAGTAAACTATATGCATATTCACGGAGGTAAAGGAAGACAAAAGAAAAAATGAGGAAGATTATATGATCATTTGGAAATGACTATCCTTGGCTACAAAGATCAATAACAAAGGTGATGCCAGGCACAGGTTGGACAGGCAGTTGTTGGGCAAATATCCTTCAAAAGCATTGTTGTGTGCAAAGTTGCAATGGGCTTTGTGCAAGATTGTGTTTTTTGCAGTCTTCTGTGATAAGTTTTTGTTATCAGGCATACAAGCCTAAGAATCCCTTATTGCATGGCCTTTCCTGGCTCTATAAGTCAGGGTTTTGGTTAGGGTAGGGGTATTTTTAACACTCTAAATGTAAAAAATGACATAAGGTAGGTACCCCAATGACTTGTTTGGTCTTCATAAAATAATTTTTCATAAAATCTCTGTAAACGTGGAAATATCTACACCGCTATCTCTGTAAATGTGTAAACATTTACAACGCTATCTGAATAAATATGGAACTATTTACACCGCCGTCTCTATAAACATGCAAATATCTACACCGCTATGTCTATAAACATGGAAATATCTACACCGCTATCTCTATAAACATGGAAATATCTACACCGCTATCTGTATAAACATGGAAATATCTACACCACTATCTGTAAAAACATGGAAATATCTTCACTGCCATCTGTATAAAGATGGAAATATCTACACCGCGAGCTTTATAAACACGGAAATATCTACACCGCTATCTGTATAAACATGGAAATACCAACACCGTTATCTGTATAAACATGGAAATATCTACACCACTATCTCTATAAACATGAAAATACTTACACCACCATCTCTATAAGCATGGAAATATTTACACCGCTATCCCTATAAACATAGAAATATCTACACCGCCATCCCTATAAACATGGAAATATCTACACCGCCATCTGCATAAACATGGAAATATCTACACAGACATCTGTATAAACATGGAAATATCTACACTGCCATCTGTATAAACTTGGAAATATCTACACTGACATCTGTAGAAAGATGGAAATGTCTACAAAGCTATCAGTATAAACATGGGAATTTCTACACTGCTACCTGTATAAACATGGAAATATCTACACCACTATCTGTATCAACATGGAAATAACTACACTGCAATCTGTACAAACATGGAAATATCTACAATGCTATCTCTGTAAACATGGAAATATCCACACAGCTATCTGTGTAAACTTGGAAATATCTACACCGCTATCTGTGTAAATTTGGCAATAACTACACCGCAATCTGTGCAAAGATGGAAATATCTACACCGTTATCTCTGTAAACATGGAAATATCTACACCGCTATCTGTATAAACATGGAAATATCTCCACTGCCATCTGTATAAATATGGAAATATCTACAGCGCCATCTGTATAAACATGGAAATATCTACACTGCCATCTGTACACACATGGAAATATCTACACAGCCATCTGTATAAACATGGAAATATCTACACCGCTATCTGTATAAACATGGAAATATCTACACCGCGATCTGTATAAACATGGAAATATCTACACCGCTATCTGTATAAATATGAAATATCTAAACCGCTATCTCTATAAAAGTGGAAATATCTACACTGCTGTCTGTAGAAACATGGAAATATCCTCACTGCTATCTCTATGAACATGGATATATCTACACCGCTATCTCTATAAACATGGAAATATCTACACCACCATCTGTATAAACATGGAAATATCTACAATGCCATCTGTATACACATGGAAATACCTACACGGCAATCTGTGTATAGATGGAAACATCAACACCACCATCTGTACAAACATGGAAATATCTACACTGCTATCTCTATAAACATAGAAATATCTACACAGCGGTCTGTATAAACATGGAAATATCTACACCGGTATCTGTATAAACATGGAAATATCTACAACACGATCTGTATAAACATGGAAATATATACACCGCTATCTGTATAAACATGGAAATATCTACAACGCCATCTGTATTAACATGGAAATATCTACACAGTCATCTGTGTAAACCTGGAAATATATACACTGTCATCTATATAAACATGGAAATATCTGCAGAGAACGATGTATAAACATGGAAATATCTACACCGCTATCTGTATAAACATGGAAATATCTACACCGCTATGTGTATTAACGTGGAAATATCTCCATTGCTATCTGTATAAACATGGACATATCTCCACCGCAATCTGTATAAACATGAAAATATCTACACCGCTATCTCTATAAACATGGAAATATCTACACCGCGGTCTGTATAAACATGGAAATATCTAAACCGCTATCTGTATAAACATGGAAATATCTACACCGCTATCTCTATAAACATGGAAATATCTACACCGTGATCTGTATAAACATGGAAATATTAACACCGCTATCTGTATAAACATGGAAATATCTACACCGCTATCTGTATAAATATGAAATATCTAAACCGCTATCTCTATAAAAGTGGAAATATCTACACTGCTGTCTGTATAAACATGGAAATATCCTCACTGCTATCTCTATGAACATGGATACATCTACACCGCTATCTCTATAAACATGGAAATATCTACACCACCATCTCTATAAACATGGAAATATCAACACCACCATCTGTATGAACATGGAAATATCTACACCGCTATCTGTATAAACATGGAAATATCTACACCGCGATCTGTATAAACATGGAAATGTCTACACCGCGATCTGTATAAACATGGAAATATCTAGACCGGTATCTGTATAAACATGGAAATATCTACACAGCCATCTCTATAAACACAGAAATATCTACACCGCCATCTGTATAAAAATGGAAATACCTACAAAGCCATCTGTATAAACATGGAAATAACTACACAGTCATGTGTAGGAAGATGGAAATATCTACACTGCCATCTGTATAAACATGGAAATGTCTACACCGACCTCTGAATAAATATGGAAATATCTGCATAGGCATCTCTATAAACATGGATATATCCGCACCGCTATCTGTATAAACATGGAAATACCTACACCGCTGTCTCTATAAACATTGAAATATGTACACCTCTATGTGTATAAACATGGTAATATCTCCACTGCTGTCTGTATAAACATGGAAATATCTCCACCTTTATCTGTATAAACATGGAAATATCTACAGCGCCATCTCTATAAGCATTGAAATATCTACACTGCCATCTGTAAAAACATGGAAATATCTACACAGTCATCCGAATAAACATGGAAATATCTAAACCACCATCTGTATAAACATGGAAATACCTACAAAACCATCTGTATACACATGGAAATATCTACACAGACATATGTATAAATATGGAAATATATACACGGACATCTGTATAAACATGGAAATATCTACACCGCGATCAGTATAAACATGGAAATATCTACACCGCTATCTGTATAAACATGGAAATATCTCCACTGCTATCTCTATAAACATAGAAATATCTACAGCGCCATCTGTATAAACATGGAAATACTTACAAAGTTATCTGTATAAACATGGAAATATCTACACGGCCATCTGTATAATCATGGAAATATCTACACAGCCATGTGTACATACATGGAATTATCTACAGCGCTCTCTATATAAACATGGAAATATCTACACCGCTATCTGTATAAACATGGAAAATCTACAACAATGCCTGTATAAACATGGAAATATCTACACTGCCATCTGTGGAAAGATGGAAATGTCTACACCGCGATCTGTATAAACTTGGAGATATCTACACCGCTACTTGTATAAACATGGAAATATCTACACCGCTATCTATGTAAACATGGAAACATCTACACCACGATCTGTATAAAAATAGAAATATCTACACTGCTATCTGTATAAACATGGAAATATCTACATGGCTAACTGTATAAACATGCAAATATCTAAACCGAGATCTGTATAAATATGGAAATATCTACACCGCTAACTCTATAAACATGGAAATGTCTATACCGCTATCTGTTTAAACATGGAAATATCTACAGGGCTAACTCTATAAAATGGAAATACCTAAACCGCCTTCTGTATAAACATGGAAATAACAACAAAATCATCTGTATAAACATGGAAATGTCTACAGCGCCAACTGTGAAAACATGGAAATGTCTACACCGCCATCTGTATAAACATGCTAATATCTCCACCGCTACCTGTATAAACATGAAATTATCTCCATGGCTATCTGTATAAACATGGAAATATCTACACCACGATCTGTATAAACTTGGAAATATCTCCACCGCTTTCTGTATAAACATAGAAACATCTACACCGCTATCTTCATAAACATGGAAATATCTACACCGTTTTCTGTATAAACATGCAAGTATCAACAACGCTATCTGTGTAAACATGGAAATATCTACACCGCTATCTGTGTAAACATTGAAATATCTACACTGCTATCTGTGTAAAGATGGAAACATCTACACTGCAATCTGTGCAAATGTGGAAATATCTACACCGCTATCTTTGTAAAGTAGGAAATATCTACTCCGCAATCTGCGCAAAGATGTAAATATCTACACCGCTATCTGTGTAAACATGGTAATATCTACACCACTCTCTGTATAAACATGGAAATATCTACACTGCTATCTGTATAAACATGGAAATATCTACACCACGATCTGTAAAAACGTGGAAATATCTACAACACAATCTGAATTAACATGGAAATATCTACACCGCTCACACTATAAAAATGGAAATATCTACACCGGTGTCTCTATAAGCATGGAAATATCTACACCTCTATCTGTATAAACAAGGAAATAACTCCACCGCTATCTGTATAAACATTGAAACATCTACATAGCTATATCTATAAACATGGAATTACCTACACCGCTATCTGTTTAAACATGGAAATGTCTACAATGCTATCTGTGTAAACATGGAAATATCTACACCGTTATCTGTGTAAACATGGAAATATCTGCACCACAATCTGTGAAAAGATGGAAATATATACAATGCTGTCTCAATAAACATGGAAATATCTGCACCGCTATCTGCATAAACATGGATATATCTACACCGCTATCTCTATAATCATGGAAATATCTACACCGCCATCTGTAGAAACATGGAAATATCTACACAGTCATCTCTATATACATGGAAATATCTACAACACCATCTCTATAGAAATGGAAATATCTACAACACCATCTCTATAATCATGGAAATATCCACACCGCTATGTGCATAAACATGGAAATACCAACACCACTATCTGCATAAACATGGAAATATCTACACCCCCATCTGTATAAACATGGAAATATCTACACTGCCACCTGTATACACATGGAAATATCTACACAGCCATCTGTATAAACATGGAAATATCTACACCACTATCTCTATAAACGTGGAAATACCCGCACCGCTATCTGTATAAACACGGAAATATCTACAACGCTATCTGTATATACTTGGAAATATCTACACCGCCATCATTATAAACATGAAAATACGTCCACTGCTATCTGTATGAACTTGAAAATAACTCCACCGCTATCTGTATAAACATGGAAATATCTACAGCGCTATCTGTATAAACATGGAAATATCCAGACCATTATCTGTATAAACATTCAAATGTCTACATTGCTATCTGTATAATTATGTAATATCTCCACCGCTATCTCTATAAACATGGAAATATCTACTCTGCTATCTGTATAAATATGGAAATATCTACACCGCTATCTCTATAAACATGGAAATGTCAACACCGCTATCTGTATATACATGGAAATATCTACATGGCTATCACTAAAAACATGGAAATATCTTCACCGTATACAGATCTACAACGCTATCTGTATGAACATGGAAATAGCTACACCACGATCTCTATAAACATGGATATGTCTACACCGCTATCTTTATAAACATGGAAATATCTACATTGCCATCTGTATAAACATGGAAATACCTACACTGCCATCTGTATACACATGGAAATATATACACAACCATCTGTGTAATCATGGAAATATCTACACAGTTACCTCTATAAACGTGGAGATACCTGCATCACTATCTCTATAAGCATGGAAATAACTACACTGCCATTTCCATAAACATGGAACTATGTACATCGCCATCTGTATAAACATGGAAATATCTACACTGCCATCTGTATAAAATGTAAATATCTACACCGCGAGCTGTGTAAACATGGAAATATCTACACCGCTATATATTTAAACTTGGAAATACCAACACCGCTATCTGTATAAACTTGGAAATGTCTACAACGCTATCTGTATAAACATGGAAATACCTACTCCGCTATCTCTATAAACATGGAAATACCTACACCGCTATCTCTGTAAACAAGGAAATATCTACACCGCTATCTCTATAAACATGGAAAGGTATACACCGCCATCTCTATAAAAATGAAAAATCTACACTGCCATCTACATAAAAAAGGAAGTATCTACACCGCAATCTCTATAAACATGGAAAAATCTACACCGTTATCTGTATAAACATGGAAATATCTACCCTGCCATCTGTATAAAGATTGAAATACCTACACCGCGAGCTGTATAAACATGGAAATATCAACAAAGCAATCTGTATAAACATGGAAATATCTACAATGCTATCTCTGTAAACATGGAAATATCTACACAGCTATCTGTGTAAACTTGGAAATATCTACACCGCTATCTGTGTAAATTTGGCAATACTTACACCGCAATCTGTGCAAATATGGAAATATCTACACCGCTATCTCTGTAAACATGGAAATATTTACACCGATATCTGTATAAACATGGAAATTTCTACACCGTTATCTGTATATATATGGAAATATCTACACCGCTATCTCTATAAACATGGAAATATCTACACCACCATCTGTATAAACATGGAAATATCTACAATGCCATCTGTATACACATAGAAATACCTACACGGCAATCTGTGTATAGATGGAAACATCAACACCACCATCTGTACAAACATGGAAATATCTACACTGCTATCTCTATAAACATAGAAATATCTACACAGCGGTCTGTATAAACATGGAAATATCTACACCGGTATCTGTATAAACATGGAAATATCTACAACACGATCTGTATAAACATGGAAATATATACAGGGCTATCTGTATAAACATGGAAATATCTACAACGCCATCTGTATTAACATGGAAATATCTACACAGTCATCTGTGTAAACCTGGAAATATATACACTGTCATCTATATAAACATGGAAATATCTGCAGAGAACGATGTATAAACATGGAAATATCTACACCGCTATCTGTATAAACATGGACATATCTACACCGCTATGTGTATTAACGTGGAAATATCTCCATTGCTATCTGTATAAACATGGACATATCTCCACCGCAATCTGTATAAACATGAAAATATCTACACCGCTATCTCTATAAACATGGAAATATCTACACCGCGGTCTGTATAAACATGGAAATATCTAAACCGCTATCTGTATAAACATGGAAATATCTACACCGCTATCTCTATAAACATGGAAATATCTACACCGTGATCTGTATAAACATGGAAATATTAACACCGCTATCTGTATAAACATGGAAATATCTACACCGCTATCTGTATAAATATGAAATATCTAAACCGCTATCTCTATAAAAGTGGAAATATCTACACTGCTGTCTGTATAAACATGGAAATATCCTCACTGCTATCTCTATGAACATGGATACATCTACACCGCTATCTCTATAAACATGGAAATATCTACACCACCATCTCTATAAACATGGAAATATCAACACCACCATCTGTATGAACATGGAAATATCTACACCGCTATCTGTATAAACATGGATATATCTACACCGCGATCTGTATAAACATGGAAATGTCTACACCGCGATCTGTATAAACATGGAAATATCTAGACCGGTATCTGTATAAACATGGAAATATCTACACAGCCATCTCTATAAACACAGAAATATCTACACCGCCATCTGTATAAAAATGGAAATACCTACAAAGCCATCTGTTAAAACATGGAAATAACTACACAGTCATGTGTAGGAAGATGGAAATATCTACACTGCCATCTGTATAAACATGGAAATGTCTACACCGACCTCTGAATAAATATGGAAATATCTGCATAGGCATCTCTATAAACATGGAAATATCCGCACCGCTATCTGTATAAACATGGAAATACCTACACCGCTGTCTCTATAAACATTGAAATATGTACACCTCTATGTGTATAAACATGGTAATATCTCCACTGCTGTCTGTATAAACATGGAAATATCTCCACCTTTATCTGTATAAACATGGAAATATCTACAGCGCCATCTCTATAAGCATTGAAATATCTACACTGCCATCTGTAAAAACATGGAAATATCTACACAGTCATCCGAATAAACATGGAAATATCTAAACCACCATCTGTATAAACATGGAAATACCTACAAAACCATCTGTATACACATGGAAATATCTACACAGACATATGTATACACATGGATATATCTACACAGCCATCAGTATAAACATGGAAATATCTACACCGCTATCTCTATAAACATGGAAATTCCTACACCGCTATCTGTATAAACATGGAAATATCTACACCGCTATATGAATAAACATGGAAATACCTACACCGCTATCTCTACAAACTTGGAAATATCTACACCGCTATCTGTATAAACATGGAAATATCTACACCGCCATCTGTGTAAACATGGAAATACCTCCACCGTGATCTGTATAAACATGGAAATATCTACACTGCTCTCTGTATAAACATGGAAATATCTACACCGTTATCTGTATAAACATGCAAATATCTACACCACTGTCTGTATAAACATGGGAATATCTACATCGCCATCTGTATAAACATGGAAATATCTATACTTCCATCTGTAACAAGATGTAAATATCTACACCGCGAGCTGTATAAACAAGGAAGTATCTACACCGCTATCTGTATAAACCTGAAAATACCAACACCGCTACCTGTATAAACATGGAAATATCTACACCGCTATCAGTATAAACATGGAAATATCTACACCGCTATCTCTATAAACATGAAAATATCAGCACCGCTATCTCTACAAACTTGGAAATATATACTCTGCCATCTCTATAAACATGGAAATACCTACACAACCATCTACATAAAGAAGGAAATATCTACACTGCCATCTATATGAACATGGAAATATCTACACCGCTACCTCTATAAACATGGCAATATCTACAACACCATCTGTAAAAACATGGATATATCTACACAGTCATCTATATAAACATTTAAATATCTACACCACCATCTCTATAAACATGGAAATATCTACACTGCCATCTGTATTCACATGGAAATATCTACACAGACATCTCTATAAACATGTAAATAAATACACCGCTATCTCTATAAACATGGAAATAACTACAGAGCTATCTCTATAAACATGGAAATATCTACACCGCTATCTCTATAAACATGGAAATACCTACACTGCCATCTCTATAATCATGAAAATATCTACACTGCCATCTCCATAATCATGGTACTATCTACACTGCCATCTGTATAAAAATGCAAATATCTACACCGCCATCTGTATTAACATGGAAATATCTACACAGTCATCTGTATAAAGATGGAAATATCTACGCTGCCATCCGTATAATCACGGAAATATCTACACAGCCATCTGTAAAAACTTGGAAATAGATACACAGCCATCTGTATAAACATGGAAATATCTACACCACTCTCTGTATAAACGTGGGAATATCTACACCGCTATCTGTATAAATATGGAAATATCTACACCGCTATCTTTATACACATGGAAATATCATCAATTCTATCTGTATAAACAAGGAAATATCTACACCGCTATCTCTATATACATGGAAATGTCTACACCGCTGTCTGTAAAAACATGGAAATATCTAAACAGTCATCCGTGTAAACATGGAAATATTTACACCACCATCTGTATAAACATGGAAATATCTACACTGCCATCTGTATACACCTGGAAATATCTACACAGCCATCTGTATAAACATGGAAATATATACAACGCTATCTCTAAAAACATGGAAATACCTACACCGCTATCTCTATAAACATGGAAATACCTACACTGCCATCTCTATAAACATGAAAATATCTACACCGCCATCCCAATAAACATGGAAATATCTACACCGCCATCTGTATAAACATGGAAATATCTACACCGCCATCTGTAGAAACATGGAAATATCTATACCGCCATCTATATAAACATGGAAATAACTATACCTCGAGCAGTAGAAACATGGAAATATCTACACCGCTATCTGAGTAAACATGGAAATACCAACACCGCTATCTGTATAATCATGGAAATATCTATACCGCTATCTGTGTAAACATGGATATGTCTACACCGTGATCTGTATAAACAGGGAAATATCTGCACCGCTCTCTGTATAAACATTGAAATATCTACACCACAAACTCTAGAAACATGGAAATATCTACACGGCCATCTGTAAAAACATGGAAATATCTACACAGTCATCTGTATGAACATGGAAATATCTACACCTCCGTGAGTATAAACTTAGAAATATCTACACTGCCATCTGAATACGCATGGAAATATCTACACAGCCATCAGTATAAACATGGAAATATCTACACCGCTATCTCTATAAACATGAAAATTCCTAAACCGCTATCTGTATAAACATGGAAATATCTACGCCGCCATCTGTATAAACATGGAAATACCAACACCACTATCTGTATAAACTTGGAAATATCTACAATGATATCTGTATAAACTTGGAAATATCTACACTGCCATCTCTATAAACACTTAAATATCTCCACCGCGATCTGTATAAACGTGGAAATATCTACACCGCTATCTGTATAAAAATGGATACATGTACAGCGTTATCTGTATAAACTTGCAAATATCTACACCGCTATCTGTATAAACATGGAAGTATCTACATCGCCATCTGTATAAACATGGAAATATCTACACTTCAATCTGTGTAAATATGTAAATATCTACACTGCGACCTGTATAAATAAGGAAGAATCTACACCGCTATCTGTATAAACATGAAAATCCCAACACTGCTACCTGTATAAACATGGAAATATCTACACCGCTATCTGTATAAACATGGAAATATCTACATCGCTATCTCTATAAACATGGAAATACCTACAGCGCTCTCTCAATAAACATGGAAATATCTACACCACTGTCTGTATAAACGTGGGAATATCTACACCGCTATCTGTATAAATATGGAAATATATACACTGCAATCTTTATACACATGGAAATATCAACAATTCTATCTGTATAAACATGGAAATATCTACACCGCTATCTCTATGTACATGGAAATGTCTACAACGTCATCTGTAAAAACATGAAAATATCTTCACAGTCATCTTTATAAACATGGAAATATTTACACCACCATCTCTATAAACATGGAAATATCTACACTGCCATCTGTACACACATGGAAATATCTTTACAGTCATCTGTATAAACATGGAAATATACACCGCTATCTTTAAAAACATGGAAATACCTACACCGCTATCTCTATAAACATGCGAATATGTACACCGCCATCCCATTAAACATGGAACTATCTACACCGCCATCTGTATAAACATGGAAATATCTACACCGCCATCTGTATAAACATGGAAATATCTACACCACCATCAATATAAACATGGAAATACACATACCGCGAGCTGTAGAAGCATGGAAATAACTACAATGCTATCTATGTAAACATGGAAATACCAACACCGCTATCTGTATAATCATGGAAATATCTATAGCGCTATCTGTATAAACATGGAAATATCTACACCGCGATCTGTATAAACAGGGAAATATCTGCACCGCTATCTGTATAAACATGGAAATATCTACACCGCTTTCTGTATAATCATGGAAATATCTACACCACTAACTGTATAACCATGGAAATACCTGCACCGCCATCTGTAAAAACATGCAAATATCTACACAGTCATCTGCATAAACATGGAAATATCTACACCTCCGTGATTATAAGCATGGAAACATCAACACCGCCATCTCTATAAACATGAAAATATCTACAACGCCATTTCCAGAAACATGGAACTATCTACACCGCCATCTGTATAAACATGGAAATATCTACACCACTATCTGAATAAACATGGAATTATCTAAAATGCCATCTCTATAAAGATGGAAATATCTGCAACGCGAGCTGTATAAACAGGGAAATATCTACTCCGCTATCTGTATAATCATCGAAATACCAGCACCGCTATCTGTATAAACATGGAAATATATACACCAATATCTGTATAAACATGGAAATATCTACAACGCTATCTGACCAAACATGGAAATATTTACAAAGCTATCTGTGCAAAACTTGGAATTATATACACAGCTATCTGTGCAAAGATGGAAATATCCACACCGCAATCTGTGCAAAGATGGAAATATCTACATTGCTATCTCTGTAAACATGGAAATATCTACACCACCATCTGTTTAAACATGTAAATATCTACACCGCTATCTGTATAAACATGGAAATATCTACACCGCTATCTGTATAAACAAGGAAATATCTACACCACCATCTGTATAAACATGGAAATGTCTACACCGCTATCTGTATAAACATGGACATATCTACACCGCTATCTGTATAAATATGGAAATATCTACACCGCTATCTCTATAAACATGGAAATATCTACACCGCTATCTTTATAAACATGGAAATATCTTCACTGTTATCTCTATAAACATGGAAATATCTACACCGCCATCTGTATAAACATGAAAATATCTACAGAGTCACCTGTATAAACATAGAAATATCTACACCACCATCTCTATAAACATGGAAATATCTACACTGCCATCTGTATACACATGGAAATATCTACACAGCCATCTGTATAAACATGGAAATATATACACCGCCATCTCTATAAACAGAAATATCTACACCGCCATCTCCAGAAACATGGAACTATCTACACCGCCATCTGTATTAACATGGAAATAACCACACCACTATCTGTATAAACATGGAAATATGTACAATGCCATCAGTAAAAAGATGGAAATATCAACAATGGGAGCTGAATAAACATGGAAAAATCTACACCGCTATCTGTATAAACATGGAAATGTCTACAACACTATCTCTATAAACATGGAAATACCTTCACCGCCATCTGTATAAACATAGAGATATATACGCCGCTATCTGTATAAACTTGGAAATATCTACACCGCTATCTGTATAAACATGGAAATATCTACACCGCTACCTGTATTAATATGGAAATATCTACACCGCTATCTCTGAAAACATGGAAATGTCTACACCGCTGTCTGTATAAACATAAAAATATCTACACCACTATGTGTATAAACCTGAAAATATCTACATCCGACATCTGTATAAACATCGAAATACCTACACAGTCATCTGTATAAACATGGAAATATCTTCACCACAACCTGTATTGACATGGAAATATCTTCACTGCCATCTGTACAAACATGGAAATATCTACACAGCCATGTCTATAAACATGGAAATAACTTCACCGGTATCTGTATAAACATGTAAATACCTACACCGCTATCTGTATGAACATGGAACTATCTAAACCGCTATCCCTATAAACATGGAAATATGAACACCGCTATCTGCATAAATATGGAAATATCTACACCACTATCTGTATAAACATGGAAATACCTACACCGCTGTCACTATAAACATGGAAATACCTACACCACTATCTCTATAAACATGGAAATATCCACACCGCCATTCTGTAAATTTGGAAATATCGACACCGCTGTCTGCAAAAACATGGAAATATCTACAAAGCCATCTGCATAAACATGGAAATATCTACACTGCCTTCTGTATAAACATGGAAATATCCTCAAAGCCATCTCTATAAACATGGAAATATCTACACCGCTATCCCTATTAACATGGAAATATCGACACCGATATCTGTATAAACATGGAAATATCTACACCGCCATCTGTAAAAATATGGAAATATCTACACAGTAATCTGTATAAACATGGAAATATCTACACCTACATCTGTATAAACATGGAAATATCTACACGGCCATCTGAATACACAAGGAAAGGACTACACAGTCATCTGTATAAACATGGAAATATCTACACCGCTATCACTATAAACATGGAAAACCTATAGCGCTATCTGCATAAACATGGAAATATCTACACCGCTATCTGCATAAAGATGGAAATACCTACACTGACATCTCTATAAAGATGGAAATACCTACACCGCGAGCTGTATAAACATGGAAATATCTACAACGCTATCTGTATAAACTTGGACATACCAACACCACTATCTCTATAAACGTGGAAATATCTACACCGCTATCTGTATAAATATGGAAATATTTATACAGCTATCTCTATAAACATGGAAATACCTACACCGCCATCTATATGAACATGGAAATATCTACACCGCTATCTCTATAAGCATGAAAATGTCTTCACCGCTATCTGTATAAACATGGAATTATCTACATGGCCATCTCTATATACATGGAAATATCTACGCCGCCATCTGTATAAAAATGAAAATATTTGCACCGCCATCTGTATAAACATAGAAATATCTACACTGCCATCTGTATAAACATGGAAATACCTACACAGTTATCTCTATAAACATGGAAACATCTACACCACTATCTGTGTAAACATGGAAATATCTACACCGAAATCTGTGTAAAAAAGGAAATATCTACACCGCTATCTTTGTAAAGATGGAAATATCTACATCGCAATCTGTGCAAAGATGGAAATAACTAAACCACTATCTGTGTAAACATGGTAATATCTACACCGCTGTCTCTATAAACATGGAAATATCCACAACGCTATCTGTATATACATGGAAATGTCTACACCGCCATCTGTAAAAGCATGGAAATATCTGTACCGCAATCTGTATAAACATGGAAATACCTACACAATCATCTGTATAAACATGGTGACATCTACACAGCTATCTGTATAGTCATGGAAATATCTACACCGATATCTGTGTAAACATGGAAATGTCTACACAGCTATCTGTGTAAACATCGAAATACCTACACCGCTATTTGTGTAAAGATGGAAATATCTGCACTTCAATCTGTGCAAACATGGAAATATTTACACCGCTATCTCTATTATCATGGAAATATCAGCACCGATATCTGTATAAACCTGGAAATATCTACACAGTCATCTGTATATACTTGGAAATATCTACACCACCATCTCTATAAACATGGAAATATCTACACTGCCATCTGTATACACATGGAAATATCTACACAGCCATCTGTATAAACATGGAAATATATACACCGCCATCTCTATAAACATAGAAATATCTACACCGCCATCTCCAGAAACATGGAACTATCTACACCGCCATCTGTATTAACATGGAAATAACCACCCCACAATCTGTATAAACTTGGAAATATGGACACTGCCATCAGTAAAAAGATGGAAATATCAACAACGGGAGCTGAATAAACATGGAAATATCTACACCGCTATCTGTATAAACATGGAAATGTCTACAACACTATCTCTATAAACATGGAAATATCTTCACCGCTATCTGTATAAACATGGAAATATCTACACCGCTACCTGTATTAATATGGAAATATCTACACCGTTATCTCTGAAAACATGGAAATGTCTACACCGCTGTCTGTATAATCATAAAAATATCTACACCACTATGTGTATAAACCTGAAAATATCTACATCCGACATCTGTATAAACATCGAAATACCTACACAGTCATCTGTATAAACATGGAAATATCTTCACCACAACCTGTATTAACATGGAAATATCCTCACTGCCATTTGTACAAATATGGAAATATCTACACAGCTATGTCTATAAACACGGAAATAACTTCACAGGTATCTGTATAAACATGTAAATACCTACACCGCTATCTGTATGAACATGGAAATATCTAAACCGCTATCCCTATAAACATGGAAATATGAACACCGCTATCCGCATAAATATGGAAATATCTACACCACTATCTGTATAAACATGGAAATACCTACACCGCTATCACTATAAACATGGAAATACCTACACCACTATCTTTATAAACATGGAAATATCCACACGGCTATTTTGTAAATTTGGAAATATCGACACCGCCGTCTGCAAAAACATGGAAATATCTACACCGCCATCTGCATAAACATGGAAATATCTACACTGACATCTGTAAAAACATGGAAATATCTACACCGCTATCTGTAAAACCTGGAAATATATACACTGCTATCTGTGTAAACTTGGAAGTATCTACACCGCTATCTGTATAAACGTGGAAATATCTACTTCGATATCTCTATAAACGTGGAAATATCTACACCGCTATCTCTATAAACATGGAAATATCTACACCGCTATCTTTATCAACATGGAAATATCAACACTTTTATCTCTACAAACATGGAAATATCTACACCGCCATGTCTATAAACACGGAAATATCTACACTACCATCTGTATACACATGGAAATATCTACAAAGCCGTCTCTATAAACATGGAAATATCTACACCGCTATCTTTATAAATATGGGAATAACTACACTGACATCTGTATAAACATGGAAATATCTACACCGCTATCTGTAAAACGTGGAAATATCTACACTGCCATCTGTATAAAGATGGAAATATCTACACCCCGAGCTCTATAAACATGGAAATATCTACACCGCTATCTGTATAAACATGGAAATACCAACACCGCTATCTATACAAACATGGAAATATCTACACCACTATCTTTATAAACAGGGAAATTCCTACAACGCTATCTGTGTAAACATGGAAATATCTACACAGCTATCTGTGTAAACTTGGAAATATCTACACGGCTATCTGTGTAAAGATGGAAATATCCACACCGCAGTCTGTGCAAGGATGGAAATACCTAAACCTCTATCTCTGTAAACATGGAAATATCTACACCGCTATCTGTATAAACATGTAAATATCTACACCGCTATCTGTAAAAACGTGGAAATATCTACAACGCTCTCTGTGTAAACGAGAAAAAATCCACATCGATATCTGTATAAACGTGGACATATCTCCACCGCTTTCTCTATAAACATCGACATATCTACACCGCTATCTGTATAAACATGGAAATATCTACCACGTTATCTGTATAAACATGGAAATACCTACAACGCTATCTGTGTAAACATGGAAATATCTACACAGCTGTCTATGTAAACTTGGAAATATCTACACAGCTATCTGTGTAAAGATGGTTATATCTACAACACAATCTGTGCAAAGATGGAAATATCTACACCGCTATCTCTGTAAAGATGGAAATATCTACACCGCTATCTGTATAAAAATGGAAATATCCACACCGCTATCTGTATAAACAAGGAAATAAGTACACCACCATCTGTATAAATATGGAAATATCTACAGAGCCATCTGTATAAACATGGAAATATCTACACCGCTATGTGTATAAATATGGAAATATCTACACCGCTATCTCTATAAACATGGAAATATCTACACCGCTATCTTAATAAACATGGAAATATCTACAATGTTATCTCTATAAACATGGAAAGATCTACACTGCCATCTGTATAAACATGGAAATACCAACGCTATCTGTATAAACAAGGAAATATCTACACCGCTATTTGTATAAACATGGAAATATCTTCACCACTATCTCAATAAACATGGAAATGCCTCCACCGCCATCTCTATACACATGGAAATATCTACACCGCTATCTCTATAAACACAGAAATATCTACACCGCCATCTGCATGAACATGGAAATATCTACACTGCTATCTGTATAAACATGGAAATAACTACACCGCCATCTGTAGAAACATGGAAATATCTACACCGCCATCTGTGGAAAGATGGAAATATCTACACCGCGATCTTTATAAACGTGGAAATATCCACAGTGCTACCTGTAAAAATATGGAAATATCTTCACCGCTATCTGTATAAACATGGAAATATCTACACCACGATTTGTATAAAAAAGGAAATATCTCCACCACAATCTGTATAAACATGGAATTATCTACAACCCTATGGGTGTAAATGTGGAAATATCTACACCGCTATCACTATAAACATGGAAATACCTAAAACGCTATATCTATAAACATGGAAATTTCTACACCTCTATCTATATAAACATGGAAACATCTACACTGCCATTGGATAAACTTGGAAATATCTACACCGCCATCTGCAGAAACACGGAAATATCTACACCGCCATCTGCAGAAACATGGAAATATCTACACTGCCATCTGTATAAGGATGAAAATATTTACACCGCGAGCTGTATAAACATGGAAATATCTACACTGCTATCTGTACAAACAGGGAAATACCAGCACCGCTATCTGTATAAACGAGGAAATATCTACACCACTATCTGTATAAAAGTGGAAATAACTACAACGCTATCTGTATAAATGTGGAAAAATCTAAATCGATATCAGAATAAAGGTGGACATATCTCCACCGCTATCTCTATAAACATTGACATATCTACACCGCTATCGGTATAAACATGGAAATATCTACACTGCTATCTGTATAAAAATGGAAATATTTACAACGTTATCTGTATAAACATGGAAATATCTACAATGGTGTGTGTGTAAACATGGAAATATCTACAGAGCTATCTGTGTAAACTTGATAATATCTACGCAACTGTCTGTGTAAACATGGAAATATCTACAGAGCTATCTGTGTAAACTTGATAATATCTACGCAACTGTCTGTGTAAACATGGAAATATCTACACCGCAAACTGTGCAAAGATGGAAATATCTACACCGCTATCTCTGTAAACATGGAATTATCTACACCGCTATCTGTATAAACATGGAAATATATACACTGCTATCTGTATAAACAAGGAAATATATACACCACCATCTGTATAAATATGGAAGAATCTACAGCGCCATCTGTATAAACATGGAAATATCTAAACTGCTATCTGTATAAACATGGAAATATATTCACTGCTAACACTATAAACATGGATATATCTACACCGCCATCAATATAAACGTGGAAATATCTACACAGTCATCTGTATAAACATGGAAATATCTACACCGCTTTCTGTATAAATTTGGAAATATCTACAGCGCTATCTCTATAAACATGGAAATATCTACAACGCCATCTGTAAAAACATGGAAATATCTACACAGTCATCTACATAAACATGGAAATATCTACACCTCCATGAGTATAAACATGGAAATATCTACACTGCCATATGTATACACATGGATATATCTACACAGCCATCAGTATAAACATGGAAATATCTTCACCGCTATCTCTATAAACATGGAAATTCCTACACCGCTATCTGTATAAACATGGAAATATCTACACCACCATCTCTATAAACATGGAAATAATTACACTGCCGTCTGTTTACAAATGGAAATACCTACACAGCCATCTGTATAAACATAGAAATATCTACACCGCTATCTCTATAAACATGGAAATACCTACACCACTATCTCTATAAACATGGAAATGTCAACACCGCAATCTCTATAAACATGGAAATATCTACACCGCCATCTCTTTAAACATGAAAATATATGCACCGCAATCTCCAGAAACATGGAAGTATCTACACCGCCATCAGTATAAACTTGGAAATATCTACACAACTATCTGTAAAACATGGAAATATCTACATTTCCATCTGTATATAGACGGAAATATCTATACCATGAGCTGTATGACCATGGAAATATCTACAACGTTATCTGTATAAACATGGAAATACCAACACAGCTGTCTGTATAAACATGGAAATATCTACACCGCTATCTGTATAAACATGGAAATATCTACACCGCTATTTGTATAAACATGGAAATACCTACACCGCTATCTGTATAAACATGGAAATATCAACAGCGCTGTCTGTATAAACATGGAAATATCTTCACCACTATCTCTATAAACATGGAAATACCCACAACGCCATCTCTATACACATGGAAGTATCTACACCACTATCTCTATAAACATAGAAATATCTACACCGTCATCTCTATAAATATGGAAATATCTACACCGCAATCTCTATAAACATGTAAATATCTACACTGCCATCTGTGGAAAGTTGGAAATAACTACACCGCGATCTGTATAAACATGGAAATATCTACCCCACTACCTATATAAATACGGAAATATCTAGACAGCGATGTGTATAAACATAGAAATATCTACACCACAATCTGTATAAACAAGGAAATATCTCCACCAATATCTGTATAAACTTGGAAATATCTACACCGCCATCTGTTTAAACATGGAAATTTCTACACCGCTATCTGTATAAACATGGAAATACCTACACTGATATCTCTATAAACATGGAAATATCTACACTGCCATGTGTATACCCATGGAAATACCTACACAGCCGTCTGTATAAACATGGAAATATCTACTCCGCTATCCCTATAAACATGGAAATACCTACACCGCTATCTCTATATATATGGAAATATCTGCAACGAAATCTCTATAAACATGGAAACATCTACACCCCCATCTCTGTAAACATGTAAATATCAACACCGCAATCTCTATAAACAGGAAAATATCTACACCGCCATCTCTAGAAACATGGAACTGTCTACACCGCCATCAGTATAAACCTGGAACTATCTCCACCGCTATCTGTATAATCATGGAAATATTTACACCGCTATCTCTATAAACATGGAAAATCTACACCGCCATCTGCATAAACTTGCAAATATCTACCCTGTCATCTGTATAAACATGGAAATATCTAAACCTCTATCTCTATAAACACGGAAATACCTACACAACTATCTCTATAAACATGGAAATATCTACACCGCAATCTCTATAAACATGGAAATATCTACACCTACATCTCTATATATATGAAAACATCTACACCACCATCTCCAGAAACATGGAACTATCTACACCGCCATCTGTATAAACATGGAAATATCTACACCACTATCTTCATAAACATGGAAATATCTACACAGCCATCTGTATAAGGATGGAAATACCTACACCACTATCTGTATAAACATGGAAATATTTACAAGGCTGTCTGTGTAAACATGGAAATATCTACACAGCTATCTGTGTAAACTTGGAAATATCTACATAGCTATATGTGTAAAGCTGCAAATATCTACACCGCTATCTCGGTAAACATGGAAATATCTACACCGCTATCAATATAAACATGGGAATATGTACAACGCTATCTGCGTAAACAAGGAAGTATCTACACCGCCATTTGTATAAACATGGAAATATCTACACTGCCATCTGTATAAACATGGAAATACCTACACCGTTATCTGTATAAATATGGAAATATTTACACCGATATCTCTATAAACGTGGAAATATCTACACCGCTAAATTTATAAACATGAAAATATCTACACCGTTATCTCTATAAACATGGAAATATCTACACCGCTATCTGTGTAAACATGGAAATACCAACACCGCTCTCTGTATAAACATGCAAATATCTACACAGTCATCTGTATAAACATGGAAATACCTTCAACACCATCTCTATAAACATGGAAATATCTACACTGCCATCAGTATACAAATGGAAATACCTACACAGCCGACTTTATAAACATGGAAATATCTACTCTGCTATCCCTATAAACATGGAAATACCCATACCACTATCTCTCTATATATGGAAATGTCTACATTGCAATCTCTATAAACATGGAAATACTAACACCGCCATCTCTGTAAACATGGAAATATCTACATCGCCATCTGTATAAACATGGAAATATCTACACCCTTATCTGTATAAATATGGAAATATCTGCACTGCTATCTCTATAAATATGGAAATATCTACACCGCTAAATTTATAAACATGAAAATATCTGCACCGTTATCTCTATAAACATGGAAATATCTACAACGCCATCTGTATAAACGTGCAAATATCTACACAGTCATCTGTATAAACAAGGAAATATCTTCACTACAATCTCTATACACATGGAAATACCGACACTGCCATCTGTATACACATGGAAATAACTACACAGCCATCTGTATAAACATGGAAATATCTACACCGCTATGTCTATAAACATGGAAATACCTACACCGCTATCTCTATAAACATGGAAATACCTACAGCGCCATCTCTATTAACATGGAAATATCTACACCGCCATCTCTATAAACATGAAAATATCTACACCGCCATCTCCAGAAACATGGAACTATGTACATCGCCATTTGTATAAACATGGAAATATCTACACTGCCATCAGTATAAAGATGGAAATCTCTACACCGCGAGCTGTATAAACATGGAAATATCTACACCGCTATCTGTATAAACATGGAAATACCTTCACCACTATCTCTATAAACACGGAAATAACTACAACGCCATCTCTATACACATGGAAATATCTACAACGCTATCTCTATGAACATAGAAATATCTACATCGCCATCTGTATAAACATGCAAATATCTACCCAATCATCTGTATAAACATGGCAATATCTACACCACCATCTCTATAAACATGGGAATATCTACACTGCCATTTGTTGAAAAATGGAAAGATATACAACGCAATCTGTACAAACATGGAAATATCTACACCGCTACCTGTATAATTATGGAAATATCTACAACGCTATCTGTATAAACATGGAAATATCTACACCAGGATATGTATGAACAAGGAGATATCTCCACCACTATCTATATAAACCTGGAAATATCTACACCGCTATCTGTATAAACATGGAAATATTTACACTGCTATCTGTATAAACATGGAAATACCTATACCGCTATCTCTATAAACACGGAAATATCTTCACCGCCGTCTGTATAAACATGCAAATATCTACCCAGTCATCTGTATAAACGTGGAAATATTTACACCGCTATCTCTATAAACATGGAAATATCTACACCGCAATCTCTATAAACATGGAAATATCTACACCTCGATCTCTATAAATATGAAAACATCTACACCACCATCTCCAGAAACATGAAACTATCTACACCGCCATCTGTATAAACATGGAAATATCTACACCGCCATGTGTATAAACATGGAAATATCTATACCGCCATCTGTATAAACATGGAAATATCTACACCGCTAAATTTATAAACATGAAAATATCTACTCCGTTATCTCTATAAAGATGGAAATATCTACTCCGCCATCTGAATAAACATGCAAATATCTACACAGTCATCTGTATAAACAAGGAAATATCTTCACTACCATCTCTATAAACATGGAAATACCGACACTGCCATCTGTATGCACATGGAAATAACTACACAGCCATGTGTATAAACATGGAAATATATACAATGCTATGTCTATAAACATGGAAATACCTACATTGCTATCTCTATTAAGATGGAAATATCTACAGCGCAATCTCTATAAACATGGAAATATCTACACCGCCATCTCTACAAACCTGAAAATATCTACACCGCCATCTCCAGAAACATGGAACTATCTTCATCGCCATCGGAATAAACATGGAAATATCTACACTGCCATCAGTATAAAGATGGAAATATCTACACCGCGAACTGTATAAACATGGAAATATCTACACCGCTATCTATATAAACATGGAAATACCAACATCGCTATCTGTATAAACATGGAAATATCTACACCGCTATCTGTATAAACTTGGAAATACCTTCAACACTATCTCTATAAACATGGAAATACCTACACCGGCATCTCTATACACATGGAAATATCTACAACGCTATCTCTATAAACATAGAAATATCTACACCGCCATCTGAATAAACATGCAAATATCTACCCAATCATCTGTATAAACATGGAAATATCTACACCACCATCTCTACAAACTTGGAAATATCTACACTGCCCACTATATTCACATGGAAACATCTACACCGCCATCTGTATAAACATGGAAATATCTACACTGCCATCTGTGGAAAATTGGAAATATCTACATCGCGATCTGTATAAACATGGAAATATCTAGACCGCTACCTGTATAATTAGGGTAAAATCTACACCGCTATCTGTATAAACATAGAAAATCTACACCACGATCTGTATGAACAAGGAAATATCTCCACCACTATATGTATAAACCTGGAAATATCTACATCGCTATCTGTATAAACATGAAAATATTTACACCGCTATCTGTATAAACATGGAAATACCTACACCGCTATCTCTATAAACATGGAAATATCTACACCGCCATCTGTATAAACATGCAAATATCTACCCAGTCATCTGTATAAACAAGGAAATATTTACACCGCTTTCTCTATAAACATGGAAATATCTACACCGCAATCTCTATAAACATGGAAATATCTACACCTCCATCTCTATAAATATGAAAACATCTACACCACCATCTCCAAGAACATGGAACTATCTACACCGCCATCTGTATAAACATGGAAATATCAACACCACTATCTTTATAAACATGGAAATATCTACACTGCCATCCGTATAAGGATGGAAATATCTACAACGCGAGCTGTATAAACATGGAAATATCTACACCGCTATCTGTATAAACATGGAAATACCAACACCACTATCTGTATAAACCTGGAAATATCTACACCGCTATCTGCACAAACATGGAAATATTTACACCGCTATCTGTATAAACATGGAAATATCTACACTGCTATCTCCATAAGCATGGAAATATCTACAGCGCCTTCTGTATAAACATGCAAATATCTACCCAGTCATCTGTATAAACATGGAAATATCTACACCAGCATCTCTATAAACATGGAAATAACTACACTGCCATCTGAATACACATGGAAATACCGACACCGCTATCCCTATAAACATGGAAATACCTACACCGCTGTCTCTATATACATGGAAATGTCTACACCGCAATCTCAATAAACATGGAAATATCTACACCTCCATCTCTAAAAATATGAAAATATCTACACCACCATCTCCAGAAACATGGAACTATATACACCGCCATCTGTATAAACATGGAAATAACTTCAAAACCATCTCTATAAACATGGAAATATCTACACTGCCATGTGTGTACACATTGGAAAATCCTACAAAGCCGTCTGTGTAAACATGGAATTATCTACTCTGCTATCCCTATAAACATGGAAATATCTACACCGCCTTCTGTAAAAACATGCAAATATCTACCCAGTCATCTGTATAAACATGGAAATATCTACAGCGCTATCTGTATAAACATGGAAATGTCTACACCGCTATCTGTATAAACATGGAAATATCTACACCTCTATCTCTATAAACATGAAAATATCTACACCGACATCTGTATAAACAGAAACACCGACACCGTCATCTGTATAAACATGGAAATGTCTACACCATCATGTGTATACACATGGAAATATCTATACTGCCATCTGTATAAACATGGAAATACATAAATCGCTATCTCTATAAATATGGAAACATCTACACCACTATCCCTGTAAACATGGAAATATCAACAACGCTATCCACATAAACATGGAAATATCTACACTGCTATCTGTTTCAACATGGAAATATCTACACCACTATCACTATAAACATTGAAATACCTACACCGCTATCTCTATAAACATGGAAATATCTACACCGCCATCTCTATAAACATGGAAACATCTATACCACCATGTCTATAAACTTGGAAATATCTACACCGCCATCTGCATAACCATGGAAATATCTACTCCGCTGTCTGCATAAACACGGAAAAATCTACACCGCCATCTGTATAAACATGGAAATAACTGCAACGTTATCTGTGTAAACATGGAAGTGTCTGCACCGTTATATGTGTAAACATGGAAATATCTACACCATTATCTCTATAAACATGGAAATATCTACACAGTCATCTGTATAAACATGGAAATATCTACACAGTCATCTGTATAAACATGGAAATATCTACACCGCTATCTCTATAAACATGGAAATAACTACACCGCTATCTCTATAAACATGGAAATATCTACACCGCTATCTCCATCTACATGGAAATATATACACCGCCATCTCTTTAAACATGGAGGTATCTACAATGCCATCTACATAAACAAGAAAATATCTACATTTCCATCTATATAAACATGGAAATATCTACACCGCCATCTCTATAAACATGGAAATATCTACACTGCCATTTGTAGAAAAATGGAAATATCTACACCGCCATCTGTATAAACGTGGAAATATCTACACTGTTATCTGTATAAACATGGAAATATCTACACCGCAATCTGTATAAACATGGAAATATCTACACTGCTATCTGTATAAATATGAAATATCAAAACCGCTATCTCTATAAAAATGGAAATATCTACACTTCTATCTGAATAAACTTGGAAATATACTCACTGCTATCTCTATGAACATGGAAATACCTATAAAGTCATCTGTATAAACATGGAAATATCTACACAGCCATCTGTATAAACATGGAAATATCTACACAGCCATCTGTATATACATGGAAATATCTACACCGCTATCTGTATAAACATGGAAATATCTACAACGCTATTTGTAGAAACAAGGAAATATCTACATCTTGATCTGTATTAACATGGAAATATCTACACCGCCATCTCTATAAACATGGAAATATGTACACCCTTATCTGTATAAACATGGAAATATCCACACCGCTATCTCTATAAACATGGAAAAATCAACACAGCTATCTCTATGAACATGGAAATATCTACATCGCCGTCTCTATAAACATGGATATATCTACACCACGATCAGTATAAACATGGAAATATCTACACCGCTATCTGTATAAACATGGAAATATCTCCACTGCTATCTCTATAAACATCGAAATATCTACACCGCCATCTGTATAAACATGGAAATGCTTACAAAGTTATCTGTATAAACATGGAAATATCTACACCGCCATCTCCATAAACATGGAAATATCTACACCGTCATCTGTATAAACATGGAAATAATTACACCGCTATCTGTATAAACATGGAAATACCTATACAGTCATCTGTGTAAACATGGAAATATCTATACCACCATCTGTATAAACATGATAATATCTACAATGCCATCTGTATACACATGGAAATACCTAAACGGCAATCTGTGTATAGATGGAAACATCAACACCGCCTCTCTACAAACATGGAAATATCTACACTGCTATCTCTATAAACATGGAAGTATCTACACTGCGGTCTGTATAAACATGGAAATATCTACACTGGTATCTGTATAAACATGGAAATATCTACACCATGATCTGTATAAACATGGAAATATATACACCGCTATCTGTATAAACATGGAAATATCTGCACCGCTATCTCTATAAACATGGAAATATCTACAAAGTCATCTGTACAAACATGGAAATAACTACATAGTCATGTGTAGGAACATTTAAACATCTACACTGCCATCTGTATAAACATAGAAATATCTACACAGCCCTCTGTATAAATATGGAAATATCTGCATAGGCATCTGTGTAAACATGGAAATATCTGCACCTCTATCTGTATAAATATGGGAATACCTACACCGCTGTCTGTATAAACATGGAAATATGTACACCGCTATGTGTATAAACATGGAAATATCTCCACTGCTCTCTGTATAAACATGGAAATATCTCCACCGTTATCAGTATAAACATGGAAATATCTACAGCGCCATCTCTATAAACATTGAAATATCTACACTGTCATCTGTAAAAACATGGAAATATATACAGAGTCATCTGAATAAACATGGAAATATCTACACCATCATCTGTATAAAGATGGAAATACCTACAATACCATCTGTATACACATGGAAATATCTACTCAGACATCTGTATAAATATGGAAATATCTACACCGCCATCTGTATATTCAAATATCTACACAGCCATCTGTAGAAAGATGGAAATATCTACACCGCTATCTCTATAAACATGAAAATATCTACACTGCCAACTCCATAAAGATGGAAGTATCTACTCCGCCATGTGTATAAACACGGAACTATCTACACCACCATCTGTGTAAACATGGAAATATCTACACCGCTATCTGTATAAACATGGAAATATCTACACCGCCATCTGCATGTCCATGGAAATATCTGCGCCGCCATCTCTATAAATATGGAAATATCTACACTGCCATTTGTAGGAAGATGGAAATATCTACACCGCCATCTGTTTAAACATGGAAATATCTACACCACTATCTGTATAAGTATGAAATATCTAAACCGCTATCTCTATAAAAATGGAAATATCTACACTGCTATCTGTATAAACATGGAAATATCCTAACTGCTATCTCTATGAAGATGGATATATCTACACCGCTATCTAAATAAACATGGAAATATCTACACTGCCATCTCTATAAACATGGAATTATCTACAGCGCCATCTGTATAAACATGGAAATATCTACAATGCCATCTGTAGAAAGATGGAAATATCTACACCGCAATCTGTGTAAACATGGAGATATCTACACCGCCAGCTGTATTAACATGGAAATATCTACAACGCTAGTTGTATTAACATGGAAATACCATCACCGCTATCTGTATAAACATGGAAATACATACACCGCCATCTGTATAATCATGAAAATATCTACACAACTATCTCTATAAACATGGAAATACCTACACCGCCATCTCTATACACATAGAAATATCTACACCGCTATCTCTATAAACATAGAAATATCTACACCGCCATCTCTATAAACATGGAAATATCTACACTGCCATCTGCATGAACATGGGAATATCTACATCGCTATCTGTTTAAACATGGAAATATCTACACTGTCATCTGTATAAACATGGAAATATCTAAACTGCCATCTGTGGAAAGATGGAAATATCTACGCCACGATCGGTATAAATATGAAAATATCTACACCGCTATCTGTGTAAAGATGGAAATGTCTACACCGCAATCTGTGCAAAGATGGAAATATCTACACCGCTATCTCTATAAACATGGAAGTATCTACACCACTATCCGTACAAACATGGTAATATCTACATCGCTATCTGTATAAACATGGATATATCTACACCGTTACCTGTATAAACATGGAAATATCTACACCGCTATCTGTATAAATATGGAAATATCTGCACCGCCATTTGTGAAAACATACAAATATCTACAGAGTCATCTGTATAGACATCGAAATATCTACACAGCCATCTGTATAAACATGGATGTATCTACACAACTATCTGTATAAACAAGGAAATACCTACAGCGCTATCTCTATAAACATGGAAATATCTACATCGCTATCTGTATAAACATGGATATATCTACACCGCTATCTGTATAAACATGGAAATAACTACACCGCTATTTGTATAAACAAGGAAATATCTACACCGCCATCTGTTTAAACAGGGAAATATATACACAGACATCTGTTTATACATGGAAATACCTACACCGCTATCTATATAAACATGCTAATAACTACACCGCTATCTGTATAAACATGGAAATATTTGCACCGCTATCCCTATAAACATGGTAATATCAACACCGCGATCTGTATAAACATGGAAATATCTACACCATGATCTGTATAAACATGGAAACATCTACACCGTGATCTGTATAAACATGGAAATATCTACACCGCCATCTCTATAAACATGGAAATATCTACAACCCTATCTGTATAAACATGGAAATATCCACACCGCTATCTCTATAAACATGGAAAAATCAACACCGCTATCTCTACGAACATGGAAATATCTACACTGCCATCTTGATAAACATGGAAATATCTACACCGCGATCAGTATAAACATGGAAATCTCTACACCGCTATCTGTACAAACATGGAAATATCTCCACTGCTATCTCTATAAACATCGAAATATCTACACCGCCATCTGTATAAACATGGAAATACTTACAATGTTATCTGTATAAACATGGAAATATCTACACCGCTATCTGTATAAACATGGAAATATCTACAAAGCCATGTGTATATACATGGAAATAACTATACCGCTATCTATATAAACATGGAAATAACTACACCGCTTTCTGTATAAACATGGAAATATTTACACCGCCATCTACATATCCATATAAATATCTGCACCGCCATCTGTATAAACATGGAAATATCTACACCGTCATCTGTGTATAGATGGAAATATCAACACCGCCATCTGTACAAACATGGAAATATCTGCAACGCTATCCGTATAAACATGGAAATATTTACACTGCCGTCTGTATAAACATGGAAATATCTACATCGCTATCTGTATAAACATGGAAATATCTACACCGCTATCTCTATAAACATGGAAATATCTACACCGTGATCTGTATAAACATGGAAATAATTACACGGCTATCTGTATGAACATGGAAATATCTACACTGTTATCTGTATAAATATGGAAATATCTACACCGCTATCTCTATAAACATTGAAATATCTACACCGCCATCTGTATAAACATGGAAATATCTACACTGCAATCTCTATAAACATGGAAATATCTACAATGCCATCTGTAAAAACATGGAAATACCTATACAGTCATCTGTATAAACATGGAAATATCTACACCACCATCTGTATAAACATGGAAATATCTACAATGCCATCTGTATACACATGGAAATACCTACACGGCAATCTCTGTATAGATGGAAACGTCAACACTGCCATCTGTACAAACATGGAAATATCTACACCGCTATCTGTATAAACATGGAAATATCTACACTGCGGTCTGTATAAACATGGAGTTATCTACACCGGTATCTGTATAAACATGGAAATATCTACACCTCTCTCTGTATAAACATGGAAATATCTGCACCGCTATCTCTATAAACATGGAAATATCTACAAAGCCATCTGCATAAACATGGAAATACCTACACAGTCATGTGTAGGAGCATGGAAATATCTACACTGCCATCTGTATAAACATGGAAATATCTACACAGCCCTCTGTATAAATAAGGAAATATCTGCATAGGCATCTGTATAAACATGGAAATATCTGCACCGCTATCTGCATAAACATGGAAATACCTACACCGCTGTCTCTATAAATATGGAAATATGTACACCGCTATGTGTATAAACATGGAAATATATCCACTGCTGTCTGTATAAACATGGAAATATCTACAGCGCGATCTGTATAAACATGGAAATATCTACACCACTATCTGTATAAACATGGAAATATCTACACAGCTATCTCTATAAACATGGAAATATCTACACCGCCATCTCTATAAACATGAAATTATCTACACTGCCATTTCCATAAACATGGAACTAACTACTCCCCCATCTGTATAAACATGGAAACATCTACACCGCCATCTGTGTGAATAAGGAAATATCTACAATGCCATCTCTTTAAACATATAAATATCTGCACCGCAAGCTGTATAAACATGGAAATATCTACATCCCTATCTGTATAAACATGGAAATACCAACACCGCTATCGGTATAAACATGGAAATATCTACAACGCCATCTATATAAACATGGAAATATCTACACCGCTATGTCTATAAACATGGAAATACCTACACCGCTATCTCTATAAACATGGAAATATCTACACCGCTATTTGTATAAACATGGACATATCTCCACCGCAATCTGTAAACATGAAAATATCTACACCGCTATCTCTATAAACATGGAAATATCTACACTGCCGTCTGTAAAAACATGGAAATATCTACACAGTCATCAGTAGAAATATTGAAATATCTACACCGCTATCTCTATAAACATGAGAATATTACACCACCATCTCTATAAACATGGAGATATTTACACCGCTATCTCTATAAACATAGAAATAACTACAGCGCCATCTCTATAAACATGGAAATATCTTCACCGCCATCTGAATAAACATGGAAATATCTACACAGACATCTGTATAAACATGGAAATATCTTCACTGCCATCTGTATAAACTTGGAAATATCTACACTGACATCTGTAGAAAAATGGAAATGTCTACAAAGCGATCTGTATAAACATGGGAATTTCTACATCGCAACCTGTATAAACATGGAAATATCTACACCGATATCTGTATCAACATGGAAATAACTACACCGCAATTAGTATAAACACGGAAACATCTACAATGCTATCTCTGTAAAGATGGAAATATCTACACAGCTATCTGTGTAAACATGGAAATATCTACAATGCTATCTGTGTAAATTTGACAATACCTACAACGCAATCTGTGCAAAGATGGAAATACCTACACCGCTATCTCTGTAAACATGGAAATATCTACACCGATATCTGTATAAAGATGGAAATATCTACACTGCCACCAGTATAAACATGGAAATATCTACAGCGCCATCTGTATAAACATGGAAATATCTACACTGCAGTCTGTACACACATGGAAATATCTTAACAGCCATCTGTATAAACATGGAAATATCTACAGTGCTATCTCTATAAACATGGAAATATCTACACCGCTATCTGTATAAACCTGGAAATATCTACATGGCTATCTGTATAAACAGGGAAATATCTCCAACGCTATATGTATAAACATGGAAATATCTATACTGCTATCTGTATAAACATGGAAATATCTACACCGCTATCAGTATAAACATGGAAATATCTACAACGCTATCTTTGTAAACATGGAAGTATCTACACAGCTATCTGTGTAAACTTGGAAATATCTACACAGCTATCTGTGTAAAAATGGAAATATCTAGACAGCAATCTGTGCACAGATGGAAATATCTACACTGCTATCTCTGTAACCATGGAAATATCTACACCGATATCTGCGTGAACATGGAAATATCTATAACGCAGTCTCTATAAAGATGGAAATATCTCCACCGCTATCTGTATAAACATGAAAATATCTACACCACTTTCTGTATAAACATGGACATATCTACACCGCAATCTGTGTAAACATGGAAATATCTACAACGCTATGTGTGTAAACATGGAAATATCTACACAGATATCTGTGTAAACTTGGAAATATCTACACAGCTATCTGCGTAAACATGGAAATATCTACACGGCAATCTGTGCAAAGATGGAAATAACTACACCACTATCTATGTAAACATGGAAATATCTACACCGCTACCTGAATAAACATGGAAATATCTACACCACTGTCTGTATAAACAAGGAAATATCTACATCGCCATCTGTGGAAACATGGAAATATCTACACCGCAATCAGTATAAACATGGAAATACCTACACTGATATCTGTATAAATATGGAAATATCTACACCACTATCTCTATAAACATGGAAATACCTACACCGCTTTCTCTATAAACATGGAAATATCTACACTGAAATCTCTATATACATGGAAATATCTACACCGCCATCTCTATAAACATGAAAATATCTACACCGCCATCTTCAGAAACATGGATGTATCTACACCCCCATCTGTATAAACTTGGAAATATCTACACCACTATCTGCATAAATATGGAAATATCTTCACTTCTATCTGTATAAACATGGAAATATCTACACCGCCATCTGTATAAAGATGGAAATATCTACACCGCCATCTTTAGAAACATGGAAATATCTACACCGCCATCTGTATAAACATGGAAATAACTACACCGCTACCTGTATAAATATGGAAATGTCTACACCGCTATCTCTATAAACATGGAAATACCTACACCACTTGCACTATAAACTTGGAAATATCTACACCGCAATCTCTGTAAACATGGAAATATGTACACCGCCATCTATGTAAACATGAAAATATCTACACTGCCATATTCAGAAACATGGCTGTATCTACACCGCCATCTGTATAAACATGGAAATATCTACACCGCTATCTCTATAAACATGGAAAAATCTACACTGCCATCTGTATTGACATGGAAATATCTACACAGTCATCTGTATAAACCTGGAAATATCTACACTGTCATCTATATAAACATGGAAATATCTACAGAGAACTCTGTATAAACATGGAAATATCGGCACAGCCATCTGTATAAACATGGACATATCTACACCGCTATCTGTATAAACATGGAAATATCTACACCGCTATGTGTATTAACGTGGAAATATCTCCATAGCTATCTGTATAAACATGGACATATCTCCAACGCAATCTGTATAAACCTGAAAATATCTACACCGCTATCTCAATAAACATGCAAATATCTACACTGCCATCTGTAGAAACATGGAAATATCTACACCGCTATCTCTATAAACATGGAAATAACTACACCGCTATCCCTATAAACATGGAAATATCTACACCGCTATCTCCATCAATATGGAAATATACACACCGCCATCTCTTTCAACATGTAGGTATCTACAACGCCATCTACATAAACAAGAAAATATCTACACTGCCATCTGTATAAACATGTAAATATCTACACCGCCATCTCTGTAAACATGGAAATATCTACACTGCCATTTGTAGAAAGATGGAAATATCTACACCGCCATCTATATAAACGTGGAAATATGTACACAGCTATCTGTATAAACATGGAAATATCTACACGGCAATCTCTATAAACATGGAAATATCTACACCGCTATATGTATAAATATGAAATATCTTAACCGCTATCTCTATAAAAGTGGAAATATCTACACTGCTATCTGTATAAACATGGAAATATCCTCACTGCTATCTCTGTGAACCTGGATATATCTACACCGCTAACCCTATAAACATGGAAATATCTACACCGCCATCTATATAAATATGGAAATATCTACACCGCTATCTGTATAAACATGGAAATATCTGCACCGCGATCTGTATAAACATGGAAATATCTACACTGCGATCTGTATAAACATGGAAATATCTAGACCTCTATCTGTGTAAACATGGAAATATCTACACAGATATCTCTATAAACATGGAAATATCTACACCGCCATCTGTATAAACATGGAAATACCTACAAAGTCATCTCTATAAACATGGAAATATCTACACAGCCCTCTGTATAAACATGGAAATATCTACACACCCATCTGTATATACATGGAAATATCTCCACTGCTAACACTATAAACATTGAAATATCTACACCGCCATCTGTATAAACATGGAAATACTTACAAAGTTATCTGTATAAACATGGAAATATCTACACCGCCATCTGTATAAACATGGAAATATCTACAAAGCCAAGTGTATATACATGGAAATATCTACACCGCTATCTATATAAACATGGAATTAACTACACCGCTATCTGTATAAACATGGAAATATCTACACCGCCATCTACATATCCATGGAAATATCTGCGCCGCCATCTGTATAAACATGGAAATATCTACATGTCATCTGTGTATAGATGGAAATATCAACACCGCCGTCTGTATAAACATGGAAATATCTGCACCGCTATCTGTATAAACATGGAAATAACTACACCGCAGTCTGTATAAACATGGAAATATCTGCACCGCTATCTGTATAAACATGGAAATATCTACACCGCTATTTCTATAAACATGGAAATATCTACACCGTGATCTGTATAAACATGGAAATATTTACACCGCTATCTGTATAAACATGGAAACTTCTACACAGTAATTTGTATAAATATGAAAATATCTACACCGCTATCTCTATAAACTTGGAAATACCTACACCGCCATCTGTATAAACATGGAAATACCTATACACTCATCTGTGTAAACATGGAAATATCTACACCACCATCTGTATAAACATGGAAATATCTACAATGCCTTCTGTATACACATGGAAATACCTACACGGAAATCTGTGTATAGATGGAAACATCAACACCGCCATCTGTACAAACATGGAAATATCTACACTGCTATCTCTATAAACATGGAAATATCTACACTGCGGTCTGTATAAACATGGAAATATCTACACCGGTGTCTGTATAAATATGGAAATATCTACACGGCCATCTCTATAAACATGGAAATATCTACACTGCCATCTGTAAAAACATGGAAATATCTACACATTCATCTGAATAAACAGGGATATATCTACACCACCATCTGTATAAACATGGAAATACCTACAATACCATCTGTATACACATGGAAATATCTACACAGATATCTGTATAAATATGGAAATATCTACACGGCCATCTGTATAAAAATGGAAATATCTACACTGCCATCTGTAGAAAGATGGAAATATCTACACCGCTATCTCTATAAATATGGAAATATCTACACCGCCATCTCTATAAACATGAAAATATCTACACTGCCATCTCCATAAAGATGGAAGTATCTACTCCGCCATGTGTATAAACACGGAAATACCTACACCACCATCTGTGTAAACATGGAAATATCTACACCGAAATCTGTATAAACATGGAAATATCTACACCGCCATCTGCATGTCCATGGAAATATCTATGCCGCCATCTGTATAAACATGGAAATATCTACACGGCCATCTGTGTATAGATGGAAATATCAACACCGCCATCTGTACAAACATGGAAATATCTACACCGCTATCTCTATAAACATGGAAATATCTGCACTGCCATCTGTAAAAACATGGAAATACCTATACAGTCATCTGTATAAACATGGAAATATCTACAATGCCATCTGTATGCACATGGAAATATCTACACAGCCATCTGTATAAACATGTAAATATCTACATTGCTATCTGTATAAACATGAAAATACCTACACCATCATCTCTATAAACATGAAAATATCTACACTGCCATCTCCATAAACATGGAACTATCTACTCCGCCATCTGTATAAACATGGAATCATCTACACCGCCATCGGTGTGAATAAGGAAATATCTACAATGCCATCTGTATAAAGGTATAAATATCTGCACCGCGAGCTGTATAAACATGGAAATATCTACATCGATATATGTATAAAAGTGGAAATACCAACACCGCTATCGGTATAAACATGGAAATATCTACAACGTCATCTATATAAACATGGAAATATCTACACCGCTATGTCTATAAACCTGGAAATACCTACAACGCTATCTCTATAAACATGGAAATATCTACACCGCTATCTGTATAAACATTGAAATATCTACACCGCTATCTGTATAAACATGGAAATATCTACACCGCGATCTGTATAAACATGGAAATATCTACACCGCGATCTGTATAAACATGGAAATATCTTCACCACGATCTGTATAAACATGGAAATATCTACACCGCTATCTGTATAAACATGGTAATATCTACACCACCATCTATATAAACATGGAAATATCTACACCGCCATCTGTATAAACATGGAAATATCTACAATGCCATCTGTAGAAAGATGGAAATATTTACACCGCAATCTGTGTAAACATGGAAATATCTACACCGATATCTGTAAAAACATGGAAATATCTACACCGCTATCTGTATTAACATGGAAATATCTACACTGCGATCTGTATAAACATGGAAATATCTACAGCGCCATCTCTATAAACATTGAAATATCTACGCTGCCATCTGTAAAAACATGGAAATATCTGCAAAGTCATCTGAATAAACATGGAAATATCTACACCACCATCTGTATAAACATGGAAATACCTAAAATACCATCTGTATACACATGGATATATCTACACAGACATCTGTATAAATATGGAAATATCTACACCGCCATCTGTATAAACATGGAAATATCTACACTGCCATCTGTGAAAAGATGGACATATCTACACCGCTATCTCAATAAATATGGAAATATCTACACAGCCATCTCTATAAACATGAAAATATCTACACTGCCATCTCCATAAAGATGGTATCTACCCCGCCATGTGTATAAACACGGAAATATCTACACCACCATCTGTGTAAACATGGAAATATCTACACTGCTATTTGTATAAACATGGAAATATCTACACCGCGATCTGCATGTCCATGGAAATATCTACGCCGCCATGTGTATAAACATGGAAATATCTACATGGCCATCGGTGTATAGATGGAAATATCAACACCGCCATCTGTACAAACATGGAAATATCTACGCCGCTATCTCTATAGACATGGAAATATCTCCACAGCCATCTGTAAAAACATGGAAATACCTATACAGTCATCTGTATAAACATGGAAATATCTACAATGCCATCTGTATTCACATGGAAATATCTACAAAGCCATCTGTATAAACATGTAAATATCTACACTGCTATCTCTATAAACATGGAAATATCTACACCGCCATCTCTATAAACATGAAAATACCTACACTGCCATCTCCATAAACATGGAACTAACTACTCCGCCATCTGTGTAAACATGGAAACATCTACACCGCCATCTTTGTGAATAAGGAAATATCTACAATGCCATCTGTATAAAATATAAATATCTGCACCGCGAGCTCTATAAACATGGAAATATCTACATCGCTATCTGTATAAACGTGGAAATACCAACACCGCTATCAGTATAAACATGGAAATACCTACAACGCCATCTATATAAACATGGAAATATCTACACCGCTATGTCTATAAACATGGAAATACCTACACCGCTATCTCTATAAACATGGAAATATCTACACCGCTATCTGTATAAACATGGGAATATCTACACCGCGATCTGTATAAACATGGAAATATCTTCACCCCGATCTGTATAAACATGGAAATAACTACACCGCTATCTGTATAAACATGGTAATATCTACACCACCATCTATTTAAACATGGAAATATCTACACCGCCATCTGTATAAACATGGAAATATCTACAATGCCATCTGTGGAAAGATGGAAATGTCTACACCGCAATCTGTGTAAACATGGAAATATCTACACCGATATCTGTAAAAACATGGAAATATCTACACCGCTATCTTTATAAACATGGAAATATCTACACCGCAATCTGTATAAACATGGAAATATCTACACCGCGATCTGTATAAAGATGGAAATATCTACACCGCTATCTGTATAAACATGGAAATATCTACACCGGTATCTGTATAAACATGGAAATATCTACACCACGATCTGTATAAACATCGAAATATATACACCGCTATCTGTATAAACATGGAAATATCTACACCGCTATTTGTATAAACAAGGAAATAACTACACCGTGATCTGTATGAACATGGAAATATCTACACTGCCATCTCTATAAACATGGAAATATCTACAACCCTATCTGTATAAACATGGAAATATCTACACAGTCATGTGTAGGAACATTTAAATATCTACACTGCCATCTGTATAAACTTAGAGATATCTACACAGACCTCTGTATAAATATGGAAATATCTGCATAGGCATCTGTGTAAACATGGAAATATCTGCACCGCTATCTCTATAAACATGGAAATATTTACAAACCCATCTGTATAAACATGGAAATGCCTAAACAGTCATGTGTAGGAACATTTAAATATCTACACGGCCATCTGTATAAACATAGAAATATCTACACAGCCCTCTGTATAAATATGGAAATATCTGCATAGGCATCTGTGTAAACATGGAAATATCTGCACCGCTATCTGTATAAACATGGAAATACTTACACCGCTGTCTCTATAAACATGGAAATATGTACACCGCTATGTGTATAAACATGGAATTATCTCCACTGCTCTCTGTATAAACATGGAAATATCTCCACCGTTATCTGTATAAACATGGAAATATCTACAGCGCCATCTCTATAAACATTGAAATATCTACACTGCCATCTGTAAAAACATGGAAATATCTACACAGTCATCTGAATAAACATGGAAATATCTACACCGCTATCTCTATGGACATGAAAATATCTGCACTGCCATCTGTAAAAACATGGAAATACCTATACAGTCATCTGTATAAACATGGAAATATCTACAATGCCATCTCAATGCACATGGAAATATCTACACAGCCATCTGTATAAACATGTAAATATCTACACTGCTATCTCTATAAACATGGAAATATCTACACCGCCATCTCTATAAACATGAAAATATCTACACTGCCATCTCCATAAACATGGAACTAACTACTCCGCCATCTGTTTAAACATGAAAACATCTACACCGCCATCTCTGTGAATAAGGAAATATCAAGAATGCCATCTGTATAAAGATATAAATATCTGCACCGCGAGCTATATAAACATGGAAATATCTACATCGCTATCTGTATAAACGTGGAAATACCAACACCGCTTTCGGTATAAACATGGAAATATCTACAACACCATCTATATAAACATGGAAATATCTACACCGCTATGTCTATAAACATGGAAATACCTACATGGCTATCTGTATAAACATGGAAATATCTACACCGCTATCTGTATAAACATGGAAATATCTACACCGCTATCTGTATAAACATGGAAATATCTACACCGCTATCTGTATAAACATGGAAATATCTACACCGTGATCTGTATAAACATGGAAGTATCTACACCGCGAGCTGTATAAACATGGAAATATCTTCACCACGATCTGTATAAACATGGAAATATCTACACCGCTATCTGTATAAACATGGTAATATCTACACCGCCAACTATATAAACATGGAAATATCTACACCGCCATCTGTATAAACATGGAAATATCTACAATGCCATCTGTAGAAAGATGGAAATATCTACACTGCAATCTGTGTAAACATGGAAATATCTACACCGATATCTGTAAAAACATGGAAATATCTACACCGCTATCTCTATAAACATTGAAATATCTACACCGCGATCTGTATAAACATGGAAATATCTACAGCGCCATCTCTATAAACATTGAAATATCTACACTGCCATCTGTAAAAACATGGAAATATCTACACAGTCATCTGAATAAACATGGAAATATCTACACCACCATCTGTATAAACATGGAAATAGCTACAATACCATCTGTGTACACATGGAAATATCTACACAGACATCTGTAAAAATATGGAAATATCTACACCGCCATCTGTATAAACATGGAAATATCTACACTGCCATCTGTGGAAAGATGGACATATCTACACCGCTATCTCTATAAATATGGAAATATCTACACCGCCATCTCTATAAACATGGAAATATCTACACTGCCATCTCCATAAAGATGGAATTATCTACTCAGCCATGTGTATAAACACGGAAATATCTTCACCACCATCTGTGTAAACATGGAAATATCTACACCGCTATCTGTATAAACATGGAAATATCTACACCGCCATCTGCTTGAACATGGAAATATCTACACCGCTATCTGTATAAACATGGAAATATCTACACCGCCATCTGCATGTCCATGGAAATACCTACGCCGCCATCTGTATAAACATGGAAATATCTACATGGCCATCTGTGTATAGATGGAAATATCAACACCGCCATCTGTACAAACATGGAAATATGTACGCCGCTATCTCTATAGACATGGAAAAATCTCCACTGCCATCTGTAAAAACATGGAAATACCTATACAGTCATCTGTTTAAACTTGGAAATATCTACAATACCATCTGTATTCACATGGAAATATCAACACAGCCATCTGTATAAACATGTAAATATCTACACTGCTATCTCTATAAACATGGAAATATCTACACCGCCATCTCTATAAGCATGAAAATATCTACACTGCAATCTCCATAAACATGGAACAAACTACTCCGCCATCTGTATAAACATGGAAACATCTACACCGCCATCTGTGTGAATAAGGAAATATCTACAATGCCATCTGTATAAAGATATAAATATCTGCACCGCGAGCTCTATAAAAATGGAAATAACTACATCGCTATCTGTATAAACGTGGAAATACCAACACCGCTATCAGTATAAACATGGAAATATCTACAATGCCATCTATATAAACATGGAAATATCTACACCGCTATGTCTATAAACATGGAAATACCTACACCGCTATCTCTATAAACATGGAAATATCTACACCGCTATCTGCATAAACATGGAAATATCTACACCGCGATCTGTATAAACATGGAAATATCTACACCACTATGTCTATAAACATGGAAATACCTACACCGCTATCTGTATAAACATGGATATATCTACACCACCATCTATATAAACATGGAAATATCTACACCGCCATCTGTATAAACATGGAAATATCTACAATGCCATCTGTGGAAAGATGGAAATATCTACACCACAATCTGTGTAAACATGGAAATATCTACACCGATATCTGTAAAAACATGGAAATATCTACACCGCTATCTGTATAAACATGGAAATATCTACACCGCGATCTGTATAAAGATGGAAATATCTACACCGCGATCTGTATAAAGATGGAAACATCTACACCGCTATTTGTATAAACATGGAAATATCTACACCGGTATCTGTATAAACATGGAAATATCTACACCACTATCTGTATAAACATGGAAATATATACACCGCTATCTCTTTAAACATGGAAATATCTACACCGCTATTTGTATAAACAAGGAAATAACTACACCGTGATCTGTATAAACATGGAAATATCTACACTGCCATCTCTATAAACATGGAAATATCTACAACCCAATCTGTATAAATATGGAAATATCCACACCGCTATCTCTATAAACATGGAAAAATTAACACCGCTATCTCTTTTAACATGGAAATATCTACACCGCCATCTGTATAAACGTGGAAATATCTACACCACGATCAGTATAAACATGGAAATATCTACACCGCTATCTGTATAAACATAGAAATATCTCCATTGCTATCTCTATAAACATCGAAATATCTACACCGCCATCTGTATAAACATGGAAATACTTACAAATTTATCTGTATAAACATGGAAATATCTACACCGCCATCTGTATAAACATGGAAATATCTACAAAGCCATCTGTGTATACATGGAAATATCTACACCGCTATCTATATAAACATGGAAATAACTACACTGCTATCTGTATAAACATGGAAATATCTACACCGCCATCTACATGTCCATGGAAATAACTGTGCCGCCATCTGTATAAACATGGAAATATCTACACGGTCATCTTTGTATAGATGGAAATAACACCGCCATCTGTACAAACATGGAAATATCTGCACAGCTATCTGTATAAACATGGAAATATCTACACCGCGGTCTGTATAAACATGGAAATATCTTCACCGCTATCTGTATAAACATGGAAATATCTACACCGTGATCTGTATAAACATGGAAATATTTACACCGCTATGTGAATAAACATGGAAATTTCTACACCGTTATCTGTATAAATATGGAAATATCTACACCACTATCTCTATAAACATGGAAATAACTACACCGCCATCTGTATAAACATGGAAATACCTATAAGGTCATCTGTGTAAACATGGAAATATCTACAATGCCATCTGTATACACATGGAAATACCTACACGGCAATCTGTGTATAGATGGAAACATTAAAACCGCCATCTGTACAAACATGGAAATATCTACACTGCTATCTCTATAAACATGGAAATATCTACACTGCGGTTTGTATAAACATGGAAATATCTACACCGGTATCTGTATAAACATGGAAATATCTGCACCATGATCTGTATAAACATGGAAATATATACACCGCTATCTGTAGAAACGTGGAAATATCTGCACCTCTATCTCTATAAACATGGAAATATCTACAAAGCCATCTGTATAAACATGGAAATATCTACACAGCCCTCTGTATAAATATGGAAATATCTGCATAGGCATCTGTGTAAACATGGAAATATGTGCACCGCTATCTCTATAAACATGGAAATATCTACAAAGCCATCTGTATAAACATGGAAATGCCTACACAGTCATGTGTAGGAACATTTAAATATCTACACGGCCATCTGTATAAACGTGGAAATATCTACACAGCCCTCTGTATAAATATGGAAATATCTGCATAGGCATCTGTGTAAAGATGGAAATATCTGCACCGCTATCTCTATAAACATGGAAATATCTACAAAGTCATCTGTATAAACATGGAAATGCCTACACAGTCATGTGTAGGAACATTTAAATATCTACACTGCCATCTGTATAAACATAGAAATATCTACTCAGCCCTCTGTATAAATATGGAAATATCTGCATAGGCATCATTGTAAACATGGAAATATCTGCACTGCTATCTGTATAAATATGGAAATACCTACACCGCTGTCTCTATAAATATGGAAATATGTACACCGCTATGTGTATAAACATGGAAATATCTCCACTGCTCTCTGTATAAACATGGAAATATCTACAGCGCCATCTCTATAAACATTGAAATATCTACACTGCCATCTGTATAAACATGGAAGTATCTACACCGCTATCTGTATAATCATGGAAATATCTACACAGCTATCTCTGTAAACATCGAAATACCCACACCGTGATGTGTATAAACATGGAAATATCTACACAGCGATCTCTATAAACATGGAAATATCTACACCGCCATCTGTATGAACATGGAAATACCTATACAGTCATCTGTATAAACATGGAAATATCTACACCACCATCTGTATAAACATGGAAATACTAAACAATGCCGTCTGTATACACCTGGAAATACCTACACGGCAATCTGTGTATAAATGGAAACATCAACACCGCCATCTGTACAAACTTGGAAATATCTACACTGCTATCTCTATAAACATGGAAATATCTTCACTGCGGTCTGTATAAACATGAAAATATCTACACCGGTATCTGTATAAACATGGAAATATCTACACCACGATCGGTATAAACATGGAAATATATGCACCGCTACCTGTAAACATGGAAATATCTGTACCAATATCTCTATAAACATGGAAATACCTACAAAGCCATCTGTATAAACATGGAAATACTTACACAGTCATGTGTAGGAATATAGAAATATCTTCACTGCCATCTGTATAAACATAGAAATATCTACATAGCCCTCTGTATAAATATATAGATATCTGCATAGGCATCTGTATAAACATGGAAATATCTGCACCGCTATCTGTATAAACATGGAAATAACTACACCGCTGTCTCTATAAACATGGAAATATGTACACTGCTATACATATAAACATGGAAATATCTCCACTGCTGTCTGTATAAACATGGAAATATCTCCACTGTTATCTGTATAAACATGGAAATATCTACAGCGCCATCTCTATAAACATTGAAATATCTACACGGACATCAGTAAAAACATGGAAATATCTACACAGTCATCTGAATAAACATGGAAATATCTACACCACCATCTGTCTAAACATGGAAATACCTACAATACCATCTGTATACACATGGAAATATCTACACAGACATCTGTATAAATATGGAAATATCTACACCGCCATCTGTATAAATATGGAAATATCTACACTGACATCTGTAGAAAGATGGAAATATCTACACCGCTATCTCTATAAATATGGAAATATCTACACCGCCATCTCTATAAACCTGAAAATGTCTACACTGCCATCTCCATAAAGATGGAAGTATCTATTCCGCCATGTGTATAAACACAGAAATATCTACACCACCATCTGTGAAAACATGGAAATATCTACACCGCTATCTGTATAAACATGGAAATAACTACACCGCCATCTGCATGTCCATGGAAATATCTACGCCGCCATCTGTATAAACATGGAAATATCTACACGGCCATCTGTGTATAGATGGATATATCAACACCGCCATCTGTACAAACATGGAAATATCTACACCGCTATCTCTATAAACATGGAAATATCTGCACTGCCATCTGTTAAAACATGGAAATACCTATACAGTCATCTGTATAAAGATGGAAATATCTACAATGCCATCTGTATACACATGGAAATATCTACACAGCCATCTGTATAAACATGTAAATATCTACACTCCTATCTCTATAAACATGAAAATATCTACACCGCGATCTGTATAAACGTGGAAATAACTACACCGCGATCTGTATAAACATGGAAATATCTACACCCCTATCTGTATAAACATGGAAATATCTACAGCGGTATCTGTATAAACATGGAAATATCTACACCACGATCTGTATAAACATGGAAATATATACACCGCTATCTGTATAAACATGGAAATATCTAGACCGCTATTTGTATAAACAAGGAAATAACTACACCGTGATCTGTATAAACATGGAATTATCTACACTGCCATCTCTATAAACATGGAAATATCTACACCCCTATCTGTATAAACATGGAAATATCCACACCGCTATCTCTATAAACATGGAAAAATCAACACCGCTATCTCTTTGAAGATGGAAATATCTACACCGCCACCTCTATAAACATGGAAATATCTACACCCCGATCTGTATATACATGGAGATATCTACAGCGCTATCTGTATAAACGTGGTAATAACCACACCGCTATTTGTATAAACAAGGAAATATCTACACCGCCATCTGTTTAAACATGGAAATATATACACAGACATCTGTTTATACATGGAAATATCTACACCGCTATCTGTGTAAACATGCTAATAACTACACAGCTATCTGTATAAATGTGGAAATATTTGCACCGCTATCCCTATAAACATGGTAAAATCAACACCGAAATCTGTATAAACATGGAAATATCTACACCATGATCTGTATAAACATGGAAACAACTACAACGTGATCTGTATAAACAAGGAAATATCTACACCGCCATCTCTATAAACATGGAAATATCTACATCCCTATCTGTATAAACATGGAAATATCCAAAACGCGGTCTCTATAAACATGGAAAAATCAACACCGCTATCTCTATGAACATGGAAATACCTACACCGCCATCTCTATAAACATGGAAATATCTACACCGCGATCAGTAGAAACATGGAAATATCTACACCGCTATCTGTATAATCATGGAAATATCTCCATTGCTATCTCTATAAACATCGAAATACATACACCGCCATCTATATAAACATGGAAATACTCACAAAGTTATCTGTATAAACATGGAAATATCTACACCGCCATCTGTATAAACATGGAAATAACTACACAGCCATGTGTATATACATGGAAATATCTACACCGCTATCTGTATATACATGGAAATATCTACACCGCCATCTACATAACCATAGAAATATCTGCGCTGCCATCTGTATAAACATGGAAATATCTACACTGTCATCTGTGTATAGATGGAAATATCAACACCGCCATCTGTACAAACATGGAAGTATCCTCACCGCTATCTGTACAAACATGGAAATATCTACACCGCGGTCTGTATAAACATGGAAATATCTACACCGCTATCTGTATAAACATGGAAATATATACACCGCTATCTCTATAAACATGGAAATATTTACACTGTGATCTGTATAAACATGGAAATATTTACACCGATATCTGTATAAACATGGAAATTTCTACAGTTATCTTTATAAATATGGAAATATCTACACCGCTATCTATTTAAACATGGAAATATCTACACCGCCATCTGTATAAACATGGAAATACCTATAAAGTCGTCTGTGTAAACATGGAAATATCTACACCACCATCTGTATAAACATGGAAATATCTACAATGCCATCTGTATACACATGGAAATACCTACACGGCAATCTGTGTATAGATGGAAACATCAACACCGCCATCTGTACAAACATGGAAATATCTACACTGCTATCTCTATAAACATGGAAATATCTAACCTGCGGTCTGTATAAACATGGAAATATCTACACCGTTATCTGTATAAACTTGGAAATATCTACACCACGATCTGTATAAACATGGAAATATTTACACCGCTATCTGTATAAACATGGAAATATCTGCACCGATATCTCTATAAACATGGAAATATCTACAAATCCATCTGTATAAACATGGAAATGCCAACACAGTCATGTGTAGGAACATGGAAATATCTACACTGCCATCTGTATAAACATAGAAATATCTACACAGCCCTCTGTATAAATATGGAAATATCTGCATAGGCATCTCTATAAACATGGAAATATCTGCACCGCTATCTGTATAAACATGGAAATACCTACACCGCTGTCTCTATAAACATGGAAATATGTGCACCGCTATGTGTATAAATAGGGAAATATCTCCACTGCTGTCTGTAGAAACGGAAATATCTCCACGGTTATCTGTATAAACATGGAAATATCTACAGCGCCATCTCTATAAACATTGAAATATCTACACTGCCATCTGTAAAGACATGGAAATATCTACACAGTCATCTGAATAAACGTGGAAATATCTACACCACCATCTGTATAAACATGGAAATAGCTACAATACCATCTGTATACACATGGAAATATCAACACTGACATCTGTATAAATATGGAAAGATCTACACCGCCATCTGTACAAACTTGGAAATATCTACACTGCTATCTCTATAAACATGGAAATATCTACACTGCGGTCTGTATAAACATGGAAATATCTATACCGGTATCTGTATAAACATGGAAATATCTACACCACGATCTGTATAAACATGGAAATGTATACACCGCTATCTGTATAAACTTGGAAATATCTGCCCCACTATCTCTATAGACATGGAAATCTCTACAAAGCCATCTGTATAAACATGGAAATACCTACACAGTCATGTGTAGGAACATGGAAATATCTACACTGCCATCTGTATAAAAATAGAAATATCTACTCAGCCCTCTGTATAAATATGGAAATATCTACACGGAAATCTGTATAAACATGGAATTATCTATACTGCCATCTGTAGAAAGATGGAAATATCTACACCGCTATCTCTATAAACATGGAAAAATCAACACCGCTATCTGTATGAACATGGCAATATCTGCACCGCCATCTCTATAAACATGGAAATATCTACACCACGATCAGTATAAACATGGAAATATCTACACCGCTATGTGTATAAACATGGAAATATCTCCACTGCTATCTCTATAAACATCGAAATATCTACATCGCCATCTGTATAAACATGGAAATATCTAGACTGCTATCTGTATAAACATGGAAATATCTACAATGCCATCTTTAAAACATGGAAATACGTAAACAGTCATCTGTATAAACATGGAAATCTCTACACCGCGATCTTTATAAACATGGAAATATCTACACCGCTATCTGTATAAATATGGAAATTTCTACACTGCTATCTCTATAAACATGGAAATATCTACACCGCAATCTGTATAAACATGGAAATACCTACAAAGTCATCTGTATAAACATGGAAATATCCACACAGCCAACTGTATAAACATGGAAATAACTACACAGCCGTCTGTATATACATGGAAATATCAACACCGCTATCTGTATAAACCTGGAAATATCTACTCAGCTATCTTTATAAATATGGGAATATCTACACCGCCATCTGTATAAACATGGAAATAACTACACAGTCATGTGAAGGAACATGGAAATATCTACACCACCGTTTGTATAAAGATGGAAATATCTACAACGTTATCTGTATAAACATGGAAATATCTACTCAGTGATTTGTATAAACATGGAAATATGTACAGCACTCTCTGAATAAAGATGGAAATATCTACACCGCTATCTGTATAAACATGGAAATATCTACACCACTATCTGCATAAATATAGAAATATTTACACCGCTATCTCTATAAAAACGGAAATATCTACACCGCTATCTCTATAAACATGGAAATATCTACACCGTCATCTGTATTAACATGGAAATATCTACAAAGTCATCTGTATAAACCTGGAAATATCAACACTGTCATCTATATAAACATGGAAATATATACAGAGAACTCTGTATAAACATGGAAATATCTGCACAGCCATCTGTATAAACATGGAAATATCTACACCGCTATGTGTATTAACGTGGAAATATCTCCATTGCTATCTGAATAAACATGGACATATCTCCACTGCAATCTGTATAAACATGAAAATATCTACACCGCTATCTCTATAAACATGGAAATATCTACACTGCCATCTCCATAAACATGGAACTAACTACTTCGCAATCTGTATAAACATGGAAACATCTACACCACCATTTGTGTGAATAAGGAAATATCTACAATGCCATCTGTATAAAGATATAAATATCGGCACCACGAGCTGTATAAACATGGAAATATCTACATCGCTATCTGTATAAACGTGGAAATACCAACACCGCTATCGGTATAAACATGGAAATATGTACAACGCCATCTATATAAACATGGAAATATCTACACCGCTATGACTATAAACATGGAAACACCTACACCGCTATCTCTACAAACATGGACATACCTACACCGCTATCTTTATAAACATGGAAATATCTACACCGCTATCTGTATAAACACGGAAATATCTACACCACGATCTGTATAAACATGGAAATATCTACACCGTGATCTGTATAATCATGGAAATATCTTCACCACGATCTGTATAAACATGCAAATATGTACACCACTATCTGTATAAACATGGTAATATCTACACCACCATCTATATAAACATGGAAATATCTACACTGCCATCTGTATAAATTTGGAAATATCTACAATGCCGTCTGTATAAACATGGAAATATCTACACAGCTATCTCTATAAACATGGAAATATCTACACCGCCATCTGTATATACATGGAAATACCTATTAAGTCATCTGTATAAACATGGAAATATCTACACAGCCATCTGTATAAACATGGAAATATCTACACAGCCATCTGTATATACATGGAAATATCTACACCGCTATCTGTATAAACATGGAAGTATCTACAACGCTATTTGTAGAAACAAGGAAATATCTACACCGTGATCTGTATTAACATGGAAATATCCACACCGCTATCTCTATAAACATGGAAAAATCAACACAGCTATCTCTATGAACATGGAAATATCTACATCGCCATCTCTATAAACATGGATATATCTACACCACGATCAGTATAAACATGGAAATATCTACACCGCTATGTGTATAAACATGGAAATATCTCCAATGCTATCTCTATAAACATCGAAATATCTACACCGCCATCTCTATAAACATGGAAATGCTTACAAAGTTATCTGTATAAACATGGAAATATCTACACCGCCATCTGTATAAACATGGAAATATCTACACAGCCATGTGTACATACGTGGAAATATCTACACCGCTATCTATGTAAACATGGAAATAACTACACCGCTATCTGTATAAACATGGAAATATCTACACCGCCATCTACATATCCATGGAAATATCTGCGCCGCCATCTGTATAAACACGGAAATATCTACACGGTCATCTGTGTATAGATGGAAATATCAACACCTCCATCTGTACAAACATGGAAATATCTGCACTGCTGTCTGTATAAACATGGAAATATCTACACCGTTATCTGTATAAACATGGAAATATCTACACCGCTATCTCTATAAACTTGGAAATGTTTACACCGTGATCTGTATAAACATGGAAATATTTACACCGCTATGTGTATAAACATGGAAACTTCTACATCGTTATCTGTATAAATATGGAAATATCTCCACCGCTATCTCTATAAACTTGGAAATAACTGCACCGCCATCTGTATAAACATGGAAATAACTATACAGTCATCTGTGTACACATGGAAATATCTACACCACTATGTGTATAAACATGAAAATATCTACAATGCCATCTGTATACACATGGAAATACCTACACGGCAATCTGTGTATAGATGGAAACATCAACACCGCCATCTGTACAAACATGGAAATATCTACACTGCTATCTCTATAATCATGGAAATATCTACACGGTGGTCTGTATAAACATGGAAATATCTACACCGGTATCTGTATAAACATGGAAATATCTACACCACAATCTGTATAAACATGGAAATATATACACCGCTATCTGTATAAACATGGAAATATCTACACCGGTATCTCTATAAACATGGAAATATCTACAAAGCCATCTGTATAAACATGGAAATACCCACACAGTCATGTGTAGGAACATGGAAACATCTACACTGCCAACTGTATAAACATAAAAATATCTACATAGTCCTCTGTATAAATATGGAAATATCTGCATAGGCATCTGTATAAACATGGAAATATCTCCACCGTTATCTGTATAAACATGGAAATATCTACAGCGCCATCTCTATAAACATTGAACTATCCACACTGCCATCTGTAAAAACATGGAAATATCTACAGAGTCATCTGAATAAACATGGAAATATCTACACCACCATCTGTATAAACATGGAAATACCTACAATACCATCTGTATACACATGGAAATATCTACACAGACATCTGTATAAATATGGAAATATCTACACCGCCAGCTGTATAAACATGGAAATATCTACACTGCCATCTGTAGAAAGATGGAAATATCTACACCGCTATCTCTATAAATATGGAAATATCTACACCGCCATCTCTATAAACATGAAAATATCTACACTGCCATCTCCATAAAGATGGAAGTATCTACTCCGCCATGTGTATAAACACGGAAATATCTACACCACCATCTGTGTAAACATGGAAATATCTACACCGCTATCTGTATAAACATGGTAATATCTACACCACCATCTATGTAAACATGGAAATATCTACACCGCCATCTGTATAATCATGGAAATATCTACAATGCCATCTGTAGAAAGATGGAAATATCTACACCGCAATCTGTGTAAACATGGAAATATCTACACCGATATCTGTAAAAACATGGAAATATCTACACCGCCATCTGTATAAATATGGAAATACCTATACAGTCATCTGTGTAAACATGGAAATATCTACACCACCATCTGTATAAACATGGAAATATCTACAATGCCATCTGTATACAGATGGAAATAACTATACGGCAATCTGTGTATAGATAGAAACATCAACACCGCCATCTGTACAAACATGGAAATATCTACACTGCTATCTCTATAAACATGGAAATATCTACACTGCGGTCTGTATAAACATGGAAATATCTACACCGGTATCTGTATAAACATGGAAATATCTACACCATGATCTGTATAAACATGGAAATATATACACCGCTATCTGTATAAACATGGAAATATCTGCACCGCTATATCTATAAACATGGAAATATCTACAAAGACATCTGTATAAACATGGAAATAACTACACAGTCATGTGTAGGAACATTTAAATATCTACACTGCCATCTGTATAAACATAGAAATATGTACACAGCCCTCTGTATAAATATGGAAATATCTGCATAGGCATCTGTGAAAACATGGAAATATCTGCACTGCTATCTGTATAAACATGGAAATACCTACACCGCTGTCTCTATAAACATGGAAATATGTACACCGATATGTGTATAAACATGGAAATATCTCCACTGCTCTCTGTATATACATGGAAATATCTCCACCGTTATCTGTATAAACATGGAAATATCTACAGCGTCATTTCTATAAACATTGAAATATCTACACTGTCATCTGCAAAAACATGGAAATATCTACACAGTCATCTGAATAAACATGGAAATATTTACACCACCATCTCTAGAAACATGGAAATACCTACAAAGTCATCTGTAGAAACATGGAAGTATCTACACAGCCATCTGTATAAACATGGAAATATCTACACAGCCATCTGTATATACATGGAAATATCTACACCGCTATCTGTGTAAACATGGAAATAACTACACAGCTGTTTGTATAAACAAGGAAATATCTACACCGCCATCTGTTTAAACATGGAAATATATACACAGACATCTGTTTATACATGGAAATATCTACACCTCTATCTGTAAAAACATGCTAATAACTACACCGCTATCTGTATAAATGTGGAAATATTTGCACCGCTGTCCCTATAAACATGGTAATAGCAACACCGCGATCTGTATAAACATGGAAATATATACACCTCTATCTGTGTAAACATGGAAATATCTACACTGCCATCTCTATAAACATGGAAATATCTACACTGCCATCTCTATAAACATGGAAATATCTACACCCCTATCTGTATAAACATGGAAATATCTACACCGCCATCTCTATAAACATGGAAATATCTACACCCCTTTCTGTATAAACATGGAAATCTCCACACAGCTATCTCTATAAACATGGAAAAATCAACACCGCTATCTCTATAAACATGGAAATATCTACACCGCCATCTCTATAAACATGGAAATATCTACAGCGCGATCAGTATAAACATGGAAATATCCACACCGCTATCTGTATAAACATGGAACTATCTATATCGCTATCTCTATAAACATGGAAATATCTACACCGTGATCTGTATAAACATGGAAATATTTACACCGCTATCTGTATAAACATGGAAATTTCTACACCGTTATCTGTATAAATATGCAAATATCTACACCGCTATCTCTAAACATGGAAATATCTACACCGCCATCTGTATAAACATGGAAATACCTATACAGTCATCTGTGTAAACATGGAAATATCTACACCACCATCTGCATAAACATGGAAATATCTACACCGCCATCTGTTTAAACATGGAAATATATACACAGACGTCTGTTTATACATGGAAATATCTACACCGCTATCTGTATAAACATGCTAATAACTACACCGCTATCTGTATAAATGTGGATATATTTGCACCGCTATCCCTATAAACATGGTAATAACAACACCGCGACCTGTGTAAACATGGAAATATCTACAACATGATCTGTATAAACATGGAAATATCTACACTGCCATCTCTATAAACATGGAAATATCTACACTGCCATCTCTATAAACATGGAAATATCTACACCCCTATCTGTATAAACATGGAAATATCTACACCGCCATCTCTATAATCATGGAAATATCTACACCCCTATCTGTATAAACATGGAAATATCCACACAGCTATCCCTATAAACATGGAAAAATCAACTCCGCTATCTCTATAAACTTGGAAATATCTACACCGCCATCTCTATAAACATGGAAATATCTACACCGCGATCAGTATAAACATGGAAATATCTACACCGCTATCTGTATAAACATGGAAATATCTCCACTCCTATCTCTATAAACATCGAAATATCAACACCGCCATCTGTATAAACATGGAAATACTTACAAAGTTATGTGTGTAAACATGGAAATATCTACACCGCCATCTGTATAAATATGGAAATATCTACACAGCCATGTGTATATACATAGAAATATCTACACCGCTATCTATATAAACATGGAAATAACTACACCGCTATCTGTATAAACATGGAAATATCTCCACTGCTATCTCTACAAACATCGAAATATCTACACCGCCATCTGTATAAGCATGGAAATACTTACAAAGTTATCTGTATAAACATGGAAATATCTACAACGCCATCTGTATAAACATGGAAATATCTACACAGCCATGTGTACATACATGGAAATATATACACAGCTCTCTATATAAACATGGAAATAAGTACAGCGCTATCTGTATATACATGGAAATATCTGCACCGCTATCTCTATAAACATGGAAATATCTACAAAGACATCTGTATAAACATGGAAATACCTACACAGTGATGTGTAGGAACATTTAAATATCTACACTGCCATCTGTATAAACATAGAAATATCTACACAGCCCTCTGTATAAATATGGAAATATCTTCATAAGCATCTGTATAAACATGGAAATATCTGCACCGCTATGTGTATAAACATGGAAATACCTACACCGCTGTCTCTATAAACATGGAAATATGTACACCGCTATGCGTATAAACATGGAAATATCTCCACTGCTGTCTGTATAAACATGGAAATATCTCCACCGTTATTTGTATAAACATGGAAATATCTACAGCGCCATCTGTATAAACATTGAAATATCTACACTGCCATCTGTAAAAACATGGAAATATCTAAACAGTCATCTGAATAAACATGGAAATATCTACACCACCATCAGTATAAACATGGAAATACCTAAAATACCATCTGTATACACATGGAAATATCTACACAGACATCTTTATAAATATGGAAATATCTACACCGCCATCTATATAAACATGGAAATATCTACAATGCCATCTGTAGAAAGATGGAAATATCTACACCGCTATCTCTGTAAATATGGAAATATCTACACCGCCATCTCTATAAACATGAAAATATCTACAGTGCCATCTCCATAAACATGAAAATATCTACACTGCCATCTCCATAAAGATGGAAGTATCTACTCTGCCATGTGTATAAACACGGAAATATCTACACCACCATCTGTGTAAACATGGAAATATCTACACCGCTATTGGTATAAACATGGAAATATCTTCACCGCTATTTGCATGTCCATGGAAATATCTATGCCGCCATCTGTATAAACATGGAAATATCTACACGGCCATCTGTGTATAGATGGAAATATCAGCACCGCCATCTGTACAAACATGGAAATATCTACACCGCTATCTCTATAAACATGGAAATGTCTGCACTGCCATCTGTAAAAACATGGAAATACCTATACAGTCATCTGTATAAACATGGAAATATCTCCAATGCCATCTGTACAAACATGGAAATATCTACACTGCTATCTCTATAAACATGTAAATATCTACACCGCCATCTCTCTAAACATGAAAATATCTACACTGCCATCTCCATAAACATGGAACTAACTACTCCACCATCTATATAAACATGGAAACATCTACACCACCATCTGTGTGAATAAGGAAATATCTACAATGCCATCTGTATAAAGATATAAATATCTGCACCGTGAGCTCTATAAACATGGAAATACCTACATCGCTATCTGTATACACGTGGAAATACCAACACCGCTATCGGTATAAACATGGAAATATATACAACACCATCTATATAAACATGGAAATATCTACACCGCGCTCTGTATAAACATGGAAATATCTACTCCGCTATCTGTATAAACATGGAAATACCTATACCGCTATCTGTATAAACATGGAAATATCTACACCGCTATCTGTATAAACATGGAAATATCTACACCGCGATCTGTATAAACATGGAAATATCTACACCGCGATCTGTATAAACATGGAAATATCTTCACCGCGATCTGTATAAACATGGAAATATCTACACCGATATCTGTAAAAACATGGAAATATCTACACCCCTATCTGTATAAACATGGAAATATCCACACCGATATCTCTATAATCATGGAAAATCAACACCGCTATCTCTATGAACATGGAAATAGCTACACGGCCATCTCTATAAACATGGAAATATCTACACCACGATCAGTATAAGCATGGAAATATCTACTCCGCTATCTGTATAAACATGGAAATATCTACACCGCCATCTGTATAAACATGGAAATATCTACACAGCCATGTGTACATACATGGAAATATATACACAGCTCTCTATATAAACATGGAAATAAGTACAGCGCTATCTGTATATACATGGAAATATCTGCACCGCTAATTCTATAAACATGGAAATATCTATAAAGACATCTGTATAAACATGGAAATACCTACACAGTGATCTGTAGGAACATTTAAATATCTACACTGCCATCTGTATAAACATAGAAATATCTACAGAGCCCTCTGTATAAATATGGAAATATCTGCATAGGCATCTGTATAAAGATGGAAATATGTACACCGCTATGCGTATAAACATGGAAATATCTCCACTGCTCTCTGTATAAACATGGAAATATCTCCACCGATATTTGTATAAACATGGAAATATCTACAGCGCCATCTGTATAAACATTGAAATATCTACACTGCCATCTGTAAAAACATGGAAATATCTACACAGTCATCTGAATAAACATGGAAATATCTACACCACCATCTGTATAAACATGGAAATACCTACAATACCATCTGTATACACATGGAAATATCTACACAGACATCTGTATAAATATGGAAATATCTACACCGCCATCTATATAAACATGGAAATATCTACACTGCCATCTGTAGAAAGATGGAAATATCTACACCGCTATCTCTGTAAATATGGAAATATCTACACCGCCATCTCTATAAACATGAAAATATCTACACTGCCATCTCCATAAAGATGGAAGTATCTACTCCGCCATGTGTATAAACACGGAAATATCTACACCACCATCTGTGTAAACATGGAAATATCTACACCGCTATCTGTATAAACATGGAAATATCTTCACCGCTATTTGCATGTCCATGGAAATATCTACGCCGCTATCTGTATAAACATGGAAATATCTACACGGCCATCTGTGGATAGATGGAAATATCAGCACCGCCATCCGTACAAACATGGAAATATCTACACCGCTATCTCTATAAACATGGAAATGTCTGCACTGCCATCTGTAAAAACATGGAAATACCTATACAGTCATCTGTATAAACATGGAAATATCTACAATGCCATCTGTACAAACATGGAAATATCTACACTGCTATCTCTATAAACATGTAAATATCTACACCGCCATCTCTATAAACATGAAAATATCTACACTGCCATCTCCATAAACATGGAACTAACTACTCCACCATCTATATAAACATGGAAACCTCTACACCACCATCTGTGTGAATAAGGAAATATCTACAATGCCATCTGTATAAAGATATAAATATCTGCACCGTGAGCTGTATAAACATGGAAATACCTACATCGCTATCTGTATAAACGTGGAAATACCAACACCGCTATCGGTATAAACATGGAAATATATACAACGACATCTATATAAACATGGAAATATCTACACCGTGGTCTGTATAAATATGGAAATATCTACTCCGCTATCTGTATAAACATGGAAATATCTATACCATTATCTGTATAAACATGGAAATATCTACACCGCTATCTCTATAAACATGGAAAATCAACACCGTTATCTCTATGAACATGGAAATATGTACACCACCATCTCTATAAACATGGAAATATCTACACCACGATCAGTATAAGCATGGAAATATCTACACCGCTATCTGTATAAACATGGAAATATCTCCACTGCTATCTCTATAAACATCGAAATATCTACACCGCCATCTGTATAAACATGGAAATACTTACAAAGTTAACTGTATAAACATGGAAATATCTACATCGCTATCTGTATAAAAGTGGAAATACCAACACCGCTATCGGTATAAACATGGAAATATCTACAACGCCATCTATATAAACACGGAAATATCTACACCGCTATGTCTATAAACATGGAAATACCGCCACCGCTATCTCTATAAACATGGAAATATCCACACCGCCATCTGCGTATCCATGGAAATATGTACAATGCCATCTGTATAAAGATGAAAATATCCACACGGCAATCTGTGTTCAGATGGAAATATCAACACCGCCATCTCTTTAAACATGGAGATATCTACAACGCCATCTACATAAACAAGAAAATATCTACACTGTCATCTATATAAACATGGAAATATCTACACCGCCATCTCTATAAACATGGAAATATCTACAATGTCATTTGCAGAAAGATGGAAATATCTACACCGCTATCTGTATAAATATGAAATATCTAAACCGCTATCTCTATAAAGATGGAAATATCTACACTGCTATCTGTATAAACATGGAAATATCCTCACCGCTATCTCTGTGAACATGGATGTATCTACACCGCTATCTCTATAAATATGGAAATATCTACACCGCCATCTGTATAAACATGGAAATATCTACACAATCATCTGTATATACATGGAAATATCTACTCCACCTTCTCTGTAAACATGGAAATATCTACACTGCCGTCTGTATACACATGGAAATGTCTACAGAGCCATCAGTATAAAGATGGAAACATCTTCACTGCTATCTCTATACACATGGAAATACCTACACTGCAGTCTGTATAAACATGGAAATGTCTACACCACAAACTCTATAAACATGGAAATATCTACACCGCCGTCTCCATAAACATGGAACTATCTACACCGCCCTCTGTGTAAATATGTAAATATCTACACTGCCGTCTGTATAAAGATGGAAATATCTGCATCTCGTGCTGTGTAAACATGGAAATATCTGCACTGCTATCTGTATAAACAGGGAAATACCAACACCACTATCTGTATAAACGTGGAAATACCTACACCATGATCTGTATAAACGTGGAAATATCTACAAGTTTCTCTGTATAAACATGGAAATAAATACACCGCTATCTGTATAAACATGGAAATATCTACACCGCCATCTGAATAAACATGGACATATGTACAGTGCTATCTCTATCAATATGGAAATATATACACCGCTATCTCTATAAACATGGAAATATCTATGCCGCCATCTGTATAAACATGGAAATATCTACAAAGTCATCTGTATAAACATGGAAATATCTGCACCACCATCTCTATAAACATGGAAATATTTAGACTGCCATCTGTATAAACATGGAAATATGTACACAGCCATCTGCATAAACATGGAAATAACTACACCGCTATCTCTATACAGATGGAATTAATTACATAGCTATCTCTATAAACATGGAAATATCTACACCGCCATCTCTATAAACCTGGAAATATCTACACTGACATATTTATAAACATGAAAATATCTACACCGCCATCTCCATAAAGATGGAACTATCTACACCACCATCTGTGTAAAAATGGAAATACCTAAACCGCTATCCGTAAAATATGGACATATCTACACTGCCATCTGTATAAAGATGGAAATATCTACACCGCGAGCAGCATAAACAAGGAAATATCTACACCGCTATCTGTATAAATATGGAAATACCAACACTGCTATCTGTATAAACATGGAAATATCTAAACCACTGTCTGTATAAACATGGACTTATCTACACCATTATCTCTATAAACATGGAAATATCTGCACTGCCATCTCTAAAAACATGGAATTATCTACACCACTATCTCTATAAACATAGAAATACCTACACCGCCATCTCTATAAACATGGAAATATGTACACCACTATCTCTATAAACATATAAATATCTACACCGCCATCTCTATAAACATGGAAATATCTAAACCGCCATCTGCATAAACATGGAAATATCTACACCGCCATCTGTATACACATGGAAATATCTATGCCGCCATCTGTATAAACATAGAAATATCTACACTGCCATATGTGGAAAGATGGAAATGTCTACACCGCGATCTGTATGAACTTGGAAATATCTACACCGCTACTTGTATAAACATTTAAATATCTACACCGCTATCTATATAAATATGGAAACATCTACACCACGATCTGTATAAAAATGGAAATATCTACACTGCTATCTGTATAAACATGGAAATATCTACACCGCTAACTGTATAAACATGCAAATATCAACAGCAAGATCTGTGTAAATATGGAAATATCTACATCGCTATCTCTGTAAACATAGAAATGTCTATACCGCTATCTGTTTAAACATGGAAATATCTACAAGGCTAACTCTATAAATATGGAAATACCTAAACCGCCTTCTGTATAAACATGGAAATAACAACACATTCATCTGTATAAACATGGAAATATCTACAGCGCTATCTGTGAAAACATGGAAATATCTACACCGCCATCTGTATAAACATGCTAATATCTCCAACGCTATCTGTATAAACATGGAATTATCTCCATTGCTATCTGAATAATCATGGAAATATCTACACCACGATCTGTATAAACATGGAAATAACTCCACCACTTTCTGTATAAACATAGAAACACCTACACCGCTATTTTCATAAACATGTAAATATCTACACGGCTATCTGTATAAACATGCAAATATCTACAATGCTATCTGTGTAAACATGGAAATATCTACACCGCTATCTGTGTAAACATTGAAATATCTACACTGCTGTCTGTGTAAAGATGGAAATATCTACACTGCAATCTGTGCAAAGGTGGAAATAACTACACCGCTATCTTTGTAAAGTAGGAAATATCTACACCGTAATCTGTGCAAAGATGGAAATATGTACACCGCTATCTGTGTAAACATGGTAATACCACTCTCTGTATAAGCTTGGAAATATCTACACTGCTATCTGTATAAACTTGGAAAGGTCTACACCGCCATCTGTAAAAACGTGGAAATAACTACACCAACACCTGAATACACGTGGAAATATCTGCACCGCTAACACTATAAACATGGAAATATCTACACTGGTATCTCTATAAGCATGGAAATAAATCCACCGCTATCTGTATAAACATTGAAACATCTACACAGCTATATCTATAATCATGGAATTATCTACAACGCTATCTGCTTAAACATGGAAATGTCTACAATGCTATCTGTGTAAACATGGAAATATCTACACCGCTATCTGTGTAAAGATGGAAATATCTACACCGCTACCTCTATAATCATGGAAATATCTACACCGCCATCTGTAGAAACATGGAAATATCTACACAGTCATCTGTATATACTTGGAAATATCTACAACACCATCTCTATAGACATGGAAATATCTACAACACCATCTCTATAATCATGGAAATATCTACACCGCCAGCTGTAGAAACATGGAAATCACTACACTGCCATCTGTATAAAGATGGAAATATCTACACCGTGAGCTGTATAAACATGGAAATATCTACACAGCTATGTGTATAAACATGGAAATACCAACACCACTATCTGTATAAACATGGAAATATCTACAGCACAGACTGTAAACATGGAAATATCTACCCCGCTATCTCTGTAAACATGGAAATACCTACACCGCCATCTCTATAAACATGGAATTATCTACACCACTATCTCTATAAACATAGAAATATCTACAACGCAATCTCAGTAATCATGGAAATATCTACACCGCCATCTGCATAAACTTGGAAATATCTACACCGCGATCTGTGTAAAAATGGAAATATCTACACCACCATCTGTATAAACGTAGAAATATCTACACTGCCATCTGTAGAAAGATGGAAATATCTACACCTTGATCTGTATAAACATGGAAATATCTATACCTCTTCCTGTATGAACCTGGAGATAACTACAATGCTATCTGAATAAATATGGAAACATCCACACCGCTATCTCTATAAACATGGAAATGTCTACAAGGCTATCTGTATAAACATGGAAATATCTACATGGCTATCTGTATGAACTTGGAAATATCTACACTGCCTTCTGTATATACATGGAAATACCTACACAGTCATTTGTATAAACATGGAAATATCTACACCACTATCTGTATAAACATGGAAATATCTACACTGCAATCTGTATAAACATGGAAATATCATCACAGCCATCTCTATAAACATGGAAATATCTACACCGCTATCCCTATAAACATGGAAATAGTGTCACCGATATTTGTATAAACATGGAAATATCTACACCGCCATCTGTAAAAATATGGAAATATCTACACAGTCATCTATATAAACATGGAAATATCTACACCTCCATTTGTATAAACATGGAAATATCTACACTGCCATCTGAATACACATGGAAAAGACTACACAGTCATCTGTATAAATATGGAAATATGTACACCGCTATCTCTGTAAACATGTAAATCCTATACTGCTATCTGCATAAAGATGGGAATATCTACACCGCTATCTGTATTAACACGGAAATATCTACACCGCTATCTTTATAAACTTTGAAATATCTACACCGCCATCTCTATAAATATGAAAATATGTCCACCGCTATCTGTATAAACTTGAAAATATGTCCACCGCTATCTGTATAAACATGGAAATATCTAGATCGCTATCTCTATAAACATGGAAATATCTACACCGCCATCTGTATAAACATGGAAATATCTACACCATGATCTGTATAAACATGGAAATATCTACACCGCTATCTGTATAAACAAGCAAATATCTACAGCGCTATCTGTATAGACATGGAAATATCTACACCGCCATCTGTATAAACATGGAAATATCTACACCGCTATCTGTATAAACATGGAAATATCTACACCGCTATCTGTATAAACATGGAAATATCTACACTGCCATCTGTATAAACATGGAAATAGCCACACCGTTATGTTTTATAAACATGGAAATATCTACACCACCATCTGAATAAACATGGAAATATCTACACGGCTATCTGTATAAATATGGAAAAATCTACACCGCTACCTCTATAAACATGGAAATATCTACACAGCTATCTGTAAACATGGATATATCTACAGCGCTATCTCTATAAACATGGAAATATCTACACCGCCATCTGTATAAACATGGAAACATGTACACAGTCATCTGTATAAACATGGAAGTAACTACACCGCTGTCTGTATAAACATGGAAATATATACACCGCTATCCGTATAAACATGGAAATATCTACACCGCTACCTTTATAAATAAGGAAATATCCACACCGCTATCCCTATAAACATGGAAATGTCTACACAGCTATCTGTATAAGCATGGAAATATCTACACGGCTATCTCTGTAAACATGGAAATATCAACAACGCTATCTGCATAAACACGGAAATATCTACACCGCTATCTGGATAAACATGGAAATATCTACATCGTTATCTGTACAAACATGGAAATATTTCCACCGCTATCTCTATGAACATGGAAATATCTCCATCCGCTATCTCAACAAAATTGGAAATATCTGCATCGCTATCTGTGTAAACATGGAAATATCTACACTGCTATCTTTATAAACATGTATATAACTTCACTGCCATCTGAATAAACATGGTAATATCCACACCGCTATCTGTATAAACATGGAATTATCTACACCACCATCTGAATAAACATACAAATATCTACACCGCTATGTTTATAAATATGGAAATATTTTCACCGCTATCTCTGTAAACATGGAAATATCTACACCGCTACCTTTATAAACATGGACATGTCTACACCGCTGTCTCTATAAACATGGAAATATCTACACCGCTACCTGCACAAAATTCGAAATATCTACACCACCATCTCTAGAAACATGGAAATATCTCCACCGCTATCTGTATACACATGGAAATACCTCCACCACACTCTGTATAAACATGGAAATATCTACACCGCTATCTGTATAAACATGGAAATGTCTACACTGCTATCTGTATAAACGTGCAAATATCAACAGCGCTATCTGTATAAACATGAAAATATCTCCACCGCTATCTGTATAAACATAGAAATACCTACACCGCTATCTTTATAAACATGGAAATATCTACACCTCAATCTCTATAAACATGGAAATACCTACAACACTATCTGTGTAAACATGGAAATATCTACACAGCTGTCTGTGTAAACATGGAAATATCTACACCGCAATCTGTGTGAGGATGGAAATATCTACACTGCAATCTGTGCAAATATGGAAATATCTACACCTCTATCTCTGTAAACATGGAAATATCTACACCACTATCTGTATAAACATGGAAATATCTACACCGCTATCTGTATAAACATGGAAATATCCACACCAAAATATGTATAAACATGGAAATATCTACACCACAATCTGTATAAACATGGAAATATCTACACCACTATCTGTATAAACATGGAAATATCTACTCCGCTATCTGTATAAGCATGGAAATAACTACACCGCTATATGTATAAACAAGAAAATATCTACACCGTGATCTGTATAAACATAGAAATAACCACACCGCTATTTGTATAAACAAGGAAATATCTACACCGACATCTGTTTAAACATGGAAATATATACACAGACATCTGTTTATACATGGAAATATCTACACCGCTATCTGTATAAGCATGGAAATAACTACACTGCTATCTGTATAAATGTGGAAATATTTACACCGCTATCTGTATAAACATGGAAATATCTACACTGTTATCTGTATAAACATGGAAATACCTACAACGCCATCTGTAGAAACTTGGAAATTTCTATACCACCATCTGTATAAACATGGAAATATCTACAATGCCATCTGTATACACATGGAAATACCTACACGGCAATCTGTGTATAGATGGAAACATCAACACCGCCATCTGTACAGACATGGAAATATCTACACCGCTATCTGTATAAACATGGAAATATCTACACTGCGGTCTGTATAAACATGGAAATATCTACACCGCTATCTGTATAAACATGGAAATACCTACACCGCTGTCTCTATAAACATGGAAATATGTACACCGCTATGTGTATAAACATGGAAATATCTCCACTGCTGTCTGTATAAACATGGAAATATCTCCACCGTTATCTGTATAAACATGGAAATATCTACAGCGCCATCTCTATAAACATTGAAATATCTACACTGCCATCTGTAAAAACATGGAAATATCGACACAGTCATCTGAATAAACATGGAAATATCTACACCACCATCTGTATAAACATGGAAATAGCTACAATACCATCTGTATACACATGGAAATATCTACACAGACATCTGTATAAATATGGACATATCTACACCGCCATCTGTATAAACATGGAAATATCTACACTGCCATCTGTAGAAAGATGGAAATATCTACACCGCTATCTCTATAAATATGGAAATATCTACACCACCATCTCTATAAACATGAAAATATCTACACTGCCATCTCCATAAAGATGGAAGTATCTACTCCGCCATGTGTATAAACACGGAAATAGCTACACCACCATCTGTGTAAACATGGAAATAACTACACCGCTATCTGTATAAACATGGAAATAACGACACCGCCATCTGCATGTCCATGGAAATATCTATGCCGCCATCTGTATAAACATGGAAATATCTACACGGCCATCTGTGTATAGATGGAAATATCAACACTGCCATCTGAACAAATATGGAAATATCTACTCCGGTATCTCTATATACATGGAAATGTCTGCACTGCCATCTGTAAAAACATGGAAATACGTATACAGTCATCTGTATAAACATGGAAATATCTACAATGTCATCTGTATACACATGGAAATATCTACACAGCCATCTGAATAAACATGTAAATATGCACACTGCTATCTCTATAAACATGGAAATATCTACACCGCCATCTCTATAAACTTGAAAATATCTACACTGCCATCTCCATAAACATGGAACTAACTACTCCGCCATCTGTATAAACATGGAAACATCTACACCGCCACCTGTGTGAATAAGGAAATATCTGCAATGCCATCGGTATAAAGATATAAATACCTGCACCGCGAGCTGTATAAACATGGAAATATCTACATCGCTATCTGTATAAACGTGGAAATACCAACACCGCTATTGGTATAAACATGGAAATATCTACAACGCCATCTATATAAACATGGAAATATCTACACTGCTATGTCTAGAAACATGGAAATACCTACACCGCTATCTCTATAAACATGGAAATATCCACACCGCCATCTGCATATCGATGGAAATCTCTACAACGCCATCTGTATAAAGATGGAAATAACTACACGGTAATCTCTGTACAGATGGAAATATCAACACCGCCATCTGTACAAACATGGAAATATCTACACCGCTATCTGTATCAACATAGAAATACCCACACTGCATTCTGCATAAACATGGAAATACCTACACCGGTATCTGTATAAACATGGAAATATCTACACCACGATCTGTATAAACATGGAAATATTTACACCGCTATCTGTATAAACCTGGAAATATCTACACTGCTATCTCTATAAATATGGAAATATCTACATCGCCATCTGTATAAACATGGAAATAACTACACAGTCATGTGTAGGAACATGGAAATATCTACACCACCATTTGTATAAAGATGGAAATATCTACAACGTTATCTGTATAAACATGGAAATATCTACACAGTGATCTGTATAAACATGGAAATATGTACAGCACTCTCTGAATAAAGATGGAAATATCTACACCGCTATGTGTAAAAACAAGGAAATATCTACACCATTATCTGTATTAATATGGAAATATTTACACCACTATCTCTATAAACATGGAAATACCTACACCGCTATCTCTATAAACATGGAAATATCTACACCGCCATCTGTGCTAACATGGAAATATCTGCACAGTCATCTGTGTAAACCTGGAAATATCTACACTGTCATCTATATAAACATGGAAATATCTACAGAGAACTCGGTATAAACATGGAAATATCGGCACAGCCATCTGTATAAACATGGAAATACCAACACCACTATATGTATAAACATGGAAATATCTACACTGCTATCTGTATAAACATGGATATATCTACACCGTTATCTGTATAAACATGGAAATATCTACACCGCTATCTCTATAAACATGGAAAAACTATACCGCTATCTGCATAAACATGGAAATATCTACACCGCTATCTGTATAAACACGGAAATTTCTACAACGCTATCTGTATAAACTTGGAAATATCTACACCGCCATCTCTATAAACATGAAAATATGTCCACCGCTACCTGTGTAAACTTGAAAATATATCCACCGTTATCTGTATTAACATGGAAATATCTACACTGCCATCTGTATAAACATGGAAATAGCCACACCGTTATGTTTTATAAACATGGAAATATCTACACCACCATCCCTACAAACATGGAAATATCTACACCGCGATCTGAATAAACACAGAAATATCTACAAAGCTATCTGTATAAACATGGAAATATCTGCACCGCAATCTCTATAAACATGGAAATACCTACACCAGCATCTGTATAAACATGGAAATATCTACACAGTCATCTCTATAAACATGGAAATATCGACACCACCATCTGCTTAAACATGGAAATATCTACACTGCCATCTGTATGCACATGGAAATATCTACACAGCCATCTGCATTGACATGGAAATATCCTCACCGCCATCTCCATAAACACAGAAATACCTACACCGCTATCTGTATAAACATGGAAATATCTACACCGCCATCTCTATATACGTGGAAATGTCTACACCGCCATCTCTATAAACCTGAAAATATCTGCACCGTTATCTCCATAAACATGGAAATATCTACACCACCATCTGTATAAACACGGAAGTATCTACACCGCTATCTGTAAAAACATGGAATTATCTACACTGCCATCTCTATAAAGATGGAAATAACAACACCGCGAGCTATATAAATATGGAAATATCTACAATGCTAGTTGTATAAACATGGAAATACCAACACCACTATATGTATAAACATGGAAATATCTTCACCGCTATCTGTATAAACATGGATATATCTACACCGTTATCTGTATAAACATGGAAATATCTTCAATGCTATCTTTATAAATATGGAAATATCACTACCGCTATCTTTATAAACATGGATATATCTACACTGCCATCTGTATAAGCATGGAAATATCTACACCGCCATGTGTAAAAACATGGAAATATCTACACCGCTATCTCTATAAACATGGAAATATCTACACCGCCATCTCTATAAACGTGAAAATATCTGCACGGCCATCTCCATAAACATGAAACTATCTACACCGCCATCTGTATAAACATGGAAATAACTTCTATGCTATCTGAATAAACATGGAAATATCTACACCACTATCTCTATACACATGGAAATACCTACAGCGCTATCTCTATAAACATAGAAATATCTACACCGCCATCTCTGTAAACATGGAAATATCTACACCGCCTTCTGAATGAACATGGAAATATCTACACCGCTGTCTGTATAAACATGGAAATTTCTACACCGCCATTTGCATAAACATGGAAATATCTAAACTGTCATCTGAGGAAAATGGAAATATCTACACAATGATCTGTATAAACATGGATATATGTACACTGCTACCTTTATCAACATGGAAATATCTACACGGCTCTCTTTATAAACATAGAAATATCTACACCACGATCTGTATAAACAAGGAAATATCTCCACCTTTATCTGTATAAACATGGAAATATCTACTGCGCCATCTGTATATACATGGAAATATCTACACAGTCATTGGTATAAACATGGAAATATCTACACCACCATCTCTGTAAACATGAAAATATTTACATCGCCATCTCCATAAACATGGAACAATCTATACCGCTAGCTGTATAAACATGGAAATAACAACACAGCTATCTGTATAAACATGGAAATATCTAAACCGATATCTGTATAAACATGGAAATATCTACACCGCCATCTGTATAAACATGGAAATATCTAAACCGCTATCTGTATAAACATGCAAATATCTACAGCGCTATCTGTATAAACATGGAAATATCTACACCACAATCTGTATAAACGTGGATATATCCACACCGCTATCTGTATAAACATGTTAATATCTACACTGCTATCTGTATAAACATGTAAATACCTACTCCGCTACCTGTATAAATATGGAAATATCTACACCGCTATCTCTATAAACATGGAAATGTTAACACCGCTATCTGTATAAACATGGAAATATCTACATGGCTATCCCTAAAAACATGGAAATATCTTCACCGCCTTCTGTATAAACATGGAAATATCTATACTGCCATCTGTATAAACATGGAAATAACTAAATCGCTAACTCTATAAACATTGAAATATCTACACCGCTATCTGTATAAACGTGGAAATATGTACACCGCAATCTGTGCAAATATGGAAATATCTACACCTCTATCTCTGTAAATATGGAAATATCTACACCGCTATCTGTAAAAACATGGAAATATCTACACCGCAATCAGCATAAACATGGATATATCTAAACCGCTCTCTCTATAAACATGGAAATAACTACACCGCTATCTGTATAAACATGGAAATATCTACACTGCTATCTGTATAAACATGGAAATATCTACACCGCTATCTGTATAAACGTGCAATTATGTACAAAGCAATCTGTGCAAATATGGAAATATCTACACCTCTATCTCTGTAAATATGGAAATGTATACACCGCTATCTGTATAAACATGGAAATATCTACAGCGCTATCTCTATAAACATGGAAAAATAAACACCGCTATCTTTATGAACATGGAAATATCTGCACCTCCATCTCTATAAACATGGAAATATCTACACCGCTATCAGTATAAACGTGGAAATATCTACACTGCTATCTACATAAACATGGAAATATCTCCACTGCTATCTCTATAAACATCGAAATATCTACACCTCCATCTGTATAAACATGGAAATTCTTACAAAGTTATCGGTATAAACATGGAAATATCTACACCGCCATCTGTATAAACATGGAAATATCTACACAGCCATGTGCATATACATGGAAATATCTACACCGCTATCTATATAAACATGGAAATAACTACACCGCTATCTGTGTAAACATGGAAATATCTACACCGCCATCTACATATCCATGGAAATATCTGTTTCGCCATCTCTATAAACATGGAAATATCTACACGGTTATCTGTGTATAGTTGGAAATATCAACAATGCCATCTGTACAAACTTAGAAATATCTGCACCGCTATCTGTATAAACATGGAAATATCTACACCGCGGTCTGTATAATCATGGAAATATCTAAACCGCTATCTGTATAAACATGGAAATATCCACACCGCTATCTCTATAAACATGGAAAAACCAACACCGCTATCTCTATGAACATGGAAATATCTATACCGCCATGTCTATAAACTTGGAAATGTCTACACCGCGATCAGTATAAACGTGGAAATATCTACACCGCTATCTGTATAAACATGGAAATATCTCCACTGCTATCTCTATAAACATCGAAATATCTACACCGCCATCTGTATAAACATGGAAATACTTACAAAGTTATCGATATAAACATGGAAATATCTACACCGCTATCTGTATAAACATGAAAATATCTACACCGCGATCTGTATAAACATGGAAATATCTACACCGCGATCTGTATAAACATGGAAATATCTACACCGCTATCTGTATAAACATGGAAATATCTACACAGCTATCTCTATAAACATGGAAATATCTATACTGACATCCTTATAAACATGGAAATATCTACACCGCCATCTGTATAAACATAGAAATACCTACACAGCCATGTGTATATACATGGAAATATTTACACTGCTATCTATATAAACATGGAAATAACTACACCGCTATCTGTGTAAACATGGAAATATCTACACTGCTATCTGTATAAACATGGAAATATCTACACCGCTATCTGTATAAACGTGCAATTATGTACAAAGCAATCTGTGCAAATATGGAAATATCTACACCTCTATCTCTGTAAATATGGAAATGTCTACACCGCTATCTGTATAAACATGGAAATATCTACACCGCTATCTCTATAAACATGAAAATACACCACGATCTGTATAAAGATGGATATATCTACATCGCTGTCTGTATAAACATGGAAACATCTACCCGGCTATCTGTATAAACATGGAAATATATACACCGCTATCTTTATAAACATGGAAATATCTACACCGCTATCTCTATAAAAATGGAAATATCTACACCGCCATCTACATATCCATGGAAATATCTGCACCGCCATCTGTATAAACATGGAAATATCTACACGGTCATCTGTGTATAGATGGAAATATCAACACCGCCATCTGTACAAACATGGAAAAATCTGCACTGCTATCTGTATAAACATGGAAATAACTACACCGCGGTATGTATAAACATGGAAATATCTACACCGCTATCTGTATAAACATGGAAATATTTACACGGCCATCTGTGTATAGATGGAAATATCAACACCCCCATCTGTACAAACATGGAAATATCTACACCGCTATCTCTATAAACATGGAAATATCTGCACTGCCATCTGTAAAAACATGGAAATACGAATACAGTCATCTGTATAAACATGGAAATATCTACAATGCCATCTGTATACACATGGAAATATCTACACAGCCATCTGTATAAACATGTAAATATCTACACTGCTATCTCTATAAACATGGAAATATCTACACCACCATCTGTATAAACATGAAAATATCTACACTGCCATCTCCATAAACATGGAACTAACTACTCCGCCATCTGTATAAACATGGAAACATCTACACCGCCATCTGTGTGAATAAGGAAATATCTACAATGCCATCTGTATAAAGATATAAATATCTGCACCGCGAGCTGTATAAACATGGAAATATCTACATCGCTATCTGTATAAACGTGGAAATACCAACACCGCTATCGGTATAAACATGGAAATATCTAAAACGCCATCTAAATAAACATGGAAATATCTACTCTGCTATGTCTATAAACATGGAAATACCAATACCGCTATCTCTATAAACATGGAAATATCTACACCGCTATCTGTATAAACATGGAAATATCTACTCCGCTATCTTTATAAACATGGAAATATCTACACCACGATCTGTATAAACATGGAAATATCTACACCGCGATCTGTATAAACATGGAAATATATTCACCACGATCTGTATAAACATGGAAATATCTACACCGATATCTGTATAAACATGGTAATATCTACACCACCATCTATATAAACATGGAAATATCTACACCGCCATCTGTATAAACATGAAATTATCTACAATGCCATCTTTAGAAAGATGGAAATATCTACAACGCAATCTGTGTAAACATGGAAATATCTACACCGATATCTGTAAAAACATGGAAATATCTACACCGCTATCTGTATAAACATGGAAATATCTACACCGCGATCTGTATAAACATGGAAATATGTACACCGCGATATGTATAAACATGGAAATATCTACACCGCTATCTGTATAAACATGGAAATATCTACAAAGCTATCTCTATAAACATGGAAATATCTACACCGCCATCTGTATAAACATGGAAATACTTACACAGCCATCTGTATATACATGGAATATCTACACCGCTATCTGTATAAACATGGAAATAACTACACCGCTATTTGTATAAACAAGGAAATATCTACACCGTGATCTGTATAAACATGAAAATATCTTCACCGCCTTCTCTATAAACATAGAAATATCTACAACCCTATCTGTATAAACATGGAAATATCAACACCGCTATCTATATAAACATGGAAAAATGAACACCGCTATCTCTATGAACATGGAAATATCTACACCGCCATCTCTATAAACGTGGAAATATCTACACCACGGTCAGTATAAACATGGAAATATATACACCGCTATATGTATAAACATGGAATTATCTGCACTGATATCTCTATAAACATGGAAATATCTACAAAGCCATCTGTATAAACGTAGAAATATCTACACAGCCCTCTGTATAAATATCGGAATATCTACACTGCCATCTGTAGAAACATGGAAATATCTACACCGCTATCTGTATACAAATGGAAATACCTACACCGCCAACTCTATAAACATGAAAATATCTACACTGCCATCTCCATAAAGATGGAATTATGTACTCCGCCATGTGTATAAACACGGAAATATCTACACCACCATCTGTGTAAACATGGAAATATCTACACCGCCATCTGTACAAACATGGAAATATCTACACGGCCATCTGTGTACAGATGGAAATACCAACACCGCCATCTGTACAAACATGGAAATATCTACACCGCTATATCTATAAACTTGGAAATATCTGCACTGCCATCTGTAAAAACATGGAAATACCTATAAAGTCATCTGTATAAACATGGAAATATCTACACCGCTATCTGTATAAACATGGAAATATCTACACCGCTATGTGTATTAACGTGGAAATATCTCCATTACTATCTGTATAAACATGGACATATCTCCACCGCAATCGGTATAAACATGAAAATATCTACACCGCTATCTCTATAAACATGGAAATATCTGCACTGCCATCTGTAAAAACATGGAAATACCTATACAGTCATCTGTATAAACATGGAAATATCTACAATGACCTCTGTATACACATGGAAATATCTACACAGCCATCTGTATAAACATGTAAATATCTACACTGCTATCTCTATAAACATGGAAATAACTACACCGCCATCTCTATAAACATGGAAATATCTACACCCCTTTCTGTATAAACATGGAAATATCCACACCGCTATCTCTATAAACATGGAAAAATAAACACCGCCATCTTTATGAACATGGAAATATCTGCACCTCCATCTCTATAAACATGGAAATATCTACACCGCTATCAGTATAAACGTGGAAATATCTACACTGCTATCTACATAAACATGGAAATATCTCCACTGCTATCTCTATAAACATCTAAATATCTACACCGCCATCTGTATAAACATGGAAATTCTTACAAAGTTATCGGTATAAACATGGAAATATCTACACCGCCATCTGTATAAACATGGAAATATCTACACAGCCATGTGCATATACATGGAAATATCTACACCGCTATCTATATAAACATGGAAATAACTACACCGCTATCTGTGTAAACATGGAAATATCTACACCGCCATCTACATATCCATGGAAATATCTGTGTCGCCATCTCTATAAACATGGAAATATCTACACGGTTATCTGTGTATAGTTGGAAATATCAACAATGCCATCTGTACAAACTTAGAAATATCTGCACCGCTATCTGTATAAACATGGAAATATCTACACCGCGGTCTGTATAAACATGGAAATATCTAAACCGCTATCTGTATAAACATGGAAATATCCACACCGCTATCTCTATAAACATGGAAAAATCAACACCGCTATCTCTATGAACATGGAAATATCTATACCGCCATGTCTATAAACTTGGAAATGTCTACACCGCGATCAGTATAAACGTGGAAATATCTACACCACTATCTGTATAAACATGGAAATATCTCCACTGCTATCTCTATAAACATCGAAATATCTACACCGCCATCTGTATAAACATGGAAATACTTACAAAGTTATCGATATAAACATGGAAATATCTACACCGCTATCTGTATAAACATGAAAATATCTACACCGCGATCTGTATAAACATGGAAATATCTACACCGCGATCTGTATAAACATGGAAATATCTACACCGCTATCTGTATAAACATGGAAATATCTACACAGCTATCTCTATAAACATGGAAATATCTATACTGACATCCTTATAAACATGGAAATATCTACACCGCCATCTGTATAAACATAGAAATACCTACACAGCCATGTGTATATACATGGAAATATTTACACCGCTATCTATATAAACATGGAAATAACTACACCGCTATCTGTGTAAACATGGAAATATCTACACCGCGATCTGTATAAACATGGAAATATCTACATCGCTGTCTGTATAAACATGGAAATATCGACACAGCTATTTCTATAAATATGGAAATATCTACACCGCCATCTGTATAAACATGGAAATACCTACAAAGTCATCTGTATAAACATGGAAACATCTACACAGCCATCCGTATAAACATGCAAATATCTACACAGCCATCTGCATATACATGGAAATATCTACACCGCTATCTGTATAAACATGGAAATAACTACACCGCTATTTGTATAAATAAGGAAATATCTACACCATGATCTGTATAAACATGGAAATATCTACACCGCTATTTGTATAAACAAGGAAATATCTACACCGCTATCTGTATAAGCATGGAAATAACTACACCGCTATATGTATAAACAAGGAAATATCTACACCGTGATCTGTATAAACATGGAAATAACCACACCGCTATTTGTATAAACAAGGAATTATCTACACCGCCATCTGTTTAAACATGGAAATATATACACATACATCTGTTTATACATGGAAATATCTACAACGCTATCTGTATAAGCATGGAAATAACTACACTGCTATCTGTATAAATGTGGAAATATTTACACCGCTATCTGTATAAACATGGAAATATCTACACTGTTATCTGTATAAATATGGAAATACCTACAACGCCATCTGTAGAAACATGGAAATTTCTACACCACCATCTGTATAAACATGGAAATATCTACAATGCCATCTGTATACACATGGAAATACCTACACGGCAATCTGTGTATAGATAGAAACATCAACACCGCCATCTGTACAGACATGGAAATATCTACACCGCTATCTGTATAAACATGGAAATATCTACACTGCGGTCTGTATAAACATGGAAATATCTACACCGCTATCTGTATAAACATGGAAATACCTACACCGCTGTCTCTATAAACATGGAAATATGTACACCGCTATGTGTATAAACATGGAAATATCTCCACTGCTGTCTGTATAAACATGGAAATATCTCCACCGTTATCTGTATAAACATGGAAATATCTACAGCGCCACCTCTATAAACATTGAAATATATACACTGCCATCTGTAAAAACATGGAAATATCGACACAGTCATCTGAATAAACATGGAAATATCTACACCACCATCTGTATAAACATGGAAATAGCTACAATACCATCTGTATACACATGGAAATATCTACACAGACATCTGTATAAATATGGACATATCTACACCGCCATCTGTATAAACATGGAAATATCTACACTGCCATCTGTAGAAAGATGGAAATATCTACACCGCTATCTCTATAAATATGGAAATATCTACACCACCATCTCTATAAACATGAAAATATCTACACTGCCATCTCCATAAAGATGGAAGTATCTACTCCGCCATGTGTATAAACACGGAAATACCTACACCACCATCTGTGTAAACATGGAAGTAACTACACCGCTATCTGTATAAACATGGAAATAACGACACCGCCATCTGCATGTCCATGGAAATATCTATGCCGCCATCTGTATAAACATGGAAATATCTACACGGCCATCTGTGTATAGATGGAAATATCAACACGGCCATCTGAACAAATATGGAAATATCTACTCCGGTATCTCTATATACATGGAAATATCTGCACTGCCATCTGTAAAAACATGGAAATACGTATACAGTCATCTGTATAAACATGGAAATATCTACAATGTCATCTGTATACACATGGAAATATCTACACAGCCATCTGAATAAACATGTAAATATGCACACTGCTATCTCTATAAACATGGAAATATCTACACCGCCATCTCTATAAACTTGAAAATATCTACACTGCCATCTCCATAAACATGGAACTAACTACTCCGCCATCTGTATAAACATGGAAACATCTACACCGCCACCTGTGTGAATAAGGAAATATCTGCAATGCCATCGGTATAAAGATATAAATATCTGCACCGCGAGCTGTATAAACATGGAAATATCTACATCGCTATCTGTATAAACGTGGAAATACCAACACCGCTATTGGTATAAACATGGAAATATCTACAACGCCATCTATATAAACATGGAAATATCTACACTGCTATGTCTAGAAACATGGAAATACCTACACCGCTATCTCTATAAACATGGAAATATCCACACCGCCATCTGCATATCGATGGAAATCTCTACAACACCATCTGTATAAAGATGGAAATAACTACACGGTAATCTCTGTGCAGATGGAAATATCAACACCGCCATCTGTACAAACATGGAAATATCTACACCGCTATCTGTATCAACATAGAAATACCCACACTGCATTCTGCATAAACATGGAAATACCTACACCGGTATCTGTATAAACATGGAAATATCTACACCACGATCTGTATAAACATGGAAATATTTACACCGCTATCTGTATAAACCTGGAAATATCTACACTGCTATCTCTATAAATATGGAAATATCTACATCGCCATCTGTATAAACATGGAAATAACTACACAGTCATGTGTAGGAACATGGAAATATCTACACCACCATTTGTATAAAGATGGAAATATCTACAACGTTATCTGTATAAACATGGAAATATCTACACAGTGATCTGTATAAACATGGAAATATGTACAGCACTCTCTGAATAAAGATGGAAATATCTACACCGCTATGTGTAAAAACAAGGAAATATCTACACCATTATCTGTATTAATATGGAAATATTTACACCACTATCTCTATAAACATGGAAATACCTACACCGCTATCTCTATAAACATGGAAATATCTACACCGCCATCTGTGCTAACATGGAAATATCTGCACAGTCATCTGTGTAAACCTGGAAATATCTACACTGTCATCTATATAAACATGGAAATATGTACAGAGAACTCGGTATAAACATGGAAATATCGGCACAGCCATCTGTATAAACATGGAAATACCAACACCACTATATGTATAAACATGGAAATATCTACACTGCTATCTGTATAAACATGGATATATCTACACCGTTATCTGTATAAACATGGAAATATCTACACCGCTATCTCTATAAACATGGAAAAACTATACCGCTATCTGCATAAACATGGAAATATCTACACCGCTATCTGTATAAACACGGAAATTTCTACAACGCTATCTGTATAAACTTGGAAATATCTACACCGCCATCTCTATAAACATGAAAATATGTCCACCGCTACCTGTGTAAACTTGAAAATATATCCACCGTTATCTGTATTAACATGGAAATATCTACACTGCCATCTGTATAAACATGGAAATAGCCACACCGTTATGTTTTATAAACATGGAAATATCTACACCACCATCCCTACAAACATGGAAATATCTACACCGCGATCTGAATAAACATAGAAATATCTACAAAGCTATCTGTATAAACATGGAAATATCTGCACCGCAATCTCTATAAACATGGAAATACCTACACCAGCATCTGTATAAACATGGAAATATCTACACAGTCATCTCTATAAACATGGAAATATCGACACCACCATCTGCTTAAACATGGAAATATCTACACTGCCATCTGTATGCACATGGAAATATCTACACAGCCATCTGCATTGACATGGAAATATCCTCACCGCCATCTCTATAAACACGGAAATACCTACACCGCTATCTGTATAAACATGGAAATATCTACACCGCCATCTCTATATACGTGGAAATGTCTACACCGCCATCTCTATAAACCTGAAAATATCTGCACCGTTATCTCCATAAACATGGAAATATCTACACCACCATCTGTATAAACACGGAAGTATCTACACCGCTATCTGTAAAAACATGGAATTATCTACACTGCCATCTCTATAAAGATGGAAATAACAACACCGCGAGCTATATAAATATAGAAATATCTACAATGCTAGTTGTATAAACATGGAAATACCAACGCCACTATATGTATAAACATGGAAATATCTTCACCGCTATCTGTATAAACATGGATATATCTACACCGTTATCTGTATAAACATGGAAATATCTTCAATGCTATCTTTATAAATATGGAAATATCACTACCTCTATCTTTATAAACATGGATATATCTACACTGCCATCTGTATAAGCATGGAAATATCTACACCGCCATGTGTAAAAACATGGAAATATCTACACCGCTATCTCTATAAACATGGAAATATCTACACCGCCATCTCTATAAATGTGAAAATATCTGCACGGCCATCTCCATAAACATGAAACTATCTACACCGCCATCTGTATAAACATGGAAATAACTTCTATGCTATCTGAATAAACATGGAAATATCTACACCACTATCTCTATACACATGGAAATACCTACAGCGCTATCTCTATAAACATAGAAATATCTACACCGCCATCTCTGTAAACATGGAAATATCTACACCGCCTTCTGAATGAACATGGAAATATCTACACCGCTGTCTGTATAAACATGGAAATTTCTACACCGCCATTTGCATAAACATGGAAATATCTAAACTGTCATCTGAGGAAAATGGAAATATCTACACAATGATCTGTATAAACATGGATATATGTACACTGCTACCTCTATCAACATGGAAATATCTACACGGCTCTCTTTATAAACATAGAAATATCTACACCACGATCTGTATAAACAAGGAAATATCTCCAACTTTATCTGTATAAACATGGAAATATCTACTGCGCCATCTGTATATACATGGAAATATCTACACAGTCATTGGTATAAACATGGAAATATCTACACCACCATCTCTGTAAACATGAAAATATTTAAATCGCCATCTCCATAAACATGGAACAATCTACACCGCTAGCTGTAAAAACATGGAAATAACAACACAGCTATCTGTATAAACATGGAAATATCTAAACCGATATCTGTATAAACATGGAAATATCTACACCGCCATCTGTATAAACATGGAAATATCTAAACCGCTATCTGTATAAACATGCAAATATCTACAGCGCTATCTGTATAAACATGGAAATATCTACACCACAATCTGTATAAACATGGATATATCCACACCGCTATCTGTGTAAACATGGAAATATCTACATGGCTATCCCTAAAAACATGGGAATATCTTCACCGCCTTCTGTATAAACATGGAAATATCTACACTGCCATCTGTATAAACATGGAAATAACTAAATCGCTAACTCTATAAACATTGAAATATCTACACCGCTATCTGTATAAACGTGGAAATATGTACACCGCAATCTGTGCAAATATGGAAATATCTACACCTCTATCTCTGTAAATATGGAAATATCTACACTGCTATCTGTAAAAACATGGAAATATCTACACCGCAATCAGCGTAAACATGGATATATCTACACCGCTATCTGTATAAACATGGAAATATCTACACTGCTATCTGTATAAACATGGAAATATCTACACTGCTATCTGTATAAACATGGAAATATCTACACCGCTATCTGTATAAACGTGCAATTATGTACAAAGCAATCTGTGCAAATATGGAAATATCTACACCTCTATCTCTGTAAATATGGAAATGTCTACACCGCTATCTGTATAAACATGGAAATATCTACACCGCTATGTCTATAAACATGAAAATACACCACGATCTGTATAAAGATGGATATATCTACATCGCTATCTGTATAAACATGGAAACATCTACCCGGCTATCTGTATAAACATGGAAATATATACACCGCCATCTGTATAAATATGGAAATATCTACACCGCTATCTCTATAAACATGGAAATGTCTACACCGCTGTCTGTATAAACATGGAAATATCTTGATGGCTATCTCTCTAAACATGGAAATATCTACACCGCCATATGTATAAACATGGAAATACCTACACAATCATCTGTATAAACATAGAAATATCTACCCCACTATCTGTATAAACATGGAAATATCTACACAGCCATCTCTATAAACATGGATATATCTACATCGCTATCTGTATAAACATGGAAATATCCACACCGCTATCTGTGTAACATGGAAATATTTACTCCGCCATCTGTAAAAAACACGGAAATATCTACACATTCATCTGTATAAACATGGAAATATCTACACCCCCATCTGTATAAACATGGAAATACCTACACTGCCACCTGTATACACATGGAAATATCTACACATCCATCTGTATAAACATGGAAATATCTACACCACTATCTCTATAAACATGGAAATACCCGCACCGCTATATGTATAAACACGGAAATATCTACACCGCTATCTGTATATACTTGGAAATATCTACACCGCCATCACTATAAACATGAAAATACGTCCACTGCTATTTGTATGAACTGGAAAATAACTCCACCGCTATCTGTATAAACATGGAAATATCTACAGCGCTATCTGTATAAACATGGAAATATCTAGACCGCTATCTGTATAAACATTCAAATGTCTACATTGCTATCTGTATAATTATGGAATATCTCCACCGCTATCTCTATAAACATGGAAATATCTGCTCCACTATCTGTAAAAATATGGAAATATCTACACCGCTATCTCTATAAACATGGAAATGTCAACACCGCTATCTGTATATAACTGGAAATATCTACATGGCTATCACTAAAAACATGGAAATATCTTCACGGTATACAGATCTACAACGCTATCTCTATGAACATGGAAATAGCTACACCGCGATCTCTATAAACATGGATATGTCTACACCGCTATCTTTATAAACATGGAAATATCTACACTGCCATCTGTATGAACATGGAAATACCTACACTGCCATCTGTATACACATGGAAATATCTACACAACCATCTGTATAATCATGGAAATATCTACACCGTTATCTCTATAAACATGGAGATACCTGCATCACTATCTCTATAAACATGGAAATATCTACACTGCCATTTCCATAAACATGGAACTATGTACATCGCCATCTGTATAAACATGGAAATATCTACACTGCCATCTGTATAAAATGTAAATATCTACACCGTGAGCTGTGTAAACATGGAAATATCTACACTGCTATATATATAAACTTGGAAATACCAACACCGCTATCTGTATAAACTTGGAAATGTCTAAAACGCTATCTGTATAAACATGGAAATATCTACTCCGCTATCTCTATAAACATGGAAATAACTACACCGCTATCTCTGTAAACAAGGAAATATCTACACCGCTATCTCTATAAACATGGAAATGTATACACCGCCATCTCTATAAACATGGAAAAATCTACACCGCCATCTACATAAAAAAGGAAGTATCTACACCGCAATCTCTATAAACATGGAAATATCTACACCGTTATCTGTATAAACATGGAAATATCTACAACACTATCTGTGTAAACATGGAAATATCTACTCAGCTGTCTGTGTAAACATGCAAATATGTACATTGTTATCCGTGTGAAGGTGGAAATATCTACACGGCAATCTCTGCAAATATGGAAATATCTACAATTCTATCTCTGTAAACATGGAAATAGCTACAGCGCTATCTGTATAAACATGGAAATATACACCGCTATCTCTAAAAACATGGAAATACCTACACCGCTATCTCTATAAACATGAGAATATGTACACCGCCATCCCATTAAACATGGAACTATCTACACCGCCATCTGTATAAACATGGAAATATCTACCACGCCATCTGTATAAACATGGAAATATCTACACCACCATCAATATAAACATGGAAATACCTATACCGCGAGCTGTAGAAACATGGAAATAACTACACCGCTATCTGTGTAAACATGGAAATACCAACACCGCTATCTGTATAATCATGGAAATATCTATACCGCTATCTGTATAAACATGGAAATATCTACACCGCGATCTGTATAAACAGGGAAATATCTGCACCGCTATCTGTATAAACACGGAAATATCTACACCGCTTTCTGTATAAACATCGAAATATCTACACCACTAACAGTATAACCATGGAAATACCTGCACCGCCATCTGTAAAAACATGCAAATATCTACACAGTCATCTGCATAAACATGGAACTATCTACACCTCCGTGATTTTAAACATGGAAACATCAACACCGCCATCTCTATAAACATGAAAATATCTACAACGACATCTCCAGAAACATGGAACTATCTACACCGCCATCTGTATAAACATGGAAATATCTACACCACTATCTGAATAAACATGGAATTATCTAAAATGCCATCTCTATAAAGATGGAAATATCTGCAACGCGAGCTGTATAAACATGGAAATATCTACACCGCTATCTGTATAATCATCGAAATACCAACACCGCTATCTGTATAAACATGGAAATATATACACCACTATCTGTATAAACATGGAAATATCTACAACGCTATCTGACTAAACATGGAAATATTTACAAAGCTATCTGTGCAAAACTTGGAAATATCTACACAGCTATCAGTGCAAAGATGGAAATATCCACACCGCAATCTGTGCAAAGATGGAAATATCTACATTGCTATCTCTGTAAACATGGAAATATCTACACCACCATCTGTTTAAACATGTAAATATCTGCACCGCTATCTGTATAAACATGGAAATATCTACACCGCTATCTGTATAAACAAGGAAATATCTACACCACCATCTGTATAAACATGGAAATGTCTACACCGCTATCTGTATAAACATGGACATATCTACACCGCTATCTGTATAAATATGGAAATATCTACACCACTATCTCTATAAACATGGAAATATCTACACCGCTATCTTTATAAACATGGAAATATCTTCACTGTTATCTCTATAAACATGGAAATATCTACACCGCCATCTGTATAAACATGAAAATATCTACAGAGTCACCTGTATAAACATGGAAATATCTACACCACCATCTGTATAAACATGGAAATATCTACACTGCCATCTGTATACACATGGAAATATCTACACAGCCATCTGTATAAACATGGAAATATATACACCGCCATCTCTATAAACATAGAAATATCTACACCGCCATCTCTATAAACATAAAAATATCTATACCGCCATCTCCAGAAACATGGAAATATCTACACCGCCATCTGTATTAACATGGAAATAACCACACCACTATCTGTATAAACATGGAAATATGTACACTGCCATCAGTAAAAAGTTGGAAATATCAACAACGGTAGCTGAATAAACATGGAAATATCTACACCGCTATCTGTATAAACATGGAAATGTCTACAACACTATCTCTATAAACATGGAAATATCTTCACCGCCATCTCTATAAACATAGAGATATATACGCCGCTATCTGTATAAACATGGAAACATCTACACCGCTATCTGTATAAACATGGAAATATCTACACCGCTACCTGTATTAATATGGAAATATCTACACCGCTATCTCTGAAAACATGGAAATGTCTACACCGCTGTCTGTATAAACATAAAAATATCTACACCACTATGTGTATAAACCTGAAAATATCTACATCCGACATCTGTATAAACATCGAAATACCTACACAGTCATCTGTATAAACGTGGAAATATCTTCACCACAACCTGTATTAACATGGAAATATCTTCACTGCCATCTGTACAAACATGGAAATATCTACAAAGCCATGTCTATAAACATGGAAATAACTTCACCGGTATCTGTATAAACATGTAAATACCTACACCGCTATCTGTATCAACATGGAAATATATAAACCGCTATCCCTATAAACATGGAACTATGAACACCGCTATCCACATAAATATGGAAATATCTACACCACTATCTGTATAAACATGGAAATACCTACACCACTATCACTATAAACATGGAAATACCAACACCACTATCTTTATAAACATGGAAATATCCACAACGCCATTCTGTAAATTTGGAAATATCGACACCGCCGTCTGCAAAAACATGGAAATATCTACACCGCCATCTGCATAAACATGGAAATATCTACACTGACATCTGTATAAACATGGAAATATCTACACCGCTATCTGTAAAACGTGGAAATATATACACTGCTATCTGTATAAACTGGAAAGTATCTACACCGCTATCTGTATAAACGTGGAAATATCTACTTCGATATCTGTATAAACGTGGAAATATCTACACCGCTATCTCTATAAACATGGAAATATCTACACCGCTATCTTTATCAACATGGAAATATCAACACTGTTATCTCTATAAACATGGAAATATCTACACCGCCATCTCTATAAACATGGAAATATCTACACTACCATCTGTATACACATGGAAATATCTACACAGCCATCTCTATAAACATGGAAATATCTACACAGCTATCTTTATAAACATGGAAATACCTACACCACTATCTCTATAAATATGGGAATAACTACACTGCAATCTCTATAAACATGGAAATATCTACACTGCCATCTGTATAAAGATGGAAATATCTACACCCCGAGCTCTATAAATATGGAAATATCTACACCACTATCTGTATAAACATGGAAATACCAAAACCGCTATCTATAGAAAAATGGAAATATCTACACCGCTATCTTTATAAACAGGGAAATACCTACAACGCTATCTGTGTAAACATGGAAATATCTACACAGTTGTCTGTGTAAACTTGGAAATATCTACACGGCTACCTGTGTAAAGATGGAAATATCCACAGCGCAGTCTGTGCAATAATGGAAATATCTAAACCTCTATCTCTGTAAACATGGAAATATCTACACCGCTATCTGTATAAACATGGAAATATCTACACCGCTATCTGTAAAAACGTGGAAATATCTACAACGCTCTCTGTGTAAACGAGATAAAAACCACACCGATATCTGTATAAACGCGGACATATCTCCACCGCTTTCTCTATAAACATCGACATATCTACACCGCTATCTGTATAAACATGGAAATATCTACAACGCTATCTGTGTAAACATGGAAATATCTACACAGCTGTCTATATAAACTTGGAAATATCTACACAGCTATCTGTGTAAAGATGGAAATATCTGCAACACAATCTGTGCAAAGATGGAAATATCTACACCGCTATCTCTGTAAACATGGAAATATCTACACCGCTATCTGTATAAAAATGGAAATATCCACACCGCTATCTGTATAAACAAGGAAATAGGTACACCACCATCTGTATAAATATGGAAATATCTACAGAGCCATCTGTATAAACATGGAAATATCTACACCGCTATGTGTATAAATATGGAAATATCTACCCCGCTATCTCTATAAACATGGAAATATCTACACCGCTATCTTAATAAACATGGAAATATCTACAATGTTATCTCTATAAACATGGAAAGATCTACACCGCCATCTGTATAAACATGGAAATACCAACAATGCTATCTGTATAAACAAGGAAATATCTACACCGCTATTTGTATAAACATGGAAATATCTTCACCACTATCTCAATAAACATGGAAATGCCTCCACCGCCATCTCTATACACATGGAAATATCTACACTGCTATCTCTATAAACACAGAAATATCTACACCGCCATCTGCATGAACATGGAAATATCTACACTGCTATCTGTATAAACATGGAAATAACTACACCACCATCTGTAGAAACCTGAAAATATCTACACTGCCATCTGTGGAAAGATGGAAATATCTACACCGCGATCTTTATAAACGTGGAAATATCCACAGTGCTACCTGTAAAAATATGGAAATATCTTCACCGCTATCTGTATAAACATGGAAACATCTACACCACGATTTGTATAAACAAGGAAATATCTCCACCACAATCAGTATAAACATGGAATTATCTACACTGCTATGTGTGTAAACGTGGAAATATCTACACCGCTATCACTATAAACATGGAAATACCTACAACGCTATATCTATAAACATGGAAATTTCTACACCTCTATCTATATAAACATGGAAATATCTACACTGCCATTGTATAAACTTGGAAATATCTACACCGCCATCTGCAGAAACACGGAAATATCTACACCGCCATCTGCAGAAACATGGAAATATCTACACTGCCATCTGTATAAGGATGAAAATATTTACACCGCGAGCTGTATAAACATGGAAATATCTACACTGCTATCTGTATAAACAGGGAAATACCAACACCGCTATCTGTATAAACGAGGAAATATCTACACCACTATCTGTATAAAAGTGGAAATAACTACAACGCTATCTGTATAAATGTGGAAAAATCTACATCGATATCAGAATAAATGTGGACATATGTCCACCGCTATCTCTATAAACATTGACATATCTACACCGCTATCTGTATAAACATGGAAATATCTACACTGCTATCTCTATAAAAATGGAAATATCTACAACGTTTTCTGTATAAACATGGAAATATCTACACCGCAAACTGTGCAAAGATGGAAATATCTACACCGCTATCTCTGTAAACATGGAATTATCTACACCGCTATCTGTATAAACATGGAAATATATACACCGCTATCTGTATAAACAAGGAAATATATACACCACCATCTGTATAAATATGGAAGTATCTACAGCGCCATCTGTATGAACATGGAAATATCTACACTGCTATCTGTATAAACATGGAAATATATTCACTGCTAACACTATAAACAAGGATATATCTACACCGCCATCAGTATAAACGTGGAAATATCTACACAGTCATTTGTATAAACATGGAAATATCTACACCGCTTTCTGTATAAATTTGGAAATATCTACACCGCTATCTCTATAAACATGGAAATATCTACAACGCCATCTGTAAAAACATGGAAATATCTACATAGTCATCTGCATAAACATGGAAATATCTACACCTCCATGAGTATAAACATGGAAATATCTACACAGCCATATGTATACACATGGATATATCTACACAGCCATCAGTATAAACATGGAAATATCTTCACCGCTATCTCTATAAACATGGAAATTCCTACACCGCTATCTGTATAAACATGGAAATATCTACACCACCATCTCTATAAACATGGAAATATTTACACTGCCGTCTGTTTACACATGGAAATACCTACACAGCCATCTGTATAAACATAGAAATATCTACACCGCTATCTCTATAAACATGGAAATACCTACACCACTATCTCTATAAAGATGGAAATATCTACACCGCAATCTCTATAAATATGGAAATATCTACACCGCCATCTCTTTAAACATGAAAATATATGCACCGCAATCTCCAGAAACATTTAACTATCTACACCGCCATCAGTATAAACTTGGAAATATCTACACCACTATCTGTAAAACATGGAAATATCTACATTTCCATCTGTATATAGACGGAAATAGCTATACCATGAGCTGTATGACCATGGAAATATCTACACCGCTATCTGTATAAACATGGAAATAGCAACACAGCAGTCTGTATAAACATGGAAATATCTACACCGCTATCTGTATAAACATGGAAATATCTACACCGCTATCTGTATAAACATGGAAATACCTACACCGCTATCTGTATAAACATGGAAAGATCTACAGCGCTGTCTGTATAAACATGGAAATATCTTCACCACTATCTCTATAAACATGGAAATACCCACAACGCCATCTCTATACACATGGAAGTATCTACACCGCTATCTCTATAAACATAGAAATATCTACACCGTCATCACTATAAATATGGAAATATCTACACTGCAATCTCTATAAACATGTAAATATCTACACTGCCATCTGTGGAAAGTTGGAAATATCTACACCGCGATCTGTATAAACATGGAAATATCTACCCCACTACCTATATAAATGCGGAAATATCTAGACAGCGATGTGTATAAACATGGAAATATCTACACCACAATCTGTATAACCAAGGAAATATCTCCACCAATATCTGTATAAACTTGAAAATATCTACACCGCCATCTGTTTAAACATGGAAATTTCTACACCGCTATCTGTATAAACATGGAAATACCTACACTGATATCTCTATAAACATGGAAATATCTACACTGCCATCTGTATACCAATGGAAATACCTACACAGCCGTCTGTATAAACATGGAAATATCTACTCCGCTATCCCTATAAACATGGAAATACCTACACCGCTATCTCTCTATATATGGAAATATCTACACCGCAATCTCTATAAACATGGAAATATCTACACCCCCATCTCTGTAAACATGGAAATATCTACACCGCAATCTCTATAAACATGAAAATATCTACACCGCCATCTCTAGAAACATGGAACTGTCTACACGGCCATCAGTATAAATCTGGAAATATCTCCACCGCTATCTGTATAATCATGGAAATATTTACACCGCTATCTCTATAAACATGGAAATTCTACACCGCCATCTGTAGAAACTTGCAAATATCTACCCTGTCATCTGTATAAACATGGAAATGTCTAAACCTCTATCTCTATAAACACGGAAATACCTACACAACTATCTCTATAAACATGGATATATCTACACCGCAATCTCTATAAACATGGAAATATCTACACCTCCATCTCTAAAAATATGAAAATATCTACACCACCATCTCCAGAAACATGGAACTGTATACACCGCCATCTGTATAAACATGGAAATAAGTTCAAAACCATCTTTATAAACATGGAAATATCTACACTGCCATCTGTGTACCCATTGGAAAATCCTACAAAGCCGTCTGTGTAAACATGGAATTATCTACTCTGCTATCTCTATAAACATGGAAATACCTACACCGCTGTCTCTACATATATGGAAATGTCTACACCGCAATCTCTATAAACATGGAAATATCTACACCGCCATCTCTGTAAATATGGAAATATCTACATCGCTATCAGTATAAACGTAGAAATATCTCCACCGCTATCAGTGTAAACATGGAAATATCTACACCGCTATCTGCATAAACATGGAAATATGTACACCGCTATTTGTATAAACATGGAAATATCTACAACGCTATCTGTGTAAACATGGAAATATCTACACAGCTATCTGTGTAAACTTGGAAATATCTACATAGCTATCTGTGTAAAGATAGAAATATCTACAGCGCAATCTGTGGAAAGATGGAAATATCTACACCGCTATCTCTGTAAACATGGAAATATCTACACCGCTATCTGTATAAACATGGAAATATCTACACCGCTATCTGTATAAACAAGGAAATATCTACACCGCCATCTGTATAAACATAGAAATATCTACACCGCCATCTCTATAAACATGGAAATATCTACACCGTTATGTGTATAAATATGGAAATATCTACACTGCTATCTCTATAAACAAGGAACTATCTATACCGCTTAATTTATAAACATGAAAATGTCTACACCGTTATCTCTATAAACATGGAAATATCTTCACCGCCATCTCCAGAAAGATGGAAATATCTACATCACCATCTGTATAAACATGGAAATATCTAGAATGCCATCTGTATAAAGATGGAAATAACTACACCGCGAGTTGTATAAACGTGGAAATATCTACACCGCTGTCTGTATAAACATGGAAATACCAACACCGCTATCTGTATAAACATGGAAATATCTACACCGCCATTTGCATGCACATGCAAATATCTATACCGATCTCTCTATAAACATAGATATATCTACACCAATAGCTCTATAAACATGGAAATATTTATACCGCTATCTTTATAAACATGGAAATACCTAAACCGCTATCTGTATAAACTTGAAAACATCTACAATGCTATCTGTGTAAACATGGAAATATCTACACAGCTATGTGTGTAAACTTGGAAATATCTACACAGCTATGTGTGTATAGACCGAAATATCTTCACTGCAATCTTTGCAAAGATGTTAATATCTACACCGCTATCTCTGTAAACATAGAAATATCTACACCGCTATCTGTAAAAACATGGAAATATCTACACCGCTATCTGTATAAACATGGAAATATCTGCAACGCTATCTGTGTTAACATGGAAATATCTACAGAGCTATATGTAAACTTGGAAATATCTACACAGCTATCTGTGTAAAGATGGATATATCTACACTGCAATGTGTGCAAAATGGAAATATCTACACCACTATCTCTGTAAACATGGAAATATCTACACCGCTATCTCTATAAACATAGAAATACAAACAACGCCATCCGTATAAACATGGAAATACCAACACCGCTATCTGAATAAACATGGAAATATCTACACCGCTATCTGTATAAACATGGAAATATCTTCACCACTATCTCTTTGAACATGGAAATACGTACACCGCCATCTCTATAGACATGGAAATATCTACACCGCTATCTCTATAAACATGGAAGTATCTACACCGACATCTCTATAAACATGGAAATATCTACACCGCCATGTATATGAACATGGGAATATCTACACCGCTATCTGTATAAACATGGAAATATCTACATCGCCATCTGTAAAAACAAGGAAATATCTACACTGCCATCTGTGGAAAGATGGAAATTTCTACAACGCGATCTCTATAAGCATGGAAATATCTAAACCACGGTCTGTATAAACAAGGAAATATCTCCACCACTGTCTGTATAAACATGGAAATATCTACAACGCTATCAGTATAAACATAGAAATATCTACACCGCTATCTGTATAAACATGGAAATACCTACAATGCTATCTCTAAAACATGGAAATATCTACACTGCCATCTGTATAAATATGCAAATATCTACACACTCATCTGCATAAACATGGAAATATCTACACCACCATCTCTATAAACGTGGAAATATCTTCAATGCCATCTGTATACTAATGGTAATACCTTCACAGTCATCAATGTAGACGGAAATATCTACTCCGCTATCTCAATAAACATGGAAATACCTACACCGCTATCTCTATAAACATGGAAATATCTACATCGCCATCTCTATAAACATGGAAATATCTACACCGCCATCTCTGTAAACATGGAAATATCTACAAAGCTATCTGTATAAACATTGAAATATCTAAACCGCTATCTGTATGAACTTGGAAATATCTACACCGCCATCTGTACAAACATGGAAATATCTACACTGCCTTCGGTATAAAGTTGGAAATATCTACACACCTATCTGTATAAACATGGAAATATCTACAACGCTATCTGTGTGAACATGGAAATATCTACACAGCTATATGTGTAAACTTGGAAATATCTACACAGCTATCTGTGTAAAGATGGAAATATCTACACGGCAATCTGTGCAAAGATGGAAATATCTACACCGCCATCTCTGTAAACATGGAAATATCTACACCGCTATCTGTATAAACATGGAAATACCTACACCGCTATCTGTAAAAACAAGGAAATATCTACACCACCATCTGTAAAAACATGGAAATATCTACACTGCCATGTGTATAAACATGGAAATATCTACACCATTATCTATATAAACATGGAAATATCTACACCGTTATCTACATAAACATGGAAATGTCTACACCGCTATCTTTATAAACATGGAAATATCTACACCGCAATCTCTATAAACATGGAAATATCTACAATGCCATCTCTATAATCAGGAAAATATCTGCACCTCCATCTGTATAAACATGGAAATATCTACACCACCATCTCTATAAACATGGACATAGCTACAATGCCATCTGTATACACATGGAAATATCTACACCGCTATCTGTATAAACATGCAAATATCTACACAGTCATCTGCATAATCATGGAAATATTTACACCACCATCTTCATAAACTTGGAATATCTACACTGCCATCTGTATACACATGGAAATATCTACACAGCCATCTCTATAAACGTGGAAATATCTAAACCCCTATCTCCATAAACATGGAAATGCCTACACTGCTATCTATATAAACATAGAACTATCTACAATGCAATCTCTATAAACACGGAAATATCTACACCGCCATCACTATGAACATGAAAATATGTACACCGCCATCTCCAGTAACATGGAACTATCTTCGCCGCCGTCTGTATAAACATGGAAGTATCTACACACTATCTGTATAAACATGGAAATATCTCCACGGCCATCAGTATAAAGATGGAAATATCAACACCGCGAGCTGTATAAACATAGAAATATCTATACCACTATCTGTATGAACATGGAAATACCAACACCGCTATCTGTATAAACATGGAAAAATCTACACCGCTATCTCTATAAACAGGGAAATATTTACAAGGCTATCTGTGTCAACATGGAAATATCTACACAGCTATCTGTGTAAACTTGGAAATATCTACACCGCTATCTCCGTAAACATGGAAATATCTACACCGCTATCTGTATAAACATAGAAATTCCTCACCGTTATCTCTATAAACATGGAAATATCTACACCGCCATCTGTATAAAGATACAAATATCTACACAGACTTGTGTATAAACATGGAATTATCTACACAACCATCTCTATAGTCATGGAAAGATCTACACTGCCATGTGTATACACATGGAAATATCTACACCGCTCTCCCTATAAATATGGAAATACCTACACCGCTATCTCTATAAACATGGAAATATCTACATGGCAATCTCTATAAACATGGAAATAGCTACAACGCCATCTCTATAAACATGAAAATATTTACACCGCCATCTGCATAAATATGGAACTATCTACACCACCATCTGTATAAACATGGAAATATCTACACCGCTACCTGTATATACATGGAATTATCTACACTGCCATCTGTATAAAGATGGAAATATCTATACCGCGAGCTGTATAAAGATAGAAATATCTACACCGCGATCTGTATAAACATGGAAATACGAACACCGCTATCTGTATAAACATGGAAATACCTACACCACTATCTGTATAAGCATGGAAATATCTACAACACTATCTCTGTAAACATGGAAATACCTACACCACCATCTCTGTAGACATGGAAATATCTACATCGTTATCTGCATAAACATGGAAATGTCTACACCACTATCTTTATAAACATGGAAATATCTATACTGCTATCTGTATAAATATGGAAGTATCTACACCACTATCTGTATAAACATGGAAATGTCTACACCGCTATCTGTATAAACATGGAAATATCTACACCTCTACCTCTATAAACATGAAAATATCTACACCGACATCTGCATAAACATAGAAATACCGACACCGTCATCTGTATAAACATGGAAATATCTACACCACCATCTGTATAAACATGGAAATATCTATACTACCATCTTTACAAACAAGGAAATACCTATACCGCTATCTGTATAAATATGGAAACATCTACACCGCTATCCCTATAAACATGGAAATATCAACAAGCTATCCACATAAACATGGAAATATCTACACCGCTATCTGTTTCAACATGGAAATAGCTACACCACTATCACTATAAACATGGAAATACCTACACCACTATCTCTATAAACATGGAAATACCTACACCGCCATCTCTATAAACATGGAAACATCTATACCACCATGTCAATAAACTTGGAAAGATCTAAACCGCCATCTGCATAACAATGGAAATGTCTACTCCGCCATCTGCATAAACATGGAAAAATCTACACCGCAATCTGTATAAACATGGAAATAACTGCAACGTTATCTGTGTAAACATGGAAGTGTCTGCACGGTTATATGTGTAAACATAGAAATATCTACGTCGCTATCTGTATAAACATGGAAATATCTACATCGCTATCTCTATACACATGGAAATATCTACACCGCTATCTCTATAAACATGGAAATATCTACACCGCTATCTGTATAAACATGGTAATATCTACACCGATATCTCTATAAAGATGGAACTATCTACACCGCCATCTGTATAAACATGCAAATATCTACAAAGTCATCTGTATAAACATGGAAATATCTACACCACCATCTCTATAAACATGGAAATATCAAGACTGCGATCTCTATACACATTGAAATATCTACACAACCATCTGTATAAACATGGAAATATCGACACCACTATCTCTATAAACATGGAAATATCTACACCGCTATCTGTATAAACATGGAAATATCTACATCGCTATCTGTATAAACATGGAAATATCTCCACCGCTATCTCTATAAATATGGAAATATCTACACCACTATCTGTATAAACGTGGAAATATCTACACCGCAATCTGTGCAAAGATTGAAATATCTTCACCGGTATCTCTGTAAACATGGAAATATCGACACCACCAACTGTATAACCATGGAAATATCTACACTGCCATTTGAATAAACATGGAAATATCTACACAGCTATCTCTATAAACAAGGAAATATCTACACAGCTATCTGTATAAATATGGAAATACCTACACCGCTGTCTGTATAAACATCGAAATATCTACACCGCTATCCTTATAAACATGGAAATATCAACACCACTATCTGTAAAAACATGAAAATATCTACACCGCTATCACTATAAACATGGAAATAACTGCAACGCTATCTGTGCAAACATGGAAATACCTACACCGCTATCTGTATAAACATGGAAATATCTACACCGCTATCACTATAAATATGGAAATATCAACACCGCTATCCTTGTAAACATGGAAATATCTGCACCGCTATCTGTATAAACATAGAAATATCTATACCGCTAACTCTATGAACATGGAAATATCTACACTGCTATCTCTATAAACATGGAAATATCTACACCGCCATCTCTATAAACTAGGAAATATCTCCACCGCTATCTCTATAAACGTGGAAATATCTACACCGCTCTCTGTATAAACATGGAAATATCTACACCGCTAACTGTATAAACATGCAAAAACCTACAACGCTACCTGCGTAAACATGGAAATATTTTCACCGCTATCTGTGTAAAGATGGATATATCTACACTGCAGTCTGTGCAAAGATGGAAATATCTACACCGGTATCTCTATAAACATGGATATATCTACACTGCTATCTGTATAAACTAGGAAATATCTACACCGCTATCTGTCTAAACATGGAAATATCTACACCGACATCTGTATAAACATGGAAATATCTACACCGCTATCTGAATAAACATGGAGATATCTGCACCGCTATCTGTATAAATATGGAAATATCTACACCGCTATCTCTTTAAACATGGAAATATCTACACCGCTATCTCTATATACAAGGAAATATCTACACCTCTATCTCTATAAACATGGAAATATCTACACTGTCATCTGTATGAACATGCAAATATCCTCACAATCATTTGTATAAACATGGAAATATATACACCACCATCTCTATAAACATGGAAAAATCTACACTGCCACCTGTATACACATGGAAATATCTTCAAAGCCGTCTGTATAAACATGGAAGTATCTACACCGCTATCTGTACAAACATGGAAATATCTACACTGCTATCTATATAAACATGGAAACGTATACATCGCTATCTGTATAAACATGGAAATATCTTCACCAATATCTCTATTAACTTCAAAACATCTATGCCACTATCTGTATAAACATGGAAATATCAACACCGCTATCTGTATGAATATGGAAATATCTACAACGCTATCTGTGTAAACATGGAAATAACTACACCGCTATCTATATAAATATGGAAATATTTACACCGCTATCTCTATAAACATGGAAATATGTACACCGCCCTCTCTATAAACATGGAAATACCTACACCGCTATCTGTATAAACATGGAAATATCTACAACGCTAATTGTGTAATCATGGAAATATCTACACACCTATGTGTGTAAACTTGGAAATATCTACACCGCCGTCTGTATAAACATGGAAATATCTACAACACTATCTGTATAAATTTGAAAATATCTACACCGCTATCTCTACAAACATGGGAATATCTACACCGCTATCTGTATTAACATGGAAATATCTACACCGCTATCTCTATAAACATGGAAATATCTACACCGCTATCACTATAAATATGGAAATATCAACACCGCTATCCTTGTAAACATGGAAATATCTGCACCGCTATCTGTATAAACATAGAAATATCTATACCGCTAACTCTATAAACATGGAAATATCTACACTGCTATCTCTATAAACATGGAAATATCTACACTGCTATCTCTATAAACATGGAAATATCTACACCACCATCTCTATAAACTAGGAAATATCTCCACCGCTATCTCTATAAACGTGGAAATATCTACACCGCTCTCTGTATAAACATGGAAATATCTACACCGCTAACTGTATAAACATGCAAAAACCTACAACGCTACCTGCATAAACATGGAAATATTTTCACCGCTATCTGTGTAAAGATGGATATATCTACACTGCAGTCTGTGCAAAGATGGAAATATCTACACCGGTATCTCTATAAACATGGATATATCTACTTTGCTATCTGTATAAACTAGGAAATATCTACACCGCTATCTGTCTAAACATGGAAATATCTACACCGACATCTGTATAAACATGGAAATATCTACACCGCTATCTGAATAAACATGGAGATATCTACACCGCTATCTGTATAAATATGGAAATATCTACACCGCTATCTCTTTAAACATGGAAATATCTACACCGCTATCTCTATATACAAGGAAATATCTACACCTCTATCTCTATAAACATGGAAATATCTACACTGTCATCTGTATGAACATGCAAATATCCTCACAATCATTTGTATAAACATGGAAATATATACACCACCATCTCTATAAACATGGAAAAATCTACACTGCCACCTGTATACACATGGAAATATCTTCAAAGCCGTCTGTATAAACATGGAAGTATCTACACTGCTATCTATATAAACATGGAAACGTATACATCGCTATCAGTATAAACATGGAAATATCTTCACCAATATCTCTATTAACTTCGAAACATCTATGCCACTATCTGTATAAACATGGAAATATCAACACCGCTATCTGTATGAATATGGAAATATCTACAACGCTATCTGTGTAAACATGGAAATAACTACACCGCTATCTATATAAATATGGAAATATTTACACCGCTATCTCTATAAACGTGGAAATATCTACACCGCCCTCTCTATAAACATGGAAATACCTACACCGCTATCTGTATAAACATGGAAATACCTACAACGCTAATTGTGTAATCATGGAAATATCTACACACCTATGTGTGTAAACTTGGAAATATCTACACCGCCGTCTGTATAAACATGGAAATATCTACAACACTATCTGTATAAATTTGAAAATATCTACACCGCTATCTCTACAAACATGGGAATATCTACACCGCTATCTGTATTAACATGGAAATATCTACACCGCTATCTCTATAAACATGGAGATATCTGCACTGTCATCTGTATAAACATGCAAATATCCTCACAATCATCTGTATAAACATGGAAATATCTACACCAGCATCTGTATAAACATGAAAATATATACACTGCCATATGTGCACTTGGAAATATCTACACAGCCATCTGTATAAAGATGGGAATATCTACTCCGCTATCTCTGTAAACATGGAAATACCTACACTGCTATCTGTAAAACATGGAAATATCTACACCGCTATCTGTATAAACATGGAAATATATACACCGCTATCTCTATAAACATAGAAATATCTACAGTGCCATCTGTATAAACATACAAATATCTACACAGTCATCTGTATAAACATGGAAATATCTACACTACCATCTCTATAAACATGGAAATATGTATAGCACTCACTGTATAAAGATGCAAATATCTACAGCGCTATCTGTATAAACATGGAAATATCTATATCGCTATCTGTATAAATATGGAAATATTTACACCGCTATCTCTATAAACATGGAAATACCTACACCGCTACTTCTATAAACAGGGAAATATCTACACCAACATCTGTATAAACATGGAAATATCTACACAGTCATCTTCATAAACATGGATCTATCTACACTGCCGTCTGTATAAACATGGAAATACCTATTCAGCCCTCTTTATAAACATGGAAACATCTGCACAGCAATCTGTATAAACATGTAAATATCTACACCGCTATCTGTATAAACAGGGAAATATCTACACCGCTATCAGTATAAACATGGAAATATCTACACCGCTATGTGTATAAACATGAAAATATTTCCACTGCTATCTCTATCATCAGAGAAATAACTACACCGCTATCTGTATAAACATGGAAATACCTACACTGCCATCTGTATTAACATGGAAATATCCACACCACCATCTGTATAAAAGTGGAAATATCTACATGGTGAGCTCTATAAACATGGAAATATTTACACCGCTATCTGTATAAACATGGAAATAACAACACCGCTATCTCTATAAACGTGGAAATGTCTACACCGCTATCTGTATGAACATGAAAACATCTACACCGCGATCTGCATGAAAATGGAAATATCTGCACCTACATCACTATAAACATGAAAATGTCTACACTGCCATCTCCATAAACATGGGACTATCTACAAAGCCATCTCTATAAACATGGAAATATCTACACTGCCATCTGTATAAAGATGTAAATATCTACAAAGCAAGCTGTGTAAACATGGAAAGATTTATACCGCTATCAGTATAAACATGGAAATACCAACACCGCTATCTGTATATACTTGGAAATATCTACACCGCTATCTGTATAAACATGGAAATATCTACAAAGCTATCTCTATAAACATGGAAATACCTAAACCGCTATCTCTATAGACATGGAAATATCTACACCGCTGTCTCTATAAACATGGAAATATATACACAGCCATCTCTACAAACATGGAAATGTCTACAACGCCATCTAAATAAACAAGGAAATATCTACACTGCCATCTATATAAACATGGAAATATCTACACCGCCATCTGTATAAACATGGAAATATCTACACTGCCATCTGTAGAAAGATGTAGTTATCTACACTGCGATCTGTATAAACGTGGAAATATCTACACCATGATCTGTATAAACATGGAAATATCTACACCCATATCTGTAAACATGGAAATATCTACACCGCTATCTGTGCAAAGATTGAAATATCTACACCGCTATCTCTGTAAACATGGAAATATCTACACCGCTATCTGTATACACATGGAAATATCTACACCGCTATCTCTATCAACATGGAAATATCTACACTGCTATCTCTATAAACATGGAATAACCTACACCGTTATCTGTATAAACATGGAAATATATACAGCGCTATCTGTATAAACATGGAAACCCCTACACCACGATCTGTAGGAACATAGAAAGATCTACACCGCTATCTCTATAAACATGTAAATATCTACACTGCTATCTGTATAAACATGGAAATATCTACACCACTATCTGTATAAATATGGAAATATCCACACTGCCATCTGTATAAATTTGGAAATATCTACACCGCTATCTCCATTAACATGGAAATATCTACACCGCCATCTGCATAAACATGGAAACAACTACACAGCTATCTCTATAAACGTGGAAATATATACACCGCCATCTCAACAAACATGGAAATATCTACAGCGCCATCTACATAAACAAGGAAATATCTACACTGCCATCTATATAAACATGGAAATATCTACACCGCTATTTGTATAAACATGGAAATATCGACAGTGCCATCTGTAAAAAATGGAAATATCTACACCGTCATCTGTATAAACATGGAAATTTCTACACCGCCATCTCTATAAACATGAAAATATCTACACATCCATCTCCATAAACATTGAGCTATCTACACAGTCATTTGTGTAAACATGGAAATATGTACACCTCTATCTGTATAAACATGGAAATATCTACACTACCATCTTTATAAACATGGAAATATGTTCATCGTGACCTGTATATACATGGAAATATCTACACCGCTATCTCTATAAACGTGGAAATATCTACAGCGCTCTCTATAAACATTGAAATATCTACACCGCTATCTCTATAAACATGGAAATATGTACACCGCCATCTCTGTAAACATGGAAATATTTACACCGCCATCTACATAAACTAGGAAATATCTACACCGCCATCTATAAAAACATGAAAATATCTAAACCGCCGTCTGTATAAACATGGAAATATCTACACTGCCGTCTGTAGAAAGATGAAAATACCTACACCACGATCTTTATAAACATGGAAATATCTACACCGCTATCTGTATAAACATGGAAATATCTACAATGCTATCTGTATAAACATGGAAATATCTACACCATGATCTGTGTAAAGATGGAAATATGTACACCGCTATCTGCAGAAACATGGAAATATCTACACCGCTATCTCTATAAGTATGGAAATATCTATACCACTATCTGTACAAACATGGAAATATCTACATCGCTGTCTGTATAAACATGGAAACATCTCCACCGCTGTCTGTATAAGCATGGAAATATCTGCACCGTTTTGTGTATAAACATGTAAATATCTACACCGCTATCTGTATAAGCATTTAACTACCAACACCGCTATCTGCATAAACATGGAAATATATACACCGCCATCTCTATAAACATGGAGATATCTTCCCCACCATTTACATAAACAAGGAAATATCTACATCGCCATCTATATAATCATGGTAATCTCTAAACCGCCATCTGTATAAACATGCAAATGTCTACACTGCCATCTGTAGAGAGAAATATCTACACCGCGATCTGTATAAACATGGAAATATCTACATCGCTATCTGAATAAAAATGGAAATATCTACAACGCTATTTGTGTAAACGTGGAAATATGTACACCATGATCTGTATAAACATGGAAATATCTAAACCGCTTTCTGTATAAATATGGAAATATGTACACCGCTATCTGTATAAACATGGAAATATCTACACCGCTTTCTGTATAAACATGGAAATACCTACACCGCTATCTGTTTAAACATGGAAATATCTACACTGCCATCTGTATAAAGATGGAAATATCTATACCGCGAGCTGCATAAAGATAGAAATATCTACACCTCTATCTGTATAAACTTGGAAATACCAACACAGCTATCTGTATAAACATGGAAATACCTACACCACTATCGGTATAAACATGGATATATCTACAACACTATCTCTATAAACAGGGAAATACCTACACCGCCATCTCTGTAGACATGGAAAATCTACACCGCTATCTGCATAAACATGGAAATGTCTACACCGCTATCTGTATAAACATGGAAATATCTACACCGCTATCTGTATAAACATGGAAATATCTACACCGCTATCTCTATAAAGATGGAAATGTCTACAACGCCATCTGTATAAACATGCAAATATCTACACAGTCATCTGTATAAACATGGAAATATCTACACCACCATCTCTATAAACATGGAAATATCAAGACTGCCATCTCTATACACATGGAAATATCTACACAGCCATCGGTATAAACATGCAAATATCTACACCGCTATCTCTATAAACATGGAAATATCTACATGGCTATCTGTATAAACATGGAAATATCTACATCACTATCTGTATAAACATGGAAATATCTCCACCGCTATCTCTATAATTATGGAAATATCTAGACCGCTATCTGTATAAACATGGAAATATCTACACCGCTATCTGTATAATCATGGAAATACCTACACCGCTATCTGTATAAACATGGATATATCTACAACGCTATCTGTGTAAACATGGAAATATCTACAATGCTATCTGTGTAAACATGGAAATATCTACACAGCTATCTGTGTAAACTGGGAAATATCTTCAACACTATCTGTGTAAAGATGGAAATACCTACACCGCAATCTGTGAAAAGATGGAAATATCTACTCCGCTATCTCTGTAAACACGGAAATATCAACACCACCATCTGCATAAACATGGAAATATCTACACTGCCATCTGTATAAACATGGAAATATCTACACAGCCATCTCTATAAACATGGAAATACCTACACAGCCATCTGTATTAACATGGAAATATCTGCACCGGTATCTGTATAAACATGGAGATACCTACACCGCTATCTGTATAAACATGAAAATATCAGCACCGCTATCTGTATAAACATGGAAATATCTACACCGCTATCCGTATAAACATGCAAATATCTACACCGCTATCACTATAAACATGGAAATACCTACACCGCTATCACTACAAACATGGAAATATCTACACTGCTATATGTATAAATATGGAAATATCTACACCGCTATCTCTATAAACATGGAAATATCTTCACCACTATCTGTATAAACATGGAAATGTCTACACCGCTATCTCAATAAACATGGAAATATCTACACCGCCATCTGTATAAACATGGAAATATCTACACCGCTACCTGTATAAAAGTGGAAACATCTTCACCGCTATCTTTAAAAACATGGAAATATCTACACTGCGATCTGTAGAAACATGGAAATACCTACACCGCTATCTGTATAAACATGGAAATATCTACACCTCTGTCTCTATAAACATGGAAATATCTACACACTCATCTGTATAAACATGGAAATATCTACACCATCATCTGTAAAAACATGGAAATATCTACACTGCCAGGAGCTCAAGAGCAGCCTGGGCAATACAGCAAGGCCTCATCTCTACAAAAAAATAAGAAATATTAGCTGGCCATGGTGGTGTGCACCTGTAGTCCCAGCTTCTTGGGAGGCTGAGGTGGGAGGATCCACGGAGCCCAGAAGTTTAAGGCTGCAGTGAGCTTGGATAACGACTGCACTCCAGCCTGGATGACAGAACAAGAACCTGTTTCAAAAAAGAAAAAAGAAAAAAAACCTAAAAACTAAAAACTGGATGTAGTTTGCTAGTAACTAAACAGCAAATTAATTGTAACTTGCTTACATATCAACGATGTCTTTCTTCTTTGATCATAAACCTGCTCACTAAGAAGCTGCTGAAGTCCATGGTAGTGACAGGTACATGTCTGCATCCTTGTCCTGACCTGCATCTTCTTTGATTGTCCCCATCTGTGTCTCCGACTGGCACTGCCGAACCGTCTTGCTACCTGATCAATGTTGTACTGAACCGGACTGCTAACTGATCAATGTTGTCGAGCTCACTGCACAAACTGTTCTTACAAGGTAGATTTCTGCCTGGAATAGCCATACTTACACTCTTTATATTCCTTACTCCTGACCCATCCAACGCAGCACAAGTTCTATTTATTGCCATAGAAACATAGGTCATTTGGAAACACCTCCTTCATTTCTATGGAATGTTCAAACATTTCTGACATTTTGGACTCTGTTCTAGCCTCTTGTTAAATATATCCAGAAAAGAGACAAAGCTTTATGGGGGGGGCTATATGCACACATATGCTATAGAATAAGCTATCTAAATGCTTAAAAATACTTTCCATCTGTCACCGCACCTTAATAGGTACACAGAAATTAAGTATGTGTATATCTGTCTGTATAGATACGTATAAATATATATCCCCAAAACAAAAACTCATTCTCTTACTTATACATAGGTAGAATATAGGTGAATATACATATACATTTATAGGTAGAACAAAAAAACCCTCAGCCTCTTTAGGGCCATGTGTTTTCTCTGAGTAATTGTCACAATTAATTAAAATACATGTGTATGCCTTTTTAGATAAATTTCATCAGACCAGTTTCTGTCTGGTTGGAAAATAATAACTGCCTATTTGCTAAGTGCCCCTGCCCCCATACTATGTTCCAGTGAACTAAAGACCTCTGGCAATCATAGATTTACAACTCAGCAAGATTAAACAATTTATTGTTATTTATGACATCCAAGCTGGATCTTCTGTATTATATTCCACATTAGCATCTATCACCTTACATTTGGGAGATCCTGTCCAAAAAATGATTATGCCTCCTAACCAAACATTCAGCAGGGCTGCAGGAACAGGCCCCCTGAACAAACATCCTGCCAAAGTACTTTAAAGCACCGTGAGCTGCCACAGCTGTGCATTTTCAGATGACTCAGCAGATTAGCGTGGAGTCTCTTAGCCTCTGCTTGGTCTGTTCCTTTCAGTGATCTCTCACATGGCCCAGTCCATTCGGTTTGAAAATCCTCATGACATGAGCAGATTATGATCTGGCTTCAGTAGAGGGCCATGGGGTGGGCATGGAGGGGAGAGGGTTTGCTCTTAACACAGCCTGAGCCTCAGAAAGGTTTCAGATGGAAAAGCATGGCACTGACTCAGCTCATGCTTAACAGGAAATAATGCACAGACCACACCAAAAAAGCCCTTTATGTTGTGTGAAAGTCTATGCCGGAGCAGCTGCTGCCACCTCATGTACTGTGATAGAGTGTGCATGTGTGTGTTTGTGTGTGCCTGAGTGTGAGTATGCACACAAATGTGTGCTGGGAGGGGGAGGAGATCACACCTTCCACAGTCGCCACCTCAGCCTTAGCTAGCAGCGTGGAGAATTGCCAAAAGTCAACAGGAAGCTGCACCAAAGCAACTGTGATCAGCACATCAGCAGGCGCTTTCTGGTTAGTAAAGCTACTGGGACTGAAAAACACACACGATCTCGTCCTTCTTTTATTTTAATCAGAGCAAAATATTTTTATAATAATTGTGTTCTATGAATAAATAATTCATAATGCTGTAACCCATTATCACATTCAATCCTCCCAACAACCCTAGAAGATATGTAGACAAGTATTATTACTTTCCCTATTTTTATAAATGAGGAAATAAACCCCAGGAGGCTAGGCGACTTCCCCACGGTCATAGAAGTTGCAAACAGTAGTATCATGATTCAAATCCAAAGCTTCTCCTTTTGTCTTTATCATTTTAATTTCGAAGGTAATGCATATGCGTGTATGATCTTTTAAATCCAGAGATGTATATGGAATAGATAGGAAAAGGGACTCTCCTTCCCCATTATACACCCCCTCCACCCAATCTATATACACTGTTGACTAGAGTATGTCCTTTCAATCCTATTTTCTATGCCTACATTATATACAGAAAAGCAGGATTACGTTACACACAATATTCCAGTCATTGCTGTTTTTCACCAACAAGCTATCATTCACATCTTTTTCATACTACATATAAATTTATATCCTTTATTTTAGTGGTGTATATTGTGCAGTTGTGTCATAAATTATGTACCTGTTCTCTGTTGAACATATAGATTTTTTCTGAGTTTTTCCTTAGCAAAATGCTGCAGTGAGTACCCTTGTACACAGATGTTTGTACATTTGTTCTAGAGAAATCTACAGTAAAGATTCTTAGATTAAGAGATTCCCAGGTTATTAGAAAACTACTCTATTAATTTAGATATATACTTCCAAATTGCCTGACCAAAAAGTTATGTCAATTTAACTTCTATGAACAGTATACAAACATGACAATTTTCCATCACCTACACCAACTCTGGGTAATTTCATCTTTTTTACAAGTTGATGGATTGTTTTAATTTATATTTCTCTGGTTATTAATAAGGTTGGCCACCTGTTCATGTCTTATTATTGATGATATTTGTATTGAATTGTTTGAATTTTCTTGATTTCAAAAAACGTTTTACATGTCATAGATATTAAATATTTGTTGTAAAACTCTCCTTCCAGTATTGTGTATGTGTTTGGCCAAGTAGAATAAACTCTCGTCCTCTGATTTCAGATTCCTTTCTCTTTCCATTAGAAATCCCTAAATGTGAAACTACATATTGATAGCTAAAAACCAGGATGTTTACTAGAGAAAAAGAATACAAAGGCAATAATTAAATATTATATTTATACAAAATACCTACTAGTACAAACTTAAAAAGAGAAAGTAAAAGACAAATGCTTCTACGACTTCAGACTAAGAAAAAGAACTTTTGAGGTTGAATGTTCCTGAAATTTTTCTTTTCATACAACTACGGACATGACTTCAAAAGTGGATGTGACTAAAAAATGTAAGATATGAAAGATATTTGAAGACTCAGAGAAGGTGGATTTTCATTTTAACAAGTCACATATATATTCTAGATATCCTCTTATTCGTAACTAAGAGAGTCAAATCAGATGAAAGAATCTAAAAATTTCCCTTTGACTGTGTTAAGTAGAAGTAGTAGAGGCATATTGGCCAAATCTTGAGTGTTTGCAAATTGACTCTTAAGGCTATAGGCTGGCACAGGTCATTGAAGCCCTAGCTTTTTATCTTTAATTTTAAAATCCCCAAACAATTTATACTAATTTTTCTTGTCCATTATTTCCAAATCATCTTGTTTAAAGGTTATTACAGTGCTTGCTCATGTTACTGTTGTCTAACAGAAGGGTATCCGGGGCCTTAAAACTGAGAGGGTTAGGCTTAATGATTTCAATACCTATGCTTGGACATCTCCAAAAGTGGGTTCCAACTTCTTGTCCTCAAGTCTGTATAGAAACTAGCAAACTTCCAGAGTTCACAAAAGGCTCCAAGAGAACAGATGTTTTATAGAAAATTCTTAGAGCAAGTTTCACGCATAATGTTGCTGATGCGTGTCTGCCTTTTCAATAAACATCACTATGCTTTATCACAAGATTTAATAAAGCAGCTTAGTTAAAAATGCCATCTGGGTCTCTGGACACATTAAACAAAGCTTAAAATAACCACCCCAGCAACTGGGAGGACCCAGCTGTTCTCATAATCTGTCCCACTCATTTTACTTCCCCATAAAAAGAGGGAATGAAGACCACAGACTAAAAGCATCCAGAAGGAACTGACACAAACAGGGAGATAGATGGAGCCAAGGGCTCCTGTAAGTTTGCTATTGCTCACATAATAGATTTGCTAATTCCACAACCTGCGGATGGTGATTAAGAACGGGAAGCAGAAAGAGGGAAGAGAGAATCATAGAAGGGCTCATTCAAGTTTTCTAATGTATCACAAACCTGTCCTCCCTAATGTCTGGATCATAGCAGCCCATTCCATTCACCTATTCTCTAGTGAACTCCAATAGAAAATACAAAGCCATCACCACCCAGTTCTTTCTCCCTTCTAGAGATGAGATATTAGCCACCCAATCCCAGATTCTCAGATCCATTCCAGGAAAGAAGCCCTAGGTATTGAAGCACAGCTTTCCCTCCCTCCCTTCTTTCTTCCACCCCAAGATTTGTTCCCCAGATAGTTCTCGTAAATGCAAAACCAAGTATATTCTCATTCTTTAGAGCAACCAGCTTTTCATGGCCAACTGGAATCAAACACAACCTGCACAAACATCTATCTGGAGGACACTCCCAAGGCTCCTACTGAGCCAGCCTTCTGCATACCACTGCATTTCAGCTTCCTAGGTCACAAGACACTGAGACATTCTTGAATTCTGCAAGGTGCACTGTGTGTTAATATCTTGGCTGCTCATCATGTGGCCAATAAAGGGCATGACTAGTCAACAAATAAATTTTCTCTTGGCTAAAACTTGCAACAAAACTGTAAGCTGTTTACCAAGGGGCCCACTACAGGTTATATTCAATATATACAGTCAAATCCTAACTATCTGAGATATATTCAGTTGACCATACACCTTTATATTTCAGTAAAAGGTCTTTACATTTCCCAGTGCTATCGATGTTACAAAGTGCTTTCATATGCAGTGCTTCATCTGATTTCCAGGATAATTAAATGATCCTGTCATACCTGATTTTTAGATGAGGAAACAAGTGGTTTCTGGGTATTTCAAGAGGCTAACGCATCTGCCCTCCAACTTGTATGTGAAAACCAAAAACAAAATTCCAAGGCCCTTCAACCATCTGAATGGACTTTGACTCTTTTGGTCAATATATGGCAGAGCTAGGAAAAGAAGGTGAGTCTTCCAGCTGCTGATACAGGGTTTTTTCTGCCATACTCCATTACCTCCAAGGCTAAAGTCAAAAGAGGGTGTGGTTATCACATGAAAAAATCTGGTTTGGATTTCCCAAATGTGTATGTAGTATTTGGGGATTTACCTTAATTTAACCTACAGTTCTTTTGGGTTGTAACAGTCTGACTCCATTTTTGAAAACAAAACAAAATCGATTTTAAATGCTGAATTATAGATCTTTGCTGTCCAGCATGGTAGCTACTAACCACTTATGGTTATTTGCATTTCTATTTTAATTAATTAAAATTAAGTAAAATGCAAAATTCAGTTCTTCAGTTGCTCTAGCCACATTTCAAGTGTTACAGTAGTCACATATGGCTAGTGGCTGGGACAATGCAGATTATAGAACAGTTCCATCATCAAAGAAACTTCTATTGAACAGTGCTATTATATAATGTCATCTCCAGAGAAAGAAGACTTTAGAAAAAGTCAGAAACGGCCGGGTGCAGTGGCTCACACGTGTAATCCCAGCACTTTGGGAGGCCAAGGCAGGCAGATCCCTTGAGGTCAGGAGTTCAAGACCAGCCTGGCCAACATGGTGAAACCCCGTCTCTAGTAAAAATACAAAAAATTAGCTAGGCGTGGTGGTGCATGCCTGTAACCACAGCTACTCAGGAGGCTGAGTTGGGAGAATCACTGGAACCCAGGAGGCAGAAGTTGTAGTGAGCCAAGATTGTGCCACTGCACTCTAGCCTGGGTGACAGAGCAAGACTCCATCTGAAAAAAAAAAAAAAAAAAGAAAAAGAAAAAGTCAGAAACATCTTGAGGCAGGCATAGTGCTGTCATCTGTCCAATATTGAAGATGATTTAAGAATAAGAAGAAGAGAACAAAGAAGAGAAAAAGAAGTTGCCTTAGGTGTACCTACCCAGAAAAGGACAAGGGCATTCCTGTAGTCATTGTGTTGTATTTTAGCTCTTAAACTTTTTAAGAGATTAGAATAATTTGACACATAGAAGATCTAAACCACTGAAGAGGCTCTGAAGCAGATAAAAGTAGAAAGAAAATAAAAAACTAATTAGTTACAAACTAAGCTTAACCACAATTCGTTTAAACGATACTATTTACTCTTCACATGATTGGTTTTTCTTTTGCTTTATAGTATGACATAGTTTATATCTTTAAAGGGGAATTAAAATATTTCTGGGAATTTTTAAAAGTAAGTTCACACAGCCACATAAAAACTACAGAAACAGATAAAACCTATCTTCTCATTTATTCCCTAATCCATTCAAATTAAATATAAAAATCCAAGCAGCCACAGTGATATTCAAAAAAGCAAAAGTGAGACAAAACAAAATTCATTTGTCACCTGTGGAGGTAGTTAGCTCACCTAATCTTCACTCCAAACACCAGTAATTTTTAAAAGACAGAAATAAACATATGTTCTGCCTTCCCGGAAGGAACTATGTTTCAGGGTAGCCAAATAACCCAGTTGTGAAGAAAATGGTCTGCTTATAGAAAAATGCCAGCTAAAACATGTAGATAGAATTAGAGAATTAGAAATTCACCATTTTGAAACCCCTAATGAAATAATCAACTCAAGCAAGGATCATTAATAAATGCTAAAACAATCAAGTAACTATTGATACAGAATATAACTGAATATACACATGGTACAAAGTTCACGTCACAGACTACTGGCTTGACCCAAGGGGGAATATAGCAGAGGAGATAGGCAGTGATCACCCTAACCTTGCGATCATCTCACCATCACTAATGATGGGATGTGAATACACATTATTGCCTATGAAATAGTCTTTAAAAAAAGAAGTTGAACCTGAATCTAACTAAACCTTGCAATGGGCTGAACGTGTATGTCTTCCCCAAATTAATATGTTGACATCCTAACCCCAAAGGTGCTGGTATTAAAAGGTGGGGCCTTTAGGGGGTCATTAGATCATAAGGACAGAGGCTTCATGATTGGAATTAGTGCCCTTATAAAAGAGGCCCCAGAGAGCTAGCTAGTCTCTCCCACTATGTGAGGGCCCAGCAAGAAGGCCAATCTATGAACCAGAAAGTTGGTCCTAACCAGATATCAAAACCACATGCTCCTTGATTTTAAACTTGCTAGCCTCTAGGACTGTGAGAAATAAATTTCTGTTCTTTATAAGTCATCCAGTTTTTGGTATTTTGTTATAGCAGGCCTAAAAGCCTTTAGAACTAACTTCCAGTTAACCAGGAAAAAACAGAGTGAAAAGTTAAATGACACCATAAAAAGCAACCAGAAAATTCCAGAAGGGGAAATATTCTACAGGACAACTGACTAGTTTTTCAACAAGTCAATTTCACTAAATAAATACATAAACAAAGAGTATGAGTATTTTCCAGGTTAAAAAAGTCTTGAGCTAAATAATCAAATGCAATGTGTATCCCTTGATTAGAAGAAACTAATTTGAACAAACCAGCCACAAAAGATATTTCAGGGAGACCAAGCTGGAAGGATCACTTGAGGCCAGGAGTTTGAGACCAGCCTGGGCAACGTAGTAAGACCTCCATCTCTACAAAAACAATAAATTAGCTGGGCATGGTGGTGTGCACCTCTAGTCCTAGCTACTCAGGAAGCTGAGGCAGGAAGATCACTTGAGCCCAGGAGTTTGAGGCTGCAATGAGCTATGATTGTTTCACTGCACTTCAGGCTGTGTGAAAGAGCAAGACTTTGTCTCAAAAAATAAAAGGACATTTCATAATAATTGAGGAAATCTGAATGTGGACTGGGTACTAAATGATACAAAAAAGCCATTTTTTATTTTGTTTGAAAAGATGATTTTGTAACTATACAGGAAAATGTTCTTATTTTTTTAGAAATCTGTACTAAAGAATTTAGGGGTAAAATATCATTTTCTTTAATATACTTTCAAACACAAGCAAAAAATAGTCATGACACAAATATAGCAAAATGTTTACAATCTATGTTCTATGCTTGCCTGTGAGTGCCATTAATCTCATCTCTCTGCTTTTCTGAAAGTTTGAAAATTTCAAAGTTTTATAATAAATTTTTTTACATCCCATAATTTTATAATAATTTTTTTAAAGTTTGAAGCAAATCAACAACTATAGCTTCAAAAATATCCTGACCCACAATAAACATTGAACAGGGTATATTTCTCCCATTTCCTAAAAAAGTTGGCCCAGGAAGGAGTATGAGAGCTGCCATAGCTCTCCCAAGGCTCATTATTCTCCATCACTCCATGGGAAATCCCAAAGTAAATTTTTAAAAAAGTTGTTTAAATTTATAATGTTTTTGATTCTATAATAATTTTATAATAAAATAATTGTAAAATGTTTTTGATTTTATAATTTATAAAAATTTTTATACATGTTTATGTTTGAAATGTCTATTTCAAACTTTATGAGATATTAAAATATAAGTAATATAGTTCATCATTTTAGAAATGCCATGCTTTTCTTCTCCAGCAATTACATAATCAAAGAGTAACTGTAGTTTTTCCTAGAACATTGCTTTGTAGGCTGGGCATGGTGGTTCATGACACTTTAGGAGGCCAAGGCAGGCAGATCTCTTGAGATCAGGAGTTTGAGACTAGACTGGGCAACAGAGAAACCCTATGAGTAGTAAAAACACAAAAATCAGCTGTGCGTAGTGGCGTGCACCTATAGCCCCAGCTACTCAGGAGGCTGAGGTGGGAAGATCACCTGAATCTGGGGAGGTCAAGGCTACAGTGAGCCAAGACTGTACCATTGCACTCCAGCCTGGGCAACAAAGTGAGACCCTGTGTCAAAAAAAAATGAAATTTAATTGAAAAAAAGAAAATTGCTTTGTAAAATTAATTTTTCAATCAAAACCAAGATTTTTCAGATATAGAGAATGCAGCCCACTGGTCAGATTTGTCAGTTCAAAGAGAAAAAATTCTAGTTTCCTATTTTTCTAGCCTGCTTATGATTATCCAATAGGATATCAAAAAAGACCAAAGCCTTTGGGATCCATGTTCAGTATTCCTGAGTCTAACTCAGGATGCCAAATCAGGAGACAAGCACATTCTCATCAATTTTCAATCATTCGAGACCAATTTTGCTTATAATTATCCAGTTCTTTTAGACCACCTTTCTCCTGAAGCCAGCCTTATGGCTATTCACTTCACTTTAGCATAAGCCCCCAAGAAGGTGAACAAAATGAGGAAACGATTGGTTAAAGTTGGCATTTGAAATTCTGAAACATGTCCACCATTCCCTTCACCCATGCCCGCCCCTCTTAGAAGTAGTACTTTCAGATTATTTAAGAGTCGATGCTTCTATGTGGATTTTGTCATCTGTCCTTTATAACAGCTAGTAGGTTTAATTTGACTCTATTTTCAGCATATATTGACCTATGCTAATTATCTGTTAAAATAAATTCCACCCTTAGAGTTAATAAAGTGTGTGTGTCATGGAAGACCCATTGAAGTAAGAAGATGAGGAGCCCTTATGGTAAAGTGGGACAAGAAATAATAAGACATCATAATTTTCCCATGCAAATCAACAACCGTAGCTTCAAAAATATCTTGAACCACAACAAGTATTGGACAGGCCATGTTTCTCTCACTCCCTAAAAAATTGGCTCGGGAAGGAGTATGAGAGCTCCCATAGCTCTCCCAAGGCTCATTATTCTCCATCACTCCACAGGAACAGCCTGTCAGAGAAGAGTGAAAGACCATTTGTCAACCTCTGTTCAACTCCCTGATTCTAGCCAAACTTCATCAATCTCAAGTGAGGAGCCAGAGAGAAATCAAACCCCATATATCCAGCATCATTGTCTACTGGAGTCAAAAATCACAATTCCACTACCCACCCCAACACCATTGGCCCTGTTTCTCCCAATCGCTTTTTATTGTGTTTTTTAAAAAATCCTCTTTCCCCATCCCTGCAACACCGAGAAGGAGGAATTATAGTAGATAAATATGAAGCATGGAGATCCTTTAAAAATGTTTTTAATAATAAATGAGAAAATGAAAAGGAGAGGGTTGGGAAGGAAGGAGGGAATTCAAATGCCAGGGAATTGTGCAGTTTCGCTTTTAAAGATGTTAACACTCATTTATACATCTGCAAGACACTCCCCTTAAAGAAAAGTTCTATGAGTGTGGGTCTGGTTGCATGAATAAGGATAAAATTACTTTTTTAGATGATGTTTCCCACATATCATTCAGAGACCCCTGAAGTTAGGTATCCCTCTTGTAGATGTCCTTGAGATGCTGCTGGACCTGGGAAAGAGGAAACTGGGATACGGGTCTATGCCAAAAGGTGCTTCTAGTTATAGGACAGAGAGGAAAGGGGCAGAGGGAGAAAAACCCGAAGTCTGAGAATCTGGATTGCAGAAGACTACCGAGGTCGTGGGAGAAGGGAGAGAAAACAAGGATGAAAAGCGAAAGGGGAAGAGGCATGAAATGTTGTCAAATGTCAAAAGGCATTTGGAGAGAAGTTGGGAATTGCATTAAGAAAACCACTGCAAATCTCGTTTCAGACCATTTAGAGATATGCCCCCTGGGAACTGCGAGCTCAGGCTGTTTAGCATCAAACAAATGGATCCACTCCATCCCTACCCTAATTAAATAAATCATTCAGTAATTCCACTGGGTTAAAGAACCAAAATATTAAAAACCTTCAGGACCTACTCTTGCCAAATACGTCAGGGATCGTGTGTGTGTGTGTGTGTGTGTGTGTGTGTGTGTGTGTGTGTGTGTGTGTTCTGAGACACCACTACTGTTAAATAGGCAGAGCTAAGACTTAGGGGACTGGCAGATTATTGCAAAAAGGGCACGGGGAAGAGGGACTATGTTGTGAGCCTGGGAAAGAAGTTTGTGTGGGGACTGTGGGCAGTGAACGCGTTGGGAACAATATGGAAAACTGGGAGCTGCCTTGGAATCTACAGGGCCGGGTAAGAGAATGTCCGAAAGAAAAATGAGCAGGTGCGGGATGTGTGCAGAGTCGGAGAAGAGTCCAGGGCACCCGGAGTGGCTCCAGGAACGACGGACACCCCTCAAGGCTTTTGGGGGCGGTGGGTACTAATAGAACCCAGTGTCCGGGGTGCGCCGGGGAGGCTGCGAGCGCGGCGGGAGTGGGGCGCTGGAGGGTGAGGATGCGGGAGTGAGGAAGCAAAGCCTGGGCTGGGCAGGGGCCTCCCAGCTGGGCCCGGAGGCAGCAGGGGGACAAGGGCTAGGAGAGGGCATGGCGGCAGCGCGGCGGGAAGCGAGGGGCATCCGGACACTCACCCCGTTGGCCGCAGCCATCTGCCCCATGATCTCGATGGCCGTCCTGCTAAAGTACCTGCCATCGCTGCCCACCACCATGGTGCAGCCCCGGCGGTCGCGCAGGTCGATGGACGATAGCACGCTCTGGATGAATTTGGGCAGGTAGTTGTGCTGGCCCTCGAAGAGGCCGGTAGGTCGCCGCAGACCCCCGCCGCCGGCCGGCCGCCGGTCCTCGTAGGGCGCGGTGGGCACTGTCAGCACCGGGATGGGGCTCCCCTCCGTGGCGCCTCCTGGCCGGTCCTGCTGAGGCTTCCGGGGCCGGAGGCAATCTGCAGCCTGCCGGGGGCCTCTGCCCACCTGGCCGCGCACCGGGACTCCGCCTCGCGCCCAGGCCCCCTCTCCGGCAGGTCGGCACCCTGCGCCCTGCACGCGCCCGCCTGGGGACTGCCCGCCCCTCCTCTCCGTGCGGCTGCTCGCTGACTCCCTCGGCGGAGATTGCTTCTGCCTTCCTGTAAAGTTTTCTCCTGCCCACCTTCTCCGCTGCCAGACCGCCCGAGGTGTCCTCAGTTTCTCCCCAAGTTGGACTCACTTTCGGGGTGTCCCAAAAGCCTGATTCCAGGGCCTGCTAGCCCGACCCCGGTGACGCCTGCACCCGCGCCTGGCCCCAGCCTTCACGCGCGATCACCGCCCTCCGGGGCACACCCTCCGCCAGAAAACAGCCGGCGGGCGGCGAGACTTTGGGCAGAGTCCGGGTTCCTCTCCGGCGCCAGGCCCCGTCTCCCTGTCTCCCTGGGAGTGCGCAGCCTACACGCACCAGTTTCTCTTTAGAACAAGCACGGGGAGGGATTTGGGAGGGGGCTGAAACCTTTTGCCATCAGCGAACAGCCTCAGCCAAAAATAACCCTGGAAAGGCGAGCTAAGAATGGTTATCTCCTGCCAGCGCTGAAATCGGAGGCTGGGCGCTGCATGTGGGGTGTGTGTGTGTGTGTGTGTGTGTGTGTGTGTGTGTGTACCCTCCCACCCCGACCATTTGTTGAAGGGAATCACCACTGTCAGACTTCAATCCAACAGGACCCACTCGAGCCATCCACACTTTCCCCAGCCTCCTCCAAAACAGCACACTTTCCGGTATGGACAATTCTTTTTTTTTTTTTTTTTCACTTGTTTGTTTGTTGTGGTGGTTGCAACAGCAGCAACACAGACGACACATATTTCCCTATTCTTCTCGCCCTTCTCACCCTCCCTACCCAGCTCCTGCCTTAGAAACAGGCTTGGCCTACACTGTATCTGTCCACACTGCCTGAACTCTTCCCTGAATTAATCGTTTTCAATAGGAGGGGGCTAAATCCCTTATTAGTGCCCTACCAGGAGTGAATGAATAAAGCCAAGTTAAAGGGGAACTGGGTACCACATACTGTGCTAGGTTCCTTTGCATGTATCCTTTCATTCTGCTGGAGCTAAAGATGTTCTGCCTCCTCTCCATAAAACGCACCCAAACTCCAAAACCAGGAAATTCTCCATAGAAAATAGGAGTGAAGAGAGACAAGACTAACAGGATAAACCGCAAAGCAGGAAGAAAGTTTTGTCTCCCATTTCGCTCAAGGAATTTTTGGACCCACCAAGGCTACTGTCCTGAAAGATCCTGCTGCTTCTCCTTCCCCAAATATTGTCCACTTCCTGAGAGTAAGGCTGACTTGCCGCAGGCTTATAAAGTGTTTGGTCACAGTAAGACAACTGTGAGTAATAACACACATTGTATACTGTTTTACAATTGATAAAAGGCTTTGCATCTGTTTTTTCTTTGGAGGCTGAAGAAAAGAATAATGGTATTCACGCAGTTCCCATTTTACAGATGAAAACAAGAGGACTTTTTCTGTGAAGTCAGGAAAGTGGTTACAATGGTACTTTCTGCCTGTCCGAATTATGTATTGCCCCTCCCCTTTCTATTAATAACATTGAAGTGTGATGGGACAACCACTGAAGCTGTCAGTTGAAACCTGCTGGGACTTTTTAGCCATTCTCTTCAACATAAAGAATGGGTGTTTTTGGAGGGGGTGAGAGGAATGGGGAAATGTTGTCAAAGAGTACAATGTTTTAGTTGAGACAGGAAGAATACATTTTGTTGAGATCTACAGCACAGCATGGTGACTGTAGTTTACAATGAAGTATTGTGTATTTCAAAATTGCTAAGACAATAAATTTCAAATGTTCTCACCACAAAAAAGATAGGTTTTGAGGTGATGAATCTATTAATTCTCTGGATTTAATTATTCCACAATGTATACATATATCATAACATCACATTATACCTCCGTAAATACATACAATTTTAATTTGTCAATTAACATTTTTTTAAAAGAATAGTGTGGCCAGTTGGGGAGGTAGTTTTTTTTTTTTTTTCCTCTAGTCTCTACTCAGTCTCCAAGATCCCATTCCCCATAAAATTCCTGTCACCCAGGTGGAGTGCAGTGGCACAATCATGGCTCACTGCACCCTCTCCCTCTTGGGCTCAAGCGATCCTCCCGCCTACAGGTACATGCCACCACGCCCAGCTAATTTTTGTAGCTTTTGTAGACATGGGGTTTCACCATGTTGCCTAGGCTGGTCTCGAACTCCTCAGCTCAATCAATCTGCCCACTTTAGCCTCCCACAGTGCTGGGATTACAGGTGGGAGCCACCAAGCCCAACCCATAAAGTTCCTAACTTTTTATCTCCCTGGGAGTGCACAGCCTACACACACCAGTTTCTCTTTAGAACATACTTAAGAGTCTTGGCTTAGCATCCAACAGACAGAACTTTAACACTTCTACGGATCTGTGCACCTGTCTATGGTGTGGGGTTTTTAAGATCTCTTTCTAATGACACTTTATTTTGCAAAGCAGGACAGTTTCATTCCCAGAAGAGCAGGTATGGTAAATCCTTTGTTCCAGTAATGAAGACAATGATCCAAACCCTAAGCCTCAGAGAAGCCCAGAAACCCTCCAGGCCTCCATCTCTCTGCTCCTAGCACCTGCCTCTCTCTTGACATCAACATCATTCTCCCCTCTCACAGCCCAGCTCCTTCCACAGACCCAGGGATTAGGCACCAGCACCTCAGACTAGATTTTAGAGAATTACCATTCAAGAGGCAATCCTCTTCCCTTGGTTCCAATTTCAAGGTTCTCAAAGACTGGAACAGGGCTAGTTAGAGGCAATGTGCCCCATCGCATAGCCAGAAAGAACCTTACAGTGAAAAGGAAGACAATTCTTCCAAAGTAAGGGGGTGCTGATCCCCAGAGGGAGGACAGATGGGCAAACAAACAGTAACCGGGCCACCACATGCTTCACACTCACTGATCAAGGACTTCTAAAACCACTTTTCTTTTCTCTGAATTTATACAGGATTTTGTATCACTCATAAAGGAATGTCTTATAGGCTGATAACACCTTTCTATTCATGCTTACACTTAACCTTTAGGCTAGGATAATTTCCTAACCTCAGTGTCCTCACTATAAGATGGGAATTATTATAATCCCTACCTCATAAATTGTTGGGAGGATTAAAATACTTAGTAAAGTGCCTGACTAATAGAAAGGCATTCAATAAATGTTAGCTATTCATGGTGTCATCATCATTATATTTACCATTATTACTAATCTCCTGTATTGCAAGAATTACAGTTTATATTTTTGTAGACCATCACTGTAGCTAAAGGGTCTTTGGGCCATAGGTGATATTCCATAAAGGTTGGTTAAATTGATCTGTGGTTTTTGACTATGGAAACTCAGAACTCCCTCAAAATGTACAAAACAGATTTACCTGCTAAATAAATCTCTTCAAAGCTGACCCCAGGTTTGATTGAATTAATTCCAATGAATTTGTCACAATGATGGAGAAAGGAAACTTAGAGGGCCCCACAGTTGTTTGCTGGTAAAATGAGAAGTTTGGATTAGATCAATGTTTCCCAAAATATTTTCCTCAGAATGTTAGTGCCCCTCGAATCCTGCACAAAGCAAGAGTTTCATGACCAAGTAGCTTTTAAAACTCCTGTACACTCTACTCCCATTCTTCACAATGCACACTTTCATATTAAAAGTTCTGAGAGGTCCTCAACAGAAGACATCACTTAACTTTTTTTTTTTTTTTAAGACAGATTCTCACTCTGTCACCCAGGCTGGAGTACAGTGGCCACCACTCCTGGCCTAAAAATTTTTTAACCTGGTGCTTCCCAATCTAAACTCACAGGGACCAGTTTTCTTAATGAAAGAGAATCAGACTAGCTTGTAACCATAGCTGGTGACACTCCCCTGCCCCATTCCTTGTATGTCCTCAGTGGACTAGGTCAGGAATAAATAAATTTTCCTGATTCTCAAGGGCTGGTCACTCCTTTGCACTGAGCTCAAAGCTTCTCTGTAGCATGGGTCACAATGAATGGTAGCCCTGATAGCCTAGAGGAGCCTTTCAGCCTTCTCTGAGCCTCTAAAGACTGAGGATCCTTGGCATGAAATGGAGCAACTGATATACCCTTGCTTCCCCTGGGGACTCTCTTGCTCTCAAAAAGGCATCAGCCATCATCTCCATCTAGAGAATATACTAGCTGACTCAGCTTGACCAGCCTGTACCAAAATGAGAATCTGGGTAAAATAAGCATTGAAACACTTCATTCCTTGTAGATTCATAAAACATATTAGCATATTAAAGACTATGAAGTTCTGAAGGAAAAAAAAACCTATTTAACTTTAATCCAACATTGCCAAGTTTTATTTGACCATGGAAGATTTTTCCAAAACACTTACAAACAGATCAAGGACATTAATCTTTCATGAAACACTAGATCCCCAAGGTCCTCTCCAGCTACATCATTCTGTGATTTTCTTTTTTATTTATGATGCATTAAAAGATTAATCTCTATCAGACTTCCATTTAGAAATTCACCAGAATGTGCAAAGGCAGCAGGTAAAATTGCTGAAGGGTATTATAAAAATACCCTCCAGTGATTTTTGAAACTTAAACTGAAATATTTATATAACTATATATTTCAGTTTGTATATTATATATATATGTGTATACACACATATATATGTGTGTATATATATTGGTGTATGTATATCTATATCTATGTATATATGGCATTATATCCATTTTACAGATGCAGAAACTGAGCTTTAGAGGGGGTGAGCAATTGGTCCAAAGCCACACAGCACACAGGTAGTCATTGATAAAGGTAAAAACAAGAGTTGAAGCCTGAGGTGTAAGGACACAGAGACAAGTACACAAATGTTTACAAGTTACACATATGACACGTGCCTTTAACATGAATTTCTTGAACATTCATTTAGAGGCCTTACAATGAAGACATCAGAGTGGCAGCAAGTTCTGTTGGAATCAGGGGAGCGTGTTCTTCTATAATCCCCTGGCTAACAGGAAAGCACACTGATTTGGCCCATGGTAGTTATACACTCCCATTGAGTCAGGGGCCACTTCTATGCACACAGGAGGTGCTAAAAATATGCTGTTGACTCATTGCCTCTAAGAGCAGAAGAAATGCCAAAAGTAGAGGACAAGAGGCAGAAAAGCACACGGAAAAATGTCGTAGGGCAGTCCTCTGAGGAAGTGTTAGATCCCTTTGAAATCTGTCCAAACACTTTCTTGTGCTGGGGAAAGTCAATTACATATTTCAAGCAACCCCACATGTCATACGAGTATCTTGTACGTGTTTGTGTACTCGTGTCTGTGAACTTACATCTCAGACTTCAACTTCTCGCTCCCCACCCTTATCAATGACTGCCTGCATGGCCTTGGGCAAGTTGCTTTCCCTCTTCAAAGCTCAGTTTCTGCATCTATAAAATGGACATAATGCTACCTACCTCATGGGGTTAGTGATCACATTTAAGGAGCTAATATGTGGAAATTGCTTACACAGTACCTATCACATAATAAGGGTTTAATAAGTGTTTGATGTAATTGTTTTGATTATTACTACTACTACTAAAATAATAATTACTACAATAATAATGATTCTTATTCTCTATATTAGTATTATCTTTGAAAATGGGCATGGATTATGTCTATGTAACACTTTTGGCACAATATCTAGCATTATATCACACACAAATTAGAGAATTCATGTTATTAAGGATGAAAAAATATTTTTACTGACCCTTAAATTCTTCGTAAGTAACTGCAAAAGAAGCCATTATCCCAACACATGAAATAAAAGAAAAAAAAATTCAGTTCCTCTGGAGTTTGTTTTTGGAGGTAGCCACAGGATACCTAATTTTTTTTTCTTTTCAGAGAGACCGAGGGGCTCACTAGGTTGACCAGGCTGGTCTTGAACTCCTGGTCTCAAGCCATCCTCCCACCTCAGCCTCCCAAAGTGCTGGGATTACATGCATGAGCCACCACATCCAGCCTACCTAAAATATTGAATGCTGTTAATAAATCTCCTGAGGCCAGCATAAGAAGGTGATGGGCAAAACTAATGCAGGTATGTTTTTCTGGCTTTTTCATGTATTGGGCCAAACTTTGAAAAGCACTTACTATTAATGGCTAACTTGCAAAATTTGTGATTTATTAAAAGCAGATTTTAATAGTTTTACCTAAAAATAATAGGCCTCTGATCTGCCAAAGATGAAGATTTAATTTCTAGGTGTTCCCCACAATACCTAGAAACATCAGTGGAATCGAGTATTAAACACTTTAGAACTATTCTCATCAAAGTTCTTTAATATATAATACAGCAAAAGAAAAGTTTCTTTTCTAAAGGCTTCTCTATACATTTTTTAATAGTTGAATTTCATTTCTGAAGGCTCCTAAAAAGAATAGAATTTAGATCTTTATTAAAGAGGAAATATATTTTCCATGTTTAATTTAAATGACATTCCATCAGTCATTTGCAATCTTAGCCTACACGGAATTTCTTTTTTTGGTAGTTTTTATGTTTGGGCTTTAGGAGGGGCTTCCCAATAATCTGTATATAAATATTTCTAATCTCTATATAAATATTTTAACATTTCAATGTAAATTAGTTTTTTAAAGCTATTTTATCCATAAAAATAATAAATTTGCATGGCTGAGGGTGAAATAATGTGTTACCAGGACCCCTCAGTTTTGGGGGTTGTGAGTAGATCCCATCTTCATGTTCCTCCAGCCCAGCCCAAGCCTGGCTCAGGTCCTCCTCCCCCATTTGCCAGGAACCACCATCCCCAGGGATTCTATGTGCCCTGCCTGACCAGTGTTCTCCATCAGAGTTTACCAATCTTTTGTTCATTCCCTCAGAGCACAGCTAAGCAAGAGTACACTAATTTGAAAATTAACTCAAGCAAATAGAGGAACAATATCCCCAACACATTGCATTTTAACATAGGGTTTCCTGGACACACTGTTTCAACCCAAGAGTTGGGCTAATAGTAGGAGTTCCATCTGCTAAAATACGGCTGTCAGCTTCAGAGGGAAATTCATGAACGTCTTCGTAGTTTGTTTTTACGTTTCACTTGGCACTGTTTCTAAAATTTCCTCTGAAGCCAAAAAATAAGTTATTTCCCAGCACACTGGGCACTTTTCATTTATCATTGGATTGATTTTTGTAACTTGCAGTAGGAGCTGAAATCGACCAGGGGGTTCTTATCCAACAGACAGCAGCAAAACTCTTTGTGTATCTGCGTTCCTTTCAACAAGCGTGACTTCCTCAATGGCATCATTCGTGAGCGTAACACAGAGCTCAGCAATAACGTTTCTTCACTAACCCTACCAGGTATCCAACATAGGATGTTACTTCCTTTCACTGTTTTCCGACTCCTGGCAGATATTAATCATTGGGATTTGGGAACAAGGAAATAGAATTTCTGAGAATGCTTGGGAATTCCCAAATTCATATGATTTTCATAACACTTCACTTACAAGTTTTTGAAAAATAATAAATGACTATAATAACAAGCAAATAGTCGTTTTTTTCTGTAACAGGATTATATGAAAAGTTTTAGTAGTCTTCTGTTTTAAAGAGATATGATAACAAATGATGATTTATTATTATTAGGAGCCAACATATTGTAACAAGATTATAAAATCCAATAGCATTAATAGAGAAAACATTAAAAAGAAATGAATGTTATCACAAAATAAATGCTAAAGAAAAGTCCTTTAAAGATTGAAAGGTAACACCACAAATACTTAATGCTTTAATCGTTGTTTACATGACATTGTTATACAAGGCATCAATCATCCCCGCCAATACCATTTAAATAACATAACATTCTGATCTCCTGGCAAGATGAATAGCACTAGAAAGAAGCAACTGTCAAAATTGCCGATTTAAGGGTATATTTTGTTTCTAAAACTTGGCATTTCTTAGAAAACCTCTCATAGGATTTGTAAAACATATACTATGCCTAGGAACACATTAATATTTATTTGCAGAAATGGTTCACTGTTAGCAGTGGACAAGGCCATGAACACACACTTGTAACACAGCAACAGATACAAGAAAGTCTGACTGAGGCTCCTTTACTGCTCCTGTCCTGTTCACCTTAACTTTCATCTCCACATGTCAGTGCTTCCTCATCTTGCTTGACTTGAAGTCAGTGCATTTCTTCAAGCCAGTAAGTTCTCTATACTGACTATTAAGCTGTAATTTTCACAGGAAAATTAGAATGTTCCTTCCCATTTTCCTAATTTCTCAACTGAGTTTTCTCAGAATTCAGAATCCATAAATATTGAAATGCCAGGAGAGAATTTCCAAATGGAAATGCTGTTCCCTTCGTCCATTTTCAGAAGAAACCGTAGGATAGTGTTATCCTTCTCTTCTCCAATTTTTTTTTTTCCTGCAAACTTATGGTTATCACCTCTTTAAGTGAGTAGCTCACAATTTTGACTCCCCTGCAAATGGTCCCAAAACAGTGGAGTGGGTCCTCTTTAGCTGTGTCTTTAGTACATAATCCTGCATTTCTGACCATATGCAGGGAGTGTGACCCAGGGAAGGATCCCTGACTCAATGGGATTTCTCTTGCTGTCTCTAGAATTTGAACACCGGAACCCAGACGTACAGAGGCTGGGAGCCATCGTGGTGTGCTATATTGATGACGGCAGCAGTGGGTGGTGTGGGGGCAGTTAATTGACAGCTACCTGTTGCTGACATCCCAGGAACTGCCTGAACCTCCTCTTTCCCAGTCATAAGATATCTAAGATTCTGCAGTATTCTTCATTAAATCCTAGCATGGTTTAAGCTAGCCAGAATTAGGTTCTGTTGCTTTCAATCAACAGAACCTTAGCTAATACATTGTTATTTCCTGGTCTTTGTTCCTTTAATTTTCCAGGAAAAGAAGGGAAAATGGCTTACTGGTTTTAAAAAGAGACAAGGGACAACATACCATTTATGCAAAATTTAGAAGCACTCAAAGGAAACTCTGGAAAGTTCCTGAGACATATATATGTAGGATCAGCATAAAACTTGAACAGTGTATCTAGATCATGGTTGCCATGGTTGCCTTGACACAATGAACATCTGTATCAAGATCATATTTTCTTGGTGGGACAGAGAGAAGCACAAGGCGGGACTCACATTTACAGTAATCCTTGTTTTCCAGGAACCATACAACCCAGTTTGTCCAGAGCTGTTCATCTTAAGTTTGTTATCCCACCATAATTATAAATAGAACCTCCTTTTTCTCTCAAGAATATCCCACTTTGGATGATAATTTCTGTGACTACCCATTAAGAATATTTAATAACTATAGAAAACTGCTTCTCTATATTTTTTGTATGTTTGAAACATTTTATAACAGAAATATCTTTAAAGTTATCACCTACACAGAATATAGCTGCCAAATGCTCCTACTCTGCTATTCTAACCATGAATCCCTCTGGGGCCCCTTCCTCCTACGGCGCTTGTAAGGATGAAATGAAATAAGCTCTATGAAGTGCCCAACAGTGACCAACACTGAATAAAATACAGCCACCATAGGAGGCCTTCCCTTATGTTCACCAAACTCCTGATAAGTTATTCGGTGATGTTTTAATCTTAATATTTTATGTAGATTATACATTCATCTGATTCAAAATGCAAAAGGTACAAAAGCGTATACAGTTAAAAGTTTCCCAACCCACTACCATTTATCTCCCTGGAGGCAACTGTTTCCAGATTTTTGAATATCCTTAAAGAATATCATATGTATGGAAAAGAAAGATTATATATTTATACGCATCTGTGTATGCATTTTCCTATGAGAGGCTCACAAAGTCTCCTTGAAGAGATATCATTATTACAAATACCCCTCAATTTACAATGGGGTTATATTCCAATAAACTTAGGAAAATATTGTAAGCTGAAAATGCATTTAATACCCTTAACCTACTAAACATCATAGCTTAGCTCGGCCTACCTTAAACACTCACATTAACCTACAGTTAGGCAAAATCATCTAACAGAAAGCCCATTTTATAATAAAGTGGGCTTTGAATATCTCATGGAATATAATGAATACTGTACTGAAAGTGGAAAACAGAATGGTTGTATGAGTACTCAAAGTACAGCTTCTGCTGAATGTGTATTGCTTTCAAACTATCTTAAAGTTGAAAAATCATAAGTCAAAATATTCTAAGTCAGGGATTGTTTGTACTTCTACTTTACATGATGAAATTGAGCCTTGAAAAGATTAAGTGACTCGCCCAAGGTCACACTGGCAGTTAAATAATGAAACTTGGATCCAAATTGTTCAGTCACTACATGTATTGTCTTGAAATTTGAAAAAGAGGAAGAGGAATTAAACTACTAAATTGAAGGACTATTTTAGGCATAGAAGAAGCAGATGCCTTCATGTCCAAGTGATTGTGAAGAGCCCACTTGCCCCAAAATATGTCTCCTGGTCATATGAAATTCCACCATTTCAGATTTTTACCTGGGGATTTAGAGTAATCTGCTGTTTTCCTAGAGCTCCCCTAAAATAGAAATAGAAAATTTTGGAAGGCTAAATATATGCTAACATTGGAAAACTCATTTTCTCCCCTTCGTAAGGCAAGGTACTGAAGGAGGGGGCCCTATGGGCCGTGCAGGGACATCCTGGAGGCATGGGGAGAAGAAACTGAAAGGCAAGTTTGTATGGAACAAAGAATACCGATCTCAGGATTCTCCCTTGAACCTGCCCTAACTTTGTTCAAATAGACTCAGCCACTGACCTGCTGTCAAAAGACCACAGCCAATCTGACTTGTTTTCAATATAATGATGAATATTGATTTGGTCCCTTCATCCAACATTCTCAGCTGGATCTTTTTTGACCAAGGATATACATTACTAGGTGAGTACAGGCAGTTAATTCTTCCACACGGGACTTCGGAGTTTCTGAGTTAACCAGAATCACCCACCTTAACATCTGCCAGTTTATACCCCAAGTCCTGACCAGTGCCCCCTACCTGCTATGCCTCATGTTTTCAATAGAGCATAAAATCAGAAATGAAAGATGAAACATCATAGCCAATATCACAGAAATACAAAGGATCCTAAGAAAGTGCTAGGTATAATTACACACTAACTAATTGGATCATCTAGAAGAAATGGATAAATTCCCAGACACATAAAACCTACCAAGATTGACTCATGAAGAAATTTAAAAATCTGAACAGACTAATAGCAAGCAAGGAGGTTGAATCCGTAAGAAAATGTCTCCTATCAATGAAAAACCCAAAACCAGATGGCTTCCCAGATTAATTCTACCAAATATTTTAAGAAGAACTAATACCAGTCCTTCTCAAACTCTTCCAAAAAGCTGAAGTGGAGGGAATACTTCCAAACTCATCTTACAGGGCCAGCATTACCCTGATTCCAAAGCCAGACAAGAACACTACAAGAAAGGAAAATGACAGGCCAATATCCTTGATCTACGTAGATGCAAAAATTCTCAACAAAATCCTAGCAAACCAAATTCAATAGCACATTGAAAGAATCATTCACCATGATCATGTCATGGTTCAACATAAGCAAATCAATACATATAATATACTATATTAGAAAAATAAAGGATAGAAACTATATGGCCATCACAATAGATATAGAAAAAGTTTTTGACAAAATTCGAAACCCTTTCATGGTGACAAAAAAAACACCCAACAGATCACGTATTGAGGGACTGTATCCCAACAAAATAAAGGCCATATATGACAAACCCATAGCTAACACCATGATCAATGGTGAAAAGTTGAAACTTTTCCTCTACCATCAGGAACAAGACAAGGATGCCCACAGACACCACTTCTCAGGGTAATTAGGCAAAAGAAAGAAATAAAAGGCATCCTAATAGGAAAGGAAGAAGTGAAACTGTCTCTACTGACGGCATGATCTTGTTATATATAGAAAACCCTACAAACTTCACTAAAAAAAGGTTAGAACTCAACACAAAGAAGGGAACAATAGACACTGGGGGACTCCAAAGGTGGGAGGGAAGGATGGTGGGAGCAAGGGTTGAAAAACTACCTATCAATTACTATGCTCACTGCTTGGGTGGTGGGATCATTAGAAGCCCAAACCTCAGCACCATGCAATATACCTGTTTAAGAAACCTGTACATCTACCCTCCTGACTCTAAAATGAAACATACAATATTTAAAAAACAAAAACAAATAAATAAAATTTGAAAACTGTTAGAACTGAACTGATAGGTGAAATCAGTAAAGTTGTAGGATACAAAATCAACAGATAGAGCCTTGAACACAGCAACATCCAGCTGTCTGACACGAAAGTCTCAGGGGCAAGAAAACCTCTATATGAACTCAGAAACAATGAGCTAAGTTGTGTTTATGTCTGAAAGGATGTTAAGAACTTCATTCATGTTACATCAGAGCCAACAGAAAGAACCAACAGGAAACCTGTACCCAACAAACAGAAATGACAAGATGAAGGGAAAGCAGAGGTAAGGGCTTACCTTAGAAAGGGCAAGTGATTAGCTCAATATGCAATACAATGTTTGCTCCTGAGCCAAAAATTTGTACAATAATTTGGACATTATTTGCACAACCAGAAAAATCAGCCACTCATTAGGAAAATGTGTTTCTGTAGAAGTCTTAGGACTCAGCTATCTATAATAACATGAAAAGACAATATTTTCATCCAAAATGAGTATTTTTGTTTGTCTTGGCTTGTTATTCTAACGTCAACAGCCTCTAAATAAACTGTTGAAGTACATGATATAACCACCTCTTTCTCCATCTTTCCCATTGCTCCCATAGGGTTTCAGTTGTGCAATTTCACCATTAGCAAAGCTTTTTGCTGAAATCTGGCTTTTCAAAGGGAGAGTATCCAGAAACAGAAGATGCTGATCTGGGAGGCTCTTCCTAATAGAACTGCTGCTTCAGTTTAACTTGAAAAAGCCCACACCCAGTTCCTAATGACAAACATCTGAACACCGGGTCTTCCCCTGAGCAAGACCATGCTATGCCTCCTGCTCGCTCTGTTCTATAAGCAACCCACAGATTGCTCCCTGTGAAGAGGAGCCTGCAAGGGGAGCAGCATTCCACCAGACCCTGATTTAGCAAGATATTTCCGTATCATTCCCCCAACCAGCTGGAAGTCCTCCACTGCTCTTGTGTAAAAATCTAACTCATCTCGCTGAATTTCCTGATTTAAAAGTCTAATTCATTTCACCAAAAGTGTGACAGAAGGAAACCAAGTACACCATCTCTCTCTTACCAAACCAAAGCTATTGCATGTGCATTCTGGGGGGAAAACATGGTCCAAATATGTTATGGAGGGGGTGCCAGCCCAGTGTCATCCTCTTACTATTGCCATAGGATCTTGGCTGATGGCATCAGAGGAAGAACAAGTTTATCGATTACTTTCAACCATTAAGCTCACTCCTCCATGAAAAATATGTCACAAGCCCAATGTCTCTTATTAAAATAAGCACTGCAAAATATAAAGGAGTCACAGTTTTAAAATGGGACACACGTTCTCTAAGCGGTGAACCACGTTAGAGGTGCACTGTTTACAATGTATAAAGTCCCCTGGAGCCAGGGTTAGGAAGCGCATCTGTTCTTTGATGTTCTGGGATGAAGGAGAAAGGAAAATGTGCTGCCAGAAGTGAGTGGGAAGGAGCCCATGAGATAAAGGAAGTAAATCCATTTGCTGATTGCAATAATAATGGTAATACACGAAGCTATACATACATACATACATACATACATACATACATACATACATGCAAACTTTCACATTTTTTAAAAAAAAGAACTTAAGGCTTCCACTCATGTAATCAGCCCTTATGAACTCTCCTGATTAGCTGCAAGGAAAATCTTCCTTTCTCCTCTTTCTTGCACCATCCTGGGCTCCCTTTTGACTTTTTTTTTTTTTTTTAACTTATAAACGAACAGCTCATATTCTGAAGTTTGTAGTCCCCTCCCGCCCCCTCTCTCTCTATACGGCTCATTTACATTGGCAGCTGTCGTGCTGCTGGGCATCCTCAAACCCACAAGTTTCCCTTTAATGTTTGAGGAGACAAACATGATCATGCACTAGGCATCACTGTGCCACTCAAAATGCTTTTTTGTTTTTTTTATTGCATCTGAGAGAAATCTCAAGGTTGCAAACCTGGAGTCAGAATTGTCTCCATGTGTCTCAGTGGGAAGAGTATCGTGTGAAGGAACAAGTTGATTCTACTAATCAAAAGGAATTTTTTTTGATATCAGGTCATCCTCCGAATGAATTTATATTACCGAGTGGAGGGTCACATGAAGAAAATGGTCAAACAGCACCACCTAGAGCAAGAGCTGAGAAGTGCAGCGGAGCCGGGCTGTGTCAGGAAAGAAAAGCAAGCTGGGGCCTGGCTCAGCGCTCTCCCCTCTGCTCCTGTTTGCATGGAAAGATTAGGATGACAGTGGCAGGAAGCCTGTGCACCTAGTATGCATCACTTGAAGGGAACACACAGATTCCAGTAAACAGTTGGAAGGAAATGTTAATACCAGGCTCTGCTAAACAATATCAAATGAGTCCTAGATGAGGCAAGCGACTTTCATCAAAGTTTCCTGATACCTGAAAAGACAGCCCAGGGGATCCTGCGCTACATGTGGTGTATGTAAATTAAGCGGGTTTTTTTCCCCTTTGTAATCAAGGCTCATACACAAACAAAATCACACTTTAGAAATGGCCTATTTCAACTTGTAACTAGCTTGCTTTCAGGGGCTCCAGGTCAAAATGAAATAGAGCACAAAGACGCTTTCTCCTTAGGGATCATACACAAATTCACTCTGTCCGTTTCTTTCCCACATGGAGCAACAAAGCCGTCAGACCTCTCCATCCACCCATCGGGTCCTTCCTGATTAAAGTGAGATAAATCACAGCCCTCTCTCTCCAGATGGCAGGCGACAAGAGGGGGATGCTTGCCTCAAGAAGTCCTCCCCATCCCTCTGCATTCATGCAAGCCCGAGCGGAGAGATGCAAGAAATTACGGATGCATTTTAATTCCCCAGACCCTGCAATTAAAAATGGAAATTTTTTGGCCACGCCTGTTGGCTCACGCCTGTAATCCCAGCACTTTCAGAGGCCGAGGTCGGCAGATCACCTGGGGTCAGGAGTTTGAGACCAGCCTGGCCAACATGGTGAAACCCTGTCTCTACTAAAAATACAAAAATTAGCTAGGAATGGTGGTGGGCGCCTGTAGTCCCAGCTACTCGGGAGGATGAGGCAGGAGAATCACTTGAACCCGGGAGGCAAAGTTTGCAGTGAGCCAAGATCGCACCACTGCACTCCACTCTGGGTGACAAAGCAAGACTTCATCTCAAAAAATGTTTTTTAAAAATGGAAGTGTTGTTCTTTCATTTGTAAATGTGTTTTGGTAAAAGAGGGGCAGTTTAAGCAACCCTTTCTATTGTCTACATTGTTAAAATTCATCCGACATGGACTCTTGACTCTGTTTTGCCTGGGCAGACCCAATTCAAGCATTTACAACAGCTATAACCTCCTCAAATCAAAAAGAGGAATCCGCATTATTGCTAAGTTCAAATAAGGTCTTGTTTTATTTCATTTTTATTTTTGAATGCAGCCATTCCTCCATGTGCTGTCATCAGGTAAGATTGTCAGTCCTGATTAGGTAAAGGTATTATTACAAAATGCAATTCTTAAAAATTCAGTGTCTAACTACACTTTTAATAAGCCTTTCCCCCTCCCCTATGTATTCTCCCTTAGACACCCCTTCTCAAATTTAAAATCACAGAAACTAAAATATGATGCCTAAAGAGAGCCTAGCGACTGCCCAGTCCTCTAATTTGATGAGTGGGAGTACTGAAGCCCAGAGGAGGTCAAGTAATTTGTTCCCAATGTCTTAGATAAGAAGAAAATGACCAGCTGGGAAATCCCACTCATGTCAAGGCAGAGGCACAGGACCACAGACTGTGGTTGAATTGTGCCACACTCCTACATCCTTCTTTAGGAATCACAGAACATTCCTGTGTTGAGTCGGAGTCACTGACTTCCTTTTCAGGCTGATTGAGTTCTGTCCTTACGGGCTGCGACAAGAAGTTTTGGTATTATGCTACACCAAGACCATTTATCTAGTTCAAGAAATGCACAGTCCTTAGAGCCCAGCAACTTTCCCCATGTCCAGTAAATGTAGCTTCTCCATTAGAAGCTGTCAGAATGGAGCCTTCTGGCTCATCTTGATTTTGATTTGTGCAAGAATGAATGGTTGTGCTAAGACAGCTTTCCTAGCTGATAGAGAGCGAAACTTTTTTCTCATAATCTATAAAAAAATTAAATTAGAACTTTTTTCTCATAATCTGTGAAAAAATATTAAATTAAATCTGGCTCGTCTTGATTTTGATTTGTGCAAGAATGAATGGTTGTGCTAAGACAGCTTTCCTAGCTGATAGTGAGCAAAACTTTTTTCTCATAATCTATAAAAAATATTAAATTAGAAGCATAGAGTTTATTTCATGACTTTTATCTTCCTGCAATTTTCTTGTGGGCATAAATGATTTGTTTTTATCCTGCCTGCCCCCCAATCCCTTTTCCAAGAGACTAAAAGAGTATCTAGTGCAAAGTGGAGACTCAAATATTTTTTAATAAACAGTGATCCCAGCCACCCAGTGCATGTTGCCAAATGCCAACCCCATAAATAATCAAACACATCATCTCATTCAGCCAATCAAAATCAAGTGCTACCTATTTTTTTAAGTTTTCATAGCCCTTGGGCATCTGCTTTCTCAGCATTTCCCAAACTTGAGTCATTCTCATCCTGCCTTCCTAATTTTGATCTGTCAATTACCTCTACTATTATTTATTTCATATATTTTTAAATAGACCCACTTTTGAAACTGAAATACACGCCTTTTAAAAGGAAGTTTTCTTACTACTATACATCAAAAGCCATTATTACTTGTTCTAAGTACTCATAACAAGATGGTCACAACTATTAAAATTTACTAATGTGCATCCACATACTCTCTAAATTCATGGAGCATCTGCACACACTTTAAGAAACAATTCTGCATTACTCACTCAATTTTCTTGACATCCTTCTGAGGCAGGACAAACCTTGGGCCCAAAGAATTGAGGTAGGAGTCCAAGCAAGTTGCCAGCCACATAAAGGCAAACCTTGGCTCGGAAGTCAGGACTACCAGCCCCTAGGTTATGGTTCATGCTCTTTCCTCTGCTCTCCAGAACCTCCTATCTCCAAGTGTAGTTAGCAGCCCAGATGCAGCAGCATCCTCTAGAGACTTGTTAAAAATGCAGAAGCTCAGGCTCCACCCCAGGCCTATGCAGACTGAATCTGCATTTTAACAAGGTCCAGGTAATTCACGGGCACATTAAGTTTGAAAAGGCCTGGTCTAGATCAGCGGTTCTCTAACTTAGCAGCACATTAGAACCATCTGTAGAGACTTTAAAAATACCAGTGCCTGGGCTTCACCTCCCAGAGAATCTGACTTAAGTGTCTGGGGTTTTCCCTGAGTCTAGGTATTTTTAAAAACTCCTCAGCTTATACAAAGCTGGCAGGGCCGGGCACAGTGGCTCATGCCTATAATCCCAGCAGTTCGTGTGGCCAAAGTGGGCAGATTGCTTGAGTCCAGGAGTTTGAGATTAGCCTGGGCTAAAACCCCATCCCTACAAAAAAAAAAAAAAATACAAAAAGTAGTTGGGCATGGTGGTGGCACATACCTGTAGTCCCGGCTACTCAGGAGGCTGAGTCCTCACTTCAACCCAGGAGGTCACGGTCTGGTCAACAGAGCAAGACCCTATATCAAAACAAACAAACAAGCAAACAAAAAATGCTAGCAGCTTACCAGCTAGGGAGGCCTGTAGAGCCAAGTTTTCCAAATGGGGCTACATTAGTTTTTCCAGAACTTTAGCTGCATCAAAACCACCTGGATGGCTTGTTCAGCTACAGAGGGTCTGGCCATGCCCCTAGAGTTTCCAGCTGAGGGTCTGGAATGAGGCCCGATGATTTGCATTTCTAACAATCTCCAGGTGATGCTGATGCTGTGGGTCCAGGGACCACATTTTGAGAATCTATGCTAAATGAATCGGAGAAGACCAAAGCTCAAACTTATTCCAAGAACTTTTCAAGGCCCACCTGCAAGTTGTAGTGGAAGTAAGCATCTAAGGGTGCAAAAAAGTTTCACTGTAGACTAAGGCCTTTTACCTGAGCTCTCAAATGTTCACATTTCTCTTATCAACCTAAATAACAAACAGAGAGAGGCTCTCCACAAGAAAAAGATATTCGTTTGGAAACAGAGCCTTGCAATAGAAACAGGCAAGCCAGAGTAAACTATATGCATATTCACGGAGGTAAAGGAAGACAAAAGAAAAAATGAGGAAGATTATATGATCATTTGGAAATGATTATCCTTGGCTACAAAGATCAATAACAAAGGTGATGCCAGGCACAGGTTGGACAGGCAGTTGTTTGGCAAATATCCTTCAGAAGCATTGTTGTGTGCAAAGTTGCAATGGGCTTTGTGCAAGATTGTGTTTTTTGCAGCCTTCTGTGATAAGTTTTTGTTATCAGGCATACAAGCCCAAGAATCCTTTTTTGCATGGCCTTCCCTGGCTCTATTTGTCAGGGTTTTGGTTAGGGGAGGGGTATTTTTAACACTCTCAATGTAAAAAATGCCATAAGGTAGGTACCCCAATTGCTTGTTTCGTCTTCATAAAATAACTTTTCCACCCGAACAAAGTCTACACATAAATTGTAAAAATACCCTGGCATGCAGTCCCTGGAAAAGTCTGGAGTCATTCTCGGGGTTCCCACCCAGGTGGGCAAGCGTAGCCACCACAGATAAACACAAAGTAGGGGTCCCCGCTGGGGTTCAGCGGCAGGCAGTGGCCCTGGTTCTGATATTTGGCTGAAAACACAGCTCCTCTTTGTCACCCTCAGGACATTTCAGCTATTTCCTAGATAATAATCTCACTTCACCCTGCACAAAACAGGCACATGATCATGTCACTCTGACCTGGTTTGAGTCCAAGGAGAATTTTGTTTTTAAAATAATTTAGGTTAGTAGTTAAAATATGAACTTTGGGCCAGGAGTGGTGGCCCATGCCTATAATCCCAGCACTTCATGAGGCCAAAGTGGGCAGATTGCTTGAGTCCAGGAGTTTGAGACTAGCCTGGGCTAAAACCCCATCCCTACAAAAAAAAAATTCAAAAAGTAGTTGGGCATGGTGGTGGCACATACCTGTAGTCCCGGCTACTCAGGAGGCTGAGTCCTCACTTCAACCCAGGAGGTCACGGTCTGGTCAACAGAGCAAGACCCTGTATCAAAACAAAGAAACAAACAAACAAAAAATGCTAGCAGCTTACCAGCTAGGGAGGCCTGTAGAGGCAAGTTTTCCAAATGGGGCTACATTAGTTGTTCCAAAACTTTAGCTGCATCAAAACCACCTGGATGGCTTGTTCAGCTACAGAGGGTCTGGCCATGCCCCTAGAGTTTCCAGCTGAGGGTCTGGAATGAGGCCCGATGATTTGCATTTCTAACAATCTCCAGGTGATGCTGATGCTGTGGGTCCAGGGACCACATTTTGAGAATCCATGCTAAATGAATCGGAGAAGACCAAAGCTCAAACTTATTCCAAGAACTTTTCAAGGCCCACCTGCAAGTTGTAGTGGAAGTAAGCATCTAAGGGTGCAAAAAAGTTTCACTGTAGACTAAGGCCTTTTACCTGAGCTCTCAAATGTTCACATTTCTCTTATCAACCTAAATAACAAACAGAGAGAGGCTCTCCACAAGAAAAAGATATTCGTTTGGAAACAGAGCCTTGCAATAGAAACAGGCAAGCCAGAGTAAACTATATGCATATTCACGGAGGTAAAGGAAGACAAAAGAAAAAATGAGGAAGATTATATGATCATTTAGAAATGACTATCCTTGGCTACAAAGATCAATAACAAAGGTGATGCCAGGCACAGGTTGGACAGGCAGTTGTTTGGCAAATATCCTTCAGAAGCATTGTTGTGTGCAAAGTTGCAATGGGCTTTGTGCAAGATTGTGTTTTTTGCAGCCTTCTGTGATAAGTTTTTGTTATCAGGCATACAAGCCCAAGAATCCTTTTTTGCATGGCCTTCCCTGGCTCTATTTGTCAGGGTTTTGGTTAGGGGAGGGGTATTTTTAACACTCTCAATGTAAAAAATGCCATAAGGTAGGTACCCCAATTGCTTGTTTCGTCTTCATAAAATAACTTTTCCACCCGAACAAAGTCTACACATAAATTGTAAAAATACCCTGGCATACAGTCCCTGGAAAAGTCTGGAGTCATTCTCGGGGTTCCCACCCAGGTGGGCAAGCGTAGCCACCACAGATAAACACAAAGTAGGGGTCCCCGCTGGGGTTCAGCGGCAGGCAGTGGCCCTGGTTCTGATATTTGGCTGAAAACACAGCTCCTCTTTGTCACCCTCAGGACATTTCAGCTATTTCCTAGATAATAATCTCACTTCACCCTGCACAAAACAGGCACATGATCATGTCACTCTGACCTGGTTTGAGTCCAAGGAGAATTTTGTTTTTAAAATAATTTAGGTTAGTAGTTAAAATATGAACTTTGGGCCAGGAGTGGTGGCCCATGCCTATAATCCCAGCACTTCATGAGGCCAAAGTGGGCAGATTGCTTGAGTCCAGGAGTTTGAGACTAGCCTGGGCTAAAACCCCATCCCTACAAAAAAAAAATTCAAAAAGTAGTTGGGCATGGTGGTGGCACATACCTGTAGTCCCGGCTACTCAGGAGGCTGAGTCCTCACTTCAACCCAGGAGGTCACGGTCTGGTCAACAGAGCAAGACCCTGTATCAAAACAAAGAAACAAACAAACAAAAAATGCTAGCAGCTTACCAGCTAGGGAGGCCTGTAGAGGCAAGTTTTCCAAATGGGGCTACATTAGTTGTTCCAAAACTTTAGCTGCATCAAAACCACCTGGATGGCTTGTTCAGCTACAGAGGGTCTGGCCATGCCCCTAGAGTTTCCAGCTGAGGGTCTGGAATGAGGCCCGATGATTTGCATTTCTAACAATCTCCAGGTGATGCTGATGCTGTGGGTCCAGGGACCACATTTTGAGAATCTATGCTAAATGAATCGGAGAAGACCAAAGCTCAAACTTATTCCAAGAACTTTTCAAGGCCCACCTGCAAGTTGTAGTGGAAGTAAGCATCTAAGGGTGCAAAAAAGTTTCACTGTAGACTAAGGCCTTTTACCTGAGCTCTCAAATGTTCACATTTCTCTTATCAACCTAAATAACAAACAGAGAGAGGCTCTCCACAAGAAAAAGATATTCGTTTGGAAACAGAGCCTTGCAATAGAAACAGGCAAGCCAGAGTAAACTATATGCATATTCACGGAGGTAAAGGAAGACAAAAGAAAAAATGAGGAAGATTATATGATCATTTAGAAATGACTATCCTTGGCTACAAAGATCAATAACAAAGGTGATGCCAGGCACAGGTTGGACAGGCAGTTGTTGGGCAAATATCCTTCAAAAGCATTGTTGTGTGCAAAGTTGCAATGGGCTTTGTGCAAGATTGTGTTTTTTGCAGTTTTCTGTGATAAGTTTTTGTTATCAGGCATACAAGCCCAAGAATCCTTTATTGCATGGCCTTTCCTGGCTCTATAAGTCAGGGTTTTGGTTAGGGTAGGGGTATTTTTAACACTCTCAATGTAAAAAATGACATAAGGTAGGTACCCCAATGACGTGTTTGGTCTTCATAAAATAACTATTCATAAAATCTCTGTAAACGTGGAAATATCTACACCGCTATCTCTGTAAATGTGTAAACATTTACAACGCTATCTGTATAAACATGGAACTATTTAAACCGCCGTCTCTATAAACATGGAAATATCTACACCGCTATCTCTATAAACATGGAAATATCTACACCGCTATCTCTATAAACATGGAAATATCTACACCGCTATCTGTATAAACATGGAAATATCTACACTGCTGTCTCTATAAACATGGAAATATCTACACCTCTATCTGTATAAACATGGAAATATCTACACCACTGTCTCTATAAACATGGAAATATCTACAATGCTATCTCTATAAACACACAAATATCTACATCACTGTCTCTATAAACATGGAAATATCTACAATGCTATCTCTATAAACACACAAATATCTACATCACTGTCTCTATAAACATGGAAATATCTACACCGCTGTCTCTAGAAACATGGAAATATCTACACCGCTATCTCTATAAACGTGGAAATATATACACCGCTATCTCTAAAAACATGGAAATATCTACACCGCTATCTCTATAAACGTGAGAACATCTACACCGCTAACTCTATAAACCTGGAAATATCTACACCGCTATAAGTATAAATGTGGAAATATCTACACCGCTATCTGTATAAACATGGAAATATCTACACCGCTATCTCTATAAACATGGAAATACTTACACCGCTATCTGTATAAACATGGAAATATTTACAAAGCTATCTCTATAAACATGGAAATATCTACACCGCTATCTCTATAAAGATGGAAATATCTACACCACTATCTGTAAAACATGGAAATATCTACACCGCTGTCTGTATAAACATGGAAATATATACACGGATATCTGTTTAAACATGGATATAACTACACCACTGACTGTATAAACATGGAAATATCTACACCGCTATCTGTACAAACATGGAAATATCTACACCGCTGTCTCTATAAACATGGAAATATCTACACCGCTATCTGTAGAAACATGGAAATATCAACACTGCTATCTGTATAAACAGGGAAATATCTACAACGCTATCTGTGTAAACATGGAAATATCTACACTGCTATCTTTATAAACAGGGAAATATCTACAACGCTATCTGTGCAAACATGGAAATATCTACACAGCTATCTGTGTAAACTTGGAAATATCTACACAGCTATCTGTGTAAAAATGGAAATATCTACACAGCAATCTGTGCAAAGATGGAAATATCTACACTGCTATCTCTGTAAACATGGAAATATCTACACCGCTATCTGTATAAACATGGAAATATCTATACCGCAGTCTCTATAAACATAGAAATATCTCCACTGATATCTGTATGAACATGAAAATATCTACACTGCTTTCTGTATAAACATGGACATATCTACACTGCAATCTGTATAAACATGGAAATATCTACAACACTATGTGTGTAAACATGGAAATATCTACACAGCTATCTGTGTAAACTTGGAAATATCTACACAGCTATCTACGTAAACATGGAAATATCTACACGGCAATCTGTGCAAAGATGGAAATAACTACACCGCTATCTCTGTAAACAAGGAAATATCTACACCGCTACCTGTATAAACATGGAAATATCTGCACCGCTGTCTGTATAAACAAGGAAATATCTACACCGCCATCTGTAGAAACATGGAAATATCTACACCGCAATCTGTATAAACATGGAAATACCTACACCGCTATCTGTATAAATATGGAAATATCTACACCGCTATCTCTATAAACATGGAAATATCTACACCGCTACCTGTATAAACATGGAAATATCTGCACCGCTGTCTGTATAAACAAGGAAATATCTACACCGCCATTTGTAGAAACATGGAAATATCTACACCGCAATCTGTATAAACATGGAAATACCTAAACCGCTATCTGTATAAATAAGGAAATATCTACACCGCTATCTCTATAAACATGGAAATACCTACACCGCTTTCTCTATAAACATGGAAATATCTACACTGCAATCTCTATATTCATGGAAATATCTACATCGCCATCTCTATAAACATGAAAATACCTACACCGCGATCTTCAGAAACATGGAGGTATCTACACTGCCATCTGTATAAACTTGGAAATATCTACACCACTATCTGTGTAAACATGGAAATAACTTCACTTCTATCTGTATAAACATGGAAATATCTACACCGCCATCTGTATAAAGATGGAAATATCTACACCGCCATCTGTATAAATATGGAAATACCTACACCGCTATCTCTATAGACATGGAAATATCTACACTGCAATCTGTATAAACATGGAAATATCTCCACTCCCATTTGTATAAAGATGGAAATATCTACACCACGAGCTGTATAAACATGGAAATATCTACACCGCTATCTGTATAAACATGGAAGTAGGAACACCGCTATCTATATAAACATGGAAATATCTACACCGCTATCTCTATAAACATGAAAATACTAACACCACCATCGCTATAAACAGGGAAATATTTACACCGCTATCTCTATAAACATAGAAATAACTACACCGCCATCTCTATAACCATGGAAATATCTACACCGCCATCCGCATAAACATGGAAATATCTACACAGACATCTGTATAAACTTGGAAATATCTACACTGATATCTGTAGAAAGATGGAAATATCTACAAAGCGATCTGTATAAACGGGAATTTCTACACCGCTACCTGTATAAACATGGAAATATCTACACCGCTATCTGTATCAACATGGAAATAACTACACTGCAATCTGTATAAACATGGAAATATCTACACAGCAATCTGGGCAAAGATGGAAATATCTACACCGCAGTCTCTATAAACATGGAAATATCTACACCGCTATCTGTATAAACATGGAAATAACTACACCGCTATCTGTATAAACATGGAAATTTTTACACTGCTATCTGTATAAACATGGAAATATCTCCACTGCTACCTTTTAAACATGGAAATATCTACACCGGTATCTTTTAAAACATGGAAATACCTACACCGCTATCTCTATAAACAATGAAATATCTACAACGCTATCTGTGTAAACATGGAAATATCTACACAGCTATCTGTGTAAACTTGGAAATATCTACACCGCAATCTGTGTAAGCATGGAAATATCTACAACGCTATCTGTGTAAACATGGAAATATTTACAACGCTATCTGTGTAAACAAGGAAATATCTACACAGCTATCAGTAAAACGTGGAAATATCTACACCACTATCTGTATAACCCTGAAAATATCTACACCGCTATCTGTATCAACATGTAAATAACTACACCGCTATCTGTATAAACAAGGAAATATCTACAATGATATCTCTGTAAACATGGAAATATCGACACAGGTATCTGTGTAAACTTGGAAATATCTACACCGCTATCTGTGTAAAGTTTGCAATGTCTACAGCGCAATCTGTGCAAAGATGGAAATAACTTTACCGCTATATCAGTAAACATGGAAATATCTACACTGCTATATGTATAAACATGGAAATATCTACACCGCCATCTGTATACACATGGAAATATCTACACAGCCATCTGTATAAACATGGAAATATCTACACCTCTATCTCTATAAACATGGAAATATCTACACCGCTATCTGTATAAACATGGAAATATCTACATCGCTATCTGTATAAACAGGGAAATATCTCCACCGCTATCTGTGTAAACATGGAAATATCTACACCGCTATCTGTATATACATGGAAATATCTACACCGCTATCTGTATATACATGGAAATATCTACACCGTCATCTGTATAAATATGGAAATACCTACACCACTACCTGTATAAATATGGAAATGTCTACAACGCTACCTCTATAAACATGGAAATACCTACACCACTTGCACTATAAACATGGAAATATCTACACCGCAATCTCTGTAAACATGGAAATATCTCCACCGCCATCTACGTAAACATGAAAATATCTACACTGCCATATTCAGAAACATGGCTCTATCTAGACGGCCATGTGTATAAACATGGAAATATCTACACCACTATCTGTATAAAGATGGAAATATTTAAACCGCTATCTCTATAAACATGGAAATATCTACACCGCTATCTCTATAAACATGGAAATATCTACACCGCTATCTGTATTAATATGGAAACATCTACACAGTCATCTTTATAAACCTGGAAATATCTACACTGTAATCTATATAAACATGGAAATATCTACAGAGAACTCTGAATAAACATGGAAATATCGGCACAGCCATCTGTATAAACATGGAAATATCTACACCGCTATCTGTATAAACATGGAAATATCTACACCGCTATTTGTATTAACGTGGAAATATCTCCATTGCTATCTGTATAAACATGGACATATCTCCACCGCAATCTGTATAAACATGAAAATATCTACACCGCTATCTCTATTAACATGGAAATATCTACAATGTCATCTGTACTAACATGGAAATAACTACACAGTCATCTGTAGAAACATGGAAATATCTACACCGCTATCTCTATAAACATGGAAATAACTACACGGCTATCTCTATAAACATGGAAATATCTACACCGCTATCTCCATCAACATGGAAATATACACACCGCCATCTCCTTAAACATGGAGGTATCTACAACGCCATCTACATAAACAAGAAAATATCTACACTGCCATCTATATAAACATGGAAATATCTACACCGCCATCTCTAAAAACATGGAAATATCTACACTGCCATTTGTAGAAAGATGGAAATATCTACACCGCCATCTGTATAAACGTGGAAATATCTACACCGCTTTCTGTATAAACACGGAAATATCTACACCGGAATCTGTATAAACATGGAAATATCTACACCGCAATCTGTATAAATATGAAATATCTAAACCGCTATCTCTATAAAAGTGGAAATATCTACACTGCTATCTGTATAAAGATGGAAATATCCTCACTGCTATCTCTATGAACATGGATATATCTACACCGCTATCTCTATAAACATGGAAATATCTACACCGCAATCTGTATAAACATGGAAATAACTCCACTCCCATTTGTATAAAGATGGAAATATCTACACCACGAGCTGTATAAACATGGAAATATCTACACCGCTATCTGTATAAACATGGAAGTAGGAACACCGCTATCTGTATAAACATGGAAATATCTACACCGCTATCTCTATAAACATGAAGATACTTACACCAGCATCTCTATAAACAGTGAAATATTTACACCGCTATCTCTATAAACATAGAAATAACTACACCGCCATCTCTATAAACATGGAAATATCTACACCGCCATCCGCATAAACATGGAAATATCTACACAGACATCTGTATAAACTTGGAAATATCTACACTGATATCTGTAGAAAGATGGAAATATCTACAAAGCGATCTGTATAAAAATGGGAATTTTTACACCGCTACCTGTATAAACATGGAAATATCTACACCGCTATCTGTATCAACATGGAAATAACTACACTGCAATCTGTATAAACATGGAAATATCTACACAGCAATCAGTGCAAAGATGGAAATATCTACACCGCAGTCTCTATAAACATGGAAATATCTACACCGCTATCTGTATAAACATGGAAATAACTACACCGCTATCTGTATACACATGGAAATTTTTACACCGCTATCTGTATAAACATGGAAATATCTCCACCGCTACCTTTTAAACATGGAAATATCTACACCGGTATCTTTTAAAACATGGAAATACCTACACCGCTATCTCTATAAACAATGAAATACCTACAACGCTATCTGTGTAAACATGGAAATATCTACACAGCTATCTGTGTAAACTTCGAAATATCTACACCGCAATCTGTGTAAGCATGGAAATATCTACAACGCTATCTGTGTAAACATGGAAATATTTACAATGCTATCTGTGTAAACAAGGAAATATCTACACAGCTATCAGTAAAACGTGGAAATATCTACACCACTATCTGTATAAACCTGAAAATATCTACACCGCTATCTGTATCAACATGTAAATAACTACACCGCTATCTGTATAAACAAGGAAATATCTACAATGATATCTCTGTAAACATGGAAATATCGACACAGGTATCTGTGTAAACTTGGAAATATCTACACCGCTCTCTGTGTAAAGTTTGCAATGTCTACAGCGCAATCTGTGCAAAGATGGAAATAACTTTACCGCTATGTCTGTAAACATGGAAATATCTACACTGCTATATGTATAAATATGGAAATATCTACACCGCCATCTGTATACACATGGAAATATCTACACAGCCATCTGTATAAACATGGAAATATCTACACCTCTATCTGTATAAACATGGAAATATCTACACTGCTATCTGTATAAACATGGAAATATCTACATCGCTATCTGTATAAACAGGGAAATATCTCCACCGCTATCTGTGTAAACATGGAAATATCTACACCGCTATCTGTATATACATGGAAATATCTACACCGCTATCTGTATATACATGGAAATATCTACACCGTCATCTGTATAAATATGGAAATACCTACACCACTACCTGTATAAATATGGAAATGTCTACAACGCTACCTCTATAAACATGGAAATACCTACACCACTTGCACTATAAACATGGAAATATCTACACCGCAATCTCTGTAAACATGGAAATATCTCCACCGCCATCTATGTAAACATGAAAATATCTACACTGCCATATTCAGAAACATGGCTATATCTACACCGCCATCTGTATAAACATGGAAATATCTACACCACTATCTGTATAAAGATGGAAATATTTAAACTGCTATCTCTATAAACATGGAAATATCTACACCGCTATCTCTATAAACATGGAAATATCTACACCGCCATCTGTATTAACATGGAAACATCTACAAAGTCATCTGTATAAACCTGGAAATATCTACACTGTAATCTATATAAACATGGAAATATCTACAGAGAACTCTGAATAAACATGGAAATATCGGCACAGCCATCTGTATAAACATGGAAATATCTACACCGCTATCTGTATAAACATGGAAATATCTACACCGCTATTTGTATTAACGTGGAAATATCTCCATTGCTATCTGTATAAACATGGACATATCTCCACCGCAATCTGTATAAACATGAAAATATCTACACCGCTATCTCTATTAACATGGAAATATCTACAATGTCATGTGTACTTACATGGAAATATCTACACAGTCATCTGTAGAAACATGGAAATATCTACACCGCTATCTCTATAAACATGGAAATAACTACACGGCTATCTCTATAAACATGGAAATATCTACACCGCTATCTCCATCAACATGAAAATATACACACCCCCATCTCTTTAAACATGGAGGTATCTATAACGCCATCTACATAAACAAGAAAATATCTACACTGCCATCTATATAAACATGGAAATATCTACACCGCCATCTCTAAAAACATGGAAATATCTACACTGCCATTTGTAGAAAGATGGAAATATCTACACCGCCATCTGTATAAACGTGGAAATATCTACACCGCTTTCTGTATAAACACGGAAATATCTACACTGGAATCTGTATAAACAGGGAAATATCTACACCGCAATCTGTATAAATATGAAATATCAAAACCGCTATCTCTATAAAAGTGGAAATATCTACACTACTATCTGTATAAAGATGGAAATATCCTCACTGATATCTCTATGAACATGGATATATCTACACCGCTTTCTCTATAAACATGGAAATATCTACACCACCATCTCTATAAACATGGAAATATGTACACCGCCATCTGTATAAATATGGAAATACCTACACCGCTATCTCTATAGACATGGAAATATCTACACCCCTATCTGTATAAACATGGAAATATCTCCACTCCCATTTGTATAAAGATGGAAATATCTACACCGCGAGCTGTATAAACATGGAAATATGTACACTGCTATCTGAATAAACATGGAAGTAGCAACACCGCTATCTGTATAAACATGGAAATATCTACATCGCTATCTCTATAAACATGAAAATACTTACACCACCATCTCTATAAAAATGGAAATATTTACACCGCTATCTCTATAAACATAGAAATAACTACACCGCCATCTCTATAAACATGGAAATATCTACACCACCATCTGCATAAACATGGATATATATACACAGACATCTGTATAAACTTGGAAATATCTACACTGCCATCTGTAGAAAGATGGAAATATCTACAAAGCGATCTGTAAAAACATGGGAATTTCTACACCGCTACCTGTATAAACATGGAAATATCTTCACCGCTATCTGTATCAACATGGAAATAACTAAACCGCAATCTGTATAAACATGGAAATATCTACACAGCAATCTGTGCAAAGATGGAAATATCTACACCGCAGTCTCTATACACATGGAAATATCTACACCGCTATCTTTAAAACGTGGAAATATCTACACCACCCTCTGTATAACCCTGAAAATATCTACACCGCTATCTGTATCAACATGTAAGTAACTACACCGCTATCTGTATAAACATGGAAATATCTACAATGATATCTCTGTAAACATGGAAAGATAGACACAGGTATCTGTGTAAACTTGGAAATATCTACACCGCTATCTGTGTAAAGTTTGCAATGTCTACACCGCAATTTGTGCAAAGATGGAAATATCTTTACTGCTATATCTGTAAACATGGAAATACCTACACTGCTATATGTATAAACATGGAAATATCTACACCGCCATCTGTATACACATGGAAATATCTACACCGCTGTCTGTATAAACTTGGAAATATCTACACCGCTATCTCTATAAACATGGAAATATCTACAAAGCCATCTGTAAAAACATGGAAATACCTACACAGTCATGTGTAGGAACATGGAAATATCTACACTGCCATCTGTATAAACATGGAAATATCTACACAGCCCTCTGTACAAACATGGAAATATCTGCATAGGCATCTGTATAAACATGGAAAAATCTGCACCGCTATCTGTATAAACCTGGAAATATCTACACCGCGGTCTGTATAAACATGGAAATATCTACACCGCTATCTGTATAAACATGGAAATATCTACACCGCTATCTCTATAAACATGGAAATATCTACAAAGCCATCTGTATAAACATGGAAATATCTACACAGTCATGTGTAGGAACATGGAAATATCTACACTGCCATCAGTATAAACATGGAAATATCTACACAGCCCTCCGTATAAATACGGAAATATCTGCATAGGCATCTGTATAAACATGGAAATATCTGCACCGCTATCTGTATAAACATGGAAATACCTACACCGCTGTCTCTATAAACATGGAAATATGTACACCGCTATGTGTATAAACATGCAAATATCTCCAATGCTGTCAGTATAAACATGGAAATATCTACACCACGATCTGTACAAACATGGAAATATCTACACCGCTATGTGTATAAACATGGAAATATCTAAACAGCTATTTCTATAAACATGGAAATACCTACACCGCCATCTGTATAAACATGGAAATACCTACAAAGTCATCTGTATAAACATGGAAATATCTACACAGCCATCTGTATAAACATGGAAATATCTACACAGTCATCTGTATATACATGGAAATATCTACACCGCTATCTGTATAAACATGGAAATAACTACAGCGCTATTTGAATAAACAAGGAAATATCTACACCGCCATCTGTTTAAACGTGGAAATATATACACAGACATCTGTTTATACACGGAAATATCTACACCGCTATCTGTATAAACATGCTAATAACTACACCGCTATCTGTATAAATGTGGAAATATTTGCACCGCTATCCCTATAAACATGGAAATATCTACACCGCTATCTGTATAAACATGCTAATATCTACACCGCCATCTGTGTGAATAAGGAAATTTCTACAATGCCATCTGTATAAAGATATAAATATCTACACCGCGAGCTGTAAAATCATGGAAATATCTGCATCGCTATCTGTATAAACGTGGAAATATCAACACCGGTATCGGCATAAACATGGAAATATCTACACTGCCATCTCCATAAAGATGGAACTATCTACTCCGCCATGTGTATAAACACGGAAATATCTACACCACCATCTGTGAAAACATGGAAATATCTACACCGCTATCTGTACAAACATGGAAATAACTACACCGCCATCTGCATGTCCATGGAAATATCTACACCGCCATCTGTATAAACACGGAAATATCTACACGGCCATCTGTGTATAGATGGAAATATCAACACCGCCATCTGTACAAACATGGAAATATCTACACCGCTATCTCTGTAAACATGGAAATAACTGCACTGCCATCTGTAAAAACATGGAAATAACTATACAGTCATCTGTATAAACATGGAAATATCTACAATGCCATCTGTATACACATGGAAATATCTACACAGCCATCTGTATAGACATGTAAATATCTACAGTGCTATCTCTATAAACATGGAAATATCTACACCGCCATCTCTATAAACATGAAAATATCTACACTGCCATCTCCATAAACATGGAACTAACTACTCCGCCATCTGTGTAAACATGGAAACATCTACACCGCCATCAGTGTGAATAAGGAAATATCTACAATGCCATCTGTATAAAGATATAAATATCTGCACCACAAGCAGTATAAACATGGAAATATCTACATCGCCATCTATATAAACATGGAAATATCTACACCGCTATGTCTATACACATGGAAATACCTTCACCGCTATCTGTATAAACATGGAAATATCTACACCGCTATCTGTATAAACATGGAAATATCTACAACGCTATCTGTATAAACATGGAAATATCTACACCGCGATCAGTATAAACATGGAAATATCTACACCGCGATCTGTATAAACATGGAAATATCTTCACCACGATCTGTATAAACATGGAAATATCTACACCGCTATCTGTATAACCATGGTAATATCTACACTACCATCTATATAAACATGGAAAATCTACACCGCCATCTGTATAAACATGGAAATATCTACAATGCCATCTGTAGAAAGATGGAAATATCTGCACCGCAATCTGTGTAAACATGGAAATATCTACACCTCTATCTGTAAAAACATGGAAATATCAACAGCGCTATCTGTATAAACATGGAAATATCTACAACACGATCTGTATAAACATGGAAATATCTACACCGCGATCTGTATAAACATGGAAATATCTACACCGCTATCTGTATAAACATGGAAATATCTACACAGCAATTTCTATAAACATGGAAATATCTACACCGCCATCTGTATAAACATGGAAATACCTACAAAGTCATCTGTATAAACATGGAAATATCTACAAAGCCATCTGTATAAACATGGAAATATCTACACAGCCATCCGTATATACATGGAAATATCTACACCACTATCTGTATAAACATGGAAATAACTACACCGCTATTTGTATAAACAAGGAAATACCTACACCCTGATCTGTATAAACAAGGAAATATTTACACCGCTACCTGAATAAACATGGAAATTTCTACACCGTCATCTGTATAAATATGCAAAGATCTACACCGCTATCTCTATAAACATGGAAATATCTACACCGCCATGTGTATAAACATGGAAATAACTATACAGTCATCTGTGTAAACATGGAAATATCTACACCACCATCTGTATAAACATGAAAATATCTACAATGCCATCTGTATACACATGGAAATACCTACACGGCAATCTCTGTAAACATGGAAACATCTACACCAATATCTGTAAAAACATGGAAATATCTACACCGCTATCTGTATAAACATGTAAATATCTACACCGCGATCTGTATAAACATGGAAATACCTACAGCGCCATCTCTATAAACATTGAAATATCTACACCGCCATCTGTATAAACATGGAAATATCTACACCGTGATCTGCATAAACATGGAAATATCTACACCGCTATCTGTATAAACATGGAAATATCTACACAGCTATCTCTATAAACATGGAAATATCTACACCGCCATCTGTATAAACATGGAAATATCTACACAGCCATGTGTATATACATGGAAATATCTACATCGCTATCTATATAAACACGGAAATAACTACATCGCTATCTGTATAAAGATGGAAATATATACACCACCATCTACATATCCATGGAAATTTCTGCACCGCCATCTGTACAAACATGGAAATATCTGTACTGCAATCTGTATAAACATGGAAATATCTACACTGCGGTCTGTATAAACATGGAAATATCTAAAACGCTATCTTTATAAATATGGAAATATCTACACCACTATCTCTAAAAAACATGGAAATATCTACGCCGTGATCTGTATAAACATCAAATATTTACACCGCTATCTGTATAAACATGGAAATATCTACACCGTTATCTGTATACACATGGAAATACCTACAACGTCAACTGTAGAAACATGGAAATATCTACACCACCATCTGTATAAACATGGAAATATCTACAATGCCATCCATATACACATGGAAATAGCTACACGGCAATCTGTGTATAGATGGAAACATCAACACCGCCATCTGTACAGACATGGAAATATCTACACCGCTATCAGTATAATCATGGAAATATCTACACTGCGGTCTGTATAAAAATGGAAATATGTACACCGGTATCTGTATAAACATGGAAATATCTACACCACGATCTGTATAAAACATGGAAATATTTACACCGCTATCTGTATAAACATGGAAATATCTACACGGCTATCGCTATAAACAAGGAAATACCTGCAAAGCCATCTGTATAAACATGGAAATAACTACACAGTCATGTGTAGGAACATGGAAATATCTAAACTGCCATCTGTATAAACATGGAAATATCTACACAGCCCTCTGTATAAATAAGGAAACATCTGCATAGGCATCTGTATAGACATGGAAATATCCGCACCGCTGTCTGTATAAAGATGGAAATACCTACACCGCTGTCTCTATAAACATGGAAATATGTACACCGCTATGTGTATAAACATGGTAATATCTCCACTGCTGTCTGTATAAACATGGAAATATCTCCACCTTTATCTGTATAAACATGGAAATATCTACAGCGCCATCTCTATAAACATTGAAATATCTTCACTGCAATCTGTAAAAACATGGAAATATCTACAAAGTCATCTGAATAAACATGGAAATATCTACACCACCATCTGTATAAACATGGAAATACCAACAATACCATCTGTATACACATGGAAATATCTACACAGACATCTGTATAAATATGGAAATATCTACACCGCCATATGTATAAACATGGAAATATCTACACCGCAATCAGTATAAACATGGAATTATCTACACCGCTATCTGTATAAACATGGAAATATCTCCACTGCTATCTCTATAAACATCGACATATCTACACCGCCATCTGTATAAACATGGAAATACTTAAAAGTTATCTGTATAAACATGGAAATATCTACACTGCCATCTGTATAAACATGGAAATATCTACACAGCCATGTGTATATACATGGAAATATCTACACTGCTATCTATATAAACATGGAAATAATTACACCGCTGTCTGTATAAACATGGAAATATCTACACCACCATCTACATATCCAAAGAAATATCTGTGCCGCCATCTGTATAAACATGGAAATATCTACACGGTCATCTGTGTATAGATGGAAATATCAACACCGTCATCTGTACAAAAATGGAAATATCTGCACCACTATCTGTATAAACATGGAAATATCGGCACCGCGGTCTGTATAAACATGGAAATATCTACACCGCTATCTGTATAAACATGCAAATATCTTCACCGTTATCTCTATAAACATCGAAATATCTACACCATGATCTGTATAAACATGGAAATATTTACACCGCCATCTCTATAAACATGGAAATATCTACACATTTATCTGTATAAATATGGAAATATCTACACCGCTATCTCTATAAACATGGAAATATCTACACCATGATCTGTATAAATATGGAAATATCTACACAGCTGTCTGTATAAACATCGAAATATCTACACCGACATCTGTATAAACATGGAAATATCTACACCGTGATCTGTATAAACATGGAAATATCTACACCGCTATCTGTATAAACATGGAAATATCTACACAGCTTTCTCTATAAACATGGAAATATCTACACCGCCATCTGTATAAACATGGAGATACCTACAAAGTCATCTGCATAAACATGGAAATATCTACAGCGCCATCTCTATAAACATTGATATATCTACACTCCCATCTGTAAAAACATGGAAATATCTACACAGTCATCTGAATAAACATGGAAATATCTACACCACCATCTTTGTAAACATGGAAATACCTACAATACCATCTGTATACACATGGAAATATCTACACAGACATCTGTATAAATATGGAATATCTACACCGCCATCTGTATAAACATGGAAATATCTACACTGCCATCTGTAGAAAGATGGAAATATGTACACCGATATCTGAATAAACATGGAAATATCTACACCGCCATCTGCATGTCCATGGAAATATCTACGCCGCCATTTGTATAAACATGGAAATATCTACACGGCCATTTATGTATAGATGGAAATATCAACACCGCCAGCTGTACAGACATGGAAATATCTACACCGTTATCTCTATAAACATGGAAATACCTGCACTGCCATCCGTAAAAACATGGAAATAACTATACAGTCATCTGTATAAACACGGAAACATCTACAATGCCATCTGTATACACATGGAAATATCTACATAGCCATCTCTATAAACATGTAAATATTTACACTGTTATCTCTGTAAACATGGAAATATCTACACCGCCATCTCTATAAACATGAATATATCTACAATGCCATCTCCATAAACATGGAATTAACTACTCCACCATCTGTACAAACATGGAAACATCTACACCGCCTTATGTGTGAATAAGGAAATATCTACAATGCCTTGTGTATAAAGATATAAATATCTGCACCGCGAGCTGTTTAAACATGGAAATATCTACACAGCTATCTCTATAAACATGGAAATATCTACACTGCCATCTGTGTAAACATGGAAATACCTACAAAGTCATCTGTATAAACATGGAAATATCTACTCAGCCATCTGTATAAACATGGAAATATCTACACAGCCATCTGTATATACATGGAAATATCTACACCGCTATCTGTACAAACATGAAAATAACTCCCCCGCTATTTGTATAAACAAGGAAATATCTACACCGTGATCTGTATAAACATGGAAATATCTACACAGCCATCTCTATAAACACGGAAATATCTACACCCCTATCTGTATAAACATGGAAATATGCACACCGCTATCTCTGTAAACATGGAAAAATCAACAACGCTATCTCTATGAACATGGAAATATCTACAAGGCCATCTGTATAAACATGGAAATATCTACACCACGATCAGTATAAACATGGAAATATCTACGCCACTATCTGTATAAACATGGAAATATCTCCACTGCTATCTCTATAAACATAGAAATATCTACACCGCCATCTGTATAAACATGGAAATACTAACAAAGTTTTCTGTATAAACATGGAAATATCTACACTGCCATCTGTATAAACATGGAAATATCTACACGGTCATCTGTGTATAGATGGAAATATCAACACCGCCATCTGTACAAACATGAAAATATCTGCACTGCAATCTTTATAAACATGGAAATATCTACACCGCAGTGTGTATAAACATGGAAATATCTAAACCGCTATCTGTATAAACATGGAAATATGTACACCACTATCTCTATATACATGGAAATATCTACACCGTGTTCTGTATAAACATGGAAATATCTACACCGCTATCTGTATAAACATGGAAATATCTCCACTGCTATCTCTATAAACATCGAAATATCTACACCGCCATCTGTATAAACATGGAAATACTAACAAAGTTATCTGTATAAACATGGAAATAACTACACCGCCATCTGTATAAACGTGGAAATATATACACGGTCATCTGTGTATAGATGGAAATATCAACACCACCATCTGTACAAACATGGAAATATCTGCACTGGAATCTGTATAAACATGGAAATATCTACACCGCAGTGTGTATAAACATGGAAATATCTAAACCGCTATCTGTATAAACATGGAAATATCTACACCACTATCTCTATAAACATGGAAATATCTACACCGTGATCTGTATAAACAAGGAAATATTTACACCGCTATCTGTATAAACATGGAAATATCTATACCGTTATCTGTATAAACATGGAAATACATACAACGCCAAGTGTAGAGACATGGAAGTATCTACATCACCATCTGTATAAACATGGAAATATCTACAATGCCATCTGTATACACATGGAAATACCTACACGGCAATCTGTGTATAGATGGAAACATCAACACCGACATCTGTACAGATATGGAAATATCTACACCGCTATCTCTATAAACATGGAAATATCTACACTGCGGTCTGTATAAACATGGAAATATGTACACCGGTATCTGTATAAACATGGAAATATCTACACCATGATCTGTATTAAACATGGAAATATTTACACCGCTATCTGTATAAACATTGAAATATCTACACCGCTATCTCTATAAACAAGGAAATACCTCCAAAGCCATCTGTATAAACATGGAAATAACTACACAGTCATGTGTAGGAACATGGAAATATCTACACTGCCATCTGTATAAACATGGAAATATCTTCACAGCCCTCTGTATAAATATGGAAATATCTGCATAGGCATCTGTACAAAAATGGAAATATCTGCACCACTATCGGTATAAACATGGAAATATCTACACCGCGGTCTGTATAAACATGGAAATATCTACACCGCTATCTGTATAAACATGGAAATATCTACACCGCTATCTCTATAATCCTGGAAATATCTACACCATTATCTGTATAAACATGGAAATATTTACACCGCTATCTGTATAAACATGGAAATATCTACAAAGTTATCTGTATAAATATGGAAATATCTACACAGCTATCTCTATAAACATGGAAATATCTACACAACCATCTGTATAAACATGGAAATAACTTCAATGCCATCTGTATACACATGGAAATACCTACACGGCAATCTGTGTATAAATGGAAACATCAAAACCGCCATCGGTACAAACATGGACATATCTACACTGCTATCTCTATAAACATGGAAATATCTACACTGCGGTCTGTATAAGCATGGAAATATCTACACCGGTATCTGTATAAACATGGAAATATCTACACCACGATCAGTATAAACATGGAAATATATACACCGCTATCTGTATAAACATGGAAATATCTGCACCGCTATCTCTATAAACATGGAAATATCTACAAAGCCATCTGTATAAACATGGAAATACCTACACAGTCATTTGTAGGAACATGGAAATATCTACACTGCCATCTGTATAAACATAGAAATATCTACACAGCCCTCTGTATAAATATGGAATTATCTGCATAGGCATCTGTATAAACATGGAAATACATACACCGCTGTATCTATAAATATGGAAATATGTACACCGCTATGTGTATAAACATGGAAATATATCCACTGCTGTCTGTATAAACATGGAAATACCTACAATACCAACTGTATACACATGGAAATATCTACACAGGCATCTGTACAAATATGGAAATATCTACACCGCCATCTGTATAAACATGTAAATATCTACACTGCCATCTCCATAAAGATGGAAGTATCTACTCCGCCATATGTATAAACACGGAAATATCTACACCACCATCTGTGTAAACATGGAAATATCTACACCGCTATCTGTATAAACATAGAAATATCTACAACGCCATATGCATATCCATGGAAATATCTACGCCGCCATCTGTATAAACATGGAAATATCTACAAAGACATCTATGTATAGATGGAAATATCAACACCGCCATCTGTACAAACATGGAAATATCTACACCGCTATCTCTATAAACATGGAATTATCTACACCGCCATCTCTATAAACATGAAAATATCTACACTGCCATCTCCATAAAGATGGAAGTATCTACTCCGCCATGTGTAAAAACACGGAAATATCTACACCACCATTTGTGTAAACATGAAAATATCTACACCGCTATCTGTATAAACATGGAAATATCTACACCGCCATCTGCATATCTATGGAAATATCTTCGCCGCCATCTGTATGAACATGGAAATATCTACACGGCCATATGTGTATAGATTTAAATATCAACACCGCCATATGTACAAACATGGAAATATCTACACCGCTATCTCTATAAATATGGAAATATCTACACCGCCATCTGTATAAACATGAAAATATCTGCACTGCCATCTGTAAAAACATGGAAATACCTATACAGTCATCTGTATAAACATGGAAATATCTACAATGCCGTCTGTATACACATGGAAATATCTACACAGCCATCTGTATAAACATGTAAATATCTACACTGCTATCTCTATAAACATGGAAATATCTACACCGCAATCTCTATAAACATGAAAATAACTACACTGCCATCTCCATAAACATGGAACTATCTACTCCGCCATTTGTATAAACATGGAAACATCTACACCGCCATCTGTGTGAATAAGGAAATATCTACAATGCCATCTGTATAAAGATATAAATATCTGAACTGCGAGCTGCATAAACATGGAAATATCTACATCACTATCTGTATAAACGTGGAAACACCAACACCGCTATCGGTATAAACATGGAAATATCTACAACGCCATCTATATAAACATGGAAATATCTACACCGGTATGTCTATAAACAAGGAAATACCTACACCGCTATCTCTATAAACATGGAAACATCCACACCGCCATCTGCATATTCATGGAAATATCCGCAACGCCATCTGTATAAAGATGGAAATATCTACACAGCAATCTGTGTGCAGATGGAAGTATAAACACCGCCATCTGTAGAAACATGGAAATATCTACACCGCTATTTGTATAAACATAGAAATATCTACACTGAAGTTTGTATAAACATGGAAATATCTACACCGCTATCTGTAAAAACATGGAAATATCTTCACCGCTATCTCTGCAAACATGAAAATATCGACACCGCCATCTCTATAAACATGGAAATATCTACACTGCCATCTCTATAAAGATGGAAATATCTACACTGCGAGCTGTATAAACATTGAAATATCTACAACGCTAGTTGTAAAAACATGGAAATACCAACACCGCTATCTGTATAAACATGGAAATACCTACACCGCCATCTGTATAAACATGGAAATATCTACACAGACATCTGTATAAACATGGAAATATCTACAATGCCATCTGTATAAACTTGGAAATATCTACACTGACATCTGTAGAAAGATATAAATGTCTACAAAGCGATCTGTACAAACATGGGAATTTCTACACCGCTACCTGTATAAACATGGAAATATCTACACCGCTATCTGTATCAACATGGAAATAACTACACCGCATTCTGCATAAACATGGAAATATCTACAATGATATCTCTGTAAACATGGAAATACCTACACAGCTATCTTTCTAAGCTTGGAAATATCTACACTGCTACCTGTGTAAATTTGGCAATAATTACACCGCAATCTGTGCAAAGATGGAAATATCTACACCGCTATCTCTGTAAACATGGGAATATATACACCTCTATCTCTATAAACATGGAAATAACTACACTGCCATCTGTATAAACATGGAAATATCTACACTGCCATCTGTACACACATGGAAATATCTACACAGCCATCTGTATAAACATGGAAATATCTACAACGCTATCTCTATAAACATGGAAATATCTACACCGATATCTGTATAAACATGGAAATATCTACACCGCTATCTGTATAAACATGGAAATATCTACACCGCTATCTGTATAAAAATGGAAATATATACAATGCTATCTGTGTAAACAAGGAAATATCTAAACAGCTATCTGTGTACACTTGGAAATATCTACCCAGCTATCTGTGTAAAAATGGAAATATCTACACAGCAATCTGTGCAAAATGGAAATATCTACACCACTATCTCCGTAAACATGGAAATATCTACACCGCTATCTGTATAAACATGGAAATATCTATACCGCAGTCTCTAGAAACATGGAAATATCTCCACCGCTATCTGTATAAACATGAAAATATCTACACCGCTATCTGTATAATCATGGACATATCTACACCGCAATCTGTATAAACAGGGAAATACCTATCACGCTATGTGTGTAAACATGGAAATATCTACACCGCGGTCTGTATAAACATGTTAATATCTATACCACTATCTGTATAAACATGTAAATACCTACGCCACAGTCTGCATAAACATGGAAATATCTACACCGCTATCTGTATCAACATGGAAATAACAACACCGCAATCTGTATAAACATGGAAAGATCTACAATGCTATCTCTGTAAACATGGAAATATCTACACAGCTATCTGTGTAAACTTGGAAATATCTACACCGCTATCTGTGTAAATTTGGCAATACTTACACCGCAATCTGTGCAAAGATGGAAATATCTACAACGCTATCTCTGTAAACATGGAAATATCTACACCGCTATCTGTATAAACATGGAAATATCTACACTGCCATCTGTATAAACATGGAAACATCTACAGCGCCATCTGTATAAACATGGAAATGTCTACACCGCTATCTCTATAAACATGGAAATATCTACACCGCTATCTGTATAAATATGGAAATATCTACATCGCTATCTGTATAAACAGGGAAATATCTCCACCGCTATCTGTATAAACATGGAAATATCTACACCGCTATCTGTATAAACGTGGAAATATCTACACCGTGATCTGTATAAACATGGAAATATCTTCACCACGATCTGTATAAACATGGAAATATCTACACCGCCATCTGTATAAACATGGTAATATCTACATCACCATCTATATAAACATGGAAATATCTACACCGCCATCTGTATAAATATGGAAATATCTACAATGACATCTGTAGAAAGATGGAAATATCTACACCGCAATCTGTGTAAACATGGAAATATCTACACCGATATCTGTAAAGACATGGAAATATCTACACCCCTATCTGTATAAACATGGAAATATCCACACCGCTATCTCTATAAACATGGAAAAATCAACACGGCTATCTCTATGAACATGGAAATATCTACACCGCCATCTCTATAAACATGGAAATATCTACACCACGATCAGTATAAACATGGAAATATCTTCACCGCTATCTGTATAAACATTGAAATATGTCCACTGCTATCTCTGTAAACATCGAAATATCTACTCCGCCATCTGTATCAACATGGAAATACTTACAAAGTTATCTGTATAAACATGGAAATATCTACACCGCCATCTGTATAAACATGGAAATATCTACACAGCCATGTGTATATACATGAAAATATCTACACCGCTATTTATATATACATGGAAATAACTACACCGCTATCTGTATAAACATGGAAATATCTACACCGCCATCTTCATATCCATGGAAATATCTGCACCGCCATCTGTATAAACATGGAAATATGTACACGGTCATCTGTGTATAGATGGAAATGTCAACACCGCCATCTGTACAAACATGGAAATATCTGCACCGCTATCTGTATAAACATGGAATTATCTACACCGCGGTCTGTATAAACATGGAAATATCTACACCGCTATCTGTATAAACGTGGAACTAACTATATCGCTCACTCTATAAACATGGAAATATCTACACCGTGATATGTATAAACATGGAAATATCTACACCGCGGTCTCTATAAACATGGAAATATGTACACCGCTATGTGTATAAACATGGAAATATCTCCACTGCTCTCTGTATAAACATGGAAATATCTCCACCGTTATCTGTATAAACATGGAAATATCTACAGCGCCATTTCTATAAATATGGAAATATCTACACCGCCATCTGTGCATAGATGGAAATATCAACACCGCCATCTGTACACACATGGAAATATCTACACTGCTATCTCTATAAACATGGAAATGTCAACACCGCAATCTGTACACACATGGAAATATCTACACCGCTATCTCCATAAACATGGAAATATCTGCACTGCCATCTGTAAAAACATGGAAATACCTATACAGTAATCTGTATAAACATGGAAATATCTACAATGCCATCTGTATACACATGGAAATATCTACACAGCCATCTGTATAAACATGTTAATATCTACACTGCTATCTCTATATACATGGAAATAACTACACCGCCATCTCTATAAACATGAAAATATCTACACTGCCATCTCCGTAAATATGGAACTAACTACTCCGCCATCTGTATAAACATGGAAACATCTACACCGCCATCTGTGTGAATAAGGAAATATCTACAATGCCATCTGTACAAAGATATAAATATCTGCACCGCGAGCTGTATAAACATGGAAATATTTTCATAGCTATCAGTATAAACGTGGAAATACCAACACCGCTATCGGTATAAACATGGAAATATCTACAACGCCATCTATATAAACATGGAAATATCTACACCGCTATGTCTATAAACATGGAAATAACTACACCGATATCTGTAAAAACATGGAAATATCTACACCGCTAACTGTATAAACATGGAAATATCTACACCGCGATCTGTATAAACATGGAAATATCTACACCGCGATCTGTATAAACATGGAAATATCTACACCGCGATCTGTATAAACATGGAAATATCTACACCGCTATCTGTATAAACATGGAAATATCTACAGAGCTGTCTCTATAAACATGGAAATGTCTACACTGCCATCTCCATAAAGATGGAAGTATCTACTCCGCCATGTGTATAAACACGGAAATATCTACACCACCATCTGTGTAAACATGGAAATATCTACACCGCTATCTGTATAAACATGGAAATATCTACACCGCTATCTCTATTAACATGGAAATATCTACACCGCCATCTGCATGTCCATGGAAATAACTACGCCGCCATCTGTATAAACATTGAAATATCTACAAGGCCATCTGTGCATAGATGGAAATATCAACACCGCCATCTGTACACACATGGAAATATCTACACTGCTATCTCTATAAACATGGAAATGTCAACACCGCAATCTGTACACACATGGAAATATCTACACCGCTATCTCCATAAACATGGAAATATCTGCACTGCCATCTGTAAAAACATGGAAATACCTATACAGTCATCTGTATAAACATGGAAATATCTACAATGCCATCTGTATACACATGGAAATATCTACACAGCCATCTGTATAAACATGGTAATATCTACACTGCTATCTCTATATACATGGAAATAACTACACCGCCATCTCTATAAACATGAAAATATCTACACTGCCATCTCCGTAAATATGGAACTAACTACTCCGCCATCTGTATAAACATGGAAACATCTACACCGCCATCTGTGTGAATAAGGAAATATCTACAATGCCATCTGTACAAAGATATAAATATCTGCACCGCGAGCTGTATAAACATGGAAATATTTTCATCGCTATCAGTGTAAACGTGGAAATACCAACACCGCTATCGGTATAAACATGGAAATATCTACAACGCCATCTATATAAACATGGAAATATCTACACCGCTATGTCTATAAACATGGAAATACCTACACCGCTATTTCTATAAACATAGAAATATCTACACCGCTATCTGTATAAACATGGAAATATCTACACCGCTATCTGTATAAACATGGAAATATATACACTGCGATCTGTATAAACATGGAAATATCTACACAGCGATCTGTATAAACATGGAAATATCTTCACCACGATCTGTATAAACATGGAAATATCTACACCGCTATCTGTATAAACATGGAAATATCTACACCGCCATCTGCATGTCCATGGAAATATCTGCGCCGCCATCTGTATAAACATGGATATATCTACACGGCCATCTGTGTATAGATGGAAATATCAACACCGCCATCTGTACACACATGGAAATATCTACACCGCTATCTCTATAAACATGGAAATGTCTGCACTGCCATCTGTAAAAACATGGAAATAACTATACAGTCATCTGTATAAACATGGAAATATCTACAATGCCATCTGTATACACATGGAAATATCTACACAGCCATCTGTTTAAACATGTAAATATCTACACTGCTATCTCTATAAACATGGAAATAACTACACCGCCATCTCTATAAACATGAAAATATCTACACCGCCATCTCCATAAACATGGAACTAACTACTCCACCATCTGTATAAACATGGAAACAACTACACCGCCATCTGTGTGAATAAGGAAATATCTACAATGCCATCTGTATAAAGATATAAATATCTGCACCGCGAGCTGTATAAACATGGAAATATTTACATCGCTATCTGTATAAATGTGGAAATACCAACACCGCTATCGGTATAAACATGGAAATATCTACAACACCATCTATATAAACATGGAAATATCTATACCGGTATGTCTATAAACATGGAAATACCTACACCGCTATCTCTATAAACATGGAAATAACTACACCGATATCTGTATAAACATGGAAATATCTACACCGCTATCTGTATAAACATGGAAATATCTACACCGCTATCTGTATAAACATGGAAATATCTACACCGCGATCTGTATAAACATGGAAATATCTACACCGCGATCTGTATAAACATGGAAATATCTTCACCACGATCTGTATAAACATGGAAATGTCTACACTTCTATCTGTATAAACATGGTAATATCTACACCACCATCTATATAAAAATGGAAATATCTACACCGCCATCAGTATAAACATGAAAATATCTACAATGCCATCTATAGAAAGATGGAAATATCTACACCGCAATCTGTGTAAACATGGAAATATCTACACCGCTATCTGTATAAACATGGAAATATCTACACCGCGATCTGTATAAACATGGAAATATCTACACCGCGATCTGTATAAACATGGAAATATCTACACCGCTATCTGTATAAACATGGAAATATCTACACAGCTGTCTCTATAAACATGGAAATATCTACACCGCCATCTGTATAAACATGGAAATAAGTACAAAGTCATCTGTATAAACATGGAAATATCTACAAAGCCATCTGTATAAACATGGCAATATCTACACAGCCATCTGTATATACATGGAAATATCTATACCGCTATCTTTATAAACATGGAAATATCTACAACTCTATTTGCATAAACAAGGAAATATCTACACCGTGATCTGTGTAAACATGGAAATATCTACCCTGCCATCTCTATAAACACGGAAATATCTACAACCCTATTTGAATAAACATGGAAATATCCACACCGCTATCTCAATAAACATGGAAAAATCAACACCGCTATCTCTATAAACATGGAAATATCTACACCACCATCTCTATAAACATGGAAATATCTACACCACGATCACTATAAAGATGGAAATATATACACCGCTATCTGTATAAACATGGAAATATCTCCACTGCTATCTCTATAAACATCGAAATATCTACACCGCCATCTGTATAAACATGGAAATACTTACAAAGTTATCTGTATAAACTTGGAAATATCTACACCGCCATCTGTATAAACATGGAAATATCTACACAGCCATGTGTATATACATGGAAATATCTACACCGCAATCTATATAAACATGGAAATAACTACACCGCTATCTGTATAAACATGGAAATATCTACACCGCCATCTACATATCCATGGAAATATCTGCGCCGCCATCTGTATAAACATGGAAATATCTACACGGTCATCTGTGTATAGATGGAAATATCAACACCGCCATCTGCACAAACATGGAAATATCTGCAACGCTATCTGTATAAGCATGGAAATACCTACACCGCGGTCTGTATAAATATGGAAATATCTACACCGCTATCTGTATAAACATGGAAATATCTACACCGCTATATCTATAAACATGGAAATATCTACACCCTGATCTGTATAAACATGGAAATATTTACACCGATATCTGTATAAACATGGAAATTTCTACACCGTTATCTGTATAAATATGGAAATATCTACACCATTATCTCTATAAACATGGAAATATCTACACCACCATCTGTATAAACATGGAAATACCTATACAGTCATCTGTGTAAACATGGAAATATCTACACCACCATCTGTATAAACATGGAAATATCTACAATGCCATCTGTATAAACATGGAAATACCTACACGGCAATCTGTGTATAGATGGAAACATCAACACCGCCATCTGTACAAACATGGAAATATCTACACTGCTATCTCTATAAACATGGAAATATCTACACTGCGGTTTGTATAAAAATGGAAATATCTACACCGGTATCTGTATAAACATGGAAATATTTACACCACGATCTGTATAAACATGGAAATATCTACACCGCTATCTGTATAAACATGGAAATATCTACACTGATATCTCTATAAACATGTAAATATCTACAAAGCCATCAGTATAAACATGGAAATACCTACACAGTCATGTGTAGGAACATGGAAATATCTACACTACCATCTGTATAAAGTTAGAAATATCTACACAGCCCTCTTTATAAATATGGAAATATCTGCGTAGGCATCTGTATAAACATGGAAATATCTGCACCGCTATCTGTATAAACATGGAAATACCTACACCGCTGTCTCTGTAAACATGGAAATATGTACACCGCTATGTGTATAAAGAGGAAATATCTCCACTGCTGTCTGTATAAACATGGAAAAATCTCCACCGTTATCTGTATAAACATGGAAATATCTACAGCGCCATCTCTATAAACATTGAAATATCTACACTGCCATCTGTAAAAACATGGAAATATCTACACAGTCATCTGAATAAACATGGAAATATCTACACCACCATCTGTATAAACTTGGAAATAGCTACAATACCATCTGTATACACATGGAAATATCTACACAGACATCTGTATAAATATGGAAATATCTACACCGTCAGCTGTATAAACATGGAAATATCTACACTGCCATCTGTAGAAAAATGGAAATATCTACACCGCTATCTCTATAAATATGGAAATAACTACACCGCCAACTCTATAAACAAGAAAATATCTACACTGCCATCTCCATAAAGATGGAAGTATCTACTCTGCCATGTGTATAAACACGGAAATATCTACACCACCATCTGTGTAAACATGGAAATATCTACACCGCTATCTGTATAAACATGGAAATATCTACACCGCTATCTCTATAAACATGGAAATATCTACACCGCCATCTGCATGTCCATGGAAATACCTACGCCGCCATCTGTATAAACATGGAAATATCTACACCGCCATCTGTGCATAGATGGAAATATCAACACCGCCATCTGTACACACATGGAAATATCTACACTGCTATCTCTATAAACATGGAAATGTCAACACCGCAATCTGTACACACATGGAAATATCTACACCGCTATCTCCATAAACATGGAAATATCTACACTGCCATCTGTAAAAACATGGAAATACCTATACAGTAATCTGTATAAACATGGAAATATCTACAATGCCATCTGTATACACATGGAAATATCTACACAGCCATCTGTATAAACATGTTAATATCTACACTGCTATCTCTATATACATGGAAATAACTACACCGCCATCTCTATAAACATGAAAATATCTACACTGCCATCTCCGTAAATATGGAACTAACTACTCCGCCATCTGTATAAACATGGAAACATCTACACCGCCATCTGTGTGAATAAGGAAATATCTACAATGCCATCTGTACAAAGATATAAATATCTGCACCGCGAGCTGTATAAACATGGAAATATTTTCATAGGTATCAGTATAAACGTGGAAATACCAACACCGCTATCGGTATAAACATGGAAATATCTACAACGCCATCTATATAAACATGGAAATATCTACACCGCTATGTCTATAAACATGGAAATACCTACACCGATATCTGTAAAAACATGGAAATATCTACACCGCTAACTGTATAAACATGGAAATATCTACACCGCGATCTGTATAAACATGGAAATATCTACACCGCGATCTGTATAAACATGGAAATATCTACACCGCGATCTGTATAAACATGGAAATATCTACACCGCTATCTGTATAAACATGGAAATATCTACAGAGCTGTCTCTATAAACATGGAAATATCTACACTGCCATCTCCATAAAGATGGAAGTATCTACTCCGCCATGTGTATAAACACGGAAATATCTACACCACCATCTGTGTAAACATGGAAATATCTACACTGCTATCTGTATAAACATGGAAATATCTACACCGCTATCTGTATAAACATGGAAATATCTACACCGCCATCTGCATGTCCATGGAAATATGTGCACCGCCATCTGCATAAACATGGATATATCTACAAGGCCATCTGTGAATAGATGGAAATATCAACACCACCATCTGTACACACATGGAAATATCAACACCGCTATCTCTATAAACATGGAAATGTCTGCACTGCCATCTGTGAAAACATGGAAATACGTATACAGTCATCTGTATAAACATGGAAATATCTACAATGCCATCTGTATACACATGGAAATATCTACACAGCCATCTGTTTAAACATGTAAATATCTACACTGCTATCTCTATAAACATGGAAATAACTACGCCGCCATCTCTATAAACATGAAAATATCTACACTGCCATCTCCATAAACATGGAACTAACTACTCCGCCATCTGTATAAACATGGAAACATCTACACCGCTATCTGTGTGAATAAGGAAATATCTACAATGCCATCTGTATAAAGATATAAATATCTGCACCGCGAGCTGTATAAACATGGAAATATTTACATCGCTATCTGTATAAACTTGAAAATACCAACACCGCTATCGGTATAAACATGGAAATATCTACAACACCATCTATATAAACATGGAAATATCTACACTGGTATGTCTATAAACATGGAAATACCTACACCGCTATCTCTATAAACATGGAAATAACTACACCGATATCTGTATAAACATGGAAATATCTACACCGCTATCTGTATAAACATGGAAATATCTACACTGCTATCTGTGTAAACTTGGAAATACCTTCACTGATATCTGTGTAAATTTGGCAATACCTACAACGCAATCTGTGCAAAGATGGAAATACCTACACCGCTATTTCTGTAAACATGGAAATATCTACACCGATATCTGTATAAACATGGAAATATCTACACTGCCATCTTTATAAACATGGAAATATCTACAGCGTCATCTGTATAAACATGGAAATATCTACACCGCCATCTATACACACATGGAAATATCTACACAGCCATCTGTATAAACATGGAAATATCTACACTGCTATCTCTATAAACATGGAAATATCTACACCGCTATCTGTATAAACATGGAAATATCTACATCGCTATCTGTATAAACAGGGAAATATCTCCACCGCTATCTCTATAAACATGGAAATATCTACACCGCCATCGGCATATCCATGGAAATATCTGCGCCGCCATCTGTATAAACATGGATATATCTACACGGCCATCTGTGTATAGATGGAAATATCAACACTGCCATCTGTACACACATGGAAATATCTACACCGCTATCTCTATAAACATGGAAATGTCTGCACTGCCATCTGTAAGAACATGGAAATACCTATACAGTCATCTGTATAAACATGGAAATATCTACAATGCCATCTGTATACACATGGAAATATCTACACAGCCATCTGTTTAAACATGTAAATATTTACACTGCTATCTCTATAAACATGGAAATAACTACACCGCCATCTCTATAAACATGAAAATATCTACACTGCCATCTCCATAAACATGGAACTAACTACTCCGCCATCTGTATAAACATGGAAACATCTACACCGCCATCAGTGTGAATAAGGAAATATCTACAATCCCATCTGTATAAAGATATAAATATCTGCACCGCGAGCTGTACAAACATGGAAATATTTACATCGCTATCTGTATAAACGTGGAAATACCAACACCGCTATCGGTATAAACAGGGAAATATCTACAACGCCATCTATATAAACATGGAAATATCTACACCGGAATGTCTATAAACATGGAAATACCTACACCGCTATCTCTATAAACATGGAAATAACTACACCGATATCTGTATAAACATGGAAATATCTACACCGCTATCTGTATAAACATGGAAATATCTAAACCGCTATCTGTATAAACATGGAAATATCTACACCGCTATCTGTATAAACATGGAAATATCTACACCGCTATCTGTATAAACATGGAAATATCTACACCGCCATCTGCATGTCCATGGAAATATCTGCGCCGCCATCTGTATAAACATGGATATATCTACACGGCCATCTGTGTATAGATGGAAATATCAACACCGCCATCTGTACACACATGGAAATATCTACACCGCTATCTCTATAAACATGGAAATGTCTGCACTGCCATCTGTAAAAACATGGAAATAACTATACAGTCATCTGTATAAACATGGAAATATCTACAATGCCATCTGTATACACATGGAAATATCTACACAGCCATCTGTTTAAACATGTAAATATCTACACTGCTATCTCTATAAACATGGAAATAACTACACCGCCATCTCTATAAACATGAAAATATCTACACCGCCATCTCCATAAACATGGAACTAACTACTCCACCATCTGTATAAACATGGAAACAACTACACCGCCATCTGTGTGAATAAGGAAATATCTACAATGCCATCTGTATAAAGATATAAATATCTGCACCGCGAGCTGTATAAACATGGAAATATTTACATCGCTATCTGTATAAATGTGGAAATACCAACACCGCTATCGGTATAAACATGGAAATATCTACAACACCATCTATATAAACATGGAAATATCTATACCGGTATGTCTATAAACATGGAAATACCTACACCGCTATCTCTATAAACATGGAAATAACTACACCGATATCTGTATAAACATGGAAATATCTACACCGCTATCTGTATAAACATGGAAATATCTACACCGCTATCTGTATAAACATGGAAATATCTACACCGCGATCTGTATAAACATGGAAATATCTACACCGCGATCTGTATAAACATGGAAATATCTTCACCACGATCTGTATAAACATGGAAATGTCTACACTTCTATCTGTATAAACATGGTAATATCTACACCACCATCTATATAAAAATGGAAATATCTACACCGCCATCAGTATAAACATGAAAATATCTACAATGCCATCTATAGAAAGATGGAAATATCTACACCGCAATCTGTGTAAACATGGAAATATCTACACCGCTATCTGTATAAACATGGAAATATCTACACCGCGATCTGTATAAACATGGAAATATCTACACCGCGATCTGTATAAACATGGAAATATCTACACCGCTATCTGTATAAACATGGAAATATCTACACAGCTGTCTCTATAAACATGGAAATATCTACACCGCCATCTGTATAAACATGGAAATAAGTACAAAGTCATCTGTATAAACATGGAAATATCTACAAAGCCATCTGTATAAACATGGCAATATCTACACAGCCATCTGTATATACATGGAAATATCTATACCGCTATCTTTATAAACATGGAAATATCTACAACTCTATTTGCATAAACAAGGAAATATCTACACCGTGATCTGTGTAAACATGGAAATATCTACCCTGCCATCTCTATAAACACGGAAATATCTACAACCCTATTTGAATAAACATGGAAATATCCACACCGCTATCTCAATAAACATGGAAAAATCAACACCGCTATCTCTATAAACATGGAAATATCTACACCACCATCTCTATAAACATGGAAATATCTACACCACGATCACTATAAAGATGGAAATATATACACCGCTATCTGTATAAACATGGAAATATCTCCACTGCTATCTCTATAAACATCGAAATATCTACACCGCCATCTGTATAAACATGGAAATACTTACAAAGTTATCTGTATAAACTTGGAAATATCTACACCGCCATCTGTATAAACATGGAAATATCTACACAGCCATGTGTATATACATGGAAATATCTACACCGCAATCTATATAAACATGGAAATAACTACACCGCTATCTGTATAAACATGGAAATATCTACACCGCCATCTACATATCCATGGAAATATCTGCGCCGCCATCTGTATAAACATGGAAATATCTACACGGTCATCTGTGTATAGATGGAAATATCAACACCGCCATCTGCACAAACATGGAAATATCTGCAACGCTATCTGTATAAGCATGGAAATACCTACACCGCGGTCTGTATAAATATGGAAATATCTACACCGCTATCTGTATAAACATGGAAATATCTACACCGCTATATCTATAAACATGGAAATATCTACACCCTGATCTGTATAAACATGGAAATATTTACACCGATATCTGTATAAACATGGAAATTTCTACACCGTTATCTGTATAAATATGGAAATATCTACACCATTATCTCTATAAACATGGAAATATCTACACCACCATCTGTATAAACATGGAAATACCTATACAGTCATCTGTGTAAACATGGAAATATCTACACCACCATCTGTATAAACATGGAAATATCTACAATGCCATCTGTATAAACATGGAAATACCTACACGGCAATCTGTGTATAGATGGAAACATCAACACCGCCATCTGTACAAACATGGAAATATCTACACTGCTATCTCTATAAACATGGAAATATCTACACTGCGGTTTGTATAAAAATGGAAATATCTACACCGGTATCTGTATAAACATGGAAATATTTACACCACGATCTGTATAAACATGGAAATATCTACACCGCTATCTGTATAAACATGGAAATATCTACACTGATATCTCTATAAACATGTAAATATCTACAAAGCCATCAGTATAAACATGGAAATACCTACACAGTCATGTGTAGGAACATGGAAATATCTACACTACCATCTGTATAAAGTTAGAAATATCTACACAGCCCTCTTTATAAATATGGAAATATCTGCGTAGGCATCTGTATAAACATGGAAATATCTGCACCGCTATCTGTATAAACATGGAAATACCTACACCGCTGTCTCTGTAAACATGGAAATATGTACACCGCTATGTGTATAAAGAGGAAATATCTCCACTGCTGTCTGTATAAACATGGAAAAATCTCCACCGTTATCTGTATAAACATGGAAATATCTACAGCGCCATCTCTATAAACATTGAAATATCTACACTGCCATCTGTAAAAACATGGAAATATCTACACAGTCATCTGAATAAACATGGAAATATCTACACCACCATCTGTATAAACTTGGAAATAGCTACAATACCATCTGTATACACATGGAAATATCTACACAGACATCTGTATAAATATGGAAATATCTACACCGTCAGCTGTATAAACATGGAAATATCTACACTGCCATCTGTAGAAAAATGGAAATATCTACACCGCTATCTCTATAAATATGGAAATAACTACACCGCCAACTCTATAAACAAGAAAATATCTACACTGCCATCTCCATAAAGATGGAAGTATCTACTCCGCCATGTGTATAAACACGGAAATATCTACACCACCATCTGTGTAAACATGGAAATATCTACACCGCTATCTGTATAAACATGGAAATATCTACACCGCTATCTCTATAAACATGGAAATATCTACACCGCCATCTGCATGTCCATGGAAATACCTACGCCGCCATCTGTATAAACATGGAAATATCTACACCGCCATCTGTGCATAGATGGAAATATCAACACCGCCATCTGTACACACATGGAAATATCTACACTGCTATCTCTATAAACATGGAAATGTCAACACCGCAATCTGTACACACATGGAAATATCTACACCGCTATCTCCATAAACATGGAAATATCTACACTGCCATCTGTAAAAACATGGAAATACCTATACAGTAATCTGTATAAACATGGAAATATCTACAATGCCATCTGTATACACATGGAAATATCTACACAGCCATCTGTATAAACATGTTAATATCTACACTGCTATCTCTATATACATGGAAATAACTACACCGCCATCTCTATAAACATGAAAATATCTACACTGCCATCTCCGTAAATATGGAACTAACTACTCCGCCATCTGTATAAACATGGAAACATCTACACCGCCATCTGTGTGAATAAGGAAATATCTACAATGCCATCTGTACAAAGATATAAATATCTGCACCGCGAGCTGTATAAACATGGAAATATTTTCATAGGTATCAGTATAAACGTGGAAATACCAACACCGCTATCGGTATAAACATGGAAATATCTACAACGCCATCTATATAAACATGGAAATATCTACACCGCTATGTCTATAAACATGGAAATACCTACACCGATATCTGTAAAAACATGGAAATATCTACACCGCTAACTGTATAAACATGGAAATATCTACACCGCGATCTGTATAAACATGGAAATATCTACACCGCGATCTGTATAAACATGGAAATATCTACACCGCGATCTGTATAAACATGGAAATATCTACACCGCTATCTGTATAAACATGGAAATATCTACAGAGCTGTCTCTATAAACATGGAAATATCTACACTGCCATCTCCATAAAGATGGAAGTATCTACTCCGCCATGTGTATAAACACGGAAATATCTACACCACCATCTGTGTAAACATGGAAATATCTACACTGCTATCTGTATAAACATGGAAATATCTACACCGCTATCTGTATAAACATGGAAATATCTACACCGCCATCTGCATGTCCATGGAAATATGTGCACCGCCATCTGCATAAACATGGATATATCTACAAGGCCATCTGTGAATAGATGGAAATATCAACACCACCATCTGTACACACATGGAAATATCAACACCGCTATCTCTATAAACATGGAAATGTCTGCACTGCCATCTGTGAAAACATGGAAATACGTATACAGTCATCTGTATAAACATGGAAATATCTACAATGCCATCTGTATACACATGGAAATATCTACACAGCCATCTGTTTAAACATGTAAATATCTACACTGCTATCTCTATAAACATGGAAATAACTACGCCGCCATCTCTATAAACATGAAAATATCTACACTGCCATCTCCATAAACATGGAACTAACTACTCCGCCATCTGTATAAACATGGAAACATCTACACCGCTATCTGTGTGAATAAGGAAATATCTACAATGCCATCTGTATAAAGATATAAATATCTGCACCGCGAGCTGTATAAACATGGAAATATTTACATCGCTATCTGTATAAACTTGAAAATACCAACACCGCTATCGGTATAAACATGGAAATATCTACAACACCATCTATATAAACATGGAAATATCTACACTGGTATGTCTATAAACATGGAAATACCTACACCGCTATCTCTATAAACATGGAAATAACTACACCGATATCTGTATAAACATGGAAATATCTACACCGCTATCTGTATAAACATGGAAATATCTACACTGCTATCTGTGTAAACTTGGAAATACCTTCACTGATATCTGTGTAAATTTGGCAATACCTACAACGCAATCTGTGCAAAGATGGAAATACCTACACCGCTATTTCTGTAAACATGGAAATATCTACACCGATATCTGTATAAACATGGAAATATCTACACTGCCATCTTTATAAACATGGAAATATCTACAGCGTCATCTGTATAAACATGGAAATATCTACACCGCCATCTATACACACATGGAAATATCTACACAGCCATCTGTATAAACATGGAAATATCTACACTGCTATCTCTATAAACATGGAAATATCTACACCGCTATCTGTATAAACATGGAAATATCTACATCGCTATCTGTATAAACAGGGAAATATCTCCACCGCTATCTCTATAAACATGGAAATATCTACACCGCCATCGGCATATCCATGGAAATATCTGCGCCGCCATCTGTATAAACATGGATATATCTACACGGCCATCTGTGTATAGATGGAAATATCAACACTGCCATCTGTACACACATGGAAATATCTACACCGCTATCTCTATAAACATGGAAATGTCTGCACTGCCATCTGTAAGAACATGGAAATACCTATACAGTCATCTGTATAAACATGGAAATATCTACAATGCCATCTGTATACACATGGAAATATCTACACAGCCATCTGTTTAAACATGTAAATATTTACACTGCTATCTCTATAAACATGGAAATAACTACACCGCCATCTCTATAAACATGAAAATATCTACACTGCCATCTCCATAAACATGGAACTAACTACTCCGCCATCTGTATAAACATGGAAACATCTACACCGCCATCAGTGTGAATAAGGAAATATCTACAATCCCATCTGTATAAAGATATAAATATCTGCACCGCGAGCTGTACAAACATGGAAATATTTACATCGCTATCTGTATAAACGTGGAAATACCAACACCGCTATCGGTATAAACAGGGAAATATCTACAACGCCATCTATATAAACATGGAAATATCTACACCGGAATGTCTATAAACATGGAAATACCTACACCGCTATCTCTATAAACATGGAAATAACTACACCGATATCTGTATAAACATGGAAATATCTACACCGCTATCTGTATAAACATGGAAATATCTAAACCGCTATCTGTATAAACATGGAAATATCTACACCGCTATCTGTATAAACATGGAAATATCTACACCGCTATCTGTATAAACATGGAAATATCTACACCGCCATCTGCATGTCCATGGAAATATCTGCGCCGCCATCTGTATAAACATGGATATATCTACACGGCCATCTGTGTATAGATGGAAATATCAACACCGCCATCTGTACACACATGGAAATATCTACACCGCTATCTCTATAAACATGGAAATGTCTGCACTGCCATCTGTAAAAACATGGAAATAACTATACAGTCATCTGTATAAACATGGAAATATCTACAATGCCATCTGTATACACATGGAAATATCTACACAGCCATCTGTTTAAACATGTAAATATCTACACTGCTATCTCTATAAACATGGAAATAACTACACCGCCATCTCTATAAACATGAAAATATCTACACCGCCATCTCCATAAACATGGAACTAACTACTCCACCATCTGTATAAACATGGAAACAACTACACCGCCATCTGTGTGAATAAGGAAATATCTACAATGCCATCTGTATAAAGATATAAATATCTGCACCGCGAGCTGTATAAACATGGAAATATTTACATCGCTATCTGTATAAATGTGGAAATACCAACACCGCTATCGGTATAAACATGGAAATATCTACAACACCATCTATATAAACATGGAAATATCTATACCGGTATGTCTATAAACATGGAAATACCTACACCGCTATCTCTATAAACATGGAAATAACTACACCGATATCTGTATAAACATGGAAATATCTACACCGCTATCTGTATAAACATGGAAATATCTACACCGCTATCTGTATAAACATGGAAATATCTACACCGCGATCTGTATAAACATGGAAATATCTACACCGCGATCTGTATAAACATGGAAATATCTTCACCACGATCTGTATAAACATGGAAATGTCTACACTTCTATCTGTATAAACATGGTAATATCTACACCACCATCTATATAAAAATGGAAATATCTACACCGCCATCAGTATAAACATGAAAATATCTACAATGCCATCTATAGAAAGATGGAAATATCTACACCGCAATCTGTGTAAACATGGAAATATCTACACCGCTATCTGTATAAACATGGAAATATCTACACCGCGATCTGTATAAACATGGAAATATCTACACCGCGATCTGTATAAACATGGAAATATCTACACCGCTATCTGTATAAACATGGAAATATCTACACAGCTGTCTCTATAAACATGGAAATATCTACACCGCCATCTGTATAAACATGGAAATAAGTACAAAGTCATCTGTATAAACATGGAAATATCTACAAAGCCATCTGTATAAACATGGCAATATCTACACAGCCATCTGTATATACATGGAAATATCTATACCGCTATCTTTATAAACATGGAAATATCTACAACTCTATTTGCATAAACAAGGAAATATCTACACCGTGATCTGTGTAAACATGGAAATATCTACCCTGCCATCTCTATAAACACGGAAATATCTACAACCCTATTTGAATAAACATGGAAATATCCACACCGCTATCTCAATAAACATGGAAAAATCAACACCGCTATCTCTATAAACATGGAAATATCTACACCACCATCTCTATAAACATGGAAATATCTACACCACGATCACTATAAAGATGGAAATATATACACCGCTATCTGTATAAACATGGAAATATCTCCACTGCTATCTCTATAAACATCGAAATATCTACACCGCCATCTGTATAAACATGGAAATACTTACAAAGTTATCTGTATAAACTTGGAAATATCTACACCGCCATCTGTATAAACATGGAAATATCTACACAGCCATGTGTATATACATGGAAATATCTACACCGCAATCTATATAAACATGGAAATAACTACACCGCTATCTGTATAAACATGGAAATATCTACACCGCCATCTACATATCCATGGAAATATCTGCGCCGCCATCTGTATAAACATGGAAATATCTACACGGTCATCTGTGTATAGATGGAAATATCAACACCGCCATCTGCACAAACATGGAAATATCTGCAACGCTATCTGTATAAGCATGGAAATACCTACACCGCGGTCTGTATAAATATGGAAATATCTACACCGCTATCTGTATAAACATGGAAATATCTACACCGCTATATCTATAAACATGGAAATATCTACACCCTGATCTGTATAAACATGGAAATATTTACACCGATATCTGTATAAACATGGAAATTTCTACACCGTTATCTGTATAAATATGGAAATATCTACACCATTATCTCTATAAACATGGAAATATCTACACCACCATCTGTATAAACATGGAAATACCTATACAGTCATCTGTGTAAACATGGAAATATCTACACCACCATCTGTATAAACATGGAAATATCTACAATGCCATCTGTATAAACATGGAAATACCTACACGGCAATCTGTGTATAGATGGAAACATCAACACCGCCATCTGTACAAACATGGAAATATCTACACTGCTATCTCTATAAACATGGAAATATCTACACTGCGGTTTGTATAAAAATGGAAATATCTACACCGGTATCTGTATAAACATGGAAATATTTACACCACGATCTGTATAAACATGGAAATATCTACACCGCTATCTGTATAAACATGGAAATATCTACACTGATATCTCTATAAACATGTAAATATCTACAAAGCCATCAGTATAAACATGGAAATACCTACACAGTCATGTGTAGGAACATGGAAATATCTACACTACCATCTGTATAAAGTTAGAAATATCTACACAGCCCTCTTTATAAATATGGAAATATCTGCGTAGGCATCTGTATAAACATGGAAATATCTGCACCGCTATCTGTATAAACATGGAAATACCTACACCGCTGTCTCTGTAAACATGGAAATATGTACACCGCTATGTGTATAAAGAGGAAATATCTCCACTGCTGTCTGTATAAACATGGAAAAATCTCCACCGTTATCTGTATAAACATGGAAATATCTACAGCGCCATCTCTATAAACATTGAAATATCTACACTGCCATCTGTAAAAACATGGAAATATCTACACAGTCATCTGAATAAACATGGAAATATCTACACCACCATCTGTATAAACTTGGAAATAGCTACAATACCATCTGTATACACATGGAAATATCTACACAGACATCTGTATAAATATGGAAATATCTACACCGTCAGCTGTATAAACATGGAAATATCTACACTGCCATCTGTAGAAAAATGGAAATATCTACACCGCTATCTCTATAAATATGGAAATAACTACACCGCCAACTCTATAAACAAGAAAATATCTACACTGCCATCTCCATAAAGATGGAAGTATCTACTCCGCCATGTGTATAAACACGGAAATATCTACACCACCATCTGTGTAAACATGGAAATATCTACACCGCTATCTGTATAAACATGGAAATATCTACACCGCTATCTCTATAAACATGGAAATATCTACACCGCCATCTGCATGTCCATGGAAATACCTACGCCGCCATCTGTATAAACATGGAAATATCTACACCGCCATCTGTGCATAGATGGAAATATCAACACCGCCATCTGTACACACATGGAAATATCTACACTGCTATCTCTATAAACATGGAAATGTCAACACCGCAATCTGTACACACATGGAAATATCTACACCGCTATCTCCATAAACATGGAAATATCTACACTGCCATCTGTAAAAACATGGAAATACCTATACAGTAATCTGTATAAACATGGAAATATCTACAATGCCATCTGTATACACATGGAAATATCTACACAGCCATCTGTATAAACATGTTAATATCTACACTGCTATCTCTATATACATGGAAATAACTACACCGCCATCTCTATAAACATGAAAATATCTACACTGCCATCTCCGTAAATATGGAACTAACTACTCCGCCATCTGTATAAACATGGAAACATCTACACCGCCATCTGTGTGAATAAGGAAATATCTACAATGCCATCTGTACAAAGATATAAATATCTGCACCGCGAGCTGTATAAACATGGAAATATTTTCATAGGTATCAGTATAAACGTGGAAATACCAACACCGCTATCGGTATAAACATGGAAATATCTACAACGCCATCTATATAAACATGGAAATATCTACACCGCTATGTCTATAAACATGGAAATACCTACACCGATATCTGTAAAAACATGGAAATATCTACACCGCTAACTGTATAAACATGGAAATATCTACACCGCGATCTGTATAAACATGGAAATATCTACACCGCGATCTGTATAAACATGGAAATATCTACACCGCGATCTGTATAAACATGGAAATATCTACACCGCTATCTGTATAAACATGGAAATATCTACAGAGCTGTCTCTATAAACATGGAAATATCTACACTGCCATCTCCATAAAGATGGAAGTATCTACTCCGCCATGTGTATAAACACGGAAATATCTACACCACCATCTGTGTAAACATGGAAATATCTACACTGCTATCTGTATAAACATGGAAATATCTACACCGCTATCTGTATAAACATGGAAATATCTACACCGCCATCTGCATGTCCATGGAAATATGTGCACCGCCATCTGCATAAACATGGATATATCTACAAGGCCATCTGTGAATAGATGGAAATATCAACACCACCATCTGTACACACATGGAAATATCAACACCGCTATCTCTATAAACATGGAAATGTCTGCACTGCCATCTGTGAAAACATGGAAATACGTATACAGTCATCTGTATAAACATGGAAATATCTACAATGCCATCTGTATACACATGGAAATATCTACACAGCCATCTGTTTAAACATGTAAATATCTACACTGCTATCTCTATAAACATGGAAATAACTACGCCGCCATCTCTATAAACATGAAAATATCTACACTGCCATCTCCATAAACATGGAACTAACTACTCCGCCATCTGTATAAACATGGAAACATCTACACCGCTATCTGTGTGAATAAGGAAATATCTACAATGCCATCTGTATAAAGATATAAATATCTGCACCGCGAGCTGTATAAACATGGAAATATTTACATCGCTATCTGTATAAACTTGAAAATACCAACACCGCTATCGGTATAAACATGGAAATATCTACAACACCATCTATATAAACATGGAAATATCTACACTGGTATGTCTATAAACATGGAAATACCTACACCGCTATCTCTATAAACATGGAAATAACTACACCGATATCTGTATAAACATGGAAATATCTACACCGCTATCTGTATAAACATGAAAATATCTACACTGCTATCTGTGTAAACTTGGAAATACCTTCACTGATATCTGTGTAAATTTGGCAATACCTACACCGCAATCTGTGCAAAGATGGAAATACCTACACCGCTATCTCTGTAAACATGGAAATATCTACACCGATATCTGTATAAACATGGAAATATCTACACTGCCATCTGTATAAACATGGAAATATCTACAGCGTCATCTGTATAAACATGGAAATATCTACACCGCCATCTATACACACATGGAAATATCTACACAGCCATCTGTATAAACATGGAAATATCTACACTGCTATCTCTATAAACATGGAAATATCTACACCGCGATCTGTATAAACATGGAAATATCTTCACCACGATCTGTATAAACATGGAAATATCTACACCGCTATCTGTATAAACATGGTAATATCTACACCACCATCTATATAAACAATGAAATGTCTACACCCCCATCTGTATGAACATGAAAATATCTACAATGCCATCTGTAGAAAGATGGAAATATCTACACCGCAATCTGTATAAACATGGAAATATCTACAGAGCTGTCTCTATAAACATGGAAATATCTACACTGCCATCTCCATAAAGATGGAAGTATCTACTCCGCCATGTGTATAAACACGGAAATATCTACACCACCATCTGTGTAAACATGGAAATATCTACACCGCTATCTGTATAAACATGGAAATATCTACACCGCTATCTGTATAAACATGGAAATATCTACACCGCCATCTGCATGTCCATGGAAATATGTGCACCGCCATCTGTATAAACATGGATATATCTACAAGGCCATCTGTGTATAGATGGAAATATCAACACCGCCATCTGTACACACATGGAAATATCTACACCGCTATCTCTATAAACATGGAAATGTCTGCACTGCCATCTGTGAAAACATGGAAATACGTATACAGTCATCTGTATAAACATGGAAATATCTACAATGCCATCTGTATACACATGGAAATATCTACACAGCCATCTGTTTAAACATGTAAATATCTACACTGCTATCTCTATAAACATGGAAATAACTACGCCGCCATCTCTATAAACATGAAGATATCTACACTGCCATCTCCATAAACATGGAACTAACTACTCCGCCATCTGTATAAACATGGAAACATCTACACCGCCATCTGTGTGAATAAGGAAATATCTACAATGCCATCTGTATAAAGATATAAATATCTGCACCGCGAGCTGTATAAACATGGAAATATTTACATCGCTATCTGTATAAACTTGGAAATACCAACACCGCTATCGGCATAAACATGGAAATATCTACAACACCATCTATATAAACATGGAAATATCTACACTGGTATGTCTATAAACATGGAAATACCTACACCGCTATCCCTATAAACATGGAAATAACTACACCGATATCTGTATAAACATGGAAATATCTACACCGCTATCTGTATAAACATGGAAATATCTACACCGCTATCTGTATAAACATGGAAATATCTACACCGCTATCTGTATAAACATGGAAATATCTACACCGCGATCTGTATAAACATGGAAATATCTACACCGCGATCTGTATAAACATGGAAATATCTTCACCACGATCTGTATAAACATGGAAATATCTACACTTCTATCTGTATAAACATGGTAATATCTACACCACCATCTATATAAAAATGGAAATATCTACACCGCCATCAGTATAAACATGAAAATATCTAAAATGCCATCTATAGAAAGATGGAAATATCTACACCGCAATCTGTGTAAACATGGAAATATCTACACCGATATCTGTAAAAACATGGAAATATCTACACCGCTATCTGTATAAACATGGAAATATCTACACCGTGATCTGTATAAACATGGAAATATCTACACCGCGATCTGTATAAACATGGAAATATCTACACCGCTATCTGTATAAACATGGAAATATCTACACAGCTGTCTCTATAAACATGGAAATATCTACACCGCCATCTGTATAAACATGGAAATAACTACAAAGTCATCTGTATAAACATGGAAATATCTACAAAGCCATCTGTATAAACATGGCAATATCTACACAGCCATCTGTATATACATGGAAATATCTATACCGCTATCTTTATAAACATGGAAATATCTACAACTCTATTTGCATAAACAAGGAAATATCTACACCGTGATCTGTGTAAACATGGAAATATCTACCCTGTCATCTCTATAAACACGGAAATATCTACAACCCTATTTGAATAAACATGGAAATATCCACACCGCTATCTCAATAAACATGGAAAAATCAACACCGCTATCTCTATAAACATGGAAATATCTACACCACCATCTCTATAAACATGGAAATATCTACACCACGATCACTATAAAGATGGAAATATCTACACCGCTATCTGTATAAACATGGAAATATCTCCACTGCTATCTCTATAAACATCGAAATATCTACACCGCCATCTGTATAAACATGGAAATACTTACAAAGTTATCTGTATAAACTTGGAAATATCTACACCGCCATCTGTATAAACATGGAAATATCTACACAGCCATGTGTATATACATGGAAATATCTACACTGCAATCTATATAAACATGGAAATAACTACACCGCTATCTGTATAAACATGGAAATATCTACACCGCCATCTACATATCCATGGAAATATCTGCGCCGCCATCTGTATAAACATGGAAATATCTACACGGTCATCTGTGTATAGATGGAAATATCAAGACCGCCATCTGTACAAACATGGAAATATCTGCACCGCTATCTGTATAAGCATGGAAATACCTACACCGCGGTCTGTATAAATATGGAAATATCTACACGGCTATCTGTATAAACATGGAAATATCTACACCGCTATATCTATAAACATGGAAATATCTACACCCTGATCTGTATAAACATGGAAATATTTACACCGATATCTGTATAAACATGGAAATTTCTACACCGTTATCTGTATAAATATGGAAATATCTACACCACTATCTCTATAAACATGGAAATATCTACACCACCATCTGTATAAACATGGAAATACCTATACAGTCATCTGTGTAAACATGGAAATATCTACACCACCACCTGTATAAACATGGAAATATCTACAATGCCATCTGTATAAACATGGAAATACCTACACGGCAATCTGTGTATAGATGGAAACATCAACACCGCCATCTGTACAAACATGGAAATATCTACACTGCTATCTCTATAAACATGGAAATATCTACACTGCGGTTTGTATAAAAATGGAAATATCTACACCGGTATCTGTATAAACATGGAAATATTTACACCACGATCTGTATAAACATGGAAATATCTACACCGCGATCTGTATAAACATGGAAATATCTACACCGCTATCTGTAAAAACATGGAAATATCTACAGAGCTGTCTCTATAAACATGGAAATATCTACACTGCCATCTCCATAAAGATGGAAGTATCTACTCCGCCATGTGTATAAACACGGAAATATCTACACCACCATCTGTGTAAACATGGAAATATCTACACCGCTATCTGTATAAACATGGAAATATCTACACCGCTATCTGTATAAACATGGAAATATCTACACCGCCATCTGCATGTCCATGGAAATATGTGCACCGCCATCTGTATAAACATGGATATATCTACAAGGCCATCTGTGTATAGATGGAAATATCAACACCGCCATCTGTACACACATGGAAATATCTACACCGCTATCTCTATAAACATGGAAATGTCTGCACTGCCATCTGTGAAAACATGGAAATACGTATACAGTCATCTGTATAAACATGGAAATATCTACAATGCCATCTGTATACACATGGAAATATCTACACAGCCATCTGTTTAACATGTAAATATCTACACTGCTATCTCTATAAACATGGAAATAACTACGCCGCCATCTCTATAAACATGAAAATATCTACACTGCCATCTCCATAAACATGGAACTAACTACTCCGCCATCTGTATAAACATGGAAACATCTATACCGCCATCTGTGTGAATAAGGAAATATCTACAATGCCATCTGTATAAAGATATAAATATCTGCACCGCGAGCTGTATAAACATGGAAATATTTACATCGCTATCTGTATAAACTTGGAAATACCAACACCGCTATCGGTATAAACATGGAAATATCTACAACACCATCTATATAAACATGGAAATATCTACACTGGTATGTGTATAAACATGGAAATACCTACACCGCTATCCCTATAAACATGGAAATAACTACACCGATATCTGTATAAACATGGAAATATCTACACCGCTATCTGTATAAACATGGAAATATCTACACTGCTATCTGTGTAAACTTGGAAATACCTTCACTGATATCTGTGTAAATTTGGCAATACCTACACCGCAATCTGTGCAAAGATGGAAATACCTACACCGCTATCTCTGCAAACATGGAAATATCTACACCGATATCTGTATAAACATGGAAATATCTACACTGCCATATGTATAAACATGGAAATATCTACAGCGTCATCTGTATAAACATGGAAATATCTACACCGCCATCTATACACACATGGAAATATCTACACAGCCATCTGTATAAACATGGAAATATCTACACTGCTATCTCTATAAACATGGAAATATCTACACCGCTATCTGTATAAACATGGAAATATCTACATCGCTATCTGTATAAACAGGCAAATACCTCCACCGCTATCTGTATAAACATGGAAATATCTACACCGCCATCTGCATGTCCACGGAAATATCTGCGCCGCCATCTGTATAAACATGGATATATCTACACGGCCATCTGTGTATAGATGGAAATATCAACACCGCCATCTGTACACACATGGAAATATCTACACCGCTATCTGTATAAACATGGAAATGTCTGCACTGCCATCTGTAAAAACATGGAAATACCTATACAGTCATCTGTATAAACATGGAAATATCTACAATGCCATCTGTATACACATGGAAATATCTACACAGCCATCTGTTTAAACATGTAAATATTTACACTGCTATCTCTATAAACATGGAAATAACTACACCGCCATCTCTATAAACATGAAAATATCTACACTGCCATCTCCATAAACATGGAACTAACTACTCCGCCATCTGTATAAACATGGAAACATCTACACCGCCATCAGTGTGAATAAGGAAATATCTACAATGCCATCTGTATAAAGATATAAATATCTGCACCGCGAGCTGTATAAACATGGAAATATTTACATCGCTATCTGTATAAACGTGGAAATACCAACACCGCTATCGGTATAAACAGGGAAATATCTACAACGCCATCTATATAAACATGGAGATATCTACACCGGAATGTCTATAAACATGGAAATACCTACACCGCTATCTCTATAAACATGGAAATAACTACACCGATATCTGTATAAACATGGAAATATCTACACCGCTATCTGTATAAACATGAAAATATCTAAACCGCTATCTGTATAAACATGGAAATATCTACACCGCTATCTGTATAAACATGGAAATATCTACACCTCTATCTGTATAAACATGGAAATATCTACACCGCCATCTGCATGTCCATGGAAATATCTGCGCCGCCATCTGTATAAACATGGATATATCTACACGGCCATCTGTGTATAGATGGAAATATCAACACCGACATCTGTACACACATGGAAATATCTACACCGCTATCTCTATAAACATGGAAATGTCTGCACTGCCATCTGTAAAAACATGGAAATAACTATACAGTCATCTGTATAAACATGGAAATATCTACAATGCCATCTGTATACACATGGAAATATCTACACAGCCATCTGTTTAAACATGTAAATATCTACACTGCTATCTCTATAAACATGGAAATAACTACACCGTCATCTCTATAAACATGAAAATATCTACACTGCCATCTCCATAAACATGGAACTAACTACTCCGCCATCTGCATAAACATGGAAACAACTACACCGCCATCTGTGTGAATAAGGAAATATCTACAATGCCATCTGTATAAAGATATAAATATCTGCACCGCGAGCTGTATAAACATGGAAATATTTACATCGCTATCTGTATAAACGTGGAAATACCAACACCGCTATCGGTATAAACATGGAAATATCTACAACACCATCTATATAAACATGGAAATATCTACACCGGTATGTCTATAAACATGGAAATACCTACACCGCTATCTCTATAAACATGGAAATAACTACACCGATATCTGTATAAACATGGAAATATCTACACCGCTATCTGTATAAACATGGAAATATCTACACCGCTATCTGTATAAACATGGAAATATCTACACCGCGATCTGTATAAACATGGAAATATCTACAGCGTGATCTGTATAAACATGGAAATATCTTCACCACGATCTGTATAAACATGGAAATGTCTACACTTCTATCTGTATAAACATGGTAATATCTACACCACCATCTATATAAAAATGGAAATATCTACACCGCCATCAGTATAAACATGAAAATATCTACAATGCCATCTATAGAAAGATGGAAATATCTACACCGCAATCTGTGTAAACATGGAAATATCTACACCGATATCTGTAAAAACATGGAAATATCTACACCGCTATCTGTATAAACATGGAAATATCTACACCGCGATCTGTATAAACATGGAAATATCTACACCGCGATCTGTATAAACATGGAAATATCTACAACGCTATCTGTATAAACATGGAAATATCTACACAGCTGTCTCTATAAACATGGAAATATCTACACCGCCATCTGTATAAACATGGAAATAACTACAAAGTCATCTGTATAAACATGGAAATATCTACAAAGCCATCTGTATAAACATGGCAATATCTACACAGCCATCTGTATATACATGGAAATATCTATACCGCTATCTTTATAAACATGGAAATATCTACAACTCTATTTGCATAAACAAGGAAATATCTACACCGTGATCTGTGTAAACATGGAAATATCTACCCTGCCATCTCTATAAACACGGAAATATCTACAACCCTATTTGAATAAACATGGAAATATCCACACCGCTATCTCAATAAACATGGAAAAATCAACACCGCTATCTCTATAAACATGGAAATATCTACACCACCATCTCTATAAACATGGAAATATCTACACCACGATCACTATAAAGATGGAAATATATACACCGCTATCTGTATAAACATGGAAATATCTCCACTGCTATCTCTATAAACATCGAAATATCTACACCGCCATCTGTATAAACATGGAAATACTTACAAAGTTATCTGTATAAACTTGGAAATATCTACACCGCCATCTGTATAAACATGGAAATATCTACACAGCCATGTGTATATACATGGAAATATCTACACCGCAATCTATATAAACATGGAAATAACTACACCGCTATCTGTATAAACATGGAAATATCTACACCGCCATCTACATATCCATGGAAATATCTGCGCCGCCATCTGTATAAACATGGAAATATCTACACGGTCATCTGTGTATAGATGGAAATATCAACACCGCCATCTGCACAAACATGGAAACATCTGCAACGCTATCTGTATAAGCATGGAAATACCTACACCGCGGTCTGTATAAATATGGAAATATCTACACCGCTATCTGTATAAACATGGAAATATCTACACCGCTATATCTATAAACATGGAAATATCTACACCCTGATCTGTATAAACATGGAAATATTTACACCGATATCTGTATAAACATGGAAATTTCTACACCGTTATCTGTATAAATATGGAAATATCTACACCACTATCTCTATAAACATGGAAATATCTACACCACCATCTGTATAAACATGGAAATACCTATACAGTCATCTGTGTAAACATGGAAATAGCTACACCACCATCTGTATAAACATGGAAATATCTACAATGCCATCTGTATAAACATGGAAATAACTACACGGCAATCTGTGTATAGATGGAAACATCAACACCGCCATCTGTACAAACATGGAAATATCTACACTGCTATCTCTATAAACATGGAAATATCTACACTGCGGTTTGTATAAAAATGGAAATATCTACACCGGAATCTGTATAAACATGGAAATATTTACACCACGATCTGTATAAACATGGAAATATCTGCACCGCTATCTGTATAAGCATGGAAATACCTACACCGCGGTCTGTATAAATATGGAAATATCTACACCGCTATCTGTATAAACATGGAAATATCTACACCGCTATATCTATAAACATGGAAATATCTACACCCTGATCTGTATAAACATGGAAATATTTACACCGATATCTGTATAAACATGGAAATTTCTACACCGTTATCTGTATAAATATGGAAATATCTACACCACTATCTCTATAAACATGGAAATATCTACACCACCATCTGTATAAACATGGAAATACCTATACAGTCATCTGTGTAAACATGGAAATATCTACACCACCATCTGTATAAACATGGAAATATCTACAATGCCATCTGTATAAACATGGAAATACCTACACGGCAATCTGTGTATAGATGGAAACATCAACACCGCCATCTGTACAAACATGGAAATATCTACACTGCTATCTCTATAAACATGGAAATATCTACACTGCGGTTTGTATAAAAATGGAAATATCTACACCGGTATCTGTATAAACATGGAAATATTTACACCACGATCTGTATAAACATGGAAATATCTACACCGCTATCTGTATAAACATGGAAATATCTGCACTGATATCTCTATAAACATGTAAATATCTACAAAGCCATCAGTATAAACATGGAAATACCTACACAGTCATGTGTAGGAACATGGAAATATCTACACTACCATCTGTATAAAGTTAGAAATATCTACACAGCCCTCTTTATAAATATGGAAATATCTGCGTAGGCATCTGTATAAACATGGAAATATCTGCACCGCTATCTGTATAAACATGGAAATACCTACACCGCTGTCTCTGTAAACATGGAAATATGTACACCGCTATGTGTATAAAGAGGAAATATCTCCACTGCTGTCTGTATAAACATGGAAAAATCTTCACCGTTATCTGTATAAACATGGAAATATCTAAAGCGCCATCTCTATAAACATTGAAATATCTACACTGCCATCTGTAAAAACATGGAAATATCTACACAGTCATCTGAATAAACATGGAAATATCTACACCACCATCTGTATAAACTTGGAAATAGCTACAATACCATCTGTATACACATGGAAATATCTACACAGACATCTGTATAAATATGGAAATATCTACACCGTCAGCTGTATAAACATGGAAATATCTACACTGCCATCTGTAGAAAAATGGAAATATCTACACCGCTATCTCTATAAATACGGAAATAATTACACCGCCAACTCTATAAACAAGAAAATATCTACACTGCCATCTCCATAAAGATGGAAGTATCTACTCTGCCATGTGTATAAACACGGAAATATCTACACCACCATCTGTGTAAACATGGAAATATCTACACCGCTATCTGTATAAACATGGAAATATCTACACCGCTATCTCTATTAACATGGAAATATCTACACCGCCATCTGCATGTCCATGGAAATAACTACGCCGCCATCTGTATAAACATGGAAATATCTACAAGGCCATCTGTGCATAGATGGAAATATCAACACCGCCATCTGTACACACATGGAAATATCTACACTGCTATCTCTATAAACATGGAAATGTCAACACCGCAATCTGTACACACATGGAAATATCTACACCGCTATCTCCATAAACATGGAAATATCTGCATTGCCATCTGTAAAAACATGGAAATACCTATACAGTCATCTGTATAAACATGGAAATATCTACAATGCCATCTATATACACATGGAAATATCTACACAGCCATCTGTATAAACATGGTAATATCTACACTGCTATCTCTATATACATGGAAATAACTACACCGCCATCTCTATAAACATGAAAATATCTACACTGCCATCTCCGTAAATATAGAACTAACTACTCCGCCATCTGTATAAACATGGAAACATCTACACCGCCATCTGTGTGAATAAGGAAATATCTACAATGCCATCTGTACAAAGATATAAATATCTGCACCGCGAGCTGTATAAACATGGAAATATTTTCATCGCTATCAGTATAAACGTGGAAATACCAACACCGCTATCGGTATAAACATGGAAATATCTACAACGCCATCTATATAAACATGGAAATATCTACACTGCTATGTCTATAAACATGGAAATACCTACACCGCTATTTCTATAAACATAGAAATATCTACACCGCTATCTGTATAAACATGGAAATATCTACACCGCTATCTGTATAAACATGGAAATATATACACTGCGATCTGTATAAACATGGAAATATCTACACCGCGATCTGTATAAACATGGAAATATCTTCACCACGATCTGTATAAACATGGAAATATCTACACCGCTATCTGTATAAACATGGTAATATCTACACCACCATCTATATAAACAATGAAATGTCTACACCCCCATCTGTATGAACATGAAAATATCTACAATGCCATCTGTAGAAAGATGGAAATATCTACACCGCAATCTGTGTAAACATGGAAATATCTACACCGATATCTGTAAAAACATGGAAATATCTACACCACTAACTGTATAAACATGGAAATATCTACACCGCGATCTGTATAAACATGGAAATATCTACACCGCGATCTGTATAAACATGGAAATATCTACACCGCGATCTGTATAAACATGGAAATATCTACACCGCTATCTGTATAAACATGGAAATATCTACAGAGCTGTCTCTATAAACATGGAAATATCTACACTGCCATCTCCATAAAGATGGAAGTATCTACTCCGCCATGTGTATAAACACGGAAATATCTACACCACCATCTGTGTAAACATGGAAATATCTACACCGCTATCTGTATAAACATGGAAATATCTACACCGCTATCTGTATAAACATGGAAATATCTACACCGCCATCTGCATGTCCATGGAAATATGTGCACCGCCATCTGCATAAACATGGATATATCTACAAGGCCATCTGTGAATAGATGGAAATATCAACACCACCATCTGTACACACATGGAAATATCAACACCGCTATCTCTATAAACATGGAAATGTCTGCACTGCCATCTGTGAAAACATGGAAATACGTATACAGTCATCTGTATAAACATGGAAATATCTACAATGCCATCTGTATACACATGGAAATATCTACACAGCCATCTGTTTAAACATGTAAATATCTACACTGCTATCTCTATAAACATGGAAATAACTACGCCGCCATCTCTATAAACATGAAAATATCTACACTGCAATCTCCATAAACATGGAACTAACTACTCCGCCATCTGTATAAACATGGAAACATCTACACCGCTATCTGTGTGAATAAGGAAATATCTACAATGCCATCTGTATAAAGATATAAATATCTGCACCGCGAGCTGTATAAACATGGAAATATTTACATCGCTATCTGTATAAACTTGAAAATACCAACACCGCTATCGGTATAAACATGGAAATATCTACAACACCATCTATATAAACATGGAAATATCTACACTGGTATGTCTATAAACATGGAAATACCTACACCGCTATCTCTATAAACATGGAAATAACTACACCGATATCTGTATAAACATGGAAATATCTACACCGCTATCTGTATAAACATGGAAATATCTACACTGCTATCTGTGTAAACTTGGAAATACCTTCACTGATATCTGTGTAAATTTGGCAATACCTACACCGCAATCTGTGCAAAGATGGAAATACCTACACCGCTATTTCTGTAAACATGGAAATATCTACACCGATATCTGTATAAACATGGAAATATCTACACTGCCATCTGTAAAAACATGGAAATATCTACACAGTCATCTGAATAAACATGGAAATATCTACACCACCATCTGTATAAACTTGGAAATAGCTACAATACCATCTGTATACACATGGAAATATCTACACAGACATCTGTATAAATATGGAAATATCTACACCGTCAGCTGTATAAACATGGAAATATCTACACTGCCATCTGTAGAAAAATGGAAATATCTACACCGCTATCTCTATAAATATGGAAATAACTACACTGCCAACTCTATAAACAAGAAAATATCTACACTGCCATCTCCATAAAGATGGAAGTATCTACTCTGCCATGTGTATAAACACGGAAATATCTACACCACCATCTGTGTAAACATGGAAATATCTACACCGCTATCTGTATAAACATGGAAATATCTACACCGCTATCTCTATAAACATGGAAATATCTACACCGCCATCTGCATGTCCATGGAAATACCTACGCCGCCATCTGTATAAACATGGAAATATCTACACCGCCATCTGTGCATAGATGGAAATATCAACACCGCCATCTGTACACACATGGAAATATCTACACTGCTATCTCTATAAACATGGAAATGTCAACACCGCAATCTGTACACACATGGAAATATCTACACCGCTATCTCCATAAACATGGAAATATCTGCACTGCCATCTGTAAAAACATGGAAATACCTATACAGTAATCTGTATAAACATGGAAATATCTACAATGCCATCTGTATACACATGGAAATATCTACACAGCCATCTGTATAAACATGTTAATATCTACACTGCTATCTCTATATACATGGAAATAACTACACCGCCATCTCTATAAACATGAAAATATCTACACTGCCATCTCCGTAAATATGGAACTAACTACTCCGCCATCTGTATAAACATGGAAACATCTACACCGCCATCTGTGTGAATAAGGAAATATCTACAATGCCATCTGTACAAAGATATAAATATCTGCACCGCGAGCTGTATAAACATGGAAATATTTTCATAGCTATCAGTATAAACGTGGAAATACCAACACCGCTATCGGTATAAACATGGAAATATCTACAACGCCATCTATATAAACATGGAAATATCTACACCGCTATGTCTATAAACATGGAAATACCTACACCGATATCTGTAAAAACATGGAAATATCTACACCGCTAACTGTATAAACATGGAAATATCTACACCGCGATCTGTATAAACATGGAAATATCTACACCGCGATCTGTATAAACATGGAAATATCTACACCGCGATCTGTATAAACATGGAAATATCTAAACCGCTATCTGTATAAACATGGAAATATCTACAGAGCTGTCTCTATAAACATGGAAATATCTACACTGCCATCTCCATAAAGATGGAAGTATCTACTCCGCCATGTGTATAAACACGGAAATATCTACACCACCATCTGTGTAAACATGGAAATATCTACACCGCGATCTGTATAAACATGGAAATATCTACACCGCTATCTGTATAAACATGGAAATATCTACACAGCTGTCTCTATAAACATGGAAATATCTACCCCGCCATCTGTATAAACATGGAAATAACTACAAAGTCATCTGTATAAACATGGAAATATGTACAAAGCCATCTGTATAAACATGGCAATATCTACACAGACATCTGTATATACATGGAAATATCTATACCGCTATCTTTATAAACATGGAAATATCTACAACTCTATTTGCATAAACCAGGAAATATCTACACCGCTATCTGTATAAACATGGAAATATCTACACCGCTATCTGTATAAACATGGAAATATCTACACCGCCATCTGCATGTCCATGGAAATATCTGCGCTGCCATCTGTATAAACATGGATATATCTACACGGCCATCTGTGTATTGATGGAAATATCAACACCGCCATCTGTACACACATGGAATTATCTACACCGCTATCTCTATAAACATGGAAATGTCCGCACTGCCATCTGTAAAAACATGGAAATACCTATACAGTCATCTGTATAAACATGGAAATATCTACAATGCCATCTGTATACACATGGAAATATCTACACAGCCATCTGTTTAAACATGTAAATATCTACACTGCTATTTCTATAAACATGGAAATAACTACACCGCCATCTCTATAAACATGAAAATATCTACACTGCCATCTCCATAAACATGGAACTAACTACTCCGCCATCTGTATAAACATGGAAACAACTACACCGCCATCTGTGTGAATAAGGAAATATCTACAATGCCATCTGTATAAAGATATAAATATCTGCACCACGAGCTGTATAAACATGGAAATATTTACATCGCTATCTGTATAAACGTGGAAATACCAACACTGCTATCGGTATAAACATGGAAATATCTACAACACCATCTATATAAACATGGAAATATCTACACCGGTATGTCTATAAACATGGAAATACCTACACTGCTATCTCTATAAACATGGAAATAACTACACCGATATCTGTATAAACATGGAAATATCTACACCGCTATCTGTATAAACATGGAAATATCTACACCGCTATCTGTATAAACATGGAAATATCTACACCGCGATCTGTATAAACATCGAAATATCTACACCACGATCTGTATAAACATGGAAATATCTTCACCACGATCTGTATAAACATGGAAATATCAACACTTCTATCTGTATAAACATGGTAATATCTACACCACCATCTATATAAAAATGGAAATATCTACACCGCCATCAGTATAAACATGAAAATATCTACAATGCCATCTATAGAAAGATGGAAATATCTACACCGCAATCTGTGTAAACATGGAAATATCTACACCGATATCTGTAAAAACATGGAAATATCTACACCGCTGTCTGTATAAACATGGAAATATCTACACCGCGATCTGTATAAACATGGAAATATCTACACCGCTATCTGTATAAACATGGAAATATCTACACAGCTGTCTCTATAAATATGGAAATATCTACACCGCCATCTGTATAAACATGGAAATAACAACAAAGTCATCTGTATAAACATGGAAATATCTACAAAGCCATCTGTATAAACATGGCAGTATCTACACAGCCATCTGTATATACATGGAAATATCTATACCGCTATCTTTATAAACATGGAAATATCTACAACTCTATTTGCATAAACAAGGAAATATCTACACCGTGATCTGTGTAAACATGGAAATATCTACCGTGCCATCTCTATAAACACGGAAATATCTACAACCCTATTTGAATAAACATGGAAATATCCACACCGCTATCTCAATAAACATGGAAAAATCAACACCGCTATCTCTATAAACATGGAAATATCTACACCACCATCTCTATAAACATGGAAATATCTACACCACGATCACTATAAAGATGGAAATATCTACACCGCTATCTGTATAAACATGGAAATATCTAAACTGCTATCTGTATAAACATCGAAATATCTACACCGCCATCTGTATAAACATGGAAATACTTACCAAGTTATCTGTATAAAGTTGGGAATATCTACACCGCCATCTGTATAAACATGGAAATATCTACACAGCCATGGGTATAAACATGGAAATTTCTACACCGTTATCTGTATAAATATGGAAATATCTACACCACTATCTCTATAAACATGGAAATATCTACACCACCATCTGTATAAACATGGAAATACCTATACAGTCATCTGTGTAAATATGGAAATATCTACACCACCATCTGTATAAACATGGAAATATCTACAATGCCATCTGTATAAACATGGAAATACCTACACGGCAATCTGTTTATAGATGGAAACAACAACACCGCCATCTGTACAAACATGGAAATGTCTACACTGCTATCTCTATAAACATGGAAATATCTACACTGCGGTTTGTATAAAAATGGAAATGTCTACACCGGTATCTGTATAAACATGGAAATATTTACACCACGATCTGTATAAACATGTAAATATCTACACCGCTATCTGTATAAACATGGAAATATCTGCACTGATATCTCTATAAACATGTAAATATCTACAAAGCCATCAGTATAAACATGGAAATACCTACACAGTCATGTGTAGGAACATGGAAATATCTACACTACCATCTGTATAAAGTTAGAAATATCTACACAGCCCTCTTTATAAATATGGAAATATCTGTGTAGGCATCTGTATAAACATGGAAATATCTGCACCGCTATCTGTATAAACATGGAAATACCTACACCGCTGTCTCTGTAAACATGGAAATATGTACACCGCTATGTGTATAAACAGGAAATATCTCCACTGCTGTCTGTATAAACATGGAAAAACCTCCACCGTTATCTGTATAAACATGGAAATATCTACAGCGCCATCTCTATAAACATTGAAATATCTACACTGCCATCTGGAAAAACATGGAAATATCTACACAGTCATCTGAATAAACATGGAAATATCTACACCACCATCTGTATAAACTTGGAATTAGCTACAATACCATCTGTATACACATGGAAATATCTACACAGACATCTGTATAAATATGGAAATATCTACACCGCCGGCTGTATAAACATGGAAATATCTACACTGCCATCTGTAGAAAAATGGAAATATCTACACCGCTATCTCTATAAATATGGAAATAACTACACCGCCAACTCTATAAACAAGAAAATATCTACACTGCCATCTCCATAAAGATGGAAGTATCTACTCCGCCATGTGTATAAATACGGAAATATCTACACCACCATCTGTGTAAACATGGAAATATCTACACCGCTATCTGTATAAACATGGAAATATCTACACCGCTATCTCTATAAACATGGAAATATCTACACCGCCATCTGCATGTCCATGGAAATATCTACGCCGCCATCTGTATAAACATGGAAATATCTACAAGGCCATCTGTGCATAGATGGAAATATCAACACCGCCATCTGTGCACACATGGAAATATCTACACTGCTATCTCTATAAACATGGAAATGTCAACACTGCCATCTGTACACACATGGAAATATCTACACCGCTATCTCTATAAACATGGAAATATCTGCACTGCCATCTGTAAAAACATGGAAATACCTATACAGTCATCTGTATAAACATGGAAATATCTACAATGCCATCTGTATACACGTGGAAATATCTACACAGCCATCTGTATAAACATGTTAATATCTACACTGCTATCTCTATATACATGGAAATAACTACACCGCCATCTTTATAAACATGAAAATATCTACACTGCCATCTCCGTAAATATGGAACTAACTACTTCGCCATCTGTATAAACATGGAAACATCTACACCGCCATCTGTGTGAATAAGGAAATATCTACAATGCCATCTGTACAAAGATATAAATATCTGCACCGCGAGCTGTATAAACATGGAAATATTTTCATCGCTATCAGTATAAACGTGGAAATACCAACACCGCTATCGGTATAAACATGGAAATATCTACAACGCCATCTATATAAACATGGAAATATCTACACCGCTATGTCTATAAACATGGAAATACCTACACCGCTATCTCTATAAACATGGAAATATCTACACCGCTATCTGTATAAACATGGAAATATCTACACCGCTATCTGTATAAACATGGAAATATCTACACCGCGATCTGTATAAACATGGAAATATCTACACCGCGATCTGTATAAACATGGAAATATGTTCACCACGATCTGTATAAACATGGAAATATCTACACCGCTATCTGTATAAACATGGTAATATCTACACCACCATCTATATAAACAATGAAATGTCTACACCCCCATCTGTATGAACATGAAAATATCTACAATGCCATCTGTAGAAAGATGGAAATATCTACACCGCAATTTGTGTAAACATGGAAATATCTACACCGATATCTGTAAAAACATGGAAATATCTACACCGCTAACTGTATAAACATGGAAATATCTACACCACGATCTGTATAAAAATGGAAATATCTACACCGCGATCTCTATAAACATGGAAATATCTACACCGCATTCTGTATAAACATGGAAATATCTACACCGCTATCTGTATAAACATGGAAATATCTACAGAGCTGTCTCTATAAACATGGAAATATCTACACTGCCATCTCCATAAAGATGGAAGTATCTACTCCGCCATGTGTATAAACACGGAAATATCTACACCACCATCTGTGTAAACATGGAAATATCTACACCGCTATCTGTATAAACATGGAAATATCTACACCGCTATCTCTATAAACATGGAAATACCTATACCGCAGTCTCTATAAAAATGGAAATATCTCCACCGCTATCTGTATAAACATGAAAATATCAACACCGCATTCTGTATAAACATGGAAATATCTACAACGCTATGTGTGTAAACATGGAAATTTCTACACAGCTATCTGTGTAAACTTGGAAATATCTACACAAGTATCTGCGTAAACATGGAAATATCCACACGGCAATCTGTGCAAAGATGGAAATAACTACACCACTATCTCTGTAAACATGGAAATATCTACAACGCTACCTGTATAAACATGGAAATATCTACACCGCTGTCTGTATAAACAAGGAAATATCTACACCGCCATCTGTGGAAACATGGAAATATCTACACCGCTATCTGTATAAACATGGAAATACCTACACCGCTATGTGTATAAATATGGAAATATCTACATCGCTATCTCTATAAACATGGAAATACCTACACCACTTTCTCTATAAACATTGAAATATCTACACTGAAATCTCTATATACATGGAAATATCTACACTGCCATCTCTATAAACATGAAAATATCTACACCGCCATCTTCAGAAACATGGATGTATCTACACCGCCATCTGTATAAACTTGGAAATATCTACACCACTATCTGTATAAACATGGAAATATCTTCACTTCTATCTGTATAATCATGGAAATATCTACACCGCCATCTGTATAAAGATGGAAATATCTACAACGCAATCTGTATAAATATGGAAGTATCTACACCGCTATCTCTATAGACATGGAAATATCTACACTGCTATGTGTATAAACATGGAAATATCTCCACTCCCATCTGTATAAAGATGGAAATATATATACCGCTATCTCTATACACATGGAAATATCTAGACCGCTATCTGTATAAACATGGAAATATGTTCATCGCTATCTGTATAAACGGGGAAATATCTCCACGGCTATCTGTGTAAACATGGAAATATCTACACCGCTATCTGTATATACATGGAAATATCTACACCGCTATCTGTATAAACAAGGAAATATCTACACCGCGATCTTTAGAAACATGGAAATATCTACACCGCCATCTGTATAAACATGGAAATACCTACACCGCTACCTGTATAAATATGGAAATGTCTACACCGCTATCTCTATAAACATGGAAATACCTACACCACTTGCACTATAAACATGGAAATATCTACACCGCAATCTCTGTAAACATGGAAATATCTACACCGCCATCTATGTAAACATGAAAATATCTACACTGCCATATTCAGAAACATGGCTGAATCTACACCGCCATCTGTATAAACATGGAAACAACTACACCGCCATCAGTGTGAATAAGGAAATATCTACAATTCCCTCTTTATAAAGATATAAATATCTGCAACGCGAGCTGTATAAACATGCAAATATCTACATCGCTATCTGCATAAACGTGGAAATACCAACACCGTTATCGGTATAAACATGGAAATATCTACAACGCCATCTATATAAACATGGAAATATCTACACCGCTATGTCAATAAACATGGAAATACCTACACCACTATCTCTATAAACATGGAAATATCTACACCGCTATCTGTATAAACATGGAAATATCTACACCGCTATCTGTATAAACATGGAAATATCTACAATGCCAACTGTAGAAAGATGGAAATATCTACACCGCAATCGGTGTAAACATGGAAATATCTACACCGATATCTGTAAAAACATGGAAATATCAACACCGCTATCTGTATAAACATGGAAATATCTACACCGCGATCTGTATAAACATGGAAATATCTACACCGCGATCTGTATAAACATGGAAATATCTACACTGCTCTCTGTATAAACATGGAAATATCTACACCGGTATCTGCATAAACATGGAAATATCTACACAGCTATCTCTATAAACATGGAAATATCTACACCGCCATCTGTATAAACATGGAAATACCTACAAAGTCATCTGTATAAACATGGAAATATCTACAAAGCCATCTGTATAAATATGGAAATATCTACACAGCCATCTGTATATACATGGAAATACCTACACCGCTATCTGTATAAACATGGAAATAACTACACCGCTATTTGTATAAACAAGGAAATATCTCCACAGTGATCTGTATAAACATGGAATGATTTACACCGCTATCTGTATAAACATGGAAATTTCTACACCGTTATCTGTATAAATTTGGAAATATCTACACCGCAATCTCTATAAATATGGAAATATCTACACCGCCATCTGTATAAACATGGAAATACTTATACAGTCATCTGTGTAAACATGGAAATATCTACACCACCATCTGTAGAAACATGGAAATATCTGCAATGCCATCTGTATACACATGGAAATACCAACACGGCAATCTGTGTATAGATGGAAACATCAACACCGCCATCTGTACAAACTTGGAAATATCTACACTGCTATCTCTATAAACGTGGAAATATCTACACTGCGGTCTGTATAAACATGGAAATATCTACACCGGTATCTGTATAAACATGGAAATATCTACACCACGATCTGTATAAACATGGAAATATATACTCCGCTATCTGTATAATCATGGAAATATATGCACCGCTATCTCTATAGACATGGAAATAGCTACAAAGCCATCTGTATAAACATGGAAATACCTACACAGACATGTGTAGGAACATGGAAATAACTACACTGCCATCTGTATAAACAAAGAAATATCTACACAGCCCTCTGTATAAATATGGAGATATCTGCATAGGCATCTGTATAAACATGGAAATATCTGCACCTCTATCTGTATAAACATGGAAATACCTACACCGCTGTGTCTATAAACATGGAAATATGTACACCGATATGTGTATAAACAGGGAAATATCTCCACTGCTGTCTGTATAAACTTGCAAATATCTACAGCGCCATCTCTATAAACATTGAAATATCTACACTGCCATCTGTAATAACATGGAAATATCAACACAGTCATCTGAATAAACATGGAAATATCTACAGCACCATCTGTATAAACATGGAAATAACTACAATACCATCTGTATACACATGGAAATATCTACACAGACATCTGTATAAATATGGAAATATCTACACTGCCATCTGTATACACATGGAAATATCTACACAGCCATCTGTATAAACATGTAAATATCTACAATGCCATCTCCACAAACATGGAACTAACTACTCCGCCATCTGTGTAAACATGGAAATATCTACACCGCCATCAGTGTGAATAAGGAAATATCTACAATGCCATCTGTATAAAGATATAAATACCTGCACCGCGAGCTGTACAAACATGGAAATATCTACGTCGCTCTCTGCAGAAACGTGGAAATACCAACAACGCTATCGGTATAAACATGGAAATATCTACAACGCCATCTATATAAACATGGAAATATCAACACCGCTATGTCTATAAACATGGAAATACCTACACCGCTATCTCTATAAACATGGAAATGCCTAGAGCGCTATCTCTATAAACATGGAAATGTCTACAGCGCTATCTGTATAAACATGGAAATATCTTCAACGCTATCTGTATAAACATGGAAATATCTACACCGCGATCTGTATAAACTTGGAAATATCTACACCGCGATCTGTATAAACATGGAAATATCTTCACCGAGATCTGTATAAACGTGGAAATATCTACACCGCTATCTGTATAAACATGGTAATATCTACACCACCATCTATATAAACATGGAAATATCTACACCGCCCTCTGTATAAACATGGAAATATCTACACTGCTCTCTGTATAAACATGGAAATATCTACACCACTATCTGTATAAACATGTAAATATCTACACAGCTATCTCTATAAACATGGAAATATCTACACCGCCATCTGTATAAACATGGAAATACCTACAAAGTCATCTGTATAAACATGGAAATATCTACAAAGCCATCTGTATAAACATGGAAATATCTACACCGCCATCTGTATAAACATGGAAATACCTACAAAGTCATCTGTATAAACATGGAAATATCTACAAAGCCATCTGTATAAACATGGAAATATCTACACAGCCATCTGTATATACATGGAAATACCTACACAGCTATCTGTATAAACATGGAAATAACTTCACCGCTATTTGTATAAACAAGGAAATATCTACACAGTGATCTGTATAAACATGGAATTATTTACACCGCTATCTGTATAAACATGGAAGTTTCTACACCATTATCTGTATAAATATGGAAATATCTACACCGCTATCTCTATAAATATGGAAATATCTACACCGCCATCTGTATAAACATGGAAATACTTATACAGTCATCTGTGTAAACATGGAAATATCTACACCACCATCTGTATAAACATGGAAATATCTGCAATGCCATCTGTATACACATGGAAATACCAACACGGCAATCTGTGTATAGATGGAAAGAACAACACCGCCATCTGTATAAACATGGAAATATCTACACCACGATCTGTATAAACATGGAAATATATACACCGCTATCTGTATAATCATGGAAATATCTGCACCGCTATCTCTATAGACACGCAAATAGCTACAAAGCCATCTGTATATACATGGAAATACCTACACAGTCATGTGTAGGAACATGGAAATAAGTACACTGCCATCTGTATAAACAAAGAAATATCTACACAACCCTCTGCATAAATATGGAGATATCTACATAGGCATCTGTATAAACATGGAAATATCTGCACCGCTCTCTGTATAAACATGGAAATACCTACACCGCTGTCTCTATAAACATGGAAATATGTACACCGCTATGTGTATAAACATGGAAATATCTCCACTGCTGTCTGTATAAACATGGAAATATCTTCAACGAGATCTGTATAAACATGGAAATATCTACACCGCTATCTGTATAAACATGGTAATATCTACACCACCATCTATATAAACATGGAAATATCTACACCGCCCTCTGTATAAACATGGAAATATCTACAATGCCAACTGTAGAAAGATGGAAATATCTACACCGCAATCTGAGTAAACATGGAAATATCTACACCGATATTTGTAAAAACATGGAAATATCAACACCGCTATCTGTATAAACATGGAAATATCTACACCGCGATCTGTATAAACATGGAAATATCTACACCGCTATCTGTATAAACAGGGAAATATCTACAACGCGACTGTATAAACATGGAAATATCTACACCGCTATCTGTATAAACATGGAAATATCTACACCGCCAACTGTATAAACATGGAAATACCTACAAAGTCATCTGTATAAACATGGAAATATCTTCATAGCCATCTGTATAAACATGGAAATATCTACACAGCCATCTGTATATACATGGAAATATCTACACTGCTATCTGTATAAACATGGAAATAACTACACCGCTATTTGTATAAACAAGGAAATATCTACACCGTGATCTGTATAAACATGGAAATATCTACACAGCCATCTCTATAAACACGGAAATATCTACACCCATATCTGTATAAATATGGAAATATCCACACCGCTATCTGTATAAACATGGAAAAATCAACACCGCTATCTCTATGAACATGGAAATATCTACACCACCATCTCTATAAACATGGAAATATCAACACGACGATCAGTATAAACATGGAAATATCTACACCGCTATCTGTATAAACATGGAAATATCTCCACTGCTATCTCTGTAAACATCGAAATATCTACACCGCCATCAGTATAAACATGGAAATACTTACAAAGTTATCTGTATAAACATGGAAATATCTACACCGCCATCTGTATAAACATGGAAATATCTACACAGCCGTGTGTATATACATGGAAATATCTACACCGCTATCTATATAAACATGGAAATAACTACACCGTTATCTGAATAAAGATGGAAATAACTACACCGCCATCTACATATCCATGGAAATATCTGCACCGCCATCTGTATAAACATGGAAATAACTACACGGTCATCTGTGTATAGATGGAAATATCAACACCGCCATCTTTACAAACATGGAAATATCTGCACCGCAATCTGTATAAACATGGAAATATCTACACCGCGGTCTGTATAAACATGGAAATATCTAAATGGCTATCTGTATAAACATGGAAATATCTACACCACTATCTCTATAAACATGGAAATATCTACACCGTGATCTGTATTAACATGGAAATATTTACACCGCTATCTGTATAAACATGGAAATATCTACACCGTTAACAGTATAAACATGGAAATACCTACAACGCCATCTGTAGAAACATGGAAATATCTACACCACCATCTGTATAAACATGGAAATATCTACAATGCCATCTGTATACACAAGGAAATACCTACACGGCAATCTGTGTATAGATGGAAACATCAACACCGCCATCTGTACACACATGGAAATATCTACTCCGCTATCTGTATAAACATGGAAATATCTACACTGCGGTCTGTATAAACATGGAAATATCTACACCGGTATCTGTACAAACATGGAAATATCTACACCACGATCTGTATAAAAAATGGAAATATTAACACCGCTATCTGTATAAACATGGAAATATCTACACCGCTATCTCTATAAACAAGGAAATAACTGCAAAGCCATCTGTATAAACATGGAAATAACTACACAGCCATGTGTAGGAACATGGAAACATCTGCACTGCCATCTGTATAAACGTGTAAATATCTACACAGCCCCCTGTATAAATATGGAAATATCTGCATAGGCATCTGTATAAACATGGTAATATCCGCACCGCTATCTGTATAAACATGGAAATACCTACACCGCTCTCTCTATAAACATGGAAATATGTACACCGCTATGTGTATAAACATGGTAATATCTCCACTGCTGTCTGTATAAACATGGAAATATCTCCACCTTTATCTGTATAAACCTGGAAATATCTACAGCGCCATCTCTATAAACATTGAAATATCTACACTGCCATCTGTAAAAACATGGAAATATCTACACAGTCATCCGAATAAACATGGAAATATCTACACCACCATCTGTATAAACATTGAAATACCAACAATACCATCTGTATACACATGGAAATATCTACACAGACATCTGTATAAATATAGAAATATCTACACCGCCATCTGTATAAACATGGAAATATCTACACCGCGATCAGTATAAACATGGAAATATCTACACCGCTATCTGCATAAACATGGAAATATCTCCACTGCTATCTCTATAAACATCGAAATATCTACACCGCCATCTGTATAAACATGGAAATACTTACAAAGTTATCTGTATAAACATGGAAATATCTACACCGCCATCTGTATAAACATGGAAATATCTACACCGACATCTGTATTAACATGGAAATATCTACACAGTCATCTGTATAAACCTGGAAATATCTACATTGTCATCTATATAAACATGGAAATATCTACAGAGAACTCTGTATATTCATGGAAATATCTGCACAGCCATCTGTATAAATATGGAAATATCTACACCACTATCTGTATAAACATGGAAATATCTACACCGCTATGTGTATTAACGTGGAAATATCTCCATTGCTATCTGTATAAACATGGACATATCTCCACCGCAATCTGTAGAAACACGCAAATATCTACCCCGCTATCTCTATAAACATGGAAATAACTACACCGCTATCTCTATAAACATGGAAATATCTACACCGCTATCTCCATCAACATGGATATATATACACCGCCATCTCTTTAAACATGGAGATATCTAGAACGCCATCTACATAAACAAGGAAATATCTACACTGCCATCTATATAAACATGGAAATATCTACACCGCCATCTCTATAAACATGGAAATATCTACACTGCCATTTGTAGAAAGATGGAAATATCTACACCGCCGTCTGTTTAAACATGGAAATATCTACACCACTATCTGTATAAGTATGAAATATCTAAACCGCTATCTCTATAAAAATGGAAATATCTACACTGCTATCTGTATAAACACGGAAATATCCTCACTGCTATCTCTATGAAGATGGATATATCTACACCGCTATCTAAATAAACATGGAAATATCTACACTGCCATCTCTATAAACATGGAATTATCTACAGCGCCATCTGTATAAACATGGAAATATCTACACCGCTGTCTGTATAAACATGGAAATATCTACACCGCTATCTGTATAAACATGGAAATATCTACACCGCGACCTGTATAAACATGGAAATGTCTTCACCACGATCTGTATAAACATGGAAATATCTACACTGCTATCTGTAAAAACATGGTAATACCTACACCGCCATGTATATAAACTTGGAAATATCTACACCGCCATCTGTATAAACATGGTAATATCTACAATGCCATCTGTAGAAAGATGGAAATATCTACACCGCAATCTGTGTAAACATGGAGATATCTACACCGCCAGCTGTATTAACATGGAAATATCTACAATGCTAGTTGTATAAACATGGAAATACCAACACCGCTATCTGTATAAACATGGAAATACATACACCGCCATCTGTATAATCATGGAAATATCTACACAACTATCTCTATAAACATGGAAATACCTACACCGCCATCTCTATACACATAGAAATATCTACACCGCTATCTCTATAAACATAGAAATATCTACACCGCCATCTCTATAAACATGGAAATATCTACACTGCCATCTGCATGAACATGGAAATATCTACATCGCTATCTGTTTAAACATGGAAATATCTACACTGTCATCTGTATAAACATGGAAATATCTAAACTGCCATCTGTGGAAAGATGGAAATATCTACACCACGATCTGTATAAGTATGAAAATATCTACACCGCTATCTGTGTAAAGATGGAAATACATACACCGCAATCTGTGCAAAGATGGAAATATCTACACCGCTATCTCTGTAAACATGGAAGTATCTACACCACTATCTGTACAAACATGGAAATATCTACATCGCTATCTGTATAAACATGGATATATCTACACCGTTATCTGTATAAACATGGAAATATCTACACCGCTATCTGTATAAATATGGAAATATCTGCACCGCCATTTGTGAAAACATACAAATATCTACAGAGTCATCTGTATACACATCGAAATATCTACACAGCCATCTGTATAAACATGGATGTATCTACACAACTATCTGTATAAACAAGGAAATACCTACAGCGCTATCTCCATAAACATGGAAATATCAACACCACAATCTCTACAAACATGAAAATATCTACACCGCCATCTCCATGAACATGGAACTAGCTTCACCGCCATCTGTATAAACATGGAAATATCTACACCACTATCTGTATAAAGATGGAAATATCTACACCGCTATCTCTATAAACATGGAAATATCTACACCGCTATCTGTATAAACATGGAAATATCTACATCGCTATCTGTATAAACAGGGAAATATCTACACTGCTATCTGTATAAACATGGAAATATCTACACTGCTATCTGTATAAACATGGAAATATCTACACCGCTATCTCTATAAACATGGAAATATCAACACCACAATCTCTACAAACATGGAAACATCTACACCGCCATCTATATAAACATGAAAATATCTACACCGCCATCTCCAAAAACATGGAACTGTCTACACCGCCATCTGTATAAACATGGAAATTCTACACCGCTATCTGTATAAAGATGGAAATAACAACACCGCTATCTCTATAAACATGGAAATATCTACACAGCCATCTGTATAAACATGGAAATATCTACACTGCTATCTCTATAAACATGGAAATATCTACACCGCTATCTGTATAAACATGGAAATATCTACATCGCTATCTGTATAAACAGGGAAATATCTACACTGCTATCTGTATAAACATGGAAATATCTACACTGCTATCTGTATAAACATGGAAATATCTACACCGCTATCCGTATAAACATGGAAATAACTACAACGCTATCTGTGTAAACATGGAAATATCTACACAGCTATCTGTGTAAACTTGGAAATATCTACACAGGTATCTGTGTAAAAATGGAAATATCTACACGGCAATCTGTGCAAAGAGGGAAATATCTACACCGCTATCTCTGAAAACATGGAAATATCTACACCGCTATCTGTATAAACATGGAAATATATACACCGCTATCGGTATAAACAAGGAAATATCTACACCGCCATCTGTAGAAACATGGAAATATCTTCACCGCGATCTGTATAAACATGGAAATACCTACACCGCTATCTGTAGAAATGTGGAAATATCTACACCGCTATCTCTATAAACATGGAAATACCAACACCGCTTTCTCTATAAACATGGAAATATCTACATCGCAATCTCTATAAACATGGAAAAATCTTCACTGCCATCTGTATAAAGATGGAAATATCTGCACTGCGAGTTGTATAAACATGGAAATATCTACACCGCTATCTCTAAACATGGAAATACCTACAACGCCATCTCTATAAATATGGAAATATCTACACCGCTATCTGTATAAACATGAAAATACCTAAACCGCTATCTGTATAAACCTGGAAAGATCTACACCGCTATCTGTATAAATATGGAAATATCTACAACGCTATCTCTCTAAACATGGAAATGTCTACACCGCTATCTGTATAAACATGGAAATATCTACATCGTTATCTCTATAAACATGAAAATATCTACACTGACATCTGTATAAACATGGAAATAACTTCACAGTCATCTGTATAAACATGGAAATATCTACACCACCGTCTGTATAAACATGGAAATATCTACATGGAAAGCTGTATAAACATGGAAATATCTAGACAGTCATCTCAATAAACATGGAAATATCTATACCGCTATCTGTATAAACATGGAAATACCCACACCGCTATCTGTATAAACATGGAAATAGCCACACCGCTATCTGCATAAACATGGAAATATCTGCACCGCTATCTTTATAAACATTTAAATATCTGCAACTCTATCTGTGTAAACATAGAAATATCTACACGGCTATTTGTGTATACATGGAAATATCTGCACCGCTATCTGTATAAAGATGGAAATATCTACACCACTATCTTTAAAACGTGGAAATATCTACACCACTCTCTGTATAAACCTGGAAATATCTACACCGATATCTGTATAAACAAGGAAATACTTACACCACCATCTCTATAAACATGGAAATATTTACACAGCTATCTCTATAAATTTAGAAATAAGTAGACCGCCATCTCTATAAACATGGAAATATCTACAACTCTATGTGCATAAACATGGAAATACCTACACAGAAGTCTGTATAAACATGGAAATATCTACACCGCCATCTCTATAAACATGAAAATAACTACACCGCCATCTTCAGAAACATGGATGTTTCTACACCGCCATCTGTATAAACATGGAAATATCTACACCACTATCTGTATAAACATGGAAATATCTTCACTGCCATCTGTATAAACATGGAAATATCTACACCGCCATCTGTGTAAAGATGGAAATACCTACACCGCAATCTGTAAAAATATGGAAATACCTACACCGCTATCTCTATAGACATGGAAATATCTACACCGCTATCTGTATAAACATGGAAATATCTATACCGCTGTGTCTATAAACATGGAAATATCTCCACTGCTATCTGTATATACATGGAAATACCTATAACGCCATCTGCAGAAACATGGAAATATCTACACCACCATCTGTATAAACATGGAAATATCTACAATGCCATCTGTATACACACGGAAATACCTACACGGCAATCTGTGTATAGATGGAAACATCAACACCGCCATCTGTACAGACATGGAAATATCTACACCGCTATCTGTATAAACATGGAAATATCTACACTGCGGTCTGTATAAACATGGAAATATCTACACCGGTATCTGTACAAACATGGAAATATCTACACCACGATCTGTATAAAAAATGGAAATATTAACACCGCTATCTGTATAAACATGGAAATATCTACACTGCGGTCTGTATAAACATGGAAATATCTACACCGGTATCTGTACAAACATGGAAATATCTACACCACGATCTGTATAAAAAATGGAAATATTAACACCGCTATCTGTATAAACATGGAAATATCTACACCGCTATCTCTATAAACAAGGAAATAACTGCAAAGCCATCTGTATAAACATGGAAATAACTACACAGCCATGTGTAGGAACATGGAAACATCTGCACTGCCATCTGTATAAACGTGTAAATATCTACACAGCCCTCTGTATAAATATGGAAATATCTGCATAGGCATCTGTATAAACATGGTAATATCCGCACCGCTATCTGTATAAACATGGAAATACCTACACCGCTCTCTCTATAAACATGGAAATATGTACACCGCTATGTGTATAAACATGGTAATATCTCCACTGCTGTCTGTATAAACATGGAAATATCTCCACCTTTATCTGTATAAACATGGAAATATCTACAGCGCCATCTCTATAAACATTGAAATATCTACACTGCCATCTGTAAAAACATGGAAATATCTACACAGTCATCCGAATAAACATGGAAATATCTACACCACCATCTGTATAAACATTGAAATACCAACAATACCATCTGTATACACATGGAAATATCTACACAGACATCTGTATAAATATAGAAATATCTACACCGCCATCTGTATAAACATGGAAATATCTACACCGCGATCAGTATAAACATGGAAATATCTACACCGCTATCTGCATAAACATGGAAATATCTCCACTGCTATCTCTATAAACATCGAAATATCTACACCGCCATCTGTATAAACATGGAAATACTTACAAAGTTATCTGTATAAACATGGAAATATCTACACCGCCATCTGTATAAACATGGAAATATCTACACCGACATCTGTATTAACATGGAAATATCTACACAGTCATCTGTATAAACCTGGAAATATCTACATTGTCATCTATATAAACATGGAAATATCTACAGAGAACTCTGTATATTCATGGAAATATCTGCACAGCCATCTGTATAAATATGGAAATATCTACACCACTATCTGTATAAACATGGAAATATCTACACCGCTATGTGTATTAACGTGGAAATATCTCCATTACTATCTGTATAAACATGGACATATCTCCACCGCAATCTGTAGAAACACGCAAATATCTACCCCGCTATCTCTATAAACATGGAAATAACTACACCGCTATCTCTATAAACATGGAAATATCTACACCGCTATCTCCATCAACATGGATATATATACACCGCCATCTCTTTAAACATGGAGATATCTAGAACGCCATCTACATAAACAAGGAAATATCTACACTGCCATCTATATAAACATGGAAATATCTACACCGCCATCTCTATAAACATGGAAATATCTACACTGCCATTTGTAGAAAGATGGAAATATCTACACCGCCGTCTGTTTAAACATGGAAATATCTACACCACTATCTGTATAAGTATGAAATATCTAAACCGCTATCTCTATAAAAATGGAAATATCTACACTGCTATCTGTATAAACACGGAAATATCCTCACTGCTATCTCTATGAAGATGGATATATCTACACCGCTATCTAAATAAACATGGAAATATCTACACTGCCATCTCTATAAACATGGAATTATCTACAGCGCCATCTGTATAAACATGGAAATATCTACACCGCTGTCTGTATAAACATGGAAATATCTACACCGCTATCTGTATAAACATGGAAATATCTTCACCGCGATCTGTATAAACATGGAAATGTCTTCACCACGATCTGTATAAACATGGAAATATCTACACTGCTATCTGTAAAAACATGGTAATATCTACACCGCCATGTATATAAACATGGAAATATCTACACCGCCATCTGTATAAACATGGTAATATCTACAATGCCATCTGTAGAAAGATGGAAATATCTACACCGCAATCTGTGTAAACATGGAGATATCTACACCGCCAGCTGTATTAACATGGAAATATCTACAATGCTAGTTGTATAAACATGGAAATACCAACACCGCTATCTGTATAAACATGGAAATACATACACCGCCATCTGTATAATCATGGAAATATCTACACAACTATCTCTATAAACATGGAAATACCTACACCGCCATCTCTATACACATAGAAATATCTACACCGCTATCTCTATAAACATAGAAATATCTACACCGCCATCTCTATAAACATGGAAATATCTACACTGCCATCTGCATGAACATGGAAATATCTACATCGCTATCTGTTTAAACATGGAAATATCTACACTGTCATCTGTATAAACATGGAAATATCTAAACTGCCATCTGTGGAAAGATGGAAATATCTACACCACGATCTGTATAAGTATGAAAATATCTACACCGCTATCTGTGTAAAGATGGAAATACATACACCGCAATCTGTGCAAAGATGGAAATATCTACACCGCTATCTCTGTAAACATGGAAGTATCTACACCACTATCTGTACAAACATGGAAATATCTACATCGCTATCTGTATAAACATGGATATATCTACACCGTTATCTGTATAAACATGGAAATATCTACACCGCTATCTGTATAAATATGGAAATATCTGCACCGCCATTTGTGAAAACATACAAATATCTACAGAGTCATCTGTATACACATCGAAATATCTACACAGCCATCTGTATAAACATGGATGTATCTACACAACTATCTGTATAAACAAGGAAATACCTACAGCGCTATCTCCATAAACATGGAAATATCAACACCACAATCTCTACAAACATGAAAATATCTACACCGCCATCTCCATGAACATGGAACTAGCTTCACCGCCATCTGTATAAACATGGAAATATCTACACCACTATCTGTATAAAGATGGAAATATCTACACCGCTATCTCTATAAACATGGAAATATCTACACCGCTATCTGTATAAACATGGAAATATCTACATCGCTATCTGTATAAACAGGGAAATATCTACACTGCTATCTGTATAAACATGGAAATATCTACACTGCTATCTGTATAAACATGGAAATATCTACACCGCTATCTCTATAAACATGGAAATATCAACACCACAATCTCTACAAACATGGAAACATCTACACCGCCATCTATATAAACATGAAAATATCTACACCGCCATCTCCAAAAACATGGAACTGTCTACACCGCCATCTGTATAAACATGGAAATTCTACACCGCTATCTGTATAAAGATGGAAATAACAACACCGCTATCTCTATAAACATGGAAATATCTACACAGCCATCTGTATAAACATGGAAATATCTACACTGCTATCTCTATAAACATGGAAATATCTACACCGCTATCTGTATAAACATGGAAATATCTACATCGCTATCTGTATAAACAGGGAAATATCTACACTGCTATCTGTATAAACATGGAAATATCTACACTGCTATCTGTATAAACATGGAAATATCTACACCGCTATCCGTATAAACATGGAAATAACTACAACGCTATCTGTGTAAACATGGAAATATCTACACAGCTATCTGTGTAAACTTGGAAATATCTACACAGGTATCTGTGTAAAAATGGAAATATCTACACGGCAATCTGTGCAAAGAGGGAAATATCTACACCGCTATCTCTGAAAACATGGAAATATCTACACCGCTATCTGTATAAACATGGAAATATATACACCGCTATCGGTATAAACAAGGAAATATCTACACCGCCATCTGTAGAAACATGGAAATATCTTCACCGCGATCTGTATAAACATGGAAATACCTACACCGCTATCTGTAGAAATGTGGAAATATCTACACCGCTATCTCTATAAACATGGAAATACCAACACCGCTTTCTCTATAAACATGGAAATATCTACATCGCAATCTCTATAAACATGGAAAAATCTTCACTGCCATCTGTATAAAGATGGAAATATCTGCACTGCGAGTTGTATAAACATGGAAATATCTACACCGCTATCTCTAAACATGGAAATACCTACAACGCCATCTCTATAAATATGGAAATATCTACACCGCTATCTGTATAAACATGAAAATACCTAAACCGCTATCTGTATAAACCTGGAAAGATCTACACCGCTATCTGTATAAATATGGAAATATCTACAACGCTATCTCTCTAAACATGGAAATGTCTACACCGCTATCTGTATAAACATGGAAATATCTACATCGTTATCTCTATAAACATGAAAATATCTACACTGACATCTGTATAAACATGGAAATAACTTCACAGTCATCTGTATAAACATGGAAATATCTACACCACCGTCTGTATAAACATGGAAATATCTACATGGAAAGCTGTATAAACATGGAAATATCTAGACAGTCATCTCAATAAACATGGAAATATCTATACCGCTATCTGTATAAACATGGAAATACCCACACCGCTATCTGTATAAACATGGAAATAGCCACACCGCTATCTGCATAAACATGGAAATATCTGCACCGCTATCTTTATAAACATTTAAATATCTGCAACTCTATCTGTGTAAACATAGAAATATCTACACGGCTATTTGTGTATACATGGAAATATCTGCACCGCTATCTGTATAAAGATGGAAATATCTACACCACTATCTTTAAAACGTGGAAATATCTACACCACTCTCTGTATAAACCTGGAAATATCTACACCGATATCTGTATAAACAAGGAAATACTTACACCACCATCTCTATAAACATGGAAATATTTACACAGCTATCTCTATAAATTTAGAAATAAGTAGACCGCCATCTCTATAAACATGGAAATATCTACAACTCTATGTGCATAAACATGGAAATACCTACACAGAAGTCTGTATAAACATGGAAATATCTACACCGCCATCTCTATAAACATGAAAATAACTACACCGCCATCTTCAGAAACATGGATGTTTCTACACCGCCATCTGTATAAACATGGAAATATCTACACCACTATCTGTATAAACATGGAAATATCTTCACTGCCATCTGTATAAACATGGAAATATCTACACCGCCATCTGTGTAAAGATGGAAATACCTACACCGCAATCTGTAAAAATATGGAAATACCTACACCGCTATCTCTATAGACATGGAAATATCTACACCGCTATCTGTATAAACATGGAAATATCTATACCGCTGTGTCTATAAACATGGAAATATCTCCACTGCTATCTGTATATACATGGAAATACCTATAACGCCATCTGCAGAAACATGGAAATATCTACACCACCATCTGTATAAACATGGAAATATCTACAATGCCATCTGTATACACACGGAAATACCTACACGGCAATCTGTGTATAGATGGAAACATCAACACCGCCATCTGTACAGACATGGAAATATCTACACCGCTATCTGTATAAACATGGAAATATCTACACTGCGGTCTGTATAAACATGGAAATATCTACACCGGTATCTGTACAAACATGGAAATATCTACACCACGATCTGTATAAAAAATGGAAATATTAACACCGCTATCTGTATAAACATGGAAATATCTACACTGCGGTCTGTATAAACATGGAAATATCTACACCGGTATCTGTACAAACATGGAAATATCTACACCACGATCTGTATAAAAAATGGAAATATTAACACCGCTATCTGTATAAACATGGAAATATCTACACCGCTATCTCTATAAACAAGGAAATAACTGCAAAGCCATCTGTATAAACATGGAAATAACTACACAGCCATGTGTAGGAACATGGAAACATCTGCACTGCCATCTGTATAAACGTGTAAATATCTACACAGCCCTCTGTATAAATATGGAAATATCTGCATAGGCATCTGTATAAACATGGTAATATCCGCACCGCTATCTGTATAAACATGGAAATACCTACACCGCTCTCTCTATAAACATGGAAATATGTACACCGCTATGTGTATAAACATGGTAATATCTCCACTGCTGTCTGTATAAACATGGAAATATCTCCACCTTTATCTGTATAAACATGGAAATATCTACAGCGCCATCTCTATAAACATTGAAATATCTACACTGCCATCTGTAAAAACATGGAAATATCTACACAGTCATCCGAATAAACATGGAAATATCTACACCACCATCTGTATAAACATTGAAATACCAACAATACCATCTGTATACACATGGAAATATCTACACAGACATCTGTATAAATATAGAAATATCTACACCGCCATCTGTATAAACATGGAAATATCTACACCGCGATCAGTATAAACATGGAAATATCTACACCGCTATCTGCATAAACATGGAAATATCTCCACTGCTATCTCTATAAACATCGAAATATCTACACCGCCATCTGTATAAACATGGAAATACTTACAAAGTTATCTGTATAAACATGGAAATATCTACACCGCCATCTGTATAAACATGGAAATATCTACACCGACATCTGTATTAACATGGAAATATCTACACAGTCATCTGTATAAACCTGGAAATATCTACATTGTCATCTATATAAACATGGAAATATCTACAGAGAACTCTGTATATTCATGGAAATATCTGCACAGCCATCTGTATAAATATGGAAATATCTACACCACTATCTGTATAAACATGGAAATATCTACACCGCTATGTGTATTAACGTGGAAATATCTCCATTACTATCTGTATAAACATGGACATATCTCCACCGCAATCTGTAGAAACACGCAAATATCTACCCCGCTATCTCTATAAACATGGAAATAACTACACCGCTATCTCTATAAACATGGAAATATCTACACCGCTATCTCCATCAACATGGATATATATACACCGCCATCTCTTTAAACATGGAGATATCTAGAACGCCATCTACATAAACAAGGAAATATCTACACTGCCATCTATATAAACATGGAAATATCTACACCGCCATCTCTATAAACATGGAAATATCTACACTGCCATTTGTAGAAAGATGGAAATATCTACACCGCCGTCTGTTTAAACATGGAAATATCTACACCACTATCTGTATAAGTATGAAATATCTAAACCGCTATCTCTATAAAAATGGAAATATCTACACTGCTATCTGTATAAACACGGAAATATCCTCACTGCTATCTCTATGAAGATGGATATATCTACACCGCTATCTAAATAAACATGGAAATATCTACACTGCCATCTCTATAAACATGGAATTATCTACAGCGCCATCTGTATAAACATGGAAATATCTACACCGCTGTCTGTATAAACATGGAAATATCTACACCGCTATCTGTATAAACATGGAAATATCTTCACCGCGATCTGTATAAACATGGAAATGTCTTCACCACGATCTGTATAAACATGGAAATATCTACACTGCTATCTGTAAAAACATGGTAATATCTACACCGCCATGTATATAAACATGGAAATATCTACACCGCCATCTGTATAAACATGGTAATATCTACAATGCCATCTGTAGAAAGATGGAAATATCTACACCGCAATCTGTGTAAACATGGAGATATCTACACCGCCAGCTGTATTAACATGGAAATATCTACAATGCTAGTTGTATAAACATGGAAATACCAACACCGCTATCTGTATAAACATGGAAATACATACACCGCCATCTGTATAATCATGGAAATATCTACACAACTATCTCTATAAACATGGAAATACCTACACCGCCATCTCTATACACATAGAAATATCTACACCGCTATCTCTATAAACATAGAAATATCTACACCGCCATCTCTATAAACATGGAAATATCTACACTGCCATCTGCATGAACATGGAAATATCTACATCGCTATCTGTTTAAACATGGAAATATCTACACTGTCATCTGTATAAACATGGAAATATCTAAACTGCCATCTGTGGAAAGATGGAAATATCTACACCACGATCTGTATAAGTATGAAAATATCTACACCGCTATCTGTGTAAAGATGGAAATACATACACCGCAATCTGTGCAAAGATGGAAATATCTACACCGCTATCTCTGTAAACATGGAAGTATCTACACCACTATCTGTACAAACATGGAAATATCTACATCGCTATCTGTATAAACATGGATATATCTACACCGTTATCTGTATAAACATGGAAATATCTACACCGCTATCTGTATAAATATGGAAATATCTGCACCGCCATTTGTGAAAACATACAAATATCTACAGAGTCATCTGTATACACATCGAAATATCTACACAGCCATCTGTATAAACATGGATGTATCTACACAACTATCTGTATAAACAAGGAAATACCTACAGCGCTATCTCCATAAACATGGAAATATCAACACCACAATCTCTACAAACATGAAAATATCTACACCGCCATCTCCATGAACATGGAACTAGCTTCACCGCCATCTGTATAAACATGGAAATATCTACACCACTATCTGTATAAAGATGGAAATATCTACACCGCTATCTCTATAAACATGGAAATATCTACACCGCTATCTGTATAAACATGGAAATATCTACATCGCTATCTGTATAAACAGGGAAATATCTACACTGCTATCTGTATAAACATGGAAATATCTACACTGCTATCTGTATAAACATGGAAATATCTACACCGCTATCTCTATAAACATGGAAATATCAACACCACAATCTCTACAAACATGGAAACATCTACACCGCCATCTATATAAACATGAAAATATCTACACCGCCATCTCCAAAAACATGGAACTGTCTACACCGCCATCTGTATAAACATGGAAATTCTACACCGCTATCTGTATAAAGATGGAAATAACAACACCGCTATCTCTATAAACATGGAAATATCTACACAGCCATCTGTATAAACATGGAAATATCTACACTGCTATCTCTATAAACATGGAAATATCTACACCGCTATCTGTATAAACATGGAAATATCTACATCGCTATCTGTATAAACAGGGAAATATCTACACTGCTATCTGTATAAACATGGAAATATCTACACTGCTATCTGTATAAACATGGAAATATCTACACCGCTATCCGTATAAACATGGAAATAACTACAACGCTATCTGTGTAAACATGGAAATATCTACACAGCTATCTGTGTAAACTTGGAAATATCTACACAGGTATCTGTGTAAAAATGGAAATATCTTCACGGCAATCTGTGCAAAGAGGGAAATATCTACACCGCTATCTCTGAAAACATGGAAATATCTACACCGCTATCTGTATAAACATGGAAATATATACACCGCTATCGGTATAAACAAGGAAATATCTACACCGCCATCTGTAGAAACATGGAAATATCTTCACCGCGATCTGTATAAACATGGAAATACCTACACCGCTATCTGTAGAAATGTGGAAATATCTACACCGCTATCTCTATAAACATGGAAATACCAACACCGCTTTCTCTATAAACATGGAAATATCTACATCGCAATCTCTATAAACATGGAAAAATCTTCACTGCCATCTGTATAAAGATGGAAATATCTGCACTGCGAGTTGTATAAACATGGAAATATCTACACCGCTATCTCTAAACATGGAAATACCTACAACGCCATCTCTATAAATATGGAAATATCTACACCGCTATCTGTATAAACATGAAAATACCTAAACCGCTATCTGTATAAACCTGGAAAGATCTACACCGCTATCTGTATAAATATGGAAATATCTACAACGCTATCTCTCTAAACATGGAAATGTCTACACCGCTATCTGTATAAACATGGAAATATCTACATCGTTATCTCTATAAACATGAAAATATCTACACTGACATCTGTATAAACATGGAAATAACTTCACAGTCATCTGTATAAACATGGAAATATCTACACCACCGTCTGTATAAACATGGAAATATCTACATGGAAAGCTGTATAAACATGGAAATATCTAGACAGTCATCTCAATAAACATGGAAATATCTATACCGCTATCTGTATAAACATGGAAATACCCACACCGCTATCTGTATAAACATGGAAATAGCCACACCGCTATCTGCATAAACATGGAAATATCTGCACCGCTATCTTTATAAACATTTAAATATCTGCAACTCTATCTGTGTAAACATAGAAATATCTACACGGCTATTTGTGTATACATGGAAATATCTGCACCGCTATCTGTATAAAGATGGAAATATCTACACCACTATCTTTAAAACGTGGAAATATCTATACCACTCTCTGTATAAACCTGGAAATATCTACACCGATATCTGTATAAACAAGGAAATACTTACACCACCATCTCTATAAACATGGAAATATTTACACAGCTATCTCTATAAATTTAGAAATAAGTAGACCGCCATCTCTATAAACATGGAAATATCTACAACTCTATGTGCATAAACATGGAAATACCTACACAGAAGTCTGTATAAACATGGAAATATCTACACCGCCATCTCTATAAACATGAAAATAACTACACCGCCATCTTCAGAAACATGGATGTTTCTACACCGCCATCTGTATAAACATGGAAATATCTACACCACTATCTGTATAAACATGGAAATATCTTCACTGCCATCTGTATAAACATGGAAATATCTACACCGCCATCTGTGTAAAGATGGAAATACCTACACCGCAATCTGTAAAAATATGGAAATACCTACACCGCTATCTCTATAGACATGGAAATATCTACACCGCTATCTGTATAAACATGGAAATATCTATACCGCTGTGTCTATAAACATGGAAATATCTCCACTGCTATCTGTATATACATGGAAATACCTATAACGCCATCTGCAGAAACATGGAAATATCTACACCACCATCTGTATAAACATGGAAATATCTACAATGCCATCTGTATACACACGGAAATACCTACACGGCAATCTGTGTATAGATGGAAACATCAACACCGCCATCTGTACAGACATGGAAATATCTACACCGCTATCTGTATAAACATGGAAATATCTACACTGCGGTCTGTATAAACATGGAAATATCTACACCGGTATCTGTACAAACATGGAAATATCTACACCACGATCTGTATAAAAAATGGAAATATTAACACCGCTATCTGTATAAACATGGAAATATCTACACTGCGGTCTGTATAAACATGGAAATATCTACACCGGTATCTGTACAAACATGGAAATATCTACACCACGATCTGTATAAAAAATGGAAATATTAACACCGCTATCTGTATAAACATGGAAATATCTACACCGCTATCTCTATAAACAAGGAAATAACTGCAAAGCCATCTGTATAAACATGGAAATAACTACACAGCCATGTGTAGGAACATGGAAACATCTGCACTGCCATCTGTATAAACGTGTAAATATCTACACAGCCCTCTGTATAAATATGGAAATATCTGCATAGGCATCTGTATAAACATGGTAATATCCGCACCGCTATCTGTATAAACATGGAAATACCTACACCGCTCTCTCTATAAACATGGAAATATGTACACCGCTATGTGTATAAACATGGTAATATCTCCACTGCTGTCTGTATAAACATGGAAATATCTCCACCTTTATCTGTATAAACATGGAAATATCTACAGCGCCATCTCTATAAACATTGAAATATCTACACTGCCATCTGTAAAAACATGGAAATATCTACACAGTCATCCGAATAAACATGGAAATATCTACACCACCATCTGTATAAACATTGAAATACCAACAATACCATCTGTATACACATGGAAATATCTACACAGACATCTGTATAAATATACAAATATCTACACCGCCATCTGTATAAACATGGAAATATCTACACCGCGATCAGTATAAACATGGAAATATCTACACCGCTATCTGCATAAACATGGAAATATCTCCACTGCTATCTCTATAAACATCGAAATATCTACACCGCCATCTGTATAAACATGGAAATACTTACAAAGTTATCTATATAAACATGGAAATATCTACACCGCCATCTGTATAAACATGGAAATATCTACACCGACATCTGTATTAACATGGAAATATCTACACAGTCATCTGTATAAACCTGGAAATATCTACATTGTCATCTATATAAACATGGAAATATCTACAGAGAACTCTGTATATTCATGGAAATATCTGCACAGCCATCTGTATAAATATGGAAATATCTACACCACTATCTGTATAAACATGGAAATATCTACACCGCTATGTGTATTAACGTGGAAATATCTCCATTACTATCTGTATAAACATGGACATATCTCCACCGCAATCTGTAGAAACACGCAAATATCTACCCCGCTATCTCTATAAACATGGAAATAACTACACCGCTATCTCTATAAACATGGAAATATCTACACCGCTATCTCCATCAACATGGATATATATACACCGCCATCTCTTTAAACATGGAGATATCTAGAACGCCATCTACATAAACAAGGAAATATCTACACTGCCATCTATATAAACATGGAAATATCTACACCGCCATCTCTATAAACATGGAAATATCTACACTGCCATTTGTAGAAAGATGGAAATATCTACACCGCCGTCTGTTTAAACATGGAAATATCTACACCACTATCTGTATAAGTATGAAATATCTAAACCGCTATCTCTATAAAAATGGAAATATCTACACTGCTATCTGTATAAACACGGAAATATCCTCACTGCTATCTCTATGAAGATGGATATATCTACACCGCTATCTAAATAAACATGGAAATATCTACACTGCCATCTCTATAAACATGGAATTATCTACAGCGCCATCTGTATAAACATGGAAATATCTACACCGCTGTCTGTATAAACATGGAAATATCTACACCGCTATCTGTATAAACATGGAAATATCTTCACCGCGATCTGTATAAAGATGGAAATGTCTTCACCACGATCTGTATAAACATGGAAATATCTACACTGCTATCTGTAAAAACATGGTAATATCTACACCGCCATGTATATAAACATGGAAATATCTACACCGCCATCTGTATAAACATGGTAATATCTACAATGCCATCTGTAGAAAGATGGAAATATCTACACCGCAATCTGTGTAAACATGGAGATATCTACACCGCCAGCTGTATTAACATGGAAATATCTACAATGCTAGTTGTATAAACATGGAAATACCAACACCGCTATCTGTATAAACATGGAAATACATACACCACCATCTGTATAATCATGGAAATATCTACACAACTATCTCTATAAACATGGAAATACCTACACCGCCATCTCTATACACATAGAAATATCTACACCGCTATCTCTATAAACATAGAAATATCTACACTGCCATCTCTATAAACATGGAAATATCTACACTGCCATCTGCATGAACATGGAAATATCTACATCGCTATCTGTTTAAACATGGAAATATCTACACTGTCATCTGTATAAACATGGAAATATCTAAACTGCCATCTGTGGAAAGATGGAAATATCTACACCACGATCTGTATAAGTATGAAAATATCTACACCGCTATCTGTGTAAAGATGGAAATACATACACCGCAATCTGTGCAAAGATGGAAATATCTACACTGCTATCTCTGTAAACATGGAAGTATCTACACCACTATCTGTACAAACATGGAAATATCTACATCGCTATCTGTATAAACATGGATATATCTACACCGTTATCTGTATAAACATGGAAATATCTACACCGCTATCTGTATAAATATGGAAATATCTGCACCGCCATTTGTGAAAACATACAAATATCTACAGAGTCATCTGTATACACATCGAAATATCTACACAGCCATCTGTATAAACATGGATGTATCTACACAACTATCTGTATAAACAAGGAAATACCTACAGCGCTATCTCCATAAACATGGAAATATCAACACCACAATCTCTACAAACATGAAAATATCTACACCGCCATCTCCATGAACATGGAACTACCTTCACCGCCATCTGTATAAACATGGAAATATCTACACCACTATCTGTATAAAGATGGAAATATCTACACCGCTATCTCTATAAACATGGAAATATCAACACCACAATCTCTACAAACATGGAAACATCTACACCGCCATCTATATAAACATGAAAATATCTACACCGCCATCTCCAAAAACATGGAACTATCTACACCGCCATCTGTATAAACATGGAAATTCTACACCGCTATCTGTATAAAGATGGAAATAACAACACCGCTATCTCTATAAACATGGAAATATCTACACAGCCATCTGTATAAACATGGAAATATCTACACTGCTATCTCTATAAACATGGAAATATCTACACTGCTATCTGTATAAACATGGAAATATCTACATCGCTATCTGTATAAACAGGGAAATATCTACACTGCTAACTGTATAAACACGGAAATATCTACACCGCTATCTGTATAAACATGGAAATATCTACACCGCTATCTGTATAAACATGGAAATAACTACAACGCTATCTGTGTAAACATGGAAATATCTACACAGCTATCTGTGTAAACTTGGAAATATCTACACAGGTATCTGTGTAAAAATGGAAATATCTACACGGCAATCTGTGCAAAGAGGGAAATATCTACACCGCTATCTCTGAAAACATGGAAATATCTACACCGCTATCTGTATAAACATGGAAATATATACACCGCTATCGGTATAAACAAGGAAATATCTACACCGCCATCTGTAGAAACATGGAAATATCTTCACCGCGATCTGTATAAACATGGAAATACCTACACCGCTATCTGTAGAAATGTGGAAATATCTACACCGCTATCTCTATAAACATGGAAATACCAACACCGCTTTCTCTATAAACATGGAAATATCTACATCGCAATCTCTATAAACATGGAAAAATCTTCACTGCCATCTGTATAAAGATGGAAATATCTGCACTGCGAGTTGTATAAACATGGAAATATCTACACCGCTATCTCTAAACATGGAAATACCTACAACGCCATCTCTATAAATATGGAAATATCTACACCGCTATCTGTATAAACATGAAAATACCTAAACCGCTATCTGTATAAACCTGGAAAGATCTACACCGCTATCTGTATAAATATGGAAATATCTACAACGCTATCTCTCTAAACATGGAAATGTCTACACCGCTATCTGTATAAACATGGAAATATCTACATCGTTATCTCTATAAACATGAAAATATCTACACTGACATCTGTATAAACATGGAAATAACTTCACAGTCATCTGTATAAACATGGAAATATCTACACCACCGTCTGTATAAACATGGAAATATCTACATGGAAAGCTGTATAAACATGGAAATATCTAGACAGTCATCTCAATAAACATGGAAATATCTATACCGCTATCTGTATAAACATGGAAATACCCACACCGCTATCTGTATAAACATGGAAATACCCACACCGCTATCTGTATAAACATGGAAATAGCCACACCGCTATCTGCATAAACATGGAAATATCTGCACCGCTATGTTTATAAACATTTAAATATCTGCAACTCTATCTGTGTAAACATAGAAATATCTACACGGCTATTTGTGTATACATGGAAATATCTGCACCGCTATCTGTATAAAGATGGAAATATCTACACCACTATCTTTAAAACGTGGAAATATCTACACCACTCTCTGTATAAACCTGGAAATATCTACACCGATATCTGTATAAACAAGGAAATACTTACACCACCATCTCTATAAACATGGAAATATTTACACAGCTATCTCTATAAATTTAGAAATAAGTAGACCGCCATCTCTATAAACATGGTAATATCTACAACTCTATGTGCATAAACATGGAAATACCTACACAGAAGTCTGTATAAACATGGAAATATCTACACCGCCATCTCTATAAACATGAAAATAACTACACCGCCATCTTCAGAAACATGGATGTTTCTACACCGCCATCTGTATAAACATGGAAATATCTACACCACTATCTGTATAAACATGGAAATATCTTCACTGCCATCTGTATAAACATGGAAATATCTACACCGCCATCTGTGTAAAGATGGAAATACCTACACCGCAATCTGTAAAAATATGGAAATACCTACACCGCTATCTCTATAGACATGGAAATATCTACACCGCTATCTGTATAAACATGGAAATATCTATACCGCTGTGTCTATAAACATGGAAATATCTCCACTGCTATCTGTATAAACATGGAAATACCTACAACGCCATCTGCAGAAACATGGAAATATCTACACCACCATCTGTATAAACATGGAAATATCTACAATGCCATCTGTATACACACGGAAATACCTACACGGCAATCTGTGTATAGATGGAAACATCAACACCGCCATCTGTACAGACATGGAAATATCTACACCGCTATCTGTATAAACATGGAAATATCTACACTGCGGTCTGTATAAACATGGAAATATCTACACCGGTATCTGTACAAACATGGAAATATCTACACCACGATCTGTATAAAAAATGGAAATATTAACACCGCTATCTGTATAAACATGGAAATATCTACACTGCGGTCTGTATAAACATGGAAATATCTACACCGGTATCTGTACAAACATGGAAATATCTACACCACGATCTGTATAAAAAATGGAAATATTAACACCGCTATCTGTATAAACATGGAAATATCTACACCGCTATCTCTATAAACAAGGAAATAACTGCAAAGCCATCTGTATAAACATGGAAATAACTACACAGCCATGTGTAGGAACATGGAAACATCTGCACTGCCATCTGTATAAACGTGTAAATATCTACACAGCCCTCTGTATAAATATGGAAATATCTTCATAGGCATCTGTATAAACATGGTAATATCCGCACCGCTATCTGTATAAACATGGAAATACCTACACCGCTCTCTCTATAAACATGGAAATATGTACACCGCTATGTGTATAAACATGGTAATATCTCCACTGCTGTCTGTATAAACATGGAAATATCTCCACCTTTATCTGTATAAACATGGAAATATCTACAGCGCCATCTCTATAAACATTGAAATATCTACACTGCCATCTGTAAAAACATGGAAATATCTACACAGTCATCCGAATAAACATGGAAATATCTACACCACCATCTGTATAAACATTGAAATACCAACAATACCATCTGTATACACATGGAAATATCTACACAGACATCTGTATAAATATACAAATATCTACACCGCCATCTGTATAAACATGGAAATATCTACACCGCGATCAGTATAAACATGGAAATATCTACACCGCTATCTGCATAAACATGGAAATATCTCCACTGCTATCTCTATAAACATCGAAATATCTACACCGCCATCTGTATAAACATGGAAATACTTACAAAGTTATCTGTACAAACATGGAAATATCTACACCGCCATCTGTATAAACATGGAAATATCTACACCGACATCTGTATTAACATGGAAATATCTACACAGTCATCTGTATAAACCTGGAAATATCTACATTGTCATCTATATAAACATGGAAATATCTACAGAGAACTCTGTATATTCATGGAAATATCTGCACAGCCATCTGTATAAATATGGAAATATCTACACCACTATCTGTATAAACATGGAAATATCTACACCGCCATCTGTATAAACATGGAAATATCTACACCGACATCTGTATTAACATGGAAATATCTACACAGTCATCTGTATAAACCTGGAAATATCTACATTGTCATCTATATAAACATGGAAATATCTACAGAGAACTCTGTATATTCATGGAAATATCTGCACAGCCATCTGTATAAATATGGAAATATCTACACCACTATCTGTATAAACATGGAAATATCTACACCGCTATGTGTATTAACGTGGAAATATCTCCATTGCTATCTGTATAAACATGGACATATCTCCACCGCAATCTGTAGAAACACGCAAATATCTACCCCGCTATCTCTATAAACATGGAAATAACTACACCGCTATCTCTATAAACATGGAAATAGCTACACCGCTATCTCCATCAACATGGATATATATACACCGCCATCTCTTTAAACATGGAGATATCTAGAACGCCATCTACATAAACAAGGAAATATCTACACTGCCATCTATATAAACATGGAAATATCTACACCGCCATCTCTATAAACATGGAAATATCTACACTGCCATTTGTAGAAAGATGGAAATATCTACACCGCCGTCTGTTTAAACATGGAAATATCTACACCACTATCTGTATAAGTATGAAATATCTAAACCGCTATCTCTATAAAAATGGAAATATCTACACTGCTATCTGTATAAACACGGAAATATCCTCACTGCTATCTCTATGAAGATGGATATATCTACACCGCTATCTAAATAAACATGGAAATATCTACACTGCCATCTCTATAAACATGGAATTATCTACAGCGCCATCTGTATAAACATGGAAATATCTACACCGCTGTCTGTATAAACATGGAAATATCTACACCGCTATCTGTATAAACATGGAAATATCTACACCGCGATCTGTATAAACATGGAAATGTCTTCTGCACGATCTGTATAAACATGGAAATATCTACACTGCTATCTGTAAAAACATGGTAATATCTACACCGCCATGTATATAAACATGGAAATATCTACACCGCCATCTGTATAAACATGGTAATATCTACAATGCCATCTGTAGAAAGATGGAAATATCTACACCGCAATCTGTGTAAACATGGAGATATCTACACCGCCAGCTGTATTAACATGGAAATATCTACAATGCTAGTTGTATAAACATGGAAATACCAACACCGCTATCTGTATAAACATGGAAATACATACACCGCCATCTGTATAATCATGGAAATATCTACACAACTATCTCTATAAACATGGAAATACCTACACCGCCATCTCTATACACATAGAAATATCTACACCGCTATCTCTATAAACATAGAAATATCTACACCGCCATCTCTATAAACATGGAAATATCTACACTGCCATCTGCATGAACATGGAAATATCTACATCGCTATCTGTTTAAACATGGAAATATCTACACTGTCATCTGTATAAACATGGAAATATCTAAACTGCCATCTGTGGAAAGATGGAAATATCTACACCACGATCTGTATAAGTATGAAAATATCTACACCGCTATCTGTGTAAAGATGGAAATACATACACCGCAATCTGTGCAAAGATGGAAATATCTACACCGCTATCTCTGTAAACATGGAAGTATCTACACCACTATCTGTACAAACATGGAAATATCTACATCGCTATCTGTAGAAACATGGATATATCTACACCGTTATCTGTATAAACATGGAAATATCTACACCGCTATCTGTATAAATATGGAAATATCTGCACCGCCATTTGTGAAAACATACAAATATCTACAGAGTCATCTGTATACACATCGAAATATCTACACAGCCATCTGTATAAACATGGATGTATCTACACAACTATCTGTATAAACAAGGAAACACCTACAGCGCTATCTCCATAAACATGGAAATATCAACACCACAATCTCTACAAACATGAAAATATCTACACGGCCATCTCCATGAACATGGAACTACCTTCACCGCCATCTGTATAAACATGGAAATATCTACACCACTATCTGTATAAAGATGGAAATATCTACACCGCTATCTCTATAAACATGGAAATATCAACACCACAATCTCTACAAACATGGAAACATCTACACCGCCATCTATATAAACATGAAAATATCTACACCGCCATCTCCAAAAACATGGAACTATCTACACCGCCATCTGTATAAACATGGAAATTCTACACCGCTATCTGTATAAAGATGGAAATAACAACACCGCTATCTCTATAAACATGGAAATATCTACACAGCCATCTGTATAAACATGGAAATATCTACACTGCTATCTCTATAAACATGGAAATATCTACACCGCTATCTGTATAAACATGGAAATATCTACATCGCTATCTGTATAAACAGGGAAATATCTACACCGCTATCTGTATAAACATGGAAATATCTACACTGCTATGTATAAACATGGAAATATCTACACCGCTATCTGTATAAACATGGAAATAACTACAACGCTATCTGTGTAAACATGGAAATATCTACACAGCTATCTGTGTAAACTTGGAAATATCTACACAGGTATCTGTGTAAAAATGGAAATATCTACACGGCAATCTGTGCAAAGAGGGAAATATCTACACCGCTATCTCTGAAAACATGGAAATATCTACACCGCTATCTGTATAAACATGGAAATATATACACCGCTATCGGTATAAACAAGGAAATATCTACACCGCCATCTGTAGAAACATGGAAATATCTTCACCGCGATCTGTATAAACATGGAAATACCTACACCGCTATCTGTAGAAATGTGGAAATATCTACACCGCTATCTCTATAAACATGGAAATACCAACACCGCTTTCTCTATAAACATGGAAATATCTACATCGCAATCTCTATAAACATGGAAAAATCTTCACTGCCATCTGTATAAAGATGGAAATATCTGCACTGCGAGTTGTATAAACATGGAAATATCTACACCACTATCTCTAAACATGGAAATACCTACAACGCCATCTCTATAAATATGGAAATATCTACACCGCTATCTGTATAAACATGAAAATACCTAAACCGCTATCTGTATAAACCTGGAAAGATCTACACCGCTATCTGTATAAATATGGAAATATCTACAACGCTATCTCTCTAAACATGGAAATGTCTACACCGCTATCTGTATAAACATGGAAATATCTACATCGTTATCTCTATAAACATGAAAATATCTACACTGACATCTGTATAAACATGGAAATAACTTCACAGTCATCTGTATAAACACGGAAATATCTACACCACCGTCTGTATAAACATGGAAATATCTACATGGAAAGCTGTATAAACATGGAAATATCTAGACAGTCATCTCAATAAACATGGAAATATCTATACCGCTATCTGTATAAACATGGAAATACCCACACCGCTATCTGTATAAACATGGAAATAGCCACACCGCTATCTGCATAAACATGGAAATATCTGCACCGCTATCTTTATAAACATTTAAATATCTGCAACTCTATCTGTGTAAACATAGAAATATCTACACGGCTATTTGTGTATACATGGAAATATCTGCACCGCTATCTGTACAAAGATGGAAATATCTACACCACTATCTTTAAAACGTGGAAATATCTACACCACTCTCAGTATAAACCCGGAAATATCTACACCGATATCTGTATAAACAAGGAAATACTTACACCACCATCTCTATAAACATGGAAATATTTACACAGCTATCTCTATAAATTTAGAAATAAGTAGACCGCCATCTCTATAAACATGGAAATATCTACAACTCTATGTGCATAAACATGGAAATACCTACACAGAAGTCTGTATAAACATGGAAATATCTACACCGCCATCTCTATAAACATGAAAATAACTACACCGCCATCTTCAGAAACATGGATGTTTCTACACCGCCATCTGTATAAACATGGAAATATCTACACCACTATCTGTATAAACATGGAAATATCTTCACTGCCATCTGTATAAACATGGAAATATCTACACAGTCATCTGTATAAACCTGGAAATATCTACACTGTCATCTATATAAACATGGAAATATCTACAGAGAACTCTGTATAAACATGGAAATATCGGCACAGCCATCTGTATAAACATAGAAATGTCTACACCGCTATCTGTATAAACATCGAAATATCTACACCGCTATGTGTATTAACGTGGAAATATCTCCATTGCTATCTATATAAACATGGACGTATGTCCACCGCAATCTGTATAAACATGAAAATATCTACACCGCTATCTCTATAAACATGGAAATATCTACAATGCCATCTCTACAAACATGGAAATATCTACACAGTCATCTGTAGAAACATGGAAATATCTACACCGCCATCTCTATAAACATGGAAATAACTACACCGCTATCTCTATGAACATGGAAATATCTACACCGCTATCTCCATCAACAAGGAAATATACACACCGCCATCTCTTTAAACATGGAGGTATCTACAACGCCATCTACATAAACAAGAAAATATCTACATCGCCATCTATATAAACATGGAAATATCTACAACGCTATTTTATAAACAAGGAAATATCTACACCGCCTTCTGTTTAAACACGGAAATATATACACAGACATCTGTTTATACATGGAAATATCTACACCGCTATCTGTATAAACATGCTAATAACTACACCGATATCTGTATAAATGTGGAAATATTTGCACCGCTATCCCTATAAACATGGTAATAACAACACCGCGTTCTGTATAAACTTGGAAATATCTACACCATGATCTGTATAAACATGGAAATATCTACACCACGATCAGTATAAACATGGAAATATCTACACCGTGACCTGTATAAACATGGAAATATCTACACCGCCATCTCTACAAACATGGAAATATCTACACCCCTATCTGTATAAACATGGAAATATCCACAGAGCTATCTCTATAAACATGGAAAAATCAACACCGCTATCTCTATGAACATGGAAATATCTACACCGCCATCTCTATAAACATGGAAATATCTACATCGCGATCAGTATAAACATGGAAATATCTACACCGCTATCTGCACAAACATGGAAATATCTCCACTGCTATCTCTATAAACATTGAAATATCTTCACCGCCATCTGTATAAACAGGGAAATACTTACAAAGTTCTCTGTATAAACATGGAAATACCTACACCGCTGTCTCTATAAACATGGAAATATGTACACCGCTATGTGTATAAACACGGAAATATTTCCACTGCTGTCTGTATAAACATGGAAATATCTACACCGCGATCTGTATAAATATGGAAATATCTACACCGCTATCTGTATAAACATGGAAATATCTTCACAGCTATCTCTATAAACATGGAAATACCTACACCGCCATCTGTATAAACATGGAAATACCTACAAAGTCATCTGTATAAATATGGAAATATCTAGACAGCCATCTGTATAAACATGGAAATATCTACACAGCCATCTGTATATACATGGATATATCTATACCGCTATCTGTATAAACATGGAAATAACTACACCGCTATTTGTATAAACAAGGATATATCTACACCGCCATATGTTTAAAAATGGAAATATATACACAGCCATGTGTACATCCATGGAAATACCTACACCGCTCTCTATATAAACATGGAAACAAGTACAGCGCTATCTGTATATACATGGAAATTTCTACATCACCATCTACATATCCATAGAAATATCTGCGCCGCCATCTGAATAAACATGGAAATATCTACACGGTCATCTGTGTATAGATGGAAATATCAACACCGCCATCTGTACAAACATGGAAAAATCTGCACTGCTATCTGTATAAACATGGAAATATCTACACTGCGGACTGTATAAACATGGAAATATCTACACCGCTATCTGTATAAAAATGGAAATATCTACAGCGCCATCTCTATAAACATTGAGATATCTACATTGCCATCTGTAAAAACATGGAAATATCTACACAGTCATCTGAATAAACATGGAAATATCTAAGCCACCATCTGTATAAACATGGAAATAGCTACAATATCATCTGTATACACATGGAAATATTTACACAGACATCTGTATAAATATGGAAATATCGGCACCGCCAGCTGTATAAACATGGAAATATCTACACTGCCATCTGTAGAAAGATGGAAATATCTACACTGCTATCTCTATAAATATGGAAATATCTACACCGCCAACTCTATACACATGAAAATATCTACACTGCCATCTCCATAAAGATGGAAGTACTTACTCCGCCATGTGTATAAACACGGAAATGTCTACACCACCATCTGTGTAAACATGGAAATATCTACACCGCTATCTGTATAAACATGGATATATCTTCACCGCCATCTGCATGTCCATGGAAATACCTACGGGGCCATCTGTATAAACATGGAAATATCTACACGGCCATCTGTGTATAGATGGAAATAACAACACCCCCATTTGTACAAACATGGAAATATCTACACTGCTATCTCTATAAACATGGAAATATCTGCACTGCCATCTGTAAAAACATGGAAATACGAATACAGTCATCTGTATAAACATGGAAATATCTACAATGCCATCTGTATACACATGGAAATATCTACACAGCCATGTGTATAAACATGGAAATATCTACACTGCTATCTCTATAAACATGGAAATATCTACACCCCCATCTCTATAAACATGAAAATATCTACACTGCCATCTCCATAAACATGGAACTAACTACTCCGCTATCTGTATAAACATGGAAACATCTACACCGCCATCTGTGTGAATAAGGAAATATCAACAATGCCATCTGTATAAAGATATAAATATCTGCACCGCGAGCTGTATAAACATGGAAATATCTACATCGTTATCTGTATAAACGTGGAAATACCAACACCGCTATTGGTATAAACATGGAAATATCTACAACGCCATCTAAATAAACATGAAAATATCTACACTGCTATGTCTATAAACATGGAAATACCAATACCGCTATCTCTATAAACATGGAAATATCTACACCGCTATCTGTATAAACATGGAAATATCTACACCGCTATCTTTATAAACATGGGAATATCTACACCACGATCTGTATAAACATGGAAATATCTACACCGCGATCTGTATAAACATGGAAATATATTCACCACGATCTGTATAAACATGGAAATATCTACACCGATATCTGTATAAACATGGTAATATCTACACCACCATCTATATAAACATGGAAATATCTACACCGCCATCTGTATAAACATGAAATTATCTACAATGCTATCTTTAGAAAGATGGAAATATCTACAACGCAATCTGTGTAAACATGGAAATATCTACACCGATATCTGTAAAAACATGGAAATATCTACACCGCTATCTGTATAAACATGGAAATATCTACACCGCGATCTGTATAAACATGGAAATATGTACACCGCGATCTGTATAAACATGGAAATATCTACACCGCTATCTGTATAAACATGGAAATATCTACACAGCTATCTCTCTAAACATGGAAATATCTACACCGCCATCTGTATAAACATGGAAATACTTACACAACCATCTGTATAAACATGGAAATATCTACACAGCCATCTGTATAAACATGGAAATATCTACACAGCCATCTGTATATACATGGAAATATCTACACCGCTATCTGTATAAACATGGAAATAACTACACCGCTATTTGTATAAACAAGGAAATATCTACACCGTGATCTGTATAAACATGAAAATATCTTCACCGCCATCTCTATAAACATAGAAATATCTACAACCCTATCTGTATAAACATGGAAATATCAACACCGCTATCTCTATAAACATGGAAAAATGAACACCGCTATCTCTATGAACATGGAAAAATCTACACCGCCATCTCTATAAACATGGAAATATCTACACCACGATCAGTATAAACATGGAAATATATACACCGCTATCTGTATAAACATCGAATTATCTGCACTGCTATCTCTATAAACATGGAAATATCTACAAAGCCATCTGTATAAACGTAGAAATATCTACACAGCCCTCTGTATAAATATCGGAATATCTACACTGCCATCTGTAGAAACATGGAAATATCTACACCGCTATCTGTATAGAAATGGAAATACCTACACCGCCAACTCTATAAACATGAAAATATCTACACTGCCATCTCCATAAAGATGGAATTATCTACTCCGCCATGTGTATAAACACGGAAATATCTACACCACCATCTGTGTAAACATGGAAATATCTACACCGCCATCTGTAAAAACATGGAAATATCTACACGGCCATCTGTGTATAGATAGAAATACCAACACCGCCATCTGTACAAACATGGAAATATCTACACCGCTATCTCTATAAACTTGGAAATATCTGCACTGCCATCTGTAAAAACATGGAAATACCTATACAGTCAACTGTATAAACATGGAAATATCTACACCGCTATCTGTATAAACATGGAAATATCTACACCGCTATGTGTATTAACGTGGAAATATCTCCATTACTATCTGTATAAACATGGACATATCTCCACCGCAATCGGTATAAACATGAAAATATCTACACCGCTATCTCTATAAACATGGAAATATCTGCACTGCCATCTGTAAAAACATGGAAATACCTATACAGTCATCTGTATAAACATGGAAATATCTACAATCACATCTGTATACACATGGAAATATGTACACAGCCATCTGTATAAACATATAAATATCTACACTGCTATCTCTTTAAACATGGAAATATCTACAATGTCATCTCTATAAACATGGAAATATCTACACGGTCATCTGTGTATATTTGGAAATATCAACAACGCCATCTGTACAAACTTAGAAATATCTGCACCGCTATCTGTATAAACATGGAAATATCTACACCGCGGTCTGTATAAACATGGAAATATCTAAACCGCTATCTGTATAAACATGGAAATATCCACACCGCTATCCCTATAAACATGGAAAAATCAACACCGCTATCTCTATGAACATGGAAATATCTACACCGCCATCTCTATAAACTTGGAAATGTCTACACCGCGATCAGAATAAACGTGGAAATATCTACACCGCTATCTGTATAAACATGGAAATATCTCCACTGCTATCTCTATAAACATCGAAATAGCTACAACGCCATCTGTATAAACATGGAAATACTTACAAAGTTATCGATATAAACATGGAAATATCTACACCGCTATCTGTATAAACATGAAAATATCTACACCGCGATCTGTATAAACATGGAAATATCTACACCGCGATCTGTATAAACATGGAAATATCTACACCGCTATCTGTATAAACATGGAAATATCTACACAGCTATCTCTATAAACATGGAAATATCTATACTGACATCCTTATAAACATGGAAATATCTACACCGCCATCTGTATAAACATAGAAATACCTACACAGGCATGTGTATATACATGGAAATATTTACACCGCTATCTATATAAACATGGAAATAACTACACCGCTATCTGTTTAAACATGGAAATATCTACACCGCGATCTGTATAAACATGGAAATATCTACATCGCTGTCTGTACAAACATGGAAATATCGACACAGCTATTTCTATAAATATGGAAATATCTACACCGCCATCTGTATGAACATGGAAATATCTACAAAGTCATCTGTATAAACATGGAAACATCTACACAGCCATCCGTATAAACATGGAAATATCTACACAGCCATCTGCATATACATGGAAATATCTACACCGCTATCTGTGTAAACATTGAAATAACTACACCGCTATTTGTATAAATAAGGAAATATCTACACCATGATCTGTATAAACATGGAAATATCTACACCGCTATTTGTATAAACAAAGAAATATCTACACCGCTATCTGTATAAGCATGGAAATAACTACACCGCTATATGTATAAACAAGGAAATATCTACACCGTGATCTGTATAAACATGGAAATAACTACACCGCTATTTTTATAAACAAGGAAATATCTACACCGCCATCTGTTTAAAAATGGAAATATACACACACATCTGTTTATACATGGAAATATCTACACCGCTATCTGTATAAGCATGGAAATAACTACACCGCTATATGTATAAACAAGGAAATATCTACAACGTGATCTGTATAAACATGGAAACAACTACAGCGGTATTTGTATAAACAAGGAAATATCTACACCGCCATCTGTTTAAACATGGCAATATATACACAGATATCTGTTTATACATGGAAATATCTACACTGCTATCTGTATAAACATGCTAATAACTACACTGCTATCTGTATAAATGTGGAAATATTTACACCGCTATCTGCATAAACATGGAAATATCTACACTGTTATCTGTATAAACATGGAAATACCTACAACGGCATCTGTAGAAACATGGAAATTTCTACACCACCATCTGTATAAACATGGAAATATCTACAATGCCATCTGTATACACATGGAAATACCTACACGGCAATCTGTGTATAGATGGAAACATAAACACCGCCATCTGTACAGACATGGAAATATCTACACTGCTATCTGTATAAACATGGAAATATCTACACTGCGGTCTGTATAAACATGGAAATATCTACACCGGTATCTGTATAAACATGGAAATATCTACACCACGATCTGTATAAAACATGTAAATATTTACACCGCTATCTGTATAAACATGGAAATATCTACACCGCTATCTCTATAAACAAGGAAATACCTGCAAAGTCATCTGTATAAACATGGAAATAACTCCGCAGTCATGTGTAGGAACATGGAAATATCTACACTGCAATCTGTATAAACATGCAAATATCTACACTGCCCTCTGTATAAATATGGAAATATCTGCATAGGCATCTGTATAAACATGGAAATATCCGCACCACTATCTGTATAAACATGGAAATACCTACACCGCTGTCTCTATAAACATGAAAGTATGTTCACCGCTACGTGTATAAACATGGTAATATCTCCACTGCTGTCTGTATAAACATGGAATTATCTACACCTTTATCTGTATAAACATGGAAATATCTACAGTGCCATCTCTACAAACATTGAAATATCTATACTGCCATCTGTAAAAACATGGAAATATCTACACAGTCATCCGAATAAACATGGAAATATCTACACCACTATTTGTATAAACATGGAAATACCTACAATACCATCTGTATACACATGGAAATATCTACACAGACATCTGTATAAATATGGAAATATCTACACCGCCGTCTGTATAAACATGGAAATATCTACACTGCCATCTGTAGAAACATGGAAATACCTACACCGCTATCTCTATAAATATGGAAATATCTACACCGCCATCTCTATAAACATGAAAATATCTACACTGCCATCTCCATAAAGATGGAAGTATCTACTTCGCGATGTGTATAAACACGGAAATATCTAAACCACCATCTGTGAAAACATGGAAATATCTTCACCGCTATCTGTATAAACATGGAAATATCTACACCGCCATCTGCATGTCCATGGAAATATCTACGCCGCCATCTGTATAAACATGGAAATATCTACACGGCCATCTGTGTATAGATGGAAATATCAACACCGCCATCTGTACAAACATGGAAATATCTACACCGCTATATCTATAAACTTGGAAATATCTGCACTGCCATCTGTAAAAACATGGAAATACCTATACAGTCATCTGTATAAACATGAAAATATCTACAATGCCATCTGTATACACATGGAAATATCTACACAGCCATCTGTATAAACATGTAAATATCTACACTGCCATCTCTATAAACATGGAAATATCTACACCGCCATCTCTATAAACATGAAAATATCTACACTGCCATCTCCATAAACATGGAACTAACTACTCCGACATCTGTATAAACATGGAAACATCTACACCGACATCAGTGTGAATAAGGAAATATCTACAATGCTATCAGTATAAAGATTTAAATATCTGCACCGCGAGCTGTATAAACATGGAAATATCTACATCGCTATCTGTATAAACGTGGAAATACCAACACAGCTATCGGTATAAACATGGAAATATCTACAACGCCATCTATATAAACATGGACATATCTACACCGCTATGTCTATAAACATGGAAATACCTACACCGCTATCTCTATAAACATGGAAATATCTACACCGCTATCTGTATAAACATGGAAATATCTACACCGCTATCTGTATAAACATGGAAATATCTTCACCACAATCTGTATAAACATGGAAATATCTACACCGCTATCTGTATAAACATGGCAATATCTACGCCACCATCTATATAAACATGGAAATATCTACACCGCCATCTTTATAAACATGGAAATATCTACAATGCCATCTGTAGAAAGATGGATATATCTACACCGCAATCTGTGTAAACATGGAAATATCTACACCGATATCTGTAAAAACATGGAAATAAGTACACCGCTACCTATATAAACATGGAAATATCTACACCGCGATCTGTATAAACATGGAAATATCTACACCACGATCTGTATAAACATGGAAATATCTACACCGCTATCCGCATAAACATGGAAATATCTACACAGCTATCTCTATAAACATGGAAATATCTACACTGCCATCTGTATAAACGTGGAAATACCTACAAAGTCATCTGAATAAACATGGAAATACCTACAAAGTTGTCTGTATAAACTTGGAAATATCTACACAGCCATCTGTATAAACATGGAAATATCTACACAGCCATCTGTATATACATGGAAATATCTACACCGCTATATGTATAAACATGGAAATAACTACACCGCTATTTGTATAAACAAGGAAATATCTACACCGGTATCTGTATAAACATGGAAATATCTCCACTGCTATCTCTATAAACATCGAAATATCTACACCGCCATCTGTATAAACATGGAAATACTTACAAAGTTATGTGTATAAACATGGAAATATCTACACCGCAGTCTGTATAAACATGGAAATATCTAAACCACTATCTGTATAAACATGGAAATACCTACACCGCTATCTCTATAAACATGGAAATATCTACACCGTTATCTGTAAACATGAAAATATTTACACCGCTATCTGTATAAACATGGAAATATCTACACCGTTATCTGTATAAACATGGAAATACCTACGCCATCTGTAGAAACATGGAAATATCTACACCACCATCTGTATAAACATGGAAATATCTACAATGCCATCTGTATACACATGGAAATACCTACTCGGCAATCTGTGTGTAGACGGAAACATCAACACCGCCATCAGTACAGACATGGAAATATCTACAGCGCTATCTGTATAAACATGGAAATATGTACACTGCGGTCTGTATAAACATGGAAATATCTACACCGGTATCTGTATAAACATGGAAATATCTACACCACGATCTGTATAGAACATGGAAATATTTACACCGCTATCTGTATAAACATGGAAATATCTACACCGCTATCTCTATAAACAAGGAAATACCTGCAAAGCCATCTGTATAAAAATGGAAATAACTACACAGTCATGTGTAGGAACATGGAAATATCTACACTGCCATCTGTATAAACATGGAAATATCTACACAGCCCTATGTATAAATATGGAAATATCTGTATAGGCATCTGTATAAACATGGAAATATCCGCACCGCTATCTGTATTAACATGGAAATACCTACACCGATGTCTCCATAAACATGAAAATATGTACACCGCTATGTGTATAAACATGGTAATATCTCCACAGCTCTCTGTATAAACATGGAAATATCTCCACCTTTATCTGTATAAACCTGGAAACATCTACAGCGCCATCTCCGTAAACATTGAAATATCTACACTGCCATCTGTAAAGCATGGAAATATCTACACCGTCATGCGAATAAACATGGAAATATCTACACCACCATCTGTATAAACTTGGAAATACCTACAATACCATCTGTATACACATGGAAATATCTACACAGACATCTGTATAAATATGGAAATATCTACACCGCCATCTGTAGAAACATGGAAATATCTACACTGCCATCTGTAGAAAGATGGAAATATCTACACCGATATCTCTAAAAATATGGAAATATGTACACCGCCATCTCTATAAACATGAAAATATCTACACTGTCATCTCCAAAAAGATGGAAGTATCTACTCCGCGATGTGTATAAACACGGAAATATCTACACCACCATCTCAGAAAACATGGAAATATCTACACCGCTATCTGTATAAACGTGGAAATATCTACACCGCAATCTGCATGTCCATGGAAATATCTACGCCGCCATCTGTATAAACATGGAAATATCTACACGGCCATCTGTGTATAGATGGAAATATCAACACCGCCATCTGTACAAACATGGAAATATCTACACCGCTATCTGTATAAACAGGGAAATATCTCCATCGCTATCTGTATAAACATGGAAATATCTACACCGCTATCTGTATAAACATGAAAATATCTACACCACTATCTGTATAAACATGGAAATATCTACAACGCTATCTGTGTATACATGGAAATATCTACACAGCTATCTGTGTAAGCTTGGAAATATCTACACAGGTATCTGTGTAAAAATGGAAATATCTACACGGCAATCTCTGCAAAGAGGGAAATATCTACACTGCTATCTCTGAAAACATGGAAATATCTACACCGCTATCTGTATAAACATGGAAATACCTACACCGCTATCTGTATAAACAAGGAAATATCTACACCGCCTTATGTAGAAACATGGAAATATCTACACAGCCATCTGTATAAACATGGAAATACCTACACCGCTGTCTGTAGAAATATGGAAATATATACAACGCTATCTCTATCAACATGGAAATACCAACACCGCTTTCTCTATAAACATGGAAATGTATACATCGCAATCTCTATAAACATGGAATTATCTACACTGCCATCTCTATAAACATGAAAATATCTACACCGCCATCTTCAGAAACATGGCTGTATCCACACTGCCATCTGTATAAAATGGAAATATCTACACGACTATCTGTATAAACATGGAAAATTCTTTACTGTCATCTGTATAAAGATGGAAATATCTGCACTGTGATTTGTATAATCATGGAAATATCTACACCGCTATCTCTATAAACATGGAAATACCTACAACGCCATCTCTATAAACATGGAAATATCTGCACCGCTATCTGTATAAAAATGGAAATATCTACACTGCTATCTGTATAAACCTGGAAAGATCTACACAGCTATCTGTATAAATATGGAAATATCTAAAACGCTGTCTCTCTAAACATGGAAATGCCTTCACCGCTTTTTGTATAAACATGGAAATATCTACATCGTTATCTCTATAAACATGAAAATATCTACATTGACATATGTATAATCATGGAAAGAACTACACAGTCATCTGTATAAACATGGAAATATCTAGACAGTCATCTCTATAAACATGGAAATATCTATACCGCTATCTGTATAAACATGGAAATACCCACACCGCTATCTGTATAAACATGGAAATAGCCACATCACTATCTGTATAAACATGGAAATGTCTGCACCGCTATCTTTATAAACATGGAAATATCTGCAAATCTATCTGTGTAAACATAGAAATATCTACACGGCTATTTGCGCAAAAATGGAAATATCTGCACCACTATCTGTATAAAGATGGAAATATCTACACCACTATCTGTAAAACGTGGAAATATCTACACCGCTCTTTTTATAAACCTGGAAATATCTACACCGATATATGTATAAACAAGGAAATATCTACACCGCCATCTGTATAAACATGGAAATACCTACACCGCTATCTGTATAAATATGGAAATATCCACACCGCTATCTGTATAAACATGGAAATGTCTACACCGCTATCTGTATAAACATGGAAATACCTACACCGATTTCTCTATAAACATGGAAATATCTACACTGCAATCTCTATATACATGGAAATATCTACACCGCCATCTCTATAAACATGAAACTATCTACACCGCCATCTTCAGAAACATGGATGTATCTACACCGCCATCTGTATAAACATGGAAATATCTACACGGTCATCTGTGTATAGATAGAAATATCAACACCGCCATCTGTAAAAACCTGGAAATATCTACACCGCGGTCTGTATAAACATGGAAATATCTAAACCGCTATCTGTATAAACTTGGAAATATCTACACCGCTATCTCTATAAACATGGAAATATCTACACCGTGATCTGTATAAACATGGAAAAATTTACACTGCTATCTGTATAAACACGGAAATATCTACACCGTTATCTGTATAAATATGGAAATATCTACACAGCTATCTCTATAAACATGGAAATATCTACACCGCCATCTGTATAAACATGGAAATATCTACACTGCTATCTATATAAACACGGCAATATCTACAATGCCATCTGTAAAAACATGGAAATACCTATACAGTCATTTGTATAAACATGGAAATATCTACACCACCATCTGTATAAACATGGAAATATCTACAATGCCATCTGTATACACATGGAAATACCTACATGGCAATCTGTGTATAGATGGAAACACCAACACCGCCATCTGTACAAACATGGAAATATCTACACCGCTATCTGTATAAACATGGAAATATCTACACTGCGGTCTGTATAAACATGGAAATTTCTACACCGGTATCTGTATAAACATGGAAATATCTACAACACGATCTGTATAAACATGGAAATATTTACACCGCTATCGGTATAAACATGGAAATATCTACACCGCTACTCTATAAACATGGAAATATCTACAAAGCCATCGGTAAAAACATGGAAATACCAACACAGTCATGTTTAGGAACAAGGAAATACCTATACCGTGATTTGTATAAACATGGAAAGATCTACACCGCGTTCTGTATAAACATGGAAATATCTACACATCTATCTGTATAAACATGGAAATATCTACACAGCTATCTCTATAAACATGGAAATATCTACATCGCAATCTGTATAAACATGGAAATACCTAAAAGTCATCTGTATAAACATGGAAATACCTACACAGCCCTCTGTATAAACATGGAAATATCTACACAGCCGTCTGTATATACATGGAAATATCTACACCGCTATCTGTATAAACATGGAAATAACTACACCACTATTTGTATAAACAAGAAAATATCTACACCGCCATCTGTTTAAACATGGAAATATATACACAGACATCTGTTTATACATGGAAATATCTACACCGCTATCAGTGTAAACATGCTAATAACTACACCACTATCTGTATAAATGTGTAAATATTTGTACCGCTATCCCTATAAACATGGTAATATCATCACCGCGATCTGTATAAACATGGAAGTATCTACACCATGATCTGTATAAACATGGAAATATCTACACAGCCATCTATATAATCAAGGAAATATCTACACAGCCATCTGTATATACATGGAAATATCTACACCGGTATCTGTATAAACATGGAAAATACTACACCGCTATTTGTATAAACAAAGAAATATCTACACAGCCATCTGTATATACATGGAAATATCTACACCGCTATCTGTATAAACATGGAAATAACTACACAGTCATGTGTAGGAACATGGAAATATCTACACCACCATTTGTATAAAGATGGAAATATCTACAACGTTATCTGTATAAACATGGAAATATATACACAGTGATCTGTATAAACATGGAAATATGTACAGCACTCTCTAAATAAAGATGGAAATATCTACACCGCTATCTGTAAAAACAAGGAAATATCTACACCATTATCTGTATTAATATGGAAATATTTACACCACTATCTCAATAAACATGGAAATATCTACACCGCTATCTCTATAAACATGGAAATACCTACACCGCCATCTGTGCTAACATGGAAATATCTGCACAGTCATCTGTGTAAACCTGGAAATATCTACACTGTCACCTATATAAACATGGAAATATCTACAGAGAACTCGGTATAAACATGGAAATATCGGCACAGCCATCTGTATAAACATGGAAATACCAACACCACTATATGTATAAACATGGAAATATCTACACCGCTATCTGTATAAACATGGATATATCTACACCGTTATCTGTATAAACATGGAAATATCTACACCGCTATCTCTATAAACATGGAAAACCTATACCGCTATCTGCATAAACATGGAAATATCTACACCGCTATCTGTATAAACACGGAAATTTCTACACCACTATCTGTATAAACTTGGAAATATCAACACCGCCATCTCTATAAACATGAAAATATGTCCACCGCTACCTGTGTAAACTTGAAAATATATCCACCGTTATCTGTATTAACATGGAAATATCTACACTGCCATCTGTATAAACATGGAAATAGCCACAACGTTATGTTTTATAAACATGGAAATATCTACACCACCATCCCTACAAACATGGAAATATCTACACCGCGATCTGAATAAACATAGAAATATCTACAAAGCTATCTGTATAAACATGGAAATATCTGCACCGCAATCTCTATAAACATGGAAATAACTACACCACCATCCCTAAAAACATGGAAATATCTACACCGCGATCTGAATAAACATAGAAATATCTACAAAGCTATCTGTATAAACATGGAAATATCTGCACCGCAATCTCTATAAACATGGAAATACCTACACCAGCATCTGTATAAACATGGAAATATCTACACAGTCATCTCTATAAACATGGAAATATCGACACCACCATCTGCTTAAACATGGAAATATCTACACTGCCATCTGTATGCACATGGAAATATCTACACAGCCATCTGCATTGACATGGAAATATCCTCACCGCCATCTCTATAAACACGGAAATACCTACACCGCTATCTGTATAAACATGGAAATATCTACACCGCCATCTCTATATACGTGGAAATATCTACACCGCCATCTCTATAAACCTGAAAATATCTGTACCGTGATCTCCATAAACATGGAAATATCTACACCACCATCTGTATAAACACGGAAGTATCTACACCGCTATCTGTAAAAACATGGAATTATCTACACTGCCATCTCTATAAAGATGGAAATAACAACACCGCGAGCTATATAAATATGGAAATATCTACAATGCTAGTTGTATAAACATGGAAATACCAACACCACTATATGTATAAACATGGAAATATCTACACCGCTATCTGTATAAACATGGATATATCTACATCGTTATCTGTATAAACATGGAAATATCTTCAATGCTATCTTTATAAATATGGAAATATCTCTACCACTATCTTTATAAACATGGATATTTCTACACTGCCATCTGTATAAGCATGGAAATATCTACACCGCCATGTGGAAAAACATGGAAATATCTACACCGCTATCTCTATAAACATGTAAATATCTACACCGCCATCTCTATAAACGTGAAAATATCTGCACGGCCATCACCATAAACATGAAACTGTCTACACCGCCATCTGTATAAACATGGAAATAACTTCTACGCTATCTGAATAAACATGGAAATATCTACACCACTATCTCTACACACATGGAAATACCTACAGCGCTATCTCTATAAACATAGAAATATCTACACCTCCATCTCTGTAAACATGGAAATATCTACACCGCCTTCTGAATGAACATGGAAATATCTACACCGCTGTCTGTATAAACATGGAAATTTCTACACCGCCATTTGTATAAACATGGAAATATCTAAACTGCCATCTGAGGAAAATGGAAATATCTACACAATGATCTGTATAAACATGGATATATGTACACTGCTACCTTTAACAACATGGAAATATCAACACGGCTCTCTTTATAAACATAGAAATATCTACACCACGATCTGTATAAACAAGGAATTATCTCCACCTTTATCTGTATAAACATGGAAATATCTACTGCGCCATCTGTATATACATGGAAATATCTACACAGTCATTGGTATAAACATGGAAATATCTACACCACCATCTCTGTAAACATGAAAATATTTACATCGCCATCTCCATAAACGTAGAACAATCTACACCGCTATCTGTATAAACATGGAAATAACAACACAGCTATCTGTATAAACATGGAAATAACTAAACCGATATCTGTATAAACATGGAAATATCTACACCGCCATCTGTATAAACATGGAAATATCTAAACCGCTATCTGTATAAACATGCAAATATCTACAGCGCTATATGTATAAACATGGAAATATCTACACCACAATCTGTATAAACATGGATATATCCACACCGCTATCTGTATAAACATGGTAATATCTACACTGCTATCTGTATAAACATGGAAATACCTACTCCGCTATCTGTATAAATATGGAAATATCTACACCGCTATCTCTATAAACATGGAAATGTTAACACCGCTATCTGTATAAACATGGAAATATCTACATGGCTATCCCTAAAAACATGGAAATATCTTCACCGCCTTCTGTATAAACATGGAAATATCTACACTGCCATCTGTATAAACATGGAAATAAGTAAATTGCTAACTCTATAAACATTGAAATATCTACACCGCTATCTGTATAAACGTGGAAATATGTACACCGCAATCTGTGCAAATATGGAAATATCTACACCTCTATCTCTGTAAATATGGAAATATCTACACCGCTATCTGTATAAACATGGGAATATCTACACCGCAATCAGCATAAACATGGATATATCTACACCGCTATCTGTATAGACATGGAAATATCTACACCGCTATCTGTATAAACATGGAAATATCTACACTGCTATTTGTATAAACATGGAAATGTCTACACCGCTATCTGTATAAACGTGCAATTATGTACAAAGCAATCTGTGCAAATATGGAAATATCTACACCTCTATCTGTGTAAATATGAAAAAGTCTACACCGCTATCTGTATAAACATGGAAATATCTAAACTGCTCTCTCTATAAACATGAAAATACACCACGATCTGTATAAAGATGGATATATCTACATCACTATCTGTATAAACATGGAAACATCTACCCAGCTATCTGTATAAACATGGAAATATCTACACCGCCATCTGTATAAATATGGAAATATCTACACCGCTATCTCTATAAACATGGAAATGTCTACACCGCTGTCTGTAAAAACATGGAAATATCTTGATGGCTATCTCTCTAAACATGGAAATATCTCCACCGCCATATGTATAAACATGGAAATACCTACACAATCATCTGTATAAACATAGAAATATCTACCCCACTATCTGTATAAACATGGAAATTTCTACAAAGCCATCTCTATAAACATGGATATATCTACACCGCTATCTGTATAAACATGGAAATATCCACACCGCTATCTGTGTAACATGGAAATATTTACTCCGCCATCTGTAAAAAACATGGAAATATCTACACATTCATCTGTATAAACATGGAAATATCTACACCCCCATCTGTATAAACATGGAAATATCTACACTGCCACCTGTATACACATGGAAATATCTACACATCCATCTGTATAAACATGGAAATATCTACACCACTATATCTATAAACATGGAAATACCCGCACCGCTATATGTATAAACACGGAAATATCTACACCGCTATCTGTATATACTTGGAAATGTCTACACCGCCATCACTATAAACATGAAAATACGTCCACTGCTATTTGTATGAACTTGAAAATAACTCCACCGCTATCTGTATAAACATGGAAATATCTACACCGCTATCTGTATAAACATGGAAATATCTACAGCGCTATCAGTATAAACATGGAAATATCTAGACCGCTATCTGTATAAACATTCAAATGTCTACATTGCTATCTGTATAATTATGGAATATCTCCACCGCTATCTCTATAAACATGGAAATATCTACTCCGCTATCTGTATAAATATGGAAATATCTACCCCGCTATCTCTATAAACATGGAAATGTCAACACAGCTATCTGTATATACATGGAAATATCTACATGGCTATCACTAAAAACATGGAAATATCTTCACCGTATACAGATCTACAACGCTATCTGTATGAACATGGTAAGAGCTACACCGCGATCTCTATAAACATTTATATGTCTACACCGCTATCTTTATAAACATGGAAATATCTACACTGCCATCTGTATGAACATGGAAATACCTACACTGCCATCTGTATACACATGGAAATATCTACACAAACATCTGTATAATCATGGAAATATCTACACCGTTATCTCTATAAACATGGAGATACCTGCATCACTATCTCTATAAACATGGAAATATCTACACTGCCATTTCCATAAACATGGAACTATGTACATCGCCATCTGTATAAACATGGAAATATCTACACTGCCATCTGTATAAAATGTAAATATCTACACCGTGAGCTGTGTAAACATGGAAATATCTACACCGCTATATATATAAACTTGGAAATACCAACACCGCTATCTGTATAAACTTGGAAATGTCTACAACGCTATCTGTATAAACATGGAAATATCTACTCCACTATCTCTATAAACATGGAAATACCTACACCGCTATCTCTGTAAACAAGGAAATATCTACACCGCTATCTCTATAAACATGGAAATGTATACACCGCCATCTCTATAAACATGGAAAAATCTACACCGCCATCTACATAAAAAAGGAAGTATCTACACCACAATCTCTGTAAACATGGAAATATCTACACCGTTATCTGTATAAACATGGAAATATCTACAACACTATCTGTGTAAACATGGAAATATGTACATTGTTATCTGTGTGAAGGTGGTAATATCTACACGGCAATCTCTGCAAATATGGAAATATCTACAATTCTATCTCTGTAAACATGGAAATAGCTACAGCGCTATCTGTATAAACATGGAAATATACACCGCTATCTCTAAAAACATGGAAATACCTACACCGCTATCTCTATAAACATGAGAATATGTACACCGCCATCCCATTAAACATGGAACTATCTACACCGCCATCTGTATAAACATGGAAATATCTACACCGCCATCTGTATAAACATGGAAATATCTACACCACCATCAATATAAACATGGAAATACCTATACCGCGAGCTGTAGAAACATGGAAATAACTACACCGCTATCTGTGTAAACATGGAAATACCAACACCGCTATCTGTATAATGATGGAAATATCTATACCGCTATCTGTATAAACATGGGAATATCTACATCGCGATCTGTATAAACAGGGAAATATCTGCACCGCTATCTGTATAAACATGGAAATATCTACACCGCTTTCTGTATAAACATCGAAATATCTACACCACTAACAGTATAACCATGGAAATACCTGCACCGCCATCTGTAAAAACATGCAAATATCTACACAGTCATCTGCATAAACATGGAACTATCTACACCTCCGTGATTATAAACATGGAAACATCAACACCGCCATCTCTATAAACATGAAAATATCTACAACGACATCTCCATAAACATGGAACTATCTACACCGCCATCTGTATAAACATGGAAATATCTACACCACTATCTGAATAAACATGGAATTATCTAAAATGCCATCTCTATAAAGATGGAAATATCTGCAACGCGAGCTGTATAAACATGGAAATATCTACACCGATATCTGTATAATCATCGAAATACCAACACCGCTATCTGTATAAACATGCAAATATATACACCAATATCTGTATAAACATGGAAATATCTACAACACTATCTGACTAAACATGGAAATATTTACAAAGCTATCTGTGCAAAACTTGGAAATATCTACACAGCTATCTGTGCAAAGATGGAAATATCCACAACGCAATCTGTGCAAAGATGGAAATATCTACATTGCTATCTCTGTAAACATGGAAATATCTACACCACGATCTGTTTAAACATGTAAATATCTACACCGCTATCTGTATAAACATGGAAATATCTATACCGCTATCTGTATAAACAAGGAAATATCTACACCACCATCTGTATAAACATGGAAATGTCTACACCGCTATCTGTATAAACATGAACATATCTACACCGCTATCTGTATAAATATGGAAATATCTACACCGCTATCTCTATAAACATGGAAATATCTACACCGCTATCTTTATAAACATGGAAATATCTTCACTGTTATCTCTATAAACATGGAAATATCTACACCGCCATCTGTATAAACATGAAAATATCTACAGAGTCACCTGTATAAACATGGAAATATCTACACCACCATCTGTATAAACATGAAAATATCTACAGAGTCACCTGTATAAACATGGAAATATCTACACCACCATCTCTATAAACATGGAAATATCTACACTGCCATCTGTATACACATGGAAATATCTACACAGCCATCTGTATAAACATGGAAATATATACACCGCCATCTCTATAAACATAGAAATATCTACACCGCCATCTCTATAAACATAAAAATATCTACACCGCCATCTCCAGAAACATGGAACTATCTACACCGCCATCTGTATAAACATGGAAATAACCACACCACTATCTGTATAAACATGGAAATATGTACACTGCCATCAGTAAAAAGTTGGAAATATCAACAACGGTAGCTGAATAAACATGGAAATATCTACACCGCCATCTGTATAAACATGGAAACATCTACACCGCTATCTGTATAAACATGGAAATATCTACACCGCTACCTGTATTAATATGGAAATATCTACACCGCTATCTCTGAAAACATGGAAATGTCTACACCGCTGTCTGTATAAACATAAAAATATCTACTCCACTATGTGTATAAACCTGAAAATATCTACATCCGACATCTGTATAAACATCGAAATACCTACACAGTCATCTGTATAAACATGGAAATATCTTCACCACAACCTATATTAACATGGAAATATCTTCACTGCCATCTGTACAAACATGCAAATATCTACACAGCCATGTCTATAAACATGGAAATAACTTCACCGGTATCTGTATATACATGTAAATACCTACACCGCTATCTGTATGAACATGGAAATATCTAAACCGCTATCCCTATAAACATGGAACTATGAACACCACTATCCACATAAATATGGAAATATCTACACCACTATCTGTATAAACATGGAAATACCTACACCACTATCACTATAAACATGGAAATACCTACACCACTATCTTTATAAACATGGAAATATCCACACCGCCATTCTGTAAATTTGGAAATACCGACACCGCCGTCTGCAAAAACATGGAAATATCTACACCGCCATCTGCATAAACATGGAAATATCTACACTGACATCTGTATAAACATGGAAATATCTACACCGCTATCTGTAAAACGTGGAAATATATACACTGCTATCTGTATAAACTGGGAAGTATCTACACCGCTATCTGTATAAACGTGGAAATATCTACTTCGATATCTGTATAAACGTGGAAATATCTACACCGCTATCTCTATAAACATGGAAATATCTACACCGCTATCTTTATCAACATGGAAATATCAACACTGTTATCTCTATAAACATGGAAATATCTACACCGCCATCTCTATAAACATGGAAATATCTACACTACCATCTGTATACACATGGAAATATCTACAAAGCCATCTCTATAAACATGGAAATATCTACACCGCTATCTTTATAAACATGGAAATACCTACACCGCTATCTCTATAAATATGGGAATAACTACACTGCAATCTCTATAAACATGGAAATATCTACACTGCCAGATGTATAAAGATGGAAATATCTACACCCTGAGCTCTATAAATATGGAAATATCTACACCGCTAGCTGTATAAACATGGAAATACCAAAACCGCTATCTATACAAACATGGAAATATCTACACCGCTATCTTTATAAACAGGGAAATACCTACAACGCTATCTGTGTAAACATGGAAATATCTACACAGCTGTCTGTGTAAACTTGGAAATATCTACACGACTACCTGTGTAAAGATGGAAATATCCACACCGCAGTCTGTGCAATAATGGAAATATCTAAACCTCTATCTCTGTAAACATGGAAATATCTACACCGCTATCTGTATAAACATGGAAATATCTACACCGCTATCTGTAAAAACGTGGAAATATCTACAACGCTCTCTGTGTAAAAGAGATAAAATCCACATCGATATCTGTATGAACGCGGACATATCTCCACCGCTTTCTCTATAAACATCGACATATCTACACCGCTATCTCTATAAACATGGAAATATATACCACGTTATCTGTATAAACATGGAAATATCTACAACGCTATCTGTGTAAACATGGAAATATCTACACAGCTGTCTATGTAAACTTGGAAATATCTACACAGCTATCGGTGTAAAGATGGAAATATCTACAACACAATCTGTGCAAAGATGGAAATATCTACACCGCTATCTCTGTAAACATGGAAATATCTACACCGCTATCTGTATAAAAATGGAAATATCCACACCGCTCTCTGTATAAACAAGGAAATAGGTACACCACCATCTGTATAAATATGGAAATATCTACAGAGCCATCTGTATAAACATGGAAATATCTACACCGCTATGTGTATAAATATGGAAATATCTACACCGCTATCTCTATAAACATGGAAATACCTACACCGCTATCTTAATAAACATGGAAATATCTACAATGTTATCTCTATAAACATGGAAACATCTACACCGCCATCTGTATAAACATGGAAATACCAACAATGCTATCTGTATAAACAAGGAAATATCTACACCGCTATTTGTATAAACATGGAAATATCTTCACCACTATCTCAATAAACATGGAAATGCCTCCACCGCCATCTCTATACACATGGAAATATCTACACTGCTATCTCTATAAACACAGAAATATCTACACTGCCATCTGCATGAACATGGAAATATCTACACAGCTATCTGTATAAACATGGAAATAACTACACCGCCATCTGTAGAAACATGGAAATAGCTACACTGCCATCTGTGGAAAGATGGAAATATCTACACCGCGATCTTTATAAACGTGGAAATATCCACAGTGCTACCTGTAAAAATATGGAAATATCTTCACCGCTATCTGTATAAACATGGAAACATCTACACCACGATTTGTATAAACAAGGAAATATCTCCACCACAATCTGTATAAACATGGAATTATCTACACCGCTATGTGTGTAAACGTGGAAATATCTACACCGCTATCACTATAAACATGGAAATACCTACAACGCTATATCTATAAACATGGAAATTTCTACACCTCTATCTATATAAATATGGAAATATCTACACTGCCATTGTATAAACTTGGAAATATCTACACCGCCATCTGCAGAAACACGGAAATATCTACACCGCCATCTGCAGAAACATGGAAATATCTACACTGCCATCTGTATAAGGATGAAAATATTTACACCGCGAGGTGTATAAACATGGAAATATCTACACTGCTATCTGTATAAACAGGGAAATACCAACACCGCTATCTGTATAAACGAGGAAATATCTACACCACTATCTGTATAAAAGTGGAAATAACTACAACGCTATCTGTATAAACGTGGAAAAATCTACATCGATATCAGAATAAAGGTGGACATATGTCCACCGCTATCTCTATAAACATTGACATATCTACACCGCTATCTGTATAAACATGGAAATATCTACACTGCTATCTGTATAAAAATGGAAATATCTACAACGTTATCTGTATAAACATGGAAATATCTACACCGCAAACTGTGCAAAGATGGAAATATCTACACCGCTATCTCTGTAAACATGCAACTATCTACACCGCTATCTGTATAAACATGGAAATATATACACCGCTATCTGTATAAACAAGGAAATGTATACACCTCCATCTGTATAAATATGGAAGTATCTACAGGGCCATCTGTATAAACATGGAAATATCTACACTGCTATCTGTATAAACATGGAAATATGTTCACTGCTAACACTATAAACAAGGATATATCTACACCGCCATCAGTATAAACGTGGAAATATCTACACAGTCATCTGTATAAACATGGAAAATCTAAACCGCTTTCTGTATAAATTTGGAAATATCTACACCGCTTTCTCTATAAACATGGAAATATCTACAACGCCATCTGTAAAAACATGGAAATATCTACACAGTCATCTGCATAAACATGGAAATATCTACACCTCCATGAATATAAACATGGAAATATCTACACAGCCATATGTATACACATGGATATATCTACACAGCCATCAGTATAAACATGGAAATATCTTCACCGCTATCTCTATAAACATGGAAATTCCTACACCGCTATCTGTATAAACATGGAAATATCTACACCACCATCTCCATAAACATGGAAATATTTACACTGCCGTCTGTTTACACATGGAAATACCTACACAGCCATCTGTATAAACATAGAAATATCTACACCGCTATCTCTATAAACATGGAAATACCTACACCACAATCTCTATAAACATGGAAATATCTACACCGCAATCTCTATAAATATGGAAATATCTACACCGCCATCTCTTTAAACATGAAAATATATGCACCGCAATCTCCAGAAACATGGAACTATCTACACCGCCTTCAGTATAAACTTGGAAATATCTACACCACTATCTGTAAAACATGGAAATATCTACATTTCCATCTGTATATAGACGGAAATATCTATACCATGAGCTGTATGACCATGGAAATATCTACACCGCTATCTGTATAAACATGGAAATACCAACACAGCTGTCTGTATAAACATGGAAATAACTACACCGCTATCTGTATAAACATAGAAATATCTACACCGCTATCTGTATAAACATGGAAATACCTACACCGCTATCTGTATAAACATGGAAATATCTACAGCGCTGTCTGTATAAAGATGGAAATATCTTCACCACTATCTCTATAAACATGGAAATACCCACAACGCCATCTCCATACACATGGAAGTATCTACACCGCTATCTCTATAAATATAGAAATATCTACACCGTCATCACTATAAATATGGAAATATCTACACCGCAATCTCTATAAACATGTAAATATCTACACTGCCATCTGTGGAAAGTTGGAAATATCTACAGCGCGATCTGTCTAAACATGGATGTATCTACCCCACTACCTATATAAATACGGAAATATCTAGACAGCGATGTGTATAAACATGGAAATATCTACACCACAATCTGTATAACCAAGGAAATATCTCCACCAATATCTGTATAAACTTGGAAATATCTACACCGCCATCTGTTTAAACATGGAAATTTCTACACCGCTATCTGTATAAACATGGAAATACCTACACTGATATCTCTATAAACATGGAAATATCTACACTGCCATCTGTATACCCATGGAAATACCTACACAGCCGTCTGTATAAACATGGAAATATCTACTACGCTATCCCTATAAACATGGAAATACCTACACCGCTATCTCTATAAACATGGAAATATCTACATCGCCATCTCTATAAACATGGAAATATCTACACCGCCATCTCTGTAAACATGGAAATATCTACAAAGCTATCTGTATAAACATTGAAATATCTATACCGCTATCTGTATAAACTTGGAAATACCTACACCGCCATCTGTATAAACATGGAAATATCAACACTGCCTTCGGTATAAAGTTGGATATATCTACACAACTATCTGTATAAACATGGAAATATCTACAACGCTATCTTTGTAAACATGGAAATATCTACACAGCTATATGTGTAAACCTGGAAATATCTACACAGCTATCTGTGTAAAGATGGAAATATCTACACGGCAATCTGTGCAAAGATGGAAATATCTAAACCGCCATCTCTGTAAACATGGAAATATCTACACCGCTATCCGTATAAACATGGAAATACCTACACTGCTATCTGTAAAAACAGGGAAATATCTACACCACCGTCTGTAAAAACATGGAAGTATCTACACTGCCATGTGTATAAACATGGAAATATCTACACCGTTATCTATATAAACATGGAAATATCTACACCGTTATCTACATAAACATGGAAATGTCTACACCGCTATCTCTATAAACATGGAAATATCTACAATGCCATCTCTATAATCATGAAAATATCTGCACCGCCATCTGTATAAACATGGAAATATCTACACCACCATCTCTATAAACATGGACATACCTACAATGCCATCTGTATACACATGGAAATATCTACAATGTTATCTGTATAAACATGGAAATATCTTCACCGCTATCTGTATAAACATGCAAATATCTACACAGTCATCTGCATAATCATGGAAATATTTACACCACCATCTTCATAAACTTGGAATATCTACACTGCCATCTGTATACTCATGGAAATATCTACACAGCCATCTCTATAAACGTGGAAATATCTACACCCCTATCTCCATAAACATGGAAATGCCTACACTGCTATCTATATAAACATAGAAATATCTACAATGCAATCTCTATAAACACGGAAATATCTACACCGCCATCACTATGTACATGAAAATATGTACACCGCCATCTCCAGTAACATGGAACTATCTACGCCGCCGTCTGTATAAACATGGAAATATCTACACACTATCTGTATAAACATGGAAATATCTACACGGCCATCTGTATAAAGATGGAAATATCAACACCGCGAGCTGTATAAACATAGAAATATCTATACCACTATCTGTATGAACATGGAAATACCAACACCGCTAACTGTATAAACATGGAAAAATCTACACCGCTATCTCTATAAACAGGGAAATATTTACAACGCTATCTGTGTAAACATGGATATATCTACACAGCTATCTGTGTAAACTTGGAAATATCTACACCGCTATCTCCGTAAACATGGAAATATCTATACCGCTATCTGTATAAACATAGAAATTCCTCACCGTTATCTCTATAAACATGGAAATATCTACACCGCCATCTGTATAAAGATACAAATATCTACACAGACTTGTGTATAAACATGGAATTATCTACACAACCATCTCTATAAACATGGAAAGATCTACACTGCCATGTGTATACACATGGAAATATCTGCACTGCCATCTGTATAAACATGGAAATATCTACACCACTCTCCCTATAAATATGGAAATACCTACACCGCTATCTCTATAAACATGGAAATATCTACATGGCAATCTCTATAAACATGGAAATACCTACACCGCCATCTCTATAAACATGAAAATATTTACACCGCCATCTGCATAAATATGGAACTATCTACACCAGCATCTGTATAAACATGGAAATATCTACACCGCTATCTGTATATACATGGAATTACCTACACTGACATCTGTATAAAGATGGAAATATCTATAACGCGAGCTGCATAAAGATAGAAATATCTACACCGCTATCTGTATAAACATGGAAATACCAACACCGCTATCTGTATAAACATGGAAAAACCTACACCACTATCTGTATAAACATGGAAATATCTACAACACTATCTCTGTAAACATGGAAATACCTACACCGCCATCTCTGTAGACATGGAAATATCTACATCGTTATCTGCATAAACATGGAAATGTCTACACCACTATCTTTATAAACATGGAAATATCTATACAGCTATCTGTATAAATATGGAAGTATCTACACCAGTATCTGTATAAACATGGAAATGTCTACACCGCTATCTGTATAAACATGGAAATATCTACACCTCTACCTCTATAAACATGAAAATATCTACACCGACATCTGCATAAACATAGAAATACCGACACCGTCATCTGTATAAACATGGAAATATCTACACCACCATCTGTATAAACATGGAAATATCTATACTACCATCTTTATCAACAAGGAAATACCTAAACCGCTATCTGTATAAATATGGAAACATCTACACCGCTATCCCTATAAACATGGAAATATCAACAAGCTATCCACATAAAAATGGAAATATCTACACCGCTATCTGTTTCAACATGGAAATAGCTACACCACTATCACTATAAACATGGAAATACCTACACCACTATCTCTATAAACATGGAAATACCTACACCGCCATCTCTATAAACATGGAAACATCTATACCACCATGTGTATAAACTTGGAAAGATCTACACCGTCATCTGCATAACCATGGAAATGTCTACTCTGCCGTCTGCATAAACACGGAAAAATCTACACCGCCATCTGTATAAACATGGAAATAACTGCAACGTTATCTGTGTAAACATGGAAGTGTCTGCACGGTTATATGTGTAAACATAGAAATATCTACGTCGCTATCTGTATAAACATGGAAATATCTACATCGCTATCTCTATAAACATGGAAATATCTACACCGCTATCTCTATAAACATGGAAATATCTACACCGCTATCTGTATAAACATGGTAATATCTACACCGATATCTCTATAAAGATGGAACTATCTACACCGCCATCTGTATAAACATGCAAATATCTACAAAGTCATCTGCATAAACATGGAAATATCTACACCACCATCTCTATAAACACGGAAATATCAAGACTGCGATCTCTATACACATGGAAATATCTACACAACCATCTGTATAAACATGGAAATATCGACACCGCTATCTCTATAAACATGGAAATATCTACACCGCTATCTGTATAAACATGGAAATATCTACATCGCTATCTGTATAAACATGGAAATACCTTCACCGCTATCTGTATAAATATGGAAATATCGACACCACTATCTGTATAAACGTGGAAATATCTACACCGCAATCTGTGCAAAGATTGAAATATCTACACCGGTATCTCTGTAAACATGGAAATATCGACACCACCATCTGTATAAACATGGAAATATCTACACTGCCATTTGAATAAACATGGAAATATCTACACAGCCATCTCTATAAACAAGGAAATATCTACACAGCTATCTGTATAAATATGGAAATACCTACACCGCTGTCTGTATAAACATGGAAATATCTACACCGCTATCCTTATAAACATGGAAATATCAACACCACTATCTGTAAAAACATGAAAATATCTACACCGCTATCACTATAAACATGGAAATAACTGCAACGCTATCTGAGCAAACATGGAAATACCTACACCGCTATCTGTATAAACATGGAAATATCTACACCGCTATCACTATAAACATGGAAATATCAACACCGCTATCCTTGTAAACATGGAAATATCTGCACCGCTATCTGTATAAACATGGAAATATCTATACCGCTAACTCTATAAACATGGAAATATCTACAGTGCTATCTCTATAAACGTGGAAATATCTACACCGCCATCTCTATAAACTAGGAAATATCTCCACCGCTATCTCTATAAACGTGGAAATATCTACACCGCTCTCTGTATAAACATGGAAATATCTACACCGCTAACTGTATAAACATGCAAAAACCTACAACGCTATCTGCGTAAACATGGAAATATTTACACCGCTATCTGTGTAAAGATGGATATATCTACACTGCAGTCTGTGCAAAGATGGAAATATCTACACCGGTATCTCTATAAACATGGATATATCTACACTGCTATCTGTATAAACTAGGAAATATCTACACCGCTATCAGTCTAAACATGGAAATATCTACACCGACATCTGTATAAACATGGAAATATCTACACCGCTATCTGAATAAACATGGAGATATCTACACCGCTATCTGTATAAATATGGAAATATCTACACCGCTATCTCTTTAAACATGGAAATATCTACACCGCTATCTCTATATACAAGGAAATTTCTACACCGCTATCTCTATAAACATGGAAATATCTACACTGCCATCTGTATGAACATGCAAATATCCTCACAGTCATTTGTATAATCATGGAAATATCTACACCACCATCTCTATAAACATGGAAAAATCTACACTGCCACCTGTATACACATAGAAATATCTTCAAAGCAGTCTGTATAAACATGGAAGTATCTACACCGCTATCTGTACAAACATGGAAATATCTTCACCGCTATCTATATAAACATGGAAACGTATACATCGCTATCTGTATAAACATGGAAATATCTTCACCAATATCTCTATTAACTTCGAAACATCTATGCCACTATCTGTATAAACATGGAAGTATCAACACCGCTATCTGCATGAATATGGAAATATCTACAACGCTATCTGTGTAAACATGGAAATATCTACACCGCCCTCTCTATAAACATGGAAATACCTACACCGCTATCTGTATATACATGGAAATATCTACAACGCTAATTGTGTAATCATGGAAATATCTACACACCTATGTGTGTAAACTTGGAAATATCTACACCGCCGTCTGTATAAACATAGAAATATCTACAACACTATCTGTATAAATTTGAAAATATCTACACCGCTATCTCTACAAACATGGGAATATCTACACCGCTATCTGTATTAACATGGAAATATCTACACCGCTATCTCTATAAACATGGAAATATCTGCACTGTCATCTGTATAAACATGCAAATATCCTCACAATCATCTGTATAAACATGGAAATATCTACACCAGCATCTGTATAAACATGAAAATATATACACTGCCATCTGTATGCACTTGGAAATATCTACACAGCCATCTGTATAAAGATGGGAATATCTACTCCGCTATCTCTGTAAACATGGAAATACCTACACTGCTATCTGTAAAACATGGAAATATCTACACCGCTATCTGTATAAACATGGAAATATATACACCGCTATCTCTATAAACATAGAAATATCTACAGTGCCATCTGTATAAACATGCAAATATCTACACAGTCATCTGTATAAACATGGAAATATCTACACTACCATCTCTATAAACATGGAAATATGTATAGCACTCACTGTATAAAGATGCAAATATCAACAGCGCTATCTGTATAAACATGGAAATATCTACTTCGCTATCTGTATAAATATGGAAATATTTACACCGCTATCTCTATAAACATGGAAATACCTACACCGCTACTTCTATAAACAGGGAAATATCTACACCAACATCTGTATAAACATGGAAATATCTACACAGTCATCTTCATAAACATGGAACTATCTACACTGCCGTCTGTATAAACATGGAAATACCTATTCAGCCCTCTTTATAAACATGGAAACATCTGCACAGCAATCTGTATAAACATGTAAATATCTACACCGATATCTGTATAAACAGGGAAATATCTACACTGCTATCACTATAAACATGGAAATATCTACACCGCTATGTGTATAAACATGAAAATATTTCCACTGCTATCTCTATCATCAGAGAAATAACTACACCGCTATCTGTATAAACATGGAAATACCTACACTGCCATCTGTATTAACATGGAAATATCCACACCACCATCTGTATAAAAGTGGAAATATCTACATGGTGAGCTCTATAAACATGGAAATATTTACACCGCTATCTGTATAAACATGGAAATAACGACACCGCTATCTCTATAAACGTGGAAATGTCTACACCGCTATCTGTATAAACATGAAAACATCTACACCGCGATCTGTATGAAAATGGAAATATCTGCACCTCCATCACTATAAACATGAAAATATCTACACTGCCATCTCCATAAACATGGCACTATCTACAAAGCCATCTCTATAAATATGGAAATATCTACACTGCCATCTGTATAAATATGTAAAAATCTACAAAGCAAGCTGTGTAAACATGGAAAGATATATACCGCTATCAGTATAAACATGGAAATACCAACACCGATATCTGTATATACTTGGAAATATCTACACCGCTATCTGTATAAACATGGAAATATCTACAAAGCTATCTCTATAAACATGGAAATACCTAAACCGCTATCTCTATAGACATGGAAATATGTACACCGCTGTCTCTATAACATGGAAATATATACACAGCCATCTCTACAAACATGGAAATGTCTACAACGCCATCTAAATCAAGAAGGAAATATCTACACCGCCATATGTATAAACATGGAAATATCTACACTGCCATCTGTAGAAAGATGTAGTTATCTACACTGCGATCTGTATAAACGTGGAAATATCTACACCATGATCTGTATAAACATGGAAATATCTACACCCATATCTGTAAACATGGAAATATCTACACCGCTATCTGTGCAAAGATTGAAATATCTACACCGCTATCTCTGTAAACATGGAAATACCTACACCGCTATCTGTATACACATGGAAATATCTACACCGCTATCTCTATCAACATGGAAATATCTACACTGCTATCTCTATAAACATGGAAATATCTACACCGTTATCTGTATAAACATGGAAATATATACAGCGCTATCTGTATAAACATGGAAACTCCTACACCACGATCTGTAAGAACATAGAAAGATCTACACCGCTATCTCTATAAACATGTAAATATCTACACTGCTATCTGTATAAACATGGAAATATCTACACCACTATCTGTATAAATATGGAAATATCCACACTGCCATCTGTATAATTTTGGAAATATCTACACCGCTATCTCCATTAACATGGAAATATCTACACCGCCATCTGTATAAACATGGAAACAACTACACAGCTATCTCTATAAACGTGGAAATATATACACCGCCATCTCAACAAACATGGAAATATCTACAGCGCCATCTACATAAACAAGGAAATATCTACACTGCCATCTATATAAACATGGAAATATCTACACCGCTATTTGTATAAACATGGAAATATCGACAGTGCCATCTGTAAAAAATGGAAATATCTACACCGTCATCTGCATAAACATGGAAATATCTACACCGCCATCTCTATAAACATGAAAATATCTACACATCCATCTCCATAAACATTGAACTATCTACACAGTCATTTGTGTAAACATGGAAATATGTACACCTCTATCTGTATAAACATGGAAATATCTACACTACCATCTTTATAAACATGGAAATATGTTCATCGTGACCTGTATATACATGGAAATATCTACACCGCTATCTCTATAAACGTGGAAATATCTACAGCGCTATCTCTATAAACATTGAAATATGTACACCGCTATCTCTATAAACATGGAAATATGTACACCGCCATCTCTGTAAACATGGAAATATTTACACCGCCATCTACATAAACTAGGAAATATCTACACCGCCATCTATAAAAACATGAAAATATCTAAACCGCCGTCTGTATAAACATGGAAATATCTACACTGCCGTCTGTAGAAAGATGAAAATACCGACACCACGATCTTTATAAACATGGAAATATCTACACCGCTATCTGTATAAACATGGAAATATCTACAATGCTATCTGTATAAACATGGAAATATCTACACCATGATCTGTGTAAACATGGAAATATGTACACCGCTATCTGCAGAAACATGGAAATATCTACACCGCTATCTCTATAAGTATGGAAATATCTATACCACTATCTGTACAAACATGGAAATATCTACATCGCTGTCTGTATAAACATGGAAACATCTCCACCGCTGTCTGTATAAACATGGAAATATCTGCACCGCTTTGTGTATAAACATGCAAATATCTACACCGCTATCTGTATAAACATGGAACTACCAACACCGCTATCTCCATAAACATGGAAATATATACACCGCCATCTCTATAAACATGGAGATATCTTCCCCACCATTTACATAAACAAGGAAATATCTACATCGCCATCTATATAATCATGGTAATCTCTAAACCGCCATCTGTATAAACATGCAAATGTCTACACTGCCATCTGTAGAGAGAAATATCTACACCGCGATCTGTATAAACATGGAAATATCTACATCGCTATCTGAATAAACATGGAAATATCTACAACGCTATTTGTGTAAACGTGGAAATATGTACACCATGATCTGTATAAACATGGAAATATCTACACTGCTTTCTGTATAAATATGGAAATATGTACACCGCTATCTCTATAAACATGGAAATATCTACACCGCTTTCTGTATAAACATGGAAATACCTACACCGCTATCTGTTTAAACATGGAAATACCTACACTGCCATCTGTATAAAGATGGAAATATCTATACCGCGAGCTGCATAAAGATAGAAATATCTACACCTCTATCTGTATAAACTTGGAAATACCAACACAGCTATCTGTATAAACATGGAAATGCCTACACCACTATCGGTATAAACATGGATATATCTACAACACTATCTCTATAAACAGGGAAATACCTACACCGCCATCTCTGTAGACATGGAAAATCTACACCGCTATCTGCATAAACATGGAAATGTCTACACCGCTCTCTGTATAAACATGAAATTATCTACACCGCTATCTGTATAAACATGGAAATATCTACAGCGCTATCTCTATAAAGATGGAAATGTCTACAACGCCATCTGTATAAACATGCAAATATCTACACAGTCATCTGTATAAACATGGAAATATCTACACCACCATCTCTATAAACATGGAAATATCAAGACTGCCATCTCTATACACATGGAAATATCTACACAGCCATCGGTATAAACATGGAAATATCTACACCGCTATCTCTATAAACCTGGAAATATCTACATGGCTATCTGTATAAACATGGAAATATCTACATCACTATCTGTATAAACATGGAAATATCTCCACCACTATCTCTATAATTATGGAAATATCTACACCGCTATCTGTATAAACATGGAAATATCTACACCGCTATCTGTATAATCATGGAAATACCTTCACCGCTATCTGTATAAACATGGATATATCTACAACGCTATCTGTGTAAACATGGAAATACCTACAATGCTATCTGTGTAAACATGGAAATATCTACACAGCTATCTGTGTAAACTGGGAAATATCTTCAACACTATCTGTGTAAAGATGGAAATACCTACACCGCAATCTGTGAAAAGATGGAAATATCTACTCCGCTATCTCTGTAAACACAGAAATATCAACACCACCATCTGCATAAACATGGAAATATCTACACTGCCATCTGTATAAACATGGAAATATCTACACAGCCATCTCTATAAACATGGAAATACCTACACAGCAATCTGTATTAACATGGAAATATCTGCACCGCTATCTGTATAAACATGGAAATATCTACACCGCTATCCGTATAAACATGCAAATATCTACACCGCTATCACTATAAACATGGAAATACCTACACCGCTATCACTACAAACATGGAAATATCTACACTGCTATATGTATAAATATGGAAATATCTACACCGCTATCTCTATAAACATGGAAATATCTTCACCACTATCTGTATAAACATGGAAATGTCTACACCGCTATCTCAATAAACATGGAAATATCTACACCGCCATCTGTATAAACATGGAAATATCTACACCGCTACCTGTATAAAAGTGGAAACATCTTCACCGCTATCTTTAAAAACATGGAAATATCTACACTGCGATCTGTAGAAACATGGAAATACCTACACCGCTATCTGTATAAACATGGAAATATCTACACCGCTGTCTCTATAAACATGGAAATATATACACAGCCATCTCTACAAACATGGAAATGTCTACAACGCCATCTAAATAAACAAGGAAATATCTACACTGCCATCTATATAAACATGGAAATATCTACACTGCCATCTGTAGAAAGATGTAGTTATCTACACTGCGATCTGTATAAACGTGGAAATATCTACACCATGATCTGTATAAACATGGAAATATCTACACCCATATCTGTAAACATGGAAATATCTACACCGCTATCTGTGCAAAGATTGAAATATCTACACCGCTATCTCTGTAAACATGGAAATACCTACACCGCTATCTGTATACACATGGAAATGTCTACACCGCTATCTCTATCAACATGGAAATATCTACACTGCTATCTCTATAAACATGGAAATATCTACACCGTTATCTGTATAAACATGGAAATATCAGCACCGCTATCTGTATAAACATGGAAATATCTACACCGCTATCCGTATAATCATGCAAATATCTACACCGCTATCACTATAAACATGGAAATACCTACACCGCTATCACTACAAACATGGAAATATCTACACTGCTATATGTATAAATATGGAAATATCTACACCGCTATCTCTATAAACATGGAAATATCTTCACCACTATCTGTATAAACATGGAAATGTCTACACCGCTATCTCAATAAACATGGAAATATCTACACCGCCATCTGTATAAACATGGAAATATCTACACCGCTACCTGTATAAAGGTGGAAACATCTTCACCGCTATCTTTAAAAACATGGAAATATCTACACTGCGATCTGTAGAAACATGGAAATACCTACACCGCTATCTGTATAAACATGGAAATATCTACACCGCTGTCTCTATAAACATGGAAATATATACACAGCCATCTCTACAAACAAGGAAATGTCTACAACGCCATCTAAATAAACAAGGAAATATCTACACTGCCATCTATATAAACATGGAAATATCTACACCGCCATCTGTATAAACATGGAAATATCTACACTGCCATCTGTAGAAAGATGTAGTTATCTACACTGCGATCTGTATAAACGTGGAAATATCTACACCATGATCTGTATAAACATGGAAATATCTACACCCATATCTGTAAACATGGAAATATCTACACCGCTATCTGTGCAAAGATTGAAATATCTACACCGCTATCTCTGTAAACATGGAAATACCTACACCGCTATCTGTATACACATGGAAATATCTACACCGCTATCTCTATCAACATGGAAATATCTACACTGCTATCTCTATAAACATGGAATAACCTACACCGTTATCTGTATAAACATGGAAATATATACAGCGCTATCTGTATAAACATGGAAACTCCTACACCACGATCTGTAGGAACATAGAAAGATCTACACCGCTATCTCTATAAACATGTAAATATCTACACTGCTATCTGTATAAACATGGAAATATCTACACCACTATCTGTATAAATATGGAAATATCCACACTGCCATCTGTATAAATTTGGAAATATCTACACCGCTATCTCCATTAACATGGAAATATCTACACCGCCATCTGTATAAACATGGAAACAACTACACAGCTATCTCTATAAACGTGGAAATATATACACCGCCATCTCAACAAACATGGAAATATCTACAGCGCCATCTACATAAACAAGGAAATATCTACACTGCCATCTATATAAACATGGAAATATCTACACCGCTATTTGTATAAACATGGAAATATCGACAGTGCCATCTGTAAAAAATGGAAATATCTACACCGTCATCTGTATAAACATGGAAATATCTACACCGCCATCTCTATAAACATGAAAATATCTACACATCCATCTCCATAAACATTGAACTATCTACACAGTCATTTGTGTAAACATGGAAATATGTACACCTCTATCTGTATAAACATGGAAATATCTACACTACCATCTTTATAAACATGGAAATATGTTCATCGTGACCTGTATATACATGGAAATATCTACACCGCTATCTCTATAAACGTGGAAATATCTACAGCGCTATCTCTATAAACATTGAAATATGTACACCGCTATCTCTATAAACATGGAAATATGTACACCGCCATCTCTGTAAACATGGAAATATTTACACCGCCATCTACATAAACTAGGAAATATCTACACCGCCATCTATAAAAACATGAAAATATCTAAACCGCCGTCTGTATAAACATGGAAATATCTACACTGCCGTCTGTAGAAAGATGAAAATACCTACACCACGATCTTTATAAACATGGAAATATCTACACCGCTATCTGTATAAACATGGAAATATCTACAATGCTATCTGTATAAACATGGAAATATCTACACCATGATCTGTGTAAAGATGGAAATATGTACACCGCTATCTGCAGAAACATGGAAATATCTACACCGCTATCTCTATAAGTATGGAAATATCTATACCACTATCTGTACAAACATGGAAATATCTACATCGCTGTCTGTATAAACATGGAAACATCTCCACCGCTGTCTGTATAAACATGGAAATATCTGCACCGCTTTGTGTATAAACATGTAAATATCTACACCGCTATCTGTATAAGCATTTAACTACCAACACCGCTATCTGCATAAACATGGAAATATATACACCGCCATCTCTATAAACATGGAGATATCTTCCCCACCATTTACATAAACAAGGAAATATCTACATCGCCATCTATATAATCATGGTAATCTCTAAACAACCATCTGTATAAACATGCAAATGTCTACACTGCCATCTGTAGAGAGAAATATCTACACCGCGATCTGTATAAACATGGAAATATCTACATCGCTATCTGAACAAACATGGAAATATCTACAACGCTATTTGTGTAAACGTGGAAATATGTACACCATGATCTGTATAAACATGGAAATATCTACACCGCTTTCTGTATAAATATGGAAATATGTACACCGCTATCTGTATAAACATGGAAATATCTACACCGCTTTCTGTATAAACATGGAAATACCTACACCGCTATCTGTTTAAACATGGAAATATCTACACTGCCATCTGTATAAAGATGGAAATATCTATACCACGAGCTGCATAAAGATAGAAATATCTACACCTCTATCTGTATAAACTTGGAAATACCAACACAGCTATCTGTATAAACATGGAAATACCTACACCACTATCGGTATAAACATGGATATATCTACAACACTATCTCTATAAACAGGGAAATACCTACACCGCCATCTCTGTAGACATGGAAAATCTACACCGCTATCTGCATAAACATGGAAATGTCTACACCGCTATCTGTATAAACATGGAAATATCTACACCGCTATCTGTATAAACATGGAAATATCTACACCGCTATCTCTATAAAGATGGAAATGTCTACAACGCCATCTGTATAAACATGCAAATATCTACACAGTCATCTGTATAAACATGGAAATATCTACACCACCATCTCTATAAACATGGAAATATCAAGACTGCCATCTCTATACACATGGAAATATCTACACAGCCATCGGTATAAACATGCAAATATCTACACCGCTATCTCTATAAACCTGGAAATATCTACATGGCTATCTGTATAAACATGGAAATATCTACATCACTATCTGTATAAACATGGAAATATCTCCACCGCTATCTCTATAATTATGGAAATATCTAGACCGCTATCTGTATAAACATGGAAATATCTACACCGCTATCTGTATAATCATGGAAATACCTACACCGCTATCTGTATAAACATGGATATATCTACAACGCTATCTGTGTAAACATGGAAATATCTACAATGCTATCTGTGTAAACATGGAAATATCTACACAGCTATCTGTGTAAACTGGGAAATATCTTCAACACTATCTGTGTAAAGATGGAAATACCTACACCGCAATCTGTGAAAAGATGGAAATATCTACTCCGCTATCTCTGTAAACACGGAAATATCAACACCACCATCTGCATAAACATGGAAATATCTACACTGCCATCTGTATAAACATGGAAATATCTACACAGCCATCTCTATAAACATGGAAATACCTACACAGCCATCTGTATTAACATGGAAATATCTGCACCGGTATCTGTATAAACATGGAGATACCTACACCGCTATCTGTATAAACATGAAAATATCAGCACCGCTATCTGTATAAACATGGAAATATCTACACCGCTATCCGTATAAACATGCAAATATCTACACCGCTATCACTATAAACATGGAAATACCTACACCGCTATCACTACAAACATGGAAATATCTACACTGCTATATGTATAAATATGGAAATATCTACACCGCTATCTCTATAAACATGGAAATATCTTCACCACTATCTGTATAAACATGGAAATGTCTACACCGCTATCTCAATAAACATGGAAATATCTACACCGCCATCTGTATAAACATGGAAATATCTACACCGCTACCTGTATAAAAGTGGAAACATCTTCACCGCTATCTTTAAAAACATGGAAATATCTACACTGCGATCTGTAGAAACATGGAAATACCTACACCGCTATCTGTATAAACATGGAAATATCTACACCTCTGTCTCTATAAACATGGAAATATCTACACACTCATCTGTATAAACATGGAAATATCTACACCATCATCTGTAAAAACATGGAAATATCTACACTGCCAGGAGCTCAAGAGCAGCCTGGGCAATACAGCAAGGCCTCATCTCTACAAAAAAATAAGAAATATTAGCTGGCCATGGTGGTGTGCACCTGTAGTCCCAGCTTCTTGGGAGGCTGAAGTGGGAGGATCCACGGAGCCCAGAAGTTTAAGGCTGCAGTGAGCTTGGATAACGACTGCACTCCAGCCTGGATGACAGAACAAGAACCTGTTTCAAAAAAGAAAAAAGAAAAAAAACCTAAAAACTAAAAACTGGATGTAGTTTGCTAGTAACTAAACAGCAAATTAATTGTAACTTGCTTACATATCAACGATGTCTTTCTTCTTTGATCATAAACCTGCTCACTAAGAAGCTGCTGAAGTCCATGGTAGTGACAGGTACATGTCTGCATCCTTGTCCTGACCTGCATCTTCTTTGATTGTCCCCATCTGTGTCTCCGACTGGCACTGCCGAACCGTCTTGCTACCTGATCAATGTTGTACTGAACCGGACTGCTAACTGATCAATGTTGTCGAGCTCACTGCACAAAGCTGTTCTTACAAGGTAGATTTCTGCCTGGAATAGCCATACTTACACTCTTTATATTCCTTACTCCTGACCCATCCAACGCAGCACAAGTTCTATTTATTGCCATAGAAACATAGGTCATTTGGAAACACCTCCTTCATTTCTATGGAATGTTCAAACATTTCTGACATTTTGGACTCTGTTCTAGCCTCTTGTTAAATATATCCAGAAAAGAGACAAAGCTTTATGGGGGGGCTATATGCACACATATGCTATAGAATAAGCTATCTAAATGCTTAAAAATACTTTCCATCTGTCACCGCACCTTAATAGGTACACAGAAATTAAGTATGTGTATATCTGTCTGTATAGATACATATAAATATATATCCCCAAAACAAAAACTCATTCTCTTACTTATACATAGGTAGAATATAGGTGAATATACATATACATTTATAGGTAGAACAAAAAAACCCTCAGCCTCTTTAGGGCCATGTGTTTTCTCTGAGTAATTGTCACAATTAATTAAAATACATGTGTATGCCTTTTTAGATAAATTTCATCAGACCAGTTTCTGTCTGGTTGGAAAATAATAACTGCCTATTTGCTAAGTGCCCCTGCCCCCATACTATGTTCCAGTGAACTAAAGACCTCTGGCAATCATAGATTTACAACTCAGCAAGATTAAACAATTTATTGTTATTTATGACATCCAAGCTGGATCTTCTGTATTATATTCCACATTAGCATCTATCACCTTACATTTGGGAGATCCTGTCCAAAAAATGATTATGCCTCCTAACCAAACATTCAGCAGGGCTGCAGGAACAGGCCCCCTGAACAAACATCCTGCCAAAGTACTTTAAAGCACCGTGAGCTGCCACAGCTGTGCATTTTCAGATGACTCAGCAGATTAGCGTGGAGTCTCTTAGCCTCTGCTTGGTCTGTTCCTTTCAGTGATCTCTCACATGGCCCAGTCCATTCGGTTTGAAAATCCTCATGACATGAGCAGATTATGATCTGGCTTCAGTAGAGGGCCATGGGGTGGGCATGGAGGGGAGAGGGTTTGCTCTTAACACAGCCTGAGCCTCAGAAAGGTTTCAGATGGAAAAGCATGGCACTGACTCAGCTCATGCTTAACAGGAAATAATGCACAGACCACACCAAAAAAGCCCTTTATGTTGTGTGAAAGTCTATGCCGGAGCAGCTGCTGCCACCTCATGTACTGTGATAGAGTGTGCATGTGTGTGTTTGTGTGTGCATGAGTGTGAGTATGCACACAAATGTGTGCTGGGAGGGGGAGGAGATCACACCTTCCACAGTCGCCACCTCAGCCTTAGCTAGCAGCGTGGAGAATTGCCAAAAGTCAACAGGAAGCTGCACCAAAGCAACTGTGATCACCACATCAGCAGGCGCTTTCTGGTTAGTAAAGCTACTGGGACTGAAAAACACACACGATCTCGTCCTTCTTTTATTTTAATCAGAGCAAAATATTTTTATAATAATTGTGTTCTATGAATAAATAATTCATAATGCTGTAACCCATTATCACATTCAATCCTCCCAACAACCCTAGAAGATATGTAGACAAGTATTATTACTTTCCCTATTTTTATAAATGAGGAAATAAACCCCAGGAGGCTAGGCGACTTCCCCACGGTCATAGAAGTTGCAAACAGTAGTATCATGATTCAAATCCAAAGCTTCTCCTTTTGTCTTTATCATTTTAATTTCGAAGGTAATGCATATGCATGTATGATCTTTTAAATCCAGAGATGTATATGGAATAGATAGGAAAAGGGACTCTCCTTCCCCATTATACACCCCCTCCACCCAAGCTATATACACTGTTGACTAGAGTATGTCCTTTCAATCCTATTTTCTATGCCTACATTATATACAGAAAAGCAGGATTACGTTACACACAATATTCCAGTCATTGCTGTTTTTCACCAACAAGCTATCATTCACATCTTTTTCATACTACATATAAATTTATATCCTTTATTTTAGTGGTGTATATTGTGCAGTTGTGTCATAAATTATGTACCTGTTCTCTGTTGAACATATAGATTTTTTCTGAGTTTTTCCTTAGCAAAATGCTGCAGTGAGTACCCTTGTACACAGATGTTTGTACATTTGTTCTAGAAAAATCTACAGTAAAGATTCTTAGATTAAGAGATTCCCAGGTTATTAGAAAACTACTCTATTAATTTAGATATATACTTCCAAATTGCCTGACCAAAAAGTTATGTCAATTTAACTTCTATGAACAGTATACAAACATGACAATTTTCCATCACCTACACCAACTCTGGGTAATTTCATCTTTTTTACAAGTTGATGGATTGTTTTAATTTATATTTCTCTGGTTATTAATAAGGTTGGCCACCTGTTCATGTCTTATTATTGATGATATTTGTATTGAATTGTTTGAATTTTCTTGATTTCAAAAAACGTTTTACATGTCATAGATATTAAATATTTGTTGTAAAACTCTCCTTCCAGTATTGTGTATGTGTTTGGCCAAGTAGAATAAACTCTCGTCCTCTGATTTCAGATTCCTTTCTCTTTCCATTAGAAATCCCTAAATGTGAAACTACATATTGATAGCTAAAAACCAGGATGTTTACTAGAGAAAAAGAATACAAAGGCAATAATTAAATATTATATTTATACAAAATACCTACTAGTACAAACTTAAAAAGAGAAAGTAAAAGTCAAATGCTTCTACGACTTCAGACTAAGAAAAAGAACTTTTGAGGTTGAATGTTCCTGAAATTTTTCTTTTCATACAACTACGGACATGACTTCAAAAGTTGATGTGACTAAAAAATGTAAGATATGAAAGATATTTGAAGACTCAGAGAAGGTGGATTTTCATTTTAACAAGTCACATATATATTCTAGATATCCTCTTATTCGTAACTAAGAGAGTCAAATCAGATGAACGAATCTAAAAATTTCCCTTTGACTGTGTTAAGTAGAAGTAGTAGAGGCATATTGGCCAAATCTTGAGTGTTTGCAAATTGACTCTTAAGGCTATAGGCTGGCACAGGTCATTGAAGCCCTAGCTTTTTATCTTTAATTTTAAAATCCCCAAACAATTGATACTAATTTTTCTTGTCCATTATTTCCAAATCATCTTGTTTAAAGTTTATTACAGTGCTTGCTCATGTTACTGTTGTCTAACAGAAGGGTATCCGGGGCCTTAAAACTGAGAGGGTTAGGATTAATGATTCCAATACCTATGCTTGGACATCTCCAAAAGTGGGTTCCAACTTCTTGTCCTCAAGTCTGTATAGAAACTAGCAAACTTCCAGAGTTCACAAAAGGCTCCAAGAGAACAGATGTTTTATAGAAAATTCTTAGAGCAAGTTTCACGCATAATGTTGCTGATGCGTGTCTGCCTTTTCAATAAACATCACTATGCTTTATCACAAGATTTAATAAAGCAGCTTAGTTAAAAATGCCATCTGGGTCTCTGGACACATTAAACAAAGCTTAAAATAACCACCCCAGCAACTGGGAGGACCCAGCTGTTCTCATAATCTGTCCCACTCCTTTTACTTCCCCATAAAAAGAGGGAATGAAGACCACAGACTGAAAGCATCCAGAAGGAACTGACACAAACAGGGAGATAGATGGAGCCAAGGGCTCCTGTAAGTTTGCTATTGCTCACATAATAGATTTGCTAATTCCACAACCTGCGGATGCAGAAAGAGGGAAGAGAGAATCATAGAAGGGCTCATTCAAGTTTTCTAATGTATCACAAACCTGTCCTCCCTAATGTCTGGATCATAGCAGCCCATTCCATTCACCTATTCTCTAGTGAACTCCAATAGAAAATACAAAGCCATCACCACCCAGTTCTTTCTCCCTTCTAGAGATGAGATATTAGCCACCCAATCCCAGATTCTCAGATCCATTCCAGGAAAGAAGCCCTAGGTATTGAAGCACAGCTTTCCCTCCCTCCCTTCTTTCTTCCACCCCAAGATTTGTTCCCCAGATAGTTCTCGTAAATGCAAAACCAAGTATATTCTCATTCTTTAGAGCAACCAGCTTTTCATGGCCAACTGGAATCAAACACAACCTGCACAAACATCTATCTGGAGGACACTCCCAAGGCTCCTACTGAGCCAGCCTTCTGCATACCACTGCATTTCAGCTTCCTAGGTCACAAGACACTGAGACATTCTTGAATTCTGCAAGGTGCACTGTGTGTTAATATCTTGGCTGCTCATCATGTGGCCAATAAAGGGCATGACTAGTCAACAAATAAATTTTCTCTTGGCTAAAACTTGCAACAAAACTGTAAGCTGTTTACCAAGGGGCCCACTACAGGTTATATTCAATATATACAGTCAAATCCTAACTATCTGAGATATATTCAGTTGACCATACACCTTTATATTTCAGTAAAAGGTCTTTACATTTCCCAGTGCTATCGATGTTACAAAGTGCTTTCATATGCAGTGCTTCATCTGATTTCCAGGATAATTAAATGATCCTGTCATACCTGATTTTTAGATGAGGAAACAAGTGGTTTCTGGGTATTTCAAGAGGCTAACGCATCTGCCCTCCAACTTGTATGTGAAAACCAAAAACAAAATTCCAAGGCCCTTCAACCATCTGAATGGACTTTGACTCTTTTGGTCAATATATGGCAGAGCTAGGAAAAGAAGGTGAGTCTTCCAGCTGCTGATACAGGGTTTTTTCTGCCATACTCCATTACCTCCAAGGCTAAAGTCAAAAGAGGGTGTGGTTATCACATGAAAAAATCTGGTTTGGATTTCCCAAATGTGTATGTAGTATTTGGGGATTTACCTTAATTTAACCTACAGTTCTTTTGGGTTGTAACAGTCTGACTCCATTTTTGAAAACAAAACAAAATCGATTTTAAATGCTGAATTATAGATCTTTGCTGTCCAGTATGGTAGCTACTAACCACTTATGGTTATTAGCATTTCTATTTTAATTAATTAAAATTCAGTAAAATGCAAAATTCAGTTCTTCAGCTGCTCTAGCCACATTTCAAGTGTTACAGTAGTCACATATGGCTAGTGGCTGGGACAATGCAGATTATAGAACAGTTCCATCATCAAAGAAACTTCTATTGAACAGTGCTATTATATAATGTCATCTCCAGAGAAAGAAGTCTTTAGAAAAAGTCAGAAACGGCCGGGTGCAGTGGCTCACACGTGTAATCCCAGCACTTTGGGAGGCCAAGGCAGGCAGATCCCTTGAGGTCAGGAGTTCAAGACCAGCCTGGCCGACATGTTGAAACCCCGTCTCTAGTAAAAATACAAAAAATTAGCTAGGCGTGGTGGTGCATGCCTGTAACCACAGCTACTCAGGAGGCTGAGTTGGGAGAATCACTGGAACCCAGGAGGCAGAAGTTGTAGTGAGCCAAGATTGTGCCACTGCACTCTAGCCTGGGTGACAGAGCAAGACTCCATCTGAAAAAAAAAAAAAAAAAAGAAAAAGAAAAAGTCAGAAACATCTTGAGGCAGGCATAGTGCTGTCATCTGTCCAATATTGAAGATGATTTAAGAATAAGAAAGAAGAAGAGAACAAAGAAGAGAAAAAGAAGTTGCCTTAGGTGTACCTACCCAGAAAAGGACAAGGGCATTCCTGTAGTCATTGTGTTGTATTTTAGCTCTTAAACTTTTTAAGAGATTAGAATAATTTGACACATAGAAGATCTAAACCACTGAAGAGGCTCTGAAGCAGATAAAAGTAGAAAGAAAATAAAAAACTAATTAGTTACAAACTAAGCTTAACCACAATTCGTTTAAACGATACTATTTACTCTTCACATGATTGGTTTTTCTTTTGCTTTATAGTATGACATAGTTTATATCTTTAAAGGGGAATTAAAATATTTCTGGGAATTTTTAAAAGTAAGTTCACACAGCCACATAAAAACTACAGAAACAGATAAAACCTATCTTCTCATTTATTCCCTAATCCATTCAAATTAAATATAAAAATCCAAGCAGCCACAGTGATATTCAAAAAAGCAAAAGTGAGACAAAACAAAATTCATTTGTCACCTGTGGAGGTAGTTAGCTCACCTAATCTTCACTCCAAACACCAGTAATTTTTAAAAGACAGAAATAAACATATGTTCTGCCTTCCCGGAAGGAACTATGTTTCAGGGTAGCCAAATAACCCAGTTGTGAAGAAAATGGTCTGCTTATAGAAAAATGCCAGCTAAAACATGTAGATAGAATTAGAGAATTAGAAATTCACCATTTTGAAACCCCTAATGAAATAATCAACTCAAGCAAGGATCATTAATAAATGCTAAAACAATCAAGTAACTATTGATACAGAATATAACTGAATATACACATGGTACAAAGTTCACGTCACAGACTACTGGCTTGACCCAAGGGGGAATATAGCAGAGGAGATAGGCAGTGATCACCCTAACCTTGCGATCATCTCACCATCACTAATGATGGGATGTGAATACACATTATTGCCTATGAAATAGTCTTTAAAAAAAGAAGTTGAACCTGAATCTAACTAAACCTTGCAATGGGCTGAACGTGTATGTCTTCCCCAAATTAATATGTTGACATCCTAACCCCAAAGGTGCTGGTATTAAAAGGTGGGGCCTTTAGGGGGTCATTAGATCATAAGGACAGAGGCTTCATGATTGGAATTAGTGCCCTTATAAAAGAGGCCCCAGAGAGCTAGCTAGTCTCTCCCACTATGTGAGGGCCCAGCAAGAAGGCCAATCTATGAACCAGAAAGTTGGTCCTAACCAGATATCAAAACCACATGCTCCTTGATTTTAAACTTGCTAGCCTCTAGGACTGTGAGAAATAAATTTCTGTTCTTTATAAGTCATCCAGTTTTTGGTATTTTGTTATAGCAGGCCTAAAAGCCTTTAGAACTAACTTCCAGTTAACCAGGAAAAAACAGAGTGAAAAGTTAAATGACACCATAAAAAGCAACCAGAAAATTCCAGAAGGGGAAATATTCTACAGGACAACTGACTAGTTTTTCAACAAGTCAATTTCACTAAATAAATACATAAACAAAGAGTATGAGTATTTTCCAGGTTAAAAAAGTCTTGAGCTAAATAATCAAATGCAATGTGTATCCCTTGATTAGAAGAAACTAATTTGAACAAACCAGCCACAAAAGATATTTCAGGGAGACCAAGCTGGAAGGATCACTTGAGGCCAGGAGTTTGAGACCAGCCTGGGCAACGTAGTAAGACCTCCATCTCTACAAAAACAATAAATTAGCTGGGCATGGTGGTGTGCACCTCTAGTCCTAGCTACTCAGGAAGCTGAGGCAGGAAGATCACTTGAGCCCAGGAGTTTGAGGCTGCAATGAGCTATGATTGTTTCACTGCACTTCAGGCTGTGTGAAAGAGCAAGACTTTGTCTCAAAAAATAAAAGGACATTTCATAATAATTGAGGAAATCTGAATGTGGACTGGGTACTAAATGATATAAAAAAGCCATTTTTTATTTTGTTTGAAAAGATGATTTTGTAACTATACAGGAAAATGTTCTTATTTTTTTAGAAATCTGTACTAAAGAATTTAGGGGTAAAATATCATTTTCTTTAATATACTTTCAAACACAAGCAAAAAATAGTCACGACACAAATATAGCAAAATGTTTACAATCTATGTTCTATGCTTGCCTGTGAGTGCCATTAATCTCATCTCTCTGCTTTTCTGAAAGTTTGAAAATTTCAAAGTTTTATAATAAATTTTTTTACATCCCATAATTTTATAATAATTTTTTTAAAGTTTGAAGCAAATCAACAACTATAGCTTCAAAAATATCCTGACCCACAATAAACATTGAACAGGGTATATTTCTCCCATTTCCTAAAAAAGTTGGCCCAGGAAGGAGTATGAGAGCTGCCATAGCTCTCCCAAGGCTCATTATTCTCCATCACTCCATGGGAAATCCCAAAGTAAATTTTTAAAAAAGTTGTTTAAATTTATAATGTTTTTGATTCTATAATAATTTTATAATAAAATAATTGTAAAATGTTTTTGATTTTATAATTTATAAAAATTTTTATACATGTTTATGTTTGAAATGTCTATTTCAAACTTTATGAGATATTAAAATATAAGTAATATAGTTCATCATTTTAGAAATGCCATGCTTTTCTTCTCCAGCAATTACATAATCAAAGAGTAACTGTAGTTTTTCCTAGAACATTGCTTTGTAGGCTGGGCATGGTGGTTCATGACACTTTAGGAGGCCAAGGCAGGCAGATCTCTTGAGATCAGGAGTTTGAGACTAGACTGGGCAACAGAGAAACCCTATGAGTAGTAAAAACACAAAAATCAGCTGTGCGTAGTGGCGTGCACCTATAGCCCCAGCTACTCAGGAGGCTGAGGTGGGAAGATCACCTGAATCTGGGGAGGTCAAGGCTACAGTGAGCCAAGACTGTACCATTGCACTCCAGCCTGGGCAACAAAGTGAGACCCTGTGTCAAAAAAAAAATGAAATTTAATTGAAAAAAAGAAAATTGCTTTGTAAAATTAATTTTTCAATCAAAATCAAGATTTTTCAGATATAGAGAATGCAGCCCACTGGTCAGATTTGTCAGTTCAAAGAGAAAAAATTCTAGTTTCCTATTTTTCTAGCCTGCTTATGATTATCCAATAGGATATCAAAAAAGACCAAAGCCTTTGGGATCCATGTTCAGTATTCCTGAGTCTAACTCAGGATGCCAAATCAGGAGACAAGCACATTCTCATCAATTTTCAATCATTCGAGACCAATTTTGCTTATAATTATCCAGTTCTTTTAGACCACCTTTCTCCTGAAGCCAGCCTTATGGCTATTCACTTCACTTTAGCATAAGCCACCGAGAAGGTGAACAAAATGAGGAAACGATTGGTTAAAGTTGGCATTTGAAATTCTGAAACATGTCCACCATTCCCTTCACCCATGCCCGCCCCTCTTAGAAGTAGTACTTTCAGATTATTTAAGAGTCGATGCTTCTATGTGGATTTTGTCATCTGTCCTTTATAACAGCTAGTAGGTTTAATTTGACTCTATTTTCAGCATATATTGACCTATGCTAATTATCTGTTAAAATAAATTCCACCCTTAGAGTTAATAAAGTGTGTGTGTCATGGAAGACCCATTGAAGTAAGAAGATGAGGAGCCCTTATGGTAAAGTGGGACAAGAAATAATAAGACATAATAATTTTCCCATGCAAATCAACAACCGTAGCTTCAAAAATATCTTGAACCACAACAAGTATTGGACAGGCCATGTTTCTCTCACTCCCTAAAAAATTGGCTCGGGAAGGAGTATGAGAGCTCCCATAGCTCTCCCAAGGCTCATTATTCTCCATCACTCCACAGGAACAGCCTGTCAGAGAAGAGTGAAAGACCATTTGTCAACCTCTGTTCAACTCCCTGATTCTAGCCAAACTTCATCAATCTCAAGTGAGGAGCCAGAGAGAAATCAAACCCCATATATCCAGCATCATTGTCTACTGGAGTCAAAAATCACAATTCCACTACCCACCCCAACACCATTGGCCCTGTTTCTCCCAATTGCTTTTTATTGTGTTTTTTAAAAAATCCTCTTTCCCCATCCCTGCAACACCGAGAAGGAGGAATTATAGTAGATAAATATGAAGCATGGAGATCCTTTAAAAATGTTTTTAATAATAAATGAGAAAATGAAAAGGAGAGGGTTGGGAAGGAAGGAGGGAATTCAAATGCCAGGGAATTGTGCAGTTTCGCTTTTAAAGATGTTAACACTCATTTATACATCTGCAAGACACTCCCCTTAAAGAAAAGTTCTATGAGTGTGGGTCTGGTTGCATGAATAAGGATAAAATTACTTTTTTAGATGATGTTTCCCACATATCATTCAGAGACCCCTGAAGTTAGGTATCCCTCTTGTAGATGTCCTTGAGATGCTGCTGGACCTGGGAAAGAGGAAACTGGGATACGGGTCTATGCCAAAAGGTGCTTCTAGTTATAGGACAGAGAGGAAAGGGGCAGAGGGAGAAAAACCCGAAGTCTGAGAATCTGGATTGCAGAAGACTACCGAGGTCGTGGGAGAAGGGAGAGAAAACAAGGATGAAAAGCGAAAGGGGAAGAGGCATGAAATGTTGTCAAATGTCAAAAGGCATTTGGAGAGAAGTTGGGAATTGCATTAAGAAAACCACTGCAAATCTCGTTTCAGACCATTTAGAGATATGCCCCCTGGGAACTGCGAGCTCAGGCTGTTTAGCATCAAACAAATGGATCCACTCCATCCCTACCCTAATTAAATAAATCATTCAGTAATTCCACTGGGTTAAAGAACCAAAATATTAAAAACCTTCAGGACCTACTCTTGCCAAATATGTCAGGGATCGTGTGTGTGTGTGTGTGTGTGTGTGTGTGTGTGTGTGTGTGTGTTCTGAGACACCACTACTGTTAAATAGGCAGAGCTAAGACTTAGGGGACTGGCAGATTATTGCAAAAAGGGCACGGGGCAGAGGGACTATGTTGTGAGCCTAGGAAAGAAGTTTGTGTGGGGACTGTGGGCAGTGAACGCGTTGGGAACAATATGGAAAACTGGGAGCTGCCTTGGAATCTACAGGGCCGGGTAAGAGAATGTCCGAAAGAAAAATGAGCAGGTGCGGGATGTGTGCAGAGTCGGAGAAGAGTCCAGGGCACCTGGAGTGGCTCCAGGAACGACGGACACCCCTCAAGGCTTTTGGGGGCGGTGGGTACTAATAGAACCCAGTGTCCGGGGTGCGCCGGGGAGGCTGCGAGCGCGGCGGGAGTGGGGCGCTGGAGGGTGAGGACGCGGGAGCGAGGAAGCAAAGCGTGGGCTGGGCAGGGGCCTCCCAGCTGGGCCCGGAGGCAGCAGGGGGACAAGGGCTAGGAGAGGGCATGGCGGCAGCGCGGCGGGAAGCGAGGGGCATCCGGACACTCACCCCGTTGGCCGCAGCCATCTGCCCCACGATCTCGATGGCCGTCCTGCTAAAGTACCTGCCGTCGCTGCCCACCACCGTGGTGCAGCCCCGGCGGTCGCGCAGGTCGATGGACGATAGCACGCTCTGGATGAATTTGGGCAGGTAGTTGCGCTGGCCCTCGAAGAGGCCAGTAGGTCGCCGCAGACCCCCGCCGCCGGCCGGCCGCCGGTCCTCGTAGGGCGCGGTGGGCACTGTCAGCACCGGGATGGGGCTCCCCTCCGTGGCGCCTCCTGGCCGGTCCTGCTGAGGCTTCCGGGGCCGGAGGCAATCTGCAGCCTGCCGGGGGCCTCCGCCCACCTGGCCGCGCACCGGGACTCCGCCTCGCGCCCAGGCCCCCTCTCCGGCAGGTCGGCACCCTGCGCCCTGCACCCGCCCGCCTGGGGACTGCCCGCCCCTCCTCTCAGTGCGGCTGCTCGCTGACTCCCTCGGCGGAGATTGCTTCTGCCTTCCTGTAAAGTTTTCTCCTGCCCACCTTCTCCGCTGCCAGACCGCCCGAGGTGTCCTCAGTTTCTCCCCAAGTTGGACTCACTTTCGGGGTGTCCCAAAAGCCTGATTCCAGGGCCTGCTAGCCCGACCCCGGTGACGCCTGCACCCGTGCCTGGCCCCAGCCTTCACGCGCGATCGCCGCCCTCCGGGGCACACCCTCCGCCAGAAAACAGCCGGCGGGCGGCGAGACTTTGGGCAGAGTCCGGGTTCCTCTCCGGCGCCAGGCCCCGTCTCCCTGTCTCCCTGGGAGTGCGCAGCCTACACGCACCAGTTTCTCTTTAGAACAAGCACGGGGAGGGATTTGGGAGGGGGCTGAAACCTTTTGCCATCAGCGAACAGCCTCAGCCAAAAATAACCCTGGAAAGGCGAGCTAAGAATGGTTATCTCCTGCCAGCGCTGAAATCGGAGGCTGGGCGCTGCATGTGGGGGGTGTGTGTGTGTGTGTGTGTGTGTGTGTGTGTGTGTGTACCCTCCCACCCCGACCATTTGTTGAAGGGAATCACCACTGTCAGACTTCAATCCAACAGGACCCACTCGAGCCATCCACACTTTCCCCAGCCTCCTCCAAAACAGCACACTTTCCGGTATGGACAATTCTTTTTTTTTTTTTTTTTCACTTGTTTGTTTGTTGTGGTGGTTGCAACAGCAGCAACACAGACGACACATATTTCCCTATTCTTCTCGCCCTTCTCACCCTCCCTACCCAGCTCCTGCCTTAGAAACAGGCTTGGCCTACACTGTATCTGTCCACACTGCCTGAACTCTTCCCTGAATTAATCGTTTTCAATAGGAGGGGGCTAAATCCCTTATTAGTGCCCTACCAGGAGTGAATGAATAAAGCCAAGTTAAAGGGGAACTGGGTACCACATACTGTGCTAGGTTCCTTTGCATGTATCCTTTCATTCTGCTGGAGCTAAAGATGTTCTGCCTCCTCTCCATAAAACGCACCCAAACTCCAAAACCAGGAAATTCTCCATAGAAAATAGGAGTGAAGAGAGACAAGACTAACAGGATAAACCGCAAAGCAGGAAGAAAGTTTTGTCTCCCATTTCGCTCAAGGAATTTTTGGACCCACCAAGGCTACTGTCCTGAAAGATCCTGCTGCTTCTCCTTCCCCAAATATTGTCCACTTCCTGAGAGTAAGGCTGACTTGCCGCAGGCTTATAAAGTGTTTGGTCACAGTAAGACAACTGTGAGTAATAACACACATTGTATACTGTTTTACAATTGATAAAAGGCTTTGCATCTGTTTTTTCTTTGGAGGCTGAAGAAAAGAATAATGGTATTCACGCAGTTCCCATTTTACAGATGAAAACAAGAGGACTTTTTCTGTGAAGTCAGGAAAGTGGTTACAATGGTACTTTCTGCCTGTCCGAATTATGTATTGCCCCTCCCCTTTCTATTAATAACATTGAAGTGTGATGGGACAACCACTGAAGCTGTCAGTTGAAACCTGCTGGGACTTTTTAGCCATTCTCTTCAACAAAAAGAATGGGTGTTTTTGGAGGGGGTGAGAGGAATGGGGAAATGTTGTCAAAGAGTACTATGTTTTAGCTGAGACAGGAAGAATACATTTTGTTGAGATCTACAGCACAGCATGGTGACTGTAGTTTACAATGAAGTATTGTGTATTTCAAAATTGCTAAGACAATAAATTTCAAATGTTCTCACCACAAAAAAGATAGGTTTTGAGGTGATGAATCTATTAATTCTCTGGATTTAATTATTCCACAATGTATACATATATCATAACATCACATTATACCTCCGTAAATACATACAATTTTAATTTGTCAATTAACATTTTTTTAAAAGAATAGTGTGGCCAGTTGGGGAGGTAGTTTTTTTTTTTTTTTCCTCTAGTCTCTACTCAGTCTCCAAGATCCCATTCCCCATAAAATTCCTGTCACCCAGGTGGAGTGCAGTGGCACAATCATGGCTCACTGCACCCTCTCCCTCTTGGGCTCAAGCGATCCTCCCGCCTACAGGTACATGCCACCACGCCCAGCTAATTTTTGTAGCTTTTGTAGACATGGGGTTTCACCATGTTGCCTAGGCTGGTCTCGAACTCCTCAGCTCAATCAATCTGCCCACTTTAGCCTCCCACAGTGCGGGGATTACAGGTGGGAGCCACCAAGCCCAACCCATAAAGTTCCTAACTTTTTATCTCCCTGGGAGTGCACAGCCTACACACACCAGTTTCTCTTTAGAACATACTTAAGAGTCTTGGCTTAGCATCCAACAGACAGAACTTTAACACTTCTACGGATCTGTGCACCTGTCTATGGTGTGGGGTTTTTAAGATCTCTTTCTAATGACACTTTATTTTGCAAAGCAGGACAGTTTCATTCCCAGAAGAGCAGGTATGGTAAACCCTTTGTTCCAGTAATGAAGACAATGATCCAAACCCTAAGCCTCAGAGAAGCCCAGAAACCCTCCAGGCCTCCATCTCTCTGCTCCTAGCACCTGCCTCTCTCTTGACATCAACATCATTCTCCCCTCTCACAGCCCAGCTCCTTCCACAGACCCAGGGATTAGGCACCAGCACCTCAGACTAGATTTTAGAGAATTACCATTCAAGAGGCAATCCTCTTTCCTTGGTTCCAATTTCAAGGTTCTCAAAGACTGGAACAGGGCTAGTTTGAGGCAATGTGCCCCATCGCATAGCCAGAAAGAACCTTACAGTGAAAAGGAAAACAATTCTTCCAAAGTAAGGGGGTGCTGATCCCCAGAGGGAGGACAGATGGGCAAACAAACAGTAACCGGGCCACCACATGCTTCACACTCACTGATCAAGGACTTCTAAAACCACTTTTCTTTTCTCTGAATTTATATAGGATTTTGTATCACTCATAAAGGAATGTCTTATAGGCTGATAACACCTTTCTATTCATGCTTACACTTAACCTTTAGGCTAGGATAATTTCCTAACCTCAGTGTCCTCACTATAAGATGGGAATTATTATAATCCCTACCTCATAAATTGTTGGGAGGATTAAAATACTTAGTAAAGTGCCTGACTAATAGAAAGGCATTCAATAAATGTTAGCTATTCATGGTGTCATCATCATTATATTTACCATTATTACTAATCTCCTGTATTGCAAGAATTACAGTTTATATTTTTGTAGACCATCACTGTAGCTAAAGGGTCTTTGGGCCATAGGTGATATTCCATAAAGGTTGGTTAAATTGATCTGTGGTTTTTGACTATGGAAACTCAGAACTCCCTCAAAATGTACAAAACAGATTTACCTGCTAAATAAATCTCTTCAAAGCTGACCCCAGGTTTGATTGAATTAATTCCAATGAATTTGTCACAATGATGGAGAAAGGAAACTTAGAGGGCCCCACAGTTGTTTGCTGGTAAGATGAGAAGTTTGGATTAGATCAATGTTTCCCAAAATATTTTCCTCAGAATGTTAGTGCCCCTCGAATCCTGCACAAAGCAAGAGTTTCATGACCAAGTAGCTTTTAAAACTCCTGTACACTCTACTCCCATTCTTCACAATGCACACTTTCATATTAAAAGTTCTGAGAGGTCCTCAACAGAAGACATCACTTAACTTTTTTTTTTTTTTTTTTAAGACAGATTCTCACTCTGTCACCCAGGCTGGAGTACAGTGGCCACCACTCCTGGCCTAAAAATTTTTTAACCTGGTGCTTCCCAATCTAAACTCACAGGGACCAGTTTTCTTAATGAAAGAGAATCAGACTAGCTTGTAACCATAGCTGGTGACACTCCCCTGCCCCATTCCTTGTATGTCCTCAGTGGACTAGGTCAGGAATAAATAAATTTTCCTGATTCTCAAGGGCTGGTCACTCCTTTGCACTGAGCTCAAAGCTTCTCTGTAGCATGGGTCACAATGAATGGTAGCCCTGATAGCCTAGAGGAGCCTTTCAGCCTTCTCTGAGCCTCTAAAGACTGAGGATCCTTGGCATGAAATGGAGCAACTGATATACCCTTGCTTCCCCTGGGGACTCTCTTGCTCTCAAAAAGGCATCAGCCATCATCTCCATCTAGAGAATATACTAGCTGACTCAGCTTGACCAGCCTGTCCCAAAATGAGAATCTGGGTAAAATAAGCATTGAAACACTTCATTCCTTGTAGATTCACAAAACATATTAGCATATTAAAGACTATGAAGTTCTGCAGGAAAAAAAAACCTATTTAACTTTAATCCAACATTGCCAAGTTTTATTTGACCATGGAAGATTTTTCCAAAACACTTACAAACAGATCAAGGACATTAATCTTTCATGAAACACTAGATCCCCAAGGTCCTCTCCAGCTACATCATTCTGTGATTTTCTTTTTTATTTATGATGCATTAAAAGATTAATCTCTATCAGACTTCCATTTAGAAATTCACCAGAATGTGCAAAGGCAGCAGGTAAAATTGCTGAAGGGTATTATAAAAATACCCTCCAGTGATTTTTGAAACTTAAACTGAAATATTTATATAACTATATATTTCACTTTGTATATTATATATGTATATACACACATATATATGTGTGTATATATATTGGTGTATGTATATCTATATCTATGTATATATGGCATTATATCCATTTTACAGATGCAGAAACTGAGCTTTAGAGGGGGTGAGCAATTGGTCCAAAGCCACACAGCACACAGGTAGTCATTGATAAAGGTAAAAACAAGAGTTGAAGCCTGAGGTGTAAGGACACAGAGACAAGTACACAAATGTTTACAAGTTACACATATGACACGTGCCTTTAACATGAATTTCTTGAACATTCATTTAGAGGCCTTACAATGAAGACATCAGAGTGGCAGCAAGTTCTGTTGGAATCAGGGGAGCGTGTTCTTCTATAATCCCCTGGCTAACAGGAAAGCACACTGATTTGGCCCATGGTAGTTATACACTCCCATTGAGTCAGGGGCCACTTCTATGCACACAGGAGGTGCTAAAAATATGCTGTTGACTCATTGCCTCTAAGAGCAGAAGAAATGCCAAAAGTAGAGGACAAGAGGCAGAAAAGCACACGGAAAAATGTCGTAGGGCAGTCCTCTGAGGAAGTGTTAGATCCCTTTGAAATCTGTCCAAACACTTTCTTGTGCTGGGGAAAGTCAATTACATATTTCAAGCAACCCCACATGTCATACGAGTATCTTGTACGTGTTTGTGTACTCGTGTCTGTGAACTTACATCTCAGACTTCAACTTCTCGCTCCCCACCCTTATCAATGACTGCCTGCATGGCCTTGGGCAAGTTGCTTTCCCTCTTCAAAGCTCAGTTTCTGCATCTATAAAATGGACATAATGCTACCTACCTCATGGGGTTAGTGATCACATTTAAGGAGCTAATATGTGGAAATTGCTTACACAGTACCTATCACATAATAAGGGTTTAATAAGTGTTTGATGTAATTGTTTTGATTATTACTACTACTACTAAAATAATAATTACTACAATAATAATGATTCTTATTCTCTATATTAGTATTATCTTTGAAAATGGGCATGGATTATGTCTATGTAACACTTTTGGCACAATATCTAGCATTATATCACACACAAATTAGAGAATTCATGTTATTAAGGATGAAAAAATATTTTTACTGACCCTTCAATTCTTCGTAAGTAACTGCAAAAGAAGCCATTATCCCAACACATGAAATAAAAAAGAAAATTCAGTTCCTCTGGAGTTTGTTTTTGGAGGTAGCCACAGGATACCTAAATTTTTTTTCTTTTCAGAGAGACCGAGGGGCTCACTAGGTTGACCAGGCTGGTCTTGAACTCCTGGTCTCAAGCCATCCTCCCACCTCAGCCTCCCAAAGTGCTGGGATTACATGCATGAGCCACCACATCCAGCCTACCTAAAATATTGAATGCTGTTAATAAATCTCCTGAGGCCAGCATAAGAAGGTGATGGGCAAAACTAATGCAGGTATGTTTTTCTGGCTTTTTCATGTATTGGGCCAAACTTTGAAAAGCACTTACTATTAATGGCTAACTTGCAAAATTTGTGATTTATTAAAAGCAGATTTTAATTGTTTTACCTAAAAATAATAGGCCTCTGATCTGCCAAAGATGAAGATTTAATTTCTAGGTGTTCCCCACAATACCTAGAAACATCAGTGGAATCGATTATTAAACACTTTAGAACTATTCTCATCAAAGTTCTTTAATATATAATACAGCAAAAAAAAAGTTTCTTTTCTAAAGGCTTCTCTATACTTTTTTTAATAGTTGAATTTCATTTCTGAAGGCTCCTAAAAAGAATAGAATTTAGATCTTTATTAAAGAGGAAATATATTTTCCATGTTTAATTTAAATGACATTCCATCAGTCATTTGCAATCTTAGCCTACACGGAATTTTTTTTTTTGGTAGTTTTTTATGTTTGGCTTTAGGAGGGGATTCCCAATAATCTCTATATAAATATTTCTAATCTCTATATAAATTTTTAACATTTCAATGTAAATTAGTTTTTTAAAACTATTTTATCCATAAAAATAATGAATTTGCATGGCTGAGGGTGAAATAATATGTTACCAGGACCCCTCAGTTTTGGGGGTTGTGAGTAGATCCCATCTTCATGTTCCTCCAGCCCAGCCCAAGCCTGGCTCAGGTCCTCCTCCCCCATTTGCCAGGAACCACCATCCCCAGGGATTCTATGTGCCCTGCCTGACCAGTGTTCTCCATCAGAGTTTACCAATCTTTTGTTCATTCCCTCAGAGCACAGCTAAGCAAGAGTACACTAATTTGAAAATTAACTCAAGCAAATAGAGGAACAATATCCCCAACACATTGCATTTTAACATAGGGTTTCCTGGACACACTGTTTCAACCCAAGAGTTGGGCTAATAGTAGGAGTTCCATCTGCTAAAATACGGCTGTCAGCTTCAGAGGGAAATTCATGAACGTCTTCGTAGTTTGTTTTTACGTTTCACTTGGCACTGTTTCTAAAATTTCCTCTGAAGCCAAAAAATAAGTTATTTCCCAGCACACTGGGCACTTTTCATTTATCATTGGATTGATTTTTGTAACTTGCAGTAGGAGCTGAAATCGACCAGGGGGTTCTTATCCAACAGACAGCAGCAAAACTCTTTGTGTATCTGCGTTCCTTTCAACAAGCGTGACTTCCTCAATGGCATCATTCGTGAGCGTAACACAGAGCTCAGCAATAACGTTTCTTCACTAACCCTACCAGGTATCCAACATAGGATGTTACTTCCTTTCACTGTTTTCCGACTCCTGGCAGATATTAATCATTGGGATTTGGGAACAAGGAAATAGAATTTCTGAGAATGCTTGGGAATTCCCAAATTCATATGATTTTCATAACGCTTCACTTACAAGTTTTTGAAAAATAATAAATGACTATAATAACAAGCAAATAGTCGTTTTTTTCTGTAACAGGATTATATGAAAAGTTTTAGTAGTCTTCTGTTTTAAAGAGATATGATAACAAATGATGATTTATTATTATTAGGAGCCAACATATTGTAACAAGATTATAAAATCCAATAGCATTAATAGAGAAAACATTAAAAAGAAATGAATGTTATCACAAAATAAATGCTAAAGAAAAGTCCTTTACAGATTGAAAGGTAACACCACAAATACTTAATGCTTTAATCGTTGTTTACATGACATTGTTATACAAGGCATCAATCATCCCCTCCAATACCATTTAAATAACATAACATTCTGATCTCCTGGCAAGATGAACAGCACTAGAAAGAAGCAAATGTCAAAATTGCCGATTTAAGGGTATATTTTGTTTCTAAAACTTGGCATTTCTTAGAAAACTTCTCATAGGATTTGTAAAACATATACTATGCCTAGGAACACATTAATATTTATTTGCAGAAATGGTTCACTGTTAGCAGTGGACAAGGCCATGAACACACACTTGTAACACAGCAACAGATACAAGAAAGTCTGACTGAGGCTCCTTTACTGCTCCTGTCCTGTTCACCTTAACTTTCATCTCCACATGTCAGTGCTTCCTCATCTTGCTTGACTTGAAGTCAGTGCATTTCTTCAAGCCAGTAAGTTCTCTATACTGACTATTAAGCTGTAATTTTCACAGGAAAATTAGAATGTTCCTTCCCATTTTCCTAATTTCTCAACTGAGTTTTCTCAGAATTCAGAATCCATAAATATTGAAATGCCAGGAGAGAATTTCCAAATGGAAATGCTGTTCCCTTCGTCCATTTTCAGAAGAAACCGTAGGATAGTGTTATCCTTCTCTTCTCCAATTTTTTTTTTCCTGCAAACTTATGGTTATCACCTCTTTAAGTGAGTAGCTCACAATTTTGCCTCCCCTGCAAATGGTCCCAAAACAGTGGAGTGGGTCCTCTTTAGCTGTGTCTTTAGTACATAATCCTGCATTTCTGACCATATGCAGGGAGTGTGACCCAGGGAAGGATCCCTGACTCAATGGGATTTCTCTTGCTGTCTCTAGAATTTGAACACCGGAACCCAGACGTACAGAGGCTGGGAGCCATCGTGGTGTGCTATATTGATGACGGCAGCAGTGGGTGGTGTGGGGGCAGTTAATTGACAGCTACCTGTTGCTGACATCCCAGGAACTGCCTGAACCTCCTCTTTCCCAGTCATAAGATATCTAAGATTCTGCAGTATTCTTCATTAAATCCTAGCATGGTTTAAGCTAGCCAGAATTAGGTTCTGTTGCTTTCAATCAACAGAACCTTAGCTAATACATTGTTATTTCCTGGTCTTTGTTCCTTTAATTTTCCAGGAAAAGAAGGGAAAATGGCTTACTGGTTTTAAAAAGAGACAAGGGACAACATACCATTTATGCAAAATTTAGAAGCACTCAAAGGAAACTCTGGAAAGTTCCTGAGACATATATATGTAGGATCAGCATAAAACTTGAACAGTGTATCTAGATCATGGTTGCCATGGTTGCCTTGACACAATGAACATCTGTATCAAGATCATATTTTCTTGGTGGGACAGAGAGAAGCACAAGGCGGGACTCACATTTACAGTAATCCTTGTTTTCCAGGAACCATACAACCCAGTTTGTCCAGAGCTGTTCATCTTAAGTTTGTTATCCCACCATAATTATAAATAGAACCTCCTTTTTCTCTCAAGAATATCCCACTTTGGATGATAATTTCTGTGACTACCCATTAAGAATATTTAATAACTATAGAAAACTGCTTCTCTATAATTTTTGTATGTTTGAAACATTTTATAACAGAAATATCTTTAAAGTTATCACCTACACAGAATATAGCTGCCAAATGCTCCTACTCTGCTATTCTAACCATGAATCCCTCTGGGGCCCCTTCCTCCTACGGCGCTTGTAAGGATGAAATGAAATAAGCTCTATGAAGTGCCCAACAGTGACCAACACTGAATAAAATACAGCCACCATAGGAGGCCTTCCCTTATGTTCACCAAACTCCTGATAAGTTATTCGGTGATGTTTTAATCTTAATATTTTATGTAGATTATACATTCATCTGATTCAAAATGCAAAAGGTACAAAAGCGTATACAGTTAAAAGTTTCCCAACCCACTACCATTTATCTCCCTGGAGGCAACTGTTTCCAGATTTTTGAATATCCTTAAAGAATATCATATGTATGGAAAAGAAAGATTATATATTTATACGCATCTGTGTATGCATTTTCCTATGAGAGGCTCACAAAGTCTCCTTGAAGAGATATCATTATTACAAATACCCCTCAATTTACAATGGGGTTATATTCCAATAAACTTAGGAAAATATTGTAAGCTGAAAATGCATTTAATACACTTAACCTACTAAACATCATAGCTTAGCTCGGCCTACCTTAAACACTCACATTAACCTACAGTTAGGCAAAATCATCTAACAGAAAGCCCATTTTATAATAAAGTGGGCTTTGAATATCTCATGGAATATAATGAATACTGTACTGAAAGTGGAAAACAGAATGGTTGTATGAGTACTCAAAGTACAGCTTCTGCTGAATGTGTATTGCTTTCAAACTATCTTAAAGTTGAAAAATCATAAGTCAAAATATTCTAAGTCAGGGATTGTTTGTACTTCTACTTTACATGATGAAATTGAGCCTTGAAAAGATTAAATGACTCGCCCAAGGTCACACTGGCAGTTAAATAGTGAAACTTGGATCCAAATTGTTCAGTCACTACATGTATTGTCTTGAAATTTGAAAAAGAGGAAGAGGAATTAAACTACTAAATTGAAGGACTATTTTAGGCATAGAAGAAGCAGATGCCTTCATGTCCAAGTGATTGTGAAGAGCCCACTTGCCCCAAAATATGTCTCCTGGTCATATGAAATTCCACCATTTCAGATTTTTACCTGGGGATTTAGAGTAATCTGCTGTTTTCCTAGAGCTCCCCTAAAATAGAAATAGAAAATTTTGGAAGGCTAAATATATGCTAACATTGGAAAACTCATTTTCTCCCCTTCGTAAGGCAAGGTACTGAAGGAGGGGGCCCTACGGGCCGTGCAGGGACATCCTGGAGGCATGGGGAGAAGAAACTGAAAGGCAAGTTTGTATGGAACAAAGAATACCGATCTCAGGATTCTCCCTTGAACCTGCCCTAACTTTGTTCAAATAGACTCAGCCACTGACCTGCTGTCAAAAGACCACAGCCAATCTGACTTGTTTTCAATATAATGATGAATATTGATTTGGTCCCTTCATCCAACATTCTCAGCTGGATCTTTTTTGACCAAGGATATACATTACTAGGTGAGTACAGGCAGTTAATTCTTCCACACGGGACTTCGGAGTTTCTGAGTTAACCAGAATCACCCACCTTAACATCTGCCAGTTTATACCCCAAGTCCTGACCAGTGCCCCCTACCTGCTATGCCTCATGTTTTCAATAGAGCATAAAATCAGAAATGAAAGATGAAACATCATAGCCAATATCACAGAAATACAAAGGATCCTAAGAAACTGCTAGGTATAATTACACACTAACTAATTGGATCATCTAGAAGAAATGGATAAATTCCCAGACACATAAAACCTACCAAGATTGACTCATGAAGAAATTTAAAAATCTGAACAGACTAATAGCAAGCAAGGAGGTTGAATCCGTAAGAAAATGTCTCCTATCAATGAAAAACCCAAAACCAGATGGCTTCCCAGATTAATTCTACCAAATATTTTAAGAAGAACTAATACCAGTCCTTCTCAAACTCTTCCAAAAAGCTGAAGTGGAGGGAATACTTCCAAACTCATCTTACAGGGCCAGCATTACCCTGATTCCAAAGCCAGACAAGAACACTACAAGAAAGGAAAATGACAGGCCAATATCCTTGATCTACGTAGATGCAAAAATTCTCAACAAAATCCTAGCAAACCAAATTCAATAGCACATTGAAAGAATCATTCACCATGATCATGTCATGGTTCAACATAAGCAAATCAATACATATAATATACTATATTAGAAAAATAAAGGATAGAAACTATATGGCCATCACAATAGATATAGAAAAAGTTTTTGACAAAATTCGAAACCCTTTCATGGTGAAAAAAAAAACACCCAACAGATCACGTATTGAGGGACTGTATCCCAACAAAATAAAGGCCATATATGACAAACCCATAGCTAACACCATGATCAATGGTGAAAAGTTGAAACTTTTCCTCTACCATCAGGAACAAGACAAGGATGCCCACAGACACCACTTCTCAGGGTAATTAGGCAAAAGAAAGAAATAAAAGGCATCCTAATAGGAAAGGAAGAAGTGAAACTGTCTCTACTGACGGCATGATCTTGTTATATATAGAAAACCCTACAAACTTCACTAAAAAAAGGTTAGAACTCAACACAAAGAAGGGAACAATAGACACTGGGGGACTCCAAAGGTGGGAGGGAAGGATGGTGGGAGCAAGGGTTGAAAAACTACCTATCGATTACTATGCTCACTGCTTGGGTGGTGGGATCATTAGAAGCCCAAACCTCAGCACCATGCAATATACCTGTTTAAGAAACCTGTACATCTACCCTCCTGACTCTAAAATGAAACATACAATATTTAAAAAACAAAAACAAATAAATAAAATTTGAAAACTGTTAGAACTGAACTGATAGGTGAAATCAGTAAAGTTGTAGGATACAAAATCAACAGATAGAGCCTTGAACACAGCAACATCCAGCTGTCTGACACGAAAGTCTCAGGGGCAAGAAAACCTCTATATGAACTCAGAAACAATGAGCTAAGTTGTGTTTATGTCTGAAAGGATGTTAAGAACTTCATTCATGTTACATCAGAGCCAACAGAAAGAACCAACAGGAAACCTGTACCCAACAAACAGAAATGACAAGATGAAGGGAAAGCAGAGGTAAGGGCTTACCTTAGAAAGGGCAAGTGATTAGCTCAATATGCAATACAATGTTTGCTCCTGAGCCAAAAATTTGTACAATAATTTGGACATTATTTGCACAACCAGAAAAATCAGCCACTCATTAGGAAAATGTGTTTCTGTAGAAGTCTTAGGACTCAGCTATCTATAATAACATGAAAAGACAATATTTTCATCCAAAATGAGTATTTTTGTTTGTCTTGGCTTGTTATTCTAACGTCAACAGCCTCTAAATAAACTGTTGAAGTACATGATATAACCACCTCTTTCTCCATCTTTCCCATTGCTCCCATAGGGTTTCAGTTGTGCAATTTCACCATTAGCAAAGCTTTTTGCTGAAATCTGGCTTTTCAAAGGGAGAGTATCCAGAAACAGAAGATGCTGATCTGGGAGGCTCTTCCTAATAGAACTGCTGCTTCAGTTTAACTTGAAAAAGCCCACACCCAGTTCCTAATGACAAACATCTGAACACCGGGTCTTCCCCTGAGCAAGACCATGCTATGTCTCCTGCTCGCTCTGTTCTATAAGCAACCCACAGATTGCTCCCTGTGAAGAGGAGCCTGCAAGGGGAGCAGCATTCCACCAGACCCTGATTTAGCAAGATATTTCCGTATCATTCCCCCAACCAGCTGGAAGTCCTCCACTGCTCTTGTGTAAAAATCTAACTCATCTCGCTGAATTTCCTGATTTAAAAGTCTAATTCATTTCACCAAAAGTGTGACAGAAGGAAACCAAGTACACCATCTCTCTCTTACCAAACCAAAGCTATTGCATGTGCATTCTGGGGGGAAAACATGGTCCAAATATGTTATGGAGGGGGTGCCAGCCCAGTGTCATCCTCTTACTATTGCCATAGGATCTTGGCTGATGGCATCAGAGGAAGAACAAGTTTATCGATTACTTTCAACCATTAAGCTCACTCCTCCATGAAAAATATGTCACAAGCCCAATGTCTCTTATTAAAATAAGCACTGCAAAATATAAAGGAGTCACAGTTTTAAAATGGGACACACGTTCTCTAAGCGGTGAACCACGTTAGAGGTGCACTGTTTACAATGTATAAAGTCCCCTGGAGCCAGGGTTAGGAAGCGCATCTGTTCTTTGATGTTCTGGGATGAAGGAGAAAGGAAAATGTGCTGCCAGAAGTGAGTGGGAAGGAGCCCATGAGATAAAGGAAGTAAATCCATTTGCTGATTGCAATAATAATGGTAATACACGAAGCTATACATACATACATACATACATACATACATACATGCAAACTTTCACATTTTTTAAAAAAAAGAACTTAAGGCTTCCACTCATGTAATCAGCCCTTATGAACTCTCCTGATTAGCTGCAAGGAAAATCTTCCTTTCTCCTCTTTCTTGCACCATCCTGGGCTCCCTTTTGACTTTTTTTTTTTTTTAACTTATAAACGAACAGCTCATATTCTGAAGTTTGTAGTCCCCTCCCGCCCCCTCTCTCTCTATACGGCTCATTTACCTTGGCAGCTGTCGTGCTGCTGGGCATCCTCAAACCCACAAGATTCCCTTTAATGTTTGAGGAGACAAACATGATCATGCACTAGGCATCACTGTGCCACTCAAAATGCTTTTTTGTTTTTTTTATTGCATCTGAGAGAAATCTCAAGGTTGCAAACCTGGAGTCAGAATTGTCTCCATGTGTCTCAGTGGGAAGAGTATCGTGTGAAGGAACAAGTTGATTCTACTAATCAAAAGGAATTTTTTTTGATATCAGGTCATCCTCCGAATGAATTTATATTACCGAGTGGAGGGTCACATGAAGAAAATGGTCAAACAGCACCACCTAGAGCAAGAGCTGAGAAGTGCAGCGGAGCCGGGCTGTGTCAGGAAAGAAAAGCAAGCTGGGGCCTGGCTCAGCGCTCTCCCCTCTGCTCCTGTCTGCATGGAAAGATTAGGATGACAGTGGCAGGAAGCCTGTGCACCTAGTATGCATCACTTGAAGGGAACACACAGATTCCAGTAAACAGTTGGAAGGAAATGTTAATACCAGGCTCTGCTAAACAATATCAAATGAGTCCTAGATGAGGCAAGCGACTTTCATCAAAGTTTCCTGATACCTGAAAAGACAGCCCAGGGGATCCTGCGCTACATGTGGTGTATGTAAATTAAGCGGGTTTTTTTCCCCTTTGTAATCAAGGCTCATACACAAACAAAATCACACTTTAGAAATGGCCTATTTCAACTTGTAACTAGCTTGCTTTCAGGGGCTCCAGGTCAAAATGAAATAGAGCACAAAGACGCTTTCTCCTTAGGGATCATACACAAATTCACTCTGTCCGTTTCTTTCCCACATGGAGCAACAAAGCCGTCAGACCTCTCCATCCACCCATCGGGTCCTTCCTGATTAAAGTGAGATAAATCACAGCCCTCTCTCTCCAGATGGCAGGCGACAAGAGGGGGATGCTTGCCTCAAGAAGTCCTCCCCATCCCTCTGCATTCATGCAAGCCCGAGCGGAGAGATGCAAGAAATTACGGATGCATTTTAATTCCCCAGACCCTGCAATTAAAAATGGAAATTTTTTGGCCACGCCTGTTGGCTCACGCCTGTAATCCCAGCACTTTCAGAGGCCGAGGTCGGCAGATCACCTGGGGTCAGGAGTTTGAGACCAGCCTGGCCAACATGGTGAAACCCTGTCTCTACTAAAAATACAAAAATTAGCTAGGAATGGTGGTGGGCGCCTGTAGTCCCAGCTACTCGGGAGGATGAGGCAGGAGAATCACTTGAACCCGGGAGGCAAAGTTTGCAGTGAGCCAAGATCGCACCACTGCACTCCACTCTGGGTGACAAAGCAAGACTTCATCTCAAAAAATGTTTTTAAAAAATGGAAGTGTTGTTCTTTCATTTGTAAATGTGTTTTGGTAAAAGAGGGGCAGTTTAAGCAACCCTTTCTATTGTCTACATTGTTAAAATTCATCCGACATGGACTCTTGACTCTGTTTTGCCTGGGCAGACCCAATTCAAGCATTTACAACAGCTATAACCTCCTCAAATCAAAAAGAGGAATCCGCATTATTGCTAAGTTCAAATAAGGTCTTGTTTTATTTCATTTTTATTTTTGAATGCAGCCATTCCTCCATGTGCTGTCATCAGGTAAGATTGTCAGTCCTGATTAGGTAAAGGTATTATTACAAAATGCAATTCTTAAAAATTCAGTGTCTAACTACACTTTTAATAAGCCTTTCCCCCTCCCCTATGTATTCTCCCTTAGACACCCCTTCTCAAATTTAAAATCACAGAAACTAAAATATGATGCCTAAAGAGAGCCTAGCGACTGCCCAGTCCTCTAATTTGATGAGTGGGAGTACTGAAGCCCAGAGGAGGTCAAGTAATTTGTTCCCAATGTCTTAGATAAGAAGAAAATGACCAGCTGGGAAATCCCACTCATGTCAAGGCAGAGGCACAGGACCACAGACTGTGGTTGAATTGTGCCACACTCCTACATCCTTCTTTAGGAATCACAGAACATTCCTGTGTTGAGTCGGAGTCACTGACTTCCTTTTCAGGCTGATTGAGTTCTGTCCTTACGGGCTGCGACAAGAAGTTTTGGTATTATGCTACACCAAGACCATTTATCTAGTTCAAGAAATGCACAGTCCTTAGAGCCCAGCAACTTTCCCCATGTCCAGTAAATGTAGCTTCTCCATTAGAAGCTGTCAGAATGGAGCCTTCTGGCTCATCTTGATTTTGATTTGTGCAAGAATGAATGGTTGTGCTAAGACAGCTTTCCTAGCTGATAGAGAGCGAAACTTTTTTCTCATAATCTATAAAAAAATTAAATTAGAACTTTTTTCTCATAATCTGTGAAAAAATATTAAATTAAGTCTGGCTCGTCTTGATTTTGATTTGTGCAAGAATGAATGGTTGTGCTAAGACAGCTTTCCTAGCTGATAGTGAGCAAAACTTTTTTCTCATAATCTATAAAAAATATTAAATTAGAAGCATAGAGTTTATTTCGTGACTTTTATCTTCCTGCAATTTTCTTGTGGGCATAAATGATTTGTTTTTATCCTGCCTGCCCCCCAATCCCTTTTCCAAGAGACTAAAAGAGTATCTAGTGCAAAGTGGAGACTCAAATATTTTTTAATAAACAGTGATCCCAGCCACCCAGTGCATGTTGCCAAATGCCAACCCCATAAATAATCAAACACATCATCTCATTCAGCCAATCAAAATCAAGTGCTACCTATTTTTTTAAGTTTTCATAGCCCTTGGGCATCTGCTTTCTCAGCATTTCCCAAACTTGAGTCATTCTCATCCTGCCTTCCTAATTTTGATCTGTCAATTACCTCTACTATTATTTATTTCATATATTTTTAAATAGACCCACTTTTGAAACTGAAATACACGCCTTTTAAAAGGAAGTTTTCTTACTACTATACATCAAAAGCCATTATTACTTGTTCTAAGTACTCATAACAAGATGGTCACAACTATTAAAATTTACTAATGTGCATCCACATACTCTCTAAATTCATGGAGCATCTGCACACACTTTAAGAAACAATTCTGCATTACTCACTCAATTTTCTTGACATCCTTCTGAGGCAGGACAAACCTTGGGCCCAAAGAATTGAGGTAGGAGTCCAAGCAAGTTGCCAGCCACATAAAGGCAAACCTTGGCTCGGAAGTCAGGACTACCAGCCCCTAGGTTATGGTTCATGCTCTTTCCTCTGCTCTCCAGAACCTCCTATCTCCAAGTGTAGTTAGCAGCCCAGATGCAGCAGCATCCTCTAGAGACTTGTTAAAAATGCAGAAGCTCAGGCTCCACCCCAGGCCTATGCAGACTGAATCTGCATTTTAACAAGGTCCAGGTAATTCACGGGCACATTAAGTTTGAAAAGGCCTGGTCTAGATCAGCGGTTCTCTAACTTAGCAGCACATTAGAACCATCTGTAGAGACTTTAAAAATACCAGTGCCTGGGCTTCACCTCCCAGAGAATCTGACTTAAGTGTCTGGGGTTTTCCCTGAGTCTAGGTATTTTTAAAAACTCCTCAGCTTATACAAAGCTGGCAGGGCCGGGCACAGTGGCTCATGCCTATAATCCCAGCAGTTCGTGTGGCCAAAGTGGGCAGATTGCTTGAGTCCAGGAGTTTGAGATTAGCCTGGGCTAAAACCCCATCCCTACAAAAAAAAAAAAAATACAAAAAGTAGTTGGGCATGGTGGTGGCACATACCTGTAGTCCCGGCTACTCAGGAGGCTGAGTCCTCACTTCAACCCAGGAGGTCACGGTCTGGTCAACAGAGCAAGACCCTATATCAAAACAAACAAACAAGCAAACAAAAAATGCTAGCAGCTTACCAGCTAGGGAGGCCTGTAGAGCCAAGTTTTCCAAATGGGGCTACATTAGTTTTTCCAGAACTTTAGCTGCATCAAAACCACCTGGATGGCTTGTTCAGCTACAGAGGGTCTGGCCATGCCCCTAGAGTTTCCAGCTGAGGGTCTGGAATGAGGCCCGATGATTTGCATTTCTAACAATCTCCAGGTGATGCTGATGCTGTGGGTCCAGGGACCACATTTTGAGAATCTATGCTAAATGAATCGGAGAAGACCAAAGCTCAAACTTATTCCAAGAACTTTTCAAGGCCCACCTGCAAGTTGTAGTGGAAGTAAGCATCTAAGGGTGCAAAAAAGTTTCACTGTAGACTAAGGCCTTTTACCTGAGCTCTCAAATGTTCACATTTCTCTTATCAACCTAAATAACAAACAGAGAGAGGCTCTCCACAAGAAAAAGATATTCGTTTGGAAACAGAGCCTTGCAATAGAAACAGGCAAGCCAGAGTAAACTATATGCATATTCACGGAGGTAAAGGAAGACAAAAGAAAAAATGAGGAAGATTATATGATCATTTGGAAATGATTATCCTTGGCTACAAAGATCAATAACAAAGGTGATGCCAGGCCCAGGTTGGACAGGCAGTTGTTTGGCAAATATCCTTCAGAAGCATTGTTGTGTGCAAAGTTGCAATGGGCTTTGTGCAAGATTGTGTTTTTTGCAGCCTTCTGTGATAAGTTTTTGTTATCAGGCATACAAGCCCAAGAATCCTTTTTTGCATGGCCTTCCCTGGCTCTATTTGTCAGGGTTTTGGTTAGGGGAGGGGTATTTTTAACACTCTCAGTGTAAAAAATGCCATAAGGTAGGTACCCCAATTGCTTGTTTCGTCTTCATAAAATAACTTTTCCACCCGAACAAAGTCTACACATAAATTGTAAAAATACCCTGGCATGCAGTCCCTGGAAAAGTCTGGAGTCATTCTCGGGGTTCCCACCCAGGTGGGCAAGCGTAGCCACCACAGATAAACACAAAGTAGGGGTCCCCGCTGGGGTTCAGCGGCAGGCAGTGGCCCTGGTTCTGATATTTGGCTGAAAACACAGCTCCTCTTTGTCACCCTCAGGACATTTCAGCTATTTCCTAGATAATAATCTCACTTCACCCTGCACAAAACAGGCACATGATCATGTCACTCTGACCTGGTTTGAGTCCAAGGAGAATTTTGTTTTTAAAATAATTTAGGTTAGTAGTTAAAATATGAACTTTGGGCCAGGAGTGGTGGCCCATGCCTATAATCCCAGCACTTCATGAGGCCAAAGTGGGCAGATTGCTTGAGTCCAGGAGTTTGAGACTAGCCTGGGCTAAAACCCCATCCCTACAAAAAAAAAATTCAAAAAGTAGTTGGGCATGGTGGTGGCACATACCTGTAGTCCCGGCTACTCAGGAGGCTGAGTCCTCACTTCAACCCAGGAGGTCACGGTCTGGTCAACAGAGCAAGACCCTGTATCAAAACAAAGAAACAAACAAACAAAAAATGCTAGCAGCTTACCAGCTAGGGAGGCCTGTAGAGGCAAGTTTTCCAAATGGGGCTACATTAGTTGTTCCAAAACTTTAGCTGCATCAAAACCACCTGGATGGCTTGTTCAGCTACAGAGGGTCTGGCCATGCCCCTAGAGTTTCCAGCTGAGGGTCTGGAATGAGGCCCGATGATTTGCATTTCTAACAATCTCCAGGTGATGCTGATGCTGTGGGTCCAGGGACCACATTTTGAGAATCCATGCTAAATGAATCGGAGAAGACCAAAGCTCAAACTTATTCCAAGAACTTTTCAAGGCCCACCTGCAAGTTGTAGTGGAAGTAAGCATCTAAGGGTGCAAAAAAGTTTCACTGTAGACTAAGGCCTTTTACCTGAGCTCTCAAATGTTCACATTTCTCTTATCAACCTAAATAACAAACAGAGAGAGGCTCTCCACAAGAAAAAGATATTCGTTTGGAAACAGAGCCTTGCAATAGAAACAGGCAAGCCAGAGTAAACTATATGCATATTCACGGAGGTAAAGGAAGACAAAAGAAAAAATGAGGAAGATTATATGATCATTTGGAAATGACTATCCTTGGCTACAAAGATCAATAACAAAGGTGATGCCAGGCACAGGTTGGACAGGCAGTCGTTGGGCAAATATCCTTCAAAAGCATTGTTGTGTGCAAAGTTGCAATGGGCTTTGTGCAAGATTGTGTTTTTTGCAGTTTTCTGTGATAAGTTTTTGTTATCAGGCATACAAGCCCAATAATCCTTTATTGCATGGCCTTTCCTGGCTCTATTACTCAGGGTTTTGGTTAGGGTAGGGGTATTTTTAACACTCTCAATGTAAAAAATGACATAAGGTAGGTACCCCAATGACGTGTTTGGTCTTCATAAAATAACTATTCATAAAATCTCTGTAAACGTGGAAATATCTACACCGCTATCTCTGTAAATGTGTAAACATTTACAACGCTATCTGTATAAACATGGAACTATTTACACCGCCGTCTCTATAAACATGGAAATATCTACACCGCTATCTCTATAAACATGGAAATATCTACACCGGTATCTCTATAAACATGGAAATACCTACACCGCTATCTGTATAAACATGGAAATATCTACACTGCTGTCTCTATAAACATGGAAATATCTACACCTCTATCTGTATAAACATGGAAATATCTACACCACTGTCTCTATAAACATGGAAATATCTACAATGCTATCTCTATAAACACACAAATATCTACATCACTGTCTCTATAAACATGGAAATATCTACACCGCTATCTCTATGAACATGGAAATATCTACACCGCTGTCTCTAGAAACATGGAAATATCTACACCGCTATCTCTATAAACGTGGAAATATATACACCGCTATCTCTAAAAACATGGAAATATCTACACCGCTATCTCTATAAACGCGAGAACATCTACACCGCTAACTCTATAAACCTGGAAATATCTACACCGCTATAAGTATAAATGTGGAAATATCTACACCGCTATCTGTATAAACATGGAAATATCTACACCGCTATCTCTATAAACATGGAAATACTTACACCGCTATCTGTATAAACATGGAAATATTTACAAAGCTATCTCTATAAACATGGAAATATCTACACCGCTATCTCTATAAAGATGGAAATATCTACACCACTATCTGTAAAACATGGAAATATCTACACCGCTGTCTGTATAAACATGGAAATATATACACGGCTATCTGTTTAAACAAGGATATATCTACACCACTGACTGTATAAACATGGAAATATCTACACCGCTATCTGTACAAACATGGAAATATCTACACCGCTGTCTCTATAAACATGGAAATATCTACACCGCTATCTGTAGAAACATGGAAATATCAACACTGCTATCTGTATAAACAGGAAAATATCTACAACGCTATCTGTGTAAACATGGAAATATCTACACAGCTATCTGTGTAAACTTGGAAATATCTACACAGCTATCTCTGTAAAAATGGAAATATCTACACAGCAATCTGTGCAAAGATGGAAATATCTACACTGCTATCTCTGTAAACATGGAAATATCTACACCGCTATCTGTATAAACATGGAAATATCTATACCGCAGTCTCTATAAACATGGAAATATCTCCACCGCTATCTGTATAAACATGAAAATATCTACACCGCTTTCTGTATAAACATGGACATATCTACACTGCAATCTGTATAAACATGGAAATATCTACAACGCAATGTGTGTAAACATGGAAATATCTACACAGCTATCTGTGTAAACTTGGAAATATCTACACAGCTATCTGCGTAAACATGGAAATATCTACACGCAATCTGTGCAAAGATGGAAATAACTACACCGCTATCTCCGTAAACATGGAAATATCTACACCGCTGCCTGTATAAACATGGAAATATCTGCACCGCTGTCGGGATAAACAAGGAAATATCTACACCGCCATCTGTAGAAACATGGAAATATCTACACCGCAATCTGTATAAACATGGAAATAACTACACCGCTATCTGCATAAATATGGAAATATCTACACCGCTATCTCTATAAACATGGAAATATCTACACCGCTACCTGTACAAACATGGAAATATCTGTACCGCTGTCTGTATAAACAAGGAAATATCTACACCGCCATCTGTAGAAACATGGAAATATCTACACCGCAATCTGTATAAACATGGAAATACCTACACCGCTATCTGTATAAATATGGAAATATCTACACTGCTTTCTCTATAAACATGGAAATACCTACACCGTTTTCTCTATAAACATGGAAATATCTACACTGCAATCTCTATATTCATGGAAATATCTACATCGCCATCTCTATAAACATGAAAATACCTACACCGCGATCTTCAGAAACATGGAGGTATCTACACCGCCATCTGTATAAACTTGGAAATATCTACACCACTATCTGTGTAAACATGGAAATAACTTCACATCTATCTGTATAAACATGGAAATATCTACACCGCCATCTGTATAAAGATGGAAATATCTACACCGCAATCTGTATAAATATGGAAATACCTACACCGCTATCTCTATAGACATGGAAATATCTACATCCCAATCTGTATAAACATGGAAATATCTCCACTCCCATTTGTATAAAGATGGAAATATCTACACCGGGAGCTGTATAAACATGGAAATGTCTACACCGCTATCTGTATAAACATGGAAGTAGGAACACCGCTATCTGTATAAACATGGAAATATCTACACCGCTATCTCTATGAACATGAAAATACTTACACCACCATCTCTATAAACATGGAAATATTTACACCGCTATCTCTATAAACATAGAAATAACTACACGTCCATCTCTATAAACATGGAAATATCTACACCGCCATCCGCATAAACATGGAAATATCTACACAGACATCTGTATAAACTTGGAAACATCTACACTGACATCTGTAGAAACATGGAAATATCTACAAAGCGATCTGTATAAACATGGGAATTACTACACCGCTACCTGTATAAACATGGAAATATCTACACCGCTGTCTGTATCAACATGGAAATAACTACACCGCAATCTGTATAAACATGGAAATATCTACACAGCAATCTGTGCAAAGATGGAAAAATCTACACCGCAGTCTCTATAAACATGGAAATATCTACACCGCTATCTGTATAAAAATGGAAATAACTACACCGCTATCTGTATAAACATGGAAATTTTTACACCGCTATCTGTATAAACATGGAAATATCTCCACCGCTACCTTTTAAACATGGAAATATCTACACCGGTATCTTTAAAAACATGGAAATACCTACACCGCTATCTCTATAAACAATGAAATATCTACAACGCTATCTGTGTAAACATGGAAATATCTACACAGCTATCTGTGTAAACTTGGAAATATCTACACCGCAATCTGTGTAAGCATGGAAATATCTACAACGCTATCTGTGTAAACATGGAAATATTTACAACGCTATCTGTGTAAACAGGGAAATATCTACACAGCTATCTGTAAAACGTGGAAATATCTACACCACTATCGGTATAACCCTGAAAATATCTACACCGCTATCTGTATCAACATGTAAATAACTACACCGCTATCTGTATAAACAAGGAAATATCTACAATGATATCTCTGTAAACATGGAAATATCGACACAGGTATCTGTGTAAACTTGGAAATATCTACACCACTGTGTAAAGTTTGCAATGTCTACACCGCAATCTGTGCAAAGATGGAAATATCTTTACCGCTATATCTGTAAAGATGGAAATATCTACACTGCTATATGTATAAACATGGAAATATCTACACCGCCATCTGTATACACATGGAAATATCTACAGAGCCATCTGTATAAACATGGAAATATCTACACCTCTATCTCTATAAACATGGAAATATGTACACCGCTATCTGTATAAACATGGAAATATCTACATCGCTATCTGTATAAACAGGGAAATATCTCCACCGCTATCTGTGTAAACATGGAAATATCTACACCGCTATCTGTATATACATGGAAATATCTACACCGCTATCTGTATATACATGGAAATATCTACACCGCCATCTCTATAAATATGGAAATACCTACACCACTACCTGTATAAATATGGAAATGTCTACAACGCTAACTCTATAAACATGGAAATACCTACACCACTTGCACTATAAACATGGAAATATCTACACCGCAATCTCTGTAAACATGGAAATATCTCCACCGCCATCTATGTAAACATGAAAATGTCTACACTGCCATATTCAGAAACATGGCTATATCTACACCGCCATCTGTATAAACATGGAAATATCTACACCACTATCTGTATAAAGATGGAAATATTTAAACCGCTATCTCTATAAACATGGAAATATCTACACCGCTATCTCTATAAACATGGAAATATCTACACTGCCATCTGTATTAACTTGGAAACATCTACACAGTCATCTGTATAAACCTAGAAATATCTACACTGTCATCTATATAAACATGGAATTATCTACAGAGAACTCTGAATAAACATGGAAATATCGGCACAGCCATCTGTATAAACATGGAAATATCTACACCGCTATCTGTATAAACATGGAAATATCTACACCGCTATTTGTATTAACGTGGAAATATCTCCATTGCTATCTGTATAAACATGGACATATCTCCACCGCAATCTGTATAAACATGAAAATATCTACACCGCTATCTCTATAAACATGGAAATAACTACACGGCTATCTCTATAAACATGGAAATATCTACACCGCTATCTCGATCAACATGGAAATATACACACCGCCATCTCTTTAAACATGGAGGTATCTACAACGCCATCTACATAAACAAGAAAATATCTACACTGCCATCTATATAAACATGGAAATATCTACACCGCCATCTCTAAAAACATGGAAATATCTACACTGCCATTTGTAGAAAGATGGAAATATCTACACCGCCATCTGTATAAACGTGGAAATATCTACACCGCTTTCTGTATAAACATGGAAATATCTACACCGGAATCTGTATAAGCATGGAAATGTCTACAACGCAATCGGTATAAACATGAAATATCTAAACCGCTATCTCTATAAAAGTGGAAATATCTACACTGCTATCTGTATAAACATGGAAATATCCTCACTGCTATCTCTATGAACATGGATATATCTACACCGGTATCTCTATAAACGTGGAAATATCTACACCGCCATCTCTATAAACATGGAAATATCTACACCGCTATCAGTATAAACATGGAAATATCTACACCGCTATCTGTATAAACATGGAAATATTTACACCGCTATCTCTATAAACATGGAAATATCTACACCGCCATCTGTATAAACATGGAAATACCTACAAAGTCATCTGTATAAATATGGAAATATCTACAAAGCCATCTGTATAAACATGGAAATATCTACACAGCCATCTGTATATACATGGAAATACCTACACCGCTATCTGTATAAACATGGAAATAACTACACCGCTATTTGTATAAACCAGGAAATATCTACACCGTGATCTGTATAAACATGGAAATATTTATACCGCTATCTGTATAAACATGGAAATTTCTACACCGTTATCTGTATAAATATGGAAATATCTACAACGCTATCTCTATAAACATGGAAATATCTACACAGCCATCTGTATAAACATGGAAATACCTATACAGTCATCTGTGTAAACATGGAAATATCTACACCACCATCTGTATAAACATGGAAATATCTGCAATGCCATCTGTATACACATGGAAATGCCAACACGGCAACCTGTGTATAGATGGAAACATCAACACCGCCATCTGTACAAACTTGGAAATATCTACACTGCTATCTCTATAAACGTGGAAATATCTACACTGCGGTCTGTATAAACATGGAAATATCTACACCGGTATCTGTATAAACATGGAAATATCTACACCACGATCTGTATAAACAGGGAAATATATACACCGCTATCTGTATAATCATGGAAATATCTGCACCGCTATCTCTATAGACATGGAAATAGCTACAAAGCCATCTGTATAAACATGGAAATACCTACACAGTCATGTGTAGGAACATGGAAATAACTACACTGCCATCTGTATAAACATAGAAATATCTACACAACCCTCTGTATAAATATGGGGATATCTGCATAGGCATCTGTATAAACATGGAAATATCTGCACCGCTATCTGTATAAAAATGGAAATACCTAAACCGCTGTCTCTATAAACATGGAAATATGTACACCGCTATGTGTATAAACATGGAAATATCTCCACTGATGTCTGTATAAACATGGAAATATCTCCTCCGTTATCTGTATAAACATGGAAATATCTACAGCGCCATCTCTATAAACATTGAAATATCTACACTGCCATCTGTAAAAACATGGAAATATCTACACAGTCATCTTAATAAACATGGAAATATCTACACCACCATCTGTATAAACATGGAAATAACTACAATACCATCTGTATACACATGGAAATATCTACACAGACATCTGTATAAATATGGAAATATCTACACTGCCATCTGTATACACATGGAAATATCTACACATCCATCTGTATAAACATGTAAATATCTACACTACCATCTCCATAAACATGGAACTAACTACTCCGCCATCTGTATAAACATGGAAACATCTACACTGCCATCAGTGTGAATAAGGAAATATCTACAATGATATCTGTATAAAGATATATATATCTGCACCGCGAGCTGTACAAACATGGAAATATCTACGTCGCTATCTGCATAAACGTGGAAATACCAACACCGCTATCGGTATAAACATGGAAATATCTACAACGCCATCTATATAAACATGGATATATCTACAGCGCTATGTCAATAAGCATGGAAATACCTACACCGCTATCTCTATAAACATGGAAATATCTACACCGCTATCTGTATAAACATGGAAATATCTACACTGCTATCTGTATAAACATGGAAATATCTACAATGCCAACTGTAGAAAGATGGAAATATCTACACCGCAATCTGTGTAAACATAGAAATATCTACACCGATATCTGTAAAAACATGGAAATATCAACACCGCTATCTGAATAAACATGGAAATATCTACACCGCGATCTGTATAAACATGGAAATATCTACACCGCGATCTGTATAAACATGGAAATATCTACAGCGCTATCTGTATAAACATGGAAATATCTACACAGCTATCTCTATAAACATGGAAATATGTACACCGCCATCTGTATAAACATGGAAATACCTACAAAGTCATCTGTATAAACATGGAAATATCTACAAAGCCATCTGTATAAACATGGAAATATCTACACAGCCATCTGTATATACATGGAAATACCTACACCGCTATCTGTATAAATATGGAAATAACTACACCGCTATTTGTATAAACAAGGAAATATCTACACAGTGATCTGTATAAACATGGAATTATTTACACCGCTATCTGTATAAACATGGAAATTTCTACATCGTTATCTGTATAAATATGAAATATCTACACCGCTATCTATATAAATATGGAAATATCTACACCGCCATCTGCATAAACATGGAAATACTTATACAGTCATCTGTGTAAACATGGAAATATCTTCATCACCAGCTGTATAAACATGGAAATATCTGCAATGCCATCTGTATACACATGGAAATAACAACACGGCAATCTGTGTATAGATGGAAACATCAACACCTCCATCTGTACAAACTTGGAAATATCTACACTGCTATCTCTATAAACGTGGAAATATCTACACTGCGGTCTGTATAAACATGGAAATATCTACACCGGTATCTGTATAAACATGGAAATATCTACACCACGATCTGTATAAACATGGAAATATATACACTGTTATCTGTATAATCATGGAAATATCTGCACCGCTATCTCTATAGACATGGAAATAGCTACAAAGCCATCTGTATAAACATGGAAATACCTACACAGTCATGTGTAGGAACATGGAAATAACTACACTGCCATCTGTTTAAACAAAGAAATATCTACACAGCCCTCTGTATAAATATGGAGATATCTTCATAGGCATCTGTATAAACATGGAAATATCTGCACCGCTATCTGTATAAACATGGAAATACCTACACCGCTGTCTCTATAAACATGGAAATATGTACACCGCTATGTGTATAAACATGGAAATATCTTCACTGTTGTCTGTATAAACATGTAAATATCTCCATCGTTATCTGTATAAACATGGAAATATCTACAGCGCCATCTCTATAAACATTGAAATATCTACACTGCCATCTGTAAAAACATGGAAATATCTACGCAGTCATCTGAATAAACATGGAAATATCTACACCACCATCTGTATAAACATGGAAATACCTACAATACCATCTGTATAAACATGGAAATATCTACACAGACATCTGTATAAATATGGAAATATCTACACCGCCATCTGTATAAACATGGAAATATCTACACTGCCATCTGTAGAAAGATGGAAATATCTACACCGCTATCTCTATAAACATGGAAATATATACACCGCTATCTGTATAAACATGGAAATATCTACAAAGACATCTGTATAATCATGGAAATACATACACAGTCATGTGTAGGAACATTTAAATATCTACACTGCCATCTGTATAAACATAGAAATATCTACACAGCCCTCTGTATAAATATGGAAATATCTGCATAGGCATCTGTGTAAACATGGAAATATCTGCAACGCTATCTGTATAAACATGGAAATACCTAAACCGCTGTCTCTATAAACATGGAAATATGTACACCGCTATGTGTATAAACATGGAAATATCTACAATGCCATCTGTATACACATGGAAATACCTACACGACCATCTGTGTATAGATGGAAACATCAACACCGCCATCTGTACAAACATGGAAATATCTACACTGCTATCTCTATAAACATGGAAATATCTACTCTGCGGTCTGTATAAACATGGAAATATCTACACCGGTATCTGTATAAACATGGAAATATCTACACCATGATCTGTATAAACATCGAAATATATACACCGCTATCTGTATAAACATGGAAATATCTGCACCGCTATCTCTATAAACATGGAAATATCTACAAAGACATATGTATAAACATGGAAATACCTACACAGTCATGTGTAGGAACATTTAAATATCTACACTGCCATCTGTATAAACATAGAAATATCTACACAGCCCTTTGTATAAATATGGAAATATCTGCATAGGCATCTGTGTAAACATGGAAATATCTGCAACGCTATCTGTATAAACAAGGAAATACCTAAACCGCTGTCTCTATAAACATGGAAATATGTACACCGCTATGTGTATAAACATGGAAATATCTACACTGCTGTCTGTATATACATGGAAATATCTCCCCCGTTATCTGTATAAACATGGAAATATCTACAGCGCCATCTCTATAAAAATTGAAATATCTACACTGCCATCTGTAAAAACATGGAAATATCTACACAGTCATCTGAATAAACATGGAAATATCTACACCACCATCTGTATAAACTTGGAAATACCTACAATACCATCTGTATACACATGGAAATATCTACACTGACATCTCTATAAATATGGAAATATTTGCACCGCTATCCCTATAAACATGATAATATCAATACCGCGATCTGTATAAACATGGAAATATCTACACCATGTTCTGTATAAACATGGAAATATCTACACCACGATCTGTATAAACATGGAAATATCTACACCGCCATCTCTATAAACATGGAAATATCTACACCCCTATCTGTATAAACATGGAAATATCCACACACCTATCTCTATAAACAGGGAAAAATCAACACCGCTATCTCTATGAACATGGAAATATCTACACCGCCATCTCTATAAACATGGAAATATCTACACCGTGATCAGTATAAACATGGAAATATCTACACCGCTATCTGTATAAACGTGGAAATATCTCCACTGCTATCTCTATAAACATCGCAATATCTACACCACCATCTCTATAAACATGGAAATACTTACAAACTTATCTGTATAAACATGGAAATATCTACACCGCCATCTGTATAAACATGGAAATATCTACACAGCCATGTGTATATACATGGAAATATCTACACCGCTATCTATATAAACATGGAAATAACTTCACCGCTATTTGTATAAACATGGAAATATCTCCAATGCTATCTCTACAAACATCGAAATATCTACATCGCCATCTCTATAAACGTGGAAATACTTACAAAGTTATCTGTATAAACTTGGAAATAACTACACCACCATCTGTATAAACATGGAAATATCTACACAGCCAAGTGTACATACATGGAAATATCTACACCGCTCTCTATATAAACATGGAAATATCTACACCGCTATCTGTATAAACATGGAAATATATACACCGCTATCTCTATAAACATGGAAATATTTACACCGTGATCTGTATGAACATGGAAATATTTACACTGATATCTGTATAAACATGGAAATTTCTACACCGTTATCTGTATAAATATGGAAATATCTACACCGCTATCTCTTTAAACATGGAAATATCTACACGGCCATCTGTATAAACATGGAAATACCTATACAGTCGACTGTGTAAACATGGAAATATCTACACCACCATCTGTATAAACATGGAAATATCTACAATGCCTTCTGTATAAACATGGAAATACCTACACTGCAATCTGTGTATAGATGGAAACATCAACACCGCCATATGTACAAACATGGAAATATCTACACTGCTATCTCTATGAACATGGAAATATCTACACTGCGGTCTGTATAAACATGGAAATATCTACACTGGTATCTGTATAAATATGGAAATATCTACACCACGATCTGTATAAACATGGAAATATATACACCGCTATCTGTATAAACATGGAAATATCTGCACCGCTATCTCTATAAACATGGAAATATGTACAAAGCCATCTGTATAAACATGGAAATGCCTAAACAGTCATGTGTAGGAAGATGGAAATATCTACACTGCCATCTGTATAAACATAGAAATATCTACACAGCCCTCTGTATAAATATGGAAATATCTGCATAGGCATCTGTATAAACATAGAAATACCTACGCCACTGTCTCCATAAACATGGAAATATGTACACCGCTATGTGTATAAACATGGAAATATATCCACTGCTGTCTGTATAAACATGGAAATATCTCCACCGTTATCTGTATAAACATGGAAATATCTACAGCGCTATCTCTATAAACATGAAAATACTTACACCACCATCTCTATAAACATGGAGATATTTACACCGCTATCTCTATAATCATAGAAATAACTACACTGCCATCTCTATAAACATGGAAATATCTACACCGCCATCTGCATAAACATGGAAATATCTACACAGACAACTGTATAAACATGGAAATATCTACACTGCCATCTGTATAAACTTGGAAATATCTACACTGACATCTGTAGAAAGATGGAAATGTCTACAAAGCGATCTGTATAAACATGGGAATTTCTACACCGCTACTTGTATAAACGTGGAAATATCTTCAACGCTATCTGTATCAACATGGAAATAACTACACCGCAATCTGTATAAACATGGAAATATCTACAATGCTATCTCTGTAAACATGGAAATATCTACACAGCTATCTGTGTAAACTTGGAAATATCTACACCGCTATCTCTGTAAGTTTGGCAATACCTACACCGCAATCTGTGCAAAGATAGAAATACCTACACCGCTATCTCTGTAAACATGGAAATATCCACATCGATATCTGTATAAACATGGAAATATCTACACTGCCATCTGTATAAACATGGAAATACCTACACCACTTTCTCTATAAACATGAAAATATCTACACTGCTATCTCTATATACATGGAAATATCTACACCTCCATCTCTATAAACATGAAAATATCTACACCGCCATCTTCAGAAACATGGATGTATCTACACCGCCATCTGTAAAAACATGGAAATATCTACACCACTATCTGTATAAACATGGAAATATCTTCACTGCCATCTGAATAAACATGGAAATATCTACACCGATATCTGTATAAACATGGAAATATCTACACCGCGATCTGCATAAACATGGAAATATCTACACCGTGATCTGTATAAACATGGAAATATCTACACCGCCATCTCTATAAACATGGACATATCTACACCCCTATCTGTATAAACATGGAAATATCCACACCGCTCTCTCTATAAACATGGAAAAATCAACACAGCTATCTCTATGAACATGGAAATATCTACACCGCTATCTCTATAAACATGGAAATATCTGCTATGCCATTTGTAGAAACATGGAAATAACTATACAGTCAACTGTATAAACATGGAAATATCTACACCACCATCTGTATAAACATGGAAATATCTACAATGCCATCTGTATACACATGGAAATATCTACACCGCTATCTGTATAAACATGGAAATATGTACAAAGCTATCTCTATAAACATGGAAATATCTACACCTCCATCTGTATAAACATGGAAATACCTACAAAGTCATCTGTATAAATATGGAAATATCTACACAGCCATCTGTATAAACATGGAAATATCTACACAGCCATCTGTCTATACATGAAAATATCTACACCGCAATCTGTATAAACATGGAAATAACTACACCGCTATTTGTATAAACAAGGAAATATCTACACCGCCATCTGTTTAAACATGGAAATATATACACAGACATCTGTTTATACATGGAAATATATACACCGCTATCTGTATAAACATGCTAATAACTACACCGCTATCTGTATAAATGTGGAAATATTTGCACCGCTATCCCTATAAACATGGTAATAACACCGCGATCTGTATAAACATGGAAATATCTACACCATGATCTGTATAAACATGGAAACATCTACACCGCGATCTGTATAAACATGGAAATATCTACACCTCCATCTCTATAAACATGGAAATATCTACATCCCATCTGTATAAACATGGAAATATCCACACCTATATCTCTATAAACATGAAAAAATCAACACCTCTATCTCTATGAACATGGTAATATGTACACCGCCATCTCTATAAACATGGAAATATCTACACCGCTATCAGTATAAACATGGAAATATCTACACCGCTATCTGTTTAAATATGGAAATATCTCCACTGCTATCTCTATAAACATTGAAATATCTACACCGCCATCTGTATAAACATGGAAATACTTACAAAGTTATCTGTATAAACATGGAAATATCTACACCGCCATCTGTATAAATATGGAAATATCTACACAGCCATGTGTATATACATGGAAATTTCTACACCGCTATCTATATAAACATGGAAATAACTACACCGCTTTCTGTATAAACATGGAAATATTTACACCGCCATCTACATATCCATAGAAATATCTGTGCCGCCATCTGTATAAACATGGAAATATCTTCACGGTCATCTGTGTATAGATGGAAATATCAACACCGCCATCTGTACAAACACGGAAATATCTGCAACGCTATGTGTATAAACATGGAAATATTTACACCGTGATCTGTATAAACATGGAAATACTTACGCGGCTATCTGTATAAACATGGAAGTATCTACACCGTTATCTGTATAAATATGGAAATATCTACACCACTATCTCTATAAACATGGAAATATGTACACCGCCATCTGTTTAAACATGGAAATATCTACACTGCTATCTCTATACACATGGAAATATCTAAAATGCCATCTGTAAAAACATGGAAATAACTATACAGTCATCTGTATAAACTTGGAAATAACTACACCACCATCTGTATAAACATGGAAATACCTACAATGCCATCTGTATACACATGGAAATACCTACACGGCAATCTTTGTAGAGTTGGAAACATCAACACCGCCATCTGTACAAACATGGAAATATCTACACCGCTATCACTATAAACATGGAAATATCTACACTGTGGTCTGTATAAACATGGAAATATCTACACCGGTATCTGTATAAACATGGAAATATCTACACCACGATCTGTATAAACATGGAAATATTTACACCGCTATCTGTATAAACATGGAAATATCTGCACCGCTATCTGTATAAACATGGAAATACCTACACTGCTGTCTCTATAAACATGGAAATTTCTACACCGCCATCTGTATAAACATGGAAATACTTACAAAGTTATCTGTATAAACATGGAAATATCTACACCGCCATCTGTATAAATATGGAAATATCTACACAGCCATGTGTATATACATGGAAATTTCTACACCGCTATCTATATAAACATGGAAATAACTACACCGCTTTCTGTATAAACATGGAAATATTTACACCGCCATCTACATATCCATAGAAATATCTGTGCCGCCATCTGTATAAACATGGTAATATCTACACGGTCATCTGTGTATAGATGGAAATATCAACACCGTCATCTGTACAAACACGGAAATATCTGCAACGCTATGTGTATAAACATGGAAATATTTACACCGTGATCTGTATAAACATGGAAATACTTACACGGCTATCTGTATAAACATGGAAGTATCTACACCGTTATCTGTATAAATATGGAAATATCTACACCACTATCTCTATAAACATGGAAATATGTACACCGCCATCTGTTTAAACATGGAAATATATACACTGCTATCTCTATACACATGGAAATATCTAAAATGCCATCTGTAAAAACATGGAAATAACTATACAGTCATCTGTATAAACTTGGAAATAACTACACCACCATCTGTATAAACATGGAAATATCTACAATGCCATCTGTATACACATGGAAATACCTACACGGCAATCTTTGTAGAGATGGAAACATCAACACCGCCATCTGTACAAACTTGGAAATATCTACACCGCTATCACTATAAACATGGAAATATCTACACTGCGGTCTGTATAAACATGGAAATATCTACACCGGTATCTGTATAAACATGGAAATATCTACACCACGATCTGTATAAACATGGAAATATTTACACCGCTATCTGTATAAACATGGAAATATCTGCACCGCTATCTGTATAAACATGGAAATACCTACACTGCTGTCTCTATAAACATGGAAATATGTACACCGCTATGTGTATAAACATGGAAATATCACCACTGCTGTCTGTATAAACATGGAAATATCTACACCGCGATCTGTATAAACATGGAAATATCTACACCGCTATCTGTATAAACATGGAAATATCTACACAGGTATCTCTATAAACATGGAAATACCTACACAGCCATCTGTATAAACATGGAAATACCTTCAAAGTCATCTGTATAAACATGGAAATATCTACACAGCCATCTGTATAAACATGGAAATATCTACACAGCCATCTGTATATACATGGAAATATCTACACCGCTATCTGTATAAACATGGAAATAACTACAGCGCTATTTGTATAAACAAGGAAATATCTACACCGCCATCTGTTTAAACGTGGAAATATATACACAGACACCTGTTTATACATGGAAATATGTACACCGCTATCAGTATAAACATGCTAATAACTACACCGCTATCTGTATAAATGTGGAAATGTTTGCACCGCTATCCCTATAAACATGGTAATATCAACACCGCGATCTTTATAAACATGGAAATATCTACGCCATGATCTGTATAAACATGGAAATATCTGCACCGCTATCTGTATAAACATGGAAATATCTACACCGCCCTCTCTATAAACATGGAAATATCTACACCCCTATCTGTATAAACATGGAAATATCCACACAGCTATCTCTATAAACATGGAAAAAACAACGCCGCTATCTCTATGAACATGGAAATATCTACACCGCCATCTATATAATCATGGAAATATCTACACCGTGATCAGTATAAACATGTAAATATCAACACCACTATCTGTATAAACATGGAAATATCTCCACTGCTATCTCTATAAACATCGAAATATCTACACCGCCATCTGTATAAACATGGAAATACTTACAAAGTTATCTGTATAAACATGGAAATATCTACACCGCCATCTGTATAAACATGGAAATATCTACACAGTCATGTGTATATACATAGAAATATCTACACCGCTATCTATATAAACATGAAAATAACTACACTGCTATTTGTATAAACATGGAAATATCTCCACTGCTATCTCTATAAACATCGAAATATCTACACCGCCATCTGTATAAACATGGAAATACTTACAAAGTTATGTGTATAAACATGGAAATATCTACACCGCCATCTGTATAAACATGGAAACATCTACACAGTCATGTGTACATACATGGAAATATCTACACTGCTCTCTATATAAACATGGAAATAACTACACCGCTATCTGTATATACATGGAAATATCTACACTGCCATCTACATATCCATAGAAATATCTGCGCCGCCAGCTGTATAAACATGGAAATATCTACACGGTCATCAGGGTATAGATGGAAATATCAACAGCGCCATCTGTACAAACATGGAAATATCTGCACCGCTATCTGTATAAACATTGAAATATATACACCGCTATCTCTACAAACATGGAAATATCTACACCGTGATCTGCATAAGCATGGAAATATTTACACCGATATCTGTATAAACATGGAAATTTCTACACCGTTATCTGTATAAATATGGAAATATCTACACCGCCATCTCTATAAACATGGAAATATCTGCAATGCCATCTGCAAAAACATGGAAATACCTATACAGTCATCTGTATAAACATGGAAATATCTACAATGCCATCTGTATACACATGGTACTATCTACACAGCCATCTGTATACACATGTAAATATCTACAATGCTATCTCTATAAACATGGAAATATCTACACCGCCATCTCTATAAACATGAAAATATCTACACTGCCATCTCCATGAACTTGGAACTAACTACTCCGCCATCTGTATAAACATGGAAACATCTACACCGCTATCAGTGTGAATAAGGAAATATCTACAATGCCATCTGTATAAAGATATAAATATCTGCACCGCGATCTGTATAAACATGGAAATATCTACATCGCTATCTGTATAAACGTGGAAATACCAACACCGCTATTGGTATAAACATGGAAATATCTACAACGCCATCTATATAAACATGGAAATATCTACACCGCTATGTCTATAAACATGGAAATACCTACACCGCTATCTCTATAAACATGGAAATATCTACACCGCTATCTGTATAAACATGGAAATATCTACAACGCTATCTGTATAAACATGGAAATATCTACAACACTCTCTGTGTAAACATGGAAATACCTACAGAGCTGTCTGTGTAAACATGGAAATATGTACACCACAATGTGTGTGAAGATGGAAATATCTACACCTCTGTCTCTGTAAACATGGAAATATCTACACTACTATCTGTATAAACATGGAAATATCTACACCGCTATCTGTATAAACATGGAAATATCTACACCACAGTCTGTATAAACATGGATATATCTACACCGCTATCTGTATAAACATGGAAATATCTACACTGCTATCTGTAGAAACATGGAAATGTCTACTCCGCTATCTCTATAAATATGGAAATATCTACACCGCTATCTCTATAATCATGGAAATGTCAACACCGCTATCTGTATATACATGGAAATATCTACATGGCTATCATTAAAAACATGGAAATATCTTCACCGTATACAGATCTACAACGCTATCTGTATGAACATTGAAATAGCTACACCGCGATCTCTATAAACATGGATATGTCTACACCGCTATCTTTATAAACATGGAAATATCTACACTGCCATCTGTATAAACATGGAAATACCTACAATGCCGTCTGTATACACATGGAAATATCTGCACAACCATCCGTATAATCATGGAAATATCTACAACCTTATCTCTATAAACATGGAGATACCTGCACCACTATCTCTATAAACATGAAAATATCTACACTGCCATTTCCATAAACATGGAACTATGTACACCGCCATCTATATAAACATGGAAATATCTACACTGTCATCTGTATAAAGATGTAAATATCTACACCGCGAGCTGTATAAACATGGAAATATCTACACCGCTATATATATAAACTTGGAAATACCAACACCGCTATCTGTATAAACTTGGAAATGTCTACAACGCTGTCTGTATAAACATGGAAATATCTACTCCGCTATCTCTATAAACATGGAAATACCCACACCGCTATCTCTGTAAACAAGGAAATATCTACACCGCTCTCTCTATAAACATGGAAATACCTACACCGCTATCTGTATAAACATGGAAATATCTACAGCGCTAATTGTGTAATCATGGAAATATCTGCACACCTAACTGTGTAAACTTGGAAATATCTACACTGCCGTCTGTATAAACATGGAAATATCCACAACACTATCTGTATAAATTTGGAAATATCTACACCGCTATCTCTACAAACATGGAAATACCTACACCGATATCTGTATTAACATGGAAATATCTACATCGTTATCTCTACAAACATGGAAATATCTGCACTGCCATCTTCATAAACATGCAAATATCCTCACAGTCATCTGTATAAACATGGAAATATCTACACCAGCATCTGTATAAACATGAAAATATCTTCACTGCCATCTGTATACACTTGGAAATATCTACACAGCCATCTGTATAAACATGGAAATATCTACACCGCTATCTCTATAAACATGGAAATATCTATTCCGCTATCTGTATAAACATGGAAATGTCTACATCGCTATCTGGATAAAGATGGAAATATCTCCACCGCTGTCTGTATAAACATGCAAATATCAACACCGCTATCTGTATAAACATGGAAATATCTACACTGCTATCTGTATAAACATGGAAAATATACAACAGTATCTCTGTAATCCTGCAAATATCTACACAGATATCTGTGTAAACTTGGAAATATCTACACCGTTATCTGTATAAACATGGAAATATCTACAACAGGATCTGTAAAAACATGGAAATACCTAAACCGCTATCTCTATAAATATGGAAATATCTACACCACTATCTCTACAAACATGGAAATATCTACACCACCATCTCTATAAACATCGAAATATATACACTGCCTTCTGTATACACATGGAAACATCTACACAGCCATCTGTATAAGCATCGAAATATCTACCCTGCTATCTCTATAAACATGGAAATACCTACACAGCTATCTCTAAAAGCATGGAATTATCTACTCCGCAATCTCAATAATCATGGAAATATCTACACCGCCATCTCTATAAACATGAAAATATCTACACCGCCATTTCCATAATCATGGAACTAACTACACCACCATCTGTATAATAGTGGAAATATCTACACTGCTTTCTGTATAAACATGGAAACATCTACACTGCCATCTGTATAAAGATGGAAATATCTATACCGTGAGCGGTATAAACATTGAAATATCTAAACCACTATCTGTATAAACATAGAAATATCAACTACGCTATGGGTATAAACGTGGCAATATCTACACCGCTGTCTGTATAAACATGGAAATATCTAAACCACTATCTCTATAAACATGGAGATACCTACACCGCCATCTCTATAAACATGGAAATATCTACACCGATACCTGCATAAGCATGGACATATCTACACTGCTATCTGTATAAACATGGAAATATCTACACCGCTATCTGTATAAATATGGAAATATCTACACCGCTATCTCTATAAACATGGAAATGTCTACACCACTATCAGTATAAACATGGAAATATCTAAACCGATATCTCTATAAACATGAAAATATCTACACCAACATCTCTATAAACATGGAAATATCTACACCGCCTTCTGCATAAACATGGAAATATCTACACTGCCATCTGTATAAACATGGAAATAACTACACCGCTATTTGTATAAACAAGGAAATATCTACACCGTGATCTGTATAAACATGGAAATATCTACATCGCCATCTCTATATACATGGAAATATCTACACCCATATCTGTATAAACATGGAAGTATCCACACTGCTATCTCTATAAATATGGAAAAATCAACACCGCTATCTCTATGAACATGGAAATATATACACCGCCATCTCTATAAACATGGAAATATCTACACCGCTATCTGTATAAACATGCAAATATCTCCACTGCTATCTCTATAAACATCGAAATATCTACACCGCCATCTGTATAAACATGGAAATACTTAAAAAGTTATCTGTATAAACATGGAAACATCTACACCGCCATCCTTATAAACATGGAAATATCTACACAGCCATGTGTATATACATGGAAATATCTACACCGGTATCTATATAAACATGAAAATAACTACACAGCTATCTGTATAAACATGGAAATATCTTCACCGCCATCTACATATCCATGGAAATATCTGTGCCGCCATCTGTATAAACATGGAAATATCTACACGGTCATCTGTGTATAGATGGAAATATTAACACCGCCATCAGTTCAAACATGGAAATATCTGCACCGCTATGTGTATAACCATGGAAATATCTACACCGCGGTCTGTATAAACATGGAAATATCTACACCACTGTCTGTATAAACATGGAAATATCTACACCGCTATCTCTATAAACATGGAAATATCTACACCGTGATCTGTATAAACATGGAAATATTTACACCGCTATCTGTATAAACATGGAAATTTCTCCACCGTTATCTGTATAAATATGGAAATATCTACACCGCTATTTCTATAAACATGGAAATGTCTACACCGCCATCTGTATAAACATGGAAATACCTATACAGCCATCTGTGTAAACATGGAAATATCTACACCACCATCTGTATAATCATGGAAATATCTACAATGCCATCTGTATACACATGGAAATACCTACACAGCAATCTGTGTATAGATGGAAACATCAACACAGCCATCCGTACAAACATGAATATATCTACACTGCTAACTCTATAAACATGGAATTATCTACACTGCGGTCTGTATAAACATGGAAATATCTACACCGGTATCTGTATAAACATGGAAATATCTACACCACGATCTGTATAAAAATGGAAATATATACAGTGCTATCAGCATAAACATCGAAATATCTGCACCGCTCTCTCTATAAACATGGAAATATCTACAAAGCCATCTGCATAAACATGGAAATACCTACACAGTCATGTGTAGGAAAATAGAAATATCTACACTGCCATCTGTATAAACATAGAAATATCTACACAGCCCTCTGTATAAATATGGTAATATCTGCATAGGCATCTGTGTAAACATGGAAATATCTGCACCGCTATCTGTATAAACATGGAAATACCTACACCGCTGTCTCTAAAAACATGGAAATATGTTCACCGCTATGTGTATAAACATGGAAATATCTCCACTGCTGTCTGTGTAAACATGGAAATATCTCCACCGTTATCTGTTTAAACATGGAAATATCTACAACGCCATCTCTATAAACATTGAAATATCTACATTGCCATCTGTAAAAACATGGAAATATCTACACAGTCATCTGAATAAACATGGAAATATCTACACCACCATCTGTATAAACATGGAAATACCTACAATACCATCTGTATACACATGGAAATATCTACACAGACATCTGGATAAATATGGAAAAATCTACACCGCCATCTGTATAAACATGGAAATATCTACACTGCCATCTGTTGAAAGATGGAAATATGTACGCCGCTATCTCTATAAATATGGAAATATCTACACCGCCATCTCTATAAACATGAAAATAACTACACTGCCATCTCCATAAAGATGGAAGTATCTACTCCACCATGTGTATAAACACGGAAATATCTACACCACCGTCTGTGTAAACATGGAAATGTCTACACCGCTATCTGTATAAACATGGAAATATCTACACCTCTACCTCTATAAACATGAAAATATCTACACCGACATCTGCATAAACATAGAAATACCGACACCGTCATCTGTATAAACATGGAAATATCTACACCACCATCTGTATAAACATGGAAATATCTATACTACCATCTTTATAAACAAGGAAATATCTAAACCGCTATCTGTATAAATACGGAAACATCTACACCGCTATCCCTATAAACATGGAAATATCAACAAGCTATCCACATAATCATGGAAATATCTACACCGCTATCTGTTTCAACATGGAAATAGCTACACCACTATCACTATAAACATGGAAATACCTACACCACTATCTCTATAAACATGGAAATACCTACACCGCCATCTCTATAAACATGGAAACATCTATACCACCATGTCTATAAACTCGGAAAGATCTACACCGCCATCTGCATAACCATGGAAATGTCTACTCCGCCATCTGCATAAACATGGAAAAATCTACACCGCCATCTGTATAAACATGGAAATAACTGCAACGTTATCTGTGTAAACATGGAAGTGTCTGCACGGTTATATGTGTAAACATAGAAATATCTACGTCGCTATCTGTATAAACATGGAAATATCTACATCGCTATCTCTACAAACATGGAAATATCTACACCGCTATCTCTATAAACATGGAAATATCTACACCGCTATCTGTATAAACATGGTAATATCTACACCGATATCTCTATAAAGATGGAACTATCTACACCGCCATCTGTATAAACATGCAAATATCTACAAAGTCATCTGTATAAACATGGAAATATCTACACCACCATATCTATAAACACGGAAATATCAAGACTGCGATCTCTATACACATGGAAATATCTACACAACCATCTGTATGAACATGGAAATATCTACAATGCCATCTTCAGAAAGATGGAAATATCTACACCGCAATCTGTGTAAACATGGAAATATCTACACCGATATCTTTAAAAACATGGAAATATCTACACCGATATCTGTATAAACATGGAAATATCTACACCGCGATCTGTATAAACATGGAAATATCTACAGCACCATCTCTATAAACATTGAAATATCTACACGGCCATCTGTAAAAACATGGAAACATCTACACAGTCATCTGAATAAACATGGAAATATCTACACCACCATCTGTATAAACATGGAAATACCTACAATACCATCTGTATACACATGGAAATATCTACACAGACATCTGTATAAATATGGAAATATCTACACCGCCATCTGTATAAACATGGAAATATCTACACTGCCATCTGTGGAAAGATGGACATATCCACACCACTATCTCTATAAATATGGAAATATCTACACCGCCATCTCTATAAACATGAAAATATCTACACTGCCATCTCCATAAAGATGGAATTATCTACTCCGCCATGTGTATAAACACGGAAATATCTACACCACCATCTGTGTAAACATGGAAATATCTACACCGCTATCTGTATAAACATGGAAATATCTACACCGCCATCTGCATGTCCATGGAAGTATCTATGCCGCCGTCTGTATAAACATGGAAATATCTACACGGTCATCTGTGTATACATGGAAATATCAACACTGCCATCTGTACAAACATGGAAATATCTACGCCGCTATCTCTGTAGACATGGAAATATCTCCACTGCCATCTGTAAAAACATGGAAATACCTATACAGTCATATGTATAAACATGGAAATATCTACAATGCCATCTGTATTCACATGGAAATATCTACACAGCCATCTGTATAAACATGTAAATATCTACACTGCTATCTCTATAAACATGGAAATATCTAAACCGCCATCTCTATATACATGAAAATATCTACACTGCCATCTCCATAAACATGGAACTAACTACTCCGCCATCTGTATAAACATGGAAACATCTACACCGCCATCTGTGTGAATTAAGGAAATATCTAAAATGCCATCTGTATAAAGATATAAATATCTGCACCGCGAACTGTATAAACATGGAAATATCTACATCGCTATCTGTATAAATGTGGAAATACCAACACCGATATCAGTATAAACATGGAAATATCTACAACGCCATCTATATAAACTTGGAAATATCTACACCGCTGTGTCTATAAACATGGAAATACCTACACCGCTATCTCTATAAACATGGAAATATCTACACCGCTATCTGTATACACATGGAAATATCTACACTGCAATCTGTAGAAAGATGGAAATATCTGCACCGCTATCTCTATAAACATGGAAATATCTACACCGCCATCTCTATAAACATGAAAATATCTACACTGCCATCTCCATAAAGATGGAAGTATCAACTCTGCCATGTGTATAAACACGGAAATATCTACACCACCATCTGTGTATACATGGAAATACCTACACCGCTATCTGTATAAACATGGAAATATCTACACCGCCATCTGCATGTCCATGGAAATATCTACGCCGCCATATGTATCAACATGGAAATATCTACACGGCCATCTGTGTATAGATGGAAATATCAACACCGCCATCTGTACAAACATGGAAATATCTACACCGCTATCACTATGAACATGGAAATATCTGCACTGCCAATTGTAAAAACATGGAAATACCTATACAGTCATCTGTATAAACATGGAAATATCTAAAATGCCATCTGTATACACATGGAAATATCAACACAGCCATCGGTATAAACATGTAAATATCTACACTGCTATCTCTATAAACATGGAAATATCTACACCGCCATCTCTATAAACATGAAAATATCTACACTGCCATCTCCATAAACATGGAACTAACTACTGCGCCATCTGTATAAACATGGAAACATCTACACCGCCATCTGTGTGATTAAGAAAATATCTACAATGCCATCTGTATAAATATATAAATATCTACACCGCGAGCTGTATAAACATGGAAATATCTACATCGCTATCTCTATAAACGTGGAAATACCAACACCGCTATCGGTATAAACATGGAAATATCTACAACGCCATCTATATAAACATGGAAATATCTACACAGCTATGTCTATAAACATGGAAATCACTACACCGCTATCTCTATAAACATGGAAATATCTACACCGCTATCTGTATAAACATGGAAATATCTACACCGCTATATGTATAAACATGGAAATATCTACACCGTGATCTGTATAAACATGGAAATATCTACACCGCGATCTGTATAAACATGGAAATATCTTCACTGTGATCTGTATAAACATGGAAATATCTACACCGCTATCTGTATAAACATGGTAATATCTACACCAACATCTATATAAACATGGAAATATCCACACCGCCATCTGTATAAACATGGAAATCTCTACAATGCCATCTGTGGAAAGATGGAAATATCTACACCGCAATCTTTGTAAACATGGAAATATCTACACCGATATCTGTAAAAACATGGAAATATCTACACCGCTATCTGTATAAACATGGAAATATCTAGACCGCGATCTGTATAAACATGGAAATATCTACACAGCTATCTCTATAAACATGGAAATATCTACACTGCCATCTGTATAAACATAGAAATACCTACAAAGTCATCTGTATAAACATGGAGATATCTACAAAGCCATCTGTATAAACATGGAAATATCTACACAGTCATCTGTATATACATGGAAATATCTACACCGCTATCTGTATAAAAATGGAAATAACTACACTGCTATTGGTATAAACAAGGAAATATCTACACCGTGATCTGTATAAACACGGAAATATCTACAGCGCCATCTCTATTAACATTGAAATATCTACACTGCCATCTGTAAAAACATGGAATTATCTACACAGTCATCTGAATAAACATGGAAATATCTACATCACCATCTGTATAAATATGGAAATACCTACAATACCATCTTTATACACATGGAAATATCTACACAGCCATCTGTATATACATGGAAATATCTACACCACTATCTGTATAAACATGGAAATATCTACACCGCTATTTGTATAAACAAGGAAATATCTACACCGTGATCTGTATAAACATGGAAATATTTACACCGCTATCTGTATAAACATGGAAATTTCTTCACCGTTATCTGTATAAATATGGAAATATCTACACCGCTATCTCTATAAACATGGAAATACCTACACCGCCATCTGTATAAACCTGGAAATACCTATACAGTCATCTGTGTAAACATGGAAATATCTACACCACCATCTGTATAAACATTGAAATGTCTACAATGCCATCTGTATACACATGGAAATACCTACACGGCTATCTGTGTATAAATGGAAACATCAACACCGCCATCTGTACAAACTTGGAAATACCTACACTGCTATCTCTATACACATGGAAATATCTACACTGAGGTCTGTATAAACATGGAAATATCTACACCGCAATCTGTATAAACATAGTAATATCTACACCACCATCTATATAAACATGGAATTATCTATACCGCCATCTGTATAAACATGGAAATATCTACAATGCCATCTGTAGAAAGATGGAAATACCTACACCGCAATCTGTGTAAACATGGAAATATCTACACCGATATCTTTAAAAACATGGAAATATCTACACCGATATCTGTATAAACATGGAAATATCTACACCGCGATCTGTATAAACATGGAAATATCTACAGCGCCATCTCTATAAACATTGAAATATCTACACTGCCATCTGTAAAAACATGGAAACATCTACACAATCATCTGAATAAACATGGAAATATCTACACCACCATCTGTATAAACATGGAAATACCTACAATACCATCTGTATACACATGGAAATATCTACACAGACATCTGTATAAATATGGAAATATCTACACCGCCATCTGTATAAACATGGAAATATCTACACTGCCATCTGTGGAAAGATGGACATATCTACACCGCTATCTCTATAAATATGGAAATATCTACACCGCCATCTCTATAAACATGAAAATATCTACACTGCTATCTCCATAAAGATGGAAGTATCTACTACGCCATGTGAATAAACACGGAAATATCTACACCACCATCTGTGTAAACATGGAAATATCTACACCGCTATCCGTATAAACATGAAAATATCTACACCGCCATCTGCATGTCCATGGAAGTATCTATGCCGCCATCTGTATAAACATGGAAATATCTACACGGCCATCTTTGTATACATGGAAATATCAACACTGCCATCTGTACAAACATGGAAATATCTATGCCGCTATCTCTGTAGACATGGAAATATCTCCACTGCCATCTGTAAAAACATGGAAATTCCTATACAGTCATATGTATAAACATGGAAATATCTACAATGCCATCTGTATTCACATGGAAATATCTACACAGCCATCTGTATAAACATGTAAATATCTACACTGCTATCTCTATAAACATGGAAATATCTACACCGCCATCTCTATAAACATGAAAATATCTACACGGCCATCTCCATAAACATGGAACTAACTACTCCGCCATCTCTATAAACATGGAAACATCTACACCGCCATCTGTACAAACATGGAAATATCTACACTGGTATCTCTATAAACATGGAAATATCTACACTGCGGTCTGTATAAACATGGAAATATCTACACTGGTATCTGTATAAACATGGAAATATCTACACCATGATCTGTATAAACATGGAAATATATACACCGCTATCTGTATAAACATGGAAATATCTGCACCGCTATCTCTATAAACATGGAAATATCTACAAATACATCTGTATAAACATGGAAATACCTACACAGTCATGTGTAGGAACATTTAAATATCTACACTGCCATCTGTATAAACATAGAAATATCTACACAGCCCTCTGTATAAATATGGAATTATCTGCATAGGCATCTGTGTAAACATGGAAGTATCTGCAATGCTATCTGTATAAACATGGAAATACCTAAACCGCTGTCTCTATAAACATGGAAATATGTACACCGCTATGTGTATAAACATGGAAATATCTTCACTGCTGTCTGTATAAACATGGAAATATCTCCATCGTTATCTGTATAAACATGGAAATATCTACAGCGCCATCTCTATAAAAATTGAAATATCTACACTGCCATCTGTAAAAACATGGAAATATCTACACATTCATCTGAATAAACATGGAAATATCTACACCACCATCTGTATAAACATGGAAATACCTACAATACCATCTGCATCCACATGGAAATATCTACACAGACATCTGTATAAATATGGAAATATCTACACCGCCATCTGTATAAACATGGAAATATCTACACTGCCATCTGTAGAAAGATGGAAATATCTGCACCGCTATCTCTATAAACATGGAAATATATACACCGCTATCTGTATAAACATGGAAATATCTACAAAGACATCTGTACAATCATGGAAATACCTACACAGTCATGTGTAGGAACATTTAAATATCTACACTGCCATCTGTATAAACATAGAAATATCTACACAGCCCTCTGTATAAATATGGAAATATCTGCATAGGCATCTGTGTAAACATGGAAATATCTGCAACGCTATCTATATAAACATGGAAATACCTAAACCGCTGTCTCTATAAACATGGAAATATGTACACCGCTATGTGTATAACATGGAAATATCTACACTGCTGTCTGTATATACATGGAAATATCTCCCCCGTTATCTGTATAAACATGGAAATATCTACAGCGCCATCTCTATAAAAATTGAAATATCTACACTGCCATCTGTAAAAACATGGAAATATCTACACAGTCATCTGAATAAACATGCAAATATCTACACCACCATCTGTATAAACATGGAAATACCTACAATACCATCTGTATACACATGGAAATATCTACACTGACATCTGTATAAATATGGAAATATTTGCACCGCTATCCCTATAAACATGGTAATATCAATACCGCGATCTGTATAAACATGGAAATACCTACACCATGATCTGTATAAACATGGAAATATCTACACCGCGATCTGTATAAACATGGAAATATCTACACCGCCATATCTATAAACATGGACATATCTACACCCCTATCTGTATAAACATGGAAATATCCACACAGCTATCTCTATAAACATGGAAAAATCATCACCGCTATCTCTATGAACATGGAAATATCTACACTGCGGTCTGTATAAACATGGAAATATCTACACCGCTATCTGTATAAACATGGAAATATCTCCACTGCTATCTCTATAAACATCGCAATATCTACACCGCCATCTCTATAAACATGGAAATACTTACAAAGTTATCTGTATAAACATGGAAAAACCTACACCACCATCTGTATAAACATGGAAATATCTACACAGCCAAGTGTACATACATGGAAATATCTACACCGCTCTCTATATAAACATGGAAATATCTACACCGCTATCTGTATAAACATGGAAATATATACACCGCTATCTCTATAAACATGGAAATATTTACACCGTGATCTGTATAAACATGGAAATATTTACACTGATATCTGTATAAACATGGAAATTTCTCCACCGTTATCTGTATAAACATGGAAATATCTACACCGCTATCTGCATAAACCTGGAAAGATCTACACAGCTATCTGTGTAAATATGGAAATATCTATAACGCTGTCTCTCTAAACATGGAAATGTCTACACCGCTATCTGTATAAACATGGAAATGTCTACGTCGTTATCTCTATAAACATGAAAATATCTACACTGACATATGTATAAACATGGAAATAACTTCACAGTCATCTGTATAAACATGGAAATATCTACACCACCATCTGTATTAACATGGAAATATCTACACGGAAAGCTGTATAAACATGGAAATATCTAGACAGTCATCTCTATAAACCTGGAAATATCTATACCGCTATCTGTATAAACATGGAAATACCCACACCGCTATCTGTATAAACATGAAAATAGCCACACCTCTATCTGTGTAAACATGGAAATGTCTGCACCGCTATCTTTATAAACATGGATATATCTGCAACTCTATCTGTGTATACATAGAAATATCTACACGTCTATTTGTGTAAACATGGAAATATCTGCACCGCTATCTGTATAAAGATGGAAATATCTACAGCACTATCTGTAAAACGTGGAAATATCTACACCGCTCTCTGTATAAACCTGGAAATATCTACACCATTATCTGTATAAACAAGGAAACACCTACACCGCCATCTGTATAAACATGGAAATACCTACACCGCTATCTGTATAAATATGGAAATATCCACACCGCTATCTCTATAAACATGGAAATACCTACACCGATTTCCCTATATACATGGAAATATCTACACTACAATCTCTATATACATGGAAATATCTACACTGCCATCTCTATAAACATGAAAATATCTACACCGCCATCTTCAGAAACATGGATGTATCTACACCGCCATCTGTATAAACATGGAAATATCTACACCACTCTCTGTATAAACATGGAAATATCTTCACTGCCATCTGTATAAACATGGAAATATCTACACCGCCATCTGTATAAAGATGGAAATATCTACACCGCCATCTGTATAAATATGGATATACCTACACCGCTACCTCTATAGACATGTAAATATCTACACTGCTATCTGTATAAACATGGAAATATCTACACTGCCATCTGTATAAAGATTGAAATATCTACACCGCGAGCTGTATAAACATGAAAATATCTACACCGCAATCTGTATAAACATGGAAATATCTACAATGCTATCTCTGTAAACATGGAAATATTTACATAGCTATCTGTGTAAAGTTGGAAATATCTACACCACTATCTGTGTAAATTTGGCAATACTTACACTGCAATCTGTGCAAAGATGGAAATATCTACACCGCTATCTCTGTAAACATGGAAATATGTACACCGCTATCTGTATAAACATAGAAATATCTACACTGCCATCAGTATATACATGGAAATATCTAGAGCGCCATCTGTATAAAGATGGAAATATCTACACTGCCATCTGTACACACATGGAAATATCTACACACCCATCTGTATAAACATGGAAATATCTACACCGCTATCTCTATAAACATGGAAATATCTACACCGCTATCTGTATAAACATGGAAATATCTACATCACTATCTGTATAAACAGGGAAATATCTCAACCGCTATCTGTATAAACATGGAAATATCTACACCGCTATCTGTATAAACATGGAAATATCTACACCGCTATCTGTATAAACATGCAAATATGTACAATGCTATCTGTGTAAACGTCGAAATATCTACACAGCTATCTGTGTAAACTTGGAAATATCTACCCAGCTGTCTGTGAAAAAATGGAAATATTTACACAGCAATCTGTGCAAAGATGGAAATATCTACACCGCTATCTCTGTAAACATGGAAATATGTACACCGCTATCTGTATAAACATAGAAATATCTACACTGCCATGAGTATATACATGGAAATATCTAGAGCACCATCTGTATAAAGATGGAAATATCTACACTGCCATCTGTACACACATGGAAATATCTACACAGCCATCTGTATAAACATGGAAATATCTACACCGCTATCTCTATAAACATGGAAATATCTACACCGCTATCTGTATAAACATGGAAATATCTACATCACTATCTGTATAAACAGGGAAATATCTCAACCGCTATCTGTATAAACATGGAAATATCTACACCGCTATCTGTATAAACATGGAAATATCTACACCGCTATCTGTATAAACATGCAAATATGTACAATGCTATCTGTGTAAACATCGAAATATCTACACAGCTATCTGTGTAAACTTGGAAATATCTACCCAGCTGTCTGTGAAAAAATGGAAATATTTACACAGCAATCTGTGCAAAGATGGAAATATCTACACTGCTATCTCTGTAAACATGGAAATATCTACACCACTATCTGTATAAACATGGAAATATCAATACCGCAGTCTCTATAAACATGGAAATATCTCCACCGCAATCTGTATAAACATGGAAATACCTACACCGCTATCTATATAAATATGGAAATAACTACACCGCTATCTCTATAAACATGGAAATACCTACACAGCTTTCTCTATAAACATGAAAGTATCTACACTGCTATCTCTATATACATGGAAATATCTACACCTCCATCTCTATAAACATGAAAATATCTACACCGCCATCTTCAGAAACATGGATGTATCTGCACCGCTATCTGTATAAACATCGAAATATCTACACCACTATCTGTATAAACATGGAAATATCTTCACTGCCGTCTGTATAAACGTGGAAATATCTACACCGCCATCTGTATAAAAATGGAAATATCTACACCGCAATCTGTATAAATATGGAAATAACTACACCGTTATCTCTATAGACAAGGAAATATCTATACCGCTATCTGTACAAACATGGAAATATCTACACTGCCATCTGTATAAAGATGGAAATATCTACACCGCGATCTGTATAAACATAGAAATATCTACACCTCTATCTGTATAAAAATGGAAATACCAACACCGCTATCTGTATAAATATGGAAATATCTACACGGCTATCTCTATAAACATAAAAATACTAACACCACCATTTCTATAAATATGGAGATATTTACACCGCTATCTCTATAAACATAGAAATAACTACACCGCCATCTGTGTAAACATGGAAATATCTACACCGCCATCTGCATAAACATGGAAATATCTACACAGACATCTGTATAAACAGGGAAATATCTACACTGCCATCTGTATAAACTTGGAAATATCTACACTGACATCTGTAGAAAGATGGAAATGTCTACAAAGCGATCTCTATAAACATGGTAATTTCTACACCGCTACTTGTATAAACATGGAAACATCTACACCGCTATCTGTGTGAATAAGGAAATATCTACAATGCCATATGTATAAATATATAAATATCTGCACCGCGAGCGGTATAAACATGGAAATATCTACATCGCTATCTGTATAAACGTGGAAATACCAACACCGGTATCGGTATAAACATGGAAATATCTACAACGCCATCTATATAAACACGGAAATACCTACACCGCTATGTCTATAAACATGGAAATACCTACACCGCTATCTCTATAAACATGGAAATATCCACACCGCCATCTGAATATCCATGGAAATATCTACAACGCCATCTGTGTAAAGATGGAAGTATCTACACGGCAATCTGTGTACAGATGGAAATATCAACACCTCCATCTGTAAAAACATGGAAATATCTACACCGCTATCTGTATAAACATAGAAATATCTACACTGCAGTCTGTATAAACATGGAAATATCTACACCGGTATCTGTATAAACATGGAAATATCTACACCACGATCTGTATAAACATGGAAATATTTACACCGCTACCTGTATAAACCTGGAAATATCTACACTGCTATCTCTATAAATATGGAAATATCTACACCGCCATCTGTATAAACATGGAAATAACGACACAGTCATGTGTAGGAACATGGAAATATCTACACCACCGTTTGTATAAAGATGGAAATATCAACAACGTTATCTGTATAAACATGGAAATATCTACACAGTGATCTGTATAAACATGGAAATAAGTAAAGCACTCTCTGAATAAAGATGGAAATAACTACACCGCTATCTGTAAAAACATGGAAATATCTACACCACTATCTGTACAAATATGGAAATATTTACACCTCTATCTCTATAAACATGGAAATATCTACACCGCTATCTCTATAAACATGGAAATATCTACACCGCCATCTGTATTAACATGGATATATCTACACAGTCAACTGTATAAACCTGGAAATATCTACACTGTCATCTATATAAACATGGAAATATCTACAGAGAACTCCGAATAAACATGGAAATACCGGCACAGCCATCTGTATAAACATGGAAATATCTACACCGCTATCTGTATAAACATGGAAATATCTACACCGCTATGTGTATTAACGTGGAAATATCTCCATTGCTATCTGTATATACATGGACATATCTCCACCGTAATCTGTATAAACATGAAAATATCTACACCGCTATGTCTATAAACATGGAAATATTTACACTGCCATCTGTACAAACATGGAAATATCTACCCAGTCATCTGTAGAAACGTAGAAATATCTACACCGCTATCTCTATAAACATTGAAATAACTACACCGCTATCTCTATAACCATGGAAATATCTACACCGCTATCTCTATAAAAATGGAAATATCTACTCTGCTATCTGTATAAACATGGAAATATCCTCACCGCTATCTCTGTGAACATGGATATATCTACACCGCTATCTCTATAAACATGGAAATATCTACACCGCCATCTGTAAAAACATGGAAATATCTACACTTCGATCTGCATAAACATGGAAATATCTACACTGCGATGTATACACATGGAAATATCTACACAGCCATCTGTATAAACACGAAATATCTACACCGCTACCTCTATAAACATGGAAATACCTACAATGCAATCTGTATAAACATGGATATATCTACATCGCTCTCTGTGTAAACATGGAAATATCACCACCGCTATCTGTTTAAATATGGAAATACCTACACCGCTATCTGTATAAAAATGGAAATATCTAAACAGTCAACTGTATATACATGGAAATATCTACACCACCATCTCTATAAACATGGAAAAAACTACACTGCCGTTTGTGTAAACATGGAAATATCTACACAATCATCTGTATATACATGGAAAGAACTACTCCACCTTCTCTATAAACATGGAAATATCTTCACTGCCGTCTGTATACACATGGAAATGTCTACAGAGCCATCAATATAAACATGGAAACGTCTTCACCGCTATCTCTATACACATGGAAATACCTACACTGCAATCTGTATAAACATGGAAATATCTACACCATAAACTCTATAAACATGGAAATATCTACACCGCCATCTCTATAAACATGAAAATATCTACACCGCCATCTCCATAAACATGGAACTATCTGCACCGCCATCTGTGTAAACAAGGAAATATCTACACTGCCATCTGTATAAAGATGGAAATATCTGCTTCCCGTGCTGTATAAACATGGAAATATCTGCACTGCTATCTGTATAAACAGGGAAATACCAACACCACTATTTATATAAACGTGGAAATATCTACACCACGATCTGTATAAACATGCAAATATCTACAACGCTGTCTGTATAAACATGGAAATATCTTCATGGCTATCTCTCTAAACATGGAAATATCTACACCGCCATATGTATAAACATGGAAATACCTACAAAGTCATCTGTATAAACATGGAAATATCTACCCCATTATCTGTATAAACATGGAAATATCTACACTGCAATCTGTATAAACATGGAAATAACTACACAGCCATCTCTATAAACATGGAAATATCTACATCGCTATCTGTATAAACATGGAAATATCCACACCGCTATCTGCGTAACATGGAAATATTTACACCGCCATCTGAAAAAACATGGAAATATCTACACAGTCATCTGTATAAACATGGAAATATCTACAAACCCATGTGTAAAAACATGGAAATATCTACATCGCTGTCTCTACAAACATGGAAATACCTTCACCGCTATCTGTATAAACATGAAAATATGTCCACCGCTATCTGTATAAACTTGAAAATATCTCCACCGCTATCTGTATAAACATGGAAATATCTAAACTGCCACCTGTATACACATGGAAATATCTACACAATCATCTGTATAAACATTGAAATATCTCCACCGCTATCTGTCTAAACATGGAAATATCTCCACCGCTATCTGTATAAACATGGAAATATCTACACCACTCTCTGTATAAACATGGATATATCTACTCCGCTATCTGTATAAACATGGAAATATTTACATCGCTATCTGTATAAACATGGAAATATTTCCACCGCAATCTGTGTAAACATAGAAATATCTACACCACTATCTGTATAAACATTTAAATATCTACACCGCTATCTGTATAAACAAGGAAATATCTACACCACCATCTGTATAAACATGGAAATATCTGCACCGCCATTTGTATAAACATGGAAATATCTACACCACTATCTGTATAAATACGGAAATATCTAGGACGCAATCTCTATAAACATGGAAATATCTAAACCACTATCTTGATAAACATGCAAATATCTACAACGTTATCTCTATAAAAATGGAAATATCTACGCCGCCATCTGTATAAACATGCAAATACCTACCCAGTCATCTGCATAAACATGGAAATATCTACACCACCATCTCCATAAACATGGAAATATCTGCACCAGTATATCTATATACATGGAAATATCTACACAGCCATCTGTATGAACATGGAAATATCTTCACCGCTGTCTCTATAAACATGGAAATATCTATACCGCTATCTGTGTAAACAAGGAAATATCTACACCGCTATCTGTATAAACATAGAAATATCTCCACAGCTATCTGTATAAACATGGAAATATCTCCACCGCTATCTGTATAAACATGGAAACACCTACACCTGTATCTGTATCAACATGGAAATACCTAAAACACTATCTGTATAAACAATGAAATATGTACAACGCTATCTGTGTAAACATGGAAATATCTACACAGCTATCTGTGTAAACTTGGAAATATGTACACCGCTATCTGTGTAAACATGGAAATATCTACACAGCTATCTGTAAAATGTGGAAATATCTACACAGCTATCTGTATAAACGTGGAAATATCTAAACCGCTATCTGTATAAATGTGGAAATATCTTCAACGCTATCTGTATAAACCTGGAAATATCTACAACGCTATCTGTATAAACCTCGAAATACCTTCACCATTATCTCTATAAACCTGGAAATATCTACACCGCTATCTGTATCAACATGGAAATAACTACACCGCTATCTGTATAAACATGGAAATATCTACAATGCTATCTCTGTAAACATGGAAATATGTACACAGCTATCTGTGTAAACTTGGAAATAACTACACCGCTATCTGTGTAAAGTTGGCAATATCTACACCGCAATCTGTGCAAAGATGGAAATATCTACTCCGCTATCTCTGTAAACATTGAAATATCTACTCCGCTATCTGTATAAACATGAAAATATCTACACCGCTATCTGTATAAACATGGAAATATCTACACCACGATCCGTATAAACATGGAAATATCTACACCGCTATTTGTATAAACATGGAAATACCTACACAGCTATCTCTATAAACATGGAAAGATCTACATCGCCATCTGTATAAACATGGAAAAACTTACAAAGTTATCTGTATAAACATGGAAATATCTACACCGCGATCTGTATAAACATGGAAATATCTACACCGTGATCTGTATAAACATGGAAATATCTACACCGCCATCTCTATAAAGATGGAAATATCTACACCCCTGTCTGTATAAACATGGAAATATCCACAAAGCTATCTCTATAAACATGGTAAAATCAACACTGCTATCTCTATGAACATGGAAATATCTACACCGCCATCTCTATAAACATGGAAATATCTACACCGCGATCACTATAAACATGGAAATACCTACACCGCTATCTGTATAAACATGGAAATATCTCCACTGCTATCTCTATAAACATCGAAATATCTACATCGCCATCTGTATAAACATGGAAAAACTTACAAAGTTATCTGTATAAACATGGAAATATCTACACCGCCATCTGTATAAACATGGAAATATCTACACAGCCATGTGTATATACATGGAAATATCAACCCCGCTATCTACATAAGCATGGAAATAACTACAACGCTATCTGTATAAACATGGAAATATCTCCACCGCCATCTACATATACATGGAAATATCTGCGCCGCCATCTGTGTAAACATGGAAATATCTACATGGTCATCTGTGTAGAGATGGAAATATCAACACTGCCATCTGTACAAACATGGAATTATCTGCACCGCTATCTGTATAAACATGGAAATATCTACACCGCGGTCTGTGTAAACATGGAAATATCTAAACCGCTATCTGTATTAACATGGAAATATGCACACCGCAATCTCTATAAACATGGAAATAACTACACCGTGATCTGTATAAACATGGAAATATTAACACTGCTATTTGTATAAACATGGAAGTAACTACACCGTTATCTGTATAAATATGGAAATATCTACACGGCTATCTCTATAAACATGGAAATATTTACACCGCCATCTGTATAAACATGGAAATATCTACACCGCTATCTGTATAAACATGGAAATATCTACACCGCTATCTGTATAAACGTGGAAATATGTACACCGCAATCTGTGCAAATATGGAAATATCTTCACCTCTATCTCTGTAAATATGGAAATATCTACACCGCTATCTGTATAAACATGGAAATATGTACACCGCTATCTGTATAAACATGGAAATATATACACCACGATCTGTATAAACATGGATATATCTACACAGCTATCTGTATAAACATGGAAATATCTTCACCGCTATCTGTATAAACATGGAAATATCTACACCGCTATCTGTATAACTATGGAAATATCTACAACGCTATCTCTATAAACATGGAAATGTCTACAACGCTGTCTGTATAAACATGGAAATATCTTCATGGCTATCTCTCTAAACATGGAAATATCTACACCGCCATATGTATAAACATGGAAATACCTACACAGTCATCTGTATAAACATGGAAATATCTACCCCATTATCTGTATAAACATGGAAATATCTACACTGCAATCTGTATAAACATGGAAATATCTACACAGCTATCTCTATAAACATGGAAATACCTACACCGCCATCTGTATAAACATGAAAATACCTACAAAGTCATCTGTATAAACATGGAAATATCTACACAGCCATCTGTATAAACATGGAAATGTCTACACAGCCATCTGTATATACATGGAAATATCTACACCGCAATCTGTATAAACATGGAAATAACTACACCGCTATTTGTATAAACAAGGAAATATCTACACCGCCATCTATTTAAACATGGAAATATATACACAGACATCTGTTTATACATGGAGATATCTACACCGCTATCTGTATAAACATGGTAATAACTACACCGCTATCTGTATAAAGGTGGAAGTATTTGCACCGCTATCCCGATAAACATGGTAATATCAGCACCGCGATCTGTATAAACATAGAAATATCTACACCATGATCTGTATAAACTTGGAAATATCTACACCGCGATCTGTATAAACATGGAAATATCTACAGCGTGATGTGTATAAACATGGAAATATCTACACCGCCATCTCTATAAACATGGAAATATCTACACCCCTATCTGTATAAACATGGAAATATCCACACAGCTATCTCTATAAACATGGAAAAATCAACACCGCTATCTCTATGAACATGGAAATATCTACACCGCTATCTGTATAAATATGAAATATCAAAACCGCTATCTCTATAAAAATGGAAATATCTACACTGCCATCTCTATAAACATAGAAATATCTACACCGCCATCTGTATAAACATGGAAATACCTACACCGCTATCTGTATAAACATGGCAATATTTACACCGTGATCTGCATAAACATGGAAATATCTACACCGCGATCTGTATAAACATGGAAATATCTACACCGCTATCTGTATAAACATGGAAATATCTACACAGCTATCTTTATAAACATGGAAATAGCTACACCGCCATCTGTATAAACATGGAAATACCTACAGAGTCATCTGTATAAACATGGAAATATCTACACAGCCATCTGTATAAACATGGAAATATCCACACAGCCATCTGTGTATACATGGAAATATCTACACCGCTATTTGTAAAAACAAGGAAATATCTACACAGCCATATGTTCATACTTTGAAATATCTACACCGCTATCTGTATAAACATGGGAATAACTACACTGCTATTTGTATAAACAAGGAAATATCTACACCGTGATCTGTATAAACATGGAAATATCTACACCGTGATCTGTATAAACATGGAAATATCTACACCGAAATCTCTATAAACATGGAAATATCTACACCCCTATTTGTATAAACATGGAAATATCCACACCGCTATCTCTATAAACATGGAAATATCTACACCGCGATCAGTATAAACGTGGAAATATCTACACCGCTATCTCTATAAACATGGAAATATCTCCACTGCTATCTCTATAAACATCGAAATATCAACACCGCCATCTGTATAAACATGGAAATACTTACAAAGTTATCGGTATAAACATGGAAATATCTACACCACAATCTCTATAAACATGGAAATATCTCCAACGACATCTGTATAAACATCAAAATATCTACACTGCTATCACTACAAACATAGAGATATCTACAATGCCATCTGTAAAAACATGGAAATATCTATACAGTCATCTGTGTAAACATGGAAATATCTACACCACCATCTGTATAAACATGGAAATATCTACAATGCCATCTGTATACACATGGAAATACCTGCACGGTAATCTGTGTATAGATGGAAACATCAACACCGCCATCTGTACAAACATGGAAATATCCACACCGCTATCTGTATAAACATGGAAATATCTACACTGCGGTCTGTATAAACATGGAAATTTCTTCCCCGGTATCTGTATAAACATGGAAATATCTACACCACGATCTGTAAAAACATGGAAATATTTACACCGCTATCTGTATAAACATCGAAATATCTACACCGCTATCTCTATAAACATGGAAATATCTACAAAGCCATCTGTATAAACATGGAAATACCAACACATTCATGTGTAGGAACATGGAAAAATCTACACTGCCATCTGTATAAATATGGAAATATCTACAGAGCCCTCTGTATAAATATGGAAATATCTGCATAGGCGTCTGTATAAACATGGAAATATCTGCACCGCTATCTGTATAAACATGGAAATACCTACACCGCTGTCTCTATGAACATGGAAATATGTACACCGCTATGTGTATAAACATGGAAATATCTCCACTGCTGTCTGTATAAACATGGAAATATCTACACCGCAATCTGTATAAACACGGAAATATCTACACCGCTATCTGTATAAACATGGAAATATCTACACAGCTATCTCTATAAACATGGAAATACCTACACCGCCATCTGTATATACATGGAAATACCTACAAAGTCATCTGTATAAACATGGAAATATCTACACAGCCATCTGTATAAACATGGAAATATCTACACAGCCATCTGTATATACATGGAAATATCTACACCGCTATCTGTATAAACATGGAAATAACTGCACCGCTATTTGTATAAACAAGGATATATGTACACCACCATCTGTTTAAACATGGAAATATATTCACAGACATCTGTTTATACATGGACATATCTACACCGCTATCTGTATAAACATGCTAATAACTACACCGCTATCTGTATAAATGTGGAGATATTTGCACCGCTCTCCCTATAAACATGGTAATCTCAGCACCGCTATCTGTATAAACATGGAAATATGTACAAGTCTCTCTGTATAAACATGGAAATAAATACACCGCTATCTGTATAAACATGGAAATATCTATACCACCCTCTCAATAAACATGGAAATATCTACACTGCTATCTCTATCAATATGGAAATATATACACCGCTATCTCTATAAACATGGAGATATCTATGCCGCCATCTGTATAAACATGGAAGTATCTACACAGTCATCTGTATAAACATGGAAATATCTGCACCACCATCTCTATAAACATGGGAATATCTAGACTGCCATCTGTATAAACACGGAAATATGTACACAGCCATCTGCATAAACATGGAAATAACTACACCGCTATCTCTATACAGATGGAAATAATTACACAGCTATCTCTATAAACATGGAAATATCTACACCGCCATCTCTATAAACCTGGAAATATCTACGCTGACATGTTTATAAACATGGAAATATCTATACCGCCATCTCTATAAACATGGAACTATCTACACCACCATCTGTGTAAAAATGGAAATATCTAAACCGCTTTTTGTATAAACATGGACATACCTACACTGCCATCTGTATAAAGATGGAAATATCTACACCGCGAGCAGTATAAAAATGGAAATAACTACGCCGCTATCTGTATAAACATGGAAATACCAACACTGCTATCTGTATAAACATGGAAATTTCTAAACCACTATCTGTATAAACATGGAAATATCTACACAACTATCTCTGTAAACATGGAAATATCTGCACTGCCATCTCTATAAACATGGAATTATCTACACCACTATCTCTATAAACATAGAAATTCCTACACCGCCATCTCTATAAACATGAAATATCTACACCGCCATCTGTATAAACATGGAAATATCTACACCGCCATCTGTATAAACATGGAAATATCTATGCCGCCGTCTGTATAAACATAGAAATATCTACACTGCCATCTGTGGAAAGATGGAAATGTCTACAACGCCATCTGTATAAACTTGGAAATATCTACACTGCTACTTGTATGAACATGGAAATATCTACACAGCTATCTATATAAACATGGAAACATCTACACCACGATCTGTATAAAAATGGAAATATCTACACTGCTATCTGTATAAACATGGAAATATCTACACCGCTAACTGTATAAACATGCAAATATCTACACCGAGATCTGTATAAATATGGAAATATCTACACCGCTATCTCTATAAACATGGAAGTGTCTATACCGCTATCTGTTTAAACATGGAAATATCTACAAGGTTAACTCTATAAATGTGGAAATACCTAAACCGCCTTCTGTATAAACATGGAAATAACAACACAGTCATCTGTATAAACATGGAAATATCTACAGCGCCATCTGTGAAACCATGGAAATATCTACACCGCCATCTGTATAAACATGCTAATATCTCCACTGCTATCTGTATAAACATGGAATTATCTGCACTGCTATCTGTATAAACATGGAAATATCTACACCACGATCTGTATGAACATAGAAATATCTCCACCGCTTTCTGTATAAACATAGAAACATCTACACCGCTATCTTCATAAACATGGAAATATCTACACCGCTATCTGTATAAACATGCAAATATCTACAACGCTATCTGTGTAAACATGTAAATATCTACACCGCTATCTGTGTAAACATTGAAATAACTACACTGCTATCTGTGTAAAGATGGAAATATCTACACAGTAATCTGTGCAAAGGTGGAAATATCTACACCGCTATCTTTGTAAAGTAGGAAATATCTGCACCGCAATCTGTACAAAGATGGAAATATCTACACCGCTATCTGTGTAAACACGGTAATATCTACACCACTCTCTGTATAAACATGGAAATATCAACACTGCTATCTGTATAAACATGGAAATATCTTCACTGCTATCTCTATAAACATCGAAATATCTACACCGCCATCTGTATAAACATGGAAATACTTACAAAGTTATCTGTATAAACATGGAAATATCAACACCGCCATCTGTATAAACATGGAAATATCTACACAGCCATGTGTACATACATGGAAATATCTACACCGGTATCTATATAAACATGGAAATAACTACACCGCTCCTTGTATAAACATGGAAATATCTCCACTGCTATCTCTATAAACATCGAAATATCTACACCGCCATCTGTATAAACATGGAAATACTTACAAAGTTATCTGTAGAAACATGGAAATATCAACACCGCCATCTGTATAAACATGGAAATATCTACACAGCCATGTGTACACACATGGAAATATCTACACCGCTCTCTATATAAACATGGAAATAACTACACCGCTATCTGTGTATACTTGGAAATATCTACACCGCCATCTACATATCCATAGAAATATCTGCGCCGCCATGTGTATAAACATGGAAATATCTACACGGTCATCTGTGTATAGATGGAAATATCAACACCGCCATCTGTACAAACATGGAAATATCTGCACCGCTATCTGTATAAACATGGAAATATCTACACCGCGGTCTGTAGAAACATGCTAATAACTACACCGCTGTCTGTATAAATGTGGAAATATTTGCACCGCTATCCCTATAAACATGGTAATATCAACACCGCGATCTGTATAAACATGGAAATATCTACACCATGATCTGTATAAACATGGAAATATCTACACCGCGATCTGTATAAACATGGAAATATCTACACCGTGATCTGTATAAACATGGAAATATCTACAACTCCATCTGTATAAACATGGAAATATCTACACCCCTATCTGTATAAACATGGAAATATCCACACCGCTATCTCTATAAACATGGAAAAATCAACACCGCTATCTCTATGAACATGGAAATATCTACAGCGCCATCTCTATTAACATGGAAATATCTACACCGCGATCAGTATAAACGTTGAAATATCTACACCGCTATCTCTATAAACATGGAAATATCTCCACTGCTATCTGTATAAACATCAAAATATCTACACCGCCATCTGTATAAACATGGAAATACTTACAAAGTTATCGGTATAAACATGGAAATATCTACACCGCCATCTGTATTAACATGGAAATATCTATACCGCCCTCTGAATAAACATGGAAATATCTACAGTGCTATCTCTATCAATATGGAAATATATACACCGCTATCTCTATAAACATGGAAATATCTTTGCCGCCATCTGTATAAACATGGAAATATCTACACAGTCATCTGTATAAACATGGTAATATCTGCACCACCATCTCTATAAACATGGAAATATCTACACCGCCATCTGTATAAACTTGTAAATATCTTCACCGCCAAGTGTATAAATAGGGAAATATCTGCACAGCCATCTGTATAAAGATGGAAATATCTCCACCGCTATCTGTATAAAAATGGAAATATCTACACTGCTACCTGTATAAACATGGAAATATCTACACCGCTGTCTGTATAAACATGGAACTATCTCTATCGCTGTCTGTATAAACATGGAAATGTCTCCATCGCTATCTCTATAAACATGGAAATATGTACACCGCTATCTTTATAAACATGGAAATATTTACACCGCTGTCTGTATAACATGGAAATATCTACAACACTATCTTTGTAAACATGGAAATATCTACACAGCTATCTGTGTAAACATGGAAATATTTACAGAGCTCTCTGTGAAATGATGGAAATATCTACACCAGAATCTTTGCAAATTTGGAAAAATCTACACCGCTATCTCTGTAAACATGGAAAAGTCTACACCGCTTTATGTATAAACGTGGAAATATCTACACCGCTATCTGTAGAAACAAGGAAATATCTACACCGCTATCTGCATAAACACCTAAATATCTACACCGCTATCTGTATAAACATGGAAATATCTGCACCGCGATCTGTATAAACATGGAATTATCTACACCCCTATCTCTGTAAACATGGAAATAACTTCAATACCATCTGTATACACATGGAAATATCTACACAGACATCTGTATAAATATGGAAATATCTACACCGCCATCTGTATAAACATGGAAATATCTACACCACGATCAGTATAAACATGGAAATATCTACACCGCTATCTGTATAAACATTGAAATATCTCCATTGCTATCTCTATAAACATCGAAATATCTACACCGCCATCAGTATAAACATGGAAATACTTACAAAGTTATCTATATAAAAATGGAAATATGTACACCACCATCTGTATAAACATGGAAATATCTACACAGCCATGTGTATATACATGGAAATATCTACACCGATATCTATATAAACATGGAAATAACTACACCGCTATCTGTATAAACATGGAAATATCTACACCGCCATATACATATCCATAGAAATATCTGTGCCGCCATCTGTATAAACATGGAAATATCTACACGGTCATCAGTGTATAGATGGAAATATCAACACCGCCATCTGTACAAACATGGAAATATCTGCACCGCTATCTGTATAAGCATGGAAATATCTACACTGCCATCTGTATAAACATGGAAATATCTACACCGCCATCTGTGTGAATAAGGAAATATCTACAATGCCATCTGTATAAAGATATAAATATCTGCACCGCGAGCTGTACAAACATGGAAATATCTACATCGCTATCTGTATAAACGTGGAAATACCAACAGCGCTATCGGTATAAACATGGAAATATCTACAACGCCATCTATATAAACATGGAAATATCTACACCGCTATTTCTATAAACATGGAAATACCTACAGTGCTATATCTATAAACACGGAAATATCTACACCGCTATCTCTATAAACATGGAAATAACTACACCACTATCTGAATAAACATGGAAATATCTACCCCGTTATCTGTATAAACATGGAAATATCTACACCGCTATCTCTATAAACATGGATATATCTACAACATGATCTGTATAAACATGAAAATATTTACACCGTTATCTGTATAAACATGGAAATATCTACACAATTATCTGTATGAATATGAAAATATATACAACGCTATCTCTATAAACATGGAAATATCTATACCGCTATCTGTATAAACATGGAAATATCTGCACCGCTATGCCTATAAACATGGAAATATCTACAAAGCCATCTGTATAAACATGGAAATACCTACACAGTCATGTGTATAAACATGGAAATATCTACACCGCAATCTGTATAAACACGGAAATATCTACACCGCTATCTGTATAAATATGAAATATCTAATCCGCTATCTCTATAAAAATGGAAATACCTACACTGCTATCTGTATAAACATGGAAACATCCTCACTGCTATCTCTATGAACATGGATATATCCACACCGCCATCTCTATAAACATGGAAATATCTACACCGCCATCTCTATAAACATGGAAATATCTACACCGCCATCTCTATAAACATGGAAATACCTATACAGTCATCTGTGTAAACATGGAAATATCTTCACCACCATCTGTATAAACATGGAAATATCTACAATGCCATCTGTATACACATGGAAATACCTACACGGCAATGTGTGTATAGATAGAAATATCAACACCGCCATCTGTACAAACATGGAAATATCTACACTGCTATCTCTATAAACATGGAAATATCTACACAGCGGTCTGTATGAACATGGAAATATCTACACCGATATCTGTATAAACATGGAAATATCTACACCACGATCTGTATAAACATGGAAATATATACACAGCTATCTGTATAAACATGGATATATCAGCACTGCTATCTCTATAAACACGGAAATATCTACAAAGCCATCTGTATAAACATGGAAATACCTACACAGTCATGTGTAGGAACATGGAAATATCTACACGGCCATCTGTATAAACATAGAAATATCTACACAGCCCTCTGTATAAATATGGAAATATCTGCATAGGCATCTGCATAAACATGGAAAAATCTGCACTGCTATCTGTATAAACATGGAAATACCTACACCGCTGTCTCTATAAACATGGAAATATGTACACCGCTATGTGTATAAACATGGAAATATCTCCACTGCTGTCTGTATAAACATGGAAATATCTCCACCGTTATCTTTATAAACGTGGAAATATCTACAGCGCCATCTCTATAAACATTGAAATATCTACACCGCCATCTCTATGAACATGGAAATATGTACACCGCGATCAGTATAAACATGGAAATATCTACACCGCCATCTGTATAAACATGGAAATACTTACAAAGTTATCTGTATAAACATGGAAATATCTACACCGCCATCTGTATAAACATGGAAATATCAACGCAGCCGTGTGTATACACATGGAAATATATACACCGCTATCTCTATAAACATGGAAATAACTACACCGCTTTCTGTATAAACATGGAAATATTTACACCGCCATCTACATATCCATAGAAATATCTGCACCGCCATGTGTGTAAACATGGAAATATCTTCATGGTCATCTGTGTATAGATAGAAATATCAACACCGCAATCTGTACAAACATGGAAATATCTGCACCGCTATCTGTATAAACATGGAAATATCTACACCGCGGTCTGTATAAACATGGAAATATCTTCTCCGCTATCTGTATAAACATGGAAATATATACACCGCTATCTCTATAAACATGGAAATATCTACACCGTGATCTGTATAAACATGGAAATATATACACCGATATCTGTATAAACATGGAAATTTCTACACCGTTATCTGTATAAATATGGAAATATCTACACCGATATCTCTATAAAGATGGAAATATCTACACCGAAATCTGTATAAACATGGAAATACCTATACAGTCATCTGTGTAAACATGGAAATATCTACACCACCATCTGTATAAACATGGAAATATCTACAATGACATCTGTATACACATGGAAATACCTACACGGCCATCTGTGTATAGATGGAAACATCAACACCGCCATCTGTACAAACCTGGAAATATCTACACTGCTATCTCTATAAACACGGAAATATCTACACTGCGGTCTGTATAAACATGGAAATACCTACACCGGTATCTGTATAAACATGGAAATATCTACACTACGATCTGTATAAACATGGAAATATATACACCGCTATCTGTATAAACATGGAAATATCTGCACCGCTATCTCTATAAACATGGAAATATCTACAAAGCCATCTGTATAAACATGGAAACACCTACACAGTCATGTGTAGCAACATGGAAATATCTACACTGCCATCTGTATAAACATAGAAACATCTACGCAGCCCTCTGTATAAATATGGAAATATCTGCATAGGCATCTTTATAAACATGGAAATATCTGCACCGCTATCTGTATAAATATGGAAATACCTACACCGCTGTCTCTATAAACATGGAAATATGTACACCGCTATGTGTATAAACATGGAAACATCTCCATTTCTGTCTGTATAAACATGGAAATATCTCCACCGTTATCTGTATAAACATGGAAATATCTACAGCGCCATCTCTATAAACATTGAAATATCTACACTGCCATCTGTAAATACTTGGAAATATCTACACAGTCATCTGAATAAACATGGAAATATCTACACCACCATGTGTATAAACATGGAAATAGCTACAATACCATCTGTATACACATGTAAATATCTACACAGACATCTGTATAAATATGGAAATATCTACACCGCCATCTGTATAAACATGGAAATATCTACACTGCCATCTGTAGAAAGATGGAAATATCTACACCGCTATCACTATAAATATGGAAATATGTACACCGCCATCTCTTTAAACCTGAAAATATCTACACTGCCATCTCCATAAAGATGGATGTAACTACTCCACCATGTGTATAAACACGGAAATATCTACACCACCATCTGTGAAAACATGGAAATATCTACACCGCTATCTGTATAAATATGGAAATATCTACACCGCCATCTGCATGTCCATGGAAATATCTATGCCACCATCTGTATAAACATGGAAATATCTACACGGCCATCTGCGTATAGATGGAAATATCAACACCGCCATCTGTACATACATGGAAATATCTACTCCGCTATCTCTATAAACATGGAAATATCTGCACTGCCATCTGTAAAAACATGGAAATACCTATACAGTCATCTGTATAAACATGGAAATATCTACAATGCCATCTGTATACACATGGAAGTATCTACACAGCCATCTGAATAAACATGTAAATATCTACACTGCTATCACTATAATCATGGAAATATCTACACCGCCATCTCTATAAACATGAAAATATCGACACTGCCATCTCCATAAACATGGAACTAACTACTCCGCCATCTGTATAAAAATGGAAACATCTACACCGCCATCAGTGTGAATAAGGAAATATCTACAATGCGATCTGTTTAAAGATATAAATATCTGCACCGCGAGATGTATAAACATGGAAATATCTACATCGCTATCTGTATAAACGTGGAAATAACAACATCGCTATCGGTATAAACATTGAAATATCTACAACACCATCTATATAAACATGGAAATATCTACACCGCTATGTCTATAAACATGGAAATACCTACACCGCTATCTCTATAAACATGGAAATATCTACACCGCTATCTGAATAAACATGGAAATATCAACACCGCTATCTGTATAAACATGGAAATATCTACACCGCGATCTGTATAAACATGGAAATATCTACACCACGATCTGTATAAACATGGAAATATCTTCACCACGATCTGTATAAACATGGAAATATCTACACCGCTATCGGTATAAACATGGTAATATCTACACCACCATCTATATAAACATGGAAATATCTACACCGCCATCTGTAAACATGGAAATATCTACAATGCCATCTGTAGAAAGATGGAAATATCTACAACGCAATCTGTGTAAACATGGAAATATCTTCACCAATATCTGTAAAAACATGGAAATATCTACACTGCTATCTGTATAAACATGGAAATATCTACACCGCAATCTGTATAAACATGGAAATATCTGCACCATGATCTGTATAAACATGGAACTATCTCCACCGCTTTCTGTATAAACATGGAAATATCTACACAGATATCTCTATATACATGGAAATATCTACACCGCCATCTGTATAAACATGAAAATAACTACAATGTCATCTGTATAAACATGGAAATATCTACACAGCCATCTGTATAAACATGGAAATATCTACACCGCCATCTCTATAAACACGGAAATATCTACACCCCTATCTGTATAAACATGGAAATATCCACACCGCTATCTCTATAAACATGGAAAAATCAACACCGCTATCTCTATGAACATGGAAATATCTACAGCGCCATCTCTATAAACATGGAAATATCAACACCACGATCAGTATAAACATGGAAATATCTACACCGCTATCTATATAAACATGGAAATAACTACACCGCTATCTGTATAAACATGGAAATATCTGCACCACCATCTACATATCCATTGAAATATCTGTGCCGCCATCTGTATAAACATGGAAATATCTACACGGTCATCTGTGTATAGATGGAAATATCAACACCGCCATCTGTACAAACATGGAAATATCTGCACCACTATCTGTATAAAGATGGAAATATCAACACCGTGGTCTGTATAAACATGGAAATAACTACACCGCTGTCTGTATAAACTTGGAAATATCTACACCGCTATCTGTACAAACATTGAAATATCTACACTGCTATCTCTATAAACATGGAAATATCTACAATGCCATCTGTAAAAACATGGAAATACCTATACAGTCATCTGTATAAACATGGAAATATCTACACCACCATCTGTATAAACATGGAAATATCTACAATGCCATCTGTATACACATGGAAATACCTACACGGCAATCTGTGTATAGATGGAAACATGAACACCGCCATCAGTACAAACATGGAAATATCTATACCGCTATCTCTATAAACATTGAAATACCTACACTGCAGTCTGTATAAACATGTAAATATCTACACCGGTATCTGTATAAACATGGAAATATCTACACCACGATCTGTATAAACATGGAAATATTTACACCGCTATCTGTATAAACATAGAAATATCTGCACCGCTATCTCTATAAACATGGAAATATCTACAAAGCCATCTGTATAAACAGGGAAATACCTACACAGTCATGTGTATGAACATAGAAATATCTACACCGCAATCTTTATAAACATGGAAATATCTACACCGCTATCTGTATAAATACGAAATATCTAAACTGCTATCTCTTTAAAAGTGGAAATATCTACACTGCTATCTGTATAAACATGGAAATATCCTCACTGCTATCTCTATGAACATGGATATATCTACACCGCATTCTCTATAAACATGGAAATATATACACCACCATCTCTATAAACATGGAAATATCTACACAGCCCTCTGTATAAACATGGAAATACATACAGCGCTATCTGTATAAACATGGAAATATCTACACCGCTATCTGTATAAACATGGAAATATCTTCACAGCTATCTCTATAAACATGGAATATCTACACCGCCATCTGTATAAATATGGAAATATCTACAAAGTCGTCTCTATAAACATGGAAATATCTACACAGCCATCTGTATAAACATGGAAATATCTTCACAGCCATCTGTATATACATGGAAATATCCACACCGCTATCTGTATAAACCTGGAAATAACTACACCGCTATTTGAATAAACAGGGAAATATCTACACCGCCATCTTTTTAAACGTGGAAATATGTACACAGACTTCAGTTTATACATGGAAATATCTACACTGCTATCTGTATAAACATGCTAATAACTACACCGCTATCTGTATAAATGTGGAAATATTTGCACCGCTATCCCTATAAACATGGCAATATCAACACCGCGATCTGTATAAACATGGAAATATCTTCACCATGATCTGAATAAACATGGAAACATCTACACCGTGATCTGTTTAAACATGGAAATATCTACACCCTTATCTGTATAAACATGGAAATATCCACACCGCTATCTCTATAAACATGGAAAAATCAACAACGCTATCTCTATAAACATGGAAATATCTACACCGTGATCAGTATAAACATGGAAATATGTACACCGCTATCTGTATAAACATGGAAATATCTCCAATGCTATCTCTATAAACATCGAAATATCTACACCGCCATCTGTATAAACATGGAAATACTTACAAAGATATCTGTATAAACATGGAAGTATATACACCGCCATCTGTATAAACATGGAAATATCTACACAGCCATCTGTATAAGCATGGAAATATCTACACCGCTATCTGTATAAACATGGAAATAACTACACCGCTTTTGTATAAGCAAGGAAATATCTACACCGTGATCTGTATAAACATGGAAATATTTACACCGCTATCTGTATAAACATGGAAATTTCTACACCGTTATCTGTATAAATATGGAAATATCTACACCGCTATCTCCATATACATGGAAATATCTACACCGACATCTGTATAAACATGGAAATAACTATACAGTCATCTGTGTAAACATGGAAATATCTCCACCACTATCTGTATAAACATGGAAATATCTACAATGCCATCTGCATACACATGGAAATACCTACACGGCAATCTGTGTATAGATGGAAATATCAAAACCACCATCTGTACAAACTTGGAAATATCTACACTGCTATCTCTATAAACATGGAATTATCTACACTGCGGTCTGTATAAACATGGAAATATCTACACCACGATCTGTATAAACATGGAAATATATACAACGCTATCTGTATAAACATGGAAATATCTGCACCGCTATCTCTATAGACATGGAAATATATACAAAGCCGTCTGTATAAACATGGAAATACCTACAGAGTCATGTGTAGGAACATGGCAATATCTACACTGCCATCTGTATAAACATAGAAATATCTACACAGCCCTCTGTATAAATATGGAGATATCTGCATAAGCATCTGTATAAACATGGAAATAGCTGCACCGCTATCTGTATAAACTTGGAAATACCTTCACCGCTGTCTCTATAAACGTGGAAATATGTACACCGCTATGTGTATAAACATGGAAATATCTCCACTGCTGTCTGTATAAACATGGAAATATCTCCACCGTTATCTGTATAAACATGGAAATATCTACAGCGCCATCTCTATAAACATTGAAATATCTACACTGCCATCTGTAAAAACATGGAAATATCTACACAGTCATCTGAATAAACATGGAAATATCTACACCGCTATCTGTATAAACATGGAAATATCAACACCGCCATCTGCATGTCCATGGAAATATCTACGCCGCCATCTGTATAAACATGGAAATATCTACACAGCCATCTGCGTATAGATGGAAATATCAACACAGCCATCTGTACAAACATGGAAATATCTACACCGCTATCTCTATAAACATGGAAATATCTGCACTGCCATCTGTAAAAACATGGAAATAACTATACAGTCATCTGTATAAACATGGAAATATCTACAATGCCATCTGTATACACATGGAAATACCTACACGGCAATCTGTATATAGATGCAAATATCAACACCGCCATCTGGACAAACTTGGAAATATCTGCACTGCTATCTCTATAAACATGGAAATATCTACACTGCGGTCTGTATAAACATGGAAATATCTACACCGGTATCTGTATAAACATGGAAATATCTACACCACTATCTGTATAAACATGGAAATATATACACCGCTATCTGAATAAACATGGAAATATCTGCACCGCTATCTCTATAGACATTGAAATATCTACAAAGCCATCTGTATAAATATGGAAATACCTACACAGTCATGTGTAGGAACATGGAAATATCTACAATGCCATCTGTATAAACATAGAAATATCTACACAGCCCTCTGTATAAATATGCAGATATCTGCATAGGCATCCGTATAAACATGGAAATATTTGCACCTCTATCTGTATAAACTTCGAAATACCTACACCGCTGTCTCTATAAACATGGAAATATGTACAACGCTATGTGTATAAACATGGAAATATCTCCACCGTTATCTGTATAAACATGGAAATATCTACAATGCCATCTGTATAAACACGGAAGTATCTACACCGCCATCTGTATAAACATGTAAATATCTACACTGCTATCTCTATAAACATGGAAATATCTACACCGCCATCTCTATAAACATGAAAATATCTACACTGCCATCTCCATAAACATGGAACTAACTACTCCGCCATCTGTTTAAACATGGAAACATCTACAACGCCATCAGTGTGAATAAGGAAATATCTACAATGCCATCTGTATAAAGATATAAATATCTGCACCGCGAGCTGTATAAACATGGAAATATCTACAACGCTATCTGTATAAACGTGAAAATACCAACACCGCTATCGATATAAACATGGAAATATCTACAACGCCATCTATATAAACATGGAAATATCTACACCGCTATGTCTATAAACATGGAAATACCTACACCGCTATCTCTATAAACATGGAAATCTCTACACCGCTATCTGTATAAACATGGAAATATCTACACCGCGATCTGTTTAAACATGGACATATCTAAACCACGATCTGTATAAACATGGAAATATCTTCACCACGATCTGTATAAACATGGAAATATCTACACCGCTATCTGTATAAACATGGTAATATCTACTCCGCCATCTATATAAACATGGAAATATCTACACCGCCATCAGTATAAACATGGAAATATCTACAATGCCATCTGTAGAAAGATGGAAATATCTACACCGCAATCTGTGTAAACATGGAAATATCTACACCAATATCTGTAAAAACATGGAAATATCTACACCGCTATCTGTATAAACATGGAAATATCTACACCGCAATCTGTATAAACATGGAAATATCTACAGCGCCATCTCCAAAAACATTGAAATATCTACACTGCCATCTGTTAAAACATGGAAATATCTACACAGTCAACCGAATAAACATGGAAATATCTGCACCACAATCTGTATAAACATGGCAATACCTACAATACCATCTGTATACACATGGAAATGTCTACACAGACATCTGTATAAATGTTGAAATATCTACACCGCCATCTGTATAAACATGGAAATATCTACACCGCAATCAGTATAAACATGGAAATGTCTACACTGCTATCTGTATAAACATGGAAATATCTCCACTGCTATCTCTATAAACATCGAAATATCTACACCGCCAACTGTATAAACATGGAAATACTTACAAAGTTATCTGTATAAACGTGGAAATATCTACACTGCCATCTGTATAAACATGGAAATATCTACAAAGCCATGTGTATATACATGGAAATATCTACACCGCTATCTATATAAACATGGAAATAACTACACCGCTTTCTGTATAAACATGGAAATATCTACACCGCCATCTGTTTAAACATGGAAATATATACACAGAATTCTGTTTATACATGGAAATAACTACACTGCTATCTGGATAAACATGCTAATAACTACACCGCTATCTGTATAAATGTGGAAATAATTGCACCGCTATCCCTATACACATGGTAATATCAACACCACGATCTGTATAAACATGGAAATATCTACACCATGATCTATATAAACATGGAAACATCTACACCGTGATCTGTATAAACATGGAAATATCTACTCCGCCATCTCTATAAACATGGAAATATCTACACCCCTATCTGTATAAACATGGAAATATCCACACCGCTATCTCTATAAACATGGAAAAATCAACACCGCTATCTCTATGAACATGGAAATATCTACACCGCCATCTCTATAAACATGGAAATATCTACACCGTGATCAGTATAAACATGGAAATATCTACACCGCTACCTGTATAAACGTAGAAATATCTCCACTGCTATCTCTATAAACTTCGAAATATCTACACTGCCATCAGTATAAACATGGAAATATCTACAACGCCATCTGTATAAACATGGAAATATTTACACAGCCATGTGTATATACATGGAAATATCTACACCGCTATCTATATAAACATGGAAGTAACTTCACCGCTTTCTGTATAAACATGGAAATATTTACACCGCCATGTACATATCCATAGAAATATCTGTGCCGCCATCTGTATAAACATGGAAATATCTACACGGACATCTGTGTATAGAAGGAAATACCAACACTGCCATCTGTACAAACATGGAAATATCTGCAACGCTATCTGTATAAACATGGAAATATTTACACCGCGGTCTGTATAAACATGGAAATATCTACACCGCTATCTGTACAAACATGGAAATATCTACACCGTGATCTGCATAAACATGGAAATATTTACACGATGATCTGTATAAACATGGAAATATCTACACCGTTATCTGTTTAAATATGGAAATATCTACACCGCTATCTCTATAAACATGGAAATATCTACACCACCATTTGTATAAACCTGGAAATATCTACACTGCTATCTCTATAAACATGGAAATATCTACAATGCCATCTGTAAAAACATGGAAATACCTATAGAGTCATCTGTATAAACATGGAAATATCTACACCACCATATGTATAAACATGGAAATATCTCAAAGCCATCTGTATACATATGGAAATACCTACACGGCAATCTGTGTATAGATGGCAAGATCAACACCGCAATCCGTACAAACATGGAAATATCTACACCGCTATCTCTATAAACATGGAAATATCTACAAAGCCATCTGTATAAACATGGAAATACCTACACAGTCATGTGTAGGAACATGGAAATATCTACACTGCCATCTGTATAAACATGGAAATATCTACACAGCCCTCTGTATAATTATGGAAATATCTGCATAGGCATCTGTATAAACATGGAATTATCTTCACCGCTATCTGTATAAACATGGAAATACCTACACCGCTGTCTCTATAAACATGGAAATATGTACACTGCTATGTGTATAAACATGGAAATATCTGCACTGCTGTCTGTATAAACATGGAAATATCTACACCGCGATCTGTGTAAACATGGAAATATCTACACCGCTATCTGTATAAACGTGGAAATAACTACACCGCTATTTGTATAAACAAGGAAATATCTACACCATGATCTGTATAAATATGGAAATATCTACACCGCCATCTCTATAAACATGGAAATATCTACACCCCTATCTGTATAAACATGGAAATATCCACACAGCTATCTCTATAAACATGGAAAAATCAACACCGCTATCTCTATGAACATGGAAACACCTACAAAGTCATCCGTATAAACATGGAAATATCTACACAGCCATCTGTATAAACATGGAAGTATCTACACAGCCGTCTGTATATACATGGAAATATCTACACCGCTATCTGTATAAACATGGAAATAACTACATCGTTATTGTATAAACAAGGAAATATCTACACCGCCATCTGTTTAAACATGGAAATATATACACAGACATCTGTATATACATGGAAATACCTACACCGCCATCTGTAGAAAAATGGAAATATCTACACCGCAATCTGTAAACATGGAAATTTCTACACCGATATCTGTAAAAACATGGAAATATCTACACCGCTATCTGTATAAACATGGAAATATCTACACCGCGATCTGTGTAAACATGGAAATATCTACACCGCTATCTGTATAAACATGGAAATAACTACACCGCTATTTGTATAAACAAAGAAATATCTACACCATGATCTGTATAAACATGGAAATATCTACACCGCCATCTCTATAAACATGGAAATATCTACACCACGATCTGTATAAACATGGAAATCTCTACAGCGCCATCTCTAAAAACACTGAAATATCTACACTGCCATCTGTAAAAACATGGAAATATCTACACAGTCATCTGAATAAACATGGAAATATCTACACAACCATCTGTATAAACATGGAAATAGCTACAATACCATCTGTATACACATGGAAATATCTACACAGACATCTGTATAAATATGGAAATATCTACACCGCTAGCTGTATAAACATGGAAATATCTACACTGCCATCTGTAGAAAGATGGAAATATCTACACTGCTATCTCTATAAATATGGAAATATCTACACCGCCATCTCTATAAACATGAAAATATCTACACTGCCATCTCCGTAAAGATGGAAGTATCTACTCCGCCATGTGTATAAACACGGAAATATCTACACCACCATCTGTGTAAACATGGAAATATCTACACCGCTATCTGTATAAACACGGAAATATCTACACCGCCATCTGCATGTCCATGGAAATATCTACGCCGCCATCTGTATAAACATGGAAATATCTACACGTCCATCTGTGTATAGATGGAAATATCAACACCGCCATCTGTTTAAACATGGAAATCTATACACAGACATCTGTATATACATGGAAATACCTACACCGCCATCTGTAGAAAGATGGAAATATCTACACCGCAATCTGTGTAAACATGGAAATATCTACACCGATATCTGTAAAAACATGGAAATATCTACACCGCTATCTGTATAAACATGGAAATATCTACACCGCGATCTGTGTAAACATGGAAATATCTACACCGCTATCTGTATAAACATGGAAATAACTACACCGCTATTTGTATAAACAAGGAAATATCTACAACATGATCTGAATAAACATGGAAATATCTACACCGCCATCTCTATAAACATGAAATATCTACACCACGATCTGTATAAACATGGAAATCTCTACAGCGCCATCTCTAAAAACACTGAAATATCTACACTGCCATCTGTAAAAACATGGAAATATCTACACCGTCATCTGAATAAACATGGAAATATCTACACAACCATCTGTATAAACATGGAAATAGCTACAATACCATCTGTATACACATGGAAATATCTACACAGACATCTGTATAAATATGGAAATATCTACACCGCCAGCTGTATAAACATGGAAATATCTACACTGCCATCTGTAGAAAGATGGAAATATCTACACCGCTATCTCTATAAATATGGAAATATCTACACCGCCATCTCTATAAACATGAAAATATCTACACTGCCATCTCCATAAAGATGGAAGTATCTACTCCGCCATGTGTATAAACACGGAAATATCTACACCACCATCTGTGTAAACATGGAAATATCTACACCGCTATCTGTATAAACATGGAAATATCTACACCGCCATCTGCATGTCCATGGAAATATCTACGCCGCCATCTGTATAAACATGGAAATATCTACACGTCCATCTGTGTATAGATGGAAATATCAACACCGCCATCTGTACAAACATGGAAATATCTACACCGCTATCTCTATAAACATGCAAATAGCGGCACTGCCATCTGTAAAAACATGGAAATACCTATACAGTCATCTGAATAAACATGGAAATATCTACAATGCCATCAGTATACACATGGAAATATCTACACAGCCATCTGTATAAACATGTAAATATCTACACCGCGATCTGTATAAACATGGAAATATCTACACCGCGATCTGTATAAACATGGAAATATCTTCACCACGATCTGTATAAACCTGGAGATATCTACACCGCTATCTGTATAAACATGGTAATATCTACACCACCATCTATATAAACATGGAAATATCTACACCGCCATCTGTATAAACATGGAAATATCTACAATGCCATCTGTAGAAAGATGGAAATATCTACAACGCAATCTGTGCAAACATGGAAATATCTACAGCGATATCTGTAAAAACATGGGAATATCTACACCGCTATCTGTATAAACATGGAAATATCTACACCACGATCTGTATAAACATGGAAATATCTACACCGCGATCTGTATAAACATGGAAATATCTACACCGCGATCTGTATAAACATGGAAATATCTACACAGATATCTCTATAAACATGGAAATATCTACACCGCCATCTGTATAAACATGAAAATACCTACAAAGTCGTCTGTATAAACATGGAAATATCTACACAGCCATCTGTATAAACATGGAAATATCTACACAGCCATCTGTATATACATGGAAATATCTACACAGCTGTCTGTATATACATGGAAATATCTACAACGCTATCTGTATAAACATGGAAATATCTACAAAGTCATCTGTATAAACATGGAAATATCTACACAGCCATCTGTATAAACATGGAAATATCTACACAGCCATCTGTATATACATGGAAATATCTACACTGCTATCTGTATAAACATGGAAATATCTTCACCGACATCTGCATGTCCATGGAAATATCTATGCCGCCATCTGTATAAACATGGAAATACCTACAAATCCATCTGTGTATAGACGGAAATATCAACACCGCCATCTGTACAAACATGGAAATATCTACACCGCTATCTCTATAAACATGCAAATATCTGCACTGCCATCTGTAAAAACATGGAAATACCTATACAGTCATCTGTATAAAAATGGAAATATCTACAATGCCATCTGTATACACATGGAAATATCTACACAGACATCTGTATAAACATGTAAATATCTACACTGCTATCTCTATAAACATGGAAATATCTACACCGCCATCTCTATAAACATGAAAATATCTACACTGCCATCTCCATAAACATGGAACTAACTACTCCGCCATCTGTATAAACATGGAAACATCTACACCGCCATCTGTGTGAATAAGGAAATATCTACAATGCCATCTGTATAAAGATATAAATTTCTGCACCGCGAGCTGTATAAACATGGAAATATCTACATCGCTATCTGTATAAACGTGGAAATACCAACACCGCTATCGGTATAAACATGGAAATATCAACAACGCCATCTATATAAACATGGAAATATCTACACCGCTATGTCTATAAACTTGGAAATACCTACACCGCTATCTCTATAAACATGGAAATATCTACACCGCTATCTGTATAAACATGGAAATATCTACACCGCTATCTGCATAAACATGGAAATATCTATACCGCGATCTGTATAAACATGGAAATATCTACACCACGATCTGTATAAACATGGAAATACCTTCACCACGATTTGTATAAACATGGAGATATCTACACCACCATCTATATAAACATGGAAATATCTACACCGCCATCTGTATAAACATGGAAATATCTACAATGCCATCTGTAGAAAGATGGAAATATCTACACCTCAATCTGTGTTAACATGGAAATATCTACACCGATATCTAAAAACATGGAAATATCTACACCGGTATCTGTATAAACATGGAAATATCTACACCGTGATCTGTAAAAACATGGAAATATCTACACCGCGATCTGTATAAACATGGAAATATCTACACCGCTATCTGTATAAACATGGAAATATCTACACAGATATCTCTATATACATGGAAATATCTACACCGCCATCTGTATAAACATGAAAATACCTACAAAGTCATCGGTATAAACATGGAAATATCTACACAGCCATCTGTATAAACATGGAAATATCTACACAGCCATCTGTATATACATGGAAATATCTTCACAGCCGTCTGTATATACACGGAAATAACTACACCGCTATCTGTATAAACATGGAAATACCTACAAAGTCATCTGTATAAACATGGAAATATCTACACAGCCATCTGTATAAACATGGAAACATCTATACAGCCGTCTGTATATACATGGAAATATCTACAACACTACGTGTATACACATGGAAATAACTACACCGCTATTTGTATAAACATGGAAATATCTACACCGCCATCTGTTTAAACATGGAAATATATACACAGACATCTGTTTATACATGGAAATATCAACACCGCCATCTGTACAAACATGGAAATATCTACACCGCTATCTCTATAAACATGGAAATAATTGCACTGCCATCTGTAAAAACATGGAAATAACTATACAGTCATCTGTATAAACATGGAAATATCTACAATGCCATCTGTATACACATGGAAATATCTACACAGCCATCTGTATAAACATGTAAATATCTACACTGCTATTTCTATAAACATGGAAATATCTACACCGCCATCTCTATAAACATGAAAATATCTACACTGCCATCTCCATAAACATGGAACTAACTACTCCGCCATCTGTGTAAACATGGAAACATCTACACCGCCATCAGTGTGAATAAGGAAATATCTACAATGCCATCTGTATAAAGATATAAATATCTGCACCACAAGCTGTATAAACATGGAAATATCTACATCGCTATCTGTATAAACGTGGAAATACCAACACCGCTATCGGTATAAACAAGGAAATATCTACAACGCCATCTATATAAACATGGAAATATCTACACCGCTATGTCTATACACATGGAATTACCTTCACCGCTATCTCTATAAACATGGAAATATCTACACCACGATCTGTATAAAGATGGAAATAGATTCACCACGATCTGTATAAACATGGAAATATCTACACCGCTATCTGTATAACCATGGTAATATCTACACCACCATCTATATAAACATGGAAAATCTACACTGCCATCTTTATAAACATGGAAATATCTACAATGCCATCTGTAGAAAGATGGAAATATCTGCACCACAATCTGTGTAAACATGGAAATATCTACACCTCTATCTGTAAAAACATGGAAATATCAACAGCGCTATCTGTATAAACATGGAAATATCTACAACGCGATCTGTATAAACATGGAAATATCTATACCACGATCTGAATAAACATGGAAATATCTACACCGCTATCTGTATAAACATGGAAATATCTACACAGCAATCTCTATAAACATGGAAATATCTACACCGCCATCTGTATAAACATGGAAATACCTACAAAGTCATCTGTATAAACATGGAAATATCTACAAACCATCTGTATAAACATGGAAATATCTACACAGCCATCCGTATATACATGGAAATATCTACACCGCTATCTGTATAAACATGGAAATAACTACACCGCTATTTGTATAAACAAGGAAATACCTACACCGTGATCTGTATAAACAAGGAAATATTTACACCACTACCTGTATAAACATGGAAATTTCTACACCGTTATTAGTATAAATATGCAAAGATCTACACCGCTATCTCTATAAACATGGAAATATCTACACCGCCATCTCTATAAACATGGAAATAACTATACAGTCATCTATGTAAACATGGAAATATCTACACCACCATCTGTATAAACATGAAAATATCTACAATGCCATCTGTATACACATGGAAATACCTACATGGCAATCTGTGTAAACATGGAAACATCTACACCAATATCTGTAAAAACATGGAAATATATACACCGCTATCTGTATAAACATGGTAATATCTACACCGCGATCTGTATAAACATGGAAATATCTACAGCGCCATCTCTATAAACATTGAAATATCTACACCGCCATCTGTAAAAACATGGAAATGTCTACACCGTGATCTACATAAACATGGAAATATCTACACCGCTATCTGTATAAACATGGAAATATCTACACAGCTATCTCTATAAACATAGAAATATCTACACCGCCATCTGTATAAACATGGAAATATCTACACAGCCATATGTATATACATGGAAATATCTACACCGCTATCTATATAAACATGGAAATAACTACATCGCTATCTGTATAAAGATGGAAATATATACACCGCCATCTACATATCCATGGAAATTTCTGCACCGCCATCTGTACAAACATGGAAATATCTGCACTGCAATCTGTATAAACATGGAAATATCTACACTGCGGTCTGTATAAACATGGAAATATCTAAAACGCTATCTGTATAAACATGGAAATATCTACACCACTATCTCTATAAACATGGAAATATCTACGCCGTGATCTGTATTAACACCAAATATTTACACCGCTATTTGTATAAACATGGAAATATCTACACCGTTATCTGTATACACATGGAAATACCTACAACGTCAACTGTAGAAACATGGAAATATCTACACCACCATCTGTATAAACATGGAAATATCTACAATGCCATCCATATACACATGGAAATAGCTACACGGCAATCTGTGTATAGATGGAAACATCAACACCGCCATCTGTACAGACATGGAAATATCTACACCGCTATCAGTATAAACATGGAAATATCTACACTGCGGTCTGTATAAACATGGAAATATGTACACCGGTATCTGTATAAACATGGAAATATCTACACCACGATCTGTATAAAACATGGAAATATTTACACCGCTATCTGTATAAACATGGAAATATCTACACGGCTATCTCTATAAACAAGGAAATACCTGCAAAGCCATCTGTATAAACATGGAAATAACTACACAGTCACGTGTAGGAACATGGAAATATCTCAACTGCCATCTGTATAAACATGGAAATATCTACACAGCCCTCTGTATAAATAAGGAAATATCTGCATAGGCATCTGTATAGACATGGAAATATCCGCACCGCTATCTGTATAAAGATGGAAATACCTACACCGCTGTCTCTATAAACATGGAAATATGTACACCGCTATGTGTATAAACATGGTAATATCTCCACTGCTGTCTGTATAAACATGGAAATATCTCCACCTTTATCTGTATAAACATGGAAATATCTACAGTGCCATCTCTATAAACACTGAAATATCTACACTGCAATCAGTAAAAACATGGAATTTTCTACACCGCTATCTGTATAAACATGGAAATATCTCCACTGCTATCTCTATAAACAACGACATATCTACACCGCCATCTGTATAAACATGGAAATACTTACAAAATTATCTGTATAAACATGGAAATATCTACACTGCCATCTGTATAAACATGGAAATATCTACACAGCCATGTGTATATACATGGAAATATCTACACCGTTATCTATATAAACATGGAAATAACTACACCGCTGTCTGTATAAACACGGAAATATCTACACCGCCATCTACATATCCAAAGAAATATCTGTGCCGCCATCTGTATAAACATGGAAATATCTACACGGTCATCTGTGTATAGATGGAAATATCAACACCATCATCTGTACAAAAATGGAAATATCTGCACCACTATCTGTATAAACATGGAAATATCGGCACCGCGGTCTGTATAAACATGGAAATATCTACACCGCTATCTGTATAAACATGGAAATATCTTCACCGTTATCTCTATAAACATGGAAATATCTACACCATGATCTGTATAAACATGGAAATATTTACACCACTATCTGTATAAACATGGAAATATCTACACATTTATCTGTATAAATATGAAAATATCTACACAGCTCTCTGTATAAACATCGAAATATCTACACCGCCGTCTGTATAAACATGGAAATATCTACACCGTGATCTGTATAAACATGGAAATATCTACAACGCTATCTGTATAAACATGGAAATATCTACACAGCTTTCTCTATAAACATGGAAATATCTACACCGCCATCTGTATAAACATGGAGATACCTACAAAGTCATCTGCATAAACATGGAATTATCTACAGCGCCATCTCTATAAACATTAATATATCTACACTCCCATCTGTAAAAACATGGAAATATCTACACAGTCATCTGAATAAACATGGAAATATCTACACCACCATCTGTGTAAACATGGAAATAGCTACAATACCATCTGTATACACATGGAAATATCTACACAGACATCTGTATAAATATGGAAATATCTACACCGCCATCTGTATAAACATGGAAATACCTACACTGCCATCTGTAGAAAGATGGAAATATGTACACCGATATCTCTATAAATATGGAAATATCTACACCGCCATCTCTATAAACATGAAAATATCTACACTGCCATCTCCATAAAGATGGAATTATCTACTCTGCCATGTGTATAAACACGGAAATATCTACACCACCATCTGTGTAAACATGGAAATATCTACACCGCTATCTGTATAAACATGGAAATATCTACACCGCCATCTGCATGTCCATGGAAATATCTACGCCGCCATCTGTATAAGCATGGAAATATCTACACGGCCATTTATGTATAGATGGAAATATCAACACCGCCAGCTGTACAAACATGGAAATATCTACACCGTTATCTCTATAAACATGGAAATACCTGCACTGCCATCTGTAAAAACATGGAAATAACTATACAGTCATCTGTATAAACATGGAAATATCTACAATGCCATCTGTATACACTTGGAAATATCTACATAGCCATCTCTATAAACATGTAAATATCTGCACTGTTATCTCTGTAAACATGGAAATATCTACACCGCCATCTCTATAAACATGAAAATATCTACAATGCCATCTCCATAAACATGGAATTAACTACTCCGCCATCTGTATAAACATGGAAACATCTACACCGCCATATGTGTGAATAAGGAAATATCTACAATGCCTTGTGTATAAAGATATAAATATCTGCACCGCGAGCTGTTTAAACATGGAAATATCTACACAGCTATCTCTATAAACATGGAAATACCTACACTGCCATCTGTGTAAACATGGAAATACCTACAAAGTCATCTGTATAAACATGGAAATATCTACTCAGCCATCTGTATGAACATGGAAATATCTACACAGCCATCTGTATATACATGGAAATATCTACACCGCTATCTGTACAAACATGGAAATAACTCCCCCGCTATTTGTATAAACAAGGAAATATCTACACCGTGATCTGTACAAACATGGAAATATCTACACAGCCATCTCTATAAACACGGAAATATCTACACCCCTATCTGTATAAACATGGAAATATCCACACCGCTATCTCTGTAAACATGGAAAAATCAACACCGCTATCTCTATGAACATGGAAATATCTACAAGGCCATCTGTATAAACATGGAAATATCTACACCACGATCAGTATAAACATGGAAACATCTACACCACTATCTGTATAAACATGGAAATATCTCCACTGCTATCTCTATAAACATCGAAATATCTGCACCGCCATCTGTATAAACATGGAAATACTAACAAAGTTATCTGTATAAACATGGAAATATCTACACTGCCATCTGTATAAACATGGAAATATCTACACGGTCATCTGTGTATAGATGGAAATATCAACACCGCCATCTGTACAAACATGAAAATATCTGCACTGCAATCTGTATAAACATGGAAATATCTACACCGCAGTGTGTATAAACATGGAAATATCTAAACCGCTATCCGTATAAACATGGAAATATCTACACCACTATCTCTATAAACATGGAAATATCTACACCGTGATCTGTATAAACATGGAAATATCTACACCGTGATCTGTATAAACATGGAAATATCTCCACTGCTATCTCTATAAACATCGAAATATCTACACTGCCATCTGTATAAACATGGAAATACTAACAAAGTTATCTGTATAAACATGGAAATATCTACACCGCCATCTGTATAAACTTGGAAATATATACACGGTCATCTGTGTATAGATGGAAATATCAACACCACCATCTGTACAAACATGGAAATATCTGCACTGGAATCTGTATAAACATGGAAATATCTACACCGCAGTGTGTATAAACATGGAAATATCTAAACCGCTATCTGTATAAACATGGAAATATCTACACCACTATCTCTATAAACATGGAAATATCTACAACGTGATCTGTATAAACAAGGAAATATTTACACCGCTATCTGTATAAACATGGAAATATCTATACCGTTATCTGTATAAACATGGAAATACCTACAACGCCAACTGTAGAGACATGGAAGTATCTACATCACCGTCTCTATAAACATGGAAATATCTTCAATGCCATCTGTATACACATGGAAATACCTACACGGCAATCTGTGTATAGATGGAAACATCAACACCGACATCTTTACAGACGTGGAAATATCTACACCGCTATCTCTATAAAGATGGAAATATCTACACTGCGGTCTGTATAAACATGGAAATATGTACACCGGTATCTGTATAAACATGGAAATATCTACACCATGATCTGTATTAAACATGGAAATATTTACACCGCTATCTGTATAAACATTGAAATATCTACACCGCTATCTCTATAAACAAGGAAATACCTCCAAAGCCATCTGTATAAACATGGAAATAACTACACAGTCATGTGTAGGAACATGGAAATATCTACACTGCCATCTGTATAAACATGGAAATATCTTCACAGTCCTCTGTATAAATATGGAAATATCTGCATAGGCATCTGTACAAAAATGGAAATATCTGCACCACTATCGGTATAAACATGGAAATATCTACACCGCGGTCTGTATAAACATGGAAATATCTATACCGCTATCTCTATAATCCTGGAAATATCTACACCATGATCTGTATAAACATGGAAATATTTACACCGCTATCTGTATAAACATGGAAATATCTACACAGTTATCTGTATAAATATGGAAATATCTACATAGCTACCTCTATAAACATGGAAATATCTACACCGCCATCTGTATAAACATGGAAATACCTATACAGTCATCTGTGTAAACATGGAAATATCTACACCACCATCTGTATAAACATGGAAATAACTACAATGCCATCTGTATACACATGGAAATACCTACACGGCAATCTGTGTATAAATGGAAACATCAACACCGCCATCTGTACAAACATGGACATATCTACACTGCTATCTCTATAAACATGGAAATATCTACACTGCGGTATGTATAAACATGGAAATATCTACACCGGTATCTGCATAAACATGGAAATATCTACACCACGATCAGTATAAACATGGAAATATATACACCGCTATCTGTATAAACATGGAAATATCTGCACCGCTATCTCTATAAACATGGAAATATCTACAAAGCCATCTGTATAAACATGGAAATACCTACACAGTCATTTGTAGGAACATGGAAATATCTACACTGCCATCTGTATAAACATAGAAATATCTACACAGCCCTCTGTATAAATATGGAAATATCTGCATAGGCATCTGTATAAACATGGAAATACATACACCGCTGTATCTATAAACATGGAAATATGTACACCGCTATGTGTATAAACATGGAAATATATCCACTGTTGTCTGTATAAACATGGAAATACCTACAATACCAACTGTATACACATGGAAATATCTACACAGACATCTGTACAAATATGGAAATATCTACACCGCCATCTGTATAAACATGGAAATATCTACACTGCCATCTCCATAAAGATGGAAGTATGTACTCCGCCATATGTATAAACACGGAAATATCTACACCACCATCTGTGTAAACATGGAAATATCTACACCGCTATCTGAATAAACATGGAAATATCTACAACGCCATATGCATATCCATGGAAATATCTACGTCGCCATCTGTATAAACATGGAAATATCTACACGGACATCTATGTATAGGTGGAAATATCAACACCGCCATCTGTACAAACATGGAAATATCTACACCGCTATCTCTATAAACATGGAATTATCTACACCGCCATCTCTATAAACATGAAAATATCTACACTGCCATCTCCATAAAGATGGAAGTATCTACTCCGCCATGTGTAAAATCACGGAAATATCTACACCACCATTTGTGTAAACATGAAAATATCTACACCGCTATCTGTATAAACATGGAAATATCTACACCGCCATCTGCATATCTATGGAAATATCTTCGCCGCCATCTGTATGAACATGGAAATATCTACACGGCCATATGTGTATAGATGGAAATATCAACACCGCCATATGTACTAACATGGAAATATCTACACCGCTATCTCTATAAACATGGAAATATCTACACCGCCATCTGTATAAACATGAAAATATCTGCACTGCCATCTGTAAAAACATGGAAATACCTATACAGTCATCTGTATAAACATGGAAATATCTACAATGCCGTCTGTATACACATGGAAATATCTACACAGCCATCTGTATAAACATGTAAATATCTACACTGCTATCTCTATAAACTTGGAAACATCTACACCGCCATCTGTGTGAATAAGGAAATATCTACAATGCCATCTGTATAAAGATATAAATATCTGAACTGCGAGCTGTATAAACATGGAAATATCTACATCACTATCTGTATAAACGTGGAAACACCAACACCGCTATCGGTATAAACATGGAAATATCTACAACGCCATCTATATAAACATGGAAATATCTACACCGCTATGTCTATAAACAAGGAAATACCTACACCGCTATCTCTATAAACATGGAATCATCCACACCGCCATCTGCATATTCATGGAAATATCCGCAACGCCTTCTGTATAAAGATGGAAATATCTACACAGCAATCTGTGTGCAGATGGAAATATCCACACCGCCATCTGTAGAAACATGGAAATATCTACACCGCTATTTGTATAAACATAGAAATATCTACACTGAAGTCTGTATAAACATGGAAATATCTACACCGCTATCTGTATAAACATGGAAATATCTTCACCGCTATCTCTGCAAACATGAAAATACCTACACCGCCATCTCTATAAACATGGAAATATCTACACTGCCATCTCTATAAAGATGGAAATATCTACGCCGCGAGCTGTATAAACATGGAAATATCGACAACGCTAGTTGTATAAACATGGAAATACCAACACCGCTATCTGTATAAACATGGAAATACCTACACCGCCATCTGTATAAACATGGAAATATCTACACAACTATCTCTATAAACATGGAAATACCTACACCGCCATCTCTATACACATAGAAATATCTACACTGCTATCTCTATAAACATAGAAATATCTACACCGCCATCTCTATAAACATGGAAATATCTACTCCGCCATCTGCATGAACATGGAAATATCTACACCTCTATCTGTATAAACATGGAAATATCTACAATGTCATCTGTATAAACATGGAAATATCTAAACTGCCATCTGTGGAAAGATGGAAATATCTACACCACGATCTGTATAAGTATGAAAATATCTACACCGCTATCTGTGTAAAGATGGAAATATCTAAACTGCAATCTGTGCAAAGATGGAAATATCTACACCGCTATCTCTGTAAACATGGAAATATCTACACCACTATCTGTATAAATATGGAAATATCTACATCGCTATCTGTATAAACATGGATATATCTACACCGTTATCTGTATATATATGGAAATATCTCCACCGCCATTTGTGTAAACATACAAATATCTACAGAGTCATCGGTATCCACATGGAAATATCTACACAGACATCTGTATAAACATGGATGTATCTACACAACTATCTGTATAAACAAGGAAATACCTACAGCGCTATCTCTATAAACATGGAAATATCCACACCACAATCTCTACAAACTCTGTTTAAACCTGGAAATATCTACACCGCTATCTGTGTAAATTTGGCAATACTTACACCGCAATCTGTGCAAAGATGGAAATATCTACAACGCTATCTCTGTAAACATGGAAATATCTACACCGCTATCTGTATAAACATGGAAATATCTACACTGCCATCTGTATAAACATGGAAATATCTACAGCGCCGTCTGTATAAACATGGAAATATCTACACCGCTATCTCTATAAACATGGAAATATCTACACCGCTATCTGTATAAATATGGAAATATCTACATCGCTATCTGTATAAACAGGGAAATACCTCCACCGCTATCTGTATAAACATGGAACTATCTACACCGCTATCTGTATAAACATGGAAATATATACAATGATATCTGTGTAAACATGGAATTATCTACACAGCTATCTGTGTAAACTTGGAAATATCTAGCCAGCTATCTGTGTAAAAATGGAAATATCTACACAGCAATCTGTGCAAAGATGGAAATATCTACACCGCTATCTCCGTAAACATGGAAATATCATCACCGGCATCTGTACAAACATGGAAATATCTACACCGCTATCTCTATAAACAGGGAAATATCTGCACTGCCATCTGTAAAAACATGGAAATACCTATACAGTTATCTGTATAAACATGGAAATATCTACAATGCCATCTGTATACACATGGAAATATATTCACAGCCATCTGTATAACCATGTATATATCTACACTGCTATCCCTATAAACATGGAAATATCTACACCGCCATCTCTATAAACATGAAAATATCTTCAATGCCAACTGTAGAAAGATGGAAATATCTACACCGCTATCTGTATAAACATGGAAATATCTACACCGCTATCTGTATAAACATGGAAATATCTACAATGCCAACTGTAGAAAGATGGAAATATCTACACCGCAATATGTGTAAACATGGAAATATCTACACCGATATCTGTAAAAACATGGAAATATCAACACCGCTATCTGTATAAACATGGAAATATCTACACCGCGATCTGTATAAACATGGAAATATCTACACCGCGATCTGTATAAACATGGAAATATCTACACTGCTCTCTGTATAAACATGGAAATATCTACACCGCTATCTGTATAAACATGGAAATATCTACACAGCTATCTCTATAAACATGGAAATATCTACACCGCCATCTGTATAAACATGGAAATACCTACTAAGTCATCTGTATAAACATGGAAATATCTACAAAGCCATCTGTATAAATGTGGAAATATCTACACAGCCATCTGTATATACATGGAAATACCTACACCGCTATCTGTATAAACATGGAAATAACTACACCGCTATTTGTATAAACAAGGAAATATCTACACAGTGATCTGTATAAACATGGAATGATTTACACCGCTATCTGTATAAACATGGAAATTTCTACACCGTTATCTGTATAAATATGGAAATATCTACACCGCAATCTCTATAAATATGGAAATATCTACATCGCCATCTGTATAAACATGGAAATACTTATACAGTCATCTGTGTAAACATGGAAATATCTACACCACCATCTGTATAAACATGGAAATATCTGCAATGCCATCTGTATAAACATGGAAATACCAACACGGCAATCTGTGTATAGATGGAAACATCAACACCGCCATCTGTACAAACTTGGAAATATCTACACTGCTATCTCTATAAACGTGGAAATATCTACACTGCGGTCTGTATAAACATGGAAATATCTACACCGGTATCTGTATAAACATGGAAATATCTACACCACGATCTGTATAAACATGGAAATATATACACCGCTATCTGTATAATCATGGAAATATATGCACCGCTATCTCAATAGACATGGAAATAGCTACAAAGCCATCTGTATAAACATGGAAATACCTACACAGACATGTGTAGGAACATGGAAATAACTACACTGCCATCTGTATAAACAAAGAAATATCTACACAGCCCTCTGTATAAATATGGAGATATCTGCATATTCATCTGTATAAACATGGAAATATCTGCACCGCTATCTGTATAAACATGGAAATACCTACACCGCTGTCTCTATAAACATGGAAATATGTACACCGCTATGTGTATAAACATGGAAATATCTCCACTGCTGTCTGTATAAACATGGAAATATCTACAGCGCCATCTCTATAAACATTGAAATATCTACACTGCCATCTGTAAAAACATGGAAATATCTACACAGTCATCTGAATAAACATGGAAATATCTACAGCACCATCTGTATAAACATGGAAATAACTACAATACCATCTGTATACACATGGAAATATCTACACAGACATCTGTATAAATATGGAAATATCTACACTGCCATCTGCATACACATGGAAATATCTACACAGCCATCTGTATAAACATGTAAATATCTACAATGCCATCTCCATAAACATGGAACTAACTACTCCGCCATCTGTGTAAACATGGAAATATCTACACCGCCATCAGTGTGAATCAGGAAATATCCACAATGCCATCTGTATAAAGATATAAATATCTGCACCGCGAGCTGTACAAACATGGAAATATCTACGTCGCTCTCTGCATAAACGTGGAAATACCAACACCGCTATCGGTATAAACATGGAAATATCTACAACGCCATCTATATAAACATGGAAATATCTACACCGCTATGTCTATAAACATGGAAATACCTACACCGCTATCTCTATAAACATGGAAATGTCTACAGTGCTATCTGTATAAACATGGAAATATCTACACCGCTATCTGTATAAACATGGAAATATCTACACCGCGATCTGTATAAACTTGGAAATATCTACACCACGATCTGTATAAACATGGAAATATCTTCACCGAGATCTGTATAAACGTGGAAATATCTACACCGCTATCTGTATAATCATGGAAATATCTGGACCGCTATCTCTATAGACATGGAAATAGCTACAAAGCCATTTGTATAAACATGGAAATACCTACACAGTCATGTGTAGGAACATGGAAATAACTACACTGCCATCTGTATAAACAAAGAAATATCTACACAACCCTCTGCATAAAGATGGAGATATCTACATAGGCATCTGTATAAACATAGAAATATCTGCACCGCTATCTGTATAAACATGGAAATACCTACACAGCTGTCTCTATAAACATGGAAATATGTACACCGCTATGTGTATAAACATGGAAATATCTCCACTGCTGTCTGTATAAACATGGAAATATCTCCACCGATATCTGTATAAACATGGAAATATCTACAGCGCCATCTGTATAAACATTGAAATATCTACACTGCCATCTGTAAAAACATGGAAGTATCTACACAGTCATCTGAATAAACATGGAAATATTTACAGCACCATCTGTATAAACATGGAAATAACTACAATACCATCTGTATACACATGGAAATATCTACACAGACATCTGTATAAATATGGAAATATCTACACTGCCATCTGTATACACATGGAAATATCTACACAGCCATCTGTATAAACATGTAAATATCTACAATGCCATCTCCATAAACATGGAACTAACTATTCCGCCATCTGTGTAAACATGGAAATATCTACACCGCCATCAGTGTGAATAAGGAAATATCTACAATGCCATCTGTATAAAGATATGAATATCTGCACCACGAGCTGTACAAACATGGAAATACCTACGTCGCTCTCTGCATAAACGTGGAAATACAACACCGCTATCGGTATAAACATGGAAATATCTACAACGCCATCTATATAAACATGGAAATATCTACACCGTTATGTCTATAAACATGGAAATACCTACACCGCTATCTCTATAAACATGGAAATGTCTACACCGCTATCTGTATAAACATGGAAATATCTACACCGCTATCTGTATAAACATGGAAATATCTACACCGCGATCTGTATAAACATGGAAATATCTACACCGCGATCTGTATAAACATGGAAATATCTTCACCGAGATCTGTATAAACATGGAATTATCTACACCGCTATCTGTATAAACAAGGTAATATCTAAACCACCATCTATATAAACATGGAAATATCTACACCGCCCTCTGTATAAACATGGAAATATCTACAATGCCAACTGTAGAAAGATGGAAATATCTACACCGCAATCTGAGTAAACATGGAAATATCTACAACGATATCTGTGAAAACATGGAAATATCAACACCGCTATCTGTATAAACATGGAAATATCTACACCGCGATCTGTATAAACATGGAAATATCTACACCGCGATCTGTATAAACAGGGAAATATCTACACCGCGACTGTATAAACGTGGAAATATCTACACCGCTATCTGTATAAACATGGAAATATCTACACCGCCAACTGTATAAACATGGAAATACCTACAAAGTCATCTGTATAAACATGGAAATATCTACACAGCCATCTGTATATACATGGAAATATCTACACTGCTATCTGTATAAACATGGAAATAACTACAACGCTATTTGTATAAACAAGGAAATATCTACACCGTGATCTGTATAAACATGGAAATATCTACACAGCCATCCCTACAAACACGGAAATATCTACACCCATATCTGTATAAATATGGAAATATCCACACCGCTATCTGTATAAACATGGAAAAATCAACACCGCTATCTCTATGAACATGGAAATATCTACACCACCATCTCTATAAACATGGAAATATCAACACCACGATCAGTATAAACATGGAAATATCTACACCGCTATCTGTATAAACATGGAAATATCTCCACTGCTATCTCTGTAAACATCAAAATATCTACACCGCCATCAGTATAAACATGGAAATACTTACAAAGTTATCTGTATAAACATGGAAATATCTACACCGCCATCTGTATAAACATGGAAATATCTACACAGCCGTGTGTATATACATGGAAATATCTACACCGCTATCTATATAAACATGGAAATAACTACGCCGCTATCTGTATAAAGATGGAAATAACTACACCGCCATCTACATATCCATGGAAATATCTGCACCGCCATCTGTATAAACATGGAAATACCTACACGGTCATCTGTGTATAGATGGAAATATCAACACCGCCATCTGTACATACATGGAAATATCTGCACTGCAATCTGTATAAACATGGAAATATCTACACCGCGGTCTGTATAAACATGGAAATATCTAAATGGCTATCTGTATAAACAAGGAAATATCTACACCACTATCTCTATAAACATGGAAATATCTACACCGTGATCTGTATTAACATGGAAATATTTACACCGCTATCTGTATAAACATGGAAATATCTACACCGTTATCAGTATAAACATGGAAATACCTACAACGCCATCTGTAGAAACATGGAAATATCTAAACCACCATCTGTATAAACATGGAAATATCTACAATGCCATCTGTATACACAAGGAAATACCTACACGGCAATCTGTGTATAGATGGAAACATCAACACCGCCATCTGTACACACATGGAAATATCTACACCGCTATCTGTATAAACATGGAAATATCTACAGCGCCATCTCTACAAACATTGAAATGTCTACACTGCCATCTGTAAAAACATGGAAATATCTACACCGCCATCTGTATAAACATGGAAATAACTACACGGCTATCTGTAGAAATATGGAAATATCTACATCGCTATCTCTATAAACATGGAAATACCAACAACGCTTTCTCTATAAACATGGAAATATCTACATCGCAATCTCTATAAACATGGAATTATCTACACCGCCGTCTCTATAAACATGAAAATATCTACACCGCCATCTTCAGAAACATGGCTGTATCTACACCGCCATCTGTATAAACATGGAAATATCTACACCGCCATCTGTATAAACATGGAAATAACTACATGGCTATCTGTAGAAATATGGAAATATCTACATCGCTATCTCTATAAACATGGAAATACCAACAACGCTTTCTCTATAAACATGGAAATATCTACATCACAATCTCTATAAACATGGAATTATCGACACCGCCGTCTCTACAAACATGAAAATATCTACACCGCCATCTTCAGAAACATGGCTGTATCTACACCGCCATCTGTATAAATATGGAAATATCTACATAACCATCTGTATAAACATGGAAAAACCTTCACTGCCATCTGTATAAAGATGGAAATATCTGCACTGCGAGTTGTATAAACATGGAAATATCTACACCGCTATCTCTATAAACATGGAAATACCTACAATGCCATCTCTATAAATATGGAAATATCTACACCGCTATCTGTATTAACATGGAAATATCTAAACCGCTATCTGTATAAACCTGGAAAGATCTACACCGCTATCTGTATTAATATGGAAATAACTACGACGCTATCTCTCTAAACATGGAAATGTCTACACCGCCATCTGTATAAACATGGAAATATCTACATCGTTATCTCGATAAACATGAAAAGATCTACACTGACATCTGTATAAACATGGAAATAACTTCACAGTCATCTGTATAAACATGGAAATATCTACACCACCATCTGTATAAACATGGAAATATCTACACGGAAAGCTTTAAAAACATGGAAATATTTAGACAGTCATCTCTATAAACATGGAAATATCTATACCGCTATCTGTATAAACATGGAAATTCCCACACCGCTATCTGTATAAACATGGAAATAGCCACACCGCTATCTGTATAAACATGGAAATATCTGCACAGCTATCTTTATAAACATGGAAATATCTGCAACTCTATCTGTGTAAACATAGAAATATCTACACGGCTATTTGTGTAAACCTGGAAATATCTGCACCGCTATCTGTATAAAGATGGAAATATCTACACCACTATCTGTAAAACGGGGAAATATCTACACCGCTCTCTGTATAAACCTGGAAATATCTACACCGATATCTGTATAAACAAGGAAATATCTACACCGCCATCTGTATAAACATGGAAATACCTACACTGCTATCTGTATAAATATGGAAATATCCACTTCGCTATCTCTAAAAACATGGAAACATCTACACCGATTTATCTATAAACATGGAAATATCTACACTGCAATCTCTATACACATGGAAATATCTACACCGCCATCTCTATAAACATGAAAATAACTACACCGCCATCTTCAGAAACATGGATGTTTCTACACCGCCATCTGTATAAACATGGAAATATCTACACCACTATCTGTATAAACATGGAAATATCTTCACTGCCATCTGTATAAACATGGAAATATCTACACCGCCATCTCTGTAAAGATGGAAATATCTACACCGCAATCTGTAAAAATATGGAAATACATACACCGCTATCTCTATAGACATGGAAATATCTACACAGCTATCTGTATAAACATGGAAATATCTATACCGCTGTGTCTATAAACATGGAAATATCTCCACTGCTATCTGTATAAACATGGAAATACCTACACTGCTATCTGTATAAACATGGAAATATCTACAATGCCATCTGTATACACATGGAAATACCTACACGGCCATCTGTGTATAGATGGAAACATCAACACCGCCATCTGTACAAACATGGAAATATCTACACTGCTATCTCTATAAACATGGAAATATCTACACCGATATGTGTATAAAGATGGAAATAACTACACTGCCATCTGTATAAACATGGAAATACCTACACCAATTTCTCTATAAACATGAAAATATCTACACTGCGGTCTGTATAAACATGGAAATATCTACACCGGTATCTGTATAAACATGGAAATATCTACACCATGATCTGTATAAACATGGAAATATATACACCGCTATCTGTAGAAAAATGGAAATATCTACACCTCTATCTCTATAAACATGGAAATATCTACAAATCCATCTGTATAAACATGGAAATAGCTACACAGTCATGTGTAGGAACATTTAAATATCTACACTGCCATCTGTATAAACATAGAAATATCTACACAGACCTCTGTATAAATATGGAAATGTCTGCATAGGCATCTGTGTAAACATGGAAATATCTGCACCGCTATCTGTATAAACATGGAAATATTTACAAAGCCATCTGTATAAACATGGAAATGCCTACACAGTCATGTGTAGGAACATTTAAATATCTACACGGCCCTCTGTATAAACATAGAAATATCTACACAGCCCTCTGTATAAATATGGAAATATCTGCATAGGCATCTGTGTAAACATGGAAATATCTGCACCGCTATCTCTATAAACATGGAAATATCTACAAAGTCATCTGTATAAACATGGAAATGCCTACACAGTCATGTGTAGGAGCATTTAAATATCTACAATGCCATCTGTATAAACATAGAAATATCTACACAGCCCTCTGCATAAATATGGAAATATCTGCATAGGCATCTGTGTAAACATGGAAATATCTGCACCGCTATCTGTATAAACATGGAAATACCTACACCGCTGTCTCTATAAAGATGGAAATATGTACACCGCTATGTGTATAAACATGGAAATATCTCCACTGCTCTCTGTATAAACATGGAAATATCTCCACCGTTATCTGTATAAACATGGAAATATCTACAGCGCCATCTCTATAAACATTGAAATATCTACACTGCCATCTGTAAAAACATGGAAATATCTACACAGTCATCTGAATAAACATGGAAATATCTACACCGCTATCTGTATAAACATGGAAATAACTACAACGCGGTCTGTATAAACATGGAAATATCTACACCGCGATCTGTATAAACATGGAAATATCTACACCGCGGTCTGTATAAACATGGAAATATCTCCACCGCTATCTGTATAAACATGGAAATATCTACACCTCTATCTCTATAAACATGGAAATATCTACACCGTGATCTGTATAAACATGGAAATATCTACACCACTATCTCTATAAACATGGAAATAACTACACCGCCATCTGTATAAACATGGAAATACCTATACTGTCATCTGTGTAAACATGGAAATATCTACACCGATATCTGTAAAAACATGGATATATCTACACCGCTATCTCTATAAACATGGAAATATCTACACCGCGATCTGTATAAACATGGAAATATCTACAGCGCCATCTCTATAAACATTGAAATATCTACACTGCCATCTGTAAAAACATGGAAATATCTACACAGTCATCTGAATAAACATGGAAATATCTACACCACCATCTGTATAAACATGGATATACCTACAATACCATCTGTATACACATGGAAATATCTACACAGACATCTGTATAAATATGGAAATATCTACACCGCCATCTGTATAAACATGGAAATATCTACAATGCCATCTGTGGAAAGATGGACATATCTACACCACTATCTCTATAAATATGGAAATATCTACACCGCCATCTCTATAAACGTGAAAATATCTACACTGCCATCTCCATAAAGATGGAAGTATCTACTCCGCCATGCGTATAAACACGGAAATATCTACACCACCATCTGTGTAAACATGGAAATATCTTCACCGCTATCTGTATAAACATGGAAATATCTACACCGCCATCTGCATGAACATTTAAATATCTACACCGCTATCTGTATAAACATGGAAATCTCTACACCGCAATTTGTATAAACAAGGAAATAACTACACCGTGATCTGTATAAACATGGAAATATCTACACTGCCATCTCTATAAACATGGAAATATCTACAACCCTATCTGTATAAACATGGAAATATCCACACCGCTATCTCTATAAACATGGAAAAATCAACAACGCTATCTCTTTGAACATGGAAATATCTACACCGCCATCTGTATAAACATGGAAATATCTACACCACTATCAGTATAAACATGGAAATATCTACACCGCTATCTGTATAAACATGGAAATATCTCCACTGCTATCTCTATAAACATCGAAATATCTACACCGCCATCTGTATAAACATGGAAATACTTACAAAATTATCTGTATAAACATGGAAATATCTACACCGCCATCTATATAAACATGGAAATATCTACAAAGCCATGTGTATATACATGGAAATATCTACACCGCCATCTACATATCCATGGAAATATCTGTGCCGCCATCTGTATAAACATGGAAATATCTACACGGTCATCTTTGTATAGATGGAAATACCAACACCGCCATCTGTACAAACATGGAAATATCTGCACCGCAATCTGTATAAACATGGAAATATCTACACCGCGGTCTGTATAAACATGGAAATATCTACACCGCTATCTGTATAAACATGGAAATATCTACACCGCTATCTCTATAAACATGGAAATATCTACACCGTGATCTGTATAAACATGGAAATATTTACATCGCTATCTGTATAAAATATGGAAATTTCTACACCGTTATCTGTATAAATATGGAAATATCTACACCGCTATCTCTATAAACATGGAAATAACTACACCGCCATCTGTATAAACATGGAAATACCTATACAGTCATCTGTGTAAACATGGAAATATCTACAATGCCATCTGTATACACATGGAAACACCTACACGGCAATCTGTGTATAAATGGAAACATCAACACCGCCATCTGTACAAACATGGAAATATCTACACTGCTATCTCTGTAAACATGGAAATATCTACACTGCGGTCTGTATAAACATGGAAATATCTACACCGGTATCTGTATAAACATGGAAATATCTACAGCACGATCGGTATAAACATGGAAATATATGCACCGCTATCTGTAAACATGGAAACATCTGTACCGCTATCTCTATAAACATGGAAATATCTACAAAGCCATCTGTATAAACATGGAAATTCTTACACAGTCATGTGTAGGAACATAGAAATATCTTCACTGCCATTTGTATAAACATAGAAATATCTACACAGCCCTCTGTATAAATATGGAGATATCTGCATAGGCATCTGTATAAACATGGAAATATCTGCACCGCTATCTGTATAAACATGGAAATAACTACACCGCTGTCTCTGTAAACATGGAAATATGTACACCGCTATACATATAAACATGGAAATATCTCCAATGCTGTCTGTATAAACATGGAAATATTTCCACTGTTATCTGTATAAACATGGAAATATCTACAGCGCCATCTCTATAAACATTGAAATATCTACACGGACATCAGTAAAAACATGGAAATATCTACAAAGTCATCTGACTAAACATGGAAATATCTACACCACCATCTGTCTAAACATGGAAATACCTATAATACCATCTGTATACACATGGAAATATCTACACAGACATCTGTATAAATATGGAAATATCTACACCGCCGTCTGTATAAATATGGAAATATCTACACTGACATCTGTAGAAAGATGGAAATATCTACACCGCTTTCTCTATAAATATGGAAATATCTACACCGCCATCTCTATAAACATGAAAATGGCTACACTGCCATCTCCATAAAAATGGAAGTATCTATTCCGCCATGTGTATAAACACAGAAATATCTACACCACCATCTGTGAAAACATGGAAATATCTACACCGCTATCTGTATAAACATGGAAATATCTACACTGCGGTCTGTATAAACATGGAAATATCTACACGGCCATCTGTGTATAGATGGATATATCAACACCGCCATCTGTACAAACATGGAAATATCTAAACCGCTATCTCTATAAACATGGAAATATCTGCACTGCCATCTGTTAAAACATGGAAATACCTATACAGTCATCTGTATAAAGATGGAAATATCTACAATGCCATCTGTATACACATGGAAATATCTACACAGCCATCTGTATAAACATGTAAATATCTACACTCCTATCTCTACAAACATGAAAATATCTACACCGCGTTCTGTATAAACATGGAAATAACTACACCGCGATCTGTATAAACATGGAAATATCTACACCGGTATCTGTATAAACATGGAAATATCTACACCACGATCTGTATAAACATGGAAATATCTACACCGCTATCTGTATAAACATGGAAATATCTACACCGCTATTTGTATAAACAAGGAAATAACTACACCATCATCTGTATAAACATGGAAATATCTACACTGCCATCTCTATAAATATGGAAATATCTACACTCCTATCTGTATAAACATGGAAATATCCACACCGCTATCTCTATAAACATGTAAAAATCAACACTGTTATCTCTTTGAACATGGAAATATCTACACCGCCATCTCTATAAACATGGAAATATCTACACCCCGATCTGTATATACATGGAAATATCTACACCGCTATCTGTATAAACGTGGAAATAACCACACCGCTATTTGTATAAACAGGGAAATATCTACACCGCCATCTGTTTAAACATGGACATATAAACACAGACATCTGTTTATACATGGAATTATCTACACCGCTATCTGTATAAACATGCTAATAACTACACAGCTATCTGTATAAATGTGGAAATATTTGCACCGATATCCCTATAAACATGGTAAAATCAACACCGCGATCTGTATAAACATGGAAATATCTACACCATGATCTGTATAAACATGGAAACATCTACAACGTGATCTGTATAAACATGGAAATATCTACACCGCCATCTCTATAAACATGGAAATATCTACATCCCTGTCTGTATAAACATGGAAATATCCAAAACGCTATCTCTATAAACATGGAAAAATCAACACCGCTATCTCTATGAACATGGAAATACCTGCACCGCCATCTCTATAAACATGGAAATATCTACACCGTGATCAGTAGAAACATGGAAATATCTACACCGCTATCTGTATAATCATGGAAATATCTCCACTGCTATCTCTATAAACATCGAAATACATACACCGCCATCTATATAAACATGGAAATACTTACAAAGTTATCTGTATAAACATGGAAATATCTACACTGCCATCTGTATAAACATGGAAATAACTACACAGCCATGTGTATATACATGGAAATATCTACACCGCTATCTATACAAACATGCAAATAACTACACCGCTTTCTGTATAAACATGGAAATATTTACACCGCCATCTACATATCCATAGAAATATCTGCGTCCCCATCTGTATAAACATGGAAATATCTACACGGTCATCTGTGTATAGATGGAAATATCAACACCGCCATCTGCACAAACATGGAAATATCTTCAACGCTATCTGTATAAACATGGAAATATTTACACCGCGGTCTGTATAATCATGGAAATATCTGCACCGCTATCTCTATAAACATGGAAATATCTACAAAGCCATCTGTATAAACATGAAAAACCTACACAGTCACGTGTAGGAACATGGAAATATCTATACTGCCATCTGTATAAACATGGAAATATCTACACAGCCCTCTGTATATATATGGAAATATCTGCATAGGCATCTGTATAAACATGGAAATATCTGCTCCTCTATCTGTATAAACATGGCAATACCTACAACGCTGTCTCTATAAACATGGAAATATGTACACCGCTATGTGTATAAATATGGAAATATCTCCACTGCTGTCTGTATAAACATGGAAATATCTACACGGCGATCTGTATAAACATGGAAATATCGGCACCGCTATCTGTACAAACATGGAAATATCTACACAGCTATCTCTATAAACATGGAAATACCTACACCGCCATCTGTATAAACATGGAAATACTTACAAAGTCATCTGTATAAACATGGAAATAACTACACCGCCATCTGTATAAACATGGAAATATCCACACAGCCATCTGTATATAGATGGAAATATCTTTACCGCTATCTATATAAACATGGAAATAACTACACCGCTCTCTGTATATACATGGAAATATCTACACCGCGATCTACATATCCATAGAAATATCTGCGCCACCATCTGTATAAACATGGAAGTATCTACACGGTCATCTGTGTATAGATGGAAATATCAACACCGCCATCTGTACAAACATGGAAATATCTGCACCGCTATCTGTATAAACATGGAAATACCTACAACGCGGTCTGTATAAACATGGAAATATCTACACCGCTATCTATATACACATGGAAATATATACACCGCTATCTCTATAAGCATGGAAATATCTACACCATGATCTGTATGAAGATGGAAATATTTACACCGATATCTGTATAAACATGGAAATTTCTACACCGTTATCTGTATAAACATGGAAATATCTACACCGCTATCTGTATAAACATGGAAATATCTACACCGCTATGTGTATTAACGTGGAAATGTCTCCATTGCTATCTGTATATACATGGACATACCTCCTTCGCAATCTGTATAAACATGAAAATATCCACACCGCCATCTCTATAAACATGGAAATTTCTACACTGCCATCTGTACAAACATGGAAATATATACAAAGTCATGTGTAGAAATATGGAAATATCTACACCGCTATCTCTATAAACATGGAAATAACTACACCGCTATCTCTATAAACATGGAAATATCTACACCGCTATCTCTATCAACTGGATATATATACACCGCCATCTCTTTAAACATGGAGATATCTACAATGCCGTCTACATAAACAAGAAAATATCTACATTGCCATCTATATAAACATGGAAATATCTACACCACCATCTCTATAAAGATGGAAATACCTACACTGCCATTTGCAGAAAGATGGAAATATCTACACCGCCATCTGTATAAACGTGGAAATACCTACACTGCTATCTGTATAAACATGGAAATATCTACACCGCAATCTGTATAAACATGGAAATATATACACCGCTATCTGTATAAATATGAAATATCAAATCCGCTATCTCTATAAAAATGGAAATATCTACACTGCTATCTGTATAAACATGGAAATATCCTCACTGCTATCTCTATGAACATGGATATATCTACACCGCTATCTCAATGAACATGAAAATATCTACATTGCCATCTCTATAAACATGGAAATATCTACACCATCTGTATAAACATGGAAATATCTACACCGCTATCTGTATAAACATGGAAATATCTACAGCGCTATCTGTATAAACATGGAAATATCTACACCGCTATCAGTATAAACATGGAAATATCTACACTGTGATCTGTATAAACATGGAAATATCTACACTGCAATCTGAATAAACATGCAAATATCTACACCGCGATCTGTATAAACATGGAAATATCTGCACCATGATCTGTATAAACATGGAAATATCTGCACCATGATCTGTATAAACATGGAAATATCTACACAGCCATGTTTATATACATGGAAATATCTACACACCTATCTATATAAACATGGAAATAACTACACCGCCATCTACATATCCATGGAAATATCTGCGCCGCCATCTGTATAAACATGGAAATATCTATACGGTCATCTGTGTATAAATGGAAATATCAACACTGCCATTTGTATAAACATGGAAATATTTACACCGCGGTCTGTATAAACTTGGAAATATCTAAACCGCTATCTGCATAAACATGGAAATATCTACACCACTATCTCTATAAACATGGAAATATCTACACCGTTATCTGTAGAAATATGGAAATAGCTACACCGGTATCTCAATAAACATGGAAATATCTACACTGCAATCTGTATAAACATGGAAATATCTACACTGCTATCTCTATAAACATGGAAATATCTGCAATGCCATCTGTAAAAACATGGAAATAACTATACAGTCATCTGTATAAACATGGAAATATCTACACCACCATCTGTATGAACATGGAAATATCTACACTGCGGTCTGTATAAACATGGAAATTTCTAAACCGGTATCTGTATAAACATGGAAATATCTACACCACGATCTGTATAAACATGGAAATATTTACACCGCTATCTGTATAAACATGGAAATATCTACACCGCTATCTCTATAAACATGGAAATATCTACAAAGCCATCTGTATAAACATGGAAATACCAACACAGTCATGTGTAGGAACATGGAAATATCTACACCGCGATTTGTATAAACATGGAAATATCTACACCGCGATCTGTATAAACATGGAAATATCTACACAGCTATCTGTATAAACATGGGAATATCTACACAACTATCTCTATAAACATGGAAATATCTACACTGCAATCTCTATAAACATGGAAATACCTACAAAGTCATCTGTATAAACATGGAAATATCTACTCAGCCATCTGTATAAACATGGAAATATCTACACAGCTGTCTGTATATACACGGAAATGTCTACACCGCTATCTGTATAAACATGGAAAAAAATACACCGCTATTTGTATAAACAAGGAAATATCTATACCACCATCTGTTTAAACATGGAAATATCTACACAGACATCCGTTTATACATGGATATATCTACACCGCTATCTGTATAAACATGCTAAAAACAACACCGCTATCTGTATAAATTTGGAAATATTTGCACCGCTATCCCTATAAATATGGAAATATCAACACCGCGATCTGTATAAACATGGAAATACCTACACCATGATCTGTATAAACATGGAAATATCTGCACCGCGATCTGTATAAACATGGAAATATCTACACCGTGATCTGTATTAACATGGAAATATCTACACCGCCATCTCTATAAACATGGAAATATCTACACCCCTATCTGTCTAAACATGGAAATATCCACAGAGCTATCTCTGTAAACATGGAAAAATCAACACCGCTATCTCTATGAACATGGAAATATATACACCGCGATCAGTATAAACATGGAAATATCTACACCGCTATCTGTATAAAAATGGAAATATCTCCACTGGTATCTCTATAAACATCAAAATATCAACACCGCCATCAGTGTAAACATGGAAAAACTTACAAAGATATCTGTATAAACATGAAAATATCTACACCGCCATCTGTATAAACATGGAAATATCTACACAGCCATGTGTATACACATGGAAACATCTACACCGCTATCTATATAAACAGGGAAATAACTACACCGCTATCTGTATAAACATGGAAATATCTACACCGCCATCTACATATCCATGAAAATATCTGCACCGCCATCTGTTTAAACATGGAAATACCTACACAGTCATCTGTTTAAACATAGAAATATCCACACAACTATCTGTATAAACACGGAAATATCTACACTGCCATCTGTATAAACATGGAAATATCTACACAGCCTTCTCTATAAACATGGAAATATCTACATCGCTATCTGAATAAACATGGAAATAGCTAAACCGCTATCTGTATAAACCTGGAAATATCTACACCGCCATCTGTAAAAATATGGAAATATCTACACAGTCATCTGTAGAAACATGGAAATATCTACAGCACCATCTGTATACACATGGAAATATCTCCACCGCTATCTGTAAAAACATGGAAATATCTACACCGCTATCTGTATAAACATGGAAATATCTACACCGCCAACTGTATAAAGATGGAAATATCTACACCGTAATCTGTATAAATATGGAAATACCTACACTGCTATCTCTGTAGACATGGAAATATCTACACCGCTATCTGTATAAACATGGAAATATCTATACTGCCATCTGTATAAAAATGGAAATATCTACACCGCGAGCTGTATAAAAATGGAAATATCTACACCGCTATCTGTATAAACATGGAAATACCAACACCGCTATCTGTATAAAAATGGAAATATCTACACCGCTATCTCTATAAACTTGAAAATACTTACACCTCGATCTCTATAAACATGGAAATATTTAGACCGCTATCTCTATAAACATAGAAATAACTACACCGCCATCTCTATAAACATGGAAATATCTACACCGCCATCTGCATAAACTTGGAAATAACTACAGAGACATCTGTATAAACATGGAAATATCTACACCGCCATCTCTATAAACATGAAAATATCTACAACGCCATCTTCTGAAACATGGATGTATCTACAGCGCCATCTGTATAAACATGGAAATATCTACACCACTATCTGTATAAACACGGAAATATCTTCACTGCCATCTGCATAAACATGGAAATATCTACACCAACATATGTATAAAGATGGAAATATCTACACCGTAATCTGTATAAATATGGAAATACCTACACCGCTATCTCTATAGACATGGAAATATCTACACCGATATCTGTATAAATATGGAAATATCTACACTACCATCTGTATAAAGATGGAAATACCTACACCGCGAGCTGTATAAACATGGAAATATCTACACCGCAGTCTGTATAAACATGGAAATACCAACACCGTTATTTGTTTAAACATGGAAATATCTACACCGCTATCTCTATAAACATGAAAATAGTTACACCACCATCTCTGTAAATATGGAAATATGTACACCGCTATCTCTATAAACTTAGAAATAACTACACCGCCATCTCCATAGACATGGAAATATCTACACCGCCATCTGCATAAACATGGAAATATCTAAACAGACATCTGTATAAACATGGAAAAATCTACAATGCTATCTCTGTAAACATGGAAATATCTACACATCTATCTGTGTAAACTTGGAAATATCCACACCGCTATCTGGGTAAATTTGGGAATACCTACAGGGCAATCTGTGCAAAGATGGAAATATCTACACCGCTATCTCTGTAAACATGGAAATATCTACACCGCTATCTGTATATACATGGAAATATCTACACTGCCATCTGTATAAACATGGAAATATCTACAGCGCCATCTGTATAAACATGGAAATATCTACACCGCCATCTGTATACTCATGGAAATATCTAAACAGCCATCTGTATAAACATGGAAATATCTACACCGCTATCTCTATAAACATGGAAATGTCTACATCGCTATCTGTATAAACAGGGAAATATCTCCACCGCTATCTGTATAAACATGGAAATATCTACACCGCTATCTGTATAAACATGGAAATATCTACACCGCTATCTGTATGAACTAGGAAATATCTACAACGCTATCTGTGTAAACATGGAAATATCTACACAGCTATCTGTGTAAACTTGGAAATATCTACACAGCTATCTGTGTAAAAATGGAAATATCTACACAGCCATCTGTGCAAAGATTGAAATATCTACACTGATATCTCTGTAAACATGGAAATATCTACACCGCAATTTGTATAAACATGGAAATATCTATACTGCTGTCTCTATAAACATGGAAATATCTCCACCGCTATCTGTATAAACATGAAGATATCTACACCGCTATCTGTATAACATGGACATATCTACACCGCAGTGTGTATAAACATGGAAATATCTACAACGCTATGTGTGTAAACATGGAAATATCTACACAGCCATCTGTGTAAACTTGGAAATATCTACACAGATATCTGCGTAAACATGGAAATATGTACCCGGCAATCTGTGCAAAGATGGAAATTACTACACCGCTATCTCTGTAAAAATGGAAATATCTACACCGCTACCTGTATAAACATGGAAATATCTACACCGCTGTCTGTATAAACAAGGAAATATCTACACTGCCATCTGTAGAAACATGGAAATATCTACACCGCTATCTGTATAAATATGGAAATATCTACACCGCTTTCTCTATATACATGGAAATACCTACACCGCTTTCTGTATAAACACGGAAATATCTACACCGCTATCTGTATAAACTTGGAAATATCTTCAACGCTATCTATGTAAACATGGAAATATCTACACAGCTATCTGTGTAAACTTGGAAATATCTACACAGCTATCTGTGTAAAAATGGAAATAACTACACAGCAATCTGTGCAAATACTGAAATATCTACACTGATATCTCTGTAAACATGGAAATATCTACACCGCCATATGTAGAAACATGGAAATATCTACACCGCTATCTGTATAATTATGGAAATATCTACACCGCTATCTCTATAAACATGGAATTACCTACCCCGCTTTCTCTATAAACATGGAAATATCTACACTGCAATCTCTATATACATGGAAATATCTACACCGGCATCTCTATAAACATGAAAATATCTACACAGCCATCTTCAGAAACATGGATATATCTACACCGCCATCTGTATAAACATGGAAATATCTACACCACTATCTGTACAAACATGGAAATATCTTCACTGCTATCTGTATAAAAATGGAAATACCTACAACGCCATCTGTATAAAGATGGAAATATCTACACCGCAATCTGTATAAATATGGAAATACCTACACCGCTATCTCTATAGACATGGAAATATCTACACCGCTATCTGTATAAACATGGAAATATCTACACTGCCATCTGTATAAAGATGGAAATATCTACAACGCGAGCTGTATAAACATGGAAATATCTACACCGCTATCTCTATAAACATGAAAAGAGTTACACCACCATCTCTATAAACATGGAAATATTTACACCGCTATCTCTATAAACATAGAAATAACTACACCGCCATCTCTATAAACATGGAAATATCTACACCGCCATCTGCACAAACTTGGAAATATCTACACAGACATCTGTATGAACATGGAAATATCTACACTGCCATCTGTATAAACTTGGAAATATGTACACTGACATCTGTAGAAAGATGGAAATATCTACAAAGCGATCTGTATAAACATGGGAATTTCTAAACCGCTTCCTGTATAAACATGGAAATATCCACACCGCTATCTGTATCAACATGGAAGTAACTACACCGCAATCTGTATAAGCATGGAAATATCTACAATGCGATCTCTGTAAACCTGGAAATATCTACACAGCTATCTGTGTCAACTTGGAAATAACTACACTGCTATCTCTGAAAATTTGGCAATACCTACAGCGCAATCTGTGCAAAGATGGAAATATCTACACCGCTTTCTCTGTAAACATGGAAATATCTACACCCCTATCTGTATAAACATGGAAATATCTACACGGCCATCTGTATAAACATGGAAATATCTACAGAGCCATCTGTATAAACATGGAAATATCTACATCGCCATCTGTATACACATGGAAATATCTACTGAGCCATCTGTATAAACATGGAAATATCTACACTGCTATCTCTATAAACATGGAAATATCTACACCGCTATCAGTGTATACTTGGAAATATCTACACAGCTATCTGTGTAAAAATGGAAATATCTACACAGCAATCTGTGCAAAGACGGAAATATCTACACCGCAGTCTCTATAAACATGGAAATATCTACACCGCTATCTGTATAAACATGGAAATATCTACACCGCTATCTGTATAAACATGGAAATTTTTACACCGCTATCTGTATATACACGGGAATATCTCCACTGCTATCTTTATAAACACGGAAATACCTACACCGGTATCTTTATCAACATGGAAATACCTACACCGCTATCTCTATAAACAATTAAATATCTACAACGCTATCTGTGTAAACATGGAAATATCTACACAGCTACCTGTGTGAACTTGGAAATATCTACACCGCAATCTGTGTAAGCAAGGAAATATCGACAACGGTATCTGTGTATACATGGAAATATTTACAACGCTATCTGTGTAAACACGGAAATATCTACACAGCTATCTGTAAAACGTGGAAATATCTACACCGCTATCTGTATAAACATGGAAATATGTACACCGCCATCTACATGGCCATGGAAATATCTACACCGCCATCTGTATAAACATGGAAATATCTACAAGGCCATCTGTGTATAGATGGAAATATCAACACGGCCATCTGTACACACATGGAAATATCTACACCGCTATCTCTATAAACATGGAAATATCGGCACTGCCATCTGTAAAAACATGGAAATACCTATACAGTCATCTGTATAAACATGGAAATATCTACAATGCCATCTGTATACACATGGAAATATCTACACCGCTATGTCTATAAAAATGGAAATACCTACACCGCTATCTCTATAAACATTGGAAATATCTACACCGCTATCTGTATAAACATGGAAATATCTACACCGCTATCTGTATAAACATGGAAATATCTACACCGCTATCTGTATAAACATGGAAATATCTACAAGATCTGTATAAACATGGAAATATCTTCACCACGATCTGTATAAACATGGAAATATCTACACCGCTATCTGCATAAACATGGTAATATCTACACCACCATCTATATAAACATGGAAATATCCACACCGCCACCTGTATAAAAATGAAAATATCTACAATGCCATCTGTAGAAAGATGGAAATATCTACACCGCAATCTGTGTAAAAGTGGAAATATCCACACCGATATCTGTAAAAACAAGGAAATATCTACACCGCTATCTGTATCAACATGGAAATATCTACACCGGGATCTGTATAATCATGGAAATATCTACACCGCGATCTGTATAAACATGGAAATATCTACACCGATATCTGTATAAACATGGAAATATCTACACAGCTGTCTCTATAAACATGGAAATATCTACACTGCCATCTCCATAAAGGTGGAAGTATCTACTCCGCCATGAGTATAAACACGGAAATATCTACACCACCATCTGTTTAAACATGGAAATACCTACACCGCTATCTGTATAAACATGGAAATATCTACACCGCTATCTGTATAAACATGGAAATAACTACACCGCCATCTGCATGTCCATGGAAATATCTACGCCACCATCAGTATAAACATGGAAATATCTACACGGCCATCTGTGTATAGATGGAAATATCAACACCGCCATCTGTACACACATGGAAATATCTACACCGCTATCTCTATAAACATGCAAATATCTGCACTGCCATCTGTAAAAACATGGAAATACCTATACAGTCATCTGTATGAACATGAAAATATCTACACTGCCATCTCAATAAACATGGAACTAACTACTCCGCCATCTGTAGAAACATGGAAATATCTACACCGCCATCTGTATAAACATGGAAATACCTACAAAGTCACCTATATAAACATGGAAATATCTACACAGCCATCTGTATAAACATGGCAATATCTACACAGCCATCTGTATATACATGGAAATATCTACACCGCTATCTTTATAAACATGGAAATAAATACACCGCTATTTGTATAAACATGGAAATATCTAAACCGTGATCTGTATAAATGTGGAAATATCTACACTGCCATCTCTATAAACACGGAAATAACTACACCCCTATCTGTATAAACATGGAAATATATACACCGTGATCTGTATAAACATGGAAATATCTACAGTGCCATCTCTATAAACACGGAAATATCTACACCCCTATCTGTATAAACATGGAATATCCACACTGCTATCTCTATATACATGGAAAAATCAACACCGATATCTCTATGAACATGGAAATATCTACACCGCCATCTCTATAAACATGGAAATATCTACACCACGATCAGTATAAACATGGAAATATCTACACCGCTATCTGTATAAACATGGAAATATCTACACCGTTATCTGTATAAACATGGATATACCTACAACGCCATCTGCAGAAACTTGGAAATATCTACACCACCATTTGTATAAACATGGAAATATCTACAATGCCATCTGTATTCACATGGAAATACCTACACGGCAATCTGTGTATAGATGGAAACATCAACACCGCCATCTGTACAGACATGGAAATATCTACACCGCTATCTGTATAAACATGGAAATATCTACACTGCGGTCTGTATAAACATGGAAATATCTACACCGCTATCTGTTTAAACATGGAAGTATCTACACCACGATCTGTATAAAACATGGAAATATTTACACCGCTATCTCTATAAACATGGAAATATCTACACCGCTATCTCTATAAACAAGGAAATACCTGCAAAGCCATCTGTATAAACATGGAAATAACTACACAGTCATGTGTAGGAACATGGAAATATCTGCACTGCCATCTGTATAAACATGGAAATATCTGCACCGGTATCTGTATAAAAATGGAAATACCTACACCGCTGTCTCTATAAACATGGAAATATGTACACCGCTATGTGTATAAACATGGTAATATCTCCACTGCTGTCTGAATAAACATGGAAATATCTCGACCTTTATCTGTATAAACATGTAAATATCTACAGCGCTATCTCTATAAACATTGAAATATCGACACTGCCATCTGTAAAAACATGGAAATATCTACACAGTCATCCGAATAAACATGGAAATATCTACACCACCATCTGTATAAACATGGAAATACCTACAATACCATCTGTATACACATGGAAATATCTACACAGACATCTGTATAAATATGGAAATATCTACACCGCGATCAGTATCAACATGGGAATATCTACACCGCTATCTGTATAAACATTCAAATATCTCCACTGCTATCTCTATAAACATCTAAATATATACACCACCATCTGTATAAACATGGAAATACTTACAACCTTATCTGTATAAACATGGAAATATCTACACCGCTATCTGCATAAACATAGAAAAACCTACACAGTCATGTGTATATACATGGAAATATCTACACCGCTATCTATATAAACATGGAAATAACTACACCGCTTTCTGTATAAACATGTAAATATTTACACCGCCATCTACATATCCATAGAAATATCGGTGCCGCCAGCTGTATAAACATGGAAATATCTACACGGTCATCTGTGTATAGATGGAAATATCAACACTGCCATCTGTACAAACATGGCAATACCTGCAACGCTATCTGTATAAAGATGGAAATATTTACACCGCGGTCTGTATAAATATGGAAAAATCTACATCGCTATCTGTATAAACATGGAAATATCTACACCGCTATCTCTATAAACATGGAAATATCTACATCGCCATCTGTATAAACATGGAAGTATCTACACTGCTATCTCTATAAACATGGAAATATCTTCAATGCCATATGTAAAAACATGGAAATACCTATAGAGTCATCTGTATAAACATGGAAATATGTACACAGTCATCTGTATAAACATGGAAATACCCACACCGCTATCTCTATAAACATGGAAAAATCAACAGCGTGATGAGTATAAACGTGGAAATATCTACACCACTAACTGTATAAACATGGAAATATCTCCACTGCTATTTCTATAAACATCGAAATATCTACACCGCCATCTGTATAAACATGGAAATACTTACAATGTTATCTGTATAAACATGGAAATATTTACACCGCTATCTGTATAAACATGGAAATATCTACAGAGCCATGTGTACATACATGGAAATATATACACCGCTCTCTATATAAACATGGAAAGAACTACACCGCTATCTGTATGTACATGGAAATATCTACACCGCCATCTACAAATCCATAGAAATATCTGTGCCGCCATCTGTAGAAACATGGAAATATCTACAAGGTCATCTGTGTATAGATGGAAATATCAACACCACCATCTCTACAAACATGGAAATATTTGCACCGCTATCTGTATAAACATGGAAATATCTACACCGCGGTCTGTATAAACATGGAAATATCTACACCGCTATCTGTATAAACATGGAAATATCTACACCGCTACCTCTATAAACATGGAAATATCTACACCGTGATCAGTATAAACATGGAAATATTTACACCGATATCTGCATAAACATGGAAATTTCTACACCGTTATCTGTATATATATGAAAATATCTACACCGCTATCTCTATAAACATGGAAATAGCTACACCGCCAGCTGTATAAACATGGAAATACCTATACAGTCGTCGATGTAAACATGGAAATATCTACACCACCATCTGTATAAACATGGAAATATCTACAATGCCATCTGTATACACATGGAAATACCTACACGGCAATCTGTGTATAGATGGAAACATCAACACCGCCATCTGTACAAACATGGAAATATCTACACTTCTATCTCTATAAACATGGAAATATCTACACAGCGGTCTGTATAAACATGGAAATATATACACCGGTATCTGTATAAACATGGAAATATCTGCACCGTTATCTCTATATACATGGAAATATCTTCAAAGCCATCTGTATAAACATGGAAATACCTACACAGTCATGTGTAGGAACATGGAAATATCTACACTGCCATCTGTATAAACATAGAAATATCTACACAGCCCTCTGTATAAATATGGTAATATCTGCATAGGCATCTGTATAAACATGGAAATATCTGCACCGCTATCTGTATAAACATGGAAATACCTACACCGCTGTCTCTATAAACATGGAAATATGTACACCGCTATGAGTATAAACATGGAAATATCTCCACTGCTGTCTGTATAAACATGGAAATATCTACACCGTTATCTGTATAAAAATGGAAATATCTACAGTGCCATCTCTATAAACATTGAAATATCTACACTGCCATCTGTAAAAACATGGAAATATCTACCCAGCTATCTCTATAAACATAGAAATATCTACACCTCCATCTGTATAAACATGGAAATACCTTCAAAGTCATCTGTATAAACACGGAAATATCTACACATCCATCTGTAGAAACATGGAAATATCTACACAGCCATCTGTATATACATGGAAATATCTACACCGCTATCTGCATAAACATGCAAATATCTACACTGCTATTTTATAAACAAGGAAATATCTACACCGCCATCTGTTTAAACATGGAAATATATACACAGACATCTGTTTATACATGGAAATATCTACACCGCTATCTGTATAAACATGCTTATAACTACACCGCTATCTGTATAAACGTGGAAATATTTGCACCGCTATCCCTATAAACATGGTAATATCAACACCGCGTTCTGTATAAACTTGGAAATATCTACACCATGATCTGTATAAACATGGAAATATCTACACCAAGATCAGTATAAACATGGAAATATCTACACCGTGACCTGTATAAACATGGAAATATCTACACCGCCATCTCTATAAACATGGAAATATCTACACCCCTATCTGTATAAACATGGAAATATCCACAGAGATATCTCTATAAACATGGAAAAATCAACACCGCTATCTCTATGAACATGGAAATATCTACACCGTCATCTCTATAAACTTGGAAATATCTACAAAGCCATCTGTATAAACATGGAAATACCTACACAGTCATGTGTAGGAACATGGAAATATCTACACTGCCATCTGTATAAACTTAGAAATATCTACACAGCCCTCTGTATAAATATGGGAATATCTGCATAGGCATCTGTATAAACATGGAAATACCTGCACCGCTATCTGTATAAACATGGAAATACCTACACCGCTGTCTCTATCAACATGGAAATATGTACACCGCTATGTGTATAAACATGGAAATATCTCCACTGCTGTCTGTATAAACATGGAAATATCTACACCACTATCTGTATAAACATGGAAATATCTACACAGCTATCTCTGTAAACATCGAAATACCCACACCGCCATCTGTATAAACATGGAAATACCTACAAAGTCATCTGTATAAACATGGAAATATCTACACGGTCATCTGTGTATAGATGGAAATATCAACACCGCCATCTGTACAAACATGGAAATATCTGCACAGCTATCTGTAAAAACATGGATATATCTACACCGCGGTCTGTATAAACAGGGAAATATCTAAACCGCTATCTGTATAAACATGGAAATATCTACACCGCTATCTCTATAAACATGGAAATAACTACACCGTGATCTGTATAAACATGGAAATATTTACACCGCTATCTGTATAAACATGGAAATATCTACACCGTTATCTGTATAAACATGGAAATATCTGCACCGCTATCTCTATAAACATGGAAATATCTACAAAGCCATCTGTATAAACATGGAAATATCTACACAGCCGTCTGTATATACATGGAAATATCTACACCGCTATCTGTATAAACATGGAAATAAATACACCGCTATTTGTATAAACAAGGAAATATATACACCACCATCTGTATAAACATGGAAATATCTACACAGACATCTGTTTATACATGGAAATATCTGCATCGCTATCTATATAAACACGGAAATAACTACACCGCTATCTGTATAAACATGGATATATCTAAACCGCCACCTACATATCCATGGAAATATCTGTGCCGCCATCTGTATAAACATGGAAATATCTACACGGTCATCTCTGTATAGATGGAAATATCAACACCGCCATCTGTACAAACATAGAAATATCTGCGCAGCTATCTGTATAAACATGGAAATATCTGCACCGCTATCTCTATAAACATGGAAATATCTACACCGCTCTCTATAAACATGGAAATATCTACACCGCCATCTGTATAAACATGGAAATATCTACACTGCTATCTCTATAAACATGGACATACCTACAATGCCATCTGTAAAAACATGGAAATACATATACAGTCATCTGTATAAACATGGAAATATCTACACCACCATCTGTATATACATGGAAATATCTACAATGCCATCTGTATAAACATGGAAATACCTACACGGCAATCTGTGTATAGATGGAAACATCAACACTGCCATCTGTACAAACATGGAAATATCTACACCGCTATCTCTATAAACATGGAAATATCTACACTGCGGTGTGTATAAACATGGAAATATCTACACCGGTATCTGTATAAACATGGAAATATCTGCACCGCTATCTCTATAAACATGGAAATATCTACAAAGCCATCTGTATAAAAATGGAAATACCTACACAGTCATGTGTAGGAACATGGAAATATCTACACTGCCATCTGTATAAACATGGAAATATCTACACAGTCCTCTGTATAAATATGGAAATATCTGCATAGGCATCTGTATAAACATGGAAATATCTGCACTGCTATCTGTATAAACATGAAAATACCTACACCGCTGTCTCTATAAACATGGATATATGTACACCGCTATGTGTATAAACATGGAAATATCTCCACTGCTGTCTGTATAAACATGGAAATATCTACACCGCGATCTGTATAAACATGGAAATATCTACACCGCTATCTGTATAAACATGGAAATATCTACACAGCTATCTCTGTAAACATCGAAATACCCACACCGCCATCTGTATAAACATGGAAATACCTACAAAGTCATCTGTATAAACATGGAAATATCTCCACAGCCATCTGTATAAACATGGAAATATCTACACAGCCATCTGTATATACATGGAAATATCTACACCGCTATCTGTATAAACATGGAAATAACTACAGCGCTATTTGTATAAACAAGGAAATATCTACACCGCCATATGTTTAAACATGGAAATATATACACAGACATCTGTTTATACATGGAAATATCTACACCGCTATCTGTATAAACATGCTAATAACTACACCGCTATCTGTATAAATGTGGAAATATTTGCACCGCTATCCCTATAAACATGGTAATATCAACACCGCAATCTGAATAAACATGGAAATATCTACACCGTGATCTGTATAAACATGGAAATATCTACACCGCCATCTCTATAAACATGGAAATATCTACACCCCTATCTGTATAAACATGGAAATATCCACACCGCTATCTCTATAAACATGGAATAATCAACACCGCAATCTCTATGAAAATGGAAATATCTACACCGCCATCTCTATAAACATGGAAATATCTACACCGCAATCAGTATAAACGTGGAAATATCTACACCGCTATCTCTATAAACATGGAAATATCTCCACTGCTATCTCTATAAACATCAAAATATCTACACCGCCATCTGTATAAACATGGAAATACTTACAAAGTTATCGGTATAAACATGTAAATATCTACACGGCCATCTGTATAAGCATGGAAATAAATACACAGCCATGTGTATATACATGGAAATATCTACACCGCTATCAATATAAACATGGAAATAACTACACCGCTATCTGTATAAACATGGAAATAACTACACCGCCATCTACATATCCATGGAAATATCTGCGCCGCCATCTGTATAAACATGGAAATATTTACACCGCAGTCTGTATAAACATGGAAATATCTAAACCGCTATCTATATAAACATTGAAATATCTACATCGCTATCTCTATAAACATGGAAATATGCACACCGTGATCTGTATAAACATGGAAATATTTACACTGCTATCTGTATAAACATGGAAATATCTACACCGTTATCAGTATAAATATGGAAATATCTACACTGCTATCTCTATAAACATGGAAATATGTACACCGCGATCTGTATAAACGTGGAAATATCTACACTGCTATCTCTATAAACATGGAAATATCTGCAATGCCATCAGTAAAAACATGGAAATACCTATACAGTCATCTGTATAAACATGGAAATATCTACACCACCATCTGTATAAACATGGAAATATCTACAATGCCATCTGTATACACATGGAAATACCTATACGGCCATCTGTGTATAGATGGAAACATCAGCACCGCCATCTGTACAAACATGGAAATCTCTACACCGCTATCTGTATAAACATGGAAATATCTACACTGCGGTCTGTATAAACATGGAAATTTCCACACCGGTATCTGTACAAACATGGAAATATCTACACCACGATCTGTATAAACATGGAAATATTTACACCGCTATCTGTATAAACATGGAAATATCTACACCGCTATCTCTATAAACATGGAAATATCTACAAAGTCGTCTGTATAAACATGGCAATATTTACACCGCTATCTGTATAAACATGGAAATATCTACACAGCCATCTGTATAAACATGGAAATATCTACACAGCCGTCTGTATATACATGGAAATATCTACACCGCTATCTGTATAAACATGGAAATAAATACACCGCTATTTGTATAAACAAGGAAATATATACACCACCATCTGTTTAAACATGGAAATATCTACATAGACATCTGTTTATACATGGAAATATCTACATCGCTATCTATATAAACATGGAAATAACTACACCGCTATCTGTATAAACATGGAAATATCTACACCGCCATCTACATATCCATGGAAATATCTGCGCCGCCATCTCTATAAACATGGAAATATCTACACGGTCGTCTGTGTATAGTAGGAAATATCAACACCGCCATCTGTACAAACCTGGAAATATCTGCATAGCTATCTGTATAAACATGGAAATATCTACACCGCGGTCTGTATAAACAGGGAAATATCTACACCGCTATCTCTATAAACATGGAAATAACTACACCGTGATCTGTATAAACGTGGAAATATTTACACCGCTATCTGTATAAACATGGAAATATCTACACCGTTATCTGTATAAATATGGAAATATCTACACCGCTATCCCTATAAACATGGAAATATCTACACCGCTCTCTATAAACATGGAAATATCTACACCGCCATCTGTATAAACATGGAAATATCTACACTGCTATCTCTATAAACATGGACATATCTACAATGCCATCTGTAAAAACATGGAAATACATATACATTCATCTGTATAAACATGGAAATATCTACACCACCATCTGTATATACATGGAAATATCTTCAATGCCATCTGTATAAACATGGAAATACCTACACGGCAATCTGTGTATAGATGGAAACATCAACACTGCCATCTGTATAAACATGGAAATATCTACACCGCTATCTCTATATACATTGAAATATCTACACTGCGGTCTCTATAAACATGGAAATATCTACACAGGTATCTGTATAAACATGTAAATATCTGCACCACTATCTCTATAAACATGGAAATATCTACGAAGCCATCTGTATAAAAATGGAAATACCTACACAGTCATGTGTAGGAACATGGAAATATCTACACTGCCATCTGTATAAACATGGAAATATCTACACAGCCCTCTGTATAAATATGGAAATATCTGCATAGGCATCTGTATAAACATGGAAATATCTGCACTGCTATCTGTATAAGCATGGAAATACCTACACCGCTGTCTCTATAAACATGGATATATGTACACCGCTATGTGTATAAACATGGAAATATCTCCACTGCTGTCTGTATAAACATGGAAATATCTACACCTCGATCTGTATAAACATGGAAATATCTACACCGCTATCTGTATAAACATGGAAATATCTACACAGCTATCTCTGTAAACATCGAAATACCCACACCGCCATCTGTATAAACATGGAAATACCTACAAAGTCATCTGTATAAACATGGAAATATCTCCACAGCCATCTGTATAAACATGGAAATATCTACACAGCCATCTGTATATACATGGAAATATCTACACCGCTATCTGTATAAACATGGAAATAACTACACCGCTATTTGTATAAACAAGGAAATATCTACACCGCCATCTGTTTAAACATGGAAATAGATACACAGACATCTGTTTATACATGGAAATATCTACACCGCTATCTGTATAAATATGCTAATAACTACACCGCTATCTGTGTAAATGTGGAAATATTTGCACCGCTATCCCTATAAACATGGTAATATCAACACCGCGATCTGTATAAACATGGAAATATCTACACCGCCATCTCTATAAACATGGAAATATCTACACCCCTATCTGTATAAACATGGAAATATCCACACGGCTATCTCTATAAACATGGAATAATCAACACCGCAATCTCTATGAAAATGGAAATATCTACACCGCCATCTCTATAAACATGGAAATATCTACACCGCAATCAGTATAAACGTGGAAATATCTACACCGCTATCTCTATAAACATGGAAATATCTCCACTGCTATCTCTATAAACATCGAAATATCTACACCGCCATCTGTATAAACATGGAAATACTTACAAAGTTATCGGTATAAACATGGAAATATCTACACGGCCATCTGTATAAACATGGAAATAAATACACAGCCATGTGTATATACATGGAAATGTCTACACCGCTATCAATATAAACATGGAAATAACTACACCGCTATCTGTATAAACATGGAAATATCTACACCGCCATCTACATATCCATGGAAATATCTGCGCCGCCATCTGTATAAACATGGAAATATTTACACCGCAGTCTGTATAAACATGGAAATATCTAAACCGCTATCTGTATAAACATTGAAATATCTACACCGCTATCTCTATAAACATGGAAATATCTACACCGTGATCTGTATAAACATGGAAATATTTACACTGCTATCTGTATAAACATGGAAATATCTACACCGTTATCTGTATAAATATGGAAATATCACACCGCTATCTCTATAAACATGGAAATATGTACACCGCCATCTGTATAAACATGGAAATATCCACACTGCTATCTCTATAAACATGGAAATATCTGCAATGCCATCAGTAAAAACATGGAAATACCTATACAGTCATCTGTATAAACATGGAAATATCTACACCACCATCTGTATAAACATGGAAATATCTACAATGCCATCTGTATACACATGGAAATACCTACACGGCAATCTGTGTATAGATGGAAACATCAACACTGCCATGTGTACAAACATGGAAATATCTACACCGCTATCTCTATAAACATGGAAATATCTACACTGCGGTCTGTATAAACATGGAAATATCTACACCGGTATCTGTATAAACATGGAAATATCTGCACCGCTATCTCTATAAACATGGAAATATCTACAAAGCCATCTGTATAAAAATGGAAATACCTACACAGTCATGTTTAGGAACATGGAAATATCTACACTGCCATCTGTATAAACATGGAAATATCTACGCAGCCCTCGGTATAAATATGGAAATATCTGCATAGGCGTCTGTATAAACATGGAAATATCTGCACTGCTATCTGTATAAACATGGAAATACCTACACCGCTGTCTCTATAAACATGGATATATGTACACCGCTATGTGTATAAACATGGAAATATCTCCACCGCTATCTGTATAAACATGGAAATATCTACACCGCTATCTCTATAAACATGGAAATATCTACAAAGTCATCTGTATAAACATGGCAATATTTACACCGCTATCTGTATAAACATGGAAATATCTACACAGCCATCTGTATAAACATGGAAATATCTACACAGCCGTCTGTATATACATGGAAATATCTGCACCGCTATCTGTATAAACATGGAAATAAATACACCGCTATTTGTATAAACAAGGAAATATATACACCACCATCTGTTTATACATGGAAATATCTACATAGACATCTGTTTACACATGGAAATATCAACATCGCTATCTATATAAACATGGAAATAACTACACCGCTATCTGTATAAACATGGAAATATCTACACCGCCATCTACATATCCATGGAAATATCTGCGCCGCCATCTGTATAAATATGGAAATATTTACACCGCAGTCTGTATAAACATGGAAATATCTCCACTGCTGTCTGTATAAACATGGAAATATCTACACTTCGATCTGTATAAACATGGAAATATCTACACCGCTATCTGTATAAACATGGAAATATCTACACAGCTATCTCTGAAAACATCGAAATACCCACACAGCCATCTGTATAAACATGGAAATACCTACAAAGTCATCTGTATAAACATGGAAATATCTCCACAGCCATCTGTATAAACATGGCAATATCTTCACAGCCATCTGTATATACATGGAAATATCTACACCGCTATCTGTATAAACATGGAAATAACTACACCGCTATTTGTATAAACAAGGAAATATCTACACCGCCATCTGTTTAAACATGGAAATATATACACAGACATCTGTTTATACATGGAAAAATCTACACCGCTATCTGTATAAACATGCTAATACCTACACCGCTATCTGTATAAATGTGGAAATATTTGCACCGCTATCCCTATAAACATGGTAATATCAACACCGCGATCTGTATAAACATGGAAATATCTACACCGTGATCTGTATAAACATGGAAATATCTACAACGCCATCTCTATAAACATGGAAATATCTACACCCCTATCTGTATAAACATGGAAATATCCACACCGCTATCTCTATAAACATGGAATAATCAACACCGCAATCTCTATGAAAATGGAAATATCTACACCGCCATCTCTATAAACATGGAAATATCTACACCGCAATCAGTATAAACGTGGAAATATCTACACCGCTATCTCTATAAACACGGAAATATCTCCACTGCTATCTCTATAAACATCGAAATACCTACACCTCCATCTGTATAAACATGGAAATACTTACAAAGTTATCGGTATAAACATGGAAATATCTACACGGCCATCTGTATAAACATGGAAATAAATACACAGCCATGTGTATATACATGGCAATGTCTACACCGCTATCAATATAAACATGGAAATAACTACATCGCTCTCTGTATAAACATGGAAATATCTACACCGCCATCTACATATCCATGGAAATATCTGCGCCGCCATCTGTATAAACATGGAAATATTTACACCGCAGTCTGTATAAACATGGAAATATCTAAACTGCTATCTGTATAAACATTGAAATATCTACACCGCTATCTCTATAAACATGGAAATATCTACACCGTGATCTGTATAAACATGGAAATATTTACACTGCTATCTGTATAAACATGGAAATATCTACACCGTTATCTGTATAAATATGGAAATATCTACACCGCTATCTCTATAAACATGGAAATATGTACACCGCCATCTGTATAAACATGGAAATATCTACACTGCTATCTCTATAAACATGGAAATATCTGCAATGCCATCAGTAAAAACATGGAAATACCTATACAGTCATCTGTATAAACATGGAAATATCTACACCACCATCTGTATAAACATGGAAATATCTACAATGCCATCTGTATACACATGGAAATACCTACACGGCAATCTGTGTATAGATGGAAACATCAACACCGCCATCTGTACAAACATGGAAATCTCTACACCGCTATCTGTATAAACATGGAAATATCTACACTGCGGTCTGTATAAACATTGAATTTTCTACACCGGTATCTGTATAAACATGGAAATATCTACACCACGATCTGTATAAACATGGAAATATTTACACCGCTATCTGTATAAACATGGAAATATCTACATCGCTATCTCTATAAACATGGAAATATCTACAAAGTCATCTGTATAAACATGGCAATATTTACACCGCTATCTGCATAAACATGGAAATATCTACACAGCCATCTGTATAAACATGGAAATATCTACACAGCCGTCTGTATATACATGGAAATATCTACACCGCTATCTTTATAAACATGGAAAAAAATACACCGCTATTTGTATAAACAAGGAAATATATACACCACCATCTGTTTAAACATGGAAATATCTACACAGACATCTGTTTATACATGGAAATATCTGCATCACTATCTATATAAACATGGAGATAACTACACCGCTATCTGTATAAACATGGAAATATCTACACCGCCATCTACATATCCATGGAAATATCTGCGCCGCCATCTGTATAAACATGGAAATATCTACACGGTCATCTGTGTACAGATGGAAATATCAACACCGCCATCTGTACAAACATGGAAATATCTGCACAGCTATCTGTATAAACATGGAAATATCTACACCGCGGTCTGTATAAAGAGGGAAATATCTAAACCGCTATCTGTATAAACATGGAAATATCTACACCGCTATCTCTATAAGCATGGAAATAACTACACCGTGATCTGTATAAACATGGAAATATTTACACCGCTATCTCTATAAACATGGAAATATCTACACCGTTATCGGTATAAATATGGAAATATCTACACCGCTATCCCTATAAACATGGAAATATCTACACCGCTTTCTGTATAAACATGCTAATATCTACACCACCGTCTATATAAACAAGGAAATATCTACACCGCCATCTGTATAAACATGGAAATATCTACAATGCCATCTGTAGAAAGATGGAAATATCTACACCGCAATCTGTGTAAACATGGAAATATCTGCACCAATATCTGTAAAAACATGGAAATATCTACACCGCTATCTGTAAAAACATGGAAATATCTACACCGCGATCTGTATAAACATGGAAATATCTACAGCGCCACCTCTATAAACATTGAAATATCTACACTGCCATCTGTAAAAACATGGAAATATCTCCACAGTCATCTGAATAAACATGGAAATATCTACACCACCATCTGTATAAACATGGAAATAACTACAATACCATCTGTATACACATGGAAATATCTTCACAGACATCTGTATAAATATGGAAATATCTACACCGCCATCTGTATAAACATGAAAATATCTACACTGCCATCTGTAGAAAGATGGAAATATCTACACCGCTATCTCTATAAATATGGAAATATCTTCACCGCCATCTCTATAAACATGAAAATATCAACAATGCCATCTCCATAAAGATGGAAGTATCTACTCCGCCATGTGTATAAACACGGAAATATCTACACCACCATCTGTGAAAACATGGAAATATCTACACCACCATCTGTATAAACATGGAAATACCTTCAATACCATCTGTATACACATGGAAATATCTACACAGACATCTGTATAAATATGGAAATATCTACACCGCCATCTGTATAAACATGGAAATACCTACACAGCCATCTGTATAAACATGGAAATATCTACAAAGCCATCTGTATAAACATGGAAATATCTACACAGCCATCTGTATATACATGGAAATATCGACACCGCTATCTGTATAAACATGGAAATAACTACACGGCTATTTGTATAAACAAGGAAATATATACACCGTGATGTGTATAAACAAGGAAATATTTACACCAGTATCTGTATAAACATGGAAATTTCTACACCGTTATCTGTATAAATATGGAAATATCTACACCGCCATCTGCATATCCATAGAAATATCTGTTCCGCCATCTCTATAAACATGGAAATATCTACACGATCATCTGTGTATAGATGGAAATAGCAACACCGCCATCTGTACAAACATGGAAATATCTGCACCGCTATCTGTATAAACATGGAAATATCTACACCGCGGTCTGTATAAACATGGAAATATCTACACCGCTATCTGTATAAACATGGAAATATCTACACCGCTATCTCTATAAACATGGAAATCTCTACAAAGCCATCTGTATAAACATGGAAATACCTACACAGTCATGTGTAGGAACATGGAAATATCTACACTGCCATCTGTATAAACGTGGAAATATCTACACAGCCCTCCGTATAAATATGGAAATATCTGCATAGGCATCTGTATAAACATGGACATATCTGCACCGCTATCTGTATAAACATGGAAATACCTACACCGCTGTCTCTATAAACATGGAAATATGTACACCGCTATGTGTATAAACATGCAAATATCTCCAATGCTGTCTGTATAAACATGGAAATATCTACACCGCGATCTGTATAAACATGGAAATATCTACACCGCTATGTGTATAGACATTGAAATATCTACACAGCTATCTCTATAAACATGGAAATACCTACACCACCATCTGTGTAAACATGGAAATACCTACAAAGTCATCTGCATAAACATGGAAATATCTACACAGCCATCTGTATAAACATGGAAATATCTACAAAGCCATCTGTATATACATGGAAATATCTACTCCGCTATCTGTATAAACATGGAAATAACTACACCGCTATTTGAATAAACAAGGAAATATCTGCACCGCCATCTGTTTAAACATGGAAATATATACACAGACATCTGTTTATACATGGAAATATCCTCACCGCTATCTGTATAAACATGCTAATAACTACACCGCTATCTGTATAAATGTGGAAATATTTGCACCACTATCCCTATAAACATGGAAATATCTACACCGCTATCTGTATAAACATGCTAATATCTACACCACCGTCTATATAAACAAGGAAATATCTACACCGCCATCTGTATAAACATGGAAATATCTGCAATGCCATCTGTTGAAAGATGGAAATATCTACACCGCAATCTCTGTAAACATGGAAATATCTGCACCAATATCTGTAAAAACATGGAAATATCTACACAGCTATCTGTAAAAACATGGAAATATCTACACCGCAATCTGTATAAACATGGAAATATCTACAGCGACATCTCTATAAACATTGAAATATCTACATTGCCATCTGTAAAAACATGGAAATATCTCCACAGTCATCTGAATAAACATGGAAATATCTACACCACCATCTGTATAAACATGGAAATGACTACAATACCATCTGTATACACATGGAAATATCTACACAAACATCTGTATAAATATGGAAATATCTACACCGCCATCTGTATAAACATGAAATTATCTACACTGCCATCTGTAGAAAGATGGAAACATCTACACCGCTATCTCTATAAATATGGAAATATCTTCACCGCCATCTCCATAAACATGAAAATATCTACACTGCCATCTCCATAAAGATGGAAGTATCTACTCCGCCATGTGTATAAACACGGAAATATCTACACCACCATCTGTGAAAACATGGAAATATCTACACCACCATCTGTATAAACATGGAAATACCTCCAATACCATCTGTATACACATGGAAATATCTACACAGACATCTGTATAAATATGGAAATATCTACACCGCCATCTGTATAAACATGGAAATACCTACAAAGTCATCTGTATAAACATGGAAATATCTACAAAGCCATCTGTATAAACATGGAAATATCTACACAGCCATCTGCATATACATGGAAATATCTACACCGCTATCTCTATAAAGATGGAAATATCTACACCGCCATCTGTATACACATGGAAATACCTACACGGCAATCTGTGTATAGATGGAAACATCAACACCACCATCTGTACAAACTTGGAAATATCTACACTGCTATCTCTATAAACACAGAAATATCTACACTGCGGTCTGTATAAACATGGAAATATCTACACCGGTATCTGTATAAACATGGAAATATCTGCACCGCTGTCTCTATAAACATGGAAATATGTACACCGCTATGTGTATAAACATGGAAATATCTCCACTGCTGTCAGTATAAACATGGAAATATCTCCACCGTTATCTGTATAAACATGGAAATATCTACAGTGCCATCTCTATATACATTGAAATATCTACACTGCCATCTGTAAAAACATGGAAATATCTACAAAGTCATCTGAAGAAACATGGAAATATCTACACCACCATCTGTATAAACATGGAAATAACTACAATACCGTCTGTATACACATGGAAATATCTACACAGACATCTGTATAAATATGGAAATATCTACACCGCCATCTGTATAAACATCGAAATATCTACACTGCCATCTGTAGAAAGATGGAAATATCTACACCGCTATCTCTATAAATATGGAAATATCTACACCTCCATCTCTATAAACATGAAAATATCTACACTGCAATCTCCATAAACATGGAACTAACTACTCCGCCATGTGTATAAACACGGAAATATCTACACCACCATCTGTGAAAACATGGAAATATCTACACCGCTATCTGTATAAACATGGAAATAACTTCACCGCCATCTGCATGTCCATGGAAATATCTACGCTGCCATCTGTATAAACATGGAAATATCTACACGGCCATCTGTGTATAGATGGAAATATCAACACAGCCATCTGTAGAAACATGGAAATATCTACACCACTATCTCTATAAACATGGAAATATCAGCACTGCCATCTGTAAAAACATGGAAATAACTATACAGTCATCTATATAAACATGGAAATATCTACAATGCCATCTGTATACACGTGGAAATATCTACAGAGCCATCTGAATAAACATGTATATATCTACACTGCTATCTCTATAAACATGGAAATATCCACACCGCCAACTCTATAAACATGAAAATATCTACACTGCCATCTCCATAAACATGGAACAAACTACTCCACCGTCTGTATACACATGGAAACATCTACACCGCCATCTGTGTGAATAATGAAATATCTACAATGCCATCGGTATAAAGATATAAATATCTGTACCACGAGCTGTATAAACATGGAAATATCTACATCGCTATCTGTATAAATGTGGAAATACCAACACCGCTATCGGTATAAACATGGAAATATCTACAACGCCATCTATATAAACATGGAAATATCTACACCGCTATCTCTATAAACATGGAAATATCTACACCGCTATCTGTATAAACATGGAAATATCTACTCCACTATCTGTATAAACATGGAAATATCTACACCGCTATCTGTATAAACATGGAAATATCTCCACTGCTATCTCTATAAACATCGAAATATCTACACCGCCATCTGTATAAACATGGAAAAATTAACAAAGTTATCTGTATAAATATGGAAATATCTACACCGCCATCTGTAAAAACACGGAAATATCTACACAGCCATGTGTATATACATGGAAATATCTACACCGCTATCTATATAAACATGGAAATAACTACACCGCTCTCTGTATAAACATGGAAATATCTTCACCGCCATCTACATATCCATGAAAATATCTGCACCGCCATCTGTATAAACATCGAAATATCTACACGGACCTCTGTGTATAGATGGAAATAACACCGCCATCTGTAGAAACATGGAAATATCGGCACCGCTATCTGTATAAACATGGAATTATCTACACCGCGCTCTGTATAAGCATGGAAATATCTAAACCGCTATCTGTATAAACATGGAAATATCTACACTGCTATCTCTATAAACATGGAAATAACTACACCGTGATCTGTATAAACATGGAAATATTTTCAACGCTATCTGTATAAACATGGAAATATCTACACCGTTATCTGTATAAATATGGAAATATTTACACCGCTATCTCTATAAACATGGAAATATGTACACCGCCATCTGTATAAACATGGAAATATCTACACTGCTATCACTATAAACATGGAAATATCTACAATGCCATCTGTAAAAACATGGAAATACCTATACACTCATCTGTATAAACATGGAAACATCTACACCACCATCTGTATAAACATTGAAATATCTACAATGCCATCTGTATACACATGGAAATACCTACACGGCAATCTGTGTATAGATGGAAACATCAACACCGCCATCTGTACAAACATGGAAATATCTACACCACTATCTCTTTAAACATGGAAATATCTACACTGCGGTCTGTATAAACACGGAAATATCTACACCGGTATTTGTATAAACATGGAAATATCTACACCACGATCTGTATAAACATGGAAATATTTACACCGCTATCCGTATAAACATGGAAATATCTGCACCGCTATCTCTATAAACATGGAAATATCTACAAAGTCATCTGTATAAAAATGGAAATAACTACACAGTCATGTGTTGGAACATGGAAATATTGACACTGCCATCTGTATAAACATGTAAACATCTACACAGTCCTCTGTATAAATATGGAAATATCTGCATAGGCATCTGTATAAACATGGAAATATCTGCACCGCTATCTGTATAAACATGGAAATACCTACACCGCTGTCTCTATAAACATGGAAATATGTACACCGCTATGTGTATAAACATGGAAATATCTCCACTGCTGTCTGTATAAACATGGAAATATCTACACCGCGATCTGTATAAACATGGAAATATCTAAACCGCTATCTGTATAAACATGGAAATATTTACACAGCTATCTCTATAAACATGGAAGTACCTACACCGCCATCTGTATAAACATGGAAATACCAACAAAGTCATCTGTATAAACATGGAAATATCTACACAGCCATCTGTATAAACATGGAAATATCTACACAGCCATCTGTATATACATGGAAATATCTACAGCGCTATCTATATAAACATGGAAATAACTACACCGCTATTTGTATAAACATGGAAATATCTCCACTGCTATCTCTATAAACATCGAAATATCTACACTGCCATCTGTATAAACATGGAAATACTTACAAAATTATCTGCATAAACATGGAAATATCTACACCACCATCTGTATAAACATGGAAATACCTACACAGCCATGTGTACATACATGGAAATATTTACACCGCTCTCTATATAAACTTGGAAGTAACTACACCACTATCTGTATATACATGGAAAATCTACACCGCCATCTACATATCCATAGAAATATCTGCGCTGCCATCTGTATAAACAAGGAAATATCTACAAGGTCATCTGTGTGGAGATGGAAATATCAACACCGCCATCTGCACAAACATGGAAATATCTGCAACGCTATCTGTATAAACATGGAAATATCTACACCGCGGTCTGTATAAACATGGAAATATCTACAGAGCCCTTTGTATAAATATGGAAATATCTGCCTAGGCATCTGTATAAACATGGAAATATCTGCACCGCTATCTGTATAAACATGGAAATATCTACACCGCGATCTGTATAAACATGGAAATATCTACACCGCTATCTGTATAAACATGGAAATATCCACACAGCTATCTCTATAAACATGGAAATACCTACACCGCCATCTGTATAAACATGGAAATACCTAGAAAGTCATCTGTATAAACATGGAAATATCTACGCAGCCATCTGTATATACATGGAAATATCTACACAGACATCTGTATATACATGGAAATATCTACACCGCTATCTGAATAAACATGGAAATAACTACACCGCTATTTTTATAAACAAGGAAATATCTACACCGCCATCTGTTTAAACATGCTAATAACTAAAACGCTATCTGTATAAATGTGGAAATATTTGCACCGCTATCCCTATAAACATGGTACTATCAACACCGCGATCTGTATTAACATGGAAATATCTACACCATGATCTGCATAAACATGGAAATATCTACACCGCGATCTGTATAAACATGGAAATATCTACACAGTAATCTGTATAAACATGGAAATATCTTCACCACCATCTCTATAAACTTGGAAATATCTACACCCCTATCTGTATAAACATGGAAATATCCACACAGCTATCTCTATAAACATGGAAAAATCAACACCGCTATCTCCGTGAACATGGAAATATCTACACCAACATCTCCATAAGCATGAAAATATTTACACCATGATCAGTATAAACATGGAAATATCTACACCGCTATCTGTATAAACATGGAAATATCTCCAATGCTATCTCTATAAACATTGAAATATCTACACCGCCATCTCTATAAACATGGAAATACTTACAAAGTTATCTGTATAAACATGGAAATATCTACACCGCCATCTGTATAAACATGGAAATATCTACACAGCCATGTGTATATACATGGAAATATCTACACCGCTATCTATATAAATGTGGAAATAACTACAAGGCTATTTGTATAAACATGGAAGTATGTCCACTGCTATCTCTATAAACATCGAAATATCTACACTGCCATCTGTATAAACATGCAAATACTTACAAATTTATCTGTATAAACATGGAAATATCTACACCGCCATCTGTATAAACATGAAAATATCTACACAGCCATGTGTATATACATGGAAATGTCTACACCGCTATCAATATAAACATGGAAATAACTACACCGCTATCTGTATAAACATGGAAATATCTACACCGCCATCTACATAACCATAGAAATATCTGCGATGCCATCTGTATAAACATGGAAATATCTACACTGTCATCTGTGTATAGATGGAAATATCAACACCGCCATCTGTACAAACATGGAAATATCCTCACCGCTATCTGTACAAACATGGAAATATCTACACCGCGGTCTGTATAAACATGGAAATATCTACACCGCTATCTGTATAAACATGGAAATATTTACACCGATATCTGTATAAACATGGAAATTTCTACACCGTTATCTGTATAAATATGGAAATATCTACACCGCTATCTATTTAAACATGGAAATATCTACACCGCCATCTGTATAAACATGGAAATACCTATAAAGTCGTCTGTGTAAACATGGAAATATCTACACCACCATCTGTATAAACATGGAAATATCTACAATGACATCTGTATACACATGGAAATACCTACACGGCAATCTGTGTATAGATGGAAACATCAACACCGCCATCTGTACAAACATGGAAATATCTACACTGCTATCTCTATAAACATGGAAATATCTAACCTGCGTTCTGTATAAACATGGAAATATCTACACCGTTATCTGTATAAACATGGAAATATCTACACCACGATCTGTATAAACATGGAAATATTTACACCGCTATCTGTATAAACATGGAAATATCTGCACCGATATCTCTATAAACATGGAAATATCTACACTGCCATCTGTATAAACATGGAAATGCCTACACAGTCATGTGTAGGAACATGGAAATATCTACACTGCCATCTGTATAAACTTAGAAATATCTACACAGCCCTCTGTATAAATATGGAAATATCTGCATAGGCATCTGTATAAACATGGAAATAACTGCACAGCTATCTGTATAAACATGGAAATACCTACACCGCTGTCTCTATAAACATTGAAATATGTGCACCGCTATGTGTATAAACATGGAAATATCTCCACTGCTGTGTGTAGAAACGGAAATATCTCCACCGTTATCTGTATAAACATGGAAATATCTACAGCGCCATCTCTATAAACATTGAAATATCTACACTGCCATCTGTAAAGACATGGAAATATGTACACAGTCATCTGAATAAACATGGAAATATCTACACCACCATCTGTATAAACAGGGAAATAGCTACAATACCATCTGTATACACATGGAAATATCAACACTGACATCTGTATAAATATGGAAAGATCTACACCGCCATCTGTATAAACATGGAAATACCTACACTGCCTTCTGTAGAAAGATGGAAATATCTACACCGCTATCTCTATAAATATGGAAATATCTACACCGCCATCTCTATAAACATGAAAATATCTACACTGCCATGTCCATAAAGATGGAAGTATCTACTCTGCCATGTGTATTAACACGGAAATATCTACACCACCATCAGTGTAAACATGGAAATATCTTCACCGCTATCTGTATAAACATGGAAATAACTACACCGCCATCTGCATCTCCATGGAAATATGTACGCCGCCATCTGTATAAACATGAAAATATCTATACGGATATCTGTGTATAGATGGAAATATCAACATCGCCATTTGTACCAATATGGAAATATCTACACCGCTATCTCTATAAACATGGAAATATCTGCACTGCCATCTGTAAAAACATGGAAATACCTATACAGTCATCTGTATAAACATTGAAATATCTACAATGCCATCTGTATACACTTGGAAATATCTACACAGCCATCTGAATAAACATGTAAATATCTACACTGCTATCTCTATAAACATGGAAATATCTTCACAGCCATCTGTATAAACATGAAAATATCTACACTGCCATCTCCATAAAGATGGAAGTATCTACTACGCCATGTGTATAAACACGGAACTCTCTACACCACCATCTGTGTAAACATGGGAATATATAAATGTCTGCACCGCGAGCTGTATAAACATGGAAATATCTACATCGCTATCTGTAGAAACGTGGAAATACCAACACCGCTATCTCCATAAACATGGAAATATCCACAACGCCATCTATATAAACATGGAAATATCTACACCGCTATGTCTATAAACATGGAAATGTCTACACCGCTATCTCTATAAACATGGAAATATCCACAACGCCATCTATATAAACATGGAAATATCTACACCGCTATGTCTATAAACATGGAAATGTCTACACCGCTATCTCTATAAACATGGAAATATCTACACTGCTATCTGTATAAACATGGAAATATTTACTCCGCTATCTGTAAAAACATGGAAATATCTACACCGCGATCTGTATAAACATGGAAATATTTACACCGCAATCTGTATAAACATGGAAATACTTTCACCACGATCTATATAAACATGGAAATATCTACACCGCTATCTGTATAAACATGGTAATATCTACACAACCATCTATATAAACATGGAAATATCTACACCGCCATCTGTATAAGCATGGAAATATCTACAATGCCATCTGTAGAAAGATGGAAATATCTACACCGCAATCTGTGCAAACATGGAAATATCTACACCGATATCTGTAAAAACATGGAAATATCTACACCGCTATCTTTATAAACATGGAAATATCTACACCGCTATCTGTATAAACATGGAAATATCTACACCGCCATCTACATATCCATGGAAATATCTGCACCGCCATCTGTATAAACATGGAAATATCTACACGGTCATCTGTGTATAGATGGAAATATCAACACCGACATCTGTACAAACTTGGAACTATCTGCATCGCTACCTGTATAAACATGGAAATATCTACATCGCGGTCTGTATACACATGGAAATATCTACACCGTCATCTGTATAAACATGGAAATACCTACACCGCCATCTCCATAAACATGGAAATATCTACACCGTTATCTGTATAAACATGGAAATATTTACACCGCTATCAGTATAAACATGGAAATTTCTACACCGTTATCTGTATAATATAGAAATATCTACACCGCTATCTGTATAAACATGGAAATATCTACACCTCCATCTGTATAAACATGGAAATACCTATACAGTCATCTGTGTAAACATGGAAATATCTATACCACCATCTGTATAAACATGGAAATATCTACAATGCCATCTGTATACACATGGAAATACCTACACGGCAATCTGTGTATAGATGGAAACATCAACACCGCCATCTCTACAAACATGGAAATATCTACACTGCTATCTCTATAAACATGGAAATATCTACACTGCGGTCTGTATAAACATGGAAATATCTACACTGGTATCTGTATAAACATGGAAATATCTACACCATGATCTGTATAAACATGGAAATATATACATCGCTATCTGTATAAACATTGAAATATCTGCACCGCTATCTCTATAAACATGGAAATATCTACAAAGTCATCTGTATAAACATGGAAATAACTACATAGTCATGTGTAGGAACATTTAAACATCTACACTGCCATCTGTATAAACATAGAAATATCTACACAGCCCTCTGTATAAATATGGAAATAACTGCATAGGCATCTGTGTAAACATGAAAATAACTGCACCTCTATCTGTATAAACATGGAAATACCTACACCGCTGTCTCTATAAACATGGAAATATGTACATCGCTATGTGTATAAACATGGAAATACCTCCACTGCTCTCTGTATAAACATAGAAATATCTCCACCGTTATCAGTATAAACATGGAAATATCTACAGCGCCATCTCTATAAACATTGAAATATCTACACTGCCATCTGTAAAAACATGGAAATATATACAGAGTCATCTGAATAAACATGGAAATACCTACACCACCGTCTGTATAAAGATGGAAATACCTACAATACCATCTGTATACACATGGAAATATCTACTCAGACATCTGTATAAATATGGAAATATCTACACCACCATCTGTATAAATATTCAAATATCTACACAGCCATCTGTAGAAAGATGGAAATATCTACACCGCTATCTCTATAAACATGAAAATATCTACACTGCCAACTCCATAAAGATGGAAGTATCTACTCTGCCATCTGTATAAATACGGAACTATCTACACCACCATCTGTGTAAACATGGAAATATCTACACCGCTATCTGTAAAAACATGGAAATATCTACACCGCCATCTGCATGTCCATGGAAATATCTGCGCCGCCATCTGTATAAACATGGAAATATCTTCACGGCCATGTGTGTATAGATGGAAGTACTAACACCGCCATCTGTACAAACATGGAAATATCTACAACGCTATCTCTATAAACATGGAAAGAACTATACTGCCATCTGTAAAAACATGGAAATACATATACATTCATCTGTATAAACATGGAAATATCTACAATGCCATCTGTATACACATGGAAATATCTACACAGCCATCTGTATAAACATGTAAATATCTACACTGCTGTCTCTATAAGCATGGAAATATCTACAACGCCATCTCTATAAACATGAAAATATCTACACTGCCATCTCCATAAACATGGAACTAACACTCCGCCATCTGTATAATCATGGAAATATCTACACCGCCATCTGTGTGAATAAGGAAATATCTAAAATACCATCTATATAAAGATAGAAATATCTGCACCGCAAGCTGTATAAACATGGAAATATCTACATCGCTATCTGTATAAACGTGGAAATACCAACACTGTTATCGGTACAAACATGGAAATATCCACAATGCCATCTATAGAAACATGGTAATATCTACACCGCTATGTCTATAAACATAGAAATACCTACACCGCTATCTCTATATACATGGAAATATCTGCAACGATATCTGTATAAACATGGAAATATCAACACCGCTATCTGTATAAACACGGAAATATCTACACCGCGATCTGTATAAACACGGAAATATCTACACCGCGATCTGCATAGACATGGAAATAACTTCACCACGATCTGTATACACATGGAAATATCTACACTGCTATCTGTATAAACATGGTAATATCTACACCACCAACTATATAAACATGGAAATATCTACACCGCTATCTGTATAAACATGGAAATATCTACAAAGCCATCTGTAGAAAAATGGAAATATCTACACCGCAATCTGTGTAAACATGGAAATACCTACACCGATATCTGTAAAAACATGGAAATATCTACACCGCTATCTGTATAAACAAGGGAATATCTACACCGCGATCTTTATAAACATGGAAATATCTACACTGCGATCTGTATAAACATGGAAATATCTACAGCGCTATCTGTATAAACATGGAAATATCTACACAGCTAACTCTATAAACATGGAAATATCTACACTGCCATCTGTATATACATGAAATACCTACAAAGTCATCTGTATAAACATGGAAATATCTACACAGCCATCTGTATAAACATGGAAATATCTACACAGCCATCTGTATATACATGGGAATATCAACACCGCTATCTGTATAAACATGGAAATAACTATACCGCTATTTGTATAAACAAGCAAATATCTATACTGTGATCTGTATAAAATTGGAAATATTTACACCGCCATCTCTATAAACTTGGAAATATTTACACCCCTCTCTTTATAAACATGGAAATATCCACACCGCTATCTCTATAAACATGGAAAAATCAACACCGCTATCTCTATGAACATGGATATATCTACACCGCCATCTCTATAAACATGGAAATATCTACACCACGATCAGTATAAACATGGAAATATCTACACCGCTATCTGTATAAACATGGAAATATCTCCACTGGTATCTCTATAAACATCGAAATAACTTCACCGCCATCTGTATAAACATGGAAATACTTACAAAGTTATCTGTATAAACATGGAAATATCTACACCGCCATCTCTATAAACATGGAAATATCTACACAGCCATCTGTATATACACGGAAATATCTACACCGCTATCTGTATAAACATGGAAATAACTACACCGCTATTTGTATAAACAAGCAAATATCTACACCGTGATCTGTATAAACATGGAAATATCTACACCGCCATCTCTATAAACATGGAAATATCTACACCCCTCTCTGTATTAACATGGAAATATCCACACCGCTATCTCTTTAAACATGGAAAAATCAACACCGCTATCTCTATGAACATGGAAATATCTACACCGCCATCTCTATAAGCATGGAAATATCTACACCACGATCAGTATAAACATGGAAATATCTACAACGCTATCTGTATAAACATGGAAATATCTCCACTGCTATATCTATAAACACCGAAATATCTTCACCGCCATCTGTATAAACATGGAAATACTTACAAAGTTATCTGTATAAACACGGAAATATCTACACCGCCATCTGTATAAACATGGAAATATCTACACAGCCATCTGTATATACATGGAAATATCTACACCACTATCTATATAAACATGGAAATAACTACACCGCTATCTGCATAAACATGGAAATATCTACACCGCCATCTACATATCCATGGAAATATCTGCACCGCCATCTGTATAAACATGGAAATATCTACACGGTCATCTGTGTATAGATGGAAATATCAACACCGCCATCTGAACAAACATGGAAATATCTGCACCGCAATCTGTATAAACATGGAAATATCTACACCGCGGTCTGTATAAACATGGAAATATCTACAACGCTATCTGTATAAACATGGAAATATCTACACCGCTATCTCTATAAACATGGTAATATCTACACCGTGATCTGTATAAACATGGAAATATTTACACCGCTATCTGAATAAACATGGAAATTTCTACACCGTTATCTGTATAAATATGGAAATGTCTACACCGCTATCTCTATCAACATGGAAATATCTACACCGCCATCTGTATAAACATGGAAATACCTATACAGTCATCTGTGTAAACATGGAAATATCTACACCACCATCTGTAAAAACATGGAAATATCTACAATGCCATCTGTATACACATGGAAATATTTACACGGCAATCTGTGTATAGATGGAAAAATCAACACCGCCATCTGTACAAACATGAAAATATCTAAATTGCTATCTCTATAAACATGGAATTTTCTACACTGCGGTCTGTATAAACATGGAAATATCTACACCGGTATCTGTATAAACATGGAAATATCTACACCACGATCTGTATAAACATGGAAGTATATACACCGCTACCTGTATAAACATGGAAATATCTGCACCGCTATCTCTATAAACATGGAAATATCTACAAAGCCATTTGTATAAAGATGGAAATACCTACACAGTCATGTGTAGGAACATGGAAATATCTACACTGCCATCTGTATAAACATAGAAATATTTACACAGCCCTCTGTATAAATATGGAAATATCTGCATAGGCATCTGTATAAACATGGAAATACCTACACCGCTGTCTCTATAAACATTGAAATATGTACACTGCTATGTGTATAAACATAGAAATATCTCCACTGCTGTCTGTATAAACATGGAAATATCTCCACCGTTATCTGTTTAAACATGGAAATATCTGCACTGCCATCTGTAAAAACATGGAAATATCTATACAGTCATCTGTATAAACATGGAAATAACTACAATGCCATCTGTATACACATGGAAATATCTACACAGACATCTGTATAAATATGGAAATATCTACACGGCCATCTGTATAAACATGGAAATATCTAAACTGCCATCTGTAGAAAGATGGAAATATGGACACCGCTATGTCTATAAATATGGAAATATCTACACCGCCATCTCTACAAACATGAAAATATCTACACTGCCATCTCCATAAAGATGGAAGTATCTACTCCGCCATGTGTATAAACACGGAAATATCTACACCACCATCTGTGTAAACATGGAAATATGTACATCACTATCTGTATAAACATGGAAATATCTACACCACCATCTGCATGTCCATGGAAATATCTACGCCGCCATCTGAATAAACATGGAAATATCTACACGGCCATCTGTGTATAGATGGAAATATCAACACAGCCATCTGTACAAACATGGAAATATCTACATCGCTATCTCTATAAACATGGAAATATCTGCACTGCCATCTGTAAAAACATGGAAATACCTATACAGTCATCTGTATAAACATGGAAATAACTACAATGCCATCTGTATACACATGGAAATATCTACACAGCCATCTGTATAAACATGTAAATATCTACACTGCTATCTCTATAAACATGGAAATATCTACACTGCCATCTCCATAAACATGGAACTAACTACTTCGCCATCTGTATAAACATGGAAACATCTACACCGCCATTTGTGTGAATAAGGAAATATCTACAATGCCATCTGTATATAGATATAAATATCGGCACCACGAGCTGTATAAACATGGAAATATCTACATCGCTATCTGTATAAACGTGGAAATACCAACACCGCTATCGGTATAAACATGGAAATATCTACAACGCCATCTATATAAACATGGAAATATCTACACCGCTATGACTATAAACATGGAAACAACTACACCGCTATCTCTACAAACATGGACATATCTACACCGCTATTTTTATAAACATGGAAATATCTACACTGCTATCTGTATAAACATGGAAATATCTACTCCGCGATCTGTATAAACATGGAAATATCTTCACCACGATCTGTATAAACATGGAAATATCTACACCACTATCTGTATAAACATGGTAATATGTACACCACCATCTATATAAACATGGAAATATCTACACTGCCATCTGTATAAATTTGGAAATATCTACAATGCCATCTTTATAAACATGGAAATATCTACACAGCCATCTGTATAAACATGGAAATATCTACACAGCCATCTGTATATACATGGAAATATCTACACCGCTATCTGTATAAACATGGAAATATCTACAACGCTATTTGTATAAACAAGGAAATATCTACACCGTGATCTGTATTAACATGGAAATATCTACACCGCCATCTCTATAAACATGGAAATATCTACACCCTTATCTGTATAAACATGGAAATATCCACACCACTATCTCTATAAACATGGAAAAATCAACACAGCTATCTCTATGAACATGGAAATATCTACATCGCCATCTCTATAAACGTGGATATATCTACACCACGATCAGTATAAACATGGAAATATCTACACCGCTATCTGTATAAACATGGAAATATCTCCACTGCTATCTCTATAAACATCGAAATATCTACACCGCCATCTGTATAAACATGGAAATGCTTACAAAGTTATCTGTATAAACATGGAAATATCTACACCGCCATCTGTATAAACATGGAAATATCTACACAGCCATGTGTACATACATGGAAATATCTACACCGCTATCTATGTAAACATGGAAATAACTACACCGCTATCTGTATAAACATGGAAATATCTACACCGCCATCTACATATCCATGGAAATATCTGCGCCGCCATCTGTATAAACATGGAAATATCTACACGGTCATCTGTGTATAGATGGAAATATCAACACCGCCATCTGTAAAAACATGGAAATATCTGCACCGCTGTCTGTATAAACATGGAAATATCTACACCGTTAGCTGTATAAACATGGAAATATCTACACCGCTATCTCTATAAACATGGAAATATTTACACCGTGATCTGTATAAACATGGAAATATTTACACCGCTATCTGTATAAACATGGAAACTTCTACATCGTTATCTGTATAAATATGGAAATATCTCCACCGCTATCTCTATAAACTTGGAAATAAATGCACCGCCATCTGTATAAACATGGAAATAACTATACAGTCATCTGTGTAAACATGGAAATATCTACACCACCATGTGTATAAACATGAAAATATCTACAATGCCATCTGTATACACACGGAAATACCTACACGGCAATCTGTGTATAGATGCAAACATCAACACCGCCATGTGTAAAAACATGGAAATATCTACACTGCTATCTCTATAATCATGGAAATATCTACACGGCGGTCCATATAAACATGGAAATATCTACGCCAGTATCTGTATAAACATGGAAATATCTACACCACGATCTGTATAAACATGGAAATATATACACCGCTATCTGTATAAACATGGAAATATCTGCACCGCTATCTCTATAAACGTGGAAATATCTACAAAGCCATCTGTATAACCATGGAAATACCCACACAGTCATGTGTAGGAACATGGAAACATCTACACTGCCATCTGTATAAACATAAAAATATCTACATAGACCTCTGTATAAATATGGAAATATCTGCATAGGCATCTTTATAAACATGGAAATATCTCCACCGTTATCTGTATAAACATGGAAATATCTACAGCGCCATCTCTATAAACATTGAAATATCTACACTGCCATGTGTAAAAACATGGAAATATCTACACAGTCATCTGAATAAACATGGAAATATCTACACCACCATCTGTATAAACATGGAAATACCTACAATACAATCTGTATACACATGGAAATATCTACACAGACATCTGTATAAATATGGAAATATCTACAACGCCAGCTGTATAAACATGGAAATATCTACACTGCCATCTGTAGAAAGATGGAAATACCTACAACGCTATCTCTATAAATATGGAAATATCTACACCGCCATCTCTATAAACATGAAAATATCTACACTGCCATCTCCATAAAGATGGAAGTATCTACTCCGCCATGTGTATAAACACGGAAATATCTACACCACCATCTGTGTAAACATGGAAATATCTACACCGCTATCTGTATAAACATGGAAATATCTACACGGCCATCTGCATGTCCATGGAAATATCTATGCCGCCATCTGTATAAACATGGAAATATCTACACGGCCATCTGTGTATAGATGGAAATATCAACACCGCCATCTGTACAAACATGGAAATATCTACACCGCTATCTCTATAAACATGGAAACATCTGCACTGCCATCTGTAAAAACATGGAAATACCTATACAGTCATCTGTATAAACATGGAAATATCTACAATGCCATCTGTATACACATGGAAATATCTACACGGCCATCTGTATAAACATGTAAATATGTACACTGCTATCTCTATAAACATGGAAATATCTACACCGCCATCTCAATAAACATGAAAATATCTACACTGCCATCTCCATAAACATGGAACTAACTACTCCGCCATCTGTATAAACTTGGAAACATCTACACCGCCATCTGTGTGAATAAGGAAATATCTACAATGCCATCTGTATAAACTTATAAATATCTGCACCGCGAGCTGTATAAACATGGAAATATCTACATCGCTATCTGTATAAACATGGAAATACCAACACCGCTATCGGTACAAACATGGAAATATCTACAACGCCATCTATATAAACATGGAAATATCTACACCGCTATGTCTATAAACATGGAAATACCTACACCGCTATCTCTATAAACATGGAAATATCTACACCGCTATCTGTATAAACATGGAAATATCTGCACCGCTATCTGTATAAACATCGAAATATCTATACCGCGATCTGTATAAACATGGATATAACTACACCGCGATCTGTATAAACATGGAAATATCTTCACCACGATCTGTATAAACATGGAAATAACTACACCGCCATCTGTATAAACATGGTAATATCTACATCACCAACTATATAAACATGGAAATATCTACACCGCTATCTCTATAAATATGGAAATATCTACACCGCCATCTCTATAAACATGAAAATATCTACACTGCCATCTCCATGAAGATGGAAGTATCTACTCCGCCATGTGTATAAACACGGAAATATCTACACCACCATCTGGTAAACATGGAAATATCTACACCGCTATCTGTATAAACATGGTAATATCTACAGCACCATCTATATAAACATGGAAATATCTACACCGCCATCTGTATAATCATGGAAATATCTACAATGCCATCTGTAGAAAGATGGAAATATCTACACCGCAATCTGTGTAAACATGGAAATATCTACACCGATATCTGTAAAATCATGGAAATATCTACACCGCCGTCTGTACAAACATGGAAATACCTATACAGTCATCTGTGTAAACATGGAAATATCTACACCACCATCTGTATAAACATGGAAATATCTACAATGCCATTTGTATACACATGGAAATACCTAAATGGCAATCTGTGTATAGATGGAAACATCAACACCGCCATCTGTACAAACATGGAAATATCTACACTGCTATCTCTATAAACATGGAAATATCTACACCGCCAACTGTATAAACATGGTAATACTTACAAAGTTATCTGTATAAACATGGAAATATCTACACCGCCATCTGTATAAACATGGAAATATCTACACAGCCATGTGTACATACATGGAAATATATACACAGCTCTCTATATAAACATGGAAATAAGTACAGCGCTATCTGTATACACATGGAAATATCTGCACCGCTATCTCTATAAACATGGAAATACCTATACAGTCATCTGTATAAACATGGAAATATCTACAATGCCATCTGTATACACATGGAAATATCTACACAGCCATCTGTATAAACATGTAAATATCTACACTGCTATCTCTATAAACATGGAAATATCTACACCGCCATCTGTATAAACATGGAAATATCTACACCATGATCTGTATAAACATGGAAATATCTACACCGCTATCTGTATAACCAAGCAAATATCTACAGCGCTATCTGTATAGACATGGAAATATCTACACCGCCATCTGTATAAACATGGAAATATCTACACCGCTATCTGTATAAACATGGAAATATCTACACCGCTATCTGTATAAACATGGAAATATCTACACTGCCATCTGTATAAACATGGAAATAGCCACACCGTTATGTTTTATAAACATGGAAATATCTACACCACCATCTGAATAAACATGGAAATATCTACACCGCTATCTTTATAAACATGGAAATATCTACACCGCTACCTCTATAAACATGGATATGTCTAAACCGCTATCTGTATAAACATGGAAATATCTAGACCGCTATCTCTATAAACATGGAAATATCTACACCGCCATCTGTATAAACATGGAAATATGTACACAGTCATCTGTATAAACATGGAAAAAACTACACTGCTGTCTGTATAAACATGGAAATATATACACAGCTATCCGTATAAACATGGAAATATCTACACCGCTACTTTAAAAATATGGAAATATCCACACCGCTATCCCTATAAACATGGTAATGTCTACACAGCTATCTGTATAAGCATGGAATTATCTACAGGGCTATCTCTGTAAACATGGAAATATCAAAACCGCTCTCTGCATAAACACGGAAATATCTACACCGCTATCTGGATAAACATGGAAATATCTACATCGTTATCTGTACAAACATGGAAATATTTCCACCGCTATCTCTATGAACATGGAAATATCTCCATCCGCTATCTCAACAAAATTGGAAATATCTGCATCGCTATCTGTATAAACATGGAAATATCTACACTGCTATCTTTATAAACATGGATATTACTTCACTGCCATCTGAATAAACATGGTAATAGCCACACCGCTACCTGTATAAACATGGAAATACCTACACCACCATCTGAATAATCATACAAATATCTACACCACTATGTTTATAAATATGGAAATATTTCCACCGCTATCTCTGTAAACATGGAAATATCTACACCGCTACCTTTATAAACATGGACATGTCTACACCGCTGTCTCTATAAACATGGAAATATCTACACCGCTACCTGCACAAAATTCGAAATATCTACACCACCATCTCTAGAAACATGGAAATATCTCCACCGCTATCTGTATACACATGGAAATATCTCCACCACACTCTGTATAAACATGGAAATATCTACACCGCTATCTGTATGAACATGGAAATATCTACACCACTATCTGTATAAACATGGAAATATCTACACTTCTATCTGTATAAACGTGCAAATATCAACAGCGCTATCTGTATAAACATGAAAATATCTCCACCGCTATCTGTATAAACATAGAAATACCTACACCGCTATCTTTATAAACATGGAAATATCTACACCGCAATCTCTATAAACATGGAAATACCTACAACACTATCTGTGTAAACATGGAAATATCTACACAGCTGTCTGTGTAAACATGGAAATATGTACACCACAATCTGTGTGAGGATGGAAATATCCACACTGCAATCTGTGCAAATATGGAAACATCTACACCTCTATCTCTGTAAACATGGAAATATCTACACCACTATCTGTATAAACATGGAAATATCTACACCACTATCTGTATAAACATGGAAATATCTACTCCGCTATCTGTATAAATATGGAAATATCTACACCGCTATCTCTATAAACATGGAAATGTCTACACCGCGTTCCGTATAAACATGAAAATATCTACACTGCCCTCTGTATAAACATGGAAATAACTACACCGCTATCTCTATAAACATGGAAATATCTACTCTGCCATCTGTATATACATGGAAATAGCTACACAGTCATCTGTATAAACATGGAAACATCTACACCACTATCTGTATAAACGTGGAAATATCTACACTGCCATCTGTATAAACATGGAAATATCTACACAGCCATCTCTATAAACCTGGAAATATCTTCAATGCTACCTCTATTAACATGGAAAAAGCCACACCGCTGTCTTCATAAACATGGAAATATCTACACTGCCATCTGTATACACATGGAAATATCTACAAAGTCATCTGTATAAAGATGGAAATATCTACACCATTATTTGTGTAAACATGGATATATCTACACCGCTATCTGTATTAAGGTGGAAATATCTACACCGCAATCTGTGGAAATATGGAAATATCTACACTTCTATCTCTGTAAATATGGAAATATCTACTCCGCTATCTATATAAACATGGAAATATCTACACCGCTGTCTGTATAAACATGGAAATATCTACACCACGATCTGTATAAACATGGATATATCTACACCGCTATCTGTATAAACATGGAAATATCTACACCGCTATCTGTATAGATATGGAAATGTCTACACCGCTATCTGTATAAACATGGAAATAACTGCATGCCTATTTCTATAAATATGGAAATATCTACACCGCCTTCTGTATAAACATGGAAATACCTACACAGCCATCTCTATAAACATGGAAATATCTACATCGTTAACTGTACAAACATGGAAATATCTCCATCGCTAACGCTATGAACATGGAAATATCTCCACCGCTATCTCTATAAACTTGGAAATACCTTCACCGCTATCTTTATAAACATGGAAATATCTACTCCACTATCTTTATAAACTTGGATATATCTATACTGCCATCTGTATAAACATGGTAATAGCCACACCGCTATCTGTGTAAACATGAAAATATCTACACCACCATCTGAATAAACATACAAATACCTAAACCGCTATCTGTATAAATATGGAAATATCTACACCGATATCTCTGTAAACATGGAAATATCTACACCGCTACCTGTATAAACATGGACATATCTACACCGCTTTCTCTATAAACATGGAAATATCTACAACGCTACCTGCCTAAACTTGGAAATATCTACACCAACATCTCTAGAAACATGGAAATATCTCCACCGCTATCTGTATAAACATGGAAATATCTCCGCCACTCTCTCTACAAATATGGAAATATCTACAACGCTGTCTGTATAAACATGGAAATATCTACACCGCTATCTGTATAAACATGGAAATATCTACACCGCTATCTTTATAAACATGTAAATATCTACACCGCAATCTGTATAAACATGGAAATATCTACAACACTATCTGTGTAAACATGGAAATATGTACACAGCTGTCTGTTTAAACATGGAAATATGTACACCGCAATCTGTGTGAATATGGAAATATCTACGCCGCAATCTTTGCAAATATGGAAATATCTACACCTCTATCTCAGTAAACATGGAAATATCTACACCACTCTCTGTATAAACATGGAAATATCTACACCGCTATCTGTAGAAACATGGAAATACCTACACCACCATCTGTATAAACATGGAAATATCTACACAGTCATCTCTATAAACATGGAAATATCGACACCACCATCTGCTTAAACATGGAAATATCTGTACTGCCATCTGTATGCACATGGAAATATCTACACAGCCATGTGCATTGACATGGAAATATCCTCACCGCCATCTCTATAAACACGGAAATACCTACACCGCTATCTCTATAAACATGGAAATATCTACACCGCCATCTCTATATACGTGGAAATATCTACACCACCATCTCTATAAACATGGAAATATCTACACAGTCATCTCTATAAACATGGAAATATCGACACCACCATCTGCTTAAACATGGAAATATCTACACCATCATCTGTATAAACACGGAAGTATCTACACCGCTATATGTAAAAACATTGAATTATCTACACTGCCGTCTCTAAAAAGATGGAAATAACAACATTGCGAGTTGTATAAACATGGAAATATCTACAATGCTAGTTGTATAAACATGGAAATACCAAAACCACTATCTGTATAAACATGGAAATATCTACACCGCTATCTTTATAAATATGGAAATATCTCCACCGCTATCTGTATAAACATGGATATATCTACACTCCCATCTGTATAAGCATGGAAATATCTACACCGGCGTCTGTATAAACATGGAAATATCTACACCGCTATCTCTATAAACATGGAAATATCTACACCGCCATCTCTATAAACGTGTAAATATCTACATGGCCATCTCCATAAACATGAAACTATCTACAGCGCCATCTGTATAAACATGGAAACAACTTCTACGCTATCTGAATAAACATGGAAATATCTACACAACTATCTCTATAAACATGGAAATACCTGCACCTCTATCTCTATACACATGGAAATACCTAAACCGCTATCTCTATAAACATAGAAATATCTACAACGCCATCTCTGTAAGCATGGAAATATCTACACCGCCTTCTGAATGAACATGGAAATATCTACACCGCTGTCTGTATAAACATGGAAATTTCTACACCGCCATCTGTATAACATGGAAGTATCTAAACTGCCATCTGAGGAAAATGGAAATATCTACACAGTCATCTGTATAAACATGGAAATATGTACAACACCATCTCTGTAAACATGAAAATATTTACATCGCCATCTCTATAAACATGGAACAATCTACACCGCTATCTGTATAAACATGGAAATAACAACACAGCTATCTGTATAAACATGGAAATATCTAAACCGATATCTGTATAAACATGGAAATATCTACACTGCCATTTGTATAAACATGGAAATATCTAAACCGCCATCTGTATAAAGATGGAAATATCTTCACCGCCATCTGTATAAAGATGGAAATATCTAAACCGCAATCTGTATAAATCTGGAAATACCTACACCGCTATCTCTATACAAATGGATATATGTACACCGCTATCTGTATAAACATGGAAATAACTACAATGCCATCTGTATAAAGATGGAAATATCTACACCGCAAGCTGTATAAACATGGAAATATCTACAACGCTATTTGTGTAAACATGGAAATACCAACACCGCTATCTGTATAAACATGGAAATATCTACACTGCTATCTGTATAAACATGGAAATATCTACACAACTATCTCTGTAAACATGGAAATAACTACACCGTCATCTCTATACACATAGAAATATCTACACCGCTATCTATATAAACATAGAAATATCTACACCACCATCTCTATAAACATAGAAATATCTACACTGCCATCTGCATGAACATGGAAATATCTACACCACTATCTGTATAAACATGGAAATATCTTCACTGTCATCTGTATAAATATGGAAATATTAACACAACCGTCTGTGGAAAGATGGAAATATCTTCACCACGATCTGTATAAATATGAAAATATCTACAACGCTATCTGTGTAAAGATGGAAATATCTGCACCGCAATCTGTGCAAAGATGGAAATATCTACCCCGCTATCTCTGTAAACATGGAAATATCTACACCGCTATTTGTATAAATATGGAAATATCTACATCGCTATCTGTATAAACATGGATATATCTAAACCGTTATCTGTATAAACATGGAAATATATACACCACTATCTGTATAAATATGGAAATATCTACACCACCATTTGTGTAAACATACAAATACCTACACAGTCATCTGTATAGACTTGGAAATAGCTACACAGCCATCTGTATAAACATGGATGTATCTACACAGCTATCTCTATAAACAAGGAAATACCTACACCGATATCTCTATAAACATGGAAATATCTACACTGCAATCTCTACAAACATGGAAATATCTACACGGCCATGTATATAAACATAAATATATCTACACCGCCATCTCCATAAACATGGAACTATCTACACCGCCATAGCTATAAACATGGAAATATCTACACCGCTATCTGTATAAAGATGGAAATATCTACACCGCTATCTCTATAAACATGAAAACATCTACACCGCCATCTTCAGAAACATGGATGTATCTACACCGCCATCTGTAAAAACATGGAAATATCTACACCACTATCTGTATAAACATGGAAATAACTTCACTGCTATCTGTATAAACATGGAAATATATACACGGCCATCTGTATAAAGATGGAAATATCTACACCGCAAAATGTATAAATATGGAAATAACTACACTGCTATCTCTATATACATGGAAATATCTACACCGCTATCTGTATAAACATGGAAATATCTACACTGCCATCTGTATAAAGATGGAAATATCTACACCGTGAGCTGTATAAACATGGAAATATCTACACCGCTATCTGTATAAACATGGAAATACCAACACCGCTATCTGTATAAACATGGAAATATCTACACCGCTATCTCTGTAAACATGAAAATAATTACAGCACCATCTCTATAAACATGGACATATTTACACCGCTATCTCTATAAACATAGATATAACTACACCGACATCTCTATAAACATGGAAATATCTACACAGACATCTGTATAAACATGGAAATATCTACACCGCCATCTCTATAAACATGAAAATATCTACACCGCCATCTTCTGAAACATGGATGTATCTACACCGCCATCTGTATAAAGATGGAAATACCTACACCGCAATCTGTTTAAATATGGAAATACCTACACCACTACCTCTATAGACATGTAAATATCTACACCGCAATCTGTATAAACATAGAAATATCTACAATGCTATCTCTGTAAACATGGAAATATCTACACCACTATCTGTATAAAAATGGAAATATCTTCACTGCCATATCTATAAACATGAAAATATCTACACCGCCATCTTCAGAAACATGGATGTATCTACACCGCCATCTGTATAAACATGGAAATATCTACAACACTGTCTGTATAAACATGAAAATATCTTCACTGCCATCCGTATAAACATGAAAATATCTACACAGCCATCTGTATAAAGATGGAAATATCTACACCGCAATCTGTATAAATATGGAAATACCTACACCGCTATCTCTATACTCATGGAAATAACTTCACCGCTATCTGTTTAAACATGGAAATACCTACAATGCCATCTGTATAAAGATGGAAATATCTACACCGCGAGCTGTATAAACATGGAAATATCTACACCGCTATCTGTATAAACATGGAAATATCTCCACCGATATCTGTATAAACATGGAAATATCTACACCGCTATCTGTAAAAATATGGAAATACCTACACAGTCATCTGTAGAAACCTGGAAATATCTACACCGCCATCTGTATACACATGGAAATATCTCCACAGGTATCTGTATAATCATGGAAATATCTACACCGCTATCTGTATAAACATGGAAATATCTACAACGCTATTTGAATAGACATGGAAATATCTACACCGCAATCTGTACAAACATGGAAATATCTACACTGCTATCTGTATACACATGGAAATATCTACACCGCTATCTGTATAAACATGGAAATGTCTACACTGCCATCTGAATAAACATGGAAATAGCCACACCGCTACCTGTATAAATATGGAAATATCTACACCTCCATCTGAATGAACATGGAAATAGCCACACCGCTGTCTGTATAAATATGGAAATATCTACACCGCCATCTGAATAAACATGGAAATATCTACACGGCTATCTGTATAAATATGGAAATATCTACACCGCTACCTCTATAATCATGGAAATATCTACACTGCTATCTGTATAAACATGGATATATCTACACCGCTATTTCTATAAACATGGAAATATCTACACCGCTATCTGTGTAAACATGGAAATATGTACACAGTCATCGGTATAAACATGGAAATAACTACACCGCTATCTGTATAAACATGGAAACATCTACACCGCTATCTGTATAAACATGGAAATATCTACACCACTATCTGTATAAATATGGAAAAATCTACACCGCTATCTCAATAATATGGAAATGTCTACACCGCTATCTGTATAAACATGGTAATATCTACATGGCTATTTCTATAAACATGGAAATATCTACACTGCCATCTGTATAAACATGGAAATACCTACACAGTCATCTGTTTAAAGATAGAAATATTCACACCACTATCGGGATAAACACAGAAATATCTACACTGCCATCTGTATAAACATGGAAATATCTACACAGCCATCTCTATAAACATGGAAATATCTACATCGCTATCTGAATAAACATGGAAATAGCTAAACCGCTATCTGTATAAACCTGGAAATATCTACACCGCCATCTGTAAAAATATGGAAATATCTACACAGTCATCTGTAGAAACATGGAAATATCTACACCGCCATCTGTATACACATGGAAATATCTCCACCGCTATCTGTAAAAACATGGAAATACCGACACCGCTATCTGTATAACTATGGAAATATCTACACCGCTATCTCTATAAACATGGAAATAACTACACCGCTATGAGTATAAAAATGGAAATATCTACACCGTTATCTGTATAAACATGGAAATATCTAGACCGCTATCTGCATAAACATTCAAATATCTTCATTGCTATCTGTAAAAACATGGAAATGTCTCCTCCGCTATATCTATAAACATGGAAATATCTACACTGCTATCTGTATAAACATGGAAATATCTACACCGCTATCTGTATAAACATGGAAATATCTACAGCGCTATGTATGTAAACATGGAAATATCTCCTCCGCTATCTGCATAAACATGGAAATATCTACACCGCTATCTTTATAAACATGGAAATATCTACACTGCAATCTCTATAAACAAGGAAACATCTACAATAGTATCTATTTAAACATGGGAATATCTTCACAGCTGTCGGTGTAAATATGGAAATATGTACACCGCCATCTGTGTGAATATGGAAATATCTACACCTCTGTCTCTGTAAACATGGAAATATCTACACCACTATCTGTATAAACATGGAAATATCTACACCGCTATCTGTATAAACATGGAAATATCTACACCACAATCTGTATAAACATGGATATATCTACACCGCTATCTGTATAAACATGTTAATATCTACACTGCTATCTGTATAAACATGGAAATATCTACTCCGCTATCTGCATAAATATGGAAATTTCTACACCGCTATCTCTATAAACATGGAAATGTCAACACGGCTATCTGTATAAACATGGAAATATCTACATGGCTATCCCTAAAAACATGGAAATATCTTCACCACTTTCTGTATAAACATGGAAATACCTACACTGCCATCTGTATAAACATGGAAATAACTAAACGGCTATCTCTATAAACATTGAAATATCAACACTGACTTCTGGATATACATGGAAAAACCTACACAGTCATCTGTGTAAACATGGAAATATCTACATAGCCATCTCTATAAACATGGAAATACCTACACCGCTATTTCTATAAACATGAAAATAGCCACACCGCAATCTGTATATACATGGAAATATCTACACTGCCATCTGTATACACCTGGAAATATCTACACTGCCATCTGTATACACATGGAAATATCTACACAGTCATCGGTATAAACATTGAAATATCTCCACCGCTATGTGTCTAATCATGGAAATATCTCCACCGCTATCTGTATAAACATGGAAATATCTACACCGCTATCTGTATAAACATGGAAATGTCTACACCGCTATCTGTATAAACATAGATAAATCTACTCCGCTATCTGTATAAACAGCGAAATATTTACATCGCTCTCTGTATAAACATGGAAATATTTCCACCACAATCTGTGTAAACACAGAAATGTCTACACCGCTATCTTTATAAACATGGAAATATCTACACCGCAATCTGTATAAACATGGATATACCTACACCGCTATCTGTATAAACCTGGAAATATTTACACCGCTATCTTTATAAACATGGAAATATCTACACCGCTATCTGTATAAACATGGAAATATATACACCACTATCTGTATAAACGTGGAAATATGTACACTGCAATCTGTCAAATATGGAAATATCTACACATCTATCTCTGTAAATATGGAAATATCTACACCGCTATCTGTATAAACATGGAAATATCTACACCGCTATCTGTATAAACCTGGAAATATATACACCACGATCTGTATAAACATGGATATATCTTCACCGCTATCTGTATAAACATAGAAACATCTACACCGCAATCTGTATAAACATGGATATATCTACACCGCTATCTGTGTAAACCTGGAAATATTTACACCGCTATCTTTATAAACATGGAAATATATACACCACTATCTGTATAAACGTGGAAATATGTACACTGCAATCTGTGCAAATATGGAAATATCTACACCTCTATCTCTGTAAATATGGAAATATCTACACCGCTATCTGTATAAACATGGAAATATCTACACCGCTATCTGTATAAACCTGGAAATATATACACCACAATCTCTATAAACATGGATATATCTTCACCGCTATCTGTATAAACATAGAAACATCTACACTGCTATCTGTATAAACATGGAAATATCTACACCGCTATCTCTATAAACATGGAAATGTCTACACCGCTGTCTGTTTAAACATGGAAATATCTTCATGGCTATCTCTCTAAACATGGAAATATCTACACCGCCATATGTATAAACATGGAAATACCTACACAGTCATCTGTATAAACATGGAAATATCTACCCCACTATCTGTATAAACATGGAAATATCTACACTGCAAAATGTATAAACATGGAAATAACTACACAGCCATCTCTATAAACATGGAAATATCTACATCGCTATCTGTATAAACATGGAAATATCCACACCGCAATCTGCGGAACATGGAAATATTTACACCGCCATCTGTAAAAAACATGGAAATATCTACACAGTCATCTGTATAAACATGGAAATATCTACACCCCCATCTGTAAAAACATGGAAATATTTACACCGCTGTCTCTACAAACATGGAAATACCTGCACCGCTATCTGTATAAACACGGAAATATCGACACTGCTATCTGTATAAACTTGGAAATATCTACACTGCCATCTCTATAAACATGAAAATATTTCCACCGCTATCTGTATAAACTTGAAAATATGTCCACCGCTATCTGTATAAACATGGAAATATGTCCACCGCTATCTGTATAAACATGGAAATATTTACACCGCTATCTGTATAAACATGGAAATATCTACACCGCCGTCTGTATAAACATGGAAATATGTACACAGTCATCTGTATAAACATGGAAATAACTACACCGCTATGTGTATAAAAATGGAAATATCTACACCGTTATCTGTATAAACATGGAAATATCTATTCCGCTATCTGTATAAACATTCAAATATCTACATTGCTATCTGTAAAAACATGGAAATAGCTCCTCCGCTATCTCTATAAACATGGAAATATCTACACTGCTATCTGTATAAACATGGAAATATCTACACCGCTATGTGTATAAACAAGCAAATATCTACAGCGCTATCTATATAAACATGGAAATATCTCCACCGCTATCTGCATAAACATGGAAATATCTACACCGCTATCTTTATAAACATGGAAATATCTACACTGCAATCTCTATAAACATGGAAACATCTACAACAGTATCTGTGTAAACATGGGAATATCTTCACAGCTGTCGGTGTAAATATGGGAATATGTACACCGCAATCTGTTTGAATATGGAAATATCTACACCTCGGTCTCTGTAAACATGGAAATATCTACACCACTATCTGTATAAACATGGAAATATCTACACCGCTATCTGTATAAACATGGAAATATCTACACCACAATCTGTATAAACATGGATATATCTACACCGCTATCTGTATAAACATGTTAATATCTATAATGCTATCTGTATAAACATGGAAATATCTACTCCGCTATCTGCATAAATATGGAAATATCAACACCGATATCTCTATAAACATGGAAATGTCAACACCGCAATCTCTATAAACATGGAAATATCTACATGGCTATCCCTAAAAACATGGAAATATCTTCACCGCCTTCTGTATAAACATGGAAATATCTACACTGCCATCTGTATAAACATGGAAATAACTAAACCGCTATCTCTATAAACATTGAAATATCAACACTGCCTTCTGGATATACATGGAAAAACCTACACAGTCATCTGTGTAAACATGGAAATATCTACACAGTCATCTGTATAAACATTGAAATATCTCCACCGCTATCTGTCTAATCATGGAAATATCTCCACCGCTATCTCTATAAACATGGAAATATCTACACCACTCTCTGTATAAAAGTGGAAATATGTACACTGCAATCTGTGCAAATATGGAAATACCTACACCTCTATCTCTGTAAACATGGAAACATCTACACCGCTATCTGTATAAACATGGAAATATCTCCACCGCTATCTGTATAAACATGGAAATAACTACACCGCTATCTGTAAAAATATGGAAATATCTACACAGTCATCTGTAGAAACATGGAAATATCTACACCGCCATCTGTATACACATGGAAATATCTCCACAGGTATCTGTATAATCATGGAAATATCTACACCGCTATCTGTATAAACATGGAAATATCTACAACGCTATTTGAATAGACATGGAAATATCTACACCGCAATCTGTACAAACATGGAAATATCTACACTGCTATCTGTATACACATGGAAATATCTACACCGCTATCTGTATAAACATGGAAATGTCTACACTGCCATCTGTATAAACATGGAAATAGCCACACCGCTATCTGTATAAATATGGAAATATCTACACCGCCATCTGAATGAACATGGAAATAGCCACACCGCTATCTGTATAAATATGGAAATATCTACACCGCCATCTGAATAAACATGGAAATATCTACACGGCTATCTGTATAAATATGGAAATATCTACACCGCTACCTCTATAATCATGGAAATATCTACACTGCTATCTGTATAAACATGGATATATCTACACCGCTATCTCTATAAACATGGAAATATCTACACCGCTATCTGTGTAAACATGGAAATATGTACACAGTCATCGGTATAAACATGGAAATAACTACACCGCTATCTGTATAAACATGGAAACATCTACACCGCTATCTGTATAAACATGGAAATATCTACACCACTATCTGTATAAATATGGAAAAATCTACACCGCTATCTCAATAATATGGAAATGTCTACACCGCTATCTGTATAAAGATGGTAATATCTACATGGCTATTTCTATAAACATGGAAATATCTACACTGCCATCTGTATAAACATGGAAATACCTACACAGTCATCTGTTTAAAGATAGAAATATTCACACCACTATCGGTATAAACACAGAAATATCTACACTGCCATCTGTATAAACATGGAAATATCTACACAGCCATCTCTATAAACATGGAAATATCTACATCGCTATCTGAATAAACATGGAAATAGCTAAACCGCTATCTGTATAAACCTGGAAATATCTACACCGCCATCTGTAAAAATATGGAAATATCTACACAGTCATCTGTAGAAACATGGAAATATCTACACCGCCATCTGTATACACATGGAAATATCTCCACCGCTATCTGTAAAAACATGGAAATACCTACACCGCTATCTGTATAACTATGGAAATATCTACACCGCTATCTCTATAAACATGGAAATAACTACACCGCTATGTGTATAAAAATGGAAATATCTACACCGTTATCTGTATAAACATGGAAATATCTAGACCGCTATCTGCATAAACATTCAAATATCTACATTGCTATCTGTAAAAACATGGAAATGTCTCCTCCGCTATATCTATAAACATGGAAATATCTACACTGCTATCTGTATAAACATGGAAATATCTACACCGCTATCTGTATAAACATGGAAATATCTACAGCGCTATGTATGTAAACATGGAAATATCTCCTCCGCTATCTGCATAAACATGGAAATATCTACACCGCTATCTTTATAAACATGGAAATATCTACACTGCAATCTCTATAAACAAGGAAACATCTACAATAGTATCTATGTAAACATGGGAATATCTTCACAGCTGTCGGTGTAAATATGGAAATATGTACACCGCCATCTGTGTGAATATGGAAATATCTACACCTCTGTCTCTGTAAACATGGAAATATCTACACCACTATCTGTATAAACATGGAAATATCTACACCGCTATCTGTATAAACATGGAAATATCTACACCACAATCTGTATAAACATGGATATATCTACACCGCTATCTGTATAAACATGTTAATATCTACACTGCTATCTGTATAAACATGGAAATATCTACTCCGCTATCTGCATAAATATGGAAATTTCTACACCGCTATCTCTATAAACATGGAAATGTCAACACGGCTATCTGTATAAACATGGAAATATCTACATGGCTATCCCTAAAAACATGGAAATATCTTCACCACTTTCTGTATAAACATGGAAATACCTACACTGCCATCTGTATAAACATGGAAATAACTAAACGGCTATCTCTATAAACATTGAAATATCAACACTGACTTCTGGATATACATGGAAAAACCTACACAGTCATCTGTGTAAACATGGAAATATCTACATAGCCATCTCTATAAACATGGAAATACCTACACCGCTATTTCTATAAACATGAAAATAGCCACACCGCAATCTGTATATACATGGAAATATCTACACTGCCATCTGTATACACCTGGAAATATCTACACTGCCATCTGTATACACATGGAAATATCTACACAGTCATCGGTATAAACATTGAAATATCTCCACCGCTATGTGTCTAATCATGGAAATATCTCCACCGCTATCTGTATAAACATGGAAATATCTACACCGCTATCTGTATAAACATGGAAATGTCTACACCGCTATCTGTATAAACATAGATAAATCTACTCCGCTATCTGTATAAACAGCGAAATATTTACATCGCTCTCTGTATAAACATGGAAATATTTCCAACACAATCTGTGTAAACACAGAAATGTCTACACCGCTATCTTTATAAACATGGAAATATCTACACCGCAATCTGTATAAACATGGATATATCTACACCGCTATCTGTATAAACCTGGAAATATTTACACCGCTATCTTTATAAACATGGAAATATCTACACCGCTATCTGTATAAACATGGAAATATATACACCACTATCTGTATAAACGTGGAAATATGTACACTGCAATCTGTGCAAATATGGAAATATCTACACCTCTATCTCTGTAAATATGGAAATATCTACACCGCTATCTGTATAAACATGGAAATATCTACACCGCTATCTGTATAAACATGGAAATATATACACCACGATCTGTATAAACATGGATATATCTTCACCGCTATCTGTATAAACATAGAAACATCTACACCGCAATCTGTATAAACATGGATATATCTACACCGCTATCTGTATAAACCTGGAAATATTTACACCGCTATCTTTATAAACATGGAAATATCTACACCGCTATCTGTATAAACATGGAAATATATACACCACTATCTGTATAAACGTGGAAATATGTACACTGCAATCTGTGCAAATATGGAAATATCTACACCTCTATCTCTGTAAATATGGAAATATCTACACCGCTATCTGTATAAACATGGAAATATCTACACCGCTATCGGTATAAACCTGGAAATATATACACCACGATCTGTATAAACATGGATATATCTTCACCGCTATCTGTATAAACATAGAAACATCTACACCGCTATCTGTATAAACATGGAAATATCTACACCGCTATCTCTATAAACATGGAAATGTCTACACCGCTGTCTGTTTAAACATGGAAATATCTTCATGGCTCTCTCTCTAAACATGGAAATATCTACACCACCATATGTATAAACATGGAAATACCTACACAGTCATCTGTATAAACATGGAAATATCTACCCCACTATCTGTATAAACATGGAAATATCTACACTGCAAAATGTATAAACATGGAAATAACTACACAGCCATCTCTATAAACATGGAAATATCTACATCGCTATCTGTATAAACATGGAAATATCCACACCGCAATCTGCGGAACATGGAAATATTTACACCGCCATCTGTAAAAAACATGGAAATATCTACACAGTCATCTGTATAAACATGGAAATATCTACACCCCCATCTGTAAAAACATGGAAATATTTACACCGCTGTCTCTACAAACATGGAAATACCTGCACCGCTATCTGTATAAACACGGAAATATCGACACCGCTATCTGTATAAACTTGGAAATATCTACACTGCCATCTCTATAAACATGAAAATATTTCCACCGCTATCTGTATAAACTTGAAAATATGTCCACCGCTATCTGTATAAACATGGAAATATGTCCACCGCTATCTGTATAAACATGGAAATATTTACACCGCTATCTGTATAAACATGGAAATATCTACACCGCCATCTTTATAAACATGGAAATATGTACACAGTCATCTGTATAAACATGGAAATAACTACACCGCTATGTGTATAAAAATTGAAATATCTACACCGTTATCTGTATAAACATGGAAATATCTATTCCGCTATCTGTATAAACATTCAAATATCTACATTGCTATCTGTAAAAACATGGAAATAGCTCCTCCGCTATCTCTATAAACATGGAAATATCTACACTGCTATCTGTATAAACATGGAAATATCTACACCGCTATGTGTATAAACAAGCAAATATCTACAGCGCTATCTATATAAACATGGAAATATCTCCACCGCTATCTGCATAAAGATGGAAATATCTACACCGCTATCTTTATAAACATGGAAATATCTACACTGCAATCTCTATAAACATGGAAACATCTACAACAGTATCTGTGTAAACATGGGAATATCTTCACAGCTGACGGTGTAAATATGGGAATATGTACACCGCAATCTGTTTGAATATGGAAATATCTACACCTCGGTCTCTGTAAACATGGAAATATCTACACCACTATCTGTATAAACATGGAAATATCTACACCGCTATCTGTATAAACATGGAAATATCTACACCACAATCTGTATAAACATGGATATATCTACACCGCTATCTGTATAAACATTTTAATATCTATAATGCTATCTGTATAAACATGGAAATATCTACTCCGCTATCTGCATAAATATGGAAATATCAACACCGATATCTCTATAAACATGGAAATGTCAACACCGCAATCTCTATAAACATGGAAATATCTACATGGCTATCCCTAAAAACATGGAAATATCTTCACCGCCTTCTGTATAAACATGGAAATATCTACACTGCCATCTGTATAAACATGGAAATAACTAAACCGCTATCTCTATAAACATTGAAATATCAACACTGCCTTCTGGATATACATGGAAAAACCTACACAGTCATCTGTGTAAACATGGAAATATCTACACAGTCATCTGTATAAACATTGAAATATCTCCACCGCTATCTGTCTAATCATGGAAATATCTCCACCGCTATCTCTATAAACATGGAAATATCTACACCACTCTCTGTATAAACGTGGAAATATGTACACTGCAATCTGTGCAAATATGGAAACACCTACACCTCTATCTCTGTAAACATGGAAACATCTACACCGCTATCTGTATAAACATGGAAATATCTCCACCGCTATCTGTATAAACATGGAAATATCTACACCGCTATCTGTAAAAATATGGAAATATCTACACAGTCATCTGTAGAAACATGGAAATATCTACACCGCCATCTGTATACACATGGAAATATCTCCACAGGTATCTGTATAATCATGGAAATATCTACACCGCTATCTGTATAAACATGGAAATATCTACACCGCTATCGGTATAAACCTGGAAATATATACACCACGATCTGTATAAACATGGATATATCTTCACCGCTATCTGTATAAACATAGAAACATCTACACCGCTATCTGTATAAACATGGAAATATCTACACCGCTATCTCTATAAACATGGAAATGTCTACACCGCTGTCTGTTTAAACATGGAAATATCTTCATGGCTCTCTCTCTAAACATGGAAATATCTACACCGCCATATGTATAAACATGGAAATACCTACACAGTCATCTGTATAAACATGGAAATATCTACCCCACTATCTGTATAAACATGGAAATATCTACACTGCAAAATGTATAAACATGGAAATAACTACACAGCCATCTCTATAAACATGGAAATATCTACATCGCTATCTGTATAAACATGGAAATATCCACACCGCAATCTGCAGAACATGGAAATATTTACACCGCCATCTGTAAAAAACATGGAAATATCTACACAGTCATCTGTATAAACATGGAAATATCTACACCCCCATCTGTAAAAACATGGAAATATTTACACCGCTGTCTCTACAAACATGGAAATACCTGCACCGCTATCTGTATAAACACGGAAATATCGACACCGCTATCTGTATAAACTTGGAAATATCTACACTGCCATCTCTATAAACATGAAAATATTTCCACCGCTATCTGTATAAACTTGAAAATATGTCCACCGCTATCTGTATAAACATGGAAATATGTCCACCGCTATCTGTATAAACATGGAAATATCTACCCCACTATCTGTATAAACATGGAAATATCTACACTGCAAAATGTATAAACATGGAAATAACTACACAGCCATCTCTATAAACATGGAAATATCTACATCGCTATCTGTATAAACATGGAAATATCCACACCGCAATCTGCGGAACATGGAAATATTTACACCGCCATCTGTAAAAAACATGGAAATATCTACACAGTCATCTGTATAAACATGGAAATATCTACACCCCCATCTGTAAAAACATGGAAATATTTACACCGCTGTCTCTACAAACATGGAAATACCTGCACCGCTATCTGTATAAACACGGAAATATCGACACCGCTATCTGTATAAACTTGGAAATATCTACACTGCCATCTCTATAAACATGAAAATATTTCCACCGCTATCTGTATAAACTTGAAAATATGTCCACCGCTATCTGTATAAACATGGAAATATGTCCACCGCTATCTGTATAAACATGGAAATATTTACACCGCTATCTGTATAAACATGGAAATATCTACACCGCCATCTGTATAAACATGGAAATATGTACACAGTCATCTGTATAAACATGGAAATAACTACACCGCTATGTGTATAAAAATGGAAATATCTACACCGTTATCTGTATAAACATGGAAATATCTATTCCGCTATCTGTATAAACATTCAAATATCTACATTGCTATCTGTAAAAACATGGAAATAGCTCCTCCGCTATCTCTATAAACATGGAAATATCTACACTGCTATCTGTATAAACATGGAAATATCTACACCGCTATGTGTATAAACAAGCAAATATCTACAGCGCTATCTATATAAACATGGAAATATCTCCACCGCTATCTGCATAAACATGGAAATATCTACACCGCTATCTTTATAAACATGGAAATATCTACACTGCAATCTCTATAAACATGGAAACATCTACAACAGTATCTGTGTAAACATGGGAATATCTTCACAGCTGTCGGTGTAAATATGGGAATATGTACACCGCAATCTGTTTGAATATGGAAATATCTACACCTCGGTCTCTGTAAACATGGAAATATCTACACCACTATCTGTATAAACATGGAAATATCTACACCGCTATCTGTATAAACATGGAAATATCTACACCACAATCTGTATAAACATGGATATATCTACACCGCTATCTGTATAAACATGTTAATATCTATAATGCTATCTGTATAAACATGGAAATATCTACTCCGCTATCTGCATAAATATGGAAATATCAACACCGATATCTCTATAAACATGGAAATGTCAACACCGCAATCTCTATAAACATGGAAATATCTACATGGCTATCCCTAAAAACATGGAAATATCTTCACCGCCTTCTGTATAAACATGGAAATATCTACACTGCCATCTGTATAAACATGGAAATAACTAAACCGCTATCTCTATAAACATTGAAATATCAACACTGCCTTCTGGATATACATGGAAAAACCTACACAGTCATCTGTGTAAACATGGAAATATCTACACAGTCATCTGTATAAACATTGAAATATCTCCACCGCTATCTGTCTAATCATGGAAATATCTCCACCGCTATCTCTATAAACATGGAAATATCTACACCACTCTCTGTATAAACGTGGAAATATGTACACTGCAATCTGTGCAAATATGGAAACACCTACACCTCTATCTCTGTAAACATGGAAACATCTACACCGCTATCTGTATAAACATGGAAATATCTCCACCGCTATCTGTATAAACATGGAAATATCTACACCGCTATCTGTAAAAATATGGAAATATCTACACAGTCATCTGTAGAAACATGGAAATATCTACACCGCCATCTGTATACACATGGAAATATCTCCACAGGTATCTGTATAATCATGGAAATATCTACACCGCTATCTGTATAAACATGGAAATATCTACACCGCTATCGGTATAAACCTGGAAATATATACACCACGATCTGTATAAACATGGATATATCTTCACCGCTATCTGTATAAACATAGAAACATCTACACCGCTATCTGTATAAACATGGAAATATCTACACCGCTATCTCTATAAACATGGAAATGTCTACACCGCTGTCTGTTTAAACATGGAAATATCTTCATGGCTCTCTCTCTAAACATGGAAATATCTACACCGCCATATGTATAAACATGGAAATACCTACACAGTCATCTGTATAAACATGGAAATATCTACCCCACTATCTGTATAAACATGGAAATATCTACACTGCAAAATGTATAAACATGGAAATAACTACACAGCCATCTCTATAAACATGGAAATATCTACATCGCTATCTGTATAAACATGGAAATATCCACACCGCAATCTGCGGAACATGGAAATATTTACACCGCCATCTGTAAAAAACATGGAAATATCTACACAGTCATCTGTATAAACATGGAAATATCTACACCCCCATCTGTAAAAACATGGAAATATTTACACCGCTGTCTCTACAAACATGGAAATACCTGCACCGCTATCTGTATAAACACGGAAATATCGACACCGCTATCTGTATAAACTTGGAAATATCTACACTGCCATCTCTATAAACATGAAAATATTTCCACCGCTATCTGTATAAACTTGAAAATATGTCCACCGCTATCTGTATAAACATGGAAATATGTCCACCGCTATCTGTATAAACATGGAAATATCTACCCCGCTATCTGTATAAACATGGAAATATCTACACTGCAAAATGTATAAACATGGAAATAACTACACAGCCATCTCTATAAACATGGAAATATCTACATCGCTATCTGTATAAACATGGAAATATCCACACCGCAATCTGCGGAACATGGAAATATTTACACCGCCATCTGTAAAAAACATGGAAATATCTACACAGTCATCTGTATAAACATGGAAATATCTACACCCCCATCTGTAAAAACATGGAAATATTTACACCGCTGTCTCTACAAACATGGAAATACCTGCACCGCTATCTGTATAAACACGGAAATATCGACACCGCTATCTGTATAAACTTGGAAATATCTACACTGCCATCTCTATAAACATGAAAATATTTCCACCGCTATCTGTATAAACTTGAAAATATGTCCACCGCTATCTGTATAAACATGGAAATATGTCCACCGCTATCTGTATAAACATGGAAATATTTACACCGCTATCTGTATAAACATGGAAATATCTACACCGCCATCTGTATAAACATGGAAATATGTACACAGTCATCTGTATAAACATGGAAATAACTACACCGCTATGTGTATAAAAATGGAAATATCTACACCGTTATCTGTATAAACATGGAAATATCTATTCCGCTATCTGTATAAACATTCAAATATCTACATTGCTATCTGTAAAAACATGGAAATAGCTCCTCCGCTATCTCTATAAACATGGAAATATCTACACTGCTATCTGTATAAACATGGAAATATCTACACCGCTATGTGTATAAACAAGCAAATATCTACAGCGCTATCTATATAAACATGGAAATATCTCCACCGCTATCTGCATAAACATGGAAATATCTACACCGCTATCTTTATAAACATGGAAATATCTACACTGCAATCTCTATAAACATGGAAACATCTACAACAGTATCTGTGTAAACATGGGAATATCTTCACAGCTGTCGGTGTAAATATGGGAATATGTACACCGCAATCTGTTTGAATATGGAAATATCTACACCTCGGTCTCTGTAAACATGGAAATATCTACACCACTATCTGTATAAACATGGAAATATCTACACCGCTATCTGTATAAACATGGAAATATCTACACCACAATCTGTATAAACATGGATATATCTACACCGCTATCTGTATAAACATGTTAATATCTATAATGCTATCTGTATAAACATGGAAATATCTACTCCGCTATCTGCATAAATATGGAAATATCAACACCGATATCTCTATAAACATGGAAATGTCAACACCGCAATCTCTATAAACATGGAAATATCTACATGGCTATCCCTAAAAACATGGAAATATCTTCACCGCCTTCTGTATAAACATGGAAATATCTACACTGCCATCTGTATAAACATGGAAATAACTAAACCGCTATCTCTATAAACATTGAAATATCAACACTGCCTTCTGGATATACATGGAAAAACCTACACAGTCATCTGTGTAAACATGGAAATATCTACACAGTCATCTGTATAAACATTGAAATATCTCCACCGCTATCTGTCTAATCATGGAAATATCTCCACCGCTATCTCTATAAACATGGAAATATCTACACCACTCTCTGTATAAACGTGGAAATATGTACACTGCAATCTGTGCAAATATGGAAACACCTACACCTCTATCTCTGTAAACATGGAAACATCTACACCGCTATCTGTATAAACATGGAAATATCTCCACCGCTATCTGTATAAACATGGAAATATCTACACCGCTATCTGTAAAAATATGGAAATATCTACACAGTCATCTGTAGAAACATGGAAATATCTACACCGCCATCTGTATACACATGGAAATATCTCCACAGGTATCTGTATAATCATGGAAATATCTACACCGCTATCTGTATAAACATGGAAATATCTACACCGCTATCGGTATAAACCTGGAAATATATACACCACGATCTGTATAAACATGGATATATCTTCACCGCTATCTGTATAAACATAGAAACATCTACACCGCTATCTGTATAAACATGGAAATATCTACACCGCTATCTCTATAAACATGGAAATGTCTACACCGCTGTCTGTTTAAACATGGAAATATCTTCATGGCTCTCTCTCTAAACATGGAAATATCTACACCGCCATATGTATAAACATGGAAATACCTACACAGTCATCTGTATAAACATGGAAATATCTACCCCACTATCTGTATAAACATGGAAATATCTACACTGCAAAATGTATAAACATGGAAATAACTACACAGCCATCTCTATAAACATGGAAATATCTACATCGCTATCTGTATAAACATGGAAATATCCACACCGCAATCTGCGGAACATGGAAATATTTACACCGCCATCTGTAAAAAACATGGAAATATCTACACAGTCATCTGTATAAACATGGAAATATCTACACCCCCATCTGTAAAAACATGGAAATATTTACACCGCTGTCTCTACAAACATGGAAATACCTGCACCGCTATCTGTATAAACACGGAAATATCGACACCGCTATCTGTATAAACTTGGAAATATCTACACTGCCATCTCTATAAACATGAAAATATTTCCACCGCTATCTGTATAAACTTGAAAATATGTCCACCGCTATCTGTATAAACATGGAAATATGTCCACCGCTATCTGTATAAACATGGAAATATCTACCCCACTATCTGTATAAACATGGAAATATCTACACTGCAAAATGTATAAACATGGAAATAACTACACAGCCATCTCTATAAACATGGAAATATCTACATCGCTATCTGTATAAACATGGAAATATCCACACCGCAATCTGCGGAACATGGAAATATTTACACCGCCATCTGTAAAAAACATGGAAATATCTACACAGTCATCTGTATAAACATGGAAATATCTACACCCCCATCTGTAAAAACATGGAAATATTTACACCGCTGTCTCTACAAACATGGAAATACCTGCACCGCTATCTGTATAAACACGGAAATATCGACACCGCTATCTGTATAAACTTGGAAATATCTACACTGCCATCTCTATAAACATGAAAATATTTCCACCGCTATCTGTATAAACTTGAAAATATGTCCACCGCTATCTGTATAAACATGGAAATATGTCCACCGCTATCTGTATAAACATGGAAATATTTACACCGCTATCTGTATAAACATGGAAATATCTACACCGCCATCTGTATAAACATGGAAATATGTACACAGTCATCTGTATAAACATGGAAATAACTACACCGCTATGTGTATAAAAATGGAAATATCTACACCGTTATCTGTATAAACATGGAAATATCTATTCCGCTATCTGTATAAACATTCAAATATCTACATTGCTATCTGTAAAAACATGGAAATAGCTCCTCCGCTATCTCTATAAACATGGAAATATCTACACTGCTATCTGTATAAACATGGAAATATCTACACCGCTATGTGTATAAACAAGCAAATATCTACAGCGCTATCTATATAAACATGGAAATATCTCCACCGCTATCTGCATAAACATGGAAATATCTACACCGCTATCTTTATAAACATGGAAATATCTACACTGCAATCTCTATAAACATGGAAACATCTACAACAGTATCTGTGTAAACATGGGAATATCTTCACAGCTGTCGGTGTAAATATGGGAATATGTACACCGCAATCTGTTTGAATATGGAAATATCTACACCTCGGTCTCTGTAAACATGGAAATATCTACACCACTATCTGTATAAACATGGAAATATCTACACCGCTATCTGTATAAACATGGAAATATCTACACCACAATCTGTATAAACATGGATATATCTACACCGCTATCTGTATAAACATGTTAATATCTATAATGCTATCTGTATAAACATGGAAATATCTACTCCGCTATCTGCATAAATATGGAAATATCAACACCGATATCTCTATAAACATGGAAATGTCAACACCGCAATCTCTATAAACATGGAAATATCTACATGGCTATCCCTAAAAACATGGAAATATCTTCACCGCCTTCTGTATAAACATGGAAATATCTACACTGCCATCTGTATAAACATGGAAATAACTAAACCGCTATCTCTATAAACATTGAAATATCAACACTGCCTTCTGGATATACATGGAAAAACCTACACAGTCATCTGTGTAAACATGGAAATATCTACACAGTCATCTGTATAAACATTGAAATATCTCCACCGCTATCTGTCTAATCATGGAAATATCTCCACCGCTATCTCTATAAACATGGAAATATCTACACCACTCTCTGTATAAACGTGGAAATATGTACACTGCAATCTGTGCAAATATGGAAACACCTACACCTCTATCTCTGTAAACATGGAAACATCTACACCGCTATCTGTATAAACATGGAAATATCTCCACCGCTATCTGTATAAACATGGAAATATCTACACCGCTATCTGTAAAAATATGGAAATATCTACACAGTCATCTGTAGAAACATGGAAATATCTACACCGCCATCTGTATACACATGGAAATATCTCCACAGGTATCTGTATAATCATGGAAATATCTACACCGCTATCTGTATAAACATGGAAATATCTACACCGCTATCGGTATAAACCTGGAAATATATACACCACGATCTGTATAAACATGGATATATCTTCACCGCTATCTGTATAAACATAGAAACATCTACACCGCTATCTGTATAAACATGGAAATATCTACACCGCTATCTCTATAAACATGGAAATGTCTACACCGCTGTCTGTTTAAACATGGAAATATCTTCATGGCTCTCTCTCTAAACATGGAAATATCTACACCGCCATATGTATAAACATGGAAATACCTACACAGTCATCTGTATAAACATGGAAATATCTACCCCACTATCTGTATAAACATGGAAATATCTACACTGCAAAATGTATAAACATGGAAATAACTACACAGCCATCTCTATAAACATGGAAATATCTACATCGCTATCTGTATAAACATGGAAATATCCACACCGCAATCTGCGGAACATGGAAATATTTACACCGCCATCTGTAAAAAACATGGAAATATCTACACAGTCATCTGTATAAACATGGAAATATCTACACCCCCATCTGTAAAAACATGGAAATATTTACACCGCTGTCTCTACAAACATGGAAATACCTGCACCGCTATCTGTATAAACACGGAAATATCGACACCGCTATCTGTATAAACTTGGAAATATCTACACTGCCATCTCTATAAACATGAAAATATTTCCACCGCTATCTGTATAAACTTGAAAATATGTCCACCGCTATCTGTATAAACATGGAAATATGTCCACCGCTATCTGTATAAACATGGAAATATCTACCCCACTATCTGTATAAACATGGAAATATCTACACTGCAAAATGTATAAACATGGAAATAACTACACAGCCATCTCTATAAACATGGAAATATCTACATCGCTATCTGTATAAACATGGAAATATCCACACCGCAATCTGCGGAACATGGAAATATTTACACCGCCATCTGTAAAAAACATGGAAATATCTACACAGTCATCTGTATAAACATGGAAATATCTACACCCCCATCTGTAAAAACATGGAAATATTTACACCGCTGTCTCTACAAACATGGAAATACCTGCACCGCTATCTGTATAAACACGGAAATATCGACACCGCTATCTGTATAAACTTGGAAATATCTACACTGCCATCTCTATAAACATGAAAATATTTCCACCGCTATCTGTATAAACTTGAAAATATGTCCACCGCTATCTGTATAAACATGGAAATATGTCCACCGCTATCTGTATAAACATGGAAATATTTACACCGCTATCTGTATAAACATGGAAATATCTACACCGCCATCTGTATAAACATGGAAATATGTACACAGTCATCTGTATAAACATGGAAATAACTACACCGCTATGTGTATAAAAATGGAAATATCTACACCGTTATCTGTATAAACATGGAAATATCTAGACCGCTATCTGTATAAAAATTCAAATATCTACATTCCTATCTGTAAAAACATGGAAATAGCTCCTCCACTATCTCTATAAACATGGAAATATCTACACTGCTATCTGTATAAACATGGAAATATCTACACCGCTATCTGTATAAACAAGCAAATATCTACAGCGCTATCTATATAAACATGGAAATATCTCCACCGCTATCTGCATAAACATGGAAATATCTACTCCGCTATCTTAATAAACATCCAAATATCTACACTGCAATCTCTATAAACATGGAAACATCTTCAACAGTATCTGTGTAAAAATGGGAATATCTTCACAACTGTCGGTGTAAATATGGAAATATGTACACCGCAATCTGTCTGAATATGGAAATATCTACACCTCTGTCTCTGTAAACATGGAAATATCTACACCACTACCTGTATAAACATGGAAATATCTAAACCGCTATCTGTATAAACATGCAAATAACTACACCACAATCTGTATAAGCATGGATATATCTACACCGCTATCTGTATAAACATGTTAATATCTATACTGCTATCTGTATAAACATGGAAATATCTACTCCGCTATCTGCATAAATATGGAAATATCAACACCGATATCTCTATAAACATGGAAATGTCAACACTGCTATCTCTATAAACATGGAAATATCTACATGGCTATCCCTAAAAACATGGAAATATCTTCACCGCCATCTGTATAAACATGGAAATATCTACACTGCCATCTGTATAAACATGTAAATAACTAAACCGCTATCTCTATAAACATTGAAATATCAACACTGCCTTCTGGATATACATGGAAAAACCTACATAGTCATCTGTGTAAACATGGAAATATCTACACAGCCATCTCTATAAACATGGAAATACCTACACCGCTATTTCTATAACCATGAAAATAGCCACACCGCAATCTGTATAAAGATGGAAATATCTACACTGCCATCTGTATAAACATGGAAATATCTACACTGCCATCTGTATACACATGGAAATATCTACACAGTCATCTGTATAAACATTGAAATATCTCCACCGCTATCTGTCTAATCACGGAAATATCTCCACCGCTATCTGTATAAACATGGAAATATCTACACCGCTATCTGTATAAACATGGAAACATCTACACCGCCATCTCTATAAACATGGAAATATCTACACCGCGATCTGTATAAACATAGAAATATCTACAAAGCTACCTGTATAAATATGGAAATATCTGCACCGCTATCTCTATAAACATGGAAATACCTTCACCGCTATCTGTATAAACATGGAAATATCTACACGACTATCTCTATAAACATGGAAATACCTACACCACCATCTGTATAAACATGGAAATATCTACACAGTCATCTCTATAAACATGGAAATATCTACACTGCCATCTGTATGCACATGGAAATATCTACACAGCCATCTGCATTGAAATGGAAATATCCTCACCGCCATCTCTATAAACACGGAAATACCTACACCGCTATCTCTATAAACATGGAAATAGCTACACCGCTATCTGTATAAACATGTTAATATCTACAGTGCTATCTGTATAAACATGGAAATATCTACTCCGCTATCTGTATAAATATGGAAATATCTACACCGCTATCTCTATAAACATGGAAATGTCAACACAGTTATCTGTATAAACATGGAAGTATCTACATGGCTATCCCTAAAAACATGGAAATATCTTCACCGCCTTGTGTATAAACATGGAAATATCTACACTGCCATCTTTATAAACATGGAAATAACTAAATCGCTAACTCTATAAACATTGAAATATCTACACCGCTATCTGTATAAACGTGGAAATAGGAACACTGCAATCTGTGCAAATATGGAAATATCTACACCTCTATCTCTGTAAACATGGAAATATCTACACCACAATCAGCATAAACATGGATATATCTACACGGCTATCTGTATAAACATGGAAATATCTACACGGATATCTGTATAAACATGGAAATATCTACACTGCTATCTGTATAAACATGGAAATATCTACACTGCTATCTGTATAAACATGGAAATATCTACACCGCTATCTGTATAAACGTGGAAATATGTACACCGCAATCTGTGCAAATATGAAAATATCTACACCTCTATCTCTGTAAATATGGAAATAACTACAGCGCTATCTGTATAAACAAGGAAATATCTACACCACTATCTGTATAAACATGGAAATATCTACACCACGATCTGTATAAAGATGGATATATCTACACCGCTATCTGTATAAACATGGAAACGTCTACACCGCTATCTGTATAAACATGGAAATATCTACAATGCTATCTGTAGAAATATGGAAATATCTACACCGCTATCTCTATAAACATGGAAATGTCTACACCGCTGTCTGTATTAACCTGGAAATATCTTCATGGCTATCTCTCAAAACATGGAAATATCTACACCGCCATATGTATAAACATGGAAATACCTACACAATCATCTGTATAAGCATTGAAATATCTACCCCACTATCTGTATAAACATGGAAATATCTACACTGCAATCTGTATAAACATGGAAATATCTACACAGCCATCTCGATAAACATGGATATATCTACATCGCTATCTGTACAAACATGTAAATATCCACACCGCTATCTGTGTAACATGGAAATATTTACTCCGCCATCTGTAAAAAACATGGAAATATCTACACATTCATCTGTATAAACTTGGAAGTATCTACACCCCCATCTGTATAAATATGGAAATATCTACACTGCCACCGGTATACACATGGAAATATCTACACAGCCATCTCTATAAACATGGAAATATCTACACCGCTATCTCTATAAACATGGAAATACCTGCACCGCTATCTGTATAAACACGGAAACATCTACACCGCTATCTGTATATACTTGGAAATATCTACACCGCCATCACTATAAACATGAAAATACGTCCACCGCTATCTGTATAAACTTGAAAGTATCTCCACCGCTATCTGTATAAACATGGAAATATCTACACCGCTATCTGTATAAACATGAAAATATCTACACCGCTATCTGTATAAACATGGAAATATCTAGACCGCTATCTGTATAAACATTCAAATATCTACATTGCTGTCTCTATAAATATGGAAATATCTCCACCGCTATCTGTATAAACATGGAAATATCTACACCGCTATCTGTATAAACATGGAAATATCTACACCGCTATTTGCATAAACATGCAAATATCTACAGCACTATCTGTATAAACATGGAAATATCTCCACCGCTATCTGTATAAACATGGAAATATCTACACCGCTATATTTATAAACCTGGAAATATCTACAATGCAATCTCTATAAACATGGAAATACCTACAACACTATCTGTGTAAAGATGGAAATACCTACACAGCTGTCTGTGTAAACATGGAAATATGTACACCGCAATCTGTGTGAAGATGGAAATATCTAAACCTCTTTCTCTGTAAACATGGAAACATCTACACCACTATCTGTATAAACATGGAAATATCTACACCGCTATCTGTATAAACATGGAACTATCTACACCACAGTCTGTATAAACATGGATATATCTACACCGCTATCTGTATAAACATGGAAATATCTACACTGCTATCTGTATAAACATGGAAATGTCTACTCCACTATCTGTATAAATATGGAAATATCTACACCGTTATCTCTATAAACATGGAAATGTCAACACCGCTATCTGTATATACTTGGAAATATCTACATGGCTATCACTAAAAACATGGAAATATCTTCACCGTATACAGATCTACAACGCTATCTGTATGAACATGGAAATAGCTGCACCGCGATCTCTATAAACATGGATATGTCTTCACCGCTATCCTTATAAACATGGAAATATCTACACTGCCATCTGTATAAACATGGAAATACCTACACTGCCATCTGTATACACATGGAAATATCTACACAACCATCTGTATAATCATGGAAATATCTACACCGTTATCTCTATAAACATGGAGATACCTGCACCACTATCTCTATAAACATAGGAATATCTACACTGCCATTTCCATAAATATGGAACTATGTACACCGCCATCTGTATAAACATGGAAATATCTACACTGCCATCTGTATAAAGATGTAAATATCTACATCTCGAGCTGTGTAAACATGGAAATATCTACACCGCTATATATATAAACTTGGAAATAACAACACCGCTATCTGTATAAACTTGGAAATGTCTACAACGCTATCTGTATAAACATGGAAATATCTACCCCGCTATCTCTATAAACATGGAAATACCTACAACGCTATCTCTGTAAACAAGGAAATATCTACACTGCTATCTCTATAAACATGGAAATGTATACACCGCCATCTCTGTAAACATGGAAAAATCTACACCGCCATCTACATAAAAAAGAAGTATCTACACCGCCATCTCTATAAACGTGGAAATATCTACACCGTTATCTGTATAAACATGGAAATATCTACAACACTATCTGTGTAAACATGGAAATATCTACTCAGCTGTCTGTGTAAACATGCAAATATGTACACCGTTATCTGCGTGAAGGTGGAAATATCTACACAGCAATCTGTGCAAATATGGAAATATCTACAACTCTATCTCTGTAACCATGGAAATAGCTACACAGCTATCTGTAAAAACATGGAAACATCTACACCGCTATCTGTATAAATATGGAAATATCTACACCGCTATCTCTATAAACATGGAAATATCTACACCACTATCTGTTTCAAAATGGAAATATCTGCATGGCTATGTCTCTTAATATGGAAATATCTTCACTGCCATCTGTATATACATGGAAATAGCTTCACAGTCATCTGTATAAACATGGAAACATCTACACAACTATCTGTATAAACGTGGAAATATCTACTCGGCCATCTGTATAAACATGGAAATATCTACTCAGCCATCTCTATAAACTTGGAAATATCTACAACGCTACCTCTTTAAACATGGAAATAGCCACACCGCTTTCTTCAAAAACATGGAAAAATCTACACTGCCATCTGTATATACATGGAAATATCTACACTGTCATCTGTATAAAGATGGAAATATCTACACCGTTATCTGTATAAACATGGAAATATCTACACCGCTATCTGTATAAAGGTGGAAATATCTACACCGCAATCTGTGGAAATATGGAAATATCTACACATCTATCTCTGTAAATATGGAAATATCTACTCGGCTATCTATATAAACATGGAAATATCCACACCGCTGTCTGTATAAACATGTAAATATCTACACCATGATCTGTATAAACATGGATATATCTACACAGCTATCTGTATAAACATGGAAATATCTACAGCACTATCTGTATAAACACGGAAATATCTACACCGCTATCTGTATAAATATGGAAATATCTACACCGCTACCTCTATAAACATGGAAATGTCTACACCGCTATCTGTATAAACATGGAAATATCTACATGGCTATTTCTATAAATATGGAAATATCTACACCGCCATCTGTATAAACATGGAAATACTTACAAAGTTATCTGAATAAACATGGAAATATCTACACCACCATCTGTATAAACCTGGAAATATCTACACAGCCATGTGTACATACATGGAAATATCTACACCGATATCTATATAAACATGGAAATAACTACACCGCTATCTGTATAAACATGGAAATATCTATACCACCATCTACATATCCATGGAAATATCTACGCCGCCATCTGTATAAAGATGGAAATATCTACACGGTCATCTGTGTATAGATGGAAATATCAACACCGCCATCTGTACAAACATGGAAATATCTGCAAAGCTATCTGTATAAACATGGAAATATCTACACCACGGTCTGTATAAACATGGAAATATCTACACCCCTATCTGTATAAACATGGAAATATCTACACCGCTATCTCTATAAACATGGAAATATCTACAACGTGATCTGTATAAACATGGAAATATTTACACTGCTATCTGTATAAACATGGAAACTTCTACACCGTTATCTGTATAAATATGGAAATATCTACACCGCCATCTCTATAAACTTGGAAATATCTACACCGCCATCTGAATAAACATTGAAATACCTATACAGTCATCTGTGTAAACATGGAAATATCTACACCACCATCTGTATAAACATGGAAGTATCTACAATGCCATCTGTATACACATGGAAATACCAACACGGCAATCTCTGTATAGATGGAAACATCAACACAGCCATCTATACAAACATGGAAATATCTACACTGATATCTCTATAAACATGGAAATATCTACACTGCGGTGTGTATAAACATGGAAATATCTACACCGGTATCTTTATAAACATGGAAATATCTACACCACGATCTGTATAAACACGGAAATATATACAGCACTATCTGTATAAACATGGAAATATCTGCACCGCTATCTCTATAAACATGGAAATATCTACAAAGCCATCTGTATAAACATGGAAATACCTACACAGTCATGTGTAGGAACATGGAAATATCTACACTGCCATCTGTATAATCGTAGAAATATTTACACAGCCCTCTGTATAAAAATGGAAATATCTGCATAGGCATTTGAATAAACATGGAAATATCTGTGCCGCTATCTGTATAAACATGGAAATACCAACAACCGCTGTCTCTATAAACATGGAAATATGTACACCGCTATGTGTATAAACATGGAAATATCTCCACTGCTGTCTGTATAAACATGGAAATATCTACACCACGATCTGTATAAACATGGAAATATCTACACCGCTATCTGTATAAACGTGGAAATAGCTACACAGATATCTCTAGAAACATGGAAACACCTACATCGCCATCTGTATAAACATGGAAATACCTACAAAGTCATCTGTATAAACATGGAAATATCTACACAGCCATCTGTATATACATGGAAATATCTACACCGCTATGTGTATAAACATGGAAATATCTACACCGCTATTTGTATAAACAAGGAAATATCTACAACGCCATCTGTTTAAACATGGAAATATATACACAGACATCTGTTTATACATGGAAATATCTACACCGCTATCTGTATAAACATGCTAATAACTACACCGCTATCTGTATAAATGTGGAAATATTTGCACCGCTATCCCTATAAACAGGGTAATATCAACACCGCGATCTGTATAAACATGGAAATATCTACACCGCGATCTGTATAAACATGGAAATATCTACACCGTGATCTGTATAAACATGGAAATATCTACACCGCCATCTCTATAAACATGGAAAAACTTACAAAGTTATCTGTATAAACATGGAAATATCTACACGGCCATCTGTATAAACATGGAAATATCTACACAGCCATCTACATATCCATAGAAATATCTGTGCCGCCATCTGTATAAACATGGAAATATCTACACGGTCATCTGTGTATAGATGGAAATATCAACACCGCCATCTGTACAAACATGGAAATATCTGCACCGCTATCTTTATAAACATGTAAATATCTACACCGCGGTCTGTATAAACATGGAAATATCTACACCGCTATCTCTATAAACATGGAAATATCTACAAAGCCATCTGTATAAACATGGAAATACCTACACAGTCATGTGTAGGAACATGGAAATATCTACACTGCCCTCTGTATAAACATGGAAATATCTACACAGCCCTCTGTATAAATATGGAAATATCTGCATAGGCATCTGTATAAACATGGAAATATCTTCACCGCTATTTGTATAAACATGGAAATACCAACACCGCTGTCTCTATAAACATGGAAATATGTACTCCGCTATGTGTATAAACATGGAAATATCTCCACTGCTGTCTGTATAAACATGGAAATATCTACACCGCTATCTGTGTAAACATGGAAATATCTACACCGCTATCTGTATAAACCTGGAAATATCTACACAGATATCTCTAGAAACATGGAAATACCTACACCGCCATCTGTATAAACATGGAAATACCTACAAAGTCATCTGTATAAACATGTAAATATCTACACAGCCATCTGTAGAAACATGGAAATATGTACACAGCCATCTGTATATACATGGAAATATCTACACCGCTATCTGTATAAACATGGAAATAACTACACCGCTATTTGTATAAACAAGGAAATATCTAAACCGCCATCTGTTTAAACATGGAAATATATACACAGACATCTGTTTATACATGGAAATATCTACACCGCTATCTGTATAAACATGCTAATAACTACACCGCTATCTCTATAAATGTGGAAATATTTGCACCGCTATCCCTATAAACATGGTAATATCATCACCGCAATCTGTATAAACATGGAAATATCTACACCATGATCTGTATAAACATGGAAATATCTACTCCGCAATCTGTATAAACATGGAAATATCTACACCATGATCTGTATAAACATGGAAAAATCAACACCGCTATCTCTATGAACATGGAAATGTCTACACCGCCATCTCTATAAACATGGAAATATCTACACCGCGATCAGTATAAACATGGAAATATCTACACCGCTATCTGTATAAACATGGAAATAATTACAAAGTTATCTGTATAAACATGGAAATATCTACCCCGCCATCTGTATAAACATGGAAATATCTACACAGTCATGTGTATATACATGGAAATATGTACACCGCTATCTACATAAACATTTAAATAACTACACCGCTATCTGTATAAACATGGAAATATCTCCAATGCTATCTCTATAAACATAGAAATATCTACACCGCCATCTGTATAAACATGGAAATACTTACAAAGTTATCTGTATAAACATGGAAATATCTACAACGCCATCTGTATAATCATGGAAATATCTACACAGCCATGTGTACATACATGGAATTATCTACAGCGCTGTCTATATAAACATGGAAATATCTACACCGCTATCTGTATAAACATGGAAAATCTACAACACTGCCTGTATAAACATGGAAATATCTACACTGCCATCTGTTGAAAGATGTAAATGTCTACACCGCGATCTGTATAAACTTGGAGATATCTACACCGCTACTTGTATAAACATGGAAATATCTACACCGCTATCTATGTAAACATGGAAACATCTGCACCACGATCTGTATAAAAATAGAAATATCTACACTGCTATCTGTATAAACATGGAAATATCTACACGGCTAACTGTATAAACATGCAAATATCTAAACCGAGATCTGTATAAATATGGAAATATCTACACCGCTAACTCTATAAACATGGAAATGTCTATACCGCTATCTGTTTAAACATGGAAATATCTACAAGGCTAACTCTATAAAATGGAAATACCTACACCGCCTTCTGTATAAACATGGAAATAACAACAAAATCATCTGTATAAACATGGAAATGTCTACAGCGCCAACTGTGAAAACATGGAAATATCTACACCGCCATCTGTATAAACATGCTAATATCTCCATCGCTATCTGTATAAACATGAAATTATTTCCACGGCTATCTGTATAAACATGGAAATATCTACACCACGATCTGTATAAACTTGGAAATATCTCCACCGCTTTCTGTATAAACATAGAAACATCTACACCGCTATCTGCATAAACATGGAAATATCTACACCGCTATCTGTATAAACATGCAAATATCTACAACGCTATCTGTGTAAACATGGAAATATCTACACCGCTATCTGTGTAAACATTGAAATATCTACACTGCTATCTGTGTAAAGATGGAAACATCTACACTGCAATCTGTGCAAATGTGGAAATAACTACACCACTATCTTTGTAAAGTAGGAAATATCTACTCCACAATCTGCGCAAAGATGGAAATATCTACACCGCTATCTGTGTAAACATGGTAATATCTACACCACTCTCTGTATAAACATTGAAATATCTACACTGCTATCTGTATAAACATGGAAATATCTACACCGCCATCTGTAAAAACGTGGAAATATCTACAACACAATCTGAATTAACATGGAAATATCTACACCGCTCACACTATACACATGGAAATATCTACACCGGTGTCTCTATAAGCATGGAAATATCTACACCTCTATCTGTATAAACAAGGAAATAACTCCACCGCTATCTGTATAAACATTGAAACATCTACATAACTATATCTATAAACATGGAATTATCTACACCGCTATCTGTTTAAACATGGAAATGTCTACAAAGCTATCTGTGTAAACATGGAAATATCTACACCGTTATCTGTGTAAACATGGAAATATCTGCACCACAATCTGTGAAAAGATGGAAATATATACAATGCTATCTCAATAAACATGGAAATATCTGCACCGCTATCTGCATAAACATGGATATATCTACACCGCTATCTCTATAATCATGGAAATATCTACACCGCCATATGTAGAAACATGGAAATATCTACACAGTCATCTCTACATACATGGAAATATCTACAACACCATCTCTATAGAAATGGAAATATCTACAACACCATCTCTATAATCATGGAAATATCTACACCGCTATGTGCATAAACATGGAAATACCAACACGACTATCTGCATAAACATGGAAATATCTACACCCCCATCTGTATAAACATGGAAATATCTACACTGCCACCTGTATACACATGGAAATATCTACACAGCCGTCTGTATAAACATGGAAATATCTACACTGCCACCTGTATACACATGGAAATATCTACACAGCCGTCTGTATAAACATGGAAATATCTACACCACTATCTCTATAAACATGGAAATACCCGCACCGCTATCTGTATAAACACGGAAATATCTACACCGCTATCTGTATATACTTGGAAATATCTACACCGCCATCATTATAAACATGAAAATACGTCCACTGCTATCTGTATGAACTTGAAAATAACTCCACCGCTATCTGTATAAACATGGAAATATCTACACCTCTATCTGTATAAACATGGAAATATCTACAGCGCTATCTGTATAAACATGGAAATATCTAGACCGTTATCTGTATAAACATTCAAATGTCTACATTGCTATCTGTATAATTATTTAATATCTCCACCGCTATCTCTGTAAACATGGAAATATCTACTCCGCTATCTGTATAAATATGGAAATATCTACACCGCTATCTCTATAAACATGGAAATGTCAACACCGCTATCTGTATATACATGGAAATATCTACATGGCTATCACTAAAAACATGGAAATATCTTCACCGTATACAGATCTACAACGCTATCTGTATGAACATGGAAATAGCTACACCGCGATCTCTATAAACATGGATATGTCTACACCGCTATCTTTATAAACATGGAAATATCTACATTGCCATCTGTATAAACATGGAAATACCTACACTGCCATCTGTATACACATGGAAATATCTACACAACCGTCTGTATAATCATGGAAATATCTACACAGTTACCTCTATAAACATGGAGATACCTGCATCACTATCTCTATAAACATGGAAATAACTTCACTGGCATTTCCATAAACATGGAACTATGTACATCGCCATCTGTATAAACATGGAAATATCTACACTGCCATCTGTATAAAATGTAAATATCTACACCGCGAGCTGTGTAAACATGGAAATATCTACACCGCTATATATTTAAACTTGGAAATACCAACACCGCTATCTGTATAAACTTGGAAATGTCTACAACGCTATCTGTATAAACATGGAAATACCTACTCCGCTATCTCTATAAACATGGAAATACCTACACCGCTATCTGTGTAAACAAGGAAATATCTACACCGCTATCTCTATAAACATGGAAAGGTATACACCGCCATCTCTATAAACATGGAAAAATCTACACTGCCATCTACATAAAAAAGGAAGTATCTACACCGCAATCTCTATAAACATGGAAAAATCTACACCGTTATCTGTATAAACATGGAAATATCTACAACACTATCTGTGTAAACATGGAAATATCTACTCAGCTGTCTGTGTAAACATGCAAATATGTACATTGTTCTCTGTGTGAAGGTGGAAATATCTACACAGCAATCTGTGCAAATATGGAAATATCTACAACTCAATCTCTGTAAACATGGAAATAGCTACACCGCTATCTGTATAAACATGGAAACATCTACACCGCTATCTGTATAAACATGGAAATATCTAAACCGCTATCTGTATAAATATGGAAATATCTACACCGCTATCTCTATAAACATGGAAAAGTCTACATCGCTATCTGTTTAAACATGGAAATACCTACTTGGCTATTTCTATAAATATGGAAATATCTACACTGCCATCGGTATAAACATGGAAATATCTACACAGCCATCTCTATAAACATGGAAATATCTACATCGCTATCTGTATAAACCTGGAAATAGCTAAACCGCTATCTGTATAAACCTGGAAATATCTACACTGCTATCTGCATAAACATGCACCTATCTACAGCGCTATCTGTATAAACATGGAAATATCCACCGCTATCTGTGTAAACATGGAAATATCTAAACAGCTATCTGTGTAAACATGAAAATATCTACACCGCTTTCTGTGGAAAGATGGAAATATCTACACTGCAATCTGTGCAAAGATGGAAATATCTACAACGCTATCTCTATAAACATGGAATTATCTGCACCGTTATCTGTATAAACATGGAAATATCTACACCGCTATCTGTATAAACATGGAAATATTTACAAGGCTATCAGTATAAATATGGAAATATCTACACTGCCATCTGTATAACCATGGAAATATCTACAATGCCATCTGTAAAAACATGGAAATATCTACACAGTCATCTGTATAAACATGGAAATATCTACACCTCCATCTGTATAAACATGGAAATATCTACAATGCCATCTGTAAAAACATGGAAATATCTACACAGTCATCTGTATAAATATGGAAATATATACACGGCTATCTATATAAACATGGAAATACCTACACCGCAATCTGTATAAACATGGAAATATCGACACCGCTATCTGTATATACATGGAAATATCTACACTGCTATCTCTATAAATATGGAAATATGTACACCGCTATCTCTATATACATGGAATTGTCTACACCACTATCTGTTTAAAAATGGAAATATATGCACCGCTATCTGTATAAACATGGAAATATCTCCACTGCTATCTGTATAAACATGGAAATATGTACACTGCTATCTGTATAAATATGGAAATATCTACACACCTAATTCTATAAACATGGAAATGTCTTCACAGCTTGCTGTATAAACATGGAAATATCTACATGGCTATCTGTATAAACATGGAAATATCTACACCGCCATCTGTATCAACATGGAAATAACTACACAGTCATCTGCATAAACATGGAAATATCTACACCACTATGTGTATAAACATGGAAATACCTACACTGCCATCTGTATAAACATGGAAATATCTACACAGCCATCTCTATAAACATGGTAATACCTACAATTCTATCTGTATAAACATGGAAATAACTACACCGCCATCTGTAAAAACATGGAAATATTTACACAGTCATCTGTATAAGCATGCAAATATCTACACCTCCATATGTATAAACATGGAAATATCTACACTGCCATCTGTATGCACATGAAAATATGTACACTGCTATCTGTAGAATCATGGAAATATCTACACCGCTATCTCCATAAACATGGAAATACCTACAGCGCTATCTCCATAAACTTGGAAATATCTACACCGCTATGTCTATATACATGGAAACATATACACTGCCATCTCTATAATCATGAAAATATCTACACTGCCAACTCCATAATCATGGTACTATCTACACCGTCATCTGTGTAAAAATGGAAATATCTACACCGCCATCTGTATAAACATGGAAATATCTACGCAGTCATCTGTATAAAGATGGAAATATTTACACTGCCATCTGTATAATCATGGACACATCTACACAGCCATCTGTAAAAACAGGGAAATATCTACACACCCATCTGTATAAACATTGAATTATCTACACCGCTATCTGCATAAACGTGGAAATATCTACACCGCTATCTGTATAAATATGGAAATATCTGCACGGCTACCTTTCTACACATGGAAATATCAACACTGCCATCTGTATAAACATGGAAATGTCTACACCACTATCTCTATATACATGGAAATGTCTACAATGCCATCTGTGAAAGCATGGAAATATCTACACTGTCATCAGTATAAACATGGAAATATCTACACCACCATCTGTATAAACATGGAAATATCTACACTGCCATCTGTATACACATGGATATATCTACAGAGCCATCAGTATAAACATGGAAATATCTACACCGCTATCTCTATAAACATGGAAATTCCTACACCGCTATCTGTATAAACATGGAAATATCTACACCGCTATATGAATAAACATGGAAATACCTACACCGCTATCTGTATAAACTTGGAAATATCTACACCGCTATCTGTATAAACATGGAAATATCTACACCGCCATCTGTGTAAACATGGAAATACCTCCACCGCGATCTGTATAAACATGGAAATATCTACACTGCTCTCTGTATAAACATGGAAATATCTACACCGTTATCTGTATAAACATGCAAATATCTACACCACTGTCTGTATAAACATGGGAATATCTACATCGCCATCTGTATAAACATGGAAATATCTATACTTCCATCTGTAACAAGATGTAAATATCTACACCGCGAGCTGTATAAACAAGGAAGTATCTACACCGCTATCTGTATAAACCTGAAAATACCAACACCGCTACCTGCATAAACATGGAAATATCTACACCGCTATCTGTATAAACATGGAAATATCTACACCGCTACATGTATTAATATGGAAATATCTACACCGTTATCTCTGAAAACATGGAAATGTCTACACCGCTGTCTGTATAATCATAAAAATATCTACACCACTATGTGTATAAACCTGAAAATATCTACATCCGACATCTGTATAAACATCGAAATACCTACACAGTCATCTGTATAAAGATGGAAATATCTTCACCACAACCTGTATTAACATGGAGATATCTTCACTGCCATTTGCACAAACATGGAAATATCTACACAGCCATGTCTATAAACATGGAAATAACTTCACCGGTATCTGTATAAACATGTAAATACCTACACCGCTATCTGTATGAACATGGAAATATCTAAACCTCTATCCCTATAAACATGGAAATATGAACACCGCTATCCGCATAAATATGGAAATATCTACACCACTATCTGTATAAACATGGAAATACCTACACTGCTATCACTATAAACATGGAAATACCTACACCACTATCTTTATAAACATGGAAATATCCACACCGCCATTCTGTAAATTTGGAAATATCGACACAGCCGTCTGCAAAAACATGGAAATATCTACACCGCCATCTGCATAAACATGGAAATATCTACACTGACTTCTGTATAAACATGGAAATATCTACACCGCTATCTGTATAAATATGGAAATATCTACACCGCTACCTTTCTACACATGGAAATATAAACACTTCCTTCTGTATAAACATGGAAATGTCTACACCACTATCTCTATACACATGGAAATGTCTACAATGCCATCTGTGAAACCATGGAAATATCTACACTGTCATCAGTATAAACATGGAAATATCTACACCACCATCTGTATAAACATGGAAATATCTACTCTGCCATCTGTATACACATGGATATATCTACACAGCCATCAGTATAAACATGGAAATATCTACACCGCTATCTCTATAAACATGGAAATTCCTACACCGTTATCTGTATAAACATGGAAATATCTACACCGCTATATGAATAAACATGGAAATACCTACACCGCCATCTGTATAAACTTGGAAATATCTACACTGCTATCTGTATAAACATGGAAATATCTACACCGCCATCTGTGTAAACATGGAAATACCTCCACCGCGATCTGTATAAACATGGAAATATCTACACTGCTCTCTGTATAAACATGGAAATATCTACACCGTTATCTGTATAAACATGCAAATTTCTACACCACTGTCTGTATAAACATGGGAATATCTACATCGCCATCTGTATAAACATGGAAATATCTATACTTCCATCTGTAACAAGATGTAAATATCTACACCGCCCGCTGTATAAACAAGGCAGTATCTACACCGCTATCTGTATAAACCTGCAAATACCAACACCGCTACCTGTATAAACATGGAAATATCTACACCGCTATCTCTATAAACATGAAAATATCAGCACCGCTATCTCTACAAACTTGGAAATATATACTCTGCCATCTCTATAAACATGGAAATACCTACACAACCATCTATATAAAGAAGGAAATATCTACACTGCCATCTATATGAACATGGAAATATCTACACCGCTACCTTCATAAACATGGTAATATCTACAACACCATCTGTAAAAACATGGATATATCTACACAGTCATCTATATAAACATTTAAATATCTACACCACCATCTCTATAAACATGGAAATATCTACACTGCCATCTGTATTCACATGGAAATATCTACACAGACATCTCTATAAACATGTAAATAAATACACCGCTATCTCTATAAACATGGAAATACCTACAGAGCTATCTCTATAAACATGGAAATATCTACACCGCTATCTCTATAAACATGGAAATACCTACACTGCCATCTCTATAATCATGAAAATATCTACACTGCCATCTCCATAATCATGGTACTATCTACACTGCCATCTGTATAAAAATGCAAATATCTACACCGCCATCTGTATTAACATGGAAATATCTACACAGTCATCTGTATAAAGATGGAAATATCTACACTGCCATCCGTATAATCACGGAAATATCTACACAGCCATCTGTAAAAACTTGGAAATAGCTACACAGCCATCTGTATAAACATGGAAATATCTACACCACTCTCTGTATAAACGTGGGAATATCTACACCGCTATCTGTATTAATATGGAAATATCTATACCGCTATCTTTATACACATGGAAATATCATCAATTCTATCTGTATAAACAAGGAAATATCTACACCGCTATCTCTATATACATGGAAATGTCTACACCGCCATCTGTAAAAACATGGAAATATCTAAACAGTCATCCGTGTAAACATGGAAATATTTACACCACCATCTGTATAAACATGGAAATATCTACACTGCCATCTGTATACACGTGGAAATATCTACACAGCCATCTGTATAAACATGGAAATATATACAACGCTATCTCTAAAAACATGGAAATACCTACACCGCTATCTGTATAAACATGGAAATATCTACACCGCTACCTGTATTAATATGGAAATATCTACACCGCTATCTCTGAAAACATGGAAATGTCTACACCGCTGTCTGTACAAACATAAAAATATCTACACCACTATGTGTATAAACCTGAAAATATCTACATCCGACATCTGTATAAACATAGAAATACCTACACAGTGATCTGTATAAACATGGAAATATCTTCACCACAACCTGTATTAACATGGAAATATCTTCACTGCCATTTGTACAAACATGGAAATATCTACACAGCCATGTCTATAAACATGGAAATAACTTCACCGGTATCTGTATAAACATGTAAATACCTACACCGCTATCTGTATGAACATGGAAATATCTAAACCGCTATCCCTATAAACATGGAAATATGAACACCGCTATCCGCATAAATATGGAAATATCTACACCACTATCTGTATAAACATGGAAATACCTACACCGCTATCACTATAAACATGGAAATACCTACACCACTATCTTTATAAACATGGAAATATCCACACCGCCATTCTGTAAATTTGGAAATATCGACACCGCCGTCTGCAAAAACATGGAAATATCTACACCGCCATCTGCATAAACATGGAAATATCTACACTGACTTCTGTATAAACATGGAAATATCTACACCGCTATCTGTAAAACGTGGAAATATATACACTGCTATCTGTATAAACTTGGAAGTATCTACACCGCTATCTGTATAAACGTGGAAATATCTACTTCGATATCTGTATAAACGTGGAAATATCTACACCGCTATCTCTATAAACATGGAAATATCTACACCGCTATCTTTATCAACATGGAAATATCAACACTGTTATCTCTATAAACATGGAAATATCTACACCGCCATCTCTATAAACATGGAAATATCTACACTACCATCTGTATACACATGGAAATATCTACACAGCCATCTCTATAAACATGGAAATATCTACACCGCTATCTGCATAAACAAGGAAATATCTACACCACCATCTGTATAAACATGGAAATGTCTACACCACTATGTGTATAAACATGGACATATCTACACCGCTATCTGTATAAATATGGAAATATCTACACCGCTATCTCTATAAACATGGAAATATCTACACCGCTATCTTTATAAACATGGAAATATCTACACTGTTATCTCTATAAACATGGAAATATCTACACCGCCATCTGTATAAACATGAAAATATCTACAGAGTCACCTGTATAAACATGGAAATATCTACACCACCATCTCTATAAACATGGAAATATCTACACTGCCGTCTGTATACACATGGAAATATCTACAAAGCCATCTGTATAAACATGGAAATATATACACCGCCATCTCTATAAACATAGAAATATCTACACCGCCATCTCTATAAACATGAGAATATCTACACCGCCATCTCCAGAAACATGGAACTATCTACACCGCCATCTGTATTAACATGGAAATAACCACCCCACTATCTGTATAAACATGGAAATATGTACACTGCCGTCAGTAAAAAGATGGAAATATCAACAACGGGAGCTGAATAAACATGGAAATATCTACACCGCTATCTGTATAAACATGGAAATGTCTACAACACTATCTCTATAAACATGGAAATATCTTCACCGCCATCTCTATAAACATAGAGATATATACGCCGCTATCTGTATAAACATGGAAATATCTACACCGCTATCTGTATAAACATGGAAATATCTACACCGCTACCTGTATTAATATGGAAATATCTACACCGTTATCTCTGAAAACATGGAAATGTCTACACCGCTGTCTGTATAATCATAAAAATATCTACACCACTATGTGTATAAACCTGAAAATATCTACATCCGACATCTGTATAAACATCGAAATACCTACACAGTCATCTGTATAAACATGGAAATATCTTCACCACAACCTGTATTAACATGGAAATATCTTCACTGCCATTTGCACAAACATGGAAATATCTACACAGCCATGTCTATAAACATGGAAATAACTTCACCGGTATCTGTATAAACATGTAAATACCTACACCGCTATCTGTATGAACATGGAAATATCTAAACCTCTATCCCTATAAACATGGAAATATGAACACCGCTATCCGCATAAATATGGAAATATCTACACCACTATCTGTATAAACATGGAAATACCTACACCGCTATCACTATAAACATGGAAATACCTACACCACTATCTTTATAAACATGGAAATATCCACACCGCCATTCTGTAAATTTGGAAATATCGACACCGCCGTCTGCAAAAACATGGAAATATCTACACCGCCATCTGCATAAACATGGAAATATCTACACTGACTTCTGTATAAACATGGAAATATCTACACCGCTATCTGTATAAATATGGAAATATCTACACCGCTACCTTTCTACACATGGAAATATAAACACTTCCTTCTGTATAAACATGGAAATGTCTACACCACTATCTCTATATACATGGAAATGTCTACAATGCCATCTGTGAAACCATGGAAATATCTACACTGTCATCAGTATAAACATGGAAATATCTACACCACCATCTGTATAAACATGGAAATATCTACACTGCCATCTGTATACACATGGATATATCTACACAGCCATCAGTATAAACATGGAAATATCTACACCGCTATCTCTATAAACATGGAAATTCCTACACCGTTATCTGTATAAACATGGAAATATCTACACCGCTATATGAATAAACATGGAAATACCTACACCGCTATCTGTATAAACTTGGAAATATCTACACCGCTATCTGTATAAACATGGAAATATCTACACCGCCATCTGTGTAAACATGGAAATACCTCCACCGCGATCTGTATAAACATGGAAATATCTACACTGCTCTCTGTATAAACATGCAAATATCTACACCGTTATCTGTATAAACATGGGAATATCTACATCGCCGTCTGTATAAACATGGAAATATCTACAACGCCATCTGTATAAACATGGAAATATCTATACTTCCATCTGTAACAAGATGTAAATATCTACACCGCCCACTGTATAAACAAGGAAGTATCTACACCGCTATCTGTATAAACCTGCAAATACCAACACCGCTACCTGTATAAACATGGAAATATCTACACCGCTATCTCTATAAACATGAAAATATCAGCACCGCTATCTCTACAAACTTGGAAATATATACTCTGCCATCTCTATAAACATGGAAATACCTACACAACCATCTATATAAAGAAGGAAATATCTACACTGCCATCTATATGAACATGGAAATATCTACACCGCTACCTTCATAAACATGGTAATATCTACAACACCATCTGTAAAAACATGGATATATCTACACAGTCATCTATATAAACATTTAAATATCTACACCACCATCTCTATAAACATGGAAATATCTACACTGCCATCTGTATTCACATGGAAATATCTACACAGACATCTCTATAAACATGTAAATAAATACACCGCTATCTCTATAAACATGGAAATACCTACAGAGCTATCTCTATAAACATGGAAATATCTACACCGCTATCTCTATAAACATGGAAATACCTACACTGCCATCTCTATAATCATGAAAATATCTACACTGCCATCTCCATAATCATGGTACTATCTACACTGCCATCTGTATAAAAATGCAAATATCTACACCGCCATCTGTATTAACATGGAAATATCTACACAGTCATCTGTATAAAGATGGAAATATCTACACTGCCATACGTATAATCACGGAAATATCTACACAGCCATCTGTAAAAACTTGGAAATAGCTACACAGCCATCTGTATAAACATGGAAATATCTACACCACTCTCTGTATAAACGTGGGAATATCTACACCGCTATCTGTATAAATATGGAAATATCTACACCGCTATCTTTATACACATGGAAATATCATCAATTCTATCTGTATAAACAAGGAAATATCTACACCGTTATCTCTATATACATGGAAATGTCTACACCGCCGTCTGTAAAAACATGGAAATATCTAAACAGTCATCCGTGTAAACATGGAAATATTTACACCACCATCTGTATAAACATGGAAATACCTACACCGCTATCACTATAAACATGGAAATACCTACACCACTATCTTTATAAACATGGAAATATCCACACCGCCATTCTGTAAATTTGGAAATATCGACACCGCCGTCTGCAAAAACATGGAAATATCTACACCGCCATCTGCATAAACATGGAAATATCTACACTGACATCTGTATAAACATGGAAATATCTACACCGCTATCTGTAAAACCTGGAAATATATACACTGCTATCTGTATAAACTTGGAAGTACCTACACCGCTATCTGTATAAACGTGGAAATATCTACTTCGATAACTTTATAAACGTGGAAATATCTACACCGCTATCTCTATAAACATGGAAATATCTACACTGCTATCTTTATCAACATGGAAATATCAACACTGTTATCTCTATAAACATGGAAATATCTACACCGCCATGTCTATAAACATGGAAATATCTACACTACCATCTGTATACACATGGAAATATCTACACAGCCATCTCTATAAACATGGAAATATCTACACCGCTATCTTTATAAATATGGGAATAACTACACTGACATCTGTATAAACATGGAAATATCTACACCGCTATCTGTAAAACGTGGAAATATCTACACTGCCATCTGTATAAAGATGGAAATATCTACACCCCGAGCTCTATAAACACGGAAATATCTACACCGCTATCTGTATAAACATGGAAATACCAACACCGCTATCTATACAAACATGGAAATATCTACACCACTATCTTTATAAACAGGGAAATTCCTACAACGCTATCTGTGTAAACCTGGAAATATCTACACAGCTATCTGTGTAAACTTGGAAATATCTACACGGCTATCTGTGTAAAGATGGAAATATCCACACCGCAGTCTGTGCAAGGATGGAAATATCTAAACCTCTATCTCTGTAAACATGGAAATATCTACACCGCTATCTGTATAAACATGTAAATATCTACAACGCTATCTGTAAAAACGTGGAAATATCTACAACGCTCTCTGTGTAAACGAGAAAAAATCCACATCGATATCTGTATAAACGTGGACATATCTCCACCGCTTTCTCAATAAACATCGACATATCTACACCGCTATCTGTATAAACATGGAAATATCTACCACGTTATCTGTATAAACATGGTAATATTTACAACGCTATCTGTGTAAACATGGAAATATCTTCACAGCTGTCTATGTAAACTTGGAAATATCTACACAGCTATCTGTGTAAAGATGGATATATCTACAACACAATCTGTGCAAAGATGGAAATATCTACACCGCTATCTCTGTAAACATGGAAATATCTACACCGCTATCTCTGTAAACATGGAAATATCTACTAAGCCATCTGTAAAAACATGGAAATATCTACACAGTCATCTACGTAAACATGGAAATATCTACACCTCCATGAGTATAAACATGGAAATATCTACACTGCCATATGTATACAAATGGATATATCTACACAGCCATCAGTATAAACATGGAAATATCTTCACCGCTATCTCTATAAACATGGAAATTCCTACACCGCTATCTGTATAAACATGGAAATATCTACACTACCATCTCTATAAACATGGAAATAATTACACTGCCGTCTGTTTACACATGGAAATACCTACACAGCCATCTGTATAAACATAGAAATATCTACACCGCTATCTCTATAAACATGGAAATATCAACAACGCAGTCTCTATAAACATGGAAATATCTACACCGCCATCTCTTTAAACATGAAAATATATGCACAGCAATCTCCAGAAACATGGAACTATCTACACCGCCATCAGTATAAACTTGGAAATATCTACACAACTCCCAGTAAAACATGGAAATATCTACATTTCCATCTGTATATAGACGGAAATATCTATACCATGAGCTGTATGACCATGGAAATATCTACACCGCTATCTGTATAAACTTGGAAATACCAACACAGCTCTCTGTATAAACATGGAAATATCTACACCGCTATCTGTATAAACATGGAAATATCTACACCGCTATCTGTATAAACATGGAAATACCTACACCGCTATCTGTATAAACATGGAAATATCTACAGCGCTGTCTGTATAAACATGGAAATATCTTCACCACTATCTCTATAAACATGGAAATACCCACAACGCCATCTCTATACACATGGAAGTATCTACACCGCTATCTCTATAAACATAGAAATATCTACACCGTCATCTCTATAAATATGGAAATATCTACACCGCAATCTCTATAAACATGTAAATATCTACACTGCCATCTGTGGAAAGTTGGAAATAACTACACCGCGATCTGTATAAACATGGATATATCTACCCCACTACCTATATAAATACGGAAATATCTAGACAGCGATGTGTATAAACATAGAAGTATCTACACCACAGTCTGTATAAACAAGGAAATATCTCCACCAATATCTGTATAAACTTGGAAATATCTACACCGCCATCTGTTTAAACATGGAAATTTCTACACCGCTATCTGTATAAACATGGAAATACCTACACTGATATCTCTATAAACATGGAAATATCTACACTGCCATGTGTATACCCATGGAAATACCTACACAGCCGTCTGTATAAACATGGAAATATCTACTCCGCTATCCTTATAAACATGGAAATACCTACACCGCTATCTCTATATATATGGAAATATCTACACCGCAATCTCTATAAACATGGAAATATCTACACCCCCATCTCTGTAAACATGGAAATATCTACACCGCAATCTCTATAAACAGGAAAATATCTACACCGCCATCTCTAGAAACATGGAACTGTCTACACCGCCATCAGTATAAACCTGGAACTATCTCCACCGCTATCTGTATAATCATGGAAATATTTACACCGCTATCTCTATAAACGTGGAAAATCTACACCGCCATCTGTATAAACTTGCAAATATCTACCCTGTCATCTGTATAAACATGGAAATATCTAAACCTCTATCTCTATAAACACGGAAATACCTACACAACTATCTCTATAAACATGGAAATATCTACACCGCAATCTCTATAAACATGGAAATATCTACACCTACATCTCTATATATATGAAAACTTCTACACCACCTTCTCCAGAAACATGGAACTATCTACACCGCCATCTGTATAAACATGGAAATATCTACACCACTATCTTCATAAACATGGAAATATCTACACAGCCATCTGTATAAGGATGGAAATATCTACACCACTATCTCTATAAACATGGAAATATTTACAATGCTATCTGTGTAAACATGGAAATATCTACACAGCTATCTGTGTAAACTTGGAAATATCTACATGGCTATATGTGTAAAGCTGCAAATATCTACACCGCTATCTCGGTAAACATGGAAATATCTACACCGCTATAAATATAAACATGGGAATATGTACAACGCTATCTGCGTAAACAAGGAAGTATCTACACCACCATCTGTATAAACATGGAAATATCTACACTGCCATCTGTATAAACATGGAAATACCTACACCGTTATCTGTATAAATATGGAAATATTTACACCGATATCTCTATAAACGTGGAAATATCTACACCGCTAAATTTATAAACATGAAAATATCTACACCGTTATCTCTATAAACATGGAAATATCTACACCGCTATCTGTATAAACATGGAAATACCAACACCGCTATCTGTATAAACATGCAAATATCTACACAGTCATCTGTATAAACATGGAAATACCTTCAACACCATCTCTATAAACATGGAAATATCTACACTGCCATCAGTATACAAATGGAAATACCTACACAGCCGACTTTATAAACATGGAAATATCTACTCTGCTATCCCTATAAACATGGAAATACCTATACCACTATCTCTCTATATATGGAAATGTCTACATCGCAATCTCTATAAACATGGAAATACTAACACCGCCATCTCTGTAAACATGGAAATATCTACATCACCGTCTGTATAAACATGGAAATATCTACACCCTTATCTGTATAAATATGGAAATATCTGCACTGCTATCTCTATATATATGGAAATATCTACACCGCTAAATTTATAAACATGAAAATATCTGCACCGTTATCTCTATAAACATGGAAATATCTACAACGCCATCTGTATAAACGTGCAAATATCTACACAGTCATCTGTATAAACAAGGAAATATCTTCACTACCATCTCTATAAACATGGAAATACCGACACTGCCATCTGTATACACATGGAAATAACTACACAGCCATCTGTATAAACATGGAAATAACTACACCGCTATGTCTATAAACATGGAAATACCTACACCGCTATCTCTATAAACATGGAAATACCTACAGCGCCATCTCTATAAACATGGAAATATCTACACCGCCATCTCTATAAACATGAAAATATCTACACCGCCATCTCCAGAAACATGGAACTATATACATCGCCATCTGTATAAACATGGAAATATCTACACTGCCATCAGTATAAAGATGGAAATATCTACACCGTGAGCTGTATAAACATGGAAATATCTACATCGCTATCTGTATAAACATGTAAATTCCTTCACCACTATCTCTATAAACACGGAAATAACTACAACACCATCTCTATACACATGGAAATATCTACAACGCTATCTCTATGAACATAGAAATATCTACATCGCCATCTGTATAAACATGCAAATATCTACCCAATCATCTGTATAAACATGGCAATATCTACACCACCATCTCTATAAACATGGGAATATCTCCACTGCCATTTGTTGAAAAATGGAAATATATACAACGCGATCTGTATAAACATGGAAATATCTACACCGCTACCTGTATAATTATGGAAATATCTACAACGCTATCTGTATAAACATGGAAATATCAACACCAGGATATGTATGAAGAAGGAGATATCTCCACCACTATCTATATAATCCTGGAAATATCTACACCGCTATCTGTATAAACATGGAAATATTTACACTGCTATCTGTATAAACATGGAAATATCTATACCTCTATCTCTATAAACACGGAAATATCTACACCGCCGTCTGTATAAACATGCAAATATCTACCCAGTCATCTGTATAAACGTGGAAATATTTACACCGCTATCTCTATAAACATGGAAATATCTACACCGCAATCTCTATAAACATGGAAATATCTACACCTCCATCTCTATAAATATGAAAACATCTACACCACCATCTCCAGAAACATGGAACTATCTACACCGCCATCTGTATAAACATGGAAATATCTACACCGCCATGTGTATAAACATGGAAATATCTATACCGCCATCTGTATAAACATGGAAATATCTACACCGCTAAATTTATAAACATGAAAATATCTACTCCGTTATCTCTATAAACATGGAAATATCTACTCCGCCATCTGAATAAACATGCAAATATCTACACAGTCATCTGTATAAAGAAGGAAATATCTTCACTACCATCTCTATAAACATGGAAATACCGACACTGACATCCGTATGCACATGGAAATAACTACACAGCCATCTGTATAAACATGGAAATATATACAATGCTATGTCTATAAACATGGAAATACCTACATTGCTATCTCTATTAACATGGAAATATCTACAGCGCAATCTCTATAAACATGGAAATATCTACACCGCCATCTCTACAAACCTGAAAATATCTACACCGCCATCTCCAGAAACATGGAACTATCTTCATCGCCTTCGGAATAAACATGGAAATTTCTACACTGCCATCATTATAAAGATGGAAATATCTACACCGCGAACTGTATAAACATAGAAATATCTACACCGCTATCTATATAAACATGGAAATACCAACACCGCTATCTGTATAAACATGGAAATATCTACACCGCTATCTGTATAAACATGGAAATAACTTCAACACTATCTCTATAAACATGGAAATACCTACACCGGCATCTCTATACACATGGAAATATCTACAACGCTATCTCTATAAACATAGAAATATCTACACCGCCATCTGAATAAACGTGCAAATATCTACCCAATCATCTGTATAAACATGGAAATATCTACACCACCATCTCTACAAACTTGGAAATATCTACACTGCCCACTATATACACATGGAAACCTCTACACCGCCATCTGTATAAACATGGAAATATCTACACTGCCATCTGTGGAAAATTGGAAATATCTGCATCGCGATCTGTATAAACATGGAAATATCTAGACCGCTACCTGTATAATTAGGGTAATATCTACACCGCTATCTGTATAAACATAGAAAATCTACACCACGATCTGTATGAACAAGGAAATATCTCCACAACTATATGTATAAACCTGGAAATATCTACACCGCTATCTGTATAAACATGAAAATATTTACACCGCTATCTGTATAAACATGGAAATACCTACACCGCTATCTCTATAAACATGGAAATATCTACACCGCCATCTGTATAAACATGCAAATATCTACCCAGTCATCTGTATAAACATGGAAATATTTACACCGCTTTCTCTATAAACATGGACATATCTACACCGCAATCTCTATAAACATGGAAATATCTACACCTCCATCTCTATAAATATGAAAACATCTACACCACCATCTCCAAGAACATGGAACTATCTACACCGCCATCTGTATAAACATGGAAATATCAACACCACTATCTTTATAAACATGGAAATATCTACACTGCCATCCGTATAAGGATGGAAATATCTACACCGCGAGCTGTATAAACATGGAAATATCTACACCGCTATCTGTATAAACATGGAAATACCAACACCACTATCTGTATAAACCTGGAAATATCTACACCGCTATCTGCACAAACTTGGAAATATTTACACCGCTATCTGTATAAACATGGAAATATCTACACTGCTATCTCTATAAACATGGAAATATCTACACCGCCTTCTGTATAAACATGCAAATATCTACCCAGTCATCTGTATAAACATGGAAATATCTACACCATCATCTCTATAAACATGGAAATATCTACACTGCCATCTGAATACACATGGAAATATCTACACAGCCATCTGTATAAACATGGAAATACCGACACCGCTATCCCTATAAACATGGAAATACCTACACCGCTATCTCTATATACATGGAAATATCTACACTGCAATCTCTATAAACATGGAAATATCTACACCTCCATCTCTAAAAATATGAAAATATCTACACCACCATCTCCAGAAACATGGAATTATATACACCGCCATCTGTATAAACATGGAAATAACTTCAAAACCATCTCTATAAACATGGAAATATCTACACTGCCATCTGTGTACCCATTGGAAAATCCTACAAAGCCGTCTGTGTAAACATGGAATTATCTACTCTGCTATCCCTATAAACATGGAACTATCTACACCGCCTTCTGTATAAACATGCAAATATCTACCCAGTCATCTGTATATACATGGAAATATCTACACCGCTATCTGTATAAACATGGAAATATCTACACCGCTATCTGTATAAACATGGAAATATCTACACCTCTATCTCTATAAACATGAAAATATCTACACCGACATCTGTATAAACAGAAATACCGACACCGTCATCTGTATAAACATGGAAATGTCTACACCACCATGTGTATACACATGGAAATATCTATACTGCCATCTGTATAAACATGGAAATACATAAATCGCTATCTCTATAAATATGGAAACATCTACACCACTATCCCTGTAAACATGGAAATATCAACAACGCTATCCACATAAACATGGAAATATCTACACCGCTATCTGTTTCAACATGGAAATATCTACACCACTATCACTATAAACATCGAAATACCTACACCACTATCTCTATAAACATGGAAATATCTACACCGCCATCTCTATAAACATGGAAACATCTATACCACCATGTCTATAAACTTGGAAATATCTACACCGCCATCTGCATAACCATGGAAATATCTACTCCGCTGTCTGCATAAACATGGAAAAATCTACACCGCCATCTGTATAAACATGGAAATAACTGCAACGTTATCTGTGTAAACATGGAAGTGTCTGCACCGTTATATGTGTAAACATGGAAATATCTACACCATTATCTCTATAAACATGGAAATATCTACACCGCTATCGCTATAAACATGGAAATATTTACACCGCTATCTGTATAAACATGGAAATATCTACACCGCTATCTCTATAAGATGGAAATGTCTACAACGCCATCTGTATAAACATGCAAATATCTATACAGTCATCTGTATAAACATGGAAATATCTACACCACCATCTCTATAAACATGGAAATATCAAGACTGCCATCTCTATACACATGGAAATATCTACACAGCCATCTGTATAAACATGGAAATATCTACACCGCTATCTCTATAAACCTGGAAATATCTACATGGCTATCTGTATAAACATGGAAATATCTACATCACTATCTGTATAAACATGGAAATATCTCCACCGCTATCTCTATAATTATGGAAATATCTACACCGCTATCTGTATAAACATGGAAATATCTACACCGCTATCTGTATAATCATGGAAATACCTACACCGCTATCTGTATAAACATGGATATATCTACAACGCTATCTGTGTAAACGTGGAAATATCTACAATGCTATCTGTGTAAACATGGAAATATCTACAATGCTATCTGTGTAAACTGGGAAATATATTCACCACTATCTGTGTAAAGATGGAAATACCTACACCGCAATCTGTGAAAAGATGGAAATATCTACTCCGCTATCTCTGTAAACACGGAAATATGAACACCACCATCTGCATAAACATGGAAATATCTACACTGCCATCTGTATAAACATGGAAATATCTTCACAGCCATCTCTATAAACATGGAAATACCTACACAGCCATCTGTATTAACATGGAAATATCTGCACCGGTATCTGTATAAACATGGAGATACCTACACCGCTATCTGTATAAACATGAAAATATCAGCACCGCTATCTGTATAAACATGGAAATATCTACACCGCTATCCGTATAAACATGCAAATATCTACACCGCTATCACTATAAACATGGAAATATCTACACTGCTATATGTATAGATATGGAAATATCTACACCGCTATCTCTATAAACATGGAAATATCTTCACCACTATCTGTATAAACATGGAAATGTCTACACCGCTATCTCAATAAACATGGAAATATCTACACCGCCATCTGTATAAACATGGAAATATCTACACCGCTACCTGTATAAAAGTGGAAACATCTTCACCGCTATCTTTAAAAACATGGAAATATCTACACTGCGATCTGTAGAAACATGGAAATACCTACACCGCTATCTGTATAAACATGGAAATATCTACTCCTCTGTCTCTATAAACATGGAAATATCTACACCGCTATCTCTATAAACATGGAATTATCTACACCGCCTTCTTTAAAAACATGGAAATATCTACACACTCATCTGTATAAACATGGAAATATCTACACTGCCAGGAGCTCAAGAGCAGCCTGGGCAATACAGCTAGGCCTCATCTCTACAAAAAAATAAGAAATATTAGCTGGCCATGGTGGTGTGCACCTGTAGTCCCAGCTTCTTGGGAGGCTGAGGTGGGAGGATCCACGGAGCCCAGGAGTTTAAGGCTGCAGTGAGCTTGGATAACGACTGCACTCCAGCCTGGATGACAGAACAAGAACCTGTTTCAAAAAAGAAAAAAGAAAAAAAAACCTAATAACTAAAAACTGGATGTAGTTTGCTAGTAACTAAACAGCAAATTAATTGTAACTTGCTTACATATCAACGATGTCTTTCTTCTTTGATCATAAACCTGCTCACTAAGAAGCTGCTGAAGTCCATGGTAGTGACAGGTACATGTCTGCATCCTTGTCCTGACCTGCATCTTCTTTGATTGTCCCCATCTGTGTCTCCGACTGGCACTGCCGATCCGTCTTGCTACCTGATCAATGTTGTACTGAACCGGACTGCTAACTGATCAATGTTGTCGAGCTCACTGCACAAAGCTGTTCTTACAAGGTAGATTTCTGCCTGGAATAGCCATACTTACACTCTTTATATTCCTTACTCCTGACCCATCCAACGCAGCACAAGTTCTATTTATTGCCATAGAAACATAGGTCATTTGGAAACACCTCCTTCATTTCTATGGAATGTTCAAACATTTCTGACATTTTGGACTCTGTTCTAGCCTCTTGTTAAATATATCCAGAAAAGAGACAAAGCTTTATGGGGGGCTATATGCACACATATGCTATAGAATAAGCTATCTAAATGCTTAAAAGTACTTTCCATCTGTCACCGCACCTTAATAGGTACACAGAAATTAAGTATGTGTATATCTGTCTGTATAGATACGTATAAATATATATCCCCAAAACAAAAACTCATTCTCTTACTTATACATAGGTAGAATATAGGTGAATATACATATACATTTATAGGTAGAACAAAAAAACACTCAGCCTCTTTAGGGCCATGTGTTTTCTCTGAGTAATTGTCACAATTAATTAAAATACATGTGTATGCCTTTTTAGATAAATTTCATCAGACCAGTTTCTGTCTGGTTGGAAAATAATAACTGCCTATTTGCTAAGTGCCCCTGCCCCCATACTATGTTCCAGTGAACTAAAGACCTCTGGCAATCATAGATTTACAACTCAGCAAGATTAAACAATTTATTGTTATTTATGACATCCAAGCTGGAGCTTCTGTATTATATTCCACATTAGCATCTATCACCTTACATTTGGGAGATCCTGTCCAAAAAATGATTATGCCTCCTAACCAAACATTCAGCAGGGCTGCAGGAACAGGCCCCCTGAACAAACATCCTGCCAAAGTACTTTAAAGCACCGTGAGCTGCCACAGCTGTGCATTTTCAGATGACTCAGCAGATTAGCGTGGAGTCTCTTAGCCTCTGCTTGGTCTGTTCCTTTCAGTGATCTCTCACATGGCCCAGTCCATTCGGTTTGAAAATCCTCATGACATGAGCAGATTATGATCTGGCTTCAGTAGAGGGCCATGGGGTGGGCATGGAGGGGAGAGGGTTTGCTCTTAACACAGCCTGAGCCTCAGAAAGGTTTCAGATGGAAAAGCATGGCACTGACTCAGCTCATGCTTAACAGGAAATAATGCACAGACCACACCAAAAAAGCCCTTTATGTTGTGTGAAAGTCTATGCCGGAGCAGCTGCTGCCACCTCATGTACTGTGATAGAGTGTGCATGTGTGTGTTTGTGTGTGCATGAGTGTGAGTATGCACACAAATGTGTGCTGGGAGGGGGAGGAGATCACACCTTCCACAGTCGCCACCTCAGCCTTAGCTAGCAGCGTGGAGAATTGCCAAAAGTCAACAGGAAGCTGCACCAAAGCAACTGTGATCACCACATCAGCAGGCGCTTTCTGGTTAGTAAAGCTACTGGGACTGAAAAACACACACGATCTCGTCCTTCTTTTATTTTAATCAGAGCAAAATATTTTTATAATAATTGTGTTCTATGAATAAATAATTCATAATGCTGTAACCCATTATCACATTCAATCCTCCCAACAACCCTAGAAGATATGTAGACAAGTATTATTACTTTCCCTATTTTTATAAATGAGGAAATAAACCCCAGGAGGCTAGGCGACTTCCCCACGGTCATAGAAGTTGCAAACAGTAGTATCATGATTCAAATCCAAAGCTTCTCCTTTTGTCTTTATCATTTTAATTTCGAAGGTAATGCATATGCATGTATGATCTTTTAAATCCAGAGATGTATATGGAATAGATAGGAAAAGGGACTCTCCTTCCCCATTATACACCCCCTCCACCCAAGCTATATACACTGTTGACTAGAGTATGTCCTTTCAATCCTATTTTCTATGCCTACATTATATACAGAAAAGCAGGATTACGTTACACACAATATTCCAGTCATTGCTGTTTTTCACCAACAAGCTATCATTCACATCTTTTTCGTACTACATATAAATTTATATCCTTTATTTTAGTGGTGTATATTGTGCAGTTGTGTCATAAATTATGTACCTGTTCTCTGTTGAACATATAGATTTTTTCTGAGTTTTTCCTTAGCAAAATGCTGCAGTGAGTACCCTTGTACACAGATGTTTGTACATTTGTTCTAGAAAAATCTACAGTAAAGATTCTTAGATTAAGAGATTCCCAGGTTATTAGAAAACTACTCTATTAATTTAGATATATACTTCCAAATTGCCTGACCAAAAAGTTATGTCAATTTAACTTCTATGAACAGTATACAAACATGACAATTTTCCATCACCTACACCAACTCTGGGTAATTTCATCTTTTTTACAACTTGATGGATTGTTTTAATTTATATTTCTCTGGTTATTAATAAGGTTGGCCACCTGTTCATGTCTTATTATTGATGATATTTGTATTGAATTGTTTGAATTTTCTTGATTTCAAAAAACGTTTTACATGTCATAGATATTAAATATTTGTTCTAAAACTCTCCTTCCAGTATTGTGTATGTGTTTGGTCAAGTAGAATAAACTCTCGTCCTCTGATTTCAGATTCCTTTCTCTTTCCATTAGAAATCCCTAAATGTAAAACTACATATTGATAGCTAAAAACCAGGATGTTTACTAGAGAAAAAGAATACAGACGCAATAATTAAATATTATATTTATACAAAATACCTACTAGTACAAACTTAAAAAGAGAAAGTAAAAGTCAAATGCTTCTACGACTTCAGACTAAGAAAAAGAACTTTTGAGGTTGAATGTTCCTGAAATTTTTCTTTTCATACAACTACGGACATGACTTCAAAAGTGGATGTGACTAAAAAATGTAAGATATGAAAGATATTTGAAGACTCAGAGAAGGTGGATTTTCATTTTAACAAGTCACATATATATTCTAGATATCCTCTTATTCGTAACTAAGAGAGTCAAATCAGATGAAAGAATCTAAAAATTTCCCTTTGACTGTGTTAAGTAGAAGTAGTAGAGGCATATTGGCCAAATCTTGAGTGTTTGCAAATTGACTCTTAAGGCTATAGGCTGGCACAGGTCATTGAAGCCCTAGCTTTTTATCTTTAATTTTAAAATCCCCAAACAATTGATACTAATTTTTCTTGTCCATTATTTCCAAATCATCTTGTTTAAAGGTTATTACAGTGCTTGCTCATGTTACTGTTGTCTAACAGAAGGGTATCCGGGGCCTTAAAACTGAGAGGGTTAGGATTAATGATTCCAATACCTATGCTTGGACATCTCCAAAAGTGGGTTCCAACTTCTTGTCCTCAAGTCTGTATAGAAACTAGCAAACTTCCAGAGTTCACAAAAGGCTCCAAGAGAACAGATGTTTTATAGAAAATTCTTAGAGCAAGTTTCACGCATAATGTTGCTGATGCGTGTCTGCCTTTTCAATAAACATCACTATGCTTTATCACAAGATTTAATAAAGCAGCTTAGTTAAAAATGCCATCTCGGTCTCTGGACACATTAAACAAAGCTTAAAATAACCACCCCAGCAACTGGGAGGACCCAGCTGTTCTCATAATCTGTCCCACTCCTTTTACTTCCCCATAAAAAGAGGGAATGAAGACCACAGACTAAAAGCATCCAGAAGGAACTGACACAAACAGGGAGATAGATGGAGCCAAGGGCTCCTGTAAGTTTGCTATTGCTCACATAATAGATTTGCTAATTCCACAACCTGCGGATGGTGATTAAGAACGGGAAGCAGAAAGAGGGAAGAGAGAATCATAGAAGGGCTCATTCAAGTTTTCTAATGTATCACAAACCTGTCCTCCCTAATGTCTGGATCATAGCAGCCCATTCCATTCACCTATTCTCTAGTGAACTCCAATAGAAAATACAAAGCCATCACCACCCAGTTCTTTCTCCCTTTTAGAGATGAGATATTAGCCACCCAATCCCAGATTCTCAGATCCATTCCAGGAAAGAAGCCCTAGGTATTGAAGCACAGCTTTCCCTCCCTCCCTTCTTTCTTCCACCCCAAGATTTGTTCCCCAGATAGTTCTAGTAAATGCAAAACCAAGTATATTCTCATTCTTTAGAGCAACCAGCTTTTCATGGCCAACTGGAATCAAACACAACCTGCACAAACATATATCTGGAGGACACTCCCAAGGCTCCTACTGAGCCAGCCTTCTGCATACCACTGCATTTCAGCTTCCTAGGTCACAAGACACTGAGACATTCTTGAATTCTGCAAGGTGCACTGTGTGTTAATATCTTGGCTGCTCATCATGTGGCCAATAAAGGGCATGACTAGTCAACAAATAAATTTTCTCTTGGCTAAAACTTGCAACAAAACTGTAAGCTGTTTACCAAGGGGCCCACTACAGGTTATATTCAATATATACAGTCAAATCCTAACTATCTGAGATATATTCAGTTGACCATACACCTTTATATTTCAGTAAAAGGTCTTTACATTTCCCAGTGCTATCGATGTTACAAAGTGCTTTCATATGCAGTGCTTCATCTGATTTCCAGGATAATTAAATGATCCTGTCATACCTGATTTTTAGATGAGGAAACAAGTGGTTTCTGGGTATTTCAAGAGGCTAACGCATCTGCCCTCCAACTTGTATGTGAAAACCAAAAACAAAATTCCAAGGCCCTTCAACCATCTGAATGGACTTTGACTCTTTTGGTCAATATATGGCAGAGCTAGGAAAAGAAGGTGAGTCTTCCAGCTGCTGATACAGGGTTTTTTCTGCCATACTCCATTACCTCCAAGGCTAAAGTCAAAAGAGGGTGTGGTTATCACATGAAAAAATCTGGTTTGGATTTCCCAAATGTGTATGTAGTATTTGGGGATTTACCTTAATTTAACCTACAGTTCTTTTGGGTTGTAACAGTCTGACTCCATTTTTGAAAACAAAACAAAATCGATTTTAAATGCTGAATTATAGATCTTTGCTGTCCAGCATGGTAGCTACTAACCACTTATGGTTATTTGCATTTCTATTTTAATTAATTAAAATTCAGTAAAATGCAAAATTCAGTTCTTCAGCTGCTCTAGCCACATTTCAAGTGTTACAGTAGTCACATATGGCTAGTGGCTGGGACAATGCAGATTATAGAACAGTTCCATCATCAAAGAAACTTCTATTGAACAGTGCTATTATATAATGTCATCTCCAGAGAAAGAAGACTTTAGAAAAAGTCAGAAACGGCCGGGTGCAGTGGCTCACACGTGTAATCCCAGCACTTTGGGAGGCCAAGGCAGGCAGATCCCTTGAGGTCAGGAGTTCAAGACCAGCCTGGCCGACATGTTGAAACCCCGTCTCTAGTAAAAATACAAAAAATTAGCTAGGCGTGGTGGTGCATGCCTGTAACCACAGCTACTCAGGAGGCTGAGTTGGGAGAATCACTGGAACCCAGGAGGCAGAAGTTGTAGTGAGCCAAGATTGTGCCACTGCACTCTAGCCTGGGTGACAGAGCAAGACTCCATCTGAAAAAAAAAAAAAAAAAAGAAAAAGAAAAAGTCAGAAACATCTTGAGGCAGGCATAGTGCTGTCATCTGTCCAATATTGAAGATGATTTAAGAATAAGAAAGAAGAAGAGAACAAAGAAGAGAAAAAGAAGTTGCCTTAGGTGTACCTACCCAGAAAAGGACAAGGGCATTCCTGTAGTCATTGTGTTGTATTTTAGCTCTTAAACTTTTTAAGAGATTAGAATAATTTGACACATAGAAGATCTAAACCACTGAAGAGGCTCTGAAGCAGATAAAAGTAGAAAGAAAATAAAAAACTAATTAGTTACAAACTAAGCTTAACCACAATTCGTTTAAACGATACTATTTACTCTTCACATGATTGGTTTTTCTTTTGCTTTATAGTATGACATAGTTTATATCTTTAAAGGGGAATTAAAATATTTCTGGGAATTTTTAAAAGTAAGTTCACACAGCCACATAAAAACTACAGAAACAGATAAAACCTATCTTCTCATTTATTCCCTAATCCATTCAAATTAAATATAAAAATCCAAGCAGCCACAGTGATATTCAAAAAAGCAAAAGTGAGACAAAACAAAATTCATTTGTCACCTGTGGAGGTAGTTAGCTCACCTAATCTTCACTCCAAACACCAGTAATTTTTAAAAGACAGAAATAAACATATGTTCTGCCTTCCCGGAAGGAACTATGTTTCAGGGTAGCCAAATAACCCAGTTGTGAAGAAAATGGTCTGCTTATAGAAAAATGCCAGCTAAAACATGTAGATAGAATTAGAGAATTAGAAATTCACCATTTTGAAACCCCTAATGAAATAATCAACTCAAGCAAGGATCATTAATAAATGCTAAAACAATCAAGTAACTATTGATACAGAATATAACTGAATATACACATGGTACAAAGTTCACGTCACAGACTACTGGCTTGACCCAAGGGGGAATATAGCAGAGGAGATAGGCAGTGATCACCCTAACCTTGCGATCATCTCACCATCACTAATGATGGGATGTGAATACACATTATTGCCTATGAAATAGTCTTTAAAAAAAGAAGTTGAACCTGAATCTAACTAAACCTTGCAATGGGCTGAACGTGTATGTCTTCCCCAAATTAATATGTTGACATCCTAACCCCAAAGGTGCTGGTATTAAAAGGTGGGGCCTTTAGGGGGTCATTAGATCATAAGGACAGAGGCTTCATGATTGGAATTAGTGCCCTTATAAAAGAGGCCCCAGAGAGCTAGCTAGTCTCTCCCACTATGTGAGGGCCCAGCAAGAAGGCCAATCTATGAACCAGAAAGTTGGTCCTAACCAGATATCAAAACCACATGCTCCTTGATTTTAAACTTGCTAGCCTCTAGGACTGTGAGAAATAAATTTCTGTTCTTTATAAGTCATCCAGTTTTTGGTATTTTGTTATAGCAGGCCTAAAAGCCTTTAGAACTAACTTCCAGTTAACCAGGAAAAAACAGAGTGAAAAGTTAAATGACACCATAAAAAGCAACCAGAAAATTCCAGAAGGGGAAATATTCTACAGGAAAACTGACTAGTTTTTCAACAAGTCAATTTCACTAAATAAATACATAAACAAAGAGTATGAGTATTTTCCAGGTTAAAAAAGTCTTGAGCTAAATAATCAAATGCAATGTGTATCCCTTGATTAGAAGAAACTAATTTGAACAAACCAGCCACAAAAGATATTTCAGGGAGACCAAGCTGGAAGGATCACTTGAGGCCAGGAGTTTGAGACCAGCCTGGGCAACGTAGTAAGACCTCCATCTCTACAAAAACAATAAATTAGCTGGGCATGGTGGTGTGCACCTCTAGTCCTAGCTACTCAGGAAGCTGAGGCAGGAAGATCACTTGAGCCCAGGAGTTTGAGGCTGCAATGAGCTATGATTGTTTCACTGCACTTCAGGCTGTGTGAAAGAGCAAGACTTTGTCTCAAAAAATAAAAGGACATTTCATAATAATTGAGGAAATCTGAATGTGGACTGGGTACTAAATGATATAAAAAAGCCATTTTTTATTTTGTTTGAAAAGATGATTTTGTAACTATACAGGAAAATGTTCTTATTTTTTTAGAAATCTGTACTAAAGAATTTAGGGGTAAAATATCATTTTCTTTAATATACTTTCAAACACAAGCAAAAAATAGTCACGACACAAATATAGCAAAATGTTTACAATCTATGTTCTATGCTTGCCTGTGAGTGCCATTAATCTCATCTCTCTGCTTTTCTGAAAGTTTGAAAATTTCAAAGTTTTATAATAAATTTTTTTACATCCCATAATTTTATAATAATTTTTTTAAAGTTTGAAGCAAATCAACAACTATAGCTTCAAAAATATCCTGACCCACAATAAACATTGAACAGGGTATATTTCTCCCATTTCCTAAAAAAGTTGGCCCAGGAAGGAGTATGAGAGCTGCCATAGCTCTCCCAAGGCTCATTATTCTCCATCACTCCATGGGAAATCCCAAAGTAAATTTTTAAAAAAGTTGTTTAAATTTATAATGTTTTTGATTCTATAATAATTTTATAATAAAATAATTGTAAAATGTTTTTGATTTTATAATTTATAAAAATTTTTATACATGTTTATGTTTGAAATGTCTATTTCAAACTTTATGAGATATTAAAATATAAGTAATATAGTTCATCATTTTAGAAATGCCATGCTTTTCTTCTCCAGCAATTACATAATCAAAGAGTAACTGTAGTTTTTCCTAGAACATTGCTTTGTAGGCTGGGCATGGTGGTTCATGACACTTTAGGAGGCCAAGGCAGGCAGATCTCTTGAGATCAGGAGTTTGAGACTAGACTGGGCAACAGAGAAACCCTATGAGTAGTAAAAACACAAAAATCAGCTGTGCGTAGTGGCGTGCACCTATAGCCCCAGCTACTCAGGAGGCTGAGGTGGGAAGATCACCTGAATCTGGGGAGGTCAAGGCTACAGTGAGCCAAGACTGTACCATTGCACTCCAGCCTGGGCAACAAAGTGAGACCCTGTGTCAAAAAAAAAATGAAATTTAATTGAAAAAAAGAAAATTGCTTTGTAAAATTAATTTTTCAATCAAAACCAAGATTTTTCAGATATAGAGAATGCAGCCCACTGGTCAGATTTGTCAGTTCAAAGAGAAAAAATTCTAGTTTCCTATTTTTCTAGCCTGCTTATGATTATCCAATAGGATATCAAAAAAGACCAAAGCCTTTGGGATCCATGTTCAGTATTCCTGAGTCTAACTCAGGATGCCAAATCAGGAGACAAGCACATTCTCATCAATTTTCAATCATTCGAGACCAATTTTGCTTATAATTATCCAGTTCTTTTAGACCACCTTTCTCCTGAAGCCAGCCTTATGGCTATTCACTTCACTTTAGCGTAAGCCCCCAAGAAGGTGAACAAAATGAGGAAACGATTGGTTAAAGTTGGCGTTTGAAATTCTGAAACACGTCCACCATTCCCTTCACCCATGCCCGCCCCTCTTAGAAGTAGTACTTTCAGATTATTTAAGAGTCGATGCTTCTATGTGGATTTTGTCAGCTGTCCTTTATAACAGCTAGTGCGTTTAATTTGACTCTATTTTAAGCATATATTGACCTATGCTAATTATCTGTTAAAATAAATTCCACTCTTAGAGTTAATAAAGTGTGTTTGTCATGGAAGACCCATTGAAGTAAGAAGCTGAGGAGCCCTTATGGTAAAGTGGGACAAGAAATAATAAGACATCATAATTTTCCCATGCAAATCAACAACCGTAGCTTCAAAAATATCCTGACCCACAACAAGTATTGGACAGGCCATGTTTCTCTCACTCCCTAAAAAATTGGCTCGGGAAGGAGTATGAGAGCTCCCATAGCTCTCCCAAGGCTCATTATTCTCCATCACTCCACAGGAACAGCCTGTCAGAGAAGAGTGAAAGACCATTTGTCAACCTCTCTTCAACTCCCTGATTCTAGCCAAACTTCATCAATCTCAAGTGAGGAGCCAGAGAGAAATCAAACCCCATATATCCAGCATCATTGTCTACTGGAGTCAAAAATCACAATTCCACTACCCACCCTAACACCACTGGCCCTGTTTCTCCCAATTGCTTTTTATTGTGTTTTTTAAAAAATCCTCTTTCCCTATCCCTGCAACACTGAGAAGGAGGAATTATAGTAGATAAATATGAAGCATGGAGATCCTTTAAAAATGTTTTTAATAATAAATGAGAAAATGAAAAGGAAAGGGTTGGGAAGGAAGGAGGGAATACAAATGCCAGGGAAATGTTCAGTTTTGCTTTTAAAGATGTTAACACTCATTTATACATCTGCAAGACACTCCCCTTAAAGACAAGTTCTATGAGTGTGGGTCTGGTTGCATGAATAAGGATAAAATTACCTTTTTAGACGATGTTTCCCACATATCATTCAGAGACCCCTGAAGTTAGGTATCCCTCTTGTAGATGTCCTTGAGATGCTGCTGGACCTGGGAAAGAGGAAACTGGGATACGGGTCTATGCCAAAAGGTGCTTCTAGTTATAGGACAGAGAGGAAAGGGGCAGAGGGAGAAAAACCCGAAGTCTGAGAATCTGGATTGCAGAAGACTACCGAGGTCGTGGGAGAAGGGAGAGAAAACAAGGATGAAAAGCGAAAGGGGAAGAGGCATGAAATGTTGTCAAATGTCAAAAGGCATTTGGAGAGAAGTTGGGAATTGCATTAAGAAAACCACTGCAAATCTCATTTCAGACCATTTAGAGATATGCCCCCTGGGAATTGCGAGCTCAGGCTGTTTAGCATCAAACAAATGGATCCACTCCATCCCTACCCTAATTAAATAAATCATTCAGTAATTCCACTGGGTTAAAGAACCAAAATATTAAAAACCTTCAGGACCTACTCTTGCCAAATATGTCAGGGCGCGCGCGTGTGTGTGTGTGTGTGTGTGTGTGTGTGTGTGTGTGTTCTGAGACACCACTACTGTTAAATAGGCAGAGCTAAGACTTAGGGGACTGGCAGATTATTGCAAAAAGGGCACGGGGAAGAGGGACTATGTTGTGAGCCTGGGAAAGAAGTTTGTGTGGGGACTGTGGGCAGTGAACGCGTTGGGAACAATATGGAAAACTGGGAGCTGCCTTGGAATCTACAGGGCCGGGTAAGAGAATGTCCGAAAGAAAAATGAGCAGGTGCGGGATGTGTGCAGAGTCGGAGAAGAGTCCAGGGCACCCGGAGTGGCTCCAGGAACGACGGACACCCCTCAAGGCTTTTGGGGGCGGTGGGTACTAATAGAACCCAGTGTCCGGGGTGCGCCAGGGAGGCTGCGAGCGCGGCGGGAGTGGGGCGCTGGAGGGTGAGGACGCGGGAGTGAGGAAGCAAAGCCTGGGCCGGGCAGGGGCCTCCCAGCTGGGCCTGGAGGCAGCAGGGGGACAAGGGCTAGGAGAGGGCATGGCGGCAGCGCGGCGGGAAGCGAGGGGCATCCGAACACTCACCCCGTTGGCCGCAGCCATCTGCCCCACGATCTCGATGGCCGTCCTGCTAAAGTACCTGCCATCGCTGCCCACCACCGTGGTGCAGACCCGGCGGTCGCGCAGGTCGATGGACGATAGCACGCTCTGGATGAATTTGGGCAGGTAGTTGCGCTGGCCCTCGAAGAGGCCGGTAGGTCGCCGCAGACCCCCGCCGCCGGCCGGCCGCCGGTCCTCGTAGGGCGCGGTGGGCACTGTCAGCACCGGGATGGGGCTCCCCTCCGTGGCGCCTCCTGGCCGGTCCTGCTGAGGCTTCCGGGGCCGGAGGCAATCTGCAGCCTGCCGGGGGCCTCCGCCCACCTGGCCGCGCACCGGGACTCCGCCTCGCGCCCAGGCCCCCTCTCCAGCAGGTCGGCACCCTGCGCCCTGCACCCGCCCGCCTGGGGACTGCCCGCCCCTCCTCTCCGTGCAGCTGCTCGCTGGCTCCCTCGGCGGAGATTGCTTCTGCCTTCCTGTAAAGTTTTCTCCCGCCCACCTTCTCCGCTGCCAGACCGCCCGAGGTGTCCTCAGTTTCTCCCCAAGTTGGACTCACTTTCGGGGTGTCCCAAAAGCCTGATTCCAGGGCCTGCTAGCCCGACCCCGGTGACGCCTGCACCCGCGCCTGGCCCCAGCCTTCACGCGCGATCGCCGCCCTCCGGGGCACACCCTCCGCCAGAAAACAGCCGGCGGGCGGCGAGACTTTGGGCAGAGTCCGGGTTCCTCTCCGGCGCCAGGCCCCGTCTCCCTGTCTCCCTGGGAGTGCGCAGCCTACACGCACCAGTTTCTCTTTAGAACAAGCGGGGAGGGATTTGGGAGGGGGCTGAAACCTTTTGCCATCAGCGAACAGCCTCAGCCAAAAATAACCCTGGAAAGGCGAGCTAAGAATGGTTATCTCCTGCCAGCGCTGAAATCGGAGGCTGGGCGCTGCATGTGGGGTGTGTGTGTGTGTGTGTGTGTGTGTGTGTACCCTCCCACCCCGACCATTTGTTGAAGGGAATCACCACTGTCAGACTTCAATCCAACAGGACCCACTCGAGCCATCCACACTTTCCCCAGCCTCCTCCAAAACAGCACACTTTCCGGTATGGACAATTCTTTTTTTTTTTTTTTCACTTGTTTGTTTGTTGTGGTGGTTGCAACAGCAGCAACACAGACGACACATATTTCCCTATTCTTCCCGCCCTTCTCACCCTCCCTACCCAGCTCCTGCCTTAGAAACAGGCTTGGCCTACACTGTATCTGTCCACACTGCCTGAACTCTTCCCTGAATTAATCGTTTTCAATAGGAGGGGGCTAAATCCCTTATTAGTGCCCTACCAGGAGTGAATGAATAAAGCCAAGTTAAAGGGGAACTGGGTACCACATACTGTGCTAGGTTCCTTTGCATGTATCCTTTCATTCTGCTGGAGCTAAAGATGTTCTGCCTCCTCTCCATAAAACGCACCCAAACTCCAAAACCAGGAAATTCTCCATAGAAAATAGGAGTGAAGAGAGACAAGACTAACAGGATAAACCGCAAAGCAGGAAGAAAGTTTTGTCTCCCATTTCGCTCAAGGAATTTTTGGACCCACCAAGGCTACTGTCCTGAAAGATCCTGCTGCTTCTCCTTCCCCAAATATTGTCCACTTCCTGAGAGTAAGGCTGACTTGCCGCAGGCTTATAAAGTGTTTGGTCACAGTAAGACAACTGTGAGTAATAACACACATTGTATACTGTTTTACAATTGATAAAAGGCTTTGCATCTGTTTTTTCTTTGGAGGCTGAAGAAAAGAATAATGGTATTCACGCAGTTCCCATTTTACAGATGAAAACAAGAGGACTTTTTCTGTGAAGTCAGGAAAGTGGTTACAATGGTACTTTCTGCCTGTCCGAATTATGTATTGCCCCTCCCCTTTCTATTAATAACATTGAAGTGTGATGGGACAACCACTGAAGCTGTCAGTTGAAACCTGCTGGGACTTTTTAGCCATTCTCTTCAACATAAAGAATGGGTGTTTTTGGAGGGGGTGAGAGGAATGGGGAAATGTTGTCAAAGAGTACAATGTTTTAGTTGAGACAGGAAGAATACATTTTGTTGAGATCTACAGCACAGCATGGTGACTGTAGTTTACAATGAAGTATTGTGTATTTCAAAATTGCTAAGACAATAAATTTCAAATGTTCTCACCACAAAAAAGATAGGTTTTGAGGTGATGAATCTATTAATTCTCTGGATTTAATTATTCCACAATGTATACATATATCATAACATCACATTATACCTCCGTAAATACATACAATTTTAATTTGTCAATTAACATTTTTTTAAAAGAATAGTGTGGCCAGTTGGGGAGGTAGTTTTTTTTTTTTTTTCCTCTAGTCTCTACTCAGTCTCCAAGATCCCATTCCCCATAAAATTCCTGTCACCCAGGTGGAGTGCAGTGGCACAATCATGGCTCACTGCACCCTCTCCCTCTTGGGCTCAAGCGATCCTCCCGCCTACAGGTACATGCCACCACGCCCAGCTAATTTTTGTAGCTTTTGTAGACATGGGGTTTCACCATGTTGCCTAGGCTGGTCTCGAACTCCTCAGCTCAATCAATCTGCCCACTTTAGCCTCCCACAATGCTGGGATTACAGGTGGGAGCCACCAAGCCCAACCCATAAAGTTCCTAACTTTTTATCTCCCTGGGAGTGCACAGCCTACACACACCAGTTTCTCTTTAGAACATACTTAAGAGTCTTGGCTTAGCATCCAACAGACAGAACTTTAACACTTCTACGGATCTGTGCACCTGTCTATGGTGTGGGGTTTTTAAGATCTCTTTCTAATGACACTTTATTTTGCAAAGCAGGACAGTTTCATTCCCAGAAGAGCAGGTATGGTAAATCCTTTGTTCCAGTAATGAAGACAATGATCCAAACCCTAAGCCTCAGAGAAGCCCAGAAACCCTCCAGGCCTCCATCTCTCTGCTCCTAGCACCTGCCTCTCTCTTGACATCAACATCATTCTCCCCTCTCACAGCCCAGCTCCTTCCACAGACCCAGGGATTAGGCACCAGCACCTCAGACTAGATTTTAGAGAATTACCATTCAAGAGGCAATCCTCTTCCCTTGGTTCCAATTTCAAGGTTCTCAAAGACTGGAACAGGGCTAGTTTGAGGCAATGTGCCCCATCGCATAGCCAGAAAGAACCTTACAGTGAAAAGGAAAACAATTCTTCCAAAGTAAGGGGGTGCTGATCCCCAGAGGGAGGACAGATGGGCAAACAAACAGTAACCGGGCCACCACATGCTTCACACTCACTGATCAAGGACTTCTAAAACCACTTTTCTTTTCTCTGAATTTATACAGGATTTTGTATCACTCATAAAGGAATGTCTTATAGGCTGATAACCCCTTTCTATTCATGCTTACACTTAACCTTTAGGCTAGGATAATTTCCTAACCTCAGTGTCCTCACTATAAGATGGGAATTATTATAATCCCTACCTCATAAATTGTTGGGAGGATTAAAATACTTAGTAAAGTGCCTGACTAATAGAAAGGCATTCAATAAATGTTAGCTATTCATGGTGTCATCATCATTATATTTACCATTATTACTAATCTCCTGTATTGCAAGAATTACAGTTTATATTTTTGTAGACCATCACTGTAGCTAAAGGGTCTTTGGGCCATAGGTGATATTCCATAAAGGTTGGTTAAATTGATCTGTGGTTTTTGACTATGGAAACTCAGAACTCCCTCAAAATGTACAAAACAGATTTACCTGCTAAATAAATCTCTTCAAAGCTGACCCCAGGTTTGATTGAATTAATTCCAATGAATTTGTCACAATGATGGAGAAAGGAAACTTAGAGGGCCCCACAGTTGTTTGCTGGTAAAATGAGAAGTTTGGATTAGATCAATGTTTCCCAAAATATTTTCCTCAGAATGTTAGTGCCCCTCGAATCCTGCACAAAGCAAGAGTTTCATGACCAAGTAGCTTTTAAAACTCCTGTACACTCTACTCCCATTCTTCACAATGCACACTTTCATATTAAAAGTTCTGAGAGGTCCTCAACAGAAGACATCACTTAACTTTTTTTTTTTTTTTTTTTAAGACAGATTCTCACTCTGTCACCCAGGCTGGAGTACAGTGGCCACCACTCCTGGCCTAAACATTTTTTAACCTGGTGCTTCCCAATCTAAACTCACAGGGACCAGTTTTCTTAATGAAAGAGAATCAGACTAGCTTGTAACCATAGCTGGTGACACTCCCCTGCCCCATTCCTTGTATGTCCTCAGTGGACTAGGTCAGGAATAAATAAATTTTCCTGATTCTCAAGGGCTGGTCACTCCTTTGCACTGAGCTCAAAGCTTCTCTGTAGCATGGGTCACAATGAATGGTAGCCCTGATAGCCTAGAGGAGCTTTTCAGCCTTCTCTGAGCCTCTAAAGACTGAGGATCCTTGGCATGAAATGGAGCAACTGATATACCCTTGCTTCCCCTGGGGACTCTCTTGCTCTCAAAAAGGCATCAGCCATCATCTCCATCTAGAGAATATACTAGCTGACTCAGCTTGACCAGCCTGTACCAAAATGAGAATCTGGGTAAAATAAGCATTGAAACACTTCATTCCTTGTAGATTCACAAAACATATTAGCATATTAAAGACTATGAAGTTCTGCAGGAAAAAAAAACCTATTTAACTTTAATCCAACATTGCCAAGTTTTATTTGACCATGGAAGATTTTTCCAAAACACTTACAAACAGATCAAGGACATTAATCTTTCATGAAACACTAGATCCCCAGGGTCCTCTCCAGCTACATCATTCTGTGATTTTCTTTTTTATTTATGATGCATTAAAAGATTAATCTCTATCAGACTTCCATTTAGAAATTCACCAGAATGTGCAAAGGCAGCAGGTAAAATTGCTGAAGGGTATTATAAAAATACCCTCCAGTGATTTTTGAAACTTAAACTGAAATATTTATATAACTATATATTTCAGTTTGTATATTATATATATATGTATATACACACATATATATGTGTGTATATATATTGGTGTATGTATATCTATATCTATGTATATATGGCATTATATCCATTTTACAGATGCAGAAACTGAGCTTTAGAGGGGGTGAGCAATTGGTCCAAAGCCACACAGCACACAGGTAGTCATTGATAAAGGTAAAAACAAGAGTTGAAGCCTGAGGTGTAAGGACACAGAGACAAGTACACAAATGTTTACAAGTTACACATATGACACGTGCCTTTAACATGAATTTCTTGAACATTCATTTAGAGGCCTTACAATGAAGACATCAGAGTGGCAGCAAGTTCTGTTGGAATCAGGGGAGCGTGTTCTTCTATAATCCCCTGGCTAACAGGAAAGCACACTGATTTGGCCCATGGTAGTTATACACTCCCATTGAGTCAGGGGCCACTTCTATGCACACAGGAGGTGCTAAAAATATGCTGTTGACTCATTGCCTCTAAGAGCAGAAGAAATGCCAAAAGTATAGGACAAGAGGCAGAAAAGCACACGGAAAAATGTCGTAGGGCAGTCCTCTGAGGAAGTGTTAGATCCCTTTGAAATCTGTCCAAACACTTTCTTGTGCTGGGGAAAGTCAATTACATATTTCAAGCAACCCCACATGTCATACGAGTATCTTGTACGTGTTTGTGTACTCGTGTCTGTGAACTTACATCTCAGACTTCAACTTCTCGCTCCCCACCCTTATCAATGACTGCCTGCATGGCCTTGGGCAAGTTGCTTTCCCTCTTCAAAGCTCAGTTTCTGCATCTATAAAATGGACATAATGCTACCTACCTCATGGGGTTAGTGATCACATTTAAGGAGCTAATATGTGGAAATTGCTTACACAGTACCTATCACATAATAAGGGTTTAATAAGTGTTTGATGTAATTGTTTTGATTATTACTACTACTACTAAAATAATAATTACTACAATAATAATGATTCTTATTCTCTATATTAGTATTATCTTTGAAAATGGGCATGGATTATGTCTATGTAACACTTTTGGCACAATATCTAGCATTATATCACACACAAATTAGAGAATTCATGTTATTAAGGATGAAAAAATATTTTTACTGACCCTTAAATTCTTCGTAAGTAACTGCAAAAGAAGCCATTATCCCAACACATGAAATAAAAAAGAAAATTCAGTTCCTCTGGAGTTTGTTTTTGGAGGTAGCCACAGGATACCTAAATTTTTTTTCTTTTCAGAGAGACCGAGGGGCTCACTAGGTTGACCAGGCTGGTCTTGAACTCCTGGTCTCAAGCCATCCTCCCACCTCAGCCTCCCAAAGTGCTGGGATTACATGCATGAGCCACCACATCCAGCCTACCTAAAATATTGAATGCTGTTAATAAATCTCCTGAGGCCAGCATAAGAAGGTGATGGGCAAAACTAATGCAGGTATGTTTTTCTGGCTTTTTCATGTATTGGGCCAAACTTTGAAAAGCACTTACTATTAATGGCTAACTTGCAAAATTTGTGATTTATTAAAAGCAGATTTTAATTGTTTTACCTAAAAATAATAGGCCTCTGATCTGCCAAAGATGAAGATTTAATTTCTAGGTGTTCCCCACAATACCTAGAAACATCAGTGGAATCGATTATTAAACACTTTAGAACTATTCTCATCAAAGTTCTTTAATATATAATACAGCAAAAGAAAAGTTTCTTTTCTAAAGGCTTCTCTATACTTTTTTTAATAGTTGAATTTCATTTCTGAAGGCTCCTAAAAAGAATAGAATTTAGATCTTTATTAAAGAGGAAACATATTTTCCATGTTTAATTTAAATGACATTCCATCAGTCATTTGCAATCTTAGCCTACACGGAATTTTTTTTTTGGTAGTTTTTTATGTTTGGCTTTAGGAGGGGATTCCCAATAATCTCTATATAAATATTTCTAATCTCTATATAAATTTTTAACATTTCAATGTAAATTAGTTTTTTAAAACTATTTTATCCATAAAAATAATGAATTTGCATGGCTGAGGGTGAAATAATATGTTACCAGGACCCCTCAGTTTTGGGGGTTGTGAGTAGATCCCATCTTCATGTTCCTCCAGCCCAGCCCAAGCCTGGCTCAGGTCCTCCTCCCCCATTTGCCAGGAACCACCATCCCCAGGGATTCTATGTGCCCTGCCTGACCAGTGTTCTCCATCAGAGTTTACCAATCTTTTGTTCATTCCCTCAGAGCACAGCTAAGCAAGAGTACACTAATTTGAAAATTAACTCAAGCAAATAGAGGAACAATATCCCCAACACATTGCATTTTAACATAGGGTTTCCTGGACACACTGTTTCAACCCAAGAGTTGGGCTAATAGTAGGAGTTCCATCTGCTAAAATACGGCTGTCAGCTTCAGAGGGAAATTCATGAACGTCTTCGTAGTTTGTTTTTACGTTTCACTTGGCACTGTTTCTAAAATTTCCTCTGAAGCCAAAAAATAAGTTATTTCCCAGCACACTGGGCACTTTTCATTTATCATTGGATTGATTTTTGTAACTTGCAGTAGGAGCTGAAATCGACCAGGGGGTTCTTATCCAACAGACAGCAGCAAAACTCTTTGTGTATCTGCGTTCCTTTCAACAAGCGTGACTTCCTCAATGGCATCATTCGTGAGCGTAACACAGAGCTCAGCAATAACGTTTCTTCACTAACCCTACCAGGTATCCAACATAGGATGTTACTTCCTTTCACTGTTTTCCGACTCCTGGCAGATATTAATCATTGGGATTTGGGAACAAGGAAATAGAATTTCTGAGAATGCTTGGGAATTCCCAAATTCATATGATTTTCATAACACTTCACTTACAAGTTTTTGAAAAATAATAAATGACTATAATAACAAGCAAATAGTCGTTTTTTTCTGTAACAGGATTATATGAAAAGTTTTAGTAGTCTTCTGTTTTAAAGAGATATGATAACAAATGATGATTTATTATTATTAGGAGCCAACATATTGTAACAAGATTATAAAATCCAATAGCATTAATAGAGAAAACATTAAAAAGAAATGAATGTTATCACAAAATAAATGCTAAAGAAAAGTCCTTTAAAGATTGAAAGGTAACACCACAAATACTTAATGCTTTAATCGTTGTTTACATGACATTGTTATACAAGGCATCAATCATCCCCGCCAATACCATTTAAATAACATAACATTCTGATCTCCTGGCAAGATGAATAGCACTAGAAAGAAGCAACTGTCAAAATTGCCGATTTAAGGGTATATTTTGTTTCTAAAACTTGGCATTTCTTAGAAAACCTCTCATAGGATTTGTAAAACATATACTATGCCTAGGAACACATTAATATTTATTTGCAGAAATGGTTCACTGTTAGCAGTGGACAAGGCCATGAACACACACTTGTAACACAGCAACAGATACAAGAAAGTCTGACTGAGGCTCCTTTACTGCTCCTGTCCTGTTCACCTTAACTTTCATCTCCACATGTCAGTGCTTCCTCATCTTGCTTGACTTGAAGTCAGTGCATTTCTTCAAGCCAGTAAGTTCTCTATACTGACTATTAAGCTGTAATTTTCACAGGAAAATTAGAATGTTCCTTCCCATTTTCCTAATTTCTCAACTGATTTTTCTCAGAATTCAGAATCCATAAATATTGAAATGCCAGGAGAGAATTTCCAAATGGAAATGCTGTTCCCTTCGTCCATTTTCAGAAGAAACCGTAGGATAGTGTTATCCTTCTCTTCTCCAATTTTTTTTTCCTGCAAACTTATGGTTATCACCTCTTTAAGTGAGTAGCTCACAATTTTGCCTCCCCTGCAAATGGTCCCAAAACAGTGGAGTGGGTCCTCTTTAGCTGTGTCTTTAGTACATAATCCTGCATTTCTGACCATATGCAGGGAGTGTGACCCAGGGAAGGATCCCTGACTCAATGGGATTTCTCTTGCTGTCTCTAGAATTTGAACACCGGAACCCAGACGTACAGAGGCTGGGAGCCATCGTGGTGTGCTATATTGATGACGGCAGCAGTGGGTGGTGTGGGGGCAGTTAATTGACAGCTACCTGTTACTGACATCCCAGGAACTGCCTGAACCTCCTCTTTCCCAGTCATAAGATATCTAAGATTCTGCAGTATTCTTCATTAAATCCTAGCATGGTTTAAGCTAGCCAGAATTAGGTTCTGTTGCTTTCAATCAACAGAACCTTAGCTAATACATTGTTATTTCCTGGTCTTTGTTCCTTTAATTTTCCAGGAAAAGAAGGGAAAATGGCTTACTGGTTTTAAAAAGAGACAAGGGACAACATACCATTTATGCAAAATTTAGAAGCACTCAAAGGAAACTCTGGAAAGTTCCTGAGACATATATATGTAGGATCAGCATAAAACTTGAACAGTGTATCTAGATCATGGTTGCCATGGTTGCCTTGACACAATGAACATCTGTATCAAGATCATATTTTCTTGGTGGGACAGAGAGAAGCACAAGGCGGGACTCACATTTACAGTAATCCTTGTTTTCCAGGAACCATACAACCCAGTTTGTCCAGAGCTGTTCATCTTAAGTTTGTTATCCCACCATAATTATAAATAGAACCTCCTTTTTCTCTCAAGAATATCCCACTTTGGATGATAATTTCTGTGACTACCCATTAAGAATATTTAATAACTATAGAAAACTGCTTCTCTATAATTTTTGTATGTTTGAAACATTTTATAACAGAAATATCTTTAAAGTTATCACCTACACAGAATATAGCTGCCAAATGCTCCTACTCTGCTATTCTAACCATGAATCCCTCTGGGGCACCTTCCTCCTACGGCGCTTGTAAGGATGAAATGAAATAAGCTCTATGAAGTGCCCAACAGTGACCAACACTGAATAAAATACAGCCACCATAGGAGGCCTTCCCTTATGTTCACCAAACTCCTGATAAGTTATTCGGTGATGTTTTAATCTTAATATTTTATGTAGATTATACATTCATCTGATTCAAAATGCAAAAGGTACAAAAGCGTATACAGTTAAAAGTTTCCCAACCCACTACCATTTATCTCCCTGGAGGCAACTGTTTCCAGATTTTTGAATATCCTTAAAGAATATCATATGTATGGAAAAGAAAGATTATATATTTATATGCATCTGTGTATGCATTTTCCTATGAGAGGCTCACAAAGTCTCCTTGAAGAGATATCATTATTACAAATACCCCTCAATTTACAATGGGGTTATATTCCAATAAACTTAGGAAAATATTGTAAGCTGAAAATGCATTTAATACCCTTAACCTACTAAACATCATAGCTTAGCTCGGCCTAACTTAAACACTCACATTAACCTACAGTTAGGCAAAATCATCTAACAGAAAGCCCATTTTATAATAAAGTGGGCTTTGAATATCTCATGGAATATAATGAATACTGTACTGAAAGTGGAAAACAGAATGGTTGTATGAGTACTCAAAGTACAGCTTCTGCTGAATGTGTATTGCTTTCAAACTATCTTAAAGTTGAAAAATCATAAGTCAAAATATTCTAAGTCAGGGATTGTTTGTACTTCTACTTTACATGATGAAATTGAGCCTTGAAAAGATTAAATGACTCGCCCAAGGTCACACTGGCAGTTAAATAGTGAAACTTGGATCCAAATTGTTCAGTCACTACATGTATTGTCTTGAAATTTGAAAAAGAGGAAGAGGAATTAAACTACTAAATTGAAGGACTATTTTAGGCATAGAAGAAGCAGATGCCTTCATGTCCAAGTGATTGTGAAGAGCCCACTTGCCCCAAAATATGTCTCCTGGTCATATGAAATTCCACCATTTCAGATTTTTACCTGGGGATTTAGAGTAATCTGCTGTTTTCCTAGAGCTCCCCTAAAATAGAAATAGAAAATTTTGGAAGGCTAAATATATGCTAACATTGGAAAACTCATTTTCTCCCCTTCGTAAGGCAAGGTACTGAAGGAGGGGGCCCTACGGGCCGTGCAGGGACATCCTGGAGGCATGGGGAGAAGAAACTGAAAGGCAAGTTTGTATGGAACAAAGAATACCGATCTCAGGATTCTCCCTTGAACCTGCCCTAACTTTGTTCAAATAGACTCAGCCACTGACCTGCTGTCAAAAGACCACAGCCAATCTGACTTGTTTTCAATATAATGATGAATATTGATTTGGTCCCTTCATCCAACATTCTCAGCTGGATCTTTTTTGACCAAGGATATACATTACTAGGTGAGTACAGGCAGTTAATTCTTCCACACGGGACTTCGGAGTTTCTGAGTTAACCAGAATCACCCACCTTAACATCTGCCAGTTTATACCCCAAGTCCTGACCAGTGCCCCCTACCTGCTATGCCTCATGTTTTCAATAGAGCATAAAATCAGAAATGAAAGATGAAACATCATAGCCAATATCACAGAAATACAAAGGATCCTAAGAAACTGCTAGGTATAATTACACACTAACTAATTGGATCATCTAGAAGAAATGGATAAATTCCCAGACACATAAAACCTACCAAGATTGACTCATGAAGAAATTTAAAAATCTGAACAGACTAATAGCAAGCAAGGAGGTTGAATCCGTAAGAAAATGTCTCCTATCAATGAAAAACCCAAAACCAGATGGCTTCCCAGATTAATTCTACCAAATATTTTAAGAAGAACTAATACCAGTCCTTCTCAAACTCTTCCAAAAAGCTGAAGTGGAGGGAATACTTCCAAACTCATCTTACAGGGCCAGCATTACCCTGATTCCAAAGCCAGACAAGAACACTACAAGAAAGGAAAATGACAGGCCAATACCCTTGATCTACATAGATGCAAAAATCCTCAACAAAATCCTAGCAAACCAAATTCAATAGCACATTGAAAGAATCATTCACCATGATCATGTCATGGTTCAACATAAGCAAATCAATACATATAATATACTATATTAGAAAAATAAAGGATAGAAACTATATGGCCATCACAATAGATATAGAAAAAGTTTTTGACAAAATTCGAAACCCTTTCATGGTGAAAAAAAAAAACACCCGACAGATCACGTATTGAGGGACTGTATCCCAACAAAATAAAGGCCATATATGACAAACCCATAGCTAACACCATGATCAATGGTGAAAAGTTGAAACTTTTCCTCTACCATCAGGAACAAGACAAGGATGCCCACAGACACCACTTCTCAGGGTAATTAGGCAAAAGAAAGAAATAAAAGGCATCCAAATAGGAAAGGAAGAAGTGAAACTGTCTCTACTGACGGCATGATCTTGCTATATATAGAAAACCCTACAAACTTCACTAAAAAAAGGTTAGAACTCAACACAAAGAAGGGAACAATAGACACTGGGGGACTCCAAAGGTGGGAGGGAAGGATGGTGGGAGCAAGGGTTGAAAAACTACCTATCGATTACTATGCTCACTGCTTGGGTGGTGGGATCATTAGAAGCCCAAACCTCAGCACCATGCAATATACCTGTTTAAGAAACCTGTACATCTACCCTCCTGACTCTAAAATGAAACATACAATATTTAAAAAACAAAAACAAATAAATAAAATTTGAAAACTGTTAGAACTGAACTGATAGGTGAAATCAGTAAAGTTGTAGGATACAAAATCAACAGATAGAGCCTTGAACACAGCAACATCCAGCTGTCTGACACGAAAGTCTCAGGGGCAAGAAAACCTCTATATGAACTCAGAAACAATGAGCTAAGTTGTGTTTATGTCTGAAAGGATGTTAAGAACTTCATTCATGTTACATCAGAGCCAACAGAAAGAACCAACAGGAAACCTGTACCCAACAAACAGAAATGACAAGATGAAGGGAAAGCAGAGGTAAGGGCTTACCTTAGAAAGGGCAAGTGATTAGCTCAATATGCAATACAATGTTTGCTCCTGAGCCAAAAATTTGTACAATAATTTGGACATTATTTGCACAACCAGAAAAATCAGCCACTCATTAGGAAAATGTGTTTCTGTAGAAGTCTTAGGACTCAGCTATCTATAATAACATGAAAAGACAATATTTTCATCCAAAATGAGTATTTTTGTTTGTCTTGGCTTGTTATTCTAACGTCAACAGCCTCTAAATAAACTGTTGAAGTACATGATATAACCACCTCTTTCTCCATCTTTCCCATTGCTCCCATAGGGTTTCAGTTGTGCAATTTCACCATTAGCAAAGCTTTTTGCTGAAATCTGGCTTTTCAAAGGGAGAGTATCCAGAAACAGAAGATGCTGATCTGGGAGGCTCTTCCTAATAGAACTGCTGCTTCAGTTTAACTTGAAAAAGCCCACACCCAGTTCCTAATGACAAACATCTGAACACCGGGTCTTCCCCTGAGCAAGACCATGCTATGCCTCCTGCTCGCTCTGTTCTATAAGCAACCCACAGATTGCTCCCTGTGAAGAGGAGCCTGCAAGGGGAGCAGCATTCCACCAGACCCTGATTTAGCAAGATATTTCCGTATCATTCCCCCAACCAGCTGGAAGTCCTCCACTGCTCTTGTGTAAAAATCTAACTCATCTCGCTGAATTTCCTGATTTAAAAGTCTAATTCATTTCACCAAAAGTGTGACAGAAGGAAACCAAGTACACCATCTCTCTCTTACCAAACCAAAGCTATTGCATGTGCATTCTGGGGGGAAAACATGGTCCAAATATGTTATGGAGGGGGTGCCAGCCCAGTGTCATCCTCTTACTATTGCCATAGGATCTTGGCTGATGGCATCAGAGGAAGAACAAGTTTATCGATTACTTTCAACCATTAAGCTCACTCCTCCATGAAAAATATGTCACAAGCCCAATGTCTCTTATTAAAATAAGCACTGCAAAATATAAAGGAGTCACAGTTTTAAAATGGGACACACGTTCTCTAAGCGGTGAACCACGTTAGAGGTGCACTGTTTACAATGTATAAAGTCCCCTGGAGCCAGGGTTAGGAAGCGCATCTGTTCTTTGATGTTCTGGGATGAAGGAGAAAGGAAAATGTGCTGCCAGAAGTGAGTGGGAAGGAGCCCATGAGATAAAGGAAGTAAATCCATTTGCTGATTGCAATAATAATGGTAATACACGAAGCTATACATACATACATACATACATACATACATACATACATACATGCAAACTTTCACATTTTTTAAAAAAAAGAACTTAAGGCTTCCACTCATGTAATCAGCCCTTATGAACTCTCCTGATTAGCTGCAAGGAAAATCTTCCTTTCTCCTCTTTCTTGCACCATCCTGGGCTCCCTTTTGACTTTTTTTTTTTTTTTTAACTTATAAACGAACAGCTCATATTCTGAAGTTTGTAGTCCCCTCCCGCCCCCTCTCTCTCTATACGGCTCATTTACATTGGCAGCTGTCGTGCTGCTGGGCATCCTCAAACCCACAAGTTTCCCTTTAATGTTTGAGGAGACAAACATGATCATGCACTAGGCATCACTGTGCCACTCAAAATGCTTTTTTGTTTTTTTTATTGCATCTGAGAGAAATCTCAAGGTTGCAAACCTGGAGTCAGAATTGTCTCCATGTGTCTCAGTGGGAAGAGTATCGTGTGAAGGAACAAGTTGATTCTACTAATCAAAAGGAATTTTTTTTGATATCAGGTCATCCTCCGAATGAATTTATATTACCGAGTGGAGGGTCACATGAAGAAAATGGTCAAACAGCACCACCTAGAGCAAGAGCTGAGAAGTGCAGCGGAGCCGGGCTGTGTCAGGAAAGAAAAGCAAGCTGGGGCCTGGCTCAGCGCTCTCCCCTCTGCTCCTGTCTGCATGGAAAGATTAGGATGACAGTGGCAGGAAGCCTGTGCACCTAGTATGCATCACTTGAAGGGAACACACAGATTCCAGTAAACAGTTGGAAGGAAATGTTAATACCAGGCTCTGCTAAACAATATCAAATGAGTCCTAGATGAGGCAAGCGACTTTCATCAAAGTTTCCTGATACCTGAAAAGACAGCCCAGGGGATCCTGCGCTACATGTGGTGTATGTAAATTAAGCGGGTTTTTTTCCCCTTTGTAATCAAGGCTCATACACAAACAAAATCACACTTTAGAAATGGCCTATTTCAACTTGTAACTAGCTTGCTTTCAGGGGCTCCAGGTCAAAATGAAATAGAGCACAAAGACGCTTTCTCCTTAGGGATCATACACAAATTCACTCTGTCCGTTTCTTTCCCACATGGAGCAACAAAGCCGTCAGACCTCTCCATCCACCCATCGGGTCCTTCCTGATTAAAGTGAGATAAATCACAGCCCTCTCTCTCCAGATGGCAGGCGACAAGAGGGGGATGCTTGCCTCAAGAAGTCCTCCCCATCCCTCTGCATTCATGCAAGCCCGAGCGGAGAGATGCAAGAAATTACGGATGCATTTTAATTCCCCAGACCCTGCAATTAAAAATGGAAATTTTTTGGCCACGCCTGTTGGCTCACGCCTGTAATCCCAGCACTTTCAGAGGCCGAGGTCGGCAGATCACCTGGGGTCAGGAGTTTGAGACCAGCCTGGCCAACATGGTGAAACCCTGTCTCTACTAAAAATACAAAAATTAGCTAGGAATGGTGGTGGGCGCCTGTAGTCCCAGCTACTCGGGAGGATGAGGCAGGAGAATCACTTGAACCCGGGAGGCAAAGTTTGCAGTGAGCCAAGATCGCACCACTGCACTCCACTCTGGGTGACAAAGCAAGACTTCATCTCAAAAAATGTTTTTAAAAAATGGAAGTGTTGTTCTTTCATTTGTAAATGTGTTTTGGTAAAAGAGGGGCAGTTTAAGCAACCCTTTCTATTGTCTACATTGTTAAAATTCATCCGACATGGACTCTTGACTCTGTTTTGCCTGGGCAGACCCAATTCAAGCATTTACAACAGCTATAACCTCCTCAAATCAAAAAGAGGAATCAGCATTATTGCTAAGTTCAAATAAGGTCTTGTTTTATTTCATTTTTATTTTTGAATGCAGCCATTCCTCCATGTGCTGTCATCAGGTAAGATTGTCAGTCCTGATTAGGTAAAGGTATTATTACAAAATGCAATTCTTAAAAATTCAGTGTCTAACTACACTTTTAATAAGCCTTTCCCCCTCCCCTATGTATTCTCCCTTAGACACCCCTTCTCAAATTTAAAATCACAGAAACTAAAATATGATGCCTAAAGAGAGCCTAGCGACTGCCCAGTCCTCTAATTTGATGAGTGGGAGTACTGAAGCCCAGAGGAGGTCAAGTAATTTGTTCCCAATGTCTTAGATAAGAAGAAAATGACCAGCTGGGAAATCCCACTCATGTCAAGGCAGAGGCACAGGACCACAGACTGTGGTTGAATTGTGCCACACTCCTACATCCTTCTTTAGGAATCACAGAACATTCCTGTGTTGAGTCGGAGTCACTGACTTCCTTTTCAGGCTGATTGAGTTCTGTCCTTACGGGCTGCGACAAGAAGTTTTGGTATTATGCTACACCAAGACCATTTATCTAGTTCAAGAAATGCACAGTCCTTAGAGCCCAGCAACTTTCCCCATGTCCAGTAAATGTAGCTTCTCCATTAGAAGCTGTCAGAATGGAGCCTTCTGGCTCATCTTGATTTTGATTTGTGCAAGAATGAATGGTTGTGCTAAGACAGCTTTCCTAGCTGATAGAGAGCGAAACTTTTTTCTCATAATCTATAAAAAAATTAAATTAGAATTTTTTCTCATAATCTGTGAAAAATATTAAATTAAATCTGGCTCGTCTTGATTTTGATTTGTGCAAGAATGAATGGTTGTGCTAAGACAGCTTTCCTAGCTGATAGTGAGCAAAACTTTTATCTCATAATCTATAAAAAATATTAAATTAGAAGCATAGAGTTTATTTCGTGACTTTTATCTTCCTGCAATTTTCTTGTGGGCATAAATGATTTGTTTTTATCCTGCCTGCCCCCCAATCCCTTTTCCAAGAGACTAAAAGAGTATCTAGTGCAAAGTGGAGACTCAAATATTTTTTAATAAACAGTGATCCCAGCCACCCAGTGCATGTTGCCAAATGCCAACCCCATAAATAATCAAACACATCATCTCATTCAGCCAATCAAAATCAAGTGCTACCTATTTTTTTAAGTTTTCATAGCCCTTGGGCATCTGCTTTCTCAGCATTTCCCAAACTTGAGTCATTCTCATCCTGCCTTCCTAATTTTGATCTGTCAATTACCTCTACTATTATTTATTTCATATATTTTTAAATAGACCCACTTTTGAAACTTAAATACACGCCTTTTAAAAGGAAGTTTTCTTACTACTATACATCAAAAGCCATTATAACTTGTTCTAAGTACTCATAACAAGATGGTCACAACTATTAAAATTTACTAATGTGCATCCACATACTCTCTAAATTCATGGAGCATCTGCACACACTTTAAGAAACAATTCTGCATTACTCACTCAATTTTCTTGACATCCTTCTGAGGCAGGACAAACCTTGGGCCCAAAGAATTGAGGTAGGAGTCCAAGCAAGTTGCCAGCCACATAAAGGCAAACCTTGGCTCGGAAGTCAGGACTACCAGCCCCTAGGTTATGGTTCATGCTCTTTCCTCTGCTCTCCAGAACCTCCTATCTCCAAGTGTAGTTAGCAGCCCAGATGCAGCAGCATCCTCTAGAGACTTGTTAAAAATGCAGAAGCTCAGGCTCCACCACAGGCCTATGCAGACTGAATCTGCATTTTAACAAGGTCCAGGTAATTCACGGGCACATTAAGTTTGAAAAGGCCTGGTCTAGATCAGCGGTTCTCTAACTTAGCAGCACATTAGAACCATCTGTAGAGACTTTAAAAATACCAGTGCCTGGGCTTCACCTCCCAGAGAATCTGACTTAAGTGTCTGGGGTTTGCCCTGAGTCTAGGTATTTTTAAAAACTCCTCAGCTTATACAAAGCTGGCAGGGCCGGGCACAGTGGCTCATGCCTATAATCCCAGCAGTTCGTGTGGCCAAAGTGGGCAGATTGCTTGAGTCCAGGAGTTTGAGATTAGCCTGGGCTAAAACCCCATCACTACAAAAAAAAAAAAAAAATACAAAAAGTAGTTGGGCATGGTGGTGGCACATACCTGTAGTCCCGGCTACTCAGGAGGCTGAGTCCTCACTTCAACCTAGGAGGTCACGGTCTGGTCAACAGAGCAAGACCCTATATCAAAACAAACAAACAAGCAAACAAAAAATGCTAGCAGCTTACCAGCTAGGGAGGCCTGTAGAGCCAGTTTTCCAAATGGGGCTACACTAGTTTTTCCAGAACTTTAGCTGCATCAAAACCACCTGGATGGCTTGTTCAGCTACAGAGGGTCTGGCCATGCCCCTAGAGTTTCCAGCTGAGGGTCTGGAATGAGGCCCGATGATTTGCATTTCTAACAATCTCCAGGTGATGCTGATGCTGTGGGTCCAGGGACCACATTTTGAGAATCTATGCTAAATGAATCGGAGAAGACCAAAGCTCAAACTTATTCCAAGAACTTTTCAAGGCCCACCTGCAAGTTGTAGTGGAAGTAAGCATCTAAGGGTGCAAAAAAGTTTCACTGTAGACTAAGGCCTTTTACCTGAGCTCTCAAATGTTCACATTTCTCTTATCAACCTAAATAACAAACAGAGAGAGGCTCTCCACAAGAAAAAGATATTCGTTTGGAAACAGAGCCTTGCAATAGAAACAGGCAAGCCAGAGTAAACTATATGCATATTCACGGAGGTAAAGGAAGACAAAAGAAAAAATGAGGAAGATTATATGATCATTTGGAAATGATTATCCTTGGCTACAAAGATCAATAACAAAGGTGATGCCAGGCCCAGGTTGGACAGGCAGTTGTTGGGCAAATATCCTTCAGAAGCATTGTTGTGTGCAAAGTTGCAATGGGCTTTGTGCAAGATTGTGTTTTTTGCAGTCTTCTGTGATAAGTTTTTGTTATCAGGCATACAAGCCCAAGAATCCTTTTTTGCATGGCCTTCCCTGGCTCTATTTGTCAGGGTTTTGGTTAGGGGAGGGGTATTTTTAACACTCTCAATGTAAAAAATGCCATAAGGTAGGTACCCCAATTGCTTGTTTCGTCTTCATAAAATAACTTTTCCACCCGAACAAAGTCTACACATAAATTGTAAAAATACCCTGGCATGCAGTCCCTGGAAAAGTCTGGAGTCATTCTCGGCGTTCCCACCCAGGTGGGCAAGCGTAGCCACCACAGATAAACACAAAGTAGGGGTCCCCGCTGGGGTTCAGCGGCAGGCAGTGGCCCTGGTTCTGATATTTGGCTGAAAACACAGCTCCTCTTTGTCACCCTCAGGACATTTCAGCTATTTCCTAGATAATAATCTCACTTCACCCTGCACAAAACAGGCACATGATCATGTCACTCTGACCTGGTTTGAGTCCAAGGAGAATTTTGTTTTTAAAATAATTTAGGTTAGTAGTTAAAATATGAACTTTGGGCCAGGAGTGGTGGCCCATGCCTATAATCCCAGCACTTCATGAGGCCAAAGTGGGCAGATTGCTTGAGTCCAGGAGTTTGAGACTAGCCTGGGCTAAAACCCCATCCCTACAAAAAAAAAAATTCAAAAAGTAGTTGGGCATGGTGGTGGCACATACCTGTAGTCCCGGCTACTCAGGAGGCTGAGTCCTCACTTCAACCCAGGAGGTCACGGTCTGGTCAACAGAGCAAGACCCTGTATCAAAACAAAGAAACAAACAAACAAAAAATGCTAGCAGCTTACCAGCTAGGGAGGCCTGTAGAGGCAAGTTTTCCAAATGGGGCTACATTAGTTGTTCCAAAACTTTAGCTGCATCAAAACCACCTGGATGGCTTGTTCAGCTACAGAGGGTCTGGCCATGCCCCTAGAGTTTCCAGCTGAGGGTCTGGAATGAGGCCCGATGATTTGCATTTCTAACAATCTCCAGGTGATGCTGATGCTGTGGGTCCAGGGACCACATTTTGAGAATCTATGCTAAATGAATCGGAGAAGACCAAAGCTCAAACTTATTCCAAGAACTTTTCAAGGCCCACCTGCAAGTTGTAGTGGAAGTAAGCATCTAAGGGTGCAAAAAAGTTTCACTGTAGACTAAGGCCTTTTACCTGAGCTCTCAAATGTTCACATTTCTCTTATCAACCTAAATAACAAACAGAGAGAGGCTCTCCACAAGAAAAAGATATTCGTTTGGAAACAGAGCCTTGCAATAGAAACAGGCAAGCCAGAGTAAACTATATGCATATTCACGGAGGTAAAGGAAGACAAAAGAAAAAATGAGGAAGATTATATGATCATTTGGAAATGACTATCCTTGGCTACAAAGATCAATAACAAAGGTGATGCCAGGCACAGGTTGGACAGGCAGTTGTTGGGCAAATATCCTTCAAAAGCATTGTTGTGTGCAAAGTTGCAATGGGCTTTGTGCAAGATTGTGTTTTTTGCAGTTTTCTGTGATAAGTTTTTGTTATCAGGCATACAAGCCCAAGAATCCTTTATTGCATGGCCTTTCCTGGCTCTATAAGTCAGGGTTTTGGTTAGGGTAGGGGTATTTTTAACACTCTCAATGTAAAAAATGACATAAGGTAGGTACCCCAATGACGTGTTTGGTCTTCATAAAATAACTATTCATAAAATCTCTGTAAACGTGGAAATATCTACACCGCTATCTCTGTAAACGTGTAAACATTTACAACGCTATCTGTACAAACATGGAACTATTTACACCGCCGTCTCTATAAACATGGAAATATCTACACCGCTATCTCTATAAACATGGAAATATCTACACCGCTATCTCTATAAACATGGAAATATCTACACCGCTATCTGTATAAACATGGAAATATCTACACTGCTGTCTCTATAAACATGGAAATATCTACACCTCTATCTGTATAAACATGGAAATATCTACACCACTGTCTCTATAAACATGGAAATATCTACAATGCTATCTCTATAAACACACAAATATCTACATCACTGTCTCTATAAACATGGAAATATCTACACCGCTATCTCTATGAACATGGAAATATCTACACCGCTGTCTCTAGAAACATGGAAATATCTACACCGCTATCTCTATAAACGTGGAAATATATACACCGCTATCTCTAAAAACATGGAAATATCTACACCGCTATCTCTATAAACACGAGAACATCTACACCGCTAACTCTATAAACCTGGAAATATCTACACCGCTATAAGTATAAATGTGGAAATATCTACACCGCTATCTGTATAAACATGGAAATATCTACACCGCTATCTGTATAAACATGGAAATACTTACACCGCTATCTGTATAAACATGGAAATATTCACAAAGCTATCTCTATAAACATGGAAATATCTACACCGCTATCTCTATAAAGATGGAAATATCTACACCACTATCTGTAAAACATGGAAATATCTACACCGCTGTCTGTATAAACATGGAAATATATACACGGCTATCTGTTTAAACATGGATATATCTACACCACTGACTGTATAAACATGGAAATATCTACACCGCTATCTGTACAAACATGGAAATATCTACACCGCTGTCTCTATAACCATGGAAATATCTACACCGCCATCTGTAGAAACATGGAAATATCAACACTGCTATCTGTATAAACAGGAAAATATCTACAACGCTAACTGTGTAAACATGGAAATATCTACACAGCTATCTGTGTAAACTTGGAAATATCTACACAGCTATCTGTGTAAAAATGGAAATATCTACACAGCAATCTGTGCAAAGATGGAAATATCTACACTGCTATCTCTGTAAACATGGAAATATCTACACCGCTATCTGTATAAACATGGAAATATCTATACCGCAGTCTCTATAAACATGGAAATATCTCCACCGTTATCTGTATAAACATGAAAATATCTACACCGCTTTCTGTATAAACATGGACATATCTACACTGCAATCTGTATAAACATGGAAATATCTACAACGCTATGTGTGTAAACATGGAAATATCTACACAGCTATTTGTGTAAACTTGGAAATATCTACACAGCTATCTGCGTAAACATGGAAATATCTACACGCAATCTGTGCAAAGATGGAAATAACTACACCGCTATCTCCGTAAACATGGAAATATCTACACCGCTGCCTGTATAAACATGGAAATATCTGCACCGCTGTCTGGATAAACAAGGAAATATCTACACCGCCATCTGTAGAAACATGGAAATATCTACACCGCAATCTGTATAAACATGGAAATAACTACACCGCTATCTGTATAAATATGGAAATATCTACACCGCTATCTCTATAAACATGGAAATATCTACACCGCTACCTGTATAAACATGGAAATATCTGCACCGCTGTCTGTATAAACAAGGAAATATCTACACCGCCATCTGTAGAAACATGGAAATATCTACACCGCAATCTGTATAAGCATGGAAATACCTACACCGCTATCTGTATAAATATGGAAATATCTACAATGCTTTCTCTATAAACATGGAAATACCTACACCGTTTTCTCTATAAACATGGAAATATCTACACTGCAATCTCTATATTCATGGAAATATCTACATCGCCATCTCTATAAACATGAAAATACCTACACCGCGATCTTCAGAAACATGGAGGTATCTACACAGCCATCTGTATAAACTTGGAAATATCTACACCACTATCTGTGTAAACATGGAAATAACTTCACTTCTATCTGTATAAACATGGAAATATCTACACCGCCATCTGTATAAAGATGGAAATATCTACACCGCAATCTGTATAAATATGGAAATACCTACACCGCTATCTCTATAGACATGCAAATATCTACACCGCAATCTGTATAAACATGGAAATATCTCCACTCCCATTTGTATAAAGATGGAAATATCTACACTGCGAGCTGTATAAACATGGAAATATCTACACCGCTATCTGTATAAACATGGAAGTAGGAACACCGCTATCTGTATAAACATGGAAATATCTACACCGCTATCTCTATAAACATGAAAATACTTACACCACCATCTCTATAAACATGGAAATATTTACACCGCTATCTCTATAAACATAGAAATAACTACACGTCCATCTCTATAAACATGGAAATATCTACACCGCCATCCGCATAAACATGGAAATATCTACACAGACATCTGTATAAACTTGGAAGCATCTACACTGACATCTGTAGAAAGATGGAAATATCTACAAAGCGATCTGTATAAACATGGGAATTACTACACCGCTACCTGTATAAACATGGAAATATCTACACCGCTATCTGTATCAACATGGAAATAACTACACCGCAATCTGTATAAACATGGAAATATCTACACAGCAATCTGTGCAAAGATGGAAATATCTACACCGCAGTCTCTATAAACATGGAAATATCTACACCGCTATCTGTATAAACATGGAAATAACTACACCGCTATCTGTATAAACATGGAAATTTTTACACAGCTATCTGTATAAACATGGAAATATCTCCACCGCTACCTTTTAAACATGGAAATATCTACACCGGTATCTTTAAAAACATGGAAATACCTACACCGCTATCTCTATAAACAATGAAATATCTACAACGCTATCTGTGTAAACATGGAAATATCTACACAGCTATCTGTGTAAACTTGGAAATATCTACACCGCAATCTGTGTAAGCATGGAAATATCTACAACGCTATCTGTGTAAACATGGAAATATTTACAACGCTATCTGTGTAAACAGGGAAATATCTACACAGCTATCTGTAAAACGTGGAAATATCTACACCACTATCGGTATAACCCTGAAAATATCTACACCGCTATCTGTATCAACATGTAAATAACACCGCTATCTGTATAAACAAGGAAATATCTACAATGATATCTCTGTAAACATGGAAATATCGACACAGGTATCTGTGTAAACTTGGAAATATCTACACCACTATCTGTGTAAAGTTTGCAATGTCTACACCGCAATCTGTGCAAAGATGGAAATATCTTTACCGCTATATCTGTAAACATGGAAATATCTACACTGCTATATGTATAAACATGGAAATATCTACACCGCCATCTGTATACACATGGAAATATCTACACAGCCATCTGTATAAACATGGAAATATCTACACCTCTATCCCTATAAACATGGAAATATCTACACCGCTATCTGTATAAACATGGAAATATCTACATCAGTATCTGTATAAACAGGGAAATATCTCCACCGCTATCTGTGTAAACATGGAAATATCTACACCGCTATCTGAATATACATGGAAATATCTACACCGCTATCTGTATATACATGGAAATATCTACACCGTCATCTCTATAAATATGGAAATACCTACACCACTACCTGTATAAATATGGAAATGTCTACAACGCTAACTCTATAAACATGGAAATACCTACACCACTTGCACTATAAACATGGAAATATCTACACCACAATCTCTGTAAACATGGAAATATCTCCACCGCCATCTATGTAAACATGAAAATATCTACACTGCCATATTCAGAAACATGGCTATATCTACACCGCCATCTGTATAAACATGGAAATATCTACACCACTATCTGTATAAAGATGGAAATATTTAAACCGCTATCTCTAAAAACATGGAAATATCTACACCGCTATCTCTATAAACATGGAAATATCTACACTGCCATCTGTATTAACTTGGAAACATCTACACAGTCATCTGTATAAACCTAGAAATAGCTACACTGTCATCTATATAAACATGGAATTATCTACAGAGAACTCTGAATAAACATGGAAATATCGGCACAGCCATCTGTATAAACATGGAAATATCTACACCGCTATCTGTATAAACATGGAAATATCTACACCGCTATTTGTATTAACGTGGAAATATCTCCATTGCTATCTGTATAAACATGGACATATCTCCACCGCAATCTGTATAAACATGAAAATATCTACACCGCTATCTCTATTAACATGGAAATATCTACAATGTCATCTGTACTAACATGGAAATATCTACACAGTCATCTGTAGAAACATGGAAATATCTACAACGCTATCTCTATAAACATGGAAATAACTACACGGCTATCTCTATAAACATGGAAATATCTACACCGCTATCTCCATCAACATGGAAATATACACACCGCCATCTCTTTAAACATGGAGGTATCTACAACGCCATCTACATAAACAAGAAAATATCTACACTGCCATCTATATAAACATGGAAATATCTACACCACCATCTCTAAAAACATGGAAATATCTAAACTGCCATTTGTAGAAAGATGGAAATATCTACACCGCCATCTGTATAAACGTGGAAATATCTACACCGCTTTCTGTATAAACATGGAAATATCTACACCGGAATCTGTACAAACATGGAAATATCTACAACGCAATCTGTATAAATATGAAATATCTAAACCGCTATCTCTATAAAAGTGGAAATATCTACACTGCTATCTGTATAAACATGGAAATATCCTCACTGCTATCTCTTTAAACATGGAAATATCTACACCGCCATCTGTATAAACATGGAAATACCTATACAGTCGTCTGTGTAAACATGGAAATATCTACACCACCATCTGTATAAACATGGAAATATCTACAATGCCTTCTGTATAAACATGGAAATACCTACACGGCAATCTGTGTATAGATGGAAACATCAACACCGCCATATGTACAAACATGGAAATATCTACACTGCTATCTCTATAAACATGGAAATATCTACACTGCGGTCTGTATAAACATGGAAATATCTACACTGGTATCTGTATAAATATGGAAATATCTACACCACGATCTGTATAAACATGGAAATATATACACCGCTATCTGTATAAACATGGAAATATCTGCACCGCTATCTCTACAAATATGGAAATATCTACAAAGCCATCTGTATAAACATGGAAATGTCTACACAGTCATGTGTAGGAAGATGGAAATATCTACACTGCCATCTGTATAAACATAGAAATATCTACACAGCCCTCTGTATAAATATGGAAATATTTGCATAGTCATCTGTATAAACATGGAAATATCTGTACCGCTTTCTGTATAAACATAGAAATACCTACGCCACTGTCTCTATAAACATGGAAATATGTACACCGCTATGTGTATAAACATGGAAATATATCCACTGCTGTCTGTATAAACATGGAAATATCTCCACCGTTATCTGTATAAACATGGAAATATCTACAGCGCTATCTCTATAAACATGAAAATACTTACACCACCATCTCTATAAACATGGAGATATTTACACCGCTATCTCTATAATCATAGAAATAACTACACTGCCATCTCTATAAACATGGAAATATCTACACCGCCATCTGCATAAACATGGAAATATCTACACAGACATCTGTATAAACATGGAAATATCTACACTGCCATCTGTATAAACTTGGAAATATGTACACTGACATCTGTAGAAAGATGGAAATGTCTACAAAGCGATCTGTATAAACATGGGAATTTCTACACCGCTACTTGTATAAACGTGGAAATATCTTCAACGCTATCTGTATCAACATGGAAATAACTACAACGCAATCTGTATAAACATGGAAATATCTACAATGCTATCTCTGTAAACATGGAAATATCTAAACAGCTATCTGTGTAAACTTGGAAATATCTACACCGCTATCTCTGTAAGTTTGGCAATACCTACACCGCAATCTGTGCAAAGATAGAAATACCTACACCGCTATCTCTGTAAACATGGAAATATCCACATCGATATCTGTATAAACATGGAAATATCTACACTGCCATCTGTATAAACATGGAAATACCTACACCACTTTCTCTATAAACATGAAAATATCTACACTGCTATCTCTATATACATGGAAATATCTACACCTCCATCTCTATAAACATGAAAATATCTACACCGCCATCTTCAGAAACATGGATGTATCTGCACCGCCATCTGTATAAACATGGAAATATCTACACCACTATCTGTATAAACATGGAAATATCTTCACTGCCATCTGAATAAACATGGAAATGACTACACCGATATCTGTATAAACATGGAAATATCTACACCGCGATCTGCATAAACATGGAAATATCTACACCGCGATCTGTATAAACATGGAAATATCTACACCGCCATCTCTATAAACATGGAAATCTCTACACCCCTATCTGTATAAACATGGAAATATCCACACCGCTCTCTCTATAAACATGGAAAAATCAACACAGCTATCTCTATGAACATGGAAATATCTACACCGCCATCTCTATAAACATGGAAATATCTACACAGCCATCAGTATAAACGTGGAAATATCTACACCGCTATCTCTACAAACATGGAAATCTCTCCACTGCTATCTCTATAAACATCGAAATATCTACACCGCCATCTGTATAAACATGGAAATCCTTACAAAGATATCGGTATAAACATGGAAATATCTACACCGCCATCTGTATGAAATGGAAATATCTACACAGCCATGTGTATATACATGGAAATATCTACACTGCTATCTATATAAACATGGAATTAACTACACCGCTATCTGTATAAACATGGAAATATCTACACCGCCATCTACATATCCATGGAAATATCTGCGCCGCCATCTGTATTAACATGGAAATATCTACACGGTCATCTGTGTATAGATGGAAATATCAACACAGCCATCTGTATAAACATGGAAATATTTACACCGTGGTCTGTATAAACATGGAAATATCTAAACCGCTCTCTCTATAAACATGGAAATATCTACACCGCTATCTTTATAAACATGGAAATATCTACACCGTGATCTGTATAAACATGGAAATATCTACACCGTTATCTGTATAAATATGGAAATATCTACACCACTATCTCTATAAACATGGAAATATGCACACCGCCATCTGTATAAACATGGAAATATCTACACTGCTATCTCTATAAACATGGAAATATCTGCTATGCCATTTGTAAAAACATGGAAATAACTATACAGTCAACTGTATAAACATGGAAATATCTACACCACCATCTGTATAAACATGGAAATATCTACAATGCCATCTGTATACACATGGAAATATCTACACCGCCATCTGTATAAACATGGAAATACCTACAAAGTCATCTGTATAAATATGGAAATATCTACACAGCCATCTGTATAAACATGGAAATATCTACACAGCCATCTGTCTATACATGAAAATATCTACACCGCAATCTGTATAAACATGGAAATACCTACACCGCTATTTGTATAAACAAGGAAATATCTACACCGCCATCTGTTTAAACATGGAAATATATACACAGACATCTGTTTTTACATGGAAATATATACACCGCTATCTGTATAAACATGCTAATAACTACACCGCTATCTGTATAAATGTGGAAATATTTGCACCGCTATCCCTATAAACATTGTAATAACACCGCGATCTGTTTAAACATGGAAATATCTACACCATGATCTGTATAAACATGGAAACATCTACACCGTGATCTGTATAAACATGGAAATATCTACACCTCCATCTCTTTAAACATGGAAATATCTACATCCCGTCTGTATAAACATGGAAATATCCACACCGATATCTCTATAAACATGAAAAAATCAACACCTCTATCTCTATGAACATGGAAATATGTACACCGCCATCTCTATAAACCTGGAAATATCTACACGGCTATCAGTATAAACATGGAAATATCTACACCGCTATCTGTTTAAATATGGAAATATCCCCACTGCTATCTCTATGAACATTGAAATATCTACACCGCCATCTGTATAAACATGGAAATACTTACAAAGTTATCTGTATAAACATGGAAATATCTACACCGCCATCTGTATAAACATGGAAATATCTACACAGCCATGTGTATATACATGGAAATTTCTACACCGCTATCTATATAAACATGGAAATAACTACACCGCTTTCTGTATAAACATGGAAATATTTACACCGCCATCTACATATCCATAGAAATATCTGCGCCGCCATCTGTATAAACATGGAAATATCTACATGGTCATCGGTGTATAGATGGAAATATCAACACCGCCATCTGTACAAACACGGAAATATCTGCAACGCTATGTGTATAAACATGGAAATATTTACACCGTGATCTGTATAAACATGGAAATACTTACACGGCTATCTGTATAAACATGGAAGTATCTACACCGTTATCTGTATAAATATGGAAATATCTACACCACTATCTCTATAAACATGGAAATATGTACACCGCCATCTGTTTAAACATGGAAATATCTACACTGCTATCTCTATACACATGGAAATATCTAAAATGCCATCTGTAAAAACATGGAAATAACTATACAGTCATCTGTATAAACTTGGAAATAACTACAACACCATCTGTATAAACATGGAAATATCTACAATGCCATCTGTATACACATGGAAATACCTACACGGCAATCTTTGTAGAGATGGAAACATCAACACCGCCATCTGTAGAAACGTGGAAATATCTACACCGCTATCACTATAAACATGGAAATATCTACACTGCGGTCTGAATAAACATGGAAATATCTACACCGGTATCTGTATAAACATGGAAATATCTACACCACGATCTGTATAAACATGGAAATATTTACACCGCTATCTGTATAAACATGGAAATATCTGCACCGCTATCTGTATAAACATGGAAATACCTACACCGCTGTCTCTATAAACATGGAAATATGTACACCGCTATGTGTATAAACATGGAAATATCACCACTGCTGTCTGTATAAACATGGAAATATCTACACCGCGATCTGTATAAACATGGAAATTTCTACACCGCTATCTGTATAAACATGGAAATATCTACACAGCTATCTCTATAAACATGGAAATACCTACACCGCCATCTGTATAAACATGGAAATACCTTCAAAGTCATCTGTATAAACATGGAAATATCTACACAGCCATCTGTATAAACATTTAAATATCTACACAGCCATCTGTATATACATGGAAATATCTACACCGCTATCTGTATAAACATGGAAATAACTACAGCGCTATTTGTATAAACAAGGAAATATCTACACCGCCATCTGTTTAAACGTGGAAATATATACACAGACATCTGTTTATACATGGAAATATCTACACCGCTATCAGTATAAACATGCTAATAACTACACCGCTATCTGTATAAATGTGGAAATGTTTGCACCGCTATCCCTATAAACATGGTAATATCAACACCGCGATCGGTATAAACATGGAAATATCTACACCATGATCTGTATAAACATGGAAATATCTGCACCGCTCTCTGTATAAACATGGAAATATCTACACCGTGATCTGTATAAACATGGAAATATCTACACCGCCATCTCTATAAACATGGAAATATCTACAACCCTATCTGTATAAACATGGAAATATCCACACAGCTATCTCTATAAACATGGAAAAAACAATGCCGCTATCTCTATGAACATGGAAATATCTACACCGCCATCTATATAAACATGGAAGTAACTACACTGCTATTTGTATAAACATGGAAATATCTCCACTGCTATCTCTATAAACGTCGAAATATCTACACCGCCATCTGTATAAACATGGAAATACTTACAAAGTTATCTGTATAAACATGGAAATATCTACACCGCCATCTGTATAAACATGGAAACATCTACACAGCCATGTGTACATACATGGAAATATCTACACTGCTCTCTATATAAACATGGAAATAACTACACTGCTATCTGTATATACATGGAATTATCTACACCGCCATCTACATATCCATAGAAATACCTGCGCCGCCAGCTGTATAAACATGGAAATATCTACACGGTCATCTGGGTATAGATGGAAATATCAACAACGCCATCTGTACAAACATGGAAATATCTGCACCGCTATCTGTATAAACATGGAAATATATAAACCGCTATCTCTACAAACATGGAAATATCTACACCGTGATCTGCATAAACATGGAAATATTTACACCGATATCTGTATAAACATGGAAATTTCTACACCGTTATCTGTATAAATATGGAAATATCTACACCGCCATTTCTATAAACATGGAAATATCTGCACTGCCATCTGCAAAAACATGGAAATACCTATACAGTCATCTGTGTAAACATGGAAATACCTACAATGCCATCTGTATACACATGGTAATATCTACACAGCCATCTGTATAAACATGTAAATATCTACAATGCTATCTCTATAAACATGGAAATATCTACACCGCCATCTCTATAAACATGAAAATATCTACACTGCCATCTCCATAAACTTGGAACTAACTACTCCGCCATCTGTATAAACATGGAAACATCTACACCGCCATCAGTGTGAATAAGGAAATATCTACAATGCCATCTGTATAAAGATATAAATATCTGCACCGCGAGCTGTATAAACATGGAAATATCTACATCGCTATCTGTATAAACGTGGAAATACCAACACCGCTATTGGTATAAACATGGAAATTTCTACAACGCCATCTATATAAACATGGAAATATCTACACCGCTATGTCTATAAACATGGAAATACCTACACCGCTATCTCTATAAACATGGAAATATCTACACCGCTATCTGTATAAACATGGAAATATCTACAACGCTATCTGTATAAACATGGAAATATCTACAACACTATCTGTGTAAACATGGAAATACCTACACAGCTGTCTGTGTAAACATGGAAATATGTACACCACAATGTGTGTGATGATGGAAATATCTACACCTCTGTCTCTGTAAACATGGAAATATCTACACCACTATCTGTATAAACTTGGAAATATCTACACCGCTATCTGTATAAACATGGAAATATCTACACCACAGTCTGTATAAACATGGATATATCTACACCGCTATCTGTATAAACATGGAAAGATCTACACTGCTATCTGTAGAAACATGGAAATGTCTACTCCGCTATCTCTATAAATATGGAAATATCTACACCGCTATCTCTATAAACATGGAAATGTCAACACCGCTATCTGTATATACATGGAAATATCTACATGGCTATCATTAAAAACATGGAAATATCTTCACCGTATACAGATCTACAACGCTATCTGTATGAACATCGTAATAGCTACACCGCGATCTCTATAAACATGGATATGTCAACACCGCTATCTTTATATACATGGAAATATCTACACTGCCATCTGTATAAACATGGAAATACCTACAATGCCGTCTGTATACACATGGAAATATCTACACAACCATCCGTATAATCATGGAAATATCTACAACGTTATCTCTATAAACATGGAGATACCTGCACCAATATCTCTATAAACATGAAAATATCTACACTGCTATTTCCATAAACATGGAACTATGTACACCGCCATCTATATAAACATGGAAATATCTACACTGCCATCTGTATAAAGATGTAAATATCTACACCGCGAGCTGTGTAAACATGGAAATATCTATACCGCTATATATATAAACTTGGAAATACCATCACCGCTATCTGTATAAACTTGGAAATGTCTACAACGCTGTCTGTATAAACATGGAAATATCTACTCCGCTATCTCTATAAACATGGAAATACCTACACCACTATCTCTGTAAACAAGGAAATATCTACACGGCTCTCTCTATAAACATGGAAATACCTACACCGCTATCTGTATAAACATGGAAATATCTACAGCGCTAATTGTGTAATCATGGAAATATCTGCACACCTAACTGTGTAAACTTGGAAATATCTACACCGCCGTCTGTATAAACATGGAAATATCCACAACACTATCTGTATAAATTTGGAAATATTTACACCGCTATCTCTACAAACATGGAAATACCTACACCGCTATCTGTATTAACATGGAAATATCTACATCGTTATCTCTATAAACATGGAAATATCTGCACTGCCATCTGTATAAACATGCAAATATCCTCACAGTCATCTGTATAAACATGGAAATATCTACACCAGCATCTGTATAAACATGAAAATACCTACACCGCCATCTGTATACACTTGGAAATATCTACACCGCTATCTCTATAAATATGGAAATATCTATTCCGCTATCTGTATAAACATGGAAATGTCTACATCGCTATCTGCATAAAGATGGAAATATCTCCACCGCTGTCTGTATAAACAAGGAAATATCTACATAGCTATCTCTGTAAACATCGAAATACCCACACCGCCATCTGTATAAACATGGAAATACCTACAAAGTCATCTGTATAAACATGGAAATATCTCCACAGCCATCTGTATAAACATGGAAATATCTACACAGCCATCTGTATATACATGGAAATATCTACACCGCTATCTGTATAAACATGGAAATAACTACACCGCTATTTGTATAAACAAGGAAATATCTACACCGCCATCTGTTTAAACATGGAAATATATACACAGACATCTGTTTATACATGGAAATATCTACACCGCTATCTGTATGAACATGCTAATAACTACACCGCTCTCTGTATAAATGTGGAAATATTTGCACCGCTATCCCTATAAACATGGTAATATCAACACCGCGATCTGTATAAACATGGAAATATCTACACCGTGATCTGTATAAACATGGAAATATCTGCACCGCCATCTCTATAAACATGGAAATATCTACACCCCTATCTGTATAAACATGGAAATATCCAGACCTCTATCTCTATAAACATGGAATAATCAACAGCGCAATCTCTATGAAAATGGAAATATCTACACCGCCATCTCTATAAACATGGAAATATCTACACCGCAATCAGTATAAACGTGGAAATATCTACACCGCTATCTCTATAAACATGGAAATATCTCCACTGCTATCTCTATAAACATCGAAATATCTACACCGCCATCTGTATAAACATGGAAATACTTACAAAGTTATCGGTATAAACATGGAAATATCTACACGGCCATCTGTATAAACATGGAAATAAATACACAGCCATGTGTATATACATGGAAATGTCTACACCGCTATCAATATAAACATGGAAATAACTACACCGCTATCTGTATAAACATGGAAATATCTACACCACCATCTACATATCCATGGAAATATCTGCGCCACCATCTGTATAAACATGGAAATATTTACACCGCAGTCTCTATAAACATGGAAATATCTAAACCGCTATCTGTATAAACATTGAAATATCTACACCGCTATCTCTATAAACATGGAAATATCTACACCGTGATCTGTATAAACATGGAAATATTTACACTGCTATCTGTATAAACATGGAAATATCTACACCGTTATCTGTATAAATATGGAAATATCTACACCGCTATCTCTATAAACATGGAAATATGTACACCGCCATCTGTATAAACATGGAAATATCTACACCGCTATCTCTATAAACATGGAAATATCTGCAATGCCATCAGTAAAAACATGGAATTACCTATACAGTCATCTGTATAAACATGGAAATATCTACACCACCATCTGTATAAACATGGAAATATCTACAATGCCATCTGTATACACATGGAAATACCTACACGGCAATCTGTGTATAGATGGAAACATCAACACCGCCATCTGTACAAACATGGAAATCTCTACACTGCTATCTCTATAAACATGGAAATATCTACACTGCAGTCTGTATAAACATGGAAATTTCTACACCGGTATCTGTATAAACATGGAAATATCTACACCACGGTCTGTATAAACATGGAAATATTTACAACGCTATCTGTATAAACATGGAAACATCTACACCGCTATCACTATAAACATGGAAATATCTACAAAGTCATCTGTATAAACATGGCAATATTTACACCGCTATCTGTATAAACATGGAAATATCTAAACAGCCATCTGTATAAACATGGAAATATCTACACAGCCGTCTGTATATATATGGAAATATCTACACCGCTATCTGTATAAACATGGAAATAAATACACCGCTATTTGTATAAACAAGGAAATATATACACCACCATCTCTTTAAACATGGAAATATCTACACAGACAACTGTTTATACATGGAAATATCTGCATCGCTATCTATATAAACATGGAAATAACTACACTGCTATCTGTATAAACATGGAAATATCTACACCGCCATCTACATATCCATGGAAATATCTGCGCCGCCATCTGTATAAACATGGAAATATCTACACGGTCATCTGTGTATAGATGGAAATATCAACACCGCCATCTGTACAAACATGGAAATATCTGCACAGCTATCTGTATAAACATGGAAATATCTACACCGCAGTCTGTATAAACAGGGAAATATCTAAACCGCTAACTGTATAAAAATGGAAATATCTACACCGCTATCTCTATAAACATGGAAATAACTACACCGTGATCTGTATAAACATGGAAATATTTACACCGCTATCTGTATAAACATGGAAATATCTACACCGTTATCTGTATAAATATGGAAATATCTACACCGCTATCTCTATAAACATGGAAATATCTACACCGCTCTCTATAAACATGGAAATATCTACACCGCCATCTGTATATACATGGAAATATCTACACTGCTATCTCTATAAACATGGAAATATCTACAATGCCATCTGTAAAAACATGGAAATACATATACAGTAATCTGTATAAACATGGAAATATCTACACCACCATCTGTATAAACATGGAAATATCTACAATGCCATCTGTATAAACATGGAAATACCTACACGGCAATCTGTGTATAGATGGAAACATCAACACTGCCATCTGTACAAACATGGAAATATCTACACCGCTATCTCTATAAACATGGAAATATCTACACTGCGGTCTGTATAAACATGGAAATATCTACGCCGGTATCTGTATAAACATGGAAATATCTGCACCGCTATCTCTATAAACATGGAAATATCTACAAAGCCATCTGTATAAAAATGGAAATACCTACACAGTCATGTGTAGGAACATGGAAATATCTACACTGCCATCTGTATAAACATGGAAATATCTACACAGCCCTCTGTATAAATATGGAAATATCTGCATAGGCATCTGTATAAACATGGAAATATCTGCACTGCTATCTGTATAAACATGGAAATACCTACACCGCTGTCTCTATAAACATGGATATATGTACACCGCTATGTGTATAAACATGGAAATATCTCCACTGCTGTCTGTATAAACATGGAAATATCTACACCTCGATCTGCATAAACATGGAAATATCTACACCGCTATCTGTATAAACATGGAAATATCTACACGTCTATCTCTGTAAACATCGAAATACCCACACCGCCATCTGTATAAACATGGAAATACCTACAAAGTCATCTGTATAAACATGGAAAAATCTCCACAGCCATCTGTATAAACATGGAAATATCTACACAGCCATCTGTATATACATGGAAATATCTACACCGCTATCTGTATAAACATGGAAATAACTACACCGCTATTTGTATAAACAAGGAAATATCTACACCGCCATCTGTTTAAACATGGAAATATATGCACAGACATCTGTTTATACATGGAAATATCTACACCGCTATCTGTATAAACATGCTAATAACTACACCGCTATCTGTATAAATGTGGAAATATTTGCACCGCTATCCCTATAAACATGGTAATATCAACACCGCGATCTGTATAAACATGGAAATATCTACACCGTGATCTGTATAAACATGGAAATATCTACACCGCCATCTCTATAAACATGGAAATATCTACACCCCTACCTGTATAAACATGGAAATATCCACACCGCTATCTCTATAAACATGGAATAATCAACACCGCAATCTCTATGAAAATGGAAATATCTACACCGCCATCTCTATAAACATGGAAATATCTACACCGCAATCAGTATAAACGTGGAAATATCTACACCACTATCTCTATAAACATGGAAATATCTCCACTGCTATCTCTATAAACATCGAAATATCTACACCGCCATCTGTATAAACATGGAAATACTTACAAAGTTATCGGTATAAACATGGAAATATCTACATGGCCATCTGAATAAACATGGAAATAAATACACAGCCATGTGTATATACATGCAAATATCTACACCGCTATCAATAAAACATGGAAATAACTACACCGCTATCTGTATAAACATGGAAATATCTACACCGCCATCTACATATCCATGGAAATATCTGCGCCGCCATCTGTATAAACATGGAAATATTTACTCCGCAGTCTGTATAAACGTGGAAATATCTAAACCGCTATCTGTATAAACATTGAAATATCTACACCGCTATCTCTATAAACATGGAAATATCTACACCGTGATCTGTATAAACATGGAAATATTTACACTGCTATCTGTATAAACATGGAAATATCTACACTGCTATCTCTATAAACATGGAAATATCTACAATGCCATCTGTAAAAACATGGAAATACATATACAGTCATCTGTATAAACATGGAAATATCTACACCACCATCTGTATAAACATGGAAATATCTACAATGCCATCTGTATAAACATGGAAATACCTACACGGCAATCTGTGTATAGATGGAAACATCAACACTGCCATCTGTACAAACATGGAAATATCTACACCGCTATCTCTATAAACATGGAAATATCTACACTGCGGTCTGTATAAACATGGAAATATCTACACTGGTATCTGTATAAACATGGAAATATCTGCACCGCTATCTCTATAAACATGGAAATATCTACAAAGCCATCTGTATAAAAATGAAAATACCTACACAGTCATGTGTAGGAACATGGAAATAACTACACTGCCATCTGTATAAACATGGAAATATCTACACGGTCCTCTGTATAAATATGGAATTATCTGCAAAGGCATCTGTATAAACATGGAAATATCTGCACTGCTATCTGTATAAACATGGAAATACCTACACCGCTGTCTCTATAAACATGGATATATGTACACCGCTATGTGTATAAACATGGAAATATCTCCACTGCTGTCTGTATAAACATGGAAATATCTACACCTCGATCTGTATAAGCATGGAAATATCTACACCGCTATCTGTATAAACATGGAAATATCTACACAGCTATCTCTGTAAACATCGAAATACCCACACCGCCATCTGTATAAACATGGAAATACCTACAAAGTCATCTGTATAAACATGGAAATATCTCCACAGCCATCTGTATAAACATGGAAATATCTACACAGCCGTCTGTATATACATGGAAATATCTACACCGCTATCTGTATAAACATGGAAATAACTACACCGCTATTTGCATAAACAAGGAAATATCTACACCGCCATCTGTTTAAACATGGAAATATATACACAGACATCTCTTTATACATGGAAATATCTACACCGCTATCTGTATAAACATGCTAATAACTACAACGCTATCTGTATAAATGTGGAAATATTTGCACCGCTATCCCTATAAACATGGTAATATCAACACCGCGATCTGTATAAACATGGAAATATCTACACCGTGATCTGTATACACATGGAAATATCTACACCGCCATCTCTATATACATGGAAATATCTACACCCCTATCTGTATAAACATGGAAATATCCACACCGCTATCTCTATAACCATGGAATAATCAACTCCGCAATCTCTATGAAAATGGAAATATCTACACCGCCATCTCTATAAACATGGAAATATCTACACCGCAATCAGTATAAACGTCGAAATATCTACACCGCTATCTCTATAAACATGGAAATATCTCCACTGCTATCTCTATAAACATCGAAATATCTACACCGCCATCTGTATAAACATGGAAATACTTACAAAGTTATCGGTATAAACATGGAAATATCTACACGGCCATCTGTATAAACATGGAAATAAATACACAGCCATGTGTATATACATGGAAATGTCTACACCGCTATCAATATAAACATGGAAATAACTACACCGCTATCTGTATAAACATGGAAATATCTACACCGCCATCTACATATCCGTGGAAATATCTGCGCCCCCATCTGTATAAACATGGAAATATTTACACCGCAGTCTGTATAAACATGGAAATATCTAAACCGCTATCTGTATAAACATTGAAATATCTACACCGCTATCTCTATAAACATGGAAATATCTACACCGTGATCTGTATAAACATGGAAATATTTACACTGCTATCTGTATAAACATGGAAATATCTACAACGTTATCTGAATAAATATGGAAATATCTACACCGCTATCTCTATAAACATGGAAATATGTACACCGCCATCTGTATAAACATGGAAATATCTACACTGCTATCTCCATAAACATGGAAATATCTGCAATGCCATCAGTAAAAACATGGAAATACCTATACAGTCATCTGTATAAACATTGAAATATCTACACCACCATCTGTATAAACATGGAAATATCTACAATGCCATCTGTATACACATGGAAATACCTACACGGCAATCTGTGTATAGATGGAAACATCAACACCGCCATCTGTACAAACATGGAAATATCTACACCGCTATCTGTATAAACATGGAAATATCTACACTGCGGTCTGTATAAACATGGAAATTTCTACACCGGTATCTGTATAAACATGGAAATATCTACACCACGATCTGTATAAACATGGAAATATTTACACCGCTATCTGTATAAACATGGAAATATCTACACCGCTATCTCTATAAACATGGAAATAACTACAAAGTCATCTGTATAAACATGGCAATATTTACACCGCTATGTGTATAAACATGGAAATATCTACACAGCCATGTGTATAAACATGGAAATATTTACACAGCCGTCTGTATATACATGGAAATATCTACACCGCTATCTGTATAAACATGGAAATAAATACACCGCTATTTGTATAAACAAGGAAATATATACACCACCATCTGTTTAAACATGGAAATATCTACACAGACATCTGTTTATACATGAAAATATCTACATCGCTATCTATATAAACATGGAAATAACTACACCGCTATCTGTATAAACATGGAAATATCTACACCGCCATCTAAATATCCATGGAAATATCTGCCCCGTCATCTGTATAAACATGGAAATATCTACACGGTCATCTGTGTATAGATGGAAATATCAACACCGCCATCTGTACAAACATGGAAATATCTGCACAGCTATCTGTATAAACATGGAAATATCTACACCGCGGTCTGTATAAACAGGGAAATAAATACACCGTGATCTGTATAAACATGGAAATATTTACACCGCTATCTGTATAAACATGGAAATATCTACACCGTTATCTGTATAAACATGGAAATATCTACACCGCTATCTCTATAAACATGGAAATATCTACACCGCTCTCTATAAACATGCAAATATCTACAAAGCCATCTGTATAAACATGGAAACATCTACACTGCTATCTCTATAAACATGGAAATATCTACAATGCCATCTGTAAAAACATGGAAATACATATACAGTCATCTGTATAAACATGGAAATATCTACACCACCATCTGTATAAACATGGAAATATCTACAATTCCATCTGTATAAACATGGAAATACCTACACGGCAATCTGTGTATAGATGGAAACATCAACACTGCCATCTGTACAAACATGGAAATATCTACATCGCTATCTCTATAAACATGGAAATATCTACACTGCGGTCTCTATAAACATGGAAATATCTACACCGGTATCTGTATAAACATGGAAATATCTGCGCCGCTACCTCTATAAACATGGAAATATCTACAAAGCCATCTGTATAAAAATGGAAATACCTACACAGTCATGAGTAGAAACATGGAAATATCTACACTGCCATCTGTATAAACATGGAAATATCTACACAGCCCTCTGTATAAATATGGAAATATCTGCATAGGCATCTGTATAAACATGGAAATATCTGCACTGCTATCTGTATAAACATGGAAATACCTACACCGCTGTCTCTATAAACATGGATATATGTACACCGCTATGTGTATAAACATGGAAATATCTCCACTGCTGTCTGTATAAACATGGAAATATCTACACCGCCATCTATATAATCATGGAAATCTCTACACCGCCATCTGTACAAACATGCAAATGTCTACACTGCCATCTGTAGAGAGAAATATCTACACCGCGATCTGTATAAACATGGAAATATCTACATCGCTATCTGAATAAACATGGAAATATTTACAATGCTATTTGTGTAAACGTGGAAATATGTACACCATGATCTGTATAAACATGGAAATATCTACACCGCTTTCTGTATAAATATGGAAATATGTACACCGCTATCTGTATAAACATGGAAATACCTACACCGCTTTCTGTATAAACATGGAAATATCTACACCACTATCTCTATAAACATGGAAATATCTGCACCGCTATGTGTGTAAACATGGATATATCTCCACTGCTATCTGTATAAACATGGAAATATCTACACCGCTATCTGTATAAACATGGAAATATATACACCGCTATCTGTTTAAACATGGAAATTTCTACACTGCCATCTGTATAAAGATGGAAATATCTATACCACAAGCTGCATAAAGATAGAAATATCTACACCGCTATCTGTATAAACATGGAAATACCAACACAGCTATCTGTATAAACATGGAAATACCTACACTGCCATCTCTGTAGACATGGAAATATCTACACCACTATCTGCATAAACATGGTAATGTCTACACCGCTATCTGTATAAACATGGAAATATCTATACCGCTATCTGTATAAATATGGAAATATCTACACCGCTATCTGTATAAACATGGAAATGTCTACACCGCTATCTGTATAAAGATGGAAATATCTACACCTCTATCTCTATAAACATGGAAATATCTACACCGCTATCTCTATAAACATGGAAATATCTACACCACCATCTTTAAAAACATGGAAATATCTACACACTCATCTGTATAAACATGGAAATATCTACACCATCATCTGTATAAACATGGAAATATCTACACTGCCAGGAGCTCAAGAGCAGCCTGGGCAATACAGCAAGGCCTCATCTCTACAAAGAAATAAGAAATATTAGCTGGCCATTGTGGTGTGCACCTGTAGTCCCAGCTTCTTGGGAGGCTGAGTTGGGAGGATCCACGGAGCCCAGGAGTTTAAGGCTGCAGTGAGCTTGGATAACGACTGCACTCCAGCCTGGATGACAGAACAAGAACCTGTTTCAAAAAAGAAAAAAGAAAAAAAAACCTAAAAACTAAAAACTGGATGTAGTTTGCTAGTAACTAAACAGCAAATTAATTGTAACATGCTTACATATCAACGATGTCTTTCTTCTTTGATCATAAACATGCTCACTAAGAAGCTGCTGAAGTCCATGGTAGTGACAGGTACATGTCTGCGTCTTTGTCCTGACCTGCATCTTCTTTGATTGTCCCCATCTGTGTCTCCGACTGGCACTGCCGCACCATCTTGCTACCTGATCAATGTTGTACTGAACCGGACTGCTAACTGATCAATGTTGTCGAGCTCACTGCACAAAGCTGTTCTTACAAGGTAGATTTCTGCCTGGAATAGCCATACTTACACTCTTTATATTCCTTACTCCTGACCCATCCAACGCAGCACAAGTTCTATTTATTGCCATAGAAACATAGGTCATTTGGAAACACCTCCTTCATTTCTATGGAATGTTCAAACATTTCTGACATTTTGGACTCTGTTCTAGCCTCTTGTTAAATATATCCAGAAAAGAGACAAAGCTTTATGGGGGGGCTATATGCACACATATGCTATAGAATAAGCTATCTAAATGCTTAAAAGTACTTTCCATCTGTCACCGCACCTTAATAGGTACACAGAAATTAAGTATGTGTATATCTGTCTGTATAGATACGTATAAATATATATCCCCAAAACAAAAACTCATTCTCTTACTTATACATAGGTAGAATATAGGTGAATATACATATACATTTATAGGTAGAACAAAAAAACACTCAGCCTCTTTAGGGCCATGTGTTTTCTCTGAGTAATTGTCACAATTAATTAAAATACATGTGTATGCCTTTTTAGATAAATTTCATCAGACCAGTTTCTGTCTGGTTGGAAAATAATAACTGCCTATTTGCTAAGTGCCCCTGCCCCCATACTATGTTCCAGTGAACTAAAGACCTCTGGCAATCATAGATTTACAACTCAGCAAGATTAAACAATTTATTGTTATTTATGACATCCAAGCTGGAGCTTCTGTATTATATTCCACATTAGCATCTATCACCTTACATTTGGGAGATCCTGTCCAAAAAATGATTATGCCTCCTAACCAAACATTCAGCAGGGCTGCAGGAACAGGCCCCCTGAACAAACATCCTGCCAAAGTACTTTAAAGCACCGTGAGCTGCCACAGCTGTGCATTTTCAGATGACTCAGCAGATTAGTGTGGAGTCTCTTAGCCTCTGCTTGGTCTGTTCCTTTCAGTGATCTCTCACATGGCCCAGTCCATTCGGTTTGAAAATCCTCATGAAATGAGCAGATTATGATCTGGCTTCAGTAGAGGGCCATGGGGTGGGCATGGAGGGGAGAGGGTTTGCTCTTAACACAGCCTGAGCCTCAGAAAGGTTTCAGATGGAAAAGCATGGCACTGACTCAGCTCATGCTTAACAGGAAATAATGCACAGACCACACCAAAAAAGCCCTTTATGTTGTGTGAAAGTCTATGCCGGAGCAGCTGCTGCCACCTCATGTACTGTGATAGAGTGTGCATGTGTGTGTTTGTGTGTGCATGAGTGTGAGTATGCACACAAATGTGTGCTGGGAGGGGGAGGAGATCACACCTTCCACAGTCGCCACCTCAGCCTTAGCTAGCAGCGTGGAGAATTGCCAAAAGTCAACAGGAAGCTGCACCAAAGCAACTGTGATCACCACATCAGCAGGCGCTTTCTGGTTAGTAAAGCTACTGGGACTGAAAAACACACACGATCTCGTCCTTCTTTTATTTTAATCAGAGCAACATATTTTTATAATAATTGTGTTATATGAATAAATAATTCATAATGCTGTAACCCATTATCACATTCAATCCTCCCAACAACCCTAGAAGATATGCAGACAAGTATTATTACTTTCCCTATTTTTATAAATGAGGAAATAAACCCCAGGAGGCTAGGCGACTTCCCCACGGTCATAGAAGTTGCAAACAGTAGTATCATGATTCAAATCCAAAGCTTCTCCTTTTGTCTTTATCATTTTAATTTTGAAGGTAATGCATATGCATGTATGATCTTTTAAATCCAGAGATGTATATGGAATAGATAGGAAAAGGGACTCTCCTTCCCCATTATACACCCCCTCCACCCAATCTATATACACTGTTGACTACAGTATGTCCTTTCAATCCTATTTTCTATGCCTACATTATATACAGAAAAGCAGGATTACGTTACACACAATATTCCAGTCATTGCTGTTTTTCACCAACAAGCTATCATTCACATCTTTTTCGTACTACATATAAATTTATATCCTTTATTTTAGTGGTGTATATTGTGCAGTTGTGTCATAAATTATGTACCTGTTCTCTGTTGAACATACAGATTTTTTCTGAGTTTTTCCTTAGCAAAATGCTGCAGTGAGTACCCTTGTACACAGATGTTTGTACATTTGTTCTAGAAAAATCTACAGTAAAGATTCTTAGATTAAGAGATTCCCAGGTTATTAGAAAACTACTCTATTAATTTAGATATATACTTCCAAATTGCCTGACCAAAAAGTTATGTCAATTTAACTTCTATGAACAGTATACAAACATGACAATTTTCCATCACCTACACCAACTCTGGGTAATTTCATCTTTTTTACAAGTTGATGGATTGTTTTAATTTATATTTCTCTGGTTATTAATAAGGTTGGCCACCTGTTCATGTCTTATTATTGATGATATTTGTATTGAATTGTTTGAATTTTCTTGATTTCAAAAAACGTTTTACATGTCATAGATATTAAATATTTGTTCTAAAACTCTCCTTCCAGTATTGTGTATGTGTTTGGTCAAGTAGAATAAACTCTCGTCCTCTGATTTCAGATTCCTTTCTCTTTCCATTAGAAATCCCTAAATGTAAAACTACATATTGATAGCTAAAAACCAGGATGTTTACTAGAGAAAAAGAATACAAAGGCAATAATTAAATATTATATTTATACAAAATACCTACTAGTACAAACTTAAAAAGAGAAAGTAAAAGTCAAATGCTTCTACGACTTCAGACTAAGAAAAAGAACTTTTGAGGTTGAATGTTCCTGAAATTTTTCTTTTCATACAACTACGGACATGACTTCAAAAGTGGATGTGACTAAAAAATGTAAGATATGAAAGATATTTGAAGACTCAGAGAAGGTGGATTTTCATTTTAACAAGTCACATATATATTCTAGATATCCTCTTATTCGTAACTAAGAGAGTCAAATCAGATGAAAGAATCTAAAAATTTCCCTTTGACTGTGTTAAGTAGAAGTAGTAGAGGCATATTGGCCAAATCTTGAGTGTTTGCAAATTGACTCTTAAGGCTATAGGCTGGCACAGGTCATTGAAGCCCTAGCTTTTTATCTTTAATTTTAAAATCCCCAAACAATTTATACTAATTTTTCTTGTCCATTATTTCCAAATCATCTTGTTTAAAGGTTATTACATTGCTTGCTCATGTTACTGTTGTCTAACAGAAGGGTATCCGGGGCCTTAAAACTGAGAGGGTTAGGATTAATGATTCCAATACCTATGCTTGGACATCTCCAAAAGTGGGTTCCAACTTCTTGTCCTCAAGTCTGTATAGAAACTAGCAAACTTCCAGAGTTCACAAAAGGCTCCAAGAGAACAGATGTTTTATAGAAAATTCTTAGAGCAAGTTTCACACATAATGTTGCTGATGCGTGTCTGCCTTTTCAATAAACATCACTATGCTTTATCACAAGATTTAATAAAGCAGCTTAGTTAAAAATGCCATCTGGGTCTCTGGACACATTAAACAAAGCTTAAAATAACCACCCCAGCAACTGGGAGGACCCAGCTGTTCTCATAATCTGTCCCACTCCTTTTACTTCCCCATAAAAAGAGGGAATGAAGACCACAGACTAAAAGCATCCAGAAGGAACTGACACAAACAGGGAGATAGATGGAGCCAAGGGCTCCTGTAAGTTTGCTATTGCTCACATAATAGATTTGCTAATTCCACAACCTGCGGATGGTGATTAAGAACGGGAAGCAGAAAGAGGGAAGAGAGAATCATAGAAGGGCTCATTCAAGTTTTCTAATGTATCACAAACCTGTCCTCCCTAATGTCTGGATCATAGCAGCCCATTCCATTCACCTATTCTCTAGTGAACTCCAATAGAAAATACAAAGCCATCACCACCCAGTTCTTTCTCCCTTCTAGAGATGAGATATTAGCCACCCAATCCCAGATTCTCAGATCCATTCCAGGAAAGAAGCCCTAGGTATTGAAGCACAGCTTTCCCTCCCTCCCTTCTTTCTTCCACCCCAAGATTTGTTCCCCAGATAGTTCTCGTAAATGCAAAACCAAGTATATTCTCATTCTTTAGAGCAACCAGCTTTTCATGGCCAACTGGAATCAAACACAACCTGCACAAACATCTATCTGGAGGACACTCCCAAGGCTCCTACTGAGCCAGCCTTCTGCATACCACTGCATTTCAGCTTCCTAGGTCACAAGACACTGAGACATTCTTGAATTCTGCAAGGTGCACTGTGTGTTAATATCTTGGCTGCTCATCATGTGGCCAATAAAGGGCATGACTAGTCAACAAATAAATTTTCTCTTGGCTAAAACTTGCAACAAAACTGTAAGCTGTTTACCAAGGGGCCCACTACAGGTTATATTCAATATATACAGTCAAATCCTAACTATCTGAGATATATTCAGTTGACCATACACCTTTATATTTCAGTAAAAGGTCTTTACATTTCCCAGTGCTATCGATGTTACAAAGTGCTTTCATATGCAGTGCTTCATCTGATTTCCAGGATAATTAAATGATCCTGTCATACCTGATTTTTAGATGAGGAAACAAGTGGTTTCTGGGTATTTCAAGAGGCTAACGCATCTGCCCTCCAACTTGTATGTGAAAACCAAAAACAAAATTCCAAGGCCCTTCAACCATCTGAATGGACTTTGACTCTTTTGGTCAATATATGGCAGAGCTAGGAAAAGAAGGTGAGTCTTCCAGCTGCTGATACAGGGTTTTTTCTGCCATACTCCATTACCTCCAAGGCTAAAGTCAAAAGAGGGTGTGGTTATCACATGAAAAAATCTGGTTTGGATTTCCCAAATGTGTATGTAGTATTTGGGGATTTACCTTAATTTAACCTACAGTTCTTTTGGGTTGTAACAGTCTGACTCCATTTTTGAAAACAAAACAAAATCGATTTTAAATGCTGAATTATAGATCTTTGCTGTCCAGTATGGTAGCTACTAACCAGTTATGGTTATTTGCATTTCTATTTTAATTAATTAAAATTCAGTAAAATGCAAAATTCAGTTCTTCAGTTGCTCTAGCCACATTTCAAGTGTTACAGTAGTCACATATGGCTAGTGGCTGGGACAATGCAGATTATAGAACAGTTCCATCATCAAAGAAACTTCTATTGAACAGTGCTATTATATAATGTCATCTCCAGAGAAAGAAGACTTTAGAAAAAGTCAGAAACGGCCGGGTGCAGTGGCTCACACGTGTAATCCCAGCACTTTGGGAGGCCAAGGCAGGCAGATCCCTTGAGGTCAGGAGTTCAAGACCAGCCTGGCCAACATGGTGAAACCCCGTCTCTAGTAAAAATACAAAAAATTAGCTAGGCGTGGTGGTGCATGCCTGTAACCACAGCTACTCAGGAGGCTGAGTTGGGAGAATCACTGGAACCCAGGAGGCAGAAGTTGTAGTGAGCCAAGATTGTGCCACTGCACTCTAGCCTGGGTGACAGAGCAAGACTCCATCTCAAAAAAAAAAAAAGAAGAAAAAGAAAAAGTCAGAAACATCTTGAGGCAGGCATAGTGCTGTCATCTGTCCAATATTGAAGATGATTTAAGAATAAGAAAGAAGAAGAGAACAAAGAAGAGAAAAAGAAGTTGCCTTAGGTGTACCTACCCAGAAAAGGACAAGGGCATTCCTGTAGTCATTGTGTTGTATTTTAGCTCTTAAACTTTTTAAGAGATTAGAATAATTTGACACATAGAAGATCTAAACCACTGAAGAGGCTCTGAAGCAGATAAAAGTAGAAAGAAAATAAAAAACTAATTAGGTACAAACTAAGCTTAACCACAAGTCGTTTAAACGATACTATTTACTCTTCACATGATTGGTTTTTCTTTTGCTTTATAGTATGACATAGTTTATATCTTTAAAGGGGAATTAAAATATTTCTGGGAATTTTTAAAAGTAAGTTCACACAGCCACATAAAAACTACAGAAACAGATAAAACCTATCTTCTCATTTATTCCCTAATCCATTCAAATTAAATATAAAAATCCAAGCAGCCACAGTGATATTCAAAAAAGCAAAAGTGAGACAAAACAAAATTCATTTGTCACCTGTGGAGGTAGTTAGCTCACCTAATCTTCACTCCAAACACCAGTAATATTTAAAAGACAGAAATAAACATATGTTCTGCCTTCCCGGAAGGAACTATGTTTCAGGGTAGCCAAATAACCCAGTTGTGAAGAAAATGGTCTGCTTATAGAAAAATGCCAGCTAAAACATGTAGATAGAATTAGAGAATTAGAAATTCACCATTTTGAAACCCCTAATGAAATAATCAACTCAAGCAAGGATCATTAATAAATGCTAAAACAATCAAATAACTATTGATACAGAATATAACTGAATATACACATGGTACAAAGTTCACGTCACAGACTACTGGCTTGACCCAAGGGGGAATATAGCAGAGGAGATAGGCAGTGATCACCCTAACCTTGCGATCATCTCACCATCACTAATGATGGGATGTGAATACACATTATTGCCTATGAAATAGTCTTTAAAAAAGAAGTTGAACCTGAATCTAACTAAACCTTGCAATGGGCTGAACGTGTATGTCTTCCCCAAATTAATATGTTGACATCCTAACCCCAAAGGTGCTGGTATTAAAAGGTGGGGCCTTTAGGGGGTCATTAGATCATAAGGACAGAGGCTTCATGATTGGAATTAGTGCCCTTATAAAAGAGGCCCCAGAGAGCTAGCTAGTCTCTCCCACTATGTGAGGGCCCAGCAAGAAGGCCAATCTATGAACCAGAAAGTTGGTCCTAACCAGATATCAAAACCACATGCTCCTTGATTTTAAACTTGCTAGCCTCTAGGACTGTGAGAAATAAATTTCTGTTCTTTATAAGTCATCCAGTTTTTGGTATTTTGTTATAGCAGGCCTAAAAGCCTTTAGAACTAACTTCCAGTTAACCAGGAAAAAACAGAGTGAAAAGTTAAATGACACCATAAAAAGCAACCAGAAAATTCCAGAAGGGGAAATATTCTACAGGACAACTGACTAGTTTTTCAACAAGTCAATTTCACTAAATAAATACATAAACAAAGAGTATGGGTATTTTCCAGGTTAAAACAGTCTTGAGCTAAATAATCAAATGCAATGTGTGTCCCTTGATTAGAAGAAACTAATTTGAACAAACCAGCCACAAAAGATATTTCAGGGAGACCAAGCTGGAAGGATCACTTGAGGCCAAGAGTTTGAGACCAGCCTGGGCAACGTAGTAAGACCTCCATCTCTACAAAAACAATAAATTAGCTGGGCATGGTGGTGTGCACCTCTAGTCCTAGCTACTCAGGAAGCTGAGGCAGGAAGATCACTTGAGCCCAGGAGTTTGAGGCTGCAATGAGCTATGATTGTTTCACTGCACTTCAGGCTGTGTGAAAGAGCAAGACTTTGTCTCAAAAAATAAAAGGACATTTCATAATAATTGAGGAAATCTGAATGTGGACTGGGTAATAAATGATATAAAAAAGCCATTTTTTATTTTGTTTGAAAAGATGATTTTGTAACTATACAGGAAAATGTTCTTATTTTTTTAGAAATCTGTACTAAAGAATTTAGGGGTAAAATATCATTTTCTTTAATATACTTTCAAACACAAGCAAAAAATAGTCATGACACAAATATAGCAAAATGTTTACAATCTATGTTCTATGCTTGCCTGTGAGTGCCATTAATCTCATCTCTCTGCTTTTCTGAAAGCTTGAAAATTTCAAAGTTTTATAATAAATTTTTTACATCCCATAATTTTATAATAATTTTTTTAAAGTTTGAAGCAAATCAACAACTATAGCTTCAAAAATATCCTGACCCACAATAAACATTGAACAGGGTATATTTCTCCCATTTCCTAAAAAAGTTGGCCCAGGAAGGAATATGAGAGCTGCCATAGCTCTCCCAAGGCTCATTATTCTCAATCACTCCATGGGAAATCCCAAAGTAAATTTTTAAAAAAGTTGTTTAAATTTATAATGTTTTTGATTCTATAATAATTTTATAATAAAATAATTGTAAAATGTTTTTGATTTTATAATTTATAAAAATTTTTATACATGTTTATGTTTGAAATGTCTATTTCAAACTTTATGAGATATTAAAATATAAGTAATATAGTTCATCATTTTAGAAATGCCATGCTTTTCTTCTCCAGCAATTACATAATCAAAGAGTAACTGTAGTTTTTCCTAGAACATTGCTTTGTAGGCTGGGCATGGTGGTTCATGACACTTTAGGAGGCCAAGGCAGGCAGATCTCTTGAGATCAGGAGTTTGAGACTAGACTGGGCAACAGAGAAACCCTATGAGTAGTAAAAACACAAAAATCAGCTGTGCGTAGTGGCGTGCACCTATAGCCCCAGCTACTCAGGAGGCTGAGGTGGGAAGATCACCTGAATCTGGGGAGGTCAAGGCTACAGTGAGCCAAGACTGTACCATTGCACTCCAGCCTGGGCAACAAAGTGAGACCCTGTGTCAAAAAAAAAATGAAATTTAATTGAAAAAAAGAAAATTGCTTTGTAAAATTAATTTTTCAATCAAAACCAAGATTTTTCAGATATAGAGAATGCAGCCCACTGGTCAGATTTGTCAGTTCAAAGAGAAAAAATTCTAGTTTCCTATTTTTCTAGCCTGCTTATGATTATCCAATAGGATATCAAAAAAGACCAAAGCCTTTGGGATCCATGTTCAGTATTCCTGAGTCTAACTCAGGATGCCAAATCAGGAGACAAGCACATTCTCATCAATTTTCAATCATTCGAGACCAATTTTGCTTATAATTATCCAGTTCTTTTAGACCACCTTTCTCCTGAAGCCAGCCTTATGGCTATTCACTTCACTTTAGCGTAAGCCCCCAAGAAGGTGAACAAAATGAGGAAACGATTGGTTAAAGTTGGCGTTTGAAATTCTGAAACACGTCCACCATTCCCTTCACCCATGCCCGCCCCTCTTAGAAGTAGTACTTTCAGATTATTTAAGAGTCGATGCTTCTATGTGGATTTTGTCAGCTGTCCTTTATAACAGCTAGTGCGTTTAATTTGACTCTATTTTAAGCATATATTGACCTATGCTAATTATCTGTTAAAATAAATTCCACTCTTAGAGTTAATAAAGTGTGTTTGTCATGGAAGACCCATTGAAGTAAGAAGCTGAGGAGCCCTTATGGTAAAGTGGGACAAGAAATAATAAGACATCATAATTTTCCCATGCAAATCAACAACCGTAGCTTCAAAAATATCCTGACCCACAACAAGTATTGGACAGGCCATGTTTCTCTCACTCCCTAAAAAATTGGCTCGGGAAGGAGTATGAGAGCTCCCATAGCTCTCCCAAGGCTCATTATTCTCCATCACTCCACAGGAACAGCCTGTCAGAGAAGAGTGAAAGACCATTTGTCAACCTCTCTTCAACTCCCTGATTCTAGCCAAACTTCATCAATCTCAAGTGAGGAGCCAGAGAGAAATCAAACCCCATATATCCAGCATCATTGTCTACTGGAGTCAAAAATCACAATTCCACTACCCACCCTAACACCACTGGCCCTGTTTCTCCCAATTGCTTTTTATTGTGTTTTTTTAAAAAATCCTCTTTCCCTATCCCTGCAACACTGAGAAGGAGGAATTATAGTAGATAAATATGAAGCATGGAGATCCTTTAAAAATGTTTTTAATAATAAATGAGAAAATGAAAAGGAAAGGGTTGGGAAGGAAGGAGGGAATACAAATGCCAGGGAAATGTTCAGTTTTGCTTTTAAAGATGTTAACACTCATTTATACATCTGCAAGACACTCCCCTTAAAGACAAGTTCTATGAGTGTGGGTCTGGTTGCATGAATAAGGATAAAATTACCTTTTTAGACGATGTTTCCCACATATCATTCAGAGACCCCTGAAGTTAGGTATCCCTCTTGTAGATGTCCTTGAGATGCTACTGGACCTGGGAAAGAGGAAACTGGGATACGGGTCTATGCCAAAAGGTGCTTCTAGTTATAGGACAGAGAGGAAAGGGGCAGAGGGAGAAAAACCCGAAGTCTGAGAATCTGGATTGCAGAAGACTACCGAGGTCGTGGGAGAAGGGAGAGAAAACAAGGATGAAAAGCGAAAGGGGAAGAGGCATGAAATGTTGTCAAATGTCAAAAGGCATTTGGAGAGAAGTTGGGAATTGCATTAAGAAAACCACTGCAAATCTCGTTTCAGACCATTTAGAGATATGCCCCCTGGGAATTGCGAGCTCAGGCTGTTTAGCATCAAACAAATGGATCCACTCCATCCCTACCCTAATTAAATAAATCATTCAGTAATTCCACTGGGTTAAAGAACCAAAATATTAAAAACCTTCAGGACCTACTCTTGCCAAATATGTCAGGGCGCGTGTGTGTGTGTGTGTGTGTGTGTGTGTGTGTGTGTGTGTGTATTCTGAGACACCACTACTGTTAAATAGGCAGAGCTAAGACTTAGGGGACTGGCAGATTATTGCAAAAAGGGCACGGGGAAGAGGGACTATGTTGTGAGCCTGGGAAAGAAGTTTGTGTGGGGACTGTGGGCAGTGAACGCGTTGGGAACAATATGGAAAACTGGGAGCTGCCTTGGAATCTACAGGGCCGGGTAAGAGAATGTCCGAAAGAAAAATGAGCAGGTGCGGGATGTGTGCAGAGTCGGAGAAGAGTCCAGGGCACCCGGAGTGGCTCCAGGAACGACGGACACCCCTCAAGGCTTTTGGGGGCGGTGGGTACTAATAGAACCCAGTGTCCGGGGTGCGCCAGGGAGGCTGCGAGCGCGGCGGGAGTGGGGCGCTGGAGGGTGAGGACGCGGGAGTGAGGAAGCAAAGCCTGGGCCAGGCAGGGGCCTCCCAGCTGGGCCTGGAGGCAGCAGGGGGACAAGGGCTAGGAGAGGGCATGGCGGCAGCGCGGCGGGAAGCGAGGGGCATCCGGACACTCACCCCGTTGGCCGCAGCCATCTGCCCCACGATCTCGATGGCCGTCCTGCTAAAGTACCTGCCATCGCTGCCCACCACCGTGGTGCAGCCCCGGCGGTCGCGCAGGTCGATGGACGATAGCACGCTCTGGATGAATTTGGGCAGGTAGTTGCGCTGGCCCTCGAAGAGGCCGGTAGGTCGCCGCAGACCCCCGCCGCCGGCCGGCCGCCGGTCCTCGTAGGGCGCGGTGGGCACTGTCAGCACCGGGATGGGGCTCCCCTCCGTGGCGCCTCCTGGCCGGTCCTGCTGAAGCCTCCGGGGCCGGAGGCAATCTGCAGCCTGCCGGGGGCCTCCGCCCACCTGGCCGCGCACCGGGACTCCGCCTCGCGCCCAGGCCCCCTCTCCGGCAGGTCGGCACCCTGAGCCCTGCACCCGCCCGCCTGGGGACTGCCCGCCCCTCCTCTCCGTGCGGCTGCTCGCTGGCTCCCTCGGCGGAGATTGCTTCTGCCTTCCTGTAAAGTTTTCTCCCGCCCACCTTCTCCGCTGCCAGACCGCCCGAGGTGTCCTCAGTTTCTCCCCAAGTTGGACTCACTTTCGGGGTGTCCCAAAAGCCTGATTCCAGGGCCTGCTAGCCCGACCCCGGTGACGCCTGCACCCGCGCCTGGCCCCAGCCTTCACGCGCGATCGCCGCCCTCCGGGGCACACCCTCCGCCAGAAAACAGCCGGCGGGCGGCGAGACTTTGGGCAGAGTCCGGGTTCCTCTCCGGCGCCAGGCCCGTCTCCCTGTCTCCCTGGGAGTGCGCAGCCTACACGCACCAGTTTCTCTTTAGAACAAGCACGGGGAGGGATTTGGGAGGGGGCTGAAACCTTTTGCCTTCAGCGAACAGCCTCAGCCAAAAATAACCCTGGAAAGGCGAGCTAAGAATGGTTATCTCCTGCCAGCGCTGAAATCGGAGGCTGGGCGCTGCATGTGGGGGGTGTGTGTGTGTGTGTACCCTCCCACCCCGACCATTTGTTGAAGGGAATCACCACTGTCAGACTTCAATCCAACAGGACCCACTGGAGCCATCCACACTTTCCCCAGCCTCCTCCAAAACAGCACACTTTCCGGTATGGACAATTCTTTTTTTTTTTTTTTTCACTTGTTTGTTTGTTGTGGTGGTTGCAACAGCAGCAACACAGACGACACATATTTCCCTATTCTTCTCGCCCTTCTCACCCTCCCTACCCAGCTCCTGCCTTAGAAACAGGCTTGGCCTACACTGTATCTGTCCACACTGCCTGAACTCTTCCCTGAATTAATCGTTTTCAATAGGAGGGGGCTAAATCCCTTATTAGTGCCCTACCAGGAGTGAATGAATAAAGCCAAGTTAAAGGGGAACTGGGTACCACATACTGTGCTAGGTTCCTTTGCATGTATCCTTTCATTCTGCTGGAGCTAAAGATGTTCTGCCTCCTCTCCATAAAACGCACCCAAACTCCAAAACCAGGAAATTCTCCATAGAAAATAGGAGTGAAGAGAGACAAGACTAACAGGATAAACCGCAAAGCAGGAAGAAAGTTTTGTCTCCCATTTCGCTCAAGGAATTTTTGGACCCACCAAGGCTACTGTCCTGAAAGATCCTGCTGCTTCTCCTTCCCCAAATATTGTCCACTTCCTGAGAGTAAGGCTGACTTGCCGCAGGCTTATAAAGTGTTTGGTCACAGTAAGACAACTGTGAGTAATAACACACATTGTATACTGTTTTACAATTGATAAAAGGCTTTGCATCTGTTTTTTCTTTGGAGGCTGAAGAAAAGAATAATGGTATTCACGCAGTTCCCATTTTACAGATGAAAACAAGAGGACTTTTTTTGTGAAGTCAGGAAAGTGGTTACAATGGTACTTTCTGCCTGTCCGAATTATGTATTGCCCCTCCCCTTTCTATTAATAACATTGAAGTGTGATGGGACAACCACTGAAGCTGTCAGTTGAAACCTGCTGGGACTTTTTAGCCATTCTCTTCAACATAAAGAATGGGTGTTTTTGGAGGGGGTGAGAGGAATGGGGAAATGTTGTCAAAGAGTACAATGTTTTAGTTGAGACAGGAAGAATACATTTTGTTGAGATCTACAGCACAGCATGGTGACTGTAGTTTACAATGAAGTATTGTGTATTTCAAAATTGCTAAGACAATAAATTTCAAATGTTCTCACCACAAAAAAGATTGAGGTGATGAATCTATTAATTCTCTGGATTTAATTATTCCACAATGTATACATATATCATAACATCACATTATACCTCCGTAAATACATACAATTTTAATTTGTCAATTAACATTTTTTTAAAAGAATAGTGTGGCCAGTTGGGGAGGTAGTTTTTTTTTTTTCTTCTAGTCTCTACTCAGTCTCCAAGATCCCATTCCCCATAAAATTCCTGTCACCCAGGTGGAGTCCAGTGGCACAATCATGGCTCACTGCACCCTGTCCCTCTTGGGCTCAAGCGATCCTCCCGCCTACAGGTACATGCCACCACGCCCAGCTAATTTTTGTAGCTTTTGTAGAGATGGGGTTTCACCATGTTGCCTAGGCTGGTCTCGAACTCCTCAGCTCAATCAATCTGCCCACTTTAGCCTCCCACAGTGCTGGGATTACAGGTGGGAGCCACCAAGCCCAACCCATAAAGTTCCTAACTTTTTATCTCCCTGGGAGTGCACAGCCTACACACACCAGTTTCTCTTTAGAACATACTTAAGAGTCTTGGCTTAGCATCCAACAGACAGAACTTTAACACTTCTACGGATCTGTGCACCTGTCTATGGTGTGGGGTTTTTAAGATCTCTTTCTAATGACACTTTATTTTGCAAAGCAGGACAGTTTCATTCCCAGAAGAGCAGGTATGGTAAATCCTTTGTTCCAGTAATGAAGACAATGATCCAAACCCTAAGCCTCAGAGAAGCCCAGAAACCCTCCAGGCCTCCATCTCTCTGCTCCTAGCACCTGCCTCTCTCTTGACATCAACATCATTCTCCCCTCTCACAGCCCAGCTCCTTCCACAGACCCAGGGATTAGGCACCAGCACCTCAGACTAGATTTTAGAGAATTACCATTCAAGAGGCAATCCTCTTCCCTTGGTTCCAATTTCAAGGTTCTCAAAGACTGGAACAGGGCTAGTTTGAGGCAATGTGCCCCATCGCATAGCCAGAAAGAACCTTACAGTGAAAAGGAAAACAATTCTTCCAAAGTAAGGGGGTGCTGATCCCCAGAGGGAGGACAGATGGGCAAACAAACAGTAACCGGGCCACCACATGCTTCACACTCACTGATCAAGGACTTCTAAAACCACTTTTCTTTTCTCTGAATTTATACAGGATTTTGTATCACTCATAAAGGAATGTCTTATAGGCTGATAACCCCTTTCTATTCATGCTTACACTTAACCTTTAGGCTAGGATAATTTCCTAACCTCAGTGTCCTCACTATAAGATGGGAATTATTATAATCCCTACCTCATAAATTGTTGGGAGGATTAAAATACTTAGTAAAGTGCCTGACTAATAGAAAGGCATTCAATAAATGTTAGCTATTCATGGTGTCATCATCATTATATTTACCATTATTACTAATCTCCTGTATTGCAAGAATTACAGTTTATATTTTTGTAGACCATCACTGTAGCTAAAGGGTCTTTGGGCCATAGGTGATATTCCATAAAGGTTGGTTAAATTGATCTGTGGTTTTTGACTATGGAAACTCAGAACTCCCTCAAAATGTACAAAACAGATTTACCTGCTAAATAAATCTCTTCAAAGCTGACCCCAGGTTTGATTGAATTAATTCCAATGAATTTGTCACAATGATGGAGAAAGGAAACTTAGAGGGCCCCACAGTTGTTTGCTGGTAAAATGAGAAGTTTGGATTAGATCAATGTTTCCCAAAATATTTTCCTCAGAATGTTAGTGCCCCTCGAATCCTGCACAAAGCAAGAGTTTCATGACCAAGTAGCTTTTAAAACTCCTGTACACTCTACTCCCATTCTTCACAATGCACACTTTCATATTAAAAGTTCTGAGAGGTCCTCAACAGAAGACATCACTTAACTTTTTTTTTTTTTTTTTTTAAGACAGATTCTCACTCTGTCACCCAGGCTGGAGTACAGTGGCCACCACTCCTGGCCTAAACATTTTTTAACCTGGTGCTTCCCAATCTAAACTCACAGGGACCAGTTTTCTTAATGAAAGAGAATCAGACTAGCTTGTAACCATAGCTGGTGACACTCCCCTGCCCCATTCCTTGTATGTCCTCAGTGGACTAGGTCAGGAATAAATAAATTTTCCTGATTCTCAAGGGCTGGTCACTCCTTTGCACTGAGCTCAAAGCTTCTCTGTAGCATGGGTCACAATGAATGGTAGCCCTGATAGCCTAGAGGAGCTTTTCAGCCTTCTCTGAGCCTCTAAAGACTGAGGATCCTTGGCATGAAATGGAGCAACTGATATACCCTTGCTTCCCCTGGGGACTCTCTTGCTCTCAAAAAGGCATCAGCCATCATCTCCATCTAGAGAATATACTAGCTGACTCAGCTTGACCAGCCTGTACCAAAATGAGAATCTGGGTAAAATAAGCATTGAAACACTTCATTCCTTGTAGATTCACAAAACATATTAGCATATTAAAGACTATGAAGTTCTGCAGGAAAAAAAAACCTATTTAACTTTAATCCAACATTGCCAAGTTTTATTTGACCATGGAAGATTTTTCCAAAACACTTACAAACAGATCAAGGACATTAATCTTTCATGAAACACTAGATCCCCAGGGTCCTCTCCAGCTACATCATTCTGTGATTTTCTTTTTTATTTATGATGCATTAAAAGATTAATCTCTATCAGACTTCCATTTAGAAATTCACCAGAATGTGCAAAGGCAGCAGGTAAAATTGCTGAAGGGTATTATAAAAATACCCTCCAGTGATTTTTGAAACTTAAACTGAAATATTTATATAACTATATATTTCAGTTTGTATATTATATATATATGTATATACACACATATATATGTGTGTATATATATTGGTGTATGTATATCTATATCTATGTATATATGGCATTATATCCATTTTACAGATGCAGAAACTGAGCTTTAGAGGGGGTGAGCAATTGGTCCAAAGCCACACAGCACACAGGTAGTCATTGATAAAGGTAAAAACAAGAGTTGAAGCCTGAGGTGTAAGGACACAGAGACAAGTACACAAATGTTTACAAGTTACACATATGACACGTGCCTTTAACATGAATTTCTTGAACATTCATTTAGAGGCCTTACAATGAAGACATCAGAGTGGCAGCAAGTTCTGTTGGAATCAGGGGAGCGTGTTCTTCTATAATCCCCTGGCTAACAGGAAAGCACACTGATTTGGCCCATGGTAGTTATACACTCCCATTGAGTCAGGGGCCACTTCTATGCACACAGGAGGTGCTAAAAATATGCTGTTGACTCATTGCCTCTAAGAGCAGAAGAAATGCCAAAAGTATAGGACAAGAGGCAGAAAAGCACACGGAAAAATGTCGTAGGGCAGTCCTCTGAGGAAGTGTTAGATCCCTTTGAAATCTGTCCAAACACTTTCTTGTGCTGGGGAAAGTCAATTACATATTTCAAGCAACCCCACATGTCATACGAGTATCTTGTACGTGTTTGTGTACTCGTGTCTGTGAACTTACATCTCAGACTTCAACTTCTCGCTCCCCACCCTTATCAATGACTGCCTGCATGGCCTTGGGCAAGTTGCTTTCCCTCTTCAAAGCTCAGTTTCTGCATCTATAAAATGGACATAATGCTACCTACCTCATGGGGTTAGTGATCACATTAAAGGAGCTAATATGTGGAAATTGCTTACACAGTACCTATCACATAATAAGGGTTTAATAAGTGTTTGATGTAATTGTTTTGATTATTACTACTACTACTAAAATAATAATTACTACAATAATAATGATTCTTATTCTCTATATTAGTATTATCTTTGAAAATGGGCATGGATTATGTCTATGTAACACTTTTGGCGCAATATCTAGCATTATATCACACACAAATTAGAGAATTCATGTTATTAAGGATGAAAAAATATTTTTACTGACCCTTAAATTCTTCGTAAGTAACTGCAAAAGAAGCCATTATCCCAACACATGAAATAAAAAAGAAAATTCAGTTCCTCTGGAGTTTGTTTTTGGAGGTAGCCACAGGATACCTAAATTTTTTTTCTTTTCAGAGAGACCGAGGGGCTCACTAGGTTGACCAGGCTGGTCTTGAACTCCTGGTCTCAAGCCATCCTCCCACCTCAGCCTCCCAAAGTGCTGGGATTACATGCATGAGCCACCACATCCAGCCTACCTAAAATATTGAATGCTGTTAATAAATCTCCTGAGGCCAGCATAAGAAGGTGATGGGCAAAACTAATGCAGGTATGTTTTTCTGGCTTTTTCATGTATTGGGCCAAACTTTGAAAAGCACTTACTATTAATGGCTAACTTGCAAAATTTGTGATTTATTAAAAGCAGATTTTAATTGTTTTACCTAAAAATAATAGGCCTCTGATCTGCCAAAGATGAAGATTTAATTTCTAGGTGTTCCCCACAATACCTAGAAACATCAGTGGAATCGATTATTAAACACTTTAGAACTATTCTCATCAAAGTTCTTTAATATATAATACAGCAAAAGAAAAGTTTCTTTTCTAAAGGCTTCTCTATACTTTTTTTAATAGTTGAATTTCATTTCTGAAGGCTCCTAAAAAGAATAGAATTTAGATCTTTATTAAAGAGGAAATATATTTTCCATGTTTAATTTAAATGACATTCCATCAGTCATTTGCAATCTTAGCCTACACGGAATTTTTTTTTTTTGGTAGTTTTTATGTTTGGCTTTAGGAGGGGATTCCCAATAATCTCTATATAAATATTTCTAATCTCTATATAAATTTTTAACATTTCAATGTAAATTAGTTTTTTAAAACTATTTTATCCATAAAAATAATGAATTTGCATGGCTGAGGGTGAAATAATATGTTACCAGGACCCCTCAGTTTTGGGGGTTGTGAGTAGATCCCATCTTCATGTTCCTCCAGCCCAGCCCAAGCCTGGCTCAGGTCCTCCTCCCCCATTTGCCAGGAACCACCATCCCCAGGGATTCTATGTGCCCTGCCTGACCAGTGTTCTCCATCAGAGTTTACCAATCTTTTGTTCATTCCCTCAGAGCACAGCTAAGCAAGAGTACACTAATTTGAAAATTAACTCAAGCAAATAGAGGAACAATATCCCCAACACATTGCATTTTAACATAGGGTTTCCTGGACACACTGTTTCAACCCAAGAGTTGGGCTAATAGTAGGAGTTCCATCTGCTAAAATACGGCTGTCAGCTTCAGAGGGAAATTCATGAACGTCTTCGTAGTTTGTTTTTACGTTTCACTTGGCACTGTTTCTAAAATTTCCTCTGAAGCCAAAAAATAAGTTATTTCCCAGCACACTGGGCACTTTTCATTTATCATTGGATTGATTTTTGTAACTTGCAGTAGGAGCTGAAATCGACCAGGGGGTTCTTATCCAACAGACAGCAGCAAAACTCTTTGTGTATCTGCGTTCCTTTCAACAAGCGTGACTTCCTCAATGGCATCATTCGTGAGCGTAACACAGAGCTCAGCAATAACGTTTCTTCACTAACCCTACCAGGTATCCAACATAGGATGTTACTTCCTTTCACTGTTTTCCGACTCCTGGCAGATATTAATCATTGGGATTTGGGAACAAGGAAATAGAATTTCTGAGAATGCTTGGGAATTCCCAAATTCATATGATTTTCATAACACTTCACTTACAAGTTTTTGAAAAATAATAAATGACTATAATAACAAGCAAATAGTCGTTTTTTTCTGTAACAGGATTATATGAAAAGTTTTAGTAGTCTTCTGTTTTAAAGAGATATGATAACAAATGATGATTTATTATTATTAGGAGCCAACATATTGTAACAAGATTATAAAATCCAATAGCATTAATAGAGAAAACATTAAAAAGAAATGAATGTTATCACAAAATAAATGCTAAAGAAAAGTCCTTTACAGATTGAAAGGTAACACCACAAATACTTAATGCTTTAATCGTTGTTTACATGACATTGTTATACAAGGCATCAATCATCCCCTCCAATACCATTTAAATAACATAACATTCTGATCTCCTGGCAAGATGAATAGCACTAGAAAGAAGCAACTGTCAAAATTGCCGATTTAAGGGTATATTTTGTTTCTAAAACTTGGCATTTCTTAGAAAACCTCTCATAGGATTTGTAAAACATATACTATGCCTAGGAACACATTAATATTTATTTGCAGAAATGGTTCACTGTTAGCAGTGGACAAGGCCATGAACACACACTTGTAACACAGCAACAGATACAAGAAAGTCTGACTGAGGCTCCTTTACTGCTCCTGTCCTGTTCACCTTAACTTTCATCTCCACATGTCAGTGCTTCCTCATCTTGCTTGACTTGAAGTCAGTGCATTTCTTCAAGCCAGTAAGTTCTCTATACTGACTATTAAGCTGTAATTTTCACAGGAAAATTAGAATGTTCCTTCCCATTTTCCTAATTTCTCAACTGATTTTTCTCAGAATTCAGAATCCATAAATATTGAAATGCCAGGAGAGAATTTCCAAATGGAAATGCTGTTCCCTTCGTCCATTTTCAGAAGAAACCGTAGGATAGTGTTATCCTTCTCTTCTCCAATTTTTTTTTCCTGCAAACTTATGGTTATCACCTCTTTAAGTGAGTAGCTCACAATTTTGCCTCCCCTGCAAATGGTCCCAAAACAGTGAAGTGGGTCCTCTTTAGCTGTGTCTTTAGTACATAATCCTGCATTTCTGACCATATGCAGGGAGTGTGACCCAGGGAAGGATCCCTGACTCAATGGGATTTCTCTTGCTGTCTCTAGAATTTGAACACCGGAACCCAGACGTACAGAGGCTGGGAGCCATCGTGGTGTGCTATATTGATGACGGCAGCAGTGGGTGGTGTGGGGGCAGTTAATTGACAGCTACCTGTTGCTGACATCCCAGGAACTGCCTGAACCTCCTCTTTCCCAGTCATAAGATATCTAAGATTCTGCAGTATTCTTCATTAAATCCTAGCATGGTTTAAGCTAGCCAGAATTAGGTTCTGTTGCTTTCAATCAACAGAACCTTAGCTAATACATTGTTATTTCCTGGTCTTTGTTCCTTTAATTTTCCAGGAAAAGAAGGGAAAATGGCTTACTGGTTTTAAAAAGAGACAAGGGACAACATACCATTTATGCAAAATTTAGAAGCACTCAAAGGAAACTCTGGAAAGTTCCTGAGACATATATATGTAGGATCAGCATAAAACTTGAACAGTGTATCTAGATCATGGTTGCCATGGTTGCCTTGACACAATGAACATCTGTATCAAGATCATATTTTCTTGGTGGGACAGAGAGAAGCACAAGGCGGGACTCACATTTACAGTAATCCTTGTTTTCCAGGAACCATACAACCCAGTTTGTCCAGAGCTGTTCATCTTAAGTTTGTTATCCCACCATAATTATAAATAGAACCTCCTTTTTCTCTCAAGAATATCCCACTTTGGATGATAATTTCTGTGACTACCCATTAAGAATATTTAATAACTATAGAAAACTGCTTCTCTATATTTTTTGTATGTTTGAAACATTTTATAACAGAAATATCTTTAAAGTTATCACCTACACAGAATATAGCTGCCAAATGCTCCTACTCTGCTATTCTAACCATGAATCCCTCTGGGGCCCCTTCCTCCTACGGCGCTTGTAAGGATGAAATGAAATAAGCTCTATGAAGTGCCCAACAGTGACCAACACTGAATAAAATACAGCCACCATAGGAGGCCTTCCCTTATGTTCACCAAACTCCTGATAAGTTATTCGGTGATGTTTTAATCTTAATATTTTATGTAGATTATACATTCATCTGATTCAAAATGCAAAAGGTACAAAAGCGTATACAGTTAAAAGTTTCCCAACCCTCTACCATTTATCTCCCTGGAGGCAACTGTTTCCAGATTTTTGAATATCCTTAAAGAATATCATATGTATGGAAAAGAAAGATTATATATTTATATGCATCTGTGTATGCATTTTCCTATGAGAGGCTCACAAAGTCTCCTTGAAGAGATATCATTATTACAAATACCCCTCAATTTACAATGGGGTTATATTCCAATAAACTTAGGAAAATATTGTAAGCTGAAAATGCATTTAATACCCTTAACCTACTAAACATCATAGCTTAGCTCGGCCTACCTTAAACACTCACATTAACCTACAGTTAGGCAAAATCATCTAACAGAAAGCCCATTTTATAATAAAGTGGGCTTTGAATATCTCATGGAATATAATGAATACTGTACTGAAAGTGGAAAACAGAATGGTTGTATGAGTACTCAAAGTACAGCTTCTGCTGAATGTGTATTGCTTTCAAACTATCTTAAAGTTGAAAAATCATAAGTCAAAATATTCTAAGTCAGGGATTGTTTGTACTTCTACTTTACATGATGAAATTGAGCCTTGAAAAGATTAAATGACTCGCCCAAGGTCACACTGGCAGTTAAATAGTGAAACTTGGATCCAAATTGTTCAGTCACTACATGTATTGTCTTGAAATTTGAAAAAGAGGAAGAGGAATTAAACTACTAAATTGAAGGACTATTTTAGGCATAGAAGAAGCAGATGCCTTCATGTCCAAGTGATTGTGAAGAGCCCACTTGCCCCAAAATATGTCTCCTGGTCATATGAAATTCCACCATTTCAGATTTTTACCTGGGGATTTAGAGTAATCTGCTGTTTTCCTAGAGCTCCCCTAAAATAGAAATAGAAAATTTTGGAAGGCTAAATATATGCTAACATTGGAAAACTCATTTTCTCCCCTTCGTAAGGCAAGGTACTGAAGGAGGGGGCCCTACGGGCCGTGCAGGGACATCCTGGAGGCATGGGGAGAAGAAACTGAAAGGCAAGTTTGTATGGAACAAAGAATACCGATCTCAGGATTCTCCCTTGAACCTGCCCTAACTTTGTTCAAATAGACTCAGCCACTGACCTGCTGTCAAAAGACCACAGCCAATCTGACTTGTTTTCAATATAATGATGAATATTGATTTGGTCCCTTCATCCAACATTCTCAGCTGGATCTTTTTTGACCAAGGATATACATTACTAGGTGAGTACAGGCAGTTAATTCTTCCACACGGGACTTCAGAGTTTCTGAGTTAACCAGAATCACCCACCTTAACATCTGCCAGTTTATACCCCAAGTCCTGACCAGTGCCCCCTACCTGCTATGCCTCATGTTTTCAATAGAGCATAAAATCAGAAATGAAAGATGAAACATCATAGCCAATATCACAGAAATACAAAGGATCCTAAGAAACTGCTAGGTATAATTACACACTAACTAATTGGATCATCTAGAAGAAATGGATAAATTCCCAGACACATAAAACCTACCAAGATTGACTCATGAAGAAATTTAAAAATCTGAACAGACTAATAGCAAGCAAGGAGGTTGAATCCGTAAGAAAATGTCTCCTATCAATGAAAAACCCAAAACCAGATGGCTTCCCAGATTAATTCTACCAAATATTTTAAGAAGAACTAATACCAGTCCTTCTCAAACTCTTCCAAAAAGCTGAAGTGGAGGGAATACTTCCAAACTCATCTTACAGGGCCAGCATTACCCTGATTCCAAAGCCAGACAAGAACACTACAAGAAAGGAAAATGACAGGCCAATATCCTTGATCTACATAGATGCAAAAATCCTCAACAAAATCCTAGCAAACCAAATTCAATAGCACATTGAAAGAATCATTCACCATGATCATGTCATGGTTCAACATAAGCAAATCAATACATATAATATACCATATTAGAAAAATAAAGGATAGAATCTATATGGCCATCACAATAGATAAAGAAAAAGTTTTTGACAAAATTCGAAACCCTTTCATGGTGAAAAAAAAAAACACCCAACAGATCACGTATTGAGGGACTGTATCCCAACAAAATAAAGGCCATATATGACAAACCCATAGCTAACACCATGATCAATGGTGAAAAGTTGAAACTTTTCCTCTACCATCAGGAACAAGACAAGGATGCCCACAGACACCACTTCTCAGGGTAATTAGGCAAAAGAAAGAAATAAAAGGCATCCAAATAGGAAAGGAAGAAGTGAAACTGTCCCTACTGACGGCATGATCTTGTTATATATAGAAAACCCTACAAACTTCACTAAAAAAAGGTTAGAACTCAACACAAAGAAGGGAACAACAGACACTGGGGGACTCCAAAGGTGGGAGGGAAGGATGGTGGGAGCAAGGGTTGAAAAACTACCTATCGATTACTATGCTCACTGCTTGGGTGGTGGGATCATTAGAAGCCCAAACCTCAGCACCATGCAATATACCTGTTTAAGAAACCTGTACATCTACCCTCCTGACTCTAAAATGAAACATACAATATTTAAAAAACAAAAACAAATAAATAAAATTTGAAAACTGTTAGAACTGAACTGATAGGTGAAATCAGTAAAGTTGTACGATACAAAATCAACAGATAGAGCCTTGAACACAGCAACATTCAGCTGTCTGACACGAAAGTCTCAGGGGCAAGAAAACCTCTATATGAACTCAGAAACAATGAGCTAAGTTGTGTTTATGTCTGAAAGGATGTTAAGAACTTCATTCATGTTACATCAGAGCCAACAGAAAGAACCAACAGGAAACCTGTACCCAACAAACAGAAATGACAAGATGAAGGGAAAGCAGAGGTAAGGGCTTACCTTAGAAAGGGCAAGTGATTAGCTCAATATGCAATACAATGTTTGCTCCTGAGCCAAAAATTTGTACAATAATTTGGACATTACTTGCACAACCAGAAAAATCAGCCACTCATTAGGAAAATGTGTTTCTGTAGAAGTCTTAGGACTCAGCTATCTATAATAACATGAAAAGACAATATTTTCATCCAAAATGAGTATTTTTGTTTGTCTTGGCTTGTTATTCTAACGTCAACAGCCTCTAAATAAACTGTTGAAGTACATGATATAACCACCTCTTTCTCCATCTTTCCCATTGCTCCCATAGGGTTTCAGTTGTGCAATTTCACCATTAGCAAAGCTTTTTGCTGAAATCTGGCTTTTCAAAGGGAGAGTATCCAGAAACAGAAGATGCTGATCTGGGAGGCTCTTCCTAATAGAACTGCTGCTTCAGTTTAACTTGAAAAAGCCCACACCCAGTTCCTAATGACAAACATCTGAACACCGGGTCTTCCCCTGAGCAAGACAATGCTATGCCTCCTGCTCGCTCTGTTCTATAAGCAACCCACAGATTGCTCCCTGTGAAGAGGAGCCTGCAAGGGGAGCAGCATTCCACCAGACACTGATTTAGCAAGATATTTCCATATCATTCCCCCAACCAGCTGGAAGTCCTCCACTGCTCTTGTGTAAAAATCTAACTCATCTCGCTGAATTTCCTGATTTAAAAGTCTAATTCATTTCACCAAAAGTGTGACAGAAGGAAACCAAGTACACCATCTCTCTCTTACCAAACCAAAGCTATTGCATGTGCATTCTGGGGGGAAAACATGGTCCAAATATGTTATGGAGGGGGTGCCAGCCCAGTGTCATCCTCTTACTATTGCCATAGGATCTTGGCTGATGGCATCAGAGGAAAAACAAGTTTATCGATTACTTTCAACCATTAAGCTCACTCCTCCATGAAAAATATGTCACAAGTCCAATGTCTCTTATTAAAATAAGCACTGCAAAATATAAAGGAGTCACAGTTTTAAAATGGGACACACGTTCTCTAAGCGGTGAACCACGTTAGAGGTGCACTGTTTACAATGTATAAAGTCCCCTGGAGCCAGGGTTAGGAAGCGCATCTGTTCTTTGATGTTCTGGGATGAAGGAGAAAGGAAAATGTGCTGCCAGAAGTGAGTGTGAAGGAGCCCATGAGATAAAGGAAGTAAATCCATTTGCTGATTGCAATAATAATGGTAATACACGAAGCTATACATACATACATACATACATACATACATACATACATGCAAACTTTCACATTTTTAAAAAAAAAGAACTTAAGGCTTCCACTCATGTAATCAGCCCTTATGAACTCTCCTGATTAGCTGCAAGGAAAATCTTCCTTTCTCCTCTTTCTTGCACCATCCTGGGCTCCCTTTTGACTTTTTTTTTTTAACTTATAAACGAACAGCTCATATTCTGAAGTTTGTAGTCCCCTCCCGCCCCCTCTCTCCCTATACGGCTCATTTACATTGGCAGCTGTCGTGCTGCTGGGCATCCTCAAACCCACAAGTTTCCCTTTAATGTTTGAGCAGGCAAACATGATCATGCACTAGGCATCACTGTGCCACTCAAAATGCTTTTTTGTTTTTTTTATTGCATCTGAGAGAAATCTCAAGGTTGCAAACCTGGAGTCAGAATTGTCTCCATGTGTCTCAGTGGGAAGAGTATCGTGTGAAGGAACAAGTTGATTCTACTAATCAAAAGGAATTTTTTTTGATATCAGGTCATCCTCCGAATGAATTTATATTACCGAGTGGAGGGTCACATGAAGAAAATGGTCAAACAGCACCACCTAGAGCAAGAGCTGAGAAGTGCAGCGGAGCCGGGCTGTGTCAGGAAAGAAAAGCAAGCTGGGGCCTGGCTCAGCGCTCTCCCCTCTGCTCCTGTCTGCATGGAAAGATTAGGATGACAGTGGCAGGAAGCCTGTGCACCTAGTATGCATCACTTGAAGGGAACACACAGATTCCAGTAAACAGTTGGAAGGAAATGTTAATACCAGGCTCTGCTAAACAATATCAAATGAGTCCTAGATGAGGCAAGCGACTTTCATCAAAGTTTCCTGATACCTGAAAAGACAGCCCAGGGGATCCTGCGCTACATGTGGTGTATGTAAATTAAGCGGGTTTTTTTCCCCTTTGTAATCAAGGCTCATACACAAACAAAATCACACTTTAGAAATGGCCTATTTCAACTTGTAACTAGCTTGCTTTCAGGGGCTCCAGGTCAAAATGAAATAGAGCACAAAGACGCTTTCTCCTTAGGGATCATACACAAATTCACTCTGTCCGTTTCTTTCCCACATGGAGCAACAAAGCCGTCAGACCTCTCCATCCACCCATCGGGTCCTTCCTGATTAAAGTGAGATAAATCACAGCCCTCTCTCTCCAGATGGCAGGCGACAAGAGGGGGATGCTTGCCTCAAGAAGTCCTCCCCATCCCTCTGCATTCATGCAAGCCCGAGCGGAGAGATGCAAGAAATTACGGATGCATTTTAATTCCCCAGACCCTGCAATTAAAAATGGAAATTTTTTGGCCACGCCTGTTGGCTCACGCCTGTAATCCCAGCACTTTCAGAGGCCGAGGTCGGCAGATCACCTGGGGTCAGGAGTTCGAGACCAGCCTGGCCAACATGGTGAAACCCTGTCTCTACTAAAAATACAAAAATTAGCTAGGAATGGTGGTGGGCGCCTGTAGTCCCAGCTACTCGGGAGGATGAGGCAGGAGAATCACTTGAACCCGGGAGGCAAAGTTTGCAGTGAGCCAAGATCGCACCACTGCACTCCACTCTGGGTGACAAAGCAAGACTTCATCTCAAAAAATGTTTTTAAAAAATGGAAGTGTTGTTCTTTCATTTGTAAATGTGTTTTGGTAAAAGAGGGGCAGTTTAAGCAACCCTTTCTATTGTCTACATTGTTAAAATTCATCCGACATGGACTCTTGACTCTGTTTTGCCTGGGCAGACCCAATTCAAGCATTTACAACAGCTATAACCTCCTCAAATCAAAAAGAGGAATCAGCATTATTGCTAAGTTCAAATAAGGTCTTGTTTTATTTCATTTTTATTTTTGAATGCAGCCATTCCTCCATGTGCTGTCATCAGGTAAGATTGTCAGTCCTGATTAGGTAAAGGTATTATTACAAAATGCAATTCTTAAAAATTCAGTGTCTAACTACACTTTTAATAAGCCTTTCCCCCTCCCCTATGTATTCTCCCTTAGACACCCCTTCTCAAATTTAAAATCACAGAAACTAAAATATGATGCCTAAAGAGAGCCTAGCGACTGCCCAGTCCTCTAATTTGATGAGTGGGAGTACTGAAGCCCAGAGGAGGTCAAGTAATTTGTTCCCAATGTCTTAGATAAGAAGAAAATGACCAGCTGGGAAATCCCACTCATGTCAAGGCAGAGGCACAGGACCACAGACGGTGGTTGAATTGTGCCACACTCCTACATCCTTCTTTAGGAATCACAGAACATTCCTGTGTTGAGTCGGAGTCACTGACTTCCTTTTCAGGCTGATTGAGTTCTGTCCTTACGGGCTGCGACAAGAAGTTTTGGTATTATTATACACCAAGACCATTTATCTAGTTCAAGAAATGCACAGTCCTTAGAGCCCAGCAACTTTCCCCATGTCCAGTAAATGTAGCTTCTCCATTAGAAGCTGTCAGAATGGAGCCTTCTGGCTCATCTTGATTTTGATTTGTGCAAGAATGAATGGTTGTGCTAAGACAGCTTTCCAAGCTGATAGAGAGCGAAACTTTTTTCTCATAATCTATAAAAAAATTAAATTAGAACTTTTTTCTCATAATCTGTGAAAAAATATTAAATTAAATCTGGCTCGTCTTGATTTTGATTTGTGCAAGAATGAATGGTTGTGCTAAGACAGCTTTCCTAGCTGATAGTGAGCAAAACTTTTTTCTCATAATCTATAAAAAATATTAAATTAGAAGCATAGAGTTTATTTCGTGACTTTTATCTTCCTGCAATTTTCTTGTGGGCATAAATGATTTGTTTTTATCCTGCCTGCCCCCCAATCCCTTTTCCAAGAGACTAAAAGAGTATCTAGTGCAAAGTGGAGACTCAAATATTTTTTAATAAACAGTGATCCCAGCCACCCAGTGCATGTTGCCAAATGCCAACCCCATAAATAATCAAACACATCATCTCATTCAGCCAATCAAAATCAAGTGCTACCTATTTTTTTAAGTTTTCATAGCCCTTGGGCATCTGCTTTCTCAGCATTTCCCAAACTTGAGTCATTCTCATCCTGCCTTCCTAATTTTGATCTGTCAATTACCTCTACTATTATTTATTTCATATATTTTTAAATAGACCCACTTTTGAAACTTAAATACACGCCTTTTAAAAGGAAGTTTTCTTACTACTATACATCAAAAGCCATTATTACTTGTTCTAAGTACTCATAACAAGATGGTCACAACTATTAAAATTTACTAATGTGCATCCACATACTCTCTAAATTCATGGAGCATCTGCACACACTTTAAGAAACAATTCTGCATTACTCACTCAATTTTCTTGACATCCTTCTGAGGCAGGACAAACCTTGGGCCCAAAGAATTGAGGTAGGAGTCCAAGCAAGTTGCCAGCCACATAAAGGCAAACCTTGGCTCGGAAGTCAGGACTACCAGCCCCTAGGTTATGGTTCATGCTCTTTCCTCTGCTCTCCAGAACCTCCTATCTCCAAGTGTAGTTAGCAGCCCAGATGCAGCAGCATCCTCTAGAGACTTGTTAAAAATGCAGAAGCTCAGGCTCCACCCCAGGCCTATGCAGACTGAATCTGCATTTTAAAAAGGTCCAGGTAATTCACGGGCACATTAAGTTTGAAAAGGCCTGGTCTAGATCAGCGGTTCTCTAACTTAGCAGCACATTAGAACCATCTGTAGAGACTTTAAAAATACCAGTGCCTGGGCTTCACCTCCCAGAGAATCTGACTTAAGTGTCTGGGGTTTGCCCTGAGTCTAGGTATTTTTAAAAACTCCTCAGCTTATACAAAGCTGGCAGGGCCGGGCACAGTGGCTCATGCCTATAATCCCAGCAGTTCGTGTGGCCAAAGTGGGCAGATTGCTTGAGTCCAGGAGTTTGAGATTAGCCTGGGCTAAAACCCCATCCCTACAAAAAAAAAAAAAAAATACAAAAAGTAGTTGGGCATGGTGGTGGCACATACCTGTAGTCCCGGCTACTCAGGAGGCTGAGTCCTCACTTCAACCCAGGAGGTCACAGTCTGGTCAACAGAGCAAGACCCTGTATCAAAACAAACAAACAAGCAAACAAAAAATGCTAGCAGCTTACCAGCTAGGGAGGCCTGTAGAGGCAAGTTTTCCAAATGGGGCTACAGTAGTTGTTCCAAAACTTTAGCTGCATCAAAACCACCTGGATGGCTTTTTCAGCTACAGACGGTCTGGCCATGCCCCTAGAGTTTCCAGCTGAGGGTCTGGAATGAGGCCCGATGATTTGCATTTCTAACAATCTCCAGGTGATGCTGATGTTGTGGGTCCAGGGACCACATTTTGAGAATCTATGCTAAATGAATCGGAGAAGACCAAAGCTCAAACTTATTCCAAGAACTTTTCAAGGCCCACCTGCAAGTTGTAGTGGAAGTAAGCATCTAAGGGTGCAAAAAAGTTTCACTGTAGACTAAGGCCTTTTACCTGAGCTCTCAAATGTTCACATTTCTCTTATCAACCTAAATAACAAACAGAGAGAGGCTCTCCACAAGAAAAAGATATTCGTTTGGAAACAGAGCCTTGCAATAGAAACAGGCAAGCCAGAGTAAACTATATGCATATTCAAGGAGGTAAAGGAAGACAAAAGAAAAAATGAGGAAGATTATATGATCATTTGGAAATGATTATCCTTGGCTACAAAGATCAATAACAAATGTGATGCCAGGCCCAGGTTGGACAGGCAGTTGTTGGGCCAATATCCTTCAGAAGCATTGTTGTGTGCAAAGTTGCAATGGGTTTTGTGCAAGATTGTGTTTTTTGCAGTCTTCTGTGATAAGTTTTTGTTATCAGGCATACAAGCCCAAGAATCCTTTTTTGCATGGCCTTCCCTGGCTCTATTTGTCAGGGTTTTGGTTAGGGGAGGGGTATTTTTAACACTCTCAATGTAAAAAATGCCATAAGGTAGGTACCCCAATTGCTTGTTTCATCTTCATAAAATAACTTTTCCACCCGAACAAAGTCTACACATAAATTGTAAAAATACCCTGGCATGCCGTCCCTGGAAAAGTCTGGAGTCATTCTCGGGGTTCCCACCCAGGTGGGCAAGCGTAGCCACCACAGATAAACACAAAGTAGGGGTCCCCGCTGGGGTTCAGCGGCAGGCAGTGGCCCTGGTTCTGATATTTGGCTGAAAACACAGCTCCTCTTTGTCACCCTCAGGACATTTCAGCTATTTCCTAGATAATAATCTCACTTCACCCTGCACAAAACAGGCACATGATCATGTCACTCTGACCTGGTTTGAGTCCAAGGAGAATTTTGTTTTTAAAATAATTTAGGTTAGTAGTTAAAATATGAACTTTGGGCCAGGAGTGGTGGCCCATGCCTATAATACCAGCACTTCATGAGGCCAAAGTGGGCAGATTGCTTGAGTCCAGGAGTTTGAGACTAGCCTGGGCTAAAACCCCATCCCTACAAAAAAAAAATTCAAAAAGTAGTTGGGCATGGTGGTGGCACATACCTGTAGTCCCGGCTACTCAGGAGGCTGAGTCCTCGCTTGAACCCAGGAGGTCACGGTCTGGTCAACAGAGCAAGACCCTGTATCAAAACAAAGAAACAAGCAAACAAAAAATGCTAGCAGCTTACCAGCTAGGGAGGCCTGTAGAGCCAAGTTTTCCAAATGGGGCTACATTAGTTGTTCCAAAACTTTAGCTGCATCAAAACCACCTGGATGGCTTGTTCAGCTACAGAGGGTCTGGCCATGCCCCTAGAGTTTCCAGCTGAGGGTCTGGAATGAGGCCCGATGATTTGCATTTCTAACAATCTCCAGGTGATGCTGATGCTGTGGGTCCAGGGACCACATTTTGAGAATCTATGCTAAATGAATCGGAGAAGACCAAAGCTCAAACTTATTCCAAGAACTTTTCAAGGCCCACCTGCAAGTTGTAGTGGAAGTAAGCATCTAAGGGTGCAAAAAAGTTTCACTGTAGACTAAGGCCTTTTACCTGAGCTCTCAAATGTTCACATTTCTCTTATCAACCTAAATAACAAACAGAGAGAGGCTCTCCACAAGAAAAAGATATTCGTTTGGAAACAGAGCCTTGCAATAGAAACAGGCAAGCCAGAGTAAACTATATGCATATTCACGGAGGTAAAGGAAGACAAAAGAAAAAATGAGGAAGATTATATGATCATTTGGAAATGACTATCCTTGGCTACAAAGATCAATAACAAAGGTGATGCCAGGCACAGGTTGGACAGGCAGTTGTTGGGCAAATATCCTTCAAAAGCATTGTTGTGTGCAAAGTTGCAATGGGCTTTGTGCAAGATTGTGTTTTTTGCAGTTTTCTGTGATAAGTTTTTGTTATCAGGCATACAAGCCCAAGAATCCTTTATTGCATGGCCTTTCCTGGCTCTATAAGTCAGGGTTTTGGTTAGGGTAGGGGAATTTTTAACACTCTCAATGTAAAAAATGACATAAGGTAGGTACCCCAATGACGTGTTTGGTCTTCATAAAATAACTATTCATAAAATCTCTGTAAACGTGGAAATATCTACACCGCTATCTGTATAAACATGGAAATATCTACACTGCCATCTGTATAAAGATGGAAATATCTACACCGCGAGATTTATAAACACGGAAATATCTACACCGCTATCTGTATAAACATGGAAATACCAACACCGTTATCTGTATAAACATGGAAATATCTACACCGCTATCTCTATAAACATGAAAATACTTACACCACCATCTCTATAAGCATGGAAATATTTACACCGCTATCCCTATAAACATAGAAATATCTACACCGCCATCCCTATAAACATGGAAATATCTACACCGCCATCTGCATAAACATGGAAATATCTACACAGACATCTGTATAAACATGGAAATATCTACACTGCCATCTGTACAAACTTGGAAATATCTACACTGACATCTGTAGAAACATGGAAATGTCTACAAAGCTATCAGTATAAACATGGGAATTTCTACACTGCTACCTGTATAAACATGGAAATATCTACACCACTATCTGTATCAACATGGAAATAACTACACCGCAATCTGTATAAACATGGAAATATCTACAATGCTATCTCTGTAAACATGGAAATATCCACAGAGCTATCTGTGTAAACTTGGAAATATCTACACCGCTATCTGTGTAAATTTGGCAATACCTACACCGCAATCTGTGCAAAGATGGAAATATCTACACCGTTATCTCTGTAAACATGGAAATATCTACACCGCTATCTGTATAAACATGGAAATATCTACACTGCCATCTGTATAAATATGGAAATATCTACAGCACCATCTGTATAAACATGGAAATACCTACACTGCCATCTGTACACACATGGAAATATCTACACAGCCATCTGTATAAACATGGAAATATCTACACCGCTATCTGTATAAACATGGAAATATCTACACCGCAATCTGTATAAACATGGAAATATCTACACCGCTATCTGTATAAATATGAAATATCTAAACCGCTATCTCTATAAAAGTGGAAATATCTACACTGCTGTCTGTATAAACATGGAAATATCCTCACTGCTATCTCTATGAACATGGATATATCTACACCGCTATCTCTATAAACATGGAAATATCTACACCACCATCTCTATAAACATGGAAATATCAACACCACCATCTGTATGAACATGGAAATATCTACACCGCTATCTGTATAAACATGGAAATACCTACACCGCTGTCTCTATAAACATGGAAATATGTACACCGCTATGTGTATAAAGATGGAAATATCTCCACTGCTGTCTGTATAAACATGGAAATACCTACACCGCGATCTTTGTAAACATGGAAATATCTACACCGCTATGTGTATAAACATGGAAATATGTACACAGCTATCTGTATAAACATGGAAATGCCTACATCGCCATCTGTATAAACATGGAAATACCTACAAAGTCATCTGTATAAACATGGAAATATCTACAAAGCCATCTGTATAAACATGGAAATATCTACAATGCCATCTGTAAAAACATGGAAATACCTATATAATCATCAGTATAAACATGGAAATATCTACACAGCTATCTGTATATACATGGAAATATCTACACCGCTATCTGTATAAACATGGAAATATCTACACCGCCTTCTACGTATCCATGGAAAGGTCTGCGCCGCCTTCTGTATAAACATGGAAATATCTACACGGTCATCTGTGTAAAGATGGAAATATCAACACCGCCATCTGTATAAACATGGAAATACCTACAAAATCATCTGTATAAACATGGAAATATCTACAAAGCCATCTGTATAAACATGGAAATAACTACACCGCTATTTGTATAAACAAGGAAATATCTACACAGTGATCTGTATAAACATGGAATTATTTACACCGCTATCTGTATAAACATGGAAATTTCTACACCGTTATCTGTATAAATATGGAAATATCTACACCGCTATCTCTATAAATATGGAAATATCTACACCGCCATCTGTATAAACATGGAAATATTTATACAGTCATCTGTTTAAACATGGAAATATCTACACAACCATCTGTATAAACATGGAAATATCTGCAATGCCATCTGTATACACATGGAAATACCAACACGGCAATCTGTGTATAGATGGAAACATCAACACCGCCATCTGTACAAACTTGGAAATATCTACACTGCTATCTCTATAAACGTGGAAATATCTACACTGCGATCTGTATAAACATGGAAATATCTACACCGGTATCTGTATAAACATGGAAATATCTACACCACGATCTGTATAAACATGGAAATATATACACCGCTATCTGTATAATCATGGAAATATCTGCACCGCTATCTCTATAGACATGGAAATAGCTACAAAGCCATCTGTATAAACATGGAAATACCTACACAGTCATGTGTAGGAACATGGAAATAACTACACTGCCATCTCTATTAACAAAGAAATATCTACACAACCCTCTGCATAAATATGGAGATATCTACATAGGCATCTGTATAAACATGGAAATATCTGCACCGCTATCTGTATAAACATGGAAATATCTACACTGCTGTCTGTATAAACATGGAAATATCTACACCGGTATCTGTATAAACATGGAAATATCTACACCACGATCTTTATAAAACATGGAAATATTTACACCGCTATCTGTATAAACATGGAAATATCTACACCGCTATCTTTAGAAACATGGAAATATCTACACCGCCATCTGTATAAACATGGAAATACCTACACCGCTACCTGTATAAATATGGAAATGTCTACACCGCTATCTCTATAAACATGGAAATACCTACACCACTTGCACTATAAACTTGGAAATATCTACACCGCAATCTCTGTAAACATGGAAATATCTACACCGCCATCTATGTAAACATGAAAATATCTACACTGCCATATTCAGAAACATGGCTGTATCTACACCACCACCTGTATAAACATGGAAATATCTACACCACTATCTGTATAAACATGGAAATATCTACACTGCTATGTGTATTAACGTGGAAATATCTCCATTGCTATCTGTATAAACATGGACATATCTCCACCGCAATCTGTATAAACATGAAAATATCTACACCGCTATCTCAATAAACATGGAAATATCTACACTGCCATCCGTACAAACATGGAAATATCTACACAGTCATCTGTAGAAACATGGAAATATCTACACCGCTATCTCTATAAACGTGGAAATAACTACACCGCTATCTCTATAAACATGGAAATATCTACACCGCTATCTCTATCAACAAGGAAATATACACACCGCCATCTCTTTAAACATGGAGTTATTTACAACGCCATCTACATAAACAAGAAAATATCTACACTGCCATCTGTATAAACATGTAAATATCTACACCGCCAACTCTATAAACATGGAAATATCTACACTGCCATTTGTAGAAAGATGGAAATATCTACACCGCCATCTATATAAACGTGGAAATACCTACACAGCTATCTGTATAAACATGGAAATATCTACACCGCAATTTCTATAAACATGGAAATATCTACACTGCTATATGTATAAATATGAAATATCTAAACCGCTATCTCTATAAAATTGGAAATATCTACACTGCTATCTGTATAAACATGGAAATATCCTCACTGCTAACTCTATGAACCTGGATATATCTACACCGATAACCCTATAAACATGGAAATATCTACATCGCCATCTCTATAAATATGGAAATATCTACACCGCTATCTGTATAAACATGGAAATATCTGCACCGCGATCTGTATAAACATGGAAATATCTACACCGTGATCTGTATAAACATGGAAATATCTAGACCGCTATCTGTGTAAACATGGAAATATCTACACAGCTATCTCTATAAACATGGAAATATCTACACCGCCATCTGTATAAACATGGAAATACTTACAAAGTCATCTCTATAAACATGGAAATATCTACACAGCCATCTGCATAAACATGGAAATATCTACACAGCCATCTGTATATACATGGAAATATCTACACCGCTATCTGTGTAAACATGGGAATATCTCCACTGCTATCTCTATAAACATTGAAATATCTACAACGCCATCTGTATAAACATGGAAATACTTACAAAGTTATCTGTATAAACATGGAAATATCTACACCGCCATCTGTATATACATGGAAATATCTACACAGCCATGTGTATATACATGGAAATATCTACACCGCTATCTATATAAACATGGAATTATCTACACCGCTATCTGTATAAACATGGAAATATCTACACCGCCATCTACATATCCATGGAAATATCTGCGCCGCCATCTGTATAAACATGGAAATATCTACACGTCATCTGTGTATAGATGGAAATATCAACACCGCCATCTGTACAAACATGGAAATATCTGCACCGCTATCTGTATAAACATGGAAATATCTACACCGCAGTCTGTATAAACATGGAAATATCTACACCGTGATCTGTATAAACATGGAAATATTTACACCGCTATCTGTATAAACATGGAAACTTCTACACCATTATTTGTATAAATATGAAAATATCTACACCGCTATCTCTATAAACTTGGAAATATCTACACCACCATCTGTATAAACATGGAAATACCTATACACTCATCTGTGTAAACATGGAAATATCTACACCACCATCTGTATAAAGATGGAAATATCTACAATGCCATCTGTATACACATGGAAATACCTACACGGAAATCTGTGTATAGATGGAAACATCAACACCGCCAACTGTACAAACATGGAAATATCTTCACTGCTATCTCTATAAACATGGAAATATCTACACTGCGGTCTGTATAAACACGGAAATATCTACACTGGTGTCTGTATAAATATGAAAATATCTACACGGCCATCTCTATAAACATGGAAATATCTACACTGCCATCTGTAGAAAGATGGAAATATCTGCACCGCTATCTCTATAAATATGGAAATATCTACACCGCCATCTCTATAAACATGAAAATATCTACACTGCCATCTCCATAAAGATGGAAGTATCTACTCCGCCATCTGTATAAACACGGAAATATCTACACCACCATCTGTGTAAACATGGAAATATCTACACCGCAATCTGTATAAACATGGAAATATCTACACCGCCATCTGCATGTCCATGGAAATATCTACACAGCCCTCTGTATAAATATGGAAATATCTGCATAGGCATCTGTGTAAACATGAAAATATCTGCACCGCTATCTCTATAAACATGGAAATATCTACAAAGCCATCTGTATAAACATGGAAATGCCTACACAGTCATGTGTAGGAACATTTAAATTTCTACACTGCCATCTGTATAAACATAGAAATATCTACACAGCCCTCTGTATAAATATGGAAATATCTGCATAGGCATCTGTGTAAACATGGAAATATCTGCACCGCTATCTGTATAAACATGGAAATACCTACACCGCTGTCTCTATAAACATGGAAATATCTAAACCGCTATCTGTATAAACATGGAAATATCTTCACCACGATCTGTATAAACACGGAAATATCTACACCGCTATCTGTATAAACATTGTAATATCTACACCACCATCTATATAAACATGGAAATATCTACACCGCCATCTGTATAAACATGGAAATATCTACAATGCCATCTGTAGAAAGATGGAAATATCTACACCGCAATCTTTGTAAACATGGAAATATCTACACCGACATCTGTAGAAACATGGAAATATCTACACCGCTATCTGTATTAACATGGAAATATCTACACTGCGATCTGTTTAAACATGGAAATATCTACAGCGCCATCTCTATAAACATTGAAATATCTACACTGCCATCTGCAAAAACATGGAAATATCTACAAAGTCATCTGAATAAACATGGAAATATCTACACCACCATCTATATAAACATGGAAACACCTGCAATACCATCTGTATAAACATGGAAATATCTACACAGACATCTGTATAAATATGGAAATATCTACTCCGCCATCTGTATAAACATGGAAATATCTACACTGCCATCTGTGGAAAGATGGACATATCTACACCGCTATCTCTATAAATATGGAAATATCTACACCGCCATCTCTATAAACATGAAAATATCTACACTGCCATCTCCATAAAGATGGTATCTACTCCGCCATGTGTATAAACACGGAAATATCTACACCACCATCTGTGTAAACATGGAAATATCTACACTGCTATTTGTATAAACATGGAAATATCTACACCGCCATCTGCATGTCCATGGAAATATCTACGCCGCCATCTGTATAAACATGGAAATATCTACATGGCTATCTGTGTATAGATGGAAATATCAACACCGCCATCTGTACAAACATGGAAATATCTACGCCGTTATCTCTATAGACATGGAAATATCTCCACAGCCATCTGTAAAAACATGGAAATACCTATACATTCATCTGTATAAACATGGAAATATCTACAATGCCATCTGTATTCACATGGAAATATCTACACAGCCATCTGTATAAATATGTAAATATCTACACTGCTATCTCTATAAACATGGAAATATCTACACCGCCATCTCTATAAACATGAAAATATCTACACTGCCATCTCCATAAACATGGAACTAACTACTCCGCCATCTGTATAAACATGGAAACATCTACACCGCCATCTGTGTGAATAAGGAAATATCTACAATGCCATCTGTAAAAAGATATAAATATCTGCACCGCGAGCTCTATAAACATGGAAATATCTACATCGCTATCTGTATAAACGTGGAAATACCAACACCGCTATCACTATAAACATGGAAATACCTACAACGCCATCTATATAAACATGGAAATATCTACACCGCTATGTCTATAAACATGGAAATACCTACACCGCTATCTCTATAAACATGGAAATATCTACACCGCTATCTGTATAAACATGGAAATATCTGCACCGCGATCTGTATAAACATGGAAATATCTTCACCGCGATCTGTATAAACATGGAAATAACTACACCGCTATCTGTATAAACATGGTAATATCTACACAACCATCTATATAAACATGGAAATATCTACACCGCCATCTGTATAAACATGGAAATATCTTCAATGCCATCTTTGGAAAGATGGAAATATCTACACCGCAATCTGTGTAAACATGGAAATATCTACACCAATATCTGTAAAAACATGGAAATATCTACACCGCTATCTGTATAAACATGGAAATATCTTCACCGCGATCTGTATAAACATGGAAATATCTACACCGCGATCTGTATAAAGATGGAAATATCTACACCGCTATCTGTATAAACATGGAAATATCTACACCGGTATCTGTATAAACATGGAAATATCTACACCACGATCTGTATAAACATCGAAATATATACACCGCTATCTGTATAAACATGTAAATATCTACACCGCTATTTGTATAAACAAGGAAATAACTACACCATGATCTATATAAACATGGAAATATCTACACTGCCGTCTCTATAAACATGGAAATATCTACAACCCTATCTGTATAAACATGGAAATATCTACACCGCTATCTCTATAAACATGGAAAAATCAACACCGCTATCTCTTTGAACATGGAAATATCTACACCGCCATCTGTATAAACATGGAAATATCTACACCACGATCAGTATAAACATGGAAATATCTACACCGCTATCTGTATAAACATGGAAATATCTACACTGCTATCTCTATAAACATCGAAATATCTACACCGCCATCTGTATAAACATGGAAATACTTACAAAATTATCTGTATAAACATGGAAATATCTACACCGCCATCTGTATAAACATGGAAATATCTACAAAGCCATGTGTATATACATGGAAATATCTACACCGCTATCTATATAAACATGGAAATAACTACACTGCTATCTGTATAAACATGTAAATATCTGCACCGCCATCTACATATCCATGGAAATATCTGTGCCGCCATCTGTATAAACATGGAAATATCTACACGGTCATCTTTGTATAGATGGAAATATCAACACCGCCATCTGTACAAACATGGAAATATCTGCACCGCTATCTGTATAAACATGGAAATATCTACACCGCGGTCTGTATAAACATGGAAATATCTACACCACTGTCTGTATAAACATGGAAATATCTACACCTCTATCTCTATAAACATGGAAATATCTACACCGTGATCTGTATAAACATGGAAATATCTACACCACTATCTCTATAAACATTGAAATAACTACACCGCCATCTGTATAAACATGGAAATACCTATACAGCCATCTGTGTAAACATGGAAATATCTACAATGCCATCGGTATACACATGGAAATACCTACACGGCAATCTGTGTATAGATGGAAACATCAACACCGCCATCTGTACAAACATGGAAATATCTACACTGCTATCTCTATAAACATGGAAATATCTACACTGCGGTCTGTATAAACATGGAAATATCTACACCGGTATCTGTATAAACATGGAAATATCTACACCATGATCTGTATAAACATGGAAATATATACACCGCTATCTGTAGAAAAATGGAAATATCTGCATCTCTATCTCTATAAACATGGAAATATCAACAAAGCCATCTGTATAAACATGGAAATACCTACACAGTCATGTGTAGGAACATTTAAATATCTACACTGCCATCTGTATAAACACAGAAATATCTACACAGACCTCTGTATAAATATGGAAATGTCTGCATAGGCATCTGTGTAAACATGGAAATATCTGCACCGCTATCTCTATAAACATGGAAATATTTACAAAGCCATCTGTATAAACATGGAAATGCCTACACAGTCATGTGTAGGAACATTTAAATATCTACACGGCCATCTGTATAAACATAGAAATATCTACACAGCCCTCTGTATAAATATGGAAATATCTGCATAGGCATCTGTGTAAACATGGAAATATCTGCACCGATATCTGTATAAACATGGAAATATGTACAATGCTATCTCTATAAACATTGAAATATCTACACCGCCATCTGTATAAACATGGAAATACTTACAAAATTATCTGTATAAACATGGAAATATCTACACCGCCATCTGTATAAACATGGAAATATCTACAAAGCCATGTGCATATACATGGAAATATCTACACCGCTATCTATATAAACATGGAAATAACTACACTGCTATCTGTATAAACATGTAAATATCTACACCGCCATCTACATATCCATGGAAATATCTGTGCCGCCATCTGTATAAACATGGAAATATCTACACGGTCATCTTTGTAATGATGGAAATATCAACACCGCCATCTGTACAAACATGGAAATATCTGCACCGCTAACTGTATAAACATGGAAATATCTACACCGCGGTCTGTATAAACATGGAAATATCTACACCGCTATCTGTATAAACATGGAAATATCTACACCTCTATCTCTATAAACATGGAAATATCTACACCGTGATCTGTATAAACATGGAAATATCTACACCATTATCTCTATAAACATGGAAATAACTACACCGCCATCTGTATAAACATGGAAATACCTATACAGTCATCTGTGTAAACATGGAAATATCTACAATGCCATCTGTATACACATGGAAATAGCTACACGGCAATCTGTGTATAGATGGAAACATCAACACCGCCATCTGTACAAACATGGAAATATCTACACTGCTATCTCTATAAACATGGAAATATCTACACTGCGGTCTGTATAAACATGGAAATATCTACAGCGGTATCTGTATAAACATGGAGATATCTACACCATGATCTGTATAAACATGGAAATATATACACCGCTATCTGTAGAAACATGGAAATATCTGCACCTCTATCTCTATAAACATGGAAATATCTACAAAGCCATCTGTATAAACATGGAAATACCTACACAGTCATGTGTAGGAACATTTAAATATCTACACTGCCATCTGTATAAACATAGAAATATCTACACAGACCTCTGTATAAATATGGAAATATCTGCATAGGCATCTGTGTAAAAATGGAAATATCTGCACCGCTATCTGTATAAACATGGAAATATTTACAAAGCCATCTGTATAAACATGGAAATGCCTACACAGTCATGTGTAGGAACATTTAAATATCTACACGGCCATCTGTATAAACATAGAAATATCTACACAGCCCTCTGTATAAATATGGAAATATCTGCATAGGCATCTGTGTAAACATGGAAATATCTGCACCGCTATCTGTATAAACATGGAAATACCTACACCACTGTCTCTATAAAGATGGAAATATGTACACCCCTATGTGTATAAACATGGAAATATCTCCACTGCTCTCTGTATAAACATGGAAATATCTCCACCGTTATCTGTATAAACATGGAAATATCTACAGCGCCATCTCTATAAACATTGAAATATCTACACTGCCATCTGTAAAAACATGGAAATATCTACACAGTCATCTGAATAAACATGGAAATATCTACACTGCTATCTCTATGGACATGAAAATATCTGCACTGCCATCTGTAAAAACATGGAAATATCTATACAGTCATCTGTATAAACATGGAAATATCTACAATGCCATCTGCATGCACATGGAAATATCTACACAGCCATCTGTATAAACATGTAAATATCTACACTGCTATCTCTATAAACATGGAAATATCTACACCGCCATCTCTATAAACATGAAAATATCTACACTGCCATCTCCATAAACATGGAACTAACTACTCCGCCATCTGTATAAACATGGAAACATCTACACCGCCATCTGTGTGAATAAGGAAATATCTACAATGCCATCTGTATAAAGATATAAATATCTGCACTGCGAGCTCTATAAACATGGAAATATCTACATCGCTATCTGTATAAACGTGGAAATACCAACAGCGCTGTCGGTATAAACATGGAAATATCTACAACACCATCTATATAAACATGGAAATATCTACACCGCTATGTCTATAAACATGGAAATACCTACACGGCTAACTCTATAAACATGGAAATATCTACACCGCTATCTGTATAAACATGGAAATATCTACACCGCTATCTGTATAAACATGGAAATATCTACACCGCTATCTGTATAAACATGGAAATATCTACACCGCGATCTGCATAAACATGGAAATATCTTCACCGCGATCTGTATAAACATGGAAATATCTACACCGCTATCTGTATAAACATGGTAATATCTACACCGCCATCTATATAAACATGGAAATATCTACACCGCCATCTGTATAAACATGGAAATATCTACAATGCCATCTGTAGAAAGATGAAAATATCTACACGGCAATCTGTGTAAACATGGAAATATCTACACCGATATCTGTAAAAACATGGAAATATCTACACCGCTATCTCTATAAACATGGAAATATCTACACCGCAATCTGTATAAACATGGAAATATCTACAGCACCATCTCTATAAGCATTGAAATATCTACACTGCCATCAGTAAAAACATGGAAATATCTACACAGTCATCTGAATAAACATGGAAATATCTACACCACCATCTGTATAAACATGGATATACCTACAATACCATCTGTATACACATGGAAATATCTACACAGACATCTGTATATATATGGAAATATCTACACCGCCATCTGTATAAACATGGAAATATCTACAATGCCATCTGTGGAAAGATGGACATATATACACCGATATCTCTATAAATATGTAAATATCTACACCGCCATCTCTATAAACATGAAAATATCTACTCTGCCATCTCCATAAAAATGGAAGTATCTACTCCGCCATGTGTATAAACACGGAAATATCTACACCACCATCTGTGTAAACATGGAAATATCTTCACCGCTATCTGTATAAACATGGAAACATCTACACCGCCATCTGCATGAACATGGAAATATCTACACCGCTATCTGTATAAACATGGAAATCTCTACACCGCAATTTGTATAAACAAGGAAATAACTACACCGTGATCTGTATAAACATGGAAATATCTAAACTGCCATCTCTATAAACATGGAAATATCTACAACCCTATCTGTATAAACATGGAAATATCCACACCGCTATCTCTATAAACATGGAAAAAACAACGCTATCTCTTTGAACACGGAAATATCTACACCGCCATCTGTATAAACATTGAAATATCTACACCACGATCAGTATAAACATGGAAATATCTACACCGCTATCTCTATAAACATGGAAATATCTCCACTGCTATCTCTATAAACATCGAAATATCTACACCGCCATCTGTATAAACATGGAAATACTTACAAAATTATCTGTATAAACATGGAAATATCTACACCGCCATCTGTATAAACATGGAAATATCTACAAAGCCATGTGAATATACATGGAAATATCTACAACGCTATCTATATAAACATGGAAATAACTACACCGCTATCTGTATAAACATGGAAATATCTACACCGCCATCTACATATCCATGGAAATATCTGTGGTGCCATCTGTATAAACATGGAAATATCTGCACGGTCATCTGTGTATAGATGGAAATATCAACACCGCCATCAGTACAAACATGGAAATATCTGCAACGCTATCTGTATAAACATGAAAATATCTACACCGCGGTCTGTATAAACATGGAAATATGTACTCTGCTATCTGTATAAACATGGAAATATCTACACCGCCATCTACATATCCATGGAAATATCTGTGGTGCCATCTGTATAAACATGGAAATATCTGCACGGTCATCTGTGTATAGATGGAAATATCAACACTGCCATCAGTACAAACATGGAAATATCTGCAACGCTATCTGTATAAACATGAAAATATCTACACCGCGGTCTGTATAAACATGGAAATATGTACTCTGCTATCTGTATAAACATGGAAATATCTACACCGCTATCTCTATAAACATGGAAATATTTACACCGTTATATGTATAAATATGGAAATATCTACACCGCCATCTGTATAAACATGGAAATACCTATAGAGTCATCTGTGTAAACATGGAAATATCTACACCACCATCTGTATAAACATGGAAATATCTACAATGCTTCTGTATACACATGGAAATACCTACACGGCAATCCGAGTATAGATGGAAACATCAACACCGCCATCTGTACAAACATGGAAATATCTACACTGCTATCTCTATAAACATGGAAATATCTACACTGCGGTCTGTATAAACATCGAAATATCTACACCGGTATCTGTATAAACATGGAAATATCTACACCACGATCTGTATAAACATGGAAATATATACAACGCTATCTGTATAAACATGGAAATATCTGCACCGCTATCTCTATAAAGATGGAAATATCTACAAAGACATCTGTATAAACATGGAAATACCTACACAGTGATGTGTAGGAACATTTACATATCTACACTGCCATCTGTATAAACATAGAAATATCTACACAGCCCTATGTATAAATTTGGAAATATCTGCATAGGCATCTGTATAAACATGGAAATATCTGCACCACTATCTGTAAAAACATGGAAATACCTACACCGCTGTCTCTATAAACATGGAAATATGTACACCGCTATGCCTATAAACATGGAAATATCTCCACTGCTCTCTGCATAAACATGGAAATATCTCCACCGTTATCTGTATAAACATGGAAATATCTACAGCGCCATCTGCATGTCCATGGAAATATCTACGCCGCCATCTGTATAAACTTGGAAATATCTCCACCGATATCTTTAAAAACATGGAAATATCTACACCCCTATCTGTATAAACATGGAAATACCCACACCGACATCTCTATAAACATGGAAAATCAACACCGCTATCTCTATGAACACGGAAATAGCTACACCGCCATCTCTATAAACATGGAAATATCTACACCACGATCAGTATAAGCATGGAAATATCTACTCCGCTATCTGTATAAACATGGAAATATCTAAACTGCTATCTCTATAAACATGGAAATATCTACACCGCCAACTGTATAAACATGGAAATACTTACAAAGTTATCTGTATTAACATGGAAATATCTACACTGCCATCTGTATAAATATGGAAATATCTACACAGCCATGTGTACACTCATGGAAATATCTACACCGCTCTCTATATAAACATGGAAATAAGTACAGCGCTATCTGTATATACATGGAAATATCTACACCAGCATCTACATATCCATAGAAATATCTGCGCCGCCATCTGTATAAACATGGAAATATCTACACGGTCATCTCTGTATAGATGGAAATATCAACACCGCCATCTCTACAAACATGGAAATATCTGCACCGCTATCTGTATAAACATGGAAATATCTACACCGCTATCTGAATAAACATGGAAATATCTCCACTGCTATCTCTGTAAACATCCAAATATCTACACCGCCATCTGTATAAACATGGAAATACTTACAAAGTTATCTGTATAAACATGAAAATATCTACACCGCCATCTGTATAAACATGGAAATATCTACAGAGCCATGTGTATATACATGGAAATACCTACACCGCTACCTATATAAACACGGAAATAACTACACCGCTATCTGTATAAACATGAAAATATCTACACCGCCATCTTCATATCCATGGAAATATCTGCACCGCCATCTGTATAAACATGGAAATATCTACAAGGTCATCTGTGTATAGATGGAAATGTCAACACCGCCATCTGTACAAACATGGAAATATCTGCACCGCTATCTGTATAAACATGGAATTATCTACACCGCGGTCTGTATAAACATGGAAATATCTACACCGCTATCTGTATAAACATGGAACTATCTATACCGCTATCTCTATAAACATGGAAATGTCTACACCGTGATCTGTATAAACATGGAAGTATTTACACCGCTACCTGTATAAACATGGAAATTTCTACACCGTTATCTGTATAAATATGGAAATATCTACACCGCTATCTCTATAAACATGGAAATATCTACACCGCCATCTGTATAAACATGGAAATACCTATACAGTCATCTGTGTAAACATGGAAATATCTACACCGGTATCTGTATAAACATGGAAATATCTACACCACAATCTGTATAAACATGGAAATATATAAACCGATATCTGTATAAACATGGAAATATCTGCACTGCTATCTCTAAAAACATGTAAATATCTACAAAGCCATCTGTATAAACATGGAAATACCTACACAGTCATGTGTAGGAACATGGAAATATCTACACTACCATCTGTATAAACTTAGAAATATCTACACAGCCCTCTGTATAAATATGGAAATATCTGCATAGGCATCTGTATAAACATGGAATTATCTGCTCCGCTATCTGTATAAACATGGAAATACCTACACCACTGTCTCAATAAACATGGAAATCTGCACACCACCATGTGTATAAACATGGAAACATCTCCACTGCTGTCTGTTTAAACATGGAAATAGCTCCACCGTTATCTGTATAAACATGGAAATATCTACAGCGTCATCTCTATAAACATTGAAATATCTACACTGCCATCTGTAAAAACATGGAAATATCTACACAGTCATCTGAGTAAACATGGAAATATCTACACCACCATCTGTATAAACACGGAAATAGCTACAATACCATCTGTATACACATGGAAATATCTACACAGACATCTGTATAAATATGGAAATATCTACACCGCCAGCTGTATAAACATGGAAATATCTACACTGCCATCTGTAGAAAGATGGAAATAACTACACCGATATCTCTATAAATATGGAAATAACTACACCGCCAATTCTACAAACATGAAAATATCTACACCGCCATCTCCATAAAGATGGAAGTATCTACTCCGCCATGTGTATAACCACGGAAATATCTAAACCACCGTCTGTGTAAACATGGAAATATCTACACCGCTATCTGTATAAACATGGAAATAACTACACCGCTATCTGTATAAACATGGAAATATCTACACCGCCATCTGCATGTCCTTGGAAATATCTATGCCGCCATCTGTATAAACATGGAAATATCTACACGGCCATCTGTGTATTGATGGAAATATCAACACCGCCATCTGTACACACATGGAAATATCTACACCGCTATCTCTATAAACATGGAAATATATGCACTGCCATCTGTAAAAACATGGAAATACCCATACAGTCATCTGTATACACATGGAAATATCTACACAGCCATCTGTTTAAACATGTAAATATCTACACTGCTATCTCTATAAACATGGAAATAACTACACCGCCATCTCTATAAACATGAAAATATCTACACTGCCATCTCCATAAACATGGAACTAACTACTCCGCCATCTGTATAAACATGGAAACAACTACACCGCCATCTGTGTGAATAAGGAAATATCTACAATGCCATCTGTATAAAGATATAAATATCTGCACCGCGAGCTGTATAAACATAGAAATATTTACATCGATATCTGTATAAACGTGGAAATACCAACACCGCTATCGGTATAAACATGGAAATATCTACAACGCCATCTATATAAACATGGAAATATCTACACCGGTATGTCTATAAACATGGAAATACCTACACCGCTATCTCTATAAACATGGAAATAACTACACCGCTATCTGTATAAACATGGAAATATCTACACCGCTATCTGTATAAACATGGAAATATCTACACCGCGATCTGTATAAACATGGAAATATCTACACTGCGATCTGTATAAACATGGAAATATCTTCACCACGATCTGTATAAACATGGAAATATCTACACTGCTATCTGTATAAACATGGTAATATCTACACCACCATGTATATAAAAATGGAAATATCTACACCGCCATCAGTATAAACATGAAAATATCTACAATGCCATCTGTAGAAAGATGGAAATATCTACACCGCAATCTGTGTAAACATGGAAATATCTACACCGATATCTGTAAAAACATGGAAATATCTACACCGCTATCTGTATAAACATGGAAATATCTACACCGCGATCTGTATAAACATGGAAATATCTATACCGCTATCTGTATAAACATGGAAATATCTACACAGCTGTCTCTATAAACATGGAAATATCTACACCGCCATCTGTATAAACATGGAAATAACTAAAAAGTCATCTGTATAAACATGGAAACATCTACACAGCCATCTGTATAAACATGGCAATATCTACACAGCCATATGTATATACATGGAAATATCTATACCGCTATCTTTATAAACATGGAAATATCTACAACTCTATTTGCATAAACAAGGAAATATCTTCACCGTGATCTGTGTAAACATGGAAATATCTACACTGCCATCTCTATAAACACGGAAATATCTACACCGCTATTTGAATAAACATGTAAATATCCACACCGCTATCTCCATAAACATGGAAAAATCAACACCGCTATCTCTATAAACATGGAAATATCTACACCACCATCTCTACAAACATGGAAATATCTACACCACGATCAGTATAAAGATGGAAATATCTACACCGCTATCTGTATAAACATGGAAATATCTCCACTGCTATCTCTATAAACATCGAAATAACTACACCGCCATCTGTATAAACATGGAAATACTTACAAAGTTATCTGTATAAACTTGGAAATATCTACACCGCCATCTGTAAAAACATGGAAATATCTACACAGCCATGTGTATATACATGGAAATATCTACACCGCTATCTATATAAACATGGAATAACTACACCGCTATCTGTATAAACATGGAAATATCTACACCGCCATCTACATATCCATGGAAATATCTGCGCCGCCATCTGTATAAACATGGAAATATCTACACGGTCATCTGTGTATAGATGGAAATATCAACACTGCCATCTGTACAAACATGGAAATATCTGCACCGCTATCTGTATAAGCATGGAAATATCTACACCGCGGTCTGTATAAACATGGAAATATCTACGCCGCTATCTGTATAAACATGGAAATATCTACACCGCTATATATATATACATGGAAATATCTACACCGTGATCTGTATAAACATGGAAATATTTACACCGATATCTGTATAAACCTGGAAATTTCTACACCGTTATCTGTATAAATATGGAAATAACTACACCGCTATTTGTATTAACAAGGAAATATCTACACCGCCATCTGTTTAAACATGGAAATATATACACAGACATCTGTTTATACATGGAAATATCTACCCGACTATCTGTATAAACATGCTAATAACTACACCGCTATCTGTATAAATGTGGAAATATCTACACCGCCATCTCTATAAACTTGGAAATATCTACACCCCTATCTGTATGAACATGGAAATATCCACACCGCTATCTCTATAAACATGGAAAAATCAACAATGCTATCTCTATGAACATGGAAATATCTACACCGCCATCTCCATAAACATGGAAATATCTACACTGCGATCAGTATAAACGTGGAAATATCTACACTGCTATCTCTATAAACATGGAAATATCTCCACTGCTATCCCTATAAACATCGAAATATCTACACCACCATCTGTATAAAGATGGAAATACTTACAAAGATATCGGTATAAACATGGAAATATCTACACCGCCATCTGTATAAACATGAAAATATCTACACAGACATGTGTATATACATGGAAATATCTACACCGCTATCTATATAAACGTGGAAATAACTACACCGCGTTCTGTATAAACATGGAAATATCTACACCGCTATCTCTATAAACATGGAAATATCTACATCGCAATCTGTATAAAAGTGGAAATACCTAAAAGTCATCTGTATAAACATGGAAATATCTACACAGCCATCTCAGTAAACATGGAAATATCTACACAGCTGTCTGTATAAACATGGAAATATCTACACCGTGATCTGTATAAACCTGGAAATATCTACACCATGATCTGTATAAACATGGAGATATCTACACCGTGATCTGTATAAACATGGAAATATCTACACCGCTATCTGTATAAACATTGAAATAACTACACCGCTATTTGTATAAACAAGGAAATATCTACACCGTGATCTTTATAAACATGGAAAAAACTACACCGCTATTTGTATAAACAAGGAAATATCTACACCGCCATCTGTTTAAACATGGAACTATATACACAGACATCTGTTTATACATGGAAATATCTACACCACTATCTGTATAAACATGCTAATAACTACACCGCTATCTGTATAAATGTGGAAATATTTGCACCGCTATCTCTATGAACATGGTAATATCAACACCGCGATCTGTATAAACATAGAAGTATCTACACCATGATCTGTATAAACATGGAAATATCTACACCGCGATCTGTATAAACATGGAAATATCTACACCGTGATCTGTAAGAACATGGAAATATCTACACCGCCATCTCTATAAACATGGAAATATCTACACCCCTATCTGTATAAACATGGAAATATACACACCGCTATCTCTATAAACATGGAAAAAACAACAATGCTATCTCTATGAACATGGCAATATCTACACCGCCATCTCTATAAACATGGAAATATCTACACCGCCATCTGTATAAACTTGGAAATATCTACACAGCCATGTGTACATACATGGAAATATCTACACCGCTATCTGTATATACTTGGAAATATCTACACCGGCATCTACATATCCATAGAAATATCTGCGCTGCCATCTGTATAAACATGGAAATATCTACACGGTCATCTGTGTATAGATGGAAATATCAACAACGCCATCTGTACAAACATGGAAGTATCTGCACCGCTATCTGTATAAACATGGAAATATCTACACCGCGGTCTGTATAAACATGGAAATATCTACACCGCTATCTGTATAAACATGGAAATATATACACCGCTATCTGTATAAACATGGAAATATCTACACCGTGATCTGTATAAACATGGAAATATTTACACCGATATCTGCATAAACATGGAAATTTCTACACCGTTATCTGTATAAATATGGAAATATCTACACCGCTATCTGTATAAACATGGAAATACCTATACAGTCATCTGTGTAAAGATGGAAATATCTACACCACCATCTGTATAAACATCTAAATATCTACAATGCCATCTGTATACACATGGAAATACCTACATGGCAATCTGTGTATAGATGGAAACATCAACACCGCCATCTGTACAAACATGGAAATATCTACACTGCTATCTCTATAAACATGGAAATATCTACACCACGATCAGTATAAACATGGAAATATATACACCGCTATCTGTATAAACATGGAAATATCTGCACCGCTATCTCTACACACATGGAAATATCTACAAAGCCATCTGTATAAACATGGAAATGCCTACACAGTCATGTGTAGGAACATGGAAATATCTACACTGCCATCTGTATAAACATAGAAATATCTACACAGCCCTCTGTAGGAATATGGAAATATCTGCATAGGCATCTGTATAAACATGGAAATATCTGCACCGCTATCTGTATAAACATGGAAATACCTACACCGCTGTCTCTATAAACATGGAAATATGTACACCGCTATGTGTATAAACATGGAAATATCTCCACTGCTGTCTGTATAAACATGGAAAAATCTCCACCGTTATCTGTATAAACATGGAAATATCTACAGTGCCATCTCTATAAACATTGAAATATCTACACTGCCATCTGTAAAAACATGGAAATATCGACACAGTCATCTGAATAAACATGGAAATATCTACAAAACCATCTGTATAAACATGGAAATAGCTACATTACCATCTGTATACACATGGAAATATCTACACAGACATCTGTATAAATATGTACATATCTACACCGCCATCTGTATAAACATGGAAATATCTACACTGCCATCTGTAGAAAGATGGAAATATCTACACCGCTATCTCTATAAATATGGAAATATCTACACCACCATCCCTATAAACATGAAAATATCTACACTGCCATCTCCATAAAGATGGAAGTATCTACTCCGCCATGTGTATAAACACGGAAATACCTACACCACCATCTGTGTAAACATGGAAATAACTACACCGCTATCTGTATAAACATGGAAATAACGACACCGCCATCTGCATGTCCATGGAAATATCTATGCCGCCATCTGTATAAACATGGAAATATCTACACGGCCATCTGTGTATAGATGGAAATATCAACACCGCCATCTGAACAAATATGGAAATATCTACTCCGGTATCTCTATAAACATGGAAATATCTGCACTGCCATCTTTAAAAACATGGTAATACGTATACAGTCATCTGTATAAACATGGAAATATCTACAATGTCATCTGTATACACATGGAAATATCTACACAGGCATCTGAATAAACATGTAAATATCTACACTGCTATCTCTATAAACATGGAAATATCTACACCGCTATCTCTATAAACTTGAAAATATCTACACTGCCATCTCCATAAACATGGAACTAACTACTCCGCCATCTGTATAAACATGGAAACATCTACGCCGCCATCTGTGTGAATAAGGAAATATCTACAATGCCATCGGTATAAAGATATAAATATCTGCACCGCGAGCTGTATAAACATGGAAATATCTACATCGCTATCTGTATAAACGTGGAAATACCAACACCGCTATTGGTATAAACATGGAAATATCTACAACGCCATCTATACAAACATGGAAATATCTACACCGCTATGTCTAGAAACATGGAAATACCTACACCGCTATCTCTATAAACATGGAAATATCCACACCGCCATCTGCATATCCATGGAAATCGCTACAACGCCATCTGTATAAAGATGGAAATAACTACACGGTAATCTGTGTACAGATGGAAATATCAACACCGCCATCTGTACAAACATGGAAATATCAACACCGCTATCTGTATAAACATAGAAATACCTACACTACATTCTGCATAAACATGGAAATATCTACACCGTGATCTCTATAAACATGGAAATATTTACACCGATATCTGCATAAACATGGAAATTTCTACACCGTTATCTGTATAAATATGGAAATGTCTACACCGCTATCTGTATAAACATGGAAATACCTATACAGTCATCTGTGTAAAGATGGAAATATCTACACCACCATCTGTATAAACATGGAAATATCTACAATGCCATCTGTATACACATGGAAATACCTACACGGCAATCTCCGTATAGATGGAAACATCAACACCGCCATCTGTACAAACATGGAAATATCTACACTGCTATCTCTATAAACATGGAAATATCTACACTGCGGTCTGTATAAACATGGAAATATCTACACCACGATCTGTATAAACATGGAAATATATACACCGCTATCTGCATAAACATGGAAATATCTGCACCGCTATCTCTATAAACATGGAAATATCTACAAAGCCATCTGTATAAACATGGAAATGCCTACACAGTCATGTGTAGGAACATGGAAATATCTACACTGCCATCTGTATAAACATAGAAATATCTACACAGCCCTCTGTATGAATATGGAAATATCTGCATAGGCATCTGTATAAACATGGAAATATCTGCACCGCTATCTGTATAAACATGGAAATACCTACACTGCTGTCTCTATAAACATGGAAATATGTACACCACTATGTGTATAAACATGGAAATATCTCCACTGCTGTCTGTATAAACAAGGAAATATCTCCACCGTTATCTGTATAAACATGGAAATATGTACAGCGCCATCTCTATAAACATTGAAATATCTACATTGCCATCTGTAAAAACATGGAAATATCGACACAGTCATCTGAATAAACATGGAAATATCTACACCACCATCTGTATAAACATGGAAATAGCTACAATACCATCTGTATACACATGGAAATATCTACACAGACATCTGTATAAATATGGACATATCTACACCACCAGCTGTATAAACATGGAAATATCTACACTGCCATCTGTAGAAAGATGGAAATATCTACACCGCTATCTCTATAAATATGAAAATATCTACACCACCATCCCTATAAACATGAAAATATCTACACTGCCATCTCCATAAAGATGGATGTGTCTACTCCGCCATGTGTATAAACACGGAAATACCTACACCACCATCTGTGTAAACATGGAAATAACTACACCGCTATCTGTATAAACATGGAAAGAACGACACCGCAATCTGCGTGTCCACGGAAATATCTATGCCGCCATCTGTATAAACATGGAAATATCTACATGGCCATCTGTGTATAGATGGAAATATCAACACCGCCATCTGAACAAATATGGAAATATCTACTCCGGTATCTCTGTAAACATGGAAATATCTGCACTGCCATCTGTAAAAACATGGAAATACGTATACAGTCATCTGTATAAACATGGAAATATATACAATGTCATCTGTATACACATGGAAATACCTACACAGCCATCTGAATAAACATGTAAATATCTACAATGCTATCTCTATAAACATGGAAATATCTACACCGCCATCTCTATAAACTTGAAAATATCTACACTGCCATCTCCATAAACATGGAACTAACTACTCCGCCATCTGTATAAACATGGAAGTATCTACACCGCCATCTGTGTGAATAAGGAAATATCTACAATGCCATCGGTATAAAGATATAAATATCTGCACCGCGAGCTGTATAAACATGGAAATATCTACATCGCTATCTGTATAAACGTGGAAATACCAACACCGCTATTGGTATAAACATGGAAATATCTACAACACCATCTATATAAACATGGAAATATCTACACCGCTATGTCTAGAAACATGTAAATACGTACACCGCTATCTCTATAAACATGGAAATATCCACACCGCCATCTGCTTATCCATGGAAGTCTCTACAACGCCATCTGTATAAAGATGGAAATAACTACACGGTAATCTGTGTACAGATGGAAATATCAACAACGCCATTTGTACAAACATGGAAATATCTACACCGCTATCTGTATAAACATAGAAGTACCTACACTGAATTCTGCATAAACATGGAAATATCTACACCGGTATCTGTATAAGCATGGAAATATCTACACCACGATCTGTATAAACATGGAAATATTCACACCGCTATCTGTATAAACCTGGAAATATCTACACTGCTATCTCTATAAATATGGAAATATCTACATCGCCATCTGTATAAACATGGAAATAAGTACACAGTCATGTGTAGGAACATGGAAATATCTACACCACCATTTGTATAAAGATGGAAATATCTACAACGTTATCTGTATAAACATGGAAATATCTACACAGTGATCTGTATAAACATGGAAATATGTACAGCACTCTCTGAAAAAAGATGGAAATATCTACACCGCTATCTGTAAAAACAAGGAAATATCTACACCACTATCTGTATTAATATTGAAATATTTACACCGCTATCTCAATAAACATGGAAATATCTACACCGCTATCTCTATAAACATGGAAATATCTACACCGCCATCTGTGCTAACATGGAAATATCTGCGCAGTCATCTGTGTAAACCTGGAAATACCTACATTGTCATCTATATAAACATGGAAATATCTACAGAGAACTCGGTATAAACATGGAAATATCGGCACAGGCATCTGTATAAACATGGAAATATCTACACCGCTATCTGTATAAACATGGAAATATCTACTCCGCTATGTGTATTAACGTGGAAATATCTCCATTGCGATCTGTATAAACATGGACATATCTCCACCGCAGTCTGTATAAACATGAAAATATCTACACAGCTATCTCTATAAACATGGAAATATCTACACTGCCCTCTGTACAAACATGGAAATATCTACACAGTCATCTGTAGAAATATGGAAATATCTACACCGCTATCTCTATAAACATGGAAATAACTACACCGCTATCTCTATAAACATGGAAGTATCTACACCGTTATCTCCATCAACATGGAAATATATTCACCGCCATCTCTTTAAACATGGAGATATCTACATAAGAAAATATCTACATTGCCATCTATATAAACATGGAAATATCTACACCGCCATCTCTATAAACATGGGAATATTTACACTGCCATTTGTAGAAAGATGGAAATATCTACACCGCCATCTGTATAAACGTGGAAATATCGTCACCGCTATCTGTATAAACATGGAAATATCTACACCGCAATCTGTATAAACATGGAAATATCCTCACTGCTATCTCTATGAACATGCATATATCTACACCGCTATCACTACGAACATGGAAATATCTACACTGCCATCTGTATAAACATGGAAATATCTACACCGCTATCTCTATAAACATGGAAATATTTACACCGCTATCTGTATAAACATGGAAATATCTACACATTGATCTGTATAAACATGGAAATATCTACACCGCGATCTGTATAAACATGGAAATATCTTCACCGCGATCTGTATAAACATGGAAATATCTACACCGCTATCTGTATAAACATGGTAATATCTACACCACCATCTATATAAACATCTAAATATCTACACCGCCATCTGTATAAACATGGAAATAACTTCAATGCCATCTGAATAAACATGGGAATAGCCTCACCGCCATTTCTGTAAACATACAAATATCTACAGAGTCATCTGTATACACATGGAAATATCTACAGAGCCATCTGTATAAACATGGATGTATCTACACAACTATCTCTATAAACAAGGAAATACCTACAGCGCTCTCTCTATAAACTGGAAATATCAACAACACAATCTCTGCAAACATGGAAATATCTACACCGCCATCTATATAAACATGAAAATATCTACACCACCATCTCCATAAACATGGAACTATCTACACCGCCATCTGTATAAACATGGAAATATCTACACAGCTATCTGTATAAAGATGGAAATATCTACACCGCTATCTCTATAAACAAGGAAATATCTACACAGCCATCTGTATAAACATGGAAATATCTACACTGCTATCTCTATAAACATGGAAGTATCTATACCGCAATCTGTATAAACATGGAAATATCTACATCGTTATCTGTATAAACAGGGAAATATCTCCACCGCTATCTGTATAAACATGGAAATATCTACACCGCTATCTGTATAAACATGGAAATGTCTACACCGCTATCTCTATAAACATGGAAATATCTACAACGCTATCTGTGTAAACATGGAAATATCTACACCGCTATCTGTATGAATATGGAAATATCCACAACGCTATCCCTATAAACATGGAAATGTCTACACCGCTATCTGTATAAACATGGAAATATCTACATGGCTATCTCTATAAACATGGAAATATCAACACCGCTATCTGCATAAACACGGAAATATCTAAACAGTTATCTGCATAAACATGGAAATATCTACATCGTTATCTGTACAAACATGGATATATTTCCACCGCTATCTCTATGAACATGGAAATATCTCCACCGCTACCTCAATAAGCTTGGAAATATCTGCACTGCTATCTTTATAAACATGGAAATATCCACTCCACGATCTGTATAAACATGGATATATCTACACTACCATCTGAATAAACATGTTAATAGCCTCACCGCTATCTGTAGAAACATGGAAATATCTACACCACCATCTGAATAAACATACAAATATCTACACCGCTATCTTTATAAATATGGAAATACCTTCACCGCTATCTGTGTAAACATGGAAATATCTACACCTCTACCTGTATAAACATGGACATGTCTACACCGCTATCTCTATAAACATGGAAATATCTACACCGCTACCTGCATAAACTTCGAAATATCTACACCACCATCTCTAGAAACATGGAAATATCTCCACCGCTATCTGTATAAACATGGAAATATCTCCACCACTCTATGAACATGGAAATATCTACACCGCTATCTGTATAAACATGGAAATATCTACACCGCTATCTGTATAAACATGGAAATATCTACACTGCAATCTCTATAAACATGGAAATACCTACAACACTATCTGTGTAAACATGGAAATATCTACACCGGTGTCTTTGTAAACATGGAAATATGTACACCGCAATCTGTGTGAGGATGGAATTATCTACAACGCATTCTGTGCAAATATGGAAATATCTACACCACTATCTGTATAAACATGGAAATATCTACTCCGCTGCCTGTATAAATATGGAAATATCTATATCGCTACCTGTATAAACATGGAAATGTCTACACCGCGTTCTGTATAAACATGAAAATATCTACACTGCCATCTGTATAAACATGGAAATAAGTACACCGCTATCTCTATAAACATGGAAATATATAAACTGCCATCTGTATATACATAGAAATAGCTACACAGTCATCTGTATAAACATGGAAACATCTACACCACTATCTGTATAAACGTGGAAATATCTGCACTGCCATCTGTATAAACATGGAAATATCTACCCAGCCATCTCCATAAACATGGAAATATCTTCAACGCTACCTCTATAAACATGGAAATAGCCACACCACTATCTGCATAAACTTGGAAATATCTACACTGCCATCTGTATACACAAGGAAATATCTACAAAGTCATCTGTATAAATATGGAAATATCTACACCGTTATTTCTCTAAACATGGAAATATCTACACCGCTATCTGTATAAAGGTGGAAATATCTACACCGCAATCTGTGGAAATATGGAAATATTTACACATCTATCTCTGTAAATATGGAAATAACTACACCGCTATCTATATAAACATGGAAATATCTACACCGCTGTCTGTATAAACATGGAAATATCTACACCACGATCTGTATAAACATGGATATATCTACACCGCTATCTGTATAAACATGGAAATATCTACACCGCTATCTGTATAAATATGGAAATATCTACACCGCTATCTCTATAAACATGGAAACGTCTACACCACTATCTGTATAAACATGGAAATATCAACATGGCTATTTCTATAAATATGGAAATATCTATACTGCCATCTGTATAAACATGGAAATACCTACACAGTCATCTGTTTAAACATAGAAATATCCACACCATTATCTGTATAAACATGGAAATATCTACACTGCCATCTCTATAAACATGGAAATATCTACATCGCTATCTGAATAAACATGGAAATAGCTAAACCGCTATCTGTAAAAACCTGGAAATATCTACAACACCATCTGTAAAAATATGGAAATATCTACACAGTCATCTGTAGAAACATGGAAATATCTACACCGCCATCTGTATAAACATGGAAATATCTCTACTGCTATCTGTATAAACATGGAAATATCTACACCACTATCTGTATAAACATGGAAATATTTACACCGCTATTTTTACAGACATGGAAATATCTACACCGCAATCTGTATAAACATGGAAATATCTACACCGCTATCTGTATAAAAATGGAAATATCTACACCGCTATATGTATAAACATGGAAATATCTACACTGCCATCTGTATAAACATGGAAATAGGCACACCGCTATCTGTATAAATATGGAAATTACTACACCGCCATCTGAATAAACATGGAAATAACTACACGGCTATCTGTACAAATATGGAAATATCTACACCGCTACCTCTATAAACATGGAAATATCTACACAGCTATCTGTATAAACATGGATATATCTACACCGCTGTCTATATAAACATGGCAATAACTACACCACCATCTGTATAAACATGGAAATATGTACACAGTCATCTGTATAAACATGGAAATAACTACACCGCTATCTGTATAAACATGGAAATATCTACACCGCTATCCGTATAAACATGGAAATAACTACACCGCTATCTGTATAAATATGGAAATATCCACACCGCTTTCCCTATAAACATGGAAATGTATACACCGCTATCTGTATAAACATGGAAATAACTACATGGCTATCACTATAAACATGGAAATATCTACACCGCTATCTGCATAAACACGGAAATATCTACACTGCCATCTGTATAAACATGGAAATAGGCACACCGCTATCTGTATAAATATGGAAATAACTACACCGCCATCTGAATAAACATGGAAATAACTACACGGCTATCTGTACAAATATGGAAATATCTACACCGCTACATCTATAAACATGGAAATATCTACACCGCTATCTGTATAAACATGGATATATCTACACCGCTGTCTATATAAACATGGAAATAACTACACCGCCATCTGTATATACATGGAAATATGTACACAGTCATCTGTATAAACATGGAAATAACTACACCGCTATCTGTATAAACATGGAAATATCTACACCGCTATCCGTATAAACATGGAAATAACTACACCGCTATCTGTATAAATATGGAAATATCCACACCGCTTTCCCTATAAACATGGAAATGTATACACCGCTATCTGTATAAACATGGAAATAACTACATGGCTATCTCTATAGACATGGAAATATCTACACCGCTATCTGCATAAACACGGAAATATCTACATTGTTATCTGTACAAACATGGAAATATCTCCATCGCTATCTCTATGAACATGGAAATATCTCCACCGCTATCTATAAACTTGGAAATATCTTCACCGCTATCTTTATAAACATGGAAATATCTACTCCACTATCTGTATAAACATGGATATATCTACACTGCCATCTGTATAAACAGGGTAATAGCCACACCGCTATCTGTATAAACATGAAAACATCTACACCACCGTTTGAATAAACATACAAATATCTAAACCGCTATCTGTATAAATATGGAAATATCTACATGGCCATCTCCATAAACACGGAACTATCTACACCGACATCTGTATAAACATGGAAATACCTACAACACTATCTGAATAAACATGGAAATATGTACACCAATGTCATTATAAACATGGAAAAACCTACACCACCATCTTTATACACATGGAAATATTTACACCGCTATCTCTATAAACATAGAAATATCAACACCGCCATCTATGTAAACATGGAAATATCTACAACGCCTTCTGAATGAACATGGAAATATGTACACCGCCATCTGTATAAACATGGAAATATCTAAACTGCCGTCTGAGGAAAATGGAAATATCTACGCCACGATGTGTATAAACATGGAAATATGAACACCGCTACCTGTATAAACATGGAAATATCTACACGGCTCTCTGTATAAACATAGAAACATCTACAACACGATCTCTATAAACAAGGAAATACCTCCACCGCTATCTGTATAAACATGGAAATATATACACCGCCATCGGTATAAACATGGAAATATCTACACAGTCATCTCTATAAAAATGGAAATATCTACACCACCATCTCTATAAACATGAAAATATCTACACCACCATCTCCATAAACATGGAACAATCTACACCGCTATCTGTATAAACATGGAAATAACAACACAGCTATCTGTATAAACATGGAAATACCTAAACCACTATCTCTATAAACATGGAAACATCTATAATGCTATCTGTGTAAACATGGAAATATCTACAGAGCTATGTGTGTAAACATGGAAATATCTACAATGCTATCTGAATAAACATGGAAATATCCACACCGCAATCTGTTCAAAGATGGAAATATCTACACCGCTATCTGTGTAAACATGGTAATATCTACACCGTTATCTGTATAAACGTGGAAATATCTACACCGCCATCTCTATAAACATGGAAATATCTACACCGCGATCTGTATAAACATAGAAATATCTACAAAGCCATCTGTATAAATATGGAAATATCTGCACCGCTATCTCTATAAACATGGAAATAACTTCACCGCTATCTGTATAAACATGGAAATATCTACACGACTATCTCTGTAAACATGGAAATACCTACACCACCATCTGTATAAACATGGAAATATCTACACAGTCATCTCTATAAACATGGAAATATCAACACCACCATCTGCTTAAACATGGAAATATCTACACTGCCATCTATATGCACATGGAAATATCTACACAGCCATCTGCATAGAAATGGAAATATCCTCACCGCCATCTCTATAAACACGGAAATACCTACACCGCTATCTCTATAAACATGGAAATAGCTACACCGCTATCTGTATAAACATGTTAATATCTACAGTGCTATCTGTATAAGCATGGAAATATCTACTCCGCTATCTGTATAAATATGGAAATATCTACACCGCTATCTCTATAAACATGGAAATGTCAACACCGTTATCTGTATAAACATGGAATTATCTACATGGCTATCCCTAAAAACATGGAAATATCTTCACCGCCTTGTGTATAAACATGGAAATATCTACACTGCCATCTTTATAAACATGGAAATAACTAAATCGCTAACTCTATAAACATTGAAATATCTACACCGCTATCTGTATAAACGTGGAAATAGGAACACTGCAATCTGTGCAAATATGGAAATATCTACACCTCTATCTCTGTAAATATGGAAATATCTACACTGCTATGTGCATAAACATGGAAATATCTACACCACAATCAGCATAAACATGGATATATCTACACGGCTATCTGTATAAACATGGAAATATCTACACCGCTATCTGTATAAACATGGAAATATCTACACTGCTATCTGTATAAACATGGAAATATCTACACCGCCATCTCTTTAAACATGAAAATATATGCACCGCAATCTCCAGAAACATGGAACTATCTACACCGCCATCAGTATAAACTTGGAAATATCTACACAACTATCAGTAAAACATGGAAATATCTATATTTCCATCTGTATATAGACGGAAATATCTTTACCATGAGCTGTATGACCATGGAAATATCTACACCGCTATCTGTATAAACATGGAAATACCAACACAGCTGTCTGTATAAACATGGAAATATCTACACCGCTATCTGTATAAACATGGAAATATCTACACCGCTATCTGTATAAACATGGAAATACCTACACCGCTATCTGTATAAACATGGAAATATCTACAGCGCTGTCTGTATAAACATGGAAATATCTTCACCAGTATCTCTATAAACATGGAAATACCCACAACGCCATCTCTATACACATGGAAGTATCTACACCACTATCTCTATAATCATAGAAATATCTACACCGTCATCTCTATAAATATGGAAATATCTACACCGCAATCTCTATAAACATGTAAATATCTACACTGCCATCTGTGGAAAGTTGGAAATAACTACACCGCGATCTGTATAAACATGGAAATATCTACCCCACTACCTATATAAATACGGAAATATCTAGACAGCGATGTGTATAAACATAGAAATATCTACACCACAATCTGTATAAACAAGGAAATATCTCCACCAATATCTGTATAAACTTGGAAATATCTACACCGCCATCTGTTTAAACATGGAAATTTCTACACCGCTATCTGTATAAACATGGAAATACCTACACTGATATCTCTATAAACATGGAAATATCTACACTGCCATGTGTATACCCATGGAAATACCTACACAGCCGTCTGTATAAACATGGAAATATCTACTCCGCTATCCTTATAAACATGGAAATACCTACACCGCTATCTCTATATATATGGAAATATCTACACCGCAGTCTCTATAAACATGGAAATATCTACACCCCCATCTCTGTAAACATGGAAATATCTACACCGCAATCTCTATAAACAGGAAAATATCTACACCGCCATCTCTAGAAACATGGAACTGTCTACACCGCCATCAGTATAAACCTGGAACTATCTCCACCGCTATCTGTATAATCATGGAAATATTTACACCGCTATCTCTATAAACATGGAAAATCTACACCACCATCTGTGTAAACTTGCAAATATCTACCCTGTCATCTGTATAAACATGGAAATATCTAAACCTCTATCTCTATAAACACGGAAATACCTACACAACTATCTCTATAAACATGGAAATATCTACTCCGCAATCTCTATAAACATGGAAATATCTACACCTACATCTCTATATATATGAAAACATCTACACCACCATCTCCAGAAACATGGAACTATCTACACCGCCATCTGTATAAACATGGAAATATCTACACCACTATCTTCATAAACATGGAAATATCTACACAGCCATCTGTATAAGGATGGAAATATCTACACCACTATCTGTATAAACATGGAAATATTTACAATGCTATCTGTGTAAACATGGAAATATCTACACAGCTATCTGTGTAAACTTGGAAATATCTACATGGCTATATGTGTAAAGCTGCAAATATCTACACCACTAACTCGGTAAACATGGAAATATCTGCACCGCTATCAATATAAACATGGGAATATGTACAACGCTATCTGCGTAAACAAGGAAGTATCTACACCGCCATCTGTATAAACATGGAAATATCTACACTGCCATCTGTATAAACATGGAAATACCTACACCGTTATCTGTATAAATATGGAAATATTTACACAGATATCTCTATAAACGTGGAAATATCTACACCGCTAAATTTATAAACATGAAAATATCTACACTGTTATCTCTATAAACATGGAAATATCTACACCGCTATCTGTATAAACATGGAAATACCAACACCGCTATCTGTATAAACATGCAAATATCTACACAGTCATCTGTATAAACATGGAAATACCTTCAACACCATCTCTATAAACATGGAAATATCTACACTGCCATCAGTATACAAATGGAAATACCTACACAGCCGACTTTATAAACATGGAAATATCTACTCTGCTGTCCCTATAAACATGGAAATACCTATAACACTATCTCTCTATATATGGAAATGTCTACATCGCAATCTCTATAAACATGGAAATACTAACACCGCCATCTCTGTAAACATGGAAATATCTACATCGCCATCTGTATAAACATGGAAATATCTACACCCTTATCTGTATAAATATGGAAATATCTGCACTGCTATCTCTATAAATATGGAAATATCTACACCGCTAAATTTATAAACATGAAAATATCTGCACCGTTATCTCTATAAACATGGAAATATCTACAACGCCATCTGTATAAACGTGCAAATATGTACACAGTCATCTGTATAAACAAGGAAATATCTTCACTACCATCTCTATAAACATGGAAATACTGACACTGCCATCTGTATACACATGGAAATAACTACACAGCCATCTGTATAAACATGGAAATATCTACACCGCTATGTCTATAAACATGGAAATACCTACACCGCTATCTCTATAAACATGGAAATACCTACAGCGCCATCTCTATAAACATGCAAATATCTACACCGCCATCTCTATAAACATGGAAATACCTACAGCGCCATCTCTATAAACATGGAAATATCTACACCGCCATCTCTATAAACATGAAAATATCTACACCGCCATCTCCAGAAACATGGAACTATGTACATCGCCATCTGTATAAACATGGAAATATCTACACTGCCATCAGTATAAAGATGGAAATATCTACACCGCGAGCTGTATAAACATGGAAATATCTACATCGCTATCTGTATAAACCTGGAAATACCTTCACCACTATCTCTATAAACACGGAAATAACTACAACGCCATCTCTATACACATGGAAATATCTACAACGCTATCTCTATGAACATAGAAATATCTATATCGCCATCTGTATAAACATGCAAATATCTACCCAATCATCTGTATAAACATGGCAATATCTACACCACCATCTCTATAAACATGGGAATATCTACACTGACATTTGTTGAAAAATGGAAATATATACAACGCGATCTGTATAAACATGGAAATATCTACACCGCTACCTGTATAATTATGGAAATATCTACAACGCTATCTGTATAAACATGGAAATATCTACACCAGGATATGTATGAACAAGGAGATATCTCCACCACTATCTATATAATCCTGGAAATATCTACACCACTATCTGTATAAACATGGAAATATTTACACTGCTATCTGTGTAAACATCGAAATACCCACACCGCCATCTGTATAAACATGGAAATACCTACAAAGTCATCTGTATAAACATGGAAATATCTCCACAGCCATCTGTATAAGCATGGAAATATCTACACAGCCATCTGTATATACATGGAAATATCTACACCGATATCTGTATAAACATGGAAATAACTACACCGCTATTTGTGTAAACAAGGAAATATCTACACCGCCATCTGTTTAACATGGAAATATATACACAGACATCTGTTTATACATGGAAATATCTACACCGCTATCTGTATAAACATGCTAAAAACTACACCGCTATCTGTATAAATGTGGAAATATGTGCACCGCTATCCCTATAAACATGGTAATATCAACACCGCGATCTGTATAAACATGGAAATATCTACACCGTGATCTGTATAAACATGGAAATATCTACACCGCCATCTCTATAAACATGGAAATATCTACCCCCCTATGTGTATAAAAATGGAAATATCCACACCGCTATCTCTATAAACATGGAATAATCAACACCGCAATCTCTATGAAAATGGAAATATCTACACTGCCATCTCTATAAACATGGAAATATCTACACCGCAATCAGTATAAACGTGGAAATATCTACACCGCTATCTCTATAAACATGGAAATATCTCCACTGCTATCTCTATAAACATCGAAATATCTACACCGCCATCTGTATAAACATGGAAATACTTACAAAGTTATCGGTATAAACATGGAAATAACTACACGGCCATCTGTATAAGCATGGAAATAAATACACAGCCATGTGTATATACATGGAAATATCTACACCGCTATCAACATAAACATGGAAATAACTACACCGCTATCTGTATAAACATGGAAATATCTACACCGCCATCTACATATCCATGGAAATATCTGCGCCGTCATCTGTATAAACATGGAAATATTTACACCGCAGTGTGTATAAACATGGAATTATCTAAACCGCTATCTGTATAAACATTGAAATGTCTACACCGCTATCTCTATAAACATGGAAATATCTACACTGTGAACTGTATAAACATGGAAATATTTACACTGCTATCTGTATAAAGATGGAAATATCTACACCGTTATCTGTATAAATATGGAAATATCTACACCGCTATCTCTATAAACATGGAAATATGTACACCGCCATCTGTGTAAACCTGGAAATATCTACACTGCTATCTCTATAAACATGGAAATATCTGCAATGCCATCACTAAAAACATGGAAATAACTATACAGTCATCTGTATAAACATGGAAATATCTACACCACCATCTGTATAAACATGGAAATATCTACAATGCCATCTGTATACACATGGAAATACCTACACGGCAATCTGTGTATAGATGGAAACATCAACACCGCCATCTGTACAAACATGGAAATCTCTACACCGCTATCTGTATAAACATGGAAATATCTACACTGCAGTCTGTATAAACATGGAAATTTCTACACCGGTATCTGTATAAACATGGAAATATCTGCACCACGATCTGTATAAACATGGAAATATTTACACCGCTATCTGTATAAACATGGAAATATCTACACCGCTATCTCTATAAACATGGAAATATCTACAAAGTCATCTGTATAAACATGGCAATATTTACACCGCTATCTGTATAAACATGGAAATATCTACACAGCCATCTGTATAAACAAGGAAATATCTACACAGCCGTCTGTATATACATGGAAATATCTACACCGCTATGTGTATAAACATGGAAATAAATACACCGCTATTTGTATAAACAAGGAAATATATACACCACCATCTGTTTAAACATGGAAATATCTACACAGACATCTGTTTATACATGGAAATATCTACATCGCTATCTATATAAACATGTAAATAACTACACCGCTATCTGTATAAACATGGAAATATCTACAGCGCCATCTACATATCCATGGAAATATCTGCGCCGCCATCTGTATAAACATGGAAATATCTACACGGTCATCTCTGTATAGATGGAAATATCAACACCGCCATCTGTACAAACATGGAAATATCTGCACAGCTATCTGTATAAATATGGAAATATCTACACCGCGGTCTGTATAAACAGGGAAATATCTAAACCGCTATCTGTATAAACATGGAAATATCTACACCGCTATCTCTATCAACATGGAAATAACTACACCGTGATCTGTATAAACATTGAAATATTTACACCGCTATCTGTATAAACATGGAAATACCTACACCGTTATCTGTATAAATATGGAAATATCTACACCGCTATCTCTATAAACATGGAAATATCTACACCGCTCTCTATAAACATGGAAATATCTACACCGCCATCTGTATAAACATGGAAATATCTACACTGCTATCTCTATAAACATGGAAATATCTACAATGCCATCTGTAAAAACACGGAAATACATATACAGTCATCTGTATAAACATGGAAATATCTAAACCACCATCTGTATAAACATGGAAATATCTACAATGCCATCTGCATAAACATGGAAATAACTACACGGCAATCTGTGTATAGATGGAAACATCAACACTGCCATCTGTACAAACATGGAAATATCTACACCGCTATCTCTATAAACATGGAAATATCTACACTGTGGTCTGTATAAACATGGAAATATCTACACCGGTATCTGTATAAACATGGAAATATCTGCACCGCTATCTCTATAAACATGGAAATATCTACAAAGCCATCTGTATAAAAATGGAAATACCTACACAGTCATGTGTAGGAACATGGAAATATCTACACTGCCATCTGTATAAACATGGAAATATCTACACAGCCCTCTGTAGAAATATGGAAATATCTGCATAGGCATCTGTATAAACATGGAAATATCTGCACTGCTATCTGTATAAACATGGAAATACTTACACCGCTGTCTCTATAAACATGGATATATGTACACCGCTATGTGTATAAACATGGAAATATCTCCACTGCTGTCTGTATAAACATGGAAATATCTACACCTCGATCTGTATAAACATTGAAATATCTACACCGCTATCTGTATAAACATGGAAATATCTACACAGCTATCTCTGTAAACATCGAAATACCCACACCGCCATCTGTATAAACATGGAAATACCTACAAAGTCATCTGTATAAACATGGAAATATCTCCACAGCCATCTGTATAAACATGGAAATATCTACACAGCCATCTGTATATACATGGAAATATCTACACCGCTATCTGTATAAACATGGAAATAACTACACCGCTATTTGTATAAACAAGGAAATATCTACACCGCCATCTGTTTAAACTTGGAAATATATACACAGACATCAGTTTATACATGGAAATATCTACACCGCTATCTGTATAAACATGCTTATAACTACAGCGCTATCTGTATAAATGTGGAAATATTTGCACCGCTATCCCTATAAACATGGTAATATCAACACCGCGATCTGTATAAACATGGAAATATCTACACCGTGATCTGTATAAACATGGAAATATCTACACCACCATCTCTATAAACATGGAAATATCTACACCCCTATCTGTATAAACATGGAAATATCCACACCGCTATCTCTATAAACATGGAATAATCAACACCGCAATCTCTATGAAAATGGAAATATCTACACCGCCATCTCTATAAACATGGAAATATCTACACCGCAATCAGTATAAACGTGGAAATATCTACACCGCTATCTCTATAAACATGGAAATATCTCCACTGTGATCTCTATAAACATCGAAATATCTACACCGCCATCTGTTTAAACATGGAAATATCTACACCACTATCTGTATAAACATGGAAAAATCTTCACTGCCATCTGTATAAAGATGGACATATCTGCTCTGCGAGTTGTATAATCATGGAAATATCTACACCGCTATCTCTATAAACATGGAAATACCTACAACGCCATCTCTATAAACATGGAAATATCTTCACTGCTATCTGTATAAACATGGAATTATCTACACCGCTATCTGTATGAACCTGGAAAGATCTACACCGCCATCTGTATAAAGTTGGAAATATCTACACCGCAATCTGTTTAAATATGGAAATAACTACACCGCTATCGCTATAGACAAGGAAATATCTACACCGCTATCTGTACAAACATGGAAATATCTACACTGCCATCTGTATAAAGATGGAAATATCTACACCGCGATATGTATAAACATAGAAATATCTACACCGCTATCTGTATAAACATGGAAATACCAAGACTGCTATCTGTATAAATATAGAAATATCTACACCGCTATCTCTATAAACATGAAAATACTTACACCACCATCTCTATAAACATGGAGATATTTACACCGCTATCTCTAAAAACATAGAAATAACTACACTGCCATCTCTGTAAACATGGAAATATCTACACCGCCATCTGCATAAACATGGAAATATCTACACAGACATCTGTATAAATATGGAAATATCTACACTGCCATCTGTATAAACTTGGAAATATCTACACTCACATCTGTAGAAAGATGGAAATGTCTACAAAGCGATCTGTATAAACATGGGAATTTCTACACCGCTACTTGTATAAACATGGAAATATCTACTACGCTATCTGCATAAATATGGAAATATCTACACCGCTATCTCTATAAACATGGAAATGTCAACACCGCTATCTGTATAAACATGGAAATATCTACATGGCTATCCCGAAAAACATGGAAATATCTTCACCGCCTACTGTATAAACCTGAAAATATCTACACTGCCATCTGTATAAGCACGGAAATAACTAAACCGCTATCTCTATAAACATTGAAATATCAACACTGCCTTCTGGATATACATGGAAATACCTACACAGTCATCTGTGTAAACATGGAAATATCTACACAGCCATCTCTATAAACATGGAAATACCTACACCGCTATTTTTATAAACATGAAAATAGCCACAACGCAATCTGTATTAACATGGAAATATCTACACTGCCATCTGTATAAACATGGAAATATCTACACTGCCATCTGCATACACATGGAAATATCTACACAGTCATCTGTATAAACATTGAAATATCTCCACCGCTATCTATCTAAACATGGAAATATCTCCACCGCTATCTGTGAAAACATGGAAATATCTACACCGCTATCTGTATAAACATGGAAATATCTACACTGCCACCTGTATACACATGGAAATATCTACACAGTCATCTGTATAAACATTGAAATAACTCCACCGCTATCTGTCTAAACATGGAAATATCTCCACCGCTATCTGTATAAACATGGAAATATCTACACCACTATCTGTATAAACATGGATATATCTACTCCGCTATCTGTATAAAGATGGAAATATTTACATCGCTATCTGTATAAACGTGGAAATATTTCCACCGCAATCTGTGTAAACATAGAAATATCTACACCACTATCTTTATAAACATGGAAATAACTACACCGCAATCTGTATAAACATGGATATATCTACAACGCTATCTCTATAAACATGGAAATATCTACACCCCCATCTGTAAAAACATGGAAATATCTACACCGCTGTCTCTACAAACATGGAAATACCTGCACCGATATCTGTATAAACACGGAAATATCGACACCGCTATCTGTATAAACTTGGAATTATCTACACTGCCATCTCTATAAACATGAAAATATGTCCACCGCTATCTGTATAAACTTGAAACCATCTCCACTGCTATCTGTATAAACATGGAATTATCTACACCGTTATCTGTATAAACATGGATTTACCTACACCGCTATCTGTATAAACATGGAAATATCTACACCGCTATCTGTATAAACATGGAAATATCTACACCGCTATCTGTATAAACGTGGAAATATCTGCACCGCTATCTGTATAAATATGGAGACATCTTCAACGCTATCTCTAGAAACATGGAAATGACTTCACTGTTATCTGTATAAACATGGAAATATCTACATGGCTATCTCTGAAAACATGGAAATATCTACACCGCCTTCTGCATAAACATGGAAATACCTACACTGCCATCTGTATAAACAGGGAAATAACTACACTGCTATCTCTATAAACATGGAAATATCTACACTGCCATCTGTATATACATGGAAATAACTACACAGTCATCTGTATAAACATGGAAATATCTACACCAATATCTGTATAAACGTGGAAATATCTACACTGCCATCTGTATAAGCATGGAAATATCTACACAGCCGTCTCTATAAACACGGAAATATCTTCAACGCTGTCTCTATAATCATGGAAATAGCCACACCGCTATCTGCATAAACATGGAAATATCTGCACTGCCATCTGTATACACATGGAAATATCTACACAGTCATCTGTATAAAGATGGAAATATCTATACCGTTATCTGTATAAACACGGAAATATCTACAATGATATCTGAATAAAGGTGGAAATATCTACACCGCAATCTGTGCAAATATGTAAATATCTACACATCTATCTCTGTAAATATGGAAATATCAACTCCGCTATCTATATAAACATGGAAATATCTACACCGCTGTCTGTATAAACATGGAAATATCTACACAACGATCTGTATAAACATTGATAAATCTACACCGCTATCTGTATAAACATGGAAACATCTACACCGCGATCTGTATAAACATGGAAATATGTACACCGCTATCTGTAAAAATATGGAAATATCTACACCGCTATCTCTATAAACATGGAAATGTCTACACCACTATCTGTATAAACATGGAAATATCTACATGGCTATTTCTATAAATATGGAAATATCTATACCGCCTTCTGTATTAACATGGAAATACGTACACAGTCATCTGTATAAACATAGAAATATCCACAAAACTATCTGCATAAACACGGAAATATCTACACTGCCATCTGTATAAACATGGAAATATCTACAGAGCCATCTCTATAAACATGGAAATATCTACATCGCTATCTGTATAAACATGGAAATAGGTAAACCGCTCTCTGTATAAACATGGAAATATCTACACAGCCCTCTGTAAACATATGGAAATATCTACACAGTCATCTGAGGAAACATGGAAATATCTACACCGCCATCTGTACAAACATGGAAATATCTCCACCGCTATCTGTATAAACATGGAAATATCTACACCGCTATCTGTATAAACAAGGAAATATCTACACCGCTCTGTATAGACATGGAAATATCTACACCGCCATCTGTGTAAACATGGAAATATCTACATTGCTATCTGTATAAACATGGAAATATCTACACCGCTATCTGTGTAAACATGGATATATTTACACTGCCATCTCTATAAACATGGAAATAGACACACCGTCAAGTTTTATAAACATGGAAATATCTACACCACCATCTGAATAAACAAGGAAATATCTACACGGCTATCTGTATAAATATGGAAATATCTACACCGCTACCTCTATAAACATGGAAATATCTACACAGCTATCTGTATAAACATGGATATATCTACAGCGCTATCTGTATAAACATGGAAATATCCACACCGCTATCTGTGTAACATGGAAATTTTTACTACGCCATCTGCAAAAAACATGGAAATATCTTCACATTCATCTGTATAAACATGGAAATATCTAAACCCCCATCTGTATAAACATGGAAATATCTACACCCCCATCTGTATAAACATGGAAATATCTACACTGCCACCTGTATACACATGGAAATACCTACACCGCCATCTGTATAAAGATGGAAATATCTACACCACAGTCTGTATAAATATGGAAATATCTACACCGCTATCTCTACAGACATGGAAATATCTACACCGCTATCTGTATAAACATGGAAATAACTACAGTGCCATCTGTATAAAGATGGAAATATCTTCACCGCGAGCTGTACAAACATGGAAATATCCACCCCGCTATCTCTATAAACATGGAAATAACAACACCGCTATCTGTATAAACTTGGAAATATCTACACAGCTATCTCTATAAACATGAAAATAGATACACCACCATCTCTATAAACATGGAAATATTTACACCGCTATCTCTTTAAACATAGAAATAACTACACCGCCATCTCTATAAACATGGAAATATCTACACCGACATCTGCACAAACATGGAAATATCTACACAGACATCTATATGAACATGGAAATATCTACACTGCCATCAGTATAAACTTGGAAATATCTAACTGACATCTGTAGAAAGATGGAAATATCTACAAAGCGATCTGCATAAACATGGGAATTTCTACACCGCCACTTGTATAAACATGGAAATATCTACACCGCTATCTGTATCAACATGGAAATAACTACACCGCAATCTGTATAAACATGGAAATATCTACAATGCTATCTCTGTAAACATGGAAATATCTACACAGCTATCTGTGTAAACTTGGAAATATCTTCACCGCTATCTGTGTAAATTTGACAATACCTACAGCGCAATCTGTGCAACGATGGAAATATCTACACCGCTATCAGTATAAACGTGGAAATATCTACACTGCCATCTGCATAAACATGGAAATATCTACAGCGCCATCTGTATAAACTTGGAAATATCTACACCGCCATCTGTATACACATGGAAATATCTACCGAGCCATCTGTATAAACATGGAAATATCTACACTGCTATCTCTCTAAACATGGAAATATCTGCACCGCTATCTGTGTAAACTTGGAAATATCTACACAGCCATCTGTGTAAAAATGGAAATATCTACACAACCATCTGTGCAAAGATGGAAATATCTACACAGCTATCGGTATAAACATGGAAATATCTACACCGCTATCTGTATAAACATGGAAATTTTTACACCGCTATCTGTATAAACATGGAAATATCTCCACCGTTATCTTTATAAACTCGGAAATACCTACATAGGTATCTTTATCAACATGGAAATACCTACACCGCTATCTCTATATACAATGAAATATCTACAATGCTATCTGTGTAAACATGGAAATATCTACACTGCTATCTGTGTAAACTTGGAAATATCTACATCGCAGTCTGTGTAAGCATGGAAATATCTACAACGCTATCTGTGTAAACATGGAAATATTTACAACGGTATCTGTGTAAGCAGGGAAATATCTACACAGCTATGTGTAAAACGTGGAAATATCTACACCGCTATCTGTATAAACGTGGAAATATCTAAACCGCTATCTGTATAAGTGTGGAAATACCTACAACACTATCTGTATAAACGCGGAAATATTTACATCGCTATCTGTATAAACGTGGAAATACCTTCACCACTATCTGTATAACCCTGAAAATATCTACACCGCTATTTGTATCAACATGTAAATAACTACACCGCTATCTGTATAAACATGGAAATATCTACAATGCTATCTCTGTAAACATGGAAATATCGACACAGGTAACTGTGTAAACTTGGACATATCTACACCGCTATCTGTGTAAAGTTTGCAATGTCTACACCGCAATCTGTGCAAAGATGGAAATATTTTTACCGCTATATCTGTAAACATGGAAATGTCTACACCGCTATATGTATACACATGGAAATATCTACACCGCCATCTGTATACACATGGAAATATCTACACCGCTATCTGTGTAAACAAGGAAATATATACACCGCCATCTTTAGTAACATGGAAATATTTACACCGCCATCTGTATAATCATGGAAATAGCTACACCGCTACCTGTATAAATATGGAAGTGTCTACAACGCTATCTCTATAAACATGGAAATACCTACACCACTTGCACTATAAACATGGAAATATCTATACAGCTATCTGTGTAAACTTGGAAATATCCACACCACAATCTGTGTAAGCATGGAAATAGCTACAACGCTATCTGTGTAAACATGGAAATATTTACAACGCTATCTGTGTAAACAGGGAAATATCTACACAGCTATCTGTAAAACGTGGAAATATCTACACCGCTATCTGTATAAACGTGGAAATATCTAAACCGCTATCTTTATAAGTGTGGAAATACCTACAATGCTATCTGTATAAACGTGGAAATATCTACATCGCTATCTGTATAAACGTGGAAATACCTACAACGCTATCTGTATAAACGTGGAAATATCTACACCGCTATCTGTATCAACATGTAAGTAACTACACCGCAATCTGTATAAACATGGAAATATCTACAATGCTATCTCTGTACACATGGAAATATCGACACAGGTATCTGTGTAAACTTGGAAATATCTACACCGCTATCTGTATAAACAAGGAAATACCTACACCGCCATCTTTAGAAACATGGAAATATCTACACCGCCATCTGTATAAACATGGAAATACCTACAGTGCTACCAGTATAAATATGGAAATGACTACACCGCTATCTCTTTAAACATGGAAATACCTACACCACTTGCACTATAAACATGGAAATATCTACACCGAAATCTCTGTAAATATGGAAATATCTACTCCGCCATCTGTGTAAACATGAAAATATCTACACCGCCATCTTCAGAAACATGGCTGTATCTACACCGCCATCTGTTTAAACATGGAAATATATACACCACTATCTGTATAATGATGGAAATATCTTCAATGCCATCTGTATAAAGATGGAAATAACTGCACTGCGAGCTGTATAAACATGAAAATATCTACACCGCTATCTGTATAAACATGGAAATACCAACACCGCTATCTGTATAAACATGGAATTATCTACACCTCTATCTGAATAAACATGGATATATCTGCACTGCTATCTCTATAAACATGGAAATACCTACACCACCACCTCTATAATCATGGAAATATCTACACCGCTCTCTGTATAAACATGGAAATATCTACACCGCTCCCTGTATAAACCTGGAAAAATCTACACCGCTATGTGTATAACTATGGAAATATCTACACCGTTATGTCTGTAAACATGGAAATGTCTACAACGCTATCTGTATAAATATGGAAATATCTACATCGTTATCAATATAAACATGAAAATATCTACACCGACATCTGTATAAACATGGAAATACCTACACAGTCATCTGTATAAACATGGAAATATCTACACCACCATTTGTATAAACATGCAAATATCTACATGGAAATCTGTATAAACATGGAAATATCTAGACAGTCATCTCTATAAACATGGAAATATCTACACCGCTATCTGTATAAACATGGAAATACCGACACCGATATCTGTATAAACATGGAAATATCTGCACGGCTATCATTTTAAACATGGAAATATCTGCAACTCTATCAGTGTAAACATCGAAATTTCTACACGGCTATTTGTGTAAACATGGAAATATCTGCACTGCTATCTGTATAAAGATGGAAATATCTACACCACTATCTGAAAAACTTGGAAATACCTACACCGATATCTGTATAAACATGGAAATATGTACACCGCTATGTTTATAAACAAGGAAATATCTACACCACCATCTGTATAAACATGGAAATATCTGCACCGTCATTTGTATAAACATGGAAATATCTACACCGCTATCTGTATAAATACGGAAATATCTAGGACGCAATCTCTATAAACATGGAAATATCTAAACCACTATCTTGATAAACATGGAATTATCTACAACGTTATCTCTATAAAAATGGAAATATCTACGCCGCCATCTGTATAAACATGCAAATACCTACCCAGTCATCTGCATAAACATGGAAATATCTACACCACCATCTCTATAAACATGGAAATATCTGCACAAGTATATCTATATACATGGAAATATCTACACAGCCATCTGTATGAACATGGAAATATCTTCACCGCAGTCTCTATAAACATGGAAATATCTATACCGCTATCTGTGTAAACAAGGAAATATCTACACCGCTATCTGTATAAACATAGAAATATCTCCACCGCTATCTGTATAAACATGGAAATATCTCCACCGCTATCTGTATAAACATGGAAATACCTACACCGCTATTCATATAGACATGGAAATATCTACACCGCAATCTGTATAAACATGGAAATATCTACACTGCTATCTGTATAAACATGGAAATATCCACACCGCTATCTGCAGAAACATGCAAATATCTACAGCGCTATCTGTATATACATGGAAATATCTCCACCGCTATCTGTAAAATCATGGAAATATCTACACCACTATATTTATAAACCTGCAAATATCTACACTGCAATCTCTATAAACATGGATATATCTACAACACTATCTGTATAAACATGGAAATATCTAAACTGCTATCTGTATAAACATGGAAATGTCTACTCCGCTATCTGTATAAATATGGATATATCTACACCGCTATCTCTATAAACATGGAAATATCTACACCGCTATCTGCAGAAACATGCAAATATCTACACCGCTATCTGCAGAAACATGCAAATATCTACAGCGCTATCTGTATAAACATGGAAATTTCTCCACCGCTATCTGTAAAAACATGGAAATATCTACACCGCTATATTTATAAACCTGCAAATATCTACACTGCAATCTCTATAAACATGGATATATCTACACTATCTGTATAAACATGGAAATATCTAAACTGCTATCTGTATAAACATGGAAATGTCTACTCCGCTATCTGTATAAATATGGATATATCTACACCGCTATCTCTATAAACATGGAAATTTCAACACCGCTATCTGTATATACATGGAAATATCTACATGGCTATCACTAAAAACATGGAAATATCTTCACCGTATACAGATCTACAACGCTATCTGTATGAACATGGAAATAGCTACACCGCGATCTCTATACACATGGATATGTGTACACCGCTATCTTTATAAACATAGAAATATCTACACTGCCATCTGTATAAACATGGAAATACCTACAGTGCCATCTGTATACACATGGAAATATCAACACAACCATCTGTATAATCATGGAAATATCTACACCGTTATCTCTATAAACATGGAGATACCTGCACCACTATCTCTATAAACATGGAAATATCTACACTGCCATTTCCATAAACATGGAACTATGTACACCGCCATCTGTATAAACATGGAAATATCAACACTGCCATCTGTATAAAGATGTAAATATCTACACCGCGAGCTGTGTAAATATGGAAATATCTACACCGCTATGAATATAAACTTGGAAATACCAACACCGCTATCTGTATAAACTTGGAAATGTCTACAACGCTATCTGTATACATAGAAATGTATACATTGACATCTCTATAAACATGGAAAAATCTACACCGCCATATACATAAAAAAGGAAGTATCTACACCGCCATCTCTATAAACGTGGAAATATCTACACCGTTATCTGTATAAACATGGAAATATTTACACTATCTGTGTAAACATGGAAATATCTACTCAGCTGTCTGTGTAAACATGCAAATATGTACACCGTTATTTGCCTTAAGGTGAAAACATCTACACGGCAATCAGTGCAAATATGGAAGTATCTACAACTCTATCTCTATAAACATGGAAATAACTACACCGCTATCTGTATAAACATGGAAATATCTACACCGCTATCTGTATAAATATGGAAATATCTACACCGCTATCTCTAAAAACATGGAAATGTCTACACCGCTATCTGTTTAAAAATGGAAATATCTACACAGCTATTTCTATAAATATGGAAATATCTACACTGCCATCTGTATAAATATGGAAATATCTACACAGCCATTTCTATAAACATGGAAATATCTACATCGCTATCTGTATAAACATGGAAATAGCTAAACCGGTATCTGTATAAACATGGAAATATCTACACCTCTATCTGCATAAACATGCACATATCTACAGCGCTATCTGTATAAACATGGAAATATCTCCACCGCTATCTGTATAAACATGGAAATATCTACACCGCAATCTCTATAAACCTGGAAATATCTACACCGCTATCTGCATAACCTTGGAAATATCTACACCACAATCTCTATAAACAGGGAAATATCTCCACCGCCATCTGTATAAACATGGAAATAACTCCACCGCTCTCTGTATAAACATGGAAATATCTACACCGCTATCTGTATAAACATGGAGATATCTACACCGCTATCTGAATAAACATGGAAATATCTACACCGCAATCTGTATAAACATGCAAATATCTACAGCGCTATCTATATAAACATGGAAATATCTCCACCGCTAACTGTATAAACACGGAAATATCTACACCGCTATCTTTATAAACATGGAAATATCTACACCGCAATCACTATAAACATGGAAATATCTTCAACACTATCTGTATAAACCTGGAAATATCTACAACGCCATCTGTAAAATATGGAAATATCTACACACTCATCTGTAGAAAAATGGAAATATCTACACCGCCATCTGTATACACATGGAAATATCTCCACCGCTCTCTGTATAAACATGGAAATATATACACCGCTATTTGTATAAACATGGAAATATCTACACCGTTATTTGTATAGACAAGGAAATATCTACACCACAATCTGTATAAACATGGAAATATCTACACTGCTATCTGGATAAACATGGAAATATCTACACCGCTATCTGTATAAACATGGAAATATCTACAATGCCATCTGTATAAACATGGAAATAGCCACTCCGCTATCTGCATAAATATGGAAATATCTACACCGCCATCTGAATAAACATGGAAAGATCTACACGGCTATCTGTATAAATATGGAAATATCTACACCGCTACCTCTATAAATATGGAAATATCTACACAGCTATATGTGTAAAAATGGAAATATCTACACAGCAATCTGTGCAAAGATTGAAATATCTACACTGATATCTCTGTAAACATGGAAATATCTACACTACTGTCTGTATAAACATGGAAATATATATACCGCTGTCTGTATAAACATGGAAATATCTCCACCGCTATCTGTATAAACATGAAAATATCTACACCGCTATCTGTATAAACATGGACATATGTACACCACAGTCTGTATAAACATGGAAATATCTACAACGCTATGTGTGTAAACATGGAAATATCTACACAGCTTTCTGTGTAAACTTGGAAATATCTACACAGATATCTGCGTAAATATGGAAATATCTACACGGCAATCTGTGCAAAGATGGAAATAACTACACCGCTATCTCTGTAAAAATGGAAATATCTACACCGCCATCTTCAGAAACATGGATGTATCTACACCGCCATCTGTATAAACATGGAAACATCTACACAACTATCTGTATAAACATGGAAATATATTCACTGCTATCTGTATAAACATGGTAATAACTACACCGCCATCGGTATAAAGATGGAAATATCTACACCGCAATCTGTATAAATATGGAAATACCTACACCGCTATCTCAATAGACATGGAAATATCTACACCGCTATCTGTATAAACTTGGAAGTATCTACACTGCCATCTGTATAAAGTTGGAATTATCTACACCGCGAACTGAATAAACATGGAAATATCTACACCGCTATCTCTATAAACATGGAAACAGCAACACCGCTATCTGTATAAACATGGAAATATCTACACCGCTATCTCTATAAACATGAAAATAGTTACACCACCATCTCTATAAACATGGAAATATTTACACCGCTATCTCTTTAAACATAGAAATAACTGCACCGCCATCTCTATAAACATGGAAATATCTACACCACCATCTGCACAAACATGGAAATATCTACACAGACATCTGTATAAACATGGAAGTATCTACACTGCCATCTGTATAAACTTGGAAATATCTACACTGACATCTGTAGAAAGATGGAAATATCTACAAAGAGATCTGTATAAACATGGGAATTTCTACACTGCTACCTGTATAAACATGGAAATATCTACACCGCTATCTGTGTAAATTTGGCAATACCTACAGCGCAATCTGTGCAAAGATGGAAATATCTACACCGCTATCTCTGTAAACATGGAAATATCTACACCGCTATCTGTATAAACATGGAAATATCAACACTGCCATCTGTAAAAACATGGAAATACCTACAGCACCGTCTGTATAAACATGGAAATATCTACACCACCATCTGTATACACATGGAAATATCTACCGAGCCATCTGTATAAACATGGAAATATCTACACTGCTATCTCTATAAACATGGAAATATCTACACCGCTATCTGTGTAAACTTGGAAATATCTACACAGCTATCTGTGTAAAAATGGAAATATCTACACAGCAATCTGTGCAAAGATGGAAATATCTACACCACAGTCTCTATAAACATGGATATATCTACACCGCTATCTGTATAAACATGGAAATATCTCCACCACTATCTTTATAAACACGGAAATACCTACACCGTTATCTTTATCAACATGGAAATTCCTACACCGCTATCTCTATATACAATGAAATATCTACACCGCAATCTGTGTAAGCATGGAAATATCGACAACGCTATCTGTGTAAACATGGAAATATTTACAATGCTATCTGTGTAAACAGGGAAATATCTACAAAGCTATCTGTAAAACGTGAAAATATCTACCCCGCTATCTGTATAAACGTTGAAATATCTAAACCGCTATCTATATAAATGTGGAAATACCTACAACGCTATCTGTATAAACGTGGAAATGTCTACATCGCTATCTGTATAAACGTGGAAATACCTTCACCACTATCTGTATAACCCTGAAAATATCTACACTGCTATCTGTATCATCATGTAAATAACTACACCGCTATCTGTATAAACGTGGAAATATCTACAGTGCTATCTCTGTACACATGGAAATATCGACACAGGTATCTGTGTAAACTTGGAAACATCTACACTGCTATCTGTGTAAAGTTTGCAATGTCTACACCGCAATCTGTGCAAAGTTGGAAATATCTTTACCGCTATATCTGTAAACATGGAAATATCTACACCGCTATATGTATAAACGTGGAAATATCTACACCGCCATCTGTATACACATGAAAATATCTACACAGCCATTCGTATAAACATGGAAATATCTACACCGCTATCTCTATAAACATGGAAAAACTACACCGCTATCTGTATAAACATGGAAATATCTTCATCGATATCTGTATAAACAAGGAAATATCTCCACCGCTATCTGTATAAACATGGAAATATCTACACCGCTATCTGTATAAACATGGAGATATCTACACCGTTATCTGTGTAAACATGGAAATTTCTACAACGCTATCTGTGTAACCATGGAAATATCTACGCAGCAATCTGTGTAAACTTGGACATATCTACACAGCTATCTGTTTAAAAATGGAAATATCTACACGGCAATCTGTGCAAAGATGGAAATATCTACACCGCTATCTCTGTAAACAAGGAAATATCTACACTGCTATCTATATAAACATGGAAATATCTACACCGCTATCTGTATAAACAAGGAATTACCTACATCGCCATCTTTAGAAACATGGAAATATCTACACCGCCATCTGTATAAACATGGAAATACCTGCAGCGCTGCCTGTATAAATGTGGAAATGACTACACCGCTATCTCTATAAACATGGAAATACCTACACCACTTGCACTATAAACATGGAAATATCTACACCGAAATCTCTGTAAACATGGAAATATCTACACCGCCATCTGTGTAAACATGAAAATATCTACACCGCCATCTTCAGATACATGGCTGTATCTACACCGCCATCTGTTTAAACATGGAAATATATACACCACTATCTGTATAAAGATGGAAATACCTTCACTGCCATCTGTATAAAGATGGAAATATCTGCACTGTGAGCTATATAAACATGAAAATATCTACACCGCTATCTGTATAAACATGGAAATAACAACACCGCTATCTATATAAAGATGGAATTATCTACACCTCTATCTGAATAAACATGGAAATATCTGCACTGCTATCTCTATAAACATGGAAATACCTACACCACCATCTCTATAAACATGGAAATATCTACACCACTCTCTGTATAAACATGGAAATAACTACACCACTACCTGTATAAACCTGGAAAAATCTACACCGCTATGTGTATAACAATGCAGATATCTACACCGCTATCTCTGTAAACATAAAAATGTCTACACCGCTATCTGCATAAACATGGAAATATCTACATCGCTATCGTTATAATCATGAAAATATCTACACAGTCATCTGTATAAACATGGAAATACCTACACAGTCATCTGTATAAACATGGAAATATCTACAACACCATCTGTATAAACAAGCAAATATCTACACGGAAATCTGCATAAACATGGAAATATCTAGAGAGTCATCTCTATAAACATGGAAATATCTACATCGCTATCTGTATAAACATGGAAATACCGACACCGCTATCTGTATAAACATGGAAATATTTGCACCGCTATCTTTTTAAACATGGAAATATCTGCCAATCTATCTGTGAAAACATCGAAATATCTTCACGGCTATCTGTGTAAACATGGAAATACCAGCACTGCTATCTGTATAAAGATGGAAATATCTACACCACTATCTGAAAAACTTGGAAATATCTACACCGCTCTCTGTATAAACGTGGAAATATCTACACCGATATCTGTATAAACATGGAAATATCTACACCACAATCTGTATAAACAAGGATATATCTATACAGCTCTCTGTATAAACATGGAAATATCTACACCACTATCTGTATAAACATGGAAATATCTACAATGCTATCTCTGTAAACATGGAAATATCTACACAGCTATCTGTGTAAACTTGCAAAAATCTACACCGCTATCTGTGTAAACTTGGAAATATCTACACCGCTATCTGTGTAAACTTGCAAAAATCTACACCGCTATCTGTGTAAACTTGGAAATATCTACACCGCTATCTGTGTAAAGATGGCAATGTCTACACCGCAATCTGTGCAAAGATGGAAATATCTACTCCACTATCTCTGTAAACAAGGAAATATCTACTCTGCTATCTGTATAAACATGGAAATATCTACAGTGCCGTCGGACTAAATATGGAAATATCTACAGCGCCATCTGTATGAACATGGAAATATCTACAGCGCTATCTCTGTAAACATTGAAATATCTACACTGCCATCTTTAAAAATATGGAATTATCTACCCAGTCATCTGTATAGACATGGGTATATCTACAACACCATCTCTTTAAACATGGAAATATCTACAATGTGATCTGAATTCACATGGAAATATCTAGACAGCCATGTGTGTAAACATGGAAATATCTACAACGCTATCTCCATAAACATGGAAATACCTACACCGCTGTCTTTATAAACATGGAAATATGTACACCGCTATGTGAATAAACATGGAAATATCTCCACTGCTCTCTGTATAAACATGGAAATATCTCCACCGTTATCTGTATAAACATGAAAATATCTACAGCGCCATCTCTATAAACATTGAAATATCTACATTGCCATCTGTAAAAACATGGAGATATCAACACAGTCATCTGAATAAACATGGAAATATCTACACCACCATCTGTATAAACATGGAAATACCTACAATACCATCTGTATACACATGGAAATATCTACACAGACATCTGTTTAAATATGGAAATATCTACACTGCCATCTGTAGAAAGATGGAAATATCTACACTGCTATCTCTATAAATATGGAAATATCTACACCGCCATCTCTATAAACATGAAAATATCTACACTGCCATCTCCATAAAGATGGAAGTATCTACTCCGCCATGTGTATAAACACGGAAATATCTACACCACCATCTGTGTAAACATGGAAATATCTACACCGCTATCTGTATAAATATGGAAATATCTACACTGCCATCTCTATAAATGTGAAAATATCTAAACTGCTATCTCTATAAACATGGAAATATCTACAACGGCATCTGCATAAACATGGATATACCTACACCGCTATCTCTATAAACTTGGAAATATATACACAGCCATCTCTATAAACATGGGAAAATCTACACCGCCATCTACATAAACAAGGAAATACCTACACCGCCATCTATATAAACATGGAAATATCTACACCGCCATCTGTATAAACATGGAAATATCTACACTGAAAAGTGCAGAAAGATGGAAATATCTACACCGCGGTCTGCATAAACATGGAAATATCTACACCGCTATCTAGATAAACATGGAAATATCTACAACATTATCTGTATAAACATGGAAATATCTACACCATGATATGTATAAACATGGAAATATGTACAGCGCTCTCTGTATAAAGATGGAAATAACTACACCGCTATCTGCATAAATATGGAAATATTTACACCGCTATCTCTATAAAAATGGGAATATCTACATCGCTATCTCGATAAACATGGAAATATCCACAAAGACATCTGTATAAACATGGAAATAACTACACCGCGATCTGTATAAACATGGAAATATCTACACCGCGATCTGTATAAACATGGAAATATCTACACCGTTATCTGTATAAACATGGAAATATCTAAACAGCTATCTCTATAAACATGGAAATATCCACACCGCAATCTGTATAAACATGGAAATACCTACAAAGTCATCTGTATAAACATGGAAATATCTTCACAGCCATCTGTATAAACATGGAAATATCTACACAGCCATCTGTATATACATGGAAATATCTACACCGCTATCTGTATAAACATGGAAATAACTACACCGCTATTTGTATAAACAAGGAAATATCTACACCGCCATCTGTTTAAACATGGAAATATATACACAGACATCTGTTTATACTTAGAAATATCTAGAACGCTATCGGTATAAACATGCTAATAACTACACCGCTATCTGTATAAATGTGGAAATATTTGCACCGCTATCCCTATAAACATGGTAATATCAACACCGCGATCTGTATAAACATGGAAATATCTGCACCATGATCTGTATAAACATGGAAACATCTACACCGTGATCTGTATAAACATGGAAATATCTACACCGCCATCTGTATAAACATGGAAATATCTACACCGCGATCAGTATAAACATGGAAATATCTACACCGCTACCTGTATAAACATGGAAATATCTCCACTGCTATCTCTATAAACATCGAAATATCTGCACCACCATCAGTATAAACATGGAAATACTTACAAAGTTATCTGTATAAACATGGAAATATCTACACCGCCATCTGTATATACATGGAAATATCTACACAGCCAAGCGTATATACATGGAAATATCTACACCGCTATCTATATAAACATGGAAATAACTACACTGCCATTTGTATAAACATGGAAATATCTACACCTCCATCTGTATAAACATGGAAATATCTACACCACTATCTGTATAAACATGGAAATATCTACACTGCCATCTGTATAAAGAAGAAATATATCTACACCGGGAGCTGTATAAACATGGAAATATCTACACCGCTATGTGTATAAACATGGAAATAACACCGCTATGTGTATAAACTTGCAAATATCTACTCCGCTATCTGTAAAAACATTGAAATACCTACACAGCTATCTGTATAAACATGGAAATACCTACACCGCTATCTGTATAAACATGGAAATATCTACACCGCTATCTGTGTAAACATGGAAATATCTACTCCGCTATCTGTATAAAGATGGAAATATCTACACCGCTATCTGCATAAACGTGGAAATATCTACACCGCTATCTGTATAAACGTGGAAATATCTACACCGCTATCTGTATAGACGTGGAAATATCTACGCTATCTGTATAAACGTGGAAATATCTTCAGTGATATCTGTATAACCGTGGAAATATCTCCACCGCTGTCTGTATAAACGTGGAAATATCTACAACGCTATCTGTATAAACCTGGGAATATCTACACTGCTATCTGTATAAACATGGAAATACTTACATCGCTATCTGTATAAACATGGAAATATCTACAGCGCTGTCCCAATAAACATGGAAATATCAACACCGCTATCCATATAAACATGGAAATATATAAACCGCCATTTGTATAAACATGGAAATAACAACACAGTCTTCTGTATGAACATGGAAATATCTACACCACTATCTGTATAAACATGGAAATATCTACACTGCCATCTGTATAAAGATGGAAATATCTACAACGCGAGCTGTATAAACATGGAAATATCTACACCGCTATGTGTATAAACATGGAAATAACAACACCGCTATCTGTATAAACTTGCAATTATCTACACCGCTATCTGTATAAACATGGAAATATCTACACCACTATCTCTAAAAACATGGAAATTCCTACATCGCCATCTGTATAAACATGGCAATATCTAAACCGCTATCTGTATAAACATGGAAATATCTACACCGCTATCTCTATAAATATGGAAATATCTGCACCACTATCTCCATAAACATGGAAATATCTACAACACTATCTGTGTAAACATGGAAATATCTACAAAGCTATCTGTGTAAACTTGGAAATATCTACACCGCTATCTGTGTAAAGATGGAAATATCAACACTGCAATCAGTGCAAAGATGGAAATATCTACACCACTATCTCTGTAAACATCTAAATATCTACACCGCTATCGGTATAAAAATGGAAATATCTACACCGCTATCTGTATAAACATGGAAATATCTACACCGCCATCTGTTTAAACATGGAAATATCTGCACCGGGATCTTTATAAACATGGAAATTTCAAAAATGTTATCTCCGTAAATATGGAAATATCTACACCTCTATCTCCGTAAACATGGAAATATCTACACCGCTGTCTGTATAAACATGGAAATTCCTCACCGTTTTCTCTATAAACATGGAAATATCTACACCGCCATCTGTATAAACATACAAATATCTACACAGTCATGTGTATAAACATGGAAATATCTACACCACCATCTCTATGAACATGGAAATATCTACACTGCCATGTGTATAAACATGGAAATATCTACACAGCCATCTGTATAAACATGGAAATATCTACACCGCTATCTCTATAAATATGGAAATACCTACACCGTTATCTCTATAAACCTGGAAATATCTACCTGGCAATCTCTATAAACATGGAAATATCTACATCGCCATCTCTATGAACATGAAAATATTTACACTGCCTTCTCTATAAATATGGAAATACCTACACCAATATCTCTATAAACATGTAAATATCTACATGGCAATCTCTATAAACATGGAAATATCTACACCGCCATCTCTATAAGCATGAAAATATTTACACTGCCATCTCCATAAACATGGAACTATCTACACCGCCATCTGTATAAACGTGGAAATATCTACACTGCTATCTGTATAAACATGGAATTATCTACTGTGTCGTCTGAATAAAGATGGAAATATCTATACCGCGAGCTGCATAAAGATAGAAATATCTAGACCGCTATCTGTATAAACATGGAAATACCAACACCGCTATCTGTATAAACATGGAAATACCTACACCACTATCTGTATAAACATGGAAATATCTACACCACTACCTCTACAAACATTCAAATACCTACACCGCCATCTCTGTAGACATGGAAATATCTATACCGCTATCTGCATAAACATGGAAATGTCTACACCGCTATCTGTATAAACATGGAAATATCTATACCGCTATCTGTATAAATATGGACATATCTACACCGCTATCTGTATAAACATGGAAATGTCTACACCGCTATCTGTATAAACATGGAAATATCTACACCTCTATCTCTATAAACATGAAAATATCTACACCGACATCTGTATAAACAGAAATACCGACACCGTCATCTGTATAAACATGGAAATGTCTACAACACCATCTGTATACACATGGAAATATCTATACTGTCATCTGTATAAACATGGAAATACATAAATCGCTATCTCTATAAATATGGAAACATCTACACCACTATCCCTGTGAACATGGAAATATCAACAACGCTATCCACATAAACATGGAAATATCTACACCGCTATCTCTTTCAACATGGAAATATCTACACCACTATCACTATAAACATCGAAATACCTACACCACTATCTCTATAAACATGGAAATATCTACACCGCCATCGGTATAAACATGGAAACATCTAAACCACCATGTCTATAAACTTGGAAATATCTACACCGCCATCTGCATAACCATGGAAATATCTACTCCGCTGTCTGCATAAACATGGAAAAATCTACACCGCCATCTGTATAAACATGGAAATAACTGCAACGTTATCTCTGTAAACATGGAAGTGTCTACACCGTTATATGTGTAAACATGGAAATATCTACACCATTATCTCTATAAACATGGAAATATCTACACCACTATCTCTATAAACATGGAAATATCTACACGGCTATCTGTGTAAACATGGTAATATCTACACCGCTATCTCTATAAAGATGGAACTATCTACACCGCCATCTGTATAAACATGCAAATATCTACAAAGACATCTGTATAAATATGGAAATATCTACACCACCATCTCTATAAACATGGAAATATCAAGACTGCCATCTCTATACACATGGAAATATCTACACAACCATCTGTATAAACATGGCAATATCGACACCGCTATCTCTATAAACATGGAAATAGCCACAACGCAATCTGTATATACATGGAAATATCTACACTGCCATCTGTATAAACATGGAAATATCTACACTGCCATCTGTATACACATGGAAATATCTACACAGTCATCTGTATAAACATTGAAATATCTCCAGCGCTATCTGTCTAATCATGGAAATATCTCCACCGCTATCTGTATAAACATGGAAATATCTACACCGCTATCTGTATAAACATGGAAATGTCTACACCGCTATCTGTATAAACATGGAAATGTCTACACCGATATCTGTATAAACATGGATATATCTACTCCGCTATCTGTATAAACATGGAACTATCTACATCGCTATCTGTATAAACATGGAAATACTTACACCGCTATCTGTATAAACATGGAAATATCTACAGCGCTGTCCCAATAAACATGGAAATAACAACACCACTATCCATATAAACATGGAAATATCTAAACCGCCATCTGTATAAACATGGAAATAACTACACAGTCTTCTGTATGAACATGGAAATACCTACACCACTATCTGTATAAACATGGAAATATCTACACTGCCATCTGTATATAGATGGAAATATCTACAACACGAGCTGTATAAACATGGAAATATCTACACCTCTATGTGTATAAACATGAAAATAACACCGCTATCTGTATAAACTTGCAAATATCTACTCCTCTATCTGTATAAACATGGAAATATCTACACCACTATCTCTATAAACATGGAAATACCTACACCGCCATCTCTATAAACATGGCAATATCTAAACCGCTATCTGTATAAACATGGAAATATCTACACCGCTATCTCTATAAATATGGAAATATCTGCACCGCTATCTCTATAAACATGGAATTATCTACAACACTATCTGTGTAAACATGGAAATATCTACACAGCTATCTGTGTAAACTTGGAAATATCTACACCGCTATCTGTGTAAAGATGGAAATACCAACAACGCAATCTCTGGAAAAATGGAAATATCTACAACACTATGTCTGTAAACATTTAAATATCTACACCGTTATCTCTATAAACATGGAAATATCAACACCACTATCTGTATAAACATAGAAATATCTAAACCGCCATCTGTATAAACATGCAAATACCTACACCGGGATCTTTATAAACATGGAAATGTCTATACCGCTATCTGTGTAAATATGGAAATATCTACACCGCTATCTCCGTAAACATGGAAATATCTACACAGCTATCTGTGTAAACTTGGAAATATCTACACCGCCATCTGTGTAAAGATGGAAATACCAACACCGCAATCTGTGGAAAAATGGAAATATCTACAACACTATGTCTGTAAACATTTAAATATCTACACAGCTATCTGTATAAACATAGAAATTCCTCACCGTTATCTGTATAAACATGGAAATATCTACACCGCCATCTCTATAAAGATACAAATATCTACACAGACTTGTGTATAAACATGGAAATATCTACACAACCATCTCTATAAACATGGAAATATCTACACTGCCATGTGTATACACATGGAAATATCTGCACTGCTATCTGTATAAACATGGAAATATCTACACCGCTATCACTATAAACATGGAAATACCTACACCGCTATCACTATAAACATGGAAATATCTACACTGCTATATGTATAAATATGGAAATATCTACACCGCTATCTCTATAAACATGGAAATATCTTCACCACTATCTGTATAAACATGGAAATGTCTACACCGCTATCTCAATAAACATGGAAATATCTACACCGCCATCTTTAAAAACATGGAAATATATACACACTCATCTGTATAAACATGGAAATATCTACACCATCATCTGTATAAACATGGAAATATCTACACTGCCAGGAGCTCAAGAGCAGCCTGGGCAATACAGCAAGGCCTCATCTCTACAAAAAAATAAGAAATATTAGCTGGCCATGGTGGTGTGCACCTGTATTCCCAGCTTCTTGGGAGGCTGAGGTGGGAGGATCCACGGAACCCAGGAGTTTAAGGCTGCAGTGAGCTTGGATAACGACTGCACTCCAGCCTGCATGACAGAACAAGAACCTGTTTCAAAAAAGAATAAAGAAAAAAAAACCTAAAAACTAAAATCTGGATGTAGTTTGCTAGTAACTAAACAGCAAATTAATTGTAACTTGCTTACATATCAACGATGTCTTTCTTCTTTGATCATAAACCTGCTCACTAAGAAGCTGCTGAAGTCCATGGTAGTGACAGGTACATGTCTGCATCCTTGTCCTGACCTGCATCTTCTTTGATTGTCCCCATCTGTGTCTCCGACTGGCACTGCCGATCCGTCTTGCTACCTGATCAATGTTGTACTGAACCGGACTGCTAACTGATCAATGTTGTCGAGCTCACTGCACAAAGCTGTTCTTACAAGGTAGATTTCTGCCTGGAATTGCCATACTTACACTGTTTGTATTCCTTACTCCTGACCCATCCAACGCAGCACAAGTTCTATTTATTGCCATAGAAACATAGGTCATTTGGAAACACCTCCTTCATTTCTATGGAATGTTCAAACATTTCTGACATTTTGGACTCTGTTCTAGCCTCTTGTTAAATATATCCAGAAAAGAGACAAAGCTTTATGGGGGGGCTATATGCACACATATGCTATAGAATAAGCTATCTAAATGCTTAAAAGTACTTTCCATCTGTCACCGCACCTTAATAGGTACACAGAAATTAAGTATGTGTATATCTGTCTGTATAGATACGTATAAATATATATCCCCAAAACAAAAACTCATTCTCTTACTTATACATAGGTAGAATATAGGTGAATATACATATACATTTATAGGTAGAACAAAAAAACACTCAGCCTCTTTAGGGCCATGTGTTTTCTCTGAGTAATTGTCACAATTAATTAAAATACATGTGTATGCCTTTTTAGATAAATTTCATCAGACCAGTTTCTGTCTGGTTGGAAAATAATAACTGCCTATTTGCTAAGTGCCCCTGCCCCCATACTATGTTCCAGTGAACTAAAGACCTCTGGCAATCATAGATTTACAACTCAGCAAGATTAAACAATTTATTGTTATTTATGACATCCAAGCTGGATCTTCTGTATTATATTCCACATTAGCATCTATCACCTTACATTTGGGAGATCCTGTCCAAAAAATGATTATGCCTCCTAACCAAACATTCAGCAGGGCTGCAGGAACAGGCCCCCTGAACAAACATCCTGCCAAAGTACTTTAAAGCACCGTGAGCTGCCACAGCTGTGCATTTTCAGATGACTCAGCAGATTAGCGTGGAGTCTCTTAGCCTCTGCTTGGTCTGTTCCTTTCAGTGATCTCTCACATGGCCCAGTCCATTCGGTTTGAAAATCCTCATGAAATGAGCAGATTATGATCTGGCTTCAGTAGAGGGCCATGGGGTGGGCATGGAGGGGAGAGGGTTTGCTCTTAACACAGCCTGAGCCTCAGAAAGGTTTCAGATGGAAAAGCATGGCACTGACTCAGCTCATGCTTAACAGGAAATAATGCACAGACCACACCAAAAAAGCCCTTTATGTTGTGTGAAAGTCTATGCCGGAGCAGCTGCTGCCACCTCATGTACTGTGATAGAGTGTGCATGTGTGTGTTTGTGTGTGCATGAGTGTGAGTATGCACACAAATGTGTGCTGGGAGGGGGAGGAGATCACACCTTCCACAGTCGCCACCTCAGCCTTAGCTAGCAGCGTGGAGAATTGCCAAAAGTCAACAGGAAGCTGCACCAAAGCAACTGTGATCACCACATCAGCAGGCGCTTTCTGGTTAGTAAAGCTACTGGGACTGAAAAACACACACGATCTCGTCCTTCTTTTATTTTAATCAGAGCAAAATATTTTTATAATAATTGTGTTCTATGAATAAATAATTCATAATGCTGTAACCCATTATCACATTCAATCCTCCCAACAACCCTAGAAGATATGTAGTCAAGTATTATTACTTTCCCTATTTTTATAAATGAGGAAATAAACCCCAGGAGGCTAGGCGACTTCCCCACGGTCATAGAAGTTGCAAACAGTAGTATCATGATTCAAATCCAAAGCTTCTCCTTTTGTCTTTATCATTTTAATTTCGAAGGTAATGCATATGCATGTATGATCTTTTAAATCCAGAGATGTATATGGAATAGATAGGAAAAGGGACTCTCCTTCCCCATTATACACCCCCTCCACCCAAGCTATATACACTGTTGACTAGAGTATGTCCTTTCAATCCTATTTTCTATGCCTACATTATATACAGAAAAGCAGGATTACGTTACACACAATATTCCAGTCATTGCTGTTTTTCACCAACAAGCTATCATTCACATCTTTTTCATACTACATATAAATTTATATCCTTTATTTTAGTGGTGTATATTGTGCAGTTGTGTCATAAATTATGTACCTGTTCTCTGTTGAACATATAGATTTTTTCTGAGTTTTTCCTTAGCAAAATGCTGCAGTGAGTACCCTTGTACACAGATGTTTGTACATTTGTTCTAGAAAAATCTACAGTAAAGATTCTTAGATTAAGAGATTCCCAGGTTATTAGAAAACTACTCTATTAATTTAGATATATACTTCCAAATTGCCTGACCAAAAAGTTATGTCAATTTAACTTCTATGAACAGTATACAAACATGACAATTTTCCATCACCTACACCAACTCTGGGTAATTTCATCTTTTTTACAAGTTGATGGATTGTTTTAATTTATATTTCTCTGGTTATTAATAAGGTTGGCCACCTGTTCATGTCTTATTATTGATGATATTTGTATTGAATTGTTTGAATTTTCTTGATTTCAAAAAACGTTTTACATGTCATAGATATTAAATATTTGTTGTAAAACTCTCCTTCCAGTATTGTGTATGTGTTTGGTCAAGTAGAATAAACTCTCGTCCTCTGATTTCAGATTCCTTTCTCTTTCCATTAGAAATCCCTAAATGTGAAACTACATATTGATAGCTAAAAACCAGGATGTTTACTAGAGAAAAAGAATACAAAGGCAATAATTAAATATTATATTTATACAAAATACCTACTAGTACAAACTTAAAAAGAGAAAGTAAAAGTCAAATGCTTCTATGACTTCAGACTAAGAAAAAGAACTTTTGAGGTTGAATGTTCCTGAAATTTTTCTTTTCATACAACTACGGACATGACTTCAAAAGTGGATGTGACTAAAAAATGTAAGATATGAAAGATATTTGAAGACTCAGAGAAGGTGGATTTTCATTTTAGCAAGTCACATATATATTCTAGATATCCTCTTATTCGTAACTAAGAGAGTCAAATCAGATGAAAGAATCTAAAAATTTCCCTTTGACTGTGTTAAGTAGAAGTAGTAGAGGCATATTGGCCAAATCTTGAGTGTTTGCAAATTGACTCTTAAGGCTATAGGCTGGCACAGGTCATTGAAGCCCTAGCTTTTTATCTTTAATTTTAAAATCCCCAAACAATTTATACTAATTTTTCTTGTCCATTATTTCCAAATCATCTTGTTTAAAGGTTATTACAGTGCTTGCTCATGTTACTGTTGTCTAACAGAAGGGTATCCGGGGCCTTAAAACTGAGAGGGTTAGGATTAATGATTCCAATACCTATGCTTGGACATCTCCAAAAGTGGGTTCCAACTTCTTGTCCTCAAGTCTGTATAGAAACTAGCAAACTTCCAGAGTTCACAAAAGGCTCCAAGAGAACAGATGTTTTATAGAAAATTCTTAGAGCAAGTTTCACGCATAATGTTGCTGATGCGTGTCTGCCTTTTCAATAAACATCACTATGCTTTATCACAAGATTTAATAAAGCAGCTTAGTTAAAAATGCCATCTGGGTCTCTGGACACATTAAACAAAGCTTAAAATAACCACCCCAGCAACTGGGAGGACCCAGCTGTTCTCATAATCTGTCCCACTCCTTTTACTTCCCCATAAAAAGAGGGAATGAAGACCACAGACTAAAAGCATCCAGAAGGAACTGACACAAACAGGGAGATAGATGGAGCCAAGGGCTCCTGTAAGTTTGCTATTGCTCACATAATAGATTTGCTAATTCCACAACCTGCGGATGGTGATTAAGAACGGGAAGCAGAAAGAGGGAAGAGAGAATCATAGAAGGGCTCATTCAAGTTTTCTAATGTATCACAAACCTGTCCTCCCTAATGTCTGGATCATAGCAGCCCATTCCATTCACCTATTCTCTAGTGAACTCCAATAGAAAATACAAAGCCATCACCACCCAGTTCTTTCTCCCTTCTAGAGATGAGATATTAGCCACCCAATCCCAGATTCTCAGATCCATTCCAGGAAAGAAGCCCTAGGTATTGAAGCACAGCTTTCCCTCCCTCCCTTCTTTCTTCCACCCCAAGATTTGTTCCCCAGATAGTTCTCGTAAATGCAAAACCAAGTATATTCTCATTCTTTAGAGCAACCAGCTTTTCATGGCCAACTGGAATCAAACACAACCTGCACAAACATCTATCTGGAGGACACTCCCAAGGCTCCTACTGAGCCAGCCTTCTGCATACCACTGCATTTCAGCTTCCTAGGTCACAAGACACTGAGACATTCTTGAATTCTGCAAGGTGCACTGTGTGTTAATATCTTGGCTGCTCATCATGTGGCCAATAAAGGGCATGACTAGTCAACAAATAAATTTTCTCTTGGCTAAAACTTGCAACAAAACTGTAAGCTGTTTACCAAGGGGCCCACTACAGGTTATATTCAATATATACAGTCAAATCCTAACTATCTGAGATATATTCAGTTGACCATACACCTTTATATTTCAGTAAAAGGTCTTTACATTTCCCAGTGCTATCGATGTTACAAAGTGCTTTCATATGCAGCGCTTCATCTGATTTCCAGGATAATTAAATGATCCTGTCATACCTGATTTTTAGATGAGGAAACAAGTGGTTTCTGGGTATTTCAAGAGGCTAACGCATCTGCCCTCCAACTTGTATGTGAAAACCAAAAACAAAATTCCAAGGCCCTTCAACCATCTGAATGGACTTTGACTCTTTTGGTCAATATATGGCAGAGCTAGGAAAAGAAGGTGAGTCTTCCAGCTGCTGATACAGGGTTTTTTTCTGCCATACTCCATTACCTCCAAGGCTAAAGTCAAAAGAGGGTGTGGTTATCACATGAAAAAATCTGGTTTGGATTTCCCAAATGTGTATGTAGTATTTGGGGATTTACCTTAATTTAACCTACAGTTCTTTTGGGTTGTAACAGTCTGACTCCATTTTTGAAAACAAAACAAAATCGATTTTAAATGCTGAATTATAGATCTTTGCTGTCCAGTATGGTAGCTACTAACCACTTATGGTTATTAGCATTTCTATTTTAATTAATTAAAATTCAGTAAAATGCAAAATTCAGTTCTTCAGTTGCTCTAGCCACATTTCAAGTGTTACAGTAGTCACATATGGCTAGTGGCTGGGACAATGCAGATTATAGAACAGTTCCATCATCAAAGAAACTTCTATTGAACAGTGCTATTATATAATGTCATCTCCAGAGAAAGAAGACTTTAGAAAAAGTCAGAAACGGCCGGGTGCAGTGGCTCACACGTGTAATCCCAGCACTTTGGGAGGCCAAGGCAGGCAGATCCCTTGAGGTCAGGAGTTCAAGACCAGCCTGGCCAACATGGTGAAACCCCGTCTCTAGTAAAAATACAAAAAATTAGCTAGGCGTGGTGGTGCATGCCTGTAACCACAGCTACTCAGGAGGCTGAGTTGGGAGAATCACTGGAACCCAGGAGGCAGAAGTTGTAGTGAGCCAAGATTGTGCCACTGCACTCTAGCCTGGGTGACAGAGCAAGACTCCATCTCAAAAAAAAAAAAAAAGAAAAAGAAAAAGTCAGAAACATCTTGAGGCAGGCATAGTGCTGTCATCTGTCCAATATTGAAGATGATTTAAGAATAAGAAAGAAGAAGAGAACAAAGAAGAGAAAAAGAAGTTGCCTTAGGTGTACCTACCCAGAAAAGGACAAGGGCATTCCTGTAGTCATTGTGTTGTATTTTAGCTCTTAAACTTTTTAAGAGATTAGAATAATTTGACACATAGAAGATCTAAACCACTGAAGAGGCTCTGAAGCAGATAAAAGTAGAAAGAAAATAAAAAACTAATTAGTTACAAACTAAGCTTAACCACAAGTCGTTTAAACGATACTATTTACTCTTCACATGATTGGTTTTTCTTTTGCTTTATAGTATGACATAGTTTATATCTTTAAAGGGGAATTAAAATATTTCTGGGAATTTTTAAAAGTAAGTTCACACAGCCACATAAAAACTAGAGAAACAGATAAAACCTATCTTCTCATTTATTCCCTAATCCATTCAAATTAAATATAAAAATCCAAGCAGCCACAGTGATATTCAAAAAAGCAAAAGTGAGACAAAACAAAATTCATTTGTCACCTGTGGAGGTAGTTAGCTCACCTAATCTTCACTCCAAACACCAGTAATTTTTAAAAGACAGAAATAAACATATGTTCTGCCTTCCCGGAAGGAACTATGTTTCAGGGTAGCCAAATAACCCAGTTGTGAAGAAAATGGTCTGCTTATAGAAAAATGCCAGCTAAAACATGTAGATAGAATTAGAGAATTAGAAATTCACCATTTTGAAACCCCTAATGAAATAATCAACTCAAGCAAGGATCATTAATAAATGCTAAAACAATCAAGTAACTATTGATACAGAATATAACTGAATATACACATGGTACAAAGTTCACGTCACAGACTACTGGCTTGACCCAAGGGGGAATATAGCAGAGGAGATAGGCAGTGATCACCCTAACCTTGCGATCATCTCACCATCACTAATGATGGGATGTGAATACACATTATTGCCTATGAAATAGTCTTTAAAAAAAGAAGTTGAACCTGAATCTAACTAAACCTTGCAATGGGCTGAACGTGTATGTCTTCCCCAAATTAATATGTTGACATCCTAACCCCAAAGGTGCTGGTATTAAAAGGTGGGGCCTTTAGGGGGTCATTAGATCATAAGGACAGAGGCTTCATGATTGGAATTAGTGCCCTTATAAAAGAGGCCCCAGAGAGCTAGCTAGTCTCTCCCACTATGTGAGGGCCCAGCAAGAAGGCCAATCTATGAACCAGAAAGTTGGTCCTAACCAGATATCAAAACCACATGCTCCTTGATTTTAAACTTGCTAGCCTCTAGGACTGTGAGAAATAAATTTCTGTTCTTTATAAGTCATCCAGTTTTTGGTATTTTGTTATAGCAGGCCTAAAAGCCTTTAGAACTAACTTCCAGTTAACCAGGAAAAAACAGAGTGAAAAGTTAAATGACACCATAAAAAGCAACCAGAAAATTCCAGAAGGGGAAATATTCTACAGGACAACTGACTAGTTTTTCAACAAGTCAATTTCACTAAATAAATACATAAACAAAGAGTATGAGTATTTTCCAGGTTAAAAAAGTCTTGAGCTAAATAATCAAATACAATGTGTATCCCTTGATTAGAAGAAACTAATTTGAACAAACCAGCCACAAAAGATATTTCAGGGAGACCAAGCTGGAAGGATCACTTGAGGCCAGGAGTTTGAGACCAGCCTGGGCAACGTAGTAAGACCTCCATCTCTACAAAAACAATAAATTAGCTGGGCATGGTGGTGTGCACCTCTAGTCCTAGCTACTCAAGAAGCTGAGGCAGGAAGATCACTTGAGCCCAGGAGTTTGAGGCTGCAATGAGCTATGATTGTTTCACTGCACTTCAGGCTGTGTGAAAGAGCAAGACTTTGTCTCAAAAAATAAAAGGACATTTCATAATAATTGAGGAAATCTGAATGTGGACTGGGTACTAAATGATATAAAAAAGCCATTTTTTATTTTGTTTGAAAAGATGATTTTGTAACTATACAGGAAAATGTTCTTATTTTTTTAGAAATCTGTACTAAAGAATTTAGGGGTAAAATATCATTTTCTTTAATATACTTTCAAACACAAGCAAAAAATAGTCACGACACAAATATAGCAAAATGTTTACAATCTATGTTCTATGCTTGCCTGTGAGTGCCATTAATCTCATCTCTCTGCTTTTCTGAAAGTTTGAAAATTTCAAAGTTTTATAATAAATTTTTTTACATCCCATAATTTTATAATAATTTTTTTAAAGTTTGAAGCAAATCAACAACTATAGCTTCAAAAATATCCTGACCCACAGTAAACATTGAACAGGGTATATTTCTCCCATTTCCTAAAAAAGTTGGCCCAGGAAGGAGTATGAGAGCTGCCATAGCTCTCCCAAGGCTCATTATTCTCCATCACTCCATGGGAAATCCCAAAGTAAATTTTTAAAAAAGTTGTTTAAATTTATAATGTTTTTGATTCTATAATAATTTTATAATAAAATAATTGTAAAATGTTTTTGATTTTATAATTTATAAAAATTTTTATACATGTTTATGTTTGAAATGTCTATTTCAAACTTTATGAGATATTAAAATATAAGTAATATAGTTCATCATTTTAGAAATGCCATGCTTTTCTTCTCCAGCAATTACATAATCAAAGAGTAACTGTAGTTTTTCCTAGAACATTGCTTTGTAGGCTGGGCATGGTGGTTCATGACACTTTAGGAGGCCAAGGCAGGCAGATCTCTTGAGATCAGGAGTTTGAGACTAGACTGGGCAACAGAGAAACCCTATGAGTAGTAAAAACACAAAAATCAGCTGTGCGTAGTGGCGTGCACCTATAGCCCCAGCTACTCAGGAGGCTGAGGTGGGAAGATCACCTGAATCTGGGGAGGTCAAGGCTACAGTGAGCCAAGACTGTACCATTGCACTCCAGCCTGGGCAACAAAGTGAGACCCTGTGTCAAAAAAAAAAATGAAATTTAATTTAAAAAAAGAAAATTGCTTTGTAAAATTAATTTTTCAATCAAAACCAAGATTTTTCAGATATAGAGAATGCAGCCCACTGGTCAGATTTGTCAGTTCAAAGAGAATAAATTCTAGTTTCCTATTTTTCTAGCCTGCTTATGATTATCCAATAGGATATCAAAAAAGACCAAAGCCTTTGGGATCCATGTTCAGTATTCCTGAGTCTAACTCAGGATGCCAAATCAGGAGACAAGCACATTCTCATCAATTTTCAATCATTCGAGACCAATTTTGCTTATAATTATCCAGTTCTTTTAGACCACCTTTCTCCTGATGCCAGCCTTATGGCTATTCACTTCACTTTAGCGTAAGCCCCCAAGAAGGTGAACAAAATGAGGAAACGATTGGTTAAAGTTGGCGTTTGAAATTCTGAAACACGTCCACCATTCCCTTCACCCATGCCCGCCCCTCTTAGAAGTAGTACTTTCAGATTATTTAAGAGTCGATGCTTCTATGTGGATTTTGTCAGCTGTCCTTTATAACAGCTAGTGCGTTTAATTTGACTCTATTTTCAGCATATATTGACCTATGCTAATTATCTGTTAAAATAAATTCCACTCTTAGAGTTAATAAAGTGTGTTTGTCATGGAAGACCCATTGAAGTAAGAAGCTGAGGAGCCCTTATGGTAAAGTGGGACAAGAAATAATAAGACATCATAATTTTCCCATGCAAATCAACAACCGTAGCTTCAAAAATATCCTGACCCACAACAAGTATTGGACAGGCCATGTTTCTCTCACTCCCTAAAAAATTGGCTCGGGAAGGAGTATGAGAGCTCCCATAGCTCTCCCAAGGCTCATTATTCTCCATCACTCCACAGGAACAGCCTGTCAGAGAAGAGTGAAAGACCATTTGTCAACCTCTGTTCAACTCCCTGATTCTAGCCAAACTTCATCAATCTCAAGTGAGGAGCCAGAGAGAAATCAAACCCCATATATCCAGCATCATTGTCTACTGGAGTCAAAAATCACAATTCCACTACCCACTCCAACACCATTGGCCCTGTTTCTCCCAATTGCTTTTTATTGTGTTTTTTAAAAAATCCTCTTTCCCCATCCCTGCAACACCGAGAAGGAGGAATTATAGTAGATAAATATGAAGCATGGAGATCCTTTAAAAATGTTTTTAATAATAAATGAGAAAATGAAAAGGAGAGGGTTGGGAAGGAAGGAGGGAATTCAAATGCCAGGGAATTGTGCAGTTTCGCTTTTAAAGATGTTAACACTCATTTATACATCTGCAAGACACTCCCCTTAAAGAAAAGTTCTATGAGTGTGGGTCTGGTTGCATGAATAAGGATAAAATTACTTTTTTAGATGATGTTTCCCACATATCATTCAGAGACCCCTGAAGTTAGGTATCCCTCTTGTAGATGTCCTTGAGATGCTGCTGGACCTGGGAAAGAGGAAACTGGGATACGGGTCTATGCCAAAAGGTGCTTCTAGTTATAGGACAGAGAGGAAAGGGGCAGAGGGAGAAAAACCCGAAGTCTGAGAATCTGGATTGCAGAAGACTACCGAGGTCGTGGGAGAAGGGAGAGAAAACAAGGATGAAAAGCGAAAGGGGAAGAGGCATGAAATGTTGTCAAATGTCAAAAGGCATTTGGAGAGAAGTTGGGAATTGCATTAAGAAAACCACTGCAAATCTCGTTTCAGACCATTTAGAGATATGCCCCCTGGGAACTGCGAGCTCAGGCTGTTTAGCATCAAACAAATGGATCCACTCCATCCCTACCCTAATTAAATAAATCATTCAGTAATTCCACTGGGTTAAAGAACCAAAATATTAAAAACCTTCAGGACCTACTCTTGCCAAATATGTCAGGGATCGTGTGTGTGTGTGTGTGTGTGTGTGTGTGTGTGTGTGTTCTGAGACACCACTACTGTTAAATAGGCAGAGCTAAGACTTAGGGGACTGGCAGATTATTGCAAAAAGGGCACGGGGCAGAGGGACTATGTTGTGAGCCTGGGAAAGAAGTTTGTGTGGGGACTGTGGGCAGTGAACGCGTTGGGAACAATATGGAAAACTGGGAGCTGCCTTGGAATCTACAGGGCCGGGTAAGAGAATGTCCGAAAGAAAAATGAGCAGGTGCGGGATGTGTGCAGATTCGGAGAAGAGTCCAGGGCACCCGGAGTGGCTCCAGGAACGACGGACACCCCTCAAGGCTTTTGGGGGCGGTGGGTACTAATAGAACCCAGTGTCCGGGGTGCGCCGGGGAGGCTGCGAGCGCGGCGGGAGTGGGGCGCTGGAGGGTGAGGACGCGGGAGCGAGGAAGCAAAGCCTGGGCTGGGCAGGGGCCTCCCAGCTGGGCCCGGAGGCAGCAGGGGGACAAGGGCTAGGAGAGGGCATGGCGGCAGCGCGGCGGGAAGCGAGGGGCATCCGGACACTCACCCCGTTGGCCGCAGCCATGTGCCCCACGATCTCGATGGCCGTCCTGCTAAAGTACCTGCCGTCGCTGCCCACCACCGTGGTGCAGCCCCGGCGGTCGCGCAGGTCGATGGACGATAGCACGCTCTGGATGAATTTGGGCAGGTAGTTGCGCTGGCCCTCGAAGAGGCCAGTAGGTCGCCGCAGACCCCCGCCGCCGGCCGGCCGCCGGTCCTCGTAGGGCGCGGTGGGCACTGTCAGCACCGGGATGGGGCTCCCCTCCGTGGCGCCTCCTGGCCGGTCCTGCTGAGGCTTCCGGGGCCGGAGGCAATCTGCAGCCTGCCGGGGGCCTCCGCCCACCTGGCCGCGCACCGGGACTCCGCCTCGCGCCCAGGCCCCCTCTCCGGCAGGTCGGCACCCTGCGCCCTGCACCCGCCCGCCTGGGGACTGCCCGCCCCTCCTCTCCGTGCGGCTGCTCGCTGACTCCCTCGGCGGAGATTGCTTCTGCCTTCCTGTAAAGTTTTCTCCTGCCCACCTTCTCCGCTGCCAGACCGCCCGAGGTGTCCTCAGATTCTCCCCAAGTTGGACTCACTTTCGGGGTGTCCCAAAAGCCTGATTCCAGGGCCTGCTAGCCCGACCCCGGTGACGCCTGCACCCGCGCCTGGCCCCAGCCTTCACGCGCGATCGCCGCCCTCCGGGGCACACCCTCCGCCAGAAAACAGCCGGCGGGCGGCGAGACTTTGGGCAGAGTCCGGGTTCCTCTCCGGCGCCAGGCCCCGTCTCCCTGTCTCCCTGGGAGTGCGCAGCCTACACGCACCAGTTTCTCTTTAGAACAAGCACGGGGAGGGATTTGGGAGGGGGCTGAAACCTTTTGCCATCAGCGAACAGCCTCAGCCAAAAATAACCCTGGAAAGGCGAGCTAAGAATGGTTATCTCCTGCCAGCGCTGAAATCGGAGGCTGGGCGCTGCATGTGGGGTGTGTGTGTGTGTGTGTGTGTGTGTGTGTGTGTGTGTACCCTCCCACCCCGACCATTTGTTGAAGGGAATCACCACTGTCAGACTTCAATCCAACAGGACCCACTCGAGCCATCCACACTTTCCCCAGCCTCCTCCAAAACAGCACACTTTCCGGTATGGACAATTCTTTTTTTTTTTTTTTTTCACTTGTTTGTTTGTTGTGGTGGTTGCAACAGCAGCAACACAGACGACACATATTTCCCTATTCTTCTCGCCCTTCTCACCCTCCCTACCCAGCTCCTGCCTTAGAAACAGGCTTGGCCTACACTGTATCTGTCCACACTGCCTGAACTCTTCCCTGAATTAATCGTTTTCAATAGGAGGGGGCTAAATCCCTTATTAGTGCCCTACCAGGAGTGAATGAATAAAGCCAAGTTAAAGGGGAACTGGGTACCACATACTGTGCTAGGTTCCTTTGCATGTATCCTTTCATTCTGCTGGAGCTAAAGATGTTCTGCCTCCTCTCCATAAAACGCACCCAAACTCCAAAACCAGGAAATTCTCCATAGAAAATAGGAGTGAAGAGAGACAAGACTAACAGGATAAACCCCAAAGCAGGAAGAAAGTTTTGTCTCCCATTTCGCTCAAGGAATTTTTGGACCCACCAAGGCTACTGTCCTGAAAGATCCTGCTGCTTCTCCTTCCCCAAATATTGTCCACTTCCTGAGAGTAAGGCTGACTTGCCGCAGGCTTATAAAGTGTTTGGTCACAGTAAGACAACTGTGAGTAATAACACACATTGTATACTGTTTTACAATTGATAAAAGGCTTTGCATCTGTTTTTTCTTTGGAGGCTGAAGAAAAGAATAATGGTATTCACGCAGTTCCCATTTTACAGATGAAAACAAGAGGACTTTTTCTGTGAAGTCAGGAAAGTGGTTACAATGGTACTTTCTGCCTGTCCGAATTATGTATTGCCCCTCCCCTTTCTATTAATAACATTGAAGTGTGATGGGACAACCACTGAAGCTGTCAGTTGAAACCTGCTGGGACTTTTTAGCCATTCTCTTCAACATAAAGAATGGGTGTTTTTGGAGGGGGTGAGAGGAATGGGGAAATGTTGTCAAAGAGTACTATGTTTTAGCTGAGACAGGAAGAATACATTTTGTTGAGATCTACAGCACAGCATGGTGACTGTAGTTTACAATGAAGTATTGTGTATTTCAAAATTGCTAAGACAATAAATTTCAAATGTTCTCACCACAAAAAAGATAGGTTTTGAGGTGATGAATCTATTAATTCTCTGGATTTAATTATTCCACAATGTATACATATATCATAACATCACATTATACCTCCGTAAATACATACAATTTTAATTTGTCAATTAACATTTTTTTAAAAGAATAGTGTGGCCAGTTGGGGAGGTAGTTTTTTTTTTTTTTTTTTTCCTCTAGTCTCTACTCAGTCTCCAAGATCCCATTCCCCATAAAATTCCTGTCACCCAGGTGGAGTGCAGTGGCACAATCATGGCTCACTGCACCCTCTCCCTCTTGGGCTCAAGCGATCCTCCCGCCTACAGGTACATGCCACCACGCCCAGCTAATTTTTGTAGCTTTTGTAGACATGGGGTTTCACCATGTTGCCTAGGCTGGTCTCGAACTCCTCAGCTCAATCAATCTGCCCACTTTAGCCTCCCACAATGCTGGGATTACAGGTGGGAGCCACCAAGCCCAACCCATAAAGTTCCTAACTTTTTATCTCCCTGGGAGTGCACAGCCTACACACACCAGTTTCTCTTTAGAACATACTTAAGAGTCTTGGCTTAGCATCCAACAGACAGAACTTTAACACTTCTACGGATCTGTGCACCTGTCTATGGTGTGGGGTTTTTAAGATCTCTTTCTAATGACACTTTATTTTGCAAAGCAGGACAGTTTCATTCCCAGAAGAGCAGGTATGGTAAATCCTTTGTTCCAGTAATGAAGACAATGATCCAAACCCTAAGCCTCAGAGAAGCCCAGAAACCCTCCAGGCCTCCATCTCTCTGCTCCTAGCACCTGCCTCTCTCTTGACATCAACATCATTCTCCCCTCTCACAGCCCAGCTCCTTCCACAGACCCAGGGATTAGGCACCAGCACCTCAGACTAGATTTTAGAGAATTACCATTCAAGAGGCAATCCTCTTCCCTTGGTTCCAATTTCAAGGTTCTCAAAGACTGGAACAGGGCTAGTTTGAGGCAATGTGCCCCATCGCATAGCCAGAAAGAACCTTACAGTGAAAAGGAAAACAATTCTTCCAAAGTAAGGGGGTGCTGATCCCCAGAGGGAGGACAGATGGGCAAACAAACAGTAACCGGGCCACCACATGCTTCACACTCACTGATCAAGGACTTCTAAAACCACTTTTCTTTTCTCTGAATTTATACAGGATTTTGTATCACTCATAAAGGAATGTCTTATAGGCTGATAACACCTTTCTATTCATGCTTACACTTAACATTTAGGCTAGGATAATTTCCTAACCTCAGTGTCCTCACTATAAGATGGGAATTATTATAATCCCTACCTCATAAATTGTTGGGAGGATTAAAATACTTAGTAAAGTGCCTGACTAATAGAAAGGCATTCAATAAATGTTAGCTATTCATGGTGTCATCATCATTATATTTACCATTATTACTAATCTCCTGTATTGCAAGAATTACAGTTTATATTTTTGTAGACCATCACTGTAGCTAAAGGGTCTTTGGGCCATAGGTGATATTCCATAAAGGTTGGTTAAATTGATCTGTGGTTTTTGACTATGGAAACTCAGAACTCCCTCAAAATGTACAAAACAGATTTACCTGCTAAATAAATCTCTTCAAAGCTGACCCCAGGTTTGATTGAATTAATTCCAATGAATTTGTCACAATGATGGAGAAAGGAAACTTAGAGGGCCCCACAGTTGTTTGCTGGTAAAATGAGAAGTTTGGATTAGATCAATGTTTCCCAAAATATTTTCCTCAGAATGTTAGTGCCCCTCGAATCCTGCACAAAGCAAGAGTTTCATGACCAAGTAGCTTTTAAAACTCCTGTACACTCTACTCCCATTCTTCACAATGCACACTTTCATATTAAAAGTTCTGAGAGGTCCTCAACAGAAGACATCACTTAACTTTTTTTTTTTTTTTTTTTTAAGACAGATTCTCACTCTGTCACCCAGGCTGGAGTACAGTGGCCACCACTCCTGGCCTAAACATTTTTTAACCTGGTGCTTCCCAATCTAAACTCACAGGGACCAGTTTTCTTAATGAAAGAGAATCAGACTAGCTTGTAACCATAGCTGGTGACACTCCCCTGCCCCATTCCTTGTATGTCCTCAGTGGACTAGGTCAGGAATAAATAAATTTTCCTGATTCTCAAGGGCTGGTCACTCCTTTGCACTGAGCTCAAAGCTTCTCTGTAGCATGGGTCACAATGAATGGTAGCCCTGATAGCCTAGAGGAGCTTTTCAGCCTTCTCTGAGCCTCTAAAGACTGAGGATCCTTGGCATGAAATGGAGCAACTGATATACCCTTGCTTCCCCTGGGGACTCTCTTGCTCTCAAAAAGGCATCAGCCATCATCTCCATCTAGAGAATATACTAGCTGACTCAGCTTGACCAGCCTGTACCAAAATGAGAATCTGGGTAAAATAAGCATTGAAACACTTCATTCCTTGTAGATTCACAAAACATATTAGCATATTAAAGACTATGAAGTTCTGCAGGAAAAAAAAACCTATTTAACTTTAATCCAACATTGCCAAGTTTTATTTGACCATGGAAGATTTTTCCAAAACACTTACAAACAGATCAAGGACATTAATCTTTCATGAAACACTAGATCCCCAGGGTCCTCTCCAGCTACATCATTCTGTGATTTTCTTTTTTATTTATGATGCATTAAAAGATTAATCTCTATCAGACTTCCATTTAGAAATTCACCAGAATGTGCAAAGGCAGCAGGTAAAATTGCTGAAGGGTATTATAAAAATACCCTCCAGTGATTTTTGAAACTTAAACTGAAATATTTATATAACTATATATTTCAGTTTGTATATTATATATATATGTATATACACACATATATATGTGTGTATATATATTGGTGTATGTATATCTATATCTATGTATATATGGCATTATATCCATTTTACAGATGCAGAAACTGAGCTTTAGAGGGGGTGAGCAATTGGTCCAAAGCCACACAGCACACAGGTAGTCATTGATAAAGGTAAAAACAAGAGTTGAAGCCTGAGGTGTAAGGACACAGAGACAAGTACACAAATGTTTACAAGTTACACATATGACACGTGCCTTTAACATGAATTTCTTGAACATTCATTTAGAGGCCTTACAATGAAGACATCAGAGTGGCAGCAAGTTCTGTTGGAATCAGGGGAGCGTGTTCTTCTATAATCCCCTGGCTAACAGGAAAGCACACTGATTTGGCCCATGGTAGTTATACACTCCCATTGAGTCAGGGGCCACTTCTATGCACACAGGAGGTGCTAAAAATATGCTGTTGACTCATTGCCTCTAAGAGCAGAAGAAATGCCAAAAGTATAGGACAAGAGGCAGAAAAGCACACGGAAAAATGTCGTAGGGCAGTCCTCTGAGGAAGTGTTAGATCCCTTTGAAATCTGTCCAAACACTTTCTTGTGCTGGGGAAAGTCAATTACATATTTCAAGCAACCCCACATGTCATACGAGTATCTTGTACGTGTTTGTGTACTCGTGTCTGTGAACTTACATCTCAGACTTCAACTTCTCGCTCCCCACCCTTATCAATGACTGCCTGCATGGCCTTGGGCAAGTTGCTTTCCCTCTTCAAAGCTCAGTTTCTGCATCTATAAAATGGACATAATGCTACCTACCTCATGGGGTTAGTGATCACATTTAAGGAGCTAATATGTGGAAATTGCTTACACAGTACCTATCACATAATAAGGGTTTAATAAGTGTTTGATGTAATTGTTTTGATTATTACTACTACTACTAAAATAATAATTACTACAATAATAATGATTCTTATTCTCTATATTAGTATTATCTTTGAAAATGGGCATGGATTATGTCTATGTAACACTTTTGGCACAATATCTAGCATTATATCACACACAAATTAGAGAATTCATGTTATTAAGGATGAAAAAATATTTTTACTGACCCTTAAATTCTTCGTAAGTAACTGCAAAAGAAGCCATTATCCCAACACATGAAATAAAAAAGAAAATTCAGTTCCTCTGGAGTTTGTTTTTGGAGGTAGCCACAGGATACCTAAATTTTTTTTCTTTTCAGAGAGACCGAGGGGCTCACTAGGTTGACCAGGCTGGTCTTGAACTCCTGGTCTCAAGCCATCCTCCCACCTCAGCCTCCCAAAGTGCTGGGATTACATGCATGAGCCACCACATCCAGCCTACCTAAAATATTGAATGCTGTTAATAAATCTCCTGAGGCCAGCATAAGAAGGTGATGGGCAAAACTAATGCAGGTATGTTTTTCTGGCTTTTTCATGTATTGGGCCAAACTTTGAAAAGCACTTACTATTAATGGCTAACTTGCAAAATTTGTGATTTATTAAAAGCAGATTTTAATTGTTTTACCTAAAAATAATAGGCCTCTGATCTGCCAAAGATGAAGATTTAATTTCTAGGTGTTCCCCACAATACCTAGAAACATCAGTGGAATCGATTATTAAACACTTTAGAACTATTCTCATCAAAGTTCTTTAATATATAATACAGCAAAAGAAAAGTTTCTTTTCTAAAGGCTTCTCTATACTTTTTTTAATAGTTGAATTTCATTTCTGAAGGCTCCTAAAAAGAATAGAATTTAGATCTTTATTAAAGAGGAAACATATTTTCCATGTTTAATTTAAATGACATTCCATCAGTCATTTGCAATCTTAGCCTACACGGAATTTTTTTTTTGGTAGTTTTTTATGTTTGGCTTTAGGAGGGGATTCCCAATAATCTCTATATAAATATTTCTAATCTCTATATAAATTTTTAACATTTCAATGTAAATTAGTTTTTTAAAACTATTTTATCCATAAAAATAATGAATTTGCATGGCTGAGGGTGAAATAATATGTTACCAGGACCCCTCAGTTTTGGGGGTTGTGAGTAGATCCCATCTTCATGTTCCTCCAGCCCAGCCCAAGCCTGGCTCAGGGCCTCCTCCCCCATTTGCCAGGAACCACCATCCCCAGGGATTCTATGTGCCCTGCCTGACCAGTGTTCTCCATCAGAGTTTACCAATCTTTTGTTCATTCCCTCAGAGCACAGCTAAGCAAGAGTACACTAATTTGAAAATTAACTCAAGCAAATAGAGGAACAATATCCCCAACACATTGCATTTTAACATAGGGTTTCCTGGACACACTGTTTCAACCCAAGAGTTGGGCTAATAGTAGGAGTTCCATCTGCTAAAATACGGCTGTCAGCTTCAGAGGGAAATTCATGAACGTCTTCGTAGTTTGTTTTTACGTTTCACTTGGCACTGTTTCTAAAATTTCCTCTGAAGCCAAAAAATAAGTTATTTCCCAGCACACTGGGCACTTTTCATTTATCATTGGATTGATTTTTGTAACTTGCAGTAGGAGCTGAAATCGACCAGGGGGTTCTTATCCAACAGACAGCAGCAAAACTCTTTGTGTATCTGCGTTCCTTTCAACAAGCGTGACTTCCTCAATGGCATCATTCGTGAGCGTAACACAGAGCTCAGCAATAACGTTTCTTCACTAACCCTACCAGGTATCCAACATAGGATGTTACTTCCTTTCACTGTTTTCCGACTCCTGGCAGATATTAATCATTGGGATTTGGGAACAAGGAAATAGAATTTCTGAGAATGCTTGGGAATTCCCAAATTCATATGATTTTCATAACACTTCACTTACAAGTTTTTGAAAAATAATAAATGACTATAATAACAAGCAAATAGTCGTTTTTTTCTGTAACAGGATTATATGAAAAGTTTTAGTAGTCTTCTGTTTTAAAGAGATATGATAACAAATGATGATTTATTATTATTAGGAGCCAACATATTGTAACAAGATTATAAAATCCAATAGCATTAATAGAGAAAACATTAAAAAGAAATGAATGTTATCACAAAATAAATGCTAAAGAAAAGTCCTTTAAAGATTGAAAGGTAACACCACAAATACTTAATGCTTTAATCGTTGTTTACATGACATTGTTATACAAGGCATCAATCATCCCCGCCAATACCATTTAAATAACATAACATTCTGATCTCCTGGCAAGATGAATAGCACTAGAAAGAAGCAACTGTCAAAATTGCCGATTTAAGGGTATATTTTGTTTCTAAAACTTGGCATTTCTTAGAAAACCTCTCATAGGATTTGTAAAACATATACTATGCCTAGGAACACATTAATATTTATTTGCAGAAATGGTTCACTGTTAGCAGTGGACAAGGCCATGAACACACACTTGTAACACAGCAACAGATACAAGAAAGTCTGACTGAGGCTCCTTTACTGCTCCTGTCCTGTTCACCTTAACTTTCATCTCCACATGTCAGTGCTTCCTCATCTTGCTTGACTTGAAGTCAGTGCATTTCTTCAAGCCAGTAAGTTCTCTATACTGACTATTAAGCTGTAATTTTCACAGGAAAATTAGAATGTTCCTTCCCATTTTCCTAATTTCTCAACTGATTTTTCTCAGAATTCAGAATCCATAAATATTGAAATGCCAGGAGAGAATTTCCAAATGGAAATGCTGTTCCCTTCGTCCATTTTCAGAAGAAACCGTAGGATAGTGTTATCCTTCTCTTCTCCAATTTTTTTTTCCTGCAAACTTATGGTTATCACCTCTTTAAGTGAGTAGCTCACAATTTTGCCTCCCCTGCAAATGGTCCCAAAACAGTGGAGTGGGTCCTCTTTAGCTGTGTCTTTAGTACATAATCCTGCATTTCTGACCATATGCAGGGAGTGTGACCCAGGGAAGGATCCCTGACTCAATGGGATTTCTCTTGCTGTCTCTAGAATTTGAACACCGGAACCCAGACGTACAGAGGCTGGGAGCCATCGTGGTGTGCTATATTGATGACGGCAGCAGTGGGTGGTGTGGGGGCAGTTAATTGACAGCTACCTGTTACTGACATCCCAGGAACTGCCTGAACCTCCTCTTTCCCAGTCATAAGATATCTAAGATTCTGCAGTATTCTTCATTAAATCCTAGCATGGTTTAAGCTAGCCAGAATTAGGTTCTGTTGCTTTCAATCAACAGAACCTTAGCTAATACATTGTTATTTCCTGGTCTTTGTTCCTTTAATTTTCCAGGAAAAGAAGGGAAAATGGCTTACTGGTTTTAAAAAGAGACAAGGGACAACATACCATTTATGCAAAATTTAGAAGCACTCAAAGGAAACTCTGGAAAGTTCCTGAGACATATATATGTAGGATCAGCATAAAACTTGAACAGTGTATCTAGATCATGGTTGCCATGGTTGCCTTGACACAATGAACATCTGTATCAAGATCATATTTTCTTGGTGGGACAGAGAGAAGCACAAGGCGGGACTCACATTTACAGTAATCCTTGTTTTCCAGGAACCATACAACCCAGTTTGTCCAGAGCTGTTCATCTTAAGTTTGTTATCCCACCATAATTATAAATAGAACCTCCTTTTTCTCTCAAGAATATCCCACTTTGGATGATAATTTCTGTGACTACCCATTAAGAATATTTAATAACTATAGAAAACTGCTTCTCTATAATTTTTGTATGTTTGAAACATTTTATAACAGAAATATCTTTAAAGTTATCACCTACACAGAATATAGCTGCCAAATGCTCCTACTCTGCTATTCTAACCATGAATCCCTCTGGGGCACCTTCCTCCTACGGCGCTTGTAAGGATGAAATGAAATAAGCTCTATGAAGTGCCCAACAGTGACCAACACTGAATAAAATACAGCCACCATAGGAGGCCTTCCCTTATGTTCACCAAACTCCTGATAAGTTATTCGGTGATGTTTTAATCTTAATATTTTATGTAGATTATACATTCATCTGATTCAAAATGCAAAAGGTACAAAAGCGTATACAGTTAAAAGTTTCCCAACCCACTACCATTTATCTCCCTGGAGGCAACTGTTTCCAGATTTTTGAATATCCTTAAAGAATATCATATGTATGGAAAAGAAAGATTATATATTTATATGCATCTGTGTATGCATTTTCCTATGAGAGGCTCACAAAGTCTCCTTGAAGAGATATCATTATTACAAATACCCCTCAATTTACAATGGGGTTATATTCCAATAAACTTAGGAAAATATTGTAAGCTGAAAATGCATTTAATACCCTTAACCTACTAAACATCATAGCTTAGCTCGGCCTACCTTAAACACTCACATTAACCTACAGTTAGGCAAAATCATCTAACAGAAAGCCCATTTTATAATAAAGTGGGCTTTGAATATCTCATGGAATATAATGAATACTGTACTGAAAGTGGAAAACAGAATGGTTGTATGAGTACTCAAAGTACAGCTTCTGCTGAATGTGTATTGCTTTCAAACTATCTTAAAGTTGAAAAATCATAAGTCAAAATATTCTAAGTCAGGGATTGTTTGTACTTCTACTTTACATGATGAAATTGAGCCTTGAAAAGATTAAATGACTCGCCCAAGGTCACACTGGCAGTTAAATAGTGAAACTTGGATCCAAATTGTTCAGTCACTACATGTATTGTCTTGAAATTTGAAAAAGAGGAAGAGGAATTAAACTACTAAATTGAAGGACTATTTTAGGCATAGAAGAAGCAGATGCCTTCATGTCCAAGTGATTGTGAAGAGCCCACTTGCCCCAAAATATGTCTCCTGGTCATATGAAATTCCACCATTTCAGATTTTTACCTGGGGATTTAGAGTAATCTGCTGTTTTCCTAGAGCTCCCCTAAAATAGAAATAGAAAATTTTGGAAGGCTAAATATATGCTAACATTGGAAAACTCATTTTCTCCCCTTCGTAAGGCAAGGTACTGAAGGAGGGGGCCCTACGGGCCGTGCAGGGACATCCTGGAGGCATGGGGAGAAGAAACTGAAAGGCAAGTTTGTATGGAACAAAGAATACCGATCTCAGGATTCTCCCTTGAACCTGCCCTAACTTTGTTCAAATAGACTCAGCCACTGACCTGCTGTCAAAAGACCACAGCCAATCTGACTTGTTTTCAATATAATGATGAATATTGATTTGGTCCCTTCATCCAACATTCTCAGCTGGATCTTTTTTGACCAAGGATATACATTACTAGGTGAGTACAGGCAGTTAATTCTTCCACACGGGACTTCGGAGTTTCTGAGTTAACCAGAATCACCCACCTTAACATCTGCCAGTTTATACCCCAAGTCCTGACCAGTGCCCCCTACCTGCTATGCCTCATGTTTTCAATAGAGCATAAAATCAGAAATGAAAGATGAAACATCATAGCCAATATCACAGAAATACAAAGGATCCTAAGAAACTGCTAGGTATAATTACACACTAACTAATTGGATCATCTAGAAGAAATGGATAAATTCCCAGACACATAAAACCTACCAAGATTGACTCATGAAGAAATTTAAAAATCTGAACAGACTAATAGCAAGCAAGGAGGTTGAATCCGTAAGAAAATGTCTCCTATCAATGAAAAACCCAAAACCAGATGGCTTCCCAGATTAATTCTACCAAATATTTTAAGAAGAACTAATACCAGTCCTTCTCAAACTCTTCCAAAAAGCTGAAGTGGAGGGAATACTTCCAAACTCATCTTACAGGGCCAGCATTACCCTGATTCCAAAGCCAGACAAGAACACTACAAGAAAGGAAAATGACAGGCCAATATCCTTGATCTACATAGATGCAAAAATCCTCAACAAAATCCTAGCAAACCAAATTCAATAGCACATTGAAAGAATCATTCACCATGATCATGTCATGGTTCAACATAAGCAAATCAATACATATAATATACTATATTAGAAAAATAAAGGATAGAAACTATATGGCCATCACAATAGATATAGAAAAAGTTTTTGACAAAATTCGAAACCCTTTCATGGTGAAAAAAAAAAACACCCGACAGATCACGTATTGAGGGACTGTATCCCAACAAAATAAAGGCCATATATGACAAACCCATAGCTAACACCATGATCAATGGTGAAAAGTTGAAACTTTTCCTCTACCATCAGGAACAAGACAAGGATGCCCACAGACACCACTTCTCAGGGTAATTAGGCAAAAGAAAGAAATAAAAGGCATCCAAATAGGAAAGGAAGAAGTGAAACTGTCTCTACTGACGGCATGATCTTGCTATATATAGAAAACCCTACAAACTTCACTAAAAAAAGGTTAGAACTCAACACAAAGAAGGGAACAATAGACACTGGGGGACTCCAAAGGTGGGAGGGAAGGATGGTGGGAGCAAGGGTTGAAAAACTACCTATCGATTACTATGCTCACTGCTTGGGTGGTGGGATCATTAGAAGCCCAAACCTCAGCACCATGCAATATACCTGTTTAAGAAACCTGTACATCTACCCTCCTGACTCTAAAATGAAACATACAATATTTAAAAAACAAAAACAAATAAATAAAATTTGAAAACTGTTAGAACTGAACTGATAGGTGAAATCAGTAAAGTTGTAGGATACAAAATCAACAGATAGAGCCTTGAACACAGCAACATCCAGCTGTCTGACACGAAAGTCTCAGGGGCAAGAAAACCTCTATATGAACTCAGAAACAATGAGCTAAGTTGTGTTTATGTCTGAAAGGATGTTAAGAACTTCATTCATGTTACATCAGAGCCAACAGAAAGAACCAACAGGAAACCTGTACCCAACAAACAGAAATGACAAGATGAAGGGAAAGCAGAGGTAAGGGCTTACCTTAGAAAGGGCAAGTGATTAGCTCAATATGCAATACAATGTTTGCTCCTGAGCCAAAAATTTGTACAATAATTTGGACATTATTTGCACAACCAGAAAAATCAGCCACTCATTAGGAAAATGTGTTTCTGTAGAAGTCTTAGGACTCAGCTATCTATAATAACATGAAAAGACAATATTTTCATCCAAAATGAGTATTTTTGTTTGTCTTGGCTTGTTATTCTAACGTCAACAGCCTCTAAATAAACTGTTGAAGTACATGATATAACCACCTCTTTCTCCATCTTTCCCATTGCTCCCATAGGGTTTCAGTTGTGCAATTTCACCATTAGCAAAGCTTTTTGCTGAAATCTGGCTTTTCAAAGGGAGAGTATCCAGAAACAGAAGATGCTGATCTGGGAGGCTCTTCCTAATAGAACTGCTGCTTCAGTTTAACTTGAAAAAGCCCACACCCAGTTCCTAATGACAAACATCTGAACACCGGGTCTTCCCCTGAGCAAGACCATGCTATGCCTCCTGCTCGCTCTGTTCTATAAGCAACCCACAGATTGCTCCCTGTGAAGAGGAGCCTGCAAGGGGAGCAGCATTCCACCAGACCCTGATTTAGCAAGATATTTCCGTATCATTCCCCCAACCAGCTGGAAGTCCTCCACTGCTCTTGTGTAAAAATCTAACTCATCTCGCTGAATTTCCTGATTTAAAAGTCTAATTCATTTCACCAAAAGTGTGACAGAAGGAAACCAAGTACACCATCTCTCTCTTACCAAACCAAAGCTATTGCATGTGCATTCTGGGGGGAAAACATGGTCCAAATATGTTATGGAGGGGGTGCCAGCCCAGTGTCATCCTCTTACTATTGCCATAGGATCTTGGCTGATGGCATCAGAGGAAGAACAAGTTTATCGATTACTTTCAACCATTAAGCTCACTCCTCCATGAAAAATATGTCACAAGCCCAATGTCTCTTATTAAAATAAGCACTGCAAAATATAAAGGAGTCACAGTTTTAAAATGGGACACACGTTCTCTAAGCGGTGAACCACGTTAGAGGTGCACTGTTTACAATGTATAAAGTCCCCTGGAGCCAGGGTTAGGAAGCGCATCTGTTCTTTGATGTTCTGGGATGAAGGAGAAAGGAAAATGTGCTGCCAGAAGTGAGTGGGAAGGAGCCCATGAGATAAAGGAAGTAAATCCATTTGCTGATTGCAATAATAATGGTAATACACGAAGCTATACATACATACATACATACATACATACATACATACATACATGCAAACTTTCACATTTTTTAAAAAAAAGAACTTAAGGCTTCCACTCATGTAATCAGCCCTTATGAACTCTCCTGATTAGCTGCAAGGAAAATCTTCCTTTCTCCTCTTTCTTGCACCATCCTGGGCTCCCTTTTGACTTTTTTTTTTTTTTTTAACTTATAAACGAACAGCTCATATTCTGAAGTTTGTAGTCCCCTCCCGCCCCCTCTCTCTCTATACGGCTCATTTACATTGGCAGCTGTCGTGCTGCTGGGCATCCTCAAACCCACAAGTTTCCCTTTAATGTTTGAGGAGACAAACATGATCATGCACTAGGCATCACTGTGCCACTCAAAATGCTTTTTTGTTTTTTTTATTGCATCTGAGAGAAATCTCAAGGTTGCAAACCTGGAGTCAGAATTGTCTCCATGTGTCTCAGTGGGAAGAGTATCGTGTGAAGGAACAAGTTGATTCTACTAATCAAAAGGAATTTTTTTTGATATCAGGTCATCCTCCGAATGAATTTATATTACCGAGTGGAGGGTCACATGAAGAAAATGGTCAAACAGCACCACCTAGAGCAAGAGCTGAGAAGTGCAGCGGAGCCGGGCTGTGTCAGGAAAGAAAAGCAAGCTGGGGCCTGGCTCAGCGCTCTCCCCTCTGCTCCTGTCTGCATGGAAAGATTAGGATGACAGTGGCAGGAAGCCTGTGCACCTAGTATGCATCACTTGAAGGGAACACACAGATTCCAGTAAACAGTTGGAAGGAAATGTTAATACCAGGCTCTGCTAAACAATATCAAATGAGTCCTAGATGAGGCAAGCGACTTTCATCAAAGTTTCCTGATACCTGAAAAGACAGCCCAGGGGATCCTGCGCTACATGTGGTGTATGTAAATTAAGCGGGTTTTTTTCCCCTTTGTAATCAAGGCTCATACACAAACAAAATCACACTTTAGAAATGGCCTATTTCAACTTGTAACTAGCTTGCTTTCAGGGGCTCCAGGTCAAAATGAAATAGAGCACAAAGACGCTTTCTCCTTAGGGATCATACACAAATTCACTCTGTCCGTTTCTTTCCCACATGGAGCAACAAAGCCGTCAGACCTCTCCATCCACCCATCGGGTCCTTCCTGATTAAAGTGAGATAAATCACAGCCCTCTCTCTCCAGATGGCAGGCGACAAGAGGGGGATGCTTGCCTCAAGAAGTCCTCCCCATCCCTCTGCATTCATGCAAGCCCGAGCGGAGAGATGCAAGAAATTACGGATGCATTTTAATTCCCCAGACCCTGCAATTAAAAATGGAAATTTTTTGGCCACGCCGGTTGGCTCACGCCTGTAATCCCAGCACTTTCAGAGGCCGAGGTCGGCAGATCACCTGGGGTCAGGAGTTCGAGACCAGCCTGGCCAACATGGTGAAACCCTGTCTCTACTAAAAATACAAAAATTAGCTAGGAATGGTGGTGGGCGCCTGTAGTCCCAGCTACTCGGGAGGATGAGGCAGGAGAATCACTTGAACCCGGGAGGCAAAGTTTGCAGTGAGCCAAGATCGCACCACTGCACTCCACTCTGGGTGACAAAGCAAGACTTCATCTCAAAAAATGTTTTTTAAAAATGGAAGTGTTGTTCTTTCATTTGTAAATGTGTTTTGGTAAAAGAGGGGCAGTTTAAGCAACCCTTTCTATTGTCTACATTGTTAAAATTCATCCGACATGGACTCTTGACTCTGTTTTGCCTGGGCAGACCCAATTCAAGCATTTACAACAGCTATAACCTCCTCAAATCAAAAAGAGGAATCAGCATTATTGCTAAGTTCAAATAAGGTCTTGTTTTATTTCATTTTTATTTTTGAATGCAGCCATTCCTCCATGTGCTGTCGTCAGGTAAGATTGTCAGTCCTGATTAGGTAAAGGTATTATTACAAAATGCAATTCTTAAAACTTCAGTGTCTAACTACACTTTTAATGAGCCTTTCCCCCTCCCCTATGTATTCTCCCTTAGACACCCCTTCTCAAATTTAAAATCACAGAAACTAAAATATGATGCCTAAAGAGAGCCTAGCGACTGCCCAGTCCTCTAATTTGATGAGTGGGAGTACTGAAGCCCAGAGGAGGTCAAGTAATTTGTTCCCAATGTCTTAGATAAGAAGAAAATGACCAGCTGGGAAATCCCACTCATGTCAAGGCAGAGGCACAGGACCACAGACTGTGGTTGAATTGTGCCACACTCCTACATCCTTCTTTAGGAATCACAGAACATTCCTGTGTTGAGTCGGAGTCACTGACTTCCTTTTCAGGCTGATTGAGTTCTGTCCTTACGGGCTGCGACAAGAAGTTTTGGTATTATGCTACACCAAGACCATTTATCTAGTTCAAGAAATGCACAGTCCTTAGAGCCCAGCAACTTTCCCCATGTCCAGTAAATGTAGCTTCTCCATTAGAAGCTGTCAGAATGGAGCCTTCTGGCTCATCTTGATTTTGATTTGTGCAAGAATGAATGGTTGTGCTAAGACAGCTTTCCTAGCTGATAGAGAGCGAAACTTTTTTCTCATAATCTATAAAAAAATTAAATTAGAACTTTTTTCTCATAATCTGTGAAAAAATATTAAATTAAATCTGGCTCGTCTTGATTTTGATTTGTGCAAGAATGAATGGTTGTGCTAAGACAGCTTTCCTAGCTGATAGTGAGCAAAACTTTTTTCTCATAATCTATAAAAAATATTAAATTAGAAGCATAGAGTTTATTTCATGACTTTTATCTTCCTGCAATTTTCTTGTGGGCATAAATGATTTGTTTTTATCCTGCCTGCCCCCCAATCCCTTTTCCAAGAGACTAAAAGAGTATCTAGTGCAAAGTGGAGACTCAAATATTTTTTAATAAACAGTGATCCCAGCCACCCAGTGCATGTTGCCAAATGCCAACCCCATAAATAATCAAACACATCATCTCATTCAGCCAATCAAAATCAAGTGCTACCTATTTTTTTAAGTTTTCATAGCCCTTGGGCATCTGCTTTCTCAGCATTTCCCAAACTTGAGTCATTCTCATCCTGCCTTCCTAATTTTGATCTGTCAATTACCTCTACTATTATTTATTTCATATATTTTTAAATAGACCCACTTTTGAAACTTAAATACACGCCTTTTAAAAGGAAGTTTTCTTACTACTATACCTCAAAAGCCATTATTACTTGTTCTAAGTACTCATAACAAGATGGTCACAACTATTAAAATTTACTAATGTGCATCCACATACTCTCTAAATTCATGGAGCATCTGCACACACTTTAAGAAACAATTCTGCATTACTCACTCAATTTTCTTGACATCCTTCTGAGGCAGGACAAACCTTGGGCCCAAAGAATTGAGGTAGGAGTCCAAGCAAGTTGCCAGCCACATAAAGGCAAACCTTGGCTCGGAAGTCAGGACTACCAGCCCCTAGGTTATGGTTCATGCTCTTTCCTCTGCTCTCCAGAACCTCCTATCTCCAAGTGTAGTTAGCAGCCCAGATGCAGCAGCATCCTCTAGAGACTTGTTAAAAATGCAGAAGCTCAGGCTCCACCCCAGGCCTATGCAGACTGAATCTGCATTTTAACAAGGTGCAGGTAATTCACGGGCACATTAAGTTTGAAAAGGCCTGGTCTAGATCAGCGGTTCTCTAACTTAGCAGCACATTAGAACCATCTGTAGAGACTTTAAAAATACCAGTGCCTGGGCTTCACCTCCCAGAGAATCTGACTTAAGTGTCTGGGGTTTGCCCTGAGTCTAGGTATTTTTAAAAACTCCTCAGCTTATACAAAGTTGGCAGGGCCGGGCACAGTGGCTCATGCCTATAATCCCAGCAGTTCGTGAGGCCAAAGTGGGCAGATTGCTTGAGTCCAGGAGTTTGAGATTAGCCTGGGCTAAAACCCCATCACTACAAAAAAAAAAAAAATACAAAAAGTAGTTGGGCATGGTGGTGGCACATACCTGTAGTCCCGGCTACTCAGGAGGCTGAGTCCTCACTTCAACCCAGGAGGTCACGGTCTGGTCAACAGAGCAAGACCCTATATCAAAACAAACAAACAAGCAAACAAAAAATGCTAGCAGCTTACCAGCTAGGGAGGCCTGTAGAGCCAAGTTTTCCAAATGGGGCTACATTAGTTTTTCCAGAACTTTAGCTGCATCAAAACCACCTGGATGGCTTGTTCAGCTACAGACGGTCTGGCCATGCCCCTAGAGTTTCCAGCTGAGGGTCTGGAATGAGGCCCGATGATTTGCATTTCTAACAATCTCCAGGTGATGCTGATGCTGTGGGTCCAGGGACCACATTTTGAGAATCTATGCTAAATGAATCGGAGAAGACCAAAGCTCAAACTTATTCCAAGAACTTTTCAAGGCCCACCTGCAAGTTGTAGTGGAAGTAAGCATCTAAGGGTGCAAAAAAGTTTCACTGTAGACTAAGGCCTTTTACCTGAGCTCTCAAATGTTCACATTTCTCTTATCAACCTAAATAACAAACAGAGAGAGGCTCTCCACAAGAAAAAGATATTCATTTGGAAACAGAGCCTTGCAATAGAAACAGGCAAGCCAGAGTAAACTATATGCATATTCACGGAGGTAAAGGAAGACAAAAGAAAAAATGAGGAAGATTATATGATCATTTGGAAATGATTATCCTTGGCTACAAAGATCAATAACAAAGGTGATGCCAGGCCCATGTTGGACAGGCAGTTGTTGGGCCAATATCCTTCAGAAGCATTGTTGTGTGCAAAGCTGCAATGGGCTTTGTGCAAGATTGTGTTTTTTGCAGTCTTCTGTGATAAGTTTTTGTTATCAGGCATACAAGCCCAAGAATCCTTTTTTGCATGGCCTTCCCTGGCTCTATTTGTCAGGGTTTTGGTTAGGGGAGGGGTATTTTTAACACTCTCAATGTAAAAAATGCCATAAGGTAGGTACCCCAATTGCTTGTTTCGTCTTCATAAAATAACTTTTCCACCCGAACAAAGTCTACACATAAATTGTAAAAATACCCTGGCATGCAGTCCCTGGAAAAGTCTGGAGTCATTCTCGGGGTTCCCACCCAGGTGGGCAAGCGTAGCCACCACAGATAAACACAAAGTAGGGGTCCCCGCTGGGGTTCAGCGGCAGGCAGTGGCCCTGGTTCTGATATTTGGCTGAAAACACAGCTCCTCTTTGTCACCCTCAGGACATTTCAGCTATTTCCTAGATAATAATCTCACTTCACCCTGCACAAAACAGGCACATGATCATGTCACTCTGACCTGGTTTGAGTCCAAGGAGAATTTTGTTTTTAAAATAATTTAGGTTAGTAGTTAAAATATGAACTTTGGGCCAGGAGTGGTGGCCCATGCCTATAATCCCAGCAATTCGTGAGGCCAAAGTGGGCAGATTGCTTGAGTCCAGAAGTTTGAGACTAGCCTGGGCTAAAACCCCATCCCTACAAAAAAAAAATTCAAAAAGTAGTTGGGCATGGTGGTGGCACATACCTGTAGTCCCGGCTACTCAGGAGGCTGAGTCCTCGCTTGAACCCAGGAGGTCACGGTCTGGTCAACAGAGCAAGACCCTGTATCAAAACAAACAAACAAACAAACAAAAAATGCTAGCAGTTTACCAGCTAGGGAGGCCTGTAGAGGCAAGTTTTCCAAATGGGGCTACATTAGTTGTTCCAAAACTTTAGCTGCATCAAAACCACCTGGATGGCTTGTTCAGCTACAGAGGGCCTGGCCATGCCCCTAGAGTTTCCAGCTGAGGGTCTGGAATGAGGCCCGATGATTTGCATTTCTAACAATCTCCAGGTGATGCTGATGCTGTGGGTCCAGGGACCACATTTTGAGAATCTATGCTAAATGAATCGGAGAAGACCAAAGCTCAAACTTATTCCAAGAACTTTTCAAGGCCCACCTGCAAGTTGTAGTGGAAGTAAGCATCTAAGGGTGCAAAAAAGTTTCACTGTAGACTAAGGCCTTTTACCTGAGCTCTCAAATGTTCACATTTCTCTTATCAACCTAAATAACAAACAGAGAGAGGCTCTCCACAAGAAAAAGATATTCATTTGGAAACAGAGCCTTGCAATAGAAACAGGCAAGCCAGAGTAAACTATATGCATATTCACGGAGGTAAAGGAAGACAAAAGAAAAAATGAGGAAGATTATATGATCATTTGGAAATGACTATCCTTGGCTACAAAGATCAATAACAAAGGTGATGCCAGGCCCAGGGTGGACAGGCAGTTGTTGGGCAAATATCCTTCAGAAGCATTGTTGTGTGCAAAGTTGCAATGGGCTTTGTGCAAGATTGTGTTTTTTGCAGTCTTCTGTGATAAGTTTTTGTTATCAGGCATACAAGCCCAAGAATCCTTTATTGCATGGCCTTTCCTGGCTCTATATGTCAGGGTTTTGGTTAGGGAAGGGGTATTTTTAACACTCTCAATGTAAAAAATGACATAAGGTAGGTACACCAATGACTTGTTTGGTCTTCATAAAATAAATTTTCATAAAATCTCTGCAAACGTGGAAATATCTACACCGCTATCTCTGTAAATGTGTAAACATTTACAACGCTATCTGTATAAACATGGAACTATTTACACCGCCGTCTCTATAAACATGGAAATATCTACATCGCTATCTCTATAAACATGGAAATATCTACATCGCTATCTCTATAAACATGGAAATACCTACACCGCTATCTGTATAAACATGGAAATATCTACACTGCTGTCTCTATAAAAATGGAAATATCTACACCTCTATCTGTATAAACATGGAAATATCTACACCACTGTCTCTATAAACATGGAAATATCTATACCGCTGTCTGTATAAACATGGAAATACCCACACCGCTGTCTGTATAAAGATGGAAATATCTGCACCGCTATCTGTATAAAGATGGAAATATCTGCACCGCTATCTTTATAAACATGGAAATATCTGCAACTCTATCTGTGTAAACATAGAAATATCTACAAGGCTATTTGTGTAAACATGGAAATATCTGCACCGCTATCTGTATAAAGATGGAAATATATACACCACTATCTGTAAAACGTGGAAATATCTACACCGCTCTCTGTATAAACATGGAAATATCTACACTGATATCTGTATAAACATGGAAATATCTACACCGCTATCTGTATAAACAAGGAAATATCTACAACGCAATCTGTATAAACATGGAAATACCTACACCGCTATCTGTATAAATATGGAAATATCCACACCGCTATCTGTGAAAACATGGAAATACCTACACCGCTTTCTCTATAAACATGGAAATATCTACACTGCAATCTCTATATACATGGAAATATCTACACCGCCATCTCTATAAACATGAAAATATCTACACCGTCATCTTCAGAAACATGGATGTATCTACACCGCAATCTGTATAAACGTGGAAATATCTACACCACTATCTGTATAAACATGGAAATAACTTCACTGACATGTGTATAAACATGGAAATATCGACACCGCCATCTGTATAAAGGTGGAAATATCTACACCGCAATCTGTATAAATATGGAAATACCTACACCGCTACCTCTATAGACATGGAAATATCTACACCGCTATCTGTATAAACATGGAAATATCTACACCGCGAGCTGTATAAACATGGAAATATCTACACCGCTATCTGTATAAACATGGAAATACCAACACCGTTATCTGTATAAACATGGAAATATCTACACTGCTATCTCTATAAACATGAAAATACTTACACCACCATCTCTATAAGCACGGAAATATTTACACCGCTATCTCTATAAACATAGAAATAACTACAACGCCATCCCTATAAACACGGAAATATCTACACCGCCATCTGCATAAACATGGAAATATCTACACAGACATCTGTATAAACATGGAAATATCTACAATGCCATCTGTATAAACTTGGAAATAACTATACGGCAATCTGTGTATAGATGGAAACATCAACACCGCCATCTATACAAATATGGAAATATCTACACCACGATCAGTATAAACATGGAAATATCTCCACCGCTATCTGTATAAACATGGAAATATCTACACCGCTCTCAGTATAAACATGGAAATATCTACACCGCTATCTGTATAAACATGGAAATATATACAATGGTATCTGTGTAAACATGGAAATATCTACACAGCTATCTGTGTAAACTTGGAAATATCTACACAGCTATCTGTGTAAAAATGGAAATACCTACACAGCAATCTGTGCAAAGATGGAAATATGTACACTGCTATCTCTGTAAACATGGAAATATCTACACCGCTATCTGTATAAACATGGAAATATCTATACCGCAGTCTCTATAAAGATGGAAATAACTCCACCGCTATCTGTATAAACATGGAAATATCTATACCGCAGTCTCTATAAACATGGAAATATCTCCACCGCTATCTGTATAAACATGAAAATATCTACACCGCTATCTGCATAATCATGGACATATCTAAACCGCAATCTGTATAAACATGGAAATATCTACCACAGTACGTGTGTAAACATGGAAATATCTACAGAGCTATCTGTGTAAACCTGGAAATATCTACACAGCTATCTGCGTAAACATGGAAATATCTACACGGCAATCTGTGCAAAGATGGAAATAAATACACCGCTATCTTTGTAAACTTGGAAATATCTATACCGCTACCTGTATAAACATGGAAATATCTACACCGCAGTCTGTATAAACAAGGAAATATCTACACCACCATCTGTAGAAACACGGAAATATCTACAAAGCCATCTGTATAAACATGAAAATACTTACACCACCATCTCTATAAGCATGGAAATATTTACACCGCTATCTCTATAAACATAGAAATAACTACAACGCCATCCCTATAAACATGGAAATATCTCACCGCCATCTGCTTAAACATGGAAATATCTACAACGCTATCTGTATAAACATGGAAATAACTACACCGCTATTTGTATAAACAGGGAAATATCAACACCGTGGTTTGTTTAAACATGGAAATATCTGCACTGCCATCTCTATAAACATGGAAATATCTACACCCCTATCAGTATAAACATAGAAATATCCACACCGCTATCTCGATAAACATGGAAAAATCAAGACCGCAATCTCTATGAACATTGAAATATCTACACCGCCATCTCTATAACCATGGAAATATCTACACCACGATCAGTATAAACTTGCAAATATCTACAACGCTATCTGTATAAACATGGAAATACCGCCACTGCTATCTCTATAAACATCGAAATATCTACACCGCCATCTGTATAAACATGGAAATACTTACACAGTTATCTCTATAAACATGTAAATATCTACACCGCCATCTGTATAAACATGGAAATATCTACACAGCCGTGTGTACATACATGGAAATATCTACACCGCTATCTGTATAAACATGGAAATAACTACACCGCTGTCTGTATAAACATGGAAATATCTACACCGCTATGTCTATAAACACGGAAATACTTACACCGCTGTCTATATAAACATGGAAATATCTACACCGCAATCTGTGTAAACATGGAAATATCTACACCGATATCTGTAAAAACATGGAAATATCTACACAGCTATCTGTATAAACATGGGAATATCTACACCGCGAACTGTATAAACATGGAAATATCTACACCGCGATCTGTATAAACATGGAAATATCTACACCGCAATCTGTAGAAACCTGGAAATGTCTACACAGCTATCTCCACAAACATGAAAATATCTACACGGCCATCTGTAGAAACATGGAAATACCTACAAAGTCATCTGTATATACATGGAAATATCTACACAGCCATCTGTATAAACATGGAAATATCTACACAGCCATCTGTATATACATAGAAATATCTACACCGCTATTTGTATAAACATGGAAATAACTACACCGCTATTTGTATAAACAAGGAAATATCTACACCGTGATCTGTTTAAACATGGAAACATCTACACTGCCATCTCTATAAACATGGAAATATCTACACCCCTATCAGTATAAACATAGAAATATCCACACCGCTATCTCGATAAACAAGGAAAAATCAACACCGCTATCTCTATGAACATGGAAATATCTACAACGCCATCTCTATAAACATGGAAATATCTACAAAGCCAACTATATAAACATGGAAATATCTACACTGCTATCTCTATAAACATGGAAATACCTACACCGCCATCTGTATAAACATGGAAATACTTACAAAGTTATCTGTATAAACATGGAAATATCTACACCGCCATCTGTATAAACATGGAAATATCTACACTTCCATCTACATAAACATGCAACTACTTCGCCATCTGTATAAACATGGAAATATCTGCAAAACATTCTGTATAAACATGGAAATATCTACACTGCTATCTCTATAAACATGGAAATATCTACACCGCCATCTCCATAAACATGAAAATATCAACACTTCCATCTCCATAAACATGGACCTAACTACTTCGCCATCTGTATAAACATGGAAACATCTACACCGCCATCTGTGTGAATAATGAAATATCTACAATGCCATCTCTATAAAGATATAAATATCTGCACCGCGAGCTGTATAAACATGGAAGTATCTCCATCGCTATCTGTATAAACATGGAAATACCAACATCGCTATCGGTATAATCATGGAAATATCTACAACGCCATCTATATAAACATGGAAATATCTACACCGTGATGTCTATAAACATGGAAATAACTACAATGCTATCTCTATAAACATGGAAATATCTACACCGCTATCTGTATAAACATGGAAATATCTACACCGCTATCTGTATAAACATGGAAATATCTACACCGCGATCTGTATAAACATGGAAATATCTACACCGCAATCTGTATAAACATGGAAATAACTTCAACATGATCTGTATAAACATGGAAATATCTACACCGCTATCTGTATAAACATGGTAATATCTACACCACCATCTATATAAACATGGAAATATCTACACCGCCATCTGTATAAACATGGAAATATCTACAATGCCATCTGTAGAAAGATGGAAATATCTTCACCGCAATCTGTGTAAACATGGAAATATCTACACCGATATCTGTAAAAATATGGAAATATCTACACCGCTATCCGTATAAACATGGAAATATCTACACCGCGGTCTGTATAAACATGGAAATATCTACACCACTATCTGTATAAACATGGAAATATCTACACCGCTATCTCTATAAACATGGAAATATCTACACCGTGATCTGTATAAACATGGAAATATTTACACCGCTGTCTGTATAAACATGGAAATTTCTACACCGTTATCTGTATAAATATGGAAATATCTACACCGCAATCTCTAAAAACAAGATAATATCTACACTGACATCTGTATAAAATGGAAATATCTAGACAGTCATCTGTGTAAACATGGAAATATCTACACCACCATCTGTATAAAAATGGAAATATCTACAATGCCATCTGTATACACATGGAAATACCTACACGGCAATCTGTGTATAGATGGAAACATCAACACCGCCATCTGTACAAACATGAAAATATCTACACTGCTATCTCTATAAACATGGAATTATCTACACTGCGGTCTGTATAAACATGGAAATATCTACACTGGTATCTGTATCAACATGGAAATATGTACACCACGATCTGTATAAACATGGAAATATATACAGAGCTATCTGTATAAATATGGAAGTATCTGCACTGCTATCTCTATAAACATGGAAATATCTACAAAGCCATCTGTATAAACATGGAAATACCTACACAGTCATGTGTAGGAACATGGAAATATCTACACTGCCATCCATATAAACATAGAAATATCTACTCAGCCCTCTGTATAAATATGGAAATATCTGCATATGCATCTGTGTAAATGTGGAAATATCTACACCGCTATCTGTATAAACATGGAAATACCTACACCGCTGTCTCTATAAACATGGAAATATGTACACCGCTATGTGTATAAACATGGAAATATCTCCACTTCTGTCTGTAGAAACATGGAAATATCTCCACCGTTATCTGTATATACATGGAAATATCTTCAGCGCCATCTCTATAAACATTGAAATATCTACTCTGCCATCTGTAAAAACATGGAAATATCTACACAGTCATCTGAATAAACATGGAAATATCTACACCACCATCTGTATAAATATGGAAATACCTACAATACCATCTGTATACACATGGAAATATGTACATAGACATCTGTATAAATATGGAAATATCTACACGGCCATCTGTATAAACATGGAAATATCTACACTGCCATCCGTAGAAAGATGGAAATATGTATACCGCTATCTCTATAAATATGGAAATATCTACAGCGCCATCTCTATAAACATGAAAATATCTACACTGCCATCTCCATAAAGATGGATGTATCTACTCCGCTATGTGTATAAACACGGAAATATCTACAACACCATCTGTGTAAACATGGAAATATCTACACCGCCAACTGTATAAACATGGAAATATCTACAATGCCATCTGTAGAAAGATGGAAATATCTTCACCGCAATCTGTGTAAACATGGAAATATCTACACCGATATCTGTAAAAACATGGAAATATCTACACCGCTATCTGTATAAACATGGAAATATATACACCGCGATCTGTATAAATATGGAAATATCTACACTGCAATCTGTATAAACATGGAAATATCTACACCGCTATCTGTATAAACGTGGAAATATCTACACAGCTATCTCCATAAACATGGAAATATCTACACGGCCATCTGTATAAACATGGAAATACCTACAAAGTCATCTGTATAAACATGGAAATATCTACACAGTCATCTGTATAAACATGGAAATATCTACACAGCCATCTGTATATACATGGAAATATGTACACCGGTATCTGTATAAACATGGAAATAACTACACCGCTATTTGTATAAACAAGGAAATATCTACACCGTGATGTGTTTAAACATGGAAATATCTACACTGCCATCTCTATAAACATGGAAATATCTACACCACTATCAGTATAAACATAGAAATATCCACACCGCTATCACGATAAACATGGAAAAATCAAAACCGCTATCTCTATGAACATGGAAATATCCACACCGCCATCTCTGTAAACATGGAAATATCTACACCACGATCAGTATAAACTTGGAAATATCTACACCGTTATGTATACAAACATGTAAATACCTACACCGCCATCTCTATAAACATGGAAATACCTTCACCGCTATCTGTATAAACATCGAAATATCTACACTGCTATCTGTATAAACATGGAAATATCTACACCGCGATCTGTATAAACATGGAAATATCTACACCCCGATCTGTATAAACATGGAAATGTCTTCACCACGATCTGTATAAACATGGAAGTATCTACACCGCTATCTGTATAAACATGGTAATATCTACATCAACATCTATATAAAAATGGAAATATCTACACCGCCACCTGTATAAAGATGGAAATATCTACACTGCCATCTGTAGAAAGATGGAAATAACTACCCCGCAATATGTGTAAACATGGAAATTTCTACACAGATATCTGTAAAAACATGGAAATATCTACACCGCTATCTGTATAAACATGGAAATATCTACACCGCGATCTGTATAAACATGGAAATATCTACAGCGCCATCTCTATAAACATTGAAATATCTACACTGCCATCTGTAAAAACATGAAAATATCTACACAGTCATCTGAATAAACATGGAAATATCTACACCACCATCTGTATAAACATGGAAATACCTACAATACCATCTGTATACACATGGAAATATCTACACAGACATCTGTATAAATATGGAAATATCTACACCGCCATCTGTAGAAACATGGAAATATCCACACTGCCATCTGTAGAAAGATGGAAATATCTACACCGCCATCTCTATACACATGAAAATATCTACACTGCCATCTCCATAAAGATGGAAGTACTACTCCAACATGTGTATAAACACGGAAATATCCACACCACCGTCTGTGTAAACATGGAAATATCTACACCGCTATCTGTATAAACATGGAAATATCTACACCGCCATCTGCATGTCCATGGAAATATCTACGCCGCCATCTGTATAAACATGGAAATATCTACACGGCCATCTGCGTATAGATGGAAATATCAGCACCGCCATCTGTACAATCATGGAAATATCTACACCGCTATCTCTATAAACATGGAAATATCTGCACTGCCATCTGTAAAAACATGGAAATACCTATACAGTCATCTGTATAAACATGGGAATATCTACACTGCTATCTCTATAAACATGGAAATATCTACACCACCATCTCTATAAACATGAAAATATCGACACTGCCATCTCTATAAACATGGAACTAACTACTCCGACATATGTATAAACATGGAAACATCTACACCGCCATCTGTGTGAATAAGGAAGTATCTACAATGCCATCTGTATAAAGATATAAATATCTGCACCGCGAGCTGTATAAACATGGAAATATCTACATCGCTATCTGTATAAACGTGTAAATACCAACACCGCTATCGGTATAAACATGGAAATATCTGCAACGCCATTTATATAAACATGGAAATATCTACACCGCTATGTCTATAAACATGGAAATACCTACACCTCTATCTCTATAAACATGGAAATATCTACACCGCTATCTGTATAAACATGGAAATATCTACACCGCTATCTGTATAAACATGGAAATATCTACACCGCGATCTGTATAAAGATGGAAATATGTACACCGCGATCTGTATAAACATGAAAATATCTACACCGCTATCTGTATAAGCATGGTACTATCTACACCACCATCTATATAAACATGGAAATATCTACACCGCCATCTGTAGAAACATGGAAATATCTACAATGCCATCTGTAGAAAGATGGAAATATCTACACCGCAATTTGTGTAAACATGGAAATATCTAAACCGATATCTGTAAAAACATGGAAATAACTACACCGCTATCTGTATAAACATGGAAATATCTACACCGCGATCTCTATAAACATGGAAATATCTACACCACCATCTCTATAAACATGGAAATATCTACGCCGCCATCTCTATAAACATGGAAATAACTACACCGCCATCTGTATAAACATGGAAATATCTACAGAGCTATCTGTATAAACATGGAAATATCGACACCGCTATCTGTAAAAACATGGAAATATCTACACAGCAATCTGTATAAACATGGAAATATCTACACCGCGATCTGTATAAACATGGAAATATCTACACCGCGATCTGTATAAACATGGAAATATCTACACCGGTATCAATATAAACATGGAAATACCTACACCGACATCTGTATAAACATGGAAATACCTTCAAAGTCATCTGTATAAACATGGAAATATCTACAAAGCCATCTGTATATACATGGAAATATCTACACCGATATCTGTATAAACATGGAAATAATTACACCGCTATTTCTATAAACAAGGAAATATCTCCACCGAAGTCTGTTTAAACATGGAAATATATACACAGACATCTGTTTATACATGGAAATATCTAAACCGCTATCTGTATTAACATGCTAATATCTACACCGCTATCTGTATAAATGTGGAAATATTTGCACCGCTATCCCTATAAACATGGTAATATCAACACCGCGATCTGTATAAACATGGAAATATCTACACCATAATCTATATAAACATGGAAACATCTACACCGTTATCTGTATAAACATGGAAATATCTACACCGCCATCTCTATAAACATGGAAATATCTACACCCCTATCTGTATAAACATGGAAATATCCACACCGCCATCTCTATAAACATGGAAAAATCAACACCACTATCTCTATGAACATGGAAATATCTACACCGCCATCTCTATAAACATGGAAATATCTACACCGCGATCAGTATAAACATGGAAATTTCTACACCGCTATCTGTATAAACATTGAAATGTCTCCACTGTTATCTCTATAAGCATCGTAATATCTACACCGCCATCTGTATAAACATGGAAATATCTACACAGCCATCTGTATATACATGGAAATATCTACACCGCTGTCTATATAAACATGAAAATAACTACACCGCTTTCTGTATAAACATGGAAATATTTACACCGCCATCTACATATCCATAGAAATATCTGCGCCGCCATCTGTATAAACATGGAAATACCTACACGGTCATCTGTGTATAGATGGAAATATCAACACCGCCATCTGTACAAACATGGAAATATCTGCAACGCTATCTGTATAAACATGGAAATATTTACACCGTGCTCTTTATAAACATGGAAATATCTACATCGCTATCTGTATAACCATGGAAATATATACACCGCTATCTCTATAAACATGGAAATATCTACACTGCTATCTGTATAAATATGGAAATATTTACACGGCTATTTGTATAAACATGGAAATATCTACACCGTTATCAGTATAAATATGGAAATATCTACAGCGCTATCTCTATAAACATGGAAATATCTACACCGCCATCTGTATAAACATGGAAATATCTACACTGCTCTCTCTATAAACATGGAAATACCTACAATGCCATCTGTAAAAACATGGAAATACCTATACAGTCATCTGTATAAACATGGAAATATCTACACCACCGTCTGTATAAACATGGAAATATCTACAATGCCATCTGTATACACATGAAAATACCTGCACGGCAATCTGTGTATAGATGGAAACATCAACACCGCCATCTGTACAAACATGGAAATATCTACACCGCTATCTCTATAAACATGGAATTAACTACAATGCGGTCTGTATAAACATGGAAATATCTACACCGGTATCTGTATAAACATGGAAATATCTACACCACGATCTGTATAAACATGGAAATATGTACACCGCTATCTGTATAAACATGGAAATATCTACACCGCTATCTCTATAAACATGGAAATATCTACAAAGCCGTCTGTATAAACATAGAAATACCTACACAGTCATGTGTAGGAATATGTAAATATCTACACTGCCATCTGTATAAACATGGAAATATCTACACAGCCCTCTGTATAAATATGGATATATCTGCATAGGCTTCTGTATAAACATGGAAATATCTGCACCGCTATCTGTATAAATATGGAAATACCTACACCGCTGTCTCTATAAACATGGAAATATGTACACCGCTAGGTGTATAAACATGGAAATATCTCCACTGCTGTCTGTATAAACATGGAAATATCTACAGAGCGATCTGTATAAACGTGGAAATATCTACACCGCTATCTGTATAAATATGAAATATCTAAACCACTATCTCTATAAAAATGGAAATATCTACACTGCTATCTGTATAAACATAGAAATATCCTCACTGCTATCTCTATGCACATGGATATATCTACACCGCTATCTCTATAAACATGGAAATACCTACACCGCCATCTCTATAAACATAGAAATATCTACACCGCCATCTGTATAAACATGGAAATATTTACAGCACTATCTGTTTAAACATGGAAATATCTACACCGACATCTGTAAACACATGGAAATATCTACACCGCTATCTGTATAAACATGGAAATATCTAAACCGTGATCTCTATAAACCTGAAAATATCTACACCGTGATCTGTATAAACATGGAAATATTTACAACAATATCTGTATAAACATGGAAATTTCTACACCGTTATCTGTATAAATATGGAAATATCTGCACCGCTATCTCTATAAACATGGAAATATCTACACCGCCATCTGTATAAACATGGAAATACCTACACAGTCATCTGTGTAAACATGGAAATATCTACACCACCATCTGTATAAACATGGAAATATCTACAATGCCATCTGTATACACATGGAAATACCTTCATGGCAATATGTGTATCGATGGAAACATCAACACCGCCATCTGTGCAAACTTGGAAATATCTACACTGCTATCTCTATAAACATGGAAATATGTACACTGCGGTCAGTATAAACATGGAAATATCTACACGGGTATGTGTATAAACATGGAAATATCTACACCACGATCTGTAAAAACATGGAAATGTATACACTGCTATCTGTATAAACATGGAAATATCTGCACAGCTATCTCTATAGACATGGAAATATCTACAAAGCCATCTGTATAAACATGGAAATACCTACACAGTCATGTGTAGGAACATGGAAATATCTACACTGCCATCTGTATAAACATAGAAATATCTACACAGCCCTCTGTATAAATATGGAGATATCTGCATAGGCATCTGTATAAACATGGAAATATCTACACCGCAATCTGTATAAACATGGAAATATCTACACCGCTATCTGTATAAATATGAAATATCTAAACCGCTATCTCTATAAAAATGGAAATATCTACACTGCTATCTGTATAAACATGGAAATATCATCACTGCTATCTCTATGAACATGGATATATCTACACCGCTATCTCTATAAACATGGAAATATCTACGCCGCCATCTCTATAAACATGGAAATACCTACACCGCCATCTGTATAAACATGGAAATATCTACAGCGCTATCTCTATAAACATGGAAATATCTACACAGCTATCTGTATAAACATGGAAATATCTACACAGCTATCTCTATAAACATGGAAATACCTACACCGCCATCTGTATAAACATGGAAATAACTTCAAAGTCATCTGTATAAACATGGAAATATCTACACCGCCATCTGTATAAACATGGAAATATGTACACAGCCATGTGTATATACATAGAAATATCTACACTGCTATCTATATAAACATGGAAATAACTACACTGCTATTTGTATAAACATGGAAATATCTCCACTGCTATCTCTATAAACATCAATATATCTACACCGCCATCTGTATAAACGTGGAAATACTTACAAAGTTATCCGTATAAACATGGAAATATCTACACCGCCATCTTTATAAACATGGAAATATCTACAAAGCCATGTGTACATACATGGAAATATCTACACCGCTCTCTATATAAACATGGAAATAACTACACCGCTATCTGTATATACATGGAAATATCTACACCGTCAACTACATATCCACAGAAATATCTGCGCCGCCATCTTTATAAACATGGAAATACTTACAAAGTTATCTGTATAAACATGGAAATATCTACACCACCATCTGTATAAACATGGAAATATCTACAGAGCCATGTGTACATACATGCAAATATCTACACCGCTCTTTATATAAACATGGAAATAACTAAACCGCCATCTGTATAAACATGGAAATGCCTATACAGTCATCTGTGTAAACATGGATATATCTACACCACCATCTGTTTAAACATGGAAATATCTACAATGCCATCTGTATACACATGGAAATACCTACACTGCAATCTGTGTATAGATGGAAACATCAACACCGCCATCTGTACAAACTTGGAAATATCTACACTGCTATCTCTATAAACATGGAAATATCTACACTGCGGACTGTATAAACATGTAAATATCTACACCGCTATCTGTATAAGCATGGAAATATCTACACCGCTTTCTGTATAAACATGGAAATATCTACACCGCGATCTGTATAAACATGGAAATATCTACACCGCGATCTGTATAAACATGAAAATATCTACACCGCTATCTGTATAAACATGGTAATATCAACACCACCATCTATATAAACATGGAAATATCTACACCGCCATCTGTAGAAACATGGAAATATCTACACCACCATCTGTATAAACATGGAAATATCTCCAATGCCATCTGTATACACATGGAAATACCTACAAGGCAATCTGTGTATCGATGGGAACATCAACACCGCCATCTGTACAAACTTGGAAATATCTACACTGCTATCTCTATAAACATGGAAATATCTACACTGCGGTCTGTATAAACATGGAAATATCTACACCGGTATCAGTATAAACATGGAAATATCTACACCACGATTTGTATAAACATGGAAATGAATACACCGCTATCTGTATAAACATGGAAATATCTGCACCGCTATCTCTATAGACATGGAAATATCTACAAAGCCATCTGTATAAACATGGAAATACCTACACAGTCATGAGTAGGAACTTGGAAATATTTACACTGCCATCTGTATAAACATAGAAATATCTACACAGCCCTCTGAATAAATATGGAGTTATCTGCATAGGCATCTGTATAAACATGGAAATATCTACACCGCAATCTGTCTAAACATGGAAATATCTACACCGCTATCTGTATAAATATGAAATAACTAAACCGCTATCACTATAAAAATGGAAATATCTACACTGCTATCTGTATAAACATGGAAATATCCTCACTGCTATCTCTATGAACATGGATATATCTACACCGCTATCTCTATAAACATGGAAATATCTACAACGCCATCTCTATAAACATGGAAATACCTACACCGCCATCTGTATAAACATGGAAATATCTACAGTGCTATCTGTATAAACATGGAAATATCGACAACGCTATCTGTATAAACATGGAAATATCTACACTGCAATCTGTAAAAACATGGATATATCTACACCGCGATCTGTATAAACATGGAAATATCTACACCGCGATCTGTATAAACATGGAAATATCTACACCGCTATCTGTATAAACATGTGAATATCTACACAGCTATTTCTATAAACATGGAAATATCTACACCGCCATCTGTATAAACGTGGAAATACCTTCAAAGTCATCTGTATAAACATGGAAATATCTACACAGCCATCTGTATAAACATGGAAATATCTGCACAGCCATCTGTATATACATGGAAATATCTACACCGATATCTGTATAAACGTGGAAATAATTACACCGCTATTTCTATAAACAAGGAAATATCTACAACGCCATCTGTTTAAACATGGATATATATACACAGACATCTGTTTATACTTGGAAATATCTATACCACTATCTGTATTAACATGCTAATATCTACACCGCTATCTGTATAAATGTGGAAATATTTGCACCGCTATCCCTATAAACATGGTAATATCAACACCGTGATCTGTATAAACATGGAAATATCTACACCATAATCTGTATAAACATGAAAATATCTACACCCCTATCTGTATAAACATGGAAATATCCACACCGCTATCTCAATAAACATGGAAAAATCAACACCACTATCTCTATGAACATGGAAATATCTACACCGCCATCTCTATAAACATGGAAATATCTACACCGCGATCAGTATAAACATGGAAATATCTACACCGCTATCTGTATAAACATGGAAATATCTCCACTGCTATCTCTATAAACATCGAAATATCTACACCGCCATCTGTATAAACATGGAAATATCTACACAGCCATGTGTATATACATGGAAATATCTACACCGCTATCTATATAAACATGGAAATAACTACACCGCTTTGTATAAACATGGAAATATTTACACCGCCATCTACATATCCATAGAAATATCTGTGCTGCCATCTGTATAAACATGGAAATACCTACACGGTCATCTGTGTATAGATGGAAATATCAACACCGTCATCTGTAGAAACATGGAAATATCTGCAACGCTATCTGTATAAACATGGAAATATTTACACCGCGCTCTTTATAAACATGGAAATATCTACATCGCTATCTGTATAAACGGAAATATCTACACCGCTATCCCTATAAACTTGGAAATATCTACACTGCTATCTGTATAAATATGGAAATAATTACACGGCTATTTGTATAAACATGGAAATATCTACACCGTTATTAGTATAAATATGGAAATATCTACACCGCTATCTCTATAAACATGGAAATATCTTCACCGCCATCTGTATAAACATGGAAATATCTACACTGCTCTCTCTATAAACATGGAAATACCTACAATGCCATCTGTAAAAACATGGAAATACCTATACAGTCATCTGTATAAACATGGAATTATCTACACCACCGTCTGTATAAACATGGAAATATCTACAATGCCATCTGTATACACATGGAAATACCTACACTGCAATCTGTGTATAGATGGAAACATCAACACTGCCATCTGAACAAACATGGAAATATCTACATCGCTATCTCTATAAACATGGAAATATCATCACTGCGGTCTGTATAAACATGGAAATATCTACACCGGTATCTGTATAAACATGGAAATATCTACACCACGATCTGTATAAATATGGAAATATTTACACCGCTATCTGTATAAACATGGAAATATGTGCACCGCTATCTCTATAAACATGGAAATACCTACAAAGCCATCTGTATAAACATACAAATACCTACACAGTCATGTGTAGGAACATGGAAATATCTACACTGCCATCTGCATAAACATGGAAATATCTACACAGCCCTCTGTATAAATATGGATATATCTGCATAGGCATCTGTATAAACATGGAAATATCTGCACCGCTATCTGTATAAACATGGAAATACCTACACTGCTGTCTCTATAAACATGGAAATATGTACACCGCTATGTGTATAGACATGGAAATATCTCCACTGCTGTCTGTATAAACATGGAAATATCTACACAGCGATCTGTATAAACATGGAAATATCTACACCATCTGTATAAATATGAAATATCTAAACCGCTATCTCTATAAAAATGGAAATATCTACACTGCTATCTGTATAAACATGGAAATATCCTCATTGGTATCTCTATGAACATGGATATATCTACACCGCTATCTCTATAAACTTGGAAATATCTACACCGCCATCTCTATAAACATGGAAATATCTACACCGCCATCTTTATAACTATGGAAATATCTACAGCGCTATCTGTTTAAACATGGAAATATCTACACCGCTATCTGTTTAAACATGGAAATATCTACACCGATATCTGTAAAAACATGGAAATATCTACACCGCTATCTGTATACACATGGAAATATCTACACCGCGATCTCTATAAACATGGAAATATCTACACCGTGATGTGTATAAACATGGAAGTATCTACACCGCTATCTGTATAAACATGGAAATGTCTACACAGCTATCTCTATAAACATGGAAATATCTACACCGCCATCTGTAGAAACATGGAAATACCTACAAAGTCATCTGTATAAAAATGGAAATATCTACAAAGCCATCTGTATAAACATGGAAATATCTACAGAGCCATCTGTATATACATGGAAATATCTACACCGCTATCTGTATAAACATGGAAATAACTACACCGTTATTTATATAGAAAAGGAAATACCTACACCGTGATCTGTATAAACATGGAAATATTTACAACGATATCTGTATAAACATGGAAATTTCTACACCGTTATCTGTATGAATATGGAAATATCTACACCGCTATCTCTATAAACATGGAAATATCTACACCGCCATCTGTATAAAGATGGAAATACCTATACAGTCATCTGTGTAAACATGGAAATATATACACCACCATCTGTATAAACATGGAAATATCTACAATGCCATCTGTATACACATGGAAATACTTACACGGCAATCTGTGTATCGATGGAAACATCAACACCGCCATCTGTACAAACTTGGAAATATCTACACTGCTATCTCTATAAACATGGAAATACCTACACCGCGATCTGTATAAACATGGAAATATCTACACCGCTATCTGTATAAAGATGGAAATATCTACACAGCTATCTGTATAAACACGGAAATATCTACACCTCCATCTGTATAAACATGGAAATAACTTCAAAGTCATCTGTATAAACATGGAAATATCTACACCGCCATCTGTATAAACATGGAAATATTTACACAGCCATGTGTATATACATAGAAATATCTACACCGCTATCTATATAAACATGGAAATAACTACACCGCTATTTGTATAAACATGGAAATATCTCCACTGCTATATCTATAAACATCGATATGTCTACACCGCCATCTGTATAAACGTGGAAATACTTACAAAGTTATCCATATAAACATGGAAATATCTACACCGACATCTTTATAAACATGGAAATATCTACACAGCCATGTGTACATACGTGGAAATACCTACACCGCTCTCTATATAAACATGGAAATAACTACACCGCTATCTGCATATACATGGAAATATCTACACCGCCATCTACATATCCATAGAAATATCTGCACCGCCGTCTTTATAAACATGGAAATACTTACAAAGTTATCTGTATAAACATGGAAATATCTACACCACCATCTGTATAAACATGGAAATATCTACAGAGCCATGTGTATATACATGGAAATACCTACACCGATGTCTCTATAAACATGGAAATATGTACACCACTATGTGTATAAACATGAAAATATCTCCACAGCTCTCTGAATAAATATGGAAATATCTCCACTGTTATCTGTATAAAGATGGAAATATCTACACTGCTATCTCTATAAACATGGAAATATCTACACTGCGGTCTGTATAAACATGGAAATATCTACACTGGTATCTGTATAAACATGGAAATATCTACACGATGATCTGTATAAACATGGAAATATATACACCGCTATCTGTATAAACATGGAAATATCTGCACCGCTATCTCTATAAACATGGAAATATCTACAAAGACATCTGTATAAACATGGAAATATCTACATAGTCATGTGTAGGAACATTTAAACATCTACACTGCCATCTGTATAAACATAGAAATATCTACACAGCCCTCTGTATAAATATGGAAATTTCTGCATAGGCATCTGTGTAAACATGGAAATATCTGCACCGCTATCTGTATAAACATGGAAATACCTACACCGCTGTCTCTATAAACATGGAAATATGTACACCGCTATGTGTATAAACATGGAAATATCTCCACTGCTCTCTGTATAAACATGGAAATATCTCCACCGTTATCAGTATAAACATGGAAATATCTACAGCGCCATCTCTATAAACATTGAAATATCTACACTGCCATCTGTAAAAACATGGAAATATATACAGAGTCATCTGAATAAACATGGAAATATCTACACCACCATCTGTATAAAGATGGAAATACCTACAATATCATCTGTATACACATGGAAATATCTACTCAGACATCTGTATAAATATGGAAATATCTACACGGCCATCTGTATAAATATGGAAATGTCTACACAGCCATCTGTAGAAAGATGGAAATATCCACACCGCTTTCTCTATAAATATGGAAATGTCTACACCGCCATCTCTATAAACATGAAAATATCTACACTGCCAACTCAATAAAGATGGAAGTATCTAATCCGCCATGTGTATAAACACGGAAATATCTACACCACCATCTGTGTAAACATGGAAATATCTACACCGCTATCTGTATAAACATGGAAATATCTACACCGCCATCTGTGTATAGATGGAAATACCAACACCGCCATCTGTACAAACATGGAAATATCTACAACGCTATCTCTATAAACATGGAAATATCTGCACTGCCATCTGTAAAAACATGGAAATACATATACAGGCATCTGTATAAACATGTAAATATCTACACTGCTATCTCTATAACCATGGGAATATCTACACCGCCATCTCTATAAACATGAAAATATCTACACTGCCATCTCCATAAACATGGAACTAACTACTCCGCCATCTGTATAAACATGGAAATATCTACACCGCCATCTGTGTGAATAAGGGAATATCTACCATACCATCTATATAAAGATATAAATATCTGCAACGCGAGCTGTATATACATGGAAATATCTACATGGCTATCTGTATAAACGTGGAAATACCAACACCGTTATCGGTACAAACATGGAAATATCCACAACGCCATCTATAGAAACATGGAAATATCTACACCGCTATGTCTATAAACATAGAAATACCTACACGGCTATCTCTATAAACATGGAAATATCTACACCGCTATCTGTATAAACATGGAAATATCTACACTGCTATCTCTATAAACATGGTAATATCTACACAACCATCTATATAAACATGGAAATATCTACACCGCAATCTGTATAAACATGGAAATATCTACAATGCCATCTGTACAAAGATGGAAATATCTACACCGCTATCTGTATAAACAAGCAAATAACTACACCGTGATCTGTATTAACTTGGAAATATCTACACCGCCATCTCTATAAACATGGAAATATATACACCCCTCTCTTTAGAAACATGGAAATATCCACACCGCTATCTCTTTAAACATGGAAAAATCAACACCGCTATCTCTATGAACATGGAAACATCTACACCGCCATCTCTATAAGCATGGAAATATCTAAACCACGATCAGTATAAACATGGAAATATCTACACCGCTATCTGTATAAACATGGAAATATCTCCACTGCTATCTCTATAAACACCGAAATATCTTCACCGCCATCTGTATAAACATGGAAATACTTACAAAGTTATCTGTATAAACATGGAAATATCTACACCGCCATCTGTATAAACATGGAAATATCTACACAGCCATCTGTATATACATGGAAATATCTACACCGCTATCTATATAAACATGGAAATAACTACAACGCTTTCTGCTTAAACATGGAAATATCTACACCGCCATCTACATATCCATGGAAATATATGCACAGCCATCTGTATAAACATGGAAATATCTACAGAGTCATCTGTGTATAGATGGAAATATCAACACCGCCATCTGAACAAACATGGAAATATCTGCACCGCTATCTGTATAAACATGTAAATACCTACACCGCGGTCTGTATAAACATGGAAATATCTACAACACTATCTGTATAAAAATTGAAATATCTACACCGCTATCTCTATAAATATGGAAATATCTACACCATGATCTGTATAAACATGGAAATATTTACACTGCTATCTGTATAAACATGGAAATTTCTACACCGTTATCTGTATAAATATGGAAATGTCTACACCGCTATCTCTATCAACATGGAAATATCTACACCGCCATCTGTATAAACATGGAAATACCTATACTGTCATCTGTGTAAACATCGAAATATCTACACCACCATCTGTAAAAACATGGAAATATCTACAATGCCATCTGTATACACATGGAAATATTTACACGGCATTCTGTGTATAGATGGAAACATCAACACCGCCATCTGTACAAACATGAAAATATCTAAATTGCTATCTCTATAAACATGGAATTATCTACACTGCGGTCTGTATAAACATGGAAATATCTACACCGGTATCTGTATCAACATGGAAATATCTACACCACGATCTGTATAAACATGGAAATATATACACCGCTATCTGTATAAACATGGAAATATCTGCACCGCTATCTCTATAAATATGGAAATATCTACAAAACCATCTGTATAAAGACGGAAATTCTTACACAGTCATGTATAGGAATATGGAAATATCTACACTGCCATCTGTATAAACATAGAAATATTTACACAGCCCTCTGAATAAATATGGAACTATCTGCATAGGCATCTGTGTAAACATGGAAATATCTTCACCGCTATCTGTATAAACATGGAAATACCTACACCGCTGTCTCTATAAACATGGAAATATGTACACTGCTATGTGTATAAACATGGAAATATCTCCAATGCTGTCTGTATAAACATGGAAATATCTCCACCGTTGTCTGTTTAAACATGGAAATATCTACAGCGCCATCTCTATAAACTTTGAAATATCTACACTGTCATCTGTAAAAACATGGAAATATCTACACAGTCATCTGAATAAACATGGAAATATCTACACCACTATCTGTATAAACATGGAAATACCTACAATACCATCTGTATACACATGGAAATATCTACACAGACATCTGTATAAATATGGAAATATCTACACGGCCATCTGTATAAACATGGAAATATCTAAACTGCCATTTGTAGAAAGATGGAAATATGTACACCGCTATCTCTATAAATATGGAAATATCTACACCGCCATCTCTATAAACACGAAAATATCTACACTGCCATCTCCATAAAGATGGAAGTATCTACTTCGCCATGTGTATAAACACGGAAATATCTACACCACCTTCTGTGTAAACATGAAAATATCTACACTGCTATCTGTATAAAGATGGAAATATCTACACCGCCATCTGCATGTCCCTGGAAACATCTACGACGGCATCTGTATAAAGATGGTAATATCTACACGGCCATCTGTGTATAGATGGAAATATCAACACTGCCATCTGTACAAACATGGAAATATCTACATCGCTATCTTTATAAACATGGAAATATCTGCACTTCCATCTGTAAAAACATGGAAATACCTATACAGTCATGTGTATACACATGGAAATATCTACAGAGCCATGTGTATAAACATGTAAATATCTACACTGCTATCTCTATAAACCTGGAAATATCTACACTGCCATCTCCATAAACATGGAACTAACTACTTCGCCATCTGTATAAACATGGAAACATCTACACCGCCATCTGTGTGAATAAGGAAATATCTACAATGCCATCTGTATAAACATGGAAATATCTACTCAGCTATCTCTATAAACATGGAAATATCTACACCGCCATCTGTATAAACATGGAAATACCTACAAAGTCATCTGTATAAACATGGAAATATCTACACAGCCATCTGTATAAACATGGAAATATCTACACAGCCATCTGTATATACATGGAAATATCTACACCGCTTTCTGTATAAACATGGAAATATCTACAACGCTATTTGTATAAACAAGGAAATATCTACACCGTGATCTGTATTAACATGGAAATATCTACACCGCCATCTCTATAAACATGGAAATATCTACACCCTTATCTGTATAAACATGGAAATATCCACACCGCTATCTCTATAAACATGGAAAAATCAACACAGCTATCTCTATGAACATGGAAATATCTACATCGCCATCTCTATAAACATGGATATATCTACACCACGATCAGTATAAACATGGAAATATCTACACCGCTATCTGTATAAACATGGAAATATCTCCACTGCTATCTCTATAAACATCGAAATATCTACACCGCGATCTGTATAAACATGGAAATACTTACAAAGTTATCTGTATAAACATGGAAATATCTACACCGCCTTCTGTATAAACCTGGAAATATCTCCACAGCCATGTGTACATACATGGAAATATCAACAGCGCTATCTATGTAAACATGGAAATAACTAGACTGCTATCTGTATAAACATGGAAATATCTACACCGCCATCTACATATCCATGGAAATATTTGCGCCGCCGTCTGTATAAACATGGAAATATCTACACGGTCATCTGTGTATAGATGGTAATATCAACACCGCCATCTGTACAAACATGGAAATATCTGCACCGCTGTCTGTATAAACATGGAAATATCTACACCGTTATCTGTATAAACATGGAAATAACTACACCGCTATCTCTATAAACATGGAAATATTTACACCGTGATCTGTAGAAACATGGAAATATTTACACCGCTATCTTTATAAACATGGAAACTTCTACATCATTATCTGTATAAATATGGAAATATCTCCACCGCTATCTCTATAAACTTGGAAATATCTGCACTGCCATCTGTATAAACATGGAAATAACTATACAGTCATCTGTGTAAACATGGAAATATCTACACCACCATGTGTATAAACATGGAAATATCTACAATGACATCTGTATACACATGGAAATACCTACACGGCAATCTGTGTATAGATGGAAACATCAACACCGCCATCTGTAAAAACATGGAAATATCTACACTGCTATCTCTATAATCATGGAAATATCTACACGGCGGTCGGTATAAACATGGAAATATCTACACCGGTATCTGTATAAACATGGAAATATCTACACTACGTTCTGTATAAATATGGAAATATATACACTTCTATCTGTATAAACATGGAAATATCTGCACCGCTATCTCTATAAACATGGAAATATCTACAAAGCCATCTGTATAAACATGGAAATACCCACACAGTCATGTGTAGGAACATGGAAGCATCTACACTGCCATCTGTATAAACATAGAAATATCTACCCAGCCCTCTGTATAAATATGGAAATATCTGCATAGGCATGTGTATAAACATGGAAATATCTCCACCGTTATCTGTATAAACATGGAAATATCTACAGCGCCATCTCTATAAACATTGAACTATCTACACTGCCATCTGTAAAAACATGGACATATCTACACAGTCATCTGAATAAACATGGAAATATCTACACCACCATCTGTATAAACATGGAAATACCTACAATACCATCTGTATACACATGGAAATATCTACACAGACATCTGTATAAATATGGAAATATCTACACCGCCAGCTGTATAAACATGGAAATATCTACGCTGCCATCTGTAGAAAGATGGAAATATCTACACCACTATCTCTATAAATATGGAAATATCTACACCGCCATCTCTATAAACATGAAAATATCTACACTGCCATCTCCATAAAGATGGAAGTATCTACTCCGCCATGCGTATAAACACGGAAATAACTACACCACCATCTGTGTAATCATGGAAATATCTACACCACTATCTGTATAAACATGGTAATATCTACACCAACATCTATATAAACATGGAAATATCTACACCGCCATCTGTATAATCATGGAAATATCTACAATGCCATCTGTAGAAAGATGGAAATATCTACACCGCAATCTGTGTAAACATGGAAATATCTACACCGATATCTGTAAAAACATGGAAATATCTACACCGCCATCTGTATAAACATGGAAATACCTATACAGTCATCTGTGTAAACATGGAAATATCTACACCACCATCTGTATAAACATGGAAATTTCTACAATGCCATCTGTATACACATGGAAATACCTAAATGGCAATCTGTGTATAGATGGAAACATCAACACCGTCATCTGTACAAACATGGAAATATCTACACTGCTATCACTATAAACATGGAAATATCTACACTGCGGTCTGTATAAGCATCGAAATATCTACACCGGTATCTGTATAAACATGGAAATATCTACACCATGATCTGTATAAACATGGAAATATATAGACCGCTATCTGTATAAACATGGAAATATCTGCACCGCTATCTCTATAAACATGGAAATATCTACAAAGACATCTGTATAAACTTGGAAATAACTACACAGTCATGTGTAGGAACATTTAAATATCTACACTGCCATCTGTATAAACATAGAAATATGTACACAGCCCTCTGTATAAATATGGAAATATCTGCATAGGCATCTGTGTAAACATGGAAATATCTGCACCGCTATCTGTATAAACATGGAAGTAACTACACCGCTGTCTCTATAAACATGGAAATATGTACAGCGCTATATTTATAAACATGGAAATATCTCCACTGCTCTCTGTATAAACATGGAAATATCTCCACCGTTATCTGTATAAACATGGAAATATCTACAGCGCCATCTCTATAAACATTGAAATATCTACACTGCCATCTGTAAATACATGGAAATATCTACACTGTCATCTGAATAAACATGGAAATATCTACACCACCATCTGTATAAACATGGAAATACCTACAATACCATCTGTATACACATGGAAATATCTACAGAGACATCTGTATAAATATGGAAATATCTACACCGCCAGCTGTATAAACATGGAAATATCTACACTGCCATCTGTAGAAAGATGGAAATATCTACACCGCTATCTCTATAAACATGGAAATATCTACAAAGTCACCTGTATAAACATGGCAATATTTACACCGCTATCTGTATAAACATGGAAATATCTACACAGCCATCTGTATAAACATGGAAATATCTACACAGCCGTCTGTATATACGTGGAAATATCTACACCGCTGTCTGTATAAACATGGAAATAAATACACCACTATTTGTATAAACAAGGAAATATATACACCACCATCTGTTTAAACATGGAAATATCTACACAGACATCTGTTTATACATGGAAATATCTACATCGCTATCTATATAAACATGGAAATAACTACACCGCTATCTGTATAAACAAGGAAATATATACACCGCCATCTACATATCCATGGAAATATCTGCGCCGCCATCTGTATACACATGGAAATATCTACACGGTCATCTGTGTATAGATGGAAATATCAACACCGCCATCTGTACAAACCTGGAAATATCTGCACAGCTATCTGTATAAACATGGAAATATCTACACCGTGGTCTGTATAAACAGGGAAATATCTAAACCGCTATCTGTATAAACATGGAAATATCTACCCCGCTATCTCTATAAACATGGAAATAACTACACCGTGATCTGTATAAACGTGGAAATATTTACACCGCTATCTGTATAAACATGGAAAAATCTACACCGTTATCTGTATAAATATGGAAATATCTACAGCGCTATCTCTATAAACATGGAAATATCTACACCGCTGTATATAAACATGGAAATATCTACACCGCCATCTGTATAAACATGGAAATATCTACACTGCTATCTCTATAAACATGGACATATCTACAATGCCATCTGTAAAAACATGGAAATACATATACAGTCATCTGTATAAACATGGAAATATCTACACCACCATCTGTATATACATGGAAATATCTACAATGCCATCTGTATAAACATGGAAATACCTACACGGCAATCTGTGTATAGATGGAAACGTCAACACTGCCATCTGTACAAACATGGAAATATCTACACCGCTATCTCTATATACAGGGAAATATCTACACTGCGGTCTGTATAAACATGGAAATATCTACACCGGTATCTGTATAAACATGGAAATATCTGCACCGCTATCTCTATAAACATGGAAATATCTACAAAGCCATCTGTATAAAAATGGAAATACCTACACAGTCATGTGTAGGAACATGGAAATATCTACACTGCCATCTGTATAAACATGGAAATATCTACACAGCCCTCTGTATAAATATGGAAATATCTGCATAGGCATCTGTATAAACATGGAAATATCTGCACTGCTATCTGTATAAACATGGAAATACCTACACCGCTGTCTCTATAAACATGGATATATTTACACCACTATGTGTATAAACATGGAAATATCTCCACTGCTGTCTGTATAAACATGGAAATATCTACACCTCGATCTGTATAAACATGGAAATAACTACACCGCTATTTTTATAAACAAGGAAATATCTACACCGCCATCTGTTTAAACATGGAAATATATTCACAGACATCTGTTTATACATGGAAATATCTACACCGCTATCTGTATAAACATGCTAATAACTACACCGCTATCTGTATAAATGTGGAAATATTTGCACCGCTATCCCTATAAACATGGTAATATCAACACCACAATCTGTATAAACATGGAAATATCTACACCGTGATCTGTATAAACATGGAAATATCTACACCGCCATCTCTATAAACATGGAAATATCTACACCGCAATCAGTATAAACGTGGAAATATCTACACCGCTATCTCTATAAACATGGAAATATCTCCACTGCTATCTCTATAAACATCGAAATATCTACACCGCCATCTGTATAAACATGGAAATACTTACAAAGTTATCGGTATAAACATGGAAATATCTACACGGCCATCTGTATAAACATGGAAATAAATACACAGCCATGTGTATATACATGGAAATGTCTACACCGCTATCAATATAAACATGGAAATAACTACACCGCTATCTGTATAAACATGGAAATATCTACACCGCCATATACATATCCATGGAAATATCTGCGCCGCCATCTGTATAAACATGGAAATATTTACACCGCAGTCTGTATAAACATGGAAATATCTACACCGCTATCTCTATAAACATGGAAATATCTACACCGTGATCTGTATAAACATGGAAATATTTACACTGCTATCTGTATAAACATGGAAATATCTACACCGTTATCTGTATAAATATGGAAATATCTACACCGCTATCTCTATACACATGGAAATATGTACACCGCCATCTGTATAAACATGGAAATATCTACACTGCTATCTCTATAAACATGGAAATATCTGCAATGCCATCAGTAAAAACATGGAAATACCTATACAGTCATCTGTATAAACATGGAAATATCTACACCGCCTTCTACATATCCATGGAAATATCTGTGCCGCCGTCTGTATAAACTTGGAAATATCTACACGGTCATCTGTGTATAGATGGAAATATCAACACCGCCATCTGTACAAACATGGAAATATCTGCACAGCTATCTGTATAAACATGGAAATATCTACACCGCGGTCTGTATAAACAGGGAAATATCTAAACTGCTATCTGTATAAACATGGAAATATCTACACCGCTATCTCTATAAACATGGAAATAACTACACTGTGATCTGTATAAACATGGAAATATTTACACCGCTATCTGTATAAACATGGAAATATCTACACCGTTATCTGTATAAATATGGAAATATCTACACCGCTATCTCTATAAACATGGAAATATCTCCACTGCTGTCTCTATAAACATCGAAATATCTACACCGCCATCTGTATAAACATGGAAATACTTACAAAGTTATCGGTATAAACATGGAAATATCTACACGGCCATCTGTATAAACATGGAAATAAATACACAGCCATGTGTATATACATGGAAATGTCTACACCACTATCAATATAAACATGGAAATAACTACACCGCTATCTGTATAAACATGGAAATATCTACACTGCTATCTCTATAAACATGGAAATATCTGCAATGCCATCAGTAAAAACATGGAAATACCTATACAGTCATCTGTATAAACATGGAAATATCTACACCACCATCTGTATAAACATGGAAATATCTACAATGCCATCTGTATACACATGGAAATACCTACACAGCAATCTGTGTATAGATGGAAACATCAACACCGCCATCTGTACAAACATGGAAATCTCTACACTGCTATCTGTATAAACATGGAAATATCTACACTGCGGTCTGTATAAACATGGAAATTTCTACACCGGTATCTGTATAAACATGGAAATATCTGCACCACGATCTGTATAAACATGGTAATATTTACACCGCTATCTGTATAAACATGGAAATATCTACAAATTCATCTGTATAAACATGGCAATATTTACACCGCTATCTCTATAAGCATGGAAATATCTACACAGCCGTCTGTATAAACAGGGAAATATCTACACAGCCGTCTGTATATACATTGAAATATCTACACCGGTATCTGTATAAACATGGAAATAAATACACCGCTATTTGTATAAACAAGGAAATATATACACCACCGTCTGTTTAAACATGGAAATATCTACACAGACATCTGCTTATACATGGAAATATCTACATCGCTATCTATATAAACATGGAAATAACTACACCGCTATCTGTATAAACATGGAAATATCTACACCGCCATCTACATATCCATGGAAATATCTGCGCCGTCGTCTGTATAAACTTGGAAATATCTACACGGTCATCTGTGTATAGATGGAAATATCAACACCGCCATCAGTACAAACATGGAAATATCTGCACAGCTATCTGTATAAACATGGAAATATCTACACTGCGGTCTGTATAAACAGGGAAATATCTAAACTGCTATCTGTATAAACATGGAAATATCTACACCGCTATCTCTATAAACATGGAAATAACTACACCGTGATCTGTATAAACATGGAAATATTTACACCGCTATCTGTATAAACATGGAAATATCTACACCGTTATCTGTATAAATATGGAAATATCTACACCGCTATCTCTATAAACATGGAAATATCTACACCGCTCTCTATAAACATGGAAATATCTACACCGCCATCTGTATAAACATGGAAATATCTACACTGCTATCTCTATAAACATGGAAATATCTACAATGCCATCTGTAAAAACATGGAAATACATATACAGTCATCTGTATAAACATGGAAATATCTACACCACCATCTGTATAAACATGGAAATATCTACAATGCCAAATGTATAAACATGGAAATACCTACACGGCAATCTGTGTATAGATGGAAACATCAACACTGCCATCTGTACAAACATGGAAATATCTACACTGCGGTCTGTATAAACATGGAAATATCTACACCGGTATCTGTATAAACATGGAAATATCTGCACCGCTATCTCTATAAACATGGAAATATCTACAAATCCATCTGTATAAAAATGGAAATACCTACACAGTCATGTGTAGGAACACGGAAATATCTACACTGCCATCTGTATAAACATGGAAATATCTACACAGCCCTCTGTATAAATATGGAAATATCTGCATAGGCATCTGTATAAACATGGAAATAACTGCACTGCTATCTGTATAAACATGGAAATACCTACACCGCTGTCTCTATAAACATGGATATATGTACACCGCTATGTGTATAAACATGGAAATATCTCCACTGCTGTCTGTATAAACATGGAAATATCTACACCTCGATCTGTATAAACATGGAAATATCTACACCGCTATCTGTATAAACATGGAAATAACTACACCGCTATTTGTATAAACAAGGAAATATCTACACCGCCATCTGTTTAAACATGGAAATATATTCACAGACATCTGTTTATACATGGAAATATCTACACCACTATCTGTATAAACATGCTAATAACTACACCGCAATCTGTATAAATGTGGAAATATTTGCACCGCTATCCCTATAAACATGGTAATATCAACACCGCGATCTGTATAAACATGGAAATATCTACACCGTGATCTGTATAAACATGGAAATATCTACACCGCCATCTCTATAAACATGGAAATATCTACACCCCTATCTGTATAAACATGGAAATATCCACACCGCTATCTCTATAAACATGGAATAATCAACACCGCAATCTCTATGAAAATGGAAATATCTACACCGCCATCTCTATAAACATGGAAATATCTACACCGCAATCAGTATAAACGTGGAAATATCTACACCGCTATCTCTATAAACATGGAAATATCTCCACTGCTCTCTCTATAAACATCAAAATATCTACACCGCCATCTGTAAAAACATGGAAATACTTACAAAGTTATCGGTATAAACATGGAAATATCTACACGGCCATCTGTATAAACATGGAAACAAATACACAGCCATGTGTATATACACGGAAATGTCTACACCGCTATCAATATAAACATGGAAATAACTACACCGCTATCTGTATAAACATGGAAATATCTACACCGCCATCTACATATCCATGGAAATATCTGCGCCGGCATCTGTATAAACATGGAAATATTTACACCGCAGTCTGTATAAACATGGAAATATCTAAACCGCTATCTGTATAAACATTGAAATATCTACACCGCTATCTCTATAAACATGGAAATATCTACACCGTGATCTGTATAAACATGGAAATATTTACACTGCTATCTTTATAAACATGGAAATATCTACACCGTTATCTGTATAAATATGGAAATATCTACACCGCTATCTCTATAAACATGGAAATATGTACACTGCCATCTGTATAAACATGGAAATATCTACACTGCTATCTCTATAAACATGGAAATATCTGCAATGCCATCAGTAAAAACATGGAAATACCTATACAGTCATCTGTATAAACATGGAAATATCTACACCACCATCTGTACAAACATGGAAATATCTACAATGCCATCTGTATACACATGGAAATACCTACACGGCAATCTGTGTATAGATGGAAACATCAACACCGCCATCTGTACAAACATGGAAATCTCTACACCGCTATCTGTATAAACATGGAAATATCTACACCGCTATCTCTATAAACATGGAAATATCTACAAAGTCATCTGTATAAACATGGCAATATTTACACCACTATCTGTATAAGCATGGAAGTATCTACACAGCCATCTGTATAAACAGGGAAATATCTACACAGCCGTCTGTATATACATGGAAATATCTACACCGCTATCTGTATAAACATGGAAATACACCGCTATGTGTATAAACAGGGAAATATATACACCACCATCTGTTTAAACATGGAAATATCTACACAGACATCTGTTTATACATGGAAACATCTACACCGCTATCTATATAAACATGGAAATAACTACACCGCTATCTGTATAAACATGGAAATATCTACACCGCCATCTACATATCCATGGAAATATCTGTGCCGCCGTCTGTATAGACTTGGAAATATCTACACTGTCATCTGTGTATAGATGGAAATGTCAACACCGCCATCTGTACAAACATGGAAATATCTGCACAGCTATCTGTAAAAACATGGAAATATCTACACTGCGGTCTGTATAAACAGGGAAATATCTAAACTGCTATCTGTATAAACATGGAAATATCTACACCGCTATCTCTATAAACATGGAAATAACTACACCGTGATCTGTATAAACATGGAAATATTTACACCGCTATCTGTATAAACATGGAAATATCTACACCGTTATCTGTATAAATATGGAAATATCTACACCGCTATCTCTATAAACATGGAAATATCTCCACTGCTATCTCTATAAACATCGAAATATCTACACCGCCATCTGTATAAACATGGGAATACTTACAAAGTTATCGGTATAAACATGGAAATATCTACACGGCCATCTGTATAAACATGGAAATAAATCCACAGCCATGTGTATATACATGGAAATGTCTACACCGCTATCAATATAAACATGGAAATATCTACACCGCTATCTGTATAAACATGGAAATATCTACACCGCCATCTACATATCCATGGAAATAACTGCGCCGCCATCTTTATAAACATGGAAATATTTAAACCGCAGTCTGTATAAACATGGAAATATCTAAACCGCTATCTGTATAAACATTGAAATATCTACACCGCTATCTCTATAAACATGGAAATATCTACACTGTGATCTGTATAAACATGGAAATATTTACACTGCTATCTGTATAAACATGGAAATATCTACACCGTTATCTGTATAAATATGGAAATATCTACACCGCTATCTCTATAAACATGGAAATATGTACACCGCCATCTGTATAAACATGGAAATATCTACACTGCTATCTCTATAAACATGGAAATATCTGCAATGCCATCAGTAAAAACATGGAAATACCTATACAGTCATCTGTATAAACATGGAAATATCTACACCACCATCTGTATAAACATGGAAATATCTACAATGCCATCTGTATACACATGGAAATACCTACACGGCAATCTGTGTATAGATGGAAACATCAACACCGCCATCTGTACAAACATGGAAATCTCTACACCGCTATCTGTATAAACATGGAAATATCTACACTGCGGTCTGTATAAACATGGAAATTTCTACACCGGTATCTGTATAAACATGGAAATATCTACACCACGATCTGTATAAACATGGAAATATTTACACCGCTATCTGTATAAACATGGAAATATCTACAAATTCATCTGTATAAACATGGCAATATTTACACCGCTATCTATATAAGCATGGAAATATCTACACAGCCGTCTGTATAAACAGGGAAATATCTACACAGCCGTCTGTATATACATGGAAATATCTACACCGGTATCTGTATAAACATGGAAATAAATACACCGCTATTTGTATAAACAAGGAAATATATACACCACCATCTGTTTAAACATGGAAATATCTACACAGACATCTGCTTATACATGGAAATATCTACATCGCTATCTATATAAACATGGAAATAACTACACCGCTATCTGTATAAACATGGAAATATCTACACCGCCATCTACATATCCATGGAAATATCTGCGCCGTCGTCTGTATAAACTTGGAAATATCTACACGGTCATCTGTGTATAGATGGAAATATCAACACCGCCATCTGTACAAACATGGAAATATCTGCACAGCTATCTGTATAAACATGGAAATATCTACACTGCGGTCTGTATAAACAGAGAAATATCTAAACTGCTATCTGTATAAACATGGAAATATCTACACCGCTATCTCTATAAACATGGAAATAACTACACCGTGATCTGTATAAACATGGAAATATTTACACCGCTATCTGTATAAACATGGAAATATCTACACCGTTATCTGTATAAATATGGAAATATCTACACCGCTATCTCTATAAACATGGAAATATCTACACCGCTCTCTATAAACATGGAAATATCTACACCGCCATCTGTATAAACATGGAAATATCTACACTGCTATCTCTATAAACATGGAAATATCTACAATGCCATCTGTAAAAACATGGAAATACATATACAGTCATCTGTATAAACATGGAAATATCTACACCACCATCTGTATAAACATGGAAATATCTACAATGCCAAATGTATAAACATGGAAATACCTACACGGCAATCTGTGTATAGATGGAAACATCAACACTGCCATCTGTACAAACATGGAAATATCTACACTGCGGTCTGTATAAACATGGAAATATCTACACCGGTATCTGTATAAACATGGAAATATCTGCACCGCTATCTCTATAAACATGGAAATATCTACAAATCCATCTGTATAAAAATGGAAATACCTACACAGTCATGTGTAGGAACACGGAAATATCTACACTGCCATCTGTATAAACATGGAAATATCTACACAGCCCTCTGTATAAATATGGAAATATCTGCATAGGCATCTGTATAAACATGGAAATAACTGCACTGCTATCTGTATAAACATGGAAATACCTACACCGCTGTCTCTATAAACATGGATATATGTACACCGCTATGTGTATAAACATGTTAATATCTCCACTGCTGTCTGTATAAACATGGAAATATCTACACCTCGATCTGTATAAACATGGAAATATCTACACCGCTATCTGTATAAACATGGAAATAACTACACCGCTATTTGTATAAACAAGGAAATATCTACACCGCCATCTGTTTAAACATGGAAATATATTCACAGACATCTGTTTATACATGGAAATATCTACACCACTATCTGTATAAACATGCTAATAACTACACCGCTATCTGTATAAATGTGGAAATATTTGCACCGCTATCCCTATAAACATGGTAATATCAACACCGCGATCTGTATAAACATGGAAATATCTACACCGTGATCTGTATAAACATGGAAATATCTACACCGCCATCTCTATAAACATGGAAATATCTACACCCCTATCTGTATAAACATGGAAATATCCACACCGCTATCTCTATAAACATGGAATAATGAACACCGCAATCTCTATGAAAATGGAAATATCTACACCGCCATCTCTATAAACATGGAAATATCTACACCGCAATCAGTATAAACGTGGAAATATCTACACCGCTATCTCTATAAACATGGAAATATCTACACCGTTATCTGTATAAATATGGAAATATCTACACCGCTATCTCTATAAACATGGAAATATGTACACTGCCATCTGTATAAACATGGAAATATCTACACTGCTATCTCTATAAACATGGAAATATCTGCAATGCCATCAGTAAAAACATGGAAATACCTATACAGTCATCTGTATAAACATGGAAATATCTACACCACCATCTGTACAAACATGGAAATATCTACAATGCCATCTGTATACACATGGAAATACCTACACGGCAATCTGTGTATAGATGGAAACATCAACACCGCCATCTGTACAAACATGGAAATCTCTACACCGCTATCTGTATAAACATGGAAATATCTACACCGCTATCTCTATAAACATGGAAATATCTACAAAGTCATCTGTATAAACATGGCAATATTTACACCGCTATCTGTATAAGCATGGAAGTATCTACACAGCCATCTGTATAAACAGGGAAATATCTACACAGCCGTCTGTATATACATGGAAATATCTACACCGCTATCTGTATAAACATGGAAATACACCGCTATTTGTATAAACAGGGAAATATATACACCACCATCTGTTTAAACATGGAAATATCTACACAGACATCTGTTTATACATGGAAACATCTACACCGCTATCTATATAAACATGGAAATAACTACACCGCTATCTGTATAAACATGGAAATATCTACACCGCCATCTACATATCCATGGAAATATCGGTGCCGCCGTCTGTATAGACTTGGAAATATCTACACTGTCATCTGTGTATAGATGGAAATGTCAACACCGCCATCTGTACAAACATGGAAATATCTGCACAGCTATCTGTATAAACATGGAAATATCTACACTGCGGTCTGTATAAACAGGGAAATATCTAAACTGCTATCTGTATAAACATGGAAATATCTACACCGCTATCTCTATAAACATGGAAATAACTACACCGTGATCTGTATAAACATGGAAATATCTACACCGCTATCTGTATAAACATGGAAATATCTACACCGTTATCTCTATAAATATGGAAATATCTACACCGCTATCTCTATAAACATGGAAATATCTCCACTGCTATCTCTATAAACATCGAAATATCTACACCGCCATCTGTATAAACATGGAAATACTTACAAAGTTATCGGTATAAACATGGAAATATCTACACGGCCATCTGTATAAACATGGAAATAAATCCACAGCCATGTGTATATACATGGAAATGTCTACACCGCTATCAATATAAACATGGAAATATCTACACCGCTATCTGTATAAACATGGAAATATCTACACCGCCATCTACATATCCATGGAAATAACTGCGCCGCCATCTTTATAAACATGGAAATATTTAAACCGCAGTCTGTATAAACATGGAAATATCTAAACCGCTATCTGTATAAACATTGAAATATCTACACCGCTATCTCTATAAACATGGAAATATCTACACCGTGATCTGTATAAACATGGAAATATTTACATTGCTATCTGTATAAACATGGAAATATCTACACCGTTATCTGTGTAAATATGGAAATATCTACACCGCTATCTCTATAAACATGGAAATATGTAAACCGCCATCTGTATAAACATGGAAATATCTACACTGCTATCTCTATAAACATGGAAATATCTGCAATGCCATCAGTAAAAACATAGAAATACCTATACAGTCATCTGTATAAACATGGAAATATCTACACTGCGGTCTGTATAAACAGGGAAATATCTAAACTGCTATCTGTATAAACATGGAAATATCTACACCGCTATCTCTATAAACATGGAAATAACTACACCGTGATCTGTATAAACATGGAAATATTTACACAGCTATCTGTATAAACATGGAAATATCTACACCGTTATCTGTATAAATATGGAAATATCTACACCACTATCTCTATAAACATGAAATATCTACACCGCTCTCTATAAACATGGAAATATCTACACGGCCATCTGTATAAACATGGAAATATCTACACTGCTATCTCTATAAACATGGAAATATCTACAATGCCATCTGTAAAAACATGGAAATACCTATACAGTCATCTGTATAAACATGGAAATATCTACACAACCATCTGTAAAAACATGGAAATATCTACAATGCCACCTGTATACACATGGAAATACCTACACGGCAATCTGTGTATAGATGGAAACATCAACACCGCCATCTGTACAAACATGGAAATATCTACACCGCTATCTCTATAAACATGGAAATACCTACACTGCGGTGTGTATAAACATGGAAATATCTACACCGGTATCTGTATAAACATGGAAATATCTACACCACGATCTGTATAAACATGGAAATATTTACACCGCTATCTGTATAAACATGGAAATATCTGCACCGCTATCTCTATATACATGGAAATATCTATAAAGCCATCTGTATAAACATGGAAATACCTACACAGTCATGTGTAGGAACATGGAAATATCTACACTGCCATCTGTATAAACATGGAAATATCTACACAGCCCTCTGTATAAATATGGAAATATCTGCATAGGCATCTGTATAAACATGGAAATACCTGCACCGCTACCTATATAAACATGGAAATACCTACACCGCAGTCTCTATAAACATGGAAATATGTACACCGCTATGTGTATAAACATGGATATATCTCCACTGCTGTCTGTATAAACATGGAAATATCTACACCGCTATCTGTATAAACATGGAAATATCAACACAGCTATCTCTATAAACATGGAAATACCTAAACCGCCATCTGTATAAACATGGAAATACCAACACCGCTATCTGCATAAACATGGAAATATATACACCGCCATCTCTATAAACATGGAGATATCTTCCCTGCCATTTACATAAACAAGGAAATATCTACACCGCCATCTATATAATCATGGAAATCTCTACAGCGCCATCTGTATAAACATGCAAATGTCTACACTGCCATCTGTAGAGAGAAATATCTACACCGTGATCTGTATAAACATGGAAATATCAACAACGCTATCCAAATAAATATGGAAATATCTACACCACTATCTGCTTCAACATGGAAATATCTACACCACTATCACTATAAACTTGGAAATAACTACACCGCCATCTCTATAAACATGGAAATACATACACCGCCATCTCTATAAACATGGAAACATCTATACCACCATGTCTATAAACTTGGAAATATCTACACCGCCATCGGCACAACCATGGAAATATGTACCCCGCCGACTGCATAAACATGGAAAAATCCTCACCGACATCTGTATAAACATGGAAATATCTGCAACGCTATCTGTGTAAACATGGAAATATCTGCACTGCTATATGTGGAAACATGGAAATATCTACATCACTATCTGTATAAACATGGAAATATCTACACCGTTATCTCTATAAACATGGAATTATCTACACCGCTATCTCTATAAACATGGAAATATCTACACCGCTATCTGTATAAACATGGAAATATCTACACCGCTATCTCTATAAAGATGGAAATATCTACACTGCCGTCTGTATAAACATGCAAATATCTACACAGTCATCTGTATAAACATGGAAATATCTATACCACCATCTCTATAAACATGGAAATATCAAGACTGCCATCTCTATACACATGGAAATATCTACACAGACATCTGTATAAACATGGAAATATCTACACCGCTATCTCTATAAACACGGAAATATCTACACCGCTGTCTGTATAATCATGGAAATACCTACACCGCTATCTGTATAAACATGGGTATATCTACAACGCTATCTGTGTAAACATGGAAATATCTACAATGCTATCTGTGTAAACATGGAAATACCTAAACCGCCATCTGTATAAACATGGAAATACCTACAAAGTCATCTGTATAAACATGGAAATATCTGCACAGCCATCTGCATAAACATGGAAATATCTACACAGCCATCTGTATATACATGGAAATATCTACAACGCTATCTGTATAAACATGGAAATAACACCGCTATTTGCATAAACAAGGAAATATCTACACCGCCGTCTAAACATGGAAATATATACACAGACATCTGTTTATACATGGAAATATCTACACCGCTATCTGTATAAACATGCTAATAACTACTCCGCTATCTGTATAAAAGTGGAAATATTTGCACCGCTATCCCTATAAACATGGTAATATCAACACCACGATCTGTATAAACATGGAAATATCTGCACCATGATCTGTATAAACATGGAAATATCTACACCGCTATCTCTATAAACATGGAAATATCTACATAGCTATCTGTATAAACATGGAAATATCTACATCACTATCTGCATAAACATGGAAATATCTCCACCGCTATCTCTATAAATATGGATATATCTACACCGCTATCTGTATAAACATGGAAATATCTACACCGCTATCTGTATAATCATGGAAATAACTACACCGCTATCTGTATAAACATGGGTATATCTACAACGCTATCTGTGTAAACATGGAAATATCTACAATGCTATCTGTGTAAACATGGAAATATCTACACAGCTATCTGTGTAAACTGGGAAATATCTACACCACTATCTGTGTATAGATGGAAATACCTACACCGCAATCTGTGAAAAGATGAAAATATCTACACCGCTGTGTCTGTAAACACGGAAATATCAACACCACCAACTGCATAAACATGGAAATATCTACACAGCCATCTGTATAAACATGGAAATATCTACACAGCCATCTCTATAACATGGAAATATCCACAGTCATCAGTATTAACATGGAAATATCTACACTGCCATCTGTATAAACATGGAAATATCTACACAACCTTCTGTATAAATATGAAAATATCTGCATAGGCATCTGTATAAACATGGAAATATCTGCACCGCTGTCTATATAAACATGGAAATAACTACACCGCTGTCTCTATAAACATGGAAATATGTACACCGCTATGTGTATAAACATGGATATATCTCCACTGCTGTCTGTATAAACATGGAAATATCTACACCGCTATCTGTATAAACATGGAAATATCTACACAGCTATCTCTATAAACATGGAAATACCTAAACCGCCATCTGTATAAACATGGAAATACCTACAAAGTCATCTGTATAAACATGGAAATATCGACACAGCCATCTGTATAAACACGGAAATATCTACACAGCCATCTGTACATACATGGAAATATCTACACCGCTATCTGTATAAACATGGAAATAACTACACCGCTATTTGCATAAACAAGGAAATATCTCCACCGCCATCTGTTTAAACATGGAAACATATACACAGACATCTGTTTATACACGGAAATATCTACACCGCTATCTGTACAAACATGCTAATAACTACACCGCTATCTGTATAAATGTGGAAATATTTGCACCGCTATCCCTATAAACATGGTAATATCAACACCACGATCTGTATAAACATGGAAATATCTACACCATGATCTGTATAAACATGGAAATATCTACACCGTGATCTGTATAAACATGGAGGTATCTACACCGTGATCTGTATAAACGTGGAAATATCTACACCGCCATCTCTACAAACCTGGAAATATCTACACCGTGATCAGTATAAACATGGAAATATCTACACCGCGATCTGTATAAACATGGAAATACCAACACCGCTATCTGCAGAAACATGGAAATATATACACCGTCATCTATATAAACATGGAGATATCTTCCCCGCCATTTACATAAACAAGGAAATATCTACACCGCCATCTATATAATCATGGAAATCTCTACACCGCCATCTGTATAAACATGCAAATGTCTACACTGCCATCTGTAGAGAGAAATATCTACACCGTGATCTGTATAAACATGGAAATATCTACATCGCTATCTGAATAAACATGGAAATATCTACAACGCTATTTGTGTAAACGTGGAAATATGTACACCATGATCTGTATAAACATGGAAATATCTACACCGCTTTCTGTATAAATATGGAAATGTGTACACCGCTATCTGTATAAACATGGAAATACCTACACCGCTTTCTGTATAAACATGGAAATATCTACACCACTATCTCTATAAACATGGAAATATCTGCACCGCTATGTGTGTAAACATGGATATATCTCCACTGCTATCTGTATAAACATGGAAACATCTACACCGCTATCTGTAAAAACATGGAAATACATACACCGCTATCTGTTTAAACATGGAAATTTCTACACTGCCATCTGTATAAAGATGGAAATATCTATAACGCAAGCTGCATAAAGATAGAAATATCTACACCGCTATCTGTATAAACATGGAAATACCAACACAGCTATCTGTATAAACATGGAAATACCTACACCACTATCGGTATAAACATGGATATATCTACAACACTATCTCTATAAACAAGGAAATACCTACACCGCCATCTCTGTAGACATGGAAATATCTACACCGCTATGTGTGTAAACATGAATATATCTCCACTGCTATCTGTATAAACATTGAAATATCTACACCGCTATCTGTATAAACATGGAAATACATACACCGCTATCTGTTTAAACAAGGAAATTTCTTCACTGACATCTGTGTAAAGATGGAAATATCTATACCGCAAGCTGCATAAAGATAGAAATATCTACACCGCTATCTGTATAAACATGGAAATACCAACACAGCTATCTGTATAAACATGGAAATATCTACACCACTATCGGTATAAACATGGATATATCTACAACACTATCTCTATAAACATGGAAATACCTACACCGCCATCTCTGTCGACATGGAAATATCTACACCGCTATCTGCATAAACATGGTAATGTCTACACCGCTATCTGTATAAACATGGAAATATCTATACCGCTATCTGTATAAATATGGAAATATCTACACCGCTATCTGTATAAACATGGAAATGTCTACACCGCTATCTGTATAAAAATGGAAATATCTACACCTCTATCTCTATGAACATGGAAATATCTACACCGCTATCTCTATAAACATGGAAATATCTACACAGTCATCTGTATAAACATGGAAATATCTACACCACCATCTGTATAAACATGGAAATAACTACACTGCCATCTGTATAAACATGGAAATAACTAAACCGCTATCTGTATAAATATGGAAACATCTACACCACTATCCCTATAAACATGGAATTATCAACAACGCTATCCAAATAAATATGGAAATATCTACACCACTATCTGCTTCAACATGGAAATATCTACACCACTATCACTATAAACTTGGAAATAACTACACTGCCATCTCTATAAACATGGAAATACCTACACCGCCATATCTATAAACATGGAAACATCTATACCACCATGTCTATAAACTTGGAAATATCTACACAGCCATCGGCACAACCATGGAAATATCTACCCCGCCGACTGCATAAACATGGAAAAATCCTCACCGACATCTGTATAAACATGGAAATATCTGCAACGCTATCTGTGTAAACATGGAAATATCTGCACTGCTATATGTGGAAACATGGAAATATCTACATCACTATCTGTATAAACATGGAAATATCTACACCGTTATCTCTATAAACATGGAATTATCTACACTGCTATCTCTATAAACATGGAAATACCTACACCGCTATCTGTATAAACATGGAAGTATCTACACCGCTATCTCTATAAAGATGGAAATATCTACAATGCCATCTGTATAAACATGCAAATATCTACAGTCATCTGTGTAAACATGGAAATATCTATACCACCATCTCTATAAACATGGAAATATCAAGACTGCCATCTCTATACAAATGGAAATATCTACACAGCCATCTGTATAAACATGGAAATATCTACACCGCTATCTCTATAAACATGGAAATATCTACATGGCTATCTGTGTAAACATGGAAATATCTACATCACTATCTGCATAAACATGGAAATATCTCCACCGCTATCTCTATAAATATGGATATATCTACACCGCTATCTGTATAAACATGGAAATATCTACACCGCTATCTGTATAATCATGGAAATACCTACACCGCTATCTGTATAAACATGGGTATATCTACAACGCTATCGGTGTAAACATGGAAATATCTAAAATGCTATCTGTGTAAACATGGAAATATCAACGCAGCTATCTGTGTAAACTGGGAAATATCTACACCACTATCTGTGTAAAGATGGAAATACCTACACCGCAATCTGTGAAAAGATGAAAATATCTACACCGCTGTGTCTGTAAACACGCAAATATCAACACCACCATCTGCATAAACATGGAAATATCTACACTGCCATCTGTATAAACATGGAAATATCTACACAGCCATCTCTATAACATGGAAATATCTACACAGCCATCTGTATTAACATGGAAATATCTACACTGCCATCTGTATAAACATGGAAATATCTACACAGCCTTCTGTATAAATATGGAAATATATGTATAGGCATCTGTATAAACATGGAAATATCTGCACCGCTATCTATATAAACATGGAAATAACTACACCGCTGTCTCTATAAACATGGAAATATGTACACCGCTATGTGTATAAACATGGATATATCTCCCCTGCTGTCTGTATAAACATGGAAATATCTACACCGCTATCTGTATAAACATGGAAATATCTACACAGCCATCTGTATAAACATGGAAATATCTACACAGCCATCTGTATATACATGGAAATATCTACACCGCTATCTGTGTAAACATGGAAAGAACTACACCGCTATTTGCATAAACAAGGAAATATCTACACCGTCATCTGTTTAAACATGGAAATATATACACAGACATCTGTTTATACACGGAAATATCTACACCGCTATCTGTATAAACATGCTAATAACTACACCGCTATCTGTATAAATGTGGAAATATTTGCACCGCTATCCCTATAAACATGGTAATATCAACACCACGATCTGTATAAACATGGAAATATCTACACCATGATCTGTATAAACATGGAAATATCTACACCGTGATCTGTATAAACATAGAGATATCTACACCGTGATCTGTATAAACATGGAAATATCTACACCGCCATCTCTATAAACATGGAAATATCTACACCGTGATCAGTATAAACATGGAAATATCTACACCGCTATCTGTATAAACATGGAAATACCAACACCGCTATCTGCAGAAACATGGAAATATATACACCGCCATCTCTATAAACATGGAGATATCTTCGCCGCCATTCACATAAACAAGGAAATATCTACACCGCCATCTATATAATCATGGAAATCTCTACACCGCCATCTGTACAAACATGCAAATGTCTACACTGCCATCTGTAGAGAGAAATATCTACACCGCGATCTGTATAAACATGGAAATATCTACATCGCTATCTGAATAAACATGGAAATATCTACGCTATTTGTGTAAACGTGGAAATATGTACACCATGATCTGTATAAACATGGAAATATCTACACCGCTTTCTGTATAAATATGGAAATATGTACACCGCTATCTGTATAAACATGGAAATACCTACACCGCTTTCTGTATAAACATGGAAATATCTACACCACTATCTCTATAAACATGGAAATATCTGCACCGCTATGTGTGTAAACATGGATATATCTCCACTGCTATCTGTATAAACATGGAAATATCTAAACCGCTATCTGTATAAACATGGAAATATATACACCGCTATCTGTTTAAACATGGAAATTTCTACACTGCCATCTGTATAAAGATGGAAATATCTATACCGCAAGCTGCATAAAGATAGAAATATCTACACCGCTATCTGTATAAACATGGAAATACCAACACAGCTATCTGTATAAACATGGAAATACCTACACCACTATCGGTATAAACATGGATATATCTACAAAACTATCTCTATAAACATGGAAATACCTACACCGCCATCTCTGTAGACATGGAAATATCTACACCGCTATCTGCATAAACATGGTAATATCTACACCGCTATCTGTATAAACATGGAAATATCTATACCGCTATCTGTATAAATATGGAAATATCTACACCGCTATCTGTATAAACATGGAAATGTCTACACCGCTATCTGTATAAAGATGGAAATATCTACACCTCTATCTCTATAAACATGGAAATATCTACACCGCTATCTCTATAAACATGGAAATATCTACACAGTCATCTGTATAAACATGGAAATATCTACACCACCATCTGTATAAACATGGAAATAACTATACTGCCATCTGTATAAACATGGAAATAACTAAACCGCTATCTGTATAAATATGGAAACATCTACACTACTATCCCTATAAACATGGAATTATCAACAACGCTATCCAAATAAATATGGAAATATCTACACCGCTATCTGCTTCAACATGGAAATATCTACACCACTATCACTATAAAATTGGAAATAACTACACCGCCATCTCTATAAACATGGAAATACATACACCGCCATCTCTATAAACATGGAAACATCTATACCACCATGTCTATAAACTTGGAAATATCTACACCGCCATCGGCACAACCATGGAAATATCAACCCCGCCGACTGCATAAACATGGAAAAATCCTCACCGACATCTGTATAAACATGGAAATATCTGCAACGCTATCTGTGTAAACATGGAAATATCTGCACTGCTATATGTGGAAACATGGAAATATCTACATCACTATCTGTATAAACATGGAAATATCTACACCGTTATCTCTATAAACATGGAATTATCTACACCGCTATCTCTATAAACATGGAAATACCTACACCGCTACCTGTATAAACATGGAAGTATCCACACCGCTATCTGTATAATGATGGAAATATCAACAATGCCATCTGTATAAACATGAAAATATCTACACAGTCATCTGTGTAAACATGGAAATATCTATACCACCATCTCTATAAACATGGAAATATCAAGACTGCCATCTCTATACACATGGAAATATCTACACAGCCATCTGTATAAACATGGAAATATCTACACCGCTATCTCTATAAACATGGAAATATCTACATGGCTATCTGTGTAAACATGGAAATATCTACATCACTATCTGCATAAACATGGAAATATCTCCACCGCTATCTCTATAAATATGGATATATCTACACCGCTATCTGTATAAACATGGAAATATCTACACTGCTATCTGTATAATCATGGAAATACCTACACCGCTATCTGTATAAACATGGGTATATCTACAACGCTATCGGTGTAAACATGGAAATATCTAAAATGCTATCTGTGTAAACATGGAAATATCTACACAGCTATCAGTGTAAACTGGGAAATATCTACACCACTATCTGTGTAAAGATGGAAATACCTACACCGCAATCTGTGAAAAGATGAAAATATCTACACCGCTGTGTCTGTAAACACGCAAATATCAACACCACCATCTGCATAAACATGGAAATATCTACACTGCCATCTGTATAAACATGGAAATATCTACACAGCCATCTCTATAACATGGAAATATCTACACAGCCATCTGTATTAACATGGAAATATCTACACTGCCATCTGTATAAACATGGAAATATCTACAGAGCCTTCTGTATAAACATGGAAATATCTGCATAGGCATCTGTATAAACATGGAAATATCTGCACCGCTATCTATATAAACATGGAAATAACTACACCGCTGTCTCTATAAACATGGAAATATGTACACCGCTATGTGTATAAACATGGATATATCTCCAATGCTGTCTGTATAAACATGGAAATATCTACACCGCTATCTGTATAAACATGGAAATATCTACACAGCTATCTCTATAAACATGGAAATACCTACAAAGTCATCTGTATAAACATGTAAATATCTACACAGCCATATGTATAAACATGGAAATATCTACACAGCCATCTGTATATACATGGAAATATCTACACCGCTATCTGTGTAAACATGGAAATAACTACACCGCTATTTGCATAAACAAGGAAATATCTACACCGCCATCTGTTTAAACATGGAAATATATACACAGACATCTGTTTATACACGGAAATATCTACACCGCTATCTGTATAAACATGCTAATAACTACACCGCTATCTGTATAAATGTGGAAATATTTGCACCGCTATCCCTATAAACATGGTAATATCAACACCACGATCTGTATAAACACGGAAATATCTACACCATGATCTGTATAAACATGGAAATATCTACACCATGATCTGTATAAACATAGAGATATCTACACCGTGATCTGTATAAACATGGAAATATCTACACCGCCATCTCTATAAACATGGAAATATCTACACCGTGATCAGTATAAACATGGAAATATCTACACCGCTATCTGTATAAACATGGAAATACCAACACCGCTATCTGCAGAAACATGGAAATATATACACCGCCATCTCTATAAACATGGAGATATCTTCGCCGCCATTCACATAAACAAGGAAATATCTACACCGCCATCTATATAATCATGGAAATCTCTACACCGCCATCTGTACAAACATGCAAATGTCTACACTGCCATCTGTAGAGAGAAATATCTACACCGCGATCTGTATAAACATGGAAATATCTACATCGCTATCTGAATAAACATGGAAATATCTACGCTATTTGTGTAAACGTGGAAATATGTACACCATGATCTGTATAAACATGGAAATATCTACACCGCTTTCTGTATAAATATGGAAATATGTACACCGCTATCTGTATAAACATGGAAATACCTACACCGCTTTCTGTATAAACATGGAAATATCTACACCACTATCTCTATAAACATGGAAATATCTGCACCGCTATGTGTGTAAACATGGAAATATCTCCACTGCTATCTGTATAAACATGGAAATATCTAAACCGCTATCTGTATAAACATGGAAATATATACACCGCTATCTGTTTAAACATGGAAATTTCTACACTGCCATCTGTATAAAGATGGAAATATCTATACCGCAAGCTGCATAAAGATAGAAATATCTACACCGCTATCTGTATAAACATGGAAATACCAACACAGCTATCTGTATAAACATGGAAATACCTACACCACTATCGGTATAAACATGGATATATCTACAAAACTATCTCTATAAACATGGAAATACCTACACCGCCATCTCTGTAGACATGGAAATATCTACACCGCTATCTGCATAAACATGGTAATATCTACACCGCTATCTGTATAAACATGGAAATATCTATACCGCTATCTGTATAAATATGGAAATATCTACACCGCTATCTGTATAAACATGGAAATGTCTACACCGCTATCTGTATAAAGATGGAAATATCTACACCTCTATCTCTATAAACATGGAAATATCTACACCGCTATCTCTATAAACATGGAAATATCTACACAGTCATCTGTATAAACATGGAAATATCTACACCACCATCTGTATAAACATGGAAATAACTATACTGCCATCTGTATAAACATGGAAATAACTAAACCGCTATCTGTATAAATATGGAAACATCTACACTACTATCCCTATAAACATGGAATTATCAACAACGCTATCCAAATAAATATGGAAATATCTACACCGCTATCTGCTTCAACATGGAAATATCTACACCACTATCACTATAAAATTGGAAATAACTACACCGCCATCTCTATAAACATGGAAATACATACACCGCCATCTCTATAAACATGGAAACATCTATACCACCATGTCTATAAACTTGGAAATATCTACACCGCCATCGGCACAACCATGGAAATATCAACCCCGCCGACTGCATAAACATGGAAAAATCCTCACCGACATCTGTATAAACATGGAAATATCTGCAACGCTATCTGTGTAAACATGGAAATATCTGCACTGCTATATGTGGAAACATGGAAATATCTACATCACTATCTGTATAAACATGGAAATATCTACACCGTTATCTCTATAAACATGGAATTATCTACACCGCTATCTCTATAAACATGGAAATACCTACACCGCTACCTGTATAAACATGGAAGTATCCACACCGCTATCTGTATAATGATGGAAATATCAACAATGCCATCTGTATAAACATGAAAATATCTACACAGTCATCTGTGTAAACATGGAAATATCTATACCACCATCTCTATAAACATGGAAATATCAAGACTGCCATCTCTATACACATGGAAATATCTACACAGCCATCTGTATAAACATGGAAATATCTACACCGCTATCTCTATAAACATGGAAATATCTACATGGCTATCTGTGTAAACATGGAAATATCTACATCACTATCTGCATAAACATGGAAATATCTCCACCGCTATCTCTATAAATATGGATATATCTACACCGCTATCTGTATAAACATGGAAATATCTACACTGCTATCTGTATAATCATGGAAATACCTACACCGCTATCTGTATAAACATGGGTATATCTACAACGCTATCGGTGTAAACATGGAAATATCTAAAATGCTATCTGTGTAAACATGGAAATATCTACACAGCTATCAGTGTAAACTGGGAAATATCTACACCACTATCTGTGTAAAGATGGAAATACCTACACCGCAATCTGTGAAAAGATGAAAATATCTACACCGCTGTGTCTGTAAACACGCAAATATCAACACCACCATCTGCATAAACATGGAAATATCTACACTGCCATCTGTATAAACATGGAAATATCTACACAGCCATCTCTATAACATGGAAATATCTACACAGCCATCTGTATTAACATGGAAATATCTACACTGCCATCTGTATAAACATGGAAATATCTACAGAGCCTTCTGTATAAACATGGAAATATCTGCATAGGCATCTGTATAAACATGGAAATATCTGCACCGCTATCTATATAAACATGGAAATAACTACACCGCTGTCTCTATAAACATGGAAATATGTACACCGCTATGTGTATAAACATGGATATATCTCCAATGCTGTCTGTATAAACATGGAAATATCTACACCGCTATCTGTATAAACATGGAAATATCTACACAGCTATCTCTATAAACATGGAAATACCTACAAAGTCATCTGTATAAAAATGTAAATATCTACACAGCCATATGTATAAACATGGAAATATCTACACAGCCATCTGTATATACATGGAAATATCTACACCGCTATCTGTGTAAACATGGAAATATCTACACCGCTATTTGCATAAACAAGGAAATATCTACACCGCCATCTGTTTAAACATGGAAACATATACACAGACATCTGTTTATACACGGAAATATCTACACCGCTATCTGTATAAACATGCTAATAACTACACCGCTATCTGTATAAATGTGGAAATATTTGCACCGCTATCCCTATAAACATGGTAATATCAACACCACGATCTGTATAAACATGGAAATATCTACACCATGATCTGTATAAACATGGAAATATCTACACCGTGATCTGTATAAACATAGAGATATCTACACCGTGATCTGTATAAACATGGAAATATCTACACCGCCATCTCTATAAACATGGAAATATCTACACCGTGATCAGTATAAACATGGAAATATCTACACCGCTATCTGTATAAACATGGAAATACCAACACCGCTATCTGCAGAAACATGGAAATATATACACCGCCATCTCTATAAACATGGAGATATCTTCGCCGCCATTCACATAAACAAGGAAATATCTACACCGCCATCTATATAATCATGGAAATCTCTACACCGCCATCTGTACAAACATGCAAATGTCTACACTGCCATCTGTAGAGAGAAATATCTACACCGCGATCTGTATAAACATGGAAATATCTACATCGCTATCTGAATAAACATGGAAATATCTACAACGCTATTTGTGTAAACGTGGAAATATGTACACCATGATCTGTATAAACATGGAAATATCTACACCGCTTTCTGTATAAATATGGAAATATGTACACCGCTATCTGTATAAACATGGAAATACCTACACCGCTTTCTGTATAAACATGGAAATATCTACACCACTATCTCTATAAACATGGAAATATCTGCACCGCTATGTGTGTAAACATGGATATATCTCCACTGCTATCTGTATAAACATGGAAATATCTAAAGCGCTATCTGTATAAACATGGAAATATATACACCGCTATCTGTTTAAACATGGAAATTTCTACACTGCCATCTGTATAAAGATGGAAATATCTATACCGCAAGCTGCATAAAGATAGAAATATCTACACCGCTATCTGTATAAACATGGAAATACCAACACAGCTATCTGTATAAACATGGAAATACCTACACCACTATCGGTATAAACATGGATATATCTACAAAACTATCTCTATAAACATGGAAATACCTACACCGCCATCTCTGTAGACATGGAAATATCTACACCGCTATCTGCATAAACATGGCAATATCTACACCGCTATCTGTATAAACATGGAAATATCTATACCGCTATCTGTATAAATATGGAAATATCTACACCGCTATCTGTATAAACATGGAAATGTCTACACCGCTATCAGTATAAAGATGGAAATATCTACACCTCTATCTCTATAAACATGGAAATATCTACACCGCTATCTCTATAAACATGGAAATATCTACACAGTCATCTGTATAAACATGGAAATATCTACACCACCATCTGTATAAACATGGAAATAACTATACTGCCATCTGTATAAACATGGAAATAACTAATCCGCTATCTGTATAAATATGGGAACATCTACACTACTATCCCTATAAACATGGAATTATCAACAACGCTATCCAAATAAATATGGAAATATCTACACCGCTATCTGCTTCAACATGGAAATATCTACACCACTATCACTATAAAATTGGAAATAACTACACCGCCATCTCTATAAACATGGAAATACATACACCGCCATCTCTATAAACATGGAAACATCCATACCACCATGTCTATAAACTTGGAAATATCTACACCGCCATCGGCACAACCATGGAAATATCTACCCCGCCGACTGCATAAACATGGAAAAATCCTCACCGACATCTGTATAAACATGGAAATATCTGCAACGCTATCTGTGTAAACATGGAAATATCTGCACTGCTATATGTGGAAACATGGAAATATCTACATCACTATCTGTATAAACATGGAAATATCTACACCGTTATCTCTATAAACATGGAATTATCTACACCGCTATCTCTATAAACATGGAAATACCTACACCGCTATCTGTATAAACATGGAAGTATCTACACCGCTATCTCTATAAAGATGGAAATATCTACAATGCCATCTGTATAAACATGCAAATATCTACACAGTCATCTGTGTAAACATGGAAATATCTATACCACCATCTCTATAAACATGGAAATATCAAGACTGCCATCTCTATACACATGGAAATATCTACACAGCCATCTGTATAAACATGGAAATATCTACACCGCTATCTCTATAAACATGGAAATATCTACATGGCTATCTGTGTAAACATGGAAAAATCTACATCACTATCTGCATAAACATGGAAATATCTCCACCGCTATCTCTATAAATATGGATAAATCTACACCGCTATCTGTATAAACATGGAAATATCTACACCGCTATCTGTATAATCATGGAAATACCTACACCGCTATCTGTATAAACATGGGTATATCTACAACGCTATCGGTGTAAACATGGAAATACCTAAAATGCTATCTGTGTAAACATGGAAATATCTACGCAGCTATCTTTGTAAAGTGGGAAATATCTACACCACTATCTGTGTAAAGATGGAAATACCTACACCGCAATCTGTGAAAAGATGAAAATATCTACACCGCTGTGTCTGTAAACACGCAAATATCAACACCACCATCTGAATAAACATGGAAATATCTACACTGCCATCTGTATAAACATGGAAATATCTACACAGCCATCTCTATAACATGGAAATATCTACACAGCCCTCTGTATTAACATGGAAATATCTACACTGCCATCTGTATAAACATGGAAATATCTACACAGCCTTCTGTATAAATATGGAAATATCTGCATAGGCATCTGTATAAACATGGAAATATCTGCACCGCTATCTATATAAACATGGAAATAACTACACCGCTGTCTCTATAAACATGGAAATATGTACACCGCTATGTGTATAAACATGGATATATCTCCACTGCTGTCTGTATAAACATGGAAATATATACACCGCTATCTGTATAAACATGGAAATATCTACACAGCTATCTCTATAAACATGGAAATACCTAAACCGCCATCTGTATAAACATGGAAATACCTACAAAGTCATCTGTATAAACATGGAAATATCTACACAGCCATCTGTATAAACATGGAAATATCTACACAGCCATCTGTATATACATGGAAATATCTACACCGCTATCTGTGTAAACATGGAAATAACTACACCGCTATTTGCATAAACAAGGAAATATCTACACCGCCATCTGTTTAAACATGGAAACATATACACAGACATCTGTTTATACACGGAAATATCTACACCGCTATCTGTATAAACATGCTAGTAACTACACCGCTATCTGTATAAATGTGGAAATATTTGCACCGCTATCCCTATAAACATGGTAGTATCAACACCACGATCTGTATAAACATGGAAATATCTACACCATGATCTGTATAAACATGGAAATATCTACACCGTGATCTGTATAAACATAGAGATATCTACACCGTGATCTGTATAAACATGGAAATATCTACACCGCCATCTCTATAAACATGGAAATATCTACACCGTGATCAGTATAAACATGGAAATATCTACACCGCTATCTGTATAAACATGGAAATACCAACACCGCTATCTGCAGAAACATGGAAATATATACACCGCCATCTCTATAAACATGGAGATATCTTCGCCGCCCTTCACATAAACAAGGAAATATCTACACCGCCATCTATATAATCATGGAAATCTCTACACCGCCATCTGTACAAACATGCAAATGTCTACACTGCCATCTGTAGAGAGAAATATCTACACCGAGATCTGTATAAACATGGAAATATCTACATCGCTATCTGAATAAACATGGAAATACCTACAACGCTATTTGTGTAAATGTGGAAATATGTACACCATGATCTGTATAAACATGGAAATATCTACACCGCTTTCTGTATAAATATGGAAATATGTACACCGCTATCTGTATAAACATGGAAATACCTACACCGCTTTCTGTATAAACATGGAAATATCTACACCACTATCTCTATAAACATGGAAATATCTGCACCGCTATGTGTGTAAACATGGATATATCTCCACTGCTATCTGTATAAACATGGAAATATCTAAAGCGCTATCTGTATAAACATGGAAATATATACACCGCTATCTGTTTAAACATGGAAATTTCTACACTGCCATCTGTATAAAGATGGAAATATCTATACCGCAAGCTGCATAAAGATAGAAATATCTACACCGCTATCTGTATAAACATGGAAATACCAACACAGCTATCTGTATAAACATGGAAATACCTACACCACTATCGGTATAAACATGGATATATCTACAAAACTATCTCTATAAACATGGAAATACCTACACCGCCATCTCTGTAGACATGGAAATATCTACACCGCTATCTGCATAAACATGGTAATATCTACACCGCTATCTGTATAAACATGGAAATATCTATACCGCTATCTGTATAAATATGGAAATATCTACACCGCTATCTGTATAAACATGGAAATGTCTACACCGCTATCTGTATAAAGATGGAAATATCTACACCTCTATCTCTATAAACATGGAAATATCTACACCGCTATCTCTATAAACATGGAAATATCTACACAGTCATCTGTATAAACATGGAAATATCTACACCACCATCTGTATAAACATGGAAATAACTATACTGCCATCTGTATAAACATGGAAATAACTAAACCGCTATCTGTATAAATATGGAAACATCTACACTACTATCCCTATAAACATGGAATTATCAACAACGCTATCCAAATAAATATGGAAATATATACACCGCTATCTGCTTCAACATGGAAATATCTACACCACTATCACTATAAAATTGGAAATAACTACACCGCCATCTCTATAAACATGGAAATACCTACACCGCCATCTCTATAAACATGGAAACATCTATACCACCATGTCTATAAACTTGGAAATATCTACACCTCCATCGGCACAACCATGGAAATATCTACCCCGCCGACTGCATAAACATGGAAAAATCCTCACCGACATCTGTATAAACATGGAAATATCTGCAACGCTATCTGTGTAAACATGGAAATATCTGCACTGCTATATGTGGAAACATGGAAATATCTACATCACTATCTGTATAAACATGGAAATATCTACACCGTTATCTCTATAAACATGGAATTATCTACACCGCTATCTCTATAAACATGGAAATACCTACACCGCTATCTGTATAAACATGGAAGTATCTACACCGCTATCTCTATAAAGATGGAAATATCTACAATGCCATCTGTATCAACATGCAAATATCTACACAGTCATCTGTGTAAACATGGAAATATCTATACCACCATCTCTATAAACATGGAAATATCAAGACTGCCATCTCTATACACATGGAAATATCTACACAGCCATCTGTATAAACATGGAAATATCTACACCGCTATCTCTATAAACATGGAAATATCTACATGGCTATCTGTGTAAACATGGAAATATCTACATCACTATCTGCATAAACATGGAAATATCTCCACCGCTATCTCTATAAATATGGATATATCTACACCGCTATCTGTATATACATGGAAATATCTACACCGCTATCTGTATAATCATGGAAATACCAACACCGCTATCTGTATAAACATGGGTATATCTACAACGCTATCGGTGTAAACATGGAAATATCTAAAATGCTATCTGTGTAAACATGGAAATATCTACGCAGCTATCTGTGTAAACTGGGAAATATCTACACCACTATCTGTGTAAAGATGGAAATACCTACACCGCAATCTGTGAAAAGATGAAAATATCTACACCGCTGTGTCTGTAAACACGCAAATATCAACACCACCATCTGCATAAACATGGAAATATCTACACTGCCATCTGTATAAACATGGAAATATCTACACAGCCATCTCTATAACATGGAAATATCTACACAGCCCTCTGTATTAACATGGAAATATCTACACTGCCATCTGTATAAACATGGAAATATCTACACAGCCTTCTGTATAAATATGGAAATATCTGCATAGGCATCTGTATAAACATGGAAATATCTGCACCGCTATCTATATAAACATGGAAATAACTACACCGCTCTCTCTATAAACATGGAAATATGTACACCGCTATGTGTATAAACATGGATATATCTCCACTGCTGTCTGTATAAACATGGAAATATCTACACCGCTATCTGTATAAAAATGGAAATATCTACACAGCTATCTCTATAAACATGGAAATACCTAAACCGCCATCTGTATAAACATGGAAATACCTACAAAGTCATCTGTATAAACATGGAAATATCTACACAGCCATCTGTATAAACATGGAAATATCTACACAGCCATCTGTATATACATGGAAATATCTACACCGCTATCTGTGTAAACATGGAAATAACTACACCGCTATTTGCATAAACAAGGAAATATCTACACCGCCATCTGTTTAAACATGGAAACATATACACAGACATCTGTTTATACACGGAAATATCTACACCGCTATCTGTATAAACATGCTAATAACTACACCGCTATCTGTATAAATGTGGAAATATTTGCACCGCTTTCCCTATAAACATGGTAATATCAACACCACGATATGTATAAACATGGAAATATCTACACCATGATCTGTATAAACATGGAAATATCTACACCGTGATCTGTATAAACATAGAGATATCTACACCGTGATCTGTATAAACATGGAAATATCTACACCGCCATCTCTATAAACATGGAAATATCTACACCGTGATCAGTATAAACATGGAAATATCTACACCGCTATCTGTATAAACATGGAAATACCAACACCGCTATCTGCAGAAACATGGAAATATATACACCGCCATCTCTATAAACATGGAGATATCTTCGCCGCCATTCACATAAACAAGGAAATATCTACACCGCCATATATATAATCATGGAAATCTCTACACCGCCATCTGTACAAACATGCAAATGTCTACACTGCCATCTGTAGAGAGAAATATCTACACCGAGATCTGTATAAACATGGAAATATCTACATCGCTATCTGAATAAACATGGAAATATCTACAACGCTATTTGTGTAAACGTGGAAATATGTACACCATGATCTGTATAAACATGGAAATATCTACACCGCTTTCTGTATAAATATGGAAATATGTACACCACTATCTGTATAAACATGGAAATACCTACACCGCTTTCTGTATAAACATGGAAATATCTACACCACTATCTCTATAAACATGGAAATATCTGCACCGCTATGTGTGTAAACATGGATATATCTCCACTGCTATCTGTATAAACATGGAAATATCTACACCGCTATCTGTATAAACATGGAAATATATACACCGCTATCTGTTTAAACATGGAAATTTCTACACTGCCATCTGTATAAAGATGGAAATATCTATACCGCAAGCTGCATAAAGATAGAAATATCTACACCGCTATCTGTATAAACATGGAAATACCAACACAGCTATCTGTATAAACATGGAAATACCTACACCACTATCGGTATAAACATGGATATATCTACAACACTATCTCTATAAACATGGAAATACCTACACCGCCATCTCTGTAGACATGGAAATATCTACACCGCTATCTGCATAAACATGGTAATGTCTACACCGCTATCTGTATAAACATGGAAATATCTATACCGCTATCTGTATAAATATGGAAATATCTACACCGCTATCTGTATAAACATGGAAATGTCTACACCGCTATCTGTATAACGATGGAAATATCTACACCTCTATCTCTATAAACATGGAAATATCTACACCGCTATCTCTATAAACATGGAAATATCTACACCGCCATCTTTAAACACATGGAAATATCTACACACTCATCTGTATAAACATGGAAATATCTACACCATCATCTGTATAAACATGGAAATATCTACACTGCCAGGAGCTCAAGAGCAGCCTGGGCAATACAGCAAGGCCTCATCTCTACAAAGAAATAAGAAATATTAGCTGGCCATTGTGGTGTGCACCTGTAGTCCCAGCTTCTTGGGAGGCTGAGGTGGGAGGATCCACGGAGCCCAGGAGTTTAAGGCTGCAGTGAGCTTGGATAACGACTGCACTCCAGCCTGGATGACAGAACAAGAACCTGTTTCAAAAAAGAAAAAAGAAAAAAAAACCTAAAAACTAAAAACTGGATGTAGTTTGCTAGTAACTAAACAGCAAATTAATTGTAACTTGCTTACATATCAACGATGTCTTTCTTCTTTGATCATAAACCTGCTCACTAAGAAGCTGCTGAAGTCCATGGTAGTGACAGGTACATGTCTGCATCCTTGTCCTGACCTGCATCTTCTTTGATTGTCCCCATCTGTGTCTCCGACTGGCACTGCCGATCCGTCTTGCTACCTGATCAATGTTGTACTGAACCGGACTGCTAACTGATCAATGTTGTTGAGCTCACTGCACAAAGCTGTTCTTACAAGGTAGATTTCTGCCTGGAATTGCCATACTTACACTGTTTGTATTCCTTACTCCTGACCCATCCAACGCAGCACAAGTTCTATTTATTGCCATAGAAACATAGGTCATTTGGAAACACCTCCTTCATTTCTATGGAATGTTCAAACATTTCTGACATTTTGGACTCTGTTCTAGCCTCTTGTTAAATATATCCAGAAAAGAGACAAAGCTTTATGGGGGGGCTATATGCACACATATGCTATAGAATAAGCTATCTAAATGCTTAAAAGTACTTTCCATCTGTCACCGCACCTTAATAGGTACACAGAAATTAAGTATGTGTATATCTGTCTGTATAGATACGTATAAATATATATCCCCAAAACAAAAACTCATTCTCTTACTTATACATAGGTAGAATATAGGTGAATATACATATACATTTATAGGTAGAACAAAAAAACCCTCAGCCTCTTTAGGGCCATGTGTTTTCTCTGAGTAATTGTCACAATTAATTAAAATACATGTGTATGCCTTTTTAGATAAATTTCATCAGACCAGTTTCTGTCTGGTTGGAAAATAATAACTGCCTATTTGCTAAGTGCCCCTGCCCCCATACTATGTTCCAGTGAACTAAAGACCTCTGGCAATCATAGATTTACAACTCAGCAAGATTAAACAATTTATTGTTATTTATGACATCCAAGCTGGATCTTCTGTATTATATTCCACATTAGCATCTATCACCTTACATTTGGGAGATCCTGTCCAAAAAATGATTATGCCTCCTAACCAAACATTCAGCAGGGCTGCAGGAACAGGCCCCCTGAACAAACATCCTGCCAAAGTACTTTAAAGCACCGTGAGCTGCCACAGCTGTGCATTTTCAGATGACTCAGCAGATTAGCGTGGAGTCTCTAGCCTCTGCTTGGTCTGTTCCTTTCAGTGATCTCTCACATGGCCCAGTCCATTCGGTTTGAAAATCCTCATGACATGAGCAGATTATGATCTGGCTTCAGTAGAGGGCCATGGGGTGGGCATGGAGGGGAGAGGGTTTGCTCTTAACACAGCCTGAGCCTCAGAAAGGTTTCAGATGGAAAAGCATGGCACTGACTCAGCTCATGCTTAACAGGAAATAATGCACAGACCACACCAAAAAAGCCCTTTATGTTGTGTGAAAGTCTATGCCGGAGCAGCTGCTGCCACCTCATGTACTGTGATAGAGTGTGCATGTGTGTGTTTGTGTGTGCGTGAGTGTGAGTATGCACACAAATGTGTGCTGGGAGGGGGAGGAGATCACACCTTCCACAGTCGCCACCTCAGCCTTAGCTAGCAGCGTGGAGAATTGCCAAAAGTCAACAGGAAGCTGCACCAAAGCAACTGTGATCACCACATCAGCAGGCGCTTTCTGGTTAGTAAAGCTACTGGGACTGAAAAACACACACGATCTCGTCCTTCTTTTATTTTAATCAGAGCAACATATTTTTATAATAATTGTGTTCTATGAATAAATAATTCATAATGCTGTAACCCATTATCACATTCAATCCTCCCAACAACCCTAGAAGATATGTAGTCAAGTATTATTACTTTCCCTATTTTTATAAATGAGGAAATAAACCCCAGGAGGCTAGGCGACTTCCCCACGGTCATAGAAGTTGCAAACAGTAGTATCATGATTCAAATCCAAAGCTTCTCCTTTTGTCTTTATCATTTTAATTTCGAAGGTAATGCATATGCGTGTATGATCTTTTAAATCCAGAGATGTATATGGAATAGATAGGAAAAGGGACTCTCCTTCCCCATTATACACCCCCTCCACCCAATCTATATACACTGTTGACTAGAGTATGTCCTTTCAATCCTATTTTCTATGCCTACATTATATACAGAAAAGCAGGATTACGTTACACACAATATTCCAGTCATTGCTGTTTTTCACCAACAAGCTATCATTCACATCTTTTTCGTACTACATATAAATTTATATCCTTTATTTTAGTGGTGTATATTGTGCAGTTGTGTCATAAATTATGTACCTGTTCTCTGTTGAACATATAGATTTTTTCTGAGTTTTTCCTTAGCAAAATGCTGCAGTGAGTACCCTTGTACACAGATGTTTGTACATTTGTTCTAGAAAAATCTACAGTAAAGATTCTTAGATTAAGAGATTCCCAGGTTATTAGAAAACTACTCTATTAATTTAGATATATACTTCCAAATTGCCTGACCAAAAAGTTATGTCAATTTAACTTCTATGAACAGTATACAAACATGACAATTTTCCATCACCTACACCAACTCTGGGTAATTTCATCTTTTTTACAAGTTGATGGATTGTTTTAATTTATATTTCTCTGGTTATTAATAAGGTTGGCCACCTGTTCATGTCTTATTATTGATGATATTTGTATTGAATTGTTTGAATTTTCTTGATTTCAAAAAACGTTTTACATGTCATAGATATTAAATATTTGTTGTAAAACTCTCCTTCCAGTATTGTGTATGTGTTTGGTCAAGTAGAATAAACTCTCGTCCTCTGATTTCAGATTCCTTTCTCTTTCCATTAGAAATCCCTAAATGTAAAACTACATATTGATAGCTAAAAACCAGGATGTTTACTAGAGAAAAAGAATACAGAGGCAATAATTAAATATTATATTTATACAAAATACCTACTAGTACAAACTTAAAAAGAGAAAGTAAAAGTCAAATGCTTCTACGACTTCAGACTAAGAAAAAGAACTTTTGAGGTTGAATGTTCCTGAAATTTTTCTTTTCATACAACTACGGACATGACTTCAAAAGTGGATGTGACTAAAAAATGTAAGATATGAAAGATATTTGAAGACTCAGAGAAGGTGGATTTTCATTTTAACAAGTCACATATATATTCTAGATATCCTCTTATTCGTAACTAAGAGAGTCAAATCAGATGAAAGAATCTAAAAATTTCCCTTTGACTGTGTTAAGTAGAAGTAGTAGAGGCATATTGGCCAAATCTTGAGTGTTTGCAAATTGACTCTTAAGGCTATAGGCTGGCACAGGTCATTGAAGCCCTAGCTTTTTATCTTTAATTTTAAAATCCCCAAACAATTGATACTAATTTTTCTTGTCCATTATTTCCAAATCATCTTGTTTAAAGGTTATTACAGTGCTTGCTCATGTTACTGTTGTCTAACAGAAGGGTATCCGGGGCCTTAAAACTGAGAGGGTTAGGATTAATGATTCCAATACCTATGCTTGGACATCTCCAAAAGTGGGTTCCAACTTCTTGTCCTCAAGTCTGTATAGAAACTAGCAAACTTCCAGAGTTCACAAAAGGCTCCAAGAGAACAGATGTTTTATAGAAAATTCTTAGAGCAAGTTTCACGCATAATGTTGCTGATGCGTGTCTGCCTTTTCAATAAACATCACTATGCTTTATCACAAGATTTAATAAAGCAGCTTAGTTAAAAATGCCATCTGGGTCTCTGGACACATTAAACAAAGCTTAAAATAACCACCCCAGCAACTGGGAGGACCCAGCTGTTCTCATAATCTGTCCCACTCCTTTTACTTCCCCATAAAAAGAGGGAATGAAGACCACAGACTAAAAGCATCCAGAAGGAACTGACACAAACAGGGAGATAGATGGAGCCAAGGGCTCCTGTAAGTTTGCTATTGCTCACGTAATAGATTTGCTAATTCCACAACCTGCGGATGGTGATTAAGAACGGGAAGCAGAAAGAGGGAAGAGAGAATCATAGAAGGGCTCATTCAAGTTTTCTAATGTATCACAAACCTGTCCTCCCTAATGTCTGGATCATAGCAGCCCATTCCATTCACCTATTCTCTAGTGAACTCCAATAGAAAATACAAAGCCATCACCACCCAGTTCTTTCTCCCTTCTAGAGATGAGATATTAGCCACCCAATCCCAGATTCTCAGATCCATTCCAGGAAAGAAGCCCTAGGTATTGAAGCACAGCTTTCCCTCCCTCCCTTCTTTCTTCCACCCCAAGATTTGTTCCCCAGATAGTTCTCGTAAATGCAAAACCAAGTATATTCTCATTCTTTAGAGCAACCAGCTTTTCATGGCCAACTGGAATCAAACACAACCTGCACAAACATCTATCTGGAGGACACTCCCAAGGCTCCTACTGAGCCAGCCTTCTGCATACCACTGCATTTCAGCTTCCTAGGTCACAAGACACTGAGACATTCTTGAATTCTGCAAGGTGCACTGTGTGTTAATATCTTGGCTGCTCATCATGTGGCCAATAAAGGGCATGACTAGTCAACAAATAAATTTTCTCTTGGCTAAAACTTGCAACAAAACTGTAAGCTGTTTACCAAGGGGCCCACTACAGGTTATATTCAATATATACAGTCAAATCCTAACTATCTGAGATATATTCAGTTGACCATACACCTTTATATTTCAGTAAAAGGTCTTTACATTTCCCAGTGCTATCGATGTTACAAAGTGCTTTCATATGCAGTGCTTCATCTGATTTCCAGGATAATTAAATGATCCTGTCATACCTGATTTTTAGATGAGGAAACAAGTGGTTTCTGGGTATTTCAAGAGGCTAACGCATCTGCCCTCCAACTTGTATGTGAAAACCAAAAACAAAATTCCAAGGCCCTTCAACCATCTGAATGGACTTTGACTCTTTTGGTCAATATATGGCAGAGCTAGGAAAAGAAGGTGAGTCTTCCAGCTGCTGATACAGGGTTTTTTCTGCCATACTCCATTACCTCCAAGGCTAAAGTCAAAAGAGGGTGTGGTTATCACATGAAAAAATCTGGTTTGGATTTCCCAAATGTGTATGTAGTATTTGGGGATTTACCTTAATTTAACCTACAGTTCTTTTGGGTTGTAACAGTCTGACTCCATTTTTGAAAACAAAACAAAATCGATTTTAAATGCTGAATTATAGATCTTTGCTGTCCAGTATGGTAGCTACTAACCACTTATGGTTATTTGCATTTCTATTTTAATTAATTAAAATTCAGTAAAATGCAAAATTCAGTTCTTCAGTTGCTCTAGCCACATTTCAAGTGTTACAGTAGTCACATATGGCTAGTGGCTGGGACAATGCAGATTATAGAACAGTTCCATCATCAAAGAAACTTCTATTGAACAGTGCTATTATATAATGTCATCTCCAGAGAAAGAAGACTTTAGAAAAAGTCAGAAACGGCCGGGTGCAGTGGCTCACACGTGTAATCCCAGCACTTTGGGAGGCCAAGGCAGGCAGATCCCTTGAGGTCAGGAGTTCAAGACCAGCCTGGCCAACATGGTGAAACCCCGTCTCTAGTAAAAATACAAAAAATTAGCTAGGCGTGGTGGTGCATGCCTGTAACCACAGCTACTCAGGAGGCTGAGCTGGGAGAATCACTGGAACCCAGGAGGCAGAAGTTGTAGTGAGCCAAGATTGTGCCACTGCACTCTAGCCTGGGTGACAGAGCAAGACTCCATCTCAAAAAAAAAAAAAAAAAAAAGAAAAAGAAAAAGTCAGAAACATCTTGAGGCAGGCATAGTGCTGTCATCTGTCCAATATTGAAGATGATTTAAGAATAAGAAAGAAGAAGAGAACAAAGAAGAGAAAAAGAAGTTGCCTTAGGTGTACCTACCCAGAAAAGGACAAGGGCATTCCTGTAGTCATTGTGTTGTATTTTAGCTCTTAAACTTTTTAAGAGATTAGAATAATTTGACACATAGAAGATCTAAACCACTGAAGAGGCTCTGAAGCAGATAAAAGTAGAAAGAAAATAAAAAACTAATTAGTTACAAACTAAGCTTAACCACAAGTCGTTTAAACGATACTATTTACTCTTCACATGATTGGTTTTTCTTTTGCTTTATAGTATGACATAGTTTATATCTTTAAAGGGGAATTAAAATATTTCTGGGAATTTTTAAAAGTAAGTTCACACAGCCACATAAAAACTACAGAAACAGATAAAACCTATCTTCTCATTTATTCCCTAATCCATTCAAATTAAATATAAAAATCCAAGCAGCCACAGTGATATTCAAAAAAGCAAAAGTGAGACAAAACAAAATTCATTTGTCACCTGTGGAGGTAGTTAGCTCACCTAATCTTCACTCCAAACACCAGTAATTTTTAAAAGACAGAAATAAACATATGTTCTGCCTTCCCGGAAGGAACTATGTTTCAGGGTAGCCAAATAACCCAGTTGTGAAGAAAATGGTCTGCTTATAGAAAAATGCCAGCTAAAACATGTAGATAGAATTAGAGAATTAGAAATTCACCATTTTGAAACCCCTAATGAAATAATCAACTCAAGCAAGGATCATTAATAAATGCTAAAACAATCAAATAACTATTGATACAGAATATAACTGAATATACACATGGTACAAAGTTCACGTCACAGACTACTGGCTTGACCCAAGGGTAATATAGCAGAGGAGATAGGCAGTGATCACCCTAACCTTGCGATCATCTCACCATCACTAATGATGGGATGTGAATACACATTATTGCCTATGAAATAGTCTTTAAAAAAGAAGTTGAACCTGAATCTAACTAAACCTTGCAATGGGCTGAACGTGTATGTCTTCCCCAAATTAATATGTTGACATCCTAACCCCAAAGGTGCTGGTATTAAAAGGTGGGGCCTTTAGGGGGTCATTAGATCATAAGGACAGAGGCTTCATGATTGGAATTAGTGCCCTTATAAAAGAGGCCCCAGAGAGCTAGCTAGTCTCTCCCACTATGTGAGGGCCCAGCAAGAAGGCCAATCTATGAACCAGAAAGTTGGTCCTAACCAGATATCAAAACCACATGCTCCTTGATTTTAAACTTGCTAGCCTCTAGGACTGTGAGAAATAAATTTCTGTTCTTTATAAGTCATCCAGTTTTTGGTATTTTGTTATAGCAGGCCTAAAAGCCTTTAGAACTAACTTCCAGTTAACCAGGAAAAAACAGAGTGAAAAGTTAAATGACACCATAAAAAGCAACCAGAAAATTCCAGAAGGGGAAATATTCTACAGGACAACTGACTAGTTTTTCAACAAGTCAATTTCACTAAATAAATACATAAACAAAGAGTATGAGTATTTTCCAGGTTAAAAAAGTCTTGAGCTAAATAATCAAATGCAATGTGTGTCCCTTGATTAGAAGAAACTAATTTGAACAAACCAGCCACAAAAGATATTTCAGGGAGACCAAGCTGGAAGGATCACTTGAGGCCAGGAGTTTGAGACCAGCCTGGGCAACGTAGTAAGACCTCCATCTCTACAAAAACAATAAATTAGCTGGGCATGGTGGTGTGCACCTCTAGTCCTAGCTACTCAGGAAGCTGAGGCAGGAAGATCACTTGAGCCCAGGAGTTTGAGGCTGCAATGAGCTATGATTGTTTCACTGCACTTCAGGCTGTGTGAAAGAGCAAGACTTTGTCTCAAAAAATAAAAGGACATTTCATAATAATTGAGGAAATCTGAATGTGGACTGGGTAATAAATGATATAAAAAAGCCATTTTTTATTTTGTTTGAAAAGATGATTTTGTAACTATACAGGAAAATGTTCTTATTTTTTTAGAAATCTGTACTAAAGAATTTAGGGGTAAAATATCATTTTCTTTAATATACTTTCAAACACAAGCAAAAAATAGTCACGACACAAATATAGCAAAATGTTTACAATCTATGTTCTATGCTTGCCTGTGAGTGCCATTAATCTCATCTCTCTGCTTTTCTGAAAGTTTGAAAATTTCAAAGTTTTATAATAAATTTTTTTACATCCCATAATTTTATAATAATTTTTTTAAAGTTTGAAGCAAATCAACAACTATAGCTTCAAAAATATCCTGACCCACAATAAACATTGAACAGGGTATATTTCTCCCATTTCCTAAAAAAGTTGGCCCAGGAAGGAGTATGAGAGCTGCCATAGCTCTCCCAAGGCTCATAATTCTCCATCACTCCATGGGAAATCCCAAAATAAATTTTTAAAAAAGTTGTTTAAATTTATAATGTTTTTGATTCTATAATAATTTTATAATAAAATAATTGTAAAATGTTTTTGATTTTATAATTTATAAAAATTTTTATACATGTTTATGTTTGAAATGTCTATTTCAAACTTTATGAGATATTAAAATATAAGTAATATAGTTCATCATTTTAGAAATGCCATGCTTTTCTTCTCCAGCAATTACATAATCAAAGAGTAACTGTAGTTTTTCCTAGAACATTGCTTTGTAGGCTGGGCATGGTGGTTCATGACACTTTAGGAGGCCAAGGCAGGCAGATCTCTTGAGATCAGGAGTTTGAGACTAGACTGGGCAACACAGAGAAACCCTATGAGTAGTAAAACCACAAAAATCAGCTGTGCGTAGTGGCGTGCACCTATAGCCCCAGCTACTCAGGAGGCTGAGGTGGGAAGATCACCTGAATCTGGGGAGGTCAAGGCTACAGTGAGCCAAGACTGTACCATTGCACTCCAGCCTGGGCAACAAAGTGAGACCCTGTGTCAAAAAAAAAATGAAATTTAATTGAAAAAAAGAAAATTGCTTTGTAAAATTAATTTTTCAATCAAAACCAAGATTTTTCAGATATAGAGAATGCAGCCCACTGGTCAGATTTGTCAGTTCAAAGAGAAAAAATTCTAGTTTCCTATTTTTCTAGCCTGCTTATGATTATCCAATAGGATATCAAAAAAGACCAAAGCCTTTGGGATCCATGTTCAGTATTCCTGAGTCTAACTCAGGATGCCAAATCAGGAGACAAGCACATTCTCATCAATTTTCAATCATTCGAGACCAATTTTGCTTATAATTATCCAGTTCTTTTAGACCACCTTTCTCCTGAAGCCAGCCTTATGGCTATTCACTTCACTTTAGCGTAAGCCCCCAAGAAGGTGAACAAAATGAGGAAACGATTGGTTAAAGTTGGCGTTTGAAATTCTGAAACACGTCCACCATTCCCTTCACCCATGCCCGCCCCTCTTAGAAGTAGTACTTTCAGATTATTTAAGAGTCGATGCTTCTATGTGGATTTTGTCAGCTGTCCTTTATAACAGCTAGTGCGTTTAATTTGACTCTATTTTAAGCATATATTGACCTATGCTAATTATCTGTTAAAATAAATTCCACTCTTAGAGTTAATAAAGTGTGTTTGTCATGGAAGACCCATTGAAGTAAGAAGCTGAGGAGCCCTTATGGTAAAGTGGGACAAGAAATAATAAGACATAATAATTTTCCCATGCAAATCAACAACCGTAGCTTCAAAAATATCTTGACCCACAACAAGTATTGGACAGGCCATGTTTCTCTCACTCCCTAAAAAATTGGCTCGGGAAGGAGTATGAGAGCTCCCATAGCTCTCCCAAGGCTCATTATTCTCCATCACTCCACAGGAACAGCCTGTCAGAGAAGAGTGAAAGACCATTTGTCAACCTCTCTTCAACTCCCTGATTCTAGCCAAACTTCATCAATCTCAAGTGAGGAGCCAGAGAGAAATCAAACCCCATATATCCAGCATCATTGTCTACTGGAGTCAAAAATCACAATTCCACTACCCACCCCAACACCATTGGCCCTGTTTCTCCCAATTGCTTTTTATTGTGTTTTTAAAAAAATCCTCTTTCCCCATCCCTGCAACACCGAGAAGGAGGAATTATAGTAGATAAATATGAAGCATGGAGATCCTTTAAAAATGTTTTTAATAATAAATGAGAAAATGAAAAGGAGAGGGTTGGGAAGGAAGGAGGGAATTCAAATGCCAGGGAATTGTGCAGTTTCGCTTTTAAAGATGTTAACACTCATTTATACATCTGCAAGACACTCCCCTTAAAGAAAAGTTCTATGAGTGTGGGTCTGGTTGCATGAATAAGGATAAAATTACTTTTTTAGATGATGTTTCCCACATATCATTCAGAGACCCCTGAAGTTAGGTATCCCTCTTGTAGATGTCCTTGAGATGCTGCTGGACCTGGGAAAGAGGAAACTGGGATACGGGTCTATGCCAAAAGGTGCTTCTAGTTATAGGACAGAGAGGAAAGGGGCAGAGGGAGAAAAACCCGAAGTCTGAGAATCTGGATTGCAGAAGACTACCGAGGTCGTGGGAGAAGGGAGAGAAAACAAGGATGAAAAGCGAAAGGGGAAGAGGCATGAAATGTTGTCAAATGTCAAAAGGCATTTGGAGAGAAGTTGGGAATTGCATTAAGAAAACCACTGCAAATCTCGTTTCAGACCATTTAGAGATATGCCCCCTGGGAACTGCGAGCTCAGGCTGTTTAGCATCAAACAAATGGATCCACTCCATCCCTACCCTAATTAAATAAATCATTCAGTAATTCCACTGGGTTAAAGAACCAAAATATTAAAAACCTTCAGGACCTACTCTTGCCAAATATGTCAGGGATCGTGTGTGTGTGTGTGTGTGTGTGTGTGTGTGTGTGTGTGTGTGTGTGTATTCTGAGACACCACTACTGTTAAATAGGCAGAGCTAAGACTTAGGGGACTGGCAGATTATTGCAAAAAGGGCACGGGGCAGAGGGACTATGTTGTGAGCCTGGGAAAGAAGTTTGTGTGGGGACTGTGGGCAGTGAACGCGTTGGGAACAATATGGAAAACTGGGAGCTGCCTTGGAATCTACAGGGCCGGGTAAGAGAATGTCCGAAAGAAAAATGAGCAGGTGCGGGATGTGTGCAGATTCGGAGAAGAGTCCAGGGCGCCCGGAGTGGCTCCAGGAACGACGGACACCCCTCAAGGCTTTTGGGGGCGGTGGGTACTAATAGAACCCAGTGTCCGGGGTGCGCCGGGGAGGCTGCGAGCGCGGCGGGAGTGGGGCGCTGGAGGGTGAGGACGCGGGAGTGAGGAAGCAAAGCCTGGGCTGGGCAGGGGCCTCCCAGCTGGGCCCGGAGGCAGCAGGGGGACAAGGGCTAGGAGAGGGCATGGCGGCAGCGCGGCGGGAAGCGAGGGGCATCCGGACACTCACCCCGTTGGCCGCAGCCATGTGCCCCACGATCTCGATGGCCGTCCTGCTAAAGTACCTGCCGTCGCTGCCCACCACCGTGGTGCAGCCCCGGCGGTCGCGCAGGTCGATGGACGATAGCACGCTCTGGATGAATTTGGGCAGGTAGTTGCGCTGGCCCTCGAAGAGGCCGGTAGGTCGCCGCAGACCCCCGCCGCCGGCCGGCCGCCGGTCCTCGTAGGGCGCGGTGGGCACTGTCAGCACCGGGATGGGGCTCCCCTCCGTGGCGCCTCCTGGCCGGTCCTGCTGAGGCTTCCGGGGCCGGAGGCAATCTGCAGCCTGCCGGGGGCCTCCGCCCACCTGGCCGCGCACCGGGACTCCGCCTCGCGCCCAGGCCCCCTCTCCGGCAGGTCGGCACCCTGCGCCCTGCACCCGCCCGCCTGGGGACTGCCCGCCCCTCCTCTCCGTGCGGCTGCTCGCTGACTCCCTCGGCGGAGATTGCTTCTGCCTTCCTGTAAAGTTTTCTCCTGCCCACCTTCTCCGCTGCCAGACCGCCCGAGGTGTCCTCAGTTTCTCCCCAAGTTGGACTCACTTTCGGGGTGTCCCAAAAGCCTGATTCCAGGGCCTGCTAGCCCGACCCCGGTGACGCCTGCACCCGTGCCTGGCCCCAGCCTTCACGCGCGATCGCCGCCCTCCGGGGCACACCCTCCGCCAGAAAACAGCCGGCGGGCGGCGAGACTTTGGGCAGAGTCCGGGTTCCTCTCCGGCGCCAGGCCCCGTCTCCCTGTCTCCCTGGGAGTGCGCAGCCTACACGCACCAGTTTCTCTTTAGAACAAGCACGGGGAGGGATTTGGGAGGGGGCTGAAACCTTTTGCCATCAGCGAACAGCCTCAGCCAAAAATAACCCTGGAAAGGCGAGCTAAGAATGGTTATCTCCTGCCAGCGCTGAAATCGGAGGCTGGGCGCTGCATGTGGGGTGTGTGTGTGTGTGTGTGTGTGTGTGTGTGTGTACCCTCCCACCCCGACCATTTGTTGAAGGGAATCACCACTGTCAGACTTCAATCCAACAGGACCCACTCGAGCCATCCACACTTTCCCCAGCCTCCTCCAAAACAGCACACTTTCCGGTATGGACAATTCTTTTTTTTTTTTTTTCACTTGTTTGTTTGTTGTGGTGGTTGCAACAGCAGCAACACAGACGACACATATTTCCCTATTCTTCTCGCCCTTCTCACCCTCCCTACCCAGCTCCTGCCTTAGAAACAGGCTTCGCCTACACTGTATCTGTCCACACTGCCTGAACTCTTCCCTGAATTAATCGTTTTCAATAGGAGGGGGCTAAATCCCTTATTAGTGCCCTACCAGGAGTGAATGAATAAAGCCAAGTTAAAGGGGAACTGGGTACCACATACTGTGCTAGGTTCCTTTGCATGTATCCTTTCATTCTGCTGGAGCTAAAGATGTTCTGCCTCCTCTCCATAAAACGCACCCAAACTCCAAAACCAGGAAATTCTCCATAGAAAATAGGAGTGAAGAGAGACAAGACTAACAGGATAAACCGCAAAGCAGGAAGAAAGTTTTGTCTCCCATTTCGCTCAAGGAATTTTTGGACCCACCAAGGCTACTGTCCTGAAAGATCCTGCTGCTTCTCCTTCCCCAAATATTGTCCACTTCCTGAGAGTAAGGCTGACTTGCTGCAGGCTTATAAAGTGTTTGGTCACAGTAAGACAACTGTGAGTAATAACACACATTGTATACTGTTTTACAATTGATAAAAGGCTTTGCATCTGTTTTTTCTTTGGAGGCTGAAGAAAAGAATAATGGTATTCACGCAGTTCCCATTTTACAGATGAAAACAAGAGGACTTTTTCTGTGAAGTCAGGAAAGTGGTTACAATGGTACTTTCTGCCTGTCCGAATTATGTATTGCCCCTCCCCTTTCTATTAATAACATTGAAGTGTGATGGGACAACCACTGAAGCTGTCAGTTGAAACCTGCTGGGACTTTTTAGCCATTCTCTTCAACATAAAGAATGGGTGTTTTTGGAGGGGGTGAGAGGAATGGGGAAATGTTGTCAAAGAGTACAATGTTTTAGTTGAGACAGGAAGAATACATTTTGTTGAGATCTACAGCACAGCATGGTGACTGTAGTTTACAATGAAGTATTGTGTATTTCAAAATTGCTAAGACAATAAATTTCAAATGTTCTCACCACAAAAAAGATAGGTTTTGAGGTGATGAATCTATTAATTCTCTGGATTTAATTATTCCACAATGTATACATATATCATAACATCACATTATACCTCCGTAAATACATACAATTTTAATTTGTCAATTAACATTTTTTTAAAAGAATAGTGTGGCCAGTTGGGGAGGTAGTTTTTTTTTTTTTTTTTTCCTCTAGTCTCTACTCAGTCTCCAAGATCCCATTCCCCATAAAATTCCTGTCACCCAGGTGGAGTGCAGTGGCACAATCATGGCTCACTGCACCCTCTCCCTCTTGGGCTCAAGCGATCCTCCCGCCTACAGGTACATGCCACCACGCCCAGCTAATTTTTGTAGCTTTTGTAGACATGGGGTTTCACCATGTTGCCTAGGCTGGTCTCGAACTCCTCAGCTCAATCAATCTGCCCACTTTAGCCTCCCACAGTGCTGGGATTACAGGTGGGAGCCACCAAGCCCAACCCATAAAGTTCCTAACTTTTTATCTCCCTGGGAGTGCACAGCCTACACACACCAGTTTCTCTTTAGAACATACTTAAGAGTCTTGGCTTAGCATCCAACAGACAGAACTTTAACACTTCTACGGATCTGTGCACCTGTCTATGGTGTGGGGTTTTTAAGATCTCTTTCTAATGACACTTTATTTTGCAAAGCAGGACAGTTTCATTCCCAGAAGAGCAGGTATGGTAAATCCTTTGTTCCAGTAATGAAGACAATGATCCAAACCCTAAGCCTCAGAGAAGCCCAGAAACCCTCCAGGCCTCCATCTCTCTGCTCCTAGCACCTGCCTCTCTCTTGACATCAACATCATTCTCCCCTCTCACAGCCCAGCTCCTTCCACAGACCCAGGGATTAGGCACCAGCACCTCAGACTAGATTTTAGAGAATTACCATTCAAGAGGCAATCCTCTTCCCTTGGTTCCAATTTCAAGGTTCTCAAAGACTGGAACAGGGCTAGTTAGAGGCAATGTGCCCCATCGCATAGCCAGAAAGAACCTTACAGTGAAAAGGAAGACAATTCTTCCAAAGTAAGGGGGTGCTGATCCCCAGAGGGAGGACAGATGGGCAAACAAACAGTAACCGGGCCACCACATGCTTCACACTCACTGATCAAGGACTTCTAAAACCACTTTTCTTTTCTCTGAATTTATACAGGATTTTGTATCACTCATAAAGGAATGTCTTATAGGCTGATAACACCTTTCTATTCATGCTTACACTTAACCTTTAGGCTAGGATAATTTCCTAACCTCAGTGTCCTCACTATAAGATGGGAATTATTATAATCCCTACCTCATAAATTGTTGGGAGGATTAAAATACTTAGTAAAGTGCCTGACTAATAGAAAGGCATTCAATAAATGTTAGCTATTCATGGTGTCATCATCATTATATTTACCATTATTACTAATCTCCTGTATTGCAAGAATTACAGTTTATAATTTTGTAGACCATCACTGTAGCTAAAGGGTCTTTGGGCCATAGGTGATATTCCATAAAGGTTGGTTAAATTGATCTGTGGTTTTTGACTATGGAAACTCAGAACTCCCTCAAAATGTACAAAACAGATTTACCTGCTAAATAAATCTCTTCAAAGCTGACCCCAGGTTTGATTGAATTAATTCCAATGAATTTGTCACAATGATGGAGAAAGGAAACTTAGAGGGCCCCACAGTTGTTTGCTGGTAAAATGAGAAGTTTGGATTAGATCAATGTTTCCCAAAATATTTTCCTCAGAATGTTAGTGCCCCTCGAATCCTGCACAAAGCAAGAGTTTCATGACCAAGTAGCTTTTAAAACTCCTGTACACTCTACTCCCATTCTTCACAATGCACACTTTCATATTAAAAGTTCTGAGAGGTCCTCAACAGAAGACATCACTTAACTTTTTTTTTTTTTTTTAAGACAGATTCTCACTCTGTCACCCAGGCTGGAGTACAGTGGCCACCACTCCTGGCCTAAAAATTTTTTAACCTGGTGCTTCCCAATCTAAACTCACAGGGACCAGTTTTCTTAATGAAAGAGAATCAGACTAGCTTGTAACCATAGCTGGTGACACTCCCCTGCCCCATTCCTTGTATGTCCTCAGTGGACTAGGTCAGGAATAAATAAATTTTCCTGATTCTCAAGGGCTGGTCACTCCTTTGCACTGAGCTCAAAGCTTCTCTGTAGCATGGGTCACAATGAATGGTAGCCCTGATAGCCTAGAGGAGCCTTTCAGCCTTCTCTGAGCCTCTAAAGACTGAGGATCCTTGGCATGAAATGGAGCAACTGATATACCCTTGCTTCCCCTGGGGACTCTCTTGCTCTCAAAAAGGCATCAGCCATCATCTCCATCTAGAGAATATACTAGCTGACTCAGCTTGACCAGCCTGTACCAAAATGAGAATCTGGGTAAAATAAGCATTGAAACACTTCATTCCTTGTAGATTCACAAAACATATTAGCATATTAAAGACTATGAAGTTCTGCAGGAAAAAAAACCTATTTAACTTTAATCCAACATTGCCAAGTTTTATTTGACCATGGAAGATTTTTCCAAAACACTTACAAACAGATCAAGGACATTAATCTTTCATGAAACACTAGATCCCCAAGGTCCTCTCCAGCTACATCATTCTGTGATTTTCTTTTTTATTTATGATGCATTAAAAGATTAATCTCTATCAGACTTCCATTTAGAAATTCACCAGAATGTGCAAAGGCAGCAGGTAAAATTGCTGAAGGGTATTATAAAAATACCCTCCAGTGATTTTTGAAACTTAAACTGAAATATTTATATAACTATATATTTCAGTTTGTATATTATATATATGTGTATACACACATATATATGTGTGTATATATATTGGTGTATGTATATCTATATCTATGTATATATGGCATTATATCCATTTTACAGATGCAGAAACTGAGCTTTAGAGGGGGTGAGCAATTGGTCCAAAGCCACACAGCACACAGGTAGTCATTGATAAAGGTAAAAACAAGAGTTGAAGCCTGAGGTGTAAGGACACAGAGACAAGTACACAAATGTTTACAAGTTACACATATGACACGTGCCTTTAACATGAATTTCTTGAACATTCATTTAGAGGCCTTACAATGAAGACATCAGAGTGGCAGCAAGTTCTGTTGGAATCAGGGGAGCGTGTTCTTCTATAATCCCCTGGCTAACAGGAAAGCACACTGATTTGGCCCATGGTAGTTATACACTCCCATTGAGTCAGGGGCCACTTCTATGCACACAGGAGGTGCTAAAAATATGCTGTTGACTCATTGCCTCTAAGAGCAGAAGAAATGCCAAAAGTATAGGACAAGAGGCAGAAAAGCACACGGAAAAATGTCGTAGGGCAGTCCTCTGAGGAAGTGTTAGATCCCTTTGAAATCTGTCCAAACACTTTCTTGTGCTGGGGAAAGTCAATTACATATTTCAAGCAACCCCACATGTCATACGAGTATCTTGTACGTGTTTGTGTACTCGTGTCTGTGAACTTACATCTCAGACTTCAACTTCTCGTTCCCCACCCTTATCAATGACTGCCTGCATGGCCTTGGGCAAGTTGCTTTCCCTCTTCAAAGCTCAGTTTCTGCATCTATAAAATGGACATAATGCTACCTACCTCATGGGGTTAGTGATCACATTTAAGGAGCTAATATGTGGAAATTGCTTACACAGTACCTATCACATAATAAGGGTTTAATAAGTGTTTGATGTAATTGTTTTGATTATTACTACTATTACTAAAATAATAATTACTACAATAATAATGATTCTTATTCTCTATATTAGTATTATCTTTGAAAATGGGCATGGATTATGTCTATGTAACACTTTTGGCACAATATCTAGCATTATATCACACACAAATTAGAGAATTCATGTTATTAAGGATGAAAAAATATTTTTACTGACCCTTCAATTCTTCGTAAGTAACTGCAAAAGAAGCCATTATCCCAACACATGAAATAAAAGAAAAAAAAAATTCAGTTCCTCTGGAGTTTGTTTTTGGAGGTAGCCACAGGATACCTAATTTTTTTTTCTTTTCAGAGAGACCGAGGGGCTCACTAGGTTGACCAGGCTGGTCTTGAACTCCTGGTCTCAAGCCATCCTCCCACCTCAGCCTCCCAAAGTGCTGGGATTACATGCATGAGCCACCACATCCAGCCTACCTAAAATATTGAATGCTGTTAATAAATCTCCTGAGGCCAGCATAAGAAGATGATGGGCAAAACTAATGCAGGTATGTTTTTCTGGCTTTTTCATGTATTGGGCCAAACTTTGAAAAGCACTTACTATTAATGGCTAACTTGCAAAATTTGTGATTTATTAAAAGCAGATTTTAATAGTTTTACCTAAAAATAATAGGCCTCTGATCTGCCAAAGATGAAGATTTAATTTCTAGGTGTTCCCCACAATACCTAGAAACATCAGTGGAATCGAGTATTAAACACTTTAGAACTATTCTCATCAAAGTTCTTTAATATATAATACAGCAAAAGAAAAGTTTCTTTTCTAAAGGCTTCTCTATACTTTTTTTAATAGTTGAATTTCATTTCTGAAGGCTCCTAAAAAGAATAGAATTTAGATCTTTATTAAAGAGGAAATATATTTTCCATGTTTAATTTAAATGACATTCCATCAGTCATTTGCAATCTTAGCCTACACGGAATTTCTTTTTTTGGTAGTTTTTATGTTTGGGCTTTAGGAGGGGATTCCCAATAATCTCTATATAAATATTTCTAATCTCTATATAAATATTTTAACATTTCAATGTAAATTAGTTTTTTAAAGCTATTTTATCCATAAAAATAATAAATTTGCATGGCTGAGGGTGAAATAATGTGTTACCAGGACCCCTCAGTTTTGGGGGTTGTGAGTAGATCCCATCTTCATGTTCCTCCAGCCCAGCCCAAGCCTGGCTCAGGGCCTCCTCCCCCATTTGCCAGGAACCACCATCCCCAGGGATTCTATGTGCCCTGCCTGACCAGTGTTCTCCATCAGAGTTTACCAATCTTTTGTTCATTCCCTCAGAGCACAGCTAAGCAAGAGTACACTAATTTGAAAATTAACTCAAGCAAATAGAGGAACAATATCCCCAACACATTGCATTTTAACATAGGGTTTCCTGGACACACTGTTTCAACCCAAGAGTTGGGCTAATAGTAGGAGTTCCATCTGCTAAAATACGGCTGTCAGCTTCAGAGGGAAATTCATGAACGTCTTCGTAGTTTGTTTTTACGTTTCACTTGGCACTGTTTCTAAAATTTCCTCTGAAGCCAAAAAATAAGTTATTTCCCAGCACACTGGGCACTTTTCATTTATCATTGGATTGATTTTTGTAACTTGCAGTAGGAGCTGAAATCGACCAGGGGGTTCTTATCCAACAGACAGCAGCAAAACTCTTTGTGTATCTGCGTTCCTTTCAACAAGCGTGACTTCCTCAATGGCATCATTCGTGAGCGTAACACAGAGCTCAGCAATAACGTTTCTTCACTAACCCTACCAGGTATCCAACATAGGATGTTACTTCCTTTCACTGTTTTCCGACTCCTGGCAGATATTAATCATTGGGATTTGGGAACAAGGAAATAGAATTTCTGAGAATGCTTGGGAATTCCCAAATTCATATGATTTTCATAACACTTCACTTACAAGTTTTTGAAAAATAATAAATGACTATAATAACAAGCAAATAGTCGTTTTTTTCTGTAACAGGATTATATGAAAAGTTTTAGTAGTCTTCTGTTTTAAAGAGATATGATAACAAATGATGATTTATTATTATTAGGAGCCAACATATTGTAACAAGATTATAAAATCCAATAGCATTAATAGAGAAAACATTAAAAAGAAATGAATGTTATCACAAAATAAATGCTAAAGAAAAGTCCTTTACAGATTGAAAGGTAACACCACAAATACTTAATGCTTTAATCGTTGTTTACATGACATTGTTATACAAGGCATCAATCATCCCCTCCAATACCATTTAAATAACATAACATTCTGATCTCCTGGCAAGATGAATAGCACTAGAAAGAAGCAACTGTCAAAATTGCCGATTTAAGGGTATATTTTGTTTCTAAAACTTGGCATTTCTTAGAAAACCTCTCATAGGATTTGTAAAACATATACTATGCCTAGGAACACATTAATATTTATTTGCAGAAATGGTTCACTGTTAGCAGTGGACAAGGCCATGAACACACACTTGTAACACAGCAACAGATACAAGAAAGTCTGACTGAGGCTCCTTTACTGCTCCTGTCCTGTTCACCTTAACTTTCATCTCCACATGTCAGTGCTTCCTCATCTTGCTTGACTTGAAGTCAGTGCATTTCTTCAAGCCAGTAAGTTCTCTATACTGACTATTAAGCTGTAATTTTCACAGGAAAATTAGAATGTTCCTTCCCATTTTCCTAATTTCTCAACTGATTTTTCTCAGAATTCAGAATCCATAAATATTGAAATGCCAGGAGAGAATTTCCAAATGGAAATGCTGTTCCCTTCGTCCATTTTCAGAAGAAACCGTAGGATAGTGTTATCCTTCTCTTCTCCAATTTTTTTTTCCTGCAAACTTATGGTTATCACCTCTTTAAGTGAGTAGCTCACAATTTTGCCTCCCCTGCAAATGGTCCCAAAACAGTGGAGTGGGTCCTCTTTAGCTGTGTCTTTAGTACATAATCCTGCATTTCTGACCATATGCAGGGAGTGTGACCCAGGGAAGGATCCCTGACTCAATGGGATTTCTCTTGCTGTCTCTAGAATTTGAACACCGGAACCCAGACGTACAGAGGCTGGGAGCCATCGTGGTGTGCTATATTGATGACGGCAGCAGTGGGTGGTGTGGGGGCAGTTAATTGACAGCTACCTGTTACTGACATCCCAGGAACTGCCTGAACCTCCTCTTTCCCAGTCATAAGATATCTAAGATTCTGCAGTATTCTTCATTAAATCCTAGCATGGTTTAAGCTAGCCAGAATTAGGTTCTGTTGCTTTCAATCAACAGAACCTTAGCTAATACATTGTTATTTCCTGGTCTTTGTTCCTTTAATTTTCCAGGAAAAGAAGGGAAAATGGCTTACTGGTTTTAAAAAGAGACAAGGGACAACATACCATTTATGCAAAATTTAGAAGCACTCAAAGGAAACTCTGGAAAGTTCCTGAGACATATATATGTAGGATCAGCATAAAACTTGAACAGTGTATCTAGATCATGGTTGCCATGGTTGCCTTGAGACAATGAACATCTGTATCAAGATCATATTTTCTTGGTGGGACAGAGAGAAGCACAAGGCGGGACTCACATTTACAGTAATCCTTGTTTTCCAGGAACCATACAACCCAGTTTGTCCAGAGCTGTTCATCTTAAGTTTGTTATCCCACCATAATTATAAATAGAACCTCCTTTTTCTCTCAAGAATATCCCACTTTGGATGATAATTTCTGTGACTACCCATTAAGAATATTTAATAACTATAGAAAACTGCTTCTCTATATTTTTTGTATGTTTGAAACATTTTATAACAGAAATATCTTTAAAGTTATCACCTACACAGAATATAGCTGCCAAATGCTCCTACTCTGCTATTCTAACCATGAATCCCTCTGGGGCCCCTTCCTCCTACGGCGCTTGTAAGGATGAAATGAAATAAGCTCTATGAAGTGCCCAACAGTGACCAACACTGAATAAAATACAGCCACCATAGGAGGCCTTCCCTTATGTTCACCAAACTCCTGATAAGTTATTCGGAGATGTTTTAATCTTAATATTTTATGTAGATTATACATTCATCTGATTCAAAATGCAAAAGGTACAAAAGCGTATACAGTTAAAAGTTTCCCAACCCACTACCATTTATCTCCCTGGAGGCAACTGTTTCCAGATTTTTGAATATCCTTAAAGAATATCATATGTATGGAAAAGAAAGATTATATATTTATACGCATCTGTGTATGCATTTTCCTATGAGAGGCTCACAAAGTCTCCTTGAAGAGATATCATTATTACAAATACCCCTCAATTTACAATGGGGTTATATTCCAATAAACTTAGGAAAATATTGTAAGCTGAAAATGCATTTAATACCCTTAACCTACTAAACATCATAGCTTAGCTCGGCCTACCTTAAACACTCACATTAACCTACAGTTAGGCAAAATCATCTAACAGAAAGCCCATTTTATAATAAAGTGGGCTTTGAATATCTCATGGAATATAATGAATACTGTACTGAAAGTGGAAAACAGAATGGTTGTATGAGTACTCAAAGTACAGCTTCTGCTGAATGTGTATTGCTTTCAAACTATCTTAAAGTTGAAAAATCATAAGTCAAAATATTCTAAGTCAGGGATTGTTTGTACTTCTAATTTACATGATGAAATTGAGCCTTGAAAAGATTAAGTGACTCGCCCAAGGTCACACTGGCAGTTAAATAGTGAAACTTGGATCCAAATTGTTCAGTCACTACATGTATTGTCTTGAAATTTGAAAAAGAGGAAGAGGAATTAAACTACTAAATTGAAGGACTATTTTAGGCATAGAAGAAGCAGATGCCTTCATGTCCAAGTGATTGTGAAAAGCCCACTTGCCCCAAAATATGTCTCCTGGTCATATGAAATTCCACCATTTCAGATTTTTACCTGGGGATTTAGAGTAATCTGCTGTTTTCCTAGAGCTCCCCTAAAATAGAAATAGAAAATTTTGGAAGGCTAAATATATGCTAACATTGGAAAACTCATTTTCTCCCCTTCGTAAGGCAAGGTACTGAAGGAGGGGGCCCTACGGGCTGTGCAGGGACATCCTGGAGGCATGGGGAGAAGAAACTGAAAGGCAAGTTTGTATGGAACAAAGAATACCGATCTCAGGATTCTCCCTTGAACCTGCCCTAACTTTGTTCAAATAGACTCAGCCACTGACCTGCTGTCAAAAGACCACAGCCAATCTGACTTGTTTTCAATATAATGATGAATATTGATTTGGTCCCTTCATCCAACATTCTCAGCTGGATCTTTTTTGACCAAGGATATACATTACTAGGTGAGTACAGGCAGTTAATTCTTCCACACGGGACTTCGGAGTTTCTGAGTTAACCAGAATCACCCACCTTAACATCTGCCAGTTTATACCCCAAGTCCTGACCAGTGCCCCCTACCTGCTATGCCTCATGTTTTCAATAGAGCATAAAATCAGAAATGAAAGATGAAACATCATAGCCAATATCACAGAAATACAAAGGATCCTAAGAAAGTGCTAGGTATAATTACACACTAACTAATTGGATCATCTAGAAGAAATGGATAAATTCCCAGACACATAAAACCTACCAAGATTGACTCATGAAGAAATTTAAAAATCTGAACAGACTAATAGCAAGCAAGGAGGTTGAATCCGTAAGAAAATGTCTCCTATCAATGAAAAACCCAAAACCAGATGGCTTCCCAGATTAATTCTACCACATATTTTAAGAAGAACTAATACCAGTCCTTCTCAAACTCTTCCAAAAAGCTGAAGTGGAGGGAATACTTCCAAACTCATCTTACAGGGCCAGCATTACCCTGATTCCAAAGCCAGACAAGAACACTACAAGAAAGGAAAATGACAGGCCAATATCCTTGATCTACATAGATGCAAAAATCCTCAACAAAATCCTAGCAAACCAAATTCAATAGCACATTGAAAGAATCATTCACCATGATCATGTCATGGTTCAACATAAGCAAATCAATACATATAATATACCATATTAGAAAAATAAAGGATAGAAACTATATGGCCATCACAATAGATATAGAAAAAGTTTTTGACAAAATTCGAAACCCTTTCATGGTGAAAAAAAAAACACCCAACAGATCACGTATTGAGGGACTGTATCCCAACAAAATAAAGGCCATATATGACAAACCCATAGCTAACACCATGATCAATGGTGAAAAGTTGAAACTTTTCCTCTACCATCAGGAACAAGACAAGGATGCCCACAGACACCACTTCTCAGGGTAATTAGGCAAAAGAAAGAAATAAAAGGCATCCTAATAGGAAAGGAAGAAGTGAAACTGTCTCTACTGACGGCATGATCTTGTTATATATAGAAAACCCTACAAACTTCACTAAAAAAAGGTTAGAACTCAACACAAAGAAGGGAACAGTAGACACTGGGGGACTCCAAAGGTGGGAGGGAAGGATGGTGGGAGCAAGGGTTGAAAAACTACCTATCGATTACTATGCTCACTGCTTGGGTGGTGGGATCATTAGAAGCCCAAACCTCAGCACCATGCAATATACCTGTTTAAGAAACCTGTACATCTACCCTCCTGACTCTAAAATGAAACATACAATATTTAAAAAACAAAAACAAATAAATAAAATTTGAAAACTGTTAGAACTGAACTGATAGGTGAAATCAGTAAAGTTGTAGGATACAAAATCAACAGATAGAGCCTTGAACACAGCAACATCCAGCTGTCTGACACGAAAGTCTCAGGGGCAAGAAAACCTCTATATGAACTCAGAAACAATGAGCTAAGTTGTGTTTATGTCTGAAAGGATGTTAAGAACTTCATTCATGTTACATCAGAGCCAACAGAAAGAACCAACAGGAAACCTGTACCCAACAAACAGAAATGACAAGATGAAGGGAAAGCAGAGGTAAGGGCTTACCTTAGAAAGGGCAAGTGATTAGCTCAATATGCAATACAATGTTTGCTCCTGAGCCAAAAATTTGTACAATAATTTGGACATTACTTGCACAACCAGAAAAATCAGCCACTCATTAGGAAAATGTGTTTCTGTAGAAGTCTTAGGACTCAGCTATCTATAATAACATGAAAAGACAATATTTTCATCCAAAATGAGTATTTTTGTTTGTCTTGGCTTGTTATTCTAACGTCAACAGCCTCTAAATAAACTGTTGAAGTACATGATATAACCACCTCTTTCTCCATCTTTCCCATTGCTCCCATCAATTTCACCATTAGCAAAGCTTTTTGCTGAAATCTGGCTTTTCAAAGGGAGAGTATCCAGAAACAGAAGATGCTGATCTGGGAGGCTCTTCCTAATAGAACTGCTGCTTCAGTTTAACTTGAAAAAGCCCACACCCAGTTCCTAATGACAAACATCTGAACACCGGGTCTTCCCCTGAGCAAGACAATGCTATGCCTCCTGCTCGCTCTGTTCTATAAGCAACCCACAGATTGCTCCCTGTGAAGAGGAGCCTGCAAGGGGAGCAGCATTCCACCAGACCCTGATTTAGCAAGATATTTCCATATCATTCCCCCAACCAGCTGGAAGTCCTCCACTGCTCTTGTGTAAAAATCTAACTCATCTCACTGAATTTCCTGATTTAAAAGTCTAATTCATTTCACCAAAAGTGTGACAGAAGGAAACCAAGTACACCATCTCTCTCTTACCAAACCAAAGCTATTGCATGTGCATTCTGGGGGGAAAACATGGTCCAAATATGTTATGGAGGGGGTGCCAGCCCAGTGTCATCCTCTTACTATTGCCATAGGATCTTGGCTGATGGCATCAGAGGAAAAACAAGTTTATCGATTACTTTCAACCATTAAGCTCACTCCTCCATGAAAAATATGTCACAAGTCCAATGTCTCTTATTAAAATAAGCACTGCAAAATATAAAGGAGTCACAGTTTTAAAATGGGACACACGTTCTCTAAGCGGTGAACCACGTTAGAGGTGCACTGTTTACAATGTATAAAGTCCCCTGGAGCCAGGGTTAGGAAGCGCATCTGTTCTTTGATGTTCTGGGATGAAGGAGAAAGGAAAATGTGCTGCCAGAAGTGAGTGGGAAGGAGCCCATGAGATAAAGGAAGTAAATCCATTTGCTGATTGCAATAATAATGGTAATACACGAAGCTATACATACATACATACATACATACATACATACATACATGCAAACTTTCACATTTTTTAAAAAAAAGAACTTAAGGCTTCCACTCATGTAATCAGCCCTTATGAACTCTCCTGATTAGCTGCAAGGAAAATCTTCCTTTCTCCTCTTTCTTGCACCATCCTGGGCTCCCTTTTGACTTTTTTTTTTTTTTTTAACTTATAAACGAACAGCTCATATTCTGAAGTTTGTAGTCCCCTCCCGCCCCCTCTCTCTCTATACGGCTCATTTACATTGGCAGCTGTCGTGCTGCTGGGCATCCTCAAACCCACAAGTTTCCCTTTAATGTTTGAGGAGACAAACATGATCATGCACTAGGCATCACTGTGCCACTCAAAATGCTTTTTTGTTTTTTTTATTGCATCTGAGAGAAATCTCAAGGTTGCAAACCTGGAGTCAGAATTGTCTCCATGTGTCTCAGTGGGAAGAGTATCGTGTGAAGGAACAAGTTGATTCTACTAATCAAAAGGAATTTTTTTTGATATCAGGTCATCCTCCGAATGAATTTATATTACCGAGTGGAGGGTCACATGAAGAAAATGGTCAAACAGCACCACCTAGAGCAAGAGCTGAGAAGTGCAGCGGAGCCGGGCTGTGTCAGGAAAGAAAAGCAAGCTGGGGCCTGGCTCAGCGCTCTCCCCTCTGCTCCTGTCTGCATGGAAAGATTAGGATGACAGTGGCAGGAAGCCTGTGCACCTAGTATGCATCACTTGAAGGGAACACACAGATTCCAGTAAACAGTTGGAAGGAAATGTTAATACCAGGCTCTGCTAAACAATATCAAATGAGTCCTAGATGAGGCAAGCGACTTTCATCAAAGTTTCCTGATACCTGAAAAGACAGCCCAGGGGATCCTGCGCTACATGTGGTGTATGTAAATTAAGCGGGTTTTTTTCCCCTTTGTAATCAAGGCTCATACACAAACAAAATCACACTTTAGAAATGGCCTATTTCAACTTGTAACTAGCTTGCTTTCAGGGGCTCCAGGTCAAAATGAAATAGAGCACAAAGACGCTTTCTCCTTAGGGATCATACACAAATTCACTCTGTCCGTTTCTTTCCCACATGGAGCAACAAAGCCGTCAGACCTCTCCATCCACCCATCGGGTCCTTCCTGATTAAAGTGAGATAAATCACAGCCCTCTCTCTCCAGATGGCAGGCGACAAGAGGGGGATGCTTGCCTCAAGAAGTCCTCCCCATCCCTCTGCATTCATGCAAGCCCGAGCGGAGAGATGCAAGAAATTACGGATGCATTTTAATTCCCCAGACCCTGCAATTAAAAATGGAAATTTTTTGGCCACGCCGGTTGGCTCACGCCTGTAATCCCAGCACTTTCAGAGGCCGAGGTCGGCAGATCACCTGGGGTCAGGAGTTCGAGACCAGCCTGGCCAACATGGTGAAACCCTGTCTCTACTAAAAATACAAAAATTAGCTAGGAATGGTGGTGGGCGCCTGTAGTCCCAGCTACTCGGGAGGATGAGGCAGGAGAATCACTTGAACCCGGGAGGCAAAGTTTGCAGTGAGCCAAGATCGCACCACTGCACTCCACTCTGGGTGACAAAGCAAGACTTCATCTCAAAAAATGTTTTTAAAAAATGGAAGTGTTGTTCTTTCATTTGTAAATGTGTTTTGGTAAAAGAGGGGCAGTTTAAGCAACCCTTTCTATTGTCTACATTGTTAAAATTCATCCGACATGGACTCTTGACTCTGTTTTGCCTGGGCAGACCCAATTCAAGCATTTACAACAGCTATAACCTCCTCAAATCAAAAAGAGGAATCAGCATTATTGCTAAGTTCAAATAAGGTCTTGTTTTATTTCATTTTTATTTTTGAATGCAGCCATTTCTCCATGTGCTGTCATCAGGTAAGATTGTCAGTCCTGATTAGATAAAGGTATTATTACAAAATGCAATTCTTAAAAATTCAGTGTCTAACTACACTTTTAATAAGCCTTTCCCCCTCCCCTATGTATTCTCCCTTAGACACCCCTTCTCAAATTTAAAATCACAGAAACTAAAATATGATGCCTAAAGAGAGCCTAGCGACTGCCCAGTCCTCTAATTTGATGAGTGGGAGTACTGAAGCCCAGAGGAGGTCAAGTAATTTGTTCCCAATGTCTTAGATAAGAAGAAAATGACCAGCTGGGAAATCCCACTCATGTCAAGGCAGAGGCACAGGGCCACAGACTGTGGTTGAATTGTGCCACACTCCTACATCCTTCTTTAGGAATCACAGAACATTCCTGTGTTGAGTCGGAGTCACTGACTTCCTTTTCAGGCTGATTGAGTTCTGTCCTTACAGGCTGCGGCAAGAAGTTTTGGTATTATGCTACACCAAGACCATTTATCTAGTTCAAGAAATGCACAGTCCTTAGAGCCCAGCAACTTTCCCCATGTCCAGTAAATGTAGCTTCTCCATTAGAAGCTGTCAGAATGGAGCCATCTGGCTCATCTTGATTTTGATTTGTGCAAGAATGAATGGTTGTGCTAAGACAGCTTTCCTAGCTGATAGAGAGCGAAACTTTTTTCTCATAATCTATAAAAAAATTAAATTAGAACTTTTTTCTCATAATCTGTGAAAAAATATTAAATTAAATCTGGCTCGTCTTGATTTTGATTTGTGCAAGAATGAATGGTTGTGCTAAGACAGCTTTCCTAGCTGAGAGTGAGCAAAACTTTTTTCTCATAATCTATAAAAAATATTAAATTAGAAGCATAGAGTTTATTTCGTGACTTTTATCTTCCTGCAATTTTCTTGTGGGCATAAATGATTTGTTTTTATCCTGCCTGCCCCCCAATCCCTTTTCCAAGAGACTAAAAGAGTATCTAGTGCAAAGTGGAGACTCAAATATTTTTTAATAAACAGTGATCCCAGCCACCCAGTGCATGTTGCCAAATGCCAACCCCATAAATAATCAAACACATCATCTCATTCAGCCAATCAAAATCAAGTGCTACCTATTTTTTTTAAGTTTTCATAGCCCTTGGGCATCTGCTTTCTCAGCATTTCCCAAACTTGAGTCATTCTCATCCTGCCTTCCTAATTTTGATCTGTCAATTACCTCTACTATTATTTATTTCATATATTTTTAAATAGACCCACTTTTGAAACTTAAATACACGCCTTTTAAAAGGAAGCTTTCTTACTACTATACATCAAAAGCCATTATTACTTGTTCTAAGTACTCATAACAAGATGGTCACAACTATTAAAATTTACTAATGTGCATCCACATACTCTCTAAATTCATGGAGCATCTGCACACACTTTAAGAAACAATTCTGCATTACTCACTCAATTTTCTTGACATCCTTCTGAGGCAGGACAAACCTTGGGCCCAAAGAATTGAGGTAGGAGTCCAAGCAAGTTGCCAGCCACATAAAGGCAAACCTTGGCTCGGAAGTCAGGACTACCAGCCCCTAGGTTATGGTTCATGCTCTTTCCTCTGCTCTCCAGAACCTCCTATCTCCAAGTGTAGTTAGCAGCCCAGATGCAGCAGCATCCTCTAGAGACTTGTTAAAAATGCAGAAGCTCAGGCTCCACCCCAGGCCTATGCAGACTGAATCTGCATTTTAACAAGGTGCAGGTAATTCACGTGCACATTAAGTTTGAAAAGGCCTGGTCTAGATCAGCGGTTCTCTAACTTAGCAGCACATTAGAACCATCTGTAGAGACTTTAAAAATACCAGTGCCTGGGCTTCACCTCCCAGAGAATCTGACTTAAGTGTCTGGGGTTTTCCCTGAGTCTAGGTATTTTTAAAAACTCCTCAGCTTATACAAAGCTGGCAGGGCCGTGCACAGTGGCTCATGCCTATAATCCCAGCAGTTCGTGAGGCCAAAGTGGGCAGATTGCTTGAGTCCAGGAGTTTGAGATTAGCCTGGGCTAAAACCCCATCCCTACAAAAAAAAAAAAAAAAAATGCAAAAAGTAGTTGGGCATGGTGGTGGCACATACCTGTAGTCCCGGCTACTCAGGAGGCTGAGTCCTCACTTCAACCCAGGAGGTCACAGTCTGGTCAACAGAGCAAGACCCTGTATCAAAACAAAGAAACAAGCAAACAAAAAATGCTAGCAGCTTACCAGCTAGGGAGGCCTGTAGAGCCAAGTTTTCCAAATGGGGCTACATTAGTTGTTCCAAAACTTTAGCTGCATCAAAACCACCTGGATGGCTTGTTCAGCTACAGAGGGTCTGGCCATGCCCCTAGAGTTTCCAGCTGAGGGTCTGGAATGAGGCCCGATGATTTGCATTTCTAACAATCTCCAGGTGATGCTGATGTTGTGGGTCCAGGCACCACATTTTGAGAATCTATGCTAAATGAATCGGAGAAGACCAAAGCTCAAACTTATTCCAAGAACTTTTCAAGGCCCACCTGCAAGTTGTAGTGGAAGTAAGCATCTAAGGGTGCAAAAAAGTTTCACTGTAGACTAAGGCCTTTTACCTGAGCTCTCAAATGTTCACATTTCTCTTATCAACCTAAATAACAAACAGAGAGAGGCTCTCCACAAGAAAAAGATATTCGTTTGGAAACAGAGCCTTGCAATAGAAACAGGCAAGCCAGAGTAAACTATATGCATATTCACGGAGGTAAAGGAAGACAAAAGAAAAAATGAGGAAGATTATATGATCATTTGGAAATGATTATCCTTGGCTACAAAGATCAATAACAAAGGTGATGCCAGGCCCAGGTTGGACAGGCAGTTGTTGGGCCAATATCCTTCAGAAGCATTGTTGTGTGCAAAGTTGCAATGGGCTTTGTGCAAGATTGTGTTTTTTGCAGTCTTCTGTGATAAGTTTTTGTTATCAGGCATACAAGCCCAAGAATCCTTTTTTGCATGGCCTTCCCTGGCTCTATTTGTCAGGGTTTTGGTTAGGGGAGGGGTATTTTTAACACACTCAATGTAAAAAATGCCATAAGGTAGGTACCCCAATTGCTTGTTTCATCTTCATAAAATAACTTTTCCACCCGAACAAAGTCTACACATAAATTGTAAAAATACCCTGGCATGCAGTCCCTGGAAAAGTCTGGAGTCATTCTCGGGGTTCCCACCCAGGTGGGCAAGCGTAGCCACCACAGATAAACACAAAGTAGGGGTCCCCGCTGGGGTTCAGCGGCAGGCAGTGGCCCTGGTTCTGATATTTGGCTGAAAACACAGCTCCTCTTTGTCACCCTCAGGACATTTCAGCTATTTCCTAGATAATAATCTCACTTCACCCTGCACAAAACAGGCACATGATCATGTCACTCTGACCTGGTTTGAGTCCAAGGAGAATTTTGTTTTTAAAATAATTTAGGTTAGTAGTTAAAATATGAACTTTGGGCCAGGAGTGGTGGCCCATGCCTATAATCCCAGCACTTCATGAGGCCAAAGTGGGCAGATTGCTTGAGTCCAGGAGTTTGAGACTAGCCTGGGCTAAAACCCCATCCCTACAAAAAAAAAAATTCAAAAAGTAGTTGGGCATGGTGGTGGCACATACCTGTAGTCCCGGCTACTCAGGAGGCTGAGTCCTCGCTTGAACCCAGGAGGTCACGGTCTGGTCAACAGAGCAAGACCCTGTATCAAAACAAAGAAACAAGCAAACAAAAAATGCTAGCAGCTTACCAGCTAGGGAGGCCTGTAGAGGCAAGTTTTCCAAATGGGGCTACATTAGTTGTTCCAAAACTTTAGCTGCATCAAAACCACCTGGATGGCTTGTTCAGCTACAGAGGGTCTGGCCATGCCCCTAGAGTTTCCAGCTGAGGGTCTGGAATGAGGCCCGATGATTTGCATTTCTAACAATCTCCAGGTGATGCTGATGCTGTGGGTCCAGGCACCACATTTTGAGAATCTATGCTAAATGAATCGGAGAAGACCAAAGCTCAAACTTATTCGAAGAACTTTTCAAGGCCCACCTGCAAGTTGTAGTGGAAGTAAGCATCTAAGGGTGCAAAAAAGTTTCACTGTAGACTAAGGCCTTTTACCTGAGCTCTCAAATGTTCACATTTCTCTTATCAACCTAAATAACAAACAGAGAGAGGCTCTCCACAAGAAAAAGATATTCGTTTGGAAACAGAGCCTTGCAATAGAAACAGGCAAGCCAGAGTAAACTATATGCATATTCACGGAGGTAAAGGAAGACAAAAGAAAAAATGAGGAAGATTATATGATCATTTGGAAATGACTATCGTTGGCTACAAAGATCAATAACAAAGGTGATGCCAGGCACAGGTTGGACAGGCAGTTGTTGGGCAAATATCCTTCAAAAGCATTGTTGTGTGCAAAGTTGCAATGGGCTTTGTGCAAGATTGTGTTTTTTGCAGTCTTCTGTGATAAGTTTTTGTTATCAGGCATACAATCCTAAGAATCCCTTATTGCATGGCCTTTCCTGGCTCTATAAGTCAGGGTTTTGGTTAGGGGAGGGGTATTTTTAACACTCTCAATGTAAAAAATGACATAAGGTAGGTACCCCAAAGACTTGTTTGGTCTTCATAAAATAATTTTTCATAAAATCTCTGTAAACGTGGAAATATCTACACCGCTATCTCTGTAAATGTGTAAACATTTACAACGCTATCTGAATAAACATGGAACTATTTACACCGCCGTCTCTATAAACATGGAAATATCTACACCGCTATGTCTATAAACATGGAAATATCTACACCGCTATCTCTATAAACATGGAAATGTCTACACCGCTATCTGTATAAACATGGAAATATCTACACCACTATCTGTAAAAACATGGAAATATCTTCACTGCCATCTGTATAAACATGGAAATATCTACACAGCCATCTGTATAAAGATGGAAATATCTACACCACAATCTGTATAAATATGGAAATAACTACACCGCTACCTCTATAGACATGTAAATATCTACACCGCTATCTGTATAAACATGGAAATATCTACACTGCCATCTGTATAAAGATGGAAATATCTACACCGCGAGCTTTATAAACACGGAAATATCTACACCGCTATCTGTATAAACATGGAAATACCAACACCGTTATCTGTATAAACATGGAAATATCTACACCGTTATCTGTATAAACATGGAAATATCTACACCGCTATCTCTATAAACATGAAAATACTTACACCACCATGTCTATAAGCATGGAAATATTTACACCGCTATCCCTATAAACATAGAAATATCTACACCGCCATCCCTATAAACATGGAAATATCTACACCGCCATCTGCATAAACATGGAAATATCTACACAGACATCTGTATAAACATGGAAATATCTACACTGCCATCTGTATAAACTTGGAAATATCTACACTGACATCTGTAGAAAGATGGAAATGTCTACAAAGCTATCAGTATAAACATGGGAATTTCTACACTGCTACCTGTATAAACATGGAAATATCTACACCACTATCTGTATCAACATGGAAATAACTACACCGCAATCTGTATAAACATGGAAATATCTACAATGCTATCTCTGTAAACATGGAAATATCTACACAGCTATCTGTGTAAACTTGGAAATATCTACACCGCTATCTGTGTAAATTTGGCAATACCTACACCGCAATCTGTGCAAAGATGGAAATATCTACACCGTTATCTTTGTAAACACGGAAATATCTACACCGCTATCTGTATAAACATGGAAATATCTACACTGCCATCAGTATAAATATGGAAATATCTACAGCGCCATCTGTATAAACATGGAAATATCTACACTGCCATCTGTACACACATGGAAATATCTACACAGCCATCTGTATAAACATGGAAATATCTACACCGCTATCTGTATAAACATGGAAATATCTACACCGCAATCTGTATAAACATGGAAATATCTACACCGCTATCTGTATAAATATGAAATATCTAAACCGCTGTCTCTATAAAAGTGGAAATATCTACACTGCTGTCTGTATAAACATGGAAATATCCTCACTGCTATCTCTATGAACATGGATATATCTACACCGCTATCTCTATAAACATGGAAATATCTACACCACCATCTCTATAAACATGGAAATATCAACACCACCATCTGTATGAACATGGAAATATCTACACCGCTATCTGTATAAACATGGAAATATCTACACCGCGATCTGTATAAACATGGAAATGTCTACACCGCGATCTGTATAAACATGGAAATATCTAGACCGCTATCTGTATAAACATGGAAATATCTACACAGCCATCTCTATAAACACAGAAATATCTACACCGCCATCTGTATAAAAATGGAAATACCTACAAAGTCATCTGTAAAAACATGGAAAAACCTACACAGTCATGTGTAGGAACATGGAAATATCTACACTGCCATCTGTATAAACATGGAAATATCTACACTGCCATCTGTAAAAACATGGAAATATCTACACATTCATGTGAATAAACATGGAAATATCTACACCACCATCTGTATAAACATGGAAATACCTACAATACCATCTGTATACACATGGAAATATCCACAGACATCTGTATAAATATGGAAATATCTACACCGCCATCTGTATAAACATGGAAATATCTACACTGCCATCTGTAGAAAGATGGAAATATCTACACCGCTATCTCTATAAATATGGAAATATCTACACCGCCATCTCTATAAACATGAAAATATCTACACTGCAATCTCCATAAAGATGGAAGTATGTACTCCGCCATGTGTATAAACACGGAAATATCTACACCACCATCTGTGTAAACATGGAAATATCTACACCGCGATCTGTATAAACATGGAAATATCTACAACGCCATCTGCATGTCCATGGAAATATCTACTCCACCATCTGTATAAACATGGAAATATCTACACGGCCATCTGTGTATAGATGGAAATATCATCACCGCCATCTGTGGGAACATGGAAATATCTACACCCCTATCTGTATAAACATGGAAATATCTACACAGCTATCTCTATAAACATGGAAATAACTACACCGCCATCTGTATAAACATGGAAATATCTACATAGTCATCTGTATAAACATGGAAATATCTACACAGCCATCTGTATAAACATGGAAATATCTACACAGCCATCTGTATATACATGGATATATCTACACCGCTATCTGTATAAACATGGAAATAACTACACCGCAATTTGTATAAACAAGGAAATATATACACGGCCATCTGTTTAAACATGGAAATATATACACAGACATCTGTTTATACATGGAAATATCTGCACTGCCATCTGCAAAAACATGGAAATACCTATACAGTCATCTGTATAAACATTGAAATATCTACAATGCCATCTGTATACACATGGAAATACCTACACAGCCATCTGTATAAACATGTAAATATCTACACTGCTATCTCTATAAACATGGAAATATAGACACCGCCATCTTTATAAACATGAAAATATCTGCACTGCCATCTCCATAAACATGGAACTAACTACTCCGCCATCTGTATAAACATGGAAACATCTACACCGCCATCTGTGTGAATAAGGAAATATCTACAAAGACATCTGTATAAAGATATAAATTTCTGCACCGCGAGCTGTATAAATATGGAAATATCTACATCGCTATCTGTAAAATGTGGAAATACCAACACCGCTATCGGTATAAACATGGAAATATCTACAACGCCATCTATATAAACGTGGAAATATCTACACCCCTATCTGTATAAACATGGAAATATCCACACCGCTATCTGTATAAACATGGAAATATCTACACTGCCATCTGTATAAATATGGAAATATCTACAGCGCCATCTGTATAAACATGGAAATATCTACACTGCCATCTGTACACACATGGAAATATCTACACAGCCATCGGTATAAACATGGAAATATCTACACTGCTATCTGTATAAACATGGAAATATCTACACCGCAATCTGTATAAACATGGAAATATCTACACCGCTATCTGTATAAATATGAAATATCTAAACCGCTATCTCTATAAAAGTGGAAATATCTACACTGCTGTCTGTATAAACATGGAAATATCCTCACTGTTATCTCTATGAACATGGATATATCTACATCGCTATCTCTATAAACATGGAAATATCTACACCACCATCTCTATAAACATGGAAATATCAACACCACCATCTGTATGAACATGGAAATATCTACACCGCTATCTGTATAAACATGGAAATATCTACACCGCGATCTGTATAAACATGGAAATGTCTACACCACGATCTGTATAAACATGGAAATATCTAGACCGCTATCTGTATAAAAATGGAAATATCTACACAGCCATCTCTATAAACACAGAAATATCTACACCGCCATCTGTATAAAAATGGAAATACCTACAAAGTCATCTGTATAAACATGGAAAAACCTACACAGTCATGTGTAGGAACATGGAAATATCTACACTGCCATCTGTATAAACATGGAAATATCTACACAGCCCTCTGTATGAATATGGAAATATCTGCATAGGCATCTGTATAAACATGGAAATATCTCCACCGCTATTTGTATAAACATGGAAATACCTACACCGCTGTCTCTATAAACATGGAAATATGTACACCGCTATGTGTATAAACATGGAAATATCTCCACTGCTGTCTGTATAAACGTGGAAATATCTACACCGCGATCTGTATAAACATGGAAATATCTACACCGCTATCTGTATAAACATGGAAATATCTACACATCTATCTCTATAAACATGGAAATACCTACACCGCCATCTGTATAAACATGGAAATACCTACATAGTCATCTGTATAAACATGGAAATATCTACACAGCCATCTGTATAAACATGGAAATATCTACACAGCCATCTGTATATACATGGATATATCTACACCGCTATCTGTATAAACATGCAAATAACTACACCGCAATTTGTATAAGCAAGGAAATATCTACACCGCCATCTGTTTAAACATGGAAATATATACACAGACATCTGTTTATACATGGAAATATTTACAACGCTATCGCTATAAACATGGAAATTTCTACACTGTTATCTGTACAAATATGGAAATATCTACACTGCTATCTCTATAAACATGGAAATATCTACACCGCCATCTGTATCAACATGGAAATACCTATACAGTCATCTGTGTAAACATGGAAATATCTACACCACCATCTGTATAAACATGGAAATAGCTACAATGCCATCTGTATACACATGGAAATACCTCCACGGCAATCTGTGTATAGATGGAAACATCAACACCGCCATCTGTACAAACCTGGAAATATCTACACTGCTATCTCTATAAACACGGAAATATCTACACTGCAGTCTTTATAAACATGGAAATATCTACACTGGTATCTGTATAAACATGGAAATATCTACACCACGATCTGTATAAACATGGAAATATATACACCGTTATCTGTATAAACATAAAAATATCTCCACTGCTTTCTCTATAAACATGGAAATATCTACAAAGCCATCTGTAAAAACATGGAAATAGCTACACAGTCATGTGTAGGAACATGGAAATATCTACACTGCCATCTGTATAAACTTAGAAATATCTACACAGCCCTCTGTATAAATATGGAAATATCTGCATAGGCATCTGTATAAACATGGAAATATCTGCACAGCTATCTGTATAAATGTGGAAATACCTACACCGCTGTCTCTATAAACATGGAAATATGTACACCGCTATGTGTATAAACATGGAAATATCTCCACTGCTGTCTGTATAAACATGGAAATATCTCCACCGTTATCTGTATAAAAATGGAAATATCTACAGCGCCTTCTCTATAAACATTGAAATATCTACACCGCCATCTGTAAAAACATGGAAATAGCTACACAGTCATCTGAATAAACATGGAAATATCTACACCACCATCTGTATAAACATGGAAATAGCTACAATACCATCTGTATACACATGGAAATATCTACACAGACATCTGTATAAATATGGAAATATCTACACCGCTATCTGTATAAACATGGAAATATCTACACCACTATCTGTATAAACATGGAAATATCCACACCGCGGTCTGTATAAACATGGAAATATCTTCACCACGATCTGTATAAACATGGAAATATCTACACCGCTATCTGTATAAACATGGTAATATCTACAGCACCATCTATATAAACATGGAAATATCTACACCGCCATCTGTATGAACATGAAAATATCTACAATTCCATCTGTAGAAAGATGGAAATATCTACACCGCGGTCTGTATAAACATGGAAATATCTACACCAAGATCTGTAAAAACAGGGAAATATCTACACCGCTATCTGTATAAACATGGAAATATCTACACCGCGGTCTGTATAAACATGGAAATATCCACACCGAGATCTGTATAAACATGGAAATATGTACACCGCTATCTGTATAAACATGGAAATATATACACCGAGATCTGTATAAACATGGAAATATCTACTCCGCTATCTGTATAACAATGAAATATCTCCACTGCTATCTCTGTATACATCGAAATATCTACACCGCCATCTGTATAAACATGGAAATACTTACAAAGTTATCTGTATAAACATGGAAATATCTACACCGGCATCTGTATGAAGATGGAAATACCTACATCGCAATCTGTATAAATATGGAAATTCCTACACCGCTACCTCTATAGACATGTAAATATCTACATTGCTATCTGTATAAACATGGAAATATCTACCCTGCCATCTGTATAAAGATTGAAAAAGCTACACCGCGAGCTGTATAAACATGGAAATATCTACAACGCAATCTGTATAAACATGGAAATATCTACAATGCTATCTCTGTAAACATGGAAATATCTACACAGCTATCTGTGTAAACTTGGAAATATCTACACCACTATCTGTGTAAATTTGGCAATACTTACACCACAATCTGTGCAAATATGGAAATATCTACACCGCTATCTCTGTAAACATGGAAATATTTACACCGATATCTGTATAAACATGGAAATTTCTACACCGTTATCTGTATATATATGGAAATATCTACACCGCTATCTCTATAAACATGGAAATATCTACAACGCCAGCTGTATAAACATGGAAATACCTATACAGTCATCTGTGTAAACATGGAAATATCTACACCACCATCTGTATAAACATGGAAATATCTACAATGCCATCTGTATACACATGGAAATACCTACACGGCAATCTGTGTATAGATGGAAACATCAACACCGCCATCTGTACAAACATGGAAATATCTACACTGCTATCTCTATAAACATAGAAATATCTACACAGCGGTCTGTATAAACATGGAAATATCTACACCGGTATCTGTATAAACATGGAAATATCTACAACACGATCTGTATAAACATGGAAATATATACACCGCTATCTGTATAAACATGGAAATATCTACAACGCCATCTGTATTAACATGGAAATATCTACACAGTCATCTGTATAAACCTGGAAATATATACACTGTCATCTATATAAACATGGAAATATCTGCAGAGAACGATGTATAAACATGGAAATATCGGCACAGCCATCTGTATAAACATGGAAATATCTACACCGCTATCTGTATAAACATCGAAATATCTACACCGCTATGTGTATTAACGTGGAAATATCTCCATTGCTATCTATATAAACATGGACATATCTCCACCGCAATCTGTATAAACATGAAAATATCTACACCGCTATCTCTATAAACATGGAAATATCTACACTGCCATCTATACAAACATGGAAATATCTACACAGTCATCTGTAGAAATATGGAAATATCTACACCGCTATCTCTATAAACATGGAAATAACTACACCGCTATCTCTATAAACATGGAAATATCTACACCGCTATCTCCATCAACATGGAAATATATACACCGCCATCTCTTTAAACATGGAGATATCTACAATGCCATCTACATAAACAAGAAAATATCTACATTGCCATTTATATAAACACGGAAATATCTTCACCGCCATCACTATAAACATGAAAATATCTACACTGTCATTTGTAGAAAGATGGAAATATCTACACAGCCATCTGTATAAACATGGAAATATCTACACCGCCATCTGTATAAACATGGAAATATCTACACCGCTATCTGTATAAACATGGAAATATCTATACTGCCATCTGTATAAACATATAAATATCTACACCGCTATCTGTATAAACATGGAAATATCTACACCGCCATCTGTATAAAAATGGAAATATCTACACCACGATCTGTATAAACATGGAAATATCTACACCGCTATCTGCATAAACCTGGAAAGATCTACAGAGCTATCTGTGTAAATATGGAAATGTCTATAGCGCTGTCTCTCTAAACATGGAAATGTCTACACCGCTATCTGTATAAACATGGAAATATCTACATCGTTATCTCTATAAACATGAAAATATCTACACTGACATATGTATAAACATGGAACTAACTTCACAGTCATCTGTATAAACATGGAAATATCTACACCACCATCTGTATTAACATGGAAATATCTACACGGAAAGCTGTATAAACATGGAAATATCTAGACAGTCATCTCTATAAACATGGAAATATCTATACCGCTATCTGTATAAACATGGAAATACCCACACCGCTATCTGTATAAACATGGAAATAGCCACACGTCTATCTGTATAAACATGGAAATGTCTGCACCGCTATCTTTATAAACATGGATATATCTGCAACTCTATCTGTGTATACATAGAAATATCTACACGGCTATTTGTGTTAACATGGAAATATCTGCACCGCTATCTGTATAAAGATGGAAATATCTACACCACTATCTGTAAAACGTGGAAATATCTACACCGCTCTCTGTATAATCCTGGAAATATCTACACCGATATCTGTATAAACAAGGAAACACCTACACCGCCATCTGTATAAAAATGGAAATACCTACACCGCTATCTGTATAAATATGGAAATATCCACACCGCTATCTCTATAAACATGGAAATACCTACACCGATTTCTCTATATACATGGAAATATCTTCACTGCAATCTCTATATACATGGAAATATCTACACCGCCATCTCTATAAACATGAAAATATCTACACTGCCATCTTCATAAACATGGATGTATCTACACCGCCATCTGTATAAACATGGAAATATCTACACCACTATCTGTATAAACATGGAAATATCTTCACTGCCATCTGTATAAACATGGAAATATCTACACCGCCATCTGTATAAAGATGGAAATATCTACACCGCCATCTGTATAAATATGGAAATACCTACACCGCTACCTCTATAGACATGTAAATATCTACAGTGCTATCTGTATAAACATGGAAATATCTACACTGCCATCTGTATAAAGATTGAAATATCTACACCGCGAGCTGTATAAACATGGAAATATCTACACCGCAATCTGTATAAACATGGAAATATCTACAATGCTATCTCTGTAAACATGGAAATATTTACACAGCTATCTGTGTAAAGTTGGAAATATCTACACCGCTATCTGTGTAAATTTGGCAATACTTACACTGCAATCTGTGCAAAGATGGAAATATCTACACCGCTATCTCTGTAAACATGGAAATATCTACACCGCTATCTGTATGAACATGGAAATATCTACACCGCTACCTGTATAAACGTGGTAATATGTACACCGCAATCTGTGCAAATATGGAAATATCTACACCTCTATCTCTGTAAATATGGAAATATCTACACCGCTATCTGTATAAACATGGAAATATGTACACAGCTATCTGTATAAACATGGAAATATATACACCACGATCTGTATAAACATGGATGTATCTACACAGCTATCTGTATAAACATGGAAACATCTTCACCGCTTTCTGTATAAACATGGAAATATCTACACCGCTATCTGTATAACTATGGAAATATCTACACCGCTATCTCTATAAACATGGAAATGTCTACAACACTGTCTGTATAAACATGGAAATATCTTCATGGCTATCTCTCTAAACATGGAAATATCTACAACGCCATATGTATAAACATGGAAATACCTACACAGTCATCTGTATAAACATGGAAATATCTACCCCATTATCTGTATAAACATGGAAATATCTACACTGCAGTCTGTATAAACAAGGAAATAACTACACAGCCATCTCTATAAACATGGACATATCTACATCGCTATCTGTATAAACATGGAAATATCCACACCGCTATCTGCGTAACATGGAAATATTTACACCGCCATCTGAAAAAACATGGAAATATCTACACAGTCATCTGTATAAACATGGAAATATCTACACCCCCATCTGTAAAAACATGGAAATATCTACACCGCAGTCTCTACAAACATGGAAATACCTGCACTGCTATCTGTATAAACACGGAGATATCGACAATGCTATCTGTATAAACTTGGAAATATCTACACTGCCATCTCTATAAACATGAAAATATGTCCACCGCTATCTGTATAAACTTGAAAATATCTCCACCGCTATCTGTATAAACATTGAATTATCTACACCGCTATCTGTATAAACATGGAAATATCTACACCAGAATCTGTATTAACATGGATATATTTACAACGCTATCTGTATAAACATGTTAATATCTACACTGCTATCTGTATAAACATGGAAATATCTACTACGCTATCTGCATAAATATGGAAATATCTACACCGCTATCTCTATAAACATGGAAATGTCAACACCGCTATCTGTATAAACATGGAAATATCTACATGGCTATCCCGAAAAACATGGAAATATCTTCACCGCCTACTGTATAAACATGAAAATATCTACACTGCCATCTGTATAAGCACGGAAATAACTAAACCGCTATCTCTATAAACATTGAAATATCAACACTGCCTTCTGGATATACATGGAAATACCTACACAGTCATCTGTGTAAACATGGAAATATCTACACAGCCATCTCTATAAACATGGAAATACCTACACCGCTATTTTTATAAACATGAAAATAGCCACAACGCAATCTGTATTAACATGGAAATATCTACACTGCCATCTGTATAAACATGGAAATATCTACACTGCCATCTGCATACACATGGAAATATCTACACAGTCATCTGTATAAACATTGAAATATCTCCACCGCTATCTGTCTAAACATGGAAATATCTCCACCGCTATCTGTGAAAACATGGAAATATCTACACCGCTATCTGTATAAACATGGAAATATCTACACTGCCACCTGTATACACATGGAAATATCTACACAGACATCTGTATAAACATTGAAATAACTCCACCGCTATCTGTCTAAACATGGAAATATCTCCACCGCTATCTGTATAAACATGGAATTATCTACACCACTATCTGTATAAACATGGATATATCTACTCCACTATCTGTATAAACATGGAAATATTTACATCGCTATCTGTATAAACGTGGAAATATTTCCACCGCAATCTGTGTAAACATAGAAATATCTACACCACTATCTTTATAAACATGGAAATAACTACACCGCAATCTGTATAAACATGGATATATCTACAACGCTATCTGTATAAACATGGAAATATCTACACCCCCATCTGTAAAAACATGGAAATATCTACACCACTGTCTCTACAAACATGGAAATACCTGCACCGCTATCTGTATAAACACGGAAATATCGACACCGCTATCTGCATAAACTTGGAAATATCTACACTGCCATCTCTATAAACATGAAAATATGTCCACCACTATCTGTATAAACTTGAAACCATCTCCACTGCTATCTGTATAAACATGGAATTATCTACACCGTTATCTGTATAAACATGGATATACCTACACCGCTATCTGTATAAACATGGAAATAACTACACCGCTATCTGTATAAACATGGAAATATCTACACCGGTATCTGTATAAACGTGGAAATATCGGCGCCGCTATCTGTATAAATATGGAAACATCTTCAATGCTATCTCTAGAAACATGGAAATGACTTCACTGTCATCTGTATAAACATGGAAATATCTACATGGCTATCTCTAAAAACATGGAAATATCTACACCGCCTTCTGCATAAACATGGAAATACCTACACTGCCATCTGTATAAACAGGGAAATAACTACACTGCTATCTCTATAAACATGGAAATATCTACACTGCCATCTGTATATACATGGAAATAACTACACAGTCATCTGTATAAACATGGAAATATCTACACCAATATCTGTATAAACGTGGAAATATCTACACTGCCATCTGTATAAGCATGGAAATATCTACACAGCCGTCTCTATAAACACGGAAATATCTTCAACGCTGTCTCTATAATCATGGAAATAGCCACACCGCTATCTGCATAAACATGGAAATATATGCACTGCCATCTGTATACATATGGAAATATCTACACAGTCATCTGTATAAAGATGGAAATATCTACACCGCTACCTCTATAAACATGGAAATATCTACACAGCTATCTGTATAAACATGGATATATCTACAGCGCTATCTGTATAAACATGGAAATATCCACACCGCTATCTGTGTAACATGGAAATATTTACTACGCCATCTGTAAAAAACATGGAAATATCTACACATTCATCTGTATAAACATGGAAATATCCACACCCCCATCTGTATAAACATGGAAATATCTACACTGCCACCTGTATACACATGGAAATACCTACACCGCCATCTGTATAAAGATGGAAATATCTACACCACAGTCTGTATAAATATGGAAATACCTACACCGCTATCTCTACAGACATGGAAATATCTACACCGCTATCTGTATAAACATGGAAATAACTAAAGTGCCATCTGTATAAAGATGGAAATATCTTCACCGCAAGCTGTATAAACAAGGAAATATCTACACCGCTATCTCTATAAACATGGAAATAACAACACCGCTATCTGTATAAACTTGGAAATATCTACACAGCTATCTCTATAAACATGAAAATAGATACACCACCATCTCTATAAATATGGAAATATTTACACCGCTATCTCTTTAAACATAGAAATAACTACACCGCCATCTCTATAAACATGGAAATATCTACACCGACATCTGTACAAACATGGAAATATCTACACAGACATCTACATGAACATGGAAATATCTACACTGCCATCAGTATAAACTTGGAAATATCTACACTGACATCTGTAGAAAGATGGAAATATCTACAAAGCGATCTGCATAAACATGGGAATTTCTACACCGCCACTTGTATAAACATGGAAATATCTACACCGCTATCTGTATCAACATGGAAATAACTACACCGCAATCTGTATAAACATGGAAATATCTACAATGCTATCTCTGTAAACATGGAAATATCTACACAGCTATCTGTGTAAACTTGGAAATATCTTCACCGCTATCTGTGTAAATTTGGCAATACCTACAGCGCAGTCTGTGCAAAGATGGAAATATCTACACCGCTATCTGTATAAACGTGGAAATATCTACACTGCCATCTGCATAAACATGGAAATATCTACAGCGAAATCTGTATAAACTTGGAAATATCTACACTGCTATCTGGATAAACATGGAAATATCTACACCGCTATCTGTATAAACATGGAAATATCTACAATGCCATCTGTATAAACATGGAAATAGCCACACCGCTATCTGCATAAATATGGAAATATCTACACCGCCATCTGAAGAAACATGGAAAGATCTACACGGCTATCTGTATAAATATGGAAATATCTACACCGCTACCTCTATAAACATGGAAATATCTACACAGCTATATGTGTAAAAATGGAAATATCTACACAGCAATCTGTGCAAAGATTGAAATATCTACACTGATATCTCTGTAAACATGGAAATATCTACACTACTATCTGTATAAACTTGGAAATATATATACCGCTGTCTGTATAAACATGGAAATATCTCCACCGCTATCTGTATAAACATGAAAATATCTACACCGCTATCTGTATAAACATGGACATATGTACACCACAGTCTGTATAAACATGGAAATATCTACAACGCTATGTGTGTAAACATGGAAATATCTACACAGCTTTCTGTGTAAACTTGGAAATATCTACACAGATATCTGCGTAAATATGAAAATATCTACACGGCAATCTGTGCAAAGATGGAAATAACTACACCGCTATCTCTGTAAAAATGGAAATATCTACACCGCCATCTTCAGAAACATGGATGTATCTACACCGCCATCTGTATAAACATGGAAACATCTACACAACTATCTGTATAAACATGGAAATATATTCACTGCTATCTGTATAAACATGGTAATAACTACACCGCCATCGGTATAAAGATGGAAATATCTACACCACAATCTGTATAAATATGGAAATACCTACACCGCTACCTCAATAGACATGGAAATATCTACACCGCTATCTGTATAAACTTGGAAGTATCTACACTGCCATCTGTATAAAGTTGGAAATATCTACACTGCGAACTGTATAAACATGGAAATATCTACACCGCTATCTCTATAAACATGGAAACAGCAACACCGCTATCTGTATAAACATGGAAATATCTACACCGCTATCTCTATAAACATGAAAATAGTTACACCACCATCTCTATAAACATGGAAATATTTACACTGCTATCTCTTTAAACATAGAAATAACTGCACCGCCATCTCTATAAACATGGAAATATCTACACCACCATCTGCACAAACATGGAAATATCTACACAGACATCTGTATAAACATGGAAGTATCTACACTGCCATCTGTATAAACTTGGAAATATCTACACTGACATCTGTAGAAAGATGGAAATATCTACAAAGAGATCTGTATAAACATGGGAATTTCTACACTGCTACCTGTATAAACATGGAAATATCTACACCGCTATCTGTGTAAATTTGGCAATACCTACAGCGCAATCTGTGCAAAGATGGAAATATCTACACCACTATCTCTGTAAACATGGAAATATCTACACCGCTATCTGTATAAACATGGAAATATCAACACTGCCATCTGTAAAAACATGGAAATACCTACAGCGCCGTCTGTATAAACATGGAAATATCTACACCACCATCTGTATACACATGGAAATATCTACCGAGCCATCTGTATAAACATGGAAATATCTACACTGCTATCTCTATAAACATGGAAATATCTACACCGCTATCTGTGTAAACTTGGAAATATCTACACAGCTATCTGTGTAAAAATGGAAATATCTACACAGCAATCTGTGCAAAGATGGAAATATCTACACCACAGTCTCTATAAACATGGAAATATCTACACCGCTATCTGTATAAACATGGAAATATCTACACCGCTATCTGTATAAACATGGAAATTTTTACACCGCTATCTGTATAAACATGGAAATATCTCCACCGCTATCTTTATAAACACGGAAATACCTACACCGGTATCTTTATCAACATGGAAATTCCTACACCGCTATCTCTATATACAATGAAATATCTACACCGCAATCTGTGTAAGCATGGAAATATCGACAACGCTATCTGTGTAAACATGGAAATATTTACAATGCTATCTGTGTAAACAGGGTAATATCTACACAGCTATCTGTAAAACGTGAAAATATCTACCCCGCTATCTGTATAAACGTTGAAATATCTAAACCGCTATCTATATAAATGTGGAAATACCTACAACGCTATCTGTATAAACGTGGAAATGTCTACATCGCTATCTGTATAAACGTGGAAATACCTTCACCACTATCTGTATAACCCTGAAAATATCTACACCGCTATCTGTATCATCATGTAAATAACTACACCGCTATCTGTATAAACGTGGAAATATCTACAGTGCTATCTCTGTACACATGGAAATATCGACACAGGTATCTGTGTAAACTTGGAAACATCTACACTGCTATCTGTGTAAAGTTTGCAATGTCTACACCGCAATCTGTGCAAAGTTGGAAATATCTTTACCGCTATATCTGTAAACATGGAAATATCTACACTGCTATATGTATAAACATGGAAATATCTACACCGCCATCTGTATACACATGAAAATATCTACACAGCCATTTGTATAAACATGGAAATATCTACACCGCTATCTCTATAAACATGGAAAAACTACACCGCTATCTGTATAAACATGGAAATATATTCATCGATATCTGTATAAACACGGAAATATCTCCACCGCTATCTGTATAAACATGGAAATATCTACACCGCTATCTGTATAAACATGGAGATATCTTCACCGCTATCTGTGTAAACATGGAAATTTCTACAACGCTATCTGTGTAACCATGGAAATATCTACGCAGCAATCTGTGTAAACTTGGACATATCTACACAGCTATCTGTTTAAAAATGGAAATATCTACACGGCAATCTGCGCAAAGATGGAAATATCTACACCGCTATCTCTGTAAACAAGGAAATATCTACACTGCTATCTGTATAAACATGGAAATATCTACACCGCTATCTGTATAAACAGGGAATTACCTACATCGCCATCTTTAGAAACATGGAAATATCTACACCGCCATCTGTATAAACATGGAAATACCTACAGCGCTGCCTGTATAAATGTGGAAATGACTACACCGCTATCTCTATAAACATGGAAATACCTACACCACTTGCACTATAAACATGGAAATATCTACACCGAAATCTCTGTAAACATGGAAATATCTACACCGCCATCTGTGTAAACATGAAAATATCTACACCGCCATCTTCAGAAACATGGCTGTATCTACACCGCCATCTGTTTAAACATGGAAATATATACACCACTATCTGTATAAAGATGGAAATACCTTCACTGCCATCTGTATAAAGATGGAAATATCTGCACTGCGAGCTATATAAACATGAAAATATCTACACCGCTATCTGTATAAACATGGAAATAACTACACCGCTATCTATATAAAGATGGAATTATCTACACCTCTATCTGAATAAACATGGAAATATCTGCACTGCTATCTCTATAAACCTGGAAATACCTACACCACCATCTCTATAAACATGGAAATATCTACACCACTCTCTGTATAAACATGGAAATATCTACACCACTACCTGTATAAACCTGGAAAAATCTACACCGCTATGTGTATAACAATGGAGATATCTACACCGCTATCTCTGTAAACATGGAAATGTCTACACCGCTATCTGTATAAACATGGAAATATCTACATCGCTATCATTATAATCATGAAAATATCTACACCGACATCTGTATAAACATGGAAATACCTACACAGTCATCTGTATAAACATGGAAATATCTACAACACCATCTGTATAAACAAGCAAATAACTACACGGAAATCTGCATAAACATGGAAATATCTAGAGAGTCATCTCTATAAACATGGAAATACCTACATCGCTATCTGTATAAACATGGAAATACCGACACCGCTATCTGTATAGACATGGAAATATTTGCACCGCTATCTTTTTAAACATGGAAATATCTGCAAATCTATCTGTGAAAACATCGAAATATCTACACGGCTATCTGTGTAAACATGGAAATACCAGCACTGCTATGTGTATAAAGATGGAAATATCTACACCACTATCTGAAAAACTTGGAAATATCTACACCGCTCTCTGTATAAACGTGGAAATATCTACACCGATATCTGTATAAACAGGGAAATATCTACACCACAATCTGTATAAACAAGGATATATCTACACAGCTATCTGTATAAACATGGATATATCTTCAGCGCTATCTGTATAAACATGGAAATATCCACACCGCTATCTGTGTAACATGGAAATATTTACTACGCCATCTGTAAAAAACATGGAAATATCTACACATTCATCTGTATAAACATGGAAATATCCACACCCCCATCTGTATAAACATGGAAATATCTACACTGCCACCTGTATACACATGGAAATACCTACACCGCCATCTGTATAAAGATGGAAATATCTACACCACAGTCTGTATAAATATGGAAATACCTACACCGCTATCTCTACAGACATGGAAATATCTACACCGCTATCTGTATAAACATGGAAATAACTAAAGTGCCATCTGTATAAAGATGGAAATATCTTCACCGCAAGCTGTATAAACAAGGAAATATCTACACCGCTATCTCTATAAACATGGAAATAACAACACCGCTATCTGTATAAACTTGGAAATATCTACACAGCTATCTCTATAAACATGAAAATAGATACACCACCATCTCTATAAATATGGAAATATTTACACCGCTATCTCTTTAAACATAGAAATAACTACACCGCCATCTCTATAAACATGGAAATATCTACACCGACATCTGTACAAACATGGAAATATCTACACAGACATCTATATGAACATGGAAATATCTACACTGCCATCAGTATAAACTTGGAAATATCTACACTGACATCTGTAGAAAGATGGAAATATCTACAAAGCGATCTGCATTAACATGGGAATTTCTACACCGCCACTTGTATAAACATGGAAATATCTACACCGCTATCTGTATCAACATGGAAATAACTACACCGCAATCTGTATAAACATGGAAATATCTACAATGCTATCTCTGTAAACATGGAAATATCTACACAGCTATCTGTGTAAACTTGGAAATATCTTCACCGCTATCTGTGTAAATTTGGCAATACCTACAGCGCAGTCTGTGCAAAGATGGAAATATCTACACCGCTATCTGTATAAACGTGGAAATATCTACACTGCCATCTGCATAAACATGGAAATATCTACAGCGAAATCTGTATAAACTTGGAAATATCTACACTGCTATCTGGATAAACATGGAAATATCTACACCGCTATCTGTATAAACATGGAAATATCTACAATGCCATCTGTATAAACATGGAAATAGCCACACCGCTATCTGCATAAATATGGAAATATCTACACCGCCATCTGAAGAAACATGGAAAGATCTACACGGCTATCTGTATAAATATGGAAATATCTACACCGCTACCTCTATAAACATGGAAATATCTACACAGCTATATGTGTAAAAATGGAAATATCTACACAGCAATCTGTGCAAAGATTGAAATATCTACACTGATATCTCTGTAAACATGGAAATATCTACACTACTATCTGTATAAACTTGGAAATATATATACCGCTGTCTGTATAAACATGGAAATATCTCCACCGCTATCTGTATAAACATGAAAATATCTACACCGCTATCTGTATAAACATGGACATATGTACACCACAGTCTGTATAAACATGGAAATATCTACAACGCTATGTGTGTAAACATGGAAATATCTACACAGCTTTCTGTGTAAACTTGGAAATATCTACACAGATATCTGCGTAAATATGAAAATATCTACACGGCAATCTGTGCAAAGATGGAAATAACTACACCTCTATCTCTGTAAAAATGGAAATATCTACACCGCCATCTTCAGAAACATGGATGTATCTACACCGCCATCTGTATAAACATGGAAACATCTACACAACTATCTGTATAAACATGGAAATATATTCACTGCTATCTGTATAAACATGGTAATAACTACACCGCCATCGGTATAAAGATGGAAATATCTACACCACAATCTGTATAAATATGGAAATACCTACACCGCTATCTCAGTAGACATGGAAATATCTACACCGCTATCTGTATAAACTTGGAAGTATCTACACTGCCATCTGTATAAAGTTGGAAATATCTACACTGCGAACTGTATAAACATGGAAATATCTACACCGCTATCTCTATAAACATGGAAACAGCAACACCGCTATCTGTATAAACATGGAAATATCTACACCGCTATCTCTATAAACATGAAAATAGTTACACCACCATCTCTATAAACATGGAAATATTTACACTGCTATCTCTTTAAACATAGAAATAACTGCACCGCCATCTCTATAAACATGGAAATATCTACACCACCATCTGCACAAACATGGAAATATCTACACAGACATCTGTATAAACATGGAAGTATCTACACTGCCATCTGTATAAACTTGGAAATATCTACACTGACATCTGTAGAAAGATGGAAATATCTACAAAGAGATCTGTATAAACATGGGAATTTCTACACTGCTACCTGTATAAACATGGAAATATCTACACCGCTATCTGTGTAAATTTGGCAATACCTACAGCGCAATCTGTGCAAAGATGGAAATATCTACACCGCTATCTCTGTAAACATGGAAATATCTACACCGCTATCTGTATAAACATGGAAATATCAACACTGCCATCTGTAAAAACATGGAAATACCTACAGCGCCGTCTGTATAAACATGGAAATATCTACACCACCATCTGTATACACATGGAAATATCTACCGAGCCATCTGTATAAACATGGAAATATCTACACTGCTATCTCTATAAACATGGAAATATCTACACCGCTATCTGTGTAAACTTGGAAATATCTACACAGCTATCTGTGTAAAAATGGAAATATCTACACAGCAATCTGTGCAAAGATGGAAATATCTACACCACAGTCTCTATAAACATGGAAATATCTACACCGCTATCTGTATAAACATGGAAATATCTACACCGCTATCTGTATAAACATGGAAATTTTTACACCGCTATCTGTATAAACATGGAAATATCTCCACCGCTATCTTTATAAACACGGAAATACCTACACCGGTATCTTTATCAACATGGAAATTCCTACACCACTATCTCTATATACAATGAAATATCTACACCGCAATCTGTGTAAGCATGGAAATATCGACAACGCTATCTGTGTAAACATGGAAATATTTACAATGCTATCTGTGTAAACAGGGTAATATCTACACAGCTATCTGTAAAACGTGAAAATATCTACCCCGCTATCTGTATAAACGTTGAAATATCTAAACCGCTATCTATATAAATGTGGAAATACCTACAACGCTATCTGTATAAACGTGGAAATGTCTACATCGCTATCTGTATAAACGTGGAAATACCTTCACCACTATCTGTATAACCCTGAAAATATCTACACCGCTATCTGTATCATCATGTAAATAACTACACCGCTATCTGTATAAACGTGGAAATATCTACAGTGCTATCTCTGTACACATGGAAATATCGACACAGGTATCTGTGTAAACTTGGAAACATCTACACTGCTATCTGTGTAAAGTTTGCAATGTCTACACCGCAATCTGTGCAAAGTTGGAAATATCTTTACCGCTATATCTGTAAACATGGAAATATCTACACTGCTATATGTATAAACATGGAAATATCTACACCGCCATCTGTATACACATGAAAATATCTACACAGCCATTTGTATAAACATGGAAATATCTACACCGCTATCTCTATAAACATGGAAAAACTACACCGCTATCTGTATAAACATGGAAATATATTCATCGATATCTGTATAAACACGGAAATATCTCCACCGCTATCTGTATAAACATGGAAATATCTACACCGCTATCTGTATAAACATGGAGATATCTTCACCGCTATCTGTGTAAACATGGAAATTTCTACAACGCTATCTGTGTAACCATGGAAATATCTACGCAGCAATCTGTGTAAACTTGGACATATCTACACAGCTATCTGTTTAAAAATGGAAATATCTACACGGCAATCTGCGCAAAGATGGAAATATCTACACCGCTATCTCTGTAAACAAGGAAATATCTACACTGCTATCTGTATAAACATGGAAATATCTACACCGCTATCTGTATAAACAGGGAATTACCTACATCGCCATCTTTAGAAACATGGAAATATCTACACCGCCATCTGTATAAACATGGAAATACCTACAGCGCTGCCTGTATAAATGTGGAAATGACTACACCGCTATCTCTATAAACATGGAAATACCTACACCACTTGCACTATAAACATGGAAATATCTACACCGAAATCTCTGTAAACATGGAAATATCTACACCGCCATCTGTGTAAACATGAAAATATCTACACCGCCATCTTCAGAAACATGGCTGTATCTACACCGCCATCTGTTTAAACATGGAAATATATACACCACTATCTGTATAAAGATGGAAATACCTTCACTGCCATCTGTATAAAGATGGAAATATCTGCACTGCGAGCTATATAAACATGAAAATATCTACACCGCTATCTGTATAAACATGGAAATAACTACACCGCTATCTATATAAAGATGGAATTATCTACACCTCTATCTGAATAAACATGGAAATATCTGCACTGCTATCTCTATAAACCTGGAAATACCTACACCACCATCTCTATAAACATGGAAATATCTACACCACTCTCTGTATAAACATGGAAATATCTACACCACTACCTGTATAAACCTGGAAAAATCTACACCGCTATGTGTATAACAATGGAGATATCTACACCGCTATCTCTGTAAACATGGAAATGTCTACACCGCTATCTGTATAAACATGGAAATATCTACATCGCTATCATTATAATCATGAAAATATCTACACCGCAATCTGTATAAACATGGAAATACCTACACAGTCATCTGTATAAATATGGAAATATCTACAACACCATCTGTATAAACAAGCAAATATCTACACGGAAATCTGCATAAACATGGAAATATCTAGAGAGTCATCTCTATAAACATGGAAATACCTACATCGCTATCTGTATAAACATGGAAATACCAACACCGCTATCTGTATAGACATGGAAATATTTGCACCGCTATCTTTTTAAACATGGAAATATCTGCAAATCTATCTGTGAAAACATCGAAATATCTACACGGCTATCTGTGTAAACATGGAAATACCAGCACTGCTATGTGTATAAAGATGGAAATATCTGCACCACTATCTGAAAAACTTGGAAATATCTACACCGCTCTCTGTATAAACGTGGAAATATCTACACCGATATCTGTATAAACAGGGAAATATCTACACCACAATCTGTACAAACAAGGATATATCTACACAGCTATCTGTATAAACATGGAAATATCTACACCACTATCTGTATAAACATGGAAATATATACAATGCTATCTCTGTAAACATGGAAATATCTACACAGCTATCTGTGTAAACTTGGAAAAATCTACACCGCTATCTGTGTAAACTTGGAAATATCTACACCGCTATCTGTGTAAAGTTGGCAATGTCTACACCGCAATCTGTGCAAAGATGGAAATATGTACTCCACTATCTCTGTAAACAAGGAAATATCTAATCCGCTACCTGTATAAACATGGAAATATCTACATTGCCGTCGGTCTAAATATGGAAATATCTACAGCGCCATCTGTATGAACATGGAAATATCTACAGCGCTATCTCTGTAAACATTGAAATATCTACACTGCCATCTTTAAAAATATGGAATTATCTACCCAGTCATCTGTATAGACATGGGTATATCTACAACACCATCTCTTTAAACATGGAAATATCTACAATGTGATCTGTATTCACATGGAAATATCTACACAGCCATGTGTGTAAACATGGAAATATCTACACCACTATCTCTATAAACATGGAAATATCCACACCGTGATCTGTAAAAACATGGAAATATCTACACCGCCATCTCTATAAACATGGAAATACTTACAAAGTTATCTGTATAAACATGGAAATATCTACACCGCCATCTGTATAAACATGGAAATATCTACACAGCCATGTGTATATACATGGAAATATCTACACCGCTATCTATATAAACATGGAAATAACTACATCACTATCTGTATAAACATGGAAATATCTACACCACCATCTACATATCCATAAAAATATCTGTGCCGCCATCTGTATAAACATGGAAATATCTACACGGTCATCTGTGTATAGATGGAAATATCAACACCGCCATCTGTACAAACATGGAAATATCTGCACCGCTATCTGTATAAACATGGAAATATCTATCCCGCTATCTGTATAAACATGGAAATATCTACACCGCTATCTGTATAAACATGGAAATATCTGCACAGCTATCTCTGTAAACATCGAAATACCCACACCGCCATGTGTATAAAGATGGAAATACCTACAAAGTCATCTGTATAAACATGGAAATATCTCCACAGCCATCTGTATAAACATGGAAATATCTACACAGCCATCTGTATATGCATGGAAATATCTACACCGCTATCTGTATAAACATAGAAATAACTACACCGCTATTTGTATAAACAAGGAAATATCTACACCGCCATGTGTTTAAACATGGAAATATATACACAGACATCTGTTTATACATGGAAATATCTACACCGCTATCTGTATAAACATGCTAATAACTACACCGCTATCTGTATAAATGTGGAAATATTTGCACCGCTATCCCTATAAACATGGTAATATCAACACCGCAATCTGTATAATCATGGAAATATCTACACCATGATCTGTATAAACATGGAAATATCTACTGCGCGATCTGTATAAACATGGAAATATCTACACCGTGATCTGTATAAACATGGAAATATCTACACCGACATCTCTATAAACATGGAAATATCTACACTGCGATCTGTATAAACATGGAAATATCTACACCGGTATCTTTATAAACATGGAAATATCTACACAACGATCTGTATAAACATGGAAATATATACACCGCTATCTGTATAAACATGGAAATAAATACACCGCTATCTGTATAAACATGGAAATATCTACACCGCCATCTGAATAAACATGGACATAAGTACACTGCTATCTCTATCAATATGGAAATATATACACCGCTATCTCTATAAACATGGAAATATCTATGCCGCCATCTGTATAAACGTGGAAATATCTACAAAGTCATCTGTATAAACATGGAAATATCTGCACCACCATCTCTATAAACATGGAAATATCTAGACTGCCATCTGTATAAACATGGAAATATGTACACAGCCATCTGCATAAACATGGAAATAACTACACCGCTATCTCTATAGAGATGGAATTAATTACATAGCTATCTCTATAAACATGGAAATATCTACACCGCCATCTCTATAAACCTGGAAATATCTACACTGACATATTTATAAACATGAAAATATCTACACCGCCATCTCCATAAAGATGGAACTATCTACACCACCATCTGTAAAAATGGAAATACCTAAACCGCTATCTGTAAAACATGGACATATCTACACTGCCATCTGTATAAAGATGGAAATATCTACACCGCGAGCAGTATAAACAAGGGAATATCTACACCACTATCTGTATAAATATGGAAATACCAACACTGCTATCTGTATAAACATGGAAATATCTAAACCACTATCTGTATAAACATGGACTTATCTACACCATTATCTCTATAAACATGGAAATATCTGCACTGCCATCTCTAAAAACATGGAATTATCTACACCACTATCTATATAAACATAGAAATACCTACACCGCCATCTCTATAAACATGGAAATATGTACACCACTATCTCTATAAACATATAAATATCTACACCGCCATCTCTATAAACATGGAAATATCTAAACCGCCATCTGCATAAACATGGAAATATCTACATCGCCATCTGTATACACATGGAAATATCTATGCCGCCATCTGTATAAACATAGAAATATCTACACTGCCATCCGTGGAAAGATGGAAATGTCTTCACCGTGATCTGTATAAACTTGGAAATATCTACACTGCTACTTGTATAAACATTTAAATATCTACACCGCTATCTTTATAAATATGGAAACATCTATACCACGATCTGTATAAAAATGGAAATATCTACTGTGCTATCTGTATAAACATGGAAATATCTACACCGCTAACTGTATAAACATGCAAATATCAACACCAAGATCTGTATAAATATGGAAATATGTACATCGCTATCTCTGTAAACATAGAAATGTCTATACCGCTATCTGTTTAAACATGGAAATATCTACAAGGCTAACTCTATAAATATGGAAATACCTAAACCGCCTTCTGTATAAACATGGAAATAACAACACATTCATCTGTATAAACATGGAAATATCTACAGCGCTATCTGTGAAAACATGGAAATATCTACACCGCCATCTCTATAAACATGCTAATATCTCCACCGCTATCTGTATAAACATGGAATTATCTCCATTGCTATCTGAATAAACATGGAAATATCTACACCACGATCTGTGTAAACATGGAAATAACTCCACCACTTTCTGTATAAACATAGAAACATCTACACCGCTATTTTCATAAACATGTAAATATCTACACGGCTATCTGTATAAACATGCAAATATCTACAATGCTATCTGTGTAAACATGGAAATATCTACACCGCTATCTGTGTAAACATTGAAATATCTACACTGCTGTCTGTGTAAAGATAGAAATATCTACACTGCAATCTGTGCAAAGGTGGAAATAACTACACCGCTATCTTTGTAAAGTAGGAAATATCTACACCGCAATCTGTGCAAAGATGGAAATATCTACACCGCTATCTGTATAAACATGGAAATATCTACATCGTTATCTGTATAAACCTGCAAATATATACACCACGATCTGTATAAACATGGATATATCTTCACCGCTATCTGTATAAACATGGAAACATCTACACCGCTATCTGTATAAACATGGAAATATCTACACCGCTATCTCTATAAACATGGAAATGTCTACACCGCTGTCTGTATAAACATGGAAATATCTACCCCACTATCTGTATAAACATGGAAATATCTACACTGCAAAATGTATAAACATGGAAATAACTACACAGCCATCTGTATAAACATGGAAATATCTACACTGCCATCTGTATACACATGGAAATATCTACACAGTCATCTGTATAAACAGTGAAATATCTCCACCGCTATCTGTCTAATCATGGAAATATCTCCACCGCTATCTGTATAAACATGGAAATATCTACACTGCTATCTGTATAAACATGAAAATGTCTACACCGCTATCTGTTTAAACATGGATATATCTACTCCGCTATCTGTATAAACATGGAAATATTTACATTGCTATCTGTATAAACATTGAAATATTTCCACCGCAATCTGTGTAAACACAGAAATATCTACACCGCTATCTTTATAAACATGGAAATATCTACACCGCAATCTGTATAAACATGGATATATCTACACCGCTATCTATATAAACATGGAAATATCTACACCGCTATCTGTATAAACATGGAAATATCTACACCGCTATCTGTATAAACATGGAAATATCTACACCACTATCTGTACAAACGTGGAAATATGTACATTGCAATCTGTGCAAATATGGAAATATCTACACCTCTATCTCTGTAAATGTGGAAATATCTACACTGCTATCTCTATAAAAATGGAAATATCTACACCGCTATCTGTATAAACCTGGAAATATATACACCACGATCTGTATAAACATGGATATATCTTCACCGCTATCTGTATAAACATGGAAACATCTACACCGCTATCTGTATAAACATGGAAATATCTACACCGCTATCTCTATAAACATGGAAATGTCTACACCGTTGTCTGTATAAACATGGAAATATCTTCATGGCTATCTCTCTAAACATGGAAATATCTACACCACCATATGTATAAACATGGAAATACCTACACAGTCATCTGTATAAACATGGAAATATCTACCCCACTATCTGTATAAACATGCAAATATCTACACTGCAAAATGTATAAACATAGAAATAACTACACAGCCATCTCTATAAACATGGAAATATCTACATCGCTATCCTTATAAACATGGAAATATCCACACGGCTATCTGCGGAACATGGATTTATTTACAACGCCATCTGTAAAAAACACGGAAATATCTACACAGTCATCTGTATAAACATGGTGATATCTGCACCCCCATCTGTAAAAACATGGAAATATCTACACCGCTGTCTCTACAAATATGGAAATACCTGCAACGCTATCTGTATAAACACGGAAATATCGACACCACTATCTGTATAAACTTGGAAATATCTACACTGCCATCTCTATAAACATGAAAATATGTCCACTGCTATCTGTATAAACTTGAAAATATGTCCAACGCTATCTGTATAAACATGGAAATATCTACACCGCTATCTGTATAAACATGGAAACGTCTACAACGCTATCTGTATAAACATGGAAATATCTAGACCGCTATATCTATAAACATGGAAATATCTACTCCGCCATCTGTATAAACATGGAAATATGTACACAGTCATCTGTATAAACATGGAAATAACTACACCACTATGTGTATAAAAATGGAAATATCTACACCGTTATCTGTATAAACATGGAAATATCTAGACCGCTATCTGTATAAACATTCAAATATCTACATTGCTATCTGTAAAAACATGGAAATAACTCCTCCGCTATCTCTATAAACATGGCAATATCTACACTGCTATCTGTATAAACATGGAAATATCTACACCGCTATCTGTATAAACAAGCAAATATCTACACCACTATCTTTATAAACATGGAAATATCTACACTGCAATCTCTATAAACATGGAAACATCTACAACAGTATCTGTGTAAACATGGGAATATCTTCACAGCTGTCGGTGTAAATATGGAAATATGTACACCGCAATCTGTGTGAATATGGAAATATCTACACCTCTGTCTCTGTAAACATGGAAATATCTACACCACTATCTGTATAAACATGGAAATATCTACACCGCTATCTGTATAAACATGGAAATATCTACACCACAATCTATATAAACATGGATATACCTACACTGCTATCTGTATAAACATGTTAATATCTACACTGCTATCTGTATAAACATGGAAATATCTACTCCGCTATCTGCATAAATATGGAAATATCTACAACGCTATCTCTATAAATATGGAAATGTCAACACCGCTATCTGTATAAACATGGAAATATCTACATGGCTATCCCTAAAAACATGGAATTATCTTCACCGCCTTCTGTATAAACATGGAAATATCTACACTGCCATCTGTATAAACATGGAAATAACTAAACCGCTATCTCTATAAACATTGAAATATCAACACTGCCTTCTGGATATACAGGGAAAAACCTACACAGTCATCTGTGTAAACATGGAAATATCTACACAGCCATCTCTATAAACATGGAAATACCTACACCACTATTTCTATAAACATGAAAATAGCCACACCACAATCTGCATAAACATGGAAATATCTACACTGCCATCTGTATAAACATGGAAATATCTACACTGCCATCTGTATACACATGGAAATATCTACACAGTCATCTGTATAAACATTGAAATATCTCCACTGCTATCTGTCTAATCATGGAAATATCTCCACCGCTATCTGTATAAACATGGAAATATCTACACCGCTATCTGTATAAACATGGAAATGTCTACACCGCCATCTATATAAACATGCATATATCTACTCCGCTATCTGTATAAACATGGAAATATTTACATCGCTATCTGTATAAACATGGAAATATTTCCACTGCAATCTGTGTAAACATAGAAATATCTACACCGCTATCTTTATAAACATGGAAATATCTACACCGCAATCTGTATAAACATGGATATGTCTAAACCGCTATCTGTATAAACATGGAAATATCTACACCGCTATCTGTATAAACATGGAAATATCTACACCGCTATCTGTATAAACTTGGAATTATCTACACCACTATCTGTATAAACGTGGAAATATGTACACTGCAATCTGTGCAAATATGGAAATATCTACACCTCTATCTCTGTAAATATGGAAATATCTACACCGCTATCTGTATAAACATGGAAATATCTACACCGTTATCTGTATAAACCTGCAAATATATACACCGCGATCTGTATAAACATGGATATATCTTCACCGCTATCTGTATAAACATGGAAACATCTACACCGCTATCTGTATAAACATGGAAATATCTACACCGCTATCTCTATAAACATGGAAATGTCTACACCGCTGTCTGTATAAACATGGAAATATCTTCATGGCTATCTCTCTAAACATGGAAATATCTACACCACCATATGTATAAACATGGAAATACCTACACAGTCATCTGTATAAACATGGAAATATCTACCCCACTATCTGTATAAACATGGAAATATCTACACTGCAAAATGTATAAACATGGAAATAACTACACAGCCATCTGTATAAACATGGAAATATCTACACTGCCATCTGTATACACATGGAAATATCTACACAGTCATCTGTAGAAACAGTGAAATATCTCCACCGATATCTGTCTAATCATGGAAATATCTCCACCACTATCTGTATAAACATGGAAATATCTACACTGCTATATGTATAAACATGAAAATGTCTACACCGCTATCTGTTTAAACATGGATATATCTACTCCGCTATCTGTATAAACATGGAAATATTTACATCGCTATCTGTATAAACATTGAAATATGTCCACCGCAATCTGTGTAAACACAGAAATATCTACACCGCTATCTTTATAAACATGGAAATATCTACACCGCAATCTGTATAAACATGGATATATCTACACCGCTATCTGTATAAACATGGAAATATCTACACCGCTATCTATATAAACATGGAAACATCTACACCGCTATCTGTATAAACATGGAAATATCTACACCACAATCTGTATAAACGTGGAAATATGTACATTGCACTCTGTGCAAATATGGAAATATCTACACCTCTATCTCTGTAAATGTGGAAATATCTACACTGCTATCTGTATAAAAATGGAAATATCTACACCGCTATCTGTATAAACCTGGAAATATATACACCACGATCTGTATAAACATGGATATATCTTCACCGCTATCTGTATAAACATGGAAACATCTACACCGCTATCTGTATAAACATGGAAATATCTACACCGCTATCTCTATAAACATGGAAATGTCTACACCGCTGTCTGTATAAACATGGAAATATCTTCATGGCTATCTCTCTAAACATGGAAATATCTACACCGCCATATGTATGAACATGGAAATACCTACACAGTCATCTGTATAAACATGGAAATATCTACCCCACTATCTGTATAAACATGCAAATATCTACACTGCAAAATGTATAAACATAGAAATAACTACACAGCCATCTCTATAAACATGGAAATATCTACATCGCTATCTGTATAAACATGGAAATATCCACACGGCTATCTGCGGAACATGGATATATATACACCGCTATCTGTAAAAAACATGGAAATATCTACACAGTCATCTGTATAAACATGGTAATATCTACACCCCCATCTGTAAAAACATGGAAATATCTACACCGCTGTCTCTTCAAATATGGAAATACCTGCACCGCTATCTGTATAAACACGGAAATATCGACACCGCTATCTGTATAAACTTGGAAATATCTACACTGCCATCTCTATAAACATGAAAATATGTCCACCGCTATCTGTATAAACTTGAAAATATGTCCAACGCTATCTGTATAAACATGGAAATATCTAGACCGCTATCTGTATAAACATGGAAACATCTACACCGCTATCTGTATAAACATGGAAATATCTAGACCGCTATCTCTATAAACATGGAAATATCTACACTGCCATCTGAATAAACATGGAAATATGTACACAGTCATCTGTATAAACATAGAAATAACTACACCGCTATGTGAATAAAATGGAAATATCTACACCGTTATCTGTATAAACATGGAAATATCTAGACCGCTATCTGTATAAACATTCACATATCTACATTGCTATCTGTAAAAACATGGAAATAGCTCCTCCGCTATCTCTATAAACATGGAAATATCTACACTGCTATCTGTATAAACATGGAAATATCTACACCGCTATCTGTATAAACAAGGAAATATCTACAGCGCTATCTATATAAACATGGAAATATCTCCAGCGCTATCTGCATAAACATGGAAATATCTACACCGCTGTCTGCATAAACATGGAATTATCTACACTGCAATCTCTATAAACATGGAAACATCTACAACAGTATCTGTGTAAACATGGGAATATCTTCATAGCTGTCGGTGTAAATATGGAAATATGTACACCGCAATCTGTGTGAATATGGAAATATCTACACCTTTGTCTCTGTAAACATGGAAATATCTACACCACTATCTGTATAAACATGGAAATATCTACACCGCTATCTGTATAAACATGGAAATATCTACACCACAATCTGTATAAACATGGATATATCTACACCGCTATCTGTATAAAAATGTTAATATCTGTACTGCTATCTGTATAAACATGGAAATATCTACTCCGCTATCTGCATAAATAAGGAAATATGAACACCGATATCTCTATAAACATGGAAATGTCAACACCGCTATCTCTATTAACATGGAAATATCTACATGGCTATCCCTAAAAACATGGAAATATCTTCACCACCTTCTGTATAAACATGGAAATATCTACACTGCCATCTGTATAAACATGGAAATAACTAAACCACTATCTCTATAAACATTGAAATATCAACACTGCCTTCTGGATATACATGGAAAAACCTACACAGTCATCTGTGTAAACATGGAAATATCTACACAGCCATCTCTATAAACATGGAAATACCTACACCGCTATTTCTATAAACATGAAAATAGCGACACCACAATCTGTATAAACATGGAAATATCAACACTGCCATCTGTATAAACATGGAAATATCTACACTGCCATCTGTATTCACATGGAAATATCTACACAGTCATCTGTATAAACAAGCAAATATCTACAGCGCTATCTGTATAAACATGGAAATATCTCCACCTCTATCTGCATAAACATGGAAATATCTACACCGTTATCTTTATAAACATGGAAATATCTACACCACAATCTGTATAAACATGGAAATATCTACACTACCATCTGTATAAAGTTAGAAATATCTACACAGCCCTCTGTATAAATATGGAAATATCTGCATAGGCATCTGTATAAACATGGAAATATCTGCACCGCTATCTGTATAAACATGGAAATACCTACACCGCTGTCTCTGTAAACATGGAAATATGTACACCACTATGTGTATAATCATGGAAATATCTCCACTGCTGTCTGTATAAACATGGAAAAATCTCCACCGTTATCTGTATAAACATGGAAATATCTACAGCGCCATCTCTATGAACATTGAAATATCTACACTTCCATCTGTAAAAACATGGAAATATCTACACAGTCATCTGAATAAACATGGAAATATCTACACCACCATCTGTATAAACTTGGAAATAGCTACAATACCATCTGTATACACATGGAAATCTCTACACAGATATCTGTATAAATATGGAAATATCTACACCGCCAGCTGTATAAACATGGAAATATCTACACTGCCATCTGTAGAAAGATGGAAATATCTACACCGCTATCTCTATAAATATGGAAATAACTACACCGCCAACTCTATAAAGAAGAAAATATCTACACTGCCATCTCCATAAAGATGGAAGTATCTACTCCGCCATGTGTATACACACGGAAATATCTACACCACCATCTGTGTAAACATGGAAATATCTACACCGCTATCTGTTTAAACATGGAAATATCTACACCGCTATCTCTATAAACATAGAAATATCTACACCGCCATCTGTATAAATATCAAAATATCTACAATGCCATCTGTAGAAAGATGGAAATATCTACACCGCAATCTGTGTAAACATGGAAATATCTACACATCTATCTGTATAAGCATGGAAATATCTACACCGTGATCTGTAAACATGGAAATATCTACACCGCCATCTGTATAAACATGGAAATATCTACAATGCCATCTGTAGAAAGATGGAAATACCTACACCGCAATCTGTATAAACATGGAAATATCTACAATGCCATCTGTAGAAAGATGGAAATATCTACACCGCAATCTCTGTAAACATGGAAATATCAACACGAATATCTGTGAAAACATGGAAATATCTACACCGCTATCTGTATAAACATGGAAATATCTACACCGCGATCTGCATAAACATGGGAATGTCTTCACCACGATCTGTATAAACATGGAAATATCTACATCGCTATGTGTATAAACATGGAAATATGTACAAAACTATCCCTATAAACATGGAAATATCTACACCGCCATCTGTATAAACATGGAAACACCTACAAAGTCATCTGTATAAACATGGAAATATCTACACAGCCATCTATATAATCATGGAAATATCTACACAGCCATCTGTATATACAAGGAAATATCTACAATGGTATCTGTATAAACATGGAAATTACTACACCGCTATTTGTATAAACAAGGAAATATCTACACAGCCATCTGTATATACATGGAAATATCTACACCGCTATTTGTATAAACATGGAAATAACTACACCGCTATTTGTATAAACAAGGAAATATCCACGCCGTGATCAGTATAAACATGGAAATATCTACACTGCTATTTGTATAAACAAGGAAATATCTACACCGCTATCTGTATAAACATTGAAAAAACTACACCGCTATTTGTATAAACAAGGAAATATCTACACCGTGATCTGTATAAACATGGAAAAAACTACACCGCTATTTGTATAAACAAGGAAATATCTACACTGCCACCTGTTTAAACATGGAAATATATACACAGACATCTGTTTATACATGGAAATATCTACACCACTATCTGTATAAACATGCTAATAACTACACCGCTATCTGTATAAATGTGGAAATATTTTCACCGCTATCCCTATAAACATGGTAATATCAACACCGCGATCTGTATAAACATAGAAGTATCTACACCATGATCTGTATAAACATGGAAATATCTACACCGCGATCTGTATAAACATGGAAATATCTACACCGTGATCTGTATGAACATGGAAATATCTACACCGCCATCTCTATAAACATGGAAATATCTACCCCCCTATCTGTATAAACATGGAAATATCCACACCGCTATCTCTATAAACATGGAAAAAACAACAACGCTATCTCTATGAACATGGAAATATCTACACCGCCATCTCTATAAACATGGAAATATCTACACCGCCATATGTATAAACTTGCAAATATCTACACCGGCATCTACATATCCATAGAAATATCTGCGCTGCAATCTGTATAAACATGGAAATATCTACACGGTCATCTGTGTATAGATGGAAATATCAACACCGCCATCTGTACAAACATGGAAGTATCTGCACCGCTATCTGTATAAACATGGAAATATCTACACCGCGGTCTGTATAAACATGGAAATATGTACACCGCTATCTGTATAAACATGGAAATATATACACCGCTATCTGTATAAACATGGAAATATCTACACCGTGATCTGTATAAACATGGAAATATTTACACCGATATCTGCATAAACATGGAAATTTCTACACCGTTATCTGTATAAATATGGAAATATCTACACCGCTATCTGTATAAACATGGAAATACCTATACAGTCATCTGTGTAAAGATGGAAATATCTACACCACCACCTGTATAAACATCTAAATATCTACAATGCCATCTGTATACACATGGAAATACCTATACGGCAATCTGTGTATAGATGGAAACATCAACACCGCCATCTGTACAAACATGGAAATATCTACACTTCTATCTCTATAAACATGGAAATATCTACACTGCGGTCTGTATAAACCTGGAAATATCTACACCACGATCTGTATAAACATGGAAATATATACACCGCTATCTGTATAAACATGGAAATATCTGCACCGCTATCTCTATATACATGGAAATACCTACAAAGCCATCTGTATAAACATGGAAATGCCTACACAGTCATGTGTAGGAACATGGAAATATCTACACTGCCATCTGTATAAACATAGAAATATCTACACAGCCCTCTGTATGAATATGGAAATATCTGCATAGGCATCTGTATAAACATGGAAATATCTGAGCCGCTATCTGTATAAACATGGAAATACCTACACCGCTGTCTCTATAAACATGGAAATATGTACACCGCTATGTGTATAAACATGGAAATATCTCCACTGCTGTCTGTATAAACGTGGAAATATCTACACCGTTATCTGTATAAACATGGAAATATCTACAGCGCCATCTGTATAAACATTGAAATATCTACACTGCCATCTGTAAAAACATGGAAATATCGACACAGTCATCTGAATAAACATGGAGATATCTACACCACCATCTGTATAATCATGGAAATAGCTACAATACCATCTGTATACACATGGAAATATCTACACAGACATCTGTATAAATATGGACATATCTACACCGCCATCTGTATAAACATGGAAATATCTACACTGCCATCTGTAGAAAGATGGAAATATCTACACCGCTATCTCTATAAATATGGAAATATCTACACCACCATCCCTATAAACATGAAAATATCTACACTGCCATCTCCATAAAGATGGAAGTATCTACTCCGCCATGTGTATAAACACGGAAATACCTACACCACCATCTGTGTAAACATGGAAATAACTACACCGCTATCTGTATAAACATGGAAATAACGACACCGCCATCTGCATGTCCATGGAAATATCTATGCCGCCATCTGTATAAACGTGGAAATATCTACACGGCCATCTGTGTATAGATGGAAATATCAACACCGCCATCTGAACAAATATGGAAATATCTACTCCGGTATCTCTATAAACATGGAAATATCTGCACTGCCATCTGTAAAAACATGGAAATACGTATACAGTCATCTGTATAAACATGGAAATATCTACAATGTCATCTGTATACACATGGAAATACCTACACAGCCATCTGAATAAACATGTAAATATCTACACTGCTATCTCTATAAACATGGAAATATCTACACCGCCATCTCTATAAACTTGAAAATATCTACACTGCCATCTCCATAAACATGGAACTAACTACTCCGCCATCTGTATAAACATGGAAGCATCTACACCGCCATCTGTGTGAATAAGGAAATATCTACAATGCCATCGGTATAAAGATATAAATATCTGCACCGCGAGCTGTATAAACATGGAAATATCTACATCGCTATCTGTATAAACGTGGAAATACCAACACTGCTATTGGTATAAACATGGAAATATCTACAACACCATCTATATAAACATGGAAATATCTACACCGCTATGTCTAGAAACATGGAAATACCTACACCGCTATCTCTATAAACATGGAAATATCCACACCGCCATCTGCTTATCCATGGAAATCTCTACAACGCCATCTGTATAAAGATGGAAATAACTACACGGTAATCTGTGTACAGATGGAAATATCAACACCGCCATCTGTACAAACATGGAAATATCTACACCGCTATCTGTATAAACATAGAAGTACCTACACTGCATTCTGCATAAACATGGAAATACCTACACCGGTATCTGTATAAGCATGGAAATATCTACACCACGATCTGTATAAACATGGAGATATTTACACCGCTATCTGTATAAACCTGGAAATATCTACACTGCTATCTCTTTAAATATGGAAATATCTACATCGCCATCTGTATAAACATGGAAATAAGTACACAGTCATGTGTAGGAACATGGAAATATCTACACCTCCATTTGTATAAAGATGGAAATATCTACAACGTTATCTGTATAAACATGGAAATATCTACACAGTGATCTGTATAAACATGGAAATATGTACAGCACTCTCTGAAAAAAGATGGAAATATCTACACCGCTACCTGTAAAAACAAGGAAATATCTACACCACTATCTGTATTAATATGGAAATATTTACACCGCTATCTCAATAAACATGGAAATATCTACACCGCTATCTCTATAAACATGGGAATATCTACACCGCCATCTGTGCTAACATGGAAATATCTGCACAGTCATCTGTGTAAACCTGGAAATATCTACATTGTCATCTATATAAACATGGAAATATCTACAGAGAACTCGGTATAAACATGGAAATATCGGCACAGCCATCTGTATAAACATGGAAATATCTACACCGCTATCTGTATAAACATGGAAATATCTACACCGCTATGTGTATTAACGTGGAAATATCTCCATTGCGAACTGTATAAACATGGACATATCTCCACCGCAATCTGTATAAACATGAAAATATCTACACAGCTATCTCTATAAACATGGAAATATCTACACTGCCTTCTGTACAAACATGGAAATATCTACACAGTCATCTGTAGAAATATGGAAATATCTACACCGCTATCTCTATTAACACGGAAATAACTACACCGCTATCTCTATAAACATGGAAGTATCTACACCGCTATCTCCATCAACATGGAAATATATACACCGCCATCTCTTTAAACATGGAGATATCTACAACGCCATCTATATAAACAAGAAAATATCTACATTGCCATCTATATAAACATGGAAATATCTACAACGCCATCTCTATAAACATGGGAATATTTTCACTGCCATTTGTAGAAAGATGGAAATATCTACACCGCCATCTGTATAAACGTGGAAATATCTTCACCGCTATCTGTATAAACATGGAAATATCTACACCGCAATCTGTATAAATATGGAAATATCTACACCGCTATCTGTATAAATATGAAATATCAAAACCGCTATCTCTATAAAAATGGAAATATCTACACTGCTATCTGTATAAACATGGAAATATCCTCACTGCTATCTCTATAAACATGCATATATCTACACCGCTATCTCTATGAACATGGAAATATCTACACTGCCATCTGTATAAACATGGAAATATCTACACCGCTATCTGTATAAACATGGGAATGTCTTCACCACGATCTGTATAAACATGGAAATATCTACACATCGATCTGTATAAACATGGAAATATCTACACCGCGATCTGTATAAACATGGAAATATCTTCACCGCGATCTGTATAAACATGGAAATATCTACACCGCTATCTGTATAAACATGGTAATATCTACACCGCCATCTATATAATCATGGAAATATCTACACAGCCATCTGTATATACAAGGAAATATCTACAATGGTATCTGTATAAACATGGAAATTACTACACCGCTATTTGTATAAACAAGGAAATATCTATACAGCCATCTGTATATACATGGAAATATCTACACCGCTATTTGTATAAACATGGAAATAACTACACCGCTATTTGTATAAACAAGGAAATATCCACGCCGTGATCAGTATAAACATGGAAATATCTACACTGCTATTTGTATAAACAAGGAAATATCTACACCGCTATCTGTATAAACATTGAAAAAACTACACCGCTATTTGTATAAACAAGGAAATATCTACACCGTGATCTGTATAAACATGGAAAAAACTACACCGCTATTTGTATAAACAAGGAAATATCTTCACTGCCACCTGTTTAAACATGGAAATATATACACAGACATCTGTTTATACATGGAAATATCTACACCACTATCTGTATAAACATGCTAATAACTACACCGCTATCTGTATAAATGTGGAAATATTTTCACCGCTATCCCTATAAACATGGTAATATCAACACCGCGATCTGTATAAACATAGAAGTATCTACACCATGATCTGTATAAACATGGAAATATCTACACCGCGATCTGTATAAACATGGAAATATCTACACCGTGATCTGTATGAACATGGAAATATCTACACCGCCATCTCTATAAACATGGAAATATCTACCCCCCTATCTGTATAAACATGGAAATATCCACACCGCTATCTCTATAAACATGGAAAAAACAACAACGCTATCTCTATGAACATGGAAATATCTACACCGCCATCTCTATAAACATGGAAATATCTACACCGCCATCTGTATAAACTTGCAAATATCTACACCGGCATCTACATATCCATAGAAATATCTGCGTTGCAATCTGTATAAACATGGAAATATCTACACGGTCATCTGTGTATAGATGGAAATATCAACACCGCCATCTGTACAAACATGGAAGTATCTGCACCGCTATCTGTATAAACATGGAAATATCTACACCGCGGTCTGTATAAACATGGAAATATGTACACCGCTATCTGTATAAACATGGAAATATATACACCGCTATCTGTATAAACATGGAAATATCTACACCGTGATCTGTATAAACATGGAAATATTTACACCGATATCTGCATAAACATGGAAATTTCTACACCGTTATCTGTATAAATATGGAAATATCTACACCGCTATCTGTATAAACATGGAAATACCTATACAGTCATCTGTGTAAAGATGGAAATATCTACACCACCACCTGTATAAACATCTAAATATCTACAATGCCATCTGTATACAAATGGAAATACCTATACGGCAATCTGTGTATAGATGGAAACATCAACACCGCCATCTGTACAAACATGGAAATATCTACACTTCTATCTCTATAAACATGGAAATATCTACACTGCGGTCTGTATAAACCTGGAAATATCTACACCACGATCTGTATAAACATGGAAATATATACACCGCTATCTGTATAAACATGGAAATATCTGCACCGCTATCTCTATATACATGGAAATACCTACAAAGCCATCTGTATAAACATGGAAATGCCTACACAGTCATGTGTAGGAACATGGAAATATCTACACTGCCATCTGTATAAACATAGAAATATCTACACAGCCCTCTGTATGAATATGGAAATATCTGCATAGGCATCTGTATAAACATGGAAATATCTGAGCCGCTATCTGTATAAACATGGAAATACCTACACCGCTGTCTCTATAAACATGGAAATATGTACACCGCTATGTGTATAAACATGGAAATATCTCCACTGCTGTCTGTATAAACGTGGAAATATCTACACCGTTATCTGTATAAACATGGAAATATCTACAGCGCCATCTGTATAAACATTGAAATATCTACACTGCCATCTGTAAAAACATGGAAATATCGACACAGTCATCTGAATAAACATGGAGATATCTACACCACCATCTGTATAATCATGGAAATAGCTACAATACCATCTGTATACACATGGAAATATCTACACAGACATCTGTATAAATATGGACATATCTACACCGCCATCTGTATAAACATGGAAATATCTACACTGCCATCTGTAGAAAGATGGAAATATCTACACCGCTATCTCTATAAATATGGAAATATCTACACCACCATCCCTATAAACATGAAAATATCTACACTGCCATCTCCATAAAGATGGAAGTATCTACTCCGCCATGTGTATAAACACGGAAATACCTACACCACCATCTGTGTAAACATGGAAATAACTACACCGCTATCTGTATAAACATGGAAATAACGACACCGCCATCTGCATGTCCATGGAAATATCTATGCCGCCATCTGTATAAACGTGGAAATATCTACACGGCCATCTGTGTATAGATGGAAATATCAACACCGCCATCTGAACAAATATGGAAATATCTACTCCGGTATCTCTATAAACATGGAAATATCTGCACTGCCATCTGTAAAAACATGGAAATACGTATACAGTCATCTGTATAAACATGGAAATATCTACAATGTCATCTGTATACACATGGAAATACCTACACAGCCATCTGAATAAACATGTAAATATCTACACTGCTATCTCTATAAACATGGAAATATCTACACCGCCATCTCTATAAACTTGAAAATATCTACACTGCCATCTCCATAAACATGGAACTAACTACTCCGCCATCTGTATAAACATGGAAGCATCTACACCGCCATCTGTGTGAATAAGGAAATATCTACAATGCCATCGGTATAAAGATATAAATATCTGCACCGCGAGCTGTATAAACATGGAAATATCTACATCGCTATCTGTATAAACGTGGAAATACCAACACTGCTATTGGTATAAACATGGAAATATCTACAACACCATCTATATAAACATGGAAATATCTACACCGCTATGTCTAGAAACATGGAAATACCTACACCGCTATCTCTATAAACATGGAAATATCCACACCGCCATCTGCTTATCCATGGAAATCTCTACAACGCCATCTGTATAAAGATGGAAATAACTACACGGTAATCTGTGTACAGATGGAAATATCAACACCGCCATCTGTACAAACATGGAAATATCTACACCGCTATCTGTATAAACATAGAAGTACCTACACTGCATTCTGCATAAACATGGAAATACCTACACCGGTATCTGTATAAGCATGGAAATATCTACACCACGATCTGTATAAACATGGAGATATTTACACCGCTATCTGTATAAACCTGGAAATATCTACACTGCTATCTCTTTAAATATGGAAATATCTACATCGCCATCTGTATAAACATGGAAATAAGTACACAGTCATGTGTAGGAACATGGAAATATCTACACCTCCATTTGTATAAAGATGGAAATATCTACAACGTTATCTGTATAAACATGGAAATATCTACACAGTGATCTGTATAAACATGGAAATATGTACAGCACTCTCTGAAAAAAGATGGAAATATCTACACCGCTACCTGTAAAAACAAGGAAATATCTACACCACTATCTGTATTAATATGGAAATATTTACACCGCTATCTCAATAAACATGGAAATATCTACACCGCTATCTCTATAAACATGGGAATATCTACACCGCCATCTGTGCTAACATGGAAATATCTGCACAGTCATCTGTGTAAACCTGGAAATATCTACATTGTCATCTATATAAACATGGAAATATCTACAGAGAACTCGGTATAAACATGGAAATATCGGCACAGCCATCTGTATAAACATGGAAATATCTACACCGCTATCTGTATAAACATGGAAATATCTACACCGCTATGTGTATTAACGTGGAAATATCTCCATTGCGAACTGTATAAACATGGACATATCTCCACCGCAATCTGTATAAACATGAAAATATCTACACAGCTATCTCTATAAACATGGAAATATCTACACTGCCTTCTGTACAAACATGGAAATATCTACACAGTCATCTGTAGAAATATGGAAATATCTACACCGCTATCTCTATTAACACGGAAATAACTACACCGCTATCTCTATAAACATGGAAGTATCTACACCGCTATCTCCATCAACATGGAAATATATACACCGCCATCTCTTTAAACATGGAGATATCTACAACGCCATCTATATAAACAAGAAAATATCTACATTGCCATCTATATAAACATGGAAATGTCTACAACGCCATCTCTATAAACATGGGAATATTTTCACTGCCATTTGTAGAAAGATGGAAATATCTACACCGCCATCTGTATAAACGTGGAAATATCTTCACCGCTATCTGTATAAACATGGAAATATCTACACCGCAATCTGTATAAATATGGAAATATCTACACCGCTATCTGTATAAATATGAAATATCAAAACCGCTATCTCTATAAAAATGGAAATATCTACACTGCTATCTGTATAAACATGGAAATATCCTCACTGCTATCTCTATAAACATGCATATATCTACACCGCTATCTCTATGAACATGGAAATATCTACACTGCCATCTGTATAAACATGGAAATATCTACACCGCTATCTGTATAAATATGGAAATATTTACACCGCTATCTGTATAAACATGGAAATATCTACACATCGATCTGTATAAACATGGAAATATCTACACCGCGATCTGTATAAACATGGAAATATCTTCACCGCGATCTGTATAAACATGGAAATATCTACACCGCTATCTGTATAAACATGGTAATATCTACACCACCATCTATATACACATCTAAATATCTACACAGCCATCTGTATATACAAGGAAATATCTACAATGGTATCTGTATAAACATGGAAATTACTACACCGCTATTTGTATAAACAAGGAAATATCTACACAGCCATCTGTATATACATGGAAATATCTACACCGCTATTTGTATAAACATGGAAATAACTACACCGCTATTTGTATAAACAAGGAAATATCCACGCCGTGATCAGTATAAACATGGAAATATCTACACTGCTATTTGTATAAACAAGGAAATATCTACACCGCTATCTGTATAAACATTGAAAAAACTACACCGCTATTTGTATAAACAAGGAAATATCTACACCGTGATCTGTATAAACATGGAAAAAACTACACCGCTATTTGTATAAACAAGGAAATATCTTCACTGCCACCTGTTTAAACATGGAAATATATACACAGACATCTGTTTATACATGGAAATATCTACACCACTATCTGTATAAACATGCTAATAACTACACCGCTATCTGTATAAATGTGGAAATATTTTCACCGCTATCCCTATAAACATGGTAATATCAACACCGCGATCTGTATAAACATAGAAGTATCTACACCATGATCTGTATAAACATGGAAATATCTACACCGCGATCTGTATAAACATGGAAATATCTACACCGTGATCTGTATGAACATGGAAATATCTACACCGCCATCTCTATAAACATGGAAATATCTACCCCCCTATCTGTATAAACATGGAAATATCCACACCGCTATCTCTATAAACATGGAAAAAACAACAACGCTATCTCTATGAACATGGAAATATCTACACCGCCATCTCTATAAACATGGAAATATCTACACCGCCATCTGTATAAACTTGCAAATATCTACACCGGCATCTACATATCCATAGAAATATCTGCGTTGCAATCTGTATAAACATGGAAATATCTACACGGTCATCTGTGTATAGATGGAAATATCAACACCGCCATCTGTACAAACATGGAAGTATCTGCACCGCTATCTGTATAAACATGGAAATATCTACACCGCGGTCTGTATAAACATGGAAATATGTACACCGCTATCTGTATAAACATGGAAATATATACACCGCTATCTGTATAAACATGGAAATATCTACACCGTGATCTGTATAAACATGGAAATATTTACACCGATATCTGCATAAACATGGAAATTTCTACACCGTTATCTGTATAAATATGGAAATATCTACACCGCTATCTGTATAAACATGGAAATACCTATACAGTCATCTGTGTAAAGATGGAAATATCTACACCACCACCTGTATAAACATCTAAATATCTACAATGCCATCTGTATACAAATGGAAATACCTATACGGCAATCTGTGTATAGATGGAAACATCAACACCGCCATCTGTACAAACATGGAAATATCTACACTTCTATCTCTATAAACATGGAAATATCTACACTGCGGTCTGTATAAACCTGGAAATATCTACACCACGATCTGTATAAACATGGAAATATATACACCGCTATCTGTATAAACATGGAAATATCTGCACCGCTATCTCTATATACATGGAAATACCTACAAAGCCATCTGTATAAACATGGAAATGCCTACACAGTCATGTGTAGGAACATGGAAATATCTACACTGCCATCTGTATAAACATAGAAATATCTACACAGCCCTCTGTATGAATATGGAAATATCTGCATAGGCATCTGTATAAACATGGAAATATCTGAGCCGCTATCTGTATAAACATGGAAATACCTACACCGCTGTCTCTATAAACATGGAAATATGTACACCGCTATGTGTATAAACATGGAAATATCTCCACTGCTGTCTGTATAAACGTGGAAATATCTACACCGTTATCTGTATAAACATGGAAATATCTACAGCGCCATCTGTATAAACATTGAAATATCTACACTGCCATCTGTAAAAACATGGAAATATCGACACAGTCATCTGAATAAACATGGAGATATCTACACCACCATCTGTATAATCATGGAAATAGCTACAATACCATCTGTATACACATGGAAATATCTACACAGACATCTGTATAAATATGGACATATCTACACCGCCATCTGTATAAACATGGAAATATCTACACTGCCATCTGTAGAAAGATGGAAATATCTACACCGCTATCTCTATAAATATGGAAATATCTACACCACCATCCCTATAAACATGAAAATATCTACACTGCCATCTCCATAAAGATGGAAGTATCTACTCCGCCATGTGTATAAACACGGAAATACCTACACCACCATCTGTGTAAACATGGAAATAACTACACCGCTATCTGTATAAACATGGAAATAACGACACCGCCATCTGCATGTCCATGGAAATATCTATGCCGCCATCTGTATAAACGTGGAAATATCTACACGGCCATCTGTGTATAGATGGAAATATCAACACCGCCATCTGAACAAATATGGAAATATCTACTCCGGTATCTCTATAAACATGGAAATATCTGCACTGCCATCTGTAAAAACATGGAAATACGTATACAGTCATCTGTATAAACATGGAAATATCTACAATGTCATCTGTATACACATGGAAATACCTACACAGCCATCTGAATAAACATGTAAATATCTACACTGCTATCTCTATAAACATGGAAATATCTACACCGCCATCTCTATAAACTTGAAAATATCTACACTGCCATCTCCATAAACATGGAACTAACTACTCCGCCATCTGTATAAACATGGAAGCATCTACACCGCCATCTGTGTGAATAAGGAAATATCTACAATGCCATCGGTATAAAGATATAAATATCTGCACCGCGAGCTGTATAAACATGGAAATATCTACATCGCTATCTGTATAAACGTGGAAATACCAACACTGCTATTGGTATAAACATGGAAATATCTACAACACCATCTATATAAACATGGAAATATCTACACCGCTATGTCTAGAAACATGGAAATACCTACACCGCTATCTCTATAAACATGGAAATATCCACACCGCCATCTGCTTATCCATGGAAATCTCTACAACGCCATCTGTATAAAGATGGAAATAACTACACGGTAATCTGTGTACAGATGGAAATATCAACACCGCCATCTGTACAAACATGGAAATATCTACACCGCTATCTGTATAAACATAGAAGTACCTACACTGCATTCTGCATAAACATGGAAATACCTACACCGGTATCTGTATAAGCATGGAAATATCTACACCACGATCTGTATAAACATGGAGATATTTACACCGCTATCTGTATAAACCTGGAAATATCTACACTGCTATCTCTTTAAATATGGAAATATCTACATCGCCATCTGTATAAACATGGAAATAAGTACACAGTCATGTGTAGGAACATGGAAATATCTACACCTCCATTTGTATAAAGATGGAAATATCTACAACGTTATCTGTATAAACATGGAAATATCTACACAGTGATCTGTATAAACATGGAAATATGTACAGCACTCTCTGAAAAAAGATGGAAATATCTACACCGCTACCTGTAAAAACAAGGAAATATCTACACCACTATCTGTATTAATATGGAAATATTTACACCGCTATCTCAATAAACATGGAAATATCTACACCGCTATCTCTATAAACATGGGAATATCTACACCGCCATCTGTGCTAACATGGAAATATCTGCACAGTCATCTGTGTAAACCTGGAAATATCTACATTGTCATCTATATAAACATGGAAATATCTACAGAGAACTCGGTATAAACATGGAAATATCGGCACAGCCATCTGTATAAACATGGAAATATCTACACCGCTATCTGTATAAACATGGAAATATCTACACCGCTATGTGTATTAACGTGGAAATATCTCCATTGCGAACTGTATAAACATGGACATATCTCCACCGCAATCTGTATAAACATGAAAATATCTACACAGCTATCTCTATAAACATGGAAATATCTACACTGCCTTCTGTACAAACATGGAAATATCTACACAGTCATCTGTAGAAATATGGAAATATCTACACCGCTATCTCTATTAACACGGAAATAACTACACCGCTATCTCTATAAACATGGAAGTATCTACACCGCTATCTCCATCAACATGGAAATATATACACCGCCATCTCTTTAAACATGGAGATATCTACAACGCCATCTATATAAACAAGAAAATATCTACATTGCCATCTATATAAACATGGAAATGTCTACAACGCCATCTCTATAAACATGGGAATATTTTCACTGCCATTTGTAGAAAGATGGAAATATCTACACCGCCATCTGTATAAACGTGGAAATATCTTCACCGCTATCTGTATAAACATGGAAATATCTACACCGCAATCTGTATAAATATGGAAATATCTACACCGCTATCTGTATAAATATGAAATATCAAAACCGCTATCTCTATAAAAATGGAAATATCTACACTGCTATCTGTATAAACATGGAAATATCCTCACTGCTATCTCTATAAACATGCATATATCTACACCGCTATCTCTATGAACATGGAAATATCTACACTGCCATCTGTATAAACATGGAAATATCTACACCGCTATCTGTATAAATATGGAAATATTTACACCGCTATCTGTATAAACATGGAAATATCTACACATCGATCTGTATAAACATGGAAATATCTACACCGCGATCTGTATAAACATGGAAATATCTTCACCGCGATCTGTATAAACATGGAAATATCTACACCGCTATCTGTATAAACATGGTAATATCTACACCACCATCTATATACACATCTAAATATCTACACAGCCATCTGTATATACAAGGAAATATCTACAATGGTATCTGTATAAACATGGAAATTACTACACCGCTATTTGTATAAACAAGGAAATATCTACACAGCCATCTGTATATACATGGAAATATCTACACCGCTATTTGTATAAACATGGAAATAACTACACCGCTATTTGTATAAACAAGGAAATATCCACGCCGTGATCAGTATAAACATGGAAATATCTACACTGCTATTTGTATAAACAAGGAAATATCTACACCGCTATCTGTATAAACATTGAAAAAACTACACCGCTATTTGTATAAACAAGGAAATATCTACACCGTGATCTGTATAAACATGGAAAAAACTACACCGCTATTTGTATAAACAAGGAAATATCTTCACTGCCACCTGTTTAAACATGGAAATATATACACAGACATCTGTTTATACATGGAAATATCTACACCACTATCTGTATAAACATGCTAATAACTACACCGCTATCTGTATAAATGTGGAAATATTTTCACCGCTATCCCTATAAACATGGTAATATCAACACCGCGATCTGTATAAACATAGAAGTATCTACACCATGATCTGTATAAACATGGAAATATCTACACCGCGATCTGTATAAACATGGAAATATCTACACCGTGATCTGTATGAACATGGAAATATCTACACCGCCATCTCTATAAACATGGAAATATCTACCCCCCTATCTGTATAAACATGGAAATATCCACACCGCTATCTCTATAAACATGGAAAAAACAACAATGCTATCTCTATGAACATGGAAATATCTACACCGCCATCTCTATAAACATGGAAATATCTACACCGCCATCTGTATAAACTTGCAAATATCTACACCGGCATCTACATATCCATAGAAATATCTGCGCTGCAATCTGTATAAACATGGAAATATCTACACGGTCATCTGTGTATAGATGGAAATATCAACACCGCCATCTGTACAAACATGGAAGTATCTGCACCGCTATCTGTATAAACATGGAAATATCTACACCGCGGTCTGTATAAACATGGAAATATGTACACCGCTATCTGTATAAACATGGAAATATATACACCGCTATCTGTATAAACATGGAAATATCTACACCGTGATCTGTATAAACATGGAAATATTTACACCGATATCTGCATAAACATGGAAATTTCTACACCGTTATCTGTATAAATATGGAAATATCTACACCGCTATCTGTATAAACATGGAAATACCTATACAGTCATCTGTGTAAAGATGGAAATATCTACACCACCACCTGTATAAACATCTAAATATCTACAATGCCATCTGTATACACATGGAAATACCTATACGGCAATCTGTGTATAGATGGAAACATCAACACCGCCATCTGTACAAACATGGAAATATCTACACTTCTATCTCTATAAACATGGAAATATCTACACTGCGGTCTGTATAAACCTGGAAATATCTACACCACGATCTGTATAAACATGGAAATATATACACCGCTATCTGTATAAACATGGAAATATCTGCACCGCTATCTCTATATACATGGAAATACCTACAAAGCCATCTGTATAAACATGGAAATGCCTACACAGTCATGTGTAGGAACATGGAAATATCTACACTGCCATCTGTATAAACATAGAAATATCTACACAGCCCTCTGTATGAATATGGAAATATCTGCATAGGCATCTGTATAAACATGGAAATATCTGAGCCGCTATCTGTATAAACATGGAAATACCTACACCGCTGTCTCTATAAACATGGAAATATGTACACCGCTATGTGTATAAACATGGAAATATCTCCACTGCTGTCTGTATAAACGTGGAAATATCTACACCGTTATCTGTATAAACATGGAAATATCTACAGCGCCATCTGTATAAACATTGAAATATCTACACTGCCATCTGTAAAAACATGGAAATATCGACACAGTCATCTGAATAAACATGGAGATATCTACACCACCATCTGTATAATCATGGAAATAGCTACAATACCATCTGTATACACATGGAAATATCTACACAGACATCTGTATAAATATGGACATATCTACATCGCCATCTGTATAAACATGGAAATATCTACACTGCCATCTGTAGAAGGATGGAAATATCTACACCTCTATCTCTATAAATATGGAAATATCTACACCACCATCTCTATAAACATGAAAATATCTACACTGCCATCTACATAAAGATGGAAGTATCTACTCCGCCATGTGTATAAACACGGAAATACCTACAACACCATCTGTGAAAACATGGAAATAACTACACCGCTATCTGTATAAAAATGGAAATAACGATACCGCCATTTGCATGTCCATGGTAATATCTATGCTGCCATCTGTATAAACATGGAAATATCTACACGGCCATCTGTGTATAGATGGAAATATCAACATCGCCATCTGAACAAATATGGAAATATCTACTCCGGTATCTCTATAAACATGGAAATATCTGCACTGCCATCTGTAAAAACATGGAAATACGTATACAGTCATCTGTATAAACATGGAAATATCTACAATGTCATCTGTATACACATGGAAATATCTACACAGCCATCTGAATAAACATGTAAATATCTACACTGCTATCTCTATAAACATGGAAATATCTACACCGCCATCTCTATAAACTTGTAAATATCTACACTGCCATCTCCATAAACATGGAACTAACTACTCCGCCGTCTGTATAAACATGGAAACATCTACACCGCCATCTGTGTGAATAAGGAAATATCTACAATGCCATCGTTATAAAGATATAAATATCTGCACCGCGAGCTGTATAAACATGGAAATATCTACATCGCTATCTGTATAAACGTGGAAATACCAACACCGCTATTGGTATAAACATGGAAATATCTACAACGCCATCTATACAAACATGGAAATATCTACACCGCTATGTCTAGAAACATGGATATACCTACACCGCTATCTCTATAAACATGGAAATATCCACACCGCCATCTGCATATCCATGGAAATCGCTACAACGCCATCTGTATAAAGATGGAAATAACTACACGGTAATCTGTGTACAGATGGAAATATCAACACCGCCATCTGTACAAACATGGAAATATCTACACCGCTATCTGTATAAACATAGAAATACCTACACTGCATTCTGCATAAACATGGAAATATCTACACCGTGATCTCTATAAACATGGAAATATTTACACCGATATCTGCATAAACATGTTAATTTCTACACCGTTATCTGTATAAATATGGAAATATCTACACCGCTATCTGTATAAACATGGAAATACCTATACAGTCATCTGTGTAAAGATGGAAATATCTACACCACCATCTGTATAAACATGGAAATATCTACAATGCCATCTGTATACACATGGAAATACCTACACGGCAATCTGTGTATAGATGGAAACATCAACACTGCCATCTGTACAAACATGGAAATATCTACACTGCTATCTCTATAAACATGGAAATATCTACACTGCGGTCTGTATAAACATGGAAATATCTACACCACGATCTGTATAAACATGGAAATATATACACTGCTATCTGTATAAACATGTAAATATCTGCACCGCTATCTCTATAAACATGGAAATATCTACAAAGCCATCTGTATAAACATGGAAATGCCTACACAGTCATGTGTAGGAACATGGAAATATCTACACTGCCATCTGTATAAACATAGAAATATCTACACAGCCCTCTGTATGAATATGGAAATATCTGCATAGGCATCTGTATAAACATGGAAATATCTGCACCGCTATCTGTATAAACATGGAAATACCTACACCGCTGTCTCTATAAACATGGAAATATGTACACCGCTATGTGTATAAACATGGAAATATCTCCACTGCTGTCTGTATAAACATGGAATTATCTCCCCCGTTATCTGTATAAACATGGAAATATCTACAGCGCCATCTCTATAAACATTGAAATATCTACATTGCCATCTGTAAAAACATGGAAATATCGACACAGTCATCTGAATAAACATGGAAATATCTACACCACCATCTGTATAAACATGGAAATAGCTACAATAGCATCTGTATACACATGGAAATATCTACACAGACATCTGTATAAATATGGACATGTCTACATCGCCATCTGTATAAACATGGAAATATCTACACTGCCATCTGTAGAAAGATGGAAATATCTACACCGCTATCTCTATAAATATGGAAATATCTACACCACCATCCCTATAAACATGAAAATATCTACACTGCCATCTCCATAAAGATGGAAGTATCTACTCCGCCATGTGTATAAACACGGAAATACCTACACCACCATCTGTGTAAACATGGAAATAACTACACCGCTATCTGTATAAACATGGAAATAACGACACCGCCATCTGCATGTCCATGGAAATATCTATGCCGCCATCTGTATAAACATGGAAATATCTACACGGCCATCTGTGTATAGATGGAAATATCAACACCGCCATCTGAACAAATATGGAAATATCTACTCCGGTATCTCTATAAACATGGAAATATCTGCACTGCCATCTGTAAAAACATGGAAATACGTATACAGTCATCTGTATAAACATGGAAATATCTACAATGTCATCTGTATACACATGGAAATACCTACACAGCCATCTGAATAAACATGTAAATATCTACACTGCTATCTCTATAAACATGGAAATATCTACACCGCCATCTCTATAAACTTGAAAATATCTACACTGCCATCTCCATAAACATGGAACTAACTACTCCGCCATCTGTATAAACATGGAAGCATCTACACCGCCATCTGTGTGAATAAGGAAATATCTACAATGCCATCGGTATAAAGATATAAATATCTGCACCGCGAGCTGTATAAACATGGAAATATCTACATCGCTATCTGTATAAACGTGGAAATACCAACACTGCTATTGGTATAAACATGGAAATATCTACAACACCATCTATATAAACATGGAAATATCTACACCGCTATGTCTAGAAACATGGAAATACCTACACCGCTATCTCTATAAACATGGAAATATCCACACCGCCATCTGCTTATCCATGGAAATCTCTACAACGCCATCTGTATAAAGATGGAAATAACTACACGGTAATCTGTGTACAGATGGAAATATCAACACCGCCATCTGTACAAACATGGAAATATCTACACCGCTATCTGTATAAACATAGAAGTACCTACACTGCATTCTGCATAAACATGGAAATACCTACACCGGTATCTGTATAAGCATGGAAATATCTACACCACGATCTGTATAAACATGGAGATATTTACACCGCTATCTGTATAAACCTGGAAATATCTACACTGCTATCTCTTTAAATATGGAAATATCTACATCGCCATCTGTATAAACATGGAAATAAGTACACAGTCATGTGTAGGAACATGGAAATATCTACACCTCCATTTGTATAAAGATGGAAATATCTACAACGTTATCTGTATAAACATGGAAATATCTACACAGTGATCTGTATAAACATGGAAATATGTACAGCACTCTCTGAAAAAAGATGGAAATATCTACACCGCTACCTGTAAAAACAAGGAAATATCTACACCACTATCTGTATTAATATGGAAATATTTACACCGCTATCTCAATAAACATGGAAATATCTACACCGCTATCTCTATAAACATGGGAATATCTACACCGCCATCTGTGCTAACATGGAAATATCTGCACAGTCATCTGTGTAAACCTGGAAATATCTACATTGTCATCTATATAAACATGGAAATATCTACAGAGAACTCGGTATAAACATGGAAATATCGGCAAAGCCATCTGTATAAACATGGAAATATCTACACCGCTATCTGTATAAACATGGAAATATCTACACCGCTATGTGTATTAACGTGGAAATATCTCCATTGCGAACTGTATAAACATGGACATATCTCCACCGCAATCTGTATAAACATGAAAATATCTACACAGCTATCTCTATAAACATGGAAATATCTACACTGCCTTCTGTACAAACATGGAAATATCTACACAGTCATCTGTAGAAATATGGAAATATCTACACCGCTATCTCTATTAACACGGAAATAACTACACCGCTATCTCTATAAACATGGAAGTATCTACACCGCTATCTAAATCAAAATGGAAATATATACACCGCCATCTCTTTAAACATGGAGATATCTACAACGCCATCTATATAAACAAGAAAATACCTACATTGCAATCTATATAAACATGGAAATATCTACAACGCCATCTCTATAAACATGGGAATATTTTCACTGCCATTTGTAGAAAGATGGAAATATCTACACCGCCATCTGTATAAACGTGGAAATATCTTCACCGCTATCTGTATAAACATGGAAATATCTACACCGCAATCTGTATAAATATGGAAATATCTACACCGCTATCTGTATAAATATGAAATATCAAAACCGCTATCTCTATAAAAATGGAAATATCTACACTGCTATCTGTATAAACATGGAAATATCCTCACTGCTATCTCTATAAACATGCATATATCTACACCGCAATCTCTATGAACATGGAAATATCTACACTGCCATCTGTATAAACATGGAAATATCTACACCGCTATCTGTATAAACATGGAAATATTTACACCGCTATCTGTATAAACATGGAAATATCTACACATCGATCTGTATAAACATGGAAATATCTACACCGCGATCTGTATAAACATGGAAATATCTTCACCGCGATCTGTATAAACATGGAAATATCTACACCGCTATCTGTATAAACATGGTAATATCTACACCACCATCTATATACACATCTAAATATCTACACCGCCATCTGTATAAACATGGAAATAACTTCAATGCCATCTGAATAAACATGGTTATAGCCTCACCGCCATTTCTGTAAACATACAAATATCTACAGAGTCATCTGTATAAACACATGGAATTATCTACAGAGCCATCTGTATAAACATGTATGTATCCACACAACTATCTCTATAAACAAGGAAATACCTACAGCGCTCTCTCTATAAACATGGAAATATCAACAACACAATCTCTGCAAACATGGAAATATCTACACCGCCATCTATATAAACATGAAAATATCTACACCACCATCTCCATAAACATGGAACTATCTACACCGCCATCTGTATAAACATGGAAATATCTACACAGCTTTCTGTATAAAGATGGAAATATCTACACTGCTATCTCTATAAACATGGAAATATCTACACAGCCATCTGTATAAACATGGAAATATCTACACTGTTATCTCTATAAACATGGAAATATCTATACCGCTATCTGTATAAACATGGAAATATCTACATCGTTATCTGTATAAACAGGGAAATATCTCCATCGCTATCTGTATAAACATGGAAATATCTACACCGCTATCTGTATAAACATGGAAATATCTACACCGCTATCTGTATAAACATGGAAATATCTACACCGCTATCTGTATAAACATGGAAATATCTACACCGCTATCTGTATAAATATGGAAATATCCACAACGCTGTCCCTATAAACATGGAAATGTCTACACCGCTATCTGTATAAACATGGAAATATCTACATGGCTATCTCTATAAACATGGAAATATCAACACCGCTATCTGCATAAACACGGAAATATCTAAACAGTTATCTGCATAAACATGGAAATATCTACATCGTTATCTGTACAAACATGGATATATTTCCACCGCTATCTCTATGAACATGGAAATATCTCCACCGCTACCTCAATAAACTTGGAAATATCTGCACTGCTATCTTTATAAACATGGAAATATCCAATCCACGATCTGTATAAACATGGAAATATATACACCGCTATCTGTATAAATATGGAAATATCTACACCGCTATCTCTATAAACATGGAAACGTCTACACCGCTATCTGTATAAACATGGAAATATCAACATGGCTATTTCTATAAATATGGAAATATCTACACTGCCATCTGTATAAACATGGAAATACCTACACAGTCATCTGTTTAAACATAGAAATATCCACACCATTATCTGTATAAACACGGAAATATCTACACTGCCATCTGCATAAACATGGAAATATCTACACAACCATCTCTATAAACATGGAAATATCTACATCGCTATCTGAATAAACATGGAAATAGCTAAACCGCTATCTGTAAAAACCTGGAAATATCTACAACGCCATCTGTAAAAATATGGAAATATCTACACGGTCATCTGTAGAAACATGGAAATATCTACACCGCCATCTGTATAAACATGGAAATATCTCTACTGCTATCTGTATAAACATGGAAATATCTACACCGCTATCTGTATAAACATGGAAATATTTACACCGCTATTTTTACAGACATGGAAATATCTACACCGCAATCTGTATAAACATAGAAATATCTACACTGCTATCTGTATAAACATGGAAATATCTACACCGCTATATGTATAAACATGGAAATATCTACACTGCCATCTGTATCAACATGAAAATAGGCACACCGCTATCTGTATAAATATGGAAATATCTACACCACCATCTGAATAAACATGGAAATAACTACACGGCTATCTGTACAAATATGGAAATATCTACACCGCTACCTCTATAAACATGGAAATATCTACAGAGCTATCTGTATAAACATGGAGATATCTACACCGCTGTCTATATAAACATGGAAATAACTACACCGCCATCTGTATAAACATGGAAATATGTACACAGTCATCTGTATAAACATGGAAATAACTACACCGCTATCTGTATAAACATGGAAATATCTACACCGCTATCCGTATAAACATGGAAATAACTACACCGCTATCTGTATAAATATGGAAATATCCACACCGCTTTCCCTATAAACATGGAAATGTATACACCGCTATCTGTATAAACATGGAAATATCTACATGGCTATCTCTATAAACATGGAAATATCTACACCGCTATCTGCATAAACACGGAAATATCTACACCGCTATCTGCATAGACATGGAAATATCTACATTGTTATCTGTACAAACATGGAAATATCTCCATCGCTATCTCTATGAACATGGAAATATCTCCACCGCTATCTATAAACTTGGAAATATCTTCACCGCTATCTTTATAAACATGGAATTATCTACTCCACTATCTGTATAAACATGGATATATCTACACTGCCATCTGTATAAACAGGGTAATAGCCACACCGCTATCTGTATAAACATGAAAACATCTACATCACCGTCTGAATAAACTTACAAATATCTAAACCGCTATGTGTATAAATATGGAAATATCTACATGGCCATCTCCATAAACATGGAACTATCTACACCGACATCTGTACAAACATGGAAATACCTACACCACTATCTGAATAAACATGGAAATATGTACATCACTGTCATTATAAACATGGAAATACCTACACCACCATCTTTATACACATGGAAATATTTACACCGCTATCTCTATAAACATAGAAATATCAAAACCGCCATCTATGTAAACATGGAAATATCTACAACGCCTTCTGAATGAACATGGAAATATGTACACTGCCATCTGTATGCACATGGAAATATCTACACAGCCATCTGCATTGAAATGGAAATATCCTCACCGCCATCTCTATAAACACGGAAATACCTACACCGCTATCTCTATAAACATGGAAATAGCTACACCGCTATCTGTATAAACATGTTAATATCTACAGTGCTATCTGTATAAACATGGAAATATCTACTCCGCTATCTGTATAAATATGGAAATATCTAGACCGATATCTCTATAAACATGGAAATGTCAACACCGTTATCTGTATAAACATGGAATTATCTACATGGCTATCCCTAAAAACATGGAAATATCTTCACCGCCTTGTGTATAAACATGGAAATGTCTACACTGCCATCTTTATAAACATGGAAATAACTAAATCGCTAACTCTATAAACATTGAAATATCTACACCGCTATCTGTATAAACGTGGAAATAGGAACACTGCAATCTGTGCAAATATGGAAATATCTACACCTTTATCTCTGTAAATATGGAAATATCTACACTGCTATCTGCATAAACATGGAAATATCTACACCACAATCAGCATAAACATGGATATATCTACACGGCTATCTCTATAAACATGGAAATATCTACTCCGCTATCTGTATAAACATGGAAATATCTACACTGCTATCTGTATAAACATGGAAATATCTACACCGCTATCTGTATAAACGTGGAAATATGTACACCGCAATCTGTGCAAATATGGAAATATCTACACCTCTATCTCTGTAAATATGGAAATAAATACACCGCTATCTGTATAAACAAGGAAATATCTACACCGCTATCTGTATAAACATGGAAATATCTACACCACGATCTGTATAAAGATGGATATATTTACACTGCTATCTGTATAAACATGGAAACGTCTACACCGCTATCTGTATAAACATGGAAATATCTACACCGCTATCTGTAGAAATATGGAAATATCTACACCGCTATCTCTATAAACATGGAAATGGCTACACCGCTGTCTGTATAAACCTGGAAATAACTTCATGGCTATCTCTCTAAACATGGAAATATCTACACCGCCATATGTATAAACATGGAAATACGTACACAATCATCTGTATAAACATTGAAATATCTACCCCACTATCTGTATAAACATGGAAATATCTACACTGCAATCTGTATAAACATGGAAATATCTACACAGCTATCTCTATAAACATGGATATATCTACATCGCTATCGGTACAAACATGGAAATATCCACACCGCTATCTGTGTAACATGGAAATATTTACTCTGCCATCTGTAAAAAACATGGAAATATCTACACATTCATCTGTATAAACTTGGAAGTATCTACACCCCCATCTGTATAAACATGGAAATATCTACACTGCCACCCGTATACACATGGAAATATCTACACAGCCATCTCTATAAACATGGAAATATCTACACCGCTATCTCTATAAACATGGAAATACCTGCACCGCTATCTGTATAAATACGGAAACATCTACACCGCTATCTGTATATACTTGGAAATATCTACACCGCCATCACTATAAACATGAAAATACGTCCACCGCTATCTGTATAAACTTGAAAGTATCTCCACCGCTATCTGTATAAACATGGAAATATCTCCACCGCTATCTGTATAAACATGGAAATATCTACACCGCTATCTGTATAAACATGGAAATATCTACACCGCTATCTGCATAAACATGCAAATATCTACAGCGCTATCTGTATAAACATGGAAATATCTCCACCTCTATCTGTATAAACATGGAAATATCTACACCGCTATATTTATAAACCTGGAAATATCTACACTGCAATCTCTATAAACATGGAAATACCTACAACACTATCTGTGTGAAGATGGAAATACCTACACAGCTGTCTGTGTAAACATGGAAATATGTACACCGCAATCTGTGTGAAGATGGAAATATCTACACCTCTTTCTCTGTAAACATGGAAATATCTACACCACTATCTGTATAAACATGGAAATATCTACACCGCTATCTGTATAAACATGGAAATATCTACACCACAGTCTGTATAAACATGGATATATCTACACCGCTATCTGTATAAACATGGAAATATCTGCACTGCTATCTGTATAAACATGGAAATGTCTACTCCGCTATCTGTATAAATATGGAAATATCTACACCGTTATCTCTATAAACATGGAAATGTCAACACCGCTATCTGTATATACATGGAAATATCTACATGGCTATCACTAAAAACATGGAAATATCTTCACCGTATACAGATCTACAACGCTATCTGTATGAACATGGAAATAGCTGCACCGCGATCTCTATAAACATGGATATGTCTTCACCGCTATCTTTATAAACATGGAAATATCTACACTGAGATCTGTATAAACATGGAAATACCTACACTGCAATCTGTATACACATGGAAATATCTACACAACCATCTGTATAATCATGGAAATATCTACACCGTTATCTCTATAAACATGGAGATACCTGCACCACTATCTCTATAAACATAGGAATATCTACACTGCCATTTCCATAAACATGGAACTATGTACACCGCCATCTGTATAAACATGGAAATATCTACACTGCCATCTGTATAAAGATGTAAATATCTACACCTCGAGCTGTGTAAACATGGAAATATCTACACCGCTATATATATAAACTTGGAAATAACAACACCGCTATCTGTATAAACTTGGAAATGTCTACAACGCTATCTGTATAAACATGGAAATATCTACTCGTCTATCTCTATAAACATGGAAATACCTACAACGCTATCTCTGTAAACAAGGAAATATCTACACTGCTATCTCTATAAACATGGAAATGTATACACCGCCATCTCTGTAAACATGGAAAAATCTACACCGCCATCTACATAAAAAAGAAGTATCTACACCGCCATCTCTATAAACGTGGAAATATCTACACCGTTATCTGTATAAACATGGAAATATCTACAACACTATCTGTGTAAACATGGAAATATCTACTCAGCCGTCTGTGTAAACATGCAAATATGTACACCGTTATCTGTGTGAAGGTGGAAATATCTACACAGCAATCTTTGCAAATATGGAAATATCTACAACTCTATCTCTGTAACCATGGAAATAGCTACACAGCTATCTGTATAAACATGGAAACATCTACACCGCTATCTGTACAAATATGGAAATATCTACACCGCTATCTCTATAAACATGGAAATATCTACTCCGCTATCTGTTTAAAAATGGAAATATCTGCATGGCTATGTCTATTAATATGGAATTATCTACACTGCCATCTGTATATACATGGAAATAGCTACACAGTCATCTGTATAAACATGGAAACATCTACACCACTATCTGTATAAATGTGGAAATATCTAATCTGCCATCTGTATAAACATGGAAATATCTACACAGCCATCTCTATAAACATGGAAATATCTACAACGCTACCTCTTTAAACATGGAAATAGCCACACCGCTTTCTGCAAAAACATGGAAAAATCTACACTGCCATCTGTATATACATGGAAATATCTACACTGTCATCTGTATAAAGATGGAAATATCTACACCGTTATCTGTATAAACATGGAAATATCTACACCGCTATCTGTATAAACATGGAAATATCTAGACCGCTATCTGTATAAACATTCAAATATCTACATTGCTATCTGTATAAATATGGAAATATCTCCACCGCTATTTGTATAAACATGGAAATATCTACACCGCTATCTCTATAAACATGGAAATGGCTACACCGCTGTCTGTATAAACCTGGAAATAACTTCATGGCTATCTCTCTAAACATGGAAATATCTACACCGCCATATGTATAAACATGGAAATACGTACACAATCATCTGTATAAACATTGAAATATCTACCCCACTATCTGTATAAACATGGAAATATCTACACTGCAATCTGTATAAACATGGAAATATCTACACAGCTATCTCTATAAACATGGATATATCTACATCGCTATCGGTACAAACATGGAAATATCCACACCGCTATCTGTGTAACATGGAAATATTTACTCTGCCATCTGTAAAAAACATGGAAATATCTACACATTCATCTGTATAAACTTGGAAGTATCTACACCCCCATCTGTATAAACATGGAAATATCTACACTGCCACCCGTATACACATGGAAATATCTACACAGCCATCTCTATAAACATGGAAATATCTACACCGCTATCTCTATAAACATGGAAATACCTGCACCGCTATCTGTATAAATACGGAAACATCTACACCGCTATCTGTATATACTTGGAAATATCTACACCGCCATCACTATAAACATGAAAATACGTCCACCGCTATCTGTATAAACTTGAAAGTATCTCCACCGCTATCTGTATAAACATGGAAATATCTCCACCGCTATCTGTATAAACATGGAAATATCTACACCGCTATCTGTATAAACATGGAAATATCTACACCGCTATCTGCATAAACATGCAAATATCTACAGCGCTATCTGTATAAACATGGAAATATCTCCACCTCTATCTGTATAAACATGGAAATATCTACACCGCTATATTTATAAACCTGGAAATATCTACACTGCAATCTCTATAAACATGGAAATACCTACAACACTATCTGTGTGAAGATGGAAATACCTACACAGCTGTCTGTGTAAACATGGAAATATGTACACCGCAATCTGTGTGAAGATGGAAATATCTACACCTCTTTCTCTGTAAACATGGAAATATCTACACCACTATCTGTATAAACATGGAAATATCTACACCGCTATCTGTATAAACATGGAAATATCTACACCACAGTCTGTATAAACATGGATATATCTACACCGCTATCTGTATAAACATGGAAATATCTGCACTGCTATCTGTATAAACATGGAAATGTCTACTCCGCTATCTGTATAAATATGGAAATATCTACACCGTTATCTCTATAAACATGGAAATGTCAACACCGCTATCTGTATATACATGGAAATATCTACATGGCTATCACTAAAAACATGGAAATATCTTCACCGTATACAGATCTACAACGCTATCTGTATGAACATGGAAATAGCTGCACCGCGATCTCTATAAACATGGATATGTCTTCACCGCTATCTTTATAAACATGGAAATATCTACACTGAGATCTGTATAAACATGGAAATACCTACACTGCAATCTGTATACACATGGAAATATCTACACAACCATCTGTATAATCATGGAAATATCTACACCGTTATCTCTATAAACATGGAGATACCTGCACCACTATCTCTATAAACATAGGAATATCTACACTGCCATTTCCATAAACATGGAACTATGTACACCGCCATCTGTATAAACATGGAAATATCTACACTGCCATCTGTATAAAGATGTAAATATCTACACCTCGAGCTGTGTAAACATGGAAATATCTACACCGCTATATATATAAACTTGGAAATAACAACACCGCTATCTGTATAAACTTGGAAATGTCTACAACGCTATCTGTATAAACATGGAAATATCTACTCGTCTATCTCTATAAACATGGAAATACCTACAACGCTATCTCTGTAAACAAGGAAATATCTACACTGCTATCTCTATAAACATGGAAATGTATACACCGCCATCTCTGTAAACATGGAAAAATCTACACCGCCATCTACATAAAAAAGAAGTATCTACACCGCCATCTCTATAAACGTGGAAATATCTACACCGTTATCTGTATAAACATGGAAATATCTACAACACTATCTGTGTAAACATGGAAATATCTACTCAGCCGTCTGTGTAAACATGCAAATATGTACACCGTTATCTGTGTGAAGGTGGAAATATCTACACAGCAATCTTTGCAAATATGGAAATATCTACAACTCTATCTCTGTAACCATGGAAATAGCTACACAGCTATCTGTATAAACATGGAAACATCTACACCGCTATCTGTACAAATATGGAAATATCTACACCGCTATCTCTATAAACATGGAAATATCTACTCCGCTATCTGTTTAAAAATGGAAATATCTGCATGGCTATGTCTATTAATATGGAATTATCTACACTGCCATCTGTATATACATGGAAATAGCTACACAGTCATCTGTATAAACATGGAAACATCTACACCACTATCTGTATAAATGTGGAAATATCTAATCTGCCATCTGTATAAACATGGAAATATCTACACAGCCATCTCTATAAACATGGAAATATCTACAACGCTACCTCTTTAAACATGGAAATAGCCACACCGCTTTCTGCAAAAACATGGAAAAATCTACACTGCCATCTGTATATACATGGAAATATCTACACTGTCATCTGTATAAAGATGGAAATATCTACACCGTTATCTGTATAAACATGGAAATATCTACACCGCTATCTGTATAAACATGGAAATATCTAGACCGCTATCTGTATAAACATTCAAATATCTACATTGCTATCTGTATAAATATGGAAATATCTCCACCGCTATTTGTATAAACATGGAAATATCTACACCGCTATCTGTATAAACATGGAAATATCTACACCGCTATCTGCATAAACATGCAAATATCTACAGCGCTATCTGTATAAACATGGAAATATCTCCACCTCTATCTGTATAAACATGGAAATATCTACACCGCTATATTTATAAACCTGGAAATATCTACACTGCAATCTCTATAAACATGGAAATACCTACAACACTATATGTGTAAAGATGGAAATACCTACACAGCTGTCTGTGTAAACATGGAAATATGTACACCGCAATCTGTGTGAAGATGGAAATATCTACACCTCTTTCTCTTTAAACATGGAAATATCTACACCACTATCTGTATAAACATGGAAATATCTACACCGCTATCTGTATAAACATGGAAATATCTACACCACAGTCTGTATAAACATGGTATATCTACACCGCTATCTGTATAAACATGGAAATATCTGCACTGCTATCTGTATAAACATGGAAATGTCTACTCCGCTATCTGTATAAATATGGAAATATCTACACCGTTATCTCTATAAACATGGAAATGTCAACACCGCTATCTGTATATACATGGAAATATCTACATGGCTATCACTAAAAACATGGAAATATCTTCACCGTATACAGATCTACAACGCTATCTGTATGAACATGGAAATAGCTGCACCGCGATCTCTATAAACATGGATATGTCTTCACCGCTATCTTTATAAACATGGAAATATCTACACTGCCATCTGTATAAACATGGAAATACCTACACTGCCATCTGTATACACATGGAAATATCTGCACAACCATCTGTATAATCATGGAAATATCTACACCGTTATCTCTATAAACATGGAGATACCTGCACCACTATCTCTATAAACATAGGAATATCTACACTGCCATTTCCATAAACATGGAACTATGTACACCGCCATCTGTATAAACATGGAAATATCTACACTGCCATCTGTATAAAGATGTAAATATCTACACCTCGAGCTGTGTAAACATGGAAATATCTACACCGCTATATATATAAACTTGGAAATAACAACACCGCTATCTGTATAAACTTGGAAATGTCTACAACGCTATCTGTATAAACATGGAAATATCTACTCCGCTATCTCTATAAACATGGAAATACCTACAACGCTATCTCTGTAAACAAGGAAATATCTACACTGCTATCTCTATAAACATGGAAATGTATACACCGCCATCTCTGTAAACATGGAAAAATCTACACCGCCATCTACATAAAAAAGAAGTATCTACACCGCCATCTCTATAAACGTGGAAATATCTACACCGTTATCTGTATAAACATGGAAATATCTACAACACTATCTGTGTAAACATGGAAATATCTACTCAGCCGTCTGTGTAAACATGCAAATATGTACACCGTTATCTGTGTGAAGGTGGAAATATCTACACAGCAATCTTTGCAAATATGGAAATATCTACAACTCTATCTCTGTAACCATGGAAATAGCTACACAGCTATCTGTATAAACATGGAAACATCTACACCGCTATCTGTACAAATATGGAAATATCTACACCGCTATCTCTATAAACATGGAAATATCTACACCGCTATCTGTTTAAAAATGGAAATATCTGCATGGCTATGTCTATTAATATGGAATTATCTACACTGCCATCTGTATATACATGGAAATAGCTACACAGTCATCTGTATAAACATGGAAACATCTACACCACTATCTGTATAAACGTGGAAATATCTACTCTGCCATCTGTATAAACATGGAAATATCTACACAGCCATCTCTATAAACATGGAAATATCTACAACGCTACCTCTTTAAACATGGAAATAGCCACACCGCTTTCTGCAAAAACATGGAAAAATCTACACTGCCATCTGTATATACATGGAAATATCTACACTGTCATCTGTATAAAGATGGAAATATCTACACCGTTATCTGTATAAACATGGAAATATCTACACTGCTATCTGTATAAAGGTGGAAATATCTACACCGCAATCTGTGGAAATATGGAAATATCTACACATCTATCTCTGTAAATATGGAAATATCTACTCCGGTATGTATATAAACATGGAAATATCCACACCGCTGTCTGTATAAACATGTCAATATCTACACTATGATCTGTATAAACATGGATATATCTACACCGCTATCTGTATAAACATGGAAAAATCTACACCGCTATCTGTATAAACATGGAAATATCTACACCGCTATCTGTATAAATATGGAAATATCTACACCGCTACCTCTATAAACATGGAAATGTCTACACCGCTATCTGTATAAACATGGAAATATCTACATGGTTATTTCTATAAATATGGAAATATCTACACCGCCATCTGTATAAACATGGAAATACCTTAACAGTCATCTGTATAAACATAGATATATCCACACCACTATCTGTATAAACACGGAAATATCTACACTGCCATCTGTATAAACATGGAAATATCTACACAGCCTTCTGTACAAATATGGAAATACCTACACAGTCATCTGTAGAAAAATGGAAATATCTACACCGCCATCTGTATACACATGGAAATATCTCCACCGCTATCTGTATAAACATGGAAATATCTACACCGCTATCTATATAAACATGGAAATATCTACACCGCTATTTGTATAGACATGGAAATATCTACACCGCAATCTGTACAAACATGGAAATATCTACACTGCTATCTGTATACACATGGAAATATCGACACCGCTATCTGTATGAACATGGAAATATCTACACTGCCATCTGTATAAACATGGAAGTAACCTCACCGCTATCTGTATAAATATGAAAATATCTACACCGCCATCGGAATAAACATGGAAATATCTAAACGGCTATCTGTATAAATATGGAAATATCTACACCGCTACCTCTATAAACATGGAAATATCTACACAGCTATCTGTATAAACATGGACATATCTACACCGCTATCTCTATAAACATGGAAATATCTACACCGCCATCTGTGTAAACATGGAAATATGTACACAGTCATCTGTATAAACAGGGAAATAACAACACCGCCGTCTGTATAAACATGGAAATACCTACACTGCTATCCATATAAACATGGAAATATCTACACTGCTATCTGTACAAATATGGACATATCCACACCGCTATCCCTATAAACATGGAAATGTCTACACCGCTATCTGTATAAACATGGAAATATCTACATGACTATCTCTATAAACATGGAAATATCAACACCGCTATCTGCATAAACACGGAAATATCTACACCGCTATCTGCATAGACATGGAAATATCTACATCGTTATCTGTACAAACATGGAAATATCCACACCGCTATCTCTATAAACATGGAAAAATCAACACCGCTATCTCTATGAACATGGAAATATCTACACCGCCATCACTATAAACATGGAAATTTCTACACAACGATCAGTATAAACATTGAAATATCTACACCGCTATCTGTATAAACATGGAAATATTTCCACTGCTATCTCTGTAAACATCGAAATATCTACACCGCCATCTGTATAAACATGGAAATACTTACAAAGTTATCTGTATAAACATGGAAATATCTACACCGCCATCTGTATAAACATGGAAATATCTACACAGCCATGTGTACATACATGGAAATATCTACACCGCTATCTATATAAACATGGAAATAACTACACCGCTATCTGTATAAACATGGAAATATCTATACCACCATCTACATATCCATGGAAATATCTGCGCCGCCATCTGTATAAAGATGGAAATATCTACACGGTCATCTGTGTATAGATGGAAATATCAACACCGCCATCTGTACAAACATGGAAATGTCTGCAAAGCTATCTGTATAAACATGGAAATATCTACACCGCGGTCTGTATAAACATGGAAATATCTACACCGCTATCTGTATAAACATAGAAATATCTACACCGCTATCTCTATTAACATGGAAATATCTACAACGTGATCTGTATAAACATGGAAATATTTACACTGCTATCTGTATAAAAATGGAAACTTCTACACCGTTATCTGTATAAATATGGAAATATCTACACCGCCATCTCCATAAACTTGGAAATATCTACAAAGCCATCTGAATAAACATTGAAATACCTATACAATCATCTGTGTAAACATGGAAATATCTACACCACCATCTGTATAAACATGGAAGTATCTACAATGCCATCTGTATACACACGGAAATGCCAACACGGCAATCTCTGTATAGATGGAAACATCAACACAGCCATCTGTACAAACATGGAAATATCTACACTGATATCCCTATAAACATGGAAATATCTACACTGCGGAGTGTATAAACATGGAAATATCTACACCGGTATCTTTATAAACATGGAAATATCTACACCACGATCTGTATAAACATGGAAATATATACAGCACAATCTGTATAAACATGGAAATATCTGCACCGCTATCTCTATAAACATGGAAATATCTACAAAGCCATCTGTATAAACATGGAAATACCTACACAGTCATGTGTAGGAACATGGAATTATCTACACTGCCATCTGTATAATCGTAGAAATATTTACACAGCCCTCTGTATAAATATGGAAATATCTGCATAGGCATTTGTATAAACATGGAAATATCTGCGCCGCTATCTGTATAAACATGGAAATACCAACAACCGCTGTCTCTATAAACATGGAAATATGTACACCGATATGTGTATAAACATGGAAATATCTCCACTGCTGTCTGTATAAACATGGAAATATCTACACCACGATCTGTGTTAACATGGAAATATCTACACCGCTGTCTGTATAAACCTGGAAATATCTACACAGATATCTCTAGAAACATGGAAATACCTACACCGCCATCTGTATAAACATGGAAATACCTACAAAGTCATCTGTATAAACATGTAAATATCTACACAGCCATCTGTATAAACATGGAAATATGTACACAGCCATCTGTATATACATGGAAATAACTACACCGCTATCTGTATAAACATGGAAATAACTACACCGCTATTTGTATAAACAAGGAAATATCTACACCGCCATCTGTTTAAACATGGAAATATATACACAGACATCTGTTTATACATGGAAATATCTACACCGCTATCTGTATAAAGATGCTAATAACTACACCGCTATCTCTATAAATGTGGAAATATTTGCACCGCTATCCCTATAAAGATGGTAATATCAACACCGCAATCTGTATAAACATGGAAATATCTACACCATGATCTGTATAAACATGGAAATATGTACTCAGCAATCTGTATAAACATGGAAATATCTACACCATGATCTGTATAAACATGGAAAAATCAACACCGCTATCTCTATGAACATGGAAATATCTACACCGCCATCTGTATAAACATGGAAATATCTACACCGCGATCAGTATAAACATGGAAATATCTACACCGCTATCTGTATAAACATGGAAATATCTCCACTACTATCTCTATAAACATGGAAATATCTACACCGCCATCTGTATAAACATGGAAATACTTACAAAGTTATCTGTATAAACATGGAAATATCTACACCGCCGTCTGTATAAACATGGAAATATCTACACAGCCATGTGTATATACATGGAAATATCTACACCGCTATCTACATAAACATGGAAATAACTACAGCGCTATCTGTATAAACATGGAAATATCTCCACTGCTATCTCTATAAACATAGAAATATCTACACCGCCATCTGTATAAACATGGAAATACTTACAAAGTTATCTGTATAAACATGGAAATATCTACACCGCCATCTGTATAATCATGGAAATATCTACACAGCCATGTGTACATACATGGAATTATCTACAGCGCTCTCTATATAAACATGGAAATATGTACACTGCTATCTGTATAAACATGGAAAATCTACAACACTGCCAGTATAAACATGGAAATATCTACACTGCCATCTGTGGAAAGATGGAAATGTCTACACTGCGATCTGTATAAACTTGGAGATATCTACACTGCTACTTGTATAAACATGGAAATATCTACACCGCTATCTATGTAAACATGGAGACATCTACACCACGATCTGTATAAAAATAGAAATATCTACACTGCTATCTGTATAAACATGGAAATATCTACACGGCTATCTGTATAAACATGGAAATATCTACACCACGATCTGTATAAACTTGGAAATATCTCCACCGCTTTCTGTATAAACATAGAAACATCTACACCGCTATCTTCATAAACATGGAAATATCTACACCGCTATCTGTATAAACATGCAAATATCTACAACGCTATCTGTGTAAACATGGAAATATCTACACCGCTATCTGTGTAAACATTGAAATATCTACACTGCTATCTGTGTAAAGATGGAAACATCTACACTTCAATCTGTGCAAATGTGGAAATATCTACACCGCTATCTTTGTAAAGTAGGAAATATCTACTCCGCAATCTGCGCAAAGATGGAAATATCTACACCGCTATCTGTGTAAACATGGTAATATCTACACCACTCTCTGTATAAACATGGAAATATCTTCACTGCTATCTGTATAAACATGGAAGTATCTACACCGCCATCTGTAAAAACGTGGAAATATCAACAACACAATCTGAATTAACATGGAAATATCTACACCGCTCACACTATAAACATGGAAATATCTACACCGGTGTCTCTATAAGCATGGAAATATCTACACCTCTATCTGTATAAACAAGGAAATAACTCCACCGCTATCTGTATAAACATTGAAACATCTACATAGCTATATCTATAAACATGGAATTATCTACACCGCTATCTGTTTAAACATGGAAATGTCTACAAAGCTATCTGTGTAAACATGGAAATATCTACACCGATATCTGTGTAAACATGGAAATATCTGCACCACAATCTGTGAAAAGATGGAAATATATAGAATGCTATCTCAATAAACATGGAAATATCTGCACCGCTATCTACATAAACATGGATATATCTACACCGCTATCTCTATAATCATGGAAATATCTACACCGCCATCTGTAGAAACATGGAAATATCTACACAGTCATCTCTATATACATGGAAATAACTACAACACCATCTCTATAGAAATGGATATATCTACAACACCATCTCTATAATCATGGAAATATCTACACCGCTATGTGTATAAACATGGAAATACCAACACCACTATCTGCATAAACATCTAAATATCTACACCCCCATTTGTATAAACATGGAAATATCTACACTGCCACCTGTATACACATGGAAATATCTACACAGCCATCTGTATAAACATGGAAATATCTACACCGCTATCTGTATAAACATGGAAATATCTACACCGCTATCTCTATAAACATGGAAATCTCTACACCGCTATCTGTGTAAACATGGAAATATCTACATCGCTATCTGTATAAACAGGGAAATATCTCCACCGCTATCTGTGTAAATATGGAAATATCTACACCGCTATCTGTATACACATGGAAATATCTACACCACTATCTGTATATACATGGAAATATCTACACCGTCATCTGTATAGACATGGAAATAACTACACAGCTACCTGTATAAATATGGAAATGTCTACACCGCTATCACTTTAAAGATGGAAATACCTACACCACTTGCACTATAAACATGGAAATATCCACACCGCAATCTCTGAAAACATGAAAATATCTCCACCGCCATCTATGTAAGCATGAAAATATCTACACTGCCATATTCAGAAACATGGCTGTATCTACACCACCATCTGTATAAACATGGAAATATCTACACCACTATCTGTATAAAGATGGAAATATTTAAACCGCAATCTCTATAAACATGGAAATATCTACACCGCTATCTCTGTAAACATGGAAATATCTACACCGCCATCTGTATTAACGTGGAAATATCTACACAGTCATCTGTATAAACCTGGAAATATCTACACTGTCATCTATATAAACATGGAAATATCTACAGATAACTCTGAATAAACATGGAAATATCCGCACAGCCATCTGTATAAACATGGAAATATCTACACCACTATCTGTATAAACATGAAAATATCTACACCGCTATCTCTATAAACATGGAAATATGTACACTGCCATCTGTACTAACATGAAAATATCTACACAGTCATCTGTAGAAACATGGAAATATCTACACCGCTATCTCTATAAATATGGAAATAACTACACCGCTATCTCTATAAACATGGAAATATCTACACCGCTATCTCCACCAACAGGGAAATATACACACCGCCATCTCTTTAAACATGGAGGTATCTACAACGCCATCTACATAAACAAGAAAATATCTACACTGCCATCTATATAAACATGGAAATATCTACACCGCCATCTCTAAAAACATGGAAATATCTACACTGCCATTTGTAGAAAGATGGAAATATCTACACCGCCATCTGTATAAACGTGGAAATATCTACACCGCTATCTGTATAAACATGTAAATATCTACACCGCAATCTGGATGAACATGGAAATATCTACACCGCTTTCTGTATAAATATGAAATATCTAAACCGCTGTCTCTATAAAAGTGGAAATATTTACACTGCTATCTGTATAAACATGGAAATATCCTCACTGCTATCACTATGAACATGGATATATCTACACTGCTATCAGTATAAACATGGAAATATCTACACCGCGATCTGTATAAACATGGAAATATCTACACCACGATCTGTATAAACATGGAAATATCTAGACCGCTATCTGTATAAACATGGAAATATCTACACAGCTATCTCTATAAACATAGAAATATCTACACCGCCATGTGTATAAACATGGAAATACCTACAAAAGTCATCTGTATTAACATGGAAATATCTACACAGCCATCTGTATAAACATGGAAATATCTACACAGCCATCTGTATATAGATGGAAATATCTACACCGCTATCTGTATAAACATGGAAATATCTACACCGCCATCTGTTTAAATATGGAAATATATACACGGACATCTATTTATACATGGAAATATCTACACCACTATCTGTATAAACATGCTAATAACTACACCGCTATCTGGATAAATGTGGAAATATTTGCACCGCTATCCCTATAAAGATGGTAATATCAACACTGTGATCTGTATAAACATGGAAATATTTACAACATGATCTGTATAAACATGGAAATATCTACACCACGATCTGTATAAACATGGAAATATCTACACCGTGATCTGTATAAACATGGATATATCTACAACGTCATCTCTATAAACATGGAAATATCTACACCACTATCTGTATAAACATGCTAATATCTACACCACCGTCTATATAAACAAGGAAATATCTACACCGCCATCTGTATAAACATGGAAATATCTACAATGCCATCTGTAGAAAGATGGAAATATCTACACCGCAATCTGTGTAAACATGGAAATATCTGCACCAATATCTGTAAAACCATGGATATATCTACACCGCTATCTGTAAAAACATGGAAATATCTACACCGCGATCTGTATAAACATGGAAATATCTACAGCGCCATCTCTATAAACATTGAAATATCTACACTGCCATCTGTAAAAACATGGAAATATCTCCACAGTCATCTGAATAAACATGGAAATATCTACAACACCATCTGTATAAACATGGAAATAACTACAATACCATCTGTATACACATGGAAATATCTACACAGACATCTGTATAAATATGGAAATATCTACACCGCCATCTGTATAAACATGAAAATATCTACACTGCCATCTGTAGAAAGATGGAAACATCTACACCGCTATCTCTATAAATATGGAATTATCTTCACCGCCATCTCCATAAACATGAAAATATCTACACTGCCATCTCAATAAAGATGGAAGTATCTACTCCGCCATGTGTACAAACACGGAAATATCTACACCACCATCTGTGAAAACATGGAAATATCTACACCACCATCTGTATAAACATGGAAATACCTACAATACCATCTGTATACACATGGAAATATCTACACATACATCTGTATAAATATGGAAATATCTACACCGCCATCTGTATAAACATGGAAATACCTACAAAGTCATCTCTATAAACACGGAAATATCTACAAAGCCATCTCTATAAACATGGAAATATCTACACAGCCATCTGCATATACATGGAAATATCTACACCGCTATCTCTATAAAGATGGAAATATCTACACCGCCATCTGTATAAACATGGAAATACCTATACAGTCATCTGTGTATACATGGAAATATCTACACCACCATCTGTATAAACATGGAAATATCTACAATGCCATCTGTATACACATGGAAATACCTACACGGCAATCTGTGTACAGATGGAAACATCAACACCACCATCTGTACAAACTTGGAAATATCTACACTGCTATCTCTATAAACACGGAAATATCTACACTGCGGTCTGTATAAACATGGAAATATCTCCACCGGTATCTGTATAAACATGGAAATATCTGCACCGCTGTCTCTATAAACATGGAAATATGTACACAGCTATGTGTATAAACATGGAAATATCTCCACTGCTGTCAGTATAAACACGGAAATATCTCCACCGTAATCTGTATAAACATGGAAATATCTACAGCGCCATCTCTATAAACATTGAAATATCAACACTGCCATCTGTAAAAACATGGAAATATCTACAAAGTCATCTGAATAAACATGGAAATATCTACACCACCATCTGTATAAACACGGAAATAACTACAATACCGTCAGAATACACATGGAAATATCTACACAGACATCTGTATAAATATGGAAATATCTACACCGCCATCTGTATAAACATGGAAATATCTACACTGCCATCTGTAGAAAGATGGAAATATCTACACCGCTATCTCTATAAATATGGAAATATCTACACCTCCATCTCTATAAACATGAAAATATCTACACTGCAATCTCCATAAACATGGAACTAACTACTCCGCCATGTGTATAAACATGGAAATATCTACACCACCATCTGTGAAAACATGTAAATATCTACACCGCTATCTGTATAAACATGGAAATATCTACACCGCCATCTGCATGTCCATGGAAATATCTACGCTGCCGTCTGTATAAACATGGAAATATCTACACGGCCATCTGTGTATAGATGGAAATATCAACACCGCCATCTGTACAAACATGGAAATATCTACACCGCTATCTCTATAAACATGGAAATATCAGCACTGCCATCTATAAAAACATGGAAATAACTATACAGTCATCTGTATAAACATGGAAATATCTACAATGCCATCTGTATACACGTGGAAATATCTACACAGCCATCTATATAAACATGTAAATTTCTACACTGCTATCTCTATAAACATGGAAAAATCTACACCGCCATCTCTATAAACATGGAAATATCTACACCGCCATCTCTATAAACATGAAAATATCTACACTGCCATCTCCATAAACATGGAATTAACTACTCCGCCATCTGTGTAAACATGGAAACATCTACACCGCCATCTGTGTGAATAAGGAAATATCTAAAATGCCATCTGTATAAAGATATAAATATCTGCACCACAAGCAGTATAAACATGGAAATATCTACATCGCTATCTGTATAAACATGGAAATACCAACACCGCTATCGGTATAAACAAGGAAATATCTACAACGCCATCTATATAAACATGGAAATATCTACACCGCTATCTGTATAAACATGGAAATATCTACACCGCTATCTGTATAAACATGAAAATATCTACACCGCGATCAGTATAAACATGGAAATATCTACACCGCAATCTGTATAAACATGGAAATAGCTTCACCACGATCTGTATAAACATGGAAATATCTACACCGCTATCTGTATAACCATGGTAATATCTACACCACCATCTATATAAACATGGAAAATCTACACCGCCATCTGTATAAACATGGAAATATCTACAATGCCATCTGTAGAAAGATGGAAATATCTGCACCGCAATCTGTGTAAACATGGAAATATCTACACCTCTATCTGTAAAAACATGGAAATATCAACAGCGCTATCTGTATAAACATGGAAATATCTACAACGCGATCTGTATAAACATGGAAATATCTACACCGCGATCTGTATAAACATGGAAATATCTACACCGCTATCTGTATAAACATGGAAATATCTACACAGCAATCTCTATAAACATGGAAATATCTACACCGCCATCTGTATAAACATGGAAATACCTACAAAGTCATCTGTATAAACATGGAAATATCTACAAACCATCTGTATAAACATGGAAATATCTACACAGCCATCCGTATATACATGGAAATATCTACACCGCTATCTGTATAAACATGGAAATAACTACACCGCTATTTGTATAAACAAGGAAATACCTATACCGTGATCTGTAAAAACAAGGAAATATTTACACCGCTACCTGTATAAACATGGAAATTTCTACACCGTTATCTGTATAAATATGCAAAGATCTACACCGCTATCTCTATAGACATGGAAATATCTACACCGCCATCTGTATAAACATGGAAATAACTATACAGTCATCTGTATAAACATGAAAATATCTACAAAGCCATCTCTATACACATGGAAATACCTACACGGCAATCTGTGTAAACATGGAAACATCTACACCAATATCTGTAAAAACATGGAAATATCTACAACACTATCTGTATAAACATGGAAATATCTACACCGCGATCTGTATAAACATGGAAATATCTACAGCGCCATCTCTATAAGCATTGAAATATCTACACCGCCATCTGTATAAACATGGAAATATCTACACCGTGATCTGCATAAACATGGAAATATCTACACCGCTATCTGTATAAACATGGAAATATCTACACAGCTATCTCTATAAACATAGAAATATCTACACCGCCATCTGTATAAACATGGAAATATCTACACAGCCATGTGTATATACATGGAAATACCTACACCGCTATCTATATAAACATGGAAATAACTACATCGCTATCTGTATAAAGATGGAAATATCTACACCACTATCTCTATAAACATTGAAATATCTATGCCGTGATCTGTATAAACATCAAATATTTACACCGCTATCTGTATAAACATGGAAATATCTACACCGTTATCTGTATACACATGGAAATACCTACAACGTCAACTGTAGAAACATGGAAATATCTACACCACCATCTGTATAAACATGGAAATATCTACAATGCCATCCATATACACATGGAAATAGCTACACGGCAATCTGTGTATAGATGGAAACATCAACACCGCCATCTGTACATACATGGAAATATCTACACCGCTATCAGTATAAACATGGAAATATCTACACTGCGGTCTGTATAAACATGGAAATATGTACACCGGTATCTGTTTAAACATGGAAATATCTACACCACGATCTGTATAAAACATGGAAATATTTACACCGCTATCTGTATAAACATGGAAATATCTACACGGCTATCTCTATAAACAAAGAAATACCTGCAAAGCCATCTGTATAAACATGGAAATAACTACACAGTCATGTGTAGGAACATGGAAATATCTAAATTGCCATCTGTATAAACGTGGAAATATCTACACAGCCATCTGTATAAATAAGGAAATATCTGCATAGGCATCTGTATAGACATGGAAATATCCGCACCGCTATCTGTATAAAGATGGAAATACCTACACCGCTGTCTCTATAAACATGGAAATATGTACACCGCTATGTGTATAAACATGGTAATATCTCCACTGCTGTCTGTATAAACATGGAAATATCTCCACCTTTATCTGTATAAACATGGAAATATCTACAGCGCCATCTCTATAAACATTGAAATATCTACACTGCAATCTGTAAAAACATGGAAATATCTACAAAGTCATCTGAATAAACATGGAAATATCTACACCACCATCTGTATAAACATGGAAATACCAACAATACCATCTGTATACACATGGAAATATCTACACAGACAGCTGTATAAATATGGAAATATCTACACCGCCATCTGTATAAACATGGAAATATCTACACCGCAATCAGTATAAACATGGAATTATCTACACCGCTATCTGTATAAACATGGAAATATCTCCACTGCTATCTCTATAAACATCGACATATCTACACCGCCATCTGTATAAACATGGAAATACTTACAAAGTTATCTGTATAAACATGGAAATATCTACACTGCCATCTGTATAAACATGGAAATATCTACACAGCCATGTGTATATACATGGAAATATCTACACCGCTATCTATATAAACATGGAAATAACTACACCGCTGTCCGTATATACATGGAAATATTTACACCGCCATCTGCATATCCAAAGAAATATCTGTGCCGCCATCTGTATAAACATGGAAATATCTACACGGTCATCTGTGTATAGATGGAAATATCAACACCGTCATCTGTACAAAAACGGAAATATCTGCACCACTATCTGTATAAACATGGAAATATCGGCACCACGGTCTGTATAAACATGGAAATATCTACAACGCTATCTGAATAAACATGGAAGTATCTTCACCGTTATCTCTATAAACATGGAAATATCTACACCATGATCTGTATAAACATGGAAATATTTACACCGCTATCTGTATAAACATGGAAATATCTACACATTTATCTGTATAAATATGGAAATATCTACACCGCTATCTCTATAAACATGGAAATATCTACACCATGATCTGTATAAATATGGAAATATCTACACAGCTGTCTGTATAAACATCGAAATATCTACACCGCCGTCTGTATAAACATGGAAATATCTACACCGTGATCTGTATAAACATGGAAATATCTACACCGCTATCTGTATAAACATGGAAATATCTGCACAGCTTTCGCTATAAACATGGAAATATCTACACCGCAATCTGTATAAACATGGAGATACCTACAAAGTCATCTGCATAAACATGGAAATATCTACAGCGCCATCTCTATTAACATTGATATATCTACACTCCCATCTGTAAAAACATGGAAATATCTACACAGTCATCTGAATAAACATGGAAATATCTACACCACCATCTGTGTAAACATGGAAATACCTACAATAAAATCTGTATACACATGAAAATATCTACACAGACATCTGTATAAATATGGAAATATCTACACCGCCATCTGTATAAACATGGAAATATCTACACTGCCATCTGTAGAAAGATAGAAATATGTACACCGATATCTCTATAAATATGGAAATATCTACACCGCCATCTCTATAAACATGAAAATATCTACACTGCCATCTCCATAAAGATGGAATTATCTACTCCGCCATGTGTATAAACAGGGAAATATCTACACCACCATCTGTGTAAACATGGAAATATCTACACCGCTATCTGTATAAACATGGAAATATCTACACCGCCGTCTGCATGTCCATGGAAATATCTACGCCACCATCTGTATAAACATGGAAATATCTACACGGCCATTTATGTATAAATGGAAATATCAACACCGCCAGCTGTACAAACATGGAAATATCTACACCGTTATCTCTATAAACATGGAAATACCTGCACTGCCATCTGTAAAAACATGGAAATAACTATACAGTCATCTGTACAAACATGGAAATGTCTACAATGCCATCTGTATACACATGGAAATATCTACATAGCCATCTCTATAAACATGTAAATATCTGCACTGTTATCTCTGTAAACATGGAAATATCTACAACGCCATCTCTATAAACATGAAAATATCTACAATGCCATCTCCATAAACATGGAATTAACTACTCCGCCATCTGTATAAACATGGAAACATCTACACCGCCATATGTGTGAATAAGGAAATATCTACAATGCCTTGTGTATAAAGATATAAATATCTGCACCGCGAGCTGTTTAAACATGGAAATATCTACACAGATATCTCTATAAACATGGAAATATCTACACTGCCATCTGTGTAAACATGGAAATACCTACAAAGTCATCTGTATAAACATGGAAATATCTACTCAGCCATCTGTATTAACATGGAAATATCTACACAGCCATCTGTATATACATGGAAATATCTACACCGCTATCTGTACAAACATGGAAATAACTCCCCTGCTATTTGTATAAACAAGGAAATATCTACACCGTGATCTGTATAAACATGGAAATATCTACACAGCCATCTCTATAAACACAGAAATATCTACACCCCTATCTGTATAAACATGGAAATATCCACACCGCTATCTCTGTAAACATGGAAAAATCAACACCGCTATCTCTATGAACATGGAAATATCTACAAGGCCATCTGTATAAACATGGAAATATCTACACCACGATCAGTATTAGCATGGAAATATCTACACCGCTATCGGTATAAACATGGAAATATCTCCACTGCTATCTCTATAAACATCGAAATATCTACACCGCCATCTGTATAAACATGGAAATACTAACAAAGTTATCTGTATAAACATGGAAATATCTACACTGCCATCTGTATAAACATGGAAATATCTACACGGTTATCTGTGTATAGATGGAAATATCAACACCGCCATCTGTACAAACATGAAAATATCTGCACTACAATCTGTATAAACATGGAAATATCTACACCGCAGTGTGTATCAACATGGAAATATCTAAACCGCTATCTGTATAAACGTGGAAATATCTACACCACTATCTCTATAAACATGGAAATATCTACACCGTGATCTGTATAAACATGGAAATATCTACACCGCTATCTGTATAAACATGGAAATATCTCCACTGCTATCTCTATAAACATCGAAATATCTACACCGCCATCTGTATAAACATGGAAATACTAACAAAGTTATCTGTATAAACATGGAAATATCTACACCGCCATCTGTATAAACGTGGAAATATCTACACGGTCATCTGTGTATAGATGGAAATATCAACACCGCCATCTGTACATACATGGAAATATCTGCACTGCAATCAGTATAAACATGGAAATATCTACACCGCGGTCTGTATAAACATGGAAATATCTAAATGGCTATCTGTATGAACATAGAAATATCTACACCACTATCTCTATAAACATGGAAATATCTACACCGTGATCTGTATTAACATGGAAATATTTACACCGCTATCTGTATAAACATGGAAATATCTACACCGTTATCTGTATAAACATGGAAATACCTACAACGCCATCTTTAGAAACATGGAAATATCTACACCACTATCTGTATAAGTATGAAATATCTAAACTGCTATCTCTATAAAAATGGAAACATCTACACTGCTATCTGTATAAACATGGAAATATCCTCACTGCTATCTCTATGAAGATGGATATATCTACACCGCTATCTAAATAAACATGGAAATATCTACACTGCCATCTCTATAAACATGGAATTATCTACAGCACCATCTGTATAAACATGGAAATATCTACACCACTGTCTGTATAAACATGGAAATATCTACACCGCTATCTGTATAAACATGGAAATATCTACACCGCGATCTGTATAAACATGGAAATGTCTTCACCACGATCTGTATAAACATGGAAATACCTACACCGCTATCTGTAAAAACATGGTAATATCTACACCGCCATGTATATAAACATGGAAATATCTACACCGCCATCTGTATAAACATGGTAATATCTACAATGCCATCTGTAGAAAAATGGAAATATCTACACCGCAATCTGTGTAAACATGGAGATATCTACACCGCCAGCTGTATTAACATGGAAATATCTACAACGCTAGTAGTATATACATGGAAATACCAACACCGCTATCTGTAAAAACATGGAAATACATACACCGTCATCTGTATAATCATGGAAATATCTACACAACTATCTCTATAAACATGGAAATACCTACACCGCTATCTCTATAAACATAGAAATATCTACACTGCCATCTGCATGAACATGGAAATATCTACATCGCTATCTGTTTAAACATGGAAATATCTACACTATCATCTGTATAAACATGGAAATATCTAAACTGCCATCTGTGGAAAGATGCAAATATCTACACCAAGATCTGTATAAATATGAAAATATCTACACCGCTATCTGTGTAAAGATGGAAATATCTACACCGCAATCTCTGCAAAGATGGAAATATCTACACCGCTATCTCAGTAAACATGGAAGTATCTACACCACTATCCGTACAAACGGAAATATCTACATCGCTATCTGTATAAACATGGATATATCTACACCGTTATCTGTATAAACATGGAAATATCTACACCGCTATCTGTATAAATATGGAAATATCTGCACTGCCATTTGTGAAAACATACAAATATCTACAGAGTCATCTGTATACACATCGAAATATCTACACAGCCATCTGTATAAACATGGATGTATCTACACATCTATCTGTATAAACAAGGAAATACCTACAGCGCTATCTCAATAAACATGGAAATATCAACACCACAATCTCTACAAACATGAAAATAACTACACCGCCATCTCCATGAACATGGAACTAACTTCACCGCCATCTGTATACACATGGAAATATCTACACCACTATCTGTATAAAGATGGAAATATCTACACCGCTATCTCTATAAACATGGAAATATCTACACAGCCATCTGCATAAACATGGAAATATCTACACTGCTATCTCTATAAACATGGAAATATCTACACCGCTATCTGTATAAACATGGAAATATCTACACCGCTATCTGTCTAAACATGGAAATATCTACACCGCTATCTGTATAAACAGGGAAATATCTCCAACGCTATCTGTATAAACATGGAAATATCTACACCGCTATCTGCATAAACGTGGAAATATCTACACCGCTATCTGTATAAACATGGAAATACCTACACCGCTATCTGTGTAAACACGGAAATATCTACACAGCTATCTGTGTAAACTTGGAAATATCTACACAGGTATCTGTGTAAAAATGGAAATATCTACATGGCAATCTGTGCAAACAGGGAAATATCTACACCGCTATCTCTGAAAACATGGAAATATCTACACCGCTATCTGTATAAACATGGAAATATCTGCACCGCTATCTGTATAAAAAAGGAAATATCTACACCACCATCTGTAGAAACATGGAAATATCTACACCGCCATCTGTATAAACATGGAAATAACTACACGGCTATCTGTAGAAATATGGAAATATCTACATCGCTATCTCTATAAACATGGAAATACCAACAACGCTTTCTCTATAAACATGGAAATAACTACATCGCAATCTCTATAAACATGGAATTATCTACACCGCCGTCTCTATAAACATGAAAATATCTACACCGCCATCTTCAGAAACATGGCTGTATCTACACCGCCATCTGTATAAACATGGAAATATCTACACCACCATCTGTATAAACATGGAAAAACCTTCACTGCCATCTGTATAAAGATGGAAATATCTGCACTGCGTGTTGTATAAACATGGAAATATCTACACCGCTATCTCTATAAACATGGAAATACCTACAACGCCATCTCTATAAATATGGAAATATCTACACCGCTATCTGTATTAATATGGAAATAACTACAACGCTATCTCTCTAAACATGGAAATGTCTACACCGCCATCTGTATAAACATGGAAATATCTACATCGTTATCTCGATAAACATGAAAAGATCTACACTGACATCTGTATAAACATGGAAATAACTTCACAGTCATCTGTATAAACATGGAAATATCTACACCACCATCTGTATAAACATGGAAATATCTACATGGAAAGCTGTAAAAACATGGAAATATTTAGACAGTCATCTCTATAAACATGGAAATATCTATACCGCTATCTGTATAAACATGGAAATTCCCACACCGCTATCTGTATAAACATGGAAATAGCCACACCGCTATCTGTATAAACATGGAAATATCTGCACAGCTATTTTATAAACATGGAAATATCTGCAACTCTATCTGTGTAAACATAGAAATATCTACACGGCTATTTGTGTAAACATGGAAATATCTGCACCGCTATCTGTATAAAGATGGAAATATCTACACCACTATCTGTAAAATGGGGAAATATCTACACAGCTCTCTGTATAAACCTGGAAATATCTACACCGATATCTGTATAAACAAGGAAATATCTACACCGCCATCTGTATAAACATGGAAAAACCTACACCGCTATCTGTATAAATATGGAAATATCCACTTCGCTATCTCTAAAAACATGGAAACACCTACACCGATTTCTCTATAAACATGGAAATATCTACACTGCAATCTCTATATACATGGAAATATCTACACCGCCATCTCTATAAATATGAAAATATCTACACCGCCATCTTCAGAAACATGGATGTATCTACACCGCCATCAGTATAAACATGGAAATATCTACACCACTATCTGTATAAACATGGAAATATCTTCACTGCCATCTGTATAAACATGGAAATATCTACACTGCCATCTGTATAAAGATGGAAATATCTACACCACAATCTGTATAAATATGGAAATACCTACACCGCTACCTCTATAGACATGTAAATATCTACACCGCTATCTCTATAAACATGGAAATATCTACACTGCCATCTGTATAAAGATGGAAATATCTACACCGTGAGCTGTATATACATGGAAACCTCTACACCGCTATCTGTATAAACATGGAAATACCAACAACGTTATCTGTATAAACATGGAAATATCTACACCGTTATCTCTATAACCATGAAAATACTTACACCACCATCTCTATAAGCATGGAAATATTTACACCGCTATCTCTATAAACATAGAAATAACTACACCGCCATCCCTATAAACATGGAAATATCTACACCGCCATCTGCATAAACATGGATATATCTACACAACTATCTGTATAAACAAGGAAATACCGACAGCGTTATCTCTATAAACATGGAAATATCAACACAACAATCTCTACAAACATGGAAATATCTACACCGCCATCTATATAAACATGAAAATATCTACACCGCCATCTCCAAAAACATGGAACTATCTACACCGCCATCTGTATAAACATGGAAATCCCTACACCACTATCTGTATAAAGATGGAAATATCTACACCGCTATCTCTATAAACATGGAAATATCTACACAGCCATCTGTATAAACATGGAAATACCTACACTGCTATCTCTATAAACATGGAAATATCTACACCGCTATCTGTATAAACATGAAAATATCTACATCGCTATCTGAATAAACAGGGAAATATCTCCACCGCTATCTGTATAAACATGGAAATATCTACACCGCTCTCTGTATAAACATGGAAATATCTACACTGGTATCTGTATAAACATGGAAATATCTACAACGCTATCTGTGTAAACATGGAAATATCTACACAGCTATCTGTGTAAACTTGGAAATATCTACACAGGTATCTTTGTAAAAATGGAAATATCTTCACCGTATTCTGTGAAAAGATGGAAATATCTGCACCGCTATCTCTGTAAACATGGAAATATCTACACCACTATCCGTATAAACATGGAAATATCTACATTGCTATCTGTATAAACATGGATATATCTACACCGTTATCTGTATAAACATGAAAATATCTACACCGCTATCTGTATAAATATGGAAATATCTGCACCGCCATTTGTGTAAACATAAAAATATCTACACCACTATCTGTATAAATATGGAAATATCTGCACCGCCATTTGTGTAAACATACAAATATCTACAGTCATCTGTATACACATGGAAATATTTACACAGCCATCTGTATAAACATGGATGTATCTACACAACTATCTGTATAAACAAGGAAATACCGACAGCGCTATCTCTATAAATATGGAAATATCAACACCACAATCTCTACAAACATGGAAATATCTACACCGCCATCTATATAAACATGAAAATACCTACACCGCCATCTCCAAAAACATGGAACTATCTACACCGCCATCTGTATAAACATGGAAATTCTACACCGCTATCTGTATAAAGATGAAAATATCAACACCGCTATCTCTATAAACATGGAAATATCAACACAGCTATCTGTGTAAACTTGGAAATATCTACACAGGTATCTGTGTAAAAATGGAAATATCTACACGGCAATCTGTGCAAAGAGGGAAATATCTACACCGCTATCTCTGAAAACATGGAAATATCTACACCGCTATCTGTATAAACATGGAAATATATACACCGCTATCGGTATAAACAAGGTAATATCTACACCGCCATCTGTAGAAACATGGAAATAACTTCACCGCGATCTGTATAAACATGGAAATACCTACACCGCTATCTGTAGAAATGTGGAAATATCTACACCGCTATCTCTATAAACATGGAAATACCAACACCGCTTTCTCTATAAACATGGAAATATCTACATCGCAATCTCTATAAACATGGAAAAATCTTCACTGCCATCTGTATAAAGATGGAAATATCTGCACTGCGAGTTGTATAAACATGGAAATATCTACACCGCTATCTCTAAACATGGAAATACCTACAATGCCATCTCTATAAATATGGAAATATCTACACCGCTATCTGTATAAACATGAAAATACCTACACCGCTATCTGTATAAACCTGGAAAGATCTACACCGCTATCTGTATAAATATGGATATATCTTCAACGCTATCTCTCTAAACATGGAAATGTCTACACCGCTATCTGTATAAACATGGAAATATCTACATCGTTATCTATAAACATGAAAATATCTACACTGACATCTGTATAAACATGGAAATAACTTCACAGTCATCTGTATAAACATGGAAATATCTACACCACCGTCTGTATAAACATGGAAATATCTACATGGAAAGCTGTATAAACATGGAAATATCTAGACAGTCATCTCAATAAACATGGAAATATCTATACCGCTATCTGTATAAACATGGAAATACCCACACCGCTATCTGTATAAACATGGAAATAGCCACACCGCTGTCTGCATAAACATGGAAATATCTGCACCGCTATCTCTATAAATATTTAAATATCTGCAACTCTATCTGTGTAAACACAGAAATATCTACACGGCTATTTGTGTATACATGGAAATATCTGCACCGCTATCTGTATAAAGATGGAAATATCTACACCACTATCTTTAAAACTTGGAAATATCTACACCACTCTCTGTACAAGCCTGGAAATATCTACACCAATATCTGTATAAACAAGGAAATATCTACACCGCCATCTGTATGAACATGGAAATACTTACACCGCTATCTGTATAAATATGGAAATATCCACACCGCTATCACTATAAACATGGAAATACCTACACCGATTTCTCTATAAACATGGAAATATCTACACTGCAATCTCTATAAGCATGAAAATATCTACACCGCCATCTTCAGAAAAATGGATGTATCTACACCGCCATCTGTATAAACATGGAAATATCTACACCACTATCTGTATAAACATGGAAATATCTTCACTGCAATCTGTATAAGCATGGAAATATCTACACCGCCATCTGTATAAAGATGGAAATACCTACACCGCAATCTGTGCAAAGATGGAAATACCTACACCGCAATCTCTATGAACATGGAAATATCTACACCGATATCTGTATAAACATGGAAATATGTACACTGCCATCTGTTTAAACATGGAAATACCTACACCGCTTTCTGTATAAACATGAAAATATCTACACTGCTATCTCTATATACATGGAAATATGTACACCACTATCTGTATAAACATGGAAATATATTCACTGCCATCTGTATAAGCATGGAAATATCTACACCGCCATTTGAATAAACATGGAAATATCTACACCACTATCTGTATAAATATGGAAATATCTTCACTGCCATCTGTATAAACATGGAAATATCTACACCGCCATCTGTATAAACATGGAAATATCCCCACCGCCATCTGCATAAACATGGAAATATCTACACAGAAATCTGTATAAACATGGAAATATCTACACTGCCATCTGTATAAACTTGGAAACATCTACACTGACATCTGTAGAAAGATGGAAATGTATAAAAAACGATCTGAATAAACATGGGAATTTCTACACCACTACCTGTAGAAACATGGAAATATCTACACCGCTATCTGTATCAACATGGAAATAACTACACTGCAATCTGCATAAACATGGAAATATCTACAATGCTATCTCTGTAAACATGGAAATATCTACACAGCTATCTGTGTAAACTTGGAAATATCTACACCGCTATCTGTGTAAATTTGGCAATACTTACACCGCAGTCTGTGCAAAGATGGAAATATCTACACCGCTATCTCTGTAAACATGGAAATACCTACACCGCTATCTGTCTAAACATGGAAATATCTACACTGCCATCTCTATAAACATGGAAATATCTATAGCGCCATCTGTATAAACATGGAAATATCTACAATGCCATCTGGACACACATGGAAATATCTACACAGCCATCTGTATAAACATCGAAATATTTACACCGCTATCTCTAGAAACATGGAAATATCTACACCGCTATCTGTATAAACATGGAAATATCTACATCACTATCTGTATAAACAGGGAAATATCTCCTCCGCTATCTGTATAAACATGGAAATATCTACACCGATATGTGTATAAACATGGAAATATCTACACCGCTATCTGTAAAAACATGGAAATATATACAATGCTATCTGTGTAAACATGGAAATATCGACATAGCTATCTGTGTAAACTTGGAAATATCTACCCAGCTATCTGTGTAAAAATGGAAATATCTACACAGCAATCTGTGCAAAGATGGATATATCTACACCGCTATCTCTGTAAACATGGAAATATCTACACCGCTATCTCTATAAACATGGAAATACCTACACCGCTTTCTCTATAAACATGAAAATACCTACACTGCTATCTCTATATACATGGAAATATCTACACCTCCATCTCCATAAACATGAAAATTTCTACACCGCCATCTTCAGAAACATGGATGTATCTACACCGCTATCTGTATAAACATGGAAATATCTACACCACTATCTGTATAAACATGGAAATATCTTCACTGCCATCTGTATAAGCATGGAAACATCTACACCGCCATCTGTATAAAGATGGAAATATCTACACCGCAATCTGTATAAATATGGAAATAACTACACCGCTATCTCTATAGACAAGGAAATATCTACACCGCTATCTGTATAAACATGGAAATATCTACACTGCCATCTGTATAAAGATGGAAATATTTACACCGTGAGCTGCATAAACATAGAAATATCTACAACGCTATCTGTATAAACATGGAAATATGAACACCGCTATCTGTATAAATATGGAAATATATACAACGCTATCTCTATAAACATGGAAATATCTACACCGCTATCTCTATAAACATGGAAATACTTACACCACCATGTCTATAAACATGGAAATATTTACACTGCTATCTCTATAAACTTAGAAAAAACTACACCGCCATCTCTGTAAACATGGAAATATCTACACCGCCATTTGAATAAACATGGAAATATCTACACAGACATCTGTATAAACATGGAAATATCTACACTGCCATGTGTATAAACTTGGCAATATCTACACTGACATCTGTAGAAAGATGGAAATGTCTACAAAGCAATCTGTATGAACATGGGAATTTCTACACCGCTACTTGTATAAACGTGGAAATATCTTCAACGCTATCTGTATCAACATGGAAATAACTACCCCGCAATCTGTATAAACATGGAAATATCTACAATGCTATCTCTGTAAACATGGAAATATCTACACAGCTATCTGTGTAAACTTGGAAATATCTACAACGCTATCTCTGTAAGTTTGGCAATACCTACACCGCAATCTGTGCAAAGATAGAAATACCTACACCGCTATCTCTTTCAACATGGAAATATCTACACAGATATATGTATAAACATGGAAATATCTACACTGCCATCTGTATAAACATGAAAAAACCTACACCAATTTCTCTATAAACATGAAAATATCTACACTGCTATCTCTATAAACATGGAAATATCTACACCTCCATCTCTATAAAGATGAAAATATCTACACCGCCATCTTCAGAAACATGGATGTATCTACACCGCCATCTGTATAAACATGGAAATATCTACACCACTATCTGTATAAATATGGAAATATCTTCACAGCCATCTGTATAAACATGGAAATATCTACACCGCCATCTGTATAAAGATGGAAATATCTACACCGCAATCTGTATAAATTTGGAAATAACTACACCGCTATCTCTATAGACATGGAAATATCTACACCGCCGTCTGTATAAACATGGAAATATCTACACCGCTATCTGTATAAACATGGAAATACCAACACCGCTATCTGTATAAACATGTAAATATCTACACCGCTATCTCTATAAACATGAAAATACTTACACCACCATCTCTATAAACATGGAAATATTTACACCGCTATCCCTATAAATTTAGAAATAACTAGACTGCCATCTCTATAAACATGGAAATATCTACACCGCTATCTGCATAAACCTGGAAATATCTACACAGACGTCTTTATAAACATGGAAATATCTACACCTCCATCTCTATAAACATGAAAATATCTACACCGGCATCTTCAGAAACATGGATGTATCTACACCGCAATCTGTATAAACATGGAAATATCTACACCACTATCTGTATAAACATGGAAATATCTTCACTGCCATCTGTATAAACATGGAAATATCTACACCGCCATCTGTATAAAGACGGAAATATCTTCACCGCAATCTGTATAAATATGGAAATAACTACACCGCTATCTCTATAGACATGGAAATATCTACACCGCTATCTGTATAAACATGGAAATATCTACACTGCCATCTGTATAAAGATGGAAATATCTACACCGTGAGCTGTATAAACACGGAAATATCTACACCGCCATCTGTATAAACATGGAAATACCAACACCGCTATCTGTATAAACATGGAAATATCTACAACGCTATCTCTATAAACATGAAAATACTTACACCACCATCTCTATAAACATGGAAATATTTACACAGCTATCTCTATAAATTTAGAAATAAGTAGACCGCCATCTCTATAAACATGGAAATATCTACACCTCTATGTGCATAAACATGGAAATATCTACACAGACGTCTGTATAAACATGGAAATATCTACACCGCCATCTCTATAAACATGAAAATAACTACACCGCCATCTTCAGAAACATGGATGTTTCTACACCGCCATCTGTATAAACATGGAAATATCTACATCACGATCTGTATAAAACATGGAAATATTTACACCGCTATCTGTATAAACATGGAAATATCTACACCGCTTTCTCTATAAACAAGCAAATACCTGCAAAGCCATCTGTATTAACATGGAAATAACTACACAATCATGTGTAGGAACATGGAAATATCTACACTGCCATCTGTATAAACATGGAAATATCTACACAGCCCTCTGTATAAATATGGAAATATCTGCATAGGCATCTGTATAAACATGGAAATATCCGCTCCGCTATCTGTATAAACATGGAAATACCTACACCGCTGTCTCTATAAACATGGAAATATGTACACCGCTATGTGTATATACATGGTAATATCTCCACTGCTCTCTGTATGAACATGGAAATATCTCCAACTTTATCTGTATAAACATGGAAATATCTACAGCGCCATCTCTATAAACATTGAAATATCTACACTGCCATGTGTAAAAACATGGAAATATCTACACAGTCATCCGAATAAACATAGAAATATCTACACCACCATCTGTATAAACATGGAAATACCTACAATACCATCTGTATACAAATAGAAATATCTACACAGACATCTGTATAAATATGGAAATATCTACACCGTCATCTGTATAAACATGGAAATATCTACACCGCTATCAGTATAAACATGGAAATATCTCCACTGCTATCTCTATAAACATCGAAATATCTACACCGCCATCTGTATAAACATGGAAATACTTACAAAGTTATCTGTATAAACATGGAAATATCTACACCGCCATCTGTATAAACATGGAAATATCTACACAGCCATGTGTATATACATGGAAATATCTACACCGCTATCTATATAAACATGGAAATACCTACACCGCTATCTGTATAAACATGGAAATATCTACACCGCCATCTACATATCCATAGAAATATCTGCGCCGCCATCTGTATAAACATGGAAATAACTACACGGTCATCTGTGTATAGATGGAAATATCAAAACCGCCATCTGCACAAACATGGAAATATCTGCACCGCTGTCTGTATAAACAAGGAAATATCTACACCGCCATTTGTAGAAAAATGGAAATATCTACACCGCAATCTCTGTAAACATGGAAATATCTACACCGCGGTCTGTATAAACATGGAAATATCTAAACCGCTATCTGTATAAACATGGAAATATCTACACCGCTATCTCTTTAAACATGGAAATATCTACACCGTTATCTGTATAAACATGGAAATACCTACAACGCCATCTGCAGAAACATGGAAATATCTACACCACCATCTGTGAACATGGAAATATCTACAATGCCATCTGTATACACATGGAAATAACTACACGGCAATCTGTGTATAGATGGAAACATCAACACCGCCATCTGTACAGACATGGAAATATCTACACCGCTATGTGAATAAACATGGAAATATCTACACTGCTGTCTGTATAAACATGGAAATATCTACACCGGTATCTGTATAAACATGGAAATATCTACACCACGATCTGTATAAAACATGGAAATATTTACAGCGCTATCTGTATAAACATGGATATATCTACACCGCTATCTCTATAAACAAGGAAATACCTGCAAAGCCATCTGTATTAAGATGGAAATAACTACACAGTCATGTGTAGGAACATGGAACTATCTACACTGCCATCTGTATAAACATGGAAATATCTACACAGCCCTCTGTATAAATATGGAAATATCTGCATATGCATCTGTATAAACATGGAAATATCCCCTCCGCTATCTGTATAAACATGGAAATACCTACACCGCTGTCTCTATAAACATGGAAATATGTTCAATGCTATGTGTATAAACATGGTAATATCTCCACTGCTGTCTGTATAAACATGGAAATATCTCCAACTTTATCTGTATAAACATGGAAATATCTACAGCGCCATCTCTATAAACATTGAAATATCTACACTGCCATCTGTACATACATGGAAATATCTACACCGGTATCTGTATAAACATGGAAATAACTACACCGCTATTTGTATAAACAAGGAAATATCTACACCGCCATCTGTTTAAACAGGGAAATATATACACAGACATCTGTTTATACATGGAAATACCTACACCGCTATCTATATAAACATGCTAATAACTTCACCGCTATCTGTATAAACATGGAAATATTTGCACCGCTATCCCTATAAACATGGTAATATCAACACCGCGATCTGTATAAACATGGAAATATCTACACCATGATCTGTATAAACATGGAAACATCTACACCGTGATCTGTATAAACATGGAAATATCTACACCGCCATCTCTATAAACATGGAAAAATCAACACCGCTATCTGTATGAACATGGAAATATCTACACCGCCATCTCGATAAACATGGAAATATCTACACCGCGATCAGTATAAACATGGAGATATCTACACCGCTATCTGTATAAACATGGAAATATCTCCACTGCTATCTCTATAAACATCGAAATATCTACACCGCCATCTGTATAAACATGGAAATACTTACAACGTTATCTGTATAAACATGGAAATATCTACACCGCCATCTGTATAAACATGGAAATATCTACAAAGACATGTGTATATACATGGAAATATCTATACCGCTATCTATATAAACATGGAAATAACTAAACCGCTTTCTGTATAAACATGGAAATATTTACACCGCCATCTACATATCCATATAAATATCTGCACCGCCATCTGTATAAACATGGAAATATCTACACGGTCATCTGTGTATAGATGGAAATATCAACACCGCCATCTGTACAAACATGGAAATATCTGCAACGCTATCCATATAAACATGGAAATATTTACACCGCGGTCTGTATAAACATGGAAATATCTACATCGCTATCTGTATAAACATGGAAATATCTATACCGCTATCTGTATAAACATGGAAATATCTACACCGCGATCTGTATAAACATGGAAGTATCTACACCGCGATCTGTATAAACATGGAAATTTCAACACCGTTATCTGTATAAATATGGAAATATCTACACCGCTATCTATCTAAACATGGAAATATCTACACCGCCATCTGTATAAACATGGAAATAGCTATAAAGTCGTCTGTGTAAACATGGAAATATCTACACCACCATCTGTATAAACATGGAAATATATACATCGCTATCTGTATACACATGGAAATACCTACACGGCAATCTGTGTATATATGGAAACATCAACACCGCCATCTGTACAAACATGGAAATATCTACACTGCTATCTATATAAACATGGAAATATCTACACCGCTATCTGTATAAACATGGAAATGTATACACCACAGTCTGTATAAACATGGATATATCTACACCGCTATCTGTATAAACATGGAAATATCTACACTGCCATCTGTATAAACATGGAAATGTCTACTCCGCTATCTGTATAAATATGGAAATATCTACACCGTTATCTCTATAAACATGGAAATGTCAACACCGCTATCTGTATATACATGGAAATATCTACATGGCTATAACTAAAAACATGGAAATATCTTCACAGTATACAGATCTACAACGCTATCTGTATGAACATGGAAATAGCTGCACCGCGATCTCTATAAACATGGATATGTCTTCACCGCTATCTTTATACACATGGAAATATCTACACTGCCATCTGTATAAACATGGAAATACCTACACTGCCATCTGTATACACATGGAAATATCTACACAACCATCTGTATAATCATGGAAATATCGACACCGTTATCTCTATAAACATGGAGAAACCTGCACCACTATCTCTATAAACTTAGGAATATCTACACTGCCATTTCCATAAACATGGAACTATGTATACCGCCATCTGTATAAACATGGAAATATCTACACTGCCATCTGTATAAAGATGTAAATATCTACACCTCGAGCTGTGTAAACATGGAAATATCTACACCGCTATATATATAAACTTGGAAATAACAACACCGCTATCTGTATAAACTTGGAAATGTCTACAACGCTATCTGTATAAACATGGAAATATCTACTCCGCTATCTCTATAAACATGGAAATACCTACAACGCTATCTCTGTAAACAAGGAAATATCTACACTGCTATCTCTATAAACATGGAAATGTATACACCGCCATCTCTGTAAACATGGAAAAATCTACACCGCCATCTACATAAAAAAGAAGTATCTACACCGCCATCTCTATAAACGTGGAAATATCTACACCGTTATCTGTATAAACATGGAAATGTCTACACCGCGTTCTGTATAAACATGAAAATATCTACACTGCCATCTGTATAAACATGGAAATAACTACACCGCTATCTCTATAAACATGGAAATATCTACACTGCCATCTGTATATACATGGAAATAGCTACACAGTCATCTGTATAAACATGGAAACATCTACACCACTATCTGTATAAACGTGGAAATATCTACAATGCCATCTGTATAAACATGGAAATATCTACACAGCCATCTCTATAAACGTGGAAATATCTTCAACGCTACCTCTATATACATGGAAATAGCCACACCACTATCTGCATAAACTTGGAAATATCTACACTGCCATCTGTATACACAAGGAAATATCTACAAAGTCATCTGTATAAATATGGAAATATCTACACCGTTATTTCTCTAAACATGGAAATATCTACACCGCTATCTGTATAAAGGTGGAAATATCTACACCGCAATCTGTGGAAATATGGAAATATTTACACATCTATCTCTGTAAATATGGAGATAACTACACCGCTATCTATATAAACATGTAAATATCTACACCGCTGTCTGTATAAACAAGGAAATATCTACAGCACGATCTGTATAAACATGGATATATCTACACCGCTATCTGTATATACATGGAAATATCTACACCGCTATCTGTATAAATATGGAAATATCTACACCGCTATCTCTATAAACATGGAAACGTCTACACCGCTATCTGTATAAATATGGAAATATCAACATGGCTATTTCTATAAATATGGAAATATCTACACTGCCATCTGTATAAACATGGAAATGCCTACACAGTCATCTATTTAAACATAGAAATATCCACACAATTATCTGTATAAACACGGAAATATCTACACTGCCATCTGTATAAACATGGAAATATCTACACAACCATCTCTATAAACATGGAAATATCTACATCGCTAACTGAATAAACATGGAAATAGCTAAACCGCTATCTGTAAAAACCTGGAAATATCTACAACGCCATCTGTAAAAATATGGAAATATCTACACAGTCATCTGTAGAAACATGGAAATATCTACACCGCCATCTGTATAAACATGGAAATATCTCTAATGCTATTTGTATAAACATGGAAATATCTACACCGCTATCTGTATAAACATGGAACATTTACACCGCTATTTTTACAGACATGGAAATATCTACACCGCAATCTGTATAAACATGGAAATATCTACACTGCTATCTGTATAAACATGGAAATATCTACACCGCTATATGTATAAACATGGAAATATCTATACTGCCATCTGTATAAACATGGAAATAGGCACACCGCTATCTGTATAAATATGGAAATATCTACACCGCCATCTGAATAAACATGGAAATAACTACACGGCTATCTGTACAAATATGGAAATATCTACACCGCTACCTCTATAAACATGGAAATATCTACAGAGCTATCTGTATAAACATGGATATATCTACACCGCTGTCTATATAAACATGGAAATAACTACAAAGCCATCTGTATAAACATGGAAATATGTACACAGTCATCTGTATAAACATGGAAATAACTACACCGCTATCTGTATAAACATGGAAATATCTACACCGCTATCTGTATAAACATGGAAATAACTACACCGCTATCTGTATAAATATGGAAATATCCACACCACTTTCCCTATAAACATGGAAATGTATACACCGCTATCTGTATAAACATGGAAATATCTAAATGGCTATCTCTATAAACATGGAAATATCTACACCGCTATCTGCATAAACACGGAAATATCTACACCGCTATCTGCATAGACATGGAAATATCTACATTGTTATCTGTACGAACATGGAAATATCTCCATCGCTATGTCTATGAACATGGAAATATCTCCACCGCTATCTATAAACTTGGAAATATCTTCACCGCTATCTTTATAAACATGGAAATATCTACTCCACTATCTGTATAAACATGGATATATCTACACTGCCATCTGTATAAACAGGGTAATAGCCACACCGCTATCTGTATAAACAAGAAAACATCTACAGCACCGTCTGAATAAACATACAAATATCTAAACCGCTATGTGTATAAATATGGAAATATCTACATGGCCATCTCCATAAACATGGAACTATCTATCTGTATAAACATGGAAATATTTACACCGCTATTTTTACAGACATGGAAATATCTACACCGCAATCTGTATAAACATGGAAATATCTACACTGCTATCTGCATAAACATGGAAATATCTACACCACAATCAGCATAAACATGGATATATCTACACGGATATCTGTATAAACATGGAAATATCTACACCGCTATCTGTATAAACATGAAAATATCTACACTGCTATCTGTATAAACATGGAAATATCTACACCGCTATCTGTATAAACGTGGAAATATGTACACCGCAATCTGTGCAAATATGGAAATATCTACACCTCTATCTCTGTAAATATGGAAATAACTACACCGCTATCTGTATAAACAAGGAAATATCTACACCGCTATCTGTATAAACATGGAAATATCTACACCACGATCTGTATAAAGATGGATATATCTACACTGCTATCTGTATAAACATGGAAACGTCTACACCGCTATCTGTATAAACATGGAAATATCTACACCGCTGTCTGTAGAAATATGGAAATATCTACACCGCTATCTCTATAAACATGGAAATGTCTACACCGCTGTCTGTATAAACCTGGAAATATCTTCATGGCTATCTCTCTAAACATGGAAATATCTACACCGCCATATGTATAAACATGGAAATACCTACACAATCATCTGTATAAACATTGAAATATCTACCCCACTATCTGTATAAACATGGAAATATCTACACTGCAATCTGTATAAACATGGAAATATCTACACAGCCATGTGTATATACATGGAAATATCTACACTGCTATCTACATAAACATGGAAATAACTACAGCGCTATCTGTATAAACATGGAAATATCTCCACTGCTATCTCTATAAACATAGAAATATCTACACCGCCATCTGTATAAACATGGAAATACTTACAAAGTTATCTGTATAAACATGGAAATATCTACACCGCCATCTGTATAATCATGGAAATATCTACACAGCCATGTGTACATACATGGAATTATCTACAGCGCTCTCTATATAAACATGGAAATATCTACACCGCTATCTGTATAAACGTGGAAAATCTACAACACTGCCTGTATAAACATGGAAATATCTACACTGCCATCTGTGGAAAGATGGAAATGTCTACACCGCGATCTGTATAAACTTGGAGATATCTACACCGCTACTTGTATAAACATGGAAATATCTACACCGCTATCTATGTAAACATGGAAACATCTACGCCACGATCTGTATAAAAATAGAAATATCTACACTGCTATCTGTATAAACATGGAAATATCTACACGGCTAACTGTATAAACATGCAAATATCTAAACCGAGATCTGTATAAATATGGAAATATCTACACCGCTAACTCTATAAGCATGGAAATGTCTATACCGCTATCTGTTTAAACATGGAAATATCTACAAGGCTAACTCTATAAAATGGAAATACCTAAACCGCCTTCTGTATAAACATGGAAATAACAACAAAATCATCTGTATAAACATGGAAATGTCTACAGCGCCAACTGTGAAAACATAGAAATATCTACACCGCCATCTGTATAAACATGCTAATATCTCCACCGCTATCTGTATAAACATGAAATTATTTCCACGGCTATCTGTATAAACATGGAAATATCTACACCACGATCTGTATAAACTTGGAAATATCTCCACCGCTTTCTGTATAAACTTAGAAACATCTACACCGCTATTTTCATAAACATGGAAATATCTACACCGCTATCTGTATAAACATGCAAATATCTACAACGCTATCTGTGTAAACATGGAAATATCTACACCGCTATCTGTGTAAACATTGAAATATCTACACTGCTATCTGTGTAAAGATGGAAACATCTACATTTCAATCTGTGCATATGTGGAAATATCTACACCGCTATCTTTGTAAAGTAGGAAATATCTACTCTGCAATCTGCGCAAAGATGGAAATATCTACACTGCTATCTGTGTAAACATGGTAATATCTACACCAGTCTCTGTATAAACATGGAAATATCTTCAATGCTATCTGTATAAACATGGAAATATCTACACCGCCATCTGTAAAAACGTGGAAATATCTACAACACAATCTGAATTAACATGGAAATATCTACACCGCTCACACTATAAACATGGAAATATCTACACCGGTGACTCTATAAGCATGGAAATATCTACACCTCTATCTGTATAAAGAAGGAAATAACTCCACCGCTATCTGTATAAACATTGAAACATCTACATAGCTATATCTATAAACATGGAATTATCTACACCGCTATCTGTTTAAACATGGAAATGTCTACAACGCTATCTGTGTAAACATGGAAATATCTACACCGTTATCTGTGTAAACATGGAAATATCTGCACCACAATCTGTGAAAAGATGGAAATATATAGAATGCTATCTCAATAAACATGGAAATATCTGCACCGCTATCTACATAAACATGGATATATCTACACCGCTATCTCTATAATCATGGAAATATCTACACCGCCATCTGTAGAAACATGGAAATATCTACACAGTCATCTCTATATACATGGAAATATCTACAACACCATCTCTATAGAAATGGAAATATCTACAACACCATCTCAATAATCATGGAAATATCTACACCGCTATGTGTATAAACATGGAAATACCAACACCACTATCTGCATAAACATGGAAATATCTACACCCCCATCTGTATAAACATGGAAATATCTACACTGCCACCTGTATACACATGGAAATATCTACACAGCCATCTGTATAAACATTGAAATATCTACCCCACTATCTGTATAAACATGGAAATATCTACACAGACATCTGTATAAATATGGAAATATCTACACCGCTATCTCTATAAACATGGAAAAGTCTACACCGCTATATGTTTAAACATGGAAATACCTACTTGGCTATTTCTATAAATATGGAAATATCTACACTGCCATCGGTATAAACATGGAAATATCTACACATCCATCTCTATAAACATGGAAATATCTACATCGCTATCTGTATAAACATGGAAATAGCTAAACCGCTATCTGTATAAACCTGGAAATATCTACACCGATATCTGCATAAACATACACCTATCTACAGCGCTATCTGTATAAACATGGAAATATCTCCACCGCTATCTGTGTAAACATGGAAATATCTAAACAGCTATCTATGTAAACATGAAAATATCTACACCGCTTTCTGTGGAAAGATGGAAATATCTACACTGCAATCTGTGCAAAGATGGAAATATCTACAACGCTATCTCTATAAACATGGAATTATCTGCACCGCTATCTGTATAAACATGGAAATATCTACACCGCCATCTGTATAAACATGGAAATATTTACAAGGCTATCAGTATAAATATGGAAATATCTACACCACCATCTGTATAACCATGGAAATATCTACAATGCCATCTGTAAAAACATGGAAATATCTACACAGTCATCTGTATAAACATGGAAATATCTACACCTCCATCTGTATAAACATGGAAATATCTACAATGCCATCTGTAAAAACATGGAAATATCTACACAGTCATCTGTATAAATATGGAAATATATATACGGCTATCTATATAAACATGGAAATACCTACACCGCAATCTGTATAAACATGGAAATATCGACACAGCTATCTGTATATTCATGGAAATATCTACACCACTATCTGTATAAATATGGAAATATCTACACCGCTATCACTATATACATGGAATTGTCTACACTGCTATCTGTATAAACATGGAAATATCTGCACTGCTATCTGTATAAACATGGAAATATCTCCACTGCTATCTGTATAAACATGGAAGTATATACACTGCTATCTGTATAAATATGGAAATATCTACACGCCTAATTCTATAAACATGGAAATGTCTTCACAGCTTGCTGTATAAACATGGAAATATCTACATGGCTATCTCTATAAACATGGAAATATCTACACCGCCATCTGTATCAACATGGAAATAACTACACAGTCATCTGCATAAACATGGAAATATCTACACCACTATGTGTATAAACATGGAAATTCCTACACTGCCATCTGTATAAACATGAAAATATCTACACAGCCATCTCTATAAACAGGGTAATATCTACAATGCTATCTGTATAAACATGGAAATAACTACACCGCCATCTGTAAAAACATGGAAATATTTACACAGTCATCTGTATAAACATGCAAATATCTACCCCTCCATATGTATAAACATGGAAATATCTACACTGCCGTCTGTATGCACATGAAAATATGTAAACAGCTATCTGTAGAATCATGGAAATGTCTACACCGCTATCTCCATAAACATGGAAATACCTACAGCGCTATCTCCATAAACTTGGAAATATCTACACCGCTTTGTCTATAAACATGGAAACATATACACTGCCATCTCTATAATCATGAAAATATCTACACTGCCATCTCCATAATCATGGTACTATCTACACCGTCATCTGTATAAAAATGGAAATATCTACACCGCCATCTGTATAAACATGGAAATATCTACGCAGTCATCTGTACAAAGATGGAAACACTTACACTGCCATCTGTATAATCATGGACATATCTACAGAGCCATCTGTAAAAACATGGAAATATCTACACACCCATCTGTATAAACATTGAATTATCTACACCGCTATCTGCATAAACGTGGAAATATCTACACCGCTATCTGTATAAATATGGAAATATCTACACCGCTACCTTTCTACACATGGAAATATCAACACTTCCATCTGTATAAACATGGAAATGTCTACACCACTATATCTATATACATGGAAATGTCTACAATGCCATCTTTAAAACCATGGAAATATCTACACTGTCATCTGTATAAACATGGAAATATCTACACCACCATCTGTATAAACATGGAAATATCTACACTGCCATCTGTATACACATGGATATATCTACACAGCCATCAGTATAAACATGGAAATATCTACACCGCTATCTCTATAAACATGGAAATTCCTACACCGCTATCTGTATAAACATGGAAATATCTACACCGCTATCTGAATAAACATGGAAATACCTACACCGCTATCTGTATAAACTTGGAAATATCTACACCGCTATCTGTATAAACATGAAAATATCTACACCGCCATCTGTGTAAACATGGAAATACCTCCACCGCGATCTGTATAAACATGGAAATATCTACACTGCTCTCTGTATAAACATGGAAATATCTACACCGCTATCTGTATAAACATGCAAATATCTACACCACTGTATGTATAAACATGGGAATATCTACATCGCCATCTGTATAAACATGGAAATATCTATACTTCCATCTGTGTCAAGATGTAAATATCTACACCGCGAGCTGTATAAACAAGGAAGTATCTACACCGCTATCTGTATAAACATGGAAATACCAACACCGCTACCTGTATAAACATGGAAATATCTACACCGCTATCTGTATAAACATGGAAATATCTACATTGCTATCTCTATAAACATGGAAATACCTACACCGCTCTCTCTATAAACATGGAAATATCTAAACCACTGTCTGTATAAACGTGGGAATATCTACACCGCTGTCTGTATAAATATGGAAATATCTACACCGCTATCTTTATACACATGGAAATATCAACAATTCTATCTGTATAAATATGGAAATATCTACACCGCTATCTCTATATACATGGAAATGTCTACACCGTCATCTGTAAAAACATGGAAATATCTACACTGTCATCTTTATAAACATGGAAATATTTACACCACCATCTGTATAAACATGGAAATATCTACACTGCCATCTGTATACACATGGAAATATCTTTACAGTCATCTGTATAAACATGGAAATATACACCGCTATCTCTAAAAACATGGAAATACATACACCGCTATCTCTGTAAATATGAGAATATGTACACCGCCATCCCATTAAACATGGAAGTATCTACACCGCCATCTGTATAAACATGGAAATATCTACACCGCCATCTGTACAAACATGGAAATATCTACACCACCATCAATATAAACATGGAAATACATATACCGCGAGCTGTAGAAAGATGGAAATAACTACACCGCTATCTGTGTAAACATGGAAATACCAACACCGCTATCTGTATAATCAAGGAAATATCTCTACCGATATCTGTATAAACATGGAAATATCTACACCACGATCTGTATAAACAGGGAAATATCTGCACCGCTATCTGTATATACATGGAAATATCTACACCGCTTTCTGTATAAACATGGAAATATCTACACCACTAACTCTATAACCACGGAAATACCTGCACCGCCATCTGTAAAAACATGCAAATATCTACACAGTCATCTGCATAAACATGGAAATATCTACACCTCCATGATTATAAACATGGAAACATCAACACCGCCATCTCTATAAACATGAAAATATCTACAACGCCATCTCCAGAAACATGGAACTATCTACACCGCCATCTGTATAAACATGGAAATATCTACACCACTATCTGAATAAACATGGAATTATCTAAAATGCCATCTCTATAAAGATGGAAATATCTGCAACGCGAGCTGTATAAACATGGAAATATCTACACCGCTATCTGTATAATCATCGAAATACCAACACCGCTATCTGTATAAACATGGAAATATATACACTACTGTCTGTATAAACATGAAAATATCTACAACGCTATCTGACTAAACATGGAAATATTTACAAAGCTATCTGTGCAAAACTTGGAAATATCTACACAGCTATCTGTGCAAAGATGGAAATATCCACACCGCAATATGTGCAAAGATGGAAATATCTCCATTGCTATCTCTGTAAACATAGAAATATCTACAACACCATCTGTTTAAACATGTAAATATCTACACCGCTATCTGTATAAACATGGAAATATCTACACCGCTATCTGTATAAAGAAGGAAATATCTACACCACCATCTGTATAAACATGGAAATGACTACACCACTATCTGTATAAACATGGACATATCTACACCGCTATCTGTATAAATATGGAAATATCTACACCGCTATCTCTATAAACATTGAAATATCTACACCGGTATCTTTATAAACATGGAAATATCTTCACTGTTATCTCTATAAACATGGAAATATCTACACCGCCATCTGTATAAACATGAAAATAACTACAGAGTCACGTGTATAAACATGGAAATATCTACACCACCATCTCTATAAACATGGAAATATCTACACTGCCATCTGTATACACATGGAAATATCTACACAGCCATCTGTATAAACATGGAAATATATACACCTCCATCTCTATAAACATAGAAATAACTACACCACCATCTCTATAAACATGAGAATATCTACACCGCCATCTCCAGAAACATGGAATTATCTACACCGCCATCTGTATTAACATGGAAATAACCACCCCACTATCTGTATAAACATGGAAATATGTACACTGCCATCAGTAAAAAGATGGAAATATCAACAACGGGAGCTGAATAAACATGGAAATATCTACACCGCTATCTATATAAACATGGAAATGTCTACAACACTATCTCTATAAACATGGAAATATCTTCACCGCCATCTCTATAAACATAGAGATATATACGCCACTATCTGTATAAACATGGAAATATCTACACCGCTATCTGTATAAACATGGAAATATCTACACCGCTACCTGTATTAATATGGAAATATCTACACCGTTATCTCTGAAAACATGGAAATGTCTACACCGCTGTCTGTATAATCATAAAAATATCTACACCACTATGTCTATAAACCTGAAAATATCTACATCCGACATCTGTATAAACATCGAAATACCTACACAGTCATGTGTATAAACATGGAAATATCTTCACCACAACCTGTATTAACATGGAAATATCTACACCGTGTTCTGTATAAACATGGAAATATCTACACCGCCAAATCTATAAACATGGAAATATCTACACCCCTATCTGTATAAACATGGAAATATACACAGCTATCTCTATAAACATGGAAAAATCAACACCGCTATCTCTATAAACATGGAAATATCTACACCGCGATCAGTATAAACATGGAAATATCTACACCGCTATCTGTATAAACATAGAAATATCTCCACTGCTATCTCTATAAACATCGAAATACCTACACCACCATCTGTATAAACATGGAAATACTTACAAAGTTCTCTGTATAAACATGGAAATAACTACACCGCCATCTGTATAATCATGGAAATATCTAAACAGCCATGTGTATATACATGGAAATATCTACACCGCTATCTATATAAACATGGAAATAACTACACCGCTATCTGTATAAACGTGGAAATATCTACGCCGCCATCTACATATCCATAGAAATATCTGTGCCGCCATCTGTATAAACATGGAAATATCTACACTATCATCTGTGTATAGATGGAAATATCAACACCGCCATCTGTACAAACATGGAAAAATCTGCACCGCTATCTGTATAAACATGGAAATATCTACACCGCGGTCTGTATAAACATGGAAATATCTACACCACTATCTGTATAAACATGGAAATATCAACAACGCTATCTCTATAAACATGGAAATATCTACAAACCCATCTGTATAAACATGGAAATACCTACACAGTCATGTGTAGGAACATGGAAATATCTACACTGCCCTCTGTATAAACATGGAAATATCTACACAGCCCTCTGTATAAATACGGAAATATCTGCATAGTCATCTGTATAAACATGGAAATATCTGCACCGCTATCTGTATAAACATGGAAATGCCTACACCGCTGTCTCTATAAACATGGATATATGTACACCGCTATGTTAATAAACATGCAAATATCTCCAATGCTGTCTGTATAAACATGGAAATATCTACACCACGATCTGTATAAACATGGAAATATCTACACCGCTATCTGTATAAACATGGAAATATCTACACAGCTATCTCTATAAACATGGAAATACCTACACCGCAATCTGTATAAACATGGAAATACCTACAAAGTCATCTGTATAAACATGGATATATCTACACAGCCATCTGTATAAACATGGAAATATCTACACAGCCGTCTGTATATACATGGAAATATCTACACCGCTATCTGTATAAACATGGAAATAACTACACCGCTATTTGAATAAACAAGGAAATATCTACATCGCCATCTGTTTAAACATGGAAATATATACACAGACATCTGTTTATACATGGAAATATCTACACCGCTATCTGTATAAACATGCTAATAACTACACCGCTATCTGAATAATGTGGAAATATTTGCACCGCTATCCCTATAAACATGGTAATTTCAACACTGCGATCTGTATAAACATGGAAATATCTACACCATGATCTGTATAAACATGGAAACATCTACACCGCGATCTGTATAAACATGGAAATATCTACACCGTGTTCTGTATAAACAAGGAAATATCTACACCGCCAAATCTATAAACATGGAAATACCTACACCCCTATCTGTATAAACATGGAAATATCCACACAGCTATCTCTATAAACATGGAAAAATCAACACCGCTATCTCTATGAACATGGAATTATCTACACCACCATTTCTATAAACATGGAAATATCTACACCGCGATCAGTATAAACATGGAAATATCTACACTGCTATCTGTATAAACATGGAAATATCTCCACTGCTATCTCTATAAACATCGAAATATCGACACCGCCATCTGTATAAACATGGCAATACTTACAAAGTTCTCTGTATAAGCATGGAAATAACTACACCACCATCTGTATAATCATGGAAATATCTACACAGCCATGTGTATATACATGGAAATATCTACACCGCTATCTATATAAACATGGAAATAACTACACCGCTATCTGTATAAACATGGAAATATCTACGCCGCCATCTACATATCCATAGAAATATCTGTGCCGCCATCTGTATAAACATGGAAATATCTACACGATCATCTGTGTATAGATGGAAATATCAACACCGCCATCTGTACAAACATGGAAATATCTGCACCGCTATCTGTATAAACATGGAAATATCTACACCGTGGTCTGTATAAACATGGAATATCTACACCGCTATCTGTATAAACATGGAAATATCTACACCGCTATCTCTATAAACATGGAAATATCTACAAAGCCATCTGTATAAACATGGAAATACCTACACAGTCATGTGTAGGAACATGGAAATATCTACACTGCCATCTGTATAAACATGGAAATATCTACATAGCCCTCTGCATAAATATGGAAATATCTGCATAGGCATCTGTATAAACATGGAAATATCTGCACCGCTATCTGTATAAACATGGAAATACCTACACTGCTGTCCCTATAAACATGGAAATATGTACACCGGTATGTGTATAAACATGCAAATATCTCCAATGCTGTCTGTATAAACATGGAAATATCAACACCACGATCTGCATAAACATTGAAATATCTACACCGCTATCTGTATAAACATGGAAATATCTACACAGCTATCTCCATAAACATGGAAATACCTACACCGCCATCAGTATAAACATGGAAATACCTACAAAGTCATCTGTATAAACATGGAAATATCTACACAGCCATCTGTATAAACATGGAAATATCTACACAGCCATCTGTATATACATGGAAATATCTACACCGCTATCTGTATAAACATGGAAATAACTACACCGCTATTTGAATAAACAAGGAATTATCTACATCACCATCTGTTTAAACATGGAAATATATACGCAGACATCTGTTTATACATGGAAATATCTACACCGCTATCTGTATAAACTTGCTAATAACTACACCGCTATCTGTATAAATGTGGAAATATTTGCACCGCTATCCCTATAAACTTGGAAATATCTACACCACTATCTGTATAAACATGCTAATATCTACACCACCGTCTATATAAACATGGAAATATCTACAATGCCATCTGTAGAAAGATGGAAATATCTACACCGCAATCTGTGTAAACATGGAAATATCTACAGCGATATCTGTAAAAACATGGAAATATCTACACCGCTATCTGTAAAAACATGGAAATATCTACACCGCGATCTGTATAAACATGGAAATATCTACAGCGCATTCTCTATAAACATTGAAATATCTACACTGCGATCTGTAAAAACATGGAAATATCTACACAGTCATCTGAATAAACATGGAAATATCTAAACCACCATCAGTATAAACATGGAAATACCTACAATACCATCTGTATACACATGGAAATATCTACACAGACATCTGTATAAATATGGAAATATCTACAGCGCCATCTGTATAAACCTGGAAATATCTACACTGCCATCTGTGGAAAGATGGACATATCTACACCGCTATCTCTATAAATATGGAAATATCTACACCGCCATCTCTATAAACATGAAAATATCTACACTGCCATATCCATAAAGATGGAAGTATCTACTCCGCCATGTTTATAAACACGGAAATATCTACAACACCATCTGTGTAAACATGGAAATATCTACACCGCTATCTGTATAAACATGGAAATATCTACACCGCCATCTGTATGTCCATGGAAATATCTACGCCGCCCTCTGTATAAACATGGAAATATCTACATGGCCATCTGTGTATAGATGGATATAACACCGCCATCTGTACAAACATGGAAATATCTACGCCGCTATCTCTATAGACATGGAAATATCTCCACTGCCATCTGTAAAAACATGGAAATACCTATACAGTCATCTGTATAAACATGGAAATATCTACAATGCCATCTGTATGCACATGGAAATATCTACACAGCCATCTGTATAAACATGTAAATATCTACACTGCTATCTCTATAAACATGGAAATATCTACACCGCCATATCTATAAACATGAAAATATCTACACTGCCATCTCCATAAACATGGAACTAACTACTCCGCCATCTGTATAAACACGGAAACATCTACACCGCCATCTGTGTGAATAAGGAAATATCTACAATGCCATCTGTATAAAGATATAAATATCTGCACCGCGAGCACTATAAACATGGAAATATCTACATTGCTATCTGTATAAACATGGAAATACCAACACCGCTATCGGTATAAACATGGAAATATCTACAACACCATCTATATAAACATGGAAATATCTACACCGCTATGTCTATAAACATGGAAATACCTACACGGCTATCTCTATAAACATGGAAATATCTACACCGCTATCTGTATAAACATGGAAATATCTACACCGCTATCTGTATAAACATGGAAATATCTACACCGCTATCTGTATAAACATGGAAATATCTACACCGTGATGTGTATAAACATGGAAATATCAACACAGCTATCTCTATAAACATGGAAATATCTACACCGCCATCTGTATGAACATGGAAATACCTATACAGTCATCTGTATAAACATGGAAATATCTGCACCACCATCTGTATAAACATGGAAATACTAAACAATGCCACCTGTATACACCTGGAAATACCTACACGGCAATCTGTGTATAGATGGAAACATCAACACCGCCATCTGTACAAACTTGGAAATATCTACACCGCCATCTGCATGTCCATGGAAATATCTACGCCGCCATCTGTATAAACATGGAAATATCTACACGGCCATCTGTGTATGGATGGATATATCAACACCGCCATCTGTACAAACATGGAAATATCTACACCGCTTTCTCTATAAACATGGAAATATCTGCACTGCCATTTGTTAAAACATGGAAATACCTATACAGTCATCTGTATAAAGATGGAAATATCTACAATGCCATCTGTATACACATGGAAATATCTACACAGCCATCTGTATAAACATGGAAATATCTACACTGCTATCTCTATAAACATGAAAATATCTACACCGCCATCTCTATAAACATGAAAATATCTACACTGCCATCTCCATAAACATGGAACTATCTACTCCGCCATCTGTATAAACATGGAAACATCTACACCGCCATCTGTGTGAATAAGGAAATATCTACATTGCCATCTTTATAAAGATATAAATATCTGCACCGCGAGCTGTATAAACATGGAAATATCTACATCGATATATGTATAAACGTGGAAATACCAACACAGCTCTCGGTATAAACATGGAAATATCTACAACACCATCTATATGAACATGGAAATATCTACACCGCTATGTCTATAAACATGGAAATACCTACACGGCTATCTCTATAAACATGGAAATATCTACACCGCTATCTGTATAAACATGGAAATATCTACACCGCTATCTGTATAAACATGGAAATATCTACACCGCGATCTGTATAAACATGGTAATATCTACACCACGATCTGTATAAACATGGAAATATCTACACCGCGATCTGTATAAACATGGAAATATCTTCACCGCGATCTGTATAAACATGGAAATATCTACACCGCTATCTGTATAAACATGGTAATATCTACACCACCATCTATATAAACATGGAAATATGTACACCGACATCTGTATAAACATGGAAATATCTACAATGCCATCTGTAGAAAGATGGAAATATCTACACCGCAATCTGTGTAAACATGGAAATATCTACACCGATATCTGTAAAAATATGGAAATATCTACACCACTATCTGTATAAGCATGGAAATATCTACACCACGGTCTGTATAAACATGGAAATATCTACAGCGCCATCTCTATAAACATTGAAATATCTACACTGCCATCTGTAAAAACATGGAAATATCTACACAGTCATCTGAATAAACATGGAAATATCTACACCACCATCTGTATAAACATGGAAATACCTACAATACCATCTGTATACACATGGAAATATCTACACAGACATCTGTATAAATATGGAAATATCTACACCGCCATCTGTATAAACATGGAAATATCTACACTGCCATCTGTGGAAAGATGGACATATCTACACCGCAATCTCTATAATTATGGAAATATCTACACTGCCATCTCTATAAACATGAAAATATCTACACTGCCATCTCCATAAAAATGGAAGTATCTACTCCGCCATGTGTATAAACACGGAAATATCTACACCACCATCTGTGTAAACATGGAAATATCTACACCGCTATCTGTATAAACATGGAAATATCTACACCGCCATCTGCATGAACATGGAAATATCTACACCGCTATCTGTATAAACATGGAAATATCTACACCACCATCTGCATGTCCTTGGAAATATCTATGCCGCCATCTGTATAAACATGGAAATATCTACATGGCCATCTGTGTATAGATGGAAATATCAACACCGCCATCTGTACAAACATGGAAATATCTACGCCGGTATCTCTATAGACATGGAAATATCTCCTCTGCCATCTGTAAAAACATGGAAATACCTACAGAGTCATCTTTTTGAACATTGAAATATCTACAATGCCATCTGTATTCACATGGAAATATCTACACAGCCATCTGTATAAACATGTAAATATCAACACTGCTATCTCTATAAACATGGAAATATCTACACCGCCATCTCTATAAGCATGAAAATATCTACACTGCCATCTCCATAAACATGGAACTAACTACTCCGCCATCTGTATAAACATGGAAACATCTACACCGCCATCTGTGTGAATAAGGAAATATCTACAATGCCATCTGTATAAAGATATAAATATCTGCACCGCGAGCTCTATAAACATGGAAATATCTGCATCGCTATCTGTAAAAACGTGGAAATACCAACACCGCTATCAGTATAAACATGGAAATATCTACAACGCCATCTATATAAACATGGAAATATCTACACCGCTATGTGTACAAAAATGGAAATACCTACATCGCTATCTCTATAAACATGGAAATATCTACACCGCTATCTGTAAACATGGAAATATCTACACCGCATTCTGTACAAACTTGGAAATATCTTCACCGCGATCTGTATAAACATGGAAATAACTACACCGCTATCTGTATAAACATGGTAATATCTACACCACCATCTATATAAACATGGAAATATCTACACCGCCATCTGTATAAACATGGAAATATCTACAATGCCATCTGTGGAAAGATGGAAATATCTACACCGCAATCTGTGTAAACATGGAAATATCTACACCGATATCTGTAAAAACAAGGAAATATCTACACCGCTATCTGTATAAACATGGAAATATCTTCACCGCGATCTGTATAAACATGGAAATATCTACACCGCGATCTGTATAAAGATGGAAATATCTACACCGCTCTCTGTATAAACATGGAAATATCTACACCGGTATCTGTATAAACATGGAAATATCTACACCACGATCTGTATAAACATGGAAATATATGCACCGCTATCTGTATAAACATGGAAATATCTACACCGCTATTTGTATAAACAAGGAAATAACTACACCGTGATCTGTATAAACGTGGAAATATCTACACTGCCATCTCCATAAACATGGAAATATCTACAACCCTATCTGTATAAACAGGGAAATATCCACACCGCTATCTCTATAAACATGGAAAAATCAACACCGCTATCTCTTTGAACATGGAAATATCTACACCGCCATCTGTACAAACATGGAAATATCTACACCACGACCAGTATAAACATGGAAATATATACACCGCTATCTGTATAAACATGGAAATATCTCCACTGCTATCTCTATAAACATCAAAATATCTACACCGCCAGCTGTATAAACATGGAAATACTTACGAAATTATCTGTATAAACATGGAAATATCTACACCACCATCTGTATAAACATGGAAATATCTACAAAGCCATGTGTATATACATGGAAATATCTACACCGCTATCTCTATAATCATGGAAATATCTACACCGTCATCTGTATTAACATGGAAATATCTACACAGTCATCTGTATAAACCTGGAAATACCTACACTGTCATCTATATAAACATGGAAATATCTACAGAGAACTCTTTATAAACATGGAAATATCTGCACAGCCATCTGTATAAACATGGAAATATCTACACCGCTATGTGTATTAACGTGGAAATATCTCCATTGCTATCCGTATAAACATGGACATATCTCCACCGCAAGCTGTATAAACATGAAAATATCTACACCGCTATCTCTATAAACATGGAAATATCTACAATGCCATCTTTACTAACATGGAAATATCTACACAGTTATCTGAAGAAACATGGAAATATCTACACCGCTGACTATATAAACGTGGAAATAACTACACCGCTATCTCTATAAACATGGAAATATCTACACCGCTATCTCCACCAACATGGAAGTATACACACCGCCATCTCCTTAAACATGGAGATACCTACAACGCCATCTACATAAACAAGAAAATATCTACACTGCCATCTATATAAACATGGAAATATCTACACCGCCATCTCTATAAACATGGAAATATCTACAATGCCATTTGTAGAAAGGTGGAAATATCTACACCGCCATCTGTATAAACGTGGAAATATCTACACCGCTATCTCTATAAAAATGGAAATATCAACACTGCTATCTGTATAAACATGGAAATATCTACACCGTTATCTGTATAAACATGGAAATATCTACAAAGCTATCTCTATAAACATGGAAATTTCTACACCGCTATCTGTATAAACATGGAAATATATACACTGTCATCTGTATAAACATGGAAATATCTAAACTGCCATCTGTGGAAAGATGGAAATATCTACACCACGATCTGTATAAATATGAAAATATCTACACCGCTATCTGTGTAAAGATGGAAATATCTACACCGCATTCTGTGCAAAGATGGAAATAACTACACCGCTATCTCTGTAAACATGGAAATATCTACGACACTATCTGTATAAACATGGAAATATCTACATCGCTATCTTTATAAACATGGATATATTTACACCGTTATCTGTATAATCACGGAAATATCTACACCGCTATCTTTATAAATATGGAAATATCTACACAGCCATTTGTGTAAACATACAAATATCTACAGACTCATCTGTATACACATGGAAATATCTACACAGCCATCTGTATAAACATGGATGTATCTACACAACTATCTCTATAAACAAGGAAATACAAAAAGCGCTATCCCTGTAAACATGGAAATATCAACACCACAATCTCTACAAACATGGAAATATCTACACCGCCATCTATGTAAGCATGAAAATATCTACACCGCCATCTCCGTAAACATGGAACTATCTACACCGCCTTCTGTATAAACATGGAAATATCCACACCGCTATCTGTATAAAGATCGAAATATCTACACCGCTATCTCTAAAAACATGGAAATATCTACACAGCCATCTCTATAAACTTGGAAATATCTACACTGCTATCTCTATAAACATGGAAATATCTACACCGCTATCTGTATAAACATGGAAATATCTCCACCGCTATCTGTATAAACATGGAAATATCTACACCGCTACCTGTATAACCATGGAAATATCTACACCGCTATCTGTATAAACATGGAAATATCTACAATGCTATCTGTGTAAACAAGGAAATATCTACACAGCTATCTGTGTAAACTTGGAAATATCTACACAGGTATCTGTGTAAAAATGGAAATATCTACACGGCAATCTGTGCAAAGGGGGAAATATCTACACCGCTATCTCTGAAAACATGGAAATATCTGCATCGCTATCTGTATAAACATGGAAATATCTACACCGCTATCTGTATAAACAAGGAAATATCTTCACCGCCATATGTAGAAACATGGAAATATCTACACCGCTAACTGTATAAACATGGAAATACCTACAGCGCTATCAGTAGAAATATGGAAATATCTACACCGCTATCTCTGTAAACATGGAAATACCAACACCGCTTTCTCTATAAACATGGAAATATCCACATCGCAATCTCTATAAACGTGGAATTATCTACACCGCCATGTCTATAAACATGAAAATAACTACACCGCCATCTTCAGAAACATGGTTGTATCTACACCGACATCTGTATAAACATGGAAATATATACACCACTATCTGTATAAACATGGAAAAAACTTCACTGCCATCTGTATAAAGATGGAAATATCTGCACTGCGTGTTGTATAATTATGGAAATATCTACACAGCTATCTCTATAAACATGGAAGTACCTACAACGCCATCTCTATAAACATGGAAATATCTACACCGCTATCTGTATAAACATGGAAATATCTACACTGCTATCTGTATAAACCTGGAAAGATCTACACAGCTATCTGTATAAATATGGAAATATCTACAACGCTGCCTCTCTAAACATGGAAATGTCTACACCGCTATCTGTATAAACATGGAAATATCTACATCGTTATCTCTATAAACATGAAAATATCTACACTGACTTCTGTATAAACATGGAAATATCTACACCATCATCTGTATAAACATGGAAATATCTACACGGAAAGCTGTATAAACATGGAAATATCTAGTCAGTCATCTCAAAAAACATGGAAATATCTACACCGCTCTCTGTAAAAACCTGGAAATATCTACACCGATATCTGTATAAACAAGGAAATATTTACACCGCCATCTGTATAAACATGGAAATACCTACACCGCTATATGTATAAATATGGAAATATCCACAACGCTATCTCCATAAACATGGAAATAACCACACCGATTTCTCTATAAACATGGAAATATCTACACTGCAATCTCTATATACATGGAAATATCTACTCCGCCATCTCTATAAACATGAAAATATCTACACCGCCATGTTCAGAAACATGGATGTATCTGCACCGCCATCTGTCTAAACATGGAAATATCTACACCACTATCTGTATAAACATGGAAATATCTTCACTGCCATCTGTATAAACATGGAAATATCTACACCGCCATCTGTATAAAGATGGAAATATGTACACCACAATCTGTATAAATATGAAAATATCTACACTGCCATCTGTATAAACATGGAAATATCTACACTGCCATCTGTATACACATGGAAATATGTACACAGTCATCTGTATAAACATTGAAATATCTCCACCGCTATCAGTCTAATCATGGAAATATCTCCACCGCTATCTGTGTAAACCTGGAAATATCTACACCGCTATCTGTATAAACATGGAAATGTCTACACCGCTATCTGTATAAACATGGATATATCTACTCCGCTATCTGTACAAACATGGAAATATTTACATCGCTATCTGTATAAACATGGAAATATTTCCACCGCAATCTGTGTAAACATAGAAATATCTACACCGCTATCTTTATAAACATGGAAATATCTACACCGCAATCTGTATAAACATGGATATATCTAAACCGCTATCTGTATAAACATGGAAATATCTACACCGATATCTGTATAAACATGGAAATATGTACACCGCTATTTGTATAAACATGGAAATATCTTCATGGCTATCTCTCTAAACATGGAAATATATACACCGCCACATGTATAAACATGGAAATACCTACACAGTCATCTGTATAAACATGGAAATATCTACCCCACTATCTGTATAAACATGGAAATATCTACACTGCAATCTGTATAAACATGGAAATAAGTACACAGTCATCTCTATTAACATGGAAATATCTACATCGCTATCAGTATAAACATGGAAATATCCACACCGCTATCTGCGTAACATGGAAATATTTACACCGCCATCTGTAAAAAACATGGAAATATCTACACAGTCATCTGTATAAACATGGAAATATCTACATCCCCATCTTTAAAAACAAGGAAATATCTACACCGCTGTCTCTACAAACATGGAAATACCTGCACCGCTATCTGTATAAACACGGAAATATCGACACCGCTATCTCTATAAACTTGGAAATATCTACACTGCCATCTCTATAAACATGAAAATATGTCCACCGCTATCTCAATAAACTTGGAATTATCTACACTGCCATCTCTATAAACATGAAAATATGTCCACCGCTATCTGTATAAACTTCAAAATATCTCCACCGCTATCTGTATAAACATGGAATTATCTACACCGCTATCTGTATAAACATGGAAATTTCTACACCGCTATCTGTATAAACATGGAAATATCTACACCGCTATCTGTATAAACATGGAAATATCTACACCGCTATCTGTATAAACGTGGAAATATGTGCACCGCAATCTGTGCAAATATGGAAATATCTACACCTCTATCTCTGTAAATATGGAAATATCTACATTGCTATCTGTATAAACATGGAAATATCTACACCGCTATCTGTATAAACATGGAATTATCTAGACCGCTATCTGTATAAACATTCAAATATCTACATTGCTATCTGTATAAATATGGAAATATCTCCACTGCTATCTCTCTATACATGGAAATATCTACACCGCTATTTGTATAAACATGGAAATATCTACACAGCTATCTGCATAAACATGCAAATATCTACAGCGCTATCTGTATAAACATGGGAATATCTCCAACGCTATCTGTATAAACATGGAAATATCTGCACCGCTATATATATAAACCTGGAAATATCTACACTGCAATCTCTATAAACATGTGTTTACAACACTATCTGTGTAAACATGGAAATACCTACACAGCTGTCTGTGTAAACATGGAAATATGTACACCGCAATCTGTGTGAAGATGGAAATATCTACACTTCTGTCTCTGTAAACATGGAAATATCTACACCACTATCTGTATAAACATGGAAATATCTACACCACTATCTGTATAAACATGGAAATATCTACACCACATTCTGTATAAACATGTATATATCAACACCGCTATCTGTATAAACATGGAAATATCTACACAGCTATCTCCATAAACATGGAAATATCTACACCACCATCTGTAGAAACCTGGAAATACTTACAAAGTTGTCTGTATAAACATGGAAATATCTACACCGCCATCTGTATAAACATGGAAATACTTACAAAGTTATCTGTATAAACATGGAAACATCTACACCGCTATCTGTATAAACATGGAAATATCTACACGGTCATCTGTGTATAGATGGAAATATTAACAACGCCATATGTAGGAACATGGAAATATATGCACCGCTATGTGTATAACCATGGAAATATCTACACCGCGGTCTGTATAAATATGGAAATATCTACACCACTATCTGTATAAACATGGAAATATCTACACCGCTACCTCAATAAACATGTAAATATCTACACCGCGATCTGTATAAAAATGGAAATATTTACACCGCTATCTGTATAAACATGGAAATTTCTACACCGTTATCTGTATAAATATGAAAATAGCTACACCGCTATTTCTATAAACATGGAAATGTCCACACCGCTATCTGTATAAACATGGAAATACCTATACAGTCATCTGTGTAAACATGGAAATATCTACACCACCATCTGTATAAACATGGAAATATCTACAATGCCATCTGTATACACATGGAAATACCTACACGGTAATCTGTGTATAGATGGAAACATCAACACCGCCATATATACAAACATGAAAATATCTACACTGCTATCTCTATAAACATGGAATTATCTACACTGCGATCTGTAAACATGGAAATATCTACACCGGTATCTGTATCAACATGGAAATATCTACACCACGATCTGTATAAACTTGGAAATATATACAGCGCTATCTGTATAAACATGGAAATATCTGCACTGCTATCTCTATAACCATGGAAATATCTACAAAGCCATCTGTATAAACATGGAAATACCTACACAATCATTTGTAGGAACATGGAAATATCTACACTGCCATCTGTATAAACACAGAAATATCTACACAGCCCTCTGTATATATATGGAAATATCTGCATAGGCATCTGTGTAAACGTGGAAATATCTACACCGCTATCTGTATAAACATGGAAATACCTACACCGCTGTCTCTATAAACATGGAAATATGTACACCGCTGTGTGTATAAACATGGAAATATCTCCACTGCTGTCTGTAGAAACATGGAAATATCTCCACTGTTATCTGTTTAAACATGGAAATATCTACAGCACCATCTCTATAAACATTGAAATATCTACACTGCTATCAGTAAAAACATGGAAATATCTACACAGTCATCTGAATAAACATGGAAATATCTACACCACTATCTGTATAAACATGGAAATACCAACAATACCATCTGTATACACAAGAAATATCTACACAGACATCTGTATAAATATGGAATTATCTACACCGCCATCTGTATAAACAAGGAAATATCTACACTGGCATTTGTAGAAGGATGGAAATATGTACACCGCTATCTCTATAAATATGGAAATATCTACACCGCCATCTCTATAAAGATGAAAATATCTACACTGCCATCTCCATAAAGATGGAAGTATCTACTCCGCCATGTGTATAAACACGGAAATATCTACACCACCGTCTGTGAAAACATGGAAATATCTACACCGCTATCTATATAAACATGGAAATATCTACACCGCCAACTGCATGTCCATGGAAATATCTACGCCGCCATCTGTATAAACATGGAAATATCTGCATGGCCAACTGTGTATAGATGGAAATATCAAAATCGCCATCTGTACAAACATGGAAATATCTACATCGCTATCTCTATAAACATGGAAATATCTGCACTGCCATCTGTAAAAACATGGAACTACCTATACAGTCGTCTGTATAAACATGGAAATATCTACAATGCCATCTGTATACACATGGAAATATTTACACAGCCATCTGTATAAACATGTAATTTTCTACACTGCTATCTCTATAAACATGGAAATATCTACACAGCCATCTCAATAAAGATGAAAATATCTACACTGCCATCTCCATAAAGATGGAACTAACTACTCCGCCATCGGTATAAACATGGAAACATCTACAGCGCCATCTGTGTGAATAAGGAAATATCTACAATGCCATCTGTATAAAGATATAAATATCTGCACCACGAGCTGTATAAACATGGAAATATATACATCGCTATCTGTATAAACATGGAAATACCAACACCGCTATCGGTATGAACATGGAAATATCTACAACGCCATCTATATAAACATGGAAATATCTACACCGCTATGTCTTTAAACATGGAAATACTTACACCGCTATCTCTATAAACATGGAAATATCTAGAAAGCTATCTGTATAAACATGGAAATATCTACACTGCTATCTGTATAAACATGGAAATATCTACACCGCGATCTGTATAAACATGGAAATATCTACACCGCGATCTGTATAAACATGGAAATAGCTTCACCACGATCTGTATAAACATGGAAATATCTACACCGCTATCTATATAAACATGGTAATATCTACACCACCATCTATATAAACATGGAAATATCTACACCGCCATCTGTATAAACATGGAAATATCTACAATGCCATCTGTAGAAAGATGGAAATTTCTACACCACAATCTGTGTAAACATGGAAATATCTACACCGATATCTGTATAAACATGGAAATATCTACACGGCCATCTGTGTATAGATGGAAATATGAACACCGCCATATGTACAAACTTGGAAATATCTACACCGCTATCTCTATAAACATGGAAATATCTGCACTGCCATCTGTAAAAACATGGAAATATCTACACAGCCATCTGTATAAACATGTAAATATCTACACTGCTATCTATAGAAACATGGTAATATCTACACCACCATCTATATAAACATGGAAATATCTACAACGCCATCTATATAAACATGGAAATATCTACACCGCTATGTCTATAAACATGGAAATACCTACACCGCGATCTGTATAAACATGGAAATATCAACACCGCGATCTGTATAAACATGGAAATATCTTCACCACGATCTGTATATACATGGAAATACTTACAAAGTCATGTGTATAAACATGGAAATATCTACACAGCCATCTGTATACACATGGAAATATCTACACAGCCATCTGTATATACATGGAAATATCTACACCGCTATCTGTATAATGATGGAAATAACTACACCGCTATTTGTATAAACAAGGAAATATCTACACCGTGATCTGTATAAACATGGAAATATCTACATCGCCGTCTCTATAAACATGGAAATATCTACACCCATATCTGTATAAACATGGAAATATCCACACCGCTATCTCTATAAACATGGAAAAATCAACACCGCTATATCTATGAACATGGAAATATCTACACCGCCATCTCTATAAACATGGAAATATCTACACCACGATCAGTAAAAACATGAAAATATCTATACCGCTATCTGTATAAACATGGAAATATCTCCACTGCTATCTCTATAAACATCGAAATATCTACACCGCCATCTGTATAAACATGGAAATACTTACAAAGTTATCTGTATAAACATGGAAACATCTACACCGCCATCCTTATAAACATGGAAATATCTACACAGCCATGTGTATATACATGGAAATATCTACACCGCTATCTATATAAACATGGAAATATCTACACCGCTATCTGTATAAACATGGAAATAACTTCACCGCCATCTACATATCCATGGAAATATCTGTGCCACCATCTGTATAAACATGGAAATATCTACACGGTCTTCTGTGTATAGTTGGAAATATTAACACCACAATCAGTACAAACATGGAAATATATGCACCGCTATGTGTACAACCATGGAAATATCTACACCGCGGTCTGTATAAACATGGAAATATCTACACCACTATCTGTATAAACATGGAAATATCTACACCGCTATCTCTACAAACATGGAAATATCTACACCGTGATCTCTATAAACATGGAAATATTTACACCGCTATCTGTATAAACATGGAAATTTCTCCACCGTTATCTGTATAAATATGGAAATATCAACACCGCTATTTCTATAAACATGGAAATGTCTTCACCGACATCTGTATAAACATGGAATTACCTGTACAGTCATCTGTGTTAACATGGAAATATCTACACCACCGTCTTTATAACCATGAAAATATCTACAATGCCATCTGTATAGACATGGAAATACCTACACCACCATCTGTATAAACATGGAAATATCTACAATGCCATCTGTATACACATGGAAATACCTACACAGCAATCTGTGTATAGATGGAAAGATCAACACAGCCATCCGTACAAACATGAATATATCTACACTGCTATCTCTATAAACATGGAATTATCTACACTGCGGTCTGTATAAACATGGAAATATCTACACCGCTATCGGTATAAACATGGAAATATCTACACCACGATCTGTATAAACATAGAAATATATACAGTGCTATCAGCATAAACATGGAAATATCTGCACCGCTCTCTCTATAAACATGGAAATATCTACAAAGCCATCTGTATAAACATGGAAATACCTACACAGTCATGTGTAGGAACATGGAAATATCTACACCGCCATCTCTATAAATATGAAAATATCTACACTGCCTTCTCCATAAACATGGAACTAACTACTCCGCCATATGTATAAACATGGAAACATCTACGCCGCCATCTGTGTGAATAAGGAAATATCTACAATGCCATCTGTATAAAGATATAAATATCTGCACCGCGATCTGTATAAACATGGAAATATCTACATCGCTATCTGTATAAACCTGGAAGTACCAACACCGCTATCGGTATAAACATGGAAATATCTGCAACGCCATCTATATAAACATGGAAATATTTACACCGCTATGTCTATAAACATGGAAATACCTACACCGCTATCTCTATAAACATGGAAATATCTACACCGCTATCTGTATAAACATGGAAATATCTACATCGCTATCTGTATAAACATGGAAATATCTACACCGCGATCTGTATAAACATGGAAATATCTACACCGCGATCTGTATAAAGATGGAAATATCTTCACCATGATCTGTATAAACATGGAAATATCTACACCGCTATCTGTATAAACATGGTAATATCTACACCGCCATCTACATAAACATGGAAATATCTACACCGCCATCTGTATGAACATGGAAATACCTACAATGCCATCTGTAGAAAGATGGAAATATCTACACCGCAATCTGTGTAAACATGGAAATATCTACACCGATATCTGTAAAAACATAGTAATATCTACACCACTATCTGTATAAACATGGAAATATCCGCACCGCTATCTCTATAAACATGGAAAAATCAACACCGCTATCTCTATGAACATGGAAATATCTACACCGCCATCTCTATAAATATGGAAATATCTACACCACGATCAGTATAAACATGGAAATATCTACACCGCTATCTGTATAAACATGGAAATATCTCCACTGCTATCTCTATAAACATCGAAACATCTACACCGCCATCTGTATAAACATGGAAATACTTACAAAGTTATCTGTATAAACATGGAAATATCTACACCGCTATGTCTATAAACATGGAAAATTCCTACACCGCTATCTCAATAAACATGGAAATATCTACACCGCCATCTGTATAAACATGGAAATACCTATACAGTCATCTGTGTAAACATGGAAATATCTACACCACCATCTGTATAAACATGGAAATATCTACAATGCCATCTGTATACACATGGAAATACGTACACGGCAATCTGTGTATAGATGGAAACATCTGCACCGCCATCTGTACAAACATGAAAATATCTACACTGCTATCTCTATAAACATGGAATTATCTACACTGCGGTCTGTATAAACATGGAAATATCTACAACGGTATCTGTATAAACATGGAAATATCTGCACCGCTATCTCTATAAACATGGAAATATCTACAAAGACATCTGTATAAACATGGAAATACCTACACAGTCATGTGTAGGAACATGGAAATATCTACACTGCCATCTGTATAAACGTAGAAATATCTACACAGCCCTCTGTATAAATATGGAAATATCTGCATAGGCATCTGTGTAAAGATGGAAATATCTGCACCGCTATCTGTATAAACATGGAAACACCTACACCGCTGTCTCTATAAACATGGAAATATGTACACCGCTATGTGTATAAACATGGAAATATCTCCACTGCTGTCTGTATAAACATGGAAATATCTCCACCGTTACCTGTTTAAACATGGAGATATCTAGAGCGCCATCTCTATGAACATTGAAATATCTACACTGCCATCTGTAAAAACATGGAAATATCTACACAGTCATCTGAATAAACATGGAAATATCTACACCACCATCTGTATACACATGGAAACACCTACAATACCATCTGTATACACATGGAAATATCTACACAAACATCTATATAAATATGGAAATATCTACACGGCCATCTGTATAAACATGGAAATATCTACACTGCCATCTGTAGAAAGATGGAAATATGTACATCGCTATATCTATAAATATGGAAATATCTACACCGCCATTTCTATAAACATGAAAATATCTACACTGCCATCTCCATAAAGATGGAAGTATCTACTCCGCCAAGTGTGTGAATAAGGAAATATCTACAATGCCATCTGTATAAAGATATAAATACCTGCAACGCGAGCTGCATAAACATGGAAATATCTACATCGCTCTTTGTATAAATATGGAAATACCAACAACGCTATCGGTATAAACATGGAAATATCTACAACGCCCTCTATATAAACATGGAAATATCTACAACGCTATGTCTATAAACATGGATATTCCTACAGCGCTATCTTTATAAACATGGAAATATCTACACCGCTATCCGTATAAACATGGAAATATTTACACCGCTATCTCTGTAAACATGGAAATATCTACACCGCTATCTCTATAAACATGGAAATATCTACACCGCCATCTGTATTAACATGGAAATATCTACACAGTCATCTGTATAAACCTGGAAATATCTACAATGTCATCTATGTAAACATGGAAATATCTACAGAGAACTCTGAATAAACATGGAAATATCGGCACAGCCATCTGTATAAACATGGAAATATCTACAACGCTATCTGTATAAACAAGGAAATATCTACACCGGTATGTGTATTAACGTGGAAATATCTCCAGTGCTATCTGTGTAAACATGGATATATCTCCACGGCAATCTGTATACACATGAAAATATCTACACAGCTATCTCTATAAACATGGAAATATCTACACTGCCATCTGTACAAACATGGAAATATCTACAAAGTCATCTGTAGAAACATGGAAATATCTACACCGCTATCTCTATAAACATGGAAATAACTACACCGCTATCTATATAAATATGGAATTATCTACACCGCTATCTCCATCAACATGGAAATATATACACCGCCATCTCTTTAAACATGGAGATATCTACAACGCCATCTACATAAACAAGAAAATATCTACAATGCCATCTCTATAAACATGGAAATATCTACAATGTCATTTGCAGAAAGATGGATATATCTACACCGCTATCTGTATAAATATGAAATATCTAAACCGCTATCTCTATAAAGATGGAAATATCTACACTGCTATCTGTATAAACATGGAAATATCCTCACCGCTATCTCTGTGAACATGGATATATCTACACCGCTATCTCTATAAACATGGAAATATCTACACCGCCATCTGTATAAACATGGAAATATCTACACAATCATCTGTATATACATGGAAATATCTACTCCACCTTCTCTATAAACATGGAAATATCTACACTGCCATCTGTATACACATGGAAATGTCTACAGAGCCATCAGTATATAGATGGAAACACCTTCACTGCTATCTCTATACACATGGAAATACCTACAATGCAGTCTGTATAAACATGGAAATGTCTACACCACAAACTCTATAAACCTGGAAATATCTACACCGCCGTCTCCATAAACATGGAACTATCTACACCGCCCTCTGTGTAAATATGTAAATATCTACACTGCCGTCAGTATAAAGATGGAAATATCTGCATCTCGTGCTGTGTAAACATGGAAATATCTGCACTGCTATCTGTATAAACAGGGAAATACCAACACCACTATCTGTATAAACGTGGAAATATCTACACCACGATCTGTATAAACATGGAAATATCTACAAGTTTCTCTGTATAAACATGGAAATAAATACACCGCTATCTGTATAAACATGGAAATATCTACACCGCCATCTGAATAAACATGGAAATATGTACACTGCTATATCTATCAATATGGAAATATATACACCGCTACCTCTATAAACATGGAAATATCTATGCCACCATCTGTATAAACATGGAAATATCTAAAAAGTCATCTATATAAACATGGAAATATCTGCACCACCATCTCTATAAACATGGAAATATCTAGACTGCCATCTGTATAAACATGGAAATATGTACACAGCCATCTGCATAAACATGGAAATAACCACACCGCTATCTCTATACAGTTGGAATTAATTACATAGCTTTCTCTATAAACATGGAAATATCTACACCGCCATCTCTATAAACCTGGAAATATCTACACTGACATATTTATAAACATGAAAATATCTACACCGCCATCTCCATAAACATGGAACTACCTACACCACCATCTGTGTAAAAATGGAAATATCTAAACCGCTATCTGTAAAACTTGGACATATCTACACTGCCATCTGTATAAAGATGGAAATATCTACACCGCGAGCAGTATAAACATGGAAATATCTACACTGCTATCTGTAAAAATATGGAAATACCAACACTGCTATCTGTATAAAGATGGAAATATCTAAACCACTATCTGTATAAACATGGACTTATCTACACCATTATCTCTATAAACATGGAAATATCTGCACTGCCATCTCTAAAAACATGGAATTATCTACACCACTATCTCTATAAACATAGAAATACCTACACCGCCATCTCTATAAACATGGAAATATGTACACCACTATCTCTATAAACATATAAATATCTACACCGCCATCTCTATAAACATGGAAATATCTAAACCGCCATCTGCATAAACATGGAAATATCTACACCGCCATCTGTATACACATGGAAATATCTATGCCGCCGTCTGTATAAACATAGAAATATCTACACTGCCATCTGTGGAAAGATGGAAATGTCTACACCGCGATCTGTATAAACTTGGAAATATCTACACCGCTACTTGTATAAACATTTAAATATCTACACCGCTATCTATATAAATATGGAAACAACTACACCACGATCTGTATAAAAATGGAAATATCTACACTGCTTTCTGTATAAACATGGAAATATCTACACCGCTAACTGTATAAACATGCAAATATCAACACCAAGATCTGTATAAATATGGAAATATCTACATCGCCATCTCTATAAACATAGAAATGTCTATACCGCTATCTGTTTAAACATGGAAATATCTACAAGGCTAACTCTATAAATATGGAAATACCTAAACCGCCTTCTGTATATACATGGAAATAACAACACATTCATCCGTATAAACATGGAAATATCTACAGCGCTATCTGTGAAAACATGGAAATATCTAGACCGCCATCTGTATAAACATGCTAATATCTGCACCGCTATCTGTATAAACATGGAATTATCTCCATTGCTATCTGTATAAACATGGAAATATCTACACCACGATCTGTATAAACATGGAAATATCTCCACCGCTTTCTGTATAAACATAGAAACATCTACACCGCTATCTTCATAAACATGTAAATATCTACACGGCTATCTGTATAAACATGCAAATATCTACAACGCTATCTGTGTAAACATGGAAATATCTACACCGCAATCTGTGTAAACATTGAAATATCTACACTGCTGTCTGTGTAAACATGGAAATATCTACACTGCAATCTGTGCAAAGGTGGAAATAACTACACCGCTATCTTTGTAAAGTAGGAAATATCTACACTGCAATCTGTGCAAAGATGGAAATATCTACACCGCTATCTGTGTAAACATGGTAATATCTACACCATTCTCTGTATAAGCATGGAAATATCTACACTGCTATCTGTATAAACATGGAAATATCTACACAGCCATCTGTATATACATGGAAATATCTACACCGCTATCTGTATAAACATGGAAATAACTACACCGCTATTTGTATAAACAAGGAAATATCTACACCGTGATCTGAATAAACATGAAAATGTCTTCACCGCCATCTCTATAAACATAGAAATATCTACAACCCTATCTGTATAAACACCGCGATCTGAATAAACATGGAAATATCTACACCGTGATCTGTATAAACATGGAAATACCTACACCACCATCTCTATAAACATGGAAATATCTACACCCCTATCTGTATAAACAAGGAAATATCCACACCGCTATCTCTATAAACATGGAAAAATCAACACCGCTATCTTCATGAACATGGAAATATGTGCACCTCCATCTCTATAAACATGGAAATATCTACACCGCCATCTGTATAAACATGGAAATTCTTACAAAGTTATCGGTATAAACATGGAAATATCTACACAGCCATCTGTATAAACATGCAAATATCTACACAGCCATGTGCATATACATGGAAATATCTACACTGCTATCTATATAAACATGGAAATAACTACACCGCTATCTGTGTAAACCTGGAAATATCTACACCGCCATCTACATATCCATGGAAATATCTGTGTCGCCATCTCTATAAACATGGAAATATCTACACGGTTATCTGCGTATAGTTGGAAATATCAACAACGCCATCTGTACAAACTTAGAAATATCTGCACCGCTATCTGTATAAACATGGAAATATCTACACCACGGTCTGTATAAACATGGAAATATCTAAACCGCTATCTGTATAAACATGGAAATATCCACACCGCTATCTCTATAAACATGGAAAAATCAACACCGCTATCTCTATTAACATGGAAATATCTACACCGCCATCCCTATAAACTTGGAAATGTCTACACCGCGATCAGTATAAACGTGGAAATATCTACACCGCTATCTGTATAAACATGGAAATATCTCCACTGCTATCTCTATAAACATCGAAATATCTACACCGCCATCTGTATAAACATGGAAATACTTACAAAGTTATCGATATAAACATGGAAATATCTACACCGCTATCTGTATAAACATGAAAATATCTACACCGCGATCTGTATAAACATGGAAATATCTACATCGCTATCTGTATAAACATGGAAATATCTACACAGCTATCTCTATAAACATGGAAATATCTATACTGACATCCTTATAAACATGGAAATATCTACACCGCCATCTGTATAAACATAGAAATACCTACACAGCCATGTGTATATACATGGAAATATTTACACCGCTATCTATATAAACATGGAAATAACTACACCGCTATCTGTGTAAACATGGAAATATCTACACCGCGATCTTCATATCCATTGAAATATCTGTGCCGCCATCTGTATAAACATGGAAATATCTACACGGTCATCTGTGTATAGTTGGAAATATCAACAACGCCATCTGTACAAACATGGAAATATCTGCAACACTATCTGTATAAACATGGAAATATCTACACTGAGGTCCGTATAAACATGGAAATAGCTAAACCGCTATCTGTATAAACATGGAACTATCAACACCGCTATCTCTATAAACACGGAAAAATCAACACCGCTATCTCTATGAACATGTAAATATCTACACTGCTATCTCTTTAAACATGGAAATATCTACAACGTCATCTATATAAACATGGAAATATCTACACAACCATCTGTATAAACATGGAAATATCTACAATGCCATCTGTAAAAAGATAGAAATATCTACAACGCAATCTGCGTAAACGTGGAAATATCTACACCGATATCTGTAAAAACATGGAAATATCTACACGGCTATCTGTTTAAACATGGAAATATCTACACCGTGATCTGTATAAACATGGAAATATCTACACCGCGATCTGTATAAACATGGAAATATCTACACCGCTATCTGTATAAACATGCTAATAACTACACCGCTATCTGTATAAATGTGGAAATATTTGCACCGCTATCCCTATAAACATGGTAATATCAACACCGCGATCTGTATAAACATGGAAATATCTACACCATGATCTGTATAAACGTAAATATCTACACCGCGATCTGAACATGGAAATATCTACACCGTGATCTGTATAAACATGGAAACATCTACACCACCATCTCTATAAACATGGAAATATCTACACCCCTATCTGTATAAACATGGAAATATCCACACCGCTATCTCTATAAACATGGGAAAATCAACACCGCTATCTTTATGAACATGGAAATATCTGCACCTCCATCTCTATAAACATGGAAATATCTACACCGCTATCAGTATAAACGTGGAAATATCAACACTGCTATCTGCATAAACATGGAAATATCTCCACTGCTATCTCTATAAACATCGAAATATCTACACCGCCATCTGTATAAATATGGAAATTCTTACAAAGTTATCGGTATAAACATGGAAATATCTACACCGCCATCTGTATAAACAGGAAAATATCTACACCGCGATCTGTATAAACCTGGAAATATCTACACCGCGATCTGTATAAACATGGAAATATCTACACCGCGATCTGTATAAACATGGAAATATCTACACAGCTATCTCTATAAACATGGAAATATCTATACTGACATCCTTATAAACATGGAAATATCTACACCGCCATCTGTATAAACATAGAAATACCTACACAGGCATGTGTATGTACATGGAAATATTTACACCGCTATCTATATAAACATGGAAATAACTACACCGCTATCTGTGTAAACATGGAAATATCTACACCGCGATCTGTATAAACATGGAAATATCTACACCACGATCTGTATAAACGTGGAAATATCTACACCGCTATCCGCATAAACATGGAAATATCTACACAGCTATCTCTATAAACATGGAAATATCTACACTGCCATCTGTATAAACGTGGAAATACCTACAAAGTCATCTGTATAAACATGGAAATACCTACAAAGTTGTCTGTATAAACTTGGAAATATCTACACAGCCATCTGTATAAACATGGAAATATCTACACAGCCATCTGTATATACATGGAAATATCTACACCGCTATATGTATAAACATGGAAATAACTACACCGCTATTTGTATAAACAAGGAAATATCTACACCGTGATCTGTATAAACATGGAAATATCTACACCGCCATCGCTATAAACACGGAAATATCTACACCCCTATCTGTATAAACATGGAAATATCCACACCGCTGTCTCTATAAACATGGAAAAATCAACACCGCTATCTCTATGAACATGGAAATATCTACACCGCCATCTCTATAAACATGGAAATATCTACACCACGATCAGTATAAACATGGAAATATCTACACCGGTATCTGTATAAACATGGAAATATCTCCACTGCTATCTCTATAAACATCGAAATATCTACACCGCCATCTGTATAAACATGGAAATACTTACAAAGTTATGTGTATAAACATGGAAATATCTACACCGCAGTCTGTATAAACATGGAAATATCTAAACCACTATCTGTATAAACATGGAAATACCTACACCGCTATCTCTATAAACATGGAAATATCTACACCGTTATCTGTATAAACATGAAAATATTTACACCGCTATCTGTATAAACATGGAAATATCTACACCGTTATCTGTATAAACATGGAAATACCTACGCCATCTGTAGAAACATGGAAATATCTACACCACCATCTGTATAAACATGGAAATATCTACAATGCCGTCTGTATACACATGGAAATACCTACTCGGCAATCTGTGTGTAGACGGAAACATCAACACCGCCATCAGTACAGACATGGAAATATCTACACCGCTATCTGTATAAACATGGAAATATCTACACTGCGGTCTGTATAAACATGGAAATATCTACACCGGTATCTGTATAAACATGGAAATATCTACACCACGATCTGTATAAAACATGGAAATATTTACACCACTATCTGTATAAACATGGAAATATCTACACCGCTATCTCTATAAACAAGGAAATACCTGCAAAGCCATCTGTATAAAAATGGAAATAACTACACAGTCATGTGTAGGAACATGGAAATATCTACACTGCCATCTGTATAAACATGGAAATATCTACACAGCCCTATGTATAAATATGGAAATATCTGTATAGGCATCTGTATAAACATGGAAATATCCGCACCGCTATCTGTATTAACATGGAAATACCTACACCGATGTCTCCATAAACATGAAAATATGTACACCGCTCTGTGTATAAACATGGTAATATCTCCACAGCTCTCTGTATAAACATGGAAATATCTCCACCTTTATCTCTATAAACCTGGAAATATCTACAGCGCCATCTCCGTAAACATTGAAATATCTACACTGCCATCTGTAAAAACATGGAAATATCTACACCGTCATCCGAATAAACATGGAAATATCTACACCACCATCTGTATAAACTTGGAAATACCTAGAATACCATCTGTATACACATGGAAATATCTACACAGACATCTGTATAAATATGGAAATATCTACACCGCCATCTGTATAAACATGGAAATATCTACACTGCCATCTGTAGAAAGATGGAAATATCTACACCGATATCTCTAAAAATATGGAAATATGTACACCGCCATCTCTATAAGCATGCAAATATCTACACTGTCATCTCCAAAAAGATGGAAGTATCTACTCCGCGATGTGTATAAACACGGAAATATCTACACCACCATCTCTGAAAACATGGAAATATCTACACCGCTATCTGTACAAACGTGGAAATATCTACACCGCCATCTGCATGTCCATGGAAATATCTACGCCGCCATCTGTATAAACATGGAAATATCTACACGGCCATCTGTGTATAGTTGGAAATATCAACACCGCCACCTGCACAAACATGGAAATATCTACACCGCTATCTGTATAAACAGGGAAATATCTCCATCGCTATCTGTATAAACATGGAAATATCTACACCGCTATCTGTATAAACATGAAAATATCTACACCGCTATCTGTATAAACATGGAAATATCTACAACGCTATCTGTGTATACATGGAAATATCTACACAGCTATCTGTGTAAGCTTGGAAATATCTACACAGGTATCTGTGTAAAAATGGAAATATCTACACGGCAATCTCTGCAAAGAGGGAAATATCTACACTGCTATCTCTGAAAACATGGAAATATCTACACCGCTATCTGTATAAACATGGAAATACCTACACCGCTATCTGTATAAACAAGGAAATATCTACACCGCCTTATGTAGAAACATGGAAATATCTACACAGCCATCTGTATAAACATGGAAATACCTACACCGCTGTCTGTAGAAATATGGAAATATCTACAACGCTATCTCTATCAACATGGAAATACCAACACCGCTTTCTCTATAAACATGGAAATGTATACATCGCAATCTCTATAAACATGGAATTATCTACACTTCCATCTCTATAAACATGAAAATATCTACACCGCCATCTTCAGAAACATGGCTGTATCCACACTGCCATCTGTATAAAATGGAAATATCTACACGACTATCTGTATAAACATGGAAAAATCTTTACTGTCATCTGTATAAAGATGGAAATATCTGCACTGCGAGTTGTATAATCATGGAAATATCTACACCGCTATCTCTATAAACATGGAAATACCTACAACGGCATCTCTATAAACATGGAAATATCTGCACCGCTATCTGTATAAAAATGGAAATATCTACACTGCTATCTGTATAAACCTGGAAAGATCTACACAACTATCTGTATAAATATGGAAATATCTAAAACGCTGTCTCTCTAAACATGGAAATGTCTTCACCGCTATCTGTATAAACATGGAAATATCTACCTCGTTATCTCTATAACCATGAAAATATCTACATTGACATATGTATAAACATGGAAATAACTACACAGTCATCTGTATAAACATGGAAATATCTAGACAGTCATCTCTATAAACATGGAAATATCTATACCGCTATCTGTATAAACATGGAAATACCCACACCGCTATCTGTATAAACATGGAAATAGCCACACCACTATCTGTATAAACATGGAAAAGTCTGCACCGCTATCTTTATAAACATGGAAATATCTGCAAATCTATCTGTGTAAACATAGAAATATCTACACGGCTATTTGTGCAAAAATGGAAATATCTGCACCACTATCTGTATAAAGATGGAAATATCTACACCACTATCTGTAAAACGTGGAAATATCTACACCGCTCTTTTTATAAAGCTGGAAATATCTACACCGATATATGTATAAACAAGGAAATATCTACACCGCCATCTGTATAAACATGGAAATACCTACACCGCTATCTGTATAAATATGGAAATATCCACACCGCTATCTGTATAAACATGGAAATGTCTACACCGCTATCTGTATAAACATGGAAATACCTACACCGATTTCTCTATAAACATGGAAATATCTACACTGCAATCTCTATATACATGGAAATATCTACACCGCCATCTCTATATACATGAAAATATCTACACCGCCATCTTCAGAAACATGGATGTATCTACACCGCCATCTGTATAAACATGGAAATATCTACACGGTCATCTGTGTATAGATAGAAATATCAACACCGCCATCTGTAAAAACATGGAAATATCTACACCGCGGTCTGTATAAACATGGAAATAACTAAACCGCTATCTGTATAAACTTGGAAATATCTACACCGCTATCTCTATAAACATGGAAATATCTACACCGTGATCTGTATAAACATGGAAAAATTTACACTGCTATCTGTATAAACACGGAAATATCTACACCGTTATCTGTATAAATATGGAAATATCTACACCGCTATCTTTATAAACATGGAAATATCTACACCGCCATCTGTATAAACATGGAAATATCTACACTGCTATCTCTATAAACATGGCAATATCTACAATGCCATCTGTAAAAACATGGAAATACCTATACAGTCATCTGTATAAACATGGAAATATATACAGCGCTATCTGTATAAACATGGAAACTCCTACACCACTATCTGTAGGAACATAGAAAGATCTACACCGCTATCTCTATAAACATGTAAATATCTACACTGCTATCTGTATAAACATGGAAATATCTACACCACTATCTGTATAAATATGGAAATATCCACACTGCCATCTGTATAAATTTGGAAATATCTACACCGCTATCTCCATTAACATGGAAATATCTACACCGCCATCTGTATAAACATGGAAACAACTACACAGCTATCTCTATAAACGTGGAAATATATACACCGCCATCTCAACAAACATGGAAATATCTACATCGCCATCTACATAAACAAGGAAATATCTACACTGCCATCTATATAAACATGGAAATATCTACACCGCTATTTGTATAAACATGGAAATATCGACAGTGCCATCTGTAAAAAATGGAAATATCTACACCGTCATCTGTATAAACATGGAAATATCTACACCGCCATCTCTATAAACATGAAAATATCTACACATCCATCTCCATAAACATTGAACTATCTACACAGTCATTTGTGTAAACATGGAAATATGTACACCTCTATCTGTATAAACATGGAAATATCTACACTACCATCTTTATAAACATGGAAATATGTTCATCGTGACCTGTATATTCATGGAAATATCTACACCGCTATCTCTATAAACGTGGAAATATCTACAGCGCTATCTCTATAAACATTGAAATATCTACACCGCTATCTCTATAAACATGGAAATATGTACACCGCCATCTCTGTAAACATGGAAATATTTACACCGCCATCTACATAAACTAGGAAATATCTACACCGCCATCTATAAAAACATGAAAATATCTAAACCGCCGTCTGTATAAACATGGAAATATCTACACTGCCATCTGTAGAAAGATGAAAATACCTACACCACGATCTTTATAAACATGGAAATATCTACACCGCTATCTGTATAAACATGGAAATATCTACAATGCTATCTGTATAAACATGGAAATATCTACACCATGATCTGTGTAAACATGGAAATATGTACACCGCTATCTGCAGAAACATGGAAATATCTACACCGCTATCTCTTTAAGTATGGAAATATCTATACCACTATCTGTACAAACATGGAAATATCTACATCGCTGTCTGTATAAACATGGAAACATCTCCACCGCTGTCTGTATAAACATGGAAATATCTGCACCGCTTTGTGTATAAACATGTAAATATCTACACCGCTATCTGTATAAACATGGAACTACCAACACCGCTATCTGCATAAACATGGAAATATATACACCGCCATCTCTATAAACATGGAGATGTCTTCCCCACCATTTACATAAACAAGGAAATATCTACATCGCCATCTATATAATCATGGTAATCTCTAAACCGCCATCTGTATAAACATGCAAATTTCTACACTGCCATCTGTAGAGAGAAATATCTACACCGCGATCTGTATAAACATGGATATATCTACATCGCTATCTGAATAAACATGGAAATATCTACAACACTATTTGTGTAAACGTGGAAATATGTACACCATGATCTGTATAAACATGGAAATATCTACACCGCTTTCTGTATAAATATGGAAATATGTACACCGCTATCTGTATAAACATAGAAATATCTACACCGCTTTCTGTATAAACATGGAAATACCTACACCGCTATCTGTTTAAACATGGAAATATCTACACTGCCATCTGTATAAAGATGGAAATATCTATACCGCGAGCTGCATAAAGATAGAAATATCTACACCTCTATCTGTATAAACTTGGAAATACCAACACAGCTATCTGTATAAACATGGAAATGCCTACACCACTATCGGTATAAACATGGATATATCTACAACACTATCTCTATAAACAGGGAAATACCTACACCGCCATCTCTGTAGACATGGAAAATCTACACCGCTATCTGCATAAACATGGAAATGTCTACACCGCTATCTGTATAAACATGGAAATATCTACACCGCTATCTGTATAAACATGGAAATATCTACACCGCTATCTGTATAAACATGGAAATATCTACACCGCTATCTGTATAAACATGCAAATATCTACACAGTCATCTGTATAAACATGGAAATATCTACACCACCATCTCTATAAACATGGAAATATCAAGACTGCCATCTCTATACACATGGAAATATCTACACAGCCATCGGTATAAACATGGAAATATCTACACCGCTATCTCTATAAACCTGGAAATATCTACATGGCTATCTGTATAAACATGGAAATATCTACCTCACTATCTGTATAAACATGGAAGTATCTCCACCGCTATCTCTATAATTATGGAAATATCTACACCGCTATCTGTATAAACATGGAAATATCTACACCGCTATCTGTATAAACATGGAAATATCTACACCGCTATCTCTATAAAGATGGAAATGTCTACAACGCCATCTGTATAAACATGCAAATATCTACACAGTCATCTGTATAAACATGGAAATATCTACACCACCATCTCTATAAACATGGAAATATCAAGACTGCCATCTCTATACACATGGAAATATCTACACAGCCATCGGTATAAACATGGAAATATCTACACCGCTATCTCTATAAACCTGGAAATATCTACATGGCTATCTGTATAAACATGGAAATATCTACATCACTATCTGTATAAACATGGAAGTATCTCCACCGCTATCTCTATAATTATGGAAATATCTACACCGCTATCTGTATAAACATGGAAATATCTACACCGCTATCTGTATAAACATGGAAATATCTACACCGCTATCTCTATAAAGATGGAAATGTCTACAACGCCATCTGTATAAACATGCAAATATCTACACAGTCATCTGTATAAACATGGAAATATCTACACCACCATCTCTATAAACATGGAAATATCAAGACTGCCATCTCTATACACATGGAAATATCTACACAGCCATCGGTATAAACATGGAAATATCTACACCGCTATCTCTATAAACCTGGAAATATCTACATGGCTATCTGTATAAACATGGAAATATCTACATCACTATCTGTATAAACATGGAAGTATCTCCACCGCTATCTCTATAATTATGGAAATATCTACACCGCTATCTGTATAAACATGGAAATATCTACACCGCTATCTGTATAATCATGGAAATACCTACACCGCTATCTGTATAAACATGGATATATCTACAACGCTATCTGTGTAAACATGGAAATATCTACAATGCTATCTGTGTAAACATGGAAATATCTACACAGCTATCTGTGTAAACTGGGAAATATCTTCAACACTATCTGTGTAAAGATGGAAATACCTACACCGCAATCTGTGAAAAGATGGAAATATCTACTCCGCTATCTCTGTAAACACGGAAATATCAACACCACCATCTGCATAAACATGGAAATATCTACACTGCCATCTGTATAAACATGGAAATATCTACACAGCCATCTCTATAAACATGGAAATACCTACACAGCCATCTGTATTAACATGGAAATATCTGCACCGGTATCTGTATAAACATGGAGATACCTACACCGCTATCTGTATAAACATGAAAATATCAGCACCGCTATCTGTATAAACATGGAAATATCTACACCGCTATCCGTATAAACATGCAAATATCTACACCGCTATCACTATAAACATGGAAATACCTACACCGCTATCACTACAAACATGGAAATATCTACACTGCTATATGTATAAATATGGAAATATCTACACCGCTATCTCTATAAACATGGAAATATCTTCACCACTATCTGTATAAACATGGAAATGTCTACACCGCTATCTCAATAAACATGGAAATATCTACACCGCCATCTGTATAAACATGGAAATATCTACACCGCTACCTGTATAAAAGTGGAAACATCTTCACCGCTATCTTTAAAAACATGGAAATATCTACACTGCGATCTGTAGAAACATGGAAATACCTACACCGCTATCTGTATAAACATGGAAATATCTACAACTCTGTCTTTATAAACATGGAAATATCTACACACTCATCTGTATAAACATGGAAATATCTACACCATCATCTGTAAAAACATGGAAATATCTACACTGCCAGGAGCTCAAGAGCAGCCTCGGCAATACAGCAAGGCCTCATCTCTACAAAAAAATAAGAATTATTAGCTTGCCATGGTGGTGTGCACCTGTAGTCCCAGCTTCTTGGGAGGCTGAGGTGGGAGGATCCACGGAGCCCAGAAGTTTAAGGCTGCAGTGAGCTTGGATAACGACTGCACTCCAGCCTGGATGACAGAACAAGAACCTGTTTCAAAAAAGAAAAAAGAAAAAAAACCTAAAAACTAAAAACTGGATGTAGTTTGCTAGTAACTAAACAGCAAATTAATTGTAACTTGCTTACATATCAACGATGTCTTTCTTCTTTGATCATAAACCTGCTCACTAAGAAGCTGCTGAAGTCCATGGTAGTGACAGGTACATGTCTGCATCCTTGTCCTGACCTGCATCTTCTTTGATTGTCCCCATCTGTGTCTCCGACTGGCACTGCCGAACCGTCTTGCTACCTGATCAATGTTGTACTGAACCGGACTGCTAACTGATCAATGTTGTCGAGCTCACTGCACAAAGCTGTTCTTACAAGGTAGATTTCTGCCTGGAATAGCCATACTTACACTGTTTATATTCCTTACTCCTGACCCATCCAACGCAGCACAAGTTCTATTTATTGCCATAGAAACATAGGTCATTTGGAAACACCTCCTTCATTTCTATGGAATGTTCAAACATTTCTGACATTTTGGACTCTGTTCTAGCCTCTTGTTAAATATATCCAGAAAAGAGACAAAGCTTTATGGGGGGGCTATATGCACACATATGCTATAGAATAAGCTATCTAAATGCTTAAAAATACTTTCCATCTGTCACCGCACCTTAATAGGTACACAGAAATTAAGTATGTGTATATCTGTCTGTATAGATACGTATAAATATATATCCCCAAAACAAAAACTCATTCTCTTACTTATACATAGGTAGAATATAGGTGAATATACATATACATTTATAGGTAGAACAAAAAAACCCTCAGCCTCTTTAGGGCCATGTGTTTTCTCTGAGTAATTGTCACAATTAATTAAAATACATGTGTATGCCTTTTTAGATAAATTTCATCAGACCAGTTTCTGTCTGGTTGGAAAATAATAACTGCCTATTTGCTAAGTGCCCCTGCCCCCATACTATGTTCCAGTGAACTAAAGACCTCTGGCAATCATAGATTTACAACTCAGCAAGATTAAACAATTTATTGTTATTTATGACATCCAAGCTGGATCTTCTGTATTATATTCCACATTAGCATCTATCACCTTACATTTGGGAGATCCTGTCCAAAAAATGATTATGCCTCCTAACCAAACATTCAGCAGGGCTGCAGGAACAGGCCCCCTGAACAAACATCCTGCCAAAGTACTTTAAAGCACCGTGAGCTGCCACAGCTGTGCATTTTCAGATGACTCAGCAGATTAGCGTGGAGTCTCTTAGCCTCTGCTTGGTCTGTTCCTTTCAGTGATCTCTCACATGGCCCAGTCCATTCGGTTTGAAAATCCTCATGAAATGAGCAGATTATGATCTGGCTTCAGTAGAGGGCCATGGGGTGGGCATGGAGGGGAGAGGGTTTGCTCTTAACACAGCCTGAGCCTCAGAAAGGTTTCAGATGGAAAAGCATGGCACTGACTCAGCTCATGCTTAACAGGAAATAATGCACAGACCACACCAAAAAAGCCCTTTATGTTGTGTGAAAGTCTATGCCGGAGCAGCTGCTGCCACCTCATGTACTGTGATAGAGTGTGCATGTGTGTGTTTGTGTGTGCGTGAGTGTGAGTATGCACACAAATGTGTGCTGGGAGGGGGAGGAGATCACACCTTCCACAGTCGCCACCTCAGCCTTAGCTAGCAGCGTGGAGAATTGCCAAAAGTCAACAGGAAGCTGCACCAAAGCAACTGTGATCACCACATCAGCAGGCGCTTTCTGGTTAGTAAAGCTACTGGGACTGAAAAACACACACGATCTCGTCCTTCTTTTATTTTAATCAGAGCAACATATTTTTATAATAATTGTGTTCTATGAATAAATAATTCATAATGCTGTAACCCATTATCACATTCAATCCTCCCAACAACCCTAGAAGATATGTAGTCAAGTATTATTACTTTCCCTATTTTTATAAATGAGGAAATAAACCCCAGGAGGCTAGGCGACTTCCCCACGGTCATAGAAGTTGCAAACAGTAGTATCATGATTCAAATCCAAAGCTTCTCCTTTTGTCTTTATCATTTTAATTTCGAAGGTAATGCATATGCGTGTATGATCTTTTAAATCCAGAGATGTATATGGAATAGATAGGAAAAGGGACTCTCCTTCCCCATTATACACCCCCTCCACCCAAGCTATATACACTGTTGACTAGAGTATGTCCTTTCAATCCTATTTTCTATGCCTACATTATATACAGAAAAGCAGGATTACGTTACACACAATATTCCAGTCATTGCTGTTTTTCACCAACAAGCTATCATTCACATCTTTTTCATACTACATATAAATTTATATCCTTTATTTTAGTGGTGTATATTGTGCAGTTGTGTCATAAATTATGTACCTGTTCTCTGTTGAACATATAGATTTTTTCTGAGTTTTTCCTTAGCAAAATGCTGCAGTGAGTACCCTTGTACACAGATGTTTGTACATTTGTTCTAGAAAAATCTACAGTAAAGATTCTTAGATTAAGAGATTCCCAGGTTATTAGAAAACTACTCTATTAATTTAGATATATACTTCCAAATTGCCTGACCAAAAAGTTATGTCAATTTAACTTCTATGAACAGTATACAAACATGACAATTTTCCATCACCTACACCAACTCTGGGTAATTTCATCTTTTTTACAAGTTGATGGATTGTTTTAATTTATATTTCTCTGGTTATTAATAAGGTTGGCCACCTGTTCATGTCTTATTATTGATGATATTTGTATTGAATTGTTTGAATTTTCTTGATTTCAAAAAACGTTTTACATGTCATAGATATTAAATATTTGTTGTAAAACTCTCCTTCCAGTATTGTGTATGTGTTTGGTCAAGTAGAATAAACTCTCGTCCTCTGATTTCAGATTCCTTTCTCTTTCCATTAGAAATCCCTAAATGTAAAACTACATATTGATAGCTAAAAACCAGGATGTTTACTAGAGAAAAAGAATACAGACGCAATAATTAAATATTATATTTATACAAAATACCTACTAGTACAAACTTAAAAAGAGAAAGTAAAAGTCAAATGCTTCTACGACTTCAGACTAAGAAAAAGAACTTTTGAGGTTGAATGTTCCTGAAATTTTTCTTTTCATACAACTACGGACATGACTTCAAAAGTGGATGTGACTAAAAAATGTAAGATATGAAAGATATTTGAAGACTCAGAGAAGGTGGATTTTCATTTTAACAAGTCACATATATATTCTAGATATCCTCTTATTCGTAACTAAGAGAGTCAAATCAGATGAAAGAATCTAAAAATTTCCCTTTGACTGTGTTAAGTAGAAGTAGTAGAGGCATATTGGCCAAATCTTGAGTGTTTGCAAATTGACTCTTAAGGCTATAGGCTGGCACAGGTCATTGAAGCCCTAGCTTTTTATCTTTAATTTTAAAATCCCCAAACAATTGATACTAATTTTTCTTGTCCATTATTTCCAAATCATCTTGTTTAAAGGTTATTACAGTGCTTGCTCATGTTACTGTTGTCTAACAGAAGGGTATCCGGGGCCTTAAAACTGAGAGGGTTAGGATTAATGATTCCAATACCTATGCTTGGACATCTCCAAAAGTGGGTTCCAACTTCTTGTCCTCAAGTCTGTATAGAAACTAGCAAACTTCCAGAGTTCACAAAAGGCTCCAAGAGAACAGATGTTTTATAGAAAATTCTTAGAGCAAGTTTCACGCATAATGTTGCTGATGCGTGTCTGCCTTTTCAATAAACATCACTATGCTTTATCACAAGATTTAATAAAGCAGCTTAGTTAAAAATGCCATCTGGGTCTCTGGACACATTAAACAAAGCTTAAAATAACCACCCCAGCAACTGGGAGGACCCAGCTGTTCTCATAATCTGTCCCACTCCTTTTACTTCCCCATAAAAAGAGGGAATGAAGACCACAGACTAAAAGCATCCAGAAGGAACTGACACAAACAGGGAGATAGATGGAGCCAAGGGCTCCTGTAAGTTTGCTATTGCTCACGTAATAGATTTGCTAATTCCACAACCTGCGGATGGTGATTAAGAACGGGAAGCAGAAAGAGGGAAGAGAGAATCATAGAAGGGCTCATTCAAGTTTTCTAATGTATCACAAACCTGTCCTCCCTAATGTCTGGATCATAGCAGCCCATTCCATTCACCTATTCTCTAGTGAACTCCAATAGAAAATACAAAGCCATCACCACCCAGTTCTTTCTCCCTTCTAGAGATGAGATATTAGCCACCCAATCCCAGATTCTCAGATCCATTCCAGGAAAGAAGCCCTAGGTATTGAAGCACAGCTTTCCCTCCCTCCCTTCTTTCTTCCACCCCAAGATTTGTTCCCCAGATAGTTCTCGTAAATGCAAAACCAAGTATATTCTCATTCTTTAGAGCAACCAGCTTTTCATGGCCAACTGGAATCAAACACAACCTGCACAAACATCTATCTGGAGGACACTCCCAAGGCTCCTACTGAGCCAGCCTTCTGCATACCACTGCATTTCAGCTTCCTAGGTCACAAGACACTGAGACATTCTTGAATTCTGCAAGGTGCACTGTGTGTTAATATCTTGGCTGCTCATCATGTGGCCAATAAAGGGCATGACTAGTCAACAAATAAATTTTCTCTTGGCTAAAACTTGCAACAAAACTGTAAGCTGTTTACCAAGGGGCCCACTACAGGTTATATTCAATATATACAGTCAAATCCTAACTATCTGAGATATATTCAGTTGACCATACACCTTTATATTTCAGTAAAAGGTCTTTACATTTCCCAGTGCTATCGATGTTACAAAGTGCTTTCATATGCAGTGCTTCATCTGATTTCCAGGATAATTAAATGATCCTGTCATACCTGATTTTTAGATGAGGAAACAAGTGGTTTCTGGGTATTTCAAGAGGCTAACGCATCTGCCCTCCAACTTGTATGTGAAAACCAAAAACAAAATTCCAAGGCCCTTCAACCATCTGAATGGACTTTGACTCTTTTGGTCAATATATGGCAGAGCTAGGAAAAGAAGGTGAGTCTTCCAGCTGCTGATACAGGGTTTTTTCTGCCATACTCCATTACCTCCAAGGCTAAAGTCAAAAGAGGGTGTGGTTATCACATGAAAAAATCTGGTTTGGATTTCCCAAATGTGTATGTAGTATTTGGGGATTTACCTTAATTTAACCTACAGTTCTTTTGGGTTGTAACAGTCTGACTCCATTTTTGAAAACAAAACAAAATCGATTTTAAATGCTGAATTATAGATCTTTGCTGTCCAGCATGGTAGCTACTAACCACTTATGGTTATTAGCATTTCTATTTTAATTAATTAAAATTCAGTAAAATGCAAAATTCAGTTCTTCAGCTGCTCTAGCCACATTTCAAGTGTTACAGTAGTCACATATGGCTAGTGGCTGGGACAATGCAGATTATAGAACAGTTCCATCATCAAAGAAACTTCTATTGAACAGTGCTATTATATAATGTCATCTCCAGAGAAAGAAGACTTTAGAAAAAGTCAGAAACGGCCGGGTGCAGTGGCTCACACGTGTAATCCCAGCACTTTGGGAGGCCAAGGCAGGCAGATCCCTTGAGGTCAGGAGTTCAAGACCAGCCTGGCCGACATGGTGAAACCCCGTCTCTAGTAAAAATACAAAAAATTAGCTAGGCGTGGTGGTGCATGCCTGTAACCACAGCTACTCAGGAGGCTGAGTTGGGAGAATCACTGGAACCCAGGAGGCAGAAGTTGTAGTGAGCCAAGATTGTGCCACTGCACTCTAGCCTGGGTGACAGAGCAAGACTCCATCTCAAAAAAAAAAAAAAAAGAAGAAAAAGAAAAAGTCAGAAACATCTTGAGGCAGGCATAGTGCTGTCATCTGTCCAATATTGAAGATGATTTAAGAATAAGAAAGAAGAAGAGAACAACGAAGAGAAAAAGAAGTTGCCTTAGGTGTACCTACCCAGAAAAGGACAAGGGCATTCCTGTAGTCATTGTGTTGTATTTTAGCTCTTAAACTTTTTAAGAGATTAGAATAATTTGACACATAGAAGATCTAAACCACTGAAGAGGCTCTGAAGCAGATAAAAGTAGAAAGAAAATAAAAAACTAATTAGTTACAAACTAAGCTTAACCACAATTCGTTTAAACGATACTATTTACTCTTCACATGATTGGTTTTTCTTTTGCTTTATAGTATGACATAGTTTATATCTTTAAAGGGGAATTAAAATATTTCTGGGAATTTTTAAAAGTAAGTTCACACAGCCACATAAAAACTACAGAAACAGATAAAACCTATCTTCTCATTTATTCCCTAATCCATTCAAATTAAATATAAAAATCCAAGCAGACACAGTGATATTCAAAAAAGCAAAAGTGAGACAAAACAAAATTCATTTGTCACCTGTGGAGGTAGTTAGCTCACCTAATCTTCACTCCAAACACCAGTAATTTTTAAAAGACAGAAATAAACATATGTTCTGCCTTCCCGGAAGGAACTATGTTTCAGGGTAGCCAAATAACCCAGTTGTGAAGAAAATGGTCTGCTTATAGAAAAATGCCAGCTAAAACATGTAGATAGAATTAGAGAATTAGAAATTCACCATTTTGAAACCCCTAATGAAATAATCAACTCAAGCAAGGATCATTAATAAATGCTAAAACAATCAAGTAACTATTGATACAGAATATAACTGAATATACACATGGTACAAAGTTCACGTCACAGACTACTGGCTTGACCCAAGGGGGAATATAGCAGAGGAGATAGGCAGTGATCACCCTAACCTTGCGATCATCTCACCATCACTAATGATGGGATGTGAATACACATTATTGCCTATGAAATAGTCTTTAAAAAAAGAAGTTGAACCTGAATCTAACTAAACCTTGCAATTGGCTGAACGTGTATGTCTTCCCCAAATTAATATGTTGACATCCTAACCCCAAAGGTGCTGGTATTAAAAGGTGGGGCCTTTAGGGGGTCATTAGATCATAAGGACAGAGGCTTCATGATTGGAATTAGTGCCCTTATAAAAGAGGCCCCAGAGAGCTAGCTAGTCTCTCCCACTATGTGAGGGCCCAGCAAGAAGGCCAATCTATGAACCAGAAAGTTGGTCCTAACCAGATATCAAAACCACATGCTCCTTGATTTTAAACTTGCTAGCCTCTAGGACTGTGAGAAATAAATTTCTGTTCTTTATAAGTCATCCAGTTTTTGGTATTTTGTTATAGCAGGCCTAAAAGCCTTTAGAACTAACTTCCAGTTAACCAGGAAAAAACAGAGTGAAAAGTTAAATGACACCATAAAAAGCAACCAGAAAATTCCAGAAGGGGAAATATTCTACAGGACAACTGACTAGTTTTTCAACAAGTCAATTTCACTAAATAAATACATAAACAAAGAGTATGAGTATTTTCCAGGTTAAAAAAGTCTTGAGCTAAATAATCAAATGCAATGTGTATCCCTTGATTAGAAGAAACTAATTTGAACAAACCAGCCACAAAAGATATTTCAGGGAGACCAAGCTGGAAGGATCACTTGAGGCCAGGAGTTTGAGACCAGCCTGGGCAACGTAGTAAGACCTCCATCTCTACAAAAACAATAAATTAGCTGGGCATGGTGGTGTGCACCTCTAGTCCTAGCTACTCAGGAAGCTGAGGCAGGAAGATCACTTGAGCCCAGGAGTTTGAGGCTGCAATGAGCTATGATTGTTTCACTGCACTTCAGGCTGTGTGAAAGAGCAAGACTTTGTCTCAAAAAATAAAAGGACATTTCATAATAATTGAGGAAATCTGAATGTGGACTGGGTACTAAATGATATAAAAAAGCCATTTTTTATTTTGTTTGAAAAGATGATTTTGTAACTATACAGGAAAATGTTCTTATTTTTTTAGAAATCTGTACTAAAGAATTTAGGGGTAAAATATCATTTTCTTTAATATACTTTCAAACACAAGCAAAAAATAGTCATGACACAAATATAGCAAAATGTTTACAATCTATGTTCTATGCTTGCCTGTGAGTGCCATTAATCTCATCTCTCTGCTTTTCTGAAAGTTTGAAAATTTCAAAGTTTTATAATAAATTTTTTTACATCCATAATTTTATAATAATTTTTTTAAAGTTTGAAGCAAATCAACAACTATAGCTTCAAAAATATCCTGACCCACAATAAACATTGAACAGGGTATATTTCTCCCATTTCCTAAAAAAGTTGGCCCAGGAAGGAGTATGAGAGCTGCCATAGCTCTCCCAAGGCTCATTATTCTCCATCACTCCATGGGAAATCCCAAAGTAAATTTTTAAAAAAGTTGTTTAAATTTATAATGTTTTTGATTCTATAATAATTTTATAATAAAATAATTGTAAAATGTTTTTGATTTTATAATTTATAAAAATTTTTATACATGTTTATGTTTGAAATGTCTATTTCAAACTTTATGAGATATTAAAATATAAGTAATATAGTTCATCATTTTAGAAATGCCATGCTTTTCTTCTCCAGCAATTACATAATCAAAGAGTAACTGTAGTTTTTCCTAGAACATTGCTTTGTAGGCTGGGCATGGTGGTTCATGACACTTTAGGAGGCCAAGGCAGGCAGATCTCTTGAGATCAGGAGTTTGAGACTAGACTGGGCAACAGAGAAACCCTATGAGTAGTAAAAACACAAAAATCAGCTGTGCGTAGTGGCGTGCACCTATAGCCCCAGCTACTCAGGAGGCTGAGGTGGGAAGATCACCTGAATCTGGGGAGGTCAAGGCTACAGTGAGCCAAGACTGTACCATTGCACTCCAGCCTGGGCAACAAAGTGAGAACCTGTGTCAAAAAAAAAATGAAATTTAATTGAAAAAAAGAAAATTGCTTTGTAAAATTAATTTTTCAATCAAAACCAAGATTTTTCAGATATAGAGAATGCAGCCCACTGGTCAGATTTGTCAGTTCAAAGAGAATAAATTCTAGTTTCCTATTTTTCTAGCCTGCTTATGATTATCCAATAGGATATCAAAAAAGACCAAAGCCTTTGGGATCCATGTTCAGTATTCCTGAGTCTAACTCAGGATGCCAAATCAGGAGACAAGCACATTCTCATCAATTTTCAATCATTCGAGACCAATTTTGCTTATAATTATCCAGTTCTTTTAGACCACCTTTCTCCTGAAGCCAGCCTTATGGCTATTCACTTCACTTTAGCATAAGCCCCCAAGAAGGTGAACAAAATGAGGAAACGATTGGTTAAAGTTGGCATTTGAAATTCTGAAACATGTCCACCATTCCCTTCACCCATGCCCGCCCCTCTTAGAAGTAGTACTTTCAGATTATTTAAGAGTCGATGCTTCTATGTGGATTTTGTCATCTGTCCTTTATAACAGCTAGTAGGTTTAATTTGACTCTATTTTCAGCATATATTGACCTATGCTAATTATCTGTTAAAATAAATTCCACCCTTAGAGTTAATAAAGTGTGTGTGTCATGGAAGACCCATTGAAGTAAGAAGATGAGGAGCCCTTATGGTAAAGTGGGACAAGAAATAATAAGACATCATAATTTTCCCATGCAAATCAACAACCGTAGCTTCAAAAATATCTTGACCCACAACAAGTATTGGACAGGCCATGTTTCTCTCACTCCCTAAAAAATTGGCTCGGGAAGGAGTATGAGAGCTCCCATAGCTCTCCCAAGGCTCATTATTCTCCATCACTCCACAGGAACAGCCTGTCAGAGAAGAGTGAAAGACCATTTGTCAACCTCTGTTCAACTCCCTGATTCTAGCCAAACTTCATCAATCTCAAGTGAGGAGCCAGAGAGAAATCAAACCCCATATATCCAGCATCATTGTCTACTGGAGTCAAAAATCACAATTCCACTACCCACCCCAACACCATTGGCCCTGTTTCTCCCAATCGCTTTTTATTGTGTTTTTTAAAAAATCCTCTTTCCCCATCCCTGCAACACCGAGAAGGAGGAATTATAGTAGATAAATATGAAGCATGGAGATCCTTTAAAAATGTTTTTAATAATAAATGAGAAAATGAAAAGGAGAGGGTTGGGAAGGAAGGAGGGAATTCAAATGCCAGGGAATTGTGCAGTTTCGCTTTTAAAGATGTTAACACTCATTTATACATCTGCAAGACACTCCCCTTAAAGAAAAGTTCTATGAGTGTGGGTCTGGTTGCATGAATAAGGATAAAATTACTTTTTTAGATGATGTTTCCCACATATCATTCAGAGACCCCTGAAGTTAGGTATCCCTCTTGTAGATGTCCTTGAGATGCTGCTGGACCTGGGAAAGAGGAAACTGGGATACGGGTCTATGCCAAAAGGTGCTTCTAGTTATAGGACAGAGAGGAAAGGGGCAGAGGGAGAAAAACCCGAAGTCTGAGAATCTGGATTGCAGAAGACTACCGAGGTCGTGGGAGAAGGGAGAGAAAACAAGGATGAAAAGCGAAAGGGGAAGAGGCATGAAATGCTGTCAAATGTCAAAAGGCATTTGGAGAGAAGTTGGGAATTGCATTAAGAAAACCACTGCAAATCTCGTTTCAGACCATTTAGAGATATGCCCCCTGGGAACTGCGAGCTCAGGCTGTTTAGCATCAAACAAATGGATCCACTCCATCCCTACCCTAATTAAATAAATCATTCAGTAATTCCACTGGGTTAAAGAACCAAAATGTTAAAAACCTTCAGGACCTACTCTTGCCAAATATGTCAGGGATCGTGTGTGTGTGTGTGTGTGTGTGTGTGTGTGTGTGTGTGTGTGTTCTGAGACACCACTACTGTTAAATAGGCAGAGCTAAGACTTAGGGGACTGGCAGATTATTGCAAAAAGGGCACGGGGCAGAGGGACTATGTTGTGAGCCTGGGAAAGAAGTTTGTGTGGGGACTGTGGGCAGTGAACGCGTTGGGAACAATATGGAAAACTGGGAGCTGCCTTGGAATCTACAGGGCCGGGTAAGAGAATGTCCGAAAGAAAAATGAGCAGGTGTGGGATGTGTGCAGAGTCGGAGAAGAGTCCAGGGCACCCGGAGTGGCTCCAGGAACGACGGACACCCCTCAAGGCTTTTGGGGGCGGTGGGTACTAATAGAACCCAGTGTCCGGGGTGCGCCGGGGAGGCTGCGAGCGCGGCGGGAGTGGGGCGCTGGAGGGTGAGGACTCGGGAGCGAGGAAGCAAAGCCTGGGCTGGGCAGGGGCCTCCCAGCTGGGCCCGGAGGCAGCAGAGGGACAAGGGCTAGGAGAGGGCATGGCGGCAGCGCGGCGGGAAGCGAGGGGCATCCGGACACTCACCCCGTTGGCCGCGGCCATCTGCCCCACGATCTCGATGGCCGTCCTGCTAAAGTACCTGCCGTCGCTGCCCACCACCGTGGTGCAGCCCCGGCGGTCGCGCAGGTCGATGGATGATAGCACGCTCTGGATGAATTTGGGCAGGTAGTTGCGCTGGCCCTCGAAGAGGCCGGTAGGTCGCCGCAGACCCCCGCCGCCGGCCGGCCGCCGGTCCTCGTAGGGCGCGGTGGGCACTGTCAGCACCGGGATGGGGCTCCCCTCCGTGGCGCCTCCTGGCCGGTCCTGCTGAGGCTTCCGGGGCCGGAGGCAATCTGCAGCCTGCCGGGGGCCTCCGCCCACCTGGCCGCGCACCGGGACTCCGCCTCGCGCCCAGGCCCCCTCTCCGGCAGGTCGGCACCCTGCGCCCTGCACCCGCCCGCCTGGGGACTGCCCGCCCCTCCTCTCCGTGCGGCTGCTCGCTGACTCCCTCGGCGGAGATTGCTTCTGCCTTCCTGTAAAGTTTTCTCCTGCCCACCTTCTCCGCTGCCAGACCGCCCGAGGTGTCCTCAGTTTCTCCCCAAGTTGGACTCACTTTCGGGGTGTCCCAAAAGCCTGATTCCAGGGCCTGCTAGCCCGACCCCGGTGACGCCTGCACCCGCGCCTGGCCCCAGCCTTCACGCGCGATCGACGCCCTCCGGGGCACACCCTCCGCCAGAAAACAGCCGGCGGGCGGCGAGACTTTGGGCAGAGTCCGGGTTCCTCTCCGGCGCCAGGCCCCGTCTCCCTGTCTCCCTGGGAGTGCGCAGCCTACACGCACCAGTTTCTCTTTAGAACAAGCACGGGGAGGGATTTGGGAGGGGGCTGAAACCTTTTGCCATCAGCGAACAGCCTCAGCCAAAAATAACCCTGGAAAGGCGAGCTAAGAATGGTTATCTCCTGCCAGCGCTGAAATCGGAGGCTGGGCGCTGCATGTGGGGTGTGTGTGTGTGTGTGTGTGTGTGTGTGTGTGTACCCTCCCACCCCGACCATTTGTTGAAGGGAATCACCACTGTCAGACTTCAATCCAACAGGACCCACTCGAGCCATCCACACTTTCCCCAGCCTCCTCCAAAACAGCACACTTTCCGGTATGGACAATTCTTTTTTTTTTTTTTCACTTGTTTGTTTGTTGTGGTGTTTGCAACAGCAGCAACACAGACGACACATATTTCCCTATTCTTCTCGCCCTTCTCACCCTCCCTACCCAGCTCCTGCCTTAGAAACAGGCTTGGCCTACACTGTATCTGTCCACACTGCCTGAACTCTTCCCTGAATTAATCGTTTTCAATAGGAGGGGGCTAAATCCCTTATTAGTGCCCTACCAGGAGTGAATGAATAAAGCCAAGTTAAAGGGGAACTGGGTACCACATACTGTGCTAGGTTCCTTTGCATGTATCCTTTCATTCTGCTGGAGCTAAAGATGTTCTGCCTCCTCTCCATAAAACGCACCCAAACTCCAAAACCAGGAAATTCTCCATAGAAAATAGGAGTGAAGAGAGACAAGACTAACAGGATAAACCACAAAGCAGGAAGAAAGTTTTGTCTCCCATTTCGCTCAAGGAATTTTTGGACCCACCAAGGCTACTGTCCTGAAAGATCCTGCTGCTTCTCCTTCCCCAAATATTGTCCACTTCCTGAGAGTAAGGCTGACTTGCCGCAGGCTTATAAAGTGTTTGGTCACAGTAAGACAACTGTGAGTAATAACACACATTGTATACTGTTTTACAATTGATAAAAGGCTTTGCATCTGTTTTTTCTTTGGAGGCTGAAGAAAAGAATAATGGTATTCACGCAGTTCCCATTTTACAGATGAAAACAAGAGGACTTTTTCTGTGAAGTCAGGAAAGTGGTTACAATGGTACTTTCTGCCTGTCCGAATTATGTATTGCCCCTCCCCTTTCTATTAATAACATTGAAGTGTGATGGGACAACCACTGAAGCTGTCAGTTGAAACCTGCTGGGACTTTTTAGCCATTCTCTTCAACATAAAGAATGGGTGTTTTTGGAGGGGGTGAGAGGAATGGGGAAATGTTGTCAAAGAGTACAATGTTTTAGTTGAGACAGGAAGAATACATTTTGTTGAGATCTACAGCACAGCATGGTGACTGTAGTTTACAATGAAGTATTGTGTATTTCAAAATTGCTAAGACAATAAATTTCAAATGTTCTCACCACAAAAAAGATAGGTTTTGAGGTGATGAATCTATTAATTCTCTGGATTTAATTATTCCACAATGTATACATATATCATAACATCACATTATACCTCCGTAAATACATACAATTTTAATTTGTCAATTAACATTTTTTTAAAAGAATAGTGTGGCCAGTTGGGGAGGTAGTTTTTTTTTTTTTTTTTCCTCTAGTCTCTACTCAGTCTCCAAGATCCCATTCCCCATAAAATTCCTGTCACCCAGGTGGAGTGCAGTGGCACAATCATGGCTCACTGCACCCTCTCCCTCTTGGGCTCAAGCGATCCTCCCGCCTACAGGTACATGCCACCACGCCCAGCTAATTTTTGTAGCTTTTGTAGACATGGGGTTTCACCATGTTGCCTAGGCTGGTCTCGAACTCCTCAGCTCAATCAATCTGCCCACTTTAGCCTCCCACAGTGCTGGGATTACAGGTGGGAGCCACCAAGCCCAACCCATAAAGTTCCTAACTTTTTATCTCCCTGGGAGTGCACAGCCTACACACACCAGTTTCTCTTTAGAACATACTTAAGAGTCTTGGCTTAGCATCCAACAGACAGAACTTTAACACTTCTACGGATCTGTGCACCTGTCTATGGTGTGGGGTTTTTAAGATCTCTTTCTAATGACACTTTATTTTGCAAAGCAGGACAGTTTCATTCCCAGAAGAGCAGGTATGGTAAATCCTTTGTTCCAGTAATGAAGACAATGATCCAAACCCTAAGCCTCAGAGAAGCCCAGAAACCCTCCAGGCCTCCATCTCTCTGCTCCTAGCACCTGCCTCTCTCTTGACATCAACATCATTCTCCCCTCTCACAGCCCAGCTCCTTCCACAGACCCAGGGATTAGGCACCAGCACCTCAGACTAGATTTTAGAGAATTACCATTCAAGAGGCAATCCTCTTTCCTTGGTTCCAATTTCAAGGTTCTCAAAGACTGGAACAGGGCTAGTTTGAGGCAATGTGCCCCATCGCATAGCCAGAAAGAACCTTACAGTGAAAAGGAAAACAATTCTTCCAAAGTAAGGGGGTGCTGATCCCCAGAGGGAGGACAGATGGGCAAACAAACAGTAACCGGGCCACCACATGCTTCACACTCACTGATCAAGGACTTCTAAAACCACTTTTCTTTTCTCTGAATTTATATAGGATTTTGTATCACTCATAAAGGAATGTCTTATAGGCTGATAACACCTTTCTATTCATGCTTACACTTAACATTTAGGCTAGGATAATTTCCTAACCTCAGTGTCCTCACTATAAGATGGGAATTATTATAATCCCTACCTCATAAATTGTTGGGAGGATTAAAATACTTAGTAAAGTGCCTGACTAATAGAAAGGCATTCAATAAATGTTAGCTATTCATGGTGTCATCATCATTATATTTACCATTATTACTAATCTCCTGTATTGCAAGAATTACAGTTTATATTTTTGTAGACCATCACTGTAGCTAAAGGGTCTTTGGGCCATAGGTGATATTCCATAAAGGTTGGTTAAATTGATCTGTGGTTTTTGACTATGGAAACTCAGAACTCCCTCAAAATGTACAAAACAGATTTACCTGCTAAATAAATCTCTTCAAAGCTGACCCCAGGTTTGATTGAATTAATTCCAATGAATTTGTCACAATGATGGAGAAAGGAAACTTAGAGGGCCCCACAGTTGTTTGCTGGTAAAATGAGAAGTTTGGATTAGATCAATGTTTCCCAAAATATTTTCCTCAGAATGTTAGTGCCCCTCGAATCCTGCACAAAGCAAGAGTTTCATGACCAAGTAGCTTTTAAAACTCCTGTACACTCTACTCCCATTCTTCACAATGCACACTTTCATATTAAAAGTTCTGAGAGGTCCTCAACAGAAGACATCACTTAACTTTTTTTTTTTTTTTTTTTTAAGACAGATTCTCACTCTGTCACCCAGGCTGGAGTACAGTGGCCACCACTCCTGGCCTAAACATTTTTTAACCTGGTGCTTCCCAATCTAAACTCACAGGGACCAGTTTTCTTAATGAAAGAGAATCAGACTAGCTTGTAACCATAGCTGGTGACACTCCCCTGCCCCATTCCTTGTATGTCCTCAGTGGACTAGGTCAGGAATAAATAAATTTTCCTGATTCTCAAGGGCTGGTCACTCCTTTGCACTGAGCTCAAAGCTTCTCTGTAGCATGGGTCACAATGAATGGTAGCCCTGATAGCCTAGAGGAGCTTTTCAGCCTTCTCTGAGCCTCTAAAGACTGAGGATCCTTGGCATGAAATGGAGCAACTGATATACCCTTGCTTCCCCTGGGGACTCTCTTGCTCTCAAAAAGGCATCAGCCATCATCTCCATCTAGAGAATATACTAGCTGACTCAGCTTGACCAGCCTGTACCAAAATGAGAATCTGGGTAAAATAAGCATTGAAACACTTCATTCCTTGTAGATTCACAAAACATATTAGCATATTAAAGACTATGAAGTTCTGCAGGAAAAAAAAACCTATTTAACTTTAATCCAACATTGCCAAGTTTTATTTGACCATGGAAGATTTTTCCAAAACACTTACAAACAGATCAAGGACATTAATCTTTCATGAAACACTAGATCCCCAGGGTCCTCTCCAGCTACATCATTCTGTGATTTTCTTTTTTATTTATGATGCATTAAAAGATTAATCTCTATCAGACTTCCATTTAGAAATTCACCAGAATGTGCAAAGGCAGCAGGTAAAATTGCTGAAGGGTATTATAAAAATACCCTCCAGTGATTTTTGAAACTTAAACTGAAATATTTATATAACTATATATTTCAGTTTGTATATTATATATATATGTATATACACACATATATATGTGTGTATATATATTGGTGTATGTATATCTATATCTATGTATATATGGCATTATATCCATTTTACAGATGCAGAAACTGAGCTTTAGAGGGGGTGAGCAATTGGTCCAAAGCCACACAGCACACAGGTAGTCATTGATAAAGGTAAAAACAAGAGTTGAAGCCTGAGGTGTAAGGACACAGAGACAAGTACACAAATGTTTACAAGTTACACATATGACACGTGCCTTTAACATGAATTTCTTGAACATTCATTTAGAGGCCTTACAATGAAGACATCAGAGTGGCAGCAAGTTCTGTTGGAATCAGGGGAGCGTGTTCTTCTATAATCCCCTGGCTAACAGGAAAGCACACTGATTTGGCCCATGGTAGTTATACACTCCCATTGAGTCAGGGGCCACTTCTATGCACACAGGAGGTGCTAAAAATATGCTGTTGACTCATTGCCTCTAAGAGCAGAAGAAATGCCAAAAGTATAGGACAAGAGGCAGAAAAGCACACGGAAAAATGTCGTAGGGCAGTCCTCTGAGGAAGTGTTAGATCCCTTTGAAATCTGTCCAAACACTTTCTTGTGCTGGGGAAAGTCAATTACATATTTCAAGCAACCCCACATGTCATACGAGTATCTTGTACGTGTTTGTGTACTCGTGTCTGTGAACTTACATCTCAGACTTCAACTTCTCGCTCCCCACCCTTATCAATGACTGCCTGCATGGCCTTGGGCAAGTTGCTTTCCCTCTTCAAAGCTCAGTTTCTGCATCTATAAAATGGACATAATGCTACCTACCTCATGGGGTTAGTGATCACATTTAAGGAGCTAATATGTGGAAATTGCTTACACAGTACCTATCACATAATAAGGGTTTAATAAGTGTTTGATGTAATTGTTTTGATTATTACTACTACTACTAAAATAATAATTACTACAATAATAATGATTCTTATTCTCTATATTAGTATTATCTTTGAAAATGGGCATGGATTATGTCTATGTAACACTTTTGGCACAATATCTAGCATTATATCACACACAAATTAGAGAATTCATGTTATTAAGGATGAAAAAATATTTTTACTGACCCTTCAATTCTTCGTAAGTAACTGCAAAAGAAGCCATTATCCCAACACATGAAATAAAAGAAAAAAAAATTCAGTTCCTCTGGAGTTTGTTTTTGGAGGTAGCCACAGGATACCTAATTTTTTTTTCTTTTCAGAGAGACCGAGGGGCTCACTAGGTTGACCAGGCTGGTCTTGAACTCCTGGTCTCAAGCCATCCTCCCACCTCAGCCTCCCAAAGTGCTGGGATTACATGCATGAGCCACCACATCCAGCCTACCTAAAATATTGAATGCTGTTAATAAATCTCCTGAGGCCAGCATAAGAAGATGATGGGCAAAACTAATGCAGGTATGTTTTTCTGGCTTTTTCATGTATTGGGCCCAACTTTGAAAAGCACTTACTATTAATGGCTAACTTGCAAAATTTGTGATTTATTAAAAGCAGATTTTAATAGTTTTACCTAAAAATAATAGGCCTCTGATCTGCCAAAGATGAAGATTTAATTTCTAGGTGTTCCCCACAATACCTAGAAACATCAGTGGAATCGAGTATTAAACACTTTAGAACTATTCTCATCAAAGTTCTTTAATATATAATACAGCAAAAGAAAAGTTTCTTTTCTAAAGGCTTCTCTATACTTTTTTTAATAGTTGAATTTCATTTCTGAAGGCTCCTAAAAAGAATAGAATTTAGATCTTTATTAAAGAGGAAATATATTTTCCATGTTTAATTTAAATGACATTCCATCAGTCATTTGCAATCTTAGCCTACACGGAATTTCTTTTTTTGGTAGTTTTTATGTTTGGGCTTTAGGAGGGGATTCCCAATAATCTCTATATAAATATTTCTAATCTCTATATAAATATTTTAACATTTCAATGTAAATTAGTTTTTTAAAGCTATTTTATCCATAAAAATAATAAATTTGCATGGCTGAGGGTGAAATAATATGTTACCAGGACCCCTCAGTTTTGGGGGTTGTGAGTAGATCCCATCTTCATGTTCCTCCAGCCCAGCCCAAGCCTGGCTCAGGGCCTCCTCCCCCATTTGCCAGGAACCACCATCCCCAGGGATTCTATGTGCCCTGCCTGACCAGTGTTCTCCATCAGAGTTTACCAATCTTTTGTTCATTCCCTCAGAGCACAGCTAAGCAAGAGTACACTAATTTAAAAATTAACTCAAGCAAATAGAGGAACAATATCCCCAAAACATTGCATTTTAACATAGGGTTTCCTGGACACACTGTTTCAACCCAAGAGTTGGGCTAATAGTAGGAGTTCCATCTGCTAAAATACGGCTGTCAGCTTCAGAGGGAAATTCATGAACGTCTTCGTAGTTTGTTTTTACGTTTCACTTGGCACTGTTTCTAAAATTTCCTCTGAAGCCAAAAAATAAGTTATTTCCCAGCACACTGGGCACTTTTCATTTATCATTGGATTGATTTTTGTAACTTGCAGTAGGAGCTGAAATCGACCAGGGGGTTCTTATCCAACAGACAGCAGCAAAACTCTTTGTGTATCTGCGTTCCTTTCAACAAGCGTGACTTCCTCAATGGCATCATTCGTGAGCGTAACACAGAGCTCAGCAATAACGTTTCTTCACTAACCCTACCAGGTATCCAACATAGGATGTTACTTCCTTTCACTGTTTTCCGACTCCTGGCAGATATTAATCATTGGGATTTGGGAACAAGGAAATAGAATTTCTGAGAATGCTTGGGAATTCCCAAATTCATATGATTTTCATAACACTTCACTTACAAGTTTTTGAAAAATAATAAATGACTATAATAACAAGCAAATAGTCGTTTTTTTCTGTAACAGGATTATATGAAAAGTTTTAGTAGTCTTCTGTTTTAAAGAGATATGATAACAAATGATGATTTATTATTATTAGGAGCCAACATATTGTAACAAGATTATAAAATCCAATAGCATTAATAGAGAAAACATTAAAAAGAAATGAATGTTATCACAAAATAAATGCTAAAGAAAAGTCCTTTACAGATTGAAAGGTAACACCACAAATACTTAATGCTTTAATCGTTGTTTACATGACATTGTTATACAAGGCATCAATCATCCCCTCCAATACCATTTAAATAACATAACATTCTGATCTCCTGGCAAGATGAATAGCACTAGAAAGAAGCAACTGTCAAAATTGCCGATTTAAGGGTATATTTTGTTTCTAAAACTTGGCATTTCTTAGAAAACCTCTCATAGGATTTGTAAAACATATACTATGCCTAGGAACACATTAATATTTATTTGCAGAAATGGTTCACTGTTAGCAGTGGACAAGGCCATGAACACACACTTGTAACACAGCAACAGATACAAGAAAGTCTGACTGAGGCTCCTTTACTGCTCCTGTCCTGTTCACCTTAACTTTCATCTCCACATGTCAGTGCTTCCTCATCTTGCTTGACTTGAAGTCAGTGCATTTCTTCAAGCCAGTAAGTTCTCTATACTGACTATTAAGCTGTAATTTTCACAGGAAAATTAGAATGTTCCTTCCCATTTTCCTAATTTCTCAACTGATTTTTCTCAGAATTCAGAATCCATAAATATTGAAATGCCAGGAGAGAATTTCCAAATGGAAATGCTGTTCCCTTCGTCCATTTTCAGAAGAAACCGTAGGATAGTGTTATCCTTCTCTTCTCCAATTTTTTTTTCCTGCAAACTTATGGTTATCACCTCTTTAAGTGAGTAGCTCACAATTTTGCCTCCCCTGCAAATGGTCCCAAAACAGTGAAGTGGGTCCTCTTTAGCTGTGTCTTTAGTACATAATCCTGCATTTCTGACCATATGCAGGGAGTGTGACCCAGGGAAGGATCCCTGACTCAATGGGATTTCTCTTGCTGTCTGTAGAATTTGAACACCGGAACCCAGACGTACAGAGGCTGGGAGCCATCGTGGTGTGCTATATTGATGACGGCAGCAGTGGGTGGTGTGGGGGCAGTTAATTGACAGCTACCTGTTGCTGACATCCCAGGAACTGCCTGAACCTCCTCTTTCCCAGTCATAAGATATCTAAGATTCTGCAGTATTCTTCATTAAATCCTAGCATGGTTTAAGCTAGCCAGAATTAGGTTCTGTTGCTTTCAATCAACAGAACCTTAGCTAATACATTGTTATTTCCTGGTCTTTGTTCCTTTAATTTTCCAGGAAAAGAAGGGAAAATGGCTTACTGGTTTTAAAAAGAGACAAGGGACAACATACCATTTATGCAAAATTTAGAAGCACTCAAAGGAAACTCTGGAAAGTTCCTGAGACATATATATGTAGGATCAGCATAAAACTTGAACAGTGTATCTAGATCATGGTTGCCATGGTTGCCTTGAGACAATGAACATCTGTATCAAGATCATATTTTCTTGGTGGGACAGAGAGAAGCACAAGGCGGGACTCACATTTACAGTAATACTTGTTTTCCAGGAACCATACAACCCAGTTTGTCCAGAGCTGTTCATCTTAAGTTTGTTATCCCACCATAATTATAAATAGAACCTCCTTTTTCTCTCAAGAATATCCCACTTTGGATGATAATTTCTGTGACTACCCATTAAGAATATTTAATAACTATAGAAAACTGCTTCTCTATATTTTTTGTATGTTTGAAACATTTTATAACAGAAATATCTTTAAAGTTATCACCTACACAGAATATAGCTGCCAAATGCTCCTACTCTGCTATTCTAACCATGAATCCCTCTGGGGCCCCTTCCTCCTACGGCGCTTGTAAGGATGAAATGAAATAAGCTCTATGAAGTGCCCAACAGTGACCAACACTGAATAAAATACAGCCACCATAGGAGGCCTTCCCTTATGTTCACCAAACTCCTGATAAGTTATTCGGTGATGTTTTAATCTTAATATTTTATGTAGATTATACATTCATCTGATTCAAAATGCAAAAGGTACAAAAGCGTATACAGTTAAAAGTTTCCCAACCCACTACCATTTATCTCCCTGGAGGCAACTGTTTCCAGATTTTTGAATATCCTTAAAGAATATCATATGTATGGAAAAGAAAGATTATATATTTATACGCATCTGTGTATGCATTTTCCTATGAGAGGCTCACAAAGTCTCCTTGAAGAGATATCATTATTACAAATACCCCTCAATTTACAATGGGGTTATATTCCAATAAACTTAGGAAAATATTGTAAGCTGAAAATGCATTTAATACCCTTAACCTACTAAACATCATAGCTTAGCTCGGCCTACCTTAAACACTCACATTAACCTACAGTTAGGCAAAATCATCTAACAGAAAGCCCATTTTATAATAAAGTGGGCTTTGAATATCTCATGGAATATAATGAATACTGTACTGAAAGTGGAAAACAGAATGGTTGTATGAGTACTCAAAGTACAGCTTCTGCTGAATGTGTATTGCTTTCAAACTATCTTAAAGTTGAAAAATCATAAGTCAAAATATTCTAAGTCAGGGATTGTTTGTACTTCTAATTTACATGATGAAATTGAGCCTTGAAAAGATTAAGTGACTCGCCCAAGGTCACACTGGCAGTTAAATAGTGAAACTTGGATCCAAATTGTTCAGTCACTACATGTATTGTCTTGAAATTTGAAAAAGAGGAAGAGGAATTAAACTACTAAATTGAAGGACTATTTTAGGCATAGAAGAAGCAGATGCCTTCATGTCCAAGTGATTGTGAAAAGCCCACTTGCCCCAAAATATGTCTCCTGGTCATATGAAATTCCACCATTTCAGATTTTTACCTGGGGATTTAGAGTAATCTGCTGTTTTCCTAGAGCTCCCCTAAAATAGAAATAGAAAATTTTGGAAGGCTAAATATATGCTAACATTGGAAAACTCATTTTCTCCCCTTCGTAAGGCAAGGTACTGAAGGAGGGGGCCCTACGGGCTGTGCAGGGACATCCTGGAGGCATGGGGAGAAGAAACTGAAAGGCAAGTTTGTATGGAACAAAGAATACCGATCTCAGGATTCTCCCTTGAACCTGCCCTAACTTTGTTCAAATAGACTCAGCCACTGACCTGCTGTCAAAAGACCACAGCCAATCTGACTTGTTTTCAATATAATGATGAATATTGATTTGGTCCCTTCATCCAACATTCTCAGCTGGATCTTTTTTGACCAAGGATATACATTACTAGGTGAGTACAGGCAGTTAATTCTTCCACACGGGACTTCGGAGTTTCTGAGTTAACCAGAATCACCCACCTTAACATCTGCCAGTTTATACCCCAAGTCCTGACCAGTGCCCCCTACCTGCTATGCCTCATGTTTTCAATAGAGCATAAAATCAGAAATGAAAGATGAAACATCATAGCCAATATCACAGAAATACAAAGGATCCTAAGAAAGTGCTAGGTATAATTACACACTAACTAATTGGATCATCTAGAAGAAATGGATAAATTCCCAGACACATAAAACCTACCAAGATTGACTCATGAAGAAATTTAAAAATCTGAACAGACTAATAGCAAGCAAGGAGGTTGAATCCGTAAGAAAATGTCTCCTATCAATGAAAAACCCAAAACCAGATGGCTTCCCAGATTAATTCTACCACATATTTTAAGAAGAACTAATACCAGTCCTTCTCAAACTCTTCCAAAAAGCTGAAGTGGAGGGAATACTTCCAAACTCATCTTACAGGGCCAGCATTACCCTGATTCCAAAGCCAGACAAGAACACTACAAGAAAGGAAAATGACAGGCCAATATCCTTGATCTACATAGATGCAAAAATCCTCAACAAAATCCTAGCAAACCAAATTCAATAGCACATTGAAAGAATCATTCACCATGATCATGTCATGGTTCAACATAAGCAAATCAATACATATAATATACCATATTAGAAAAATAAAGGATAGAAACTATATGGCCATCACAATAGATATAGAAAAAGTTTTTGACAAAATTCGAAACCCTTTCATGGTGAAAAAAAAAACACCCAACAGATCACGTATTGAGGGACTGTATCCCAACAAAATAAAGGCCATATATGACAAACCCATAGCTAACACCATGATCAATGGTGAAAAGTTGAAACTTTTCCTCTACCATCAGGAACAAGACAAGGATGCCCACAGACACCACTTCTCAGGGTAATTAGGCAAAAGAAAGAAATAAAAGGCATCCTAATAGGAAAGGAAGAAGTGAAACTGTCTCTACTGACGGCATGATCTTGTTATATATAGAAAACCCTACAAACTTCACTAAAAAAAGGTTAGAACTCAACACAAAGAAGGGAACAGTAGACACTGGGGGACTCCAAAGGTGGGAGGGAAGGATGGTGGGAGCAAGGGTTGAAAAACTACCTATCGATTACTATGCTCACTGCTTGGGTGGTGGGATCATTAGAAGCCCAAACCTCAGCACCATGCAATATACCTGTTTAAGAAACCTGTACATCTACCCTCCTGACTCTAAAATGAAACATACAATATTTAAAAAACAAAAACAAATAAATAAAATTTGAAAACTGTTAGAACTGAACTGATAGGTGAAATCAGTAAAGTTGTAGGATACAAAATCAACAGATAGAGCCTTGAACACAGCAACATCCAGCTGTCTGACACGAAAGTCTCAGGGGCAAGAAAACCTCTATATGAACTCAGAAACAATGAGCTAAGTTGTGTTTATGTCTGAAAGGATGTTAAGAACTTCATTCATGTTACATCAGAGCCAACAGAAAGAACCAACAGGAAACCTGTACCCAACAAACAGAAATGACAAGATGAAGGGAAAGCAGAGGTAAGGGCTTACCTTAGAAAGGGCAAGTGATTAGCTCAATATGCAATACAATGTTTGCTCCTGAGCCAAAAATTTGTACAATAATTTGGACATTACTTGCACAACCAGAAAAATCAGCCACTCATTAGGAAAATGTGTTTCTGTAGAAGTCTTAGGACTCAGCTATCTATAATAACATGAAAAGACAATATTTTCATCCAAAATGAGTATTTTTGTTTGTCTTGGCTTGTTATTCTAACGTCAACAGCCTCTAAATAAACTGTTGAAGTACATGATATAACCACCTCTTTCTCCATCTTTCCCATTGCTCCCATAGGGTTTCAGTTGTGCAATTTCACCATTAGCAAAGCTTTTTGCTGAAATCTGGCTTTTCAAAGGGAGAGTATCCAGAAACAGAAGATGCTGATCTGGGAGGCTCTTCCTAATAGAACTGCTGCTTCAGTTTAACTTGAAAAAGCCCACACCCAGTTCCTAATGACAAACATCTGAACACCGGGTCTTCCCCTGAGCAAGACCATGCTATGCCTCCTGCTCGCTCTGTTCTATAAGCAACCCACAGATTGCTCCCTGTGAAGAGGAGCCTGCAAGGGGAGCAGCATTCCACCAGACCCTGATTTAGCAAGATATTTCCGTATCATTCCCCCAACCAGCTGGAAGTCCTCCACTGCTCTTGTGTAAAAATCTAACTCATCTCGCTGAATTTCCTGATTTAAAAGTCTAATTCATTTCACCAAAAGTGTGACAGAAGGAAACCAAGTACACCATCTCTCTCTTACCAAACCAAAGCTATTGCATGTGCATTCTGGGGGGAAAACATGGTCCAAATATGTTATGGAGGGGGTGCCAGCCCAGTGTCATCCTCTTACTATTGCCATAGGATCTTGGCTGATGGCATCAGAGGAAGAACAAGTTTATCGATTACTTTCAACCATTAAGCTCACTCCTCCATGAAAAATATGTCACAAGCCCAATGTCTCTTATTAAAATAAGCACTGCAAAATATAAAGGAGTCACAGTTTTAAAATGGGACACACGTTCTCTAAGCGGTGAACCACGTTAGAGGTGCACTGTTTACAATGTATAAAGTCCCCTGGAGCCAGGGTTAGGAAGCGCATCTGTTCTTTGATGTTCTGGGATGAAGGAGAAAGGAAAATGTGCTGCCAGAAGTGAGTGGGAAGGAGCCCATGAGATAAAGGAAGTAAATCCATTTGCTGATTGCAATAATAATGGTAATACACGAAGCTATACATACATACATACATACATACATACATACATGCAAACTTTCACATTTTTTAAAAAAAAGAACTTAAGGCTTCCACTCATGTAATCAGCCCTTATGAACTCTCCTGATTAGCTGCAAGGAAAATCTTCCTTTCTCCTCTTTCTTGCACCATCCTGGGCTCCCTTTTGACTTTTTTTTTTTTTAACTTATAAACGAACAGCTCATATTCTGAAGTTTGTAGTCCCCTCCCGCCCCCTCTCTCTCTGTACGGCTCATTTACATTGGCAGCTGTCGTGCTGCTGGGCATCCTCAAACCCACAAGTTTCCCTTTAATGTTTGAGGAGACAAACATGATCATGCACTAGGCATCACTGTGCCACTCAAAATGCTTTTTTGTTTTTTTTATTGCATCTGAGAGAAATCTCAAGGTTGCAAACCTGGAGTCAGAATTGTCTCCATGTGTCTCAGTGGGAAGAGTATCGTGTGAAGGAACAAGTTGATTCTACTAATCAAAAGGAATTTTTTTTGATATCAGGTCATCCTCCGAATGAATTTATATTACCGAGTGGAGGGTCACATGAAGAAAATGGTCAAACAGCACCACCTAGAGCAAGAGCTGAGAAGTGCAGCGGAGCCGGGCTGTGTCAGGAAAGAAAAGCAAGCTGGGGCCTGGCTCAGCGCTCTCCCCTCTGCTCCTGTCTGCATGGAAAGATTAGGATGACAGTGGCAGGAAGCCTGTGCACCTAGTATGCATCACTTGAAGGGAACACACAGATTCCAGTAAACAGTTGGAAGGAAATGTTAATACCAGGCTCTGCTAAACAATATCAAATGAGTCCTAGATGAGGCAAGCGACTTTCATCAAAGTTTCCTGATACCTGAAAAGACAGCCCAGGGGATCCTGCGCTACATGTGGTGTATGTAAATTAAGCGGGTTTTTTTCCCCTTTGTAATCAAGGCTCATACACAAACAAAATCACACTTTAGAAATGGCCTATTTCAACTTGTAACTAGCTTGCTTTCAGGGGCTCCAGGTCAAAATGAAATAGAGCACAAAGACGCTTTCTCCTTAGGGATCATACACAAATTCACTCTGTCCGTTTCTTTCCCACATGGAGCAACAAAGCCGTCAGACCTCTCCATCCACCCATCGGGTCCTTCCTGATTAAAGTGAGATAAATCACAGCCCTCTCTCTCCAGATGGCAGGCGACAAGAGGGGGATGCTTGCCTCAAGAAGTCCTCCCCATCCCTCTGCATTCATGCAAGCCCGAGCGGAGAGATGCAAGAAATTACGGATGCATTTTAATTCCCCAGACCCTGCAATTAAAAATGGAAATTTTTTGGCCACGCCGGTTGGCTCACGCCTGTAATCCCAGCACTTTCAGAGGCCGAGGTCGGCAGATCACCTGGGGTCAGGAGTTCGAGACCAGCCTGGCCAACATGGTGAAACCCTGTCTCTACTAAAAATACAAAAATTAGCTAGGAATGGTGGTGGGCGCCTGTAGTCCCAGCTACTCGGGAGGATGAGGCAGGAGAATCACTTGAACCCGGGAGGCAAAGTTTGCAGTGAGCCAAGATCGCACCACTGCACTCCACTCTGGGTGACAAAGCAAGACTTCATCTCAAAAAATGTTTTTAAAAAATGGAAGTGTTGTTCTTTCATTTGTAAATGTGTTTTGGTAAAAGAGGGGCAGTTTAAGCAACCCTTTCTATTGTCTACATTGTTAAAATTCATCCGACATGGACTCTTGACTCTGTTTTGCCTGGGCAGACCCAATTCAAGCATTTACAACAGCTATAACCTCCTCAAATCAAAAAGAGGAATCAGCATTATTGCTAAGTTCAAATAAGGTCTTGTTTTATTTCATTTTTATTTTTGAATGCAGCCATTCCTCCATGTGCTGTCGTCAGGTAAGATTGTCAGTCCTGATTAGGTAAAGGTATTATTACAAAATGCAATTCTTAAAAATTCAGTGTCTAACTACACTTTTAATAAGCCTTTCCCCCTCCCCTATGTATTCTCCCTTAGACACCCCTTCTCAAATTTAAAATCACAGAAACTAAAATATGATGCCTAAAGAGAGCCTAGCGACTGCCCAGTCCTCTAATTTGATGAGTGGGAGTACTGAAGCCCAGAGGAGGTCAAGTAATTTGTTCCCAATGTCTTAGATAAGAAGAAAATGACCAGCTGGGAAATCCCACTCATGTCAAGGCAGAGGCACAGGACCACAGACTGTGGTTGAATTGTGCCACACTCCTACATCCTTCTTTAGGAATCACAGAACATTCCTGTGTTGAGTCGGAGTCACTGACTTCCTTTTCAGGCTGATTGAGTTCTGTCCTTACGGGCTGCGACAAGAAGTTTTGGTATTATGCTACACCAAGACCATTTATCTAGTTCAAGAAATGCACAGTCCTTAGAGCCCAGCAACTTTCCCCATGTCCAGTAAATGTAGCTTCTCCATTAGAAGCTGTCAGAATGGAGCCTTCTGGCTCATCTTGATTTTGATTTGTGCAAGAATGAATGGTTGTGCTAAGACAGCTTTCCTAGCTGATAGAGAGCGAAACTTTTTTCTCATAATCTATAAAAAAATTAAATTAGAACTTTTTTCTCATAATCTGTGAAAAAATATTAAATTAAATCTGGCTCGTCTTGATTTTGATTTGTGCAAGAATGAATGGTTGTGCTAAGACAGCTTTCCTAGCTGATAGTGAGCAAAACTTTTTTCTCATAATCTATAAAAAATATTAAATTAGAAGCATAGAGTTTATTTCGTGACTTTTATCTTCCTGCAATTTTCTTGTGGGCATAAATGATTTGTTTTTATCCTGCCAGCCCCCCAATCCCTTTTCCAACAGACTAAAAGAGTATCTAGTGCAAAGTGGAGACTCAAATATTTTTTAATAAACAGTGATCCCAGCCACCCAGTGCATGTTGCCAAATGCCAACCCCATAAATAATCAAACACATCATCTCATTCAGCCAATCAAAATCAAGTGCTACCTATTTTTTTAAGTTTTCATAGCCCTTGGGCATCTGCTTTCTCAGCATTTCCCAAACTTGAGTCATTCTCATCCTGCCTTCCTAATTTTGATCTGTCAATTACCTCTACTATTATTTATTTCATATATTTTTAAATAGACCCACTTTTGAAACTTAAATACACGCCTTTTAAAAGGAAGTTTTCTTACTACTATACATCAAAAGCCATTATTACTTGTTCTAAGTACTCATAACAAGATGGTCACAACTATTAAAATTTACTAATGTGCATCCACATACTCTCTAAATTCATGGAGCATCTGCACACACTTTAAGAAACAATTCTGCATTACTCACTCAATTTTCTTGACATCCTTCTGAGGCAGGACAAACCTTGGGCCCAAAGAATTGAGGTAGGAGTCCAAGCAAGTTGCCAGCCACATAAAGGCAAACCTTGGCTCGGAAGTCAGGACACCAGCCCCTAGGTTATGGTTCATGCTCTTTCCTCTGCTCTCCAGAACCTCCTATCTCCAAGTGTAGTTAGCAGCCCAGATGCAGCAGCATCCTCTAGAGACTTGTTAAAAATACAGAAGCTCAGGCTCCACCCCAGGCCTATGCAGACTGAATCTGCATTTTAACAAGGTCCAGGTAATTCACGGGCACATTAAGTTTGAAAAGGCCTGGTCTAGATCAGCGGTTCTCTAACTTAGCAGCACATTAGAACCATCTGTAGAGACTTTAAAAATACCAGTGCCTGGGCTTCACCTCCCAGAGAATCTGACTTAAGTGTCTGGGGTTTGCCCTGAGTCTAGGTATTTTTAAAAACTCCTCAGCTTATACAAAGTTGGCAGGGCTGGGCACAGTGGCTCATGCCTATAATCCCAGCAGTTCGTGAGGCCAAAGTGGGCAGATTGCTTGAGTCCAGGAATTTGAGATTAGCCTGGGCTAAAACCCCATCCCTACAAAAAAAAAAAAATACAAAAAGTAGTTGGGCATGGTGGTGGCACATACCTGTAGTCCCGGCTACTCAGGAGGCTGAGTCCTCACTTCAACCCAGGAGGTCACGGTCTGGTCAACAGAGCAAGACCCTATATCAAAACAAACAAACAAGCAAACAAAAAATGCTAGCAGCTTACCAGCTAGGGAGGCCTGTAGAGCCAAGTTTTCCAAATGGGGCTACAATAGTTTTTCCAGAACTTTAGCTGCATCAAAACCACCTGGATGGCTTGTTCAGCTACAGACGGTCTGGCCATGCCCCTAGAGTTTCCAGCTGAGGGTCTGGAATGAGGCCCGATGATTTGCATTTCTAACAATCTCCAGGTGATGCTGATGCTGTGGGTCCAGGGACCACATTTTGAGAATCTATGCTAAATGAATCGGAGAAGACCAAAGCTCAAACTTATTCCAAGAACTTTTCAAGGCCCACCTGCAAGTTGTAGTGGAAGTAAGCATCTAAGGGTGCAAAAAAGTTTCACTGTAGACTAAGGCCTTTTACCTGAGCTCTCAAATGTTCACATTTCTCTTATCAACCTAAATAACAAACAGAGAGAGGCTCTCCACAAGAAAAAGATATTCGTTTGGAAACAGAGCCTTGCAATAGAAACAGGCAAGCCAGAGTAAACTATATGCATATTCACGGAGGTAAAGGAAGACAAAAGAAAAAATGAGGAAGATTATATGATCATTTGGAAATGATTATCCTTGGCTACAAAGATCAATAACAAAGGTGATGCCAGGCACAGGTTGGACAGGCAGTTGTTGGGCAAATATCCTTCAAAAGCATTGTTGTGTGCAAAGTTGCAATGGGCTTTGTGCAAGATTGTGTTTTTTGCAGTCTTCTGTGATAAGTTTTTGTTATCAGGCATACAAGCCCAAGAATCCTTTTTTGCATGGCCTTCCCTGGCTCTATTTGTCAGGGTTTTGGTTAGGGGAGGGGTATTTTTAACACACTCAATGTAAAAACTGCCATAAGGTAGGTACCCCAATTGCTTGTTTCGTCTTCATAAAATAACTTTTCCACCCGAACAAAGTCTACACATAAATTGTAAAAATACCCTGGCATGCAGTCCCTGGAAAAGTCTGGAGTCATTCTCGGGGTTCCCACCCAGGTGGGCAAGCGTAGCCACCACAGATAAACACAAAGTAGGGGTCCCCGCTGGGGTTCAGCGGCAGGCAGTGGCCCTGGTTCTGATATTTGGCTGAAAACACAGCTCCTTTTTGTCACCCTCAGGACATTTCAGCTATTTCCTAGATAATAATCTCACTTCACCCTGCACAAAACAGGCACATGATCATGTCACTCTGACCTGGTTTGAGTCCAAGGAGAATTTTGTTTTTAAAATAATTTAGGTTAGTAGTTAAAATATGAACTTTGGGCCAGGAGTGGTGGCCCATGCCTATAATCCCAGCACTTCATGAGGCCAAAGTGGGCAGATTGCTTGAGTCCAGGAGTTTGAGACTAGCCTGGGCTAAAACCCCATCGCTACAAAAAAAAAATTCAAAAAGTAGTTGGGCATGGTGGTGGCACATACCTGTAGTCCCGGCTACTCAGGAGGCTGAGTCCTCGCTTGAACCCAGGAGGTCACGGTCTGGTCAACAGAGCAAGACCCTGTATCAAAACAAAGAAACAAACAAAAAATGCTAGCAGCTTACCAGCTAGGGAGGCCTGTAGAGGCAAGTTTTCCAAATGGGGCTACATTAGTTGTTCCAAAACTTTAGCTGCATCAAAACCACCTGGATGGCTTGTTCAGCTACAGAGGGTCTGGCCATGCCCCTAGAGGTTCCAGCTGAGGGTCTGGAATGAGGCCCGATGATTTGCATTTCTAACAATCTCCAGGTGATGCTGATGCTGTGGGTCCAGGGACCACATTTTGAGAATCTATGCTAAATGAATCGGAGAAGACCAAAGCTCAAACTTATTCCAAGAACTTTTCAAGGCCCACCTGCAAGTTGTAGTGGAAGTAAGCATCTAAGGGTGCAAAAAAGTTTCACTGTAGACTAAGGCCTTTTACCTGAGCTCTCAAATGTTCACATTTCTCTTATCAACCTAAATAACAAACAGAGAGAGGCTCTCCACAAGAAAAAGATATTCGTTTGGAAACAGAGCCTTGCAATAGAAACAGGCAAGCCAGAGTAAACTATATGCATACTCACGGAGGTAAAGGAAGACAAAAGAAAAAATGAGGAAGATTATATGATCATTTGGAAATGACTATCCTTGGCTACAAAGATCAATAACAAAGGTGATGCCAGGTACAGGTTGGACAGGCAGTTGTTGGGCAAATATCCTTCAAAAGCATTGTTGTGTGCAAAGTTGCAATGGGCTTTGTGCAAGATTGTGTTTTTTGCAGTTTTCTGTGATAAGTTTTTGTTATCAGGCATACAAGCCCAAGAATCCTTTATTGCATGGCCTTTCCTGGCTCTATAAGTCAGGGTTTTGGTTAGGGTAGGGGTATTTTTAACACTCTCAATGTAAAAAATGACATAAGGTAGGTACCCCAATGATGTGTTTGGTCTTCATAAAATAACTATTCATAAAATCTCTGTAAACGTGGAAATATCTACACCGCTATCTCTGTAAATGTGTAAACATTTACAACGCTATCTGTATAAACATGGAACTATTTACACCGCCGTCTCTATAAACATGGAAATATCTACACCGCTATCTCTATAAACATGGAAATATCTACACCGCTATCTCTATAAACATGGAAATATCTACACCGCTATCTGTATAAACATGGAAATATCTACACTGCTGTCTCTATAAACATGGAAATATCTACACCTCTATCTGTATAAACATGGAAATATCTACACCACTGTCTCTATAAACATGGAAATATCTACAATGCTATCTCTATAAACACACAAATATCTACATCACTGTCTCTATAAACATGGAAATATCTACACCGCTATCTCTGTGAACATGGAAATATCTACACCGCTGTCTCTAGAAACATGGAAATATCTACACCGCTATCTCTATAAACGTGGAAATATATACACCGCTATCTCTAAAAACATGGAAATATCTACACCGCTATCTCTATAAACGCGAGAACATCTACACCGCTAACTCTATAAACCTGGAAATACCTACACCGCTATAAGTATAAATGTGGAAATATCTACACCGCTATCTGTATAAACATGGAAATATCTACACCGCTATCTCTATAAACATGGAAATACTTACACCGCTATCTGTATAAACATGGAAATATTTACAAAGATATCTCTATAAACATGGAAATATCTACACCGCTATCTCTATAAAGATGGAAATATCTACACCACTACCAGTAAAACATGGAAATATCTACACCGCTATCTCTATAAAGATGGAAATATCTACACCACTATCTGTAAAACATGGAAATATCTACACCGCTGTCTGTATAAACATGGAAATATCTACACCGCTATCTGTACAAACATGGAAATATCTACACCGCTGTCTCTATAAACATGGAAATATCTACACCGCTATCTGTAGAAACATGGAAATAACAACACTGCTATCTGTATAAACAGGGAAATGTCTACAACGCTATCTGTGTAAACATGGAAATATCTACACTGCTATCTTTATAAACAGGGAAATATCTACAACGCTATCTGTGCAAACATGGAAATATCTACACAGCTATCTGTGTAAACTTGGAAATATCTACACAGCTATCTGTGTAAAAATGGAAATATCTACACAGCAATCTGTGCAAAGATGGAAATATCTACACTGCTATCTCTGTAAACATGGAAATATCTACACCGCTATCTGTATAAACATGGAAATATCTATACCGGAGTCTCTATAAACATAGAAATAGCTCCACCGATATCTGTATGAACATGAAAATATCTACACTGCTTTCTGTATAAACATGGACATATCTACACTGCAATCTGTATAAACATGGAAATATCTACAACACTATGTGTGTAAACATGGAAATATCTACACAGCTATCTGTGTAAACCTGGAAATATCTACACAGCTATCTGCGTAAACATGGAAATATCTACACGGCAATCTGTGCAAAGATGGAAATAACTACACCGCTATCTCTGTAAACAAGGAAATATCTACACCGCTACCTGTATAAACATGGAAATATCTGCACCGCTGTCTGTATAAACAAGGAAATATCTACACTGCCATCTGTAGAAACAAGGAAATATCTACACCGCAATCTGTATAAACATGGAAATACCTACACCGCTATCTGTATAAATATGGAAATATCTACACCGCTATCTCTATAAACATGGAAATATCTACACCGCTACCTGTATAAACATGGAAATATCTGCACCGCTGTCTGTATAAACAAGGAAATATCTACACCGCCATTTGTAGAAACATGGAAATATCTACACCGCAATCTGTATAAACATGGAAATACCTACACCGCTATCTGTATAAATATGGAAATATCTACACCGCTATCTCTATAAACATGGAAATACCTACACCGCTTTCTCTATAAACATGGAAATATCTACACTGCAATCTCTATATTCATGGAAATATCTACATCGCCATCTCTATAAACATGAAAATACCTACACCGCGATCTTCAGAAACATGGAGGTATCTACACTGCCATCTGTATAAACTTGGAAATATCTACACCACTATCGGTGTAAACATGGAAATAACTTCACTTCTATCTGTATAAACATGGAAATATCTACACCGCCATCTGTATAAAGATGGAAATATCTACACCGACATCTGTATAAATATGGAAATAACTACACCGCTATCTCTATAGACATGGAAATATCTACACCGCAATCTGTATAAACATGGAAATATCTCCACTCCCATTTGTATAAAGATGGAAATATCTACACCACGAGCTGTATAAACATGGAAATATCTACACCGCTATCTGTATAAACATGGAAGTAGGAACACCGCTATCTGTATAAACATGGAAATATCTACACCGCTATCTCTATAAACATGAAAATACTTACACCACCATCTCTATAAACAGGGAAATATTTACACCGCTATATCTATAAACATAGAAATAACTACACCGCCATCTCTATAAACATGGAAATATCTACACCGCCATCCGCATAAACATGGAAATATCTACACAGACATCTGTATAAACTTGGAAATATCTACACTGATATCTGTAGAAAGATGGAAATATCTACAAAGCGATCTGTATAAACATGGGAATTTCTACACCGCTACCTTTATAAACATGGAAATATCTACACCGCTATCTGTATCAACATGGAAATAACTACACTGCAATCTGTATAAACATGGAACTATCTACACAGCAATCTGTGCAAAGATGGAAATATCTACACCGCAGTCTCTATAAACATGGAAATATCTACAACGCTATCTGTATAAACATGGAAATAACTACACCGCTATCTGTATAAACATGGAAAGTTTTACACCGCTATCTGTATAAACATGGAAATATCTCCACCGCTACCTTTTAAACATGGAAATATCTACACCGGTATCTTTAAAAACATGGAAATACCTACACCGCTATCTCTATAAACAATGAAATATCTACAACGCTATCTGTGTAAACATGGAAATATCTACACAGCTATCTGTGTAAACTTCGAAATATCTACACCGCAATCTGTGTAAGCATGGAAATATCTACAACGCTATCTGTGTAAACATGGAAATATTTACAATGCTATCTGTGTAAACAAGGAAATATCTACACAGCTATCAGTAAAACGTGGAAATATCTACACCACTATCTGTATAACCCTGAAAATATCTACACCGCTATCTGTATCAACATGTAAATAACTACACCGCTATCTGTATAAACAAGGAAATATCTACAATGATATCTCTGTAAACATGGAAATATCGACACAGGTATCTGTGTAAACTTGGAAATATCTACACCGCTATCTGTGTAAAGTTTGCAATGTCTACACCGCAATCTGTGCAAAGATGGAAATAACTTTACCGCTATATCCGTAAACATGGAAATATCTACACTGGTATATGTATAAACATGGAAATATCTACACCGCCATCTGTATACACATGGAAATATCTACACAGCCATCTGTATAAACATGGAAATATCTACACCTCTATCTCTATAAACATGGAAATATCTACACCGCTATCTGTATAAACATGGAAATATCTACATCGCTATCTGTATAAACAGGGAAATATCTCCACCGCTATCTGTGTAAACATGGAAATATCTACACCGCCATCTGTATATACATGGAAATATCTACACCGCTATCTGTATATACATGGAAATATCTACACCGTCATCTGTATAAATATGGAAATACCTACACCACTACGTGTATAAATACGTAAATGTCTACAACGCTACCTCTATAAACATGGAAATAACTACACCACTTGCACTATAAACATGGAAATATCTACACTGCAATCTCTGTAAACATGGAAATATCTCCACCGCCATCTACGTAAACATGAAAATATCTACACTGCCATATTCAGAAACATGGCTATATCTACACCGCCATCTGTATAAACTTGGAAATATCTACACCACTATCTGTATAAAGATGGAAATATTTAAACCGCTATCTCTATAAACATGGAAATATCTACACCGCTATCTCTATAAACATGGAAATATCTACACCGCCATCTGTATTAACATGGAAACATCTACACAGTCATCTGTATAAACCTGGAAATATCTACAGTGTAATCTATATAAACGTGGAAATATCTACAGAGAACTCTGAATAAACATGGAAATATCGGCACAGCCATCTGTATAAACATGGAAATATCTACACCGCTATCTGTATAAACATGGAAATATCTACACCGCTATTTGTATTAACGTGGAAATATCTCCATTGCTATCTGTATAAACATGGACATATCTCCACCGCAATCTGTATAAACATGAAAATATCTACACCGCTATCTCTATTAACATGGAAATATCTACAATGTCATCTGTACTAACATGGAAATAACTACACAGTCATCTGTAGAAACATGGAAATATCTACACCGCTATCTCTATAAACATGGAAATAACTACACGGCTATCTCTATAAACATGGAAATATCTACACCGCTATCTCCATCAACATGGAAATATACACACCGCCATCTCTTTAAACATGGAGGTATCTACAACGCCATCTACATAAACAAGAAAATATCTACACTGCCATCTATATAAACATGGAAATATCTACACCGCCATCTCTAAAAACATGGAAATATCTACACTGCCATTTGTAGAAAGATGGAAATATCTACACCGCCATCTGTATAAACGTGGAAATATCTACACCGCTTTCTGTATAAACACGGAAATATCTACACCGGAATCTGTATAAACATGGAAATATCTACACCGCAATCTGTATAAATATGAAATATCTAAACCGCTATCTCTATAAAAGTGAAAATATCTACACTGCTATCTGTATAAAGATGGAAATATCCTCACTACTATCTCTATGAACATGGATATATCTACACCGCTATCTCTATAAACATGGAAATATCTACACCGCATTCTGTATAAACATGGAAATATCTCCACTCCCATTTGTATAAAGATGGAAATATCTACACCACGAGCTGTATAAACATGGAAATATCTACACCGCTATCTGTATAAACATGGAAGTAGGAACACCGCTATCTGTATAAACATGGAAATATCTACACCACTATCTCTATAAACATGAAAATACTTACACCACCATCTCTATAAACAGGGAAATATTTACACCGCTATCTCTATAAACATAGAAATAACTACACCGCCATATCTATAAACATGGAAATATCTACACCGCCATCCGCATAAACATGGAAATATCTACACCGCAATCTGTATAAACATGGAAATACCTACACCGCTATCTGTATAAATATGGAAATATCTACACCGCTATCTCTATAAACATGGAAATATCTACACCGCTACCTGTATAAACATGGAAATATCTGCACCGCTGTCTGTATAAACAAGGAAATATCTACACCGCCATTTGTAGAAACATGGAAATATCTACACCGCAATCTGTATAAACATGGAAATACCTACTCCGCTATCTGTATAAATATGGAAATATGTACACCGCTATCTCTATAAACATGGAAATACCTACACCGCTTTCTCTATAAACATGGAAATATCTACACTGCAATCTCTATATTCATGGAAATATCTACATCGCCATCTCTATAAACATGAAAATACCTACACCGCGATCTTCAGAAACATGGAGGTATCTACACTGCCATCTGTATAAACTTGGAAATATCTACACCACTATCGGTGTAAACATGGAAATAACTTCACTTCTATCTGTATAAACATGGAAATATCTACACCGCCATCTGTATAAAGATGGAAATATCTACACCGACATCTGTATAAATATGGAAATACCTACACCGCTATCTCTATAGACATGGAAATATCTACACCGCAATCTGTATAAACATGGAAATATCTCCACTCCCATTTGTATAAAGATGGAAATATCTACACCACGAGCTGTATAAACATGGAAATATCTACACCGCTATCTGTATAAACATGGAAGTAGGAACACCGCTATCTGTATAAACATGGAAATATCTACACCGATATCTCTATAAACATGAAAATACTTACACCACCATCTCTATAAACAGGGAAATATTTACACCGCTATATCTATAAACATAGAAATAACTACACCGCCATCTCTATAAACATGGAACTATCTACACCGCCATCCGCATAAACATGGAAATATCTACACAGACATCTGTATAAACTTGGAAATATCTACACTGATATCTGTAGAAAGATGGAAATATCTACAAAGCGATCTGTATAAACATGGGAATTTCTACACCGCTACCTGTATAAACATGGAAATATCTACACCGCTATCTGTATCAACATGGAAATAACTACACTGCAATCTGTATAAACATGGAAATATCTACACAGCAATCTGTGCAAAGATGGAAATATCTACACCGTAGTCTCTATAAACATGGAAATATCTACAACGCTATCTGTATAAACATGGAAATAACTACACCGCTATCTGTATAAACATGGAAATTTTTACACCGCTATCTGTATAAACATGGAAATATCTCCACCGCTACCTTTTAAACATGGAAATATCTACACCAGTATCTTTAAAAACATGGAAATACGTACACTGCTATCTCTATAAACAATGAAATATCTACAACGCTATCTGTGTAAACATGGAAATATCTACACAGCTATCTGTGTAAACTTCGAAATATCTACACCGCAATCTGTGTAAGCATGGAAATATCTACAAAGCTATCTGTGTAAACATGGAAATATTTACAACGCTATCTGTGTAAACAAGGAAATATCTACACAGCTATCAGTAAAACGTGGAAATATCTACACCACTATCTGTATAACCCTGAAAATATCTACACCGCTATCTGTATCAACATGTAAATAACTACACCGCTATCTGTATAAACAAGGAAATATCTACAATGATATCTCTGTAAACATGGAAATATCGACACAGGTATCTGTGTAAACTTGGAAATATCTACACCGCTATCTGTGTAAAGTTTGCAATGTCTACACCGCAATCTGTGCAAAGATGGAAATAACTTTACCGCTATATCCGTAAACATGGAAATATCTACACTGCTATATGTATAAACATGGAAATATCTACACCGCCATCTGTATACACATGGAAATATCTACACAGCCATCTGTATAAACATGGAAATATCTACACCTCTATCTCTATAAACATGGAAATATCTACACCGCTATCTGTATAAACATGGAAATATCTACATCGCTATCTGTATAAACAGGGAAATATCTCCACCGCTATCTGTGTAAACATGGAAATATCTACACCGCTATCTGTATATACATGGAAATATCTACACCGCTATCTGTATATACATGGAAATATCTACACCGTCATCTGTATAAATATGGAAATACCTACACCACTACCTGTATAAATATGGAAATGTCTACAACGCTACCTCTATAAACATGGAAATAACTACACCACTTGCACTATAAACATGGAAATATCTACACCGCAATCTCTGTAAACATGGAAATATCTCCACCGCCATCTACGTAAACATGAAAATATCTACACTGCCATATTCAGAAACATGGCTATATCTACACCGCCATCTGTATAAACATGGAAATACCTACACCACTATCTGAATAAAGATGGAAATATTTAAACCGCTATCTCTATAAACATGGAAATATCTACACCGCTATCTCTATAAACATGGAAATATCTACACCGCCATCTGTATTAACATGGAAACATCTACACAGTCATCTGTATAAACCTGGAAATATCTACACTGTAATCTATATAAACATGGAAATATCTACAGAGAACTCTGAATAAACATGGAAATATCGGCACAGGCATCTGTATAAACATGGAAATAACTACACCGCTATCTGTATAAACATGGAAATATCTACACCGCTATTTGTATTAACGTGGAAATATCTCCATTGCTATCTGTATAAACATGGACATATCTCCACCGCAATCTGTATAAACATGAAAATATCTACACCGCTATCTCTATTAACATGGAAATATCTACAACGTCATCTGTACTTACATGGAAATAACTACACAGTCATCTGTAGAAACATGGAAATATCTACACCGCTATCTCTATAAACATGGAAATAACTACACGGCTATCTCTATAAACATGGAAATATCTACACCGCTATCTCCATCAACATGGAAATATACACACCGCCATCTCTTTAAACATGGAGGTATCTACAACGCCATCTACATAAACAAGAAAATATCTACACTGCCATCTATATAAACATGGAAATATCTACACCGCCATCTCTAAAAACATGGAAATATCTACACTGCCATTTGTAGAAAGATGGAAATATCTACACCGCCATCTGTATAAACGTGGAAATATCTACACCGCTTTCTGTATAAACACGGAAATATCTACACCGGAATCTGTATAAACATGGAAATATCTACACCGCAATCTGTATAAATATGAAATATCTAAACCGCTATCTCTATAAAAGTGAAAATATCTACACTGCTATCTGTATAAAGATGGAAATATCCTCACTACTATCTCTATGAACATGGATATATCTACACCGCTATCTCTATAAACATGGAAATATCTACACCGCAATCTGTATAAACATGGAAATATCTCCACTCCCATTTGTATAAAGATGGAAATATCTACACCACGAGCTGTATAAACATGGAAATATCTACACCGCTATCTGTATAAACATGGAAGTAGGAACACCGCTATCTGTATAAACATGGAAATATCTACACCGCTATCTCTATAAACATGAAAATACTTACACCACCATCTCTATAAACAGGGAAATATTTACACCGCTATCTCTATAAACATAGAAATAACTACACCGCCATCTGTATATACGTGGAAATATCTACACCGCTTTCTGTATAAACACGGAAATATCTACACCGGAATCTGTATAAACAGGGAAATATCTACACCGCAATCTGTATAAATATGAAATATCTAAACCACTATCACTATAAAAGTGGAAATATCTACACTGCTATCTGTATAAACATGGAAATATCCTGACTGCTATCTCTATGAACATGGATATATCTACACCGCTATCTCTATAAACATGGAAATATCTACACCACCATCTCTATAAACATGGAAATATGTACACCGCCATCTGTATAAATATGGAAATACCTACAACGCTATCTCTATAGACATGGAAATATCTACACCCCTATCTGTATAAACATGGAAATATCTCCACTCCCATTCGTATAAAGATGGAAATATCTACACCGCGAGCTGTATAAACATGGAAATATGTACACCGCTATCTGAATAAACATGGAAGTAGCAACACCGCTATCTGTATAAACATGGAAATATCTACATCGCTATCTCTATAAACATGAAAATACTTACACCACCATCTCTATAAAAATGGAAATATTTACACCGCTATCTCTATAAACATAGAAATAACTACACTGCCATCTCTATAAACATGGAAATGTCTACACCGCCATCTGCATAAACATGGATATATATACACAGACATCTGTATAAACTTGGAAATATCTACACTGACATCTGTAGAAAGATGGAAATATCTACAAAGCGATCTGTATAAACATGGGAATTTCTACACCGCTACCCGTATAAACATGGAAATATCTACACCGCTATCTGTATCAACATGGAAATAACTAAACCGCAATCTGTATAAACATGGAAATATCTACACAGCAATCTTTGCAAAGATGGAAATATTTACACCGCAGTCTCTATAAACATGGAAATATCTACACCGCTATCTGTAAAACGTGGAAATATCTACACCACTCTCTGTATAACCCTGAAAATATCTACACCGCTATCTGTATCAACATTTAAATAACTACACCGCTATCTGTATAAACATGGAAATATCTACAATGATATCTCTGTAAACATGGAAATATAGACACAGGTATCTGTGTAAACTTGGAAATATCTACACTGCTATCTGTATAAAGTTTGCAATGTCTACACCGCAGTTTGTGCAAAGATGGAAATATCTTTACTGCTATATCTGTAAACATGGAAATACCTACACTGCTATATGTATAAACATGGAAATATCTACACCGCCATCTGTATACACATGGAAATATCTACACCGCGGTCTGTATAAACATGGAAATATCAACACCGCTATCTGTATAAACATGGAAATATCTACACCGCTATCTCTATAAACATGGAAATATCTACAAAGCCATCTGTATAAACATGGAAATACCTACACAGTCATGTGTAGGAACATGGAAATATCTACACTGCCATCTGTATAAACATGGAAATATCTACACAGCCCTCTGTACAAATATGGAAATATCTGCATAGGCATCTGCATAAACATGGAAATATCTGCACCGCTATCTGTATAAACCTGGAAATATCTACACCACGGTCTGTATAAACATGGAAATATCTACACCGCTTTCTGTATAAACATGGAAATATCTCCAATGCTGTCAGTATAAACATGGAAATATCTACACAACGATCTGTACAAACATGGAAATATCTACACCGCTATCTGTATAAACATGGAAATATCTACACAACTATCTCTATAAACATGGAAATACCTACACCACCATCTGTATAAACATGGAAATACCTACAAAGTCATCTGTATAAACATGGAAATATCTACACAGCCATCTGTATAAACATGGAAATATCTACAAAGTCATCTGTATATACATGGAAATATCTACACTGCTATCTGTATAAACATGGAAATAACTACACCGCTGTTTGAATAAACAAGGAAATATCTACACCGCCATCTGTTTAAACATGGAAATATATACACAGACATCTGTTTATACATGGAAATATCTACACCGCTATCTGTATAAACATGCTAATAACTACACCGCTATCTGTATAAATGTGGAAATATTTGCACCGCTATCCCTATAAACATGGAAATATCTACACCGCTATCTGTATAAACATGCTAATATCTACACCGACATCTGTGTGAATAAGGAAATTTCTACAATGCCATCTGTATAAAGATATAAATATCTACACCGCGAGCTGTATAATCATGGAAATATCTACATCCGTATCTGTATAAACGTGGAAATACCAAAACCGGTATCGGCATAAACATGGAAATATCTACAACGCCATCTATATAAACATGGAAATATCTACACCGCTATGTCTATAAACATGGAAATACCTACACCGCTATCTCTATAAACATGCAAATATCTACACCGCTATCTGTATAAACTTGGAAATATCTACACCGCTATCTATATAAATATGGAAATACCTAAACCGCGATCTGTATAAACATGGAAATATATACACCGCGATCTGTATAAACATGGAACTGTCTTCACCGCGATCTGTATAAACATGGAAATATCTACACCGCTATCTGTATAAACATGGTAATATCTACACCACCATCTATATAAACATGGAAATATCTACACCGCCATCTGTATAAACTTGGAAATATCTACAATGCCATCTGTAGAAAGATGGAAATATCTACACCGCAATCTGTGTAAACATGGAAATATCTACACCGATATCTGTAAAAACATGGAAATATCTACACCGCTATCTGTATAAACATGGAAATATCTACACCGCGATCTGTATAAACATGGAAATATCTACAGCGCCATCTTTATAAACATTGAAATATCTACACTGCCATCTGTAAAACATGGAAATATCTACACAGTCATCTGAATAAACATGGTAAAATCTACACCACCATCTGTATAAACATGGAAATACCTACAATACCATCTGTATACACATGGAAATACCTACACAGACATCTGTATAAATATGGAAATACCTACACCGCCATCTGTATACACATGGAAATATCTACACAGTCATCTGTATAAACATGGAAATATCTACACCGCTATCTCTATAAACATGGAAATGTCTACACCGCTATCTGTATAAACATGGAAATATCTACATCGCTATCTGTATAAACAGGGAAATATCTCCACCGCTATCTCTGTAAATATGGAAATATCTACACCGCTATCTGTATACACATGGAAATATCTACACCACTATCTGTATATACATGGAAATATCTACACCGTCATCTGTATAGACATGGAAATAACTACACCGCTACCTGTATAAATATGGAAATGTCTACACCGCTATCATTATAAACATGGAAATACCTACACCACTTGCACTATAAACATGGAAATATCTACACCGCAATCTCTGAAAACATGAAAATATCTCCACCGCCATCTATGTAAGCATGAAAATATCTACACTGCCATATTCAGAAACATGGCTGTATCTACACCACCATCTGTATAAACATGGAAATATCTACACCACTATCTGTATAAAGATGGAAATATTTAAACTACAATCTCTATAAACATAGAAATATCTACACCGCTATGTCTGTAAACATGGAAATATCTACACCGCCATCTGTATTAACGTGGAAATATCTACACAGTCATCTGTATAAACCTGGAAATATCTACACTGTCATCTATATAAACATGGAAATATCTACAGATAACTCTGAATGAATATGGAAATATCCGCACAGCCATCTGTATAAACATGGAAATATCTACACCACTATCTGTATAAACATGAAAATATCTACACCGCTATCTCTATAAACATGGAAATATGTACACTGCCATCTGTACTAACATGGAAATATCTACACAGTCATCTGTAGAAACATGGAAATATCTACACCGCTATCTCTATAAATATGGAAATAACTACACCGCTATCTCTATAAACATGGAAATATCTACACCGCTATCTCCATCAACATGGAAATATACACACCGCCATCTCTTTAAACATGGAGGTATCTCCAACGCCATCTACATAAACAAGAAAATATCTACACTGCCATCTATATATACATGGAAATATCTACACCGCCATCTCTAAAAACATGGAAATATCTACACTGCCATTTGTAGAAAGATGGAAATATCTACACCGCCATCTGTATAAACGTGGAAATATCTACACCGCTCTCTGTATAAACATGTAAATATCTACACCGCAATCTGTATGAACATGGAAATATCTACACCGCTATCTGTATAAATATGAAATATCTAAACCGCTATCTCTATAAAAGTGGAAATATCTACACTGCTATCTGTATAAACATGGAAATATCCTCACTGCTATCACTATGAACATGGATATATCTACACTGCTATCAGTATAAACATGGAAATATCTACACCGCGATCTGTATAAACATGGAAATATCTACACCACGATCTGTATAAACATGGAAATATCTAGACCGCTATCTGTATAAACATGGAAATATCTACACAGCTATCTCTATAAACATAGAAATATCTACACCGCCATGTTTATAAACATGGAAATACCTACAAAAGTCATATGTATAAACATGGAAATATCTACACAGCCATCTGTATAAACATGGAAATATCTACACAGCCATCTGTATATACATGGAAATATCTACACCGCTATCTGTATAAACATGGAAATATCTACACCGCTATTTGTATAAACAAGGAAATATCTACACCGCCATCTGTTTAAACATGGAAATATATACACAGACATCTGTTTATACATGGAAATATCTAAACCGCTATCTGTATAAACATGCTAATAACTACACCGCTATCTGTATAAATGTGGAAATATTTGCACCGCTATCCCTATAAACATGGTAATATCAACACTGCGATCTGTATAAACATGGAAATATTTTCAACATTATCTGTATAAACATGGAAATATCTACACCACGATCTGTATAAACATGGAAATATCTACACCGTGATCTCTATAAACATGGATATATCTACAACGTCATCTCTATAAACATGGAAATATCTACACCGCTACCTGTATAAACATGCTAATATCTACACCACCGTCTATATAAACAAGGAAATATCTACACCGCCATCTGTATAAACATGGAAATATCTACAATGCCATCTATAGAAAGATGGGAATATCTACACCGCAATCTGTGTAAACATGGAAATATCTGCACCAATATCTGTAAAAACATGGAAATATCTACACCGCTATCTGTAAAAACATGGAAATATCTACACCGCGATCTGTATAAACATGGAAATATCTACAGCGCCACCTCCATAAACATTGAAATATCTACAATGCCATCTGTAAAAACACGGAAATATCTCCACAGTCATCTGAATAAATATGGAAATATCTACACCACCATCTGTATAAACATGGAAATAACTAAAATATCATCTGTATAGACATGGAAATATCTACACAGTCATCTGTATAAACATGGAAATATCTACACCGCCATCTGTATAAACATGAAAATATCTACACTGCCATCTGTCGAAAGATGGAAACATCTACACCGCTATCTCTCTGCATAGGCATCTGTATAAACATGGAAATATCTGCACCGCTATCTGTATAAACATGGAAATACCTACACCGCTGTCCCTATAAACATGGAAATATGTACACCGATCTGTGTATAATCATGGAAATATCTCCACTGCTGTCAGTATAAACATGGAAATATCTCCACCGTTATCTGTATTAACATGGAAATATGTACAGCGCCACCTCTATAAACATTGAAATATCTACACTGCCATCTGTAAAAACACGGAAATATCTCCACAGTCATCTGAATAAATATGGAAATATCTACACCACCATCTGTATAAACATGGAAATAACTAAAATATCATCTGTATACACATGGAAATATCTACACAGACATCTGTATAAACATGGAAATATCTACACCGCCATCTGTATAAACATGGAAATAACTAAAATATCATCTGTATAGACATGGAAATATCTACACAGTCATCTGTATAAACATGGAAATATCTACACCGCCATCTGTATAAACATGAAAATATCTACACTGCCATCTGTAGAAAGATGGAAACATCTACACCGCTATCTCTCTGCATAGGCATCTGTATAAACATGGAAATATCTGCACCGCTATCTGTATAAACATGGAAATACCTACACCGCTGTCCCTATAAACATGGAAATATGTACACCGATCTGTGTATAATCATGGAAATATCTCCACTGCTGTCAGTATAAACATGGAAATATCTCCACCGTTATCTGTATTAACATGGAAATATCTACAGCGCCACCTCTATAAACATTGAAATATCTACACTGCCATCTGTAAAAACACGGAAATATCTCCACAGTCATCTGAATAAATATGGAAATATCTACACCACCATCTGTATAAACATGGAAATAACTAAAATATCATCTGTATACACATGAAAATATCTACACAGACATCTGTATAAACATGGAATTATCTACACCGCCATCTGTATAAACATGAAAATATCTACACTGCCATCTGTAGAAAGATGGAAACATCTACACCGCTATCTCTCTGCATAGGCATCTGTATAATCATGGAAATATCTGCACCGCTATCTGTATAAACATGGAAATACCTACACCGCTGTCCCTATAAACATGGAAATATGTACACCGATCTGTGTATAATCATGGAAATATCTCCACTGCTGTCAGTATAAACATGGAAATATCTCCACCGTTATCTGTATTAACATGGAAATGTCTACAGCGCCATCTCTATAAACATTGAAATATCTACACTGCCATCTGTAAAAACATGGAAATATCTACACAGTCATTTAATAAACATGGAAATATCTACACCACCATCTGTATAAACATGGAAATACCTACAATACCATCTGTATACACATGGAAATATATACACAGACATCTGTATAAATATGGAAATATCTACACCGCCATCTGTATAAACATGGAAATATCTACACTGCCATCTGTTGAAAGATGGAAATATCTACACCGCTATCTCTATAAATATGGAAATATCTACACCGCCATCTCTATAAACATGAAAATATCTACACTGCCATTTCCATAAAGATGGAACTATCTACTCCGCCATGTGTATAAACACGGAAATATCTACACCACCATCAGTGAAAACATGGAAATATCTACACCGCTATCTGTATAAACATGGAAATAACTACACCGCCATCTGCATGTCCATGGAAATATCTACGCCGCCATCTGTATCAACATGGAAATATCTACACGGCCATCTGTGTATAGATGGAAATATCAACACCGCCATCTGTACAAACATGGAAATATCTACACCGCTATCTCTATAAACATGGAAATAACTGCACTGCCATCTGTAAAAACATGGAAATAACTATACAGTCATCTGTATAAACATGGAAATATCTACAATGCCATCTGTATACACATGGAAATATCTACACAGCCATCTGTATAAACATGTAAATATCTACACTGCTATCTCTATAAACATGGAAATATCTACACCGCCATCTCTATAAACATGAAAATATCTACACTGCCATCTCCATAAACATGGAACTAACTACTCCGCCATCTGTGTAAACATGGAAACATCTACACTGCCATCAGTGTGAATAAGGAAATATCTACAATGCCATCTGTATAAAGATATAAATATCTGCACCACAAGCAGTATAAACATGGAAATATCTACATCGCTATCTGTATAAACGTGGAAATACCAACACCGCTATCGGCATAAACAAGGAAATATCTACAACGCCATCTATATAAACATTGAAATATCTACACCGCTATGTCTATACACATGGAAATACCTTCACCGCTATGTCTATAAACATTGCAATATCTACACCGCTATCTGTATAAACATGGAAATATCTACACCGCTATCTGTATAAACATGGAAATATCTACACCGCGATCAGTATAAACATGGAAATATCTACACCGCGATCTGTATAAACATGGAAATAGCTTCACCACGATCTGTATAAACATAGAAATATCTACACCGCTATCTGTATAACCATGGTAATATCTACACCACCATCTATATAAACATGGAAAATCTACACCGCCATCTGTATAAACATGGAAATATCTACAATGCCATCTGTAGAAAGATGGAAATATCTGCACCGCAATCTGTGTAAACATGGAAATATCTACACCGCGATCTGTATAAACATGGAAATATCTACACCGCTATCTGTATAAACATGGAAATAACTACACCGCTATTTGTATAAACAAGGAAATACCTACACCGTGATCTGTATAAACAAGGAAATATTTACACCGCTACCTGTATAAACATGGAAATTTCTACACCGTTATCTGTATAAATATGCAAAGATCTACACCGCCATCTCTATAAGCATTGAAATATCTACACCGCCATCTGTATAAACATGGAAATATCTACACCGTGATCTGCATAAACATGGAAATATCTACACCGCTATCTGTATAAACATGGAAATATCTACACAGCTATCTCTATAAACATAGAAATATCTACACCGCCATCTGTATAAACACGGAAATATCTACACAGCCATGTGTATATACATGGAAATATCTTCACCGCTATCTATATAAACATGGAAATAACTACATCGCTATCTGTATAAAGTTGGAAATATATACACCGCCATCTACATATCCATGGAAATTTCTGCACCGCCGTCTGTACAAACATGGAAATATCTGCACTGCAATCTGTATAAATATGGAAATACCTACACCGCTACCTCTATAGACATGTAAATATCTACAACGCTATCTGTATAAACATGGAAATATCTACACCGCTATCTCTATAATGATGGACATATCTACACCGCAATCTGTATAAACAGGGAAATACCTATCACGCTATGTGTGTAAACATGGAAATATCTACACCGCAGTCTGTATAAACATGTTAATATCTATACCACTATCTGTATAAACATGTAAATATCTACGCCACAATCTGCATAAACATGGAAATATCTACACCGCCATCTGTATAAACATGGAAATATCTACACTGCCATCTGTAGAAAGATGGAAATATTTACACCGCTATGTCTATAAATATGGAAATATCTACACCGCCATCTCTATAAACATGAAAATATTTACACTGCCATCTCCATAAAGTTGGAAGTATCTACTCCGCCATGTGTATAAACACGGAAATATCTACACCACCATCTGTGTAAACATGGAAAAATCTACACCGCTATATGTATAAACATGGAAATATCTTCACCACCATCTGCATATCCATGGAAATATCTACGCCGCCATCTGTATAAACATGGAAATATCTACACGGCCATCTGTGTATAGATGGAAATATCAACACCGCCATATGTAGAAACATGGAGATATAGACACCGCTATCTCTATAAACATGGAAATATCTACACCGCCATCTCTATAAACATGAAAATACCTGCACTGCCATCTATAAAAACATGGAAATACCTACACAGTCACGTGTATAAACATGGAAATATCTACAATGCCATCTGTATACACTTGGAAATATCTACACAGCCATCTGTATAAACATGTAAATATCTACACTGCTATCTCTATAAACATGGAAATATCCACACCGCCATCTCCATAAACATGAAAATATCTACACTGCCATTTCCATAAACATGGAACTATCTACTCCGCCATCTGTATAAACATGGAAACATGTACACCGCCATCTGTGTGAATAAGGAAATATCTACAATGCCATCTGTATAAAGATATAAATATCTGCACCGCGAGATGTATAGACATGCAAATATCTACATCACTATCTGTATAAACGTATAAATATCAACAGCGCTATCGGTATAAACATGGAAATATCTACAACGCCATCTATATAAACATGGAAATACCTACACCGCTATCTCTACAAACATGGAAACATCCACACCGCCATCTGCATATCCATGGACATATCAACAACGCCATCTGTATAAAAATGGAAATATCTACACGGCAATCTGTGTACAGATGGAAATATCAACACCGCCATCTGTACAAACATGGAAATATCTACACCGCTATCTGTATAAACATAGAAATATCTACACTGCAGTCTGTATAAACATGGAAATATCTACACCGGTATCTGTATAAACATGGAAATATCTACACCACGATCTGTATAAACATGGAAATATTTACACCGCTATCTGTATAAATCTGGAAAAATCTACACTGCTATCTCTATAAATATGGAAATATCTACACCGCCATCTGTATAAACATGGAAATAACTACACAGTCATGTGTAGGAACATGGAAATATCTACACCACCGTTTGTATAAAGAAGGAAATATCTACAACGTTATCTATATAAACATGGAAATATCTACACATTGATCTGTATAAACATGGAAATATGTACAGCACTCTCTGAATAAAGATGGAAATATCTACACCGCAATCTGTATAAACATGGAAATATCAACACCACGATCAGTATAAACATGGAAATATCTACACCACTATCTGTATAAATATGGAAATATTTACACCGCTATCTCTATAAACTTGGAAATATCTACACCGCTATCTCTATAAACATGGAAATATCTACACCGACATCAGTATTAACATGGAAATATCTACACAGTCATCTGTATAAACCTGGAAATATCTACATTGTCATCTATATAAACATGGAAATATCTACAGAGAACTCTGTATATTCATGGAAATATCTGCACAGCCATCTGTATAAATATGGAAATGTCTACACCGCTATCTGTATAAACATGGAAATATCTACACCACTATGTGTATTAACGTGGAAATTTCTCCATTGCTATCTGTATAAACATGGACATATCTCCACCGCAATCTGTATAAACATGAAAATATCTACACCGCTATCTCTATAAACATGGAAATATCTACAATGCCATCTGTACAAACATGGAAATATCTACACAGGTATCTGTAGAAACATGCAAATATCTACCCCGCTATCTCTATAAACATGGAAATAACTACACCGCTATCTCTATAAACATGGAAATATCTACACCGCTATCTCCATCAACATGGATATATATACACCGCCATCTCTTTAAACATGGAGATATCTAGAACGCCATCTACATAAACAAGAAAATATCTACACTTCCATCTATATAAACATGGAAATATCTACACCGCCATCTCTATAAAGATGGAAATATCTACACTGCCATTTGTAGAAAGATGGAAATATCTACACCGCCATCTGTTTAAACATGGAAATATCTACACCACTATCTGTATAAGTATGAAATATCTAAACCGCTATCTCTATAAAAATGGAAATATCTACACTGCTATCTGTATAAACATGGAAATATCCTCACTGCTACCTCTATGAAGATGGATATATCTACACCGCTATCTAAATAAGCATGGAAATATCTACACTGCCATCTCTATAAACATGGAATTATCTACAGCGCCATCTGTATAAACATGGAAATATCTACACCGCCATCTGTATAAACATGGAAATATCTACACCGCTATCTGTATAAACATGGAAATATCTACACCGCAATCTGTATAAACATGGAAATGTCTTCACCACGATCTGTATAAACATGGAAATATCTACACCGCTATCTGTAAAAACATGGTAATATCTACACCGCCATGTATATAAACATGGAAATATCTACACCGCCATCTGTATAAACATGGAAATATCTGCAATGCCATCTGTAGAAAGATGGAAATATCTACACCGCAATCTGTGTAAACATGGAGATATCTACACCGCCAGCTGTATTAACATGGAAATATCTACAATGCTAGTTGTATAAACATGGAAATACCAACACCGCTATCTGTATAAACATGGAAATACATACACCGCCATCTGTATAATCATGGAAATATCTACACAACTATCTCTATAAACATGGAAATACCTACACCGCCATCTCTATACACATAGAAATATCTACACCGCTATCTCTATAAACATAGAAATATCTACACCGCCATCTCTATAAAAATGGAAATATCTACACTGCCATCTGCATGAACATGGAAATATCTACATCGCTATCTTTTTAAACATGGAAATATCTACACTGTCATCTGTATAAACATGGAAATATCTAAACTGCCATCTGTGGAAAGATGGAAATATCTACACCACGATCTGTATAAATATGAAAATATCTACACCGCTATCCGTGTAAAGATGGAAATATCTACACCGCAATCTGTGCAAAGATGGAAATATCTACACCGCTATCTCTATAAACATGGAAGTATCTACACCACTATCCGTACAAACATGGAAATATCTACATCACTATCTGTATAAACATGGATATATCTACACCGTTATCTCTATAAACATGGAAATATCTACACCGCTATCTGTATAAATATGGAAATATCTGCACCGCCATTTGTGAAAACATACAAATATCTACAGAGTCATCTTTATACACATCGAAATATCTACACAGCCATCTGTATAAACATGGATGTATCTACACAACTATCTGTATAAACAAGGAAATACCTACAGCGCTATCTCTATAAACATGGAAATATCAACACCACAATCTCTACAAACATGAAAATATCTACACCGCCATCTCCATGAACATGGAACTACCTTCACCGCCATCTGTATAAACATGGAAATATCTACACCACTATCTGTATAAAGATGGAAATATCTACACCGCTATCTCTATAAACATGGAAATATCTACACAGCCATCTGTATGAACAGGGAAATATCTCCACCGCTATCTGTATAAACATGGAAATATCTACACCGCTATAAGCATAAACGTGGAAATATCTACACCGCTATCTGTATAAACATGGAAATACCTACACCGCTATCTGTGTAAACATGGAAATATCTACACAGCTATCTGTGTAAACTTGGTAATATCTACACAGGTATCTGTGTAAAAATGGAAATATCTACATGTCAATCTGTGCAAAGAGGGAAATATCTACACCGCTATCTCTGAAAACATGGAAATATCGACACCGCTATCTGTATAAACATGGAAATATCTGCACCGCTATCTGTATAAAAAAGGAAATATCTACACCGCCATCTGTAGAAACATGGAAATATCTACACCGCCATCTGTATAAACATGGAAATAACTACACGGCTATCTGTAGAAATATGGAAATATCTACATCGCTATCTCTATAAACATGGAAATACCAACAACGCTTTCTCTATAAACATGGAAATATCTACATCGCAATCTCTATAAACATGGAATTATCTACACCGCCGTCTCTATAAACATGAAAATATGTACACCGCCATCTTCAGAAACATGGCTGTATCTACACCGCCATCTGTATAAACATGGAAATATCTACACCACCATCTGTATAAACATGGAAAAACCTTCACTGCCATCTGTATAAAGATGGAAATATCTGCACTGCGAGTTGTATAAACATGGAAATATCTACATGGAAAGCTGTAAAAACATGGAAATATTTAGACAGTCATCTCTATAAACATGGAAATATCTATACCGCTATCTGTATAAACATGGAAATTCCCACACCGCTATCTGTATAAACATGGAAATAGCCACACCGCTATCTGTATAAACATGGAAATATCTGCACAGCTATCTTTATAAACATGGAAATACCTGCAACTCTATCTGTGTAAACATAGAAATATCTACACGGCTATTTGTGTAAACATGGAAATATCTGCACCGCTATCTGTATAAAGATGGAAATATCTACACCACTATCTGTAAAACGGGGAAATATCTACACAGCTGTCTGTATAAACCTGGAAATATCTACACCGATATCTGTATAAACAAGGAAATATCTACACCGCCATCTGTATAAACATGGAAAAACCTACACCGCTATCTGTATAAATATGGAAATATCCACTTCGCTATTTCTAAAAACATGGAAACACCTACACCGATTTCTCTATAAACATGGAAATATCTACACTGCAATCTCTATATACATGGAAATATCTACACCGCCATCTCTATAAATATGAAAATATCTACACCGCCATCTCCAAAAACATGGAACTATCTACACCGCCATCTGTATAAACATGGAAATTCCTACACCACTATCTGTATAAAGATGGAAATATCTACACCGCTATCTCTATAAACATGGAAATATCTACACCGCTATCTGTATAAACATGAAAATATCTACATCGCTATCTGAATAAACAGGGAAATATCTCCACCGCTATCTGTATAAACATGGAAATATCTACACCGCTCACTGTATAAACATGGAAATATCTACACTGCTATCTGTATAAACATGGAAATATCTACAACGCTATCTGTGTAAACATGGAAATATCTACACAGTTATCTGTGTAAACTTGGAAATATCTACACAGGTATCTGTGTAAAAATGGAAATATCTTCACCGTAATGTGTGAAAAGATGGAAATATCTGCACCGCTATCTCTGTAAACATGGAAATATCTACACCACTATCCGTATAAACATGGAAATATCTACATCGCTATCTGTATAAACATGGATATATCTACACCGTTATCTGTATAAACATGAAAATATCTACACCGCTATCTGTATAAATATGGAAATATCTGCACCGCCATTTGTGTAAACATACAAATATCTACAGTCATCTGTATACACATGGAAATATTTACACAGCCATCTGTATAAACATGGATGTATCTACACAACTATCTGTATAAACAAGGAAATACCGACAGCGCTATCTCTATAAACATGATAATATCAACACCACAATCTCTACAAACATGGAAATATCTACACCGCCATCTATATAAACATGAAAATATCTACACCGCCATCTCCAAAAACATGGAACTATCTACACCGCCATCTGTATAAACATGGAAATTCTACACCGCTATCTGTATAAACATGAAAATACCTACACCGCTATCTGTATAAACCTGGAAAGATCTACACCGCTATCTGTATAAATATGGAAATATCTACAACGCTATCTCTCTAAACATGGAAATGTCTACACCGCTATCTGTATAAACATGGAAATATCTACATCGTTATCTCTATAAACATGAAAATATCTACACTGACATCTGTATAAACATGGAAATAACTTCACAGTCATCTGTATAAACATGGAAATATCTACACCACCGTCTGTATAAACATGGAAATATCTACATGGAAAGCTGTATAAACATGGAAATATCTAGACAGTCATCTCAATAAACATGGAAATATCTATACCGCTATCTGTATAAACATGGAAATACCCACACCGCTATCTGTATAAACATGGAAATAGCCACACCGCTATCTGCATAAACATGGAAATATCTGCACCGCTATCTCTATAAACATTTAAATATCTGCAACTCTATCTGTGTAAACATAGAAATATCTACACGGCTATTTGTGTATACATGGAAATATCTGCACCGCTATCTGTATAAAGATGGAAATATCTACACCACTATCTTTAAAACGTGCAAATATCTACACCACTCTCTATATAAACCTGGAAATATCTACACCGATATCTGTATAAACAAGGAAATATCTACACCGCCATCTGTATGAACATGGAAACACTTACACCGCTATATGTATAAATATGGAAATATCCACACCGCTATCTCTATAAACATGGAAATACCTACACCGATTTCTCTATAAACATGGAAATATCTACACTGCAGTCTCTATAAGCATGAAAATATCTACACCGCCATCTTCAGAAAAATGGATGTATCTACACCGCCATCTGTATAAACATGGAAATATCTACACCACTATCTGTATAAACATGGAAATATCTTCACTGCCATCTGTATAAGCATGGAAATATCTACACCGCCATCTGTATAAAGATGGAAATACCTACACCGCAATCTGTGCAAAGATGGAAATACCTACACCGCAATCTCTATGAACATGGAAATATCTACACCGATATCTGTATAAACATGGAAATATGTACACTGCCATCTGTTTAAACATGGAAATACCTACACCGTTTTCTGTATAAACATGAAAATATCTACACTGCTATCTCTATATACATGGAAATATCTACACCACTATCTGTATAAACATGGAAATATCTTCACTGCCATCTGTATAAGCATGGAAATATCTACACCGCCATCTGAATAAACATGGAAATAACTACACCACTATCAGTATAAATATGGAAATATCTTCACTGCCATCTGTATAAACATGGAAATATCTAAACCGCCATCTGTATAAACATGGAAATATCTCCACCGCCATCTGCATAAACATGGAAATATCTCCACAGACATCTGTATAAACATGGAAATATCTACACTGCCATCTGTATAAACTTGGAAATATCTACACTGACATCTGTAGAAAGATGGAAATGTATAAAAAACGATCTGAATAAACATGGGAATTTCTACACCACTACCTGTAGAAACATGGAAATATCTACACCGCTATCTGTATCAACATGGAAATAACTACACTGCAATCTGTATAAACATGGAAATATCTACAATGCTATCTCTGTAAACATGGAAATATCTACACAGCTATCTGTGTAAACTTGGAAATATCTACACCGCTATATGTGTAAATTTGGCAATACTTACACCGCAGTCTGTGCAAAGATGGAAATATCTACACCGCTATATCTGTAAACATGAAAATACCTACACCGCTATCTGTATAAACATGGAAATATCTACACTGCCATCTCTAAAAACATGGAAATATCTACAGCGCCATCTGTAGAAACATGGAAATATCTACACTGCCATCTGGACACACATGGAAATATCTACACAGCCATCTGTATAAACATCGAAATATTTACACCGCTATCTCTAGAAACATGGAAATATCTACACCGCTATCTGTATAAACATGGAAATGTCTACATCGCTATCTGTATAAACAGGGAAATATCTCCACCGCTATCTGTATAAACATGGAAATATCTACACCGATATGTGTATAAACATGGAAATATCTACACCGCTATCTGTAAAAACATGGAAATATATACAATGCTATCTGTGTAAACATGGAAATATCGACACAGCTATCTGTGTAAACTTGGAAATATCTACCCAGCTATCTGTGTAAAAATGGAAATATCTACACAGCAATCTGTGCAAAGATGGATATATCTACACCGCTATCTCTGTAAACATGGAAATATCTACACCGCTATCTGTATAAACATGGAAATGTCTATACCGCAGTCTCTATAAACAAGGAAATATCTACACCGCCATCTGTAGAAACATGGAAATATCTACACTGCAATCTGTATAAACATGGAAATACCTACACCGCTATCTGTATAAATATGGAAATATCTACACCGCTATCTCTATAAACATGGAAATACCTACACCGCTTTCTCTATAAACATGAAAATACCTACACTGCTATCTCTATATACATGGAAATATCTACACCTCCATCTCCATAATCATGAAAATATCTACACCGCCATCTTCAGAAACATGGATGTATCTACACCGCTATCTGTATAAACATGGAAATATCTACACCACTATCTGTATAAACATGGAAATATCTTCACTGCCATCTGTATAAGCATGGAAATATCTACACCGCCATCTGTATAAAGATGGAAATATCTACACCGCAATCTGTATAAATATGGAAATAACTACACCGCTATCTCTATAGACAAGGAAATATCTACACCGTTATCTGTATAAACATGGAAATATCTACACTGCCATCTGTATAAAGATGGAAATATTTACACCGTGAGCTGCATAAACATAGAAATATCTACAACGCTATCTGTATAAACATGGAAATATGAACACCGCTATCTGTATAAATATGGAAATATATACACCGCTATCTCTATAAACATGGAAATATCTACACCGCTATCTCTATAAACATGGAAATACTTACACCACCATGTCTATAAACATGGAAATATTTACACTGCTATCTCTATAAACTTAGAAAAAACTACACCGCCATCTCTGTAAACATGGAAATATCTACACCGCCATTTGAATAAACATGGAAATATCTACACAGACATCTGTATAAACATGGAAATATCTACACTGCCATGTGTATAAACTTGGCAACATCTACACTGACATCTGTAGAAAGATGGAAATGTCTACAAAGCGATCTGTATAAACATGGGTATTTCTACACCGCTACTTGTATAAACATGGAAATATGTACACGGCTATCTGTATCAACATGGAAATAACTACACCGCAATCTGTATAAACATGGAAATATCTACAATGCTATCTCTGTAAACATGGAAATATCTACACAGCTATCTGTGTAAACTTGGAAATATCTACACCGCTATCTCTGTAAGTTTGGCAATAACTACACCGCAATCTGTGCAAAGATAGAAATAACTACACCGCTATCTCTTTAAACATGGACATATCTACACCGATATGTATATAAACATGGAAATATCTACACTGCCATCTGTATAAACATGGAAATACCTACACCAATTTCTCTATAAACATGAAAATATCTACACTGCTATCTCTATAAACATGGAAATATCTACACCTCCATCTCTATAAAGATGAAAATATCTACACCGCCATCTTCAGAAACATGGATGTATCTACACCGCCATCTGTATAAACATGGAAATATCTACACCACTATCTGTATAAATATGGAAATATCTTCACAGCCATCTGTATAAACATGGAAATATCTACACCGCCATCTGTATAAAGATGGAAATATCTACAACGCAATCTGTATAAATTTGGAAATAACTACACCGCTATCTCTATAGACATGGAAATATCTACACCGCCGTCTGTATAAACATGGAAATATCTACACCGCTATCTGTATAAACATGGAAATACCAACACCGCTATCTGTATAAACATGTAAATATCTACACCGCTATCTCTATAAACATGAAAATACTTACACCACCATCTCTATAAACATGGAAATATTTACACCGCTATCCCTATAAACTTAGAAATAACTAGACTTTCATCTCTATAAACATGGAAATATCTACACCGCTATCTGCATAAACCTGGAAATATCTACACAGACGTCTGTATAAACATGGAAATATCTACACCTCCATCTCTATAAACATGAAAATATCTACACCGGCATCTTCAGAAACATGGATGTATCTACACCGCAATCTGTATAAACATGGAAATATCTACACCACTATCTGTATAAACATGGAAATATCTTCACTGCCATCTGTATAAACATGGAAATATCTACACCGCCATCTGTATAAAGATGGAAATATCTTCACCGCAATCTGTATAAACATGGAAATAACTACACCGCTATCTCTATAGACATGGAAATATCTACACCGCTATCTGTATAAACATGGAAATATCTACACTGCCATCTGTATAAAGATGGAAATATCTACACCGCGAGCTGTATAAACATGGAAATATCTACACCGCCATCTGTATAAACATGGAAATACCAACACCGCTATCTGTATAAACATGGAAATATCTACAACGCTATCTCTATAAACATGAAAATACTTACACCACCATCTCTATAAACATGGAAATATTTACACAGCTATCTCTATAAATTTAGAAATAAGTAGACCGCCATCTCTATAAACATGGAAATATCTACACCTCTATGTGCATTAGCATGGAAATATCTACACAGACGTCTGTATAAACCTGGAAATATCTACACTGTAATCTATATAAACATGGAAATATCTACAGAGAACTCTGAATAAACATGGAAATATCGGCACAGCCATCTGTATAAACATGGAAATAACTACACCGCTGTCTGTATAAACATGGAAATATCTACACCGCTATATGTATTAACGTGGAAATATCTCCATTGCTATCTGTATAAACATGGACATATCTCCACCGCAATCTGTATAAACATGAAAATATCTACACCGCTATCTCTATTAACATGGAAATATCTACAACGTCATCTGTACTTACATGGAAATAACTACACAGTCATCTGTAGAAACATGGAAATATCTACACCGCTATCTCTATAAACATGGAAATAGCTACACGGCTATCTCTATAAACATGGAAATATCTACACCGCTATCTCCATCAACATGGAAATATACACACCGCCATCTCTTTAAACATGGAGGTATCTACAACGCCATCTACATAAACAAGAAAATATCTACACTGCCATCTATATAAACATGGAAATATCTACACCGCCATCTCTAAAAACATGGAAATATCTACACTGCCATTTGTAGAAAGATGGAAATATCTACACCGCCATCTGTATAAACGTGGAAATATCTACACCGCTTTCTGTATAAACACGGAAATATCTACACCGGAATCTGTATAAACATGGAAATATCTACACCGCAATCTGTATAAATATGAAATATCTAAACCGCTATCTCTATAAAAGTGAAAATATCTACACTGCTATCTGTATAAAGATGGAAATATCCTCACTACTATCTCTATGAACATGGATATATCTACACCGCTATCTCTATAAACATGGAAATATCTACACCGCAATCTGTATAAACATGGAAATATCTCCACTCCCATTTGTATAAAGATGGAAATATCTACACCACGAGCTGTATAAACATGGAAATATCTACACCGCTATCTGTATAAACATGGAAGTAGGAACACCGCTATCTGTATAAACATGGAAATATCTACACCGCTATCTCTATAAACATGAAAATACTTACACCACCATCTCTATAAACAGGGAAATATTTACACCGGTATCTCTATAAACATAGAAATAACTACACCGCCATCTCTATAAACATGGAAATATCTACACCGCCATCCGCATAAACATGGAAATATCTACACAGACATCTGTATAAACTTGGAAATATCTACACTGATATCTGCAGAAAGATGGAAATATCTACAAAGCGATCTGTATAAACATGGGAATTTCTACACCGCTACCTGTATAAACATGGAAATATCTACACCGCTATCTGTATCAACATGGAAATAACTACACTGCAATCTGTATAAACATGGAAATATCTACACAGCAATCAGTGCAAAGTTGGAAATATCTACACCGCAGTCTCTATAAACATGGAAATATCTACACCGCTATCTGTATATACATGGAAATAACTACACCGCTATCTGTATAAACATGGAAATTTTTACACCGCTATCTGTATAAACATGGAAATATCTCCACCGCTACCTTTTAAACATGGAAATATCTACACCGGTATCTTTAAAAACATGGAAATACCTACACCGCTATCTCTATAAACAATGAAATATCTACAACGCTATCTGTGTAAACATGGAAATATCTACAGAGCTATCTGTGTAAACTTCGAAATATCTACACCGCAATCTGTGTAAGCATGGAAATATCTACAACGCTATCTGTGTAAACATGGAAATATTTACAACGCTATCTGTGTAAACAAGGAAATATCTACACAGCTATCAGTAAAACGTGGAAATATCTACACCACTATCTGTATAACCCTGAAAATATCTACACCGCTATCTGTATCAACATGTAAATAACTACACCGCTATCTGTATAAACAAGGAAATATCTACAATGATATCTCTGTAAACATGGAAATATCGACACAGGTATCTGTGTAAACTTGGAAATATCTACACCGCCATCTGTGTAAAGTTTGCAATGTCTACACCGCAATCTGTGCAAAGATGGAAATAACTTTACCGCTATATCTGTAAACATGGAAATATCTACACTGCTATATGTATAAACATGGAAATATCTACACTGCCATCTGTATACACATGGAAATATCTACACAGCCATCTGTATAAACATGGAAATACCTACACCTCTATCTCTATAAACATGGAAATATCTACACCGCTATCTGTATAAACATGGAAATATCTATATCGCTATCTGTATAAACAGGGAAATATCTCCACCGCTATCTGTGTAAACATGGAAATATCTACACCGCCATCTGTATATACATGGAATTATCTACACCGCTATCTGTATATACATGGAAATATCTACACCGTCATCTGTATAAATATGGAAATACCTACACCACTACCTGTATAAATATGGAAATGTCTACAACGCTACCTCTATAAACATGGAAATACCTACACCACTTGCACTATAAACATGGAATTATCTACACCGCAATCTCTGTAAACATGGAAATATCTCCACCGCCATCTATGTAAACATGAAAATATCTACACTGCCATATTCAGAAACATGGCTATATCTACACCGCCATCTGTATAAACATGGAAATATCTACACCACTATCTGTATAAAGATGGAAATATTTAAACCGCTATCTCTATAAACATGGAAATATCTACACCGCTATCTCTATAAACTTGGAAATATCTACACCGCCATCTGTATTAACATGGAAACATCTACACAGTCATCTGTATAAACCTGGAAATATCTACACTGTAATCTATATAAACATGGAAATATCTACAGAGAACTCTGAATAAACATGGAAATATCGGCACAGCCATCTGTATAAACATGGAAATATCTACACCGCTATCTGTATAAACATGGAAATATCTACACCGCTATTTGTATTAACGTGGAAATATCTCCATTGCTATCTGTATAAACATGGACATATCTCCACCGCAATCAGTATAAACATGAAAATATCTACACCGCTATCTCTTTTCACATGGAAATATCTACAATGTCATCTGTACTTACATGGAAATATCTACACAGTCATCTGTAGAAACATGGAAATATCTACACCGCTATCTCTATAAACATGGAAATAACTACACGGCTATCTCTATAAACATGGAAATATCTACACCGCTATCTCCATCAACATGGAAATATACACACCGCCATCTCTTTAAACATGGAAGTATCTACAACGCCATCTACATAAACAAGAAAATATCTACACTGCCATCTATATAAACATGGAAATATCTACGCCGCCATCTCTAAAAACATGGAAATATCTACACTGCCATTTGTAGAAAGATGGAAATATCTACACCGCCATCTGTATATACGTGGAAATATCTACACCGCTTTCTGTATAAACACGGAAATATCTACACCGGAATCTGTATAAACAGGGAAATATCTACACCGCAATCTGTATAAATATGAAATATCTAAACCACTATCACTATAAAAGTGGAAATATCTACACTGCTATCTGTATAAACATGGAAATATCCTGACTGCTATCTCTATGAACATGGATATATCTACACCGCTATCTCTATAAACATGGAAATATCTACACCACCATCTCTATAAACATGGAAATATGTACACCGCCATCTGTATAAATATGGAAATACCTACAACGCTATCTCTATAGACATGGAAATATCTACACCCCTATCTGTATAAACATGGAAATATCTCCACTCCCATTCGTATAAAGATGGAAATATCTACACCGCGAGCTGTATAAACATGGAAATATGTACACCGCTATCTGAATAAACATGGAAGTAGCAACACCGCTATCTGTATAAACATGGAAATATCTACATCGCTATCTCTATAAACATGAAAATACTTACACCACCATCTCTATAAAAATGGAAATATTTACACCGCTATCTCTATAAACATAGAAATAACTACACTGCCATCTCTATAAACATGGAAATGTCTACACCGCCATCTGCATAAACATGGATATATATACACAGACATCTGTATAAACTTGGAAATATCTACACTGACATCTGTAGAAAGATGGAAATATCTACAAAGCGATCTGTATAAACATGGGAATTTCTACACCGCTACCCGTATAAACATGGAAATATCTACACCGCTATCTGTATCAACATGGAAATAACTAAACCGCAATCTGTATAAACATGGAAATATCTACACAGCAATCTTTGCAAAGATGGAAATATCTACACCGCAGTCTCTATAAACATGGAAATATCTACACCGCTATCTGTAAAACGTGGAAATATCTACACCACTCTCTGTATAACCCTGAAAATATCTACACCGCTATCTGTATCAACATTTAAATAACTACACCGCTATCTGTATAAACATGGAAATATCTACAATGATATCTCTGTAAACATGGAAATATAGACACAGGTATCTGTGTAAACTTGGAAATATCTACACTGCTATCTGTATAAAGTTTGCAATGTGTACACCGCAGTTTGTGCAAAGATGGAAATATCTTTACTGCTATATCTGTAAACATGGAAATACCTACACTGCTATATGTATAAACATGGAAATATCTACACCGCCATCTGTATACACATGGAAATATCTACACCGCGGTCTGTATAAACATGGAAATATCAACACCGCTATCTGTATAAACATGGAAATATCTACACCGCTATCTCTATAAACATGGAAATATCTACAAAGCCATCTGTATAAACATGGAAATACCTACACAGTCATGTGTAGGAACATGGAAATATCTACACTGCCATCTGTATAAACATGGAAATATCTACACAGCCCTCTGTACAAATATGGAAATATCTGCATAGGCATCTGCATAAACATGGAAATATCTGCACCGCTATCTGTATAAACCTGGAAATATCTACACCACGGTCTGTATAAACATGGAAATATCTACACCGCTTTCTGTATAAACATGGAAATATCTACACCGCTATCTCTATAAACATGGAAATATCTACAAAGCCATCTGTATAAACCTGGAAATATCTACACAGTCATGTGTAGGAACATGGAAATATCTACACTGCCATCTGTATAAACATGGAAATATCTACACAGCCCTCTGTATAAATACGGAAATATCTGCATAGACATCTGTATAAACATGGAAATATCTGCACCGCTATCTGTATAAACATGGAAATACCTACACCGCTGTCTCTATAAACATGGAAATATGTACACCGCTATGTGTATAAACATGCAAATATCTCCAATGCTGTCAGTATAAACATGGAAATATCTACACAACGATCTGTACAAACATGGAAATATCTACACCGCTATCTGTATAAACATGGAAATATCTACACAACTATCTCTATAAACATGGAAATACCTACACCACCATCTGTATAAACATGGAAATACCTACAAAGTCATCTGTATAAACATGGAAATATCTACACAGCCATCTGTATAAACATGGAAATATCTACAAAGTCATCTGTATATACATGGAAATATCTACACTGCTATCTGTATAAACATGGAAATAACTACACCGCTGTTTGAATAAACAAGGAAATATCTACACCGCCATCTGTTTAAACATGGAAATATATACACAGACATCTGTTTATACATGGAAATATCTACACCGCTATCTGTATAAACATGCTAATAACTACACCGCTATCTGTATAAATGTGGAAATATTTGCACCGCTATCCCTATAAACATGGAAATATCTACACCGCTATCTGTATAAACATGCTAATATCTACACCGACATCTGTGTGAATAAGGAAATTTCTACAATGCCATCTGTATAAAGATATAAATATCTACACCGCGAGCTGTATAATCATGGAAATATCTACATCGGTATCTGTATAAACGTGGAAATACCAAAACCGGTATCGGCATAAACATGGAAATATCTACAAAGCCATCTATATAAACATGGAAATATCTACACCGCTATGTCTATAAACATGGAAATACCTACACCGCTATCTCTATAAACATGCAAATATCTACACCGCTATCTGTATAAACTTGGAAATATCTACACCGCTATCTATATAAATATGGAAATACCTAAACCGCGATCTGTATAAACATGGAAATATATACACCGCGATCTGTATAAACATGGAACTGTCTTCACCGCGATCTGTATAAACATGGAAATATCTACACCGCTATCTGTATAAACATGGTAATATCTACACCACCATCTATATAAACATGGAAATATCTACACCGCCATCTGTATAAACTTGGAAATATCTACAATGCCATCTGTAGAAAGATGGAAATATCTACACCGCAATCTGTGTAAACATGGAAATATCTACACCGATATCTGTAAAAACATGGAAATATCTACACCGCTATCTGTATAAACATGGAAATATCTACACCGCGATCTGTATAAACATGGAAATATCTACAGCGCCATCTTTATAAACATTGAAATATCTACACTGCCATCTGTAAAACATGGAAATATCTACACAGTCATCTGAATAAACATGGTAAAATCTACACCACCATCTGTATAAACATGGAAATACCTACAATACCATCTGTATACACATGGAAATACCTACACAGACATCTGTATAAATATGGAAATACCTACACCGCCATCTGTATACACATGGAAATATCTACACAGTCATCTGTATAAACATGGAAATATCTACACCGCTATCTCTATAAACATGGAAATGTCTACACCGCTATCTGTATAAACATGGAAATATCTACATCGCTATCTGTATAAACAGGGAAATATCTCCACCGCTATCTCTGTAAATATGGAAATATCTACACCGCTATCTGTATACACATGGAAATATCTACACCACTATCTGTATATACATGGAAATATCTACACCGTCATCTGTATAGACATGGAAATAACTACACCGCTACCTGTATAAATATGGAAATGTCTACACCGCTATCATTATAAACATGGAAATACCTACACCACTTGCACTATAAACATGGAAATATCTACACCGCAATCTCTGAAAACATGAAAATATCTCCACCGCCATCTATGTAAGCATGAAAATATCTACACTGCCATATTCAGAAACATGGCTGTATCTACACCACCATCTGTATAAACATGGAAATATCTACACCACTATCTGTATAAAGATGGAAATATTTAAACTACAATCTCTATAAACATAGAAATATCTACACCGCTATGTCTGTAAACATGGAAATATCTACACCGCCATCTGTATTAACGTGGAAATATCTACACAGTCATCTGTATAAACCTGGAAATATCTACACTGTCATCTATATAAACATGGAAATATCTACAGATAACTCTGAATGAATATGGAAATATCCGCACAGCCATCTGTATAAACATGGAAATATCTACACCACTATCTGTATAAACATGAAAATATCTACACCGCTATCTCTATAAACATGGAAATATGTACACTGCCATCTGTACTAACATGGAAATATCTACACAGTCATCTGTAGAAACATGGAAATATCTACACCGCTATCTCTATAAATATGGAAATAACTACACCGCTATCTCTATAAACATGGAAATATCTACACCGCTATCTCCATCAACATGGAAATATACACACCGCCATCTCTTTAAACATGGAGGTATCTCCAACGCCATCTACATAAACAAGAAAATATCTACACTGCCATCTATATATACATGGAAATATCTACACCGCCATCTCTAAAAACATGGAAATATCTACACTGCCATTTGTAGAAAGATGGAAATATCTACACCGCCATCTGTATAAACGTGGAAATATCTACACCGCTCTCTGTATAAACATGTAAATATCTACACCGCAATCTGTATGAACATGGAAATATCTACACCGCTATCTGTATAAATATGAAATATCTAAACCGCTATCTCTATAAAAGTGGAAATATCTACACTGCTATCTGTATAAACATGGAAATATCCTCACTGCTATCACTATGAACATGGATATATCTACACTGCTATCAGTATAAACATGGAAATATCTACACCGCGATCTGTATAAACATGGAAATATCTACACCACGATCTGTATAAACATGGAAATATCTAGACCGCTATCTGTATAAACATGGAAATATCTACACAGCTATCTCTATAAACATAGAAATATCTACACCGCCATGTTTATAAACATGGAAATACCTACAAAAGTCATATGTATAAACATGGATATATCTACACAGCCATCTGTATAAACATGGAAATATCTACACAGCCATCTGTATATACATGGAAATATCTACACCGCTATCTGTATAAACATGGAAATATCTACACCGCTATTTGTATAAACAAGGAAATATCTACACCGCCATCTGTTTAAACATGGAAATATATACACAGACATCTGTTTATACATGGAAATATCTAAACCGCTATCTGTATAAACATGCTAATAACTACACCGCTATCTGTATAAATGTGGAAATATTTGCACCGCTATCCCTATAAACATGGTAATATCAACACTGCGATCTGTATAAACATGGAAATATTTTCAACATTATCTGTATAAACATGGAAATATCTACACCACGATCTGTATAAACATGGAAATATCTACACCGTGATCTCTATAAACATGGATATATCTACAACGTCATCTCTATAAACATGGAAATATCTACACCGCTACCTGTATAAACATGCTAATATCTACACCACCGTCTATATAAACAAGGAAATATCTACACCGCCATCTGTAGAAACATGGAAATATCTACAATGCCATCTATAGAAAGATGGGAATATCTACACCGCAATCTGTGTAGACATGGAAATATCTGCACCAATATCTGTAAAAACATGGAAATATCTACACCGCTATCTGTAAAAACATGGAAATATCTACACCGCGATCTGTATAAACATGGAAATATCTACAGCGCCACCTCCATAAACATTGAAATATCTACAATGCCATCTGTAAAAACACGGAAATATCTCCACAGTCATCTGAATAAATATGGAAATATCTACACCACCATCTGTATAAACATGGAAATAACTAAAATATCATCTGTATAGACATGGAAATATCTACACAGTCATCTGTATAAACATGGAAATATCTACACCGCCATCTGTATAAACATGAAAATATCTACACTGCCATCTGTCGAAAGATGGAAACATCTACACCGCTATCTCTCTGCATAGGCATCTGTATAAACATGGAAATATCTGCACCGCTATCTGTATAAACATGGAAATACCTACACCGCTGTCCCTATAAACATGGAAATATGTACACCGATCTGTGTATAATCATGGAAATATCTCCACTGCTGTCAGTATAAACATGGAAATATCTCCACCGTTATCTGTATTAACATGGAAATATCTACAGCGCCACCTCTATAAACATTGAAATATCTACACTGCCATCTGTAAAAACACGGAAATATCTCCACAGTCATCTGAATAAATATGGAAATATCTACACCACCATCTGTATAAACATGGAAATAACTAAAATATCATCTGTATACACATGGAAATATCTACACAGACATCTGTATAAACATGGAAATATCTACACCGCCATCTGTATAAACATGGAAATAACTAAAATATCATCTGTATAGACATGGAAATATCTACACAGTCATCTGTATAAACATGGAAATATCTACACCGCCATCTGTATAAACATGAAAATATCTACACTGCCATCTGTAGAAAGATGGAAACATCTACACCGCTATCTCTCTGCATAGGCATCTGTATAAACATGGAAATATCTGCACCGCTATCTGTATGAACATGGAAATACCTACACCGCTGTCCCTATAAACATGGAAATATGTACACCGATCTGTGTATAATCATGGAAATATCTCCACTGCTGTCAGTATAAACATGGAAATATCTCCACCGTTATCTGTATTAACATGGAAATATCTACAGCGCCACCTCTATAAACATTGAAATATCTACACTGCCATCTGTAAAAACACGGAAATATCTCCACAGTCATCTGAATAAATATGGAAATATCTACACCACCATCTGTATAAACATGGAAATAACTAAAATATCATCTGTATACACATGGAAATATCTACACAGACATCTGTATAAACATGGAATTATCTACACCGCCATCTGTATAAACATGAAAATATCTACACTGCCATCTGTAGAAAGATGGAAACATCTACACCGCTATCTCTCTGCATAGGCATCTGTATAATCATGGAAATATCTGCACCGCTATCTGTATAAACATGGAAATACCTACACCGCTGTCCCTATAAACATGGAAATATGTACACCGATCTGTGTATAATCATGGAAATATCTCCACTGCTGTCAGTATAAACATGGAAATATCTCCACCGTTATCTGTATTAACATGGAAATATCTACAGCGCCATCTCTATAAACATTGAAATATCTACACTGCCATCTGTAAAAACATGGAAATATCTACACAGTCATTTAATAAACATGGAAATATCTACACCACCATCTGTATAAACATGGAAATACCTACAATACCATCTGTATACACATGGAAATATATACACAGACATCTGTATAAATATGGAAATATCTACACCGCCATCTGTATAAACATGGAAATATCTACACTGCCATCTGTTGAAAGATGGAAATATCTACACCGCTATCTCTATAAATATGGAAATATCTACACCGCCATCTCTATAAACATGAAAATATCTACACTTCCATTTCCATAAAGATGGAACTATCTACTCCGCCATGTGTATAAACACGGAAATATCTACACCACCATCATTGAAAACATGGAAATATCTACACCGCTATCTGTATAAACATGGAAATAACTACACCGCCATCTGCATGTCCATGGAAATATCTACGCCGCCATCTGTATCAACATGGAAATATCTACACGGCCATCTGTGTATAGATGGAAATATCAAAACCGCCATCTGTACAAACATGGAAATATCTACACCGCTATCTCTATAAACATGGAAATAACTGCACTGCCATCTGTAAAAACATGGAAATAACTATACAGTCATCTGTATAAACATGGAAATATCTACAATGCCATCTGTATACACATGGAAATATCTACACAGCCATCTTTATAAACATGTAAATATCTACACTGCTATCTCTATAAACATGGAAATATCTACACCGCCATCTCTATAAACATGAAAATATCTACACTGCCATCTCCATAAACATGGAACTAACTACTCCGCCATCTGTGTAAACATGGAAACATCTACACTGCCATCAGTGTGAATAAGGAAATATCTACAATGCCATCTGTATAAAGATATAAATATCTGCACCACAAGCAGTATAAACATGGAAATATCTACATCGCTATCTGTATAAACGTGGAAATACCAACACCGCTATCGGCATAAACAAGGAAATATCTACAACGCCATCTATATAAACATTGAAATATCTACACCGCTATGTCTATACACATGGAAATACCTTCACCGCTATGTCTATAAACATGGAAATATCTACACCGCTATCTGTATAAACATGGAAATATCTACACCGCTATCTGTATAAACATGGAAATATCTACACCGCGATCAGTATAAACATGGAAATATCTACACCGCGATCTGTATAAACATGGAAATAGCTTCACCACGATCTGTATAAACATAGAAATATCTACACCGCTATCTGTATAACCATGGTAATATCTACACCACCATCTATATAAACATGGAAAATCTACACCGCCATCTGTATAAACATGGAAATATCTACAATGCCATCTGTAGAAAGATGGAAATATCTGCACCGCAATCTGTGTAAACATGGAAATATCTACACCTCTATCTGTAAAAACATGGAAATATCAACAGCGCTATCTGTATAAACATGGAAATATCTACAACACGATCTGTATAAACATGGAAATATCTACACCGCGATCTGTATAAACATGGAAATATCTACACCGCTATCTGTATAAACATGGAAATAACTACACCGCTATTTGTATAAACAAGGAAATACCTACACCGTGATCTGTATAAACAAGGAAATTTTTACACCGCTACCAGTATAAACATGGAAATTTCTACACCGTTATCTGTATAAATATGCAAAGATCTACACCGCTGTCTCTATTAACATGGAAATATCTACACCGCCATCTGTATAAACATGGAAATAACTATACAGTCATCTGTGTAAACATGGAAATATCTACACCACCATCTGTATAAACATGAAAATATCTACAATGCCATCTGTATACACATGGAAATACCTACACGGCAATCTGTGTAAACATGGAAACATCTACACCAATATCTGTAAAAACATGGAAATATCTACACCGCTATCTGTATAAACATGGAAATATCTACACCGCGATCTGTATAAACATGGAAATATCTACAGCGCCATCTCTATAAGCATTGAAATATCTACACTGCCATCTGTATAAACATGGAAATATCTACACCGTGATCTGCATAAACATGGAAATATCTACACCGCTATCTGTATAAACATGGAAATATCTACACAGCTATCTCTATAAACATAGAAATATCTACACCGCCATCTGTATAAACACGGAAATATCTACACAGCCATGTGTATATACATGGAAATATCTACACCGCTACCTATATAAACATGGAAATAACTACATCACTATCTGTATAAAGATGGAAATATATACACCGCCATCTACATATCCATGGAAATTTCTGCACCGCCGTCTGTACAAACATGGAAATATCTGCACTGCAATCTGTATAAATATGGAAATACCTACACCGCTACCTCTATAGACATGTAAATATCTACAACGCTATCTGTATAAACATGGAAATATCTACACTGCCATCTGAATAAAGATGGAAATTTCTTCACCGCGAGCTCTATAAACATGGAAACATCTACACCGCTATCTGTATAAACATGGAAATACCAACACCGTTATCTGTATAAACATGGAAATATCTACACCGTTATCTCTATAAACATGAAAATACTTACACCACCATCTCTATAAGCATGGAAATATTTACACCGCTATCTCTATAAACATAGAAATAACTACACCGCCATCCCTACAAACATGGAAATATCTACACCGCCATCTGCATAAACATGGAAATATCTACACAGACATCTGTATAAACATGGAAATATCTACAATGCCATCTGTATAAACTTGGAAATATCTACACTGACATCTGTAGAAAGATGGAAATGTCTACAAAGCGATCTGTACAATCATGGGAATTTCTACACCGCTACCTGTATAAACATGGAAATATCTACACCGCTATCTGTATCAACATGGAAATAACTACACCGCAATCTGTATAAACATGGAAATATCTACAATGCTATCTCTGTAAACATGGAAATATCAACACAGCTATCTTTGTAAGCTTGGAAATATCTACACTGCTACCTGTGTAAATTTGGCAATAATTACACGGCAATCTGTGCAAAGATGGAAATATCTACACTGCTATCTCTGTAAACATGGGAATATATACACCGCTATCTCTATAAACATGGAAATAACTACACTGCCATCTGTATATACATGGAAATATCTACACTGCCATCTGTACACACATGAAAATATCTACACAGCCATCTGTATAAACATGGAAATATCTACAACGCTATCTCTATAAACATGGAAATATCTACACCGCTATCTGTATAAATATGGAAATATCCACATCGCTATCTGTATAAACAGGGAAATATCTCCACCGCTATCTGTATAAACATGGAAATATCTACACCGCTATCTGTATAAACATGAAAATATATACAATGATATCTGTGTAAACATGGAAATATCTACACAGCTATCTGTGTAAACTTGGAAATATCTAGCAAGCTATCTGTGTAAAAATGGAAATATCTACACAGCAATCTGTGCAAAGATGGAAATATCTGCACCGCTATCTCCGTAAACATGGAAATATCAACACCGGTATCTGTACAAACATGGAAATATCTACACCGATATCTCTATAAACAGGGAAATAACTGCACTGCCATCTGTAAAAACATGGAAATACCTATACAGTTATCTGTATAAACATGGAAATATCTACAATTCCATCTGTATACACATGGAAATATATACACAGCCATCTGTATAAGCATGTATATATCTACACTGCTATCTCTATAAACATGGAAATATCTACACCGCCATCTCTATAAACATGAAAATATCTACACTGCCATCTCCATAAACATGGAACTAACTACTCCGTCATCTGTATAAACATGGAAACATCTACACCGCCATCAGTGTGAATAAGGAAATATCTACAATTCCATCTTTATAAAGATATAAATATATGCAACGCGAGCTGTATAAACATGGAAATATCTACATCGCTATCTGCATAAACGTGGAAATACCAACACCGTTATCGGTATAAACATGCAAATATCTACAACGCGATCTAGATAAACATGGAAATATCTACGCCGCTATGTCAATAAACATGGAAATACCTACACCGCTATCTCTATAAACATGGAAATATATCCACCGCTATCTGTATAAACATGGAAATATCTACACCGCTATCTGTATAAACATGGAAATATCTACAATGCCAACTGTAGAAAGATGGAAATATCTACACCGCAATCTGTGTAAACATGGAAATATCTACAACGATATCTGTAAAAACATGGAAATATCAACACCGCTATCTGTATAAACATGGAAATATCTACACCGCGATCTGTATAAACATGGAAATATCTATACCGCGATCTGTATAAACATGGAAATATCTACACTGCTCTCTGTATAAACATGGAAATATCTACACCGCTATCTGTATAAACATGGAAATATCTACACAGCTATCTCTATAAACATGGAAATATCTACACCGCCATCTGTATAAACATGGAAATACCTACAAAGTCATCTGTATAAACATGGAAATATCTACAAAGCCATCTGTATAAATATGGAAATATCTACACAGCCATCTGTATATACATGGAAATAACTACACCGCTATCTGTATAAACATGGAAATAACTACACCGCTATTTATATAAACAAGGAAATATCTCCACAGTGATCTGTATAAACATGGAATTATTTACACCGCTATCTGTATAAACATGGAAATTTCTACACCGTCATCTCTATAAATATGGAAATATCTACACCGCAATCTCTACAAATATGGAAATATCTACACCGCCATCTGTATAAACATGGAAATACTTATACAGTCATCTGTGTAAACATGGAAACATCTACACCACCATCTGTATAAACATGGAAATATCTGCAATGCCATCTGTATACACATGGAAATGCCAACACGGCAATCTGTGTATAGATGGAAACATCAACACCGCCATCTGTACAAACTTGGAAATATCTACACTGCTATCTCTATAAACGTGGAAATATCTACACTGCGTTCTGTATAAACATAGAAATATCTACACCGGTATCTGTATAAACATGGAAATATCTACACCACGATCTGTATAAACATGGAAACATATACACCGCTATCTGTATAATCATGGAAATATATGCACCGCTTTCTCTATAGACATGGAAATAGCTACAAAGCCATCTGTATAAACATGGAAATACCTACACAGACATGTGTAGGAACATGGAAATAACTACACTGCCATCTGTATAAACAAAGAAATATCTACACAGCCCTCTGCATAAATATGGAGATATCTGCATAGGCATCTGTATAAACATGGAAATATCTGCACCGCTATCTGTATAAACATGGAAATACCTACACCGCTGTCTCTATAAACATGGAAATATGTACACAGCTATGTGTATAAACATGGAAATATCGACACTGCTGTCTGTATAAACATGGAAATATCTACAGCGCCATCTCTATAAACATTGAAATATCTACACTGCCATCTGTAAAAACATTGAAATATCTACACAGTCATCTGAATAAACATGGAAATATCTACAGCACCATCTGTATAAACATGGAAATAACTACAATACCATCTGTATACACATGGAAATATCTACACAGACATCTGTATAAATATGGAAATATCTACACTGCCATCTGTATACACATGGAAATATCTACACAGACATCTGTATAAACATGTAAATATCTACAATGCCATCTCCATAAACATGGAACTAACTACTCCGCCATCTGTGTAAACATGGAAATATCTACACCGCCATCAGTGTGAATAAGGAAATATCTACAATGCCATCTGTATAAAGATATAAATATCTGCACCGCGAACTGTACAAACATGGAAATATCTACGTCGCTCTCTGCATAAACGTGGAAATACCAACACCGCTATCGGTATAAACATGGAAATATCTACAACGCCATCTATATAAACATGGAAATATCTACACCGCTATGTCTATAAACACGGAAATACCTACACCTCTATCTTTATAAACATGGAATTGTCTACAGCGCTATCTGTATAAACATGGAAATATCTACACCGCTATCTGTATAAACATGGAAATATCTACACCGCGATCTGTATAAACTTGGAAATATCTACACCGCGATCTGTATAAACATGGAAATATCTTCACCGAGATCTGTATGAACGTGGAAATATCTACACCGCTATCTGTATAAACATGGTAATATCTACACCACCATCTATATAAACATGGAAATATCTACACCGCCCTCTGTATAAACATGGAAATATCTACACCGCCCTCTGTATAAACATGGAAATATCTACACCGCTATCTGTATAAACATGTTAATATCTACACAGCTATCTCTATAAACATGGAAATATCTGCACCGCCATCTGTATAAACATGGAAATACCTACAAAGTCATCTGTATAAACATGGAAATATCTACAAAGCCATCTGTATAAACATGGAAATATCTACACAGCCATCTGTATATACATGGAAATAACTACACCGCTATCTGTATAAACATGGAAATAACTACACCGCTATTTGTATAAACAAGGAAATATCTACACAGTGATCTGTATAAACATGGAATTATTCACACCGCTATCTGTATAAACATGGAAATTTCTACTCCGTTATCTGTATAAATATGGAAATATCTACACCGCTATCTCTATAAATATGGAAATATCTACACCGCCATCTGTATAATCATGGAAATACTTATACAGTCATCTGTGTAAACATGGAAATATCTACACCACCATCTGTATAAACATGGAAATATCTGCAATGCCATCTGTATACACATGGAAATACCAACACGGCAATCTGTGTATAGATGGAAACATCAACACCGCCATCTATACAAACATGGAAATATCTACACTGCTATCTCTATAAACGTGGAAATACCTACACTGCGGTCTGTATAAACATCGAAATATCTACACCGGTATCTGTATAAACATGGAAATATCTACACCACGATCTGTATAAACATGGAAATATATACACCGCTATGTGTATAATCATGGAAATATCTGCACCGCTATCTCTATAGACATGGAAATAGCTACAAAGCCATCTGTATAAACATGGAAATACCTACACAGACATGTGTAGGAACATGGAAATAACTACACTGCCATCTGTATAAACAAAGAAATACCTACACAACCCTCTGCATAAATATGGAGATATCTACATAGGCATCTGTATAAACATGGAAATATCTGCACCGCTATATGTATAAACATGGAAATACCTACACCGCTGTCTCTATAAACATGGAAATATGTACACCGCTATGTGTATAAACATGGAAATATCTCCACTGCTGTCTGTGTAAACATGGAAATATCTCCACCGTTATCTGTATAAACGTGGAAATATCTACAGCGCCATCTCTATAAACATTGAAATATCTACACTGCCATCTGTAAAAACATGGAAATATCTACACAGTCATCTGAATAAACATGGAAATATCTACACCACCATCTGTATAAACATGGAAATAACTACAATACCATCTGTATACACATGGAAATATCTACACAGACATCTGTATAAATATGGAAATATCTACACTGCCATCTATATACACATGGAAATATCTACACAGCCATCTGTATAAACATGTAAACATCTACAATGCCATCTCCATAAACATGGAACTAACTACTCCGCCATCTGTGTAAACATGGAAATATCTACACCGCCATCAGTGTGAATAAGGAAATATCTACAATGCCATCTGTATAAAGATATAAATATCTGCACCGCGAGCTGTACAAACATGGAAATGCCTACGTCGCACTCTGCATAAACGTGGAAATACCAACACCGCTATCGGTATAAACATGGAAATATCTACAACGCCATCTATATAAACATGGAAATATCTACACCGCTATGTCTATAAACATGGAAATACCTACACCGCTATCTCTATAAACATGGAAATGTCTACACCGCTATCTGTATAAACATGGAAATAATTACACCGCTATCTGTATAAACATGGAAATATCTACACCGCGATCTGTATAAACATGGAAATATCTACACCGCGATCTGTATAAACATGGAAATATCTTCACCGAGATCTGTATAAACATGGAAATATCTACACCGCTATCTGTATAAACATGGTAATATCTACACCACCATCTATATAAACATGGAAATATCTACACCGCCCTCTGTATAAACATGGAAATATCTACAATGCCAACTGTAGAAAGATGGAAATATCTACACCGCAATCTGAGTAAACATGGAAATATCTACACCGATATCTGTAAAAACATGGAAATATCAACACCGCTATCTGTATAAACATGGAAATACCTACACCGCGATCTGTATAAACATGGAAATATCTACACCGCGATCTGTATAAACAGGGAAATATCTACACCGCGACTGTATAAACGTGGAAATATCTACACCGCTATCTGTATAAACATGGAAATATCTACACCGCCAACTGTATAAACATGGAAATACCTACAAAGTCATCTGTATAAACATGGAAATATCTACATAGCCATCTGTATAAACATGGAAATATCTACACAGCCATCTGTATATACATGGAAATATCTACACTGCTATCTGTATAAACATGGAAATAACTACACCGCTATTTGTATAAACAAGGAAATATCTACACCGTGATCCGTATAAACATGGAAATATCTACACAGCCATCTCTATAAACACGGAAATATCTACACCCATATCTGTATAAATATGGAAATATCCACACCGCTATCTGTATAAACATGGAAAAATCAACACCGCTATCTCTATGAACATGGAAATATCTACACCACCATCTCTATAAACATGGAAATATCAACACCACGATCGGTATAAACATGGAAATATCTACACCGCTATCTGTATAAACATGGAAATATCTCCACTGCTATCTCTGTAAACATCGAAATATCTACACCGCCATCAGTATAAACATGGAAATACTTACAAAGTTATCTGTATAAACATGGAAATATCTACACCGCCATCTGTATAAACATGGAAATATCTACACAGCCGTGTGTATATACATGGAAATATCTACACCGCTATCTATATAAACATGGAAATAACTACACCGCTATCTGTATAAAGACGGAAATAACTACACCGCCATGTACATATCCATGGAAGTATCTGCGCCGCCATCTGTATAAACATGGAAATATCTACACGGTCATCTGTGTATAGATGGAAATATCAACACCCCCATCTGTACAAACATGAAAATATCTGCACCTCAATCTGTATAAACATGGAAATATCTACACCGCGGTCTGTATAAACATGGAAATATCTAAATGGCTATCTGTATAAACATGGAAATATCTACACCACTATCTCTATAAACATGGAAATATCTACACCGTGATCTGTATTAACATGGAAATATTTACACCGCTATCTGTATAAACATGGAAATATCTACACCATTATCAGTATAAACATGGAAATACCTACAACGCCATCTGTAGAAACATGGAAATATCTACACCACCATCTGTATAAACATGGAAATATCTACAATGCCATCTGTATACACAAGGAAATACCTACACGGCAATCTGTGTATAGATGGAATCATCAACACCGCCATCTGTACACACATGGAAATATCTACTCCGCTATCTGTATAAACATGGAAATATCTACACTGCGGTCTGTATAAACATGGAAATATCTACACCGGTATCTGTACAAACATGGAAATATCTACACCACGATCTGTATAAAACATGGAAATAGTTACACCGCTATCTGTATAAACATGGAAATATCTACACCGCTATCTCTATAAACAAGGAAATAACTGCAAAGCCATCTGTATAAACATGGAAATAACTACACAGTTATGTGTAGGAACATGGAAATATCTGCACTGCCATCTGTATAAACGTATAAATATCTACACAGCCCTCTGTATAAATATGGAAATATCTGCATAGGCATCTGTATAAACATGGTAATATCCGCACCGCTATCTGTATAAACATGGAAATACCTACACCGCTCTCTCTATAAACATGGAAATATGTACACCGCTATGTGTATAAACATGGTAATATCTCCACTGCTGTCTGTATAAACATGGAAATATCTCCACCGTTATCTGTATAAACACGGAAATATCTACAGCGCCATCTCTATAAACATTGAAATATCTACACAGCCATCTGTAAATACGTGGAAATATCTTCACAGTCATCCGAATAAACATGGAAATATCTACACCACCATCTGTATAAACATTGAAATACCAACAATACCATCTGTATACACATGGAAATATCTACACAGACATCTGTATAAATATAGAAATATCTACACCGCCATCTGTATAAACATGGAAATATCTACACCGCGATCAGTATAAACATGGAAATATCTACACCGCTATCTGTATAAACATGGAAATATCTCCACTGCTATCTGTATAAACATCGAAATATCTACACCGCCATCTGTATAAACATGGAAATACTTACAAAGTTATCTGTATAAACATGGAAATATCTACACCGCCATCTGTACAAACATGGAAATACTTACAAAGTTATCTGTATAAACATGGAAATATCTACACCGCCATCTGTATAAACATGGAAATATCTACACAGCCATGTGTATATAGATGGAAATATCCTCACCGCTATCTATATACACATGGAAATAACTACACCGCTCTCTGTATAAACATGGAAATATCTACACCGCCATCTACAAATCCACAGAAATATCAGTGCCGCCATCTGTATAAACATGGAAATATCTACACGGTAATCTGTGTATAGATGGAAATATCAACACCGCCATCTGTACAAAAATGGAAATATCTGCACCGCTATCTGTATAAACATGGAAATATCTACACCGCGGTCTGTATAAACATGGAAATATCTACACCGCTATCTCTATAAACATGGAAATATCTACACCGCTATCTCTATAAACATGGAAATATCTACACCATGATCTGTATAAACATGGAAATATTTACATCGCTATCTGTTTAAACATGGAAATATCTACACAGTTATCTGTATAAATATGGAAATATTTCAGCGCTATCTCTATAAGCATGGAAATGTCTACACCGCCATCTGTATAAACATGGGAATATCTACACTGCTATCTCTATAAACATGGAAATATCTACAATGCCATCTATAAAAACATGGAAACACCTATACAGTCATCTGTATAAACATGGAAATATCTACACAACCATCTGTATAAATATGGAAATATCTACAATGCCATCTGCATACACATGGAAATACCTACACGGCAATCTGTGTATAGATGGAAACATCAACACCGCCATCTGTACAAACATGGAAATATCTACACCGCTATCTGTATAAACATGGAAATACCTACACTACGGTCTGTATAAACATGTAAATATCTACGCCGGTATCTGTATAAACATGGAAATATCTACACCACGATCTGTATAAACATGGAAATATCTACACCGCTATCTGTATAAACATGGAAATATCTACACCGCTATCTCTATAAACATGGAAATATCTACAAAGCCATCTGTATAAACATGGAAATACCTACACAGTCATGTGTAGGAACATGGAAAAATCTGCACCGCTATCTGTATAAACATGGAAATACCTACACCGCTGTCTCTATAAACATGGAAATATGTACACCGCTATGTGTATGAACATGGAAATATCTCCACTGCTCTCTGCATAAACATGGAAATATCTCCACCGTTATCAGTATAAATATGGAAATATCTACAGCGCCATCTCTATAAACATTGAAATATCTACACTGCCATCTGGAAAAACATGGAAATATCTGCACAGTCATCTGAATAAACATGGAAATATCTACACCACCATCTCTTTAATCATGGAAATACCTACAATACCACCTGTATACACATGGAAATATCTACACAGACATCTATATAAATATGGAAATATCTACACCGCCATCTGTATAAACATGGAAATATCTACACTGCCATCTGTAGAAAGATGGAAATATTTACACCGCTATGTCTATAAATATGGAAATATCTACACCGCCATCTCTATAAACATGAAAATATTTACAGTGCCATCTCCATAAAGTTGGAAGTATCTACTCCGCCATGTGTATAAACACGGAAATATCTACACCACCATCTGTGTAAACATGGAAAAATCTACACCGCTATATGTATAAACATGGAAATATCTTCACCACCATCTGCATATCCATGGAAATATCTACGCCGCCATCTGTATAAACATGGAAATATCTACACGGCCATCTGTGTATAGATGGAAATATCAACACCGCCATATGTAGAAACATGGAGATATGTACACTGCTATCTCTAGAAACATGGAAATATCTACACCGCCATCTCTATAAACATGAAAATACCTGCACTGCCATCTATAAAAACATGGAAATACCTACACAGTCACGTGTATAAACATGGAAATATCTACAATGCCATCGGTATACACTTGGAAATATCTACACAGCCATCTGTATAAACATGTAAATATCTACACTGCTATCTCTATAAACATGGAAATATCCACACCGCCATCTCTATAAACATGAAAATATCTACACTGCCATTTCCATAAACATGGAACTATCTACTCCGCCATCTGTATAAACATGGAAACATCTACACCGCCATCTGTGTGAATAAGGAAATATCTACAATGCCATCTGTATAAAGATATAAATATCTGCACCGCGAGATGTATAGACATGCAAATATCTACATCACTATCTGTATAAACGTATAAATATCAACAGCGCTATCGGTATAAACATGGAAATATCTACAACGCCATCTATATAAACATGGAAATACCTACACCGCTATCTCTACAAACATGGAAACATCCACACCGCCATCTGCATATCCATGGACATATCAACAACGCCATCTGTATAAAAATGGAAATATCTACACGGCAATCTGTGTACAGATGGAAATATCAACACCGCCATCTGTACAAACATGGAAATATCTACACCGCTATCTGTATAAACATAGAAATATCTACACTGCAGTCTGTATAAACATGGAAATATCTACACCGGTATCTGTATAAACATGGAAATATCTACACCACGATCTGTATAAACATGGAAATATTTACACCGCTATCTGTATAAATCTGGAAAAATCTACACTGCTATCTCTATAAATATGGAAATATCTACACCGCCATCTGTATAAACATGGAAATAACTACACAGTCATGTGTAGGAACATGGAAATATCTACACCACCGTTTGTATAAAGAAGGAAATATCTACAACGTTATCTATATAAACATGGAAATATCTACACATTGATCTGTATAAACATGGAAATATGTACAGCACTCTCTGAATAAAGATGGAAATATCTACACCGCAATCTGTATAAACATGGAAATATCAACACCACGATCAGTATAAACATGGAAATATCTACACCACTATCTGTATAAATATGGAAATATTTACACCGCTATCTCTATAAACTTGGAAATATCTACACCGCTATCTCTATAAACATGGAAATATCTACACCGACATCTGTATTAACATGGAAATATCTACACAGTCATCTGTATAAACCTGGAAATATCTACATTGTCATCTATATAAACATGGAAATATCTACAGAGAACTCTGTATATTCATGGAAATATCTGCACAGCCATCTGTATAAATATGGAAATATCTACACCGCTATCTGTATAAACATGGAAATATCTACACCGCTATGTGTATTAACGTGGAAATATCTCCATTGCTATCTGTATAAACATGGACATATCTCCACCGCAATCTGTATAAACATGAAAATATCTACACCGCTATCTCTATAAACATGGAAATATCTACAATGCCATCTGTACAAACATGGAAATATCTACACAGGTATCTGTAGAAACATGCAAATATCTACCCCGCTATCTCTATAAACATGGAAATAACTACACCGCTATCTCTATAAACATGGAAATATCTACACCGCTATCTCCATCAACATGGATATATATACACCGCCATCTCTTTAAACATGGAGATATCTAGAACGCCATCTACATAAACAAGAAAATATCTACACTTCCATCTATATAAACATGGAAATATCTACACCGCCATCTCTATAAAGATGGAAATATCTACACTGCCATTTGTAGAAAGATGGAAATATCTACACCGCCATCTGTTTAAACATGGAAATATCTACACCACTATCTGTATAAGTATGAAATATCTAAACCGCTATCTCTATAAAAATGGAAATATCTACACTGCTATCTGTATAAACATGGAAATATCCTCACTGCTACCTCTATGAAGATGGATATATCTACACCGCTATCTAAATAAGCATGGAAATATCTACACTGCCATCTCTATAAACATGGAATTATCTACAGCGCCATCTGTATAAACATGGAAATATCTACACCGCCATCTGTATAAACATGGAAATATCTACACCGCTATCTGTATAAACATGGAAATATCTACACCGCAATCTGTATAAACATGGGAATATCTACACTGCTATCTCTATAAACATGGAAATATCTACAATGCCATCTATAAAAACATGGAAACACCTATACAGTCATCTGTATAAACATGGAAATATCTACACAACCATCTGTATAAACATGGAAATATCTACAATGCCATCTGCATACACATGGAAATACCTACACGGCAATCTGTGTATAGATGGAAACATCAACACCGCCATCTGTACAAACATGGAAATATCTACACCGCTATCTGTATAAACATGGAAATACCTACACTGTGGTCTGTATAAACATGTAAATATCTACGCCGCTCTCTGTATAAACATGGAAATATCTACACCACGATCTGTATAAACATGGAAATATCTACACCGCTATCTGTATAAACATGGAAATATCTACACCGCTATCTCTATAAACATGGAAATATCTACAAAGCCATCTGTATAAACATGGAAATACCTACACAGTCATGTGTAGGAACATGGAAAAATCTGCACCGCTATCTGTATAAACATGGGAATATCTACACCGCTGTCTCTTTAAACATGGAAATATGTACACCGCTATGTGTATGAACATGGAAATATCTCCACTGCTCTCTGCATAAACATGGAAATATCTCCACCGTTATCAGTATAAATATGGAAATATCTACAGCGCCATCTCTATAAACATTGAAATATCTACACTGCCATCTGGAAAAACATGGAAATATCTGCACAGTCATCTGAATAAACATGGAAATATCTACACCACCATCTCTTTAATCATGGAATTACCTACAATACCACCTGTATACACATGGAAATATCTACACAGACATCTATATAAATATGGAAATATCTACACCGCCATCTGTATAAACATGGAAATATCTACACTGCCATCTGTAGAAAGATGGAAATATTTACACCGCTATGTCTATAAATATGGAAATATCTACACCGCCATCTCTATAAACATGAAAATATTTACACTGCCATCTCCATAAAGTTGGAAGTATCTACTCCGCCATGTGTATAAACACGGAAATATCTACACCACCATCTGTGTAAACATGGAAAAATCTACACCGCTATATGTATAAACATGGAAATATCTTCACCACCATCTGCATATCCATGGAAATATCTACGCCGCCATCTGTATAAACATGGAAATATCTACACGGCCATCTGTGTATAGATGGAAATATCAACACCGCCATATGTAGAAACATGGAGATATAGACACCGCTATCTCTATAAACATGGAAATATCTACACGGCCATCTCTATAAACATGAAAATACCTCCACTGCCATCTATAAAACATGGAAATACCTACACAGTCACGTGTATAAACATGGAAATATCTACAATGCCATCTGTATACACTTGGAAATATCTACACAGCCATCTGTATAAACATGTAAATATCTACACTGCTATCTCTATAAACATGGAAATATCCACACCGCCATCTCCATAAACATGAAAATATCTACACTGCCATTTCCATAAACATGGAACTATCTACTCCGCCATCTGTATAAACATGGAAACATGTACACCGCCATCTGTGTGAATAAGGAAATATCTACAATGCCATCTGTATAAAGATATAAATATCTGCACCGCGAGATGTATAGACATGCAAATATCTACATCACTATCTGTATAAACGTATAAATATCAACAGCGCTATCGGTATAAACATGGAAATATCTACAACGCCATATATATAAACATGGAAATACCTACACCGCTATCTCTACAAACATGGAAACATCCACACCGCCATCTGCATATCCATGGACATATCAACAACGCCATCTGTATAAAAATGGAAATATCTACACGGCAATCTGTGTACAGATGGAAATATCAACACCGCCATCTGTACAAACATGGAAATATCTACACCGCTATCTGTATAAACATAGAAATATCTACACTGCAGTCTGTATAAACATGGAAATATCTACACCGGTATCTGTATAAACATGGAAATATCTACACCACGATCTGTATAAACATGGAAATATTTACACCGCTATCTGTATAAATCTGGAAAAATCTACACTGCTATCTCTATAAATATGGAAATATCTACACCGCCATCTGTATAAACATGGAAATAACTACACAGTCATGTGTAGGAACATGGAAATATCTACACCACCGTTTGTATAAAGAAGGAAATATCTACAACGTTATCTATATAAACATGGAAATATCTACACATTGATCTGTATAAACATGGAAATATGTACAGCACTCTCTGAATAAAGATGGAAATATCTACACCGCAATCTGTATAAACATGGAAATATCAACACCACGATCAGTATAAACATGGAAATATCTACACCACTATCTGTATAAATATGGAAATATTTACACCGCTATCTCTATAAACTTGGAAATATCTACACCGCTATCTCTATAAACATGGAAATATCTACACCGACATCAGTATTAACATGGAAATATCTACACAGTCATCTGTATAAACCTGGAAATATCTACATTGTCATCTATATAAACATGGAAATATCTACAGAGAACTCTGTATATTCATGGAAATATCTGCACAGCCATCTGTATAAATATGGAAATATCTACACCGCTATCTGTATAAACATGGAAATATCTACACCACTATGTGTATTAACGTGGAAATATCTCCATTGCTATCTGTATAAACATGGACATATCTCCACCGCAATCTGTATAAACATGAAAATATCTACACCGCTATCTCTATAAACATGGAAATATCTACAATGCCATCTGTACAAACATGGAAATATCTACACAGGTATCTGTAGAAACATGCAAATATCTACCCCGCTATCTCTATAAACATGGAAATAACTACACCGCTATCTCTATAAACATGGAAATATCTACACCGCTATCTCCATCAACATGGATATATATACACCGCCATCTCTTTAAACATGGAGATATCTAGAACGCCATCTACATAAACAAGAAAATATCTACACTTCCATCTATATAAACATGGAAATATCTACACCGCCATCTCTATAAAGATGGAAATATCTACACTGCCATTTGTAGAAAGATGGAAATATCTACACCGCCATCTGTTTAAACATGGAAATATCTACACCACTATCTGTATAAGTATGAAATATCTAAACCGCTATCTCTATAAAAATGGAAATATCTACACTGCTATCTGTATAAACATGGAAATATCCTCACTGCTACCTCTATGAAGATGGATATATCTACACCGCTATCTAAATAAGCATGGAAATATCTACACTGCCATCTCTATAAACATGGAATTATCTACAGCGCCATCTGTATAAACATGGAAATATCTACACCGCCATCTGTATAAACATGGAAATATCTACACCGCTATCTGTATAAACATGGAAATATCTACACCGCAATCTGTATAAACATGGAAATGTCTTCACCACGATCTGTATAAACATGGAAATATCTACACCGCTATCTGTAAAAACATGGTAATATCTACACCGCCATGTATATAAACATGGAAATATCTACACCGCCATCTGTATAAACATGGAAATATCTGCAATGCCATCTGTAGAAAGATGGAAATATCTACACCGCAATCTGTGTAAACATGGAGATATCTACACCGCCAGCTGTATTAACATGGAAATATCTACAATGCTAGTTGTATAAACATGGAAATACCAACACCGCTATCTGTATAAACATGGAAATACATACACCGCCATCTGTATAATCATGGAAATATCTACACAACTATCTCTATAAACATGGAAATACCTACACCGCCATCTCTATACACATAGAAATATCTACACCGCTATCTCTATAAACATAGAAATATCTACACCGCCATCTCTATAAACATGGAAATATCTACACTGCCATCTGCATGAACATGGAAATATCTACATCGCTATCTTTTTAAACATGGAAATATCTACACTGTCATCTGTATAAACATGGAAATATCTAAACTGCCATCTGTGGAAAGATGGAAATATCTACACCACGATCTGTATAAATATGAAAATATCTACACCGCTATCCGTGTAAAGATGGAAATATCTACACCGCAATCTGTGCAAAGATGGAAATATCTACACCGCTATCTCTATAAACATGGAAGTATCTACACCACTATCCGTACAAACATGGAAATATCTACATCACTATCTGTATAAACATGGATATATCTACACCGTTATCTCTATAAACATGGAAATATCTACACCGCTATCTGTATAAATATGGAAATATCTGCACCGCCATTTCTGAAAACATACAAATATCTACAGAGTCATCTTTATACACATCGAAATATCTACACAGCCATCTGTATAAACATGGATGTATCTACACAACTATCTGTATAAACAAGGAAATACCTACAGCGCTATCTCTATAAACATGGAAATATCAACACCACAATCTCTACAAACATGAAAATATCTACACCGCCATCTCCATGAACATGGAACTACCTTCACCGCCATCTGTATAAACATGGAAATATCTACACCACTATCTGTATAAAGATGGAAATATCTACACCGCTATCTCTATAAACATGGAAATATCTACACAGCCATCTGTATGAACAGGGAAATATCTCCACCGCTATCTGTATAAACATGGAAATATCTACACCGCTATATGCATAAACGTGGAAATATCTACACCGCTATCTGTATAAACATGGAAATACCTACACCGCTATCTGTGTAAACATGGAAATATCTACACAGCTATCTGTGTAAACTTGGTAATATCTACACAGGTATCTGTGTAAAAATGGAAATATCTACATGTCAATCTGTGCAAAGAGGGAAATATCTACACCGCTATCTCTGAAAACATGGAAATATCTACACCGCTATCTGTATAAACATGGAAATATCTGCACCGCTATCTGTATAAAAAAGGAAATATCTACACCGCCATCTGTAGAAACATGGAAATATCTACACCGCCATCTGTATAAACATGGAAATAACTACACGGCTATCTGTAGAAATATGGAAATATCTACATCGCTATCTCTATAAACATGGAAATACCAACAACGCTTTCTCTATAAACATGGAAATATCTACATCGCAATCTCTATAAACATGGAATTATCTACACCGCCGTCTCTATAAACATGAAAATATGTACACCGCCATCTTCAGAAACATGGCTGTATCTACACCGCCATCTGTATAAACATGGAAATATCTACACCACCATCTGTATAAACATGGAAAAACCTTCACTGCCATCTGTATAAAGATGGAAATATCTGCACTGCGAGTTGTATAAACATGGAAATATCTACATGGAAAGCTGTAAAAACATGGAAATATTTAGACAGTCATCTCTATAAACATGGAAATATCTATACCGCTATCTGTATAAACATGGAAATTCCCACACCGCTATCTGTATAAACATGGAAATAGCCACACCGCTATCTGTATAAACATGGAAATATCTGCACAGCTATCTTTATAAACATGGAAATACCTGCAACTCTATCTGTGTAAACATAGAAATATCTACACGGCTATTTGTGTAAACATGGAAATATCTGCACCGCTATCTGTATAAAGATGGAAATATCTACACCACTATCTGTAAAACGGGGAAATATCTACACAGCTGTCTGTATAAACCTGGAAATATCTACACCGATATCTGTATAAACAAGGAAATATCTACACCGCCATCTGTATAAACATGGAAAAACCTACACCGCTATCTGTATAAATATGGAAATATCCACTTCGCTATTTCTAAAAACATGGAAACACCTACACCGATTTCTCTATAAACATGGAAATATCTACACTGCAATCTCTATATACATGGAAATATCTACACCGCCATCTCTATAAATATGAAAATATCTACACCGCCATCTCCAAAAACATGGAACTATCTACACCGCCATCTGTATAAACATGGAAATTCCTACACCACTATCTGTATAAAGATGGAAATATCTACACCGCTATCTCTATAAACATGGAAATATCTACACCGCTATCTGTATAAACATGAAAATATCTACATCGCTATCTGAATAAACAGGGAAATATCTCCACCGCTATCTGTATAAACATGGAAATATCTACACCGCTCACTGTATAAACATGGAAATATCTACACTGCTATCTGTATAAACATGGAAATATCTACAACGCTATCTGTGTAAACATGGAAATATCTACACCGTTATCTGTATAAACATGAAAATATCTACACCGCTATCTGTATAAATATGGAAATATCTGCACCGCCATTTGTGTAAACATACAAATATCTACAGTCATCTGTATACACATGGAAATATTTACACAGCCATCTGTATAAACATGGATGTATCTACACAACTATCTGTATAAACAAGGAAATACCGACAGCGCTATCTCTATAAACATGGAAATATCAACACCACAATCTCTACAAACATGGAAATATCTACACCGCCATCTATATAAACATGAAAATATCTACACCGCCATCTCCAAAAACATGGAACTATCTACACCGCCATCTGTATAAACATGGAAATTCTACACCGCTATCTGTATAAAGATGAAAATATCAACACCGCTATCTCTATAAACATGGAAATATCAACACAGCTATCTGTGTAAACTTGGAAATATCTACACAGGTATCTGTGTAAAAATGGAAATATCTACACGGCAATCTGTGCAAAGAGGGAAATATCTACACCGCTATCTCTGAAAACATGGAAATATCTACACCGCTATCTGTATAAACATGGAAATATCTACATCGCTATCTGTATAAACAGGGAAATATCTACACTGCTATCTGTATAAACATGGAAATATCTACACTGCTATCTGTATAAACATGGAAATATCTACACCGCTATCTGTATAAACATGGAAATAACTACAACGCTATCTGTGTAAACATGGAAATATCTACACAGCTATCTGTGTAAACTTGGAAATATCTACACAGGTATCTGTGTAAAAATGGAAATATCTACACGGCAATCTGTGCAAAGAGGGAAATATCTACACCGCTATCTCTGAAAACATGGAAATATCTACACCGCTATCTGTATAAACTTGGAAATATCTACACTGCCATCTCTATAAACATGAAAATATGTCCACCGCTATCTGTATAAACTTGAAAATATGTCCACCCCTATCTGTATAAACATGGAAATATATACACCGCTATCGGTATAAACAAGGAAATATCTACACCGCCATCTGTAGAAACATGGAAATATCTTCACCGCGATCTGTATAAACATGGAAATACCTACACCGCTATCTGTAGAAATGTGGAAATATCTACACCGCTATCTCTATAAACATGGAAATACCAACACCGCTTTCTCTATAAACATGGAAATATCTACATCGCAATCTCTATAAACATGGAAAAATCTTCACTGCCATCTGTATAAAGATGGAAATATCTGCACTGCGAGTTGTATAAACATGGAAATATCTACACCGCTATCTCTAAACATGGAAATACCTACAACGCCATCTCTATAAATATGGAAATATCTACACCGCTATCTGTATAAACATGAAAATACCTACACCGCTATCTGTATAAACCTGGAAAGATCTACACCGCTATCTGTATAAATATGGAAATATCTACAACGCTATCTCTCTAAACATGGAAATGTCTACACCGCTATCTGTATAAACATGGAAATATCTACATCGTTATCTCTATAAACATGAAAATATCTACACTGACATCTGTATAAACATGGAAATAACTTCACAGTCATCTGTATAAACATGGAAATATCTACACCACCGTCTGTATAAACATGGAAATATCTACATGGAAAGCTGTATAAACATGGAAATATCTAGACAGTCATCTCAATAAACATGGAAATATCTATACCGCTATCTGTATAAACATGGAAATACCCACACCGCTATCTGTATAAACATGGAAATAGCCACACCGCTATCTGCATAAACATGGAAATATCTGCACCGCTATCTCTATAAACATTTAAATATCTGCAACTCTATCTGTGTAAACATAGAAATATCTACACGGCTATTTGTGTATACATGGAAATATCTGCACCGCTATCTGTATAAAGATGGAAATATCTACACCACTATCTTTAAAACGTGCAAATATCTACACCACTCTCTATATAAACCTGGAAATATCTACACCGATATCTGTATAAACAAGGAAATATCTACACCGCCATCTGTATGAACATGGAAACACTTACACCGCTATATGTATAAATATGGAAATATCCACACCGCTATCTCTATAAACATGGAAATACCTACACCGATTTCTCTATAAACATGGAAATATCTACACTGCAGTCTCTATAAGCATGAAAATATCTACACCGCCATCTTCAGAAAAATGGATGTATCTACACCGCCATCTGTATAAACATGGAAATATCTACACCACTATCTGTATAAACATGGAAATATCTTCACTGCCATCTGTATAAGTATGGAAATATCTACACCGCCATCTGTATAAAGATGGAAATACCTACACCGCAATCTGTGCAAAGATGGAAATACCTACACCGCAATCTCTATGAACATGGAAATATCTACACCGATATCTGTATAAACATGGAAATATGTACACTGCCATCTGTTTAAACATGGAAATACCTACACCGTTTTCTGTATAAACATGAAAATATCTACACTGCTATCTCTATATACATGGAAATATCTACACCACTATCTGTATAAACATGGAAATATCTTCACTGCCATCTGTATAAGCATGGAAATATCTACACCGCCATCTGAATAAACATGGAAATAACTACACCACTATCAGTATAAATATGGAAATATCTTCACTGCCATCTGTATAAACATGGAAATATCTAAACCGCCATCTGTATAAACATGGAAATATCTCCACCGCCATCTGCATAAACATGGAAATATCTCCACAGACATCTGTATAAACATGGAAATATCTACACTGCCATCTGTATAAACTTGGAAATATCTACACTGACATCTGTAGAAAGATGGAAATGTATAAAAAACGATCTGAATAAACATGGGAATTTCTACACCACTACCTGTAGAAACATGGAAATATCTACACCGCTATCTGTATCAACATGGAAATAACTACACTGCAATCTGTATAAACATGGAAATATCTACAATGCTATCTCTGTAAACATGGAAATATCTACACAGCTATCTGTGTAAACTTGGAAATATCTACACCGCTATATGTGTAAATTTGGCAATACTTACACCGCAGTCTGTGCAAAGATGGAAATATCTACACCGCTATATCTGTAAACATGAAAATACCTACACCGCTATCTGTATAAACATGGAAATATCTACACTGCCATCTCTAAAAACATGGAAATATCTACAGCGCCATCTGTAGAAACATGGAAATATCTACACTGCCATCTGGACACACATGGAAATATCTACACAGCCATCTGTATAAACATCGAAATATTTACACCGCTATCTCTAGAAACATGGAAATATCTACACCGCTATCTGTATAAACATGGAAATGTCTACATCGCTATCTGTATAAACAGGGAAATATCTCCACCGCTATCTGTATAAACATGGAAATATCTACACCGATATGTGTATAAACATGGAAATATCTACACCGCTATCTGTAAAAACATGGAAATATATACAATGCTATCTGTGTAAACATGGAAATATCGACACAGCTATCTGTGTAAACTTGGAAATATCTACCCAGCTATCTGTGTAAAAATGGAAATATCTACACAGCAATCTGTGCAAAGATGGATATATCTACACCGCTATCTCTGTAAACATGGAAATATCTACACCGCTATCTGTATAAACATGGAAATGTCTATACCGCAGTCTCTATAAACAAGGAAATATCTACACCGCCATCTGTAGAAACATGGAAATATCTACACTGCAATCTGTATATACATGGAAATACCTACACCGCTATCTGTATAAATATGGAAATATCTACACCGCTATCTCTATAAACATGGAAATACCTACACCGCTTTCTCTATAAACATGAAAATACCTACACTGCTATCTCTATATACATGGAAATATCTACACCTCCATCTCCATAATCATGAAAATATCTACACCGCCATCTTCAGAAACATGGATGTATCTACACCGCTATCTGTATAAACATGGAAATATCTACACCACTATCTGTATAAACATGGAAATATCTTCACTGCCATCTGTATAAGCATGGAAATATCTACACCGCCATCTGTATAAAGATGGAAATATCTACACCGCAATCTGTATAAATATGGAAATAACTACACCGCTATCTCTATAGACAAGGAAATATCTACACCGTTATCTGTATAAACATGGAAATATCTACACTGCCATCTGTATAAAGATGGAAATATTTACACCGTGAGCTGCATAAACATAGAAATATCTACAACGCTATCTGTATAAACATGGAAATATGAACACCGCTATCTGTATAAATATGGAAATATATACACCGCTATCTCTATAAACATGGAAATATCTACACCGCTATCTCTATAAACATGGAAATACTTACACCACCATGTCTATAAACATGGAAATATTTACACTGCTATCTCTATAAACTTAGAAAAAACTACACCGCCATCTCTGTAAACATGGAAATATCTACACCGCCATTTGAATAAACATGGAAATATCTACACAGACATCTGTATAAACATGGAAATATCTACTCTGCCATGTGTATAAACTTGGCAACATCTACACTGACATCTGTAGAAAGATGGAAATGTCTACAAAGCGATCTGTATAAACATGGGTATTTCTACACCGCTACTTGTATAAACATGGAAATATGTACACGGCTATCTGTATCAACATGGAAATAACTACACCGCAATCTGTATAAACATGGAAATATCTACAATGCTATCTCTGTAAACATGGAAATATCTACACAGCTATCTGTGTAAACTTGGAAATATCTACACCGCTATCTCTGTAAGTTTGGCAATAACTACACCGCAATCTGTGCAAAGATAGAAATAACTACACCGCTATCTCTTTAAACATGGACATATCTACACCGATATGTATATAAACATGGAAATATCTACACTGCCATCTGTATAAACATGGAAATACCTACACCAATTTCTCTATAAACATGAAAATATCTACACTGCTATCTCTATAAACATGGAAATATCTACACCTCCATCTCTATAAAGATGAAAATATCTACACCGCCATCTTCAGAAACATGGATGTATCTACACCGCCATCTGTATAAACATGGAAATATCTACACCACTATCTGTATAAATATGGAAATATCTTCACAGCCATCTGTATAAACATGGAAATATCTACACCGCCATCTGTATAAAGATGGAAATATCTACAACGCAATCTGTATAAATTTGGAAATAACTACACCGCTATCTCTATAGACATGGAAATATCTACACCGCCGTCTGTATAAACATGGAAATATCTACACCGCTATCTGTATAAACATGGAAATACCAACACCGCTATCTGTATAAACATGTAAATATCTACACCGCTATCTCTATAAACATGAAAATACTTACACCACCATCTCTATAAACATGGAAATATTTACACCGCTATCCCTATAAACTTAGAAATAACTAGACTTTCATCTCTATAAACATGGAAATATCTACACCGCTATCTGCATAAACCTGGAAATATCTACACAGACGTCTGTATAAACATGGAAATATCTACACCTCCATCTCTATAAACATGAAAATATCTACACCGGCATCTTCAGAAACATGGATGTATCTACACCGCAATCTGTATAAACATGGAAATATCTACACCACTATCTGTATAAACATGGAAATATCTTCACTGCCATCTGTATAAACATGGAAATATCTACACCGCCATCTGTATAAAGATGGAAATATCTTCACCGCAATCTGTATAAACATGGAAATAACTACACCGCTATCTCTATAGACATGGAAATATCTACACCGCTATCTGTATAAACATGGAAATATCTACACTGCCATCTGTATAAAGATGGAAATATCTACACCGCGAGCTGTATAAACATGGAAATATCTACACCGCCATCTGTATAAACATGGAAATACCAACACCGCTATCTGTATAAACATGGAAATATCTACAACGCTATCTCTATAAACATGAAAATACTTACACCACCATCTCTATAAACATGGAAATATTTACACAGCTATCTCTATAAATTTAGAAATAAGTAGACCGCCATCTCTATAAACATGGAAATATCTACACCTCTATGTGCATAAACATGGAAATATCTACACAGACGTCTGTATAAACATGGAAATATCTACACCGCCATCTCTATAAACATGAAAATAACTACACCGCCATCTTCAGAAACATGGATGATTCTACACCGCCATCTGTATAAACATGGAAATATCTACACCACTATCTGTATAAACATGGAAATATCTTCACTGCCATCTGTATAAATATGGAAATATCTACACCGCCATCTGTGTAAAGATGGAAATATCTACACCGCAATCTGTAAAAATATGGAAATACCTACACCGCTATCTCTATAGACATGGAAATATCTACACAGCTATCTGTATAAACATGGAAATATCTATACCGCTGTGTCTATAAACATGGAAATATCTCCACTGCTATCTGTATAAACATGGAAATACCTACACTGCTATCTGTATAAACATGGAAATATCTTCAATGCCATCTGTATACAAATGGAAATACCTACACGGCCATCTGTGTATAGATGGAAACATCAACAACGCCATCTGTACAAACATGGAAATATCTACACTGCTATCTGTATAAACATGGAAATATCTACACCGATATGTGTATAAACATGGAAATATCTACACTGCCATCTGTATAAACATGGAAATACCTACACCAATTTCTCTATAAACATGAAAATATCTACACTGCTATCTCTATAAACATGGAAATATCTACACCTCCATCTCTATAAAGATGAAAATATCTACACCGCCATCTTCAGAAACATGGATGTATCTACACCGCCATCTGTATAAACATGGAAATATCTACACCACTATCTGTATAAATATGGAAATATCTTCACAGCCATCTGTATAAACATGGAAATATCTACACCGCCATCTGTATAAAGATGGAAATATCTACAACGCAATCTGTATAAATTTGGAAATAACTACACCGCTATCTCTATAGACATGGAAATATCTACACCGCCGTCTGTATAAACATGGAAATATCTACACCGCTATCTGTATAAACATGGAAATACCAACACCACTATCTGTATAAACATGTAAATATCTACACCGCTATCTCTATAAACATGAAAATACTTACACCACCATCTCTATAAACATGGAAATATTTACACCGCTATCCCTATAAACTTAGAAATAACTAGACTGCCATCTCTATAAACATGGAAATATCTACACCGCTATCTGCATAAACCTGGAAATATCTACACAGACATCTGTATAAACATGGAAATATCTACACCTCCATCTCTATAAACATGAAAATATCTACACCGGCATCTTCAGAAACATGGATGTACCTACACCACTATCTGTATAAACATGGAAATATCTTCACTGCCATCTGTATAAACATGGAAATATCTACACCGCCATCTGTATAAAGATGGAAATATCTTCACCGCAATCTGTATAAATATGGAAATAACTACACCGCTATCTCTATAGACATGGAAATATCTACACCGCTATCTGTATAAACATGGAAATATCTACACTGCCATCTGTATAAAGATGGAAATATCTTTACCGCGAGCTGTATAAACATGGAAATATCTACACCGCCATCTGTATAAACATGGAAATACCAACACCGCTATCTGTATAAACATGGAAATATCTACAACGCTATCTCTATAAACATGAAAATACTTACACCACCATCTCTATAAACATGGAAATATTTACACAGCTATCTCTATAAATTTAGAAATAAGTAGACCGCCATCTCTATAAACATGGAAATATCTACACCTCTATGTGCATAAACATGGAAATATCTACACAGACGTCTGTATAAACATGGAAATATCTACACCGCCATCTCTATAAACATGAAAATAACTACACCGCCATCTTCAGAAACATGGATGTTTCTAAACCGCCATCTGTATAAACATGGAAATATCTACACCACTATCTGTATAAACATGGAAATATCTTCACTGCCATCTGTATAAACATGGAAATATCTACACCGCCATCTCTGTAAAGATGGAAATATCTACACCGCAATCTGTAAAAATATGGAAATACCTACACCGCTATCTCTATAGACATGGAAATATCTACACAGCTATCTGTATAAACATGGAAATATCTATACCGCTGTGTCTATAAACATGGAAATATCTCCACTGCTATCTGTATAAACATGGAAATACCTACACTGCTATCTGTATAAACATGGAAATATCTACAATGCCATCTCTATACAAATGGAAATACCTACACGGCCATCTGTGTATAGATGGAAACATCAACAACGCCATCTGTACAAACATGGAAATATCTACACTGCTATCTGTATAAACATGGAAATATCTACACCGATATGTGTATAAACATGGAAATATCTACACTGCCATCTGTATAAACATGGAAATACCTACACCAATTTCTCTATAAACATGAAAATATCTACAATGCTATCTCTATAAACATGGAAATATCTACACCTCCATCTCTATAAAGATGAAAATATCTACACCGCCATCTTCAGAAACATGGATGTATCTACACCGCCATCTGTATAAACATGGAAATATCTACACCACTATCTGTATAAATATGGAAATATCTTCACAGCCATCTGTATAAACATGGAAATATCTACACCGCCATCTGTATAAAGATGGAAATATCTTCACCGCAATCTGTATAAATATGGAAATAACTACAACGCTATCTCTATAGACATGGAAATATCTACACCGCTATCTGTATAAACATGGAAATATCTACACTGCCATCTGTATAAAGATGGAAATATCTACACCGCGAGCTGTATAAACATGGAAATATCTACACCGCCATCTGTATAAACATGGAAATACTAACACCGCTATCTGTATAAACATGGAAATATCTACAACGCTATCTCTATAAACATGAAAATACTTACACCACCATCTCTATAAACATGGAAATATTTACACAGCTATCTCTATAAATTTAGAAATAAGTAGACCGCCATCTCAATAAACATGGAAATATCTACACCTCTATGTGCATAAACATGGAAATATCTACACAGACGTCTGTATAAACATGGAAATATCCACACCGCCATCTCTATAAACATGAAAATAACTACACTGCCATCTTCAGAAACATGGATGTTCCTACACCGCCATCTGTATAAACATGGAAATATCTACACCACTATCTGTATAAACATGGAAATGTCTTCACTGCCATCTGTATAAACATGGAAATATCTACACCGCCATCTGTGTAAAGATGGAAATATCTACACCGCAATCTGTAAAAATATGGAAATACCTACACCGCTATCTCTATAGACATGGAAATATCTATACCGCTGTGTCTATAAACATGGAAATATCTTCACTGCTATCTGTATAAACATGGAAATACCTACAACGCCATCTGCAGAAACATGGAAATATCTATACCACCATCTGTATAAACATGGAAATATCTACAATGCCATCTGTATACACACGGAAATACCTACACGGCAATCTGTGTATAGATGGAAACATCAACACCGCCATCTGTACAGACATGGAAATATCTACACCGCTATCTGTATAAACATGGAAATATCTACACTGCTGTCTGTATAAACATGGAAATATCTACACCGGTATCTGTATAAACATGGAAATATCTACACCACGATCTGTATAAAACATGGAAATATTTACACTGCTATCTGTATAAACATGGAAATATCTACACCGCTATCTCTATAAATAAGGAAATACCTGCAAAGCCATCTATATTAACATGGAAATAACTACACAGTCATGTGTAGGAACATGGAACTATCTACACTGCCATCTGTATAAACATGGAAATATCTACAGCGCCATCTCTATAAACATTGAAATATCTACACTGCCATCTGTACATACGTGGAAATATCTACACCGGAATCTGTATAAACAGGGAAATAACTACACCGCTATTTGTATAAACAAGGAAATATCTACACCGCCATCTGTTTAAACAGGGAAATATATACACAGACATCTGTTTATACATGGAAATACCTACACCGCTATCTATATAAACATGCTAATAACTACACCGCTATCTGTATATACATGGAAATATTTGCACCGCTATCCCTATAAACATGGTAATATCAACACCGCGATCTGTATAAACATGGAAATATCTACACCATGATCTGTATAAACATGGAAACATCTACACCGTGATCTGTATAAACATGGAAATATCTACACCGCCATCTCTATAAACATGGAAATATCTACAACCCTATCTGTATAAACATGGAATTATCCACACCGCTATCTCTATAAACATGGAAAAATCAACTCCGCTATCTCTATGAACATGGAAATATCTACACCGCCATCTCGATAAACATGGAAATATCTACACCGCGATCAGTATAAACATGGAAATATCTACACCGCTATCTGTATAAACATGGAAATATCTCCACTGCTATCTCTATAAACATCGAAATATCTACACCGCCATCTGTATAAACATGGAAATACTTACAACGTTATCTGTATAAACATGGAAATATCTACACCGCCATCTGTATAAACATGGAAATATCTACAAAGCCATGTGTATATACATGGAAATATCTGTACCGTTATCTATATAAACATGGAAATAACTACACCGCTTTCTGTATAAACATGGAAATATTTACACCGCCATCTACATATCCATATAAATATCTGCACCGCCATCTGTATAAACATGGAAATATCTACACGGTCATCTGTGTATAGATGGAAATATCAACACCGCCATCTGTACAAACATGGAAATATCTGCAACGCTATCCGTATAAACATGGAAATATTTTCACCGTGGTCTGTATAAACATGGAAATATCTACATCGCTATCTGTATAAACATGGAAATATCTACACCGCTATCTCTATAAACATGGAAATATCTACACCGTGATCTGTATAAACATGGAAATAATTACACGGCTATCTGTATGAACATGGAAATATCTACACCGTTATCTGTATAAATATGGAAATATCTACACCGCTATCTCTATAAACATTGAAATATCTACACCGCCATCTGTATAAACATGGAAATATCTACACTGCAATCTCTATAAACATGGAAATATCTACAATGCCATCTGTAAAAACATGGAAATACCTATACAGTCATCTGTATAAACATGGAAATATCTACACCACCATCTGTATAAACATGGAAATATCTACCACGCCATCTGTATACACATGGAAATACCTACACGGCAATCTCTTTATAGATGGAAACAACAACACCGCCATCTGTACAAACATGGAAATATCTACACCGCTATCTGTATAAACATGGAAATATCTACACTGCGGTCTGTATAAACATGGAGTTATCTACACCGGTATCTGTATAAACATGGAAATATCTACACCGCTGTCTGTATAAACATGGAAATATCTGCACCGCTATCTCTATAAACATGGAAATATCTACAAAGCCATCTGTATAAACATGGAAATACCTACACAGTCATGTGTAGGAACATGGAAATATCTACACTGCCATCTGTATAAACATGGAAATATCTACACAGCCCTCTGTATAAATAAGTAAATATCTGCATAGGCATCTGTATAAACATGGAAATATCTGCACCGCTATCTGTATAAACATGGAAATACCTACACCGCTGTCTCTATAAATATGGAAATATGTACACCGCTATGTGTATAAACATGGAAATATCTCCACTGCTGTCTGTATAAACATGGAAATATCTGCATCGCAATCTGTATAAACATGGAAATATCTGCACCACTATCTGTATAAACATGGAAATATCTACACAGCTATCTCTATAAACAAGGAAATATCTACACCGCCATCTCTATAAACATGAAATTATCTACACTGCCATTTCCATAAACATGGAACTAACTAAACCCCCATCTGTATAAACATGGAAACATCTACACCGCCATCTGTGTGAATAAGGAAATATCTACAATGCCATCTGTATGAACATATAAATATCTGCACCGCAAGCTGTATAAACATGGAAATATCTACATCCCTATCTGTATAAACACGGAAATACCAACACCGCTATCGGTATAAACATGGAAATATCTACAACACCATCTATATTAACATGGAAATATCTACACCGCTATGTCTATAAACATGGAAATACCTACACCGCTATCTCTATAAACATGGAAATATCTACACCGCTATTTGTATAAACATGGACATATCTCCACCGCAATCTGTAAACATGAAAATATCTACACCGCTATCTGTATAAACATGGAAATATCTACACTGCCGTCTGTAAAAACATGGAAATATCTACACAGTCATCAGTAGAAATATTGAAATATCTACACCGCTATCTCTATAAACATGAGAATATTACACCACCATCTCTATAAACATGGAGATATTTACACCGCTATCTCTATAAACATAGAAATAACTACAGCGCCATCTCTATAAACATGGAAATATCTACACCGCCATCTGAATAAACATGGAAATATCTACACAGACATCTGTATAAACATGGAAATATCTACACTGCCATCTGTATAAACTTGGAAATATCTACACTGACATCTGTAGAAAAATGGAAATGTCTACAAAGCGATCTGTATAAACATGGGAATTTCTAAATCGCTACCTGTATAAACATGGAAATATCTACACCGATATCTGTATCAACATGAAAATAACTACACCGCAATCAGTATAAACACGGAAACATCTACAATGCTATCTCTGTAAACATGGAAATATCTACACAGCTATCTGTGTAAACATGGAAATATCTACACAGCTATCTGTGTAAACATGGAAATATCTACAAAGCTATCTGTGTAAACATGGAAATATCTACACCGCTATCTGTGTAAATTTGACAATACCTACACCGCAATCTGTGCAAAGATGGAAATATCTACACCGCAATCTCTGTAAACATGGAAATATCTACACCGATATCTGTATAAACATGGAAATATCTACACTGCCACCTGTATAAACATGGAAATATCTACAGCGCCATCTGTATAAACATGGAAATATCTACACTGCCATCTGTACACACATGGAAATATCTACACCACCATCTGTATGAACATGGAAATATCTACAATGCCATCTGTATAAACATGGAAATACCTACACAGCAATCTGTGTATAGACGGAAACATCAACACCACCATGTGTACAAACATGGAAATATCTACACCGCTATCTGTATAAACATGGAAATATCTACACTGCGGTCTGTATAAACATGGAAATTTCTAAACCGGTATCTGTATAAACATGGAAATATCTACACCACGATCTGTATAAACATGGAAATATCTACAAAGCCATCTGTATAAACATGGAAATGTCTACACGGTCATCTATGTATATATGGAAATATCATCACCGCCATCTGTACAAACATGGAAACATCTGCACCACTATCTGTATAAACATGGAAATATTTACATCGCTATCTGTATAAACATGGAAATATCTACACTGTTATCTGTATAAATATGGAAATATCTACACCGCTATCTCTATAAACATGGAAATATTTACAAAGCTATCTGTATACACATGGAAATACCTACACGGCAATCTGTGTATAGATGGAAACATCAACACCGCCATCTGTACAAACATGGAAATATCTACACCGCTATCTCTTTAAACATGGAAATATCCACACTGAAGTCTGTATAAACATGGAAATACCTACACCGGTATCTTTACAAACATGGAAATATCTACAGCATGATCTGTATGAACATGGAAATATTTACACCGCTATCTGTATAAACATGGAATTATCTGTACCGCTATCTCTATAAACATGGAAATATCTACAAAGCCATCTGTATAAAAATTGAAATACCTACACAGTCATGTGTAGGAACATGCAAATATCTACACTGCCATCTGTATAAACATGGAAATATCTACACAGCCCTCTGTATAAACATGGAAATATCTGCACCGCTATCTGTATAAACATGGAAATACCTACACCGCTGTCTCTATAAACATGGAAATAGGTACACCACTATGTGTATAAACATGGAAATATCTCCACTGCTGTCTGTATAAACATGGAAATATCTACACCGCGATCTGCATAAACATGGAAATATCTACACCTCTACCTGTATAAACATGGAAATGTCTACACAGCTATCTCTATAAACATGGAAATACGTACACCGCCATCTGTATAAACACGGAAATACCTACAAAGTCATCTGTATAAACATGGAAATATCTACACAGCCTTCTGTAAAAACATGGAAATACCTGCACAGCCATCTGTATATACATGGAAATATCTACACCGCCATCTGTATAAAGAAGGAAATAACTACACCACTATTTGTATAAACAAGGAAATATCTACACCGCCATCTGTTTAAACATGGAAATATATACACAGACATCTGTTTATACATGGAAATATCTACACCGCTATCTGTATAAACGTGCTAATAACTACACCGCTATCTGTATAAATGTGGAAATATTTTCACCGCTATCCCAATAAACATGGTAATATCAACACCGCGATCTGTATAAACATGGAAATATCTACACCATGATCTGTATAAACATGGAAATATCCACACAGCTATCTCTATAAACATGGAAAAATCAACACCGCTATCTCTATGAACATGGAAATATCTACACCGCCATCTCTATAAACATGGAAATATCTTCACCGCTATCTGTATAAACATGGAAATATCTCCAATGCTATCTCTATAAACATCGAAATATCTACACCGCAATCTGTATAAACATGGAAATATTTACAAAGCTATCTGTATAAACATGGAAATATCTACACCGCCATCTGTATAACCATGGAAATATCTACACAGCCATGTGTATATACATGGAAATATCTACACCGCTATCTATATAAACATAGAAATAACTACACCGCTATTTGTATAAACATGGAAATATCTCCACTGCTAACTCTATAAATATCGAACTATCTACACCGCCATCTGTATAAACATGGAAATATTTACAAAGTTATCTGTATAAACATGGAAATATCTACACCGCCATCTGTATAAACATGGAAATACCTACACAGCCATGTGTACATACATGGAAATACCTACACCGCTCTCTATATAAACATGGAAATAACTACACCGCTATCTGTATATACATGGAAATATCTACACCGCGATCTATATATCCATAGAAATATCTGCGCTGCCATCTGTATAAACATGGAAATATCTACACGGTCATCTCTGTATAGGTGGAAATAACAACACCGCCATGTGAACAAACATGGAGATATCTGCACCGCTATCTGTATAAACATGGAAATATCTACACTGTGGTCTGTATAAACATGGAAATATCTACACCGCTATCTGTATAAACATGGAAATATATACACCGCTATCTCTATAAACATGGAAATATCTACAATGTGATCTGTATAAACGTGGAAATATTTACACCAATATCTGTATAATCATGGAAATTTCCACACCGTTATCTGTATAAATATGGAAATATCTACACCGCTATCTCTATAAACCTGGAAATATCTACACCGCCATCTGTATAAACATGGAAATACCTATACACTCATCTGTGTAAACATGGAAATATCTACACCACCATCTGTATAAACATGGAAATATCTACAATGCCATCTGTATACACATGGAAATAACTACACGGCAATCTGTGTATAGATGGAAACATCAACATCGCCATCTGTACAAACATGGAAATATATACACTGCTATCTCTATAAACATGGAAATATCTACCCTGCAGTCTGTATAAACATGGAAATATCTAAACCGCTATCTCTATAAGCATGGAAATATCTACAATGCCATCTGTATACACATGGAAATACCTACACGGCAATCTGTGTATAGATGGAAACATCAACACCGCCATCTGTACAAACATGGAAATATCTACAATGCTATCTCTATAAACATGGAAATATCTACACTGTGGTCTGTATACACATGGAAATATCTACACCGGTATCTGTATAAACATGGAAATATGTACACCACGGAAATATCTCCACCATGGAAATATATACACTGCTATGTGTATAAACATGGATATATCTGCACCGCTATCTCTATAAACAGGGAAATATCTACAAAGCCATCTGTATAAACTTGGAAATGCCTACACAGTCATGTGTAGGAACATGGAAATATTTACACTGCCATCTGTATAAACATAGAAATATCTACACAGCCCTCTGTATAAATATGGAAATATCTGCATAGGCATCTGTATAAACATGGAAATATCTGCACCGCTATCTGTATAAACATGGAAATACCTACACCGCTGTCTCTGTAAACACGTAAATATGTACACCGCTATGTGTATAAACATGGAAATATCTCCACTGCTGTCTGTATAAACATGGAAATATCTCCACCGTTATCTGTATAAACATGGAAATATCTACAGTGCCATCTCTATAAACATGGAAATATCTACACTGTCATTTGTAGAAAGATGGAAATATCCACACCGCCATCTGTATAAACCTGGAAATATCTACACCGCTATCTGTATAAACAAGGAAATATCTACACCGCAATCAGTATAAACAAGGAAATATCTACACAGCAATGTGTACAAATATGAAATATCGAAACCGCTATCTCTATAAATATGGAAATACCTACACTGCTATCTGTATAAACATGGAAATATCCTCACTGCTATCTCTATGAACATGGATATATCTACACCGCTATCTCTATGAACCTGGAAATATCTACACCGCCATCTCTATAAACATGGATATATCTACACCGCCATCTGTATAAACATGGAAATATCTACACTGCTATGTGTATAAACATGGAAATATCTACACCGCTATCTGTATAAATATGGAAATATCTACACTGCGATCTGTATAAACATGGAATTATCTTCACCGCGATCTCTATAAACATGGAAATATCTTCACCACGATCTGTATAAACATGGAAATATCTACACCGCTACCTTTTTAAACATGGTAATATCTACACCACCATCTATATAAACATGGAAATATCTACACCGCCATCTGTATAAACATGGAAATATCTACAATGCCATCTGTAGAAAGATGGAAATATCTACAACGCAATCTGTGTAAACATGGAAATAACTACACCAATATCTGTAAAAACATGGAAATATCTGCACCGCTATCTGTATAAAGATGGGAATATCTACATCGCGATCTGCATAAACATGGAAATATCTACACCGCAATCTTTATAAACATGGAAATATCTACAATGTGGTCTGTACAAACATGGAAATATCTACACCGTGATCTGTATAAACATGGAAATATCTACACCACGATCTGTATAAACATGGAAATATTTACACCGCTATCTGTATAAACATGGAAATATCTGCACCGCTATCTCTATAAACATGGAAATATCTACAAAGCCATCTGTATAAACATGGAAATACCTACACAGTCATGTGTAGGAACATGGAAATATCTACACTGCCATTTGTATAAACATGGAAATATCTACACAGCCATCTGTATATACATGGAAATATCTACACAGCTATCTGTATAAACATGGAAATAACTACACCGCTATTTATATAAACAAGGAAATATCTACACCGCCATCTGTTTAAACATGGAAATATATACACAGACATCTGTTTATACATGGAAATATCTACACCACGATCAGTATAAACATGGAAATATCTACACTGCCATCTGTATAAACATGGAAATAACTAAACCGCTATCTCTATAAACATTGAAATATCAACACTGCCTTCTGGATATACATGGAAAAACCTACACAGTCATCTGTGTAAACATGGAAATATCTACACAGCCATCTCTATAAACATGGAAATACCTACACTGCTATTTCTATAAACATGAAAATAGCCACACCGCAATCTGTATAAACATGGAAATATCTACACTGCCATCTGCATAAACATGGAAATATCTACACTGCCATCTGTATACACATGGAAATATCTACACAGTCATCTCTATAAACATTGAAATATCTCCATCGCTATCTGTCTAATCATGGAAATATCTCCACCGCTATCTCTATAAACATGGAAATATCTACACCGCTATCTGTATAAACGTGGAAATATGTACACTGCAATCTGTGCAAATATGGAAATATCTACACCTCTATCTCTGTAAACATGGAAATATCTACACCGCTATCTGTATAAACATGGAAATATCTGCACCGCTATTTCTATAAACCTGGAAATATCTACACTGCTATCTCTATAAACATGGAAATGTCTACACCGCTGTCTGTATAAACATGGAAATATCCACATCGCTATCTGTATAAATGTGGAAATACAAACAACGCTATCGGTATAAACATGGAAATATCTACAACGCCCTCTATATAAACATGGAAATATCTACACTGCTATGTCTATAAACATGGATATTCCTACAGCGCTATCTCTATAAACATGGAAATATCTACACCGCTATCCGTATAAACATGGAAATAACTACACCGCTATCTATATAAACATGGAAATATCTACACCGCGATCTGTATAAACATGGAAATATCTACACCGCAATCTGTATAAACATGGAAATATCTTCACCACGATCTGTATAAACATGGAAATATCTACACCGCTATCTGTATAAACATGGTAATATCTACACCAGCATCTGTATAAACATGGAAATAACTACACCGCCAACTGTATAAACATGGAAATATCTACAATGCCATCTGTAGAAAGATGGAAATATCTAGACCTCAATCTGTGTAAACTTGGAAATATCTACACCGATGTCTGTAAAAACATGGAAATATCTAAACCGCTATCTGTATAAACATGGAAATACCTACAACGCGATCTGTACAAACATGAAAATATCTACACCGCGATCTGTATAAACATGGAAATATCTACAACGCTATCTCTATAAACATGGAAATATCTACATAGGTATCTCTATAAACATGGAAATATCTACAACGATATCTGTATAAACATGGAAATAACTACACCGCTATCTGTATAAACAAGGAAATATCTACACCGCCATCTGTTTTAACATGGAAATATATACACAGACATCTGTTTATACATGGAAATATCTACACCGCTATCTGTATAAACATGCTAATAACTACACCGCTATCTGTATAAATGTGGAAATATTTGCACCGCTGTCACTATAAACATGGTAATATCAACACCGCGATCTGTATAAACATGGAAATATCTACACCGTGATCTGTATAAACATGGAAAAATCTACACCGTGATCTGTATAAACATGGAAATATCTACACCGCCATCTCTAAAAACATGGAAATATCTACACTGCCATCTGTATAAACATGGAAATATCTACACAGCCATGTGTATATACATGGAAATATCTACACCGCTATCTATATAAACATGGAAATAACTACACCACTTTCTGTGTAAACATGGAAATATTTACACCGCCATCTACATCTCCATGGAAATATCTGCGCCGCCATCTGTATAAACATGGAAATATCTACACGGTCATCTGTGTATAGATGGAAATATCAACACCGCCATCTGTACAAACATGGAAATATCTGCACCGCTGTCTGTATAAACATGGAAATATCTACACCGTTATCTGTATAAACATGGAAATATCTACACCGCTATCTCTATAAACATGGAAATATCTACACCGCCATCTGTATAAACATAGAAATATCTACACTGCTATCTCTATTAACATGGAATTATCTACAATGCCATCTGTAAAAACATGGAAATACCTATACAGTCATCTGTATAAACATGAAAATATCTACAAGACCATCTGTATAAACATGGAAATAACTACAATGCAATCTGTATACACATGGAAATACCTACACGGCAATCTGTGTATAGATGGAAACAGCAACACCGCCATGTGTACAAACATGGAAATATCTACACCGCTATCTCTATAAACATGGAAATATCTACACTGCGGTCTGTATAAACATGGAAATATCTACACCGGTATCTGTACAAACATGGAAATATCTACACCGCGATCTGTATAAACATGGAAATATTTACACCGCTATCTGTATAAACATCGAAATATCTGCACCGCTATCTCTATAAACATGGAAATATCTACAAAGCCATCTGTATAAACATTGAAACACCTACACAGTCATGTGTAACAACATGGAAATATCTACACTGCCATCTGTATAAACATGGAAATATCTACACAGCCGTCTGCATAAATATGGAAATATCTGCATAGGCATCTGTATATACAATGAAACATCTGCACCGCTATCTGTATAAACATGGAAATACCTACACCGCTGTCTCTAGAAACATGGAAATATGTACACCGCTATGTGTTTAAACATGGAAATATCTACACAGCCATCAGTATAAACATGGAAATATCTACACAGCCATCTGTATATACATGGAAATATCTACACCGCTATCTGTATAAACATGGAAATAACTACACTGCTATTGGTATAAACAAGGAAATATACCCACCACCATCTGTTTAAGCATGAAAATATATACACAGACATGTGTTTATACATGGAAATATCTACACCGCTATCTGTATAAACATGCTAATAACTACACCGCTATCTGTATAAATGTGGAAATATTTGCACCGCTATCCGTATAAATAAGGTAATATCGACACCGCGATCTGTATAAACATGGAAATATCTACACCATGATCTGTATAAACATGGAAATATCTACACCGCGGTCTGTATAAACATGGAAATATCTACACTGTGATCTGTATAAACATGGAAATATCTACACCACCATCCCTATAAACATGGAAATTTCTACACCCCTACCTGTATAAACATGGAAATATGCACAAAGCTATCTCTGTAAACATGGAAAAATCAACACCGCTATCTCTATGAACATGGAAATATCTACACCGCCATCTCTATAAACATGGAAATATCTACACCGTGATCAGTATAAACATGGAAATACCTACACCGCTATCTGTATAAACATGGAAATATCTCCACTGCTATCTCTATAAACATCGAAATGTCTACACCGCCATCTGTATAAACATGGAAATACTTACAAAGTTATCTGTACAAACATGGAAATATCTACACCGCCATCTGTATAAACATTTAAATATCTACACAGCCGTGTGTATATACATAGAAATATCTACACCGCTATCTACATAAACATGGAAATAACTACACCGCTATCTGTATAAACATGGAAATATCTCCACTGCTATCTCTATAAACATCGATATATCTACACCGCCATCTGTATAAACGTGGAAATACTTAACAAATTTATCTGTATAAACATGGAAATATCTACACCGCCATCTTTATGAACATGGAAATAACTACACAGCCATGTGTACATACATGGAAATACCTACATCGCTCTCTATATAAACATGGAAATAACTACACCGCTATCTGTATATACATGGAAATATCTACACCGCCATCTACATATCCATAGAAATATCTGCACCGCCATCTTTATAAACATGGAAATACTTACAAAGTTATCTGTATAAAGATGGATATATCTACACCGCCACCTGTATAAACATGGAAATACCTATACAGTCATCTGTGTAAACATGGAAATATCTACACCACCATCTGTATAAACATGGAAATATCTACAATGCCATCTGTATACACATGGAAATACCTACACGGCAATCTGGGTATCGATGGAAACATCAACACCTCCATCTGTACAAACTTGGAAATATCTACACTGCTATCTCTATAAACATGGAAATATCTAAACTGCGGTCTGTATAAACATGGAAATATCTACACCGGTATCTGTATCAACATGGAAATATCTACACCACTATCTGTATAAACATGGAAATATATACACCGCTATCTGTATAAACTTCGAAATATCTGCACCGCTATCTCTATAGACATGGAAATATCTACAAAGCCATCTGTATAAACATGGGAATACCTACACAGTCATGTGTAGGAACATGGAAATATCAACACTGCCATCTGTATAAACATAGAAATATCTACTCAGCCCTCTGTATAAATATGGAGATATCTGCATAGGCATCTGTATAAACATGGAAATATCTACACCGCAATCTGTCCAAACATGGAAATACCTACACCGCTGTCTCTATAAAAATGGAAATATGTACACCGCTATGTGTATAAACATGGAAATATCTCCACTGTTCTCTGTATAAATATGGAAATATCTCCACCGTTATCAGTATAAACATGGAAATATCTACAGCGCTGTCTCTATAAACATTGAAAAATCTACACTGCCATCTGTAAAAACATGGAAATATATACAGAGTCATCTGAATAAACATGGAAATATCTACACCACCATCTGTATAAAGATGGAAATACCTACAATACCATCTGTATACACATGGAAATATCTACTCAGACATCTGTATAAATATGGAAATATCTACACGGAAATCTGTATATACATGGAATTATCTACACTGCCATCTGTAGAAAGATGGAAATATCTACACCGCTATCTCTATAAACATGGAAAAATCAACAGCGCTATCTGTATGAACATGGCAATATCTGCACCGCCATCTCTATAAACATGGAAATATCTACACCACGATCAGTATAAACATGGAAATATCTACACCGCTATGTGTATAAACATGGAAATAACTCCACTGCTATCTCTATAAACATCGAAATAACTACACCGCCATCTGTATAAACATGGAAATACTTACAAAGTTATCTGAATAAACACGGAAATATCTACACCGCCATCTGTATAAACATGGAAATATCTACACAGCCATGTGTACATACATGGAAATATCTACACCGCTATCTATATAAACATGGAAATAACTACACCGCTATCTGTATAAACATGGAAATATCTACACCGCCATCTACATATTCATGGAAATATCTGCGCCGTCATCTGTATAAACATGGAAATATCTTCACGGTCATCTGTATATAGATGGAAATATCAACACCGCCATCTGTACAAACATCGAAATATCTGCACCGCTATCTGTATAAACATGGAAATATCTACTCCGCGGTCTGTATAAACTTGGAAATATCTACACCGCTGTCTGTACAAACATGGAAATATCTACAACGCTATCTCTATAAACATAGAAATATCTACACCACGATCTGTATAAACATGGAAATATATACACCGCTATCTGTATAAACATGGAAATATCTGCACCGCGATCGCTATAAACATGGAAATACCTACAAAGCCATCTGTATAAACATGGAAATACCTACACATTCATGTGTAGGAACACGGAAATATCTACACTGCCATCTGTATAAACATAGAAATATCTACACAGCCCTCTGTATAAATATGGAAATATCTGCATAGGCATCTGTATAAACATGGAAATATCTGCACAGCTATCTGTATAAACGTGGAAATACGAACACCGCTATCGGTATAAACATGGAAATATCTACAACGCCATCTATATAAACATGGAAATATATACACCGCTATCGGTATAAACATGGAAATATCTACACCGCTATCTCTATAAACATGGAAATAACTACACCGCTATCTCTATAAACATGGAAATATCTACACCGCTATCTAAATCATCATGGAAATATATACAGCGCCATCTCTTTAAACATGGAGGTATCTACAACGCCATCTACATAAACAAGAAAATATCTACATTTCCATCTATATAAACATGGATATATCTACACCGCTATCTCTATAAACATGGAAATATCTACACTGCCATTTGTAGAAAAATGGAAATATCTACACCGCCATCTGTATAAACGTAGAAATATCTACACCGTTATCTGTATAAACATGGAAATATCTACACCGCCATCTGTATAAACGTGGAAATATCTACACCGTTATCTGTATAAACATGGAAATATCTACACCGCAATCTGTATAAAAATGGAAATATCTACACTGCTATCTGAATAAACTTGGAAATATCCTCACAGCTATCTCTATGAACATGGATATATCTACACCGCTATCTCTATGAACATGGAAATATCTACACCGCCATCTCTATAAACATGGAAATATCTACACAGCCAACTGTATAAACATGGAAATATCTACACCGCTATCTGTATAAACATGGAAATATCTACACCGCTATCTGAATAAACATGGAAATAACTACACTACGATCTGTATAAACATGGAAATATCTACACAGCGATCTGTATAAACATGGAAATGTCTACACCGCGATCTGTATAAACATGGAAATATCTTCACAACGATGTGTATAAACATGGAAATATCTACAAAGCTATCTGTATAAACATGGTAATATTTACAACACCATCTATATAAACATGGAAATATCTACACCGCCATCTGTATAAACATGGAAATATCTACAATGCCATCTGTAGAAAGATGGAAATATCTACACCGCAATCTGTGTAAACATGGAAATATCTACACCGATATCTGTAAAAACATGGAAATAACTACACCGCTATCTGTATAAACATGGAAATATCTACTCCGCGATCTGTATAAAAATGGAAATATCTACACCGCGATCTGTATAAACATGGAAATATCTACACCGCTATCTCTATAAACATGGAAATATCTACACAGTTATCTCTATAAACATGGAAATATCTACACCGCCATCTGTATAAAGATGGAAATACCTACAAAGTCATCTGCATAAACATGGAAATATCTACACAGCCGTCTGTATAAACATGGAAATATCTACACAGCCATCTGTATATACATGGAAATATTTACACAGCTATCTGTATAGACATGGAAATAACTACACCGCTATTTTTATAAACAAGGAAATATCTACACCACTATCTCTATATACGTGGTAATAACTACACCACTATTTGTATAAACAAGGAAATATCTACACCGTGATCTGTATAAACATGGAAATAACTACACCGCTATTTGTATAAACAAGGAAATATCTACACCGCCATCTGTTTAAACATGGAAATATATACACAGACATCTGTTTATACATGGAAATATCTACACCGCTATGTCTATAAACATGCTAATAACTACACCGCTATCTGCATAAATGTGGAAATATTTTCACCGCTATCCCAATAAACATGGTAATATCAACACCGCGATCTGTATAAACATGGAAATATCTACACCATGATCAGTATAATCATGGAAATATCTACACCGCGATCTGTATAAACATGGAAATATCTACGCCCCTATCTGTATAAACATGGAAATATCCCCACCGCTATCTCTATAAAAATGTAAAAATCAACACCGCTATCTCTATGAACATGGAAATATCTACACCGCCATCTCTATAAACATGAAAATATCTTCACCACGATCAGTATAAACGTGGAAATATCTACACCGCTATCTCTATAAACATGGAAATATCTCTACTGCTATCTCTATAAACATCGAAATATCTACACCGCCATCTGTATAAACATGGAAATACTTACAAAGTTATCAGTATAAACATGGAAATATCAACACCGCCATCTGTATAAACATGGAAATATCTACACAGCCATCTGTATATACATGGAAATATCTACACCGCTATCTATATAAACATGGAAATAACTACACCGCTATCTGTATAAACATGGAAATATCTACACCGCCATCTATATATCCATGGAAATATCTGCGCCGCCGTCTGTATAAACATGGAAATATCTACTCGTTCATCTGTGTATACATGGAAATATCAACACCGCCATCTGTACAAACATGGAAATATCTACACCGCTATCAGCATAAACATGGAAATATCTACACCGCGGTCTGTATATACATGGAAATATCTAAACCGCTATCTGTATAGACATGGAAATATCTACACCGCTATCTCTATAAACATGGAAATATCTACACCGTGATCTGTATAAACATGGAAATATTTACACTACTATCTGTATAAACATGGAAATATCTACACCGTTATCTGTATAAATATGGAAATACCTTGACCGCTATCTCTATAAACATGGAAATATCTACACCGCCATCCGTATAAACATGGAAATATCTACACTGCTATCTGTAAAAACATGGAAATATCTACAATGCCTTCTGTAAAAACATGGAAATACCTATACAGTCATCTGTATAAACATGGAAATATCTACACCGCGATCTCTATAAACATGGAAATATGTGCACCATTATCTGTATAAACATGGAAATATCTACACAGCTATCTCTATAAACATGGAAATATCTCCACTGCCATCTGTATAAACATGGAAATATCTACACCGCTTTTGTATAAACAACGAAATATCTAAACTGCCATCTGTAGAAAAATGGAAATATGTACACCGCTATCTCTATAAATATGGAAATATCTACACCGCCATCTCTATAAACATGAAAATATCTACACTGCCATCTCCATAAAGATGGAAGTATCTACTCCGCCATGTGTATAAACACGGAAATATCTACACCACCATCTGTGTAAACATGGAAATATCTACACCGCTATCTGTATAAACACGGAAATATCTACACCACCATCTGCATGTCCATGGAAATATCTACGCCGCCATCTGTATAAACATGGTAATATCTACACGGTCATCTGTGTATAGATGGAAATATCAACACCGCCATCTGTAGAAACATGGAAATATCTACATCGCTATCTCTATAAACATGGAAATATCTACACTGCCATCTATAAAAACATGGAAATATCTATACAGTCATCTGTATAAACATGGAAATATCTACAATGCCATCTGTATACACATGGAAATATCTACACTGCCATCTCCATAAACATGAAAATATCTACACTGCTATCTCTATAAACATGGAAATATCTACACTGCCATCTCCATAAACTTGGAACTAACTACTTCGCCATCTGTATAAACATGGAAACATCTACACCGCCATCTGTGTGAATAAGGAAATATCTACAATGCCATCTGTATAAAGATATAAATATCGGCACCAGGAGCTGTATAAACATGGAAATATCTACATCGCTATCTGTATAAATGTGGAAATACCAACACCGCTATCGGTATAAACATGGAAATATCTACAACGCCATCTAAATAAACATGGAAATATCTTCACCGCTATGACTACAAACATGGAAACACCTACACCGCTATCTCTACAAACATGGACATATCTACACTGCTATCTTTATAAACATGGAAATATCTACACCGCGATCTGTATAAACACGGAAATATCTACACTGTGATTTGTATAAACATGGAAATATCTACACCGCGATCTGTATAAACATGGAAATATCTTCACCACGATCTGTATAAACATGGAAATATCTACACCGCTATCTGTATAAACATGGTAATATCTACACCACCATCTATATAAACATGGAAATATCTACACTGCCATCTGTATACATTTGGAAATATCTACAATGCCATCTGTATAAACATGGAAATATCTACACAGCTATCTCTATAAACATGGAAATATCTAAACCGCCATCTGTATAAACATGGAAATACCTACAAAGTCATCTGTATAAACATGGAAATATCTATACAGCCATCTGTATAAACATGGGAATATCTACACAGCCATCTGTATAAACATGGAAATATCTATACCGCGGTCTGTATAAACATGGAAATATCGACTCCGCTATCTGTATAAACATGGAAATATCTATACCGCTATCTGTATAAACATGGAAATATCTTCACCGCTATCTGTATAAACATGGAAATATCTACACCGCGATCTGTATAAACATGGAAATATCTACACCGCGATCTGTATAAACATGGAAATATCTACACCGTGATCTGTATAAACATGGAAATATCTTCACCGCGATCTGTATAAACATGGAAATATCTACACCGATATTTGTAAAAACATGGAAATATCTACACCCCTATCTGTATAAACATGGAAATATCCACACCGCTATCTCTATAAACATGGAAAATCAGCAACGCTATCTCTATGAACATGGAAATATGTACACCGCCATCTCTATAAACATGGAAATATCTACACCGCTATCAGTATAAACATGGAAATATCTACACCGCTATCTGTATAAACATGGAAATATCTCCAATGCTATCTCTATAAACATCGAAATATCTACACCGCCAACTGTATAAACATGGAAATACTTACAAACCTATCTGTATAAACATGGAAATATCTACACCGCCGTCTGTATAAACATGGAAATATCTACACAGCCATGTGTACATACATGGAAATATCTACACCGCTCTCTATATAAACATGGAAATAAGTACAGCGCTATCTGTATATACATGGAAATCTCTACACCAACATCTACATATCCATAGAAATATCTGCACCGCCATCTGTATAAACATGGAAATATATGCACGGTCATCTCTGTATAGATGGAAATATCAACACCGCCATCTGTACAAACATGGAAATATCTGCACCGCTATCTGTATAAACATGGAAATATCTACACCGCTATCTGAATAAACATGGAAATATCTCCACTACTATCTCTGTAAACATCGAAATATCTACACCGCCATCTGTATAAACATGGAAATACTTACAAAGTTATCTGTATAAACATGGAAATATCTACACCGCCATCTGTATAAACATGGAAATATCTACACAGCCATGTGTATATACATGGAAATATCTACACCGCTATCTATATAAACATGGAAATAACTACACCGATATCTGTATAAACATGAAAATATCCACACCGCCATCTTCATATCCATGGAAATAACTGCACCGCCATCTGTATAAACATGGAAATATCTACACAGTCATCTGTGTATAGATGGAAATGTCAACACCGCCATCTGTACAAACATGGAAATATCTGCAAAGCTATCTTTATAAACATGGAATTATCTACACCGCGGTCTGTGTAAACATGGAAATATCTACACCGCTATCTGTATAAACATGGAACTATCTATACCGCTATCTCTATAAACATGGAAATATCTACACCGTGATCTGTATAAACATGGAAGTATTTACACCGCTATCTGTATAAACATGGAAATTTCTACACCGTTATCTGTATAAATATGGAAATATCTACACCGCTATCTCTATAAACATGGAAATATCTACACCGCCATCTGTATAAACATGGAAATACCTATACAGTCTTCTGTGTAAACATGGAAATATCTACACCACCATCTGTATAAACATGGAAATATCTACAATGCCATCTGTATACACATGGAAATAACTATACGGCAATCTGTGTATAGATGGAAACACCAACACTGCCATCTATACAAACATGGAAATATCTACACTGCTATCTCTATAAACATGGAAATATCTACACTGCGGTCTGTATAAACATTTAAATATCTACACCGGTATCTGTATAAACATGGAAATATCTACACCACGATCTATATAAACATGGAAATATATATACCGCTATCTGAATAAACATGGAATTATCTGCACCGCTGTCTCTAAAAACATGGAAATATCTACAAAGACATCTGTATAAACATGGAAATACCTACACAGTCATGTGTAGGAACATTTAAATATCTACACAGCCATCTGTATCGACATAGAAATATGTACACAGCCCTCCGTATAAATATGGAAATATCTGCATAGGCATCTGTGTGAACATGGAAATATCCGCACCGCTATCTGTATAAACATGGAAATACCTACAAGGATGTCTCTATAAACATGAAAATATGTACACCGCTATGTGTATAAACATGGAAATATCTCCACTGCTCTCTGTATAAACATGGAAATATCTGCACCGTTATCTGTATAAACATGGAAATATCTGCAGCGCCATCTCTATAAACATTGAAATATCTACACTGCCATCTGTAAAAACATAGAAATATCTACACCGCTATCTGTATATACATGGAAATATCTGTATAAATATGAATATATCTACAATGCCATCTGTAGAAAGATGGAAATATCTACACCGCAATCTCTGTAAACATGGAAATATCTACACCGATATCTGTAAAAACATGGAAATAACTACACCGCTATCTGTATAAACATGGAAATATCTACGCCGCGATCTGTATAAACATGGAAATATCTTCACCACGATCTGTATAAACATGGAAATATCTACACCGCTATCTGTATAAACATGGTAATATCTACACCACCATCTATATAAACATGGAAATATCTACACTGCCATCTGTATACATTTGGAAATATCTACAATGCCATCTGTATAAACATGGAAATATCTACACAGCTATCTCTATAAACATGGAAATATCTAAACCGCCATCTGTATAAACATGGAAATACCTACAAAGTCATCTGTATAAACATGGAAATATCTATACAGCCATCTGTATAAACATGGGAATATCTACACAGCCATCTGTATAAACATGGAAATATCTACACCGCGGTCTGTATAAACATGGAAATATCGACTCCGCTATCTGTATAAACATGGAAATATCTATACCGCTATCTGTATAAACATGGAAATATCTTCACCGCTATCTGTATAAACATGGAAATATCTACACCGCGATCTGTATAAACATGGAAATATCTACACCGCGATCTGTATAAACATGGAAATATCTTCACCACGATCTGTATAAACATGGAAATATCTACACCGCGATCTGTATAAACATGGAAGTATCTACACCGTGATCTGTATAAACATGGAAATATCTTCACCGCGATCTGTATAAACATGGAAATATCTACACCGATATTTGTAAAAACATGGAAATATCTACACCCCTATCTGTATAAACATGGAAATATCCACACCGCTATCTCTATAAACATGGAAAATCAGCAACGCTATCTCTATGAACATGGAAATATGTACACCGCCATCTCTATAAACATGGAAATATCTACACCGCTATCAGTATAAACATGGAAATATCTACACCGCTATCTGTATAAACATGGAAATATCTCCAATGCTATCTCTATAAACATCGAAATATCTACACCGCCAACTGTATAAACATGGAAATACTTACAAACCTATCTGTATAAACATGGAAATATCTACACCGCCGTCTGTATAAACATGGAAATATCTACACAGCCATGTGTACATACATGGAAATATCTACACCGCTCTCTATATAAACATGGAAATAAGTACAGCGCTATCTGTATATACATGGAAATCTCTACACCAACATCTACATATCCATAGAAATATCTGCACCGCCATCTGTATAAACATGGAAATATATGCACGGTCATCTCTGTATAGATGGAAATATCAACACCGCCATCTGTACAAACATGGAAATATCTGCACCGCTATCTGTATAAACATGGAAATATCTACACCGCTATCTGAATAAACATGGAAATATCTCCACTACTATCTCTGTAAACATCGAAATATCTACACCGCCATCTGTATAAACATGGAAATACTTACAAAGTTATCTGTATAAACATGGAAATATCTACACCGCCATCTGTATAAACATGGAAATATCTACACAGCCATGTGTATATACATGGAAATATCTACACCGCTATCTATATAAACATGGAAATAACTACACCGATATCTGTATAAACATGAAAATATCCACACCGCCATCTTCATATCCATGGAAATAACTGCACCGCCATCTGTATAAACATGGAAATATCTACACAGTCATCTGTGTATAGATGGAAATGTCAACACCGCCATCTGTACAAACATGGAAATATCTGCAAAGCTATCTTTATAAACATGGAATTATCTACACCGCGGTCTGTGTAAACATGGAAATATCTACACCGCTATCTGTATAAACATGGAACTATCTATACCGCTATCTCTATAAACATGGAAATATCTACACCGTGATCTGTATAAACATGGAAGTATTTACACCGCTATCTGTATAAACATGGAAATTTCTACACCGTTATCTGTATAAATATGGAAATATCTACACCGCTATCTCTATAAACATGGAAATATCTACACCGCCATCTGTATAAACATGGAAATACCTATACAGTCTTCTGTGTAAACATGGAAATATCTACACCACCATCTGTATAAACATGGAAATATCTACAATGCCATCTGTATACACATGGAAATAACTATACGGCAATCTGTGTATAGATGGAAACACCAACACTGCCATCTATACAAACATGGAAATATCTACACTGCTATCTCTATAAACATGGAAATATCTACACTGCGGTCTGTATAAACATTTAAATATCTACACCGGTATCTGTATAAACATGGAAATATCTACACCACGATCTATATAAACATGGAAATATATATACCGCTATCTGAATAAACATGGAATTATCTGCACCGCTGTCTCTAAAAACATGGAAATATCTACAAAGACATCTGTATAAACATGGAAATACCTACACAGTCATGTGTAGGAACATTTAAATATCTACACAGCCATCTGTATCGACATAGAAATATGTACACAGCCCTCCGTATAAATATGGAAATATCTGCATAGGCATCTGTGTGAACATGGAAATATCCGCACCGCTATCTGTATAAACATGGAAATACCTACAAGGATGTCTCTATAAACATGAAAATATGTACACCGCTATGTGTATAAACATGGAAATATCTCCACTGCTCTCTGTATAAACATGGAAATATCTGCACCGTTATCTGTATAAACATGGAAATATCTGCAGCGCCATCTCTATAAACATTGAAATATCTACACTGCCATCTGTAAAAACATAGAAATATCTACACCGCTATCTGTATATACATGGAAATATCTGTATAAATATGAATATATCTACAATGCCATCTGTAGAAAGATGGAAATATCTACACCGCAATCTCTGTAAACATGGAAATATCTACACCGATATCTGTAAAAACATGGAAATAACTACACCGCTATCTGTATAAACATGGAAATATCTACGCCGCGATCTGTATAAACATGGAAATATCTACACCGCTATCTGTATAAACATGGAAATATCTACACAGCTGACTCTATAAACATGGAAATAACTACACTGCCATCTCCATAAAAATGGAAGTATCAACTCCGCCATGTGTATAAACACGGAAATATCTACACCATCATCTGTGTAAACATGGAAATATCTACACCGCGACCTGTATAAACATGGAAATATATACACCGCGATCTGTATAAACATGGAAATATCTACACCGCTATCTGTATAAACATGGAAATATCTACACAGCTGACTCTATAAACATGGAAATATCTACACTGCCATCTCCATAAAGATGGAAGTATCTACTCCGCAATGTGTATAAACACGGAAATATCTACACCATCATCTGTGTAAACATGGAAATATCTACACCACGATCTGTATAAACATGGAAATATCTACACCGCTATCTGTATAAACATGGAAATATCTGCACTGCTATCTCTATAAACATGTAAATATCTACAAAGCCATCAGTATAAACATGCAAATACCTACACAGTCATGTGTAGGAACATGGAAATATCTACACTACCATCTGTATAAAGTTAGAAATATCTACACAGCCCTCTGTATAAATATGGAAATATCTGCGTAGGCATCTGTATAAACATGGAAATATCTGCACCGCTATCTGTATAAACATGGAAATACCTACACCGCTGTCTCTGTAAACATGGAAATATGTACACCGCTATGTGTATAAACAGGAAATATCTCCACTGATGTCTGTATAAACATGGAAAAATCTCCACCGTTATCTGTATAAACATGGAAATATCTACAGCGCCATCTCTATAAACATTGAAATATCTGCACTGCCATCTGTAAAAACATAGAAATATCTACACAGTCATCTGAATAAACATGGAAATATCTACACCACCATCTGTATAAACTTGGAAATAGCTACAATACCATCTGTATACACATGGAAATATCTACACAGACATCTGTATAAATATGGAAATATCTACACCGCCAGCTGTATAAACATGGAAATACTTACAAAGTTATCTGTATAAACATGGAAATATCTACACCGCCATCTGTATAAACATGGAAATATCTACACAGCCATGTGTATATACATGGAAATATCTACACCGCTATCTATATAAACATGGAAATAACTACACCGATATCTGTATAAACATGAAAATATCCACACCGCCATCTTCATATCCATGGAAATAACTGCACCGCCATCTGTATAAACATGGAAATATCTACACAGTCATCTGTGTATAGATGGAAATGTCAACACCGCCATCTGTACAAACATGGAAATATCTGCAAAGCTATCTTTATAAACATGGAATTATCTACACCGCGGTCTGTGTAAACATGGAAATATCTACACCGCTATCTGTATAAACATGGAACTATCTATACCGCTATCTCTATAAACATGGAAATATCTACACCGTGATCTGTATAAACATGGAAGTATTTACACCGCTATCTGTATAAACATGGAAATTTCTACACCGTTATCTGTATAAATATGGAAATATCTACACCGCTATCTCTATAAACATGGAAATATCTACACCGCCATCTGTATAAACATGGAAATACCTATACAGTCTTCTGTGTAAACATGGAAATATCTACACCACCATCTGTATAAACATGGAAATATCTACAATGCCATCTGTATACACATGGAAATAACTATACGGCAATCTGTGTATAGATGGAAACACCAACACTGCCATCTATACAAACATGGAAATATCTACACTGCTATCTCTATAAACATGGAAATATCTACACTGCGGTCTGTATAAACATTTAAATATCTACACCGGTATCTGTATAAACATGGAAATATCTACACCACGATCTATATATACATGGAAATATATATACCGCTATCTGAATAAACATGGAATTATCTGCACCGCTGTCTCTAAAAACATGGAAATATCTACAAAGACATCTGTATAAACATGGAAATACCTACACAGTCATGTGTAGGAACATTTAAATATCTACACAGCCATCTGTATCGACATAGAAATATGTACACAGCCCTCCGTATAAATATGGAAATATCTGCATAGGCATCTGTGTGAACATGGAAATATCCGCACCGCTATCTGTATAAACATGGAAATACCTACAAGGATGTCTCTATAAACATGAAAATATGTACACCGCTATGTGTATAAACATGGAAATATCTCCACTGCTCTCTGTATAAACATGGAAATATCTGCACCGTTATCTGTATAAACATGGAAATATCTGCAGCGCCATCTCTATAAACATTGAAATATCTACACTGCCATCTGTAAAAACATAGAAATATCTACACCGCTATCTGTATATACATGGAAATATCTGTATAAATATGAATATATCTACAATGCCATCTGTAGAAAGATGGAAATATCTACACCGCAATCTCTGTAAACATGGAAATATCTACACCGATATCTGTAAAAACATGGAAATAACTACACCGCTATCTGTATAAACATGGAAATATCTACGCCGCGATCTGTATAAACATGGAAATATCTACACCGCTATCTGTATAAACATGGAAATATCTACACCGCTATCTGTATAAACATGGAAATATCTACACAGCTGACTCTATAAACATGGAAATAACTACACTGCCATCTCCATAAAAATGGAAGTATCAACTCCGCCATGTGTATAAACACGGAAATATCTACACCATCATCTGTGTAAACATGGAAATATCTACACCGCGACCTGTATAAACATGGAAATATATACACCGCGATCTGTATAAACATGGAAATATCTACACCGCTATCTGTATAAACATGGAAATATCTACACAGCTGACTCTATAAACATGGAAATATCTACACTGCCATCTCCATAAAGATGGAAGTATCTACTCCGCAATGTGTATAAACACGGAAATATCTACACCATCATCTGTGTAAACATGGAAATATCTACACCACGATCTGTATAAACATGGAAATATCTACACCGCTATCTGTATAAACATGGAAATATCTGCACTGCTATCTCTATAAACATGTAAATATCTACAAAGCCATCAGTATAAACATGCAAATACCTACACAGTCATGTGTAGGAACATGGAAATATCTACACTACCATCTGTATAAAGTTAGAAATATCTACACAGCCCTCTGTATAAATATGGAAATATCTGCGTAGGCATCTGTATAAACATGGAAATATCTGCACCGCTATCTGTATAAACATGGAAATACCTACACCGCTGTCTCTGTAAACATGGAAATATGTACACCGCTATGTGTATAAACAGGAAATATCTCCACTGATGTCTGTATAAACATGGAAAAATCTCCACCGTTATCTGTATAAACATGGAAATATCTACAGCGCCATCTCTATAAACATTGAAATATCTGCACTGCCATCTGTAAAAACATAGAAATATCTACACAGTCATCTGAATAAACATGGAAATATCTACACCACCATCTGTATAAACTTGGAAATAGCTACAATACCATCTGTATACACATGGAAATATCTACACAGACATCTGTATAAATATGGAAATATCTACACCGCCAGCTGTATAAACATGGAAATATCTACACTGCCATCTGTAGAAAAATGGAAATATCTACACCGCTATCTCTATAAATATGGAAATAACTACACCGCCAACTCTATAAACATGAAAATATCTACACTGCCATCTCCATAAAGTTGGAAGTATCTACTCCGCCATGTGTATAAACACGGAAATATCTACACCACCATCTGTGTAAACATGGAAATATCTACACCGCTATCTGTATAAACATGGAAATATCTACACCGCTATCTCTATAAACATGGAAATATCTACACCGCCATCTGCATGTCCATGGAAATATCTACGCCGCCATCTGTATAGACATGGAAATATCTACAAGGCCATCTGTGTATAGATGGAAATATCAACACCGCCATCTGTACACACATGGAAATATCTACACCGCTATCTCTATAAACATGGAAATATCTGCACTGCAATCTGTAAAAACATGGAAATACCTATAGAGTCATCTGTATAAACATGGAAATATCTACAATGCCATCTGTATACACATGGAAATATGTACAATGCCATCTGTATACACATGGAAATATCTACACAGCCATCTGTATAAACATGTTAATATCTACACTGCTATCTCTATATACATGGAAATAACCACACCGCCATCTCTATAAACATGAAAATATCTACACTGCCATCTCCGTAAATATGGAACTAACTACTCCGCCATCTGTATAAACATGGAAACATCTACACCGCCATCTGTGTGAATAAGGAAATATCTACAATGCCATCTGTACAAAGATATAAATATCTGCACCGCGAGCTGTATAAACATGGAAATATTTTCATCGCTATCAGTATAAACGTGGAAATACCAACACCGCTATCGGTATAAACATGGAAATATCTACAACGCCATCTATATAAACATGGAAATATCTACACCGCTATCTCTGTAAACATGGAAATACCTACACCGCTATCTCTATAAACATGGAAATATCTACACCGCTATCTGTATAAACATGGAAATATCTACACCGCTATCTGTATAAACATGGAAATATCTACACCGCGATCTGTATAAACATGGAAATATCTACACCGCGATCTGTATAAACATGGAATTATCTTCACCACGATCTGTATAAACATGGAAATATCTACACCGCTATCTGTATAAACATGGTAATATCTACACCACCATCTATATAAACAATGAAATATCTACACACCCATCTGTATAAACATGAAAATATCTACAATGCCATCTGTAGAAAGATGGAAATATCTACACCGCAATCTGTGTAAACATGGAAATATCTACACCGATATCTGTATAAACATGGAAATATCTACACCGCTATCTGTATAAACATGGAAATATCTACACCGCGATCTGTATAAACATGGAAATACCTACACCGCGATCTGTATAAACATGGAAATATCTACACCGCTATCTGTATAAACATGGAAATATCTACACAGCTGACTCTATAAACATGGAAATATCTACACTGCCATCTCCATAAAGATGGAAGTATCTACTCCGCCATGTGTATAAACACGGAAATATCTACACCATCATCTGTGTAAACATGGAAACATCTACACCGCTATCTGTATAAACATGGAAATATCTACACCGCTATCTGTATAAACATCGAAATATCTACACCGCCATCTGCATGTCCATGGAAATATCTATGCCGCCATCTGTATAAACATGGATATATCTACACGGCCATCTGTGTATAGATGGAAATATCAACACCGCCATCTGTACACGCATGGAAATATCTACACCGCTATCTCTATAAACATGGAAATATCTGCACTGCCATATGTAAAAACATGGAAATACCTACACAGTCATCTGTATAAACATGGAAATATCTACAATGCCATCTGTATACACATGGAAATATCTACACAGCCATCTATATAAACATGTAAATATCTACACTGCTATCTCTGTAGACATGGAAATATCTACACCGCCATCTCCATAAACATGAAAATAACTACTCTACCATGTCCATAAACATGGAACTAACTACACCGCCCTCTGTATAAACATGGAAACATCTACACCGCCATCTGTGTGAATAAGGAAATATCTACAATGCCATCTGTATAAAGATATAAATATCTGCACCGCGAGCTGTATAAACATGGAAATATTTACATCGCTATCTGTATAAATGTGGAAATATCAACACCACTATCGGTATAAACATGGAAATATCTACAACGCCATCTATATAAACATGGAAATATCTACACCGCTATGTCTATAAACATGGAAATACCTACACCGCTATCTGTATAAACATGGAAATATCTACACCGCTATCTGTATAAACATGGTAATATCTACACCACCATCTATATAAACATGGAAATATCTACACTGCCATCTGTATAAATATGAATATCTCTACAATGCCATCTGTAGAAAGATGGAAATATCTACACCGCAATCTGTATAAACATGGAAATATCTACACCGATATCTGTAAAAACATGGAAATAACTACACCGCTATCTGTATAAACCTGGAAATATCTACACAGCTGTTTCTATAAACATGGAAATATCTACACTGCCATCTCCATAAAGATGGAAGTATCTACTCCGCCATGTGTACAAACACGGAAATATCTACACCATCATCTGTGTAAACATGGAAATATCTACACCATCATCTGTGTAAACATGGAAATATCTACACCGCTATCTGCATAAACATGGAAATATCTGCACTGCTATCTCTATAAACATGTAAATATCTACAAAGCCATCAGTATAAACATGGAAATACCTACACAGTCATGTGTAGGAACATGGAAATATCTACACTACCATCTGTATAAAGTTAGAAATATCTACACAGCCCTCTGTATAAATATGGAAATATCTGCGTAGGCATCTGTATAAACATGGAAATATCTGCACCGCTATCTGTATAAACATGGAAATACCTACACCGCTGTCTCTGTAAACATGGAAATATGTACACCGCTATGTGTATAAACAGGAAATATCTCCACTGCTGTCTGTATAAACATGGAAAAATCTCCACCGTTATCTGTATAAACATGGAAATATCTACAGCGCCATCTCTATAAACATTGAAATATCTACACTGCCATCTGTAAAAACATGGAAATATCTACACAGTCATCTGAATAAACATGGAAATATCTACACCACCATCTGTATAAACTTGGAAATAGCTACAATACCATCTGTATACACATGGAAATATCTACACAGACATCTGTATAAATATGGAAATATCTACACCGCCAGCTGTATAACCATGGAAATATCTACACTGCCATCTGTAGAAACATGGAAATATCTACACCGCTATCTCTATAAATATGGAAATAACTACACCACCAACTCTATAAACATGAAAATATCTACACTGCCATCTCCATAAAGATGGAAGTATCTACTCCGTCATGTGTATAAACACGGAAATATCTACACCACCATCTGTGTAAACATGGAAATATCTACACCGCTATCTGTATAAACATGGAAATATCTACACCGCTATCTCTATAAACATGGAAATATCTACACCGCCATCTGCATGTCCATGGAAATATCTACGCCGCCATCTGTATAAACATGGAAATATCTACAAGGCCATCTGTGCATAGTTGGAAATATCAACACCGCCATCTGTACACACATGGAAATATCTACACTGCTATCTCTATAAACATGGAAATGTCAACACCGCCATCTGTACACACATGGAAATATCTACACCGCTATCTCTATAAACATGGAAATATCTGCACTGCCATCTGTAAAAACATGGAAATACCTATTCAGTCATCTGTATAAACATGGAAATATCTACAATGCCATCTATATACACATGGAAATATCTACACAGCCATCTGTATAAACATGTTAATATCTACACTGCTATCTCTATATACATGGAAATAACTACACCGCCATCTCTATAAACATGAAAATATCTACACTGCCATCTCCGGAAATATGGAACTAACTACTCCGCCATCAGTATAAACATGGAAACATCTACACCGCCATCTGTGTGAATAAGGAAATATCTACAATGCCATCTGTACAAAGATATAAATATCTGCACCGCGAGCTGCATAAACATGGAAATATTTTCATCGCTATCAGTATAAACGTGGAAATACCAACACCGCTATCGGTATAAACATGGAAATATCTACAACGCCATCTATATAAACATGGAAATATCTACACCGCTATGTCTATAAACATGGAAATACCTACACCGCTATCTCTATAAACATGGAAATATCTACACCGCTATCTGTATAAACATGGAAATATCTACACCGCTATCTGTATAAACATGGAAATATCTACACCGCGATCTGTATAAACATGGAAATATCTACACCGCGATCTGTATAAACATGGAAATATCTTCACCACGATCTGTATAAACATGGAAATATCTACACCGTTATCTGTATAAACATGGTAATATCTGCACCACCATCTATATAAACAATGAAATGTCTACACCCCCATCTGTATAAACATGAACATATCTACAATGCCATCTGTAGAAAGATGGAAATATCTACACCGCAATCTGTGTAAACATGGAAATAACTACACCGATATCTGTGAAAACATGTAAATATCTACACCGCTATCTGTATAAACATGGAAATATCTACACCGCGATCTGTATAAACATGGAAATATCTACACCGCGATCTGTATAAACATGGAAATATCTACACCGCTATCTGTATAAACATGGAAATATCTACACAGCTGTCTCTATAAACATGGAAATATCTACACTGCCATCTCCATAAAGATGGAAGTAACTACTCCGCCATGTGTATAAACACGGAAATATCTACACCACCATCTGTGTAAACATGGAAATATCTACACCGCTATCTGTATAAACATGGAAATATCTACACCGCTATCTGTATAAACATGGAAATATCTACACCGCCATCTGCATGTCCATGGAAATATCTGCGCCGCCATCTGTATAAACATGGATATATCTACACGGCCATCTGTGTATAGATGGAAATATTAACACCGCCGTCTGTACACACGGAAATATCTACACCGCTATCTCTATAATCATCGAAATGTCTGCACTGCCATCTGTAAAAACATGGAAATACCTATACAGTCATCTGTATAAACATGGAAATATCTACAATGCCATCTGTATACACATGGAAATATCTACACAGCCATCTGTTTAAACATGTAAATATCTACACTGGTATCTCTATAAACATGGAAATAACTACACCGCCATCTCTCTAAACATGAAAATATCTACACTGCCATCTCCATAAACATGGAACTAACTACTCCGCCATCTGTATAAACATGGAAACATCTACACCGCCATCTGTGTGAATAAGGAAATATCTACAATGCCATCTGTATAAAGATATAAATATCTGCAGCGCGAGCTGTATAAACATGGAAATATTTACATCGCTATCTGTATAAACGTGGAAATACCAACACCGCTATCGGTATAAACATGGAAATATCTACAACACCATCTATATAAACATGGAAATATCTACACCGGTATGTCTATAAACATGGAAATACCTACACTGCTATCTCTATAAACATGGAAATAACTACACCGATATCTGTATAAACATGGAAATATCTACACCGCTATCTGTATAAACATGGAAATATCTACACCGCTATCTGTATAAAGATGGAAATATCTACACCGCGATCTGTATAAACATGGATATATCTACACCGCGATCTGTATAAACATGGAAATATCTTCACCACGATCTGTATAAACATGGAAATATCAACACTTCTATCTGTATAAACATGGTAATATCTACACCACCATCTATATAAAAATGGAAATATCTACACCGCCATCAGTATAAACATGAAAATATCTACAATGCCATCAATAGAAAGATGGAAATATCTACACCGCAATCTGTGTAAACATGGAAATATCTACACCGATATCTGTAAAAACATGGAAATATCTACATCGCTATCTGTATAAACATGGAAATATCTACACCGCGATCTGTATAAACATGGAAATATCTACACCGCGATCTTTATAAACATGGAAATATCTACACCGGTATCTGTATAAACATGGAAATATCTACACAGCTGTCTCTATAAACATGGAAATATCTACACCGCCATCTGTATAAACATGGAAATAACTACAAAGTCATCTGTATAAAGATGGAAATATCCACACAGCCATCTGTATAAACATGGCAATATCTACACAGCCATCTGTATATACATGGAAATATCTATACCGCTATCTTTATAAACATGGAAATATCTACAACTCTATTTGCATAAACAAGGAAATATCTACACCGTGATCTGTGTAAACATGGAAATATCTACACTGCCATCTCTATAAACACGGAAATATCTACACCCCTATTTGAATAAACATGGAAATATCCACACCGCTATCTCAATAAACATGGAAAAATCAACACCGCTATCTCTATAAACATGGAAATATCTACACCACCATCTCTATAAACATGGAAATATCTACACCACGATCACTATAAAGATGGAAATATCTACACCGCTATCTGTATAAACATGGAAATATCTCCACTGCTATCTCTATAAACATCGAAATATCTACACCGCCATCTGTATAAACATGGAAATACTTACAAAGTTATCTGTATAAACTTGGAAATATCTACACCGCCATCTGTATAAACATGGAAATATCTACACAGCCATGTGTATATACATGGAAATATCTACACCGCTATCTATATAAACATGGAAATAACTACACCGCTATCTGTATAAACATGGAAATATCTACACCGCCATCTACATATCCATGGAAATATCTGCGTCGCCATCTGTATAAACATGGAAATATCTACACGGTCATCTGTGTAAAGATGGAAATATCAACACCGCCATCTGTACAAACATGGAAATATCTGCACCGCTATCTGTATAAGCATGGAAATACCTACACCGCGGTCTGTATAAATATGGAAATATCTACACCGCTATCTGTATAAACATGGAAATATCTACACCGCTATATCTATAAACATGGAAATATCTACACCCTGATCTGTATACAGATGGAAATATTTACACCGATATCTGTATAAACATGGAAATTTCTACACCGTTATCTGTATAAATATGGAAATATCTACAGCACTGTCTCTATAAACATGGAAATATCTACACCACCATCTGTATAAACATGGAAATACCGATACAGTCATCTGTGTAAACATGGAAATATCTACACCACCATCTGTATAAACATGGAAATATCTACAATGACATCTGTATAAACATGGGAATACCTACACGGCAATCTGTGTATAGATGGAAACATCAACACCGCCATCTGTACAAACATGGAAATATCTACACTGCTATCTCTATAAACATGGAAATATCTACACTGCGGTTTGTATAAAAATGGAAATATCTACACCGGTATCTGTATAAACATGGAAATATTTACACCACGATCTGTATAAACATGGAAATATCTACACCGCTATCTGTATAAACATGGAAATATCTGCACTGCTATCTCTATAAACATGTAAATATCTACAAAGCCATCAGTATAAACATGCAAATACCTACACAGTCATGTGTAGGAACATGGAAATATCTACACTACCATCTGTATAAAGTTAGAAATATCTACACAGCCCTCTTTATAAATATGGAAATATCTGCGTAGGCATCTGTATAAACATGGAAATATCTGCACCGCTATCTGTATAAACATGGAAATACCTACACCGCTGTCTCTGTAAACATGGAAATATGTACACCGCTATGTGTATAAACTGGAAATATCTCCACTGCTGTCTGTATAAACATGGAAAAATCTCCACCGTTATCTGTATAAACATGGAAATATCTACAGCGCCATCTCTATAAACATTGAAATATCTACACTGCCATCTGTAAAAACATGGAAATATCTACACAGTCATCTGAATAAACATGGAAATATCTACACCACCATCTGTATAAACTTGGAAATAGCTACAATACCATCTGTATACACATGGAAATATCTACACAGACATCTGTATAAATATGGAAATATCTACACCACCAGCTGTATAAACATGGAAATATCTACACTGCCATCTGAAGAAAAATGGAAATATCTACACCGCTATCTCTATAAATATGGAAATAACTACACCGCCAACTCTATAAACAAGAAAATATCTACACTGCCATCTCCATAAAGATGGAAGTATCTACTCCGCCATGTGTATAAACACGGAAATATCTACACCACCATCTGTGTAAACATGGAAATATCTACACCGCCATCTGTACAAACATGGAAATATCTACACGGCCATCTGTGTATAGATGGAAATACCAACACCGCCATCTGTACAAACATGGAAATATCTACACCGCTATCTCTATAAACTTGGAAATATCTGCACTGCCATCTGTAAAAACATGGAAATACCGATAAAGTCATCTGTATAAACATGGAAATATCTACACCGCTATCTGTATAAACATGGAAATATCTACAAAGCTATGTGTATTAACGTGGAAATATCTCCATTACTATCTGTATAAACATGGACATATCTCCACCGCAATCGGTATAAACATGAAAATATCTACACCGCTATCTCTATAAAGATGGATATATCTGCACTGCCATCTATAAAAACATGGAAATACCTATACAGTCATCTGTATAAACATGGAAATATCTACAATGACCTCTGTATACACATGGAAATATCTACACAGCCATCTGTATAAACATGTAAATATCAACACTGCCATCTCTTTAAACATGGAAATACCTACAACGTCATCTATATAAACGTGGAAATATCTACACAACCATCTGTATAAACATGGAAATATCTACAATGCCATCTGTAAAAAGATGGAAATATCTACACCGCAATCTGCGTAAACGTGGAAATATCTACACCGATATCTGTAAAAACATGGAAATATCTACACGGCTATCTGTTTAAACATGGAAATATCTACACCGTGATCTGTATAAACATGGAAATATCTACACCGCGATCTGTATAAACATGGAAATATCTACACCGCTATCTGTATAAACATTCTAATAACTACACCGCTATCTGTATAAATGTGGAAATATTTGCACCGCTATCCCTATAAACATGGTAATATCAACAACGCGATCTGTATAAACTTGGAAATATCTACACCATGATCTGTATAAACATGGAAATATCTACACCACCATCTCTATAAACATGGAAATATCTACACCCCTATCTGTATAAACATGGAAATATCCACACCGCTATCTCTGTAAACATGGAAAAATCAACACCGCTATCTTTATGAACATGGAAATATCTGCACCTCCATCTCTATAAACATGGAAATATCTACACCGCTATCAGTATAAACGTGGAAATATCTACACTGCTATCTGCATAAACATGGAAATATCTCCACTGCTATCTCTATAAACATCGAAATATCTACACCGCCATCTGTATAAACATGGAAATTCTTACAAAGTTATCGGTATAAACATGGAAATATCTACACCGCCATCTGTATAAACATGGAAATATCTACACAGCCATGTGCATATACATGGAAATATCTACACCGCTATCTATATAAACATGGAAATAACTACACCGCTATCTGTGTAAACATGGAAATATCTACACCGCCATCTACATATCCATGGAAATATCTGTTTCACCATCTTTATAAACATGGAAATATCTACACGGTTATCTGTGTATAGTTGGAAATATCAACATCGCCATCTGTACAAACTTATAAATATCTGCACCGCTATCTGTATAAACATGGAAATATCTACACCGCGGTCTGTATAAACATGGAAATATCTAAACCGCTATCTGTATAAACATGGAAATATCCACACCGCTATCTCTATAAATATGGAAATATCAACACCGCTATCTCTATGAACATGGAAATATCTACACCGCCATCTCTATAAACTTGGAAATGTCTACACCGCGATCAGTATAAACGTGGAAATATCTACACCGCCATCTGTATAAACATGGAAATATCTCCACTGCTATCTCTATAAACATCGAAATATCTACACCGCCATCTGTATAAACATGGAAATACTTACAAAGTTATCGATATAAACATGGAAATATCTACACCGCTATCTGTATAAACATGAAAATATCTACACTGCGATCTGTATAAACATGGAAATATCTACACCGCGATCTGCATAAACATGGAAATATCTACACCGCTATCTGTATAAACATGAAAATATCTACACAGCTATCTCTATAAACATGCAAATATCTATACTGACATCCTTATAAACATGGAAATATCTACACCGCCATCTGTATAAACATAGAAATACCTACACAGCCATGTGTATATACATGGAGATATTTACACCGCTATCTATATAAACATGGAAATAACTACACCGCTATCTGTGTAAACATGGAAATATCTACACCGCGATCTGTATAAACATGGAAATATCTACATCGCTGTCTGTATAAACATGGACATATCGACAAAGCTATTTCTATAAATATGGAAATATCTACACTGCTATCTGTATAAACATGGAAATATCCTCATTGGTATCTCTGTGAACATGGATATATCTACACCGCTATCTCTATAAACATGGAAATATCTACACCGCCATCTCTATAAACATGGAAATATCTACACCGCCATCTGTATAACCATGGAAATATCTACAGCGCTATCTGTTTAAACATGGAATTATCTACACGGCTATCTGTTTAAACATGGAAATATCTACACCGATATCTGTAAAAACATGGAAATATCTACACCGCTATCTGTATACACATGGAAATATCTACACCGCGATCTCTATAAACATGGAAATATCTACACCGTGATGTGTATAAACATGGAAGTATCTACACCGCTATCTGTATAAACATGGAAATGTCTACACAGCTATCTCTATAAACATGGAAATATCTACACCGCCATCTGTAGAAACATGGAAATACCTACAAAGTCATCTCTATAAAAATGGAAATATCTACAAAGCCATCTGTATAAACATGGAAATATCTACACAGCCATCTGTATATACATGGAAATATCTACACCGCTATCTGTATAAACATGGAAATAACTACACCGTTATTTATATAGAAAAGGAAATACCTACACCGTGATCTGTATAAACATGGAAATATTTACAACGATATCTGTATAAACATGGAAATTTCTACACCGTTATCTGTATAAATATGGAAATATCTACACCGCTATCTCTATAAACATGGAAATATCTACACCGCCATCTGTATAAAGATGGAAATACCTATACAGTCATCTGTGTAAACATGGAAATATATACACCACCATCTGTATAAACATGGAAATATCTACAATGCCATCTGTATACACATGGAAATACCTACACGGCAATCTGTGTATCGATGGAAACATCAACACCGCCATCTGTACAAACTTGCAAATATCTACACTGCTATCTCTGTAAACATGGAAATACCTACACCGCGATCTGTATAAACATGGAAATATCTACACCGCTATCTGTATAAAGATGGAAATATCTACACAGCTATCTGTATAAACATGGAAATATCTACACCTCCATCTGTATAAACATGGAAATAACTTCAAAGTCATCTGTATAAACATGGAAATATCGACACCGCCATCTGTATAAACATGGAAATATTTACACAGCCATGTGTATATACATAGAAATATCTACACCGCTATCTATATAAACATGGAAATAACTACACCGCTATTTGTATAAACATGGAAATATCTCCACTGCTATATCTATAAACATCGATATACCTACACCGCCATCTGTATAAACGTGGAAATACTTACAAAGTTATCCATATAAACATGGAAATATCTACACCGACATCTTTATAAACATGGAAATATCTACACAGCCATGTGTACATACGTGGAAATACCTACACCGCTCTCTATATAAACATGGAAATAACTACACCGCTATCTGCATATACATGGAAATATCTACACCGCCATCTACATATCCATAGAAATATCTGCAACGCCGTCTTTATAAACATGGAAATACTTACAAAGTTATCTGTATAAACATGGAAATATCTACACCACCATCTGTATAAACATGGAAATATCTACAGAGCCATGTGTATATACACGGAAATACCTACACCGCTGTCTCTATAAACATGGAAATATGTACACCGCTATGTGTATAAACATGAAAATATCTCCACAGCTCTCTGAATAAATATGGATATATCTCCACTGTTTTCTGTATAAAGATGGAAATATCTACAGCGCCATCTCTATAAACATTGAAGAATCTACACTGCCATCTGTAAAAACATGGAAATATATACAGAGTCATCTGAATAAACATGGATATATCTACACCGCTATCTCTATGAACATGGAAATATCTACACCGTCATCTCTATAAACATGGAAATATCTACACAGCCAACTGTATAAACATGGAAATATCTACACCGCTATCTGTATAAACATGGAAATATCTACACCGCTATCTCTATAAACATCGAAATATCTGCACTGCCATCTGTAAAAACATGGAAATACCTATACAGTCATCTGTATACACATGGGAATATCTACATTGCCATCTGTATACACATGGAAATATCTACACAGCCATCTGTATAAACATGTAAATATCTACACTGCTATCTCTATAAACATGGAAATATCTACACCGCCATCTCTATAAACATGAAAGTATCTACACTGCCATCTCCATGAACATGGAACTAACTACTCCGCCATCTGTATAAACATGGAAACATCTACACCGCCATCTGTGTGAATAAGGAAATATCTACAATGCCATCTGTATAAAGATATAAATATCTGCACCGTGAGCTGTATAAACATGGAAATATCTACATCGCTATCTGCATAAACGTGGAAATACCAACACCGCTATCGGTATAAACATGGAAATATCTACAATGCCATCTATATAAACATGTAAATATCTACACCGCTATGTCTATAAACATGGAAATACCTACACCGCTATCTCTATAAACATGGAAATATCTACACCGCTATCTGTATAAACATGGAAATATCTACACCGCTATCATCTGTATAAACATGGAAATATCTACCCCGCGATCTGTATAAACATGGAAATATCTACACGGCCATCTGTATAAACATTGAAATACCTACAAAGTCATCTGTATAAACATGGAAATATTTACATAGCCATCTGTATAAACATGGAAATGTCTACACCGCCATCTCCATAAACATGGAAATATCTACACCGTGATCTGTATAAACATGGAAATATATACACCGCTATCTGTATAAACATGGAAATTTCTACACCGTTATCTGTATAAATATGGAAATATCTACACCGCTATCTGTATAAACATGGAAATATCTACAACGACATCTGTATAAACATGGAAATACCTATACAGTCATCTGTGTAAACATGGAAATATCTATACCACCATCTGTATAAACATGGAAATATCTACAATGCCATCTGTATACACATGGAAATACCTACACGGCAATCTGTGTATAGATGGAAACATCCACACCGCCATCTCTACAAACATGGAAATATCTACACTGCTATCTCTATAAACATGGAAATATCTACACTGCGGTCTGTATAAACATGGAAATATCTACACTGGTATCTGTATAAACATGGAAATATCTACACCATGATCTGTATAAACATGGAAATATATACACCGCTATCTGTATAAACATGGAAATATCTGCACCGCTATCTCTATAAACATGGAAATATCTACAAAGACATCTGTATAAACATGGAAATATCTACATAGTCATGTGTAGGAACATTTAAACATCTACACTGCCATCTGTATAAACATAGAAATATCTACACAGCCCTCTGTATAAATATGGAAATTTCTGCATAGGCATCTGTGTAAACATGGAAATATCTGCACCGCTATCTGTATAAACATGGAAATACCTACACCGCTGTCTCTATAAACATGGAAATATGTACACGGCTATGTGTATAAACATGGAAATATCTCCACTGCTCTCTGTATAAACATGGAAATATCTCCACCGTTATCAGTATAAACATGGAAATATCTACAGCGCCATCTCTATAAACATTGAAATATCTACACTACCATCTGTAAAAACATGGAAATATATACAGAGTCATCTGAATAAACATGGAAATATCTACACCACCATCTGTATAAAGATGGAAATACCTACAATATCATCTGTATACACATGGAAATATCTACTCAGACATCTGTATAAATATGGAAATATCTACACGGCCATCTGTATAAATATGGAAATGTCTACACAGCCATCTGTAGAAAGATGGAAATATCCACACCGCTTTCTCTATAAATATGGAAATGTCTACACCGCCATCTCTATAAACATGAAAATATCTACACTGCCAACTCCATAAAGATGGAAGTATCTAATCCGCCATGTGTATAAACACGGAAATATCTACACCACCATCTGTGTAAACATGGAAATATCTACACCGCTATCTGTATAAACATGGAAATATCTACACCGCCATCTGTGTATAGATGGAAATACCAACACCGCCATCTGTACAAACATGGAAATATCTACAACGCTATCTCTATAAACATGGAAATATCTGCACTGCCATCTGTAAAAACATGGAAATACATATACAGGCATCTGTATAAACATGTAAATATCTACACTGCTATCTCTATAAACATGGGAATATCTACACCGCCATCTCTATAAACATGAAAATATCTACACTGCCATCTCCATAAACATGGAACTAACTACTCCGCCATCTGTATAAACATGGAAATATCTACACCGCCATCTGTGTGAATAAGGGAATATCTACCATACCATCTATATAAAGATATAAATATCTGCAACGCGAGCAGTATATACATGGAAATATCTACATGGCTATCTGTATAAACGTGGAAATACCAACACCGTTATCGGTACAAACATGGAAATATCCACAACGCCATCTATAGAAACATGGAAATATCTACACCGCTATGTCTATAAACATAGAAATACCTACACGGCTATCTCTATAAACATGGAAATATCTACACCGCTATCTGTATAAACATGGAAATATCTACACCGCTATCTGTATAAACACAGAAATATCTACACCGCGATCTGTATGAACATGGAAATATCTACACCGCGATCTGTATAGACATGGAAATATCTTCACCACGATCTGTATAAACATGGAAATATCTACACTGCTATCTCTATAAACATGGTAATATCTACACAACCATCTATATAAACATGGAAATATCTACACCGCAATCTGTATAAACATGGAAATATCTACAATGCCATCTGTACAAAGATGGAAATATCTACACCGCTATCTGTATAAACAAGCAAATAACTACACCGTGATCTGTATAAACTTGGAAATATCTACACCGCCATCTCTATAAACATGGAAATATATACACCCCTCTCTTTAGAAACATGGAAATATCCACACCGCTATCTCTTTAAACATGGAAAAATCAACACCGCTATCTCTATGAACATGGAAACATCTACACCGCCATCTCTATAAGCATGGAAATATCTAAACCACGATCAGTATAAACATGGAAATATCTACACCGCTATCTGTATAAACATGGAAATATCTCCACTGCTATCTCTATAAACACCGAAATATCTTCACCGCCATCTGTATAAACATGGAAATACTTACAAAGTTATCTGTATAAACATGGAAATATCTACACCGCCATCTGTATAAACATGGAAATATCTACACAGCCATCTGTATATACATGGAAATATCTACACCGCTATCTATATAAACATGGAAATAACTACAACGCTTTCTGCTTAAACATGGAAATATCTACACCGCCATCTACATATCCATGGAAATATATGCACAGCCATCTGTATAAACATGGAAATATCTACAGAGTCATCTGTGTATAGATGGAAATATCAACACCGCCATCTGAACAAACATGGAAATATCTGCACCGCTATCTGTATAAACATGCAAATACCTACACCGCGGTCTGTATAAACATGGAAATATCTACAACACTATCTGTATAAAAATTGAAATATCTACACCGCTATCTCTATAAATATGGAAATATCTACACCGTGATCTGTATAAACATGGAAATATTTACACCGCTATCTGTATAAACATGGAAATTTCTACACCGTTATCTGTATAAATATGGAAATGTCTACACCGCTATCTCTATCAACATGGAAATATCTACACCGCCATCTGTATAAACATGGAAATACCTATACTGTCATCTGTGTAAACACGGAAATATCTACACCACCATCTGTAAAAACATGGAAATATCTACAATGCCATCTGTATACACATGGAAATATTTACACGGCATTCTGTGTATAGATGGAAACATCAACACCGCCATCTGTACAAACATGAAAATATCTAAATTGCTATCTCTATAAACATGGAATTATCTACACTGCGGTCTGTATAAACATGGAAATATCTACACCGGTATCTGTATCAACATGGAAATATCTACACCACGATCTGTATAAACATGGAAATATATACACCGCTATCTGTATAAACATGGAAATATCTGCACCGCTATCTCTATAAACATGGAAATATCTACAAAGCCATCTGTATAAAGACGGAAATTCTTACACAGTCATGTATAGGAATATGGAAATATCTACACTGCCATCTGTATAAACATAGAAATATTTACACAGCCCTCTGAATAAATATGGAACTATCTGCATAGGCATCTGTGTAAACATGGAAATATCTTCACCGCTATCTGTATAAACATGGAAATACCTACACCGCTGTCTCTATAAACATGGAAATATGTACACTGCTATGTGTATAAACATGGAAATATCTCCAATGCTGTCTGTATAAACATGGAAATATCTCCACCGTTATCTGTTTTAACATGGAAATATCTACAGCGCCATCTCTATAAACTTTGAAATATCTACACTGTCATCTGTAAAAACATGGAAATATCTACACAGTCATCTGAATAAACATGGAAATATCTACACCACTATCTGTATAAACATGGAAATACCTACAAGACCATCTGTATACACATGGAAATATCTACACAGACATCTGTATAAATATGGAAATATCTACACGGCCATCTGTATAAACATGGAAATATCTAAACTGCCATTTGTAGAAAGATGGAAATATGTACACCGCTATCTCTATAAATATGGAAATATCTACACCACCATCTCTATAAACACGAAAATATCTACACTGCCATCTCCATAAAGATGGAAGTATCTACTTCGCCATGTGTATAAACACGGAAATATCTACACCACCATCTGTGTAAACATGGAAATATCTACACTGCTATCTGTATAAACATGGAAATATCTACACCGCCATCTGCATGTCCATGGAAATATTTGTGCCGCCGTCTGTATAAACATGGAAATATCTACACGGTCATCTGTGTATAGATGGAAATATCAACACCGCCATCTGTACAAACATGGAAATATCTGCACCGCTGTCTGTATAAACATGGAAATATCTACACCGTTATCTGTATAAACATGGAAATAACTACACCGCTATCTCTATAAACATGGAAATATTTACACCGTGATCTGTAGAAACATGGAAATATTTACACCGCTATCTTTATAAACATGGAAACTTCTACATCATTATCTGTATAAATATGGAAATATCTCCACCGCTATCTCTATAAACTTGGAAATATCTGCACTGCCATCTGTATAAACATGGAAATAACTATACAGTCATCTGTGTAAACATGGAAATATCTACACCACCATGTGTATAAACATGGAAATATCTACAATGACATCTGTATACACATGGAAATACCTACACGGCAATCTGTGTATAGATGGAAACATCAACACCGCCATCTGTAAAAACATGGAAATATCTACACTGCTATCTCTATAATCATGGAAATATCTACACGGCGGTCGGTATAAACATGGAAATATCTACACCGGTATCTGTATAAACATGGAAATATCTACACCACGTTCTGTATAAATATGGAAATATATACACTTCTATCTGTATAAACATGGAAATATCTGCACCGCTATCTCTATAAACATGGAAATATCTACAAAGCCATCTGTATAAACATGGAAATACCCACACAGTCATGTGTAGGAACATGGAAGCATGTACACTGCCATCTGTATAAACATAGAAATATCTACACAGCCCTCTGTATAAATATGGAAATATCTGCATAGGCATCTGTATAAACATGGAAATATCTCCACCGTTATCTGTATAAACATGGAAATATCTACAGCGCCATCTCTATAAACATTGAACTATCTACAATGCCATCTGTAAAAACATGGACATATCTACACAGTCATCTGAATAAACATGGAAATATCTACACCACCATCTGTATAAACATGGAAATACCTACAATACCATCTGTATACACATGGAAATGTCTACACAGACATCTGTATAAATATGGAAATATCTACACCGCCAGCTGTATAAACATGGATATATCTACGCTGCCATCTGTAGAAAGATGGAAATATCTACACCGCTATCTCTATAAATATGGAAATATCTACACCGCCATCTCTATAAACATGAAAATATCTACACTGCCATCTCCATAAAGATGGAAGTATCTACTCCGCCATGTGTATAAACACGGAAATAACTACACCACCATCTGTGTAAACATGGAAATATCTACACCACTATCTGTATAAACATGGTAATATCTACACCAACATCTATATAAACATGGAAATATCTACACCGCCATCTGTATAATCATGGAAATATCTACAATGCCATCTGTAGAAAGATGGAAATATCTACACCGCAATCTGTGTAAACATGGAAATATCTACACCGATATCTGTAAAAACATGGAAATATCTACACCGCCATCTCTATAAACATGGAAATACCTATACAGTCATCTGTGTAAACATGGAAATATCTACACCACCATCTGTATAAACATGGAAATTTCTACAATGCCATCTGTATACACATGGAAATACCTAAATGGCAATCTGTGTATAGATGGAAACATCAACACCGTCATCTGTACAAACATGGAAATATCTACACTGCTATCTCTATAAACATGGAAATATCTACACTGCGGTCTGTATAAGCATTGAAATATCTACACCGGTATCTGTATAAACATGGAAATATCTACACCATGATCTGTATAAACATGGAAATATATAGACCGCTATCTGTATAAACATGGAAATATCTGCACCGCTATCTCTATAAACATGGAAATATCTACAATGCCATCTCTATAAACATGGAAATACCTACACCGCCATCTGTATAAACATGGAAATATCTACAGTGCTATCTGTATAAACATGGAAATATCGACAACGCTATCTGTATAAACATGGAAATATCTACACTGCAATCTGTAAAAACATGGATATATCTACACCGCGATCTGTATAAACATGGAAATATCTACTCCGCGATCTGTATAAACATGGAAATATCTACACCGCTATCTGTATAAACATGTAAATATCTACACAGCTATTTCTATAAACATGGAAATATCTACACCGCCATCTGTATAAACGTGGAAATACCTTCAAAGTCATCTGTATAAACATGGAAATATCTACACAGCCATCTGTATAAACATGGAAATATCTGCACAGCCATCTGTATATACATGGAAATATCTACACCGATATCTGTATAAACGTGGAAATAATTACACCGCTATTTCTATAAACAAGGAAATATCTACAACGCCATCTATTTAAACATGGATATATATACACAGACATCTGTTTATACTTGGAAATATCTAAACCACTATCTGTATTAACATGCTAATATCTACACCGCTATCTGTATAAATGTGGAAATATTTGCACCGCTATCCCTATAAACATGGTAATATCAACACCGTGATCTGTATAAACATGGAAATATCTACACCATAATCTGTATAAACATGAAAATATCTACACCCCTATCTGTATAAACATGGAAATATCCACACCGCTATCTCAATAAACATGGAAAAATCAACACCACTATCTCTATGAAAATGGAAATATCTACACCGCCATCTCTATAAACATGGAAATATCTACACCGCGATCAGTATAAACATGGAAATATCTACACCGCTATCTGTATAAACATGGAAATATCTCCACTGCTATCTCTATAAACATCGAAATATCTACACCGCCATCTGTATAAACATGGAAATACCTACACAGCCATGTGTATATACATGGAAATATCTACACCGCTATCTATATAAACATGGAAATAACTACAACGCTTTTTGTATAAACATGGAAATATTTACACCGCCATCTACATATCAATAGAAATATCTGTGCTGCCATCTGTATAAACGTGGAAATACCTACACGGTCATCTGTGTATAGATGGAAATATCAACACCGCCATCTGTAGAAACATGGAAATATCTGCAACGCTATCTGTATAAACATGGAAATATTTACACCGCGCTCTTTATAAACATGGATATATCTACATCGCTATCTGTATAAACGGAAATATCTACACCGCTATCCCTATAAACTTGGAAATATCTACACTGCTATCTGTATAAATATGGAAATAATTACACGGCTATTTGTATAAACATGGAAATATCTACACCGTTATTAGTATAAATATGGAAATATCTACACCGCTATCTCTATAAACATGGAAATATCTTCACCGCCATCTGTATAAACATGGAAATATCTACACTGCTCTCTCTATAAACATGGAAATACCTACAATGCCATCTGTAAAAACATGGAAATACCTATACAGTCATCTGTATAAACATGGAATTATCTACACCACCGTCTGTATAAACATGGAAATATCTACAATGCCATCTGTATACACATGGAAATACCTACACTGCAATCTGTGTATAGATGGAAACATCAACACTGCCATCTGAACAAACATGGAAATATCTACATCGCTATCTCTATAAACATGGAAATATCATCACTGCGGTCTGTATAAACATGGAAATATCTACACCGGTATCTGTATAAACATGGAAATATCTACACCACGATCTGTATAAATATGGAAATATTTACACCGCTATCTGTATAAACATGGAAATATGTGCACCGCTATCTCTATAAACATGGAAATACCTACAAAGCCATCTGTATAAACATACAAATACCTACACAGTCATGTGTAGGAACATGGAAATATCTACACTGCCATCTGCATAAACATGGAAATATCTACACAGCCCTCTGTATAAATATGGATATATCTGCATAGGCATCTGTATAAACATGGAAATATCTGCACCGCTATCTGTATAAACATGGAAATACCTACACCGCTGTCTCTATAAACATGGAAATATGTACACCGCTATGTGTATAAACATGGAAATATCTCCACTGCTGTCTGTATAAACATGGAAATATCTACACAGCGATCTGTATAAACATGGAAATATCTACACCACTATCTGTATAAATATGAAATATCTAAACCGCTATCTCTATAAAAATGGAAATATCTACACTGCTATCTGTATAAACATGGAAATATCCTCATTGGTATCTCTGTGAACATGGATATATCTACACCGCTATCTCTATAAACATGGAAATATCTACACCGCCATCTCTATAAACATGGAAATATCTACACCGCCATCTGTATAACCATGGAAATATCTACAGCGCTATCTGTTTAAACATGGAATTATCTACACGGCTATCTGTTTAAACATGGAAATATCTACACCGATATCTGTAAAAACATGGAAATATCTACACCGCTATCTGTATACACATGGAAATATCTACACCGCGATCTCTATAAACATGGAAATATCTACACCGTGATGTGTATAAACATGGAAGTATCTACACCGCTATCTGTATAAACATGGAAATGTCTACACAGCTATCTCTATAAACATGGAAATATCTACACCGCCATCTGTAGAAACATGGAAATACCTACAAAGTCATCTCTATAAAAATGGAAATATCTACAAAGCCATCTGTATAAACATGGAAATATCTACACAGCCATCTGTATATACATGGAAATATCTACACCGCTATCTGTATAAACATGGAAATAACTACACCGTTATTTATATAGAAAAGGAAATACCTACACCGTGATCTGTATAAACATGGAAATATTTACAACGATATCTGTATAAACATGGAAATTTCTACACCGTTATCTGTATAAATATGGAAATATCTACACCGCTATCTCTATAAACATGGAAATATCTACACCGCCATCTGTATAAAGATGGAAATACCTATACAGTCATCTGTGTAAACATGGAAATATATACACCACCATCTGTATAAACATGGAAATATCTACAATGCCATCTGTATACACATGGAAATACCTACACGGCAATCTGTGTATCGATGGAAACATCAACACCGCCATCTGTACAAACTTGCAAATATCTACACTGCTATCTCTGTAAACATGGAAATACCTACACCGCGATCTGTATAAACATGGAAATATCTACACCGCTATCTGTATAAAGATGGAAATATCTACACAGCTATCTGTATAAACACGGAAATATCTACACCTCCATCTGTATAAACATGGAAATAACTTCAAAGTCATCTGTATAAACATGGAAATATCGACACCGCCATCTGTATAAACATGGAAATATTTACACAGCCATGTGTATATACATAGAAATATCTACACCGCTATCTATATAAACATGGAAATAACTACACCGCTATTTGTATAAACATGGAAATATCTCCACTGCTATATCTATAAACATCGATATACCTACACCGCCATCTGTATAAACGTGGAAATACTTACAAAGTTATCCATATAAACATGGAAATATCTACACCGACATCTTTATAAACATGGAAATATCTACACAGCCATGTGTACATACGTGGAAATACCTACACCGCTCTCTATATAAACATGGAAATAACTACACCGCTATCTGCATATACATGGAAATATCTACACCGCCATCTACATATCCATAGAAATATCTGCAACGCCGTCTTTATAAACATGGAAATACTTACAAAGTTATCTGTATAAACATGGAAATATCTACACCACCATCTGTATAAACATGGAAATATCTACAGAGCCATGTGTATATACACGGAAATACCTACACCGCTGTCTCTATAAACATGGAAATATGTACACCGCTATGTGTATAAACATGAAAATATCTCCACAGCTCTCTGAATAAATATGGATATATCTCCACTGTTTTCTGTATAAAGATGGAAATATCTACAGCGCCATCTCTATAAACATTGAAGAATCTACACTGCCATCTGTAAAAACATGGAAATATATACAGAGTCATCTGAATAAACATGGATATATCTACACCGCTATCTCTATGAACATGGAAATATCTACACCGTCATCTCTATAAACATGGAAATATCTACACAGCCAACTGTATAAACATGGAAATATCTACACCGCTATCTGTATAAACATGGAAATATCTACACCGCTATCTCTATAAACATCGAAATATCTGCACTGCCATCTGTAAAAACATGGAAATACCTATACAGTCATCTGTATACACATGGGAATATCTACATTGCCATCTGTATACACATGGAAATATCTACACAGCCATCTGTATAAACATGTAAATATCTACACTGCTATCTCTATAAACATGGAAATATCTACACCGCCATCTCTATAAACATGAAAGTATCTACACTGCCATCTCCATGAACATGGAACTAACTACTCCGCCATCTGTATAAACATGGAAACATCTACACCGCCATCTGTGTGAATAAGGAAATATCTACAATGCCATCTGTATAAAGATATAAATATCTGCACCGTGAGCTGTATAAACATGGAAATATCTACATCGCTATCTGCATAAACGTGGAAATACCAACACCGCTATCGGTATAAACATGGAAATATCTACAATGCCATCTATATAAACATGTAAATATCTACACCGCTATGTCTATAAACATGGAAATACCTACACCGCTATCTCTATAAACATGGAAATATCTACACCGCTATCTGTATAAACATGGAAATATCTACACCGCTATCATCTGTATAAACATGGAAATATCTACCCCGCGATCTGTATAAACATGGAAATATCTACACGGCCATCTGTATAAACATTGAAATACCTACAAAGTCATCTGTATAAACATGGAAATATTTACATAGCCATCTGTATAAACATGGAAATGTCTACACCGCCATCTCCATAAACATGGAAATATCTACACCGTGATCTGTATAAACATGGAAATATATACACCGCTATCTGTATAAACATGGAAATTTCTACACCGTTATCTGTATAAATATGGAAATATCTACACCGCTATCTGTATAAACATGGAAATATCTACAACGACATCTGTATAAACATGGAAATACCTATACAGTCATCTGTGTAAACATGGAAATATCTATACCACCATCTGTATAAACATGGAAATATCTACAATGCCATCTGTATACACATGGAAATACCTACACGGCAATCTGTGTATAGATGGAAACATCCACACCGCCATCTCTACAAACATGGAAATATCTACACTGCTATCTCTATAAACATGGAAATATCTACACTGCGGTCTGTATAAACATGGAAATATCTACACTGGTATCTGTATAAACATGGAAATATCTACACCATGATCTGTATAAACATGGAAATATATACACCGCTATCTGTATAAACATGGAAATATCTGCACCGCTATCTCTATAAACATGGAAATATCTACAAAGACATCTGTATAAACATGGAAATATCTACATAGTCATGTGTAGGAACATTTAAACATCTACACTGCCATCTGTATAAACATAGAAATATCTACACAGCCCTCTGTATAAATATGGAAATTTCTGCATAGGCATCTGTGTAAACATGGAAATATCTGCACCGCTATCTGTATAAACATGGAAATACCTACACCGCTGTCTCTATAAACATGGAAATATGTACACGGCTATGTGTATAAACATGGAAATATCTCCACTGCTCTCTGTATAAACATGGAAATATCTCCACCGTTATCAGTATAAACATGGAAATATCTACAGCGCCATCTCTATAAACATTGAAATATCTACACTACCATCTGTAAAAACATGGAAATATATACAGAGTCATCTGAATAAACATGGAAATATCTACACCACCATCTGTATAAAGATGGAAATACCTACAATATCATCTGTATACACATGGAAATATCTACTCAGACATCTGTATAAATATGGAAATATCTACACGGCCATCTGTATAAATATGGAAATGTCTACACAGCCATCTGTAGAAAGATGGAAATATCCACACCGCTTTCTCTATAAATATGGAAATGTCTACACCGCCATCTCTATAAACATGAAAATATCTACACTGCCAACTCCATAAAGATGGAAGTATCTAATCCGCCATGTGTATAAACACGGAAATATCTACACCACCATCTGTGTAAACATGGAAATATCTACACCGCTATCTGTATAAACATGGAAATATCTACACCGCCATCTGTGTATAGATGGAAATACCAACACCGCCATCTGTACAAACATGGAAATATCTACAACGCTATCTCTATAAACATGGAAATATCTGCACTGCCATCTGTAAAAACATGGAAATACATATACAGGCATCTGTATAAACATGTAAATATCTACACTGCTATCTCTATAAACATGGGAATATCTACACCGCCATCTCTATAAACATGAAAATATCTACACTGCCATCTCCATAAACATGGAACTAACTACTCCGCCATCTGTATAAACATGGAAATATCTACACCGCCATCTGTGTGAATAAGGGAATATCTACCATACCATCTATATAAAGATATAAATATCTGCAACGCGAGCTGTATATACATGGAAATATCTACATGGCTATCTGTATAAACGTGGAAATACCAACACCGTTATCGGTACAAACATGGAAATATCCACAACGCCATCTATAGAAACATGGAAATATCTACACCGCTATGTCTATAAACATAGAAATACCTACACGGCTATCTCTATAAACATGGAAATATCTACACCGCTATCTGTATAAACATGGAAATATCTACACCGCTATCTGTATAAACACAGAAATATCTACACCGCGATCTGTATGAACATGGAAATATCTACACTGCGATCTGTATAGACATGGAAATATCTTCACCACGATCTGTATAAACATGGAAATATCTACACTGCTATCTCTATAAACATGGTAATATCTACACAACCATCTATATAAACATGGAAATATCTACACCGCAATCTGTATAAACATGGAAATATCTACAATGCCATCTGTACAAAGATGGAAATATCTACACCGCTATCTGTATAAACAAGCAAATAACTACACCGTGATCTGTATAAACTTGGAAATATCTACACCGCCATCTCTATAAACATGGAAATATATACACCCCTCTCTTTAGAAACATGGAAATATCCACACCGCTATCTCTTTAAACATGGAAAAATCAACACCGCTATCTCTATGAACATGGAAACATCTACACCGCCATCTCTATAAGCATGGAAATATCTAAACCACGATCAGTATAAACATGGAAATATCTACACCGCTATCTGTATAAACATGGAAATATCTCCACTGCTATCTCTATAAACACCGAAATATCTTCACCGCCATCTGTATAAACATGGAAATACTTACAAAGTTATCTGTATAAACATGGAAATATCTACACCGCCATCTGTATAAACATGGAAATATCTACACAGCCATCTGTATATACATGGAAATATCTACACCGCTATCTATATAAACATGGAAATAACTACAACGCTTTCTGCTTAAACATGGAAATATCTACACCGCCATCTACATATCCATGGAAATATATGCACAGCCATCTGTATAAACATGGAAATATCTACAGAGTCATCTGTGTATAGATGGAAATATCAACACCGCCATCTGAACAAACATGGAAATATCTGCACCGCTATCTGTATAAACATGCAAATACCTACACCGCGGTCTGTATAAACATGGAAATATCTACAACACTATCTGTATAAAAATTGAAATATCTACACCGCTATCTCTATAAATATGGAAATATCTACACCGTGATCTGTATAAACATGGAAATATTTACACCGCTATCTGTATAAACATGGAAATTTCTACACCGTTATCTGTATAAATATGGAAATGTCTACACCGCTATCTCTATCAACATGGAAATATCTACACCGCCATCTGTATAAACATGGAAATACCTATACTGTCATCTGTGTAAACACGGAAATATCTACACCACCATCTGTAAAAACATGGAAATATCTACAATGCCATCTGTATACACATGGAAATATTTACACGGCATTCTGTGTATAGATGGAAACATCAACACCGCCATCTGTACAAACATGAAAATATCTAAATTGCTATCTCTATAAACATGGAATTATCTACACTGCGGTCTGTATAAACATGGAAATATCTACACCGGTATCTGTATCAACATGGAAATATCTACACCACGATCTGTATAAACATGGAAATATATACACCGCTATCTGTATAAACATGGAAATATCTGCACCGCTATCTCTATAAACATGGAAATATCTACAAAGCCATCTGTATAAAGACGGAAATTCTTACACAGTCATGTATAGGAATATGGAAATATCTACACTGCCATCTGTATAAACATAGAAATATTTACACAGCCCTCTGAATAAATATGGAACTATCTGCATAGGCATCTGTGTAAACATGGAAATATCTTCACCGCTATCTGTATAAACATGGAAATACCTACACCGCTGTCTCTATAAACATGGAAATATGTACACTGCTATGTGTATAAACATGGAAATATCTCCAATGCTGTCTGTATAAACATGGAAATATCTCCACCGTTATCTGTTTTAACATGGAAATATCTACAGCGCCATCTCTATAAACTTTGAAATATCTACACTGTCATCTGTAAAAACATGGAAATATCTACACAGTCATCTGAATAAACATGGAAATATCTACACCACTATCTGTATAAACATGGAAATACCTACAAGACCATCTGTATACACATGGAAATATCTACACAGACATCTGTATAAATATGGAAATATCTACACGGCCATCTGTATAAACATGGAAATATCTAAACTGCCATTTGTAGAAAGATGGAAATATGTACACCGCTATCTCTATAAATATGGAAATATCTACACCGCCATCTCTATAAACACGAAAATATCTACACTGCCATCTCCATAAAGATGGAAGTATCTACTTCGCCATGTGTATAAACACGGAAATATCTACACCACCATCTGTGTAAACATGGAAATATCTACACTGCTATCTGTATAAACATGGAAATATCTACACCGCCATCTGCATGTCCATGGAAATATTTGTGCCGCCGTCTGTATAAACATGGAAATATCTACACGGTCATCTGTGTATAGATGGAAATATCAACACCGCCATCTGTACAAACATGGAAATATCTGCACCGCTGTCTGTATAAACATGGAAATATCTACACCGTTATCTGTATAAACATGGAAATAACTACACCGCTATCTCTATAAACATGGAAATATTTACACCGTGATCTGTAGAAACATGGAAATATTTACACCGCTATCTTTATAAACATGGAAACTTCTACATCATTATCTGTATAAATATGGAAATATCTCCACCGCTATCTCTATAAACTTGGAAATATCTGCACTGCCATCTGTATAAACATGGAAATAACTATACAGTCATCTGTGTAAACATGGAAATATCTACACCACCATGTGTATAAACATGGAAATATCTACAATGACATCTGTATACACATGGAAATACCTACACGGCAATCTGTGTATAGATGGAAACATCAACACCGCCATCTGTAAAAACATGGAAATATCTACACTGCTATCTCTATAATCATGGAAATATCAACACGGCGGTCGGTATAAACATGGAAATATCTACACCGGTATCTGTATAAACATGGAAATATCTACACCACGTTCTGTATAAATATGGAAATATATACACTTCTATCTGTATAAACATGGAAATATCTGCACCGCTATCTCTATAAACATGGAAATATCTACAAAGCCATCTGTATAAACATGGAAATACCCACACAGTCATGTGTAGGAACATGGAAGCATGTACACTGCCATCTGTATAAACATAGAAATATCTACACAGCCCTCTGTATAAATATGGAAATATCTGCATAGGCATCTGTATAAACATGGAAATATCTCCACCGTTATCTGTATAAACATGGAAATATCTACAGCGCCATCTCTATAAACATTGAACTATCTACAATGCCATCTGTAAAAACATGGACATATCTACACAGTCATCTGAATAAACATGGAAATATCTACACCACCATCTGTATAAACATGGAAATACCTACAATACCATCTGTATACACATGGAAATGTCTACACAGACATCTGTATAAATATGGAAATATCTACACCGCCAGCTGTATAAACATGGAAATATCTACGCTGCCATCTGTAGAAAGATGGAAATATCTACACCGCTATCTCTATAAATATGGAAATATCTACACCGCCATCTCTATAAACATGAAAATATCTACACTGCCATCTCCATAAAGATGGAAGTATCTACTCCGCCATGTGTATAAACACGGAAATAACTACACCACCATCTGTGTAAACATGGAAATATCTACACCACTATCTGTATAAACATGGTAATATCTACACCAACATCTATATAAACATGGAAATATCTACACCGCCATCTGTATAATCATGGAAATATCTACAATGCCATCTGTAGAAAGATGGAAATATCTACACCGCAATCTGTGTAAACATGGAAATATCTACACCGATATCTGTAAAAACATGGAAATATCTACACCGCCATCTCTATAAACATGGAAATACCTATACAGTCATCTGTGTAAACATGGAAATATCTACACCACCATCTGTATAAACATGGAAATTTCTACAATGCCATCTGTATACACATGGAAATACCTAAATGGCAATCTGTGTATAGATGGAAACATCAACACCGTCATCTGTACAAACATGGAAATATCTACACTGCTATCTCTATAAACATGGAAATATCTACACTGCGGTCTGTATAAGCATTGAAATATCTACACCGGTATCTGTATAAACATGGAAATATCTACACCATGATCTGTATAAACATGGAAATATATAGACCGCTATCTGTATAAACATGGAAATATCTGCACCGCTATCTCTATAAACATGGAAATATCTACAAAGACATCTGTATAAACTTGGAAATAACTACACAGTCATGTGTAGGAACATTTAAATATCTACACTGCCATCTGTATAAACATAGAAATATGTACACAGCCCTCTGTATAAATATGGAAATATCTGCATAGGCATCTGTGTAAGCATGGAAATATCTGCACCGCTATCTGTATAAACATGGAAGTACCTACACCGCTGTCTCTATAAACATGGAAATATGTACAGCGCTATATTTATAAACATGGAAATATCTCCACTGCTCTCTGTATAAACATGGAAATATCTCCACCGTTATCTGTATAAACATGGAAATATCTACAGCGCCATCTCTATAAACATTGAAATATCTACACTGCCATCTGTAAATACATGGAAATATCTACACTGTCATCTGAATAAACATGGAAATATCTACACCACCATCTGTATAAACATGGAAATACCTACAATACCATCTGTATACACATGGAAATATCTACAGAGACATCTGTATAAATATGGAAATATCTACACCGCCAGCTGTATAAACATGGAAATATCTACACCGCCATCTGTAGAAAGATGGAAATATCTACACCGCTATCTCTATAAACATGGAAATATCTACAAAGTCACCTGTATAAACATGGCAATATTTACACCGCTATCTGTATAAACATGGAAATATCTACACAGCCATCTGTATAAACATGGAAATATCTACACAGCCGTCTGTATATACGTGGAAATATCTACACCGCTGTCTGTATAAACATGGAAATAAATACACCGCTATTTGTATAAACAAGGAAATATATACACCACCATCTGTTTAAACATGGAAATATCTACACAGACATCTGTTTATACATGGAAATATCTACATCGCTATCTATATAAACATGGAAATAACTACACCGCTATCTGTATAAACAAGGAAATATATACACCGCCATCTACATATCCATGGAAATATCTGCGCCGCCATCTGTATACACATGGAAATATCTACACGGTCATCTGTGTATAGATGGAAATATCAACACCGCCATCTGTACAAACCTGGAAATATCTGCACAGCTATCTGTATAAACATGGAAATATCTACACCGTGGTCTGTATAAACAGGGAAATATCTAAACCGCTATCTGTATAAACATGGTAATATCAACACCGCGATCTGTATAAACATGGAAATATCTACACCGTGATCTGTATAAACATGGAAATATCTACACCGCCATCTCTATAAACATGGAAATATCTACACCCCTATCTGTATAAACATGGAAATATCCACACCGCTATCTCTATAACCATGGAATAATCAACACCGCAATCTCTATGAAAATGGAAATATCTGCACCGCCATCTCTATAAACATGGAAATATCTACACCGCAATCAGTATAAACGTGGAAATATCTACACCGCTATCTCTATAAACATGGAAATATCTCCACTGGTATCTCTATAAACATCGTAATATCTACACCGCCATCTGTATAAACGTGGAAATACTTACAAAGTTATCGGTATAAACATGGAAATATCTACACGGCCATCTGTATAAACATGGAAATAAATACACAGCCATGTGTATATACATGGAAATACCTACACCGCTTTCAATATAAACATGGAAATAACTACACCGCTATCTGTATAAACATGGAAATATCTAAACCGCCATCTACATATCCATGGAAATATCTGCGCCGCCATCTGTATAAACATGGAAATATTTACACCGCAGTCTGTATAAACATGGAAATATCTAAACCGCTATCTGTATAAACATTGAAATATCTACAACGCTATCTCTATAAACATGGAGATATCTACACCGTGATCTGTAAAAACATGGAAATATTTACACTGCTATCTGTATAAACATGGAAATATCTACAACGTTATATGTATAAATATGGAAATATCTACACCGCTATCTCTATACACATGGAAATATGTACACCGCCATCTGTATAAACATGGAAATATCTACACTGCTATCTCAATAAACATGGAAATATCTGCAATGCCATCAGTAAAAACATGGAAATAGCTATACAGTCATCTGTATAAACATGGAAATATCTACACCACCATCTGTATAAACATGGAAATATCTACAATGCCATCTGTATACACATGGAAATACCTACACGGCAATCTGTGTATAGATGGCAACATCAACACCGCCATCTGCACAAACATGGAAATCTCTACACAGCTATCTGTATAAACATGGAAATATCTAAACCGCTATCTGTATAAACATGGAAATATCTACACTGCTATCTCTATAAACATGGAAATAACTACACCGTGATCTGTATAAACATGGAAATATTTACACCGCTATCTGTATAAACATGGAAATATCTACACCGTTATCTGTATAAATATGGAAATATCTACACCACTATCTCTATAAACATGGAAATATCTACACCGCTCTCTATAAACATGGAAATATCTACACTGCTATCTCTATAAACATGGAAATATCTACAATGCCATCTGTAAAAACATGGAAATACATATACAGTCATCTGTATAAACATGGAAATATCTACACCACCATCTGTATAAACATGGAAATATCTACAATGCCATCTGTATAAACATGGAAATACCTACACGGCAATCTGTGTATAGATGGAAACATCAACACTGCCATCTGTACAAACATGGAAATATCTACACCGCTATCTCTATAAACATGGAAATATCTACACTGCGGTCTGTATAAACATGGAAATATCTACACCGGTATCTGTATAAACATGGAAATATCTGCATCGCTATCTCTATAAACATGGAAATATCTACAAATCCATCTGTATAAAAATGGAAATACCTACACAGTCATGTGTAGGAACATGGAAATATCTACACTGCCATCTGTATAAACATGGAAATATCTACACAGCCGTCTGTATAAATATGGAAATATCTGCATAGGCATCTGCATAAATATGGAAATATCTACACTGCTATCTCTATAAACATGGAAATAACTACACCGTGATTTGTATAAACATGGAAATATTTACACCGCTATCTGTATAAACATGGAAATATCTACACCGTTATCTGTATAAATATGGAAATATCTACACCGCTACCTCTATAAACATGGAAATATCTACACCGCTCTCTATAAACATGGAAATATCTACACCGCCATCTGTATAAACATGGAAATATCTACACTGCTATCTCTATAAACATGGAAATATCTACAATGCCATCTGTAAAAACATGGAAATACATATACAGTCATCTGTATAAACATGGAAATATCTACACCACCATCTGTATAAACATGGAAATATCTACAATGCCATCTGTATAAACATGGAAATACCTACACGGCAATCTGTGTATAGATGGAAACATCAACACTGCCATCTGTACAAACATGGAAATATCTACACCGCTATCTCTATAAACATGGAAATATCTACACTGCGGTCTCTATAAACATGGAAATATCTACACCGGTATCTGTATAAACATGGAAATATCTGCACCGCTATCTCTATAAACATGGAAATATCTACAAAGCCATCTGTATAAAAATGGAAATACCTACACAGTCATGTGTAGGAACATGGAAATATCTACACTGCCATCTGTATAAACATGGAAATATCTACACAGCCCTCTGTATAAATATGGAAATATCTGCATAGGCATCTGCATAAATATGGAAATATCTGCACTGCTATCTGTATAAACATGGAAATACCAACACCGCTGTCTCTATAAACATGGATATATGTACACCGCTATGTGTATAAACATGGAAATATCTCCACTGCTGTCTGTATAAACATGGAAATATCTACACCTCGATCTGTATAAACATGGAAATATCTACACCGCTATCTGTATAAACATGGAAATATCTACACAGCTATCTCTGTAAACATCGAAATACCCACACCGCCATCTGTATAAACATGGAAATACCTACAAAGTCATCTGTATAAACATGGAAATATCTCCACAGCCATCTGTATAAACATGGAAATATCTACACAGCCATCTGTATATACATGGAAATATCTACACCGCTATCAGTATAAACATGGAAATAACTACACCGCTATTTGTATAAACAAGGAAATATCTACACCGCCATCTGTTTATACACGGAAATATACACACAGACATCTGTTTATACATGGAAATATCTACACCGCTATCTGTATAAACATGCTAATTACTACACCGCTATCTGTATAAATGTGGAAATATTTGCACCGCTATCCCTATAAACATGGTAATATCAACACCGCTATCTGTATAAATTTGGAAATATTTGCACCGCTATCCCTATAAACATGGTAATATCAACACCGCGATCTGTATAAACATGGAAATATCTACACCGTGATCTGTGTAAACATGGAAATATCTACAACGCCATCTCTATAAACATGGAAATATCTACACCCTTATCTGTATAAACATGGAAATATCCACACCGCTATCTCTATAACCATGGAATAATCAACACCGCAATCTCTATGAAAATGGAAATATCTACACCGCCATCTCTATAAACATGGAAATATCTACACCGCAATCAGTATAAACGTGGAAATATCTACACCGCTATCTCTATAAACATGGAAATATCTCCACTGCTATCTCTATAAACATAGAAATATCTACACCGCCATCTGTATAAACATGGAAATACTTACAAAGTTATCGGTATAAACATGGAAATATCTACACGGCCATCTGTATAAACATGGAAATAAATACACAGCCATGTGTATATACATGGAAATACCTACACCGCTTTCAATATAAACATGGAAATAACTACACCGCTATCTGTATTAACATGGAAATATCTACACCGCCATCTACATATCCATGGAAATACCTGCGCCGCCATCTGTATAAACATGGAAATATTTACACCGCAGTCTGTATAAACATGGAAATATCTAAACCGCTATCTGTATAAACATTGAAATATCTACAACGCTATCTCTATAAACATGGAAATATCTACACCGTGATCTGTAAAAACATGGAAATATTTACACTGCTATCTGTATAAACATGGAAATATCTACACCGTTATATGTATAAATATGGAAATATCTACACCGCTATCTCTATACACATGGAAATATGTACACCGCCATCTGTATAAACATGGAAATATCTACACTGCTATCTCAATAAACATGGAAATATCTGCAATGCCATCAGTAAAAACATGGAAATACCTATACAGTCATCTGTATAAACATGGAAATATCTACACCACCATCTGTATAAACATGGAAATATCTACAATGCCATCTGTATACACATGGAAATACCTACACGGCAATCTGTGTATAGATGGCAACATCAACACCGCCATCTGCACAAACATGGAAATCTCTACACCGCTATCTGTATAAACATGGAAATATCTAAACCGCTATCTGTATAAACATGGAAATATCTACACTGCTATCTCTATAAACATGGAAATAACTACACCGTGATCTGTATAAACATGGAAATATCTACACCGCTATCTGTAAAAACATGAAAATAACTACACCGCTATTTTTATAAACAAGGAAATATCTACACCGCCATCTGTTTAAACATGGAAATATATACACAGACATCTGTTTATACATGGAAATATCTACACCGCTATCTGTATAAACATGCTAATAACTACACCGCTATCTGTATAAATGTGGAAATATTTGCACCGCTGTCCTTGTAAACTTGGTAATATCAACACTGCGATCTGCATAAACATGGAAATATCTACACCGTGATCTGTATAAACATGGAAATATCTACACCGCCATCTCTATAAACATGGAAATATCTACACCCATATCTGTATAAACATGGAAATATTTACACTGCTATCTGTATAAACATGGAAATATCTACACCGTTATCTGTATAAATATGGAAATATCTACACCGCTATCTCTATACACATGGAAATATGTACACTGCCATCTGTATAAACATGGAAATATCTACACTGCTATCTCTATAAACATGGAAATATCTGCAATGCCATCAGTAAAAACATGGAAATACCTATACAGTCATCTGTATAAACATGGAAATATCTACACCACCATCTGTATAAACATGGAAATATCTACAATGCCATCTGTATAAACATGGAAATACCTACACGGCAATCTGTGTATAGATGGAAACATCAACACTGCCATCTGTACAAACATGGAAATATCTACACCGCTATCTCTATAAACATGGAAATATCTACACTGCGGTCTGTATAAACATGGAAATATCTACACCGGTATCTGTATAAACATGGAAATATCTGCACCGCTATCTCTATAAACATGGAAATATCTCCACTGCCATCTCTATAAACATCGAAATATCTACACCTCCATCTGTATAAACATGGAAATAATTACAAAGTTATCGGTATAAACATGGAAATATCTACACGGCCATCTGTATAAACATGGAAATAAATACACAGCCATGTGTATATACATGGAAATATCTACACCGCTATCAATATAAACATGGAAATAACTACACCGCTATCTCTATAAACATGGAAATATCTGCACCGTGATCTGTATAAACATGGAAATATTTACACTGCTATCTGTATAAACATGGAAATATCTACAGCGTTATCTGTATAAATATGGAAATATCTACACCGCTATCTCTATAAACATGGAAATATGTACACCGCCATCTGTATAAACATGGAAATATCTACACTGCTATCTCTATAAACATGGAAATATCTGCAATGCCATCAGTAAAAACATGGAAATACCTATACAGTCATCTGTATAAACATGGAAATATCTACACCACCATCTGTATAAACATGGAAATATCTACAATGCCATCTGTATACACATGGAAATACCTACACGGCAATCTGTGTATAGATGGAAACATCAACACCGCCATCTGTACAAACATGGAAATCTCTACACCGCTATCTGTATAAACATGGAAATATCTACACTGCGGTCTGTATAAAAATGGAAATTTCTACACCGGTATCTGTATAAACATGGAAATATCTACACCACGATCTGAGTAAACATGGAAATATTTACACCACTATCTGTATAAACATGGAAATATCTACACCGCTATCTCTATTAACATGGAAATATCTACAAAGTCATCTGTATAAACATGGCAATATTTACACCGCTATCTGTATAAACATGGAAATATCTACACAGCCATCTGTATAAACATGGAAATATCTACACAGCCGTCTGTATAAACATGGAAATATCTACACCGCTATCTGTATAAACATGGAAATAAATACACCGCTATTTGTATAAACAAGGAAATATATACACCACCATCTGTTTAAACATGGAAATATCTACACAGACATCTGTTTATACATGGAAATATCTGCATCACTATCTATATAAACATGGAAATAACTACACCGCTATCTGTATAAACATGGAAATATCTACACCGCCATCTACATATCCATGGAAATATCTGCGCCGCCATCTGTATAAACATGGAAATATCTCCACGGTCATCTGTGTATAGATGGAAATATCAACACCGCCATCTGTACAAACATGAAAATATCTGCACAGCTATCTGTATAAACATGGAAATATCTACACCGCGGTCTGTATAAACAGGGAAATATCTAAACGGCTATCTGTATAAACATGGATATATCTACACCGCTATCTCTATAAACATGGAAATAACTACACCGTGATCTGTATAAACATGGAAATATTTACACCGCTATCTGTATAAACATGGAAATATCTACACCGTTATCTGTATAAATATGGAAATATCTACACCGCTTTCTCTATAAACATGGAAATATCTACACCGTTCTCTATAAACATGGAAATATCTACACCGCCATCTGTATAAACATGGAAATATCTACACTGCTATCTCTGTAAACATGGAAATATCTACAATGCCATCTGTAAAAACATGGAAATACATATACAGTCATCTGTATAAACATGGAAATATCTACACCACCATCTGTATAAACATGGAAATATCTACAATGCCGTCTGTATAAACATGGAAATACCTACACGGCAATCTGTGTATAGATGGAAACATCAACACTGCCATCTGTACAAACATGGAAATATCTACACCGCTATCTCTATAAACATGGAAATATCTACACTGCGGTCTGTATAAACATGGAAATATCTACACCGGTATCTGTATGAACATGGAAATATCTGCACCGCTATCTCTATAAACATGGAAATATCTACAAAGCCATCTGTATAAAAATGGAAATACCTACACAGTCATGTGTAGGAACATGGAAATATCTACACTGCCATCTGTATAAACATGGAAATATCTACACAGCCCTCTGTATAAATATGGAAATATCTGCATAGGCATCTGTATAAACATGGAAATATCTGCACTGCTATCTGTATAAACATGGAAATACCTACACCGCTGTCTCTATAAACATGGATATATGTACACCGCTATGTGTATAAACATGGAAATATCTCCACTGCTGTCTGTATAAACATGGAAATATCTACACCTCGATCTGTATAAACATGGAAATATTTACACCGCTATCTGTATAAACATGGAAATAGCTACACAGCTATCTCTGTAAACATCGAAATACCCACACCGCCATCTGTATAAACATGGAAATACCTACAAAGTCATCTGTATAAACATGGAAATGTCTCCACAGCCATCTGTATAAACATGGAAATATCTACACAGCCATTTGTATATACATGGAAATATCTACACCGCTATCTGTATAAACATGGAAATAACTACACCGCTATTTGTATAAACAAGGAAATATCTACACCGCCATCTGTTTAAACATGGAAATATATACACAGACATCTGTTTATACATGGAAATATCTACACCGCTATCTGTATAAACATGCTAATAACGACACCGCTATCTGTATAAATGTGGAAATATTTGCACCGCTATCCATATAAACATGGTAATATCAACAATGCGATCTGTATAAACATGGAAATATCTACACCATGATCTGTATAAACATGGAAATATCTACACCGCCATCTCTATAAACATGGAAATATCTACACCCCTATCTGTGTAAACATGGAAATATCCACACCGCTATCTCTATAAACAAGGAATAATCAACACCGCAATCTCTATGAAAATGGAAATATCTACACCGCCATCTCTATAAACATGGGAATACCTACTCCACAATCAGTATAAACGTGGAAATATCTACACCGCTATCTCTATAAACATGGAAATATCTCCACTGCTATCTCTATAAACATCGAAATATCTACACCGCCAACTGTATAAACATGGAAATACTTACAAAGTTATCGGTATAAACATGGAAATATCTACACGACCATCTGTATAAACATGGAAATAAATACACAGCCATGTGTATATACATGGAAATATCTACACCGCTATCAATATAAACATGGAAATAACTACACCGCTATCTGTATAAACATGGAAATATCTACAACGCCATCTACATATCCATGGAAATATCTGCGCCACCAGCTGTATAAACATGGAAATATTTACACCGCAGTCTGTATAAACATGGAAATATCTAAACCGCTATCTGTATAAACATTGAAATATCTACACCGCTATCTCTATAAACATGGAAATATCTACACCGTGATCTGTATAAACATGGAAATATTTACACTGCTATCTGTATAAACATGGAAATATCTACACCGTTATCTGTATAAACATGGAAATATCTACACCAATATCTCTATGAACATGGAAATATGTACACCGCCATCTGTATAAACATGGAAATATCTACACTGCTATCTCTATAAACATGGAAATATCTGCAATGCCATCAGTAAAAACATGGAAATAGCTATACAGTCATCTGTATAAACATAGAAATATCTACACCACCATCTGTATAAACATGGAAATATCTATAATGCCATCTGTATACACATGGAAATACCTACACGGCAATCTGTGTATAGATGGAAATATCAACACCGCCATCTGTATACACATGGAAATACCTACACGGCAATCTGTGTATAGATGGAAACATCAATACCGCCATCTGTACAAACATGGAAATCTCTACACTGCTATCTGTATAAACATGGAAATATCTACACTGCGGTCTGTATAAACATGGCAATTTCTACACTGGTATCTGTATAAGCATGGAAATATCTACACCACGGTCTGTATAAACATGGAAATATTTACACCGCTACCTGTATATACATGGAAATATCTACACCGCTATCTCTATAAACATGGAAATATCTACAAAGTCATCTGTATAAACATGGCAATATTTACACCGCTATCTGTATAAACATGGAAATATCTACACAGGAATCTGTATAAACATGGAAATATCTACACAGCCGTCTGTATATACATGGAAATATGTACACCGCTATCTGTATAAACATGGAAATAAATACACCGCTATTTGTACAAACAAGGAAATATATACACCACCATCTGTTTAAACATGGAAATATCTACACCGCCATCTGTATAAACATGGAAATATCTACACTGCTATCTCTATAAACATGGAAATATCTACAATGCCACTCTAAAAACATGGAAATACATATACAGTCATCTGTATAAACATGGAAATATCTATACCACCATCTGTATAAACATGGAAATATCTACAATGCCATCTGTATACACATGGAAATACCTACACGGCAATCGGTGTATAGATGGAAACATCAACACTGCCATCTGTACAAACATGGATATATCTGCGCCGCTATCTCTATAAACATGGAAATATCTACACTGCGGTCTGTATAAACATGGAAATATCTACACTGGTATCTGTGTAAACATGGAAATATCCTCACCGCTATCTCTATAAACATGGAAATATCTACAAAGCCATCTGTATAAAAATGGAAATACCTACACAGTCATGTGTAGGAACATGGAAATATCTACACTGCCATCTGTATAAACATGGAAATATCTGCATAGGCATCTCTATAAATATGGAAATATCTGCATAGGCATCAATATAAACATGGAAATATCTGCACTGCTATCTGTATAAACATGGAAATACCTACACCGCTGTCTCTATAAACATGGATATATGTACACCGCAATGTGTATAAACATGGAAATATCTCCACTGCTGTCTGTATAAACATGGAAATATCTACACCACAATCTGTATAAACATGGAAATATCTACAACGCTATCTGTATAAACATGGAAATATCTACACAGCTATCTTTGTAAACATCGAAATACCCACACCGCCATCTGTATAAACATGGAAATACCTACAAGGTCATCTGTATAAACATGGAAATATCTCCACAGCCATCTGTATAAACATGGAAATATCTACACAGCCATCTGTATATACATGGAAATATCTACACAGCTATCTGTATAAACATGGAAATAACTACACCGCTATTTGTATAAACAAGGAAATATCTACACCGCCATCTGTTTAAACATGGAAAAGTATACACAGACATCTGTTTATACATGGAAATATCTACACCGCTATCTGTATAAACATGCTAATAACGACACCGCTATCTGTATAAATGTGGAAATATTTGCACCGCTATCCCTATAAACATGGTAATATCAACACCGCGATCTGTATAAACATGGAAATATCTACACCGTGATCTGTATAAACATGGAAATATCTACACCACAATCAGTATAAACGTGGAAATATCTACACCTCTATCTCTATAAACATGGAAATATCTCCACTGCTATCTCTATAAACATCGAAATATCTACACCGCCATCTGTATAAACATGGAAATACTTACAAAGTTATCGGTATAAACCTGGAAATATCTACACGGCCATCTGTATAAACATGGAAATAAATACACAGCCATGTGTATATACAGGGAAATGTCTACACCGCTATCAATATAAACATGGAAATAACTACACCGCTATCTGTATAAACATGGAAATATCTACACCGTGATCTGTATAAACATGGAAATATTTACACTGCTATCTGTATAAACGTGGAAATATCTACACCGTTATCTGTATAAATATGGAAATATCTACACCGCTATCTCTATAAACATGGAAATATGTACACCGCCATCTGTATAAACATGGAAATATCTACACTGCTATCTCTATAAACATGGAAATATCTGCAATGCCATCAGTAAAAACATGGAAATACCTATACAGTCATCTGTATAAACATGGAAATATCTACACCACCATCTGTATAAACATGGAAGTATCTACAATGCCATCTGTATACACATGGAAATACCTACACGGCAATCTGTGTATAGATGGAAACATCAACACCGCCATCTTTACAAACATGGAAATCTCTACACCGCTATCTGTATAAACATGGAAATATCTACACTGCGGTCTGTATAAACATGGAAATTTCTACACCGGTATCTGTATAAACATGGAAATATCTACACCACGATCTGAATAAACATGGAAATATTTACACCGCTATCTGTATAAACATGGAAATATCTACACCGCTATCTCTATAAACATGGAAATATCTACAAAGTCATCTGTATAAACATGGCAATATTTACACGGCTATCTATATAAGCATGGAAATATCTACACAGCCGTCTGTATAAACAGGGAAATATCTACACAGCCGTCTGTATATACATGGAAATATCTACACCGGTATCTGTATAAACATGGAAATAAATACACTGCTATTTGTATAAACAAGGAAATATATACACCACCATCTGTTTAAACATGGAAATATCTACACAGACATCTGCTTATACATGGAAATATCTACATCGCTATCTATATAAACATGGAAATAACTACACCGCTATCTGTATAAACATGGAAATATCTACACCGCCATCTACATATCCATGGAAATATCTGCGCCGTCGTCTGTATAAACTTGGAAATATCTACACGGTCATCTGTGTATAGATGGAAATATCAACACCGCCATCTGTACAAACATGGAAATATCTGCACAGCTCTCTGTATAAACATGGAAATATCGACACTGCGGTCTGTATAAACAGGGAAATATCTAAACTGCTATCTGTATAAACATGGAAATATCTACACCGCTATCTCTATAAACATGGAAATAACTACACCGTGATCTGTATAAACATGGAAATATTTACACCGCTATCTGTATAAACATGGAAATATCTACACCGTTATCTGTATAAATATGGAAATATCTACACCGCTATCTCTATAAACATGGAAATATCTACACCGCTCTCTATAAACATGGAAATATCTACACCGCCATCTGTATAAACATGGAAATATCTACACTGCTATCTCTATAAACATGGAAATATCTACAATGCCATCTGTAAAAACATGGAAATACATATACAGTCATCTGTATAAACATGGAAATATCTACACCACCATCTGTATAAACATGGAAATATCTACAATGCCAAATGTATAAACATGGAAATACCTACACGGCAATCTGTGTATTGATGGAAACATCAACACTGCCATCTGTACAAACATGGAAATATCTACACTGCGGTCTGTATAAACATGGAAATATCTACACCGGTATCTGTATAAACATGGAAATATCTGCACCGCTATCTCTATAAACATGGAAATATCTACAAATCCATCTGTATAAAAATGGAAATACCTACACAGTCATGTGTAGGAACACGGAAATATCTACACTGCCATCTGTATAAACATGGAAATATCTACACAGCCCTCTGTATAAATATGGAAATATCTGCATAGGCATCTGTATAAACATGGAAATAACTGCACTGCTATCTGTATAAACATGGAAATACCTACACCGCTGTCTCTATAAACATGGATATATGTACACCGCTATGTGTATAAACATGGAAATATCTCCACTGCTGTCTGTATAAACATGGAAATATCTACACCTCGATCTGTATAAACATGGAAATATCTACACCGCTATCTGTATAAACATGGAAATAACTACACCGCTATTTGTATAAACAAGGAAATATCTACACCGCCATCTGTTTAAACATGGAAATATATTCACAGACATCTGTTTATACATGGAAATATCTACACCACTATCTGTATAAACATGCTAATAACTACACCGCTATCTGTATAAATGTGGAAATATTTGCACCGCTATCCCTATAAACATGGTAATATCAACACCGCGATCTGTATAAACATGGAAATATCTACACCGTGATCTGTATAAACATGGAAATATCTACACCGCCATCTCTATAAACATGGAAATATCTACACCCCTATCTGTATAAACATGGAAATATCCACACCGCTATCTCTATAAACATGGAATAATCAACACCGCAATCTCTATGAAAATGGAAATATCTACACCGCCATCTCTATAAACATGGAAATATCTACACCGCAATCAGTATAAACGTGGAAATATCTACACCGCTATCTCTATAAACATGGAAATATCTCAACTGCTCTCTCTATAAACATCAAAATATCTACACCGCCATCTGTAAAAACATGGAAATACTTACAAAGTTATCGGTATAAACATGGAAATATCTACACGGCCATCTGTATAAACATGGAAACAAATACACAGCCATGTGTATATACACGGAAATGTCTACACCGCTATCAATATAAACATGGAAATAACTACACCGCTATCTGTATAAACATGGAAATATCTACACCGCCATCTACATATCCATGGAAATATCTGCGCCGGCATCTGTATAAACATGGAAATATTTACACCGCAGTCTGTATAAACATGGAAATATCTAAACCGCTATCTGTATAAACATTGAAATATCTACACCGCTATCTCTATAAACATGGAAATATCTACACCGTGATCTGTATAAACATGGAAATATTTACACTGCTATCTTTATAAACATGGAAATATCTACACCGTTATCTGTATAAATATGGAAATATCTACACCGCTATCTCTATAAACATGGAAATATGTACACTGCCATCTGTATAAACATGGAAATATCTACACTGCTATCTCTATAAACATGGAAATATCTGCAATGCCATCAGTAAAAACATGGAAATACCTATACAGTCATCTGTATAAACATGGAAATATCTACACCACCATCTGTACAAACATGGAAATATCTACAATGCCATCTGTATACACATGGAAATACCTACACGGCAATCTGTGTATAGATTTAAACATCAACACCGCCATCTGTACAAACATGGAAATCTCTACACCGCTATCTGTATAAACATGGAAATATCTACACCGCTATCTCTATAAACATGGAAATATCTACAAAGTCATCTGTATAAACATGGCAATATTTACACCGCTATCTGTATAAGCATGGAAGTATCTACACAGCCATCTGTATAAACAGGGAAATATCTACACAGCCGTCTGTATATACATGGAAATATCTACACCGCTATCTGTATAAACATGGAAATACACCGCTATGTGTATAAACAGGGAAATATATACACCACCATCTGTTTAAACATGGAAATATCTACACAGACATCTGTTTATACATGGAAACATCTACACCGCTATCTTTACAAACATGGAAATAACTACACCGCTATCTGTATAAACATGGAAATATCTACACCGCCATCTACATATCCATGGAAATATCTGTGCCGCCGTCTGTATAGACTTGGAAATATCTACACTGTCATCTGTGTATAGATGGAAATGTCAACACCGCCATCTGTACAAACATGGAAATATCTGCACAGCTATCTGTAAAAACATGGAAATATCTACACTGCGGTCTGTATAAACAGGGAAATATCTAAACTGCTATCTGTATAAACATGGAAATATCTACACCGCTATCTCTATAAACATGGAAATAACTACACCGTGATCTGTATAAACATGGAAATATTTACACCGCTATCTGTATAAACATGGAAATATCTACACCGTTATCTGTATAAATATGGAAATATCTACACCGCTATCTCTATATACATGGAAATATCTCCACTGCTATCTCTATAAACATCGAAATATCTACACCGCCATCTGTATAAACATGGAAATACTTACAAAGTTATCGGTATAAACATGGAAATATCTACACGGCCATCTGTATAAACATGGAAATAAATACACAGCCATGTGTATATACATGGAAATGTCTACACCGCTATCAATATAAACATGGAAATATCTACACCGCTATCTGTATAAACATGGAAATATCTACACCGCCATCTACATATCCATGGAAATAACTGCGCCACCATCTTTATAAACATGGAAATATTTAAACCGCAGTCTGTATAAACATGGAAATATCTAAACCGCTATCTGTATAAACATTGAAATATCTACACCGCTATCTCTATAAACATGGAAATATCTACACTGTGATCTGTATAAACATGGAAATATTTACACTGCTATCTGTATAAACATGGAAATATCTACACCGTTATCTGTATAAATATGGAAATATCTACACCGCTATCTCTATAAACATGGAAATATGTACACCGCCATCTGTATAAACATGGAAATATCTACACTGCTATCTCTATAAACATGGAAATATCTGCAATGCCATCAGTAAAAACATGGAAATACCTATACAGTCATCTGTATAAACATGGAAATATCTACACCACCATCTGTATAAACATGGAAATATCTACAATGCCATCTGTATACACATGGAAATACCTACACGGCAATCTGTGTATAGATGGAAACATCAACACCGCCATCTGTACAAACATGGAAATCTCTACACCGCTATCTGTATAAACATGGAAATATCTACACTGCGGTCTGTATAAACATGGAAATTTCTACACCGGTATCTGTATAAACATGGAAATATCTACACCACGATCTGTATAAACATGGAAATATTTACAACGCTAGCTGTATAAACATGGAAATATCTACAAATTCATCTGTGTAAACATGGCAATATTTACACCGCTATCTATATAAGCATGGAAATATCTACACAGCCGTCTGTATAAACAGGGAAATATCTACACAGCCGTCTGTATATACATGGAAATATCTACACCGGTATCTGTATAAACATGGAAATAAATACACCGCTATTTGTATAAACAAGGAAATATATACACCACCATCTGTTTAAACATGGAAATATCTACACAGACATCTGCTTATACATGGAAATATCTACATCGCTATCTATATAAACATGGAAATAACTACACCGCTATCTGTATAAACATGGAAATACCTACACCGCCATCTACATATCCATGGAAATATCTGCGCCGTCGTCTGTATAAACTTGGAAATATCTACACGGTCATCTGTGTATAGATGGAAATAACAACACCACCATCTGTACAAACATGGAAATATCTGCACAGCTATCTGTATAAACATGGAAATATCTACACTGCGGTCTGTATAAACAGAGAAATATCTAAACTGCTATCTGTATAAACATGGAAATATCTACACCGCTATCTCTATAAACATGGAAATAACTACACCGTGATCTGTATAAACATGGAAATATTTACACCGCTATCTGTATAAACATGGAAATATCTACACCGTTATCTGTATAAATATGGAAATATCTACACCGCTATCTCTATAAACATGGAAATATCTACACCGCTCTCTATAAACATGGAAATATCTACACCGCCATCTGTATAAACATGGAAATATCTACACTGCTATCTCTATAAACATGGAAATATCTACAATGCCATCTGTAAAAACATGGAAATACATATACAGTCATCTGTATAAACATGGAAATATCTACACCACCATCTGTATAAACATGGAAATATCTACAATGCCAAATGTATAAACATGGAAATACCTACACGGCAATCTGTGTATTGATGGAAACATCAACACTGCCATCTGTACAAACATGGAAATATCTACACTGCGGTCTGTATAAACATGGAAATATCTACACCGGTATCTGTATAAACATGGAAATATCTGCACCGCTATCTCTATAAACATGGAAATATCTACAAATCCATCTGTATAAAAATGGAAATACCTACACAGTCATGTGTAGGAACACGGAAATATCTACACTGCCATCTGTATAAACATGGAAATATCTACACAGCCCTCTGTATAAATATGGAAATATCTGCATAGGCATCTGTATAAACATGTAAATAACTGCACTGCTATCTGTATAAACATGGAAATACCTACACCGCTGTCTCTATAAACATGGATATATGTACACCGCTATGTGTATAAACATGGAAATATCTCCACTGCTGTCTGTATAAACATGGAAATATCTACACCTCGATCTGTATAAACATGGAAATATCTACACCGCTATCTGTATAAACATGGAAATAACTACACCGCTATTTGTATAAACAAGGAAATATCTACACCGCCATCTGTTTAAACATGGAAATATATTCACAGACATCTGTTTATACATGGAAATATCTACACCACTATCTGTATAAACATGCTAATAACTACACCGCTATCTGTATAAATGTGGAAATATTTGCACCGCTATCCCTATAAACATGGTAATATCAACACCGCGATCTGTATAAACATGGAAATATCTACACCGTGATCTGTATAAACATGGAAATATCTACACCGCCATCTCTATAAACATGGAAATATCTACACCCCTATCTGTATAAACATGGAAATATCCACACCGCTATCTCTATAAACATGGAATAATCAACACCGCAATCTCTATGAAAATGGAAATATCTACACCGCCATCTCTATAAACATGGAAATATCTACACCGCAATCAGTATAAACGTGGAAATATCTACACCGCTATCTCTATAAACATGGAAATATCTCCACTGCTCTCTCTATAAACATCAAAATATCTACACCGCCATCTGTAAAAACATGGAAATACTTACAAAGTTATCGGTATAAACATGGAAATATCTACACGGCCATCTGTATAAACATGGAAACAAATACACAGCCATGTGTATATACACGGAAATGTCTACACCGCTATCAATATAAACATGGAAATAACTACACCGCTATCTGTATAAACATGGAAATATCTACACCGCCATCTACATATCCATGGAAATATCTGCGCCGGCATCTGTATAAACATGGAAATATTTACACCGCAGTCTGTATAAACATGGAAATATCTAAACCGCTATCTGTATAAACATTGAAATATCTACACCGCTATCTCTATAAACATGGAAATATCTACACCGTGATCTGTATAAACATGGAAATATTTACACTGCTATCTTTATAAACATGGAAATATCTACACCGTTATCTGTATAAATATGGAAATATCTACACCGCTATCTCTATAAACATGGAAATATGTACACTGCCATCTGTATAAACATGGAAATATCTACACTGCTATCTCTATAAACATGGAAATATCTGCAATGCCATCAGTAAAAACATGGAAATACCTATACAGTCATCTGTATAAACATGGAAATATCTACACCACCATCTGTACAAACATGGAAATATCTACAATGCCATCTGTATACACATGGAAATACCTACACGGCAATCTGTGTATAGATGGAAACATCAACACCGCCATCTGTACAAACATGGAAATCTCTACACCGCTATCTGTATAAACATGGAAATATCTACACCGCTATCTCTATAAACATGGAAATATCTACAAAGTCATCTGTATAAACATGGCAATATTTACACCGCTATCTGTATAAGCATGGAAGTATCTACACAGCCATCTGTATAAACAGGGAAATATCTACACAGCCGTCTGTATATACATGGAAATATCTACACCGCTATCTGTATAAACATGGAAATACACCGCTATGTGTATAAACAGGGAAATATATACACCACCATCTGTTTAAACATGGAAATATCTACACAGACATCTGTTTATACATGGAAACATCTACACCGCTATCTATATAAACATGGAAATAACTACACCGCTATCTGTATAAACATGGAAATATCTACACCGCCATCTACATATCCATGGAAATATCTGTGCCGCCGTCTGTATAGACTTGGAAATATCTACACTGTCATCTGTGTATAGATGGAAATGTCAACACCGCCATCTGTACAAACATGGAAATATCTGCACAGCTATCTGTAAAAACATGGAAATATCTACACTGCGGTCTGTATAAACAGGGAAATATCTAAACTGCTATCTGTATAAACATGGAAATATCTACACCGCTATCTCTATAAACATGGAAATAACTACACCGTGATCTGTATAAACATGGAAATATTTACACCGCTATCTGTATAAACAAGGAAATATCTACACCGTTATCTGTATAAATATGGAAATATCTACACCGCTATCTCTATAAACATGGAAATATCTCCACTGCTATCTCTATAAACATCGAAATATCTACACCGCCATCTGTATAAACATGGAAATACTTACAAAGTTATCGGTATAAACATGGAAATATCTACACGGCCATCTGTATAAACATGGAAATAAATACACAGCCATGTGTATATACATGGAAATGTCTACACCGCTATCAATATAAACATGGAAATATCTACACCGCTATCTGTATAAACATGGAAATATCTACACCGCCATCTACATATCCATGGAAATAACTGCGCCGCCATCTTTATAAACATGGAAATATTTAAACCGCAGTCTGTATAAACATGGAAATATCTAAACCGCTATCTGTATAAACATTGAAATATCTACACCGCTATCTCTATAAACATGGAAATATCTACACTGTGATCTGTATAAACATGGAAATATTTACACTGCTATCTGTATAAACATGGAAATATCTACACCGTTATCTGTATAAATATGGAAATATCTACACCGCTATCTCTATAAACATGGAAATATGTACACCGCCATCTGTATAAACATGGAAATATCTACACTGCTATCTCTATAAACATGGAAATATCTGCAATGCCATCAGTAAAAACATGGAAATACCTATACAGTCATCTGTATAAACATGGAAATATCTACACCACCATCTGTATAAACATGGAAATATCTACAATGCCATCTGTATACACATGGAAATACCTACACGGCAATCTGTGTATAGATGGAAACATCAACACCGCCATCTGTACAAACATGGAAATCTCTACACCGCTATCTGTATAAACATGGAAATATCTACACTGCGGTCTGTATAAACATGGAAATTTCTACACCGGTATCTGTATAAACATGGAAATATCTACACCACGATCTGTATAAACATGGAAATATTTACAACGCTAGCTGTATAAACATGGAAATATCTACAAATTCATCTGTATAAACATGGCAATATTTACACCGCTATCTATATAAGCATGGAAATATCTACACAGCCGTCTGTATATACATGGAAATATCTACACCGGTATCTGTATAAACATGGAAATAAATACACCGCTATTTGTATAAACAAGGAAATATATACACCACCATCTGTTTAAACATGGAAATATCTACACAGACATCTGCTTATACATGGAAATATCTACATCGCTATCTATATAAACATGGAAATAACTACACCGCTATCTGTATAAACATGGAAATATCTACACCGCCATCTACATATCCATGGAAATATCTGCGCCGTCGTCTGTATAAACTTGGAAATATCTACACGGTCATCTGTGTATAGATGGAAATATCAACACCACCATCTGTACAAACATGGAAATATCTGCACAGCTATCTGTATAAACATGGAAATATCTACACTGCGGTCTGTATAAACAGAGAAATATCTAAACTGCTATCTGTATAGACATGGAAATATCTACACCGCTATCTCTATAAACATGGAAATAACTACACCGTGATCTGTATAAACATGGAAATATTTACACCGCTATCTGTATAAACATGGAAATATCTACACCGTTATCTGTATAAATATGGAAATATCTACACCGCTATCTCTATAAACATGGAAATATCTACACCGCTCTCTATAAACATGGAAATATCTACACCGCCATCTGTATAAACATGGAAATATCTACACTGCTATCTCTATAAACATGGAAATATCTACAATGCCATCTGTAAAAACATGGAAATACATATACAGTCATCTGTATAAACATGGAAATATCTACACCACCATCTGTATAAACATGGAAATATCTACAATGCCAAATGTATAAACATGGAAATACCTACACGGCAATCTGTGTATTGATGGAAACATCAACACTGCCATCTGTACAAACATGGAAATATCTACACTGCGGTCTGTATAAACATGGAAATATCTACACCGGTATCTGTATAAACATGGAAATATCTGCACCGCTATCTCTATAAACATGGAAATATCTACAAATCCATCTGTATAAAAATGGAAATACCTACACAGTCATGTGTAGGAACACGGAAATATCTACACTGCCATCTGTATAAACATGGAAATATCTACACAGCCCTCTGTATAAATATGGAAATATCTGCATAGGCATCTGTATAAACATGTAAATAACTGCACTGCTATCTGTATAAACATGGAAATACCTACACCGCTGTCTCTATAAACATGGATATATGTACACCGCTATGTGTATAAACATGGAAATATCTCCACTGCTGTCTGTATAAACATGGAAATATCTACACCTCGATCTGTATAAACATGGAAATATCTACACCGCTATCTGTATAAACATGGAAATAACTACACCGCTATTTGTATAAACAAGGAAATATCTACACCGCCATCTGTTTAAACATGGAAATATATTCACAGACATCTGTTTATACATGGAAATATCTACACCACTATCTGTATAAACATGCTAATAACTACACCGCTATCTGTATAAATGTGGAAATATTTGCACCGCTATCCCTATAAACATGGTAATATCAACACCGCGATCTGTATAAACATGGAAATATCTACACCGTGATCTGTATAAACATGGAAATATCTACACCGCCATCTCTATAAACATGGAAATATCTACACCCCTATCTGTATAAACATGGAAATATCCACACCGCTATCTCTATAAACATGGAATAATCAACACCACAATCTCTATGAAAATGGAAATATCTACACCGCCATCTCTATAAACATGGAAATATCTACACCGCAATCAGTATAAACGTGGAAATATCTACACCGCTATCTCTATAAACATGGAAATATCTCAACTGCTCTCTCTATAAACATCAAAATATCTACACCGCCATCTGTAAAAACATGGAAATACTTACAAAGTTATCGGTATAAACATGGAAATATCTACACGGCCATCTGTATAAACATGGAAACAAATACACAGCCATGTGTATATACACGGAAATGTCTACACCGCTATCAATATAAACATGGAAATAACTACACCGCTATCTGTATAAACATGGAAATATCTACACCGCCATCTACATATCCATGGAAATATCTGCGCCGGCATCTGTATAAACATGGAAATATTTACACCGCAGTCTGTATAAACATGGAAATATCTAAACCGCTATCTGTATAAACATTGAAATATCTACACCGCTATCTCTATAAACATGGAAATATCTACACCGTGATCTGTATAAACATGGAAATATTTACACTGCTATCTTTATAAACATGGAAATATCTACACCGTTATCTGTATAAATATGGAAATATCTACACCGCTATCTCTATAAACATGGAAATATGTACACTGCCATCTGTATAAACATGGAAATATCTACACTGCTATCTCTATAAACATGGAAATATCTGCAATGCCATCAGTAAAAACATGGAAATACCTATACAGTCATCTGTATAAACATGGAAATATCTACACCACCATCTGTACAAACATGGAAATATCTACAATGCCATCTGTATACACATGGAAATACCTACACGGCAATCTGTGTATAGATGGAAACATCAACACCGCCATCTGTACAAACATGGAAATCTCTACACCGCTATCTGTATAAACATGGAAATATCTACACCGCTATCTCTATAAACATGGAAATATCTACAAAGTCATCTGTATAAACATGGCAATATTTACACCGCTATCTGTATAAGCATGGAAGTATCTACACAGCCATCTGTATAAACAGGGAAATATCTACACAGCCGTCTGTATATACATGGAAATATCTACACCGCTATCTGTATAAACATGGAAATACACCGCTATGTGTATAAACAGGGAAATATATACACCACCATCTGTTTAAACATGGAAATATCTACACAGACATCTGTTTATACATGGAAACATCTACACCGCTATCTATATAAACATGGAAATAACTACACCGCAATCTGTATAAACATGGAAATATCTACACCGCCATCTACATATCCATGGAAATATCTGTGCCGCCATCTGTATAGACTTGGAAATATCTACACTGTCATCTGTGTATAGATGGAAATGTCAACACCGCCATCTGTACAAACATGGAAATATCTGCACAGCTATCTGTATAAACATGGAAATATCTACACTGCGGTCTGTATAAACAGGGAAATATCTAAACTGCTATCTGTATAAACATGGAAATATCTACACCGCTATCTCTATAAACATGGAAATAACTACACCGTGATCTGTATAAACATGGAAATATTTACACCGCTATCTGTATAAACATGGAAATATCTACACCGTTATCTGTATAAATATGGAAACATCTACACCGCTATCTCTATAAACATGGAAATATCTCCACTGCTATCTCTATAAACATCGAAATATCTACACCGCCATCTGTATAAACATGGAAATACTTACAAAGTTATCAGTATAAACATGGAAATATCTACACGGCCATCTGTATAAACATGGAAATAAATACACAGCCATGTGTATATACATGGAAATGTCTACACCGCTATCAATATAAACATGGAAATATCTACACCGCTATCTGTATAAACATGGAAATATCTACACCGCCATCTACATATCCATGGAAATAACTGCGCCGCCATCTTTATAAACATGGAAATATTTAAACCGCAGTCTGTATAAACATGGAAATATCTAAACCGCTATCTGTATAAACATTGAAATATCTACACCGCTATCTCTATAAACATGGAAATATCTACACCGTGATCTGTATAAACATGGAAATATTTACACTGCTATCTGTATAAACATGGAAATATCTACACCGTTATCTGTATAAATATGGAAATATCTACACCGCTATCTCTATAAACATGGAAATATGTACACCGCCATCTGTATAAACATGGAAATATCTACACTGCTATCTCTATAAACATGGAAATATCTGCAATGCCATCAGTAAAAACATGGAAATACCTATACAGTCATCTGTATAAACATGGAATTATCTACACCACCATCTGTATAAACATGGAAATATCTACAATGCCATCTGTATACACATGGAAATACCTACACGGCAATCTGTGTATAGATGGAAACATCAACACCGCCATCTGTACAAATATGGAAATCTCTACACCGCTATCTGTATAAACAGGGAAATATCTACACTGCGGTCTGTATAAACATGGAAATATCTACACTGCTATCTCTGTAAACATGGAAATATCTACAATGCCATCTGTAAAAACATGGAAATACATATACAGTCATCTGTATAAACATGGAAATATCTACACCACCATCTGTATAAACATGGAAATATCTACAATGCCGTCTGTATAAACATGGAAATACCTACACGGCAATCTGTGTATAGATGGAAACATCAACACTGCCATCTGTACAAACATGGAAATATCTACACCGCTATCTCTATAAACATGGAAATATCTACACTGCGGTCTGTATAAACATGGAAATATCTACACCGGTATCTGTATGAACATGGAAATATCTGCACCGCTATCTCTATAAACATGGAAATATCTACAAAGCCATCTGTATAAAAATGGAAATACCTACACAGTCATGTGTAGGAACATGGAAATATCTACACTGCCATCTGTATAAACATGGAAATATCTACACAGCCCTCTGTATAAATATGGAAATATCTGCATAGGCATCTGTATAAACATGGAAATATCTGCACTGCTATCTGTATAAACATGGAAATACCTACACCGCTGTCTCTATAAACATGGATATATGTACACCGCTATGTGTATAAACATGGAAATATCTCCACTGCTGTCTGTATAAACATGGAAATATCTACACCTCGATCTGTATAAACATGGAAATATTTACACCGCTATCTGTATAAACATGGAAATAGCTACACAGCTATCTCTGTAAACATCGAAATACCCACACCGCCATCTGTATAAACATGGAAATACCTACAAAGTCATCTGTATAAACATGGAAATGTCTCCACAGCCATCTGTATAAACATGGAAATATCTACACAGCCATTTGTATATACATGGAAATATCTACACCGCTATCTGTATAAACATGGAAATAACTACACCGCTATTTGTATAAACAAGGAAATATCTACACCGCCATCTGTTTAAACATGGAAATATATACACAGACATCTGTTTATACATGGAAATATCTACACCGCTATCTGTATAAACATGCTAATAACGACACCGCTATCTGTATAAATGTGGAAATATTTGCACCGCTATCCATATAAACATGGTAATATCAACACTGCGATCTGTATAAACATGGAAATATCTACACCATGATCTGTATAAACATGGAAATATCTACACCGCCATCTCTATAAACATGGAAATATCTACACCCCTATCTGTGTAAACATGGAAATATCCACACCGCTATCTCTATAAACAAGGAATAATCAACACCGCAATCTCTATGAAAATGGAAATATCTACACCGCCATCTCTATAAACATGGGAATACCTACTCCACAATCAGTATAAACGTGGAAATATCTACACCGCTATCTCTATAAACATGGAAATATCTCCACTGCTATCTCTATAAACATCGAAATATCTACACCGCCAACTGTATAAACATGGAAATACTTACAAAGTTATCGGTATAAACATGGAAATATCTACACGACCATCTGTATAAACATGGAAATAAATACACAGCCATGTGTATATACATGGAAATATCTACACCGCTATCAATATAAACATGGAAATAACTACACCGCTATCTGTATAAACATGGAAATATCTACAACGCCATCTACATATCCATGGAAATATCTGCGCCACCAGCTGTATAAACATGGAAATATTTACACCGCAGTCTGTATAAACATGGAAATATCTAAACCGCTATCTGTATAAACATTGAAATATCTACACCGCTATCTCTATAAACATGGAAATATCTACACCGTGATCTGTATAAACATGGAAATATTTACACTGCTATCTGTATAAACATGGAAATATCTACACCGTTATCTGTATAAACATGGAAATATCTACACCAATATCTCTATGAACATGGAAATATGTACACCGCCATCTGTATAAACATGGAAATATCTACACTGCTATCTCTATAAACATGGAAATATCTGCAATGCCATCAGTAAAAACATGGAAATAGCTATACAGTCATCTGTATAAACATAGAAATATCTACACCACCATCTGTATAAACATGGAAATATCTATAATGCCATCTGTATACACATGGAAATACCTACACGGCAATCTGTGTATAGATGGAAATATCAACACCGCCATCTGCATACACATGGAAATACCTACACGGCAATCTGTGTATAGATGTAAACATCAATACCGCCATCTGTACAAACATGGAAATCTCTACACTGCTATCTGTATAAACATGGAAATATCTACACTGCGGTCTGTATAAACATGGCAATTTCTACACTGGTATCTGTATAAGCATGGAAATATCTACACCACGGTCTGTATAAACATGGAAATATTTACACCGCTACCTGTATATACATGGAAATATCTACACCGCTATCTCTATAAACATGGAAATATCTACAAAGTCATCTGTATAAACATGGCAATATTTACACCGCTATCTGTATAAACATGGAAATATCTACACAGGAATCTGTATAAACATGGAAATATCTACACAGCCGTCTGTATATACATGGAAATATCTACACCGCTATCTGTATAAACATGGAAATAAATACACCGCTATTTGTACACACAAGGAAATATATACACCACCATCTGTTTAAACATGGAAATATCTACACCGCCATCTGTATAAACATGGAAATATCTACACTGCTATCTCTATAAACATGGAAATATCTACAATGCCACTCTAAAAACATGGAAATACATATACAGTCATCTGTATAAACATGGAAATATCTATACCACCATCTGTATAAACATGGAAATATCTACAATGCCATCTGTATACACATGGAAATACCTACACGGCAATCGGTGTATAGATGGAAACATCAACACTGCCATCTGTACAAACATGGATATATCTGTGCCGCTATCTCTATAAACATGGAAATATCTACACTGCGGTCTGTATAAACATGGAAATATCTACACTGGTATCTGTGTAAACATGGAAATATCCTCACCGCTATCTCTATAAACATGGAAATATCTACAAAGCCATCTGTATAAAAATGGAAATACCTACACAGTCATGTGTAGGAACATGGAAATATCTACACTGCCATCTGTATAAACATGGAAATATCTGCATAGGCATCTCTATAAATATGGAAATATCTGCATAGGCATCAATATAAACATGGAAATATCTGCACTGCTATCTGTATAAACATGGAAATACCTACACCGCTGTCTCTATAAACATGGATATATGTACACCGCAATGTGTATAAACATGGAAATATCTCCACTGCTGTCTGTATAAACATGGAAATATCTACACCACAATCTGTATAAACATGGAAATATCTACAACGCTATCTGTATAAACATGGAAATATCTACACAGCTATCTTTGTAAACATCGAAATACCCACACCGCCATCTGTATAAACATGGAAATACCTACAAGGTCATCTGTATAAACATGGAAATATCTCCACAGCCATCTGTATAAACATGGAAATATCTACACAGCCATCTGTATATACATGGAAATATCTACACAGCTATCTGTATAAACATGGAAATAACTACACCGCTATTTGTATAAACAAGGAAATATCTACACCGCCATCTGTTTAAACATGGAAAAGTATACACAGACATCTGTTTATACATGGAAATATCTACACCGCTATCTGTATAAACATGCTAATAACGACACCGCTATCTGTATAAATGTGGAAATATTTGCACCGCTATCCCTATAAACATGGTAATATCAACACCGCGATCTGTATAAACATGGAAATATCTACACCGTGATCTGTATAAACATGGAAATATCTACACCACAATCAGTATAAACGTGGAAATATCTACACCTCTATCTCTATAAACATGGAAATATCTCCACTGCTATCTCTATAAACATCGAAATATCTACACCGCCATCTGTATAAACATGGAAATACTTACAAAGTTATCGGTATAAACATGGAAATATCTACACGGCCATCTGTATAAACATGGAAATAAATACACAGCCATGTGTATATACAGGGAAATGTCTACACCGCTATCAATATAAACATGGAAATAACTACACCGCTATCTGTATAAACATGGAAATATCTACACCGTGATCTGTATAAACATGGAAATATTTACACTGCTATCTGTATAAACGTGGAAATATCTACACCGTTATCTGTATAAATATGGAAATATCTACACCGCTATCTCTATAAACATGGAAATATGTACACCGCCATCTGTATAAACATGGAAATATCTACACTGCTATCTCTATAAACATGGAAATATCTGCAATGCCATCAGTAAAAACATGGAAATACCTATACAGTCATCTGTATAAACATGGAAATATCTACACCACCATCTGTATAAACATGGAAGTATCTACAATGCCATCTGTATACACATGGAAATACCTACACGGCAATCTGTGTATAGATGGAAACATCAACACCGCCATCTTTACAAACATGGAAATCTCTACACCGCTATCTGTATAAACATGGAAATATCTACACTGCGGTCTGTATAAACATGGAAATTTCTACACCGGTATCTGTATAAACATGGAAATATCTACACCACGATCTGAATAAACATGGAAATATTTACACCGCTATCTGTATAAACATGGAAATATCTACACCGCTATCTCTATAAACATGGAAATATCTACAAAGTCATCTGTATAAACATGGCAATATTTACACCGCTATCTATATAAGCATGGAAATATCTACACAGCCGTCTGTATAAACAGGGAAATATCTACACAGCCGTCTGTATATACATGGAAATATCTACACCGGTATCTGTATAAACATGGAAATAAATACACCGCTATTTGTATAAACAAGGAAATATATACACCACCATCTGTTTAAACATGGAAATATCTACACAGACATCTGCTTATACATGGAAATATCTACATCGCTATCTATATAAACATGGAAATAACTACACCGCTATCTGTATAAACATGGAAATATCTACACCGCCATCTACATATCCATGGAAATATCTGCGCCGTCGTCTGTATAAACTTGGAAATATCTACACGGTCATCTGTGTATAGATGGAAATATCAACACCGCCATCTGTACAAACATGGAAATATCTGCACAGCTCTCTGTATAAACATGGAAATATCGACACTGCGGTCTGTATAAACAGGGAAATATCTAAACTGCTATCTGTATAAACATGGAAATATCTACACCGCTATCTCTATAAACATGGAAATAACTACACCGTGATCTGTATAAACATGGAAATATTTACACCGCTATCTGTATAAACATGGAAATATCTACACCGTTATCTGTATAAATATGGAAATATCTACACCGCTATCTCTATAAACATGGAAATATCTACACCGCTCTCTATAAACATGGAAATATCTACACCGCCATCTGTATAAACATGGAAATATCTACACTGCTATCTCTATAAACATGGAAATATCTACAATGCCATCTGTAAAAACATGGAAATACATATACAGTCATCTGTATAAACATGGAAATATCTACACCACCATCTGTATAAACATGGAAATATCTACAATGCCAAATGTATAAACATGGAAATACCTACACGGCAATCTGTGTATTGATGGAAACATCAACACTGCCATCTGTACAAACATGGAAATATCTACACTGCGGTCTGTATAAACATGGAAATATCTACACCGGTATCTGTATAAACATGGAAATATCTGCACCGCTATCTCTATAAACATGGAAATATCTACAAATCCATCTGTATAAAAATGGAAATACCTACACAGTAATGTGTAGGAACACGGAAATATCTACACTGCCATCTGTATAAACATGGAAATATCTACACAGCCCTCTGTATAAATATGGAAATATCTGCATAGGCATCTGTATAAACATGGAAATAACTGCACTGCTATCTGTATAAACATGGAAATACCTACACCGCTGTCTCTATAAACATGGATATATGTACACCGCTATGTGTATAAACATGGAAATATCTCCACTGCTGTCTGTATAAACATGGAAATATCTACACCTCGATCTGTATAAACATGGAAATATCTACACCGCTATCTGTATAAACATGGAAATAACTACACCGCTATTTGTATAAACAAGGAAATATCTACACCGCCATCTGTTTAAACATGGAAATATATTCACAGACATCTGTTTATACATGGAAATATCTACACCACTATCTGTATAAACATGCTAATAACTACACCGCTATCTGTATAAATGTGGAAATATTTGCACCGCTATCCCTATAAACATGGTAATATCAACACCGCGATCTGTATAAACATGGAAATATCTACACCGTGATCTGTATAAACATGGAAATATCTACACCGCCATCTCTATAAACATGGAAATATCTACACCCCTATCTGTATAAACATGGAAATATCCACACCGCTATCTCTATAAACATGGAATAATCAACACCGCAATCTCTATGAAAATGGAAATATCTACACCGCCATCTCTATAAACATGGAAATATCTACACCGCAATCAGTATAAACGTGGAAATATCTACACCGCTATCTCTATAAACATGGAAATATCTCAACTGCTCTCTCTATAAACATCAAAATATCTACACCGCCATCTGTAAAAACATGGAAATACTTACAAAGTTATCGGTATAAACATGGAAATATCTACACGGCCATCTGTATAAACATGGAAACAAATACACAGCCATGTGTATATACACGGAAATGTCTACACCGCTATCAATATAAACATGGAAATAACTACACCGCTATCTGTATAAACATGGAAATATCTACACCGCCATCTACATATCCATGGAAATATCTGCGCCGGCATCTGTATAAACATGGAAATATTTACACCGCAGTCTGTATAAACATGGAAATATCTAAACCGCTATCTGTATAAACATTGAAATATCTACACCGCTATCTCTATAAACATGGAAATATCTACACCGTGATCTGTATAAACATGGAAATATTTACACTGCTATCTTTATAAACATGGAAATATCTACACCGTTATCTGTATAAATATGGAAATATCTACACCGCTATCTCTATAAACATGGAAATATGTACACTGCCATCTGTATAAACATGGAAATATCTACACTGCTATCTCTATAAACATGGAAATATCTGCAATGCCATCAGTAAAAACATGGAAATACCTATACAGTCATCTGTATAAACATGAAAATATCTACACCACCATCTGTACAAACATGGAAATATCTACAATGCCATCTGTATACACATGGAAATACCTACACGGCAATCTGTGTATAGATGGAAACATCAACACCGCCATCTGTACAAACATGGAAATCTCTACACCGCTATCTGTATAAACATGGAAATATCTACACCGCTATCTCTATAAACATGGAAATATCTACAAAGTCATCTGTATAAACATGGCAATATTTACACCGCTATCTGTATAAGCATGGAAGTATCTACACAGCCATCTGTATAAACAGGGAAATATCTACACAGCCGTCTGTATATACATGGAAATATCTACACCGCTATCTGTATAAACATGGAAATACACCGCTATGTGTATAAACAGGGAAATATATACACCACCATCTGTTTAAACATGGAAATATCTACACAGACATCTGTTTATACATGGAAACATCTACACCGCTATCTATATAAACATGGAAATAACTACACCGCTATCTGTATAAACATGGAAATATCTACACCGCCATCTACATATCCATGGAAATATCTGTGCCGCCGTCTGTATAGACTTGGAAATATCTACACTGTCATCTGTGTATAGATGGAAATGTCAACACCGCCATCTGTACAAACATGGAAATATCTGCACAGCTATCTGTAAAAACATGGAAATATCTACACTGCGGTCTGTATAAACAGGGAAATATCTAAACTGCTATCTGTATAAACATGGAAATATCTACACCGCTATCTCTATAAACATGGAAATAACTACACCGTGATCTGTATAAACATGGAAATATTTACACCGCTATCTGTATAAACATGGAAATATCTACACCGTTATCTGTATAAATATGGAAATATCTACACCGCTATCTCTATAAACATGGAAATATCTCCACTGCTATCTCTATAAACATCGAAATATCTACACCGCCATCTGTATAAACATGGAAATACTTACAAAGTTATCGGTATAAACATGGAAATATCTACACGGCCATCTGTATAAACATGGAAATAAATACACAGCCATGTGTATATACATGGAAATGTCTACACCGCTATCAATATAAACATGGAAATATCTACACCGCTATCTGTATAAACATGGAAATATCTACACCGCCATCTACATATCCATGGAAATAACTGCGCCGCCATCTTTATAAACATGGAAATATTTAAACCGCAGTCTGTATAAACATGGAAATATCTAAACCGCTATCTGTATAAACATTGAAATATCTACACCGCTATCTCTATAAACATGGAAATATCTACACTGTGATCTGTATAAACATGGAAATATTTACACTGCTATCTGTATAAACATGGAAATATCTACACCGTTATCTGTATAAATATGGAAATATCTACACCGCTATCTCTATAAACATGGAAATATGTACACCGCCATCTGTATAAACATGGAAATATCTACACTGCTATCTCTATAAACATGGAAATATCTGCAATGCCATCAGTAAAAACATGGAAATACCTATACAGTCATCTGTATAAACATGGAAATATCTACACCACCATCTGTATAAACATGGAAATATCTACAATGCCATCTGTATACACATGGAAATACCTACACGGCAATCTGTGTATAGATGGAAACATCAACACCGCCATCTGTACAAACATGGAAATCTCTACACCGCTATCTGTATAAACATGGAAATATCTACACTGCGGTCTGTATAAACATGGAAATTTCTACACCGGTATCTGTATAAACATGGAAATATCTACACCACGATCTGTATAAACATGGAAATATTTACAACGCTAGCTGTATAAACATGGAAATATCTACAAATTCATCTGTATAAACATGGCAATATTTACACCGCTATCTAAATAAGCATGGAAATATCTACACAGCCGTCTGTATAAACAGGGAAATATCTACACAGCCGTCTGTATATACATGGAAATATCTACACCGGTATCTGTATAAACATGGAAATAAATACACCGCTATTTGTATAAACAAGGAAATATATACACCACCATCTGTTTAAACATGGAAATATCTACACAGACATCTGCTTATACATGGAAATATCTACATCGCTATCTATATAAACATGGAAATAACTACACCGCTATCTGTATAAACATGGAAATATCTACACCGCCATCTACATATCCATGGCAATATCTGCGCCGTCGTCTGTATAAACTTGGAAATATCTACACGGTCATCTGTGTATAGATGGAAATATCAACACCACCATCTGTACAAACATGGAAATATCTGCACAGCTATCTGTATAAACATGGAAATATCTACACTGCGGTCTGTATAAACAGAGAAATATCTAAACTGCTATCTGTATAAACATGGAAATATCTACACCGCTATCTCTATAAACATGGAAATAACTACACCGTGATCTGTATAAACATGGAAATATTTACACCGCTATCTGTATAAACATGGAAATATCTACACCGTTATCTGTATAAATATGGAAATATCTACACCGCTATCTCTATAAACATGGAAATATCTACACCGCTCTCTATAAACATGGAAATATCTACACCGCCATCTGTATAAACATGGAAATATCTACACTGCTATCTCTATAAACATGGAAATATCTACAATGCCATCTGTAAAAACATGGAAATACATATACAGTCATCTGTATAAACATGGAAATATCTACACCACCATCTGTATAAACATGGAAATATCTACAATGCCAAATGTATAAACATGGAAAAACCTACACGGCAATCTGTGTATTGATGGAAACATCAACACTGCCATCTGTACAAACATGGAAATATCTACACTGCGGTCTGTATAAACATGGAAATATCTACACCGGTATCTGTATAAACATGGAAATATCTGCACCGCTATCTCTATAAACATGGAAATATCTACAAATCCATCTGTATAAAAATGGAAATACCTACACAGTCATGTGTAGGAACACGGAAATATCTACACTGCCATCTGTATAAACATGGAAATATCTACACAGCCCTCTGTATAAATATGGAAATATCTGCATAGGCATCTGTATAAACATGGAAATAACTGCACTGCTATCTGTATAAACATGGAAATACCTACACCGCTGTCTCTATAAACATGGATATATGTACACCGCTATGTGTATAAACATGGAAATATCTCCACTGCTGTCTGTATAAACATGGAAATATCTACACCTCGATCTGTATAAACATGGAAATATCTACACCGCTATCTGTATAAACATGGAAATAACTACACCGCTATTTGTATAAACAAGGAAATATCTACACCGCCATCTGTTTAAACATGGAAATATATTCACAGACATCTGTTTATACATGGAAATATCTACACCACTATCTGTATAAACATGCTAATAACTACACCGCTATCTGTATAAATGTGGAAATATTTGCACCGCTATCCCTATAAACATGGTAATATCAACACCGCGATCTGTATAAACATGGAAATATCTACACCGTGATCTGTATAAACATGGAAATATCTACACCGCCATCTCTATAAACATGGAAATATCTACACCCCTATCTGTATAAACATGGAAATATCCACACCGCTATCTCTATAAACATGGAATAATCAACACCGCAATCTCTATGAAAATGGAAATATCTACACCGCCATCTCTATAAACATGGAAATATCTACACCGCAATCAGTATAAACGTGGAAATATCTACACCGCTATCTCTATAAACATGGAAATATCTCCACTGCTCTCTCTATAAACATCAAAATATCTACACCGCCATCTGTAAAAACATGGAAATACTTACAAAGTTATCGGTATAAACATGGAAATATCTACACGGCCATCTGTATAAACATGGAAACAAATACACAGCCATGTGTATATACACGGAAATGTCTACACCGCTATCAATATAAACATGGAAATAACTACACCGCTATCTGTATAAACATGGAAATATCTACACCGCCATCTACATATCCATGGAAATATCTGCGCCGGCATCTGTATAAACATGGAAATATTTACACCGCAGTCTGTATAAACATGGAAATATCTAAACCGCTATCTGTATAAACATTGAAATATCTACACCGCTATCTCTATAAACATGGAAATATCTACACCGTGATCTGTATAAACATGGAAATATCTACACCGCTATCTCTATAAACATGGAAATATCTACCAAGTCATCTGTATAAACATGGCAATATTTACACCGCTATCTGTATAAGCATGGAAGTATCTACACAGCCATCTGTATAAACAGGGAAATATCTACACAGCCGTCTGTATATACATGGAAATATCTACACCGCTATCTGTATAAACATGGAAATACACCGCTATGTGTATAAACAGGGAAATATATACACCACCATCTGTTTAAACATGGAAATATCTACACAGACATCTGTTTATACATGGAAACATCTACACCGCTATCTATATAAACATGGAAATAACTACACCGCAATCTGTATAAACATGGAAATATCTACACCGCCATCTACATATCCATGGAAATATCTGTGCCGCCGTCTGTATAGACTTGGAAATATCTACACTGTCATCTGTGTATAGATGGAAATGTCAACACCGCCATCTGTACAAACATGGAAATATCTGCACAGCTATCTGTATAAACATGGAAATATCTACACTGCGGTCTGTATAAACAGGGAAATATCTAAACTGCTATCTGTATAAACATGGAAATATCTACACCGCTATCTCTATAAACATGGAAATAACTACACCGTGATCTGTATAAACATGGAAATATTTACACCGCTATCTGTATAAACATGGAAATATCTACACCGTTATCTGTATAAATATGGAAACATCTACACCGCTATCTCTATAAACATGGAAATATCTCCACTGCTATCTCTATAAACATCGAAATATCTACACCGCCATCTGTATAAACATGGAAATACTTACAAAGTTATCGGTATAAACATGGAAATATCTACACGGCCATCTGTATAAAGATGGAAATAAATACACAGCCATGTGTATATACATGGAAATGTCTACACCGCTATCAATATAAACATGGAAATATCTACACCGCTATCTGTATAAACATGGAAATATCTACACCGCCATCTACATATCCATGGAAATAACTGCGCCGCCATCTTTATAAACATGGAAATATTTAAACCGCAGTCTGTATAAACATGGAAATATCTAAACCGCTATCTGTATAAACATTGAAATATCTACACCGCTATCTCTATAAACATGGAAATATCTACACCGTGATCTGTATAAACATGGAAATATTTACACTGCTATCTGTATAAACATGGAAATATCTACACCGTTATCTGTATAAATATGGAAATATCTACACCGCTATCTCTATAAACATGGAAATATGTACACCGCCATCTGTATAAACATGGAAATATCTACACTGCTATCTCTATAAACATGGAAATATCTGCAATGCCATCAGTAAAAACATGGAAATACCTATACAGTCATCTGTATAAACATGGAATTATCTACACCACCATCTATATAAACATGGAAATATCTACAATGCCATCTGTATACACATGGAAATACCTACACGGCAATCTGTGTATAGATGGAAACATCAACACCGCCATCTGTACAAACATGGAAATCTCTACACCGCTATCTGTATAAACAGGGAAATATCTACACTGCGGTCTGTATAAACATGGAAATTTCTACACCGGTATCTGTATAAACTTGGAAATATCTACACCACGATCTGTATAAACATGGAAATATTTACACCGCTATCTGTATAAACATGGAAATATCTACAAATTCATCTGTATAAACATGGCAATATTTACACCACTATCTATATAATCATGGAAATATCTACACAGCCGTCTGTATAAACAGGGAAATATCTACACAGCCGTCTGTATATACATGGAAATAACTACACCGGTATCTGTATAAACATGGAAATAAATACACCGCTATTTGTATAAACAAGGAAATATATACACCACCATCTGTTTAAACATGGAAATATCTACACAGACATCTGCTTATACATGGAAATATCTACATCGCTATCTATATAAACATGGAAATAACTACACCGCTATCTGTATAAACATGGAAATATCTACACCGCCATCTACATATCCATGGATATATCTGCGCCGTCGTCTGTATAAACTTGGAAATATCTACACGGTCATCTGTGTATAGATGGAAATATCAACACCGCCATCTGCACAAACATGGAAATATCTGCACAGCTATCTGTATAAACATGGAAATATCTACACTGCGGTCTGTATAAACAGGGAAATATCTAAACTGCTATCTGTATAAACATGGAAATATCTACACCGCTATCTCTATAAACATGGAAATAACTACACCGTGATCTGTATAAACATGGAAATATTTACACGGCTATCTGTATAAACATGGAAATATCTACACCGTTATCTGTATAAATATGGAAATATCTACACCGCTATCTCTATAAACATGGAAATATCTACACCGCTCTCTATAAACATGGAAATATCTACACCGCCATCTGTATAAACATGGAAATATCTACACTGCTATCTCTATAAACATGGAAATATCTACAATGCCATCTGTAAAAACATGGAAATACATATACAGTCATCTGTATAAACATGGAAATATCTACACCACCATCTGTATAAACATGGAAATATCTACAATGCCAAATGTATAAACATGGAAATACCTACACGGCAATCTGTGTATAGATGGAAACATCAACACTGCCATCTGTACAAACATGGAAATATCTACACTGCGGTCTGTATAAACATGGAAATATCTACACCGGTATCTGTATAAACATGGAAATATCTGCACCGCTATCTCTACAAACATGGAAATATCTACAAAGCCATCTGTATAAAAATGGAAATAACTACACAGTCATGTGTAGGAACACGGAAATATCTACACTGCCATCTGTATAAACATGGAAATATCTACACAGCCCTCTGTATAAATATGGAAATATCTGCATAGGCATCTGTATAAACATGGAAATAACGGCACTGCTATCTGTATAAACATGGAAATACCTACACCGCTGTCTCTATAAACATGGATATATGTACACCGCTATGTGTATAAACATGTTAATATCTCCACTGCTATCTGTATAAACATGGAAATATCTACACCTCGATCTGTATAAACATGGAAATATCTACACCGCTATCTGTATAAACATGGAAATAACTACACCGCTATTTGTATAAACAAGGAAATATCTACACCGCCATCTGTTTAAACATGGAAATATATTCACAGATATCTGTTTATACATGGAAATATCTACACCACTATCTGTATAAACATGCTAATAACTACACCGCTATCTGTATAAATGTGGAAATATTTGCACCGCTATCCCTATAAACATGGTAATATCAACACCGCGATCTGTATAAACATGGAAATATCTACACCGTGATCTGTATAAACATGGAAATATCTACACCGCCATCTCTATAAACATGGAAATATCTACACCCCTATCTGTATAAACATGGAAATATCCACACCGCTATCTCTATAAACATGGAATAATCAACACCGCAATCTCTATGAAAATGGAAATATCTACACCGCCATCTCTATAAACATGGAAATATCTACACCGCAATCAGTATAAACGTGGAAATATCTACACCGCTATCTCTATAAACATGGAAATATCTCCACTGCTCTCTCTATAAACATCAAAATATCTACACCGCCATCTGTAAAAACTTGGAAATACTTACAAAGTTATCGGTATAAACATGGAAATATCTACACGGCCATCTGTATAAACATGGAAACAAATACACAGCCATGTGTATATACACGGAAATGTCTACACCGCTATCAATATAAACATGGAAATAACTACACCGCTATCTGTATAAACATGGAAATATCTACACCGCCATCTACATATCCATGGAAATATCTGCGCCGGCATCTGTATAAACATGGAAATATTTACACCGCAGTCTGTATAAACATGGAAATATCTAAACCGCTATCTGTATAAACATTGAAATATCTACACCGCTATCTCTATAAACATGGAAATATCTACACCGTGATCTGTATAAACATGGAAATATTTACACTGCTATCTTTATAAACATGGAAATATCTACACCGTTATCTGTATAAATATGGAAATATCTACACCGCTATCTCTATAAACATGGAAATATGTACACTGCCATCTGTATAAACATGGAAATATCTACACTGCTATCTCTATAAACATGGAAATATCTGCAATGCCATCAGTAAAAACATGGAAATACCTATACAGTCATCTGTATAAACATGGAAATATCTACACCACCATCTGTACAAACATGGAAATATCTACAATGCCATCAGAAGAAAGATGGAAATATCTAAACCACTCTCACTATAAATATGGAAATATCTACCCCGCCATCTGTATATACATGGAAATACCTACACGGCAATCTGTGTATAGATGGAAACATCAACACCGCCATCTGTACAAACATGGAAATATCTACACCGCTATCTCTATAAACATGGAAATACCTACACTGCGGTGTGTATAAACATGGAAATATCTACACCGGTATCTGTATAAACATGGAAATATCTACACCACGATCTGTATAAACATGGAAATATTTACACCGCTATCTGTATAAACATGGAAATATCTGCACCGCTATCTCTATATACATGGAAATATCTATAAAGCCATCTGTATAAACATGGAAATACCTACACAGTCATGTGTAGGAACATGGAAATATCTACACTGCCATCTGTATAAACATGGAAATATCTACACAGCCCTCTGTATAAATATGGAAATATCTGCATAGGCATCTGTATAAACATGGAAATATCTGCACCGCTACCTATATAAACATGGAAATACCTACACCGCAGTCTCTATAAACATGGAAATATGTACACCGATATGTGTATAAACATGGATATATCTCCACTGCTGTCTGTATAAACATGGAAATATCAACACAGCTATCTCTATAAACATGGAAATACCTAAACCGCCATCTGTATAAACATGGAAATACCAACACCGCTATCTGCATAAACATGGAAATATATACACCGCCATCTCTATAAACATGGAGATATCTTCCCTGCCATTTACATAAACAAGGAAATATCTACACCGCCATCTATATAATCATGGAAATCTCTACAGCGCCATCTGTATAAACATGCAAATGTCTACACTGCCATCTGTAGAGAGAAATATCTACACTGTGATCTGTATAAACATGGAAATATCAACAACGCTATCCAAATAAATATGGAAATATCTACACCACTATCTGCTTCAACATGGAAATATCTACACCACTATCACTATAAACTTGGAAATAACTACACCGCCATCTCTATAAACATGGAAATACATACACCGCCATCTCTATAAACATGGAAACATCTATACCACCATGTCTATAAAGTTGGAAATATCTACACCGCCATCGGCACAACCATGGAAATATCTACCCCGCCGACTGCATAAACATGGAAAAATCCTCACCGACATCTGTATAAACATGGAAATATCTGCAACGCTATCTGTGTAAACATGGAAATATCTGCACTGCTATATGTGGAAACATGGAAATATCTACATCACTATCTGTATAAACATGGAAATATCTACACCGTTATCTCTATAAACATGGAATTATCTACACCGCTATCTCTATAAACATGGAAATATCTACACCGCTATCTGTATAAACATGGAAATATCTACACCGCTATCTCTATAAAGATGGAAATATCTACACTGCCGTCTGTATAAACATGCAAATATCTACACAGTCATCTGTATAAACATGGAAATATCTATACCACCATCTCTATAAACATGGAAATATCAAGACTGCCATCTCTATACACATGGAAATATCTACACAGACATCTGTATAAACATGGAAATATCTACACCGCTATCTCTATAAACTCGGAAATATCTACACCGCTGTCTGTATAATCATGGAAATACCTACACCGCTATCTGTATAAACATGGGTATATCTACAACGCTATCTGTGTAAACATGGAAATATCTACAATGCTATCTGTGTAAACATGGAAATATCTACACAGCTATCTGTGTAAACTGGGAAATATCTACACCACTATCTGTGTAAAGATGGAAATACCTACACCGCAATCTGTGAAAAGATGAAAATATCTACACCGCTGTGTCTGTAAACACGGAAATATCAACACCACCATCTGCATAAACATGGAAATATCTACACTGCCATCTGTATACACATGGAAATATCTACACAGCCATCTCTATAACATGGAAATATCTACACAGCCATCTGTATTAACATGGAAATGTCTACACTGCCATCTGTATAAACATGGAAATATCTACACAACCTTCTGTATAAATATGAAAATATCTGCATAGGCATCTGTATAAACATGGAAATATCTGCACCGCTATCTATATAAACATGGAAATAACTACACCGCTGTCTCTATAAACATGGAAATATGTACACCGCTATGTGTAGAAACATGGATATATCTCCACTGCTGTCTGTATAAACATGGAAATATCTACACCGCTATCTGTATAAACATGGAAATATCTACACAGCTATCTCTATAAACATGGAAATACCTAAACCGCCATCTGTATAAACATGGAAATACCTACAAAGTCATCTGTATAAACATGGAAATATCGACACAGCCATCTGTATAAACACGGAAATATCTACACAGCCATCTGTATATAAATGAAAATATCTACACCCCTATCTGTATAAACATGGAAATAACTACACCGCTATTTGCATAAACAAGGAAATATCTCCACCGCCATCTGTTTAAACATGGAAACATATACACAGACATCTGTTTATACACGGAAATATCTACACCGCTATCTGTATAAACATGCCAATAACTACACCGCAATCTGTATAAATGTGGAAATATTTGCACCGCTATCCCTATAAACATGGTAATATCAACACCACGATCTGTATAAACATGGAAATATCTACACCATGATCTGTATAAACATGGAAATATCTACACCGCAATCTGTATAAACATGGAGATATCTACACCGTGATCTGTATAAACATGGAAATATCTACACCGCCATCTCTATAAACCTGGAAATATCTACACCGTGATCAGTATAACCATGGAAATATCTACACCGCTATCTGTATAAACATGGAAATACCAACACCGCTATCTACAGAAACATGGAAATATATACACCGCCATCTCTATAAACATGGAGATATCTTCGCCGCCATTCACATAAACAAGGAATTATCTACACCGCCATCTATATAATCATGGAAATCTCTACACCGCCATCTGTACAAACATGCAAATGTCTACTATGCCATCTGTAGAGAGAAATATCTACACCGCGATCTGTATAAACATGGAAATATGTACATCGCTATCTGAATAAACATGGAAATATCTACAACGCTATTTGTGGAAACGTGGAAATATGTACACCATGATCTGTATAAACATGGAAATATCTACACCGCTTTCTGTATAAATATGGAAATATGTACACCGCTATCTGTATAAACATGGAAATACCTACACCGCTTTCTGTATAAACATGGAAATATCTACACCACTATCTCTATAAACATGGAAATATCTGCACCGCTATGTGTGTAAACATGGATATATCTCCACTGCTATCTGTATAAACATGGAAACATCTACACCGCTATCTGTAAAAACATGGAAATACATACACCGCTATCTGTTTAAACATGGAAATTTCTACACTGCCATCTGTATAAAGATGGAAATATCTATAACGCAAGCTGCATAAAGATAGAAATATCTACACCGCTATCTGTATAAACATGGAAAAACCAACACTGCTATCTGTATAAACATGGAAATACCTACACCACTATCGGTATAAACATGGATAAATCTACAACACTATCTCTATAAACATGGAAATACCTACACCGCCATCTCTGTAGACATGGAAATATCTACACCGCTATCTGCATAAACATGGTAATGTCTACACCGCTATCTGTAAAAACATGGAAATATCTATACCGCTATCTGTATAAATATCGAAATATCTACACCGCTATCTGTATAAACATGGAAATGTCTACACCGCTATCTGTATAAAGATGGAAATATCTACACCTCTATCTCTATAAACATGGAAATATCTGCACCGCTATCTCTATAAACATGGAAATATCTACACAGTCATCTGTATAAACATGGAAATATCTACACCACCATCTATATAAACATGGAAATATCTATACTGCCATCTGTATAAACATGGAAATAACTAAACCACTATCTGTATAAATATGGAGACATCTACACCACTATCCCTATAAACATGGAATTATCAACAACGCTATCCAAATAAACATGGAAATATCTACACCGCTATCTGCTTCAACATGGAAATATCTACACCACTATCACTATAAACTTGGAAATAACTACACCGCCATCTCTATAAACATGGAAATACCTACACCGCAATCTGTGAAAAGATGGAAATATCTACACCGCTGTCTCTGTAAACACGGAATTATGAACACCACCATCTGCATAAACATGGAAATATCTACTCTGCCATCTGTATAAACATGGAAATATCTACACAGCCATCTCTATAAACATGGAAATATCTACACAGCCATCTGTATTAACATGGAAATATCTACACCAGTATCTGTATAAACATGGAAATACCTACACCGCTATCTGTATAAACATGAAAATATCAACACCGCTATCTGTATAAACATGGAAATATCTACACCGCTATCCGTATAAACAGGGAAATATGTACACCGCTATCACTATAAACATGGAAATACCTACACCGCTATCACTATAAACATGGAAATATCTACACTGCTATATGTATAAATATGGACATATCTACACCGCTATCTCAATAAACATGGAAATATCTACACCGCCATCTGTATAAACATGGAAGTATCTACACTGCTATCTCTATAAACATGGAAATATGTACAATGCCATCTGTAAAAACATGGAAATACCTATACAGTCATCTGTATAAACATGGAAATATCTACACAACCATCTGTAAAAACATGGAAATATCTACAATGCCATCTGTATACACATGGAAATACCTACACGGCAATCTGTGTATAGATGGAAACATCAACACCGCCAACTGTACAAACATGGAAATATCTACACCACTATCTCTATAAACATGGAAATATCTACACTGCAGTGTGTATAAACATGGAAATATCTACACCGGTATCTGTATAAACATGGAAATATCTACACCACGATCTGTATAAACATGGAAATATTTACACCGCTATCTGTATAAACATGGAAATATCTGCACCGCTATCTCTATATACATGGAAATATCTACAAAGCCATCTGTATAAACATGGAAATAACTACACAGTCATGTGTAGGAACATGGAAATATCTGCACTGCCATCTGTATAAGCATGGAAATATTTACACAGCCCTCTGTATAAATATGGAAATATCTGCATAGGCATCTGTATAAACATGGAAATATCTACACCGCTGTCTATATAAACATGGAAATACCTACACCGCAGTCTCTATAAACATGGAAATATGTACACCGCTATGTGTATAAACATAGATATATGTCCACTGCTGTCTGTATAAACATGGAAATATCTACACCGCTATCTGTGTAAACATGGAAATATCAACACAGCTATCCCTATAAACATGGAAATACCTAAACCGCCATCTGTATAAACATGGAAATACCTACAAAGTCATCTGTATAAACATGGAAATATCTACACAGCCATCTGTATAAACATGGAAATATCTACACAGCCATCTGTATATACATGGAAATATCTACAACGCTATCTGTATAAACATGGAAATAACACCGCTATTTGCATAAACAAGGAAATATCTACACCGCCGTCTAAACATGGAAATATATACACAGACATCTGTTTATACATGGAAATATCTACACCGCTATCTGTATAAACATGCTAATAACTACTCCGCTATCTGTATAAAAGTGGAAATATTTGCACCGCTATCCCTATAAACATGGTAATATCAACACCACGATCTGTATAAACATGGAAATATCTACACCATGATCTGTATAAACATGGAAATATCTACACCGCTATCTCTATAAACATGGAAATATCTACATAGCTATCTGTATAAACATGGAAATATCTACATCACTATCTGCATAAACATGGAAATATCTCCACCGCTATCTCTATAAATATGGATATATCTACACCGCTATCTGTATAAACATGGAAATATCTACACCGCTATCTGTATAATCATGGAAATAACTACACCGCTATCTGTATAAACATGGGTATATCTACAACGCTATCTGTGTAAACATGGAAATATCTACAATGCTATCTGTGTAAACATGGAAATATCTACACAGCTATCTGTGTAAACTGGGAAATATCTACACCACTATCTGTGTATAGATGGAAATACCTACACCGCAATCTGTGAAAAGATGAAAATATCTACACCGCTGTGTCTGTAAACACGGAAATATCAACACCACCAACTGCATAAACATGAAAATATCTACACAGCCATCTGTATAAACATGGAAATATCTACACAGCCATCTCTATAACATGGAAATATCCACAGCCATCAGTATTAACATGGAAATATCTACACTGCCATCTGTATAAACATGGAAATATCTACACAACCTTCTGTATAAATATGAAAATATCTGCATAGGCATCTGTATAAACATGGAAATATCTGCACCGCTATCTATATAAACATGGAAATAACTACACCGCTGTCTCTATAAACATGGAAATATGTACACCGCTATGTGTATAAACATGGATATATCTCCACTGCTGTCTGTATAAACATGGAAATATCTACACCGCTATCTGTATAAACATGGAAATATCTACACAGCTATCTCTATAAACATGGAAATACCTAAACCGCCATCTGTATAAACATGGAAATACCTACAAAGTCATCTGTATAATCATGGAAATATCGACACAGCCATCTGTATAAACACGGAAATATCTACACAGCCATCTGTACATACATGGAAATATCTACACCGCTATCTGTATAAACATGGAAATAACTACACCGCTATTTGCATAAACAAGGAAATATCTCCACCGCCATCTGTTTAAACATGGAAACATATACACAGACATCTGTTTATACACGGAAATATCTACACCGCTATCTGTACAAACATGCTAATAACTACACCGCTATCTGTATAAATGTGGAAATATTTGCACCGCTATCCCTATAAACATGGTAATATCAACACCACGATCTGTATAAACATGGAAATATCTACACCATGATCTGTATAAACATGGAAATATCTACACCGTGATCTGTATAAACATGGAGATATCTACACCGTGATCTGTATAAACGTGGAAATATCTACACCGCCATCTCTACAAACCTGGAAATATCTACACCGTGATCAGTATAAACATGGAAATATCTACACCGCGATCTGTATAAACATGGAAATACCAACACCGCTATCTGCAGAAACATGGAAATATATACACCGTCATCTATATAAACATGGAGATATCTTCCCCGCCATTTACATAAACAAGGAAATATCTACACCGCCATCTATATAATCATGGAAATCTCTACACCGCCATCTGTATAAACATGCAAATGTCTACACTGCCATCTGTAGAGAGAAATATCTACACCGTGATCTGTATAAACATGGAAATATCTACATCGCTATCTGAATAAACATGGAAATATCTACAACGCTATTTGTGTAAACGTGGAAATATGTACACCATGATCTGTATAAACATGGAAATATCTACACCGCTTTCTGTATAAATATGGAAATATGTACACCGCTATCTGTATAAACATGGAAATACCTACACCGCTTTCTGTATAAACATGGAAATATCTACACCACTATCTCTATAAACATGGAAATATCTGCACCGCTATGTGTGTAAACATGGATATATCTCCACTGCTATCTGTATAAACATGGAAACATCTACACCGCTATCTGTAAAAACATGGAAATACATACACCGCTATCTGTTTAAACATGGAAATTTCTACACTGCCATCTGTATAAAGATGGAAATATCTATAACGCAAGCTGCATAAAGATAGAAATATCTACACCGCTATCTGTATAAACATGGAAATACCAACACAGCTATCTGTATAAACATGGAAATACCTACACCACTATCGGTATAAACATGGATATATCTACAACACTATCTCTATAAACATGGAAATACCTACACCGCCATCTCTGTAGACATGGAAATATCTACACCGCTATGTGTGTAAACATGAATATATCTCCACTGCTATCTGTATAAACATTGAAATATCTACACCGCTATCTGTATAAACATGGAAATACATACACCGCTATCTGTTTAAACAAGGAAATTTCTTCACTGCCATCTGTGTAAAGATGGAAATATCTATACCGCAAGCTGCATAAAGATAGAAATATCTACACCGCTATCTGTATAAACATGGAAATACCAACACAGCTATCTGTATAAACATGGAAATATCTACACCACTATCGGTATAAACATGGATATATCTACAACACTATCTCTATAAACATGGAAATACCTACACCGCCATCTCTGTAGACATGGAAATATCTACACCGCTATCTGCATAAACATGGTAATGTCTACACCGCTATCTGTATAAACATGGAAATATCTATACCGCTATCTGTATAAATATGGAAATATCTACACCGCTATCTGTATAAACATGGAAATGTCTACACCGCTATCTGTATAAAGATGGAAATATCTACACCTCTATCTCTATGAACATGGAAATATCTACACCGCTATCTCTATAAACATGGAAATATCTACACAGTCATCTGTATAAACATGGAAATATCTACACCACCATCTGTATAAACATGGAAATAACTAAACCGCTATCTGTATAAATATGGAAACATCTACACCACTATCCCTATAAACATGGAATTATCAACAACGCTATCCAAATAAATATGGAAATATCTACACCACTATCTGCTTCAACATGGAAATATCTACACCACTATCACTATAAACTTGGAAATAACTACACCGCCATCTCTATAAACATGGAAATACCTACACCGCCATATCTATAAACATGGAAACACCTATACCACCATGTCTATAAACTTGGAAATATCTACACAGCCATCGGCACAACCATGGAAATATCTACCCCGCCGACTGAATAAACATGGAAAAATCCTCACCGACATCTGTATAAACATGGAAATATCTGCAACGCTATCTGTGTAAACATGGAAATATCTGCACTGCTATATGTGGAAACATGGAAATATCTACATCACTATCTGTATAAACATGGAAATATCTACACCGTTATCTCTATAAACATGGAATTATCTACACTGCTATCTCTATAAACATGGAAATACCTACACCGCTATCTGTATAAACATGGAAGTATCTACACCGCTATCTCTATAAAGATGGAAATATCTACAATGCCATCTGTATAAACATGCAAATATCTACAGTCATCTGTGTAAACATGGAAATATCTATACCACCATCTCTATAAACATGGAAATATCAAGACTGCCATCTCTATTCAAATGGAAATATCTACACAGCCATCTGTATAAACATGGAAATATCTACACCGCTATCTCTATAAACATGGAAATATCTACATGGCTATCTGTGTAAACATGGAAATATCTACATCACTATCTGCATAAACATGGAAATATCTCCACCGCTATCTCTATAAATATGGATATATCTACACCGCTATCTGTATAAACATGGAAATATCTACACCGCTATCTGTATAATCATGGAAATACCTACACCGCTATCTGTATAAACATGGGTATATCTACAACGCTATCGGTGTAAACATGGAAATATCTAAAATGCTATCTGTGTAAACATGGAAATATCAACGCAGCTATCTGTGTAAACTGGGAAATATCTACACCACTATCTGTGTAAAGATGGAAATACCTACACCGCAATCTGTGAAATGATGAAAATATCTACACCGCTGTGTCTGTAAACACGCAAATATCAACACCACCATCTGCATAAACATGGAAATATCTACACTGCCATCTGTATAAACATGGAAATATCTACACAGCCATCTCTATAACATGGAAATATCTACACAGCCATCTGTATTAACATGGAAATATCTACACTGCCATCTGTATAAACATGGGAATATCTACACAGCCTTCTGTATAAATATGGAAATATATGCATAGGCATCTGTATAAACATGGAAATATCTGCACCGCTATCTATATAAACATGGAAATAACTACACCGCTGTCTCTATAAACATGGAAATATGTACACCGCTATGTGTATAAACATGGATATATCTCCACTGCTGTCTGTATAAACATGGAAATATCTACACCGCTATCTGTATAAACATGGAAATATCTACACAGCCATCTCTATAACATGGAAATATCCACAGCCATCAGTATTAACATGGAAATATCTACACAACCTTCTGTATAAATATGAAAATATCTGCATAGGCATCTGTATAAACATGGAAATATCTGCACCGCTATCTATATAAACATGGAAATAACTACACCGCTGTCTCTATAAACATGGAAATATGTACACCGCTATGTGTATAAACATGGATATATCTCCACTGCTGTCTGTATAAACATGGAAATATCTACACCGCTATCTGTATAAACATGGAAATATCTACACAGCTATCTCTATAAACATGGAAATACCTAAACCGCCATCTGTATAAACATGGAAATACCTACAAAGTCATCTGTATAAACATGGAAATATCGACACAGCCATCTGTATAAACACGGAAATATCTACACAGCCATCTGTACATACATGGAAATATCTACACCGCTATCTGTATAAACATGGAAATAACTACACCGCTATTTGCATAAACAAGGAAATATCTCCACCGCCATCTGTTTAAACATGGAAACATATACACAGACATCTGTTTATACACGGAAATATCTACACCGCTATCTGTACAAACATGCTAATAACTACACCGCTATCTGTATAAATGTGGAAATATTTGCACCGCTATCCCTATAAACATGGTAATATCAACACCACGATCTGTATAAACATGGAAATATCTACACCATGATCTGTATAAACATGGAAATATCTACACCGTGATCTGTATAAACATAGAGATATCTACACCGTGATCAGTATAAACATGGAAATATCTACACCGCTATCTGTATAAACATGGAAATACCAACACCGCTATCTGCAGAAACATGGAAATATATACACCGCCATCTCTATAAACATGGAGATATCTTCGCCGCCATTCACATAAACAAGGAAATATCTACACCGCCATCTATATAATCATGGAAATCTCTACACCGCCATCTGTACAAACATGCAAATGTCTACACTGCCATCTGTAGAGAGAAATATCTACACCGCGATCTGTATAAACATGGAAATATCTACATCGCTATCTGAATAAACATGGAAATATCTACGCTATTTGTGTCAACGTGGAAATATGTACACCATGATCTGTATAAACATGGAAATATCTACACCTCTTTCTGTATAAATATGGAAATATGTACACCGCTATCTGTATAAACATGGAAATACCTACACCGCTTTCTGTATAAACATGGAAATATCTACACCACTATCTCTATAAACATGGAAATATCTGCACCGCTATGTGTGTAAACATGGATATATCTCCACTGCTATCTGTATAAACATGGAAATATCTAAACCGCTATCTGTATAAACATGGAAATATATACACCGCTATCTGTTTAAACATGGAAATTTCTACACTGCCATCTGTATAAAGATGGAAATATCTATACCGCAAGCTGCATAAAGATAGAAATATCTACACCGCTATCTGTATAAACATGGAAATACCAACACAGCTATCTGTATAAACATGGAAATACCTACACCACTATCGGTATAAACATGGATATATCTACAAAACTATCTCTATAAACATGGAAATACCTACACCGCCATCTCTGTAGACATGGAAATATCTACACCGCTATCTGCATAAACATGGTAATATCTACACCGCTATCTGTATAAACATGGAAATATCTATACCGCTATCTGTATAAATATGGAAATATCTACACCGCTATCTGTATAAACATGGAAATGTCTACACCGCTATCTGTATAAAGATGGAAATATCTACACCTCTATCTCTATAAACATGGAAATATCTACACCGCTATCTCTATAAACATGGAAATATCTACACAGTCATCTGTATAAACATGGAAATATCTACACCACCATCTGTATAAACATGGAAATAACTATACTGCCATCTGTATAAACATGGAAATAACTAAACCGCTATCTGTATAAATATGGAAACATCTACACTACTATCCCTATAAACATGGAATTATCAACAACGCTATCCAAATAAATATGGAAATATCTACACCGCTATCTGCTTCAACATGGAAATATCTACACCACTATCACTATAAAATTGGAAATAACTACACCGCCATCTCTATAAACATGGAAATACATACACCGCCATCTCTATAAACATGGAAACATCTATACCACCATGTCTATAAACTTGGAAATATCTACACCGCCATCGGCACAACCATGGAAATATCTACCCCGCCGACTGCATAAACATGGAAAAATCCTCACCGACATCTGTATAAACATGGAAATATCTGCAACGCTATCTGTGTAAACATGGAAATATCTGCACTGCTATATGTGGAAACATGGAAATATCTACATCACTATCTGTATAAACATGGAAATATCTACACCGTTATCTCTATAAACATGGAATTATCTACACCGCTATCTCTATAAACATGGAAATACCTACACCGCTACCTGTATAAACATGGAAGTATCCACACCGCTATCTGTATAATGATGGAAATATCAACAATGCCATCTGTATAAACATGAAAATATCTACACAGTCATCTGTGTAAACATGGAAATATCTATACCACCATCTCTATAAACATGGAAATATCAAGACTGCCATCTCTATACACATGGAAATATCTACACAGCCATCTGTATAAACATGGAAATATCTACACCGCTATCTCTATAAACATGGAAATATCTACATGGCTATCTGTGTAAACATGGAAATATCTACATCACTATCTGCATAAACATGGAAATATCTCCACCGCTATCTCTATAAATATGGATATATCTACACCGCTATCTGTATAAACATGGAAATATCTACACTGCTATCTGTATAATCATGGAAATACCTACACCGCTATCTGTATAAACATGGGTATATCTACAACGCTATCGGTGTAAACATGGAAATATCTAAAATGCTATCTGTGTAAACATGGAAATATCTACGCAGCTATCTGTGTAAACTGGGAAATATCTACACCACTATCTGTGTAAAGATGGAAATACCTACACCGCAATCTGTGAAAAGATGAAAATATCTACACCGCTGTGTCTGTAAACACGCAAATATCAACACCACCATCTGCATAAACATGGAAATATCTACACTGCCATCTGTATAAACATGGAAATATCTGCACCGCTATCTATATAAACATGGAAATAACTACACCGCTGTCTCTATAAACATGGAAATATGTACACCGCTATGTGTATAAACATGGATATATCTCCAATGCTGTCTGTATAAACATGGAAATATCTACACCGCTATCTGTATAAACATGGAAATATCTACACAGCTATCTCTATAAACATGGAAATACCTACAAAGTCATCTGTATAAACATGGAAATATCTACACAGCCATATGTATAAACATGGAAATATCTACACAGCCATCTGTATATACATGGAAATATCTACACCGCTATCTGTGTAAACATGGAAATATCTACACCGCTATTTGCATAAACAAGGAAATATCTACACCGCCATCTGTTTAAACATGGAAACATATACACAGACATCTGTTTATACACGGAAATATCTACACCGCTATCTGTATAAACATGCTAATAACTGCACCTCTATCTGTATAAATGTGGAAATATTTGCACCGCTATCCCTATAAACATGGTAATATCAACACCACGATCTGTATAAACATGGAAATATCTACACCATGATCTGTATAAACATGGAAATATCTACACCATGATCTGTATAAACATAGAGATATCTACACCGTGATCTGTATAAACATGGAAATATCTACACCGCCATCTCTATAAACATGGAAATATCTACACCGTGATCAGTATAAACATGGAAATATCTACACCGCTATCTGTATAAACATGGAAATACCAACACCGTTATCCGCAGAAACATGGAAATATATACACCGCCATCTCTATAAACATGGAGATATCTTCGCCGCCATTCACATAAACAAGGAAATATCTACACCGCCATCTATATAATCATGGAAATCTCTACACCGCCATCTGTACAAACATGCAAATGTCTACACTGCCATCTGTAGAGAGAAATATCTACACCGCGATCTGTATAAACATGGAAATATCTACATCGCTATCTGAATAAACATGGAAATATCTACAACGCTATTTGTGTAAACGTGGAAATATGTACACCATGATCTGTATAAACATGGAAATATCTACACCGCTTTCTGTATAAATATGGAAATATGTACACCGCTATCTGTATAAACATGGAAATACCTACACCGCTTTCTGTATAAACATGGAAATATCTACACCACTATCTCTATAAACATGGAAATATCTGCACCACTATGTGTGTAAACATGGATATATCTCCACTGCTATCTGTATAAACATGGAAATACCTAAAGTGCTATCTGTATAAACATGGAAATATATACACCGCTATCTGTTTAAACATGGAAATTTCTACACTGCCATCTGTATAAAGATGGAAATATCTATACCGCAAGCTGCATAAAGATAGAAATATCTACACCGCTATCTGTATAAACATGGAAATACCAACACAGCTATCTTTATAAACATGGAAATACCTACACCACTATCGGTATAAACATGGATATATCTACAAAACTATCTCTATAAACATGGAAATACCTACACCGCCATCTCTGTAGACATGGAAATATCTACACCGCTATCTGCATAAACATGGTAATGTCTACACCGCTATCTGTATAAACATGGAAATATCTATACCGCTATCTGTATAAATATGGAAATATCTACACCGCTATCTGTATAAACATGGAAATGTCTAAACCGCTATCAGTATAAAGATGGAAATATCTACACCTCTATCTCTATGAACATGGAAATATCTACACCGCTATCTCTATAAACATGGAAATATCTACACCACCATCTGTATAAACATGGAAATAACTATACTGCCATCTGTATAAACATGGAAATAACTAATCCGCTATCTGTATAAATATGGGAACATCTACACTACTATCCCTATAAACATGGAATTAACAACAACGCTATCCAAATAAATATGGAAATATCTACACCGCTATCTGCTTCAACATGGAAATATCTACACCACTATCACTATAAAATTGGAAATAACTACACCGCCATCTCTATAAACATGGAAATACATACACCGCCATCTCTATAAACATGGAAACATCTATACCACCATGTCTATAAACTTGGAAATATCTACACCGCCATCGGCACAACCACGGAAATATCTACCCCGCCGACTGCATAAACATGGAAAAATCCTCACCGACATCTGTATAAACATGGAAATATCTGCAACGCTATCTGTGTAAACATGGAAATATCTACATGGCTATCTGTGTAAACATGGAAATATCTACATCACTATCTGCATAAACATGGAAATATCTACACAGCCATCTGTATAAACATGGAAATATCTACACCGCTATCTCTATAAACACGGAAATATCTACACCGCTGTCTGTATAATCATGGAAATACCTACACCGCTATCTGTATAAACATGGGTATATCTACAACGCTATCGGTGTAAACATGGAAATACCTAAAATGCTATCTGTGTAAACATGGAAATATCTACGCAGCTATCTGTGTAAACTGGGAAATATCTACACCACTATCTGTGTAAAGATGGAAATACCTACACCGCAATCTGTGAAAAGATGAAAATATCTACACCGCTGTGTCTGTAAACACGGAAATATCAACACCACCATCTGCATAAACATGGAAATATCTACACTGCCATCTGTATAAACATGGAAATATCTACACAGCCATCTCTATAACATGGAAATATCTACACAGCCATCTGTATTAACATGGAAATATCTACACTGCCATCTGTATAAACATGGAAATATCTACACAACCTTCTGTATAAATATGAAAATATCTGCATAGGCATCTGTATAAACATGGAAATATCTGCACCGCTATCTATATAAACATGGAAATAACTACACCGCTGTCTCTATAAACATGGAAATATGTACACCGCTATGTGTATAAACATGGATATATCTCCACTGCTGTCTGTATAAACATGGAAATATCTACACCGCTATCTGTATAAACATGGAAATATCTACACAGCTATCTCTATAAACATGGAAATACCTAAACCGCCATCTGTATAAACATGGAAATACCTACAATGCTATCTGTATAAACATGGAAATATCTACACCGTGATCTGTATAAACATGGAAATATCTACACCGCTATCTGTATAAACATGGAAATACCAACACCGCTATCTGCAGAAACATGGAAATATATACACCGCCATCTCTATAAACATGGAGATATCTTCGCCGCCATTCACATAAACAAGGAATTATCTACACCGCCATCTATATAATCATGGAAATCTCTACACCGCCATCTGTACAAACATGCAAATGTCTACTATGCCATCTGTAGCGAGAAATATCTACACCGCGATCTGTATAAACATGGAAATATGTACATCGCTATCTGAATAAACATGGAAATATCTACAAAGCTATTTGTGGAAACGTGGAAATATGTACACCATGATCTGTATAAACATGGAAATATCTACACCGCTTTCTGTATAAATATGGAAATATGTACACCGCTATCTGTATAAACATGGAAATACCTACACCGCTTTCTGTATAAACATGGAAATATCTACACCACTATCTCTATAAACATGGTAATATCTGCACCGCTATGTGTGTAAACATGGATATATCTCCATTGCTATCTGTATAAACATGGAAACATCTACACCGCTATCTGTAAAAACATGGAAATACATACACCGCTATCTGTTTAAACATGGAAATTTCTACACTGCCATCTGTATAAAGATGGAAATATCTACACCTCTATCTCTATAAACATGGAAATATCTACACCGCTATCTCTATAAACATGGAAATATCTACACAGTCATCTGTATAAACATGGAAATATCTACACCACCATCTGTATAAACATGGAAATATCTATACTGCCATCTGTATAAACATGGAAATAACTAAACCACTATCTGTATAAATATGGAGACATCTACACCACTATCCCTATAAACATGGAATTATCAACAACGCTATCCAAATAAACATGGAAATATCTACACCGCTATCTGCTTCAACATGGAAATATCTACAACACTATCACTATAAACTTGGAAATAACTACACCGCCATCTCTATAAACATGGAAATACCTACACCGCAATCTGTGAAAAGATGGAAATATCTACACCGCTGTCTCTGTAAACACGGAATTATGAACACCACCATCTGCATAAACATGGAAATATCTACTCTGCCATCTGTATAAACATGGAAATATCTACACAGCCATCTCTATAAACATGGAAATATCTACACAGCCATCTGTATTAACATGGAAATATCTACACCGGTATCTGTATAAACATGGAAATACCTACACCGCTATCTGTATAAACATGAAAATATCAACACCGCTATCTGTATAAACATGGAAATATCTACACCGCTATCCATATAAACAGGGAAATATGTACACCGCTATCACTATAAACATGGAAATACCTACACCGCTATCACTATAAACATGGAAATATCTACACTGCTATATGTATAAATATGGACATATCTACACCGCTATCTCAATAAACATGGAAATATCTACACCGCCATCTGTATAAACATGGAAGTATCTACACTGCTATCTCTATAAACATGGAAATATGTACAATGCCATCTGTAAAAACATGGAAATACCTATACAGTCATCTGTATAAACATGGAAATATCTACACAACCATCTGTAAAAACATGGAAATATCTACAATGCCATCTGTATACACATGGAAATACCTACACGGCAATCTGTGTATAGATGGAAACATCAACACCGCCAACTGTACAAACATGGAAATATCTACACCACTATCTCTATAAACATGGAAATATCTACACTGCGGTGTGTATAAACATGGAAATATCTACACCGGTATCTGTATAAACATGGAAATATCTACACCACGATCTGTATAAACATGGAAATATTTACACCGCTATCTGTATAAACATGGAAATATCTGCACCGCTATCTCTATATACATGGAAATATCTACAAAGCCATTTGTATAAACATGGAAATAACAACACAGTCATGTGTAGGAACATGGAAATATCTGCACTGCCATCTGTATAAGCATGGAAATATTTACACAGCCCTCTGTATAAATATGGAAATATCTGCATAGGCATCTGTATAAACATGGAAATATCTACACCGCTGTCTATATAAACATGGAAATACCTACACCGCAGTCTCTATAAACATGGAAGTATGTACACCGCTATGTGTATAAACATAGATATATGTCCACTGCTGTCTGTATAAACATGGAAATATCTACACCGCTATCTGTGTAAACATGGAAATATCAACACAGCTATCTCTATAAACATGGAAATACCTAAACCGCCATCTGTATAAACATGGAAATACCTACAAAGTCATCTGTATAAACATGGAAATATCTACACAGCCATCTGTATAAACATGGAAATATCTACACAGCCATCTGTATATACATGGAAATATCTACAACGCTATCTGTATAAACATGGAAATAACACCGCTATTTGCATAAACAAGGAAATATCTACACCGCCGTCTAAACATGGAAATATATACACAGACATCTGTTTATACATGGAAATATCTACACCGCTATCTGTATAAACATGCTAATAACTACACCGCTATCTGTATAAAAGTGCAAATATTTGCACCGCTATCCCTATAAACATGGTAATATCAACACCACGATCTGTATAAACATGGAAATATCTACACCATGATCTGTATAAACATGGAAATATCTACACCGCTATCTCTATAAACATGGAAATATCTACATAGCTATCTGTATAAACATGGAAATATCTACATCACTATCTGCGTAAACATGGAAATATCTCCACCGCTATCTCTATAAATATGGATATATCTACACCGCTATCTGTATAAACATGGAAATATCTACACCGCTATCTGTATAATCATGGAAATAACTACACCGCTATCTGTATAAACATGGGTATATCTACAACGCTATCTGTGTAAACATGGAAATATCTACAATGCTATCTGTGTAAACATGGAAATATCTACACAGCTATCTGTGTAAACTGGGAAATATCTACACCACTATCTGTGTATAGATGGAAATACCTACACCGCAATCTGTGAAAAGATGAAAATATCTACACCGCTGTGTCTGTAAACACGGAAATATCAACACCACCAACTGCATAAACATGAAAATATCTACACAGCCATCTGTATAAACATGGAAATATCTACACAGCCATCTCTATATCATGGAAATATCCACAGCCATCAGTATTAACATGGAAATATCTACACTGCCATCTGTATAAACATGGAAATATCTACACAACCTTCTGTATAAATATGAAAATATCTGCATAGGCATCTGTATAAACATGGAAATATCTGCACCGCTATCTATATAAACATGGAAATAACTACACCGCTGTCTCTATAAACATGGAAATATGTACACCGCTATGTGTATAAACATGGATATATCTCCACTGCTGTCTGTATAAACATGGAAATATCTACACCGCTATCTGTATAAACATGGAAATATCTACACAGCTATCTCTATAAACATGGAAATACCTAAACCGCCATCTGTATAAACATGGAAATACCTACAAAGTCATCTGTATAAACATGGAAATATCGACACAGCCATCTGTATAAACACGGAAATATCTACACAGCCATCTGTACATACATGGAAATATCTACACCGCTATCTGTATAAACATGGAAATAACTACACCGCTATTTGCATAAACAAGGAAATATCTCCACTGCCATCTGTTTAAACATGGAAACATATACACAGACATCTGTTTATACACGGAAATATCTACACCGCTATCTGTACAAACATGCTAATAACTACACCGCTATCTGTATAAATGTGGAAATATTTGCACCGCTATCCCTATAAACATGGTAATATCAACACCACGATCTGTATAAACATGGAAATATCTACACCATGATCTGTATAAACATGGAAATATCTACACCGTGATCTGTATAAACATGGAGATATCTACACCGTGATCTGTATAAACGTGGAAATATCTACACCGCCATCTCTACAAACCTGGAAATATCTACACCGTGATCAGTATAAACATGGAAATATCTACACCGCGATCTGTATAAACATGGAAATACCAACACCGCTATCTGCAGAAACATGGAAATATATACACCGTCATCTATATAAACATGGAGATATCTTCCCCGCCATTTACATAAACAAGGAAATATCTACACCGCCATCTATATAATCATGGAAATCTCTACACCGCCATCTGTATAAACATGCAAATGTCTACACTGCCATCTGTAGAGAGAAATATCTACACCGTGATCTGTATAAACATGGAAATATCTACATCGCTATCTGAATAAACATGGAAATATCTACAACGCTATTTGTGTAAACGTGGAAATATGTACACCATGATCTGTATAAACATGGAAATATCTACACCGCTTTCTGTATAAATATGGAAATATGTACACCGCTATCTGTATAAACATGGAAATACCTACACCGCTTTCTGTATAAACATGGAAATATCTACACCACTATCTCTATAAACATGGAAATATCTGCACCGCTATGTGTGTAAACATGGATATATCTCCACTGCTATCTGTATAAACATGGAAACATCTACACCGCTATCTGTAAAAACATGGAAATACATACACCGCTATCTGTTTAAACATGGAAATTTCTACACTGCCATCTGTATAAAGATGGAAATATCTATAACGCAAGCTGCATAAAGATAGAAATATCTACACCGCTATCGGAATAAACATGGAAATACCAACACAGCTATCTGTATAAACATGGAAATACCTACACCACTATCGGTATAAACATGGATATATCTACAACACTATCTCTATAAACATGGAAATACCTACACCGCCATCTCTGTAGACATGGAAATATCTACACCGCTATGTGTGTAAACATGAATATATCTCCACTGCTATCTGTATAAACATTGAAATATCTACACCGCTATCTGTATAAACATGGAAATACATACACCGCTATCTGTTTAAACAAGGAAATTTCTTCACTGCCATCTGTGTAAAGATGGAAATATCTACACCGCAAGCTGCATAAAGATAGAAATATCTACACCGCTATCTGTATAAACATGGAAATATCTACACAGCTATCTCTATAAACATGGAAATACCTAAACCGCCATCTGTATAAACATGGAAATACCTACAAAGTCATCTGTATAAACATGGAAATATCTACACAGCCATCTGTATAAACATGGAAATATCTACACAGCCATCTGTATATACATGGAAATATCTACACCGCTATCTGTGTAAACATGGAAATAACTACACCGCTATTTGCATAAACAAGGAAATATCTACACCGCCATCTGTTTAAACATGGAAACATATACACAGACATCTGTTTATACACGGAAATATCTACACCGCTATCTGTATAAACATGCTAATAACTACACCGCTATCTGTATAAATGTGGAAATATTTGCACCGCTATCCCTATAAACATGGTAATATCAACACCACGATCTGTATAAACATGGAAATATCTACACCATGATCTGTATAAACATGGAAATATCTACACCGTGATCTGTATAAACATAGAGATATCTACACCGTGATCTGTATAAACATGGAAATATCTACACCGCCATCTCTATAAACATGGAAATATCTACACCGTGATCAGTATAAACATGGAAATATCTACACCGCTATCTGTATAAACATGGAAATACCAACACCGCTATCTGCAGAAACATGCAAATATATACACCGCCATCTCTATAAACATGGAGATATCTTCGCCGCCATTCACATAAACAAGGAAATATCTACACCGCCATCTATATAATCATGGAAATCTCTACACCGCCATCTGTACAAACATGCAAATGTCTACACTGCCATCTGTAGAGAGAAATATCTACACCGAGATCTGTATAAACATGGAAATATCTACATCGCTATCTGAATAAACATGGAAATACCTACAACGCTATTTGTGTAAATGTGGAAATATGTACACCATGATCTGTATAAACATGGAAATATCTACACCGCTTTCTGTATAAATATGGAAATATGTACACCGCTATCTGTATAAACATGGAAATACCTACACCGCTTTCTGTATAAACATGGAAATATCTACACCACTATCTCTATAAACATGGAAATATCTGCACCGCTATGTGTGTAAACATGGATATATCTCTACTGCTATCTGTATAAACATGGAAATATCTAAACCGCTATCTGTATTAACATGGAAATATATACACCGCTATCTGTTTAAACATGGAAATTTCTACACTGCCATCTGTATAAAGATGGAAATATCTATACCGCAAGCTGCATAAAGATAGAAATATCTACACCGCTATCTGTATAAACATGGAAATACCAACACAGCTATCTGTATAAACATGGAAATACCTACACCACTATCGGTATAAACATGGATATATCTACAAAACTATCTCTATAAACATGGAAATACCTACACCGCCATCTCTGTAGACATGGAAATATCTACACCGCTATCTGCATAAACATGGTAATATCTACACCGCTATCTGTATAAACATGGAAATATCTATACCGCTATCTGTATAAATATGGAAATATCTACACCGCTATCTGTATAAACATGGAAATGTCTACACCGCTATCTGTATAAAGATGGAAATATCTACACCTCTATCTCTATAAACATGGAAATATCTACACCGCTATCTCTATAAACATGGAAATATCTACACAGTCATCTGTATAAACATGGAAATATCTACACCACCATCTGTATAAACATGGAAATAACTATACTGCCATCTGTATAAACATGGAAATAACTAAACCGCTATCTGTATAAATATGGAAACATCTACACCACTATCCCTATAAACATGGAATTATCAACAACGCTATCCAAATAAATATGGAAATTTCTACACCGCTATCTGCTTCAACATGGAAATATCTACACCACTATCACTATAAAATTGGAAATAACTACACCGCCATCTCTATAATCATGGAAATACACACACCGCCATCTCTATAAACATGGAAACATCTATACCACCATGTCTATAAACTTGGAAATATCTACACCGCCATCGGCACAACCATGGAAATATCTACCCCGCCGACTGCATAAACATGGAAAAATCCTCACCGACATCTGTATAAACATGGAAATATCTGCAACGCTATCTGTGTAAACATGGAAATATCTGCACTGCTATATGAGGAAACATGGAAATATCTACATCACTATCTGTATAAACATGGAAATATCTACACCGTTATCTCTATAAACATGGAATTATCTACACCGCTATCTCTATAAACATGGAAATACCTACACCGCTACCTGTATAAACATGGAAGTATCCACACCGCTATCTGTATAATGATGGAAATATCAACAATGCCATCTGTATAAACATGAAAATATCTACACAGTCATCTGTGTAAACATGGAAATATCTATACCACCATCTCTATAAACATGGAAATATCAAGACTGCCATCTCTATACACATGGAAATATCTACACAGCCATCTGTATAAACATGGAAATATCTACACCGCTATCTCTATAAACATGGAAATATCTACATGGCTATCTGTGTAAACATGGAAATATCTACATCACTATCTGCATAAACATGGAAATATCTCCACCGCTATCTCTATAAATATGGATATATCTACACCGCTATCTGTATAAACATGGAAATATCTACACTGCTATCTGTATAATCATGGAAATACCTACACCGCTATCTGTATAAACATGGGTATATCTACAACGCTATCGGTGTAAACATGGAAATATCTAAAATGCTATCTGTGTAAACATGGAAATATCTACGCAGCTATCTGTGTAAACTGGGAAATATCTACACCACTATCTGTGTAAAGATGGAAATACCTACACCGCAATCTGTGAAAAGATGAAAATATCTACACCGCTGTGTCTGTAAACACGCAAATATCAACACCACCATCTGCATAAACATGGAAATATCTACACTGCCATCTGTATAAACATGGAAATATCTACACAGCCATCTCTATAACATGGAAATATCTACACAGCCATCTGTATTAACATGGAAATATCTACACTGCCATCTGTATAAACATGCTAATAACTACACCGCTATCTGTATAAATGTGGAAATATTTGCACCGCTATCCCTATAAACATGGTAATATCAACACCACGATCTGTATAAACATGGAAATATCTACACCATGATCTGTATAAACATGGAAATATCTACACCGTGATCTGTATAAACATGGAGATATCTACACCGTGATCTGTATAAACGTGGAAATATCTACACCGCCATCTCTACAAACCTGGAAATATCTACACCGTGATCAGTATAAACATGGAAATATCTACACCGCGATCTGTATAAACATGGAAATACCAACACCGCTATCTGCAGAAACATGGAAATATATACACCGTCATCTATATAAACATGGAGATATCTTCCCCGCCATTTACATAAACAAGGAAATATCTACACCGCCATCTATATAATCATGGAAATCTCTACACCGCCATCTGTATAAACATGCAAATGTCTACACTGCCATCTGTAGAGAGAAATATCTACACCGTGATCTGTATAAACATGGAAATATCTACATCGCTATCTGAATAAACATGGAAATATCTACAACGCTATTTGTGTAAACGTGGAAATATGTACACCATGATCTGTATAAACATGGAAATATCTACACCGCTTTCTGTATAAATATGGAAATATGTACACCGCTATCTGTATAAACATGGAAATACCTACACCGCTTTCTGTATAAACATGGAAATATCTACACCACTATCTCTATAAACATGGAAATATCTGCACCGCTATGTGTGTAAACATGGATATATCTCCACTGCTATCTGTATAAACATGGAAACATCTACACCGCTATCTGTAAAAACATGGAAATACATACACCGCTATCTGTTTAAACATGGAAATTTCTACACTGCCATCTGTATAAAGATGGAAATATCTATAACGCAAGCTGCATAAAGATAGAAATATCTACACCGCTATCGGAATAAACATGGAAATACCAACACAGCTATCTGTATAAACATGGAAATACCTACACCACTATCGGTATAAACATGGATATATCTACAACACTATCTCTATAAACATGGAAATACCTACACCGCCATCTCTGTAGACATGGAAATATCTACACCGCTATGTGTGTAAACATGAATATATCTCCACTGCTATCTGTATAAACATTGAAATATCTACACCGCTATCTGTATAAACATGGAAATACATACACCGCTATCTGTTTAAACAAGGAAATTTCTTCACTGCCATCTGTGTAAAGATGGAAATATCTATACCGCAAGCTGCATAAAGATAGAAATATCTACACCGCTATCTGTATAAACATGGAAATACCAACACAGCTATCTGTATAAACATGGAAATATCTACACCACTATCGGTATAAACATGGATATATCTACAACACTATCTCTATAAACATGGAAATACCTACACCGCCATCTCTGTAGACATGGAAATATCTACACCGCTATCTGCATAAACATGGTAATGTCTACACCGCTATCTGTATAAACATGGAAATATCTATACCGCTATCTGTATAAATATGGAAATACCTACACCGCTATCTGTATAAATATGGAAATATCTACACCGCTATCTGTATAAACATGGAAATGTCTACACCGCTATCTGTATAAAGATGGAAATATCTACACCTCTATCTCTATAAACATGGAAATATCTACACCGCTATCTCTATAAACATGGAAATATCTACACAGTCATCTGTATAAACATGGAAATATCTACACCACCATCTGTATAAACATGGAAATAACTACACTGCCATCTGTATAAACATGGAAATAACTAAACCGCTATCTGTATAAATATGGAAACATCTACACCACTATCCCTATAAACATGGAATTATCAACAACGCTATCCAAATAAATATGGAAATATCTACACCGCTATGTGCTTCAACATGGAAATATCTACACCACTATCACTATAAAATTGGAAATAACTACACCGCCATCTCTATAATCATGGAAATACACACACCGCCATCTCTATAAACATGGAAACATCTATACCACCATGTCTATAAACTTGGAAATATCTACATCGCCATCGGCACAACCATGGAAATATCTACCCCGCCGACTGCATAAACATGGAAAAATCCTCACCGACATCTGTATAAACATGGAAATATCTGCAACGCTATCTGTGTAAACATGGAAATATCTGCACTGCTATATGTGGAAACATGGAAATATCTACATCACTATCTGTATAAACATGGAAATATCTACACCGTTATCTCTATAAACATGGAATTATCTACACCGCTATCTCTATAAACATGGAAATACCTACACCGCTACCTGTATAAACATGGAAGTATCCACACCGCTATCTGTATAATGATGGAAATATCAACAATGCCATCTGTATAAACATGAAAATATCTACACAGTCATCTGTGTAAACATGGAAATATCTATACCACCATCTCTATAAACATGGAAATATCAAGACTGCCATCTCTATACACATGGAAATATCTACACAGCCATCTGTATAAACATGGAAATATCTACACCGCTATCTCTATAAACATGGAAATATCTACATGGCTATCTGTGTAAACATGGAAATATCTACATCACTATCTGCATAAACATGGAAATATCTCCACCGCTATCTCTATAAATATGGATATATCTACACCGCTATCTGTATAAACATGGAAATATCTACACCGCTATCTGTATAATCATGGAAATACCTACACCGCTATCTGCATAAACATGGGTATATCTACAACGCTATCGGTGTAAACATGGAAATATCTAAAATGCTATCTGTGTAAACATGGAAATATCAACGCAGCTATCTGTGTAAACTGGGAAATATCTACACCACTATCTGTGTAAAGATGGAAATACCTACACCGCAATCTGTGAAAAGATGAAAATATCTACACCGCTGTGTCTGTAAACACGCAAATATCAACACCACCATCTGCATAAACATGGAAATATCTACACTGCCATCTGTATAAACATGGAAATATCTACACAGCCATCTCTATAACATGGAAATATCTACACAGCCATCTGTATTAACATGGAAATACCTACACTGCCATCTGTATAAACATGGAAATATCTACACAGCCTTCTGTATAAATATGGAAATATATGCATAGGCATCTGTATAAACATGGAAATATCTGCACCGCTATCTATATAAACATGGAAATAACTACACCGCTGTCTCTATAAACATGGAAATATGTACACCGCTATGCGTATAAACATGGATATATCTCCACTGCTGTCTGTATAAACATGGAAATATCTACACCGCTATCTGTATAAACATGGAAATATCTACACAGCCATCTGTATAAACATGGAAATATCTACACAGCCATCTGTATATACATGGAAATATCTACACCGCTATCTGTGTAAACATGGAAATAACTACACCGCTATTTGCATAAACAAGGAAATATCTACACCGCCATCTGTTTAAACATGGAAATATATACACAGACATCTGTTTATACACGGAAATATCTACACCACTATCTGTATAAACATGCTAATAACTACACCGCTATCTGTGTAAATGTGGAAATATTTGCACCGCTATCCCTATAAACATGGTAATATCAACACCACGATCTGTATAAACATGGAAATATCTACACCATGATCTGTATAAACATGGAAATATCTACACCGTGATCTGTATAAACATAGAGATATCTACACCGTGATCTGTATAAACATGGAAATATCTACACCGCCATCTCTATAAACATGGAAATATCTACACCGTGATCAGTATAAACATGGAAATATCTACACCGCTATCTGTATAAACATGGAAATACCAACACCGCTATCTGCAGAAACATGGAAATATATACACCGCCATCTCTATAAACATGGAGATATCTTCGCCGCCATTCACATAAACAAGGAAATATCTACACCGCCATCTATATAATCATGGAAATCTCTACACCGCCATCTGTACAAACATGCAAATGTCTACACTGCCATCTGTAGATAGAAATATCTACACCGCGATCTGTATAAACATGGAAATATCTACATCGCTATCTGAATAAACATGGAAATATCTACGCTATTTGTGTAAACGTGGAAATATGTACACCATGATCTGTATAAACATGGAAATATCTACACCGCTTTCTCTATAAATATGGAAATATGTACACCGCTATCTGTATAAACATGGAAATACCTACACCGCTTTCTGTATAAACATGGAAATATCTACACCACTATCTCTATAAACATGGAAATATCTGCACCGCTATGTGTGTAAACATGGATATATCTCCACTGCTATCTGTATAAACATGGAAATATCTAAACCGCTATCTGTATAAACATGGAAATATATACACCGCTATCTGTTTAAACATGGAAATTTCTACACTGCCATCTGTATAAAGATGGAAATATCTATACCGCAAGCTGCATAAAGATAGAAATATCTACACCGCTATCTGTATAAACATGGAAATACCAACACAGCTATCTGTATAAACATGGAAATACCTACACCACTATCGGTATAAACATGGATATATCTACAAAACTATCTCTATAAACATGGAAATACCTACACCGCCATCTCTGTAGACATGGAAATATCTACACCGCTATCTGCATAAACATGGTAATATCTACACCGCTATCTGTATAAACATGGAAATATCTATACCGCTATCTGTATAAATATGGAAATATCTACACCGCTATCTGTATAAACATGGAAATGTCTACACCGCTATCTGTATAAAGATGGAAATATCTACACCTCTATCTCTATAAACATGGAAATATCTACACCGCTATCTCTATAAACATGGAAATATCTACACAGTCATCTGTATAAACATGGAAATATCTACACCACCATTTGTATAAACATGGAAATAACTATACTGCCATCTGTATAAACATGGAAATAACTAAACCGCTATCTGTATAAATATGGAAACATCTACACTACTATCCCTATAAACATGGAATTATCAACAACGCTATCCAAATAAATATGGAAATATCTACACCGCTATCTGCTTCAACATGGAAATATCTACACCACTATCACTATAAAATTGGAAATAACTACACCGCCATCTCTATAAACATGGAAATACATACACCGCCATCTCTATAAACATGGAAACATCTATACCACCATGTCTATAAACTTGGAAATATCTACACCGCCATCGGCACAACCATGGAAATATCTACCCCGCCGACTGCATAAACATGGAAAAATCCTCACCGACATCTGTATAAACATGGAAATATCTGCAACGCTATCTGTGTAAACATGGAAATATCTGCACTGCTATATGTGGAAACATGGAAATATCTACATCACTATCTGTATAAACATGGAAATATCTACACCGTTATCTCTATAAACATGGAATTATCTACACCGCTATCTCTATAAACATGGAAATACCTACACCGCTACCTGTATAAACATGGAAGTATCCACACCGCTATCTGTATAATGATGGAAATATCAACAATGCCATCTGTATAAACATGAAAATATCTACACAGTCATCTGTGTAAACATGGAAATATCTATACCACCATCTCTATAAACATGGAAATATCAAGACTGCCATCTCTATACACATGGAAATATCTACACAGCCATCTGTATAAACATGGAAATATCTACACCGCTATCTCTATAAACATGGAAATATCTACATGGCTATCTGTGTAAACATGGAAATATCTACATCACTATCTGCATAAACATGGAAATATCTCCACCGCTATCTCTATAAATATGGATATATCTACACCGCTATCTGTATAAACATGGAAATATCTACACTGCTATCTGTATAATCATGGAAATACCTACACCGCTATCTGTATAAACATGGGTATATCTACAACGCTATCGGTGTAAACATGGAAATATCTAAAATGCTATCTGTGTAAACATGGAAATATCTACGCAGCTATCTGTGTAAACTGGGAAATATCTACACCACTATCTGTGTAAAGATGGAAATACCTACACCGCAATCTGTGAAAAGATGAAAATATCTACACCGCTGTGTCTGTAAACACGCAAATATCAACACCACCATCTGCATAAACATGGAAATATCTACACTGCCATCTGTATAAACATGGAAATATCTACACTGCCATCTGTATAAACATGCTAATAACTACACTGCTATCTGTATAAATGTGGAAATATTTGCACCGCTATCCCTATAAACATGGTAATATCAACACCACGATCTGTATAAACATGGAAATATCTACACCATGATCTGTATAAACATGGAAATATCTACACCGTGATCTGTATAAACATGGAGATATCTACACCGTGATCTGTATAAACGTGGAAATATCTACACCGCCATCTCTACAAACCTGGAAATATCTACACCGTGATCAGTATAAACATGGAAATATCTACACCGCGATCTGTATAAACATGGAAATACCAACACCGCTATCTGCAGAAACATGGAAATATATACACCGTCATCTATATAAACATGGAGATATCTTCCCCGCCATGTACATAAACAAGGAAATATCTACACCGCCATCTATATAATCATGGAAATCTCTACACCGCCATCTGTATAAACATGCAAATGTCTACACTGCCATCTGTAGAGAGAAATATCTACACCGTGATCTGTATAAACATGGAAATATCTACATCGCTATCTGAATAAACATGGAAATATCTACAACGCTATTTGTGTAAACGTGGAAATATGTACACCATGATCTGTATAAACATGGAAATATCTACACCGCTTTCTGTATAAATATGGAAATATGTACACCGCTATCTGTATAAACATGGAAATACCTACACCGCTTTCTGTATAAACATGGAAATATCTACACCACTATCTCTATAAACATGGAAATATCTGCACCGCTATGTGTGTAAACATGGATATATCTCCACTGCTATCTGTATAAACATGGAAACATCTACACCGCTATCTGTAAAAACATGGAAATACATACACCGCTATCTGTTTAAACATGGAAATTTCTACACTGCCATCTGTATAAAGATGGAAATATCTATAACGCAAGCTGCATAAAGATAGAAATATCTACACCGCTATCTGTATAAACATGGAAATACCAACACAGCTATCTGTATAAACATGGAAATACCTACACCACTATCGGTATAAACATGGATATATCTACAACACTATCTCTATAAACATGGAAATACCTACACCGCCATCTCTGTAGACATGGAAATATCTACACCGCTATGTGTGTAAACATGAATATATCTCCACTGCTATCTGTATAAACATTGAAATATCTACACCGCTATCTGTATAAACATGGAAATACATACACCGCTATCTGTTTAAACAAGGAAATTTCTTCACTGCCATCTGTGTAAAGATGGAAATATCTATACCGCAAGCTGCATAAAGATAGAAATATCTACACCGCTATCTGTATAAACATGGAAATACCAACACAGCTATCTGTATAAACATGGAAATATCTACACCACTATCTGTATAAACATGGATATATCTACAACACTATCTCTATAAACATGGAAATACCTACACCGCCATCTCTGTAGACATGGAAATATCTACACCGCTATCTGCATAAACATGGTAATGTCTACACTGCTATCTGTACAAACATGGAAATATCTATACCGCTATCTGTATAAATATGGAAATATCTACACCGCTATCTGTATAAACATGGAAATGTCTACACCGCTATCTGTATAAAGATGGAAATATCTACACCTCTATCTCTATGAACATGGAAATATCTACACCGCTATCTCTATAAACATGGAAATACCTACACCGCTATCTGTATAAACATGGAAATATCTACACCGCTATCTCTATAAAGATGGAAATATCTACAATGCCATCTGTATCAACATGCAAATATCTACACAGTCATCTGTGTAAACATGGAAATATCTATACCACCATCTCTATAAACATGGAAATATCAAGACTGCCATCTCTATACACATGGAAATATCTACACAGCCATCTGTATAAACATGGAAATATCTACACCGCTATCTCTATAAACATGGAAATATCTACATGGCTATCTGTGTAAACATGGAAATATCTACATCACTATCTGCATAAACATGGAAATATCTCCACCGCTATCTCTATAAATATGGATATATCTACACCGCTATCTGTATATACATGGAAATATCTACACCGCTATCTGTATAATCATGGAAATACCTACACCGCTATCTGTATAAACATGGGTATATCTACAACGCTATCGGTGTAAACATGGAAATATCTAAAATGCTATCTGTGTAAACATGGAAATATCAACGCAGCTATCTGTGTAAACTGGGAAATATCTACACCACTATCTGTGTAAAGATGGAAATACCTTCACCGCAATCTGTGAAAAGATGAAAATATCTACACCGCTGTGTCTGTAAACACGCAAATATCAACACCACCATCTGCATAAACATGGAAATATCTACACTGCCATCTGTATAAACATGGAAATATCTACACAGCCATCTCTATAACATGGAAATATCTACACAGCCCTCTGTATTAACATGGAAATATCTACACTGCCATCTGTATAAACATGGAAATATCTACACAGCCTTCTGTATAAATATGGAAATATCTGCATAGGCATCTGTATAAACATGGAAATATCTGCACCGCTATCTATATAAACATGGAAATAACTACACCGCTGTCTCTATAAACATGGAAATATGTACACCGCTATGTGTATAAACATGGATATATCTCCACTGCTGTCTGTATAAACGTGGAAATATCTACACCGCTATCTGTATAAACATGGAAATATCTACACAGCTATCTCTATAAACATGGAAATACCTAAACCGCCATCTGTATAAACATGGAAATACCTACAAAGTCATCTGTATAAACATGGAAATATCTACACAGCCATCTGTATAAACATGGAAATATCTACACAGCCATCTGTATATACATGGAAATATCTACACCGCTATCTGTGTAAACATGGAAATAACTACACCGCTATTTGCATAAACAAGGAAATATCTACACCGCCATCTGTTTAAACATGGAAACATATACACAGACATCTGTTTATACACGGAAATATCTACACCGCTATCTGTATAAACATGCTAATAACTACACCGCTATCTTTATAAATGTGGAAATATTTGCACCGCTATCCCTATAAACATGGTAATATCAACACCACGATCTGTATAAACATGGAAATATCTACACCATGATCTGTATAAACATGGAAATATCTACACCGTGATCTGTATAAACATAGAGATATCTACACCGTGATCTGTATAAACATGGAAATATCTACACCGCCATCTCTATAAACATGGAAATATCTACACCGTGATCAGTATAAACATGGAAATATCTACACCGCTATCTGTATAAACATGGAAATACCAACACCGCTATCTGCAGAAACATGGAAATATATACACCGCCATCTCTATAAACATGGAGATATCTTCGCCGCCATTCACATAAACAAGGAAATATCTACACCGCCATCTATATAATCATGGAAATCTCTACACCGCCATCTGTACAAACATGCAAATGTCTACACTGCCATCTGTAGAGAGAAATATCTACACCGAGATCTGTATAAACATGGAAATATCTACATCGCTATCTGAATAAACATGGAAATACCTACAACGCTATTTGTGTAAATGTGGAAATATGTACACCATGGTCTGTATAAACATGGAAATATCTACACCGCTTTCTGTATAAATATGGAAATATGTACACCGCTATCTGTATAAACATGGAAATACCTACACCGCTTTCTGTATAAACATGGAAATATCTACACCACTATCTCTATAAACATGGAAATATCTGCACCGCTATGTGTGTAAACATGGATATATCTCCACTGCTATCTGTATAAACATGGAAATATCTACACCGCTATCTGTATTAACATGGAAATATATACACCGCTATCTGTTTAAACATGGAAATTTCTACACTGCCATCTGTATAAAGATGGAAATATCTATACCGCAAGCTGCATAAAGATAGAAATATCTACACCGCTATCTGTATAAACATGGAAATACCAACACAGCTATCTGTATAAACATGGAAATACCTACACCACTATCGGTATAAACATGGATATATCTACAACACTATCTCTATAAACATGGAAATACCTACACTGCCATCTCTGTAGACATGGAAATATCTACACCGCTATCTGCATAAACATGGTAATGTCTACACCGCTATCTGTATAAACATGGAAATATCTATACCCCTATCTGTATAAATATGGAAATATCTACACCGCTATCTGTATAAACATGGAAATGTCTACACCGCTATCTGTATAACGATGGAAATATCTACACCTCTATCTCTATAAACATGGAAATATCTACACCGCTATCTCTATAAACATGGAAATATCTACACCGCCATCTTTAAACACATGGAAATATCTACACACTCATCTGTATAAACATGGAAATATCTACACACTCATCTGTATAAACATGGAAATATCTACACTGCCAGGAGCTCAAGAGCAGCCTGGGCAATACAGCAAGGCCTCATCTCTACAAAGAAATAAGAAATATTAGCTGGCCATTGTGGTGTGCACCTGTAGTCCCAGCTTCTTGGGAGGCTGAGGTGGGAGGATCCACGGAGCCCAGGAGTTTAAGGCTGCAGTGAGCTTGGATAACGACTGCACTCCAGCCTGGATGACAGAACAAGAACCTGTTTCAAAAAAGAAAAAAGAAAAAAAAACCTAAAAACTAAAAACTGGATGTAGTTTGCTAGTAACTAAACAGCAAATTAATTGTAACTTGCTTACATATCAACGATGTCTTTCTTCTTTGATCATAAACCTGCTCACTAAGAAGCTGCTGAAGTCCATGGTAGTGACAGGTACATGTCTGCATCCTTGTCCTGACCTGCATCTTCTTTGATTGTCCCCATCTGTGTCTCCGACTGGCACTGCCGATCCGTCTTGCTACCTGATCAATGTTGTACTGAACCGGACTGCTAACTGATCAATGTTGTCGAGCTCACTGCACAAAGCTGTTCTTACAAGGTAGATTTCTGCCTGGAATTGCCATACTTACACTGTTTGTATTCCTTACTCCTGACCCATCCAACGCAGCACAAGTTCTATTTATTGCCATAGAAACATAGGTCATTTGGAAACACCTCCTTCATTTCTATGGAATGTTCAAACATTTCTGACATTTTGGACTCTGTTCTAGCCTCTTGTTAAATATATCCAGAAAAGAGACAAAGCTTTATGGGGGGGCTATATGCACACATATGCTATAGAATAAGCTATCTAAATGCTTAAAAGTACTTTCCATCTGTCACCGCACCTTAATAGGTACACAGAAATTAAGTATGTGTATATCTGTCTGTATAGATACGTATAAATATATATCCCCAAAACAAAAACTCATTCTCTTACTTATACATAGGTAGAATATAGGTGAATATACATATACATTTATAGGTAGAACAAAAAAACCCTCAGCCTCTTTAGGGCCATGTGTTTTCTCTGAGTAATTGTCACAATTAATTAAAATACATGTGTATGCCTTTTTAGATAAATTTCATCAGACCAGTTTCTGTCTGGTTGGAAAATAATAACTGCCTATTTGCTAAGTGCCCCTGCCCCCATACTATGTTCCAGTGAACTAAAGACCTCTGGCAATCATAGATTTACAACTCAGCAAGATTAAACAATTTATTGTTATTTATGACATCCAAGCTGGATCTTCTGTATTATATTCCACATTAGCATCTATCACCTTACATTTGGGAGATCCTGTCCAAAAAATGATTATGCCTCCTAACCAAACATTCAGCAGGGCTGCAGGAACAGGCCCCCTGAACAAACATCCTGCCAAAGTACTTTAAAGCACCGTGAGCTGCCACAGCTGTGCATTTTCAGATGACTCAGCAGATTAGCGTGGAGTCTCTAGCCTCTGCTTGGTCTGTTCCTTTCAGTGATCTCTCACATGGCCCAGTCCATTCGGTTTGAAAATCCTCATGACATGAGCAGATTATGATCTGGCTTCAGTAGAGGGCCATGGGGTGGGCATGGAGGGGAGAGGGTTTGCTCTTAACACAGCCTGAGCCTCAGAAAGGTTTCAGATGGAAAAGCATGGCACTGACTCAGCTCATGCTTAACAGGAAATAATGCACAGACCACACCAAAAAAGCCCTTTATGTTGTGTGAAAGTCTATGCCGGAGCAGCTGCTGCCACCTCATGTACTGTGATAGAGTGTGCATGTGTGTGTTTGTGTGTGCGTGAGTGTGAGTATGCACACAAATGTGTGCTGGGAGGGGGAGGAGATCACACCTTCCACAGTCGCCACCTCAGCCTTAGCTAGCAGCGTGGAGAATTGCCAAAAGTCAACAGGAAGCTGCACCAAAACAACTGTGATCACCACATCAGCAGGCGCTTTCTGGTTAGTAAAGCTACTGGGACTGAAAAACACACACGATCTCGTCCTTCTTTTATTTTAATCAGAGCAAAATATTTTTATAATAATTGTGTTCTATGAATAAATAATTCATAATGCTGTAACCCATTATCACATTCAATCCTCCCAACAACCCTAGAAGATATGCAGACAAGTATTATTACTTTCCCTATTTTTATAAATGAGGAAATAAACCCCAGGAGGCTAGGCGACTTCCCCACGGTCATAGAAGTTGCAAACAGTAGTATCATGATTCAAATCCAAAGCTTCTCCTTTTGTCTTTATCATTTTATTTTTGAAGGTAATGCATATGCATGTATGATCTTTTAAATCCAGAGATGTATATGGAATAGATAGGAAAAGGGACTCTCCTTCCCCATTATACACCCCCTCCACCCAATCTATATACACTGTTGACTAGAGTATGTCCTTTCAATCCTATTTTCTATGCCTACATTATATACAGAAAAGCAGGATTACGTTACACACAATATTCCAGTCATTGCTGTTTTTCACCAACAAGCTATCATTCACATCTTTTTCGTACTACATATAAATTTATATCCTTTATTTTAGTGGTGTATATTGTGCAGTTGTGTCATAAATTATGTACCTGTTCTCTGTTGAACATATAGATTTTTTCTGAGTTTTTCCTTAGCAAAATGCTGCAGTGAGTACCCTTGTACACAGATGTTTGTACATTTGTTCTAGAAAAATCTACAGTAAAGATTCTTAGATTAAGAGATTCCCAGGTTATTAGAAAACTACTCTATTAATTTAGATATATACTTCCAAATTGCCTGACCAAAAAGTTATGTCAATTTAACTTCTATGAACAGTATACAAACATGACAATTTTCCATCACCTACACCAACTCTGGGTAATTTCATCTTTTTTACAAGTTGATGGATTGTTTTAATTTATATTTCTCTGGTTATTAATAAGGTTGGCCACCTGTTCATGTCTTATTATTGATGATATTTGTATTGAATTGTTTGAATTTTCTTGATTTCAAAAAACGTTTTACATGTCATAGATATTAAATATTTGTTGTAAAACTCTCCTTCCAGTATTGTGTATGTGTTTGGTCAAGTAGAATAAACTCTCGTCCTCTGATTTCAGATTCCTTTCTCTTTCCATTAGAAATCCCTAAATGTAAAACTACATATTGATAGCTAAAAACCAGGATGTTTACTAGAGAAAAAGAATACAGAGGCAATAATTAAATATTATATTTATACAAAATACCTACTAGTACAAACTTAAAAAGAGAAAGTAAAAGTCAAATGCTTCTACGACTTCAGACTAAGAAAAAGAACTTTTGAGGTTGAATGTTCCTGAAATTTTTCTTTTCATACAACTACGGACATGACTTCAAAAGTGGATGTGACTAAAAAATGTAAGATATGAAAGATATTTGAAGACTCAGAGAAGGTGGATTTTCATTTTAACAAGTCACATATATATTCTAGATATCCTCTTATTCGTAACTAAGAGAGTCAAATCAGATGAAAGAATCTAAAAATTTCCCTTTGACTGTGTTAAGTAGAAGTAGTAGAGGCATATTGGCCAAATCTTGAGTGTTTGCAAATTGACTCTTAAGGCTATAGGCTGGCACAGGTCATTGAAGCCCTAGCTTTTTATCTTTAATTTTAAAATCCCCAAACAATTTATACTAATTTTTCTTGTCCATTATTTCCAAATCATCTTGTTTAAAGGTTATTACATTGCTTGCTCATGTTACTGTTGTCTAACAGAAGGGTATCCGGGGCCTTAAAACTGAGAGGGTTAGGATTAATGATTCCAATACCTATGCTTGGACATCTCCAAAAGTGGGTTCCAACTTCTTGTCCTCAAGTCTGTATAGAAACTAGCAAACTTCCAGAGTTCACAAAAGGCTCCAAGAGAACAGATGTTTTATAGAAAATTCTTAGAGCAAGTTTCACGCATAATGTTGCTGATGCGTGTCTGCCTTTTCAATAAACATCACTATGCTTTATCACAAGATTTAATAAAGCAGCTTAGTTAAAAATGCCATCTGGGTCTCTGGACACATTAAACAAAGCTTAAAATAACCACCCCAGCAACTGGGAGGACCCAGCTGTTCTCATAATCTGTCCCACTCCTTTTACTTCCCCATAAAAAGAGGGAATGAAGACCACAGACTAAAAGCATCCAGAAGGAACTGACACAAACAGGGAGATAGATGGAGCCAAGGGCTCCTGTAAGTTTGCTATTGCTCACATAATAGATTTGCTAATTCCACAACCTGCGGATGGTGATTAAGAACGGGAAGCAGAAAGAGGGAAGAGAGAATCATAGAAGGGCTCATTCAAGTTTTCTAATGTATCACAAACCTGTCCTCCCTAATGTCTGGATCATAGCAGCCCATTCCATTCACCTATTCTCTAGTGAACTCCAATAGAAAATACAAAGCCATCACCACCCAGTTCTTTCTCCCTTCTAGAGATGAGATATTAGCCACCCAATCCCAGATTCTCAGATCCATTCCAGGAAAGAAGCCCTAGGTATTGAAGCACAGCTTTCCCTCCCTCCCTTCTTTCTTCCACCCCAAGATTTGTTCCCCAGATAGTTCTCGTAAATGCAAAACCAAGTATATTCTCATTCTTTAGAGCAACCAGCTTTTCATGGCCAACTGGAATCAAACACAACCTGCACAAACATCTATCTGGAGGACACTCCCAAGGCTCCTACTGAGCCAGCCTTCTGCATACCACTGCATTTCAGCTTCCTAGGTCACAAGACACTGAGACATTCTTGAATTCTGCAAGGTGCACTGTGTGTTAATATCTTGGCTGCTCATCATGTGGCCAATAAAGGGCATGACTAGTCAACAAATAAATTTTCTCTTGGCTAAAACTTGCAACAAAACTGTAAGCTGTTTACCAAGGGGCCCACTACAGGTTATATTCAATATATACAGTCAAATCCTAACTATCTGAGATATATTCAGTTGACCATACACCTTTATATTTCAGTAAAAGGTCTTTACATTTCCCAGTGCTATCGATGTTACAAAGTGCTTTCATATGCAGTGCTTCATCTGATTTCCAGGATAATTAAATGATCCTGTCATACCTGATTTTTAGATGAGGAAACAAGTGGTTTCTGGGTATTTCAAGAGGCTAACGCATCTGCCCTCCAACTTGTATGTGAAAACCAAAAACAAAATTCCAAGGCCCTTCAACCATCTGAATGGACTTTGACTCTTTTGGTCAATATATGGCAGAGCTAGGAAAAGAAGGTGAGTCTTCCAGCTGCTGATACAGGGTTTTTTCTGCCATACTCCATTACCTCCAAGGCTAAAGTCAAAAGAGGGTGTGGTTATCACATGAAAAAATCTGGTTTGGATTTCCCAAATGTGTATGTAGTATTTGGGGATTTACCTTAATTTAACCTACAGTTCTTTTGGGTTGTAACAGTCTGACTCCATTTTTGAAAACAAAACAAAATCGATTTTAAATGCTGAATTATAGATCTTTGCTGTCCAGTATGGTAGCTACTAACCACTTATGGTTATTTGCATTTCTATTTTAATTAATTAAAATTCAGTAAAATGCAAAATTCAGTTCTTCAGTTGCTCTAGCCACATTTCAAGTGTTACAGTAGTCACATATGGCTAGTGGCTGGGACAATGCAGATTATAGAACAGTTCCATCATCAAAGAAACTTCTATTGAACAGTGCTATTATATAATGTCATCTCCAGAGAAAGAAGACTTTAGAAAAAGTCAGAAACGGCCGGGTGCAGTGGCTCACACGTGTAATCCCAGCACTTTGGGAGGCCAAGGCAGGCAGATCCCTTGAGGTCAGGAGTTCAAGACCAGCCTGGCCAACATGGTGAAACCCCGTCTCTAGTAAAAATACAAAAAATTAGCTAGGCGTGGTGGTGCATGCCTGTAACCACAGCTACTCAGGAGGCTGAGCTGGGAGAATCACTGGAACCCAGGAGGCAGAAGTTGTAGTGAGCCAAGATTGTGCCACTGCACTCTAGCCTGGGTGACAGAGCAAGACTCCATCTGAAAAAAAAAAAAGAAAAAGAAAAAGTCAGAAACATCTTGAGGCAGGCATAGTGCTGTCATCTGTCCAATATTGAAGATGATTTAAGAATAAGAAAGAAGAAGAGAACAAAGAAGAGAAAAAGAAGTTGCCTTAGGTGTACCTACCCAGAAAAGGACAAGGGCATTCCTGTAGTCATTGTGTTGTATTTTAGCTCTTAAACTTTTTAAGAGATTAGAATAATTTGACACATAGAAGATCTAAACCACTGAAGAGGCTCTGAAGCAGATAAAAGTAGAAAGAAAATAAAAAACTAATTAGTTACAAACTAAGCTTAACCACAAGTCGTTTAAACGATACTATTTACTCTTCACATGATTGGTTTTTCTTTTGCTTTATAGTATGACATAGTTTATATCTTTAAAGGGGAATTAAAATATTTCTGGGAATTTTTAAAAGTAAGTTCACACAGCCACATAAAAACTACAGAAACAGATAAAACCTATCTTCTCATTTATTCCCTAATCCATTCAAATTAAATATAAAAATCCAAGCAGCCACAGTGATATTCAAAAAAGCAAAAGTGAGACAAAACAAAATTCATTTGTCACCTGTGGAGGTAGTTAGCTCACCTAATCTTCACTCCAAACACCAGTAATTTTTAAAAGACAGAAATAAACATATGTTCTGCCTTCCCGGAAGGAACTATGTTTCAGGGTAGCCAAATAACCCAGTTGTGAAGAAAATGGTCTGCTTATAGAAAAATGCCAGCTAAAACATGTAGATAGAATTAGAGAATTAGAAATTCACCATTTTGAAACCCCTAATGAAATAATCAACTCAAGCAAGGATCATTAATAAATGCTAAAACAATCAAATAACTATTGATACAGAATATAACTGAATATACACATGGTACAAAGTTCACGTCACAGACTACTGGCTTGACCCAAGGGTAATATAGCAGAGGAGATAGGCAGTGATCACCCTAACCTTGCGATCATCTCACCATCACTAATGATGGGATGTGAATACACATTATTGCCTATGAAATAGTCTTTAAAAAAGAAGTTGAACCTGAATCTAACTAAACCTTGCAATGGGCTGAACGTGTATGTCTTCCCCAAATTAATATGTTGACATCCTAACCCCAAAGGTGCTGGTATTAAAAGGTGGGGCCTTTAGGGGGTCATTAGATCATAAGGACAGAGGCTTCATGATTGGAATTAGTGCCCTTATAAAAGAGGCCCCAGAGAGCTAGCTAGTCTCTCCCACTATGTGAGGGCCCAGCAAGAAGGCCAATCTATGAACCAGAAAGTTGGTCCTAACCAGATATCAAAACCACATGCTCCTTGATTTTAAACTTGCTAGCCTCTAGGACTGTGAGAAATAAATTTCTGTTCTTTATAAGTCATCCAGTTTTTGGTATTTTGTTATAGCAGGCCTAAAAGCCTTTAGAACTAACTTCCAGTTAACCAGGAAAAAACAGAGTGAAAAGTTAAATGACACCATAAAAAGCAACCAGAAAATTCCAGAAGGGGAAATATTCTACAGGACAACTGACTAGTTTTTCAACAAGTCAATTTCACTAAATAAATACATAAACAAAGAGTATGTGTATTTTCCAGGTTAAAACAGTCTTGAGCTAAATAATCAAATGCAATGTGTGTCCCTTGATTAGAAGAAACTAATTTGAACAAACCAGCCACAAAAGATATTTCAGGGAGACCAAGCTGGAAGGATCACTTGAGGCCAGGAGTTTGAGACCAGCCTGGGCAACGTAGTAAGACCTCCATCTCTACAAAAACAATAAATTAGCTGGGCATGGTGGTGTGCACCTCTAGTCCTAGCTACTCAGGAAGCTGAGGCAGGAAGATCACTTGAGCCCAGGAGTTTGAGGCTGCAATGAGCTATGATTGTTTCACTGCACTTCAGGCTGTGTGAAAGAGCAAGACTTTGTCTCAAAAAATAAAAGGACATTTCATAATAATTGAGGAAATCTGAATGTGGACTGGGTAATAAATGATATAAAAAAGCCATTTTTTATTTTGTTTGAAAAGATGATTTTGTAACTATACAGGAAAATGTTCTTATTTTTTTAGAAATCTGTACTAAAGAATTTAGGGGTAAAATATCATTTTCTTTAATATACTTTCAAACACAAGCAAAAAATAGTCACGACACAAATATAGCAAAATGTTTACAATCTATGTTCTATGCTTGCCTGTGAGTGCCATTAATCTCATCTCTCTGCTTTTCTGAAAGTTTGAAAATTTCAAAGTTTTATAATAAATTTTTTTACATCCCATAATTTTATAATAATTTTTTTAAAGTTTGAAGCAAATCAACAACTATAGCTTCAAAAATATCCTGACCCACAATAAACATTGAACAGGGTATATTTCTCCCATTTCCTAAAAAAGTTGGCCCAGGAAGGAGTATGAGAGCTGCCATAGCTCTCCCAAGGCTCATAATTCTCCATCACTCCATGGGAAATCCCAAAATAAATTTTTTAAAAAGTTGTTTAAATTTATAATGTTTTTGATTCTATAATAATTTTATAATAAAATAATTGTAAAATGTTTTTGATTTTATAATTTATAAAAATTTTTATACATGTTTATGTTTGAAATGTCTATTTCAAACTTTATGAGATATTAAAATATAAGTAATATAGTTCATCATTTTAGAAATGCCATGCTTTTCTTCTCCAGCAATTACATAATCAAAGAGTAACTGTAGTTTTTCCTAGAACATTGCTTTGTAGGCTGGGCATGGTGGTTCATGACACTTTAGGAGGCCAAGGCAGGCAGATCTCTTGAGATCAGGAGTTTGAGACTAGACTGGGCAACACAGAGAAACCCTATGAGTAGTAAAACCACAAAAATCAGCTGTGCGTAGTGGCGTGCACCTATAGCCCCAGCTACTCAGGAGGCTGAGGTGGGAAGATCACCTGAATCTGGGGAGGTCAAGGCTACAGTGAGCCAAGACTGTACCATTGCACTCCAGCCTGGGCAACAAAGTGAGACCCTGTGTCAAAAAAAAAATGAAATTTAATTGAAAAAAAGAAAATTGCTTTGTAAAATTAATTTTTCAATCAAAACCAAGATTTTTCAGATATAGAGAATGCAGCCCACTGGTCAGATTTGTCAGTTCAAAGAGAAAAAATTCTAGTTTCCTATTTTTCTAGCCTGCTTATGATTATCCAATAGGATATCAAAAAAGACCAAAGCCTTTGGGATCCATGTTCAGTATTCCTGAGTCTAACTCAGGATGCCAAATCAGGAGACAAGCACATTCTCATCAATTTTCAATCATTCGAGACCAATTTTGCTTATAATTATCCAGTTCTTTTAGACCACCTTTCTCCTGAAGCCAGCCTTATGGCTATTCACTTCACTTTAGCGTAAGCCCCCAAGAAGGTGAACAAAATGAGGAAACGATTGGTTAAAGTTGGCGTTTGAAATTCTGAAACACGTCCACCATTCCCTTCACCCATGCCCGCCCCTCTTAGAAGTAGTACTTTCAGATTATTTAAGAGTCGATGCTTCTATGTGGATTTTGTCAGCTGTCCTTTATAACAGCTAGTGCGTTTAATTTGACTCTATTTTAAGCATATATTGACCTATGCTAATTATCTGTTAAAATAAATTCCACTCTTAGAGTTAATAAAGTGTGTTTGTCATGGAAGACCCATTGAAGTAAGAAGCTGAGGAGCCCTTATGGTAAAGTGGGACAAGAAATAATAAGACATAATAATTTTCCCATGCAAATCAACAACCGTAGCTTCAAAAATATCTTGACCCACAACAAGTATTGGACAGGCCATGTTTCTCTCACTCCCTAAAAAATTGGCTCGGGAAGGAGTATGAGAGCTCCCATAGCTCTCCCAAGGCTCATTATTCTCCATCACTCCACAGGAACAGCCTGTCAGAGAAGAGTGAAAGACCATTTGTCAACCTCTCTTCAACTCCCTGATTCTAGCCAAACTTCATCAATCTCAAGTGAGGAGCCAGAGAGAAATCAAACCCCATATATCCAGCATCATTGTCTACTGGAGTCAAAAATCACAATTCCACTACCCACCCCAACACCATTGGCCCTGTTTCTCCCAATTGCTTTTTATTGTGTTTTTAAAAAAATCCTCTTTCCCCATCCCTGCAACACCGAGAAGGAGGAATTATAGTAGATAAATATGAAGCATGGAGATCCTTTAAAAATGTTTTTAATAATAAATGAGAAAATGAAAAGGAGAGGGTTGGGAAGGAAGGAGGGAATTCAAATGCCAGGGAATTGTGCAGTTTCGCTTTTAAAGATGTTAACACTCATTTATACATCTGCAAGACACTCCCCTTAAAGAAAAGTTCTATGAGTGTGGGTCTGGTTGCATGAATAAGGATAAAATTACTTTTTTAGATGATGTTTCCCACATATCATTCAGAGACCCCTGAAGTTAGGTATCCCTCTTGTAGATGTCCTTGAGATGCTGCTGGACCTGGGAAAGAGGAAACTGGGATACGGGTCTATGCCAAAAGGTGCTTCTAGTTATAGGACAGAGAGGAAAGGGGCAGAGGGAGAAAAACCCGAAGTCTGAGAATCTGGATTGCAGAAGACTACCGAGGTCGTGGGAGAAGGGAGAGAAAACAAGGATGAAAAGCGAAAGGGGAAGAGGCATGAAATGTTGTCAAATGTCAAAAGGCATTTGGAGAGAAGTTGGGAATTGCATTAAGAAAACCACTGCAAATCTCGTTTCAGACCATTTAGAGATATGCCCCCTGGGAACTGCGAGCTCAGGCTGTTTAGCATCAAACAAATGGATCCACTCCATCCCTACCCTAATTAAATAAATCATTCAGTAATTCCACTGGGTTAAAGAACCAAAATATTAAAAACCTTCAGGACCTACTCTTGCCAAATATGTCAGGGATCGTGTGTGTGTGTGTGTGTGTGTGTGTGTGTGTGTGTGTGTGTATTCTGAGACACCACTACTGTTAAATAGGCAGAGCTAAGACTTAGGGGACTGGCAGATTATTGCAAAAAGGGCACGGGGCAGAGGGACTATGTTGTGAGCCTGGGAAAGAAGTTTGTGTGGGGACTGTGGGCAGTGAACGCGTTGGGAACAATATGGAAAACTGGGAGCTGCCTTGGAATCTACAGGGCCGGGTAAGAGAATGTCCGAAAGAAAAATGAGCAGGTGCGGGATGTGTGCAGATTCGGAGAAGAGTCCAGGGCGCCCGGAGTGGCTCCAGGAACGACGGACACCCCTCAAGGCTTTTGGGGGCGGTGGGTACTAATAGAACCCAGTGTCCGGGGTGCGCCGGGGAGGCTGCGAGCGCGGCGGGAGTGGGGCGCTGGAGGGTGAGGACGCGGGAGTGAGGAAGCAAAGCCTGGGCTGGGCAGGGGCCTCCCAGCTGGGCCCGGAGGCAGCAGGGGGACAAGGGCTAGGAGAGGGCATGGCGGCAGCGCGGCGGGAAGCAAGGGGCATCCGGACACTCACCCCGTTGGCCGCAGCCATGTGCCCCACGATCTCGATGGCCGTCCTGCTAAAGTACCTGCCGTCGCTGCCCACCACCGTGGTGCAGCCCCGGCGGTCGCGCAGGTCGATGGACGATAGCACGCTCTGGATGAATTTGGGCAGGTAGTTGCGCTGGCCCTCGAAGAGGCCGGTAGGTCGCCGCAGACCCCCGCCGCCGGCCGGCCGCCGGTCCTCGTAGGGCGCGGTGGGCACTGTCAGCACCGGGATGGGGCTCCCCTCCGTGGCGCCTCCTGGCCGGTCCTGCTGAGGCTTCCGGGGCCGGAGGCAATCTGCAGCCTGCCGGGGGCCTCCGCCCACCTGGCCGCGCGCCGGGACTCCGCCTCGCGCCCAGGCCCCCTCTCCGGCAGGTCGGCACCCTGCGCCCTGCACCCGCCCGCCTGGGGACTGCCCGCCCCTCCTCTCCGTGCGGCTGCTCGCTGACTCCCTCGGCGGAGATTGCTTCTGCCTTCCTGTAAAGTTTTCTCCTGCCCACCTTCTCCGCTGCCAGACCGCCCGAGGTGTCCTCAGTTTCTCCCCAAGTTGGACTCACTTTCGGGGTGTCCCAAAAGCCTGATTCCAGGGCCTGCTAGCCCGACCCCGGTGACGCCTGCACCCGTGCCTGGCCCCAGCCTTCACGCGCGATCGCCGCCCTCCGGGGCACACCCTCCGCCAGAAAACAGCCGGCGGGCGGCGAGACTTTGGGCAGAGTCCGGGTTCCTCTCCGGCGCCAGGCCCCGTCTCCCTGTCTCCCTGGGAGTGCGCAGCCTACACGCACCAGTTTCTCTTTAGAACAAGCACGGGGAGGGATTTGGGAGGGGGCTGAAACCTTTTGCCATCAGCGAACAGCCTCAGCCAAAAATAACCCTGGAAAGGCGAGCTAAGAATGGTTATCTCCTGCCAGCGCTGAAATCGGAGGCTGGGCGCTGCATGTGGGGTGTGTGTGTGTGTGTGTGTGTGTGTGTGTACCCTCCCACCCCGACCATTTGTTGAAGGGAATCACCACTGTCAGACTTCAATCCAACAGGACCCACTCGAGCCATCCACACTTTCCCCAGCCTCCTCCAAAACAGCACACTTTCCGGTATGGACAATTCTTTTTTTTTTTTTTTTCACTTGTTTGTTTGTTGTGGTGGTTGCAACAGCAGCAACACAGACGACACATATTTCCCTATTCTTCTCGCCCTTCTCACCCTCCCTACCCAGCTCCTGCCTTAGAAACAGGCTTCGCCTACACTGTATCTGTCCACACTGCCTGAACTCTTCCCTGAATTAATCGTTTTCAATAGGAGGGGGCTAAATCCCTTATTAGTGCCCTACCAGGAGTGAATGAATAAAGCCAAGTTAAAGGGGAACTGGGTACCACATACTGTGCTAGGTTCCTTTGCATGTATCCTTTCATTCTGCTGGAGCTAAAGATGTTCTGCCTCCTCTCCATAAAATGCACCCAAACTCCAAAACCAGGAAATTCTCCATAGAAAATAGGAGTGAAGAGAGACAAGACTAACAGGATAAACCGCAAAGCAGGAAGAAAGTTTTGTCTCCCATTTCGCTCAAGGAATTTTTGGACCCACCAAGGCTACTGTCCTGAAAGATCCTGCTGCTTCTCCTTCCCCAAATATTGTCCACTTCCTGAGAGTAAGGCTGACTTGCCGCAGGCTTATAAAGTGTTTGGTCACAGTAAGACAACTGTGAGTAATAACACACATTGTATACTGTTTTACAATTGATAAAAGGCTTTGCATCTGTTTTTTCTTTGGAGGCTGAAGAAAAGAATAATGGTATTCACGCAGTTCCCATTTTACAGATGAAAACAAGAGGACTTTTTCTGTGAAGTCAGGAAAGTGGTTACAATGGTACTTTCTGCCTGTCCGAATTATGTATTGCCCCTCCCCTTTCTATTAATAACATTGAAGTGTGATGGGACAACCACTGAAGCTGTCAGTTGAAACCTGCTGGGACTTTTTAGCCATTCTCTTCAACATAAAGAATGGGTGTTTTTGGAGGGGGTGAGAGGAATGGGGAAATGTTGTCAAAGAGTACAATGTTTTAGTTGAGACAGGAAGAATACATTTTGTTGAGATCTACAGCACAGCATGGTGACTGTAGTTTACAATGAAGTATTGTGTATTTCAAAATTGCTAAGACAATAAATTTCAAATGTTCTCACCACAAAAAAGATAGGTTTTGAGGTGATGAATCTATTAATTCTCTGGATTTAATTATTCCACAATGTATACATATATCATAACATCACATTATACCTCCGTAAATACATACAATTTTAATTTGTCAATTAACATTTTTTTAAAAGAATAGTGTGGCCAGTTGGGGAGGTAGTTTTTTTTTTTCTTCTAGTCTCTACTCAGTCTCCAAGATCCCATTCCCCATAAAATTCCTGTCACCCAGGTGGAGTGCAGTGGCACAATCATGGCTCACTGCACCCTCTCCCTCTTGGGCTCAAGCGATCCTCCCGCCTACAGGTACATGCCACCACGCCCAGCTAATTTTTGTAGCTTTTGTAGACATGGGGTTTCACCATGTTGCCTAGGCTGGTCTCGAACTCCTCAGCTCAATCAATCTGCCCACTTTAGCCTCCCACAGTGCTGGGATTACAGGTGGGAGCCACCAAGCCCAACCCATAAAGTTCCTAACTTTTTATCTCCCTGGGAGTGCACAGCCTACACACACCAGTTTCTCTTTAGAACATACTTAAGAGTCTTGGCTTAGCATCCAACAGACAGAACTTTAACACTTCTACGGATCTGTGCACCTGTCTATGGTGTGGGGTTTTTAAGATCTCTTTCTAATGACACTTTATTTTGCAAAGCAGGACAGTTTCATTCCCAGAAGAGCAGGTATGGTAAATCCTTTGTTCCAGTAATGAAGACAATGATCCAAACCCTAAGCCTCAGAGAAGCCCAGAAACCCTCCAGGCCTCCATCTCTCTGCTCCTAGCACCTGCCTCTCTCTTGACATCAACATCATTCTCCCCTCTCACAGCCCAGCTCCTTCCACAGACCCAGGGATTAGGCACCAGCACCTCAGACTAGATTTTAGAGAATTACCATTCAAGAGGCAATCCTCTTCCCTTGGTTCCAATTTCAAGGTTCTCAAAGACTGGAACAGGGCTAGTTTGAGGCAATGTGCCCCATCGCATAGCCAGAAAGAACCTTACAGTGAAAAGGAAGACAATTCTTCCAAAGTAAGGGGGTGCTGATCCCCAGAGGGAGGACAGATGGGCAAACAAACAGTAACCGGGCCACCACATGCTTCACACTCACTGATCAAGGACTTCTAAAACCACTTTTCTTTTCTCTGAATTTATACAGGATTTTGTATCACTCATAAAGGAATGTCTTATAGGCTGATAACACCTTTCTATTCATGCTTACACTTAACATTTAGGCTAGGATAATTTCCTAACCTCAGTGTCCTCACTATAAGATGGGAATTATTATAATCCCTACCTCATAAATTGTTGGGAGGATTAAAATACTTAGTAAAGTGCCTGACTAATAGAAAGGCATTCAATAAATGTTAGCTATTCATGGTGTCATCATCATTCTATTTACCATTATTACTAATCTCCTGTATTGCAAGAATTACAGTTTATATTTTTGTAGACCATCACTGTAGCTAAAGGGTCTTTGGGCCATAGGTGATATTCCATAAAGGTTGGTTAAATTGATCTGTGGTTTTTGACTATGGAAACTCAGAACTCCCTCAAAATGTACAAAACAGATTTACCTGCTAAATAAATCTCTTCAAAGCTGACCCCAGGTTTGATTGAATTAATTCCAATGAATTTGTCACAATGATGGAGAAAGGAAACTTAGAGGGCCCCACAGTTGTTTGCTGGTAAAATGAGAAGTTTGGATTAGATCAATGTTTCCCAAAATATTTTCCTCAGAATGTTAGTGCCCCTCGAATCCTGCACAAAGCAAGAGTTTCATGACCAAGTAGCTTTTAAAACTCCTGTACACTCTACTCACATTCTTCACAATGCACACTTTCATATTAAAAGTTCTGAGAGGTCCTCAACAGAAGACATCACTTAACTTTTTTTTTTTTTTTTAAGACAAATTCTCACTCTGTCACCCAGGCTGGAGTACAGTGGCCACCACTCCTGGCCTAAAAATTTTTTAACCTGGTGCTTCCCAATCTAAACTCACAGGGACCAGTTTTCTTAATGAAAGAGAATCAGACTAGCTTGTAACCATAGCTGGTGACACTCCCCTGCCCCATTCCTTGTATGTCCTCAGTGGACTAGGTCAGGAATAAATAAATTTTCCTGATTCTCAAGGGCTGGTCACTCCTTTGCACTGAGCTCAAAGCTTCTCTGTAGCATGGGTCACAATGAATGGTAGCCCTGATAGCCTAGAGGAGCCTTTCAGCCTTCTCTGAGCCTCTAAAGACTGAGGATCCTTGGCATGAAATGGAGCAACTGATATACCCTTGCTTCCCCTGGGGACTCTCTTGCTCTCAAAAAGGCATCAGCCATCATCTCCATCTAGAGAATATACTAGCTGACTCAGCTTGACCAGCCTGTACCAAAATGAGAATCTGGGTAAAATAAGCATTGAAACACTTCATTCCTTGTAGATTCACAAAACATATTAGCATATTAAAGACTATGAAGTTCTGCAGGAAAAAAAAACCTATTTAACTTTAATCCAACATTGCCAAGTTTTATTTGACCATGGAAGATTTTTCCAAAACACTTACAAACAGATCAAGGACATTAATCTTTCATGAAACACTAGATCCCCAAGGTCCTCTCCAGCTACATCATTCTGTGATTTTCTTTTTTATTTATGATGCATTAAAAGATTAATCTCTATCAGACTTCCATTTAGAAATTCACCAGAATGTGCAAAGGCAGCAGGTAAAATTGCTGAAGGGTATTATAAAAATACCCTCCAGTGATTTTTGAAACTTAAACTGAAATATTTATATAACTATATATTTCAGTTTGTATATTATATATATATGTGTATACACACATATATATGTGTGTATATATATTGGTGTATGTATATCTATATCTATGTATATATGGCATTATATCCATTTTACAGATGCAGAAACTGAGCTTTAGAGGGGGTGAGCAATTGGTCCAAAGCCACACAGCACACAGGTAGTCATTGATAAAGGTAAAAACAAGAGTTGAAGCCTGAGGTGTAAGGACACAGAGACAAGTACACAAATGTTTACAAGTTACACATATGACACGTGCCTTTAACATGAATTTCTTGAACATTCATTTAGAGGCCTTACAATGAAGACATCAGAGTGGCAGCAAGTTCTGTTGGAATCAGGGGAGCGTGTTCTTCTATAATCCCCTGGCTAACAGGAAAGCACACTGATTTGGCCCATGGTAGTTATACACTCCCATTGAGTCAGGGGCCACTTCTATGCACACAGGAGGTGCTAAAAATATGCTGTTGACTCATTGCCTCTAAGAGCAGAAGAAATGCCAAAAGTATAGGACAAGAGGCAGAAAAGCACACGGAAAAATGTCGTAGGGCAGTCCTCTGAGGAAGTGTTAGATCCCTTTGAAATCTGTCCAAACACTTTCTTGTGCTGGGGAAAGTCAATTACATATTTCAAGCAACCCCACATGTCATACGAGTATCTTGTACGTGTTTGTGTACTCGTGTCTGTGAACTTACATCTCAGACTTCAACTTCTCGCTCCCCACCCTTATCAATGACTGCCTGCATGGCCTTGGGCAAGTTGCTTTCCCTCTTCAAAGCTCAGTTTCTGCATCTATAAAATGGACATAATGCTACCTACCTCATGGGGTTAGTGATCACATTTAAGGAGCTAATATGTGGAAATTGCTTACACAGTACCTATCACATAATAAGGGTTTAATAAGTGTTTGATGTAATTGTTTTGATTATTACTACTATTACTAAAATAATAATTACTACAATAATAATGATTCTTATTCTCTATATTAGTATTATCTTTGAAAATGGGCATGGATTATGTCTATGTAACACTTTTGGCACAATATCTAGCATTATATCACACACAAATTAGAGAATTCATGTTATTAAGGATGAAAAAATATTTTTACTGACCCTTAAATTCTTCGTAAGTAACTGCAAAAGAAGACATTATCCCAACACATGAAATAAAAGAAAAAAAAAATTCAGTTCCTCTGGAGTTTGTTTTTGGAGGTAGCCACAGGATACCTAATTTTTTTTCTTTTCAGAGAGACCAAGGGGCTCACTAGGTTGACCAGGCTGGTCTTGAACTCCTGGTCTCAAGCCATCCTCCCACCTCAGCCTCCCAAAGTGCTGGGATTACATGCATGAGCCACCACATCCAGCCTACCTAAAATATTGAATGCTGTTAATAAATCTCCTGAGGCCAGCATAAGAAGATGATGGGCAAAACTAATGCAGGTATGTTTTTCTGGCTTTTTCATGTATTGGGCCCAACTTTGAAAAGCACTTACTATTAATGGCTAACTTGCAAAATTTGTGATTTATTAAAAGCAGATTTTAATAGTTTTACCTAAAAATAATAGGCCTCTGATCTGCCAAAGATGAAGATTTAATTTCTAGGTGTTCCCCACAATACCTAGAAACATCAGTGGAATCGAGTATTAAACACTTTAGAACTATTCTCATCAAAGTTCTTTAATATATAATACAGCAAAAGAAAAGTTTCTTTTCTAAAGGCTTCTCTATACTTTTTTTAATAGTTGAATTTCATTTCTGAAGGCTCCTAAAAAGAATAGAATTTAGATCTTTATTAAAGAGGAAATATATTTTCCATGTTTAATTTAAATGACATTCCATCAGTCATTTGCAATCTTAGCCTACACGGAATTTCTTTTTTTGGTAGTTTTTATGTTTGGGCTTTAGGAGGGGATTCCCAATAATCTCTATATAAATATTTCTAATCTCTATATAAATATTTTAACATTTCAATGTAAATTAGTTTTTTAAAGCTATTTTATCCATAAAAATAATAAATTTGCATGGCTGAGGGTGAAATAATGTGTTACCAGGACCCCTCAGTTTTGGGGGTTGTGAGTAGATCCCATCTTCATGTTCCTCCAGCCCAGCCCAAGCCTGGCTCAGGGCCTCCTCCCCCATTTGCCAGGAACCACCATCCCCAGGGATTCTATGTGCCCTGCCTGACCAGTGTTCTCCATCAGAGTTTACCAATCTTTTGTTCATTCCCTCAGAGCACAGCTAAGCAAGAGTACACTAATTTGAAAATTAACTCAAGCAAATAGAGGAACAATATCCCCAACACATTGCATTTTAACATAGGGTTTCCTGGACACACTGTTTCAACCCAAGAGTTGGGCTAATAGTAGGAGTTCCATCTGCTAAAATACGGCTGTCAGCTTCAGAGGGAAATTCATGAACGTCTTCGTAGTTTGTTTTTACGTTTCACTTGGCACTGTTTCTAAAATTTCCTCTGAAGCCAAAAAATAAGTTATTTCCCAGCACACTGGGCACTTTTCATTTATCATTGGATTGATTTTTGTAACTTGCAGTAGGAGCTGAAATCGACCAGGGGGTTCTTATCCAACAGACAGCAGCAAAACTCTTTGTGTATCTGCGTTCCTTTCAACAAGCGTGACTTCCTCAATGGCATCATTCGTGAGCGTAACACAGAGCTCAGCAATAACGTTTCTTCACTAACCCTACCAGGTATCCAACATAGGATGTTACTTCCTTTCACTGTTTTCCGACTCCTGGCAGATATTAATCATTGGGATTTGGGAACAAGGAAATAGAATTTCTGAGAATGCTTGGGAATTCCCAAATTCATATGATTTTCATAACACTTCACTTACAAGTTTTTGAAAAATAATAAATGACTATAATAACAAGCAAATAGTCGTTTTTTTCTGTAACAGGATTATATGAAAAGTTTTAGTAGTCTTCTGTTTTAAAGAGATATGATAACAAATGATGATTTATTATTATTAGGAGCCAACATATTGTAACAAGATTATAAAATCCAATAGCATTAATAGAGAAAACATTAAAAAGAAATGAATGTTATCACAAAATAAATGCTAAAGAAAAGTCCTTTACAGATTGAAAGGTAACACCACAAATACTTAATGCTTTAATCGTTGTTTACATGACATTGTTATACAAGGCATCAATCATCCCCTCCAATACCATTTAAATAACATAACATTCTGATCTCCTGGCAAGATGAATAGCACTAGAAAGAAGCAACTGTCAAAATTGCCGATTTAAGGGTATATTTTGTTTCTAAAACTTGGCATTTCTTAGAAAACCTCTCATAGGATTTGTAAAACATATACTATGCCTAGGAACACATTAATATTTATTTGCAGAAATGGTTCACTGTTAGCAGTGGACAAGGCCATGAACACACACTTGTAACACAGCAACAGATACAAGAAAGTCTGACTGAGGCTCCTTTACTGCTCCTGTCCTGTTCACCTTAACTTTCATCTCCACATGTCAGTGCTTCCTCATCTTGCTTGACTTGAAGTCAGTGCATTTCTTCAAGCCAGTAAGTTCTCTATACTGACTATTAAGCTGTAATTTTCACAGGAAAATTAGAATGTTCCTTCCCATTTTCCTAATTTCTCAACTGATTTTTCTCAGAATTCAGAATCCATAAATATTGAAATGCCAGGAGAGAATTTCCAAATGGAAATGCTGTTCCCTTCGTCCATTTTCAGAAGAAACCGTAGGATAGTGTTATCCTTCTCTTCTCCAATTTTTTTTTCCTGCAAACTTATGGTTATCACCTCTTTAAGTGAGTAGCTCACAATTTTGCCTCCCCTGCAAATGGTCCCAAAACAGTGAAGTGGGTCCTCTTTAGCTGTGTCTTTAGTACATAATCCTGCATTTCTGACCATATGCAGGGAGTGTGACCCAGGGAAGGGTCCCTGACTCAATGGGATTTCTCTTGCTGTCTGTAGAATTTGAACACCGGAACCCAGACGTACAGAGGCTGGGAGCCATCGTGGTGTGCTATATTGATGACGGCAGCAGTGGGTGGTGTGGGGGCAGTTAATTGACAGCTACCTGTTGCTGACATCCCAGGAACTGCCTGAACCTCCTCTTTCCCAGTCATAAGATATCTAAGATTCTGCAGTATTCTTCATTAAATCCTAGCATGGTTTAAGCTAGCCAGAATTAGGTTCTGTTGCTTTCAATCAACAGAACCTTAGCTAATACATTGTTATTTCCTGGTCTTTGTTCCTTTAATTTTCCAGGAAAAGAAGGGAAAATGGCTTACTGGTTTTAAAAAGAGACAAGGGACAACATACCATTTATGCAAAATTTAGAAGCACTCAAAGGAAACTCTGGAAAGTTCCTGAGACATATATATGTAGGATCAGCATAAAACTTGAACAGTGTATCTAGATCATGGTTGCCATGGTTGCCTTGAGACAATGAACATCTGTATCAAGATCATATTTTCTTGGTGGGACAGAGAGAAGCACAAGGCGGGACTCACATTTACAGTAATCCTTGTTTTCCAGGAACCATACAACCCAGTTTGTCCAGAGCTGTTCATCTTAAGTTTGTTATCCCACCATAATTATAAATAGAACCTCCTTTTTCTCTCAAGAATATCCCACTTTGGATGATAATTTCTGTGACTACCCATTAAGAATATTTAATAACTATAGAAAACTGCTTCTCTATATTTTTTGTATGTTTGAAACATTTTATAACAGAAATATCTTTAAAGTTATCACCTACACAGAATATAGCTGCCAAATGCTCCTACTCTGCTATTCTAACCATGAATCCCTCTGGGGCCCCTTCCTCCTACGGCGCTTGTAAGGATGAAATGAAATAAGCTCTATGAAGTGCCCAACAGTGACCAACACTGAATAAAATACAGCCACCATAGGAGGCCTTCCCTTATGTTCACCAAACTCCTGATAAGTTATTCGGTGATGTTTTAATCTTAATATTTTATGTAGATTATACATTCATCTGATTCAAAATGCAAAAGGTACAAAAGCGTATACAGTTAAAAGTTTCCCAACCCACTACCATTTATCTCCCTGGAGGCAACTGTTTCCAGATTTTTGAATATCCTTAAAGAATATCATATGTATGGAAAAGAAAGATTATATATTTATACGCATCTGTGTATGCATTTTCCTATGAGAGGCTCACAAAGTCTCCTTGAAGAGATATCATTATTACAAATACCCCTCAATTTACAATGGGGTTATATTCCAATAAACTTAGGAAAATATTGTAAGCTGAAAATGCATTTAATACCCTTAACCTACTAAACATCATAGCTTAGCTCGGCCTACCTTAAACACTCACATTAACCTACAGTTAGGCAAAATCATCTAACAGAAAGCCCATTTTATAATAAAGTGGGCTTTGAATATCTCATGGAATATAATGAATACTGTACTGAAAGTGGAAAACAGAATGGTTGTATGAGTACTCAAAGTACAGCTTCTGCTGAATGTGTATTGCTTTCAAACTATCTTAAAGTTGAAAAATCATAAGTCAAAATATTCTAAGTCAGGGATTGTTTGTACTTCTAATTTACATGATGAAATTGAGCCTTGAAAAGATTAAGTGACTCGCCCAAGGTCACACTGGCAGTTAAATAGTGAAACTTGGATCCAAATTGTTCAGTCACTACATGTATTGTCTTGAAATTTGAAAAAGAGGAAGAGGAATTAAACTACTAAATTGAAGGACTATTTTAGGCATAGAAGAAGCAGATGCCTTCATGTCCAAGTGATTGTGAAAAGCCCACTTGCCCCAAAATATGTCTCCTGGTCATATGAAATTCCACCATTTCAGATTTTTACCTGGGGATTTAGAGTAATCTGCTGTTTTCCTAGAGCTCCCCTAAAATAGAAATAGAAAATTTTGGAAGGCTAAATATATGCTAACATTGGAAAACTCATTTTCTCCCCTTCGTAAGGCAAGGTACTGAAGGAGGGGGCCCTACGGGCCGTGCAGGGACATCCTGGAGGCATGGGGAGAAGAAACTGAAAGGCAAGTTTGTATGGAACAAAGAATACCGATCTCAGGATTCTCCCTTGAACCTGCCCTAACTTTGTTCAAATAGACTCAGCCACTGACCTGCTGTCAAAAGACCACAGCCAATCTGACTTGTTTTCAATATAATGATGAATATTGATTTGGTCCCTTCATCCAACATTCTCAGCTGGATCTTTTTTGACCAAGGATATACATTACTAGGTGAGTACAGGCAGTTAATTCTTCCACACGGGACTTCGGAGTTTCTGAGTTAACCAGAATCACCCACCTTAACATCTGCCAGTTTATACCCCAAGTCCTGACCAGTGCCCCCTACCTGCTATGCCTCATGTTTTCAATAGAGCATAAAATCAGAAATGAAAGATGAAACATCATAGCCAATATCACAGAAATACAAAGGATCCTAAGAAACTGCTAGGTATAATTACACACTAACTAATTGGATCATCTAGAAGAAATGGATAAATTCCCAGACACATAAAACCTACCAAGATTGACTCATGAAGAAATTTAAAAATCTGAACAGACTAATAGCAAGCAAGGAGGTTGAATCCGTAAGAAAATGTCTCCTATCAATGAAAAACCCAAAACCAGATGGCTTCCCAGATTAATTCTACCAAATATTTTAAGAAGAACTAATACCAGTCCTTCTCAAACTCTTCCAAAAAGCTGAAGTGGAGGGAATACTTCCAAACTCATCTTACAGGGCCAGCATTACCCTGATTCCAAAGCCAGACAAGAACACTACAAGAAAGGAAAATGACAGGCCAATATCCTTGATCTACATAGATGCAAAAATCCTCAACAAAATCCTAGCAAACCAAATTCAATAGCACATTGAAAGAATCATTCACCATGATCATGTCATGGTTCAACATAAGCAAATCAATACATATAATATACCATATTAGAAAAATAAAGGATAGAAACTATATGGCCATCACAATAGATATAGAAAAAGTTTTTGACAAAATTCGAAACCCTTTCATGGTGAAAAAAAAAAACACCCAACAGATCACGTATTGAGGGACTGTATCCCAACAAAATAAAGGCCATATATGACAAACCCATAGCTAACACCATGATCAATGGTGAAAAGTTGAAACTTTTCCTCTACCATCAGGAACAAGACAAGGATGCCCACAGACACCACTTCTCAGGGTAATTAGGCAAAAGAAAGAAATAAAAGGCATCCTAATAGGAAAGGAAGAAGTGAAACTGTCTCTACTGACGGCATGATCTTGTTATATATAGAAAACCCTACAAACTTCACTAAAAAAAGGTTAGAACTCAACACAAAGAAGGGAACAGTAGACACTGGGGGACTCCAAAGGTGGGAGGGAAGGATGGTGGGAGCAAGGGTTGAAAAACTACCTATCGATTACTATGCTCACTGCTTGGGTGGTGGGATCATTAGAAGCCCAAACCTCAGCACCATGCAATATACCTGTTTAAGAAACCTGTACATCTACCCTCCTGACTCTAAAATGAAACATACAATATTTAAAAAACAAAAACAAATAAATAAAATTTGAAAACTGTTAGAACTGAACTGATAGGTGAAATCAGTAAAGTTGTAGGATACAAAATCAACAGATAGAGCCTTGAACACAGCAACATTCAGCTGTCTGACACGAAAGTCTCAGGGGCAAGAAAACCTCTATATGAACTCAGAAACAATGAGCTAAGTTGTGTTTATGTCTGAAAGGATGTTAAGAACTTCATTCATGTTACATCAGAGCCAACAGAAAGAACCAACAGGAAACCTGTACCCAACAAACAGAAATGACAAGATGAAGGGAAAGCAGAGGTAAGGGCTTACCTTAGAAAGGGCAAGTGATTAGCTCAATATGCAATACAATGTTTGCTCCTGAGCCAAAAATTTGTACAATAATTTGGACATTACTTGCACAACCAGAAAAATCAGCCACTCATTAGGAAAATGTGTTTCTGTAGAAGTCTTAGGACTCAGCTATCTATAATAACATGAAAAGACAATATTTTCATCCAAAATGAGTATTTTTGTTTGTCTTGGCTTGTTATTCTAACGTCAACAGCCTCTAAATAAACTGTTGAAGTACATGATATAACCACCTCTTTCTCCATCTTTCCCATTGCTCCCATCAATTTCACCATTAGCAAAGCTTTTTGCTGAAATCTGGCTTTTCAAAGGGAGAGTATCCAGAAACAGAAGATGCTGATCTGGGAGGCTCTTCCTAATAGAACTGCTGCTTCAGTTTAACTTGAAAAAGCCCACACCCAGTTCCTAATGACAAACATCTGAACACCGGGTCTTCCCCTGAGCAAGACAATGCTATGCCTCCTGCTCGCTCTGTTCTATAAGCAACCCACAGATTGCTCCCTGTGAAGAGGAGCCTGCAAGGGGAGCAGCATTCCACCAGACCCTGATTTAGCAAGATATTTCCATATCATTCCCCCAACCAGCTGGAAGTCCTCCACTGCTCTTGTGTAAAAATCTAACTCATCTCACTGAATTTCCTGATTTAAAAGTCTAATTCATTTCACCAAAAGTGTGACAGAAGGAAACCAAGTACACCATCTCTCTCTTACCAAACCAAAGCTATTGCATGTGCATTCTGGGGGGAAAACATGGTCCAAATATGTTATGGAGGGGGTGCCAGCCCAGTGTCATCCTCTTACTATTGCCATAGGATCTTGGCTGATGGCATCAGAGGAAAAACAAGTTTATCGATTACTTTCAACCATTAAGCTCACTCCTCCATGAAAAATATGTCACAAGTCCAATGTCTCTTATTAAAATAAGCACTGCAAAATATAAAGGAGTCACAGTTTTAAAATGGGACACACGTTCTCTAAGCGGTGAACCACGTTAGAGGTGCACTGTTTACAATGTATAAAGTCCCCTGGAGCCAGGGTTAGGAAGCGCATCTGTTCTTTGATGTTCTGGGATGAAGGAGAAAGGAAAATGTGCTGCCAGAAGTGAGTGGGAAGGAGCCCATGAGATAAAGGAAGTAAATCCATTTGCTGATTGCAATAATAATGGTAATACACGAAGCTATACATACATACATACATACATACATACATACATACATACATGCAAACTTTCACATTTTTTAAAAAAAAGAACTTAAGACTTCCACTCATGTAATCAGCCCTTATGAACTCTCCTGATTAGCTGCAAGGAAAATCTTCCTTTCTCCTCTTTCTTGCACCATCCTGGGCTCCCTTTTGACTTTTTTTTTTTTTTTTAACTTATAAACGAACAGCTCATATTCTGAAGTTTGTAGTCCCCTCCCGCCCCCTCTCTCTCTATACGGCTCATTTACATTGGCAGCTGTCGTGCTGCTGGGCATCCTCAAACCCACAAGTTTCCCTTTAATGTTTGAGGAGACAAACATGATCATGCACTAGGCATCACTGTGCCACTCAAAATGCTTTTTTGTTTTTTTTATTGCATCTGAGAGAAATCTCAAGGTTGCAAACCTGGAGTCAGAATTGTCTCCATGTGTCTCAGTGGGAAGAGTATCGTGTGAAGGAACAAGTTGATTCTACTAATCAAAAGGAATTTTTTTTGATATCAGGTCATCCTCCGAATGAATTTATATTACCGAGTGGAGGGTCACATGAAGAAAATGGTCAAACAGCACCACCTAGAGCAAGAGCTGAGAAGTGCAGCGGAGCCGGGCTGTGTCAGGAAAGAAAAGCAAGCTGGGGCCTGGCTCAGCGCTCTCCCCTCTGCTCCTGTCTGCATGGAAAGATTAGGATGACAGTGGCAGGAAGCCTGTGCACCTAGTATGCATCACTTGAAGGGAACACACAGATTCCAGTAAACAGTTGGAAGGAAATGTTAATACCAGGCTCTGCTAAACAATATCAAATGAGTCCTAGATGAGGCAAGCGACTTTCATCAAAGTTTCCTGATACCTGAAAAGACAGCCCAGGGGATCCTGCGCTACATGTGGTGTATGTAAATTAAGCGGGTTTTTTTCCCCTTTGTAATCAAGGCTCATACACAAACAAAATCACACTTTAGAAATGGCCTATTTCAACTTGTAACTAGCTTGCTTTCAGGGGCTCCAGGTCAAAATGAAATAGAGCACAAAGACGCTTTCTCCTTAGGGATCATACACAAATTCACTCTGTCCGTTTCTTTCCCACATGGAGCAACAAAGCCGTCAGACCTCTCCATCCACCCATCGGGTCCTTCCTGATTAAAGTGAGATAAATCACAGCCCTCTCTCTCCAGATGGCAGGCGACAAGAGGGGGATGCTTGCCTCAAGAAGTCCTCCCCATCCCTCTGCATTCATGCAAGCCCGAGCGGAGAGATGCAAGAAATTACGGATGCATTTTAATTCCCCAGACCCTGCAATTAAAAATGGAAATTTTTTGGCCACGCCTGTTGGCTCACGCCTGTAATCCCAGCACTTTCAGAGGCCGAGGTCGGCAGATCACCTGGGGTCAGGAGTTTGAGACCAGCCTGGCCAACATGGTGAAACCCTGTCTCTACTAAAAATACAAAAATTAGCTAGGAATGGTGGTGGGCGCCTGTAGTCCCAGCTACTCGGGAGGATGAGGCAGGAGAATCACTTGAACCCGGGAGGCAAAGTTTGCAGTGAGCCAAGATCGCACCACTGCACTCCACTCTGGGTGACAAAGCAAGACTTCATCTCAAAAAATGTTTTTAAAAAATGGAAGTGTTGTTCTTTCATTTGTAAATGTGTTTTGGTAAAAGAGGGGCAGTTTAAGCAACCCTTTCTATTGTCTACATTGTTAAAATTCATCCGACATGGACTCTTGACTCTGTTTTGCCTGGGCAGACCCAATTCAAGCATTTACAACAGCTATAACCTCCTCAAATCAAAAAGAGGAATCCGCATTATTGCTAAGTTCAAATAAGGTCTTGTTTTATTTCATTTTTATTTTTGAATGCAGCCATTCCTCCATGTGCTGTCATCAGGTAAGATTGTCAGTCCTGATTAGGTAAAGGTATTATTACAAAATGCAATTCTTAAAAATTCAGTGTCTAACTACACTTTTAATAAGCCTTTCCCCCTCCCCTATGTATTCTCCCTTAGACACCCCTTCTCAAATTTAAAATCACAGAAACTAAAATATGATGCCTAAAGAGAGCCTAGCGACTGCCCAGTCCTCTAATTTGATGAGTGGGAGTACTGAAGCCCAGAGGAGGTCAAGTAATTTGTTCCCAATGTCTTAGATAAGAAGAAAATGACCAGCTGGGAAATCCCACTCATGTCAAGGCAGAGGCACAGGACCACAGACTGTGGTTGAATTGTGCCACACTCCTACATCCTTCTTTAGGAATCACAGAACATTCCTGTGTTGAGTCGGAGTCACTGACTTCCTTTTCAGGCTGATTGAGTTCTGTCCTTACGGGCTGCGACAAGAAGTTTTGGTATTATGCTACACCAAGACCATTTATCTAGTTCAAGAAATGCACAGTCCTTAGAGCCCAGCAACTTTCCCCATGTCCAGTAAATGTAGCTTCTCCATTAGAAGCTGTCAGAATGGAGCCTTCTGGCTCATCTTGATTTTGATTTGTGCAAGAATGAATGGTTGTGCTAAGACAGCTTTCCTAGCTGATAGAGAGCGAAACTTTTTTCTCATAATCTATAAAAAAATTAAATTAGAACTTTTTTCTCATAATCTGTGAAAAAATATTAAATTAAATCTGGCTCGTCTTGATTTTGATTTGTGCAAGAATGAATGGTTGTGCTAAGACAGCTTTCCTAGCTGAGAGTGAGCAAAACTTTTTTCTCATAATCTATAAAAAATATTAAATTAGAAGCATAGAGTTTATTTCATGACTTTTATCTTCCTGCAATTTTCTTGTGGGCATAAATGATTTGTTTTTATCCTGCCTGCCCCCCAATCCCTTTTCCAACAGACTAAAAGAGTATCTAGTGCAAAGTGGAGACTCAAATATTTTTTAATAAACAGTGATCCCAGCCACCCAGTGCATGTTGCCAAATGCCAACCCCATAAATAATCAAACACATCATCTCATTCAGCCAATCAAAATCAAGTGCTACCTATTTTTTTAAGTTTTCATAGCCCTTGGGCATCTGCTTTCTCAGCATTTCCCAAACTTGAGTCATTCTCATCCTGCCTTCCTAATTTTAATCTGTCAATTACCTCTACTATTATTTATTTCATATATTTTTAAATAGACCCACTTTTGAAACTTAAATACACGCCTTTTAAAAGGAAGTTTTCTTACTACTATACATCAAAAGCCATTATTACTTGTTCTAAGTACTCATAACAAGATGGTCACAACTATTAAAATTTACTAATGTGCATCCACATACTCTCTAAATTCATGGAGCATCTGCACACACTTTAAGAAACAATTCTGCATTACTCACTCAATTTTCTTGACATCCTTCTGAGGCAGGACAAACCTTGGGCCCAAAGAATTGAGGTAGGAGTCCAAGCAAGTTGCCAGCCACATAAAGGCAAACCTTGGCTCGGAAGTCAGGACTACCAGCCCCTAGGTTATGGTTCATGCTCTTTCCTCTGCTCTCCAGAACCTCCTATCTCCAAGTGTAGTTAGCAGCCCAGATGCAGCAGCATCCTCTAGAGACTTGTTAAAAATGCAGAAGCTCAGGCTCCACCCCAGGCCTATGCAGACTGAATCTGCATTTTAACAAGGTCCAGGTAATTCACGGGCACATTAAGTTTGAAAAGGCCTGGTCTAGATCAGCGGTTCTCTAACTTAGCAGCACATTAGAACCATCTGTAGAGACTTTAAAAATACCAGTGCCTGGGCTTCACCTCCCAGAGAATCTGACTTAAGTGTCTGGGGTTTGCCCTGAGTCTAGGTATTTTTAAAAACTCCTCAGCTTATACAAAGTTGGCAGGGCCGGGCACAGTGGCTCATGCCTATAATCCCAGCAGTTCGTGAGGCCAAAGTGGGCAGATTGCTTGAGTCCAGGAATTTGAGATTAGCCTGGGCTAAAACCCCATCCCTACAAAAAAAAAAAAAAAAATACAAAAAGTAGTTGGGCATGGTGGTGGCACATACCTGTAGTCCCGGCTACTCAGGAGGCTGAGTCCTCACTTCAACCCAGGAGGTCACGGTCTGGTCAACAGAGCAAGACCCTATATCAAAACAAACAAACAAGCAAACAAAAAATGCTAGCAGCTTACCAGCTAGGGAGGCCTGTAGAGCCAAGTTTTCCAAATGGGGCTACATTAGTTGTTCCAAAACTTTAGCTGCATCAAAACCACCTGGATGGCTTGTTCAGCTACAGAGGGTCTGGCCATGCCCCTAGAGTTTCCAGCTGAGGGTCTGGAATGAGGCCCGATGATTTGCATTTCTAACAATCTCCAGGTGATGCTGATGCTGTGGGTCCAGGGACCACATTTTGAGAATCTATGCTAAATGAATCGGAGAAGACCAAAGCTCAAACTTATTCCAAGAACTTTTCAAGGCCCACCTGCAAGTTGTAGTGGAAGTAAGCATCTAAGGGTGCAAAAAAGTTTCACTGTAGACTAAGGCCTTTTACCTGAGCTCTCAAATGTTCACATTTCTCTTATCAACCTAAATAACAAACAGAGAGAGGCTCTCCACAAGAAAAAGATATTCGTTTGGAAACAGAGCCTTGCAATAGAAACAGGCAAGCCAGAGTAAACTATATGCATACTCACGGAGGTAAAGGAAGACAAAAGAAAAAATGAGGAAGATTATATGATCATTTGGAAATGACTATCCTTGGCTACAAAGATCAATAACAAAGGTGATGCCAGGTACAGGTTGGACAGGCAGTTGTTGGGCAAATATCCTTCAAAAGCATTGTTGTGTGCAAAGTTGCAATGGGCTTTGTGCAAGATTGTGTTTTTTGCAGTTTTCTGTGATAAGTTTTTGTTATCAGGCATACAAGCCCAAGAATCCTTTATTGCATGGCCTTTCCTGGCTCTATAAGTCAGGGTTTTGGTTAGGGTAGGGGTATTTTTAACACTCTCAATGTAAAAAATGACATAAGGTAGGTACCCCAATGACGTGTTTGGTCTTCATAAAATAACTATTCATAAAATCTCTGTAAACGTGGAAATATCTACACCGCTATCTCTGTAAATGTGTAAACATTTACAACGCTATCTGTATAAACATGGAACTATTTACACCGCCGTCTCTATAAACATGGAAATATCTACACCGCTATCTCTATAAACATGGAAATATCTACACCGCTATCTCTATAAACATGGAAATATCTACACCGCTATCTGTATAAACATGGAAATATCTACACTGCTGTCTCTATAAACATGGAAATATCTACACCTCTATCTGTATAAACATGGAAATATCTACACCACTGTCTCTATAAACATGGAAATATCTACAATGCTATCTCTATAAACACACAAATATCTACATCACTGTCTCTATAAACATGGAAATATCTACACCGCTATCTCTGTGAACATGGAAATATCTACACCGCTGTCTCTAGAAACATGGAAATATCTACACCGCTATCTCTATAAACGTGGAAATATATACACCGCTATCTCTAAAAACATGGAAATATCTACACCGCTATCTCTATAAACGCGAGAACATCTACACCGCTAACTCTATAAACCTGGAAATATCTACACCGCTATAACTATAAATGTGGAAATATCTACACCGCTATCTGTATAAACATGGAAATATCTACACCGCTATCTCTATAAACATGGAAATACTTACACCGCTATCTGTATAAACATGGAAATATTTACAAAGATATCTCTATAAACATGGAAATATCTACACCGCTATCTCTATAAAGATGGAAATATCTACACCACTACCAGTAAAACATGGAAATATCTACACCGCTATCTCTATAAAGATGGAAATATCTACACCACTATCTGTAAAACATGGAAATATCTACACCGCTGTCTGTATAAACATGGAAATATCTACACCGCTATCTGTACAAACATGGAAATATCTACACCGCTGTCTCTATAAACATGGAAATATCTACACCGCTATCTGTAGAAACATGGAAATAACAACACTGCTATCTGTATAAACAGGGAAATGTCTACAACGCTATCTGTGTAAACATGGAAATATCTACACTGCTATCTTTATAAACAGGGAAATATCTACAACGCTATCTGTGCAAACATGGAAATATCTACACAGCTATCTGTGTAAACTTGGAAATATCTACACAGCTATCTGTGTAAAAATGGAAATATCTACACAGCAATCTGTGCAAAGATGGAAATATCTACACTGCTATCTCTGTAAACATGGAAATATCTACACCGCTATCTGTATAAACATGGAAATATCTATACCGGAGTCTCTATAAACATAGAAATAGCTCCACCGATATCTGTATGAACATGAAAATATCTACACTGCTTTCTGTATAAACATGGACATATCTACACTGCAATCTGTATAAACATGGAAATATCTACAACACTATGTGTGTAAACATGGAAATATCTACACAGCTATCTGTGTAAACCTGGAAATATCTACACAGCTATCTGCGTAAACATGGAAATATCTACACGGCAATCTGTGCAAAGATGGAAATAACTACACCGCTATCTCTGTAAACAAGGAAATATCTACACCGCTACCTGTATAAACATGGAAATATCTGCACCGCTGTCTGTATAAACAAGGAAATATCTACACTGCCATCTGTAGAAACATGGAAATATCTACACCGCAATCTGTATAAACATGGAAATACCTACACCGCTATCTGTATAAATATGGAAATATCTACACCGCTATCTCTATAAACATGGAAATATCTACACCGCTACCTGTATAAACATGGAAATATCTGCACCGCTGTCTGTATAAACAAGGAAATATCTACACCGCCATTTGTAGAAACATGGAAATATCTACACCGCAATCTGCATAAACATGGAAATACCTACACCGCTATCTGTATAAATATGGAAATATCTACACCGCTATCTCTATAAACATGGAAATACCTACACCGCTTTCTCTATAAACATGGAAATATCTACACTGCAATCTCTATATTCATGGAAATATCTACATCGCCATCTCTATAAACATGAAAATACCTACACCGCGATCTTCAGAAACATGGAGGTATCTACACTGCCATCTGTATAAACTTGGAAATATCTACACCACTATCGGTGTAAACATGGAAATAACTTCACTTCTATCTGTATAAACATGGAAATATCTACACCGCCATCTGTATAAAGATGGAAATATCTACACCGACATCTGTATAAATATGGAAATACCTACACCGCTATCTCTATAGACATGGAAATATCTACACCGCAATCTGTATAAACATGGAAATATCTCCACTCCCATTTGTATAAAGATGGAAATATCTACACCACGAGCTGTATAAACATGGAAATATCTACACCGCTATCTGTATAAACATGGAAGTAGGAACACCGCTATCTGTATAAACATGGAAATATCTACACCGCTATCTCTATAAACATGAAAATACTTACACCACCATCTCTATAAACAGGGAAATATTTACACCGCTATATCTATAAACATAGAAATAACTACACCGCCATCTCTATAAACATGGAAATATCTACACCGCCATCCGCATAAACATGGAAATATCTACACAGACGTCTGTATAAACTTGGAAATATCTACACTGATATCTGTAGAAAGATGGAAATATCTACAAAGCGATCTGTATAAACATGGGAATTTCTACACCGCTACCTGTATAAACATGGAAATATCTACACCGCTATCTGTATCAACATGGAAATAACTACACTGCAATCTGTATAAACATGGAAATATCTACACAGCAATCTGTGCAAAGATGGAAATATCTACACCGTAGTCTCTATAAACATGGAAATATCTACAACGCTATCTGTATAAACATGGAAATAACTACACCGCTATCTGTATAAACATGGAAATTTTTACACCGCTATCTGTATAAACATGGAAATATCTCCACCGCTACCTTTTAAACATGGAAATATCTACACCGGTATCTTTAAAAACATGGAAATACGTACACTGCTATCTCTATAAACAATGAAATATCTACAACGCTATCTGTGTAAACATGGAAATATCTACACAGCTATCTGTGTAAACTTCGAAATATCTACACCGCAATCTGTGTAAGCATGGAAATATCTACAAAGCTATCTGTGTAAACATGGAAATATTTACAACGCTATCTGTGTAAACAAGGAAATATCTACACAGCTATCAGTAAAACGTGGAAATATCTACACCACTATCTGTATAACCCTGAAAATATCTACACCGCTATCTGTATCAACATGTAAATAACTACACCGCTATCTGTATAAACAAGGAAATATCTACAATGATATCTCTGTAAACATGGAAATATCGACACAGGTATCTGTGTAAACTTGGAAATATCTACACCGCTATCTGTGTAAAGTTTGCAATGTCTACACCGCAATCTGTGCAAAGATGGAAATAACTTTACCGCTATATCCGTAAACATGGAAATATCTACACTGCTATATGTATAAACATGGAAATATCTACACCGCCATCTGTATACACATGGAAATATCTACACAGCCATCTGTATAAACATGGAAATATCTACACCTCTATCTCTATAAACATGGAAATATCTACACCGCTATCTGTATAAACATGGAAATATCTACATCGCTATCTGTATAAACAGGGAAATATCTCCACCGCTATCTGTGTAAACATGGAAATATCTACACCGCTATCTGTATATACATGGAAATATCTACACCGCTATCAGTATATGCATGGAAATATCTACACCGTCATCTGTATAAATATGGAAATACCTACACCACTACCTGTATAAATATGGAAATGTCTACAACGCTACCTCTATAAACATGGAAATAACTACACCACTTGCACTATAAACATGGAAATATCTACACCGCAATCTCTGTAAACATGGAAATATCTCCACCGCCATCTACGTAAACATGAAAATATCTACACTGCCATATTCAGAAACATGGCTATATCTACACCGCCATCTGTATAAACATGGAAATATCTATACCACTATCTGAATAAAGATGGAAATATTTACACCGCTATCTCTATAAACATAGAAATAACTACACCGCCATATCTATAAACATGGAAATATCTACACCGCCATCCACATAAACATGGAAATATCTACACCGCAATCTGTATAAACATGGAAATACCTACACCGCTATCTGTATAAATATGGAAATATCTACACCGCTATCTCTGTAAACATGGAAATATCTACACCGCTACCTGTATAAACATGGAAATATCTGCACCGCTGTCTGTATAAACAAGGAAATATCTACACCGCCATTTGTAGAAACATGGAAATATCTACACCGCAATCTGTATAAACATAGAAATACCTACACCACTATCTGTATAAATATGGAAATATCTACACCGCTATCTCTATAAACATGGAAATACCTACACCGCTTTCTCTATAAACATGGAAATATCTACACTGCAATCTCTATATTCATGGAAATATCTACATCGCCATCTCTATAAACATGAAAATACCTACACCGCGATCTTCAGAAACATGGAGGTATCTACACTGCCATCTGTATAAACTTGGAAATATCTACACCACTATCGGTGTAAACATGGAAATAACTTCACTTCTATCTGTATAAACATGGAAATATCTACACCGCCATCTGTATAAAGATGGAAATATCTACACCGACATCTGTATAAATATGGAAATACCTACACCGCTATCTCTATAGACATGGAAATATCTACACCGCAATCTGTATAAACATGGAAACATCTCCACTCCCATTTGTATAAAGATGGAAATATCTACACCACGAGCTTTATAAACATGGAAATATCTACACCGCTATCTGTATAAACATGGAAGTAGGAACACAGCTATCTGTATAAACATGGAAATATCTACACCGATATCTCTATAAACATGAAAATACTTACACCACCATCTCTATAAACAGGGAAATATTTACACCGCTATATCTATAAACATAGAAATAACTACACCGCCATCTCTATAAACATGGAACTATCTACACCGCCATCTGCATAAACATGGAAATATCTACACAGACATCTGTATAAACTTGGAAATATCTACACTGATATCTGTAGAAAGATGGAGATATCTACAAAGCGATCTGTATAAACATGGGAATTTCTACACCGCTACCTGTATAAACATGGAAATATCTACACCGCTATCTGTATCAACATGGAAATAACTACACTGCAATCTGTATAAACATGGAAATATCTACACAGCAATCTGTGCAAAGATGGAAATATCTACACCGTAGTCTCTATAAACATGGAAATATCTACAACGCTATCTGTATAAACATGGAAATAACTACACCGCTATCTGTATAAACATGGAAATTTTTACACCGCTATCTGTATAAACATGGAAATATCTCCACCGCTACCTTTTAAACATGGAAATATCTACACCAGTATCTTTAAAAACATGGAAATACGTACACTGCTATCTCTATAAACAATGAAATATCTACAACGCTATCTGTGTAAACATGGAAATATCTACACAGCTATCTGTGTAAACTTCGAAATATCTACACCGCAATCTGTGTAAGCATGGAAATATCTACAAAGCTATCTGTGTAAACATGGAAATATTTACAACGCTATCTGTGTAAACAAGGAAATATCTACACAGCTATCAGTAAAACGTGGAAATATCTACACCACTATCTGTATAACCCTGAAAATATCTACACCGCTATCTGTATCAACATGTAAATAACTACACCGCTATCTGTATAAACAAGGAAATATCTACAATGATATCTCTGTAAACATGGAAATATCGACACAGGTATCTGTGTAAACTTGGAAATATCTACACCGCTATCTGTGTAAAGTTTGCAATGTCTAAACCGCAATCTGTGCAAAGATGGAAATAACTTTACCGCTATATCCATAAACATGGAAATATCTACACTGCTATATGTATAAACATGGAAATATCTACACCGCCATCTGTATACACATGGAAATATCTACACAGCCATCTGTATAAACATGGAAATATCTACACCTCTATCTCTATAAACATGGAAATATCTACACCGCTATCTGTATAAACATGGAAATATCTACATCGCTATCTGTATAAACAGGGAAATATCTCCACCGCTATCTGTGTAAACATGGAAATATCTACACCGCTATCTGTATATACATGGAAATATCTACACCGCTATCTGTATATACATGGAAATATCTACACCGTCATCTGTATAAATATGGAAATACCTACACCACTACCTGTATAAATATGGAAATGTCTACAACGCTACCTCTATAAACATGGAAATAACTACACCACTTGCACTATAAACATGGAAATATCTACACCGCAATCTCTGTAAACATGGAAATATCTCCACCGCCATCTACGTAAACATGAAAATATCTACACTGCCATATTCAGAAACATGGCTATATCTACACCGCCATCTGTATAAACATGGAAATACCTACACCACTATCTGAATAAAGATGGAAATATTTAAACCGCTATCTCTATAAACATGGAAATATCTACACCGCTATCTCTATAAACATGGAAATATCTACACCGCCATCTGTATTAACATGGAAACATCTACACAGTCATCTGTATAAACCTGGAAATATCTACACTGTAATCTATATAAACATGGAAATATCTACAGAGAACTCTGAATAAACATGGAAATATCGGCACAGCCATCTGTATAAACATGGAAATAACTACACCGCTATCTGTATAAACATGGAAATATCTACACCGCTATTTGTATTAACGTGGAAATATCTCCATTGCTATCTGTATAAACATGGACATATCTCCACCGCAATCTGTATAAACATGAAAATATCTACACCGCTATCTCTATTAACATGGAAATATCTACAACGTCATCTGTACTTACATGGAAATAACTACACAGTCATCTGTAGAAACATGGAAATATCTACACCGCTATCTCTATAAACATGGAAATAACTACACGGCTATCTCTATAAACATGGAAATATCTACACCGCTATCTCCATCAACATGGAAATATACACACCGCCATCTCTTTAAACATGGAGGTATCTACAACGCCATGTACATAAACAAGAAAATATCTACACTGCCATCTATATAAACATGGAAATATCTACACCGCCATCTCTAAAAACATGGAAATATCTACACTGCCATTTGTAGAAAGATGGAAATATCTACACCGCCATCTGTATAAACGTGGAAATATCTACACCGCTTTCTGTATAAACACGGAAATATCTACACCGGAATCTGTATAAACATGTAAATATCTACACCGCAATCTGTATAAATATGAAATATCTAAACCGCTACCTCTATAAAAGTGAAAATATCTACACTGCTATCTGTATAAAGATGGAATTATCCTCACTACTATCTCTATGAACATGGATATATCTACACCGCTATCTCTATAAACATGGAAATATCTACACCGCAATCTGTATAAACATGGAAATATCTCCACTCCCATTTGTATAAAGATGGAAATATCTACACCACGAGCTGTATAAACATGGAAATATCTACACCGCTATCTGTATAAACATGGAAGTAGGAACACCGCTATCTGTATAAACATGGAAATATCTACACCGCTATCTCTATAAACATGAAAATACTTACACCACCATCTCTATAAACAGGGAAATATTTACACCGCTATCTCTATAAACATAGAAATAACTACACCGCCATCTCTATAAACATGGAAATATCTACACCGCCATCCGCATAAACATGGAAATATCTACACAGACATCTGTATAAACTTGGAAATATCTACACTGATATCTGCAGAAAGATGGAAATATCTACAAAGCGATCTGTATAAACATGGGAATTTCTACACCGCTACCTGTATAAACATGGAAATATCTACACCGCTATCTGTATCAACATGGAAATAACTACACTGCAATCTGTATAAACATGGAAATATCTACACAGCAATCAGTGCAAAGTTGGAAATATCTACACCGCAGTCTCTATAAACATGGAAATATCTACACCGCTATCTGTATAAACATGGAAATAACTACACCGTTATCTGTATAAACATGGAAATTTTTACACCGCTATCTGTATAAACATGGAAATATCTCCACCGCTACCTTTTAAACATGGAAATATCTACACCGGTATCTTTAAAAACATGGAAATACCTACACCGCTATCTCTATAAACAATGAAATATCTACAACGCTATCTGTGTAAACATGGAAATATCTACAGAGCTATCTGTGTAAACTTCGAAATATCTACACCGCAATCTGTGTAAGCATGGAAATATCTACAACGCTATCTGTGTAAACATGGAAATATTTACAACGCTATCTGTGTAAACAAGGAAATATCTACACAGCTATCAGTAAAACGTGGAAATATCTACACCACTATCTGTATAACCCTGAAAATATCTACACCGCTATCTGTATCAACATGTAAATAACTACACCGCTATCTGTATAAACAAGGAAATATCTACAATGATATCTCTGTAAACATGGAAATATCGACACAGGTATCTGTGTAAACTTGGAAATATCTACACCGCCATCTGTGTAAAGTTTGCAATGTCTACACCGCAATCTGTGCAAAGATGGAAATAACTTTACCGCTATATCTGTAAACATGGAAATATCTACACTGCTATATGTATAAACATGGAAATATCTACACCGCCATCTGTATACACATGGAAATATCTACACAGCCATCTGTATAAACATGGAAATACCTACACCTCTATCTCTATAAACATCGAAATATCTACACCGCTATCTGTATAAACATGGAAATATCTATATCGCTATCTGTATAAACAGGGAAATATCTCCACCGCTATCTGTGTAAACATGGAAATATCTACACCGCCATCTGTATATACATGGAAATATCTACACCGCTATCTGTATATACATTTAAATATCTACACCGTCATCTGTATAAATATGGAAATACCTACACCACTACCTGTATAAATATGGAAATGTCTACAACGCTACCTCTATAAACATGGAAATACCTACACCACTTGCACTATAAACATGGAATTATCTACACCGCAATCTCTGTAAACATGGAAATATCTCCACCGCCATCTATGTAAACATGAAAATATCTACACTGCCATATTCAGAAACATGGCTATATCTACACCGCCATCTGTATAAACATGGAAATATCTACACCACTATCTGTATAAAGATGGAAATATTTAAACCGCTATCTCTATAAACATGGAAATATCTACACCGCTATCTCTATAAACTTGGAAATATCTACACCGCCATCTGTATTAACATGGAAACATCTACACAGTCATCTGTATAAACCTGGAAATATCCACACTGTAATCTATATAAACATGGAAATATCTACAGAGAACTCTGAATAAACATGGAAATATCGGCACAGCCATCTGTATAAACATGGAAATATCTACACCGCTATCTGTATAAACATGGAAATATCTACACCGCTATTTGTATTAACGTGGAAATATCTCCATTGCTATCTGTATAAACATGGACATATCTCCACCGCAATCTGTATAAACATGAAAATATCTACACCGCTATCTCTATTCACATGGAAATATCTACAATGTCATCTGTACTTACATGGAAATATCTACACAGTCATCTGTAGAAACATGGAAATATCTACACCGCTATCTCTATAAACATGGAAATAACTACACGGCTATCTCTATAAACATGGAAATATCTACACCGCTATCTCCATCAACATGGAAATATACACACCGCCATCTCTTTAAACATGGAAGTATCTACAACGCCATCTACATAAACAAGAAAATATCTACACTGCCATCTATATAAACATGGAAATATCTACGCCGCCATCTCTAAAAACATGGAAATATCTACACTGCCATTTGTAGAAAGATGGAAATATCTACACCGCCATCTGTATAAACGTGGAAATATCTACACCGCTTTCTGTATAAACACGGAAGTATCTACACCGGAATCTGTATAAACAGGGAAATATCTACACCGCAATCTGTATAAATATGAAATATCTAAACCACTATCACTATAAAAGTGGAAATATCTACACTGCTATCTGTATAAACATGGAAATATCCTGACTGCTATCTCTATGAACATGGATATATCTACACCGCTATCTCTATAAACATGGAAATATCTACACCACCATCTCTATAAACATGGAAATATGTACACCGCCATCTGTATAAATATGGAAATACCTACAACGCTATCTCTATAGACATGGAAATATCTACACCCCTATCTGTATAAACATGGAAATATCTCCACTCCCATTCGTATAAAGATGGAAATATCTACACCGCGAGCTGTATAAACATGGAAATATGTACACCGCTATCTGAATAAACATGGAAGTAGCAACACCGCTATCTGTATAAACATGGAAATATCTACATCGCTATCTCTATAAACATGAAAATACTTACACCACCATCTCTATAAAAATGGAAATATTTACACCGCTATCTCTATAAACATAGAAATAACTACACTGCCATCTCTATAAACATGGAAATGTCTACACCACCATCTGCATAAACATGGATATATATACACAGACATCTGTATAAACTTGGAAATATCTACACTGACATCTGTAGAAAGATGGAAATATCTACAAAGCGATCTGTATAAACATGGGAATTTCTACACCGCTACCCGTATAAACATGGAAATATCTACACCGCTATCTGTATCAACATGGAAATAACTAAACCGCAATCTGTATAAACATGGAAATATCTACACAGCAATCTTCGCAAAGATGGAAATATCTACACCGCAGTCTCTATAAACATGGAAATATCTACACCGCTATCTGTAAAACGTGGAAATATCTACACCACTCTCTGTATAACCCTGAAAATATCTACACCGCTATCTGTATCAACATTTAAATAACTACACCGCTATCTTTATAAACATGGAAATATCTACAATGATATCTCTGTAAACATGGAAATATAGACACAGGTATCTGTGTAAACTTGGAAATATCTACACCGCTCTCTGTATAAAGTTTGCAATGTCTACACCGCAGTTTGTGCAAAGATGGAAATATCTTTACTGCTATATCTGTAAACATGGAAATACCTACACTGTTATATGTATAAACATGGAAATATCTACACCGCCATCTGTATACACATGGAAATATCTACACCGCGGTCTGTATAAACATGGAAATATCAACACCGCTATCTGTATAAACATGGAAATATCTACACGGCTATCTCTATAAACATGGAAATATCTACAAAGCCATCTGTATAAACATGGAAATACCTACACAGTCATGTGTAGGAACATGGAAATATCTACACTGCCATCTGTATAAACATGGAAATATCTACACAGCCCTCTGTACAAATATGGAAATATCTGCATAGGCATCTGCATAAACATGGAAATATCTGCACCGCTATCTGTATAAACCTGGAAATATCTACACCACGGTCTGTATAAACATGGAAATATCTACACCGCTTTCTGTATAAACATGGAAATATCTACACCGCTATCTCTATAAACATGGAAATATCTACAAAGCCATCTGTATAAACATGGAAATATCTACACAGTCATGTGTAGGAACATGGAAATATCTACACTGCCATCTGTATAAACATGGAAATATCTACACAGCCCTCTGTATAAATACGGAAATATCTGCATAGACATCTGTATAAACATGGAAATATCTGCACCGCTATCTGTATAAACATGGAAATACCTACACCGCTGTCTCTATAAACATGGAAATATGTACACCGCTATGTGTATAAACATGCAAATATCTCCAATGCTGTCGGTATAAACATGGAAATATCTACACAACGATCTGTACAAACATGGAAATATCTACACCGCTATCTGTATAAACATGGAAATATCTACACAACTATCTCTATAAACATGGAAATACCTACACCACCATCTGTATAAACATGGAAATACCTACAAAGTCATCTGTATAAACATGGAAATATCTACACAGCCATCTGTATAAACATGGAAATATCTACAAAGTCATCTGTATATACATGGAAATATCTACACTGCTATCTGTATAAACATGGAAATAACTACACCGCTGTTTGAATAAACAAGGAAATATCTACACCGCCATCTGTTTAAACATGGAAATATATACACAGACATCTGTTTATACATGGAAATATCTACACCGCTATCTGTATAAACTTGCTAATAACTACACCGCTATCTGTATAAATGTGGAAATATTTGCACCGCTATCCCTATAAACATGGAAATATCTACACCGCTATCTGTATAAACATGCTAATATCTACACCAACATCTGTGTGAATAAGGAAATTTCTACAATGCCATCTGTATAAAGATATAAATATCTACACCGCGAGCTGTATAATCATGGAAATATCTACATCGGTATCTGTATAAACGTGGAAATACCAAAACCGGTATCGGCATAAACATGGAAATATCTACAACGCCATCTATATAAACATGGAAATATCTACACCGCTATGTCTATAAACATGGAAATACCTACACCGCTATCTCTATAAACATGCAAATATCTACACCGCTATCTGTATAAACTTGGAAATATCTACACCGCTATCTATATAAATATGGAAATACCTAAACCGCGATCTGTATAAACATGGAAATATGTACACCGCGATCTGTATAAACATGGAACTGTCTTCACCGCGATCTGTATAAACATGGAAATATCTACACCGCTATCTGTATAAACATGGTAATATCTACACCACCATCTATATAAACATGGAAATATCTACACCGCCATCTGTATAAACTTGGAAATATCTACAATGCCATCTGTAGAAAGATGGAAATATCTACACCGCAATCTGTGTAAACATGGAAATATCTACACCGATATCTGTAAAAACATGGAAATATCTACACCGCTATCTGTATAAACATGGAAATATCTACACCGCGATCTGTATAAACATGGAAATATCTACAGCGCCATCTTTATAAACATTGAAATATCTACACTGCCATCTGTAAAACATGGAAATATCTACACAGTCATCTGAATAAACATGGTAAAATCTACACCACCATCTGTATAAACATGGAAATACCTACAATACCATCTGTATACACATGGAAATACCTACACAGACATCTGTATAAATATGGAAATACCTACACCGCCATCTGTATACACATGGAAATATCTACACAGTCATCTGTATAAACATGGAAATATCTACACCGCTATCTCTATAAACATGGAAATGTCTACACCGCTATCTGTATAAACATGGAAATATCTACATCGCTATCTGTATAAACAGGGAAATATCTCCACCGCTATCTCTGTAAATATGGAAATCTCTACACCGCTATCTGTATACACATGGAAATATCTACACCACTATCTGTATATACATGGAAATATCTACACCGTCATCTGTATAGACATGGAAATAACTACACCGCTACCTGTATAAATATGGAAATGTCTACACCGCTATCATTATAAACATGGAAATACCTACACCACTTGCACTATAAACATGGAAATATCTACACCGCAATCTCTGAAAACATGAAAATATCTCCACCGCCATCTATGTAAGCATGAAAATATCTACACTGCCATATTCAGAAACATGGCTGTATCTACACCACCATCTGTATAAACATGGAAATATCTACACCACTATCTGTATAAAGATGGAAATATTTAAACTACAATCTCTATAAACATAGAAATATCTACACCGCTATGTCTGTAAACATGGAAATATCTACACCGCCATCTGTATTAACGTGGAAATATCTACACAGTCATCTGTATAAACCTGGAAATATCTACACTGTCATCTATATAAACATGGAAATATCTACAGATAACTCTGAATGAATATGGAAATATCCGCACAGCGATCTGTATAAACATGGAAATATCTACACCACTATCTGTATAAACATGAAAATATCTACACCGCTATCTCTATAAACATGGAAATATGTACACTGCCATCTGTACTAACATGGAAATATCTACACAGTCATCTGTAGAAACTTGGAAATATCTACACCGCTATCTCTATAAATATGGAAATAACTACACCGCTATCTCTATAAACATGGAAATATCTACACCGCTATCTCCATCAACATGGAAATATACACACCGCCATCTCTTTAAACATGGAGGTATCTCCAACGCCATCTACATAAACAAGAAAATATCTACACTGCCATCTATATATACATGGAAATATCTACACCGCCATCTCTAAAAACATGGAAATATCTACACTGCCATTTGTAGAAAGATGGAAATATCTACACCGCCATCTGTATAAACGTGGAAATATCTACACCGCTCTCTGTATAAACATGTAAATATCTACACCGCAATCTGTATGAACATGGAAATATCTACACCGCTATCTGTATAAATATGAAATATCTAAACCGCTATCTCTATAAAAGTGGAAATATCTACACTGCTATCTGTATAAACATGGAAATATCCTCACTGCTATCACTATGAACATGGATATATCTACACTGCTATCAGTATAAACATGGAAATATCTACACCGCGATCTGTATAAACATGGAAATATCTACACCACGATCTGTATAAACATGGAAATATCTAGACCGCTATCTGTATAAACATGGAAATATCTACACAGCTATCTCTATAAACATAGAAATATCTACACCGCCATGTTTATAAACATGGAAATACCTACAAAAGTCATCTGTATAAACATGGAAATATCTACACAGCCATCTGTATAAACATGGAAATATCTACACAGCCATCTGTATATACATGGAAATATCTACACCGCTATCTGTATAAACATGGAAATATCTACACCGCTATTTGTATAAACAAGGAAATATCTACACCGCCATCTGTTTAAACATGGAAATATATACACAGACATCTGTTTATACATGGAAATATCTACACCGCTATCTGTATAAACATGCTAATAACTACACCGCTATCTGTATAAATGTGGAAATATTTGCACCGCTATCCCTATAAACATGGTAATATCAACACTGCGATCTGTATAAACATGGAAATATTTTCAACATTATCTGTATAAACATGGAAATATCTACACCACGATCTGTATAAACATGGAAATATCTACACCGTGATCTCTATAAACATGGATATATCTACAACGTCATCTCTATAAACATGGAAATATCTACACCGCTACCTGTATAAACATGCTAATATCTACACCACCGTCTATATAAACAAGGAAATATCTACACCGCCATCTGTATAAACATGGAAATATCTACAATGCCATCTATAGAAAGATGGGAATATCTACACCGCAATCTGTGTAAACATGGAAATATCTGCACCAATATCTGTAAAAACATGGAAATATCTACACCGCTATCTGTAAAAACATGGAAATATCTACACCGCGATCTGTATAAACATGGAAATATCTACAGCGCCACCTCCATAAACATTGAAATATCTACAATGCCATCTGTAAAAACACGGAAATATCTCCACAGTCATCTGAATAAATATGGAAATATCTACACCACCATCTGTATAAACATGGAAATAACTAAAATATCATCTGTATAGACATGGAAATATCTACACAGTCATCTGTATAAACATGGAAATATCTACACCGCCATCTGTATAAACATGAAAATATCTACACTGCCATCTGTAGAAAGATGGAAACATCTACACCGCTATCTCTCTGCATAGGCATCTGTATAAACATGGAAATATCTGCACCGCTATCTGTATAAACATGGAAATACCTACACCGCTGTCCCTATAAACATGGAAATATGTACACCGATCTGTGTATAATCATGGAAATATCTCCACTGCTGTCAGTATAAACATGGAAATATCTCCACCGTTATCTGTATTAACATGGAAATATCTACAGCGCCACCTCTATAAACATTGAAATATCTACACTGCCATCTGTAAAAACACGGAAATATCTCCACAGTCATCTGAATAAATATGGAAATATCTACACCACCATCTGTATAAACATGGAAATAACTAAAATATCATCTGTATACACATGGAAATATCTACACAGACATCTGTATAAACATGGAAATATCTACACCGCCATCTGTATAAACATGGAAATAACTAAAATATCATCTGTATAGACATGGAAATATCTACACAGTCATCTGTATAAACATGGAAATATCTACACCGCCATCTGTATAAACATGAAAATATCTACACTGCCATCTGTAGAAAGATGGAAACATCTACACCGCTATCTCTCTGCATAGGCATCTGTATAAACATGGAAATATCTGCACCGCTATCTGTATAAACATGGAAATACCTACACCGCTGTCCCTATAAACATGGAAATATGTACACCGATCTGTGTATAATCATGGAAATATCTCCACTGCTGTCAGTATAAACATGGAAATATCTCCACCGTTATCTGTATTAACATGGAAATATCTACAGCGCCACCTCTATAAACACTGAAATATCTACACTGCCATCTGTAAAGACACGGAAATATCTCCACAGTCATCTGAATAAATATGGAAATATCTACACCACCATCTGTATAAACATGGAAATAACTAAAATATCATCTGTATACACATGGAAATATCTACACAGACATCTGTATAAACATGGAAATATCTACACCGCCATCTGTATACACATGGAAATAACTAAAATATCATCTGTATAGACATGGAAATATCTACACAGTCATCTGTATAAACATGGAAATATCTACACCGCCATCTGTATAAACATGAAAATATCTACACTGCCATCTGTAGAAAGATGGAAACATCTACACCGCTATCTCTCTGCATAGGCATCTGTATAAACATGGAAATATCTGCACCGCTATCTGTATAAACATGGAAATACCTACACCGCTGTCCCTATAAACATGGAAATATGTACACCGATCTGTGTATAATCATGGAAATATCTCCACTGCTGTCAGTATAAACATGGAAATATCTCCACCGTTATCTGTATTAACATGGAAATATCTACAGCGCCACCTCTATAAACACTGAAATGTCTACACTGCCATCTGTAAAAACACGGAAATATCTCCACAGTCATCTGAATAAATATGGAAATATCTACACCACCATCTGTATAAACATGGAAATAACTAAAATATCATCTGTATACACATGGAAATATCTACACAGACATCTGTATAAACATGGAAATACCTACAATACCATCTGTATACACATGGAAATATATACACAGACATCTGTATAAAGATGGAAATATCTACACCGCCATCTGTATAAACATGGAAATATCTACACTGCCATCTGTTGAAAGATGGAAATATCTACACCGCTATCTCTATAAATATGGAAATATCTACACTGCCATCTCTATAAACATGAAAATATCTACACTGCCATTTCCATAAAGATGGAACTATCTACTCCGCCATGTGTATAAACACGGAAATATCTACACCACCATCAGTGAAAACATGGAAATATCTACACCGCTATCTGTATAAACATGGAAATAACTACACCGCCATCTGCATGTCCATGGAAATATCTACGCCGCCATCTGTATCAACATGGAAATATCTACACGGCCATCTGTGTATAGATGGAAATATCAACACCGCCATCTGTACAAACATGGAAATATCTACACCGCTATCTCTATAAACATGGAAATATCTACACTGCAGTCTGTATAAACATGGAAATATCTACACCGCTATCTGTATAAACATGGAAATACCTACAATGCCAACTGTAGAAAGATGGAAATATCTACACCGCAATCTGTGTAAACATGGAAATATCTACACCGATATCTGTAAAAACATGGAAATATCAACACCGCTATCTGTATAAACATGGAAATATCTACACCGCGATCTGTATAAACATGGAAATATCTATACCGTGATCTGTATAAACATGGAAATATCTACACTGCTCTCTGTATAAACATGGAAATATCTACACCGCTATCTGTATAAACATGGAAATATCTACACAGCTACCTCTATAAACATGGAAATATCTACACCGCCATCTGTATAAACATGGAAATACCTACAAAGTCATCTGTATAAACATGGAAATATCTACAAAGCCATCTGTATAAATATGGAAATATCTACACAGCCATCTGTATATACATGGAAATAACTACACCGCTATCTGTATAAACATGGAAATAACTACACCGCTATTTGTATAAACAAGGAAATATCTACACAGTGATCTGTATAAACATGGAATTATTTACACCGCTATCTGTATAAACATGGAAATTTCTGCACCGTTATCTGTATAAATATGGAAATATCTACACCGCAATCTCTATAAATATGGAAATATCTACACCGCCATCTGTATAAACATGGAAATTCTTATACAGTCATCTGTGTAAACATGGAAATATCTACACCACCATCTGTATAAACATGGAAATATCTGCAATGCCATCTGTATACACATGGAAATACCAACACGGCAATCTGTGTATAGATGGAAACATCAACACCGCCATCTGTACAAACTTGGAAATATCTACACTGCTATCTCAATAAACGTGGAAATATCTACACTGCGGTCTGTATAAACATAGAAATATCTACACCGGTATCTGTATAAACATGGAAATATCTACACCACGATCTGTATAAACATGGAAACATATACACCGCTATCTGTATAATCATGGAAATATATGCACCGCTTTCTATATAGACATGGAAATAGCTACAAAGCCATCTGTATAAACATGGAAATACCTACACAGACATGTGTAGGAACATGGAAATAAATACACTGCCATCTGTATAAACAAAGAAATATCTACACAGCCCTCTGTATAAATATGGAGATATCTGCATAGGCATCTGTATAAACATGGAAATATCTGCACCGCTATCTGTATAAACATGGAAATACCTACACCGCTGTCTCTATAAACATGGAAATATGTACACAGCTATGTGTATAAACATGGAAATATCTCCACTGCTGTCTGTAAAAACATGGAAATATCTACATAGTCATCTGAATAAACATGGAAATATCTACAGCACCATCTGTATAAACATGGAAATAACTACAATACCATCTGTATACACATGGAAATATCTACACAGACATCTGTATAAATATGGAAATATCTACACTGCTATCTGTATACACATGGAAATATCTACACAGCCATCTGTATAAACATGTAAATATCTACAATGCCATCTCCATAAACATGGAACTAACTACCCCGCCATCTGTGTAAACATGGAAATATCTACACCGCCATCAGTGTGAATAAGGAAATATCTACAATGCCATCTGTATAAAGATATAAATATCTGCAACGCGAGCTGTACAAACATGGAAATATCTACGTCGCTCTCTGCATAAACGTGGAAATACCAACACCGCTATCGGTATAAACATGGAAATATCTACAACGCCATCTATATAAACATGGAAATATCTACACCGCTATGTCTATAAACACGGAAATACCTACACCGCTATCTCTATAAACATGGAAATGTCTACAGCGCTATCTGTATAAACATGGAAATATCTACACCGCTATCTGTATAAACATGGAAATATCTACACCGCGATCTGTATAAACTTGGAAATATCTACACCGCGATCTGTATAAACATGGAAATATCTTCACCGAGATCTGTATGAACGTGGAAATATCTACACCGCTATCTGTATAAACATGTTAATATCTACACAGCTATCTCTATAAACATGGAAATATCTGCACCGCCATCTGTATAAACATGGAAATACCTACAAATTCATCTGTATAAACATGGAAATATCTACAAAGCCATCTGTATAAACATGGAAATATCTACACAGCCATCTGTATATACATGGAAATAACTACACCGCTATCTGTATAAACATGGAAATAACTACACCGCTATTTGTATAAACAAGGAAATATCTACACAGTGATCTGTATAAACATGGAATTATTTACACCGCTATCTGTATAAACATGGAAATTTCTACACCGTTATCTGTATAAATATGGAAATATCTACACCGCTATCTCTATAAATATGGAAATATCTACACCGCCATCTGTATAAACATGGAAATACTTATACAGTCATCTGTGTAAACATGGAAATATCTACACCACCATCTGTATAAACATGGAAATATCTGCAATGCCATCTGTATACACATGGAAATACCAACACGGCAATCTGTGTATAGATGGAAACATCAACACCGCCATCTGTACAAACATGGAAATACCTTCACCGCTATCTCTATAAACATGGAAATATCTACACCGCTATCTGTATAAACATGGAAATATCTACACCGCTATCTGTATCAACATGGAAATATCTACACCGCGATCAGTATAAACATGGAAATATCTACACCGCGATCTGTATAAACATGGAAATAGCTTCACCACGATCTGTATAAACATGGAAATATCTACACCGCTATCTGTATAACCATGGTAATATCTACACCACCATCTATATAAACATGGAAAATCTACACCGCCATCTGTATAAACATGGAAATATATACAATGCCATCTGTAGAAAGATGGAAATATCTGCACCGCAATCTGTGTAAACATGGAAATATCTACACCTCTATCTGTAAAAACATGGAAATATCAACAGCGCTATCTGTATAAACATGGAAATATCTACAACACGATCTGTATAAACATGGAAATATCTACACCGCGATCTGTATAAACATGGAAATATCTACACCGCTATCTGTATAAACATGGAAATAACTACACCGCTATTTGTATAAACAAGGAAATACCTACACCGTGATCTGTATAAACAAGGAAATTTTTACACCGCTACCTGTATAAACATGGAAATTTCTACACCGTTATCTGTATAAATATGCAAAGATCTACACCGCTGTCTCTATTAACATGGAAATATCTACACCGCCATCTGTATAAACATGGAAATAACTATACAGTCATCTGTGTAAACATGGAAATATCTACACCACCATCTGTATAAACATGAAAATATCTACAATGCCATCTGTATACACATGGAAATACCTACACGGCAATCTGTGTAAACATGGAAACATCTACACCAATATCTGTAAAAACATGGAAATATCTACACCGCTATCTGTATAAACATGGAAATATCTACACCGCGATCTTTATAAACATGGAAATATCTACAGCGCCATCTCTATAAGCATTGAAATATCTACACTGCCATCTGTATAAACATGGAAATATCTACACCGTGATCTGCATAAACATGGAAATATCTACACCGCTATCTGTATAAACATGGAAATATCTACACAGCTATCTCTATAAACATAGAAATATCTACACCGCCATCTGTATAAACACGAAAATATCTACACAGCCATGTGTATATACATGGAAATATCTACACCGCTATCTATATAAACATGGAAATAACTACATCACTATCTGTATAAAGATGGAAATATATACACCGCCATCTACATATCCATGGAAATTTCTGCACCGCCGTCTGTACAAACATGGAAATATCTGCACTGCAATCTGTATAAATATGGAAATACCTACACCGCTACCTCTATAGACATGTAAATATCTACAACGCTATCTGTATAAACATGGAAATATCTACACTGCCATCTGAATAAAGATGGAAATTTCTTCAACGCGAGCTGTATAAACATGGAAACATCTACACCGCTATCTGTATAAACATGGAAATACCAACACCGTTATCTGTATAAACATGGAAATATCTACACCGTTATCTCTATAAACATGAAAATACTTACACCACCATCTCTATAAGCATGGAAATATTTACACCGCTATCTCTATAAACATAGAAATAACTACACCGCCATCCCTACAAACATGGAAATATCTACACCGCCATCTGCATAAACATGGAAATATCTACACAGACATCTGTATAAACATGGAAATATCTACAATGCCATCTGTATAAACTTGGAAATATCTACACTGACATCTGTAGAAAGATGGAAATGTCTACAAAGCGATCTGTACAATCATGGGAATTTCTACACCGCTACCTGTATAAACATGGAAATATCTACAACGCTATCTGTATCAACATGGAAATAACTACACCGCAATCTGTATAAACATGGAAATATCTACAATGCTATCTCTGTAAACATGGAAATATCAACACAGCTATCTTTGTAAGCTTGGAAATATCTACACTGCTACCTGTGTAAATTTGGCAATAATTACACCGCAATCTGTTCAAAGATGGAAATATCTACACTGCTATCTCTGTAAACATGGGAATATATACACCGCTATCTCTATAAACATGGAAATAACTACACTGCCATCTGTATATACATGGAAATATCTACACTGCCATCTGTACACACATGAAAATATCTACACAGCCATCTGTATAAACATGGAAATATCTACAACGCTATCTCTATAAACATGGAAATATCTACACCGATATCTGTATAAACATGGAAATATCTACACCGCTATCTGTATAAACATGGAAATATCTACACCGCTATCTGCATAAAAATGGAAATATATACAATGCTATCTGTGTAAACATGGAAATATCTAAACAGCTATCTGTGTACACTTGGAAATATCTACCCAGCTATCTGTGTAAAAATGGAAATATCTACACAACAATCTGTGCAAAGATGGAAATATCTACACCGCTATCTCCGTAAACATGGAAATATCTACACCGCTATCTGTATAAACATGGAAATATCTATACCGCATTCTCTATAAACATGGAAATATCTCCACCGCTATCTGTATAAACATGAAAATATCTACACCGCTATCTGTATAATCATGGACATATCTACACCGCAATCTGTATAAACAGGGAAATACCTATCACGCTATGTGTGTAAACATGGAAATATCTACACCGCAGTCTGTATAAACATGTTAATATCTATACCACTATCTGTATAAATATGTAAATATCTACGCCACAATCTGCATAAACATGGAAATATCTACACCGCTATCTGTATCAACATGGAAATAACTACACCGCAATCTGTATAAACATGGAAATATCTACAATGCTATCTCTGTAAACATGGAAATATCTACACAGCTACCTGTGTAAACTTGCAAATATCTACACCGCTATCTGTGTAAATTTGGCAATACTTACACCGCAATCTGTGCAAAGATGGAAATATCTACAACGCTATCTGTGTAAACATGGAAATATCTACACCGCTATCTGTATAAACATGGAAATATCTACACTGCCATCTGTATAAACATGGAAATATCTACAGCGACATCTGTATAAACATGGAAATATCTACACCGCTATCTCTATAAACATGGAAATATCTACACCGCTATCTGTATAAATATGGAAATATCCACATCGCTATCTGTATAAACAGGGAAATATCTCCACCGCTATCTGTATAAACATGGAAATATCTACACCGCTATCTGTATAAACATGAAAATATATACAATGATATCTGTGTAAACATGGAAATATCTACACAGCTATCTGTGTAAACTTGGAAATATCTAGCCAGCTATCTGTGTAAAAATGGAAATATCTACACAGCAATCTGTGCAAAGATGGAAATATCTGCACCGCTATCTCCGTAAACATGGAAATATCAACACCGGTATCTGTACAAACATGGAAATATCTACACCGCTATCTCTATAAACAGGGAAATAACTGCACTGCCATCTGTAAAAACATGGAAATACCTATACAGTTATCTGTATAAACATGGAAATATCTACAATTCCATCTGTATACACATGGAAATATATACACAGCCATCTGTATAAGCATGTATATATCTACACTGCTATCTCTATAAACATGGAAATATCTACACAGCCATCTCTATAAACATGAAAATATCTACGCTGCCATCTCCATAAACATGGAACTAACTACTCCGTCATCTGTATAAACATGGAAACATCTACACCGCCATCAGTGTGAATAAGTAAATATCTACAATTCCATCTTTATAAAGATATAAATATATGCAACGCGAGCTGTATAAACATGGAAATATCTACATCGCTATCTGCATAAACGTGGAAATACCAACACCGTTATCGTTATAAACATGGAAATATCTACAACGCGATCTAGATAAACATGGAAATATCTACGCCGCTATGTCAATAAACATGGAAATACCTACACCGCTATCTCTATAAACATGGAAATATATCCACCGCTATCTGTATAAACATGGAAATATCTACACCGCTATCTGTATAAACATGGAAATATCTTCAATGCCAACTGTAGAAAGATGGAAATATCTACACTGCAATCTGTGTAAACATGGAAATATCTACACCGATATCTGTAAAAACATGGAAATATCAACACCGCTATCTGTATAAACATGGAAATATCTACACCACGATCTGTATAAACATGGAAATATCTATACCGCGATCTGTATAAACATGGAAATATCTACACTGCTCTCTGTATAAACATGGAAATATCTACACCGCTATCTGTATAAACATGGAAATATCTACACAGCTATCTCTATCAACATGGAAATATCTACACCGCCATCTGTATAAACATGGAAATACCTACAAAGTCATCTGTATAAACATGGAAATATCTACAAAGCCATCTGTATAAATATGGAAATATCTACACAGCCATCTGTATATACATGGAAATAACTACACCGCTATCTGTATAAACATGGAAATAACTACACCGCTATTTGTATAAACAAGGAAATATCTCCACAGTGATCTGTATAAACATGGAATTATTTACACCGCTATCTGTATAAACATGGAAATTTCTACACCGTTATCTGTATAAATATGGAAATATCTACACCGCAATCTCTATAAATATGGAAACATCTACACCGCCATCTGTATAAACATGGAAATACTTATACAGTCATCTGTGTAAACATGGAAACATCTACACCACCATCTGTATAAACATGGAAATATCTGCAATGCCATCTGTATACACATGGTAATACCAACACGGCAATCTGTGTATAGATGGAAACATCAACACCGCCATCTGTACAAACTTGGAAATATCTACACTGCTATCTCTATAAACGTGGAAATATCTACACTGCGTTCTGTATAAACATAGAAATATCTACACCGGTATCTGTATAAGCATGGAAATATCTACACCACGATCTGTATAAACATGGAAACATATACACCGCTATCTGTATAATCATGGAAATATATGCACCGCTTTCTCTATAGACATGGAAATAGCTACAAAGCCATCTGTATAAACATGGAAATACCTACACAGACATGTGTAGGAACATGGAAATAACTACACTGCCATCTGTATAAACAAAGAAATATCTACACAGCCCTCTGCATAAATATGGAGATATCTGCATAGGCATCTGTATAAACATGGAAATATCTGCACCGCTATCTGTATAAACATGGAAATACCTACACCGCTGTCTCTATAAACATGGAAATATGTACACAGCTATGTGTATAAACATGGAAATATCTCCACTGCTGTCTGTATAAACATGGAAATATCTACAGCGCCATCTCTATAAACATTGAAATATCTACACTGCCATCTGTAAAAACATTGAAATATCTACACAGTCATCTGAATAAACATGGAAATATCTACAGCACCATCTGTATAAACATGGAAATAACTACAATACCATCTGTATACACATGGAAATATCTACACAGACATCTGTATAAACATGTAAATATCTACAATGCCATCTCCATAAACATGGAACTAACTACTCCGCCATCTGTGTAAACATGGAAATAACTACACCGCCATCAGTGTGAATAAGGAAATATCTACAATGCCATCTGTATAAAGATATAAATATCTGCACCGTGAACTGTACAAACATGGAAATATCTACGTCGCTCTCTGCATAAACGTGGAAATACCAACACCGCTATCGGTATAAACATGGAAATATCTACAACGCCATCTATATAAACATGGAAATATCTACACCGCTATGTCTATAAACACGGAAATACCTACACCGCTATCTTTATAAACATGGAATTGTCTACAGCGCTATCTGTATAAACATGAAAATATCTACACCGCTATCTGTATAAACATGGAAATATCTACACCGCGATCTGTATAAACTTGGAAATATCTACACCGCGATCTGTATAAACATGAAAATATCTTCACCGAGATCTGTATGAAAGTGGAAATATCTACACCGCTATCTGTATAAACATGGTAATATCTACACCACCATCTATATAAACATGGAAATATCTACACCGCCCTCTGTATAAACATGGAAATATCTACACCACCCTCTGTATAAACATGGAAATATCTACACCGCTATCTGTATAAACATGTTAATATCTACACAGCTATCTCCATAAACATGGAAATATCTGCACCGCCATCTGTATAAACATTGAAATATCTACAAAGTCATCTGTATAAACATGGAAATATCTACAAAGCCATCTGTATAAACATGGAAATATCTACACAGCCATCTGTATATACATGGAAATAACTACACCGCTATCTGTATAAACATGGAAATAACTACACCGCTATTTGTATAAACAAGGAAATATCTACACAGTGATCTGTATAAACATGGAATTATTCACACCGCTATCTGTATAAACATGGAAATTTCTACTCCGTTATCTGTATAAATATGGAAATATCTACACCGCTATCTCTATAAATATGGAAATATCTACACCGCCATCTGTATAATCATGGAAATACTTATACAGTCATCTGTGTAAACATGGAAATATCTACACCACCATCTGTATAAACATGGAAATATCTGCAATGCCATCTGTATACACATGGAAATACCAACACGGCAATCTGTGTATAGATGGAAACATCAACACCGCCATCTGTACAAACATGGAAATATCTACACTGCTATCTCTATAAACGTGGAAATACCTACACTGCGGTCTGTATAAACATGGAAATATCTACACCGGTATCTGTATAAACATGGAAATATCTGCACCACGATCTGTATAAACATGGAAATATATACACCGCTATGTGTATAATCATGGAAATATCTGCACCGCTATCTCTATAGACATGGAAATAGCTACAAAGCCATCTGTATAAACATGTTAATACCTACACAGACATGTGTAGGAACATGGAAATAACTACACTGCCATCTGTATAAACAAAGAAATACCTACACAACCCTCTGCATAAATATGGAGATATCTACATAGGCATCTGTATAAACATGGAAATATCTGCACCGCTATATGTATAAACATGGAAATACCTACACCGCTGTCTCTATAAACATGGAAATATGTACACCGCTATGTGTATAAACATGGAAATATCTCCACTGCTGTCTGTGTAAACATGGAAATATCTCCACCGTTATCTGTATAAACATGGAAATATCTACAGCGCCATCTCTATAAACATTGAAATATCTACACTGCCATCTGTAAAAACATGGAAATATCTACACAGTCATCTGAATAAACATGGAAATATCTACACCACCATCTGTATAAACATGGAAATAACTACAATACCATCTGTATACACATGGAAATATCTACACAGACATCTGTATAAATATGGAAATATCTACACTGCCATCTGTATACACATGGAAATATCTACACAGCCATCTGTATAAACATGTAAACATCTACAATGCCATCTCCATAAACATGGAACTAACTACTCCGCCATCTGTGTAAACATGGAAATATCTACACCGCCATCAGTGTGAATAAGGAAATATCTACAATGCCATCTGTATAAAGATATAAATATCTGCACCGCGAGCTGTACAAACATGGAAATGCCTACGTCGCACTCTGCATAAACGTGGAAATACCAACACCGCTATCGGTATAAACATGGAAATATCTACAACGCCATCTATATAAACATGGAAATATCTACACCGCTATGTCTATAAACATGGAAATACCTACACCGCTATCTCTATAAACATGGAAATGTCTACACCGCTATCTGTATAAACATGGAAATAATTACACCGCTATCTGTATAAACATGGAAATATCTACACCGCGATCTGTATAAACATGGAAATATCTACACCGCGATCTGTATAAACATGGAAATATCTTCACCGAGATCTGTATAAACATGGAAATATCTACACCGCTATCTGTATAAACATGGTAATATCTACACCACCATCTATATAAACATGGAAATATCTACACCGCCCTCTGTATAAACATGGAAATATCTACAATGCCAACTGTAGAAAGATGGAAATATCTACACCGCAATCTGAGTAAACATGGAAATATCTACACCGATATCTGTAAAAACATGGAAATATCAACACCGCTATCTGTATAAACATGGAAATATCTACACCGCGATCTGTATAAACATGGAAATATCTACACCGCGATCTGTATAAACAGGGAAATATCTACACCGCGACTGTATAAACGTGGAAATATCTACACCGCTATCTGTATAAACATGGAAATATCTACACCGCCAACTGTATAAACATGGAAATACCTACAAAGTCATCTGTATAAACATGGAAATATCTACATAGCCATCTGTATAAACATGGAAATACCTACACAGCCATCTGTATATACATGGAAATATCTACACTGCTATCTGTATAAACATGGAAATAACTACACCGCTATTTGTATAAACAAGGAAATATCTACACCGTGATCCGTATAAACATGGAAATATCTACACAGCCATCTCTATAAACACGGAAATATCTACACCCATATCTGTATAAATATGGAAATATCCACACCGCTATCTGTATAAACATGGAAAAATCAACACCGCTATCTCTATGAACATGGAAATATCTACACCACCATCTCTATAAACATGGAAATATCAACACCACGATCAGTATAAGCATGGAAATATCTACACCGCTATCTGTATAAACATGGAAATATCTCCACTGCTATCTCTGTAAACATCGAAATATCTACACCGCCATCAGTATAAACATGGAAATACTTACAAAGTTATCTGTATAAACATGGAAACATCTACACCACCATCTGTATAAACATGGAAATATCTGCAATGCCATCTGTATACACATGGTAATACCAACACGGCAATCTGTGTATAGATGGAAACATCAACACCGCCATCTGTACAAACTTGGAAATATCTACACTGCTATCTCTATAAACGTGGAAATATCTACACTGCGTTCTGTATAAACATAGAAATATCTACACCGGTATCTGTATAAGCATGGAAATATCTACACCACGATCTGTATAAACATGGAAACATATACACCGCTATCTGTATAATCATGGAAATATATGCACCGCTTTCTCTATAGACATGGAAATAGCTACAAAGCCATCTGTATAAACATGGAAATACCTACACAGACATGTGTAGGAACATGGAAATAACTACACTGCCATCTGTATAAACAAAGAAATATCTACACAGCCCTCTGCATAAATATGGAGATATCTGCATAGGCATCTGTATAAACATGGAAATATCTGCACCGCTATCTGTATAAACATGGAAATACCTACACCGCTGTCTCTATAAACATGGAAATATGTACACAGCTATGTGTATAAACATGGAAATATCTCCACTGCTGTCTGTATAAACATGGAAATATCTACAGCGCCATCTCTATAAACATTGAAATATCTACACTGCCATCTGTAAAAACATTGAAATATCTACACAGTCATCTGAATAAACATGGAAATATCTACAGCACCATCTGTATAAACATGGAAATAACTACAATACCATCTGTATACACATGGAAATATCTACACAGACATCTGTATAAATATGGAAATATCTACACTGCCATCTGTATACACATGGAAATATCTACACAGCCATCTGTATAAACATGTAAATATCTACAATGCCATCTCCATAAACATGGAACTAACTACTCCGCCATCTGTGTAAACATGGAAATAACTACACCGCCATCAGTGTGAATAAGGAAATATCTACAATGCCATCTGTATAAAGATATAAATATCTGCACCGTGAACTGTACAAACATGGAAATATCTACGTCGCTCTCTGCATAAACGTGGAAATACCAACACCGCTATCGGTATAAACATGGAAATATCTACAACGCCATCTATATAAACATGGAAATATCTACACCGCTATGTCTATAAACACGGAAATACCTACACCGCTATCTTTATAAACATGGAATTGTCTACAGCGCTATCTGTATAAACATGAAAATATCTACACCGCTATCTGTATAAACATGGAAATATCTACACCGCGATCTGTATAAACTTGGAAATATCTACACCGCGATCTGTATAAACATGAAAATATCTTCACCGAGATCTGTATGAAAGTGGAAATATCTACACCGCTATCTGTATAAACATGGTAATATCTACACCACCATCTATATAAACATGGAAATATCTACACCGCCCTCTGTATAAACATGGAAATATCTACACCACCCTCTGTATAAACATGGAAATATCTACACCGCTATCTGTATAAACATGTTAATATCTACACAGCTATCTCCATAAACATGGAAATATCTGCACCGCCATCTGTATAAACATTGAAATATCTACAAAGTCATCTGTATAAACATGGAAATATCTACAAAGCCATCTGTATAAACATGGAAATATCTACACAGCCATCTGTATATACATGGAAATAACTACACCGCTATCTGTATAAACATGGAAATAACTACACCGCTATTTGTATAAACAAGGAAATATCTACACAGTGATCTGTATAAACATGGAATTATTCACACCGCTATCTGTATAAACATGGAAATTTCTACTCCGTTATCTGTATAAATATGGAAATATCTACACCGCTATCTCTATAAATATGGAAATATCTACACCGCCATCTGTATAATCATGGAAATACTTATACAGTCATCTGTGTAAACATGGAAATATCTACACCACCATCTGTATAAACATGGAAATATCTGCAATGCCATCTGTATACACATGGAAATACCAACACGGCAATCTGTGTATAGATGGAAACATCAACACCGCCATCTGTACAAACATGGAAATATCTACACTGCTATCTCTATAAACGTGGAAATACCTACACTGCGGTCTGTATAAACATGGAAATATCTACACCGGTATCTGTATAAACATGGAAATATCTGCACCACGATCTGTATAAACATGGAAATATATACACCGCTATGTGTATAATCATGGAAATATCTGCACCGCTATCTCTATAGACATGGAAATAGCTACAAAGCCATCTGTATAAACATGTTAATACCTACACAGACATGTGTAGGAACATGGAAATAACTACACTGCCATCTGTATAAACAAAGAAATACCTACACAACCCTCTGCATAAATATGGAGATATCTACATAGGCATCTGTATAAACATGGAAATATCTGCACCGCTATATGTATAAACATGGAAATACCTACACCGCTGTCTCTATAAACATGGAAATATGTACACCGCTATGTGTATAAACATGGAAATATCTCCACTGCTGTCTGTGTAAACATGGAAATATCTCCACCGTTATCTGTATAAACATGGAAATATCTACAGCGCCATCTCTATGAACATTGAAATATCTACACTGCCATCTGTAAAAACATGGAAATATCTACACAGTCATCTGAATAAACATGGAAATATCTACACCACCATCTGTATAAACATGGAAATAACTACAATACCATCTGTATACACATGGAAATATCTACACAGACATCTGTATAAATATGGAAATATCTACACTGCCATCTGTATACACATGGAAATATCTACACAGCCATCTGTATAAACATGTAAACATCTACAATGCCATCTCCATAAACATGGAACTAACTACTCCGCCATCTGTGTAAACATGGAAATATCTACACCGCCATCAGTGTGAATAAGGAAATATCTACAATGCCATCTGTATAAAGATATAAATATCTGCACCGCGAACTGTACAAACATGGAAATGCCTACGTCGCACTCTGCATAAACGTGGAAATACCAACACCGCTATCGGTATAAACATGGAAATATCTACAACGCCATCTATATAAACATGGAAATATCTACACCGCTATGTCTATAAACATGGAAATACCTACACCGCTATCTCTATAAACATGGAAATGTCTACACCGCTATCTGTATAAACATGGAAATAATTACACCGCTATCTGTATAAACATGGAAATATCTACACCGCGATCTGTATAAACATGGAAATATCTACACCGCGATCTGTATAAACATGGAAATATCTTCACCGAGATCTGTATAAACATGGAAATATCTACACCGCTATCTGTATAAACATGGTAATATCTACACCACCATCTATATAAACATGGAAATATCTACACCGCCCTCTGTATAAACATGGAAATATCTACAATGCCAACTGTAGAAAGATGGAAATATCTACACCGCAATCTGAGTAAACATGGAAATATCTACACCGATATCTGTAAAAACATGGAAATATCAACACCGCTATCTGTATAAACATGGAAATATCTACACCGCGATCTGTATAAACATGGAAATATCTACACCGCGATCTGTATAAACAGGGAAATATCTACACCGCGACTGTATAAACGTGGAAATATCTACACCGCTATCTGTATAAACATGGAAATATCTACACCGCCAACTGTATAAACATGGAAATACCTACAAAGCCATCTGTATAAACATGGAAATATCTACATAGCCATCTGTATAAACATGGAAATACCTACACAGCCATCTGTATATACATGGAAATATCTACACTGCTATCTGTATAAACATGGAAATAACTACACCGCTATTTGTATAAACAAGGAAATATCTACACCGTGATCCGTATAAACATGGAAATATCTACACAGCCATCTCTATAAACACGGAAATATCTACACCCATATCTGTATAAATATGGAAATATCCACACCGCTATCTGTATAAACATGGAAAAATCAACACCGCTATCTCTATGAACATGGAAATATCTACACCACCATCTCTATAAACATGGAAATATCAACACCACGATCAGTATAAACATGGAAATATCTACACCGCTATCTGTATAAACATGGAAATATCTCCACTGCTATCTCTGTAAACATCGAAATATCTACACCGCCATCAGTATAAACATGGAAATACTTACAAAGTTATCTGTATAAACATGGAAATATCTACACCGCCATCTGTATAAACATGGAAATATCTACACAGCCGTGTGTATATACATGGAAATATCTACACCGCTATCTATATAAACATGGAAATAACTACACCGCTATCTGTATAAAGACGGAAATAACTACACCGCCATGTACATATCCATGGAAGTATCTGCGCCGCCATCTGTATAAACATGGAAATATTTACACGGTCATCTGTGTATAGATGGAAATATCAACACCCCCATCTGTACAAACATGGAAATATCTGCACCTCAATCTGCATAAACATGGAAATATCTACACCGCGGTCTGTATAAACATGGAAATATCTAAATGGCTATCTGTATAAACAAGGAAATATCTACACCACTATCTCTATAAACATGGAAATATCTACACCGTGATCTGTATTAACATGGAAATATTTACACCGCTATCTGTATAAACATGGAAATATCTACACCATTATCAGTATAAATATGGAAAAACCTACAACGCCATCTGTAGAAACATGGAAATATCTACACCACCATCTGTATAAACATGGAAATATCTACAATGCCATCTGTATACACAAGGAAATACCTACACGGCAATCTGTGTATAGATGGAATCATCAACACCGCCATCTGTACACACATGGAAATATCTACTCCGCTATCTGTATAAACATGGAAATATCTACACTGCGGTCTGTATAAACATGGAAATATCTACACCGGTATCTGTACAAACATGGAAATATCTACACCACGATCTGTATAAAACATGGAAATAGTTACACCGCTATCTGTATAAACATGGAAATATCTACACCGCTATCTCTATAAACAAGGAAATAACTGCAAAGCCATCTGTATAAACATGGAAATAACTACACAGTTATGTGTAGGAACATGGAAATATCTGCACTGCCATCTGTATAAACGTATAAATATCTACACAGCCCTCTGTATAAATATGGAAATATCTGCATAGGCATCTGTATAAACATGGTAATATCCGCACCGCTATCTGTATAAACATGGAAATACCTACACCGCTCTCTCTATAAACATGGAAATATGTACACCGCTATGTGTATAAACATGGTAATATCTCCACTGCTGTCTGTAAAAACATGGAAATATCTCCACCTTTATCTGTATAAACATGGAAATATCTACAGCGCCATCTCTATAAACATTGAAATATCTACACTGCCATCTGTAAATACATGGAAATATCTTCACAGTCATCCGAATAAACATGGAAATATCTACACCACCATCTGTATAAACATTGAAATACCAACAATACCATCTGTATACACATGGAAATATCTACACAGACATCTGTATAAATATAGAAATATCTACACCGCCATCTGTATAAACATGGAAATATCTACACCGCGATCAGTATAAACATGGAAATATCTATACCGCTATCTGTATAAACATGGAAATATCTCCACTGCTATCTGTATAAACATCGAAATATCTACACCGCCATCTGTATAAACATGGAAATACTTACAAAGTTATCTGTATATACATGGAAATATCTACACCGCCATCTGTACAAACATGGAAATTCTTACAAAGTTATCTGTATAAACATGGAAATATCTACACCGCCATCTGTATAAACATGGAAATATCTACACAGCCATGTGTATATAGATGGAAATATCCTCACCGCTATCTATATACACATGGAAATAACTACACCGCTCTCTGTATAAACATGAAAATATCTACACCGCCATCTACAAATCCACAGAAATATCAGTGCCGCCATCTGTATAAACATGGAAATATCTACACGGTCATCTGTGTATAGATGGAAATATCAACACCGCCATCTGTACAAAAATGGAAATATCTGCACCGCTATCTGTATAAACATGGAAATATCTACACCGCGGTCTGTATAAACATGGAAATATCTACACCGCTATCTCTATAAACATGGAAATATCTACACCGCTATCTCTATAAACATGGAAATATCTACACCATGATCTGTATAAACATGGAAATATTTACATCGCTATCTGTTTAAACATGGAAATATCTACACAGTTATCTGTATAAATATGGAAATATTTCAGCGCTATCTCTATAAGCATGGAAATGTCTACACCGCCATCTGTATAAACATGGGAATATCTACACTGCTATCTCTATAAACATGGAAATATCTACAATGCCATCTATAAAAACATGGAAACACCTATACAGTCATCTGTATAAACATGGAAATATCTACACAACCATCTGTATAAACATGGAAATATCTACAATGCCATCTGCATACACATGGAAATACCTACACGGCAATCTGTGTATAGATGGAAACATCAACACCGCCATCTGTACAAACATGGAAATATCTACACCGCTATCTGTATAAACATGGAAATACCTACACTGCGGTCTGTATAAACATGTAAATATCTACGCCGGTATCTGTATAAACATGGAAATATCTACACCACGATCTGTATAAACATGGAAATATCTACACCGCTATCTGTATAAACATGGAAATATCTACACCGCTATCTCTATAAACATGGAAATATCTACAAAGCCATCTGTATAAACATGGAAATACCTACACAGTCATGTGTAGGAACATGGAAAAATCTGCCCCGCTATCTGTATAAACATGGAAATACCTACACCGCCATCTGTATAAAGATGGAAATATCTACAACGCAATCTGTGTAAATTTGGAAATAACTACACCGCTATCTCTATAGACATGGAAATATCTACACCGCCGTCTGTATAAACATGGAAATATCTACACCGCTATCTGTATAAACATGGAAATACCAACACCGCTATCTGTATAAACATGTAAATATCTACACCGCTATCTCTATAAACATGAAAATACTTACACCACCATCTCTATAAACATGGAAATATTTACACCGCTATCCCTATAAACTTAGAAATAACTAGACTTTCATCTCTATAAACATGGAAATATCTACACCGCTATCTGCATAAACCTGGAAATATCTACACAGACGTCTGTATAAACATGGAAATATCTACACCTCCATCTCTATAAACATGAAAATATCTACACCGGCATCTTCAGAAACATGGATGTATCTACACCGCAATCTGTATAAACATGGAAATATCTACACCACTATCTGTATAAACATGGAAATATCTTCACTGCCATCTGTATAAACATGGAAATATCTACACCGCCATCTGTATAAAGATGGAAATATCTTCACCGCAATCTGAATAAATATGGAAATAACTACACCGCTATCTCTATAGACATGGAAATATCTACACCGCTATCTGTATAAACATGGAAATATCTACACTGCCATCTGTATAAAGATGGAAATATCTACACCGCGAGCTGTATAAACATGGAAATATCTACACCGCCATCTGTATAAACATGGAAATACCAACACCGCTATCTGTATAAACATGGAAATATCTACAACGCTATCTCTATAAACATGAAAATACTTACACCACCATCTCTATAAACATGGAAATATTTACACAGCTATCTCTATAAATTTAGAAATAAGTAGACCGCCATCTCTATAAACATGGAAATATCTACACCTCTATGTGCATAAACATGGAAATATCTACACAGACGTCTGTATAAACATGGAAATATCTACACCGCCATCTCTATAAACATGAAAATAACTACACTGCCATCTTCAGAAACATGGATGATTCTACACCGCCATCTGTATAAACATGGAAATATCTACACCACTATCTGTATAAACATGGAAATATCTTCACTGCCATCTGTATAAATATGGAAATATCTTCACCGCCATCTGTGTAAAGATGGAAATATCTACACCGCAATCTGTAAAAATATGGAAATACCTACACCGCTGTCTCTATAGACATGGAAATATCTACACAGCTATCTGTATAAACATGGAAATATCTATACCGCTGTGTCTATAAACATGGAAATATCTCCACTGCTATCTGTATAAACATGGAAATACCTACACTGCTATCTGTATAAACATGGAAATATCTTCAATGCCATCTGTATACAAATGGAAATAACTACACGGCCATCTGTGTATAGATGGAAACATCAACAACGCCATCTGTACAAACATGGAAATATCTACACTGCTATCTGTATAAACATGGAAATATCTACACCGATATGTGTATAAACATGGAAATATCGACACTGCCATCTGTATAAACATGGAAATACCTACACCAATTTCTCTATAAACATGAAAATATCTACACTGCTATCTCTATAAACATGGAAATATCTACACCTCCATCTCTATAAAGATGAAAATATCTACACCGCCATCTTCAGAAACATGGATGTATCTACACCGCCATCTGTATAAACATGGAAATATCTACACCACTATCTGTATAAACATGGAAATATCTTCACTGCCATCTGTATAAGCATGGAAATATCTACACCGCCATCTGTATAAAGATGGAAATACCTACACCGCAATCTGTGCAAAGATGGAAATACCTACACCGCAATCTCTATGAACATGGAAATATCTACACCGATATCTGTATAAACATGGAAATATGTACACTGCCATCTGTTTAAACATGGAAATACCTACACCGTTTTCTGTATAAACATGAAAATATCTACACTGCTATCTCTATATACATGGAAATATCTACACCACTATCTGTATAAACATGGAAATATCTTCACTGCCATCTGTATAAGCATGGAAATATCTACACCGCCATCTGAATAAACATGGAAATAACTACACCACTATCAGTATAAATATGGAAATATCTTCACTGCCATCTGTATAAACGTGGAAATATCTAAACCGCCATCTGTATAAACATGGAAATATCTCCACCGCCATCTGCATAAACATGGAAATATCTACACAGACATCTGTATAAACATGGAAATATCTACACTGCCATCTGTATAAACTTGGAAATATCTACACTGACATCTGTAGAAAGATGGAAATGTATAAAAAACGATCTGAATAAACATGGGAATTTCTACACCACTACCTGTAGAAACATGGAAATATCTACACCGCTATCTGTATCAACATGGAAATAACTACACTGCAATCTGTATAAACATGGAAATATCTACAATGCTATCTCTGTAAACATGGAAATATCTACACAGCTATCTGTGTAAACTTGGAAATATCTACACCGCTATATGTGTAAATTTGGCAATACTTACACCGCAGTCTGTGCAAAGATGGAAATATCTACACCGCTATATCTGTAAACATGAAAATACCTACACCGCTATCTGTATAAACATGGAAATATCTACACTGCCATCTCTAAAAACATGGAAATATCTACAGCGCCATCTGTATAAACATGGAAATATCTACACTGCCATCTGGACACACATGGAAATATCTACACAGCCATCTGTATAAACATCGAAATATTTACACCGCTATCTCTAGAAACATGGAAATATCTACACCGCTATCTGTATAAACATGGAAATATCTACATCGCTATCTGTATAAACAGGGAAATATCTCCACCGCTATCTGTATAAACATGGAAATATCTACACCGATATGTGTATAAACATGGAAATATCTACACCGCTATCTGTAAAAACATGGAAATATATACAATGCTATCTGTGTAAACATGGAAATATCGACACAGCTATCTGTGTAAACTTGGAAATATCTACCCAGCTATCTGTGTAAAAATGGAAATATCTACACAGCAATCTGTGCAAAGATGGATATATCTACACCGCTATCTCTGTAAACATGGAAATATCTACACCGCTATCTGTATAAACATGGAAATGTCTATACCGCAGTCTCTATAAACAAGGAAATATCTACACCGCCATCTGTAGAAACATGGAAATATCTACACTGCAATCTGTATAAACATGGAAATACCTACACCGCTATCTGTATAAATATGGAAATATCTACACCGCTATCTCTATAGACATCGAAATATCTACACCGCTATCTGTATAAACATGGAAATATCTACACTGCCATCTGTATAAAGATGGAAATATCTACACCGCGAGCTGTATAAACATGGAAATATCTACACCGCCATCTGTATAAACATGGAAATACCAACACCGCTATCTGTATAAACATGGAAATATCTACAACGCTATCTCTATAAACATGAAAATACTTACACCACCATCTCTATAAACATGGAAATATTTACACAGCTATCTCTATAAATTTAGAAATAAGTAGACCGCCATCTCTATAAACATGGAAATATCTACACCTCTATGTGCATAAACATGGAAATATCTACACAGACGTCTGTATAAACATGGAAATATCTACACCGCCATCTCTATAAACATGAAAATAACTACACTGCCATCTTCAGAAACATGGATGATTCTACACCGCCATCTGTATAAACATGGAAATATCTACACCACTATCTGTATAAACATGGAAATATCTTCACTGCCATCTGTATAAATATGGAAATATCTACACCGCCATCTGTGTAAAGATGGAAATATCTACACCGCAATCTGTAAAAATATGGAAATACCTACACCGCTGTCTCTATAGACATGGAAATATCTACACAGCTATCTGTATAAACATGGAAATATCTATACCGCTGTGTCTATAAACATGGAAATATCTCCACTGCTATCTGTATAAACATGGAAATACCTACACTGCTATCTGTATAAACATGGAAATATCTTCAATGCCATCTGTATACAAATGGAAATAACTACACGGCCATCTGTGTATAGATGGAAACATCAACAACGCCATCTGTACAAACATGGAAATATCTACACTGCTATCTGTATAAACATGGAAATATCTACACCGATATGTGTATAAACATGGAAATATCGACACTGCCATCTGTATAAACATGGAAATACCTACACCAATTTCTCTATAAACATGAAAATATCTACACTGCTATCTCTATAAACATGGAAATATCTACACCTCCATCTCTATAAAGATGAAAATATCTACACCGCCATCTTCAGAAACATGGATGTATCTACACCGCCATCTGTATAAACATGGAAATATCTACACCACTATCTGTATAAACATGGAAATATCTTCACTGCCATCTGTATAAGCATGGAAATATCTACACCGCCATCTGTATAAAGATGGAAATACCTACACCGCAATCTGTGCAAAGATGGAAATACCTACACCGCAATCTCTATGAACATGGAAATATCTACACCGATATCTGTATAAACATGGAAATATGTACACTGCCATCTGTTTAAACATGGAAATACCTACACCGTTTTCTGTATAAACATGAAAATATCTACACTGCTATCTCTATATACATGGAAATATCTACACCACTATCTGTATAAACATGGAAATATCTTCACTGCCATCTGTATAAGCATGGAAATATCTACACCGCCATCTGAATAAACATGGAAATAACTACACCACTATCAGTATAAATATGGAAATATCTTCACTGCCATCTGTATAAACGTGGAAATATCTAAACCGCCATCTGTATAAACATGGAAATATCTCCACCGCCATCTGCATAAACATGGAAATATCTACACAGACATCTGTATAAACATGGAAATATCTACACTGCCATCTGTATAAACTTGGAAATATCTACACTGACATCTGTAGAAAGATGGAAATGTATAAAAAACGATCTGAATAAACATGGGAATTTCTACACCACTACCTGTAGAAACATGGAAATATCTACACCGCTATCTGTATCAACATGGAAATAACTACACTGCAATCTGTATAAACATGGAAATATCTACAATGCTATCTCTGTAAACATGGAAATATCTACACAGCTATCTGTGTAAACTTGGAAATATCTACACCGCTATATGTGTAAATTTGGCAATACTTACACCGCAGTCTGTGCAAAGATGGAAATATCTACACCGCTATATCTGTAAACATGAAAATACCTACACCGCTATCTGTATAAACATGGAAATATCTACACTGCCATCTCTAAAAACATGGAAATATCTACAGCGCCATCTGTATAAACATGGAAATATCTACACTGCCATCTGGACACGCATGGAAATATCTACACAGCCATCTGTATAAACATCGAAATATTTACACCGCTATCTCTAGAAACATGGAAATATCTACACCGCTATCTGTATAAACATGGAAATATCTACATCGCTATCTGTATAAACAGGGAAATATCTCCACCGCTATCTGTATAAACATGGAAATATCTACACCGATATGTGTATAAACATGGAAATATCTACACCGCTATCTGTAAAAACATGGAAATATATACAATGCTATCTGTGTAAACATGGAAATATCGACACAGCTATCTGTGTAAACTTGGAAATATCTACCCAGCTATCTGTGTAAAAATGGAAATATCTACACAGCAATCTGTGCAAAGATGGATATATCTACACCGCTATCTCTGTAAACATGGAAATATCTACACCGCTATCTGTATAAACATGGAAATGTCTATACCGCAGTCTCTATAAACAAGGAAATATCTACACCGCCATCTGTAGAAACATGGAAATATCTACACTGCAATCTGTATAAACATGGAAATACCTACACCGCTATCTGTATAAATATGGAAATATCTACACCGCTATCTCTATAAACATGGAAATACCTACACCGCTTTCTCTATAAACATGAAAATACCTACACTGCTATCTCTATATACATGGAAATATCTACACCTCCATCTCCATAAACATGAAAATATCTACACCGCCATCTTCAGAAACATGGATGTATCTACACCGCTATCTGTATAAACATGGAAATATCTACACCACTATCTGTATAAACATGGAAATATCTTCACTGCCATCTGTATAAGCATGGAAATATCTACACCGCCATCTGTATAAAGATGGAAATATCTACACCGCAATCTGTATAAATATGGAAATAACTACACCGCTATCTCTATAGACAAGGAAATATCTACACCGTTATCTGTATAAACATGGAAATATCTACACTGCCATCTGTATAAAGATGGAAATATTTACACCGTGAGCTGCATAAACATAGAAATATCTACAACGCTATCTGTATAAACATGGAAATATGAACACCGCTATCTGTATAAATATGGAAATATATACACCGCTATCTCTATAAACATGGAAATATCTACACCGCTATCTCTATAAACATGGAAATACTTACACCACCATGTCTATAAACATGGAAATATTTACACTGCTATCTCTATAAACTTAGAAAAAACTACACCGCCATCTCTGTAAACATGGAAATATCTACACCGCCATTTGAATAAACATGGAAATATCTACACAGACATCTGTATAAACATGGAAATATCTACACTGCCATGTGTATAAACTTGGCAACATCTACACTGACATCTGTAGAAAGATGGAAATGTCTACAAAGCGATCTGTATAAACATGGGTATTTCTACACCGCTACTTGTATAAACATGGAAATATGTACACGGCTATCTGTATCAACATGGAAATAACTACACCGCAATCTGTATAAACATGGAAATATCTACAATGCTATCTCTGTAAACATGGAAATATCTACACAGCTATCTGTGTAAACTTGGAAATATCTACACCGCTATCTCTGTAAGTTTGGCAATAACTACACCGCAATCTGTGCAAAGATAGAAATAACTACACCGCTATCTCTTTAAACATGGACATATCTACACCGATATGTATATAAACATGGAAATATCTACACTGCCATCTGTATAAACATGGAAATACCTACACCAATTTCTCTATAAACATGAAAATATCTACACTGCTATCTCTATAAACATGGAAATATCTACACCTCCATCTCTATAAAGATGAAAATATCTACACCGCCATCTTCAGAAACATGGATGTATCTACACCGCCATCTGTATAAACATGGAAATATCTACACCACTATCTGTATAAATATGGAAATATCTTCACAGCCATCTGTATAAACATGGAAATATCTACACCGCCATCTGTATAAAGATGGAAATATCTACAACGCAATCTGTATAAATTTGGAAATAACTACACCGCTATCTCTATAGACATGGAAATATCTACACCGCCGTCTGTATAAACATGGAAATATCTACACCGCTATCTGTATAAACATGGAAATACCAACACCGCTATCTGTATAAACATGTAAATATCTACACCGCTATCTCTATAAACATGAAAATACTTACACCACCATCTCTATAAACATGGAAATATTTACACCGCTATCCCTATAAACTTAGAAATAACTAGACTTTCATCTCTATAAACATGGAAATATCTACACCGCTATCTGCATAAACCTGGAAATATCTACACAGACGTCTGTATAAACATGGAAATATCTACACCTCCATCTCTATAAACATGAAAATATCTACACCGGCATCTTCAGAAACATGGATGTATCTACACCGCAATCTGTATAAACATGGAAATATCTACACCACTATCTGTATAAACATGGAAATATCTTCACTGCCATCTGTATAAACATGGAAATATCTACACCGCCATCTGTATAAAGATGGAAATATCTTCACCGCAATCTGAATAAATATGGAAATAACTACACCGCTATCTCTATAGACATGGAAATATCTACACCGCTATCTGTATAAACATGGAAATATCTACACTGCCATCTGTATAAAGATGGAAATATCTACACCGCGAGCTGTATAAACATGGAAATATCTACACCGCCATCTGTATAAACATGGAAATACCAACACCGCTATCTGTATAAACATGGAAATATCTACAACGCTATCTCTATAAACATGAAAATACTTACAACACCATCTCTATAAACATGGAAATATTTACACAGCTATCTCTATAAATTTAGAAATAAGTAGACCGCCATCTCTATAAACATGGAAATATCTACACCTCTATGTGCATAAACATGGAAATATCTACACAGACGTCTGTATAAACATGGAAATATCTACACCGCCATCTCTATAAACATGAAAATAACTACACTGCCATCTTCAGAAACATGGATGATTCTACACCGCCATCTGTATAAACATGGAAATATCTACACCACTATCTGTATAAACATGGAAATATCTTCACTGCCATCTGTATAAATATGGAAATATCTACACCGCCATCTGTGTAAAGATGGAAATATCTACACCGCAATCTGTAAAAATATGGAAATACCTACACCGCTGTCTCTATAGACATGGAAATATCTACACAGCTATCTGTATAAACATGGAAATATCTATACCGCTGTGTCTATAAACATGGAAATATCTCCACTGCTATCTGTATAAACATGGAAATACCTACACTGCTATCTGTATAAACATGGAAATATCTTCAATGCCATCTGTATACAAATGGAAATAACTACACGGCCATCTGTGTATAGATGGAAACATCAACAACGCCATCTGTACAAACATGGAAATATCTACACTGCTATCTGTATAAACATGGAAATATCTACACCGATATGTGTATAAACATGGAAATATCGACACTGCCATCTGTATAAACATGGAAATACCTACACCAATTTCTCTATAAACATGAAAATATCTACACTGCTATCTCTATAAACATGGAAATATCTACACCTCCATCTCTATAAAGATGAAAATATCTACACCGCCATCTTCAGAAACATGGATGTATCTACACCGCCATCTGTATAAACATGGAAATATCTACACCACTATCTGTATAAACATGGAAATATCTTCACTGCCATCTGTATAAGCATGGAAATATCTACACCGCCATCTGTATAAAGATGGAAATACCTACACCGCAATCTGTGCAAAGATGGAAATACCTACACCGCAATCTCTATGAACATGGAAATATCTACACCGATATCTGTATAAACATGGAAATATGTACACTGCCATCTGTTTAAACATGGAAATACCTACACCGTTTTCTGTATAAACATGAAAATATCTACACTGCTATCTCTATATACATGGAAATATCTACACCACTATCTGTATAAACATGGAAATATCTTCACTGCCATCTGTATAAGCATGGAAATATCTACACCGCCATCTGAATAAACATGGAAATAACTACACCACTATCAGTATAAATATGGAAATAACTTCACTGCCATCTGTATAAACGTGGAAATATCTAAACCGCCATCTGTATAAACATGGAAATATCTCCACCGCCATCTGCATAAACATGGAAATATCTACACAGACATCTGTATAAACATGGAAATATCTACACTGCCATCTGTATAAACTTGGAAATATCTACACTGACATCTGTAGAAAGATGGAAATGTATAAAAAACGATCTGAATAAACATGGGAATTTCTACACCACTACCTGTAGAAACATGGAAATATCTACACCGCTATCTGTATCAACATGGAAATAACTACACTGCAATCTGTATAAACATGGAAATATCTACAATGCTATCTCTGTAAACATGGAAATATCTACACAGCTATCTGTGTAAACTTGGAAATATCTACACCGCTATATGTGTAAATTTGGCAATACTTACACCGCAGTCTGTGCAAAGATGGAAATATCTACACCGCTATATCTGTAAACATGAAAATACCTACACCGCTATCTGTATAAACATGGAAATATCTACACTGCCATCTCTAAAAACATGGAAATATCTACAGCGCCATCTGTATAAACATGGAAATATCTACACTGCCATCTGGACACACATGGAAATATCTACACAGCCATCTGTATAAACATCGAAATATTTACACCGCTATCTCTAGAAACATGGAAATATCTACACCGCTATCTGTATAAACATGGAAATATCTACATCGCTATCTGTATAAACAGGGAAATATCTCCACCGCTATCTGTATAAACATGGAAATATCTACACCGATATGTGTATAAACATGGAAATATCTACACCGCTATCTGTAAAAACATGGAAATATATACAATGCTATCTGTGTAAACATGGAAATATCGACACAGCTATCTGTGTAAACTTGGAAATATCTACCCAGCTATCTGTGTAAAAATGGAAATATCTACACAGCAATCTGTGCAAAGATGGATATATCTACACCGCTATCTCTGTAAACATGGAAATATCTACACCGCTATCTGTATAAACATGGAAATGTCTATACCGCAGTCTCTATAAACAAGGAAATATCTACACCGCCATCTGTAGAAACATGGAAATATCTACACTGCAATCTGTATAAACATGGAAATACCTACACCGCTATCTGTATAAATATGGAAATATCTACACCGCTATCTCTATAGACATCGAAATATCTACACCGCTATCTGTATAAACATGGAAATATCTACACTGCCATCTGTATAAAGATGGAAATATCTACACCGCGAGCTGTATAAACATGGAAATATCTACACCGCCATCTGTATAAACATGGAAATACCAACACCGCTATCTGTATAAACATGGAAATATCTACAACGCTATCTCTATAAACATGAAAATACTTACACCACCATCTCTATAAACATGGAAATATTTACACAGCTATCTCTATAAATTTAGAAATAAGTAGACCGCCATCTCTATAAACATGGAAATATCTACACCTCTATGTGCATAAACATGGAAATATCTACACAGACGTCTGTATAAACATGGAAATATCTACACCGCCATCTCTATAAACATGAAAATAACTACACTGCCATCTTCAGAAACATGGATGATTCTACACCGCCATCTGTATAAACATGGAAATATCTACACCACTATCTGTATAAACATGGAAATATCTTCACTGCCATCTGTATAAATATGGAAATATCTACACCGCCATCTGTGTAAAGATGGAAATATCTACACCGCAATCTGTAAAAATATGGAAATACCTACACCGCTGTCTCTATAGACATGGAAATATCTACACAGCTATCTGTATAAACATGGAAATATCTATACCGCTGTGTCTATAAACATGGAAATATCTCCACTGCTATCTGTATAAACATGGAAATACCTACACTGCTATCTGTATAAACATGGAAATATCTTCAATGCCATCTGTATACAAATGGAAATAACTACACGGCCATCTGTGTATAGATGGAAACATCAACAACGCCATCTGTACAAACATGGAAATATCTACACTGCTATCTGTATAAACATGGAAATATCTACACCGATATGTGTATAAACATGGAAATATCGACACTGCCATCTGTATAAACATGGAAATACCTACACCAATTTCTCTATAAACATGAAAATATCTACACTGCTATCTCTATAAACATGGAAATATCTACACCTCCATCTCTATAAAGATGAAAATATCTACACCGCCATCTTCAGAAACATGGATGTATCTACACCGCCATCTGTATAAACATGGAAATATCTACACCACTATCTGTATAAACATGGAAATATCTTCACTGCCATCTGTATAAGCATGGAAATATCTACACCGCCATCTGTATAAAGATGGAAATACCTACACCGCAATCTGTGCAAAGATGGAAATACCTACACCGCAATCTCTATGAACATGGAAATATCTACACCGATATCTGTATAAACATGGAAATATGTACACTGCCATCTGTTTAAACATGGAAATACCTACACCGTTTTCTGTATAAACATGAAAATATCTACACTGCTATCTCTATATACATGGAAATATCTACACCACTATCTGTATAAACATGGAAATATCTTCACTGCCATCTGTATAAGCATGGAAATATCTACACCGCCATCTGAATAAACATGGAAATAACTACACCACTATCAGTATAAATATGGAAATATCTTCACTGCCATCTGTATAAACGTGGAAATATCTAAACCGCCATCTGTATAAACATGGAAATATCTCCACCGCCATCTGCATAAACATGGAAATATCTACACAGACATCTGTATAAACATGGAAATATCTACACTGCCATCTGTATAAACTTGGAAATATCTACACTGACATCTGTAGAAAGATGGAAATGTATAAAAAACGATCTGAATAAACATGGGAATTTCTACACCACTACCTGTAGAAACATGGAAATATCTACACCGCTATCTGTATCAACATGGAAATAACTACACTGCAATCTGTATAAACATGGAAATATCTACAATGCTATCTCTGTAAACATGGAAATATCTACACAGCTATCTGTGTAAACTTGGAAATATCTACACCGCTATATGTGTAAATTTGGCAATACTTACACCGCAGTCTGTGCAAAGATGGAAATATCTACACCGCTATATCTGTAAACATGAAAATACCTACACCGCTATCTGTATAAACATGGAAATATCTACACTGCCATCTCTAAAAACATGGAAATATCTACAGCGCCATCTGTATAAACATGGAAATATCTACACTGCCATCTGGACACGCATGGAAATATCTACACAGCCATCTGTATAAACATCGAAATATTTACACCGCTATCTCTAGAAACATGGAAATATCTACACCGCTATCTGTATAAACATGGAAATATCTACATCGCTATCTGTATAAACAGGGAAATATCTCCACCGCTATCTGTATAAACATGGAAATATCTACACCGATATGTGTATAAACATGGAAATATCTACACCGCTATCTGTAAAAACATGGAAATATATACAATGCTATCTGTGTAAACATGGAAATATCGACACAGCTATCTGTGTAAACTTGGAAATATCTACCCAGCTATCTGTGTAAAAATGGAAATATCTACACAGCAATCTGTGCAAAGATGGATATATCTACACCGCTATCTCTGTAAACATGGAAATATCTACACCGCTATCTGTATAAACATGGAAATGTCTATACCGCAGTCTCTATAAACAAGGAAATATCTACACCGCCATCTGTAGAAACATGGAAATATCTACACTGCAATCTGTATAAACATGGAAATACCTACACCGCTATCTGTATAAATATGGAAATATCTACACCGCTATCTCTATAAACATGGAAATACCTACACCGCTTTCTCTATAAACATGAAAATACCTACACTGCTATCTCTATATACATGGAAATATCTACACCTCCATCTCCATAAACATGAAAATATCTACACCGCCATCTTCAGAAACATGGATGTATCTACACCGCTATCTGTATAAACATGGAAATATCTACACCACTATCTGTATAAACATGGAAATATCTTCACTGCCATCTGTATAAGCATGGAAATATCTACACCGCCATCTGTATAAAGATGGAAATATCTACACCGCAATCTGTATAAATATGGAAATAACTACACCGCTATCTCTATAGACAAGGAAATATCTACACCGTTATCTGTATAAACATGGAAATATCTACACTGCCATCTGTATAAAGATGGAAATATTTACACCGTGAGCTGCATAAACATAGAAATATCTACAACGCTATCTGTATAAACATGGAAATATGAACACCGCTATCTGTATAAATATGGAAATATATACACCGCTATCTCTATAAACATGGAAATATCTACACCGCTATCTCTATAAATATGGAAATACTTACACCACCATGTCTATAAACATGGAAATATTTACACTGCTATCTCTATAAACTTAGAAAAAACTACACCGCCATCTCTGTAAACATGGAAATATCTACACCGCCATTTGAATAAACATGGAAATATCTACACAGACATCTGTATAAACATGGAAATATCTACACTGCCATGTGTATAAACTTGGCAACATCTACACTGACATCTGTAGAAAGATGGAAATGTCTACAAAGCGATCTGTATAAACATGGGTATTTCTACACCGCTACTTGTATAAACATGGAAATATGTACACGGCTATCTGTATCAACATGGAAATAACTACACCGCAATCTGTATAAACATGGAAATATCTACAATGCTATCTCTGTAAACATGGAAATATCTACACAGCTATCTGTGTAAACTTGGAAATATCTACACCGCTATCTCTGTAAGTTTGGCAATAACTACACCGCAATCTGTGCAAAGATAGAAATAACTACACCGCTATCTCTTTAAACATGGACATATCTACACCGATATGTATATAAACATGGAAATATCTACACTGCCATCTGTATAAACATGGAAATACCTACACCAATTTCTCTATAAACATGAAAATATCTACACTGCTATCTCTATAAACATGGAAATATCTACACCTCCATCTCTATAAAGATGAAAATATCTACACCGCCATCTTCAGAAACATGGATGTATCTACACCGCCATCTGTATAAACATGGAAATATCTACACCACTATCTGTATAAATATGGAAATATCTTCACAGCCATCTGTATAAACATGGAAATATCTACACCGCCATCTGTATAAAGATGGAAATATCTACAACGCAATCTGTATAAATTTGGAAATAACTACACCGCTATCTCTATAGACATGGAAATATCTACACCGCCGTCTGTATAAACATGGAAATATCTACACCGCTATCTGTATAAACATGGAAATACCAACACCGCTATCTGTATAAACATGTAAATATCTACACCGCTATCTCTATAAACATGAAAATACTTACACCACCATCTCTATAAACATGGAAATATTTACACCGCTATCCCTATAAACTTAGAAATAACTAGACTTTCATCTCTATAAACATGGAAATATCTACACCGCTATCTGCATAAACCTGGAAATATCTACACAGACGTCTGTATAAACATGGAAATATCTACACCTCCATCTCTATAAACATGAAAATATCTACACCGGCATCTTCAGAAACATGGATGTATCTACACCGCAATCTGTATAAACATGGAAATATCTACACCACTATCTGTATAAACATGGAAATATCTTCACTGCCATCTGTATAAACATGGAAATATCTACACCGCCATCTGTATAAAGATGGAAATATCTTCACCGCAATCTGAATAAATATGGAAATAACTACACCGCTATCTCTATAGACATGGAAATATCTACACCGCTATCTGTATAAACATGGAAATATCTACACTGCCATCTGTATAAAGATGGAAATATCTACACCGCGAGCTGTATAAACATGGAAATATCTACACCGCCATCTGTATAAACATGGAAATACCAACACCGCTATCTGTATAAACATGGAAATATCTACAACGCTATCTCTATAAACATGAAAATACTTACACCACCATCTCTATAAACATGGAAATATTTACACAGCTATCTCTATAAATTTAGAAATAAGTAGACCGCCATCTCTATAAACATGGAAATATCTACACCTCTATGTGCATAAACATGGAAATATCTACACAGACGTCTGTATAAACATGGAAATATCTACACCGCCATCTCTATAAACATGAAAATAACTACACTGCCATCTTCAGAAACATGGATGATTCTACACCGCCATCTGTATAAACATGGAAATATCTACACCACTATCTGTATAAACATGGAAATATCTTCACTGCCATCTGTATAAATATGGAAATATCTACACCGCCATCTGTGTAAAGATGGAAATATCTACACCGCAATCTGTAAAAATATGGAAATACCTACACCGCTGTCTCTATAGACATGGAAATATCTACACAGCTATCTGTATAAACATGGAAATATCTATACCGCTGTGTCTATAAACATGGAAATATCTCCACTGCTATCTGTATAAACATGGAAATACCTACACTGCTATCTGTATAAACATGGAAATATCTTCAATGCCATCTGTATACAAATGGAAATAACTACACGGCCATCTGTGTATAGATGGAAACATCAACAACGCCATCTGTACAAACATGGAAATATCTACACTGCTATCTGTATAAACATGGAAATATCTACACCGATATGTGTATAAACATGGAAATATCGACACTGCCATCTGTATAAACATGGAAATACCTACACCAATTTCTCTATAAACATGAAAATATCTACACTGCTATCTCTATAAACATGGAAATATCTACACCTCCATCTCTATAAAGATGAAAATATCTACACCGCCATCTTCAGAAACATGGATGTATCTACACCGCCATCTGTATAAACATGGAAATATCTACACCACTATCTGTATAAACATGGAAATATCTTCACTGCCATCTGTATAAGCATGGAAATATCTACACCGCCATCTGTATAAAGATGGAAATACCTACACCGCAATCTGTGCAAAGATGGAAATACCTACACCGCAATCTCTATGAACATGGAAATATCTACACCGATATCTGTATAAACATGGAAATATGTACACTGCCATCTGTTTAAACATGGAAATACCTACACCGTTTTCTGTATAAACATGAAAATATCTACACTGCTATCTCTATATACATGGAAATATCTACACCACTATCTGTATAAACATGGAAATATCTTCACTGCCATCTGTATAAGCATGGAAATATCTACACCGCCATCTGAATAAACATGGAAATAACTACACCACTATCAGTATAAATATGGAAATAACTTCACTGCCATCTGTATAAACGTGGAAATATCTAAACCGCCATCTGTATAAACATGGAAATATCTCCACCGCCATCTGCATAAACATGGAAATATCTACACAGACATCTGTATAAACATGGAAATATCTACACTGCCATCTGTATAAACTTGGAAATATCTACACTGACATCTGTAGAAAGATGGAAATGTATAAAAAACGATCTGAATAAACATGGGAATTTCTACACCACTACCTGTAGAAACATGGAAATATCTACACCGCTATCTGTATCAACATGGAAATAACTACACTGCAATCTGTATAAACATGGAAATATCTACAATGCTATCTCTGTAAACATGGAAATATCTACACAGCTATCTGTGTAAACTTGGAAATATCTACACCGCTATATGTGTAAATTTGGCAATACTTACACCGCAGTCTGTGCAAAGATGGAAATATCTACACCGCTATATCTGTAAACATGAAAATACCTACACCGCTATCTGTATAAACATGGAAATATCTACACTGCCATCTCTAAAAACATGGAAATATCTACAGCGCCATCTGTATAAACATGGAAATATCTACACTGCCATCTGGACACACATGGAAATATCTACACAGCCATCTGTATAAACATCGAAATATTTACACCGCTATCTCTAGAAACATGGAAATATCTACACCGCTATCTGTATAAACATGGAAATATCTACATCGCTATCTGTATAAACAGGGAAATATCTCCACCGCTATCTGTATAAACATGGAAATATCTACACCGATATGTGTATAAACATGGAAATATCTACACCGCTATCTGTAAAAACATGGAAATATATACAATGCTATCTGTGTAAACATGGAAATATCGACACAGCTATCTGTGTAAACTTGGAAATATCTACCCAGCTATCTGTGTAAAAATGGAAATATCTACACAGCAATCTGTGCAAAGATGGATATATCTACACCGCTATCTCTGTAAACATGGAAATATCTACACCGCTATCTGTATAAACATGGAAATGTCTATACCGCAGTCTCTATAAACAAGGAAATATCTACACCGCCATCTGTAGAAACATGGAAATATCTACACTGCAATCTGTATAAACATGGAAATACCTACACCGCTATCTGTATAAATATGGAAATATCTACACCGCTATCTCTATAAACATGGAAATACCTACACCGCTTTCTCTATAAACATGAAAATACCTACACTGCTATCTCTATATACATGGAAATATCTACACCTCCATCTCCATAAACATGAAAATATCTAAACCGCCATCTTCAGAAACATGGATGTATCTACACCGCTATCTGTATAAACATGGAAATATCTACACCACTATCTGTATAAACATGGAAATATCTTCACTGCCATCTGTATAAGCATGGAAATATCTACACCGCCATCTGTATAAAGATGGAAATATCTACACCGCAATCTGTATAAATATGGAAATAACTACACCGCTATCTCTATAGACAAGGAAATATCTACACCGTTGTCTGTATAAACATGGAAATATCTACACTGCCATCTGTATAAAGATGGAAATATTTACACCGTGAGCTGCATAAACATAGAAATATCTACAACGCTATCTGTATAAACATGGAAATATGAACACCGCTATCTGTATAAATATGGAAATATATACACCGCTATCTCTATAAACATGGAAATATCTACACCGCTATCTCTATAAACATGGAAATACTTACACCACCATGTCTATAAACATGGAAATATTTACACTGCTATCTCTATAAACTTAGAAAAAACTACACCGCCATCTCTGTAAACATGGAAATATCTACACCGCCATTTGAATAAACATGGAAATATCTACACAGACATCTGTATAAACATGGAAATATCTACACTGCCATGTGTATAAACTTGGCAACATCTACACTGACATCTGTAGAAAGATGGAAATGTCTACAAAGCGATCTGTATAAACATGGGTATTTCTACACCGCTACTTGTATAAACATGGAAATATGTACACGGCTATCTGTATCAACATGGAAATAACTACACCGCAATCTGTATAAACATGGAAATATCTACAATGCTATCTCTGTAAACATGGAAATATCTACACAGCTATCTGTGTAAACTTGGAAATATCTACACCGCTATCTCTGTAAGTTTGGCAATAACTACACCGCAATCTGTGCAAAGATAGAAATAACTACACCGCTATCTCTTTAAACATGGACATATCTACACCGATATGTATATAAACATGGAAATATCTACACTGCCATCTGTATAAACATGGAAATACCTACACCAATTTCTCTATAAACATGAAAATATCTACACTGCTATCTCTATAAACATGGAAATATCTACACCTCCATCTCTATAAAGATGAAAATATCTACACCGCCATCTTCAGAAACATGGATGTATCTACACCGCCATCTGTATAAACATGGAAATATCTACACCACTATCTGTATAAATATGGAAATATCTTCACAGCCATCTGTATAAACATGGAAATATCTACACTGCCATCTGTATAAAGATGGAAATATCTACAACGCAATCTGTATAAATTTGGAAATAACTACACCGCTATCTCTATAGACATGGAAATATCTACACCGCCGTCTGTATAAACATGGAAATATCTACACCGCTATCTGTATAAACATGGAAATACCAACACCGCTATCTGTATAAACATGTAAATATCTACACCGCTATCTCTATAAACATGAAAATACTTACACCACCATCTCTATAAACATGGAAATATTTACACCGCTATCCCTATAAACTTAGAAATAACTAGACTTTCATCTCTATAAACATGGAAATATCTACACCGCTATCTGCATAAACCTGGAAATATCTACACAGACGTCTGTATAAACATGGAAATATCTACACCTCCATCTCTATAAACATGAAAATATCTACACCGGCATCTTCAGAAACATGGATGTATCTACACCGCAATCTGTATAAACATGGAAATATCTACACCACTATCTGTATAAACATGGAAATATCTTCACTGCCATCTGTATAAACATGGAAATATCTACACCGCCATCTGTATAAAGATGGAAATATCTTCACCGCAATCTGAATAAATATGGAAATAACTACACCGCTATCTCTATAGACATGGAAATATCTACACCGCTATCTGTATAAACATGGAAATATCTACACTGCCATCTGTATAAAGATGGAAATATCTACACCGCGAGCTGTATAAACATGGAAATATCTACACCGCCATCTGTATAAACATGGAAATACCAACACCGCTATCTGTATAAACATGGAAATATCTACAACGCTATCTCTATAAACATGAAAATACTTACACCACCATCTCTATAAACATGGAAATATTTACACAGCTATCTCTATAAATTTAGAAATAAGTAGACCGCCATCTCTATAAACATGGAAATATCTACACCTCTATGTGCATAAACATGGAAATATCTACACAGACGTCTGTATAAACATGGAAATATCTACACCGCCATCTCTATAAACATGAAAATAACTACACTGCCATCTTCAGAAACATGGATGATTCTACACCGCCATCTGTATAAACGTGGAAATATCTACACCACTATCTGTATAAACATGGAAATATCTTCACTGCCATCTGTATAAATATGGAAATATCTACACCGCCATCTGTGTAAAGATGGAAATATCTACACCGCAATCTGTAAAAATATGGAAATACCTACACCGCTGTCTCTATAGACATGGAAATATCTACACAGCTATCTGTATAAACATGGAAATATCTATACCGCTGTGTCTATAAACATGGAAATATCTCCACTGCTATCTGTATAAACATGGAAATACCTACACTGCTATCTGTATAAACATGGAAATATCTTCAATGCCATCTGTATACAAATGGAAATAACTACACGGCCATCTGTGTATAGATGGAAACATCAACAACGCCATCTGTACAAACATGGAAATATCTACACTGCTATCTGTATAAACATGGAAATATCTACACCGATATGTGTATAAACATGGAAATATCGACACTGCCATCTGTATAAACATGGAAATACCTACACCAATTTCTCTATAAACATGAAAATATCTACACTGCTATCTCTATAAACATGGAAATATCTACACCTCCATCTCTATAAAGATGAAAATATCTACACCGCCATCTTCAGAAACATGGATGTATCTACACCGCCATCTGTATAAACATGGAAATATCTACACCACTATCTGTATAAACATGGAAATATCTTCACTGCCATCTGTATAAGCATGGAAATATCTACACCGCCATCTGTATAAAGATGGAAATACCTACACCGCAATCTGTGCAAAGATGGAAATACCTACACCGCAATCTCTATGAACATGGAAATATCTACACCGATATCTGTATAAACATGGAAATATGTACACTGCCATCTGTTTAAACATGGAAATACCTACACCGTTTTCTGTATAAACATGAAAATATCTACACTGCTATCTCTATATACATGGAAATATCTACACCACTATCTGTATAAACATGGAAATATCTTCACTGCCATCTGTATAAGCATGGAAATATCTACACCGCCATCTGAATAAACATGGAAATAACTACACCACTATCAGTATAAATATGGAAATATCTTCACTGCCATCTGTATAAACGTGGAAATATCTAAACCGCCATCTGTATAAACATGGAAATATCTCCACCGCCATCTGCATAAACATGGAAATATCTACACAGACATCTGTACAAACATGGAAATATCTACACTGCCATCTGTATAAACTTGGAAATATCTACACTGACATCTGTAGAAAGATGGAAATGTATAAAAAACGATCTGAATAAACATGGGAATTTCTACACCACTACCTGTAGAAACATGGAAATATCTACACCGCTATCTGTATCAACATGGAAATAACTACACTGCAATCTGTATAAACATGGAAATATCTACAATGCTATCTCTGTAAACATGGAAATATCTACACAGCTATCTGTGTAAACTTGGAAATATCTACACCGCTATATGTGTAAATTTGGCAATACTTACACCGCAGTCTGTGCAAAGATGGAAATATCTACACCGCTATATCTGTAAACATGAAAATACCTACACCGCTATCTGTATAAACATGGAAATATCTACACTGCCATCTCTAAAAACATGGAAATATCTACAGCGCCATCTGTATAAACATGAAAATATCTACACTGCCATCTGGACACACATGGAAATATCTACACAGCCATCTGTATAAACATCGAAATATTTACACCGCTATCTCTAGAAACATGGAAATATCTACACCGCTATCTGTATAAACATGGAAATATCTACATCGCTATCTGTATAAACAGGGAAATATCTCCACCGCTATCTGTATAAACATGGAAATATCTACACCGATATGTGTATAAACATGGAAATATCTACACCGCTATCTGTAAAAACATGGAAATATATACAATGCTATCTGTGTAAACATGGAAATATCGACACAGCTATCTGTGTAAACTTGGAAATATCTACCCAGCTATCTGTGTAAAAATGGAAATATCTACACAGCAATCTGTGCAAAGATGGATATATCTACACCGCTATCTCTGTAAACATGGAAATATCTACACCGCTATCTGTATAAACATGGAAATGTCTATACCGCAGTCTCTATAAACAAGGAAATATCTACACCGCCATCTGTAGAAACATGGAAATATCTACACTGCAATCTGTATAAACATGGAAATACCTACACCGCTATCTGTATAAATATGGAAATATCTACACCGCTATCTCTATAAACATGGAAATACCTACACCGCTTTCTCTATAAACATGAAAATACCTACACTGCTATCTCTATATACATGGAAATATCTACACCTCCATCTCCATAAACATGAAAATATCTACACCGCCATCTTCAGAAACATGGATGTATCTACACCGCTATCTGTATAAACATGGAAATATCTACACCACTATCTGTATAAACATGGAAATATCTTCACTGCCATCTGTATAAGCATGGAAATATCTACACCGCCATCTGTATAAAGATGGAAATATCTACACCGCAATCTGTATAAATATGGAAATAACTACACCGCTATCTCTATAGACAAGGAAATATCTACACCGTTATCTGTATAAACATGGAAATATCTACACTGCCATCTGTATAAAGATGGAAATATTTACACCGTGAGCTGCATAAACATAGAAATATCTACAACGCTATCTGTATAAACATGGAAATATGAACACCGCTATCTGTATAAATATGGAAATATATACACCGCTATCTCTATAAACATGGAAATATCTACACCGCTATCTCTATAAACATGGAAATACTTACACCACCATGTCTATAAACATGGAAATATTTACACTGCTATCTCTATAAACTTAGAAAAAACTACACCGCCATCTCTGTAAACATGGAAATATCTACACCGCCATTTGAATAAACATGGAAATATCTACACAGACATCTGTATAAACATGGAAATATCTACACTGCCATGTGTATAAACTTGGCAACATCTACACTGACATCTGTAGAAAGATGGAAATGTCTACAAAGCGATCTGTATAAACATGGGTATTTCTACACCGCTACTTGTATAAACACGGAAATATGTACATGGCTATCTGTATCAACATGGAAATAACTACACCGCAATCTGTATAAACATGGAAATATCTACAATGCTATCTCTGTAAACATGGAAATATCTACACAGCTATCTGTGTAAACTTGGAAATATCTACACCGCTATCTCTGTAAGTTTGGCAATAACTACACCGCAATCTGTGCAAAGATAGAAATAACTACACCGCTATCTCTTTAAACATGGACATATCTACACCGATATGTATATAAACATGGAAATATCTACACTGCCATCTGTATAAACATGGAAATACCTACACCAATTTCTCTATAAACATGAAAATATCTACACTGCTATCTCTATAAACATGGAAATATCTACACCTCCATCTCTATAAAGATGAAAATATCTACACCGCCATCTTCAGAAACATGGATGTATCTACACTGCCATCTGTATAAACATGGAAATATCTACACCACTATCTGTATAAATATGGAAATATCTTCACAGCCATCTGTATAAACATGGAAATATCTACACCGCCATCTGTATAAAGATGGAAATATCTACAACGCAATCTGTATAAATTTGGAAATAACTACACCGCTATCTCTATAGACATGGAAATATCTACACCGCCGTCTGTATAAACATGGAAATATCTACATCGCTATCTGTATAAACATGGAAATACCAACACCGCTATCTGTATAAACATGTAAATATCTACACCGCTATCTCTATAAACATGAAAATACTTACACCACCATCTCTATAAACATGGAAATATTTACACCGCTATCCCTATAAACTTAGAAATAACTAGACTTTCATCTCTATAAACATGGAAATATCTACACCGCTATCTGCATAAACCTGGAAATATCTACACAGACGTCTGTATAAACATGGAAATATCTACACCTCCATCTCTATAAACATGAAAATATCTACACCGGCATCTTCAGAAACATGGATGTATCTACACCGCAATCTGTATAAACATGGAAATATCTACACCACTCTCTGTATAAACATGGAAATATCTTCACTGCCATCTGTATAAACATGGAAATATCTACACCGCCATCTGTATAAAGATGGAAATATCTTCACCGCAATCTGTATAAATATGGAAATAACTACACCGCTATCTCTATAGACATGGAAATATCTACACCGCTATCTGTATAAACATGGAAATATCTACACTGCCATCTGTATAAAGATGGAAATATCTACACCGCGAGCTGTATAAACATGGAAATATCTACACCGCCATCTGTATAAACATGGAAATACCAACACCGCTATCTGTATAAACATGGAAATATCTACAACGCTATCTCTATAAACATGAAAATACTTACACCACCATCTCTATAAACATGGAAATATTTACACAGCTATCTCTATAAATTTAGAAATAAGTAGACCGCCATCTCTATAAACATGGAAATATCTACACCTCTATGTGCATAAACATGGAAATATCTACACAGACGTCTGTATAAACATGGAAATATCTACACCGCCATCTCTATAAACATGAAAATAACTACACTGCCATCTTCAGAAACATGGATGATTCTACACCGCCATCTGTATAAACATGGAAATATCTACACCACTATCTGTATAAACATGGAAATATCTTCACTGCCATCTGTATAAATATGGAAATATCTACACCGCCATCTGTGTAAAGATGGAAATATCTACACCGCAATCTGTAAAAATATGGAAATACCTACACCGCTGTCTCTATAGACATGGAAATATCTACACAGCTATCTGTATAAACATGGAAATATCTATACCGCTGTGTCTATAAACATGGAAATATCTCCACTGCTATCTGTATAAACATGGAAATACCTACACTGCTATCTGTATAAACATGGAAATATCTTCAATGCCATCTGTATACAAATGGAAATAACTACACGGCCATCTGTGTATAGATGGAAACATCAACAACGCCATCTGTACAAACATGGAAATATCTACACTGCTATCTGTATAAACATGGAAATATCTACACCGATATGTGTATAAACATGGAAATATCGACACTGCCATCTGTATAAACATGGAAATACCTACACCAATTTCTCTATAAACATGAAAATATCTACACTGCTATCTCTATAAACATGGAAATATCTACACCTCCATCTCTATAAAGATGAAAATATCTACACCGCCATCTTCAGAAACATGGATGTATCTACACCGCCATCTGTATAAACATGGAAATATCTACACCACTATCTGTATAAACATGGAAATATCTTCACTGCCATCTGTATAAGCATGGAAATATCTACACCGCCATCTGTATAAAGATGGAAATACCTACACCGCAATCTGTGCAAAGATGGAAATACCTACACCGCAATCTCTATGAACATGGAAATATCTACACCGATATCTGTATAAACATGGAAATATGTACACTGCCATCTGTTTAAACATGGAAATACCTACACCGTTTTCTGTATAAACATGAAAATATCTACACTGCTATCTCTATATACATGGAAATATCTACACCACTATCTGTATAAACATGGAAATATCTTCACTGCCATCTGTATAAGCATGGAAATATCTACACCGCCATCTGAATAAACATGGAAATAACTACACCACTATCAGTATAAATATGGAAATATCTTCACTGCCATCTGTATAAACGTGGAAATATCTAAACCGCCATCTGTATAAACATGGAAATATCTCCACCGCCATCTGCATAAACATGGAAATATCTACACAGACATCTGTACAAACATGGAAATATCTACACTGCCATCTGTATAAACTTGGAAATATCTACACTGACATCTGTAGAAAGATGGAAATGTATAAAAAACGATCTGAATAAACATGGGAATTTCTACACCACTACCTGTAGAAACATGGAAATATCTACACCGCTATCTGTATCAACATGGAAATAACTACACTGCAATCTGTATAAACATGGAAATATCTACAATGCTATCTCTGTAAACATGGAAATATCTACACAGCTATCTGTGTAAACTTGGAAATATCTACACCGCTATATGTGTAAATTTGGCAATACTTACACCGCAGTGTGTGCAAAGATGGAAATATCTACACCGCTATATCTGTAAACATGAAAATACCTACACCGCTATCTGTATAAACATGGAAATATCTACACTGCCATCTCTAAAAACATGGAAATATCTACAGCGCCATCTGTATAAACATGGAAATATCTACACTGCCATCTGGACACACATGGAAATATCTACACAGCCATCTGTATAAACATCGAAATATTTACACCGCTATCTCTAGAAACATGGAAATATCTACACCGCTATCTGTATAAACATGGAAATATCTACATCGCTATCTGTATAAACAGGGAAATATCTCCACCGCTATCTGTATAAACATGGAAATATCTACACCGATATGTGTATAAACATGGAAATATCTACACCGCTATCTGTAAAAACATGGAAATATATACAATGCTATCTGTGTAAACATGGAAATATCGACACAGCTATCTGTGTAAACTTGGAAATATCTACCCAGCTATCTGTGTAAAAATGGAAATATCTACACAGCAATCTGTGCAAAGATGGATATATCTACACCGCTATCTCTGTAAACATGGAAATATCTACACCGCTATCTGTATAAACATGGAAATGTCTATACCGCAGTCTCTATAAACAAGGAAATATCTACACCGCCATCTGTAGAAACATGGAAATATCTACACTGCAATCTGTATAAACATGGAAATACCTACACCGCTATCTGTATAAATATGGAAATATCTACACCGCTATCTCTATAAACATGGAAATACCTACACCGCTTTCTCTATAAACATGAAAATACCTACACTGCTATCTCTATATACATGGAAATATCTACACCTCCATCTCCATAAACATGAAAATATCTACACCGCCATCTTCAGAAACATGGATGTATCTACACCGCCATCTGTATAAACATGGAAATATCTACACCACTATCTGTATAAACATGGAAATATCTTCACTGCCATCTGTATAAGCATGGAAATATCTACACCGCCATCTGTATAAAGATGGAAATATCTACACCGCAATCTGTATAAATATGGAAATAACTACACCGCTATCTCTATAGACAAGGAAATATCTACACCGTTATCTGTATAAACATGGAAATATCTACACTGCCATCTGTATAAAGATGGAAATATTTACACCGTGAGCTGCATAAACATAGAAATATCTACAACGCTATCTGTATAAACATGGAAATATGAACACCGCTATCTGTATAAATATGGAAATATATACACCGCTATCTCTATAAACATGGAAATATCTACACCGCTATCTCTATAAACATGGAAATACTTACACCACCATGTCTATAAACATGGAAATATTTACACTGCTATCTCTATAAACTTAGAAAAAACTACACCGCCATCTCTGTAAACATGGAAATATCTACACCGCCATTGAATAAACATGGAAATATCTACACAGACATCTGTATAAACATGGAAATATCTACACCGCCATCTCTATAAACATGAAAATAACTACACTGCCATCTTCAGAAACATGGATGATTCTACACCGCCATCTGTATAAACATGGAAATATCTACACCACTATCTGTATAAACATGGAAATATCTTCACTGCCATCTGTATAAATATGGAAATATCTACACCGCCATCTGTGTAAAGATGGAAATATCTACACCGCAATCTGTAAAAATATGGAAATACCTACACCGCTGTCTCTATAGACATGGAAATATCTACACAGCTATCTGTATAAACATGGAAATATCTATACCGCTGTGTCTATAAACATGGAAATATCTCCACTGCTATCTGTATAAACATGGAAATACCTACACTGCTATCTGTATAAACATGGAAATATCTTCAATGCCATCTGTATACAAATGGAAATAACTACACGGCCATCTGTGTATAGATGGAAACATCAACAACGCCATCTGTACAAACATGGAAATATCTACACTGCTATCTGTATAAACATGGAAATATCTACACCGATATGTGTATAAACATGGAAATATCGACACTGCCATCTGTATAAACATGGAAATACCTACACCAATTTCTCTATAAACATGAAAATATCTACACTGCTATCTCTATAAACATGGAAATATCTACACCTCCATCTCTATAAAGATGAAAATATCTACACCGCCATCTTCAGAAACATGGATGTATCTACGCCGCCATCTGTATAAACATGGAAATATCTACACCACTATCTGTATAAACATGGAAATATCTTCACTGCCATCTGTATAAGCATGGAAATATCTACACCGCCATCTGTATAAAGATGGAAATACCTACACTGCAATCTGTGCAAAGATGGAAATACCTACACCGCAATCTCTATGAACATGGAAATATCTACACCGATATCTGTATAAACATGGAAATATGTACACTGCCATCTGTTTAAACATGGAAATACCTACACCGTTTTCTGTATAAACATGAAAATATCTACACTGCTATCTCTATATACATGGAAATATCTACACCACTATCTGTATAAACATGGAAATATCTTCACTGCCATCTGTATAAGCATGGAAATATCTACACCGCCATCTGAATAAACATGGAAATAACTACACCACTATCAGTATAAATATGGAAATATCTTCACTGCCATCTGTATAAACGTGGAAATATCTAAACCGCCATCTGTATAAACATGGAAATATCTCCACCGCCATCTGCATAAACATGGAAATATCTACACAGACATCTGTATAAACATGGAAATATCTACACTGCCATCTGTATAAACTTGGAAATATCTACACTGACATCTGTAGAAAGATGGAAATGTATAAAAAACGATCTGAATAAACATGGGAATTTCTACACCACTACCTGTAGAAACATGGAAATATCTACACCGCTATCTGTATCAACATGGAAATAACTACACTGCAATCTGTATAAACATGGAAATATCTACAATGCTATCTCTGTAAACATGGAAATATCTACACAGCTATCTGTGTAAACTTGGAAATATCTACACCGCTATATGTGTAAATTTGGCAATACTTACACCGCAGTCTGTGCAAAGATGGAAATATCTACACCGCTATATCTGTAAACATGAAAATACCTACACCGCTATCTGTATAAACATGGAAATATCTACACTGCCATCTCTAAAAACATGGAAATATCTACAGCGCCATCTGTATAAACATGGAAATATCTACACTGCCATCTGGACACACATGGAAATATCTACACAGCCATCTGTATAAACATCGAAATATTTACACCGCTATCTCTAGAAACATGGAAATATCTACACCGCTATCTGTATAAACATGGAAATATCTACATCGCTATCTGTATAAACAGGGAAATATCTCCACCGCTATCTGTATAAACATGGAAATATCTACACCGATATGTGTATAAACATGGAAATATCTACACCGCTATCTGTAAAAACATGGAAATATATACAATGCTATCTGTGTAAACATGGAAATATCGACACAGCTATCTGTGTAAACTTGGAAATATCTACCCAGCTATCTGTGTAAAAATGGAAATATCTACACAGCAATCTGTGCAAAGATGGATATATCTACACCGCTATCTCTGTAAACATGGAAATATCTACACCGCTATCTGTATAAACATGGAAATGTCTATACCGCAGTCTCTATAAACAAGGAAATATCTACACCGCCATCTGTAGAAACATGGAAATATCTACACTGCAATCTGTATAAACATGGAAATACCTACACCGCTATCTGTATAAATATGGAAATATCTACACCGCTATCTCTATAAACATGGAAATACCTACACCGCTTTCTCTATAAACATGAAAATACCTACACTGCTATCTCTATATACATGGAAATATCTACACCTCCATCTCCATAAACATGAAAATATCTACACCGCCATCTTCAGAAACATGGATGTATCTACACCGCTATCTGTATAAACATGGAAATATCTACACCACTATCTGTATAAACATGGAAATATCTTCACTGCCATCTGTATAAGCATGGAAATATCTACACCGCCATCTGTATAAAGATGGAAATATCTACACCGCAATCTGTATAAATATGGAAATAACTACACCGCTATCTCTATAGACAAGGAAATATCTACACCGTTATCTGTATAAACATGGAAATATCTACACTGCCATCTGTATAAAGATGGAAATATTTACACCGTGAGCTGCATAAACATAGAAATATCTACAACGCTATCTGTATAAACATGGAAATATGAACACCGCTATCTGTATAAATATGGAAATATATACACCGCTATCTCTATAAACATGGAAATATCTACACCGCTATCTCTATAAACATGGAAATACTTACACCACCATGTCTATAAACATGGAAATATTTACACTGCTATCTCTATAAACTTAGAAAAAACTACACCGCCATCTCTGTAAACATGGAAATATCTACACCGCCATTGAATAAACATGGAAATATCTACACAGACATCTGTATAAACATGGAAATATCTACACTGCCATGTGTATAAACTTGGCAACATCTACACTGACATCTGTAGAAAGATGGAAATGTCTACAAAGCGATCTGTATAAACATGGTTATTTCTACACCGCTACTTGTATAAACATGGAAATATGTACACGGCTATCTGTATCAACATGGAAATAACTACACCGCAATCTGTATAAACATGGAAATATCTACAATGCTATCTCTGTAAACATGGAAATATCTACACAGCTATCTGTGTAAACTTGGAAATATCTACACCGCTATCTCTGTAAGTTTGGCAATAACTACACCGCAATCTGTGCAAAGATAGAAATAACTACACCGCTATCTCTTTAAACATGGACATATCTACACCGATATGTATATAAACATGGAAATATCTACACTGCCATCTGTATAAACATGGAAATACCTACACCAATTTCTCTATAAACATGAAAATATCTACACTGCTATCTCTATAAACATGGAAATATCTACACCTCCATCTCTATAAAGATGAAAATATCTACACCGCCATCTTCAGAAACATGGATGTATCTACACCGCCATCTGTATAAACATGGAAATATCTACACCACTATCTGTATAAATATGGAAATATCTTCACAGCCATCTGTATAAACATGGAAATATCTACACCGCCATCTGTATAAAGATGGAAATATCTACAACGCAATCTGTATAAATTTGGAAATAACTACACCGCTATCTCTATAGACATGGAAATATCTACACCGCCGTCTGTATAAACATGGAAATATCTACACCGCTATCTGTATAAACATGGAAATACCAACACCGCTATCTGTATAAACATGTAAATATCTACACCGCTATCTCTATAAACATGAAAATACTTACACCACCATCTCTATAAACATGGAAATATTTACACCGCTATCCCTATAAACTTAGAAATAACTAGACTTTCATCTCTATAAACATGGAAATATCTACACCGCTATCTGCATAAACCTGGAAATATCTACACAGACGTCTGTATAAACATGGAAATATCTACACCTCCATCTCTATAAACATGAAAATATCTACACCGGCATCTTCAGAAACATGGATGTATCTACACCGCAATCTGTATAAACATGGAAATATCTACACCACTATCTGTATAAACATGGAAATATCTTCACTGCCATCTGTATAAACATGGAAATATCTACACCGCCATCTGTATAAAGATGGAAATATCTTCACCGCAATCTGTATAAATATGGAAATAACTACACCGCTATCTCTATAGACATGGAAATATCTACACCGCTATCTGTATAAACATGGAAATATCTACACTGCCATCTGTATAAACATGGAAATACCAACACCGCTATCTGTATAAACATGGAAATATCTACAACGCTATCTCTATAAACATGAAAATACTTACACCACCATCTCTATAAACATGGAAATATTTACACAGCTATCTCTATAAATTTAGAAATAAGTAGACCGCCATCTCTATAAACATGGAAATATCTACACCTCTATGTGCATAAACATGGAAATATCTACACAGACGTCTGTATAAACATGGAAATATCTACACCGCCATCTCTATAAACATGAAAATAACTACACTGCCATCTTCAGAAACATGGATGATTCTACACCGCCATCTGTATAAACATGGAAATATCTACACCACTATCTGTATAAACATGGAAATATCTTCACTGCCATCTGTATAAATATGGAAATATCTACACCGCCATCTGTGTAAAGATGGAAATATCTACACCGCAATCTGTAAAAATATGGAAATACCTACACCGCTGTCTCTATAGACATGGAAATATCTACACAGCTATCTGTATAAACATGGAAATATCTATACCGCTGTGTCTATAAACATGGAAATATCTCCACTGCTATCTGTATAAACATGGAAATACCTACACTGCTATCTGTATAAACATGGAAATATCTTCAATGCCATCTGTATACAAATGGAAATAACTACACGGCCATCTGTGTATAGATGGAAACATCAACAACGCCATCTGTACAAACATGGAAATATCTACACTGCTATCTGTATAAACATGGAAATATCTACACCGATATGTGTATAAACATGGAAATATCGACACTGCCATCTGTATAAACATGGAAATACCTACACCAATTTCTCTATAAACATGAAAATATCTACACTGCTATCTCTATAAACATGGAAATATCTACACCTCCATCTCTATAAAGATGAAAATATCTACACCGCCATCTTCAGAAACATGGATGTATCTACGCCGCCATCTGTATAAACATGGAAATATCTACACCACTATCTGTATAAACATGGAAATATCTTCACTGCCATCTGTATAAGCATGGAAATATCTACACCGCCATCTGTATAAAGATGGAAATACCTACACTGCAATCTGTGCAAAGATGGAAATACCTACACCGCAATCTCTATGAACATGGAAATATCTACACCGATATCTGTATAAACATGGAAATATGTACACTGCCATCTGTTTAAACATGGAAATACCTACACCGTTTTCTGTATAAACATGAAAATATCTACACTGCTATCTCTATATACATGGAAATATCTACACCACTATCTGTATAAACATGGAAATATCTTCACTGCCATCTGTATAAGCATGGAAATATCTACACCGCCATCTGAATAAACATGGAAATAACTACACCACTATCAGTATAAATATGGAAATATCTTCACTGCCATCTGTATAAACGTGGAAATATCTAAACCGCCATCTGTATAAACATGGAAATATCTCCACCGCCATCTGCATAAACATGGAAATATCTACACAGACATCTGTATAAACATGGAAATATCTACACTGCCATCTGTATAAACTTGGAAATATCTACACTGACATCTGTAGAAAGATGGAAATGTATAAAAAACGATCTGAATAAACATGGGAATTTCTACACCACTACCTGTAGAAACATGGAAATATCTACACCGCTATCTGTATCAACATGGAAATAACTACACTGCAATCTGTATAAACATGGAAATATCTACAATGCTATCTCTGTAAACATGGAAATATCTACACAGCTATCTGTGTAAACTTGGAAATATCTACACCGCTATATGTGTAAATTTGGCAATACTTACACCGCAGTCTGTGCAAAGATGGAAATATCTACACCGCTATATCTGTAAACATGAAAATACCTACACCGCTATCTGTATAAACATGGAAATATCTACACTGCCATCTCTAAAAACATGGAAATATCTACAGCGCCATCTGTATAAACATGGAAATATCTACACTGCCATCTGGACACACATGGAAATATCTACACAGCCATCTGTATAAACATCGAAATATTTACACCGCTATCTCTAGAAACATGGAAATATCTACACCGCTATCTGTATAAACATGGAAATATCTACATCGCTATCTGTATAAACAGGGAAATATCTCCACCGCTATCTGTATAAACATGGAAATATCTACACCGATATGTGTATAAACATGGAAATATCTACACCGCTATCTGTAAAAACATGGAAATATATACAATGCTATCTGTGTAAACATGGAAATATCGACACAGCTATCTGTGTAAACTTGGAAATATCTACCCAGCTATCTGTGTAAAAATGGAAATATCTACACAGCAATCTGTGCAAAGATGGATATATCTACACCGCTATCTCTGTAAACATGGAAATATCTACACCGCTATCTGTATAAACATGGAAATGTCTATACCGCAGTCTCTATAAACAAGGAAATATCTACACCGCCATCTGTAGAAACATGGAAATATCTACACTGCAATCTGTATAAACATGGAAATACCTACACCGCTATCTGTATAAATATGGAAATATCTACACCGCTATCTCTATAAACATGGAAATACCTACACCGCTTTCTCTATAAACATGAAAATACCTACACTGCTATCTCTATATACATGGAAATATCTACACCTCCATCTCCATAAACATGAAAATATCTACACCGCCATCTTCAGAAACATGGATGTATCTACACCGCTATCTGTATAAACATGGAAATATCTACACCACTATCTGTATAAACATGGAAATATCTTCACTGCCATCTGTATAAGCATGGAAATATCTACACCGCCATCTGTATAAAGATGGAAATATCTACACCGCAATCTGTATAAATATGGAAATAACTACACCGCTATCTCTATAGACAAGGAAATATCTACACCGTTATCTGTATAAACATGGAAATATCTACACTGCCATCTGTATAAAGATGGAAATATTTACACCGTGAGCTGCATAAACATAGAAATATCTACAACGCTATCTGTATAAACATGGAAATATGAACACCGCTATCTGTATAAATATGGAAATATATACACCGCTATCTCTATAAACATGGAAATATCTACACCGCTATCTCTATAAACATGGAAATACTTACACCACCATGTCTATAAACATGGAAATATTTACACTGCTATCTCTATAAACTTAGAAAAAACTACACCGCCATCTCTGTAAACATGGAAATATCTACACCGCCATTTGAATAAACATGGAAATATCTACACAGACATCTGTATAAACATGGAAATATCTACACTGCCATGTGTATAAACTTGGCAACATCTACACTGACATCTGTAGAAAGATGGAAATGTCTACAAAGCGATCTGTATAAACATGGGTATTTCTACACCGCTACTTGTATAAACATGGAAATATGTACACGGCTATCTGTATCAACATGGAAATAACTACACCGCAATCTGTATAAACATGGAAATATCTACAATGCTATCTCTGTAAACATGGAAATATCTACACAGCTATCTGTGTAAACTTGGAAATATCTACACCGCTATCTCTGTAAGTTTGGCAATAACTACACCGCAATCTGTGCAAAGATAGAAATAACTACACCGCTATCTCTTTAAACATGGACATATCTACACCGATATGTATATAAACATGGAAATATCTACACTGCCATCTGTATAAACATGGAAATACCTACACAAATTTCTCTATAAACATGAAAATATCTACACTGCTATCTCTATAAACATGGAAATATCTACACCTCCATCTCTATAAAGATGAAAATATCTACACCGCCATCTTCAGAAACATGGATGTATCTACACCGCCATCTGTATAAACATGGAAATATCTACACCACTATCTGTATAAATATGGAAATATCTTCACAGCCATCTGTATAAACATGGAAATATCTACACCGCCATCTGTATAAAGATGGAAATATCTACAACGCAATCTGTATAAATTTGGAAATAACTACACCGCTATCTCTATAGACATGGAAATATCTACACCGCCGTCTGTATAAACATGGAAATATCTACACCGCTATCTGTATAAACATGGAAATACCAACACCGCTATCTATATAAACATGTAAATATCTACACCGCTATCTCTATAAACATGAAAATACTTACACCACCATCTCTATAAACATGGAAATATTTACACCGCTATCCCTATAAACTTAGAAATAACTAGACTTTCATGTCTATAAACATGGAAATATCTACACCGCTATCTGCATAAACCTGGAAATATCTACACAGACGTCTGTATAAACATGGAAATATCTACACCTCCATCTCTATAAACATGAAAATATCTACACCGGCATCTTCAGAAACATGGATGTATCTACACCGCAATCTGTATAAACATGGAAATATCTACACCACTATCTGTATAAACATGGAAATATCTTCACTGCCATCTGTATAAACATGGAAATATCTACACCGCCATCTGTATAAAGATGGAAATATCTTCACCGCAATCTGTATAAATATGGAAATAACTACACCGCTATCTCTATAGACATGGAAATATCTACACCGCTATCTGTATAAACATGGAAATATCTACACTGCCATCTGTATAAAGATGGAAATATCTACACCGCGAGCTGTATAAACATGGAAATATCTACACCGCCATCTGTATAAACATGGAAATACCAACACCGCTATCTGTATAAACATGGAAATATCTACAACGCTATCTCTATAAACATGAAAATACTTACACCACCATCTCTATAAACATGGAAATATTTACACAGCTATCTCTATAAATTTAGAAATAAGTAGACCGCCATCTCTATAAACATGGAAATATCTACACCTCTATGTGCATAAACATGGAAATATCTACACAGACGTCTGTATAAACATGGAAATATCTACACCGCCATCTCTATAAACATGAAAATAACTACACTGCCATCTTCAGAAACATGGATGATTCTACACCGCCATCTGTATAAACATGGAAATATCTACACCACTATCTGTATAAACATGGAAATATCTTCACTGCCATCTGTATAAATATGGAAATATCTACACCGCCATCTGTGTAAAGATGGAAATATCTACACCGCAATCTGTAAAAATATGGAAATACCTACACCGCTGTCTCTATAGACATGGAAATATCTACACAGCTATCTGTATAAACATGGAAATATCTATACCGCTGTGTCTATAAACATGGAAATATCTCCACTGCTATCTGTATAAACATGGAAATACCTACACTGCTATCTGTATAAACATGGAAATATCTTCAATGCCATCTGTATACAAATGGAAATAACTACACGGCCATCTGTGTATAGATGGAAACATCAACAACGCCATCTGTACAAACATGGAAATATCTACACTGCTATCTGTATAAACATGGAAATATCTACACCGATATGTGTATAAACATGGAAATATCGACACTGCCATCTGTATAAACATGGAAATACCTACACCAATTTCTCTATAAACATGAAAATATCTACACTGCTATCTCTATAAACATGGAAATATCTACACCTCCATCTCTATAAAGATGAAAATATCTACACCGCCATCTTCAGAAACATGGATGTATCTACACCGCCATCTGTATAAACATGGAAATATCTACACCACTATCTGTATAAACATGGAAATATCTTCACTGCCATCTGTATAAGCATGGAAATATCTACACCGCCATCTGTATAAAGATGGAAATACCTACACCGCAATCTGTGCAAAGATGGAAATACCTACACCGCAATCTCTATGAACATGGAAATATCTACACCGATATCTGTATAAACATGGAAATATGTACACTGCCATCTGTTTAAACATGGAAATACCTACACCGTTTTCTGTATAAACATGAAAATATCTACACTGCTATCTCTATATACATGGAAATATCTACACCACTATCTGTATAAACATGGAAATATCTTCACTGCCATCTGTATAAGCATGGAAATATCTACACCGCCATCTGAATAAACATGGAAATAACTACACCACTATCAGTATAAATATGGAAATATCTTCACTGCCATCTGTATAAACGTGGAAATATCTAAACCGCCATCTGTATAAACATGGAAATATCTCCACCGCCATCTGCATAAACATGGAAATATCTACACAGACATCTGTATAAACATGGAAATATCTACACTGCCATCTGTATAAACTTGGAAATATCTACACTGACATCTGTAGAAAGATGGAAATGTATAAAAAACGATCTGAATAAACATGGGAATTTCTACACCACTACCTGTAGAAACATGGAAATATCTACACCGCTATCTGTATCAACATGGAAATAACTACACTGCAATCTGTATAAACATGGAAATATCTACAATGCTATCTCTGTAAACATGGAAATATCTACACAGCTATCTGTGTAAACTTGGAAATATCTACACCGCTATATGTGTAAATTTGGCAATACTTACACCGCAGTCTGTGCAAAGATGGAAATATCTACACCGCTATATCTGTAAACATGAAAATACCTACACCGCTATCTGTATAAACATGGAAATATCTACACTGCCATCTCTAAAAACATGGAAATATCTACAGCGCCATCTGTATAAACATGGAAATATCTACACTGCCATCTGGACACACATGGAAATATCTACACAGCCATCTGTATAAACATCGAAATATTTACACCGCTATCTCTAGAAACATGGAAATATCTACACCGCTATCTGTATAAACATGGAAATATCTACATCGCTATCTGTATAAACAGGGAAATATCTCCACCGCTATCTGTATAAACATGGAAATATCTACACCGATATGTGTATAAACATGGAAATATCTACACCGCTATCTGTAAAAACATGGAAATATATACAATGCTATCTGTGTAAACATGGAAATATCGACACAGCTATCTGTGTAAACTTGGAAATATCTACCCAGCTATCTGTGTAAAAATGGAAATATCTACACAGCAATCTGTGCAAAGATGGATATATCTACACCGCTATCTCTGTAAACATGGAAATATCTACACCGCTATCTGTATAAACATGGAAATGTCTATACCGCAGTCTCTATAAACAAGGAAATATCTACACCGCCATCTGTAGAAACATGGAAATATCTACACTGCAATCTGTATAAACATGGAAATACCTACACCGCTATCTGTATAAATATGGAAATATCTACACCGCTATCTCTATAAACATGGAAATACCTACACCGCTTTCTCTATAAACATGAAAATACCTACACTGCTATCTCTATATACATGGAAATATCTACACCTCCATCTCCATAAACATGAAAATATCTACACCGCCATCTTCAGAAACATGGATGTATCTACACCGCTATCTGTATAAACATGGAAATATCTACACCACTATCTGTATAAACATGGAAATATCTTCACTGCCATCTGTATAAGCATGGAAATATCTACACCGCCATCTGTATAAAGATGGAAATATCTACACCGCAATCTGTATAAATATGGAAATAACTACACCGCTATCTCTATAGACAAGGAAATATCTACACCGTTATCTGTATAAACATGGAAATATCTACACTGCCATCTGTATAAAGATGGAAATATTTACACCGTGAGCTGCATAAACATAGAAATATCTACAACGCTATCTGTATAAACATGGAAATATGAACACCGCTATCTGTATAAATATGGAAATATATACACCGCTATCTCTATAAACATGGAAATATCTACACCGCTATCTCTATAAACATGGAAATACTTACACCACCATGTCTATAAACATGGAAATATTTACACTGCTATCTCTATAAACTTAGAAAAAACTACACCGCCATCTCTGTAAACATGGAAATATCTACACCGCCATTTGAATAAACATGGAAATATCTACACAGACATCTGTATAAACATGGAAATATCTACACTGCCATGTGTATAAACTTGGCAACATCTACACTGACATCTGTAGAAAGATGGAAATGTCTACAAAGCGATCTGTATAAACATGGGTATTTCTACACCGCTACTTGTATAAACATGGAAATATGTACACGGCTATCTGTATCAACATGGAAATAACTACACCGCAATCTGTATAAACATGGAAATATCTACAATGCTATCTCTGTAAACATGGAAATATCTACACAGCTATCTGTGTAAACTTGGAAATATCTACACCGCTATCTCTGTAAGTTTGGCAATAACTACACCGCAATCTGTGCAAAGATAGAAATAACTACACCGCTATCTCTTTAAACATGGACATATCTACACCGATATGTATATAAACATGGAAATATCTACACTGCCATCTGTATAAACATGGAAATACCTACACCAATTTCTCTATAAACATGAAAATATCTACACTGCTATCTCTATAAACATGGAAATATCTACACCTCCATCTCTATAAAGATGAAAATATCTACACCGCCATCTTCAGAAACATGGATGTATCTACACCGCCATCTGTATAAACATGGAAATATCTACACCACTATCTGTATAAATATGGAAATATCTTCACAGCCATCTGTATAAACATGGAAATATCTACACCGCCATCTGTATAAAGATGGAAATATCTACAACGCAATCTGTATAAATTTGGAAATAACTACACCGCTATCTCTATAGACATGGAAATATCTACACCGCCGTCTGTATAAACATGGAAATATCTACACCGCTATCTGTATAAACATGGAAATACCAACACCGCTATCTGTATAAACATGTAAATATCTACACCGCTATCTCTATAAACATGAAAATACTTACACCACCATCTCTATAAACATGGAAATATTTACACCGCTATCCCTATAAACTTAGAAATAACTAGACTTTCATCTCTATAAACATGGAAATATCTACACCGCTATCTGCATAAACCTGGAAATATCTACACAGACGTCTGTATAAACATGGAAATATCTACACCTCCATCTCTATAAACATGAAAATATCTACACCGGCATCTTCAGAAACATGGATGTATCTACACCGCAATCTGTATAAACATGGAAATATCTACACCACTATCTGTATAAACATGGAAATATCTTCACTGCCATCTGTATAAACATGGAAATATCTACACCGCCATCTGTATAAAGATGGAAATATCTTCACCGCAATCTGAATAAATATGGAAATAACTACACCGCTATCTCTATAGACATGGAAATATCTACACCGCTATCTGTATAAACATGGAAATATCTACACTGCCATCTGTATAAAGATGGAAATATCTACACCGCGAGCTGTATAAACATGGAAATATCTACACCGCCATCTGTATAAACATGGAAATACCAACACCGCTATCTGTATAAACATGGAAATATCTACAACGCTATCTCTATAAACATGAAAATACTTACACCACCATCTCTATAAACATGGAAATATTTACACAGCTATCTCTATAAATTTAGAAATAAGTAGACCGCCATCTCTATAAACATGGAAATATCTACACCTCTATGTGCATAAACATGGAAATATCTACACAGACGTCTGTATAAACATGGAAATATCTACACCGCCATCTCTATAAACATGAAAATAACTACACTGCCATCTTCAGAAACATGGATGATTCTACACCGCCATCTGTATAAACATGGAAATATCTACACCACTATCTGTATAAACATGGAAATATCTTCACTGCCATCTGTATAAATATGGAAATATCTACACCGCCATCTGTGTAAAGATGGAAATATCTACACCGCAATCTGTAAAAATATGGAAATACCTACACCGCTGTCTCTATAGACATGGAAATATCTACACAGCTATCTGTATAAACATGGAAATATCTATACCGCTGTGTCTATAAACATGGAAATATCTCCACTGCTATCTGTATAAACATGGAAATACCTACACTGCTATCTGTATAAACATGGAAATATCTTCAATGCCATCTGTATACAAATGGAAATAACTACACGGCCATCTGTGTATAGATGGAAACATCAACAACGCCATCTGTACAAACATGGAAATATCTACACTGCTATCTGTATAAACATGGAAATATCTACACCGATATGTGTATAAACATGGAAATATCGACACTGCCATCTGTATAAACATGGAAATACCTACACCAATTTCTCTATAAACATGAAAATATCTACACTGCTATCTCTATAAACATGGAAATATCTACACCTCCATCTCTATAAAGATGAAAATATCTACACCGCCATCTTCAGAAACATGGATGTATCTACACCGCCATCTGTATAAACATGGAAATATCTACACCACTATCTGTATAAACATGGAAATATCTTCACTGCCATCTGTATAAGCATGGAAATATCTACACCGCCATCTGTATAAAGATGGAAATACCTACACCGCAATCTGTGCAAAGATGGAAATACCTACACCGCAATCTCTATGAACATGGAAATATCTACACCGATATCTGTATAAACATGGAAAAATGTACACTGCCATCTGTTTAAACATGGAAATACCTACACCGTTTTCTGTATAAACATGAAAATATCTACACTGCTATCTCTATATACATGGAAATATCTACACCACTATCTGTATAAACATGGAAATATCTTCACTGCCATCTGTATAAGCATGGAAATATCTACACCGCCATCTGAATAAACATGGAAATAACTACACCACTATCAGTATAAATATGGAAATAACTTCACTGCCATCTGTATAAACGTGGAAATATCTAAACCGCCATCTGTATAAACATGGAAATATCTCCACCGCCATCTGCATAAACATGGAAATATCTACACAGACATCTGTATAAACATGGAAATATCTACACTGCCATCTGTATAAACTTGGAAATATCTACACTGACATCTGTAGAAAGATGGAAATGTATAAAAAACGATCTGAATAAACATGGGAATTTCTACACCACTACCTGTAGAAACATGGAAATATCTACACCGCTATCTGTATCAACATGGAAATAACTACACTGCAATCTGTATAAACATGGAAATATCTACAATGCTATCTCTGTAAACATGGAAATATCTACACAGCTATCTGTGTAAACTTGGAAATATCTACACCGCTATATGTGTAAATTTGGCAATACTTACACCGCAGTCTGTGCAAAGATGGAAATATCTACACCGCTATATCTGTAAACATGAAAATACCTACACCGCTATCTGTATAAACATGGAAATATCTACACTGCCATCTCTAAAAACATGGAAATATCTACAGCGCCATCTGTATAAACATGGAAATATCTACACTGCCATCTGGACACACATGGAAATATCTACACAGCCATCTGTATAAACATCGAAATATTTACACCGCTATCTCTAGAAACATGGAAATATCTACACCGCTATCTGTATAAACATGGAAATATCTACATCGCTATCTGTATAAACAGGGAAATATCTCCACCGCTATCTGTATAAACATGGAAATATCTACACCGATATGTGTATAAACATGGAAATATCTACACCGCTATCTGTAAAAACATGGAAATATATACAATGCTATCTGTGTAAACATGGAAATATCGACACAGCTATCTGTGTAAACTTGGAAATATCTACCCAGCTATCTGTGTAAAAATGGAAATATCTACACAGCAATCTGTGCAAAGATGGATATATCTACACCGCTATCTCTGTAAACATGGAAATATCTACACCGCTATCTGTATAAACATGGAAATGTCTATACCGCAGTCTCTATAAACAAGGAAATATCTACACCGCCATCTGTAGAAACATGGAAATATCTACACTGCAATCTGTATAAACATGGAAATACCTACACCGCTATCTGTATAAATATGGAAATATCTACACCGCTATCTCTATAAACATGGAAATACCTACACCGCTTTCTCTATAAACATGAAAATACCTACACTGCTATCTCTATATACATGGAAATATCTACACCTCCATCTCCATAAACATGAAAATATCTAAACCGCCATCTTCAGAAACATGGATGTATCTACACCGCTATCTGTATAAACATGGAAATATCTACACCACTATCTGTATAAACATGGAAATATCTTCACTGCCATCTGTATAAGCATGGAAATATCTACACCGCCATCTGTATAAAGATGGAAATATCTACACCGCAATCTGTATAAATATGGAAATAACTACACCGCTATCTCTATAGACAAGGAAATATCTACACCGTTGTCTGTATAAACATGGAAATATCTACACTGCCATCTGTATAAAGATGGAAATATTTACACCGTGAGCTGCATAAACATAGAAATATCTACAACGCTATCTGTATAAACATGGAAATATGAACACCGCTATCTGTATAAATATGGAAATATATACACCGCTATCTCTATAAACATGGAAATATCTACACCGCTATCTCTATAAACATGGAAATACTTACACCACCATGTCTATAAACATGGAAATATTTACACTGCTATCTCTATAAACTTAGAAAAAACTACACCGCCATCTCTGTAAACATGGAAATATCTACACCGCCATTTGAATAAACATGGAAATATCTACACAGACATCTGTATAAACATGGAAATATCTACACTGCCATGTGTATAAACTTGGCAACATCTACACTGACATCTGTAGAAAGATGGAAATGTCTACAAAGCGATCTGTATAAACATGGGTATTTCTACACCGCTACTTGTATAAACATGGAAATATGTACACGGCTATCTGTATCAACATGGAAATAACTACACCGCAATCTGTATAAACATGGAAATATCTACAATGCTATCTCTGTAAACATGGAAATATCTACACAGCTATCTGTGTAAACTTGGAAATATCTACACCGCTATCTCTGTAAGTTTGGCAATAACTACACCGCAATCTGTGCAAAGATAGAAATAACTACACCGCTATCTCTTTAAACATGGACATATCTACACCGATATGTATATAAACATGGAAATATCTACACTGCCATCTGTATAAACATGGAAATACCTACACCAATTTCTCTATAAACATGAAAATATCTACACTGCTATCTCTATAAACATGGAAATATCTACACCTCCATCTCTATAAAGATGAAAATATCTACACCGCCATCTTCAGAAACATGGATGTATCTACACCGCCATCTGTATAAACATGGAAATATCTACACCACTATCTGTATAAATATGGAAATATCTTCACAGCCATCTGTATAAACATGGAAATATCTACACTGCCATCTGTATAAAGATGGAAATATCTACAACGCAATCTGTATAAATTTGGAAATAACTACACCGCTATCTCTATAGACATGGAAATATCTACACCGCCGTCTGTATAAACATGGAAATATCTACACCGCTATCTGTATAAACATGGAAATACCAACACCGCTATCTGTATAAACATGTAAATATCTACACCGCTATCTCTATAAACATGAAAATACTTACACCACCATCTCTATAAACATGGAAATATTTACACCGCTATCCCTATAAACTTAGAAATAACTAGACTTTCATCTCTATAAACATGGAAATATCTACACCGCTATCTGCATAAACCTGGAAATATCTACACAGACGTCTGTATAAACATGGAAATATCTACACCTCCATCTCTATAAACATGAAAATATCTACACCGGCATCTTCAGAAACATGGATGTATCTACACCGCAATCTGTATAAACATGGAAATATCTACACCACTATCTGTATAAACATGGAAATATCTTCACTGCCATCTGTATAAACATGGAAATATCTACACCGCCATCTGTATAAAGATGGAAATATCTTCACCGCAATCTGAATAAATATGGAAATAACTACACCGCTATCTCTATAGACATGGAAATATCTACACCGCTATCTGTATAAACATGGAAATATCTACACTGCCATCTGTATAAAGATGGAAATATCTACACCGCGAGCTGTATAAACATGGAAATATCTACACCGCCATCTGTATAAACATGGAAATACCAACACCGCTATCTGTATAAACATGGAAATATCTACAACGCTATCTCTATAAACATGAAAATACTTACACCACCATCTCTATAAACATGGAAATATTTACACAGCTATCTCTATAAATTTAGAAATAAGTAGACCGCCATCTCTATAAACATGGAAATATCTACACCTCTATGTGCATAAACATGGAAATATCTACACAGACGTCTGTATAAACATGGAAATATCTACACCGCCATCTCTATAAACATGAAAATAACTACACTGCCATCTTCAGAAACATGGATGATTCTACACCGCCATCTGTATAAACATGGAAATATCTACACCACTATCTGTATAAACATGGAAATATCTTCACTGCCATCTGTATAAATATGGAAATATCTACACCGCCATCTGTGTAAAGATGGAAATATCTACACCGCAATCTGTAAAAATATGGAAATACCTACACCGCTGTCTCTATAGACATGGAAATATCTACACAGCTATCTGTATAAACATGGAAATATCTATACCGCTGTGTCTATAAACATGGAAATATCTCCACTGCTATCTGTATAAACATGGAAATACCTACACTGCTATCTGTATAAACATGGAAATATCTTCAATGCCATCTGTATACAAATGGAAATAACTACACGGCCATCTGTGTATAGATGGAAACATCAACAACGCCATCTGTACAAACATGGAAATATCTACACTGCTATCTGTATAAACATGGAAATATCTACACCGATATGTGTATAAACATGGAAATATCGACACTGCCATCTGTATAAACATGGAAATACCTACACCAATTTCTCTATAAACATGAAAATATCTACACTGCTATCTCTATAAACATGGAAATATCTACACCTCCATCTCTATAAAGATGAAAATATCTACACCGCCATCTTCAGAAACATGGATGTATCTACACCGCCATCTGTATAAACATGGAAATATCTACACCACTATCTGTATAAACATGGAAATATCTTCACTGCCATCTGTATAAGCATGGAAATATCTACACCGCCATCTGTATAAAGATGGAAATACCTACACCGCAATCTGTGCAAAGATGGAAATACCTACACCGCAATCTCTATGAACATGGAAATATCTACACCGATATCTGTATAAACATGGAAATATGTACACTGCCATCTGTTTAAACATGGAAATACCTACACCGTTTTCTGTATAAACATGAAAATATCTACACTGCTATCTCTATATACATGGAAATATCTACACCACTATCTGTATAAACATGGAAATATCTTCACTGCCATCTGTATAAGCATGGAAATATCTACACCGCCATCTGAATAAACATGGAAATAACTACACCACTATCAGTATAAATATGGAAATATCTTCACTGCCATCTGTATAAACGTGGAAATATCTAAACCGCCATCTGTATAAACATGGAAATATCTCCACCGCCATCTGCATAAACATGGAAATATCTACACAGACATCTGTACAAACATGGAAATATCTACACTGCCATCTGTATAAACTTGGAAATATCTACACTGACATCTGTAGAAAGATGGAAATGTATAAAAAACGATCTGAATAAACATGGGAATTTCTACACCACTACCTGTAGAAACATGGAAATATCTACACCGCTATCTGTATCAACATGGAAATAACTACACTGCAATCTGTATAAACATGGAAATATCTACAATGCTATCTCTGTAAACATGGAAATATCTACACAGCTATCTGTGTAAACTTGGAAATATCTACACCGCTATATGTGTAAATTTGGCAATACTTACACCGCAGTCTGTGCAAAGATGGAAATATCTACACCGCTATATCTGTAAACATGAAAATACCTACACCGCTATCTGTATAAACATGGAAATATCTACACTGCCATCTCTAAAAACATGGAAATATCTACAGCGCCATCTGTATAAACATGAAAATATCTACACTGCCATCTGGACACACATGGAAATATCTACACAGCCATCTGTATAAACATCGAAATATTTACACCGCTATCTCTAGAAACATGGAAATATCTACACCGCTATCTGTATAAACATGGAAATATCTACATCGCTATCTGTATAAACAGGGAAATATCTCCACCGCTATCTGTATAAACATGGAAATATCTACACCGATATGTGTATAAACATGGAAATATCTACACCGCTATCTGTAAAAACATGGAAATATATACAATGCTATCTGTGTAAACATGGAAATATCGACACAGCTATCTGTGTAAACTTGGAAATATCTACCCAGCTATCTGTGTAAAAATGGAAATATCTACACAGCAATCTGTGCAAAGATGGATATATCTACACCGCTATCTCTGTAAACATGGAAATATCTACACCGCTATCTGTATAAACATGGAAATGTCTATACCGCAGTCTCTATAAACAAGGAAATATCTACACCGCCATCTGTAGAAACATGGAAATATCTACACTGCAATCTGTATAAACATGGAAATACCTACACCGCTATCTGTATAAATATGGAAATATCTACACCGCTATCTCTATAAACATGGAAATACCTACACCGCTTTCTCTATAAACATGAAAATACCTACACTGCTATCTCTATATACATGGAAATATCTACACCTCCATCTCCATAAACATGAAAATATCTACACCGCCATCTTCAGAAACATGGATGTATCTACACCGCTATCTGTATAAACATGGAAATATCTACACCACTATCTGTATAAACATGGAAATATCTTCACTGCCATCTGTATAAGCATGGAAATATCTACACCGCCATCTGTATAAAGATGGAAATATCTACACCGCAATCTGTATAAATATGGAAATAACTACACCGCTATCTCTATAGACAAGGAAATATCTACACCGTTATCTGTATAAACATGGAAATATCTACACTGCCATCTGTATAAAGATGGAAATATTTACACCGTGAGCTGCATAAACATAGAAATATCTACAACGCTATCTGTATAAACATGGAAATATGAACACCGCTATCTGTATAAATATGGAAATATATACACCGCTATCTCTATAAACATGGAAATATCTACACCGCTATCTCTATAAACATGGAAATACTTACACCACCATGTCTATAAACATGGAAATATTTACACTGCTATCTCTATAAACTTAGAAAAAACTACACCGCCATCTCTGTAAACATGGAAATATCTACACCGCCATTTGAATAAACATGGAAATATCTACACAGACATCTGTATAAACATGGAAATATCTACACTGCCATGTGTATAAACTTGGCAACATCTACACTGACATCTGTAGAAAGATGGAAATGTCTACAAAGCGATCTGTATAAACATGGGTATTTCTACACCGCTACTTGTATAAACACGGAAATATGTACATGGCTATCTGTATCAACATGGAAATAACTACACCGCAATCTGTATAAACATGGAAATATCTACAATGCTATCTCTGTAAACATGGAAATATCTACACAGCTATCTGTGTAAACTTGGAAATATCTACACCGCTATCTCTGTAAGTTTGGCAATAACTACACCGCAATCTGTGCAAAGATAGAAATAACTACACCGCTATCTCTTTAAACATGGACATATCTACACCGATATGTATATAAACATGGAAATATCTACACTGCCATCTGTATAAACATGGAAATACCTACACCAATTTCTCTATAAACATGAAAATATCTACACTGCTATCTCTATAAACATGGAAATATCTACACCTCCATCTCTATAAAGATGAAAATATCTACACCGCCATCTTCAGAAACATGGATGTATCTACACTGCCATCTGTATAAACATGGAAATATCTACACCACTATCTGTATAAATATGGAAATATCTTCACAGCCATCTGTATAAACATGGAAATATCTACACCGCCATCTGTATAAAGATGGAAATATCTACAACGCAATCTGTATAAATTTGGAAATAACTACACCGCTATCTCTATAGACATGGAAATATCTACACCGCCGTCTGTATAAACATGGAAATATCTACATCGCTATCTGTATAAACATGGAAATACCAACACCGCTATCTGTATAAACATGTAAATATCTACACCGCTATCTCTATAAACATGAAAATACTTACACCACCATCTCTATAAACATGGAAATATTTACACCGCTATCCCTATAAACTTAGAAATAACTAGACTTTCATCTCTATAAACATGGAAATATCTACACCGCTATCTGCATAAACCTGGAAATATCTACACAGACGTCTGTATAAACATGGAAATATCTACACCTCCATCTCTATAAACATGAAAATATCTACACCGGCATCTTCAGAAACATGGATGTATCTACACCGCAATCTGTATAAACATGGAAATATCTACACCACTCTCTGTATAAACATGGAAATATCTTCACTGCCATCTGTATAAACATGGAAATATCTACACCGCCATCTGTATAAAGATGGAAATATCTTCACCGCAATCTGTATAAATATGGAAATAACTACACCGCTATCTCTATAGACATGGAAATATCTACACTGCCATCTGTATAAAGATGGAAATATCTACACCGCGAGCTGTATAAACATGGAAATATCTACACCGCCATCTGTATAAACATGGAAATACCAACACCGCTATCTGTATAAACATGGAAATATCTACAACGCTATCTCTATAAACATGAAAATACTTACACCACCATCTCTATAAACATGGAAATATTTACACAGCTATCTCTATAAATTTAGAAATAAGTAGACCGCCATCTCTATAAACATGGAAATATCTACACCTCTATGTGCATAAACATGGAAATATCTACACAGACGTCTGTATAAACATGGAAATATCTACACCGCCATCTCTATAAACATGAAAATAACTACACTGCCATCTTCAGAAACATGGATGATTCTACACCGCCATCTGTATAAACATGGAAATATCTACACCACTATCTGTATAAACATGGAAATATCTTCACTGCCATCTGTATAAATATGGAAATATCTACACCGCCATCTGTGTAAAGATGGAAATATCTACACCGCAATCTGTAAAAATATGGAAATACCTACACCGCTGTCTCTATAGACATGGAAATATCTACACAGCTATCTGTATAAACATGGAAATATCTATACCGCTGTGTCTATAAACATGGAAATATCTCCACTGCTATCTGTATAAACATGGAAATACCTACACTGCTATCTGTATAAACATGGAAATATCTTCAATGCCATCTGTATACAAATGGAAATAACTACACGGCCATCTGTGTATAGATGGAAACATCAACAACGCCATCTGTACAAACATGGAAATATCTACACTGCTATCTGTATAAACATGGAAATATCTACACCGATATGTGTATAAACATGGAAATATCGACACTGCCATCTGTATAAACATGGAAATACCTACACCAATTTCTCTATAAACATGAAAATATCTACACTGCTATCTCTATAAACATGGAAATATCTACACCTCCATCTCTATAAAGATGAAAATATCTACACCGCCATCTTCAGAAACATGGATGTATCTACACCGCCATCTGTATAAACATGGAAATATCTACACCACTATCTGTATAAACATGGAAATATCTTCACTGCCATCTGTATAAGCATGGAAATATCTACACCGCCATCTGTATAAAGATGGAAATACCTACACCGCAATCTGTGCAAAGATGGAAATACCTACACCGCAATCTCTATGAACATGGAAATATCTACACCGATATCTGTATAAACATGGAAATATGTACACTGCCATCTGTTTAAACATGGAAATACCTACACCGTTTTCTGTATAAACATGAAAATATCTACACTGCTATCTCTATATACATGGAAATATCTACACCACTATCTGTATAAACATGGAAATATCTTCACTGCCATCTGTATAAGCATGGAAATATCTACACCGCCATCTGAATAAACATGGAAATAACTACACCACTATCAGTATAAATATGGAAATATCTTCACTGCCATCTGTATAAACGTGGAAATATCTAAACCGCCATCTGTATAAACATGGAAATATCTCCACCGCCATCTGCATAAACATGGAAATATCTACACAGACATCTGTACAAACATGGAAATATCTACACTGCCATCTGTATAAACTTGGAAATATCTACACTGACATCTGTAGAAAGATGGAAATGTATAAAAAACGATCTGAATAAACATGGGAATTTCTACACCACTACCTGTAGAAACATGGAAATATCTACACCGCTATCTGTATCAACATGGAAATAACTACACTGCAATCTGTATAAACATGGAAATATCTACAATGCTATCTCTGTAAACATGGAAATATCTACACAGCTATCTGTGTAAACTTGGAAATATCTACACCGCTATATGTGTAAATTTGGCAATACTTACACCGCAGTCTGTGCAAAGATGGAAATATCTACACCGCTATATCTGTAAACATGAAAATACCTACACCGCTATCTGTATAAACATGGAAATATCTACACTGCCATCTCTAAAAACATGGAAATATCTACAGCGCCATCTGTATAAACATGGAAATATCTACACTGCCATCTGGACACACATGGAAATATCTACACAGCCATCTGTATAAACATCGAAATATTTACACCGCTATCTCTAGAAACATGGAAATATCTACACCGCTATCTGTATAAACATGGAAATATCTACATCGCTATCTGTATAAACAGGGAAATATCTCCACCGCTATCTGTATAAACATGGAAATATCTACACCGATATGTGTATAAACATGGAAATATCTACACCGCTATCTGTAAAAACATGGAAATATATACAATGCTATCTGTGTAAACATGGAAATATCGACACAGCTATCTGTGTAAACTTGGAAATATCTACCCAGCTATCTGTGTAAAAATGGAAATATCTACACAGCAATCTGTGCAAAGATGGATATATCTACACCGCTATCTCTGTAAACATGGAAATATCTACACCGCTATCTGTATAAACATGGAAATGTCTATACCGCAGTCTCTATAAACAAGGAAATATCTACACCGCCATCTGTAGAAACATGGAAATATCTACACTGCAATCTGTATAAACATGGAAATACCTACACCGCTATCTGTATAAATATGGAAATATCTACACCGCTATCTCTATAAACATGGAAATACCTACACCGCTTTCTCTATAAACATGAAAATACCTACACTGCTATCTCTATATACATGGAAATATCTACACCTCCATCTCCATAAACATGAAAATATCTACACCGCCATCTTCAGAAACATGGATGTATCTACACCGCTATCTGTATAAACATGGAAATATCTACACCACTATCTGTATAAACATGGAAATATCTTCACTGCCATCTGTATAAGCATGGAAATATCTACACCGCCATCTGTATAAAGATGGAAATATCTACACCGCAATCTGTATAAATATGGAAATAACTACACCGCTATCTCTATAGACAAGGAAATATCTACACCGTTATCTGTATAAACATGGAAATATCTACACTGCCATCTGTATAAAGATGGAAATATTTACACCGTGAGCTGCATAAACATAGAAATATCTACAACGCTATCTGTATAAACATGGAAATATGAACACCGCTATCTGTATAAATATGGAAATATATACACCGCTATCTCTATAAACATGGAAATATCTACACCGCTATCTCTATAAACATGGAAATACTTACACCACCATGTCTATAAACATGGAAATATTTACACTGCTATCTCTATAAACTTAGAAAAAACTACACCGCCATCTCTGTAAACATGGAAATATCTACACCGCCATTGAATAAACATGGAAATATCTACACAGACATCTGTATAAACATGGAAATATCTACACTGCCATGTGTATAAACTTGGCAACATCTACACTGACATCTGTAGAAAGATGGAAATGTCTACAAAGCGATCTGTATAAACATGGTTATTTCTACACCGCTACTTGTATAAACATGGAAATATGTACACGGCTATCTGTATCAACATGGAAATAACTACACCGCAATCTGTATAAACATGGAAATATCTACAATGCTATCTCTGTAAACATGGAAATATCTACACAGCTATCTGTGTAAACTTGGAAATATCTACACCGCTATCTCTGTAAGTTTGGCAATAACTACACCGCAATCTGTGCAAAGATAGAAATAACTACACCGCTATCTCTTTAAACATGGACATATCTACACCGATATGTATATAAACATGGAAATATCTACACTGCCATCTGTATAAACATGGAAATACCTACACCAATTTCTCTATAAACATGAAAATATCTACACTGCTATCTCTATAAACATGGAAATATCTACACCTCCATCTCTATAAAGATGAAAATATCTACACCGCCATCTTCAGAAACATGGATGTATCTACACCGCCATCTGTATAAACATGGAAATATCTACACCACTATCTGTATAAATATGGAAATATCTTCACAGCCATCTGTATAAACATGGAAATATCTACACCGCCATCTGTATAAAGATGGAAATATCTACAACGCAATCTGTATAAATTTGGAAATAACTACACCGCTATCTCTATAGACATGGAAATATCTACACCGCCGTCTGTATAAACATGGAAATATCTACACCGCTATCTGTATAAACATGGAAATACCAACACCGCTATCTGTATAAACATGTAAATATCTACACCGCTATCTCTATAAACATGAAAATACTTACACCACCATCTCTATAAACATGGAAATATTTACACCGCTATCCCTATAAACTTAGAAATAACTAGACTTTCATCTCTATAAACATGGAAATATCTACACCGCTATCTGCATAAACCTGGAAATATCTACACAGACGTCTGTATAAACATGGAAATATCTACACCTCCATCTCTATAAACATGAAAATATCTACACCGGCATCTTCAGAAACATGGATGTATCTACACCGCAATCTGTATAAACATGGAAATATCTACACCACTATCTGTATAAACATGGAAATATCTTCACTGCCATCTGTATAAACATGGAAATATCTACACCGCCATCTGTATAAAGATGGAAATATCTTCACCGCAATCTGTATAAATATGGAAATAACTACACCGCTATCTCTATAGACATGGAAATATCTACACCGCTATCTGTATAAACATGGAAATATCTACACTGCCATCTGTATAAACATGGAAATACCAACACCGCTATCTGTATAAACATGGAAATATCTACAACGCTATCTCTATAAACATGAAAATACTTACACCACCATCTCTATAAACATGGAAATATTTACACAGCTATCTCTATAAATTTAGAAATAAGTAGACCGCCATCTCTATAAACATGGAAATATCTACACCTCTATGTGCATAAACATGGAAATATCTACACAGACGTCTGTATAAACATGGAAATATCTACACCGCCATCTCTATAAACATGAAAATAACTACACTGCCATCTTCAGAAACATGGATGATTCTACACCGCCATCTGTATAAACATGGAAATATCTACACCACTATCTGTATAAACATGGAAATATCTTCACTGCCATCTGTATAAATATGGAAATATCTACACCGCCATCTGTGTAAAGATGGAAATATCTACACCGCAATCTGTAAAAATATGGAAATACCTACACCGCTGTCTCTATAGACATGGAAATATCTACACAGCTATCTGTATAAACATGGAAATATCTATACCGCTGTGTCTATAAACATGGAAATATCTCCACTGCTATCTGTATAAACATGGAAATACCTACACTGCTATCTGTATAAACATGGAAATATCTTCAATGCCATCTGTATACAAATGGAAATAACTACACGGCCATCTGTGTATAGATGGAAACATCAACAACGCCATCTGTACAAACATGGAAATATCTACACTGCTATCTGTATAAACATGGAAATATCTACACCGATATGTGTATAAACATGGAAATATCGACACTGCCATCTGTATAAACATGGAAATACCTACACCAATTTCTCTATAAACATGAAAATATCTACACTGCTATCTCTATAAACATGGAAATATCTACACCTCCATCTCTATAAAGATGAAAATATCTACACCGCCATCTTCAGAAACATGGATGTATCTACGCCGCCATCTGTATAAACATGGAAATATCTACACCACTATCTGTATAAACATGGAAATATCTTCACTGCCATCTGTATAAGCATGGAAATATCTACACCGCCATCTGTATAAAGATGGAAATACCTACACTGCAATCTGTGCAAAGATGGAAATACCTACACCGCAATCTCTATGAACATGGAAATATCTACACCGATATCTGTATAAACATGGAAATATGTACACTGCCATCTGTTTAAACATGGAAATACCTACACCGTTTTCTGTATAAACATGAAAATATCTACACTGCTATCTCTATATACATGGAAATATCTACACCACTATCTGTATAAACATGGAAATATCTTCACTGCCATCTGTATAAGCATGGAAATATCTACACCGCCATCTGAATAAACATGGAAATAACTACACCACTATCAGTATAAATATGGAAATATCTTCACTGCCATCTGTATAAACGTGGAAATATCTAAACCGCCATCTGTATAAACATGGAAATATCTCCACCGCCATCTGCATAAACATGGAAATATCTACACAGACATCTGTATAAACATGGAAATATCTACACTGCCATCTGTATAAACTTGGAAATATCTACACTGACATCTGTAGAAAGATGGAAATGTATAAAAAACGATCTGAATAAACATGGGAATTTCTACACCACTACCTGTAGAAACATGGAAATATCTACACCGCTATCTGTATCAACATGGAAATAACTACACTGCAATCTGTATAAACATGGAAATATCTACAATGCTATCTCTGTAAACATGGAAATATCTACACAGCTATCTGTGTAAACTTGGAAATATCTACACCGCTATATGTGTAAATTTGGCAATACTTACACCGCAGTCTGTGCAAAGATGGAAATATCTACACCGCTATATCTGTAAACATGAAAATACCTACACCGCTATCTGTATAAACATGGAAATATCTACACTGCCATCTCTAAAAACATGGAAATATCTACAGCGCCATCTGTATAAACATGGAAATATCTACACTGCCATCTGGACACACATGGAAATATCTACACAGCCATCTGTATAAACATCGAAATATTTACACCGCTATCTCTAGAAACATGGAAATATCTACACCGCTATCTGTATAAACATGGAAATATCTACATCGCTATCTGTATAAACAGGGAAATATCTCCACCGCTATCTGTATAAACATGGAAATATCTACACCGATATGTGTATAAACATGGAAATATCTACACCGCTATCTGTAAAAACATGGAAATATATACAATGCTATCTGTGTAAACATGGAAATATCGACACAGCTATCTGTGTAAACTTGGAAATATCTACCCAGCTATCTGTGTAAAAATGGAAATATCTACACAGCAATCTGTGCAAAGATGGATATATCTACACCGCTATCTCTGTAAACATGGAAATATCTACACCGCTATCTGTATAAACATGGAAATGTCTATACCGCAGTCTCTATAAACAAGGAAATATCTACACCGCCATCTGTAGAAACATGGAAATATCTACACTGCAATCTGTATAAACATGGAAATACCTACACCGCTATCTGTATAAATATGGAAATATCTACACCGCTATCTCTATAAACATGGAAATACCTACACCGCTTTCTCTATAAACATGAAAATACCTACACTGCTATCTCTATATACATGGAAATATCTACACCTCCATCTCCATAAACATGAAAATATCTACACCGCCATCTTCAGAAACATGGATGTATCTACACCGCTATCTGTATAAACATGGAAATATCTACACCACTATCTGTATAAACATGGAAATATCTTCACTGCCATCTGTATAAGCATGGAAATATCTACACCGCCATCTGTATAAAGATGGAAATATCTACACCGCAATCTGTATAAATATGGAAATAACTACACCGCTATCTCTATAGACAAGGAAATATCTACACCGTTATCTGTATAAACATGGAAATATCTACACTGCCATCTGTATAAAGATGGAAATATTTACACCGTGAGCTGCATAAACATAGAAATATCTACAACGCTATCTGTATAAACATGGAAATATGAACACCGCTATCTGTATAAATATGGAAATATATACACCGCTATCTCTATAAACATGGAAATATCTACACCGCTATCTCTATAAACATGGAAATACTTACACCACCATGTCTATAAACATGGAAATATTTACACTGCTATCTCTATAAACTTAGAAAAAACTACACCGCCATCTCTGTAAACATGGAAATATCTACACCGCCATTTGAATAAACATGGAAATATCTACACAGACATCTGTATAAACATGGAAATATCTACACTGCCATGTGTATAAACTTGGCAACATCTACACTGACATCTGTAGAAAGATGGAAATGTCTACAAAGCGATCTGTATAAACATGGGTATTTCTACACCGCTACTTGTATAAACATGGAAATATGTACACGGCTATCTGTATCAACATGGAAATAACTACACCGCAATCTGTATAAACATGGAAATATCTACAATGCTATCTCTGTAAACATGGAAATATCTACACAGCTATCTGTGTAAACTTGGAAATATCTACACCGCTATCTCTGTAAGTTTGGCAATAACTACACCGCAATCTGTGCAAAGATAGAAATAACTACACCGCTATCTCTTTAAACATGGACATATCTACACCGATATGTATATAAACATGGAAATATCTACACTGCCATCTGTATAAACATGGAAATACCTACACAAATTTCTCTATAAACATGAAAATATCTACACTGCTATCTCTATAAACATGGAAATATCTACACCTCCATCTCTATAAAGATGAAAATATCTACACCGCCATCTTCAGAAACATGGATGTATCTACACCGCCATCTGTATAAACATGGAAATATCTACACCACTATCTGTATAAATATGGAAATATCTTCACAGCCATCTGTATAAACATGGAAATATCTACACCGCCATCTGTATAAAGATGGAAATATCTACAACGCAATCTGTATAAATTTGGAAATAACTACACCGCTATCTCTATAGACATGGAAATATCTACACCGCCGTCTGTATAAACATGGAAATATCTACACCGCTATCTGTATAAACATGGAAATACCAACACCGCTATCTATATAAACATGTAAATATCTACACCGCTATCTCTATAAACATGAAAATACTTACACCACCATCTCTATAAACATGGAAATATTTACACCGCTATCCCTATAAACTTAGAAATAACTAGACTTTCATGTCTATAAACATGGAAATATCTACACCGCTATCTGCATAAACCTGGAAATATCTACACAGACGTCTGTATAAACATGGAAATATCTACACCTCCATCTCTATAAACATGAAAATATCTACACCGGCATCTTCAGAAACATGGATGTATCTACACCGCAATCTGTATAAACATGGAAATATCTACACCACTATCTGTATAAACATGGAAATATCTTCACTGCCATCTGTATAAACATGGAAATATCTACACCGCCATCTGTATAAAGATGGAAATATCTTCACCGCAATCTGTATAAATATGGAAATAACTACACCGCTATCTCTATAGACATGGAAATATCTACACCGCTATCTGTATAAACATGGAAATATCTACACTGCCATCTGTATAAAGATGGAAATATCTACACCGCGAGCTGTATAAACATGGAAATATCTACACCGCCATCTGTATAAACATGGAAATACCAACACCGCTATCTGTATAAACATGGAAATATCTACAACGCTATCTCTATAAACATGAAAATACTTACACCACCATCTCTATAAACATGGAAATATTTACACAGCTATCTCTATAAATTTAGAAATAAGTAGACCGCCATCTCTATAAACATGGAAATATCTACACCTCTATGTGCATAAACATGGAAATATCTACACAGACGTCTGTATAAACATGGAAATATCTACACCGCCATCTCTATAAACATGAAAATAACTACACTGCCATCTTCAGAAACATGGATGATTCTACACCGCCATCTGTATAAACATGGAAATATCTACACCACTATCTGTATAAACATGGAAATATCTTCACTGCCATCTGTATAAATATGGAAATATCTACACCGCCATCTGTGTAAAGATGGAAATATCTACACCGCAATCTGTAAAAATATGGAAATACCTACACCGCTGTCTCTATAGACATGGAAATATCTACACAGCTATCTGTATAAACATGGAAATATCTATACCGCTGTGTCTATAAACATGGAAATATCTCCACTGCTATCTGTATAAACATGGAAATACCTACACTGCTATCTGTATAAACATGGAAATATCTTCAATGCCATCTGTATACAAATGGAAATAACTACACGGCCATCTGTGTATAGATGGAAACATCAACAACGCCATCTGTACAAACATGGAAATATCTACACTGCTATCTGTATAAACATGGAAATATCTACACCGATATGTGTATAAACATGGAAATATCGACACTGCCATCTGTATAAACATGGAAATACCTACACCAATTTCTCTATAAACATGAAAATATCTACACTGCTATCTCTATAAACATGGAAATATCTACACCTCCATCTCTATAAAGATGAAAATATCTACACCGCCATCTTCAGAAACATGGATGTATCTACACCGCCATCTGTATAAACATGGAAATATCTACACCACTATCTGTATAAACATGGAAATATCTTCACTGCCATCTGTATAAGCATGGAAATATCTACACCGCCATCTGTATAAAGATGGAAATACCTACACCGCAATCTGTGCAAAGATGGAAATACCTACACCGCAATCTCTATGAACATGGAAATATCTACACCGATATCTGTATAAACATGGAAATATGTACACTGCCATCTGTTTAAACATGGAAATACCTACACCGTTTTCTGTATAAACATGAAAATATCTACACTGCTATCTCTATATACATGGAAATATCTACACCACTATCTGTATAAACATGGAAATATCTTCACTGCCATCTGTATAAGCATGGAAATATCTACACCGCCATCTGAATAAACATGGAAATAACTACACCACTATCAGTATAAATATGGAAATATCTTCACTGCCATCTGTATAAACGTGGAAATATCTAAACCGCCATCTGTATAAACATGGAAATATCTCCACCGCCATCTGCATAAACATGGAAATATCTACACAGACATCTGTATAAACATGGAAATATCTACACTGCCATCTGTATAAACTTGGAAATATCTACACTGACATCTGTAGAAAGATGGAAATGTATAAAAAACGATCTGAATAAACATGGGAATTTCTACACCACTACCTGTAGAAACATGGAAATATCTACACCGCTATCTGTATCAACATGGAAATAACTACACTGCAATCTGTATAAACATGGAAATATCTACAATGCTATCTCTGTAAACATGGAAATATCTACACAGCTATCTGTGTAAACTTGGAAATATCTACACCGCTATATGTGTAAATTTGGCAATACTTACACCGCAGTCTGTGCAAAGATGGAAATATCTACACCGCTATATCTGTAAACATGAAAATACCTACACCGCTATCTGTATAAACATGGAAATATCTACACTGCCATCTCTAAAAACATGGAAATATCTACAGCGCCATCTGTATAAACATGGAAATATCTACACTGCCATCTGGACACACATGGAAATATCTACACAGCCATCTGTATAAACATCGAAATATTTACACCGCTATCTCTAGAAACATGGAAATATCTACACCGCTATCTGTATAAACATGGAAATATCTACATCGCTATCTGTATAAACAGGGAAATATCTCCACCGCTATCTGTATAAACATGGAAATATCTACACCGATATGTGTATAAACATGGAAATATCTACACCGCTATCTGTAAAAACATGGAAATATATACAATGCTATCTGTGTAAACATGGAAATATCGACACAGCTATCTGTGTAAACTTGGAAATATCTACCCAGCTATCTGTGTAAAAATGGAAATATCTACACAGCAATCTGTGCAAAGATGGATATATCTACACCGCTATCTCTGTAAACATGGAAATATCTACACCGCTATCTGTATAAACATGGAAATGTCTATACCGCAGTCTCTATAAACAAGGAAATATCTACACCGCCATCTGTAGAAACATGGAAATATCTACACTGCAATCTGTATAAACATGGAAATACCTACACCGCTATCTGTATAAATATGGAAATATCTACACCGCTATCTCTATAAACATGGAAATACCTACACCGCTTTCTCTATAAACATGAAAATACCTACACTGCTATCTCTATATACATGGAAATATCTACACCTCCATCTCCATAAACATGAAAATATCTACACCGCCATCTTCAGAAACATGGATGTATCTACACCGCTATCTGTATAAACATGGAAATATCTACACCACTATCTGTATAAACATGGAAATATCTTCACTGCCATCTGTATAAGCATGGAAATATCTACACCGCCATCTGTATAAAGATGGAAATATCTACACCGCAATCTGTATAAATATGGAAATAACTACACCGCTATCTCTATAGACAAGGAAATATCTACACCGTTATCTGTATAAACATGGAAATATCTACACTGCCATCTGTATAAAGATGGAAATATTTACACCGTGAGCTGCATAAACATAGAAATATCTACAACGCTATCTGTATAAACATGGAAATATGAACACCGCTATCTGTATAAATATGGAAATATATACACCGCTATCTCTATAAACATGGAAATATCTACACCGCTATCTCTATAAACATGGAAATACTTACACCACCATGTCTATAAACATGGAAATATTTACACTGCTATCTCTATAAACTTAGAAAAAACTACACCGCCATCTCTGTAAACATGGAAATATCTACACCGCCATTTGAATAAACATGGAAATATCTACACAGACATCTGTATAAACATGGAAATATCTACACTGCCATGTGTATAAACTTGGCAACATCTACACTGACATCTGTAGAAAGATGGAAATGTCTACAAAGCGATCTGTATAAACATGGGTATTTCTACACCGCTACTTGTATAAACATGGAAATATGTACACGGCTATCTGTATCAACATGGAAATAACTACACCGCAATCTGTATAAACATGGAAATATCTACAATGCTATCTCTGTAAACATGGAAATATCTACACAGCTATCTGTGTAAACTTGGAAATATCTACACCGCTATCTCTGTAAGTTTGGCAATAACTACACCGCAATCTGTGCAAAGATAGAAATAACTACACCGCTATCTCTTTAAACATGGACATATCTACACCGATATGTATATAAACATGGAAATATCTACACTGCCATCTGTATAAACATGGAAATACCTACACAAATTTCTCTATAAACATGAAAATATCTACACTGCTATCTCTATAAACATGGAAATATCTACACCTCCATCTCTATAAAGATGAAAATATCTACACCGCCATCTTCAGAAACATGGATGTATCTACACCGCCATCTGTATAAACATGGAAATATCTACACCACTATCTGTATAAATATGGAAATATCTTCACAGCCATCTGTATAAACATGGAAATATCTACACCGCCATCTGTATAAAGATGGAAATATCTACAACGCAATCTGTATAAATTTGGAAATAACTACACCGCTATCTCTATAGACATGGAAATATCTACACCGCCGTCTGTATAAACATGGAAATATCTACACCGCTATCTGTATAAACATGGAAATACCAACACCGCTATCTGTATAAACATGTAAATATCTACACCGCTATCTCTATAAACATGAAAATACTTACACCACAATCTCTATAAACATGGAAATATTTACACCGCTATCCCTATAAACTTAGAAATAACTAGACTTTCATCTCTATAAACATGGAAATATCTACACCGCTATCTGCATAAACCTGGAAATATCTACACAGACGTCTGTATAAACATGGAAATATCTACACCTCCATCTCTATAAACATGAAAATATCTACACCGGCATCTTCAGAAACATGGATGTATCTACACCGCAATCTGTATAAACATGGAAATATCTACACCACTATCTGTATAAACATGGAAATATCTTCACTGCCATCTGTATAAACATGGAAATATCTACACCGCCATCTGTATAAAGATGGAAATATCTTCACCGCAATCTGTATAAATATGGAAATAACTACACCGCTATCTCTATAGACATGGAAATATCTACACCGCTATCTGTATAAACATGGAAATATCTACACTGCCATCTGTATAAACATGGAAATACCAACACCGCTATCTGTATAAACATGGAAATATCTACAACGCTATCTCTATAAACATGAAAATACTTACACCACCATCTCTATAAACATGGAAATATTTACACAGCTATCTCTATAAATTTAGAAATAAGTAGACCGCCATCTCTATAAACATGGAAATATCTACACCTCTATGTGCATAAACATGGAAATATCTACACAGACGTCTGTATAAACATGGAAATATCTACACCGCCATCTCTATAAACATGAAAATAACTACACTGCCATCTTCAGAAACATGGATGATTCTACACCGCCATCTGTATAAACATGGAAATATCTACACCACTATCTGTATAAACATGGAAATATCTTCACTGCCATCTGTATAAACATGGAAATATCTACACCGCCATCTCTGTAAAGATGGAAATATCTACACCGCAATCTGTAAAAATATGGAAATACCTACACCGCTATCTCTATAGACATGGAAATATCTACACCGCTATCTGTATAAACATGGAAATATCTACAACGCTATCTCTATAAACATGAAAATACTTACACCACCATCTCTATAAACATGGAAATATTTACACAGCTATCTCTATAAATTTAGAAATAAGTAGACCGCCATCTCTATAAACATGGAAATATCTACACCTCTATGTGCATAAACATGGAAATATCTACACAGACGTCTGTATAAACATGGAAATATCTACACCGCCATCTCTATAAACATGAAAATAACTACACCGCCATCTTCAGAAACATGGATGTTTCTAAACCGCCATCTGTATAAACATGGAAATATCTACACCACTATCTGTATAAACATGGAAATATCTTCACTGCCATCTGTATAAACATGGAAATATCTACACCGCCATCTCTGTAAAGATGGAAATATCTACACCGCAATCTGTAAAAATATGGAAATACCTACACCGCTATCTCTATAGACATGGAAATATCTACACCGCTATCTGTATAAACATGGAAATATCTATACCGCTGTGTCTATAAACATGGAAATATCTCCACTGCTATCTGTATAAACATGGAAATACCTACAACGCCATCTGCAGAAACATAGAAATATCTATACCACCATCTGTATAAACATGGAAATATCTACAATGCCATCTGTATACACACGGAAATACCTACACGGCAATCTGTGTATAGATGGAAACATCAACACCGCCATCTGTACAGACATGGAAATATCAACACCGCTATCTGTATAAACATGGAAATATCTACACTGCTGTCTGTATAAACATGGAAATATCTACACCGGTATCTGTATAAACATGGAAATATCTACACCGCTATCTCTATAAACAAGGAAATACCTGCAAAGCCATCTGTATTAACATGGAAATAACTACACAGTCATGTGTAGGAACATGGAACTATCTACACTGCCATCTGTATAAACATGGAAATATCTACAGCGCCATCTCTATAAACATTAAAATATCTACACTGCCATCTGTACATACGTGGAAATATCTACACCGGAATCTGTATAAACAGGGAAATAACTACACCGATATTTGTATAAACAAGGAAATATCTACACCGCCATCTGTTTAAACAGGGAAATATATACACAGACATCTGTTTATACATGGAAATACCTACACCGCTATCTATATAAACATGCTAATAACTACACCGCTATCTGTATATACATGGAAATATTTGCACCGCTATCCCTATAAACATGGTAATATCAACACCGCGATCTGTATAAACATGGAAATATCTACACCATGATCTGTATAAACATGGAAACATCTACACCGTGATCTGTATAAACATGGAAATATCTACACCGCCATCTCTATAAACATGGAAATATCTACAACCCTATCTGTATAAACATGGAATTATCCACACCGCTATCTCTATAAACATGGAAAAATCAACTCCGCTATCTCTATGAACATGGAAATATCTACACCGCCATCTCGATAAACATGGAAATATCTACACCGCGATCAGTATAAACATGGAAATATCTACACCGCTATCTGTATAAACATGGAAATATCTCCACTGCTATCTCTATAAACATCGAAATATCTACACCGCCATCTGTATAAACATGGAAATACTTACAACGTTATCTGTATAAACATGGAAATATCTACACCGCCATCTGTATAAACATGGAAATATCTACAAAGCCATGTGTATATACATGGAAATATCTGTACCGTTATCTATATAAACATGGAAATAACTACACCGCTTTCTGTATAAACATGGAAATATTTACACCGCCATCTACATATCCATATAAATATCTGCACCGCCATCTGTATAAACATGGAAATATCTACACGGTCTTCTGTGTATAGATGGAAATATCAACACCGCCATCTGTACAAACATGGAAATATCTGCAACGCTATCCGTATAAACATGGAAATATTTACACCGTGGTCTGTATAAACATGGAAATATCTACATCGCTATCTGTATAAACATGGAAATATCTACACCGCTATCTCTATAAACATGGAAATATCTACACCATGATCTGTATAAACATGGAAATAATTACACGGCTATCTGTATGAACATGGAAATATCTACACCGTTATCTGTATAAATATGGAAATATCTACACCGCTATCTCTATAAACATTGAAATATCTACACCGCCATCTGTATAAACATGGAAATATCTACACTGCAATCTCTATAAACATGGAAATATCTACAATGCCATCTGTAAAAACATGGAAATACCTATACAGTCATCTGTATAAACATGGAAATATCTACACCACCATCTGTATAAAAATGGAAATATCTACAATGCCATCTGTATACACGTGGAAATACCTACACGGCAATCTCTTTATAGATGGAAACAACAACACCGCCATCTGTACAAACATGGAAATATCTACACCGCTATCTGTATAAACATGGAAATATCTACACTGCGGTCTGTATAAACATGGAGTTATCTACACCGGTATCTGTATAAACATGGAAATATCTACACCGCTGTCTGTATAAACATGGAAATATCTGCACCGCTATCTCTATAAACATGGAAATATCTACAAAGCCATCTGTATAAACATGGAAATACCTACACAGTCATGTGTAGGAACATGGAAATATCTACACTGCCATCTGTATAAACATGGAAATATCTACACAGCCCTCTGTATAAATAAGTAAATATCTGCATAGGCATCTGTATAAACATGGAAATATCTGCACCGCTATCTGTATAAACATGGAAATACCTACACCGCTGTCTCTATAAATATGGAAATATGTACACCGCTATGTGTATAAACATGGAAATATCTCCACTGCTGTCTGTATAAACATGGAAATATCTACATCACGATCTGTATAAACATGGAAATATCTACACCACTATCTGTATAAACATGGAAATATCTACACAGCTATCTCTATAAACAAGGAAATATCTACACCGCCATCTCTATAAACATGAAATTATCTACACTGCCATTTCCATAAACATGGAACTAACTAAACCCCCATCTGTATAAACATGGAAACATCTACACCGCCATCTGTGTGAATAAGGAAATATCTACAATGCCATCTGTATGAACATATAAATATCTGCACCGCAAGCTGTATAAACATGGAAATATCTACATCCCTATCTGTATAAACACGGAAATACCAACACCGCTATCGGTATAAACATGGAAATATCTACAACGCCATCTATATAAACATGGAAATATCTACACCGCTATGTCTATAAACATGGAAATACCTATACCGCTATCTCTGTAAACATGGAAATATCTACACCGCTATTTGTATAAACATGGACATATCTCCACCGCAATCTGTAAACATGAAAATATCTACACCGCTATCTGTATAAACATGGAAATATCTACACTGCCGTCTGTAAAAACATGGAAATATCTACACAGTCATCAGTAGAAATATTGAAATATCTACACCGCTATCTCTATAAACATGAGAATATTACACCACCATCTCTATAAACATGGAGATATTTACACCGCTATCTCTATAAACATAGAAATAACTACAGCGCCATCTCTATAAACATGGAAATATCTACACCGCCATCTGAATAAACATGGAAATATCTACACAGACATCTGTATAAACATGGAAATATCTACACTGCCATCTGTATAAACTTGGAAATATCTACACTGACATCTGTAGAAAAATGGAAATGTCTACAAAGCGATCTGTATAAACATGGGAATTTCTAAATCGCTACCTGTATAAACATGGAAATATCTACACCGATATCTGTATCAACATGAAAATAACTACACCGTGATCTGTATAAACATGGAAATATCTACACCGCGATCTGTATAAACATGGAAATATCTAGACCTCTATCTCTGTAAACATGGAAATATCTACACAGCTATCTCTATAAACATGGAAATATCTACACCGCCATCTGTATAAACATGGAAATACCTACAAAGTCATCTCTATAAACATGGAAATATCTACACAGCCATCTGTATAAACATGGAAATATCTACACAGCCATCTGTATATACATGGAAATATCTACACCGCTATCTGTATAAACATGGGAATATCTCCACTGCTATCTCTATAAACATTGAAATACCTACACCGCCATCTGTATAAACATGGAAATACTTACAAAGTTATCTGTACAAACATGGAAATATCTACACCGCCATCTGTATAAACATGGAAATATCTACACAGCCATGTGTATATACATGGAAATATCTACACCGCTATCTATATAAACATGGAATTAACTACACCGCTATCTGTATCAACATGGAAATATCTACACCGCCATCTACATATCCATGGAAATATCTGCGCCGCCATCTGTATAAACATGGAAATATCTACACGTCATCTGTGTATAGATGGAAATATCAACACCGCCATCTGTACAAACATGGAAATATCTGCACCGCTATCTGTATAAACATGGAAATATCTACACCGCAGTCTGTATAAACATGGAAATCTCTGCACAGCTATCTGTATAAACATGGAAATATCTACACCGCTATTTCTATAAACATGGAATTATCTACACCGTGATCTGTATAAACATGGAAATATTTACACCGCTATCTGTATAAACATGGAAACTTCTACACCGTTATTTGTATAAATATGAAAATATCTACACCGCTATCTCTATAAACTTGGAAATACCTACACCGCCATCTGTATAAACATGGAAATACCTATACACTCATCTGTGTAAACATGGAAATATCTACACCACCATCTGTATAAACATGGAAATATCTACAATGCCATCTGTATACACATGGAAATACCTACACGGAAATCTGTGTATAGATGGAAACATCAACACCGCCATCTGTACAAACATGGAAATATCTACACTGATATCTCTATAAACATGGAAATATCTACACTGCGGTCTGTATAAACATGGAAATATCTACACCGGTGTCTGTATAAATATGGAAATATCTACACCGCCATCTCTATAAACATGAAAATGTCTACACTGCCATCTCCAAAAAGATGGAAGTATCTACTCCGCCATGTGTATAAACACGGAAATATCTACACCACCATCTGTGTAAACATGGAAATATCTACACCGCAATCTGTATAAACAGGGAAATATCTACACCGCCATCTGCATGTCCATGGAAATATCTACACAGCCCTCTGTATAAATATGGAAATATCTGCATAGGCATCTGTGTAAACATGGAAATATCTGCACCGCTATCTCTATAAACATGGAAATATCTACAAAGCCATCTGTATAAACATGGAAATGCCTACACAGTCATGTGTAGGAACATTTAAATTTCTACACTGCCATCTGTATAAACATAGAAATATCTACACAGCCCTCTGTATAAATATGTAAATATCTGCATAGGCATCTGTGTAAACATGGAAATATCTGCACCGCTATCTGTATAAACATGGAAATACCTACACCGCTGTCTCTATAAACATGGAAATATGTACACCGCTATGTGTATAAACATGGAAATATCTCCACTGCTGTCTGTATAAACATGGAAATATCTCCAACGTTATCTGTATAAACATGGAAATATCTACAGCGCCATCTCTATAAACATTGCAATATCTACACTGCCATCTGTAAAAACATGGAAATATCTACACAGTCATCTGAATAAACATGGAAATATCTACACCACCATCTGTATAAACATGGAAATACCTACAATACCATCTGTATACACATGGAAATAACTACACAGACATCTGTATAAATATGGAAATATCTACACGGCCATCTGTATAAACATGGAAATATCTACACTGCCATCTGTAGAAAGATGGAAATATCTACACCGCTATCTCTATAAATATGGAAATATCTACACCGCCATCTCTATAAACATGAAAATATCTACACTGCCATTTCTATAAAGATGGAAGTATCTACTCCGCCATGTGTATAAACACGGAAATATCTACACCACCATCTGTGTATACATGGAAATATCTACACCGAAATCTGTATAAACTTGGAAATATCTACACCGCCATCTGCATGTCCATGGAAATATCTACGCCGCCATCTGTATAAACATGGAAATATCTACACGGACATCTGTGTATAGATGGAAATATCAACACCGCCATCTGTACAAACATGGAAATATCTACACTGCCATCTGTGGAAAGATGGACATATCTACACCGCTATCTCTATAAATATGGAAATATCTACACTGTCATCTCTATAAACATGAAAATATCTACACTTCCATCTCCATAAAGATGGAATTATCTACTCCGCCATGTGTATAAACACGGAAATATCTACACCACCATCTGTGTAAACATGGAAATATCTTCACCGCTATCTGTATAAACATGGAAATATCTACACCGCCATCTGCTTGAACATGGAAATATCTACACCGCTATCTGTATAAACATGGAAATATCTACACTGCCATCTGTATAAACATGGAAATATCTACACAGCCCTCTGTATATATATGGAAATATCTGCATAGGCATCTGTATAAACATGGAAATATCTGCTCCGCTATCTGTATAAACATGGAAATACCTACAACGCTGTCTCTATAAACATGGAAATATGTACACCGCTATGTGTATAAATATGGAAATATCTCCACTGCTGTCTGTATAAACATGGAAATATCTACACCGCGATCTGTATAAACATGGAAATATCTACACCGGTATCTGTATAAACATGGAAATATCTACACAGCTCTCTCTATAAATATGGAAATACCTACACCGCCATTTGTATAAACATGGAAATAACTACAAAGTCATCTGTATAAACATGGAAATATCTACACAGCCATCTGTATAAACATGGAAATATCTACACAGCCATCTGTATATACATGGAAATATCTACACTGCCATCTGTTTAAACATGGAAATATATACACAGACTTCCGTTTATACATGGATATATCTACACCGCTATCTGTATAAACATGGAATTATCTACACCGCGGTCTGTATGAGCATGGAAATATCTAAACCGCTATCTGTATAAACATGGAAATATTTACAATGCTATCTCTATAAACATGGAAATAACTACACCGTGATCTGTATAAACACGGAAATATTTACTACGCTATCTGTGTAAACATGGAAATATCTACACCGTTATCGGTATAAATATGGAAATAACTACACCGCTATCTCTATAAACATGGAAATATGTACACCACCATCTGTATAAACATGGAAATATCTACACTGCTATCTCTATAAACATGGAAATATCTACAATGCCATCTATAAAAACATGGAAATACCTATACAGTCATCTGTATAAACATGGAAACATCTACACCACCATCTGTATAAACATCGAAGTATCTACAATGCCATCTGTATACACATGGAAATACCTACACGGCAATCTGTGTATAGATGGAAACATCAACACCGCCATCTGTACAAACATGGAAATATCTACACCACTATCTCTTTAAACATGGAAATATCTACACTGCGGTCTGTATAAACATGGAAATATCTACACCGGTATCTGTATAAACATGGAAATACCTACACCATGATCTGTATAAACATGGAAATATTTACACCGCTATCTGTATAAACATGGAAATATCTGCACCGCTATCTCTATAAACATGGAAATATCTACAAAGCAATCTGTATAAAAATGGAAATAACTTCACAGTCATGTGTTGGAACATGGAAATATCTACACTGCCATCTGTATAAACATGGAAACATCTACACAGTCCTCTGTATAAATATGGAAATATCTACATAGGCATCTGTATAAACATGGAAATATCTGCACCGCTATCTGTATAAACATGGAAATACCTACACCGCTGTCTCTATAAACATGGAAATATGTACACCGCTATGTGTATAAACATGGAAAAATCTCCACTGCTGTCTGTATAAACATGGAAATATCTACACCGCGATCTGTATAAACATGGAAATATCTAAACCGCTATCTGTATAAACATGGAAATATCTACACAGCTATCTCTATAAACATGGAAATACCTACACCGCCATCTGTATAAACATGGAAATACCTACAAAGTCATCTGTATAAACATGGAAATATCTACACAGCCATCTGTATAAACATAGAAATACCTACACAGCCATCTGTATATACATGGAAATATCTACACCGCTCTCTGTATAAACATGGAAATAACTACATCGCTATTTGTATAAACAAGGAAATATCTACACCGCCATCTGTTGAAACATGGAAATATATACACAGACATCTGTTTATACATAGAAATATCTACAACGCTTTCTGTAAAAACATGCTGATAACTGCACCGCTATCTGTATAAATGTGGAAATATTTGCACTGCTATCCCTATAAACATGGTAATATCAACACCGTGATCTGTATAAACATGGAAATATCTGCACCATGATCTGTATAAACATGGAAATATCTACACAGCCATGTGTATATACATGGAAATATCTACACAGCTATCTATATAAACATGGAAATAACTACACAGCTATCTGTATAAACATGGAAATATCTACACCGCCATCTACATATCCATGGAAATATCTGCGCCGCCATCTGTATAAACATGGAAATATCTACACGGTCATCTGTGTATAGATGGAAATATCAACACCACCATTTGTATAAACATGGAAATATTTACACCGCGGTCTGTATAAACATGGAAATATCTAAACCGCTATCTGTATAAACATGGAAATATCTACACCGCTATCTCTATAAACATGGAAATATCTACACCGTTATCTGTACAAATATGGAAATACCTGCACCGCTATCTGTATAAACATGGAAATATCTACACCGCCATCTGTATAAACATGGAAATATCTACACTGCTATCTCTATAAACATGGAAATATCTGCAATGCCATCTGTAAAAACATGGAAATAACTATACAGTCATCTGCATAAACATGGAAATATCTACACCACCATCTGTATGAACATGGAAATATCTACAATGCCATCTGTATAAACATGGAAATACCTACACAGCAATCTGTGTATAGATGGAAACATCAACACCGCCATGTGTACAAACATGGAAATATCTACACCGCTATCTGTATAAACATGGAAATATCTACACTGCGGTCTGTATAAACATGGAAATTTCTAAACCGGTATCTGTATAAACATGGAAATATCTACACCACGATCTGTATAAACATGGAAATATCCACAGAGCTATCTGTATAAACATGGAAAAATCAACACCGCTATCTCTATAAACATGGAAATATCTACAAAGCCATCTGTATAAACATGGAAATACCAACACAGTCATGTGTAGGAACATGGAAATATCTACACCGCGATTTGTATAAACATGGAAATATCTACACCGCGATCTGTATAAACATGGAAATATCTACACAGCTATCTGTATAAACATGGGAATATCTACACAACTATCTCTATAAACATGGAAATATCTACACCGCAATCTGTATAAACATGGAAATACCTACAAAGTCATCTGTATAAACATGGAAATATCTACTCAGCTATCTGTATAAACATGGAAATATCTACACAGCTGTCTGTATATACACGGAAATGTCTACACCGCCATCTGTATAAGGAAGGAAATAACTACACCGCTATTTGTATAAACAAGGAAATATCTACACCGCCATCTGTTTAAACATGGAAATATATACACAGACATCTGTTTATACATGGAAATATCTACACTGCTATCTGTATAAACGTGCTAATAACTACACCGCTATCTGTATAAATGTGGAAATATTTTCACCGCTATCCCAATAAACATGGCAATATCAACACCGCGATCTGTATAAACATGGAAATATCTACACCATGATCTGTATAAACATGGAAATATCTACACCGCGATCTGTATAAACATGGAAATATCTACACCGTGATCTGAATAAACATGGAAATATCTTCACCGCCATCTCTATAAACATGGAAATATCTACACCCCTATCTGTATAAACATGGAAATATCCACAGAGCTATCTGTATAAACATGGAAATATCTACAGCGCTATCTGTATAAACATGGAAATATCTACACCGCTATCTGTATAAACATGGAAATATCTACACTGTGATCTGTATAAACATGGAAATATCTACACTGCGATCTGAATAAACATGCAAATATCTACACCGCGATCTGTATATACATGGAAGTATCTACACCGTTATCTGTATAAACATGGAAATATCTACACAGCTATCTCTATAAACATGGAAATATCTACACTGCCATCTGTATAAACATGGAAATACCTACAAAGTCATCTGTATAAACATGGAAATATCTTCACAGCCATCTGTATAAACATGGAAATATCTACACAGCCATCTGTATATACATGGAAATATCTACACCGCTCTCTGTTTAAACATGGAAATAACTACACCGCTATTTGTATAAACAAGGAAATATCTACACCGCCATCTGTTTAAACATGGAAATATATACACAGACATCTGTTTATACATAGAAATATCTACAACGCTTTATGTATAAACATGCTAATAACTACACCGCTATCTGTATAAATGTGGAAATATTTGCACTGCTATCCCTATAAACATGGTAATATCAACACCGTGATCTGTATAAACATGGAAATATCTGCACCATGATCTGTATAAACATGGAAATATCTACAAAGCCATGTGTATATACATGGAAATATCTACACAGCTATCTATATAAACATGGAAATAACTACACCGCTATCTGTATAAACATGGAAATATCTACACCGCCATCTACATATCCATGGAAATATCTGCGCTGCCATCTGTATAAACATGGAAATATCTACACGGTCATCTGTGTATAGATGGAAATATCAACACCACCATTTGTATAAACATGGAAATATTTACACCGCGGTCTGTATAAACATGGAAATATCTAAACCGCTATCTGTATAAACATGGAAATATCTACACCGCTATCTCTATAAACATGGAAATATCTACACCGTTATCTGTACAAATATGGAAATATCTACACCGCTATCTCTATAAACATGGAATTATCTACACCACCATCTGTATAAACATGGAAATATCTACACTGCTATCTCTATAAACATGGAAATATCTGGAATGCCATCTGTAAAAACATGGAAATAACTATACAGTCATCTGTATAAACATGGAAATATCTACACCACCATCTGTATGAACATGGAAATATCTACACTGCCATCTGTATACACATGGAAATATCTACACAGTCATCTCTATAAACATTGAAATATCTCCATCGCTATCTGTCTAATCATGGAAATATCTCCACCGCTATCTCTATAAACATGGAAATATCTACACCGCTATCTGTATAAACGTGGAAATATGTACACTGCAATCTGTGCAAATATGGAAATATCTACACCTCTATCTCTGTAAACATGGAAATATCTACACCGCTATCTGTATAAACATGGAAATATCTGCACCGCTATTTCTATAAACCTGGAAATATCTACACTGCTATCTCAATAAACATGGAAATGTCTACACCGCTGTCTGTATAAACATGGAAATATCCACATCGCTATCTGTATAAATGTGGAAATACAAACAACGCTATCGGTATAAACATGGAAATATCTACAACGCCCTCTATATAAACATGGAAATATCTACACTGCTATGTCTATAAACATGGATATTCCTACAGCGCTATCTCTATAAACATGGAAATATCTACACCGCTATCCGTATAAACATGGAAATAACTACACCGCTATCTATATAAACATGGAAATATCTACACCGCGATCTGTATAAACATGGAAATATCTACACCGCAATCTGTATAAACATGGAAATATCTTCACCAGCATCTGTATAAACATGGAAATAACTACACCGCCATCTGTATAAACATGGAAATATCTACAATGCCATCTGTAGAAAGATGGAAATATCTAGACCGCAATCTGTGTAAACTTGGAAATATCTACACCGATATCTGTAAAAACATGGAAATATCTAAACCGCTATCTGTATAAACATGGAAATACCTACAACGCGATCTGTACAAACATGAAAATATCTACACCGCGATCTGTATAAACATGGAAATATCTACACCGCTATCTCTATAAACATGGAAATATCTACATAGGTATCTCTATAAACATGGAAATATCTACAACGATATCTGTATAAACATGGAAATAACTACACCGCTATCTGTATAAACAAGGAAATATCTACACCGCCATCTGTTTTAACATGGAAATATATACACAGACATCTGTTTATACATGGAAATATCTACACCGCTATCTGTATAAACATGCTAATAACTACACCGCTATCTGTATAAATGTGGAAATATTTGCACCGCTGTCACTATAAACATGGTAATATCAACACCGCGATCTGTATAAACATGGAAATATCTACACCGTGATCTGTATAAACATGGAAAAATCTACACCGTGATCTGTATAAACATGGAAATATCTACACCGCCATCTCTAAAAACATGGAAATATCTACACTGCCATCTGTATAAACATGGAAATATCTACACAGCCATGTGTATATACATGGAAATATCTACACCGCTATCTATATAAACATGGAAATAACTACACCACTTTCTGTGTAAACATGGAAATATTTACACCGCCATCTACATCTCCATGGAAATATCTGCGCCGCCATCTGTATAAACATGGAAATATCTACACGGTCATCTGTGTATAGATGGAAATATCAACACCGCCATCTGTACAAACATGGAAATGTCTGCACCGCTGTCTGTATAAACATGGAAATATCTACACCGTGATCTGTATAAATTTGGACATAATTACACGGGTATCTGTATAAACATGGAAATATCTACACCGTTATCTGTATAAATATGGAAATATCTACACCGCTATCTTTATAAACATGGAAATATCTACACCGCCATCTGTATAAACATAGAAATATCTACACTGCTATCTCTATTAACATGGAAATATCTACAATGCCATCTGTAAAAACATGGAAATACCTATACAGTCATCTGTATAAACATGAAAATATCTACAAGACCATCTGTATAAACATGGAAATAACTACAATGCAATCTGTATACACATGGAAATACCTACACGGCAATCTGTGTATAGATGGAAACAGCAACACCGCCATGTGTACAAACATGGAAATATCTACACCGCTATCTCTATAAACATGGAAATATCTACACTGCGGTCTGTATAAACATGGAAATATCTACACCGGTATCTGTACAAACATGGAAATATCTACACCGCGATATGTATAAACATGGAAATATTTACACCTCTATCTGTATAAACATCGAAATATCTGCACCGCTATCTCTATAAACATGGAAATATCTACAAAGCCATCTGTATAAACATTGAAATACCTACACAGTCATGTGTAACAACATGGAAATATCTACACTGCCATCTGTATAAACATGGAAATATCTACACAGCCCTCTGCATAAATATGGAAATATCTGCATAGGCATCTGTATATACATGGAAATATCTGCACCGCTATCTGTATAAACATGGAAATACCTACACCGCTGTCTCTAGAAACATGGAAATATGTACACCGCTATGTGTTTAAACATGGAAATATCTTCACAGCCATCTGTATAAACATGGAAATATCTACACAGCCATCTGTATATACATGGAAATATCTACACCGCTATCTGTAAAAACATGGAAATAACTACACTGCTATTGGTATAAACAAGGAAATATATCCACCACCATCTGTTTAAGCATGAAAATATATACACAGACATGTGTTTATACATGGAAATATCTACACCGCTATCTGTATAAACATGCTAATAACTACAACGCTATCTGTATAAATGTGGAAATATTTGCACCGCTATCCCTATAAACAAGGTAATTTCGACACCGCGATCTGTATAAACATGGAAATATCTACACCATGATCTGTATAAACATGGAAATATCTACACCGCGGTCTGTATAAACATGGAAATATCTACACTGTGATCTGTATAAACATGGAAATATCTACACCACCATCCCTATAAACATGGAAATTTCTACACCCCTACCTGTATAAACATGGAAATATGCACAAAGCTATCTCTGTAAACATGGAAAAATCAACACCGCTATCTCTATGAACATGGAAATATCTACACCGCCATCTGTATAAACATGGAAATATCTACACCGTGATCAGTATAAACATGGAAATACCTACACCGCTATCTGTATAAACATGGAAATATCTCCACTGCTATCTCTATAAACATCGAAATGTCTACACCGCCATCTGTATAAACATGGAAATACTTACAAAGTTATCTGTACAAACATGGAAATATCTACACCGCCATCTGTATAAACATTTAAATATCTACACAGCCGTGTGTATATACATAGAAATATCTACACCGCTATCTATATAAACATGGAAATAACTACACCGCTATCTGTATAAACATGGAAATATCTCCACTGCTATCTCTATAAACATCGATATATCTACACCGCCATCTGTATAAACGTGGAAATACTTAACAAATTTATCTGTATAAACATGGAAATATCTACACCGCCATCTTTATGAACATGGAAATAACTACACAGCCATGTGTACATACATGGAAATACCTACATCGCTCTCTATATAAACATGGAAATAACTACACCGCTATCTGTATATACATGGAAATATCTACACCGCCATCTACATATCCATAGAAATATCTGCGCCGCCATCTTTATAAACATGGAAATACTTACAAAGTTATCTGTATAAAGATGGATATATCTACACCGCCATCTGTATAAACATGGAAATATCTACAGAGCCATGTGTATATACATGGAAATATCTACACCGCTCTCTATATAAACGTGGAAATAACTACACCGCCATCTGTATAAACATGGAAATACCTATACAGTCATCTGTGTTAACATGGAAGTATCTACACCACCATCTGTATAAACATGGAAATATCTACAATGCCATCTGTATACACACGGAAATAACTACACTGCAATCTGTGTATAGATGGAAACATCAACACCGCCATCTGTACAAACTTGGAATTATCTACACTGCTATCTCCATAAACATGGAAATATCTACACTGCAGTCTGTATAAACATGGAAATATCTACACCGCTATCTCTATAAGCAAGGAAATATCTACACCGCTTTCTGTATAAACATGGAAATATCTACACCGCGATCTGTATAAACATACAAATATCTACACCGTGATCTGTATAAAGATGGAAATATCTTCACCACGATCTGTACAAACATGAAAATATCTACACCGCTATCTGTATAAACATGGTAATAACTACACCACCATCTATATAAACATGGAAATATCTACACCGCCATCTGTAGAAACATGGAAATATCTACAATGCCGTATGTAGAAAGATAGAAATATCTACACCGCAATCTGTGTAAACATCGAAATATCTACATCGATATCTGTAAAAACATGGAAATATCTACACCGCTATCTGTATAAACATGGAAATATCTACACCGCGATCTCTACAAACATGGAAATATCTACACCGTGATCTGTATAAACATGGAAACATCTACACCGCTATCTGTATAAACATGGAAATATCTACACAGCTATCTCTCTATACATGGAAATATCTACACCGCCATCTGTAGAAACATGGAAATACCTACAAAGTCACCTGTATAAACACGGAAATATCTACAAAGCCATCTGTATAAACATGGAAATATCTACACAGCCATCTGTATATACATGGAAATATCTACACCGCTATCTGTATAAACATGGAAATAACTACACCGCTATTTGTATAGAAAAGGAAATACCTACACCGTGATCTGCATAAACATGGAAATATTTACAACGATATCTGTTTAAACATGGAAATTTCTACACCGTTATCTGTATAAATATGGAAATATCTACACCGCTATCTCTATAAACATGGAAATATCTACACCGCCACCTGTATAAACATGGAAATACCTATACAGTCATCTGTGTAAACATGGAAATATCTACACCACCATCTGTATAAACATGGAAATATCTACAATGCCATCTGTATACACACGGAAATAACTACACTGCAATCTGTGTATAGATGGAAACATCAACACCGCCATCTGTACAAACTTGGAATTATCTACACTGCTATCTCCATAAACATGGAAATATCTACACTGCAGTCTGTATAAACATGGAAATATCTACACCGCTATCTCTATAAGCAAGGAAATATCTACACCGCTTTCTGTATAAACATGGAAATATCTACACCGCGATCTGTATAAACATACAAATATCTACACCGTGATCTGTATAAAGATGGAAATATCTTCACCACGATCTGTACAAACATGAAAATATCTACACCGCTATCTGTATAAACATGGTAATAACTACACCACCATCTATATAAACATGGAAATATCTACACCGCCATCTGTAGAAACATGGAAATATCTACAATGCCGTATGTAGAAAGATAGAAATATCTACACCGCAATCTGTGTAAACATCGAAATATCTACATCGATATCTGTAAAAACATGGAAATATCTACACCGCTATCTGTATAAACATGGAAATATCTACACCGCGATCTCTACAAACATGGAAATATCTACACCGTGATCTGTATAAACATGGAAACATCTACACCGCTATCTGTATAAACATGGAAATATCTACACAGCTATCTCTCTATACATGGAAATATCTACACCGCCATCTGTAGAAACATGGAAATACCTACAAAGTCACCTGTATAAACACGGAAATATCTACAAAGCCATCTGTATAAACATGGAAATATCTACACAGCCATCTGTATATACATGGAAATATCTACACCGCTATCTGTATAAACATGGAAATAACTACACCGCTATTTGTATAGAAAAGGAAATACCTACACCGTGATCTGCATAAACATGGAAATATTTACAACGATATCTGTTTAAACATGGAAATTTCTACACCGTTATCTGTATAAATATGGAAATATCTACACCGCTATCTCTATAAACATGGAAATATCTACACCGCCACCTGTATAAACATGGAAATACCTATACAGTCATCTGTGTAAACATGGAAATATCTACACCACCATCTGTATAAACATGGAAATATCTACAATGCCATCTGTATACACATGGAAATACCTACACGGCAATCTGGGTATCGATGGAAACATCAACACCTCCATCTGTACAAACTTGGAAATATCTACACTGCTATCTCTATAAACATGGAAATATCTAAACTGCGGTCTGTATAAACATGGAAATATCTACACCGGTATCTGTATCAACATGGAAATATCTACACCACTATCTGTATAAACATGGTAATATATACACCGCTATCTGTATAAACTTCGAAATATCTGCACCGCTATCTCTATAAACATGGAAATATCTACTCCGCGGTCTGTATAAACTTGGAAATATCTACACCGCTGTCTGTACAAACATGGAAATATCTACAACGCTATCTCTATAAACATAGAAATATCTACACCACGATCTGTATAAACATGGAAATATATACACCGCTATCTGTATAAACATGGAAATATCTGCACCGCGATCTCTATAAACATGGAAATATCTACAAAGCCATCTGTATAAACATGGAAATACCTACACAGTCATGTGTAGGAACATGGAAATATCTACACTGCCATCTGTATAAACATAGAAATATCTACACAGCCCTCTGTATAAATATGGAAATATCTGCATAGGCATCTGTATAAACATGGAAATATCTGCACAGCTATCTGTATAAACGTGGAAATACGAACACCGCTATCGGTATAAACATGGAAATATCTACAACGCCATCTATATAAACATGGAAATATATACACCGCTATCTGTATAAACATGGAAATATCTACACCGCTATCTCTATAAACATGGAAATAACTACACCGCTATCTCTATAAACATGGAAATATCTACACCGCTATCTAAATCATCATGGAAATATATACAGCGCCATCTCTTTAAACATGGAGGTATCTACAACGCCATCTACATAAACAAGAAAATATCTACATTTCCATCTATATAAACATGGAAATATCTACACCGCTATCTCTATAAACATGGAAATATCTACACTGCCATTTGTAGAAAAATGGAAATATCTACACCGCCATCTGTATAAACGTGGAAATATCTACACCGTTATCTGTATAAACATGGAAATATCTACACCGCAATCTGTATAAACATGGAAATATCTACACTGCTATCTGTATAAATATGAAATATCAAAACTGCTATCTCTATAAAAATGGAAATATCTACACTGCTATCTGAATAAACTTGGAAATATCCTCACAGCTATCTCTATGAACATGGATATATTTACACCGCTATCTCTATGAACATGGAAATATCTACACCGCCATCTCTATAAACATGGAAATATCTACACAGCCAACTGTATAAACATGGAAATATCTACACCGCTATCTGTATAAACATGGAAATATCTACACCGCTATCTGAATAAACATGGAAATAACTACACTGCGATCTGTATAAACATGGAAATATCTACACAGCGATCTGTATAAACATGGAAATGTCTACACCGCGATCTGTATAAACATGGAAATATCTTCACAACGATGTGTATAAACATGGAAATATCTACAAAGCTATCTGTATAAACATGGTAATATTTACAACACCATCTATATAAACATGTAAATATCTACACCGCCATCTGTATAAACATGGAAATATCTACAATGCCATCTGTAGAAAGATGGAAATATCTACACCGCAATCTGTGTAAACATGGAAATATCTACACCGATATCTGAAAAAACATGGAAATAACTACACCGCTATCTGTATAAACATGGAAATATCTACTCCGCGATCTGTATAAAAATGGAAATATCTACACCACGATCTGTATAAACATGGAAATATCTACACCGCTATCTCTATAAACATGGAAATATCTACACAGTTATCTCTATAAACATGGAAATATCTACACCGCCATCTGTATAAAGATGGAAATACCTACAAAGTCATCTGTATAAACATGGAAATATCTACACAGCCGTCTGTATAAACATGGAAATATCTACACAGCCATCTGTATATACATGGAAATATTTACACAGCTATCTCTATATACATGGTAATAACTACACCACTATTTGTATAAACAAGGAAATATCTACACCGTGATCTGTATAAACATGGAAATAACTACACCGCTATTTGTATAAACAAGGAAATATCTACACCGCCATCTGTTTAAACATGGAAATATATACACAGACATCTGTTTATACATGGAAATATCTACACCGCTATGTCTATAAACATGCTAATAACTACACCGCTATCTGCATAAATCTGGAAATATTTGCACCGTTGTCCGTATAAACATGGTAATATCAACACCGCGATCTGTATAAACATGGAAATATCTACACCATGATCAGTATAATCATGGAAATATCTCCACCGCGATCTGTATAAACATGGAAATATCTACACCGTGATCTGTATAAACATGGAAATATCTACACTGCCATCTCTATAAACATGGAAATATCTACGCCCCTATCTGTATAAACATGGAAATATCCCCACCGCTATCTCTATAAAAATGTAAAAATCAACACCGCTATCTCTATGAACATGGAAATATCTACACCGCCATCTCTATAAACATGAAAATATCTTCACCACGATCAGTATAAACGTGGAAATATCTACACCGCTATCTCTATAAACATGGAAATATCTCTACTGCTATCTCTATAAACATCGAAATATCTACACCGCCATCTGTATAAACATGGAAATACTTACAAAGTTATCAGTATAAACATCGAAATATCAACACCGCCATCTGTATAAACATGGAAATATCTACACAGCCATCTGTATATACATGGAAATATCTACACCGCTATCTATATAAACATGGAAATCACTACACCGCTATCTGTATAAACATGGAAATATCTACACCGCCATCTATATATCCATGGAAATATCTGCGCCGCCGTCTGTATAAACATGGAAATATCTACTCGTTCATCTGTGTATACATGGAAATATCAACACCGCCATCTGTACAAACATGGAAATATCTACACCGCTATCAGCATAAACATGGAAATATCTACACCGCGGTCTGTATATACATGGAAATATCTAAACCGCTATCTGTATAGACATGGAAATATCTACACCACTATCTCTATAAACATGGAAATATCTACACCGAGATCTGTATAAACATGGAAATATTTACACTACTATCTGTATAAACATGGAAATATCTACACCGTTATCTGTATAAATATGGAAATACCTTGACCGCTATCTCTATAAACATGGAAATATCTAAACCGCCATCCGTATAAACATGGAAATATCTACACTGCTATCTGTATAAACATGGAAATATCTACAATGCCTTCTGTAAAAACATGGAAATACCTATACAGTCATCTGAATAAACATGGAAATATCTACACCGCGATCTGTATAAACATGGAAATATGTGCACCGTTATCTGTATAAACATGGAAATATCTACACAGCTATCTCTATAAACATGGAAATATCTCCACTGCCATCTGTATAAACATGGAAATATCTACACCGCTTTTGTATAAACAACGAAATATCTAAACTGCCATCTGTAGAAAAATGGAAATATGTACACCGCTATCTCTATAAATATGGAAATATCTACACCGCCATCTCTATAAACATGAAAATATCTACACTGCCATCTCCATAAAGATGGAAGTATCTACACTGCCATGTGTATAAACACGGAAATATCTACACCACCATCTGTGTAAACATGGAAATATCTACACCGCTATCTGTATAAACACGGAAATATCTACACCACCATCTGCATTTCCATGGAAATATCTACGCCGCCATCTGTATAAACATGGTAATATCTACACGGTCATCTGTGTATAGATGGAAATATCAACACCGCCATCTGTAGAAACATGGAAATATCTACATCGCTATCTCTATAAACATGGAAATATCTACACTGCCATCTATAAAAACATGGAAATATCTATACAGTCATCTGTATAAACATGGAAATATCTACAATGCCATCTGTATACACATTGAAATATCTACACTGCCATCTCCATAAACATGTAAATATCTACACTGCTATCTCTATAAACATGGAAATATCTACACTGCCATCTCCATAAACCTGGAACTAACTACTTCGCCATCTGTATAAACATGGAAACATCTACACCGCCATCTGTGTGAATAAGGAAATATCTACAATGCCATCTGTATAAAGATATAAATATCGGCACCAGGAGCTGTATAAACATGGAAATATCTACATCGCTATCTGTATAAATGTGGAAATACCAACACCGCTATCGGTATAAACATGGAAATATCTACAACGCCATCTATATAAACATGGAAATGTCTTCACCGCTATGACTACAAACATGGAAACACCTACACCGCTATCTCTACAAACATGGACATATCTACACTGCTATCTTTATAAACATGGAAATATCTACACCGCGATCTGTATAAACACGGAAATATCTACACTGCGATTTGTATAAACATGGAAATATCTACACGGCGATCTGTATAAACATGGAAATATCTTCACCACGATCTGTATAAACATGGAAATATCTACACCAATATCTGTATAAACATGGTAATATCTACACCACCATCTATATAAACATGGAAATATCTACACTGCCATCTGTATACATTTGGAAATATCTACAATGCCATCTGTATAAACATGGAAATATCTACACAGCTATCTCTATAAACATGGAAATATCTAAACCGCCATCTGTATAAAAATGGAAATACCTACAAAGTCATCTGTATAAACATGGAAATATCTATACAGCCATCTGTATAAACATGGGAATATCTACAAAGCCATCTGTATAAACATGGAAATATCTACACCGCGGTCTGTATAAACATGGAAATATCGACTCCGCTATCTGTATAAACATGGAAATATCTATACCGCTATCTGTATAAACATGGAAATATCTTCACCGCTATCTGTATAAACATGGAAATATCTACACCGCGATCTGTATAAACATGGAAATATCTACACCGCGATCTGTATAAACATGGAAATATCTTCACCTCGATCTGTATAAACATGGAAATATCTACACCGCGATCTGTATAAACATGGAAGTATCTACACCGTGATCTGTATAAACATGGAAATATCTTCACCGCGATCTGTATAAACATGGAAATATCTACACCGATATTTGTAAAAACATGGAAATATCTACACCCCTATCTGTATAAACATGGAAATATCCACACCGCTATCTCTATAAACATGGAAAATCAGCACCGCTATCTCTATGAACATGGAAATATGTACACCGCCATCTCTATAAACATGGAAATATCTACACCGCTATCAGTATAAACATGGAAATATCTACACCGCTATCTGTATAAACATGGAAATATCTCCAATGCTATCTCTATAAACATCGAAATATCTACACTGCCAACTGTATAAACATGGAAATACTTACAAACCTATCTGTATAAACATGGAAATATCTACACCGCCGTCTGTATAAACATGGAAATATCTACACAGCCATGTGTACATACATGGAAATATCTACACCGCTCTCTATATAAACATGGAAATAAGTACAGCGCTATCTGTATATACATGGAAATCTCTACACCAACATCTACATATCCATAGAAATATCTGCGCCGCCATCTGTATAAACATGGAAATATATGCACGGTCATCTCTGTATAGATGGAAATATCAACACCGCCATCTGTACAAACATGGAAATATCTGCATCGCTATCTGTATAAACATGGAAATATCTACACCGCTATCTGAATAAACATGGAAATATCTCCACTACTATCTCTGTAAACATCGAAATAGCTACACCGCCATCTGTATAAACATGGAAATACTTACAAAGTTATCTGTATAAACATGGAAATATCTACACCGCCATCTGTATAAACATGGAAATATCTACACAGCCATGTGTATATACATGGAAATATCTACACCGCTATCTATATAAACATGGAAATAACTACACCGATATCTGTATAAACATGAAAATATCCACACCGCCATCTTCATATCCATGGAAATAACTGCACCGCCATCTGTATAAACATGGAAATATCTACACGGTCATCTGTGTATAGATGGAAATGTCAACACCGCCATCTGTACAAACATGGAAATATCTGCAAAGCTATCTTTATAAACATGGAATTATCTACACCGCGGTCTGTGTAAACATGGAAATATCTACACCGCTATCTGTATAAACATGGAACTATCTATACCGCTATGTCTATAAACATGGAAATATCTACACCGTGATCTGTATAAACATGGAAGTATTTACACCGCTATCTGTATAAACATGGAAATTTCTACACCGTTATCTGTATAAATATGGAAATATCTACACCGCTATCTCTATAAACATGGAAATATCTACACCGCCATCTGTATAAACATGGAAATACCTATACAGTCTTCTGTGTAAACATGGAAATATCTACACCACCATCTGTATAAACATGGAAATATCTACAATGCCATCTGTATACACATGGAAATAACTATACGGCAATCTGTGTATAGATGGAAACACCAACACTGCCATCTATACAAACATGGAAATATCTACACTGCTATCTCTATAAACATGGAAATATCTACACTGCGGTCTGTATAAACATTTAAATATCTACACCGGTATCTGTATAAACATGGAAATATCTACACCACGATCTATATAAACATGGAAATATATATACCGCTATCTGAATAAACATGGAATTATCTGCACCGCTGTCTCTAAAAACATGGAAATATCTACAAAGACATCTGTATAAACATGGAAATACCTACACAGTCATGTGTAGGAACATTTAAATATCTACACAGCCATCTGTATCGACATAGAAATATGTACACAGCCCTCCGTATAAATATGGAAATATCTGCATAGGCATCTGTGTGAACATGGAAATATCCGCACCGCTATCTGTATAAACATGGAAATACCTACAAGGCTGTCTCTATAAACATGGAAATATGTACACCGCTATGTGTATAAACATGGAAATATCTCCACTGCTCTCTGTATAAACATGGAAATATCTGCACCGTTATCTGTATAAACATGGAAATATCTGCAGCGCCATCTCTATAAACATTGAAATATCTACACTGCCATCTGTAAAAACATAGAAATATCTACACCGCTATCTGTATAAACATGGAAATATCTGTATAAATATGAATATATCTACAATGCCATCTGTAGAAAGATGGAAATATCTACACCGCAATCTCTGTAAACATGGAAATATCTACACCGATATCTGTAAAAACATGGAAATAACTACACCGCTATCTGTATAAACATGGAAATATCTACGCCGCGATCTGTATAAACATGGAAATATCTACACCGCTATCTGTATAAACATGGAAATATCTACACCGCTATCTGTATAAACATGGAAATATCTACACAGCTGACTCTATAAACATGGAAATAACTACACTGCCATCTCCATAAAAATGGAAGTATCAACTCCGCCATGTGTATAAACACGGAAATATCTACACCATCATCTGTGTAAACATGGAAATATCTACACCGCGATCTGTATAAACATGGAAATATATACACCGCGATCTGTATAAACATGGAAATATCTACACCGCTATCTGTATAAACATGGAAATATCTACACAGCTGACTCTATAAACATGGAAATATCTACACTGCCATCTCCATAAAGATGGAAGTATCTACTCCGCAATGTGTATAAACACGGAATTATCTACACCATCATCTGTGTAAACATGGAAATATCTACACCACGATCTGTATAAACATGGAAATATCTACACCGCTATCTGTATAAACATGGAAATATCTGCACTGCTATCTCTATAAACATGTAAATATCTACAAAGCCATCAGTATAAACATGCAAATACCTACACAGTCATGTGTAGGAACATGGAAATATCTACACTACCATCTGTATAAAGTTAGAAATATCTACACAGCCCTCTGTATAAATATGGAAATATCTGCGTAGGCATCTGTATAAACATGGAAATATCTGCACCGCTATCTGTATAAACATGGAAATACCTACACCGCTGTCTCTGTAAACATGGAAATATGTACACCGCTATGTGTATAAACAGGAAATATCTCCACTGATGTCTGTATAAACATGGAAAAATCTCCACCGTTATCTGTATAAACATGGAAATATCTACAGTGCCATCTCTATAAACATTGAAATATCTGCACTGCCATCTGTAAAAACATAGAAATATCTACACACTGATCTGAATAAACATGGAAATATCTACACCACCATCTGTATAAACTTGGAAATAGCTACAATACCATCTGTATACACATGGAAATATCTACACAAACATCTGTATAAATATGGAAATATCTACACCGCCAGCTGTATAAACAAGGAAATATCTACACTGCCATCTGTAGAAAAATGGAAATATCTACACCGCTATCTCTATAAATATGGAAATAACTACACCGCCAACTCTATAAACATGAAAATATCTACACTGCCATCTCCATAAAGATGGAAGTATCTACTCCGCCATGTGTATAAACACGGAAATATCTACACCACCATCTGTGTAAACATGGAAATATCTACACCGCTATCTGTATAAACATGGAAATATCTACACCGCTATCTCTATAAACATGGAAATATCTACACCGCCATCTGCATGTCCATGGAAATATCTACGCCGCCATCTGTATAGACATGGAAATATCTACAAGGCCATCTGTGTATAGATGGAAATATCAACACCGCCATCTGTACACACATGGAAATATCTACACCGCTATCTCTATAAACATGGAAATATCTGCACTGCAATCTGTAAAAACATGGAAATACCTATAGAGTCATCTGTATAAACATGGAAATATCTACAATGCCATCTGTATACACATGGAAATATGTACAATGCCATCTGTATACACATGGAAATATCTACACAGCCATCTGTATAAACATGTTAATATCTACACTGCTATCTCTATATACATGGAAATAACTACACCGCCATCTCTATAAACATGAAAATATCTACACTGCCATCTCCGTAAATATGGAACTAACTACTCCGCCATCTGTATAAACATGGAAACATCTACACCGCCATCTGTGTGAATAAGGAAATATCTACAATGCCATCTGTACAAAGATATAAATATCTGCACCGCGAGCTGTATAAACATGGAAATATTTTCATCGCTATCAGTATAAACGTGGAAATACCAACACCGCTATCGGTATAAACATGGAAATATCTACAACGCCATCTATATAAACATGGAAATATCTACACCGCTATGTCTATAAACATGGAAACACCTACACAGCTATCTCTGTAAACATGGAAATACCTACACCGCTATCTCTATAAACATGGAAATATCTACACCGCTATCTGTATAAACATGGAAATATCTACACCGCTATCTGTATAAACATGGAAATATCTACACCGCGATCTGTATAAACATGGAAATATCTACACCGCGATCTGTATAAACATGGAATTATCTTCACCACGATCTGTATAAACATGGAAATATCTACACCGCTATCTGTATAAACATGGTAATATCTACACCACCATCTATATAAACAATGAAATATCTACACACCCATCTGTATAAACATGAAAATATCTACAATGCCATCTGTAGAAAGATGGAAATATCTACACCGCAATCTGTGTAAACATGGAAATATCTACACCGATATCTGTATAAACATGGAAATATCTACACCGCTATCTGTATAAACATGGAAATATCTACACCGCGATCTGTATAAACATGGAAATATCTACACCGCGATCTGTATAAACATGGAAATATCTACACCGCTATCTGTATAAACATGGAAATATCTACACAGCTGACTCTATAAACATGGAAGTATCTACACTGCCATCTCCATAAAGATGGAAGTATCTACTCCGCCATGTGTATAAACACGGAAATATCTACACCATCATCTGTGTAAACATGGAAATATCTACACCGCTATCTGTATAAACATGGAAATATCTACACCGCTATCTGCATAAACATCGAAATATCTACACCGCCATCTGCATGTCCATGGAAATATCTATGCCGCCATCTGTATAAACATGGATATATCTACACGGCCATCTGTGTATAGATGGAAATATCAACACCGCCATCTGTACACGCATGGAAATATCTACACCGCTATTTCTATAAACATGGAAATATCTGCACTGACATATGTAAAAACATGGAAATACCTATACAGTCATCTGTATAAACATGGAAATATCTACAATGCCATCTGTATACACATGGAAATATCTACACAGCCATCTATATAAACATGTAAATATCTACACTGCTATCTCTGTAGACATGGAAATAACTACACCGCCATCTCCATAAACATGAAAATATCTACACTGCCATGTCCATAAACATGGAACTAACTACACCGCCCTCTGTATAAACATGGAAACATCTACACCGCCATCTGTGTGAATAAGGAAATATCTACAATGCCATCTGTATAAAGATATAAATATCTGCACCGCGAGCTGTATAAACATGGAAATATTTACATCGCTATCTGTGTAAATGTGGAAATACCAACACCACTATCGGTATAAACATGGAAATATCTACAACGCCATCTATATAAACATGGAAATATCTACACCGCTATGTCTATAAACATGGAAATACCTACACCGCTATCTGTATAAACATGGAAATATCTACACCGCTATCTGTATAAACATGGTAATATCTACACGACCATCTATATAAACATGGAAATATCTACACTGCCATCTGTATAAATATGAATATATCTACATTGCCATCTGTAGAAAGATGGAAATATCTACACCGCAATCTGTGTAAACATGGAAATATCTACACCGATATCTGTAAAAACATGGAAATGACTACACCGCTATCTGTATAAACATGGAAATATCTATGCCGCGATCTGTATAAACATGGAAATATCTACACCGCTATCTGTATAAACATGGAAATATCTACACCGCTATCTGTATAAACATGGAAATATCTACACAGCTGACTCTATAAACATGGAAATATCTACACTGCCATCTCCATAAAAATGGAAGTATCAACTCCGCCATGTGTATAAACACGGAAATATCTACACCATCATCTGTGTAAACATGGAAATATCTACACCGCGATCTGTATAAACATGGAAATATCTACACCGCGATCTGTATAAACATGGAAATATCTACACCGCTATCTGTATAAACATGGAAATATCTACACAGCTGACTCTATAAACATGGAAATATCTACACTGCCATCTCCATAAAGATGGAAGTATCTTCTCCACAATGTGTATAAACACGGAAAGATCTACACCATCATCTGTGTAAACTTGGAAATATCTACACCACGATCTGTATAAACATGGAAATATCTACACCGCTATCTGTATAAACATGGAAATATCTGCACTGCTATCTCTATAAACATGTAAATATCCACAAAGCCATCAGTATAAACATGGAAATACCTACACAGTCATGTGTAGGAACATGGAAATATCTACACTACCATCTGTATAAAGTTAGAAATATCTACACAGCCCTCTGTATAAATATGTTAATATCTGCGTAGGCATCTGTATAAACATGGAAATATCTGCACCGCTATCTGTATAAACATGGAAATACCTACACCGCTGTCTCTGTAAACATGGAAATATGTACACCGCTATGTGTATAAACAGGAAATATCTCCACTGCTGTCTGTATAAACATGGAAAAATCTCCACCGTTATCTGTATAAACATGGAAATATCTACAGCGCCATCTCTATAAACATTGAAATATCTACACTGCCATCTGTATAAACATAGAAATATCTACACAGTCATCTGAATAAACATGGAAATATCTACACCACCATCTGTATAAACTTGGAAATAGCTACAATACCATCTGTATACACATGGAAATATCTACGCAGACATCTGTATAAATATGGAAATATCTACACCGCCAGCTGTATAAACATGGAAATATCTACACTGCCATCTGTAGAAAAATGGGAATATCTACACCGCTATCTCTATAAATATGGAAATAACTACACCGCCAACTCTATAAACATGAAAATATCTACACTGCCATCTCCATAAAGATGGAAGTATCTACTCCGCCATGTGTATAAACACGGAAATATCTACACCACCATCTGTGTAAACATGGAAACATCTACACCGCTATCTGTATAAACATGGAAATATCTACACCGCTATCTCTATAAACATGGAAATATCTACACCGCCATCTGCATGTCCATGGAAATATCTACGCCGCCATCTGTATAGACATGGAAATAACTACAAGGCCATCTGTATGTCCATGGAAATATCTACGCCGCCATCTGTATAGACATGGAAATATCTACAAGGCCATCTGTGTATAGATGGAAATATCAACACCGCCATCTGTACACACATGGAAATATCTACACCGCTATCTCTGTAAACATGGAAATATCTGCACTGCAGTCTGTAAAAACATGGAAATACCTATAGAGTCATCTGTATAAACATGGAAATATCTACAATGCCATCTGTATACACATGGAAATATGTACAATGCCATCTGTATACACATGGAAATATCTACACAGCCATCTGTATAAACATGTTAATATCTACACTGCTATCTCTATATACATGGAAATAACCACACCGCCATCTCTATAAACATGAAAATATCTACACTGCCATCTCCGTAAATATGGAACTAACTACTCCGCGATCTGTATAAACATGGAAACATCTACACCGCCATCTGTGTGAATAAGGAAATATCTACAATGCCATCTGTACAAAGATATAAATATCTGCACCGCGAGCTGTATAAACATGGAAATATTTTCATCGCTATCATTATAAACGTGGAAATACCAACACCGCTATCGGTATAAACATGGAAATATCTACAACGCCATCTATATAAACATGGAAACATCTACACCGCTATGTCTATAAACATGGAAATACCTACACCGCTATCTCTATAAACATGGAAATATCTACACCGCTATCTGTATAAACATGGAAATATCTACACTGCTATCTGTATAAACATGGAAATATCTACACCGCGATCTGTATAAACATAGAAATATCTACACCGCGATCTGTATAAACATGGAATTACCTTCACCACGATCTGTATAAACATGGAAATATCTACACCGCTATCTGTATAAACATGGTAATATCTACACCACCATCTATATAAACAATGAAATATCTACACACCCATGTGTATAAACATGAAAATATCTACAATGCCATCTGTAGAAAGATGGAAATATCTACACCGCAATCTGTGTAAACATGGAAATATCTACACCGATATCTGTATAAACATGGAAATATCTACACCGCTATCTCTATAAACATGGAAATATCTACACCGCGATCTGTATAAACATGGAAATATCTACACCGCGATCTGTATAAACATGGAAATATCTACACCGCGATCTGTATAAACATGGAAATATCTACACAGCTGACTCTATAAACATGGAAATATCTACACTGCCATCTCCATAAAGATGGAAGTATCTACTCCGCCATGTGTATAAACACGGAAATATCTACACCATCATCTGTGTAAACATGGAAATATCTACACCGCTATCTGTATAAACATGGAAATATCTACACCGCTATCTGTATAAACATCGAAATATCTACACCGCCATCTGCATGTCCATGGAAATATCTATGCCGCCATCTGTATAAACATGGATATATCTACACGGCCATCTGTGTATAGATGGAAATATCAACACCGCCATCTGTACACGCATGGAAATATCTACACCGCTATCTCTATAAACATGGAAATATCTGCACTGCCATATGTAAAAACATGGAAATACCTATACAGTCATCTGTATAAACATGGAAATATCTACAATGCCATCTGTATACACATGGAAATATCTACACAGCCATCTATATAAACATGTAAATATCTACACTGCTATCTCTGTAGACATGGAAATAACTACACCGCCATCTCCATAAACATGAAAATAACTACTCTACCATGTCCATAAACATGGAACTAACTACACCGCCCTCTGTATAAACATGGAAACATCTACACCGCCATCTGTGTGAATAAGGAAATATCTACAATGCCATCTGTATAAAGATATAAATATCTGCACCGCGAGCTGTATAAACATGGAAATATTTACATCGCTATCTGTATAAATGTGGAAATACCAACACCACTATCGGTATAAACATGGAAATATCTACAACGCCATCTATATAAACATGGAAATATCTACACCGCTATGTCTATAAACATGGAAATACCTACACTGCTATCTGTATAAACATGGAAATATCTACACCGCTATCTGTATAAACATGGTAATATCTACACCACCATCTATATAAACATGGAAATATCTACACTGCCATCTGTATAAATATGAATATATCTACAATGCCATCTGTAGAAAGATGGAAATATCTACACCGCAATCTGTGTAAACATGGATATATCTACACCGTTATCTGTAAAAACATGGAAATAACTAAACCGCTATCTGTATAAACATGGAAATATCTACACCGCGATCTGTATAAACATGGAAATATCTACACCGCGATCTGTATAAACATGGAAATACCTACACCGCTATCTGTATAAACATGGAAATATCTACACAGCTGTTTCTATAAACATGGAAATATCTACACTGCCATCTCCATAAAGATGGAAGTATCTACTCCGCCATGTGTATCAACACGGAAATATCTACACCACCATCTGTGTAAACATGGAAATATCTACACCGCTATCTGAATAAACATGGAAATATCTACAAGGCCATCTGTGTATAGATGGAAATATCAACACCGCCTTCTGTACACACATGGAAATATCTACACCGCTATCTCTATAAACATGGAAATATCCGCACTGCCATCTGTAAAAACATGGAAATACCTATACAGTCATCTGTATAAACATGGAAATATCTACAATGCCATCTGTATACACATGGAAATATCTACACAACCATCTTTATAAACATGTTAATATCTACACTGCTATCTCTATATACATGGAAATATCTACACCGCCATCTCTACAAACATGAAAATATCTACACTGCCATCTCCATAAATATGGAACTAACTACTCTGCCATCTGTATAAACATGGAAACATCTACACCGCCATCTGTGTGAATAAGGAAATATCTACAATGCCATCTGTATAAAGATATAAATATCTGCACTGCCAGCTGTATAAACATGGAAATATTTTCATCGCTATCAGTATAAACGTGGAAATACCAATACCGCTATCGGTATAAACATGGAAATATCTACAACGCCATCTATATAAACATAGAAATATCTACACCGCTATGTCTATAAACATGGAAATACCTACACCGCTATCTCTATAAACATGGAAATATCTACACCCCTATCTGTATAAACATGGAAATATCTACACCGCTATCTGTATAATCATGGAAATATCTACACCGCGATCTGTATAAACATGGAAATACCTACACCGCGATCTGTATAAACATGGAAATATCTACACCGCTATCTGTATAAACATGGTAATATCTACACCACCATCTATATAAACAATGAAATATCTACACACCCATCTGTATAAACATGAAAATATCTACAATGCCATCTGTAGAAAGATTGAAATATCTTCACACCCATCTGTATAAACATGAAAATATCTACAATGCCATCTGTAGAAAGATGGAAATATCTACACCGCAATCTGTGTAAACATGGAAATAACTACACCGATATCTGTATAAACATGGAAATATCTACACCGCTATCTGTATAAACATGGAAATATCTACACTGTGATCTGTATAAACATGGAAATATCTACACCGCGATCTGTATAAACATGGAAATATCTACACCGCTATCTGTATAAACATGGAAATATCTACACAGCTGACTCTATAAACATGGAAATATCTACACTGCCATCTCCATAAAGATGGAAGTATCTACTCCGCCATGTGTATAAACACAGAAATATCTACACCATCATCTGTGTAAACATGGAAATATCTACACCGCTATCTGTATAAACATGGAAATATCTACACCGCTATCTGTATAAACATGGAAATATCTACACCGCCATCTGCATGTCCATGGAAATATCTATGCCGCCATCTGTATAAACATGGATATATATACACGGCCATCTGTGTATAGATGGAAATATCAACATCGCCATCTGTACACACATGGAAATTTCTACACCGCTATCTCTATAAACATGGAAATATCTGCACTGCCATGTGTAAAAACATGGAAATACCTACACAGTCATCTGTATAAACATGGAAATATCTACAATGCCATCTGTATACACATGGAAATATCTACACAGCCATCTATATAAACATGTAAATATCTACACTGCTATCTCTGTAGACATGGAAATAACTACACCGCCATCTCCATAAACATGAAAATATCTACACTGCCATGTCCAAAAACATGGAACTAACTACACCGCCATCTGTATAAACATGGAAACATCTACACCGCCATCTGTGTGAATTAGGAAATATCTACAATGCCATCTGTATAAAGATATAAATATCTGCACCGCGAGCTGTATAAACATGGAAATATTTACATCGCTATCTGTATAAAAGTGGAAATACCAACACCACTATCGGTATAAACATGGAAATATCTACAACGCCATCTATATAAACATGGAAATATCTACACCGCTATGTCTATAAACATGGAAATACCTACACCGCTATCTGTATAAACATGGAAATATCTACACCGCTATCTGTATAAACATGGTAATATCTACACCACCATCTATATAAACATGGAAATATCTACACCGCCATCTGTATAAATATGAATATATCTACAATGCCATCTGTAGAAAGATGGAAATATCTACACAGCAATCTGTGTAAACATGGAAATATCTACACCGATATCTGTAAAAACATGGAAATAACTACACCGCTATCTGTATAAACATGGAAATATCTACGCCGTGATCTGTATAAACATGGAAATATCTACACCGTGATCTGTATAAACATGGAAATACCTACACCGCTATCTGTATAAACATGGAAATATCTACACAGCTCTTTCTATAAACATGGAAATATCTACACTGCCATCTCCATAAAGATGGAAGTATCTACTCCGCCATGTGTATAAACACGGAAATATCTACACCACCATCTGTGTAAACATGGAAATATCTACACCGCTATCTCTATAAACATGGAAATATCTGCACTGCCATCTGTAAAAACATGGAAATACCTATACAGTCATCTGTATAAACATGGAAATATATACAATGCCATCTGTATACACATGGAAATATCTACACAACCATCTTTATAAACATGTAAATATCTACACTGCTATCTCTATATATATGGAAATAACTACACCGCCATCTCTACAAACATGAAAATATCTACACTGCCATCTCCATAAATATGGAACTAACTACTCCGCCATCTGTATAAACATGGAAACATCTACACAGCCATCTGTGTGAATAAGGAAATATCTACAATGCCATCTGTACAAAGATATAAATATCTGCACCGCGAGCTGTATAAACATGGAAATATTTTCATCGCTATCAGTATAAACGTGGAAATACCAACACCGCTATCGGTATAAACATGGAAATATCTACAACGCCATCTATATAAACATGGAAATATCTACACCGCTATGTCTATAAACATGGAAATACCTACACCGCTATCTCTATAAACATGGAAATATCTACACCGCTATCTGTATAAACATGGAAATATCTACACCGTTATCTGTATAAACATGGAAATATCTACACCGCGATCTGTATAAACATGGAAATATCTACACCGCGATCTGTATAAACATGGAAATATCTTCACCACGATCTGTATAAACATGGTAATAACTACACCGCTGTCTGTATAAACATGGTAATATCTACACCACCATCTATATAAACAATGAAATGTCTACACCCCCATCTGTATAAACATGAAAATATCTACAATGCCATCTGTAGAAAGATGGAAATATCTACACCGCAATCTGTGTAAACATGGAAATATCTACACCGATATCTGTAAAAACATGGATATATCTACACCGCTATCTGTATAAACATGGAAATATCTGCACCGCGATCTGTATAAACATGGAAATATCTACACCGCGATCTGTATAAACATGGAAATATCTACACCGCTATCTGTATAAACATGGAAATATCTACACAGCTGTCTCTATAAACATGGAAATATCTACACTGCCATCTCCATAAAGATGGAAGTATCTACTCCGCCATGTGTATAAACACGGAAATATCTACACCACCATCTGTGTAAACATGGAAATTTCTGCACCGCTATCTGTATAAACATGGAAATAACTACACCGCCATCTCTATAAACATGAAAATATCTACACTGCCATCTCCATAAACATGGAACTAACTACTCCGCCATATGTATAAACATGGAAACATCTACACCGCCATCTGTGTGAATAAGGAAATATCTACTATGCCATCTGTATAAAGATATAAATGTCTGCACCGCGAGCAGTATAAACATGGAAATATTTACATTGCTATCTGTATAAACGTGGAAATACCAACACCGCTATCGGTACAAACTTGGAAATATCTACAACGCCATCTATATAAACATGGAAATATCTACACCGGTATGTCTATAAACATGGAAATACCTACACCGCTATCTCTATAAACATGGAAATAACTACACCGATATCTGTATAAACATGGAAATATCTACACCGCTATCTGTATAAACATGGAAATATCTACACCGCTATCTGTATAAAGATGGAAATATCTACACCGCGATCTGTATAAACATGGAAATATCTACACCGCGATCTGTATAAACATGGAAATATCTTCACCACGATCTGTATAAACATGGAAATATCTACACTTCTATCTGTATAAACATGGTAATATCTACACCACCATCAATATAAAAATGGAAATATCTACACCGCCATCAGTATAAACATGAAAATATCTACAATGCCATCTATAGAAAGATGGAAATATCTACACCGCAATCTGTGTAAACATGGAAATATCTACACCGATATCTGTAAAAACATGGAAATATCTACACCGCGATCTGTATAAACATGGAAATATCTACACCGCTATCTGTATAAACATGGAAATATCTACACAGCTGTCTCTATAAACATGGAAATATCTACACCGCCATCTGTATAAACATGGAAATAACTACAAAGTCATCTGTATAAACGTGGAAATATCTACACAGCCATCTGTATAAACATGGCAATATCTACACAGCCATCTGTATATACATGGAAATATCTATACCGCCGTCTTTATAAACATGGAAATATCTACAACTCTATTTGCATAAACAAGGAAATATCTACACCGTGATCTGTGTAAACATGGAAATATCTACACTGCCATCTCTATAAACACGGAAATATCTACACCCCTATTTGAATAAACATGGAAATATCCACACCGCTATCTCAATAAACATGGAAAAATCAACACCGCTATCTCTATAAACATGGAAATATCTACACCACCATCTCCATAAACATGGAAATATCTACACCACGATCACTATAAAGATGGAAATATCTACACCGCTATCTGTATAAACATGGAAATATCTCCACTGCTATCTCTATAAACATCGAAATATCTACACCGCCATGTGTATAAACATGGAAATACTTACAAAGTTATCTGTATAAACTTGGAAATATCTACACGGCCATCTGTATAAACATGGAAATATCTACACAGCCATGTGTATATACATGGAAATATCTACACCGCTATCTATATAAACATGGAAATAACTACACCGCTATCTGTATAAACATGGAAATATCTACACCGCCATCTACATATCCATGGAAATATCTGCGCCGCCATCTGTATAAACATGGAAATATCTACACGGTCATCTGTGTATAGATGGAAATATCAACACCGCCATCTGTACAAACATGGAAATATCTGCACCGCTATCTGTATAAGGATGGAAATACCTACACCGCGGTCTGTATGAACATGGAAATATCTACACCGCTATCTGTATAAACATGGAAATATCTACACCGCTATATCTATAAACATGGAAATATCTACACCCTGATCTGTATAAACATGGAAATATTTACACCGATATCTGTATAAACATGGAAATTTCTACACCGTTATCTGTATAAATATGGAAATATCTACACCACTAACTATATAAACATGGAAATATCTACACCACCATCTGTATAAACATGGAAAAACCTATACAGTCATCTGTGTAAACATGGAAATATCTACACCACCATCTGTATAAACATGGAAATGTCTACAATGCCATCTGTATAAACATGGAAATACCTACACGGCAATCTGTGTAGATGGAAACATCAACACCGCCATCTGTACAAACATGGAAATATCTACACTGCTATCTCTATAAACATGGAAATATCTACACTGCGGTTTGTATAAAAATGGAAATATCTACACCGGTATCTGTATAAACATGGAAATATTTACACCACGATCTGTATAAACATGGAAATATCTACACCGCTATCTGTATAAACATGGAAATATCTGCACTGCTATCTCTATAAACATGTAAATATCTACAAAGCCATCAGTATAAACATGGAAATACCTACACAGTCATGTGTAGGAATATGGAAATATCTACACTACCATCTGTATAAAGTTAGAAATATCTACACAGCCCTCTTTATAAATATGGAAATATCTGTGTAGGCATCAGTATAAACATGGAAATATCTGCACCGCTATCTGTATAAACATGGAAATACCTACACCGCTGTCTCTGTAAACATGGAAATATGTACACCGCTATGTGTATAAACAGGAAATATCTCCACTGCTGTCTGTATAAACATAGAAAAATCTCCACGGTTATCTGTATAAACATGGAAATATCTACAGCGCCATCTCTATAAACATGGAAATATCTACACTGCCATCTGTAAAAACATGGAAATATCTACACACTGATCTGAATAAACATGGAAATATCTACACCACCATCTGTATAAACTTGGAAATAGCTACAATACCATCTGTATACACATGGAAATATCTACACAGACATCTGTATAAATATGGAAATATCTACACCGCCAGCTGTATAAACATGGAAATATCTACACTGCCATCTGTCGAAAAATGGAAATATCTACACCGCTATCTCTATAAATATGGAAATAACTACACCGCCAACTCTATAAACAAGAAAATATCTACACTGCCATCTCCATAAAGATGGAAGTATCTACTCCGCCATGTGTATAAACACGGAAATATCTACACCACCATCTGTGTAAACATGGAAATATCTACACCGCTATCTGTATAAACATGGAAATATCTACACCGCTAACTCTATAAACATGGAAATATCTACAAAGACATCTGTATAAACATGGAAATATCTACGCCGCCATCTGTATAAACATGGATATATCTACACGGCCATCTGTGTATAGATGGAAATATCAACACCGCCATCTGTACACACATGGAAATATCTACACCGCTATCTCTATAAACATGGAAATGTCTGCACTGCCATCTGTAAAAACATGGAAATACCTATACAGTCATCTGTATAAACATGGAAATATCTACAATGCCATCTGTATACACATGGAAATATCTACACAGCCATCTGTTTAAACATGTAAATATCTACACTGCTATCTGTATAAACATGGGAATAACTACACCGCCAACTCTATAAACATGAAAATATCTACACTGCCATCTCCATAAACATGGAACTAACTACTCCGCCATATGTATAAACATGGAAACATCTACACCGCCATCTGTGTGAATAAGGAAATATCTACTATGCCATCTGTAGAAAGATATAAATGTCTGCACCGCGAGCAGTATAAACATGGAAATATTTACATTGCTATCTGTATAAACGTGGAAATACCAACACCGCTATCGGTATAAACTTGGAAATATCTACAACGCCATCTATATAAACATGGAAATATCTACACCGGTATGTCTATAAACATGGAAATACCTACACCGCTATCTCTATAAACATGGAAATAACTACACCGATATCTGTATAAACATGGAAATATCTACACCGCTATCTGTATAAACATGGAAATATCTACACCGCTATCTGTATAAAGATGGAAATATCTACACCGCGATCTGTATAAACATGGAAATATCTACACCGCGATCTGTATAAACATGGAAATATCTTCACCACGATCTGTATAAACATGGAAATATCTACACTTCTATCTGTATAAACATGGTAATATCTACACCACCATCAATATAAAAATGGAAATATCTACACTGCCATCAGTATAAACATGAAAATATCTACAATGCCATCTATAGAAAGATGGAAATATCTACACCGCAATCTGTGTAAACATGGAAATATCTACACCGATATCTGTAAAAACATGGAAATATCTACACAGCTGTCTCTATAAACATGGAAATATCTACACCGCCATCTGTATAAACATGGAAATAACTAAAAAGTCATCTGTATAAACGTGGAAATATCTACACAGCCATCTGTATAAACATGGCAATATCTACACAGCCATCTGTATTCATGGAAATATCTATACCGCCGTCTTTATAAACATGGAAATATCTACAACTCTATTTGCATAAACAAGGAAATATCTACACCGTGATCTGTGTAAACATGGAAATATCTACACTGACATCTCTATAAACACGGAAATATCTACACCCCTATTTGAATAAACATGGAAATATCCACACCGCTATCTCAATAAACATGGAAAAATCAACACCGCTATCTCTATAAACATGGAAATATCTACACCACCATCTCCATAAACATGGAAATATCTACACCACGATCACTATAAAGATGGAAATATCTACACCGCTATCTGTATAAACATGGAAATATCTCCATTGCTATCTCTATAAATATCGAAATATCTACACCGCCATGTGTATAAACATGGAAATACTTACAAAGTTATCTGTATAAACTTGGAAATATCTACACGGCCATCTGTATAAACATGGAAATATCTACACAGCCATGTGTATATACATGGAAATATCTACACCGCTATCTATATAAACATGGAAATAACTACACCGCTATCTGTATAAACATGGAAATATCTACACCGCCATCTACATATCCATGGAAATATCTGCGCCGCCATCTGTATAAACATGGAAATATCTACACGGTCATCTGTGTATAGATGGAAATATCAACACCGCCATCTGTACAAACATGGAAATATCTGCACCGCTATCTGTATAAGGATGGAAATACCTACACCGCGGTCTGTATGAACATGGAAATACCTACACCGCTATCTGTATAAACTTGGAAATATCTACACCGCTATATCTATAAACATGGAAATATCTACACCCTGATCTGTATAAACATGGAAATATTTACACCGATATCTGTATAAACATGGAAATTTCTACACCGTTATCTGTATAAATATGGAAATATCTACACCACTAACTATATAAACATGGAAATATCTACACCACCATCTGTATAAACATGGAAAAACCTATACAGTCATCTGTGTAAACATGGAAATATCTACACCACCATCTGTATAAACATGGAAATATCTACAATGCCATCTGTATAAACATGGAAATACCTACACGGCAATCTGTGTAGATGGAAACATCAACACCGCCATCTGTACAAACATGGAAATATCTACACTGCTATCTCTATAAACATGGAAATATCTACACTGCGGTTTGTATAAAAATGGAAATATCTACACCGGTATCTGTATAAACATGGAAATATTTACACCACGATCTGTATAAACATGGAAATATCTACACCGCTATCTGTATAAACATGGAAATATCTGCACTGCTATCTCTATAAACATGTAAATATCTACAAAGCCATCAGTATAAACATGGAAATACCTACACAGTCATGTGTAGGAACATGGAAATATCTACACTACCATCTGTATAAAGTTAGAAATATCTACACAGCCCTCTTTATAAATATGGAAATATCTGCGTAGGCATCTGTATAAACATGGAAATATCTGCACCGCTATCTGTATAAACATGGAAATACCTACACCGCTGTCTCTGTAAACATGGAAATATGTACACCGCTATGTGTATAAACTGGAAATATCTCCACTGCTGTCTGTATAAACATAGAAAAATCTCCACGGTTATCTGTATAAACATGGAAATATCTACAGCGCCATCTCTATAAACATGGAAATATCTACACTGCCATCTGTAAAAACATGGAAATATCTACACACTGATCTGAATAAACATGGAAATATCTACACCACCATCTGTATAAACTTGGAAATAGCTACAATACCATCTGTATACACATGGAAATATCTACACAGACATCTGTATAAATATGGAAATATCTACACCGCCAGCTGTATAAACATGGAAATATCTACACTGCCATCTGTCGAAAAATGGAAATATCTACACCGCTATCTCTATAAATATGGAAATAACTACACCGCCAACTCTATAAACAAGAAAATATCTACACTGCCATCTCCATAAAGATGGAAGTATCTACTCCGCCATGTGTATAAACACGGAAATATCTACACCACCATCTGTGTAAACATGGAAATATCTACACCGCTATCTGTATAAACATGGAAATATCTACACCGCTAACTCTATAAACATGGAAATATCTACAAAGACATCTGTATAAACATGGAAATATCTACGCCGCCATCTGTATAAACATGGATATATCTACACGGCCATCTGTGTATAGATGGAAATATCAACACCGCCATCTGTACACACATGGAAATATCTACACCGCTATCTCTATAAACATGGAAATGTCTGCACTGCCATCTGTAAAAACATGGAAATACCTATACAGTCATCTGTATAAACATGGAAATATCTACAATGCCATCTGTATACACATGGAAATATCTACACAGCCATCTGTTTAAACATGTAAATATCTACACTGCTATCTCTATAAACATGGAAATAACTACACCGCCATCTCTATAAACATGAAAATATCTACACTGCCATCTCCATAAACATGGAACTAACTACTCCGCCATATGTATAAACATGGAAACATCTACACCGCCATCTGTGTGAATAAGGAAATATCTACTATGCCATCTGTAGAAAGATATAAATGTCTGCACCGCGAGCAGTATAAACATGGAAATATTTACATTGCTATCTGTATAAACGTGGAAATACCAACACCGCTATCGGTATAAACTTGGAAATATCTACAACGCCATCTATATAAACATGGAAATATCTACACCGCTATGTCTATAAACATGGAAATACCTACACCGCTATCTCTATAAACATGGAAATATCTACACCGCTATCTGTATAAACATGGAAATATCTACACCGCTATCTGTATAAAGATGGAAATATCTACACCGCGATCTGTATAAACATGGAAATATCTACACCGCGATCTGTATAAACATGGAAATATCTTCACCACGATCTGTATAAACATGGAAATATCTACACTTCTATCTGTATAAACATGGTAATATCTACACCACCATCAATATAAAAATGGAAATATCTACACTGCCATCAGTATAAACATGAAAATATCTACAATGCCATCTATAGAAAGATGGAAATATCTACACCGCAATCTGTGTAAACATGGAAATATCTACACCGATATCTGTAAAAACATGGAAATATCTACACAGCTGTCTCTATAAACATGGAAATATCTACACCGCCATCTGTATAAACATGGAAATAACTATACTGCCATCTGTATAAACATGGAAATAACTAAACCGCGATCTTTATAAACATGGAAATATCTACACCGCGATCTTTATAAACATGGAAATATCTACACCGCTATCTGTATAAACATGGAAATACCTACACAGCTGTCTCTATAAACATGCAAATATCTACACCGCCATCTGTATAAACATGGAAATAACTACAAAGTCATCTGTATAAACATGGAAATATCCACACAGCCATCTGTATAAACATGGCAATATCTACACAGCCATCTGTATAACATGGAAATATCTATACCGCTATCTTTATAAACATGGAAATATCTACAACTCTATTTGCATAAACAAGGAAATATCTACACCGTGATCTGTGTAAACATGGAAATATCTACACTGCCATCTCTATAAACACGGAAATATCTACACCGCTATTTGAATAAACATGGAAATATCCACGCTATCTCAATAAACATGGAAAAATCAACACCGCTATCTCTATAAACATGGAAATATCTACACCACCATCTCTATAAACATGGAAATATCTACACCACGATCACTATAAAGATGGAAATATCTACACCGCTATCTGTATAAACATGGAAATATCTCCACTGCTATCTCTATAAACATCGAAATATCTACACCGCCATCTGTATAAACATGGAAATACTTACAAAGTTATCTGTATAAACTTGGAAATATCTACACCGCCATCTGTATAAACATGGAAATATCTACACAGCCATGTGTATATACATGGAAATATCTACACCGCTATCTATATAAACATGGAAATAACTACACCGCTATCTGTATAAACATGGAAATATCTACACCGCCATCTACATATCCATGGAAATATCTGCGTTGCCATCTGTATAAACATGGAAATATCTACACGGTCATCTGTGTATAGATGGAAATATCAACACCGCCATCTGTACAATCATGGAAATATCTGCACCGCTATCTGTATAAGCATGGAAATACCTACACCGCGGTCTGTATAAATATGGAAATATCTACACCGCTATCTGTATAAACATGGAAATATCTACACCGCTATATCTAAAAACATGGAAATATCTACACCCTGATCTGTATAAAGATGGAAATATTTACACCGATATCTGTATAAACATGGAAATCTCTACACCGTTATCTCTATAAATATGGAAATATCTACAGCACTGTCTCTATAAACATGGAAATATCTACACCACCATCTGTATAAACATGGAAATACCTATACAGTCATCTGTGTAAACATGGAAATATCTACACCACCATCTGTATAAACATGGAAATATCTACAATGACATCTGCATAAACATGGGAATACCTACACGGCAATCTGTGTATAGATGGAAACATCAACACCGCCATCTGAACAAACATGGAAATATCTACACTGCTATCTCTATAAACATGGAAATATCTACACTGCGGTTTGTATAAAAATGGAAATATCTACACCGGTATCTGTATAAACATGGAAATATTTACACCACGATCTGTATAAACATGGAAATATCTACACCGCTATCTGTATAAACATGGAAATATCTGCACTGCTATCTCTATAAACATGTAAATATCTACAAAGCCATCAGTATAAACATGGAAATACCTACACAGTCATGTGTAGGAACATGGAAATATCTACACTACCATCTGTATAAAGTTAGAAACATCTACACAGCCCTCTTTATAAATATGGAAATATCTGCGTAGGCATCTGTATAAACATGGAAATATCTGCACCGCTATCTGTATAAACATGGAAATACCTACACCGCTGTCTCTGTAAACATGGAAATATGTACACCGCTATGTGTATAAACTGGAAATATCTCCACTGCTGTCTGTATAAACATGGAAAAATCTCCACCGTTATCTGTATAAACATGGAAATATCTACAGCGCCATCTCTATAAACATTGAAATATCTACACTGCCATCTGTAAAAACATGGAAATATCTACACAGTCATCTGAATAAACATGGAAATATCTACACCACCATCTGTATAAACTTGGAAATAGCTACAATACCATCTGTATACACATGGAAATATCTACACAGACATCTGTATAAATATGGAAATATCTACACCACCAGCTGTATAAACATGGAAATATCTACACTGCCATCTGTAGAAAAATGGAAATATCTACACCGCTATCTCTATAAATATGGAAATAACTACACCGCCAACTCTATTAACAAGAAAATATCTACACTGCCATCTCCATAAAGATGGAAGTATCTACTCCGCCATGTGTATAAACACGGAAATATCTACACCACCATCTGTGTAAACATGGAAATATCTACACCGCCATCTGTACAAACATGGAAATATCTACACGGCCATCTGTGTATAGATGGAAATACCAACACCGCCATCTGTACAAACATGGAAATATCTACACCGCTATCTCTATAAACTTGGAAATATCTGCACTGCCATCTGTAAAAACATGGAAATACCGATAAAGTCATCTGTATAAACATGGAAATATCTACACCGCTATCTGTATAAACATGGAAATATCTACAAAGCTATGTGTATTAACGTGGAAATATCTCCATTACTATCTGTATAAACATGGACATATCTCCACCGCAATCGGTATAAACATGAAAATATCTACACCGCTATCTCTATAAACATGGAAATATCTGCACTGCCATCTGTAAAAACATGGAAATACCTATACAGTCATCTGTATAAACATGGAAATATCTACAATGACATCTGTATACACATGGAAATATCTACACAGCCATCTGTATAAACATGTAAATATCAACACTGCCATCTCTTTAAACATGGAAATACCTACAACGTCATCTATATAAACGTGGAAATATCTACACAACCATCTGTATAAACATGGAAATATCTACAATGCCATCTGTAGAAAGATGGAAATATCTACACCGCAATCTGCGTAAACGTGGAAATATCTACACTGATATCTGTAAAAACATGGAAATATCTACACGGCTATCTGTTTAAACATGGAAATATCTACACCGTGATCTGTATAAACATGGAAATATCTACACCGCGATCTGTATAAACATGGAAATATCTACATCGCTATCTGTATAAACATTCTAATAACTACACCGCTATCTGTATAAATGTGGAAATATTTGCACCGCTATCCCTATAAACATGGTAATATCAACAACGCGATCTGTATAAACTTGGAAATATCTACACCATGATCTGTATAAACATGGAAATATCTACACCACCATCTCTATAAACATGGAAATATCTACACCCCTATCTGTATAAACATGGAAATATCCACACCGCTATCTCTGTAAACATGGAAAAATCAACACCGCTATCTTTATGAACATGGAAATATCTGCACCTCCATCTCTATAAACATGGAAATATCTACACCGCTATCAGTATAAACGTGGAAATATCTACACTGCTATCTGCATAAACATGGAAATATCTCCACTGCTATCTCTATAAACATCGAAATATCTACACCGCCATCTGTATAAACATGGAAATTCTTACAAAGTTATCGGTATAAACATGGAAATATCTACACCGCCATCTGTATAAACATGGAAATATCTACACAGCCATGTGCATATACATGGAAATATCTACACCGCTATCTATATAAACATGGAAATAACTACACCGCTATCTGTGTAAACATGGAAATATCTACACCGCCATCTACATATCCATGGAAATATCTGTTTCGCCATCTTTATAAACATGGAAATATCTACACGGTTATCTGTGTATAGTTGGAAATATCAACATCGCCATCTGTACAAACTTATAAATATCTGCACTGCTATCTGTATAAACATGGAAATACCTACACCGCGGTCTGTATAAACATGGAAATATCTAAACCGCTATCTGTATAAACATGGAAATATCCACACCGCTATCTCTATAAATATGGAAATATCAACACCGCTATCTCTATGAACATGGAAATATCTACACCGCCATCTCTATAAACTTGGAAATGTCTACACCGCGATCAGTATAAACATGGAAATATCTACACCGCTATCTGTATAAACATGGAAATATCTCCACTGCTATCTCTATAAACATCGAAATATCTACACCGCCATCTGTATAAACATGGAAATACTTACAAAGTTATCGATATAAACATGGAAATATCTACACCGCTATCTGTATAAACATGAAAATATCTACACTGCGATCTGTATAAACATGGAAATATCTACACCGCGATCTGCATAAACATGGAAATATCTACACCGCTATCTGTATAAACATGAAAATATCTACACAGCTATCTCTATAAACATGCAAATATCTATACTGACATCCTTATAAACATGGAAATATCTACACCGCCATCTGTATAAACTTAGAAATACCTACACAGCCATGTGTATATACATGGAAATATTTACACCGCTATCTATATAAACATGGAAATAACTACACCGCTATCTGTGTAAACATGGAAATATCTACACCGCGATCTGTATAAACATGGAAATATCTACATCGCTGTCTGTATAAACATGGACATATCAACACAGCTATTTCTATAAATATGGAAATATCTACACCGCCATCTGTATAAACATGGAAATACCTACAAAGTCACCTGTATAAACATGGAAACATCTACAAAGCCATCCGTATAAACATGGAAATATCTACACAGCCATCTGCTTATACATGGAAATATCTACACCGCTATCTGTATAAACATGGAAATAACTACACCGCTATTTGTATAAATAAGGAAATATCTACACCATGATCTGTATAAACATGGAAACATCTACACCGCTATTTGTATAAACAAGGAAATATCTACACCGCTATCTGTATAAGCATGGAAATAACTACACCGCTATATGTATAAAGAAGGAAATATCTACACCGTGATCTGTATAAACATGGAAATAACTACACCGCTATTTGTATAAACAAGGAAATATCTACACCGCCATCTGTTTAAACATGGAAATATATACACAGACATCTGTTTATACATGGAAATATCTACACCGCTATCTGTATAAGCATGGAAATAACTACACTGCTATCTGTATAAATGTGGAAATATTTACACCGCTATCTGTATAAACATGGAAATATCTACACTGTTATCTGTATAAACATGGAAATACCTCCAACGCCATCTGTAGAAACATGGAAATTTCTACACCACCATCTGTATAAACATGGAAATATCTACAATGCCATCTGTATACACATGGAAATACCTACACGGCAATCTGTGTATAGATGGAAATATCAACACCGCCATCTGTACAGACATGGAAATATCTACACCACTATCTGTATAAACATGGAAATATCTACACTGCGGTCTGTATAAACATGGAAATATCTACACCGGTATCTGTATAAACATGGAAATATCTACACCACGATCTGTATAAAACATGGAAATATTTACACCGGTATCTGTATACACATGGAAATATCTACACCGCTATCTCTGTAAACAAGGAAATACCTGCAAACTCATCTGTATAAACATGGAAATATCTCCGCAGTCATGTGTATAAACACGGAAATATCTACACCACCATCTGTGAAAACATGGAAATACCTATAAAGTCATCCGTATAAACATGGAAATATCTACACCGCTATCTGTATAAACATGGAAATATCTACACCGCTATGTGTATTAACGTGGAAATATCTCCATTACTATCTGTATAAACATGGACATATCTCCACCGCAATCGCTATAAACATGAAAATATCTACACTGCTATCTCTATAAACATGGAAATATCTGCACTGCCATCTGTAAAAACATGGAAATACCTATACAGTCATCTGTATACACATGGAAATATCTACACCACCATCTATATAAACATGGAAATATCTACACGGCCATCTGTGTATAGATGGAAATATCAACACCGCCATCTGTACAAACATGGAAATATCTACACGGCTATATCTATAAACTTGGAAATATCTGCACTGCGATCTGTAAAAACATGGAAATACCTATACAGTCATCTGTATAAACATGGAAATATCTACAATGCCATCTGTATAAACATGGAAATATCTACACAGCCATCTGTATAAACATGTAAATATCTACACTGCCATCTCTATAAACATGGAAATATCTACACCGCCATCTCTATAAACATGAAAATATCTACACTGCCATCTCCATAAACATGGAACTAACTACTCCGACATCTGTATAAACATGGAAACATCTACACCGCCATCAGTGTGAATAAGGAAATATCTACAATGCCATCAGTATAAAGATTTAAATATCTGCACCGCGAGCTGTATAAACATGGAAATATCTACATCGCTATCTGTATAAACGTGGAAATACCAACACCGCCATCGGTATAAACATGGAAATATCTACATGGCTATCTGTATAAACGTGGAAATACCAACACCGCTATCGGTATAAACATGGAAATACCTACACCGCTATCTCTATAAACATGGAAATATCTACACCGATATCTGTAACAACATGGAAATATCTACACCGCTATCTGTATAAACATGGAAAAATCTACACCGCGATCTGTATAAACATGGAAATATCTACAGCGCCATCTCTATAAACATTGAAATATCGACACTGGCATCTGTAAAAACATGGAAATATCTACACAGACATCTGAATAAACATGGAAATATCTACACCACCAACTGTATAAACATGGAAATACCTACAATACCATCTGTATATACATGGAAATATCTTCACAGACATCTGTATAAATATGGAAATATCTACACCGCCATCTGAATAAACATGGAAATATCTACACTGCCATCTGTAGAAAGATGGAAATATCTACACTGCCATCTCTATAAACATGAAAATATGTACACTGCCATCTTCATAAAGATGGAAGTATCTACTCCGCCATGTGCATAAACACGGAAATATCTACACCACTATCTGTGAAAACATGGAAATAGATACACCGCTATCTGTATAAACATGGAAATATCTACACCGCCATCTGCATGTCCATGGAAATATCTACGCCGCCATCTGTATAAACATGGAAATATCTACACGGCCATCTGTGTATAGATGGAAATATCAACACCGCCTTCTGTACAAACATGGAAATATCTACACCGCTATCTCTACAAACATGGAAATATCTGCACTGCCATCTGTAAAAACATTGAAATACGAATACAGTCATCTGCATAAACATGGAAATATCTACAATGCCATGTGTATACACATGGAAATATCTACACAGCCATCTGTATAAACATGTAAATATCTACACTGCTATCTCTATAAACATGGAAATATCTACACCGCCATCTCTATAAACATGAAAATATCTACACTGCCATCTCCATAAACATGGAACTAACTACTCCGCCATCTGTATAAACATGGAAACATCTACACCGCCATCAGTGTAAATAAGGAAATATCTACAATGCCATCTGTATAAAGATATAAATATCTGCACCACGAGCTGTATAAACATGGAAATATCTACATCGCTATCTGTATAAACGTGCAAATACCAAAACCGCTATCGGTATAAACATGGAAACATCTACAACGCCATCTATATAAACATGGAAATATCTACACTGCTATGTCTATAAACATGGAAATACCTTCACCGGTATCTCTATAAACATGGAAATATCTACACCGCTATCTGTATAAACATGGAAATATCTACACCGCTATCTGTATAAACACGGAAATATCTACATCGCTATCTTTATAAACGTGGAAATACCAACACCGCTAACGGTATAAACATGGAAATATCTACAACGCCATCTATATAAACATGGAAATATCTACACCGCTATGTCTATAAACATGGAAATACCTACACCGCAATCTCTATAAACATGGAAATATCTACACCGCTATCTGTATAAACATGGAAATATCTACACCGCTATCTGTATAAACATGGAAATATCTACACCGTGATCGGTATAAACATGGAAATATCTGCACCAAGATCTGTATAAACATGGAAATATCTTCACCACAATCTGTATAAACATGGAAATATCTACACCGCTATCTGTATAAACATGGTAATATCTACACCACCATCTATATAAACATGGAAATATCTACACCGCCATCTTCATAAACATGGAAATATCTACAATGCCATCTGTAGAAAGATGGATATATCTACACCGCAATCTGTGTAAACATGGAAATATCTACACCGATATCTGTAAAAACATGGAAATAACTACATCGCTATCTGTATAAACATGGAAATATCTACACCGTGATCTGTATAAACATGGAAATAACTACACCACGATCTGTATAAACATGGAAATATCTACACCGCTATCCGCATAAACATGGAAATATCTACACAGCTATCTCTATAAACATGGAAATATCTACACCGCCATCTTTATAAACATGGAAATATCTACAATGCCATCTGTAGAAAGATGGATATATCTACACCGCAATCTGTGTAAACATGGAATATCTACACCGATATCTGTAAAAACATGGAAATAACTACACCGCTATCTGTATAAACATGGAAATATCTACACCGCGATCTGTATAAACATGGAAATATCTACACCACGATCTGTATAAACATGGAAATATCTACACCGCTATCCGCATAAACATGGAAATATCTACACAGCTATCTCTATAAACATGGAAATATCTACACCGCCATCTGTATAAACATGGAAATACCTACAAAGTCATCTGTATAAACATGGAAATACCTACAAAGTTGTCTATATAAACTTGGAAATATCTACACAACCATCTTTATAAACATGGAAATATCTACACAGCCATCTGTATATACATGGAAATATCAACACCGCTATCTGTATAAACATGGAAATACCTACACCGCTATTTGTATAAACAAGGAAATATCTACACCGTGATCTGTATAAACATGGAAATATCTACACCGCCATCGCTATAAACACGGAAATATCTACACCCCTATCTGTATAAACATGGAAATATCCACACCGCTATCTCTATAAACATGGAAAAATCAACACCGCTATCTCTATGAACATGGAAATATCTACACCGCCATCTCTATAAACTTGGAAATATCTACACCACGATCAGTATAAACATGGAAATATCTACACCGGTATCTGTATAAACATGGAAATATCTCCACTGCTATCTCTATAAACATCGAAATATCTACACCGCCATCTGTATAAACATGGAAATAATAACAAAGTTATGTGTATAAACATGGAAATATCTACACCGCAGTCTGTATAAACATGGAAATATCTAAACCGCTATCTGTATAAACATGGAAATATCTACACCGCTATCTCTATAAACACGGAAATATCTACACCGTTATCTGTATAAATATGGAAATATTTACACCGCTATCTGTATAAACATGGAAATATCTACACCGTTATCTGTATAAACATGGAAATACCTACGCCATCTGTAGAAACATGGAAATATCTACACCACCATCTGTATAAACATGGAAATATCTACAATGCCATCTGTATACACATGGAAATACCTACTCGGCAATCTGTGTGTAGACGGAAACATCAACACCGCCATCAGTACTGACATGGAAATATCTACACCGCTATCTGTATAAACATGGAAATATCTACACTGCGGTCTGTATAAACATGGAAATAAATACACCGGTATCTGTATAAACATGGAAATATCTACACCACGATCTGTATAAAACATGGAAATATTTACACCGCTATCTGTATAAACATGGAAATATCTACACCGCTATCTCTATAAACAAGGAAATATCTGCAAAGCCATCTGTATAAAAATGGAAATAACTACACAGTCATGTGTAGGAACATGGAAATATCAACACTGCCATCTGTATAAACATGGAAATATCTACACAGCCCTATGTATAAATATGGAAATATCTGTATAGGCATCTGTATAAACATGGAAATATCCGCACCTCTATCTGTATTAACATGGAAATACCTACACCGATGTCTCTATAAACATGAAAATATGTACACCGCTATGTGTATAAACATGGTAATATCTCCACAGCTCTCTGTATAAACATGGAAATATCTCCACCTTTAACTGTATAAACCTGGAAATATCTACAGCGCCATCCCTATAAACATTGAAATATCTACACTGACATCTGTAAAAACATGGAAATATCTACACCGTCATCCGAATAAACATGGAAATATTGTCACCACCATCTGTATAAACTTGGAAATACCTACAATAGTATCTGTATAAACATGGAAATATCTACACAGACATCTGTATAAATATGGAAATATCTACACCGCCATATGTATAAACATGGAAATATCTACACTGCCATCTGTAGAAAGATGGAAATATCTACACCGATATCTCTAAAAATATGGAAATATGTACACCGCCATCTCTATAAACATGAAAATATCTACACTGTCATCTCCATAAAGATGGAAGTATCTACTCCGCGATGTGTATAAACGCGGAAATATCTACACCATCTCTGAAAACATGGAAATATCTACACCGCTATCTGTATAAACATGGAAATATCTACACCGCCATCTGCATGTCCATGGAAATATCTCCGCCGCCATCTGTATAAACATGGAAATATCTACACGGCCATCTGTGTATAGATGGAAATATCAACACCGCCATCTGTACAAACATGGAAATATCTACACCGCTATCTGTATAAACAGGGAAATATCTCCATCGCTATCTTTATAAACGTGGAAATATCTACACCGCTATCTGTATAAACATGAAAATATCTACACCGCTATCTGTATAAACATGGAAATATCTACAACGCTATCTGTGTATACATGGAAATATCTACACAGCTATCTGTGTAAGCTTGGAAATATCTACACAGGTATCTGTGTAAAAATGGAAATATCTATACGACAATCTCTGCAAAGAGGGAAATATCTACAGCGCTATCTCTGAAAACATGGAAATATCTACACCGCTATCTGTATAAACATGGAAATATCTAGACAGTCATCTCTACAAACATGGAAATATCTATACCGCTATCTGTATAAACATGGAAATACCCACACCGATATCTGTATAAACATGGAAATAGCCACATCACTATCTGTATAAACATGGAAATGTCTGCACCGCTATCTTTATAAACATGGAAATATCTGCAACTCTATCTGTGTAAACATAGAAATATCTACACGGCTATTTGTGCAAAAATGGAAATATCTGCACCACTATCTGTATAAAGATGGAAATATCTACACCACTATCTGTAAAACGTGGAAATATCTCCACCGCTCTTTTTATAAACCTGGAAATATCTACACCGATATCTGCATAAACAAGGAAATATCTACACCGCCATCTGTATAAACATGGAAATACCTACATCGCTATCTGTATAAATATGGAAATATCCACACCGCTATCTGTATAAACATGGAAATGTCTACACCGCTATCTGTATAAACATGGAAATACCTACACCGATTTCTCTATAAACATGGAAATATCTACACTGCAATCTCCATATACATGGAAATATCTACACCGCCATCTCTATAAACATGAAAATATCTACACCGCCATTTTCAGAAACATGGATGTATCTACTCCGCCATCTGTATAAACATGGAAATATCTACACGGTCATCTGTGTATAGATAGAAATATCAACACCACCATCTGTAAAAACATGGAAATATCTACACCGCGGTATGTATAAACATGGAAATATCTAAACCGCTATCTGTATAAACTTGGAAATATCTATACCGCTATCTCTATAAACATGGAAATATCTACACCGTGATCTGTATAAACATGGAAAAATTTACACTGCTATCTGTATAAACATGGAAATATCTACACCGTTATCTGTATAAATATGGAAATATCTACACCGCTATCTCTATAAACATGGAAATATCTACACCGCCATCTGTATAAACATGGAAATATCTACACGGCTATGTCTATAAACATGGCAATGTCTACAATGCCATCTGTAAAAACATGGAAATACCTATACAGTCATCTGTATAAACATGGAAATATCTACACCACCATCTGTATAAACATGGAAATATCTACAATGCCATCTGTATACACATGGAAATACCTACATGGCAATCTTTGTATAGATGGAAACATCAACACCGCCATCTGTACAAACATGGAAATATCTACACCGCTATCTGTATAAACATGGAAATATCTACACTGCGGTCTGTATAAACATGGAAATTTCTACACCGGTATCTGTATGAACATGGAAATATCTACAACACGATCTGTATAAACATGGAAATATTTACACCGCTATCTGTATAAACATGGAAATATCTACACCGCTATCTCAATAAACATGGAAATATCTACAAAGCCATCGGTAAAAACATGGAAATACCAACACAGTCATGTTTAGGAACATGGAAATACCTATACCGCGATGTGTATAAACATGGAAATATCTACACCGCGTTCTGTATAAACATGGAAATATCTACACATCTATCTGTATAAACATGGAAATATCTACACAGCTATCTCTATAAACATGGAAATATCTACATCGCAATCTGTATAAACATGGAAATACCTAAAAGTCATCTGTATAAACATGGAAATATCTACACAGCCATCTGTATAAACATGGAAATATCTACACAGCCGTCTGTATATACATGGAAATATCTACACCGCTATCTGTATAAACATGGAAATAACTACACCGCTATTTGTATAAACAAGGAAATATCTACACCGCCATCTGTTTAAACATGGAAATATATACACAGACATCTGTTTATACATGGAAATATCTACACCGCTATCAGTATAAACATGCTAATAACTACACCACTATCTGTATAAATGTGGAAATATTTGCACCGCTATCCCTATAAACATGGTAATATCAACACTGCGATCTGTATAAACCTGGAAATATCTACACCATGATCTGTATAAACATGGAAATATCTACACAGCCATCTATATAATCATGGAAATATCTACACAGCCATCTGTATATACATGGAAATATCTACACCGGTATCTGTATAAACATGGAAAATACTACACCGCTATTTGTATAAACAAGGAAATATCTACACAGCCATCTGTATGTACATGGAAATATCTACAGCGCTATCTGTATAAACATGGAAATAACTACACTGCTATTTGCATAAACAAGGAAATATCTACACCGTGATCAGTATAAACATGGAAATATCTACACTGTTATTTTTATAAACAAGGAAATATCTACACCGCTATCTGTATAAACACTGAAATAACTACACCGCAATTTGTATAAACAAGGAAATATCTACACCGTGATCTGTATAAACATGGAAAAAACTACACCGCTATTTGTATAAACAAGGAAATATCTACACCGACATCTGTTTAAACATGGAAATATATTCAGAGACATCTGTTTATACATGGAAATATCTACACCTCTATCTGTATAAACATGCTAATAACTACACCACTATGTGTATAAATGTGGAAATATTTGCACCGCTATCCCTATAAACATGGTAATATCAACACCGCGATCTGTATAAACATGGAAATATCTACACTGTGATCTGCATAAACATGGAAATATCTACACCGCCATCTCTATAAACATGGAAAAATCAACAACGCTATCTCGATGAACATGGAAATATCTACACCGCCATCTCTATAAACATGGAAATATCTACACCGTGATCAGTATAAACGTGGAAATGGCTACACGGTGATAAGTATAAACATGGAAATATCTACAACGCTATCTCTATAAACATGGAAATATCTCCACTGCTATCTCTATACACATCGAAATATCTACACCGCCATCTGTATAAACATGGAAATACTTACAAAGTTAACTGTATAAACATGGAAATATCTACACCGCCATCTGTATAAACTTGGAAATATCTACACACCCATGTGTACATACATGGAAATATCTACACTGCTATCTCTATAAACATGGAAATATCTACACCGCCATCTCTATAAACTTGAAAATATCTACACTGCCATCTCCATAAACATGGAACTAACTACTCTGCCATCTGTATAAACATGGAAACATCTACACCGCCATCTGTGTGAATAAGGAAATATCTACAATGCCATCGGTATAAAGATATAAATATCTGCACCGCGAGCTGTATAAACATGGAAATATCTACATCGCTATCTGTATAAACGTGGAAATACCAACACCGCTATCGGTATAAACATGGAAATATCTACAACGCCATCTATATAAACATGGAAATATCTACACCGCTATGTCTAGAAACATGGAAATAGCTACACCGCTATCTCTATAAACATGGAAATATCCACACCGCCATCTGCATATCCATGGAAATCTCTACAACGCCATCTGCATAAAGATGGAAATAACTACACGGTAATCTGTGTACAGATGGAAATATCAACACCGCCATCTGTACAAACATGGAAATATCTACACCGCTATCTGTATAAACATAGAAATACCTACACTGCATTCTGCATAAACATGGAAATATCTACACCGTGATCTCTATAAACATGGAAATATTTACACCAATATCTGCATAAACATGGAAATTTCTACACCGTTATCTGTATAAATATGGAAATAACTACAGCGCTATCTCTATAAACATGGAAATACCTATACAGTCATCTGTGTAAAGATGGAAATATCTACACCATCATCTGTATAAACATGGAAATCTCTACAATGCCATCTGTATACCCATGGAAATACCTACACGGCAATCTGTGTATAGATGGAAACATCAACACCGCCATCTGTACAAACATGGAAATATCTACACTGCTATCTCTATAAACATGGAAATATCTACACTGCGGTCTCTATAACCATGGAAATATCTACACCACGATCTGTATAAACATGGAAATATATACACCGCTATCTGTATAAACATGGAAATATCTGCAAAGCTATCTCTATAAACATGGAAATATCTACAAAGCCATCTGTATAAACATGGAAATGCCTACACAGTCATGTGTAGTAACATGGAAATAACTACACTGCCATCTGTATAAACATAGAAATATCTATACAGCCCTCTGTATGAATATGGAAATATCTGCATAGGCATCTGTATAAACATGGAAATATCTGCACCGCTATCTGTATAAACATGGAAATACCTACACCGCTGTCTCTATAAACATGGAAATATGTACACCGTTATGTGTATAAACATGGAAATATCTCCACTGCTGTCTGTATAAACATGGAAATATCTCCACCGTTATCTGTATAAACATGGAAATATCTACAGCGCCATCTCTATAAACATTGAAATATCTACACTGCCATCTGTAAAAACATGGAAATATCGACACAGTCATCTGAATAAACATGGAAATATCTACACCACCATCTGTATAAACATGGAAATAGCTACAATACCATCTGTATACACATGGAAATATCTACACAGACATCTGTATAAATATGGACATATCTACACCGCCATCTGTATAAACATGGAAATATCTACACTGCCATCTGTAGAAAGATGGAAATATCTACACCGCTATCTCTATAAATATGGAAATATCTACACCACCATCTCTATAAACATGAAAATATCTACACTGCCGTCTCCATAAAGATGGAAGTATCTACTCCGCCATGTGTATAAACACGGAAATACCTACACCACCATCTGTGTAAACATGGAAATAACTACACCGCTATCTGTATAAACATGGAAATAACGACACTGCCATCTGCATGTCCATGGAAAATCTATGCCGCCATCTGTATAAACATGGAAATATCTACACGGCCATCTGTGTATAGATGGAAATATCAACACCGCCATCTGAACAAATATGGAAATATCTACTCCGGTATCTCTATAAACATGGAAATATCTGCACTGCCATCTGTAAAAACATGGAAATACGTATACAGTCATCTGTATAAACATGGAAATATCTACAATGTCATCTGTATACACATGGAAATATCTACACAGCCATCTGAATAAACATGTAAATATGTACACTGCTATCTCTATAAACATGGAAATATCTACACCGCCATCTCTATAAACTTGAAAATATCTACACTGCCATCTCCATAAACATGGAACTAACTACTCCACCATCTGTATAAACATGGAAACATCTACACCGCCACCTGTGTGAATAAGGAAATATCTGCAATGCCATCGGTATAAAGATATAAATATCTGCACCGCGAGCTGTATAAACATGGAAATATCTACATCGCTATCTGTATAAACGTGGAAATACCAACACCGCTATTGGTATAAACATGGAAATATCTACAACGCCATCTATATAAACATGGAAATATCTACACTGCTATATCTAGAAACATGGAAATACCTACACCGCTATCTCTATAAACATGGAAATATCCACACCGCCATCTGCATATCGATGGAAATCTCTACAACGCCATCTGTATAAAGATGGAAATAACTACACGGTAATCTCTGCACAGATGGAAATATCAACACCGCCATCTGTACAAACATGGAAATATCTACACCGCTATCTTTATCAACATAGAAATATCCACACTGCATTCTGCATAAACATGGAAATACCTACACCGGTATCTGTATAAACATGGAAATATCTACACCACGATCTGTATAAACATGGAAATATTTACACCGCTATCTGTATAAACCTGGAAATATCTACACTGCTATCTCTATAAATATGGAAATATCTACATCGCCATCTGTATAAACATGGGAATAACTACACAGTCATGTGTAGGAACATGGAAATATCTACACCACCATTTGTATAAAGATGGAAATATCTACAACGTTATCTGTATAAACATGGAAATATCTACACAGTGATCTGTATAAACATGGAAATATGTACAGCACTCTCTGAATAAAGATGGAAATATCTTCACCGCTATCTGTAAAAACAAGGAAATATCTACACCATTATCTGTATTAATATGGAAATATTTACACCACTATCTCAATAAACATGGAAATATCTACACCGCTATCTCTATAAACATGGAAATATCTACACCGCCATCTGTGCTAACATGGAAATATCTGCACAGTCATCTGTGTAAACCTGGAAATATCTACACTGTCATCTATATAAACATGGAAATATCTACAGAGAACTCGGTATAAACATGGAAATATCGGCACAGCCATCTGTATAAACATGGAAATACCAACACCACTATATGTATAAACATGGAAATATCTACACTGCTATCTGTATAAACATGGATATATCTACACCGTTATCTGTATAAACATGGAAATATCTACACCGCTATCTCTATAAACATGGAAAAAGTATACCGCTATCTGCATAAACATGGAAATATCTACACCGCTATCTGTATAAACACGGAAATTTCTACAACGCTATCTGTATAAACTTGGAAATATCTACACCGCCATCTCTATAAACATGAAAATATGTCCACCGCTACCTGTGTAAACTTGAAAATATATCCACCGTTATCTGTATTAACATGGAAATATCTACACTGCCATCTGTATAAACATGGAAATAGCCACACCGTTATGTTTTATAAACATGGAAATATCTACACCACCATCCCTACAAACATGGAAATATCTACACCGCGATCTGAATAAACATAGAAATATCTACAAAGCTATCTGTATAAACATGGAAATCTCTGCACCGCAATCTCTATAAACATGGAAATACCTACACCAGCATCTGTATAAACATGGAAATATCTACACAGTCATCTCTATAAACATGGAAATAGCGACACCACCAACTGCTTAAACATGGAAATATCTACACTGCCATCTGTATGCACATGGAAATATCTACACAGCCATCTGCATTGACATGTAAATATCCTCACCGCCATCTCTATAAACACGGAAATACCTACACCGCTATCTGTATAAACATGGAAATATCTACACCGCCATCTCTATATACGTGGAAATGTCTACACCGCCATCTCTATAAACCTGAAAATATCTGCAACGTTATCTCCATAAACATGGAAATATCTACACCACCATCTGTATAAACACGGAAGTATCTACACCGCTATCTCTAAAAACATGGAATTATCTACACTGCCATCTCTATAAAGATGGAAATAACAACACTGCGAGCTATATAAATATGGAAATATCTACAATGCTAGTTGTATAAACATGGTAATACCAACACCACTATATGTATAAACATGGAAATATCTACACCGCTATCTGTATAAACATGGAAATATCTTCAATGCTATCTTTATAAATATGGAAATATCTCTACCGCTATCTTTATAAACATGGATATATCTACACTGCCATCTGTATAAGCATGGAAATATCTACACCGCCATGTGTAAAAACATGGAAATATCTACACCGCTATCTCTATAAACATGGAAATATCTACAACGCCATCTCTATAAACGTGAAAATATCTGCACGGCCATCTCCATAAACATGAAACTATCTACACCGCCATCTGTATAAACATGGAAATAACTTCTACGCTATCTGAATAAACATGGAAATATCTACACCACTATCTCTATACACATGGAAATACCTACAGCGCTATCTCTATAAACATAGAAATATCTACACCGCCATCGCTGTAAACATGGAAATATCTACACCGCCTTCTGAATGAACATGGAAATATCTGCACCGCTGTCTGTATAAACATGGAAATTTCTACACCGCCATTTGTATAAACATGGAAATATCTAAACTGCCATCTGAGGAAAATGGAAATATCTACACAATGATCTGTATAAACATAGATATATGTACACTGCTACCTTTATCAACATGGAAATATCTACACAGCTCTCTTTATAAACATAGAAATATCTACACCACGATCTGTATAAACTAGGAAATATCTCCACCTTTATCTGTATAAACATGGAAATATCTACTGCGCCATCTGTATATACATGGAAATATCTACACAGTCATTGGTATAAACATGGAAATATCTACACCACCATCTCTGTAAACATGAAAATATTTACATCGCCATCTCCATAAACATGGAACAATCTACACCGCTAGCTGTATAAACATGGAAATAACAACACAGCTATCTGTATAAACATGGAAATATCTAAACCGATATCTGTATAAACATGGAAATATCTACACCGCCATCTGTATAAACATGGAAATATCTAAACCGCTATCTGTATAAACATGCAAATATCTACAGCGCTATCTGTATAAACATGGACATATCTACACCACAATCTGTATAAACATGGATATATCCACACCGCTATCTGTATAAACATGTTAATATCTACACTGCTATCTGTATAAACATGGAAATACCTACTCCGCTATCTGTATAAATATGGAAATATCTACACCGCTATCTTTATAAACATGGAAATATCTTCACTGTTATCTCTATAAACATGGAAATATCTACACCGCCATCTGTATAAACATGAAAATATCTACAGAGTCACCTGTATAAACATGGAAATATCTACACCACCATCTCTATAAACCTGGAAATATCTACACTGCCATCTGTATACACATGGAAATATCTACACAGCCATCTGTATATACATGGAAATATATACACCGCCATCTCTATAAACATAGAAATATCTACACCGCCATCTCTATAAACATAAAAATATCTACACCGCCATCACCAGAAACATGGAACTATCTACACCGCCATCTGTATTAACATGGAAATAACCACACCACTATCTGTATAAACATGGAAATATGTACACTGCCATCAGTAAAAAGTTGGAAATATCAACAACGGTAGCTGAATAAACATGGAAATATCTACACCGCTATCTGTATAAACATGGAAATGTCTACAACAATATCTCTATAAATATGGAAATATCTTCACCGCCATCTCTATAAACATAGAGATATATACGCCGCTATCTGTATAAATATGGAAACATCTACACCGCTATCTGTATAAACATGGAAATATCTACACCGCTACCTGTATTAATATGGAAATATCTACACCGCTATCTCTGAAAACATGGAAATGTCTACACCGCTGTCTGTATAAACATAAAAATATCTACTCCACTATGTGTATAAACCTGAAACTATCTACATCCGACATCTGTATAAACATCGAAATACCTACAGATTCATCTGTATAAACATGGAAATATCTTCACCACAACCTGTATTAACATGGAAATACCTTCACTGCCATCTGTACAAACATGGAAATATCTACAAAGCCATGTCTATAAACATGGAAATAACTTCACCGGTATCTGTATAAACATGTAAATACCTACACCGCTATCTGTATGATCATGGAAATATATAAAACGCTATCCCTATAAACATGGAACTATGAACACCGCTATCCACATAAATATGGAAATATCTACACCACTATCTGTATAAACATGGAAATACCTACACCACTATCACTATAAACATGGAAATACCTACACCACTATCTTTATAAACATGGAAACACCCACACCGCCATTCTGTAAATTTGGAAATATCGACACCGCCGTCTGCAAAAACATGGAAATATCTACACCGCCATCTGCATAAACATGGAAATATCTACACTGACATCTGTATAAACATGGAAATATCTACACCGCTATCTGTAAAACGTGGAAATATATACACTGCTATCTGTATAAACTGGGAAGTATCTACACCGCTATCTGTATAAATGTGGAAATATCTACTTCGATATCTGTATAAACGTGGAAATATCTACACCGCTATCTCTATAAACATGGAAATATCTACACCGCTGTCTTTATCAACATGGAAATATCAACACTGTTATCTCTATAAACATGGAAATATCTACACCGCCATCTCTGTAAACATGGAAATATCTACACTACCATCTGTATACACATGGAAATATCTACACAGCCATCTCTATAAACATGGAAATATCTACACCGCTATCTTTATAAACATGGAAATACCTACACCGCTATCTCTATAAATATGGGAATAACTACACTGCAATCTCTATAAACATGGAAATATCTACACTGCCATCTGTATAAAGATGGAAATATCTACACCCCGAGCTCTATAAATATGGAAATATCTACACCGCTATCTGTATAAACATGGAAATACCAAAACCGCTATCTATACAAACATGGAAATATCTACACCGCTATCTTTATAAACAGGGAAATACCTACAACGCTATCTGTGTAAACATGGAAATATCTACACAGCTGTCTGTGTAAACTTGGAAATATCTACACGGCTACCTGTGTAAAGATGGAAATATCCACACCGCAGTCTGTGCAATAATGGAAATATCTAAACCTCTATCTCTGTAAACATGGAAATATCTACACCGCTATCTGTATAAACATGGAAATATCTACACCGCTATCTGTAAAAACGTGGAAATATCTACAACGCTCTCTGTGTAAACGAGATAAAAACCACACCGATATCTGTATACACGCGGACATATCTCCACCGCTTTCTCTATAAACATCGACATATCTACACCGCTATCTGAATAAACATGGAAATATATACCACGTTATCTGTATAAACATGGAAATATCTACAACGCTATCTGTGTAAACATGGAAATATCTACACAGCTGTCTATGTAAACTTGGAAATATCTACACAGCTATCTGTGTAAAGATGGAAATATCTACAACACAATCTGTGCAAAGATGGAAATATCTACACCGCTATCTCTGTAAACATGGAAATATCTACACCGCTATCTGTATAAAAATGGAAATATCCACACCGCTATCTGTATAAACAAGGAAATAGGTACACCACCATCTGTATAAATATGGAAATATCTACAGAGCCATCTGTATAAACATGGAAATATCTCCACCGCTATGTGTGTAAATATGGAAATATCTACACCGCTATCTCTATAAACATGGAAATATCTACACCGCTATCTTAATAAACATGGAAATATCTACAATGTTATCTCTATAAACATGGAAAGATCTACACCGCCATCGGTATAAACATGGAAATACCAACAATGCTATCTGTATAAACAAGGAAATATCTACACCGCTATTTGTATAAACATGGAAATATCTTCACCACTATCTCAATAAACATGGAAATGCCTCCACCGCCATCTCTATACACATGGAAATATCTACACTGCTATCTCTATAAACACAGAAATATCTACACCGCCATCTGCATGAACATGGAAATATCTACACTGCTATCTGTATAAACATGGAAATAACTACCCCGCCATCTGTAGAAACATGAAAATATCTACACTGCCATCTGTGGAAAGATGGAAATATCTACACCGCGATCTTTATAAACGTGGAAATATCCACAGTGCTACCTGTAAAAATATGGAAATATCTTCACCGCTATCTGTATAAACATGGAAACATCTACACCACGATTTGTATAAACAAGGAAATATCTCCACCACAATCATTATAAACATGGAATTATCTACACCGCTATGTGTGTAAACGTGGAAATATCTACACCGCTATCACTATAAACATGGAAATACCTACAACGCTATATCTATAAACATAGAAATTTCTACACCTCTATCTATATAAACATGGAAATATCTACACGGCCATTGTATAAACTTGGAAATATCTACACCGCCATCTGCAGAAACACGGAAATATCTACACCGCCATCTGCAGAAACATGGAAATATCTACACTGCCATCTGTATAAGGATGAAAATATTTACACCGCGAGCTGTATAAACATATAAATATCTACACTGCTATCTGTATAAACAGGGAAATACCAACACCGCTATCTGTATAAACGAGGAAATATCTACACCACTATCAGTATAAAAGTGGAAATAACTACAACGCTATCTGTATAAATGTGGAAAAATCTACATCGATATCAGAATAAAGGTGGACATATGTCCACCGCTATCTCTATAAACATTGACATATCTACACCGCTATCTGTATAAACATGGAAATATCTACACTGCTATCTGTATAAAAATGGAAATATCTACAACGTTATCTGTATAAACATGGAAATATCTACACCGCAAACTGTGCAAAGATGGAAATATCTACACCGCTATCTCTGTAAACATGGAATTATCTACACCGCTATCTGTATAAACATGGAAATATATACACTGCTATCTGTATAAACAAGGAAATATATACACCACCATCTGTATAAATATGGAAGTATCTACAGCACCATCTGCATAAACATGGAAATATCTACACTGCTATCTGTATAAACATGGAAATATATTCACTGCTAACACTATAAACAAGGATATATCTACACGGCCATCAGTATAAACGTGGAAATATCTACACAGTCATCTGTATAAACATGGAAATATCTACACCGCTTTCTGTATAAATTTGGAAATATCTACACCGCTATCTCTATAAACATGGAAATATCTACAACGCCATCTGTAAAAACATGGAAATATCTACACAGTCATCTGCATAAACATGGAAATATCTACACCTCCATGAGTAGAAACATGGAAATATCTACACAGCCATATGTATACACATGGATATATCTACACAGCCATCAGTATAAACATGGAAATATCTTCACCGCTATCTCTATAAACATGGAAATTCCTACACCGCTATCTGTATAAACATGGAAATATCTACACCACCATCTCTATAAACATGGAAATATTTACACTGCCGTCTGTTTACACATGGAAATACCTACACAACCATCTGTATAAACATAGAAATATCTACACCGCTATCTCTATAAACATGGAAATACCTACACCACTATCTCTATAAAGATGGAAATATCTACACCGCAATCTCTATAAATATGGAAATATCTACACCGCCATCTCTTTAAACATGAAAATATATGCACCGCAACCTCCAGAAACATGGAACTATCTACACCGCCGTCAGTATAAACTTGGAAATATCTACACCACTATCTGTAAAACATGGAAATATCTACATTTCCATCTGTATATAGACGGAAATATCTATACCATGAGCTGTATGACCATGGAAATATCTACACCGCTATCTGTATAAACATGGAAATACCAACACAGCTGTCTGTATAAACATGGAAATATATTCACCGCTATCTGTATAAACATGGAAATATCTACACCGCTATCTGTATAAACATGGAAATACCTACACCGCTATCTGTATAAACATGGAAATATCTACAGCGCTGTCTGTATAAACATGGAAATATCTTCACCACTATCTCTATAAACATGGAAATACCCACAACGCCATCTCTATACACATGGAAGTAACTACACCGCTATCTCTATAAACATAGAAATATCTACACCGTCATCACTATAAATATGGAAATATCTACACCACAATCTCTATAAACATGTAAATATCTACACTGCCATCTGTGGAAAGTTGGAAATATCTACACCGCGATCTGTATAAACATGGAAATATCTACCCCACTACCTATATAAATGCGGAAATATCTAGAGAGCGATGTGTATAAACATGGAAATATCTACACCACAATCTGTATAACCAAGGAAATATCTCCAGCAATATCTGTATGAACTTGAAAATATCTACACCGCCATGAGTTTAAACATGGAAATTTCTACACCGCTATCTGTATAAACATGGAAATACCTACACTGATATCTCTATAAACATGGAAATATCTACACTGCCATCTGTATACCCATGGAAATACCTACACAGCCGTCTGTATAAACATGGAAATATCTACTCCACTATCCCTATAAACATGGAAATACCTACACCGCTATCTCTATATATATGGAAATATCTACAGCGCAATCTCTATAAACATGGAAATATCTACACCCCCATCTCTGTAAACATGGAAATATCTACACCACAATCTCTATAAACATGAAAATATCTACACCGCCATCTCTAGAAACATGGAACTGTCTACACCGCCATGAGTATAAATCTGGAAATATCTCCACAGCTATCTGTATAATCATGGAAATATTTACACCGCTATCTCTATAAACACGGAAATTCTACACCGCCATCTGTGTAAACTTGCAAATATCTACCCTGTCATCTGTATAAACATGGAAATATCTAAACCTCTATCTCTATAAACACGGAAATACCTACACAACTATCTCTATAAACATGGAAATATCTACACCGCAATCTCTATAAACATGGAAATATCTACACCTCCATCTCTAAAAATATGAAAATATCTACACCACCATCTCCAGAAACATGGAACTATATACACCGCCATCTGTATAAACATGGAAATAACTTCAAAACCGTCTTTATAAACATGGAAATATCTACACTGCCATCTGTGTACCCATTGGAAAATCCTACAAAGCCGTCTGTGTAAACATGGAATTATCTACTCTGCTATCTCTATAAACATGGAAATACCTACACCGCTGTCTCTACATATATGGAAATGTCTACACCGCAATCTCTATAAACATGGAAATATCTACACCGCCATCTCTGTAAAAATGGAAATATCTACATCGCTATCTGTATAAACGTGGAAATATCTCCACCGCTATCAGTGTAAACATGGAAATATCTACACCGCTATCTGTATAAACATGGAAATATCTACACAGCTATCTGTATAAACATGGAAATATCTACAGCGCAATCTGTGGAAAGATGGAAATATCTACACCGCTATCTCTGTAAACATGGAAATATCTACACCGCTATCTGTATAAACATGGAAATATCTACACCGCTATCTTTATAAACAAGGAAATATCTACACCGCCATCTGTATAAACATAGAAATATCTACACCGCCATCTCTATAAACATGGAAATATCTACACCGTTATGTGTATAAATATGGAAATATCTACACTGCTATCTCTATAAACATGGAACTATCTACACCGCTAAATTTATAAACATGAAAATATCTACACCGTTATCTCTATAAAGATGGAAATATCTTCACCGCCATCTCCAGAAACATGGAAATATCTACATCACCATCTGTATAAACATGGAAATATCTACAATGCCATCTGTATAAAGATGGACATAACTACACCGCGAGTTGTATAAACGTGGAAATATCTACACCGCTGTCTGTATAAACATGGAAATATCAACACCGCTATCTGTATAAACATGGAAATATCTACACCGCTATCTGTATAAACATGGAAATATCTACACCGCCATGTACATGAACATGGGAATATCTACACCGCTATCTGTATAAACATGGAAATATCTACACTGCTATGTGTATCAACATGGAAATATCTACAATTTTATCTGTATAAACATGGAAATATCTACAACGCTATCTGTGTGAACATGGAAATATCTACACAGCTATCTGTGTAAACATGGAAATATCTACATTGCTATGTGTATCAACATGGAAGTATCTACAATTTTATCTGTATAAACATGGAAATATCTACAACGCTATCTGTGTGAACATGGAAATATCTACACAGATATCTGCGTAAACTTGGAAATAACTACAAAGCTATCTGTGTAAAGATGGAAATATCCACACCGCTATCTGTGTAAACATGGAAATAACTATGCCGCTATCTGTATAAACATGGAAATATCTACACCGCCATCTCTATAAACATGGAAATATCTACACCGCCATTTGCATGCACATGGAAATATCTACACCGATCTCTCTATAAACATAGATATATCTACACCAATAGCTCTATAAACATGGAAATATTTATACCGCTATCTTTATAAACATGGAAATACCTAAACCGCTATCTGTATAAACTTGGAAACATCTACAATGCTATCTGTGTAGACATGGAAATATCTACACAGCTATGTGTGTAAACTTGGAAATATCTACACAGCTATGTGTGTATAGACCGAAATATCTTCACTGCAATCTTTGCAAAGATGTTAATATCTACACCGCTATCTCTGTAAACATAGAAATATCTACACCGCTATCTGTAAAAACATGGAAATATCTACACCGCTATCTGTATAAACATGGAAATATCTACAACGCTATCTGTGTTAACATGGAAATATCTACAGAGCTATATGTAAACTTGGAAATATCTACACTGCTATCTGTGTAAAGATGGATATATCTACACTGCAATGTGTGCAAAATGGAAATATCTACACCACTATCTCTGTAAACATGGAAATATCTACACCGCTATCTCTATAAACATAGAAATACAAACAACGCCATCCGTATAAACATGGAAATACCAACACCGCTATCTGAATAAACATGGAAATATCTACACCGCTATCTGTATAAACATGGAAATATCTTCAACACTATCTCTTTGAACATGGAAATACCTACACCGCCATCTCTACAGACATGGAAATATCTACACCGCTATCTCTATAAACATGGAAGTATCTACACCGACATCTCTATAAACATGGAAATATCTACACCGCCATGTATATGAACATGGGAATATCTACACCGCTATCTGTATAAACATGGAAATATCTACATCGCCATCTCTAAAAACAAGGAAATATCTACACTGCCATCTGTGGAAAGATGGAAATCTCTACAACGCGATCTCTATAAGCATGGAAATATCTAAACCACGATCTGTATAAACAAGGAAATATCTCCACCACTGTCTGTATAAACATGGAAATATCTACACCGCTATCAGTATAAACATAGAAATATCTACACCGCTATCTGTATAAATATGGAAATACCTACAATGCTATCTCTAAAACATGGAAATATCTACACTGCCATCTGTATAAATATGCAAATATCTACACACTCATCTGCATAAACATGGAAATATCTACACCACCATCTCTATAAACGTGGAAATATCTTCAATGCCATCTGTATACTAATGGTAATACCTTCACAGTCATCAATTTAGACGGAAATATCTACTCCGCTATCTCAATAAACATGGAAATACCTACACCGCTATCTCTATAAACATGGAAATATCTACATCGCCATCTCTATAAACATGGAAATATCTACACCGCCATCTCTGTAAACATGGAAATATCTACAAAGCTATCTGTATAAACATTGAAATATCTAAACCGCTATCTGTATGAACTTGGAAATATCTACACCGCCATCTGTATAAACATGGAAATATCTACACTGCCTTCGGTATAAAGTTGGAAATATCTACACACCTATCTGTATAAACATGGAAATATCTACAACGCTATCTGTGTAAACATGGAAATATCTACACAGCTATATGTGTAAACTTGGAAATGTCTACACAGCTATCTGTGTAAAGATGGAAATATCTACACGGCAATCTGTGCAAAGATGGAAATATCTACACCGCCATCTCTGTAAACATGGAAATATCTACACCGCTATCCGTATAAACATGGAAATACCTACACCGCTATCTGTAAAAACAAGGAAATATCTACACCACCATCTGTAAAAACATGGAAATATCTACACTGCTATGTGTATAAACATGGAAATATCTACACCGTTATCTATATAAACATGGAAATATCTACACCGTTATCTACATAAACATGGAAATGTCTACACCGCTATCTTTATAAACATGGAAATATCTACACCGCAATCTCTATAAACATGGAAATATCTACAATGCCATCTCTATAATCATGAAAATATCTGCACCGCCATCTGTATAAACATGGAAATATCTACACCACCATCTCTATAAACATGGACATAGCTACAATGCCATCTGTATACACATGGAAGTATCTACACCGCTATCTGTATAAACATGCAAATATCTACACAGTCATCTGCATAATCATGGAAATATTTACACCACCATCTTCATAAACTTGGAATATCTACACTGCCAAATGTATACACATGGAAATATCTACACAGCCATCTGTATAAACGTGGAAATATCTACACCCCTATCTCCGTAAACATGGAAATGCCTACACTGCTATCTATATAAACATAGAAATATCTACAATGCAATCTCTATAAACACGGAAATATCTACACCGCCATCACTATGAACATGAAAATATGTGCACCGCCATCTCCAGTAACATGGAACTATCTTCGCCGCCGTCTGTATAAACATGGAAATATCTACACACTATCTGTATAAACATGGAAATATCTACACGGCCATCTGTATAAAGATGGAAATATCAACACCGCGAGCTGTATAAACATAGAAATATCTATACCACTATCTGTATGAACATGGAAATACCAACACCGCTATCTGTATAAACATGGAAAAATCTACACCGCTATCTCTATAAACAGGGAAATATTTACAAGGCTATCTGTGTAAACATGGAAATATCTACACAGCTATCAGTGTAAACTTGGAAATATCTACACCGCTATCTCCATAAACATGGAAATATCTACACCGCTATCTGTATAAACATAGAAATTCCTCACCGTTATCTCTATAAACATGGAAATATCTACACCGCCATCTGTATAAAGATACAAATATCTACACAGACTTGTGTATAAACATGGAATTATCTACACAACCATCTCTATAATCATGGAAAGATCTACACTGCCATGTGTATACACATGGAAATATCTGCACTGCCATCTGTATAAACATGGAAATATCTACACCGCTCTCCCTATAAATATGGAAATACCTACACCGCTATCTCTATAAACATGGAAATATCTACGTGGCAATCTCTATAAACATGGAAATACCTACACCGCCATCTCTATAAACATGAAAATATTTACACCGCCATCTGCATAAATATGGAACTATCTACACCACCATCTGTATAAACATGGAAATATCTACACTGCTATCTGTATATACATGGAATTATCTACACTGCCATCTGTATAAAGATGGAAATATCTATACCGCGAGCTGCATAAAGATAGAAATATCTACACCGCTATCTGTATAAACATGGAAATACGAACACCGCTATCTGTATAAACATGGAAATACCTACACCACTATCTGTATAAACATGGAAATATCTACAACACTATCTCTGTAAACATGGAAATACCTACACCGCCATCTCTGTAGACATGCAAATATCTACATCGTTATCTGCATAAACATGGAAATGTCTACACCACTATATTTATAAACATGGAAATATCTATACTGCTATCTGTATAAATATGGAAGTATCTACACCACTATCTGTATAAACATGGAAATGTCTACACCGCTATCTGTATAAACATGTAAATATCTACACCTCTACCTCTATAAACATGAAAATATCTACACCGACATCTGCATAAACATAGAAATACCGACACCGTCATCTGTATAAACATGGAAATATCTACACCACCATCTGTATAAACATGGAAATATCTATACTACCATCTTTATAAACAAGGAAATACCTAAACTGCTATCTGTATATATATGGAAACATCTACACCGCTATCCCTATAAACATGGAAATATCAACAAGCTATCCACATAAACATGGAAATATCTACACCGCTATCTGTTTCAACATGGAAATAGCTACACCACTATCACTATAAACATGGAAATACCTACACCACTATCTCTATAAACATGGAAATACCTACACCGCCATCTCTATAAACATGGAAACATCTATGCCACCATGTCTATAAACTTGGAAAGATCTACACCGCCATCTGCATAACCATGGAAATGTCTACTCCGCCATCTGCATAAACATGGAAAAATCTACACCGCCATCTGTATAAACATGGAAATAACTGCTACGTTATCTGTGTAAACATGGAAGTGTCTGCACGGTTATATGTGTAAACATAGAAATATCTACGTAGCTATCTGTATAAACATGGAAATATCTACATCGCTATCTCTATAAACATGGAAATATCTACACCGCTATCTCTATAAACATGGAAATATCTACACCGCTATCTGTATAAACATGGTAATATCTACACTGATATCTCTATAAAGATGGAACTATCTACACCGCCATCTGTATAAACATGCAAATATCTACAAAGTCATCTGTATAAACATGGAAATATCTACACCACCATCTCTATAAACACGGAAATATCAAGACTGCGATCTCTATACACATTGAAATATCTACACAACCATCTGTATAAATATGGAAATATTGACACCACTATCTCTATAAACATGGAAATATCTACACCGCTATCTGTATAAACACGGAAATATCTACATCGCTATCTGTATTAACATGGAAATATCTCCACCGCTATCTCTATAAATATGGAAATATCTACACCACTATCTGTATAAACGTGGAAATATCTACACCGCAATCTGTGCAAAGATTGAAATATCTACACCGGTATCTCTGTAAACATGGAAATATCGACACCACCATCTGTATAAACATGGAAATACCTACACTGCCATTTGAATAAACATGGAAATATCTACACAGCCATCTCTATAAACGAGGAAATATCTACACAGCTATCTGTATAAATATGGAAATACCTACACCGCTGTCTGTATAAACATGGAAATATCTACACCGCTATCCTTATAAACATGGAAATATCAACACCACTATCTGTAAAAACATGAAAATATCTACACCGCTATCACTATAAACATGGAAATAACTGCAACGCTATCTGTGCAAACATGGAAATACCTACACCGCTATCTGTATAAACATGGAAATATCTACACCGCTATCACTATAAATATGGAAATATGAACACCGCTATCCTTGTAAACATGGAAATATCTGCACCGCTATCTGTATAAACATAGAAATATCTATACCGCTAACTCTATAAACATGGAAATATCTACACTGCTATCTCTATAAACATGGAAATATCTACACCGCCATCTCTATAAACTAGGAAATATCTCCACCGCTATCTCTATAAACGTGGAAATATCTACACCGCTCTCTGTATAAACATGGAAATATCTACACCGCTAACTGTATAAACATGCAAAAACCTACAACGCTACCTGCATAAACATGGAAATATTTACACCGCTATCTGTGTAAAGATGGATATATCTACACTGCAGTCTGTGCAAAGATGGAAATATCTACACCGGTATCTCTATAAACATGGATATATCTACACTGCTATCTGTATATACTAGGAAATATCTACACCGCTATCTGTCTAAACATGGAAATATCTACACTGACATCTGTATAAACATGGAAATATCTACACCGCTATCTGAATAAACATGGAGATATCTACACCGCTATCTGTATAAATATGGAAATATCTACACCGCTATCTCTTTAAACATGGAAATATCTACACCGCTATCTCTATATACAAGTAAATATCTACACCGCTATCTCTATAAACATGGAAATATCTACACTGCCATCTGTATGAACATGCAAATATCCTCACAGTCATTTGTATAAACATGGAAATATATACACCACCATCTCTATAAACATGGAAAAATCTACACTGCCACCTGTATACACATGGAAATATCTTCAAAGCCGTCTGTATAAACATGGAAGTATCTACACCGCTATCTGTACAAACATGGAACTATCTACACTGCTATCTATATAAACATGGAAACGTATACATCGCTATCTGTATAAACATGGAAATATCTTCACCAATATCTCTATTAACTTCGAAACATCTATGCCACTATCTGTATAAACATGGAAATATCAACACCGCTATCTGTATGAATATGGAAATATCTACAACGCTATCTGTGTAAACATGGAAATAACTATACCGCTATCTATATAAATATGGAAATATTTACACCGCTATCTCTATAAACATGGAAATATCTACACCGCCCTCTCTATAATCATGGAAATACCTACACCGCTATCTGTATAAACATGGAAATATCTACAACGCTAATTGTGTAATCATGGAAATATCTACACACCTATGTGTGTAAACTTGGAAATATCTACACCGCCGTCTGTATAAACATGGAAATATCTACAACACTATCTGTATAAATTTGAAAATATCTACACAGCTATCTCTACAAACATGGGAATATCTACACCGCTATCTGTATTAACATGGAAATATCTACACCGCTATCTCTATAAACATTTAAATATCTGCACTGTCATCTGTATAAACATGCAAATATCCTCACAATCATCTGTATAAACATGGAAATATCTACACCAGCATCTGTATAAACATGAAAATATATACACTGCCATCTGTATGCACTTGGAAATATCTACACAGCCATCTGTATAAAGATGGGAATATCTAATCCGCTATCTCTGTAAACATGGAAATACCTACAATGCTATCTGTAAAACATGGAAATATCTACACCGCTATCTGTATAAACATGGAAATATATACACCGCTATCTCTATAAACATAGAAATATCTACAGTGCCATCTGTATAAACATGCAAATATCTACACAGTCATCTGTATAAACATGGAAATATCTACACTACCATCTCTATAAACATGGAAATATGTATAGCACTCACTGTGTAAAGATGCAAATATCTACAGCGCTATCTGTATAAACATGGAAATATCTACATCGCTATCTGTATAAATATGGAAATATTTACACCGCTATCTCTATAAACATGGAAATACCTACACCGCTACTTCTATAAACAGGGAAATATCTACACCAACATCTGTATAAACATGGAAATATCTACACAGTCATCTTCATAAACATGGAACTATCTACACTGCCGTCTGTATAAACATGGAAATACCTATTCAGCCCTCTTTATAAACATGTAAACATCTGCACAGCGATCTGTATAAACATGTAAATATCTATACCGCTATCTGTATAAACAGGGAAATATCTACACCGCTATCACTATAAACATGGAAATATCTACACCGCTATGTGTATAAACATGAAAATATTTCCACTGCTATCTCTATCATCAGAGAAATAACTACACCGCTATCTGTATAAACATGGAAATACCTACACTGCCGTCTGTATTAACATGGAAATATCCACACCACCATCTGTATAAAAGTGGAAATATCTACATGGTGAGCTCTATAAACATGGAAATATTTACACCGCTATCTGTATAAACATGGAAATAACAACACCGCTATCTCTATAAACGTGGAAATGTCTACACCGCTATCTGTATAAACATGAAAACATCTACACCGCGATCTGCATTAAAATGGAAATATCTGCACCTCCATCACTATAAACATGAAAATATCTACACTGCCATCTCCATAAACATGGGACTATCTACAAAGCCATCTCTATAAACATGGAAATATCTACACTGCCATCTGTATAAAGATGTAAATATCTACAAAGCAAGCTGTGTAAACATGGAAAGATTTATACCGCTATCAGTATAAACATGGAAATACCAACACCGCTATCTGTATATACTTGGAAATATCTACACCGCTATCTGTATAAACATGGAAATATCTACAAAGCTATCTCTATAAACATGGAAATACCTAAACCGCTATCTCTATAGACATGGAAATATCTACAGCACTGTCTCTAAAAACATGGAAATATATACACAGCCATCTCTTCAAACATGGAAATGTCTACAACGCCATCTAAATAAACAAGGAAATATCTACACTGCCATCTATATAAACATGGAAATATCTACACCGCCATCTGTATAAACATGGAAATATCTACACTGCCATCTGTAGAAAGATGTAGTTATCTACACTGCGATCTGTATAAACGTGGAAATATCTACACCATGATCTGTATAAACATGGAAATATCTACACCCATATCTGTAAACATGGAAATATCTACACCGCTATCTGTGCAAAGATTGAAATATCTACACCGCTATCTCTGTAAACATGGAAATAACTACACCGCTATCTGTATACACATGGAAATATCTACACCGCTATCTCTATCAACATGGAAATATCTACACTGCTATCTCTATAAACATGGAAATATCTACACCGTTATCTGTGTAAACATGGAAATATATACAGCGCTATCTGTATAAACATGGAAACTCCTAGACCACGATCTGTAGGAACATAGAAAGATCTACACCGCTATCTCTATAAACATGTAAATATCTACACTGCTATCTGTATAAACATGGAAATATCTACACCACTATCTGTATAAATATGGAAATATCCACACTGCCATCTGTGTAAATTTGGAAATATCTACACCGCTATCTCCATTAACGTGGAAATATCTACACCGCCATCTGTATAAACATGGAAACAACTACACAGCTATCTCTATAAACGTGGAAATATATACACCGCCATCTCAACAAACATGGAAATATCTACAGCGCCATCTACATAAACAATTAAATATCTACACTGCCATCTATATAAACATGGAAATATCTACACCGCTATTTGTATAAACATGGAAATATCGACAGTGCCATCTGTAAAAAATGGAAATATCTACACCGTCATCTGTATAAACATGGAAATATCTACACCGCCATCTCTATAAACATGAAAATATCTACACATCCATCTCCATAAACATTGAACTATCTACACATTCATTTGTGTAAACATGGAAATACGTACACCTCTATCTGTATAAACATGGAAATATCTACACTACCATCTTTATAAACATGGAAATATGTTCATCGTGACCTGTATATACATGGAAATATCTACACCGCTATCTCTATAAACGTGGAAATATCTACAGCGCTATCTCTATAAACATTGAAATATCTACACCGCTATCTCTATAAACATGGAAATATGTACACCGCCATCTCTGTAAACATGGAAATATTTACACCGCCATCTACATAAACTAGGAAATATCTACACCGCCATCTATAAAAACATGAAAATATCTAAACCGCCGTCTGTATAAACATGGAAATATCTACACTGCCGTCTGTAGAAAGATGAAAATACCTACACCACGATCTTTATAAACATGGAAATATCTACACCGCTATCTGTATAAACATGGAAATATCTACAATGCTATCTGTATAAACATGGAAATATCTACACCATGATCTGTGTAAACATGGAAATATGTACACCGCTATCTGCAGAAACATGGAAATATCTACACCGCTCTCTCTATAAGTATGGAAATATCTATACCGCTATCTGTACAAACATGGAAATATCTACATCGCTGTCTGTATAAACATGGAAACATCTCCACCGCTGTCTGTATAAACATGGAAATATCTGCACCGCTTTGTGTATAAACATGTAAATATCTACACCGCTATCTGTATAAACATGGAAATACCAACACCGCTATCTGCATAAACATGGAAATATATACACCGCTATCTCTATAAACATGGAGATATCTTCCCCACCATTTACATAAACAAGGAAATATCTACATCGCCATCTATATAATCATGGTAATCACTAAACCGCCATCTGTATAAACATGCAAATGTCTACACTGCCATCTGTAGAGAGAAATATCTACACCGCGATCTGTATAAACATGGAAATATCTACATCGCTATCTGAATAAACATGGAAATATCTACAACGCTATTTGTGTAAACGTGGAAATATGTACACCATGATCTGTATAAACATGGAAATATCTACACCGATTTCTGTATAAACATGGAAATATGTACACCGCTATCTGTATAAACATGGAAATATCTACACCGCTTTCTGTATAAACATGGAAATACCTACACCGCTATCTGTTTAAACATGGAAATATCTACACTGCCATCTGTATAAAGATGGAAATATCTATACCGCGAGCTGCATAAAGATAGAAATATCTACACCTCTATCTGTATAAACTTGGAAATACCAACACAGCTATCTGTATAAACATGGAAATACCTACACCACTATCGGCATAAACATGGATATATCTACAACACTATCTCTATAAACAGGGAAATACCTACACCGCCATCTCTGTAGACATGGAAAATCTACACTGCTATCTGCATAAACATGGAAATGTCTACACCGCTATCTGTATAACCATGGAAATATCTACACCGCTATCTTTATAAAGATGGAAATGTCTACAACGCCATCTGTATAAACATGCAAATATCTACACAGTCATCTGTATGAACATGGAAATATCTACACCACCATCTCTATAAACATGGAAATATCAAGACTGCCATCTCTATACACATGGAAATATCTACACAACCATCGGTATAAACATGGAAATATCTAAACCGCTATCTCTATAAACCTGGAAATATCTACATGTCTATCTGTATAAACATGGAAATATCTACATCACTATCTGTATAAACATGGAAATATCTCCACCGCTATCTCTATAACTATGGAAATATCTACACCGCTATCTGTATAAACATGGAAATAACTACACCGCTATCTGTATAATCATGGAAATACCTACACCGCTATCTGTATAAACATGGATATATCTACAACGCTATCTTTGTAAACATGGAAATATCTACAATGCTATCTGTGTAAACATGGAAATATCTACACAGCTATCTGTGTAAACTGGGAAATATCTTCACCACTATCTGTGTAATGATGGAAATACCTACACCGCAATCTGTGAAAAGATGGAAATATCTACTCCGCTATCTCTGTAAACACGGAAATTTCAACACCACCATCTGCATAAACATGGAAATATCTACACTGCCATCTGTATAAACATGGAAATATCTACACAGCCATCTCTATAAACATGGAAATACCTACACAGCCATCTGTATTAACATGGAAATATCTGCACCGGTATCTGTATAAACATGGAGATACCTACACCGCTATCTGTATAAACATGAAAATATCAGCACCGCTATCTGTATAAACATGGAAATATCTACACCGCTATCCGTATAAACATGCAAATATCTACACCGCTATCACTATAAACATGGAAATACCTACACTGCTATCACTACAAACATGGAAATATCTACACTGCTATATGTATAAATATGGAAATATCTACACCGCTATCTCTATAAACATGGAAATATCTTCACCACTATCTGTATAAACATGGAAATGTCTACACCGCTATCTCAATAAACATGGAAATATCTACACCGCCATCTGTATAAACATGGAAATATCTACACCGCTACCTGTATAAAAGTGGAAACATCTTCACCGCTATCTTTAAAAACATGGAAATATCTACACTGCGATCTGTAGAAACATGGAAATACCTACACCGCTATCTGTATAAACATGGAAATATCTACACCTCTGTCTCTATAAACATGGAAATATCTACACACTCATCTGTATAAACATGGAAATATCTACACCATCATCTGTATAAACATGGAAATATCTACACTGCCAGGAGCTCAAGAGCAGCCTGGGCAATACAGCAAGGCCTCATCTCTACAAAAAAATAAGGAATATTAGCTGGCCATGGTGGTGTGCACCTGTAGTCCCAGCTTCTTGGGAGGCTGAGGTGGGAGGATCCACGGAGCCCAGAAGTTTAAGGCTGCAGTGAGCTTGGATAACGACTGCACTCCAGCCTGGATGACAGAACAAGAACCTGTTTCAAAAAAGAAAAAAGAAAAAAAACCTAAAAACTAAAAACTGGATGTAGTTTGCTAGTAACTAAACAGCAAATTAATTGTAACTTGCTTACATATCAACGATGTCTTTCTTCTTTGATCATAAACCTGCTCACTAAGAAGCTGCTGAAGTCCATGGTAGTGACAGGTACATGTCTGCATCCTTGTCCTGACCTGCATCTTCTTTGATTGTCCCCATCTGTGTCTCCGACTGGCACTGCCGAACCGTCTTGCTACCTGATCAATGTTGTACTGAACCGGACTGCTAACTGATCAATGTTGTCGATCTCACTGCACAAAGCTGTTCTTACAAGGTAGATTTCTGCCTGGAATTGCCATACTTACACTCTTTATATTCCTTACTCCTGACCCATCCAACGCAGCACAAGTTCTATTTATTGCCATAGAAACATAGGTCATTTGGAAACACCTCCTTCATTTCTATGGAATGTTCAAACATTTCTGACATTTTGGACTCTGTTCTAGCCTCTTGTTAAATATATCCAGAAAAGAGACAAAGCTTTATGGGGGGGCTATATGCACACATATGCTATAGAATAAGCTATCTAAATGCTTAAAAATACTTTCCATCTGTCACCGCACCTTAATAGGTACACAGAAATTAAGTATGTGTATGTCTGTCTGTATAGATACGTATAAATATATATCCCCAAAACAAAAACTCATTCTCTTACTTATACATAGGTAGAATATAGGTGAATATACATATACATTTATAGGTAGAACAAAAAAACCCTCAGCCTCTTTAGGGCCATGTGTTTTCTCTGAGTAATTGTCACAATTAATTAAAATACATGTGTATGCCTTTTTAGATAAATTTCATCAGACCAGTTTCTGTCTGGTTGGAAAATAATAACTGCCTATTTGCTAAGTGCCCCTGCCCCCATACTATGTTCCAGTGAACTAAAGACCTCTGGCAATCATATATTTACAACTCAGCAAGATTAAACAATTTATTGTTATTTATGACATCCAAGCTGGATCTTCTGTATTATATTCCACATTAGCATCTATCACCTTACATTTGGGAGATCCTGTCCAAAAAATGATTATGCCTCCTAACCAAACATTCAGCAGGGCTGCAGGAACAGGCCCCCTGAACAAACATCCTGCCAAAGTACTTTAAAGCACCGTGAGCTGCCACAGCTGTGCATTTTCAGATGACTCAGCAGATTAGCGTGGAGTCTCTTAGCCTCTGCTTGGTCTGTTCCTTTCAGTGATCTCTCACATGGCCCAGTCCATTCGGTTTGAAAATCCTCATGAAATGAGCAGATTATGATCTGGCTTCAGTAGAGGGCCATGGGGTGGGCATGGAGGGGAGAGGGTTTGCTCTTAACACAGCCTGAGCCTCAGAAAGGTTTCAGATGGAAAAGCATGGCACTGACTCAGCTCATGCTTAACAGGAAATAATGCACAGACCACACCAAAAAAGCCCTTTATGTTGTGTGAAAGTCTATGCCGGAGCAGCTGCTGCCACCTCATGTACTGTGATAGAGTGTGCATGTGTGTGTTTGTGTGTGCGTGAGTGTGAGTATGCACACAAATGTGTGCTGGGAGGGGGAGGAGATCACACCTTCCACAGTCGCCACCTCAGCCTTAGCTAGCAGCGTGGAGAATTGCCAAAAGTCAACAGGAAGCTGCACCAAAGCAACTGTGATCACCACATCAGCAGGCGCTTTCTGGTTAGTAAAGCTACTGGGACTGAAAAACACACACGATCTCGTCCTTCTTTTATTTTAATCAGAGCAAAATATTTTTATAATAATTGTGTTCTATGAATAAATAATTCATAATGCTGTAACCCATTATCACATTCAATCCTCCCAACAACCCTAGAAGATATGTAGACAAGTATTATTACTTTCCCTATTTTTATAAATGAGGAAATAAACCCCAGGAGGCTAGGCGACTTCCCCACGGTCATAGAAGTTGCAAACAGTAGTATCATGATTCAAATCCAAAGCTTCTCCTTTTGTCTTTATCATTTTAATTTCGAAGGTAATGCATATGCGTGTATGATCTTTTAAATCCAGAGATGGATATGGAATAGATAGGAAAAGGGACTCTCCTTCCCCATTATACACCCCCTCCACCCAATCTATATACACTGTTGACTAGAGTATGTCCTTTCAATCCTATTTTCTATGCCTACATTATATACAGAAAAGCAGGATTACGTTACACACAATATTCCAGTCATTGCTGTTTTTCACCAACAAGCTATCATTCACATCTTTTTCATACTACATATAAATTTATATCCTTTATTTTAGTGGTGTATATTGTGCAGTTGTGTCATAAATTATGTACCTGTTCTCTGTTGAACATATAGATTTTTTCTGAGTTTTTCCTTAGCAAAATGCTGCAGTGAGTACCCTTGTACACAGATGTTTGTACATTTGTTCTAGAAAAATCTACAGTAAAGATTCTTAGATTAAGAGATTCCCAGGTTATTAGAAAACTACTCTATTAATTTAGATATATACTTCCAAATTGCCTGACCAAAAAGTTATGTCAATTTAACTTCTATGAACAGTATACAAACATGACAATTTTCCATCACCTACACCAACTCTGGGTAATTTCATCTTTTTTACAAGTTGATGGATTGTTTTAATTTATATTTCTCTGGTTATTAATAAGGTTGGCCACCTGTTCATGTCTTATTATTGATGATATTTGTATTGAATTGTTTGAATTTTCTTGATTTCAAAAAACGTTTTACATGTCATAGATATTAAATATTTGTTGTAAAACTCTCCTTCCAGTATTGTGTATGTGTTTGGTCAAGTAGAATAAACTCTCGTCCTCTGATTTCAGATTCCTTTCTCTTTCCATTAGAAATCCCTAAATGTAAAACTACATATTGATAGCTAAAAACCAGGATGTTTACTAGAGAAAAAGAATACAGAGGCAATAATTAAATATTATATTTATACAAAATACCTACTAGTACAAACTTAAAAAGAGAAAGTAAAAGTCAAATGCTTCTACGACTTCAGACTAAGAAAAAGAACTTTTGAGGTTGAATGTTCCTGAAATTTTTCTTTTCATACAACTACGGACATGACTTCAAAAGTGGATGTGACTAAAAAATGTAAGATATGAAAGATATTTGAAGACTCAGAGAAGGTGGATTTTCATTTTAACAAGTCACATATATATTCTAGATATCCTCTTATTCGTAACTAAGAGAGTCAAATCAGATGAAAGAATCTAAAAATTTCCCTTTGACTGTGTTAAGTAGAAGTAGTAGAGGCATATTGGCCAAATCTTGAGTGTTTGCAAATTGACTCTTAAGGCTATAGGCTGGCACAGGTCATTGAAGCCCTAGCTTTTTATCTTTAATTTTAAAATCCCCAAACAATTGATACTAATTTTTCTTGTCCATTATTTCCAAATCATCTTGTTTAAAGGTTATTACAGTGCTTGCTCATGTTACTGTTGTCTAACAGAAGGGTATCCGGGGCCTTAAAACTGAGAGGGTTAGGATTAATGATTCCAATACCTATGCTTGGACATCTCCAAAAGTGGGTTCCAACTTCTTGTCCTCAAGTCTGTATAGAAACTAGCAAACTTCCAGAGTTCACAAAAGGCTCCAAGAGAACAGATGTTTTATAGAAAATTCTTAGAGCAAGTTTCACGCATAATGTTGCTGATGCGTGTCTGCCTTTTCAATAAACATCACTATGCTTTATCACAAGATTTAATAAAGCAGCTTAGTTAAAAATGCCATCTGGGTCTCTGGACACATTAAACAAAGCTTAAAATAACCACCCCAGCAACTGGGAGGACCCAGCTGTTCTCATAATCTGTCCCACTCCTTTTACTTCCCCATAAAAAGAGGGAATGAAGACCACAGACTAAAAGCATCCAGAAGGAACTGACACAAACAGGGAGATAGATGGAGCCAAGGGCTCCTGTAAGTTTGCTATTGCTCACGTAATAGATTTGCTAATTCCACAACCTGCGGATGGTGATTAAGAACGGGAAGCAGAAAGAGGGAAGAGAGAATCATAGAAGGGCTCATTCAAGTTTTCTAATGTATCACAAACCTGTCCTCCCTAATGTCTGGATCATAGCAGCCCATTCCATTCACCTATTCTCTAGTGAACTCCAATAGAAAATACAAAGCCATCACCACCCAGTTCTTTCTCCCTTCTAGAGATGAGATATTAGCCACCCAATCCCAGATTCTCAGATCCATTCCAGGAAAGAAGCCCTAGGTATTGAAGCACAGCTTTCCCTCCCTCCCTTCTTTCTTCCACCCCAAGATTTGTTCCCCAGATAGTTCTCGTAAATGCAAAACCAAGTATATTCTCATTCTTTAGAGCAACCAGCTTTTCATGGCCAACTGGAATCAAACACAACCTGCACAAACATCTATCTGGAGGACACTCCCAAGGCTCCTACTGAGCCAGCCTTCTGCATACCACTGCATTTCAGCTTCCTAGGTCACAAGACACTGAGACATTCTTGAATTCTGCAAGGTGCACTGTGTGTTAATATCTTGGCTGCTCATCATGTGGCCAATAAAGGGCATGACTAGTCAACAAATAAATTTTCTCTTGGCTAAAACTTGCAACAAAACTGTAAGCTGTTTACCAAGGGGCCCACTACAGGTTATATTCAATATATACAGTCAAATCCTAACTATCTGAGATATATTCAGTTGACCATACACCTTTATATTTCAGTAAAAGGTCTTTACATTTCCCAGTGCTATCGATGTTACAAAGTGCTTTCATATGCAGTGCTTCATCTGATTTCCAGGATAATTAAATGATCCTGTCATACCTGATTTTTAGATGAGGAAACAAGTGGTTTCTGGGTATTTCAAGAGGCTAACGCATCTGCCCTCCAACTTGTATGTGAAAACCAAAAACAAAATTCCAAGGCCCTTCAACCATCTGAATGGACTTTGACTCTTTTGGTCAATATATGGCAGAGCTAGGAAAAGAAGGTGAGTCTTCCAGCTGCTGATACAGGGTTTTTTCTGCCATACTCCATTACCTCCAAGGCTAAAGTCAAAAGAGGGTGTGGTTATCACATGAAAAAATCTGGTTTGGATTTCCCAAATGTGTATGTAGTATTTGGGGATTTACCTTAATTTAACCTACAGTTCTTTTGGGTTGTAACAGTCTGACTCCATTTTTGAAAACAAAACAAAATCGATTTTAAATGCTGAATTATAGATCTTTGCTGTCCAGCATGGTAGCTACTAACCACTTATGGTTATTAGCATTTCTATTTTAATTAATTAAAATTCAGTAAAATGCAAAATTCAGTTCTTCAGCTGCTCTAGCCACATTTCAAGTGTTACAGTAGTCACATATGGCTAGTGGCTGGGACAATGCAGATTATAGAACAGTTCCATCTTCAAAGAAACTTCTATTGAACAGTGCTATTATATAATGTCATCTCCAGAGAAAGAAGACTTTAGAAAAAGTCAGAAACGGCCGGGTGCAGTGGCTCACACGTGTAATCCCAGCACTTTGGGAGGCCAAGGCAGGCAGATCCCTTGAGGTCAGGAGTTCAAGACCAGCCTGGCCGACATGGTGAAACCCCGTCTCTAGTAAAAATACAAAAAATTAGCTAGGCGTGGTGGTGCATGCCTGTAACCACAGCTACTCAGGAGGCTGAGCTGGGAGAATCACTGGAACCCAGGAGACAGAAGTTGTAGTGAGCCAAGATTGTGCCACTGCACTCTAGCCTGGGTGACAGAGCAAGACTCCATCTCAAAAAAAAAAAAAAAAAAGAAAAAGAAAAAGTCAGAAACATCTTGAGGCAGGCATAGTGCTGTCATCTGTCCAATATTGAAGATGATTTAAGAATAAGAAGAAGAGAACAAAGAAGAGAAAAAGAAGTTGCCTTAGGTGTACCTACCCAGAAAAGGACAAGGGCATTCCTGTAGTCATTGTGTTGTATTTTAGCTCTTAAACTTTTTAAGAGATTAGAATAATTTGACACATAGAAGATCTAAACCACTGAAGAGGCTCTGAAGCAGATAAAAGTAGAAAGAAAATAAAAAACTAATTAGTTACAAACTAAGCTTCACCACAATTCGTTTAAACGATACTATTTACTCTTCACATGATTGGTTTTTCTTTTGCTTTATAGTATGACATAGTTTATATCTTTAAAGGGGAATTAAAATATTTCTGGGAATTTTTAAAAGTAAGTTCACACAGCCACATAAAAACTACAGAAACAGATAAAACCTATCTTCTCATTTATTCCCTAATCCATTCAAATTAAATATAAAAATCCAAGCAGACACAGTGATATTCAAAAAAGCAAAAGTGAGACAAAACAAAATTCATTTGTCACCTGTGGAGGTAGTTAGCTCACCTAATCTTCACTCCAAACACCAGTAATTTTTAAAAGACAGAAATAAACATATGTTCTGCCTTCCCGGAAGGAACTATGTTTCAGGGTAGCCAAATAACCCAGTTGTGAAGAAAATGGTCTGCTTATAGAAAAATGCCAGCTAAAACATGTAGATAGAATTAGAGAATTAGAAATTCACCATTTTGAAACCCCTAATGAAATAATCAACTCAAGCAAGGATCATTAATAAATGCTAAAACAATCAAGTAACTATTGATACACAATATAACTGAATATACACATGGTACAAAGTTCACGTCACAGACTACTGGCTTGACCCAAGGGGGAATATAGCAGAGGAGATAGGCAGTGATCACCCTAACCTTGCGATCATCTCACCATCACTAATGATGGGATGTGAATACACATTATTGCCTATGAAATAGTCTTTAAAAAAAGAAGTTGAACCTGAATCTAACTAAACCTTGCAATGGGCTGAACGTGTATGTCTTCCCCAAATTAATATGTTGACATCCTAACCCCAAAGGTGCTGGTATTAAAAGGTGGGGCCTTTAGGGGGTCATTAGATCATAAGGACAGAGGCTTCATGATTGGAATTAGTGCCCTTATAAAAGAGGCCCCAGAGAGCTAGCTAGTCTCTCCCACTATGTGAGGGCCCAGCAAGAAGGCCAATCTATGAACCAGAAAGTTGGTCCTAACCAGATATCAAAACCACATGCTCCTTGGTTTTAAACTTGCTAGCCTCTAGGACTGTGAGAAATAAATTTCTGTTCTTTATAAGTCATCCAGTTTTTGGTATTTTGTTATAGCAGGCTTAAAAGCCTTTAGAACTAACTTCCAGTTAACCAGGAAAAAACAGAGTGAAAAGTTAAATGACACCATAAAAAGCAACCAGAAAATTCCAGAAGGGGAAATATTCTACAGGACAACTGACTAGTTTTTCAACAAGTCAATTTCACTATATAAATACATAAACAAAGAGTATGGGTATTTTCCAGGTTAAAAAAGTCTTGAGCTAAATAATCAAATGCAATGTGTATCCCTTGATTAGAAGAAACTAATTTGAACAAACCAGCCACAAAAGATATTTCAGGGAGACCAAGCTGGAAGGATCACTTGAGGCCAGGAGTTTGAGACCAGCCTGGGCAACGTAGTAAGACCTCCATCTCTACAAAAACAATAAATTAGCTGGGCATGGTGGTGTGCACCTCTAGTCCTAGCTACTCAGGAAGCTGAGGCAGGAAGATCACTTGAGCCCAGGAGTTTGAGGCTGCAATGAGCTATGATTGTTTCACTGCACTTCAGGCTGTGTGAAAGAGCAAGACTTTGTCTCAAAAAATAAAAGGACATTTCATAATAATTGAGGAAATCTGAATGTGGACTGGGTAATAAATGATATAAAAAAGCCATTTTTTATTTTGTTTGAAAAGATGATTTTGTAACTATACAGGAAAATGTTCTTATTTTTTTAGAAATCTGTACTAAAGAATTTAGGGGTAAAATATCATTTTCTTTAATATACTTTCAAACACAAGCAAAAAATAGTCACGACACAAATATAGCAAAATGTTTACAATCTATGTTCTATGCTTGCCTGTGAGTGCCATTAATCTCATCTCTCTGCTTTTCTGAAAGTTTGAAAATTTCAAAGTTTTATAATAAATTTTTTTACATCCCATAATTTTATAACAATTTTTTTAAAGTTTGAAGCAAATCAACAACTATAGCTTCAAAAATATCCTGACCCACAATAAACATTGAACAGGGTATATTTCTCCCATTTCCTAAAAAAGTTGGCCCAGGAAGGAGTATGAGAGCTGCCATAGCTCTCCCAAGGCTCATAATTCTCCATCACTCCATGGGAAATCCCAAAATAAATTTTTTAAAAAGTTGTTTAAATTTATAATGTTTTTGATTCTATAATAATTTTATAATAATTGTAAAATGTTTTTGATTTTATAATTTATAAAAATTTTTATACATGTTTATGTTTGAAATGTCTATTTCAAACTTTATGAGATATTAAAATATAAGTAATATAGTTCATCATTTTAGAAATGCCATGCTTTTCTTCTCCAGCAATTACATAATCAAAGAGTAACTGTAGTTTTTCCTAGAACATTGCTTTGTAGGCTGGGCATAGTGGTTCATGACACTTTAGGAGGCCAAGGCAGGCAGATCTCTTGAGATCAGGAGTTTGAGACTAGACTGGGCAACAGAGAAACCCTATGAGTAGTAAAACCACAAAAATCAGCTGTGCGTAGTGGCGTGCACCTATAGCCCCAGCTACTCAGGAGGCTGAGGTGGGAAGATCACCTGAATCTGGGGAGGTCAAGGCTACAGTGAGCCAAGACTGTACCATTGCACTCCAGCCTGGGCAACAAAGTGAGAACCTGTGTCAAAAAAAAAATGAAATTTAATTGAAAAAAAGAAAATTGCTTTGTAAAATTAATTTTTCAATCAAAACCAAGATTTTTCAGATATAGAGAATGCAGCCCACTGGTCAGATTTGTCAGTTCAAAGAGAATAAATTCTAGTTTCCTATTTTTCTAGCCTGCTTATGATTATCCAATAGGATATCAAAAAAGACCAAAGCCTTTGGGATCCATGTTCAGTATTCCTGAGTCTAACTCAGGATGCCAAATCAGGAGACAAGCACATTCTCATCAATTTTCAATCATTCGAGACCAATTTTGCTTATAATTATCCAGTTCTTATAGACCACCTTTCTCCTGAAGCCAGCCTTATGGCTATTCACTTCACTTTAGCATAAGCCCCCAAGAAGGTGAACAAAATGAGGAAACGATTGGTTAAAGTTGGCATTTGAAATTCTGAAACATGTCCACCATTCCCTTCACCCACGCACGCCCCTCTTAGAAGTAGTACTTTCAGATTATTTAAGAGTCGATGCTTCTATGTGGATTTTGTCATCTGTCCTTTATAACAGCTAGTAGGTTTAATTTGACTCTATTTTCAGCATATATTGACCTATGCTAATTATCTGTTAAAATAAATTCCACTCTTAGAGTTAATAAAGTGTGTGTGTCATGGAAGACCCATTGAAGTAAGAAACTGAGGAGCCCTTATGGTAAAGTGGGACAAGAAATAATAAGACATCATAATTTTCCCATGCAAATCAACAACCGTAGCTTCAAAAATATCCTGACCCACAACAAGTATTGGACAGGCCATGTTTCTCTCACTCCCTAAAAAATTGGCTCGGGAAGGAGTATGAGAGCTCCCATAGCTCTCCCAAGGCTCATTATTCTCCATCACTCCACAGGAACAGCCTGTCAGAGAAGAGTGAAAGACCATTTGTCAACCTCTCTTCAACTCCCTGATTCTAGCCAAACTTCATCAATCTCAAGTGAGGAGCCAGAGAGAAATCAAACCCCATATATCCAGCATCATTGTCTACTGGAGTCAAAAATCACAATTCCACTACCCACCCCAACACCATTGGCCCTGTTTCTCCCAATTGCTTTTTATTGTGTTTTTAAAAAAATCCTCTTTCCCCATCCCTGCAACACCGAGAAGGAGGAATTATAGTAGATAAATATGAAGCATGGAGATCCTTTAAAAATGTTTTTAATAATAAATGAGAAAATGAAAAGGAGAGGGTTGGGAAGGAAGGAGGGAATTCAAATGCCAGGGAATTGTGCAGTTTCACTTTTAAAGATGTTAACACTCATTTATATATCTGCAAGACACTCCCCTTAAAGAAAAGTTCTATGAGTGTGGGTCTGGTTGCATGAATAAGGATAAAATTAGTTTTTTAGACGATGTTTCCCACATATCATTCAGAGACCCCTGAAGTTAGGTATCCCTCTTGTAGATGTCCTTGAGATGCTGCTGGACCTGGGAAAGAGGAAACTGGGATACGGGTCTATGCCAAAAGGTGCTTCTAGTTATAGGACAGAGAGGAAAGGGGCAGAGGGAGAAAAACCCGAAGTCTGAGAATCTGGATTGCAGAAGACTACCGAGGTCGTGGGAGAAGGGAGAGAAAACAAGGATGAAAAGCGAAAGGGGAAGAGGCATGAAATGTTGTCAAATGTCAAAAGGCATTTGGAGAGAAGTTGGGAATTGCATTAAGAAAACCACTGCAAATCTCGTTTCAGACCATTTAGAGATATGCCCCCTGGGAACTGCGAGCTCAGGCTGTTTAGCATCAAACAAATGGATCCACTCCATCCCTACCCTAATTAAATAAATCATTCAGTAATTCCACTGGGTTAAAGAACCAAAATATTAAAAACCTTCAGGGCCTACTCTTGCCAAATATGTCAGGGATCGTGTGTGTGTGTGTGTGTGTGTGTGTGTGTGTGTGTGTGTGTTCTGAGACACTACTGTTAAATAGGCAGAGCTAAGACTTAGGGGACTGGCAGATTATTGCAAAAAGGGCACGGGGCAGAGGGACTATGTTGTGAGCCTGGGAAAGAAGTTTGTGTGGGGACTGTGGGCAGTGAATGCGTTGGGAACAATATGGAAAACTGGGAGCTGCCTTGGAATCTACAGGGCCGGGTAAGAGAATGTCCGAAAGAAAAATGAGCAGGTGCGGGATGTATGCAGAGTCAGAGAAGAGTCCAGGGCGCCCGGAGTGGCTCCAGGAACGACGGACACCCCTCAAGGCTTTTGGGGGCGGTGGGTACTAATAGAACCCAGTGTCCGGGGTGCGCCGGGGAGGCTGCAAGCACGGTGGGAGTGGGGTGCTGGAGGGTGAGGACGCGGGAGTGAGGAAGCAAAGCCTGGGCTGGGCAGGGGCCTCCCAGCTGGGCCTGGAGGCAGCAGGGGGACAAGGGCTAGGAGAGGGCATGGCGGCAGCGCGGCGGGAAGCGAGGGGCATCTGGACACTCACCCCGTTGGCCGCGGCCATCTGCCCCACGATCTCGATGGCCGTCCTGCTAAAGTACCTGCCGTCGCTGCCCACCACCGTGGTGCAGCCCCGACGGTCGCGCAGGTGAATGGACGATAGCACGCTCTGGATGAATTTGGGCAGGTAGTTGCGCTGGCCCTCGAAGAGGCCGGTAGGTCGCCACAGAACCCTGCCGCCGGCCCGCCGCGAGTCCTCGTAGGGCACGGTGGGCACTGTCAGCACCGGGATGGGGCTCCCCTCCGTGGTGCCTCCTGGCCGGTCCTGCTGTGGCTCCCGGGGCTGGAGGGAATCTGCAGCCTGCCGGGGGCCACCACCAGCCTGGCCGCGTGCTGGGACTCCGCCTCGCGCCCGGGCCCCCTCTCCGGCAGGTCGGCACCCTGCACCCTGCGCCCACCCGCCTGGGGACCGCCCGCCCCTCCTCTCCACGCGGCTGCTCGCTGACTCCCTCGGCGGAGATTGCTTCTGCCTTCCTGTAAAGTTTTCTCCCGCCCACCTTCTCCGCTGCCAGACCGCCCGAGGTTTCCTCAGTTTCTCCCCAAGTTGGACTCACTTTCGGGGTGTCCCAAAAGCCTGATTCCAGGGCCTGCTAGCCCGACCCCGGTGACGCCTGCACCCGCGCCTGGCCCCAGCCTTCACGCGCGATCCCGCCCTCCGGGGCACACCCTCCGCCAGAAAACAGCCGGCGGGCGGCGAGACTTTGGGCAGAGTCCAGGTTCCTCTCCGGCGCCAGGCCCGTCTCCCTGTCTCCCTGGGAGTGCGCAGCCTACACGCACCAGTTTCTCTTTAGAACAAGCATGGGGAGGGATTTGGGAGTGGGCTGAAACCTTTTGCCATCAGCGAACAGCCTCAGCCAAAAATAACCCTGGAAAGACGAGCTAAGAATGGTTATCTCCTGCCAGCGCTGAAATCGGAGGCTTGGTGCTGCGTTTGGGGTGTGTGTGTGTATGTGTGTGTGTACCCTCCCACCCCGACCATTTGTTGAAGGGAATCACCACTGTCAGACTTCAATCCAACAGGACCCACTCGAGCCATCCACACTTTCCCCAGCCTCCTCCAAAACAGCACACTTTCCGGTATGGACAATTCTTTTTTTTTTTTTTTTTCACTTGTTTGTTTGTTTTGGTGGTTGCAACAGCAGCAACACAGATGACACATATTTCCCTATTCTTCTCGCCCTTCTCACCCTCCCTACCCAGCTCCTGCCTTAGAAACAGGCTTGGCCTACACTGTATCTGTCCACACTGCCTGAACTCTTCCCTGAATTAATCGTTTTCAATAGGAGGGGGCTAAATCCCTTATTAATGCCCTACCAGGAGTGAATGAATAAAGCCAAGTTAAAGGGGAACTGGGTACCACATACTGTGCTAGGTTCCTTTGCATGTATCCTTTCATTCTGCTGGAGCTAAAGATGTTCTGCCTCCTCTCCATAAAACGTACCCAAACTCCAAAACCAGGAAATTCTCCATAGAAAATAGGAGTGAAGAGAGAAAAGACTAACAGGATAAACCCCAAAGCAGGAAGAAAGTTTTGTCTCCCATTTCGCTCAAGGAATTTTTGGACCCACCAAGGCTACTGTCCTGAAAGATCCTGCTGCTTCTCCTTCCCCAAATATTGTCCACTTCCTGAGAGTAAGGCTGACTTGCCACAGGCTTATAAAGTGTTTGGTCACAGTAAGACAACTGTGAGTAATAACACACATTGTATACTGTTTTGCAATTGATAAAAGGCTTTGCATCTGTTTTTTCTTTGGAGGCTGAAGAAAAGAAGAATGGTATTCACGCAGTTCCCGTTTTACAGATGAAAACAAGAGGACTTTTTCTGTGAAGTCAGGAAAGTGGTTACAGTGGTACTTTCCGCCTGTCCAAATTATGTATTGCCCCTCCCCTTTCTATTAATAACATTGAAGTGTGATGGGACAACCACTGAAGCCGTCAGTTGAAACCTGCTGGGACTTTTTAGCCATTCTCTTCAACATAAAGAATGGGTGTTTTTGGAGGGGGTGAGATGAATGGGGAAATGTTGTCAAAGAGTACAATGTTTTAGTTGAGACAGGAAGAATACATTTTGTTGAGATCTACAGCACAGCATGGTGACTGTAGTTAACAATGAAGTATTGTGTATTTCAAAATTGCTAAGACAATAAATTTCAAATGTTCTCACCACAAAAAAGATAGGTTTTGAGGTGATGAATCTATTAATTCTCTGGATTTAATTATTCCACAATGTATACATATATCATAACATCACATTATACCTCCGTAAATACATACAATTTTAATTTGTCAATTAACATTTTTTAAAAGAATAGTGTGGCCAGTTGGGGAGGTAGTTTTTTTTTTTTTTTTCCTCTAGTCTCTACTCAGTCTCCAAGATCCCATTCCCCATAAAGTTCCTGTCACCCAGGTGGAGTGCAGTGGCACAATCATGGCTCACTGCACCCTCTCCCTCTTGGGCTCAAGCGATCCTCCCGCCTACAGGTACATGCCACCATGCCCAGCTAATTTTTGTAGTTTTTGTAGACATGGGGTTTCACCATGTTGCCTAGGCTGGTCTCGAACTCCTCAGCTCAATCAATCTGCCCACTTTAGCCTCCCACAGTGCTGGGATTACAGGTGGGAGCCACCAAGCCCAACCCATAAAGTTCCTAACTTTTTATCTCCCTGGGAGTGCACAGCCTACACACACCAGTTTCTCTTTAGAACATACTTAAGAGTCTTGGCTTAGCATCCAACAGACAGAACTTTAACACTTCTACGGATCTGTGCACCTGTCTATGGTGTGGGGTTTTTAAGATCTCTTTCTAATGACACTTTATTTTGCAAAGCAGGACAGTTTCATTCCCAGAAGAGCAGGTATGGTAAATCCTTTGTTCCAGTAACGAAGACAATGATCCAAACCCTAAGCCTCAGAGAAGCCCAGAAACCCTCCAGGCCTCCATTTCTCTGCTCCTAGCACCTGCCTCTCTCTTGACATCAACATCATTCTCCCCTCTCACAGCCCAGCTCCTTCCACAGACCCAGGGATTAGGCACCAGCACCTCAGACTAGATTTTAGAGAATTACCATTCAAGAGGCAATCCTCTTCCCTTGGTTCCAATTTCAAGGTTCTCAAAGACTGGAACAGGGCTAGTTTGAGGCAATGTGCCCCATCGCATAGCCAGAAAGAACCTTACAGTGAAAAGGAAAACAATTCTTCCAAAGTAAGGGGGTGCTGATCCCAGAGGGAGGACAGATGGGCAACCAAACAGTAACCGGGCCACCACATGCTTCACACTCACTGATCAAGGATTTCTAAAACCACTTTTCTTTTCTCTGAATTTACATAGGACTTTGTATCACTCATAAAGGACTGTCTTAGAGGCTAATAACACCTTTCTATTCATGCTTATACTTAACATTCAGGCTAGGATAATTTCCTAACCTCAGTGTCCTCACTATAAGACGGGAATTATTATAATCCCTACCTCATAAATTGTTGGGAGGATTAAAATACTTAGTAAAGTGCCCGACTAATAGAAAGGCATTCAATAAATGTTAGCTATTCAGGGTGTCATCATCATTATATTTACCATTATTACTAATCTCCTGTATTGCAAGAATTACAGTTTATATTTTTGTAGACCATCACTGTAGCTAAAGGCTCTTTGGGCCATAGGTGATATTCCATAAAGGTTGGTTAAATTGATCTGTGGTTTTTGACTATGGAAACTCAGAACTCCCTCAAAATGTACAAAACAGATTTACCTGCTAAATAAATCTCTTCAAAGCTGACCCCAGGTTTGATTGAATTAATTCCAATGAATTTGTCACAATGATGGAGAAAGGAAACTTAGAGGGCCCCACAGTTGTTTGCTGGTAAAATGAGAAGTTTGGATTAGATCAATGTTTCCCAAAATATTTTCCTCAGAATGTTAGTGCCCCTCGAATCCTGCACAAAGCAAGAGTTTCATGACCAAGTAGCTTTTAAAACTCCTGTACACTCTACTCACATTCTTCACAATGCACACTTTCATATTAAAAGTTCTGAGAGGTCCTCAACAGAAGACATCACTTAACTTTTTTTTTTTTTTTTTTAAGACAGATTCTCACTCTGTCACCCAGGCTGGAGTACAGTGGCCACCACTCCTGGCCTAAAATTTTTTTAACCTGGTGCTTCCCAATCTAAACTCACAGGGACCAGTTTTCTTAATGAAAGAGAATCAGACTAGCTTGTAACCATAGCTGGTGACACTCCCCTGCCCCATTCCTTGTATGTCCTCAGTGGACTAGGTCAGGAATAAATAAATTTTCCTGATTCTCAAGGGCTGGTCACTCCTTTGCACTGAGCTCAAAGCTTCTCTGTAGCATGGGTCACAATGAATGGTAGCCCTGATAGCCTAGAGTAGCCTTTCAGCCTTCTCTGAGCCTCTAAAGACTGAGGATCCTTGGCATGAAATGGAGCAACTGATATACCCTTGCTTCCCCTGGGGACTATCTTGCTCTCAAAAAGGAATCAGCCATCATCTCCATCTAGAGAATATACTATCTGACTCAGCTTGACCAGCCTGTCCCAAAATGAGAATCTGGGTAAAATAAGCATTGAAACACTTCATTCCTTGTAGATTCACAAAACATATTAGCATATTAAAGACTATGAAGTTCTGCAGGAAAAAAAAAACCTATTTAACTTTAATCCAACATTGCCAAGTTTTATTTGACCATGGAAGATTTTTCCAAAACACTTACAAACAGATCAAGGACATTAATCTTTCATGAAACACTAGATCCCCAGGGTCCTCTCCAGCTACATCATTCTGTGATTTTCTTTTTTATTTATGATGCATTAAAAGATTAATCTCTATCAGACTTCCATTTAGAAATTCACCAGAATGTGCAAAGGCAGCAGGTAAAATTGCTGAAGGGTATTATAAAAATACCCTCCAGTGATTTTTGAAACTTAAACTGAAATATTTATATAACTATATATTTCAGTTTGTATATTATATATATATGTATATACACACATATATATGTGTGTATATATATTGGTGTATGTATATCTATATCTATGTATATATGGCATTATATCCATTTTACAGATGCAGAAACTGAGCTTTAGAGGGGGTGAGCAATTGGTCCAAAGCCACACAGCACACAGGTAGTCATTGATAAAGGTAAAAACAAGAGTTGAAGCCTGAGGTGTAAGGACACAGAGACAAGTACACAAATGTTTACAAGTTACACATATGACACGTGCCTTTAACATGAATTTCTTGAACATTCATTTAGAGGCCTTACAATGAAGACATCAGAGTGGCAGCAAGTTCTGTTGGAATCAGGGGAGCGTGTTCTTCTATAATCCCCTGGCTAACAGGAAAGCACACTGATTTGGCCCATGGTAGTTATACACTCCCATTGAGTCAGGGGCCACTTCTATGCACACAGGAGGTGCTAAAAATATGCTGTTGACTCATTGCCTCTAAGAGCAGAAGAAATGCCAAAAGTATAGGACAAGAGGCAGAAAAGCACACGGAAAAATGTCGTAGGGCAGTCCTCTGAGGAAGTGTTAGATCCCTTTGAAATCTGTCCAAACACTTTCTTGTGCTGGGGAAAGTCAATTACATATTTCAAGCAACCCCACATGTCATACGAGTATCTTGTACGTGTTTGTGTACTCGTGTCTGTGAACTTACATCTCAGACTTCAACTTCTCGTTCCCCACCCTTATCAATGACTGCCTGCATGGCCTTGGGCAAGTTGCTTTCCCTCTTCAAAGCTCAGTTTCTGCATCTATAAAATGGACATAATGCTACCTACCTCATGGGGTTAGTGATCACATTTAAGGAGCTAATATGTGGAAATTGCTTACACAGTACCTATCACATAATAAGGGTTTAATAAGTGTTTGATGTAATTGTTTTGATTATTACTACTATTACTAAAATAATAATTACTACAATAATAATGATTCTTATTCTCTATATTAGTATTATCTTTGAAAATGGGCATGGATTATGTCTATGTAACACTTTTGGCACAATATCTAGCATTATATCACACACAAATTAGAGAATTCATGTTATTAAGGATGAAAAAATATTTTTACTGACCCTTAAATTCTTCGTAAGTAACTGCAAAAGAAGCCATTATCCCAACACATGAAATAAAAGAAAAAAAAATTCAGTTCCTCTGGAGTTTGTTTTTGGAGGTAGCCACAGGATACCTAATTTTTTTTTCTTTTCAGAGAGACCGAGGGGCTCACTAGGTTGACCAGGCTGGTCTTGAACTCCTGGTCTCAAGCCATCCTCCCACCTCAGCCTCCCAAAGTGCTGGGATTACATGCATGAGCCACCACATCCAGCCTACCTAAAATATTGAATGCTGTTAATAAATCTCCTGAGGCCAGCATAAGAAGATGATGGGCAAAACTAATGCAGGTATGTTTTTCTGGCTTTTTCATGTATTGGGCCAAACTTTGAAAAGCACTTACTATTAATGGCTAACTTGCAAAATTTGTGATTTATTTAAAGCAGATTTTAATAGTTTTACCTAAAAATAATAGGCCTCTGATCTGCCAAAGATGAAGATTTAATTTCTAGGTGTTCCCCACAATACCTAGAAACATCAGTGGAATCGAGTATTAAACACTTTAGAACTATTCTCATCAAAGTTCTTTAATATATAATACAGCAAAAGAAAAGTTTCTTTTCTAAAGGCTTCTCTATACTTTTTTTAATAGTTGAATTTCATTTCTGAAGGCTCCTAAAAAGAATAGAATTTAGATCTTTATTAAAGAGGAAATATATTTTCCATGTTTAATTTAAATGACATTCCATCAGTCATTTGCAATCTTAGCCTACACGGAATTTCTTTTTTTGGTAGTTTTTATGTTTGGGCTTTAGGAGGGGATTCCCAATAATCTCTATATAAATATTTCTAATCTCTATATAAATATTTTAACATTTCAATGTAAATTAGTTTTTTAAAGCTATTTTATCCATAAAAATAATAAATTTGCATGGCTGAGGGTGAAATAATGTGTTACCAGGACCCCTCAGTTTTGGGGGTTGTGAGTAGATCCCATCTTCATGTTCCTCCAGCCCAGCCCAAGCCTGGCTCAGGGCCTCCTCCCCCATTTGCCAGGAACCACCATCCCCAGGGATTCTATGTGCCCTGCCTGACCAGTGTTCTCCATCAGAGTTTACCAATCTTTTGTTCATTCCCTCAGAGCACAGCTAAGCAAGAGTACACTAATTTGAAAATTAACTCAAGCAAATAGAGGAACAATATCCCCAACACATTGCATTTTAACATAGGGTTTCCTGGACACACTGTTTCAACCCAAGAGTTGGGCTAATAGTAGGAGTTCCATCTGCTAAAATACGGCTGTCAGCTTCAGAGGGAAATTCATGAACGTCTTCGTAGTTTGTTTTTACGTTTCACTTGGCACTGTTTCTAAAATTTCCTCTGAAGCCAAAAAATAAGTTATTTCCCAGCACACTGGGCACTTTTCATTTATCATTGGATTGATTTTTGTAACTTGCAGTAGGAGCTGAAATCGACCAGGGGGTTCTTATCCAACAGACAGCAGCAAAACTCTTTGTGTATCTGCGTTCCTTTCAACAAGCGTGACTTCCTCAATGGCATCATTCGTGAGCGTAACACAGAGCTCAGCAATAACGTTTCTTCACTAACCCTACCAGGTATCCAACATAGGATGTTACTTCCTTTCACTGTTTTCCGACTCCTGGCAGATATTAATCATTGGGATTTGGGAACAAGGAAATAGAATTTCTGAGAATGCTTGGGAATTCCCAAATTCATATGATTTTCATAACACTTCACTTACAAGTTTTTGAAAAATAATAAATGACTATAATAACAAGCAAATAGTCGTTTTTTTCTGTAACAGGATTATATGAAAAGTTTTAGTAGTCTTCTGTTTTAAAGAGATATGATAACAAATGATGATTTATTATTATTAGGAGCCAACATATTGTAACAAGATTATAAAATCCAATAGCATTAATAGAGAAAACATTAAAAAGAAATGAATGTTATCACAAAATAAATGCTAAAGAAAAGTCCTTTACAGATTGAAAGGTAACACCACAAATACTTAATGCTTTAATCGTTGTTTACATGACATTGTTATACAAGGCATCAATCATCCCCTCCAATACCATTTAAATAACATAACATTCTGATCTCCTGGCAAGATGAATAGCACTAGAAAGAAGCAACTGTCAAAATTGCCGATTTAAGGGTATATTTTGTTTCTAAAACTTGGCATTTCTTAGAAAACCTCTCATAGGATTTGTAAAACATATACTATGCCTAGGAACACATTAATATTTATTTGCAGAAATGGTTCACTGTTAGCAGTGGACAAGGCCATGAACACACACTTGTAACACAGCAACAGATACAAGAAAGTCTGACTGAGGCTCCTTTACTGCTCCTGTCCTGTTCACCTTAACTTTCATCTCCACATGTCAGTGCTTCCTCATCTTGCTTGACTTGAAGTCAGTGCATTTCTTCAAGCCAGTAAGTTCTCTATACTGACTATTAAGCTGTAATTTTCACAGGAAAATTAGAATGTTCCTTCCCATTTTCCTAATTTCTCAACTGATTTTTCTCAGAATTCAGAATCCATAAATATTGAAATGCCAGGAGAGAATTTCCAAATGGAAATGCTGTTCCCTTCGTCCATTTTCAGAAGAAACCGTAGGATAGTGTTATCCTTCTCTTCTCCAATTTTTTTTTCCTGCAAACTTATGGTTATCACCTCTTTAAGTGAGTAGCTCACAATTTTGCCTCCCCTGCAAATGGTCCCAAAACAGTGAAGTGGGTCCTCTTTAGCTGTGTCTTTAGTACATAATCCTGCATTTCTGACCATATGCAGGGAGTGTGACCCAGGGAAGGATCCCTGACTCAATGGGATTTCTCTTGCTGTCTGTAGAATTTGAACACCGGAACCCAGACGTACAGAGGCTGGGAGCCATCGTGGTGTGCTATATTGATGACGGCAGCAGTGGGTGGTGTGGGGGCAGTTAATTGACAGCTACCTGTTGCTGACATCCCAGGAACTGCCTGAACCTCCTCTTTCCCAGTCATAAGATATCTAAGATTCTGCAGTATTCTTCATTAAATCCTAGCATGGTTTAAGCTAGCCAGAATTAGGTTCTGTTGCTTTCAATCAACAGAACCTTAGCTAATACATTGTTATTTCCTGGTCTTTGTTCCTTTAATTTTCCAGGAAAAGAAGGGAAAATGGCTTACTGGTTTTAAAAAGAGACAAGGGACAACATACCATTTATGCAAAATTTAGAAGCACTCAAAGGAAACTCTGGAAAGTTCCTGAGACATATATATGTAGGATCAGCATAAAACTTGAACAGTGTATCTAGATCATGGTTGCCATGGTTGCCTTGAGACAATGAACATCTGTATCAAGATCATATTTTCTTGGTGGGACAGAGAGAAGCACAAGGCGGGACTCACATTTACAGTAATACTTGTTTTCCAGGAACCATACAACCCAGTTTGTCCAGAGCTGTTCATCTTAAGTTTGTTATCCCACCATAATTATAAATAGAACCTCCTTTTTCTCTCAAGAATATCCCACTTTGGATGATAATTTCTGTGACTACCCATTAAGAATATTTAATAACTATAGAAAACTGCTTCTCTATATTTTTTGTATGTTTGAAACATTTTATAACAGAAATATCTTTAAAGTTATCACCTACACAGAATATAGCTGCCAAATGCTCCTACTCTGCTATTCTAACCATGAATCCCTCTGGGGCCCCTTCCTCCTACGGCGCTTGTAAGGATGAAATGAAATAAGCTCTATGAAGTGCCCAACAGTGACCAACACTGAATAAAATACAGCCACCATAGGAGGCCTTCCCTTATGTTCACCAAACTCCTGATAAGTTATTCGGTGATGTTTTAATCTTAATATTTTATGTAGATTATACATTCATCTGATTCAAAATGCAAAAGGTACAAAAGCGTATACAGTTAAAAGTTTCCCAACCCACTACCATTTATCTCCCTGGAGGCAACTGTTTCCAGATTTTTGAATATCCTTAAAGAATATCATATGTATGGAAAAGAAAGATTATATATTTATACGCATCTGTGTATGCATTTTCCTATGAGAGGCTCACAAAGTCTCCTTGAAGAGATATCATTATTACAAATACCCCTCAATTTACAATGGGGTTATATTCCAATAAACTTAGGAAAATATTGTAAGCTGAAAATGCATTTAATACCCTTAACCTACTAAACATCATAGCTTAGCTCGGCCTACCTTAAACACTCACATTAACCTACAGTTAGGCAAAATCATCTAACAGAAAGCCCATTTTATAATAAAGTGGGCTTTGAATATCTCATGGAATATAATGAATACTGTACTGAAAGTGGAAAACAGAATGGTTGTATGAGTACTCAAAGTACAGCTTCTGCTGAATGTGTATTGCTTTCAAACTATCTTAAAGTTGAAAAATCATAAGTCAAAATATTCTAAGTCAGGGATTGTTTGTACTTCTAATTTACATGATGAAATTGAGCCTTGAAAAGATTAAGTGACTCGCCCAAGGTCACACTGGCAGTTAAATAGTGAAACTTGGATCCAAATTGTTCAGTCACTACATGTATTGTCTTGAAATTTGAAAAAGAGGAAGAGGAATTAAACTACTAAATTGAAGGACTATTTTAGGCATAGAAGAAGCAGATGCCTTCATGTCCAAGTGATTGTGAAAAGCCCACTTGCCCCAAAATATGTCTCCTGGTCATATGAAATTCCACCATTTCAGATTTTTACCTGGGGATTTAGAGTAATCTGCTGTTTTCCTAGAGCTCCCCTAAAATAGAAATAGAAAATTTTGGAAGGCTAAATATATGCTAACATTGGAAAACTCATTTTCTCCCCTTCGTAAGGCAAGGTACTGAAGGAGGGGGCCCTACGGGCTGTGCAGGGACATCCTGGAGGCATGGGGAGAAGAAACTGAAAGGCAAGTTTGTATGGAACAAAGAATACCGATCTCAGGATTCTCCCTTGAACCTGCCCTAACTTTGTTCAAATAGACTCAGCCACTGACCTGCTGTCAAAAGACCACAGCCAATCTGACTTGTTTTCAATATAATGATGAATATTGATTTGGTCCCTTCATCCAACATTCTCAGCTGGATCTTTTTTGACCAAGGATATACATTACTAGGTGAGTACAGGCAGTTAATTCTTCCACACGGGACTTCGGAGTTTCTGAGTTAACCAGAATCACCCACCTTAACATCTGCCAGTTTATACCCCAAGTCCTGACCAGTGCCCCCTACCTGCTATGCCTCATGTTTTCAATAGAGCATAAAATCAGAAATGAAAGATGAAACATCATAGCCAATATCACAGAAATACAAAGGATCCTAAGAAACTGCTAGGTATAATTACACACTAACTAATTGGATCATCTAGAAGAAATGGATAAATTCCCAGACACATAAAACCTACCAAGATTGACTCATGAAGAAATTTAAAAATCTGAACAGACTAATAGCAAGCAAGGAGGTTGAATCCGTAAGAAAATGTCTCCTATCAATGAAAAACCCAAAACCAGATGGCTTCCCAGATTAATTCTACCAAATATTTTAAGAAGAACTAATACCAGTCCTTCTCAAACTCTTCCAAAAAGCTGAAGTGGAGGGAATACTTCCAAACTCATCTTACAGGGCCAGCATTACCCTGATTCCAAAGCCAGACAAGAACACTACAAGAAAGGAAAATGACAGGCCAATATCCTTGATCTACATAGATGCAAAAATCCTCAACAAAATCCTAGCAAACCAAATTCAATAGCACATTGAAAGAATCATTCACCATGATCATGTCATGGTTCAACATAAGCAAATCAATACATATAATATACCATATTAGAAAAATAAAGGATAGAAACTATATGGCCATCACAATAGATATAGAAAAAGTTTTTGACAAAATTCGAAACCCTTTCATGGTGAAAAAAAAAACACCCAACAGATCACGTATTGAGGGACTGTATCCCAACAAAATAAAGGCCATATATGACAAACCCATAGCTAACACCATGATCAATGGTGAAAAGTTGAAACTTTTCCTCTACCATCAGGAACAAGACAAGGATGCCCACAGACACCACTTCTCAGGGTAATTAGGCAAAAGAAAGAAATAAAAGGCAGCCTAATAGGAAAGGAAGAAGTGAAACTGTCTCTACTGACGGCATGATCTTGTTATATATAGAAAACCCTACAAACTTCACTAAAAAAAGGTTAGAACTCAACACAAAGAAGGGAACAGTAGACACTGGGGGACTCCAAAGGTGGGAGGGAAGGATGGTGGGAGCAAGGGTTGAAAAACTACCTATCGATTACTATGCTCACTGCTTGGGTGGTGGGATCATTAGAAGCCCAAACCTCAGCACCATGCAATATACCTGTTTAAGAAACCTGTACATCTACCCTCCTGACTCTAAAATGAAACATACAATATTTAAAAAACAAAAACAAATAAATAAAATTTGAAAACTGTTAGAACTGAACTGATAGGTGAAATCAGTAAAGTTGTAGGATACAAAATCAACAGATAGAGCCTTGAACACAGCAACATTCAGCTGTCTGACACGAAAGTCTCAGGGGCAAGAAAACCTCTATATGAACTCAGAAACAATGAGCTAAGTTGTGTTTATGTCTGAAAGGATGTTAAGAACTTCATTCATGTTACATCAGAGCCAACAGAAAGAACCAACAGGAAACCTGTACCCAACAAACAGAAATGACAAGATGAAGGGAAAGCAGAGGTAAGGGCTTACCTTAGAAAGGGCAAGTGATTAGCTCAATATGCAATACAATGTTTGCTCCTGAGCCAAAAATTTGTACAATAATTTGGACATTACTTGCACAACCAGAAAAATCAGCCACTCATTAGGAAAATGTGTTTCTGTAGAAGTCTTAGGACTCAGCTATCTATAATAACATGAAAAGACAATATTTTCATCCAAAATGAGTATTTTTGTTTGTCTTGGCTTGTTATTCTAACGTCAACAGCCTCTAAATAAACTGTTGAAGTACATGATATAACCACCTCTTTCTCCATCTTTCCCATTGCTCCCATCAATTTCACCATTAGCAAAGCTTTTTGCTGAAATCTGGCTTTTCAAAGGGAGAGTATCCAGAAACAGAAGATGCTGATCTGGGAGGCTCTTCCTAATAGAACTGCTGCTTCAGTTTAACTTGAAAAAGCCCACACCCAGTTCCTAATGACAAACATCTGAACACCGGGTCTTCCCCTGAGCAAGACAATGCTATGCCTCCTGCTCGCTCTGTTCTATAAGCAACCCACAGATTGCTCCCTGTGAAGAGGAGCCTGCAAGGGGAGCAGCATTCCACCAGACCCTGATTTAGCAAGATATTTCCATATCATTCCCCCAACCAGCTGGAAGTCCTCCACTGCTCTTGTGTAAAAATCTAACTCATCTCACTGAATTTCCTGATTTAAAAGTCTAATTCATTTCACCAAAAGTGTGACAGAAGGAAACCAAGTACACCATCTCTCTCTTACCAAACCAAAGCTATTGCATGTGCATTCTGGGGGGAAAACATGGTCCAAATATGTTATGGAGGGGGTGCCAGCCCAGTGTCATCCTCTTACTATTGCCATAGGATCTTGGCTGATGGCATCAGAGGAAAAACAAGTTTATCGATTACTTTCAACCATTAAGCTCACTCCTCCATGAAAAATATGTCACAAGTCCAATGTCTCTTATTAAAATAAGCACTGCAAAATATAAAGGAGTCACAGTTTTAAAATGGGACACACGTTCTCTAAGCGGTGAACCACGTTAGAGGTGCACTGTTTACAATGTATAAAGTCCCCTGGAGCCAGGGTTAGGAAGCGCATCTGTTCTTTGATGTTCTGGGATGAAGGAGAAAGGAAAATGTGCTGCCAGAAGTGAGTGGGAAGGAGCCCATGAGATAAAGGAAGTAAATCCATTTGCTGATTGCAATAATAATGGTAATACACGAAGCTATACATACATACATACATACATACATACATACATACATACATACATGCAAACTTTCACATTTTTTAAAAAAAAGAACTTAAGGCTTCCACTCATGTAATCAGCCCTTATGAACTCTCCTGATTAGCTGCAAGGAAAATCTTCCTTTCTCCTCTTTCTTGCACCATCCTGGGCTCCCTTTTGACTTTTTTTTTTTTTTTAACTTATAAACGAACAGCTCATATTCTGAAGTTTGTAGTCCCCTCCCGCCCCCTCTCTCTCTATACGGCTCATTTACATTGGCAGCTGTCGTGCTGCTGGGCATCCTCAAACCCACAAGTTTCCCTTTAATGTTTGAGGAGACAAACATGATCATGCACTAGGCATCACTGTGCCACTCAAAATGCTTTTTTGTTTTTTTTATTGCATCTGAGAGAAATCTCAAGGTTGCAAACCTGGAGTCAGAATTGTCTCCATGTGTCTCAGTGGGAAGAGTATCGTGTGAAGGAACAAGTTGATTCTACTAATCAAAAGGAATTTTTTTTGATATCAGGTCATCCTCCGAATGAATTTATATTACCGAGTGGAGGGTCACATGAAGAAAATGGTCAAACAGCACCACCTAGAGCAAGAGCTGAGAAGTGCAGCGGAGCCGGGCTGTGTCAGGAAAGAAAAGCAAGCTGGGGCCTGGCTCAGCGCTCTCCCCTCTGCTCCTGTCTGCATGGAAAGATTAGGATGACAGTGGCAGGAAGCCTGTGCACCTAGTATGCATCACTTGAAGGGAACACACAGATTCCAGTAAACAGTTGGAAGGAAATGTTAATACCAGGCTCTGCTAAACAATATCAAATGAGTCCTAGATGAGGCAAGCGACTTTCATCAAAGTTTCCTGATACCTGAAAAGACAGCCCAGGGGATCCTGCGCTACATGTGGTGTATGTAAATTAAGCGGGTTTTTTTCCCCTTTGTAATCAAGGCTCATACACAAACAAAATCACACTTTAGAAATGGCCTATTTCAACTTGTAACTAGCTTGCTTTCAGGGGCTCCAGGTCAAAATGAAATAGAGCACAAAGACGCTTTCTCCTTAGGGATCATACACAAATTCACTCTGTCCGTTTCTTTCCCACATGGAGCAACAAAGCCGTCAGACCTCTCCATCCACCCATCGGGTCCTTCCTGATTAAAGTGAGATAAATCACAGCCCTCTCTCTCCAGATGGCAGGCGACAAGAGGGGGATGCTTGCCTCAAGAAGTCCTCCCCATCCCTCTGCATTCATGCAAGCCCGAGCGGAGAGATGCAAGAAATTACGGATGCATTTTAATTCCCCAGACCCTGCAATTAAAAATGGAAATTTTTTGGCCACGCCTGTTGGCTCACGCCTGTAATCCCAGCACTTTCAGAGGCCGAGGTCGGCAGATCACCTGGGGTCAGGAGTTCGAGACCAGCCTGGCCAACATGGTGAAACCCTGTCTCTACTAAAAATACAAAAATTAGCTAGGAATGGTGGTGGGCGCCTGTAGTCCCAGCTACTCGGGAGGATGAGGCAGGAGAATCACTTGAACCCGGGAGGCAAAGTTTGCAGTGAGCCAAGATCGCACCACTGCACTCCACTCTGGGTGACAAAGCAAGACTTCATCTCAAAAAATGTTTTTAAAAAATGGAAGTGTTGTTCTTTCATTTGTAAATGTGTTTTGGTAAAAGAGGGGCAGTTTAAGCAACCCTTTCTATTGTCTACATTGTTAAAATTCATCCGACATGGACTCTTGACTCTGTTTTGCCTGGGCAGACCCAATTCAAGCATTTACAACAGCTATAACCTCCTCAAATCAAAAAGAGGAATCAGCATTATTGCTAAGTTCAAATAAGGTCTTGTTTTATTTCATTTTTATTTTTGAATGCAGCCATTTCTCCATGTGCTGTCATCAGGTAAGATTGTCAGTCCTGATTAGATAAAGGTATTATTACAAAATGCAATTCTTAAAAATTCAGTGTCTAACTACACTTTTAATAAGCCTTTCCCCCTCCCCTATGTATTCTCCCTTAGACACCCCTTCTCAAATTTAAAATCACAGAAACTAAAATATGATGCCTAAAGAGAGCCTAGCGACTGCCCAGTCCTCTAATTTGATGAGTGGGAGTACTGAAGCCCAGAGGAGGTCAAGTAATTTGTTCCCAATGTCTTAGATAAGAAGAAAATGACCAGCTGGGAAATCCCACTCATGTCAAGGCAGAGGCACAGGGCCACAGACTGTGGTTGAATTGTGCCACACTCCTACATCCTTCTTTAGGAATCACAGAACATTCCTGTGTTGAGTCGGAGTCACTGACTTCCTTTTCAGGCTGATTGAGTTCTGTCCTTACAGGCTGCGGCAAGAAGTTTTGGTATTATGCTACACCAAGACCATTTATCTAGTTCAAGAAATGCACAGTCCTTAGAGCCCAGCAACTTTCCCCATGTCCAGTAAATGTAGCTTCTCCATTAGAAGCTGTCAGAATGGAGCCATCTGGCTCATCTTGATTTTGATTTGTGCAAGAATGAATGGTTGTGCTAAGACAGCTTTCCTAGCTGATAGAGAGCGAAACTTTTTTCTCATAATCTATAAAAAAATTAAATTAGAACTTTTTTCTCATAATCTGTGAAAAAATATTAAATTAAATCTGGCTCGTCTTGATTTTGATTTGTGCAAGAATGAATGGTTGTGCTAAGACAGCTTTCCTAGCTGATAGTGAGCAAAACTTTTTTCTCATAATCTATAAAAAATATTAAATTAGAAGCATAGAGTTTATTTCGTGACTTTTATCTTCCTGCAATTTTCTTGTGGGCATAAATGATTTGTTTTTATCCTGCCTGCCCCCCAATCCCTTTTCCAAGAGACTAAAAGAGTATCTAGTGCAAAGTGGAGACTCAAATATTTTTTAATAAACAGTGATCCCAGCCACCCAGTGCATGTTGCCAAATGCCAACCCCATAAATAATCAAACACATCATCTCATTCAGCCAATCAAAATCAAGTGCTACCTATTTTTTTTAAGTTTTCATAGCCCTTGGGCATCTGCTTTCTCAGCATTTCCCAAACTTGAGTCATTCTCATCCTGCTTTCCTAATTTTGATCTGTCAATTACCTCTACTATTATTTATTTCATATATTTTTAAATAGACCCACTTTTGAAACTTAAATACACGCCTTTTAAAAGGAAGCTTTCTTACTACTATACATCAAAAGCCATTATTACTTGTTCTAAGTACTCATAACAAGATGGTCACAACTATTAAAATTTACTAATGTGCATCCACATACTCTCTAAATTCATGGAGCATCTGCACACACTTTAAGAAACAATTCTGCATTACTCACTCAATTTTCTTGACATCCTTCTGAGGCAGGACAAACCTTGGGCCCAAAGAATTGAGGTAGGAGTCCAAGCAAGTTGCCAGCCACATAAAGGCAAACCTTGGCTCGGAAGTCAGGACTACCAGCCCCTAGGTTATGGTTCATGCTCTTTCCTCTGCTCTCCAGAACCTCCTATCTCCAAGTGTAGTTAGCAGCCCAGATGCAGCAGCATCCTCTAGAGACTTGTTAAAAATGCAGAAGCTCAGGCTCCACCCCAGGCCTATGCAGACTGAATCTGCATTTTAACAAGGTGCAGGTAATTCACGTGCACATTAAGTTTGAAAAGGCCTGGTCTAGATCAGCGGTTCTCTAACTTAGCAGCACATTAGAACCATCTGTAGAGACTTTAAAAATACCAGTGCCTGGGCTTCACCTCCCAGAGAATCTGACTTAAGTGTCTGGGGTTTTCCCTGAGTCTAGGTATTTTTAAAAACTCCTCAGCTTATACAAATCTGGCAGGGCCGTGCACAGTGGCTCATGCCTATAATCCCAGCAGTTCGTGAGGCCAAAGTGGGCAGATTGCTTGAGTCCAGGAGTTTGAGATTAGCCTGGGCTAAAACCCCATCCCTACAAAAAAAAAAAAAATACAAAAAGTAGTTGGGCATGGTGGTGGCACATACCTGTAGTCCCGGCTACTCAGGAGGCTGAGTCCTCACTTCAACCCAGGAGGTCACAGTCTGGTCAACAGAGCAAGACCCTGTATCAAAACAAAGAAACAAGCAAACAAAAAATGCTAGCAGCTTACCAGCTAGGGAGGCCTGTAGAGCCAAGTTTTCCAAATGGGGCTACATTAGTTGTTCCAAAACTTTAGCTGCATCAAAACCACCTGGATGGCTTGTTCAGCTACAGAGGGTCTGGCCATGCCCCTAGAGTTTCCAGCTGAGGGTCTGGAATGAGGCCCGATGATTTGCATTTCTAACAATCTCCAGGTGATGCTGATGTTGTGGGTCCAGGCACCACATTTTGAGAATCTATGCTAAATGAATCGGAGAAGACCAAAGCTCAAACTTATTCCAAGAACTTTTCAAGGCCCACCTGCAAGTTGTAGTGGAAGTAAGCATCTAAGGGTGCAAAAAAGTTTCACTGTAGACTAAGGCCTTTTACCTGAGCTCTCAAATGTTCACATTTCTCTTATCAACCTAAATAACAAACAGAGAGAGGCTCTCCACAAGAAAAAGATATTCGTTTGGAAACAGAGCCTTGCAATAGAAACAGGCAAGCCAGAGTAAACTATATGCATATTCACGGAGGTAAAGGAAGACAAAAGAAAAAATGAGGAAGATTATATGATCATTTGGAAATGATTATCCTTGGCTACAAAGATCAATAACAAAGGTGATGCCAGGCCCAGGTTGGACAGGCAGTTGTTGGGCAAATATCCTTCAGAAGCATTGTTGTGTGCAAAGTTGCAATGGGCTTTGTGCAAGATTGTGTTTTTTGCAGTCTTCTGTGATAAGTTTTTGTTATCAGGCATACAAGCCCAAGAATCCTTTTTTGCATGGCCTTCCCTGGCTCTATTTGTCAGGGTTTTGGTTAGGGGAGGGGTATTTTTAACACACTCAATGTAAAAAATGCCATAAGGTAGGTACCCCAATTGCTTGTTTCATCTTCATAAAATAACTTTTCCACCCGAACAAAGTCTACACATAAATTGTAAAAATACCCTGGCATGCAGTCCCTGGAAAAGTCTGGAGTCATTCTCGGGGTTCCCACCCAGGTGGGCAAGCGTAGCCACCACAGATAAACACAAAGTAGGGGTCCCCGCTGGGGTTCAGCGGCAGGCAGTGGCCCTGGTTCTGATATTTGGCTGAAAACACAGCTCCTCTTTGTCACCCTCAGGACATTTCAGCTATTTCCTAGATAATAATCTCACTTCACCCTGCACAAAACAGGCACATGATCATGTCACTGTGACCTGGTTTGAGTCCAAGGAGAATTTTGTTTTTAAAATAATTTAGGTTAGTAGTTAAAATATGAACTTTGGGCCAGGAGTGGTGGCCCATGCCTATAATCCCAGCACTTCATGAGGCCAAAGTGGGCAGATTGCTTGAGTCCAGGAGTTTGAGACTAGCCTGGGCTAAAACCCCATCGCTACAAAAAAAAAATTCAAAAAGTAGTTGGGCATGGTGGTGGCACATACCTGTAGTCCCGGCTACTCAGGAGGCTGAGTCCTCGCTTCAACCCAGGAGGTCACGGTCTGGTCAACAGAGCAAGACCCTGTATCAAAACAAAGAAACAAACAAACAAAAAATGCTAGCAGCTTACCAGCTAGGGAGGCCTGTAGAGGCAAGTTTTCCAAATGGGGCTACATTAGTTGTTCCAAAACTTTAGCTGCATCAAAACCACCTGGATGGCTTGTTCAGCTACAGAGGGTCTGGCCATGCCCCTAGAGTTTCCAGCTGAGGGTCTGGAATGAGGCCCGATGATTTGCATTTCTAACAATCTCCAGGTGATGCTGATGCTGTGGGTCCAGGGACCACATTTTGAGAATCTATGCTAAATGAATCGGAGAAGACCAAAGCTCAAACTTATTCCAAGAACTTTTCAAGGCCCACCTGCAAGTTGTAGTGGAAGTAAGCATCTAAGGGTGCAAAAAAGTTTCACTGTAGACTAAGGCCTTTTACCTGAGCTCTCAAATGTTCACATTTCTCTTATCAACCTAAATAACAAACAGAGAGAGGCTCTCCACAAGAAAAAGATATTCGTTTGGAAACAGAGCCTTGCAATAGAAACAGGCAAGCCAGAGTAAACTATATGCATATTCACGGAGGTAAAGGAAGACAAAAGAAAAAATGAGGAAGATTATATGATCATTTGGAAATGACTATCGTTGGCTACAAAGATCAATAAAAAAGGTGATGCCAGGCACAGGTTGGACAGGCAGTTGTTGGGCAAATATCCTTCAAAAGCATTGTTGTGTGCAAAGTTGCAATGGGCTTTGTGCAAGATTGTGTTTTTTGCAGTCTTCTGTGATAAGTTTTTGTTATCAGGCATACAATCCTAAGAATCCCTTATTGCATGGCCTTTCCTGGCTCTATAAGTCAGGGTTTTGGTTAGGGGAGGGGTATTTTTAACACTCTCAATGTAAAAAATGACATAAGGTAGGTACCCCAAAGACTTGTTTGGTCTTCATAAAATAATTTTTCATAAAATCTCTGTAAACGTGGAAATATCTACACCGCTATCTCTGTAAATGTGTAAACATTTACAACGCTATCTGAATAAACATGGAACTATTTACACCGCCGTCTCTATAAACATGGAAATATCTACACCGCTATGTCTATAAACATGGAAATATCTACACCGCTATCTCTATAAACATGGAAATGTCTACACCGCTATCTGTATAAACATGGAAATATCTACACCACTATCTGTAAAAACATGGAAATATCTTCACTGCCATCTGTATAAACATGGAAATATCTACACCGCCATCTGTATAAAGATGGAAATATCTACACCACAATCTGTATAAATATGGAAATAACTACACCGCTACCTCTATAGACATGTAAATATCTACACCGCTATCTGTATAAACATGGAAATATCTACACTGCCATCTGTATAAAGATGGAAATATCTACACCGCGAGCTTTATAAACACGGAAATATCTACACCGCTATCTGTATAAACATGGAAATACCAACACCGTTATCTGTATAAACATGGAAATATCTACACCGCTATCTCTATAAACATGAAAATACTTACACCACCATCTCTATAAGCATGGAAATATTTACACCGCTATCCCTATAAACATAGAAATATCTACACCGCCATCCCTATAAACATGGAAATATCTACACCGCCATCTGCATAAACATGGAAATATCTACACAGACATCTGTATAAACATGGATATATCTACACCGCTATCTGTATAAACATGGAAATAACTACACCGCAATTTGTATAAACAAGGAAATATATACACGGCCATCTGTTTAAACATGGAAATATATACACAGACATCTGTTTATACATGGAAATATCTGCACTGCCATCTGCAAAAACATGGAAATACCTATACAGTCATCTGTATAAACATTGAAATATCTACAATTCCATCTGTATACACATGGAAATATCTACACAGCCATCTGTATAAACATGTAAATATCTACACTGCTATCTCTATAAACATGGAAATATAGACACCGCCATCTTTATAAACATGAAAATATCTGCACTGCCATCTCCATAAACATGGAACTAACTACTCCGCCATCTGAATAAACATGGAAACATCTACACCGCCATCTGTGTGAATAAGGAAATATCTACAAAGACATCTGTATAAAGATATAAATTTCTGCACCGCGAGCTGTATAAATATGGAAATATCTACATCGCTATCTGTAAAATGTGGAAATACCAACACCGCTATCGGTATAAACATGGAAATATCTACAACGCCATCTATATAAACGTGGAAATATCTACACCCCTATCTGTATAAACATGGAAATATCCACACCGCTATCTGTATAAACATGGAAATATCTACACTGCCATCTGTATAAATATGGAAATATCTACAGCGCCATCTGTATAAACATGGAAATATCTACACTGCCATCTGTACACACATGGAAATATCTACACAGCCATCTGTATAAACATGGAAATATCTACACCGCTATCTGTATAAACATGGAAATATCTACACCGCAATCTGTATAAACATGGAAATATCTACACCGCTATCTGTATAAATATGAAATATCTAAACCGCTATCTCTATAAAAGTGGAAATATCTACACTGCTGTCTGTATAAACATGGAAATATCCTCACTGTTATCTCTATGAATATGGATATATCTACATCGCTATCTCTATAAACATGGAAATATCTACACCACCATCTCTATAAACATGGAAATATCAACACCACCATCTGTATGAACATGGAAATATCTACACCGCTATCTGTATAAACATGGAAATATCTACACCGCGATCTGTATAAACATGGAAATGTCTACACCGCGATCTGTATAAACATGGAAATATCTAGACCGCTATCTGTATAAAAATGGAAATATCTACACAGCCATCTCTATAAACACAGAAATATCTACACCGCCATCTGTATAAAAATGGAAATACCTACAAAGTCATCTGTATAAACATGGAAAAACCTACACAGTCATGTGTAGGAACATGGAAATATCTACACTGCCATCTGTATAAACATGGAAATATCTACACAGCCCTCTGTATGAATATGGAAATATCTGCATAGGCATCTGTATAAACATGGAAATATCTCCACCGCTATTTGTATAAACATGGAAATACCTACACCGCTGTCTCTATAAACATGGAAATATGTACACCGCTATGTGTATAAACATGGAAATATCTCCACTGCTGTCTGTATAAACGTGGAAATATCTACACCGTGATCTGTATAAACATGGAAATATCTACACCGCTATCTGTATAAACATGGAAATATCTACACATCTATCTCTATAAACATGGAAATACCTACACCGCCATCTGTATAAACATGGAAATACCTACATAGTCATCTGTATAAACATGGAAATATCTACACAGCCATCTGTATAAACATGGAAATATCTACACAGCCATCTGTATATACATGGATATATCTACACCACTATCTGTATAAACATGGAAATATCCACACCGCGGTCTGTATAAACATGGAAATAGCTACACCGCTATCTGTATAAACATGGTAATATCTACAGCACCATCTATATAAACATGGAAATATCTACACCGCCATCTGTATGAACATGAAAATATCTACAATTCCATCTGTAGAAAGATGGAAATATCTACACCGCAATCTGTATAAACATGGAAATATCTACACCGCGGTCTGTATAAACATGGAAATATCTACACCAAGATCTGTAAAAACAGGGAAATATCTACACCGCTATCTGTATAAACATGGAAATATCTACACCGCGGTCTGCATAAACATGGAAATATCCACACCGAGATCTGATAAACATGGAAATATGTACACCGCTATCTGTATAAACATGGAAATATATACACCGAGATCTGTATAAAGATGGAAATATCTACTCCGCTATCTGTATAACAATGAAATATCTCCACTGCTATCTCTGTATACATCGAAATATCTACACCGCCATCTGTATAAACATGGAAATACTTACAAAGTTATCTGTATAAACATGGAAATATCTACACCGGCATCTGTATGAAGATGGAAATACCTACATCGCAATCTGTATAAATATGGAAATTCCTACACCGCTACCTCTATAGACATGTAAATATCTACATTGCTATCTGTATAAACATGTAAATATCTACCCTGCCATCTGTATAAAGATTGAAAAAGCTACACCGCGAGCTGTATAAACATGGAAATATCTACAACGCAATCTGTATAAACATGGAAATATCTACAATGCTATCTCTGTAAACATGGAAATATCTACACAGCTATCTGTGTAAACTTGGAAATATCTACACCGCTATCTGTGTAAATTTGGCAATACTTACACCACAATCTGTGCAAATATGGAAATATCTACACCGCTATCTCTGTAAACATGGAAATATTTACTCCGATATCTGTATAAACATGGAAATTTCTACACCGTTATCTGTATATATATGGAAATATCTACACCGCTATCTCTATAAACATGGAAATATCTACACCGCCAGCTGTATAAACATGGAAATACCTATACAGTCACCTGTGTAAACATGGAAATATCTACACCACCATCTGTATAAACATGGAAATATCTACAATGCCATCTGTATACACATGGAAATACCTACACGGCAATCTGTGTATAGATGGAAACATCAACACCGCCATCTGTACAAACATGGAAATATCTACACTGCTATCTCTATAAACATAGAAATATCTACACAGCGGTCTGTATAAACATGGAAATATCTACACCGGTATCTGTATAAACATGGAAATATCTACAACACGATATGTATAAACATGAAAATATATACACCGCTATCTGTATAAACATGGAAATATCTACAACGCCATCTGTATTAACATGGAAATATCTACACAGTCATCTGTATAAACCTGGAAATATATACACTGTCATCTATATAAACATGGAAATATCTGCAGAGAACGATGTATAAACATGGAAATATCGGCACAGCCATCTGTATAAACATGGAAATATCTACACCGCTATCTGTATAAACATGGAAATATCTACACCGCTATGTGTATTAACGTGGAAATATCTCCATTGCTATCTACATAAACATGGACATATCTCCACCGCAATCTGTATAAACTTGAAAATATCTACACCGCTATCTCTATAAACATGGAAATATCTACACTGCCATCTATACAAACATGGAAATATCTACACAGTCATCTGTAGAAATATGGAAATATCTACACCGCTATCTCTATAAACATGGAAATAACTACACCGCTATCTCTATAAACATGGAAATATCTACACCGCTATCTCCATCAACATGGAAATATATACACCGCCATCTCTTTAAACATGGAGATATCTACAATGCCATCTACATAAACAAGAAAATATCTACATTGCCATCTATATAAACACGGAAATATCTTCACCGCCATCACTATAAACATGAAAATATCTACACTGTCATTTGTAGAAAGATGGAAATATCTACACAGCCATCTGTATAATCATGGAAATATCTACACCGCCATCTGTATAAACATGGAAATATATACACCGCTATCTGTATAAACATGGAAATATCTATACTGCCATCTGTATAAACATATAAATATCTACACCGCTATCTGTATAAACATGGAAATATCTACACCGCCATCTGTATAAAAATGGAAATATCTACACCACGATCTGTATAAACATGGAAATATCTACACCGCTATCTGCATAAACCTGGAAAGATCTACAGAGCTATCTGTGTAAATATGGAAATGTCTATAGCGCTGTCTCTCTAAACATGGAAATGTCTACACCGCTATCTGTATAAACATGGAAATATCTACATCGTTATCTCTATAAACATGAAAATATCTACACTGACATATGTATAAACATGGAACTAACTTCACAGTCATCTGTATAAACATGGAAATATCTACACCACCATCTGTATTAACATGGAAATATCTACACGGAAAGCTGTATAAACATGGAAATATCTAGACAGTCATCTCTATAAACATGGAAATATCTATACCGCTATCTGTATAAACATGGAAATACCCACACCGCTATCTGTATAAACATGGAAATAGCCACACGTCTATCTGTATAAACATGGAAATGTCTGCACCGCTATCTTTATAAACATGGATATATCTGCAACTCTATCTGTGTATACATAGAAATATCTACACGGCTATTTGTGTTAACATGGAAATATCTGCACCGCTATCTGTATAAAGATGGAAATATCTACACCACTATCTGTAAAACGTGGAAATATCTACACCGCTCTCTGTATAATCCTGGAAATATCTACACCGATATCTGTATAAACAAGGAAACACCTACACTGCCATCTGTATAAAAATGGAAATACCTACACCGCTATCTGTATAAATATGGAAATATCCACACCGCTATCTCTATAAACATGGAAATACCTACACCGATTTCTCTATATACATGGAAATATCTACACTGCAATCTCTATATACATGGAAATATCTACACCGCCATCTCTATAAACATGAAAATATCTACACTGCCATCTTCATAAACATGGATGTATCTACTCCGCCATCTGTATAAACATGGAAATATCTACACCACTATCTGTATAAACATGGAAATATCTTCACTGCCATCTGTATAAACATGGAAATATCTACACCGCCATCTGTATAAAGATGGAAATATCTACACCGCCATCTGTATAAATATGGAAATACCTACACCGCTACCTCTATAGACATGTAAATATCTACAGTGCTATCTGTATAAACATGGAAATATCTACACTGCCATCTGTATATTGAAATATCTACACCGCGAGCTGTATAAACAAGGAAATATCTACACCGCAATCTGTATAAACATGGAAATATCTTCACTGCCATCTGTATAAACATGGAAATATCTACACCGCCATCTGTATAAAGATGGAAATATCTACACCGCCATCTGTATAAATATGGAAATACCTACACCGCTACCTCTATAGACATGTAAATATCTACAGTGCTATCTGTATAAACATGGAAATATCTACACTGCCATCTGTATAAAGATTGAAATATCTACACCGCGAGCTGTATAAACAAGGAAATATCTACACCGCAATCTGTATAAACATGGAAATATCTACAATGCTATCTCTGTAAACATGGAAATATTTACACAGCTATCTGTGTAAAGTTGGAAATATCTACACCGCTATCTGTGTAAATTTGGCAATACTTACACTGCAATCTGTGCAAAGATGGAAATATCTACACCGCTATCTCTGTAAACATGGAAATATCTACACCGCTATCTGTATGAACATGGAAATATCTACACCGCTACCTGTATAAACGTGGTAATATGTACACCGCAATCTGTGCAAATATGGAAATATCTACACCTCTATCTCTGTAAATATGGAAATATCTACACCGCTATCTGTATAAACATGGAAATATGTACACAGCTATCTGTATAAACATGGAAATATATACACCACGATCTGTATAAACATGGATATATCTACGCAGCTATCTGTATAAACATGGAAACATCTTCACCGCTTTCTGTATAAACATGGAAATATCTACACCGCTATCTGTATAACTATGGAAATATCTACACCGCTATCTCTATAAACATGGAAATGTCTACAACACTGTCTGTATAAACATGGAAATATCTTCATGGCTATCTCTCTAAACATGGAAATATCTACAACGCCATATGTATAAACATGGAAATACCTACACAGTCATCTGTATAAACATGGAAATATCTACCCCATTATCTGTATAAACATGGAAATATCTACACTGCAATCTGTATAAACAAGGAAATAACTACACAGCCATCTCTATAAACATGGACATATCTACATCGCTATCTGTATAAACATGGAAATATCCACACCGCTATCTGCGTAACATGGAAATATTTACACCGCCATCTGAAAAAACATGGAAATATCTACACAGTCATCTGTATAAACATGGAAATATCTACACCCCCATCTGTAAAAACATGGAAATATCTACACCGCAGTCTCTACAAACATGGAAATACCTGCACTGCTATCTGTATAAACACGGAAATATCGACAATGCTATCTGTATAAACTTGGAAATATCTACACTGCCATCTCTATAAACATGAAAATATGTCCACCGCTATCTGTATAAACTTGAAAATATCTCCACCGCTATCTGTATAAACATTGAATTATCTACACCGCTATCTGTATAAACATGGAAATATCTACACCAGAATCTGTATTAACATGGATATATTTACAACGCTATCTGTATAAACATGTTAATATCTACACTGCTATCTGTATAAACATGGAAATATCTACTACGCTATCTGCATAAATATGGAAATATCTACACCGCTATCTCTATAAACATGGAAATGTCAACACCGCTATCTGTATAAACATGGAAATATCTACATGGCTATCCCGAAAAACATGGAAATATCTTCACCGCCTACTGTATAAACATGAAAATATCTACACTGCCATCTGTATAAGCACGGAAATAACTAAACCGCTATCTCTATAAACATTGAAATATCAACACTGCCTTCTGGATATACATGGAAATACCTACACAGTCATCTGTGTAAACATGGAAATATCTACACAGCCATCTCTATAAACATGGAAATACCTACACCGCTATTTTTATAAACATGAAAATAGCCACAACGCAATCTGTATTAACATGGAAATATCTACACTGCCATCTGTATGAACATGGAAATATCTACACTGCCATCTGCATACACATGGAAATATCTACACAGTCATCTGTATAAACATTGAAATATCTCCACCGCTATCTGTCTAAACATGGAAATATCTCCACCACTATCTGTGAAAACATGGAAATATCTACACCGCTATCTGTATAAACATGGAAATATCTACACTGCCACCTGTATACACATGGAAATATCTACACAGTCATCTGTATAAACATTGAAATAACTCCACCGCTATCTGTCTAAACATGGAAATATCTCCACCGCTATCTGTATAAACATGGAAATATCTACACCACTATCTGTATAAACATGGATATATCTACTCCACTATCTGTATAAACATGGAAATATTTACATCGCTATCTGTATAAACGTGGAAATATTTCCACCGCAATCTGTGTAAACATAGAAATATCTACACCACTATCTTTATAAACATGGAAATAACTACACCGCAATCTGTATAAACATGGATATATCTACAACGCTATCTGTATAAACATGGAAATATCTACACCCCCATCTGTAAAAACATGGAAATATCTACACCACTGTCTCTACAAACATGGAAATACCTGCACCGCTATCTGTATAAACACGGAAATATCGACACCGCTATCTGCATAAACTTGGAAATATCTACACTGTCATCTCTATAAACATGAAAATATGTCCACCACTATCTGTATAAACTTGAAACCATCTCCACTGCTATCTGTATAAACATGGAATTATCTACACCGTTATCTGTATAAACATGGATATACCTACACCGCTATCTGTATAAACATGGAAATAACTACACCGCTATCTGTATAAACATGGAAATATCTACACCGCTATCTGTATAAACGTGGAAATATCTGCGCCGCTATCTGTATAAATATGGAAACATCTTCAATGCTGTCTCTAGAAACATGGAAATGACTTCACTGTCATCTGTATAAACATGGAAATATCTACATGGCTATCTCTAAAAACATGGAAATATCTACACCGCCTTCTGCATAAACATGGAAATACCTACACTGCCATCTGTATAAACAGGGAAATAACTACACTGCTATCTCTATAAACATGGAAATATCTACACTGCCATCTGTATATACATGGAAATAACTACACAGTCATCTGTATAAACATGGAAATATCTACACCAATATCTGTATAAACGTGGAAATATCTACACTGCCATCTGTATAAGCATGGAAATATCTACACCGCCATCTGTATAAAAATGGAAATATCTACACCACGATCTGTATAAACATGGAAATATCTACACCGCTATCTGCATAAACCTGGAAAGATCTACAGAGCTATCTGTGTAAATATGGAAATGTCTATAGCGCTGTCTCTCTAAACATGGAAATGTCTACACCGCTATCTGTATAAACATGGAAATATCTACATCGTTATCTCTATAAACATGAAAATATCTACACTGACATATGTATAAACATGGAACTAACTTCACAGTCATCTGTATAAACATGGAAATATCTACACCACCATCTGTATTAACATGGAAATATCTACACGGAAAGCTGTATAAACATGGAAATATCTAGACAGTCATCTCTATAAACATGGAAATATCTATACCGCTATCTGTATAAACATGGAAATACCCACACCGCTATCTGTATAAACATGGAAATAGCCACACGTCTATCTGTATAAACATGGAAATGTCTGCACCGCTATCTTTATAAACATGGATATATCTGCAACTCTATCTGTGTATACATAGAAATATCTACACGGCTATTTGTGTTAACATGGAAATATCTGCACCGCTATCTGTATAAAGATGGAAATATCTACACCACTATCTGTAAAACGTGGAAATATCTACACCGCTCTCTGTATAATCCTGGAAATATCTACACCGATATCTGTATAAACAAGGAAACACCTACACTGCCATCTGTATAAAAATGGAAATACCTACACCGCTATCTGTATAAATATGGAAATATCCACACCGCTATCTCTATAAACATGGAAATACCTACACCGATTTCTCTATATACATGGAAATATCTACACTGCAATCTCTATATACATGGAAATATCTACACCGCCATCTCTATAAACATGAAAATATCTACACTGCCATCTTCATAAACATGGATGTATCTACTCCGCCATCTGTATAAACATGGAAATATCTACACCACTATCTGTATAAACATGGAAATATCTTCACTGCCATCTGTATAAACATGGAAATATCTACACCGCCATCTGTATAAAGATGGAAATATCTACACCGCCATCTGTATAAATATGGAAATACCTACACCGCTACCTCTATAGACATGTAAATATCTACAGTGCTATCTGTATAAACATGGAAATATCTACACTGCCATCTGTATATTGAAATATCTACACCGCGAGCTGTATAAACAAGGAAATATCTACACCGCAATCTGTATAAACATGGAAATATCTTCACTGCCATCTGTATAAACATGGAAATATCTACACCGCCATCTGTATAAAGATGGAAATATCTACACCGCCATCTGTATAAATATGGAAATACCTACACCGCTACCTCTATAGACATGTAAATATCTACAGTGCTATCTGTATAAACATGGAAATATCTACACTGCCATCTGTATAAAGATTGAAATATCTACACCGCGAGCTGTATAAACAAGGAAATATCTACACCGCAATCTGTATAAACATGGAAATATCTACAATGCTATCTCTGTAAACATGGAAATATTTACACAGCTATCTGTGTAAAGTTGGAAATATCTACACCGCTATCTGTGTAAATTTGGCAATACTTACACTGCAATCTGTGCAAAGATGGAAATATCTACACCGCTATCTCTGTAAACATGGAAATATCTACACCGCTATCTGTATGAACATGGAAATATCTACACCGCTACCTGTATAAACGTGGTAATATGTACACCGCAATCTGTGCAAATATGGAAATATCTACACCTCTATCTCTGTAAATATGGAAATATCTACACCGCTATCTGTATAAACATGGAAATATGTACACAGCTATCTGTATAAACATGGAAATATATACACCACGATCTGTATAAACATGGATATATCTACGCAGCTATCTGTATAAACATGGAAACATCTTCACCGCTTTCTGTATAAACATGGAAATATCTACACCGCTATCTGTATAACTATGGAAATATCTACACCGCTATCTCTATAAACATGGAAATGTCTACAACACTGTCTGTATAAACATGGAAATATCTTCATGGCTATCTCTCTAAACATGGAAATATCTACAACGCCATATGTATAAACATGGAAATACCTACACAGTCATCTGTATAAACATGGAAATATCTACCCCATTATCTGTATAAACATGGAAATATCTACACTGCAATCTGTATAAACAAGGAAATAACTACACAGCCATCTCTATAAACATGGACATATCTACATCGCTATCTGTATAAACATGGAAATATCCACACCGCTATCTGCGTAACATGGAAATATTTACACCGCCATCTGAAAAAACATGGAAATATCTACACAGTCATCTGTATAAACATGGAAATATCTACACCCCCATCTGTAAAAACATGGAAATATCTACACCGCAGTCTCTACAAACATGGAAATACCTGCACTGCTATCTGTATAAACACGGAAATATCGACAATGCTATCTGTATAAACTTGGAAATATCTACACTGCCATCTCTATAAACATGAAAATATGTCCACCGCTATCTGTATAAACTTGAAAATATCTCCACCGCTATCTGTATAAACATTGAATTATCTACACCGCTATCTGTATAAACATGGAAATATCTACACCAGAATCTGTATTAACATGGATATATTTACAACGCTATCTGTATAAACATGTTAATATCTACACTGCTATCTGTATAAACATGGAAATATCTACTACGCTATCTGCATAAATATGGAAATATCTACACCGCTATCTCTATAAACATGGAAATGTCAACACCGCTATCTGTATAAACATGGAAATATCTACATGGCTATCCCGAAAAACATGGAAATATCTTCACCGCCTACTGTATAAACATGAAAATATCTACACTGCCATCTGTATAAGCACGGAAATAACTAAACCGCTATCTCTATAAACATTGAAATATCAACACTGCCTTCTGGATATACATGGAAATACCTACACAGTCATCTGTGTAAACATGGAAATATCTACACAGCCATCTCTATAAACATGGAAATACCTACACCGCTATTTTTATAAACATGAAAATAGCCACAACGCAATCTGTATTAACATGGAAATATCTACACTGCCATCTGTATGAACATGGAAATATCTACACTGCCATCTGCATACACATGGAAATATCTACACAGTCATCTGTATAAACATTGAAATATCTCCACCGCTATCTGTCTAAACATGGAAATATCTCCACCACTATCTGTGAAAACATGGAAATATCTACACCGCTATCTGTATAAACATGGAAATATCTACACTGCCACCTGTATACACATGGAAATATCTACACAGTCATCTGTATAAACATTGAAATAACTCCACCGCTATCTGTCTAAACATGGAAATATCTCCACCGCTATCTGTATAAACATGGAAATATCTACACCACTATCTGTATAAACATGGATATATCTACTCCACTATCTGTATAAACATGGAAATATTTACATCGCTATCTGTATAAACATGGAAATATTTCCACCGCAATCTGTGTAAACATAGAAATATCTACACCACTATCTTTATAAACATGGAAATAACTACACCGCAATCTGTATAAACATGGATATATCTACAACGCTATCTGTATAAACATGGAAATATCTACACCCCCATCTGTAAAAACATGGAAATATCTACACCACTGTCTCTACAAACATGGAAATACCTGCACCGCTATCTGTATAAACACGGAAATATCGACACCGCTATCTGCATAAACTTGGAAATATCTACACTGTCATCTCTATAAACATGAAAATATGTCCACCACTATCTGTATAAACTTGAAACCATCTCCACTGCTATCTGTATAAACATGGAATTATCTACACCGTTATCTGTATAAACATGGATATACCTACACCGCTATCTGTATAAACATGGAAATAACTACACCGCTATCTGTATAAACATGGAAATATCTACACCGCTATCTGTATAAACGTGGAAATATCTGCGCCGCTATCTGTATAAATATGGAAACATCTTCAATGCTGTCTCTAGAAACATGGAAATGACTTCACTGTCATCTGTATAAACATGGAAATATCTACATGGCTATCTCTAAAAACATGGAAATATCTACACCGCCTTCTGCATAAACATGGAAATACCTACACTGCCATCTGTATAAACAGGGAAATAACTACACTGCTATCTCTATAAACATGGAAATATCTACACTGCCATCTGTATATACATGGAAATAACTACACAGTCATCTGTATAAACATGGAAATATCTACACCAATATCTGTATAAACGTGGAAATATCTACACTGCCATCTGTATAAGCATGGAAATATCTACACAGCCGTCTCTATAAACACGGAAATATCTTCAACGCTGTCTCTATAATCATGGAAATAGCCACACCGCTATCTGCATAAACATGGAAATATATGCACTGCCATCTGTATACATATGGAAATATCTACACAGTCATCTGTATAAAGATGGAAATATCTATACCGTTCTCTGTATAAACACGGAAATATCTACAATGATATCTGAATAAAGGTGGAAATATCTACACTGCAATCTGTGCAAATATGTAAATATCTACACATCTATCTCTGTAAATATGGAAATATCAACTCCGCTATCTATATAAACATGGAAATATCTACACCGCTGTCTGTATAAACATGGAAATATCTACACCACGATCTGTATAAACATTGATATATCTACACCGCTATCTGTATAAACATGGAAACATCTACACCGCGATCTGTATAAACATGGAAATATGTACACCGCTATCTGTAAAAATATGGAAATATCTACACCGCTATCTCTATAAACATGGAAATGCCTACACCACTATCTGTATAAACATGGAAATATCTACATGGCTATTTCTATAAATATGGAAATATGTATACCGCCTTCTGTATTAACATGGAAATACGTACACAGTCATCTGTATAAACATAGAAATATCCACAAAACTATCTGTATAAACACGGAAATATCTACACTGCCATCTGTATAAACATGGAAATATCTACAGAGCCATCTCTATAAACATGGAAATATCTACATCGCTATTTGTATAAACATGGAAATAGGTTAACCGCTCTCTGTATGAACATGGAAATATCTACACAGCCCTCTGTAAACATATGGAAATATCAACACAGTCATCTGAGGAAACATGGAAATATCTACACCGCCATCTGTACAAACATGGAAATATCTCCACCGCTATCTGTATAAACATGGAAGTATCTACACCGCTATCTGTATAAACATGGAAATATCTACACCGCTCTGTATAGACATGGAAATATCTACACCGCCATCTGTGTAAACATGGAAATATGTACACTGCTATCTGTATAAACATGGAAATATCTACACTGCTATCTGTGTAAACATGGAAATATTTACACTGCCATCTCTATAAACATGGAAATAGACACACCGTCAAGTTTTATAAACATGGAAATATCTACAGCACCATCTGAATAAACATGGAAATATCTACACGGCTATCTGTATAAATGTGGAAATATCTACACCGCTACCTCTATAAACATGGAAATATCTACACAGCTATCTGTATAAACATGGATATATCTACAGCGCTATCTGTATAAACATGGAAATATCCACACCGCTATCTGTGTAACATGGAAATATTTACTACGCCATCTGTAAAAAACATGGATATATCTACACATTCATCTGTATAAACATGGAAATATCTACACCCCCATCTGTATAAACATGGAAATATCTACACTGCCACCTGTATACACATGGAAATACCTACACCGCCATCTGTATAAAGATGGAAATATCTACACCACAGTCTGTATAAATATGGAAATACCTACACCGCTATCTCTACAGACATGGAAATATCTACACCGCTATCTGTATAAACATGGAAATAACTAAAGTGCCATCTGTATAAAGATGGAAATATCTTCACCGCAAGCTGTATAAACATGGAAATATCTACACCGCTATCTCTATCAACATGGAAATAACAACACCGCTATCTGTATAAACTTGGAAATATCTACACAGCTATCTCTATAAACATGAAAATAGATACACCACCATCTCTATAAATATGGAAATATTTACACCGCTATCTCTTTAAACATAGAAATAACTACACCGCCATCTCTATAAACATGGAAATATCTACACCGACATCTGTACAAACATGGAAATATCTACACAGACATCTACATGAACATGGAAATATCTACACTGCCATCAGTATAAACTTGGAAATATCTACACTGACATCTGTAGAAAGATGGAAATATCTACAAAGCGATCTGCATAAACATGGGAATTTCTACACCGCCACTTGTATAAACATGGAAATATCTACACCGCTATCTGTATCAACATGGAAATAACTACACCGCAATCTGTATAAACATGGAAATATCTACAATGCTATCTCTGTAAACATGGAAATATCTACACAGCTATCTGTGTAAACTTGGAAATATCTTCACCGCTATCTGTGTAAATTTGGCAATACCTACAGCGCAGTCTGTGCAAAGATGGAAATATCTACACCGCTATCTGTATAAACGTGGAAATATCTACACTGCCATCTGCATAAACATGGAAATATCTACAGCGCCATCTGTATAAACTTGGAAATATCTACACTGCTATCTGGATAAACATGGAAATATCTACCCCGCTATCTGTATAAACATGGAAATATCTACAATGCCATCTGTATAAACATGGAAATAGCCACACCGCTATCTGCATAAATATGGAAATATCTACACCGCCATCTGAATAAACATGGAAAGATCTACACGGCTATCTGTATAAATATGGAAATATCTACACCGCTACCTCTATAAACATGGAAATATCTACACAGCTATTTGTGTAAAAATGGAAATATCTACACAGCAATCTGTGCAAAGATTGAAATATCTACACTGATATCTCTGTAAACATGGAAATATCTACACTACTATCTGTATAAACTTGGAAATATATATACCGCTGTCTGTATAAACATGGAAATATCTCCACCGCTATCTGTATAAACATGAAAATATCTACACCGCTATCTGTATAAACATGGACATATGTACACCACAGTCTGTATAAACATGGAAATATCTACAACGCTATGTGTGTAAACATGGAAATATCTACACAGCTTTCTGTGTAAACTTGGAAATATCTACACAGATATCTGCGTAAATATGAAAATATCTACACGGCAATCTGTGCAAAGATGGAAATAACTACACCGCTATCTCTGTAAAAATGGAAATATCTACACCGCCATCTTCAGAAACATGGATGTATCTACACCGCCATCTGTATAAACATGGAAACATCTACACAACTATCTGTATAAACATGGAAATATATTCAATGCTATCTGTATAAACATGGTAATAACTACACAGCCATCAGTATAAAGATGGAAATATCTACACCACAATCTGTATAAATATGGAAATACCTACACCGCTACCTCAATAGACATGGAAATATCTACACCGCTATCTGTATAAACTTGGAAGTATCTACACTGCCATCTGTATAAAGTTGGAAATATCTACACTGCGAACTGTATAAACATGGAAATATCTACACCGCTATCTCTATAAACATGGAAACAGCAACACCGCTATCTGTATAAACATGGAAATATCTACACCGCTATCTCTATAAACATGGAAACAGCAACACCGCTATCTGTATAAACATGGAAATATCTACACCGCTATCTCTATAAACATGAAAATAGTTACACCACCATCTCTATAAACATGGAAATATTTACACTGCTATCTCTTTAAACATAGAAATAACTACACCGCCATCTCTATAAACATGGAAATATCTACACCACCATCTGCACAAACATGGAAATATCTACACAGACATCTGTATAAACATGGAAGTATCTACACTGCCATCTGTATAAACTTGGAAATATCTACACTGACGTCTGTAGAAAGATGGAAATATCTACAAAGAGATCTGTATAAACATGGGAATTTCTACACTGCTACCTGTATAAACATGGAAATATCTACACCGCTATCTGTGTAAATTTGGCAATACCTACAGCGCAATCTGTGCAAAGATGGAAATATCTACACCGCTATCTGTATAAACATGGAAATATCAACACTGCCATCTGTAAAAACATGGAAATACCTACAGCGCCGTCTGTATAAACATGGAAATATCTACACCACCATCTGTATACACATGGAAATATCTACCGAGCCATCTGTATACACATGGAAATATCTACCGAGCCATCTGTATAAACATGGAAATATCTACACTGCTATCTCTATAAACATGGAAATATCTACACCGCTATCTGTGTAAACTTGGAAATATCTACACAGCTATCTGTGTAAAAATGGAAATATCTACACAGCAATCTGTGCAAAGATGGAAATATCTACACCACAGTCTCTATAAACATGGAAATATCTACACCGCTATCTGTATAAACATGGAAATATCTACATCGCTATCTGTATAAACATGGAAATTTTTACACCGCTATCTGTATAAACATGGAAATATCTCCACCGCTATCTTTATAAACACGGAAATACCTACACCGGTATCTTTATCAACATGGAAATTCCTACACCGCTATCTCTATATACAATGAAATATCTACACCGCAATCTGTGTAAGCATGGAAATATCGACAACGCTATCTGTGTAAACATGGAAATATTTACAATGCTATCTGTGTAAACAGGGTAATATCTACACAGCTATCTGTAAAACGTGAAAATATCTACCCCGCTATCTGTATAAACGTGGAAATACCTTCACCACTATCTGTATAACCCTGAAAATATCTACACCGCTATCTGTATCATCATGTAAATAACTACACCGCTATCTGTATAAACGTGGAAATATCTACAGTGCTATCTCTGTACACATGGAAATATCGACACAGGTATCTGTGTAAACTTGGAAACATCTACACTGCTATCTGTGTAAAGTTTGCAATGTCTACACCGCAATCTGTGCAAAGTTGGAAATATCTTTACCGCTATATCTGTAAACATGGAAATATCTACACCGCTATATGTATAAACATGGAAATATCTACACCGCCATCTGTATACACATGAAAATATCTACACAGCCATTTGTATAAACATGGAAATATCTACACCGCTATCTCTATAAACATGTAAAAACTACACCGCTATCTGTATAAACATGGAAATATATTCATCGATATCTGTATAAACACGGAAATATCTCCACCGCTATCTGTATAAACATGGAAATATCTACACCGCTATCTGTATAAACATGGAGATATCTTCACCGCTATCTGTGTAAACATGGAAATTTCTACAACGCTATCTGTGTAACCATGGAAATATCTACGCAGCAATCTGTGTAAACTTGGACATATCTACACAGCTATCTGTTTAAAAATGGAAATATCTACACGGCAATCTGTGCAAAGATGGAAATATCTACACCGCTATCTCTGTAAACAAGGAAATATCTACACTGCTATCTGTATAAACATGGAAATATCTACACCGCTATCTGTATAAACAGGGAATTACCTACATCGCCATCTTTAGAAACATGGAAATATGTACACCGCCATCTGTATAAACATGGAAATACCTACAGCGCTGCCTGTATAAATGTGGAAATGACTACACCGCTATCTCTATAAACATGGAAATACCTACACCACTTGCACTATAAACATGGAAATATCTACACCGAAATCTCTGTAAACATGGAAATATCTACACCGCCATCTGTGTAAACATGAAAATATCTACACCGCCATCTTCAGAAACATGGCTGTATCTACACCGCCATCTGTTTAAACATGGAAATATATACACCACTATCTGTATAAAGATGGAAATACCTTCACTGCCATCTGTATAAAGATGGAAATATCTGCACTGCGAGCTATATAAACATGAAAATATCTACACCGCTATCTGTATAAACATGGAAATAACTACACCGCTATCTATATAAAGATGGAATTATCTACACCTCTATCTGAATAAACATGGAAATATCTGCACTGCTATCTCTATAAACCTGGAAATACCTACACCACCATCTCTATAAACATGGAAATATCTACACCACTCTCTGTATAAACATGGAAATATCTACACCACTACCTGTATAAACCTGGAAAAATCTACACTGCTATGTGTATAACAATGGAGATATCTACACCGCTATCTCTGTAAACATGGAAATGTCTACACCGCTATCTGTATAAACATGGAAATATCTACATCGCTATCATTATAATCATGAAAATATCTACACCGCAATCTGTATAAACATGGAAATACCTACACAGTCATCTGTATAAACATGGAAATATCTACAACACCATCTGTATAAACAAGCAAATATCTACACGGAAATCTGCATAAACATGGAAATATCTAGAGAGTCATCTCTATAAACATGGAAATACCTACATCGCTATCTGTATAAACATGGAAATACCGACACCGCTATCTGTATAGACATGGAAATATTTGCATCGCTATCTTTTTAAACATGGAAATATCTGCAAATCTATCTGTGAAAACATCGAAATATCTACACGGCTATCTGTGTAAACATGGAAATACCAGCACTGCTATGTGTATAAAGATGGAAATATCTACACCACTATCTGAAAAACTTGGAAATATCTACACCGCTCTCTGTATAAACGTGGAAATATCTACACCGATATCTGTATAAACAGGGAAATATCTACACCACAATCTGTACAAACAAGGATATATCTACACAGCTATCTGTATAAACATGGAAATATCTACACCACTATCTGTATAAACATGGAAATATATACAATGCTATCTCTGTAAACATGGAAATATCTACACAGCTATCTTTGTAAACTTGGAAAAATCTACACCGCTATCTGTGTAAACTTGGAAATATCTACACCGCTATCTGTGTAAAGTTGGCAATGTCTACACCGCAATCTGTGCAAAGATGGAAATATCTACTCCACTATCTCTGTAAACAAGGAAATATCTAATCCGCTATCTGTATAAACATGGAAATATCTACATTGCCGTCGGTCTAAATATGGAAATATCTACAGCGCCATCTGTATGAACATGGAAATATCTACAGCGCTATCTCTGTAAACATTGAAATATCTACACTGCCATCTTTAAAAATATGGAATTATCTACCCAGTCATCTGTATAGACATGGGTATATCTACAACACCATCTCTTTAAACATGGAAATATCTACAATGTGATCTGTATTCACATGGAAATATCTACACAGCCATGTGTGTAAACATGGAAATATCTACACCGCTATCTCCATAAACATGGAAATACCTACACCGCTCTCTCTATAAACATGGAAATATGCATACCGCCATCTGCATAAACATGGAAATACTTACAAAGTTATCTGTATAAACATGGAAATATCTACACCGCCATCTGTATAAACATGGAAATATCTACACAGCCATATCTATATACATGGAAATATCTACACCGCCATCCGCATATCCATGGAAATATCTATGCCGCCATCTGTATAAACTTGGAAATATCTACACGGCCATCTGTGTATAGATGGAAATATCAACACTGCCATCTGTACAAACATGGAAATATCTACATCGCTATCTCTATAAACATGGAAATATCTACACTGCCATCTGTAAAAACATGGAAATACCTATACAGTCATCTGTATATACATGGGAATATCTACACCACCATCTGTATATACATGGAAATATCTACAATGCCATCTGTATACACATGGAAATATCTACACCGCCATCTGTATAAACATGTAAATATCTACACTGCTATCTCTATAAACATGGAAATATCTACACTGCCATCTCCATAAACATGAAAATATCTACACTACCATCTCCATAAACATGGAACTATCTACTCCGCCATCTGTATAAACATGGAAAAACCTACACCACCATCTGTGTGAATAAGGAAATATCTACAATGCCATCTGTATAAAGATATAAATATCTGCACCGCGAGCTGTATAAACATGGAAATATCTACATCGATATCTGTATAAACGTGGAAATACCAACACCGCTATCGGTATAAACATGGAAATATCTACAACGCCATCTACATAAACATGGAAATATGTACACCGCAATGTCTATAAACATGCAAATATCTACACCGCTATATCTATAAACATGGAAATATCTACACCGCCATCTGCATATCCATGGAAATATCTTCAATGCCATCTGTATAAAGATGGAAATATCTACACGCAATCTGTGTACAGATGGAAATATGAACACCGCCATCTGTATAAACATGGAAATATCTACACCGCTATCTGTATAAACATAGAAATATCTTCACTGCAGTCTGTTTAAACATGGAAATATCTACACGGGTATATGTATAAACATGGAAATATCTACACCAAGATCTGTATAAACATGGAAATATTTACAACGCTATCTGTATAAACTTGGAAATATCTACACTGCTATTTCTATAAATATGGAAATATCTACACCGCCATATGTATAAACATGGAAATAACTACACAGTCATGTGTAGGAACAAGGAAATATCTACACCACCGTTTGTATAAAGATGGAAATATCTACAACGTTATCTGTATAAACATGGAAATATGTACACAGCCCTCTCTATAAATATGGAAATATCTGCATAGGCATCTGTTTAAACATGGAAATATCTGCACCGCTATCTGTATAAACATGGAAATACCTACACCGCTGTCTGTATAAACATGGAAATATCTACACCGCTATGTGAATAAACATGGAAATATCTCCACTGCTCTCTGTATAAACATGGAAATATCTCCAACGTTATATGTATAAACATGAAAATATCTACAGCGCCATCTCTATAAACATTGAAATATCTACATTGCCATCTGTAAAAACATGGAGATATCTACACAGTCATCTGAATAAACATGGAAATATCTACACCACCATCTGTATAAACATGGAAATACCTACAATACCATCTGTATACACATGGAAATATCTACACAGACATCTGTTTAAATATGGAAATATCTACACTGCCATCTGTAGAAAGATGGAAATATCTACACTGCTATCTCTATAAATATGGACATATCTACACCGCCATCTCTATAAACATGAAAATATCTACACTGCCATCTCCATAAAGATGGAAGTATCTACTCCGCCACGTGTATAAACACGGAAATATCTACACCACCATCTGTGTAAACATGGAAATATCTACACCGCTATCTGTATAAATATGGAAATATCTTCACTGCCATCTCTATAAATGTGAAAATGTCTAAACCGCTATCTCTATAAACATGGAAATATCTACAACGGCATCTGCATAAACATGGATATACCTACACCGCTATCTCTATAAACTTGGAAATATATACACAGCCATCTCTATAAACATGGGAAAATCTACACCGCCATCTACATAAACAAGGAAATACCTACACCGCCATCTATACAAACATGGAAATATCTACACCGCCATCTGTATAAACATGGAAATATCTACACTGAAAAGTGCAGAAAGATGGAAATATCTACACCGCGTTCTGCATAAACATGGAAATATCTACACCGCTATCTAGATAAACATGGAAATATCTACAACATTATCTGTATAAACATGGAAATATCTGCACCATGATATGTATAGACATGGAAATATGTACAGCGCTCTCTGTATAAAGATGGAAATAACTACACCGCTATCTGCATAAATATGGAAATATTTACACCGCTATCTCTATAAAAATGGGAATATCTACACCGCTATCTCGATAAACATGGAAATATCCACAAAGACATCTGTATAAACATGAAAATACCTACACAGTCATGTGTAGGAACATTTAAATATCTACACTGCCATCTGTATAAACATAGAAATATCTACAAAGCCCTCTGTATAAATATGGAAATATCTGCATAGGCATCTGTGTAAACATGGAAATATCTGCACCGCTATCTGTATAAACATGGAAATACCTAAAAAGCTGTCTCTATAAACATGGAAATATGTACACCGCTATGTGTATAAACATGGAAATATATCTACTGCTCTCTGTATAAACATGGAAATATCCCCACCGTTATCTGTATAAACATGGAAATATCTACAGTGCCATCACTATAAACATTGAAATATCTACACTGCCATCTGTAAAAACATGGAAATATCTACACAGTCATCTGAATAAACATGGAAATATCTACACCACCATCTGTATAAACATGCAAATACCTACAATACCATCTGTATAAACATGGAAATATCTACACAGACATTTGTATAAATATCGAAATATCTACACGGCCATCTGTATAAACATGGAAATATCTACACTGACATCTGTAGAAAGATGGAAATACCTACACCGCTATCTCTATAAATATGGAAATATCTACAACACCATCTCTATAAACATGAATATATCTACACTGCCATCTCCATAAAGATGGAAGTATCTACTCCGCCATGTGTATAAACATGGAAATACCTACACCACCATCTGTGTAAACATGGAAATATCTACACCGCTATCTGTATAAACATGGAAATATCTACACCGCCATCTGCATGTCCATGGAAATATCTACGCCGCCATCTGTATAAACATGGCAATATCTACACGGCCATCTGTGTATAGATGGAAATATCAACACCGCCATCTGTACATACATGGAAATATCTACACCGCTATCTCTATAAACATGGAAATATCTGCACTGCCATCTGTAAAAACATGGAAATATCTATACACTTATCTGTATAAACATGGAAATATCTACAATGCCATCTGTATACACATGGAAATATCTACACAGCCATCTGTATAAACATGTAAATATCTACACTGCTATCTCTATAAACATGGAAATATCTACACCGCGATCTACATAAACATGGAACTAACTACTCCGCCATCTGTATAAACATGGAAACATCTACACCGCCATCTGTGTGAACAAGGAAATATCTACAATGCCATCTGTATAAAGATATAAATATCTGCACCGCGACCTGTGTAAACATGGAAATATCAACATCGCTATCTGTATAAACGTGGAAATACCACCACCGCTATCGGTATAAACAGGGAAATATCTACAACACCATCTATATAAACATGGAAATATCTACACCGCTATGTCTATAAACATGGAAATACCTACACCGCTATCTCTATAAACTTGGAAATATCTACACCGCTATCTGTATAAACATGGAAATATCTACACCGCTATCTGTATAAACATGGAAATACCTACACCGTGATCTGTATGAACTTGGAAATATCTACACCGCGATCTGTATAAACATGGAAATATCTTCACCACGATCTGTATAAACAAGGAAATATCTACACCGCTATCTGTATAAGCATGGTAATATCTACACAACCATCTATATAAACATGGAAATATCTACAGCACCATCTATATACACATGGAAATATCTACAATGCCATCTGTAGAAAGATGGAAATATCTACACCGCAATCTGTGTAAACATGGAAATATCTACACCGATATCTGTAAAAACATGGAAATATCTACACCGCTATCTGTATAAACATGGAAATATATACACCGCAATCTGTATAAACATGGAAATATCTACACCGCGATCTGTATAAACATGGAAATATCTACACATCTATCTGTATAAACATGGAAATATCTACACAGCTATCTCTATAAACATGGAAATATCTACACAGCCATCTGTATAAACATGGAAATATCTACACAGCCATCTGTATATACATGGAAATATCTACACCGCTATCTGTATAAACATGGAAATAACTACACCGCTATTTGTATAAACAAGCAAATATCTACACCGTGATCTGTATAAACATGGAAATATCTACACCACTATCTCTATAAACATGGAAATATCCACACCGTGATCTGTAAAAACATGGAAATATTTACACCGTTATCTGTATAAACATGGAAATTTCTACACCGTTATCTGTATAAATATGGAAATATCTTCACCGCTATCTCTATAAACATGGAAATATCTACACCGCCATCTGTAAAAACATATAAATACCTACACCGCAATCTGTATAAACATGGAAATACCTATACAGTCATCTGTGTAAACATGGAAATATCTACACCGCCATCTGTATAAACATGGAAATATCTACACTGCCATCAGAAGAAAGATGGAAATATCTAAACCACTCTCACTATAAATATGGAAATATCTACCCCGCCATCTGTATATACATGGAAATACCTACACCACTATCTGTATAAACATGGAAATATCTACACCGTTATTTGTATAAACAAGGAAATATCTACACTGCCATCTGTTTAAACATGGAAATATATACACAGACATCTGTTTATACATGGAAATATCTACACTGCTATCTGTATAAACATGATAATAACTACACCGCTATCTCTATAAATGTGGAAATACTTGCACCGCCTTGCCTATAAACATGGTAATATCAACATCGCGATCTGTATAAACATGGAAATATCTACACCATGATCTGTAAAAACATGGAAATATCTACACCGTGATCTGTATAAACATGGAAATATCTACACCGCCATCTCTATAAACATGGAAATAACTAGACCCCTATCTGTATAAACATGGAAATATCCACACAGCTATCTCTATAAACATGGAAAAATCAACACCGCCATCTCTATGAACATGAAAATATCTACACCGCCATCTCTTTAAACATAGAAATATCTACATCGCGATCAGTATAAACATGGAAATATCTACACCGCTATCTGCATAAACATCGAAATATCTCCACTGCTATCTCTATAAACATCGAAATAACTTCAACGCCATCTGTATAAACATGGAAATACTGACAAAGTTCTCTGTATAAACATGGAAATATCTACACCGCCATCTGTATAAACATGGTAATATCTACACAGCCACGTGTATATACATGGAAGTATCTACACCGCCATCTATATAAACATGGAAATAACTACACCGCTATCTGTATAAACATGGAAATATCTACACCGCCATCTACTTATTCATAGAAATGTCTGTGCCGCCATCTGTTTAAACATGGAAATATCTACACGGTCATCTGTGTACAGATGGAAATATCAACACCGCCATCTGTACAAACATGGAAATATCTGCACCGCTATCTGTATAAACATGGAAATATCTACACCGTGGTCTGTATAAACATGGAAATATCTATACTGCTATCTGTATAAACATGGAAATATCTACACCGCTATCTCAATAAACATGGATATATCTACACTATGATCTGTATAAACATGGAAATATTTACACCGTTTTCAGTATAAACGTGGAAATATCTACACAGTTATCTGTATAAATATGGAAATATCTACACCGCTATCTCTATAAACATGGAAATATCTACACCGCCATCTGCATAAACATGGAAATATATACACTGCTATCTCTATAAACATGGAAATATGTACAATGCCATCTGTAAAAACCTGGAAATACCTATACAGTCGTCTGTATAAACATGGAGATATCTACACCACCATCTGTATAAACATGGAAATAACTACACCGCTATTTGTATAAACAAGGAAATATCTACACCGCAATGGGTTTAAACATGGAAATATATAAACATACATCTGTTTATACATGGAAATATCTACACCACTATCTGTATAAACATGGTAATATCTACACCACCATCTATATAAACATGGAAATATCTTCACCGCCATCTATATAAACATGGAAATATCTACAATGCCATCTGTAGAAAGATGGAAATATCTACACCACAATCTGTGTAAACATGGAAATATCTACACCGCGATCTGTATAAACATGGAAATATCTACACCGCTACCAGTATAAACATGGCAATATCTACTCAGCTATCTCTATAAACATGGAAATATCTACTCCACCATCTGTATAAACATGGAAATACCTACAAAGTCATCTGTTTAAACATGGAAATATCTACACAGCCATCTGTATAAACATGGAAGTATCTACAAAGCCATCTGTATATACATGGAAATATCTACACCGCTATCTGTATAAACATGGAAATAACTACTCCGCTATTTGTATAAACAAGCAAATATCTACACCGTGATCTGTATAAACGTGGAAATATCTACACCACCATCTCTATAAACATGGAAATATCTACACCCCTATCTGTATAAACATGGAAATATCCACACCGCTATCTCTATAAACATGGAAAAATCAACACCGCTATCTCTATGAACGTGGAAATATCTACACCGCCTTCCCCTATAAACATGGAAAATCTACACCACGATCAGTATAAACATGGAAATATCTCCACCGCTATCTGTATAAACATGGAAATATCTCCACTGCTATCTCTATAAACATCGAAATACCTACACCGCCATCTGTATAAACATGGAAATACCTACATAGTCATCTGTATAAACATGGAAATATCTACACCGCAATCCTTATAAACATGGAAATATCTACACAGCCATGAGTATATACATGGAAATATCTACACCGCTATCTATATAAACATGGAAATAACTACACCGCTATCTGTATAAACATGGAAGTATCTACACCGCTATCTACATATCCATGTAAATATCTGCGCTGCCATCTGTATAAACATGGAAATATATACACGGTCATCTGTGTATAGATGGAAATATCAACACCACCATCCTTACAAACATGGAAATATCTGCACTGCTATCTGTATAACCATAGAAATATCTACACCGCGGTCTGTATAAACATGGAAATATCTACACCGTTATCTGTATAAACATGGAAATATCTACACCGCTATCTCTATAAACATGGAAATATCTGCACCGTGATCTGTATGAACATGGAAATATTTACACCGTTATCTGTATAAACACGGAAATTTCTACACCGTTATCGGTATAAATATGGAAATATCTACACCGCTATCTCTATAAACATGGAAATATCTTCACCGCCATCTGTATAAACATGGAAATACCTATACAGTCATCTGTGTAAACATGGAAATATCTACACCACCATCTGTATAAACATGGAAATATCTACAATGCCATCTGTATACACATGGAAATACCTACACGGCAATCTGTGTATAGATGGAAACATCAACACCGCCATCTGTACAAACATGAAAATATCTACACTGCTATCTCTATAAACATGGAATTATCTACACTGCGGTCTGTATAAACATGGAAATATCTACACCGGTATCTGTATAAACATGGAAATATCTACACGACGATCTGTATAAACATGGAAATATGTACAGCGCTATCTGTATAAACATGGAAATATCTGCACCACTATCTCTATAAACATGGAAATATCTACAAAGCCATCTGTATAAACATGGAAATACCTACACAGTCATGTGGAGGAACATGGAAATATCTACACTGCCATCTGTATAAACATAGAAATATCTACACAGCCCTCCGTATAAATATGGAAATATCTGCATAGGCATCTGTGTAAACATGGAAATATCTGCACCGCTATCTGTATAAACATGGAAATACCTACACCGCTGTCTCTATAAACATGGAAATATGTACACCGCTATGTGTATAAACATGGAAATATCTCCACTGCTGTCTGTATAAAAATGGAAATATCTCCACCGTTATCTGTTTAAACATGGAAATACCTACAGAGCCATCTCTATAAATATTGAAATATCTACACTGCCATCTGTAAAAACATGGAAATATCTACACAGTCATGTGAATAAACATGGAAATATCTACACCACCATCGGTATAAACATGGAAATACCTACAATACCATTTGTATACACATGGGAATATCTACACAGACATCTGTATAAATATGGAAATATCTACATGGCCATCTGTATAAACATGCAAATATCTACACTGCCATCTGTAGAAAGATGGAATTATGTACACTGCTATCTCTATAAATATGGAAATATCTACACCGCCATCTCTATAAACATGAAAATATCTACACTGCCATCTCCATAAAGATGGAAGTATCTACTCCGCCATGTGTATAAACACGGAAATATCTACACCACCATCTGTGTAAACATGGAAATATCTACACCGCTATCTGTATAATCATGGAAATACCTACACCGCCATCTGCATGTCCTTGGAAATGTCTACACCGCCATCTGTATAAACATGGAAATATCTACTCCGCCATCTGTGTGAATAACGAAATATCTACAATGCCGTCTGTATAAAGATATAAATATCTGCACCGTGAGCTGTGTAAACATGGAAATATCTACATCGCTATCTGTTTAAACATGGAAATACCAACATCGCTATCGGTATAATCATGGAAATATCTACAACGCCATCTATATAAACATGGAAATATCTACACCGCTATGTCTATAAACATGGAAATACCTACACCGCTAACTCTACAAACATGGAAATATCTACACCGCTATCTGTATAAACATGGAAATATCTACACCGCTATCTGTATAAACATGGAAATATCTACACCGTGATCTGTTTAAACATGGAAATATCTACACCGCGATCTGTATGAACATGGAAATATCTTCACCACGATCTGTATAAACATGGAAATATCTACACCGCTACCTGCATAAACATGGAAAGGACTACACCGCTATTTGTGTAAACCAGGAAATATCTACACCGTGATCTGTATAAACATGGAAATATCTACACCGCCATCTCTATAAACATGGAAATATCCACACCCCTACCTGTATAAACATGCACATATCCACACCGCTATCTCTATAAACATGGAAAAATCAACACCGCTATCTCTATGAAGATGGAAATATCTACACCGCCATCTCTATAAACATGGAAATATCTACACAACGATCAGTATAAACATTGAAATACCTACACCGCTATCTGTATAAACATGGAAATGTCTCCACTGCTATCTCTGTAAACATCGAAATATCTACACCGCCATCTGTATAAATATGGAAATACTTACAAAGTTATCTGTATAAACATGGAAATATCTACACCGCCATCTGTATAAACATGGAAATATCTACACAGCCATGTGTACATACATGGAAATATCTACACCGCTATCTATATAAACATGGAAATATCTACACCGCTATCTGTATAAACATGGAAATATCTACACGGCCATCTGTGTATAGATGGAAATATCAACACCGCCATCTGTACAAACCTGGAAATATCTACACAGCTATCTCTATAAACATGGAAATATCTGCACTGCCATCTGTAAAAACATGGAAATACCTATACAGTCATCTGTATAAACATGGAAATATCTACAATGCCATCTGTATACACATGGAAATATCTACACTGCTATCTCTATAAACATGGAAATATCTACACCGCCATCTCTATAAACATGAAAATATCTACACTGCCATCTCCATAAACATGGAACTAACTACTCCGCTATCTGTATAAACATGGAAACATCTACACCGCCATCTGTGTGAATAAGGAAATATCTACAATGCCATCTGTATAAAGATATAAATATCTTCACCGTGAGCTGTAAAAACATGGAAATAACTACATCGCTATCTGTAGAAACGTGGAAATACCAACACCGCTATCGGTATACACATGGAAATAACTACAATGCCATCTATATAAACATGGAAATATCTACACCGCTCTTTCTATAAACATGGAAATACCTACACCGCTATCTCTATAAACATGGAAATATCTACACCGCTATCTGTATAAACATGGAAATATCTACACCGCTATCTGTATAAACATGGAAATATCTACACCGCCATCTGTATAAACATGGAAATATCTGCACCGCGATCTGTATAAACATGGAAATATCTTCACCACGATCTGTATAAACATGGAAATATCTAAACGGCTATCTTTATAAACATGGTAATATCTACACCACCATCTATATAAACATGGAAATATCTACACCGCCATCTGTATAAACATGGAAATATCTACAATGCCATCTGTAGAAAGATGGAAATAACTACACCGCAATCTGTGTAAACATGGAAATATCTAAACCGATATCTGTAAAAACATGGAAATATCTACACCGCAATCTGTATAAACATGGAAATATCTACACCGCGATCTGTATAAACATGGAAATATCTACACAGCTATCTCTATAAACATGGAAATATCTACACCGCCATCTGTATAAACATGGAAACACTTACAAAGTCATCTGTATAAACATGGAAATATCTACACAGCCATCTGTATAAACATGGAAATATCTACACAGCCATCTGTATATACATGGGAATATCTACGCCGCTATCTGCAAAAACATGGAAATAACTACACCGCTATTTGTATAAACAAGGAAATATCTACACCGTGATCTGTATAAACATGGAAATATCTACACCGCCATCTCTATAAACATGGAAATATACACACCCCTATCTGTATAAACATGGAAATATCCACACCGCTATCTCTATAAACATGGAAAAATCAACACCGCTATCTCTATGAACATGGAAATATCTACACCGCCATCTCTATAAACATGGAAATATCTACACAACGATCAGTATAAACATTGAAATATCTACACCGCTATCTGTATAAACATGGAAATATCTCCACCGCTATCTCTGTAAACATCGAAATATCTACACCGCCATCTGTATAAACATGGAAATACTTACAAAGTTATCTGTATAAACATGGAAATATCTACACCGCCATCTGTATAAACATGGAAATATATACACAGCCATGTGTACATACATGGAAATATCTACACCGCTATCTATATAAACATGGAAATAACTACACCGATATCTGTATAAACATGGAAATATCTATAGCACCATCTACATATCCATGGAAATATCTGCGCCGCCATCTGTATAAAGATGGAAATATCTACACGGTCATCTGTGTATAGATGGAAATATCAACACCGCCATCTGTACAAACATGGAAATATCTGCAAAGCTATCTGTATAAACATGGAAATATCTGCAGCGCGGTCTGTATAAACATGGAAATATCTACACCGCTATCTGTATAAACATGGAAATATCTGCACCGCTATGTCTATAAACATGGAAATATCTACACCGTGATCTGTATAAACATGGAAATATTTACACTGCTATCTGTATAAACATGGAAACTTCTACACCGTTATCTCTATAAATATGGAAATATCTACACCGCTATCTCTATAAGCTTGGAAATATCTACACCGCCATCTGAATAAAAATTGAAATACCTATACAGTCATCTGTGTAAACATGGAAATATCTACACCACCATCTGTATAAACATGGAAATATCTACAATGCCATCTGTATACACATGGAAATACCAACACGGCAATCTCTGTATAGATGGAAACATCAACACAGCCACATGTACAAACATAGAAATATCTACACTGCTATCTCTATAAACATGGAAATATCTACACTGCGGTCTGTATAAACATGGAAATATCTACACCGGTATCTTTATAAACATGGAAATATCTACACCACGATCTGTAGAAACATGGAAATATATACAGCGCTATCTGTATAAACGTGGAAATATCTGCACCGCTATCTCTATAAACATGGAAATAACTACAAAGCCATCTGTATAAACATGGAAATATCTACACAGTCATGTGTAGGAACATGGAATTATCTACACTGCCATCTGTATAATCACAGAAATATTTACACAGCCCTCTGTATAAATATGGAAATATCTGCATAGGCATCTGTATAAACATGGAAATATCTGTGCCGCTATCTGTATAAACATGGAAATACCTACACCGCTGTCTCTATAAACATGGAAATATGTACACCGCTATGTGTATAAACATGGAAATATCTCCACTGCTGTCAGTATAAACATGGAAATATCTACACCGCGATCTGTATAAACATGGAAATATCTACACCGCTATCCATATAAACATGGAAATATCTACACAGATATCTCTAGAAACATGGAAATACCTACACCGCCATCTGTATAAACATGGAAATACCTACAAATTAATCTGTATAAACATGGAAATATCTAAACAGCCTTGTGTATAAACATGGAAATATCTACATAGCCATCTATATATACATGGAAATATCTACACCGCAATCTGTATAAACATGGAAATAACTACACCGCTATTTGTATAAACAAGGAAATATCTGCACCGCCATCTGTTTAAACATGGAAATATATAAACAGACATCTGTTTATACATGGAAATATCTACACCGCTATCTGTATAAACATGCTAATAACTGCACCGCTATCTGTATAAATGTGGAAATATTTGCACCGCTATCCCTATAAACGTGGTAATATCAACACCGCGATCTGTATAAACATGGAAATATCTACATCATGATCTGTATAAACATGGAAATATCTACACCGCGATATGTGTAAACATGGAAATATCTACACCGTGATCTGTATAAACATGGAAATATCTACACCGCCATCTCTATAAACATGGAAATACTTACAAAGTTATCTGTATAAACATGGAAATATCTACACCGCCGTCTGTATAAACATGGAAATATCTACACAGCCATGTGTATATACATGGAAATATCTACACCGCTATCTATATAAACATGGAAATAACTACACCACTATCTGTATAAACATGGAAATATCTACACCACCATCTACATATCCATAAAAATATCTGTGCCGCCATCTGTATAAACATGGAAACATCTACACGGTCATCTGTGTATAGATGGAAATATCAACACCGCCATCTGTACAAACATGGAAATATCTGCACCGCTATCTGTATAAACATGGAAATATCTATACCGCTATCTGTATAAACATGGAAATATCTACACCGCTATCTGTATAAACATGGAAATATCTGCACAGCTATCTCTGTAAACATCGAAATACCCACACCGCCATGTGTATAAAGATGGAAATACCTACAAAGTCATCTGTATAAACATGGAAATATCTCCACAGCCATCTGTATAAACATGGAAATATCTACACAGCCATCTGTATATGCATAGAAATATCTACACCGCTATCTGTATAAACATAGAAATAACTACACCGCTATTTGTATAAACAAGGAAATATCTACACCGCCATTTGTTTAAACATGGAAATATATACACAGACATCTGTTTATACATGGAAATATCTACACCGCTATCTGTATAAACATGCTAATAACTACACCGCTATCTGTATAAATGTGGAAATATTTGCACCGCTATCCCTATAAACATGGTAATATCAACACCGCAATCTGTATAATCATGGAAATATCTACACCATGATCTGTATAAACATGGAAATATCTACTGCGCGATCTGTATAAACATGGAAATATCTACACCGTGATCTGTATAAACATGGAAATATCTACACCGCCATCTCTATAAACATGGAAATATCTACACTGCGATCTGTATAAACATGGAAATATCTACACCGGTATCTTTATAAACATGGAAATATCTACACAACGATCTGTATAAACATGGAAATATATACACCGCTATCTGTATAAACATGGAAATAAATACACCGCTATCTGTATAAACATGGAAATATCTACACCGCCATCTGAATAAACATGGACATAAGTACACTGCTATCTCTATCAATATGGAAATATATACACCGCTATCTCTATAAACATGGAAATATCTATGCCGCCATCTGTATAAACGTGGAAATATCTACAAAGTCATCTGTATAAACATGGAAATATCTGCACCACCATCTCTATAAACATGGAAATATCTAGACTGCCATCTGTATAAACATGGAAATATGTACACAGCCATCTGCATAAACATGGAAATAACTACACCGCTATCTCTATAGAGATGGAATTAATTACATAGCTATCTCTATAAACATGGAAATATCTACACCGCCATCTCTATAAACCTGGAAATATCTACACTGACATATTTATAAACATGAAAATATCTACACCGCCATCTCCATAAAGATGGAACTATCTACACCACCATCTGTGTAAAAATGGAAATACCTAAACCGCTATCTGTAAAACATGGACATATCTACACTGCCATCTGTATAAAGATGGAAATATCTACACCGCGAGCAGTATAAACAAGGGAATATCTACACCGCTATCTGTATAAATATGGAAATACCAACACTGCTATCTGTATAAACATGGAAATATCTAAACCACTATCTGTATAAACATGGACTTATCTACACCATTATCTCTATAAACATGGAAATATCTGCACTGCCATCTCTAAAAACATGGAATTATCTACACCACTATCTCTATAAACATAGAAATACCTACACCGCCATCTCTATAAACATGGAAATATGTACACCACTATCTCTATAAACATATAAATATCTACACCGCCATCTCTATAAACATGGAAATATCTAAACCGCCATCTGCATAAACATGGAAATATCTACATCGCCATCTGTATACACATGGAAATATCTATGCCGCCATCTGTATAAACATAGAAATATCTACACTGCCATCTGTGGAAAGATGGAAATGTCTTCACCGTGATCTGTATAAACTTGGAAATATCTACACTGCTACTTGTATAAACATTTAAATATCTACACCGCTATCTATATAAATATGGAAACATCTATACCACGATCTGTATAAAAATGGAAATATCTACTGTGCTATCTGTATAAACATGGAAATATCTACACCGCTAACTGTATAAACATGCAAATATCAACACCAAGATCTGTATAAATATGGAAATATCTACATCGCTATCTCTGTAAACATAGAAATGTCTATACCGCTGTCTGTTTAAACATGGAAATATCTACAAGGCTAACTCTATAAATATGGAAATACCTAAACCGCCTTCTGTATAAACATGGAAATAACAACACATTCATCTGTATAAACATGGAAATATCTACAGCGCTATCTGTGAAAACATGGAAATATCTACACCGCCATCTCTATAAACATGCTAATATCTCCACCGCTATCTGTATAAACATGGAATTATCTCTATTGCTATCTGAATAAACATGGAAATATCTACACCACGATCTGTGTAAACATGGAAATAACTCCACCACTTTCTGTATAAACATAGAAACATCTACACCGCTATTTTCATAAACATGTAAATATCTACACGGCTATCTGTATAAACATGCAAATATCTACAATGCTATCTGTGTAAACATGGAAATATCTACACCGCTATCTGTGTAAACATTGAAATATCTACACTGCTGTCTGTGTAAAGATAGAAATATCTACACTGCAATCTGTGCAAAGGTGGAAATAACTACACCGCTATCTTTGTAAAGTAGGAAATATCTACACCGCAATCTGTGCAAAGATGGAAATATCTACACCGCTATCTGTATAAACATGGAAATATCTACATCGTTATCTGTATAAACCTGCAAATATATACACCACGATCTGTATAAACATGGATATATCTTCACCGCTATCTGTATAAACATGGAAACATCTACACCGCTATCTGTATAAACATGGAAATATCTACACCGCTATCTCTATAAACATGGAAATGTCTACACCGCTGTCTGTATAAACATGGAAATATCTACCCCACTATCTGTATAAACATGGAAATATCTACACTGCAAAATGTATAAACATGGAAATAACTACACAGCCATCTGTATAAACATGGAAATATCTACACTGCCATCTGTATACACATGGAAATATCTACACAGTCATCTGTATAAACAGTGAAATATCTCCACCGCTATCTGTCTAATTATGGAAATATCTCCACCGCTATCTGTATAAACATGGAAATATCTACACTGCTATCTGTATAAACATGAAAATGTCTACACCGCTATCTGTTTAAACATGGATATATCTACTCCGCTATCTGTATAAACATGGAAATATTTACATTGCTATCTGTATAAACATTGAAATATTTCCACCGCAATCTGCGTAAACACAGAAATATCTACACCGCTATCTTTATAAACATGGAAATATCTACACCGCAATCTGTATAAACATGGATATATCTACACCGCTATCTATATAAACATGGAAATATCTACACCGCTATCTGTATAAACATGGAAATATCTACACCGCTATCTGTATAAACATGGAAATATCTACACCACTATCTGTATAAACGTGGAAATATGTACATTGCAATCTGTGCAAATATGGAAATATCTACACCTCTATCTCTGTAAATGTGGAAATATCTACACTGCTATCTCTATAAAAATGGAAATATCTACACCGCTATCTGTATAAACCTGGAAATATATACACCACGATCTGTATAAACATGGATATATCTTCACCGCTATCTGTATAAACATGGAAACATCTACACCGCTATCTGTATAAACATGGAAATATCTACACCGCTATCTCTATAAACATGGAAATGTCTACACCGCTGTCTGTATAAACATGGAAATATCTTCATGGCTATCTCTCTAAACATGGAAATATCTACACCACCATATGTATAAACATGGAAATACCTACACAGTCATCTGTATAAACATGGAAATATCTACCCCACTATCTGTATAAACATGCAAATATCTACACTGCAAAATGTATAAACATAGAAATAACTACACAGCCATCTCTATAAACATGGAAATATCTACATCGCTATCCTTATAAACATGGAAATATCCACACGGCTATCTGCGGAACATGGATATATTTACAACGCCATCTGTAAAAAACATGGAAATATCTACACAGTCATCTGTATAAACACGGTGATATCTACACCCCCATCTGTAAAAACATGGAAATATCTACACCGCTGTCTCTACAAATATGGAAATACCTGCAACGCTATCTGTATAAACACGGAAATATCGACACCACTATCTGTATAAACTTGGAAATATCTACACTGCCATCTCTATAAACATGAAAATATGTCCACTGCTATCTGTATAAACTTGAAAATATGTCCAATGCTATCTGTATAAACATGGAAATATCTACACCGCTATCTGTATAAACATGGAAACATCTACAACGCTATCTGTATAAACATGGAAATATCTAGACCGCTATCTCTATAAACATGGAAATATCTACACCGCCATCTGTATAAACATGGAAATATGTACACAGTCATCTGTATAAACAAGGAAATAACTACACCGCGATGTGTATAAAAATGGTAATATCTACACCGTTATCTGTATAAACATGGAAATATCTAGACCGCTATCTGTATAAACATTCAAATATCTACATTGCTATCTGTAAAAACATGGAAATAACTCCTCCGCTATCTCTATAAACATGGAAATATCTACACTGCTATCTGTATAAACATGGAAATATCTACACCGCTATCTGTATAAACAAGCAAATATCTACAGCGCTATCTATATAAACATGGAAATATCTCCACCGCTATCTGCATAAACATGGAAATATCTACACCACTATCTTTATAAACATGGAAATATCTACACTGCAATCTCTATAAACATGGAAACATCTACAACAGTATCTGTGTAAACATGGGAATATCTTCACAGCTGTCGGTGTAAATATGGAAATATGTACACCGCAATCTGTGTGAATATGGAAATATCTACACCTCTGTCTCTGTAAACATGGAAATATCTACACCACTATCTGTATAAACATGGAAATATCTACACCGCTATCTGTATAAACATGGAAATATCTACACCACAATCTATATAAACATGGATATATCTACACTGCTATCTGTATAAACATGTTAATATCTACACTGCTATCTGTATAAACATGGAAATATCTACTCCGCTATCTGCATAAATATGGAAATATCTACAACGCTATCTCTATAAATATGGAAATGTCAACACCGCTATCTGTATAAACATGGAAATATCTACATGGCTATCCCTAAAAACATGGAATTATCTTCACCGCCGTCTGTATAAACATGGAAATATCTACACTGCCATCTGTATAAACATGGAAATAACTAAACCGCTATCTCTATAAACATTGAAATATCAACACTGCCTTCTGGATATACAGGGAAAAACCTACACAGTCATCTGTGTAAACATGGAAATATCTACACAGCCATCTCTATAAACATGGAAATACCTACACCACTATTTCTATAAACATGAAAATAGCCACACCACAATCTGCATAAACATGGAAATATCTACACTGCCATCTGTATAAACATGGAAATATCTACACTGCCATCTGTATACACATGGAAATATCTACACAGTCATCTGTATAAACATTGAAATATCTCCACTGCTATCTGTCTAATCATGGAAATATCTCCACCGCTTTCTGTATAAACATGGAAATATCTACACCGCTATCTGTATAAACATGAAAATGTCTACACCGCCATCTGTATAAACATGGATATATCTACTCCGCTATCTGTATAAACATGGAAATATTTACATCGCTATCTGTATAAACATGGAAATATTTCCACTGCAATCTGTGTAAACATAGAAATATCTACACCGCTATCTTTATATACATGGAAATATCTACACCGCAATCTGTATAAACATGGATATGTCTAAACCGCTATCTGTATAAACATGGAAATATCTACACCGCTATCTGTATAAACATGGAAATATCTACACCGCTATCTGTATAAACTTGGAATTATCTACACCACTATCTGTATAAACGTGGAAATATGTACACTGCAATCTGTGCAAATATGGAAATATCTCCACCTCTATCTCTGTAAATATGGAAATATCTACACCGCTATCTGTATAAACATGGAAATATCTACACCGTTATCTGTATAAACCTGCAAATATATACACCGCGATCTGTATAAACATGGATATATCTTCACCGCTATCTGTATAAACCTGGAAACATCTACACCGCTATCTGTATAAACATGGAAATATCTACACCGCTATCTCTATAAACATGGAAATGTCTACACCGCTGTCTGTATAAACATGGAAATATCTTCATGGTTATCTCTCTAAACATGGAAATATCTACACCACCATATGTATAAACATGGAAATACCTACACAGTCATCTGTATAAACATGGAAATATCTACCCCACTATCTGTATAAACATGGAAATATCTACACTGCAAAATGTATAAACATGGAAATAACTACACAGCCATCTGTATAAACATGGAAATATCTACACTGCCATCTGTATACACATGGAAATATCTACACAGTCATCTGTATAAACAGTGAAATATCTCCACCGCTATCTGTCTAATCATGGAAATATCTCCACCAATATCTGTATAAACATGGAAATATCTACACTGCTATATGTATAAACATGAAAATGTCTACACCGCTATCTGTTTAAACATGGATATATCTACTCCGCTATCTGTATAAACATGGAAATATTTACATCGCTATCTGTATAAACATTGAAATATTTCCACCGCAATCTGTGTAAACACAGAAATATCTACACCGCTATCTTTATAAACATGGAAATATCTACACCGCAATCTGTATAAACATGGATATATCTACACCGCTATCTGTATAAACATGGAAATATCTACACTGCTATCTATATAAACATGGAAACATCTACACCGCTATCTTTATAAACATGGAAATATCTACACCACAATCTGTATAAACGTGGAAATATGTACATTGCACTCTGTGCAAATATGGAAATATCTACACCTCTATCTCTGTAAATGTGGAAATATCTACACTGCTATCTGTATAAAAATGAAAATATCTACACCGCTATCTGTATAAACCTGGAAATATATACACCACGATCTGTATGAACATGGATATATCTTCACCGCTATCTGTATAAACATGGAAACATCTACACCGCTATCTGTATAAACATGGAAATATCTACACCGCTATCTCTATAAACATGGAAATGTCTACACCGCTGTCTGTATAAACATGGAAATATCTTCATGGCTATCTCTCTAAACATGGAAATATCTACACCGCCATATGTATGAACATGGAAATACCTACACAGTCATCTGTATAAACATGGAAATATCTACCCCACTATCTGTATAAACATGCAAATATCTACACTGCAAAATGTATAAACATAGAAATAACTACACAGCCATCTCTATAAACATGGAAATATCTACATCGCTATCTGTATAAACATGGAAATATCCACACGTCTATCTGCGGAACATGGATGTATATACACCGCCATCTGTAAAAAACATGGAAATATCTACACAGTCATCTGTATAAACATGGTAATATCTACACCCCCATCTGTAAAAACATGGAAATATCTACACCGCTGTCTCTTCAAATATGGAAATACCTGCACCGCTATCTGTATAAACACGGAAATATCGACACCGCTATCTGTATAAACTTGGAAATATCTACACTGCCATCTCTATAAACATGAAAATATGTCCACCGCTATCTGTATAAACTTGAAAATATGTCCAACGCTATCTGTATAAACATGGAAATATCTAGACCGCTATCTGTATAAACATGGAAACATCTACACCGCTATCTGTATAAACATGGAAATATCTAGACCGCTATCTCTATAAACATGGAAATATCTACACTGCCATCTGAATAAACATGGAAATATGTACACAGTCATCTGTATAAACATAGAAATAACTACACCGCTATGTGAATAAAATGGAAATATCTACACCGTTATCTGTATAAACATGGAAATATCTAGACCGCTATCTGTATAAACATTCACATATCTACATTGCTATCTGTAAAAACATGGAAATAGCTCCTCCGCTATCTCTATAAACATGGAAATATCTACACTGCTATCTGTATAAACATGGAAATATCTACACCGCTATCGGTATAAACAAGCAAATATCTACAGCGCTATCTATATAAACATGGAAATATCTCCAGCGCTATCTGCATAATCATGGAAATATCTACACCGCTGTCTGCATAAACATGGAATTATCTACACTGCAATCTCTATAAACATGGAAACATCTACAACAGTATCTGTGTAAACATGGGAATATCTTCATAGCTGTCGGTGTAAATATGGAAATATGTACACCGCAATCTGTGTGAATATGGAAATATCTACACCTTTCTCTCTGTAAACATGGAAATATCTACACCACTATCTGTATAAACATGGAAATATCTACACCGCTATCTGTATAAACATGGAAATATCTACACCACAATCTGTATAAACATGGATATATCTACACCGCTATCTGTATAAAAATGTTAATATCTGTACTGCTATCTGTATAAACATGGAAATATCTACTCCGCTATCTGCATAAATATGGAAATATGAACACCGATATCTCTATAAACATGGAAATGTCAACACCGCTATCTCTATTAACATGGAAATATCTACATGGCTATCCCTAAAAACATGGAAATATCTTCACCACCTTCTGTATAAACATGGAAATATCTACACTGCCATCTGTATAAACATGGAAATAACTAAACCACTATCTCTATAAACATTGAAATATCAACACTGCCTTCTGGATATACATGGAAAAACCTACACAGTCATCTGTGTAAACATGGAAATATCTACACAGCCATCTCTATAAACATGGAAATACCTACACCGCTATTTCTATAAACATGAAAATAGCGACACCGCAATCTGTATAAACATGGAAATATCAACACTGCCATCTGTATAAACATGGAAATATCTACACTGCCATCTGTATTCACATGGAAATATCTACACAGTCATCTGTATAAACAAGCAAATATCTACAGCGCTATCTGTATAAACATGGAAATATCTCCACCTCTATCTGCATAAACATGGAAATATCTACACCGTTATCTTTATAAACATGGAAATATCTACACCACAATCTGTATAAACATGGAAATATCTACACTACCATCTGTATAAAGTTAGAAATATCTACACAGCCCTCTGTATAAATATGGAAATATCTGCATAGGCATCTGTATAAACATGGAAATATCTGCACCGCTATCTGTATAAACATGGAAATATCTACACCGCTGTCTCTGTAAACATGGAAATATGTACACCACTATGTGTATAATCATGGAAATATCTCCACTGCTGTCTGTATAAACATGGAAAAATCTCCACCGTTATCTGTATAAACATGGAAATATCTACAGCGCCATCTCTATGAACATTGAAATATCTACACTGCCATCTGTAAAAACATGGAAATATCTACACAGTCATCTGAATAAACATGGAAATATCTACACCACCATCTGTATAAACTTGGAAATAGCTACAATACCATCTGTATACACATGGAAATCTCTACACAGATATCTGTATAAATATGGAAATATCTACACCGCCAGCTGTATAAACATGGAAATATCTACACTGCCATCTGTAGAAAGATGGAAATATCTACACCGCTATCTCTATAAATATGGAAATAACTACACCGCCAACTCTATAAACAAGAAAATATCTACACTGCCATCTCCATAAAGATGGAAGTATCTACTCCGCCATGTGTATACACACGGAAATATCTACACCACCATCTGTGTAAACATGGAAATATCTACACCGCTATCTGTTTAAACATGGAAATATCTACACCGCTATCTCTATAAACATAGAAATATCTACATCGCCATCTGTATAAATATCAAAATATCTACAATGCCATCTGTAGAAAGATGGAAATATCTACACCGCAATCTGTGTAAACATGGAAATATCTACACATCTATCTGTATAAACATGGAAATATCTACACCGTGATCTGTAAACATGGAAATATCTACACCGCCATCTGTATAAACATGGAAATATCTACAATGCCATCTGTAGAAAGATGGAAATAACTACACCGCAATCTGTATAAACATGGAAATATCTACAATGCCATCTGTAGAAAGATGGAAATATCTACACCGCAATCTCTGTAAACATGGAAATATCAACACGAATATCTGTGAAAACATGGAAATATCTACACCGCTATCTGTATAAACATGGAAATATCTACACCGCGATCTGCATAAACATGGGAATGTCTTCACCACGATCTGTATAAACATGGAAATATCTACAACGCTATTTGTATAAACATGGAAATATGTACACAACTATCTCTATAAACATGGAAATATCTACACCGCCATCTGTATAAACATGGAAACACCTACAAAGTCATCTGTATAAACATGGAAATATCTACACAGCCATCTATATAATCATGGAAATATCTACACAGCCATCTGTATATACAAGGAAATATCTACAATGGTATCTGTATAAACATGGAAATTACTACACCGCTATTTGTATAAACAAGGAAATATCTACACAGCCATCTGTATATACATGGAAATATCTACACCGCTATTTGTATAAACATGGAAATAACTACACCGCTATTTGTATAAACAAGGAAATATCCACGCCGTGATCAGTATAAACATGGAAATATCTACACTGCTATTTGTATAAACAAGGAAATATCTACACCGCTATCTGTATAAACATTGAAAAAACTACACCGCTATTTGTATAAACAAGGAAATATCTACACCGTGATCTGTATAAACATGGAAAAAACTACACCGCTATTTGAATAAACAAGGAAATATCTACACTGCCACCTGTTTAAACATGGAAATATATACACAGACATCTGTTTATACATGGAAATATCTACACCACTATCTGTATAAACATGCTAATAACTACACCGCTATCTGTATAAATGTGGAAATATTTTCACCGCTATCCCTATAAACATGGTAATATCAACACCGCGATCTGTATAAACATAGAAGTATCTACACCATGATCTGTATAAACATGGAAATATCTACACCGCGATCTGTATAAACATGGAAATATCTACACCGTGATCTCTATGAACATGGAAATATCTACACCGCCATCTCTATAAACATGGAAATATCTACCCCCCTATCTGTATAAACATGGAAATATCCACACCGCTATCTCTATAAACATGGAAAAAACAACAACGCTATCTCTATGAACATGGAAATATCTACACCGCTATCTCTATGAACATGGAAATATCTACACCGCCATCTGTATAAACTTGGAAATATCTACACCGGCATCTACATATCCATAGAAATATCTGCGCTGCAATCTGTATAAACATGGAAATATCTACACGGTCATCTGTGTATAGATGGAAATATCAACACCGCCATCTGTACAAACATGGAAGTATCTGCACCGTGATCTGTATAAACATGGAAATATATACACCGCTATCTGTATAAACATGGAAATATCTACACCGTGATCTGTATAAACATGGAAATATTTACACCGATATCTGCATAAACATGGAAATTTCTACACCGTTATCTATATAAATATGGAAATATCTACACCGCTATCTGTATAAACATGGAAATACCTATACAGTCATCTGTGTAAAGATGGAAATATCTACACCACCACCTGTATAAACATCTAAATATCTACAATGCCATCTGTATACACAGGGAAATACCTATACGGCAATCTGTGTATAGATGGAAACATCAACACCGCCATCTGTACAAACATGGAAATATCTACACTTCTATCTCTATAAACATGGAAATATCTACACTGCGGTCTGTATAAACATGGAAATATATACACCGCTATCTGTATAAACATGGAAATATCTGCACCGCTATCTCTATATACATGGAAATACCTACAAAGCCATCTGTATAAACATGGAAATGCCTACACAGTCATGTGTAGGAACATGGAAATATCTACACTGCCATCTGTATAAACATAGAAATATCTACACAGCCCTCTGTATGAATATGGAAATATCTGCATAGGCATCTGTATAAACATGGAAATATCTGAGCCGCTATCTGTATAAACATGGAAATACCTACACCGCTGTCTCTATAAACATGGAAATATGTACACCGCTATGTGTATAAACATGGAAATATCTCCACTGCTGTCTGTATAAACATGGAAATATCTCCCCCGTTATCTTTGTAAACATGGAAATATCTACAGCGCCATCTCTATAAACATTGAAATATCTACATTGCCATCTGTAAAAACATGGAAATATCGACACAGTCATCTGAATAAACATGGAAATATCTACACCACCATCTGTATAAACATGGAAATAGCTACAATACCATCTGTATACACATGGAAATATCTACACAGACATCTGTATAAATATGGACATGTCTACATCGCCATCTGTATAAACATGGAAATATCTACACTGCCATCTGTAGAAAGATGGAAATATCTACACCGCTATCTCTATAAATATGGAAATATCTACACCACCATCCCTATAAACATGAAAATATCTACACTGTCATCTCCATAAAGATGGAAGTATCTACTCCTCCATGTGTATAAACACGGAAATACCTACACCACCATCTGTGTAAACATGGAAATAACTACACCGCTATCTGTATAAACATGGAAATAACGACACCGCCATCTGCATGTCCATGGAAATATCTATGCCGCCATCTGTATAAACATGGAAATATCTACACGGCCATCTGTGTATAGATGGAAATATCAACACCGCCATCTGAACAAATATGGAAATATCTACTCCGGTATCTCTATAAACATGGAAATATCTGCACTGCCATCTGTAAAAACATGGAAATACGTATACAGTCATCTGTATAAACATGGAAATATCTACAATGTCATCTGTATATACATGGAAATACCTACACAGCCATCTGAATAAACATGTAAATATCTACACTGCTATCTCTATAAACATGGAAATATCTACACCGCCATCTCTATAAACTTGAAAATATCTACACTGCCATCTCCATAAACATAGAACTAACTACTCCGCCATCTGTATAAACATGGAAGCATCTACACCGCCATCTGTGTGAATAAGGAAATATCTACAATGCCATCGGTATAAAGATATAAATATCTGCACCGCGAGCTGTATAAACATGGAAATATCTACATCGCTATCTGTATAAACGTGGAAATACCAACACTGCTATTGGTATAAACATGGAAATATCTACAACACCATCTATATAAACATGGAAATATCTACACCGCTATGTCTAGAAACATGGAAATACCTACACCGCTATCTCTATAAACATGGAAATATCCACACCGCCATCTGCTTATCCATGGAAATCTCTACAACGCCATCTGTATAAAGATGGAAATAACTTCACGGTAATCTGTGTACAGATGGAAATATCAACACCGCCATCTGTACAAACATGGAAATATCTACACCGCTATCTGTATAAACATAGAAGTACCTACACTGCATTCTGCATAAACATGGAAATACCTACACCGGTGTCTGTATAAGCATGGAAATATCTACACCACGATCTGTATAAACATGGAGATATTTACACCGCTATCTGTATAAACCTGGAAATATCTACACTGCTATCTCTTTAAATATGGAAATATCTACATCGCCATCTGTATAAACATGGAAATAAGTACACAGTCATGTGTAGGAACATGGAAATATCTACACCTCCATTTGTATAAAGATGGAAATATCTACAACGTTATCTGTATAAACATGGAAATATCTACATCGCTATCTGTATAAACGTGGAAATACCAACACTGCTATTGGTATAAACATGGAAATATCTACAACACCATCTATATAAACATGGAAATATCTACACCGCTATGTCTAGAAACATGGAAATACCTACACCGCTATCTCTATAAACATGGAAATATCCACACTGCCATCTGCTTATCCATGGAAATCTCTACAACGCCATCTGTATAAAGATGGAAATAACTACACGGTAATCTGTGTACAGATGGAAATATCAACACCGCCATCTGTACAAACATGGAAATATCTACACCGCTATCTGTATAAACATAGAAGTACCTACACTGCATTCTGCATAAACATGGAAATACCTACACCGGTATCTGTATAAGCATGGAAATATCTACACCACGATCTGTATAAACATGGAGATATTTACACCGCTATCTGTATAAACCTGGAAATATCTACACTGCTATCTCTTTAAATATGGAAATATCTACATCGCCATCTGTATAAACATGGAAATAAGTACACAGTCATGTGTAGGAACATGGAAATATCTACACCTCCATTTGTATAAAGATGGAAATATCTACAACGTTATCTGTATAAACATGGAAATATCTACACAGTGATCTGTATAAACATGGAAATATGTACAGCACTCTCTGAAAAAAGATGGAAATATCTACACCGCTACCTGTAAAAACAAGGAAATATCTACACCACTATCTGTATTAATATGGAAATATTTACACCGCTATCTCAATAAACATGGAAATATCTACACCGCTATCTCTATAAACATGGGAATATCTACACCGCCATCTGTGCTAACATGGAAATATCTGCACAGTCATCTGTGTAAACCTGGAAATATCTACATTGTCATCTATATAAACATGGAAATATCTACAGAGAACTCGGTATAAACATGGAAATATCGGCACAGCCATCTGTATAAACATGGAAATATCTACACCGCTATCTGTATAAACATGGAAATATCTACACCGCTATGTGTATTAACGTGGAAATATCTCCATTGCGAACTGTATAAACATGGACATATCTCCACCGCAATCTGTATAAACATGAAAATATCTACACAGCTATCTCTATAAACATGGAAATATCTACACTGCCTTCTGTACAAACATGGAAATATCTACACAGTCATCTGTAGAAATATGGAAATATCTACACCGCTATCTCTATTAACATGGAAATAACTACACCGCTATCTCTATAAACATGGAAGTATCTACACCGCTATCTCCATCAACATGGAAATATATACACCGCCATCTCTTTAAACATGGAGATATCTACAACGCCATCTATATAAACAAGAAAATATCTACATTGCCATCTATATAAACATGGAAATATCTACAACGCCATCTCTATAAACATGGGAATATTTTCACTGCCATTTGTAGAAAGATGGAAATATCTACACCGCCATCTGTATAAACGTGGAAATATCTTCACCGCTATCTGTATAAACATGGAAATATCTACACCGCAATCTGTATAAATATGGAAATATCTACACCGCTATCTGTATAAATATGAAATATCAAAACCGCTATCTCTATAAAAATGGAAATATCTACACTGCTATCTGTATAAACATGGAAATATCCTCACTGCTATCTCTATAAACATGCATATATCTACACCGCTATCTCTATGAACATGGAAATATCTACACTGCCATCTGTATAAACATGGAAATATCTACACCGCTATCTGTATAAACATGGAAATATTTACACCGCTATCTGTATAAACATGGAAATATCTACACATCGATCTGTATAAACATGGAAATATCTACACCGCGATCTGTATAAACATGGAAATATCTTCACCGCGATCTGTATAAACATGGAAATATCTACACCGCTATCTGTATAAACATGGTAATATCTACACCACCATCTATATACACATCTAAATATCTACACCGCCATCTGTATAAACATGGAAATAACTTCAATGCCATCTGAATAAACATGGTTATATCCTCACCGCCATTTCTGTAAACATACAAATATCTACAGTCATCTGTATAAACACATGGAATTATCTACAGAGCCATCTGTATAAACATGGATGTATCTACACAACTATCTCTATAAACAAGGAAATACCTACAGCGCTCTCTCTATAAACATGGAAATATCAACAACACAATCTCTGCAAACATGGAAATATCTACACCGCCATCTATATAAACATGAAAATATCTACACCACCATCTCCATAAACATGGAACTATCTACACCGCCATCTGTATAAACATGGAAATATCTACACAGCTATCTGTATAAAGATGGAAATATCTACACCGCTATCTCTATAAACATGGAAATATCTACACAGCCATCTGTATAAACATGGAAATATCTACACTGTTATCTCTATAAACATGGAAATATCTATACCGCTATCTGTATAAACATGGAAATATCTACATCGTTATCTGTATAAACAGGGAAATATCTCCATCGCTATCTGTATAAACATGGAAATATCTACACCGCTATCTGTATAAACATGGAAATATCTACACCGCTATCTGTATAAACATGGAAATATCTACACCGCTATCTGTATAAATATGGAAATATCCACAACGCTGTCCCTATAAACATGGAAATGTCTACACCGCTATCTGTATAAACATGGAAATATCTACATGGCTATCTCTATAAACATGGAAATATCAACACCGCTATCTGCATAAACACGGAAATATCTAAACAGTTATCTGCATAAACATGGAAATATCTACATCGTTATCTGTACAAACATGGATATATTTCCACCGCTATCTCTATGAACATGGAAATATCTCCACCGCTACCTCAATAAACGTGGAAATATCTGCACTGCTATCTTTATAAACATGGAAATATCCAATCCACGATCTGTATAAACATGGAAATATCTACACCGCTATCTGTATAAATATGGAAATATCTACACCGCTATCTCTATAAACATGGAAACGTCTACACCGCTATCTGTATAAACATGGAAATATCAACATGGCTATTTCTATAAATATGGAAATATCTACACTGCCATCTGTATAAACATGGAAATACCTACACAGTCATCTGTTTAAACATAGAAATATCCACACCATTATCTGTATAAACACGGAAATATCTACACTGCCATCTGCATAAACATGGAATTATCTACACAACCATCTCTATAAAAATGGAAATATCTACATCGCTATCTGAATAAACATGGAAATAGCTAAACCGCTATCTGTAAAAACCTGGAAATATCTACAACGCCATCTGTAAAAATATGGAAATATCTACACGGTCATCTGTAGAAACTTGGAAATATCTACACCGCCATCTGTATAAACATGGAAATATCTCTACTGCTATCTGTATAAACATGGAAATATCTACACCGCTATCTGTATAAACATGGAAATATTTACACCGCTATTTTTACAGACATGGAAATATCTACACCGCAATCTGTATAAACATAGAAATATCTACACTGCTATCTGTATAAACATGGAAATATCTACACCGCTATATGTATAAACATGGAAATATCTACACTGCCATCTGTATCAACATGAAAATAGGCACACCGCTATCTGTATAAATATGGAAATATCTACACCACCATCTGAATAAACATGGAAATAACTACACGGCTATCTGTACAAATATGGAAATATCTACACCGCTACCTCTATGAACATGGAAATATCTACAGAGCTGTCTGTATAAACATGGATATATCTACACCGCTGTCTATATAAACATGGAAATAACTACACCGCCATCTGTATAAACATGGAAATATGTACACAGTCATCTGTATAAACATGGAAATAACTACACCGCTATCTGTATAAACATGGAAATATCTACACCGCTATCCGTATAAACATGGAAATAACTACACCGCTATCTGTATAAATATGGAAATATCCACACTGCTTTCCCTATAAACATGGAAATGTATACACCGCTATCTGTATAAACATGGAAATATCTACATGGCTATCTCTATAAACATGGAAATATCTACACCGCTAACTGCATAAACACGGAAATATCTACACCGCTATCTGCATAGACATGGAAATATCTACATTGTTATCTGTACAAACATGGAAATATCTCCATCGCTATCTCTATGAACATGGAAATATCTCCACCGCTATCTATAAACTTGGAAATATCTTCACCGCTATCTTTATAAACATGGAAATATCTACTCCACTATCTGTATAAACATGGATATATCTACACTGCCATCTGTATAAACAGGGTAATAGCCACACCGCTATCTGTATAAACATGAAAACATCTACACCACCGTCTGAATAAACTTACAAATATCTAAACCGCTATGTGTATAAATATGGAAATATCTACATGGCCATCTCCATAAACATGGAACTATCTACACCGACATCTGTACAAACATGGAAATACCTACACCACTATCTGAATAAACATGGAAATATGTACATCACTGTCATTATAAACATGGAAATACCTACACCACCATCTTTATACACATGGAAATATTTACACCGCTATCTCTATAAACATAGAAATATCAAAACCGCCATCTATGTAAACATGGAAATATCTACAACGCCTTCTGAATGAACATGGAAATATGTACACTGCCATCTGTATGCACATGGAAATATCTACACAGCCATCTGCATTGAAATGGAAATATCCTCACCGCCATCTCTATAAACACGGAAATACCTACACCGCTATCTCTATCAACATGGAAATAGCTACACCGCTATCTGTATAAACATGTTAATATCTACAGTGCTATCTGTATAAACATGGAAATATCTACTCCGCTATCTGTATAAATATGGAAATATCTAGACCGCTATCTCTATAAACATGGAAATGTCAACACCGTTATCTGTATAAACATGGAATTATCTACATGGCTATCCCTAAAAACATGGAAATATCTTCACCGCCTTGTGTATAAACATGGAAATGTCTACACTGCCATATTTATAAACATGGAAATAACTAAATCGCTAACTCTATAAACATTGAAATATCTACACCGCTATCTGTATAAACGTGGAAATAGGAACACTGCAATCTGTGCAAATATGGAAATATCTACACCTCTATCTCTGTAAATATGGAAATATCTACACTGCTATCTGCATAAACATGGAAATATCTACACCACAATAAGCATAAACATGGATATATCTACACGGCTATCTCTATAAACATGGAAATATCTACTCCGCTATCTGTATAAACATGGAAATATCTACACTGCTATCTGTATAAACATGGAAATATCTACACCGCTATCTGTATAAACGTGGAAATATGTACACCGCAATCTGTGCAAATATGGAAATATCTACACCTCTATCTCTGTAAATATGGAAATAAATACACCGCTATCTGTATAAACAAGGAAATATCTACACCGCTATCTGTATAAACATGGAAATATCTACACCACGATCTGTATAAAGATGGATATATCTACACTGCTATCTGTATAAACATGGAAACGTCTACACCGCTATCTGTATAAACATGGAAATATCTACACCGCTATCTGTAGAAATATGGAAATATCTACACCGCTATCTCTATAAACATGGAAATGTCTACACCGCTGTCTGTATAAACCTGGAAATATCTTCATGGCTATCTCTCTAAACATGGAAATATCTACACCGCCATATGTATAAACATGGAAATACGTACACAATCATCTGTATAAACATTGAAATATCTACCCCACTATCTGTATAAACATGGAAATATCTACACTGCAATCTGTATAAACATGGAAATATCTACACAGCTATCTCTATAAACATGGATATATCTACATCGCTATCGGTACAAACATGGAAATATCCACACGGCTATCTGTGTAACATGGAAATATTTACTCTGCCATCTGTAAAAAACATGGAAATATCTACACATTCATCTGTATAAACTTGGAAGTATCTACACCCCCATCTGTATAAACATGGAAATATCTACACTGCCACCCGTATACACATGGAAATATCTACACAGCCATCTCTATAAACATGGAAATATCTACACCGCTATCTCTATAAACATGGAAATACCTGCACCGCTATCTGTATAAATACGGAAACATCTACACCGCTATCTGTATATACTTGGAAATATCTACACCGCCATCACTATAAACATGAAAATACGTCCACCGCTATCTGTATAAACTTGAAAGTATCTCCACCGCTATCTGTATAAACATGGAAATATCTCCACCGCTATCTGTATAAACATGGAAATATCTACACCGCTATCTGTATAAACATGGAAATATCTACACCGCTATCTGCATAAACATGCAAATATCTACAGCGCTATCTGTATAAACATGGAAATATCTCCAACTCTATCTGTATAAACATGGAAATATCTACACCGCTATATTTATAAACCTGGAAATATCTACACTGCAATCTCTATAAACATGGAAATACCTACAACACTATCTGTGTGAAGATGGAAATACCTACACAGCTGTCTGTGTAAACATGGAAATATGTACACCGCAATCTGTGTGAAGATGGAAATATCTACACCTCTTTCTCTGTAAACATGGAAATATCTACACCACTATCTGTATAAACATGGAAATATCTACACTGCTATCTGTATAAACATGGAAATATCTACACCACAGTCTGTATAAACATGGATATATCTACACCGCTATCTGTATAAACATGGAAATATCTGCACTGCTATCTGTATAAACATGGAAATTTCTACTCCGCTATCTGTATAAATATGGAAATATCTACACCGTTATCTCTATAAACATGGAAATGTCAACACCGCTATCTGTATATACATGGAAATATCTACATGGCTATCACTAAAAACATGGAAATATCTTCACCGTATACAGATCTACAACGCTATCTGTATGAACATGGAAATAGCTGCACCGCGATCTCTATAAACATGGATATGTCTTCACCGCTATCTTTATAAACATGGAAATATCTACACTGAGATCTGTATAAACATGGAAATACCTACACTGCCATCTGTATAATCATGGAAATATCTACACTGTTATCTCTATAAACATGGAGATACCTGCACCACTATCTCTATAAATATAGGAATATCTACACTGCCATTTCCATAAACATGGAACTATGTACACCGCCATCTGTATAAACATGGAAATATCTACACTGCCTTCTGTATAAAGATGTAAATATCTACACCTCGAGCTGTGTAAACATGGAAATATCTACACCGCTATATATATAAACTTGGAAATAACAACACCGCTATCTGTATAAACTTGGAAATGTCTACAACGCTATCTGTATAAACATGGAAATATCTACTCCTCTATCTCTATAAACATGGAAATACCTACAACGCTACCTCTGTAAACAAGGAAATATCTACACTGCTATCTCTATAAACATGGAAATGTATACACCGCCATCTCTGTAAACATGGAAAAATCTACACCGCCATCTACATAAAAAAGAAGTATCTACACCGCCATCTCTATAAACGTGGAAATATCTACACCGTTATCTGTATAAACATGGAAATATCTACAACACTATCTGTGTAAACATGGAAATATCTACTCAGCCGTCTGTGTAAACATGCAAATATGTACACCGTTATCTGTGTGAAGGTGGAAATATCTACACAGCAATCTTTGCAAATATGGAAATATCTACAACTCTATCTCTGTAACCATGGAAATAGCTACACAGCTATCTGTATAAACATGGAAACATCTACACCGCTATCTGTACAAATATGGAAATATCTACACCGCTATCTCTATAAACATGGAAATATCTACACCGCTATCTGTTTAAAAATGGAAATATCTGCATGGCTATGTCTATTAATATGGAATTATCTACACTGCCATCTGTATATACATGGAAATAGCTACACAGTCATCTGTATAAACATGGAAACATCTACACCACTATCTGTATAAATGTGGAAATATCTAATCTGCCATCTGTATAAACATGGAAATATCTACACAGCCATCTCTATAAACATGGAAATATCTACAACGCTACCTCTTTAAACATGGAAATAGCCACACCGCTTTCTGCAAAAACATGGAAAAATCTACACTGCCATCTGTATATACATGGAAATATCTACACTGTCATCTGTATAAAGATGGAAATATCTACACCGTTATCTGTATAAACATGGAAATATCTACACCGCTATCTGTATAAACATGGAAATATCTAGACCGCTATCTGTATAAACATTCAAATATCTACATTGCTATCTGTATAAATATGGAAATATCTCCACCGCTATTTGTATAAACATGGAAATATCTACACCGCTATCTGTATAAACATGGAAATATCTACACCGCTATCTGCATAAACATGCAAATATCTACAGCGCTATCTGTATAAACATGGAAATATCTCCACCTCTATCTGTATAAACATGGAAATATCTACACCGCTATATTTATAAACCTGGAAATATCTACACTGCAATCTCTATAAACATGGAAATACCTACAACACTATATGTGTAAAGATGGAAATACCTACACAGCTGTCTGTGTAAACATGGAAATATGTACACCGCAATCTGTGTGAAGATGGAAATATCTACACCTCTTTCTCTTTAAACATGGAAATATCTACACCACTATCTGTATAAACATGGAAATATCTACACCGCTATCTGTATAAACATGGAAATATCTACACCACAGTCTGTATAAACATGGTATATCTACACCGCTATCTGTATAAACATGGAAATATCTGCACTGCTATCTGTATAAACATGGAAATGTCTACTCCGCTATCTGTATAAATATGGAAATATCTACACCGTTATCTCTATAAACATGGAAATGTCAACACCGCTATCTGTATATACATGGAAATATCTACATGGCTATCACTAAAAACATGGAAATATCTTCACCGTATACAGATCTACAACGCTATCTGTATGAACATGGAAATAGCTGCACCGCGATCTCTATAAACATGGATATGTCTTCACCGCTATCTTTATAAACATGGAAATATCTACACTGCCATCTGTATAAACATGGAAATACCTACACTGCCATCTGTATACACATGGAAATATCTGCACAACCATCTGTATAATCATGGAAATATCTACACCGTTATCTCTATAAACATGGAGATACCTGCACCACTATCTCTATAAACATAGGAATATCTACACTGCCATTTCCATAAACATGGAACTATGTACACCGCCATCTGTATAAACATGGAAATATCTACACTGCCATCTGTATAAAGATGTAAATATCTACACCTCGAGCTGTGTAAACATGGAAATATCTACACCGCTATATATATAAACTTGGAAATAACAACACCGCTATCTGTATAAACTTGGAAATGTCTACAACGCTATCTGTATAAACATGGAAATATCTACTCCGCTATCTCTATAAACATGGAAATACCTACAACGCTATCTCTGTAAACAAGGAAATATCTACACTGCTATCTCTATAAACATGGAAATGTATACACCGCCATCTCTGTAAACATGGAAAAATCTACACCGCCATCTACATAAAAAAGAAGTATCTACACCGCCATCTCTATAAACGTGGAAATATCTACACCGTTATCTGTATAAACATGGAAATATCTACAACACTATCTGTGTAAACATGGAAATATCTACTCAGCCGTCTGTGTAAACATGCAAATATGTACACCGTTATCTGTGTGAAGGTGGAAATATCTACACAGCAATCTTTGCAAATATGGAAATATCTACAACTCTATCTCTGTAACCATGGAAATAGCTACACAGCTATCTGTATAAACATGGAAACATCTACACCGCTATCTGTACAAATATGGAAATATCTACACCGCTATCTCTATAAACATGGAAATATCTACACCGCTATCTGTTTAAAAATGGAAATATCTGCATGGCTATGTGTATTAATATGGAATTATCTACACTGCCATCTGTATATACATGGAAATAGCTACACAGTCATCTGTATAAACATGGAAACATCTACACCACTATCTGTATAAACGTGGAAATATCTACTCTGCCATCTGTATAAACATGGAAATATCTACACAGCCATCTCTATAAACATGGAAATATCTACAACGCTACCTCTTTAAACATGGAAATAGCCACACCGCTTTCTGCAAAAACATGGAAAAATCTACACTGCCATCTGTATATACATGGAAATATCTACACTGTCATCTGTATAAAGATGGAAATATCTACACCGTTATCTGTATAAACATGGAAATATCTACACTGCTATCTGTATAAAGGTGGAAATATCTACACCGCAATCTGTGGAAATATGGAAATATCTACACATCTATCTCTGTAAATATGGAAATATCTACTCCGCTATGTATATAAACATGGAAATATCCACACCGCTGTCTGTATAAACATGTCAATATCTACACTATGATCTGTATAAACATGGATATATCTACACCGCTATCTGTATAAACATGGAAAAACTACACCGCTATCTGTATAAACATGGAAATATCTACACCGCTATCTGTATAAATATGGAAATATCTACACCGCTACCTCTATAAACATGGAAATGTCTACACCGCTATCTGTATAAACATGGAAATATCTACATGGTTATTTCTATAAATATGGAAATATCTACACCGCCATCTGTATAAACATGGAAATACCTTAACAGTCATCTGTATAAACGTAGATATATCCACACCACTATCTGTATAAACATGGAAATATCTACACTGCCATCTGTATAAACATGGAAATATCTACACAGCCTTCTGTACAAATATGGAAATACCCACACAGTCATCTGTAGAAAAATGGAAATATCTACACCGCCATCTGTATACACATGGAAATATCTCCACCGCTATCTGTATAAACATGGAAATATCTACACCGCTATCTATATAAACATGGAAATATCTACACCGCTATTTGTATAGACATGGAAATATCTACACCGCAATCTGTACAAACATGGAAATATCTACACTGCTATCTGTATACACATGGAAATATCGACACCGCTATCTGTATGAACATGGAAATATCTACACTGCCATCTGTATAAACATGGAAGTAACCTCACCGCTATCTGTATAAATATGGAAATATCTACACCGCCATCGGAATAAACATGGAAATATCTAAACGGCTATCTGTATAAATATGGAAATATCTACACCGCTACATCTATAAACATGGAAATAACTACACAGCTATCTGTATAAACATGGACATATCTACACCGCTATCTCTATAAACATGGAAATATCTACACCGCCATCTGTGTAAACATGGAAATATGTACACAGTCATCTGTATAAACAGGGAAATAACAACACCGCCATCTGTATAAACATGGAAATACCTACACTGCTATCCATATAAACATGGAAATATCTACACCGCTATCTGTACAAATATGGACATATCCACACCGCTATCCCTATAAACATGGAAATGTCTACACCGCTATCTGTATAAACATGGAAATATCTACATGACTATCTCTATAAACATGGAAATATCAACACCGCTATCTGCATAAACACGGAAATATCTACACCGCTATCTGCATAGACATGGAAATATCTACATCGTTATCTGTACAAACATGGAAATATCTACACCACTCTCTGTATAAACATGAAAATATCTACACCGCTATCTGTATAAACATGGAAATATCTACATGACTATCTCTATGAACATGGAAATATCCACACCGCTATCTCTATAAACATGGAAAAATCAACACCGCTATCTCTATGAACATGGAAATATCTACACCGCCATCACTATAAACATGGAAATTTCTACACAACGATCAGTATAAACATTGAAATATCTACACCGCTATCTGTATAAACATGGAAATATTTCCACTGCTATCTCTGTAAACATCGAAATATCTACACCGCCATCTGTATAAACATGGAAATACTTACAAAGTTATCTGTATAAACATGGAAATATCTACACCGCCATCTGTATAAACATGGAAATATCTACACAGCCATGTGTACATACATGGAAATATCTACACCGCTATCTACATAAACATGGAAATAACTACACCGCTATCTGTATAAACATGGAAATATCTATACCACCATCTACATATCCATGGAAATATCTGCGCCGCCATCTGTATAAAGATGGAAATATCTACACGGTCATCTGTGTATAGATGGAAATATCAACACCGCCATCTGTACAAACATGGAAATATCTGCAAAGCTATCTGTATAAACATGGAAATATCTGCACCGCGGTCTGTATAAACATGGAAATATCTACACCGCTATCTGTATAAACATAGAAATATCTACACCGCTATCTCTATAAACATGGAAATATCTACAACGTGATCTGTATAAACATGGAAATATTTACACTGCTATCTGTATAAAAATGGAAACTTCTACACCGTTATCTGTATAAATATGGAAATATCTACACCGCCATCTCCATAAACTTGGAAATATCTACACCGCCATCTGAATAAACATTGAAATACCTATACAATCATCTGTGTGAACATGGAAATATCTACACCACCATCTGTATAAACATGGAAGTATCTACAATGCCATCTGTATACACACGGAAATGCCAACACGGCAATCTCTGTATAGATGGAAACATCAACACAGCCATCTGTACAAACATGGAAATATCTACACTGATATCCCTATAAACATGGAAATATCTACACTGCGGAGTGTATAAACATGGAAATATCTACACCGGTATCTTTATAAACATGGAAATATCTACACCACAATCTGTATAAACATGGAAATATATACAGCACTATCTGTATAAACATGGAAATATCTGCACCGCTATCTCTATAAACATGGAAATATCTACAAAGCCATCTGTATAAACATGGAAATACCTACACAGTCATGTGTAGGAACATGGAATTATCTACACTGCCATCTGTATAATCGTAGAAATATTTACACAGTCCTCTGTATAAATATGGAAATATCTGCACAGGCATTTGTATAAACATGGAAATATCTGCGCCGCTATCTGTATAAACATGGAAATACCAACAACCGCTGTCTCTATAAACATGGAAATATGTACACCGATATGTGTATAATCATGGAAATATCTCCACTGCTGTCTGTATAAACATGGAAATATCTACACCACGATCTGTGTTAACATGGAAATATCTACACCGCTGTCTGTATAAACCTGGAAATATATACACAGATATCTCTAGAAACATGGAAATACCTACACCGCCATCTGTATAAACATGGAAATACCTACAAAGTCATCTGTATAAACATGTAAATATCTACACAGCCATCTGTATAAACATGGAAATATGTACACAGCCATATGTATATACATGGAAATAACTACACCGCTATCTGTATAAACATGGAAATAACTACACCGCTATTTGTATAAACAAGGAAATATCTACACCGCCATCTGTTTAAACATGGAAATATATACACAGACATCTGTTTATACATGGAAATATCTACACCGCTATCTGTATAAAGATGCTAATAACTACACCGCTATCTCTATAAATGTGGAAATATTTGCACCGCTATCCCTATAAAGATGGTAATATCAACACCGCAATCTGTATAAACATGGAAATATCTACACCATGATCTGTATAAACATGGAAATATCTACTCAGCAATCTGTATAAACATGGATATATCTACACCATGATCTGTATAAACATGGAAAAATCAACACCGCTATCTCTATGAACATGGAAATATCTACACCGCCATCTGTATAAACATGGAAATATCTACACCGCGATCAGTATAAACATGGAAATATCTACACCACTATCTGTATAAACATGGAAATATCTCCACTACTATCTCTATAAACATGGAAATATCTACACCGCCATCTGTATAAACATGGAAATACTTACAAAGTTATCTGTATAAACATGGAAATATCTACACCGCCGTCTGTATAAACATGGAAATATATACACAGCCATGTGTATATACATGGAAATATCTACACCGCTATCTACATAAACATGGAAATAACTACAGCGCTATCTGTATAAACATGGAAATATCTCCACTGCTATCTCTATAAACATAGAAATATCTACACCGCCATCTGTATAAACATGGAAATACTTACAAAGTTATCTGTATAAACATGGAAATATCTACACCGCCATCTGTATAATCATGGAAATATCTACACAGCCATGTGTACATACATGGAATTATCTACAGCGCTCTCTATATAAACATGGAAATATGTACACCGCTATCTGTATAAACATGGAAAATCTACAACACTGCCAGTATAAACATGGAAATATCTACACTGCCATCTGTGGAAAGATGGAAATGTCTACACCGTGATCTGTATAAACTTGGAGATATCTACACCGCTACTTGTATAAACATGGAAATATCTACACCGCTATCTATGTAAACATGGAGACATCTACACCACGATCTGTATAAAAATAGAAATATCTACACTGCTATCTGTATAAACATGGAAATATCTACACGGCTAACTGTATAAACATGCAAATATCTAAACCGAGATCTGTATAAATATGGAAATATCTACACCGCTAACTCTATAAACATGGAAATGTCTATACCGCTATCTGTTTAAACATGGAAATATCTACAAGGCTAACTCTATAAAATGGAAATACCTAAACCGCCTTCTGTATAAACATGGAAATAACAACAAAATCATCTGTATAAACATGGAAATGTCTACAGTGCCAACTGTGAAAACATGGAAATATCTACACCGCCATCTGTATAAACATGCTAATATCTCCACCGCTATCTGTATAAACATGAAATTATCTCCACGGCTATCTGTATAAACATGGAAATATCTACACCACGATCTGTATAAACTTGGAAATATCTCCACCACTTTCTGTATAAACATAGAAACATCTACACCGCTATCTTCATAAACATGGAAATATCTACATCGCTATCTGTATAAACATGGAAATATCTACACCACGATCTGTATAAACTTGGAAATATCTCCACCGCTTTCTGTATAAACATAGAAACATCTACACCGCTATCTTCATAAACATGGAAATATCTACACCGCTATCTGTATAAACATGCAAATATCTACAACGCTATCTGTGTAAACATGGAAATATCTACACCGCTATCTGTGTAAACATTGAAATATCTACACAGTCATCTCTATATACATGGAAATATCTACAACACCATCTCTATAGAAATGGATATATCTACAACACCATCTCTATAATCATGGAAATATCTACACCGCTATGTGTATAAACATGGAAATACCAACACCACTATCTGCATAAACATCTAAATATCTACACCCCCATTTGTATAAACATGGAAATATCTACACTGCCACCTGTATACACATGGAAATATCTACACAGCCATCTGTATAAACATGGAAATATCTACACCACTATCTCTATAAACATGGAAATACCCGCACCGCTATCTGTATAAACACGGAAATATCTACACCGCTATCTGTATATACTTGGAAATATCTACACCGCCATCATTATAAACATGAAAATACGTCCACTGCTATCTGTATGAACTTGAAAATAACTCCACCGCTATCTGTATAAACATGGAAATATCTACACCGCTATCTGTATAAACATGGAAATATCTACAGCGCTATCTGTATAAACATGGAAATATCTAGACCGTTATCTGTATAAACATTCAAATGTCTACATTGCTCTCTGTATAATTATGTAATATCTCCACCGCTATCTCTATAAACATGGAAATATCTACTCCGCTATCTGTATAAATATGGAAATATCTACACCGCTCTCTCTATAAACATGGAAATGTCAACACCGCTATCTGTATATACATGGAAATATCTACATGGCTATCACTAAAAACATGGAAATATCTTCACCGTATACAGATCTACAACGCTATCTGTATGAACATGGAAATAGCTACACCGCGATCTCTATAAACATGGATATGTCTACACCGCTATCTTTATAAACATGGAAATATCTACATTGCCATCTGTATAAACATGGAAATACCTACACTGCCATCTGTATACACATGGAAATATCTACACAACCATCTGTATAATCATGGAAATATCTACACAGTTTCCTCTATAAACGTGGAGATACCTGCATCACTATCTCTATAAACATGGAAATAACTACACTGCCATTTCCATAAACATGGAACTATGTACATCGCCATCTGTATAAACATGGAAATATCTACACTGCCATCTGTATAAAATGTAAATATCTACACCGCGAGCTGTGTAAACATGGAAATATCTGCACCGCTATGTATTTAAACTTGGAAATACCAACACCGCTATCTGTATAAACTTGGAAATGTCTACAACGCTATCTGTATTAACATGGAAATACCTACTCCGCTATCTCTATAAACATGGAAATACCTACACCGCTATCTCTGTAAACAAGGAAATATCTACACCGCTATCTCTATAAACATGGAAAGGTATACACCACCATCTCTATAAACATGGAAAAATCTACACTGCCATCTACATAAAAAAGGAAGTATCTACACCGCAATCTCTATAAACATGGAAAAATCCACACCGTTATCTGTATAAACATGGAAATATCTACAACACTATCTGTGTAAACATGGAAATATCTACTCAGCTGTCTGTGTAAACATGCAAATATGTACATTGTTATTTGTGTGAAGGTGGAAATATCTACACGGCAATCTGTGCAATATGGAAATATCTACAACTCTATCTCTGTAAACATGGAAATAGCTACACCGCTATCTGTATAAACATGGAAACATCTACACCGCTATCTGTATAAACATGGAAATATCTACACCGCTATCTGTATAAATATGGAAATATCTACACCGCTATCTCTATAAACATGGAAAAGTCTACACCGCTATCTGTTTAAACATGGAAATACCTACTTGGCTATTTCTATAAATATGGAAATATCTACACTTCCATCGGTATAAACATGGAAATATCTACACAGCCATCTCTATAAACATGGAAATATCTACATCGCTATCTGTATAAACATGGAAATAGCTAAACCGCTATCTGTATAAACCTGGAAATATCTACACCGCTATCTGCATAAACATGCACCTATCTACAGCGATATCTGTATAAACATGGAAATATCTCCACCGCTATCTGTGTAAACATGGAAATGTCTAAACAGCTATCTGTGTAAACATGAAAATATCTACACCGCTTTCTGTGGAAAGATGGAAATATCTACACTGCAATCTGTGCAAAGATGGAAATATCTACAACGCTATCTCTATAAACATGGAATTATCTGCACCACTATCTGTATAAACATGGAAATATCTACACCGATATCTGTATAAACATGGAAATATTTACAAGGCTATCAGTATAAATATGGAAATATCTACACCGCCATCTGTAAAAACATGGAAATAGCTACACAGTCATCTGTATAAACATGGAAATATCTACACCTCCATCTGTATAAACATGGAAATATCTACAATGCCATCTGTAAAAACATAGAAATATCTACACAGTCATCTGTATAAATATGGCAATATATACACGGCTATCTATATAAACATGGAAATACTTACACCGCAATCTGTATAAACATGGAAATATCGACACCGCTATCTGTATATACATGGAAATATCTACACTGCTATCTGTATAAATATGGAAATATCTACACCGCTATCTCTATATACATGGAATTTTCTACACCGCTATCTGTTTAAAAATGGAAATATCTGCACCGCTATCTGTATAAACATGGAAATATCTCCACTGCTATCTGTATAAACATTTAAATATGTACACTGCTATCTGTATAAATATGGAAATATCTACACGCCTAATTCTATAAACATGTAAATGTCTTCACAGCTTGCTGTATAAACATGGAAATATCTACATGGCTATCTTTATAAACATGGAAATATCTACACCGCCATCTGTATCAACATGGAAATAACTACACAGTCATCTGCATAAACATGGAAATATCTACACCACTATGGGTATAAACATGGAAATACCTACACTGCCATCTGTATAAACATGGAAATATCTACACAGCCATCTCTATAAACATGGTAATACCTACAATGCTATCTGTATAAACATGGAAATAACTACACCGCCATCTGTAAAAACATGGAAATATTTACACAGTCATCTGTATAAACATGCAAATATCTACACTTCCATATGTATAAACATGGAAATATCCACACTGCCATCTGTATGCACATGAAAATATGTACACAGCTATCTGTAGAATCATGGAAATATCTACACCGCTATCTCCATAAACATGGAAATACCTACAGCGCTATCTCCATAAACTTGGAAATATCTACACCGCTATGTCTATATACATGGAAACATATACACTGCCATCTCTATAATCAAGAAAATATCTACACTGCCATCTCCATAATCATGGTACTATCTACACCGTCATCTGTATAAAAATGGAAATATCTACACCGCCATCTGTATAAACATGGAAATATCTACGCAGTCATCTGTATAAAGATGGAAATTTTTACACTGCCATCTGTATAATCATGGACATATCTACACAGCCATCTGTAAAAACATGGAAATATCTACACACCCATCTGTATAAACATTGAATTATCTACACCGCTATCTGCATAAACGTGGAAATATCTACACCGCTATCTGTATAAATATGGAAATATCTACACCGCTACCTTTCTACACATGGAAATATAAACACTTCCATCTGTATAAACATGGAAATGTCTACACCACTATCTCTATATACATGGAAATGTCTACAATGCCATCTGTGAAACCATGGAAATATCTACACTGTCATCAGTATAAACATGGAAATATCTACACCACCATCTGTATAAACATGGAAATATCTACACTGCCATCTGTATACACATGGATATATCTACACAGCCATCAGTATAAACATGGAAATATCTACACCGCTATCTCTATAAACATGGAAATTCCTACACCGCTATCTGAATAAACATGGAAATATCTACACCGCTATATGAATAAACATGGAAATACCTACACCGCTATCTGTATAAACTTGGAAATATCTACACCGCTATCTTTATAAACATGGAAATATCTACACCGCCATCTGTGTAAACATGGAAATACCTCCACCGCGATCTGTATAAACATGGAAATACCTACACTGCTCTCTGTATAAACATGGTAATATCTACACCGTTATCTGTATAAACATACAAATATCTACACCACTGTCTGTATAAACATGGGAATATCTACATCGCCATCTGTATAAACATGGAAATATCTATACTTCCATCTGTAACAAGATGTAAATATCTACACCGCCAGCTGTATAAACAAGGAAGTATCTACACCGCTATCTGTATAAACCTGCAAATACCAACACCGCTACCTGTATAAACATGGAAATATCTACACCGCTATCTCTATAAACATGAAAATATCAGCACCGCTATCTCTACAAACTTGGAAATATATACTCTGCCATCTCTATAAACATGGAAATACCTACACAACAATCTACATAAAGAAGGAAATATCTACACTGCCATCTATATGAACATGGAAATATCTACACCGCTACCTCTATAAACATGGTAATATCTACAACACCATCTGTAAAAACATGGATATATCTACACAGTCATCTATATGAACATTTAAATATCTACACCACCATATCTATAAACATGGAAATATCTACACTGCCATCTGTATTCACATGGAAATATCTACACAGACATCTCTATAAACATGTAAATAAATACACCGCTATCTCTATAAACATGGAAATACCTACAGAGCTATCTCTACAAACATGGAAATATCTACACCGCTATCTCTATAAACATGGAAATACCTACACTGCCATCTCTATAATCATGAAAATATCTACACTGCCATCTCCATAATCATGGTACTATCTACACTGCCATCTGTATAAAAATGCAAATATCTACACCGCCATCTGTATTAACATGGAAATATCTACACAGTCATCTGTATAAAGATGGAAATATCTACACTGCCATCCGTATAATCACGGAAATATCTACACAGCCATCTGTAAAAACTTGGAAATAGCTACACAGCCATCTGTATAAACATGGAAATATCTACACCACACTCTGTATAAACGTGGGAATATCTACACCGCTATCTGTATAAATATGGAAATATCTACACCGCTATCTTTATACACATTGAAATATCATCAATTCTATCTGTATAAACAAGGAAATATCTACACCGCTATCTCTATATACATGGAAAGGTCTACACCGCCGTCTGTAAAAACATGGAAATATCTAAACAGTCATCCGTGTAAACATGGAAATATTTACACCACCATGTGTATAAACATGGAAATATCTACACTGCCATCTGTATACACGTGGAAATATCTACACAGCCATCTGTATAAACATGGAAATATATACAACGCTATCTCTAAAAACATGGAAATAACTACACCGCTATCTCTATAAACATGGAAATACCTACACTGCCATCTCTATAAACATGAAAATATCTACACCGCCATCCCAATAAACATGGAACTATCTACACCGCCATCTGTATAAACATGGAAATATCTATACCGCCATCTATATAAACATGGAAATAACTATACCTCGAGCAGTAGAAACATGGAAATATCTACACCGCCATCTGAGTAAACATGGAAATAACTACACCGCTATTTGAATAAACAAGGAAATATCTACACCGCCGTCTGTTTAACATGGAAATATATACACAGACATCTGTTTATACATGGAAATATCTACACCGCTCTCTGTATAAACATGCTAATAACTACACCGCTATCTGTATAAATGTGGAAATATTTGCACCGCTATCCCTATAAACATGGAAATATCTACACCGCTATCTGTATAAACATGCTAATGTCTACACCGCCATCTGTGTGAATAAGGAAATTTCTACAATGCCATCTGTATAAAGATATAAATATCTACACCGCGAGCTGTATAATCATGGAAATATCTACATCGCTATCTGTATAAACGTGGAAATACCAACACCGGTATCGGCATAAACATGGAAATATCTACAACGCCATCTATATAAACATGGAAATATCTACACCACTATGTCTATAAACATGGAAATACCTACACCGCTATCTCTATAAACATGCAAATAACTACACCGCTATCTGTAGAAACTTGGAAATATCTACACCGCTATCTGTATAAACATGGAAATATCTAAACCGCGATCTGTATAAACATGGAAATATATACACCGCGATCTGTATAAACATGGAAATATCTTCACCGCGATCTGTATAAACATGGAAATATCTACACCTCTATCTGTATAAACATGGTAATACCTACACCACCATCTATATAAACATGGAAATATCTACACCGCCATCTGTATAAACTTGGAAATATCTACAATGCCATCTGTAGAAAGATGGAAATATCTACACCACAATCTGTGTAAACATGGAAATATCTACACAGATATCTGTAAAAACATGGAAATATCTACACCGCTACCTGTATAAACATGGAAATATCTACACCGCGATCTGTATAAACATGGAAATATCTACAGCGCCATCTCTATAAACATTGAAATATCTACACTGCCATCTGTAAAACATGGAAATAACGACACCGATATCTGTAAAAACATGGAAATATCTACACCGCTATCTGTATAAACATGGAAATATCTACACCGCGATCTGTATAAACATGGAAATATCTACAGCGCCATCTCTATAAACATTGAAATATCTACACTGCCATCTGTAAAACATGGAAATATCTACACAGTCATCTGAATAAACATGGTAAAATCTACACCACCATCTGTATAAACATGGAAATACCTACAATACCATCTGTATACACATGGAAATATCTACACAGACATCTGTATAAATATGGAAATATCTACACCGCCATCTGTATACACATGGAAATATCTACACAGCCATCTGTATAAACATGGAAATATCTACACCGCTATCTCTATAAACATGGAAATCTCTACACTGCTATCTGTGTAAACATGGAAATATCTACATCGCTATCTGTATAAACAGGGAAATATCTCCACCGCTATCTGTGTAAATATGGAAATATCTACACCACTATCTGTATACACATGGAAATATCTACACCACTATCTGTATATACATGGAAATATCTACACCGTCATCTGTATAGACATGGAAATAACTACACAGCTACCTGTATAAATATGGAAATGTCTACACCGCTATCACTATAAAGATGGAAATACCTACACCACTTGCACTATAAACATGGAAATATCCACACCGCAATCTCTGAAAACATGAAAATATCTCCACCGCCATCTATGTAAGCATGAAAATATCTACACTGCCATATTCAGAAACATGGCTGTATCTACACCACCATCTGTATAAACATGGAAATATCTACACCACTATCTGTATAAAGATGGAAATATTTAAACCGCAATCTCTATAAACATGGAAATATCTACACCGCTATCTCTGTAAACATGGAAATATCTACACCGCCATCTGTATTAACGTGGAAATATCTACACAGTCATCTGTATAAACCTGGAAATATCTACACTGTCATCTATATAAACATGGAAATATCTACAGATAACTCTGAATAAACATGGAAATATCCGCACAGCCATCTGTATAAACATGGAAATATCTACACCACTATCTGTATAAACATGAAAATATCTACACCGCTATCTCTATAAACATGGAAATATGTACACTGCCATCTGTACTAACATGGAAATATCTACACAGTCATCTGTAGAAACATGGAAATATCTACACCGCTATCTCTATAAATATGGAAATAACTACACCGCTATCTCTATAAACATGGAAATATCTACACCGCTATCTCCATCAACATGGAAATATACACACCGCCATCTCTTTAAACATGGAGGTATCTACAACGCCATCTACATAAACAAGAAAATATCTACACTGCCATCTATATAAACATGGAAATATCTACACCGCCATCTCTAAAAACATGGAAATATCTACACTGCCATTTGTAGAAAGATGGAAATATCTACACCGCCATCTGTATAAACGTGGAAATATCTACACCGCTATCTGTATAAACATGTAAATATCTACACCGCAATCTGTATGAACATGGAAATATCTACACCGCTTTCTGTATAAATATGAAATATCTAAACCGCTATCTCTATAAAAGTGGAAATATCTACACTGCTATCTGTATAAACATGGAAATATCCTCACTGCTATCACTATGAACATGGATATATCTACACTGCTATCAGTATAAACATGGAAATATCTACACCGCGATCTGTATAAACATGGAAATATCTACACCACGATCTGTATGAACATGGAAATATCTAGACCGCTATCTGTATAAACATGGAAATATCTACACAGCTATCTCTATAAACATAGAAATATCTACACCGCCATGTGTATAAACATGGAAATACCTACAAAAGTCATCTGTATTAACATGGAAATATCTACACAGCCATCTGTATAAACATGGAAATATCTACACAGCCATCTGTATATAGATGGAAATATCTACACCGCTATCTGTATAAACATGGAAATATCTACACCGCTATTTGTATAAACAAGGAAATATCTACACCGCCATCTGTTTAAACATGGAAATATATACACAGACATCTGTTTATACATGGAAATATCTACACCACTATCTGTATAAACATGCTAATAACTACACCGCTATCTGGATAAATGTGGAAATATTTGCAACGCTATCCCTATAAAGATGGTAATATCAACACTGCGATCTGTATAAACATGGAAATATTTACAACATGATCTGTATAAACATGGATATATCTACACCACGATCTGTATAAACATGGAAATATCTACACCGTGATCTGTATAAACATCGATATATCTACAACGTCATCTCTATAAACATGGAAATATCTACACCGCTATCTGTATAAACATGCTAATATCTACACCACCGTCTATATAAACAAGGAAATATCTACACCGCCATCTGTATAAACATGGAAATATCTACAATGCCATCTGTAGAAAGATGGAAATATCTACACCGCAATCTGTGTAAACATGGAAATATCTGCACCAATATCTGTAAAACCATGGAAATATCTACACCGCTATCTGTAAAAACATGGAAATATCTACACCGCGATCTGTATAAACATGGAAATATCTACAGCGCCATCTCTATAAACATTGAAATATCTACACTGCCATCTGTAAAAACATGGAAATATCTCCACAGTCATCTGAATAAACATGGAAATATCTACAACACCATCTGTATAAACATGGAAATAACTACAATACCATCTGTATATACATGGAAATATCTACACAGACATCTGTATAAATATGGAAATATCTACACCGCCATCTGTATAAACATGAAAATATCTACACTGCCATCTGTAGAAAGATGGAAACATCTACACCGCTATCTCTACAAATATGGAATTATCTTCACCGCCATCTCCATAAACATGAAAATATCTACACTGCCATCTCCATAAAGATGGAAGTATCTACTCCGCCATGTGTACAAACACGGAAATATCTACACCACCATCTGTGAAAACATGGAAATATCTACACCACCATCTGTATAAACATGGAAATACCTACAATACCATCTGTATACACATGGAAATATCTACACATACATCTGTATAAATATGGAAATATCTACACCGCCATCTGTATAAACATGGAAATACCTACAAAGTCATCTGTATAAACACGGAAATATCTACAAAGCCATCTGTATAAACATGGAAATATCTACACAGCCATCTGCATATACATGGAAATATCTACACCGCTATCTCTATAAAGATGGAAATATCTACACCGCCATCTGTATAAACATGGAAATACCTATACAGTCATCTGTGTATACATGGAAATATCTACACCACCATCTGTATAAACATGGAAATATCTACAATGCCATCTGTATACACATGGAAATACCTACACGGCAATCTGTGTACAGATGGAAACATCAACACCACCATCTGTACAAACTTGGAAATATCTACACTGCTATCTCTATAAACACGGAAATATCTACACTGCGGTCTGTGTAAACATGGAAATATCTCCACCGGTATCTGTATAAACATGGAAATATCTGCACCGCTCTCTCTATTAACATGGAAATATGTACACAGCTATGTGTATAAACATGGAAATATCTCCACTGCTGTCAGTATAAACATGGAAATATCTCCACCGTTATCTGTATAAACATGGAAATATCTACAGCGCCATCTCTATAAACATTGAAATATCAACACTGCCATCTGTAAAAACATGGAAATATCTACAAAGTCATCTGAATAAACATGGAAATATCTACACCACCATCTGTATAAACACGGAAATAACTACAAAACCGTCAGAATACACATGGAAATATCTACACAGACATCTGTATAAATATGGAAATATCTACACCGCCATCTGTATAAACATGGAAATATCTACACTGCCATCTGTAGAAAGATGGAAATATCTACACCGCTATCTCTATAAATATGGAAATATCTACACCTCCATCTCTATAAACATGAAAATATCTACACTGCAATCTCCATAAACATGGAACTAACTACTCCGCCATGTGTATAAACATGGAAATATCTACACCACCATCTGTGAAAACATGTAAATATCTACACCGCTATCTGTATAAACATGGAAATATCTACACCGCCATCTGCATGTCCATGGAAATATCTACGCTGCCGTCTGTATAAACATGGAAATATCTACACGGCCATCTGTGTATAGATGGAAATATCAACACCGCCATCTGTACAAACATGGAAATATCTACACCGCTATCTCTATAAACATGGAAATATCAGCACTGCCATCTATAAAAACATGGAAATAACTATACAGTCATCTGTATAAACATGGAAATATCTACAATGCCATCTGTATACACGTGAAAATATCTACACAGCCATCTATATAAACATGTAAATTTCTACACTGCTATCTCTATAAACATGGAAAAATCTACACCGCCATCTCTATAAACATGGAAATATCTACACCGCCATCTCTATAAACATGAAAATATCTACACTGCCATCTCCATAAACATGGAATTAACCACTCCGCCATCTGTGTAAACATGGAAACATCTACACCGCCATCTGTGTGAATAAGGAAATATCTACAATGCCATCTGTATAAAGATATAAATATCTGCACCACAAGCAGTATAAACATGGAAATATCTACATCGCTATCTGTATAAACATGGAAATACCAACACCGCTATCGGTATAAACAAGGAAATATCTACAACGCCATCTATATAAACATGGAAATATCTACACCGCTATCTGTATAAACATGGAAACATCTACACCGCTATCTGTATAAACATGAAAATATCTACACCGCGATCAGTATAAACATGGAAATATCTACACCGCAATCTGTATAAACATGGAAATAGCTTCACCACGATCTGTATAAACATGGAAATATCTACACCGCTATCTGTATAACCATGGTAATATCTACACCACCATCTATATAAACATGGAAAATCTACACCGCCATCTGTATAAACATGGAAATATCTACAATGCCATCTGTAGAAAGATGGAAATATCTGCACCGCAATCTGTGTAAACATGGAAATATCTACACCTCTATCTGTAAAAACATGGAAATATCAACAGCGCTATCTGTATAAACATGGAAATATCTACAACGCGATCTGTATAAACATGGAAATATCTACACCGCGATCTGTATAAACATGGAAATATCTACACCGCTATCTGTATAAACATGGAAATATCTACACAGCAATCTCTATAAACATGGAAATATCTACACCGCCATCTGTATAAACATGGAAATACCTACAAAGTCATCTGTATAAACATGGAAATATCTACAAACCATCTGTATAAACATGGAAATATCTACACAGCCATCCGTATATACATGGAAATATCTACACCGCTATCTGTATAAACATGGAAATAACTACACCGCTATTTGTATAAACAAGGAAATACCTATACCGTGATCTGCAAAAACAAGGAAATATTTACACCGCTACCTGTATAAACATGGAAATTTCTACACCGTTATCTGTATAAATATGCAAAGATCTACACCGCTATCTCTATAGACATGGAAATATCTACACCGCCATCTGTATAAACATGGAAATAACTATACAGTCATCTGTGTAAACATGGAAATATCTACACCACCATCTGTATAAACATGAAAATATCTACAAAGCCATCTGTATACACATGGAAATACCTACACGGCAATCTGTGTAAACATGGAAACATCTACACCAATATCTGTAAAAACATGGAAATATCTACAACACTATCTGTATAAACATGGAAATATCTACACCGCGATCTGTATAAACATGGAAATATCTACAGCGCCATCTCTATAAGCATTGAAATATCTACACCGCCATCTGTATAAACATGGAAATATCTACACCGTGATCTGCATAAACATGGAAATATCTACACCGCTATCTGTATAAACATGGAAATATCTACACAGCTATCTCTATAAACATAGAAATACCTACACCGCCATCTGTATAAACATGGAAATATCTACACAGCCATGTGTATATACATGGAAATACCTACACCGCTATCTATATAAACATGGAAATAACTACATCGCTATCTGTATAAAGATGGAAATATATACACCGCCATCTACATATCCATGGAAATTTCTGCACCGCCATCTGTACAAACATGGAAATATCTGCACTGCAATCTGTATAAACATGGAAATATCTACACTGCGGTCTGTATAAACATGGAAATATCTAAAACGCTATCTGTATAAACATGGAAATATCTACACCACTATCTCTGTAAACATTGAAATATCTATGCCGTGATCCTTATAAACATCAAATATTTACACCGCTATCTGTATAAACATGGAAATATCTACACCGTTATCTGTATACACATGGAAATACCTACAACGTCAACTGTAGAAACATGGAAATATCTACACCACCATCTGTATAAACATGGAAATATCTACAATGCCATCCATATACACATGGAAATAGCTACACGGCAATCTGTGTATAGATGGAAACATCAACACCGCCATCTGTACATACATGGAAATATCTACACCGCTATCAGTATAAACATGGAAATATCTACACTGCGGTCTGTATAAACATGGAAATATGTACACCGGTATCTGTTTAAACATGGAAATATCTACACCACGATCTGTATAAAACATGGAAATATTTACACCGCTATCTGTATAAACATGGAAATATCTACACGGCTATCTCTATAAACAAAGAAATACCTGCAAAGCCATCTGTATAAACATGGAAATAACTACACAGTCATGTGTAGGAACATGGAAATATCTAAATTGCCATCTGTATAAACGTGGAAATATCTACACAGCCCTCTGTATAAATAAGGAAATATCTGCATAGGCATCTGTATAGACATGGAAATATCCGCACCGCTATCTGTATAAAGATGGAAATACCTACACCGCTGTCTCTATAAACATGGAAATATGTACACCGCTATGTGTATAAACATGGTAATATCTCCACTGCTGTCTGTATAAACATGGACATATCTCCACCTTTATCTGTATAAACATAGAAATATCTACAGCGCCATCTCTATAAACATTGAAATATCTACACTGCAATCTGTAAAAACATGGAAATATCTACAAAGTCATCTGAATAAACATGGAAATATCTACACCACCATCTGTATAAACATGGAAATACCAACAATACCATCTGTATACACATGGAAATATCTACACAGACAGCTGTATAAATATGGAAATATCTACACCGCCATCTGTATAAACATGGAAATATCTACACCGCAATCAGTATAAACATGGAATTATCTACACCGCTATCTGTATAAACACGGAAATATCTCCACTGCTATCTCTATAAACATCGACATATGTACACCGCCATCTGTATAAACATGGAAATACTTACAAAGTTATCTGTATAAACATGGAAATATCTACACTGCCATCTGTATAAACATGGAAATATCTACACAGCCATGTGTATATACATGGAAATATCTACACCGCTATCTATATAAACATGGAAATAACTACACCGCTGTCCGTATATACATGGAAATATTTACACCGCCATCTGCATATCCAAAGAAATATCTGTGCCGCCATCTGTATAAACATGGAAATATCTACACGGTCATCTGTGTATAGATGGAAATATCAACACCGTCATCTGTACAAAAACGGAAATATCTGCACCACTATCTGTATAAACATGGAAATATCGGCACCACGGTCTGTATAAACATGGAAATATCTACAACGCTATCTGAATAAACATGGAAGTATCTTCACCGTTATCTCTATAAACATGGAAATATCTACACCATGATCTGTATAAACATGGAAATATTTACACCGCTATCTGTATAAACATGGAAATATCTACACATTTATCTGTATAAATATGGAAATATCTACACCGCTATCTCTATAAACATGGAAATATCTACACCATGATCTGTATAAATATGGAAATATCTACACAGCTGTCTGTATAAACATCGAAATATCTACACCGCCGTTTGTATAAACATGGAAATATCTACACCGTGATCTGTATAAACATGGAAATATCTACACCGCTATCTGTATAAACATGGAAATATCTACACAGCTTTCTCTATAAACATGGAAATATCTACACCGCCATCTGTATAAACATGGAGATACCTACAAAGTCATCTGCAGAAACATGGAAATATCTACAGCGCCATCTCTATTAACATTGATATATCTACACTCCCATCTGTAAAAACATGGAAATATCTACACAGTCATCTGAATAAACATGGAAATATCTACACCACCATCTGTGTAAACATGGAAATACCTACAATACCATCTGTATACACATGGAAATATCTACACAGACATCTGTATAAATATGGAAATATCTACACTGCCATCTGTATACACATGGAAATATCTACACAGCCATCTGTATAAACATGTAAATATCTACAATGCCATCTCCATAAACATGGAACTAACTACTCCGCCATTGTGTAAACATGGAAATATCTACACCGCCATCAGTGTGAATAAGGAAATATCTACAATGCCATCTGTATAAAGATATAAATATCTGCACCGCGAGCTGTACACACATGGAAATATCTACGTCGCTCTCTGCATAAACGTGGAAATACCAACACCGCTATCGGTATAAACATGGAAATATCAACAACGCCATCTATATAAACATGGAAATATCTACACCGCTATGTCTATAAACATGGAAATACCTACACCGCTATCTCTATAAACATGGAAATGTCTACAGCGCTATCTCTATAAACATGGAAATGTCTACAGCGCTATCTGTATAAAAATGGAAATATCTACACCGCTATCTGTATAAACATGGAAATATCTACACCGCGATCTGTATAAACTTGGAAATATCTACACCGCGATCTGTATAAACATGGAAATATCTTCACCGAGATCTGTATAAACGTGGAAATATCTACACCGCTATTTCTATAGACATGGAAATATCTACACCGCCGTCTGTATAAACATGGAAATATCTACACCGCTATCTCTATAGACATGGAAATAGCTACAAAGCCATCTGTATAAACATGGAAATACCTACACAGTCATGTGTAGGAACATGGAAATAACTACACTGCCATCTGTATAAACAAAGAAATATCTACACAACCCTCTGCATAAATATGGAGATATCTACATAGGCATCTGTATAAACATGGAAATATCTGCACCGCTCTCTGTATAAACATGGAAATACCTACACCGCTGTCTCTATAAACATGGAAATATGTACACCGCTATGTGTATAAACATGGAAATATCTCCACTGCTGTCTGTATAAACATGGAAATATCTCCACCGTTATCTGTATAAACATGGAAATATCTACAGCGCCATCTCTATAAACATTGAAATATCTACACTGCCATCTGTAAAAACATGGAAATATCTACACAGTCATCTGAATAAACATGGAAATATCTACACCACCATCTGTATACACATGGAAATAACTACAATACCATCTGTATACACATGGAAATATCTACACAGACATCTGTATAAATATGGAAATATCTACAGTGCCATCTGTATACACATGGAAATATCTACATAGGAATCTGTATAAACATGTAAATATCTACAATGCCATCTCCATAAACATGGAACTAACTACTCCGCCATCTGTGTAAACATGGAAATATCTACACCGCCATCAGTGTGAATAAGGAAATATCTACAATGCCATCTGTATAAAGATATAAATATCTGCACCGTGAGCTGTACAAACATGGAAATACCTACGTCGCTATCTGCATAAACGTGGAAATACCAACACCGCTATCGGTATAAACATGGAAATATCTACAACGCCATCTATATAAACATGGAAATATCTACACCGCTATGTCTATAAACATGGAAATACCTACACCGCTATCTCTATAAAGGTGGAAATGTCTACACCGCTATCTGTATAAACATGGAAATATCTACACCGCCATCTGTATAAACATGGAAATATCTACACAGCCGTGTGTAAACACATGGAAATATCTACAGCGCTATCTATATAAACATGGAAATGACTACACCGCTATCTGTATAAAGATGGAAATAACTACACCGCCATCTACATATCCATGGAAATATCTGCGCCGCCATCTGTATAAACATGGAAATATCTACACGGTCATCTGTGTATAGATGGAAATATCAACACCGCCATCTGTACATACATGGAAATATCTGCACTGCAATCAGTATAAACATGGAAATATCTACACCGCGGTCTGTATAAACATGGAAATATCTAAATGGCTATCTGTATAAACATAGAAATATCTACACCACTATCTCTATAAACGTGGAAATATCTACACCGTGATCTGTATTAACATGGAAATATTTACACCGCTATCTGTATAAACATGGAAATATCTACACCGTTATCAGTATAAACATGGAAATACCTACAACGCCATCTTTAGAAACATGGAAATATCTACACCACTATCTGTATAAGTATGAAATATCTAAACGGCTATCTCTATAAAAATGGAAACATCTACACTGCTATCTGTATAAACATGGAAATATCCTCACTGCTATCTCTATGAAGATGGATATATCTACACCGCTATCTAAATAAACATGGAAATATCTACACTGCCATCTCTATAAACATGGAATTATCTACAGCACCATCTGTATAAACATGGAAATATCTACACCACTGTCTGTATAAACATGGAAATATCTACACCGCTATCTGTATAAACATGGAAATATCTACACCGCGATCTGTATAAACATGGAAATGTCTTCACCACGATCTGTATAAACATGGAAATACCTACACCGCTATCTGTAAAAACATGGTAATATCTACACCGCCATGTATATAAACATGGAAAATCTACACCGCCATCTGTATAAACATGGTAATATCTACAATGCCATCTGTAGAAAAATGGAAATATCTACACCGCAATCTGTGTAAACATGGAGATATCTACACCGCCAGCTGTATTAACATGGAAATATCTACAACGCTAGTAGTATATACATGGAAATACCAACACCGCTATCTGTATAAACATGGAAATACATACACCGTCATCTGTATAATCATGGAAATATCTACACAACTATCTCTATAAACATGGAAATACCTACACCGCCATCTCTATACACATAGAAATATCTACACCGCTATCTCTATAAACATAGAAATATCTACACCGCCATCTCTATAAACATGGAAATATCTACACTGCCATCTGCATGAACATGGAAATATCTACATCGCTATCTGTTTAAACATGGAAATATCTACACTGTCATCTGTATAAACATGGAAATATCTAAACTGCCATCTGTGGAAAGATGCAAATATCTACACCAAGATCTGTATAAATATGAAAATACCTACACCGCTATCTGTGTAAAGATGGAAATATCTACACCGCAATCTCTGCAAAGATGGAAATATCTACACCGCTATCTCTGTAAACATGGAAGTATCTACACCACTATCCGTACAAACGGAAATATCTACATCGCTATCTGTATAAACATGGATATATCTACACCGTTATCTGTATAAACATGGAAATATCTACACCGCTATCTGTATAAATATGGAAATATCTGCACCGCCATTTGTGAAAACATACAAATATCTACAGAGTCATCTGTATACACATCGAAATATCTACACAGCCATCTGTATAAACATGGATGTATCTACACATCTATCTGTATAAACAAGGAAATACCTACAGCGCTATCTCAATAAACATGGAAATATCAACACCACAATCTCTACAAACATGAAAATAACTACACCGCCATCTCCATGAACATGGAACTAACTTCACCGCCATCTGTATACACATGGAAATATCTACACCACTATCTGTATAAAGATGGAAATATCTACACCGCTATCTCTATAAACATGGAAATATCTACACAGCCATCTGCATAAACATGGAAATATCTACACTGCTATCTCTATAAACATGGAAATATCTACACCGCTATCTGTATAAACATGGAAATATCTACACCGCTATCTGTCTAAACATGGAAATATCTACACCGCTATCTGTATAAACAGGGAAATATCTCCAACGCTATCTGTATAAACATGGAAATATCTACACCGCTATCTGCATAAACGTGGAAATATCTACACCGCTATCTGTATAAACATGGAAATACCTACACCGCTATCTGTGTAAACACGGAAATATCTACACAGCTATCTGTGTAAACTTGGAAATATCTACACAGGTATCTGTGTAAAAATGGAAATATCTACATGGCAATCTGTGCAAACAGGGAAATATCTACACCGCTATCTCTGAAAACATGGAAATATCTACACCGCTATCTGTATAAACATGGAAATATCTGCACCGCTATCTGTATAAAAAAGGAAATATCTACACCACCATCTGTAGAAACATGGAAATATCTACACCGCCATCTGTATAAACATGGAAATAACTACACGGCTATCTGTAGAAATATGGAAATATCTACATCGCTATCTCTATAAACATGGAAATACCAACAACGCTTTCTCTATAAACATGGAAATATCTACATCGCAATCTCTATAAACATGGAATTATCTACACCGCCGTCTCTATAAACATGAAAATATCTACACCGCCATCTTCAGAAACATGGCTGTATCTACACCGCCATCTGTATAAACATGGAAATATCTACACCACCATCTGTATAAACATGGAAAAACCTTCACTGCCATCTGTATAAAGATGGAAATATCTGCACTGCGTGTTGTATAAACATGGAAATATCTACACCGCTATCTCTATAAACATGGAAATACCTACAACGCCATCTCTATAAATATGGAAATATCTACACCGCTATCTGTATTAATATGGAAATAACTACAACGCTATCTCTCTAAACATGGAAATGTCTACACCGCCATCTGTATAAACATGGAAATATCTACATCGTTATCTCGATAAACATGAAAAGATCTACACTGACATCTGTATAAACATGGAAATAACTTCACAGTCATCTGTATAAACATGGAAATATCTACACCACCATCTGTATAAACATGGAAATATCTACATGGAAAGCTGTAAAAACATGGAAATATTTAGACAGTCATCTCTATAAACATGGAAATATCTATACCGCTATCTGTATAAACATGGAAATTCCCACACCGCTATCTGTATAAACATGGAAATAGCCACACCGCTATCTGTATAAACATGGAAATATCTGCACAGCTATTTTATAAACATGGAAATATCTGCAACTCTATCTGTGTAAACATAGAAATATCTACACGGCTATTTGTGTAAACATGGAAATATCTGCACCGCTATCTGTATAAAGATGGAAATATCTACACCACTATCTGTAAAATGGGGAAATATCTACACCGCTCTCTGTATAAACCTGGAAATATCTACACCGATATCTGTATAAACAAGGAAATATCTACACCGCCATCTGTATAAACATGGAAAAACCTACACCGCTATCTGTATAAATATGGAAATATCCACTTCGCTATCTCTAAAAACATGGAAACACCTACACCGATTTCTCTATAAACATGGAAATATCTACACTGCAATCTCTATATACATGGAAATATCTACACCGCCATCTCTATAAATATGAAAATATCTACACCGCCATCTTCAGAAACATGGATGTATCTACACCGCCATCAGTATAAACATGGAAATATCTACACCACTATCTGTATAAACATGGAAATATCTTCACTGCCATCTGTATAAACATGGAAATATCTACACTGCCATCTGTATAAAGATGGAAATATCTACACCACAATCTGTATAAATATGGAAATACCTGCACCGCTACCTCTATAGACATGTAAATATCTACACCGCTATCTCTATAAACATGGAAATATCTACACTGCCATCTGTATAAAGATGGAAATATCTACACCGTGAGCTGTATATACATGGAAACCTCTACACCGCTATCTGTATAAACATGGAAATACCAACAACGTTATCTGTATAAACATGGAAATATCTACACCGTTATCTCTATAAACATGAAAATACTTACACCACCATCTCTATAAGCATGGAAATATTTACACCGCTATCTCTATAAACATAGAAATAACTACACCGCCATCCCTATAAACATGGAAATATCTACACCGCCATCTGCATAAACATGGATATATCTACACAACTATCTGTATAAACAAGGAAATACCGACAGCGTTATCTCTATAAACATGGAAATATCAACACAACAATCTCTACAAACATGGAAATATCTACACCGCCATCTATATAAACATGAAAATATCTACACCGCCATCTCCAAAAACATGGAACTATCTACACCGCCATCTGTATAAACATGGAAATCCCTACACCACTATCTGTATAAAGATGGAAATATCTACACCGCTATCTCTATAAACATGGAAATATCTACACAGCCATCTGTATAAACATGGAAATATCTACACTGCTATCTCTATAAACATGGAAATATCTACACCGCTATCTGTATAAACATGAAAATATCTACATCGCTATCTGAATAAACAGGGAAATATCTCCACCGCTATCTGTATAAACATGGAAATATCTACACCGCTCTCTGTATAAACATGGAAATATCCACACTGCTATCTGTATAAACATGGAAATATCTACAACGCTATCTGTGTAAACATGGAAATATCTACACAGCTATCTGTGTAAACTTGGAAATATCTACACAGGTATCTTTGTAAAAATGGAAATATCTTCACCGTATTCTGTGAAAAGATGGAAATATCTGCACCGCTATCTCTGTAAACATGGAAATATCTACACCACTATCCGTATAAACATGGAAATATCTACATCGCTATCTGTATAAACATGGATATATCTACACCGTTATCTGTATAAACATGAAAATATCTACACCGCTATCTGTATAAATATGGAAATATCTGCACCGCCATTTGTGTAAACATAAAAATATCTACACCGCTATCTGTATAAATATGGAAATATCTGCACCGCCATTTGTGTAAACATACAAATATCTACAGTCATCTGTATACACATGGAAATATTTACACAGCCATCTGTATAAACATGGATGTATCTACACAACTATCTGTATAAACAAGGAAATACCGACAGCGCTATCTCTATAAACATGGAAATATCAACACCACAATCTCTACAAACATGGAAATATCTACACCGCCATCTATATAAACATGAAAATATCTACACCGACATCTCCAAAAACATGGAAGTATCTACACCGCCATCTGTATAAACATGGAAATTCTACACCGCTATCTGTATAAAGATGAAAATATCAACACCGCTATCTCTATAAACATAGAAATATCAACACAGCTATCTGTGTAAACTTGGAAATATCTACACAGGTATCTGTGTAAAAATGGAAATATCTACACGGCAATCTGTGCAAAGAGGGAAATATCTACACCGCTATCTCTGAAAACATGGAAATATCTACACCGCTATCTGTATAAACATGGAAATATATACACCGCTATCGGTATAAACAAGGTAATATCTACACCGCCATCTGTAGAAACATGGAAATATCTTCACCGCGATCTGTATAAACATGGAAATACCTACACCGCTATCTGTAGAAATGTGGAAATATCTACACCGCTATCTCTATAAACATGGAAATACCAACACCGCTTTCTCTATAAACATGGAAATATCTACATCGCAATCTCTATAAACATGGAAAAATCTTCACTGCCATCTGTATAAAGATGGAAATATCTGCACTGCGAGTTGTATAAACATGGAAATATCTACACCGCTATCTCTAAACATGGAAATACCTACAATGCCATCTCTATAAATATGGAAATATCTACACCGCTATCTGTATAAACATGAAAATACCTACACCGCTATCTGTATAAACCTGGAAAGATCTACACCGCTATCTGTATAAATATGGATATATCTACAACGCTATCTCTCTAAACATGGAAATATCTACACCGCTATCTGTATAAACATGGAAATATCTACATCGTTATCTATAAACATGAAAATATCTACACTGACATCTGTATAAACATGGAAATAACTTCACAGTCATCTGTATAAACATGGAAATATCTACACCACCGTCTGTATAAACATGGAAATATCTACATGGAAAGCTGTATAAACATGGAAATATCTAGACAGTCATCTCAATAAACATGGAAATATCTATACCGCTATCTGTATAAACATGGAAATACCCACACCGCTATCTGTATAAACATGGAAATAGCCACACCGCTATCTGCATAAACATGGAAATATCTGCACCGCTATCTTTATAAATATTTAAATATCTGCAACTCTATCTGTGTAAACACAGAAATATCTACACGGCTATTTGTGTATACATGGAAATATCTGCACCGCTATCTGTATAAAGATGGAAATATCTACACCACTATCTTTAAAACTTGGAAATATCTACACCCCTCTCTGTACAAGCCTGGAAATATCTACACCGATATCTGTATAAACAAGGAAATATCTACACCGCCATCTGTATGAACATGGAAATACTTACACCGCTATCTGTATAAATATGGAAATATCCACACCGCTATCACTATAAACATGGAAATACCTACACCGATTTCTCTATAAACATGGAAATATCTACACTGCAATCTCTATAAGCATGAAAATATCTACACCGCCATCTTCAGAAAAATGGATGTATCTACACCGCCATCTGTATAAACATGGAAATATCTACACCACTATCTGTATAAACATGGAAATATCTTCACTGCAATCTGTATAAGCATGGAAATATCTACACCGCCATCTGTATAAAGATGGAAATAAATACACCGCAATCTGTGCAAAGATGGAAATACCTACACCGCAATCTCTATGAACATGGAAATATCTACACCGATATCTGTATAAACATGGAAATATGTACACTGCCATCTGTTTAAACATGGAAATACCTACACCGCTTTCTGTATAAACATGAAAATATCTACACTGCTATCTCTATATACATGGAAATATCTACACCACTATCTGTATAAACATGGAAATATCTTCACTGCCATCTGTATAAGCATGGAAATATCTACACCGCCATCTGAATAAACATGGAAATATCTACACCACTATCTGTATAAATATGGAAATATCTTCACTGCCATCTGTATAAACATGGAAATATCTACACCGCCATCTGTATAAACATGGAAATATCTCCACCGCCATCTGCATAAACATGGAAATATCTACACAGACATCTGTATAAACATGGAAATATCTACACTGCCATCTGTATAAACTTGGAAATATCTACACTGACATCTGTAGAAAGATGGAAATGTATACAAAGCGATCTGAATAAACATGGGAATTTCTACACCACTACCTGTAGAAACATGGAAATATCTACACCGCTATCTGTATCAACATGGAAATAACTACACTGCAATCTGCATAAACATGGAAATATCTACAATGCTATCTCTGTAAACATGGAAATATCTACACAGCTATCTGTGTAAACTTGGAAATATCTACACCGCTATCTGTGTAAATTTGGCAATACTTACACCGCAGTCTGTGCAAAGATGGAAATATCTACACCGCTATCTCTGTAAACATGGAAATACCTACACCGCTATCTGTCTAAACATGGAAATATCTACACTGCCATCTCTATAAACATGGAAATATCTATAGCGCCATCTGTATAAACATGGAAATATCTACAATGCCATCTGGACACACATGGAAATATCTACACAGCCATCTGTATAAACATCGAAATATTTACACCGCTATCTCTAGAAACATGGAAATATCTACACCGCTATCTGTATAAACATGGAAATATCTACATCACTATCTGTATAAACAGGGAAATATCTCCTCCGCTATCTGTATAAACATGGAAATATCTACACCGATATGTGTATAAACATGGAAATATCTACACCGCTATCTGTAAAAACATGGAAATATATACAATGCTATCTGTGTAAACATGGAAATATCGACATAGCTATCTGTGTAAACTTGGAAATATCTACCCAGCTATCTGTGTAAAAATGGAAATATCTACACAGCAATCTGTGCAAAGATGGATATATCTACACCGCTATCTCTGTAAACATGGAAATATCTACACCGCTATCTCTATAAACATGGAAATACCTACACCGCTTTCTCTATAAACATGAAAATACCTACACTGCTATCTCTATATACATGGAAATATTTACACCTCCATCTCCATAAACATGAAAATTTCTACACCGCCATCTTCAGAAACATGGATGTATCTACACCGCTATCTGTATAAACATGGAAATATCTACACCACTATCTGTATAAACATGGAAATATCTTCACTGCCATCTGTATAAGCATGGAAACATCTACACCGCCATCTGTATAAAGATGGAAATATCTACACCGCAATCTGTATAAATATGGAAATAACTACACCGCTATCTCTATAGACAAGGAAATATCTACACCGCTATCTGTATAAACATGGAAATATCTACACTGCCATCTGTATAAAGATGGAAATATTTACACCGTGAGCTGCATAAACATAGAAATATCTAAAACGCTATCTGTATAAACATGGAAATATGAACACCGCTATCTGTATAAATATGGAAATAAATACAACGCTATCTCTATAAACATGGAAATATCTATACCGCTATCTCTATAAACATGGAAATACTTACACCACCATGTCTATAAACATGGAAATATTTACACTGCTATCTCTATAAACTTAGAAAAAACTACACCGCCATCTCTGTAAACATGGAAATATCTACACCGCCATTTGAATAAATATGGAAATATCTACACAGACATCTGTATAAACATGGAAATATCTACACTGCCATGTGTATAAACTTGGCAATATCTACACTGACATCTGTAGAAAGATGGAAATGTCTACAAAGCGATCTGTATAAACATGGGAATTTCTACACCGCTACTTGTATAAACATGGAAATATGTACACGGCTATCTGTATCAAAATGGAAATAACTACACCGCAATCTGTATAAACATGGAAATATCTACAATGCTATCTCTGTAAACATGGAAATATCTACACAGCTATCTGTGTAAACTTGGAAATATCTACAACGCTATCTCTGTAAGTTTGGCAATACCTACACCGCAATCTGTGCAAAGATAGAAATACCTACACCGCTATCTCTTTCAACATGGAAATATCTACACCGATATATGTATAAACATGGAAATATCTACACTGCCATCTGTATAAACATGAAAAAACCTACACCAATTTCTCTATAAACATGAAAATATCTACACTGCTATCTCTATAAACATGGAAATATCTACACCTCCATCTCTATAAAGATGAAAATATCTACACCGCCATCTTCAGAAACATGGATGTATCTACACCGCCATCTGTATAAACATGGAAATATCTACACCACTATCTGTATAAATATGGAAATATCTTCACAGCCATCTGTATAAACATGGAAATATCTACACCGCCATCTGTATAAAGATGGAAATATCTACACCGCAATCTGTATAAATTTGGAAATAACTACACCGCTATCTCTATAGACATGGAAATATCTACACCGCCGTCTGTATAAACATGGAAATATCTACACCGCTATCTGTATAAACATGGAAATACCAACACCGCTATCTGTATAAACATGTAAATATCTACACCGCTATCTCTATAAACATGAAAATACTTACACCACCATCTCTATAAACATGGAAATATTTACACCGCTATCCCTATAAATTTAGAAATAACTAGACTGCCATCTCTATAAACATGGAAATATCTACACCGCTATCTGCATAAACCTGGAAATATCTACACAGACGTCTGTATAATCATGGAAATATCTACACCTCCATCTCTATAAACATGAAAATATCTACACCGGCATCTTCAGAAACATGGATGTATCTACACCGCAATCTGTATAAACATGGAAATATCTACACCACTGTCTGTATAAACATGGAAATATCTTCACTGCCATCTGTATAAACATGGAAATATCTACACCGCCATCTGTATAAAGATGGAAATATCTTCACCGCAATCTGTATAAATATGGAAATAACTACACCGCTATCTCTATAGACATGGAAATATCTACACCGCTATCTGTATAAACATGGAAATATCTACACTGCCATCTGTATAAAGATGGAAATATCTACACCGCGAGCTGTATAAACATGGAAATATCTACACCGCCATCTGTATAAACATGGAAATACCAACACCGCTATCTGTATAAACATGGAAATATCTACAACGCTATCTCTATAAACATGAAAATACTTACACCACCATCTCTATAAACATGGAAATATTTACACAGCTATCTCTATAAATTTAGAAATAAGTAGACCGCCATCTCTATAAACATGGAAATATCTACACCTCTATGTGCATAAACATGGAAATATCTACACAGACGTCTGTATAAACATGGAAATATCTACACCGCCATCTCTATAAACATGAAAATAACTACACCGCCATCTTCAGAAACATGGATGATTCTACACCGCCATCTGTATAAACATGGAAATATCTACACCACTATCTGTATAAACATGGAAATATCTTCACTGCCATCTGTATAAACATGGAAATATCTACACCGCCATCTGTGTAAAGATGGAAATACCTACACCGCAATCTGTAAAAATATGAAAATACCTACACCGCTATCTCTATAGACATGGAAATATCTACACCGCTATCTGTATAAACATGGAAATATCGATACCGCTGTGTCTATAAACATGGAAATATCTCCACTGCTATCTGTATAAACATGGAAACACCTACAACGCCATCTGCAGAAACATGGAAATATCTACAGCACCATCTGTATAAACATGGAAATATCTACAATGCCATCTGTATACACACGGAAATACCTACACGGCAATCTGTGTATAGATGGAAACATCAACACCGCCATCTTTACAGACATGGAAATATCTACACCGCTATCTGTATAAACATGGAAATATCTACACTGCGGTCTGTATAAACATGGAAATATCTACACCGGTATCTGTATAAACATGGAAATATCTACATCACGATCTGTATAAAACATGGAAATATTTACATCGCTATCTGTATAAACATGGAAATATCTACACCGCTTTCTCTATAAACAAGGAAATACCTGCAAAGCCATCTGTATTAACATGGAAATAACTACACAATCATGTGTAGGAACATGGAAATATCTACACTGCCATCTGTATAAACATGGAAATATCTACACAGCCCTCTGTATAAATATGGAAATATCTGCATAGGCATCTGTATAAACATGGAAATATCCGCTCCGCTATCTGTATAAACATGGAAATACCTACACCGCTGTCTCTATAAACATGGAAATATGTACACCGCTATGTGTATATACATGGGAATATCTCCACTGCTCTCTGTATGAACATGGAAATATCTCCAACTTTATCTGTATAAACATGGAAATATCTACAGCGCCATCTCTATAAACATTGAAATATCTACACTGCCATGTGTAAAAACATGGAAATATCTACACAGTCATCCGAATAAACATAGAAATATCTACACCACCATCTGTATAAACATGGAAATACCTACAATACCATCTGTATACACATAGAAATATCTACACAGACATCTGTATAAATATGGAAATATCTACACCGTCATCTGTATAAACATGGAAATATCTACACCGCTATCAGTATAAACATGGAAATATCTCCACTGCTATCTCTATAAACATCGAAATATCTACACCGCCATCTGTATAAACATGGAAATACTTACAAAGTTATCTGTATAAACATGGAAATATCTACACCGCCATCTGTATAAACATGGAAATATCTACACAGCCATGTGTATATACATGGAAATATCTACACCGCTATCTATATAAACATGGAAATACCTACACCGCTATCTGTATAAACATGGAAATATCTACACCGCCATCTACATATCCATAGAAATATCTGCGCCGCCATCTGTATAAACATGGAAATAACTACACGGTCATCTGTGTATAGATGGAAATATCAAAACCGCCATCTGCACAAACATGGAAATATCTGCACCGCTGTCTGTATAAACAAGGAAATATCTACACCGCCATTTGTAGAAAAATGGAAATATCTACACCGCAATCTGTGTAAACATGGAAATATCTACACCGCGGTCTGTATAAACATGGAAATATCTAAACCGCTATCTGTATAAACATGGAAATATCTACACCGCTATCTCTTTAAACATGGAAATATCTACACCGTTATCTGTATAAACATGGAAATACCTGCAACGCCATCTGCAGAAACATGGAAATATCTACACCACCATCTGTGAAGATGGAAATATCTACAATGCCATCTGTATACACATGGAAATAACTACACGGCAATCTGTGTATAGATGGAAACATCAACACCGCCATCTGTACAGACATGGAAATATCTACACCGCTATGTGAATAAACATGGAAATATCTACACTGCTGTCTGTATAAACATGGAAATATCTACACCGGTATCTGTATAAACATGGAAATATCTACACCACGATCTGTATAAAACATGGAAATATTTACAGCGCTATCTGTATAAACATGGATATATCTACACCGCTATCTCTATAAACAAGGAAATACCTGCAAAGCCATCTGTATTAAGATGGAAATAACTACACAGTCATGTGTAGGAACATGGAACTATCTACACTGCCATCTGTATAAACATGGAAATATCTACACAGCCCTCTGTATAAATATGGAAATATCTGCATATGCATCTGTATAAACATGGAAATATCCCCTCCGCTATCTGTATAAACATGGAAATACATACACCGCTGTCTCTATAAACATGGAAATATGTTCAACGCTATGTGTATAAACATGGTAATATCTCCACTGCTGTCTGTATAAACATGGAAATATCTCCAACTTTATCTGTATAAACATGGAAATATCTACAGCGCCATCTCTATAAACATTGAAATATCTACACTGCCATCTGTACATACATGGAAATATCTACACCGGTATCTGTATAAACATGGAAATAACTACACCGCTATTTGTATAAACAAGGAAATATCTACACCGCCATCTGTTTAAACAGGGAAATATATACACAGACATCTGTTTATACATGGAAATACCTACACCGCTATCTATATAAACACGCTAATAACTTCACCGCTATCTGTATAAACATGGAAATATTTGCACCGCTATCCCTATAAACATGGTAATATCAACACCGCGATCTGTATAAACATGGAAATATCTACACCATGATCTGTATAAACATGGAAACATCTACACCGTGATCTCTATAAACATGGAAATATCTACACCGCCATCTCTATAAACATGGAAAAATCAACACCGCTATCTGTATGAACATGGAAATATCTACACCGCCATCTCGATAAACATGGAAATATCTACACCGCGATCAGTATAAACATGGAGATATCTACACCGCTATCTGTATAAACATGGAAATATCTCCACTGCTATCTCTATAAACATCGAAATATCTACACCGCCATCTGTATAAACATGGAAATACTTACAACGTTATCTGTATAAACATGGAAATATCTACACCGCCATCTGTATAAACATGGAAATATCTACAAAGCCATGTGTATATACATGGAAATATCTATACCGCTATCTATATAAACATGGAAATAACTAAACCGCTTTCTGTATAAACATGGAAATATTTACACCGCCATCTACATATCCATATAAATATCTGCACCGCCATCTGTATAAACATGGAAATATCTACATGGTCATCTGTGTATAGATGGAAATATCAACACCTCCATCTGTACAAACATGGAAATATCTGCAACGCTATCCGTATAAACATGGAAATATTTACACCGCGGTCTGTATAAACATGGAAATATCTACATCGCTATCTGTATAAACATGGAAATATCTACACCGCTATCTGTATAAACATGGAAATATCTACACCGCGATCTGTATAAACATGGAAGTATCTACACCGCGATCTGTATAAACATGGAAATTTCTACACCGTTATCTGTATAAATATGGAAATATCTACACCGCTATCTATCTAAACATGGAAATATCTACACCGCCATCTGTATAAACATGGAAATAGCTATAAAGTCGTCTGTGTAAACATGGAAATATCTACACCACCATCTGTATAAACATGGAAATATATACATCGCTATCTGTATACACATGGAAATACCTACACGGCAATCTGTGTGTATATGGAAACATCAACACCGCCATCTGTACAAACATGGAAATATCTACACTGCTATCTCTATAAACATGGAAATATCTACACTGCGGTCTGTATAAACCCGGAAATATCTACACCAGTATCTGTATAAACATGGAAATATCTACACCACGATCTGTATAAACATGGAAATATATACACTGCTATGTGTATAAACATGGAAATATCTACACCGTTATCTGTATAAATATGGAAATACCTAGACCGCTATCTCTATAAACATGGAAATATCTACACCGCCATCTGTATAAACATGGAAATATCTACACTGCTATCTGTATAAACATGGAAATATCTACAATGCCATCTGTAAAAACATGGAAATAACTATACAGTCATCTGTATAAACATGGAAATATCTACACCGCGATCTGTATAAACATGGAAATATATACACCGCTATCTGTATAAACATGGAAATATCTACCCAGCTATCTCTATAAACATGGAAATATCTACACCGCCATCTGTATAAACATGGAAATATCTACACAGCCATGTGTACATACATGGAAATATATACACCGCTCTCTATATAAACATGGAAATAAGTACAGCGCTATCTGTATATACATGGAAATATCTACACCACCATCTGCATATCCATAGAAATATCTGCGCCGCCATCAGTATAAACATGGAAATATCTGCACGGTCATCTGTGTATAGATGGAAATATCAACACCGCCATCAGTACAAACATGGAAATATCTGCACCGCTATCTGTATAAACATGAAAATATCTACACCGCGGTCTGTACAAACATGGAAATATGTACTCTGCTATCTGTATAAACATGGAAATACATACACCGCTATCCCTATAAACATGGAAATACCTACACCGTGATCTGTATAAACATGGAAATATTTACAACACTATCTGTATAAACATGGAAATTTCTACACTGTTGAATGTATAAATATGGAAATATCTACACCGCCATCTGTATAAACATGGAAATACCTATAGAGTCATCTGTGTAAACATGGAAATATCTACACCACCATCTGTATAAACATGGAAATATCTACAATGCTTCTGTATACACATGGAAATACCTACACGGCAATCCGAGTAGAGATGGAAACATCAACACCGCCATCTGTACAAACATGGAAATATCTACACTGCTATATCTATAAACATGGAAATATCTACACTGCGGTCTGTATAAACATCGAAATATCTACACCGGTATCTGTATAAACGTGGAAATATCTACAACACGATCTGCATAAACATGAAAATATATACAACGCTATCTGTATAAACATGGAAATATCTGCACTGCTATCTCTATAAAGATGGAAATATCTACAAAGACATCTGTATAAACATGGAAATACCTACACAGTGAAGTGTAGGAACATTTAAATATCTACACTGCCATCTGTATAAACATAGAAATATCTACACAGCCCTCTGTATAAATATGGAAATATCTGCATAGGCATCTGTATAAACATGGAAATATCTACACTGCTATCTGTATAAACATGGAAATATCTACACCGCTATCTGTATAAACAAGCAAATATCTACAGTGCTATCTATATAAACATGGAAATATCTCCACCGCTATCTGCATAAACATGGAAATATCTACACCACTATCTTTATAAACATGGAAATATCTACACTGCAATCTCTATAAACATGGAAACATCTACAACAGTATCTGTGTAAACATGGGAATATCTTCACAGCTGTCGGTGTAAATATGGAAATATGTACACTGCAATCTGTGTGAATATGGAAATATCTACACCTCTGTCTCTGTAAACATGGAAATATCTACACCACTATCTGTATAAACATGGAAATATCTACACCGCTATCTGTATAAACATGGAAATATCTACACCACAATCTATATAAACATGGATATATCTACACTGCTATCTGTATAAACATGTTAATATCTACACTGCTATCTGTATAAACATGGAAATATCTACTCCGCTATCTGCATAAATATGGAAATATCTACACCGCTATCTCTATAAATATGGAAATGTCAACACCGCTATCTGTATAAACATGGAAATATCTACATGGCTATCCCTAAAAACATGGAATTATCTTCACCGCCTTCTGTATAAACATGGAAATATCTACACTGCCATCTGTATAAACATGGAAATAACTAAACCGCTATCTCTATAAACATTGAAATATCAACACTGCCTTCTGGATATACAGGGAAAAACCTACACAGTCATCTGTGTAAACATGGAAATATCTACACAGCCATCTCTATAAACATGGAAATACCTACACCACTATTTCTATAAACATGAAAATAGCCACACCGCAATCTGCATAAACATGTAAATATCTACACTGCCATCTGTATAAACATGGAAATATCTACACTGCCATCTGTATACACATGGAAATATCTACACAGTTATCTGTATAAACATTGAAATATCTCCACTGCTATCTGTCTAATCATGGAAATATCTCCACCGCTATCTGTATAAACATGGAAATATCTACACCGCTATCTGTATATACATGGAAATGTCTACACCGCTATCTGTATAAACATGGATATATCTACTCCGCTATCTGTATAAAGATGGAAATATTTACATCGCTATCTGTATAAACTTGGAGATATTTCCACTGCAATCTGTGTAAACATAGAAATATCTACACCGCTATCTTTATAAACATGGAAATATCTACACCGCAATCTGTATAAACATGGATATGTCTAAACCGCTATCTGTATAAACATGGAAATATCTACACCGCTATCTGTATAAACATGGAAATATCTACACCGCTGTCTGTATAAACTTGGAATTATCTACACCACTATCTGTATAAACGTGGAAATATGTACACTGCAATCTGTGCAATTATGGAAATATCTCACCTCTATCTCTGTAAATATGGAAATATCTACACCGCTATCTGTATAAACATGGAAATATCTACACCATTATCTGTATAAACCTGCAAATATATACATCACGATCTGTATATACATGGATATATCTTCACCGCTATCTGTATAAACATGGAATCATCTACAACGCTATCTGTATAAACATGGAAATATCTACACCGCTATCTCTATAAACATGGAAATGTCAACACCGCTGTCTGTATAAACATGGAAATATCTTCATGTCTATCTCTCTAAACATGGAAATATCTACACCGCCATATGTATAAACATGGAAATACCTACACAGTCATCTGTATAAACATGGAAATATATACCCCACTGTCTGTATAAACATGGAAATATCTACACTGCAAAATGTATAAACATGGAAATAACTACACAGCCATCTGTATAAACATGGAAATATCTACACTGCCATCTGTATACACATGGAAATATCTACACAGTCATCTGTATAAACAGTGAAATATCTCCACCGCTATCTGTCTAATCATGGAAATATCTCCACCGCTATCTGTATAAACATGGAAATATCTACACTGCTATATGTATAAACATGAAAATGTCTACACCGCTATCTGTTTAAACATGGATATATCTACCCCGCTATCTGTATAAACATGGAAATATTTACATCGCTATCTGTATAAACATTGAAATATTTCCACCGCAATCTGTGTAAACATAGAAATATCTACACCGCTATCTTTATAAACATGGAAATATCTACACCGCAATCTGTATAAACATGGATATATCTACACCGCTATCTGTATAAACATGGAAATATCTACACCTCTCTGTATAAACATGGAAATACCTACACCGCTATCTGTATAAACATGGAAATATCTACACCACTATCTGTATAAACGTGGAAATATGTACATTGCACTCTGTGCAAATATGGAAATATCTACACCTCTATCTCTGTAAATGTGGAAATATCTACACTGCTATCTCTATAAAAATGGAAATATCTACACCGCTATCTGTATAAACCTGGAAATATATACACCACGATCTGTATAAACATGGGTATAACTTCACCGCTATCTGTATAAACATGGAAACATCTACACCGCTATCTGTATAAACATGGAAATATCTACACCGCTATCTCTATAAACATGGAAATGTCTACACCGCTGTCTGTATAAACATGGAAATATCTTCATGGCTATCTCTCTAAACATGGAAATATCTACACCGCCATATGTATAAACATGGAAATACCTACACAGTCATCTGTATAAACATGGAAATATCTACCCCACTATCTGTATAAACATGCAAATATCTACACTGCAAAATGTATAAACATAGAAATAACTACACAGCCATCTCTATAAACATGGAAATATCTACATCGCTATCTGTATAAACATGGAAATATCCACACGGCTATCTGCTGAACATGGATATATTAACACCGCCATCTGTAAAAAACATGGAAATATCTACACAGTCGTCTACATAAACATGGTAATATCTACACCCCCATCTGTAAAAACATGGAAATATCTACACCGCTGTCTCTACAAATATGGAAATACCTGCACCGCTATCTGTATAAACACGGAAATATCGACACCGCTATCTGTATAAACATGGAAATATCTACACTGCCATCTCTATAAACATGAAAATATGTCCACCGCTATCTGTATAAACTTGAAAATATGTCCAACGCTATCTGTATAAACATGGAAATATTTACACCGCTATCTGTATAAACATGGAAACATCTACACCGCTATCTGTATAAACATGGAAATATCTACACCGCCATCTGAATAAACATGGAAATATGTACACAGTCATCTGTATAAACATAGAAATAACTACACCGCTATGTGAATAAAATGGAAATATCTACACCGTTATCTGTATAAACATGGAAATATCTAGACCGCTATCTGTATAAACATTCACATATCTACATTGCTATCTGTAAAAACATGGAAATAGCTCCTCCGCTATCTCTATAAACATGGAAATATCTACACTGCTATCTGTATAAACATGGAAATATCTACACCGCTATCTGTATAAACAAGCAAATATCTACAGCGCTATCTATATAAACATGGAAATATCTCCAGCGCTATCTGCATAAACATGGAAATATCTACACCGCTGTCTGCATAAACATGGAATTATCTACACTGCAATCTCTATAAACATGGAAACATCCACAACAGTATCTGTGTAAACATGGGAATATCTTCATACCTGTCGGTGTAAATATGGAAATATGTACACCGCAATCTGTGTGAATATGGAAATATCTACACCGCCATCTGTTTAAACATGGAATTATATACACAGACATCTCTTTATACATGGAAATATCTACCCCACTATCTGTATAAACATGCTAATATCTACACCGCTATCTGTATAAATGTGGAAATATTTGCACCGCTATCCCTATAAACATGGTAATATCAACAACGCGATCTGTATAAACATGGAAATATCTACACCGCGATCTGTATAAACATGGAAATATCTACACCGTGATCTGTATAAACATGGAAATATCTACACCGTGATCTGTATAAACATGGAAATATCTACACCGCCATCTCTATAAACATGGAAATATCTACACCCCTATCTGTATAAACATGGAAATATCCACACCGCTATCTCTATAAACATGGAAAAATCAACAACGCTATCTCTATGAACATGGAAATATCTACACCGCCATCTCTATAAACATGGAAATATCTACACCGCGTTCAGTATAAACGTGGAAATATCTACACCGCTATCTCTATAAACATGGAAATATCTCCACTGCTATCTCTATAAACATCGAAATATCTACACCCCATCTGTATAAAGATGGAAATACTTACAAAGATATCGGTATAAACATGGAAATATCTACACCGCCATCTGTATAAACATGAAAATATCTACACAGACATGTGTATATACATGGAAATATCTACACCGCTATCTATATAAACGTGGAAATAACTACACCGCTATCTGTATAAACATGGAAATATCTACACCGCCATCTACATATCCATGGAAATATCTGCGCCGCCATCTGTATAAACATGGAAATATCTACACGGTCATCTGTGTATAGATGGAAATATCAACACCGCCATCTGTAAAAACATGGAAATATCTACACCGCGGTCTGAATAAACATGGAAATATCTAAACCGCTATCTGTATAAACTTGGAAATATCTACACCGCTATCTCTATAAACATGGAAATATCTACACCGCCATCTGTATAAACATGGAAATATCTACACTGCTATCTCTATAAACATGGCAATATCTACAATGCCATCTGTAAAAATATGGAAATACCTATACAGTCATATGTATAAACATGGAAATATCTACACCACCATCTGTATAAACATGGAAATATCTACAATGCCATCTGTATACACATGGAAATACCTACACGGCAATCTGTGTATAGATGGAAACATCAACACCGCCATCTATACAAACATGGAAATATCTACACCGCTATCTGTATAAACATGGAAATGTCTACACCGGTATCTGTATAAACATGGAAATATCTACAACATGATCTGTATAAACATGGAAATATTTACAACGCTATATGTATAAACATGGAAATATCTACACCGCTATCTGTATAAACATGGAAATATCTACAAAGCCATCTATAAAAACATGGAAATAACAACACAGTCATGTGTAGGAACATGGAAATATCTATACCGCGATTTGTATAAACATGGAAATATCTACACCGCGTTCTCTATAAACATGGAAATATCTACACATCTATCTGTATAAACATGGAAATATCTACACAGCTATCTCTATAAACATGGAAATATCTACATCGCAATCTGTATAAACGTGGAAATACCTAAAAGTCATCTGTATAAACATGGAAATACCTACACAGCCATCTGTATAAACATGGAAATATCTACACAGCTGTCTGTATATACATGGAAATATCTAAACCGCTATCTGTATAAACATGGAAATAACTACACCGCTATTTGTATAAACAAGGAAATATCTACACCGCCATCTGTTTAAACATGGAAATATATACACAGACATCTGTTTATACATGGAAATATCTACACCGCTATCTGTATAAACATGCTAATAACTACAACGCTATCTGTATAAATGTGGAAATATTTGCACCGCTATCCCTATAAACATGGTAATATCAACACCGTGATCTGTATAAACCTGGAAATATCTACACCATGATCTGTATAAACATGGAAATATCTACACCGTGATCTGTAAACATGGAAATATCTACACCGCCATCTGTATAAACATGGAAATATCTACAATGCCATCTGTAGAAAGATGGAAATAACTACACCGCAATCTGTATAAACATGGAAATATCTACAATGCCATCTGTAGAAAGATGGAAATATCTACACCCCAATCTCTCTAAACATGGAAATATCAACACGAATATCTGTGAAAACATGGAAATATCTACACCGCTATCTGTATAAACATGGAAATATCTACACAGCCATCTGCATATACATGGAAATATCTACAACGGTATCTGTATAAACATGGAAATTACTACACCACTATTTGTATAAACAAGGAAATATCTACACAGCCATCTGTATATACATGGAAATATCTACACCGCTATTTGTACAAACATGGAAATAACTACACCGCTATTTGTATAAACAAGGAAATATCCACACCGTGATCAGTATAAACATGGAAATATCTACACTGCTATTTGTATAAACAAGGAAATATCTACACCGCTATCTGTATAAACATTGAAATAACTACACCGCTATTTGTATAAACAAGGAAATATCTACACCGTGATCTGAATAAACATGGAGAAAACTACACCGCTATTTGTATAAACAGGGATATATCTACACCGCCACCTGTTTAAACATGGAAATATATACACAGACATCTGTTTATACATGGAAATATCTACACCACTATCTGTATAAACATGCTAATAACTACACCGCTATCTGTATAAATGTGGAAATATTTGCACCGCTATCCCTATAAACATGGTAATATCAACACCGTGATCTGTATAAACATAGAAGTATCTACACCATGATCTGTATAAACATGGAAATATCTACACCGCGATCTGTATAAACATGGAAATATCTACACCGTGATCTGTATGAACATGGAAATATCTACACCGCCATCTCTATAAACATGGAAATATCTACACCCCTATCTGTATAAACATGGAAATATCCACACCGCTATCTCTATAAACATGGAAAAAAAAACAACGCTATCTCTATGAACATGGAAATATCTACACCGCCATCTCTATAAACATGGAAATATCTACACCGCCATCTGTATAAACTTGGAAATATCTACACATCCATGTGTACATACATGGAAATATCTACACCGCTATCTGTATATACATGGAAATATCTACACCGGCATCTACATATCCATAGAAATATCTGTGCTCCCATCTATATAAACATGGAAATATCTACACGGTCATCTGTGTATAGATGGAAATATCAACACCGCCATCTGTACAAACATGGAAGTATCTGCACCGCTATCTGTATAAACGTGGAAATATCTACACCGCGGTCTGTATAAACATGGAAATATCTACACCGCTATCGGTATAAACATGGAAATATATACACCGCTATCTGTATAAACATGGAAATATCTACACCGTGATCTGTATAAACATGGAAATATTTATACCGATATCTGCATAAACATGGAAATTTCTACACCGTTATCTGTATAAATATGGAAATATCTACACCGCTATCTGTATAAACATGGAAATAACTATACAGTCATCTGTGTAAAGATGGAAATATCTACACCACCATCTGTATAAACATCTAAATATCTACAATGCCATCTGTATACACATGGAAATACCTACATGGCAATCTGTGTATAGATGGAAACATCAACACCGCCATCTGTACAAACATGGAAATATCTACACTTCTATCTCTATAAACATGGAAATGTCTACACTGCGGTCTGTATAAACATGGAAATATCTACACCACGATCTGTATAAACATGGAAATATATACACCGCTATCTGTATAAACATGGAAATATCTGCACCGCTATCTCTATAAACATGGAAATACCTACAAAGCCATCTGTATAAACATGGAAATGCCTACACAGTCATGTGTAGGAACATGGAAATATCTACACTGCCATCTGTATAAACATGGAAATATCTACACAGCCCTCTGTATGAATATGGAAATATCTGCATAGGCATCTGTATAAACATGGAAATATCTGCACCGCTATCTGTATAAACATGGAAATACATACACCGCTGTCTCTATAAACATGGAAATATGTACACCGCTATGTGTATAAACATGGAAATATCTCCACTGCTGTCTGTATAAACATGCAAATATCTCCACCGTTATCTGTATAAACATGGAAATATCTACAGCGCCATCTCTATAAACATTGAAATATCTACATTGCCATCTGTAAAAACATGGAAATATCGACACAGTCATCTGAATAAACATGGAAATATCTACACCACCATCTGTATAAACATGGAAATAGCTACAATACCATCTGTATACACATGGAAATATCAACACAGACATCTGTATAAATATGGACATATCTACACCGCCATCTGTATAAACATGGAAATATCTACACTGCCATCTGTAGAAAGATGGAAATATCTACACCGCTATCTCTATAAATATGGAAATATCTACACCACCATCCCTATAAACATGAAAATATCTACACTGCCATCTCCATAAAGATGGAAGTATCTACTCCGCCATGTGTATAAACACGGAAATACCTACACCACCATCTGTGTAAACATGGAAATAACTACACCGCTATCTGTATAAACATGGAAATAACGACACCGCCATCTGCATGTCCATGGAAATATCTATGCCGCCATCTGTATAAACATGGAAATATCTACACGGCCATCTGTGTATAGATGGAAATATCAACACCGCCATCTGAACAAATATGGAAATATCTACTCCGGTATCTCTATAAACATGGAAATATCTGCACTGCCATCTGTAAAAACATGGAAATACGTATACAGTCATCTGTATAAACATGGAAATATCTACAATGTCATCTGTATACACATGGAAATATCTACAGAGCCATCTGAATAAACATGTAAATATCTACACTGCTATCTCTATAAACATGGAAATATCTACACCGCCATCTCCATAAACTTGAAAATATCCACACTGCCATCTCCATAAACATGGAACTAACTACTCCGCCATCTGTATAAACATGGAAACATCTACACCGCCATCTGTGTGAATAAGGAAATATCTACAATGCCATCGGTATAAAGATATAATTATCTGCACCGCGAGCTGTATAAACATGGAAATATCTACATCGCTATCTGTATAAACGTGGAAATACCAACACCGCTATTGGTATAAACATGGAAATATCTAAAACACCATCTATATAAACATGGAAATATCTACACCGCTATGTCTAGAAACATGGAAATACCTACACCGCTATCTCTATAAACATGGAAATATCCACACCGCCATCTGCTTATCCATGGAAATCTCTACAACGCCATCTGTATAAAGATGGAAATAACTACACGGTAATCTGTGTACAGATGGAAATATCAACACCGCCATCTGTACAAACATGGAAATATCTACACCGCTATCTGTATAAACATAGAAGTACCTACACTGCATTCTGCATAAACATGGAAATATCTACACCGGTATCTGTATAAGCATGGAAATATCTACACCACGATCTGTATAAACATGGAAATATTTACACCACTATCTGTATAAACCTGGAAATATCTACACTGATATCTCTATAAATATGGAAATATCTACATCGCCATCTGTATAAACATGGAAATAAGTACACAGTCATGTGTAGGAACATGGAAATATCTACACCACCATTTGTATAAAGATGGAAATATCTACAACGTTATCTGTATAAACATGGAAATATCTACACAGTGATCTGTATAAACATGGAAGTATGTACAGCACTCTCTGAAAAAAGATGGAAATATCTACACCGCTATCTGTAAAAACAAGGAAATATCTACACCACTATCTGTATTAATATGGAAATATTTACACCGCTATCTCAATAAACATGGAAATATCTACACCGCTATCTCTACAAACCTGGAAATATCTACACCGCCATCTGTGCTAACATGGAAATATCTGCACAGTCATCTGCGTAAACCTGGAAATATCTACATTGTCATCTATATAAACATGGAAATATCTACAGAGAACTCGGTATAAACATGGAAATATCGGCACAGCCATCTGTATAAACATGGAAATATCTACACCGCTCTCTGTATAAACATGGAAATATCTACACAGCTATGTGTATTAACGTGGAAATATCTCCATTGCGATCTGTATAAACATGGACATATCTCCACTGCAATCTGTATAAACATGAAAATATCTACACAGCTATCTCTATAAACATGGAAATATCTACACTGCCTTCTGTACAAACATGGAAATATCTACACAGTCATCTGTAGAAATATGGAAATATCTACACCGCTATCTCTATTAACATGGAAATAACTACACTGCTATCTCTATAAACATGGAAGTATCTACACCGCTATCTCCATCAACATGGAAATATATACACCGCCATCTCTTTAAACATGGAGATATCTACAACGCCATCTATATAAACAAGAAAATATCAACATTGCCATCTATATAAACATGGAAATATCTACACCGCCATCTCTATAAACATGGGAATATTTACACTGCCATTTGTAGAAAGATGGAAATATCTACACCGCCATCTGTATAAACGTGGAAATATCTTCACCGCTATCTGTATAAACATGGAAATATCTACACCGCAATCTGTGTAACCATGGAAATATCTACACCGCTATCTGTATAAATATGAAATATCAAAACCGCTATCTCTATAAAAATGGAAATATCTACACTGCTATCTGTATAAACATGGAAATATCCTCACTGCTATCTCTATAAACATGCATATATCTACACCGCTATCTCTATGAACATGGAAATATCTACACTGCCATCTGTATAAACATGGAAATATCTACACCGCTATCTGTATAAACATGGAAATATTTACACCACTATCTGTATAAACATGGAAATATCTACACATCGATCTGTATAAACATGGAAATATCTACACCGCGATCTGTATAAACATGGAAATATCTTCACCGCGATCTGTATAAACATGGAAATATCTACACCGCTATCTGTATAAACATGGTAATATCTACACCACCATCTATATAAACATCTAAATATCTACACCGCCATCTGTATAAACATGGAAATAACTGCAATGCCATCTGAATAAACATGGTTATAGCCTCACCGCCATTTCTGTAAACATACAAATATCTACAGAGTCATCTCTATACACATGGAAATATCTACAGAGCCATCTGTATAAACATGGATGTATCTACACAACTATCTCTATAAACAAGGAAATACCTACAGCGCTCTCTCTATAAACATGGAAATATCAACAAGAAAATCTCTGCAAACATGGAAATACCTACACCGCCATCTATATAAACATGAAAATATCTACAGCACCATCTCCATAAACATGGAACTATCTACACCGCCATCTGTATAAACATGGAAATATCTACACAGCTATCTGTATAAAGATGGAAATATCTACACCGCTATCTCTATAAACATGGAAATATCTACACAGCCATCTGTATAAACATGGAAATATCTACACTGCTATCTCTATAAACATGGAAATATCTATACCGCTATCTGTATAAACATTTAAATATCTACATCGTTATCTGTATAAACAGGGAAATATCTCCACTGCTATCTGTATAAACATGGAAATATCTACACCGCTATCTGTATAAACATGGAAATATCTACACCGCTATCTGTATAAACATGGAAATATCTACAACGCTATCTGTGTAAACATGGAAATATCTACACCGCTATCTGTATAAATATGGAAATATCCACAACGCTATCCCTATAAACATGGAAATATCTACACCGCTATCTGTAAACATGGAAATATCTACATGGCTATTTCTATAAACATGGAAATATCAACACCGCTATCTGCATAAACACGGAAATATCTAAACAGCTATCTGCATAAACATGGAAATATCTACACTGCTGTCTCTATAAACATGGAAATATCTACACCTCTATCTGTATAAACATGGAAATGTCTACACCGCTATCTGTATAAACATGGAAATATCCACACCAAAATCTGTATAAACATGGAAATATCTACACTACAATCTGTATAAACATGGAAATATCAACACCACTATCTGTATAAACATGGAAATATCTACTCCGCTGTCTGTATAAATATGGAAATATCTATATCGCTATCTGTATAAACATGGAAATGTCTACACCGCGTTCTGTATAAACATGAAAATATCTACACTGCCATCTGTATAAACATGGAAATAACTACACCGCTATCTCTATAAACATGGAAATATCTACACTGCCATCTGTATATACATGGAAATAGCTACACAGTCATCTGTATAAACATGGAAACATCTACACCACTATCTGTATAAACGTGGAAATATCTAAACTGCCATCTGTATAAACATGGAAATATCTACACAGCCATCTCTATAAACGTGGAAATTTCTTCAACGCTACCTCTATAAACATGGAAATAGCCACACCACTATCTGCATAAACTTGGAAATATCTACACTGCCATCTGTATACACAAGGAAATATCTACAAAGTCATCTGTATAAATATGGAAATATCTACACCGTTATTTCTCTAAACATGGAAATATCTACACCGCTATCTGCATAAAGGTGGAAATATCTACACCGCAATCTGTGGAAATATGGAAATATTTACACATCTATCTCTGTAAATATGGAAATAACTACACCGCTATCTATATAAACATGGAAATATCTACACCGCTGTCTGTATAAACATGGAAATATCTACACCACGATCTGTATAAACATGGATATATCTACACCGCTATCTGTATAAACATGGAAATATCTACACCGCTATCTGTATAAATATGGAAATATCTACACCGCTATCTCTATAAACATGGAAACGTCTACACCGCTATCTGTATAAACATGGAAATATCAACATGGCTATTTCTATAAATATGGAAATATCTACACTGCCATCTGTATAAACATGGAAATGCCTACACAGTCATCTGTTTAAACATAGAAATATCCACACCATTATCTGTATAAACACGGAAATATCTACACTGCCATCTGTATAAACATGAAAATATCTACACAACCGTCTCTATAAACATGGAAATATCTACATCGCTATCTGAATAAACATGGAAATAGCTAAACCGCTATCTGTAAAAACCTGGAAATATCTACAACGCCATCTGTAAAAATATGGAAATATCTACACAGTCATCTGTAGAAACATGGAAATATCTACACCGCCATCTGTATAAACATGGAAATATCTCTACTGCTATCTGTATAAACATGGAAATATCTACACCGCTATCTGTATAAACATGGAAATATTTACACCGCTATTTTTACAGACATGGAAATATCTACACCGCAATCTGTATAAACATGGAAATATCTACACTGCTATCTGTATAAACATGGAAATATCTACACCGCTATATGTATAAACATGGAAATATCTACACTGCCATCTGTATAAACCTGGTAATAGGCACACCGCTATCTGTATAAATATGGAAATATCTACACCGCCATCTGAATAAACATGGAAATAACTACACGGCTATCTGTACAAATATGGAAATATCTACACCGCTACCTCTATAAACATGGAAATATCTACAGAGCTATCTGTATAAACATGGATATATCTACACCGCTGTCTATATAAACATGGAAATAACTACACCGCCATCTGTATAAACATGGAAATATGTACACAGTCATCTCTATAAACATGGAAATAACTACACCGCTATCTGTATAAACATGGAAATATCTACACCGCTATCCGTATAAACATGGAAATAACTACACCGCTATCTGTATAAATATGGAAATATCCACACCGCTTTCCCTATAAACATGGAAATGTATACACCGCTATCTGTATAAACATGGAAATATCTACATGGCTATCTCTATAAACATGGAAATATCTACACCGCTATCTGCATAAACACGGAAATATCTACACCGCTATCTGCATAGACATGGAAATATCTACATTGTTATCTGTACAAACATGGAAATATCTCCATCGCTATCTCTATGAACATGGAAATATCTCCACCGCTATCTATAAACTTGGAAATATCTTCACCACTATCTTTATAAACATGGAAATATCTACTCCACTATCTGTATAAACATGGATATATCTACACTGCCATCTGTATAAACAGGGTAATAGCCACACCGCTATCTGTATAAACATGAAAACATCTACACCACCGTCTGAATAAACATACAAATATCTAAACCGCTATGTGTATAAATATGGAAATATCTACATGGCCATCTCCATAAACATGGAACTATCTATCTGTATAAACATGGAAATATTTACACCGCTATTTTTACAGACATGGAAATATCTACACCGCAATCTGTATAAACATGGAAATATCTACACTGCTATCTGCATAAACATGGAAATATCTACACCACAATCAGCATAAACATGGATATATCTACACGGCTATCTGTATAAACATGGAAATATCTACACCGCTATCTGTATAAACATGGAAATATCTACACTGCTATCTGTATAAACATTTAAATATCTACACCGCTATCTGTATAAACGTGGAAATATGTACACCGCAATCTGTGCAAATATGGAAATATCTACACCTCTATCTCTGTAAATATGGAAATAACTACACCGCTATCTGTATAAACAAGGAAATATCTACACCGCTATCTGTATAAACATGGAAATATCTACACCACGATCTGTATAAAGATGGATATATCTACACTGCTATCTGTATAAACATGGAAACGTCTACACCGCTATCTGTATAAACATGGAAATATCTACACCGCTGTCTGTAGAAATATGGAAATATCTACACCGCTATCTCTATAAACATGGAAACGTCTACACCGCTATCTGTATAAACATGGAAATATCAACATGGCTATTTCTATAAATATGGAAATATCTACACTGCCATCTGTATAAACATGGAAATGCCTACACAGTCATCTGTTTAAACATAGAAATATCCACACCATTATCTGTATAAACACGGAAATATCTACACTGCCATCTGTATAAACATGAAAATATCTACACAACCGTCTCTATAAACATGGAAATATCTACATCGCTATCTGAATAAACATGGAAATAGCTAAACCGCTATCTGTAAAAACCTGGAAATATCTACAACGCCATCTGTAAAAATATGGAAATATCTACACAGTCATCTGTAGAAACATGGAAATATCTACACCGCCATCTGTATAAACATGGAAATATCTCTACTGCTATCTGTATAAACATGGAAATATCTACACCGCTATCTGTATAAACATGGAAATATTTACACCGCTATTTTTACAGACATGGAAATATCTACACCGCAATCTGTATAAACATGGAAATATCTACACTGCTATCTGTATAAACATGGAAATATCTACACCGCTATATGTATAAACATGGAAATATCTACACTGCCATCTGTATAAACCTGGTAATAGGCACACCGCTATCTGTATAAATATGGAAATATCTACACCGCCATCTGAATAAACATGGAAATAACTACACGGCTATCTGTACAAATATGGAAATATCTACACCGCTACCTCTATAAACATGGAAATATCTACAGAGCTATCTGTATAAACATGGATATATCTACACCGCTGTCTATATAAACATGGAAATAACTACACCGCCATCTGTATAAACATGGAAATATGTACACAGTCATCTGTATAAACATGGAAATAACTACACCGCTATCTGTATAAACATGGAAATATCTACACCGCTATCCGTATAAACATGGAAATAACTACACCGCTATCTGTATAAATATGGAAATATCCACACCGCTTTCCCTATAAACATGGAAATGTATACACCGCTATCTGTATAAACATGGAAATATCTACATGGCTATCTCTATAAACATGGAAATATCTACACCGCTATCTGCATAAACACGGAAATATCTACACCGCTATCTGCATAGACATGGAAATATCTACATTGTTATCTGTACAAACATGGAAATATCTCCATCGCTATCTCTATGAACATGGAAATATCTCCACCGCTATCTATAAACTTGGAAATATCTTCACCACTATCTTTATAAACATGGAAATATCTACTCCACTATCTGTATAAACATGGATATATCTACACTGCCATCTGTATAAACAGGGTAATAGCCACACCGCTATCTGTATAAACATGAAAACATCTACAGCACCGTCTGAATAAACATACAAATATCTAAACCGCTATGTGTATAAATATGGAAATATCTACATGGCCATCTCCATAAACATGGAACTATCTATCTGTATAAACATGGAAATATTTACACCGCTATTTTTACAGACATGGAAATATCTACACCGCAATCTGTATAAACATGGAAATATCTACACTGCTATCTGCATAAACATGGAAATATCTACACCACAATCAGCATAAACATGGATATATCTACACGGCTATCTGTATAAACATGGAAATATCTACACCGCTATCTGTATAAACATGGAAATATCTACACTGCTATCTGTATAAACATTTAAATATCTACACCGCTATCTGTATAAACGTGGAAATATGTACACCGCAATCTGTGCAAATATGGAAATATCTACACCTCTATCTCTGTAAATATGGAAATAACTACACCGCTATCTGTATAAACAAGGAAATATCTACACCGCTATCTGTATAAACATGGAAATATCTACACCACGATCTGTATAAAGATGGATATATCTACACTGCTATCTGTATAAACATGGAAACGTCTACACCGCTATCTGTATAAACATGGAAATATCTACACCGCTGTCTGTAGAAATATGGAAATATCTACACTGCTATCTCTATAAACATGGAAATGTCTACACCGCTGTCTGTATAAACCTGGAAATATCTTCATGGCTATCTCTCTAAACATGGAAATATCTACACCGCCATATGTATAAACATGGAAATACCTACACAATCATCTGTATAAACATTGAAATATCTACCCCACTATCTGTACAAACATGGAAATATCCACACCGCTATCTGTGTAACATGGAAATATTTACTCCGCCATCTGTAAAAAACATGGAAATATCTACACATTCATCTGTATAAACTTGGAAGTATCTACACCCCCATCTGTATAAACATGGAAATATCTACACTGCCAACCGTATACACATGGAAATATCTACACAGCCATCTCTATAAACATGGAAATATCTACACCGCTATCTCTATAAACATGGAAATACCTGCACCGCTATCTGTATAAATACGGAAACATCTACACCGCTATCTGTATATACTTGGAAATATCTACACCGCCATCACTATAAACATGAAAATACGTCCACCATTATCTGTATAAACTTGAAAGTATCTCCACCGCTATCTGTATAAACATGGAAATATCTACACCGCTATCTGTATAAACATGGAAATATCTACACCGCTATCTGTATAAACATGGAAATATCTAGACCGCTATCTGTACAAACATTCAAATATCTACATTGCTATCTGTATAAATATGGAAATATCTCCACCGCTATTTGTATAAACATGGAAATATCTACACCGCTATCTGTATAAACATGGAAATATCTACACCGCTATCTGCATAAACATGCAAATATCTACAGCGCTATCTGTATAAGCATGGAAATATCTCCACCTCTATCTGTATTAACTTGGAAATATCTACACCGCTATATTTATAAACCTGGAAATATCTCCACTGCAATCTCTATAAACATGGAAATACCTACAACACTATCTGTGAAAAGATGGAAATACCTACACAGATGTCTGTGTAAACATGGAAATATGTACACCGCAATCTGTGTGAAAATGGAAATATTTACACCTCTTTCTCTGTAAATATGGAAATATCTACACCACTATCTGTATAAACATGGAAATATCTACACCGCTATCTGTATAAACATGGAAATATCTACACCACAGTCTGTATAAACATGGAAATATCTACACCGCTATCTGTATAAACATGGAAATATCTACACCACAGTCTGTATAAACATGGATATATCTACACCGCTATCTGTATAAAAATGGAAATATCTACACTGCCATCTGTATAAACATGGAAATGTCTACTCCGCTATCTGTATAAATATGGAAATATCTACACCGTTATCTCTATAAACATGGAAATGTCAACACCGCTATCTGTATATACATGGAAATATCTACATGGCTATAACTAAAAACATGGAAATATCTTCACAGTATACAGATCTACAACGCTATCTGTATGAACATGGAAATAGCTGCACCGCGATCTCTATAAACATGGATATGTCTTCACCGCTATCTTTATACACATGGAAATATCTACACTGCCATCTGTATAAACATGGAAATACCTACACTGCCATCTGTATACACATGGAAATATCTACACAACCATCTGTATAATCATGGAAATATCTACACCGTTATCTCTATAAACATGGAGAAACCTGCACCACTATCTCTATAAACATAGGAATATCTACACTGCCATTTCCATAAACATGGAACTATGTACACCGCCATCTGTATAAACATGGAAATATCTACACTGCCATCTGTATAAAGATGTAAATATCTACACCTCGAGCTGTGTAAACATGGAAATATCTACACCGCTATATATATAAACTTGGAAATAACAACACCGCTATCTGTATAAACTTGGAAATGTCTACAACGCTATCTGTATAAACATGGAAATATCTACTCCGCTATCTCTATAAACATGGAAATACCTACAACGCTATCTCTGTAAACAAGGAAATATCTACACTGCTATCTCTATAAACATGGAAATGTATACACCGCCATCTCTGTAAACATGGAAAAATCTACACCGCCATCTACATAAAAAAGAAGTATCTACACCGCCATCTCTATAAACGTGGAAATATCTACACCGTTATCTGTATAAACATGGAAATGTCTACACCGCGTTCTGTATAAACATGAAAATATCTACACTGCCATCTGTATAAACATGGAAATAACTACACTGCTATCTCTATAAACATGGAAATATCTACACTGCCATCTGTATATACATGGAAATAGCTACACAGTCATCTGTATAAACATGGAAACATCTACACCACTATCTGTATAAACGTGGAAATATCTACATTGCCATCTGTATAAACATGGAAATATCTACACAGCCATCTCTATAAACGTGGAAATATCTTCAACGCTACCTGTATATACATGGAAATAGCCACACCACTATCTGCATAAACTTGGAAATATCTACACTGCCATCTGTATACACAAGGAAATATCTACAAAGTCATCTGTATAAATATGGAAATATCTACACCGTTATTTCTCTAAACATGGAAATATCTACACCGCTATCTGTATAAAGGTGGAAATATCTACACCGCAATCTGTGGAAATATGGAAATATTTACACATCTATCTCTGTAAATATGGAAATAACTACACCGCTATCTATATAAACATGGAAATATCTACACCGCTGTCTGTATAAACAAGGAAATATCTACACCACGATCTGTATAAACATGGATATATCTACACCGCTATCTGTATATACATGGAAATATCTACACCGCTATCTGTATAAATATGGAAATATCTACACCGCTATCTCTATAAACATGGAAACGTCTACACCGCTATCTGTATAAATATGGAAATATCAACATGGCTATTTCTATAAATATGGAAATATCTACACTGCCATCTGTATAAACATGGAAATGCCTACACAGTCATCTGTTTAAACATAGAAATATCCACACAATTATCTGTATAAACACGGAAATATCTACACTGCCATCTGTATAAACATGGAAATATCTACACAATCATCTCTATAAACATGGAAATATCTACATCGCTATCTGAATAAACATGGAAATAGCTAAACCGCTATCTGTAAAAACCTGGAAATATCTACAACGCCATCTGTAAAAATATGGAAATATCTACACAGTCATCTGTAGAAACATGGAAATATCTACACCGCCATCTGTATAAACATGGAAATATCTCTAATGCTATCTGTATAAACATGGAAATATCTACACCGCTATCTGTATAAACATGGAACATTTACACCGCTATTTTTACAGACATGGAAATATCTACACCGCAATCTGTATAAACATGGAAATATCTACACTGCTATCTGTATAAACATGGAAATATCTACACCGCTATATGTATAAACATGGAAATATCTATACTGCCATCTGTATAAACATGGAAATAGGCACACCGCTATCTGTATAAATATGGAAATATCTACACCGCCATCTGAATAAACATGGAAATAACTACACGGCTATCTGTACAAATATGGAAATATCTACACCGCTACCTCTATAAACATGGAAATATCTACACCACGATCTGTATAATGATGGATATATCTACACTGCTATCTGTATAAACATGGAAACGTCTACACCGCTATCTGTATAAACATGGAAATATCTACACCGCTGTCTGTAGAAATATGGAAATATCTACACCGCTATCTCTATAAACATGGAAATGTCTACACCGCTGTCTGTATAAACCTGGAAATATCTTCATGGCTATCTCTCTAAACATGGAAATATCTACACCGCCATATGTATAAACATGGAAATACCTACACAATCATCTGTATAAACATTGAAATATCTACCCCACTATCTGTATAAACATGGAAATATCTACACTGCAATCTGTATAAACATGGAAATATCTACACAGCCATGTGTATATACATGGAAATATCTACACCGCTATCTACATAAACATGGAAATAACTACAGCGCTATCTGTATAAACATGGAAATATATCCACTGCTATCTCTATAAACATAGAAATATCTACACCGCCATCTGTATAAACATGGAAATACTTACAAAGTTATCTGTATAAACGTGGAAATATCTACACCGCCATCTGTATAATCATGGAAATATCTACACAGCCATGTGTACATACATGGAATTATCTACAGCGCTCTCTATATAAACATGGAAATATCTACACCGCTATCTGTATAAACGTGGAAAATCTACAACACTGCCTGTATAAACATGGAAATATCTACACTGCCATCTGTGGAAAGATGGAAATGTCTACACCGCGATCTGTATAAACTTGGAGATATCTACACCGCTACTTGTATAAACATGGAAATATCTACACCGCTATCTATGTAAACATGGAAACATCTACACCACGATCTGTATAAAAATAGAAATATCTACACTGCTATCTGTATAAACATGGAAATATCTACACGGCTAACTGTATAAACATGCAAATATCTAAACCGAGATCTGTATAAATATGGAAATATCTACACCGCTAACTCTATAAGCATGGAAATGTCTATACCGCTATCTGTTTAAACATGGAAATATCTACAAGGCTAACTCTATAAAATGGAAATACCTAAACCGCCTTCTGTATAAACATGGAAATAACAACAAAATCATCTGTATAAACATGGAAATGTCTACAGCGCCAACTGTGAAAACATGGAAATATCTACACCGCCATCTGTATAAACATGCTAATATCTCCACCGCTATCTGTATAAACATGAAATTATTTCCACGGCTATCTGTATAAACATGGAAATATCTACACCACGATCTGTATAAACTTGGAAATATCTCCACCACTTTCTGTATAAACATAGAAACATCTACACCGCTATTTTCATAAACATGGAAATATCTACACCGCTATCTGTATAAACATGCAAATATCTACAACGCTATCTGTGTAAACATGGAAATATCTACACCGCTATCTGTGTAAACATTGAAATATCTACACTGCTAACTGTGTAAAGATGGAAACATCTACATTTCAATCTGTGCATATGTGGAAATATCTACACCGCTATCTTTGTAAAGTAGGAAATATCTACTCTGCAATCTGCGCAAAGATGGAAATATCTACACCGCTATCTGTCTAAACATGGTAATATCTACACCACCCTCTGTATAAACATGGAAATATCTTCACTGCTATCTGTATAAACATGGAAATATCTACACCGCCATCTGTAAAAACGTGGAAATATCTACAACACAATCTGAATTAACATGGAAATATCTACACCGCTCACACTATAAACATGGAAATATCTACACCGGTGACTCTATAAGCATGGAAATATCTACACCTCTATCTGTATAAAGAAGGAAATAACTCCACCGCTATCTGTATAAACATTGAAACATCTACATAGCTATATCTATAAACATGGAATTATCTACACCGCTATCTGTTTAAACATGGAAATGTCTACAACGCTATCTGTGTAAACATGGAAATATCTACACCGATATCTGTGTAAACATGGAAATATCTGCACCACAATCTGTGAAAAGATGGAAATATATAGAATGCTATCTCAATAAACATGGAAATATCTGCACCGCTATCTACATAAACATGGATATATCTACACCGCTATCTCTATAATCATGGAAATATCTACACCGCCATCTGTAGAAACATGGAAATATCTACACAGTCATCTCTATATACATGGAAATATCTACAACACCATCTCTATAGAAATGGAAATATCTACAACACCATCTCAATAATCATGGAAATATCTACACCGCTATGTGTATAAACATGGAAATACCAACAACACTATCTGCATAAACATGGAAATATCTACACCCCCATCGGTATAAACTTGGAAATATCTACACTGCCACCTGTATACACATGGAAATATCTACACAGCCATCTGTATAAACATTGAAATATCTACCCCACTATCTGTATAAACATGGAAATATCTACACAGACATCTGTATAAATATGGAAATATCTACACCGCTATCTCTATAAACATGGAAAAGTCTACACCGCTATATGTTTAAACATGGAAATACCTACTTGGCTATTTCTATAAATATGGAAATATCTACACTGTCATCGGTATAAACATGGAAATATCTACACATCCATCTCTATAAACATGGAAATATCTACATCGCTATCTGTATAAACATGGAAATAGCTAAACCGCTATCTGTATAAACCTGGAAATATCTACACCGCTATCTGCATAAACATGCACCTATCTACAGCGCTATCTGTATAAACATGGAAATATCTCCACCGCTATCTGTGTAAACATGGAAATATCTAAACAGCTATCTATGTAAACATGAAAATATCTACACCGCTTTCTGTGGAAAGATGGAAATATCTACACTGCAATCTGTGCAAAGATGGAAATATCTACAACGCTATCTCTATAAACATGGAATTATCTGCACCGCTATCTGTATAAACATGGAAATATCTACACCGCCATCTGTATAAACATGGAAATATTTACAAGGCTATCAGTATAAATATGGAAATATCTACACCACCATCTGTATAACCATGGAAATATCTACAATGCCATCTGTAAAAACATGGAAATATCTACACAGTCATCTGTATAAACATGGAAATATCTACACCTCCATCTGTATAAACATGGAAATATCTACAATGCCATCTGTAAAAACATGGAAATATCTACACAGTCATCTGTATAAATATGGAAATATATATACGGCTATCTATATAAACATGGAAATACCTACACCGCAATCTGTATAAACATGGAAATATCGACACAGCTATCTGTATATTCATGGAAATATCTACACCACTATCTGTATAAATATGGAAATATCTACACCGCTATCACTATATACATGGAATTGTCTACACTGCTATCTGTTTAAAAATGGAAATATCTGCACTGCTATCTGTATAAACATGGAAATATCTCCACTGCTATCTGTATAAACATGGAAATATATACACTGCTATCTGTATAAATATGGAAATATCTACACGCCTAATTCTATAAACATGGAAATGTCTTCACAGCTTGCTGTATAAACATGGAAATGTCTACATGGCTATCTCTATAAACATGGAAATATCTACACCGCCATCTGTATCAACATGGAAATAACTACACAGTCATCTGCATAAACATGGAAATATCTACACCACTATGTGTATAAACATGGAAATTCCTACACTGCCATCTGTATAAACATGAAAATATCTACACAGCCATCTCTATAAACATGGTAATATCTACAATGCTATCTGTATAAACATGGAAATAACTACACCGCCATCTGTAAAAACATGGAAATATTTACACAGTCATCTGTATAAACATGCAAATATCTACCCCTCCATATGTATAAACATGGAAATATCTACACTGCCGTCTGTATGCACATGAAAATATGTAAACAGCTATCTGTAGAATCATGGAAATGTCTACACCGCTATCTCCATAAACATGGAAATACCTACAGCGCTATCTCCATAAACTTGGAAATATCTACACCGCTTTGTCTATAAACATGGAAACATATACACTGCCATCTCTATAATCATGAAAATATCTACACTGCCATCTCCATAATCATGGTACTATCTACACCGTCATCTGTATAAAAATGGAAATATCTACACCGCCATCTGTATAAACATGGAAATATCTATGCAGTCATCTGTACAAAGATGGAAACACTTACACTGCCATCTGTATAATCATGGACATATCTACAGAGCCATCTGTAAAAACATGGAAATATCTACACACCCATCTGTATAAACATTGAATTATCTACACCGCTATCTGCATAAACGTGGAAATCTCTACACCGCTATCTGTATAAATATGGAAATATCTACACCGCTACCTTTCTACACATGGAAATATCAACACTTCCATCTGTATAAACATGGAAATGTCTACACCACTATATCTATATACATGGAAATGTCTACAATGCCATCTTTAAAACCATGGAAATATCTACACTGTCATCTGTATAAACATGGAAATATCTACACCACCATCTGTATAAACATGGAAATATCTACACTGCCATCTGTATACACATGGATATATCTACACAGCCATCAGTATAAACATGGAAATATCTACAACGCTATCTCTATAAACATGGAAATTCCTACACCGCTATGTGTATAAACATGGAAATATCTACACCGCTATCTGAATAAACATGGAAATACCTACACCGCTATCTGTATAAACTTGGAAATATCTACACCGCTATCTGTATAAACATGAAAATATCTACACCGCCATCTGTGTAAACATGGAAATACCTCCACCGCGATCTGTATAAACATGGAAATATCTACACTGCTCTCTGTATAAACATGGAAATATCTACACCGTTATCTGTATAAACATGCAAATATCTACACCACTGTATGTATAAACATGGGAATATCTACATCGCCATCTGTATAAACATGGAAATATCTATACTTCCATCTGTGTCAAGATGTAAATATCTACACCGCGAGCTGTATAAACAAGGAAGTATCTACACCGCTATCTGTATAAACATGGAAATACCAACACCGCTACCTGTATAAACATGGAAATATCTACACCGCTATCTGTATAAACATGTGAATATCTACATTGCTATCTCTATAAACATGGAAATACCTACACCGCTCTCTCTATAAACATGGAAATATCTAAACCACTGTCTGTATAAACGTGGGAATATCTACACCGCTGTCTGTATAAATATGGAAATATCTACACCGCTATCTTTATACACATGGAAATATCAACAATTCTATCTGTATAAACATGGAAATATCTACACCGCTCTCTCTATATACATGGAAATGTCTACACCGTCATCTGTAAAAACATGGAAATATCTACAATGTCATCTTTATAAACATGGAAATATTTACACCACCATCTGTATAAACATGGAAATATCTACACTGCCATCTGTATACACATGGAAATATCTTTACAGTCATCTGTATAAACATGGAAATATACACCGCTATCTCTAAAAACATGGAAATACATACACCGCTATCTCTGTAAATATGAGAATATGTACACCGCCATCCCAATAAACATGGAACTATCTACACCGCCATCTGTATAAACATGGAAATATCTACACCGCCATCTGTACAAACATGGAAATATCTACACCACCATCAATATAAACATGGAAATACCTATACCGCGAGCTGTAGAAACATGGAAATAACTACACCGCTATCTGTGTAAACATGGAAATACCAACACCGCTATCTGTATAATCAAGGAAATATCTCTACCGATATCTGTATAAACATGGAAATATCTACACCACGATCTGTATAAACAGGGAAATATCTGCACCGCTATCTGTATATACATGGAAATATCTACACCGCTTTCTGTATAAACATGGAAATATCTACACCACTAACTCTATAACCACGGAAATACCTGCACCGCCATCTGTAAAAACATGCAAATATCTACACAGTCATCTGCATAAACATGGAAATATCTACACCTCCATGATTATAAACATGGAAACATCAACACCGCCATCTCTATAAACATGAAAATATCTACAACGCCATCTCCAGAAACATGGAACTATCTACACCGCCATCTGTATAAACATGGAAATATCTACACCACTATCTGAATAAACATGGAATTATCTAAAATGCCATCTCTATAAAGATGGAAATATCTGCAACGCGAGCTGTATAAACATGGAAATATCTACACCGCTATCTGTATAATCATCGAAATACCAACACCGCTATCTGTATAAACATGGAAATATATACACTACTGTCTGTATAAACATGAAAATATCTACAACGCTATCTGACTAAACATGGAAATATTTACAAAGCTATCTGTGCAAAACTTGGAAATATCTACACAGCTATCTGTGCAAAGATGGAAATATCCACACCGCAATATGTGCAAAGATGGAAATATCTCCATTGCTATCTCTGTAAACATAGAAATATCTACAACACCATCTGTTTAAACATGTAAATATCTACACCGCTATCTGTATAAACATGGAAATATCTACACCGCTATCTGTATAAAGAAGGAAATATCTACACCACCATCTGTATAAACATGGAAATGACTACACCACTATCTGTATAAACATGGACATATCTACACCGCTATCTGTATAAATATGGAAATATCTACACCGCTATCTCTATAAACATTGAAATATCTACACCGGTATCTTTATAAACATGGAAATATCTTCACTGTTATCTCTATAAACATGGAAATATCTACACCGCCATCTGTATAAACATGAAAATAACTACAGAGTCACGTGTATAAACATGGAAATATCTACACCACCATCTCTATAAACATGGAAATATCTACACTGCCATCTGTATACACATGGAAATATCTACACAGCCATCTGTATAAACATGGAAATATATACACCGCAATCTCTATAAACATAGAAATATCTACACCGCCATCTCTATAAACATGAGAATATCTACACCGCCATCTCCAGAAACATGGAACTATCTACACCGCCATCTGTATTAACATGGAAATAACCACCCCACTATCTGTATAAACATGGAAATATGTACACTGCCATCAGTAAAAAGATGGAAATATCAACAACGGGAGCTGAATAAACATGGAAATATCTACACCGCTATCTATATAAACATGGAAATGTCTACAACACTATCTCTATAAACATGGAAATATCTTCACCGCCATCTCTATAAACATAGAGATATATACGCCGCTATCTGTATAAACATGGAAATATCTACACCGCTATCTGTATAAACATGGAAATATCTACACCGCTACCTGTATTAATATGGAAATATCTACACCGTTATCTCTGAAAACATGGAAATGTCTACACCGCTGTCTGTATAATCATAAAAATATCTACACCACTATGTCTATAAACCTGAAAATATCTACATCCGACATCTGTATAAACATCGAAATACCTACACAGTCATGTGTATAAACATGGAAATATCTTCACCACAACCTGTATTAACATGGAAATATCTACACCGTGTTCTGTATAAACATGGAAATATCTACACCGCCAAATCTATAAACATGGAAATATCTACACCCCTATCTGTATAAACATGGAAATATACACAGCTATCTCTATAAACATGGAAAAATCAACACCGCTATCTCTATGAACATGGAAATATCTACACCACCATCTCTATAAACATGGAAACATCTACACCGCGATCAGTATAAACATGGAAATATCTACACCGCTATCTGTATAAACATAGAAATATCTCCACTGCTATCTCTATAAACATCGAAATACCTACACCGCCATCTGTATAAACATGGAAATACTTACAAAGTTCTCTGTATAAACATGGAAATAACTACACCGCCATCTGTATAATCATGGAAATATCTAAACAGCCATGTGTATATACATGGAAATATCTACACCGCTATCTATATAAACATGGAAATAACTACACCGCTATCTGTATAAACGTGGAAATATCTACGCCGCCATCTACATATCAATAGAAATATCTGTGCCGCCATCTGTATAAACATGGAAATATCTACACTATCATCTGTGTATAGATGGAAATATCAACACCGCCATCTGTACAAACATGGAAAAATCTGCACCGCTATCTGTATAAACATGGAAATATCTACACCGCGGTCTGTATAAACATGGAAATATCTACACCGCTATCTGTATAAACATGGAAATATCAACACCGCTATCTCTATAAACATGGAAATATCTACAAACCCATCTGTATAAACATGGAAATACCCACACAGTCATGTGTAGGAACATGGAAATATCTACACTGCCCTCTGTATAAACATGGAAATATCTACACAGCCCTCTGTATAAATACGGAAATATCTGCATAGTCATCTGTATAAACATGGAAATATCTGCACCGCTATCTGTATAAACATGGAAATGCCTACACCGCTGTCTCTATAAACATGGATATATGTACACCGCTATGTTTATAAACATGCAAATATCTCCAATGCTGTCTGTATAAACATGGAAATATCTACACCACGATCTGTATAAACATGGAAATATCTACACCGCTATCTGTATAAACATGGAAATATCTACACAGCTATCTCTATAAACATGGAAATACCTACACCACAATCTGTATAAACATGGAAATACCTACAAAGTCATCTGTATAAACCTGGAAATATCTACACAGCCATCTGTATAAACATGGAAATACCTACACAGTCATGTGTAGGAACATGGAAATATGTACACTGCCATCTGTATAAACATGGAAATATCTACATAGCCCTCTGCATAAATATGGAAATATCTGCATAGGCATCTGTATAAACATGGAAATATCTGCACCGCTATCTGTATAAACATGGAAATACCTACACTGCTGTCCCTATAAACATGGAAATATGTACACCGGTATGTGTATAAACATGCAAATATCTCCAATGCTGTCTGTATAAACATGGAAATATCAACACCACGATCTGCATAAACATTGAAATATCTACACCGCTATCCGTATAAACATGGAAATATCTACACAGCTATCTCCATAAACATGGAAATACCTACACCGCCATCAGTATAAACATGGAAATACCTACAAAGTCATCTGTATAAACATGGAAATATCTACACAGCCATCTGTATAAACATGGAAATATCTACACAGCCATCTGTATATACATGGAAATATCTACACCGCTATCTGTATAAACATGGAAATAACTACACCGCTATTTGAATAAACAAGGAATTATCTACATCGCCATCTGTTTAAACATGGAAATATATACGCAGACATCTGTTTATACATGGAAATATCTACACCGCTATCTGTATAAACTTGCTAATAACTACACCGCTATCTGTATAAATGTGGAAATATTTGCACCGCTATCCCTATAAACTTGGAAATATCTACACCGCTATCTGTATAAACATGCTAATATCTACACCACCGTCTATATAAACATGGAAATATCTACACCGCCATCTGTATAAACATGGAAATATCTACAATGCCATCTGTAGAAAGATGGAAATATCTACACCGCAATCTGTGTAAACATGGAAATATCTACAGCGATATCTGTAAAAACATGGAAATATCTACACCGCTATCTGTAAAAACATGGAAATATCTACACCGCGATGTGTATAAACATGGAAATATCTACAGCGCATTCTCTATAAACATTGAAATATCTACACTGCCATCTGTAAAAACATGGAAATATCTACACAGTCATCTGAATAAACATGGAAATATCTAAACCACCATCAGTATAAACATGGAAATACCTACAATACCATCTGTATACACATGGAAATATCTACACAGACATCTGTATAAATATGGAAATATCTACACCGCCATCTGTATAAACATGGAAATATCTACACTGCCATCTGTGGAAAGATGGACATATCTACACCGCTATCTCTATAAATATGGAAATATCTACACCGCCATCTCTATAAACATGAAAATATCTACACTGCCATATCCATAAAGATGGAAGTATCTACTCCGCCATGTTTATAAACACGGAAATATCTACAACACCATCTGTGTAAACATGGAAATATCTACACCGCTATCTGTATAAACATGGAAATATCTACACCGCCATCTGTATGTCCATGGAAATATCTACGCCGCCCTCTGTATAAACATGGAAATATCTACATGGCCATCTGTGTATAGATGGATATAACACCGCCATCTGTACAAACATGGAAATATCTACGCCGCTATCTCTATAGACATGGAAATATCTCCACTGCCATCTGTAAAAACATGGAAATACCTATACAGTCATCTGTATAAACATGGAAATATCTACAATGCCATCTGTATGCACATGGAAACATCTACACAGCCATCTGTATAAACATGTAAATATCTACACTGCTATCTCTATAAACATGGAAATATCTACACCGCCATCTCTATAAACATGAAAATATCTACACTGCCATCTCCATAAACATGGAACTAACTACTCCGCCATCTGTATAAACACGGAAACATCTACACCGCCATCTGTGTGAATAAGGAAATATCTACAATGCCATCTGTATAAAGATATAAATATCTGCACCGCGAGCACTATAAACATGGAAATATCTACATTGCTATCTGTATAAACATGGAAATACCAACACCGCTATCGGTATAAACATGGAAATATCTACAACACCATCTATATAAACATGGAAATATCTACACCGCTATGTCTATAAACATGGAAATACCTACACGGCTATCTCTATAAACATGGAAATATCTACACCGCTATCTGTATAAACATGGAAATATCTACACCGCTATCTGTATAAACATGGAAATATCTACACCGCTATCTGTATAAACATGGAAATATCTACAACGTGATGTGTATAAACATGGAAATATCAACACAGCTATCTCTATAAACATGGAAATATCTACACCGCCATCTGTATGAACATGGAAATACCTATACAGTCATCTGTATAAACATGGAAATATCTGCACCACCATCTGTATAAACATGGAAATACTAAACAATGCCACCTGTATACACCTGGAAATACCTACACGGCAATCTGTGTATAGATGGAAACATCAACACCGCCATCTGTACAAACTTGGAAATATCTACACTGCTATCTCTATAAACATGGAAATATCTACACTGCGGTCTGTATAAACATGGAAATATCTACACCGGTATCTGTATAAACATGGAAATATCTACACCACAATCGGTATAAACATGGAAATATATACACCGCTCTCTGTAAACATGGAAATATCTGCACCGCTATCTCTATAGACATGGAAATATCTACAAAGCCATCTTTATAAACATGGAAATACCTACACAGTCATGTGTAGGAACATAGAAATATCTTCACTGCCATCTGAATAAACATAGAAATATCTACACAGCCCTCTATATAAATATGGAGATATCTGCATAGGCATCTGTATAAACATGGAAATATCTGCACCGCTATCTGTATAAACATGGAAATAACTACACCGCTGTCTCTATAAACATGGAAATATGTACACCGCTATATGTATAAACATGGAAATATCTACACTGCTGTCTGTATAAACATGGAAATATCTCCACGGTTATCTGTATAAACATGGAAATATCTACAGCGCCATCCCTATAAACATTGAAATATCTACACTGACATCTGTAAAAACATGGAAATATCTACACAGTCATCTGAATAAACATGGAAATATCTACACCACCATCTGTCTAAACATGGAAATACCTACAATACCATCTGTATACACATGGAAATATCTACACAGACATCTTTATAAATATGGAAATATCTACACCGCCATCTGTATAAATATGGAAATATCTACACTGGCATCTGTAGAAAGATGGAAATGTCTACACCGCTATCTCTATAAATATGGAAATATCTACACCGCCATCTCTATAAACATGAAAATGTCTACACTGCCATCTCCATAAAGATGGAAGTATCTACTGCGCCATGTGTATAAACACAGAAATATCTACACCACCATCTGTGAAAACATGGAAATATCTACACCGCTATCTGTATAAACATGGAAATATCTACACCGCCATCTGCATGTCCATGGAAATATCTACGCCGCCATATGTATAAACATGGAAATATCTACACGGCCATCTGTGTATAGATGGATATATCAACACCACCATCTGTACAAACATGGAAATATCTACACCGCTATCTCTATAAACATGGAAATATTTGCACTGCCATCTGTTAAAACATGGAAATACCTATACAGTCATCTGTATAAAGATGGAAATATCTACAATGCCATCTGTATACACATGGAAATATCTACACAGCCATCTGTATAAACATGTAAATATCTACACTGCTATCTCTATAAACATGAAAATATCTACACCGCCATCTCTATAAACATGAAAATATCTACACTGCCATCTCCATAAACATGGAACTATCTACTCCGCCATCTGTATAAACATGGAAACATCTACACCGCCATCTGTGTGAATAAGGAAATATCTACAATGCCATCTGTATAAAGATATAAATATCTGCATCGCGAGCTGTATAAACATGGAAATATCTACATCGATATATGTATAAACGTGGAAATAACAACACCGCTATCGGTATAAACATGGAAATATCTACAATGTCATCTATATAAACATGGAAATATCTACACCGCTATGTCTATAAACATGGAAATACCTACACCGCTATCTCTATAAACATGGAAATATCTACACCGCTATCTGTATAAACATGGAAATATCTACACCACTATCTGTATAAACATGGAAATATCTACACCGCGATCTGTATAAACATGGAAATATCTACACCGCGATCTGTATCAACATGGAAATATCTTCACCACGATCTGTATAAACATGGAAATATCTACACCGCTATCTGTATAAACATGGTAATATCTACACCACCATCTATATAAACATGGAAATATCTACACCGCCATCTGTATAAACATGGAAATATCTACAATGCCATCTGTAGAAAGATGGAAATATCTACACCGCAATCTGTGTAAACATGGAAATATCTACACCGATATCTGTAAAAACATGGAAATATCTACACCGCTATCTGTATAAACATGGAAATATCTACACCGCGATCTGTATAAACATGGAAATATCTACAGCGCCATCTCTATAAACATTGAAATATCTACACTGCCATCTGTAAAAACATGGAAATATCTACACAGTCATCTGAATAAACATGGAAATATCTAAACAACCATCAGTATAAACATGGAAACACCTACAATACCATCTGTATACACATGGAAATATCTACACAGACATCTGTATAAATATGGAAATATCTACACCGCCATCTGTATAAACATGGAAATATCTACTCTGCCATCTGTGGAAAGATGGACATATCTACACCGCTATCTCTATAAATATGGAAATATCTACACCGCCATCTCTATAAACATGAAAATATCTACACTGCCATCTCCATAAAGATGGAAGTATCTACTCCGCCATGTGTATAAACACGGAAATATCTACAACACCATCTGTGTAAACATGGAAATATCTACACCACTATCTGTATAAACATGGAAATGTCTACACCGCCATCTGTATGTCCATGGAAATATCTACGCCGCCCTCTGTATAAACATGGAAATATCTACATGGCCATCTGTGTATAGATGGAAATATCAACACCGCCATCTGTACAAACATGGAAATATCTACGCCGCTATCTCTATAGACATGGAAATATCTCCACTGCCATCTGTAAAAACATGGAAATACCTATACAGTCATCTGTATAAACATGGAAATATCTACAATGCCATCTCTATGCACATGGAAATATCTACACAGCCATCTGTATAAACATGTAAATATCTACACTGCTATCTCTATAAACATGGAAATATCTACACCGCCATCTCTATAAACATGAAAATATCTACACTGCCATCTCCATAAACATGGAACTAACTACTCCGCCATCTGTATAAACACGGAAACATCTACACCGCCATCTGTGTGAATAAGGAAATATCTACAATGACATCTATATAAAGATATAAATATCTGCACCGCGAGCTCTATAAACATGGAAATATCTACATTGCTATCTGTATAAACATGGAAATACCAACACCGCTATCGGTATAAACATGGAAATATCTACAACACCATCTATATAAACATGGAAATATCTACACCGCTATGTCTATAAACATGGAAATACCTACACGGCTATCTCTATAAACATGGAAATATCTACAACGCTATCTGTATAAACATGGAAATATCTACACCGTTATCTGTATAAACATGGAAATATCTACACCGTGATGTGTATAAACATGGAAATATCAACACAGCTATCTCTATAAACATGGAAATATCTACACCGCCATCTGTATGAACATGGAAATACCTATACAGTCATCTGTATAAACATGGAAATATCTGCACCACCATCTGTATAAACATGGAAATACTAAACAATGCCACCTGTATACACCTGGAAATACCTACACGGCAATCTGTGTATTGATGGAAACATCAACACCGCCATCTGTACAAACTTGGAAATATCTACACTGCTATCTCTATAAACATGGAAATATCTACACTGCGGTCTGTATAAACATGGAAATATCTACACCGGTATCTGTATAAACATGGAAATATCTACACCACGATCGGTATAAACATGGAAATATATACACCGCTCTCTGTAAAAATGGAAATATCTGCACCGCTATCTCTATAGACATGGAAATATCTACAAATCCATCTTTATAAACATGGAAATACCTACACAGTCATGTGTAGGAACATAGAAATATCTTCACTGCCATCTGAATAAACATAGAAATATCTACACAGCCCTCTATATAAATATGGAGATATCTGCATAGGCATCTGTATAAACATGGAAATATCTGCACCGCTATCTGTATAAACATGGAAATAACTACACCGCTGTCTTTATAAACATGGAAATATGTACACCGCTATATGTATAAACATGGAAATATCTACACTGCTGTCTGTATAAACATGGAAATATCTCCACGGTTATCTGTATAAACACGGAAATATCTACAGCGCCATCCCTATAAACATTGAAATATCTACACTGACATCTGTAAAAACATGGAAATATCTACACAGTCATCTGAATAAACATGGAAATATCTACACCACCATCTGTCTAAACATGGAAATACCTACAATACCATCTGTATACACATGGAAATATCTACACAGACATCTTTATAAATATGGAAATATCTACACCGCCATCTGTATAAATATGGAAATATCTACACTGACATCTGTAGAAAGATGGAAATATCTACACCGCTATCTCTATAAATATGGAAATATCTACACCGACATCTCTATAAACATGAAAATGTCTACACTGCCATCTCCATAAAGATGGAAGTATCTACTGCGCCATGTGTTTAAACACAGAAATATCTACACCACCATCTGTGAAAACATGGAAATATCTACACCGCTATCTGTATAAACATGGAAATATCTACACCGCCATCTGCATGTCCATGGAAATATCTACGCCGCCATATGTATAAACATGGAAATATCTACACGGCCATCTGTGTATAGATGGATATATCAACACCGCCATCTGTACAAACATGGAAATATCTACACCGCTATCTCTATAAACATGGAAATATCTGCACTGCCATCTGTTAAAACATGGAAATACCTATACAGTCATCTGTATAAAGATGGAAATATCTACAATGCCATCTGTATACACATGGAAATATCTACACAGCCATCTGTATAAACATGTAAATATCTACACTGCTATCTCTATAAACATGAAAATATCTACACCGCCATCTCTATAAACATGAAAATATCTACACTGCCATCTCCATAAACATGGAACTATCTACTCCGCCATCTGTATAAACATGGAAACATCTACACCGCCATCTGTGTGAATAAGGAAATATCTACAATGCCATCTGTATAAAGATATAAATATCTGCACCGCGAGCTGTATAAACATGGAAATATCTACATCGATATATGTATAAACGTGGAAATACCAACACCGCTATCGGTATAAACATGGAAATATCTACAACGTCATCTATATAAACATGGAAATATCTACACCGCTATGTCTATAAACATGGAAATACCTACACCGCTATCTGCATAAACATGGAAATATCTACACCGCTATCTGTATAAACATGGAAATATCTAAACCACTATCTGTATAAACATGGAAATATCTACACCGCGATCTGTATAAACATGGAAATATCTACACCGCGATCTGTATCAACATGGAAATATCTTCACCACGATCTGTATAAACATGGAAATATCTACACCGCTATCTGTATAAACATGGTAATATCTACACCACCATCTATATAAACATGGAAATATCTACACCGCCATCTGTATAAACATGGAAATATCTACAATGCCATCTGTAGAAAGATGGAAATATCTACACCGCAATCTGTGTAAACATGGAAATATCTACACCGATATCTGTAAAAACATGGAAATATCTACACCACTATCTGTATAAACATGGAAATATCTACACCGCGATCTGTATAAACATGGAAATATCTACAGCGCCATCTCTATAAACATTGAAATATCTACACTGCCATCTGTAAAAACATGGAAATATCTACACAGTCATCTGAATAAACATGGAAATATCTAAACCACCATCAGTATAAACATGGAAATACCTACAATACCATCTGTATACACATGGAAATATCTACACAGACATCTGTATAAATATGGAAATATCTACACCGCCATCTGTATAAACATGGAAATATCTACACTGCCATCTGTGGAAAGATGGACATATCTACACCGCTATCTCTATAAATATGGAAATATCTACACCGCCATCTCTATAAACATGAAAATATCTACACTGCCATCTCCATAAAGATGGAAGTATCTACTCCGCCATGTGTATAAACACGGAAATATCTACAACACCATCTGTGTAAACATGGAAATATCTACACCGCTATCTGTATAAACATGGAAATATCTACACCGCCATCTGTATGTCCATGGAAATATCTACGCTGCCCTCTGTTTAAACATGGAAATATCTACATGGCCATCTGCGTATAGATGGAAATATCAACACCGCCATCTGTACAAACATGGAAATATCTACGCCGCTATCTCTATAGACATGGAAATATCTCCACTGCCATCTGTAAAAACATGGAAATACCTATACAGTCATCTGTATAAACATGGAAATATCTACAATGCCATCTGTATGCACATGGAAATATCTACACAGCCATCTGTATAAACATGTAAATATCTACACTGCTATCTCTATAAACATGGAAATATCTACACCGCCATCTCTATAAACATGAAAATATCTACACTGCCATCTCCATAAACATGGAACTAACTACTCCGCCATCTGTATAAACACGGAAACATCTACACCGCCATCTGTGTGAATAAGGAAATATCTACAATGCCATCTGTATAAAGATATAAATATCTGCACAGCGAGCTCTACAAACATGGAAATATCTACATTGCTATCTGTATAAACATGGAAATACCAACACCGCTATCGGTATAAACATGGAAATATCTACAACACCATCTATATAAACATGGAAATATCTACACCGCTATGTCTATAAACATGGAAATACCTACACGGCTATCTCTATAAACATGGAAATATCTACACCGCTATCTGTATAAACATGGAAATATCTAAACCGCTATCTGTATAAACATGGAAATATCTACACCGCTATCTGTATAAACATGGAAATATCTACACCGTGATGTGTATAAACATGGAAATATCAACACAGCTATCTCTATAAACATGGAAATATCTACACCGCCATCTGTATGAACATGGAAATACCTATACAGTCATCTGTATAAACATGGAAATATCTGCACAACCATCTGTATAAACATGGAAATACTAAACAATGCCACCTGTATACACCTGGAAATACCTACACGGCAATCTGTGTATAGATGGAAACATCAATACCGCCATCTGTACAAACTTGGAAATATCTACACTGCTATCTCTATAAACATGGAAATATCTACACTGCGGTCTGTATAAACATGGAAATATCTACACCGGTATCTGTATAAACATGGAAATATCTACACCACGATCGGTATAAACATGGAAATATATACACCGCTCTCTGTAAACATGGAAATATCTGCACCGCTATCTCTATAGACATGGAAATATCTACAAAGCCATCTTTATAAACATGGAAATACCTACACAGTCATGTGTAGGAACATAGAAATATCTTCACTGCCATCTGAATAAACATAGAAATATCTACACAGCCCTCTATATAAATATGGAGATATCTGCATAGGCATCTGTATAAACATGGAAATATCTGCACCGCTATCTGTATAAACATGGAAATAACTACACCGCTGTCTCTATAAACATGGAAATATGTACACCGCTATATGTATAAACAGGGAAATATCTACACTGCTGTCTGTATAAACATGGAAATATCTCCACGGTTATCTGTATAAACATGGAAATATATACAGCGCCATCCCTATAAACATTGAAATATCTACACTGACATCTGTAAAAACATGGAAATATCTACACAGTCATCTGAATAAACATGGAAATATCTACACCACCATCTGTCTAAACATGGAAATACCTACAATACCATCTGTATACACATGGAAATATCTACACAGACATCTTTATAAATATGGAAATATCTACACCGCCATCTGTATAAATATGGAACTATCTACACTGACATCTGTAGAAAGATGGAAATATCTACACCGCTATCTCTATAAATATGGAAATATCTACACCGCCATCTCTATAAACATGAAAATGTCTACACTGCCATCTCCATAAAGATGGAAGTATCTACTGTGCCATGTGTATAAACACAGAAATATCTACACCACCATCTGTGAAAACATGGAAATATCTACAACGCTATCTGTATAAACATGGAAATATCTACACCGCCATCTGCATGTCCATGGAAATATCTACGCCGCCATATGTATAAACATAGAAATATCTACACGGCCATCTGTGTATAGATGGATATATCAACACCGCCATCTGTACAAACATGGAAATATCTACACCGCTATCTCTATAAACATGGAAATATCTGCACTGCCATCTGTTAAAACATGGAAATACCTATACAGTCATCTGTATAAAGATGGAAATATCTACAATGCCATCTATATACACATGGAAATATGTACACAGCCATCTGTATAAACATGTAAATATCTACACTGCTATCTCTATAAACATGAAAATATCTACACCGCCATCTCTATAAACATGAAAATATCTACACTGCCATCTCCATAAACATGGAACTATCTACTCCGCCATCTGTATAAACATGGAAACATCTACACCGCCATCTGTGTGAATAAGGAAATATCTACAATGCCATCTGTATAAAGATATAAATATCTGCACCGCGAGCTGTATAAACATGGAAATATCTACATCGATATATGTATAAACGTGGAAATACCAACACCGCTATCGGTATAAACATGGAAATATCTACAACGTCATCCATATAAACATGGAAATATCTACACCGCTATGTCTATAAACATGGAAATACCTACACCGCTATCTCTATAAACATGGAAATATCTACACCGCTATCTGTATAAACATGGAAATATCTACACCGCTATCTGTATAAACATGGAAATATCTACACCGCGATCTGTATGAACATGGAAATATCTACACCGCGATCTGTATCAACATGGAAATATCTTCACCGCGATCTGTATAAACATGGAAATATCTACACCGCTATCTGTATAAACATGGTAATATCTACACCACCATCTATATAAACATGGAAATATCGACACCGCCTTCTGTATAAACATGGAAATATCTACAATGCCATCTGTAGAAAGATGGAAATATCTACACCGCAATCTGTGTAAACATGGAAATATCTACACTGCCATCTGTAAAAACATGGAAATATCTACACAGTCATCTGAATAAACATGGAAATATCTAAACCACCATCAGTATAAACATGGAAATAGCTACAATACCATCTGTATACACATGGAAATATCTACACAGACATCTGTATAAATATGGAAATATCTACACCGCCATCTGTATAAACATGGAAATATCTACACCGCTATCTGTATAAACATGGAAATATCTACACCGCCGTCTGTATGTCCATGGAAATATCTACGCCGCCCTCTGTATAAACATGGAAATATCTACATGGCCATCTGTGTATAGATGGAAATATCAACACCGCCATCTGTACAAACATGGAAATATCTACGCCGCTATCTCTATAGACATGGAAATATCTCCACTGCCATCTGTAAAAACATGGAAATACCTATACAGTCATCTGTATAAACATGGAAGTATCTACAATGCCATCTGTATGCACATGGAAATATCTACACAGCCATCTGTATAAACATGTAAATATCTACACTGCTATCTCTATAAACATGGAAATATCTACACCGCCATCTCTATAAACAAGAAAATATCTACACTGCCATCTCCATAAACATGGAACTAACTACTCCGCCATCTGTATAAACACGGAAACATCTACACCGCCATCTGTGTGAATAAGGAAATATCTACAATGCCATCTGTATAAAGATATAAATATCTGCACAGCGAGCTCTATAAACATGGAAATATCTACATTGCTATCTGTATAAACATGGAAATACCAACACCGCTATCGGTATAAACATGGAAATATCTACAACACCATCTATATAAACATGGAAATATCTACACCGCTATGTCTATAAACATGGAAATACCTACACGGCTATCTCTATAAACATGGAAATATCTACAACGCTATCTGTATAAACATGGAAATATCTACACCGCTATCTGTATAAACATGGAAATGTCTACACCGTGATGTGTATAAACATGGAAATATCAACACAGCTATCTCTATAAACATGGAAATATCTACACCGCCATCTGTATGAACATGGAAATACCTATACAGTCATCTGTATAAACATGGAAATATCTGCACCACCATCTGTATAAACATGGAAATACTAAACAATGCCACCTGTATACACCTGGAAATACCTACACGGCAATCTGTGTATAGATGGAAACATCAACACCGCCATCTGTACAAACTTGGAAATATCTACACTGCTATCTCTATAAACATGGAAATATCTACACTGCGGTCTGTATAAACATGGAAATATCTTCACCGGTATCTGTATAAACATGGAAATATCTACACCACGATCGGTATAAACATGGAAATATATACACCGCTCTCTGTAAACATGGAAATATCTGCACCACTATCTCTATAGACATGGAAATATCTACAAAGCCATCTTTATAAACATGGAAATACCTACACAGTCATGTGTAGGAACATAGAAATATCTTCACTGCCATCTGAATAAACATAGAAATATCTACACAGCCCTCTATATAAATATGGAGATATCTGCATAGGCATCTGTATAAACATGGAAATATCTGCACCGCTATCTGTATAAACATGGAAATAACTACACCGCTGTCTCTATAAACATGGAAATATGTACACCGCTATATGTATAAACATGGAAATATCTTTACTGCTGTCTGTATAAACATGGAAATATCTCCACTGTTATCTGTATAAACATGGAAATATCTACAGCGCCATCTCTATAAACATTGAAATATCTACACTGACCTCTGTAAAAACATGGAAATATCTACACAGTCATCTGAATAAACATGGAAATATCTACACCACCATCTGTCTAAACCTGGAAATACCTACAATACCATCTGTATACACATGGAAATATCTACACAGACATCTTTATAAATATGGAAATATCTACACCGCCATCTGTATAAACATGGAAATATCTACACTGACATCTGTAGAAAGATGGAAATACCTACACCGCAATCTGTGTAAACATGGAAATACTTACACCGATATCTGTAAAAATATGGATATATCTACACCGCTATCTGTATAAACATGGAAATATCTCCACTGCTATCTCTATAAACATCAAAATATCTACACTGCCATCTGTATAAATATGGAAATACTTACAAAACTATCTGTATAAACATGGAAATATCGACACCGCCATCTGTATAAACATGGAAATATCTACAAAGCCATGTGTATATACATGGAAATATCTACACCGCTATCTATATAAACATGGAAATAACTACACCGCTATCTGTATAAACATGGAAATATCTACACCGCCATCTACATATCCATGGAAATATCTGTGCCGCCATCTGTATACACGTGGGAATATCTACACGGTCATCTTTGTATAGATGGAAATATCAACACCGCCATCTGTACAAACATGGAAATATCTGCACCGCTATCTGTATAAACATGGAAATATCTACACCGCGGTCTGTATAAACATGGAAATATCTACACCGCTATCTGTATAAACATGGAAATATCTACACCGTGATGTGTATAAACATGGAAATATCTACACAGCTATCTCTATAAACATGGAAATATCTACACCGCCATCTGTATGAACATGGAAATACCTATACAGTCATCTGTATAAACATGGAAATATCTACACCACCATCTGTATAAACATTGAAATACTAAACAATGCCATCTGTATACACCTGGAAATACCTACACGGCAATCTGTGTATAGATGGAAACAACAACACCGCCATCTGTACAAACTTGGAAATATCTACACCGCCATCTGCATGTCCATGGAAATATCCACGCCGCCATCTGTATAAACATGGAAATATCTACACGGCCATCGGTGTATAGATGGATATATCAACACCGCCATCTCTACAAACATGGAAATATCTACACCGCTATGTCTATAAACATGGAAATATCTGCACTGCCATCTGTTAAAACATGGAAATACCTATACAGTCATCTGTATAAACATGGAAATATCTACAATGCCATCTGTATACACATGCAAATATCTACACAGCCATCTGTATAAACATGTAAATATCTACACTGCTATCTCTATAAACATGAAAATATCTACACCGCCATCTCTATAAACATGAAAATATCTACACTGTCATCTCCATAAACATGGAACTATCTACTCCGCCATCTGTATAAACATGGAAACATCTACACCGCCATCTGTGTGAAACAGGAAATATCTTCAATGCCATCTTTATAAAGATATAAATATCTGCACCGCGAGCTGTATAAACATGGAAATATCTACATCGATATATGTATAAACGTGGAAATACCAACACCGCTATCGGTATAAACATGGAAATATCTACAACACCATCCATATGAACATGGAAATATCTACACCGCTATGTCTATAAACATGGAAATACCTACACCGCTATCTCTATAAACATGGAAATATCTACACCGCTATCTGTATAAACATGGAAATATCTACACCGCGATCTGTATAAACATGGAAATATCTTCACCGCGATCTGTATAAACATGGAAATAACTACAACGCTCTCTGTATAAACATGGAAATATCTACACCGCCATCTACATATCCATGGAAATATCTGTGCCGCCATCTGTATACACGTGGGAATATCTACACGGTCATCTTTGTATAGATGGAAATATCAACACCGCCATCTGTACAAACATGGAAATATCTGCACCGCTATCTGTATAAACATGGAAATATCTACACCGCGGTCTGTATAAACATGGAAATATCTACACCGCTATCTGTATAAACATGGAAATATCTACACCGTGATGTGTATAAACATGGAAATATCTACACAGCTATCTCTATAAACATGGAAATATCTACACCGCCATCTGTATGAACATGGAAATACCTATGCAGTCATCTGTACAAACATGGAAATATCTACACTACCATCTGTATAAACATTGAAATACTAAACAATGCCATCTGTATACACCTGGAAATACCTACACGGCAATCTGTGTATAGATGGAAACAACAACACCGCCATCTGTACATACTTGGAAATATCTACACCGCCATCTGCATCTCCATGGAAATATCCACGCCGCCATCTGTATAAACATGGAAATATCTACACGGCCATCGGTGTATAGATGGATATATCAACACCGCCATCTCTACAAACATGGAAATATCTACACCGCTATGTCTATAAACATGGAAATATCTGCACTGCCATCTGTTAAAACATGGAAATACCTATACAGTCATCTGTATAAACATGGAAATATCTACAATGCCATCTGTATACACATGCAAATATCTACACAGCCATCTGTATAAACATGTAAATATCTACACTGCTATCTCTATAAACATGAAAATATCTACACCGCCATCTCTATAAACATGAAAATATCTACACTGTCATCTCCATAAACATGGAACTATCTACTCCGCCATCTGTATAAACATGGAAACATCTACACCGCCATCTGTGTGAAAAAGGAAATATCTACAATGCCATCTTTATAAAGATATAAATATCTGCACCGCGAGCTGTATAAACATGGAAATATCTACATCGATATATGTATAAACGTGGAAATACCAACACCGCTATCGGTATAAACATGGAAATATCTACAACACCATCCATATGAACATGGAAATATCTACACCGCTATGTCTATAAACATGGAAATACCTACACGGCTATCTCTATAAACATGGAAATATCTACTCCGCTATCTGTATAAACATGGAAATATCTACACAGCTATCTGTATAAACATGGAAATATCTACACCGCGATCTGTATAAACATGGAAATATCTACACCGCGATCTGTATAAACATGGAAATATCTACAGCGCGATCTGTATAAACATGGAAATATCTTCACCACGATCTGTATAAACGTGGAAATATCTACACCGCTATCTGTATAAACATGGTAATATCTACACCACCATCTATATAAACATGGAAATATCTACACCGCCATCTGTATAAACATGGAAATATCTACAATGCGATCTGTAGAAAGATGGAAATATCTACACCGCAATCTGTGTAAACATGGAAATACTTACACCGATATCTGTAAAAATATGGATATATCTACACCGCTATCTGTATAAACATGGAAATATCTCCACTGCTATCTCTATAAACATCAAAATATCTACACTGCCATCTGTATAAATATGGAAATACTTACAAAATTATCTGTATAAACATGGAAATATCGACACCGCCATCTGTATAAACATGGAAATATCTACAAAGCCATGTGTATATACATGGAAATATCTACACCGCTATCTATATAAACATGGAAATAACTACACCGCTATCTGTATAAACATGGAAATATCTACACCGCCATCTACATATCCATGGAAATATCTGTGCCGCCATCTGTATACACGTGGGAATATCTACACGGTCATCTTTGTATAGATGGAAATATCAACACCGCCATCTGTACAAACATGGAAATATCTGCACCGCTATCTGTATAAACATGGAAATATCTACACCGCGGTCTGTATAAACATGGAAATATCTACACCGCTATCTGTATAAACATGGAAATATCTACACCGTGATGTGTATAAACATGGAAATATCTACACAGCTATCTCTATAAACATGGAAATATCTACACCGCCATCTGTATGAACATGGAAATACCTATACAGTCATCTGTATAAACATGGAAATATCTACACCACCATCTGTATAAACATTGAAATACTAAACAATGCCATCTGTATACACCTGGAAATACCTACACGGCAATCTGTGTATAGATGGAAACAACAACACCGCCATCTGTACAAACTTGGAAATATCTACACCGCCATCTGCATGTCCATGGAAATATCCACGCCGCCATCTGTATAAACATGGAAATATCTACACGGCCATCGGTGTATAGATGGATATATCAACACCGCCATCTCTACAAACATGGAAATATCTACACCGCTATGTCTATAAACATGGAAATATCTGCACTGCCATCTGTTAAAACATGGAAATACCTATACAGTCATCTGTATAAAGATGGAAATATCTACAATGCCATCTGTATACACATGCAAATATCTACACAGCCATCTGTATAAACATGTAAATATCTACACTGCTATCTCTAAAAACATGAAAATATCTACACCGCCATCTCTATAAACATGAAAATATCTACACTGTCATCTCCATAAACATGGAACTATCTACTCCGCCATCTGTATAAACATGGAAACATCTACACCGCCATCTGTGTGAAAAAGGAAATATCTACAATGCCATCTTTATAAAGATATAAATATCTGCACCGCGAGCTGTATAAACATGGAAATATCTACATCGATATATGTGTAAACGTGGAAATACCAACACCGCTATCGGTATAAACATGGAAATATCTACAACACCATCCATATGAACATGGAAATATCTACACCGCTATGTCTATAAACATGGAAATACCTACACCGCTATCTCTATAAACATGGAAATATCTACACCGCTATCTGTATAAACATGGAAATATCTACACCGCGATCTGTATAAACATGGAAATATCTTCACCGCGATCTGTATAAACATGGAAATAACTACAACGCTCTCTGTATAAACATGGTAATATCTACACCACCATCTATATAAACATGGAAATATCTACACCGCCATCTGTATAAACATGGAAATATCTACAATGCCATCTGTTGAAAGATGGAAATATCTACACCGCAATCTGCGTAAACATGGAAATATCTACACCGATATCTGTAAAAACATGGAAATATCTACACCGCTATCTGTATAAACATGGAAATATCTACACCACGATATGTATAAAGATGGAAATATCTACACCGCTCTCTGTATAAACATGGAAATATCTACACCGGTATCTGTATAAACATGGAAATATCTACACCACGATCTGTATAAACATGGAAATATATACACCTCTATCTGTATAAACATGGAAATATCTACACCGCTATTTGTATAAACAAGGAAATAACTACACCGTGATCTGTATAAACTTGGAAATATCTACACTGCCGTCTCCATAAACATGGAAATATCTACAACCGTATCTGTGTAAACATGGAAATATCCACACCGCTATCTCTATACACATGGAAAAATCAACACCGCTATCTCTTTGAACATGGAAATATCTACACCGCCATCTGTATAAACATGGAAATATCTACACCACGATCAGTATAAACATGGAAATATCTACACCGCTATCTGTATAAACATGGAAATATCTCCACTGCTATCTCTATAAACATCGAAATATCTACACCGCCATCTGTATATACATGGAAATACTTACAAAATTATCAGTATAAACATGGAAATATCTACACCGCCATCTGTATAAACATGGAAATATCTACAATGCCATGTGTATATACATGGAAATATCTACACCGCTATCTGTATAAACATGGAAATATCTTCACTGCTATCTGTATAAACATGGAAATATCTACACCGCCATCTACATATCCATGGAAATATCTGTGACGCCATCTGTATAAACATGGAAATATCTACACGGTCATCTTTGTATAGATGGAAATATCAACACCGCCATCTGTACAAACATGAAAATATCTGCACCACTAACTGTATAAACATGGAAATATCTACACCGCGGACTGTATAAACATGGAAATATCTACACCGTCATGTGTATAAACATGGAAATATCTACACAGCTATCTCTATAAACATGGAAATATCTACACCGCCATCTGTATGAACATGGAAATGCCTATACAGTCATCTGTATAAACATGGAAATATCTACACCACCATCTTTATAAACATGGAAATACTAAACAATTCCATCTGTATACACCTGGAAATACCTACACGGCAATCTGTGTATAGATGGAAACATCAACACCGCCATCTGTACAAACTTGGAAATATCTACACCGCCATCTGCATGTCCATGGAAATATCTACGCCGCCATCTGTATAAACATGGAAATATCTACACGGCCATCTGTGTATGGATGGATATATCAACACCGCCATCTGTACAAACATGGAAATATCTACACTGCTTTCTCTATAAACATGGAAATATCTACACCACCATCTGTGTAAACATGGAAATATCTACACCGCTATCTGTATAAACATGGAAATATCTACACCGCCATCTGCATGAACATGGAAATATCTACACCGCTATCTGTATAAACATGGAAATATCTACACCACCATCTGCATGTCCTTGGAAATATCTATGCCGCCATCTGTATAAACATGGAAATATCTACATGGCCATCTGTGTATAGATGGAAATATCAACACCGCCATCTGTACAAACATGGAAATATCTACGCCGTTATCTCTATAGACATGGAAATATCTCCTCTGCCATCTGTAAAAACATGGAAATACCTACAGAGTCATCTGTTTGAACATTGAAATATCTACAATGCCATCTGTATTCACATGGAAATATCTACGCAGCCATCTGTATAAACATGTAAATATCAACACTGCTATCTCTATAAACATGGAAATATCTACACCGCCGTCTCTATAAGCATGAAAATATCTACACTGCCATCTCCATAAACATGGAACTAACTACTCCGCCATCTGTATAAACATGGAAACATCTACACCGCCATCTGTGTGAATAAGGAAATATCTACAATGCCATCTGTATAAAGATATAAATATCTGCACCGCGAGCTCTATAAACATGGAAATATCTACATCGCTATCTGTAAAAACGTGGAAATACCAACACCGCTATCAGTATAAACATGGAAATATCTACAACGCCATCTATATAAACATAGAAATATCTACACCGCTATGTGTATAAAAATGGAAATACCTACATCGCTATCTCTATAAACATGGAAATATCTACACTGCTATCTGTAAACATGGAAATATCTACACCGCATTCTGTACAAACTTGGAAATATCTTCACCGCGATCTGTATAAACATGGAAATAACTACACCGCTATCTGTATAAACATGGTAATATCTACACCACCATCTATATAAACATGGAAATATCTACACCGCCATCTGTATAAACATGGAAATATCTACAATGCCATCTGTGGAAAGATGGAAATATCTACACCGCAATCTGTGTAAACATGGAAATATCTACACCGATATCTGTAAAAACAAGGAAATATCTACACCGCTATCTGTATAAACATGGAAATATCTTCACCGCGATCTGTATAAACATGGAAATATCTACACCGCGATCTGTATAAAGATGGAAATATCTACACCGCTCTCTGTATAAACATGGAAATATCTACACCGGTATCTGTATAAACATGGAAATATCTACACCACGATCTGTATAAACATGGAAATATATACACCGCTATCTGTATAAACATGGAAATATCTACACCGCTATTTGTATAAACAAGGAAATAACTACACCGTGATCTGTATAAGCGTGGAAATATCTACACTGCCATCTCCATAAACATGGAAATATCTACAACCCTCTGTGTATAAACAGGGAAATATCCACACCGCTATCTCTATAAACATGGAAAAATCAACACCGCTATCTCTTTGAACATGGAAATATCTACACCGCCATCTGTACAAACATGGAAATATCTACACCACGATCAGTATAAACATGGAAATATCTACACCGCTATCTGTATAAACATGGAAATATCTCCACTGCTATCTCTATAAACATCGAAATATCTACACCGCCATCTGTATATACATGGAAATACTTACAGAATTATCAGTATAAACATGGAAATATCTACACCGCCATCTGTATAAACATGGAAATATCTACAATGCCATGTGTATATACATGGAAATATCTACACCGCTATCTATATAAACATGGAAATATCTACACTGCTATCTGTATAAACATGGAAATATCTACACCGCCATCTACATATCCATGGAAATATCTGTGACGCCATCTGTATAAACATGGAAATATCTACACGGTCATCTTTGTATAGATGGAAATATCAACACCGCCATCTGTACAAACATGAAAATATCTGCACCACTAACTGTATAAACATGGAAATATCTACACCGCGGACTGTATAAACATGGAAATATCTACACCGTGATGTGTATAAACATGGAAATATCTACACAGCTATCTCTATAAACATGGAAATATCTACACCGCCATCTGTATGAACATGGAAATACCTATACAGTCATCTGTATAAACATGGAAATATCTACACCACCATCTTTATAAACATGGAAATACTAAACAATTCCATCTGTATACACCTGGAAATACCTACACGGCAATCTGTGTATAGATGGAAACATCAACACCGCCATCTGTACAAACTTGGAAATATCTACACCGCCATCTGCATGTCCATGGAAATATCTACGCCGCCATCTGTATAAACATGGAAATATCTACACGGCCATCTGTGTATGGATGGATATATCAACACCGCCATCTGTACAAACATGGAAATATCTACACTGCTTTCTCTATAAACATGGAAATATCTACACCACCATCTGTGTAACCATGGAAATATCTACACCGCTATCTGTATAAACATGGAAATATCTACACCGCCATCTGCATGAACATGGAAATATCTACACCGCTATCTGTATAAACATGGAAATATCTACACCACCATCTGCATGTCCTTGGAAATATCTATGCCGCCATCTGTATAAACATGGAAATATCTACATGGCCATCTGTGTATAGATGGAAATATCAACACCGCCATCTGTACAAACATGGAAATATCTACGCCGGTATCTCTATAGACATGGAAATATCTCCTCTGCCATCTGTAAAAACATGGAAATACCTACAGAGTCATCTGTTTGAACATTGAAATATCTACAATGCCATCTGTATTCACATGGAAATATCTACGCAGCCATCTGTATAAACATGTAAATATCAACACTGCTATCTCTATAAACATGGAAATATCTACACCGCCATCTCTATAAGCATGAAAATATCTACACTGCCATCTCCATAAACATGGAACTAACTACTCCGCCATCTGTATAAACATGGAAACATCTACACCGCCATCTGTGTGAATAAGGAAATATCTACAATGCCATCTGTATAAAGATATAAATATCTGCACCGCGAGCTCTATAAACATGGAAATATCTACATCGCTATCTGTAAAAACGTGGAAATACCAACACCGCTATCAGTATAAACATGGAAATATCTACAACGCCATCTATATAAACATGGAAATATCTACACCGCTATGTGTATAAAAATGGAAATACCTACATCGCTATCTCTATAAACATGGAAATATCTACACCGCTATCTGTAAACATGGAAATATCTACACCGCATTATGTACAAACTTGGAAATATCTTCACCGCGATCTGTATAAACATGGAAATAACTACACCGCTATCTGTATAAACATGGTAATATCTACACCACCATCTATATAAACATGGAAATATCTACACCGCCATCTGTATAAACATGGAAATATCTACAATGCCATCTGTGGAAAGATGGAAATATCTACACCGCAATCTGTGTAAACATGGAAATATCTACACCGATATCTGTAAAAACAAGGAAATATCTACACCGCTATCTGTATAAACATGGAAATATCTTCACCGCGATCTGTATAAACATGGAAATATCTACACCGCGATCTGTATAAAGATGGAAATATCTACACCGCTCTCTGTATAAACATGGAAATATCTACACCGGTATCTGTATAAACATGGAAATATCTACACCACGATCTGTATAAACATGGAAATATATACACCGCTATCTGTATAAACATGGAAATATCTACACCGCTATTTGTATAAACAAGGAAATAACTACACCGTGATCTGTATAAACGTGGAAATATCTACACTGCCATCTCCATAAACATGGAAATATCTACAACCCTATGTGTATAAACAGGGAAATATCCACACCGCTATCTCTATAAACATGGAAAAATCAACACCGCTATCTCTTTGAACATGGAAATATCTACACCGCCATCTGTATAAACATGGAAATATCTACACCACGATCAGTATAAACATGGAAATATCTACACCGCTATCTGTATAAACATGGAAATATCTCCACTGCTATCTCTATAAACATCGAAATATCTACACCGCCATCTGTATATACATGGAAATACTTACAAAATTATCAGTATAAACATGGAAATATCTACACCGCCATCTGTATAAACATGGAAATATCTACAATGCCATGTGTATATACATGGAAATATCTACACCGCTATCTATATAAACATGGAAATATCTACACTGCTATCTGTATAAACATGGAAATATCTACACCGCCATCTACATATCCATGGAAATATCTGTGACGCCATCTGTATAAACATGGAAATATCTACACGGTCATCTTTGTATAGATGGAAATATCAACACCGCCATCTGTACAAACATGAAAATATCTGCACCACTAACTGTATAAACATGGAAATATCTACACCGCGGACTGTATAAACATGGAAATATCTACACCGTGATGTGTATAAACATGGAAATATCTACACAGCTATCTCTATAAACATGGAAATATCTACACCGCCATCTGTATGAACATGGAAATACCTATACAGTCATCTGTATAAACATGGAAATATCTACACCACCATCTTTATAAACATGGAAATACTAAACAATTCCATCTGTATACACCTGGAAATACCTACACGGCAATCTGTGTATAGATGGAAACATCAACACCGCCATCTGTACAAACTTGGAAATATCTACACCGCCATCTGCATGTCCATGGAAATATCTACGCCGCCATCTGTATAAACATGGAAATATCTACACGGCCATCTGTGTATGGATGGATATATCAACACCGCCATCTGTACAAACATGGAAATATCTACACTGCTTTCTCTATAAACATGGAAATATCTACACCACCATCTGTGTAAACATGGAAATATCTACACCGCTATCTGTATAAACATGGAAATATCTACACCGCCATCTGCATGAACATGGAAATATCTACACCGCTATCTGTATAAACATGGAAATATCTACACCACCATCTGCATGTCCTTGGAAATATCTATGCCGCCATCTGTATAAACATGGAAATATCTACATGGCCATCTGTGTATAGATGGAAATATCAACACCGCCATCTGTACAAACATGGAAATATCTACGCCGTTATCTCTATAGACATGGAAATATCTCCTCTGCCATCTGTAAAAACATGGAAATACCTACAGAGTCATCTGTTTGAACATTGAAATATCTACAATGCCATCTGTATTCACATGGAAATATCTACGCAGCCATCTGTATAAACATGTAAATATCAACACTGCTATCTCTATAAACATGGAAATATCTACACCGCCGTCTCTATAAGCATGAAAATATCTACACTGCCATCTCCATAAACATGGAACTAACTACTCCGCCATCTGTATAAACATGGAAACATCTACACCGCCATCTGTGTGAATAAGGAAATATCTACAATGCCATCTGTATAAAGATATAAATATCTGCACCGCGAGCTCTATAAACATGGAAATATCTACATCGCTATCTGTAAAAACGTGGAAATACCAACACCGCTATCAGTATAAACATGGAAATATCTACAACGCCATCTATATAAACATGGAAATATCTACACCGCTATGTGTATAAAAATGGAAATACCTACATCGCTATCTCTATAAACATGGAAATATCTACACTGCTATCTGTAAACATGGAAATATCTACACCGCATTCTGTACAAACTTGGAAATATCTTCACCGCGATCTGTATAAACATGGAAATAACTACACCGCTATCTGTATAAACATGGTAATATCTACACCACCATCTATATAAACATGGAAATATCTACACCGCCATCTGTATAAACATGGAAATATCTACAATGCCATCTGTGGAAACATGGAAATATCTACACCGCAATCTGTGTAAACATGGAAATATCTACACCGATATCTGTAAAAACAAGGAAATATCTACACCGCTATCTGTATAAACATGGAAATATCTTCACCGCGATCTGTATAAACATGGAAATATCTACACCGCGATCTGTATAAAGATGGAAATATCTACACCGCTCTCTGTATAAACATGGAAATATCTACACCGGTATCTGTATAAACATGGAAATATCTACACCACGATCTGTATAAACATGGAAATATATACACCGCTATCTGTATAAACATGGAAATATCTACACCGCTATTTGTATAAACAAGGAAATAACTACACCGTGATCAGTATAAACGTGGAAATATCTACACTGCCATCTCCATAAACATGGAAATATCTACAACCCTATGTGTATAAACAGGGAAATATCCACACCGCTATCTCTATAAACATGGAAAAATCAACACCGCTATCTCTTTGAACATGGAAATATCTACACCGCCATCTGTACAAACATGGAAATATCTACACCACGATCAGTATAAACATGGAAATATCTACACCGCTATCTGTATAAACATGGAAATATCTCCACTGCTATCTCTATAAACATCGAAATATCTACACCGCCATCTGTATATACATGGAAATACTTACAGAATTATCAGTATAAACATGGAAATATCTACACCGCCATCTGTATAAACATGGAAATATCTACAATGCCATGTGTATATACATGGAAATATCTACACCGCTATCTATATAAACATGGAAATATCTACACTGCTATCTGTATAAACATGGAAATATCTACACCGCCATCTACATATCCATGGAAATATCTGTGACGCCATCTGTATAAACATGGAAATATCTACACGGTCATCTTTGTATAGATGGAAATATCAACACCGCCATCTGTACAAACATGAAAATATCTGCACCACTAACTGTATAAACATGGAAATATCTACACCGCGGACTGTATAAACATGGAAATATCTACACCGTGATGTGTATAAACATGGAAATATCTACACAGCTATCTCTATAAACATGGAAATATCTACACCGCCATCTGTATGAACATGGAAATACCTATACAGTCATCTGTATAAACATGGAAATATCTACACCACCATCTTTATAAACATGGAAATACTAAACAATTCCATCTGTATACACCTGGAAATACCTACACGGCAATCTGTGTATAGATGGAAACATCAACACCGCCATCTGTACAAACTTGGAAATATCTACACCGCCATCTGCATGTCCATGGAAATATCTACGCCGCCATCTGTATAAACATGGAAATATCTACACGGCCATCTGTGTATGGATGGATATATCAACACCGCCATCTGTACAAACATGGAAATATCTACACTGCTTTCTCTATAAACATGGAAATATCTACACCACCATCTGTGTAACCATGGAAATATCTACACCGCTATCTGTATAAACATGGAAATATCTACACCGCCATCTGCATGAACATGGAAATATCTACACCGCTATCTGTATAAACATGGAAATATCTACACCACCATCTGCATGTCCTTGGAAATATCTATGCCGCCATCTGTATAAACATGGAAATATCTACATGGCCATCTGTGTATAGATGGAAATATCAACACCGCCATCTGTACAAACATGGAAATATCTACGCCGGTATCTCTATAGACATGGAAATATCTCCTCTGCCATCTGTAAAAACATGGAAATACCTACAGAGTCATCTGTTTGAACATTGAAATATCTACAATGCCATCTGTATTCACATGGAAATATCTACGCAGCCATCTGTATAAACATGTAAATATCAACACTGCTATCTCTATAAACATGGAAATATCTACACCGCCATCTCTATAAGCATGAAAATATCTACACTGCCATCTCCATAAACATGGAACTAACTACTCCGCCATCTGTATAAACATGGAAACATCTACACCGCCATCTGTGTGAATAAGGAAATATCTACAATGCCATCTGTATAAAGATATAAATATCTGCACCGCGAGCTCTATAAACATGGAAATATCTACATCGCTATCTGTAAAAACGTGGAAATACCAACACCGCTATCAGTATAAACATGGAAATATCTACAACGCCATCTATATAAACATGGAAATATCTACACCGCTATGTGTATAAAAATGGAAATACCTACATCGCTATCTCTATAAACATGGAAATATCTACACCGCTATCTGTAAACATGGAAATATCTACACCGCATTCTGTACAAACTTGGAAATATCTTCACCGCGATCTGTATAAACATGGAAATAACTACACCGCTATCTGTATAAACATGGTAATATCTACACCACCATCTATATAAACATGGAAATATCTACACCGCCATCTGTATAAACATGGAAATATCTACAATGCCATCTGTGGAAAGATGGAAATATCTACACCGCAATCTGTGTAAACATGGAAATATCTACACCGATATCTGTAAAAACAAGGAAATATCTACACCGCTATCTGTATAAACAAGGAAATATCTTCACCGCGATCTGTATAAACATGGAAATATCTACACCGCGATCTGTATAAAGATGGAAATATCTACACCGCTCTCTGTATAAACATGGAAATATCTACACCGGTATCTGTATAAACATGGAAATATCTACACCACGATCTGTATAAACATGGAAATATATACACCGCTATCTGTATAAACATGGAAATATCTACACCGCTATTTGTATAAACAAGGAAATAACTACACCGTGATCTGTATAAACGTGGAAATATCTACACTGCCATCTCCATAAACATGGAAATATCTACAACCCTATGTGTATAAACAGGGAAATATCCACACCGCTATCTCTATAAACATGGAAAAATCAACACCGCTATCTCTTTGAACATGGAAATATCTACACCGCCATCTGTATAAACATGGAAATATCTACACCACGATCAGTATAAACATGGAAATATCTACACCGCTATCTGTATAAACATGGAAATATCTCCACTGCTATCTCTATAAACATCGAAATATCTACACCGCCATCTGTATATACATGGAAATACTTACAAAATTATCAGTATAAACATGGAAATATCTACACCGCCATCTGTATAAACATGGAAATATCTACAATGCCATGTGTATATACATGGAAATATCTACACCGCTATCTATATAAACATGGAAATATCTACACTGCTATCTGTATAAACATGGAAATATCTACACCGCGGACTGTATAAACATGGAAATATCTACACCGTGATGTGTATAAACATGGAAATATCTACACAGCTATCTCTATAAACATGGAAATATCTACACCGCCATCTGTATGAACATGGAAATACCTATACAGTCATCTGTATAAACATGGAAATATCTACACCACCATCTTTATAAACATGGAAATACTAAACAATTCCATCTGTATACACCTGGAAATACCTACACGGCAATCTGTGTATAGATGGAAACATCAACACCGCCATCTGTACAAACTTGGAAATATCTACACCGCCATCTGCATGTCCATGGAAATATCTACGCCGCCATCTGTATAAACATGGAAATATCTACACGGCCATCTGTGTATGGATGGATATATCAACACCGCCATCTGTACAAACATGGAAATATCTACACTGCTTTCTCTATAAACATGGAAATATCTACACCACCATCTGTGTAACCATGGAAATATCTACACCGCTATCTGTATAAACATGGAAATATCTACACCGCCATCTGCATGAACATGGAAATATCTACACCGCTATCTGTATAAACATGGAAATATCTACACCACCATCTGCATGTCCTTGGAAATATCTATGCCGCCATCTGTATAAACATGGAAATATCTACATGGCCATCTGTGTATAGATGGAAATATCAACACCGCCATCTGTACAAACATGGAAATATCTACGCCGGTATCTCTATAGGCATGGAAATATCTCCTCTGCCATCTGTAAAAACATGGAAATACCTACAGAGTCATCTGTTTGAACAATGAAATATCTACAATGCCATCTGTATTCACATGGAAATATCTACGCAGCCATCTGTATAAACATGTAAATATCAACACTGCTATCTCTATAAACATGGAAATATCTACACCGCCATCTCTATAAGCATGAAAATATCTACACTGCCATCTCCATAAACATGGAACTAACTACTCCGCCATCTGTATAAACATGGAAACATCTACACCGCCATCTGTGTGAATAAGGAAATATCTACAATGCCATCTGTATAAAGATATAAATATCTGCACCGCGAGCTCTATAAACATGGAAATATCTACATCGCTATCTGTAAAAACGTGGAAATACCAACACCGCTATCAGTATAAACATGGAAATATCTACAACGCCATCTATATAAACATGGAAATATCTACACCGCTATGTGTATAAAAATGGAAATACCTACATCGCTATCTCTATAAACATGGAAATATCTACACCGCTATCTGTAAACATGGAAATATCTACACCGCATTCTGTACAAACTTGGAAATATCTTCACCGCGATCTGTATAAACATGGAAATAACTACACCGCTATCTGTATAAACATGGTAATATCTACACCACCATCTATATAAACATGGAAATATCTACACCGCCATCTGTATAAACATGGAAATATCTACAATGCCATCTGTGGAAAGATGGAAATATCTACACCGCAATCTGTGTAAACATGGAAATATCTACACCGATATCTGTAAAAACAAGGAAATATCTACACCGCTATCTGTATAAACAAGGAAATATCTTCACCGCGATCTGTATAAACATGGAAATATCTACACCGCGATCTGTATAAAGATGGAAATATCTACACCGCTCTCTGTATAAACATGGAAATATCTACACCGGTATCTGTATAAACATGGAAATATCTACACCACGATCTGTATAAACATGGAAATATATACACCGCTATCTGTATAAACATGGAAATATCTACACCGCTATTTGTATAAACAAGGAAATAACTACACCGTGATCTGTATAAACGTGGAAATATCTACACTGCCATCTCCATAAACATGGAAATATCTACAACCCTATGTGTATAAACAGGGAAATATCCACACCGCTATCTCTATAAACATGGAAAAATCAACACCGCTATCTCTTTGAACATGGAAATATCTACACCGCCATCTGTATAAACATGGAAATATCTACACCACGATCAGTATAAACATGGAAATATCTACACCGCTATCTGTATAAACATGGAAATATCTCCACTGCTATCTCTATAAACATCGAAATATCTACACCGCCATCTGTATATACATGGAAATACTTACAAAATTATCAGTATAAACATGGAAATATCTACACCGCCATCTGTATAAACATGGAAATATCTACAATGCCATGTGTATATACATGGAAATATCTACACCGCTATCTATATAAACATGGAAATATCTACACTGCTATCTGTATAAACATGGAAATATCTACACCGCGGACTGTATAAACATGGAAATATCTACACCGTGATGTGTATAAACATGGAAATATCTACACAGCTATCTCTATAAACATGGAAATATCTACACCGCCATCTGTATGAACATGGAAATACCTATACAGTCATCTGTATAAACATGGAAATATCTACACCACCATCTTTATAAACATGGAAATACTAAACAATTCCATCTGTATACACCTGGAAATACCTACACGGCAATCTGTGTATAGATGGAAACATCAACACCGCCATCTGTACAAACTTGGAAATATCTACACCGCCATCTGCATGTCCATGGAAATATCTACGCCGCCATCTGTATAAACATGGAAATATCTACACGGCCATCTGTGTATGGATGGATATATCAACACCGCCATCTGTACAAACATGGAAATATCTACACTGCTTTCTCTATAAACATGGAAATATCTACACCACCATCTGTGTAACCATGGAAATATCTACACCGCTATCTGTATAAACATGGAAATATCTACACCGCCATCTGCATGAACATGGAAATATCTACACCGCTATCTGTATAAACATGGAAATATCTACACCACCATCTGCATGTCCTTGGAAATATCTATGCCGCCATCTGTATAAACATGGAAATATCTACATGGCCATCTGTGTATAGATGGAAATATCAACACCGCCATCTGTACAAACATGGAAATATCTACGCCGGTATCTCTATAGACATGGAAATATCTCCTCTGCCATCTGTAAAAACATGGAAATACCTACAGAGTCATCTGTTTGAACATTGAAATATCTACAATGCCATCTGTATTCACATGGAAATATCTACGCAGCCATCTGTATAAACATGTAAATATCAACACTGCTATCTCTATAAACATGGAAATATCTACACCGCCATCTCTATAAGCATGAAAATATCTACACTGCCATCTCCATAAACATGGAACTAACTACTCCGCCATCTGTATAAACATGGAAACATCTACACTGCCATCTGTGTGAATAAGGAAATATCTACAATGCCATCTGTATAAAGATATAAATATCTGCACCGCGAGCTCTATAAACATGGAAATATCTACATCGCTATCTGTAAAAACGTGGAAATACCAACACCGCTATCAGTATAAACATGGAAATATCTACAACGCCATCTATATAAACATGGAAATATCTACACCGCTATGTGTATAAAAATGGAAATACCTACATCGCTATCTCTATAAACATGGAAATATCTACACCGCTATCTGTAAACATGGAAATATCTACACCGCATTCTGTACAAACTTGGAAATATCTTCACCGCGATCTGTATAAACATGGAAATAACTACACCGCTATCTGTATAAACATGGTAATATCTACACCACCATCTATATAAACATGGAAATATCTACACCGCCATCTGTATAAACATGGAAATATCTACAATGCCATCTGTGGAAAGATGGAAATATCTACACCGCAATCTGTGTAAACATGGAAATATCTACACCGATATCTGTAAAAACAAGGAAATATCTACACCGCTATCTGTATAAACAAGGAAATATCTTCACCGCGATCTGTATAAACATGGAAATATCTACACCGCGATCTGTATAAAGATGGAAATATCTACACCGCTCTCTGTATAAACATGGAAATATCTACACCGGTATCTGTATAAACATGGAAATATCTACACCACGATCTGTATAAACATGGAAATATATACACCGCTATCTGTATAAACATGGAAATATCTACACCGCTATTTGTATAAACAAGGAAATAACTACACCGTGATCTGTATAAACGTGGAAATATCTACACTGCCATCTCCATAAACATGGAAATATCTACAACCCTATGTGTATAAACAGGGAAATATCCACACCGCTATCTCTATAAACATGGAAAAATCAACACCGCTATCTCTTTGAACATGGAAATATCTACACCGCCATCTGTATAAACATGGAAATATCTACACCACGATCAGTATAAACATGGAAATATCTACACCGCTATCTGTATAAACATGGAAATATCTCCACTGCTATCTCTATAAACATCGAAATATCTACACCGCCATCTGTATATACATGGAAATACTTACAAAATTATCAGTATAAACATGGAAATATCTACACCGCCATCTGTATAAACATGGAAATATCTACAATGCCATGTGTATATACATGGAAATATCTACACCGCTATCTATATAAACATGGAAATATCTACACTGCTATCTGTATAAACATGGAAATATCTACACCGCCATCTACATATCCATGGAAATATCTGTGACGCCATCTGTATAAACATGGAAATATCTACACGGTCATCTTTGTATAGATGGAAATATCAACACCGCCATCTGTACAAACATGAAAATATCTGCACCACTAACTGTATAAACATGGAAATATCTACACCGCGGACTGTATAAACATGGAAATATCTACACCGTGATGTGTATAAACATGGAAATATCTACACAGCTATCTCTATAAACATGGAAATATCTACACCGCCATCTGTATGAACATGGAAATACCTATACAGTCATCTGTATAAACATGGAAATATCTACACCACCATCTTTATAAACATGGAAATACTAAACAATTCCATCTGTATACACCTGGAAATACCTACACGGCAATCTGTGTATAGATGGAAACATCAACACCGCCATCTGTACAAACTTGGAAATATCTACACCGCCATCTGCATGTCCATGGAAATATCTACGCCGCCATCTGTATAAACATGGAAATATCTACACGGCCATCTGTGTATGGATGGATATATCAACACCGCCATCTGTACAAACATGGAAATATCTACACTGCTTTCTCTATAAACATGGAAATATCCACACCACCATCTGTGTAAACATGGAAATATCTACACCGCTATCTGTATAAACATGGAAATATCTACACCGCCATCTGCATGAACATGGAAATATCTACACCGCTATCTGTATAAACATGGAAATATCTACACCACCATCTGCATGTCCTTGGAAATATCTATGCCGCCATCTGTATAAACATGGAAATATCTACATGGCCATCTGTGTATAGATGGAAATATCAACACCGCCATCTGTACAAACATGGAAATATCTACGCCGGTATCTCTATAGACATGGAAATATCTCCTCTGCCATCTGTAAAAACATGGAAATACCTACAGAGTCATCTGTTTGAACATTGAAATATCTACAATGCCATCTGTATTCACATGGAAATATCTACGCAGCCATCTGTATAAACATGTAAATATCAACACTGCTATCTCTATAAACATGGAAATATCTACACCGCCATCTCTATAAGCATGAAAATATCTACACTGCCATCTCCATAAACATGGAACTAACTACTCCGCCATCTGTATAAACATGGAAACATCTACACCGCCATCTGTGTGAATAAGGAAATATCTACAATGCCATCTGTATAAAGATATAAATATCTGCACCGCGAGCTCTATAAACATGGAAATATCTACATCGCTATCTGTAAAAACGTGGAAATACCAACACCGCTATCAGTATAAACATGGAAATATCTACAACGCCATCTATATAAACATGGAAATATCTACACCGCTATGTGTATAAAAATGGAAATACCTACATCGCTATCTCTATAAACATGGAAATATCTACACCGCTATCTGTAAACATGGAAATATCTACACCGCATTCTGTACAAACTTGGAAATATCTTCACCGCGATCTGTATAAACATGGAAATATCTACACTGCCATCTGTATACACATGGAAATATGTACACAGTCATCTGTATAAACATTGAAATATCTCCACCGCTATCAGTCTAATCATGGAAATATCTCCACCGCTATCTGTGTAAACCTGGAAATATCTACACCGCTATCTGTATAAACATGGAAATGTCTACACCGCTATCTGTATAAACATGGATATATCTACTCCGCTATCTGTACAAACATGGAAATATTTACATCGCTATCTGTATAAACATGGAAATATTTCCACCGCAATCTGTGTAAACATAGAAATATCTACACCGCTATCTTTATAAACATGGAAATATCTACACCGCAATCTGTATAAACATGGATATATCTAAACCGCTATCTGTATAAACATGGAAATATCTACACCGATATCTGTATAAACATGTAAATATGTACACCGCTATTTGTATAAACATGGAAATATCTTCATGGCTATCTCTCTAAACATGGAAATATATACACCGCCACATGTATAAACATGGAAATACCTACACAGTCATCTGTATAAACATGGAAATATCTACACTGCTATCTGTATAAACATGGAAATAAGTACACAGTCATCTCTATTAACATGGAAATATCTACATCGCTATCAGTATAAACATGGAAATATCCACACCGCTATCTGCGTAACATGGAAATATTTACACCGCCATCTGTAAAAAACATGGAAATATCTACACAGTCATCTGTATAAACATGGAAATATCTACATCCCCATCTTTAAAAACAAGGAAATATCTACACCGCTGTCTCTACAAACATGGAAATACCTGCACCGCTATCTGTATAAACACGGAAATATCGACACCGCTATCTCTATAAACTTGGAAATATCTACACTGCCATCTCTATAAACATGAAATTATGTCCACCGCTATCTCAATAAACTTGGAATTATCTACACTGCCATCTCTATAAACATGAAAATATGTCCACCGCTATCTGTATAAACTTCAAAATATCTCCACCGCTATCTGTATAAACATGGAATTATCTACACCGCTATCTGTATAAACATGGAAATTTCTACACCGCTATCTGTATAAACATGGAAATATCTACACCGCTATCTGTATAAACATGGAAATATCTACACCGCTATCTGTATAAACGTGGAAATATGTGCACCGCAATCTGTGCAAATATGGAAATATCTACACCTCTATCTCTGTAAATATGGAAATATCTACATTGCTATCTGTATAAACATGGAAATATCTACACCGCTATCTGTATAAACATGGAATTATCTAGACCGCTATCTGTATAAACATTCAAATATCTACATTGCTATCTGTATAAATATGGAAATATCTCCACTGCTATCTCTCTATACATGGAAATATCTACACCGCTATTTGTATAAACATGGAAATATCTACACAGCTATCTGCATAAACATGCAAATATCTACAGCGCTATCTGTATAAACATGGGAATATCTCCAACGCTATCTGTATAAACATGGAAATATCTGCACCGCTATATATATAAACCTGGAAATATCTACACTGCAATCTCTATAAACATGTGTTTACAACACTATCTGTGTAAACATGGAAATACATACACAGCTGTCTGTGTAAACATGGAAATATGTACACCGCAATCTGTGTGAAGATGGAAATATCTACACCTCTGTCTCTGTAAACATGGAAATATCTACACCACTATCTGTATAAACATGGAAATATCTACACCGCTATCTGTATAAACATGGAAATATCTACACCACATTCTGTATAAACATGTATATATCAACACCGCTATCTGTATAAACATGGAAATATCTACACTGCTATCTGTATAAACCTGGAAAGATCTACACAGCTATCTGTATAAATATGGAAATATCTACAACGCTGCCTCTCTAAACATGGAAATGTCTACACCGCTATCTGTATAAACATGGAAATATCTACATCGTTATCTCTATAAACATGAAAATATCTACACTGACTTCTGTATAAACATGGAAATATCTACACCATCATCTGTATAAACATGGAAATATCTACACGGAAAGCTGTATAAACATGGAAATATCTAGTCAGTCATCTCAAAAAACATGGAAATATCTACACCGCTCTCTGTAAAAACCTGGAAATATCTACACTGATATCTGTATAAACAAGGAAATATTTACACCGCCATCTGTATAAACATGGAAATACCTACACCGCTATATGTATAAATATGGAAATATCCACAACGCTATCTCCATAAACATGGAAATAACCACACCGATTTCTCTATAAACATGGAAATATCTACACTGCAATCTCTATATACATGGAAATATCTACTCCGCCATCTCTATAAACATGAAAATATCTACACCGCCATGTTCAGAAACATGGATGTATCTGCACCGCCATCTGTCTAAACATGGAAATATCTACACCACTATCTGTATAAACATGGAAATATCTTCACTACCATCTGTATAAACATGGAAATATCTACACCGCCATCTCTATAAAGATGGAAATATGTACACCACAATCTGTATAAATATGAAAATATCTACACTGCCATCTGTATAAACATGGAAATATCTACACTGCCATCTGTATACACATGGAAATATGTACACAGTCATCTGTATAAACATTGAAATATCTCCACCGCTATCAGTCTAATCATGGAAATATCTCCACCGCTATCTGTGTAAACCTGGAAATATCTACACCGCTATCTGTATAAACATGGAAATGTCTACACCGCTATCTGTATAAACATGGATATATCTACTCCGCTATCTGTACAAACATGGAAATATTTACATCGCTATCTGTATAAACATGGAAATATTTCCACCGCAATCTGTGTAAACATAGAAATATCTACACCGCTATCTTTATAAACATGGAAATATCTACACCGCAATCTGTATAAACATGGATATATCTAAACCGCTATCTGTATAAACATGGAAATATCTACACCGATATCTGTATAAACATGGAAATATGTACACCGCTATTTGTATAAACATGGAAATATCTTCATGGCTATCTCTCTAAACATGGAAATATATACACCGCCACATGTATAAACATGGAAATACCTACACAGTCATCTGTATAAACATGGAAATATCTACCCCACTATCTGTATAAACATGGAAATATCTACACTGCAATCTGTATAAACATGGAAATAAGTACACAGTCATCTCTATTAACATGGAAATATCTACATCGCTATCAGTATAAACATGGAAATATCCACACCGCTATCTGAGTAACATGGAAATATTTACACCGCCATCTGTAAAAAACATGGAAATATCTACACAGTCATCTGTATAAACATGGAAATATCTACATCCCCATCTTTAAAAACAAGGAAATATCTACACCGCTGTCTCTACAAACATGGAAATACCTGCACCGCTATCTGTATAAACATGGAAATATCGACACCGCTATCTCTATAAACTTGGAAATATCTACACTGCCATCTCTATAAACATGAAAATATGTCCACCGCTATCTCAATAAACTTGGAATTATCTACACTGCCATCTCTATAAACATGAAAATAAGTCCACCGCTATCTGTATAAACTTCAAAATATCTCCACCGCTATCTGTATAAACATGGAATTATCTACACCGCTATCTGTATAAACATGGAAATTTCTACACCGCTATCTGTATAAACATGGAAATATCTACACCGCTATCTGTATAAACATGGAAATATCTACACCGCTATCTGTATAAACGTGGAAATATGTGCACCGCAATCTGTGCAAATATGGAAATATCTACACCTCTATCTCTGTAAATATGGAAATATCTACATTGCTATCTGTATAAACATGGAAATATCTACACCGCTATCTGTATAAACATGGAATTATCTAGACCGCTATCTGTATAAACATTCAAATATCTACATTGCTATCTGTATAAATATGGAAATATCTCCACTGCTATCTCTCTATACATGGAAATATCTACACCGCTATTTGTATAAACATGGAAATATCTACACAGCTATCTGCATAAACATGCAAATATCTACAGCGCTATCTGTATAAACATGGGAATATCTCCAACGCTATCTGTATAAACATGGAAATATCTGCACCGCTATATATATAAACCTGGAAATATCTACACTGCAATCTCTATAAACATGTGTTTACAACACTATCTGTGTAAACATGGAAATACCTACACAGCTGTCTCTGTAAACATGGAAATATGTACACCGCAATCTGTGTGAAGATGGAAATATCTACACCTCTGTCTCTGTAAACATGGAAATATCTACACCACTATCTGTATAAACATGGAAGTATCTACACCGCTATCTGTATAAACATGGAAATATCTACACCACATTCTGTATAAACATGTATATATCAACACCGCTATCTGTATAAACATGGAAATATCTACACAGCTATCTCCATAAACATGGAAATATCTACACCACCATCTGTAGAAACCTGGAAATACTTACAAAGTTGTCTGTATAAACATGGAAATATCTACACCGCCATCTGTATAAACATGGAAATACTTACAAAGTTATCTGTATAAACATGGAAACATCTACACCGCTATCTGTATAAACATGGAAATATCTACACGGTCATCTGTGTATAGATGGAAATATTAACAACGCCATATGTAGGAACATGGAAATATATGCACCGCTATGTGTATAACCATGGAAATATCTACACCGCGGTCTGTATAAACATGGAAATATCTACACCACTATCTGTATAAACATGGAAATATCTACACCGCTATCTCAATAAACATGTAAATATCTACACCGCGATCTGTATAAAAATGGAAATATTTACACCGCTATCTGTATAAACATGGAAATTTCTACACCGTTATCTGTATAAATATGAAAATAGCTACACCGCTATTTCTATAAACATGGAAATGTCCACACCGCTATCTGTATAAACATGGAAATACCTATACAGTCATCTGTGTAAACATGGAAATATCTACACCACCATCTGTATAAACATGGAAATATCTACAATGCCATCTGTATACACATGGAAATACCTACACGGTAATCTGTGTATAGATGGAAACATCAACACCGCCATCTATACAAACATGAAAATATCTACACTGCTATCTCTATAAACATGGAATTATCTACACTGCGATCTGTAAACATGGAAATATCTACACCGGTATCTGTATCAACATGGAAATATCTACACCACGATCTGTATAAACTTGGAAATATATACAGCGCTATCTGTATAAACATGGAAATATCTGCACTGCTATCTCTATAACCATGGAAATATCTACAAAGCCATCTGTATAAACATGGAAATACCTACACAATCATTTGTAGGAACATGGTAATATCTACACTGCCATCTGTATAAACATAGAAATATCTACACAGCCCTCTGTATATATATGGAAATATCTGCATAGGCATCTGTGTAAACGTGGAAATATCTACACCGCTATCTGTATAAACATGGAAATACCTACACCGCTGTCTCTATAAACATGGAAATATGTACACCGCTGTGTGTATAAACATGGAAATATCTCCACTGCTGTCTGTAGAAACATGGAAATATCTCCACTGTTATCTGTTTAAACATGGAAATATCTACAGCGCCATCTCTATAAACATTGAAATATCTACACTGCCATCAGTAAAAACATGGAAATATCTACACAGTCATCTGAATAAACATGGAAATATCTACACCACTATCTGTATAAACATGGAAATACCAACAATACCATCTGTATACACAAGAAATATCTACACAGACATCTGTATAAATATGGAATTTTCTACACCGCCATCTGTATAAACAAGGAAATATCTACACTGGCATTTGTAGAAGGATGGAAATATGTACACCGCTATCTCTATAAATATGGAAATATCTACACCGCCATCTCTATAAAGATGAAAATATCTACACTGCCATCTCCATAAAGATGGAAGTATCTACTCCGCCATGTGTATAAACACGGAAATATCTACACCACCGTCTGTGAAAACATGGAAATATCTACACCGCTATCTATATAAACATGGAAATATCTACACCGCCAACTGCATGTCCATGGAAACATCTACGCCGCCATCTGTATAAACATGGAAATATCTGCATGGCCAACTGTGTATAGATGGAAATATCAAAATCGCCATCTGTACAAACATGGAAATATCTACATCGCTATCTCTATAAACATGGAAATTTCTGCACTGCCATCTGTAAAAACATGGAACTACCTATACAGTCGTCTGTATAAACATGGAAATATCTACAATGCCATCTGTATACACATGGAAATATTTACACAGCCATCTGTATAAACATGTAATTTTCTACACTGCTATCTCTATAAACATGGAAATATCTACACAGCCATCTCAATAAAGATGAAAATATCTACACTGCCATCTCCATAAAGATGGAACTAACTACTCCGCCATCGGTATAAACATGGAAACATCTACAGCGCCATCTGTGTGAATAAGGAAATATCTACAATGCCATCTGTATAAAGATATAAATATCTGCACCACGAGCTGTATAAACATGGAAATATATACATCGCTATCTGTATAAACATGGAAATACCAACACCGCTATCGGTATGAACATGGAAATATCTACAACGCCATCTATATAAACATGGAAATATCTACACCGCTATGTCTTTAAACATGTAAATACTTACACCGCTATCTCTATAAACATGGAAATATCTAGAAAGCTATCTGTATAAACATGGAAATATCTACACTGCTATCTGTATAAACATGGAAATATCTACACCGCGATCTGTATAAACATGGAAATATCTACACCGCGATCTGTATAAACATGGAAATAGCTTCACCACGATCTGTATAAACATGGAAATATCTACACCGCTATCTATATAAACATGGTAATATCTAAACCACCATCTATATAAACATGGAAATATCTACACCACCATCTGTATAAACATGGAAATATCTACAATGCCATCTGTAGAAAGATGGAAATTTCTACACCACAATCTGTGTAAACATGGAAATATCTACACCGATATCTGTATAAACATGGAGATATCTACACGGCCATCTGTGTATAGATGGAAATATGAACACCGCCATATGTAGAAACTTGGAAATATCTACACCGCTATCTCTATAAACATGGAAATATCTGCACTGCCATCTGTAAAAACATGGAAATATCTACACAGCCATCTGTATAAACATGTAAATATCTACACTGCTATCTATAGAAACATGGTAATATCTACACCACCATCTATATAAACATGGAAATATCTACAACGCCATCTATATAAACATGGAAATATCTACACCGCTATGTCTATAAACATGGAAATACCTACACCGCGTTCTGTATAAACATGGAAATATCAACACCGCAATCTGTATAAACATGGAAATATCTTCACCACGATCTGTATATACATGGAAATACTTACAAAGTCATATGTATAAACATGGAAATATCTACACAGCCATCTGTATACACATGGAAATATCTACACAGCCATCTGTATATACATGGAAATATCTACACCGCTATCTGTATAATGATGGAAATAACTACACCGCTATTTGTATAAACAAGGAAATATCTACACCGTGATCTGTATAAACATGGAAATATCTACATCGCCGTCTCTATAAACATGGAAATATCTACACCCATATCTGTATAAACATGGAAATATCCACACCGCTATCTCTATAAACATGGAAAAATCAACACCGCTATATCTATGAACATGGAAATATCTACACAGCCATCTCTATAAACATGGAAATATCTACACCACGATCAGTAAAAACATGAAAATATCTATACCGCTATCTGTATAAACATGGAAATATCTCCACTGCTATCTCTATAAACATCGAAATATCTACACCGCCATCTGTATAAACATGGAAATACTTACAAAGTTATCTGTATAAACATGGAAACATCTACACCGCCATCCTTATAAACATGGAAATATCTACAAAGCCATGTGTATATACATGGAAATATCTACACCGCTATCTATATAAACATGGAAATATCTACACCGCTATCTGTATAAACATGGAAATATCTTCACCGCCATCTACATATCCATGGAAATATCTGTGCCACCATCTGTATAAACATGGAAATATCTACACGGTCTTCTGTGTATAGTTGGAAATATTAACACCGCAATCAGTACAAACATGGAAATATATGCACCGCTATGTGTATAACCATGGAAATATCTACACCGCGGTCTGTATAAACATGGAAATATCTACACCACTATCTGTATAAACATGGAAATATCTACACCGCTATCTCTACAAACATGGAAATACCTACACCGTGATCTGTATAAACATGGAAATATTTACACCGCTATCTGTATAAACATGGAAATTTCTCCACCGTTATCTGTATAAATATGGAAATATCAACACCGCTATTTCTATAAACATGGAAATGTCTACACCGACATCTGCATAAACATGGAATTACCTGTACAGTCATCTGTGTTAACATGGAAATATCTACACCACCATCTTTATAACCATGAAAATATCTACAATGCCATCTGTATAGACATGGAAATACCTACACCAACATCTGTATAAACATGGAAATATCTACAATGCCATCTGTATACACATGGAAATACCTACACAGCAATCTGTGTATAGATGGAAAGATCAACACAGCCATCCGTACAAACATGAATATATCTACACTGCTATCTCTATAAACATGGAATTATCTACACTGCGGTCTGTATAAACATGGAAATATCTACACCGGTATCGGTATAAACATGGAAATATCTACACCACGATCTGTATAAACATAGAAATATATACAGTGCTATCAGCATAAACATGGAAATATCTGCACCGCTCTCTCTATAAACATGGAAATATCTACAAAGACATCTGTATAAACATGGAAATACCTACACAGTCATGTGTAGGAACATGGAAATATCTACACCGCCATCTCTATAAATATGAAAATATCTACACTGCCTTCTCCATAAACATGGAACTAACTACTCCGCCATATGTATAAACATGGAAACATCTACGCCGCCATCTGTGTGAATAAGGAAATATCTACAATGCCATCTGTATAAAGATATAAATATCTGCACCGCGATCTGTATAAACATGGAAATATCTACATCGCTATCTGTATAAACCTGGAAGTACCAACACCGCTATCGGTATAAACATGGAAATATCTGCAACGCCATCTATATAAACATGGAAATATTTACACCGCTATGTCTATAAACATGGAAATACCTACACCGCTATCTCTATAAACATGGAAATATCTACACCGCTATCTGTATAAACATGGAAATATCTACACCGCTATCTGTATAAACATGGAAATATCTACACCGCGATCTGTATAAACATGGAAATATGTACACCGCGATCTGTATAAAGATGGAAATATCTTCACCATGATCTGTATAAACATGGAAATATCTACACCGCTATCTGTATAAACATGGTAATATCTACACCGCCATCTACATAAACATGGAAATATCTACACCGCCATCTGTATGAACATGGAAATACCTACAATGCCATCTGTAGAAAGATGGAAATATCTACACCGCAATCTGTGTAAACATGGAAATATCTACACCGATATCTGTGAAAACATAGTAATATCTACACCACTATCTGTATAAACATGGAAATATCCGCACCGCTATCTCTATAAACATGGAAAAATCAACACCGCTATCTCTATGAACATGGAAATATCTACACCGCCATCTCTATAAATATGGAAATATCTACACCACGATCAGTATAAACATGGAAATATCTACACCGCTATCTGTATAAACATGGAAATATCTCCACTGCTATCTCTATAAACATCGAAACATCTACACCGCCATCTGTATAAACATGGAAATACTTACAAAGTTATCTGTTTAAACATGGAAATATCTACACCGCTATGTCTATAAACATGGAAAATTCCTACACCGCTATCTCAATAAACATGGAATTATCTACACCGCCATCTGTATAAACATGGAAATACCTATACAGTCATCTGTGTAAACATGGAAATATCTACACCACCATCTGTATAAACATGGAAATATCTACAATGCCATCTGTATACACATGGAAATACGTACACGGCAATCTGTGTATAGATGGAAACATCTACACCGCCATCTGTACAAACATGAAAATATCTACACTGCTATCTCTATAAACATGGAATTATCTACACTGCGGTCTGTATAAACATGGAAATATCTACACCGGTATCTATATAAACATGGAAATATCTGCACCGCTATCTCTATAAACATGGAAATATCTACAAAAACATCTGTATAAACATGGAAATACCTACACAGTCATGTGTAGGAACATGGAAATATCTACACTGCCATCTGTATAAACGTAGAAATATCTACACAGCCCTCTGTATAAATATGGAAATATCTGCATAGGCATCTGTGTAAAGATGGAAATATCTGCACCGCTATCTGTATAAACATGGAAACACCTACACCGCTGTCTCTATAAACATGGAAATATGTACACCGCTATGTGTATAAACATGGAAATATCTCCACTGCTGTCTGTATAAACATGGAAATATCTCCACCGTTACCTGTTTAAACATGGAGATATCTAGAGCGCCATCTCTATAAACATTGAAATATCTACACTGCCATCTGTAAAAACATGGAAATATCTACACAGTCATCTGAATAAACATGGAAATATCTACACCACCATCTGTATACACATGGAAACACCTACAATACCATCTGTATACACATGGAAATATCTACACAAACATCTGTATAAATATGGAAATATCTACACGGCCATCTGTATAAACATGGAAATATCTACACTGCCATCTGTAGAAAGATGGAAATATGTACATCGCTATATCTATAAATATGGAAATATCTACACCGCCATTTCTATAAACATGAAAATATCTACACTGCCATCTCCATAAAGATGGAAGTATCTACTCCGCCAAGTGTGTGAATAAGGAAATATCTACAATGCCATCTGTATAAAGATATAAATACCTGCAACGCGAGCTGTATAAACATGGAAATATCTACATCGCTCTTTGTATAAATATGGAAATACCAAGAACGCTATCGGTATAAACATGGAAATATCTACAACGCCCTCTATATAAACATGGAAATATCTACAACGCTATGTCTATAAACATGGATATTCCTACAGCGCTATCTTTATAAACATGGAAATATCTACACCGCTATCCGTATAAACATGGAAATATTTACACCTCTATCTCTGTAAACATGGAAATATCTACACCGCTATCTCTATAAACATGGAAATATCTACACCGCCATCTGTATTAACATGGAAATATCTACACAGTCATCTGTATAAACCTGGAAATATCTACAATGTCATCTATGTAAACATGGAAATATCTACAGAGAACTCTGAATAAACATGGAAATATCGGCACAGCCATCTGTATAAACATGGAAATATCTACAACGCTATCTGTATAAACAAGGAAATATCTACACCGGTATGTGTATTAACGTGGAAATATCTCCAGTGCTATCTGTGTAAACATGGATATATCTCCACGGCAATCTGTATACACATGAAAATATCTACACCGCTATCTCTATAAACATGGAAATATCTACACTGCCATCTGTACAAACATGGAAATATCTACAAAGTCATCTGTAGAAACATGGAAATATCTACACCGCTATCTCTATAAACATGGAAATAACTACACCGCTATCTATATAAATATGGAATTATCTACACCGCTATCTCCATCAACATGGAAATATATACACCGCCATCTCTTTAAACATGGAGATATCTACAACGCCATCTACATAAACAAGAAAATATCTACACTGCCATCTATATAAACATGGAAATATCTACACCGCCATCTCTATAAACATGGAAATATCTACAATGTCATTTGCAGAAAGATGGATATATCTACACCGCTATCTGTATAAATATGAAATATCTAAACCGCTATCTCTATAAAGATGGAAATATCTACACTGCTATCTGTATAAACATGGAAATATCCTCACCGCTATCTCTGTGAACATGGATATATCTACACCGCTATCTCTATAAACATGGAAATATCTACACCGCCATCTGTATAAACATGGAAATATCTACACAATCATCTGTATATACATGGAAATATCTACTCCACCTTCTCTATAAACATGGAAATATCTACACTGCCATCTGTATACACATGGAAATGTCTACAGAGCCATCAGTATATAGATGGAAACACCTTCACTGCTATCTCTATACACATGGAAATACCTACAATGCAGTCTGTATAAACATGGAAATGTCTACACCACAAACTCTATAAACCTGGCAATATCTACACCGCCGTCTCCATAAACATGGAACTATCTACACCGCCCTCTGTGTAAATATGTAAATATCTACACTGCCATCAGTATAAAGATGGAAATATCTGCATCTCGTGCTGTGTAAACATGGAAATATCTGCACTGCTATCTGTATAAACAGGGAAATACCAACACCACTATCTGTATAAACGTGGAAATATCTACACCACGATCTGTATAAACATGGAAATATCTACAAGTTTCTCTGTATAAACATGGAAATAAATACACCGCTATCTGTATAAACATGGAAATATCTACACCGCCATCTGAATAAACATGGAAATATGTACACTGCTATCTCTATCAATATGGAAATATATACACCGCTACCTCTATAAACATGGAAATATCTATGCCACCATCTGTATAAACATGGAAATATCTAAAAAGTCATCTATATAAACATGGAAATATCTGCACCACCATTTCTATAAACATGGAAATATCTAGACTGCCATCTGTATAAACATGGAAATATGTACACAGTCATCTGCATAAACATGGAAATAACTACACCGCTATCTCTATAGAGATGGAATTAATTACATAGCTATCTCTATAAACATGGAAATATCTACACCGCCATCTCTATAAACCTGGAAATATCTACACTGACATATTTATAAACATGAAAATATCTACACCGCCATCTCCATAAACATGGAACTACCTACACCACCATCTGTGTAAAAATGGAAATATCTAAACCGCTATCTGTAAAACTTGGACATATCTACACTGCCATCTGTATAAAGATGGAAATATCTACACCGCGAGCAGTATAAACATGGAAATATCTACACTGCTATCTGTAAAAATATGGAAATACCAACACTGCTATCTGTATAAAGATGGAAATATCTAAACCACTATCTGTATAAACATGGACTTATCTACACCATTATCTCTATAAACATGGAAATATCTGCACTGCCATCTCTAAAAACATGGAATTATCTACACCACTATCTCTATAAACATAGAAATACCTACACCGCCATCTCTATAAACATGGAAATATGTACACCACTATCTCTATAAACATATAAATATCTACACCGCCATCTCTATAAACATGGAAATATCTAAACCGCCATCTGCATAAACATGGAAATATCTACATCGCCATCTGTATACACATGGAAATATCTATGCCGCCGTCTGTATAAACATAGAAATATCTACACTGCCATCTGTGGAAAGATGGAAATGTCTACACCGCGATCTGTATAAACTTGGAAATATCTACACCGCTACTTGTATAAACATTTAAATATCTACACCGCTATCTATATAAATATGGAAACAACTACACCACGATCTGTATAAAAATGGAAATATCTACACTGCTTTCTGTATAAACATGGAAATATCTACACCGCTAACTGTATAAACATGCAAATATCAACACCAAGATCTGTATAAATATGGAAATATCTACATCGCCATCTCTATAAACATAGAAATGCCTATACCGCTATCTGTTTAAACATGGAAATATCTACAAGGCTAACTCTATAAATATGGAAATACCTAAACCGCCTTCTGTATATACATGGAAATAACAACACATTCATCTGTATAAACATGGAAATATCTACAGCGCTATCTGTGAAAACATGGAAATATCTAGACCGCCATCTGTATAAACATGCTAATATCTCCACCGCTATCTGTATAAACATGGAATTATCTCCATTGCTATCTGTATAAACATGGAAATATGTACACCACGATCTGTATAAACATGGAAATATCTCCACCGCTTTCTGTATAAACATAGAAACATCTACACCGCTATCTTCATAAACATGTAAATATCTACACGGCTATCTGTATAAACATGCAAATATCTACAACGCTATCTGTGTAAACATGGAAATATCTACACCGCTATCTGTGTAAACATTGAAATATCTACACTGCTGTCTGTGTAAACATGGAAATATCTACACTGCAATCTGTGCAAAGGTGGAAATAACTACACCGCTATCTTTGTAAAGTAGGAAATATCTACACTGCAATCTGTGCAAAGATGGAAATATCTACACCGCTATCTGTGTAAACATGGTAATATCTACACCATTCTCTGTATAAGCATGGAAATATCTACACTGCTATCTGTATAAACATGGAAATATCTACACAGCCATCTGTATATACATGGAAATATCTACACCGCTATCTGTATAAACATGGAAATAACTACACCGCTATTTGTATAAACAAGGAAATATCTACACCGTGATCTGTATAAACATGAAAATGTCTTCACCGCCATCTCTATAAATATAGAAATATCTACAACCCTATCTGTATAAACACCGCGATCTGAATAAACATGGAAATATCTACACCGTGATCTGTATAAACATGGAAATACCTACACCACCATCTCTATAAACATGGAAATATCTACACCCCTATCTGTATAAACAAGGAAATATCCACACCGCTATCTCTATAAACATGGAAAAATCAACACCGCTATCTTCATGAACATGGAAATATGTGCACCTCCATCTCTATAAACATGGAAATATCTACACCGCCATCTGTATAAACATGGAAATTCTTACAAAGTTATCGGTATAAACATGGAAATATCTACACAGCCATCTGTATAAACATGCAAATATCTACACAGCCATGTGCATATACATGGAAATATCTACACTGCTATCTATATAAACATGGAAATAACTACACCGCTATCTGTGTAAACCTGGAAATATCTACACCGCCATCAACATATCCATGGAAATATCTGTGTCGCCATCTCTATAAACATGGAAATATCTACACGGTTATCTGCGTATAGTTGGAAATATCAACAACGCCATCTGTACAAACTTAGAAATATCTGCACCGCTATCTGTATAAACATGGAAATATCTACACCACGGTCTGTATAAACATGGAAATATCTAAACCGCTATCTGTATAAACATGGAAATATCCACACCGCTATCTCTATAAACATGGAAAAATCAACACCGCTATCTCTATTAACATGGAAATATCTACACCGCCATCTCTATAAACTTGGAAATGTCTACACCGCGATCAGTATAAACGTGGAAATATCTACACCGCTATCTGTATAAACATGGAAATATCTCCACTGCTATCTCTATAAACATCGAAATATCTACACCGCCATCTGTATAAACATGGAAATACTTACAAAGTTATCGATATAAACATGGAAATATCTACACCGCTATCTGTATAAACATGAAAATATCTACACCGCGATCTGTATAAACATGGAAATATCTACACCGCGATCTGTATAAACATGGAAATATCTACATCGCTATCTGTATAAACATGGAAATATCTACACAGCTATCTCTATACACATGGAAATATCTATACTGACATCCTTATAAACATGGAAATATCTACACCGCCATCTGTATAAACATAGAAATACCTACACAGCCATGTGTATATACATGGAAATATTTACACCGCTATCTATATAAACATGGAAATAACTACACCGCTATCTGTGTAAACATGGAAATATCTACACCGCGATCTTCATATCCATTGAAATATCTGTGCCGCCATCTGTATAAACATGGAAATATCTACACGGTCATCTGTGTATAGTTGGAAATATCAACAACGCCATCTGTACAAACATGGAAATATCTGCAACACTATCTGTATAAACATGGAAATATCTACACCGAGGTCCGTATAAACATGGAAATAGCTAAACCGCTATCTGTATAAACATGGAACTATCAACACTGCTGTCTCTATAAACACGGAAAAATCAACACCGCTATCTCTATGAACATGTAAATATCTACACTGCTATCTCTTTAAACATGGAAATATCTACAACGTCATCTATATAAACATGGAAATATCTACACAACCATCTGTATAAACATGGAAATATCTACAATGCCATCTGTAAAAAGATAGAAATATCTACAACGCAATCTGCGTAAACGTGGAAATATCTACACCGATATCTGTAAAAACATGGAAATATCTACACGGCTATCTGTTTAAACATGGAAATATCTACACCGTGATCTGTATAAACATGGAAATATCTACACCGCGATCTGTATAAACATGGAAATATCTACACCGCTATCTGTATAAACATGCTAATAACTACACCGCTATCTGTATAAATGTGGAAATATTTGCACCGCTATCCCTATAAACATGGTAATATCAACACCGCGATCTGTATAAACATGGAAATATCTACACCATGATCTGTATAAACGTAAATATCTACACCGCGATCTGAATAAACATGGAAATATCTACACCGTGATCTGTATAAACATGGAAACATCTACACCACCATCTCTATAAACATGGAAATATCTACACCCCTATCTGTATAAACATGGAAATATCCACACCGCTATCTCTATAAACATGGGAAAATCAACACCGCTATCTTTATGAACATGGAAATATCTGCACCTCCATCTCTATAAACATGGAAATATCTACACCGCTATCAGTATAAACGTGGAAATATCAACACTGCTATCTGCATAAACATGGAAATATCTCCACTGCTATCTCTATAAACATCGAAATATCTACACCGCCATCTGTATAAATATGGAAATTCTTACAAAGTTATCGGTATAAACATGGAAATATCTACACCGCCATCTGTATAAACATGAAAATATCTACACCGCGATCTGTATAAACCTGGAAATATCTACACCGCGATCTGTATAAACATGGAAATATCTACACCGCGATCTGTATAAACATGGAAATATCTACACAGCTATCTCTATAAACATGGAAATATCTATACTGACATCCTTATAAACATGGAAATATCTACACCGCCATCTGTATAAACAAAGAAATACCTACACAGGCATGTGTATGTACATGGAAATATTTACACCGCTATCTATATAAACATGGAAATAACTACACCGCTATCTGTGTAAACATGGAAATATCTACACCGCGATCTGTATAAACATGGAAATATCTACACCACGATCTGTATAAACGTGGAAATAGCTACACCGCTATCCGCATAAACATGGAAATATCTACACAGCTATCTCTATAAACATGGAAATATCTACACTGCCATCTGTATAAACGTGGAAATACCTACAAAGTCATCTGTATAAACATGGAAATATCTACACCGCAGTCTGTATAAACATGGAAATATCTAAACCGCTATCTGTATAAACATGGAAATACCTACACCGCTATCTCTATAAACATGGAAATATCTACACCGTTATCTGTATAAACATGAAAATATTTACACCGCTATCTGTATAAACATGGAAATATCTACACCGTTATCTGTATAAACATGGAAATACCTACGCCATCTGTAGAAACATGGAAATATCTACACCACCATCTGTATAAACATGGAAATATCTACAATGCCGTCTGTATACACATGGAAATACCTACTCGGCAATCTGTGTGTAGACGGAAACATCAACACCGCCATCAGTACAGACATGGAAATATCTACACCGGTATCTGTATAAACATGGAAATATCTACACCACGATCTGTATAAAACATGGAAATATTTACACCGCTATCTGTATAAACATGGAAATATCTACACCACTATCTCTATAAACAAGGAAATACCTGCAAAGCCATCTGTATAAAAATGGAAATAACTACACAGTCATGTGTAGGAACATGGAAATATCTACACTGCCATCTGTATAAACATGGAAATATCTACACAGCCCTATGTATAAATATGGAAATATCTGTATAGGCATCTGTATAAACATGGAAATATCCGCACCGCTATCTGTATTAACATGGAAGTACCTACACCGATGTCTCCATAAACATGAAAATATGTACACCGCTCTGTGTATAAACATGGTAATATCTCCACAGCTCTCTGTATAAACATGGAAATATCTCCACCTTTATCTCTATAAACCTGGAAATACCTACAGCGCCATCTCCGTAAACATTGAAATATCTACACTGCCATCTGTAAAAACATGGAAATATCTACACCGTCATCCGAATAAACATGGAAATATCTACACCACCATCTGTATAAACTTGGAAATACCTAGAATACCATCTGTATACACATGGAAATATCTACACAGACATCTGTATAAATATGGAAATATCTACACCGCCATCTGTATAAACATGGAAATATCTACACTGCCATCTGTAGAAAGATGGAAATATCTACACCGATATCTCTAAAAATATGGAAATATGTACACCGCCATCTCTATAAACATGCAAATATCTACACTGTCATCTCCAAAAAGATGGAAGTATCTACTCCGCGATGTGTATAAACACGGAAATATCTACACCACCATCTCAGAAAACATGGAAATATCTACACCGCTATCTGTACAAACGTGGAAATATCTACACCGCCATCTGCATGTCCATGGAAATATCTACGCCGCCATCTGTATAAACATGGAAATATCTACACGGCCATCTGTGTATAGTTGGAAATATCAACACCGCCACCTGCACAAACATGGAAATATCTACACCGCTATCTGTATAAACAGGGAAATATCTCCATCGCTATCTGTATAAACATGGAAATATCTACACCGCTATCTGTATAAACATGAAAATATCTACACCGCTATCTGTATAAACATGGAAATATCTACAACGCTATCTGTGTATACATGGAAATATCTACACAGCTATCTGTGTAAGCTTGGAAATATCTACACAGGTATCTGTGTAAAAATGGAAATATCTACACGGCAATCTCTGCAAAGAGGGAAATATCTACACTGCTATCTCTGAAAACATGGAAATATCTACACCGCTATCTGTATAAACATGGAAATACCTACACCGCTATCTGTATAAACAAGGAAATATCTACACCGCCTTATGTAGAAACATGGAATTATCTACACAGCCATCTGTATAAACATGGAAATACCTACACCGCTGTCTGTAGAAATATGGAAATATCTACAACGCTATCTCTATCAACATGGAAATACCAACACCGCTTTCTCTATAAACATGGAAATGTATACATCGCAATCTCTATAAACATGGAATTATCTACACTTCCATCTCTATAAACATGAAAATATCTACACCGCCATCTTCAGAAACATGGCTGTATCCACACTGCCATCTGTATAAAATGGAAATATCTACACGACTATCTGTATAAACATGGAAAAATCTTTACTGTCATCTGTATAAAGATGGAAATATCTGCACTGCGAGTTGTATAATCATGGAAATATCTACACCGCTATCTCTATAAACATGGAAATACCTACAACGGCATCTCTATAAACATGGAAATATCTGCACCGCTATCTGTATAAAAATGGAAATATCTACACTGCTATCTGTATAAACCTGGAAAGATCTACACAGCTATCTGTATAAATATGGAAATATCTAAAACGCTGTCTCTCTAAACATGGAAATGTCTTCACCGCTATCTGTATAAACATGGAAATATCTACATCGTTATCTCTATAAACATGAAAATATCTACATTGACATATGTATAAACATGGAAAGAACTACACAGTCATCTGTATAAACGTGGAAATATCTAGACAGTCATCTCTATAAACATGGAAATATCTATACCGCTATCTGTATAAACATGGAAATACCCACACCGCTATCTGTATAAACATGGAAATAGCCACACCACTATCTGTATAAACATGGAAAAGTCTGCACCGCTATCTTTATAAACATGGAAATATCTGCAAATCTATCTGTGTAAACATAGAAATATCTACACGGCTATTTGTGCAAAAATGGAAATATCTGCACCACTATCTGTATAAAGATGGAAATATCTACACCACTATCTGTAAAACGTGGAAATATCTACACCGCTCTTTTTATAAACCTGGAAATATCTACACCGATATATGTATAAACAAGGAAATATCTACACCGCCATCTGTATAAACATGGAAATACCTACACCGCTATCTGTATAAATATGGAAATATCCACACCGCTATCTGCATAAACATGGAAATGTCTACACCGCTATCTGTATAAACATGGAAATACCTACACCGATTTCTCTATAAACATGGAAATATCTACACTGCAATCTCTATATACATGGAAATATCTACACCGCCATCTCTATAAACATGAAAATATCTACACCGCCATCTTCAGAAACATGGATGTATCTACACCGCCATCTGTATAAACATGGAAATATCTACACGGTCATCTGTGTAAAGATAGAAATATCAACACCGCCATCTGTAAAAACATGGAAATATCTACACCGCGGTCTGTATAAACATGGAAATAACTAAACCGCTATCTGTATAAACTTGGAAATATCTACACCGCTATCTCTATAAACATGGAAATATCTACACCGTGATCTGTATAAACATGGAAAAATTTACACTTCTATCTGTATAAACACGGAAATATCTACACCGTTATCTGTATAAATATGGAAATATCTACACCGCTATCTTTATAAACATGGAAATATCTACACCGCCATCTGTATAAACATGGAAATATCTACACTGCTATCTCTATAAACATGGCAATATCTACAATGCCATCTGTAAAAACATGGAAATACCTATACAGTCATCTGTATAAACATGGAAATATATACAGCGCTATCTGTATAAACATGGAAACTCCTACACCACGATCTGTAGGAACATAGAAAGATCTACACCGCTATCTCTATAAACATGTAAATATCTACACTGCTATCTGTATAAACATGGAAATATCTACACCACTATCTGTATAAATATGGAAATATCCACACTGCCATCTGTATAAATTTGGAAATATCTACACCGCTATCTCCATTAACATGGAAATATCTACACCGCCATCTGTATAAACATGGAAACAACTACACAGCTATCTCTATAAACGTGGAAATATATACACCGCCATCTCAACAAACATGGAAATATCTACATCGCCATCTACATAAACAAGGAAATATCTACACTGCCATCTATATAAACATGGATATATCTACACCGCTATTTGTATAAACATGGAAATATCGACAGTGCCATCTGTAAAAACTGGAAATATCTACACCGTCATCTGTATAAACATGGAAATATCTACACCGCCATCTCTATAAACATGAAAATATCTACACATCCATCTCCATAAACATTGAACTATCTACACAGTCATTTGTGTAAACATGGAAATATGTACACCTCTATCTGTATAAACATGGAAATATCTACACTACCATCTTTATAAACATGGAAATATGTTCATCGTGACCTGTATATTCATGGAAATATCTACACCGCTATCTCTATAAACGTGGAAATATCTACAGCGCTATCTCTATAAACATTGAAATATCTACACCGCTATCTCTATAAACATGGAAATATGTACACCGCCATCTCTGTAAACATGGAAATATTTACACCGCCATCTACATAAACTAGGAAATATCTACACCGCCATCTATAAAAACATGAAAATATCTAAACCGCCGTCTGTATAAACATGGAAATATCTACACTGCCATCTGTAGAAAGATGAAAATACCTACACCACGATCTTTATAAACATGGAAATATCTACACCGCTATCTGTATAAACATGGAAATATCTACAATGCTATCTGTATAAACATGGAAATATCTACACCATGATCTGTGTAAACATGGAAATATGTACACCGCTATCTGCGGAAACATGGAAATATCTACACCGCTATCTCTATAAGTATGGAAATATCTATACCACTATCTGTACAAACATGGAAATATCTACATCGCTGTCTGTATAAACATGGAAACATCTCCACCGCTGTCTGTATAAACATGGAAATATCTGCACCGCTTTGTGTATAAACATGTAAATATCTACACCGCTATCTGTATAAACATGGAACTACCAACACCGCTATCTGCATAAACATGGAAATATATACACCGCCATCTCTATAAACATGGAGATGTCTTCCCCACCATTTACATAAACAAGGAAATATCTACATCGCCATCTATATAATCATGGTAATCTCTAAACCGCCATCTGTATAAACATGCAAATTTCTACACTGCCATCTGTAGAGAGAAATATCTACACCGCGATCTGTATAAACATGGAAATATCTACATCGCTATCTGAATAAACATGGAAATATCTACAACGCTATTTGTGTAAACGTGGAAATATGTACACCATGATCTGTATAAACATGGAAATATCTACACCGCTTTCTGTATAAATATGGAAATATGTACACCGCTATCTGTATAAACATAGAAATATCTACACCGCTTTCTGTATAAACATGGAAATACCTACACCGCTATCTGTTTAAACATGGAAATATCTACACTGCCATCTGTATAAAGATGGAAATATCTATACCGCGAGCTGCATAAAGATAGAAATGTCTACACCTCTATCTGTATAAACTTGGAAATACCAACACAGCTATCTGTATAAACATGGAAATGCCTACACCACTATCGGTATAAACATGGATATATCTACAACACTATCTCTATAAACAGGGAAATACCTACACCGCCATCTCTGTAGACATGGAAAATCTACACCGCTATCTGCATAAACATGGAAATGTCTACACCGCTATCTGTATAAACATGGAAATATCTACACCGCTATCTGTATAAACATGGAAATATCTACACCGCTATCTGTATAAACATGGAAATATCTACACCGCTATCTGTATAAACATGCAAATATCTACACAGTCATCTGTATAAACATGGAAATATCTACACCACCATCTCTATACACATGGAAATATCAAGACTGCCATCTCTATACACATGGAAATATCTACACAGCCATCGGTATAAACATGGAAATATCTACACCGCTATCTCTATAAACCTGGAAATATCTACATGGCTATCTGTATAAACATGGAAATATCTACATCACTATCTGTATAAACATGGAAGTATCTCCACCGCTATCTCTATAATTATGGAAATATCTACACCGCTATCTGTATAAACATGGAAATATCTACACCGCTATCTGTATAATCATGGAAATACCTACACCGCTATCTGTATAAACATGGATATATCTACAACGCTATCTGTGTAAACATGGAAATATCTACAATGCTATCTGTGTAAACATGGAAATATCTACACAGCTATCTGTGTAAACTGGGAAATATCTTCCACACTATCTGTGTAAAGATGGAAATACCTACACCGCAATCTGTGAAAAGATGGAAATATCTACTCCGCTATCTCTGTAAACACGGAAATATCAACACCACCATCTGCATAAACATGGAAATATCTACACTGCCATCTGTATAAACATGGAAATATCTACACAGCCATCTCTATAAACATGGATATACCTACACAGCCATCTGTATTAACATGGAAATATCTGCACCGGTATCTGTATAAACATGGAGATACCTACACCGCTATCTGTATAAACATGAAAATATCAGCACCGCTATCTGTATAAACATGGAAATATCTACACCGCTATCCGTATAAACATGCAAATATCTACACCGCTATCACTACAAACATGGAAATAACTACACCGCTATCACTACAAACATGGAAATATCTACACTGCTATATGTATAAATATGGAAATATCTACACCGCTATCTCTATAAACATGGAAATATCTTCACCACTATCTGTATAAACATGGAAATGTCTACACCGCTATCTCAATAAACATGGAAATATCTACACCGCCATCTGTATAAACATGGAAATATCTACACCGCTACCTGTATAAAAGTGGAAACATCTTCACCGCTATCTTTAAAAACATGGAAATATCTACACTGCGATCTGTAGAAACATGGAAATACCTACACCGCTATCTGTATAAACATGGAAATATCTACACCTCTGTCTCTATAAACATGGAAATATCTACACACTCATCTGTATAAACATGGAAATATCTACACCATCATCTGTAAAAACATGGAAATATCTACACTGCCAGGAGCTCAAGAGCAGCCTCGGCAATACAGCAAGGCCTCATCTCTACAAAAAAATAAGAAATATTAGCTGGCCATGGTGGTGTGCACCTGTAGTCCCAGCTTCTTGGGAGGCTGAGGTGGGAGGATCCACGGAGCCCAGAAGTTTAAGGCTGCAGTGAGCTTGGATAACGACTGCACTCCAGGCTGGATGACAGAACAAGAACCTGTTTCAAAAAAGAAAAAAGAAAAAAAACCTAAAAACTAAAAACTGGATGTAGTTTGCTAGTAACTAAACAGCAAATTAATTGTAACTTGCTTACATATCAACGATGTCTTTCTTCTTTGATCATAAACCTGCTCACTAAGAAGCTGCTGAAGTCCATGGTAGTGACAGGTACATGTCTGCATCCTTGTCCTGACCTGCATCTTCTTTGATTGTCCCCATCTGTGTCTCCGACTGGCACTGCCGAACCGTCTTGCTACCTGATCAATGTTGTACTGAACCGGACTGCTAACTGATCAATGTTGTCGAGCTCACTGCACAAAGCTGTTCTTACAAGGTAGATTTCTGCCTGGAATAGCCATACTTACACTGTTTATATTCCTTACTCCTGACCCATCCAACGCAGCACAAGTTCTATTTATTGCCATAGAAACATAGGTCATTTGGAAACACCTCCTTCATTTCTATGGAATGTTCAAACATTTCTGACATTTTGGACTCTGTTCTAGCCTCTTGTTAAATATATCCAGAAAAGAGACAAAGCTTTATGGGGGGGCTATATGCACACATATGCTATAGAATAAGCTATCTAAATGCTTAAAAATACTTTCCATCTGTCACCGCACCTTAATAGGTACACAGAAATTAAGTATGTGTATATCTGTCTGTATAGATACGTATAAATATATATCCCCAAAACAAAAACTCATTCTCTTACTTATACATAGGTAGAATATAGGTGAATATACATATACATTTATAGGTAGAACAAAAAAACCCTCAGCCTCTTTAGGGCCATGTGTTTTCTCTGAGTAATTGTCACAATTAATTAAAATACATGTGTATGCCTTTTTAGATAAATTTCATCAGACCAGTTTCTGTCTGGTTGGAAAATAATAACTGCCTATTTGCTAAGTGCCCCTGCCCCCATACTATGTTCCAGTGAACTAAAGACCTCTGGCAATCATATATTTACAACTCAGCAAGATTAAACAATTTATTGTTATTTATGACATCCAAGCTGGAGCTTCTGTATTATATTCCACATTAGCATCTATCACCTTACATTTGGGAGATCCTGTCCAAAAAATGATTATGCCTCCTAACCAAACATTCAGCAGGGCTGCAGGAACAGGCCCCCTGAACAAACATCCTGCCAAAGTACTTTAAAGCACCGTGAGCTGCCACAGCTGTGCATTTTCAGATGACTCAGCAGATTAGCGTGGAGTCTCTTAGCCTCTGCTTGGTCTGTTCCTTTCAGTGATCTCTCACATGGCCCAGTCCATTCGGTTTGAAAATCCTCATGAAATGAGCAGATTATGATCTGGCTTCAGTAGAGGGCCATGGGGTGGGCATGGAGGGGAGAGGGTTTGCTCTTAACACAGCCTGAGCCTCAGAAAGGTTTCAGATGGAAAAGCATGGCACTGACTCAGCTCATGCTTAACAGGAAATAATGCACAGACCACACCAAAAAAGCCCTTTATGTTGTGTGAAAGTCTATGCCGGAGCAGCTGCTGCCACCTCATGTACTGTGATAGAGTGTGCATGTGTGTGTTTGTGTGTGCGTGAGTGTGAGTATGCACACAAATGTGTGCTGGGAGGGGGAGGAGATCACACCTTCCACAGTCGCCACCTCAGCCTTAGCTAGCAGCGTGGAGAATTGCCAAAAGTCAACAGGAAGCTGCACCAAAGCAACTGTGATCACCACATCAGCAGGCGCTTTCTGGTTAGTAAAGCTACTGGGACTGAAAAACACACACGATCTCGTCCTTCTTTTATTTTAATCAGAGCAAAATATTTTTATAATAATTGTGTTCTATGAATAAATAATTCATAATGCTGTAACCCATTATCACATTCAATCCTCCCAACAACCCTAGAAGATATGTAGTCAAGTATTATTACTTTCCCTATTTTTATAAATGAGGAAATAAACCCCAGGAGGCTAGGCGACTTCCCCACGGTCATAGAAGTTGCAAACAGTAGTATCATGATTCAAATCCAAAGCTTCTCCTTTTGTCTTTATCATTTTAATTTCGAAGGTAATGCATATGCATGTATGATCTTTTAAATCCAGAGATGTATATGGAATAGATAGGAAAAGGGACTCTCCTTCCCCATTATACACCCCCTCCACCCAATCTATATACACTGTTGACTAGAGTATGTCCTTTCAATCCTATTTTCTATGCCTACATTATATACAGAAAAGCAGGATTACGTTACACACAATATTCCAGTCATTGCTGTTTTTCACCAACAAGCTATCATTCACATCTTTTTCATACTACATATAAATTTATATCCTTTATTTTAGTGGTGTATATTGTGCAGTTGTGTCATAAATTATGTACCTGTTCTCTGTTGAACATATAGATTTTTTCTGAGTTTTTCCTTAGCAAAATGCTGCAGTGAGTACCCTTGTACACAGATGTTTGTACATTTGTTCTAGAAAAATCTACAGTAAAGATTCTTAGATTAAGAGATTCCCAGGTTATTAGAAAACTACTCTATTAATTTAGATATATACTTCCAAATTGCCTGACCAAAAAGTTATGTCAATTTAACTTCTATGAACAGTATACAAACATGACAATTTTCCATCACCTACACCAACTCTGGGTAATTTCATCTTTTTTACAAGTTGATGGATTGTTTTAATTTATATTTCTCTGGTTATTAATAAGGTTGGCCACCTGTTCATGTCTTATTATTGATGATATTTGTATTGAATTGTTTGAATTTTCTTGATTTCAAAAAACGTTTTACATGTCATAGATATTAAATATTTGTTGTAAAACTCTCCTTCCAGTATTGTGTATGTGTTTGGTCAAGTAGAATAAACTCTCGTCCTCTGATTTCAGATTCCTTTCTCTTTCCATTAGAAATCCCTAAATGTGAAACTACATATTGATAGCTAAAAACCAGGATGTTTACTAGAGAAAAAGAATACAGAGGCAATAATTAAATATTATATTTATACAAAATACCTACTAGTACAAACTTAAAAAGAGAAAGTAAAAGTCAAATGCTTCTACGACTTCAGACTAAGAAAAAGAACTTTTGAGGTTGAATGTTCCTGAAATTTTTCTTTTCATACAACTACGGACATGACTTCAAAAGTGGATGTGACTAAAAAATGTAAGATATGAAAGATATTTGAAGACTCAGAGAAGGTGGATTTTCATTTTAACAAGTCACATATATATTCTAGATATCCTCTTATTCGTAACTAAGAGAGTCAAATCAGATGAAAGAATCTAAAAATTTCCCTTTGACTGTGTTAAGTAGAAGTAGTAGAGGCATATTGGCCAAATCTTGAGTGTTTGCAAATTGACTCTTAAGGCTATAGGCTGGCACAGGTCATTGAAGCCCTAGCTTTTTATCTTTAATTTTAAAATCCCCAAACAATTGATACTAATTTTTCTTGTCCATTATTTCCAAATCATCTTGTTTAAAGGTTATTACATTGCTTGCTCATGTTACTGTTGTCTAACAGAAGGGTATCCGGGGCCTTAAAACTGAGAGGGTTAGGATTAATGATTCCAATACCTATGCTTGGACATCTCCAAAAGTGGGTTCCAACTTCTTGTCCTCAAGTCTGTATAGAAACTAGCAAACTTCCAGAGTTCACAAAAGGCTCCAAGAGAACAGATGTTTTATAGAAAATTCTTAGAGCAAGTTTCACGCATAATGTTGCTGATGCGTGTCTGCCTTTTCAATAAACATCACTATGCTTTATCACAAGATTTAATAAAGCAGCTTAGTTAAAAATGCCATCTGGGTCTCTGGACACATTAAACAAAGCTTAAAATAACCACCCCAGCAACTGGGAGGACCCAGCTGTTCTCATAATCTGTCCCACTCCTTTTACTTCCCCATAAAAAGAGGGAATGAAGACCACAGACTAAAAGCATCCAGAAGGAACTGACACAAACAGGGAGATAGATGGAGCCAAGGGCTCCTGTAAGTTTGCTATTGCTCACATAATAGATTTGCTAATTCCACAACCTGCGGATGGCGATTAAGAACGGGAAGCAGAAAGAGGGAAGAGAGAATCATAGAAGGGCTCATTCAAGTTTTCTAATGTATCACAAACCTGTCCTCCCTAATGTCTGGATCATAGCAGCCCATTCCATTCACCTATTCTCTAGTGAACTCCAATAGAAAATACAAAGCCATCACCACCCAGTTCTTTCTCCCTTCTAGAGATGAGATATTAGCCACCCAATCCCAGATTCTCAGATCCATTCCAGGAAAGAAGCCCTAGGTATTGAAGCACAGCTTTCCCTCCCTCCCTTCTTTCTTCCACCCCAAGATTTGTTCCCCAGATAGTTCTCGTAAATGCAAAACCAAGTATATTCTCATTCTTTAGAGCAACCAGCTTTTCATGGCCAACTGGAATCAAACACAACCTGCACAAACATCTATCTGGAGGACACTCCCAAGGCTCCTACTGAGCCAGCCTTCTGCATACCACTGCATTTCAGCTTCCTAGGTCACAAGACACTGAGACATTCTTGAATTCTGCAAGGTGCACTGTGTGTTAATATCTTGGCTGCTCATCATGTGGCCAATAAAGGGCATGACTAGTCAACAAATAAATTTTCTCTTGGCTAAAACTTGCAACAAAACTGTAAGCTGTTTACCAAGGGGCCCACTACAGGTTATATTCAATATATACAGTCAAATCCTAACTATCTGAGATATATTCAGTTGACCATACACCTTTATATTTCAGTAAAAGGTCTTTACATTTCCCAGTGCTATCGATGTTACAAAGTGCTTTCATATGCAGTGCTTCATCTGATTTCCAGGATAATTAAATGATCCTGTCATACCTGATTTTTAGATGAGGAAACAAGTGGTTTCTGGGTATTTCAAGAGGCTAACGCATCTGCCCTCCAACTTGTATGTGAAAACCAAAAACAAAATTCCAAGGCCCTTCAACCATCTGAATGGACTTTGACTCTTTTGGTCAATATATGGCAGAGCTAGGAAAAGAAGGTGAGTCTTCCAGCTGCTGATACAGGGTTTTTTCTGCCATACTCCATTACCTCCAAGGCTAAAGTCAAAAGAGGGTGTGGTTATCACATGAAAAAATCTGGTTTGGATTTCCCAAATGTGTATGTAGTATTTGGGGATTTACCTTAATTTAACCTACAGTTCTTTTGGGTTGTAACAGTCTGACTCCATTTTTGAAAACAAAACAAAATCGATTTTAAATGCTGAATTATAGATCTTTGCTGTCCAGCATGGTAGCTACTAACCACTTATGGTTATTAGCATTTCTATTTTAATTAATTAAAATTCAGTAAAATGCAAAATTCAGTTCTTCAGCTGCTCTAGCCACATTTCAAGTGTTACAGTAGTCACATATGGCTAGTGGCTGGGACAATGCAGATTATAGAACAGTTCCATCATCAAAGAAACTTCTATTGAACAGTGCTATTATATAATGTCATCTCCAGAGAAAGAAGACTTTAGAAAAAGTCAGAAACGGCCGGGTGCAGTGGCTCACACGTGTAATCCCAGCACTTTGGGAGGCCAAGGCAGGCAGATCCCTTGAGGTCAGGAGTTCAAGACCAGCCTGGCCGACATGGTGAAACCCCGTCTCTAGTAAAAATACAAAAAATTAGCTAGGCGTGGTGGTGCATGCCTGTAACCACAGCTACTCAGGAGGCTGAGTTGGGAGAATCACTGGAACCCAGGAGGCAGAAGTTGTAGTGAGCCAAGATTGTGCCACTGCACTCTAGCCTGGGTGACAGAGCAAGACTCCATCTCAAAAAAAAAAAAAAAAAGAAAAAGAAAAAGTCAGAAACATCTTGAGGCAGGCATAGTGCTGTCATCTGTCCAATATTGAAGATGATTTAAGAATAAGAAAGAAGAAGAGAACAACGAAGAGAAAAAGAAGTTGCCTTAGGTGTACCTACCCAGAAAAGGACAAGGGCATTCCTGTAGTCATTGTGTTGTATTTTAGCTCTTAAACTTTTTAAGAGATTAGAATAATTTGACACATAGAAGATCTAAACCACTGAAGAGGCTCTGAAGCAGATAAAAGTAGAAAGAAAATAAAAAACTAATTAGTTACAAACTAAGCTTAACCACAATTCGTTTAAACGATACTATTTACTCTTCACATGATTGGTTTTTCTTTTGCTTTATAGTATGACATAGTTTATATCTTTAAAGGGGAATTAAAATATTTCTGGGAATTTTTAAAAGTAAGTTCACACAGCCACATAAAAACTACAGAAACAGATAAAACCTATCTTCTCATTTATTCCCTAATCCATTCAAATTAAATATAAAAATCCAAGCAGCCACAGTGATATTCAAAAAAGCAAAAGTGAGACAAAACAAAATTCATTTGTCACCTGTGGAGGTAGTTAGCTCACCTAATCTTCACTCCAAACACCAGTAATTTTTAAAAGACAGAAATAAACATATGTTCTGCCTTCCCGGAAGGAACTATGTTTCAGGGTAGCCAAATAACCCAGTTGTGAAGAAAATGGTCTGCTTATAGAAAAATGCCAGCTAAAACATGTAGATAGAATTAGAGAATTAGAAATTCACCATTTTGAAACCCCTAATGAAATAATCAACTCAAGCAAGGATCATTAATAAATGCTAAAACAATCAAGTAACTATTGATACAGAATATAACTGAATATACACATGGTACAAAGTTCACGTCACAGACTACTGGCTTGACCCAAGGGGGAATATAGCAGAGGAGATAGGCAGTGATCACCCTAACCTTGCGATCATCTCACCATCACTAATGATGGGATGTGAATACACATTATTGCCTATGAAATAGTCTTTAAAAAAAGAAGTTGAACCTGAATCTAACTAAACCTTGCAATGGGCTGAACGTGTATGTCTTCCCCAAATTAATATGTTGACATCCTAACCCCAAAGGTGCTGGTATTAAAAGGTGGGGCCTTTAGGGGGTCATTAGATCATAAGGACAGAGGCTTCATGATTGGAATTAGTGCCCTTATAAAAGAGGCCCCAGAGAGCTAGCTAGTCTCTCCCACTATGTGAGGGCCCAGCAAGAAGGCCAATCTATGAACCAGAAAGTTGGTCCTAACCAGATATCAAAACCACATGCTCCTTGATTTTAAACTTGCTAGCCTCTAGGACTGTGAGAAATAAATTTCTGTTCTTTATAAGTCATCCAGTTTTTGGTATTTTGTTATAGCAGGCCTAAAAGCCTTTAGAACTAACTTCCAGTTAACCAGGAAAAAACAGAGTGAAAAGTTAAATGACACCATAAAAAGCAACCAGAAAATTCCAGAAGGGGAAATATTCTACAGGACAACTGACTAGTTTTTCAACAAGTCAATTTCACTAAATAAATACATAAACAAAGAGTATGAGTATTTTCCAGGTTAAAAAAGTCTTGAGCTAAATAATCAAATGCAATGTGTATCCCTTGATTAGAAGAAACTAATTTGAACAAACCAGCCACAAAAGATATTTCAGGGAGACCAAGCTGGAAGGATCACTTGAGGCCAGGAGTTTGAGACCAGCCTGGGCAACGTAGTAAGACCTCCATCTCTACAAAAACAATAAATTAGCTGGGCATGGTGGTGTGCACCTCTAGTCCTAGCTACTCAGGAAGCTGAGGCAGGAAGATCACTTGAGCCCAGGAGTTTGAGGCTGCAATGAGCTATGATTGTTTCACTGCACTTCAGGCTGTGTGAAAGAGCAAGACTTTGTCTCAAAAAATAAAAGGACATTTCATAATAATTGAGGAAATCTGAATGTGGACTGGGTACTAAATGATATAAAAAAGCCATTTTTTATTTTGTTTGAAAAGATGATTTTGTAACTATACAGGAAAATGTTCTTATTTTTTTAGAAATCTGTACTAAAGAATTTAGGGGTAAAATATCATTTTCTTTAATATACTTTCAAACACAAGCAAAAAATAGTCATGACACAAATATAGCAAAATGTTTACAATCTATGTTCTATGCTTGCCTGTGAGTGCCATTAATCTCATCTATCTGCTTTTCTGAAAGTTTGAAAATTTCAAAGTTTTATAATAAATTTTTTTACATCCCATAATTTTATAATAATTTTTTTAAAGTTTGAAGCAAATCAACAACTATAGCTTCAAAAATATCCTGACCCACAATAAACATTGAACAGGGTATATTTCTCCCATTTCCTAAAAAAGTTGGCCCAGGAAGGAGTATGAGAGCTGCCATAGCTCTCCCAAGGCTCATTATTCTCCATCACTCCATGGGAAATCCCAAAGTAAATTTTTAAAAAAGTTGTTTAAATTTATAATGTTTTTGATTCTATAATAATTTTATAATAAAATAATTGTAAAATGTTTTTGATTTTATAATTTATAAAAATTTTTATACATGTTTATGTTTGAAATGTCTATTTCAAACTTTATGAGATATTAAAATATAAGTAATATAGTTCATCATTTTAGAAATGCCATGCTTTTCTTCTCCAGCAATTACATAATCAAAGAGTAACTGTAGTTTTTCCTAGAACATTGCTTTGTAGGCTGGGCATGGTGGTTCATGACACTTTAGGAGGCCAAGGCAGGCAGATCTCTTGAGATCAGGAGTTTGAGACTAGACTGGGCAACAGAGAAACCCTATGAGTAGTAAAAACACAAAAATCAGCTGTGCGTAGTGGCGTGCACCTATAGCCCCAGCTACTCAGGAGGCTGAGGTGGGAAGATCACCTGAATCTGGGGAGGTCAAGGCTACAGTGAGCCAAGACTGTACCATTGCACTCCAGCCTGGGCAACAAAGTGAGAACCTGTGTCAAAAAAAAAATGAAATTTAATTGAAAAAAAGAAAATTGCTTTGTAAAATTAATTTTTCAATCAAAACCAAGATTTTTCAGATATAGAGAATGCAGCCCACTGGTCAGATTTGTCAGTTCAAAGAGAATAAATTCTAGTTTCCTATTTTTCTAGCCTGCTTATGATTATCCAATAGGATATCAAAAAAGACCAAAGCCTTTGGGATCCATGTTCAGTATTCCTGAGTCTAACTCAGGATGCCAAATCAGGAGACAAGCACATTCTCATCAATTTTCAATCATTCGAGACCAATTTTGCTTATAATTATCCAGTTCTTTTAGACCACCTTTCTCCTGAAGCCAGCCTTATGGCTATTCACTTCACTTTAGCATAAGCCCCCAAGAAGGTGAACAAAATGAGGAAACGATTGGTTAAAGTTGGCATTTGAAATTCTGAAACATGTCCACCATTCCCTTCACCCATGCCCGCCCCTCTTAGAAGTAGTACTTTCAGATTATTTAAGAGTCGATGCTTCTATGTGGATTTTGTCATCTGTCCTTTATAACAGCTAGTAGGTTTAATTTGACTCTATTTTCAGCATATATTGACCTATGCTAATTATCTGTTAAAATAAATTCCACCCTTAGAGTTAATAAAGTGTGTGTGTCATGGAAGACCCATTGAAGTAAGAAGATGAGGAGCCCTTATGGTAAAGTGGGACAAGAAATAATAAGACATCATAATTTTCCCATGCAAATCAACAACCGTAGCTTCAAAAATATCTTGACCCACAACAAGTATTGGACAGGCCATGTTTCTCTCACTCCCTAAAAAATTGGCTCGGGAAGGAGTATGAGAGCTCCCATAGCTCTCCCAAGGCTCATTATTCTCCATCACTCCACAGGAACAGCCTGTCAGAGAAGAGTGAAAGACCATTTGTCAACCTCTGTTCAACTCCCTGATTCTAGCCAAACTTCATCAATCTCAAGTGAGGAGCCAGAGAGAAATCAAACCCCATATATCCAGCATCATTGTCTACTGGAGTCAAAAATCACAATTCCACTACCCACCCCAACACCATTGGCCCTGTTTCTCCCAATCGCTTTTTATTGTGTTTTTTAAAAAATCCTCTTTCCCCATCCCTGCAACACCGAGAAGGAGGAATTATAGTAGATAAATATGAAGCATGGAGATCCTTTAAAAATGTTTTTAATAATAAATGAGAAAATGAAAAGGAGAGGGTTGGGAAGGAAGGAGGGAATTCAAATGCCAGGGAATTGTGCAGTTTCGCTTTTAAAGATGTTAACACTCATTTATACATCTGCAAGACACTCCCCTTAAAGAAAAGTTCTATGAGTGTGGGTCTGGTTGCATGAATAAGGATAAAATTACTTTTTTAGATGATGTTTCCCACATATCATTCAGAGACCCCTGAAGTTAGGTATCCCTCTTGTAGATGTCCTTGAGATGCTGCTGGACCTGGGAAAGAGGAAACTGGGATACGGGTCTATGCCAAAAGGTGCTTCTAGTTATAGGACAGAGAGGAAAGGGGCAGAGGGAGAAAAACCCGAAGTCTGAGAATCTGGATTGCAGAAGACTACCGAGGTCGTGGGAGAAGGGAGAGAAAACAAGGATGAAAAGCGAAAGGGGAAGAGGCATGAAATGCTGTCAAATGTCAAAAGGCATTTGGAGAGAAGTTGGGAATTGCATTAAGAAAACCACTGCAAATCTCGTTTCAGACCATTTAGAGATATGCCCCCTGGGAACTGTGAGCTCAGGCTGTTTAGCATCAAACAAATGGATCCACTCCATCCCTACCCTAATTAAATAAATCATTCAGTAATTCCACTGGGTTAAAGAACCAAAATGTTAAAAACCTTCAGGACCTACTCTTGCCAAATATGTCAGGGATCGTGTGTGTGTGTGTGTGTGTGTGTGTGTGTGTGTGTGTGTGTGTGTGTGTGTTCTGAGACACCACTACTGTTAAATAGGCAGAGCTAAGACTTAGGGGACTGGCAGATTATTGCAAAAAGGGCACGGGGCAGAGGGACTATGTTGTGAGCCTGGGAAAGAAGTTTGTGTGGGGACTGTGGGCAGTGAACGCGTTGGGAACAATATGGAAAACTGGGAGCTGCCTTGGAATCTACAGGGCCGGGTAAGAGAATGTCCGAAAGAAAAATGAGCAGGTGTGGGATGTGTGCAGAGTCGGAGAAGAGTCCAGGGCACCCGGAGTGGCTCCAGGAACGACGGACACCCCTCAAGGCTTTTGGGGGCGGTGGGTACTAATAGAACCCAGTGTCCGGGGTGCGCCGGGGAGGCTGCGAGCGCGGCGGGAGTGGGGCGCTGGAGGGTGAGGACTCGGGAGCGAGGAAGCAAAGCCTGGGCTGGGCAGGGGCCTCCCAGCTGGGCCCGGAGGCAGCAGGGGGACAAGGGCTAGGAGAGGGCATGGCGGCAGCGCGGCGGGAAGCGAGGGGCATCCGGACACTCACCCCGTTGGCCGCGGCCATCTGCCCCACGATCTCGATGGCCGTCCTGCTAAAGTACCTGCCGTCGCTGCCCACCACCGTGGTGCAGCCCCGGCGGTCGCGCAGGTCGATGGACGATAGCACGCTCTGGATGAATTTGGGCAGGTAGTTGCGCTGGCCCTCGAAGAGGCCGGTAGGTCGCCGCAGACCCCCGCCGCCGGCCGGCCGCCGGTCCTCGTAGGGCGCGGTGGGCACTGTCAGCACCGGGATGGGTCTCCCCTCCGTGGCGCCTCCTGGCCGGTCCTGCTGAGGCTTCCGGGGCCGGAGGCAATCTGCAGCCTGCCGGGGGCCTCCGCCCACCTGGCCGCGCACCGGGACTCCGCCTCGCGCCCAGGCCCCCTCTCCGGCAGGTCGGCACCCTGCGCCCTGCACCCGCCCGCCTGGGGACTGCCCGCCCCTCCTCTCCGTGCGGCTGCTCGCTGACTCCCTCGGCGGAGATTGCTTCTGCCTTCCTGTAAAGTTTTCTCCTGCCCACCTTCTCCGCTGCCAGACCGCCCGAGGTGTCCTCAGTTTCTCCCCAAGTTGGACTCACTTTCGGGGTGTCCCAAAAGCCTGATTCCAGGGCCTGCTAGCCCGACCCCGGTGACGCCTGCACCCGCGCCTGGCCCCAGCCTTCACGCGCGATCGACGCCCTCCGGGGCACACCCTCCGCCAGAAAACAGCCGGCGGGCGGCGAGACTTTGGGCAGAGTCCGGGTTCCTCTCCGGCGCCAGGCCCCGTCTCCCTGTCTCCCTGGGAGTGCGCAGCCTACACGCACCAGTTTCTCTTTAGAACAAGCACGGGGAGGGATTTGGGAGGGGGCTGAAACCTTTTGCCATCAGCGAACAGCCTCAGCCAAAAATAACCCTGGAAAGGCGAGCTAAGAATGGTTATCTCCTGCCAGCGCTGAAATCGGAGGCTGGGCGCTGCATGTGGGGGGTGTGTGTGTGTGTGTGTGTGTGTGTGTGTGTACCCTCCCACCCCGACCATTTGTTGAAGGGAATCACCACTGTCAGACTTCAATCCAACAGGACCCACTCGAGCCATCCACACTTTCCCCAGCCTCCTCCAAAACAGCACACTTTCCGGTATGGACAATTCTTTTTTTTTTTTTTTTTCACTTGTTTGTTTGTTGTGGTGTTTGCAACAGCAGCAACACAGACGACACATATTTCCCTATTCTTCTCGCCCTTCTCACCCTCCCTACCCAGCTCCTGCCTTAGAAACAGGCTTGGCCTACACTGTATCTGTCCACACTGCCTGAACTCTTCCCTGAATTAATCGTTTTCAATAGGAGGGGGCTAAATCCCTTATTAGTGCCCTACCAGGAGTGAATGAATAAAGCCAAGTTAAAGGGGAACTGGGTACCACATACTGTGCTAGGTTCCTTTGCATGTATCCTTTCATTCTGCTGGAGCTAAAGATGTTCTGCCTCCTCTCCATAAAACGCACCCAAACTCCAAAACCAGGAAATTCTCCATAGAAAATAGGAGTGAAGAGAGACAAGACTAACAGGATAAACCGCAAAGCAGGAAGAAAGTTTTGTCTCCCATTTCGCTCAAGGAATTTTTGGACCCACCAAGGCTACTGTCCTGAAAGATCCTGCTGCTTCTCCTTCCCCAAATATTGTCCACTTCCTGAGAGTAAGGCTGACTTGCCGCAGGCTTATAAAGTGTTTGGTCACAGTAAGACAACTGTGAGTAATAACACACATTGTATACTGTTTTACAATTGATAAAAGGCTTTGCATCTGTTTTTTCTTTGGAGGCTGAAGAAAAGAATAATGGTATTCACGCAGTTCCCATTTTACAGATGAAAACAAGAGGACTTTTTCTGTGAAGTCAGGAAAGTGGTTACAATGGTACTTTCTGCCTGTCCGAATTATGTATTGCCCCTCCCCTTTCTATTAATAACATTGAAGTGTGATGGGACAACCACTGAAGCTGTCAGTTGAAACCTGCTGGGACTTTTTAGCCATTCTCTTCAACATAAAGAATGGGTGTTTTTGGAGGGGGTGAGAGGAATGGGGAAATGTTGTCAAAGAGTACTATGTTTTAGCTGAGACAGGAAGAATACATTTTGTTGAGATCTACAGCACAGCATGGTGACTGTAGTTTACAATGAAGTATTGTGTATTTCAAAATTGCTAAGACAATAAATTTCAAATGTTCTCACCACAAAAAAGATAGGTTTTGAGGTGATGAATCTATTAATTCTCTGGATTTAATTATTCCACAATGTATACATATATCATAACATCACATTATACCTCCGTAAATACATACAATTTTAATTTGTCAATTAACATTTTTTTAAAATAATAGTGTGGCCAGTTGGGGAGGTAGTTTTTTTTTTTTTTTCCTCTAGTCTCTACTCAGTCTCCAAGATCCCATTCCCCATAAAATTCCTGTCACCCAGGTGGAGTGCAGTGGCACAATCATGGCTCACTGCACCCTCTCCCTCTTGGGCTCAAGCGATCCTCCCGCCTACAGGTACATGCCACCACGCCCAGCTAATTTTTGTAGCTTTTGTAGACATGGGGTTTCACCATGTTGCCTAGGCTGGTCTCGAACTCCTCAGCTCAATCAATCTGCCCACTTTAGCCTCCCACAGTGCTGGGATTACAGGTGGGAGCCACCAAGCCCAACCCATAAAGTTCCTAATTTTTATCTCCCTGGGAGTGCACAGCCTACACACACCAGTTTCTCTTTAGAACATACTTAAGAGTCTTGGCTTAGCATCCAACAGACAGAACTTTAACACTTCTACGGATCTGTGCACCTGTCTATGGTGTGGGGTTTTTAAGATCTCTTTCTAATGACACTTTATTTTGCAAAGCAGGACAGTTTCATTCCCAGAAGAGCAGGTATGGTAAATCCTTTGTTCCAGTAATGAAGACAATGATCCAAACCCTAAGCCTCAGAGAAGCCCAGAAACCCTCCAGGCCTCCATCTCTCTGCTCCTAGCACCTGCCTCTCTCTTGACATCAACATCATTCTCCCCTCTCACAGCCCAGCTCCTTCCACAGACCCAGGGATTAGGCACCAGCACCTCAGACTAGATTTTAGAGAATTACCATTCAAGAGGCAATCCTCTTTCCTTGGTTCCAATTTCAAGGTTCTCAAAGACTGGAACAGGGCTAGTTCGAGGCAATGTGCCCCATCGCATAGCCAGAAAGAACCTTACAGTGAAAAGGAAAACAATTCTTCCAAAGTAAGGGGGTGCTGATCCCCAGAGGGAGGACAGATGGGCAAACAAACAGTAACCGGGCCACCACATGCTTCACACTCACTGATCAAGGACTTCGAAAACCACTTTTCTTTTCTCTGAATTTATATAGGATTTTGTATCACTCATAAAGGAATGTCTTATAGGCTGATAACACCTTTCTATTCATGCTTACACTTAACATTTAGGCTAGGATAATTTCCTAACCTCAGTGTCCTCACTATAAGATGGGAATTATTATAATCCCTACCTCATAAATTGTTGGGAGGATTAAAATACTTAGTAAAGTGCCTGACTAATAGAAAGGCATTCAATAAATGTTAGCTATTCATGGTGTCATCATCATTCTATTTACCATTATTACTAATCTCCTGTATTGCAAGAATTACAGTTTATATTTTTGTAGACCATCACTGTAGCTAAAGGGTCTTTGGGCCATAGGTGATATTCCATAAAGGTTGGTTAAATTGATCTGTGGTTTTTGACTATGGAAACTCAGAACTCCCTCAAAATGTACAAAACAGATTTACCTGCTAAATAAATCTCTTCAAAGCTGACCCCAGGTTTGATTGAATTAATTCCAATGAATTTGTCACAATGATGGAGAAAGGAAACTTAGAGGGCCCCACAGTTGTTTGCTGGTAAAATGAGAAGTTTGGATTAGATCAATGTTTCCCAAAATATTTTCCTCAGAATGTTAGTGCCCCTCGAATCCTGCACAAAGCAAGAGTTTCATGACCAAGTAGCTTTTAAAACTCCTGTACACTCTACTCACATTCTTCACAATGCACACTTTCATATTAAAAGTTCTGAGAGGTCCTCAACAGAAGACATCACTTAACTTTTTTTTTTTTTTTTTTTTTTAAGACAGATTCTCACTCTGTCACCCAGGCTGGAGTACAGTGGCCACCACTCCTGGCCTAAAAATTTTTTAACCTGGTGCTTCCCAATCTAAACTCACAGGGACCAGTTTTCTTAATGAAAGAGAATCAGACTAGCTTGTAACCATAGCTGGTGACACTCCCCTGCCCCATTCCTTGTATGTCCTCAGTGGACTAGGTCAGGAATAAATAAATTTTCCTGATTCTCAAGGGCTGGTCACTCCTTTGCACTGAGCTCAAAGCTTCTCTGTAGCATGGGTCACAATGAATGGTAGCCCTGATAGCCTAGAGGAGCCTTTCAGCCTTCTCTGAGCCTCTAAAGACTGAGGATCCTTGGCATGAAATGGAGCAACTGATATACCCTTGCTTCCCCTGGGGACTCTCTTGCTCTCAAAAAGGCATCAGCCATCATCTCCATCTAGAGAATATACTAGCTGACTCAGCTTGACCAGCCTGTACCAAAATGAGAATCTGGGTAAAATAAGTATTGAAACACTTCATTCCTTGTAGATTCACAAAACATATTAGCATATTAAAGACTATGAAGTTCTGCAGGAAAAAAAAACCTATTTAACTTTAATCCAACATTACCAAGTTTTATTTGACCATGGAAGATTTTTCCAAAACACTTACAAACAGATCAAGGACATTAATCTTTCATGAAACACTAGATCCCCAGGGTCCTCTCCAGCTACATCATTCTGTGATTTTCTTTTTTATTTATGATGCATTAAAAGATTAATCTCTATCAGACTTCCATTTAGAAATTCACCAGAATGTGCAAAGGCAGCAGGTAAAATTGCTGAAGGGTATTATAAAAATACCCTCCAGTGATTTTTGAAACTTAAACTGAAATATTTATATAACTATATATTTCAGTTTGTATATTATATATATATGTATATACACACATATATATGTGTGTATATATATTGGTGTATGTATATCTATATCTATGTATATATGGCATTATATCCATTTTACAGATGCAGAAACTGAGCTTTAGAGGGGGTGAGCAATTGGTCCAAAGCCACACAGCACACAGGTAGTCATTGATAAAGGTAAAAACAAGAGTTGAAGCCTGAGGTGTAAGGACACAGAGACAAGTACACAAATGTTTACAAGTTACACATATGACACGTGCCTTTAACATGAATTTCTTGAACATTCATTTAGAGGCCTTACAATGAAGACATCAGAGTGGCAGCAAGTTCTGTTGGAATCAGGGGAGCGTGTTCTTCTATAATCCCCTGGCTAACAGGAAAGCACACTGATTTGGCCCATGGTAGTTATACACTCCCATTGAGTCAGGGGCCACTTCTATGCACACAGGAGGTGCTAAAAATATGCTGTTGACTCATTGCCTCTAAGAGCAGAAGAAATGCCAAAAGTATAGGACAAGAGGCAGAAAAGCACACGGAAAAATGTCGTAGGGCAGTCCTCTGAGGAAGTGTTAGATCCCTTTGAAATCTGTCCAAACACTTTCTTGTGCTGGGGAAAGTCAATTACATATTTCAAGCAACCCCACATGTCATACGAGTATCTTGTACGTGTTTGTGTACTCGTGTCTGTGAACTTACATCTCAGACTTCAACTTCTCGCTCCCCACCCTTATCAATGACTGCCTGCATGGCCTTGGGCAAGTTGCTTTCCCTCTTCAAAGCTCAGTTTCTGCATCTATAAAATGGACATAATGCTACCTACCTCATGGGGTTAGTGATCACATTTAAGGAGCTAATATGTGGAAATTGCTTACACAGTACCTATCACATAATAAGGGTTTAATAAGTGTTTGATGTAATTGTTTTGATTATTACTACTACTACTAAAATAATAATTACTACAATAATAATGATTCTTATTCTCTATATTAGTATTATCTTTGAAAATGGGCATGGATTATGTCTATGTAACACTTTTGGCACAATATCTAGCATTATATCACACACAAATTAGAGAATTCATGTTATTAAGGATGAAAAAATATTTTTACTGACCCTTAAATTCTTCGTAAGTAACTGCAAAAGAAGCCATTATCCCAACACATGAAATAAAAAAGAAAATTCAGTTCCTCTGGAGTTTGTTTTTGGAGGTAGCCACAGGATACCTAAATTTTTTTTCTTTTCAGAGAGACCGAGGGGCTCACTAGGTTGACCAGGCTGGTCTTGAACTCCTGGTCTCAAGCCATCCTCCCACCTCAGCCTCCCAAAGTGCTGGGATTACATGCATGAGCCACCACATCCAGCCTACCTAAAATATTGAATGCTGTTAATAAATCTCCTGAGGCCAGCATAAGAAGGTGATGGGCAAAACTAATGCAGGTATGTTTTTCTGGCTTTTTCATGTATTGGGCCCAACTTTGAAAAGCACTTACTATTAATGGCTAACTTGCAAAATTTGTGATTTATTAAAAGCAGATTTTAATTGTTTTACCTAAAAATAATAGGCCTCTGATCTGCCAAAGATGAAGATTTAATTTCTAGGTGTTCCCCACAATACCTAGAAACATCAGTGGAATCGAGTATTAAACACTTTAGAACTATTCTCATCAAAGTTCTTTAATATATAATACAGCAAAAGAAAAGTTTCTTTTCTAAAGGCTTCTCTATACTTTTTTTAATAGTTGAATTTCATTTCTGAAGGCTCCTAAAAAGAATAGAATTTAGATCTTTATTAAAGAGGAAATATATTTTCCATGTTTAATTTAAATGACATTCCATCAGTCATTTGCAATCTTAGCCTACACGGAATTTTTTTTTTTGGTAGTTTTTTATGTTTGGCTTTAGGAGGGGATTCCCAATAATCTCTATATAAATATTTCTAATCTCTATATAAATTTTTAACATTTCAATGTAAATTAGTTTTTTAAAACTATTTTATCCATAAAAATAATGAATTTGCATGGCTGAGGGTGAAATAATATGTTACCAGGACCCCTCAGTTTTGGGGGTTGTGAGTAGATCCCATCTTCATGTTCCTCCAGCCCAGCCCAAGCCTGGCTCAGGTCCTCCTCCCCCATTTGCCAGGAACCACCATCCCCAGGGATTCTATGTGCCCTGCCTGACCAGTGTTCTCCATCAGAGTTTACCAATCTTTTGTTCATTCCCTCAGAGCACAGCTAAGCAAGAGTACACTAATTTGAAAATTAACTCAAGCAAATAGAGGAACAATATCCCCAACACATTGCATTTTAACATAGGGTTTCCTGGACACACTGTTTCAACCCAAGAGTTGGGCTAATAGTAGGAGTTCCATCTGCTAAAATACGGCTGTCAGCTTCAGAGGGAAATTCATGAACGTCTTCGTAGTTTGTTTTTACGTTTCACTTGGCACTGTTTCTAAAATTTCCTCTGAAGCCAAAAAATAAGTTATTTCCCAGCACACTGGGCACTTTTCATTTATCATTGGATTGATTTTTGTAACTTGCAGTAGGAGCTGAAATCGACCAGGGGGTTCTTATCCAACAGACAGCAGCAAAACTCTTTGTGTATCTGCGTTCCTTTCAACAAGCGTGACTTCCTCAATGGCATCATTCGTGAGCGTAACACAGAGCTCAGCAATAACGTTTCTTCACTAACCCTACCAGGTATCCAACATAGGATGTTACTTCCTTTCACTGTTTTCCGACTCCTGGCAGATATTAATCATTGGGATTTGGGAACAAGGAAATAGAATTTCTGAGAATGCTTGGGAATTCCCAAATTCATATGATTTTCATAACACTTCACTTACAAGTTTTTGAAAAATAATAAATGACTATAATAACAAGCAAATAGTCGTTTTTTTCTGTAACAGGATTATATGAAAAGTTTTAGTAGTCTTCTGTTTTAAAGAGATATGATAACAAATGATGATTTATTATTATTAGGAGCCAACATATTGTAACAAGATTATAAAATCCAATAGCATTAATAGAGAAAACATTAAAAAGAAATGAATGTTATCACAAAATAAATGCTAAAGAAAAGTCCTTTACAGATTGAAAGGTAACACCACAAATACTTAATGCTTTAATCGTTGTTTACATGACATTGTTATACAAGGCATCAATCATCCCCTCCAATACCATTTAAATAACATAACATTCTGATCTCCTGGCAAGATGAATAGCACTAGAAAGAAGCAACTGTCAAAATTGCCGATTTAAGGGTATATTTTGTTTCTAAAACTTGGCATTTCTTAGAAAACCTCTCATAGGATTTGTAAAACATATACTATGCCTAGGAACACATTAATATTTATTTGCAGAAATGGTTCACTGTTAGCAGTGGACAAGGCCATGAACACACACTTGTAACACAGCAACAGATACAAGAAAGTCTGACTGAGGCTCCTTTACTGCTCCTGTCCTGTTCACCTTAACTTTCATCTCCACATGTCAGTGCCTCCTCATCTTGCTTGACTTGAAGTCAGTGCATTTCTTCAAGCCAGTAAGTTCTCTATACTGACTATTAAGCTGTAATTTTCACAGGAAAATTAGAATGTTCCTTCCCATTTTCCTAATTTCTCAACTGATTTTTCTCAGAATTCAGAATCCATAAATATTGAAATGCCAGGAGAGAATTTCCAAATGGAAATGCTGTTCCCTTCGTCCATTTTCAGAAGAAACCGTAGGATAGTGTTATCCTTCTCTTCTCCAATTTCTTTTTTCCTGCAAACTTATGGTTATCACCTCTTTAAGTGAGTAGCTCACAATTTTGCCTCCCCTGCAAATGGTCCCAAAACAGTGGAGTGGGTCCTCTTTAGCTGTGTCTTTAGTACATAATCCTGCATTTCTGACCATATGCAGGGAGTGTGACCCAGGGAAGGATCCCTGACTCAATGGGATTTCTCTTGCTGTCTCTAGAATTTGAACACCGGAACCCAGACGTACAGAGGCTGGGAGCCATCGTGGTGTGCTATATTGATGACGGCAGCAGTGGGTGGTGTGGGGGCAGTTAATTGACAGCTACCTGTTACTGACATCCCAGGAACTGCCTGAACCTCCTCTTTCCCAGTCATAAGATATCTAAGATTCTGCAGTATTCTTCATTAAATCCTAGGATGGTTTAAGCTAGCCAGAATTAGGTTCTGTTGCTTTCAATCAACAGAACCTTAGCTAATACATTGTTATTTCCTGGTCTTTGTTCCTTTAATTTTCCAGGAAAAGAAGGGAAAATGGCTTACTGGTTTTAAAAAGAGACAAGGGACAACATACCATTTATGCAAAATTTAGAAGTACTCAAAGGAAACTCTGGAAAGTTCCTGAGACATATATATGTAGGATCAGCATAAAACTTGAACAGTGTATCTAGATCATGGTTGCCATGGTTGCCTTGACACAATGAACATCTGTATCAAGATCATATTTTCTTGGTGGGACAGAGAGAAGCACAAGGCGGGACTCACATTTACAGTAATCCTTGTTTTCCAGGGACCATACAACCCAGTTTGTCCAGAGCTGTTCATCTTAAGTTTGTTATCCCACCATAATTATAAATAGAACCTCCTTTTTCTCTCAAGAATATCCCACTTTGGATGATAATTTCTGTGACTACCCATTAAGAATATTTAATAACTATAGAAAACTGCTTCTCTATAATTTTTGTATGTTTGAAACATTTTATAACAGAAATATCTTTAAAGTTATCACCTACACAGAATATAGCTGCCAAATGCTCCTACTCTGCTATTCTAACCATGAATCCCTCTGGGGCACCTTCCTCCTACGGCGCTTGTAAGGATGAAATGAAATAAGCTCTATGAAGTGCCCAACAGTGACCAACACTGAATAAAATACAGCCACCATAGGAGGCCTTCCCTTATGTTCACCAAACTCCTGATAAGTTATTCGGTGATGTTTTAATCTTAATATTTTATGTAGATTATACATTCATCTGATTCAAAATGCAAAAGGTACAAAAGCGTATACAGTTAAAAGTTTCCCAACCCACTACCATTTATCTCCCTGGAGGCAACTGTTTCCAGATTTTTGAATATCCTTAAAGAATATCATATGTATGGAAAAGAAAGATTATATATTTATACGCATCTGTGTATGCATTTTCCTATGAGAGGCTCACAAAGTCTCCTTGAAGAGATATCATTATTACAAATACCCCTCAATTTACAATGGGGTTATATTCCAATAAACTTAGGAAAATATTGTAAGCTGAAAATGCATTTAATACACTTAACCTACTAAACATCATAGCTTAGCTCGGCCTACCTTAAACACTCACATTAACCTACAGTTAGGCAAAATCATCTAACAGAAAGCCCATTTTATAATAAAGTGGGCTTTGAATATCTCATGGAATATAATGAATACTGTACTGAAAGTGGAAAACAGAATGGTTGTATGAGTACTCAAAGTACAGCTTCTGCTGAATGTGTATTGCTTTCAAACTATCTTAAAGTTGAAAAATCATAAGTCAAAATATTCTAAGTCAGGGATTGTTTGTACTTCTACTTTACATGATGAAATTGAGCCTTGAAAAGATTAAATGACTCGCCCAAGGTCACACTGGCAGTTAAATAGTGAAACTTGGATCCAAATTGTTCAGTCACTACATGTATTGTCTTGAAATTTGAAAAAGAGGAAGAGGAATTAAACTACTAAATTGAAGGACTATTTTAGGCATAGAAGAAGCAGATGCCTTCATGTCCAAGTGATTGTGAAGAGCCCACTTGCCCCAAAATATGTCTCCTGGTCATATGAAATTCCACCATTTCAGATTTTTACCTGGGGATTTAGAGTAATCTGCTGTTTTCCTAGAGCTCCCCTAAAATAGAAATAGAAAATTTTGGAAGGCTAAATATATGCTAACATTGGAAAACTCATTTTCTCCCCTTCGGAAGGCAAGGTACTGAAGGAGGGGGCCCTACGGGCCGTGCAGGGACATCCTGGAGGCATGGGGAGAAGAAACTGAAAGGCAAGTTTGTATGGAACAAAGAATACCGATCTCAGGATTCTCCCTTGAACCTGCCCTAACTTTGTTCAAATAGACTCAGCCACTGACCTGCTGTCAAAAGACCACAGCCAATCTGACTTGTTTTCAATATAATGATGAATATTGATTTGGTCCCTTCATCCAACATTCTCAGCTGGATCTTTTTTGACCAAGGATATACATTACTAGGTGAGTACAGGCAGTTAATTCTTCCACACGGGACTTCGGAGTTTCTGAGTTAACCAGAATCACCCACCTTAACATCTGCCAGTTTATACCCCAAGTCCTGACCAGTGCCCCCTACCTGCTATGCCTCATGTTTTCAATAGAGCATAAAATCAGAAATGAAAGATGAAACATCATAGCCAATATCACAGAAATACAAAGGATCCTAAGAAACTGCTAGGTATAATTACACACTAACTAATTGGATCATCTAGAAGAAATGGATAAATTCCCAGACACATAAAACCTACCAAGATTGACTCATGAAGAAATTTAAAAATCTGAACAGACTAATAGCAAGCAAGGAGGTTGAATCCGTAAGAAAATGTCTCCTATCAATGAAAAACCCAAAACCAGATGGCTTCCCAGATTAATTCTACCAAATATTTTAAGAAGAACTAATACCAGTCCTTCTCAAACTCTTCCAAAAAGCTGAAGTGGAGGGAATACTTCCAAACTCATCTTACAGGGCCAGCATTACCCTGATTCCAAAGCCAGACAAGAACACTACAAGAAAGGAAAATGACAGGCCAATATCCTTGATCTACATAGATGCAAAAATTCTCAACAAAATCCTAGCAAACCAAATTCAATAGCACATTGAAAGAATCATTCACCATGATCATGTCATGGTTCAACATAAGCAAATCAATACATATAATATACTATATTAGAAAAATAAAGGATAGAAACTATATGGCCATCACAATAGATATAGAAAAAGTTTTTGACAAAATTCGAAACCCTTTCATGGTGAAAAAAAAAAACACCCAACAGATCACGTATTGAGGGACTGTATCCCAACAAAATAAAGGCCATATATGACAAACCCATAGCTAACACCATGATCAATGGTGAAAAGTTGAAACTTTTCCTCTACCATCAGGAACAAGACAAGGATGCCCACAGACACCACTTCTCAGGGTAATTAGGCAAAAGAAAGAAATAAAAGGCATCCTAATAGGAAAGGAAGAAGTGAAACTGTCTCTACTGACGGCATGATCTTGTTATATATAGAAAACCCTACAAACTTCACTAAAAAAAGGTTAGAACTCAACACAAAGAAGGGAACAATAGACACTGGGGGACTCCAAAGGTGGGAGGGAAGGATGGTGGGAGCAAGGGTTGAAAAACTACCTATCGATTACTATGCTCACTGCTTGGGTGGTGGGATCATTAGAAGCCCAAACCTCAGCACCATGCAATATACCTGTTTAAGAAACCTGTACATCTACCCTCCTGACTCTAAAATGAAACATACAATATTTAAAAAACAAAAACAAATAAATAAAATTTGAAAACTGTTAGAACTGAACTGATAGGTGAAATCAGTAAAGTTGTAGGATACAAAATCAACAGATAGAGCCTTGAACACAGCAACATCCAGCTGTCTGACACGAAAGTCTCAGGGGCAAGAAAACCTCTATATGAACTCAGAAACAATGAGCTAAGTTGTGTTTATGTCTGAAAGGATGTTAAGAACTTCATTCATGTTACATCAGAGCCAACAGAAAGAACCAACAGGAAACCTGTACCCAACAAACAGAAATGACAAGATGAAGGGAAAGCAGAGGTAAGGGCTTACCTTAGAAAGGGCAAGTGATTAGCTCAATATGCAATACAATGTTTGCTCCTGAGCCAAAAATTTGTACAATAATTTGGACATTATTTGCACAACCAGAAAAATCAGCCACTCATTAGGAAAATGTGTTTCTGTAGAAGTCTTAGGACTCAGCTATCTATAATAACATGAAAAGACAATATTTTCATCCAAAATGAGTATTTTTGTTTGTCTTGGCTTGTTATTCTAACGTCAACAGCCTCTAAATAAACTGTTGAAGTACATGATATAACCACCTCTTTCTCCATCTTTCCCATTGCTCCCATAGGGTTTCAGTTGTGCAATTTCACCATTAGCAAAGCTTTTTGCTGAAATCTGGCTTTTCAAAGGGAGAGTATCCAGAAACAGAAGATGCTGATCTGGGAGGCTCTTCCTAATAGAACTGCTGCTTCAGTTTAACTTGAAAAAGCCCACACCCAGTTCCTAATGACAAACATCTGAACACCGGGTCTTCCCCTGAGCAAGACCATGCTATGCCTCCTGCTCGCTCTGTTCTATAAGCAACCCACAGATTGCTCCCTGTGAAGAGGAGCCTGCAAGGGGAGCAGCATTCCACCAGACCCTGATTTAGCAAGATATTTCCGTATCATTCCCCCAACCAGCTGGAAGTCCTCCACTGCTCTTGTGTAAAAATCTAACTCATCTCACTGAATTTCCTGATTTAAAAGTCTAATTCATTTCACCAAAAGTGTGACAGAAGGAAACCAAGTACACCATCTCTCTCTTACCAAACCAAAGCTATTGCATGTGCATTCTGGGGGGAAAACATGGTCCAAATATGTTATGGAGGGGGTGCCAGCCCAGTGTCATCCTCTTACTATTGCCATAGGATCTTGGCTGATGGCATCAGAGGAAGAACAAGTTTATCGATTACTTTCAACCATTAAGCTCACTCCTCCATGAAAAATATGTCACAAGCCCAATGTCTCTTATTAAAATAAGCACTGCAAAATATAAAGGAGTCACAGTTTTAAAATGGGACACACGTTCTCTAAGCGGTGAACCACGTTAGAGGTGCACTGTTTACAATGTATAAAGTCCCCTGGAGCCAGGGTTAGGAAGCGCATCTGTTCTTTGATGTTCTGGGATGAAGGAGAAAGGAAAATGTGCTGCCAGAAGTGAGTGGGAAGGAGCCCATGAGATAAAGGAAGTAAATCCATTTGCTGATTGCAATAATAATGGTAATACACGAAGCTATACATACATACATACATACATACATACATGCAAACTTTCACATTTTTTAAAAAAAAGAACTTAAGGCTTCCACTCATGTAATCAGCCCTTATGAACTCTCCTGATTAGCTGCAAGGAAAATCTTCCTTTCTCCTCTTTCTTGCACCATCCTGGGCTCCCTTTTGACTTTTTTTTTTTTTAACTTATAAACGAACAGCTCATATTCTGAAGTTTGTAGTCCCCTCCCGCCCCCTCTCTCTCTGTACGGCTCATTTACATTGGCAGCTGTCGTGCTGCTGGGCATCCTCAAACCCACAAGTTTCCCTTTAATGTTTGAGGAGACAAACATGATCATGCACTAGGCATCACTGTGCCACTCAAAATGCTTTTTTGTTTTTTTTATTGCATCTGAGAGAAATCTCAAGGTTGCAAACCTGGAGTCAGAATTGTCTCCATGTGTCTCAGTGGGAAGAGTATCGTGTGAAGGAACAAGTTGATTCTACTAATCAAAAGGAATTTTTTTTGATATCAGGTCATCCTCCGAATGAATTTATATTACCGAGTGGAGGGTCACATGAAGAAAATGGTCAAACAGCACCACCTAGAGCAAGAGCTGAGAAGTGCAGCGGAGCCGGGCTGTGTCAGGAAAGAAAAGCAAGCTGGGGCCTGGCTCAGCGCTCTCCCCTCTGCTCCTGTCTGCATGGAAAGATTAGGATGACAGTGGCAGGAAGCCTGTGCACCTAGTATGCATCACTTGAAGGGAACACACAGATTCCAGTAAACAGTTGGAAGGAAATGTTAATACCAGGCTCTGCTAAACAATATCAAATGAGTCCTAGATGAGGCAAGCGACTTTCATCAAAGTTTCCTGATACCTGAAAAGACAGCCCAGGGGATCCTGCGCTACATGTGGTGTATGTAAATTAAGCGGGTTTTTTTCCCCTTTGTAATCAAGGCTCATACACAAACAAAATCACACTTTAGAAATGGCCTATTTCAACTTGTAACTAGCTTGCTTTCAGGGGCTCCAGGTCAAAATGAAATAGAGCACAAAGACGCTTTCTCCTTAGGGATCATACACAAATTCACTCTGTCCGTTTCTTTCCCACATGGAACAACAAAGCCGTCAGACCTCTCCATCCACCCATCGGGTCCTTCCTGATTAAAGTGAGATAAATCACAGCCCTCTCTCTCCAGATGGCAGGCGACAAGAGGGGGATGCTTGCCTCAAGAAGTCCTCCCCATCCCTCTGCATTCATGCAAGCCCGAGCGGAGAGATGCAAGAAATTACGGATGCATTTTAATTCCCCAGACCCTGCAATTAAAAATGGAAATTTTTTGGCCACGCCGGTTGGCTCACGCCTGTAATCCCAGCACTTTCAGAGGCCGAGGTCGGCAGATCACCTGGGGTCAGGAGTTCGAGACCAGCCTGGCCAACATGGTGAAACCCTGTCTCTACTAAAAATACAAAAATTAGCTAGGAATGGTGGTGGGCGCCTGTAGTCCCAGCTACTCGGGAGGATGAGGCAGGAGAATCACTTGAACCCGGGAGGCAAAGTTTGCAGTGAGCCAAGATCGCACCACTGCACTCCACTCTGGGTGACAAAGCAAGACTTCATCTCAAAAAATGTTTTTAAAAAATGGAAGTGTTGTTCTTTCATTTGTAAATGTGTTTTGGTAAAAGAGGGGCAGTTTAAGCAACCCTTTCTATTGTCTACATTGTTAAAATTCATCCGACATGGACTCTTGACTCTGTTTTGCCTGGGCAGACCCAATTCAAGCATTTACAACAGCTATAACCTCCTCAAATCAAAAAGAGGAATCAGCATTATTGCTAAGTTCAAATAAGGTCTTGTTTTATTTCATTTTTATTTTTGAATGCAGCCATTCCTCCATGTGCTGTCATCAGGTAAGATTGTCAGTCCTGATTAGATAAAGGTATTATTACAAAATGCAATTCTTAAAAATTCAGTGTCTAACTACACTTTTAATAAGCCTTTCCCCCTCCCCTATGTATTCTCCCTTAGACACCCCTTCTCAAATTTAAAATCACAGAAACTAAAATATGATGCCTAAAGAGAGCCTAGCGACTGCCCAGTCCTCTAATTTGATGAGTGGGAGTACTGAAGCCCAGAGGAGGTCAAGTAATTTGTTCCCAATGTCTTAGATAAGAAGAAAATGACCAGCTGGGAAATCCCACTCATGTCAAGGCAGAGGCACAGGGCCACAGACTGTGGTTGAATTGTGCCACACTCCTACATCCTTCTTTAGGAATCACAGAACATTCCTGTGTTGAGTCGGAGTCACTGACTTCCTTTTCAGGCTGATTGAGTTCTGTCCTTACGGGCTGCGACAAGAAGTTTTGGTATTATGCTACACCAAGACCATTTATCTAGTTCAAGAAATGCACAGTCCTTAGAGCCCAGCAACTTTCCCCATGTCCAGTAAATGTAGCTTCTCCATTAGAAGCTGTCAGAATGGAGCCTTCTGGCTCATCTTGATTTTGATTTGTGCAAGAATGAATGGTTGTGCTAAGACAGCTTTCCTAGCTGATAGAGAGCGAAACTTTTTTCTCATAATCTATAAAAAAATTAAATTAGAACTTTTTTCTCATAATCTGTGAAAAAATATTAAATTAAATCTGGCTCGTCTTGATTTTGATTTGTGCAAGAATGAATGGTTGTGCTAAGACAGCTTTCCTAGCTGAGAGTGAGCAAAACTTTTTTCTCATAATCTATAAAAAATATTAAATTAGAAGCATAGAGTTTATTTCATGACTTTTATCTTCCTGCAATTTTCTTGTGGGCATAAATGATTTGTTTTTATCCTGCCTGCCCCCCAATCCCTTTTCCAACAGACTAAAAGAGTATCTAGTGCAAAGTGGAGACTCAAATATTTTTTAATAAACAGTGATCCCAGCCACCCAGTGCATGTTGCCAAATGCCAACCCCATAAATAATCAAACACATCATCTCATTCAGCCAATCAAAATCAAGTGCTACCTATTTTTTTAAGTTTTCATAGCCCTTGGGCATCTGCTTTCTCAGCATTTCCCAAGCTTGAGTCATTCTCATCCTGCCTTCCTAATTTTGATCTGTCAATTACCTCTACTATTATTTATTTCATATATTTTTAAATAGACCCACTTTTGAAACTTAAATACACGCCTTTTAAAAGGAAGTTTTCTTACTACTATACATCAAAAGCCATTATTACTTGTTCTAAGTACTCATAACAAGATGGTCACAACTATTAAAATTTACTAATGTGCATCCACATACTCTCTAAATTCATGGAGCATCTGCACACACTTTAAGAAACAATTCTGCATTACTCACTCAATTTTCTTGACATCCTTCTGAGGCAGGACAAACCTTGGGCCCAAAGAATTGAGGTAGGAGTCCAAGCAAGTTGCCAGCCACATAAAGGCAAACCTTGGCTCGGAAGTCAGGACTACCAGCCCCTAGGTTATGGTTCATGCTCTTTCCTCTGCTCTCCAGAACCTCCTATCTCCAAGTGTAGTTAGCAGCCCAGATGCAGCAGCATCCTCTAGAGACTTGTTAAAAATGCAGAAGCTCAGGCTCCACCCCAGGCCTATGCAGACTGAATCTGCATTTTAACAAGGTCCAGGTAATTCACGGGCACATTAAGTTTGAAAAGGCCTGGTCTAGATCAGCGGTTCTCTAACTTAGCAGCACATTAGAACCATCTGTAGAGACTTTAAAAATACCAGTGCCTGGGCTTCACCTCCCAGAGAATCTGACTTAAGTGTCTGGGGTTTGCCCTGAGTCTAGGTATTTTTAAAAACTCCTCAGCTTATACAAAGTTGGCAGGGCCGGGCACAGTGGCTCATGCCTATAATCCCAGCAGTTCGTGAGGCCAAAGTGGGCAGATTGCTTGAGTCCAGGAATTTGAGATTAGCCTGGGCTAAAACCCCATCCCTACAAAAAAAAAAAAAAAATACAAAAAGTAGTTGGGCATGGTGGTGGCACATACCTGTAGTCCCGGCTACTCAGGAGGCTGAGTCCTCACTTCAACCCAGGAGGTCACGGTCTGGTCAACAGAGCAAGACCCTATATCAAAACAAACAAACAAGCAAACAAAAAATGCTAGCAGCTTACCAGCTAGGGAGGCCTGTAGAGCCAAGTTTTCCAAATGGGGCTACATTAGTTTTTCCAGAACTTTAGCTGCATCAAAACCACCTGGATGGCTTGTTCAGCTACAGACGGTCTGGCCATGCCCCTAGAGTTTCCAGCTGAGGGTCTGGAATGAGGCCCGATGATTTGCATTTCTAACAATCTCCAGGTGATGCTGATGCTGTGGGTCCAGGGACCACATTTTGAGAATCTATGCTAAATGAATCGGAGAAGACCAAAGCTCAAACTTATTCCAAGAACTTTTCAAGGCCCACCTGCAAGTTGTAGTGGAAGTAAGCATCTAAGGGTGCAAAAAAGTTTCACTGTAGACTAAGGCCTTTTACCTGAGCTCTCAAATGTTCACATTTCTCTTATCAACCTAAATAACAAACAGAGAGAGGCTCTCCACAAGAAAAAGATATTCGTTTGGAAACAGAGCCTTGCAATAGAAACAGGCAAGCCAGAGTAAACTATATGCATATTCACGGAGGTAAAGGAAGACAAAAGAAAAAATGAGGAAGATTATATGATCATTTGGAAATGATTATCCTTGGCTACAAAGATCAATAACAAAGGTGATGCCAGGCACAGGTTGGACAGGCAGTTGTTGGGCAAATATCCTTCAAAAGCATTGTTGTGTGCAAAGTTGCAATGGGCTTTGTGCAAGATTGTGTTTTTTGCAGTCTTCTGTGATAAGATTTTGTTATCAGGCATACAAGCCCAAGAATCCTTTTTTGCATGGCCTTCCCTGGCTCTATTTGTCAGGGTTTTGGTTAGGGGAGGGGTATTTTTAACACACTCAATGTAAAAACTGCCATAAGGTAGGTACCCCAATTGCTTGTTTCGTCTTCATAAAATAACTTTTCCACCCGAACAAAGTCTACACATAAATTGTAAAAATACCCTGGCATGCAGTCCCTGGAAAAGTCTGGAGTCATTCTCGGGGTTCCCACCCAGGTGGGCAAGCGTAGCCACCACAGATAAACACAAAGTAGGGGTCCCCGCTGGGGTTCAGCGGCAGGCAGTGGCCCTGGTTCTGATATTTGGCTGAAAACACAGCTCCTTTTTGTCACCCTCAGGACATTTCAGCTATTTCCTAGATAATAATCTCACTTCACCCTGCACAAAACAGGCACATGATCATGTCACTCTGACCTGGTTTGAGTCCAAGGAGAATTTTGTTTTTAAAATAATTTAGGTTAGTAGTTAAAATATGAACTTTGGGCCAGGAGTGGTGGCCCATGCCTATAATCCCAGCACTTCATGAGGCCAAAGTGGGCAGATTGCTTGAGTCCAGGAGTTTGAGACTAGCCTGGGCTAAAACCCCATCGCTACAAAAAAAAAATTCAAAAAGTAGTTGGGCATGGTGGTGGCACATACCTGTAGTCCCGGCTACTCAGGAGGCTGAGTCCTCGCTTGAACCCAGGAGGTCACGGTCTGGTCAACAGAGCAAGACCCTGTATCAAAACAAAGAAACAAACAAACAAAAAATGCTAGCAGCTTACCAGCTAGGGAGGCCTGTAGAGGCAAGTTTTCCAAATGGGGCTACATTAGTTGTTCCAAAACTTTAGATGCATCAAAACCACCTGGATGGCTTGTTCAGCTACAGAGGGTCTGGCCATGCCCCTAGAGTTTCCAGCTGAGGGTCTGGAATGAGGCCCGATGATTTGCATTTCTAACAATCTCCAGGTGATGCTGATGCTGTGGGTCCAGGGACCACATTTTGAGAATCTATGCTAAATGAATCGGAGAAGACCAAAGCTCAAACTTATTCCAAGAACTTTTCAAGGCCCACCTGCAAGTTGTAGTGGAAGTAAGCATCTAAGGGTGCAAAAAAGTTTCACTGTAGACTAAGGCCTTTTACCTGAGCTCTCAAATGTTCACATTTCTCTTATCAACCTAAATAACAAACAGAGAGAGGCTCTCCACAAGAAAAAGATATTCGTTTGGAAACAGAGCCTTGCAATAGAAACAGGCAAGCCAGAGTAAACTATATGCATACTCACGGAGGTAAAGGAAGACAAAAGAAAAAATGAGGAAGATTATATGATCATTTGGAAATGACTATCCTTGGCTACAAAGATCAATAACAAAGGTGATGCCAGGTACAGGTTGGACAGGCAGTTGTTGGGCAAATATCCTTCAAAAGCATTGTTGTGTGCAAAGTTGCAATGGGCTTTGTGCAAGATTGTGTTTTTTGCAGTTTTCTGTGATAAGTTTTTGTTATCAGGCATACAAGCCCAAGAATCCTTTATTGCATGGCCTTTCCTGGCTCTATAAGTCAGGGTTTTGGTTAGGGTAGGGGTATTTTTAACACTCTCAATGTAAAAAATGACATAAGGTAGGTACCCCAATGACGTGTTTGGTCTTCATAAAATAACTATTCATAAAATCTCTGTAAACGTGGAAATATCTACACCGCTATCTCTGTAAATGTGTAAACATTTACAACGCTATCTGTATAAACATGGAACTATTTACACCGCCGTCTCTATAAACATGGAAATATCTACACCGCTATCTCTATAAACATGGAAATATCTACACCGCTATCTCTATAAACATGGAAATATCTACACCGCTATCTGTATAAACATGGAAATATCTACACTGCTGTCTCTATAAACATGGAAATATCTACACCTCTATCTGTATAAACATGGAAATATCTACACCACTGTCTCTATAAACATGGAAATATCTACAATGCTATCTCTATAAACACACAAATATCTACATCACTGTCTCTATAAACATGGAAATATCTACACCGCTATCTCTGTGAACATGGAAATATCTACACCGCTGTCTCTAGAAACATGGAAATATCTACACCGCTATCTCTATAAACGTGGAAATATATACACCGCTATCTCTAAAAACATGGAAATATCTACACCGCTATCTCTATAAACGCGAGAACATCTACACCGCTAACTCTATAAACCTGGAAATATCTACACCGCTATAAGTATAAATGTGGAAATATCTACACCGCTATCTGTATAAACATGGAAATATCTACACCGCTATCTCTATAAACATGGAAATACTTACACCGCTATCTGTATAAACATGGAAATATTTACAAAGATATCTCTATAAACATGGAAATATCTACACCGCTATCTCTATAAAGATGGAAATATCTACACCACTACCAGTAAAACATGGAAATATCTACACCGCTATCTCTATAAAGATGGAAATATCTACACCACTATCTGTAAAACATGGAAATATCTACACCGCTGTCTGTATAAACATGGAAATATCTACACCGCTATCTGTACAAACATGGAAATATCTACACCGCTGTCTCTATAAACATGGAAATATCTACACCGCTATCTGTAGAAACATGGAAATAACAACACTGCTATCTGTATAAACAGGGAAATGTCTACAACGCTATCTGTGTAAACATGGAAATATCTACACTGCTATCTTTATAAACAGGGAAATATCTACAACGCTATCTGTGCAAACATGGAAATATCTACACAGCTATCTGTGTAAACTTGGAAATATCTACACAGCTATCTGTGTAAAAATGGAAATATCTACACAGCAATCTGTGCAAAGATGGAAATATCTACACTGCTATCTCTGTAAACATGGAAATATCTACACCGCTATCTGTATAAACATGGAAATATCTATACCGGAGTCTCTATAAACATAGAAATAGCTCCACCGATATCTGTATGAACATGAAAGTATCTACACTGCTTTCTGTATAAACATGGACATATCTACACTGCAATCTGTATAAACATGGAAATATCTACAACACTATGTGTGTAAACATGGAAATATCTACACAGCTATCTGTGTAAACCTGGAAATATCTACACAGCTATCTGCGTAAACATGGAAATATCTACACGGCAATCTGTGCAAAGATGGAAATAACTACACCGCTATCTCTGTAAACAAGGAAATATCTACACCGCTACCTGTATAAACATGGAAATATCTGCACCGCTGTCTGTATAAACAAGGAAATATCTACACTGCCATCTGTAGAAACATGGAAATATCTACACCGCAATCTGTATAAACATGGAAATACCTACACCGCTATCTGTATAAATATGGAAATATCTACACCGCTATCTCTATAAACATGGAAATATCTACACCGCTACCTGTATAAACATGGAAATATCTGCACCGCTGTCTGTATAAACAAGGAAATATCTACACCGCCATTTGTAGAAACATGGAAATATCTACACCGCAATCTGTATAAACATGGAAATACCTACACCGCTATCTGTATAAATATGGAAATATCTACACCGCTATCTCTATAAACATGGAAATACCTACACCGCTTTCTCTATAAACATGGAAATATCTACACTGCAATCTCTATATTCATGGAAATATCTACATCGCCATCTCTATAAACATGAAAATACCTACACCGCGATCTTCAGAAACATGGAGGTATCTACACTGCCATCTGTATAAACTTGGAAATATCTACACCACTATCGGTGTAAACATGGAAATAACTTCACTTCTATCTGTATAAACATGGAAATATCTACACCGCCATCTGTATAAAGATGGAAATATCTACACCGACATCTGTATAAATATGGAAATAACTACACCGCTATCTCTATAGACATGGAAATATCTACACCGCAATCTGTATAAACATGGAAATATCTCCACTCCCATTTGTATAAAGATGGAAATATCTACACCACGAGCTGTATAAACATGGAAATATCTACACCGCTATCTGTATAAACATGGAAGTAGGAACACCGCTATCTGTATAAACATGGAAATATCTACACCGCTATCTCTATAAACATGAAAATACTTACACCACCATCTCTATAAACAGGGAAATATTTACACCGCTATATCTATAAACATAGAAATAACTACACCGCCATCTCTATAAACATGGAAATATCTACACCGCCATCCGCATAAACATGGAAATATCTACACAGACATCTGTATAAACTTGGAAATATCTACACTGATATCTGTAGAAAGATGGAAATATCTACAAAGCGATCTGTATAAACATGGGAATTTCTACACCGCTACCTGTATAAACATGGAAATATCTACACCGCTATCTGTATCAACATGGAAATAACTACACTGCAATCTGTATAAACATGGAACTATCTACACAGCAATCTGTGCAAAGATGGAAATATCTACACCGCAGTCTCTATAAACATGGAAATATCTACAACGCTATCTGTATAAACATGGAAATAACTACACCGCTATCTGTATAAACATGGAAAGTTTTACACCGCTATCTGTATAAACATGGAAATATCTCCACCGCTACCTTTTAAACATGGAAATATCTACACCGGTATCTTTAAAAACATGGAAATACCTACACCGCTATCTCTTAAAACAATGAAATATCTACAACGCTATCTGTGTAAACATGGAAATATCTACACAGCTATCTGTGTAAACTTCGAAATATCTACACCGCAATCTGTGTAAGCATGGAAATATCTACAACGCTATCTGTGTAAACATGGAAATATTTACAACGCTATCTGTGTAAACAAGGAAATATCTACGCAGCTATCAGTAAAACGTGGAAATATCTACACCACTATCTGTATAACCCTGAAAATATCTACACCGCTATCTGTATCAACATGTAAATAACTACACCGCTATCTGTATAAACAAGGAAATATCTACAATGATATCTCTGTAAACATGGAAATATCGACACAGGTATCTGTGTAAACTTGGAAATATCTACACCGCTATCTGTGTAAAGTTTGCAATGTCTACACCGCAATCTGTGCAAAGATGGAAATAACTTTACCGCTATATCCGTAAACATGGAAATATCTACACTGCTATATGTATAAACATGGAAATATCTACACCGCCATCTGTATACACATGGAAATATCTACACAGCCATCTGTATAAACATGGAAATATCTACACCTCTATCTCTATAAACATGGAAATATCTACACCGCTATCTGTATAAACATGGAAATATCTACATCGCTATCTGTATAAACAGGGAAATATCTCCACCGCTATCTGTGTAAACATGGAAATATCTACACCGCCATCTGTATATACATGGAAATATCTACACCGCTATCTGTATATACATGGAAATATCTTCACCGTCATCTGTATAAATATGGAAATACCTACACCACTACGTGTATACATACGGAAATGTCTACAACGCTACCTCTATAAACATGGAAATAACTACACCACTTGCACTATAAACATGGAAATATCTACACTGCAATCTCTGTAAACATGGAAATATCTCCACCGCCATCTACGTAAACATGAAAATATCTACACTGCCATATTCAGAAACATGGCTATATCTACACCGCCATCTGTATAAACTTGGAAATATCTACACCACTATCTGTATAAAGATGGAAATATTTAAACCGCTATCTCTATAAACATGGAAATATCTACACCGCTATCTCTATAAACATGGAAATATCTACACCGCCATCTGTATTAACATGGAAACATCTACACAGTCATCTGTATAAACCTGGAAATATCTACACCGCTGTCTCTATAAACATGGAAATATCTACAGAGAACTCTGAATAAACATGGAAATATCGGCACAGCCATCTGTATAAACATGGAAATATCTACACCGCTATCTGTATAAACATGGAAATATCTACACCGCTATTTGTATTAACGTGGAAATATCTCCATTGCTATCTGTATAAACATGGACATATCTCCACCGCAATCTGTATAAACATGAAAATATCTACACCGCTATCTCTATTAACATGGAAATATCTACAATGTCATCTGTACTAACATGGAAATAACTACACAGTCATCTGTAGAAACATGGAAATATCTACACCGCTATCTCTATAAACATGGAAATAACTACACGGCTATCTCTATAAACATGGAAATATCTACACCGCTATCTCCATCAACATGGAAATATACACACCGCCATCTCTTTAAACATGGAGGTATCTACAACGCCATCTACATAAACAAGAAAATATCTACACTGCCATCTATATAAACATGGAAATATCTACACCGCCATCTCTAAAAACATGGAAATATCTACACTGCCATTTGTAGAAAGATGGAAATATCTACACCGCCATCTGTATAAACGTGGAAATATCTACACCGCTTTCTGTATAAACACGGAAATATCTACACCGGAATCTGTATAAACATGGAAATATCTACACCGCAATCTGTATAAATATGAAATATCTAAACCGCTATCTCTATAAAAGTGAAAATATCTACACTGCTATCTGTATAAAGATGGAAATATCCTCACTACTATCTCTATGAACATGGATATATCTACACCGCTATCTCTATAAACATGGAAATATCTACACCGCAATCTGTATAAACATGGAAATATCTCCACTCCCATTTGTATAAAGATGGAAATATCTACACCACGAGCTGTATAAACATGGAAATATCTACACCGCTATCTGTATAAACATGGAAGTAGGAACACCGCTATCTGTATAAACATGGAAATATCTACACCGCTATCTCTATAAACATGAAAATACTTACACCACCATCTCTATAAACAGGGAAATATTTACACCGCTATCTCTATAAACATAGAAATAACTACACCGCCATATCTATAAACATGGAAATATCTACACCGCCATCCGCATAAACATGGAAATATTTACACCGCAATCTGTATAAACATGGAAATACCTACACCGCTATCTGTATAAATATGGAAATATCTACACCGCTATCTCTATAAACATGGAAATATCTACACCGCTACCTGTATAAACATGGAAATATCTGCACCGCTGTCTGTATAAACAAGGAAATATCTACACCGCCATTTGTAGAAACATGGAAATATCTACACCGCAATCTGTATAAACATGGAAATACCTACACCGCTATCTGTATAAATATGGAAATATCTACACCGCTATCTCTATAAACATGGAAATACCTACACCGCTTTCTCTATAAACATGGAAATATCTACACTGCAATCTCTATATTCATGGAAATATCTACATCGCCATCTCTATAAACATGAAAATACCTACACCGCGATCTTCAGAAACATGGAGGTATCTACACTGCCATCTGTATAAACTTGGAAATATCTACACCACTATCGGTGTAAACATGGAAATAAATTCACTTCTATCTGTATAAACATGGAAATATCTACACCGCCATCTGTATAAAGATGGAAATATCTACACCGACATCTGTATAAATATGGAAATAACTACACCGCTATCTCTATAGACATGGAAATATCTACACCGCAATCTGTATAAACATGGAAATATCTCCACTCCCATTTGTATAAAGATGGAAATATCTACACCACGAGCTGTATAAACATGGAAATATCTACAGCGCTATCTGTATAAACATGGAAGTTGGAACACCGCTATCTGTATAAACATGGAAATATCTACACCGCTATCTCTATAAACATGAAAATACTTACACCACCATCTCTATAAACAGGGAAATATTTACACCGCTATATCTATAAACATAGAAATAACTACACCGCCATCTCTATAAACATGGAAATATCTACACCGCCATCCGCATAAACATGGAAATATCTACACAGACATCTGTATAAACTTGGAAATATCTACACTGATATCTGTAGAAAGATGGAAATATCTACAAAGCAATCTGTATAAACATGGGAATTTCTACACCGCTACCTGTATAAACATGGAAATATCTACACCGCTATCTGTATCAACATGGAAATAACTACACTGCAATCTGTATAAACATGGAAATATCTACACAGCAATCTGTGCAAAGATGGAAATATCTACACCGTAGTCTCTATAAACATGGAAATATCTACAACGCTATCTGTATAAACATGGAAATAACTACACCGCTATCTGTATAAACATGGAAATATCTCCACCGCTACCTTTTAAACATGGAAATATCTACACCGGTATCTTTAAAAACATGGAAATACGTACACTGCTATCTCTATAAACAATGAAATATCTACAACGCTATCTGTGTAAACATGGAAATATCTACACAGCTATCTGTGTAAACTTCGAAATATCTACACCGCAATCTGTGTAAGCATGGAAATATCTACAAAGCTATCTGTGTAAACATGGAAATATTTACAACGCTATCTGTGTAAACAAGGAAATATCTACACAGCTATCAGTAAAACGTGGAAATATCTACACCACTATCTGTATAACCCTGAAAATATCTACACCGCTATCTGTATCAACATGTAAATAACTACACCGCTATCTGTATAAACAAGGAAATATCTACAATGATATCTCTGTAAACATGGAAATATCGACACAGGTATCTGTGTAAACTTGGAAATATCTACACCGCTATCTGTGTAAAGTTTGCAATGTCTACACCGCAATCTGTGCAAAGATGGAAAAAACTTTACCGCTATATCCGTAAACATGGAAATATCTACACTGCTATATGTATAAACATGGATATATCTACACCGCCATCTGTATACACATGGAAATATCTACACAGCCATCTGTATAAACATGGAAATATCTACACCTCTATCTCTATAAACATGGAAATATCTACACCGCTATCTGTATAAACATGGAAATATCTACATCGCTATCTGTATAAACAGGGAAATATCTCCACCGCTATCTGTGTAAACATGGAAATGTCTACACCGCTATCTGTATATACATGGAAATATCTACACCGCTATCTGTATATACATGGAAATATCTACACCGTCATCTGTATACACATGGAAATATCTACACCGCGGTCTGTATAAACATGGAAATATCAACACCGCTATCTGTATAAACATGGAAATATCTACACCGCTATCTCTATAAACATGGAAATATCTACAAAGCCATCTGTATAAACATGGAAATACCTACACTGTCATGTGTAGGAACATGGAAATATCTACACTGCCATCTGTATAAACATGGAAATATCTACACAGCCCTCTGTACAAATATGGAAATATCTGCATAGGCATCTGCATAAACATGGAAATATCTGCACCGCTATCTGTATAAACCTGGAAATATCTACACCACGGTCTGTATAAACATGGAAATATCTACACCGCTTTCTGTATAAACATGGAAATATCTACACCGCTATCTCTATAAACATGGAAATATCTACAAAGCCATCTGTATAAACCTGGAAATATCTACACAGTCATGTGTAGGAACATGGAAATATCTACACTGCCATCTGTATAAACATGGAAATATCTACACAGCCCTCTGTATAAATACGGAAATATCTGCATAGACATCTGTATAAACATGGAAATATCTGCACCGCTATCTGTATAAACTTGGAAATACCTACACCGCTGTCTCTATAAACATGGAAATATGTACACCGCTATGTGTATAAACATGCAAATATCTCCAATGCTGTCAGTATAAACATGGAAATATCTACACAACGATCTGTACAAACATGGAAATATCTACACCGCTATCTGTATAAACATGGAAATATCTACACAACTATCTCTATAAACATGGAAATACCTACACCACCATCTGTATAAACATGGAAATACCTACAAAGTCATCTGTATAAACATGGAAATATCTACACAGCCATCTGTATAAACATGGAAATATCTACAAAGTCATCTGTATATACATGGAAATATCTACACTGCTATCTGTATAAACATGGAAATAACTACACCGCTGTTTGAATAAACAACGAAATATCTACACCGCCATCTGTTTAAACATGGAATTATATACACAGACATGTGTTTATACATGGAAATATCTACACCGCTATCTGTATAAACATGCTAATAACTACACCGCTATCTGTATAAATGTGGAAATATTTGCACCGCTATCCCTATAAACATGGAAATATCTACACCGCTATCTGTATAAACATGCTAATATCTACACTGACATCTGTGTGAATAAGGAAATTTCTACAATGCCATCTGTATAAAGATATAAATATCTACACCGCGAGCTGTATAATCATGGAAATATCTACATCGGTATCTGTATAAACGTGGAAATACCAAAACCGGTATCGGCATAAACATGGAAATATCTACAACGCCATCTATATAAACATGGAAATATCTACACCGCTATGTCTATAAACATGGAAATACCTACACCGCTATCTCTATAAAGATGCAAATATCTACACCGCTATCTGTATAAACTTGGAAATATCTACACCGCTATCTATATAAATATGGAAATACCTAAACCGCGATCTGTATAAACATGGAAATATATACACCGCGATCTGTATAAACATGGAACTGTCTTCACCGCCATCTGTATAAACATGGAAATATCTACACCGCTATCTGTATAAACATGGTAATATCTACACCACCATCTATATAAACATGGAAATATCTACACCGCCATCTGTATAAACTTGGAAATATCTACAATGCCATCTGTAGAAAGATGGAAATATCTACACCGCAATCTGTGTAAACATGGAAATATCTACACCGATATCTGTAAAAACATGGAAATATCTACACCGCTATCTGTATAAACATGGAAATATCTACACCGTGATCTGTATAAACATGGAAATATCTACAGTGCCATCTTTATAAACATTGAAATATCTACACTGCCATCTGTAAAACATGGAAATATCTACACAGTCATCTGAATAAACATGGTAAAATCTACACCACCATCTGTATAAACATGGAAATACCTACAATACCATCTGTATACACATGGAAATACCTACACAGACATCTGTATAAATATGGAAATACCTACACCGCCATCTGTATACACATGGAAATATCTACACAGTCATCTGTATAAACATGGAAATATCTACACCGCTATCTCTATAAACATGGAAATGTCTACACCGCTATCTGTATAAACATGGAAATATCTACATCGCTATCTGTATAAACAGGGAAATATCTCCACCGCTATCTCTGTAAATATGGAAATATCTACACCGCTATCTGTATACACATGGAAATATCTACACCACTATCTGTATATACATGGAAATATCTACACCGTCATCTGTATAGACATGGAAATAACTACACCGCTACCTGTATAAATATGGAAATGTCTACACCGCTATCATTATAAACATGGAAATACCTACACCACTTGCACTATAAACATGGAAATATCTACACCGCAATCTCTGAAAACATGAAAATATCTCCACCGCCATCTATGTAAGCATCAAAATATCTACACTGCCATATTCAGAAACATGGCTGTATCTACACCACCATCTGTATAAACATGGAAATATCTACACCACTATCTGTATAAAGATGGAAATATTTAAACTACAATCTCTATAAACATAGAAATATCTACACCGCTATGTCTGTAAACATGGAAATATCTACACCGCCATCTGTATTAACGTGGAAATATCTACACAGTCATCTGTATAAACCTGGAAATATCTACACTGTCATCTATATAAACATGGAAATATCTACAGATAACTGTGAATGAATATGGAAATATCCGCACAGCCATCTGTATAAACATGGAAATATCTACACCACTATCTGTATAAACATGAAAATATCTACACCGCTATCTCTATAAACATGGAAATATGTACACTGCCATCTGTACTAACATGGAAATATCTACACAGTCATCTGTAGAAACATGGAAATATCTACACCGCTATCTCTATAAATATGGAAATAACTACACCGCTATCTCTATAAACATGGAAATATCTACACCGCTATCTCCATCAACATGGAAATATACACACCGCCATCTCTTTAAACATGGAGGTATCTCCAACGCCATCTACATAAACAAGAAAATATCTACACTGCCATCTATATATACATGGAAATATCTACACCGCCATCTCTAAAAACATGGAAATATCTACACTGCCATTTGTAGAAAGATGGAAATATCTACACCGCCATCTGTATAAACGTGGAAATATCTACACCGCTCTCTGTATAAACATGTAAATATCTACACCGCAATCTGTATGAACATGGAAATATCTACACCGCTATCTGTATAAATATGAAATATCTAAACCGCTATCTCTATAAAAGTGGAAATATCTACACTGCTATCTGTATAAACATGGAAATATCCTCACTGCTATCACTATGAACATGGATATATCTACACTATCAGTATAAACATGGAAATATCTACACCGCGATCTGTATAAACATGGAAATATCTACACCACGATCTGTATAAACATGGAAATATCTAGACCGCTATCTGTATAAACATGGAAATATCTACACAGCTATCTCTATAAACATAGAAATATCTACACCGCCATGTTTATAAACATGGAAATACCTACAAAAGTCATCTGTATAAACATGGAAATATCTACACAGCCATCTGTATAAACATGGAAATATCTACACAGCCATCTGTATATACATGGAAATATCTACACCGCTATCTGTATAAACATGGAAATATCTACACCGCTATTTGTATAAACAAGGAAATATCTACACCGCCATCTGTTTAAACATGGAAATATATACACAGACATCTGTTTATACATGGAAATATCTAAACCGCTATCTGTATAAACATGCTAATAACTACACCGCTATCTGTATAAATGTGGAAATATTTGCACCGCTATCCCTATAAACATGGTAATATCAAAACTGCGATCTGTATAAACATGGAAATATTTTCAACATTATCTGTATAAACATGGAAATATCTACACCACGATCTGTATAAACATGGAAATATCTACACCGTGATCTCTATAAACATGGATATATCTACAACGTCATCTCTATAAACATGGAAATATCTACACCGCTACCTGTATAAACATGCTAATATCTACACCACCGTCTATATAAACAAGGAAATATCTACACCGCCATCTGTATAAACATGGAAATATCTACAATGCCATCTATAGAAAGATGGGAATATCTACACCGCAATCTGTGTAAACATGGAAATATCTGCACCAATATCTGTAAAAACATGGAAATATCTACACCGCTATCTGTAAAAACATGGAAATATCTACACCGCGATCTGTATAAACATGGAAATATCTACAGTGCCACCTCCATAAACATTGAAATATCTACAATGCCATCTGTAAAAACACGGAAATATCTCCACAGTCATCTGAATAAATATGGAAATATCTACACCACCATCTGTATAAACATGGAAATAACTAAAATATCATCTGTATAGACATGGAAATATGTACACAGTCATCTGTATAAACATGGAAATATCTACACCGCCATCTGTATAAACATGAAAATATCTACACTGCCATCTGTAGAAAGATGGAAACATCTACACCGCTATCTCTCTGCATAGGCATCTGTATAAACATGGAAATATCTGCACCGCTATCTGTATAAACATGGAAATACCTACACCGCTGTCCCTATAAACATGGAAATATGTACACCGATCTGTGTATAATCATGGAAATATCTCCACTGCTGTCAGTATAAACATGGAAATATCTCCACCGTTATCTGTATTAACATGGAAATATCTACAGCGCCACCTCTATAAACATTGAAATATCTACACTGCCATCTGTAAAAACACGGAAATATCTCCACAGTCATCTGAATAAATATGGAAATATCTACACCACCATCTGTATAAACATGGAAATAACTAAAATATCATCTGTATACACATGGAAATATCTACACAGACATCTGTATAAACATGGAAATATCTACACCGCCATCTGTATAAACATGAAAATATCTACACTGCCATCTGTAGAAAGATGGAAACATCTACACCGCTATCTCTCTGCATAGGCATCTGTATAATAATGGAAATATCTGCACCGCTATCTGTATAAACATGGAAATACCTACACCGCTGTCCCTATAAACATGGAAATATGTACACCGATCTGTGTATAATCATGGAAATATCTCCACTGCTGTCAGTATAAACATGGAAATATCTCCACCGTTATCTGTATTAACATGGAAATATCTACAGCGCCATCTCTATAAACATTGAAATATCTACACTGCCATCTGTAAAAACATGGAAATATCTACACAGTCATTTAATAAACATGGAAATATCTACACCACCATCTGTATAAACATGGAAATACCTACAATACCATCTGTATACACATGGAAATATATACACAGACATCTGTATAAATATGGAAATATCTACACCGCCATCTGTATAAACATGGAAATATCTACACTGCCATCTGTTGAAAGATGGAAATATCTACACCGCTATCTCTATAAATATGGAAATATCTACACCGCCATCTCTATAAACATGAAAATATCTACACTGCCATTTCCATAAAGATGGAACTATCTACTCCGCCATGTGTATAAACACGGAAATATCTACACCACCATCAGTGAAAACATGGAAATATCTACACCGCTATCTGTATAAACATGGAAATAACTACACCGCCATCTGCATGTCCATGGAAATATCTACGCCGCCATCTGTATCAACATGGAAATATCTACACGGCCATCTGTGTATAGATGGAAATATCAACACCGCCATCTGTACAAACATGGAAATATCTACACCGCTATCTCTATAAACATGGAAATAACTGCACTGCCATCTGTAAAAACATGGAAATAACTATACAGTCATCTGTATAAACATGGAAATATCTACAATGCCATCTGTATACACATGGAAATATCTACACAGCCATCTGTATAAACATGTAAATATCTACACTGCTATCTCTATAAACATGGAAATATCTACACCGCCATCTCTATAAACATGAAAATATCTACACTGCCATCTCCATAAACATGGAACTAACTACTCCGCCATCTGTGTAAACATGGAAACATCTACACTGCCATCAGTGTGAATAAGGAAATATCTACAATGCCATCTGTATAAAGATATAAATATCTGCACCACAAGCAGTATAAACATGGAAATATCTACATCGCTATCTGTATAAACGTGGAAATACCAACACCGCTATCGGCATAAACAAGGAAATATCTACAACGCCATCTATATAAACATTGAAATATCTACACCGCTATGTCTATACACATGGAAATACCTTCACCGCTATGTCTATAAACATGGAAATATCTACACCGCGATCTGTATAAACATGGAAATAGCTTCACCACGATCTGTATAAACATAGAAATATCTACACCGCTATCTGTATAACCATGGTAATATCTACACCACCATCTATATAAACATGGAAAATCTACACCGCCATCTGTATAAACATGGAAATATCTACAATGCCATCTGTAGAAAGATGGAAATATCTGCACCGCAATCTGTGTAAACATGGAAATATCTACACCTCTATCTGTAAAAACATGGAAATATCAACAGCGCTATCTGTATAAACATGGAAATATCTACAAAACGATCTGTATAAACATGGAAATATCTACACCGCGATCTGTATAAACATGGAAATATCTACACCGCTATCTGTATAAACATGGAAATAACTACACCGCTATTTGTATAAACAAGGAAATACCTACACCGTGATCTGTATAAACAAGGAAATATTTACACCGCTACCTGTATAAACATGGAAATTTCTACACCGTTATCTGTATAAATATGCAAAGATCTACACCGCTATCTCTATAAACATGGAAATATCTACACCGCCATCTGTATAAACATGGAAATAACTACACAGTCATCTGTGTAAACATGGAAATATCTACACCACCATCTGTATAAACATGAAAATATCTACAATGCCATCTGTATACACATGGAAATACCTACACGGCAATCTGTGTAAACATGGAAACATCTACACCAATATCTGTAAAAACATGGAAATATCTACACCGCTATCTGTATAAACATGGAAATATCTACAGCGCCATCTCTATAAGCATTGAAATATCTACACCGCCATCTGTATAAACATGGAAATATCTACACCGTGATCTGCATAAACATGGAAATATCTACACCGCTATCTGTATAAACATGGAAATATCTACACAGCTATCTCTATAAACATAGAAATATCTACACCGCCATCTGTATAAACACGGAAATATCTACACAGCCATGTGTATATACATGGAAATATCTACACCGCTATCTATATAAACATGGAAATAACTACATCGCTATCTGTATAAAGATGGAAATATATACACCGCCATCTACATATCCATGGAAATTTCTGCACCGCCGTCTGTACAAACATGGAAATATCTGCACTGCAATCTGTATAAATATGGAAATACCTACACCGCTACCTCTATAGACATGTAAATATCTACAACGCTATCTGTATAAACATGGAAATATCTACACCGCTATCTCTATAATCATGGACATATCTACACCGCAATCTGTATAAACAGGGAAATACCTATCACGCTATGTGTGTAAACATGGAAATATCTACACCGCAGTCTGTATAAACATGTTAATATCTATACCACTATCTGTATAAACATGTAAATATCTACGCCACAATCTGCATAAACATGGAAATATCTACAATGCTATCTCTGTAAACATGGAAATATCTACACAGCTACCTGTGTAAACTTGCAAATATCTACACCGCTATCTGTGTAAATTTGGCAATACTTACACCGCAATCTGTGCAAAGATGGAAATATCTACAACGCTATCTGTGTAAACATGGAAATATCTACACCGCTATCTGTATAAACATGGAAATATCTACACTGCCATCTGTATAAACATGGAAATATCTACAGCGCCATCTGTATAAACATGGAAATATCTACACCGCTATCTCTATAAACATGGAAATATCTACACCGCTATCTGTATAAATATGGAAATATCCACATCGCTATCTGTATAAACAGGGAAATATCTCCACCGCTATCTGTATAAACATGGAAATATCTACACCGCTATCTGTATAAACATGGAAATATATACAATGATATCTGTGTAAACATGGAAATATCTACACAGCTATCTGTGTAAACTTGGAAATATCTAGCCAGCTATCTGTGTAAAAATGGAAATATCTACACAGCAATCTGTGCAAAGATGGAAATATCTGCACCGCTATATCCGTAAACATGGAAATATCAACACCGGTATCTGTACAAACATGGAAATATCTACACCGCTATCTCTATAAACAGGGAAATAACTGCACTGCCATCTGTAAAAACATGGAAATACCTATACAGTTATCTGTATAAACATCGAAATATCTACAATGCCATCTGTATACACATGGAAATATATACACAGCCATCTGTATAAGCATGTATATATCTACACTGCTACCTCTATAAACATGGAAATATCTACACCGCCATCTCTATAAACATGAAAATATCTACACTGCCATCTCCATAAACATGGAACTAACTACTCCGTCATCTGTATAAACATGGAAACATCTACACCGCCATCAGTGTGAATAAGGAAATATCTACAATTCCATCTTTATAAAGATATAAATATATGCAACGCGAGCTGTATAAACATGGAAATATCTACATCGCTATCTGCATAAACGTGGAAATACCAACACCGTTATCGGTATAAACATGGAAATATCTACAACGCGATCTAGATAAACATGGAAATATCTACGCCGCTATGTCAATAAACATGGAAATACCTACACCGCTATCTCTATAAACATGGAAATATATCCACCGCTATCTGTATAAACATGGAAATATCTACACCGCTATCTGTATAAACATGGAAATATCTACAATGCCAACTGTAGAAAGATGGAAATATCTACACTGCAATCTGTGTAAACATGGAAATATCTACACCGATATCTGTAAAAACATGGAAATATCAACACCGCTATCTGTATAAACATGGAAATATCTACACCGCGATCTGTATAAACATGGAAATATCTATACCGCGATCTGTATAAACATGGAAATATCTACACTGCTCTCTGTATAAACATGGAAATATCTACACCGCTATCTGTATAAACATGGAAATATCTACACAGCTATCTCTATCAACATGGAAATATCTACACCGCCATCTGTATAAACATGGAAATACCTACAAATTCATCTGTATAAACATGGAAATATCTACAAAGCCATCTGTATAAATATGGAAATATCTACACAGCCATCTGTATATACATGGAAATAACTACACCGCTATCTGTATAAACATGGAAATAACTACACCGCTATTTGTATAAACAAGGAAATATCTCCACAGTGATCTGTATAAACATGGAATTATTTACACCGCTATCTGTATAAACATGGAAATTTCTACACCGTTATCTGTATAAATATGGAAATATCTACACCGCAATCTCTATAAATATGGAAATATCTACACCGCCATCTGTATAAACATGGAAATACTTATACAGTCATCTGTGTAAACATGGAAACATCTACACCACCATCTGTATAAACATGGAAATATCTGCAATGCCATCTGTATACACATGGAAATACCAACAGGGCAATCTGTGTATAGATGGAAACATCAACACCGCCATCTGTACAAACTTGGAAATATCTACACTGCTATCTCTATAAACGTGGAAATATCTACACTGCGTTCTGTATAAACATAGAAATATCTACACCGGTATCTGTATAAACATGGAAATATCTACACCACGATCTGTATAAACATGGAAACATATACACCGCTATCTGTATAATCATGGAAATATATGCACCGCTTTCTCTATAGACATGGAAATAGCTACAAAGCCATCTGTATAAACATGGAAATACCTACACAGACATGTGTAGGAACATGGAAATAACTACACTGCCATCTGTATAAACAAAGAAATATCTACACAGCCCTCTGCATAAATATGGAGATATCTGCATAGGCATCTGTATAAACATGGAAATATCTGCACCGCTATCTGTATAAACATGGAAATACCTACACCGCTGTCTCTATAAACATGGAAATATGTACACAGCTATGTGTATAAACATGGAAATATCTCCACTGCTGTCTGTATAAACATGGAAATATCTACAGCGCCATCTCTATAAACATTGCAATATCTACACTGCCATCTGTAAAAACATTGAAATATCTACACAGTCATCTGAATAAACATGGAAATATCTACAGCACCATCTGTATAAACATGGAAATAACTACAATACCATCTGTATACACATGGAAATATCTACACAGACATCTGTATAAATATGGAAATATCTACACTGCCATCTGTATACACATGGAAATATCTACACAGCCATCTGTATAAACATGTAAATATCTACAATGCCATCTCCATAAACATGGAACTAACTACTCCGCCATCTGTGTAAACATGGAAATATCTACACCGCCATCAGTGTGAATAAGGAAATATCTACAATGCCATCTGTATAAAGATATAAATATCTGCACCGCGAACTGTACAAACATGGAAATATCTACGTCGCTCTCTGCATAAACGTGGAAATACCAACACCGCTATCGGTATAAACATGGAAATATCTACAACGCCATCTATATAAACATGGAAATATCTACACCGCTATGTCTATAAACACGGAAATACCTACACCGCTATCTTTATAAACATGGAATTGTCTACAGCGCTATCTGTATAAACATGGAAATATCTACACCGCTATCTGTATAAACATGGAAATATCTACACCGCGATCTGTATAAACTTGGAAATATCTACACCGCGATCTGTATAAACATGGAAATATCTTCACCGAGATCTGTATGAACGTGGAAATATCTACACCGCTATCTGTATAAACATGGTAATATCTACACCACCATCTATATAAACATGGAAATATCTACACCGCCCTCTGTATAAACATGGAAATATCTACACCGCCCTCTGTATAAACATGGAAATATCTACACCGCTATCTGTATAAACATGTTAATATCTACACAGCTATCTCTATAAACATGGAAATATCTGCACCGCCATCTGTATAAACATGGAAATACCTACAAAGTCATCTGTATAAACATGGAAATATCTACAAAGCCATCTGTATAAACATGGAAATATCTACACAGCCATCTGTATATACATGGAAATAACTACACCGCTATCTGCATAAACATGGAAATAACTACACCGCTATTTGTATAAACAAGGAAATATCTACACAGTGATCTGTATAAATATGGAATTATTCACACCGCTATCTGTATAAACATGGAAATTTCTACTCCGTTATCTGTATAAATATGGAAATACCTACACCGCTATCTCTATAAATATGGAAATATCTACACCGCCATCTGTATAATCATGGAAATACTTATACAGTCATCTGTGTAAACATGGAAATATCTACACCACCATCTGTATAAACATGGAAATATCTGCATTGCCATCTGTATACACATGGAAATACCAACACGGCAATCTGTGTATAGATGGAAACATCAACACCGCCATCTGTACAAACATGGAAATATCTACACTGCTATCTCTATAAACGTGGAAATACCTACACTGCGGTCTGTATAAACATGGAAATATCTACACCGGTATCTGTATAAACATGGAAATATCTGCACCACGATCTGTATAAACATGGAAATATATACACCGCTATGTGTATAATCATGGAAATATCTGCACCGCTATCTCTATAGACATGGAAATAGCTACAAAGCCATCTGTATAAACATGGAAATACCTACACAGACATGTGTAGGAACATGGAAATAACTACACTGCCATCTGTATAAACAAAGAAATACCTACACAACCCTCTGCATAAATATGGAGATATCTACATAGGCATCTGTATAAACATGGAAATATCTGCACCGCTATATGTATAAACATGGAAATACCTACACCGCTGTCTCTATAAACATGGAAATATGTACACCGCTATGTGTATAAACATGGAAATATCTCCACTGCTGTCTGTGTAAACATGGAAATATCTCCACCGTTATCGGTATAAACATGGAAATATCTACAGCGCCATCTCTATAAACATTGAAATATCTACACTGCCATCTGTAAAAACATGGAAATATCTACACAGTCATCTGAATAAACATGGAAATATCTACACCACCATCTGTATAAACATGGAAATAACTACAATACCATCTGTATACACATGGAAATATCTACACAGACATCTGTATAAATATGGAAATATCTACACTGCCATCTGTATACACATGGAAATATCTACACAGCCATCTGTATAAACATGTAAACATCTACAATGCCATCTGCATAAACATGGAACTAACTACTCCGCCATCTGTGTAAACATGGAAATATCTACACCGCCATCAGTGTGAATAAGGAAATATCTACAATGCCATCTGTATAAAGATATAAATATCTGCACCGCGAGCTGTACAAACATGGAAATGCCTACGTCGCACTCTGCATAAACGTGGAAATACCAACACCGCTATCGGTATAAACATGGAAATATCTACAACGCCATCTATATAAACATGGAAATATGTACACCGCTATGTCTATAAACATGGAAATACCTACACCGCTATCTCTATAAACATGGAAATGTCTACACCGCTATCTGTATAAACATGGAAATAATTACACCGCTATCTGTATAAACATGGAAATATCTACACCGCGATCTGTATAAACATGGAAATATCTACACCGCGATCTGTATAAACATGGAAATATCTTCACCGAGATCTGTATAAACATGGAAATATCTACACCGCTATCTGTATAAACATGGTAATATCTACACCACCATCTATATAAACATGGAAATATCTACACCGCCCTCTGTATAAACATGGAAATATCTGCAATGCCAACTGTAGAAAGATGGAAATATCTACACCGCAATCTGAGTAAACATGGAAATATCTACACCGATATCTGTAAAAACATGGAAATATCAACACCGCTATCTGTATAAACATGGAAATATCTACACCGCGATCTGTATAAACATGGAAATATCTACACCGCGATCTGTATAAACAGGGAAATATCTACACCGCGACTGTATAAACGTGGAAATATCTACACCGCTATCTGTATAAACATGGAAATATCTACACCGCCAACTGTATAAACATGGAAATACCTACAAAGTCATCTGTATAAACATGGAAATATCTACATAGCCATCTGTATAAACATGGAAATATCTACACTGCTATCTGTATAAACATGGAAATAACTACACCGCTATTTGTATAAACAAGGAAATATCTACACCGTGATCCGTATAAACATGGAAATATCTACACAGCCATCTCTATAAACACGGAAATATCTACACCCATATCTGTATAAATATGGAAATATCCACACCGCTATCTGTATAAACATGGAAAAATCAACACCGCTATCTCTATGAACATGGAAATATCTACACCACCATCTCTATAAACATGGAAATATCAACACCACGATCAGTATAAACATGGAAATATCTACACCGCTATCTGTATAAACATGGAAATATCTCCACTGCTATCTCTGTAAACATCGAAATATCTACACCGGCATCAGTATAAACATGGAAATACTTACAAAGTTATCTGTATAAACATGGAAATATCTACACCGCCATCTGTATAAACATGGAAATATCTACACAGCCGTGTGTATATACATGGAAATATCTACACCGCTATCTATATAAACATGGAAATAACTACACCGCTATCTGTATAAAGACGGAAACAACTACACCGCCATGTACATATCCATGGAAGTATCTGCGCCGCCATCTGTATAAACATGGAAATATCTACACGGTCATCTCTGTATAGATGGAAATATCAACACCCCCATCTGTACAAACATGGAAATATCTGCACCTCAATCTGTATAAACATGGAAATATCTACACCGCGGTCTGTATAAACATGGAAATATCTAAATGGCTATCTGTATAAACATGGAAATATCTACACCACTATCTCTATAAACATGGAAATATCTACACCGTGATCTGTATTAACATGGAAATATTTACACCGCTATCTGTATAGACATGGAAATATCTACACCATTATCAGTAAAAACATGGAAATACCTACAACGCCATCTGTAGAAACATGGAAATATCTACACCACCATCTGTATAAACATGGAAATATCTACAATGCCATCTGTATACACAAGGAAATACCTACACGGCAATCTGTGTATAGATGGAATCAACACCGCCATCTGTACACACATGGAAATATCTACTCCGCTATCTGTATAAACATGGAAATATCTACACTGCGGTCTGTATAAACATGGAAATATCTACACCGGTATCTGTACAAACATGGAAATATCTACACCACGATCTGTATAAAACATGGAAATAGTTACACCGCTATCTGTATAAACATGAAAATATCTACACCGCTATCTCTATAAACAAGGAAATAACTGCAAAGCCATCTGTATAAACATGGAAATAACTACACAGTTATGTGTAGGAACATGGAAATATCTGCACTGCCATCTGTATAAACGTATAAATATCTACACAGCCCTCTGTATAAATATGGAAATATCTGCATAGGCATCTGTATAAACATGGTAATATCCGCACCGCTATCTGTATAAACATGGAAATACCTACACCGCTCTCTCTATAAACATGGAAATATGTACACCGCTATGTGTATAAACATGGTAATATCTCCACTGCTGTCTGTATAAACATGGAAATATCTCCACCTTTATCTGTATAAACATGGAAATATCTACAGCGCCATCTCTATAAACATTGAAATATCTACACTGCCATCTGTAAATACATGGAAATATCTTCACAGTCATCCGAATAAACATGGAAATATCTACACCACCATCTGTATAAACATTGAAATACCAACAATACCATCTGTATACACATGGAAATATCTACACCGACATCTGTATAAATATAGAAATATCTACACCGCCATCTGTATAAACATGGAAATATCTACACCGCGATCAGTATAAACATGGAAATATCTACACCGCGATCAGTATAAACATGGAAATATCTACACCGCTATCTGTATAAACATGGAAATATCTCCACTGCTATCTGTATAAACATCGAAATATCTACACCGCCATCTGTATAAACATGGAAATACTTACAAAGTTATCTGTATAAACATGGAAATATGTACACCGCCATCTGTACAAACATGGAAATACTTACAAAGTTATCTGTATAAACATGGAAATATCTACACCGCCTTCTGTATAAACATGGAAATATCTATACAGCCATGTGTATATAGATGGAAATATCCTCACCGCTATCTATATACACATGGAAATAACTACACCGCTCTCTGTATAAACATGGAAATATCTACACCGCCATCTACAAATCCACAGAAATATCAGTGCCGCCATCTGTATAAACATGGAAATATCTACACGGTCATCTGTGTATAGATGGAAATATCAACACCGCCATCTGTACAAAAATGGAAATATCTGCACCGCTATCTGTATAAACATGGAAATATCTACACCGCGGTCTGTATAAACATGGAAATATCTACACCGCTATCTCTATAAACATGGAAATATCTACACCGCTATCTCTATAAACATGGAAATATCTACACCATGATCTGTATAAACATGGAAATATTTACATCGCTATCTGTTTAAACATGGAAATATCTACACAGTTATCTGTATAAATATGGAAATATTTCAGCGCTATCTCTATAAGCATGGAAATGTCTACACCGCCATCTGTATAAACATGGGAATATCTACACTGCTATCTCTATAAACATGGAAATATCTACAATGCCATCTATAAAAACATGGAAACACCTATACAGTCATCTGTATAAACATGGAAATATCTACACAACCATCTGTATAAACATGGAAATATCTACAATGCCATCTGCATACACATGGAAATACCTACACGGCAATCTGTGTATAGATGGAAACATCAACACCGCCATCTGTACAAACATGGAAATATCTACACCGCTATCTGTATAAACATGGAAATACCTACACTGCGGTCTGTATAAACATGTAAATATCTACGCCGGTATCTGTATAAACATGGAAATATCTACACCACGATCTGTATAAACATGGAAATATCTACACCGCTCTCTGTATAAACATGGAAATATCTACACCGCTATCTCTATAAACATGGAAATATCTACAAAGCCATCTGTATAAACATGGAAATACCTACACAGTCATGTGTAGGAACATGGAAAAATCTGCACCGCTATCTGTATAAACATGGAAATACCTACACCGCTGTCTCTATAAACATGGAAATATGTACACCGCTATGTGTATGAACATGGAAATATCTCCACTGCTCTCTGCATAAACATGGAAATATCTCCACCGTTATCAGTATAAATATGGAAATATCTACAGCGCCATCTCTATAAACATTGAAATATCTACACTGCCATCTGGAAAAACATGGAAATATCTGCACAGTCATCTGAATAAACATGGAAATATCTACACCACCATCTCTTTAATCATGGAAATACCTACAATACCACCTGTATACACATGGAAATATCTACACAGACATCTATATAAATATGGAAATATCTACACCGCCATCTGTATAAACATGGAAATATCTACACTGCCATCTGTAGAAAGATGGAAATATTTACACCGCTATGTCTATAAATATGGAAATATCTACACCGCCATCTCTATAAACATGAAAATATTTACACTGCCATCTCCATAAAGTTGGAAGTATCTACTCCGCCATGTGTATAAACACGGAAATATCTACACCACCATCTGTGTAAACATGGAAAAATCTACACCGCTATATGTATAAACATGGAAATATCTTCACCACCATCTGCATATCCATGGAAATATCTACGCCGCCATCTGTATAAACATGGAAATAACTACACGGCCATCTGTGTATAGATGGAAATATCAACACCGCCATATGTAGAAACATGGAGATATAGACACCGCTATCTCTATAAACATGGAAATATCTACACCGCTATCTCTATAAACATGGAAATATCTACAAAGCCATCTGTATAAACATGGAAATACCTACACAGTCATGTGTAGGAACATGGAAAAATCTGCACCGCTATCTGTATAAACATGGAAATACCTACACCGCTGTCTCTATAAACATGGAAATATGTACACCGCTATGTGTATGAACATGGAAATATCTCCACTGCTCTCTGCATAAACATGGAAATATCTCCACCGTTATCAGTATAAATATGGAAATATCTACAGCGCCATCTCTATAAACATTGAAATATCTACACTGCCATCTGGAAAAACATGGAAATATCTGCACAGTCATCTGAATAAACATGGAAATATCTACACCACCATCTCTTTAATCATGGAAATACCTACAATACCACCTGTATACACATGGAAATATCTACACAGACATCTATATAAATATGGAAATATCTACACCGCCATCTGTATAAACATGGAAATATCTACACTGCCATCTGTAGAAAGATGGAAATATTTACACCGCTATGTCTATAAATATGGAAATATCTACACCGCCATCTCTATAAACATGAAAATATTTACACTGCCATCTCCATAAAGTTGGAAGTATCTACTCCGCCATGTGTATAAACACGGAAATATCTACACCACCATCTGTGTAAACATGGAAAAATCTACACCGCTATATGTATAAACATGGAAATATCTTCACCACCATCTGCATATCCATGGAAATATCTACGCCGCCATCTGTATAAACATGGAAATATCTACACGGCCATCTGTGTATAGATGGAAATATCAACACCGCCATATGTAGAAACATGGAGATATAGACACCGCTATCTCTATAAACATGGAAATATCTACACCGCCATCTCTATAAACATGAAAATACCTGCACTGCCATCTATAAAAACATGGAAATACCTACACAGTCACGTGTATAAACATGGAAATATCTACAATGCCATCTGTATACACTTGGAAATATCTACACAGCCATCTGTATAAACATGTAAATATCTACACTGCTATCTCTATAAACATGGAAATATCCACACCGCCATCTCTATAAACATGAAAATATCTACACTGCCATTTCCATAAACATGGAACTATCTACTCCGCCATCTGTATAAACATGGAAACATCTACACCGCCATCTGTGTGAATAAGGAAATATCTACAATGCGATCTGTATAAAGATATAAATATCTGCACCGCGAGATGTATAGACATGCAAATATCAACATCACTATCGGTATAAACGTATAAATATCAACAGCGCTATCGGTATAAACATGGAAATATCTACAACGCCATCTATATAAACATGGAAATACCTACACCGCTATCTCTACAAACATGGAAACATCCACACCGCCATCTGCATATCCATGGACATATCAACAACGCCATCTGTATAAAAATGGAAATATCTACACGGCAATCTGTGTACAGATGGAAATATCAACACCACCATCTGTACAAACATGGAAATATCTACACCGCTATCTGTATAAACATAGAAATATCTACACTGCAGTCTGTATAAACATGGAAATATCTACACCGGTATCTGTATAAACATGGAAATATCTACACCACGATCTGTATAAACATGGAAATATTTACACCGCTATCTGTATAAATCTGGAAAAATCTACACTGCTATCTCTATAAATATGGAAATATCTACACCGCCATCTGTATAAACATGGAAATAACTACACAGTCATGTGTAGGAACATGGAAATATCTACACCACCGTTTGTATAAAGAAGGAAATATCTACAACGTTATCTATATAAACATGGAAATATCTACACATTGATCTGTATAAACATGGAAATATGTACAGCACTCTCTGAATAAAGATGGAAATATCTACACCGCAATCTGTATAAACATGGAAATATCAACACCACGATCAGTATAAACATGGAAATATCTACACCACTATCTGTATAAATATGGAAATATTTACACCGCTATCTCTATAAACTTGGAAATATCTACACCGCTATCTCTATAAACATGGAAATATCTACACCGACATCTGTATTAACATGGAAATATCTACACAGTCATCTGTATAAACCTGGAAATATCTACATTGTCATCTATATAAACATGGAAATATCTACAGAGAACTCTGTATATTCATGGAAATATCTGCACAGCCATCTGTATAAATATGGAAATATCTACACCGCTATCTGTATAAACATGGAAATATCTACACCGCTATGTGTATTAACGTGGAAATATCTCCATTGCTATCTGTATAAACATGGACATATCTCCACCGCAATCTGTATAAACATGAAAATATCTACACCGCTATCTCTATAAACATGGAAATATCTACAATGCCATCTGTACAAACATGGAAATATCTACACAGGTATCTGTAGAAACATGCAAATATCTACCCCGCTATCTCTATAAACATGGAAATAACTACACCGCTATCTCTATAAACATGGAAATATCTACACCGCTATCTCCATCAACATGGATATATATACACCGCCATCTCTTTAAACATGGAGATATCTAGAACGCCATCTACATAAACAAGAAAATATCTACACTTCCATCTATATAAACATGGAAATATCTACACCGCCATCTCTATAAAGATGGAAATATCTACACTGCCATTTGTAGAAAGATGGAAATATCTACACCGCCATCTGTTTAAACATGGAAATATCTACACCACTATCTGTATAAGTATGAAATATCTAAACCGCTATCTCTATAAAAATGGAAATATCTACACTGCTATCTGTATAAACATGGAAATATCCTCACTGCTACCTCTATGAAGATGGATATATCTACACCGCTATCTAAATAAGCATGGAAATATCTACACTGCCATCTCTATAAACATGGAATTATCTACAGCGCCATCTGTATAAACATGGAAATATCTACACCGCCATCTGTATAAACATGGAAATATCTACACCGCTATCTGTATAAACATGGAAATATCTACACCGCAATCTGTATAAACATGGGAATATCTACACTGCTATCTCTATAAACATGGAAATATCTACAATGCCATCTATAAAAACATGGAAACACCTATACAGTCATCTGTATAAACATGGAAATATCTACACAACCATTTGTATAAACATGGAAATATCTACAATGCCATCTGCATACACATGGAAATACCTACACGGCAATCTGTGTATAGATGGAAACATCAACACCGCCATCTGTACAAACATGGAAATATCTACACCGCTATCTGTATAAACATGGAAATACCTACACTGCGGTCTGTATAAACATGTAAATATCTACGCCGGTATCTGTATAAACATGGAAATATCTACACCACGATCTGTATAAACATGGAAATATCTACACCGCTATCTGTATAAACATGGAAATATCTACACCGCTATCTCTATAAACATGGAAATATCTACAAAGCCATCTGTATAAACATGGAAATACCTACACAGTCATGTGTAGGAACATGGAAAAATCTGCACCGCTATCTGTATAAACATGGAAATATCTACACCGCTGTCTCTATAAACATGGAAATATGTACACCGCTATGTGTATGAACATGGAAATATCTCCACTGCTCTCTGCATAAACATGGAAATATCTCCACCGTTATCAGTATAAATATGGAAATATCTACAGCGCCATCTCTATAAACATTGAAATATCTACACTGCCATCTGGAAAAACATGGAAATATCTGCACAGTCATCTGAATAAACATGGAAATATCTACACCACCATCTCTTTAATCATGGAAATACCTACAATACCACCTGTATACACATGGAAATATCTACACAGACATCTATATAAATATGGAAATATCTACACCGCCATCTGTATAAACATGGAAATATCTACACTGCCATCTGTAGAAAGATGGAAATATTTACACCGCTATGTCTATAAATATGGAAATATCTACACCGCCATCTCTATAAACATGAAAATATTTACACTGCCATCTCCATAAAGTTGGAAGTATCTACTCCGCCATGTGTATAAACACGGAAATATCTACACCACCATCTGTGTAAACATGGAAAAATCTACACCGCTATATGTATAAACATGGAAATATCTTCACCACCATCTGCATATCCATGGAAATATCTACGCCGCCATCTGTATAAACATGGAAATATCTACACGGCCATCTGTGTATAGATGGAAATATCAACACCGCCATATGTAGAAACATGGAGATATAGACACCGCTATCTCTATAAACATGGAAATATCTACACCGCCATCTCTATAAACATGAAAATACCTGCACTGCCATCTATAAAAACATGGAAATACCTACACAGTCACGTGTATAAACATGGAAATATCTACAATGCCATCTGTATACACTTGGAAATATCTACACAGCCATCTGTATAAACATGTAAATATCTACACTGCTATCTCTATAAACATGGAAATATCCACACCGCCATCTCTATAAACATGAAAATATCTACACTGCCATTTCCATAAACATGGAACTATCTACTCCGCCATCTGTATAAACATGGAAACATGTACACCGCCATCTGTGTGAATAAGGAAATATCTACAATGCCATCTGTATAAAGATATAAATATCTGCACCGCGAGATGTATAGACATGCAAATATCTACATCACTATCTGTATAAACGTATAAATATCAACAGCGCTATCGGTATAAACATGGAAATATCTACAACGCCATCTATATAAACATGGAAATACCTACACCGCTATCTCTACAAACATGGAAACATCCACACTGCCATCTGCATATCCATGGACATATCAACAACGCCATCTGTATAAAAATGGAAATATCTACACGGCAATCTGTGTACAGATGGAAATATCAACACCGCCATCTGTACAAACATGGAAATATCTACACCGCTATCTGTATAAACATAGAAATATCTACACTGCAGTCTGTATAAACATGGAAATATCTACACCGGTATCTGTATAAACATGGAAATATCTACACCACGATCTGTATAAACATGGAAATATTTACACCGCTATCTGTATAAATCTGGAAAAATCTACACTGCTATCTCTATAAATATGGAAATATCTACACCGCCATCTGTATAAACATGGAAATAACTACACAGTCATGTGTAGGAACATGGAAATATCTACACCACCGTTTGTATAAAGAAGGAAATATCTACAACGTTATCTATATAAACATGGAAATATCTACACATTGATCTGTATAAACATGGAAATATGTACAGCACTCTCTGAATAAAGATGGAAATATCTACACCGCAATCTGTATAAACATGGAAATATCAACACCACGATCAGTATAAACATGGAAATATCTACACCACTATCTGTATAAATATGGAAATATTTACACCGCTATCTCTATAAACTTGGAAATATCTACACCGCTATCTCTATAAACATGGAGATATCTACACCGACATCTGTATTAACATGGAAATATCTAAACAGTCATCTGTATAAACCTGGAAATATCTACATTGTCATCTATATAAACATGGAAATATCTACAGAGAACTCTGTATATTCATGGAAATATCTGCACAGCCATCTGTATAAATATGGAAATATCTACACCGCTATCTGTATAAACATGGAAATATCTACACCGCTATGTGTATTAACGTGGAAATATCTCCATTGCTATCTGTATAAACATGGACATATCTCCACCGCAATCTGTATAAACATGAAAATATCTACACCGCTATCTCTATAAACATGGAAATATCTACAATGCCATCTGTACAAACATGGAAATATCTACACAGGTATCTGTAGAAACATGCAAATATCTACCCCGCTATCTCTATAAACATGGAAATAACTACACCGCTATCTCTATAAACATGGAAATATCTACACCGCTATCTCCATCAACATGGATATATATACACCGCCATCTCTTTAAACATGGAGATATCTAGAACGCCATCTACATAAACAAGAAAATATCTACACTTCCATCTATATAAACATGGAAATATCTACACCGCCATCTCTATAAAGATGGAAATATCTACACTGCCATTTGTAGAAAGATGGAAATATCTACACCGCCATCTGTTTAAACATGGAAATATCTACACCACTATCTGTATAAGTATGAAATATCTAAACCGCTATCTCTATAAAAATGGAAATATCTACACTGCTATCTGTATAAACATGGAAATATCCTCACTGCTACCTCTATGAAGATGGATATATCTACACCGCTATCTAAATAAGCATGGAAATATCTACACTGCCATCTCTATAAACATGGAATTATCTACAGCGCCATCTGTATAAACATGGAAATATCTACACCGCCATCTGTATAAACATGGAAATATCTACACCGCTATCTGTATAAACATGGAAATATCTACACCGCAATCTGTATAAACATGGAAATGTCTTCACCACGATCTGTATAAACATGGAAATATCTACACCGCTATCTGTAAAAACATGGTAATATCTACACCGCCATGTACATAAACATGGAAATATCTACACCGCCATCTGTATAAACATGGAAATATCTGCAATGCCATCTGTAGAAAGATGGAAATATCTACACCGCAATCTGTGTAAACATGGAGATATCTACACCGCCAGCTGTATTAACATGGAAATATCTACAATGCTAGTTGTATAAACATGGAAATACCAACACCGCTACCTGTATAAACATGGAAATACATACACCGCCATCTGTATAATCATGGAAATATCTACACAACTATCTCTATAAACATGGAAATACCTACACCGCCATCTCTATACACATAGAAATATCTACACCGCTATCTCTATAAACATAGAAATATCTACACCGCCATCTCTATAAACATGGAAATATCTACACTGCCATCTGCATGAACATGGAAATATCTACATCGCTATCTGTTTAAACATGGAAATATCTACACTGTCATCTGTATAAACATGGAAATATCTAAACTGCCATCTGTGGAAAGATGGAAATATCTACACCACGATCTGTATAAATATGAAAATATCTACACCGCTATCCGTGTAAAGATGGAAATATCTACACCGCAATCTGTGCAAAGATGGAAATATCTACACCGCTATCTCTATAAACATGGAAGTATCTACACCACTATCCGTACAAACATGGAAATATCTACATCACTATCTGTATAAACATGGATATATCTACACCGTTATCTGTATAAACATGGAAATATCTACACCGCTATCTGTATAAATATGGAAATTTCTGCACCGCCGTTTGTGAAAACATACAAATATCTACAGAGTCATCTTTATACACATCGAAATATCTACACAGCCATCTGTATAAACATGGAGGTATCTACACAACTATCTGTATAAACAAGGAAATACCTACAGCGCTATCTCTATAAACATGGAAATATCAACACCACAATCTCTACAAACATGAAAATATCTACACCGCCATCTCCATGAACATGGAACTACCTTCACCGCCATCTGTATAAACATGGAAATATCTACACCACTATCTGTATAAAGATGGAAATATCTACACCGCTATCTCAATAAACATGGAAATATCTACACAGCCATCTGTATAAACAGGGAAATATCTCCACCGCTATCTGTATAAACATGGAAATATCTACACCGCTATATGCATAAACGTGGAAATATCTACACCGCTATCTGTATAAACATGGAAATACCTACACCGCTATCTGTGTAAACATGGAAATATCTACACAGCTATCTGTGTAAACTTGGTAATATCTACACAGGTATCTGTGTAAAAATGGAAATATCTACATGGCAATCTGTGCAAAGAGGGAAATATCTACACCGCTATCTCTGAAAACATGGAAATATCTACACCGCTATCTGTATAAACATGGAAATATCTGCACCGCTATCTGTATAAAAATGGAAATATCTACACCGCCATCTGTAGAAACATGGAAATATCTACACCGCCATCTGTATAAACATGGAAATAACTACACGGCTATCTGTAGAAATATGGAAATATCTACATCGCTATCTCTATAAACATGGAAATACCAACAACGCTTTCTCTATAAACATGGAAATATCTACATCGCAATCTCTATAAACATGGAATTATCTACACCGCCGTCTCTATAAACATGAAAATATGTACACCGCCATCTTCAGAAACATGGCTGTATCTACACCGCCATCTGTATAAACATGGAAATATCTACACCACCATCTGTATAAACATGGAAAAACCTTCACTGCCATCTGTATAAAGATGGAAATATCTGCACTGCGAGTTGTATAAACATGGAAATATCTACATGGAAAGCTGTAAAAACATGGAAATATTTAGACAGTCATCTCTATAAACATGGAAATATCTATACCGCTATCTGTATAAACATGGAAATTCCCACACCGCTATCTGTATAAACATGGAAATAGCCACACCGCTATCTGTATAAACATGGAAATATCTGCACAGCTATCTTTATAAACATGGAAATACCTGCAACTCTATCTGTGTAAACATAGAAATATCTACACGGCTATTTGTGTAAACATGGAAATATCTGCACCGCTATCTGTATAAAGACGGAAATATCTACACCACTATCTGTAAAACGGGGAAATATCTACACAGCTGTCTGTATAAACCTGGAAATATCTACACCGATATCTGTATAAACAAGGAAAGATCTACACCGCCATCTGTATAAACATGGAAAAACCTACACCGCTATCTGCATAAATATGGAAATATCCACTTCGCTATTTCTAAAAACATGGAAACACCTACACCGATTTCTCTATAAACATGGAAATATCTACACTGCATTCTCTATATACATGGAAATATCTACACCGCCATCTCTATAAATATGAAAATATCTACACCGCCATCTCCAAAAACATGGAACTATCTACACCGCCATCTGTATAAACATGGAAATTCCTACACCACTATCTGTATAAAGATGGAAATATCTACACCGCTATCTCTATAAACATGGAAATATCTACACCGCTATCTGTATAAACATGAAAATATCTACATCGCTATCTGAATAAACAGGGAAATATCTCCACCGCTATTTGTATAAACATGGAAATATCTACACCGCTCTCTGTATAAACATGGAAATATCTACACTGCTATCTGTATAAACATGGAAATATCTACAACGCTATCTGTGTAAACATGGAAATATCTACACAGTTATCTGTGTAAACTTGGAAATATCTACACAGGTATCTGTGTAAAAATGGAAATATCTTCACCGTAATGTGTGAAAAGATGGAAATATCTGCACCGCTATCTCTGTAAACATGGAAATATCTACACCACTATCCGTATAAACATGGAAATATCTACATCGCTATCTGTATAAACATGGATATATCTACACCGTTATCTGTAGAAACATGAAAATATCTACACCGCTACCTGTATAAATATGGAAATATCTGCACCGCCATTTGTGTAAACATACAAATATCTACAGTCATCTGTATACACATGGAAATATTTACACAGCCATCTGTATAAACATGGATGTATCTACACAACTATCTGTATAAACAAGGAAATACCGACAGCGCTATCTCTATAAACATGGAAATATCAACACCACAATCTCTACAAACATGGAAATATCTACACCGCCATCTATATAAACATGAAAATATCTACACCGCCATCTCCAAAAACATGGAACTATCTACACCGCCATCTGTATAAACATGGAAATTCTACACCGCTATCTGTATAAAGATGGAAATATCAACACCGCTATCTCTATAAACATGGAAATATCTACACAGCCATCTGTATAAACATGGAAATATCTACACTGCTATCTCTATAAACATGGAAATATCTACACCGCTATCTGTATAAACATGGAAATATCTACATCGCTATCTGTATAAACAGGGAAATATCTACACTGCTATCTGTATAAACATGGAAATATCTACACTGCTATCTGTATAAACATGGAAATATCTACACCGCTATCAGTATAAACATGGAAATAACTACAACGCTATCTGTGTAAACATGGAAATATCTACACAGCTATCTGTGTAAACTTGGAAATATCTACACAGGTATCTGTGTAAAAATGGAAATATCTACACGGCAATCTGTGCAAAGAGGGAAATATCTACACCGCTATCTCTGAAAACATGGAAATATCTACACCGCTATCTGTATAAACTTGGAAATATCTACACTGCCATCTCTATAAACATGAAAATATGTCCACCGCTATCTGTATAAACTTGAAAATATCTCCACCGCTATCTGTATAAACATGGAAATATATACACCGCTATCGGTATAAACAAGGAAATATCTACACCGCCATCTGTAGAAACATGGAAATATATTCACCGTGATCTGTATAAACATGGAAATACCTACACCGCTATCTGTAGAAATGTGGAAATATCTACACCGCTATCTCTATAAACATGGAAATACCAACACCGCTTTCTCTATAAACATGGAAATATCTACATCGCAATCTCTATAAACATGGAAAAATCTTCACTGCCATCTGTATAAAGATGGAAATATCTGCACTGCGAGTTGTATAAACATGGAAATATCTACACCGCTATCTCTAAACATGGAAATACCTACAACGCCATCTCTATAAATATGGAAATATCTACACCGCTATCTGTATAAACATGAAAATACCTACACCGCTATCTGTATAAACCTGGAAAGATCTACACCGCTATCTGTATAAAGATGGAAATATCAACACCGCTATCTCTATAAACATGGAAATATCTACACAGCCATCTGTATAAACATGGAAATATCGACACTGCTATCTCTATAAACATGGAAATATCTACACCGCTATCTGTATAAACATGGAAATATCTACATCGCTATCTGTATAAACAGGGAAATATCTACACTGCTATCTGTATAAACATGGAAATATCTACACTGCTATCTGTATAAACATGGAAATATCTACACTGCTATCTGTATAAACATGGAAATATCTACACCGCTATCTGTATAAACATGGAAATAACTACAACGCTATCTGTGTAAACATGGAAATATCTACACAGCTATCTGTGTAAACTTGGAAATATCTACACAGGTATCTGTGTAAAAATGGAAATATCTACACGGCAATCTGTGCAAAGAGGGAAATATCTACACCGCTATCTCTGAAAACATGGAAATATCTACACCGCTATCTGTATAAACTTGGAAATATCTACACTGCCATCTCTATAAACATGAAAATATGTCCACCGCTATCTGTATAAACTTGAAAATATGTCCACCGCTATCTGTATAAACATGGAAATATATACACCGCTATCGGTATAAACAAGGAAATATCTACACCGCCATCTGTAGAAACATGGAAATATCTTCACCGCGATCTGTATAAACATGGAAATACCTACACCGCTATCTGTAGAAATGTGGAAATATCTACACCGCTATCTCTATAAACATGGAAATACCAACACCGCTTTCTCTATAAACATGGAAATATCTACATCGCAATCTCTATAAACATGGAAAAATCTTCACTGCCATCTGTATAAAGATGGAAATATCTGCACTGCGAGTTGTATAAACATGGAAATATCTACACCGCTATCTCTAAACATGGAAATACCTACAACGCCATCTCTATAAATATGGAAATATCTACACCGCTATCTGTATAAACATGAAAATACCTACACCGCTATCTGTATAAACCTGGAAAGATCTACACCGCTATCTGTATAAATATGGAAATAACTACTACGCTATCTCTCTAAACATGGAAATGTCTACACCGCTATCTGTATAAACATGGAAATATCTACATCGTTATCTCTATAAACATGAAAATATCTACACTGACATCTGTATAAACATGGAAATAATTTCACAGTCATCTGTATAAACATGGAAATATCTACACCACCGTCTGTATAAACATGGAAATATCTACATGGAAAGCTGTATAAACATGGAAATATCTAGACAGTCATCTCAATAAACATGGAAATATCTATACCGCTATCTGTATAAACATGGAAATACCCACACCGCTATCTGTATAAACATGGAAATAGCCACACCGCTATCTGCATAAACATGGAAATATCTGCACCGCTATCTTTATAAACATTTAAATATCTGCAACTCTATCTGTGTAAACATAGAAATATCTACACGGCTATTTGTGTATACATGGAAATATCTGCACCGCTATCTGTATAAAGATGGAAATATCTACACCACTATCTTTAAAACGTGCAAATATCTACACCACTCTCTATATAAACCTGGAAATATCTACACCGATATCTGTATAAACAAGGAAATATCTACACCGCCATCTGTATGAACATGGAAACACTTACACCGCTATATGTATAAATATGGAAATATCCACACCGCTATCTCTATAAACATGGAAATACCTACACCGATTTCTCTATAAACATGGAAATATCTACACTGCAGTCTCTATAAGCATGAAAATATCTACACCGCCATCTTCAGAAAAATGGATGTATCTACACCGCCATCTGTATAAACATGGAAATATCTACACCACTATCTGTATAAACATGGAAATATCTTCACTGCCATCTGTATAAGCATGGAAATATCTACACCGCCATCTGTATAAAGATGGAAATACCTACACCGCAATCTGTGCAAAGATGGAAATACCTACACCGCAATCTCTATGAACATGGAAATATCTACACCGATATCTGTATAAACATGGAAATATGTACACTGCCATCTGTTTAAACATGGAAATACCTACACCGTTTTCTGTATAAACATGAAAATATCTACACTGCTATCTCTATATACATGGAAATATCTACACCACTATCTGTATAAACATGGAAATATCTTCACTGCCATCTGTATAAGCATGGAAATATCTACACCGCCATCTGAATAAACATGGAAATAACTACACCACTATCAGTATAAATATGGAAATATCTTCACTGCCATCTGTATAAACATGGAAATATCTAAACCGCCATCTGTATAAACATGGAAATATCTCCACCGCCATCTGCATAAACATGGAAATATCTACACAGACATCTGTATAAACATGGAAATATCTACACTGCCATCTGTATAAACTTGGAAATATCTACACTGACATCTGTAGAAAGATGGAAATGTATAAAAAACGATCTGAATAAACATGGGAATTTCTACACCACTACCTGTAGAAACATGGAAATATCTACACCGCTATCTGTATCAACATGGAAATAACTACACTGCAATCTGTATAAACATGGAAATATCTACAATGCTATCTCTGTAAACATGGAAATATCTACACAGCTATCTGTGTAAACTTGGAAATATCTACACCGCTATATGTGTAAATTTGGCAATACTTACACCGCAGTCTGTGCAAAGATGGAAATATCTACACCGCTATATCTGTAAACATGAAAATACCTACACCGCTATCTGTATAAACATGGAAATATCTACACTGCCATCTCTAAAAACATGGAAATATCTACAGCGCCATCTGTATAAACATGGAAATATCTACACTGCCATCTGGACACACATGGAAATATCTACACAGCCATCTGTATAAACATCGAAATATTTACACCGCTATCTCTAGAAACATGGAAATATCTACACCGCTATCTGTATAAACATGGAAATATCTACATCGCTATCTGTATAAACAGGGAAATATCTCCACCGCTATCTGTATAAACATGGAAATATCTACACCGATATGTGTATAAACATGGAAATATCTACACCGCTATCTGTAAAAACATGGAAATATATACAATGCTATCTGTGTAAACATGGAAATATCGACACAGCTATCTGTGTAAACTTGGAAATATCTACCCAGCTATCTGTGTAAAAATGGAAATATCTACACAGCAATCTGTGCAAAGATGGATATATCTACACCGCTATCTCTGTAAACATGGAAATATCTACACCGCTATCTGTATAAACATGGAAATGTCTATACCGCAGTCTCTATAAACAAGGAAATATCTACACCGCCATCTGTAGAAACATGGAAATATCTACACTGCAATCTGTATAAACATGGAAATACCTACACCGCTATCTGTATAAATATGGAAATATCTACACCGCTATCTCTATAAACATGGAAATACCTACACCGCTTTCTCTATAAAGATGAAAATACCTACACTGCTATCTCTATATACATGGAAATATCTACACCTCCATCTCCATAAACATGGAAATATCTACACCGCCATCTTCAGAAACATGGATGTATCTACACCGCTATCTGTATAAACATGGAAATATCTACACCGCTATCTGTATAAACATGGAAATATCTTCACTGCCATCTGTATAAGCATGGAAATATCTACACCGCCATCTGTATAAAGATGGAAATATCTACACCGCAATCTGTATAAATATGGAAATAACTACACCGCTATCTCTATAGACAAGGAAATATCTACACCGTTATCTGTATAAACATGGAAATATCTACACTGCCATCTGTATAAAGATGGAAATATTTACACCGTGAGCTGCATAAACATAGAAATATCTACAACGCTATCTGTATAAACATGGAAATATGAACACCACTATCTGTATAAATATGGAAATATATACACCGCTATCTGTATAAATATGGAAATATATACACCGCTATCTCTATAAACATGGAAATATCTACACCGCTATCTCTATAAACATGGAAATACTTACACCACCATGTCTATAAACATGGAAATATTTACACTGCTATCTCTATAAACTTAGAAAAAACTACACCGCCATCTCTGTAAACATGGAAATATCTACACCGCCATTTGAATAAACATGGAAATATCTACACAGACATCTGTATAAACATGGAAATATCTACACTGCCATGTGTATAAACTTGGCAACATCTACACTGACATCTGTAGAAAGATGGAAATGTCTACAAAGCGATCTGTATAAACATGGGTATTTCTACACCGCTACTTGTATAAACATGGAAATATGTACACGGCTATCTGTATCAACATGGAAATAACTACACCGCAATCTGTATAAACATGGAAATATCTACAATGCTATCTCTGTAAACATGGAAATATCTACACAGCTATCTGTGTAAACTTGGAAATATCTACACCGCTATCTCTGTAAGTTTGGCAATAACTACACCGCAATCTGTGCAAAGATAGAAATAACTACACCGCTATCTCTTTAAACATGGACATATCTACACCGATATGTATATAAACATGGAAATATCTACACTGCCATCTGTATAAACATGGAAATACCTACACCAATTTCTCTATAAACATGAAAATATCTACACTGCTATCTCTATAAACATGGAAATATCTACACCTCCATCTCTATAAAGATGAAAATATCTACACCGCCATCTTCAGAAACATGGATGTATCTACACCGCCATCTGTATAAACATGGAAATATCTACACCACTATCTGTATAAATATGGAAATATCTTCACAGCCATCTGTATAAACATGGAAATATCTACACCGCCATCTGTATAAAGATGGAAATATCTACAACGCAATCTGTATAAATTTGGAAATAACTACACCGCTATCTCTATAGACATGGAAATACCTACACCGCCGTCTGTATAAACATGGAAATATCTACACCGCTATCTGTATAAACATGGAAATACCAACACCGCTATCTGTATAAACATGTAAATATCTACACCGCTATCTCTATAAACATGAAAATACTTACACCACCATCTCTATAAACATGGAAATATTTACACCGCTATCCCTATAAACTTAGAAATAACTAGACTTTCATCTCTATAAACATGGAAATATCTACACCGCTATCTGCATAAACCTGGAAATATCTACACAGACGTCTGTATAAACATGGAAATATCTACACCTCCATCTCTATAAACATGAAAATATCTACACCGGCATCTTCAGAAACATGGATGTATCTACACCGCAATCTGTATAAACATGGAAATATCTACACCACTATCTGTATAAACATGGAAATATCTTCACTGCCATCTGTATAAACATGGAAATATCTACACCGCCATCTGTATAAAGATGGAAATATCTTCACCGCAATCTGTATAAATATGGAAATAACTACACCGCTATCTCTATAGACATGGAAATATCTACACCGCTATCTGTATAAACATGGAAATATCTACACTGCCATCTGTATAAAGATGGAAATATCTACACCGCGAGCTGTATAAACATGGAAATATCTACACCGCCATCTGTATAAACATGGAAATACCAACACCGCTATCTGTATAAACATGGAAATATCTACAACGCTATCTCTATAAACATGAAAATACTTCCACCACCATCTCTATAAACATGGAAATATTTACACAGCTATCTCTATAAATTTAGAAATAAGTAGACCGCCATCTCTATAAACATGGAAATATCTACACCTCTATGTGCATAAACATGGAAATATCTACACAGACGTCTGTATAAACATGGAAATATCTACACCGCCATCTCTATAAACATGAAAATAACTACACTGCCATCTTCAGAAACATGGATGATTCTACACCGCCATCTGTATAAACATGGAAATATCTACACCACTATCTGTATAAACATGGAAATATCTTCACTGCCATCTGTATAAATATGGAAATATCTACACCGCCATCTGTGTAAAGATGGAAATATCTACACCGCAATCTGTAAAAATATGGAAATACCTACACCGCTGTCTCTATAGACATGGAAATATCTACACAGCTATCTGTATAAACATGGAAATATCTATACCGCTGTGTCTATAAACATGGAAATATCTCCACTGCTATCTGTATAAACATGGAAATACCTACAATGCTATCTGTATAAACATGGAAATATCTTCAATGCCATCTGTATACAAATGGAAATACCTACACGGCCATCTGTGTATAGATGGAAACATCAACAACGCCATCTGTACAAACATGGAAATATCTACACTGCTATCTGTATAAACATGGAAATATCTACACCGATATGTGTATAAACATGGAAATATCTACACTGCCATCTGTATAAACATGGAAATACCTACACCAATTTCTCTATAAACATGAAAATATCTACACTGCTATCTCTATAAACATGGAAATATCTACACCTCCATCTCTATAAAGATGAAAATATCTACACCGCCATCTTCAGAAACATGGATGTATCTACACCGCCATCTGTATAAACATGGAAATATCTACACCCCTATCTGTATAAATATGGAAATATCTTCACAGCCATCTGTATAAACATGGAAATATCTACACCGCCATCTGTATAAAGTTGGAAATATCTACAACGCAATCTGTATAAATTTGGAAATAACTACACCGCTATCTCTATAGACATGGAAATATCTACACCGCCGTCTGTATAAACATGGAAATATCTACACCGCTATCTGTATAAACATGGAAATACCAACACCGCTATCTGTATAAACATGTAAATATCTACACCGCTATCTCTATAAACATGAAAATACTTACACCACCATCTCTATAAACATGGAAATATTTACACCGCTATCCCTATAAACTTAGAAATAACTAGACTGCCATCTCTATAAACATGGAAATATCTACACCGCTATCTGCATAAACCTGGAAATATCTACACAGACATCTGTATAAACATGGAAATATCTACACCTCCATCTCTATAAACATGAAAATATCTACACCGGCATCTTCAGAAACATGGATGTACCTACACCGCAATCTGTATAAACATGGAAATATCTACACCACTATCTGTATAAACATGGAAATATCTTCACTGCCATCTGTATAAACATGGAAATATCTACACCGCCATCTGTATAAAGATGGAAATATCTTCACCGCAATCTGTATAAATATGGAAATAACTACACCGCTATCTCTATAGACATGGAAATATCTACACAGCTATCTGTATAAACATGGAAATATCTACACTGCCATCTGTATAAAGATGGAAATATCTACACCGCGAGCTGTATAAACATGGAAATATCTACACCGCCATCTGTATAAACATGGAAATACCAACACCGCTATCTGTATAAACATGGAAATATCTACAACGCTATCTCTATAAACATGAAAATACTTACACCACCATCTCTATAAACATGGAAATATTTACACAGCTATCTCTATAAATTTAGAAATAAGTAGACCGCCATCTCTATAAACATGGAAATATCTACACCTCTATGTGCATAAACATGGAAATATCTACACAGACGTCTGTATAAACATGGAAATATCTACACCGCCATCTCTATAAACATGAAAATAACTACACCGCCATCTTCAGAAACATGGATGTTTCTAAACCGCCATCTGTATAAACATGGAAATATCTACACCACTATCTGTATAAACATGGAAATATCTTCACTGCCATCTGTATAAACATGGAAATATCTACACCGCCATCTCTGTAAAGATGGAAATATCTACACCGCAATCTGTAAAAATATGGAAATACCTACACCGCTATCTCTATAGACATGGAAATATCTACACAGCTATCTGTATAAACATGGAAATATCTATACCGCTGTGTCTATAAACATGGAAATATCTCCACTGCTATCTGTATAAACATGGAAATACCTACACTGCTATCTGTATAAACATGGAAATATCTACAATGCCATCTCTATACAAATGGAAATACCTACACGGCCATCTGTGTATAGATGGAAACATCAACAACGCCATCTGTACAAACATGGAAATATCTACACTGCTATCTGTATAAACATGGAAATATCTACACCGATATGTGTATAAACATGGAAATATCTACACTGCCATCTGTATAAACATGGAAATAACTACACCAATTTCTCTATAAACATGAAAATATCTACAATGCTATCTCTATAAACATGGAAATATCTACACCTCCATCTCTATAAAGATGAAAATATCTACACCGCCATCTTCAGAAACATGGATGTATCTACACCGCCATCTGTATAAACATGGAAATATCTACACCACTATCTGTATAAATATGGAAATATCTTCACAGCCATCTGTATAAACATGGAAATATCTACACCGCCATCTGTATAAAGATGGAAATATCTACACCGCAATCTGTATAAATTTGGAAGTAACTACACCGCTATTTCTATACACATGGAAATGTCTACACCGCCGTCTGTATAAACATGGAAATATCTACACCGCTATCTGTATAAACATGGAAATACCAACACCGCTATCTGTATAAACATGTAAATATCTACACCGCTATCTCTATAAACATGAAAATACTTACACCACCATCTCTATAAACATGGAAATATTTACACCGCTATCCCTATAAACTTAGAAATAACTAGACTGCCATCTCTATAAACATGGAAATATCTACACCGCTATCTGCATAAACCTGGAAATATCTACACAGACGTCTGTATAAACATGGAAATATCTACACCTCCATCTCTATAAACATGAAAATATCTACACCGGCATCTTCAGAAACATGGATGTATCTACACCGCAATCTGTATAAACATGGAAATATCTACACCACTATCTGTATAAACATGGAAATATCTTCACTGCCATCTGTATAAACATGGAAATATCTACACCACCATCTGTATAAAGATGGAAATATCTTCACCGCAATCTGTATAAATATGGAAATATCTACAACGCTATCTCTATAGACATGGAAATATCTACACCGCTATCTGTATAAACATGGAAATATCTACACTGCCATTTGTATAAAGATGGAAATATCTACACCGCGAGCTGTATAAACATGGAAATATCTACACCGCCATCTGTATAAACATGGAAATACTAACACCGCTATCTGTATAAACATGGAAATATCTACAACGCTATCTCTATAAACATGAAAATACTTACACCACCATCTCTATAAACATGGAAATATTTACACAGCTATCTCTATAAATTTAGAAATAAGTAGACCGCCATCTCTATAAACATGGAAATATCTACACCTCTATGTGCATAAACATGGAAATATCTACACAGACGTCTGTATAAACATGGAAATATCTACACCGCCATCTCTATAAACATGAAAATAACTACACTGCCATCTTCAGAAACATGGATGTTCCTACACCGCCATCTGTATAAACATGGAAATATCTACACCACTATCTGTATAAACATGGAAATGTCTTCACTGCCATCTGTATAAACATGGAAATATCTACACCGCCATCTGTGTAAAGATGGAAATATCTACACCGCAATCTGTAAAAATATGGAAATACCTACACCGCTATCTCTATAGACATGGAAATATCTATACCGCTATCTGTATAAACATGGAAATATCTATACCGCTGTGTCTATAAACATGGAAATATCTCCACTGCTATCTGTATAAACATGGAAATACCTACAGCGCCATCTGCAGAAACATGGAAATATCTATACCACCATCTGTATAAACATGGAAATATCTACAATGCCATCTGTATACACACGGAAATACCTACACGGCAATCTGTGTATAGATGGAAACATCAACACCGCCATCTGTACAGACATGGAAATATCTACACCGCTATCTGTATAAACATGGAAATATCTACACTGCTGTCTGTATAAACATGGAAATATCTACACCGGTATCTGTATAAACATGGAAATATCTACACCACGATCTGTATAAAACATGGAAATATTTACACCGCTATCTGTATAAACATGGAAATATCTACACCGCTATCTCTATAAACAAGGAAATACCTGCAAAGCCATCTGTATTAACATGGAAATAACTACACAGTCATGTGTAGGAACATGGAACTATCTACACTGCCATCTGTATAAACATGGAAATATCTACAGCGCCATCTCTATAAACATTGAAATATCTACACTGCCATCTGTACATACGTGGAAATATCTACACCGGAATCTGTATAAACAGGGAAATAACTACACCGCTATTTGTATAAACAAGGAAATATCTACACCGCCATCTGTTTAAACAGGGAAATATATACACAGACATCTGTTTATACATGGAAATACCTACACCGCTATCTATATAAACATGCTAATAACTACACCGCTATCTGTATATACATGGAAATATTTGCACCGCTATCCCTATAAACATGGTAATATCAACACCGCGATCTGTATAAACATGGAAATATCTACACCATGATCTGTATAAACATGGAAACATCTACACCGTGATCTGTATAAACATGGAAATATCTACACCGCCATCTCTATAAACATGGAAATATCTACAACCCTATCTGTATAAACATGGAATTATCCACACCGCTATCTCTATAAACATGGAAAAATCAACTCCGCTATCTCTATGAACATGGAAATATCTACACCGCCATCTCGATAAACATGGAAATATCTACACCGCGATCAGTATAAACATGGAAATATCTACACCGCTATCTGTATAAACATGGAAATATCTCCACTGCTATCTCTATAAACATCGAAATATCTACACCGCCATCTGTATAAACATGGAAATACTTACAACGTTATCTGTATAAACATGGAAATATCTACACCGCCATCTGTATAAACATGGAAATATCTACAAAGCCATGTGTATATACATGGAAATACCTGTACCGTTATCTATATAAACATGGAAATAACTACACCGCTTTCTGTATAAACATGGAAATATTTACACCGCCATCTACATATCCATATAAATATCTGCACCGCCATCTGTATAAACATGGAAATATCTACACGGTCATCTGTGTATAGATGGAAACATCAACACCGCCATCTGTACAAACATGGAAATATCTGCAACGCTATCCGTATAAACATGGAAATATTTACACCGTGGTCTGTATAAACATGGAAATATCTACATCGCTATCTGTATAAACATGGAAATATCTACACCGCTATCTCTATAAACATGGAAATATCTACACCGTGATCTGTATAAACATGGAAATAATTACACGGCTATCTGTATGAACATGGAAATATCTACACCGTTATCTGTATAAATATGGAAATATCTACACCGCTATCTCTATAAACATTGAAATATCTACACCGCCATCTGTATAAACATGGAAATATCTACACTGCAATCTCTATAAACATGGAAATATCTACAATGCCATCTGTAAAAACATGGAAATACCTATACAGTCATCTGTATAAACATGGAAATATCTACACCACCATCTGTATAAAAATGGAAATATCTACAATGCCATCTGTATACACATGGAAATACCTACATGGCAATCTCTTTATAGATGGAAACAACAACACCGCCATCTGTACAAACATGGAAATATCTACACCGCTATCTGTATAAACATGGAAATATCTACACTGCGGTCTGTATAAACATGGAGTTATCTACACCGGTATCTGTATAAACATGGTAATACCTACACCGCTGTCTGTATAAACATGGAAATATCTGCACCGCTATCTCTATAAACATGGAAATATCTACAAAGCCATCTGTATAAACATGGAAATACCTACACAGTCATGTGTAGGAACATGGAAATATCTACACTGCCATCTGTATAAACATGGAAATATCTACACAGCCCTCTGTATAAATAAGTAAATATCTGCATAGGCATCTGTATAAACATGGAAATATCTGCACCGCTATCTGTATAAACATGGAAATACCTACACCGCTGTCTCTATAAATATGGAAATATGTACACCGCTATGTGTATAAACATGGAAATATCTCCACTGCTGTCTGTATAAACATGGAAATATCTACATCGCGATCTGTATAAACATGGAAATATCTACACCACTATCTGTATAAACATGGAAATATCTACACAGCTATCTCTATAAACATGAGAATATTACACCACCATCTCTATAAACATGGAGATATTTACACCGCTATCTCTATAAACATAGAAATAACTACAGCGCCATCTCTATAAACATGGAAATATCTACACCGCCATCTGAATAAACATGGAAATATCTACACAGACATCTGTATAAACATGGAAATATCTACACTGCCATCTGTATAAACTTGGAAATATCTACACTGACATCTGTAGAAAAATGGAAATGTCTACAAAGCGATCTGTATAAACATGGGAATTTCTAAATCGCTACCTGTATAAACATGGAAATATCTACACCGATATCTGTATCAACATGAAAATAACTACACCGCAATCAGTATAAACACGGAAACATCTACAATGCTATCTCTGTAAACATGGAAATATCTACACAGCTATCTGTGTAAACATGGAAATATCTACAAAGCTATCTGTGTAAACATGGAAATATCTACACCGCTATCTGTGTAAATTTGACAATACCTACACCGCAATCTGTGCAAAGATGGAAATACCTACACCGCAATCTCTGTAAACATGGAAATATCTACACCGATATCTGTATAAACATGGAAATATCTACACTGCCACCTGTATAAACATGGAAATATCTACAGCGCCATCTGTATAAACATGGAAATATCTACACTGCCATCTGTACACACATGGAAATATCTTAACAGCCATCTGTATAAACATGGAAATATCTACACCGCTATCTCTATAAACATGGAAATAACTACACCGCTATCTCTATAAACATGGAAATATCTACACCACTATCTCCATCAACATGGAAATATACACACCGCCATCTCTTTAAACATGTAGGTATCTACAACGCCATCTAAATAAACAAGAAAATATCTACACTGCCATCTGTATAAACATGTAAATATCTACACCGCCATCTCTGTAAACATGGAAATATCTACACTGCCATTTGTAGAAAGATGGAAATATCTACACCGCCATCTATATAAACGTGGAAATATCTACACAGCTATCTGTATAAACATGGAAATATCTACACCGCAATCTCTATAAACATGGAAATATCTACACCGCTATATGTATAAATATGAAATATCTTAACCGCTATCTCTATAAAAGTGGAAATATCTACACTGCTATCTGTATAAACATGGAAATATCCTCACTGCTATCTCTATGAACCTGGATATATCTACACCGCTAACCCTATAAACATGGAAATATCTACACCGCGATCTGTATAAACATGGAAATATCTACACCGCGATCTGTATAAACATGGAAATATCTAGACCGCTATCTCTGTAAACATGGAAATATCTACACAGCTATCTCTATAAACATGGAAATATCTACACCGCCATCTGTATAAACATGGAAATACCTACAAAGTCATCTCTATAAACATGGAAATATCTACACAGCCATCTGTATAAACATGGAAATATCTACACAGCCATCTGTATATACATGGAAATATCTACACCGCTATCTGTATAAACATGGGAATATCTCCACTGCTATCTCTATAAACATTGAAATACCTACACCGCCATCTGTATAAACATGGAAATACTTACAAAGTTATCTGTACAAACATGGAAATATCTACACCGCCATCTGTATAAACATGGAAATATCTACACAGCCATGTGTATATACATGGAAATATCTACACCGCTATCTATATAAACATGGAATTAACTACACCGCTATCTGTATAAACATGGATATATCTACACCGCCATCTACATATCCATGGAAATATCTGCGCCGCCATCTGTATAAACATGGAAATATCTACACGTCATCTGTGTATAGATGGAAATATCAACACCGCCATCTGTACAAACATGGAAATATCTGCACCGCTATCTGTATAAACATGGAAATATCTACACCGCAGTCTGTATAAACATGGAAATATCTGCACCGCTATCTGTATAAACATGGAAATATCTACACCGCTATTTCTATAAACATGGAATTATCTACACCGTGATCTGTATAAACATGGAAATATTTACACCGCTATCTGTATAAACATGGAAACTTCTACACCGTTATTTGTATAAATATGAAAATATCTACACCGCTATCTCTATAAACTTGGAAATACCTACACCGCCATCTGTATAAACATGGAAATACCTATACACTCATCTGTGTAAACATGGAAATATCTACATCACCATCTGTATAAACATGGAAATATCTACAATGCCATCTGTATACACATGGGAATACCTACACGGAAATCTGTGTATAGATGGAAACATCAACACCGCCATCTGTACAAACATGGAAATATCTACACTGATATCTCTATAAACATGGAAATATCTACACTGCGGTCTGTATAAACATGGAAATATCTACACCGGTGTCTGTATAAATATGGAAATATCTACACCGCCATCTCTATAAACATGAAAATGTCTACACTGCCATCTCCATAAAGATGGAAGTATCTACTCCGCCATGTGTATAAACACGGAAATATCTACACCACCATCTGTGTAAACATGGAAATATCTACACCGCAATCTGTATAAACATGGAAATATCTACACCGCCATCTGCATGTCCATGGAAATATCTACACAGCCCTCTGTATAAATATAGAAATATCTGCATAGGCATCTGTGTAAACATGGAAATATCTGCACCGCTATCTCTATAAACATGGAAATATCTACAAAGCCATCTGTATAAACTTGGAAATGCCTACACACTCATGTGTAGGAACATTTAAATTTCTACACTGCCATCTGTATAAACATAGAAATATCTACACAGCCCTCTGTATAAATATGGAAATATCTGCATAGGCATCTGTGTAAACATGGAAATATCTGCACCGCTATCTGTATAAACATGGAAATACCTACACCGCTGTCTCTATAAACATGGAAATATGTACACCGCTATGTGTATAAACATGGAAATATCTCCACTGCTGTCTGTATAAACATGGAAATATCTCCAACGTTATCTGTATAAACATGGAAATATCTACAGCGCCATCTCTATAAACATTGCAATATCTACACTGCCATCTGTAAAAACATGGAAATATCTACACACTCATCTGAATAAACATGGAAATATCTACACCACCATCTGTATAAACATGGAAATACCTACAATACCATCTGTATACACATGGAAATAACTACACAGACATCTGTATAAATATGGAAATATCTACACGGCCATCTGTATAAACATGGAAATATCTACACTGCCATCTGTAGAAAGATGGAAATATCTACACCGCTATCTCTATAAATATGGAAATATCTACACCGCCATCTCTATAAACATGAAAATATCTACACTGCCATTTCTATAAAGATGGAAGTATCTACTCCGCCATGTGTATAAACACGGAAATATCTACACCACCATCTGTGTAAACATGGAAATATCTACACCGAAATCTGTATAAACTTGGAAATATCTACACCGCCATCTGCATGTCCATGGAAATATCTACGCCGCCATCTGTATAAACATGGAAATATCTACACGGACATCTGTGTATAGATGGAAATATGAACACCGCCATCTGTACAAACATGGAAATATCTACACTGCCATCTGTGGAAAGATGGACATATCTACACCGCTATCTCTAAAAATATGGAAATATCTACACCGCCATCTCTATAAACATGAAAATATCTACACTGCCATCTCCATAAAGATGGAATTATCTACTCCGCCATGTGTATAAACACGGAAATATCTACACCACCATCTGTGTAAACATGGAAATATCTACACCGCTAACTGTATAAACATGGAAATATCTACACCGCCATCTGCTTGAACATGGAAATATCTACACCGCTATCTGTATAAACATGGAAATATCTACACCGCCATCTGCATGTCCATGGAAATACCTACGCCGCCATCTGTATAAACATGGAAATATCTACATGGCCATCTGTGTATAGATGGAAATATCAACACCGCCATCTGTACAAACATGGAAATATCTACGCCGCTATCTCTATAGACATGGAAATATCTCCACTGCCATCTGTAAAAACATGGAAATACCTATACAGTCATCTGTTTAAACTTGGAAATATCTACAACACCATCTGTATTCACATGGAAATATCTACACAGCCATCTGTATAAACATGTAAATATCTACACTGCTATCTCTATAAACATGGAAATATCTACACCGCCATCTCTATAAGCATGAAAATATCTACACTGCCATCTCCATAAACATGGAACTAAATACTCCGCCATCTGTATAAACATGGAAACATCTACACCGCCATCTGTGTGAATAAGGAAATATCTACATTGCCATCTGTATAAAGATATAAATATCTGCACCGCGAGCTCTATAAAAATGGAAATATATACATCGCTATCTGTATAAACGTGGAAATGCCAACACCGCTATCAGTATAAACATGGAAATATCTACAACGCCATATATATAAACATGGAAATATCTACACCGCTATGTCTATAAACATGGAAATACCGACACCGCTATCTGTATAAACATGGAAATATCTACACCGCTATCTGTATAAACATGGAAATATCTACACCGCGATCTGTATAAACATGGAAATATCTTCACCGCGATCTGTATAAACATGGAAATAACTACACCGCTATCTGTATAAACATGGTAATATCTACACCACCATCTATATGAACATGGAAATATCTACACCGCCATCTGTATAAACATGGAAATATCTACAATGCCATCTGTGGAAAGATGGAAATATCTACACCGCAATCTGTGTAAACATGGAAATATCTACACCGATATCTGTAAAAACATGGAAATATCTACACCGCTATCTGTATAATCATGGAAATATCTACACCGCGATCTGTATAAAGATGGAAATATCTTCACCGCGATCTGTATAAAGATGGAAATATCTACACCGCTATCTGTATAAACATGGAAATATCTACACCGGTATCTGTATAAACATGGAAATATCTACACCACGATCTGTATAAACATGGAAATATATACACCGCTATCTCTTTAAACATGGAAATATCTACACCGCTATTTGTATAAACAAGGAAATAACTACACCGTGATCTGTATAAACATGGAAATATCTACACTGCCATCTCTATAAACATGGAACTATCTACAACCCTATCTGTATAAACATGGAAATATCCACACCGCTATCTCTATAAACATGGAAGAATTAACACCGCTATCTCTTTGAACATGGAAATATCTACACCGCCATCTGTATAAACATGGAAATATCTACACCATGATCAGTATAAACATGGAAATATCTCCACTGCTATCTCTATAAACATCGAAATATCTACACCTCCATCTGTATAAACATGGAAATACTGACAAATTTATCTGTATAAACATCGAAATATCTACACCGCCATCTGTATAAACATGGAAATATCTACAAAGCCATGTGTATATACATGGAAATATCTACAACGCTATCTATATTAACATGGAAATAACTACACTGCTATCTGTATAAACATGGAAATATCTACACCGCCATCTACATGTCCATGGAAATAACTGTGCCGCCATCTGTATAAACATGGAAATATCTACACGGTCATCTTTGTATAGATGGAAATATCAACACCGCCATCTGTACAAACATGGAAATATCTGCACCGCTATCTGTATAAACATGGAAATATCTACACCGCGGTCTGTATAAACATGGAAATATCTACACCGCTATCTGTATAAACATGGAAATATTTACACCGCTATGTGTATAAACATGGAAATTTCTACACCGTTATCTGTATAAATATGGAAATATCTACACCACTATCTCTATAAACATGGAAATAACTACACCGCCATCTGTATAAACATGGAAATACCTATAACGTCATCTGTGTAAACATGGAAATATCTACAATGCCATCTATATACACATGGAAATGCCTACAACACAATCTGTGTATAGATGGAAACATTAAAACCGCCATCTGTACAAACATGGAAATATCTACACTGCTATCTCTATAAACATGGTCATATCTACTCTGCGGTATGTATAAACATGGAAATATCTACACCGGTATCTGTATAAACATGGAAATATCTGCACCATGATCTGTATAAACATGGAAATATATACACCGCTAACTGTAGAAACGTGGAAATAACTGCACCTCTATCTCTATAAACATGGAAATATCTACAAAGCCATCTGTATAAACATGGAAATATCTACACAGCCCTCTGTATAAATATGGAAATATCTGCATAGGCATCTGTGTAAACATGGAAATATGTGCACCGCTATCTCTATAAACATGGAAATATCTACAAAGCCATCTGTATAATCATGGAAAAGCCTACACAGTCATGTGAAGGAACATTTAAATATCTACACTGCCATCTGTATAAACATGGAAATATCTACGCAGCCCTCTGTATAAATATGGAAATATCTGCATAGGCATCTGTGTAAACATGGAAATATCTGCACCGCTATCTCTATAAACATGGAAATATCTACAAAGTCATCTGTATAAACATGGAAATGCCTACACAGTCATGTGTAGGAACATTTAAATATCTACACTGCCATCTATATAAACATAGAAATATCTACTCAGCCCTCTGTATAAATATGGAAATATCTGCATAGGCATCATTGTAAACATGGAAATATCTGCACCGCTATCTGTATAAACATGGAAATACCTACACCGCTGTCTCTATAAACATGGAAATATGTACACCGCTATGTGTATAAACATAGAAATATCTCCACTGCTCTCTGTATAAACATGGAAATATCTCCACCGTTAACTGTATAAACATGGAAATATCTACAGCGCCATCTCTATAAACATTGAAATATCTATACTGCCATCTGTAAAAACATGGAAATATCTACACAGTCATCTGAATAAACATGGAAATATCTCAACTGTCATCTGTAAAAACATGGAACTACCTATACAGTCATCTGTATAAACACGGAAATATCTTCAATGCCATCTGTGTTCACATGGAAATATCTACACAGCCATCTGTATAAACATGTAAATATCTACACTGCTATCTCTATAAACATGGAAATATCTACACTGTATTCTCCATAAACATGGAACTAACTACTCCGCCATCTGTATAAACATGGAAACATCTACACCGCCATCTGTGTGAATAAGGAAATATCTACAATGCCATCTGTATAAAGGTATAAATATCTGCACCGCGAGCTCTATAAACATGGAAATATCTACATCGCTCTCTGTATAAACGTGGAAATACCAACACCGCTATCAGTATAAACATGGAAATATCTACAACGCCATCTATATAAACATGAAAATAACTACACCGCTATGTCTATAAACATGGAAATACCTACACCGCTATCTCTATAAACATGGAAATATCTACACCGCTATCTGTATAAACATGGAAATATCTACACCGCGATCTGTATAAACATGGAAATATCTTCACCGTGATCTGTATAAACATGGAAATAACTACACCGCTATCTGTATAAACATGGTAATATCTACACCACCATCTATATAAACATGGAAATATCTACACCGCCATCTGTACAAACATGGAAATATCTACAATGCCATCTGTGGAAAGATGGAAATATCTACACCGCAATCTGTGTAAACATGGAAATATCTACACCGATATCTGTAAAAACATGGAAATATCTACACCGCTATCTGTATAAACATGGAAATATCTACACCGCGATCTGTATAAAGATGGAAATAACTTCACCGCGATCTGTATAAAGATGGAAATATCTACACCGCTATCTGTATAAACATGGAAATATCTACACCGGTATCTGTATAAACATGGAAATATCTACACACCGATCTGTATAAACATGGAAATATATACACCGCTATCTCTTTAAACATGGAAATATCTACACCGCTATTTGTATAAACAAGGAAATAACTACAACGTGATCTGTATAAACATGGAAATATCTACACTGCCATCTCTATAAAAATGGAAATATCTACAACCCTATCTGTATAAACATGGAAATATCCACACCGCTATCTCTATAAACATGGAAAAATTAACACCGCTATCTCTTTGAACATGGAAATATCTACACCGCCATCTGTATAAACATGGAAATATCTACACCACGATCAGTATAAACATGGAAATATCTACACCGCTATCTGTATAGACATGGAAATATCTCCACTGGTATCTCTATAAACATCGAAATATCTACACCGCCATCTGTATAAACATGGAAATACTGACAAATTTATCTGCATAAACATGGAAATATCTACACCGCCATCTGTATAAACATGGAAATATCTACAAAGCCATGTGTATATACATGGAAATATCTACAACGCTATCTATATAAACATGGAAATAACTACACGGCTATCTGTATAAACATGGAAATATCTACACCGCCATCTACATTTCCATGGAAATAACTGTGCCGCCATCTGTATAAACATGGAAATATCTACACGGTCATCTTTGTATAGATGGAAATATCAACACCGCCATCTGTACAAACATGGAAATATCTGCACCGCTATCTGTATAAACATGGAAATATCTACACCGCGGTCTGTATAAACATGGAAATATCTACACCGCTATCTGTATAAACATGGAAATATCTACACCGCTATCTCTATAAACATGGAAATATCTACACAGTGATCTGTATAAACATGGAAATATTTACACCGCTATGTGTATAAACATGGAAATTTCTACACCGTTATCTGTATATATATGGAAATATCTACACCACTATCTCTATAAACATGGAAATAACTACACCGCCATCTGTATAAACATGGAAATACCTATAAGGTCATCTGTGTAAACATGGAAATATCTACAATGCCATCTGTATACACATGGAAATACCTACAACACAATCTGTGTATAGATGGAAACATTAAAACCGCCATCTGTACAAACATGGAAATATCTACACTGCTATCTCTATAAACATGGACATATCTACTCTGCGGTATGTATAAACATGCAAATATCTACACCGGTATCTGTATAAACATGGAAATATCTGCACCATGATCTGTATAAACATGGAAATATATACACCGCTATCTGTAGAAACGTGGAAATATCTGCACCTCTATCTCTATAAACATGGAAATATCTACAAAGCCATCTGTATAAACATGGAAATATCTACACAGCCCTCTGTATAAATATGGAAATATCTGCATAGGCATCTGTGTAAACATGGAAATATCTGCACCGCTATCTCTATAAACATGGAAATATCTACAAAGTCATCTGTATAAACATGGAAATGCCAACACAATCATGTGTAGGAACATTTAAATATCTACACTGCCATCTATATAAACATAGAAATATCTACTCAGCCCTCTGTATAAATATGGAAATATCTGCATAGGCATCATTGTAAACATGGAAATATCTGCACCGCTATCTGTATAAACATGGAAATACCTACACCGCTGTCTCTATAAACATGGAAATATGTACACCGCTATGTGTATAAACATGGAAATATCTCCACTGCTCTCTGTATAAACATGGAAATATCTCCACCGTTAACTGTATAAACATGGAAATATCTACAGCGCCATCTCTATAAACATTGAAATATCTACACTGCCATCTGTAAAAACATGGAAATATCTACACAGTCATCTGAATAAACATGGAAATATCTCAACTGTCATCTGTAAAAACATGGAAATACCTATACAGTCATCTGTATAAACATGGAAATATCTTCAATGCCATCTGTTTTCACATGGAAATATCTACACAGCCATCTGTATAAACATGTAAATATCTACACTGCTATCTCTATAAACATGGAAATATCTACACCGCCATCTCTATAAACATGAAAATATCTACACTGCCTTCTCCATAAACATGGAACTAACTACTCCGCCATCTGTATAAACATGGAAACATCTACACCGCCATCTGTGTGAATAAGGAAATATCTACAATGCCATCTGTATAAAGGTATAAATATCTGCACCGCGAGCTCTATAAACATGGAAATATCTACATCGCTCTCTGTATAAACGTGGAAATACCAACACCGCTATCAGTATAAACATGGAAATATCTACAACGCCATCTATATAAACATGGAAATAACTACACCGCTATGTCTATAAACATGGAAATACCTACACCGCTATCTCTATAAACATGGAAATATCTACACCGCTATCTGTATAAACATGGAAATATCTACACCGCGATCTGTATAAACATGGAAATATCTTCACCGTGATCTGTATAAACATGGAAATAACTACACCGCTATCTGTATAAACATGGTAATATCTACACCACCATCTATACAAACATGGAAATATCTACACCGCCATCTGTATAAACATGGAAATATCTACAATGCCATCTGTGGAAAGATGGAAATATCTACACCGCAATCTGTGTAAACATGGAAATATCTACACCGATATCTGTAAAAACATGGAAATATCTACACCGCTATTTCTATAAACATGGAAATATCTACACCGTGATCTGTATAAACATGGAAATATTTACACCGCTATCTGTATAAACATGGAAACTTGTACACCGTTATATGTATAAATATGAAAATATCTACACCGCTATCTCTATAAACTTGGAAATACCTACACCGCCATCTGTATAAACATGGAAATACCTATACACTCATCTGTGTAAACATGGAAATATCTACACCACCATCTGTATAAACATGGAAATATCTACAATGCCATCTGTATACACATGGAAATACCTACACGGAAATCTGTGTATAGATGGAAACATCAACACCGCCATCTGTACAAACATGGAAATATCTACACTGATATCTCTATAAACATGGAAATATCTACACTGCGGTCTGTATAAACATGGAAATATCTACACCGGTGTCTGTATAAATATGGAAATATCTACACGGCCATCTCTATAAACATGGAAATATCTACACTGCCATCTGTAGAAAGATGGAAATATCTGCACCGCTATCTCTATAAATATGGAAATATCTACACCGCCATCTCTATAAACATGAAAATGTCTACACTGCCATCTCCATAAAGATGGAAGTATCTACTCCCCCATGTGTATAAACACGGAAATATCTACACCACCATCTGTTTAAACATGGAAATATCTACACCGCAATCTGTATAAACATGGAAATATCTACACCGCCATCTGCATGTCCATGGAAATATCTACACAGCCCTCTGTATAAATATGGAAATATCTGCATAGGCATCTGTGTAAATATGGAAATATCTGCACCGCTATCTCTATAAACATGGAAATATCTACAAAGCCATCTGTATAAACATGGAAATGCCTACACAGTCATGTGTAGGAACATTTAAATTTCTACACTGCCATCTGTATAAACATAGAAATATCTACACAGCCCTCTGTATAAATATGTAAATACCTGCATAGGCATCTGTGTAAACATGGAAATATCTGCACCGCTATCTGTATAAACATGGAAATACCTACACCGCTGTCTCTATAAACATGGAAATATGTACACCGCTATGTGTATAAACATGGAAATATCTCCACTGCTGTCTGTATAAACATGGAAATATCTCCAACGTTATCTGTATAAACATGGAAATATCTACAGCGCCATCTCTATAAACATTGCAATATCTACACTGCCATCTGTAAAAACATGGAAATATCTACACAGTCATCTGAATAAACATGGAAATATCTACACCACCATCTGTATAAACATGGAAATACCTACAATACCATCTGTATACACTTGGAAATAACTACACAGACATCTGTATAAATATGGAAATATCTACACGGCCATCTGTATAAACATGGAAATATCTACACTGCCATCTGTAGAAAGATGGAAATATCTACACCGCTATCTCTATAAATATGGAAATATCTACATCGCCATCTCTATAAACATGAAAATATCTACACTGCCATTTCTATAAAGATGGAAGTATCTACTCCGCCATGTGTATAAACACGGAAATATCTACACCACCATCTGTGTAAACATGGAAATATCTACACCGAAATCTGTATAAACTTGGAAATATCTACACCGCCATCTGCATGTCCATGGAAATATCTACGCCGCCATCTGTATAAACATGGAAATATCTACACGGACATCTGTGTATAGATGGAAATATCAACACCGCCATCTGCACAAACATGGAAATATCTACACTGCCATCTGTGGAAAGATGGACATATCTACACCGCTATCTCTATAAATATGGAAATATCTACACCGCCATCTCTATAAACATGAAAATATCTACACTGCCATCTCCATAAAGATGGAATTATCTACTCCGCCATGTGTATAAACACGGAAATATCTACACCACCATCTGTGTAAACATGGAAATATCTACACCGCTATCTGTATAAACATGGAAATATCTACACCGCCATCTGCTTGAACATGGAAATATCTACACCGCTATCTGTATAAACATGGAAATATCTACACTGCCATCTGTATAAACATGGAAATATCTACACAGCCCTCTGTATATATATGGAAATATCTGCATAGGCATCTGTATAAACATGGAAATATCTGCTCCGCTATCTGTATAAACATGGAAATACCTACAACGCTGTCTCTATAAACATGGAAATATGTACACCGCTATGTGTATAAATATGGAAATATCTCCACTGCTGTCTGTATAAACATGGAAATATCTACACCGCGATCTGTATAAACATGGAAATATCTACACCGGTATCTGTATAAACATGGAAATATCTACACAGCTATCTCTATAAATATGGAAATACCTACACCGCCATTTGTATAAACATGGAAATAACTACAAAGTCATCTGTATAAACATGGAAATATCTACACAGCCATCTGTATAAACATGGAAATATCTACACAGCCATCTGTATATACATGGAAATATCTACACTGCCATCTGTTTAAACATGGAAATATATACACAGACTTCCGTTTATACATGGATATATCTACACCGCTATCTGTATAAACATGGAATTATCTACACCGCGGTCTGTATGAGCATGGAAATATCTAAACCGCTATCTGTATAAACATGGAAATATTTACAATGCTATCTCTATAAACATGGAAATAACTACACCGTGATCTGTATAAACACGGAAATATTTACAACGCTATCTGTGTAAACATGGAAATATCTACACCGTTATCGGTATAAATATGGAAATACCTACACCGCTATCTCTATAAACATGGAAATATGTACACCGCCATCTGTATAAACATGGAAATATCTACACTGCTATCTCTATAAACATGGAAATATCTACAATGCCATCTGTAAAAACATGGAAATACCTATACAGTCATCTGTATAAACATGGAAACATCTACACCACCATCTGTATAAACATCGAAGTATCTACAATGCCATCTGTATACACATGGAAATACCTACACGGCAATCTGTGTATAGATGGAAACATCAACACCGCCATCTGTACAAACATGGAAATATCTACACCACTATCTCTTTAAACATGGAAATATCTACACTGTGGTCTGTATAAACATGGAAATATCTACACCGGTATCTGTATAAACATGGAAATATCTACACCACGATCTGTATAAACATGGAAATATTTACACCGCTATCTGTATAAACATGGAAATATCTGCACCGCTATCTCTATAAACATGGAAATATCTACAAAGCAATCTGTATAAAAATGGAAATAACTTCACAGTCATGTGTTGGAACATGGAAATATCTACACTGCCATCTGTATAAACATGGAAACATCTACACAGTCCTCTGTATAAATATGGAAATATCTACATAGGCATCTGTATAAACATGGAAATATCTGCACCGCTATCTGTATAAACATGGAAATACCTACACCGCTGTCTCTATAAACATGGAAATATGTACACCGCTATGTGTATAAACATGGAAAAATCTCCACTGCTGTCTGTATAAACATGGAAATATCTACACCGCGATCTGTATAAACATGGAAATATCTAAACCGCTATCTGTATAAACATGGAAATATCTACACAGCTATCTCTATAAACATGGAAATACCTACACCGCCATCTGTATAAACATGGAAATACCTACAAAGTCATCTGTATAAACATGGAAATATCTACACCGCGATCTGTATATACATGGAAATATCTACACCGTTATCTGTATAAACATGGAAATATCTACACAGCTATCACTATAAACATGGAAATATCTACACTGCCATCTGTATAAACATGGAAATACCTAAAAAGTCATCTGTATAAACATGGAAATATCTTCACAGCCATTTGTATAAACATGGAAATATCTACACAGCCATCTGTATATACATGGAAATATCTACACCGCTCTCTGTATAAACATGGAAATAACTACACCGCTATTTGTATAAACAAGGAAATATCTACACCGCCATCTGTTTAAACATGGAAATATATACACAGACATCTGTTTATACATAGAAATATCTACAACGCTTTATGTATAAACATGCTAATAACTACACCGCTATCTGTATAAATGTGGAAATATTTGCACTGCTATCCCTATAAACATGGTAATATCAACACCGTGATCTGTATAAACATGGAAATATCTGCACCATGATCTGTATAAACATGGAAATATCTACAAAGCCATGTGTATATACATGGAAATATCTACACAGCTATCTATATAAACATGGAAATAACTACACCGCTATCTGTATAAACATGGAAATATCTACACCGCCATCTACATATCCATGGAAATATCTGCGCTGCCATCTGTATAAACATGGAAATATCTACACGGTCATCTGTGTATAGATGGAAATATCAACACCACCATTTGTATAAACATGGAAATATTTACACCGCGGTCTGTATAAGCATGGAAATATCTAAACCGCTATCTGTATAAACATGGAAATATCTACACCGCTATCTCTATAAACATGGAAATATCTACACCGTTATCTGTACAAATATGGAAATATCTACACCGCTATCTCTATAAACATGGAATTATCTACACCACCATCTGTATAAACATGGAAATATCTACACTGCTATCTCTATAAACATGGAAATATCTGGAATGCCATCTGTAAAAACATGGAAATAACTATACAGTCATCTGTATAAACATGGAAATATCTACACCACCATCTGTATGAACATGGAAATATCTACAATGCCATCTGTATAAACATGGAAATACCTACACAGCAATCTGTGTATAGACGGAAACATCAACACCACCATGTGTACAAACATGGAAATATCTACACCGCTATCTGAATAAACATGGAAATATCTACACTGCGGTCTGTATAAACATGGAAATTTCTAAACCGGTATCTGTATAAACATGGAAATATCTACACCACGATCTGTATAAACATGGAAATATCTACAAAGCCATCTGTATAAACATGGAAATGTCTACACGGTCATCTGTGTATATATGGAAATATCATCACCGCCATCTGTACAAACATGGAAACATCTGCACCACTATCTGTATAAACATGGAAATATTTACATCGCTATCTGTATAAACATGGAAATATCTACACTGTTATCTGTATAAATATGGAAATATCTACACCGCTATCTCTATAAACATGGAAATATGTACACCGCCATCTGTATAAACATGGAAATATCTACACTGCTATCTCTATAATCATGGAAATATCTACAATGCCATCTGTATACACATGGAAATACCTACATGGCAATCTGTGTATAGATGGAAACATCAACACCGCCATCTGTACAAACATGGAAATATCTACACCGCTATCTCTTTAAACATGGAAATATCCACACTGCAGTCTGTATAAACATGGAAATACCTACACCGGTATCTTTACAAACATGGAAATATCTACAGCATGATCTGTATGAACATGGAAATATTTACACCGCTATCTGTACAAACATGGAATTATCTGTACCGCTATCTCTATAAACATGGAAATATCTACAAAGCCATCTGTATAAAAATTGAAATACCTACACAGTCATGTGTAGGAACATGCAAATATCTACACTGCCATCTGTATAAACATGGAAATATCTACACAGCCCTCTGTATAAACATGGAAATATCTGCACCGCTATCTGTATAAACATGGAAATACCTACACCGCTGTCTCTATAAACATGGAAATAGGTACACCGCTATGTGTATAAACATGGAAATATCTCCACTGCTGTTTGTATAAACATGGAAATATCTACACCGCGATCTGCATAAACATGGAAATATCTACACCTCTACCTGTATAAACATGGAAATGTCTACACAGCTATCTCTATAAACATGGAAATACCTACACCGCCATTTGTATAAACATGGAAATAACTACAAAGTCATCTGTATAAACATGGAAATATCTACACAGCCATCTGTATAAACATGGAAATATCTACACAGCCATCTGTATATACATGGAAATATCTACACTGCCATCTGTTTAAACATGGAAATATATACACAGACTTCCGTTTATACATGGATATATCTACACCGCTATCTGTATAAACATGGAATTATCTACACCGCGGTCTGTATGAGCATGGAAATATCTAAACCGCTATCTGTATAAACATGGAAATATTTACAATGCTATCTCTATAAACATGGAAATAACTACACCGTGATCTGTATAAACACGGAAATATTTACAACGCTATCTGTGTAAACATGGAAATATCTACACCGTTATCGGTATAAATATGGAAATACCTACACCGCTATCTCTATAAACATGGAAATATGTACACCGCCATCTGTATAAACATGGAAATATCTACACTGCTATCTCTATAAACATGGAAATATCTACAATGCCATCTGTAAAAACATGGAAATACCTATACAGTCATCTGTATAAACATGGAAACATCTACACCACCATCTGTATAAACATCGAAGTATCTACAATGCCATCTGTATACACATGGAAATACCTACACGGCAATCTGTGTATAGATGGAAACATCAACACCGCCATCTGTACAAACATGGAAATATCTACACCACTATCTCTTTAAACATGGAAATATCTACACTGCGGTCTGTATAAACATGGAAATATCTACACCGGTATCTGTATAAACATGGAAATATCTACACCACGATCTGTATAAACATGGAAATATTTACACCGCTATCTGTATAAACATGGAAATATCTGCACCGCTATCTCTATAAACATGGAAATATCTACAAAGCAATCTGTATAAAAATGGAAATAACTTCACAGTCATGTGTTGGAACATGGAAATATCTACACTGCCATCTGTATAAACATGGAAACATCTACACAGTCCTCTGTATAAATATGGAAATATCTACATAGGCATCTGTATAAACATGGAAATATCTGCACCGCTATCTGTATAAACATGGAAATACCTACACCGCTGTCTCTATAAACATGGAAATATGTACACCGCTATGTGTATAAACATGGAAAAATCTCCACTGCTGTCTGTATAAACATGGAAATATCTACACCGCGATCTGTATAAACATGGAAATATCTAAACCGCTATCTGTATAAACATGGAAATATCTACACAGCTATCTCTATAAACATGGAAATACCTACACCGCCATCTGTATAAACATGGAAATACCTACAAAGTCATCTGTATAAACATGGAAATATCTACACAGCCATCTGTATAAACATAGAAATACCTACACAGCCATCTGTATATACATGGAAATATCTACACCGCTCTCTGTATAAACATGGAAATAACTACACCGCTATTTGTATAAACAAGGAAATATCTACACCGCCATCTGTTGAAACATGGAAATATATACACAGACATCTGTTTATACATAGAAATATCTACAACGCTTTCTGTATAAACATGCTGATAACTGCACCGCTATCTGTATAAATGTGGAAATATTTGCACTGCTATCCCTATAAACATGGTAATATCAACACCGTGATCTGTATAAACATGGAAATATCTGCACCATGATCTGTATAAACATGGAAATATCTACACAGCCATGTGTATATACATGGAAATATCTACACAGCTATCTATATAAACATGGAAATAACTACACCGCTATCTGTATAAACATGGAAATATCTACACCGCCATCTACATATCCATGGAAATATCTGCGCCGCCATCTGTATAAACATGGAAATATCTACACGGTCATCTGTGTATAGATGGAAATATCAACACCACCATTTGTATAAACATGGAAATATTTACACCGCGGTCTGTATAAACATGGAAATATCTAAACCGCTATCTGTATAAACATGGAAATATCTACACCGCTATCTCTATAAACATGGAAATATCTACACCGTTATCTGTACAAATATGGAAATACCTGCACCGCTATCTCTATAAACATGGAAATATCTACACCGCCATCTGTATAAACATGGAAATATCTACACTGCTATCTCTATAAACATGGAAATATCTGCAAAGCCATCTGTAAAAACATGGAAATAACTATACAGTCATCTACATAAACATGGAAATATCTACACCACGATCTGTATGAACATGGAAATATCTACAATGCCATCTGTATAAACATGGAAATACCTACACAGCAATCTGTGTATAGATGGAAACATCAACACCGCCATGTGTACAAACATGGAAATATCTACACCGCTATCTGTATAAACATGGAAATATCTACACTGCGGTCTGTATAAACATGGAAATTTCTAAACCGGTATCTGTATAAACATGGAAATATCTACAACACGATCTGCATAAACATGGAAATATTTACACCGCTATCTGTATAAACATGGAAATATCTACACCGCTATCTCTATAAACATGGAAATATCTACAAAGCCATCTGTATAAACATGGAAATACCAACACAGTCATGTGTAGGAACATGGAAATATCTACACCACGATTTGTATAAACATGGAAATATCTACACCGCGATCTGTATAAACATGGAAATATCTACACAGCTATCTGTATAAACATGGGAATATCTACACAACTATCTCTATAAACATGGAAATATCTACACCGCAATCTGTATAAACATTTAAATACCTACAAAGTCATCTGTATAAACATGGAAATATCTACTCAGCCATCTGTATAAACATGGAAATATCTACACAGCTGTCTGTATATACACGGAAATGTCTACACCGCCATCTGTATAAAGAAGGAAATAACTACACCGCTATTTGTATAAACAAGGAAATATCTACACCGCCATCTGTTTAAACATGGAAATATATACACAGACATCTGTTTATACATGGAAATATCTACACCGCTATCTGTATAAACGTGCTAATAACTACACCGCTATCTGTATAAATGTGGAAATATTTTCACCGCTATCCCAATAAACATGGCAATATCAACACCGCGATCTGTATAAACATGGAAATATCTACACCATGATCTGTATAAACATGGAAATATCTACACCGCGATCTGTATAAACGTGGAAATATCTACACCGTGATCTGAATAAACATGGAAATATCTTCACCGCCATCTCTATAAACATGGAAATATCTACACCCCTATCTGTATAAACATGGAAATATCCACAGAGCTATCTGTATAAACATGGAAAAATCAACACCGCTATCTCTATGAACATGGAAATATCTACACCGCCATCTCTATAAACATGGAAATATCTTCACCGCTATCTGTATAAACATGGAAATATCTCCACTGCTATCTCTATAAACATGGAAATATCTACACCTCTATCTGTATAAACATGGAAATATCTACACCGCTATGTGTATTAACGTGGAAATGTCTCCATTGCTATCTGTATAAACATGGACATATCTCCATCGCAATCTGTATAAACTTGAAAATATCCACACCGCCATCTCTATAAACATGGAAATTTCTACACTGCCATCTGTACAAACATGGAAATATATACACAGTCATGTGTAGAAATACGGAAATATCTACACCGCTATCTCTATAAACATGGAAACAACTACACCGCTATCTCTATAAACATGGAAATATCTACACCGCTATCTCTATCAACATGGAAATATATACACTGCCATCTCTTTCAACATGGAGATATCTACAATGCCGTCTACATAAACAAGAAAATATCTACATTGCCATCTATACAAACATGGAAATATCTACACCACCATCTCCATAAATATGGAAATATCTACACTGCCATTTGTAGAAGGATGGAAGTATCTACACCGCCATCTGTATAAACGTGGAAATACCTACACTGCTATTTGTATAAACATGGAAATATCTACACCGCAATCTGTATAAACATGGAAATATCTACACCGCTATCTGTATAAATATGAAATATCAAAACCGCTATCTCTATAAAAATGGAAATATCTTCACCACGATCTGTATAAACATGGAAATATCTACACCATGATCTGTATAAACATGGAAATATCTACACCGCGATCTGTATAAACATGGAAATATCTACACCGCGATCTGTATAAACATGGAAATATCTTCACCACGATCTGTATAAACATGGAAAAATCTACACCGCTATCTCTATAAACATGGTAATATCTACACCACCATCTATATAAACATGGAAATATTTACACCGCCATCTGTATAAACATGGAAATATCTACAGCGCTATCTGTATAAACATGGAAATATCTACACCGCTATCTGTATAAACATGGAAATATCTACACTGTGATCTGTATAAACATGGAAATATCTACACTGCGATCTGAATAAACATGCAAATATCTACACCGCGATCTGTATATACATGGAAATATCTACACCGTTATCTGTATAAACATGGAAATATCTACACAGCTATCACTATAAACATGGAAATATCTACACTGCCATCTGTATAAACATGGAAATACCTAAAAAGTCATCTGTATAAACATGGAAATATCTTCACAGCCATCTGTATAAACATGGAAATATCTACACAGCCATCTGTATATACATGGAAATATCTACACCGCTCTCTGTATAAACATGGAAATAACTACACCGCTATTTGTATAAACAAGGAAATATCTACACCGCCATCTGTTTAAACATGGAAATATATACACAGACATCTGTTTATACATAGAAATATCTACAACGCTTTATGTATAAACATGCTAATAACTACACCGCTATCTGTATAAATGTGGAAATATTTGCACTGCTATCCCTATAAACATGGTAATATCAACACCGTGATCTGTATAAACATGGAAATATCTGCACCATGATCTGTATAAACATGGAAATATCTACAAAGCCATGTGTATATACATGGAAATATCTACACAGCTATCTATATAAACATGGAAATAACTACACCGCTATCTGTATAAACATGGAAATATCTACACCGCCATCTACATATCCATGGAAATATCTGCGCTGCCATCTGTATAAACATGGAAATATCTACACGGTCATCTGTGTATAGATGGAAATATCAACACCACCATTTGTATAAACATGGAAATATTTACACCGCGGTCTGTATAAGCATGGAAATATCTAAACCGCTATCTGTATAAACATGGAAATATCTACACCGCTATCTCTATAAACATGGAAATATCTACACCGTTATCTGTACAAATATGGAAATATCTACACCGCTATCTCTATAAACATGGAATTATCTACACCACCATCTGTATAAACATGGAAATATCTACACTGCTATCTCTATAAACATGGAAATATCTGGAATGCCATCTGTAAAAACATGGAAATAACTATACAGTCATCTGTATAAACATGGAAATATCTACACCACCATCTGTATGAACATGGAAATATCTACAATGCCATCTGTATAAACATGGAAATACCTACACAGCAATCTGTGTATAGACGGAAACATCAACACCACCATGTGTACAAACATGGAAATATCTACACCGCTATCTGAATAAACATGGAAATATCTACACTGCGGTCTGTATAAACATGGAAATTTCTAAACCGGTATCTGTATAAACATGGAAATATCTACACCACGATCTGTATAAACATGGAAATATCTACAAAGCCATCTGTATAAACATGGAAATGTCTACACGGTCATCTGTGTATATATGGAAATATCATCACCGCCATCTGTACAAACATGGAAACATCTGCACCACTATCTGTATAAACATGGAAATATTTACATCGCTATCTGTATAAACATGGAAATATCTACACTGTTATCTGTATAAATATGGAAATATCTACACCGCTATCTCTATAAACATGGAAATATGTACACCGCCATCTGTATAAACATGGAAATATCTACACTGCTATCTCTATAATCATGGAAATATCTACAATGCCATCTGTATACACATGGAAATACCTACATGGCAATCTGTGTATAGATGGAAACATCAACACCGCCATCTGTACAAACATGGAAATATCTACACCGCTATCTCTTTAAACATGGAAATATCCACACTGCAGTCTGTATAAACATGGAAATACCTACACCGGTATCTTTACAAACATGGAAATATCTACAGCATGATCTGTATGAACATGGAAATATTTACACCGCTATCTGTACAAACATGGAATTATCTGTACCGCTATCTCTATAAACATGGAAATATCTACAAAGCCATCTGTATAAAAATTGAAATACCTACACAGTCATGTGTAGGAACATGCAAATATCTACACTGCCATCTGTATAAACATGGAAATATCTACACAGCCCTCTGTATAAACATGGAAATATCTGCACCGCTATCTGTATAAACATGGAAATACCTACACCGCTGTCTCTATAAACATGGAAATAGGTACACCGCTATGTGTATAAACATGGAAATATCTCCACTGCTGTTTGTATAAACATGGAAATATCTACACCGCGATCTGCATAAACATGGAAATATCTACACCTCTACCTGTATAAACATGGAAATGTCTACACAGCTATCTCTATAAACATGGAAATACGTACACCGCCATCTGTATAAACACGGAAATACCTACAAAGTCATCTGTATAAACATGGAAATATCTACACAGCCTTCTGTAAAAACATGGAAATACCTGCACAGCCATCTGTATATACATGGAAATATCTACAACGCCATCTGTATAAAGAAGGAAATAACTACACCACTATTTGTATAAACAAGGAAATATCTACACCGCCATCTGTTTAAACATGGAAATATATACACAGACATCTGTTTATACATGGAAATATCTACACCGCTATCTGTATAAACGTGCTAATAACTACACCGCTATCTGTATAAATGTGGAAATATTTTCACCGCTATCCCAATAAACATGGTAATATCAACACCGCGATCTGTATAAACATGGAAATATCTACACCATGATCTGTATAAACATGGAAATATCTACACCGCGATCTGTATAAACATGGAAATATCTACACCGTGATCTGAATAAACATGGAAATATCTTCACCGCCATCTCTATAAACATGGAAATATCTACACCCCTATCTGTATAAACATGGAAATATCCACACAGGTATCTCTATAAACATGGAAAAATCAACACCGCTATCTCTATGAACATGGAAATATCTACACCGCCATCTCTATAAACATGGAAATATCTTCACCGCTATCTGTATAAACATGGAAATATCTCCAATGCTATCTCTATAAACATCGAAATATCTACACCGCAATCTGTATAAAAATGGAAATATTTACAAAGCTATCTGTATAAACATGGAAATATCTACACCGCCATCTGTATAACCATGGAAATATCTACACAGCCATGTGTATATACATGGAAATATCTACACCGCTATCTATATAAACATAGAAATAACTACACCGCTATTTGTATAAACATGGAAATATCTCCACTGCTAACTCTATAAATATCGAACTATCTACACCGCCATCTGTATAAACATGGAAATATTTACAAAGTTATCTGTATAAACATGGAAATATCTACACCGCCATCTGTATAAACATGGAAATAACTACACAGCCATGTGTACATACATGGAAATACCTACACCGCTCTCTATATAAACATGGAAATAACTACACCGCTATCTGTATATACATGGAAATATCTACACCGCGATCTATATATCCATAGAAATATCTGCGCTGCCATCTGTATAAACATGGAAATATCTACACGGTCATCTCTGTATAGGTGGAAATAACAACACCGCCATGTGAACAAACATGGAGATATCTGCACCGCTATCTGTATAAACATGGAAATATCTACACCGTGGTCTGTATAAACATGGAAATATCTACACCGCTATCTGTATAAACATGGAAATATATACACCGCTATCTCTATAAACATGGAAATATCTACAATGTGATCTGTATAAACGTGGAAATATTTACACCGATATCTGTATAATCATGGAAATTTCCACACCGTTATCTGTATAAATATGGAAATATCTACACCGCTATCTCTATAAACCTGGAAATATCTACACCGCCATCTGTATAAACATGGAAATACCTATACACTCATCTGTGTAAACATGGAAATATCTACACCACCATCTGTATAAACATGGAAATATCTACAATGCCATCTGTATACACATGGAAATAACTACACGGCAATCTGTGTATAGATGGAAACATCAACATCGCCATCTGTACAAACATGGAAATATATACACTGCTATCTCTATAAACATGGAAATATCTACCCTGCAGTCTGTATAAACATGGAAATATCTAAACCGCTATCTCTATAAACATGGAAATATCTACAATGCCATCTGTATACACATGGAAATACCTACACGGCAATCTGTGTATAGATGGAAACATCAACACCGCCATCTGTACAAACATGGAAATATCTACAATGCTATCTCTATAAACATGGAAATATCTACACTGTGGTCTGTATACACATGGAAATATCTACACCGGTATCTGTATAAACATGGAAATATGTACACCACGGAAATATCTCCACCATGGAAATATATACACTGCTAAGTGTATAAACATGGATATATCTGCACCGCTATCTCTATAAACAGGGAAATATCTACAAAGCCATCTGTATAAACTTGGAAATGCCTACACAGTCATGTGTAGGAACATGGAAATATTTACACTGCCATCTGTATAAACATAGAAATATCTACACAGCCCTCTGTATAAATATGGAAATATCTGCATAGGCATCTGTATAAACATGGAAATATCTGCACCGCTATCTGTATAAACATGGAAATACCTACACCGCTGTCTCTGTAAACATGTAAATATGTACACCGCTATGTGTATAAACATGGAAATATCTCCACTGCTGTCTGTATAAACATGGAAATATCTCCACCGTTATCTGTATAAACATGGAAATATCTACAGTGCCATCTCTATAAACATGGAAATATCTACACTGTCATTTGTAGAAAGATGGAAATATCCACACCGCCATCTGTATAAACCTGGAAATATCTACACCGCTATCTGTATAAACAAGGAAATATCTACACCGCAATCAGTATAAACAAGGAAATATCTACACAGCTATGTGTACAAATATGAAATATCGAAACCGCTATCTCTATAAATATGGAAATACCTACACTGCTATCTGTATAAACATGGAAATATCCTCACTGCTATCTCTATGAATATGGATATATCTACACCGCTATCTCTATGAACATGGAAATATCTACACCGCCATCTCTATAAACATGGATATATCTACACCGCCATCTGTATAAACATGGAAATATCTACACTGCTATCTGTATAAACATGGAAATATCTACACCGCTATCTGTATAAACATGGAAATATCTACACTGCGATCTGTATAAACATGGAATTATCTTCACCGCGATCTCTATAAACATGGAAATATCTTCACCACGATCTGTATAAACATGGAAATATCTACACCGCTACCTTTTTAAACATGGTAATATCTACACCACCATCTATATAAACATGGAAATATCTACACCGCCATCTGTATAAACATTGAAATATCTACAATGCCATCTGTAGAAAGATGGAATTATCTACAACGCAATCTGTGTAAACATGGAAATACCTACACCAATATCTGTAAAAACATGGAAATATCTGCACCGCTATGTGTATAAAGATGGGAATATCTACATCGCGATCTGCATAAACATGGAAATATCTACACCGCAATCTGTATAAACATGGAAATATCTACACCATGATCTGTATAAACGTGGAAATATCTACACCGTGATCTGTATAAACATGGAAATATCTACACCGTGATCTGTATAAACATGGAAATATCTACAACGCCATCTCTATAAACATGGAAATATCTACACCCCTATCTGTATAAACATGGAAATATCCACACCGCTATCTCTATAAACATGGAAAAACCAACACCGGTATCTCTATAAACATGGAAATATCTACACCGTGATCAGTATAAACATGGAAATATCTACACTGCTATCTGCATAAACATGGAAATATCTCCACTGGTATCTCTATAAACATCGAAATATGTATACCGCCATCTGTATAAACATGGAAAAACTTACAAAGTTATCTGTATAAACATGGAAATATCTACACCGCCATCTGTATAAACTTGGAAATATCTACAGAGCCATGTGTATATACATGGAAATATCTACACCCCTATCTATATAAACACGGAAATAATTACACCGCTATCTGTATAAACATGGAAATATCTACACCGCCATCTACATATCCATGGAAATATCTGTGCCGCCATCTGTATAAACATGGAAATATCTACACGTTCATCTGTGTATAGATGGAAATATCTACACGGCAATCTGTGTAAAGTTGGAAATATCAACACCGCCATCTGTACAAACATGGAAATATCTACACCGCTATCTGTATAAACATAGAAATAACTACACTGCAGTCTGTATAAACATGGAAATATCTACATCTCTATCTCTATAAACATGGAAATAACTACACCATGATCTGTATAAACTTGGAAATATTTACACCGCTATCTGTATAAACATGGAAATATCTACACCGTGATCTGTATAAATATGGAAATATCTACACCGCTATCTCTATAAACATGGAAATATCTACAATGTGGTCTGTACAAACATGGAAATATCTACACCGGTATCTGTATAAACATGGAAATATCTACACCACGATCTGTATAAACATGGAAATATTTACACCGCTATCTGTATAAACATGGAAATATCTGCACCGCTATCTCTATAAACATGGAAATATCTACAAAGCCATCTGTATAAACATGGAAATACTTACACAGTCATGTGTAGGAACATGGAAATATCTACACTGCCATTTGTATAAACATGGAAATATCTACACAGCCATCTGTATATACATGGAAATATCTACACAGCTATCTGTATAAACATGGAAATAACTACACCGCTATTTGTATAAACAAGGAAATATCTACACCGCCATCTGTTTAAACATGGAAATATATACACAGACATCTGTTTATACATGGAAATATCTACACCACGATCAGTATAAACATGGAAATATCTACACTGCCATCTGTATAAACATGGAAATAACTAAACCGCTATCTCTATAAACATTGAAATATCAACACTGCCTTCTGGATATACATGGAAAAACCTACACAGTCATCTGTGTAAACATGGAAATATCTACACAGCCATCTCTATAAACATGGAAATACCTACACTGCTATTTCTATAAACATGAAAATAGCCACACCGCAATCTGTATAAACATGGAAATATCTACACTGCCATCTGCATAAACATGGAAATATCTACACTGCCATCTGTATACACATGGAAATATCTACACAGTCATCTCTATAAACATTGAAATATCTCCATCGCAATCTGTCTAATCATGGAAATATCTCCACCGCTATCTCTATAAACATGGAAATATCTACACCGCTATCTGTATAAACGTGGAAATATGTACACTGCAATCTGTGCAAATATGGAAGTATCTACACCTCTATCTCTGTAAACATGGAAATATCTACACCGCTATCTGTATAAACATGGAAATATCTGCACCGCTATTTCTATAAACCTGGAAATATCTACACTGCTATCTCTATAAACATGGAAATGTCTACACCGCTGTCTGTATAAACATGGAAATATCCACATCGCTATCTGTATAAATGTGGAAATACAAACAACGCTATCGGTATAAACATGGAAATATCTACAACGCCCTCTATATAAACATGGAAATATCTACACTGCTATGTCTATAAACATGGATATTCCTACAGCGCTATCTCTATAAACATGGAAATATCTACACCGCTATCCGTATAAACATGGAAATAACTACACCGCGATCTGTATAAACACGGAAATATCTACACTGCGATTTGTATAAACATGGAAATATCTACACCGCGATCTGTATAAACATGGAAATATCTTCACCACGATCTGTATAAACATGGAAATATCTACACCACTATCTGTATAAACATGGTAATATCTACACCACCATCTATATAAACATGGAAATATCTACACTGCCATCTGTATACATTTGGAAATATCTACAATGCCATCTGTATAAACATGGAAATATCTACACAGCTATCTCTATAAACATGGAAATATCTAAACCGCCATCTGTATAAACATGGAAATACCTACAAAGTCATCTGTATAAACATGGAAATATCTATACAGCCATCTGTATAAACATGGGAATATATACAAAGCCATCTGTATAAACATGGAAATATCTACACCGCGGTCTGTATAAACATGGAAATATCGACTCCGCTATCTGTATAAACATGGAAATATCTATACCGCTATCTGTATAAACATAGAAATATCTTCACCGCTATCTGTATAAACATGGAAATATCTACACCGCGATCTGTATAAACATGGAAATATCTACACCGCGATCTGCATAAACATGGAAATATCTTCACCACGATCTGTATAAACATGGAAATATCTACACCGCGATCTGTATAAACATGGAAGTATCTACACCGTGATCTGTATAAACATGGAAATATCTTCACCGCGATCTGTATAAACATGGAAATATCTACACCGATATTTGTAAAAACATGGAAATATCTACACCCCTATCTGTATAAACATGGAAATATCCACACCGCTATCTCTATAAACATGGAAAATCAGCACCGCTATCTCTATGAACATGGAAATATGTACACCGCCATCTCTATAAACATGGAAATATCTACACCGCTATCAGTATAAACATGGAAATATCTACACCGCTATCTGTATAAACATGGAAATATCTCCAATGCTATCTCTATAAACATTGAAATATCTACACCGCCAACTGTATAAACATGGAAATACTTACAAACCTATCTGTATAAACATGGAAATATCTACACCGCCGTCTGTATAAACATGGAAATATCTACACAGCCATGTGTACATACATGGAAATATCTACACCGCTCTCTATATAAACATGGAAATAAGTACAGCGCTATCTGTATATACATGGAAATCTCTACACCAACATCTACATATCCATAGAAATATCTGCGCCGCCATCTGTATAAACATGGAAATATATGCACGGTCATCTCTGTATAGATGGAAATATCAACACCGCCATCTGTACAAACATGGAAATATCTGCACCGCTATCTGTATAAACATGGAAATATCTACACCGCTATCTGAATAAACATGGAAATATCTCCACTACTATCTCTGTAAACATCGAAATATCTACACCGCCTTCTGTATAAACATGGAAATACTTACAAAGTTATCTGTATAAACATGGAAATATCTACACCGCCATCTGTATAAACATGGAAATATCTACACCGCTACCTTTTTAAACATGGTAATATCTACACCACCATCTATACAAACATGGAAATATCTACACCGCCATCTGTATAAACATTGAAATATCTACAATGCCATCTGTAGAAAGATGGAATTATCTACAACGCAATCTGTGTAAACATGGAAATACCTACACCAATATCTGTAAAAACATGGAAATATCTGCACCGCTATGTGTATAAAGATGGGAATATCTACATCGCGATCTGCATAAACATGGAAATATCTACACCGCAATCTGTATAAACATGGAAATATCTACACCATGATCTGTATAAACGTGGAAATATCTACACCGTGATCTGTATAAACATGGAAATATCTACACCGTGATCTGTATAAACATGGAAATATCTACAACGCCATCTCTATAAACATGGAAATATCTACACCCCTATCTGTATAAACATGGAAATATCCACACCGCTATCTCTATAAACATGGAAAAACCAACACCGGTATCTCTATAAACATGGAAATATCTACACCGTGATCAGTATAAACATGGAAATATCTACACTGCTATCTGCATAAACATGGAAATATCTCCACTGGTATCTCTATAAACATCGAAATATGTATACCGCCATCTGTATAAACATGGAAAAACTTACAAAGTTATCTGTATAAACATGGAAATATCTACACCGCCATCTGTATAAACTTGGAAATATCTACAGAGCCATGTGTATATACATGGAAATATCTACACCCCTATCTATATAAACACGGAAATAATTACACCGCTATCTGTATAAACATGGAAATATCTACACCGCCATCTACATATCCATGGAAATATCTGTGCCGCCATCTGTATAAACATGGAAATATCTACACGTTCATCTGTGTATAGATGGAAATATCTACACGGCAATCTGTGTAAAGTTGGAAATATCAACACCGCCATCTGTACAAACATGGAAATATCTACACCGCTATCTGTATAAACATAGAAATAACTACACTGCAGTCTGTATAAACATGGAAATATCTACATCTCTATCTCTATAAACATGGAAATAACTACACCATGATCTGTATAAACTTGGAAATATTTACACCGCTATCTGTATAAACATGGAAATATCTACACCGTGATCTGTATAAATATGGAAATATCTACACCGCTATCTCTATAAACATGGAAATATCTACAATGTGGTCTGTACAAACATGGAAATATCTACACCGGTATCTGTATAAACATGGAAATATCTACACCACGATCTGTATAAACATGGAAATATTTACACCGCTATCTGTATAAACATGGAAATATCTGCACCGCTATCTCTATAAACATGGAAATATCTACAAAGCCATCTGTATAAACATGGAAATACTTACACAGTCATGTGTAGGAACATGGAAATATCTACACTGCCATTTGTATAAACATGGAAATATCTACACAGCCATCTGTATATACATGGAAATATCTACACAGCTATCTGTATAAACATGGAAATAACTACACCGCTATTTGTATAAACAAGGAAATATCTACACCGCCATCTGTTTAAACATGGAAATATATACACAGACATCTGTTTATACATGGAAATATCTACACCACGATCAGTATAAACATGGAAATATCTACACTGCCATCTGTATAAACATGGAAATAACTAAACCGCTATCTCTATAAACATTGAAATATCAACACTGCCTTCTGGATATACATGGAAAAACCTACACAGTCATCTGTGTAAACATGGAAATATCTACACAGCCATCTCTATAAACATGGAAATACCTAAACTGCTATTTCTATAAACATGAAAATAGCCACACCGCAATCTGTATAAACATGGAAATATCTACACTGCCATCTGCATAAACATGGAAATATCTACACTGCCATCTGTATACACATGGAAATATCTACACAGTCATCTCTATAAACATTGAAATATCTCCATCGCAATCTGTCTAATCATGGAAATATCTCCACCGCTATCTCTATAAACATGGAAATATCTACACCGCTATCTGTATAAACGTGGAAATATGTACACTGCAATCTGTGCAAATATGGAAGTATCTACACCTCTATCTCTGTAAACATGGAAATATCTACACCGCTATCTGTATAAACATGGAAATATCTGCACCGCTATTTCTATAAACCTGGAAATATCTACACTGCTATCTCTATAAACATGGAAATGTCTACACCGCTGTCTGTATAAACATGGAAATATCCACATCGCTATCTGTATAAATGTGGAAATACAAACAACGCTATCGGTATAAACATGGAAATATCTACAACGCCCTCTATATAAACATGGAAATATCTACACTGCTATGTCTATAAACATGGATATTCCTACAGCGCTATCTCTATAAACATGGAAATATCTACACCGCTATCCGTATAAACATGGAAATAACTACACCGCGATGTGTATAAACACGGAAATATCTACACTGCGATTTGTATAAACATGGAAATATCTACACCGCGATCTGTATAAACATGGAAATATCTTCACCACGATCTGTATAAACATGGAAATATCTACACCACTATCTGTATAAACATGGTAATATCTACACCACCATCTATATAAACATGGAAATATCTACACTGCCATCTGTATACATTTGGAAATATCTACAATGCCATCTGTATAAACATGGAAATATCTACACAGCTATCTCTATAAACATGGAAATATCTAAACCGCCATCTGTATAAACATGGAAATACCTACAAAGTCATCTGTATAAACATGGAAATATCTATACAGCCATCTGTATAAACATGGGAATATATACAAAGCCATCTGTATAAACATGGAAATATCTACACCGCGGTCTGTATAAACATGGAAATATCGACTCCGCTATCTGTATAAACATGGAAATATCTATACCGCTATCTGTATAAACATAGAAATATCTTCACCGCTATCTGTATAAACATGGAAATATCTACACCGCGATCTGTATAAACATGGAAATATCTACACCGCGATCTGTATAAACATGGAAATATCTTCACCACGATCTGTATAAACATGGAAATATCTACACCGCGATCTGTATAAACATGGAAGTATCTACACCGTGATCTGTATAAACATGGAAATATCTTCACCGCGATCTGTATAAACATGGAAATATCTACACCGATATTTGTAAAAACATGGAAATATCTACACCCCTATCTGTATAAACATGGAAATATCCACACCGCTATCTCTATAAACATGGAAAATCAGCACCGCTATCTCTATGAACATGGAAATATGTACACCGCCATCTCTATAAACATGGAAATATCTACACCGCTATCAGTATAAACATGGAAATATCTACACCGCTATCTGTATAAACATGGAAATATCTCCAATGCTATCTCTATAAACATTGAAATATCTACACCGCCAACTGTATAAACATGGAAATACTTACAAACCTATCTGTATAAACATGGAAATATCTACACCGCCGTCTGTATAAACATGGAAATATCTACACAGCCATGTGTACATACATGGAAATATCTACACCGCTCTCTATATAAACATGGAAATAAGTACAGCGCTATCTGTATATACATGGAAATCTCTACACCAACATCTACATATCCATAGAAATATCTGCGCCGCCATCTGTATAAACATGGAAATATATGCACGGTCATCTCTGTATAGATGGAAATATCAACACCGCCATCTGTACAAACATGGAAATATCTGCACCGCTATCTGTATAAACATGGAAATATCTACACCGCTATCTGAATAAACATGGAAATATCTCCACTACTATCTCTGTAAACATCGAAATATCTACACCGCCTTCTGTATAAACATGGAAATACTTACAAAGTTATCTGTATAAACATGGAAATATCTACACCGCCATCTGTATAAACATGGAAATATCTACACAGCCATGTGTATATACATGGAAATATCTACACCGCTATCTATATAAACATGGAAATAACTACACCGATATCTGTATAAACATGAAAATATCCACACCGCCATCTTCATATCCATGGAAATAACTGCACCGCCATCTGTATAAACATGGAAATATCTACACGGTCATCTGTGTATAGATGGAAATGTCAACACCGCCATCTGTACAAACATGGAAATATCTGCAAAGGTATCTTTATAAACATGGAATTATCTACACCGCGGTCTGTGTAAACATGGAAATATCTACACCGCTATCTGTATAAACATGGAACTATCTATACCGCTATCTCTATAAACATGGAAATATCTACACCGTGATCTGTATAAACATGGAAGTATTTACACCGCTATCTGTATAAACATGGAAATTTCTACACCGTTATCTGTATAAATATGGAAATATCTACACCGCTATCTCTATAAACATGGAAATATCTACACCGCCATCTGTATAAATATGGAAATACCTATACAGTCTTCTGTGTAAACATGGAAATATCTACACCACCATCTGTATAAACATGGAAATATCTACAATGCCATCTGTATACACATGGAAATAACTATACGGCAATCTGTGTATAGATGGAAACACCAACACTGCCATCTATACAAACATGGAAATATCTACACTGCTATCTCTATAAACATGGAAATATCTACACTGCGGTCTGTATAAACATTTAAATATCTACACCGGTATCTGTATAAACATGGAAATATCTACACCACGATCTATATAAACATGGAAATATATATACCGCTATCTGAATAAACATGGAATTATCTGCACCGCTGTCTCTAAAAACATGGAAATATCTACAAAGACATCTGTATAAACATGGAAATACCTACACAGTCATGTGTAGGAACATTTAAATATCTACACAGCCATCTGTTTCGACATAGAAATATGTACACAGCCCTCCGTATAAATATGGAAATATCTGCATAGGCATCTGTGTGAACATGGAAATATCCGCACCGCTATCTGTATAAACATGGAAATACCTACAAGGCTGTCTCTATAAACATGGAAATATGTACACCGCTATGTGTATAAACATGGAAATATCTCCACTGCTCTCTGTATAAACATGGAAATATCTGCACCGTTATCTGTATAAACATGGAAATATCTGCAGCGCCATCTCTATAAACATTGAAATATCTACACTGCCATCTGTAAAAACATAGAAATATCTACACCGCTATCTGTATAAACATGGAAATATCTGTATAAATATGAATATATCTACAATGCCATCTGTAGAAAGATGGAAATATCTACACCGCAATCTCTGTAAACATGGAAATATCTACACCGATATCTGTAAAAATATGGAAATAACTACACCGCTATCTGTATAAACATGGAAATATCTACGCCGCGATCTGTATAAACATGGAAATATCTACACCGCTATCTGTATAAACATGGAAATATCTACACCGCTATCTGTATAAACATGGAAATATCTACACAGCTGACTCTATAAACATGGAAATAACTACACTGCCATCTCCATAAAAATGGAAGTATCAACTCCGCCATGTGTATAAACACGGAAATATCTACACCATCATCTGTGTAAACATGGAAATATCTACACCGCAATCTGTATAAACATGGAAATATATACACCGCGATCTGTATAAACATGGAAATATCTACACCGCTATCTGTATAAACATGGAAATATCTACACAGCTGACTCTATAAACATGGAAATATCTACACTGCCATCTCCATAAAGATGGAAGTATCTACTCCGCAATGTGTATAAACACGGAAATATTTACACCATCATCTGTGTAAACATGGAAATATCTACACCACGATCTGTATAAACATGGAAATATCTACACCGCTATCTGTATAAACATGGAAATATCTGCACTGCTATCTCTATAAACATGTAAATATCTACAAAGCCATCAGTATAAACATGCAAATACCTACACTGTCATGTGTAGGAACATGGAAATATCTACACTACCATCTGTATAAAGTTAGAAATATCTACACAGCCCTCTGTATAAATATGGAAATATCTGCGTAGGCATCTGTATAAACATGGAAATATCTGCACCGCTATCTGTATAAACATGGAAATACCTACACCGCTGTCTCTGTAAACATGGAAATATGTACACCGCTATGTGTATAAACAGGAAATATCTCCACTGATGTCTGTATAAACATGGAAAAATCTCCACCGTTATCTGTATAAACATGGAAATATCTACAGCGCCATCTCTATAAACATTGAAATATCTGCACTGCCATCTGTAAAAACATATAAATATCTACACAGTCATCTGAATAAACATGGAAATATCTACACCACCATCTGTATAAACTTGGAAATAGCTACAATACCATCTGTATACACATGGAAATATCTACACAGACATCTGTATAAATATGGAAATATCTACACCGCCAGCTGTATAAACATGGAAATATCTACACTGCCATCTGTAGAAAAATGGAAATATCTACACCGCTATCTCTATAAATATGGAAATAACTACACCGCCAACTCTATAAACATGAAAATATCTACACTGCCATCTCCATAAAGATGGAAGTATCTACTCCGCCATGTGTATAAACACGGAAATATCTACACCACCATCTGTGTAAACATGGAAATATCTACACCGCTATCTGTATAAACATGGAAATATCTACACCGCTATCTCTATAAACATGGAAATATCTACACCGCCATCTGCATGTCCATGGAAATATCTACGACGCCATCTGTATAGATATGGAAATATCTACAAGGCCATCTGTGTATAGATGGAAATATCAACACCGCCATCTGTACACACATGGAAATATCTACACCGCTATCTCTATAAACATGGAAATATCTGCACTGCAATCTGTAAAAACATGGAAATACCTATAGAGTCATCTGTATAAACATGGAAATATCTACAATGCCATCTGTATACACATGGAAATATGTACAATGCCATCTGTATACACATGGAAATATCTACACAGCCATCTGTATAAACATGTTAATATCTACACTGCTATCTCTATATACATGGAAATAACTACACCGCCATCTCTATAAACATGAAAATATCTACACTGCCATCTCCGTAAATATGGAACTAACTACTCCGCCATCTGTATAAACATGGAAACATCTACACCGCCATCTGTGTGAATAAGGAAATATCTACAATGCCATCTGTACAAAGATATAAATATCTGCACCGCAAGCTGTATAAACATGGAAATATTTTCATCGCTATCAGTATAAACGTGGAAATACCAACACCGCTATCGGTATAAACATGGAAATATCTACAACGCCATCTATATAAACATGGAAATATCTACACCGCTATGTCTATAAACACGGAAATACCTACACGGCTATCTCTGTAAACATGGAAATACCTACACCGCTATCTCTATAAACATGGAAATATCTACACCGCTATCTGTATAAACATGGAAATATCTACACCGCTATCTGTATAAACATGGAAATATCTACACCACGATCTGTATAAACATGGAAATATCTACACCGCGATCTGTATAAACATGGAATTATCTTCACCACGATCTGTATAAACATGGAAATATCTACACCGCTATCTGTATAAACATGGTAATATCTACACCACCATCTATATAAACAATGAAATATCTACACACCCATCTGTATAAACATGAAAATATCTACAATGCCATCTGTAGAAAGATGGAAATATCTACACCGCAATCTGTGTAAACATGGAAATATCTACACCGATATCTGTATAAACATGGAAATATCTACACCGCTATCTGTATAAACATGGAAATATCTACACCGCGATCTGTATAAACATGGAAATATCTACACCGCGATCTGTATAAACATGGAAATATCTACACCGCTATCTGTATAAACATGGAAATATCTACACAGCTGACTCTATAAACATGGAAGTATCTACACTGCCATCTCCATAAAGATGGAAGTATCTACTCCGCCATGTGTATAAACACGGAAATATCTACACCATCATCTGTGTAAACATGGAAATATCTACACCGCGATCTGTATAAACATGGAAATATCTACACCGCGATCTGTATAAACATGGAAATATCTACACCGCTATCTGTATAAACATGGAAATATCTACACAGCTGACTCTATAAACATGGAAATATCTACACTGCCATCTCCATAAAGATGGAAGTATCTTCTCCGCAATGTGTATAAACACGGAAAGATCTACAACATCATCTGTGTAAACTTGGAAATATCTACACCACGATCTGTATAAACATGGAAATATCTACACCGCTATCTGTATAAACATGGAAATATCTGCACTGCTATCTCTATAAACATGTAAATATCCACAAAGCCATCAGTATAAACATGGAAATACCTACACAGTCATGTGTAGGAACATGGAAATATCTACACTACCATCTGTATAAAGTTAGAAATATCTACACAGCCCTCTGTATAAATATGGAAATATCTGCGTAGGCATCTGTATAAACATGGAAATATCTGCACCGCTATCTGTATAAACATCGAAATACCTACACCGCTGTCTCTGTAAACATGGAAATATGTACACCGCTATGTGTATAAACAGGAAATATCTCCACTGCTGTCTGTATAAACATGGAAAAATCTCCACCGTTATCTGTATAAACATGGAAATATCTACAGCGCCATCTCTATAAACATTGAAATATCTACACTGCCATCTGTAAAAACATAGAAATATCTACACAGTCATCTGAATAAACATGGAAATATCTACACCACCATCTGTATAAACTTGGAAATAGCTACAATACCATCTGTATACACATGGAAATATCTACACAGACATCTGTATAAATATGGAAATATCTACACCGCCAGCTGTATAAACATGGAAATATCTACACTGCCATCTGTAGAAAAATGGGAATATCTACACCGCTATCTCTATAAATATGGAAATAACTACACCGCCAACTCTATAAACATGAAAATATCTACACTGCCATCTCCATAAAGATGGAAGTATCTACTCCGCCATGTGTATAAAGACGGAAATATCTACACCACCATCTGTGTAAACATGGAAACATCTACACCGCTATCTGTATAAACATGGAAATATCTACACCGCTGTCTCTATAAACATGGAAATATCTGCACTGCCATCTGTAAAAACATGGAAATACCTATTCAGTCATCTGTATAAACATGGAAATATCTACAATGCCATCTGTATACACATGGAAATATCTACACAGCCATCTGTATAAACATGTTAATATCTACACTGCTATCTCTATATACATGGAAATAACTACACCGCCATCTCTATAAACATGAAAATATCTACACTGCCATCTCCGGAAATATGGAACTAACTACTCCGCCATCAGTATAAACATGGAAACATCTACACCGCCATCTGTGTGAATAAGGAAATATCTACAATGCCATCTGTACAAAGATATAAATATCTGCACCGCGAGCTGCATAAACATGGAAATATTTTCATCGCTATCAGTATAAACGTGCAAATACCAACACCGCTATCGGTATAAACATGGAAATATCTACAACGCCATCTATATAAACATGGAAATATCTACACCGCTATGTCTATAAACATGGAAATACCTACACCGCTATCTCTATAAACATGGAAATATCTACACCGCTATCTGTATAAACATGGAAATATCTACACCGTGATCTGTATAAACATGGAAATATCTACACCGCGATCTGTATAAACATGGAAATATCTTCACCACGATCTGTATAAACATGGAAATATCTACACCGTTATCTGTATAAACATGGTAATATCTGCACCACCATCTATATAAACAATGAAATGTCTACACCCCCATCTGTATAAACATGAACATATCTACAATGCCATCTGTAGAAAGATGGAAATATCTACACCGCAATCTGTGTAAACATGGAAATATCTACACCGATATCTGTGAAAACATGTAAATATCTACACCGCTATCTGTATAAACATGGAAATATCTACACCGCGATCTGTATAAACATGGAAATATCTACACCGCGATCTGTATAAACATGGAAATATCTACACCGCTATCTGTATAAACATGGAAATATCTACACCGTGGTCTCTATAAACATGGAAATATCTACACTGCCATCTCCATAAAGATGGAAGTAACTACTCCGCCATGTGTATAAACACGGAAATATCTACACCACCATCTGTGTAAACATGGAAATATCTACACCGCGATCTGTATAAACATGGAAATATCTACACCGCTATCTGTATAAACATGGAAATATCTACACCGCCATCTGCATGTCCATGGAAATATCTGCGCCGCCATCTGTATAAACATGGATATATCTACACGGCCATCTGTGTATAGATGGAAATATCAACACCGCCATCTGTACACACGGAAATATCTACACCGCTATCTCTATAAACATCGAAATGTCTGCACTGCCATCTGTAAAAACATGGAAATACCTATACAGTCATCTGTATAAACATGGAAATATCTACAATGCCATCTGTATACACATGGAAATATCTACACAGCCATCTGTTTAAACATGTAAATATCTACACTGGTATCTCTATAAACATGGAAATAACTACACCGCCATCTCTCTAAACATGAAAATATCTACACTGCCATCTCCATAAACATGGAACTAACTACTCCGCCATCTGTATAAACATGGAAACATCTACACCGCCATCTGTGTGAATAAGGAAATATCTACAATGCCATCTGTATAAAGATATAAATATCTGCAGCGCGAGCTGTATAAACATGGAAATATTTACATCGCTATCTGTATAAACGTGGAAATACCAACACCGCTATCGGTATAAACATGGAAATATCTACAACACCATCTATATAAACATGGAAATATCTACACCGGTATGTCTATAAACATGGAAATACCTACACCGCTATCTCTATAAACATGGAAATAACTACACCGATATCTGTATAAACATGGAAATATCTACACCGCTATCTGTATAAACATGGAAATATCTACACCGCTATCTGTATAAAGATGGAAATATCTACACCGCGATCTGTATAAACATGGATATATCTACACCGCGATCTGTATAAACATGGAAATATCTTCACCACGATCTGTATAAACATGGAAATATCAACACTTCTATCTGTATAAACATGGTAATATCTACACCACCATCTATATAAAAATGGAAATATCTACACCGCCATCAGTATAAACATGAAAATATCTACAATGCCATCTATAGAAAGATGGAAATATCTACACCGCAATCTGTGTAAACATGGAAATATCTACACCGATATCTGTAAAAACATGGAAATATCTACACCGCTATCTGTATAAACATGGAAATATCTACACCGCGATCTGTATAAACATGGAAATATCTACACCGTGATCTGTATAAACATTGAAATATCTTCACCACGATCTGTATAAACATGGAAATATCTACAATGCCATCTGTAGAAAGATGGATATATCTACACCGCAATCTGTGTAAACATGGAAATATCTACACCGATATCTGTAAAAACATGGAAATAACTACACCGCTATCTGTATAAACATGGAAATATCTACACCGCGATCTGTATAAACATGGAAATATCTACACCACGATCTGTATAAACATGGAAATATCTACACCGCTATCCGCATAAACATGGAAATATCTACACAGCTATCTCTATAAACATGGAAATATCTACACCGCCATCTGTATAAACATGGAAATACCTACAAAGTCATCTGTATAAACATGGAAATACCTACAAAGTTGTCTATATAAACTTGGAAATATCTACACAACCATCTTTATAAACATGGAAATATCTACACAGCCATCTGTATATACATGGAAATATCAACACCGCTATCTGTATAAACATGGAAATACCTACACTGCTATTTGTATAAACAAGGAAATATCTACACCGTGATCTGTATAAACATGGAAATATCTACACCGCCATCGCTATAAACACGGAAATATCTACACCCCTATCTGTATAAACATGGAAATATCCACACCGCTATCTCTATAAACATGGAAAAATCAACACCGCTATCTCTATGAACATGGAAATATCTACACCGCCATCTCTATAAACTTGGATATATCTACACCACGATCAGTATAAACATGGAAATATCTACACCGGTATCTGTATAAACATGGAAATATCTCCACTGCTATCTCTATAAACATCGAAATATCTACACCGCCATCTGTATAAACATGGAAATAATAACAAAGTTATGTGTATAAACATGGAAATATCTACACCGCAGTCTGTATAAACATGGAAATATCTAAACCGCTATCTGTATAAACGTGGAAATATCTACACCGCTATCTCTATAAACACGGAAATATCTACACCGTTATCTGTATAAACATGGAAACATTTACACCGCTATCTGTATAAACATGGAAATATCTACACCGTTATCTGTATAAACATGGAAATACCTACGCCATCTGTAGAAACATGGAAATATCTACACCACCATCTGTATAAACATGGAAATATCTACAATGCCATCTGTATACACATGGAAATACCTACTCGGCAATCTGTGTGTAGACGGAAACATCAACACCGCCATCAGTACAGACATGGAAATATCTACACCGCTATCTGTATAAACATGGAAATATCTACACTGCGGTCTGTATAAACATGGAAATAAATACACCGGTATCTGTATAAACATGGAAATATCTACACCGCGATCTGTATAAAACATGGAAATATTTACACCGCTATCTGTATAAACATGGAAATATCTACACCGCTATCTCTATAAACAAGGAAATACCTGCAAAGCCATCTGTATAAAAATGGAAATAACTACACAGTCATGTGTAGGAACATGGAAATATCTACACTGCCATCTGTATAAACATGGAAATATCTACACAGCCCTATGTATAAATATGGAAATATCTGTATAGGCATCTGTATAAACATGGAAATATCCGCACCTCTATCTGTATTAACATGGAAATACCTACACCGATGTCTCTATAAACATGAAAATATGTACACCGCTATGTGTATAAACATGGTAATATCTCCACAGCTCTCTGTATAAACATGGAAATATCTCCACCTTTAACTGTATAAACCTGGAAATATCTACAGCGCCATCTCTGTAAACATTGAAATATCTACACTGCCATCTGTAAAAACATGGAAATATCTACACCGTCATCCGAATAAACATGGAAATATTGTCACCACCATCTGTATAAACTTGGAAATACCTACAATACTATCTGTATAAACATGGAAATATCTACACAGACATCTGTATAAATATGGAAATATCTACACCGCCATATGTATAAACATGGAAATATCTACACTGCCATCTGTAGAAAGATGGAAATATCTACACCGATATCTCTAAAAATATGGAAATATGTACACCGCCATCTCTATAAACATGAAAATATCTACACTGTCATCTCCATAAAGATGGAAGTATCTACTCCGCGATGTGTATAAACACGGAAATATCTACACCATCTCTGAAAACATGGAAATATCTACACCGCTATCTGTATAAACATGGAAATATCTACACCGCCATCTGCATGTCCATGGAAATATCTACGCCGCCATCTGTATAAACATGGAAATATCTACACGGCCATCTGTGTATAGATGGAAATATCAACACCGCCATCTGTACAAACATGGAAATATCTACACCGCTATCTGTATAAACAGGGAAATATCTCCATCGCTATCTTTATAAACGTGGAAATATCTACACCGCTATCTGTATAAACATGAAAATATCTACACCGCTATCTGTATAAACATGGAAATATCTACAACGCTATCTGTGTATACATGGAAATATCTACACAGCTATCTGTGTAAGCTTATAAATATCTACACAGGTATCTGTGTAAAAATGGAAATATCTATACGGCAATCTCTGCAAAGAGGGAAATATCTACAGCGCTATCTCTGAAAACATGGAAATATCTACACCGCTATCTGTATAAACATGGAAATATCTAGACAGTCATCTCTATAAACATGGAAATATCTATACCGCTATCTGTATAAACATGGAAATACCCACACCGCTATCTGTATAAACATGGAAATAGCCACATCACTATCTGTATAAACATGGAAATGTCTGCACCGCTATCTTTATAAACATGGAAATATCTGCAACTCTATCTGTGTAAACATAGAAATATCTACACGGCTATTTGTGCAAAAATGGAAATATCTGCACCACTATCTGTATAAAGATGGAAATATCTACACCACTATCTGTAAAACGTGGAAATATCTCCACCGCTCTTTTTATAAACCTGGAAATATCTACACCGATATCTGTATAAACAAGGAAATATCTACACCGCCATCTGTATAAACATGGAAATACCTACACCGCTATCTGTATAAATATGGAAATATCCACACCGCTATCTGTATAAACTTGAAAATGTCTACACCGCTATCTGTATAAACATGGAAATACCTACACCGATTTCTCTATAAACATGGAAATATCTACACTGCAATCTCCATATACATGGAAATATCTACACCGCCATCTCTATAAACATGAAAATATCTACACCGCCATTTTCAGAAACATGGATGTATCTACTCCGCCATCTGTATAAACATGGAAATATCTACACGGTCATCTGTGTATAGATAGAAATATCAACACCACCATCTGTAAAAACATGGAAATATCTACACCGCGGTATGTATAAACATGGAAATATCTAAACCGCTATCTGTATAAACTTGGAAATATCTACACCGCTATCTCTATAAACATGGAAATATCTACACCGTGATCTGTATAAACATGGAAAAATTTACACTGCTATCTGTATAAACATGGAAATATCTACACCGTTATCTGTATAAATATGGAAATATCTACACCGCTATCTCTATAAACATGGAAATATCTACACCGCCATCTGTATAAACATGGAAATATCTACACTGCTATCTCTATGAACATGGCAATATCTACAATGCCATCTGTAAAAACATGGAAATACCTATAGAGTCATCTGTATAAACATGGAAATATCTACACCACCATCTGTATAAACATGGAAATATCTACACCGGTATCTGTATAAACATGGAAATATCTCCACTGCTATCTCTATAAACATCGAAATATCTACACCGACATCTGTATAAACATGGAAATATCTACACCGTTATCTGTATAAACATGGAAATACCTACGCCATCTGTAGAAACATGGAAATATCTACACCACCATCTGTATAAACATGGAAATATCTACAATGCCATCTGTATACACATGGAAATACCTACTCGGCAATCTGTGTGTAGACGGAAACATCAACACCGCCATCAGTACAGACATGGAAATATCTACACCGCTATCTGTATAAACATGGAAATATCTACACTGCGGTCTGTATAAACATGGAAATAAATACACCGGTATCTGTATAAACATGGAAATATCTACACCGCGATCTGTATAAAACATGGAAATATTTACACCGCTATCTGTATAAACATGGAAATATCTACACCGCTATCTCTATAAACAAGGAAATACCTGCAAAGCCATCTGTATAAAAATGGAAATAACTACACAGTCATGTGTAGGAACATGGAAATATCTACACTGCCATCTGTATAAACATGGAAATATCTACACAGCCCTATGTATAAATATGGAAATATCTGTATAGGCATCTGTATAAACATGGAAATATCCGCACCTCTATCTGTATTAACATGGAAATACCTACACCGATGTCTCTATAAACATGAAAATATGTACACCGCTATGTGTATAAACATGGTAATATCTCCACAGCTCTCTGTATAAACATGGAAATATCTCCACCTTTAACTGTATAAACCTGGAAATATCTACAGCGCCATCTCTGTAAACATTGAAATATCTACACTGCCATCTGTAAAAACATGGAAATATCTACACCGTCATCCGAATAAACATGGAAATATTGTCACCACCATCTGTATAAACTTGGAAATACCTACAATACTATCTGTATAAACATGGAAATATCTACACAGACATCTGTATAAATATGGAAATATCTACACCGCCATATGTATAAACATGGAAATATCTACACTGCCATCTGTAGAAAGATGGAAATATCTACACCGATATCTCTAAAAATATGGAAATATGTACACCGCCATCTCTATAAACATGAAAATATCTACACTGTCATCTCCATAAAGATGGAAGTATCTACTCCGCGATGTGTATAAACACGGAAATATCTACACCATCTCTGAAAACATGGAAATATCTACACCGCTATCTGTATAAACATGGAAATATCTACACCGCCATCTGCATGTCCATGGAAATATCTATGCCGCCATCTGTATAAACATGGAAATATCTACACGGCCATCTGTGTATAGATGGAAATATCAACACCGCCATCTGTACAAACATGGAAATATGTACACCGCTATCTGTATAAACAGGGAAATATCTACAACGCTATCTCTATAAACATGAAAATACTTACACCACCATCTCTATAAACATGGAAATATTTACACAGCTATCTCTATAAATTTAGAAATAAGTAGACCGCCATCTCTATAAACATGGAAATATCTACACCTCTATGTGCATAAACATGGAAATATCTACACAGACGTCTGTATAAACATGGAAATATCTACACCGCCATCTCTATAAACATGAAAATAACTACACCGCCATCTTCAGAAACATGGATGATTCTACACCGCCATCTGTATAAACATGGAAATATCTACACCACTATCTGTATAAACATGGAAATATCTTCACTGCCATCTGTATAAATATGGAAATATCTACACCGCCATCTGTGTAAAGATGGAAATATCTACACCGCAATCTGTAAAAATATGGAAATACCTACACCGCTATCTCTATAGACATGGAAATATCTACACAGCTATCTGTATAAACATGGATATATCTATACCGCTGTGTCTATAAACATGGAAATATCTCCACTGCTATCTGTATAAACATGGAAATACCTACACTGCTATCTGTATAAACATGGAAATATCTTCAATGCCATCTGTATGCAAATGGAAATACCTACACGGCCATCTGTGTATAGATGGAAACATCAACAACGCCATCTGTACAAACATGGAAATATCTACACTGCTATCTGTATAAACATGGAAATATCTACACCGATATGTGTATAAACATGGAAATATCTACACTGCCATCTGTATAAACATGGAAATACCTACACCAATTTCTCTATAAACATGAAAATATCTACACTGCTATCTCTATAAACATGGAAATATCTACACCTCCATCTCTATAAAGATGAAAATATCTACACCGCCATCTTCAGAAACATGGATGTATCTACACCGCCATCTGTATAAACATGGAAATATCTACACCACTATCTGTATAAATATGGAAATATCTTCACAGCCATCTGTATAAACATGGAAATATCTACACCGCCATCTGTATAAAGATGGAAATATCTACAACGCAATCTGTATAAATTTGGAAATAACTACCCCGCTATCTCTATAGACATGGAAATATCTACACCGCCGTCTGTATAAACATGGAAATATCTACACCGCTATCTGTATAAACATGGAAATACCAACACCGCTATCTGTATAAACATGTAAATATCTACACCGCTATCTCTATAAACATGAAAATACTTACACCACCATCTCTATAAACATGGAAATATTTACACCGCTATCCCTATAAACTTAGAAATAACTAGACTGCCATCTCTATAAACATGGAAATATCTACACCGCTATCTGCATAAACCTGGAAATATCTACACAGACATCTGTATAAACATGGAAATATCTACACCTCCATCTCTATAAACATGAAAATCTCTACACCAGCATCTTCAGAAACATGGATGTATCTACACCGCAATCTGTATAAACATGGAAATATCTACACCACTATCTGTATAAACATGGAAATATCTTCACTGCCATCTGTATAAACATGGAAATATCTACACCGCCATCTGTATAAAGATGGAAATATCTTCACCGCAATCTGTATAAATATGGAAATAACTACACCGCTATCTCTATAGACATGGAAATATCTACACCGCTATCTGTATAAACATGGAAATATCTACACTGCCATCTGTATAAAGATGGAAATATCTACACCGCGAGCTGTATAAACATGGAAATATCTACACCACCATCTGTATAAACATGGAAATACCAACACCGCTATCTGTATAAACATGGAAATATCTACAACGCTATCTCTATAAACATGAAAATACTTACACCACCATCTCTATAAACATGGAAATATTTACACAGCTATCTCTATAAATTTAGAAATAAGTAGACCGCCATCTCTATAAACATGGAAATATCTACACCTCTATGTGCATAAACATGGAAATATCTACACAGACGTCTGTATAAACATGGAAATATCTACACCGCCATCTCTATAAACATGAAAATAACTACACCGCCATCTTCAGAAACATGGATATTTCTAAACCGCCATCTGTATAAACATGGAAATATCTACACCACTATCTGTATAAACATGGAAATATCTTCACTGCCATCTGTATAAACATGGAAATATCTACACCGCCATCTCTGTAAAGATGGAAATATCTACACCGCAATCTGTAAAAATATGGAAATACCTACACCGCTATCTCTATAGACATGGAAATATGTACACCGCTATCTGTATAAACATGGAAATATCTATACCGCTGTGTCTATAAACATGGAAATATCTCCACTGCTATCTGTATAAACATGGAAATACCTACACTGCTATCTGTATAAACATGGAAATATCTACAATGCCATCTCTATACAAATGGAAATACCTACACGGCCATCTGTGTATAGATGGAAACATCAACAATGCCATCTGTACAAACATGGAAATATCTACACTGCTATCTGTATAAACATGGAAATATCTACACCGATATGTGTATAAACATGGAAATATCTACACTGCCATCTGTATAAACATGGAAATACCTACACCAATTTCTCTATAAACATGAAAATATCTACAATGCTATCTCTATAAACATGGAAATATCTACACCTCCATCTCTATAAAGATGAAAATATCTACACCGCCATCTTCAGAAACATGGATGTATCTACACCGCCATCTGTATAAACATGGAAATATCTACACCACTATCTGTATAAATATGGAAATATCTTCACAGCCATCTGTATAAACATGGAAATATCTACACCGCCATCTGTATAAAGATGGAAATATCTACACCGCAATCTGTATAAATTTGGAAATAACTACACCGCTATTTCTATAGACATGGAAATATCTACACCGCCGTCTGTATAAACATGGAAATATCTACACCGCTATCTGTATAAACATGGAAATACCAACACCGCTATCTGTATAAACATGTAAATATCTACACCGCTATCTCTATAAACATGAAAATACTTACACCACCATCTCTATAAACATGGAAATATTTACACCGCTATCCCTATAAACTTAGAAATAACTAGACTGCCATCTCTAAAAACATGGAAATATCTACACCGCTATCTGCATAAACCTGGAAATATCTACACAGACGTCTGTATAAACATGGAAATATCTACACCTCCATCTCTATAAACATGAAAATATCTACATCGGCATCTTCAGAAACATGGATGTATCTACACCGCAATCTGTATAAACATGGAAATATCTACACCACTATCTGTATAAACATGGAAATATCTTCACTGCCATCTGTATAAACATGGAAATATCTACACCACCATCTGTATAAAGATGGAAATATCTTCACCGCAATCTGTATAAATATGGAAATAACTACAACGCTATCTCTATAGACATGGAAATATCTACACCGCTATCTGTATAAACATGGAAATATCTACACAGCCGTGTGTATATACATAGAAATATCTACACCGCTATCTATATAAACATGGAAATAACTACACCGCTATCTGTATAAACATGGAAATATCTCCACTGCTATCTCTATAAACATCGATATATCTACACCGCCATCTGTATAAACGTGGAAATACTTAACAAATTTATCTGTATAAACATGGAAATATCTACACCGCCATCTTTATGAACATGGAAATAACTACACAGCCATGTGTACATACATGGAAATACCTACATCGCTCTCTATATAAACATGGAAATAACTACACCGCTATCTGTATATACATGGAAATATCTACACCGCCATCTACATATCCATAGAAATATCTGCGCCGCCATCTTTATAAACATGGAAATACTTACAAAGTTATCTGTATAAAGATGGATATATCTACACCGCCATCTGTATAAACATGGAAATATCTACAGAGCCATGTGTATATATATGGAAATATCTACACCGCTCTCTATATAAACGTGGAAATAACTACACCGCCATCTGTATAAACATGGAAATACCAATACAGTCATCTGTGTTAACATGGAAGTATCTACACCACCATCTGTATAAACATGGAAATATCTACAATGCCATCTGTATACACACGGAAATAACTACACTGCAATCTGTGTATAGATGGAAACATCAACACCGCCATCTGTACAAACTTGGAATTATCTACACTGCTATCTCCATAAACATGGAAATATCTACACTGCAGTCTGTATAAACATGGAAATATCTACACCGCTATCTCTATAAGCAGGGAAATATCTACACCGCTTTCTGTATAAACATGGAAATATCTACACCGCGATCTGTATAAACATACAAATATCTACACCGTCATCTGTATAAAGATGGAAATATCTTCACCACGATCTGTACAAACATGAAAATATCTACACCGCTATCTGTATAAACATGGTAATATCTACACCACCATCTATATAAACATGGAAATATCTACACCGCCATCTGTAGAAACATGGAAATATCTACAATGCCGTATGTAGAAAGATAGAAATATCTACACCGCAATCTGTGTAAACATCGAAATATCTACATCGATATCTGTAAAAACATGGAAATATCTACACCGCTATCTGTATAAATATGGAAATATCTACACCGCGATCTCTACAAACATGGAAATATCTACACCGTGATCTGTATAAACATGGAAACATCTACACCGCTATCTGTATAAACATGGAAATATCTACACAGCTATCTCTCTATACATGGAAATATCTACACCGCCATCTGTAGAAACATGAAAATACCTACAAAGTCATCTGTAAAAACACGGAAATATTTACAAAGCCATCTGTATAAACATGGAAATATCTACACAGCCATCTGTATATACATGGAAATATCTACACCGCTATCTGTATAAACATGGAAATAACTACACCGCTATTTGTATAGAAAAGGAAATACTTACACCGTGATCTGTATAAACATGGAAATATTTACAACGATATCTGTTTAAACATGGAAATTTCTACACCGTTATCTGTATAAATATGGAAATATCTACACCGCTATCTCTATAAACATGGAAATATCTACACCGCCACCTGTATAAACATGGAAATACCTATACAGTCATCTGTGTAAACATGGAAATATCTACACCACCATCTGTATAAACATGGAAATATCTACAATGCCATCTGTATACACATGGAAATACCTACACGGCAATCTGGGTATCGATGGAAACATCAACACCTCCATCTGTACAAACTTGGAAATATCTACACTGCTATCTCTATAAACATGGAAATATCTAAACTGCGGTCTGTATAAACATGGAAATATCTACACCGGTATCTGTATCAACATGGAAATATCTACACCACTATCTGTATAAACATGGAAATATATACACCGCTATCTGTATAAACTTCGAAATATCTGCACCGCTATCTCTATAGACATGGAAATATCTACAAAGCCATCTGTATAAACATGGAAATACCTACACAGTCATGTGTAGGAACATGGAAATATCAACACTGCCATCTGTATAAACATAGAAATATCTACTAAGCCCTCTGTATAAATATGGAGATATCTGCATAGGCATCTGTATAAACATGGAAATATCTACACCGCAATCTGTCCAAACATGGAAATACCTACACCGCTGTCTCTATAAAAATGGAAATATGTACACCGCTATGTGTATAAACATGGAAATATCTCCACTGTTCTCTGTATAAATATGGAAATATCTCCACCGTTATCAGTATAAACATGGAAATATCTACATCGCTGTCTCTATAAACATTGAAAAATCTACACTGCCATCTGTAAAAACATGGAAATATATACAGAGTCATCTGAATAAACATGGAAATATCTACACCACCATCTGTATAAAGATGGAAATACCTACAATACCACCTGTATACAGATGGAAATATCTACTCAGACATCTGTATAAATATGGAAATATCTACACGGAAATCTGTATATACATGGAATTATCTACACTGCCATCTGTAGAAAGATGGAAATATCTACACCGCTATCTCTATAAACATGGAAAAATCAACACCGCTATCTGTATGAACATGGCAATATCTGCACCGCCATCTCTATAAACATGGAAATATCTACACCACGATCAGTATAAACATGGAAATATCTACACCGCTATGTGTATAAACATGGAAATAACTCCACTGCTATCTCTATAAACATCGAAATAACTACACCGCCATCTGTATAAACATGGAAATACTTACAAAGTTATCTGAATAAACACGGAAATATCTACACCGCCATCTGTATAAACATGGAAATATCTACACAGCCATGTGTACATACATGGAAATATCTACACCGCTATCTATATAAACATGGAAATAACTACACCGCTATCTGTATAAACATGGAAATATCTACACCGCCATCTACATATTCATGGAAATATCTGCGCCGTCATCTGTATAAACATGGAAATATCTTCACGGTCATCTGTATATAGATGGAAATATCAACACCGCCATCTGTACAAACATCGAAATATCTGCACCGCTATCTGTATAAACATGGAAATATCTACTCCGCGGTCTGTATAAACTTGGAAATATCTACACCGCTGTCTGTACAAACATGGAAATATCTACAACGCTATCTCTATAAACATAGAAATATCTACACCACGATCTGTATAAACATGGAAATATATACACCGCTATCTGTATAAACATGGAAATATCTGCACCGCGATCTCTATAAACATGGAAATATCTACAAAGCCATCTGTATAAACATGGAAATACCTACACATTCATGTGTAGGAACATGGAAATATCTACACTGCCATCTGTATAAACATAGAAATATCTACACAGCCCTCTGTATAAATATGGAAATATCTGCATAGGCATCTGTATAAACATGGAAATATCTGCACAGCTATCTGTATAAACGTGGAAATACGAACACCGCTATCGGTATAAACATGGAAATATCTACAACGCCATCTATATAAACATGGAAATATATACACCGCTATCGGTATAAACATGGAAATATCTACACCGCTATCTCTATAAACATGGAAATAACTACACCGCTATCTCTATAAACATGGAAATATCTACACCGCTATCTAAATCATCATGGAAATATATACAGCGCCATCTCTTTAAACATGGAGGTATCTACAACGCCATCTACATAAACAAGAAAATATCTACATTTCCATCTATATAAACATGGAAATATCTACACCGCTATCTCTATAAACATGGAAATATCTACACTGCCATTTGTAGAAAAATGGAAATATCTACACCGCCATCTGTATAATCGTGGAAATATCTACACCGTTATCTGTATAAACATGGAAATATCTACACCGCAATCTGTATAAACATGGAAATATCTACACTGCTAACTGTATAAATATGAAATATCAAAACCGCTATCTCTATAAAAATGGAAATATCTACACTGCTATCTGAATAAACTTGGAAATATCCTCACAGCTATCTCTATGAACATGGATATATCTACACCGCTATCTCTATGAACATGGAAATATCTACACCGCCATCTCTATAAACATGGAAATATCTACACAGCCAACTGTATAAACATGGAAATATCTACACCGCTATCTGTATAAACATGGAAATATCTACACCGCTATCTGAATAAACATGGAAATAACTACACTGCGATCTGTATAAACATGGAAATATCTACACAGCGATCTGTATAAACTTGGAAATGTCTACACCGCGATCTGTATAAACATGGAAATATCTTCACAACGATGTGTATAAACATGGAAATATCTACAAAGCTATCTGTATAAACATGGTAATATTTACAACACCATCTATATAAACATGGAAATATCTACACCGCCATCTGTATAAACATGGAAATATCTACAATGCCATCTGTAGAAAGATGGAAATATCTACACCGCAATCTGTGTAAACATGGAAATATCTACACCGATATCTGTAAAAACATGGAAATAACTACACCGCTATCTGTATAAACATGGAAATATCTACTCCGCGATCTGTATAAAAATGGAAATATCTACACCGCGATCTGTATAAACATGGAAATATCTACACCGCTATCTCTATAAACATGGAAATATCTACACAGTTATCTCTATAAACATGGAAATATCTACACCGCCATCTGTATAAAGATGGAAATACCTACAAAGTCATCTGTATAAACATGGAAATATCTACACAGCCGTCTGTATAAACATGGAAATATCTACACAGCCATCTGTATATACATGGAAATATTTACACAGCTATCTGTATAGACATGGAAATAACTACACCGCTATTTTTATAAACAAGGAAATATCTACACCACTATCTCTATATACATGGTAATAACTACACCACTATTTGTATAAACAAGGAAATATCTACACCGTGATCTGTATAAACATGGAAATAACTACACCGCTATTTGTATAAACAAGGAAATATCTACACCGCCATCTGTTTAAACATGGAAATATATACACAGACATCTGTTTATACATGGAAATATCTACACCGCTATGTCTATAAACATGCTAATAATTACACCGCTATCTGCATAAATGTGGAAATATTTGCACCGTTGTCCGTATAAACATGGTAATATCAACACCGCGATCTGTATAAACATGGAAATATCTACACCGTGATCTGTATAAACATGGAAATATCTACACCGTGATCTGTATAAACATGGAAATATCTACACTGCCATCTCTATAAACATGGAAATATCTACGCCCCTATCTGTCTAAACATGGAAATATCCCCACCGCTATCTCTATAAAAATGTAAAAATCAACACCGCTATCTCTATGAACATGGAAATATCTACACCGCCATCTCTATAAACATGAAAATATCTTCACCACGATCAGTATAAACGTGGAAATATCTACACCGCTATCTCTATAAACATGGAAATATCTCTACTGCTATCTCTATAAACATCGAAATATCTACACCGCCATCTGTATAAACATGGAAATACTTACAAAGTTATCAGTATAAACATGGAAATATCAACACCGCCATCTGTATAAACATGGAAATACCTACACAGCCATCTGTATATACATGGAAATATCTACACCGCTATCTATATAAACATGGAAATAACTACACCGCTATCTGTATAAACATGGAAATATCTACACTGCCATCTATATATCCATGGAAATATCTGCGCCGCCGTCTGTATAAACATGGAAATATCTACTCGTTCATCTGTGTATACATGGAAATATCAACACCGCCATCTGTACAAACATGGAAATATCTACACCGCTATCAGCATAAACATGGAAATATCTACACCGCGGTCTGTATATACATTGAAATATCTAAACCGCTATCTGTATAGACATGGAAATGTCTACACCGCTATCTCTATAAACATGGAAATATCTACACCGTGATCTGTATAAACATGGAAATATCTTCACCACGATCTGTATAAACATGGAAATATCTACACCACTATCTGTATAAACATGGTAATATCTACACCACCATCTATATAAACATGGAAATATCTACACTGCCATCTGTATACATTTGGAAATATCTACAATGCCATCTGTATAAACATGGAAATATCTACACAGCTATCTCTATAAACATGGAAATATCTAAACCGCCATCTGTATAAACATGGAAATACCTACAAAGTCATCTGTATAAACATGGAAATATCTATACAGCCATCTGTATAAACATGGGAATATCTACAAAGCCATCTGTATAAACATGGAAATATCTACACCGCGGTCTGTATAAACATGGAAATATCGACTCCGCTATCTGTATAAACATGGAAATATCTATACCGCTATCTGTATAAACATGGAAATATCTTCACCGCTATCTGTATAAACATGGAAATATCTACACCGCGATCTGTATAAACATGGAAATATCTACACCGCGATCTGTATAAACATGGAAATATCTTCACCACGATCTGTATAAACATGGAAATATCTACAGCGCGATCTGTATAAACATGGAAGTATCTACACCGTGATCTGTATAAACATGGAAATATCTTCACCGCGATCTGTATAAACATGGAAATATCTACACCGATATTTGTAAAAACATGGAAATATCTACACCCCTATCTGTATAAACATGGAAATATCCACACCGCTATCTCTATAAACATGGAAAATCAGCACCGCTATCTCTATGAACATGGAAATATGTACACCGCCATCTCTATAAACATGGAAATATCTACACCGCTATCAGTATAAACATGGAAATATCTACACCGCTATCTGTATAAACATGGAAATATCTCCAATGCTATCTCTATAAACATCGAAATATCTACACCGCCAACTGTATAAACATGGAAATACTTACAAACCTATCTGTATAAACATGGAAATATCTACACCGCCGTCTGTATAAACATGGAAATATCTACACAGCCATGTGTACATACATGGAAATATCTACACCGCTCTCTATATAAACATGGAAATAAGTACAGCGCTATCTGTATATACATGGAAATCTCTACACCAACATCTACATATCCATAGAAATATCTGCGCCGCCATCTGTATAAACATGGAAATATATGCACGGTCATCTCTGTATAGATGGAAATATCAACACCGCCATCTGTACAAACATGGAAATATCTGCACCGCTATCTGTATAAACATGGAAATATCTACACCGCTATCTGAATAAACATGGAAATACCTCCACTACTATCTCTGTAAACATCGAAATATCTGCACCGCCATCTGTATAAACATGGAAATACTTACAAAGTTATCTGTATAAACATGGAAATATCTACACCGCCATCTGTATAAACATGGAAATATCTACACAGCCATGTGTATATACATGGAAATATCTACACCGCTATCTATATAAACATGGAAATAACTACACCGATATCTGTATAAACATGAAAATATCCACACCGCCATCTTCATATCCATGGAAATAACTGCACCGCCATCTGTATAAACATGGAAATATCTACACGGTCATCTGTGTATAGATGGAAATGTCAACACCGCCATCTGTACAAACATGGAAATATCTGCAAAGCTATCTTTATAAACATGGAATTATCTACACCGCGGTCTGTGTAAACATGGAAATATCTACACCGCTATCTGTATAAACATGGAACTATCTATACCGCTATCTCTATAAACATGGAAATATCTACACCGTGATCTGTATAAACATGGAAGTATTTACACCGCTATCTGTATAAACATGGAAATTTCTACACCGTTATCTGTATAAATATGGAAATATCTACACCGCTATCTCTATAAACATGGAAATATCTACACCGCCATCTGTATAAACATGGAAATACCTATACAGTCTTCTGTGTAAACATGGAAATATCTACACCACCATCTGTATAAACATGGAAATATCTACAATGTCATCTGTATACACATGGAAATAACTATACGGCAATCTGTGTATAGATGGAAACACCAACACTGCCATCTATACAAACATGGAAATATCTACACTGCTATCTCTATAAACATGGAAATATCTACACTGCGGTCTGTATAAACATTTAAATATCTACACCGGTATCTGTATAAACATGGAAATATCTACACCACGATCTATATAAACATGGAAATATATATACCGCTATCTGAATAAACATGGAATTATCTGCACCGCTGTCTCTAAAAACATGGAAATATCTACAAAGACATCTGTATAAACATGGAAATACCTACAAAGTCATGTGTAGGAACATTTAAATATCTACAAAGCCATCTGTATCGACATAGAAATATGTACACAGCCCTCCGTATAAATATGGAAATATCTGCATAGGCATCTGTGTGAACATGGAAATATCCGCACCGCTATCTGTATAAACATGGAAATACCTACAAGGATGTCTCTATAAACATGGAAATATGTACACCACTATGTGTATAAACATGGAAATATCTACACCGATATCTGTATAAACATGGAAATATCTACACCGCTATCTGTATAAACATGGAAATATCTACACCGCGATCTGTATAAACATGGAAATATCTACACCGCGATCTGTATAAACATGGAAATATCTACACCGCTATCTGTATAAACATGGAAATATCTACACAGCTGACTCTATAAACATGGAAGTATCTACACTGCCATCTCCATAAAGATGGAAGTATCTACTCCGCCATGTGTATAAACACGGAAATATCTACACCATCATCTGTGTAAACATGGAAATATCTACACCGCTATCTGTATAAACATGGAAATATCTACACCGCTATCTGTATAAACATCGAAATATCTACACCGCCATCTGCATGTCCATGGAAATATCTATGCCGCCATCTGTATAAACATGGATATATCTACACGGCCATCTGTGTATAGATGGAAATATCAACACCGCCATCTGTACACGCATGGAAATATCTACACCGCTATTTCTATAAACATGGAAATATCTGCACTGACATATGTAAAAACATGGAAATACCTATACAGTCATCTGTATAAACATGGAAATATCTACAATGCCATCTGTATACACATGGAAATATCTACACAGCCATCTATATAAACATGCAAATATCTACACTGCTATCTCTGTAGACATGGAAATAACTACACCGCCATCTCCATAAACATGAAAATATCTACACTGCCATGTCCATAAACATGGAACTAACTACACCGCCCTCTGTATAAACATGGAAACATCTACACCGCCATCTGTGTGAATAAGGAAATATCTACAATGCCATCTGTATAAAGATATAAATATCTGCACCGCGAGCTGTATAAACATGGAAATATTTACATCGCTATCTGTATAAATGTGGAAATACCAACACCACTATCGGTATAAACATGGAAATATCTACAACGCCATCTATATAAACATGGAAATATCTACACCACTATGTCTATAAACATGGAAATACCTACACCGCTATCTGTATAAACATGGAAATATCTACACCGCTATCTGTATAAACATGGTAATATCTACACCACCATCTATATAAACATGGAAATATCTACACTGCCATCTGTATAAATATGAATATATCTACAATGCCATCTGTAGAAAGATGGAAATATCTACACCGCAATCTGTGTAAACATGGAAATATCTACACCGATATCTGTAAAAACATGGAAATGACTACACCGCTATCTGTATAAACATGGAAATATCTATGCCGCGATCTGTATAAACATGGAAATATCTACACCGCTATCTGTATAAACATGGAAATATCTACACCGCTATCTGTATAAACATGGAAATATCTACACAGCTGACTCCATAAACATGGAAATATCTACACTGCCATCTCCATAAAAATGGAAGTATCAACTCCGCCATGTGTATAAACACGGAAATATCTACACCATCATCTGTGTAAACATGGAAATATCTACACCGCGATCTGTATAAACATGGAAATATCTACACCGCGATCTGTATAAACATGGAAATATCTACACCGCTATCTGTATAAACATGGAAATATCTACACAGGTGACTCTATAAACATGGAAATATCTACACTGCCATCTCCATAAAGATGGAAGTATCTTCTCCGCAATGTGTATAAACACGGAAAGATCTACACCATCATCTGTGTAAACTTGGAAATATCTACACCACGATCTGTATAAACATGGAAATATCTACACCGCTATCTGTATAAACATGGAAATATCTGCACTGCTATCTCTATAAACATGTAAATATCCACAAAGCCATCACTATAAACATGGAAATACCTACACAGTCATGTGTAGGAACATGGAAATATCTACACAACCATCTGTATAAAGTTAGAAATATCTACACAGCCCTCTTTATAAATATGGAAATATCTGCGTAGGCATCTGTATAAACATGGAAATATCTGCACCGCTATCTGTATAAACATGGAAATACCTACACCGCTGTCTCTGTAAACATGGAAATATGTACACCGCTATGTGTATAAACAGGAAATATCTCCACTGCTGTCTGTATAAACATGGAAAAATCTCCACCGTTATCTGTATAAACATGGAAATATCTACAGCGCCATCTCTATAAACATTGAAATATCTACACTGCCATCTGTAAAAACATAGAAATATCTACACAGTCATCTGAATAAACATGGAAATATCTACACCACCATCTGTATAAACTTGGAAATAGCTACAATACCATCTGTATACACATGGAAATATCTACACAGACATCTGTATAAATATGGAAATATCTACACCGCCAGCTGTATAAACATGGAAATATCTACACTGCCATCTGTAGAAAAATGGGAATATCTACACCGCTATCTCTATAAATATGGAAATAACTACACCGCCAACTCTATAAACATGAAAATATCTACACTGCCATCCCCATAAAGATGGAAGTATCTACTCCGCCATGTGTATAAACACGGAAATATCTACACCACCATCTGTGTAAACATGGAAACATCTACACCGCTATCTGTATAAACATCGAAATATCTACACCGCCATCTGCATGTCCATGGAAATATCTATGCCGCCATCTGTATAAACATGGATATATCTACACGGCCATCTGTGTATAGATGGAAATATCAACACCGCCATCTGTACACGCATGGAAATATCTACACCGCTATCTCTATAAACATGGAAATATCGGCACTGCCATATGTAAAAACATGGAAATACCTATACAGTCATCTGTATAAACATGGAAATATCTACAATGCCATCTGTATACACATGGAAATATCTACACAGCCATCTATATAAACATGTAAATATCTACACTGCTATCTCTGTAGATATGGAAATAACTACACCGCCATCTCCATAAACATGAAAATAACTACTCTACCATGTCCATAAACATGGAACTAACTACACCGCCCTCTGTATAAACATGGAAACATCTACACCGCTATCTGTATAATCATGGAAATATCTACACCGTGATCTGTATAAACATGGAAATATCTACACCGCGATCTGTATAAACATGGAAATATCTACACCGCTATCTGTATAAAGATGGTAATATCTACACCACCATCTATATAAGCAATGAAATATCTACACACCCATCTGTATAAACATGAAAATATCTACAATGCCATCTGAAGAAAGATTGAAATATCTTCACACCCATCTGTATAAACATGAAAATATCTACAATGCCATCTGTAGAAAGATGGAAATATCTACACCGCAATCTGTGTAAACATGGAAATATCTACACCGATATCTGTATAAACATGGAAATATCTACACCGCTATCTGTATAAACATGGAAATATCTACACTGTGATCTGTATAAACATGGAAATATCTACACCGCTATCTGTATAAACATGGAAATATCTACACCGCTATCTGTATAAACATGGAAATATCTACACAGCTGACTCTATAAACATGGAAATATCTACACTGCCATCTCCATAAAGATGGAAGTATCTACTCCGCCATGTGTATAAACACAGAAATATCTACACCATCATCTGTGTAAACATGGAAATATCTACACCGCTATCTGTATAAACATGGAAATATCTACACCGCTATCTGTATAAACATGGAAATATCTACACCGCCATCTGCATGTCCATGGAAATATCTATGCCGCCATCTGTATAAACATGGATATATATACACGGCCATCTGTGTATAGATGGAAATATCAACATCGCCATCTGTACACACATGGAAATTTCTACACCGCTATCTCTATAAACATGGAAATATCTGCACTGCCATGTGTAAAAACATGGAAATACCTACACAGTCATCTGTATAAACATGGAAATATCCACAATGCCATCTGTATACACATGGAAATATCTACACAGCCATCTATATAAACATGTAAATATCTACACTGCTATCTCTGTAGACATGGAAATAACTACACCGCCATCTCCATAAAAATGAAAATATCTACACTGCCATGTCCAAAAACATGGAACTAACTACACCGCCATCTGTATAAACATGGAAACATCTACACCGCCATCTGTGTGAATTAGGAAATATCTACAATGCCATCTGTATAAAGATATAAATATCTGCACCGCGAGCTGTATAAACAGGGAAATATTTACATCGCTATCTGTATAAATGTGGAAATACCAACACCACTATCGGTATAAACATGGAAATATCTACAACGCCATCTATATAAACATGGAAATATCTACACCGCTATGTCTATAAACATGGAAATACCTACACCGCTATCTGTATAAACATGGAAATATCTACACCGCTATCTGTATAAACATGGTAATATCTACACCACCATCTATATAAACATGGAAATATCTACACCGCCATCTGTATAAATATGAATATATCTACAATGCCATCTGTAGAAAGATGGAAATATCTACACAGCAATCTGTGTAAACATGGAAATATCTACACCGATATCTGTAAAAACATGGAAATAACTACACCGCTATCTGTATAAACATGGAAATATCTACGCCGCGATCTGTATAAACATGGAAATATCTACACCGTGATCTGTATAAACATGGAAATACCTACACCGCTATCTGTATAAACATGGAAATATCTACACAGCTGTTTCTATAAACATGGAAATATCTACACTGCCATCTCCATAAAGATGGAAGTATCTACTCCGCCATGTGTATAAACACGGAAATATCTACACCACCATCTGTGTAAACATGGAAATATCTACACCGCTATCTGAATAAACATGGAAATATCTACAAGGCCATCTGTGTATAGATGGAAATATCAACACCGCCATCTATACACACATGGAAATATCTACACCGCTATCTCTATAAACATGGAAATATCTGCACTGCCATCTGTAAAAACATGGAAATACCTATACAGTCATCTGTATAAACATGGAAATATATACAATGCCATCTGTATACACATGGAAATATCTACACAACCATCTTTATAAACATGTAAATATCTACACTGCTATCTCTATATACATGGAAATAACTACACCGCCATCTCTACAAACATGAAAATATCTACACTGCCATCTCCATAAATATGGAACTAACTACTCCGCCATCTGTATAAACATGGAAACATCTACACAGCCATCTGTGTGAATAAGGAAATATCTACAATGCCATCTGTACAAAGATATAAATATCTGCACCGCGAGCTGTATAAACATGGAAATATTTTCATCGCTATCAGTATAAACGTGGAAATACCAACACCGCTATCGGTATAAACATGGAAATATCTACAACGCCATCTATATAAACATGGAAATATCTACACCGCTATGTCTATAAACATGGAAATACCTACACCGCTATCTCTATAAACATGGAAATATCTACACCGCTATCTGTATAAACATGGAAATATCTACACCGTTATCTGTATAAACATGGAAATATCTACACCGCGATCTGTATAAACATGGAAATATCTACACCGCGATCTGTATAAACATGGAAATATCTTCACCACGATCTGTATAAACATGGTAATAACTACACCGCTATCTGTATAAACATGGTAATATCTACACCACCATCTATATAAACAATGAAATGTCTACACCCCCATCTGTATAAACATGAAAATATCTACAATGCCATCTGTAGAAAGATGGAAATATCTACACCGCAATCTGTGTAAACATGGAAATATCTACACCGATATCTGTAAAAACATGGCTATATCTACACCGCTATCTGTATAAACATGGAAATATCTGCACCGCGATCTGTATAAACATGGAAATATCTACACCGCGATCTGTATAAACATGGAAATATCTACACCGCTATCTGTATAAACATTGAAATATCTACACAGCTGTCTCTATAAACATGGAAATATCTACACTGCCATCTCCATAAAGATGGAAGTATCTACTCCGCCATGTGTATAAACACGGAAATATCTACACCACCATCTGTGTAAACATGGAAATTTCTGCACCGCTATCTGTATAAACATGGAAATAACTACACCGCCATCTCTATAAACATGAAAATATCTACACTGCCATCTCCATAAACATGGAACTAACTACTCCGCCATATGTATAAACATGGAAACATCTACACCGCCATCTGTGTGAATAAGGAAATATCTACTATGCCATCTGTAGAAAGATATAAATGTCTGCACCGCGAGCAGTATAAACATGGAAATATTTACATTGCTATCTGTATAAACGTGGAAATACCAACACCGCTATCGGTATAAACTTGGAAATATCTACAACGCCATCTATATAAACATGGAAATATCTACACCGGTATGTCTATAAACATGGAAATACCTACACCGCTATCTCTATAAACATGGAAATAACTACACCGATATCTGTATAAACATGGAAATATCTACACCGCTATCTGTATAAACATGGAAATATCTACACCGCTATCTGTATAAAGATGGAAATATCTACACCGCGATCTGTATAAACATGGAAATATCTACACCAAGATCTGTATAAACATGGAAATATCTTCACCACGATCTGTATAAACATGGAAATATCTACACTTCTATCTGTATAAACATGGTAATATCTACACCACCATCAATATAAAAATGGAAATATCTACACTGCCATCAGTATAAACATGAAAATATCTACAATGCCATCTATAGAAAGATGGAAATATCTACACCGCAATCTGTGTAAACATGGAAATATCTACACCGATATCTGTAAAAACATGGAAATATCTACACAGCTGTATCTATAAACATGGAAATATCTACACCGCCATCTGTATAAACATGGAAATAACTACAAAGTCATCTGTATAAACGTGGAAATATCTACACAGCCATCTGTATAAACATGGCAATATCTACACAGCCATCTGTATATACATGGAAATATCTATACCGCCGTCTTTATAAACATGGAAATATCTACAACTCTATTTGCATAAACAAGGAAATATCTACACCGTGATCTGTGTAAACATGGAAATATCTACACTGCCATCTCTATAAACACGGAAATATCTACACCCCTATTTGAATAAACATGGAAATATCCACACCGCTATCTCAATAAACATGGAAAAATCAACACCGCTATCTCTATAAACATGGAAATATCTACACCACCATCTCCATAAACATGGAAATATCTACACCATGATCACTATAAAGATGGAAATATCTACACCGCTATCTGTATAAACGTGGAAATATGTACACCGCAATCTGTGCAAATATGGAAATATCTACACCTCTATCTCTGTAAATATGGAAATATCTACACCGCTATCTGTATAAACATGGAAATATCTACACCGCAATCAGCATAAACATGGATATATCTACACCGCTATCTGTATAAACATGGAAACATCTACCCGGCTATCTGTATAAACATGGAAATATCTACACCGCCATCTGTATAAATATGGAAATATCTACACCGCTATCTCTATAAACATGGAAATGTCTAGACCGCTGTCTGTATAAACATGGAAATATCTTGATGGCTATCTCTCTAAACATGGAAATATCTACACCGCCATATGTATAAACATGGAAATACCTACACAATCATCTGTATAAACATAGAAATATCTACCCCACTATCTGTATAAACATGGAAATATCTACACAGCCATCTCTATAAACATGGATATATCTACATCGCTATCTATATAAACATGGAAATATCCACACCGCTATCTGTGTAACATGGAAATATCTACACATTCATCTGTATAAACATGGAAATATCTACACCCCCATCTGTATAAACATGGAAATATCTACACTGCCACCTGTATACACATGGAAATATCTACACATCCATCTGTATAAACATGGAAATATCTACACGGTCATCTGTGTATAGATGGAAATATCAACACCGCCATCTGTACAAACATGGAAATATCTGCACCGCTATCTGTATAAGGATGGAAATACCTACACCGCCATCTACATATCCATGGAAATATCTGTGCCGCCATCTGTATAAACATGGAAATATCTACACGGTCATCTTTGTATAGATGGAAATATCAACACCGCCATCTGTACAAACATGGAAATATCTGCACCGCTATCTGTATAAACATGGAAATATCTACACCGCGGTCTGTATAAACATGGAAATATCTGTGCCGCCATCTGTATAAACATGGAAATATCTACACCGCTATCCCTATAAACATGGAAATATCTACACTGTTATCTGTATAAACATGGAAATGTTTACACCGCTATCTGTATAAACATGGAAATTTCTACACCGTTATCTGTATAAATATGGAAATATCTACACCACTATCTCTATAAACATGGAAATAACTACTCCGCCATCTGTATAAACATGGAAATACCTATAGAGTCATCTGTGTAAACATGGAAATATCTAGAATGCCATCTGTATACACATGGAAATACCTACACGGCAATCTGTGTATAGATGGAAACATCAACACCGCCATCTGTACAAACATGGAAATATATACACTGCTATCTCTGTAAACATGGAAATATCTACACTGCGGTCTGTATAAACATGGAAATATCTAAACCGGTATCTGTATAAACATGGAAATATCTACACCTGGATCAGTATAAACATGGAAATATATACACCGCTATCTGTAGAAACATGGAAATATCTGCACCTCTATCTCTATAAGCATGGAAATATCTACAAAGCCATCTGTATAAACATGGAAATGCCTACACAGTCATGTGTAGGAACATTTAAATATCTACACTGCCATCTGTATCAACGTAGAAATATCTACACAGCCCTCTGTATAAATATGGAAATATCTGCATAGGCATCTGTGTAAACGTGGAAATATCTGCACCGCTATCTGTATAAACATGGAAATACCTACACCGCTGTCTCTATAAACATGGAAATATGTACACCGCTATGTGTATAAACATGGAAATATCTCCACTGCTGTCTGTATAAACATGGAAATATCTCCACCTTTATCTGTATAAACATGGAAATATCTACAGCGCCATCTCTATAAACATTGAAATATCTACACTGCCATCTGTAAAAACATGGAAATATCTACAAAGTCATCTGAATAAACATGGAAATATCTACACCACCATCTGTATAATCATGGAAATACCTACAATAGCATCTGTATACACATGGAAAAATCTACACAGACATCTGTATAAATATGGAAATAACTACACCGCCATCTGTATAAACATGGAAATATCTACACTGCCATCTGTAGAAAGATGGAAATATCTACACCGCTGTCTCTATAAATATGGAAATATCTACACCACCATCTCTATAAACATGAAAATATCTACACTGCCATCTCCATAAAGATGGAAGTATCTACTCCGCCATGTGTATAAACATGGAAATATCTACACCACCATCTGTGTAAACATGGAAATATCTACACCGCAATCTGTATAAACATGGAAATATCTACACCGCCATCTGCATGTCCATGGAAATATCTAAGCCGCCATCTGTGTAAACATGGAAATATCTACATGGCCATCTGTGTATAGATGGAAATATCAACACCGCCATCTGTACAAACATGGAAATATCTACACCGCTATCTCTATGGACATGAAAATGTCTGCACTGCCATCTGTAAAAACATGGAAATAACTATACAGTCATCTGTATAAACATGGAAATATCTACAATGCCATCTGTATGCACATGGAAATATCTACACAGCCATCTGTATAAACATGTAAATATCTACACTGCTATCTCTGTAAACATGGAAATATCTACACCTCCATCTCTATAAACATGAAAATATGTACACTGCGATCTCCATAAACATGGAACTAACTACTCCACCATCTGTATATACATGGAAATATCTACACCGCTATCTCTATAAACATGGAAATAAATACACCGCTATTTGTATAAACAAGGAAATATCCACACCACCATCTGTTTAAACATGGAAATATCTACACAGACATCTGTTTATACATGGAAATATCTACACTGCTATCTGTATAATCATGCTAATAACTGCACCGCTATCTGTATAAATGTGGAAATATTTGCACCGCTGTCCCTATAAACATGGTAATATCAACACCGCGATCTGTATAAACATGGAAATATCTACACCATGATCTGTATGAACATGGAAATATCTACACTGCGATCTGTATAAACAAGGAAATATCTACACCGTGATCTGTATAAACATGGAAATATCTACCACGCCATCTCTATAAACATGGAAATATCTACACACCCATGTGTATATACATGGAAATATCAGCACCGCTATCTATATAAACATGGAAATAACTACATCGCTATCTGTATAAACATGGAAATATCTACACCGCTATCTCTATAGACATGGAAATAACTGCACTGTGATCTGTATAAACATGGAAATATTTACACCACTATCTGTATAAACATGGAAATACGTACACCGTTATCTGTATAAATATGGAAATATCTACACCGCTATCTCTATAAACATGGAAATATCTACACTGCAATCTGTATAAACATGGAAATATCTACACTGCTATCTCTATAAACATGGAAATATCTACAATGCCATCTGTAAAAACATGGATATAACTGTACAGTCATATGTATAAACATGGAAATATCTGCACCACCATCTTTATAAACATGGAAATATCTACAATGCCATCTGTATATACATGGAAATACCTACACGGCAATCTGTGTACAGATGGAAACATCAACACCGCCATCCGTACAAACCTGGAAATATCTACACCGCTATCTGTATAAACATGGAAATGTCTACACTGCGGTCTGTATAAACATGGAAACTTTTACACCAGTATCTGTATAAACATGGAAATATCTACACCACGATCTGTATAAACATGGAAATATTTACACCGCTATCTGTATAAACATGGAAATATCTACACTGCTATCTCTATAAACATGGAAATATTTACAAAGCCATCTGTATAAACATGGAAATACCTCCACAGTCATGTGTAGGAACATGGAAAAATCTACACTGCCATCTGTATAAATATGGAAATATCTACACAACCCTCTGTATAAATATGGAAATATCTGCATAGGCATCTGTATAAACATGAACATGGATATATCTACACCGCTATCTCAATGAACATGGAAATATCTACTCCGTGATCTCTATAAACATGGAAATACCTACAGCGCTGTCTCTATAAACATGGAAATATGTACACCGCTATGTGAATAAACATGGAAATATCTCCACTGCTGTCTGTATAAACATGGAAATATCTCCACCGTTATCTGTATAAACATGGAAATATCTTCAGCGCCCTCTCTATAAATATTGAAATATCTACACTGCCATCTCCATAAACATGGAACTATCTACTCCGCCATCTGTATAAGCTTTGAAATATCTACACCGCTACCTTTATAACCATGGAAATATCTACACCGCTATCTGTATAAACATGGAAATATCTACAACGCTATCTGTGTAAACAAGGAAATATCTACACAGCTATCTGTGTAAACTTGGAAATATCTACACAGGTATCTGTGTAAAAATGGAAATATCTACACGGGAATCTGTGCAAACAGGGAAATATCTACACCACTATCTCTGAAAACATGGAAATATTTGCACCGCTATCTTTATAAACATGGAAATATCTACACCGCTATCTGTATGAACAAGGAATTATCTTCACCGCCATATGTAGAAACAAGGAAATATCTACACCGCCAACTGTATAAACATGGAAATACCTACAGCGCTATCAGTAGAAATATGGAAATATCTACACCGCTATCTCTATAAACATGGAAATACCAACACCGCTTTCTCTATAAACATGGAAATATCCACATCGCAATCTCTATAAACATGGAATTATCCACACCGCCATCTCTATAAACATGAAAATATCTACACCGCCATCTTCAGAAACATGGTTGTATCTACACCGACATCTGTATAAACATGGAAATATATACAGCACTATCTGTATAAACATGGAAAAAACTTCACTGCCATCTGTATAAAGGTGGAAATATCTGCACTGCGTGTTGTATAATTATGGAAATATCTACACAGCTATCTCTATAAACATGGAAGTACCTACAACGCCATCTCTATAAACAGGGAAATATCTACACCGCTATCTGTATAAACATGGAAATATCTACACCGCTATCTGTATAAACCTGGAAAGATCTACATAGCTATCTGTATAAATATGGAAATATCTACAATGCTGCCTCTCTAAACATGGAAATGTCTACACCGCTATCTGTATAAACATGGAAATATCTACATCGTTATCTCTATAAACATGAAAATATCTACACTGACTTCTGTGTAAACATGGAAATATCTACACCACCATCTGTATAAACATGGTAATATCTACACGGAAAGCTGTATAAACATGGAAATATCTAGTCAGTCATCTCAATAAACATGGAAATATCTACACCGCTCTCTGTAAAAACCTGGAAATATCTACACCGATATCTGTTTAAACAAGGAAATATTTACACCGCCATCTGTATAAACATGGAAAAACCTACACCGCTATATGTATAAATATGGAAATATCCACACCGCTATCTCCATAAACATGGAAATAACCACACCGATTTCTCTATAAACATGGAAATATCTACACTGCAATGTCTTTATACATGGAAATATCTACTCCGCCATCTCTATAAACATGAAAATATCTACAACGCCATGTTCAGAAACATGGATGTATCTACACCGCCATCTATATAAACATGGAAATATCTTCACTGCCATCTGTATAAACATGGAAATATCTGCACCGCCATCTGTATAAAGATGGAAATATGTACACCGCAATCTGTATAAATATGGAAATATCTACACTGCCATCTGTATAAACAAGGAAATATCTACACTGCCATCTGTATACACATGGAAATATCTACACAGTCATCTGTATAAACATTGAAATATCTCCACCGCTATCAGTCAAATCATGGAAATATCTCCACCGCTATCTGTGTAAACCTGGAAATATCTACACCGCTATCTGTATAAACATGGAAATATCTACACCGCTATCTGTATAAACATGGATATATCTACTCCGCTATCTGTATAAACATGCAAATATTTACTTCGCTATCTGTATAAACATGGAAATATTTCCACCGCAATCTGTGTAAACATAGAAATATCTACACCGCTATCTTTATAAACATGGAAATATCTACACCGCAATCTGTATAAACATGGATATATCTAAACCGCTATCTGTATAAACATGGAAATATCTACACCGATATCTGTATAAACATGGAAATATGTACACCGCTATTTGTATAAATATGGAAATATCTTCATGGCTATCTCTCTAAACATGGAAATATATACACCGCCACATGTATAAACATGGAAATACCTACACAGTCATCTGTATAAACATGGAAATATCTACCCCACTATATGCATAAACATGGAAATATCTACACTGCAATCTGTATAAACATGGAAAAAAGTACACAGTCATCTCTATAAACATGAAAATATCTACACTGCCATCTCCATAAAGATGGAAGTATCTACTCCGCCATGTGTGTGAATAAGGAAATATCTACAATGCCATCTGTATAAAGATATAAATATCTGCAATGCGAGCTGTATAAACATGGAAATATCTACATCGCTATCTGTATAAATGTGGAAATACCAACAACGCTATCGGTATAAACATGGAAATATCTACAACGCCCTCTATATAAACATGGAAATATCTACACTGATATGTCTATAAACATGGATATTCCTACAGCGCTATCTCTATAAACATGGAAATATCTACACCACTATCCGTATAAACATGGAAATATCTACACTGCTATCTATATAAACATGGAAATATCTACACCGCGATCTGTATAAACATGGAAATATCTACACCGCAATCTGTATAAACATGGAAATATCTTCACCACGATCTGTATAAACATGGAAATATCTACACCGCTATCTGTATAAACATGGTAATATCTACACCAGCATCTGTATAAACATGGAAATAACTACACCGCCATCTGTATAAACATGCAAATATCTACAATGCCATCTGTAGAAAGATGGAAATATCTAGACCGCAATCTGTGTAAACTTGGAAATATCTACACCGATATCTGTAAAAACATGGAAATATCTCAACCGCTATCTGTACAAACATGGAAATATCTACAACGCGATCTGTACAAACATGAAAATATCTACACCGCGATCTGTATAAACATGGAAATATCTACACCGCTATCTCTATAAACATGGAAATATCTACACTGCGGTCTGTATAAACATGGAAATATCTACACCGGTATCTGTATAAACATGGAAATATCTACACCGCGATCTGTATAAACATGGAAATATTTACACCGCTATCTGTATAAACATCGAAATATCTTCACCGCTATCTCTATAAACATGGAAATATCTACAAAGCCATCTGTATAAACATTGAAATACCTATGCAGTCATGTGTAAGAACATGGAAATATCTACACTGCCATCTGTATAAACATGGAAATATCTACACAGCCCTCTGCATAAATATGGAAATATCTGCATTGGCATCTGTATATACATGGAAATATCTGCACCGCTATCTGTATAAACATGGAAATACCTACACCGCTGTCTCTAGAAACATGGAAATGTGTACACCGCTTTGTGTTTAAACATGGAAATATCTACACAGCCATCTGTATAAACATGGAAATATCTACACAGCCATCTGTATATACATGGAAATATCTACACCGCTGTCCGTATAAACATGGAAATAACTACACTGCTATTGGTATAAACAAGGAAATATCTCCACCACCAACTGTTTAAGCATGAAAATATATACACAGACATGTGTTTATACATGGAAATATCTACACCGCTATCTGTATAAACATGCTAATAACTACACCGCTATCTGTATAAATGTGGAAATATTTGCACCGCTATCCCTATAAACATGGTAATATCGACACCGCGATCTGTATAAACATGGAAATATCTACACCATGATCTGTATAAACATGGAAATATCTACACCGCGGTCTGTATAAACATGGAAATATCTACACCGAGATCTGTATAAACATGGAAATATCTACACCACCATCCCTATAAACATGGAAATTTCTACACCCCTACCTGTATAAACATGGAAATATGCACACAGCTATCTCTGTAAACATGGAAAAATCAATACCGCTATCTCTATGAACATGGAAATATCTACACCGCCATCTCTATAAACATGGAAATATCTACACCGTGATCAGTATAAACATGGAAATACCTACACCGCTATCTGTATAAACATGGAAATATCTCCACTGCTATCTCTATAAACATCGAAATGTCTACACCGCCATCTGTATAAACATGGAAATACTTACAAAGTTATCTGTACAAACATGGAAATATCTACACCGCCATCTGTATAAACATTTAAATATCTACACAGCCGTGTGTATATACATAGAAATATCTACACCGCTATCTATATAAACATGGAAATAACTACACCGCTATCTGTATAAACATGGAAATATCTCCACTGCTATCTCTATAAACATCGATATATCTACACCGCCATCTGTATAAACGTGGAAATACTTAACAAAGTTATCTGTAAACATGGAAATATCTACACCGCCATCTTTATGAACATGGAAATAACTACACAGCCATGTGTACATACATGGAAATACCTACATCGCTCTCTATATAAAGATGGAAATAACTACACCGCTACCTGTATATACATGGAAATATCTACACCGCCATCTACATATCCATAGAAATATCTGCGCCGCCATCTTTATAAACATGGAAATACTTACAAAGTTATCTGTATAAAGATGGATATATCTACACCGCCATCTGTATAAACATGGAAATATGTACAGAGCCATGTGTATATACACGGAAATATCTACACTGTTCTCTATATAAACGTGGAAATAACTACACCGCCATCTGTATAAACATGGAAATACCTATACAGTCATCTGTGTAAACATGGAAATATCTACACCACCATCTGTATAAACATGGAAATATCTTCAATGCCATCTGTATACACATGGAAATAACTACACTGCAATCTGTGTATAGATGGAAACATCAACACCGCCATCTGTACAAACTTGGAATTATCTACACTGCTATCTCCTTAAACATGGAAATATCTACACTGCAGTCTGTATAAACATGGAAATATCTACACCGCTATCTGTATAAGCAAGGAAATATCTACACCGCTTTCTGTATAAACATGGAAATATCTACACCGCGATCTGTATAAACATGCAAATATCTACACCGCGATCTGTATAAACATGGAAATATCTTCACCACGATCTGTACAAACATGAAAATATCTACACCGCTATCTGTATAAACATGGTAATATCTACACCACCATCTATATAAACATGGAAATATCTACACCGCCATATGTAGAAAGATAGAAATATCTACACCGCAATCTGTGTAAACATGGAAATATCTACATCGATATCTGTAAAAACATGGAAATATCTACACCGCTATCTGTATAAACATGGAAATATCTACACCGCGATCTCTACAAACATGGAAATATCTACACCGTGATCTGTATAAACATGGAAACATCTACACCGCTATCTGTATAAACATGGAAATATCTACACAGCTATCTCTCTATACATGGAAATATCTACACCGCCATCTGTAGAAACATGGAAATACCTACAAAGTCATCTGTATAAACACGGAAATATCTACAAAGCCATCTGTATAAACATGGAAATATCTCCACTGTTCTCTGTATGAATATGGAAATATCTCCACCGTTATCAGTATAAACATGGAAATATCTACAGCGCCGTCTCTATAAACATTGAAAAATCTACACTGCCATCTGTAAAAACATGGAAATATATACAGATTCATCTGAATAAACATGGAAATATCTACACCACCATCTGTATAAAGATGGAAATACCTTCAATACCATCTGTATACACATGGAAATATCTACTCAGACATCTGTATAAATATGGAAATATCTACACGGAAATCTGTATATACCTGGAATTATCTACACTGCCATCTGTAGAAAGATGGAAATATCTACACCGCTATCTCTATAAACATGGAAAAATCAACACCGCTATCTGTATGAACATGGCAATTTCTGCACCGCCATCTCTATAAACTTGGAAATATCTACACCACGATCAGTATAAACATGGAAATATCTACACCGCTATCTGTATAAACATGGAAGTATCTCCACTGCTATCTCTATAAACATCGAAATATCTACACCGCCATCTGTATAAACATGGAAATACTTACAAAGTTATCTGAATAAACACGGAAATATCTACACCGCCATCTGTATAAACATGGAAATATCTACACAGCCATGTGTACATACATGGAAATATCTACACCGCTATCTATATAAACATGGAAATAACTACAACGCTATCTGTATAAACATGGAAATATCTACACCGCCATCTACATATTCATGAAAATATCTGCGCCGTCATCTGTATAAACATGGAAATATCTTCACGGTCATCTGTGTATAGATGGAAATATCAACACCGCCATCTTTACAAACATCGAAATATCTGCACCGCTACCTGTATAAAAATGGAAATATCTACTCCGCGGTCTGTATAAACTTGGAAATATCTACACCGCTGTCTGTATAAACATGGAAATATCTACAACGCTATCTCTATAAACATGGAAATATCTACACCACGATCTGTATAAACATGGAAATATATACACCGCTATCTGTATAAACATGGAAATATCTGCACCGCGATCTCTATAAACATGGAAATATCTACAAAGCCATCTGTATAAACATGGAAATACCTACACATTCATGTGTAGGAACATGGAAATATCTACACTGCCATCTGTATAAACATAGAAATATCTACACAGCCCTCTGTATAAATATGGAAATATCTGCATAGGCATCTGTATAAACATGGAAATATCTGCACAACTATCTGTATAAACGTGGATATACGAACACCGCTATCAGTATAAACATGGAAATATCTACAACGCCATCTATATAAACATGGAAATATATACACCGCTATCGGTATAAACATGGAAATATCTACACCGCTATCTCTATAAACATGGAAATAACTACACCGCTATCTCTATAAACATGGAAATATCTACACCGCTATCTAAATCATCATGGAAATATATACACCGCCATCTCTTTAAACATGGAGGTATCTACAACGCCATCTACATAAACAAGAAAATATCTACATTTCCATCTATATAAACATGGAAATATCTACACCGCCATCTCTATAAACATGGAAATATCTACACTGCCATTTGTAGAAAAATGGAAATATCTACAGCGCCATCTGTATAAACGTGGAAATATCTACACCGTTATCTGTATAAACATGGAAATATCTACACTGCTATCTGTATAAATATGAAATATCAAAACCGCTATCTCTATAAAAATGGAAATATCTACACTGCTATCTGAATAAACTTGGAAATATCCTCACAGCTATCTCTATGAACATGGATATATCTACACCGCTATCTCTATGAACATGGAAATATCTACACAGCCATCTCTATAAACATGGAAATATCTACACAGCCAACTGTATAAACATGGAAATATCTACACCGCTATCTGTATAAACATGGAAATATCTACACCGTTATCTGTATAAACATGGAAATAACTACACTGCGATCTGTATAAACATGGAAATATCTACACCGCGATCTGTATAAATATGGAAATGTCTACACCGCGATCTGTATAAACATGGAAATGTCTTCACAACGATGTGTATAAACATGGAAATATCTACACCGCTATCTGTATAAACATGGTAATATTTACAACATCATCTATATAAACATGGAAATATCTACACCGCCATCTGTATAAACATGGAAATATCTACAATGCCATCTGTAGAAAGATGGAAATATCTACACCGCAATCTGTGTAAACATGGAAATATCTACACCGATATCTGTAAAAACATGGAAATAACTACACCGGTATCTGTATAAACATGGAAATATCTACTCCGCGATCTGTATAAAAATCGAAATATCTACACCGCGATCTGTATAAACATGGAAATATCTACACCGCTATCTGTATAAACATGGAAATATCTACACAGTTATCTCTATAAACATGGAAATATCTACACCGCCATCTGTATAAAGATGGAAATACCTACAAAGTCATCTGTATAAACATGGAAATATCTACACAGCCATCTGTATAAACATGGAAATATCTACACAGCCATCTGTATATACATGGAAATATTTACACAGCTATCTGTATAGACATGGAAATAACTACACCGCTATTTTTATAAACAAGGAAATATCTACACCGCTATCTCTATAAACATGGTAATAACTACACCACTATTTGTATAAACAAGGAAATATCTACATCGTGATCTGTATAAACATGGAAATAACTACACCGCGATCTGTATAAACATGGAAATATCTTCACCACGATCTGTATAAACATGGAAATATCTACACCGCGATCTGTATAAACATGGAAGTATCTACACCGTGATCTGTATAAACATGGAAATATCTTCACCGCGATCTGTATAAACATGGAAATATCTACACCGATATTTGTAAAAACATGGAAATATCTACACCCCTATCTGTATAAACATGGAAATATCCACAACGCTATCTCTATAAACATGGAAAATCAGCACCGCTATCTCTATGAACATGGAAATATGTACACCGCCATCTCTATAAACATGGAAATATCTACACCGCTATCAGTATAAACATGGAAATATCTACACCGCTATCTGTATAAACATGGAAATATCTCCAATGCTATCTCTATAAACATCGAAATATCTACACCGCCAACTGTATAAACATGGAAATAATTACAAAGCTATCTGTATAAACATGGAAATATCTACACCGCCGTCTGTATAAACATGGAAATATCTACACAGCCATGTGTATATACATGGAAATATCTACACCGCTCTCTATATAAACATGGAAATAAGTACAGCGCTATCTGTATATACATGGAAATCTCTACACCAACATCTACATATCCATAGAAATATCTGCGCCGCCATCTGTATAAACATGGAAATATATGTACGGTCATCTCTGTATAGATGGAAATATCAACACCGCCATCTGTACAAACATGGAAATATCTGCACCGCTATCTGTATAAACATGGAAATATCTACATCGCTATCTGAATAAACATGGAAATATCTCCACTGCTATCTCTGTAAACATGGAAATATCTACACCGCCATCTGTATAAACATGGAAATACTTACAAAGTTATCTGTATAAACATGGAAATATCTACACCGCCATCTGTATAAACATGGAAATATCTACACAGCCATGTGTATATACATGGAAATATCTACACCGCTATATATATAAACATGGAAATAACTACACCGATATCTGTATAAACATGAAAATATCTACACCGCCATCTTCATATCCATGGAAATAACTGCACCGCCATCTGTATAAACATGGAAATATCTACACGGTCATCTGTGTATAGACGGAAATGACAACACCGCCATCTGTACAAACATGGAAATATCTGCAAAGCTATCTTTATAAACATGGAATTATCTACACCGCGGTCTGTGTAAACATGGAAATATCTACACCGCTATCTGTATAAACATGGAACTATCTATACCGCTATCTCTGTAAACATGGAAATATCTACACCGTGATCTGTATAAACATGGAAGTATTTACACCGCTATCTGTATAAACATGGAAATTTCTACACCGTTATCTGTATAAATATGGAAATATCTACACCGCTATCTCTATAAACATGGAAATATCTACACCGCCATCTGTATAAACATGGAAATACCTATACAGTCTTCTGTGTAAACATGGAAATATCTACACCACCATCTGTATAAACATGGAAATATCTACAATGCCATCTGTATACACATGGAAATATCTATACGGCAATCTGTGTATAGATGGAAACACCAACACTGCCATCTATACAAACATGGAAATATCAACACTGCTATCTCTATAAACATGGAAATATCTACACTGCGGTCTGTATAAACATTTAAATATCTACACCGGTATCTGTATAAACATGGAAATATCTACACCACGATCTATATAAACATGGAAATATATATACCGCTATCTGAATAAACATGGAAATATCTGCACCGCTGTCTCTAAAAACATGGAAATATCTACAAAGACATCTGTATAAACATGGAAATACCTACACAGTCATGTGTAGGAACATTTAAATATCTACACAGCCATCTGTATCAACTTAGAAATATCTACACAGCCCTCCGTATAAATATGGAAATATCTGCATAGGCATCTGTGTAAACATGGAAATATCCGCACCGCTATCTGTATAAACATGGAAATACCTACAAGGCTGTCTCTATAAACATGGAAATATGTACACCGCTATTTGTATAAACATGGAAATATCTCCACTGCTCTCTGTATAAACATGGAAATATCTGCACCGTTATCTGTATAAACATGGAAATATCTGCAGCGCCATCTCTATAAACATTGAAATATCTACACTGCCATCTGTAAAAACATGGAAATATCTACACGGTCATGTGAATAAACATGGAAATATCTACACCACCATCTGTATAAACATGGAAATACCTACAATACCATCTGTATACACATGGAAATATCTACGCAGACATCTGTATAAATATGGAAATATCTACACCGCCATCTGTATAAATATGGAAATATCTACACTGCCATCTGTAGAAAGATGGAAATATTTACACCGCTATCTGTATAAATTTGGAAATATCTACACCGCCATCTCTATAAACATGAAAATATCTTCACTGCCATCTCCATAAAGATGGAAGTATCTACTCTGCCATGTGTATAAACACGGAAATATCTACACGACCATCTGTGTAAACATGGAAATATCTACACCGCTATCTGTATAAACATGGAAATATCTTCACCGCCATTTGCATGTCCATGGAAATATCTACGCCGCCATCTGTATAAACATGGAAATATCTACACGGCCATCTGTGTATAGATGGAAATATCAGCACCGGCATCTGTACAAACATGGAAATATCTACACCGCTATCTCTATAAACATGGAAATATCTGCACTGCCATCTGTTAAAACATGGAAATACCTATAGAGTCATCTGTATAAACATGGAAATATCTACAATGCCATCTGTATACACATGGAAATACCTACACAGCCATCTGTATAAACATGAAAATATCTACACTGCTATCTCAATAAACATGTAAATATCTACACCGCCATCTCTATAAACATGAAAATATCTACACTGCCATCTCCATAAACACGGAACTAACTACTCCACCATCTATATAAACATGGAAACATCTACACCGCCATCTGTGTGAATAAGGAAATATCTACAATGCCATCTGTATAAAGATATAAATATCTGCACCGCGAGCTGTATAAACATGGAAATATTTACATCGCTATCTGTATAAATGTGGAAATACCAACACCACTATCGGTATAAACATGGAAATATCTACAACGCCATCTATATAAACATGGAAATATCTACACCGCTATGTCTATAAACATGGAAATACCTACACCGCTATCTGTATAAACATGGAAATATCTACACCGCTATCTGTATAAACATGGTAATATCTACACCACCATCTATATAAACATGGAAATATCTACACTGCCATCTGTATAAATATGAATATCTCTACAATGCCATCTGTAGAAAGATGGAAATATCTACACCGCAATCTGTATAAACATGGAAATATCTACACCGATATCTGTAAAAACATGGAAATAACTACACCGCTATCTGTATAAACATGGAAATATCTACACAGCTGTTTCTATAAACATGGAAATATCTACACTGCCATCTCCATAAAGATGGAAGTATCTACACCGCCATGTGTATAAACACGGAAATATCTACACCATCATCTGTGTAAACATGGAAATATCTACACCATCATCTGTGTAAACATGGAAATATCTACACCGCTATCTGCATAAACATGGAAATATCTGCACTGCTATCTCTATAAACATGTAAATATCTACAAAGCCATCAGTATAAACATGGAAATACCTACACAGTCATGTGTAGGAACATGGAAATATCTACACTACCATCTGTATAAAGTTAGAAATATCTACACAGCCCTCTGTATAAATATGGAAATATCTGCGTAGGCATCTGCATAAACATGGAAATATTTGCACCGCTATCTGTATAAACATGGAAATACCTACACCGCTGTCTCTGTAAACATGGAAATATGTACACCGCTATGTGTATAAACTGGAAATATCTCCACTGCTGTCTGTATAAACATGGAAAAATCTCCACCGTTATCTGTATAAACATGGAAATATCTACAGCGCCATCTCTATAAACATTGAAATATCTACACTGCCATCTGTAAAAACATGGAAATATCTACACAGTCATCTGAATAAACATGGAAATATCTACACCACCATCTGTATAAACTTGGAAATAGCTACAATACCATCTGTATATACATGGAAATATCTACACAGACATCTGTATAAATATGGAAATATCTACACCGCCAGCTGTATAACCATGGAAATATCTACACTGCCATCTGTAGAAACATGGAAATATCTACACCGCTATCTCTATAAATATGGAAATAACTACACCACTAACTCTATAAACGTGAAAATATCTACACTGCCATCTCCATAAAGATGGAAGTATCTACTCCGTCATGTGTATAAACACGGAAATATCTACACCACCATCTGTGAAAACATGGAAATATCTACACCGCTATCTGTATAAACATGGAAATATCTACACCGCTATCTCTATAAACATGGAAATATCTACACCGCCATATGCATGTCCATGGAAATATCTACGCCGCCATCTGTATAAACATGGAAATATCTACAAGGCCATCTGTGCATAGTTGGAAATATCAACACCGCCATCTGTACACACATGGAAATATCTACACTGCTATCTCTATAAACATGGAAATGTCAACACCGCCATCTGTACACACATGGAAATATCTACACCGCTATCTCTATAAACATGGAAATATCTGCACTGCCATCTGTAAAAACATGGAAATACCTATTCAGTCATCTGTATAAACATGGAAATATCTACAATGCCATCTGTATACACATGGAAATATCTACACAGCCATCTGTATAAACATGTTAATATCTACACTGCTATCTCTATATACATGGAAATAACTACACCGCCATCTCTATAAACATGAAAATATCTACACTGCCATCTCCGGAAATATGGAACTAACTACTCCGCCATCAGTATAAACATGGAAACATCTACACCGCCATCTGTGTGAATAAGGAAATATCTACAATGCCATCTGTACAAAGATATAAATATCTGCACCGCGAGCTGCATAAACATGGAAATATTTTCATCGCTATCAGTATAAACGTGGAAATACCAACACCGCTATCGGTATAAACATGGAAATATCTACAACGCCATCTATATAAACATGGAAATATCTACACCGCTATGTCTATAAACATGGAAATACCTACACCGCTATCTCTATAAACATGGAAATATCTACACCGCTATCTGTATAAACATGGAAATATCTACACCGCTATCTGTATAAACATGGAAATATCTACACCGCGATCTGTATAAACATGGAAATATCTACACCGCGATCTGTATAAACATGGAAATATCTTCACCACGATCTGTATAAACATGGAAATATCTACACCGTTATCTGTATAAACATGGTAATATCTGCACCACCATCTATATAAACAATGAAATGTCTACACCCCCATCTGTATAAACATGAACATATCTACAATGCCATCTGTAGAAAGATGGAAATAACTACACTGCAATCTGTGTAAACATGGAAATATCTACACCGATATCTGTGAAAACATGTAAATATCTACACCGCTATCTGTATAAACATGGAAATATCTACACCGCGATCTGTATAAACATGGAAATATCTACACCGCGATCTGTATAAACATGGAAATATCTACACCGCGATCTGTATAAACATGGAAATATCTACACAGCTGTCTATATAAACATGGAAATATCTACACTGCCATCTCCATAAAGATGGAAGTAACTACTGCACCATGTGTATAAACATGGAAATATCTACACCACCATCTGTGTAAACATGGAAATATCTACACCGCTATCTGTATAAACATGGAAATATCTACACCGCCATCTGCATGTCCATGGAAATATCTGCGCCGCCATCTGTATAAACATGGATATATCTACACGGCCATCTGTGTATAGATGGAAAAATCAACACCGCCATCTGTACACACGGAAATATCTACACCGCTATCTCTATAAACATCGAAATGTCTGCACTGCCATCTGTAAAAACATGGAAATACCTATACAGTCATCTGTATAAACATGGAAATATCTACAATGCCATCTGTATACACATGGAAATATCTACACAGCCATCTGTTTAAACATGTAAATATCTACACTGGTATCTCTATAAACATGGAAATAACTACACCGCCATCTCTCTAAACATGAAAATATCTACACTGCCATCTCCATAAACATGGAACTAACTACTCCGCCATCTGTATAAACATGGAAACATCTACACCGCCATCTGTGTGAATAAGGAAATATCTACAATGCCATCTGTATAAAGATATAAATATCTGCAGCGCGAGCTGTAAAAACATGGAAATATTTACATCGCTATCTGTATAAACGTGGAAATACCAACACCGCTATCAGTATAAACATGGAAATATCTACAACACCATCTATATAAACATGGAAATATCTACACCGGTATGTCTATAAACATGGAAATACCTACACCGCTATCTCTATAAACATGGAAATAACTACACCGATATCTGTATAAACATGGAAATATCTACACCGCTATCTGTATAAACATGGAAATATCTACACCGCTATCTGTATAAAGATGGAAATATCTACACCGCGATCTGTATAAACATGGATATATCTACACCGCGATCTGTATAAACATGGAAATATCTTCACCACGATCTGTATAAACATGGAAATATCAACACTTCTATCTGTATAAACATGGTAATATCTACACCACCATCTATATAAAAATGGAAATATCTACACCGCCATCAGTATAAACATGAAAATATCTACAATGCCATCTATAGAAAGATGGAAATATCTACACCGCAATCTGTGTAAACATGGAAATATCTACACCGATATCTGTAAAAACATGGAAATATCTACACCGCTATCTGTATAAACATGGAAATATCTACACCGCGATCTGTATAAACATGGAAATATCTACACCGCGATCTTTATAAACATGGAAATATCTACACCGCTATCTGTATAAACATGGAAATATCTACACAGCTGTCTCTATAAACATGGAAATATCTACACCGCCATCTGTATAAACATGGAAATAACTACAAAGTCATCTGTATAAAGATGGAAATATCCACACAGCCATCTGTATAAACATGGCAATATCTACACAGCCATCTGTATATACATGGAAATATCTATACCGCTATCTTTATAAACATGGAATTATCTACAACTCTATTTGCATAAACAAGGAAATATCTACACCGTGATCTGTGTAAACATGGAAATATCTACACTGCCATCTCTATAAACACGGAAATATCTACACCCCTATTTGAATAAACATGGAAATATCCACACCGCTATCTCAATAAACATGGAAAAATCAACACCGCTATCTCTATAAACATGGAAATATCTGCACCGCTATCTGTATAAGCATGGAAATACCTACACCGCGGTCTGTATAAATATGGAAATATCTACACCGCTATCTGTATAAACATGGAAATATCTACACCGCTATATCTACAAACATGGAAATATCTACACCCTGATCTGTATAAAGATGGAAATATTTACACCGATATCTGTATAAACATGGAAATTTCTACACCGTTATCTGTATAAATATGGAAATATCTACAGCACTGTCTCTATAAACATGGAAATATCTACACCACCATCTGTATAAACATGGAAATACCTAGTCATCTGTGTAAACATGGAAATATCTACACCACCATCTGTATAAACATGGAAATATCTACAATGACATCTGTATAAACATGGGAATACCTACACGGCAATCTGTGTATAGATGGAAACATCAACACCGCCATCTGTACAAACATGGAAATATCTACACTGCTATCTCTATAAAAATGGAAATATCTACACTGCGGTTTGTATAAAAATGGAAATATCTACACCGGTATCTGTATAAACATGGAAATATTTACACCACGATCTGTATAAACATGGAAATATCTACACCGCTATCTGTATAAACATGGAAATATCTGCACTGCTATCTCTATAAACATGTAAATATCTACAAAGCCATCAGTATAAACATGGAAATACCTACACAGTCATGTGTAGGAACATGGAAATATCTACACTACCATCTGTATAAAGTTAGAAATATCTACACAGCCCTCTTTATAAATATGGAAATATCTGCGTAGGCATCTGTATAAACATGGAAATATCTGCACCGCTATCTGTATAAACATGGAAATACCTACACCGCTGTCTCTGTAAACATGGAAATATGTACACCGCTATGTGTATAAACTGGAAATATCTCCACTGCTGTCTGTATAAACATGGAAAAATCTCCACCGTTATCTGTATAAACATGGAAATATCTACAGCGCCATCTCTATAAACATTGAAATATCTACACTGCCATCTGTAAAAACATGGAAATATCTACACAGTCATCTGAATAAACATGGAAATATCTACACCACCATCTGTATAAACTTGGAAATAGCTACAATACCATCTGTATACACATGGAAATATCTACACAGACATCTGTATAAATATGGAAATATCTACACCACCAGCTGTATCAACATGGAAATATCTACACTGCCATCTGTAGAAAAATGGAAATAACTACACCGCTATCTCTATAAATATGGAAATAACTACACCGCCAACTCTATAAACAAGAAAATATCTACACTGCCATCTCCATAAAGATGGAAGTATCTACTCCGCCATGTGTATAAACACGGAAATATCTACACCACCTTCTGTGTAAACATGGAAATATCTACACCGCCATCTGTACAAACATGGAAATATCTACACGGCCATCTGTGTATAGATGGAAATACCAACACCGCCATCTGTACAAACATGGAAATATCTACACCGCTATCTCTATAAACTTGGAAATATCTGCACTGCCATCTGTAAAAACATGGAAATACCGATAAAGTCATCTGTATAAACATGGAAATATCTACACCGCTATCTGTATAAACATGGAAATATCTACAAAGCTATGTGTATTAACGTGGAAATATCTCCATTACTATCTGTATAAACATGGACATATCTCCACCGCAATCGGTATAAACATGAAAATATCTACACCGCTATCTCTATAAACATGGAAATATCTGCATGCCATCTGTAAAAACATGGAAATACCTATACAGTCATCTGTATAAACATGGAAATATCTACAATGACATCTGTATACACATGGAAATATCTACACAGCCATCTGTATAAACATGTAAATATCAACACTGCCATCTCTTTAAACATGGAAATACCTACAACGTCATCTATATAAACGTGGAAATATCTACACAACCATCTGTATAAACATGGAAATATCTACAATGCCATCTGTAGAAAGATGGAAATATCTACACCGCAATCTGCGTAAACGTGGAAATATCTACACCGATATCTGTAAAAACATGGAAATATCTACACGGCTATCTGTTTAAACATGGAAATATCTACACCGTGATCTGTATAAACATGGAAATATCTACACCGCGATCTGTATAAACATGGAAATATCTACATCGCTATCTGTATAAACATTCTAATAACTACACCGCTATCTGTATAAATGTGGAAATATTTGCACCGCTATCACTATAAACATGGTAATATCAACAACGCGATCTGTATAAACTTGGAAATATCTACACCATGATCTGTATAAACATGGAAATATCTACACCACCATCTCTATAAACATGGAAATATCTACACCCCTATCTGTATAAACATGGAAATATCCACACCGCTATCTCTGTAAACATGGAAAAATCAACACCGCTATCTTTATGAACATGGAAATATCTGCACCTCCATCTCTATAAACATGGAAATATCTACACCGCTATCAGTATAAACGTGGAAATATCTACACTGCTATCTGCATAAACATGGAAATATCTCCACTGCTATCTCTATAAACATCGAAATATCTACACCGCCATCTGTATAAACATGGAAATTCTTACAAAGTTATCGGTATAAACATGGAAATATCTACACCGCCATCTGTATAAACATGGAAATATCTACACAGCCATGTGCATATACATGGAAATATCTACACCGCTATCTATATAAACATGGAAATAACTACACCGCTATCTGTGTAAACATGGAAATATCTACACCGCCATCTACATATCCATGGTAATATCTGTTTCGCCATCTTTATAAACATGGAAATATCTACACGGTTATCTGTGTATAGTTGGAAATATCAACATCGCCATCTGTACAAACTTATAAATATCTGCACCGCTATCTGTATAAACATGGAAATATCTACACCGCGGTCTGTATAAACATGGAAATATCTAAACCGCTATCTGTATAAACATGGAAATATCCACACCGCTATCTCTATAAATATGGAAATATCAACACCGCTATCTCTATGAACATGGAAATATCTACACCGCCATCTCTATAAACTTGGAAATGTCTACACTGCGATCAGTATAAACGTGGAAATATCTACACCGCTATCTGTATAAACATGGAAATATCTCCACTGCTATCTCTATAAACATCGAAATATCTACACCGCCATCTGTATAAACATGGAAATACTTACAAAGTTATCGATATAAACATGGAAATATCTACACCGCTATCTGTATAAACATGAAAATATCTACACTGCGATCTGTATAAACATGGAAATATCTGCACCGCGATCTGCATAAACATGGAAATATCTACACCGCTATCTGTATAAACATGAAAATATCTACACAGCTATCTCTATAAACATGCAAATATCTATACTGACATCCTTATAAACATGGAAATATCTACACCGCCATCTGTATAAACATAGAAATACCTACACAACCATGTGTATATACATGGAAATATTTACACCGCTATCTATATAAACATGGAAATAACTACACCGCTATCTGTGTAAACATGGAAATATCTACACCGCGATCTGTATAAACATGGAAATATCTACATCGCTGTCTGTATAAACATGGACATATCGACACAGCTATTTCTATAAATATGGAAATATCTACACCGCCATCTGTATAAACATGGAAATACCTACAAAGTCACCTGTATAAACATGGAAACATCTACAAAGCCATCCGTATAAACATGGAAATATCTACACAGCCATCTGCTTATACATGGAAATATCTACACCGCTATCTGTATAAACATGGCAATAACTACACCGCTATTTGTATAAATAAGGAAATATCTACACCATGATCTGTATAAACATGGAAACATCTACACCGCTATTTGTATAAACAAGGAAATATCTACACCGCTATCTGTATAAGCATGGAAATAACTACACCGCTATATGTATAAACAAGGAAATATCTACACCGTGATCTGTATAAACATGGAAATAACTACACCGCTATTTGTATAAACAAGGAAATATCTACACCGCCATCTGTTTAAACATGGAAATATATACACAGACATCTGTTTATACATGGAAATATCTACACCGCTATCTGTATAAGCATGGAAATAACTACACTGCTATCTTTATAAATGTGGAAATATTTACACCGCTATCTGTATAAACATGGAAATATCTACACTGTTATCTGTATAAACATGGAAATACCTACAACGCCATCTGTAGAAACATGGAAATTTCTACACCACCATCTGTATCAACATGGAAATATCTACAATGCCATCTGTATACACATGGAAATACCTACACGGCAATCTGTGTATAGATGGAAATATCAACACCGCCATCTGTACAGACATGGAAATATCTACACCACTATCTGTATAAACATGGAAATATCTACACTGCGGTCTGTATAAACATGGAAATATCTACACCGGTATCTGTATAAACATGGAAATATCTACACCACGATCTGTATAAAACATGGAAATATTTACACCGGTATCTGTATACACATGGAAATATCTACACCGCTATCTCTATAAACAAGGAAATACCTGCAAACTCATCTGTATAAACATGGAAATAACTCCGCAGTCATGTGTATAAACACGGAAATATCTACACCACCATCTGTGAAAACATGGAAATACCTATAAAGTCATCTGTATAAACATGGAAATATCTACACCGCTATCTGTATAAACATGGAAATATCTACACCGCTATGTGTATTAACGTGGAAATATCTCCATTACTATCTGTATAAACATGGACATATCTCCACCGCAATCGCTATAAACATGAAAATATCTACACTGCTATCTCTATAAACATGGAAATATCTGCACTGCCATCTGTAAAAACATGGAAATACCTATACAGTCATCTGTATACACATGGAAATATCTACACCACCATCTGTATAAACATGGAAATATCTACACGGCCATCTGTGTATAGATGGAAATATCAACACCGCCATCTGTACAAACATGGAAATATCTACACCGCTATATCTATAAACTTGGAAATATCTGCACTGCGATCTGTAAAAACATGGAAATACCTATACAGTCATCTGTATAAACATGGAAATATGTACAATGCCATCTGTATAAACATGGAAATATCTACACAGCCATCTGTATAAACATGTAAATATCTACACTGCCATCTCTATAAACATGGAAATATCTACACCGCCATCTCTATAAACATGAAAATATCTACACTGCCATCTCCATAAACATGGAACTAACTACTCCGACATCTGTATAAACATGGAAACATCTACACCGCCATCAGTGTGAATAAGGAAATATCTACAATGCCATCAGTATAAAGATTTAAATATCTGCACCGCGAGCTGTATAAACATGGAAATATCTACATCGCTATCTGTATAAACGTGGAAATACCAACACCGCTATCGGTATAAACATGGAAATATCTACATGGCTATCTGTATAAACGTGGAAATACCAACACCGCTATCGGTATAAACATGGAAATACCTACACCGCTATCTCTATAAACATGGAAATATCTACACCGATATCTGTAACAACATGGAAATATCTACACCACTATCTGTATAAACATGGAAAAATCTACACCGCGATCTGTATAAACATGGAAATATCTACAGCGCCATCTCTATAAACATTGAAATATCGACACTGCCATCTGTAAAAACATGGAAATATCTACACAGTCATCTGAATAAACATGGAAATATCTACACCAACTGTATAAACATGGAAATACCTACAATACCATCTGTATATACATGGAAATATCTTCACAGACATCTGTATAAATATGGAAATATCTACACCGCCATCTGAATAAACATGGAAATATCTACACTGCCATCTGTAGAAAGATGGAAATATCTACACTGCCATCTCTATAAACATGAAAATATGTACACTGCCATCTTCATAAAGATGGAAGTATCTACTCCGCCATGTGCATAAACACGGAAATATCTACACCACTATCTGTGAAAACATGGAAATAGATACACCGCTATCTGTATAAACATGGAAATATCTACACCGCCATCTGCATGTCCATGGAAATATCTACGCCGCCATCTGTATAAACATGGAAATATCTACACGGCCATCTGTGTATAGATGGAAATATCAACACCGCCTTCTGTACAAACATGGAAATATCTACACCGCTATCTCTACAAACATGGAAATATCTGCACTGCCATCTGTAAAAACATTGAAATACGAATACAGTCATCTGCATAAACATGGAAATATCTACAATGCCATGTGTATACACATGTAAATATCTACACAGCCATCTGTATAAACATGTAAATATCTACACTGCTATCTCTATAAACATGGAAATATCTACACCGCCATCTCTATAAACATGAAAATATCTACACTGCCATCTCCATAAACATGGAACTAACTACTCCGCCATCTGTATAAACATGGAAACATCTACACCGCCATCAGTGTAAATAAGGAAATATCTACAATGCCATCTGTATAAAGATATAAATATCTGCACCACGAGCTGTATAAACATGGAAATATCTACATCGCTATCTGTATAAACGTGCAAATACCAAAACCGCTATCGGTATAAACATGGAAACATCTACAACGCCATCTATATAAACATGGAAATATCTACACCGCTATGTCTATAAACATGGAAATACCTTCACCGGTATCTCTATAAACATGGAAATATCTACACCGCTATCTGTATAAACATGGAAATATCTACACCGCTATCTGTATAAACACGGAAATATCTACATCGCTATCTTTATAAACGTGGAAATACCAACACCGCTAACGGTATAAACATGGAAATATCTACAACGCCATCTATATAAACATGGAAATATCTACACCGCTATGTCTATAAACATGGAAATACCTACACCGCAATCTCTATAAACATGGAAATATCTACACCGCTATCTGTATAAACATGGAAATATCTACACCGCTATCTGTATAAACATGGAAATATCTACACCGTGATCGGTATAAACATGGAAATATCTGCACCACGATCTGTATAAACATGGAAATATCTTCACCACAATCTGTATAAACATGGAAATATCTACACCGCTCTCTGTATAAACATGGTAATATCTACACCATCATCTATATAAACATGGAAATATCTACACCGCCATCTTTATAAACATGGAAATATCTACAATGCCATCTGTAGAAAGATGGATATATCTACACCGCAATCTGTGTAAACATGGAAATATCTACACCGATATCTGTAAAAACATGGAAATAACTTCATCGCTATCTGTATAAACATGGAAATATCTACACCGTGATCTGTATAAACATGGAAATATCTACACCACGATCTGTATAAACATGGAAATATCTACACCGCTATCCGCATAAACATGGAAATATCTTCACAGCTATCTCTATAAACATGGAAATATCTACACCGCCATCTTTATAAACATGGAAATATCTACAATGCCATCTGTAGAAAGATGGATATATCTACACCGCAATCTGTGTAAACATGGAAATATCTACACCGATATCTGTAAAAACATGGAAATAACTACACCGCTATCTGTATAAACATGGAAATATCTACACCGCGATCTGTATAAACATGGAAATATCTACACCACGATCTGTATAAACATGGAAATATCTACACCGCTATCCGCATAAACATGGAAATATCTACACAGCTATCTCTATAAACATGGAAATATCTACACCGCCATCTGTATAAACATGGAAATACCTACAAAGTCATCTGTATAAACATGGAAATACCTACAAAGTTGTCTATATAAACTTGGAAATATCTACACAACCATCTTTATAAACATGGAAATATCTACACAGCCATCTGTATATACATGGAAATATCAACACCGCTATATGTATAAACATGGAAATACCTACACCGCTATTTGTATAAACAAGGAAATATCTACACCGTGATCTGTATAAACATGGAAATATCTACACCGCCATCGCTATAAACACGGAAATATCTACACCCCTATCTGTATAAACATGGAAATATCCACACCGCTATCTCTATAAACATGGAAAAATCAACACCGCTATCTCTATGAACATGGAAATATCTACACCGCCATCTCTATAAACTTGGAAATATCTACACCACGATCAGTATAAACATGGAAATATCTACACCGGTATCTGTATAAACATGGAAATATCTCCACTGATATCTCTATAAACATCGAAATATCTACACCGCCATCTGTATAAACATGGAAATAATAACAAAGTTATGTGTATAAACATGGAAATATCTACACCGCAGTCTGTATAAACATGGAAATATCTAAACCGCTATCTGTATAAACATGGAAATATCTACACCGCTATCTCTATAAACACCGAAATATCTACACCGTTATCTGTATAAACATGGAGATATTTACACCGCTATCTGTATAAACATGGAAATATCTACACCGTTATCTGTATAAACATGGAAATACCTACGCCATCTGTAGAAACATGGAAATATCTACACCACCATCTGTATAAACATGGAAATATCTACAATGCCATCTGTATACACATGGAAATACCTACTCGGCAATCTGTGTGTAGACGGAAACATCAACACCGCCATCAGTACAGACATGGAAATATCTACACCGCTATCTGTATAAACATGGAAATATCTACACTGCGGTCTGTATAAACATGGAAATAAATACACCGGTATCTGTATAAACATGGAAATATCTACACCACGATCTGTATAAAACATGGAAATATTTACACCGCTATCTGTATAAACATGGAAATATCTACACCGCTATCTCTATAAACAAGGAAATACCTGCAAAGCCATCTGTATAAAAATGGAAATAACTACACAGTCATGTGTAGGAACATGGAAATATCTACACTGCCATCTGTATAAACATGGAAATATCTACACAGCCCTATGTATAAATATGGAAATATCTGTATAGGCATCTGTATAAACATGGAAGTATCCGCACCGCTATCTGTATTAACATGGAAATACCTACACCGATGTCTCTATAAACATGAAAATATGTACACCGCTATGTGTATAAACATGGTAATATCTCCACAGCTCTCTGTATAAACATGGAAATATCTCCACCTTTAACTGTATAAACCTGGAAATATCTACAGCGCCATCTCTGTAAACATTGAAATATCCACACTGCCATCTGTAAAAACCTGGAAAGATATACACCGTCATCCGAATAAACATGGAAATATCGTGACCACCATCTGTATAAACTTGGAAATACCTACAATACCATCTGTATACACATGGAAATATCTACACAGACATCTGTATAAATATGGAAATATCTACACCGCCATCTGTATAAACATGGAAATATCTACACTGCCATCTGTAGAAAGATGGAAATATCTACACCGATATCTCTAAAAATATGGAAATATGTACACCGCCATCTCTATAAACATGAAAATATCTACACTGTCATCTCCATAAAGATGGAAGTATCTACTCCGCGATGTGTATAAACACGGAAATATCTACACCATCTCTGAAAACATGGAAATATCTACACCGCTATCTGTATAAACATGGAAATATCTACACCGCCATCTGCATGTCCATGGAAATATCTACGCCGCCATCTGTATAAACATGGAAATATCTACACGGCCATCTGTGTATAGATGGAAATATCAACACCGCCATCTGTACAAACATGGAAATATCTACACCGCTATCTGTATAAACAGGGAAATATCTCCATCGCTATCTTTATAAACATGGAAATATCTACACCGCTATCTGTATAAACATGAAAATATCTACACCGCTATCTGTATAAACATGGAAATATCTACAACGCTATCTCTGTATTCATGGAAATATCTACACAGCTATCTGTGTAAGCTTGGAAATATCTACACAGGTATCTGTGTAAAAATGGAAATATCTACACGGCAATCTCTGCAAAGAGGGAAATATCTACACCGCTATCTCTTAAAACATGGAAATATCTACACCGCTATCTGTATAAACATGGAAATATCTAGACAGTCATCTCTATAAACATGGAAATATCTATACCGCTATCTGTGTAAACATGGAAATACCCACACCGCTATCTGTATAAACATGGAAATAGCCACATCACTATCTGTATAAACATGGAAATGTCTGCACCGCTATCTTTATAAACATGGAAATATCTGCAACTCTATCTGTGTAAACATAGAAATATCTACAAGGCTATTTGTGCAAAAATGGAAATATCTGCACCACTATCTGTATAAAGATGGAAATATCTACACCACTATCTGTAAAACGTGGAAATAGCTACACCGCTCTTTTTATAAACCTGTAAATATCTACACCGATATCTGTATAAATATGGAAATATCCACACCGCTATCTGTATAAACATGGAAATGTCTACACCGCTATCTGTATAAACATGGAAATACCTACACCGATTTCTCTATAAACATGGAAATATCTACACTGCAATCTCTATATACATGGAAATATCTACACCGCCATCTCTATAAACTTCAAAATATCTACACCGCCATCTTCAGAAACATGGATGTACCTACTCCGCCATCTGTATAAACATGGAAATATCTACACCGGTATCTGTATAAACATGGAAATATCTACACCGCGATCTGTATAAACATGGAAATATTTACACCGCTATCTGTATAAACATCGAAATATCTTCACCGCTATCTCTATAAACATGGAAATATCTACAAAGCCATCTGTATAAACATTGAAATACCTATGCAGTCATGTGTAAGAACATGGAAATATCTACACTGCCATCTGTATAAACATGGAAATATCTACACAGCCCTCTGCATAAATATGGAAATATCTGCATTGGCATCTGTATATACATGGAAATATCTGCACCGCTATCTGTATAAACATGGAAATACCTACACCGCTGTCTCTAGAAACATGGAAATGTGTACACCGCTTTGTGTTTAAACATGGAAATATCTACACAGCCATCTGTATAAACATGGAAATATCTACACAGCCATCTGTATATACATGGAAATATCTACACCGCTGTCCGTATAAACATGGAAATAACTACACTGCTATTGGTATAAACAAGGAAATATCTCCACCACCAACTGTTTAAGCATGAAAATATATACACAGACATGTGTTTATACATGGAAATATCTACACCGCTATCTGTATAAACATGCTAATAACTACACCGCTATCTGTATAAATGTGGAAATATTTGCACCGCTATCCCTATAAACATGGTAATATCGACACCGCGATCTGTATAAACATGGAAATATCTACACCATGATCTGTATAAACATGGAAACATCTACACCGCGGTCTGTATAAACATGGAAATATCTACACCGAGATCTGTATAAACATGGAAATATCTACACCACCATCCCTATAAACATGGAAATTTCTACACCCCTACCTGTATAAACATGGAAATATGCACACAGCTATCTCTGTAAACATGGAAAAATCAATACCGCTATCTCTATGAACATGGAAATATCTACACCGCCATCTCTATAAACATGGAAATATCTACACCGTGATCAGTATAAACATGGAAATACCTACACCGCTATCTGTATAAACATGGAAATATCTCCACTGCTATCTCTATAAACATCGAAATGTCTACACCGCCATCTGTATAAACATGGAAATACTTACAAAGTTATCTGTACAAACATGGAAATATCTACACCGCCATCTGTATAAACATTTAAATATCTACACAGCCGTGTGTATATACATAGAAATATCTACACCGCTATCTATATAAACATGGAAATAACTACACCGCTATCTGTATAAACATGGAAATATCTCCACTGCTATCTCTATAAACATCGATATATCTACACCGCCATCTGTATAAACGTGGAAATACTTAACAAAGTTATCTGTAAACATGGAAATATCTACACCGCCATCTTTATGAACATGGAAATAACTACACAGCCATGTGTACATACATGGAAATACCTACATCGCTCTCTATATAAAGATGGAAATAACTACACCGCTACCTGTATATACATGGAAATATCTACACCGCCATCTACATATCCATAGAAATATCTGCGCCGCCATCTTTATAAACATGGAAATACTTACAAAGTTATCTGTATAAAGATGGATATATCTACACCGCCATCTGTATAAACATGGAAATATGTACAGAGCCATGTGTATATACACGGAAATATCTACACTGTTCTCTATATAAACGTGGAAATAACTACACCGCCATCTGTATAAACATGGAAATACCTATACAGTCATCTGTGTAAACATGGAAATATCTACACCACCATCTGTATAAACATGGAAATATCTTCAATGCCATCTGTATACACATGGAAATAACTACACTGCAATCTGTGTATAGATGGAAACATCAACACCGCCATCTGTACAAACTTGGAATTATCTACACTGCTATCTCCTTAAACATGGAAATATCTACACTGCAGTCTGTATAAACATGGAAATATCTACACCGCTATCTGTATAAGCAAGGAAATATCTACACCGCTTTCTGTATAAACATGGAAATATCTACACCGCGATCTGTATAAACATGCAAATATCTATACCGCGATCTGTATAAACATGGAAATATCTTCACCACGATCTGTACAAACATGAAAATATCTACACCGCTATCTGTATAAACATGGTAATATCTACACCACCATCTATATAAACATGGAAATATCTACACCGCCATATGTAGAAAGATAGAAATATCTACACCGCAATCTGTGTAAACATGGAAATATCTACATCGATATCTGTAAAAACATGGAAATATCTACACCGCTATCTGTATAAACATGGAAATATCTACACCGCGATCTCTACAAACATGGAAATATCTACACCGTGATCTGTATAAACATGGAAACATCTACACCGCTATCTGTATAAACATGGAAATATCTACACAGCTATCTCTCTATACATGGAAATATCTACACCGCCATCTGTAGAAACATGGAAATACCTACAAAGTCATCTGTATAAACACGGAAATATCTACAAAGCCATCTGTATAAACATGGAAATATCTCCACTGTTCTCTGTATGAATATGGAAATATCTCCACCGTTATCAGTATAAACATGGAAATATCTACAGCGCCGTCTCTATAAACATTGAAAAATCTACACTGCCATCTGTAAAAACATGGAAATATATACAGATTCATCTGAATAAACATGGAAATATCTACACCACCATCTGTATAAAGATGGAAATACCTTCAATACCATCTGTATACACATGGAAATATCTACTCAGACATCTGTATAAATATGGAAATATCTACACGGAAATCTGTATATACCTGGAATTATCTACACTGCCATCTGTAGAAAGATGGAAATATCTACACCGCTATCTCTATAAACATGGAAAAATCAACACCGCTATCTGTATGAACATGGCAATTTCTGCACCGCCATCTCTATAAACTTGGAAATATCTACACCACGATCAGTATAAACATGGAAATATCTACACCGCTATCTGTATAAACATGGAAGTATCTCCACTGCTATCTCTATAAACATCGAAATATCTACACCGCCATCTGTATAAACATGGAAATACTTACAAAGTTATCTGAATAAACACGGAAATATCTACACCGCTATCTGTATAAACATGGAAATATCTGCACCGCGATCTCTATAAACATGGAAATATCTACAAAGCCATCTGTATAAACATGGAAATACCTACACATTCATGTGTAGGAACATGGAAATATCTACACTGCCATCTGTATAAACATAGAAATATCTACACAGCCCTCTGTATAAATATGGAAATATCTGCATAGGCATCTGTATAAACATGGAAATATCTGCACAGCTATCTGTATAAACGTGGATATACGAACACCGCTATCAGTATAAACATGGAAATATCTACAACGCCATCTATATAAACATGGAAATATATACACCGCTATCGGTATAAACATGGAAATATCTACACCGCTATCTCTATAAACATGGAAATAACTACACCGCTATCTCTATAAACATGGAAATATCTACACCGCTATCTAAATCATCATGGAAATATATACACCGCCATCTCTTTAAACATGGAGGTATCTACAACGCCATCTACATAAACAAGAAAATATCTACATTTCCATCTATATAAACATGGAAATATCTACACCGCCATCTCTATAAACATGGAAATATCTACACTGCCATTTGTAGAAAAATGGAAATATCTACAGCGCCATCTGTATAAACGTGGAAATATCTACACCGTTATCTGTATAAACATGGAAATATCTACACTGCTATCTGTATAAATATGAAATATCAAAACCGCTATCTCTATAAAAATGGAAATATCTACACTGCTATCTGAATAAACTTGGAAATATCCTCACAGCTATCTCTATGAACATGGATATATCTACACCGCTATCTCTATGAACATGGAAATATCTACACAGCCATCTCTATAAACATGGAAATATCTACACAGCCAACTGTATAAACATGGAAATATCTACACCGCTATCTGTATAAACATGGAAATATCTACACCGTTATCTGTATAAACATGGAAATAACTACACTGCGATCTGTATAAACATGGAAATATCTACACCGCGATCTGTATAAATATGGAAATGTCTACACCGCGATCTGTATAAACATGGAAATGTCTTCACAACGATGTGTATAAACATGGAAATATCTACACCGCTATCTGTATAAACATGGTAATATTTACAACACCATCTATATAAACATGGAAATATCTACACCGCCATCTGTATAAACATGGAAATATCTACAATGCCATCTGTAGAAAGATGGAAATATCTACACCGCAATCTGTGTAAACATGGAAATATCTACACCGATATCTGTAAAAACATGGAAATAACTACACCGGTATCTGTATAAACATGGAAATATCTACTCCGCGATCTGTATAAAAATCGAAATATCTACACCGCGATCTGTATAAACATGGAAATATCTACACCGCTATCTGTATAAACATGGAAATATCTACACAGTTATCTCTATAAACATGGAAATATCTACACCGCCATCTGTATAAAGATGGAAATACCTACAAAGTCATCTGTATAAACATGGAAATATCTACACAGCCATCTGTATAAACATGGAAATATCTACACAGCCATCTGTATATACATGGAAATATTTACACAGCTATCTGTATAGACATGGAAATAACTACACCGCTATTTTTATAAACAAGGAAATATCTACACCGCTATCTCTATAAACATGGTAATAACTACACCACTATTTGTATAAACAAGGAAATATCTACATCGTGATCTGTATAAACATGGAAATAACTACACCGCGATCTGTATAAACATGGAAATATCTTCACCACGATCTGTATAAACATGGAAATATCTACACCGCGATCTGTATAAACATGGAAGTATCTACACCGTGATCTGTATAAACATGGAAATATCTTCACCGCGATCTGTATAAACATGGAAATATCTACACCGATATTTGTAAAAACATGGAAATATCTACACCCCTATCTGTATAAACATGGAAATATCCACAACGCTATCTCTATAAACATGGAAAATCAGCACCGCTATCTCTATGAACATGGAAATATGTACACCGCCATCTCTATAAACATGGAAATATCTACACCGCTATCAGTATAAACATGGAAATATCTACACCGCTATCTGTATAAACATGGAAATATCTCCAATGCTATCTCTATAAACATCGAAATATCTACACCGCCAACTGTATAAACATGGAAATAATTACAAAGCTATCTGTATAAACATGGAAATATCTACACCGCCGTCTGTATAAACATGGAAATATCTACACAGCCATGTGTACATACATGGAAATATCTACACCGCTCTCTATATAAACATGGAAATAAGTACAGCGCTATCTGTATATACATGGAAATCTCTACACCAACATCTACATATCCATAGAAATATCTGCGCCGCCATCTGTATAAACATGGAAATATATGTACGGTCATCTCTGTATAGATGGAAATATCAACACCGCCATCTGTACAAACATGGAAATATCTGCACCGCTATCTGTATAAACATGGAAATATCTACATCGCTATCTGAATAAACATGGAAATATCTCCACTGCTATCTCTGTAAACATGGAAATATCTACACCGCCATCTGTATAAACATGGAAATACTTACAAAGTTATCTGTATAAACATGGAAATATCTATACCGCCATCTGTATAAACATGGAAATATCTACACAGCCATGTGTATATACATGGAAATATCTACACCGCTATATATATAAACATGGAAATAACTACACCGATATCTGTATAAACATGAAAATATCTACACCGCCATCTTCATATCCATGGAAATAACTGCACCGCCATCTGTATAAACATGGAAATATCTACACGGTCATCTGTGTATAGACGGAAATGACAACACCGCCATCTGTACAAACATGGAAATATCTGCAAAGCTATCTTTATAAACATGGAATTATCTACACCGCGGTCTGTGTAAACATGGAAATATCTACACCGCTATCTGTATAAACATGGAACTATCTATACCGCTATCTCTGTAAACATGGAAATATCTACACCGTGATCTGTATAAACATGGAAGTATTTACACCGCTATCTGTATAAACATGGAAATTTCTACACCGTTATCTGTATAAATATGGAAATATCTACACCGCTATCTCTATAAACATGGAAATATCTACACCGCCATCTGTATAAACATGGAAATACCTATACAGTCTTCTGTGTAAACATGGAAATATCTACACCACCATCTGTATAAACATGGAAATATCTACAATGCCATCTGTATACACATGGAAATATCTATACGGCAATCTGTGTATAGATGGAAACACCAACACTGCCATCTATACAAACATGGAAATATCAACACTGCTATCTCTATAAACATGGAAATATCTACACTGCGGTCTGTATAAACATTTAAATATCTACACCGGTATCTGTATAAACATGGAAATATCTACACCACGATCTATATAAACATGGAAATATATATACCGCTATCTGAATAAACATGGAAATATCTGCACCGCTGTCTCTAAAAACATGGAAATATCTACAAAGACATCTGTATAAACATGGAAATACCTACACAGTCATGTGTAGGAACATTTAAATATCTACACAGCCATCTGTATCAACTTAGAAATATCTACACAGCCCTCCGTATAAATATGGAAATATCTGCATAGGCATCTGTGTAAACATGGAAATATCCGCACCGCTATCTGTATAAACATGGAAATACCTACAAGGCTGTCTCTATAAACATGGAAATATGTACACCGCTATTTGTATAAACATGGAAATATCTCCACTGCTCTCTGTATAAACATGGAAATATCTGCACCGTTATCTGTATAAACATGGAAATATCTGCAGCGCCATCTCTATAAACATTGAAATATCTACACTGCCATCTGTAAAAACATGGAAATATCTACACGGTCATGTGAATAAACATGGAAATATCTACACCACCATCTGTATAAACATGGAAATACCTACAATACCATCTGTATACACATGGAAATATCTACGCAGACATCTGTATAAATATGGAAATATCTACACCGCCATCTGTATAAATATGGAAATATCTACACTGCCATCTGTAGAAAGATGGAAATATTTACACCGCTATCTGTATAAATTTGGAAATATCTACACCGCCATCTCTATAAACATGAAAATATCTTCACTGCCATCTCCATAAAGATGGAAGTATCTACTCTGCCATGTGTATAAACACGGAAATATCTACACGACCATCTGTGTAAACATGGAAATATCTACACCGCTATCTGTATAAACATGGAAATATCTTCACCGCCATTTGCATGTCCATGGAAATATCTACGCCGCCATCTGTATAAACATGGAAATATCTACACGGCCATCTGTGTATAGATGGAAATATCAGCACCGGCATCTGTACAAACATGGAAATATCTACACCGCTATCTCTATAAACATGGAAATATCTGCACTGCCATCTGTTAAAACATGGAAATACCTATAGAGTCATCTGTATAAACATGGAAATATCTACAATGCCATCTGTATACACATGGAAATACCTACACAGCCATCTGTATAAACATGAAAATATCTACACTGCTATCTCAATAAACATGTAAATATCTACACCACCATCTCTATAAACATGAAAATATCTACACTGCCATCTCCATAAACACGGAACTAACTACTCCACCATCTATATAAACATGGAAACATCTACACCGCCATCTGTGTGAATAAGGAAATATCTACAATGCCATCTGTATAAAGATATAAATATCTGCACCGTGAGCTGTATAAACATGGAAATATTTACATCGCTATCTGTATAAATGTGGAAATACCAACACCACTATCGGTATAAACATGGAAATATCTACAACGCCATCTATATAAACATGGAAATATCTACACCGCTATGTCTATAAACATGGAAATACCTACACCGCTATCTGTATAAACATGGAAATATCTACACCGCTATCTGTATAAACATGGAAATATCTACACCGCGATCTGTATAAACATGGAAATATCTACACCGCAATCTGTATAAACATGGAAATATCTTCACCACGATCTGTATAAACATGGAAATATCTACACCGCTATCTGTATAAACATGGTAATATCTACACCAGCATCTGTATAAACATGGAAATAACTACACCGCCATCTGTATAAACATGCAAATATCTACAATGCCATCTGTAGAAAGATGGAAATATCTAGACCGCAATCTGTGTAAACTTGGAAATATCTACACCGATATCTGTAAAAACATGGAAATATCTCAACCGCTATCTGTACAAACATGGAAATATCTACAACGCGATCTGTACAAACATGAAAATATCTACACCGCGATCTGTATAAACATGGAAATATCTACACCGCTATCTCTATAAACATGGAAATATCTACACTGCGGTCTGTATAAACATGGAAATATCTACACCGGTATCTGTATAAACATGGAAATATCTACACCGCGATCTGTATAAACATGGAAATATTTACACCGCTATCTGTATAAACATCGAAATATCTTCACCGCTATCTCTATAAACATGGAAATATCTACAAAGCCATCTGTATAAACATTGAAATACCTATGCAGTCATGTGTAAGAACATGGAAATATCTACACTGCCATCTGTATAAACATGGAAATATCTACACAGCCCTCTGCATAAATATGGAAATATCTGCATTGGCATCTGTATATACATGGAAATATCTGCACCGCTATCTGTATAAACATGGAAATACCTACACCGCTGTCTCTAGAAACATGGAAATGTGTACACCGCTTTGTGTTTAAACATGGAAATATCTACACAGCCATCTGTATAAACATGGAAATATCTACACAGCCATCTGTATATACATGGAAATATCTACACCGCTGTCCGTATAAACATGGAAATAACTACACTGCTATTGGTATAAACAAGGAAATATCTCCACCACCAACTGTTTAAGCATGAAAATATATACACAGACATGTGTTTATACATGGAAATATCTACACCGCTATCTGTATAAACATGCTAATAACTACACCGCTATCTGTATAAATGTGGAAATATTTGCACCGCTATCCCTATAAACATGGTAATATCGACACCGCGATCTGTATAAACATGGAAATATCTACACCATGATCTGTATAAACATGGAAACATCTACACCGCGGTCTGTATAAACATGGAAATATCTACACCGAGATCTGTATAAACATGGAAATATCTACACCACCATCCCTATAAACATGGAAATTTCTACACCCCTACCTGTATAAACATGGAAATATGCACACAGCTATCTCTGTAAACATGGAAAAATCAATACCGCTATCTCTATGAACATGGAAATATCTACACCGCCATCTCTATAAACATGGAAATATCTACACCGTGATCAGTATAAACATGGAAATACCTACACCGCTATCTGTATAAACATGGAAATATCTCCACTGCTATCTCTATAAACATCGAAATGTCTACACCGCCATCTGTATAAACATGGAAATACTTACAAAGTTATCTGTACAAACATGGAAATATCTACACCGCCATCTGTATAAACATTTAAATATCTACACAGCCGTGTGTATATACATAGAAATATCTACACCGCTATCTATATAAACATGGAAATAACTACACCGCTATCTGTATAAACATGGAAATATCTCCACTGCTATCTCTATAAACATCGATATATCTACACCGCCATCTGTATAAACGTGGAAATACTTAACAAAGTTATCTGTAAACATGGAAATATCTACACCGCCATCTTTATGAACATGGAAATAACTACACAGCCATGTGTACATACATGGAAATACCTACATCGCTCTCTATATAAAGATGGAAATAACTACACCGCTACCTGTATATACATGGAAATATCTACACCGCCATCTACATATCCATAGAAATATCTGCGCCGCCATCTTTATAAACATGGAAATACTTACAAAGTTATCTGTATAAAGATGGATATATCTACACCGCCATCTGTATAAACATGGAAATATGTACAGAGCCATGTGTATATACACGGAAATATCTACACTGTTCTCTATATAAACGTGGAAATAACTACACCGCCATCTGTATAAACATGGAAATACCTATACAGTCATCTGTGTAAACATGGAAATATCTACACCACCATCTGTATAAACATGGAAATATCTTCAATGCCATCTGTATACACATGGAAATAACTACACTGCAATCTGTGTATAGATGGAAACATCAACACCGCCATCTGTACAAACTTGGAATTATCTACACTGCTATCTCCTTAAACATGGAAATATCTACACTGCAGTCTGTATAAACATGGAAATATCTACACCGCTATCTGTATAAGCAAGGAAATATCTACACCGCTTTCTGTATAAACATGGAAATATCTACACCGCGATCTGTATAAACATGCAAATATCTACACCGCGATCTGTATAAACATGGAAATATCTTCACCACGATCTGTACAAACATGAAAATATCTACACCGCTATCTGTATAAACATGGTAATATCTACACCACCATCTATATAAACATGGAAATATCTACACCGCCATATGTAGAAAGATAGAAATATCTACACCGCAATCTGTGTAAACATGGAAATATCTACATCGATATCTGTAAAAACATGGAAATATCTACACCGCTATCTGTATAAACATGGAAATATCTACACCGCGATCTCTACAAACATGGAAATATCTACACCGTGATCTGTATAAACATGGAAACATCTACACCGCTATCTGTATAAACATGGAAATATCTACACAGCTATCTCTCTATACATGGAAATATCTACACCGCCATCTGTAGAAACATGGAAATACCTACAAAGTCATCTGTATAAACACGGAAATATCTACAAAGCCATCTGTATAAACATGGAAATATCTCCACTGTTCTCTGTATGAATATGGAAATATCTCCACCGTTATCAGTATAAACATGGAAATATCTACAGCGCCGTCTCTATAAACATTGAAAAATCTACACTGCCATCTGTAAAAACATGGAAATATATACAGATTCATCTGAATAAACATGGAAATATCTACACCACCATCTGTATAAAGATGGAAATACCTTCAATACCATCTGTATACACATGGAAATATCTACTCAGACATCTGTATAAATATGGAAATATCTACACGGAAATCTGTATATACCTGGAATTATCTACACTGCCATCTGTAGAAAGATGGAAATATCTACACCGCTATCTCTATAAACATGGAAAAATCAACACCGCTATCTGTATGAACATGGCAATTTCTGCACCGCCATCTCTATAAACTTGGAAATATCTACACCACGATCAGTATAAACATGGAAATATCTACACTGCTATCTGTATAAACATGGAAGTATCTCCACTGCTATCTCTATAAACATCGAAATATCTACACCGCCATCTGTATAAACATGGAAATACTTACAAAGTTATCTGAATAAACACGGAAATATCTACACCGCCATCTGTATAAACATGGAAATATCTACACAGCCATGTGTACATACATGGAAATATCTACACCGCTATCTATATAAACATGGAAATAACTACAACGCTATCTGTATAAACATGGAAATATCTACACCGCCATCTACATATTCATGAAAATATCTGCACCGTCATCTGTATAAACATGGAAATATCTTCACGGTCATCTGTGTATAGATGGAAATATCAACACCGCCATCTTTACAAACATCGAAATATCTGCACCGCTACCTGTATAAAAATGGAAATATCTACTCCGCGGTCTGTATAAACTTGGAAATATCTACACCGCTGTCTGTATAAACATGGAAATATCTACAACGCTATCTCTATAAACATGGAAATATCTACACCACGATCTGTATAAACATGGAAATATATACACCGCTATCTGTATAAACATGGAAATATCTGCACCGCGATCTCTATAAACATGGAAATATCTACAAAGCCATCTGTATAAACATGGAAATACCTACACATTCATGTGTAGGAACATGGAAATATCTACACTGCCATCTGTATAAACATAGAAATATCTACACAGCCCTCTGTATAAATATGGAAATATCTGCATAGGCATCTGTATAAACATGGAAATATCTGCACAGCTATCTGTATAAACGTGGATATACGAACACCGCTATCAGTATAAACATGGAAATATCTACAACGCCATCTATATAAACATGGAAATATATACACCGCTATCGGTATAAACATGGAAATATCTACACCGCTATCTCTATAAACATGGAAATAACTACACCGCTATCTCTATAAACATGGAAATATCTACACCGCTATCTAAATCATCATGGAAATATATACACCGCCATCTCTTTAAACATGGAGGTATCTACAACGCCATCTACATAAACAAGAAAATATCTACATTTCCATCTATATAAACATGGAAATATCTACACCGCCATCTCTATAAACATGGAAATATCTACACTGCCATTTGTAGAAAAATGGAAATATCTACAGCGCCATCTGTATAAACGTGGAAATATCTACACCGTTATCTGTATAAACATGGAAATATCTACACTGCTATCTGTATAAATATGAAATATCAAAACCGCTATCTCTATAAAAATGGAAATATCTACACTGCTATCTGAATAAACTTGGAAATATCCTCACAGCTATCTCTATGAACATGGATATATCTACACCGCTATCTCTATGAACATGGAAATATCTACACAGCCATCTCTATAAACATGGAAATATCTACACAGCCAACTGTATAAACATGGAAATATCTACACCGCTATCTGTATAAACATGGAAATATCTACACCGTTATCTGTATAAACATGGAAATAACTACACTGCGATCTGTATAAACATGGAAATATCTACACCGCGATCTGTATAAATATGGAAATGTCTACACCGCGATCTGTATAAACATGGAAATGTCTTCACAACGATGTGTATAAACATGGAAATATCTACACCGCTATCTGTATAAACATGGTAATATTTACAACACCATCTATATAAACATGGAAATATCTACACCGCCATCTGTATAAACATGGAAATATCTACAATGCCATCTGTAGAAAGATGGAAATATCTACACCGCAATCTGTGTAAACATGGAAATATCTACACCGATATCTGTAAAAACATGGAAATAACTACACCGGTATCTGTATAAACATGGAAATATCTACTCCGCGATCTGTATAAAAATCGAAATATCTACACCGCGATCTGTATAAACATGGAAATATCTACACCGCTATCTGTATAAACATGGAAATATCTACACAGTTATCTCTATAAACATGGAAATATCTACACCGCCATCTGTATAAAGATGGAAATACCTACAAAGTCATCTGTATAAACATGGAAATATCTACACAGCCATCTGTATAAACATGGAAATATCTACACAGCCATCTGTATATACATGGAAATATTTACACAGCTATCTGTATAGACATGGAAATAACTACACCGCTATTTTTATAAACAAGGAAATATCTACACCGCTATCTCTATAAACATGGTAATAACTACACCACTATTTGTATAAACAAGGAAATATCTACATCGTGATCTGTATAAACATGGAAATAACTACACCGCGATCTGTATAAACATGGAAATATCTTCACCACGATCTGTATAAACATGGAAATATCTACACCGCGATCTGTATAAACATGGAAGTATCTACACCGTGATCTGTATAAACATGGAAATATCTTCACCGCGATCTGTATAAACATGGAAATATCTACACCGATATTTGTAAAAACATGGAAATATCTACACCCCTATCTGTATAAACATGGAAATATCCACAACGCTATCTCTATAAACATGGAAAATCAGCACCGCTATCTCTATGAACATGGAAATATGTACACCGCCATCTCTATAAACATGGAAATATCTACACCGCTATCAGTATAAACATGGAAATATCTACACCGCTATCTGTATAAACATGGAAATATCTCCAATGCTATCTCTATAAACATCGAAATATCTACACCGCCAACTGTATAAACATGGAAATAATTACAAAGCTATCTGTATAAACATGGAAATATCTACACCGCCGTCTGTATAAACATGGAAATATCTACACAGCCATGTGTATATACATGGAAATATCTACACCGCTCTCTATATAAACATGGAAATAAGTACAGCGCTATCTGTATATACATGGAAATCTCTACACCAACATCTACATATCCATAGAAATATCTGCGCCGCCATCTGTATAAACATGGAAATATATGTACGGTCATCTCTGTATAGATGGAAATATCAACACCGCCATCTGTACAAACATGGAAATATCTGCACCGCTATCTGTATAAACATGGAAATATCTACATCGCTATCTGAATAAACATGGAAATATCTCCACTGCTATCTCTGTAAACATGGAAATATCTACACCGCCATCTGTATAAACATGGAAATACTTACAAAGTTATCTGTATAAACATGGAAATATCTATACCGCCATCTGTATAAACATGGAAATATCTACACAGCCATGTGTATATACATGGAAATATCTACACCGCTATATATATAAACATGGAAATAACTACACCGATATCTGTATAAACATGAAAATATCTACACCGCCATCTTCATATCCATGGAAATAACTGCACCGCCATCTGTATAAACATGGAAATATCTACACGGTCATCTGTGTATAGACGGAAATGACAACACCGCCATCTGTACAAACATGGAAATATCTGCAAAGCTATCTTTATAAACATGGAATTATCTACACCGCGGTCTGTGTAAACATGGAAATATCTACACCGCTATCTGTATAAACATGGAACTATCTATACCGCTATCTCTGTAAACATGGAAATATCTACACCGTGATCTGTATAAACATGGAAGTATTTACACCGCTATCTGTATAAACATGGAAATTTCTACACCGTTATCTGTATAAATATGGAAATATCTACACCGCTATCTCTATAAACATGGAAATATCTACACCGCCATCTGTATAAACATGGAAATACCTATACAGTCTTCTGTGTAAACATGGAAATATCTACACCACCATCTGTATAAACATGGAAATATCTACAATGCCATCTGTATACACATGGAAATATCTATACGGCAATCTGTGTATAGATGGAAACACCAACACTGCCATCTATACAAACATGGAAATATCAACACTGCTATCTCTATAAACATGGAAATATCTACACTGCGGTCTGTATAAACATTTAAATATCTACACCGGTATCTGTATAAACATGGAAATATCTACACCACGATCTATATAAACATGGAAATATATATACCGCTATCTGAATAAACATGGAAATATCTGCACCGCTGTCTCTAAAAACATGGAAATATCTACAAAGACATCTGTATAAACATGGAAATACCTACACAGTCATGTGTAGGAACATTTAAATATCTACACAGCCATCTGTATCAACTTAGAAATATCTACACAGCCCTCCGTATAAATATGGAAATATCTGCATAGGCATCTGTGTAAACATGGAAATATCCGCACCGCTATCTGTATAAACATGGAAATACCTACAAGGCTGTCTCTATAAACATGGAAATATGTACACCGCTATTTGTATAAACATGGAAATATCTCCACTGCTCTCTGTATAAACATGGAAATATCTGCACCGTTATCTGTATAAACATGGAAATATCTGCAGCGCCATCTCTATAAACATTGAAATATCTACACTGCCATCTGTAAAAACATGGAAATATCTACACGGTCATGTGAATAAACATGGAAATATCTACACCACCATCTGTATAAACATGGAAATACCTACAATACCATCTGTATACACATGGAAATATCTACGCAGACATCTGTATAAATATGGAAATATCTACACCGCCATCTGTATAAATATGGAAATATCTACACTGCCATCTGTAGAAAGATGGAAATATTTACACCGCTATCTGTATAAATTTGGAAATATCTACACCGCCATCTCTATAAACATGAAAATATCTTCACTGCCATCTCCATAAAGATGGAAGTATCTACTCTGCCATGTGTATAAACACGGAAATATCTACACGACCATCTGTGTAAACATGGAAATATCTACACCGCTATCTGTATAAACATGGAAATATCTTCACCGCCATTTGCATGTCCATGGAAATATCTACGCCGCCATCTGTATAAACATGGAAATATCTACACGGCCATCTGTGTATAGATGGAAATATCAGCACCGGCATCTGTACAAACATGGAAATATCTACACCGCTATCTCTATAAACATGGAAATATCTGCACTGCCATCTGTTAAAACATGGAAATACCTATAGAGTCATCTGTATAAACATGGAAATATCTACAATGCCATCTGTATACACATGGAAATACCTACACAGCCATCTGTATAAACATGAAAATATCTACACTGCTATCTCAATAAACATGTAAATATCTACACCGCCATCTCTATAAACATGAAAATATCTACACTGCCATCTCCATAAACACGGAACTAACTACTCCACCATCTATATAAACATGGAAACATCTACACCGCCATCTGTGTGAATAAGGAAATATCTACAATGCCATCTGTATAAAGATATAAATATCTGCACCGCGAGCTGTATAAACATGGAAATATTTACATCGCTATCTGTATAAATGTGGAAATACCAACACCACTATCGGTATAAACATGGAAATATCTACAACGCCATCTATATAAACATGGAAATATCTACACCGCTATGTCTATAAACATGGAAATACCTACACCGCTATCTGTATAAACATGGAAATATCTACACCGCTATCTGTATAAACATGGTAATATCTACACCACCATCTATATAAACATGGAAATATCTACACTGCCATCTGTATAAATATGAATATCTCTACAATGCCATCTGTAGAAAGATGGAAATATCTACACCGCAATCTGTATAAACATGGAAATATCTACACCGATATCTGTAAAAACATGGAAATAACTACACCGCTATCTGTATAAACATGGAAATATCTACACAGCTGTTTCTATAAACATGGAAATATCTACACTGCCATCTCCATAAAGATGGAAGTATCTACACCGCCATGTGTATAAACACGGAAATATCTACACCATCATCTGTGTAAACATGGAAATATCTACACCATCATCTGTGTAAACATGGAAATATCTACACCGCTATCTGCATAAACATGGAAATATCTGCACTGCTATCTCTATAAACATGTAAATATCTACAAAGCCATCAGTATAAACATGGAAATACCTACACAGTCATGTGTAGGAACATGGAAATATCTACACTACCATCTGTATAAAGTTAGAAATATCTACACAGCCCTCTGTATAAATATGGAAATATCTGCGTAGGCATCTGCATAAACATGGAAATATTTGCACCGCTATCTGTATAAACATGGAAATACCTACACCGCTGTCTCTGTAAACATGGAAATATGTACACCGCTATGTGTATAAACTGGAAATATCTCCACTGCTGTCTGTATAAACATGGAAAAATCTCCACCGTTATCTGTATAAACATGGAAATATCTACAGCGCCATCTCTATAAACATTGAAATATCTACACTGCCATCTGTAAAAACATGGAAATATCTACACAGTCATCTGAATAAACATGGAAATATCTACACCACCATCTGTATAAACTTGGAAATAGCTACAATACCATCTGTATATACATGGAAATATCTACACAGACATCTGTATAAATATGGAAATATCTACACCGCCAGCTGTATAACCATGGAAATATCTACACTGCCATCTGTAGAAACATGGAAATATCTACACCGCTATCTCTATAAATATGGAAATAACTACACCACTAACTCTATAAACGTGAAAATATCTACACTGCCATCTCCATAAAGATGGAAGTATCTACTCCGTCATGTGTATAAACACGGAAATATCTACACCACCATCTGTGTAAACATGGAAATATCTACACCGCTATCTGTATAAACATGGAAATATCTACACCGCTATCTCTATAAACATGGAAATATCTACACCGCCATATGCATGTCCATGGAAATATCTACGCCGCCATCTGTATAAACATGGAAATATCTACAAGGCCATCTGTGCATAGTTGGAAATATCAACACCGCCATCTGTACACACATGGAAATATCTACACTGCTATCTCTATAAACATGGAAATGTCAACACCGCCATCTGTACACACATGGAAATATCTACACCGCTATCTCTATAAACATGGAAATATCTGCACTGCCATCTGTAAAAACATGGAAATACCTATTCAGTCATCTGTATAAACATGGAAATATCTACAATGCCATCTGTATACACATGGAAATATCTACACAGCCATCTGTATAAACATGTTAATATCTACACTGCTATCTCTATATACATGGAAATAACTACACCGCCATCTCTATAAACATGAAAATATCTACACTGCCATCTCCGGAAATATGGAACTAACTACTCCGCCATCAGTATAAACATGGAAACATCTACACCGCCATCTGTGTGAATAAGGAAATATCTACAATGCCATCTGTACAAAGATATAAATATCTGCACCGCGAGCTGCATAAACATGGAAATATTTTCATCGCTATCAGTATAAACGTGGAAATACCAACACCGCTATCGGTATAAACATGGAAATATCTACAACGCCATCTATATAAACATGGAAATATCTACACCGCTATGTCTATAAACATGGAAATACCTACACCGCTATCTCTATAAACATGGAAATATCTACACCGCTATCTGTATAAACATGGAAATATCTACACCGCTATCTGTATAAACATGGAAATATCTACACCGCGATCTGTATAAACATGGAAATATCTACACCGCGATCTGTATAAACATGGAAATATCTTCACCACGATCTGTATAAACATGGAAATATCTACACCGTTATCTGTATAAACATGGTAATATCTGCACCACCATCTATATAAACAATGAAATGTCTACACCCCCATCTGTATAAACATGAACATATCTACAATGCCATCTGTAGAAAGATGGAAATATCTACACTGCAATCTGTGTAAACATGGAAATATCTACACCGATATCTGTGAAAACATGTAAATATCTACACCGCTATCTGTATAAACATGGAAATATCTACACCGCGATCTGTATAAACATGGAAATATCTACACCGCGATCTGTATAAACATGGAAATATCTACACCGCGATCTGTATAAACATGGAAATATCTACACAGCTGTCTATATAAACATGGAAATATCTACACTGCCATCTCCATAAAGATGGAAGTAACTACTCCACCATGTGTATAAACATGGAAATATCTACACCACCATCTGTGTAAACATGGAAATATCTACACCGCTATCTGTATAAACATGGAAATATCTACACCGCTATCTGTATAAACATGGAAATATCTACACCGCCATCTGCATGTCCATGGAAATATCTGCGCCGCCATCTGTATAAACATGGATATATCTACACGGCCATCTGTGTATAGATGGAAAAATCAACACCGCCATCTGTACACACGGAAATATCTACACCGCTATCTCTATAAACATCGAAATGTCTGCACTGCCATCTGTAAAAACATGGAAATACCTATACAGTCATCTGTATAAACATGGAAATATCTACAATGCCATCTGTATACACATGGAAATATCTACACAGCCATCTGTTTAAACATGTAAATATCTACACTGGTATCTCTATAAACATGGAAATAACTACACCGCCATCTCTCTAAACATGAAAATATCTACACTGCCATCTCCATAAACATGGAACTAACTACTCCGCCATCTGTATAAACATGGAAACATCTACACCGCCATCTGTGTGAATAAGGAAATATCTACAATGCCATCTGTATAAAGATATAAATATCTGCAGCGCGAGCTGTAAAAACATGGAAATATTTACATCGCTATCTGTATAAACGTGGAAATACCAACACCGCTATCAGTATAAACATGGAAATATCTACAACACCATCTATATAAACATGGAAATATCTACACCGGTATGTCTATAAACATGGAAATACCTACACCGCTATCTCTATAAACATGGAAATAACTACACCGATATCTGTATAAACATGGAAATATCTACACCGCTATCTGTATAAACATGGAAATATCTACACCGCTATCTGTATAAAGATGGAAATATCTACACCGCGATCTGTATAAACATGGATATATCTACACCGCGATCTGTATAAACATGGAAATATCTTCACCACGATCTGTATAAACATGGAAATATCAACACTTCTATCTGTATAAACATGGTAATATCTACACCACCATCTATATAAAAATGGAAATATCTACACCGCCATCAGTATAAACATGAAAATATCTACAATGCCATCTATAGAAAGATGGAAATATCTACACCGCAATCTGTGTAAACATGGAAATATCTACACCGATATCTGTAAAAACATGGAAATATCTACACCGCTATCTGTATAAACATGGAAATATCTACACCGCGATCTGTATAAACATGGAAATATCTACACCGCGATCTTTATAAACATGGAAATATCTACACCGCTATCTGTATAAACATGGAAATATCTACACAGCTGTCTCTATAAACATGGAAATATCTACACCGCCATCTGTATAAACATGGAAATAACTACAAAGTCATCTGTATAAAGATGGAAATATCCACACAGCCATCTGTATAAACATGGCAATATCTACACAGCCATCTGTATATACATGGAAATATCTATACCGCTATCTTTATAAACATGGAATTATCTACAACTCTATTTGCATAAACAAGGAAATATCTACACCGTGATCTGTGTAAACATGGAAATATCTACACTGCCATCTCTATAAACACGGAAATATCTACACCCCTATTTGAATAAACATGGAAATATCCACACCGCTATCTCAATAAACATGGAAAAATCAACACCGCTATCTCTATAAACATGGAAATATCTGCACCGCTATCTGTATAAGCATGGAAATACCTACACCGCGGTCTGTATAAATATGGAAATATCTACACCGCTATCTGTATAAACATGGAAATATCTACACCGCTATATCTATAAACATGGAAATATCTACACCCTGATCTGTATAAAGATGGAAATATTTACACCGATATCTGTATAAACATGGAAATTTCTACACCGTTATCTGTATAAATATGGAAATATCTACAGCACTGTCTCTATAAACATGGAAATATCTACACCACCATCTGTATAAACATGGAAATACCTAGTCATCTGTGTAAACATGGAAATATCTACACCACCATCTGTATAAACATGGAAATATCTACAATGACATCTGTATAAACATGGGAATACCTACACGGCAATCTGTGTATAGATGGAAACATCAACACCGCCATCTGTACAAACATGGAAATATCTACACTGCTATCTCTATAAAAATGGAAATATCTACACTGCGGTTTGTATAAAAATGGAAATATCTACACCGGTATCTGTATAAACATGGAAATATTTACACCACGATCTGTATAAACATGGAAATATCTACACCGCTATCTGTATAAACATGGAAATATCTGCACTGCTATCTCTATAAACATGTAAATATCTACAAAGCCATCAGTATAAACATGGAAATACCTACACAGTCATGTGTAGGAACATGGAAATATCTACACTACCATCTGTATAAAGTTAGAAATATCTACACAGCCCTCTTTATAAATATGGAAATATCTGCGTAGGCATCTGTATAAACATGGAAATATCTGCACCGCTATCTGTATAAACATGGAAATACCTACACCGCTGTCTCTGTAAACATGGAAATATGTACACCGCTATGTGTATAAACTGGAAATATCTCCACTGCTGTCTGTATAAACATGGAAAAATCTCCACCGTTATCTGTATAAACATGGAAATATCTACAGCGCCATCTCTATAAACATTGAAATATCTACACTGCCATCTGTAAAAACATGGAAATATCTACACAGTCATCTGAATAAACATGGAAATATCTACACCACCATCTGTATAAACTTGGAAATAGCTACAATACCATCTGTATACACATGGAAATATCTACACAGACATCTGTATAAATATGGAAATATCTACACCACCAGCTGTATCAACATGGAAATATCTACACTGCCATCTGTAGAAAAATGGAAATAACTACACCGCTATCTCTATAAATATGGAAATAACTACACCGCCAACTCTATAAACAAGAAAATATCTACACTGCCATCTCCATAAAGATGGAAGTATCTACTCCGCCATGTGTATAAACACGGAAATATCTACACCACCTTCTGTGTAAACATGGAAATATCTACACCGCCATCTGTACAAACATGGAAATATCTACACGGCCATCTGTGTATAGATGGAAATACCAACACCGCCATCTGTACAAACATGGAAATATCTACACCGCTATCTCTATAAACTTGGAAATATCTGCACTGCCATCTGTAAAAACATGGAAATACCGATAAAGTCATCTGTATAAACATGGAAATATCTACACCGCTATCTGTATAAACATGGAAATATCTACAAAGCTATGTGTATTAACGTGGAAATATCTCCATTACTATCTGTATAAACATCGACATATCTCCACCGCAATCGGTATAAACATGAAAATATGTACACCGCTATCTCTATAAACATGGAAATATCTGCATGCCATCTGTAAAAACATGGAAATACCTATACAGTCATCTGTATAAACATGGAAATATCTACAATGACATCTGTATACACATGGAAATATCTACACAGCCATCTGTATAAACATGTAAATATCAACACTGCCATCTCTTTAAACATGGAAATACCTACAACGTCATCTATATAAACGTGGAAATATCTACACAACCATCTGTATAAACATGGAAATATCTACAATGCCATCTGTAGGAAGATGGAAATATCTACACCGCAATCTGCGTAAACGTGGAAATATCTACACCGATATCTGTAAAAACATGGAAATATCTACACGGCTATCTGTTTAAACATGGAAATATCTACACCGTGATCTGTATAAACATGGAAATATCTACACCGCGATCTGTATAAACATGGAAATATCTACATCGCTATCTGTATAAACATTCTAATAACTACACCGCTATCTGTATAAATGTGGAAATATTTGCACCGCTATCACTATAAACATGGTAATATCAACAACGCGATCTGTATAAACTTGGAAATATCTACACCATGATCTGTATAAACATGGAAATATCTACACCACCATCTCTATAAACATGGAAATATCTACACCCCTATCTGTATAAACATGGAAATATCCACACCGCTATCTCTGTAAACATGGAAAAATCAACACCGCTATCTTTATGAACATGGAAATATCTGCACCTCCATCTCTATAAACATGGAAATATCTACACCGCTATCAGTATAAACGTGGAAATATCTACACTGCTATCTGCATAAACATGGAAATATCTCCACTGCTATCTCTATAAACATCGAAATATCTACACCGCCATCTGTATAAACATGGAAATTCTTACAAAGTTATCGGTATAAACATGGAAATATCTACACCGCCATCTGTATAAACATGGAAATATCTACACAGCCATGTGCATATACATGGAAATATCTACACCGCTATCTATATAAACATGGAAATAACTACACCGCTATCTGTGTAAACATGGAAATATCTACACCGCCATCTACATATCCATGGTAATATCTGTTTCGCCATCTTTATAAACATGGAAATATCTACACGGTTATCTGTGTATAGTTGGAAATATCAACATCGCCATCTGTACAAACTTATAAATATCTGCACCGCTATCTGTATAAACATGGAAATATCTACACCGCGGTCTGTATAAACATGGAAATATCTAAACCGCTATCTGTATAAACATGGAAATATCCACACCGCTATCTCTATAAATATGGAAATATCAACACCGCTATCTCTATGAACATGGAAATATCTACACCGCCATCTCTATAAACTTGGAAATGTCTACACCGCGATCAGTATAAACGTGGAAATATCTACACCGCTATCTGTATAAACATGGAAATATCTCCACTGCTATCTCTATAAACATCGAAATATCTACACCGCCATCTGTATAAACATGGAAATACTTACAAAGTTATCGATATAAACATGGAAATATCTACACCGCTATCTGTATAAACATGAAAATATCTACACTGCGATCTGTATAAACATGGAAATATCTGCACCGCGATCTGCATAAACATGGAAATATCTACACCGCTATCTGTATAAACATGAAAATATCTACACAGCTATCTCTATAAACATGCAAATATCTATACTGACATCCTTATAAACATGGAAATATCTACACCGCCATCTGTATAAACATAGAAATACCTACACAGCCATGTGTATATACATGGAAATATTTACACCGCTATCTATATAAACATGGAAATAACTACACCGCTATCTGTGTAAACATGGAAATATCTACACCGCGATCTGTATAAACATGGAAATATCTACATCGCTGTCTGTATAAACATGGACATATCGACACAGCTATTTCTATAAATATGGAAATATCTACACCGCCATCTGTATAAACATGGAAATACCTACAAAGTCACCTGTATAAACATGGAAACATCTACAAAGCCATCCGTATAAACATGGAAATATCTACACAGCCATCTGCTTATACATGGAAATATCTACACCGCTATCTGTATAAACATGGCAATAACTACACCGCTATTTGTATAAATAAGGAAATATCTACACCATGATCTGTATAAACATGGAAACATCTACACCGCTATTTGTATAAACAAGGAAATATCTACACCGCTATCTGTATAAGCATGGAAATAACTACACCGCTATATGTATAAACAAGGAAATATCTACACCGTGATCTGTATAAACATGGAAATAACTACACCGCTATTTGTATAAACAAGGAAATATCTACACCGCCATCTGTTTAAACATGGAAATATATACACAGACATCTGTTTATACATGGAAATATCTACACCGCTATCTGTATAAGCATGGAAATAACTACACTGCTATCTTTATAAATGTGGAAATATTTACACCGCTATCTGTATAAACATGGAAATATCTACACTGTTATCTGTATAAACATGGAAATACCTACAACGCCATCTGTAGAAACATGGAAATTTCTACACCACCATCTGTATCAACATGGAAATATCTACAATGCCATCTGTATACACATGGAAATACCTACACGGCAATCTGTGTATAGATGGAAATATCAACACCGCCATCTGTACAGACATGGAAATATCTACACCACTATCTGTATAAACATGGAAATATCTACACTGCGGTCTGTATAAACATGGAAATATCTACACCGGTATCTGTATAAACATGGAAATATCTACACCACGATCTGTATAAAACATGGAAATATTTACACCGGTATCTGTATACACATGGAAATATCTACACCGCTATCTCTATAAACAAGGAAATACCTGCAAACTCATCTGTATAAACATGGAAATAACTCCGCAGTCATGTGTATAAACACGGAAATATCTACACCACCATCTGTGAAAACATGGAAATACCTATAAAGTCATCTGTATAAACATGGAAATATCTACACCGCTATCTGTATAAACATGGAAATATCTACACCGCTATGTGTATTAACGTGGAAATATCTCCATTACTATCTGTATAAACATGGACATATCTCCACCGCAATCGCTATAAACATGAAAATATCTACACTGCTATCTCTATAAACATGGAAATATCTGCACTGCCATCTGTAAAAACATGGAAATACCTATACAGTCATCTGTATACACATGGAAATATCTACACCACCATCTGTATAAACATGGAAATATCTACACGGCCATCTGTGTATAGATGGAAATATCAACACCGCCATCTGTACAAACATGGAAATATCTACACCGCTATATCTATAAACTTGGAAATATCTGCACTGCGATCTGTAAAAACATGGAAATACCTATACAGTCATCTGTATAAACATGGAAATATGTACAATGCCATCTGTATAAACATGGAAATATCTACACAGCCATCTGTATAAACATGTAAATATCTACACTGCCATCTCTATAAACATGGAAATATCTACACCGCCATCTCTATAAACATGAAAATATCTACACTGCCATCTCCATAAACATGGAACTAACTACTCCGACATCTGTATAAACATGGAAACATCTACACCGCCATCAGTGTGAATAAGGAAATATCTACAATGCCATCAGTATAAAGATTTAAATATCTGCACCGCGAGCTGTATAAACATGGAAATATCTACATCGCTATCTGTATAAACGTGGAAATACCAACACCGCTATCGGTATAAACATGGAAATATCTACATGGCTATCTGTATAAACGTGGAAATACCAACACCGCTATCGGTATAAACATGGAAATACCTACACCGCTATCTCTATAAACATGGAAATATCTACACCGATATCTGTAACAACATGGAAATATCTACACCACTATCTGTATAAACATGGAAAAATCTACACCGCGATCTGTATAAACATGGAAATATCTACAGCGCCATCTCTATAAACATTGAAATATCGACACTGCCATCTGTAAAAACATGGAAATATCTACACAGTCATCTGAATAAACATGGAAATATCTACACCAACTGTATAAACATGGAAATACCTACAATACCATCTGTATATACATGGAAATATCTTCACAGACATCTGTATAAATATGGAAATATCTACACCGCCATCTGAATAAACATGGAAATATCTACACTGCCATCTGTAGAAAGATGGAAATATCTACACTGCCATCTCTATAAACATGAAAATATGTACACTGCCATCTTCATAAAGATGGAAGTATCTACTCCGCCATGTGCATAAACACGGAAATATCTACACCACTATCTGTGAAAACATGGAAATAGATACACCGCTATCTGTATAAACATGGAAATATCTACACCGCCATCTGCATGTCCATGGAAATATCTACGCCGCCATCTGTATAAACATGGAAATATCTACACGGCCATCTGTGTATAGATGGAAATATCAACACCGCCTTCTGTACAAACATGGAAATATCTACACCGCTATCTCTACAAACATGGAAATATCTGCACTGCCATCTGTAAAAACATTGAAATACGAATACAGTCATCTGCATAAACATGGAAATATCTACAATGCCATGTGTATACACATGGAAATATCTACACAGCCATCTGTATAAACATGTAAATATCTACACTGCTATCTCTATAAACATGGAAATATCTACACCGCCATCTCTATAAACATGAAAATATCTACACTGCCATCTCCATAAACATGGAACTAACTACTCCGCCATCTGTATAAACATGGAAACATCTACACCGCCATCAGTGTAAATAAGGAAATATCTACAATGCCATCTGTATAAAGATATAAATATCTGCACCACGAGCTGTATAAACATGGAAATATCTACATCGCTATCTGTATAAACGTGCAAATACCAAAACCGCTATCGGTATAAACATGGAAACATCTACAACGCCATCTATATAAACATGGAAATATCTACACCGCTATGTCTATAAACATGGAAATACCTTCACCGGTATCTCTATAAACATGGAAATATCTACACCGCTATCTGTATAAACATGGAAATATCTACACCGCTATCTGTATAAACACGGAAATATCTACATCGCTATCTTTATAAACGTGGAAATACCAACACCGCTAACGGTATAAACATGGAAATATCTACAACGCCATCTATATAAACATGGAAATATCTACACCGCTATGTCTATAAACATGGAAATACCTACACCGCAATCTCTATAAACATGGAAATATCTACACCGCTATCTGTATAAACATGGAAATATCTACACCGCTATCTGTATAAACATGGAAATATCTACACCGTGATCGGTATAAACATGGAAATATCTGCACCACGATCTGTATAAACATGGAAATATCTTCACCACAATCTGTATAAACATGGAAATATCTACACCGCTCTCTGTATAAACATGGTAATATCTACACCATCATCTATATAAACATGGAAATATCTACACCGCCATCTTTATAAACATGGAAATATCTACAATGCCATCTGTAGAAAGATGGATATATCTACACCGCAATCTGTGTAAACATGGAAATATCTACACCGATATCTGTAAAAACATGGAAATAACTTCATCGCTATCTGTATAAACATGGAAATATCTACACCGTGATCTGTATAAACATGGAAATATCTACACCACGATCTGTATAAACATGGAAATATCTACACCGCTATCCGCATAAACATGGAAATATCTTCACAGCTATCTCTATAAACATGGAAATATCTACACCGCCATCTTTATAAACATGGAAATATCTACAATGCCATCTGTAGAAAGATGGATATATCTACACCGCAATCTGTGTAAACATGGAAATATCTACACCGATATCTGTAAAAACATGGAAATAACTACACCGCTATCTGTATAAACATGGAAATATCTACACCGCGATCTGTATAAACATGGAAATATCTACACCACGATCTGTATAAACATGGAAATAGCTACACCGCTATCTGCATAAACATGGAAATATCTACACAGCTATCTCTATAAACATGGAAATATCTACACCGCCATCTGTATAAACATGGAAATACCTACAAAGTCATCTGTATAAACATGGAAATACCTACAAAGTTGTCTATATAAACTTGGAAATATCTACACAACCATCTTTATAAACATGGAAATATCTACACAGCCATCTGTATATACATGGAAATATCAACACCGCTATATGTATAAACATGGAAATACCTACACCGCTATTTGTATAAACAAGGAAATATCTACACCGTGATCTGTATAAACATGGAAATATCTACACCGCCATCGCTATAAACACGGAAATATCTACACCCCTATCTGTATAAACATGGAAATATCCACACCGCTATCTCTATAAACATGGAAAAATCAACACCGCTATCTCTATGAACATGGAAATATCTACACCGCCATCTCTATAAACTTGGAAATATCTACACCACGATCAGTATAAACATGGAAATATCTACACCGGTATCTGTATAAACATGGAAATATCTCCACTGATATCTCTATAAACATCGAAATATCTACACCGCCATCTGTATAAACATGGAAATAATAACAAAGTTATGTGTATAAACATGGAAATATCTACACCGCAGTCTGTATAAACATGGAAATATCTAAACCGCTATCTGTATAAACATGGAAATATCTACACCGCTATCTCTATAAACACCGAAATATCTACACCGTTATCTGTATAAACATGGAGATATTTACACCGCTATCTGTATAAACATGGAAATATCTACACCGTTATCTGTATAAACATGGAAATACCTACGCCATCTGTAGAAACATGGAAATATCTACACCACCATCTGTATAAACATGGAAATATCTACAATGCCATCTGCATACACATGGAAATACCTACTCGGCAATCTGTGTGTAGACGGAAACATCAACACCGCCATCAGTACAGACATGGAAATATCTACACCGCTATCTGTATAAACATGGAAATATCTACACTGCGGTCTGTATAAACATGGAAATAAATACACCGGTATCTGTATAAACATGGAAATATCTACACCACGATCTGTATAAAACATGGAAATATTTACACCGCTATCTGTATAAACATGGAAATATCTACACCGCTATCTCTATAAACAAGGAAATACCTGCAAAGCCATCTGTATAAAAATGGAAATAACTACACAGTCATGTGTAGGAACATGGAAATATCTACACTGCCATCTGTATAAACATGGAAATATCTACACAGCCCTATGTATAAATATGGAAATATCTGTATAGGCATCTGTATAAACATGGAAGTATCCGCACCGCTATCTGTATTAACATGGAAATACCTACACCGATGTCTCTATAAACATGAAAATATGTACACCGCTATGTGTATAAACATGGTAATATCTCCACAGCTCTCTGTATAAACATGGAAATATCTCCACCTTTAACTGTATAAACCTGGAAATATCTACAGCGCCATCTCTGTAAACATTGAAATATCCACACTGCCATCTGTAAAAACCTGGAAAGATCTACACCGTCATCCGAATAAACATGGAAATATCGTGACCACCATCTGTATAAACTTGGAAATACCTACAATACCATCTGTATACACATGGAAATATCTACACAGACATCTGTATAAATATGGAAATATCTACACCGCCATCTGTATAAACATGGAAATATCTACACTGCCATCTGTAGAAAGATGGAAATATCTACACCGATATCTCTAAAAATATGGAAATATGTACACCGCCATCTCTATAAACATGAAAATATCTACACTGTCATCTCCATAAAGATGGAAGTATCTACTCCGCGATGTGTATAAACACGGAAATATCTACACCATCTCTGAAAACATGGAAATATCTACACCGCTATCTGTATAAACATGGAAATATCTACACCGCCATCTGCATGTCCATGGAAATATCTACGCCGCCATCTGTATAAACATGGAAATATCTACACGGCCATCTGTGTATAGATGGAAATATCAACACCGCCATCTGTACAAACATGGAAATATCTACACCGCTATCTGTATAAACAGGGAAATATCTCCATCGCTATCTTTATAAACATGGAAATATCTACACCGCTATCTGTATAAACATGAAAATATCTACACCCCTATCTGTATAAACATGGAAATATCTACAACGCTATCTCTGTATTCATGGAAATATCTACACAGCTATCTGTGTAAGCTTGGAAATATCTACACAGGTATCTGTGTAAAAATGGAAATATCTACACGGCAATCTCTGCAAAGAGGGAAATATCTACACCGCTATCTCTTAAAACATGGAAATATCTACACCGCTATCTGTATAAACATGGAAATATCTAGACAGTCATCTCTATAAACATGGAAATATCTATACCGCTATCTGTATAAACATGGAAATACCCACACCGCTATCTGTATAAACATGGAAATAGCCACATCACTATCTGTATAAACATGGAAATGTCTGCACCGCTATCTTTATAAACATGGAAATATCTGCAACTCTATCTGTGTAAACATAGAAATATCTACAAGGCTATTTGTGCAAAAATGGAAATATCTGCACCACTATCTGTATAAAGATGGAAATATCTACACCACTATCTGTAAAACGTGGAAATAGCTACACCGCTCTTTTTATAAACCTGTAAATATCTACACCGATATCTGTATAAATATGGAAATATCCACACCGCTATCTGTATAAACATGGAAATGTCTACACCGCTATCTGTATAAACATGGAAATACCTACACCGATTTCTCTATAAACATGGAAATATCTACACTGCAATCTCTATATACATGGAAATATCTACACCGCCATCTCTATAAACTTCAAAATATCTACACCGCCATCTTCAGAAACATGGATGTACCTACTCCGCCATCTGTATAAACATGGAAATATCTACACGGTCATCTGTGTATAGATAGAAATATCAACACCACCATCTGTAAAAACATGGAAATATCTACACCGCGGTCTGTATAAACATGGAAATATCTAAACCGCTATCTGTATAAACTTGGAAATATCTACACCGCTATCTCTATAAACATGGAAATATCTACACCGTGATCTGTATAAACCTGGAAAAATTTACACTGCTATCTGTATAAACATGGAAATATCTACACCGTTATCTGTATAAATATGGAAATATCTACACCGCTATCTCTATAAACATGGAAATATCTACATCGCCATCTGTATAAACATGGAAATATCTACACTGCTATCTCTATAAACATGGCAATGTCTACAATGCCATCTGTAAAAACATGGAAATACCTATACAGTCATCTGTATAAACATGGAAATATCTACACCACCATCTGTATAAACATGGAAATATCTACAATGCCATCTGTATACACATGGAAATACCTACATGGCAATCTTTGTATAGATGGAAACATCAACACCGCCATCTGTACAAACATGGAAATATCTACACCGCTATCTGTATAAACATGGAAATATCTACACTGCGGTCTGTATAAACATGGAAATTTCTACACCGGTATCTGTATAAACATGGAAATATCTACAACACGATCTGTATAAAGATGGAAATATTTACACCGCTATCTGTATAAACATGGAAATATCTACACCGCTATCTCAATAAACATGGAAATATCTACAAAGCCATCGGTAAAAACATGGAAATACCAACACAGTCATGTTTAGGAACATGGAAATACCTATACCGCGATTTGTATAAACATGGAAATATCTACACCGCGTTCTGTATAAACATGGAAATATCTACACATCTATCTGTATAAACATGGAAATATCTACACAGCTATCTCTATAAACATGGAAATATCTACATCGCAATCTGTATAAACATGGAAATACCTAAAAGTCATCTGTATAAACATGGAAATATCTACACAGCCATCTGTATAAACATGGAAATATCTACACAGCCGTCTGTATATACATGGAAATATCTACACCGCTATCTGTATAAACATGGAAATAACTACACCGCTATTTGTATAAACAAGGAAATATCTACACCGCCATCTGTTTAAACATGGAAATATATACACAGTCATCTGTTTATACATGGAAATATCTACACCGCTATCAGTATAAACATGCTAATAACTACACCACTATCTGTATAAATGTGGAAATATTTGCACCGCTATCCCTATAAACATGGTAATATCAACACTGCGATCTGTATAAACCTGGAAATATCTACACCATGATCTGTATAAACATGGAAATATCTACACAGCCATCTATATAATCATGGAAATATCTACACAGCCATCTGTATATACATGAAAATATCTACACCGGTATCTGTATAAACATGGAAAATACTACACCGCTATTTGTATAAACAAGGAAATATCTACACAGCCATCTGTATGTACATGGAAATATCTACACCGCTATCTGTATAAACATGGAAATAACTACACTGCTATTTGCATAAACAAGGAAATATCTACACCGTGATCAGTATAAACATGGAAATATCTACACTGTTATTTTTATAAACAAGGAAATATCTACACCGCTATCTGTATAAACACTGAAATAACTACACCGCAATTTCTATAAACAAGGAAATATCTACACCGTGATCTGTATAAACATGGAAAAAACTACACCGCTATTTGTATAAACAAGGAAATATCTACACTGCCGTCTGTTTAAACATGGAAATATATTCAGAGACATCTGTTTATACATGGAAATATCTACACCTCTATCTGTATAAACATGCTAATAACTACACCACTATGTGTATAAATGTGGAAATATTTGCACCGCTATCCCTATAAACATGGTAATATCAACACCGCGATCTGTATAAACATGGAAATATCTACACTGTGATCTGTATAAACATGGAAATATCTACACCGCCATCTCTATAAACATGGAAAAATCAACAACGCTATCTCGATGAACATGGAAATATCTACACCGCCATCTCTATAAACTTGAAAATATCTACACTGCCATCTCCATGAACATGGAACTAACTACTCTGCCATCTGTATAAACATGGAAACATCTACACCGCCATCTGTGTGAATAAGGAAATATCTACAATGCCATCGGTATAAAGATATAAATATCTGCACCGCGAGCTGTATAAACATGGAAATATCTACATCGCTATCTGTATAAACGTGGAAATACCAACACCGCTATCGGTATAAACATGGAAATATCTACAACGCCATCTATATAAACATGGAAATATCTACACCGCTATGTCTAGAAACATGGAAATACCTACACCACTATCTCTATAAACATGGAAATATCCACACCGCCATCTGCATATCCATGGAAATCTCTACAACGCCATCTGCATAAAGATGGAAATAACTACACGGTAATCTGTGTACAGATGGAAATATCAACACCGCCATCTGTACAAACATGGAAATATCTACACCGCTATCTGTATAAACATAGAAATACCTACACTGCATTCTGCATAAACATGGAAATATCTACACCGTGATCTCTATAAACATGGAAATATTTACACCAATATCTGCATAAACATGGAAATTTCTACACCGTTATCTGTATAAATATGGAAATAACTACAGCGCTATCTCTATAAACATGGAAATACCTATACAGTCATCTGTGTAAAGATGGAAATATCTACACCATCATCTGTATAAACATGGAAATCTCTACAATGCCATCTGTATACCCATGGAAATACCTACACGGCAATCTGTGTATAGATGGAAACATCAACACCGCCATCTGTACAAACATGGAAATATCTACACTGCTATCTCTATAAACATGGAAATATCTACACTGCGGTCTGTATAACCATGGAAATATCTACACCACGATCTGTATAAACATGGAAATATATACACCGCTATCTGTATAAACATGGAAATATCTGCAAAGCTATCTCTATAAACATGGAAATATCTACAAAGCCATCTGTATAAACATGGAAATGCCTACACAGTCATGTGTAGTAACATGGAAATATCTACACTGCCATCTGTATAAACATAGAAATATCTATACAGCCCTCTGTATGAATATGGAAATATCTGCATAGGCATCTGTATAAACATGGAAATATCTGCACCGCTATCTGTATAAACATGGAAATACCTACACCGCTGTCTCTATAAACATGGAAATATGCACACCGTTATGTGTATAAACATGGAAATATCTCCACTGCTGTCTGTATAAACATGGAAATATCTCCACCGTTATCTGTATAAACATGGAAATATCTACAGCGCCATCTCTATAAACATTGAAATATCTACACTGCCATCTGTAAAAACATGGAAATATCGACACAGTCATCTGAATAAACATGGAAATATCTACACCACCATCTGTATAAACATGGAAATAGCTACAATACCATCTGTATACACATGGAAATATCTACACAGACATCTGTATAAATATGGACATATCTACACCGCCATCTGTATAAACATGGAAATATCTACACTGCCATCTGTAGAAAGATGGAAATATCTACACCGCTATCTCTATAAATATGGAAATATCTACACCACCATCTCTATAAACATGAAAATATCTACACTGCCATCTCCATAAAGATGGAAGTATCTACTCCGCCATGTGTATAAACACGGAAATACCTACACCACCATCTGTGTAAACATGGAAATAACTACACCGCTATCTGTATAAACATGGAAATAACGACACCGCCATCTGTATGTCCATGGAAAATCTATGCCGCCATCTGTATAAACATGGAAATATCTACACGGCCATCTGTGTATAGATGGAAATATCAACACCGCCATCTGAACAAATATGGAAATATCTACTCCGGTATCTCTATAAACATGGAAATATCTGCACTGCCATCTGTAAAAACATGGAAATACGTATACAGTCATCTGTATAAACATGGAAATATCTACAATGTCATCTGTATACACATGGAAATATCTACACAGCCATCTGAATAAACATGTAAATATGTACACTGCTATCTCTATAAACATGGAAATATCTACACCGCCATCTCTATAAACTTGAAAATATCTACACTGCCATCTCCATAAACATGGAACTAACTACTCCGCCATCTGTATAAACATGGAAACATCTACACCGCCACCTGTGTGAATAAGGAAATATCTGCAATGCCATCGGTATAAAGATATAAATATCTGCACCGCGAGCTGTATAAACATGGAAATATCTACATCGCTATCTGTATAAACGTGGAAATACCAACACCGCTATTGGTATAAACATGGAAATATCTACAACCCCATCTATATAAACATGGAAATATCTACACTGCTATGTCTAGAAACATGGAAATACCTACACCGCTATCTCTATAAACATGGAAATATCCACACCGCCATCTGCATATCGATGGAAATCTCTACAACGCCATCTGTATAAAGATGGAAATAACTACACGGTAATCTCTGCACAGATGGAAATATCAACACCGCCATCTGTACAAACATGGAAATATCTACACCGCTATCTGTATCAACATAGAAATATCCACACTGCATTCTGCATAAACATGGAAATACCTACACCGGTATCTGTATAAACATGGAAATATCTACACCACGATCTGTATAAACATGGAAATATTTACACCGCTATCTGTATAAACCTGGAAATATCTACACTGCTATCTCTATAAATATGGAAATATCTACATCGCCATCTGTATAAACATGGGAATAACTACACAGTCATGTGTAGGAACATGGAAATATCTACACCACCATTTGTATAAAGATGGAAATATCTACAACGTTATCTGTATAAACATGGAAATATCTACACAGTGATCTGTATAAACATGGAAATATGTACAGCACTCTCTGAATAAAGATGGAAATATCTTCACCGCTATCTGTAAAAACAAGGAAATATCTACACCATTATCTGTATTAATATGGAAATATTTACACCACTATCTCAATAAACATGGAAATATCTACACCGCTATCTCTATAAACATGGAAATATCTACACCGCCATCTGTGCTAACATGGAAATATCTGCACAGTCATCTGTGTAAACCTGGAAATATCTACACTGTCATCTATATAAACATGGAAATATCTACAGAGAACTCGGTATAAACATGGAAATATCGGCACAGCCATCTGTATAAACATGGAAATACCAACACCACTATATGTATAAACATGGAAATATCTACACTGCTATCTGTATAAACATGGATATATCTACACCGTTATCTGTATAAACATGGAAATATCTACACCGCTATCTCTATAAACATGGAAAAAGTATACCGCTATCTGCATAAACATGGAAATATCTACACCGCTATCTGTATAAACACGGAAATTTCTACAACGCTATCTGTATAAACTTGGAAATATCTACACCGCCATCTCTATAAACATGAAAATATGTCCACCGCTACCTGTGTAAACTTGAAAATATATCCACCGTTATCTGTATTAACATGGAAATATCTACACTGCCATCTGTATAAACATGGAAATAGCCACACCGTTATGTTTTATAAACATGGAAATATCTACACCACCATCCCTACAAACATGGAAATATCTACACCGCGATCTGAATAAACATAGAAATATCTACAAAGCTATCTGTATAAACATGGAAATCTCTGCACCGCAATCTCTATAAACATGGAAATACCTACACCAGCATCTGTATAAACATGGAAATATCTACACAGTCATCTCTATAAACATGGAAATAGCGACACCACCAACTGCTTAAACATGGAAATATCTACACTGCCATCTGTATGCACATGGAAATATCTACACAGCCATCTGCATTGACATGAAAATATCCTCACCGCCATCTCTATAAACACGGAAATACCTACACCGCTATCTGTATAAACATGGAAATATCTACACCGCCATCTCTATATACGTGGAAATGTCTACACCGCCATCTCTATAAACCTGAAAATATCTGCAACGTTATCTCCATAAACATGGAAATATCTACACCACCATCTGTATAAACACGGAAGTATCTACACCGCTATCTCTAAAAACATGGAATTATCTACACTGCCATCTCTATAAAGATGGAAATAACAACACTGCGAGCTATATAAATATGGAAATATCTACAATGCTAGTTGTATAAACATGGTAATACCAACACCACTATATGTATAAACATGGAAATATCTACACCGCTATCTGTATAAACATGGAAATATCTTCAAGGCTATCTTTATAAATATGGAAATATCTCTACCGCTATCTTTATAAACATGGATATATCTACACTGCCATCTGTATAAGCATGGAAATATCTACACCGCCATGTGTAAAAACATGGAAATATCTACACCGCTATCTCTATAAACATGGAAATATCTACACCGCCATCTCTATAAACGTGAAAATATCTGCACGGCCATCTCCATAAACATGAAACTATCTACACCGCCATCTGTATAAACATGGAAATAACTTCTACGCTATCTGAATAAACATGGAAATATCTACACCACTATCTCTATACACATGGAAATACCTACAGCGCTATCTCTATAAACATAGAAATATCTACACCGCCTTCGCTGTAAACATGGAAATATCTACACCGCCTTCTGAATGAACATGGAAATATTTGCACCGCTGTCTGTATAAACATGGAAATTTCTACACCGCCATTTGTATAAACATGGAAATATCTAAACTGCCATCTGAGGAAAATGGAAATACCTACACAATGATCTGTATAAACATAGATATATGTACACTGCTACCTTTATCAACATGGAAATATCTACACAGCTCTCTTTATAAACATAGAAATATCTACACCACGATCTGTATAAACTAGGAAATATCTCCACCTTTATCTGTATAAACATGGAAATATCTACTGCGCCATCTGTATATACATGGAAATATCTACACAGTCATTGGTATAAACATGGAAATATCTACACCACCATCTCTGTAAACATGAAAATATTTACATCGCCATCTCCATAAACATGGAACAATCTACACCGCTAGCTGTATAAACATGGAAATAACAACACAGCTATCTGTATAAACATGGAAATATCTAAACCGATATCTGTATAAACATGGAAATATCTACACCGCCATCTGTATAAACATGGAAATATCTAAACCGCTATCTGTATAAACATGTAAATATCTACAGCGCTATCTGTATAAACATAGACATATCTACACCACAATCTGTATAAACATGGATATATCCACACCGCTATCTGTATAAACATGTTAATATCTACACTGCTATCTGTATAAACATGGAAATTCCAACTCCGCTATCTGTATAAATATGGAAATATCTACACCGCTATCTTTATAAACATGGAAATATCTTCACTGTTATCTCTATAAACATGGAAATATCTACACCGCCATCTGTATAAACATGAAAATATCTACAGAGTCACCTGTATAAACATGGAAATATCTACACCACCATCTCTATAAACCTGGAAATATCTACACTGCCCTCTGTATACACATGGAAATATCTACACAGCCATCTGTATATACATGGAAATATATACACCGCCATCTCTATAAACATAGAAATATCTACACCGCCATCTCTATAAACATAAAAATATCTACACCGCCATCACCAGAAACATGGAACTATCTACACCGCCATCTGTATTAACATGGAAATAACCACACCACTATCTGTATAAACATGGAAATATGTACACTGCCATCAGTAAAAAGTTGGAAATATCAACAACGGTAGCTGAATAAGCATGGAAATATCTACACCGCTATCTGTATAAACATGGAAATGTCTACAACACTATCTCTATAAATATGGAAATAACTTCACCGCCATCTCTATAAACATAGAGATATATACGCCGCTATCTGTATAAATATGGAAACATCTACACCGCTATCTGTATAAACATGGAAATATCTACACCGCTACCTGTATTAATATGGAAATATCTACACCGCTATCTCTGAAAACATGGAAATGTCTACACCGCTGTCTGTATAAACATAAAAATATCTACTCCACTATGTGTATAAACCTGAAAATATCTACATCCGACATCTGTATAAACATCGAAATACCTACAGATCCATCTGTATAAACATGGAAATATCTTCACCACAACCTGTATTAACATGGAAATACCTTCACTGCCATCTGTACAAACATGGAAATATCTACAAAGCCATGTCTATAAACATGGAAATAACTTCACCGGTATCTGTATAAACATGTAAATACCTACACCGCTATCTGTATGATCATGGAAATATATAAACCGCTATCCCTATAAACATGGAACTATGAACACCGCTATCCACATAAATATGGAAATATCTACACCACTATCTGTATAAACATGGAAATACCTACACCACTATCACTATAAACATGGAAATACCTACACCACTATCTTTATATACATGGAAACATCCACACCGCCATTCTGTAAATTTGGAAATATCGACACCGCCGTCTGCAAAAACATGGAAATATCTACACCGCCATCTGCATAAACATGGAAATATCTACACTGACATCTGTATAAACATGGAAATATCTACACCGCTATCTGTAAAACGTGGAAATATATACACTGCTATCTGTATAAACTGGGAAGTATCTACACCGCTATCTGTATAAATGTGGAAATATCTACTTCGATATCTGTATAAACGTGGAAATATCTACACCGCTATCTCTATAAACATGGAAATATCTACACCGCTGTCTTTATCAACATGGAAATATCAACACTGTTATCTCTATAAACATGGAAATATCTACACCGCCATCTCTGTAAACATTGAAATATCTACACTACCATCTGTATACACATGGAAATATCTACACAGCCATCTCTATAAACATGGAAATATCTACACCGCTATCTTTATAAACATGGAAATACCTACACCGCTATCTCTATAAATATGGGAATAACTACACTGCAATCTCTATAAACATGGAAATATCTACACTGCCATCTGTATGAAGATGGAAATATCTACACCCCGAGCTCTATAAATATGGAAATATCTACACCGCTATCTGTATAAACATGGAAATACCAAAACCGCTATCTATACAAACATGGAAATATCTACACCGCTATCTTTATAAACAGGGAAATACCTACAACGCTATCTGTGTAAACATGGAAATATCTACACAGCTGTCTGTGTAAACTTGGAAATATCTACACGGCTACCTGTGTAAAGATGGAAATATCCACACCGCAGTCTGTGCAATAATGGAAATATCTAAACCTCTATCTCTGTAAACATGGAAATATCTACACCGCTATCTGTATAAACATGGAAATATCTACACCGCTATCTGTAAAAACGTGGAAATATCTACAACGCTCTCTGTGTAAACGAGATAAAAACCACACCGATATCTGTATACACGCGGACATATCTCCACCGCTTTCTCTATAAACATCGACATATCTACACCGCTATCTGAATAAACATGGAAATATATACCACGTTATCTGTATAAACATGGAAATATCTACAACGCTATCTGTGTAAACATGGAAATATCTACACAGCTGTCTATGTAAACTTGGAAATATCTACACAGCTATCTGTGTAAAGATGGAAATATCTACAACACAATCTGTGCAAAGATGGAAATATCTACACCGCTATCTCTGTAAACATGGAAATATCTACACCGCTATCTGTATAAAAATGGAAATATCCACACCGCTATCTGTATAAACAAGGAAATAGGTACACCACCATCTGTATAAATATGGAAATATCTACAGAGCTATCTGTATAAACATGGAAATATCTCCACCGCTATGTGTGTAAATATGGAAATATCTACACCGCTATCTCTATAAACATAGAAATATCTACACCGCTATCTTAATAAACATGGAAATATCTACAATGTTATCTCTATAAACATGGAAAGATCTACACCGCCATCGGTATAAACATGGAAATACCAACAATGCTATCTGTATAAACAAGGAAATATCTACACCGCTATTTGTATAAACATGGAAATATCTTCAACACTATCTCAATAAACATGGAAATGCCTCCACCGCCATCTCTATACACATGGAAATATCTACACTGCTATCTCTATAAACACAGAAATATCTACACCGCCATCTGCATGAACATGGAAATATCTACACTGCTATCTGTATAAACATGGAAATAACTACCCCGCCATCTGTAGAAACATGAAAATATCTACACTGCCATCTGTGGAAAGATGGAAATATCTACACCGCGATCTTTATAAATGTGGAAATATCCACAGTGCTACCTGTAAAAATATGGAAATATCTTCACCGCTATCTGTATAAACATGGAAACATCTACACCACGATTTGTATAAACAAGGAAATATCTCCACCACAATCATTATAAACATGGAATTATCTACACCGCTATGTGTGTAAACGTGGAAATATCTACACCGCTATCACTATAAACATGGAAATACCTACAACGCTATATCTATAAACATAGAAATTTCTACACCTCTATCTATATAAACATGGAAATATCTACACGGCCATTGTATAAACTTGGAAATATCTACACCGCCATCTGCAGAAACACGGAAATATCTACACCGCCATCTGCAGAAACATGGAAATATCTACACTGCCATCTGTATAAGGATGAAAATATTTACACCGCGAGCTGTATAAACATATAAATATCTACACTGCTATCTGTATAAACAGGGAAATACCAACACCGCTATCTGTATAAACGAGGAAATATCTACACCACTATCAGTATAAAAGTGGAAATAACTACAACGCTATCTGTATAAATGTGGAAAAATCTACATCGATATCAGAATAAAGGTGGACATATGTCCACCGCTATCTCTATAAACATTGACATATCTACACCGCTATCTGTATAAACATGGAAATATCTACACTGCTATCTGTATAAAAATGGAAATATCTACAACGTTATCTGTATAAACATGGAAATATCTACACCGCAAACTGTGCAAAGATGGAAATATCTACACCGCTATCTCTGTAAACATGGAATTATCTACACCGCTATCTGTATAAACATGGAAATATATACACCGCTATCTGTATAAACAAGGAAATATATACACCACCATCTGTATAAATATGGAAGTATCTACAGCACCATCTGCATAAACATGGAAATATCTACACTGCTATCTGTATAAACATGGAAATATATTCACTGCTAACAGTATAAACAAGGATATATCTACACGGCCATCAGTATAAACGTGGAAATATCTACACAGTCATCTGTATAAACATGGAAATATCTACACCGCTTTCTGTATAAATTTGGAAATATCTACACCGCTATCTCTATAAACATGGAAATATCTACAACGCCATCTGTAAAAACATGGAAATATCTACACAGTCATCTGCATAAACATGGAAATATCTACACCTCCATGAGTAGAAACATGGAAATATCTACACAGCCATATGTATACACATGGATATATCTACACAGCCATCAGTATAAACATGGAAATATCTTCACCGCTATCTCTATAAACATGGAAATTCCTACACCGCTATCTGTATAAACATGGAAATATCTACACCACCATCTCTATAAACATGGAAATATTTACACTGCCGTCTGTTTACACATGGAAATACCTACACAACCATCTGTATAAACATAGAAATATCTACACCGCTATCTCTATAAACATGGAAATACCTACACCACTATCTCTATAAAGATGGAAATATCTACACCGCAATCTCTATAAATATGGAAATATCTACACCGCCATCTCTTTAAACATGAAAATATATGCACCGCAACCTCCAGAAACATGGAACTATCTACACCGCCGTCAGTATAAACTTGGAAATATCTACACCACTATCTGTAAAACATGGAAATATCTACATTTCCATCTGTATATAGACGGAAATATCTATACCATGAGCTGTATGACCATGGAAATATCTACACCGCTATCTGTATAAACATGGAAATACCAACACAGCTGTCTGTATAAACATGGAAATATATTCACCGCTATCTGTATAAACATGGAAATATCTACACCGCTATCTGTATAAACATGGAAATACCTACACCGCTATCTGTATAAACATGGAAATATCTACAGCGCTGTCTGTATAAACATGGAAATATCTTCACCACTATCTCTATAAACATGGAAATACCCACAACGCCATCTCTATACACATGGAAGTAACTACACCGCTATCTCTATAAACATAGAAATATCTACACCGTCATCACTATAAATATGGAAATATCTACACCACAATCTCTATAAACATGTAAATATCTACACTGCCATCTGTGGAAAGTTGGAAATATCTACACCGCGATCTGTATAAACATGGAAATATCTACCCCACTACCTATATAAATGCGGAAATATCTAGAGAGCGATGTGTATAAACATGGAAATATCTACACCACAATCTGTATAACCAAGGAAATATCTCCAGCAATATCTGTATGAACTTGAAAATATCTACACCGCCATCAGTTTAAACATGGAAATTTCTACACCGCTATCTGTATAAACATGGAAATACCTACACTGATATCTCTATAAACATGGAAATATCTACACTGCCATCTGTATACCCATGGAAATACCTACACAGCCGTCTGTATAAACATGGAAATATCTACTCCACTATCCCTATAAACATGGAAATACCTACACCGCTATCTCTATATATATGGAAATATCTACACCGCAATCTCTATAAACATGGAAATATCTACACCCCCATCTCTGTAAAAATGGAAATATCTACACCACAATCTCTATAAACATGAAAATATCTACACCGCCATCTCTAGAAACATGGAACTGTCTACACCGCCATGAGTATAAATCTGGAAATATCTCCACAGCTATCTGTATAATCATGGAAATATTTACACCGCTATCTCTATAAACACGGAAATTCTACACCGCCATCTGTGTAAACTTGCAAATATCTACCCTGTCATCTGTATAAACATGGAAATATCTAAACCTCTATCTCTATAAACACGGAAATACCTACACAACTATCTCTATAAACATGGAAATATCTACACCGCAATCTCTATAAACATGGAAATATCTACACCTCCATCTCTAAAAATATGAAAATATCTACACCACCATCTCCAGAAACATGGAACTATATACACCGCCATCTGTATAAACATGGAAATAACTTCAAAACCGTCTTTATAAACATGGAAATATCTACACTGCCATCTGTGTACCCATTGGAAAATCCTACAAAGCCGTCTGTGTAAACATGGAATTATCTACTCTGCTATCTCTATAAACATGGAAATACCTACACCGCTGTCTCTACATATATGGAAATGTCTACACCGCAATCTCTATAAACATGGAAATATCTACACCGCCATCTCTGTAAAAATGGAAATATCTACATCGCTATCTGTATAAACGTGGAAATATCTCCACCGCTATCAGTGTAAACATGGAAATATCTACACCGCTATCTGTATAAACATGGAAATATCTACACAGCTATCTGTATAAACATGGAAATATCTACAACGCTATCTGTGTAAACATGGAAATATCTACACAGCTATCTGTGTAAACTTGGAAATATCTACACAGCTATCTGTGAAAAGATAGAAATATCTACAGCGCAATCTGTGGAAAGATGGAAATATCTACACCGCTATCTCTGTAAACATGGAAATATCTACACCGCTATCTGTATAAACATGGAAATATCTACACCGCTATCTGTATAAACAAGGAAATATCTACACCGCCATCTGTATAAATATAGAAATATCTACACCGCCATCTCTATAAACATGGAAATATCTACACCGTTATGTGTATAAATATGGAAATATCTACACTGCTATCTCTATAAACATGGAACTATGTAGACCGCTAAATTTATAAACATGAAAATATCTACACCGTTATCTCTATAAAGATGGAAATATCTTCACCGCCATCTCCAGAAACATGGAAATATCTACATCACCATCTGTATAAACATGGAAATATCTACAATGCCATCTGTATAAAGATAGACATAACTACACCGCGAGTTGTATAAACGTGGAAATATCTACACCGCTGTCTGTATAAACATGGAAATATCAACACCGCTATCTGTATAAACATGGAAATATCTACACCGCTATCTGTATAAACATGGAAATATCTACACTGCCATGTACATGAACATGGGAATATCTACACCGCTATCTGTATAAACATGGAAATATCTACACTGCTATGTGTATCAACATGGAAATATCTACAATTTTATCTGTATAAACATGGAAATATCTACAACGCTATCTGTGTGAACATGGAAATATCTACACAGCTATCTGTGTAAACATGGAAATATCTACATTGCTATGTGTATCAACATGGAAGTATCTACAATTTTATCTGTATAAACATGGAAATATCTACAACGCTATCTGTGTGAACATGGAAATATCTACACAGATATCTGCGTAAACTTGGAAATAACTACAAAGCTATCTGTGTAAAGATGGAAATATCTACACCGCTATCTGTGTAAACATGGAAATAACTATGCCGCTATCTGTATAAACATGGAAATATCTACACCGCCATCTCTATAAACATGGAAATATCTACACCGCCATTTGCATGCACATGGAAATATCTACACCGATCTCTCTATAAACATAGATATATCTACACCAATAGCTCTATAAACATGGAAATATTTATACCGCTATCTTTATAAACATGGAAATACCTAAACCGCTATCTGTATAAACTTGGAAACATCTACAATGCTATCTGTGTAAACATGGAAATATCTACACAGCTATGTGTGTAAACTTGGAAATATCTACACAGCTATGTGTGTATAGACCGAAATATCTTCACTGCAATCTTTGCAAAGATGTTAATATCTACACCGCTATCTCTGTAAACATAGAAATATCTACACCGCTATCTGTAAAAACATGGAAATATCTACACCGCTATCTGTATAAACATGGAAATATCTACAACGCTATCTGTGTTAACATGGAAATATCTACAGAGCTATAAGTAAACTTGGAAATATCTACACAGCTATCTGTGTAAAGATGGATATATCTACACTGCAATGTGTGCAAAATGGAAATATCTACACCACTATCTCTGTAAACATGGAAATATCTACACCGCTATCTCTATAAACATAGAAATACAAACAACGCCATCCGTATAAACATGGAAATACCAACACCGCTATCTGAATAAACATGGAAATATCTACACCGCTATCTGTATAAACATGGAAATATCTTCAACACTATCTCTTTGAACATGGAAATACCTACACCGCCATCTCTACAGACATGGAAATATCTACACCGCTATCTCTATAAACATGGAAGTATCTACACCGACATCTCTATAAACATGGAAATATCTACACCGCCATGTATATGAACATGGGAATATCTACACCGCTATCTGTATAAACATGGAAATATCTACATCGCCATCTGTAAAAACAAGGAAATATCTACACTGCCATCTGTGGAAAGATGGAAATCTCTACAACGCGATCTCTATAAGCATGGAAATATCTAAACCACGATCTGTATAAACAAGGAAATATCTCCACCACTGTCTGTATAAACATGGAAATATCTACACCGCTATCAGTATAAACATAGAAATATCTACACCGCTATCTGTATAAATATGGAAATACCTACAATGCTATCTCTAAAACATGGAAATATCTACACTGCCATCTGTATAAATATGCAAATATCTACACACTCATCTGCATAAACATGGAAATATCTACACCACCATCTCTATAAACGTGGAAATATCTTCAATGCCATCTGTATACTAATGGTAATACCTTCACAGTCATCAATTTAGACGGAAATATCTACTCCGCTATCTCAATAAACATGGAAATACCTACACCGCTATCTCTATAAACATGGAAATATCTACATCGCCATCTCTATAAACATGGAAATATCTACACCGCCATCTCAGTAAACATGGAAATATCTACAAAGCTATCTGTATAAACATTGAAATATCTAAACCGCTATCTGTATAAACTTGGAAATATCTACACCGCCATCTGTATAAACATGGAAATATCTACACTGCCTTCGGTATAAAGTTGGAAATATCTACACACCTATCTGTATAAACATGGAAATATCTACAACGCTATCTGTGTAAACATGGAAATATCTACACAGCTATATGTGTAAACTTGGAAATGTCTACACAGCTATCTGTGTAAAGATGGAAATATCTACACGGCAATCTGTGCAAAGATGGAAATATCTACACCGCCATCTCTGTAAACATGGAAATACCTACACCGCTATCCGTATAAACATGGAAATACCTACACCGCTATCTGTAAAAACAAGGAAATATCTACACCACCATCTGTAAAAACATGGAAATATCTACACTGCTATGTGTATAAACATGGAAATATCTACACCGTTATCTATATAAACATGGAAATATCTACACCGTTATCTACATAAACATGGAAATGTCTACACCGCTATCTTTATAAACATGGAAATATCTACACCGCAATCTCTATAAACATGGAAATATCTACAATGCCATCTCTATAATCATGAAAATATCTGCACCGCCATCTGTATAAACATGGAAATATCTACACCACCATCTCTATAAACATGGACATAGCTACAATGCCATCTGTATACACATGGAAGTATCTACACCGCTATCTGTATAAACATGCAAATATCTACACAGTCATCTGCATAATCATGGAAATATTTACACCACCATCTTCATAAACTTGGAATATCTACACTGCCAAATGTATACACATGGAAATATCTACACAGCCATCTGTATAAACGTGGAAATATCTACACCCCTATCTCCGTAAACATGGAAATGCCTACACTGCTATCTATATAAACATAGAAATATCTACAATGCAATCTCTATAAACACGGAAATGTCTACACCGCCATCACTATGAACATGAAAATATGTGCACCGCCATCTCCAGTAACATGGAACTATCTTCGCCGCCGTCTGTATAAACATGGAAATATCTACACACTATCTGTATAAACATGGAAATATCTACACGGCCATCTGTATAAAGATGGAAATATCAACACCGCGAGCTGTATAAACATAGAAATATCTAAACAAATATCTGTATGAACATGGAAATACCAACACCGCTATCTGTATAAACATGGAAAAATCTACACCGCTATCTCTATAAACAGGGAAATATTTACAAGGCTATCTGTGTAAACATGGAAATATCTACACAGCTATCTGTGTAAACTTGGAAATATCTACACCGCTATCTCCATAAACATGGAAATATCTACACCGCTATCTGTATAAACATAGAAATTCCTCAACGTTATCTCTATAAACATGGAAATATCTACACCGCCATCTGTATAAAGATACAAATATCTACACAGACTTGTGTATAAACATGGAATTATCTACACAACCATCTCTATAATCATGGAAAGATCTACACTGCCATGTGTATACACATGGAAATATCTGCACTGCCATCTGTATAAACATGGAAATATCTACACCGCTCTCCCTATAAATATGGAAATACCTACACCGCTATCTCTATAAACATGGAAATATATACGTGGCAATCTCTATAAACATGGAAATACCTACACCGACATCTCTATAAACATGAAAATATTTACACCGCCATCTGCATAAATATGGAACTATCTACACCACCATCTGTATAAACATGGAAATATCTACACTGCTATCTGTATATACATGGAATTATCTACACTGCCATCTGTATAAAGATGGAAATATCTATACCGCGAGCTTCATAAAGATAGAAATATCTACACCGCTATCTGTATAAACATGGAAATACGAACACCGCTATCTGTATAAACATGGAAATATCTACAACACTATCTCTGTAAACATGGAAATACCTACACCGCCATCTCTGTAGACATGCAAATATCTACATCGTTATCTGCATAAACATGGAAATGTCTACACCACTATCTTTATAAACATGGAAATATCTATACTGCTATCTGTATAAATATGGAAGTATCTACACCACTATCTGTATAAACATGGAAATGTCTACACCGCTATCTGTATAAACATGTAAATATCTACACCTCTACCTCTATAAACATGAAAATATCTACACCGACATCTGCATAAACATAGAAATACCGACACCGTCATCTGTATAAACATGGAAATATCTACACCACCATCTGTATAAACATGAAAATATCTATACTACCATCTTTATAAACAAGGAAATACCTAAACTGCTATCTGTATAAATATGGAAACATCTACACCGCTATCCCTATAAACATGGAAATATCAACAAGCTATCCACATAAACATGGAAATATCTACACCGCTATCTGTTTCAACATGGAAATAGCTACACCACTATCACTATAAACATGAAAATACCTACACCACTATCTCTATAAACATGGAAATACCTACACCGCCATCTCTATAAACATGGAAACATCTATGCCACCATGTCTATAAACTTGGAAAGATCTACACCGCCATCTGCATAACCATGGAAATGTCTACTCCGCCATCTGCATAAATATGGAAAAATCTACACCGCCATCTGTATAAACATGGAAATAACTGCAACGTTATCTGTGTAAACATGGAAGTGTCTGCACGGTTATATGTGTAAACATAGAAATATCTACGTAGCTATCTGTATAAACATGGAAATATCTACATCGCTATCTCTATAAACATGGAAATATCTACACCGCTATCTCTATAAACATGGAAATATCTACACCGCTATCTGTATAAACATGGTAATATCTACACTGATATCTCTATAAAGATGGAACTATCTACACCGCCATCTGTATAAACATGGAAATATCTACAAAGTCATCTGTATAAACATGGAAATATCTACACCACCATCTCTATAAACACGGAAATATCAAGACTGCGATCTCTATACACATTGAAATATCTACACAACCATCTGTATAAATATGGAAATATCGACACCACTATCTCTATAAACATGGAAATATCTACACCGCTATCTGTATAAACATGGAAATATCTACATCGCTATCTGTATTAACATGGAAATATCTCCACCGCTATCTCTATAAATATGGAAATATCTACACCACTATCTGTATAAACGTGGAAATATCTACACTGCAATCTGTGCAAAGATTGAAATATCTACACCGGTATCTCTGTAAACATGGAAATATCGACACCACCATCTGTATAAACATGGAAATACCTACACTGCCATTTGAATAAACATGGAAATATCTACACAGCCATCTCTATAAACAAGGAAATATCTACACAGCTATCTGTATAAATATGGAAATACCTACACCGCTGTCTGTATAAACATGGAAATATCTACACCGCTCTGTTTATACACATGGAAATATCTACACCGCGATCTGTATAAACATGGAAATATCTACACTGCTATCTCTGTAAACATGGAAATATCTACAATGCCATCTGTAAAAACATGGAAATACATATACAGTCATCTGTATAAACATGGAAATATCTACACCACCATCTGTATAAACATGGAAATATCTACAATGCCGTCTGTATAAACATGGAAATACCTACACGGCAATCTGTGTATAGATGGAAACATCAAGACTGCCATCTGTACAAACATGGAAATATCTACACCGCTATCTCTATAAACATGGAAATATCTACACTGCGGTCTGTATAAACATGGAAATATCTACACCGGTATCTGTATGAACATGGAAATATCTGCACCGCTATCTCTATAAACATGGAAATATCTACAAAGCCATCTGTATAAAAATGGAAATACCTACACAGTCATGTGTAGGAACATGGAAATATCTACACTGCCATCTGTATAAACATGGAAATATCTACACAGCCCTCTGTATAAATATGGAAATATCTGCATAGGCATCTGTATAAACATGGAAATATCTGCACTGCTATCTGTATAAACATGGAAATACCTACACCACTGTCTCTATAAACATGGATATATGTACACCGCTATGTGTATAAACATGGAAATACCTCCACTGCTGTCTGTATAAACATGGAAATATCTACACCTCGATCTGTATAAACATGGAAATATTTACACCGCTATCTGTATAAACATGGAAATATCTACACAGCTATCTCTGTAAACATCGAAATACCCACACTGCCATCTGTATAAACATGGAAATACCTACAAAGTCATCTGTATAAACATGGAAATGTCTCCACAGCCATCTGTATAAACATGGAAATATCTACACAGCCATTTGTATATACATGGAAATATCTACACCGCTATCTGTATAAACATGGAAATAACTACACCGCTATTTGTATAAACAAGGAAATATCTACACCGCCATCTGTTTAAACATGGAAATATATACACAGACATCTGTTTATACATGGAAATATCTACACCGCTATCTGTATAAACATGCTAATAACGACACCGCTATCTGTATAAATGTGGAAATATTTGCACCGCTATCCATATAAACATGGTAATATCAACACTGCGATCTATATAAACATGGAAATATCTACACCATGATCTGTATAAACATGGAAATATCTACACTGCCATCTCTATAAACATGGAAATATCTACACCCCTATCTGTATAAACATGGAAATATCCACACCGCTATCTCTATAAACAAGGAATAATCAACACCGCAATCTCTATGAAAATGGAAATATCTACACCGCCATCTCTATAAACATGGGAATACCTACTCCACAATCAGTATAAACGTGGAAATATCTACACCGCTATCTCTATAAACATGGAAATATCTCCACTGCTATCTCTATAAACATCGAAATATCTACACCGCCAACTGTATAAACATGGAAATACTTACAAAGTTATCGGTATAAACATGGAAATATCTACACGACCATCTGTATAAACATGGAAATAAATACACAGCCATGTGTATATACATGGAAATATCTACACCGCTATCAATATAAACATGGAAATAACTACACCGCTATCTGTATAAACATGGAAATATCTACAACGCCATCTACATATCCATGGAAATATCTGCGCCACCAGCTGTATAAACATGGAAATATTTACACCGCAGTCTGTATAAACATGGAAATATCTAAACCGCTATCTGTATAAACATTGAAATATCTACACCGCTATCTCTATAAACATGGAAATATCTACACCGTGATCTGTATAAACATGGAAATATTTACACTGCTATCTGTATAAACATGGAAATATCTACACCGTTATCTGTATAAACATGGAAATATCTACACCAATATCTCTATGAAAATGGAAATATGTACACCGCCATCTGTATAAACATGGAAATATCTACACTGCTATCTCTATAAACATGGAAATATCTGCAATGCCATCAGTAAAAACATGGAAATAGCTATACAGTCATCTGTATAAACATAGAAATATCTACACCACCATCTGTATAAACATGGAAATATCTATAATGCCATCTGTATACACATGGAAATACCTACACGGCAATCTGTGTATAGATGGAAATATCAACACCGCCATCTGTATACACATGGAAATACCTACACGGCAATCTGTGTATAGATGGAAACATCAATACCGCCATCTGTACAAACATGGAAATCTCTACACTGCTATCTGTATAAACATGGAAATATCTACACTGCGGTCTGTATAAACATGGAAATTTCTACACTGGTATCTGTATAAGCATGGAAATATCTACACCACGGTCTGTATAAACATGGAAATATTTACACCGCTACCTGTATATACATGGAAATATCTACACCGCTATCTCTATAAACATGGAAATATCTACAAAGTCATCTGTATAAACATGGCAATATTTACACCGCTATCTGTATAAACATGGAAATATCTACACAGGAATCTGTATAAACATGGAAATATCTACACAGCCGTCTGTATATACATGGAAATATCTACACCGCTATCTGTATAAACATGGAAATAAATACACCGCTATTTGTACAAACAAGGAAATATATACACCACCATCTGTTTAAACATGGAAATATCTACACCGCCATCTGTATAAACATGGAAATATCTACACTGCTATCTCTATAAACATGGAAATATCTACAATGCCATCTCTAAAAACATGGAAATACATATACAGTCATCTGTATAAACATGGAAATATCTACACCACCATCTGTATAAACATGGAAATATCTACAATGCCATCTGTAAACACATGGAAATACCTACACGGCAATCGGTGTATAGATGGAAACATCAACACTGCCATCTGTACAAACATGGAAATATCTGCGCCGCTATCTCTATAAACATGGAAATAACTACACTGCGGTCTGTATAAACATGGAAATATCTACACTGGTATCTGTGTAAACATGGCAATATCCTCACCGCTATCTCTATAAACATGGAAATATCTACAAAGCCATCTGTATAAAAATGGAAATACCTACACAGTCATGTGTAGGAACATGGAAATATCTACACTGCCATCTGTATAAACATGGAAATATCTGCATAGGCATCTGTATAAATATGGAAATATCTGCATAGGCATCAATATAAACATGGAAATATCTGCACTGCTATCTGTATAAACATGGAAATACCTACACCGCTGTCTCTATAAACATGGATATATGTACACCGCAATGTGTATAAACATGGAAATATCTCCACTGCTGTCTGTATAAACATGGAAATATCTACACCACAATCTGTATAAACATGGAAATATCTACAACGCTATCTGTATAAACATGGAAATATCTACACAGCTATCTCTGTAAACATCGAAATACCCACACCGCCATCTGTATAAACATGGAAATACCTACAAGGTCATCTGTATAAACATTGAAATATCTCCACAGCCATCTGTATAAACATGGAAATATCTACACAGCCATCTGTATATACATGGAAATATCTACACAGCTATCTGTATAAACATGGAAATAACTACACCGCTATTTGTATAAACAAGGAAATATCTACACCGCCATCTGTTTAAACTTGGAAAAGTATACACAGACATCTGTTTATACATGGAAATATCTACACCGCTATCTGTATAAACATGCTAATAACGACACCGCTATCTGTATAAATGTGGAAATATTTGCACCGCTATCCCTATTAACATGGTAATATCAACACCGCGATCTGTATAAACATGGAAATATCTACACCGTGATCTGTATAAACATGGAAATATCTACACCACAATCAGTATAAACGTGGAAATATCTACACCTCTATCTCTATAAACATGGAAATATCTCCACTGCTATCTCTATAAACATCAAAATATCTACACCGCCATCTGTATAAACATGGAAATACTTACAAAGTTATCGGTATAAACATGGAAATATCTACACGGCCATCTGTATAAACATGGAAATAAATACACAGCCATGTGTATATACATGGAAATGTCTACACCGCTATCAATATAAACATGGAAATAACTACACCGCTATCTGTATAAACATGGAAATATCTACACCGTGATCTGTATAAACATGGAAATATTTACACTGCTATCTGAATAAACGTGGAAATATCTACACCGTTATCTGTATAAATATGGAAATATCTACACCGCTATCTCTATAAACATGGAAATATGTACACCGCCATCTGTATAAACATGGAAATATCTACACTGCTATCTCTATAAACATGGAAATATCTGCAATGCCATCAGTAAAAACATGGAAATACCTATACAGTCATCTGTATAAACATGGAAATATCTACACCACCATCTGTATAAACATGGAAGTATCTACAATGACATCTGTATACACATGGAAATACCTACACGGCAATCTGTGTATAGATGGAAACATCAACACCGCCATCTGTACAAACATGGAAATCTCTACACCGCTATCTGTATAAACATGGAAATATCTACAATGCGGTCTGTATAAACATGGAAATTTCTACACCGGTATCTGTATAAACATGGAAATATCTACACCACGATCTGAATAAACATGGAAATATTTACACCGCTATGTGTATAAACATGGAAATATCTACACCTCTATCTCTATAAACATGGAAATATTTACAAAGTCATCTGTATAAACATGGCAATATTTACACTGCTATCTGTATAAGCATGGAAATATCTACACAGCCGTCTGTATAAACAGGGAAATATCTACACAGCCGTCTGTATATACATGGAAATATCTACACCGATATCTGTATAAACATGGAAATAAATACACCGCTATTTGTATAAACAAGGAAATATATACACCACCATCTGTTTAAACATGGAAATATCTACACAGACATCTGTTTATACATGGAAATATCTACATCGCTATCTATATAAACATGGAAATAACTACACCGCTATCTGTATAAACATGGAAATATCTACACCGCCATCTACATATCCATGGAAATATCTGCGCCGCCGTCTGTATAAACTTGGAAATATCTACACGGTCATCTGTGTATAGATGGAAATATCAACACCGCCATCTGTACAAACATGGAAATATCTGCACAGCTATCTGTATAAACATGGAAATACCTACACTGTGGTCTGTATAAACAGGGAAATATCTAAACTGCTATCTGTATAAACATGGAAATATCTACACCGCTATCTCTATAAACATGGAAATAACTATACCGTGATCTGTATAAACATGGAAATATTTACGCCGCTATCTGTATAAACATTTAAATATCTACACCGTTATCTGTATAAATATGGAAATATCTACAGCGCTATCTCTATAAACATGGAAATATCTACACCGCTCTCTATAAACATGGAAATATCTACACCGTCATCTGTATAAACATGGAAATATCTACACTGCTATCTCTATAAACATGGAAATATCTACAATGCCATCTGTAAAAACATGGAAATACATATACAGTCATCTGTACAAACATGGAAATATCTACACCACCATCTGTATAAACATGGAAATATCTACAATGCCATCTGTATAAACATGGAAATACCTACACGGCAATCTGTGTATAGATGGAAACATCAACACTGCCATCTGTACAAACATGGAAATATCTACACCGCTAACTCTATAAACATGGAAATATCTACACTGCGGTCTGTATAAACATGGAAATATCTACACCGGTATCTGTATAAACATGGAAATATCTGCACCGCTATCTCTATAAACATGGAAATATCTACAAAGCCATCTGTATAAAAATGGAAATACCTACACAGTCATGTGTAGGAACACGGAAATATCTACACTGCCATCTGTATAAACATGGCAATATCTACACAGCCCTCTGTATAAATATGGAAATATCTGCATAGGCATCTGTATAAACATGGAAATATCTGCACTGCTATCTGTATAAACATGGAAATACCTACACCGCTGTCTCTATAAACATGGATATATGTACACCGCTATGTGTATAAACATGGAAATATCTCCACTGCTGTCTGTATAAACATGGAAATATCTACACCTCGATCTGTATAAACATGGAAATATCTACACCGCTATCTGTATAAACATGGAAATAACTACACCGCTATTTTTATAAACAAGGAAATATCTACACCGCCATCTGTTTAAACATGGAAATATATTCACAGACATCTGTTTATACATGGAAATATCTACACCGCTATCTGTATAAACATGCTAATAACTACACCGCTATCTGTATAAATGTGGAAATATTTGCACCGCTATCCCTATAAACATGGTAATATCAACACCGCAATCTGTATAAACATGGAAATATCTAAACCGTGATCTGTATAAACATGGAAATATCTACACCGCCATCTCTATAAACATGGAAATATCTACACCGCAATCAGTATAAACGTGGAAATATCTACACCGCTATCTCTATATACATGGAAATATCTCCACTGCTATCTCTATAAACATCGAAATATCTACACCGCCATCTGTAAAAACATGGAAATACTTACAAAGTTATCGGTATAAACATGGAAATATCTACACGGCCATCTGTATAAACATGGAAATAAATACACAGCCATGTGTATATACATGGAAATGTCTACACCGCTATCAATATAAACATGGAAATAACTACACCGCTATCTGTATAAACATGGAAATATCTACACCGCCATATACATATCCATGGAAATATCTGCGCCGCCATCTGTATAAACATGGAAATATTTACACCGCAGTCTGTATAAACATGGAAATATCTAAACCGCTATCTCTATAAACATTGAAATATCTACACCGCTATCTCTATAAACATGGAAATATCTACACCGTGATCTGTATAAACATGGAAATATTTACACTGCTATCTGTATAAACATGGAAATATCTACACCGTTATCTGTATAAATATGGAAATATCTACACCGCTATCTCTATACACATGGAAATATGTACACCGCCATCTGTATAAACATGAAAATATCTACACTGCTATCTCTATAAACATGGAAATATCTGCAATGCCATCAGTAAAAACATGGAAATACCTATACAGTCATCTGTATAAACATGGAAATATCTACAACGCCTTCTACATATCTATGGAAATATCTGCGCCGCCGTCTGTATAAACTTGGAAATATCTACACGGTCATCTGTGTATAGATGGAAATATCAACACCGCCATCTGTACAAACATGGAAATATCTGCACAGCTATCTGTATAAACATGGAAATATCTACACCGCGGTCTGTATAAACAGGGAAATATCTAAACTGCTATCTGTATAAACATGGAAATATCTACACCGCTATCTCTATAAACATGGAAATAACTACACTGTGATCTGTATAAACATGGAAATATTTACACCGCTATCTGTATAAACATGGAAATATCTACACCGTTATCTGTATAAATATGGAAATATCTACACCGCTATCTCTATAAACATGGAAATATCTCCACTGCTATCTCTATAAACATCGAAATATCTACACCGCCATCTGTATAAACATGGAAATACTTACAAAGTTATCGGTATAAACATGGAAATATCTACACGGCCATCTGTATAAACATGGAAATAAATACACAGCCATGTGTATATACATGGAAATGTCTACACCACTATCAATATAAACATGGAAATAACTACACCGCTATCTGTATAAACATGGAAATATCTACACTGCTATCTCTATAAACATGGAAATATCTGCAATGCCATCAGTAAAAACATGGAAATACCTATACAGTCATCTGTATAAACATGGAAATATCTACACCACCATCTGTATAAACATGGAAATATCTACAATGCCATCTGTATACACATGGAAATACCTACACAGCAATCTGTGTATAGATGGAAACATCAACACCGCCATCTGTACAAACATGGAAATCTCTACACCGCTATCTGTATAAACATGGAAATATCTACACTGCGGTCTGTATAAACATGGAAATTTCTACACCGGTATCTGTATAAACATGGAAATATCTACACCACGATCTGTATAAACATGGAAATATTTACACCGCTATCTGTATAAACATGGAAATATCTACAAATTCATCTGTATAAACATGGCAATATTTACACCGCTATCTATATAAGCATGGAAATATCTACACAGCTGTCTCTATAAACAGGGAAATATCTACACAGCCGTCTGTATATACATGGAAATATCTACACCGGTATCTGTATAAACATGGAAATAAATACACCGCTATTTGTATAAACAAGGAAATATATACACCACCATCTGTTTAAACATGGAAATATCTACACAGACATCTGCTTATACATGGAAATATCTACATCGCTATCTATATAAACATGGAAATATCTACACCGCCATCTACATATCCATGGAAATATCTGCGCCGTCGTCTGTATAAACTTGGAAATATCTACACGGTCATCTGTGTATAGATGGAAATATCAACACCGCCATCTGTACAAACATGGAAATATCTGCACAGCTATCTGTATAAACATGGAAATATCGACACTGCGGTCTGTATAAACAGGGAAATATCTAAACTGCTATCTGTATAAACATGGAAATATCTACACCGCTATCTCTATAAACATGGAAATAACTACACCGTGATCTGTATAAACATGGAAATATTTACACCGCTATCTGTATAAACATGGAAATATCTACACCGTTATCTGTATAAATATGGAAATATCTACACCGCTATCTCTATAAACATGGAAATATCTACACCGCTCTCTATAAACATGGAAATATCTACACCGCCATCTGTATAAACATGGAAATATCTACACTGCTATCTCTATAAACATGGAAATATCTAAAATGCCATCTGTAAAAACATGGAAATACATATACAGTCATCTGTATAAACATGGAAATATCTACACCACCATCTGTATAAACATGGAAATATCTACAATGCCAAATGTATAAACATGGAAATACCTACACGGCAATCTGTGTATAGATGGAAACATCAACACTGCCATCTGTACAAACATGGAAATATCTACACTGCGGTCTGTATAAACATGGAAATATCTACACCGGTATCTGTATAAACATGGAAATATCTGCACCGCTATCTCTATAAACATGGAAATATCTACAAATCCATCTGTATAAAAATGGAAATACCTACACAGTCATGTGTAGGAACACGGAAATATCTACACTGCCATCTGTATAAACATGGAAATATCTACACAGCCCTCTGTATAAATATGGAAATATCTGCATAGGCATCTGTATAAACATGGAAATAACTGCACTGCTATCTGTATAAACATGGAAATACCTACACCGCTGTCTCTATAAACATGGATATATGTACACCGCTATGTGTATAAACATGGAAATATCTTCACTGCTGTCTGTATAAACATGGAAATATCTACACCTCGATCTGTATAAACATGGAAATATCTACACCGCTATCTGTATAAACATGGAAATAACTACACCGCTATTTGTATAAACAAGGAAATATCTACACCGCCATCTGTTTAAACATGGAAATATATTCACAGACATCTGTTTATACATGGAAATATCTACACCACTATCTGTATAAACATGCTAATAACTACACCGCTATCTGTATAAATGTGGAAATATTTGCACCGCTATCCCTATAAACATGGTAATATCAACACCGCGATCTGTATAAACATGGAAATATCTACACCGTGATCTGTATAAACATGGAAATATCTACACCGCCATCTCTATAAACATGGAAATATCTACACCCCTATCTGTATAAACATGGAAATATCCACACCGCTATCTCTATAAACATGGAATAATCAACACCGCAATCTCTATGAAAATGGAAATATCTACACCGCCATCTCTATAAACATGGAAATATCTACACCGCAATCAGTATAAACGTGGAAATATCTACACCGCTATCTCTATAAACATGGAAATATCTCAACTGCTCTCTCTATAAACATCAAAATATCTACACCGCCATCTGTAAAAACATGGAAATACTTACAAAGTTATCGGTATAAACATGGAAATATCTACACGGCCATCTGTATAAACATGGAAACAAATACACAGCCATGTGTATATACACAGAAATGTCTACACCGCTATCAATATAAACATGGAAATAACTACACCGCTATCTGTATAAACATGGAAATATCTACACCGCCATCTACATATCCATGGAAATATCTGCGCCGGCATCTGTATAAACATGGAAATATTTACACCGCAGTCTGTATAAACATGGAAATATCTAAACCGCTATCTGTATAAACATTGAAATATCTACACCGCTATCTCTATAAACATGGAAATATCTACACCGTGATCTGTATAAACATGGAAATATTTACACTGCTATCTTTATAAACATGGAAATATCTACACCGTTATCTGTATAAATATGGAAATATCTACACCGCTATCTCTATAAACATGGAAATATGCACACTGCCATCTGTAGAAACATGGAAATATCTACACTGCTATCTCTATAAACATGGAAATATCTGCAATGCCATCAGTAAAAACATGGAAATACCTATACAGTCATCTGTATAAACATGGAAATATCTACACCACCATCTGTACAAACATGGAAATATCTACAATGCCATCTGTATACACATGGAAATACCTACACGGCAATCTGTGTATAGATTTAAACATCAACACCGCCATCTGTACAAACATGGAAATCTCTACACCGCTATCTGTATAAACATGGAAATATCTACACCGCTATCTCTATAAACATGGAAATATCTACAAAGTCATCTGTATAAACATGGCAATATTTACACCGCTATCTGTATAAGCATGGAAGTATCTACACAGCCATCTGTATAAACAGGGAAATATCTACACAGCCGTCTGTATATACATGGAAATATCTACACCGCTATCTGTATAAACATGGAAATACACCGCTATTTGTATAAACAGGGAAATATATACACCACCATCTGTTTAAACATGGAAATATCTACACAGACATCTGTTTATACATGGAAACATCTACACCGCTATCTATACAAACATGGAAATAACTACACCGCTATCTGTATAAACATGGAAATATCTACACCGCCATCTACATATCCATGGAAATATCTGTGCCGCCGTCTGTATAGACTTGGAAATATCTACACTGTCATCAGTGTATAGATGGAAATGTCAACACCGCCATCTGTACAAACATGGAAATATCTGCACAGCTATCTGTAAAAACATGGAAATATCTACACTGCGGTCTGTATAAACAGGGAAATATCTAAACTGCTATCTGTATAAACATGGAAATATCTACACCGCTATCTCTATAAACATGGAAATAACTACACCGTGATCTGTATAAACATGGAAATATTTACACCGCTATCTGTATAAACATGGAAATATCTACACCGTTATCTGTATAAATATGGAAATATCTACACCGCTATCTCTATAAACATGGAAATATCTCCACTGCTATCTCTATAAACATCGAAATATCTACACCGCCATCTGTATAAACATGGAAATACTTACAAAGTTATCGGTATAAACATGGAAATATCTACACGGCCATCTGTATAAACATGGAAATAAATACACAGCCATGTGTATATACATGGAAATGTCTACACCGCTATCAATATAAACATGGAAATATCTACACCGCTATCTGTATAAACATGGAAATATCTACACCGCCATCTACATATCCATGGAAATAACTGCGCCGCCATCTTTATAAACATGGAAATATTTAAACCGCAGTCTGTATAAACATGGAAATATCTAAACCGCTATCTGTATAAACATTGAAATATCTACACCGCTATCTCTATAAACATGGAAATATCTACACCGTGATCTGTATAAACATGGAAATATTTACACTGCTATCTGTATAAACATGGAAATATCTACACCGTTATCTGTATAAATATGGAAATATCTACACCGCTATCTCTATAAACATGGAAATATGTACACCGCCATCTGTATAAACATGGAAATATCTACACTGCTATCTCTATAAACATGGAAATATCTGCAATGCCATCAGTAAAAACATGGAAATACCTATACAGTCATCTGTATAAACATGGAAATATCTACACCACCATCTGTATAAACATGGAAATATCTACAATGCCATCTGTATACACATGGAAATACCTACACGGCAATCTGTGTATAGATGGAAACATCAACACCGCCATCTGTACAAACATGGAAATCTCTACACCGCTATCTGTATAAACATGGAAATATCTACACTGCGGTCTGTATATACATGGAAATTTCTACACCGGTATCTGTATAAACATGGAAATATCTACACCACGATCTGTATAAACATGGAAATATTTACACCGCTATCTGTATAAACATGGAAATATCTACAAATTCATCTGTATAAACATGGCAATATTTACACCGCTATCTATATAAGCATGGAAATATCTACACAGCCGTCTGTATAAACAGGGAAATATCTACACAGCCGTCTGTATATACATGGAAATATCTACACCGGTATCTGTATAAACATGGAAATAAATACACCGCTATTTGTATAAACAAGGAAATATATACACCACCATCTGTTTAAACATGGAAATATCTACACAGACATCTGCTTATACATGGAAATATCTACATCGCTATCTATATAAACATGGAAATAACTACACCGCTATCTGTATAAACATGGAAATATCTACACCACCATCTACATATCCATGGAAATATCTGCGCCGTCGTCTGTATAAACTTGGAAATATCTACACGGTCATCTGTGTATAGATGGAAATATCAACACCACCATCTGTACAAACATGGAAATATCTGCACAGCTATCTGTATAAACATGGAAATATCTACACTGCGGTCTGTATAAACAGAGAAATATCTAAACTGCTATCTGTATAAACATGGAAATATCTACACCGCTATCTCTATAAACATGGAAATAACTACACCGTGATCTGTATAAACATGGAAATATTTACACCGCTATCTGTATAAACATGGAAATATCTACACCGTTATCTGTATAAATATGGAAATATCTACACCGCTATCTCTATAAACATGGAAATATCTACACCGCTCTCTATAAACATGGAAATATCTACACCGCCATCTGTATAAACATGGAAATATCTACACTGCTATCTCTATAAACATGGAAATATCTACAATGCCATCTGTAAAAACATGGAAATACATATACAGTCATCTGTATAAACATGGAAATATCTACACCACCATCTGTATAAACATGGAAATATCTACAATGCCAAATGTATAAACATGGAAATACCTACACGGCAATCTGTGTATAGATGGAAACATCAACACTGCCATCTGTACAAACATGGAAATATCTACACTGCGGTCTGTATAAACATGGAAATATCTACACCGGTATCTGTATAAACATGGAAATATCTGCACCGCTATCTCTATAAACATGGAAATATCTACAAATCCATCTGTATAAAAATGGAAATACCTACACAGTCATGTGTAGGAACACGGAAATATCTACACTGCCATCTGTATAAACATGGAAATATCTACACAGCCCTCTGTATAAATATGGAAATATCTGCATAGGCATCTGTATAAACATGGAAATAACTGCACTGCTGTCTGTATAAACATGGAAATACCTACACCGCTGTCTCTATAAACATGGATATATGTACACCGCTATGTGTATAAACATGGAAATATCTCCACTACTGTCTGTATAAACATGGAAATATCTACACCTCGATCTGTATAAACATGGAAATATCTACACCGCTATCTGTATAAACATGGAAATAACTACACCGCTATTTGTATAAACAAGGAAATATCTACACCGCCATCTGTTTAAACATGGAAATATATTCACAGACATCTGTTTATACATGGAAATATCTACACCACTATCTGTATAAACATGCTAATAACTACACCGCTATCTGTATAAATGTGGAAATATTTGCACCGCTATCCCTATAAACATGGTAATATCAACACCGCGATCTGTATAAACATGGAAATATCTACACCGTGATCTGTATAAACATGGAAATATCTACACCGCCATCTCTATAAACATGGAAATATCTACACCCCTATCTGTATAAACATGGAAATATCCACACCGCTATCTCTATAAACATGGAATAATCAACACCGCAATCTCTATGAAAATGGAAATATCTACACCGCCATCTCTATAAACATGGAAATTTCTACACCGCAATCAGTATAAACGTGGAAATATCTACACCGCTATCTCTATAAACATGGAAATATCTCCACTGCTCTCTCTATAAGCATCAAAATATCTACACCGCCATCTGTAAAAACATGGAAATACTTACAAAGTTATCGGTATAAACATGGAAATATCTACACGGCCATCTGTATAAACATGGAAACAAATACACAGCCATGTGTATATACACGGAAATGTCTACACCGCTATCAATATAAACATGGAAATAACTACACCGCTATCTGTATAAACATGGAAATATCTACACCGCCATCTACATATCCATGGAAATATCTGCGCCGGCTTCTGTATAAACATGGAAATATTTACACCGCAGTCTGTATAAACATGGAAATATCTAAACCGCTATCTGTATAAACATTGAAATATCTACACTGCTATCTCTATAAACATGGAAATATCTACACCGTGATCTGTATAAACATGGAAATATTTACACTGCTATCTTTATAAACATGGAAATATCTACACCGTTATCTGTATAAATATGGAAATATCTACACCGCTATCTCTATAAACATGGAAATATGTACACTGCCATCTGTATAAACATGGAAATATCTACACTGCTATCTCTATAAACATGGAAATATCTGCAATGCCATCAGTAAAAACATGGAAATACCTATACAGTCATCTGTATAAACATGGAAATATCTACACCACCATCTGTACAAACATGGAAATATCTACAATGCCATCTGTATACACATGGAAATACCTACACGGCAATCTGTGTATAGATGGAAACATCAACACCGCCATCTGTACAAACATGGAAATCTCTACACCGCTATCTGTATAAACATGGAAATATCTACACCGCTATCTCTATAAACATGGAAATATCTACAAAGTCATCTGTATAAACATGGCAATATTTACACCTCTATCTGTATAAGCATGGAAGTATCTACACAGCCATCTGTATAAACAGGGAAATATCTACACAGCCGTCTGTATATACATGGAAATATCTACACCGCTATCTGTATAAACATGGAAATACACCGCTATGTGTATAAACAGGGAAATATATACGCCACCATCTGTTTAAACATGGAAATATCTACACAGACATCTGTTTATACATGGAAACATCTACACCGCTATCTATATAAACATGGAAATAACTACGCCGCTATCTGTATAAACATGGAAATATCTACACCGCCATCTACATATCCATGGAAATATCTGTGCCGCCGTCTGTATAGACTTGGAAATATCTACACTGTCATCTGTGTATAGATGGAAATGTCAACACCGCCATCTGTACAAACATGGAAATATCTGCACAGCTATCTGTATAAACATGGAAATATCTACACTGCGGTCTGTATAAACAGGGAAATATCTAAACTGCTATCTGTATAAACATGGAAATATCTACACCGCTATCTCTATAAACATGGAAATAACTACACCGTGATCTGTATAAACATGGAAATATTTACAACGCTATCTGTATAAACATGGAAATATCTACACCGTTATCTGTATAAATATGGAAACATCTACACCGCTATCTCTATAAACATGGAAATATCTCCACTGCTATCTCTATAAACATCGAAATATCTACACCGCCATCTGTATAAACATGGAAATACTTACAAAGTTATCGATATAAACATGGAAATATCTACACGGCCATCTGTATAAACATGGAAATAAATACACAGCCATGTGTATATACATGGAAATGTCTACACCGCTATCAATATAAACATGGAAATATCTACACCGCTATCTGTATAAACATGGAAATATCTACACCGCCATCTACATATCCATGGAAATAACTGCGCCGCCATCTTTATAAACATGGAAATATTTAAACCGCAGTCTGTATAAACATGGAAATATCTAAACCGCTATCTGTATAAACATTGAAATATCTACACCGCTATCTCTATAAACATGGAAATATCTACACCGTGATCTGTATAAACATGGAAATATTTACACTGCTATCTGTATAAACATGGAAATATCTACACCGTTATCTGTATAAATATGGAAATATCTACACCGCTATCTCTATAAACATGGAAATATGTACACCGCCATCTGTATAAACATGGAAATATCTACACTGCTATCTCTATAAACATGGAAATATCTGCAATGCCATCAGTAAAAACATGGAAATACCTATACAGTCATCTGTATAAACATGGAAATATCTACACCACCATCTGTATAAATATGGAAATATCTACAATGCCATCTGTATACACATGGAAATACCTACACGGCAATCTGTGTATAGATGGAAACATCAACACCGCCATCTGTACAAACATGGAAATCTCTACACCGCTATCTGTATAAACAGGGAAATATCTACACTGCGGTCTGTATAAACATGGAAATTTCTACACCGGTATCTGTATAAACTTGGAAATATCTACACCACGATCTGTATAAACATGGAAATATTTACACCGCTATCTGTATAAACATGGAAATATCTACAAATTCATCTGTATAAACATGGCAATATTTACACCACTATCTATATAAGCATGGAAATATCTACACAGCCGTCTGTATATACATGGAAATAACTACACCGGTATCTGTATAAACATGGAAATAAATACACCGCTATTTGTATAAACAAGGAAATATATACACCACCATCTGTTTAAACATGGAAATATCTACACAGACATCTGCTTATACATGGAAATATCTACATCGCTATCTATATAAACATGGAAATAACTACACCGCTATCTGTATAAACATGGAAATATCTACACCGCCATCTACATATCCATGGAAATATCTGCGCCGTCGTCTGTATAAACTTGGAAATATCTACACGGTCATCTCTGTATAGATGGAAATATCAACACCGCCATCTGTACAAACATGGAAATATCTGCACAGCTATCTGTATAAACATGGAAATATCTACACTGCGGTCTGTATAAACAGGGAAATATCTAAACTGCTATCTGTATAAACATGGAAATATCTACACCGCTATCTCTATAAACATGGAAATAACTACACCGTGATCTGTATAAACATGGAAATATTTACACCGCAATCTGTATAAACATGGAAATATCTACACCGTTATCTGTATAAATATGGAAATATCTACACCGCTATCTCTATAAACATGGAAATATCTACACCGCTCTCTATAAACATGGAAATATCTACACCGCCATCTGTATAAACATGGAAATATCTACACTGCTATCTCTATAAACATGGAAATATCTACAATGCCATCTGTAAAAACATGGAAATACATATACAGTCATCTGTATAAACATGGAAATATCTACACCACCATCTGTATAAACATGGAAATATCTACAATGCCAAATGTATAAACATGGAAATACCTACACGGCAATCTGTGTATAGATGGAAACATCAACACTGCCATCTGTACAAACATGGAAATATCTACACTGCGGTCTGTATAAACATGGAAATATCTACACCGGTATCTGTATAAACATGGAAATATCTGCACCGCTATCTCTATAAACATGGAAATATCTACAAAGCCATCTGTATAAAAATGGAAATACCTACACAGTCATGTGTAGGAACACGGAAATATCTACACTGCCATCTGTATAAACATGGAAATATCTACACAGCCCTCTGTATAAATATGGAAATATCTGCATAGGCATCTGTATAAACATGGAAATAACTGCACTGCTATCTGTATAAACATGGAAATACCTACACCGCTGTCTCTATAAACATGGATATATGTACACCGCTATGTGTATAAACATGTTAATATCTCCACTGCTGTCTGTATAAACATGGAAATATCTACACCTCAATCTGTATAAACATGGAAATATCTACACCGCTATCTGTATAAACATGGAAATAACTACACCGCTATTTGTATAAACAAGGAAATATCTACACCGCCATCTGTTTAAACATGGAAATATATTCACAGATATCTGTTTATACATGGAAATATCTACACCACTATCTGTATAAACATGCTAATAACTACACCGCTATCTGTATAAATGTGGAAATATTTGCACCGCTATCCCTATAAACATGGTAATATCAACACCGCGATCTGTATAAACATGGAAATATCTACACCGTGATCTGTATAAACATGGAAATATCTACACCGCCATCTCTATAAACATGGAAATATCTACACCCCTATTTGTATAAACATGGAAATATCCACACCGCTATCTCTATAAACATGGAATAATGAACACCGCAATCTCTATGAAAATGGAAATATCTACACCGCCATCTCTATAAACATGGAAATATCTACACCGCAATCAGTATAAACGTGGAAATATCTACACCGCTATCTCTATAAACATGGAAATATCTCCACTGCTCTCTCTATAAACATCAAAATATCTACACCGCCATCTGTAAAAACATGGAAATACTTACAAAGTTATCGGTATAAACATGGAAATATCTACACGGCCATCTGTATAAACATGGAAACAAATACACAGCCATGTGTATATACACGGAAATGTCTACACCGCTATCAATATAAACATGTAAATAACTACACCGCTATCTGTATAAACATGGAAATATCTACACCGCCATCTACATATCCATGGAAATATCTGCGCCGGCATCTGTATAAACATGGAAATATTTACACCGCAGTCTGTATAAACATGGAAATATCTAAACCGCTATCTGTATAAACATTGAAATATCCACACCGCTATCTCTATAAACATGGAAATATCTACACCGTGATCTGTATAAACATGGAAATATTTACACTGCTATCTTTATAAACATGGAAATATCTACACCGTTATCTGTATAAATATGGAAATATCTACACCGCTATCTCTATAAACATGGAAATATGCACACTGCCATCTGTAGAAACATGGAAATATCTAGACTGCTATCTCTATAAACATGGAAATATCTGCAATGCCATCAGTAAAAACATGGAAATACCTATACAGTCATCTGTATAAACATGGAAATATCTACACCACCATCTGTACAAACATGGAAATATCTACAATGCCATCAGAAGAAAGATGGAAATATCTAAACCACTCTCACTATAAATATGGAAATATCTACCCCGCCATCTGTATATACATGGAAATACCTACACGGCAATCTGTGTATAGATGGAAACATCAACACCGCCATCTGTACAAACATGGAAATATCTACACCGCTATCTCTATAAACATGGAAATACCTACACTGCGGTGTGTGTAAACATGGAAATATCTACACCGGTATCTGTATAAACATGGAAATATCTACACCACGATCTGTATAAACATGGAAATATTTACACCGCTATCTGTATAAACATGGAAATATCTGCACCGCTATCTCTATATACATGGAAATATCTATAAAGCCATCTGTATAAACATGGAAATACCTACACAGTCATGTGTAGGAACATGGAAATATCTACACTGCCATCTGTATAAACATGGAAATATCTACACAGCCCTCTGTATAAATATGGAAATATCTGCATAGGCATCTGCATAAACATGGAAATATCTGCACCGCTACCTATATAAACATGGAAATACCTACACCGCAGTCTCTATAAACATGGAAATATGTACACCGCTATGCGTATAAACATGGATATATCTCCACTGCTGTCTGTATAAACATGGAAATATCTACACCGCTATCTGTATAAACATGGAAATATCAACACAGCTATCTCTATAAACATGGAAATACCTAAACCGCCATCTCTATAAACATGGAAATACCAACACCGCTATCTGCATAAACATGGAAATATATACACCGCCATCTCTATAAACATGGAGATATCTTCCCTGCCATTTACATAAACAAGGAAATATCTACACCGCCATCTATATAATCATGGAAATCTCTACAGCGCCATCTGTATAAACATGCAAATGTCTACACTGCCATCTGTAGAGAGAAATATCTACACCGTGATCTGTATAAACATGGAAATATCAACAACGCTATCCAAATAAATATGGAAATATCTACACCACTATCTGCTTCAACATGGAAATATCTACACCACTATCACTATAAACTTGGAAATAACTACACCGCCATCTCTATAAACATGGAAATACATACACCGCCATCTCTATAAACATGGAAACATCTATACCACCATGTCTATAAACTTGGAAATATCTACACCGCCATCGTCACAACCATGGAAATATCTTCCCCGCCGACTGCATAAACATGGAAAAATCCTCACCGACATCTGTATAAACATGGAAATATCTGCAACGCTATCTGTGTAAACATGGAAATATCTGCACTGCTATATGTGGAAACATGGAAATATCTACATCACTATCTGTATAAACATGGAAATATCTACACCGTTATCTCTATAAACATGGAATTATCTACACCGCTATCTCTATAAACATGGAAATATCTACACCGCTATCTGTAGAAACATGGAAATATCTACACCGCTATCTCTATAAAGATGGAAATATCTACACTGCCGTCTGTATAAACATGCAAATATCTACACAGTCATCTGTATAAACATGGAAATATCTATACCACCATCTCTATAAACATGGAAATATCAAGACTGCCATCTCTATACACATGGAAATATCTACACAGACATCTGTATAAACATGGAAATATCTACACCATGATCTGTATAAACATGGAAATATCTACACCGCAATCTGTATAAACATGGAGATATCTACACCGTGATCTGTATAAACATGGAAATATCTACACCGCTATGTCTATAAACATGGAAATACCTACACCGCTATCTGTATAAACATGGAAATATATACACCGCTATCTGTTTAAACATGGAAATTTCTACACTGCCATCTGTATAAAGATGGAAATATCTATACCGCAAGCTGCATAAACATAGAAATATCTACACCGCTATCTGTATAAACATGGAAATACCAACACAGCTATCTGTATAAACATGGAAATACCTACACCACTATCGGTATAAACATGGATATATCTACAAAACTATCTCTATAAACATGGAAATACCTACACCGCCATCTCTGTAGACATGGAAATATCTACACCGCTATCTGCATAAACATGGTAATATCTACACCGCTATCTGTATAAACATGGAAATATCTATACCGCTATCTGTATAAATATGGAAATATCTACACCACTATCTGTATAAACATGGAAATGTCTACACCGCTATCTGTATAAAGATGGAAATATCTACACCTCTATCTCTATAAACATGGAAATATCTACACCGCTATCTCTATAAACATGGAAATATCTACACAGTCATCTGTATAAACATGGAAATATCTACACCACCATCTGTATAAACATGGAAATAACTATACTGCCATCTGTATAAACATGGAAATAACTAAACCGCTATCTGTATAAATATGGAAACATCTACACTACTATCCCTATAAACATGGAATTATCAACAACGCTATCCAAATAAATATGGAAATATCTACACCGCTATCTGCTTCAACATGGAAATATCTACACCACTATCACTATAAAATTGGAAATAACTGCACCGCCATCTCTATAAACATGGAAATACATACACCGCCATCTCTATAAACATGGAAACATCTATACCACCATGTCTATAAACTTGGAAATATCTACACCGCCATCGGCACAACCATGGAAATATCTACCCCGCCGACTGCATAAACATGGAAAAATCCTCACCGACATCTGTATAAACATGGAAATATCTGCAACGCTATCTGTGTAAACATGGAAATATCTGCACTGCTATATGTGGAAACATGGAAATATCTACATCACTATCTGTATAAACATGGAAATATCTACACCGTTATCTCTATAAACATGGAATTATCTACACCGCTATCTCTATAAACATGGAAATACCTACACCGCTACCTGTATAAACATGGAAGTATCCACACCGCTATCTGTATAATGATGGAAATATCAACAATGCCATCTGTATAAACATGAAAATATCTACACAGTCATCTGTGTAAACATGGAAATATCTATACCACCATCTCTATAAACATGGAAATATCAAGACTGCCATCTCTATACACATGGAAATATCTACACAGACATCTGTATAAACATGGAAATATCTACACCGCTATCTCTATAAACATGGAAATATCTACATGGCTATCTGTGTAAACATGGAAATATCTACATCACTATCTGCATAAACATGGAAATATCTCCACCGCTATCTCTATAAATATGGATATATCTACACCGCTATCTGTATAAACATGGAAATATCTACACTGCTATCTGTATAATCATGGAAATACCTACACCGCTATCTGTATAAACATGGGTATATCTACAACGCTATCGGTGTAAACATGGAAATATCTAAAATGCTATCTGTGTAAACATGGAAATATCTACGCAGCTATCTGTGTAAACTGGGAAATATCTACACCACTATCTGTGTAAAGATGGAAATACCTACACCGCAATCTGTGAAAAGATGAAAATATCTACACCGCTGTTTCTGTAAACACGCAAATATCAACACCACCATCTGCATAAACATGGAAATATCTACACTGCCATCTGTATAAACATGGAAATATCTACACAGCCATCTCTATAACATGGAAATATCTACACAGCCATCTGTATTAACATGGAAATATCTACACTGCCATCTGTATAAACATGGAAATATCTACACAGCCTTCTGTATAAATATGGAAATATCTGCATAGGCATCTGTATAAACATGGAAATATCTGCACCGCTATCTATATAAACATGGAAATAACTACACCCCTGTCTCTATAAACATGGAAATATGTACACCGCTATGTGTATAAACATGGATATATCTCCAATGCTGTCTGTATAAACATGGAAATATCTACACCGCTATCTGTATAAACATGGAAATATCTACACAGCTATCTCTATAAACATGGAAATACCTACAAAGTCATCTGTATAAACATGGAAATATCTACACAGCCATATGTATAAACATGGAAATATCTACACAGCCATCTGTATATACATGGAAATATCTACACCGCTATCTGTGTAAACATGGAAATATCTACACCGCTATTTGCATAAACAAGGAAATATCTACACCGCCATCTGTTTAAACATGGAAACATATACACAGACATCTGTTTATACACGGAAATATCTACACCGCTATCTGTATAAACATGGTAATAACTACACCGCTATCTGTATAAATGTGGAAATATTTGCACCGCTATCCCTATAAACATGGTAATATCAACACCACGATCTGTATAAACATGGAAATATCTACACCGTGATCTGTATAAACATGGAAATATCTACACCGTGATCTGTATAAACATAGAGATATCTACACCGTTATCTGTATAAACATGGAAATATCTACACCGCCATCTCTATAAACATGGAAATATCTACACCATGATCAGTATAAACATGGAAATATCTACACCGCTATCTGTATAAACATGGAAATACCAACACCGCTATCTGCAGAAACATGGAAATATATACACCGCCATCTCTATAAACATGGAGATATCTTCGCCGCCATTCACATAAACAAGGAAATATCTACACCGCCATCTATATAATCATGGAAATCTCTACACCGCCATCTGTACAAACATGCAAATGTCTACACTGCCATCTGTAGAGAGAAATATCTACACCGCGATCTGTATAAATATGGAAATATGTACACCGCTATCTGTATAAACATGGAAATACCTACACCGCTTTCTGTATAAACATGGAAATATCTACACCACTATCTCTATAAACATGGAAATATCTGCACCACTATGTGTGTAAACATGGATATATCTCCACTGCTATCTGTATAAACATGGAAATATCTAAAGCGCTATCTGTATAAACATGGAAATATATACACCGCTATCTGTTTAAACATGGAAATTTCTACACTGCCATCTGCATAAAGATGGAAATATCTATACCGCAAGCTGCATAAAGATAGAAATATCTACACCGCTATCTGTATAAACATGGAAATACCAACACAGCTATCTTTATAAACATGGAAATACCTACACCACTATCGGTATAAACATGGATATATCTACAAAACTATCTCTATAAACATGGAAATACCTACACCGCCATCTCTGTAGACATGGAAATATCTACACCGCTATCTGCATAAACATGGTAATGTCTACACCGCTATCTGTATAAACATGGAAATATCTATACCGCTATCTGTATAAATATGGAAATATCTACACCGCTATCTGTATAAACATGGAAATGTCTACACCGCTATCAGTATAAAGATGGAAATATCTACACCTCTATCTCTATGAACATGGAAATATCTACACCGCTATCTCTATAAACATGGAAATATCTACACAGTCATCTGTATAAACATGGAAATATCTACACCACCATCTGTATAAACATGGAAATAACTATACTGCCATCTGTATAAACATGGAAATAACTAATCCGCTATCTGTATAAATATGGGAACATCTACACTACTATCCCTATAAACATGGAATTAACAACAACGCTATCCAAATAAATATGGAAATATCTACACCGCTATCTGCTTCAACATGGAAATATCTACACCACTATCACTATAAAATTGGAAATAACTACACCGCCATCTCTATAAACATGGAAATACATACACCGCCATCTCTATAAACATGGAAACATCTATACCACCATGTCTATAAACTTGGAAATATCTACACCGCCATCGGCACAACCATGGAAATATCTACCCCGCCGACTGCATAAACATGGAAAAATCCTCACCGACATCTGTATAAACATGGAAATATCTGCAACGCTATCTGTGTAAACATGGAAATATCTGCACTGCTATATGTGGAAACATGGAAATATCTACATCACTATCTGTATAAACATGGAAATATCTACACCGTTATCTCTATAAACATGGAATTATCTACACAGCTATCTCTATAAACATGGAAATACCTACACCGCTATCTGTATAAACATGGAAGTATCTACACCGCTATCTCTATAAAGATGGAAATATCTACAATGCCATCTGTATAAACATGCAAATATCTACACAGTCATCTGTGTAAACATGGAAATATCTATACCACCATCTCTATAAACATGGAAATATCAAGACTGCCATCTCTATACACATGGAAATATCTACACAGCCATCTGTATAAACATGGAAATATCTACACCGCTATCTCTATAAACATGGAAATATCTACATGGCTATCTGTGTAAACATGGAAATATCTACATCACTATCTGCATAAACATGGAAATATCTACACAGCCATCTGTATAAACATGGAAATATCTACACCGCTATCTCTATAAACACGGAAATATCTACACCGCTGTCTGTATAATCATGGAAATACCTACACCGCTATCTGTATAAACATGGGTATATCTACAACGCTATCGGTGTAAACATGGAAATACCTAAAATGCTATCTGTGTAAACATGGAAATATCTACGCAGCTATCTGTGTAAACTGGGAAATATCTACACCACTATCTGTGTAAAGATGGAAATACCTACAGCGCAATCTGTGAAAAGATGAAAATATCTACACCGCTGTGTCTGTAAACACGGAAATATCAACACCACCATCTGCATAAACATGGAAATATCTACACTGCCATCTGTATAAACATGGAAATATTTACACAGCCATCTCTATAACATGGAAATATCTACACAGCCATCTGTATTAACATGGAAATATCTACACTGCCATCTGTATAAACATGGAAATATCTACACAACCTTCTGTATAAATATGAAAATATCTGCACAGGCATCTGTATAAACATGGAAATATCTGCACCGCTATCTATATAAACATGGAAATAACTACACCGCTGTCTCTATAAACATGGAAATATGTACACCGCTATGTGTATAAACATGGATATATCTCCACTGCTGTCTGTATAAACATGGAAATATCTACACCGCTATCTGTATAAACATGGAAATATCTACACAGCTATCTCTATAAACATGGAAATACCTAAACCGCCATCTGTATAAACATGGAAATACCTACAAAGTCATCTGTATAAACATGGAAATATCTACACAGCCATCTGTATAAACATGGAAATATCTACACAGCCATCTGTATATACATGGAAATACCTACACCGCTATCTGTGTAAACATGGAAATAACTACACCGCTATTTGCATAAACAAGGAAATATCTACACCGCCATCTGTTTAAACATGGAAACATATACACAGACATCTGTTTATACACGGAAATATCTACACCGCTATCTGTATAAACATGCTAATAACTACACGGCTATCTGTATAAATGTGGAAATATTTGCACCGCTATCCCTATAAACATGGTAATATCAACACCACGATCTGTATAAACATGGAAATATCTACACCATGATCTGTATAAACATGGAAATATCTACACCGTGATCTGTATAAACATAGAGATATCTACACCGTGATCTGTATAAACATGGAAATATCTACACCGCCATCTCTATAAACCTGGAAATATCTACACCGTGATCAGTATAAACATGGAAATATCTACACCGCTATCTGTATAAACATGGAAATACCAACACCGCTATCTGCAGAAACATGGAAATATATACACCGCCATCTCTATAAACATGGAGATATCTTCGCCGCCATTCACATAAACAAGGAATTATCTACACCGCCATCTATATAATCATGGAAATCTCTACACCGCCATCTGTACAAACATGCAAATGTCTACTATGCCATCTGTAGAGAGAAATATCTACACCGCGATCTGTATAAACATGGAAATATGTACATCGCTATCTGAATAAACATGGAAATATCTACAACGCTATTTGTGGAAACGTGGAAATATGTACACCATGATCTGTATAAACATGGAAATATCTACACCGCTTTCTGTATAAATATGGAAATATGTACACCGCTATCTGTATAAACATGGAAATACCTACACCGCTTTCTGTATAAACATGGAAATATCTACACCACTATCTCTATAAACATGGAAATATCTGCACCGCTATGTGTGTAAACATGGATATATCTCCATTGCTATCTGTATAAACATGGAAACATCTACACCGCTATCTGTAAAAACATGGAAATACATACACCGCTATCTGTTTAAACATGGAAATTTCTACACTGCCATCTGTATAAAGATGGAAATATCTATAACGCAAGCTGCATAAAGATAGAAATATCTACACCGCTATCTGTATAAACATGGAAAAACCAACACTGCTATCTGTATAAACATGGAAATACCTACACCACTATCGGTATAAACATGGATATATCTACAACACTATCTCTATAAACATGGAAATACCTACACCGCCATCTCTGTAGACATGGAAATATCTACACCGCTATCTGCATAAACATGGTAATGTCTACACCGCTATCTGTAAAAACATGGAAATATCTATACCGCTATCTGTATAAATATGGAAATAACTACACCGCTATCTGTATAAACATGGAAATGTCTACGCCGCTATCTGTATAAAGATGGAAATATCTACACCTCTATCTCTATAAACATGGAAATATCTACACCGCTATCTCTATAAACATGGAAATATCTACACAGTCATCTGTATAAACATGGAAATATCTACACCACCATCTGTATAAACATGGAAATATCTATACTGCCATCTGTATAAACATGGAAATAACTAAACCACTATCTGTATAAATATGGAGACATCTACACCACTATCCCTATAAACATGGAATTATCAACAACGCTGTCCAAATAAACATGGAAATATCTACACCGCTATCTGCTTCAACATGGAAATATCTACACCACTATCACTATAAACTTGGAAATAACTACACCGCCATCTCTATAAACATGGAAATACCTACACCGCAATCTGTGAAAAGATGGAAATATCTACACCGCTGTCTCTGTAAACACGGAATTATGAACACCACCATCTGCATGAACATGGAAATATCTACTCTGCCATCTGTATAAACATGGAAATATCTACACAGCCATCTCTATAAACATGGAAATATCTACACAGCCATCTGTATTAACATGGAAATATCTACACCGGTATCTGTATAAACATGGAAATACCTACACCGCTATCTGTATAAACATGAAAATATCAACACCGCTATCTGTATAAACATGGAAATATCTACACCGCTATCCGTATAAACAGGGAAATATGTACACCGCTATCACTATAAACATGGAAATACCTACACCGCTATCACTATAAACATGGAAATATCTACACTGCTATATGTATAAATATGGACATATCTACACCGCTATCTCAATAAACATGGAAATATCTACACCGCCATCTGTATAAACATGGAAGTATCTACACTGCTATCTCTATAAACATGGAAATATGTACAATGCCATCTGTAAAAACATGGAAATACCTATACAGTCATCTGTATAAACATGGAAATATCTACACAACCATCTGTAAAAACATGGAAATATCTACAATGCCATCTGTATACACATGGAAATACCTACACGGCAATCTGTGTATAGATGGAAACATCAACACCGCCAACTGTACAAACATGGAAATATCTACACCACTATCTCTATAAACATGGAAATATCTACACTGCGGTGTGTATAAACATGGAAATATCTACACCGGTATCTGTATAAACATGGAAATATCTACACCACGATCTGTATAAACATGGAAATATTTACACCGCTATCTGTATAAACATGGAAATATCTGCACCGCTATCTCTATATACATGGAAATATCTACAAAGCCATCTGTATAAACATGGAAATAACTACACAGTCATGTGTAGGAACATGGAAATATCTGCACTGCCATCTGTATAAGCATGGAAATATTTACACAGCCCTCTGTATAAATATGGAAATATCTGCATAGGCATCTGAATAAACATGGAAATATCTACACCGCTGTCTATATAAACATGGAAATACCTACACCGCAGTCTCTATAAACATGGAAATATGTACACCGCTATGTGTATAAACATAGATATATGTCCACTGCTGTCTGTGTAAACATGGAAATATCTACACCGCTATCTGTGTAAACATGGAAATATCAACACAGCTATCTCTATAAACATGGAAATACCTAAACCGCCATCTGTATAAACATGGAAATACCTACAAAGTCATCTGTATAAACATGGAAATATCTACACAGCCATCTGTATAAACATGGAAATATCTACACAGCCATCTGTATATACATGGAAATATCTACAACGCTATCTGTATAAACATGGAAATAACACCGCTATTTGCATAAACAAGTAAATATCTACACCGCCGTCTAAACATGGAAATATATACACAGACATCTGTTTATACATGGAAATATCTACACCGCTATCTGTATAAACATGCTAATAACTACACCGCTATCTGTATAAAAGTGGAAATATTTGCACCGCTATCCCTATAAACATGGTAATATCAACACCACGATCTGTATAAACATGGAAATATCTACACCATGATCTGTATAAACATGGAAATATCTACACCGCTAACTCTATAAACATGGAAATATCTACATAGCTATCTGTATAAACATGGAAATATCTACATCACTATCTGCATAAACATGGAAATATCTCCACCGCTATCTCTATAAATATGGATATATCTACACCGCTATCTGTATAAACATGGAAATATCTACACCGCTATCTGTATAATCATGGAAATAACTACACCGCTATCTGTATAAACATGGGTATATCTACAACGCTATCTGTGTAAACATGGAAATATCTACAATGCTATCTGTGTAAACATGGAAATATCTACACAGCTATCTGTGTAAACTGGGAAATATCTACACCACTATCTGTGTATAGATGGAAATACCTACACCGCAATCTGTGAAAAGATGAAAATATCTACACCGCTGTGTCTGTAAACACGGAAATATCAACACCACCAACTGCATAAACATGGAAATATCTACACAGCCATCTGTATAAACATCGAAATATCTACACAGACATCTCTATAACATGGAAATATCCACAGCCATCAGTATTAACATGGAAATATCTACACTGCCATCTGTATAAACATGGAAATATCTACACAACCTTCTGTATAAATATGAAAATATCTGCATAGGCATCTGTATAAACATGGAAATATCTGCACCGCTATCTATATAAACATGGAAATAACTACACCGCTGTCTCTATAAACATGGAAATATGTACACCGCTATGTGTATAAACATGGATATATCTCCACTGCTGTCTGTATAAACATGGAAATATCTACACCGCTATCTGTATAAACATGGAAATATCTACACAGCTATCTCTATAAACATGGAAATACCTAAACCGCCATCTGTATAAACATGGAAATACCTACAAAGTCATCTGTATAAACATGGAAATATCTACACAGCCATCTGTATAAACATGGAAATATCTACACAGCCATCTGTATATACATGGAAATACCTACACCGCTATCTGTGTAAACATGGAAATAACTACACCGCTATTTGCATAAACAAGGAAATATCTACACCGCCATCTGTTTAAACATGGAAACATATACACAGACATCTGTTTATACACGGAAATATCTACACCGCTATCTGTATAAACATGCTAATAACTACACGGCTATCTGTATAAATGTGGAAATATTTGCACCGCTATCCCTATAAACATGGTAATATCAACACCACGATCTGTATAAACATGGAAATATCTACACCATGATCTGTATAAACATGGAAATATCTACACCGTGATCTGTATAAACATAGAGATATCTACACCGTGATCTGTATAAACATGGAAATATCTACACCGCCATCTCTATAAACCTGGAAATATCTACACCGTGATCAGTATAAACATGGAAATATCTACACCGCTATCTGTATAAACATGGAAATACCAACACCGCTATCTGCAGAAACATGGAAATATATACACCGCCATCTCTATAAACATGGAGATATCTTCGCCGCCATTCACATAAACAAGGAATTATCTACACCGCCATCTATATAATCATGGAAATCTCTACACCGCCATCTGTACAAACATGCAAATGTCTACTATGCCATCTGTAGAGAGAAATATCTACACCGCGATCTGTATAAACATGGAAATATGTACATCGCTATCTGAATAAACATGGAAATATCTACAACGCTATTTGTGGAAACGTGGAAATATGTACACCATGATCTGTATAAACATGGAAATATCTACACCGCTTTCTGTATAAATATGGAAATATGTACACCGCTATCTGTATAAACATGGAAATACCTACACCGCTTTCTGTATAAACATGGAAATATCTACACCACTATCTCTATAAACATGGAAATATCTGCACCGCTATGTGTGTAAACATGGATATATCTCCATTGCTATCTGTATAAACATGGAAACATCTACACCGCTATCTGTAAAAACATGGAAATACATACACCGCTATCTGTTTAAACATGGAAATTTCTACACTGCCATCTGTATAAAGATGGAAATATCTATAACGCAAGCTGCATAAAGATAGAAATATCTACACCGCTATCTGTATAAACATGGAAAAACCAACACTGCTATCTGTATAAACATGGAAATACCTACACCACTATCGGTATAAACATGGATATATCTACAACACTATCTCTATAAACATGGAAATACCTACACCGCCATCTCTGTAGACATGGAAATATCTACACCGCTATCTGCATAAACATGGTAATGTCTACACCGCTATCTGTAAAAACATGGAAATATCTATACCGCTATCTGTATAAATATGGAAATATCTACACCGCTATCTGTATAAACATGGAAATGTCTACGCCGCTATCTGTATAAAGATGGAAATATCTACACCTCTATCTCTATAAACATGGAAATATCTACACCGCTATCTCTATAAACATGGAAATATCTACACAGTCATCTGTATAAACATGGAAATATCTACACCACCATCTGTATAAACATGGAAATATCTATACTGCCATCTGTATAAACATGGAAATAACTAAACCACTATCTGTATAAATATGGAGACATCTACACCACTATCCCTATAAACATGGAATTATCAACAACGCTGTCCAAATAAACATGGAAATATCTACACCGCTATCTGCTTCAACATGGAAATATCTACACCACTATCACTATAAACTTGGAAATAACTACACCGCCATCTCTATAAACATGGAAATACCTACACCGCAATCTGTGAAAAGATGGAAATATCTACACCGCTGTCTCTGTAAACACGGAATTATGAACACCACCATCTGCATGAACATGGAAATATCTACTCTGCCATCTGTATAAACATGGAAATATCTACACAGCCATCTCTATAAACATGGAAATATCTACACAGCCATCTGTATTAACATGGAAATATCTACACCGGTATCTGTATAAACATGGAAATACCTACACCGCTATCTGTATAAACATGAAAATATCAACACCGCTATCTGTATAAACATGGAAATATCTACACCGCTATCCGTATAAACAGGGAAATATGTACACCGCTATCACTATAAACATGGAAATACCTACACCGCTATCACTATAAACATGGAAATATCTACACTGCTATATGTATAAATATGGACATATCTACACCGCTATCTCAATAAACATGGAAATATCTACACCGCCATCTGTATAAACATGGAAGTATCTACACTGCTATCTCTATAAACATGGAAATATGTACAATGCCATCTGTAAAAACATGGAAATACCTATACAGTCATCTGTATAAACATGGAAATATCTACACAACCATCTGTAAAAACATGGAAATATCTACAATGCCATCTGTATACACATGGAAATACCTACACGGCAATCTGTGTATAGATGGAAACATCAACACCGCCAACTGTACAAACATGGAAATATCTACACCACTATCTCTATAAACATGGAAATATCTACACTGCGGTGTGTATAAACATGGAAATATCTACACCGGTATCTGTATAAACATGGAAATATCTACACCACGATCTGTATAAACATGGAAATATTTACACCGCTATCTGTATAAACATGGAAATATCTGCACCGCTATCTCTATATACATGGAAATATCTACAAAGCCATCTGTATAAACATGGAAATAACTACACAGTCATGTGTAGGAACATGGAAATATCTGCACTGCCATCTGTATAAGCATGGAAATATTTACACAGCCCTCTGTATAAATATGGAAATATCTGCATAGGCATCTGAATAAACATGGAAATATCTACACCGCTGTCTATATAAACATGGAAATACCTACACCGCAGTCTCTATAAACATGGAAATATGTACACCGCTATGTGTATAAACATAGATATATGTCCACTGCTGTCTGTGTAAACATGGAAATATCTACACCGCTATCTGTGTAAACATGGAAATATCAACACAGCTATCTCTATAAACATGGAAATACCTAAACCGCCATCTGTATAAACATGGAAATACCTACAAAGTCATCTGTATAAACATGGAAATATCTACACAGCCATCTGTATAAACATGGAAATATCTACACAGCCATCTGTATATACATGGAAATATCTACAACGCTATCTGTATAAACATGGAAATAACACCGCTATTTGCATAAACAAGTAAATATCTACACCGCCGTCTAAACATGGAAATATATACACAGACATCTGTTTATACATGGAAATATCTACACCGCTATCTGTATAAACATGCTAATAACTACACCGCTATCTGTATAAAAGTGGAAATATTTGCACCGCTATCCCTATAAACATGGTAATATCAACACCACGATCTGTATAAACATGGAAATATCTACACCATGATCTGTATAAACATGGAAATATCTACACCGCTAACTCTATAAACATGGAAATATCTACATAGCTATCTGTATAAACATGGAAATATCTACATCACTATCTGCATAAACATGGAAATATCTCCACCGCTATCTCTATAAATATGGATATATCTACACCGCTATCTGTATAAACATGGAAATATCTACACCGCTATCTGTATAATCATGGAAATAACTACACCGCTATCTGTATAAACATGGGTATATCTACAACGCTATCTGTGTAAACATGGAAATATCTACAATGCTATCTGTGTAAACATGGAAATATCTACACAGCTATCTGTGTAAACTGGGAAATATCTACACCACTATCTGTGTATAGATGGAAATACCTACACCGCAATCTGTGAAAAGATGAAAATATCTACACCGCTGTGTCTGTAAACACGGAAATATCAACACCACCAACTGCATAAACATGGAAATATCTACACAGCCATCTGTATAAACATCGAAATATCTACACAGCCATCTCTATAACATGGAAATATCCACAGCCATCAGTATTAACATGGAAATATCTACACTGCCATCTGTATAAACATGGAAATATCTACACAACCTTCTGTATAAATATGAAAATATCTGCATAGGCATCTGTATAAACATGGAAATATCTGCACCGCTATCTATATAAACATGGAAATAACTACACCGCTGTCTCTATAAACATGGAAATATGTACACCGCTATGTGTATAAACATGGATATATCTCCACTGCTGTCTGTATAAACATGGAAATATCTACACCGCTATCTGTATAAACATGGAAATATCTACACAGCTATCTCTATAAACATGGAAATACCTAAACCGCCATCTGTATAAACATGGAAATACCTACAAAGTCATCTGTATAAACATGGAAATATCTACACAGCCATCTGTATAAACATGGAAATATCTACACAGCCATCTGTATATACATGGAAATACCTACACCGCTATCTGTGTAAACATGGAAATAATTACACCGCTATTTGCATAAACAAGGAAATATCTACACCGCCATCTGTTTAAACATGGAAACATATACACAGACATCTGTTTATACACGGAAATATCTACACCGCTATCTGTATAAACATGCTAATAACTACACGGCTATCTGTATAAATGTGGAAATATTTGCACCGCTATCCCTATAAACATGGTAATATCAACACCACGATCTGTATAAACATGGAAATATCTACACCATGATCTGTATAAACATGGAAATATCTACACCGTGATCTGTATAAACATAGAGATATCTACACCGTGATCTGTATAAACATGGAAATATCTACACCGCCATCTCTATAAACCTGGAAATATCTACACCGTGATCAGTATAAACATGGAAATATCTACACCGCTATCTGTATAAACATGGAAATACCAACACCGCTATCTGCAGAAACATGGAAATATATACACCGCCATCTCTATAAACATGGAGATATCTTCGCCGCCATTCACATAAACAAGGAATTATCTACACCGCCATCTATATAATCATGGAAATCTCTACACCGCCATCTGTACAAACATGCAAATGTCTACTATGCCATCTGTAGAGAGAAATATCTACACCGCGATCTGTATAAACATGGAAATATGTACATCGCTATCTGAATAAACATGGAAATATCTACAACGCTATTTGTGGAAACGTGGAAATATGTACACCATGATCTGTATAAACATGGAAATATCTACACCGCTTTCTGTATAAATATGGAAATATGTACACCGCTATCTGTATAAACATGGAAATACCTACACCGCTTTCTGTATAAACATGGAAATATCTACACCACTATCTCTATAAACATGGAAATATCTGCACCGCTATGTGTGTAAACATGGATATATCTCCATTGCTATCTGTATAAACATGGAAACATCTACACCGCTATCTGTAAAAACATGGAAATACATACACCGCTATCTGTTTAAACATGGAAATTTCTACACTGCCATCTGTATAAAGATGGAAATATCTATAACGCAAGCTGCATAAAGATAGAAATATCTACACCGCTATCTGTATAAACATGGAAAAACCAACACTGCTATCTGTATAAACATGGAAATACCTACACCACTATCGGTATAAACATGGATATATCTACAACACTATCTCTATAAACATGGAAATACCTACACCGCCATCTCTGTAGACATGGAAATATCTACACCGCTATCTGCATAAACATGGTAATGTCTACACCGCTATCTGTAAAAACATGGAAATATCTATACCGCTATCTGTATAAATATGGAAATATCTACACCGCTATCTGTATAAACATGGAAATGTCTACGCCGCTATCTGTATAAAGATGGAAATATCTACACCTCTATCTCTATAAACATGGAAATATCTACACCGCTATCTCTATAAACATGGAAATATCTACACAGTCATCTGTATAAACATGGAAATATCTACACCACCATCTGTATAAACATGGAAATATCTATACTGCCATCTGTATAAACATGGAAATAACTAAACCACTATCTGTATAAATATGGAGACATCTACACCACTATCCCTATAAACATGGAATTATCAACAACGCTGTCCAAATAAACATGGAAATATCTACACCGCTATCTGCTTCAACATGGAAATATCTACACCACTATCACTATAAACTTGGAAATAACTACACCGCCATCTCTATAAACATGGAAATACCTACACCGCAATCTGTGAAAAGATGGAAATATCTACACCGCTGTCTCTGTAAACACGGAATTATGAACACCACCATCTGCATGAACATGGAAATATCTACTCTGCCATCTGTATAAACATGGAAATATCTACACAGCCATCTCTATAAACATGGAAATATCTACACAGCCATCTGTATTAACATGGAAATATCTACACCGGTATCTGTATAAACATGGAAATACCTACACCGCTATCTGTATAAACATGAAAATATCAACACCGCTATCTGTATAAACATGGAAATATCTACACCGCTATCCGTATAAACAGGGAAATATGTACACCGCTATCACTATAAACATGGAAATACCTACACCGCTATCACTATAAACATGGAAATATCTACACTGCTATATGTATAAATATGGACATATCTACACCGCTATCTCAATAAACATGGAAATATCTACACCGCCATCTGTATAAACATGGAAGTATCTACACTGCTATCTCTATAAACATGGAAATATGTACAATGCCATCTGTAAAAACATGGAAATACCTATACAGTCATCTGTATAAACATGGAAATATCTACACAACCATCTGTAAAAACATGGAAATATCTACAATGCCATCTGTATACACATGGAAATACCTACACGGCAATCTGTGTATAGATGGAAACATCAACACCGCCAACTGTACAAACATGGAAATATCTACACCACTATCTCTATAAACATGGAAATATCTACACTGCGGTGTGTATAAACATGGAAATATCTACACCGGTATCTGTATAAACATGGAAATATCTACACCACGATCTGTATAAACATGGAAATATTTACACCGCTATCTGTATAAACATGGAAATATCTGCACCGCTATCTCTATATACATGGAAATATCTACAAAGCCATCTGTATAAACATGGAAATAACTACACAGTCATGTGTAGGAACATGGAAATATCTGCACTGCCATCTGTATAAGCATGGAAATATTTACACAGCCCTCTGTATAAATATGGAAATATCTGCATAGGCATCTGAATAAACATGGAAATATCTACACCGCTGTCTATATAAACATGGAAATACCTACACCGCAGTCTCTATAAACATGGAAATATGTACACCGCTATGTGTATAAACATAGATATATGTCCACTGCTGTCTGTGTAAACATGGAAATATCTACACCGCTATCTGTGTAAACATGGAAATATCAACACAGCTATCTCTATAAACATGGAAATACCTAAACCGCCATCTGTATAAACATGGAAATACCTACAAAGTCATCTGTATAAACATGGAAATATCTACACAGCCATCTGTATAAACATGGAAATATCTACACAGCCATCTGTATATACATGGAAATATCTACAACGCTATCTGTATAAACATGGAAATAACACCGCTATTTGCATAAACAAGTAAATATCTACACCGCCGTCTAAACATGGAAATATATACACAGACATCTGTTTATACATGGAAATATCTACACCGCTATCTGTATAAACATGCTAATAACTACACCGCTATCTGTATAAAAGTGGAAATATTTGCACCGCTATCCCTATAAACATGGTAATATCAACACCACGATCTGTATAAACATGGAAATATCTACACCATGATCTGTATAAACATGGAAATATCTACACCGCTAACTCTATAAACATGGAAATATCTACATAGCTATCTGTATAAACATGGAAATATCTACATCACTATCTGCATAAACATGGAAATATCTCCACCGCTATCTCTATAAATATGGATATATCTACACCGCTATCTGTATAAACATGGAAATATCTACACCGCTATCTGTATAATCATGGAAATAACTACACCGCTATCTGTATAAACATGGGTATATCTACAACGCTATCTGTGTAAACATGGAAATATCTACAATGCTATCTGTGTAAACATGGAAATATCTACACAGCTATCTGTGTAAACTGGGAAATATCTACACCACTATCTGTGTATAGATGGAAATACCTACACCGCAATCTGTGAAAAGATGAAAATATCTACACCGCTGTGTCTGTAAACACGGAAATATCAACACCACCAACTGCATAAACATGGAAATATCTACACAGCCATCTGTATAAACATCGAAATATCTACACAGCCATCTCTATAACATGGAAATATCCACAGCCATCAGTATTAACATGGAAATATCTACACTGCCATCTGTATAAACATGGAAATATCTACACAACCTTCTGTATAAATATGAAAATATCTGCATAGGCATCTGTATAAACATGGAAATATCTGCACCGCTATCTATATAAACATGGAAATAACTACACCGCTGTCTCTATAAACATGGAAATATGTACACCGCTATGTGTATAAACATGGATATATCTCCACTGCTGTCTGTATAAACATGGAAATATCTACACCGCTATCTGTATAAACATGGAAATATCTACACAGCTATCTCTATAAACATGGAAATACCTAAACCGCCATCTGTATAAACATGGAAATACCTACAAAGTCATCTGTATAAACATGGAAATATCTACACAGCCATCTGTATAAACATGGAAATATCTACACAGCCATCTGTATATACATGGAAATACCTACACCGCTATCTGTGTAAACATGGAAATAATTACACCGCTATTTGCATAAACAAGGAAATATCTACACCGCCATCTGTTTAAACATGGAAACATATACACAGACATCTGTTTATACACGGAAATATCTACACCGCTATCTGTATAAACATGCTAATAACTACACGGCTATCTGTATAAATGTGGAAATATTTGCACCGCTATCCCTATAAACATGGTAATATCAACACCACGATCTGTATAAACATGGAAATATCTACACCATGATCTGTATAAACATGGAAATATCTACACCGTGATCTGTATAAACATAGAGATATCTACACCGTGATCTGTATAAACATGGAAATATCTACACCGCCATCTCTATAAACCTGGAAATATCTACACCGTGATCAGTATAAACATGGAAATATCTACACCGCTATCTGTATAAACATGGAAATACCAACACCGCTATCTGCAGAAACATGGAAATATATACACCGCCATCTCTATAAACATGGAGATATCTTCGCCGCCATTCACATAAACAAGGAATTATCTACACCGCCATCTATATAATCATGGAAATCTCTACACCGCCATCTGTACAAACATGCAAATGTCTACTATGCCATCTGTAGAGAGAAATATCTACACCGCGATCTGTATAAACATGGAAATATGTACATCGCTATCTGAATAAACATGGAAATATCTACAACGCTATTTGTGGAAACGTGGAAATATGTACACCATGATCTGTATAAACATGGAAATATCTACACCGCTTTCTGTATAAATATGGAAATATGTACACCGCTATCTGTATAAACATGGAAATACCTACACCGCTTTCTGTATAAACATGGAAATATCTACACCACTATCTCTATAAACATGGAAATATCTGCACCGCTATGTGTGTAAACATGGATATATCTCCATTGCTATCTGTATAAACATGGAAACATCTACACCGCTATCTGTAAAAACATGGAAATACATACACCGCTATCTGTTTAAACATGGAAATTTCTACACTGCCATCTGTATAAAGATGGAAATATCTATAACGCAAGCTGCATAAAGATAGAAATATCTACACCGCTATCTGTATAAACATGGAAAAACCAACACTGCTATCTGTATAAACATGGAAATACCTACACCACTATCGGTATAAACATGGATATATCTACAACACTATCTCTATAAACATGGAAATACCTACACCGCCATCTCTGTAGACATGGAAATATCTACACCGCTATCTGCATAAACATGGTAATGTCTACACCGCTATCTGTAAAAACATGGAAATATCTATACCGCTATCTGTATAAATATGGAAATATCTACACCGCTATCTGTATAAACATGGAAATGTCTACGCCGCTATCTGTATAAAGATGGAAATATCTACACCTCTATCTCTATAAACATGGAAATATCTACACCGCTATCTCTATAAACATGGAAATATCTACACAGTCATCTGTATAAACATGGAAATATCTACACCACCATCTGTATAAACATGGAAATATCTATACTGCCATCTGTATAAACATGGAAATAACTAAACCACTATCTGTATAAATATGGAGACATCTACACCACTATCCCTATAAACATGGAATTATCAACAACGCTGTCCAAATAAACATGGAAATATCTACACCGCTATCTGCTTCAACATGGAAATATCTACACCACTATCACTATAAACTTGGAAATAACTACACCGCCATCTCTATAAACATGGAAATACCTACACCGCAATCTGTGAAAAGATGGAAATATCTACACCGCTGTCTCTGTAAACACGGAATTATGAACACCACCATCTGCATGAACATGGAAATATCTACTCTGCCATCTGTATAAACATGGAAATATCTACACAGCCATCTCTATAAACATGGAAATATCTACACAGCCATCTGTATTAACATGGAAATATCTACACCGGTATCTGTATAAACATGGAAATACCTACACCGCTATCTGTATAAACATGAAAATATCAACACCGCTATCTGTATAAACATGGAAATATCTACACCGCTATCCGTATAAACAGGGAAATATGTACACCGCTATCACTATAAACATGGAAATACCTACACCGCTATCACTATAAACATGGAAATATCTACACTGCTATATGTATAAATATGGACATATCTACACCGCTATCTCAATAAACATGGAAATATCTACACCGCCATCTGTATAAACATGGAAGTATCTACACTGCTATCTCTATAAACATGGAAATATGTACAATGCCATCTGTAAAAACATGGAAATACCTATACAGTCATCTGTATAAACATGGAAATATCTACACAACCATCTGTAAAAACATGGAAATATCTACAATGCCATCTGTATACACATGGAAATACCTACACGGCAATCTGTGTATAGATGGAAACATCAACACCGCCAACTGTACAAACATGGAAATATCTACACCACTATCTCTATAAACATGGAAATATCTACACTGCGGTGTGTATAAACATGGAAATATCTACACCGGTATCTGTATAAACATGGAAATATCTACACCACGATCTGTATAAACATGGAAATATTTACACCGCTATCTGTATAAACATGGAAATATCTGCACCGCTATCTCTATATACATGGAAATATCTACAAAGCCATCTGTATAAACATGGAAATAACTACACAGTCATGTGTAGGAACATGGAAATATCTGCACTGCCATCTGTATAAGCATGGAAATATTTACACAGCCCTCTGTATAAATATGGAAATATCTGCATAGGCATCTGAATAAACATGGAAATATCTACACCGCTGTCTATATAAACATGGAAATACCTACACCGCAGTCTCTATAAACATGGAAATATGTACACCGCTATGTGTATAAACATAGATATATGTCCACTGCTGTCTGTGTAAACATGGAAATATCTACACCGCTATCTGTGTAAACATGGAAATATCAACACAGCTATCTCTATAAACATGGAAATACCTAAACCGCCATCTGTATAAACATGGAAATACCTACAAAGTCATCTGTATAAACATGGAAATATCTACACAGCCATCTGTATAAACATGGAAATATCTACACAGCCATCTGTATATACATGGAAATATCTACAACGCTATCTGTATAAACATGGAAATAACACCGCTATTTGCATAAACAAGTAAATATCTACACCGCCGTCTAAACATGGAAATATATACACAGACATCTGTTTATACATGGAAATATCTACACCGCTATCTGTATAAACATGCTAATAACTACACCGCTATCTGTATAAAAGTGGAAATATTTGCACCGCTATCCCTATAAACATGGTAATATCAACACCACGATCTGTATAAACATGGAAATATCTACACCATGATCTGTATAAACATGGAAATATCTACACCGCTAACTCTATAAACATGGAAATATCTACATAGCTATCTGTATAAACATGGAAATATCTACATCACTATCTGCATAAACATGGAAATATCTCCACCGCTATCTCTATAAATATGGATATATCTACACCGCTATCTGTATAAACATGGAAATATCTACACCGCTATCTGTATAATCATGGAAATAACTACACCGCTATCTGTATAAACATGGGTATATCTACAACGCTATCTGTGTAAACATGGAAATATCTACAATGCTATCTGTGTAAACATGGAAATATCTACACAGCTATCTGTGTAAACTGGGAAATATCTACACCACTATCTGTGTATAGATGGAAATACCTACACCGCAATCTGTGAAAAGATGAAAATATCTACACCGCTGTGTCTGTAAACACGGAAATATCAACACCACCAACTGCATAAACATGGAAATATCTACACAGCCATCTGTATAAACATCGAAATATCTACACAGCCATCTCTATAACATGGAAATATCCACAGCCATCAGTATTAACATGGAAATATCTACACTGCCATCTGTATAAACATGGAAATATCTACACAACCTTCTGTATAAATATGAAAATATCTGCATAGGCATCTGTATAAACATGGAAATATCTGCACCGCTATCTATATAAACATGGAAATAACTACACCGCTGTCTCTATAAACATGGAAATATGTACACCGCTATGTGTATAAACATGGATATATCTCCACTGCTGTCTGTATAAACATGGAAATATCTACACCGCTATCTGTATAAACATGGAAATATCTACACAGCTATCTCTATAAACATGGAAATACCTAAACCGCCATCTGTATAAACATGGAAATACCTACAAAGTCATCTGTATAAACATGGAAATATCGACACAGCCATCTGTATAAACACGGAAATATCTACACAGCCATCTGTACATACATGGAAATATCTACACCGCTGTCTGTATAAACATGGAAATAACTACACCGCTATTTGCATAAACAAGGAAATATCTCCACCGCCATCTGTTTAAACATGGAAACATATACACAGACATCTGTTTATACACGGAAATATCTACACCGCTATCTGTACAAACATGCTAATAACTACACCGCTATCTGTATAAATGTGGAAATATTTGCACCGCTATCCCTATAAACATGGTAATATCAACACCACGATCTGTATAAACATGGAAATATCTACACCATGATCTGTATAAACATGGAAATATCTACACCGTGATCTGTATAAACATGGAGATATCTACACCGTGATCTGTATAAACGTGGAAATATCTACACCGCCATCTCTACAAACCTGGAAATATCTACACCGTGATCAGTATAAACATGGAAATATCTACACCGCGATCTGTATAAACATGGAAATACCAACACCGCTATCTGCAGAAACATGGAAATATATACACCGTCATCTATATAAACATGGAGATATCTTCCCCGCCATTTACATAAACAAGGAAATATCTACACCGCCATCTATATAATCATGGAAATCTCTACACCGCCATCTGTATAAACATGCAAATGTCTAGACTGCCATCTGTAGAGAGAAATATCTACACCGTGATCTGTATAAACATGGAAATATCTACATCGCTATCTGAATAAACATGGAAATATCTACAACGCTATTTGTGTAAACGTGGAAATATGTACACCATGATCTGTATAAACATGGAAATATCTACACCGCTTTCTGTATAAATATGGAAATATGTACACCGCTATCTGTATAAACATGGAAATACCTACACCGCTTTCTGTATAAACATGGAAATATCTACACCACTATCTCTATAAACATGGAAATATCTGCACCGCTATGTGTGTAAACATGGATATATCTCCACTGCTATCTGTATAAACATGGAAACATCTACACCGCTATCTGTAAAAACATGGAAATACATACACCGCTATCTGTTTAAACATGGAAATTTCTACACTGCCATCTGTATAAAGATGGAAATATCTATAACGCAAGCTGCATAAAGATAGAAATATCTACACCGCTATCTGTATAAACATGGAAATACCAACACAGCTATCTGTATAAACATGGAAATACCTACACCACTATCGGTATAAACATGGATATATCTACAACACTATCTCTATAAACATGGAAATACCTACACCGCCATCTCTGTAGACATGGAAATATCTACACCGCTATGTGTGTAAACATGAATATATCTCCACTGCTATCTGTATAAACATTGAAATATCTACGCCGCTATCTGTATAAACATGGAAATACATACACCGCTATCTGTTTAAACAAGGAAATTTCTTCACTGCCATCTGTGTAAAGATGGAAATATCTATGCCGCAAGCTGCATAAAGATAGAAATATCTACACCGCTATCTGTATAAACATGGAAATACCAACACAGCTATCTGTATAAACATGGAAATATCTACACCACTATCGGTATAAACATGGATATATCTACAACACTATCTCTATAAACATGGAAATACCTACACCGCCATCTCTGTAGACATGGAAATATCTACACCGCTATCTGCATAAACATGGTAATGTCTACACCGCTATCTGTATAAACATGGAAATATCTACACCGCTATCTGCATAAACATGGTAATGTCTACACTGCTATCTGTATAAATATGGAAATATCTACACCGCTATCTGTATAAACATGGAAATGTCTACACCGCTATCTGTATAAAGATGGAAATATCTACACCTCTATCTCTATGAACATGGAAATATCTACACCGCTATCTCTATAAACATGGAAATATCTACACAGTCATCTGTATAAACATGGAAATATCTACACCACCATCTGTATAAACATGGAAATAACTACACTGCCATCTGTATAAACATGGAAATAACTAAACCGCTATCTGTATAAATATGGAAACATCTACACCACTATCCCTATAAACATGGAATTATCAACAACGCTATCCAAATAAATATGGAAATATCTACACCACTATCTGCTTCAACATGGAAATATCTACACCACTATCACTATAAACTTGGAAATAACTACACCGCCATCTCTATAAACATGGAAATACCTACACCGCCATATCTATAAACATGGAAACATCTATACCACCATGTCTATAAACTTGGAAATATCTACACAGCCATCGGCACAACCATGGAAATATCTACCCCGCCGACTGCATAAACATGGAAAAATCCTCACCGACATCTGTATAAACATGGAAATATCTGCAACGCTATCTGTGTAAACATGGAAATATCTGCACTGCTATATGTGGAAACATGGAAATATCTACATCACTATCTGTATAAACATGGAAATATCTACACCGTTATCTCTATCAACATGGAATTATCTACACTGCTATCTCTATAAACATGGAAATACCTACACCGCTATCTGTATAAACATGGAAGTATCTACACCGCTATCTCTATAAAGATGGAAATATCTACAATGCCATCTGAATAAACATGCAAATATCTACAGTCATCTGTGTAAACATGGAAATATCTATACCACCATCTCTATAAACATGGAAATATCAAGACTGCCATCTCTATACACATGGAAATATCTACACAGCCATCTGTATAAACATGGAAATATCTACACCGCTATCTCTATAAACATGGAAATATCTACATGGCTATCTGTGTAAACATGGAAATATCTACATCACTATCTGCATAAACATGGAAATATCTCCACCGCTATCTCTATAAATATGGATATATCTACACCGCTATCTGTATAAACATGGAAATATCTACACCGCTATCTGTATAATCATGGAAATACCTACACCGCTATCTGTATAAACATGGGTATATCTACAACGCTATCGGTGTAAACATGGAAATATCTAAAATGCTATCTGTGTAAACATGGAAATATCAACGCAGCTATCTGTGTAAACTGGGAAATATCTACACCACTATCTGTGTAAAGATGGAAATACCTACACCGCAATCTGTGAAAAGATGAAAATATCTACACCGCTGTGTCTGTAAACACGCAAATATCAACACCACCATCTGCATAAACATGGAAATATCTACACTGCCATCTGTATGAACATGGAAATATCTACACAGCCATCTCTATAACATGGAAATATCTACACAGCCATCTGTATTAACATGGAAATATCTACACTGCCATCTGTATAAACATGGAAATATCTACACAGCCTTCTGTATAAATATGGAAATATATGCATAGGCATCTGTATAAACATGGAAATATCTGCACCGCTATCTATATAAACATGGAAATAACTACACCGCTGTCTCTATAAACATGGAAATATGTACACCGCTATGTGTATAAACATGGATATATCTCCACTGCTGTCTGTATAAACATGGAAATATCTACACCGGTATCTGTATAAACATGGAAATATCTACACAGCCATCTGTATAAACATGGAAATATCTACACAGCCATCTGTATATACATGGAAATATCTACACCGCTATCTGTGTAAACATGGAAATAACTACACCGCTATTTGCATAAACAAGGAAATATCTACACCGCCATCTGTTTAAACATGGAAATATATACACAGACATCTGTTTATACACGGAAATATCTACACCGCTATCTGTATAAACATGCTAATAACTACACGGCTATCTGTATAAATGTGGAAATATTTGCACCGCTATCCCTATAAACATGGTAATATCAACACCACGATCTGTATAAACATGGAAATATCTACACCATGATCTGTATAAACATGGAAATATCTACACCATGATCTGTATAAACATAGAGATATCTACACCGTGATCTGTATAAACATGGAAATATCTACACCGCCATCTCTATAAACATGGAAATATCTACACCGTGATCAGTATAAACATGGAAATATCTACACCGCTATCTGTATAAACATGGAAATACCAACACCGCTATCTGCAGAAACATGGAAATATATACACCGCCATCTCTATAAACATGGAGATATCTTCGCCGCCATTCACATAAACAAGGAAATATCTACACCGCCATCTATATAATCATGGAAATCTCTACACCGCCATCTGTACAAACATGCAAATGTCTACACTGCCATCTGTAGACAGAAATATCTACACCGCGATCTGTATAAACATGGAAATATCTACATCGCTATCTGAATAAACATGGAAATATCTACGCTATTTGTGTAAACGTGGAAATATGTACACCATGATCTGTATAAACATGGAAATATCTACACCGCTTTCTGTATAAATATGGAAATATGTACACCGCTATCTGTATAAACATGGAAATACCTAAACCGCTTTCTGTATAAACATGGAAATATCTACACCACTATCTCTATAAACATGGAAATATCTGCACCGCTATGTGTGTAAACATGGATATATCTCCACTGCTATCTGTATAAACATGGAAATATCTAAACCGCTATCTGTATAAACATGGAAATATATACACCGCTATCTGTTTAAACATGGAAATTTCTACACTGCCATCTGTATAAAGATGGAAATATCTATACCGCAAGCTGCATAAAGATAGAAATATCTACACCGCTATCTGTATAAACATGGAAATACCAACACAGCTATCTGTATAAACATGGAAATACCTACACCACTATCGGTATAAACATGGATATATCTACAAAACTATCTCTATAAACATGGAAATACCTACACCGCCATCTCTGTAGACATGGAAATATCTACACCGCTATCTGCATAAACATGGTAATATCTACACCGCTATCTGTATAAACATGGAAATATCTATACCGCTATCTGTATAAATATGGAAATATCTACACCGCTATCTGTATAAACATGGAAATGTCTACACCGCTATCTGTATAAAGATGGAAATATCTACACCTCTATCTCTATAAACATGGAAATATCTACACCGCTATCTCTATAAACATGGAAATATCTACACAGTAATCTGTATAAACATGGAAATATCTACACCACCATCTGTATAAACATGGAAATAACTATACTGCCATCTGTATAAACATGGAAATAACTAAACCGCTATCTGTATAAATATGGAAACATCTACACTACTATCCCTATAAACATGGAATTATCAACAACGCTATCCAAATAAATATGGAAATATCTACACCGCTATCTGCTTCAACATGGAAATATCTACACCACTATCACTATAAAATTGGAAATAACTACACCGCCATCTCTATAAACATGGAAATACACACACCGCCATCTCTATAAACATGGAAACATCTATACCACCATGTCTATAAACTTGGAAATATCTACACCGCCATCGGCACAACCATGGAAATATCTACCCCGCCGACTGCATAAACATGGAAAAATCCTTACCGACATCTGTATAAACATGGAAATATCTGCAACGCTATCTGTGTAAACATGGAAATATCTGCACTGCTATATGTGGAAACATGGAAATATCTACATCACTATCTGTATAAACATGGAAATATCTACACCGTTATCTCTATAAACATGGAATTATCTACACCGCTATCTCTATAAACATGGAAATACCTACACCGCTACCTGTATAAACATGGAAGTATCCACACCGCTATCTGTATAATGATGGAAATATCAACAATGCCATCTGTATAAACATGAAAATATCTACACAGTCATCTGTGTAAACATGGAAATATCTATACCACCATCTCTATAAACATGGAAATATCAAGACTGCCATCTCTATACACATGGAAATATCTACACAGACATCTGTATAAACATGGAAATATCTACACCGCTATCTCTATAAACATGGAAATATCTACATGGCTATCTGTGTAAACATGGAAATATCTACATCACTATCTGCATAAACATGGAAATATCTCCACCGCTATCTCTATAAATATGGATATATCTACACCGCTATCTGTATAAACATGGAAATATCTACACTGCTATCTGTATAATCATGGAAATACCTACACCGCTATCTGTATAAACATGGGTATATCTACAACGCTATCGGTGTAAACATGGAAATATCTAAAATGCTATCTGTGTAAACATGGAAATATCTACGCAGCTATCTGTGTAAACTGGGAAATATCTACACCACTATCTGTGTAAAGATGGAAATACCTACACCGCAATCTGTGAAAAGATGAAAATATCTACACCGCTGTGTCTGTAAACACACAAATATCAACACCACCATCTGCATAAACATGGAAATATCTACACTGCCATCTGTATAAACATGGAAATATCTACACAGCCATCTCTATAACATGGAAATATCTACACAGCCATCTGTATTAACATGGAAATATCTACACTGCCATCTGTATAAACATGCTAATAACTACACCGCTATCTGTATAAATGTGGAAATATTTGCACCGCTATCCCTATAAACATGGTAATATCAACACCACGATCTGTATAAACATGGAAATATCTACACCATGATCTGTATAAACATGGAAATATCTACACCGTGATCTGTATAAACATGGAGATATCTACACCGTGATCTGTATAAACGTGGAAATATCTACACCGCCATCTCTACAAACCTGGAAATATCTACACCGTGATCAGTATAAACATGGAAATATCTACACCGCGATCTGTATAAACATGGAAATACCAACACCGCTACCTGCAGAAACATGGAAATATATACACCGTCATCTATATAAACATGGAGATATCTTCCCCGCCATTTACATAAACAAGGAAATATCTACACCGCCATCTATATAATCATGGAAATCTCTACACCGCCATCTGTATAAACATGCAAATGTCTACACTGCCATCTGTAGAGAGAAATATCTACACCGTGATCTGTATAAACATGGAAATATCTACATCGCTATCTGAATAAACATGGAAATATCTACAACGCTATTTGTGTAAACGTGGAAATATGTACACCATGATCTGTATAAACATGGAAATATCTACACCGCTTTCTGTATAAATATGGAAATATGTACACCGCTATCTGTATAAACATGGAAATACCTACACCGCTTTCTGTATAAACATGGAAATATCTACACCACTATCTCTATAAACATGGAAATATCTGCACCGCTATGTGTGTAAACATGGATATATCTCCACTGCTATCTGTATAAACATGGAAACATCTACACCGCTATCTGTAAAAACATGGAAATACATACACCGCTCTCTGTTTAAACATGGAAATTTCTACACTGCCATCTGTATAAAGATGGAAATATCTATAACGCAAGCTGCATAAAGATAGAAATATCTACACCGCTATCTGTATAAACATGGAAATACCAACACAGCTATCTGTATAAACATGGAAATACCTACACCACTATCGGTATAAACATGGATATATCTACAACACTATCTCTATAAACATGGAAATACCTACACCGCCATCTCTGTAGACATGGAAATATCTACACCGCTATGTGTGTAAACATGAATATATCTCCACTGCTATCTGTATAAACATTGAAATATCTACACCGCTATCTGTATAAACATGGAAATACATACACCGCTATCTGTTTAAACAAGGAAATTTCTTCACTGCCATCTGTGTAAAGATGGAAATATCTATACCGCAAGCTGCATAAAGATAGAAATATCTACACCGCTATCTGTATAAACATGGAAATACCAACACAGCTATCTGTATAAACATGGAAATATCTACACCACTATCGGTATAAACATGGATATATCTACAACACTATCTCTATAAACATGGAAATACCTACACCGCCATCTCTGTAGACATGGAAATATCTACACCGCTATCTGCATAAACATGGTAATGTCTACACCGCTATCTGTATAAACATGGAAATATCTATACCGCTGTCTGTATAAATATGGAAATATCTACACCGCTATCTGTATAAACATGGAAATGTCTACACCGCTATCTGTATAAAGATGGAAATATCTACACCTCTATCTCTATGAACATGGAAATATCTACACCGCTATCTCTATAAACATGGAAATATCTACACAGTCATCTGTATAAACATGGAAATATCTACACCACCATCTGTATAAACATGGAAATAACTACACTGCCATCTGTATAAACATGGAAATAACTAAACCGCTATCTGTATAAATATGGAAACATCTACACCACTATCCCTATAAACATGGAATTATCAACAACGCTATCCAAATAAATATGGAAATATCTACACCACTATCTGCTTCAACATGGAAATATCTACACCACTATCACTATAAACTTGGAAATAACTACACCGCCATCTCTATAAACATGGAAATACCTACACCGCCATATCTATAAACATGGAAACATCTATACCACCATGTCTATAAACTTGGAAATATCTACACAGCCATCGGCACAACCATGGAAATATCTACCCCGCCGACTGCATAAACATGGAAAAATCCTCACCGACATCTGTATAAACATGGAAATATCTGCAACGCTATCTGTGTAAACATGGAAATATCTGCACTGCTATATGTGGAAACATGGAAATATCTACATCACTATCTGTATAAACATGGAAATATCTACACCGTTATCTCTATAAACATGGAATTATCTACACTGCTATCTCTATAAACATGGAAATACCTACACCGCTATCTGTATAAACATGGAAGTATCTACACCGCTATCTCTATAAAGATGGAAATATCTACAATGCCATCTGTATAAACATGCAAATATCTACAGTCATCTGTGTAAACATGGAAATATCTATACCACCATCTCTATAAACATGGAAATATCAAGACTGCCATCTCTATACAAATGGAAATATCTACACAGCCATCTGTATAAACATGGAAATATCTACACCGCTATCTCTATAAACATGGAAATATCTACATGGCTATCTGTGTAAACATGGAAATATCTACATCACTATCTGCATAAACATGGAAATATCTCCACCGCTATCTCTATAAATATGGATATATCTACACCGCTATCTGTATAAACATGGAAATATCTACACCGCTATCTGTATAATCATGGAAATACCTACACCGCTATCTGTATAAACATGGGTATATCTACAACGCTATCGGTGTAAACATGGAAATATCTAAAATGCTATCTGTGTAAACATGGAAATATCAACGCAGCTATCTGTGTAAACTGGGAAATATCTACACCACTATCTGTGTAAAGATGGAAATACCTACACCGCAATCTGTGAAAAGATGAAAATATCTATACCGCAAGCTGCATAAAGATAGAAATATCTTCACCGCTATCTGTATAAACATGGAAATACCAACACAGCTATCTGTATAAACATGGAAATATCTACACCACTATCGGTATAAACATGGATATATCTACAACACTATCTCTATAAACATGGAAATACCTACACCGCCATCTCTGTAGACATGGAAATATCTACACCGCTATCTGCATAAACATGGTAATGTCTACACCGCTATCTGTATAAACATGGAAATATCTATACCGCTATCTGTATAAATATGGAAATATCTACACCGCTATCTGTATAAACATGGAAATGTCTACACCGCTATCTGTATAAAGATGGAAATATCTACACCTCTATCTCTATGAACATGGAAATATCTACACCGCTATCTCTATAAACATGGAAATATCTACACAGTCATCTGTATAAACATGGAAATATCTACACCACCATCTGTATAAACATGGAAATAACTACACTGCCATCTGTATAAACATGGAAATAACTAAACCGCTATCTGTATAAATATGGAAACATCTACACCACTATCCCTATAAACATGGAATTATCAACAACGCTATCCAAATAAATATGGAAATATCTACACCACTATCTGCTTCAACATGGAAATATCTACACCACTATAACTATAAACTTGGAAATAACTACACCGCCATCTCTATAAACATGGAAATACCTACACCGCCATATCTATAAACATGGAAACATCTATACCACCATGTCTATAAACTTGGAAATATCTACACAGCCATCGGCACAACCATGGAAATATCTACCCCGCCGACTGCATAAACATGGAAAAATCCTCACCGACATCTGTATAAACATGGAAATATCTGCAACGCTATCTGTGTAAACATGGAAATATCTGCACTGCTATATGTGGAAACATGGAAATATCTACATCACTATCTGTATAAACATGGAAATATCTACACCGTTATCTCTATAAACATGGAATTATCTACACTGCTATCTCTATAAACATGGAAATACCTACACCGCTATCTGTATAAACATGGAAGTATCTACACCGCTATCTCTATAAAGATGGAAATATCTACAATGCCATCTGTATAAACATGCAAATATCTACAGTCATCTGTGTAAACATGGAAATATCTATACCACCATCTCTATAAACATGGAAATATCAAGACTGCCATCTCTATACACATGGAAATATCTACACAGCCATCTGTATAAACATGGAAATATCTACACCGCTATCTCTATAAACATGGAAATATCTACATGGCTATCTGTGTAAACATGGAAATATCTACATCACTATCTGCATAAACATGGAAATATCTCCACCGCTATCTCTATAAATATGGATATATTTACACCGCTATCTGTATAAACATGGAAATATCTACACCGCTATCTGTATAATCATGGAAATACCTACACCGCTATCTGTATAAACATGGGTATATCTACAACGCTATCGGTGTAAACATGGAAATATCTAAAATGCTATCTGTGTAAACATGGAAATATCAACGCAGCTATCTGTGTAAACTGGGAAATATCTACACCACTATCTGTGTAAAGATGGAAATACCTACACCGCAATCTGTGAAAAGATGAAAATATCTACACCGCTGTGTCTGTAAACACGCAAATATCAACACCACCATCTGCATAAACATGGAAATATCTACACTGCCATCTGTATGAACATGGAAATATCTACACAGCCATCTCTATAACATGGAAATATCTACACAGCCATCTGTATTAACATGGAAATATCTACACTGCCATCTGTATAAACATGGAAATATCTACACAGCCTTCTGTATAAATATGGAAATATATGCATAGGCATCTGTATAAACATGGAAATATCTGCACCGCTATCTATATAAACATGGAAATAACTACACCGCTGTCTCTATAAACATGGAAATATGTACACCGCTATGTGTATAAACATGGATATATCTCCACTGCTGTCTGTATAAACATGGAAATATCTACACCGGTATCTGTATAAACATGGAAATATCTACACAGCCATCTGTATAAACATGGAAATATCTACACAGCCATCTGTATATACATGGAAATATCTACACCGCTATCTGTGTAAACATGGAAATAACTACACCGCTATTTGCATAAACAAGGAAATATCTACACCGCCATCTGTTTAAACATGGAAATATATACACAGACATCTGTTTATACACGGAAATATCTACACCGCTATCTGTATAAACATGCTAATAACTACACGGCTATCTGTATAAATGTGGAAATATTTGCACCGCTATCCCTATAAACATGGTAATATCAACACCACGATCTGTATAAACATGGAAATATCTACACCATGATCTGTATAAACATGGAAATATCTACACCGTGATCTGTATAAACATAGAGATATCTACACCGTGATCTGTATAAACATGGAAATATCTACACCGCCATCTCTATAAACATGGAAATATCTACACCGTGATCAGTATAAACATGGAAATATCTACACCGCTATCTGTATAAACATGGAAATACCAACACCGCTATCTGCAGAAACATGGAAATATATACACCGCCATCTCTATAAACATGGAGATATCTTCGCCGCCATTCACATAAACAAGGAAATATCTACACCGCCATCTATATAATCATGGAAATCTCTACACCGCCATCTGTACAAACATGCAAATGTCTACACTGCCATCTGTAGACAGAAATATCTACACCGCGATCTGTATAAACATGGAAATATCTACATCGCTATCTGAATAAACATGGAAATATCTACGCTATTTGTGTAAACGTGGAAATATGTACACCATGATCTGTATAAACATGGAAATATCTACACCGCTTTCTGTATAAATATGGAAATATGTACACCGCTATCTGTATAAACATGGAAATACCTACACCGCTTTCTGTATAAACATGGAAATATCTACACCACTATCTCTATAAACATGGAAATATCTGCACCGCTATGTGTGTAAACATGGATATATCTCCACTGCTATCTGTATAAACATGGAAATATCTAAACCGCTATCTGTATAAACATGGAAATATATACACCGCTATCTGTTTAAACATGGAAATTTCTACACTGCCATCTGTATAAAGATGGAAATATCTATACCGCAAGCTGCATAAAGATAGAAATATCTACACCGCTATCTGTATAAACATGGAAATACCAACACAGCTATCTGTATAAACATGGAAATACCTACACCACTATCGGTATAAACATGGATATATCTACAAAACTATCTCTATAAACATGGAAATACCTACACCGCCATCTCTGTAGACATGGAAATATCTACACCGCTATCTGCATAAACATGGTAATATCTACACCGCTATCTGTATAAACATGGAAATATCTATACCGCTATCTGTATAAATATGGAAATATCTACACCGCTATCTGTATAAACATGGAAATGTCTACACCGCTATCTGTATAAAGATGGAAATATCTACACCTCTATCTCTATAAACATGGAAATATCTACACCGCTATCTCTATAAACATGGAAATATCTACACAGTCATCTGTATAAACATGGAAATATCTTCACCACCATCTGTATAAACATGGAAATAACTATACTGCCATCTGTATAAACATGGAAATAACTAAACCGCTATCTGTATAAATATGGAAACATCTACACTACTATCCCTATAAACATGGAATTATCAACAACGCTATCCAAATAAATATGGAAATATCTACACCGCTATCTGCTTCAACATGGAAATATCTACACCACTATCACTATAAAATTGGAAATAACTACACCGCCATCTCTATAAACATGGAAATACACACACCGCCATCTCTATAAACATGGAAACATCTATACCACCATGTCTATAAACTTGGAAATATCTACACCGCCATCGGCACAACCATGGAAATATCTACCCCGCCGACTGCATAAACATGGAAAAATCCTCACCGACATCTGTATAAACATGGAAATATCTGCAACGCTATCTGTGTAAACATGGAAATATCTGCACTGCTATATGTGGAAACATGGAAATATCTACATCACTATCTGTATAAACATGGAAATATCTACACCGTTATCTCTATAAACATGGAATTATCTACACCGCTATCTCTATAAACATGGAAATACCTACACCGCTACCTGTATAAACATGGAAGTATCCACACCGCTATCTGTATAATGATGGAAATATCAACAATGCCATCTGTATAAACATGAAAATATCTACACAGTCATCTGTGTAAACATGGAAATATCTATACCACCATCTCTATAAACATGGAAATATCAAGACTGCCATCTCTATACACATGGAAATATCTACACAGACATCTGTATAAACATGGAAATATCTACACCGCTATCTCTATAAACATGGAAATATCTACATGGCTATCTGTGTAAACATGGAAATATCTACATCACTATCTGCATAAACATGGAAATATCTCCACCGCTATCTCTATAAATATGGATATATCTACACCGCTATCTGTATAAACATGGAAATATCTACACTGCTATCTGTATAATCATGGAAATACCTACACCGCTATCTGTATAAACATGGGTATATCTACAACGCTATCGGTGTAAACATGGAAATATCTAAAATGCTATCTGTGTAAACATGGAAATATCTACGCAGCTATCTGTGTAAACTGGGAAATATCTACACCACTATCTGTGTAAAGATGGAAATACCTACACCGCAATCTGTGAAAAGATGAAAATATCTACACCGCTGTGTCTGTAAACACACAAATATCAACACCACCATCTGCATAAACATGGAAATATCTACACTGCCATCTGTATAAACATGGAAATATCTACACAGCCATCTCTATAACATGGAAATATCTACACAGCCATCTGTATTAACATGGAAATATCTACACTGCCATCTGTATAAACATGCTAATAACTACACCGCTATCTGTATAAATGTGGAAATATTTGCACCGCTATCCCTATAAACATGGTAATATCAACACCACGATCTGTATAAACATGGAAATATCTACACCATGATCTGTATAAACATGGAAATATCTACACCGTGATCTGTATAAACATGGAGATATCTACACCGTGATCTGTATAAACGTGGAAATATCTACACCGTCATCTCTACAAACCTGGAAATATCTACACCGTGATCAGTATAAACATGGAAATATCTACACCGCGATCTGTATAAACATGGAAATATCTACAGTGCTATCTCTGTACACATGGAAATACCGACACAGGTATCTGTGTAAACTTGGAAACATCTACACTGCTATCTGTGTAAAGTTTGCAATGTCTACACCGCAATCTGTGCAAAGTTGGAAATATCTTTACCGCTATATCTGTAAACATGGAAATATCTACACTGCTATATGTATAAACATGGAAATATCTACACCGCCGTCTGTATACACATGAAAATATCTACACAGCCATTTGTATAAACATGGAAATATCTACACCGCTATCTCTATAAACATGGAAAAACTACACCGCTATCTGTATAAACATGGAAATATATTCATCGATATCTGTATAAACACGGAAATATCTCCACCGCTATCTGTATAAACATGGAAATATCTACACCGCTATCTGTATAAACATGGAGATATCTTCACCGCTATCTGTGTAAACATGGAAATTTCTACAACGCTATCTGTGTAACCATGGAAATATCTACGCAGCAATCTGTGTAAACTTGGACATATCTACACAGCTATCTGTTTAAAAATGGAAATATCTACACGGCAATCTGTGCAAAGATGGAAATATCTACACCGCTCTCTCTGTAAACAAGGAAATATCTACACTGCTATCTGTATAAACATGGAAATATCTACACCGCTATCTGTATAAACAGGGAATTACCTACATCGCCATCTTTAGAAACATGGAAATATCTACACCGCCATCTGTATAAACATGGAAATACCTACAGCGCTGCCTGTATAAATGTGGAAATGACTACACCGCTATCTCTATAAACATGGAAATACCTACACCACTTGCACTATAAACATGGAAATATCTACACCGAAATCTCTGTAAACATGGAAATATCTACACCGCCATCTGCGTAAACATGAAAATATCTACACCGCCATCTTCAGAAACATGGCTGTATCTACACCGCCATCTGTTTAAACATGGAAATATATACACCACTATCTGTATAAAGATGGAAATACCTTCACTGCCATCTGTATAAAGATGGAAATATCTGCACTGCGAGCTATATAAACATGAAAATATCTACACCGCTATCTGTATAAACATGGAAATAACAACACCGCTATCTATATAAAGATGGAATTATCTACACCTCTATCTGAATAAACATGGAAATATCTGCACTGCTATCTCTATAAACCTGGAAATACCTACACCACCATCTCTATAAACATGGAAATATCTACACCACTCTCTGTATAATCATGGAAATATCTACACCACTACCTGTATAAACCTGGAAAAATCTACACCGCTATGTGTATAACAATGGAGATATCTACACCGCTATCTCTGTAAACATGGAAATGTCTACACCGCTATCTGTATAAACATGGAAATATCTACATCGCTATCATTATAATCATGAAAATATCTACACCGACATCTGTATAAACATGGAAATACCTACACAGTCATCTGTATAAACATGGAAATATCTACAACACCATCTGTATAAACAAGCAAATATCTACACGGAAATCTGCATAAACATGGAAATATCTAGAGAGCCATCTCTATAAACATGGAAATACCTACATCGCTATCTGTATAAACATGGAAATACCGACACCGCTATCTGTATAGACATGGAAATATTTGCACCGCTATCTTTTTAATCATGGAAATATCTGCAAATCTATCTGTGAAAACATCGAAATATCTACACGGCTATCTGTGTAAACATGGAAATACCAGCACTGCTATGTGTATAAAGATGGAAATATCTACACCACTATCTGAAAAACTTGGAAATATCTACACCGCTCTCTGTATAAACGTGGAAATATCTACACCGATATCTGTATAAACAGGGAAATATCTACACCACAATCTGTACAAACAAGGATATGTCTACACAGCTATCTGTATAAACATGGAAATATCTACACCACTATCTGTATAAACATGGAAATATATACAATGCTATCTCTGTAAACATGGAAATATCTACACAGCTATCTGTGTAAACTTGGAAAAATCTACACCGCTATCTGTGTAAACTTGGAAATATCTACACCGCTATCTGTGTAAAGTGCGCAATGTCTACACCGCAATCTGTGCAAAGATGGAAATATCTACTCCACTATCTCTGTAAACAAGGAAATATCTAATCCGCTATCTGTATAAACATGTAAATATCTACATTGCCGTCGGTCTAAATATGGAAATATCTACAGCGCCATCTGTATGAACATGGAAATATCTACAGCGCTATCTCTGTAAACATTGAAATATCTACACTGCCATCTTTAAAAATATGGAATTATCTACCCAGTCATCTGTATAGACATGGGTATATCTACAACACCATCTCTTTAAACATGGAAATATCTACAATGTGATCTGTATTCACATGGAAATATCTACACAGCCATGTGTGTAAACATGGAAATAACTACACCGCTATCTCCATAAACATGGAAATACCTACACCGCTCTCTCTATAAACATGGAAATATGCACACCGCCATCTGCATAAACATGGAAATACTTACAAAGTTATCTGTATAAACATGGAAATATCTACACCGCCATCTGTATAAACATGGAAATATCTACACAGCCATATCTATATACATGGAAATATCTACACCGCCATCCGCATATCCATGGAAATATCTATGCCGCCATCTGTATAAACTTGGAAATATCTACACGGCCATCTGTGTATAGATGGAAATATCAACACTGCCATCTGTACAAACATGGAAATATCTACATCGCTATCTCTATAAACATGGAAATATCTACACTGCCATCTGTAAAAACATGGAAATACCTATACAGTCATCTGTATATACATGGGAATATCTACACCACCATCTGTATATACATGGAAATATCTACAATGCCATCTGTATACACATGGAAATATCTACACCACCATCTGTATAAACATGTAAATATCTACACTGCTATCTCTATAAACATGGAAATATCTACACCGCCATCTCCATAAACATGAAAATATCTACAGTACCATCTCCATAAACATGGAACTATCTACTCCGCCATCTGTATAAACATGGAAAAACCTACACCACCATCTGTGTGAATAAGGAAATATCTACAATGCCATCTGTATAAAGATATAAATATCTGCACCGCGAGCTGTATAAACATGGAAATATCTACATCGATATCTGTATAAACGTGGAAATACCAACACCGCTATCGGTATAAACATGGAAATATCTACAACGCCATCTACATAAACATGGAAATATGTACACCGCAATGTCTATAAACATGCAAATATCTACACCGCTATCTCTATAAACATGGAAATATCTACACCGCCATCTGCATATCCATGGAAATATCTTCAATGCCATCTGTATAAAGATGGAAATATCTACACGCAATCTGTGTACAGATGGAAATATGAACACCGCCATCTGTATAAACATGGAAATATCTACACCGCTATCTGTATAAACATAGAAATATCTTCACTGCAGTCTGTTTAAACATGGAAATATCTACACGGGTATATGTATAAACATGGAAATATCTACACCAAGATCTGTATAAACATGGAAATATTTACAACGCTATCTGTATAAACTTGGAAATATCTACACTGCTATTTCTATAAATATGGAAATATCTACACCGCCATATGTATAAACATGGAAATAACTACACAGTCATGTGTAGGAACAAGGAAATATCTACACCACCGTTTGTATAAAGATGGAAATATCTACAACGTTATCTGTATAAACATGGAAATATGTACACAGCCCTCTCTATAAATATGGAAATATCTGCATAGGCATCTGTTTAAACATGGAAATATCTGCACCGCTATCTGTATAAACATGGAAATACCTACACCGCTGTCTGTATAAAGATGGAAATATCTACACCGCTATGTGAATAAACATGGAAATATCTCCACTGCTCTCTGTATAAACATGGAAATATCTCCACCGTTATATGTATAAACATGAAAATATCTACAGCGCCATCTCTATAAACATTGAAATATCTACATTGCCATCTGTAAAAACATGGAGATATCTACACAGTCATCTGAATAAACATGGAAATATCTACACCACCATCTGTATAAACATGGAAATACCTACAATACCATCTGTATACACATGGAAATATCTACACAGACATCTGTTTAAATATGGAAATATCTACACTGCCATCTGTAGAAAGATGGAAATATCTACACTGCTATCTCTATAAATATGGAAATATCTACACCGCCATCTCTATAAACATGAAAATATCTACACTGCCATCTCCATAAAGATGGAAGTATCTACTCCGCCACGTGTATAAACACGGAAATATCTACACCACCATCTGTGTAAACATGGAAATATCTACACCGCTATCTGTATAAATATGGAAATATCTTCACTGCCATCTCTATAAATGTGAAAATATCTAAACCGCTATCTCTATAAACATGGAAATATCTACAACGGCATCTGCATAAACATGGATATACCTACACCGCTATCTCTATAAACTTGGAAATATATACACAGCCATCTCTATAAACATGGGAAAATCTACACCGCCATCTACATAAACAAGGAAATACCTACACCGCCATCTATACAAACATGGAAATATCTACACCGCCATCTGTATAAACATGGAAATATCTACACTGAAAAGTGCAGAAAGATGGAAATATCTACACCGCGGTCTGCATAAACATGGAAATATCTACACCGCTATCTAGATAAACATGGAAATATCTACAACATTATCTGTATAAACATGGAAATATCTACACCATGATATGTATAGACATGGAAATATGTACAGCGCTCTCTGTATAAAGATGGAAATAACTACACCGCTATCTGCATAAATATGGAAATATTTACACCGCTATCTCTATAAAAATGGGAATATCTACACCGCTATCTCGATAAACATGGAAATATCCACAAAGACATCTGTATAAACATGAAAATACCTACACAGTCATGTGTAGGAACATTTAAATATCTACACTGCCATCTGTATAAACATAGAAATATCTACAAAGCCCTCTGTATAAATATGGAAATATCTGCATAGGCATCTGTGTAAACATGGAAATATCTGCACCGCTATCTGTATAAACATGGAAATACCTAAAAAGCTGTCTCTATAAACATGGAAATATGTACACCGCTATGTGTATAAACATGGAAATATATCTACTGCTCTCTGTATAAACATGGAAATATCCCCACCGTTATCTGTATAAACATGGAAATATCTACAGTGCCATCACTATAAACATTGAAATATCTACACTGCCATCTGTAAAAACATGGAAATATCTACACAGTCATCTGAATAAACATGGAAATATATACACCACCATCTGTATAAACATGCAAATACCTACAATACCATCTGTATAAACATGGAAATATCTACACAGACATTTGTATAAATATCGAAATATCTACACGGCCATCTGTATAAACATGGAAATATCTACACTGACATCTGTAGAAAGATGGAAATACCTACACCGCTATCTCTATAAATATGGAAATATATACAACACCATCTCTATAAACATGAATATATCTACACTGCCATCTCCATAAAGATGGAAGTATCTACTCCGCCATGTGTATAAACATGGAAATACCTACACCACCATCTGTGTAAACATGGAAATATCTACACCGCTATCTGTATAAACATGGAAATATCTACACCGCCATCTGCATGTCCATGGAAATATCTACGCCGCCATCTGTATAAACATGGCAATATCTACACGGCCATCTGTGTATAGATGGAAATATCAACACCGCCATCAGTACATACATGGAAATATCTACACCGCTATCTCTATAAACATGGAAATATCTGCACTGCCATCTGTAAAAACATGGAAATATCTATACACTTATCTGTATAAACATGGAAATATCTACAATGCCATCTGTATACACATGGAAATATCTACACAGCCATCTGTATAAACATGTAAATATCTACACTGCTATCTCTATAAACATGGAAATATCTACACCGCGATCTACATAAACATGGAACTAACTACTCCGCCATCTGTATAAACATGGAAACATCTACACCGCCATCTGTGTGAACAAGGAAATATCTACAATGCCATCTGTATAAAGATATAAATATCTGCACCGCGACCTGTGTAAACATGGAAATATCAACATCGCTATCTGTATAAACGTGGAAATACCAACACCGCTATCGGTATAAACAGGGAAATATCTACAACACCATCTATATAAACATGGAAATATCTACACCGCTATGTCTATAAACATGGAAATACCTACACCGCTATCTCTATAAACTTGGAAATATCTACACCGCTATCTGTATAAACATGGAAATATCTACACCGCTATCTGTATAAACATGGAAATACCTACACCGTGATCTGTATGAACTTGGAAATATCTACACCGCGATCTGTATAAACATGGAAATATCTTCACCACGATCTGTATAAAGAAGGAAATATCTACACCGCTATCTGTATAAGCATGGTAATATCTACACCACCATCTATATAAACATGGAAATATCTACAGCACCATCTATATACACATGGAAATATCTACAATGCCATCTGTAGAAAGATGGAAATATCTACACAGCAATCTGTGTAAACATGGAAATATCTACACCGATATCTGTATAAACATGGAAATATCTACACCACTATCTGTATAAACATGGAAATATCTACACATCTATCTGTATAAACATGGAAATATCTACACAGCTATCTCTATAAACATGGAAATATCTACACAGCCATCTGTATAAACATGGAAATATCTACACAGCCATCTGTATATACATGGAAATATCTACACCGCTATCTGTATAAACATGGAAATAACTACACCGCTATTTGTATAAACAAGCAAATATCTACACCGTGATCTGTATAAACATGGAAATATCTACACCACTATCTCTATAAACATGGAAATATCCACACCGTGATCTGTAAAAACATGGAAATATTTACACCGTTATCTGTATAAACATGGAAATTTCTACACCGTTATCTGTATAAATATGGAAATATCTTCACCGCTATCTCTATAAACATGGAAATATCTACACCGCCATCTGTAAAAACATATAAATACCTACACCGCAATCTGTATAAACATGGAAATACCTATACAGTCATCTGTGTAAACATGGAAATATCTACACCGCCATCTGTATAAACATGGAAATATCTACACTGCCATCAGAAGAAAGATGGAAATATCTAAACCACTCTCACTATAAATATGGAAATATCTACCCCGCCATCTGTATATACATGGAAATACCTACACCACTATCTGTATAAACATGGAAATATCTACACCGTTATTTGTATAAACAAGGAAATATCTACACTGCCATCTGTTTAAACATGGAAATATATACACAGACATCTGTTTATACATGGAAATATCTACACTGCTATCTGTATAAACATGATAATAACTACACCGCTATCTCTATAAATGTGGAAATACTTGCACCGCCATGCCTATAAACATGGTAATATCAACATCGCGATCTGTATAAACATGGAAATATCTACACCATGATCTGTAAAAACATGGAAATATCTACACCGTGATCTGTATAAACATAGAAATAACTACACCGCCATCTCTATAAACATGGAAATAACTAGACCCCTATCTGTATAAACATGGAAATATCCACACAGCTATCTCTATAAACATGGAAAAATCAACACCGCCATCTCTATGAACATGAAAATATCTACACCGCCATCTCTTTAAACATAGAAATATCTACATCGCGATCAATATAAACATGGAAATATCTACACCGCTATCTGCATAAACATCGAAATATCTCCACTGCTATCTCTATTAACATCGAAATAACTTCAACGCCATCTGTATAAACATGAAAATACTGACAAAGTTCTCTGTATAAACACGGAAATATCTACACCGCCATCTGTATAAACATGGTAATATCTACACAGCCACGTGTATATACATGGAAGTATCTACACCGCCATCTATATAAACATGGAAATAACTACACCGCTATCTGTATAAACATGGAAATATCTACACCGCCATCTACTTATTCATAGAAATGTCTGTGCCGCCATCTGTTTAAACATGGAAATATCTACACGGTCATCTGTGTACAGATGGAAATATCAACACCGCCATCTGTACAAACATGGAAATATCTGCACCGCTATCTGTATAAACATGGAAATATCTACACCGTGGTCTGTATAAACATGGAAATATCTATACTGCTATCTGTATAAACATGGAAATATCTACACCGCTATCTCTATAAACATGGAAATATCTACACTATGATCTGTATAAACATGGAAATATTTACACCGTTTTCAGTATAAACGTGGAAATATCTACACAGTTATCTGTATAAATATGGAAATATCTACACCGCTATCTCTATAAACATGGAAATATCTACACCGCCATCTGCATAAACATGGAAATATATACACTGCTATCTCTATAAACATGGAAATATGTACAATGCCATCTGTAAAAACCTGGAAATACCTATACAGTCGTCTGTATAAACATGGAGATATCTACACCACCATCTGTATAAACATGGAAATAACTACACCGCTATTTGTATAAACAAGGAAATATCTACACCGCAATGGGTTTAAACATGGAAATATATACACATACATCTGTTTATACATGGAAATATCTACACCACTATCTGTATAAACATGGTAATATCTACACCACCATCTATATAAACATGGAAATATCTACACCGCCATCTATATAAACATGGAAATATCTACAATGCCATCTGTAGAAAGATGGAAATATCTACACCGCAATCTGTGTAAACATGCAAATATCTACACCGCGATCTGTATAAACATGGAAATATCTACACCGCTACCAGTATAAACATGGCAATATCTACTCAGCTATCTCTATAAACATGGAAATATCTACTCCACCATCTGTATAAACATGGAAATACCTACAAAGTCATCTGTTTAAACATGGAAATATCTACACAGCCATCTGTATAAACATGGAAATATCTACAAAGCCATCTGTATATACATGGAAATATCTACACCGCTATCTGTATAAACATGGAAATATCTACACCGCTATCTGTATAAACATGGAAATATCTACACCACAATCTGTATAAACATGGATATATCTACACCGCTATCTGTATAAAAATGTTAATATCTGTACTGCTATCTGTATAAACATGGAAATATCTACTCCGCTATCTGCATAAATATGGAAATATGAACACCGATATCTCTATAAACATGGAAATGTCAACACCGCTATCTCTATTAACATGGAAATATCTACATGGCTATCCCTAAAAACATGGAAATATCTTCACCACCTTCTGTATAAACATGGAAATATCTACACTGCCATCTGTATAAACATGGAAATAACTAAACCACTATCTCTATAAACATTGAAATATCAACACTGCCTTCTGGATATACATGGAAAAACCTACACAGTCATCTGTGTAAACATGGAAATATCTACACAGCCATCTCTATAAACATGGAAATACCTACACCGCTATTTCTATAAACATGAAAATAGCGACACCGCAATCTGTATAAACATGGAAATATCAACACTGCCATCTGTATAAACATGGAAATATCTACACTGCCATCTGTATTCACATGGAAATATCTACACAGTCATCTGTATAAACAAGCAAATATCTACACCGCTATCTGTATAAACATGGAAATATCTCCACCTCTATCTGCATAAACATGGAAATATCTACACCGTTATCTTTATAAACATGGAAATATCTACACCACAATCTGTATAAACATGGAAATATCTACACTACCATCTGTATAAAGTTAGAAATATCTACACAGCCCTCTGTATAAATATGGAAATATCTGCATAGGCATCTGTATAAACATGGAAATATCTGCACCGCTATCTGTATAAACATGGAAATACCCACACCGCTGTCTCTGTAAACATGGAAATATGTACACCACTATGTGTATAATCATGGAAATATCTCCACTGCTGTCTGTATAAACATGGAAAAATCTCCACCGTTATCTGTATAAACATGGAAATATCTACAGCGCCATCTCTATGAACATTGAAATATCTACACTGCCATCTGTAAAAACATGGAAATATCTACACAGTCATCTGAATAAACATGGAAATATCTACACCACCATCTGTATAAACTTGGAAATAGCTACAATACCATCTGTATACACATGGAAATCTCTACACAGATATCTGTATAAATATGGAAATATCTACACCGCCAGCTGTATAAACATGGAAATATCTACACTGCCATCTGTAGAAAGATGGAAATATCTACACCGCTATCTCTATAAATATGGAAATAACTACACCGCCAACTCTATAAACAAGAAAATATCTACACTGCCATCTCCATAAAGATGGAAGTATCTACTCCGCCATGTGTATACACACGGAAATATCTACACCACCATCTGTGTAAACTTGGAAATATCTACACCGCTATCTGTTTAAACATGGAAATATCTACACCGCTATCTCTATAAACATAGAAATATCTACACCGCCATCTGTATAAATATCAAAATATCTACAATGCCATCTGTAGAAAGATGGAAATATCTACACCGCAATCTGTGTAAACATGGAAATATCTACACATCTATCTGTATAAACATGGAAATATCTACACCGTGAACTGTAAACATGGAAATATCTACACCGCCATCTGTATAAACATGGAAATATCTACAATGCCATCTGTAGAAAGATGGAAATAACTACACCGCAATCTGTATAAACATGGAAATATCTACAATGCCATCTGTAGAAAGATGGAAATATCTACACCGCAATCTCTGTAAACATGGAAATATCAACACGAATATCTGTGAAAACATGGAAATATCTACACCGCTATCTGTATAAACATGGAAATATCTACACCGCGATCTGCATAAACATGGGAATGTCTTCACCACGATCTGTATAAACATGGAAATATCTACATCGCTATTTGTATAAACATGGAAATATGTACACAACTATCTCTATAAACATGGAAATATCTACATCGCCATCTGTATAAACATGGAAACACCTACAAAGTCATCTGTATAAACATGGAAATATCTACACAGCCATCTATATAATCATGGAAATATCTACACAGCCATCTGTATATACAAGGAAATATCTACAATGGTATCTGTATAAACATGGAAATTACTACACCGCTATTTGTATAAACAAGGAAATATCTACACAGCCATCTGTATATACATGGAAATATCTACACCGCTATTTGTATAAACATGGAAATAACTACACCGCTATTTGTATAAACAAGGAAATATCCACGCCGTGATCAGTATAAACATGGAAATATCTACACTGCTATTTGTATAAACAAGGAAATATCTACGCCGCTATCTGTATAAACATTGAAAAAACTACACCGCTATTTGTATAAACAAGGAAATATCTACACCGTGATCTGTATAAACATGGAAAAAACTACACCGCTATTTGTATAAACAAGGAAATATCTACACTGCCACCTGTTTAAACATGGAAATATATACACAGACATCTGTTTATACATAGAAATATCTACACCACTATCTGTATAAACATGCTAATAACTACACCGCTATCTGTATAAATGTGGAAATATTTTTACCGCTATCCCTATAAACATGGTAATATCAACACCGCGATCTGTATAAACATAGAAGTATCTACACCATGATCTGTATAAACATGGAAATATCTACACCGCGATCTGTATAAACATGGAAATATCTACACCGTGATCTGTATGAACATGGAAATATCTACACCGCCATCTCTATAAACATGGAAATATCTACCCCCCTATCTGTATAAACATGGAAATATCCACACCGCTATCTCTATAAACATGGAAAAAACAACAACGCTATCTCTATGAACATGGAAATATCTACACCGCCATCTCTATAAACATGGAAATATCTACACCGCCATCTGTATAAACTTGGAAATATCTACACCGGCATCTACATATCCATAGAAATATCTGCGCTGCAATCTGTATAAACATGGAAATATCTACACGGTCATCTGTGTATAGATGGAAATATCAACACCGCCATCTGTACAAACATGGAAGTATCTGCACCGCTATCTGTATAAACATGGAAATATCTACACCGCGGTCTGTATAAACATGGAAATATGTACACCGCTATCTGTATAAACATGGAAATATATACACCGCTATCTGTATAAACATGGAAATATCTACACCGTGATCTGTATAAACATGGAAATATTTACACCGATATCTGCATAAACATGGAAATTTCTACACCGTTATCTGTATAAATATGGAAATATCTACACCGCTATCTGTATAAACATGGAAATACCTATACAGTCATCTGTGTAAAGATGGAAATATCTACACCACCACCTGTATAAACATCTAAATATCTACAATGCCATCTGTATACACATGGAAATACCTATACGGCAATCTGTGTATAGATGGAAACATCAACACCGCCATCTGTACAAACATGGAAATATCTACACTTCTATCTCTATAAACATGGAAATATCTACACTGCGGTCTGTATAAACATGGAAATATCTACACCACGATCTGTATAAACATGGAAATATATACACCGCTATCTGTATAAACATGGAAATATCTGCACCGCTATCTCTATATACATGGAAATACCTACAAAGCCATCTGTATAAACATGGAAATGCCTACACAGTCATGTGTAGGAACATGGAAATATCTACACTGCCATCTGTATAAACATAGAAATATCTACACAGCCCTCTGTATGAATATGGAAATATCTGCATAGGCATCTGTATAAACATGGAAATATCTGAGCCGCTATCTGTATAAACATGGAAATACCTACACCGCTGTCTCTATAAACATGGAAATATGTACACCGCTATGTGTATAAATATGGAAATATCTCCACTGCTGTCTGTATAAACATGGAAATATCTCCCCCGTTATCTGTATAAACATGGAAATATCTACAGCGCCATCTCTATAAACATTGAAATATCTACATTGCCATCTGTAAAAACATGGAAATATCGACACAGTCATCTGAATAAACATGGAAATATCTACACCACCATCTGTATAAACATGGAAATAGCTACAATACCATCTGTATACACATGGAAATATCTACACAGACATCTGTATAAATATGGACATGTCTACATCGCCATCTGTATAAACATGGAAATATCTACACTGCCATCTGTAGAAAGATGGAAATATCTACACCGCTATCTCTATAAATATGGAAATATCTACACCACCATCCCTATAAACATGAAAATATCTACACTGCCATCTCCATAAAGATGGAAGTATCTACTCCGCCATGTGTATAAACACGGAAATACCTACACCACCATCTGTGTAAACATGGAAATAACTACACCGCTATCTGTATAAACATGGAAATAACGACACCGCCATCTGCATGTCCATGGAAATATCTATGCCGCCATCTGTATAAACATGGAAATATCTACACGGCCATCTGTGTATAGATGGAAATATCAACACCGCCATCTGAACAAATATGGAAATATCTACTCCGGTATCTCTATAAACATGGAAATATCTGCACTGCCATCTGTAAAAACATGGAAATACGTATACAGTCATCTGTATAAACATGGAAATATCTACAATGTCATCTGTATACACATGGAAATACCTACACAGCCATCTGAATAAACATGTAAATATCTACACTGCTATCTCTATAAACATGGAAATATCTACACCGCCATCTCTATAAACTTGAAAATATCTACACTGCCATCTCCATAAACATGGAACTAACTACTCCGCCATCTGTATAAACATGGAAGCATCTACACCGCCATCTGTGTGAATAAGGAAATATCTACAATGCCATTGGTATAAAGATATAAATATCTGCACCGCGAGCTGTATAAACATGGAAATATCTACATCGCTATCTGTATAAACGTGGAAATACCAACACTGCTATTGGTATAAACATGGAAATATCTACAACACCATCTATATAAACATGGAAATATCTACACCGCTATGTCTAGAAACATGGAAATACCTACACCGCTATCTCTATAAACATGGAAATATCCACACCGCCATCTGCTTATCCATGGAAATCTCTACAACGCCATCTGTATAAAGATGGAAATAACTACACGGTAATCTGTGTACAGATGGAAATATCAACACCGCCATCTGTACAAACATGGAAATATCTACACCGCTATCTGTATAAACATAGAAGTACCTACACTGCATTCTGCATAAACATGGAAATACCTACACCGGTATCTGTATAAGCATGGAAATATCTACACCACGATCTGTATAAACATGGAGATATTTACACCGCTATCTGTATAAACCTGGAAATATCTACACTGCTATCTCTTTAAATATGGAAATATCTACATCGCCATCTGTATAAACATGGAAATAAGTACACAGTCATGTGTAGGAACATGGAAATATCTACACCTCCATTTGTATAAAGATGGAAATATCTACAACGTTATCTGTATAAACATGGAAATATCTACACAGTGATCTGTATAAACATGGAAATATGTACAGCACTCTCTGAAAAAAGATGGAAATATCTACACCGCTACCTGTAAAAACAAGGAAATATCTACACCACTATCTGTATTAATATGGAAATATTTACACCGCTATCTCAATAAACATGGAAATATCTACACCGCTATCTCTATAAACATGGGAATATCTACACCGCCATCTGTGCTAACATGGAAATATCTGCACAGTCATCTGTGTAAACCTGGAAATATCTACATTGTCATCTACATAAACATGGAAATATCTACAGAGAACTCGGTATAAACATGGAAATATCGGCACAGCCATCTGTATAAACATGGAAATATCTACACCGCTATCTGTATAAACATGGATATATCTACACCGCTATGTGTATTAACGTGGAAATATCTCCATTGCGAACTGTATAAACATGGACATATCTCCACCGCAATCTGTATAAACATGAAAATATCTACACAGCTATCTCTATAAACATGGAAATATCTACACTGCCTTCTGTACAAACATGGAAATATCTACACAGTCATCTGTAGAAATATGGAAATATCTACACCGCTATCTCTATTAACATGGAAATAACTACACCGCTATCTCTATAAACATGGAAGTATCTACACCGCTATCTCCATCAACATGGAAATATATACACCGCCATCTCTTTAAACATGGAGATATCTACAACGCCATCTATATAAACAAGAAAATATCTACATTGCCATCTATATAAACATGGAAATATCTACAACGCCATCTCTATAAACATGGGAATATTTTCACTGCCATTTGTAGAAAGATGGAAATATCTACACCGCCATCTGTATAAACGTGGAAATATCTTCACCGCTATCTGTATAAACATGGAAATATCTACACCGCAATCTGTATAAATATAGAAATATCTACACCGCTATCTGTATAAATATGAAATATCAAAACCGCTATCTCTATAAAAATGGAAATATCTACACTGCTATCTGTATAAACATGGAAATATCCTCACTGCTATCTCTATAAACATGCATATATCTACACCGCTCTCTCTATGAACATGGAAATATCTACACTGCCATCTGTATAAACATGGAAATATCTACACCGCTATCTGTATAAACATGGAAATATTTACACCGCTATCTGTATAAACATGGAAATATCTACACATCGATCTGTATAAACATGGAAATATCTACACCGCGATCTGTAAACATGGAAATATCTTCACCGCGATCTGTATAAACATGGAAATATCTACACCGCTATCTGTATAAACATGGTAATATCTACACCACCATCTATATACACATCTAAATATCTACACCGCCATCTGTATAAACATGGAAATAACTTCAATGCCATCTGAATAAACATGGTTATAGCCTCACCGCCATTTCTGTAAACATACAAATATCTACAGAGTCATCTGTATAAACACATGGAATTATCTACAGAGCCATCTGTATAAACATGGATGTATCTACACAACTATCTCTATAAACAAGGAAATACCTACAGCGCTCTCTCTATAAACATGGAAATATCAACAACACAATCTCTGCAAACATGGAAATATCTACACCGCCATCTATATAAACATGAAAATATCTACACCACCATCTCCATAAACATGGAACTATCTACACCGCCATCTGTATAAACATGGAAATATCTACACAGCTATCTGTATAAATATAGAAATATCTACACCGCTATCTGTATAAATATGAAATATCAAAACCGCTATCTCTATAAAAATGGAAATATCTACACTGCTATCTGTATAAACATGGAAATATCCTCACTGCTATCTCTATAAACATGCATATATCTACACCGCTCTCTCTATGAACATGGAAATATCTACACTGCCATCTGTATAAACATGGAAATATCTACACCGCTATCTGTATAAACATGGAAATATTTACACCGCTATCTGTATAAACATGGAAATATCTACACATCGATCTGTATAAACATGGAAATATCTACACCGCGATCTGTATAAACATGGAAATATCGTCACCGCGATCTGTATAAACATGGAAATATCTACACCGCTATCTGTATAAACATGGTAATATCTACACCACCATCTATATACACATCTAAATATCTACACCGCCATCTGTATAAACATGGAAATAACTTCAATGCCATCTGAATAAACATGGTTATAGCCTCACCGCCATTTCTGTAAACATACAAATATCTACAGAGTCATCTGTATAAACACATGGAATTATCTACAGAGCCATCTGTATAAACATGGATGTATCTACACAACTATCTCTATAAACAAGGAAATACCTACAGCGCTCTCTCTATAAACATGGAAATATCAACAACACAATCTCTGCAAACATGGAAATATCTACACCGCCATCTATATAAACATGAAAATATCTACACCACCATCTCCATAAACATGGAACTATCTACACCGCCATCTGTATAAACATGGAAATATCTACACAGCTATCTGTATAAAGATGGAAATATCTACACCGCTATCTCTATAAACATGGAAATATCTACACAGCCATCTGTATAAACATGGAAATATCTACACTGTTATCTCTATAAACATGGAAATATCTATACCGCTATCTGTATAAACATGGAAATATCTACATCGTTATCTGTATAAACAGGGAAATATCTCCATCGCTATCTGTATAAACATGGAAATATCTACACCGCTATCTGTATAAACATGGAAATATCTACACCGCTATCTGTATAAACATGGAAATATCTACACCGCTATCTGAATAAACATGCAAATATCTACAGCGCTATCTGTATAAACATGGAAATATCTCCACCTCTATCTGTATAAACATGGAAATATCTACACCGCTATATTTATAAACCTGGAAATATCTACACTGCAATCTCTATAAACATGGAAATACCTACAACACTATCTGTGTGAAGATGGAAATACCTACACAGCTGTCTGTGTAAACATGGAAATATGTACACCGCAATCTGTGTGAAGATGGAAATATCTACACCTCTTTCTCTGTAAACATGGAAATATCTACACCACTATCTGTATAAACATGGAAATATCTACACCGCTATCTGTATAAACATGGAAATATCTACACCACAGTCTGTATAAACATGGATATATCTACACCGCTATCTGTATAAACATGGAAATATCTGCACTGCTATCTGTATAAACATGGAAATGTCTACTCCGCTATCAGTATAAATATGGAAATATCTACACCGTTATCTCTATAAACATGGAAATGTCAACACCGCTATCTGTATATACATGGAAATATCTACATGGCTATCACTAAAAACATGGAAATATCTTCACCATATACAGATCTACAACGCTATCTGTATGAACATGGAAATAGCTGCACCGCGATCTCTATAAACATGGATATGTCTTCACCGCTATCTTTATAAACATGGAAATATCTACACTGAGATCTGTATAAACATGGAAATACCTACACTGCCATCTGTATACACATGGAAATATCTACACAACCATCTGTATAATCATGGAAATATCTACACCGTTATCTCTATAAACATGGAGATACCTGCACCACTATCTCTATAAACATAGGAATATCTACACTGCCATTTCCATAAACATGGAACTATGTACACCGCCATCTGTATAAACATGGAAATATCTACACTGCCATCTGTATAAAGATGTAAATATCTACACCTCGAGCTGTGTAAACATGGAAATATCTACACCGCTATATATATAAACTTGGAAATAACAACACCGCTATCTGTATAAACTTGGAAATGTCTACAACGCTATCTGTATAAACATGGAAATATCTACTCCTCTATCTCTATAAACATGGAAATACCTACAACGCTATCTCTGTAAACAAGGAAATATCTACACTGCTATCTCTATAAACATGGAAATGTATACACCGCCATCTCTGTAAACATGGAAAAATCTACACCGCCATCTACATAAAAAAGAAGTATCTACACTGCCATCTCTATAAACGTGGAAATATCTACACCGTTATCTGTATAAACATGGAAATATCTACAACACTATCTGTGTAAACATGGAAATATCTACTCAGCCGTCTGTGTAAACATGCAAATATGTACACCGTTATCTGTGTGAAGGTGGAAATATCTACACAGCAATCTTTGCAAATATGGAAATATCTACAACTCTATCTCTGTAACCATGGAAATAGCTACACAGCTATCTGTATAAACATGGAAACATCTACACCGCTATCTGTACAAATATGGAAATATCTACACCGCTATCTCTATAAACATGGAAATATCTACACCGCTATCTGTTTAAAAATGGAAATATCTGCATGGCTATGTCTATTAATATGGAATTATCTACACTGCCATCTGTATATACATGGAAATAGCTACACAGTCATCTGTATAAACATGGAAACATCTACACCACTATCTGTATAAATGTGGAAATATCTAATCTGCCATCTGTATAAACATGGAAATATCTACACAGCCATCTCTATAAACATGGAAATATCTACAACGCTACCTCTTTAAACATGGAAATAGCCACACCGCTTTCTGCAAAAACATGGAAAAATCTACACTGCCATCTGTATATACATGGAAATATCTACACTGTCATCTGTATAAAGATGGAAATATCTACACCGTTATCTGTATAAACATGGAAATATCTACACCGCTATCTGTATAAACATGGAAATATCTAGACCGCTATCTGTATAAACATTCAAATATCTACATTGCTATCTGTATAAATATGGAAATATCTCCACCGCTATTTGTATAAACATGGAAATATCTACACCGCTATCTGTATAAACATGGAAATATCTACACCGCTATCTGCATAAACATGCAAATATCTACAGCGCTATCTGTATAAACATGGAAATATCTCCACCTCTATCTGTATAAACATGGAAATATCTACACCGCTATATTTATAAACCTGGAAATATCTACACTGCAATCTCTATAAACATGGAAATACCTACAACACTATATGTGTAAAGATGGAAATACCTACACAGCTGTCTGTGTAAACATGGAAATATGTACACCGCAATCTGTGTGAAGATGGAAATATCTACACCTCTTTCTCTTTAAACATGGAAATATCTACACCACTATCTGTATAAACATGGAAATATCTACACCGCTATCTGTATAAACATGGAAATATCTACACCACAGTCTGTATAAACATGGTATATCTACACCGCTATCTGTATAAACATGGAAATATCTGCACTGCTATCTGTATAAACATGGAAATGTCTACTCCGCTATCTGTATAAATATGGAAATATCTACACCGTTATCTCTATAAACATGGAAATGTCAACACCGCTATCTGTATATACATGGAAATATCTACATGGCTATCACTAAAAACATGGAAATATCTTCACCGTATACAGATCTACAACGCTATCTGTATGAACATGGAAATAGCTGCACCGCGATCTCTATAAACATGGATATGTCTTCACCGCTATCTTTATAAACATGGAAATATCTACACTGCCATCTTTATAAACATGGAAATACCTACACTGCCATCTGTATACACATGGAAATATCTGCACAACCATCTGTATAATCATGGAAATATCTACACCGTTATCTCTATAAACATGGAGATACCTGCACCACTATCTCTATAAACATAGGAATATCTACACTGCCATTTCCATAAACATGGAACTATGTACACCGCCATCTGTATAAACATGGAAATATCTACACTGCCATCTGTATAAAGATGTAAATATCTACACCTCGAGCTGTGTAAACATGGAAATATCTACACCGCTATATATATAAACTTGGAAATAACAACACCGCTATCTGTATAAACTTGGAAATGTCTACAACGCTATCTGTATAAACATGGAAATATCTACTCCGCTATCTCTATAAACATGGAAATACCTACAACGCTATCTCTGCAAACAAGGAAATATCTACACTGCTATCTCTATAAACATGGAAATGTATACACCGCCATCTCTGTAAACATGGAAAAATCTACACCGCCATCTACATAAAAAAGAAGTATCTACACCGCCATCTCTATAAACGTGGAAATATCTACACCGTTATCTGTATAAACATGGAAATATCTACAACACTATCTGTGTAAACATGGAAATATCTACTCAGCCGTCTGTGTAAACATGCAAATATGTACACCGTTATCTGTGTGAAGGTGGAAATATCTACACAGCAATCTTTGCAAATATGGAAATATCTACAACTCTATCTCTGTAACCATGGAAATAGCTACACAGCTATCTGTATAAACATGGAAACATCTACACCGCTATCTGTACAAATATGGAAATATCTACACCGCTATCTCTATAAACATGGAAATATCTACACCGCTATCTGTTTAAAAATGGAAATATCTGCATGGCTATGTCTATTAATATGGAATTATCTACACTGCCATCTGTATATACATGGAAATAGCTACACAGTCATCTGTATAAACATGGAAACATCTACACCACTATCTGTATAAACGTGGAAATATCTACTCTGCCATCTGTATAAACATGGAAATATCTACACAGCCATCTCTATAAACATGGAAATATCTACAACGCTACCTCTTTAAACGTGGAAATAGCCACACCGCTTTCTGCAAAAACATGGAAAAATCTACACTGCCATCTGTATATACATGGAAATATCTACACTGTCATCTGTATAAAGATGGAAATATCTACACCGTTATCTGTATAAACATGGAAATATCTACACTGCTATCTGTATAAAGGTGGAAATATCTACAACGCAATCTGTGGAAATATGGAAATATCTACACATCTATCTCTGTAAATATGGAAATATCTACTCCGCTATGTATATAAACATGGAAATATCCACACCGCTGTCTGTATAAACATGTCAATATCTACACTATGATCTGTATAAACATGGATATATCTACACCGCTATCTGTATAAACATGGAAAAATCTACACCGCTATCTGTATAAACATGGAAATATCTACACCGCTATCTGTATAAATATGGAAATATCTACACCGCTACCTCTATAAACATGGAAATGTCTACACCGTTATCTGTATAAACATGGAAATATCTACATGGTTATTTCTATAAATATGGAAATATCTACACCGCCATCTGTATAAACATGGAAATACCTTAACAGTCATCTGTATAAACATAGATATATCCACACCACTATCTGTATAAACACGGAAATATCTACACTGCCATCTGTATAAACATGGAAATATCTACACAGCCTTCTGTACAAATATGGAAATACCTACACAGTCATCTGTAGAAAAATGGAAATATCTACACCGCCATCTGTATACACATGGAAATATCTCCACCGCTATCTGTATAAACATGGAAATATCTACACCGCTATCTATATAAACATGGAAATATCTACACCGCTATTTGTATAGACATGGAAATATCTACACCGCAATCTGTACAAACATGGAAATATCTACACTGCTATCTGTATACACATGGAAATATCGACACCGCTATCTGTATGAACATGGAAATATCTACACTGCCATCTGTATAAACATGGAAGTAACCTCACTGCTATCTGTATAAATATGGAAATATCTACACCGCCATCGGAATAAACATGGAAATATCTAAACGGCTATCTGTATAAATATGGAAATATCTACACCGCTACCTCTATAAACATGGAAATAACTACACAGCTATCTGTATAAACATGGACATATCTACACCGCTATCTCTATAAACATGGAAATATCTATACCGCCATCTGTGTAAACATGGAAATATGTACACAGTCATCTGTATAAACAGGGAAATAACAACACCGCCATCTGTATAAACATGGAAATACCTACACTGCTATCCATATAAACATGGAAATATCTACACCGCTATCTGTACAAATATGGACATATCCACACCGCTATCCCTATAAACATGGAAATGTCTACACCGCTATCTGTATAAACATGGAAATATCTACATGACTATCTCTATAAACATGGAAATATCAACACCGCTATCTGCATAAACACGGAAATATCTACACCGCTATCTGCATAGACATGGAAATATCTACATCGTTATCTGTACAAACATGGAAATATCTACACCACTCTCTGTATAAACATGAAAATATCTACACCGCTATCTGTATAAACATGGAAATATCTACATGACTATCTCTATAAACATGGAAATATCCACACCGCTATCTCTATAAACATGGAAAAATCAACACCGCTATCTCTATGAACATGGAAATATCTACACCGCCATCACTATAAACATGGAAATTTCTACACAACGATCAGTATAAACATTGAAATATCTACACCGCTATCTGTATAAACATGGAAATATTTCCACTGCTATCTCTGTAAATATCGAAATATCTACACCGCCATCTGTATAAACATGGAAATACTTACAAAGTTATCTGTATAAACATGGAAATATCTACACCCCCATCTGTATAAACATGGAAATATCTACACAGCCATGTGTACATACATGGAAATATCTACACCGCTATCTATATAAACATGGAAATAACTACACCGCTATCTGTATAAACATGGAAATATCTATACCACCATCTACATATCCATGGAAATATCTGCGCCGCCATCTGTATAAAGATGGAAATATCTACACGGTCATCTGTGTATAGATGGAAATATCAACACCGCCATCTGTACAAACATGGAAATATCTGCAAAGCTATCTGTATAAACATGGAAATATCTACACCGCGGTCTGTATAAACATGGAAATATCTACACCGCTATCTGTATAAACATAGAAATATCTACACCGCTATCTCTATAAACATGGAAATATCTACAACGTGATCTGTATAAACATGGAAATATTTACACTGCTATCTGTATAAAAATGGAAACTTCTACACCGTTATCTGTATAAATATGGAAATATCTACACCGCCATCTCCATAAACTTGGAAATATCTACACCGCCATCTGAATAAACATTGAAATACCTATACAATCATCTGTGTAAACATGGAAATATCTACACCACCATCTGTATAAACATGGAAGTATCTACAATGCCATCTGTATACACACGGAAATGCCAACACGGCAATCTCTGTAAAGATGGAAACATCAACACAGCCATCTGTACAAACATGGAAATATCTACACTGATATCCCTATAAACATGGAAATATCTACACTGCGGAGTGTATAAACATGGAAATATCTACACCGGTATCTTTATAAACATGGAAATATCTACACCACGATCTGTATAAACATGGAAATATATACAGCACTATCTGTATAAACATGGAAATATCTGCACCGCTATCTCTATAAACATGGAAATATCTACAAAGCCATCTGTATAAACATGGAAATACCTACACAGTCATGTGTAGGAACATGGAATTATCTACACTGCCATCTGTAAAATCGTAGAAATATATACACAGCCCTCTGTATAAATATGGAAATATCTGCATAGGCATTTGTATAAACATGGAAATATCTGCGCCGCTATCTGTATAAACATGGAAATACCAACAACCGCTGTCTCTATAAACATGGAAATATGTACACCGATATGTGTATAAACATGGAAATATCTCCACTGCTGTCTGTATAAACATGGAAATATCTACACCACGATCTGTGTTAACATGGAAATATCTACACCGCTGTCTGTATAAACCTGGGAATATCTACACAGATATCTCTAGAAACATGGAAATACCTACACCGCCATCTGTATAAACATGGAAATACCTACAAAGTCATCTGTATAAACATTTAAATATCTACACAGCCATCTGTATAAACATGGATATATGTACACAGCCATCTGTATATACATGGAAATAACTACACCGCTATCTGTATAAACATGGAAATAACTACACCGCTATTTGTATAAACAAGGAAATATCTACACCGCCATCTGTTTAAACATGGAAATATATACACAGACATCTGTTTATACATGGAAATATCTACACCGCTATCTGTATAAAGATGCTAATAACTACACCGCTATCTCTATAAATGTGGAAATATTTGCACCGCTATCCCTATAAAGATGGTAATATCAACACCGCAATCTGTATAAACATGGAAATATCTACACCATGATCTGTATAAACATGGAAATATCTACTCAGCAATCTGTATAAACATGGAAATATCTACACCATGATCTGTATAAACATGGAAAAATCAACACCGCTATCTCTATGAACATGGAAATATCTACACCGCCATCTGTATAAACATGGAAATATCTACACCGCGATCAGTATAAACATGGAAATATCTACACCGCTATCTGTATAAACATGGAAATATCTCCACTACTATCTCTATAAACATGGAAATATCTACACCGCCATCTGTATAAACATGGAAATACTTACAAAGTTATCTGTATAAACATGGAAATATCTACACCGCCGTCTGTATAAACATGGAAATATCTACACAGCCATGTGTATATACATGGAAATATCTACACCGCTATCTACATAAACATGGAAATAACTACAGCGCTATCTGTATAAACATGGAAATATCTCCACTGCTATCTCTATAAACATAGAAATATCTACACCGCCATCTGTATAAACATGGAAATACTTACAAAGTTATCTGTATAAACATGGAAATATCTACACCGCCATCTGTATAATCATGGAAATATCTACACAGCCATGTGTACATACATGGAATTATTATACAGCGCTCTCTATATAAACATGGAAATATGTACACCGCTATCTGTATAAACATGGAAAATCTACAACACTGCCAGTATAAACATGGAAATATCTACACTGCCATCTGTGGAAAGATGGAAATGTCTACACCGCGATCTGTATAAACTTGGAGATATCTACACCGCTACTTGTATAAACATGGAAATATCTACACCGCTATCTATGTAAACATGGAGACATCTACACCACGATCTGTATAAAAATAGAAATATCTACACTGCTATCTGTATAAACATGGAAATATCTACACGGCTAACTGTATAAACATGCAAATATCTAAACCGAGATCTGTATAAATATGGAAATATCTACACCGCTAACTCTATAAACATGGAAATGTCTATACCGCTATCTGTTTAAACATGGAAATATCTACAAGGCTAACTCTATAAAATGGAAATACCTAAACCGCCTTCTGTATAAACATGGAAATAACAACAAAATCATCTGTATAAACATGGAAATGTCTACAGTGCCAACTGTGAAAACATGGAAATATCTACACCGCCATCTGTATAAACATGCTAATATCTCCACCGCTATCTGTATAAACATGAAATTATCTCCACGGCTATCTGTATAAACATGGAAATATCTACACCACGATCTGTATAAACTTGGAAATATCTCCACCGCTTTCTGTATAAACATAGAAACATCTACACCGCTATCTTCATAAACATGGAAATATCTACACCGCTATCTGTATAAACATGCAAATATCTACAACGCTATCTGTGTAAACATGGAAATATCTACACCGCTATCTGTGTAAACATTGAAATATCTACACTGCTATCTGTGTAAAGATGGAAACATCTACACTTCAATCTGTGCAAATGTGGAAATATCTACACCGCTATCTTTGTAAAGTAGGAAATATCTACTCCGCAATCTGCGCAAAGATGGAAATATCTACACCGCTATCTGTGTAAACATGGTAATATCTACACCACTCTCTGTATAAACATGGAAATATCTTCACTGCTATCTGTATAAACATGGAAGTATCTACACCGCCATCTGTAAAAACGTGGAAATATCTACAACACAATCTGAATTAACATGGAAATATCTACACCGCTCACACTATAAACATGGAAATATCTACACCGGTGTCTCTATAAGCATGGAAATATCTACACCTCTATCTGTATAAACAAGGAAATAACTCCACCGCTATCTGTATAAACATTGAAACATCTACATAGCTATATCTATAAACATGGAATTATCTACACCGCTATCTGTTTAAACATGGAAATGTCTACAACGCTATCTGTGTAAACATGGAAATATCTACACCGATATCTGTGTAAACATGGAAATATCTGCACCACAATCTGTGAAAAGATGGAAATATATAGAATGCTATCTCAATAAACATGGAAATATCTGCACCGCTATCTACATAAACATGGATATATCTACACCGCTATCTCTATAATCATGGAAATATCTACACCGCCATCTGTAGAAACATGGAAATATCTACACAGTCATCTCTATATACATGGAAATATCTACAACACCATCTCTATAGAAATGGATATATCTACAACACCATCTCTATAATCATGGAAATATCTACACCGCTATGTGTATAAACATGGAAATACCAACACCACTATCTGCATAAACATCTAAATATCTACACCCCCATTTGTATAAACATGGAAATATCTACACTGCCACCTGTATACACATGGAAATATCTACACAGCCATCTGTATAAACATGGAAATATCTACACCACTATCTCTATAAACATGGAAATACCCGCACCGCTATCTGTATAAACACGGAAATATCTACACCGCTATCTGTATATACTTGGAAATATCTACACCGCCATCATTATAAACATGAAAATACGTCCACTGCTATCTGTATGAACTTGAAAATAACTCCACCGCTATCTGTATAAACATGGAAATATCTACACCGCTATCTGTATAAACATGGAAATATCTACAGCGCTATCTGTATAAACATGGAAATATCTAGACCGTTATCTGTATAAACATTCAAATGTCTACATTGCTATCTGTATAATTATGTAATATCTCCACCGCTATCTCTATAAACATGGAAATATCTACTCCGCTATCTGTATAAATATGGAAATATCTACACCGCTCTCTCTATAAACATGGAAATGTCAACACCGCTATCTGTATATACATGGAAATATCTACATGGCTATCACTAAAAACATGGAAATATCTTCACCGTATACAGATCTACAACGCTATCTGTATGAACATGGAAATAGCTACACCGCGATCTCTATAAACATGGATACGTCTACACCGCTATCTTTATAAACATGGAAATATCTACTTTGCCATCTGTATAAACATGGAAATACCTACACTGCCATCTGTATACACATGGAAATATCTACACAACCATCTGTATAATCATGGAAATATCTACACAGTTTCCTCTATAAACGTGGAGATACCTGCATCACTATCTCTATAAACATGGAAATAACTACACTGCCATTTCCATAAACATGGAACTATGTACATCGCCATCTGTATAAACATGGAAATATCTACACTGCCATCTGTATAAAATGTAAATATCTACACCGCGAGCTGTGTAAACATGGAAATATCTACACCGCTATATATTTAAACTTGGAAATACCAACACCGCTATCTGTATAAACTTGGAAATGTCTACAACGCTATCTGTATAAACATGGAAATACCTACTCCGCTATCTCTATAAACATGGAAATACCTACACCGCTATCTCTGCAAACAAGGAAATATCTACACCGCTATCTCTATAAACATGGAAAGGTATACACCGCCATCTCTATAAACATGGAAAAATCTACACTGCCATCTACATAAAAAAGGAAGTATCTACACCGCAATCTCTATAAACATGGAAAAATCCACACCGTTATCTGTATAAACATGGAAATATCTACAACACTATCTGTGTAAACATGGAAATATCTACTCAGCTGTCTGTGTAAACATGCAAATATGTACATTGTTATTTGTGTGAAGGTGGAAATATCTACACGGCAATCTGTGCAATATGGAAATATCTACAACTCTATCTCTGTAAACATGGAAATAGCTACACCGCTATCTGTATAAACATGGAAACATCTACACCGCTATCTGTATAAACATGGAAATATCTACACCGCTATCTGTATAAATATGGAAATATCTACACCGCTATCTCTATAAACATGGAAAAGTCTACACCGCTATCTGTTTAAACATGGAAATACCTACTTGGCTATTTCTATAAATATGGAAATATCTACACTTCCATCGGTATAAACATGGAAATATCTACACAGCCATCTCTATAAACATGGAAATATCTACATCGCTATCTGTATAAACATGGAAATAGCTAAACCGCTATCTGTATAAACCTGGAAATATCTACACCGCTATCTGCATAAACATGCACCTATCTACAGCGATATCTGTATAAACATGGAAATATCTCCACCGCTATCTGTGTAAACATGGAAATATCTAAACAGCTATCTGTGTAAACATGAAAATATCTACACCGCTTTCTGTGGAAAGATGGAAATATCTACATTGCAATCTGTGCAAAGATGGAAATATCTACAACGCTATCTCTATAAACATGGAATTATCTGCACCACTATCTGTATAAACATGGAAATATCTACACCGCTATCTGTATAAACATGGAAATATTTACAAGGCTATCAGTATAAATATGGAAATATCTACACCGCCATCTGTAAAAACATGGAAATAGCTACACAGTCATCTGTATAAACATGGAAATATCTACACCTCCATCTGTATAAACATGGAAATATCTACAATGCCATCTGTAAAAACATGGAAATATCTACACAGTCATCTGTATAAATATGGCAATATATACACGGCTATCTATATAAACATGGAAATACCTACACCGCAATCTGTATAAACATGGAAATATCGACACCGCTATCTGTATATACATGGAAATATCTACACTGCTATCTGTATAAATATGGAAATATCTACACCGCTATCTCTATATACATGGAATTTTCTACACCGCTATCTGTTTAAAAATGGAAATATCTGCACCGCTATCTGTATAAACATGGAAATATCTCCACTGCTATCTGTATAAACATTTAAATATGTACACTGCTATCTGTATAAATATGGAAATATCTACACGCCTAATTCTATAAACATGTAAATGTCTTCACAGCTTGCTGTATAAACATGGAAATATCTACATGGCTATCTTTATAAACATGGAAATATCTACACCGCCATCTGTATCAACATGGAAATAACTACACAGTCATCTGCATAAACATGGAAATATCTACACCACTATGGGTATAAACATGGAAATACCTGCACTGCCATCTGTATAAACATGGAAATATCTACACAGCCATCTCTATAAACATGGTAATACCTACAATGCTATCTGTATAAACATGGAAATAACTACACCGCCATCTGTAAAAACATGGAAATATTTACACAGTCATCTGTATAAACATGCAAATATCTACACTTCCATATGTATAAACATGGAAATATCCACACTGCCATCTGTATGCACATGAAAATATGTACACAGCTATCTGTAGAATCATGGAAATATCTACACCGCTATCTCCATAAACATGGAAATACCTACAGCGCTATCTCCATAAACTTGGAAATATCTACACCGCTATGTCTATATACATGGAAACATATACACTGCCATCTCTATAATCATGAAAATATCTACACTGCCATCTCCATAATCATGGTACTATCTACACCGTCATCTGTATAAAAATGGAAATATCTACACCGCCATCTGTATAAACATGGAAATATCTACGCAGTCATCTGTATAAAGATGGAAATTTTTACACTGCCATCTGTATAATCATGGACATATCTACACAGCCATCTGTAAAAACATGGAAATATCTACACACCCATCTGTATAAACATTGAATTATCTACACCGCTATCTGCATAAACGTGGAAATATCTACACCGCTATCTGTATAAATATGGAAATATCTACACCGCTACCTTTCTACACATGGAAATATAAACACTTCCATCTGTATAAACATGGAAATGTCTACACCACTATCTCTATATACATGGAAATGTCTACAATGCCATCTGTGAAACCATGGAAATATCTACACTGTCATCAGTATAAACATGGAAATATCTACACCACCATCTGTATAAACATGGAAATATCTACACTGCCATCTGTATACACATGGATATATCTACACCGCTATATGAATAAACATGGAAATACCTACACCGCTATCTGTATAAACTTGGAAATATCTACACCGCTATCTTTATAAACATGGAAATATCTACACCGCCATCTGTGTAAACATGGAAATACCTCCACCGCGATCTGTATAAACATGGAAATATCTACACTGCTCTCTGTATAAACATGGTAATATCTACACCGTTATCTGTATAAACATGCAAATATCTACACCACTGTCTGTATAAACATGGGAATATCTACATCGCCATCTGTATAAACATGGAAATATCTATACTTCCATCTGTAACAAGATGTAAATATCTACACCGCCAGCTGTATAAACAAGGAAGTATCTACACCGCTATCTGTATAAACCTGCAAATACCAACACCGCTACCTGTATAAACATGGAAATATCTACACCGCTATCTCTATAAACATGAAAATATCAGCTCCGCTATCTCTACAAACTTGGAAATATATACTCTGCCATCTCTATAAACATGGAAATACCTACACAACAATCTACATAAAGAAGGAAATATCTACACTGCCATCTATATGAACATGGAAATATCTACACCGCTACCTCTATAAACATGGTAATATCTACAACACCATCTGTAAAAACATGGATATATCTACACAGTCATCTATATGAACATTTAAATATCTACACCACCATATCTATAAACATGGAAATATCTACACTGCCATCTGTATTCACATGGAAATATCTACACAGACATCTCTATAAACATGTAAATAAATACACCGCTATCTCTATAAACATGGAAATACCTACAGAGCTATCTCTACAAACATGGAAATATCTACACCGCTATCTCTATAAACATGGAAATACCTACACTGCCATCTCTATAATCATGAAAATATCTACACTGCCATCTCCATAATCATGGTACTATCTACACTGCCATCTGTATAAAAATGCAAATATCTACACCGCCATCTGTATTAACATGGAAATATCTACACAGTCATCTGTATAAAGATGGAAATATCTACACTGCCCTCCGTATAATCACGGAAATATCTACACAGCCATCTGTAAAAACTTGGAAATAGCTACACAGCCATCTGTATAAACATGGAAATATCTACACCACACTCTGTATAAACGTGGGAATATCTACACCGCTATCTGTATAAATATGGAAATATCTACACCGCTATCTTTATACACATTGAAATATCATCAATTCTATCTGTATAAACAAGGAAATATCTACACCGCTATCTCTATATACATGGAAAGGTCTACACCGCCGTCTGTAAAAACATGGAAATATCTAAACAGTCATCCGTGTAAACATGGAAATATTTACACCACCATGTGTATAAACATGGAAATATCTACACTGCCATCTGTATACACGTGGAAATATCTACACAGCCATCTGTATAAACATGGAAATATATACAACGCTATCTCTAAAAACATGGAAATAACTACACCGCTATCTCTATAAACATGGAAATACCTACACTGCCATCTCTATAAACATGAAAATATCTACACCGCCATCCCAATAAACATGGAACTATCTACACCGCCATCTGTATAAACATGGAAATATCTATACCGCCATCTATATAAACATGGAAATAACTATACCTCGAGCAGTAGAAACATGGAAATATCTACACCGCCATCTGAGTAAACATGGAAATAACTACACCGCTATTTGAATAAACAAGGAAATATCTACACCGCCGTCTGTTTAACATGGAAATATATACACAGACATCTGTTTATACATGGAAATATCTACACCGCTCTCTGTATAAACATGCTAATAACTACACCGCTATCTGTATAAATGTGGAAATATTTGCACCGCTATCCCTATAAACATGGAAATATCTACACCGCTATCTGTATAAACATGCTAATGTCTACACCGCCATCTGTGTGAATAAGGAAATTTCTACAATGCCATCTGTATAAAGATATAAATATCTACACCGCGAGCTGTATAATCATGGAAATATCTACATCGCTATCTGTATAAACGTGGAAATACCAACACCGGTATCGGCATAAACATGGAAATATCTACAACGCCATCTATATAAACATGGAAATATCTACACCACTATGTCTATAAACATGGAAATACCTACACCGCTATCTCTATAAACATGCAAATATCTACACCGCTATCTGTAGAAACTTGGAAATATCTGCACCGCTATCTGTATAAACATGGAAATATCTAAACCGCGATCTGTATAAACATGGAAATATATACACCGCGATCTGTATAAACATGGAAATATCTTCACCGCGATCTGTATAAACATGGAAATATCTACACCTCTATCTGTATAAACATGGTAATACCTACACCACCATCTATATAAACATGGAAATATCTACACCGCCATCTGTATAAACTTGGAAATATCTACAATGCCATCTGTAGAAAGATGGAAATATCTACACCACAATCTGTGTAAACATGGAAATATCTACACCGATATCTGTAAAAACATGGAAATATCTACACCGCTACCTGTATAAACATGGAAATATCTACACCGCGATCTGTATAAACATGGAAATATCTACAGCGCCATCTCTATAAACATTGAAATATCTACACTGCCATCTGTAAAACATGGAAATAATGACACCGATATCTGTAAAAACATGGAAATATCTACACCGCTATCTGTATAAACATGGAAATATCTACACCGCGATCTGTATAAACTTGGAAATATCTACAGCGCCATCTCTATAAACATTGAAATATCTACACTGCCATCTGTAAAACATGGAAATATCTACACAGTCATCTGAATAAACATGGTAAAATCTACACCACCATCTGTATAAACATGGAAATACCTACAATACCATCTGTATACACATGGAAATATCTACACAGACATCTGTATAAATATGGAAATATCTACACCGCCATCTGTATACACATGGAAATATCTACACAGCCATCTGTATAAACATGGAAATATCTACACCGCTATCTCTATAAACATGGAAATCTCTACACCGCTATCTGTGTAAACATGGAAATATCTACATCGCTATCTGTATAAACAGGGAAATATCTCCACCGCTATCTGTGTAAATATGGAAATATCTACACCGCTATCTGTATACACATGGAAATATCTACACCACTATCTGTATATACATGGAAATATCTACACCGTCATCTGTATAGACATGGAAATAACTACACAGCTACCTGTATAAATATGGAAATGTCTACACCGCTATCACTATAAAGATGGAAATACCTACACCACTTGCACTATAAACATGGAAATATCCACACCGCAATCTCTGAAAACATGAAAATATCTCCACCGCCATCTATGTAAGCATGAAAATATCTACACTGCCATATTCAGAAACATGGCTGTATCTACACCACCATCTGTATAAACATGGAAATATCTACACCACTATCTGTATAAAGATGGAAATATTTAAACCGCAATCTCTATAAACATGGAAATATCTACACCGCTATCTCTGTAAACATGGAAATATCTACACCGCCATCTGTATTAACGTGGAAATATCTACACAGTCATCTGTATAAACCTGGAAATATCTACACTGTCATCTATATAAACATGGAAATATCTACAGATAACTCTGAATAAACATGGAAATATCCGCACAGCCATCTGTATAAACATGGAAATATCTACACCACTATCTGTATAAACATGAAAATATCTACACCACTATCTCTATAAACATGGAAATATGTACACTGCCATCTGTACTAACATGGAAATATCTACACAGTCATCTGAAGAAACATGGAAATATCTACACCGCTATCTCTATAAATATGGAAATAACTACACCGCTATCTCTATAAACATGGAAATATCTACACCGCTATCTCCATCAACATGGAAATATACCCACCGCCATCTCTTTAAACATGGAGGTATCTACAACGCCATCTACATAAACAAGAAAATATCTACACTGCCATCTATATAAACATGGAAATATCTACACCGCCATCTCTAAAAACATGGAAATATCTACACTGCCATTTGTAGAAAGATGGAAATATCTACACCGCCATCTGTATAAACGTGGAAATATCTACACCGCTATCTGTATAAACATGTAAATATCTACACCGCAATCTGTATGAACATGGAAATATCTACACCGCTTTCTGTATAAATATGAAATATCTAAACCGCTATCTCTATAAAAGTGGAAATATCTACACTGCTATCTGTATAAACATGGAAATATCCTCACTGCTATCACTATGATCATGGATATATCTACACTGCTATCAGTATAAACATGGAAATATCTACACCGCGATCTGTATAAACATGGAAATATCTACACCACGATCTGTATAAACATGGAAATATCTAGACCGCTATTTGTATAAACATGGAAATATCTACACAGCTATCTCTATAAACATAGAAATATCTACACCGCCATGTGTATAAACATGGAAATACCTACAAAAGTCATCTGTATTAACATGGAAATATCTACACAGCCATCTGTATAAACATGGAAATATCTACACAGCCATCTGTATATAGATGGAAATATCTACACCGCTATCTGTATAAACATGGAAATATCTACACCGCTATTTGTATAAACAAGGAAATATCTACACCGCCATCTGTTTAAACATGGAAATATATACACAGACATCTGTTTATACATGGAAATATCTACACCACTATCTGTATAAACATGCTAATAACTACACCGCTATCTGGATAAATGTGGAAATATTTGCACCGCTATCCCTATAAAGATGGTAATATCAACACTGCGATCTGTATGAACATGGAAATATTTACAACATGATCTGTATAAACATGGAAATATCTACACCACGATCTGTATAAACATGGAAATATCTACACCGTGATCTGTATAAACATGGATATATCTACAACGTCATCTCTATAAACATGGAAATATCTACACCGCTATCTGTATAAACATGCTAATATCTACACCACCGTCTATATAAACAAGGAAATATCTACACCGCCATCTGTATAAACATGGAAATATCTACAATGCCATCTGTAGAAAGATGGAAATATCTACACCGCAATCTGTGTAAACATGGAAATATCTGCACCAATATCTGTAAAACCATGGAAATATCTACACCGCTATCTGTAAAAACATGGAAATATCTACACCGCGATCTGTATAAACATGGAAATATCTACAGCGCCTTCTCTATAAACATTGAAATATCTACACTGCCATCTGTAAAAACATGGAAATATCTCCACAGTCATCTGAATAAACATGGAAATATCTACAACACCATCTGTATAAACATGGAAATAACTACAATACCATCTGTATACACATGGAAATATCTACACAGACATCTGTATAAATATGGAAATATCTACACCGCCATCTGTATAAACATGAAAATATCTACACTGCCATCTGTAGAAAGATGGAAACATCTACACCGCTATCTCTATAAATATTGAATTATCTTCACCGCCATCTCCATAAACATGAAAATATCTACACTGCCATCTCCATAAAGATGGAAGTATCTACTCCGCCATGTGTACAAACACGGAAATATCTACACCACCATCTGTGAAAACATGGAAATATCTACACCACCATCTGTATAAACATGGAAATACCTACAATACCATCTGTATACACATGGAAATATCTACACATACATCTGTATAAATATGGAAATATCTACACCGCCATCTGTATAAACATGGAAATACCTACAAAGTCATCTGTATAAACATGGAAATATCTACACAGCCATCTGCATATACATGGAAATATCTACACCGCTATCTCTATAAAGATGGAAATATCTACACCGCCATCTGTATAAACATGGAAATACCTATACAGTCATCTGTGTATACATGGAAATATCTACACCACCATCTGTATAAACATGGAAATATCTACAATGCCATCTGTATACACATGGAAATACCTACACGGCAATCTGTGTACAGATGGAAACATCAACACCACCATCTGTACAAACTTGGAAATATCTACACTGCTATCTCTATAAACACGGAAATATCTACACTGCGGTCTGTATAAACATGGAAATATCTCCACCGGTATCTGTATAAACATGGAAATATCTGCACCGCTGTCTCTATAAACATGGAAATATGTACACAGCTATGTGTATAAACATGGAAATATCTCCACTGCTGTCAGTATAAACATGGAAATATCTCCACCGTTATCTGAATAAACATGGAAATATCTACAGCGCCATCTCTATAAACATTGAAATATCAACACTGCCATCTGTAAAAACATGGAAATATCTACAAAGTCATCTGAATAAACATGGAAATATCTACACCACCATCTGTATAAACACGGAAATAACTACAAAACCGTCAGAATACACATGGAAATATCTACACAGACATCTGTATAAATATGGAAATATCTACACCGCCATCTGTATAAACATGGAAATATCTACACTGATATCTGTAGAAAGATGGAAATATCTACACCGCTATCTCTATAAACATGGAAATATCTACACCTCCATCTCTATAAACATGAAAATATCTACACTGCAATCTCCATAAACATGGAACTAACTACTCCGCCATGTGTATAAACATGGAAATATCTACACCACCATCTTTGAAAACATGTAAATATCTACACTGCTATCTGTATAAACATGGAAATATCTACACCGCCATCTGCATGTCCATGGAAATATCTACGCTGCCGTCTGTATAAACATGGAAATATCTACACGGCCATCTGTGTATAGATGGAAATATCAACACCGCCATCTGTACAAACATGGAAATATCTACACCGCTATCTCTATAAACATGGAAATATCAGCACTGCCATCTATAAAAACATGGAAATAACTATACAGTCATCTGTATAAACATGGAAATATCTACAATGCCGTCTGTATACACGTGGAAATATCTACACAGCCATCTATATAAACATGTAAATTTCTACACTGCTATCTCTATAAACATGGAAAAATCTACACCGCCATCTCTATAAACATGGAAATATCTACACCGCCATCTCTATAAACATGAAAATATCTACACTGCCATCTCCATAAACATGGAATTAACTACTCCGCCATCTGTGTAAACATGGAAACATCTACACCGCCATCTCTGTGAATAAGGAAATATCTACAATGCCATCTGTATAAAGATATAAATATCTGCACCACAAGCAGTATAAACATGGAAATATCTACATCGCTATCTGTATAAACATGGAAATACCAACACCGCTATCGGTATAAACAAGGAAATATCTACAACGCCATCTATATAAACATGTAAATATCTACACCGCTATCTGTATAAACATGGAAATATCTACACCGCTATCTGTATAAACATGAAAATATCTACACCGCGATCAGTATAAACATGGAAATATCTACACCGCAATCTGTATAAACATGGAAATAGCTTCACCACGATCTGTATAAACATGGAAATATCTACACCGCTATCTGTATAACCAAGGTAATATCTACACCACCATCTATATAAACATGGAAAATTTACACCGCCATCTGTATAAACATGGAAATATCTACAATGCCATCTGTAGAAAGATGGAAATATCTGCACCGCAATCTGTGTAAACATGGAAATATCTACACCTCTATCTGTAAAAACATGGAAATATCAACAGCGCTATCTGTATAAACATGGAAATATCTACAACGCGATCTGTATAAACATGGAAATATCTACACCGCGATCTGTATAAACATGGAAATATCTACACCGCTATCTGTATAAACATGGAAATATCTACACAGCAATCTCTATAAACATGGAAATATCTACACCACCATCTGTATAAACATGGAAATACCTACAAAGTCATCTGTATAAACATGGAAATATCTACAAACCATCTGTATAAACATGGAAATATCTACACAGCCATCCGTATATACATGGAAATATCTACACCGCTATCTGTATAAACATGGAAATAACTACACCGCTATTTGTATAAACAAGGAAATACCTATACCGTGATCTGTAAAAACAAGGAAATATTTACACCGCTACCTGTATAAACATGGAAATTTCTACACCGTTATCTGTATAAATATGCAAAGATCTACACCGCTATCTCTATAGACATGGAAATATCTACACCGCCATCTGTATAAACATGGAAATAAATATACAGTCATCTGTGTAAACATGGAAATATCTACACCACCATCTGTATAAACATGAAAATATCTACAAAGCCATCTGTATACACATGGAAATACCTACACGGCAATCTGTGTAAACATGGAAACATCTACACCAATATCTGTAAAAACATGGAAATATCTACAAAACTATCTGTATAAACATGGAAATATCTACACCGCGATCTGTATAAACATGGAAATATCTACAGCGCCATCTCTATAAGCATTGAAATATCTACACCGCCATCTGTATAAACATGGAAATATCTACACCGTGATCTGCATAAACATGGAAATATCTACACCGCTATCTGTATAAACATGGAAATATCTACACAGCTATCTCTATAAACATAGAAATACCTACACCGCCATCTGTATAAACATGGAAATATCTACACAGCCATGTGTATATACATGGAAATACCTACACCGCTATCTATATAAACATGGAAATAACTACATCGCTATCTGTATAAAGATGGAAATATATACACCGCCATCTACATATCCATGGAAATTTCTGCACCGCCATCTGTACAAACATGGAAATATCTGCACTGCAATCTGTATAAACATGGAAATATCTACACTGCGGTCTGTATAAACATGGAAATATCTAAAACGCTATCTGTATAAACATGGAAATATCTACACCACTATCTCTATAAACATGGAAATATCTATGCCGTGATCTGTATAAACATCAAATATTTACACCGCTATCTGTATAAACATGGAAATATCTACACCGTTATCTGTATACACATGGAAATACCTACAACGTCAACTGTAGAAACATGGAAATATCTACACCACCATCTGTATAAACATGGAAATATCTACAATGCCATCCATATACACATGGAAATAGCTACACGGCAATCTGTGTATAGATGGAAACATCAACACCGCCATCTGTACATACATGGAAATATCTACACCGCTATCAGTATAAACATGGAAATATCTACACTGCGGTCTGTATAAACATGGAAATATGTACACCGGTATCTGTTTAAACATGGAAATATCTACACCACGATCTGTATAAAACATGGAAATATTTACACCGCTATCTGTATAAACATGGAAATATCTACACGGCTATCTCTATAAACAAAGAAATACCTGCAAAGCCATCTGTATAAACATGGAAATAACTACACAGTCATGTGTAGGAACATGGAAATATCTAAATTGCCATCTGTATAAACGTGGAAATATCTACACAGCCCTCTATATAAATAAGGAAATATCTGCATAGGCATCTGTATAGACATGGAAATATCCGCACCGCTATCTGTATAAAGATGGAAATACCTACACCGCTGTCTCTATAAACATGGAAATATGTACAGCGCTATGTGTATAAACATGGTAATATCTCCACTGCTGTCTGTATAAACATGGAAATATCTCCACCTTTATCTGTATAAACATAGAAATATCTACAGCGCCATCTCTATAAACATTGAAATATCTACACTGCAATCTGTAAAAACATGGAAATATCTACAAAGTCATCTGAATAAACATGGAAATATCTACACCACCATCTGTATAAACATGGAAATACCAACAATACCATCTGTATACACATGGAAATATCTACACAGACAGCTGTATAAATATGGAAATATCTACACCGCCATCTGTATAAACATGGAAATATCTACACCGCAATCAGTATAAACATGGAATTATCTACACCGCTATCTCTATAAACATGGAAATATCTCCACTGCTATCTCTATAAACATCGACATATCTACACCGCCATCTGTATAAACATGGAAATACTTACAAAGTTATCTGTATAAACATGGAAATATCTACACTGCCATCTGTATAAACATGGAAATATCTACACAGCCATGTGTATATACATGGAAATATCTACACCGCTATCTATATAAACATGGAAATAACTACACCGCTGTCCGTATATACATGGAAATATTTACACCGCCATCTGCATATCCAAAGAAATATCTGTGCCGCCATCTGTATAAACATGGAAATATCTACATGGTCATCTGTGTATAGATGGAAATATCAACACCGTCATCTGTACAAAAACGGAAATATCTGCACCACTATCTGTATAAACATGGAAATATCGGCACCACGGTCTGTATAAACATGGAAATATCTACAATGCTATCTGAATAAACATGGAAGTATCTTCACCGTTATCTCTATAAACATGGAAATATCTACACCATGATCTGTATAAACATGGAAATATTTACACCGCTATCTGTATAAACTTGGAAATATCTACACATTTATCTGTATAAATATGGAAATATCTACACCGCTATCTCTATAAACATGGAAATATCTACACCATGATCTGTATAAATATGGAAATATCTACACAGCTGTCTGTATAAACATCGAAATATCTACACCGCCGTCTGTATATACATGGAAATATCTACACCGTGATCTGTATAAACATGGAAATATCTACACAGCTTTCTCTATAAACATGGAAATATCTACACCGCCATCTGTATAAACATGGAGATACCTACAAAGTCATCTGCATAAACATGGAAATATCTACAGCGCCATCTCTATTAACATTGATATATCTACACTCCCATCTGTAAAAACATGGAAATATCTACACAGTCATCTGAATAAACATGGAAATATCTACACCACCATCTGTGTAAACATGGAAATACCTACAATACCATCTGTATACACATGAAAATATCTACACAGACATCTGTATAAATATGGAAATATCTACACCGCCATCTGTATAAACATGGAAATATCTACACTGCCATCTGTAGAAAGATAGAAATATGTACACCGATATCTCTATAAATATGGAAATATCTACACCGCCATCTCTATAAACATGAAAATATCTACACTGCCATCTCCATAAAGATGTAATTATCTACTCCGCCATGTGTATAAACACGGAAATATCTACACCACCATCTGTGTAAACATGGAAATATCTACACCGCTATCTGTATAAACATGGAAATATCTACACCGCCGTCTGCATGTCCATGGAAATATCTACGCCACCATCTGTATAAACATGGAAATATCTACACGGCCATTTATGTATAAATGGAAATATCAACACCGCCAGCTGTACAAACATGGAAATATCTACACCGTTATCTCTATAAACATGGAAATACCTGCACTGCCATCTGTAAAAACACGGAAATAACTATACAGTCATCTGTACAAACATGGAAATATCTACAATGCCATCTGTATACACATGGAAATATCTACATAGCCATCTCTATAAACATGTAAATATCTGCACTGTTATCTCTGTAAACATGGAAATATCTACAACGCCATCTCTATAAACATGAAAATATCTACAATGCCATCTCCATAAACATGGAATTAACTACTCCGCCATCTGTATAAACATGGAAACATCTACACCGCCATATGTGTGAATAAGGAAATATCTACAATGCCTTGTGTATAAAGATATAAATATCTGCACCGCGAGCTGTTTAAACATGGAAATATCTACACAGCTATCTCTATAAACATGGAAATATCTACACTGACATCTGTGTAAACATGGAAATACCTACAAAGTCATCTGTATAAACATGGAAATATCTACTCAGCCATCTGTATTAACATGGAAATATCTACACAGCCATCTGTATATACATGGAAATATCTACACCGCTATCTGTACAAACATGGAAATAACTCCCCTGCTATTTGTATAAACAAGGAAATATCTACACCGTGATCTGTATAAACATGGAAATATCTACACAGCCATCTCTATAAACACAGAAATATCTACACCCCTATCTGTATAAACATGGAAATATCCACACCGCTATCTCTGTAAACATGGAAAAATCAACACCGCTATCTCTATGAACATGGAAATATCTACAAGGCCATCTGTATAAACATGGAAATATCTACACCACGATCAGTATTAGCATGGAAATATCTACACCGCTATCGGTATAAACATGGAAATATCTCCACTGCTATCTCTATAAACATCGAAATATCTACACCGCCATCTGTATAAACATGGAAATACTAACAAAGTTATCTGTATAAACATGGAAATATCTACACTGCCATCTGTATAAACATGGAAATATCTACACGGTCATCTGTGTATAGATGGAAATATCAACACCGCCATCTGTACAAACATGAAAATATCTGCACTGCAATCTGTATAAACATGGAAATATCTACACCGCAGTGTGTATCAACATGGAAATATCTAAACCGCTATCTGTATAAACGTGGAAATATCTACACCACTATCTCTATAAACATGGAAATATCTACACCGTGATCTGTATAAACATGGAAATATCTACACCGCTATCTGTATAAACATGGAAATATCTACACTGCTATCTCTATAAACATCGAAATATCTACACCGCCATCTGTATAAACATGGAAATACTAACAAAGTTATCTGTATAAACATGGAAATATCTACACCGCCATCTGTATAAACGTGGAAATATATACACGGTCATCTGTGTATAGATGGAAATATCAACACCACCATCTGTACAAACATGGAAATATCTGCACTGGAATCTGTATAAACATGGAAATATCTACACCGCAGTGTGTATTAACATGGAAATATCTAAACCGCTATCTGTAAACATGGAAATATCTACACCACTATCTCTATACACATGGAAATATCTACACCGTGATCTGTATAAACAAGGAAATATTTACACCGCTATCTGTATAAACATGGAAATATCTATACCGTTATCTGTATAAACATGGAAATACCTACAACGCCAACTGTAGAGACTTGGAAGTATCTACATCACCGTCTGTATAAACATGGAAATATCTACAATGCCATCTGTATAAACATGGAAATATCTTCACAGCCCTCTGTATAAATGTGGAAATATCTGCCTAGGCATCTGTACAAAAATGGAAATATCTACACCGTTATCTATAAACATGAAAATACTTACACCACCATCTCTATAAGCATGGAAATATTTACACCGCTATCTCTATAAACATAGAAATAACTACACCGCCATCCCTACAAACATGGAAATATCTACACCGCCATCTGCATAAACATGGAAATATCTACACAGACATCTGTATAAACATGGAAATATCTTCAATGCCATCTGTATAAACTTGGAAATATCTACACAGACATCTGTAGAAAGATGGAAGTGTCTACAAAGCGATCTGTACAAACATGGGAATTTCTACAGCGCTACCTGTATAAACATGGAAATATCTACACCGCTATCTGTATCAACATGGAAATAACTACACCGCAATCTGTATAAACATGGAAATATCTACAATGTTATCTCTGTAAACATGGAAATATCTACACAGCTATCTTTGTAAGCTTGGAAATATCTACACTGCTACCTGTGTAAATTTGGCAATAATTACACCGCAATCTGTGCAAAGATGGAAATATCTACACAGCTATCTCTTTAAACATGGGAATATATACACCGCTATCTCTATAAACATGGAAATAACTACACTGCCATCTGTATATACATGGAAATATCTACACTGCCATCTGTACACACATGAAAATATCCACACAGCCATCTGAATAAACATGGAAATATCTACAACGCTATCTCTATAAACATGGAAATATCTACACCGATATCTGTATAAACATGGAAATATCTACACCGCTATCTGTATAAACATGGAAATATCTACACCGCTATCTGTATAAAAATGGAAATATATACAATGCTATCTGTGTAAACATGGAAATATCTAAACAGCTATCTGTGTACACTTGGAAATATCTACCCAGCTATCTGTGTAAAAATGGAAATATCTACACAGCAATCTGTGCAAAGATGGAAATATCTACACCGCTATCTCCGTAAACATGGAAATATCTACACCGCTATCTGTATAAACATGGAAATATCTATAACGCAGTCTCTATAAACATGGAAATATCTCCACCGCTATCTGTATAAACATGAAAATATCTACACGGCTATCTGTATAATCATGGACATATCTACACCGCAATCTGTATAAACAGGGAAATAACTATCACGCTATGTGTGTAAACATGGAAATATCTACACCGCGGTCTGTATAAACATGTTAATATGTATACCACTATCTGTATAAACATGTAAATATCTACGCCACAATCTGCATAAACATGGAAATATCTACACAGCTATCTGTATCAACATGGAAATAACTACACCGCAATCTGTATAAACATGGAAATATCTACAATGCTATCTCTGTAAACATGGAAATATCTACACAGCTATCTGTGTAAACTTGGAAATATCTACACCGCTATCTGTGTAAATTTGGCAATACTTACACCGCAATCTGTGCAAAGATGGAAATATCTACAACGCTATCTCTGTAAACATGGAAATATCTACACCGCTATCTGTATAAACATGGAAATACCTACACTGCCATCTGTATAAACATGGAAATATCTACAGCGCCATCTGTATAAACATGGAAATATCTACACCGCTATCTCTATAAACATGGAAATATCTACACCGCTATCTGTATAAATATGGAAATATCTACATCGCTATCTGTATAAACAGGGAAATATCTCCACCGCTATCTGTATAAACATGGAAATATCTACACCGCTATCTGTATAAACATGGAAATATATACAATGATATCTGTGTAAACATGGAAATATCTACACAGCTATCTGTGTAAACTTGGAAATATCTAGCCAGCTATCTGTGTAAAAATGGAAATATCTACACAGCAATCTGTGCAAAGATGGAAATATCTACACCGCTATCTCCGTAAACATGGAAATATCAACACCGGCATCTGTACAAACGTGGAAATATCTACACCGCTATCTCTATAAACAGGCAAATATCTGCACTGCCATCTGTAAAAACATGGAAATACCTATACAGTTATCTGTATAAACATGGAAATATCTACAATGCCATCTGTATACACATGGAAATATATACACAGCCATCTGTATAATCATGTATATATCTACACTGCTATCTCTATAAACATGGAAATATCTACACCGCCATCTCTATAAACATGAAAATATCTACAGTGACATCTCCATAAACATGGAACTAACTTCTCCGCCATCTGTATAAACATGGAAACATCTACACCACCATCAGTGTGAATAAGGACATATCTACAATTCCATCTTTATAAAGATATAAATATCTGCAACGCGAGCTGTATAAACATGGAAATATCTACATCAATATCTGCATAAACGTGGAAATACCAACACCGTTATCGGTATAAACATGGAAATATCTACAACGCCATCTATATAAACATGGAAATATCTACACCGCTATGTCAATAAACATGGAAATACCTACACCGCTATCTCTATAAACATGGAAATATCTACACCGCTATCTGCATAAACCTGGAAATATCTACACAGCTATCTCTATAAACTTGGAAATATCTACACCGCGATCTGTATAAACATGGAAATATCTACACTGCTCTCTGTATAAACATGGAAATATCTACACCGCTATCTGTATAAACATGGAAATATCTACACAGCTATCTCTATAAACATGGAAATATCTACACCGCCATCTGTATAAACATGGAAATACCTACAAAGTCATCTGTATAAACATGGAAATATCTACAAAGCCATCTGTATAAATATGGAAATATCTACACAGCCATCTGTATATACATGGAAATACCTACACCGCTATCTGTATAAACATGGAAATAACTACACCGCTATTTGTATAAACAAGGAAATATCTCCACAGTGATCTGTATAAACATGGAATTATTTACACCGCTATCTGTATAAACATGGAAATTTCTACACCGTTATCTGTATAAATATGGAAATATCTACACCGCAATCTCTATAAATATGGAAATATCTACACCGCCATCTGTGTAAACATGGAAATATCTACACCACCATCTGTATAAACATGGAAATATCTGCAATGCCATCTGTATACACATGGAAATACCAACACGGCAATCTGTGTATAGATGGAAACATCAACACCGCCATCTGTAGAAACTTGGAATTATCTACACTGCTATCTCTATAAACGTGGAAATATCTACACTGCGGTCTGTATAAACATGGAAATATCTACACCGGTATCTGTATAAACATGGAAATATCTACACCACGATCTGTATAAACATGGAAATATATACACCGCTATCTGTATAATCATGGAAATATATGCACCGCTATCTCTATAGACATGGAAATAGCTACAAAGCCATCTGTATAAACATGGAAATACCTACACAGACATGTGTAGGAACATGGAAATAACTACACTGCCATCTGTATAAATAAAGAAATATCTACACAGCCCTCTGTATAAATATGGAGATATCTGCATAGGCATCTGTATAAACATGGAAATATCTGCACCGCTATCTGTATAAACATGGAAATACCTACACCGCTGTCTCTATAAACATGGAAATATGTACACCGATATGTGTATAAACATGGAAATATCTCCACTGCTGTCTGTATAAACTTGGAAATATCTACAGCGCCATCTCTATAAACATTGAAATATCTACACTGCCATCTGTAAAAACATGGAAATATCTACACAGTCATCTGAATAAACATGGAAATATCTACACCACCATCTGTATAAACATGGAAATAACTACAATACCATCTGTATACACATGGAAATATCTACACAGACATCTGTATAAATATGGAAATATCTACACTGCCATCTGTATACACATGGAAATATCTACACAGCCATCTGTATAAACATGTAAATATCTACAATGCCATCTCCATAAACATGGAACTAACTACTCCGCCATTGTGTAAACATGGAAATATCTACACCGCCATCAGTGTGAATAAGGAAATATCTACAATGCCATCTGTATAAAGATATAAATATCTGCACCGCGAGCTGTACACACATGGAAATATCTACGTCGCTCTCTGCATAAACGTGGAAATACCAACACCGCTATCGGTATAAACATGGAAATATCTACAACGCCATCTATATAAACATGGAAATATCTACACCGCTATGTCTATAAACATGGAAATACCTACACCGCTATCTCTATAAACATGGAAATGTCTACAGCACTATCTCTATAAACATGGAAATGTCTACACCGCTATCTGTATAAAAATGGAAATATCTACACCGCTATCTGTATAAACATGGAAATATCTACACCGCGATCTGTATAAACTTGGAAATATCTACACCACGATCTGTATAAACATGGAAATATCTTCACCGAGATCTGTATAAACGTGGAAATATCTACACCGCTATCTGTATAAACATGGTAATATCTACACCACGATCTGTATAAACATGGAAATATATACACCGCTATCTGTATAATCATGGAAATATCTGCACCGCTATCTCTATAGACATGGAAATAGCTACAAAGCCATCTGTATAAACATGGAAATACCTACACAGTCATGTGTAGGAACATGGAAATAACTACACTGCCATCTGTATAAACAAAGAAATATCTACACAACCCTCTGCATAAATATGGAGATATCTACATAGGCATCTGTATAAACATGGAAATATCTGCACCGCTCTCTGTACAAACATGGAAATACCTACACCGCTGTCTCTATAAACATGGAAATATGTACACCGCTATGTGTATAAACATGGAAATATCTCCACTGCTGTCTGTATAAACATGGAAATATCTCCACCGTTATCTGTATAAACATGGAAATATCTACAGCGCCATCTCTATAAACATTGAAATATCTACACTGCCATCTGTAAAAACATGGAAATATCTACACAGTCATCTGAATAAACATGGAAATATCTACACCACCATCTGTATACACATGGAAATAACTACAATACCATCTGTATACACATGGAAATATCTACACAGACATCTGTATAAATATGGAAATATCTACAGTGCCATCTCTATACACATGGAAATATCTACACAGGAATCTGTATAAACATGTAAATATCTACAATGCTATCTCCATAAACATGGAACTAACTACTCCGCCATCTGTGTAAACATGGAAATATCTACACCGCCATCAGTGTGAATAAGGAAATATCTACAATGCCATCTGTATAAAGATATAAATATCTGCACCGTGAGCTGTACAAACATGGAAATACCTACGTCGCTCTCTGCATAAACGTGGAAATACCAACACCGCTATCGGTATAAACATGGAAATATCTGCGCCGCCATCTGTATAAACATGGAAATATCTACACGGTCATCTGTGTATAGATGGAAATATCAACACCGCCATCTGTACATACATGGAAATATCTGCACTGCAATCAGTATAAACATGGAAATATCTACACCGCGGTCTGTATAAACATGGAAATATCTAAATGGCTATCTGTATAAACATAGAAATATCTACACCACTATCTCTATAAACATGGAAATATCTACACCGTGATCTGTATTAACATGGAAATATTTACACCGCTATCTGTAAACATGGAAATATCTACACCGTTATCAGTATAAACATGGAAATACCTACAACGCCATCTTTAGAAACATGGAAATATCTACACCACTATCTGTATAAGTATGAAATATCTAAACCGCTATCTCTATAAAAATGGAAACATCTACACTGCTATCTGTATAAACATGGAAATATCCTCACTGCTATCTCTATGAAGATGGATATATCTACACAGCTATCTCTATAAATATGGAAATATCTACACCGCGATCTGTATAAACATGGAAATGTCTTCACCACGATCTGTATAAACATGGAAATACCTACACCGCTATCTGTAAAAACATGGAAATATCTACATCGCCATCTGTATAAACATGGTAATATCTACAATGCCATCTGTAGAAAAATGGAAATATCTACACCGCAATCTGTGTAAACATGGAGATATCTACACCGCCAGCTGTATTAACATGGAAATATCTACAACGCTAGTAGTATATACATGGAAATACCAACACCGCTATCTGTATAAACATGGAAATACATACACCGTCATCTGTATAATCATGGAAATATCTACACAACTATCTCTATAAACATGGAAATACCTACACCGCCATCTCTATACACATAGAAATATCTACACCGCTATCTCTATAAACAGAGAAATATCTACACCGCCATCTCTATAAACATGGAAATATCTACACTGCCATCTGCATGAACATGGCAATATCTACATCGCTATCTGTTTAAACATGGAAATATCTACACTGTCATCTGTATAAACATGGAAATATCTAAACTGCCATCTGTGGAAAGATGCAAATATCTACACCAAGATCTGTATAAATATGAAAATACCTACACCGCTATCTGTGTAAAGATGGAAATATCTACACCGCAATCTCTGCAAAGATGGAAATATCTACACCGCTATCTCTGTAAACATGGAAGTATCTACACCACTATCCGTACAAACGGAAATATCTACATCGCTATCTGTATAAACATGGATATATCTACACCGTTATCTGTATAAACATGGAAATATCTACACCGCTATCTGTATAAATATGGAAATATCTGCACCGCCATTTGTGAAAACATACAAATATCTACAGAGTCATCTGTATACACATCGAAATATCTACACAGCCATCTGTATAAACATGGATGTATCCACACATCTATCTGTATAAACAAGGAAATACCTACAGCGCTATCTCAATAAACATGGAAATATCAACACCACAATCTCTACAAACATGAAAATAACTACACCGCCATCTCCATGAACATGGAACTAACTTCACCGCCATCTGTATACACATGGAAATATCTACACCACTATCTGTATAAAGACGGAAATATCTACACCGCTATCTCTATAAACATGGAAATATCTACACAGCCATCTGCATAAACATGGAAATATCTACACTGCTATCTCTATAAACATGGAAATATCTACACCGCTATCTGTATAAACATGGAAATATCTACACCGCTATCTGTCTAAACATGGAAATATCTACACCGCTATCTGTATAAACAGGGAAATATCTGCAACGCTATCTGTATAAACATGGAAATATCTACACCGCTATCTGCATAAACGTGGAAATATCTACACCGCTATCTGTATAAACATGGAAATACCTACACCGCTATCTGTGTAAACACGGAAATATCTACACAGCTATCTGTGTAAACTTGGAAATATCTACACAGGTATCTGTGTAAAAATGGAAATATCTACATGGCAATCTGTGCAAACAGGGAAATATCTACACCGCTATCTCTGAAAACATGGAAATATCTACACCGCTATCTGTATAAACATTGAAATATCTGCACCGCTATCTGTATAAAAAAGGAAATATCTACACCACCATCTGTAGAAACATGGAAATATCTACACCGCCATCTGTATAAACATGGAAATAACTACACGGCTATCTGTAGAAATATGGAAATATCTACATCGCTATCTCTATAAACATGGAAATACCAACAACGCTTTCTCTATAAACATGGAAATATCTACATCGCAATCTCTATAAACATGGAATTATCTACACCGCCGTCTCTATAAACATGAAAATATCTACACCGCCATCTTCAGAAACATGGCTGTATCTACACCGCCATCTGTATAAACATGGAAATATCTACACCACCATCTGTATAAACATGGAAAAACCTTCACTGCCATCTGTATAAAGATGGAAATATCTGCACTGCGTGTTGTATAAACATGGAAATATCTACACCGCTATCTCTATAAACATGGAAATACCTACAACGCCATCTCTATAAATATGGAAATATCTACACCGCTATCTGTATTAATATGGAAATAACTACAACGCTATCTCTCTAAACATGGAAATGTCTACACCGCCATCTGTATAAACATGGAAATATCTACATCGTTATCTCGATAAACATGAAAAGATCTACACTGACATCTGTATAAACATGGAAATAACTTCACAGTCATCTGTATAAACATGGAAATATCTACACCACCATCTGTATAAACATGGAAATATCTACATGGAAAGCTGTAAAAACATGGAAATATTTAGACAGTCATCTCTATAAACATGGAAATATCTATACCGCTATCTGTATAAACATGGAAATTCCCACACCGCTATCTGTATAAACATGGAAATAGCCACACCGCTATCTGTATAAACATGGAAATATCTGCACAGCTATTTTATAAACATGGAAATATCTGCAACTCTATCTGTGTAAACATAGAAATATCTACACGGCTATTTTTGTAAACATGGAAATATCTGCACCGCTATCTGTATAAAGATGGAAATATCTACACCACTATCTGTAAAATGGGGAAATATCTACACAGCTCTCTGTATAAAGCTGGAAATATCTACACCGATATCTGTATAAACAAGGAAATATCTACACCGCCATCTGTATAAACATGGAAAAACCTACACCGCTATCTGTATAAATATGGAAATATCCACTTCGCTATCTCTAAAAACATGGAAACACCTACACCGATTTCTCTATAAACATGGAAATATCTACACTGCAATCTCTATATACATGGAAATATCTACACCGCCATCTCTATAAATATGAAAATATCTACACCGCCATCTTCAGAAACATGGATGTATCTACACCGCCATCAGTATAAACATGGAAATATCTACACCACTATCTGTATAAACATGGAAATATCTTCACTGCCATCTGTATAAACATGGAAATATCTACACTGCCATCTGTATAAAGATGGAAATATCTACACCACAATCTGTATAAATATGGAAATACCTACACCGCTACCTCTATAGACATGTAAATATCTACACCGCTATCTCTATAAACATGGAAATATCTACACTGCCATCTGTATAAAGATGGAAATATCTACACCGTGAGCTGTATATACATGGAAACCTCTACACCGCTATCTGTATAAACATGGAAATACCAACAACGTTATCTGTATAAACATGGAAATATCTACACCGTTATCTCTATAAACATGAAAATACTTACACCACCATCTCTATAAGCATGGAAATATTTACACCGCTATCTCTATAAACATAGAAATAACTACACCGCCATCCCTATAAACATGGAAATATCTACACCGCCATCTGCATAAACATGGATATATCTACACAACTATCTGTATAAACAAGGAAATACCGACAGCGTTATCTCTATAAACATGGAAATATCAACACAACAATCTCTACAAACATGGAAATATCTACACCGCCATCTATATAAACATGAAAATATCTACACCGCCATCTCCAAAAACATGGAACTATCTACACCGCCATCTGTATAAACATGGAAATCCCTACACCACTATCTGTATAAAGATGGAAATATCTATACCGCTATCTCTATAAACATGGAAATATCTACACAGCCATCTGTATAAACATGGAAATATCTACACTGCTATCTCTATAAACATGGAAATATCTACACCGCTATCTGTATAAACATGAAAATATCTACATCGCTATCTGAATAAACAGGGAAATATCTCCACCGCTATCTGTATAAACATGGAAATATCTACACCGCTCTCTGTATAAACATGGAAATATCTACACTGCTATCTGTATAAACATGGAAATATCTACAACGCTATCTGTGTAAACATGGAAATATCTACACAGCTATCTGTGTAAACTTGGAAATATCTACACAGGTATCTTTGTAAAAATGGAAATATCTTCACCGTATTCTGTGAAAAGATGGAAATATCTGCACCGCTATCTCTGTAAACATGGAAATATCTACACCACTATCCGTATAAACATGGAAATATCTACATCGCTATCTGTATAAACATGGATATATCTACACCGTTATCTGTATAAACATGAAAATATCTACACCGCTATCTGTATAAATATGGAAATATCTGCACCGCCATTTGTGTAAACATAAAAATATCTACACCGCTATCTGTATAAATATGGAAATATCTGCACCGCCATTTGTGTAAACATACAAATATCTACAGTCATCTGTATACACATGGAAATATTTACACAGCCATCTGTATAAACATGGATGTATCTACACAACTATCTGTATAAACAAGGAAATACCGACAGCGCTATCTCTATAAACATGGAAATATCAACACCACAATCTCTACAAACATGGAAATATCTACACCGCCATCTATATAAACATGAAAATATCTACACCGCCATCTCCAAAAACATGGAACTATCTACACCGCCATCTGTATAAACATGGAAATTCTACACCGCTATCTGTATAAAGATGAAAATATCAACACCGCTATCTCTATAAACATGGAAATATCAACACAGCTATCTGTGTAAACTTGGAAATATCTACACAGGTATCTGTGTAAAAATGGAAATATCTACACGGCAATCTGTGCAAAGAGGGAAATATCTACACCGCTATCTCTGAAAACATGGAAATATCTACACCGCTATCTGTATAAACATGGAAATATATACACCGCTATCGGTATAAACAAGGTAATATCTACACCGCCATCTGTAGAAACATGGAAATATCTTCACCGCGATCTGTATAAACATGGAAATACCTACACCGCTATCTGTAGAAATATGGAAATATCTACACCGCTATCTCTATAAACATGGAAATACCAACACCGCTTTCTCTATAAACATGGAAATATCTACATCGCAATCTCTATAAACATGGAAAAATCTTCACTGCCATCTGTATAAAGATGGAAATATCTGCACTGCGAGTTGTATAAACATGGAAATATCTACACCGCTATCTCTAAACATGGAAATACCTACAATGCCATCTCTATAAATATGGAAATATCTACACCGCTATCTGTATAAACATGAAAATACCTACACCGCTATCTGTATAAACCTGGAAAGATCTACACCGCTATCTGTATAAATATGGATATATCTACAACGCTATCTCTCTAAACATGGAAATGTCTACACCGCTATCTGTATAAACATGGAAATATCTACATCGTTATCTATAAACATGAAAATATCTACACTGACATCTGTATAAACATGGAAATAACTTCACAGTCATCTGTATAAACATGGAAATATCTACACCACCGTCTGTATAAACATGGAAATATCTACATGGAAAGCTGTATAAACATGGAAATATCTAGACAGTCATCTCAATAAACATGGAAATATCTATACCGCTATCTGTATAAACATGGAAATACCCACACCGCTATCTGTATAAACATGGAAATAGCCACACCGCTATCTGCATAAACATGGAAATATCTGCACCGCTATCTTTATAAATATTTAAATATCAGCAACTCTATCTGTGTAAACACAGAAATATCTACACGGCTATTTGTGTATACATGGAAATATCTGCACCGCTATCTGTATAAAGATGGAAATATCTACACCACTATCTTTAAAACTTGGAAATATCTACACCACTCTCTGTACAAGCCTGGAAATATCTACACCGATATCTGTATAAACAAGGAAATATCTACACCGCCATCTGTATGAACATGGAAATACTTACACCGCTATCTGTATAAATATGGAAATATCCACACCGCTATCACTATAAACATGGAAATACCTACACCGATTTCTCTATAAACATGGAAATATCTACACTGCAATCTCTATAAGCATGAAAATATCTACACCGCCATCTTCAGAAAAATGGATGTATCTACACCGCCATCTGTATAAACATGGAAATATCTACACCACTATCTGTATAAACATGGAAATATCTTCACTGCAATCTGTATAAGCATGGAAATATCTACACCGCCATCTGTATAAAGATGGAAATACCTACACCGCAATCTGTGCAAAGATGGAAATACCTACACCGCAATCTCTATGAACATGGAAATATCTACACCGATATCTGTATAAACATGGAAATATGTACACTGCCATCTGTTTAAACATGGGAATACCTACACCGCTTTCTGTATAAACATGAAAATATCTACACTGCTATCTCTATATACATGGAAATATCTACACCACTATCTGTATAAACATGGAAATATCTTCACTGCCATCTGTATAAGCATGGAAATATCTACACCGCCATCTGAATAAACATGGAAATATCTACACCACTATCTGTATAAATATGGAAATATCTTCACTGCCATCTGTATAAACATGGAAATATCTACACCGCCATCTGTATAAACATGGAAATATCTCCACCGCCATCTGCATAAACATGGAAATATCTACACAGACATCTGTATAAACATGGAAATATCTACACTGCCATCTGTATAAACTTGGAAATATCTACACTGACATCTGTAGAAAGATGGAAATGTATACAAAGCGATCTGAATAAACATGGGAATTTCTACACCACTACCTGTAGAAACATGGAAATATCTACACCACTATCTGTATCAACATGGAAATAACTACACTGCAATCTGCATAAACATGGAAATATCTACAATGCTATCTCTGTAAGCATGGAAATATCTACACAGCTATGTGTGTAAACTTGGAAATATCTACACCGCTATCTGTGTAAATTTGGCAATACTTACACCGCAGTCTGTGCAAAGATGGAAATATCTACACCGCTATCTCTGTAAACATGGAAATACCTACACCGCTATCTGTCTAAACATGGAAATATCTACACTGCCATCTCTATAAACATGGAAATATCTATAGCGCCATCTGTATAAACATGGAAATATCTACAATGCCATCTGGACACACATGGAAATATCTACACAGCCATCTGTATAAACATCGAAATATTTACACCGCTATCTCTAGAAACATGGAAATATCTACACCGCTATCTGTATAAACATGGAAATATCTACATCACTATCTGTATAAACAGGGAAATATCTCCTCCGCTATCTGTATAAACATGGAAATATCTACACCGATATGTGTATAAACATGGAAATATCTACACCGCTATCTGTAAAAACATGGAAATATATACAATGCTATCTGTGTAAACATGGAAATATCGACATAGCTATCTGTGTAAACTTGGAAATATCTACCCAGCTATCTGTGTAAAAATGGAAATATCTACACAGCAATCTGTGCAAAGATGGATATATCTACACCGCTATCTCTGTAAACATGGAAATATCTACACCGCTATCTCTATAAACATGGAAATACCTACACCGCTTTCTCTATAAACATGAAAATACCTACACTGCTATCTCTATATACATGGAAATATCTACACCTCCATCTCCATAAACATGAAAATTTCTACACCGCCATCTTCAGAAACATGGATGTATCTACACCGCTATCTGTATAAACATGGAAATATCTACACCACTATCTGTATAAACATGGAAATATCTTCACTGCCATCTGTATAAGCATGGAAACATCTACACCGCCATCTGTATAAAGATGGAAATATCTACACCGCAATCTGTATAAATATGGAAATAACTACACCGCTATCTCTATAGACAAGGAAATATCTACACCGCTATCTGTATAAACATGGAAATATCTACACTGCCATCTGTATAAAGATGGAAATATTTACACCGTGAGCTGCATAAACATAGAAATATCTACAACGCTATCTGTATAAACATGGACATATGAACACCGCTATCTGTATAAATATGGAAATATATACAACGCTATCTCTATAAACATGGAAATATCTACACCGCTATCTCTATAAACATGGAAATACTTACACCACCATGTCTATAAACATGGAAATATTTACACTGCTATCTCTATAAACTTAGAAAAAACTACACCGCCATCTCTGTAAACATGGAAATATCTACACCGCCATTTGAATAAACATGGAAATATCTACACAGACATCTGTATAAACATGGAAATATCTACACTGCCATGTGTATAAACTTGGCAATATCTACACTGACATTTGTAGAAAGATGGAAATGTCTACAAAGCGATCTGTATAAACATGGGAATTTCTACACCGCTACTTGTATAAACATGGAAATATGTACACGGCTATCTGTATCAAAATGGAAATAACTACACCGCAATCTGTATAAACATGGAAATATCTACAATGCTATCTCTGTAAACATGGAAATATCTACACAGCTATCTGTGTAAACTTGGAAATATCTACAACGCTATCTCTGTAAGTTTGGCAATACCTACACCGCAATCTGTGCAAAGATAGAAATACCTACACCGCTATCTCTTTCAACATGGAAATATCTACACCGATATATGTATAAACATGGAAATATCTACACTGCCATCTGTATAAACATGAAAAAACCTACACCAATTTCTCTATAAACATGAAAATATCTACACTGCTATCTCTATAAACATGGAAATATCTACACCTCCATCTCTATAAAGATGAAAATATCTACACCGCCATCTTCAGAAACATGGATGTATCTACACCGCCATCTGTATAAACATGGAAATATCTACACCACTATCTGTATAAATATGGAAATATCTTCACAGCCATCTGTATAAACATGGAAATATCTACACCGCCATCTGTATAAAGATGGAAATATCTACACCGCAATCTGTATAAATTTGGAAATAACTACACCGCTATCTCTATAGACATGGAAATATCTACACCGCCGTCTGTATAAACATGGAAATATCTACACCGCTATCTGTATAAACATGGAAATACCAACACCGCTATCTGTATAAACATGTAAATATCTACACCGCTATCTCTATAAACATGAAAATACTTACACCACGATCTCTATAAACATGGAAATATTTACACCGCTATCCCTATAAATTTAGAAATAACTAGACTGCCATCTCTATAAACATGGAAATATCTACACCGCTATCTGCATAAACCTGGAAATATCTACACAGACGTCTGTATAAACATGGAAATATCTACACCTCCATCTCTATAAACATGAAAATATCTACACCGGCATCTTCAGAAACATGGATGTATCTACACCGCAATCTGTATAAACATGGAAATATCTACACCACTATCTGTATAAACATGGAAATATCTTCACTGCCCTCTGTATAAACATGGAAATATCTACACCGCCATCTGTATAAAGATGGAAATATCTTCACCGCAATCTGTATAAATATGGAAATAACTACACCGCTATCTCTATAGACATGGAAATATCTACACCGCTATCTGTATAAACATGGAAATATCTACACTGCCATCTGTATAAAGATGGAAATATCTACACCGCGAGCTGTATAAACATGGAAATATCTACACCGCCATCTGTATAAACATGGAAATACCAACACCGCTATCTGTATAAACATGGAAATATCTACAACGCTATCTCTATAAACATGAAAATACTTACACCACCATCTCTATAAACATGGAAATATTTACACAGCTATCTCTATAAATTTAGAAATAAGTAGACCGCCATCTCTATAAACATGGAAATATCTACACCTCTATGTGCATAAACATGGAAATATCTACACAGACGTCTGTATAAACATGGAAATATCTACACCGCCATCTCTATAAACATGAAAATAACTACACCGCCATCTTCAGAAACATGGATGTTTCTACACCGCCATCTGTATAAACATGGAAATATCTACACCACTATCTGTATAAACATGGAAATATCTTCACTGCCATCTGTATAAACATGGAAATATCTACACCGCCATCTGTGTAAAGATGGAAATACCTACACCGCAATCTGTAAAAATATGGAAATACCTACACCGCTATCTCTATAGACATGGAAATATCTACACCGCTATCTGTATAAACATGGAAATATCGATACCGCTGTGTCTATAAACATGGAAATATCTCCACTGCTATCTGTATAAACATGGAAATACCTACAACGCCATCTGCAGAAACATGGAAATATCTACAGCACCATCTGTATAAACATGGAAATATCTACAATGCCATCTGTATACACACGGAAATACCTACACGGCAATCTGTGTATAGATGGAAACATCAACACCGCCATCTGTACAGACATGGAAATATCTACACCGATATCTGTATAAACATGGAAATATCTACACTGCGGTCTGTATAAACATGGAAATATCTACACCGGTATCTGTATAAACATGGAAATATCTACATCACGATCTGTATAAAACATGGAAATATTTACACCGCTATCTGTATAAACATGGAAATATCTACACCGCTTTCTCTATAAACAAGGAAATACCTGCAAAGCCATCTGTATTAACATGGAAATAACTACACAATCATGTGTAGGAACATGGAAATATCTACACTGCCATCTGTATAAACATGGAAATATCTACACAGCCCTCTGTATAAATATGGAAATATCTGCATAGGCATCTGTATAAACATGGAAATATCCGCTCCGCTATCTGTATAAACATGGAAATACCTACACCGCTGTCTCTATAAACATGGAAATATGTACACCGCTATGTGTATATACATGGTAATATCTCCACTGCTCTCTGTATGAACATGGAAATATCTCCAACTTTATCTGTATAAACATGGAAATATCTACAGCGCCATCTCTATAAACATTGAAATATCTACACTGCCATGTGTAAAAACATGGAAATATCTACACAGTCATCAGAATAAACATAGAAATATCTACACCACCATCTGTATAAACATGGAAATACCTACAATACCATCTGTATACACATAGAAATATCTACACAGACATCTGTATAAATATGGAAATATCTACACCGTCATCTGTATAAACATGGAAATATCTACACCGCTATCAGTATAAACATGGAAATATCTCCACTGCTATCTCTATAAACATCGAAATATCTACACCGCCATCTGTATAAACATGGAAATACTTACAAAGTTATCTGTATAAACATGGAAATATCTACACCGCCATCTGTATAAACATGGAAATATCTACACAGCCATGTGTATATACATGGAAATATCTACACCGCTATCTATATAAACATGGAAATACCTACACCACTATCTGTATAAACATGGAAATATCTACATCGCCATCTACATATCCATAGAAATATCTGCGCCGCCATCTGTATAAACATGGAAATAACTACACGGTCATCTGTGTATAGATGGAAATATCAAAACCGCCATCTGCACAAACATGGAAATATCTGCACCGCTGTCTGTATAAACAAGGAAATATCTACACCGCCATTTGTAGAAAAATGGAAATATCTACACCGCAATCTGTGTAAACATGGAAATATCTACACCGCGGTCTGTATAAACATGGAAATATCTAAACCGCTATCTGTATAAACATGGAAATATCTACACCGCTATCTCTTTAAACATGGAAATATCTACACCGTTATCTGTATAAACATGGAAATACCTACAACGCCATCTGCAGAAACATGGAAATATCTACACCACCATCTGTGAACATGGAAATATGTGCAATGCCATCTGTATACACATGGAAATAACTACACGGCAATCTGTGTATAGATGGAAACATCAACACCGCCATCTGTACAGACATGGAAATATCTACACCGCTATGTGAATAAACATGGAAATATCTACACTGCTGTCCGTATAAACATGGAAATATCTACACCGGTATCTGTATAAACATGGAAATATCTACACCACGATCTGTATAAAACATGGAAATATTTACAGCGCTATCTGTATAAACATGGATATATCTACACCGCTATCTCTATAAACAAGGAAATACCTGCAAAGCCATCTGTATTAAGATGGAAATAACTACACAGTCATGTGTAGGAACATGGAAATATCTACACTGCCATCTGTATAAACACGGAAATATCTACACAGCCCTCTGTATAAATATGGAAATATCTGCATATGCATCTGTATAAACATGGAAATATCCCCTCCGCTATCTGTATAAACATGGAAATACCTACACCGCTGTCTCTATAAACATGGAAATATGTTCAACGCTATGTGTATAAACATGGTAATATCTCCACTGCTGTCTGTATAAACATGGAAATATCTCCAACTTTATCTGTATAAACATGGAAATATCTACAGCGCCATCTCTATAAACATTGAAATATCTACACTGCCATCTGTACATACATGGAAATATCTACACCGGTATCTGTATAAACATGGAAATAACTACACCGCTATGTGTATAAACAAGGAAATATCTACACCGCCATCTGTTTAAACAGGGAAATATATACACAGACATCTGTTTATACATGGAAATACCTACACCGCTATCTATATAAACATGCTAATAACTTCACGGCTATCTGTATAAACATGGAAATATTTGCACCGCTATCCCTATAAACATGGTAATATCAACACCGCGATCTGTATAAACATGGAAATATCTACACCATGATCTGTATAAACATGGAAACATCTACACCGTGATCTCTATAAACATGGAAATATCTACACCGCCATCTCTATAAACATGGAAAAATCAACACCGCTATCTGTATGAACATGGAAATATCTACACCGCCATCTCAATAAACATGGAAATATCTACACCGCGATCAGTATAAACATGGAGATATCTACACCGCTATCTGTATAAACATGGAAATATCTCCACTGCTTTCTCTATAAACATCGAAATATCTACACCGCCATCTGTATAAACATGGAAATACTTACAACGTTATCTGTATAAACATGGAAATATCTACACCGCCATCTGTATAAACATGGAAATATCTACAAAGCCATGTGTATATACATGGAAATATCTATACCGCTATCTATATAAACATGGAAATAACTAAACCGCTTTCTGTATAAACATGGAAATATTTACACCGCCATCTACATATCCATATAAATATCTGCACCGCCATCTGTATAAACATTGAAATATCTACATGGTCATCTGTGTATAGATGGAAATATCAACACCGCCATCTGTACAAACATGGAAATATCTGCAACGCTATCCGTATAAACATGGAAATATTTACACCGCGGTCTGTATAAACATGGAAATATCTACATTGCTATCTGTATAAACATGGAAATATCTACACCGCTATCTGTATAAACATGGAAATATCTACACCGCGATCTGTATAAACATGGAAGTATCTACACCGCGATCTGTATAAACATGGAAATTTCTACACCGTTATCTGTATAAATATGGAAATATCTACACCGCTATCTATCTAAACATGGAAATATCTACACCGCCATCTGTATACACATGGAAATAGCTATAAAGTCGTCTGTGTAAACATGGAAATATCTACACCACCATCTGTATAAACATGGAAATATATACATCGCTATCTGTATACACATGGAAATACCTACACGGCAATCTGTGTATATATGGAAACATCAACACCGCCATCTGTACAAACATGGAAATATCTACACTGCTATCTCTATAAACATGGAAATATCTACACCGCCATCTGTATAAACATGGAAATATCTACACTGCTATCTCTATAAACATGGAAATATCTACAATGCCATCTGTAAAAACATGGAAATACCTATACAGTCATCTGTATAAACATGGAGATACCTACACAACCATCTGTATTAACATGGAAATATCTACACGGATATCTCTATAAACATGGGAAGGTCTACAATGCCATCTGTAAAAACATGGAAATACCTATACAGTCATCTGTATGAACATGGAAATATCTACACAACCATCTGTATAAACATGGAAATATCTACAATGCCATCTATATACACATGGAAATACCTACAATGCAATCTGTGTATAGATGGAAACATCAACACCGCCATCTGTACAAACATGGAAATATCTACACTGCTATCTCTATAAACATGGAAATATCTACACTGTGGTCTGTACAAACATGGAAATATCTACACCGGTATCTGTATAAACAGGGAAATATCTACACCACGATCTCTATAAACATGGAAATATTTACACCGCTATCTGTATATACATGGAAATATCTGCAAAGCTATCTCTATAAACATGGAAATATCTACAAAGCCATCTGTATAAACATGGAAATACCTACACAGTCATGTGTAGGAACATGGAAATATCTACACTGCCATCTGTATAAACATGGAAATATCTACACAGCCATCTGTATATACATGGAAATATCTACACAGCTATCTGTATAAACATGGAAATAACTACACTGCTATTTGTAAAAACAAGGAAATATCTACACCGCCATCTGTTTAAACATGGAAATATATACACAGACATCTGTTTATACATGGAAATATCTACACTGCTATCTGTATAAACATGCTAATAACTACACCGCTATCTGTATAAATGTGGAAATATTTGCACCGCTATCCCTATAAACATGGTAATATCAACACCGCGATCTGTATAAACATGGAAATATGTACACTGTGATCTGTATAAACATGGAAATATCTACACCGCCATCTCTATAAACATGGAAATATCTACACAACTATCTGTATAAACATGGAAATATGCACACAGCTATCTGTATAAACATGGAAAAATCAACAGCGCTATCTCTATGAACATGGAAATATCTACACCGTGGTCAGTAAAAATATGGAAATATCTACACCGCTATCTGTACAAACATGGAAAGATCTCCACTGCTATCTCTATTAACATCAAAATATCTACACCGCCATCTCTATAAACATAGAAATATTTACACTGGCATGTGTATATACATGGAAATATCTACACCGCTATCTATATAAACATGGAAATATCTACACCGCTATTTGTATAAACATGGAAATATCTCCACTCCTATCTCTACAAACATCGAAATATCTACACCGCCATCTGTATAAACATGGAAATACTTACAAATGTATCTGTATAAACATGGAAATATCTACACCGCCATCTGTATAAACATGGAAATATCTACACAGCCATGTGTACATACATGGAAATATCTACACCGCTCTCTATATAAACATGGAAATAACAACACAACTATCTGTATATACATGGAAATATATACACCGCCATCTACATATCCATAGAAATATCTGCGCTGCCATCTGTATAAACATGGAAACATCTACACGGTCATCTGTGTACAGATGGAAATACCAACACCGCCATCTGTACAAACATGGAAATATCTGCACCGCTATCTGTATAAACATGGAAATATCTACACCGCGGTCTGTATAAACATGGAAATATCTACAGAGCCCTTTGTATAAATATGGAAATATCTGCCTAGGCATCTGTATAAACATGGAAATACCTGCACCGCTATCTGTATAAACATGGAAATACCTACACCGCTGTCTCTATAAACATGGAAATATGTACACCGCTTTGTGTATAAACATGGAAATATCTCCACTGCTGTCTGTATAAACATGGAAATATCTACACCGCGATCTGTATAAACATGGAAATATCTACACCGCTATCTGTATAAACATGGAAATATCCACACAGCTATCTCTATAAACATGGAAATACCTACACCGCCATCTGTATAAACATGGAAATACCTACAAAGTCATCTATATAAACATGTCAATATCTACGCAGCCATCTGTATATACATGGAAATATCTACACAGCCATCTGTATATACATGGAAATATCTACACCGCTATCTGAATAAACATGGAAATAACTACACCGCTATGTGTATAAACAAGGAAATATCGACACCGCCATCTGTTTAAACATGCTAATACCTAAAATGCTATCTGTATAAATGTGGATATATTTGCAACGCTATCCCTATAAACATGGTAATATCAACACCGCGATCTGTATAAACATGGAAATATCTACACCATGATCTGCATAAACATGGAAATATCTACACCGCGATCTGTATAAACATGGAAATATCTACACAGCCATGTGTATATACATGGAAATATCTACACCGCTATCTATATAAACATGGAAATAACTACACGGCTATTTGTATAAACATGGAAGTATGTCCACCGCTATCTCTATAAACATCGAAATATCTACACCGCCATCTGTATAAACATGGAAATACTTACAAATTTATCTGTATAAACATGGAAATATCTACACCGCCATCTGTATAAACATGAAAATATCTACACAGCCATGTGTACATACATGGAAATATCTACACTGTTCTCTATATAAACTTGGAAATAACTACACCGCTATCTGTATATACATGGAAATATCTACACCGCCATCTACATAACCATAGAAATATCTGCGCTGCCATCTGTATAAACATGGAAATATCTACACTGTCATCTGTGTATAGATGGAAATATCAACACCGCCATCTGTACAAACATGGAAATATCCTCACCGCTATCTGTACAAACATGGAAATATCTACACTGCGGTCTGTATAAACATGGAAATATCTACACCGCTATCTGTATAAACATGGAAATATATACACCGCTATCTCTATAAACATGGAAATATTTACACTGTGATCTGTATAAACATGGAAATATTTACACCGATATCTGTATAAACATGGAAATTTCTACACCGTTATCTGTATAAATATGGAAATATCTACACCGCTATCTATTTAAACATGGAAATATCTACACTGCCATCTGTATAATCATGGAAATACCTATAAAGTCGTCTGTGTAAACATGGAAATATCTACACCACCATCTGTATAAACATGGAAATATCTACAATGCCATCTGTATATACATGGAAATACCTACACGGCAATCTGTGTATAGATGGAAACATCAACACCGCCATCTGTACAAACATGGAAATATCTACACTGCTATCTCTATAAACATGGAAATATCTAACCTGCGGTCTGTATAAACATGGAAATATCTACACCGTTATCTGTATAAACATGGAAATATCTACACCACGATCTGTATAAACATGGAAATATTTACACCGCTATCTGTATAAACATGGAAATATCTGCACCGCTATCTCTATAAACATGGAAATATCTACAAAGCCATCTGTATAAACATGGAAATGCCAACACAGTCATGTGTAGGAACAGGGAAATATCTACACTGCCATCTGTATAAACATAGAAATATCTACACAGCCCTCTGTATAAATATGGAAATATCTGCATAGGCATCTGTATAAACATGGAAATATCTGCACCGCTATCTGTATAAACATGGAAATACCTACACCGCTGTCTCTATAAACATGGAAATATGTGCACCGCTATGTGTATAAACATGGAAATATCTCAACTGCTGTCTGTATAAACGGAAATATCTCCACCGTTATCTGTATAAACATGGAAATATCTACAGCGCCATGTCTATAAACATTGAAATATCTACACTGCCATCTGTAAAGACATGTAAGTATCTACACAGTCATCTGAATAAACATGGAAATATCTACACCACCATCTGTATAAACATGGAAATAGCTACAATACCATCTGTATACACATGGAAATATCAACACTGACATCTGTATAAATATGGAAAGATCTACACCGCCATCTGTACAAACTTGGAAATATCTACACTGCTATCTCTATAAACATGGAAATATCTACACTGTGGTCTGTATAAACATGGAAATATCTATACCGGTATCTGTATAAACATGGAAATATCTACACCACGATCTGTATAAACATGGAAATGTATACACCGCTATCTGTATAAACTTTTAAATATCTGCACCGCTATCTCTATAGACATGGAAATATCTACAAAGCCATCTGAATAAACATGGAAATACCTACACAGTCATGTGTAGTAACATGGAAATATCTACACTGCCATCTGTATAAACATAGAAATATCTATTCAGCCCTCTGTATAAATATGGAAATATCTACACGGAAATCTGTATAAACATGGAATTATCTACACTGCCATCTGTAGAAAGATGGAAATATCTACACCGCTATCTCTATAAACATGGAAATATCTACACCACGATCAGTATAAACATGGAAATATCTACACCGCTATCTGTATAAACATGGAAATATCTCCACTGCTATCTCTATAAACATCGAAATATCTACATCGCCATTTGTATAAACATGGAAATACTTACAAAGTTATCTGAATAAACATGGAAATATCTACACCGCCATCTGTATAAACATGGAAATATCTAAACAGCAATGTGTACATACATGGAAATATCTACACCGCTATCTATATAAACATGGAAATAACTACAACGCTATCTGTATAAACATGGAAATATCTACACCGCCATCTACATATTCATGGAAATATCTGCGCCGTCATCTGTATAAACATGGAAATATCTTCACGGTCATCTGTGTATAGATGGAAATATCAACACCGCCATCTGTACAAACATCGAAATATCTGCACCGCTATCTGTATAAACATGGAAATATCTACACCGCGGTCTGTATAAACATGGAAATATCTACACCGCTGTCTGTATAAACATGGAAATATCTACAACGCTATCTCTATAAACATGGAAATATCTACACCGTGATCTGTATAAACATGGAAATATTTACACCGCTATCTGTATAAACATGGAAACTTCTACACAGTTATCTGTATAAATATGGAAATATCTACACCGCTATCTCTATAAACTTGGAAATATATACACCGCCATCTGTATAAACATGGAAATACCTATACAGTCATCTGTATAAACATGGAAATATCTACACCACCATCTGTATAAACATAGAAATATCTACAATGCCATCTGTATACACATGGAAATACCTACACGGCAATCTGTGTATAGATGGAAACATCAACACCGCCATCTGTACAAACATGGAAATATCTACACTGCTATCCCTATAAACATGGAAATATCTATAATGCGGTCTGTATAAACATGGAAATATCTACACCGGTATCTGTATAAACATGGAAATATCTACACCACGATCTGTATAAACATGGAAATATATACACCGCTATCTGTATAAACATGGAGATATCGGCACCGCGATCTCTATAAACATGGAAATATCTACAAAGCCGTCTGTATAAACATGGAAATACCTACACATTCATGAGTAGGAACATGGAAATATCTACACTGCCATCTGTATAAACATAGAAATATCTACACAGCCCTCTGTATAAATATGGAAATATCTGCATAGGCATCTGTATAAACATGGAAATATCTGCACAGCTATCTGTATAAACATGGAAATACCAACACCGCTATCGGTATAAACATGGAAATATCTACAACGCCATCTATATAAACATGGAAATATATACACCACTATCGGTATAAACATGGAAATATCTACACTGCTATCTGTACAAACATGGAAATATCTACACAGTCATCTGTAGAAATATGGAAATATCTACACCGCTATCTGTATAAACATGGAAATAACTACACCGCTATCTCTATAAACATGGAAATATCTACACCGCTATCTCCATCTACATGGAAATATATACAACGCCATCTCTTTAAACATGGAGGTATCCACAACGCCATCTACATAAACAAGAAAATATCTACATTTCCATCTATATAAACATGGAAATATCTACACCGCCATCTGTATAAACATGGAAATATCTACACTGCCATTTGTAGAAAAATGGAAATATCTACACCGCCATCTGTATAAACGTGGAAATATCTACACCGTTATCTGTATAAACATGGAAATATCTACACCGCAATCTGTATAAACATGGAAATATCTACAATGCTATCTGTATAAATATGAAATATCAAAACCGCTATCTCTATAAAAATGGAAATATCTACACTGCTATCTGAATAAACTTGGAAATATCCTCACTGCTATCTCTATGAACATGGATATATCTACACCGCTATCTCTATGAACATGGAAATATCTACACCGCTATCTCTATAAACATGGAAATATCTACACAGCCAACTGTATAAACATGGAAATATCTACACCGCTATCTGTATAAACATGGAAATATCTACACCGCTATCTGTATAAACATGGAAATATCTACACTGCGATCTGTATAAACATGGAAATATCTACACTGCGATCTGTAGAAACATGGAAATATCAACACCGCGATCTGTATAAATATGGAAATATCTTCACCACGATGTGTATAAACATGGAAATATCTACACCGCGATCTGTATAAACATGGCAATATCTACAACACCATCTATATAAACATGGAAATATCTACACCGCCATCTGTATCAACCTGGAAATATCTACAATGCCATCTGTAGAAAGATGGAAATATCTACACCGCAATCTGTGTAAACATGGAAATATCTACACCAATATCTGTAAAAACATGGAAATAACTACACTGCTATCTGTATAAACATGGAAATATCTACACCACGATCTGTATAGACATGGAAATATCTACACTGCGATCTGTATAAACATGGAAATATCTACACCGCCATCTGTATAAACATGGAAATACCTTCAAATTCATCTGTATAAACATGGAAATATCTACACAGGCAGCTGTATAAACATGGAAATATCTACACAGCCGTCTGTATATACATGGAAATATTACACAGCTATCTGTATAGACATGGAAATAACTACAGCGCTGTTTTTATAAACAAGGAAATATCTACACCGCTATCTCTATAAACATGGAAATAACTACACCACTATTTGTATAAACAAGGAAATATCTACACCGTGATCTGTATAAACATGGAAATAACTACACCGCTATTTGTATAAACAAGGAAATATCTACACCACCATCTGTTAATACATGGAAATATCTACACAGCTATCTGTATAAACATGCTAATAACTACACCGCTATCTGCATAAATGTGGAAATATTTGCACCGCTATCCGTATAAACATGGTAATATCAATGCCGCGATCTGTATAAACATGGAAATATCTACACCATGATCAGTATAATCATGGAAATATCTACACCGTGATCTGTATAAACATGGAAATATCTACACCGCCATCTCTATAAACATGGAACTATCTACGCCCCTATCTGTATAAACATGGAAATATCCCCACCGCTATCTCAATAAGCATGTAAAAATCAACACCGCTAACTCTATCAACATGGAAATATCTACACCGCCATCTCTATAAACATGAAAATATCTACACCACGATCAGTATAAACGTAGAAATATCTACACCGCTATCTCTATAAACATGGAAATATCTCTACTGCTATCTCTATAAACATCGAAATATCTACACCGCCATCTGTATAAACATGGAAATATCTACACAGCCATGCGTATATACATGGAAATATCTACACCGCTATCTATATAAACATGGAAATAACTACAACGCTATCTGTATAAACATGGAAATATCTACACCGCCATCTACATATCCATGGAAATATCTGCGCCGCCGTCTGTATAAACTTGGAAATATCTACTCGGTCATCTGTGTATAGATGGAAATATCAACACCGCCATCTGTACAAACATGGAAATATCTACACCACGATCTGTATAAACATGGAAATATATACACTGCTATGTGTATAAACATGGAAATATCTACACCGTTATCTGTATAAATATGGAAATACCTAGACCGCTATCTCTATAAACATGGAAATATCTACACCGCCATCTGTATAAACATGGAAATATCTACACTGCTATCTGTATAAACATGGAAATATCTACAATGCCATCTGTAAAAACATGGAAATAACTATACAGTCATCTGTATAAACATGGAAATATCTACACCGCGATCTGTATAAACATGGAAATATATACACCGCTATCTGTATAAACATGGAAATATCTACCCAGCTATCTCTATAAACATGGAAATATCTACACCGCCATCTGTATAAACATGGAAATATCTACACAGCCATGTGTACATACATGGAAATATATACACCGCTCTCTATATAAACATGGAAATAAGTACAGCGCTATCTGTATATACATGGAAATATCTACACCACCATCTGCATATCCATAGAAATATCTGCGCCGCCATCAGTATAAACATGTAAATATCTGCACGGTCATCTGTGTATAGATGGAAATATCAACACCGCCATCAGTACAAACATGGAAATATCTGCACCGCTATCTGTATAAACATGGAAATACATACACCGCTATCCCTATAAACATGGAAATACCTACACCGTGATCTGTATAAACATGGAAATATTTACAACACTATCTGTATAAACATGGAAATTTCTACACTGTTATATGTATAAATATGGAAATATCTACACCGCCATCTGTATAAACATGGAAATACCTATAGAGTCATCTGTGTAAACATGGAAATATCTACACCACCATCTGTATAAACATGGAAATATCTACAATGCTTCTGTATACACATGGAAATACCTACACGGCAATCCGAGTAGAGATGGAAACATCAACACCGCCATCTGTACAAACATGGAAATATCTACACTGCTATATCTATAAACATGGAAATATCTACACTGCGGTCTGTATAAACATCGAAATATCTACACCGGTATCTGTATAAACGTGGAAATATCTACAACACGATCTGCATAAACATGAAAATATATACAACGCTATCTGTATAAACATGGAAATATCTGCACTGCTATCTCTATAAAGATGGAAATATCTACAAAGACATCTGTATAAACATGGAAATACCTACACAGTGAAGTGTAGGAACATTTAAATATCTACACTGCCATCTGTATAAACATAGAAATATCTACACAGCCCTCTGTATAAATATGGAAATATCTGCATAGGCATCTGTATAAACATGGAAATATCTACACTGCTATCTGTATAAACATGGAAATATCTACACCGCTATCTGTATAAACAAGCAAATATCTACAGTGCTATCTATATAAACATGGAAATATCTCCACCGCTATCTGCATAAACATGGAAATATCTACACCACTATCTTTATAAACATGGAAATATCTACACTGCAATCTCTATAAACATGGAAACATCTACAACAGTATCTGTGTAAACATGGGAATATCTTCACAGCTGTCGGTGTAAATATGGAAATATGTACACTGCAATCTGTGTGAATATGGAAATATCTACACCTCTGTCTCTGTAAACATGGAAATATCTACACCACTATCTGTATAAACATGGAAATATCTACACCGCTATCTGTATAAACATGGAAATATCTACACCACAATCTATATAAACATGGATATATCTACACTGCTATCTGTATAAACATGTTAATATCTACACTGCTATCTGTATAAACATGGAAATATCTACTCCGCTATCTGCATAAATATGGAAATATCTACACCGCTATCTCTATAAATATGGAAATGTCAACACCGCTATCTGTATAAACATGGAAATATCTACATGGCTATCCCTAAAAACATGGAATTATCTTCACCGCCTTCTGTATAAACATGGAAATATCTACACTGCCATCTGTATAAACATGGAAATAACTAAACCGCTATCTCTATAAACATTGAAATATCAACACTGCCTTCTGGATATACAGGGAAAAACCTACACAGTCATCTGTGTAAACATGGAAATATCTACACAGCCATCTCTATAAACATGGAAATACCTACACCACTATTTCTATAAACATGAAAATAGCCACACCGCAATCTGCATAAACATGGAAATATCTACACTGCCATCTGTATAAACATGGAAATATCTACACTGCCATCTGTATACACATGGAAATATCTACACAGTCATCTGTATAAACATTGAAATATCTCCACTGCTATCTGTCTAATCATGGAAATATCTCCACCGCTATCTGTATAAACATGGAAATATCTACACCGCTATCTGTATAAACATGGAAATGTCTACACCGCTATCTGTACAAACATGGATATAACTACTCCGCTATCTGTATAAAGATGGAAATATTTACATCGCTATCTGTATAAACATGGAGATATTTCCACTGCAATCTGTGTAAACATAGAAATATCTACACCGCTATCTTTATAAACATGGAAATATCTACACCGCAATCTGTATAAACATGGATATGTCTAAACCGCTATCTGTATAAACATGGAAATATCTACACCGCTATCTGTATAAACATGGAAATATCTACACCGCTGTCTGTATAAACTTGGAATTATCTACACCACTATCTGTATAAACGTGGAAATATGTACACTTCAGTCTGTGCAATTATGGAAATATCTCACCTCTATCTCTGTAAATATGGAAATATCTACACCGCTATCTGTATAAACATGGAAATATCTACACCGTTATCTGTATAAACCTGCAAATATATACATCACGATCTGTATATACATGGATATATCTTCACCGCTATCTGTATAAACATGGAATCATCTACAACGCTATCTGTATAAACATGGAAATATCTACACCGCTATCTCTATAAACATGGAAATGTCAACACCGCTGTCTGTATAAACATGGAAATATCTTCATGGCTATCTCTCTAAACATGGAAATATCTACACCGCCATATGTATAAACATGGAAATACCTACACAGTCATCTGTATAAACATGGAAATATATACCCCACTGTCTGTATAAACATGGAAATATCTACACTGCAAAATGTATAAACATGGAAATAACTACACAGCCATCTGTATAAACATGGAAATATCTACACTGCCATCTGTATACACATGGAAATATCTACACAGTCATCTGTATAAACAGTGAAATATCTCCACCGCTATCTGTATAAACATGGAAATATCTACACCGCTATCTCTATAAACATGGAAATGTCTACACCGCTGTCTGTATAAACATGGAAATATCTTCATGGCTATCTCTCTAAACATGGAAATATCTACACCGCCATATGTATAAACATGGAAATACCTACACAGTCATCTGTATAAACATGGAAATATCTACCCCACTATCTGTATAAACATGCAAATATCTACACTGCAAAATGTATAAACATAGAAATAACTACACAGCCATCTCTATAAACATGGAAATATCTACATCGCTATCTGTATAAACATGGAAATATCCACACGGCTATCTGCGGAACATGGATATATTAACACCGCCATCTGTAAAAAACATGGAAATATCTACACAGTCGTCTACATAAACATGGTAATATCTACACCCCCATCTGTAAAAACATGGAAATATCTACACCACTGTCTCTACAAATATGGAAATACCTGCACCGCTATCTGTATAAACACGGAAATATCGACACCGCTATCTGTATAAAGATGGAAATATCTACACTGCCATCTCTATAAACATGAAAATATGTCCACCGCTATCTGTATAAACTTGAAAATATGTCCAACGCTATCTGTATAAACATGGAAATATCTACACCGCTATCTGTATAAACATGGAAACATCTACACCGCTATCTGTATAAACATGGAAATATCTACACCGCCATCTGAATAAACATGGAAATATGTACACAGTCATCTGTATAAACATAGAAATAACTACACCGCTATGTGAATAAAATGGAAATATCTACACCGTTATCTGTATAAACATGGAAATATCTAGACCGCTATCTGTATAAACATTCACATATCTACATTGCTATCTGTAAAAACATGGAAATAGCTCCTCCGCTATCTCTATAAACATGGAAATATCTACACTGCTATCTGTATAAACATGGAAATATCTACACCGCTATCTGTATAAACAAGCAAATATCTACAGCGCTATCTATATAAACATGGAAATATCTCCAGCGCTATCTGCATAAACATGGAAATATCTACACCGCTGTCTGCATAAACATGGAATTATCTACACTGCAATCTCTATAAACATGGAAACATCCACAACAGTATCTGTGTAAACATGGGAATATCTTCATACCTGTCGGTGTAAATATGGAAATATGTACACCGCAATCTGTGTGAATATGGAAATATCTACACCGCCATCTGTTTAAACATGGAATTATATACACAGACATCTCTTTATACATGGAAATATCTACCCCACTATCTGTATAAACATGCTAATATCTACACCGCTATCTGTATAAATGTGGAAATATTTGCACCGCTATCCCTATAAACATGGTAATATCAACACCGCGATCTGTATAAACATGGAAATATCTACACCGCGATCTGTATAAACATGGAAATATCTACACCGTGATCTGTATAAACATGGAAATATCTACACCGTGATCTGTATAAACATGGAAATATCTACACCGCCATCTCTATAAACATGGAAATATCTACACCCCTATCTGTATAAACATGGAAATATCCACACCGCTATCTCAATAAACATGGAAAAATCAACAACGCTATCTCTATGAACATGGAAATATCTACACCGCCATCTCTATAAACATGGAAATATCTACACCGCGTTCAGTATAAACGTGGAAATATCTACACCGCTATCTCTATAAACATGGAAATATCTCCACTGCTATCTCTATAAACATCGAAATATCTACACCCCATCTGTATAAAGATGGAAATACTTACAAAGATATCGGTATAAACATGGAAATATCTACACCGCCATCTGTATAAACATGAAAATATCTACACAGACATGTGTATATACATGGAAATATCTACACCGCTATCTATATAAACGTGGAAATAACTACACCGCTATCTGTATAAACATGGAAATATCTACACCGCCATCTACATATCCATGGAAATATCTGCGCCGCCATCTGTATAAACATGGAAATATCTACACGGTCATCTGTGTATAGATGGAAATATCAACACCGCCATCTGTAAAAACATGGAAATATCTACACCGCGGTCTGTATAAACATGGAAATATCTAAACCGCTATCTGTATAAACTTGGAAATATCTACACCGCTATCTCTATAAACATGGAAATATCTACACCGCCATCTGTATAAACATGGAAATATCTACACTGCTATCTCTATAAACATGGCAATATCTACAATGCCATCTGTAAAAACATGGAAATACCTATACAGTCATATGTATAAACATGGAAATATCTACACCACCAACTGTATAAACATGGAAATATCTACAATGCCATCTGTATACACATGGAAATACCTACACGGCAATCTGTGTATAGATGGAAACATCAACACCGCCATCTGTACAAACATGGAAATATCTACACCGCTATCTGTATAAACATGGAAATGTCTACACCGGTATCTGTATAAACATGGAAATATCTACAACATGATCTGTATAAACATGGAAATATTTACAACGCTATATGTATAAACATGGAAATATCTACACCGCTATCTGTATAAACATGGAAATATCTACAAAGCCATCTATAAAAACATGGAAATAACAACACAGTCATGTGTAGGAACATGGAAATATCTATACCGCGATTTGTATAAACATGGAAATATCTACACCGCGTTCTCTATAAACATGGAAATATCTACACAGCTATCTGTATAAACATGGAAATATCTACACAGCTATCTCTATAAACATGGAAATATCTACATCGCAATCTGTATAAACGTGGAAATACCTAAAAGTCATCTGTATAAACATGGAAATACCTACACAGCCATCTGTATAAACATGGAAATATCTACACAGCTGTCTGTATATACATGGAAATATCTAAACCGCTATCTGTATAAACATGGAAATAACTACACCGCTATTTGTATAAACAAGGAAATATCTACACCGCCATCTGTTTAAACATGGAAATATATACACAGACATCTGTTTATACATGGAAATATCTACACCGCTATCTGTATAAACATGCTAATAACTACACCGCTATCTGTATAAATGTGGAAATATTTGCACCGCTATCCCTATAAACATGGTAATATCAACACCGTGATCTGTATAAACCTGGAAATATCTACACCATGATCTGTATAAACATGGAAATATCTACACCGTGATCTGTAGACATGGAAATATCTACACCGCCATCTGTATAAACATGGAAATATCTACAATGCCATCTGTAGAAAGATGGAAATAACTACACCGCAATCTGTATAAACATGGAAATATCTACAATGCCATCTGTAGAAAGATGGAAATATCTACACCCCAATCTCTCTAAACATGGAAATATCAACACGAATATCTGTGAAAACATGGAAATATCTACACCGCTATCTGTATAAACATGGAAATATCTACACAGCCATCTGCATATACATGGAAATATCTACAACGGTATCTGTATAAACATGGAAATTACTACACCACTATTTGTATAAACAAGGAAATATCTACACAGCCATCTGTATATACATGGAAATATCTACACCGCTATTTGTACAAACATGGAAATAACTACACTGCTATTTGTATAAACAAGGAAATATCCACACCGTGATCAGTATAAACATGGAAATATATACACTGCTATTTGTATAAACAAGGAAATATCTACACCGCTATCTGTATAAACATTGAAATAACTACACCGCTATTTGTATAAACAAGGAAATATCTACACCGTGATCTGAATAAACATGGAGAAAACTACACCGCTATTTGTATAAACAAGGAAATATCTACACCGCCACCTGTTTAAACATGGAAATATATACACAGACATCTGTTTATACATGGAAATATCTACACCACTATCTGTATAAACATGCTAATAACTACACCGCTATCTGTATAAATGTGGAAATATTTGCACCGCTATCCCTATAAACATGGTAATATCAACACCGTGATCTGTATAAACATAGAAGTATCTACACCATGATCTGTATAAACATGGAAATATCTACACCGCGATCTGTATAAACATGGAAATATCTACACCGTGATCTGTATGAACATGGAAATATCTACACCGCCATCTCTATAAACATGGAAATATCTACACCCCTATCTGTATAAACATGGAAATATCCACACCGCTATCTCTATAAACATGGAAAAAAAAACAACGCTATCTCTATGAACATGGAAATATCTACACCGCCATCTCTATAAACATGGAAATATCTACACCGCCATCTGTATAAACTTGGAAATATCTACACATCCATGTGTACATACATGGAAATATCTACACCGCTATCTGTATATACATGGAAATATCTACACCGGCATCTACATATCCGTAGAAATATCTGTGCTGCCATCTATATAAACATGGAAATATCTACACGGTCATCTGTGTATAGATGGAAATATCAACACCGCCATCTGTACAAACATGGAAGTATCTGCACCGCTATCTGTATAAACGTGGAAATATCTACACCGCGGTCTGTATAAACATGGAAATATATACACCGCTATCTGTATAAACATGGAAATATCTACACCGTGATCTGTATAAACATGGAAATATTTATACCGATATCTGCATAAACATGGAAATTTCTACACCGTTATCTGTATAAATATGGAAATATCTACACCGCTATCTGTATAAACATGGAAATAACTATACAGTCATCTGTGTAAAGATGGAAATATCTACACCACCATCTGTATAAACATCTAAATATCTACAATGCCATCTGTATACACATGGAAATACCTACACGGCAATCTGTGTATAGATGGAAACATCAACACCGCCATCTGTACAAACATGGAAATATCTACACTTCTATCTCTATAAACATGGAAATGTCTACACTGCGGTCTGTATAAACATGGAAATATCTACACCACGATCTGTATAAACATGGAAATATATACACCGCTATCTGTATAAACATGGAAATATCTGCACCGCTATCTCTATAAACATGGAAATACCTACAAAGCCATCTGTATAAACATGGAAATGCCTACACAGTCATGTGTAGGAACATGGAAATATCTACACTGCCATCTGTATAAACTTGGAAATATCTACACAGCCCTCTGTATGAATATGGAAATATCTGCATAGGCATCTGTATAAACATGGAAATATCTGCACCGCTATCTGTATAAACATGGAAATACCTACACCGCTGTCTCTATAAACATGGAAATATGTACACCGCTATGTGTATAAACATGGAAATATCTCCACTGCTGTCTGTATAAACATGCAAATATCTCCACCGTTATCTGTATAAACATGGAAATATCTACAGCGCCATCTCTATAAACATTGAAATATCTACATTGCCATCTGTAAAAACATGGAAATATCGACACAGTCATCTGAATAAACATGGAAATATCTACACCACCATCTGTATAAACATGGAAATAGCTACAATACCATCTGTATACACATGGAAATATCAACACAGACATCTGTATAAATATGGACATATCTACACCGCCATCTGTATAAACATGGAAATATCTACACTGCCATCTGTAGAAAGATGGAAATATCTACACCGCTATCTCTATAAATATGGAAATATCTACACCACCATCCCTATAAACATGAAAATATCTACACTGCCATCTCCATAAAGATGGAAGTATCTACTCCGCCATGTGTAGAAACACGGAAATACCTACACCACCATCTGTGTAAACATGGAAATAACTACACCGCTATCTGTATAAACATGGAAATAACGACACCGCCATCTGCATGTCCATGGAAATATCTATGCCGCCATCTGTATAAACATGGAAATATCTACACGGCCATCTGTGTATAGATGGAAATATCAACACCGCCATCTGAACAAATATGGAAATATCTACTCCGGTATCTCTATAAACATGGAAATATCTGCACTGCCATCTGTAAAAACATGGAAATACGTATACAGTCATCTGTATAAACATGGAAATATCTACAATGTCATCTGTATACACATGGAAATATCTACAGAGCCATCTGAATAAACATGTAAATATCTACACTGCTATCTCTATAAACATGGAAATATCTACACCGCCATCTCCATAAACTTGAAAATATCCACACTGCCATCTCCATAAACATGGAACTAACTACTCCGCCATCTGTATAAACATGGAAACATCTACACCGCCATCTGTGTGAATAAGGAAATATCTACAATGCCATCGGTATAAAGATATAATTATCTGCACCGCGAGCTGTATAAACATGGAAATATCTACATCGCTATCTGTATAAACGTGGAAATACCAACACCGCTATTGGTATAAACATGGAAATATCTAAAACACCATCTATATAAACATGGAAATATCTACACCGCTATGTCTAGAAACATGGAAATACCTACACCGCTATCTCTATAAACATGGAAATATCCACACCGCCATCTGCTTATCCATGGAAATCTCTACAACGCCATCTGTATAAAGATGGAAATAACTACACGGTAATCTGTGTACAGATGGAAATATCAACACCGCCATCTGTACAAACATGGAAATATCTACACCGCTATCTGTATAAACATAGAAGTACCTACACTGCATTCTGCATAAACATGGAAATATCTACACCGGTATCTGTATAAGCATGGAAATATCTACACCACGATCTGTATAAACATGGAAATATTTACACCGCTATCTGTATAAACCTGGAAATATCTACACTGATATCTCTATAAATATGGAAATATCTACATCGCCATCTGTATAAACATGGAAATAAGTACACAGTCATGTGTAGGAACATGGAAATATCTACACCACCATTTGTATAAAGATGGAAATATCTACAACGTTATCTGTATAAACATGGAAATATCTACACAGTGATCTGTATAAACATGGAAGTATGTACAGCACTCTGAAAAAAGATGGAAATATCTACACCGCTATCTGTAAAAACAAGGAAATATCTACACCACTATCTGTATTAATATGGAAATATTTACACCGCTATCTCAATAAACATGGAAATATCTACACCGCTATCTCTACAAACCTGGAAATATCTACACCGCCATCTGTGCTAACATGGAAATATCTGCACAGTCATCTGCGTAAACCTGGAAATATCTACATTGTCATCTATATAAACATGGAAATATCTACAGAGAACTCGGTATAAATATGGAAATATCGGCACAGCCATCTGTATAAACATGGAAATATCTACACCGCTCTCTGTAATAAACATGGAAATATCTACACAGCTATGTGTATTAACGTGGAAATATCTCCATTGCGATCTGTATAAACATGGACATATCTCCACTGCAATCTGTATAAACATGAAAATATCTACACAGCTATCTCTATAAACATGGAAATATCTACACTGCCTTCTGTACAAACATGGAAATATCTACACAGTCATCTGTAGAAATATGGAAATATCTACACCGCTATCTCTATTAACATGGAAATAACTACACTGCTATCTCTATAAACATGGAAGTATCTACACCGCTATCTCCATCAACATGGAAATATATACACCGCCATCTCTTTAAACATGGAGATATCTACAACGCCATCTATATAAACAAGAAAATATCAACATTGCCATCTATATAAACATGGAAATATCTACACCGCCATCTCTATAAACATGGGAATATTTACACTGCCATTTGTAGAAAGCTGGAAATATCTACACCGCCATCTGTATAAACGTGGAAATATCTTCACCGCTATCTGTATAAACATGGAAATATCTACACCGCAATCTGTATAACCATGGAAATATCTACACCGCTATCTGTATAAATATGAAATATCAAAACCGCTATCTCTATAAAAATGGAAATATCTACACTGCTATCTGTATAAACATGGAAATATCCTCACTGCTATCTCTATAAACATGCATATATCTACACCGCTATCTCTATGAACATGGAAATATCTACACTGCCATCTGTATAAACATGGAAATATCTACACCGCTATCTGTATAAACATGGAAATATTTACACCACTATCTGTATAAACATGGAAATATCTACACATCGATCTGTATAAACATGGAAATATCTACACCGCGATCTGTATAAACATGGAAATATCTTCACCGCGATCTGTATAAACATGGAAATATCTACACCGCTATCTGTATAAACATGGTAATATCTACACCACCATCTATATAAACATCTAAATATCTACACCGCCATCTGTATAAACATGGAAATAACTGCAATGCCATCTGAATAAACATGGTTATAGCCTCACCGCCATTTCTGTAAACATACAAATATCTACAGAGTCATCTCTATACACATGGAAATATCTACAGAGCCATCTGTATAAACATGGATGTATCTACACAACTATCTCTATAAACAAGGAAATACCTACAGCGCTCTCTCTATAAACATGGAAATATCAACAACAAAATCTCTGCAAACATGGAAATATCTACACCGCCATCTATATAAACATGAAAATATCTACAGCACCATCTCCATAAACATGGAACTATCTACACCGCCATCTGTATAAACATGGAAATATCTACACAGCTATCTGTATAAAGATGGAAATATCTACACCGCTATCTCTATAAACATGGAAATATCTACACAGCCATCTGTATAAACATGGAAATATCTACACTGCTATCTCTATAAACATGGAAATATCTATACCGCTATCTGTATAAACATTTAAATATCTACATCGTTATCTGTATAAACAGGGAAATATCTCCACTGCTATCTGTATAAACATGGAAATATCTACACCGCTATCTGTATAAACATGGAAATATCTACACCGCTATCTGTATAAACATGGAAATATCTACAACGCTATCTGTGTAAACATGGAAATATCTACACCGCTATCTGTATAAATATGGAAATATCCACAACGCTATCCCTATAAACATGGAAATATCTACACCGCTATCTGTAAACATGGAAATATCTACATGGCTATTTCTATAAACATGGAAATATCAACACCGCTATCTGCATAAACACGGAAATATCTAAACAGCTATCTGCATAAACATGGAAATATCTACATCGTTATCTGTACAAACATGGATATATTTCCACCGCTATCTCTATGAACATGGAAATATCTCCACCGCTACCTCAATAAACTTGGAAATATCTGCACTGCTATCTTTATAAACATGGAAATATCCACTCCACGATCTGTATAAACATGGATATATCTACACTGCCACCTGAATAAACATGGTAATAGCCTCACCGCTATATGTAGAAACATGGAAATATCTACACCACCATCTGAATAAACATACAAATATCTACACTGCTATCTTTATAAATATGGAAATACCTTCACCGCTATCTGTGTAAACATGGAAATATCTACACCTCTACCTGTATAAACATGGACATGTCTACACCGCTATCTCTATAAACATGGAAATATCTACAACGCTACCTGCATAAACTTCGAAATATCTACACCACCATCTCTAGAAACATGGAAATATCTCCACCGCTATCTATATAAACATGGAAATATCTCCACCACTCTCTGTATGAACATGGAAATATCTACACCGCTATCTGTATAAACATGGAAATATCTACACCGCTATCTGTATAAACATGGAAATATCTACACCGCAATCTCTATAAACATGGAAATACCTACAACACTACCTGTGTAAACATGGAAATATCTACACAGGTGTCTGTGTAAACATGGAAATATGTACACCGCAATCTGTGTGAGGATGGAATTATCTACAACGCAATCTGTGCAAATATGGAAATATCTACACCTATATCTCTGTAAACATGGAAATATCTACACCACTATCTGTATAAACATGGAAATGTCTACACCGCTATCTGTATAAACATGGAAATATACACACCAAAATCTGTATAAACATGGAAATATCTACACTACAATCTGTATAAACATGGAAATATCAACACCACTATCTGTATAAACATGGAAATATCTACTCCACTGTCTGTATAAATATGGAAATATCTATATCGCTATCTGTATAAACATGGAAATGTCTACACCGCGTTCTGTATAAACATGAAAATATCTACACTGCCATCTGTATAAACATGGAAATAACTACACCGCTATCTCTATAAACATGGAAATATCTACACTGCCATCTGTATATACATGGAAATAGCTACACAGTCATCTGTATAAACATGGAAACATCTACACCACTATCTGTATAAACGTGGAAATATCTACACTGCCATCTGTATAAACATGGAAATATCTACACAGCCATCTCTATAAACGTGGAAATTTCTTCAACGCTACCTCTATAAACATGGAAATAGCCACACCACTATCTGCATAAACTTGGAAATATCTACACTGCCATCTGTATACACAAGGAAATATCTACAAAGTCATCTGTATAAATATGGAAATATCTACACCGTTATTTCTCTAAACATGGAAATATCTACACCGCTATCTGCATAAAGGTGGAAATATCTACACCGCAATCTGTGGAAATATGGAAATATTTACACATCTATCTCTGTAAATATGGAAATAACTACACCGCTATCTATATAAACATGGAAATATCTACACCGCTGTCTGTATAAACATGGAAATATCTACACCACGATCTGTATAAACATGGATATATCTACACCGCTATCTGTATAAACATGGAAATATCTACACCGCTATCTGTATAAATATGGAAATATCTACACCGCTATCTCTAAAAACATGGAAACGTCTACACCGCTATCTGTATAAACATGGAAATATCAACATGGCTATTTCTATAAATATGGAAATATCTACACTGCCATCTGTATAAACATGGAAATACCTACACAGTCATCTGTTTAAACATAGAAATATCCACACCATTATCTGTATAAACACGGAAATATCTACACTGCCATCTGTATAAACATGAAAATATCTACACAACCATCTCTATAAACATGGAAATATCTACATCGCTATCTGAATAAACATGGAAATAGCTAAACCGCTATCTGTAAAAACCTGGAAATATCTACAACGCCATCTGTAAAAATATGGAAATATCTACACAGTCATCTGTAGAAACATGGAAATATCTACACCGCCATCTGTATAAACATGGAAATATCTCTACTGCTATCTGTATAAACATGGAAATATCTACACCGCTATCTGTATAAACATGGAAATATTTACACCGCTATTTTTACAGACATGGAAATATCTACACCGCAATCTGTATAAACATGGAAATATCTACACTGCTATCTGTATAAACATGGAAATATCTACACCGCTATATGTATAAACATGGAAATATCTACACTGCCATCTGTATAAACCTGGAAATAGGCACACCGCTATCTGTATAAATATGGAAATATCTACACCGCCATCTGAATAAACATGGAAATAACTACACGGCTATCTGTACAAATATGGAAATATCTACACCGCTACCTCTATAAACATGGAAATATCTACAGAGCTATCTGTATAAACATGGATATATCTACACCGCTGTCTATATAAACATGGAAATAACTACACCGCCATCTGTATAAACATGGAAATATGTACACAGTCATCTGTATAAACATGGAAATAACTACACCGCTATCTGTATAAACATGGAAATATCTACACCGCTATCCGTATAAACATGGAAATAACTACACCGCTATCTGTATAAATATGGAAATATCCACACCGCTTTCCCTATAAACATGGAAATGTATACACCGCTATCTGTATGAACATGGAAATATCTAAATGGCTATCTCTATAAACATGGAAATATCTACATCGCTATCTGCATAAACACGGAAATATCTACACCGCTATCTGCATAGACATGGAAATATCTACATTGTTATCTGTACGAACATGGAAATATCTCCATCGCTATGTCTATGAACATGGAAATATCTCCACCGCTATCTATAAACTTGGAAATATCTTCACCGCTATCTTTATAAACATGGAAATATCTACTCCACTATCTGTATAAACATGGATATATCTACACTGCCATCTGTATAAACAGGGTAATAGCCACACCGCTATCTGTATAAACATGAAAACATCTACAGCACCGTCTGAATAAACATACAAATATCTAAACCGCTATGTGTATAAATATGGAAATATCTACATGGCCATCTGCATAAACATGGAACTATCTATCTGTATAAACATGGAAATATTTACACCGCTATTTTTACAGACATGGAAATATCTACACCGCAATCTGTATAAACATGGAAATATCTACACTGCTATCTGCATAAACATGGAAATATCTACACCACAATCAGCATAAACATGGATATATCTACACGGCTATCTGTATAAACATGGAAATATCTACACCGCTATCTGTATAAACATGAAAATATCTACACTGCTATCTGTATAAACATGGAAATATCTACACCGCTATCTGTATAAACGTGGAAATATGTACACCGCAATCTGTGCAAATATGGAAATATCTACACCTCTATCTCTGTAAATATGGAAATAACTACACCGCTATCTGTATAAACAAGGAAATATCTACACCGCTATCTGTATAAACATGGAAATATCTACACCACGATCTGTATAATGATGGATATATCTACACTGCTATCTGTATAAACATGGAAACGTCTACACCGCTATCTGTATAAACATGGAAATATCTACACCGCTGTCTGTAGAAATATGGAAATATCTACACCGCTATCTCTATAAACATGGAAATGTCTACACCGCTGTCTGTATAAACCTGGAAATATCTTCATGGCTATCTCTCTAAACATGGAAATATCTACACCGCCATATGTATAAACATGGAAATACCTACACAATCATCTGTATAAACATTGAAATATCTACCCCACTATCTGTATAAACATGGAAATATCTACACTGCAATCTGTATAAACATGGAAATATCTACACAGCCATGTGTATATACATGGAAATATCTACACCGCTATCTACATAAACATGGAAATAACTACAGCGCTATCTGTATAAACATGGAAATATATCCACTGCTATCTCTATAAACATAGAAATATCTACACCGCCATCTGTATAAACATGGAAATACTTACAAAGTTATCTGTATAAACATGGAAATATCTACACCGCCATCTGTATAATCATGGAAATATCTACACAGCCATGTGTACATACATGGAATTATCTACAGCGCTCTCTATATAAACATGGAAATATCTACACCGCTATCTGTATAAACGTGGAAAATCTACAACACTGCCTGTATAAACATGGAAATATCTACACTGCCATCTGTGGAAAGATGGAAATGTCTACACCGCGATCTGTATAAACTTGGAGATATCTACACCGCTACTTGTATAAACATGGAAATATCTACACCGCTATCTATGTAAACATGGAAACATCTACACCACGATCTGTATAAAAATAGAAATATCTACACTGCTATCTGTATAAACATGGAAATATCTACACGGCTAACTGTATAAACATGCAAATATCTAAACCGAGATCTGTATAAATATGGAAATATCTACACCGCTAACTCTATAAGCATGGAAATGTCTATACCGCTATCTGTTTAAACATGCAAATATCTACAAGGCTAACTCTATAAAATGGAAATACCTAAACCGCCTTCTGTATAAACATGGAAATAACAACAAAATCATCTGTATAAACATGGAAATGTCTACAGCGCCAACTGTGAAAACATGGAAATATCTACACCGCCATCTGTATAAACATGCTAATATCTCCACCGCTATCTGTATAAACATGAAATTATTTCCACGGCTATCTGTATAAACATGGAAATATCTACACCACGATCTGTATAAACTTGGAAATATCTCCACCGCTTTCTGTATAAACATAGAAACATCTACACCGCTATTTTCATAAACATGGAAATATCTACACCGCTATCTGTATAAACATGCAAATATCTACAACGCTATCTGTGTAAACATGGAAATATCTACACCGCTATCTGTGTAAACATTGAAATATCTACACTGCTAACTGTGTAAAGATGGAAACATCTACATTTCAATCTGTGCATATGTGGAAATATCTACACCGCTATCTTTGTAAAGTAGGAAATATCTACTCTGCAATCTGCGCAAAGATGGAAATATCTACACCGCTATCTGTCTAAACATGGTAATATCTACACCACCCTCTGTATAAACATGGAAATATCTTCACTGCTATCTGTATAAACATGGAAATATCTACACCGCCATCTGTAAAAACGTGGAAATATCTACAACACAATCTGAATTAACATGGAAATATCTACACCGCTCACACTATAAACATGGAAATATCTACACCGGTGACTCTATAAGCATGGAAATATCTACACCTCTATCTGTATAAAGAAGGAAATAACTCCACCGCTATCTGTATAAACATTGAAACATCTACATAGCTATATCTATAAACATGGAATTATCTACACCGCTATCTGTTTAAACATGGAAATGTCTACAACGCTATCTGTGTAAACATGGAAATATCTACACCGATATCTGTGTAAACATGGAAATATCTGCACCACAATCTGTGAAAAGATGGAAATATATAGAATGCTATCTCAATAAACATGGAAATATCTGCACCGCTATCTACATAAACATGGATATATCTACACCGCTATCTCTATAATCATGGAAATATCTACACCGCCATCTGTAGAAACATGGAAATATCTACAACACCATCTCTATAGAAATGGAAATATCTACAACACCATCTCAATAATCATGGAAATATCTACACCGCTATGTGTATAAACATGGAAATACCAACAACACTATCTGCATAAACATGGAAATATCTACACCCCCATCTGTATAAACTTGGAAATATCTACACTGCCACCTGTATACACATGGAAATATCTACACAGCCATCTGTATAAACATTGAAATATCTACCCCACTATCTGTATAAACATGGAAATATCTACACAGACATCTGTATAAATATGGAAATATCTACACCGCTATCTCTATAAACATGGAAAAGTCTACACCGCTATATGTTTAAACATGGAAATACCTACTTGGCTATTTCTATAAATATGGAAATATCTACACTGTCATCGGTATAAACATGGAAATATCTACACATCCATCTCTATAAACATGGAAATATCTACATCGCTATCTGTATAAACATGGAAATAGCTAAACCGCTATCTGTATAAACCTGGAAATATCTACACCGCTATCTGCATAAACATGCACCTATCTACAGCGCTATCTGTATAAACATGGAAATATCTCCACCGCTATCTGTGTAAACATGGAAATATCTAAACAGCTATCTATGTAAACATGAAAATATCTACACCGCTTTCTGTGGAAAGATGGAAATATCTACACTGCAATCTGTGCAAAGATGGAAATATCTACAACGCTATCTCTATAAACATGGAATTATCTGCACCGCTATCTGTATAAACATGGAAATATCTACACCGCCATCTGTATAAACATGGAAATATTTACAAGGCTATCAGTATCAATATGGAAATATCTACACCACCATCTGTATAACCATGGAAATATCTACAATGCCATCTGTAAAAACATGGAAATATCTACACAGTCATCTGTATAAACATGGAAATATCTACACCTCCATCTGTATAAACATGGAAATATCTACAATGCCATCTGTAAAAACATGGAAATATCTACACAGTCATCTGTATAAATATGGAAATATATATACGGCTATCTATATAAACATGGAAATACCTACACCGCAATCTGTATAAACATGGAAATATCGACACAGCTATCTGCATATTCATGGAAATATCTACACCACTATCTGTATAAATATGGAAATATCTACACCGCTATCACTATATACATGGAATTGTCTACACTGCTATCTGTTTAAAAATGGAAATATCTGCACTGCTATCTGTATAAACATGGAAATATCTCCACTGCTATCTGTATAAACATGGAAATATATACACTGCTATCTGTATAAATATGGAAATATCTACACGCCTAATTCTATAAACATGGAAATGTCTTCACAGCTTGCTGTATAAACATGGAAATGTCTACATGGCTATCTCTATAAACATGGAAATATCTACACCGCCATCTGTATCAACATGGAAATAACTACACAGTCATCTGCATAAACATGGAAATATCTACACCACTATGTGTATAAACATGGAAATTCCTACACTGCCATCTGTATAAACATGAAAATATCTACACAGCCATCTCTATAAACATGGTAATATCTACAATGCTATCTGTATAAACATGGAAATAACTACACCGCCATCTGTAAAAACATGGAAATATTTACACAGTCATCTGTATAAACATGCAAATATCTACCCCTCCATATGTATAAACATGGAAATATCTACACTGCCGTCTGTATGCACATGAAAATATGTAAACAGCTATCTGTAGAATCATGGAAATGTCTACACCGCTATCTCCATAAACATGGAAATACCTACAGCGCTATCTCCATAAACTTGGAAATATCTACACCGCTTTGTCTATAAACATGGAAACATATACACTGCCATCTCTATAATCATGAAAATATCTACACTGCCATCTCCATAATCATGGTACTATCTACACCGTCATCTGTATAAAAATGGAAATATCTACACCGCCATCTGTATAAACATGGAAATATCTATGCAGTCATCTGTACAAAGATGGAAACACTTACACTGCCATCTGTATAATCATGGACATATCTACAGAGCCATCTGTAAAAACATGGAAATATCTACACACCCATCTGTATAAACATTGAATTATCTACACCGCTATCTGCATAAACGTGGAAATATCTACACCGCTATCTGTATAAATATGGAAATATCTACACCGCTACCTTTCTACACATGGAAATATCAACACTTCCATCTGTATAAACATGGAAATGTCTACACCACTATATCTATATACATGGAAATGTCTACAATGCCATCTTTAAAACCATGGAAATATCTACACTGTCATCTGTATAAACATGGAAATATCTACACCACCATCTGTATAAACATGGAAATATCTACACTGCCATCTGTATACACATGGATATATCTACACAGCCATCAGTATAAACATGGAAATATCTACAACGCTATCTCTATAAACATGGAAATTCCTACACCGCTATGTGTATAAACATGGAAATATCTACACCGCTATCTGAATAAACATGGAAATACCTACACCGCTATCTGTATAAACTTGGAAATATCTACACCGCTATCTGTATAAACATGAAAATATCTACACCGCCATCTGCGTAAACATGGAAATACCTCCACCGCGATCTGTATAAACATGGAAATATCTACACTGCTCTCTGTATAAACATGGAAATATCTACACCGTTATCTGTATAAACATGCAAATATCTACACCACTGTATGTATAAACATGGGAATATCTACATCGCCATCTGTATAAACATGGAAATATCTATACTTCCATCTGTGTCAAGATGTAAATATCTACACCGCGAGCTGTATAAACAAGGAAGTATCTACACCGCTATCTGTATAAACATGGAAATACCAACACCGCTACCTGTATAAACATGGAAATATCTACACCGCTATCTGTATAAACATGTGAATATCTACATTGCTATCTCTATAAACATGGAAATACCTACACCGCTCTCTCTATAAACATGGAAATATCTAAACCACTGTCTGTATAAACGTGGGAATATCTACACCGCTGTCTGTATAAATATGGAAATATCTACACCGCTATCTTTATACACATGGAAATATCAACAATTCTATCTGTATAAACATGGAAATATCTACACCGCTCTCTCTATATACATGGAAATGTCTACACCGTCATCTGTAAAAACATGGAAATATCTACAATGTCATCTTTATAAACATGGAAATATTTACACCACCATCTGTATAAACATGGAAATATCTACACTGCCATCTGTATACACATGGAAATATCTTTACAGTCATCTGTATAAACATGGAAATATACACCGCTATCTCTAAAAACATGGAAATACATACACCGCTATCTCTGTAAATATGAGAATATGTACACCGCCATCCCATTAAACATGGAACTATCTACACCGCCATCTGTATAAACATGGAAATATCTACACCGCCATCTGTATAAACATGGAAATATCTACACCACCATCAATATAAACATGGAAATACCTATACCGCGAGCTGTAGAAACATGGAAATAACTACACCGCTATCTGTGTAAACATGGAAATACCAACACCGCTATCTGTATAATCAAGGAAATATCTCTACCGATATCTGTATAAACATGGAAATATCTACACCACGATCTGTATAAACAGGGAAATATCTGCACCGCTATCTGTATATACATGGAAATATCTACACCGCTTTCTGTATAAACATGGAAATATCTACACCACTAACTCTATAACCACGGAAATACCTGCACCGCCATCTGTAAAAACATGCAAATATCTACACAGTCATCTGCATAAACATGGAAATATCTACACCTCCATGATTATAAACATGGAAACATCAACACCGCCATCTCTATAAACATGAAAATATCTACAACGCCATCTCCAGAAACATGGAACTATCTACACCGCCATCTGTATAAACATGGAAATATCTACACCACTATCTGAATAAACATGGAATTATCTAAAATGCCATCTCTATAAAGATGGAAATATCTGCAACGCGAGCTGTATAAACATGGAAATATCTACACCGCTATCTGTATAATCATCGAAATACCAACACCGCTATCTGTATAAACATGGAAATATATACACTACTGTCTGTATAAACATGAAAATATCTACAACGCTATCTGACTAAACATGGAAATATTTACAAAGCTATCTGTGCAAAACTTGGAAATATCTACACAGCTATCTGTGCAAAGATGGAAATATCCACACCGCAATATGTGCAAAGATGGAAATATCTCCATTGCTATCTCTGTAAACATAGAAATATCTACAACACCATCTGTTTAAACATGTAAATATCTACACCGCTATCTGTATAAACATGGAAATATCTACACCGCTATCTGTATAAAGAAGGAAATATCTACACCACCATCTGTATAAACATGGAAATGACTACACCACTATCTGTATAAACATGGACATATCTACACCGCTATCTGTATAAATATGGAAATATCTACACCGCTATCTCTATAAACATTGAAATATCTACACCGGTATCTTTATAAACATGGAAATATCTTCACTGTTATCTCTATAAACATGGAAATATCTACACCGCCATCTGTATAAACATGAAAATAACTACAGAGTCACGTGTATAAACATGGAAATATCTACACCACCATCTCTATAAACATGGAAATATCTACACTGCCATCTGTATACACATGGAAATATCTACACAGCCATCTGTATAAACATGGAAATATATACACCGCCATCTCTATAAACATAGAAATATCTACACCGCCATCTCTATAAACATGAGAATATCTACACCGCCATCTCCAGAAACATGGAACTATCTACACCGCCATCTGTATTAACATGGAAATAACCACCCCACTATCTGTATAAACATGGAAATATGTACACTGCCATCAGTAAAAAGATGGAAATATCAACAACGGGAGCTGAATAAACATGGAAATATCTACACCGCTATCTATATAAACATGGAAATGTCTACAACACTATCTCTATAAACATGGAAATATCTTCACCGCCATCTCTATAAACATAGAGATATATACGCCGCTATCTGTATAAACATGGAAATATCTACACCGCTATCTGTATAAACATGGAAATATCTACACCGCTACGTGTATTAATATGGAAATATCTACACCGTTATCTCTGAAAACATGGAAATGTCTACACCGCTGTCTGTATAATCATAAAAATATCTACACCACTATGTGTATAAACCTGAAAATATCTACATCCGACATCTGTATAAACATCGAAATACCTACACAGTCATGTGTATAAACATGGAAATATCTTCACCACAACCTGTATTAACATGGAAATATCTACACCGTGTTCTGTATAAACATGGAAATATCTACACCGCCAAATCTATAAACATGGAAATATCTACACCCCTATCTGTATAAACATGGAAATATACACAGCTATCTCTATAAACATGGAAAAATCAACACCGCTATCTCTATGAACATGGAAATATCTACACCACCATCTCTATAAACATGGAAATATCTACACCGCGATCAGTATAAACATGGAAATATCTACACCGCTATCTGTATAAACATAGAAATATCTCCACTGCTATCTCTATAAACATCGAAATACCTACACCGCCATCTGTATAAACATGGAAATACTTACAAAGTTCTCTGTATAAACATGGAAATAACTACACCGCCATCTGTATAATCATGGAAATATCTAAACAGCCATGTGTATATACATGGAAATATCTACACCGCTATCTATATAAACATGGAAATAACTACACCGCTATCTGTATAAACGTGGAAATATCTACGCCGCCATCTACATATCAATAGAAATATCTGTGCCGCCATCTGTATAAACATGGAAATATCTACACTATCATCTGTGTATAGATGGAAATATCAACACCGCCATCTGTACAAACATGGAAAAATCTGCACCGCTATCTGTATAAACATGGAAATATCTACACCGCGGTCTGTATAAACATGGAAATATCTACACCGCTATCTGTATAAACATGGAAATATCAACACCTCTATCTCTATAAACATGGAAATATCTACAAACCCATCTGTATAAACATGGAAATACCCACACAGTCATGTGTAGGAACATGGAAATATCTACACTGCCCTCTGTATAAACATGGAAATATCTACACAGCCCTCTGTATAAATACGGAAATATCTGCATAGTCATCTGTATAAACATGGAAATATCTGCACCGCTATCTGTATAAACATGGAAATGCCTACACCGCTGTCTCTATAAACATGGATATATGTACACCGCTATGTTTATAAACATGCAAATATCTCCAATGCTGTCTGTATAAACATGGAAATATCTACACCACGATCTGTATAAACATGGAAATATCTACACCGCTATCTGTATAAACATGGAAATATCTACACAGCTATCTCTATAAACATGGAAATACCTACACCACAATCTGTATAAACATGGAAATACCTACAAAGTCATCTGTATAAACCTGGAAATATCTACACAGCCATCTGTATAAACATGGAAATACCTACACAGTCATGTGTAGGAACATGGAAATATGTACACTGCCATCTGTATAAACATGGAAATATCTACATAGCCCTCTGCATAAATATGGAAATATCTGCATAGGCATCTGTATAAACATGGAAATATCTGCACCGCTATCTGTATAAACATGGAAATACCTACACTGCTGTCCCTATAAACATGGAAATATGTACACCGGTATGTGTATAAACATGCAAATATCTCCAATGCTGTCTGTATAAACATGGAAATATCAACACCACGATCTGCATAAACATTGAAATATCTACACCGCTATCTGTATAAACATGGAAATATCTACACAGCTATCTCCATAAACATGGAAATACCTACACCGCCATCAGTATAAACATGGAAATACCTACAAAGTCATCTGTATAAACATGGAAATATCTACACAGCCATCTGTATAAACATGGAAATATCTACACAGCCATCTGTATATACATGGAAATATCTACACCGCTATCTGTATAAACATGGAAATAACTACACCGCTATTTGAATAAACAAGGAATTATCTACATCGCCATCTGTTTAAACATGGAAATATATACGCAGACATCTGTTTATACATGGAAATATCTACACCGCTATCTGTATAAACTTGCTAATAACTACACCGCTATCTGTATAAATGTGGAAATATTTGCACCGCTATCCCTATAAACTTGGAAATATCTACACCGCTATCTGTATAAACATGCTAATATCTACACCACCGTCTATATAAACATGGAAATATCTACACCGCCATCTGTATAAACATGGAAATATCTACAATGCCATCTGTAGAAAGATGGAAATATCTACACCGCAATCTGTGTAAACATGGAAATATCTACAGCGATATCTGTAAAAACATGGAAATATCTACACCGCTATCTGTAAAAACATGGAAATATCTACACCGCGATGTGTATAAACATGGAAATATCTACAGCGCATTCTCTATAAACATTGAAATATCTACACTGCCATCTGTAAAAACATGGAAATATCTACACAGTCATCTGAATAAACATGGAAATATCTAAACCACCATCAGTATAAACATGGAAATACCTACAATACCATCTGTATACACATGGAAATATCTACACAGACATCTGTATAAATATGGAAATATCTACACCGCCATCTGTATAAACATGGAAATATCTACACTGCCATCTGTGGAAAGATGGACATATCTACACCGCTATCTCTATAAATATGGAAATATCTACACCGCCATCTCTATAAACATGAAAATATCTACACTGCCATATCCATAAAGATGGAAGTATCTACTCCGCCATGTTTATAAACACGGAAATATCTACAACACCATCTGTGTAAACATGGAAATATCTACACCGCTATCTGTATAAACATGGAAATATCTACACCGCCATCTGTATGTCCATGGAAATATCTACGCCGCCCTCTGTATAAACATGGAAATATCTACATGGCCATCTGTGTATAGATGGATATAACACCGCCATCTGTACAAACATGGAAATATCTACGCCGCTATCTCTATAGACATGGAAATATCTCCACTGCCATCTGTAAAAACATGGAAATACCTATACAGTCATCTGTATAAACATGGAAATATCTACAATGCCATCTGTATGCACATGGAAATATCTACACAGCCATCTGTATAAACATGTAAATATCTACACTGCTATCTCTATAAACATGGAAATATCTACACCGCCATCTCTATAAACATGAAAATATCTACACTGCCATCTCCATAAACATGGAACTAACTACTCCGCCATCTGTATAAACACGGAAACATCTACACCGCCATCTGTGTGAATAAGGAAATATCTACAATGCCATCTGTATAAAGATATAAATATCTGCACCGCGAGCTCTATAAACATGGAAATATCTACATTGCTATCTGTATAAACATGGAAATACCAACACCGCTATCGGTATAAACATGGAAATATCTACAACACCATCTATATAAACATGGAAATATCTACACCGCTATGTCTATAAACATGGAAATACCTACACGGCTATCTCTATAAACATGGAAATATCTACACCGCTATCTGTATAAACATGGAAATATCTACACCGCTATCTGTATAAACATGGAAATATCTACACCGCTATCTGTATAAACATGGAAATATCTACACCGTGATGTGTATAAACATGGAAATATCAACACAGCTATCTCAATAAACATGGAAATATCTACACCGCCATCTGTATGAACATGGAAATACCTATACAGTCATCTGTATAAACATGGAAATATCTGCACCACCATCTGTATAAACATGGAAATACTAAACAATGCCACCTGTATACACCTGGAAATACCTACACGGCAATCTGTGTATAGATGGAAACATCAACACCGCCATCTGTACAAACTTGGAAATATCTACACTGCTATCTCTATAAACATGGAAATATCTACACTGCGGTCTGTATAAACATGGAAATATCTACACCGGTATCTGTATAAACATGGAAATATCTACACCACAATCGGTATAAACATGGAAATATATACACCGCTCTCTGTAAACATGGAAATATCTGCACCGCTATCTCTATAGACATGGAAATATCTACAAAGCCATCTTTATAAACATGGAAATACCTACACAGTCATGTGTAGGAACATAGAAATATCTTCACTGCCATCTGAATAAACATAGAAATATCTACACAGCCCTCTATATAAATATGGAGATATCTGCATAGGCATCTGTATAAACATGGAAATATCTGCACCGCTATCTGTATAAACATGGAAATAACTACACCGCTGTCTCTATAAACATGGAAATATGTACACCGCTATATGTATAAACATGGAAATATCTACACTGCTGTCTGTATAAACATGGAAATATCTCCACGGTTATCTGTATAAACATGGAAATATCTACAGCGCCATCCCTATAAACATTGAAATATCTACACTGACATCTGTAAAAACATGGAAATATCTACACAGTCATCTGAATAAACATGGAAATATCTACACCACCATCTGTCTAAACATGGAAATACCTACAATACCATCTGTATACACATGGAAATATCTACACAGACATCTGTATAAATATGGAAATATCTACACTGGCATCTGTAGAAAGATGGAAATGTCTACACCGCTATCTCTATAAATATGGAAATATCTACACCGCCATCTCTATAAACATGAAAATGTCTACACTGCCATCTCCATAAAGATGGAAGTATCTACTGCACCATGTGTATAAACACAGAAATATCTACACCACCATCTGTGAAAACATGGAAATATCTACACCGCTATCTGTATAAACATGGAAATATCTACACCGCCATCTGCATGTCCATGGAAATATCTACGCCGCCATATGTATAAACATGGAAATATCTACACGGCCATCTGTGTATAGATGGATATATCAACACCACCATCTGTACAAACATGGAAATATCTACACCGCTATCTCTATAAACATGGAAATATTTGCACTGCCATCTGTTAAAACATGGAAATACCTATACAGTCATCTGTATAAAGATGGAAATATCTACAATGCCATCTGTATACACATGGAAATATCTACACAGCCATCTGTATAAACATGTAAATATCTACACTGCTATCTCTATAAACATGAAAATATCTACACCGCCATCTCTATAAACATGAAAATATCTACACTGCCATCTCCATAAACATGGAACTATCTACTCCGCCATCTGTATAAACATGGAAACATCTACACCGCCATCAGTGTGAATAAGGAAATATCTACAATGCCATCTGTATAAAGATATAAATATCTGCACCGCGAGCTGTATAAACATGGAAATATATACATCGATATATGTATAAACGTGGAAATAACAACACCGCTATCGGTATAAACATGGAAATATCTACAATGTCATCTATATAAACATGGAAATATCTACACCGCTATGTCTATAAACATGGAAATACCTACACCGCTATCTCTATAAACATGGAAATATCTACACCGCTATCTGTATAAACATGGAAATATCTACACCACTATCTGTATAAACATGGAAATATCTACACCGCGATCTGTATAAACATGGAAATATCTACACCGCGATCTGTATCAACATGGAAATATCTTCACCACGATCTGTATAAACATGGAAATATCTACACCGCTATCTGTATAAACATGGTAATATCTACACCACCATCTATATAAACATGGAAATATCTACACCGCCATCTGTATAAACATGGAAATATCTACAATGCCATCTGTAGAAAGATGGAAATATCTACACCGCAATCTGTGTAAACATGGAAATATCTACACCGATATCTGTAAAAACATGGAAATATCTACACCGCTATCTGTATAAACATGGAAATATCTACACCGCGATCTGTATAAACATGGAAATATCTACAGCGCCATCTCTATAAACATTGAAATATCTACACTGCCATCTGTAAAAACATGGAAATATCTACACAGTCATCTGAATAAACATGGAAATATCTAAACAACCATCAGTATAAACATGGAAACACCTACAATACCATCTGTATACACATGGAAATATCTACACAGACATCTGTATAAATATGGAAATATCTACACCGCCATCTGTATAAACATGGAAATATCTACTCTGCCATCTGTGGAAAGATGGACATATCTACACCGCTATCTCTATAAATATGGAAATATCTACACCGCCATCTCTATAAACATGAAAATATCTACACTGCCATCTCCATAAAGATGGAAGTATCTACTCCGCCATGTGTATAAACACGGAAATATCTACAACACCATCTGTGTAAACGTGGAAATATCTACACCACTATCTGTATAAACATGGAAATATCTACACCGCCATCTGTATGTCCATGGAAATATCTACGCCGCCCTCTGTATAAACATGGAAATATCTACACGGCCATCTGTGTATAGATGGAAATATCAACACCGCCATCTGTACAAACATGGAAATATCTACGCCGCTATCTCTATAGACATGGAAATATCTCCACTGCCATCTGTAAAAACATGGAAATACCTATACAGTCATCTGTATAAACATGGAAATATCTACAATGCCATCTCTATGCACATGGAAATATCTACACAGCCATCTGTATAAACATGTAAATATCTACACTGCTATCTCTATAAACATGGAAATATCTACACCGCCATCTCTATAAACATGAAAATATCTACACTGCCATCTCCATAAACATGGAACTAACTACTCCGCCATCTGTATAAACACGGAAACATCTACACCGCCATCTGTGTGAATAAGGAAATATCTACAATGACATCTATATAAAGATATAAATATCTGCACCGCGAGCTCTATAAACATGGAAATATCTACATTGCTATCTGTATAAACATGGAAATACCAACACCGCTATCGGTATAAACATGGAAATATCTACAACACCATCTATATAAACATGGAAATATCTACACCGCTATGTCTATAAACATGGAAATACCTACACGGCTATCTCTATAAACATGGAAATATCTACAACGCTATCTGTATAAACATGGAAATATCTACACCGTTATCTGTATAAACATGGAAATATCTACACCGTGATGTGTATAAACATGGAAATATCAACACAGCTATCTCTATAAACATGGAAATATCTACACCGCCATCTGTATGAACATGGAAATACCTATACAGTCATCTGTATAAACATGGAAATATCTGCACCACCATCTGTATAAACATGGAAATACTAAACAATGCCACCTGTATACACCTGGAAATACCTACACGGCAATCTGTGTATAGATGGAAACATCAACACCGCCATCTGTACAAACTTGGAAATATCTACACTGCTATCTCTATAAACATGGAAATATCTACACTGCGGTCTGTATAAACATGGAAATATCTACACCGCGATCTGTATAAACATGGAAATATCTTCACCGCGATCTGCACAAACATGGAAATAACTGCACCGCTATCTGTATAAACATGGTAATAACTACACCACCATCTATATAAACATGGAAATATCTACACCGCCATCTGTATAAACATGGAAATGTCTACAATGCCATCTGTGGAAAGATGGAAATATCTACACCGCAATCTGTGTAAACATGGAAATATCTACACCGATATCTGTAAAAACATGGAAATATCTACACCGATATCTGTATAAACATGGAAATATCTACACCGCTATCTCTATAGACATGGAAATATCTACAAAGCCATCTTTATAAACATGGAAATACCTACACAGTCATGTGTAGGAACACAGAAATACCTTCACTGCCATCTGTATAAACATAGAAATATCTCCACAGCCCTCTGTATAAATATGGAGATATCTGCATAGGCATCTGTATAAACATGGAAATATCTGCACCGCAATCTGTATAAACATGGAAATAACTACACCGCTGTCTCTATAAACATGCAAATATGTACACCGCTATATGTATAAACATGGAAATATCTCCACTGCTGTCTGTATAAACATGGAAATATCTCCACGGTTATCTGTATAAACATGGAAATATCTACAGCGCCATCCCTATAAACATTGAAATATCTACACTGCCATCTGTAAAAACATGGAAATATCTACACAGTCATCTGAATAAACATGGAAATATCTACACCACCATCTGTCTAAACATGGAAATACCTACAATACCATCTGTATACACATGGAAATATCTACACAGACATCTTTATAAATATGGAAATATCTACACCGCCATCTGTAAAAATATGGAAATATCTACACTGACATCTGTAGAAAGATGGAAATATCTACACCGATATCTCTATAAATATGGAAATATCTACACCGCCATCTCTATAAACATGAAAATGTCTACACTGCCATCTCCATAAAGATGGAAGTATCTACTCCGCCATGTGTATAAACACAGAAATATCTACACCACCATCTGTGAAAACATGGAAATATCTACACCGCTATCTGTATAAACATGGAAGTATCTACACCGCCATCTGCATGTCCATGGAAATATCTACGCCGCCATATGTATAAACATGGAAATATCTACACGGCCATCTGTGTATAGATGGATATATCAACACCGCCATCTGTACAAACATGGAAATATCTACACCGCTATCTCTATAAACATGGAAATATCAGCACTGCCATCTGTTAAAACATGGAAATACCTATACAGTCATCTGTATAAAGATGGAAATATCTACAATGCCATCTGTATACACATGGAAATATCTACACAGCCTTCTGTATAAACATGTAAATATCTACACTGCTATCTCTATAAACATGAAAATATCTACACCGCCATCTCTATAAACATGCAAATATCTACACTTCCATCTCCATAAACTTGGAACTATCTACTCCGCCATCTGTATAAACATGGAAACATCTACACCGCCATCTGTGTGAATAAGGAAATATCTACAATGCCATCTGTATAAAGATATAAATATCTGCACCACGAGCTGTATAAACATGGAAATATCTACATCGATATATGTATAAACGTGGAAATACCATCACCGCTATCGGTATAAACATGGAAATATCTACAACGTCATCTATATAAACATGGAAATATCTACACCGCTATGTCTATAAACATGGAAATACATACACCGCTATCTCTATAAACATGGAAATATCTACACCGCTATCTGTAAAAACATGGAAATATCTACACCGCTATCTGTATAAACATGGAAATATCTACACCGCGATCTGTATAAACATGGAAATATCTACACCGCGATCTGTATAAACATGGAAATATCTTCACCACGATCTGTATAAACATGGAAATATCTACACCGCTATCTGTATAAACATGGTAATATCTACACGACCATCAATATAAACATGGAAATATCTACACCGCCATCTGTATAAACATGGAAATATCTACAATGCCATCTGTAGAAAGATGGAAATATCTACACCGCAATCTGTGTAAACATGGAAATATCTACACCGATATCTGTAAAAACATGGAAATATCTACACCGCTATCTGTATAAACATGGAAATATCTACACCGTGATCTGTATAAACATGGAAATATCTACAGCGCCATCTCTATAAACATTGAAATACCTACACTGCCATCTGTAAAAACATGGAAATATCTACACAGTCATCTGAATAAACACGGAAATATCTACACCACCATCTGTATAAACATGGAAATACCTACAATACCATCTGTATAAACATGGAAATATCTACACAGACATCTGTATAAATATGGAAATATCTACACCGCCATCTGTATAAAGATGGAAATATCTACACTGCCATCTGTGGAAAAATGGACATATCTACACCGCTATCTCTATAAATATGGAAATATCTACACCGCCATCTCTATAAACATGAAAATATCTACACTGCCATCTCCATAAAGATGGAAGTATCTACTCTGCCATGTGTATAAACATGGAAATATCTACACCACCATCTGTGTAAACCTGGAAATATCTACACCGCTATCTGTATAAACATGGAAATATCTACAACGCCATCTGCATGTCCATGGAAATATCTGCGCCGCCATCTGTATAAACATGGAAATATCTACACCGCCATCTGTGTATAGATGGAAATATCAACACCGCCATCTGTACAAACATGGAAATATCTACGCCCCTATCTCTATAGACATGGAAATATCTCCACTGCCATCTGTAAAAACATGGAAATACCTATACAGTCATCTGTATAAACATGCAAATATCTACAATGACATCTGTATGCACATGGAAATATCTACACAGCCATCTGTATAAACATGTAAATATCTACACAGCTATGTCTATAAACATGGAAATATCTACACCGCCATCTCTATAAACATGAAAATATCTACACTGCCATCTCCATAAACATGGAGCTAACTACTCCGCCATCTGTATAAACATGGAAACATCTACACCGCCATCTGTGTGAATAAGGAAATATCTACAATGCCATCTGTATAAAGATATAAATATCTGCACCGCGAGCTCTATAAACATAGAAATATCTACACCGCGATCTGTATAAACATGGAAATATCTACAGCGCGATCTGTATAAACATGGAAATATCTTCACCACGATCTGTATAAACGTGGAAATATCTACACCGCTATCTGTATAAACATGGTAATATCTACACCACCATCTATATAAACATGGAAATATCTACACCGCCATCTGTATAAACATGGAAATATCTACAATGCGATCTGTAGAAAGATGGAAATATCTACACCGCAATCTGTGTAAACATGGAAATACTTACACCGATATCTGTAAAAATATGGATATATCTACACCGCTATCTGTATAAACATGGAAATATCTCCACTGCTATCTCTATAAACATCAAAATATCTACACTGCCATCTGTATAAATATGGAAATACTTACAAAATTATCTGTATAAACATGGAAATATCGACACCGCCATCTGTATAAACATGGAAATATCTACAAAGCCATGTGTATATACATGGAAATATCTACACCGCTATCTATATAAACATGGAAATAACTACACCGCTATCTGTATAAACATGGAAATATCTACACCGCCATCTACATATCCATGGAAATATCTGTGCCGCCATCTGTATACACGTGGGAATATCTACACGGTCATCTTTGTATAGATGGAAATATCAACACCGCCATCTGTACAAACATGGAAATATCTGCACCGCTATCTGTATAAACATGGAAATATCTACACCGCGGTCTGTATAAACATGGGAATATCTACACCGCTATCTGTATAAACATGGAAATATCTACACCGTGATGTGTATAAACATGGAAATATCTACACAGCTATCTCTATAAACATGGAAATATCTACACCGCCATCTGTATGAACATGGAAATACCTATGCAGTCATCTGTATAAACATGGAAATATCTACACCACCATCTGTATAAACATTGAAATACTAAACAATGCCATCTGTATACACCTGGAAATACCTACACGGCAATCTGTGTATAGATGGAAACAACAACACCGCCATCTGTACAAACTTGGAAATATCTACACCGCCATCTGCATGTCCATGGAAATATCCACGCCGCCATCTGTATAAACATGGAAATATCTACACGGCCATCGGTGTATAGATGGATATATCAACACCGCCATCTCTACAAACATGGAAATATCTACACCGCTATGTCTATAAACATGGAAATATCTGCACTGCCATCTGTTAAAACATGGAAATACCTATACAGTCATCTGTATAAACATGGAAATATCTACAATGCCATCTGTATACACATGGAAATATCTACACAGCCATCTGTATAAACATGTAAATATCTACACTGCTATCTCTATAAACATGAAAATATCTACACCGCCATCTCTATAAACATGAAAATATCTACACTGTCATCTCCATAAACATGGAACTATCTACTCCGCCATCTGTATAAACATGGAAACATCTACACCGCCATCTGTGTGAAAAAGGAAATATCTACAATGCCATCTTTATAAAGATATAAATATCTGCACCGCGAGCTGTATAAACATGGAAATATCTACATCGATATATGTATAAACGTGGAAATACCAACACCGCTATCGGTATAAACATGGAAATATCTACAACACCATCCATATGAACATGGAAATATCTACACCGCTATGTCTATAAACATGGAAATACCTACACGGCTATCTCTATAAACATGGAAATATCTACTCCGCTATCTGTATAAACATGGAAATATCTACACAGCTATCTGTATAAACATGGAAATATCTACACCGCGATCTGTATAAACATGGAAATATCTACACCGCGATCTGTATAAACATGGAAATATCTACAGCGCGATCTGTATAAACATGGAAATATCTTCACCACGATCTGTATAAACGTGGAAATATCTACACCGCTATCTGTATAAACATGGTAATATCTACACCACCATCTATATAAACATGGAAATATCTACACCGCCATCTGTATAAACATGGAAATATCTACAATGCGATCTGTAGAAAGATGGAAATATCTACACCGCAATCTGTGTAAACATGGAAATACTTACACCGATATCTGTAAAAATATGGATATATCTACACCGCTATCTGTATAAACATGGAAATATCTCCACTGCTATCTCTATAAACATCAAAATATCTACACTGCCATCTGTATAAATATGGAAATACTTACAAAATTATCTGTATAAACATGGAAATATCGACACCGCCATCTGTATAAACATGGAAATATCTACAAAGCCATGTGTATATACATGGAAATATCTACACCGCTATCTATATAAACATGGAAATAACTACACCGCTATCTGTATAAACATGGAAATATCTACACCGCCATCTACATATCCATGGAAATATCTGTGCCGCCATCTGTATACACGTGGGAATATCTACACGGTCATCTTTGTATAGATGGAAATATCAACACCGCCATCTGTACAAACATGGAAATATCTGCACCGCTATCTGTATAAACATGGAAATATCTACACCGCGGTCTGTATAAACATGGAAATATCTACACCGCTATCTGTATAAACATGGAAATATCTACACCGTGATGTGTATAAACATGGAAATATCTACACAGCTATCTCTATAAACATGGAAATATCTACACCGCCATCTGTATGAACATGGAAATACCTATGCAGTCATCTGTATAAACATGGAAATATCTACACCACCATCTGTATAAACATTGAAATACTAAACAATGCCATCTGTATACACCTGGAAATACCTACACGGCAATCTGTGTATAGATGGAAACAACAACACCGCCATCTGTACAAACTTGGAAATATCTACACCGCCATCTGCATGTCCATGGAAATATCCACGCCGCCATCTGTATAAACATGGAAATATCTACACGGCCATCGGTGTATAGATGGATATATCAACACCGCCATCTCTACAAACATGGAAATATCTACACCGCTATGTCTATAAACATGGAAATATCTGCACTGCCATCTGTTAAAACATGGAAATACCTATACAGTCATCTGTATAAACATGGAAATATCTACAATGCCATCTGTATACACATGGAAATATCTACACAGCCATCTGTATAAACATGTAAATATCTACACTGCTATCTCTATAAACATGAAAATATCTACACCGCCATCTCTATAAACATGAAAATATCTACACTGTCATCTCCATAAACATGGAACTATCTACTCCGCCATCTGTATAAACATGGAAACATCTACACCGCCATCTGTGTGAAAAAGGAAATATCTACAATGCCATCTTTATAAAGATATAAATATCTGCACCGCGAGCTGTATAAACATGGAAATATCTACATCGATATATGTATAAACGTGGAAATACCAACACCGCTATCGGTATAAACATGGAAATATCTACAACACCATCCATATGAACATGGAAATATCTACACCGCTATGTCTATAAACATGGAAATACCTACACGGCTATCTCTATAAACATGGAAATATCTACTCCGCTATCTGTATAAACATGGAAATATCTACACAGCTATCTGTATAAACATGGAAATATCTACACCGCGATCTGTATAAACATGGAAATATCTACACCGCGATCTGTATAAACATGGAAATATCTACAGCGCGATCTGTATAAACATGGAAATATCTTCACCACGATCTGTATAAACGTGGAAATATCTACACCGCTATCTGTATAAACATGGTAATATCTACACCACCATCTATATAAACATGGAAATATCTACACCGCCATCTGTATAAACATGGAAATATCTACAATGCAATCTGTAGAAAGATGGAAATATCTACACCGCAATCTGTGTAAACATGGAAATACTTACACCGATATCTGTAAAAATATGGATATATCTACACCGCTATCTGTATAAACATGGAAATATCTCCACTGCTATCTCTATAAACATCAAAATATCTACACTGCCATCTGTATAAATATGGAAATACTTACAAAATTATCTGTATAAACATGGAAATATCGACACCGCCATCTGTATAAACATGGAAATATCTACAAAGCCATGTGTATATACATGGAAATATCTACACCGCTATCTATATAAACATGGAAATAACTACACCGCTATCTGTATAAACATGGAAATATCTACACCGCCATCTACATATCCATGGAAATATCTGTGCCGCCATCTGTATACACGTGGGAATATCTACACGGTCATCTTTGTATAGATGGAAATATCAACACCGCCATCTGTACAAACATGGAAATATCTGCACCGCTATCTGTATAAACATGGAAATATCTACACCGCGGTCTGTATAAACATGGAAATATCTACACCGCTATCTGTATAAACATGGAAATATCTACACCGTGATGTGTATAAACATGGAAATATCTACACAGCTATCTCTATAAACATGGAAATATCTACACCGCCATCTGTATGAACATGGAAATACCTATACAGTCATCTGTATAAACATGGAAATATCTACACCACCATCTGTATAAACATTGAAATACTAAACAATGCCATCTGTATACACCTGGAAATACCTACACGGCAATCTGTGTATAGATGGAAACAACAACACCGCCATCTGTACAAACTTGGAAATATCTACACCGCCATCTGCATGTCCATGGAAATATCCACGCCGCCATCTGTATAAACATGGAAATATCTACACGGCCATCGGTGTATAGATGGATATATCAACACCGCCATCTCTACAAACATGGAAATATCTACACCGCTATGTCTATAAACATGGAAATATCTGCACTGCCATCTGTTAAAACATGGAAATACCTATACAGTCATCTGTATAAAGATGGAAATATCTACAATGCCATCTGTATACACATGCAAATATCTACACAGCCATCTGTATAAACATGTAAATATCTACACTGCTATCTCTAAAAACATGAAAATATCTACACCGCCATCTCTATAAACATGAAAATATCTACACTGTCATCTCCATAAACATGGAACTATCTACTCCGCCATCTGTATAAACATGGAAACATCTACACCGCCATCTGTGTGAAAAAGGAAATATCTACAATGCCATCTTTATAAAGATATAAATATCTGCACCGCGAGCTGTATAAACATGGAAATATCTACATCGATATATGTATAAACGTGGAAATACCAACACCGCTATCGGTATAAACATGGAAATATCTACAACACCATCCATATGAACATGGAAATATCTACACCGCTATGTCTATAAACATGGAAATACCTACACCGCTATCTCTATAAACATGGAAATATCTACACCGCTATCTGTATAAACATGGAAATATCTACACCGCGATCTGTATAAACATGGAAATATCTTCACCGCGATCTGTATAAACATGGAAATAACTACAACGCTCTCTGTATAAACATGGTAATATCTACACCACCATCTATATAAACATGGAAATATCTACACCGCCATCTGTATAAACATGGAAATATCTACAATGCCATCTGTTGAAAGATGGAAATATCTACACCGCAATCTGCGTAAACATGGAAATATCTACACCGATATCTGTAAAAACATGGAAATATCTACACCGCTATCTGTATAAACATGGAAATATCTACACCACGATATGTATAAAGATGGAAATATCTACACCGCTCTCTGTATAAACATGGAAATATCTACACCGGTATCTGTATAAACATGGAAATATCTACACCACGATCTGTATAAACATGGAAATATATACACCTCTATCTGTATAAACATGGAAATATCTACACCGCTATTTGTATAAACAAGGAAATAACTACACCGTGATCTGTATAAACTTGGAAATATCTACACTGCCGTCTCCATAAACATGGAAATATCTACAACCCTATCTGTGTAAACATGGAAATATCCACACCGCTATCTCTATACACATGGAAAAATCAACACCGCTATCTCTTTGAACATGGAAATATCTACACCGCCATCTGTATAAACATGGAAATATCTACACCACGATCAGTATAAACATGGAAATATCTACACCGCTATCTGTATAAACATGGAAATATCTCCACTGCTATCTCTATAAACATCGAAATATCTACACCGCCATCTGTATATACATGGAAATACAAAATTATCAGTATAAACATGGAAATATCTACACCGCCATCTGTATAAACATGGAAATATCTACAATGCCATGTGTATATACATGGAAATATCTACACCGCTATCTGTATAAACATGGAAATATCTACACTGCTATCTGTATAAACATGGAAATATCTACACCGCCATCTACATATCCATGGAAATATCTGTGACGCCATCTGTATAAACATGGAAATATCTACACGGTCATCTTTGTATAGATGGAAATATCAACACCGCCATCTGTACAAACATGAAAATATCTGCACCACTAACTGTATAAACATGGAAATATCTACACCGCGGACTGTATAAACATGGAAATATCTACACCGTGATGTGTATAAACATGGAAATATCTACACAGCTATCTCTATAAACATGGAAATATCTACACCGCCATCTGTATGAACATGGAAATACCTATACAGTCATCTGTATAAACATGGAAATATCTACACCACCATCTTTATAAACATGGAAATACTAAACAATTCCATCTGTATACACCTGGAAATACCTACACGGCAATCTGTGTATAGATGGAAACATCAACACCGCCATCTGTACAAACTTGGAAATATCTACACCGCCATCTGCATGTCCATGGAAATATCTACGCCGCCATCTGTATAAACATGGAAATATCTACACGGCCATCTGTGTATGGATGGATATATCAACACCGCCATCTGTACAAACATGGAAATATCTACACTGCTTTCTCTATAAACATGGAAATATCTACACCACCATCTGTGTAACCATGGAAATATCTACACCGCTATCTGTATAAACATGGAAATATCTACACCGCCATCTGCATGAACATGGAAATATCTACACCGCTATCTGTATAAACATGGAAATATCTACACCACCATCTTCATGTCCTTGGAAATATCTATGCCGCCATCTGTATAAACATGGAAATATCTACATGGCCATCTGTGTATAGATGGAAATATCAACACCGCCATCTGTACAAACATGGAAATATCTACGCCGGTATCTCTATAGACATGGAAATATCTCCTCTGCCATCTGTAAAAACATGGAAATACCTACAGAGTCATCTGTTTGAACATTGAAATATCTACAATGCCATCTGTATTCACATGGAAATATCTACGCAGCCATCTGTATAAACATGTAAATATCAACACTGCTATCTCTATAAACATGGAAATATCTACACCGCCATCTCTATTATCATGAAAATATCTACACTGCCATCTCCATAAACATGGAACTAACTACTCCGCCATCTGTATAAACATGGAAACATCTACACCGCCATCTGTGTGAATAAGGAAATATCTACAATGCCATCTGTATAAAGATATAAATATCTGCACCGCGAGCTCTATAAACATGGAAATATCTACATCGCTATCTGTAAAAACGTGGAAATACCAACACCGCTATCAGTATAAACATGGAAATATCTACAACGCCATCTATATAAACATGGAAATATCTACACCGCTATGTGTATAAAAATGGAAATACCTACATCGCTATCTCTATAAACATGGAAATATCTACACCGCTATCTGTAAACATGGAAATATCTACACCGCATTCTGTACAAACTTGGAAATATCTTCACCGCGATCTGTATAAACATGGAAATAACTACACCGCTATCTGTATAAACATGGTAATATCTACACCACCATCTATATAAACATGGAAATATCTACACCGCCATCTGTATAAACATGGAAATATCTACAATGCCATCTGTGGAAAGATGGAAATATCTACACCGCAATCTGTGTAAACATGGAAATATCTACACCGATATCTGTAAAAACAAGGAAATATCTACACCGCTATCTGTATAAACATGGAAATATCTTCACCGCGATCTGTATAAACATGGAAATATCTACACCGCGATCTGTATAAAGATGGAAATATCTACACCGCTCTCTGTATAAACATGGAAATATCTACACCGGTATCTGTATAAACATGGAAATATCTACACCACGATCTGTATAAACATGGAAATATATACACCGCTATCTGTATAAACATGGAAATATCTACACCGCTATTTGTATAAACAAGGAAATAACTACACCGTGATCTGTATAAACGTGGAAATATCTACACTGCCATCTCCATAAACATGGAAATATCTACAACCCTATGTGTATAAACAGGGAAATATCCACACCGCTATCTCTATAAACATGGAAAAATCAACACCGCTATCTCTTTGAACATGGAAATATCTACACCGCCATCTGTACAAACATGGAAATATCTACACCACGATCAGTATAAACATGGAAATATCTACACCGCTATCTGTATAAACATGGAAATATCTCCACTGCTATCTCTATAAACATCGAAATATCTACACCGCCATCTGTATATACATGGAAATACTTACAAAATTATCAGTATAAACATGGAAATATCTACACCGCCATCTGTATAAACATGGAAATATCTACAATGCCATGTGTATATACATGGAAATATCTACACCGCTATCTATATAAACATGGAAATATCTACACTGCTATCTGTATAAACATGGAAATATCTACACCGCCATCTACATATCCATGGAAATATCTCTGACGCCATCTGTATAAACATGGAAATATCTACACGGTCATCTTTGTATAGATGGAAATATCAACACCGCCATCTGTACAAACATGAAAATATCTGCACCACTAACTGTATAAACATGGAAATATCTACACCGCGGACTGTATAAACATGGAAATATCTACACCGTGATGTGTATAAACATGGAAATATCTACACAGCTATCTCTATAAACATGGAAATATCTACACCGCCATCTGTATGAACATGGAAATACCTATACAGTCATCTGTATAAACATGGAAATATCTACACCACCATCTTTATAAACATGGAAATACTAAACAATTCCATCTGTATACACCTGGAAATACCTACACGGCAATCTGTGTATAGATGGAAACATCAACACCGCCATCTGTACAAACTTGGAAATATCTACACCGCCATCTGCATGTCCATGGAAATATCTACGCCGCCATCTGTATAAACATGGAAATATCTACACGGCCATCTGTGTATGGATGGATATATCAACACCGCCATCTGTACAAACATGGAAATATCTACACTGCTTTCTCTATAAACATGGAAATATCTACACCACCATCTGTGTAACCATGGAAATATCTACACCGCTATCTGTATAAACATGGAAATATCTACACCGCCATCTGCATGAACATGGAAATATCTACACCGCTATCTGTATAAACATGGAAATATCTACACCACCATCTGCATGTCCTTGGAAATATCTATGCCGCCATCTGTATAAACATGGAAATATCTACATGGCCATCTGTGTATAGATGGAAATATCAACACCGCCATCTGTACAAACATGGAAATATCTACGCCGGTATCTCTATAGACATGGAAATATCTCCTCTGCCATCTGTAAAAACATGGAAATACCTACAGAGTCATCTGTTTGAACATTGAAATATCTACAATGCCATCTGTATTCACATGGAAATATCTACGCAGCCATCTGTATAAACATGTAAATATCAACACTGCTATCTCTATAAACATGGAAATATCTACACCGCCATCTCTATAAGCATGAAAATATCTACACTGCCATCTCCATAAACATGGAACTAACTACTCCGCCATCTGTATAAACATGGAAACATCTACACCGCCATCTGTGTGAATAAGGAAATATCTACAATGCCATCTGTATAAAGATATAAATATCTGCACCGCGAGCTCTATAAACATGGAAATATCTACATCGCTATCTGTAAAAACGTGGAAATACCAACACCGCTATCAGTATAAACATGGAAATATCTACAACGCCATCTATATAAACATGGAAATATCTACACCGCTATGTGTATAAAAATGGAAATACCTACATCGCTATCTCTATAAACATGGAAATATCTACACCGCTATCTGTAAACATGGAAATATCTACACCGCATTCTGTACAAACTTGGAAATATCTTCACCGCGATCTGTATAAACATGGAAATAACTACACCGCTATCTGTATAAACATGGTAATATCTACACCACCATCTATATAAACATGGAAATATCTACACCGCCATCTGTATAAACATGGAAATATCTACAATGCCATCTGTGGAAAGATGGAAATATCTACACCGCAATCTGTGTAAACATGGAAATATCTACACCGATATCTGTAAAAACAAGGAAATATCTACACCGCTATCTGTATAAACATGGAAATATCTTCACCGCGATCTGTATAAACATGGAAATATCTACACCGCGATCTGTATAAAGATGGAAATATCTACACCGCTCTCTGTATAAACATGGAAATATCTACACCGGTATCTGTATAAACATGGAAATATCTACACCACGATCTGTATAAACATGGAAATATATACACCGCTATCTGTATAAACATGGAAATATCTACACCGCTATTTGTATAAACAAGGAAATAACTACACCGTGATCTGTATAAACGTGGAAATATCTACACTGCCATCTCCATAAACATGGAAATATCTACAACCCTATGTGTATAAACAGGGAAATATCCACACCGCTATCTCTATAAACATGGAAAAATCAACACCGCTATCTCTTTGAACATGGAAATATCTACACCGCCATCTGTATAAACATGGAAATATCTACACCACGATCAGTATAAACATGGAAATATCTACACCGCTATCTGTATAAACATGGAAATATCTCCACTGCTATCTCTATAAACATCGAAATATCTACACCGCCATCTGTATATACATGGAAATACTTACAAAATTATCAGTATAAACATGGAAATATCTACACCGCCATCTGTATAAACATGGAAATATCTACAATGCCATGTGTATATACATGGAAATATCTACACCGCTATCTATGTAAACATGGAAATATCTACACTGCTATCTGTATAAACATGGAAATATCTACACCGCCATCTACATATCCATGGAAATATCTGTGACGCCATCTGTATAAACATGGAAATATCTACACGGTCATCTTTGTATAGATGGAAATATCAACACCGCCATCTGTACAAACATGAAAATATCTGCACCACTAACTGTATAAACATGGAAATATCTACACCGCGGACTGTATAAACATGGAAATATCTACACCGTGATGTGTATAAACATGGAAATATCTACACAGCTATCTCTATAAACATGGAAATATCTACACCGCCATCTGTATGAACATGGAAATACCTATACAGTCATCTGTATAAACATGGAAATATCTACACCACCATCTTTATAAACATGGAAATACTAAACAATTCCATCTGTATACACCTGGAAATACCTACACGGCAATCTGTGTATAGATGGAAACAACACCGCCATCTGTACAAACTTGGAAATATCTACACCGCCATCTGCATGTCCATGGAAATATCTACGCCGCCATCTGTATAAACATGGAAATATCTACACGGCCATCTGTGTATGGATGGATATATCAACACCGCCATCTGTACAAACATGGAAATATCTACACTGCTTTCTCTATAAACATGGAAATATCTACACCACCATCTGTGTAAACATGGAAATATCTACACCGCTATCTGTATAAACATGGAAATATCTACACCGCCATCTGCATGAACATGGAAATATCTACAACGCTATCTGTATAAACATGGAAATATCTACACCACCATCTGCATGTCCTTGGAAATATCTATGCCGCCATCTGTATAAACATGGAAATATCTACATGGCCATCTGTGTATAGATGGAAATATCAACACCGCCATCTGTACAAACATGGAAATATCTACGCCGGTATCTCTATAGACATGGAAATATCTCCTCTGCCATCTGTAAAAACATGGAAATACCTACAGTGTCATCTGTTTGAACATTGAAATATCTACAATGCCATCTGTATTCACATGGAAATATCTACGCAGCCATCTGTATAAACATGTAAATATCAACACTGCTATCTCTATAAACATGGAAATATCTACACCGCCATCTCTATAAGCATGAAAATATCTACACTGCCATCTCCATAAACATGGAACTAACTACTCCGCCATCTGTATAAACATGGAAACATCTACACCGCCATCTGTGTTAATAAGGAAATATCTACAATGCCATCTGTATAAAGATATAAATATCTGCACCGCGAGCTCTATAAACATGGAAATATGTACATCGCTATCTGTAAAAACGTGGAAATACCAACACCGCTATCAGTATAAACATGGAAATATCTACAACGCCATCTATATAAACATGGAAATATCTACACCGCTATGTGTATAAAAATGGAAATACCTACATCGCTATCTCTATAAACATGGAAATATCTACACCGCTATCTGTAAACATGGAAATATCTACACCGCATTCTGTACAAACTTGGAAATATCTTCACCGCGATCTGTATAAACATGGAAATAACTACACCGCTATCTGTATAAACATGGTAATATCTACACCACCATCTATATAAACATGGAAATATCTACACCGCCATCTGTATAAACATGGAAATATCTACAATGCCATCTGTGGAAAGATGGAAATATCTACACCGCAATCTGTGTAAAGATGGAAATATCTACACCGATATCTGTAAAAACAAGGAAATATCTACACCGCTATCTGTATAAACATGGAAATATCTTCACCGCGATCTGTATAAACATGGAAATATCTACACCGCGATCTGTATAAAGATGGAAATATCTACACCGCTCTCTGTATAAACATGGAAATATCTACACCGGTATCTGTATAAACATGGAAATATCTACACCACGATCTGTATAAACATGGAAATATATACACCGCTATCTGTATAAACATGGAAATATCTACACCGCTATTTGTATAAACAAGGAAATAACTACACCGTGATCTGTATAAACGTGGAAATATCTACACTGCCATCTCCATAAACATGGAAATATCTACAACCCTATGTGTATAAACAGGGAAATATCCACACCGCTATCTCTATAAACATGGAAAAATCAACACCGCTATCTCTTTGAACATGGAAATATCTACACCGCCATCTGTACAAACATGGAAATATCTACACCACGACCAGTATAAACATGGAAATATCTACACCGCTATCTGTATAAACATGGAAATATCTCCACTGCTATCTCTATAAACATCGAAATATCTACACCGCCAGCTGTATAAACATGGAAATACTTACGAAATTATCTGTATAAACATGGAAATATCTACACCACCATCTGTATAAACATGGAAATATCTACAAAGCCATGTGTATATACATGGAAATATCTACACCGCTATCTCTATAATCATGGAAATATCTACACCGTCATCTGTATTAACATGGAAATATCTACACAGTCATCTGTATAAACCTGGAAATACCTACACTGTCATCTATATAAACATGGAAATATCTACAGAGGACTCTTTATAAACATGGAAATATCTGCACAGCCATCTGTATAAACATGGAAATATCTACACCGCTATGTGTATTAACGTGGAAATATCTCCATTGCTATCCATATAAACATGGACATATCTCCACCACAAGCTGTATAAACATGAAAATATCTACACCGCTATCTCTATAAACATGGAAATATCTACAATGCCATCTTTACTAACATGGAAATATCTACACAGTTATCTGAAGAAACATGGAAATATCTACACCGCTGACTATATAAACGTGGAAATAACTACACCGCTATCTCTATAAACATGGAAGTATCTACACCGCTATCTCCACCAACATGGAAGTATACACACCGCCATCTCTTTAAACATGGAGATACCTACAACACCATCTACATAAACAAGAAAATATCTACACTGCCATCTATATAAACATGGAAATATCTACACCGCCATCTCTATAAACATGGAAATATCTACAATGCCATTTGTAGAAAGGTGGAAATATCTACACCGCCATCTGTATAAACGTGGAAATATCTACACCGCTATCTCTATAAAAATGGAAATATCAACACTGCTATCTGTATAAACATGGAAATATCTACACCGCTATCTGTATAAACATGGAAATATCTACAAAGCTATCTCTATAAACATGGAAATTTCTACACCGCTATCTGTATAAACATGGAAATATATACACTGTCATCTGTATAAACATGGAAATATCTAAACTGCCACCTGTGGAAAGATGGAAATATCTACACCACGATCTGTATAAATATGAAAATATCTACACCGCTATCTGTGTAAAGATGGAAATATCTACACCGCATTCTGTGCAAAGATGGAAATAACTACACCGCTATCTCTGTAAACATGGAAATATCTACGACACTATCTGTATAAACATGGAAATATCTACATCGTTATCTTTATAAACATGGATATATTTACACCGTTATCTGTATAATCACGGAAATATCTACACCGCTATCTTTATAAATATGGAAATATCTACACAGCCATTTGTGTAAACATACAAATATCTACAGACTCATCTGTATACACATGGAAATATCTACACAGCCATCTGTATAAACATGGATGTATCTACACAACTATCTCTATAAAGAAGGAAATACATAAAGCGCTATCCCTGTAAACATGGAAATATCAACACCACAATCTCTACAAACATGGAAATATCTACACCGCCATCTATGTAAGCATGAAAATATCTACACCGCCATCTCCGTAAACATGGAACTATCTACACCGCCTTCTGTATAAACATGGAAATATCCACACCGCTATCTGTATAAAGATCGAAATATCTATACCGCTATCTCTATAAACATGGAAATATCTACACAGCCATCTCTATAAACATGGAAATATCTACACTGCTATCTCTATAAACATGGAAATATCTACACCGCTATCTGTATAAACATGGAAATATCTCCACCGCTATCTGTATAAACATGGAAATATCTACACCGCTACCTGTATAACCATGGAAATATCTACACCGCTATCTGTATAAACATGGAAATATCTACAACGCTATCTGTGTAAACAAGGAAATATCTACACAGCTATCTGTGTAAACTTGGAAATATCTACACAGGTATCTGTGTAAAAATGGAAATATCTACATGGCAATCTGTGCAAAGAGGGAAATATCTACACCGCTATCTCTGAAAACATGGAAATATCTGCATCGCTATCTGTATAAACATGGAAATATCTACACCGCTATCTGTGTAAACAAGGAAATATCTTCACCGCCATATGTAGAAACATGGAAATATCTACACCGCTAACTGTATAAACATGGAAATACCTACAGCGCTATCAGTAGAAATATGGAAATATCTACACCGCTATCTCTGTAAACATGGAAATACCAACACCGCTTTCTCTATAAACATGGAAATATCCACATCGCAATCTCTATAAACGTGGAATTATCTACACCGCCATGTCTATAAACATGAAAATAACTACACCGCCATCTTCAGAAACATGGTTGTATCTACACCGACATCTGTATAAACATGGAAATATATACACCACTATATGTATAAACATGGAAAAAACTTCACTGCCATCTGTATAAAGATGGAAATATCTGCACTGCGTGTTGTATAATTATGGAAATATCTACACAGCTATCTCTACAAACATGGAAGTACCTACAACGCCATCTCTATAAACATGGAAATATCTACACCGCTATCTGTATAAACATGGAAATATCTACACTGCTATCTGTATAAACCTGGAAAGATCTACACAGCTATCTGTATAAATATGGAAATATCTACAACGCTGCCTCTCTAAACATGGAAATGTCTACACCGCTATCTGTATAAACATGGAAATATCTACATCGTTATCTCTATAAACATGAAAATATCTACACTGACTTCTGTATAAACATGGAAATATCTACACCATCATCTGTATAAACATGGAAATATCTACACGGAAAGCTGTATAAACATGGAAATATCTAGTCAGTCATCTCAAAAAACATGGAAATATCTACACCGCTCTCTGTAAAAACCTGGAAATATCTACACCGATATCTGTATAAACAAGGAAATATTTACACCGCCATCTGTATAAACATGGAAATACCTACACCGCTATATGTATAAATATGGAAATATCCACAACGCTATCTCCATAAACATGGAAATAACCACACCGATTTCTCTATAAACATGGAAATATCTACACTGCAATCTCTATATACATGGAAATATCTACTCCGCCATCTCTATAAACATGAAAATATCTACACCGCCATGTTCAGAAACATGGATGTATCTGCACCGCCATCTGTCTAAACATGGAAATATCTACACCACTATCTGTATAAACATGGAAATATCTTCACTGCCATCTGTATAAACATGGAAATATCTACACCGCCATCTCTATAAAGATGGAAATATGTACACCACAATCTGTATAAATATGAAAATATCTACACTGCCATCTGTATAAACATGGAAATATCTACACTGCCATCTGTATACACATGGAAATATGTACACAGTCATCTGTATAAACATTGAAATATCTCCACCGCTATCAGTCTAATCATGGAAATATCTCCACCGCTATCTGTGTAAACCTGGAAATATCTACACCGCTATCTGTATAAACATGGAAATGTCTACACCGCTATCTGTATAAACATGGATATATCTACTCCGCTATCTGTACAAACACGGAAATATTTACATCGCTATCTGTATAAACATGGAAAGATTTCCACCGCAATCTGTGTAAACATAGAAATATCTACACCGCTATCTTTATAAACATGGAAATATCTACACCGCAATCTGTATAAACATGGATATATCTAAACCGCTATCTGTATAAACATGGAAATATCTACACCGATATCTGTATAAACATGGAAATATGTACACCGCTATTTGTATAAACATGGAAATATCTTCATGGCTATCTCTCTAAACATGGAAATATATACACCGCCACATGTATAAACATGGAAATACCTACACAGTCATCTGTATAAACATGGAAATATCTACCCCACTATCTGTATAAACATGGAAATATCTACACTGCAATCTGTATAAACATGGAAATAAGTACACAGTCATCTCTATTAACATGGAAATATCTACATCGCTATCAGTATAAACATGGAAATATCCACACCGCTATCTGAGTAACATGGAAATATTTACACCGCCATCTGTAAAAAACATGGAAATATCTACACAGTCATCTGTATAAACATGGAAATATCTACATCCCCATCTTTAAAAACAAGGAAATATCTACACCGCTGTCTCTACAAACATGGAAATACCTGCACCGCTATCTGTATAAACACGGAAATATCGACACCGCTATCTCTATAAACTTGGAAATATCTACACTGCCATCTCTATAAACATGAAAATATGTCCACCGCTATCTCAATAAACTTGGAATTATCTACACTGCCATCTCTATAAACATGAAAATATGTCCACCGCTATCTGTATAAACTTCAAAATATCTCCACCGCTATCTGTATAAACATGGAATTATCTACACCGCTATCTGTATAAACATGGAAATTTCTACACCGCTATCTGTATAAACATGGAAATATCTACACCGCTATCTGTATAAACATGGAAATATCTACACCGCTATCTGTATAAACGTGGAAATATGTGCACCGCAATCTGTGCAAATATGGAAATATCTACACCTCTATCTCTGTAAATATGGAAATATCTACATTGCTATCTGTATAAACATGGAAATATCTACACCGCTATCTGTATAAACATGGAATTATCTAGACCCCTATCTGTATAAACATTCAAATATCTACATTGCTATCTGTATAAATATGGAAATATCTCCACTGCTATCTCTCTATACATGGAAATATCTACACCGCTATTTGTATAAACATGGAAATATCTACACAGCTATCTGCATAAACATGCAAATATCTACAGCGCTATCTGTATAAACATGGGAATATCTCCAACGCTATCTGTATAAACATGGAAATATCTGCACCGCTATATATATAAACCTGGAAATATCTACACTGCAATCTCTATAAACATGTGTTTACAACACTATCTGTGTAAACATGGAAATACCTACACAGCTGTCTGTGTAAACATGGAAATATGTACACCGCAATCTGTGTGAAGATGGAAATATCTACACCTCTGTCTCTGTAAACATGGAAATATCTACACCACTATCTGTATAAACATGGAAATATCTACACCGCTATCTGTATAAACATGGAAATATCTACACCACATTCTGTATAAACATGTATATATCAACACCGCTATCTGTATAAACATGGAAATATCTACACAGCTATCTCCATAAACATGGAAATATCTACAACACCATCTGTAGAAACCTGGAAATACTTACAAAGTTGTCTGTATAAACATGGAAGTATCTACACCGCCATCTGTATAAACATGGAAATACTTACAAAGTTATCTGTATAAACATGGAAACATCTACACCGCTATCTGTATAAACATGGAAATATCTACACGGTCATCTGTGTATAGATGGAAATATTAACAACGCCATATGTAGGAACATGGAAATATATGCACCGCTATGTGTATAACCATGGAAATATCTACACCGCGGTCTGTATAAACATGGAAATATCTACACCACTATCTGTATAAACATGGAAATATCTACACCGCTACCTCAATAAACATGTAAATATCTACACCGCGATCTGTATAAAAATGGAAATATTTACACCGCTATCTGTATAAACATGGAAATTTCTACACCGTTATCTGTATAAATATGCAAATAGCTACACCGCTATTTCTATAAACATGGAAATGTCCACACCGCTATCTGTATAAACATGGAAATACCTATACAGTCATCTGTGTAAACATGGAAATATCTACACCACCATCTGTATAAACATGGAAATATCTACAATGCCATCTGTATACACATGGAAATACCTACACGGTAATCTGTGTATAGATGGAAACATCAACACCGCCATCTATACAAACATGAAAATATCTACACTGCTATCTCTATAAACATGGAATTATCTACACTGCGATCTGTAAACATGGAAATATCTACACCGGTATCTGTATCAACATGGAAATATCTACACCACGATCTGTATAAACTTGGAAATATATACAGCGCTATCTGTATAAACATGGAAATATCTGCACTGCTATCTCTATAACCATGGAAATATCTACAAAGCCATCTGTATAAACATGGAAATACCTACACAATCATTTGTAGGAACATGGTAATATCTACACTGCCATCTGTATAAACATAGAAATATCTACACAGCCCTCTGTATATATATGGAAATATCTGCATAGGCATCTGTGTAAACGTGGAAATATCTACACCGCTATCTGTATAAACGTGGAAATACCTACACCGCTGTCTCTATAAACATGGAAATATGTACACCGCTGTGTGTATAAACATGGAAATATCTCCACTGCTGTCTGTAGAAACATGGAAATATCTCCACTGTTATCTGTTTAAACATGGAAATATCTACAGCGCCATCTCTATAAACATTGAAATATCTACACTGCCATCAGTAAAAACATGGAAATATCTACACAGTCATCTGAATAAACATGGAAATATCTACACCACTATCTGTATAAACATGGAAATACGAACAATACCATCTGTATACACAAGAAATATCTACACAGACATCTGTATAAATATGGAATTATCTACACCGCCATCTGTATAAACAAGGAAATATCTACACTGGCATTTGTAGAAGGATGGAAATATGTACACCGCTATCTCTATAAATATGGAAATATCTACACCGCCATCTCTATAAAGATGAAAATATCTACACTGCCATCTCCATAAAGATGGAAGTATCTACTCCGCCATGTGTATAAACACGGAAATATCTACACCACCGTCTGTGAAAACATGGAAATATCTACACCGCTATCTATATAAACATGGAAATATCTACACCGCCAACTGCATGTCCATGGAAATATCTACGCCGCCATCTGTATAAACATGGAAATATCTGCATGGCCAACTGTGTATAGATGGAAATATCAAAATCGCCATCTGTACAAACATGGAAATATCTACATCGCTATCTCTATAAACATGGAAATATCTGCACTGCCATCTGTAAAAACATGGAACTACCTATACAGTCGTCTGTATAAACATGGAAATATCTACAATGCCATCTGTATACACATGGAAATATTTACACAGCCATCTGTATAAACATGTAATTTTCTACACTGCTATCTCTATAAACATGGAAATATCTACACAGCCATCTCAATAAAGATGAAAATATCTACACTGCCATCTCCATAAAGATGGAACTAACTACTCCGCCATCGGTATAAACATGGAAACATCTACAGCGCCATCTGTGTGAATAAGGAAATATCTACAATGCCATCTGTATAAAGATATAAATATCTGCACCACGAGCTGTATAAACATGGAAATATATACATCGCTATCTGTATAAACATGGAAATACCAACACCACTATCGGTATGAACATGGAAATATCTACAACGCCATCTATATAAACATGGAAATATCTACACCGCTATGTCTTTAAACATGGAAATACTTACACCGCTATCTCTATAAACATGGAAATATCTAGAAAGCTATCTGTATAAACATGGAAATATCTACACTGCTATCTGTATAAACATGGAAATATCTACACCGCGATCTGTATAAACATGGAAATATCTACACCGCGATCTGTATAAACATGGAAATAGCTTCACCACGATCTGTATAAACATGGAAATATCTACACCGCTATCTATATAAACATGGTAATATCTACACCACCATCTATATAAACATGGAAATATCTACACCGCCATCTGTATAAACATGGAAATATCTACAATGCCATCTGTAGAAAGATGGAAATTTCTACACCACAATCTGTGTAAACATGGAAATATCTACACCGATATCTGTATAAACATGGAAATATCTACACGGCCATCTGTGTATAGATGGAAATATGAACACCGCCATATGTAGAAACTTGGAAATATCTACACCGCTATCTCTATAAACATGGAAATATCTGCACTGCCATCTGTAAAAACATGGAAATATCTACACAGCCATCTGTATAAACATGTAAATATCTACACTACTATCTATAGAAACATGGTAATATCTACACCACCATCTATATAAACATGGAAATATCTACAACGCCATCTATATAAACATGGAAATATCTACACCGCTATGTCTATAAACATGGAAATACCTACACCGCGATCTGTATAAACATGGAAATATCAACACCGCGATCTGTATAAACATGGAAATATCTTCACCACGATCTGTATATACATGGAAATACTTACAAAGTCATGTGTATAAACATGGAAATATCTACACAGCCATCTGTATACACATGGAAATATCTACACAGCCATCTGTATATACATGGAAATATCTACACCGCTATCTGTATAATGATGGAAATAACTACACCGCTATTTGTATAAACAAGGAAATATCTACACCGTGATCTGTATAAACATGGAAATATCTACATCGCCGTCTCTATAAACATGGAAATATCTACACCCATATCTGTATAAACATGGAAATATCCACACCGCTATCTCTATAAACATGGAAAAATCAACACCGCTATATCTATGAACATGGAAATATCTACACCGCCGTCTCTATAAACATGGAAATATCTACACCGCGATCAGTAAAAACATGAAAATATCTATACCGCTATCTGTATAAACATGGAAATATCTCCACTGCTATCTCTATAAACATCGAAATATCTACACCGCCATCTGTATAAACATGGAAATACTTACAAAGTTATCTGTATAAACATGGAAACATCTACACCGCCATCCTTATAAACATGGAAATATCTACACAGCCATGTGTATATACATGGAAATATCTACACCGCTATCTATATAAACATGGAAATATCTACACCGCTATCTGTATAAACATGGAAATATCTTCACCGCCATCTACATATCCATGGAAATATCTGTGCCACCATCTGTATAAACATGGAAATATCTACACGGTCTTCTGTGTATAGTTGGAAATATTAACACCGCAATCAGTACAAACATGGAAATATATGCACCGCTATGTGTATAACCATGGAAATATCTACACCGCGGTCTGTATAAACATGGAAATATCTACACCACTATCTGTATAAACATGGAAATATCTACACCGCTATCTCTACAAACATGGAAATATCCACACCGTGATCTCTATAAACATGGAAATATTTACACCGCTATCTGTATAAACATGGAAATTTCTCCACCGTTATCTGTATAAATATGGAAATATCAACACCGCTATTTCTATAAACATGGAAATGTCTACACCGACATCTGCATAAACATGGAATTACCTGTACAGTCATCTGTGTTAACATGGAAATATCTACACCACCATCTTTATAACCATGAAAATATCTACAATGCCATCTGTATAGACATGGAAATACCTACACCAACATCTGTATAAACATGGAAATATCTACAATGCCATCTGTATACACATGGAAATACCTACACAGCAATCTGTGTATAGATGGAAAGATCAACACAGCCATCCGTACAAACATGAATATATCTACACTGCTATCTCTATAAACATGGAATTATCTACACTGCGGTCTGTATAAACATGGAAATATCTACACCGGTATCGGTATAAACATGGAAATATCTACACCACGATCTGTATAAACATAGAAATATATACAGTGCTATCAGCATAAACATGGAAATATCTGCACCGCTCTCTCTATAAACATGGAAATATCTACAAAGACATCTGTATAAACATGGAAATACCTACACAGTCATGTGTAGGAACATGGAAATATCTACACCGCCATCTCTATAAATATGAAAATATCTACACTGCCTTCTCCATAAACATGGAACTAACTACTCCGCCATATGTATAAACATGGAAACATCTACGCCGCCATCTGTGTGAATAAGGAAATATCTACAATGCCATCTGTATAAAGATATAAATATCTGCACCGCGATCTGTATAAACATGGAAATATCTACATCGCTATCTGTATAAACCTGGAAGTACCAACACCGCTATCGGTATAAACATGGAAATATCTGCAACGCCATCTATATAAACATGGAAATATTTACACCGCTATGTCTATAAACATGGAAATACCTACACCGCTATCTCTATAAACATGGAAATATCTACACCGCTATCTGTATAAACATGGAAATATCTACACCGCTATCTGTATAAACATGGAAATATCTACACCGCGATCCGTATAAACATGGAAATATGTACACCGCGATCTGTATAAAGATGGAAATATCTTCACCATGATCTGTATAAACATGGAAATATCTACACCGCTATCTGTATAAACATGGTAATATCTACACCGCCATCTACATAAACATGGAAATATCTACACCGCCATCTGTATGAACATGGAAATACCTACAATGCCATCTGTAGAAAGATGGAAATATCTACACCGCAATCTGTGTAAACATGGAAATATCTACACCGATATCTGTAAAAACATAGTAATATCTACACCACTATCTGTATAAACATGGAAATATCCGCACCGCTATCTCTATAAACATGGAAAAATCAACACCGCTATCTCTATGAACATGGAAATATCTACACCGCCATCTCTATAAATATGGAAATATCTACACCACGATCAGTATAAACATGGAAATATCTACACCGCTATCTGTATAAACATGGAAATATCTCCACTGCTATCTCTATAAACATCGAAACATCTACACCGCCATCTGTATAAACGTGGAAATACTTACAAAGTTATCTGTATAAACATGGAAATATCTACACCGCTATGTCTATAAACATGGAAAATTCCTACACCGCTATCTCAATAAACATGGAATTATCTACACCGCCATCTGTATAAACATGGAAATACCTATACAGTCATCTGTGTAAACATGGAAATATCTACACCACCATCTGTATAAACATGGAAATATCTACAATGCCATCTGTATACACATGGAAATACGTACACGGCAATCTGTGTATAGATGGAAACATCTACACCGCCATCTGTACAAACATGAAAATATCTACACTGCTATCTCTATAAACATGGAATTATCTACACTGCGGTCTGTATAAACATGGAAATATCTACACCGGTATCTGTATAAACATGGAAATATCTGCACCGCTATCTCTATAAACATGGAAATATCTAGAAAGACATCTGTATAAACATGGAAATACCTACACAGTCATGTGTAGGAACATGGAAATATCTACACTGCCATCTGTATAAACGTAGAAATATCTACACAGCCCTCTGTATAAATATGGAAATATCTGCATAGGCATCTGTGTAAAGATGGAAATATCTGCACCGCTATCTGTATAAACATGGAAACACCTACACCGCTGTCTCTATAAACATGGAAATATGTACACCGCTATGTGTATAAACATGGAAATATCTCCACTGCTGTCTGTATAAACATGGAAATATCTCCACCGTTACCTGTTTAAACATGGAGATATCTAGAGCGCCATCTCTATAAACATTGAAATATCTACACTGCCATCTGTAAAAACATGGAAATATCTACACAGTCATCTGAATAAACATGGAAATATCTACACCACCATCTGTATACACATGGAAACACCTACAATACCATCTGTATACACATGGAAATATCTACACAAACATCTGTATAAATATGGAAATATCTACACGGCCATCTGTATAAACATGGAAATATCTACACTGCCATCTGTAGAAAGATGGAAATATGTACATCGCTATATCTATAAATATGGAAATATCTACACCGCCATTTCTATAAACATGAAAATATCTACACTGCCATCTCCATAAAGATGGAAGTATCTACTCCGCCAAGTGTGTGAATAAGGAAATATCTACAATGCCATCTGTATAAAGATATAAATACCTGCAACGCGAGCTGTATAAACATGGAAATATCTACATCGCTCTTTGTATAAATATGGAAATACCAAGAACGCTATCGGTATAAACATGGAAATATCTACAACGCCCTCTATATAAACATGGAAATATCTACAACGCTATGTCTATAAACATGGATATTCCTACAGCGCTATCTTTATAAACATGGAAATATCTACACCGCTATCCGTATAAACATGGAAATATTTACACCTCTATCTCTGTAAACATGGAAATATCTACACCGCTATCTCTATAAACATGGAAATATCTACACCGCCATCTGTATTAACATGGAAATATCTACACAGTCATCTGTATAAACCTGGAAATATCTACAATGTCATCTATGTAAACATGGAAATATCTACAGAGAACTCTGAATAAACATGGAAATATCGGCACAGCCATCTGTATAAACATGGAAATATCTACAACGCTATCTGTATAAACAAGGAAATATCTACACCGGTATGTGTATTAACGTGGAAATATCTCCAGTGCTATCTGTGTAAACATGGATATATCTCCACGGCAATCTGTATACACATGAAAATATCTACACCGCTATCTCTATAAACATGGAAATATCTACACTGCCATCTGTACAAACATGGAAATATCTACAAAGTCATCTGTAGAAACATGGAAATATCTACACCGCTATCTCTATAAACATGGAAATAACTACACCGCTATCTATATAAATATGGAATTATCTACACCGCTATCTCCATCAACATGGAAATATATACACCGCCATCTCTTTAAACATGGAGATATCTACAACGCCATCTACATAAACAAGAAAATATCTACACTGCCATCTATATAAACATGGAAATATCTACACCGCCATCTCTATAAACATGGAAATATCTACAATGTCATTTGCAGAAAGATGGATATATCTACACCGCTATCTGTATAAATATGAAATATCTAAACCGCTATCTCTATAAAGATGGAAATATCTACACTGCTATCTGTATAAACATGGAAATATCCTCACCGCTATCTCTGTGAACATGGATATATCTACACCGCTATCTCTATAAACATGGAAATATCTACACCGCCATCTGTATAAACATGGAAATATCTACACAATCATCTGTATATACATGGAAATATCTACTCCACCTTCTCTATAAACATGGAAATATCTACACTGCCATCTGTATACACATGGAAATGTCTACAGAGCCATCAGTATATAGATGGAAACACCTTCACTGCTATCTCTATACACATGGAAATACCTACAATGCAGTCTGTATAAACATGGAAATGTCTACACCACAAACTCTATAAACCTGGCAATATCTACACCGCCGTCTCCATAAACATGGAACTATCTACACCGCCCTCTGTGTAAATATGTAAATATCTACACTGCCATCAGTATAAAGATGGAAATATCTGCATCTCGTGCTGTGTAAACATGGAAATATCTGCACTGCTATCTGTATAAACAGGGAAATACCAACACCACTATCTGTATAAACGTGGAAATATCTACACCACGATCTGTATAAACATGGAAATATCTACAAGTTTCTCTGTATAAACTTGGAAATAAATACACCGCTATCTGTATAAACATGGAAATATCTACACCGCCATCTGAATAAACATGGAAATATGTACACTGCTATCTCTATCAATATGGAAATATATACACCGCTACCTCTATAAACATGGAAATATCTATGCCACCATCTGTATAAACATGGAAATATCTAAAAAGTCATCTATATAAACATGGAAATATCTGCACCACCATTTCTATAAACATGGAAATATCTAGACTGCCATCTGTATAAACATGGAAATATGTACACAGTCATCTGCATAAACATGGAAATAACTACACCGCTATCTCTATAGAGATGGAATTAATTACATAGCTATCTCTATAAACATGGAAATATCTACACCGCCATCTCTATAAACCTGGAAATATCTACACTGACATATTTATAAACATGAAAATATCTACACCGCCATCTCCATAAACATGGAACTACCTACACCACCATCTGTGTAAAAATGGAAATATCTAAACCACTATCTGTAAAACTTGGACATATCTACACTGCCATCTGTATAAAGATGGAAATATCTACACCGCGAGCAGTATAAACATGGAAATATCTACACTGCTATCTGTAAAAATATGGAAATACCAACACTGCTATCTGTATAAAGATGGAAATATCTAAACCACTATCTGTATAAACATGGACTTATCTACACCATTATCTCTATAAACATGGAAATATCTGCACTGCCATCTCTAAAAACATGGAATTATCTACACCACTATCTCTATAAACATAGAAATACCTACACCGCCATCTCTATAAACATGGAAATATGTACACCACTATCTCTATAAACATATAAATATCTACACCGCCATCTCTATAAACATGGAAATATCTAAACCGCCATCTGCATAAACATGGAAATATCTACATCGCCATCTGTATACACATGGAAATATCTATGCCGCCGTCTGTATAAACATAGAAATATCTACACTGCCATCTGTGGAAAGATGGAAATGTCTACACCGCGATCTGTATAAACTTGGAAATATCTACACCGCTACTTGTATAAACATTTAAATATCTAAACCGCTATCTATATAAATATGGAAACAACTACACCAAGATCTGTATAAAAATGGAAATATCTACACTGCTTTCTGTATAAACATGGAAATATCTACACCGCTAACTGTATAAACATGCAAATATCAACACCAAGATCTGTATAAATATGGAAATATCTACATCGCCATCTCTATAAACATAGAAATGTCTATACCGCTATCTGTTTAAACATGGAAATATCTACAAGGCTAACTCTATAAATATGGAAATACCTAAACCGCCTTCTGTATATACATGGAAATAACAACACATTCATCTGTATAAACATGGAAATATCTACAGCGCTATCTGTGAAAACATGGAAATATCTAGACCGCCATCTGTATAAACATGCTAATATCTCCACCGCTATCTGTATAAACATGGAATTATCTCCATTGCTATCTGTATAAACATGGAAATATGTACACCACGATCTGTATAAACATGGAAATATCTCCACCGCTTTCTGTATAAACATAGAAACATCTACACCGCTATCTTCATAAACATGTAAATATCTACACGGCTATCTGTATAAACATGCAAATATCTACAACGCTATCTGTGTAAACATGGAAATATCTACACCGCTATCTGTGTAAACATTGAAATATCTACACTGCTGTCTGTGTAAACATGGAAATATCTACACTGCAATCTGTGCAAAGGTGGAAATAACTACACCGCTATCTTTGTAAAGTAGGAAATATCTACACTGCAATCTGTGCAAAGATGGAAATATCTACACCGCTATCTGTGTAAACATGGTAATATCTACACCATTCTCTGTATAAGCATGGAAATATCTACACTGCTATCTGTATAAACATGGAAATATCTACACAGCCATCTGTATATACATGGAAATATCTACACCGCTATCTGTATAAACATGGAAATAACTACACCGCTATTTGTATAAACAAGGAAATATCTACACCGTGATCTGTATAAACATGAAAATGTCTTCACCGCCATCTCTATAAACATAGAAATATCTACAACCCTATCTGTATAAACACCGCGATCTGAATAAACATGGAAATATCTACACCGTGATCTGTATAAACATGGAAATACCTACACCACCATCTCTATAAACATGGAAATATCTACACCCCTATCTGTATAAACAAGGAAATATCCACACCGCTATCTCTATAAACATGGAAAAATCAACACCGCTATCTTCATGAACATGGAAATATGTGCACCTCCATCTCTATAAACATGGAAATATCTACACCGCCATCTGTATAAACATGGAAATTCTTACAAAGTTATCGGTATAAACATGGAAATATCTACACAGCCATCTGTATAAACATGCAAATATCTACACAGCCATGTGCATATACATGGAAATATCTACACTGCTATCTATATAAACATGGAAATAACTACACCGCTATCTGTGTAAACCTGGAAATATCTACACCGCCATCAACATATCCATGGAAATATCTGTGTCGCCATCTCTATAAACATGGAAATATCTACACGGTTATCTGCGTATAGTTGGAAATATCAACAACGCCATCTGTACAAACTTAGAAATATCTGCACCGCTATCTGTATAAACATGGAAATATCTACACCACGGTCTGTATAAACATGGAAATATCTAAACCGCTATCTGTATAAACATGGAAATATCCACACCGCTATCTCTATAAACATGGAAAAATCAACACCGCTATCTCTATTAACATGGAAATATCTACACCGCCATCTCTATAAACTTGGAAATGTCTACACCGCGATCAGTATAAACGTGGAAATATCTACACCGCTATCTGTATAAACATGGAAATATCTCCACTGCTATCTCAATAAACATCGAAATATCTACACCGCCATCTGTATAAACATGGAAATACTTACAAAGTTATCGATATAAACATGGAAATATATACACCGCTATCTGTATAAACATGAAAATATCTACACCGCGATCTGTATAAACATGGAAATATCTACACCGCGATCTGTATAAACATGGAAATATCTACATCGCTATCTGTATAAACATGGAAATATCTACACAGCTATCTCTATAAACATGGAAATATCTATACTGACATCCTTATAAACATGGAAATATCTACACCGCCATCTGTATAAACATAGAAATACCTACACAGCCATGTGTATATACATGGAAATATTTACACCGCTATCTATATAAACATGGAAATAACTACACCGCTATCTGTGTAAACATGGAAATATCTACACCGCGATCTTCATATCCATTGAAATATCTGTGCCGCCATCTGTATAAACATGGAAATATCTACACGGTCATCTGTGTATAGTTGGAAATATCAACAACGCCATCTGTACAAACATGGAAATATCTGCAACACTATCTGTATAAACATGGAAGTATCTACACCGAGGTCCGTATAAACATGGAAATAGCTAAACCGCTATCTGTATAAACATGGAACTATCAACACCGCTATCTCTATAAACACGGAAAAATCAACACCGCTATCTCTATGAACATGTAAATATCTACACTGCTATCTCTTTAAACATGGAAATATCTACAACGTCATCTATATAAACATGGAAATATCTACACAACCATCTGTATAAACATGGAAATATCTACAATGCCATCTGTAAAAAGATAGAAATATCTACAACGCAATCTGCGTAAACGTGGAAATATCTACACCGATATCTGTAAAAACATGGAAATATCTACACGGCTATCTGTTTAAACATGGAAATATCTACACCGTGATCTGTATAAACATGGAAATATCTACACCGCGATCTGTATAAACATGGAAATATCTACACCGCTATCTGTATAAACATGCTAATAACTACACCGCTATCTGTATAAATGTGGAAATATTTGCACCGCTATCCCTATAAACATGGTAATATCAACACCGCGATCTGTATAAACATGGAAATATCTACACCATGATCTGTATAAACGTAAATATCTACACCGCGATCTGAATAAACATGGAAATATCTACACCGTGATCTGTATAAACATGGAAACATCTACACCACCATCTCTATAAACATGGAAATATCTACACCCCTATCTGTATAAACATGGAAATATCCACACCGCTATCTCTATAAACATGGGAAAATCAACACCGCTATCTTTATGAACATGGAAATATCTGCACCTCCATCTCTATAAACATGGAAATATCTACACCGCTATCAGTATAAACGTGGAAATATCAACACTGCTATCTGCATAAACATGGAAATATCTCCACTGCTATCTCTATAAACATCGAAATATCTACACCGCCATCTGTATAAATATGGAAATTCTTACAAAGTTATCGGTATAAACATGGAAATATCTACACCGCCATCTGTATAAACATGAAAATATCTACACCGCGATCTGTATAAACCTGGAAATATCTACACCGCGATCTGTATAAACATGGAAATATCTACACCGCGATCTGTATAAACATGGAAATATCTACACAGCTATCTCTATAAACATGGAAATATCTATACTGACATCCTTATAAACATGGAAATATCTACACCGCCATCTGTATAAACATAGAAATACCTACACAGGCATGTGTATGTACATGGAAATATTTACACCGCTATCTATATAAACATGGAAATAACTACACCGCTATCTGTGTAAACATGGAAATATCTACACCGCGATCTGTATAAACATGGAAATATCTACACCACGATCTGTATAAACGTGGAAATATCTACACCGCTATCCGCATAAACATGGAAATATCTACACAGCTATCTCTATAAACATGGAAATAACTACACCGCCATCTGTATAAACGTGGAAATACCTACAAAGTCATCTGTATAAACATGGAAATATCTACACCGCAGTCTGTATAAACATGGAAATATCTAAACCGCTATCTGTATAAACATGGAAATACCTACACCGCTATCTCTATAAACATGGAAATATCTACACCGTTATCTGTATAAACATGAAAATATTTACACCGCTATCTGTATAAACATGGAAATATCTACACCGTTATCTGTATAAACATGGAAATACCTACGCCATCTGTAGAAACATGGAAATATCTACACCACCATCTGTATAAACATGGAAATATCTACAATGCCGTCTGTATACACATGGAAATACCTACTCGGCAATCTGTGTGTAGACGGAAACATCAACACCGCCATCAGTACAGACATGGAAATATCTACACCGCTATCTGTATAAACATGGAAATATCTACACTGCGGTCTGTATAAACATGGAAATATCTACACCGGTATCTGTATAAACATGGAAATATCTACACCACGATCTGTATAAAACATGGAAATATTTACACCGCTATCTGTATAAACATGGAAATATCTACACCGCTATCTCTATAAACAAGGAAATACCTGCAAAGCCATCTGTATAAAAATGGAAATAACTACACAGTCATGTGTAGGAACATGGAAATATCTACACTGCCATCTGTATAAACATGGAAATATCTACACAGCCCTATGTATAAATATGGAAATATCTGTATAGGCATCTGTATAAACATGGAAATATCCGCACCGCTATCTGTATTAACATGGAAATACCTACACCGATGTCTCCATAAACATGAAAATATGTACACCGCTCTGTGTATAAACATGGTAATATCTCCACAGCTCTCTGTATAAACATGGAAATATCTCCACCTTTATCTCTATAAACCTGGAAATATCTACAGCGCCATCTCCGTAAACATTGAAATATCTACACTGCCATCTGTAAAAACATGGAAATATCTACACCGTCATCCGAATAAACATGGAAATATCTACACCACCATCTGTATAAACTTGGAAATACCTAGAATACCATCTGTATACACATGGAAATATCTACACAGACATCTGTATAAATATGGAAATATCTACACCGCCATCTGTATAAACATGGAAATATCTACACTGCCATCTGTAGAAAGATGGAAATATCTACACCGATATCTCTAAAAATATGGAAATATGTACACCGCCATCTCTATAAACATGCAAATATCTGCACTGTCATCTCCAAAAAGATGGAAGTATCTACTCCGCGATGTGTATAAACACGGAAATATCTACACCACCATCTCTGAAAACATGGAAATATCTACACCGCTATCTGTACAAACGTGGAAATATCTACACCGCCATCTGCATGTCCATGGAAATATCTACGCCGCCATCTGTATAAACATGGAAATATCTACACGGCCATCTGTGTATAGTTGGAAATATCAACACCGCCACCTGCACAAACATGGAAATATCTACACCGCTATCTGTATAAACAGGGAAATATCTCCATCGCTATCTGTATAAACATGGAAATATCTACACCGCTATCTGTATAAACATGAAAATATCTACACCGCTATCTGTATAAACATGGAAATATCTACAACGCTATCTGTGTATACATGGAAATATCTACACAGCTATCTGTGTAAGCTTGGAAATATCTACACAGGTATCTGTGTAAAAATGGAAATATCTACACGGCAATCTCTGCAAAGAGGGAAATATCTACACTGCTATCTCTGAAAACATGGAAATATCTACACCGCTATCTGTATAAACATGGAAATACCTACACTGCTATCTGTATAAACAAGGAAATATCTACACCGCCTTATGTAGAAACATGGAAATATCTACACAGCCATCTGTATAAACATGGAAATACCTACACCGCTGTCTGTAGAAATATGGAAATATCTACAACGCTATCTCTATCAACATGGAAATACCAACACCGCTTTCTCTATAAACATGGAAATGTATACATCGCAATCTCTATAAACATGGAATTATCTACACTTCCATCTCTATAAACATGAAAATATCTACACCGCCATCTTCAGAAACATGGCGGTATCCACACTGCCATCTGTATAAAATGGAAATATCTACACGACTATCTGTATAAACATGGAAAAATCTTTACTGTCATCTGTATAAAGATGGAAATATCTGCACTGCGAGTTGTATAATCATGGAAATATCTACACCGCTATCTCTATAAACATGGAAATACCTACAACGGCATCTCTATAAACATGGAAATATCTGCACCGCTATCTGTATAAAAATGGAAATATCTACACTGCTATCTGTATAAACCTGGAAAGATCTACACAGCTATCTGTATAAATATGGAAATATCTAAAACGCTGTCTCTCTAAACATGGAAATGTCTTCACCGCTATCTGTATAAACATGGAAATATCTACATCGTTATCTCTATAAACATGAAAATATCTACATTGACATATGTATAAACATGGAAAGAACTACACAGTCATCTGTATAAACGTGGAAATATCTAGACAGTCATCTCTATAAACATGGAAATATCTATACCGCTATCTGTATAAACATGGAAATACCCACACCGCTATCTGTATAAACATGGAAATAGCCACACCACTATCTGTATAAACATGGAAAAGTCTGCACCGCTATCTTTATAAACATGGAAATATCTGCAAATCTATCTGTGTAAACATAGAAATATCTACACGGCTATTTGTGCAAAAATGGAAATATCTGCACCACTATCTGTATAAAGATGGAAATATCTACACCACTATCTGTAAAACGTGGAAATATCTACACCGCTCTTTTTATAAACCTGGAAATATCTACACCGATATATGTATAAACAAGGAAATATCTACACCGCCATCTGTAAACATGGAAATACCTACACCGCTATCTGTATAAATATGGAAATATCCACACCGCTATCTGCATAAACATGGAAATGTCTACACCGCTATCTGTATAAACATGGAAATACCTACACCGATTTCTCTATAAACATGGAAATATCTACACTGCAATCTCTATATACATGGAAATATCTACACCGCCATCTCTATAAACATGAAAATATCTACACCGCCATCTTCAGAAACATGGATGTATCTACACCGCCATCTGTATAAACATGGAAATATCTACACGGTCATCTGTGTATAGATAGAAATATCAACACCGCCATCTGTAAAAACATGGAAATATCTACACCGCGGTCTGTATAAACATGGAAATAACTAAACCGCTATCTGTATAAACTTGGAAATATCTACACCGCTATCTCTATAAACATGGAAATATCTACACCGTGATCTGTATAAACATGGAAAAATTTACACTGCTATCTGTATAAACACGGAAATATCTACACCGTTATCTGTATAAATATGGAAATATCTACACCGCTATCTTTATAAACATGGAAATATCTACACCGCCATCTGTATAAACATGGAAATATCTACACTGCTATCTCTATAAACATGGCAATATCTACAATGCCATCTGTAAAAACATGGAAATACCTATACAGTCATCTGTATAAACATGGAAATATATACAGCGCTATCTGTATAAACATGGAAACTCCTACACCACGATCTGTAGGAACATAGAAAGATCTACACCGCTATCTCTATAAACATGTAAATATCTACACTGCTATCTGTATAAACATGGAAATATCTACACCACTATCTGTATAAATATGGAAATATCCACACTGCCATCTGTATAAATTTGGAAATATCTACACCGCTATCTCCATTAACATGGAAATATCTACACCGCCATCTGTATAAACATGGAAACAACTACACAGCTATCTCTATAAACGTGGAAATATATACACCGCCATCTCAACAAACATGGAAATATCTACATCGCCATCTACATAAACAAGGAAATATCTACACTGCCATCTATATAAACATCGATATATCTACACCGCTATTTGTATAAACATGGAAATATCGACAGTGCCATCTGTAAAAAATGGAAATATCTACACCGTCATCTGTATAAACATGGAAATATCTACACCGCCATCTCTATAAACATGAAAATATCTACACATCCATCTCCATAAACATTGAACTATCTACACAGTCATTTGTGTAAACATGGAAATATGTACACCTCTATCTGTATAAACATGGAAATATCTACACTACCATCTTTATAAACATGGAAATATGTTCATCGTGACCTGTATATTCATGGAAATATCTACACCGCTATCTCTATAAACGTGGAAATATCTACAGCGCTATCTCTATAAACATTGAAATATCTACACCGCTATCTCTATAAACATGGAAATATGTACACCGCCATCTCTGTAAACATGGAAATATTTACACCGCCATCTACATAAACTAGGAAATATCTACACCGCCATCTATAAAAACATGAAAATATCTAAACCGCCGTCTGTATAAACATGGAAATATCTACACTGCCATCTGTAGAAAGATGAAAATACCTACACCACGATCTTTATAAACATGGAAATATCTACACCGCTATCTGTATAAACATGGAAATATCTACAATGCTATCTGTATAAACATGGAAATATCTACACCATGATCTGTGTAAACATGGAAATATGTACACCGCTATCTGCGGAAACATGGAAATATCTACACCGCTATCTCTATAAGTATGGAAATATCTATACCACTATCTGTACAAACATGGAAATATCTACATCGCTGTCTGTATAAACATGGAAACATCTCCACAGCTGTCTGTATAAACATGGAAATATCTGCACCGCTTTGTGTATAAACATGTAAATATCTACACCGCTATCTGTATAAACATGGAACTACCAACACCGCTATCTGCATAAACATGGAAATATATACACCGCCATCTCTATAAACATGGAGATGTCTTCCCCACCATTTACATAAACAAGGAAATATCTACATCGCCATCTATATAATCATGGTAATCTCTAAACCGCCATCTGTATAAACATGCAAATTTCTACACTGCCATCTGTAGAGAGAAATATCTACACCGCGATCTGTATAAACATGGAAATATGTACATCGCTATCTGAATAAACATGGAAATATCTACAACGCTATTTGTGTAAACGTGGAAATATGTACACCATGATCTGTATAAACATGGAAATATCTACACCGCTTTCTGTATAAATATAGAAATATGTACACCGCTATCTGTATAAACATAGAAATATCTACACCGCTTTCTGTATAAACATGGAAATACCTACACCGCTATCTGTTTAAACATGGAAATATCTACACTGCCATCTGTATAAAGATGGAAATATCTATACCGCGAGCTGCATAAAGATAGAAATATCTACACCTCTATCTGTATAAACTTGGAAATACCAACACAGCTATCTGTATAAACATGGAAATGCCTACACCACTATCGGTATAAACATGGATATATCTACAACACTATCTCTATAAACAGGGAAATACCTACACCGCCATCTCTGTAGACATGGAAAATCTACACCGCTATCTGCATAAACATGGAAATGTCTACACCGCTATCTGTATAAACATGTAAATATCTACACCGCTATCTGTATAAACATGGAAATATCTACACCGCTATCTGTATAAACATGGAAATATCTACACCGCTATCTGTATAAACATGCAAATATCTACACAGTCATCTGTATAAACATGGAAATATCTACACCACCATCTCTATACACATGGAAATATCAAGACTGCCATCTCTATACACATGGAAATATCTACACAGCCATCGGTATAAACATGGAAATATCTACACCGCTATCTCTATAAACCTGGAAATATCTACATGGCTATCTGTATAAACATGGAAATATCTACATCACTATCTGTATAAACATGGAAGTATCTCCACCGCTATCTCTATAATTATGGAAATATCTACACCGCTATCTGTATAAACATGGAAATATCTACACGGCTATCTGTATAAACATGGAAATATCTACACCGCTATCTCTATAAAGATGGAAATGTCTACAACGCCATCTGTATAAACATGCAAATATCTACACAGTCATCTGTATAAACATGGAAATATCTACACCACCATCTCTATAAACATGGAAATATCAAGACTGCCATCTCTATACACATGGAAATATCTACACAGCCATCGGTATAAACATGGAAATATCTACACCGCTATCTCTATAAACCTGGAAATATCTACATGGCTATCTGTATAAACATGGAAATATCTACATCACTATCTGTATAAACATGGAAGTATCTCCACCGCTATCTCTATAATTATGGAACTATCTACACCGATATCTGTATAAACATGGAAATATCTACACCGCTATCTGTATAATCATGGAAATACCTACACCGCTATCTGTATAAACATGGATATATCTACAACGCTATCTGTGTAAACATGGAAATATCTACAATGCTATCTGTGTAAACATGGAAATATCTACACAGCTATCTGTGTAAACTGGGAAATATCTTCCACACTATCTGTGTAAAGATGGAAATACCTACACCGCAATCTGTGAAAAGATGGAAATATCTACTCCGCTATCTCTGTAAACACGGAAATATCAACACCACCATCTGCATAAACATGGAAATATCTACACTGCCATCTGTATAAACATGGAAATATCTACACAGCCATCTCTATAAACATGGAAATACCTACACAGCCATCTGTATTAACATGGAAATATCTGCACCGGTATCTGTATAAACATGGAGATACCTACACCGCTATCTGTATAAACATGAAAATATCAGCACCGCTATCTGTATAAACATGGAAATATATACACCGCTATCCGTATAAACATGCAAATATCTACACCGCTATCACTATAAACATGGAAATACCTACACCGCTATCACTACAAACATGGAAATATCTACACTGCTATATGTATAAATATGGAAATATCTACACCGCTATCTCTATAAACATGGAAATATCTTCACCACTATCTGTATAAACATGGAAATGTCTACACCGCTATCTCAATAAACATGGAAATATCTACACCGCCATCTGTATAAACATGGAAATATCTACACCGCTACCTGTATAAGAGTGGAAACATCTTCACCGCTATCTTTAAAAACATGGAAATATCTACACTGCGATCTGTAGAAACATGGAAATACCTACACCGCTATCTGTATAAACATGGAAATATCTACACCTCTGTCTTTATAAACATGGAAATATCTACACACTCATCTGTATAAACATGGAAATATCTACACCATCATCTGTAAAAACATGGAAATATCTACACTGCCAGGAGCTCAAGAGCAGCCTCGGCAATACAGCAAGGCCTCATCTCTACAAAAAAATAAGAAATATTAGCTGGCCATGGTGGTGTGCACCTGTAGTCCCAGCTTCTTGGGAGGCTGAGGTGGGAGGATCCACGGAGCCCAGAAGTTTAAGGCTGCAGTGAGCTTGGATAACGACTGCACTCCAGCCTGGATGACAGAACAAGAACCTGTTTCAAAAAAGAAAAAAGAAAAAAAACCTAAAAACTAAAAACTGGATGTAGTTTGCTAGTAACTAAACAGCAAATTAATTGTAACTTGCTTACATATCAACGATGTCTTTCTTCTTTGATCATAAACCTGCTCACTAAGAAGCTGCTGAAGTCCATGGTAGTGACAGGTACATGTCTGCATCCTTGTCCTGACCTGCATCTTCTTTGATTGTCCCCATCTGTGTCTCCGACTGGCACTGCCGAACCGTCTTGCTACCTGATCAATGTTGTACTGAACCGGACTGCTAACTGATCAATGTTGTCGAGCTCACTGCACAAAGCTGTTCTTACAAGGTAGATTTCTGCCTGGAATAGCCATACTTACACTGTTTATATTCCTTACTCCTGACCCATCCAACGCAGCACAAGTTCTATTTATTGCCATAGAAACATAGGTCATTTGGAAACACCTCCTTCATTTCTATGGAATGTTCAAACATTTCTGACATTTTGGACTCTGTTCTAGCCTCTTGTTAAATATATCCAGAAAAGAGACAAAGCTTTATGGGGGGGCTATATGCACACATATGCTATAGAATAAGCTATCTAAATGCTTAAAAATACTTTCCATCTGTCACCGCACCTTAATAGGTACACAGAAATTAAGTATGTGTATATCTGTCTGTATAGATACGTATAAATATATATCCCCAAAACAAAAACTCATTCTCTTACTTATACATAGGTAGAATATAGGTGAATATACATATACATTTATAGGTAGAACAAAAAAACCCTCAGCCTCTTTAGGGCCATGTGTTTTCTCTGAGTAATTGTCACAATTAATTAAAATACATGTGTATGCCTTTTTAGATAAATTTCATCAGACCAGTTTCTGTCTGGTTGGAAAATAATAACTGCCTATTTGCTAAGTGCCCCTGCCCCCATACTATGTTCCAGTGAACTAAAGACCTCTGGCAATCATAGATTTACAACTCAGCAAGATTAAACAATTTATTGTTATTTATGACATCCAAGCTGGATCTTCTGTATTATATTCCACATTAGCATCTATCACCTTACATTTGGGAGATCCTGTCCAAAAAATGATTATGCCTCCTAACCAAACATTCAGCAGGGCTGCAGGAACAGGCCCCCTGAACAAACATCCTGCCAAAGTACTTTAAAGCACCGTGAGCTGCCACAGCTGTGCATTTTCAGATGACTCAGCAGATTAGCGTGGAGTCTCTTAGCCTCTGCTTGGTCTTTTCCTTTCAGTGATCTCTCACATGGCCCAGTCCATTCGGTTTGAAAATCCTCATGAAATGAGCAGATTATGATCTGGCTTCAGTAGAGGGCCATGGGGTGGGCATGGAGGGGAGAGGGTTTGCTCTTAACACAGCCTGAGCCTCAGAAAGGTTTCAGATGGAAAAGCATGGCACTGACTCAGCTCATGCTTAACAGGAAATAATGCACAGACCACACCAAAAAAGCCCTTTATGTTGTGTGAAAGTCTATGCCGGAGCAGCTGCTGCCACCTCATGTACTGTGATAGAATGTGCATGTGTGTGTTTGTGTGTGTGTGAGTGTGAGTATGCACACAAATGTGTGCTGGGAGGGGGAGGAGATCACACCTTCCACAGTCGCCACCTCAGCCTTAGCTAGCAGCGTGGAGAATTGCCAAAAGTCAACAGGAAGCTGCACCAAAGCAACTGTGATCACCACATCAGCAGGCGCTTTCTGGTTAGTAAAGCTACTGGGACTGAAAAACACACACGATCTCGTCCTTCTTTTATTTTAATCAGAGCAAAATATTTTTATAATAATTGTGTTCTATGAATAAATAATTCATAATGCTGTAACCCATTATCACATTCAATCCTCCCAACAACCCTAGAAGATATGTAGTCAAGTATTATTACTTTCCCTATTTTTATAAATGAGGAAATAAACCCCAGGAGGCTAGGCGACTTCCCCACGGTCATAGAAGTTGCAAACAGTAGTATCATGATTCAAATCCAAAGCTTCTCCTTTTGTCTTTATCATTTTAATTTCGAAGGTAATGCATATGCGTGTATGATCTTTTAAATCCAGAGATGTATATGGAATAGATAGGAAAAGGGACTCTCCTTCCCCATTATACACCCCCTCCACCCAAGCTATATACACTGTTGACTAGAGTATGTCCTTTCAATCCTATTTTCTATGCCTACATTATATACAGAAAAGCAGGATTACGTTACACACAATATTCCAGTCATTGCTGTTTTTCACCAACAAGCTATCATTCACATCTTTTTCATACTACATATAAATTTATATCCTTTATTTTAGTGGTGTATATTGTGCAGTTGTGTCATAAATTATGTACCTGTTCTCTGTTGAACATACAGATTTTTTCTGAGTTTTTCCTTAGCAAAATGCTGCAGTGAGTACCCTTGTACACAGATGTTTGTACATTTGTTCTAGAAAAATCTACAGTAAAGATTCTTAGATTAAGAGATTCCCAGGTTATTAGAAAACTACTCTATTAATTTAGATATATACTTCCAAATTGCCTGACCAAAAAGTTATGTCAATTTAACTTCTATGAACAGTATACAAACATGACAATTTTCCATCACCTACACCAACTCTGGGTAATTTCATCTTTTTTACAAGTTGATGGATTGTTTTAATTTATATTTCTCTGGTTATTAATAAGGTTGGCCACCTGTTCATGTCTTATTATTGATGATATTTGTATTGAATTGTTTGAATTTTCTTGATTTCAAAAAACGTTTTACATGTCATAGATATTAAATATTTGTTGTAAAACTCCCCTTCCAGTATTGTGTATGTGTTTGGTCAAGTAGAATAAACTCTCGTCCTCTGATTTCAGATTCCTTTCTCTTTCCATTAGAAATCCCTAAATGTGAAACTACATATTGATAGCTAAAAACCAGGATGTTTACTAGAGAAAAAGAATACAAAGGCAATAATTAAATATTATATTTATACAAAATACCTACTAGTACAAACTTAAAAAGAGAAAGTAAAAGTCAAATGCTTCTACGACTTCAGACTAAGAAAAAGAACTTTTGAGGTTGAATGTTCCTGAAATTTTTCTTTTCATACAACTACGGACATGACTTCAAAAGTGGATGTGACTAAAAAATGTAAGATATGAAAGATATTTGAAGACTCAGAGAAGGTGGATTTTCATTTTAACAAGTCACATATATATTCTAGATATCCTCTTATTCGTAACTAAGAGAGTCAAATCAGATGAAAGAATCTAAAAATTTCCCTTTGACTGTGTTAAGTAGAAGTAGTAGAGGCATATTGGCCAAATCTTGAGTGTTTGCAAATTGACTCTTAAGGCTATAGGCTGGCACAGGTCATTGAAGCCCTAGCTTTTTATCTTTAATTTTAAAATCCCCAAACAATTGATACTAATTTTTCTTGTCCATTATTTCCAAATCATCTTGTTTAAAGGTTATTACAGTGCTTGCTCATGTTACTGTTGTCTAACAGAAGGGTATCCGGGGCCTTAAAACTGAGAGGGTTAGGATTAATGATTCCAATACCTATGCTTGGACATCTCCAAAAGTGGGTTCCAACTTCTTGTCCTCAAGTCTGTATAGAAACTAGCAAACTTCCAGAGTTCACAAAAGGCTCCAAGAGAACAGATGTTTTATAGAAAATTCTTAGAGCAAGTTTCACGCATAATGTTGCTGATGCGTGTCTGCCTTTTCAATAAACATCACTATGCTTTATCACAAGATTTAATAAAGCAGCTTAGTTAAAAATGCCATCTGGGTCTCTGGACACATTAAACAAAGCTTAAAATAACCACCCCAGCAACTGGGAGGACCCAGCTGTTCTCATAATCTGTCCCACTCCTTTTACTTCCCCATAAAAAGAGGGAATGAAGACCACAGACTAAAAGCATCCAGAAGGAACTGACACAAACAGGGAGATAGATGGAGCCAAGGGCTCCTGTAAGTTTGCTATTGCTCACGTAATAGATTTGCTAATTCCACAACCTGCGGATGGCGATTAAGAACAGGAAGCAGAAAGAGGGAAGAGAGAATCATAGAAGGGCTCATTCAAGTTTTCTAATGTATCACAAACCTGTCCTCCCTAATGTCTGGATCATAGCAGCCCATTCCATTCACCTATTCTCTAGTGAACTCCAATAGAAAATACAAAGCCATCACCACCCAGTTCTTTCTCCCTTCTAGAGATGAGATATTAGCCACCCAATCCCAGATTCTCAGATCCATTCCAGGAAAGAAGCCCTAGGTATTGAAGCACAGCTTTCCCTCCCTCCCTTCTTTCTTCCACCCCAAGATTTGTTCCCCAGATAGTTCTCGTAAATGCAAAACCAAGTATATTCTCATTCTTTAGAGCAACCAGCTTTTCATGGCCAACTGGAATCAAACACAACCTGCACAAACATCTATCTGGAGGACACTCCCAAGGCTCCTACTGAGCCAGCCTTCTGCATACCACTGCATTTCAGCTTCCTAGGTCACAAGACACTGAGACATTCTTGAATTCTGCAAGGTGCACTGTGTGTTAATATCTTGGCTGCTCATCATGTGGCCAATAAAGGGCATGACTAGTCAACAAATAAATTTTCTCTTGGCTAAAACTTGCAACAAAACTGTAAGCTGTTTACCAAGGGGCCCACTACAGGTTATATTCAATATATACAGTCAAATCCTAACTATCTGAGATATATTCAGTTGACCATACACCTTTATATTTCAGTAAAAGGTCTTTACATTTCCCAGTGCTATCGATGTTACAAAGTGCTTTCATATGCAGTGCTTCATCTGATTTCCAGGATAATTAAATGATCCTGTCATACCTGATTTTTAGATGAGGAAACAAGTGGTTTCTGGGTATTTCAAGAGGCTAACGCATCTGCCCTCCAACTTGTATGTGAAAACCAAAAACAAAATTCCAAGGCCCTTCAACCATCTGAATGGACTTTGACTCTTTTGGTCAATATATGGCAGAGCTAGGAAAAGAAGGTGAGTCTTCCAGCTGCTGATACAGGGTTTTTTCTGCCATACTCCATTACCTCCAAGGCTAAAGTCAAAAGAGGGTGTGGTTATCACATGAAAAAATCTGGTTTGGATTTCCCAAATGTGTATGTAGTATTTGGGGATTTACCTTAATTTAACCTACAGTTCTTTTGGGTTGTAACAGTCTGACTCCATTTTTGAAAACAAAACAAAATCGATTTTAAATGCTGAATTATAGATCTTTGCTGTCCAGTATGGTAGCTACTAACCACTTATGGTTATTAGCATTTCTATTTTAATTAATTAAAATTCAGTAAAATGCAAAATTCAGTTCTTCAGCTGCTCTAGCCACATTTCAAGTGTTACAGTAGTCACATATGGCTAGTGGCTGGGACAATGCAGATTATAGAACAGTTCCATCATCAAAGAAACTTCTATTGAACAGTGCTATTATATAATGTCATCTCCAGAGAAAGAAGACTTTAGACAAAGTCAGAAACGGCCGGGTGCAGTGGCTCACACGTGTAATCCCAGCACTTTGGGAGGCCAAGGCAGGCAGATCCCTTGAGGTCAGGAGTTCAAGACCAGCCTGGCCGACATGGTGAAACCCCGTCTCTAGTAAAAATACAAAAAATTAGCTAGGCGTGGTGGTGCATGCCTGTAACCACAGCTACTCAGGAGGCTGAGTTGGGAGAATCACTGGAACCCAGGAGGCAGAAGTTGTAGTGAGCCAAGATTGTGCCACTGCACTCTAGCCTGGGTGACAGAGCAAGACTCCATCTCAAAAAAAAAAAAAAAAAAAAAGAAAAAGAAAAAGTCAGAAACATCTTGAGGCAGGCATAGTGCTGTCATCTGTCCAATATTGAAGATGATTTAAGAATAAGAAAGAAGAAGAGAACAACGAAGAGAAAAAGAAGTTGCCTTAGGTGTACCTACCCAGAAAAGGACAAGGGCATTCCTGTAGTCATTGTGTTGTATTTTAGCTCTTAAACTTTTTAAGAGATTAGAATAATTTGACACATAGAAGATCTAAACCACTGAAGAGGCTCTGAAGCAGATAAAAGTAGAAAGAAAATAAAAAACTAATTAGTTACAAACTAAGCTTAACCACAATTCGTTTAAACGATACTATTTACTCTTCACATGATTGGTTTTTCTTTTGCTTTATAGTATGACATAGTTTATATCTTTAAAGGGGAATTAAAATATTTCTGGGAATTTTTAAAAGTAAGTTCACACAGCCACATAAAAACTACAGAAACAGATAAAACCTATCTTCTCATTTATTCCCTAATCCATTCAAATTAAATATAAAAATCCAAGCAGACACAGTGATATTCAAAAAAGCAAAAGTGAGACAAAACAAAATTCATTTGTCACCTGTGGAGGTAGTTAGCTCACCTAATCTTCACTCCAAACACCAGTAATTTTTAAAAGACAGAAATAAACATATGTTCTGCCTTCCCGGAAGGAACTATGTTTCAGGGTAGCCAAATAACCCAGTTGTGAAGAAAATGGTCTGCTTATAGAAAAATGCCAGCTAAAACATGTAGATAGAATTAGAGAATTAGAAATTCACCATTTTGAAACCCCTAATGAAATAATCAACTCAAGCAAGGATCATTAATAAATGCTAAAACAATCAAGTAACTATTGATACAGAATATAACTGAATATACACATGGTACAAAGTTCACGTCACAGACTACTGGCTTGACCCAAGGGGGAATATAGCAGAGGAGATAGGCAGTGATCACCCTAACCTTGCGATCATCTCACCATCACTAATGATGGGATGTGAATACACATTATTGCCTATGAAATAGTCTTTAAAAAAAGAAGTTGAACCTGAATCTAACTAAACCTTGCAATGGGCTGAACGTGTATGTCTTCCCCAAATTAATATGTTGACATCCTAACCCCAAAGGTGCTGGTATTAAAAGGTGGGGCCTTTAGGGGGTCATTAGATCATAAGGACAGAGGCTTCATGATTGGAATTAGTGCCCTTATAAAAGAGGCCCCAGAGAGCTAGCTAGTCTCTCCCACTATGTGAGGGCCCAGCAAGAAGGCCAATCTATGAACCAGAAAGTTGGTCCTAACCAGATATCAAAACCACATGCTCCTTGATTTTAAACTTGCTAGCCTCTAGGACTGTGAGAAATAAATTTCTGTTCTTTATAAGTCATCCAGTTTTTGGTATTTTGTTATAGCAGGCCTAAAAGCCTTTAGAACTAACTTCCAGTTAACCAGGAAAAAACAGAGTGAAAAGTTAAATGACACCATAAAAAGCAACCAGAAAATTCCAGAAGGGGAAATATTCTACAGGACAACTGACTAGTTTTTCAACAAGTCAATTTCACTAAATAAATACATAAACAAAGAGTATGAGTATTTTCCAGGTTAAAAAAGTCTTGAGCTAAATAATCAAATGCAATGTGTATCCCTTGATTAGAAGAAACTAATTTGAACAAACCAGCCACAAAAGATATTTCAGGGAGACCAAGCTGGAAGGATCACTTGAGGCCAGGAGTTTGAGACCAGCCTGGGCAACGTAGTAAGACCTCCATCTCTACAAAAACAATAAATTAGCTGGGCATGGTGGTGTGCACCTCTAGTCCTAGCTACTCAGGAAGCTGAGGCAGGAAGATCACTTGAGCCCAGGAGTTTGAGGCTGCAATGAGCTATGATTGTTTCACTGCACTTCAGGCTGTGTGAAAGAGCAAGACTTTGTCTCAAAAAATAAAAGGACATTTCATAATAATTGAGGAAATCTGAATGTGGACTGGGTACTAAATGATATAAAAAAGCCATTTTTTATTTTGTTTGAAAAGATGATTTTGTAACTATACAGGAAAATGTTCTTATTTTTTTAGAAATCTGTACTAAAGAATTTAGGGGTAAAATATCATTTTCTTTAATATACTTTCAAACACAAGCAAAAAATAGTCATGACACAAATATAGCAAAATGTTTACAATCTATGTTCTATGCTTGCCTGTGAGTGCCATTAATCTCATCTCTCTGCTTTTCTGAAAGTTTGAAAATTTCAAAGTTTTATAATAAATTTTTTTACATCCCATAATTTTATAATAATTTTTTTAAAGTTTGAAGCAAATCAACAACTATAGCTTCAAAAATATCCTGACCCACAATAAACATTGAACAGGGTATATTTCTCCCATTTCCTAAAAAAGTTGGCCCAGGAAGGAGTATGAGAGCTGCCATAGCTCTCCCAAGGCTCATTATTCTCCATCACTCCATGGGAAATCCCAAAGTAAATTTTTAAAAAAGTTGTTTAAATTTATAATGTTTTTGATTCTATAATAATTTTATAATAAAATAATTGTAAAATGTTTTTGATTTTATAATTTATAAAAATTTTTATACATGTTTATGTTTGAAATGTCTATTTCAAACTTTATGAGATATTAAAATATAAGTAATATAGTTCATCATTTTAGAAATGCCATGCTTTTCTTCTCCAGCAATTACATAATCAAAGAGTAACTGTAGTTTTTCCTAGAACATTGCTTTGTAGGCTGGGCATGGTGGTTCATGACACTTTAGGAGGCCAAGGCAGGCAGATCTCTTGAGATCAGGAGTTTGAGACTAGACTGGGCAACAGAGAAACCCTATGAGTAGTAAAAACACAAAAATCAGCTGTGCGTAGTGGCGTGCACCTATAGCCCCAGCTACTCAGGAGGCTGAGGTGGGAAGATCACCTGAATCTGGGGAGGTCAAGGCTACAGTGAGCCAAGACTGTACCATTGCACTCCAGCCTGGGCAACAAAGTGAGACCCTGTGTCAAAAAAAAAATGAAATTTAATTGAAAAAAAGAAAATTGCTTTGTAAAATTAATTTTTCAATCAAAACCAAGATTTTTCAGATATAGAGAATGCAGCCCACTGGTCAGATTTGTCAGTTCAAAGAGAATAAATTCTAGTTTCCTATTTTTCTAGCCTGCTTATGATTATCCAATAGGATATCAAAAAAGACCAAAGCCTTTGGGATCCATGTTCAGTATTCCTGAGTCTAACTCAGGATGCCAAATCAGGAGACAAGCACATTCTCATCAATTTTCAATCATTCGAGACCAATTTTGCTTATAATTATCCAGTTCTTTTAGACCACCTTTCTCCTGAAGCCAGCCTTATGGCTATTCACTTCACTTTAGCATAAGCCCCCAAGAAGGTGAACAAAATGAGGAAACGATTGGTTAAAGTTGGCATTTGAAATTCTGAAACATGTCCACCATTCCCTTCACCCATGCCCGCCCCTCTTAGAAGTAGTACTTTCAGATTATTTAAGAGTCGATGCTTCTATGTGGATTTTGTCATCTGTCCTTTATAACAGCTAGTAGGTTTAATTTGACTCTATTTTCAGCATATATTGACCTATGCTAATTATCTGTTAAAATAAATTCCACCCTTAGAGTTAATAAAGTGTGTGTGTCATGGAAGACCCATTGAAGTAAGAAGATGAGGAGCCCTTATGGTAAAGTGGGACAAGAAATAATAAGACATCATAATTTTCCCATGCAAATCAACAACCGTAGCTTCAAAAATATCTTGACCCACAACAAGTATTGGACAGGCCATGTTTCTCTCACTCCCTAAAAAATTGGCTCGGGAAGGAGTATGAGAGCTCCCATAGCTCTCCCAAGGCTCATTATTCTCCATCACTCCACAGGAACAGCCTGTCAGAGAAGAGTGAAAGACCATTTGTCAACCTCTGTTCAACTCCCTGATTCTAGCCAAACTTCATCAATCTCAAGTGAGGAGCCAGAGAGAAATCAAACCCCATATATCCAGCATCATTGTCTACTGGAGTCAAAAATCACAATTCCACTACCCACCCCAACACCATTGGCCCTGTTTCTCCCAATCGCTTTTTATTGTGTTTTTTAAAAAATCCTCTTTCCCCATCCCTGCAACACCGAGAAGGAGGAATTATAGTAGATAAATATGAAGCATGGAGATCCTTTAAAAATGTTTTTAATAATAAATGAGAAAATGAAAAGGAGAGGGTTGGGAAGGAAGGAGGGAATTCAAATGCCAGGGAATTGTGCAGTTTCGCTTTTAAAGATGTTAACACTCATTTATACATCTGCAAGACACTCCCCTTAAAGAAAAGTTCTATGAGTGTGGGTCTGGTTGCATGAATAAGGATAAAATTACTTTTTTAGATGATGTTTCCCACATATCATTCAGAGACCCCTGAAGTTAGGTATCCCTCTTGTAGATGTCCTTGAGATGCTGCTGGACCTGGGAAAGAGGAAACTGGGATACGGGTCTATGCCAAAAGGTGCTTCTAGTTATAGGACAGAGAGGAAAGGGGCAGAGGGAGAAAAACCCGAAGTCTGAGAATCTGGATTGCAGAAGACTACCGAGGTCGTGGGAGAAGGGAGAGAAAACAAGGATGAAAAGCGAAAGGGGAAGAGGCATGAAATGCTGTCAAATGTCAAAAGGCATTTGGAGAGAAGTTGGGAATTGCATTAAGAAAACCACTGCAAATCTCGTTTCAGACCATTTAGAGATATGCCCCCTGGGAACTGTGAGCTCAGGCTGTTTAGCATCAAACAAATGGATCCACTCCATCCCTACCCTAATTAAATAAATCATTCAGTAATTCCACTGGGTTAAAGAACCAAAATGTTAAAAACCTTCAGGACCTACTCTTGCCAAATATGTCAGGGATCGTGTGTGTGTGTGTGTGTGTGTGTGTGTGTGTGTGTGTGTGTGTGTGTGTTCTGAGACACCACTACTGTTAAATAGGCAGAGCTAAGACTTAGGGGACTGGCAGATTATTGCAAAAAGGGCACGGGGCAGAGGGACTATGTTGTGAGCCTGGGAAAGAAGTTTGTGTGGGGACTGTGGGCAGTGAACGCGTTGGGAACAATATGGAAAACTGGGAGCTGCCTTGGAATCTACAGGGCCGGGTAAGAGAATGTCCGAAAGAAAAATGAGCAGGTGTGGGATGTGTGCAGAGTCGGAGAAGAGTCCAGGGCACCCGGAGTGGCTCCAGGAACGACGGACACCCCTCAAGGCTTTTGGGGGCGGTGGGTACTAATAGAACCCAGTGTCCGGGGTGCGCCGGGGAGGCTGCGAGCGCGGCGGGAGTGGGGCGCTGGAGGGTGAGGACTCGGGAGCGAGGAAGCAAAGCCTGGGCTGGGCAGGGGCCTCCCAGCTGGGCCCGGAGGCAGCAGGGGGACAAGGGCTAGGAGAGGGCATGGCGGCAGCGCGGCGGGAAGCGAGGGGCATCCGGACACTCACCCCGTTGGCCGCGGCCATCTGCCCCACGATCTCGATGGCCGTCCTGCTAAAGTACCTGCCGTCGCTGCCCACCACCGTGGTGCAGCCCCGGCGGTCGCGCAGGTCGATGGACGATAGCACGCTCTGGATGAATTTGGGCAGGTAGTTGCGCTGGCCCTCGAAGAGGCCGGTAGGTCGCCGCAGACCCCCGCCGCCGGCCGGCCGCCGGTCCTCGTAGGGCGCGGTGGGCACTGTCAGCACCGGGATGGGTCTCCCCTCCGTGGCGCCTCCTGGCCGGTCCTGCTGAGGCTTCCGGGGCCGGAGGCAATCTGCAGCCTGCCGGGGGCCTCCGCCCACCTGGCCGCGCACCGGGACTCCGCCTCGCGCCCAGGCCCCCTCTCCGGCAGGTCGGCACCCTGCGCCCTGCACCCGCCCGCCTGGGGACTGCCCGCCCCTCCTCTCCGTGCGGCTGCTCGCTGACTCCCTCGGCGGAGATTGCTTCTGCCTTCCTGTAAAGTTTTCTCCTGCCCACCTTCTCCGCTGCCAGACCGCCCGAGGTGTCCTCAGTTTCTCCCCAAGTTGGACTCACTTTCGGGGTGTCCCAAAAGCCTGATTCCAGGGCCTGCTAGCCCGACCCCGGTGACGCCTGCACCCGCGCCTGGCCCCAGCCTTCACGCGCGATCGACGCCCTCCGGGGCACACCCTCCGCCAGAAAACAGCCGGCGGGCGGCGAGACTTTGGGCAGAGTCCGGGTTCCTCTCCGGCGCCAGGCCCCGTCTCCCTGTCTCCCTGGGAGTGCGCAGCCTACACGCACCAGTTTCTCTTTAGAACAAGCACGGGGAGGGATTTGGGAGGGGGCTGAAACCTTTTGCCATCAGCGAACAGCCTCAGCCAAAAATAACCCTGGAAAGGCGAGCTAAGAATGGTTATCTCCTGCCAGCGCTGAAATCGGAGGCTGGGCGCTGCATGTGGGGTGTGTGTGTGTGTGTGTGTGTGTGTGTGTGTGTACCCTCCCACCCCGACCATTTGTTGAAGGGAATCACCACTGTCAGACTTCAATCCAACAGGACCCACTCGAGCCATCCACACTTTCCCCAGCCTCCTCCAAAACAGCACACTTTCCGGTATGGACAATTCTTTTTTTTTTTTTTTTTCACTTGTTTGTTTGTTGTGGTGTTTGCAACAGCAGCAACACAGACGACACATATTTCCCTATTCTTCTCGCCCTTCTCACCCTCCCTACCCAGCTCCTGCCTTAGAAACAGGCTTGGCCTACACTGTATCTGTCCACACTGCCTGAACTCTTCCCTGAATTAATCGTTTTCAATAGGAGGGGGCTAAATCCCTTATTAGTGCCCTACCAGGAGTGAATGAATAAAGCCAAGTTAAAGGGGAACTGGGTACCACATACTGTGCTAGGTTCCTTTGCATGTATCCTTTCATTCTGCTGGAGCTAAAGATGTTCTGCCTCCTCTCCATAAAACGCACCCAAACTCCAAAACCAGGAAATTCTCCATAGAAAATAGGAGTGAAGAGAGACAAGACTAACAGGATAAACCGCAAAGCAGGAAGAAAGTTTTGTCTCCCATTTCGCTCAAGGAATTTTTGGACCCACCAAGGCTACTGTCCTGAAAGATCCTGCTGCTTCTCCTTCCCCAAATATTGTCCACTTCCTGAGAGTAAGGCTGACTTGCCGCAGGCTTATAAAGTGTTTGGTCACAGTAAGACAACTGTGAGTAATAACACACATTGTATACTGTTTTACAATTGATAAAAGGCTTTGCATCTGTTTTTTCTTTGGAGGCTGAAGAAAAGAATAATGGTATTCACGCAGTTCCCATTTTACAGATGAAAACAAGAGGACTTTTTCTGTGAAGTCAGGAAAGTGGTTACAATGGTACTTTCTGCCTGTCCGAATTATGTATTGCCCCTCCCCTTTCTATTAATAACATTGAAGTGTGATGGGACAACCACTGAAGCTGTCAGTTGAAACCTGCTGGGACTTTTTAGCCATTCTCTTCAACATAAAGAATGGGTGTTTTTGGAGGGGGTGAGAGGAATGGGGAAATGTTGTCAAAGAGTACTATGTTTTAGCTGAGACAGGAAGAATACATTTTGTTGAGATCTACAGCACAGCATGGTGACTGTAGTTTACAATGAAGTATTGTGTATTTCAAAATTGCTAAGACAATAAATTTCAAATGTTCTCACCACAAAAAAGATAGGTTTTGAGGTGATGAATCTATTAATTCTCTGGATTTAATTATTCCACAATGTATACATATATCATAACATCACATTATACCTCCGTAAATACATACAATTTTAATTTGTCAATTAACATTTTTTTAAAAGAATAGTGTGGCCAGTTGGGGAGGTAGTTTTTTTTTTTTTTCCTCTAGTCTCTACTCAGTCTCCAAGATCCCATTCCCCATAAAATTCCTGTCACCCAGGTGGAGTGCAGTGGCACAATCATGGCTCACTGCACCCTCTCCCTCTTGGGCTCAAGCGATCCTCCCGCCTACAGGTACATGCCACCACGCCCAGCTAATTTTTGTAGCTTTTGTAGACATGGGGTTTCACCATGTTGCCTAGGCTGGTCTCGAACTCCTCAGCTCAATCAATCTGCCCACTTTAGCCTCCCACAGTGCTGGGATTACAGGTGGGAGCCACCAAGCCCAACCCATAAAGTTCCTAACTTTTTATCTCCCTGGGAGTGCACAGCCTACACACACCAGTTTCTCTTTAGAACATACTTAAGAGTCTTGGCTTAGCATCCAACAGACAGAACTTTAACACTTCTACGGATCTGTGCACCTGTCTATGGTGTGGGGTTTTTAAGATCTCTTTCTAATGACACTTTATTTTGCAAAGCAGGACAGTTTCATTCCCAGAAGAGCAGGTATGGTAAATCCTTTGTTCCAGTAATGAAGACAATGATCCAAACCCTAAGCCTCAGAGAAGCCCAGAAACCCTCCAGGCCTCCATCTCTCTGCTCCTAGCACCTGCCTCTCTCTTGACATCAACATCATTCTCCCCTCTCACAGCCCAGCTCCTTCCACAGACCCAGGGATTAGGCACCAGCACCTCAGACTAGATTTTAGAGAATTACCATTCAAGAGGCAATCCTCTTTCCTTGGTTCCAATTTCAAGGTTCTCAAAGACTGGAACAGGGCTAGTTCGAGGCAATGTGCCCCATCGCATAGCCAGAAAGAACCTTACAGTGAAAAGGAAAACAATTCTTCCAAAGTAAGGGGGTGCTGATCCCCAGAGGGAGGACAGATGGGCAAACAAACAGTAACCGGGCCACCACATGCTTCACACTCACTGATCAAGGACTTCGAAAACCACTTTTCTTTTCTCTGAATTTATATAGGATTTTGTATCACTCATAAAGGAATGTCTTATAGGCTGATAACACCTTTCTATTCATGCTTACACTTAACATTTAGGCTAGGATAATTTCCTAACCTCAGTGTCCTCACTATAAGATGGGAATTATTATAATCCCTACCTCATAAATTGTTGGGAGGATTAAAATACTTAGTAAAGTGCCTGACTAATAGAAAGGCATTCAATAAATGTTAGCTATTCATGGTGTCATCATCATTCTATTTACCATTATTACTAATCTCCTGTATTGCAAGAATTACAGTTTATATTTTTGTAGACCATCACTGTAGCTAAAGGGTCTTTGGGCCATAGGTGATATTCCATAAAGGTTGGTTAAATTGATCTGTGGTTTTTGACTATGGAAACTCAGAACTCCCTCAAAATGTACAAAACAGATTTACCTGCTAAATAAATCTCTTCAAAGCTGACCCCAGGTTTGATTGAATTAATTCCAATGAATTTGTCACAATGATGGAGAAAGGAAACTTAGAGGGCCCCACAGTTGTTTGCTGGTAAAATGAGAAGTTTGGATTAGATCAATGTTTCCCAAAATATTTTCCTCAGAATGTTAGTGCCCCTCGAATCCTGCACAAAGCAAGAGTTTCATGACCAAGTAGCTTTTAAAACTCCTGTACACTCTACTCACATTCTTCACAATGCACACTTTCATATTAAAAGTTCTGAGAGGTCCTCAACAGAAGACATCACTTAACTTTTTTTTTTTTTTTTTTTTTTTAAGACAGATTCTCACTCTGTCACCCAGGCTGGAGTACAGTGGCCACCACTCCTGGCCTAAAAATTTTTTAACCTGGTGCTTCCCAATCTAAACTCACAGGGACCAGTTTTCTTAATGAAAGAGAATCAGACTAGCTTGTAACCATAGCTGGTGACACTCCCCTGCCCCATTCCTTGTATGTCCTCAGTGGACTAGGTCAGGAATAAATAAATTTTCCTGATTCTCAAGGGCTGGTCACTCCTTTGCACTGAGCTCAAAGCTTCTCTGTAGCATGGGTCACAATGAATGGTAGCCCTGATAGCCTAGAGGAGCCTTTCAGCCTTCTCTGAGCCTCTAAAGACTGAGGATCCTTGGCATGAAATGGAGCAACTGATATACCCTTGCTTCCCCTGGGGACTCTCTTGCTCTCAAAAAGGCATCAGCCATCATCTCCATCTAGAGAATATACTAGCTGACTCAGCTTGACCAGCCTGTACCAAAATGAGAATCTGGGTAAAATAAGTATTGAAACACTTCATTCCTTGTAGATTCACAAAACATATTAGCATATTAAAGACTATGAAGTTCTGCAGGAAAAAAAAAACCTATTTAACTTTAATCCAACATTGCCAAGTTTTATTTGACCATGGAAGATTTTTCCAAAACACTTACAAACAGATCAAGGACATTAATCTTTCATGAAACACTAGATCCCCAGGGTCCTCTCCAGCTACATCATTCTGTGATTTTCTTTTTTATTTATGATGCATTAAAAGATTAATCTCTATCAGACTTCCATTTAGAAATTCACCAGAATGTGCAAAGGCAGCAGGTAAAATTGCTGAAGGGTATTATAAAAATACCCTCCAGTGATTTTTGAAACTTAAACTGAAATATTTATATAACTATATATTTCAGTTTGTATATTATATATATATGTATATACACACATATATATGTGTGTATATATATTGGTGTATGTATATCTATATCTATGTATATATGGCATTATATCCATTTTACAGATGCAGAAACTGAGCTTTAGAGGGGGTGAGCAATTGGTCCAAAGCCACACAGCACACAGGTAGTCATTGATAAAGGTAAAAACAAGAGTTGAAGCCTGAGGTGTAAGGACACAGAGACAAGTACACAAATGTTTACAAGTTACACATATGACACGTGCCTTTAACATGAATTTCTTGAACATTCATTTAGAGGCCTTACAATGAAGACATCAGAGTGGCAGCAAGTTCTGTTGGAATCAGGGGAGCGTGTTCTTCTATAATCCCCTGGCTAACAGGAAAGCACACTGATTTGGCCCATGGTAGTTATACACTCCCATTGAGTCAGGGGCCACTTCTATGCACACAGGAGGTGCTAAAAATATGCTGTTGACTCATTGCCTCTAAGAGCAGAAGAAATGCCAAAAGTATAGGACAAGAGGCAGAAAAGCACACGGAAAAATGTCGTAGGGCAGTCCTCTGAGGAAGTGTTAGATCCCTTTGAAATCTGTCCAAACACTTTCTTGTGCTGGGGAAAGTCAATTACATATTTCAAGCAACCCCACATGTCATACGAGTATCTTGTACGTGTTTGTGTACTCGTGTCTGTGAACTTACATCTCAGACTTCAACTTCTCGCTCCCCACCCTTATCAATGACTGCCTGCATGGCCTTGGGCAAGTTGCTTTCCCTCTTCAAAGCTCAGTTTCTGCATCTATAAAATGGACATAATGCTACCTACCTCATGGGGTTAGTGATCACATTTAAGGAGCTAATATGTGGAAATTGCTTACACAGTACCTATCACATAATAAGGGTTTAATCAGTGTTTGATGTAATTGTTTTGATTATTACTACTACTACTAAAATAATAATTACTACAATAATAATGATTCTTATTCTCTATATTAGTATTATCTTTGAAAATGGGCATGGATTATGTCTATGTAACACTTTTGGCACAATATCTAGCATTATATCACACACAAATTAGAGAATTCATGTTATTAAGGATGAAAAAATATTTTTACTGACCCTTAAATTCTTCGTAAGTAACTGCAAAAGAAGCCATTATCCCAACACATGAAATAAAAAAGAAAATTCAGTTCCTCTGGAGTTTGTTTTTGGAGGTAGCCACAGGATACCTAAATTTTTTTTCTTTTCAGAGAGACCGAGGGGCTCACTAGGTTGACCAGGCTGGTCTTGAACTCCTGGTCTCAAGCCATCCTCCCACCTCAGCCTCCCAAAGTGCTGGGATTACATGCATGAGCCACCACATCCAGCCTACCTAAAATATTGAATGCTGTTAATAAATCTCCTGAGGCCAGCATAAGAAGGTGATGGGCAAAACTAATGCAGGTATGTTTTTCTGGCTTTTTCATGTATTGGGCCCAACTTTGAAAAGCACTTACTATTAATGGCTAACTTGCAAAATTTGTGATTTATTAAAAGCAGATTTTAATTGTTTTACCTAAAAATAATAGGCCTCTGATCTGCCAAAGATGAAGATTTAATTTCTAGGTGTTCCCCACAATACCTAGAAACATCAGTGGAATCGAGTATTAAACACTTTAGAACTATTCTCATCAAAGTTCTTTAATATATAATACAGCAAAAGAAAAGTTTCTTTTCTAAAGGCTTCTCTATACTTTTTTTAATAGTTGAATTTCATTTCTGAAGGCTCCTAAAAAGAATAGAATTTAGATCTTTATTAAAGAGGAAATATATTTTCCATGTTTAATTTAAATGACATTCCATCAGTCATTTGCAATCTTAGCCTACACGGAATTTTTTTTTTTGGTAGTTTTTTATGTTTGGCTTTAGGAGGGGATTCCCAATAATCTCTATATAAATATTTCTAATCTCTATATAAATTTTTAACATTTCAATGTAAATTAGTTTTTTAAAACTATTTTATCCATAAAAATAATGAATTTGCATGGCTGAGGGTGAAATAATATGTTACCAGGACCCCTCAGTTTTGGGGGTTGTGAGTAGATCCCATCTTCATGTTCCTCCAGCCCAGCCCAAGCCTGGCTCAGGTCCTCCTCCCCCATTTGCCAGGAACCACCATCCCCAGGGATTCTATGTGCCCTGCCTGACCAGTGTTCTCCATCAGAGTTTACCAATCTTTTGTTCATTCCCTCAGAGCACAGCTAAGCAAGAGTACACTAATTTGAAAATTAACTCAAGCAAATAGAGGAACAATATCCCCAACACATTGCATTTTAACATAGGGTTTCCTGGACACACTGTTTCAACCCAAGAGTTGGGCTAATAGTAGGAGTTCCATCTGCTAAAATACGGCTGTCAGCTTCAGAGGGAAATTCATGAACGTCTTCGTAGTTTGTTTTTACGTTTCACTTGGCACTGTTTCTAAAATTTCCTCTGAAGCCAAAAAATAAGTTATTTCCCAGCACACTGGGCACTTTTCATTTATCATTGGATTGATTTTTGTAACTTGCAGTAGGAGCTGAAATCGACCAGGGGGTTCTTATCCAACAGACAGCAGCAAAACTCTTTGTGTATCTGCGTTCCTTTCAACAAGCGTGACTTCCTCAATGGCATCATTCGTGAGCGTAACACAGAGCTCAGCAATAACGTTTCTTCACTAACCCTACCAGGTATCCAACATAGGATGTTACTTCCTTTCACTGTTTTCCGACTCCTGGCAGATATTAATCATTGGGATTTGGGAACAAGGAAATAGAATTTCTGAGAATGCTTGGGAATTCCCAAATTCATATGATTTTCATAACACTTCACTTACAAGTTTTTGAAAAATAATAAATGACTATAATAACAAGCAAATAGTCGTTTTTTTCTGTAACAGGATTATATGAAAAGTTTTAGTAGTCTTCTGTTTTAAAGAGATATGATAACAAATGATGATTTATTATTATTAGGAGCCAACATATTGTAACAAGATTATAAAATCCAATAGCATTAATAGAGAAAACATTAAAAAGAAATGAATGTTATCACAAAATAAATGCTAAAGAAAAGTCCTTTACAGATTGAAAGGTAACACCACAAATACTTAATGCTTTAATCGTTGTTTACATGACATTGTTATACAAGGCATCAATCATCCCCTCCAATACCATTTAAATAACATAACATTCTGATCTCCTGGCAAGATGAATAGCACTAGAAAGAAGCAACTGTCAAAATTGCCGATTTAAGGGTATATTTTGTTTCTAAAACTTGGCATTTCTTAGAAAACCTCTCATAGGATTTGTAAAACATATACTATGCCTAGGAACACATTAATATTTATTTGCAGAAATGGTTCACTGTTAGCAGTGGACAAGGCCATGAACACACACTTGTAACACAGCAACAGATACAAGAAAGTCTGACTGAGGCTCCTTTACTGCTCCTGTCCTGTTCACCTTAACTTTCATCTCCACATGTCAGTGCCTCCTCATCTTGCTTGACTTGAAGTCAGTGCATTTCTTCAAGCCAGTAAGTTCTCTATACTGACTATTAAGCTGTAATTTTCACAGGAAAATTAGAATGTTCCTTCCCATTTTCCTAATTTCTCAACTGATTTTTCTCAGAATTCAGAATCCATAAATATTGAAATGCCAGGAGAGAATTTCCAAATGGAAATGCTGTTCCCTTCGTCCATTTTCAGAAGAAACCGTAGGATAGTGTTATCCTTCTCTTCTCCAATTTCTTTTTTCCTGCAAACTTATGGTTATCACCTCTTTAAGTGAGTAGCTCACAATTTTGCCTCCCCTGCAAATGGTCCCAAAACAGTGGAGTGGGTCCTCTTTAGCTGTGTCTTTAGTACATAATCCTGCATTTCTGACCATATGCAGGGAGTGTGACCCAGGGAAGGATCCCTGACTCAATGGGATTTCTCTTGCTGTCTCTAGAATTTGAACACCGGAACCCAGACGTACAGAGGCTGGGAGCCATCGTGGTGTGCTATATTGATGACGGCAGCAGTGGGTGGTGTGGGGGCAGTTAATTGACAGCTACCTGTTACTGACATCCCAGGAACTGCCTGAACCTCCTCTTTCCCAGTCATAAGATATCTAAGATTCTGCAGTATTCTTCATTAAATCCTAGCATGGTTTAAGCTAGCCAGAATTAGGTTCTGTTGCTTTCAATCAACAGAACCTTAGCTAATACATTGTTATTTCCTGGTCTTTGTTCCTTTAATTTTCCAGGAAAAGAAGGGAAAATGGCTTACTGGTTTTAAAAAGAGACAAGGGACAACATACCATTTATGCAAAATTTAGAAGTACTCAAAGGAAACTCTGGAAAGTTCCTGAGACATATATATGTAGGATCAGCATAAAACTTGAACAGTGTATCTAGATCATGGTTGCCATGGTTGCCTTGACACAATGAACATCTGTATCAAGATCATATTTTCTTGGTGGGACAGAGAGAAGCACAAGGCGGGACTCACATTTACAGTAATCCTTGTTTTCCAGGGACCATACAACCCAGTTTGTCCAGAGCTGTTCATCTTAAGTTTGTTATCCCACCATAATTATAAATAGAACCTCCTTTTTCTCTCAAGAATATCCCACTTTGGATGATAATTTCTGTGACTACCCATTAAGAATATTTAATAACTATAGAAAACTGCTTCTCTATAATTTTTGTATGTTTGAAACATTTTATAACAGAAATATCTTTAAAGTTATCACCTACACAGAATATAGCTGCCAAATGCTCCTACTCTGCTATTCTAACCATGAATCCCTCTGGGGCCCCTTCCTCCTACGGCGCTTGTAAGGATGAAATGAAATAAGCTCTATGAAGTGCCCAACAGTGACCAACACTGAATAAAATACAGCCACCATAGGAGGCCTTCCCTTATGTTCACCAAACTCCTGATAAGTTATTCGGTGATGTTTTAATCTTAATATTTTATGTAGATTATACATTCATCTGATTCAAAATGCAAAAGGTACAAAAGCGTATACAGTTAAAAGTTTCCCAACCCACTACCATTTATCTCCCTGGAGGCAACTGTTTCCAGATTTTTGAATATCCTTAAAGAATATCATATGTATGGAAAAGAAAGATTATATATTTATACGCATCTGTGTATGCATTTTCCTATGAGAGGCTCACAAAGTCTCCTTGAAGAGATATCATTATTACAAATACCCCTCAATTTACAATGGGGTTATATTCCAATAAACTTAGGAAAATATTGTAAGCTGAAAATGCATTTAATACACTTAACCTACTAAACATCATAGCTTAGCTCGGCCTACCTTAAACACTCACATTAACCTACAGTTAGGCAAAATCATCTAACAGAAAGCCCATTTTATAATAAAGTGGGCTTTGAATATCTCATGGAATATAATGAATACTGTACTGAAAGTGGAAAACAGAATGGTTGTATGAGTACTCAAAGTACAGCTTCTGCTGAATGTGTATTGCTTTCAAACTATCTTAAAGTTGAAAAATCATAAGTCAAAATATTCTAAGTCAGGGATTGTTTGTACTTCTACTTTACATGATGAAATTGAGCCTTGAAAAGATTAAATGACTCGCCCAAGGTCACACTGGCAGTTAAATAGTGAAACTTGGATCCAAATTGTTCAGTCACTACATGTATTGTCTTGAAATTTGAAAAAGAGGAAGAGGAATTAAACTACTAAATTGAAGGACTATTTTAGGCATAGAAGAAGCAGATGCCTTCATGTCCAAGTGATTGTGAAGAGCCCACTTGCCCCAAAATATGTCTCCTGGTCATATGAAATTCCACCATTTCAGATTTTTACCTGGGGATTTAGAGTAATCTGCTGTTTTCCTAGAGCTCCCCTAAAATAGAAATAGAAAATTTTGGAAGGCTAAATATATGCTAACATTGGAAAACTCATTTTCTCCCCTTCGGAAGGCAAGGTACTGAAGGAGGGGGCCCTACGGGCCGTGCAGGGACATCCTGGAGGCATGGGGAGAAGAAACTGAAAGGCAAGTTTGTATGGAACAAAGAATACCGATCTCAGGATTCTCCCTTGAACCTGCCCTAACTTTGTTCAAATAGACTCAGCCACTGACCTGCTGTCAAAAGACCACAGCCAATCTGACTTGTTTTCAATATAATGATGAATATTGATTTGGTCCCTTCATCCAACATTCTCAGCTGGATCTTTTTTGACCAAGGATATACATTACTAGGTGAGTACAGGCAGTTAATTCTTCCACACGGGACTTCGGAGTTTCTGAGTTAACCAGAATCACCCACCTTAACATCTGCCAGTTTATACCCCAAGTCCTGACCAGTGCCCCCTACCTGCTATGCCTCATGTTTTCAATAGAGCATAAAATCAGAAATGAAAGATGAAACATCATAGCCAATATCACAGAAATACAAAGGATCCTAAGAAACTGCTAGGTATAATTACACACTAACTAATTGGATCATCTAGAAGAAATGGATAAATTCCCAGACACATAAAACCTACCAAGATTGACTCATGAAGAAATTTAAAAATCTGAACAGACTAATAGCAAGCAAGGAGGTTGAATCCGTAAGAAAATGTCTCCTATCAATGAAAAACCCAAAACCAGATGGCTTCCCAGATTAATTCTACCAAATATTTTAAGAAGAACTAATACCAGTCCTTCTCAAACTCTTCCAAAAAGCTGAAGTGGAGGGAATACTTCCAAACTCATCTTACAGGGCCAGCATTACCCTGATTCCAAAGCCAGACAAGAACACTACAAGAAAGGAAAATGACAGGCCAATATCCTTGATCTACATAGATGCAAAAATTCTCAACAAAATCCTAGCAAACCAAATTCAATAGCACATTGAAAGAATCATTCACCATGATCATGTCATGGTTCAACATAAGCAAATCAATACATATAATATACTATATTAGAAAAATAAAGGATAGAAACTATATGGCCATCACAATAGATATAGAAAAAGTTTTTGACAAAATTCGAAACCCTTTCATGGTGAAAAAAAAAAACACCCAACAGATCACGTATTGAGGGACTGTATCCCAACAAAATAAAGGCCATATATGACAAACCCATAGCTAACACCATGATCAATGGTGAAAAGTTGAAACTTTTCCTCTACCATCAGGAACAAGACAAGGATGCCCACAGACACCACTTCTCAGGGTAATTAGGCAAAAGAAAGAAATAAAAGGCATCCTAATAGGAAAGGAAGAAGTGAAACTGTCTCTACTGACGGCATGATCTTGTTATATATAGAAAACCCTACAAACTTCACTAAAAAAAGGTTAGAACTCAACACAAAGAAGGGAACAATAGACACTGGGGGACTCCAAAGGTGGGAGGGAAGGATGGTGGGAGCAAGGGTTGAAAAACTACCTATCGATTACTATGCTCACTGCTTGGGTGGTGGGATCATTAGAAGCCCAAACCTCAGCACCATGCAATATACCTGTTTAAGAAACCTGTACATCTACCCTCCTGACTCTAAAATGAAACATACAATATTTAAAAAACAAAAACAAATAAATAAAATTTGAAAACTGTTAGAACTGAACTGATAGGTGAAATCAGTAAAGTTGTAGGATACAAAATCAACAGATAGAGCCTTGAACACAGCAACATCCAGCTGTCTGACACGAAAGTCTCAGGGGCAAGAAAACCTCTATATGAACTCAGAAACAATGAGCTAAGTTGTGTTTATGTCTGAAAGGATGTTAAGAACTTCATTCATGTTACATCAGAGCCAACAGAAAGAACCAACAGGAAACCTGTACCCAACAAACAGAAATGACAAGATGAAGGGAAAGCAGAGGTAAGGGCTTACCTTAGAAAGGGCAAGTGATTAGCTCAATATGCAATACAATGTTTGCTCCTGAGCCAAAAATTTGTACAATAATTTGGACATTATTTGCACAACCAGAAAAATCAGCCACTCATTAGGAAAATGTGTTTCTGTAGAAGTCTTAGGACTCAGCTATCTATAATAACATGAAAAGACAATATTTTCATCCAAAATGAGTATTTTTGTTTGTCTTGGCTTGTTATTCTAACGTCAACAGCCTCTAAATAAACTGTTGAAGTACATGATATAACCACCTCTTTCTCCATCTTTCCCATTGCTCCCATAGGGTTTCAGTTGTGCAATTTCACCATTAGCAAAGCTTTTTGCTGAAATCTGGCTTTTCAAAGGGAGAGTATCCAGAAACAGAAGATGCTGATCTGGGAGGCTCTTCCTAATAGAACTGCTGCTTCAGTTTAACTTGAAAAAGCCCACACCCAGTTCCTAATGATAAACATCTGAACACCGGGTCTTCCCCTGAGCAAGACCATGCTATGCCTCCTGCTCGCTCTGTTCTATAAGCAACCCACAGATTGCTCCCTGTGAAGAGGAGCCTGCAAGGGGAGCAGCATTCCACCAGACCCTGATTTAGCAAGATATTTCCGTATCATTCCCCCAACCAGCTGGAAGTCCTCCACTGCTCTTGTGTAAAAATCTAACTCATCTCACTGAATTTCCTGATTTAAAAGTCTAATTCATTTCACCAAAAGTGTGACAGAAGGAAACCAAGTACACCATCTCTCTCTTACCAAACCAAAGCTATTGCATGTGCATTCTGGGGGGAAAACATGGTCCAAATATGTTATGGAGGGGGTGCCAGCCCAGTGTCATCCTCTTACTATTGCCATAGGATCTTGGCTGATGGCATCAGAGGAAGAACAAGTTTATCGATTACTTTCAACCATTAAGCTCACTCCTCCATGAAAAATATGTCACAAGCCCAATGTCTCTTATTAAAATAAGCACTGCAAAATATAAAGGAGTCACAGTTTTAAAATGGGACACACGTTCTCTAAGCGGTGAACCACGTTAGAGGTGCACTGTTTACAATGTATAAAGTCCCCTGGAGCCAGGGTTAGGAAGCGCATCTGTTCTTTGATGTTCTGGGATGAAGGAGAAAGGAAAATGTGCTGCCAGAAGTGAGTGGGAAGGAGCCCATGAGATAAAGGAAGTAAATCCATTTGCTGATTGCAATAATAATGGTAATACACGAAGCTATACATACATACATACATACATACATACATGCAAACTTTCACATTTTTTAAAAAAAAGAACTTAAGGCTTCCACTCATGTAATCAGCCCTTATGAACTCTCCTGATTAGCTGCAAGGAAAATCTTCCTTTCTCCTCTTTCTTGCACCATCCTGGGCTCCCTTTTGACTTTTTTTTTTTTAACTTATAAACGAACAGCTCATATTCTGAAGTTTGTAGTCCCCTCCCGCCCCCTCTCTCTCTGTACGGCTCATTTACATTGGCAGCTGTCGTGCTGCTGGGCATCCTCAAACCCACAAGTTTCCCTTTAATGTTTGAGGAGACAAACATGATCATGCACTAGGCATCACTGTGCCACTCAAAATGCTTTTTTGTTTTTTTTATTGCATCTGAGAGAAATCTCAAGGTTGCAAACCTGGAGTCAGAATTGTCTCCATGTGTCTCAGTGGGAAGAGTATCGTGTGAAGGAACAAGTTGATTCTACTAATCAAAAGGAATTTTTTTTGATATCAGGTCATCCTCCGAATGAATTTATATTACCGAGTGGAGGGTCACATGAAGAAAATGGTCAAACAGCACCACCTAGAGCAAGAGCTGAGAAGTGCAGCGGAGCCGGGCTGTGTCAGGAAAGAAAAGCAAGCTGGGGCCTGGCTCAGCGCTCTCCCCTCTGCTCCTGTCTGCATGGAAAGATTAGGATGACAGTGGCAGGAAGCCTGTGCACCTAGTATGCATCACTTGAAGGGAACACACAGATTCCAGTAAACAGTTGGAAGGAAATGTTAATACCAGGCTCTGCTAAACAATATCAAATGAGTCCTAGATGAGGCAAGCGACTTTCATCAAAGTTTCCTGATACCTGAAAAGACAGCCCAGGGGATCCTGCGCTACATGTGGTGTATGTAAATTAAGCGGGTTTTTTTCCCCTTTGTAATCAAGGCTCATACACAAACAAAATCACACTTTAGAAATGGCCTATTTCAACTTGTAACTAGCTTGCTTTCAGGGGCTCCAGGTCAAAATGAAATAGAGCACAAAGACGCTTTCTCCTTAGGGATCATACACAAATTCACTCTGTCCGTTTCTTTCCCACATGGAGCAACAAAGCCGTCAGACCTCTCCATCCACCCATCGGGTCCTTCCTGATTAAAGTGAGATAAATCACAGCCCTCTCTCTCCAGATGGCAGGCGACAAGAGGGGGATGCTTGCCTCAAGAAGTCCTCCCCATCCCTCTGCATTCATGCAAGCCCGAGCGGAGAGATGCAAGAAATTACGGATGCATTTTAATTCCCCAGACCCTGCAATTAAAAATGGAAATTTTTTGGCCACGCCTGTTGGCTCACGCCTGTAATCCCAGCACTTTCAGAGGCCGAGGTCGGCAGATCACCTGGGGTCAGGAGTTTGAGACCAGCCTGGCCAACATGGTGAAACCCTGTCTCTACTAAAAATACAAAAATTAGCTAGGAATGGTGGTGGGCGCCTGTAGTCCCAGCTACTCGGGAGGATGAGGCAGGAGAATCACTTGAACCCGGGAGGCAAAGTTTGCAGTGAGCCAAGATCGCACCACTGCACTCCACTCTGGGTGACAAAGCAAGACTTCATCTCAAAAAATGTTTTTAAAAAATGGAAGTGTTGTTCTTTCATTTGTAAATGTGTTTTGGTAAAAGAGGGGCAGTTTAAGCAACCCTTTCTATTGTCTACATTGTTAAAATTCATCCGACATGGACTCTTGACTCTGTTTTGCCTGGGCAGACCCAATTCAAGCATTTACAACAGCTATAACCTCCTCAAATCAAAAAGAGGAATCAGCATTATTGCTAAGTTCAAATAAGGTCTTGTTTTATTTCATTTTTATTTTTGAATGCAGCCATTCCTCCATGTGCTGTCATCAGGTAAGATTGTCAGTCCTGATTAGGTAAAGGTATTATTACAAAATGCAATTCTTAAAAATTCAGTGTCTAACTACACTTTTAATAAGCCTTTCCCCCTCCCCTATGTATTCTCCCTTAGACACCCCTTCTCAAATTTAAAATCACAGAAACTAAAATATGATGCCTAAAGAGAGCCTAGCGACTGCCCAGTCCTCTAATTTGATGAGTGGGAGTACTGAAGCCCAGAGGAGGTCAAGTAATTTGTTCCCAATGTCTTAGATAAGAAGAAAATGACCAGCTGGGAAATCCCACTCATGTCAAGGCAGAGGCACAGGACCACAGACTGTGGTTGAATTGTGCCACACTCCTACATCCTTCTTTAGGAATCACAGAACATTCCTGTGTTGAGTCGGAGTCACTGACTTCCTTTTCAGGCTGATTGAGTTCTGTCCTTACGGGCTGCGACAAGAAGTTTTGGTATTATGCTACACCAAGACCATTTATCTAGTTCAAGAAATGCACAGTCCTTAGAGCCCAGCAACTTTCCCCATGTCCAGTAAATGTAGCTTCTCCATTAGAAGCTGTCAGAATGGAGCCTTCTGGCTCATCTTGATTTTGATTTGTGCAAGAATGAATGGTTGTGCTAAGACAGCTTTCCTAGCTGATAGAGAGTGAAACTTTTTTCTCATAATCTATAAAAAAATTAAATTAGAACTTTTTTCTCATAATCTGTGAAAAAATATTAAATTAAATCTGGCTCGTCTTGATTTTGATTTGTGCAAGAATGAATGGTTGTGCTAAGACAGCTTTCCTAGCTGAGAGTGAGCAAAACTTTTTTCTCATAATCTATAAAAAATATTAAATTAGAAGCATAGAGTTTATTTCATGACTTTTATCTTCCTGCAATTTTCTTGTGGGCATAAATGATTTGTTTTTATCCTGCCTGCCCCCCAATCCCTTTTCCAACAGACTAAAAGAGTATCTAGTGCAAAGTGGAGACTCAAATATTTTTTAATAAACAGTGATCCCAGCCACCCAGTGCATGTTGCCAAATGCCAACCCCATAAATAATCAAACACATCATCTCATTCAGCCAATCAAAATCAAGTGCTACCTATTTTTTTAAGTTTTCATAGCCCTTGGGCATCTGCTTTCTCAGCATTTCCCAAACTTGAGTCATTCTCATCCTGCCTTCCTAATTTTGATCTGTCAATTACCTCTACTATTATTTATTTCATATATTTTTAAATAGACCCACTTTTGAAACTTAAATACACGCCTTTTAAAAGGAAGTTTTCTTACTACTATACATCAAAAGCCATTATTACTTGTTCTAAGTACTCATAACAAGATGGTCACAACTATTAAAATTTACTAATGTGCATCCACATACTCTCTAAATTCATGGAGCATCTGCACACACTTTAAGAAACAATTCTGCATTACTCACTCAATTTTCTTGACATCCTTCTGAGGCAGGACAAACCTTGGGCCCAAAGAATTGAGGTAGGAGTCCAAGCAAGTTGCCAGCCACATAAAGGTAAACCTTGGCTCGGAAGTCAGGACTACCAGCCCCTAGGTTATGGTTCATGCTCTTTCCTCTGCTCTCCAGAACCTCCTATCTCCAAGTGTAGTTAGCAGCCCAGATGCAGCAGCATCCTCTAGAGACTTGTTAAAAATGCAGAAGCTCAGGCTCCACCCCAGGCCTATGCAGACTGAATCTGCATTTTAACAAGGTCCAGGTAATTCACGGGCACATTAAGTTTGAAAAGGCCTGGTCTAGATCAGCGGTTCTCTAACTTAGCAGCACATTAGAACCATCTGTAGAGACTTTAAAAATACCAGTGCCTGGGCTTCACCTCCCAGAGAATCTGACTTAAGTGTCTGGGGTTTGCCCTGAGTCTAGGTATTTTTAAAAACTCCTCAGCTTATACAAAGTTGGCAGGGCCGGGCACAGTGGCTCATGCCTATAATCCCAGCAGTTCGTGAGGCCAAAGTGGGCAGATTGCTTGAGTCCAGGAATTTGAGATTAGCCTGGGCTAAAACCCCATCCCTACAAAAAAAAAAAAAATACAAAAAGTAGTTGGGCATGGTGGTGGCACATACCTGTAGTCCCGGCTACTCAGGAGGCTGAGTCCTCACTTCAACCCAGGAGGTCACGGTCTGGTCAACAGAGCAAGACCCTATATCAAAACAAACAAACAAGCAAACAAAAAATGCTAGCAGCTTACCAGCTAGGGAGGCCTGTAGAGCCAAGTTTTCCAAATGGGGCTACATTAGTTTTTCCAGAACTTTAGCTGCATCAAAACCACCTGGATGGCTTGTTCAGCTACAGAGGGTCTGGCCATGCCCCTAGAGTTTCCAGCTGAGGGTCTGGAATGAGGCCCGATGATTTGCATTTCTAACAATCTCCAGGTGATGCTGATGCTGTGGGTCCAGGGACCACATTTTGAGAATCTATGCTAAATGAATCGGAGAAGACCAAAGCTCAAACTTATTCCAAGAACTTTTCAAGGCCCACCTGCAAGTTGTAGTGGAAGTAAGCATCTAAGGGTGCAAAAAAGTTTCACTGTAGACTAAGGCCTTTTACCTGAGCTCTCAAATGTTCACATTTCTCTTATCAACCTAAATAACAAACAGAGAGAGGCTCTCCACAAGAAAAAGATATTCGTTTGGAAACAGAGCCTTGCAATAGAAACAGGCAAGCCAGAGTAAACTATATGCATATTCACGGAGGTAAAGGAAGACAAAAGAAAAAATGAGGAAGATTATATGATCATTTGGAAATGATTATCCTTGGCTACAAAGATCAATAACAAAGGTGATGCCAGGCACAGGTTGGACAGGCAGTTGTTGGGCAAATATCCTTCAAAAGCATTGTTGTGTGCAAAGTTGCAATGGGCTTTGTGCAAGATTGTGTTTTTTGCAGTCTTCTGTGATAAGATTTTGTTATCAGGCATACAAGCCCAAGAATCCTTTTTTGCATGGCCTTCCCTGGCTCTATTTGTCAGGGTTTTGGTTAGGGGAGGGGTATTTTTAACACACTCAATGTAAAAACTGCCATAAGGTAGGTACCCCAATTGCTTGTTTCGTCTTCATAAAATAACTTTTCCACCCGAACAAAGTCTACACATAAATTGTAAAAATACCCTGGCATGCAGTCCCTGGAAAAGTCTGGAGTCATTCTCGGGGTTCCCACCCAGGTGGGCAAGCGTAGCCACCACAGATAAACACAAAGTAGGGGTCCCCGCTGGGGTTCAGCGGCAGGCAGTGGCCCTGGTTCTGATATTTGGCTGAAAACACAGCTCCTTTTTGTCACCCTCAGGACATTTCAGCTATTTCCTAGATAATAATCTCACTTCACCCTGCACAAAACAGGCACATGATCATGTCACTCTGACCTGGTTTGAGTCCAAGGAGAATTTTGTTTTTAAAATAATTTAGGTTAGTAGTTAAAATATGAACTTTGGGCCAGGAGTGGTGGCCCATGCCTATAATCCCAGCACTTCATGAGGCCAAAGTGGGCAGATTGCTTGAGTCCAGGAGTTTGAGACTAGCCTGGGCTAAAACCCCATCGCTACAAAAAAAAAATTCAAAAAGTAGTTGGGCATGGTGGTGGCACATACCTGTAGTCCCGGCTACTCAGGAGGCTGAGTCCTCGCTTCAACCCAGGAGGTCACGGTCTGGTCAACAGAGCAAGACCCTGTATCAAAACAAAGAAACAAACAAACAAAAAATGCTAGCAGCTTACCAGCTAGGGAGGCCTGTAGAGGCAAGTTTTCCAAATGGGGCTACATTAGTTGTTCCAAAACTTTAGCTGCATCAAAACCACCTGGATGGCTTGTTCAGCTACAGAGGGTCTGGCCATGCCCCTAGAGTTTCCAGCTGAGGGTCTGGAATGAGGCCCGATGATTTGCATTTCTAACAATCTCCAGGTGATGCTGATGCTGTGGGTCCAGGGACCACATTTTGAGAATCTATGCTAAATGAATCGGAGAAGACCAAAGCTCAAACTTATTCCAAGAACTTTTCAAGGCCCACCTGCAAGTTGTAGTGGAAGTAAGCATCTAAGGGTGCAAAAAAGTTTCACTGTAGACTAAGGCCTTTTACCTGAGCTCTCAAATGTTCACATTTCTCTTATCAACCTAAATAACAAACAGAGAGAGGCTCTCCACAAGAAAAAGATATTCGTTTGGAAACAGAGCCTTGCAATAGAAACAGGCAAGCCAGAGTAAACTATATGCATACTCACGGAGGTAAAGGAAGACAAAAGAAAAAATGAGGAAGATTATATGATCATTTGGAAATGACTATCCTTGGCTACAAAGATCAATAACAAAGGTGATGCCAGGTACAGGTTGGACAGGCAGTTGTTGGGCAAATATCCTTCAAAAGCATTGTTGTGTGCAAAGTTGCAATGGGCTTTGTGCAAGATTGTGTTTTTTGCAGTTTTCTGTGATAAGTTTTTGTTATCAGGCATACAAGCCCAAGAATCCTTTATTGCATGGCCTTTCCTGGCTCTATAAGTCAGGGTTTTGGTTAGGGTAGGGGTATTTTTAACACTCTCAATGTAAAAAATGACATAAGGTAGGTACCCCAATGACGTGTTTGGTCTTCATAAAATAACTATTCATAAAATCTCTGTAAACGTGGAAATATCTACACCGCTATCTCTGTAAATGTGTAAACATTTACAACGCTATCTGTATAAACATGGAACTATTTACACCGCCGTCTCTATAAACATGGAAATATCTACACCGCTATCTCTATAAACATGGAAATATCTACACCGCTATCTCTATAAACATGGAAATATCTACACCGCTATCTGTATAAACATGGAAATATCTACACTGCTGTCTCTATAAACATGGAAATATCTACACCTCTATCTGTATAAACATGGAAATATCTACACCACTGTCTCTATAAACATGGAAATATCTACAATGCTATCTCTATAAACACACAAATATCTACATCACTGTCTCTATAAACATGGAAATATCTACACCGCTATCTCTGTGAACATGGAAATATCTACACCGCTGTCTCTAGAAACATGGAAATATCTACACCGCTATCTCTATAAACGTGGAAATATATACACCGCTATCTCTAAAAACATGGAAATATCTACACCGCTATCTCTATAAACGCGAGAACATCTACACCGCTAACTCTATAAACCTGGAAATATCTACACCGCTATAACTATAAATGTGGAAATATCTACACCGCTATCTGTATAAACATGGAAATATCTACACCGCTATCTCTATAAACATGGAAATACTTACACCGCTATCTGTATAAACATGGAAATATTTACAAAGATATCTCTATAAACATGGAAATATCTACACCGCTATCTCTATAAAGATGGAAATATCTACACCACTACCAGTAAAACATGGAAATATCTACACCGCTATCTCTATAAAGATGGAAATATCTACACCACTATCTGTAAAACATGGAAATATCTACACCGCTGTCTGTATAAACATGGAAATATCTACACCGCTATCTGTACAAACATGGAAATATCTACACCGCTGTCTCTATAAACATGGAAATATCTACACCGCTATCTGTAGAAACATGGAAATAACAACACTGCTATCTGTATAAACAGGGAAATGTCTACAACGCTATCTGTGTAAACATGGAAATATCTACACTGCTATCTTTATAAACAGGGAAATATCTACAACGCTATCTGTGCAAACATGGAAATATCTACACAGCTATCTGTGTAAACTTGGAAATATCTACACAGCTATCTGTGTAAAAATGGAAATATCTACACAGCAATCTGTGCAAAGATGGAAATATCTACACTGCTATCTCTGTAAACATGGAAATATCTACACCGCTATCTGTATAAACATGGAAATATCTATACCGGAGTCTCTATAAACATAGAAATAGCTCCACCGATATCTGTATGAACATGAAAATATCTACACTGCTTTCTGTATAAACATGGACATATCTACACTGCAATCTGTATAAACATGGAAATATCTACAACACTATGTGTGTAAACATGGAAATATCTACACAGCTATCTGTGTAAACTTGGAAATATCTACACAGCTATCTGCGTAAACATGGAAATATCTACACGGCAATCTGTGCAAAGATGGAAATAACTACACCGCTATCTCTGTAAACAAGGAAATATCTACACCGCTACCTGTATAAACATGGAAATATCTGCACCGCTGTCTGTATAAACAAGGAAATATCTACACTGCCATCTGTAGAAACATGGAAATATCTACACCGCAATCTGTATAAACATGGAAATACCTACACCGCTATCTGTATAAATATGGAAATATCTACACCGCTATCTCTATAAACATGGAAATATCTACACCGCTACCTGTATAAACATGGAAATATCTGCACCGCTGTCTGTATAAACAAGGAAATATCTACACCGCCATTTGTAGAAACATGGAAATATCTACACCGCAATCTGCATAAACATGGAAATACCTACACCGCTATCTGTATAAATATGGAAATATCTACACCGCTATCTCTATAAACATGGAAATACCTACACCGCTTTCTCTATAAACATGGAAATATCTACACTGCAATCTCTATATTCATGGAAATATCTACATCGCCATCTCTATAAACATGAAAATACCTACACCGCGATCTTCAGAAACATGGAGGTATCTACACTGCCATCTGTATAAACTTGGAAATATCTACACCACTATCGGTGTAAACATGGAAATAACTTCACTTCTATCTGTATAAACATGGAAATATCTACACCGCCATCTGTATAAAGATGGAAATATCTACACCGACATCTGTATAAATATGGAAATACCTACACCGCTATCTCTATAGACATGGAAATATCTACACCGCAATCTGTATAAACATGGAAATATCTCCACTCCCATTTGTATAAAGATGGAAATATCTACACCACGAGCTGTATAAACATGGAAATATCTACACCGCTATCTGTATAAACATGGAAGTAGGAACACCGCTATCTGTATAAACATGGAAATATCTACACCGCTATCTCTATAAACATGAAAATACTTACACCACCATCTCTATAAACAGGGAAATATTTACACCGCTATATCTATAAACATAGAAATAACTACACCGCCATCTCTATAAACATGGAAATATCTACACCGCCATCCGCATAAACATGGAAATATCTACACAGACGTCTGTATAAACTTGGAAATATCTACACTGATATCTGTAGAAAGATGGAAATATCTACAAAGCGATCTGTATAAACATGGGAATTTCTACACCGCTACCTGTATAAACATGGAAATATCTACACCGCTATCTGTATCAACATGGAAATAACTACACTGCAATCTGTATAAACATGGAAATATCTACACAGCAATCTGTGCAAAGATGGAAATATCTACACCGTAGTCTCTATAAACATGGAAATATCTACAACGCTATCTGTATAAACATGGAAATAACTACACCGCTATCTGTATAAACATGGAAATTTTTACACCGCTATCTGTATAAACATGGAAATATCTCCACCGCTACCTTTTAAACATGGAAATATCTACACCGGTATCTTTAAAAACATGGAAATACGTACACTGCTATCTCTATAAACAATGAAATATCTACAACGCTATCTGTGTAAACATGGAAATATCTACACAGCTATCTGTGTAAACTTCGAAATATCTACACCGCAATCTGTGTAAGCATGGAAATATCTACAAAGCTATCTGTGTAAACATGGAAATATTTACAACGCTATCTGTGTAAACAAGGAAATATCTACACAGCTATCAGTAAAACGTGGAAATATCTACACCACTATCTGTATAACCCTGAAAATATCTACACCGCTATCTGTATCAACATGTAAATAACTACACCGCTATCTGTATAAACAAGGAAATATCTACAATGATATCTCTGTAAACATGGAAATATCGACACAGGTATCTGTGTAAACTTGGAAATATCTACACCGCTATCTGTGTAAAGTTTGCAATGTCTACACCGCAATCTGTGCAAAGATGGAAATAACTTTACCGCTATATCCGTAAACATGGAAATATCTACACTGCTATATGTATAAACATGGAAATATCTACACCGCCATCTGTATACACATGGAAATATCTACACAGCCATCTGTATAAACATGGAAATATCTACACCTCTATCTCTATAAACATGGAAATATCTACACCGCTATCTGTATAAACATGGAAATATCTACATCGCTATCTGTATAAACAGGGAAATATCTCCACCGCTATCTGTGTAAACATGGAAATATCTACACCGCTATCTGTATATACATGGAAATATCTACACCGCTATCAGTATATGCATGGAAATATCTACACCGTCATCTGTATAAATATGGAAATACCTACACCACTACCTGTATAAATATGGAAATGTCTACAACGCTACCTCTATAAACATGGAAATAACTACACCACTTGCACTATAAACATGGAAATATCTACACCGCAATCTCTGTAAACATGGAAATATCTCCACCGCCATCTACGTAAACATGAAAATATCTACACTGCCATATTCAGAAACATGGCTATATCTACACCGCCATCTGTATAAACATGGAAATACCTACACCACTATCTGAATAAAGATGGAAATATTTAAACCGCTATCTCTATAAACATGGAAATATCTACACCGCTATCTCTATAAACATGGAAATATCTACACCGCCATCTGTATTAACATGGAAACATCTACACAGTCATCTGTATAAACCTGGAAATATCTACACTGTAATCTATATAAACATGGAAATATCTACAGATAACTCTGAATAAACATGGAAATATCGGCACAGCCATCTGTATAAACATGGAAATAACTACACCGCTATCTGTATAAACATGGAAATATCTACACCGCTATTTGTATTAACGTGGAAATATCTCCATTGCTATCTGTATAAACATGGACATATCTCCACCGCAATCTGTATAAACATGAAAATATCTACACCGCTATCTCTATTAACATGGAAATATCTACAACGTCATCTGTACTTACATGGAAATAACTACACAGTCATCTGTAGAAACATGGAAATATCTACACCGCTATCTCTATAAACATGGAAATATCTACACCGCTATCTCCATCAACATGGAAATATACACACCGCCATCTCTTTAAACATGGAGGTATCTACAACGCCATCTACATAAACAAGAAAATATCTACACTGCCATCTATATAAACATGGAAATATCTACACCGCCATCTCTAAAAACATGGAAATATCTACACTGCCATTTGTAGAAAGATGGAAATATCTACACCGCCATCTGTATAAACGTGGAAATATCTACACCGCTTTCTGTATAAACACGGAAATATCTACACCGGAATCTGTATAAACATGGAAATATCTACACCGCAATCTGTATAAATATGAAATATCTAAACCGCTATCTCTATAAAAGTGAAAATATCTGCACTGCTATCTGTATAAAGATGGAAATATCCTCACTACTATCTCTATGAACATGGATATATCTACACCGCTATCTCTATAAACATGGAAATATCTACACCGCAATCTGTATAAACATGGAAATATCTCCACTCCCATTTGTATAAAGATGGAAATATCTACACCATGAGCTGTATAAACATGGAAATATCTACACCGCTATCTGTATAAACATGGAAGTAGGAACACCGCTATCTGTATAAACATGGAAATATCTACACCGCTATCTCTATAAACATGAAAATACTTACACCACCATCTCTATAAACAGGGAAATATTTACACCGCTATCTCTATAAACATAGAAATAACTACACCGCCATCTCTATAAACATGGAAATATCTACACCGCCATCCGCATAAACATGGAAATATCTACACAGACATCTGTATAAACTTGGAAATATCTACACTGATATCTGCAGAAAGATGGAAATATCTACAAAGCGATCTGTATAAACATGGGAATTTCTACACCGCTACCTGTATAAACATGGAAATATCTACACCGCTATCTGTATCAACATGGAAATAACTACACTGCAATCTGTATAAACATGGAAATATCTACACAGCAATCAGTGCAAAGTTGGAAATATCTACACCGCAGTCTCTATAAACATGGAAATATCTACACCGCTATCTGTATAAACATGGAAATAACTACACCGCTATCTGTATAAACATGGAAATTTTTACACCGCTATCTGTATAAACATGGAAATATCTCCACCGCTACCTTTTAAACATGGAAATATCTACACCGGTATCTTTAAAAACATGGAAATACCTACACCGCTATCTCTATAAACAATGAAATATCTACAACGCTATCTGTGTAAACATGGAAATATCTACAGAGCTATCTGTGTAAACTTCGAAATATCTACACCGCAATCTGTGTAAGCATGGAAATATCTACAACGCTATCTGTGTAAACATGGAAATATTTACAACGCTATCTGTGTAAACAAGGAAATATCTACACAGCTATCAGTAAAACGTGGAAATATCTACACCACTATCTGTATAACCCTGAAAATATCTACACCGCTATCTGTATCAACATGTAAATAACTACACCGCTATCTGTATAAACAAGGAAATATCTACAATGATATCTCTGTAAACATGGAAATATCGACACAGGTATCTGTGAAACTTGGAAATATCTACACCGCCATCTGTGTAAAGTTTGCAATGTCTACACCGCAATCTGTGCAAAGATGGAAATAACTTTACCGCTATATCTGTAAACATGGAAATATCTACACTGCTATATGTATAAACATGGAAATATCTACACCGCCATCTGTATACACATGGAAATATCTACACAGCCATCTGTATAAACATGGAAATACCTACACCTCTATCTCTATAAACATGGAAATATCTACACCGCTATCTGTATAAACATGGAAATATCTATATCGCTATCTGTATAAACAGGGAAATATCTCCACCGCTATCTGTGTAAACATGGAAATATCTACACCGCCATCTGTATATACATGGAAATATCTACACCGCTATCTGTATATACATGGAAATATCTACACCGTCATCTGTATAAATATGGAAATACCTACACCACTACCTGTATAAATATGGAAATGTCTACAACGCTACCTCTATAAACATGGAAATACCTACACCACTTGCACTATAAACATGGAATTATCTACACTGCAATCTCTGTAAACATGGAAATATCTCCACCGCCATCTATGTAAACATGAAAATATCTACACTGCCATATTCAGAAACATGGCTATATCTACACCGCCATCTGTATAAACATGGAAATATCTACACCACTATCTGTATAAAGATGGAAATATTTAAACCGCTATCTCTATAAACATGGAAATATCTACACCGCTATCTCTATAAACTTGGAAATATCTACACCGCCATCTGTATTAACATGGAAACATATACACAGTCATCTGTATAAACCTGGAAATATCTACACTGTAATCTATATAAACATGGAAATATCTACAGAGAACTCTGAATAAACATGGAAATATCGGCACAGCCATCTGTATAAACATGGAAATATCTACACCGCTATCTCTATAAACATGGAAATATCTTCAAAGCCATCTGTATAAACATGGAAATATCTACACAACTATCTCTATAAACATGGAAATACCTACACCACCATCTGTATAAACATGGAAATACCTACAAAGTCATCTGTATAAACATGGAAATATCTACACAGCCATCTGTATAAACATGGAAATATCTACAAAGTCATCTGTATATACATGGAAATATATACACTGCTATCTGTATAAACATGGAAATAACTACACCGCTGTTTGAATAAACAAGGAAATATCTACACCGCCATCTGTTTAAACATGGAAATATATACACAGACATCTGTTTATACATGGAAATATCTACACCGCTATCTGTATAAACATGCTAATAACTACACCGCTATCTGTATAAATGTGGAAATATTTGCACCGTTATCCCTATAAACATGGAAATATATACACCGCTATCTGTATAAACATGCTAATATCTACACCAACATCTGTGTGAATAAGGAAATTTCTACAATGACATCTGTATAAAGATATAAATATCTACACCGCGAGCTGTATAATCATGGAAATATCTACATTGGTATCTGTATAAACGTGGAAATACCAAAACCGGTATCGGCATAAACATGGAAATATCTACAACGCCATCTATATAAACATGGAAATATCTACACCGCTATGTCTATAAACATGGAAATACCTACACCGCTATCTCTATAAACATGCAAATATCTACACCGCTATCTGTATAAACTTGGAAATATCTACACCGCTATCTATATAAATATGGAAATACCTAAACCGCGATCTGTATAAACATGGAAATATATACACCGCGATCTGTATAAACATGGAACTGTCTTCACCGCGATCTGTATAAACATGGAAATATCTACACCGCTATCTGTATAAACATGGTAATATCTACACCACCATCTATATAAACATGGAAATATCTACACCGCCATCTGTATAAACTTGGAAATATCTACAATGCCATCTGTAGAAAGATGGAAATATCTACACCGCAATCTGTGTAAACATGGAAATATCTACACCGATATCTGTAAAAACATGGAAATATCTACACCGCTATCTGTATAAACATGGAAATATCTACACCGCGATCTGTATAAACATGGAAATATCTACAGCGCCATCTTTATAAACATTGAAATATCTACACTGCCATCTGTAAAACATGGAAATATCTACACAGTCATCTGAATAAACATGGTAAAATCTACACCACCATCTGTATAAACATGGAAATACCTACAATACCATCTGTATACACATGGAAATACCTACACAGACATCTGTATAAATATGGAAATACCTACACCGCCATCTGTATACACATGGAAATATCTACACAGTCATCTGTATAAACATGGAAATATCTACACCGCTATCGCTATAAACATGGAAATGTCTACACCGCTATCTGTATAAACATGGAAATATCTACATCGCTATCTGTATAAACAGGGAAATATCTCCACCGCTATCTCTGCAAATATGGAAATATCTACACCGCTATCTGTATACACATGGAAATAGCTACACCACTATCTGTATATACATGGAAATATCTACACCGTCATCTGTATAGACATGGAAATAACTACACCGCTACCTGTATAAAAATGGAAATGTCTACACCGCTATCATTATAAACATGGAAATACCTACACCACTTGCACTATAAACATGGAAATATCTACACCGCAATCTCTGAAAACATGAAAATATCTCCACCGCCATCTATGTAAGCATGAAAATATCTACACTGCCATATTCAGAAACATGGCTGTATCTACACCACCATCTGTATAAACATGGAAATATCTACACCACTATCTGTATAAAGATGGAAATATTTAAACTACAATCTCTATAAACATAGAAATATCTACACCGCTATGTCTGTAAACATGGAAATATCTACACAGCCATCTGTATTAACGTGGAAATATCTACACAGTCATCTGTATAAACCTGGAAATATCTACACTGTCATCTATATAAACATGGAAATATCTACAGATAACTCTGAATGAATATGGAAATATCCGCACAGCCATCTGTATAAACATGGAAATATCTACACCACTATCTGTATAAACATGAAAATATCCACACCGCTATCTCTATAAACATGGAAATATGTACACTGCCATCTGCACTAACATGGAAATATCTACACAGTCATCTGTAGAAACATGGAAATATCTACACCGCTATCTCTATAAATATGGAAATAACTACACCGCTATCTCTATAAACATGGAAATATCTACACTGCCATTTGTAGAAAGATGGAAATATCTACACCGCCATCTGTATAAATGTGGAAATATCTACACCGCTCTCTGTATAAACATGTAAATATCTACACCGCAATCTGTATGAACATGGAAATATCTACACCGCTATCTGTATAAATATGAAATATCTAAACCGCTATCTCTATAAAAGTGGAAATATCTACACTGCTATCTGTATAAACATGGAAATATCCTCACTGCTATCACTATGAACATGGATATATCTACACTGCTATCAGTATAAACATGGAAATATCTACACCGCGATCTGTATAAACATGGAAATATCTACACCACGATCTGTATAAACATGGAAATATCTAGACCGCTATCTGTATAAACATGGAAATATCTACACAGCTATCTCTATAAACATAGAAATATCTACACCGCCATGTTTATAAACATGGAAATACCTACAAAAGTCATCTGTATAAACATGGAAATATCTACACAGCCATCTGTATAAACATGGAAATATCTACACAGCCATCTGTATATACATGGAAATATCTACACCGCTATCTGTATAAACATGGAAATATCTACACCGCTATTTGTATAAACAAGGAAATATCTACACCGCCATCTGTTTAAACATGGAAATATATACACAGACATCTGTTTATACATGGAAATATCTACACCGCTATCAGTATAAACATGCTAATAACTACACCACTATCTGTATAAATGTGGAAATATTTGCACCGCTATCCCTATAAACATGGTAATATCAACACTGCGATCTGTATAAACATGGAAATATTTTCAACATGATCTGTATAAACATGGAAATATCTACACCACGATCTGTATAAACATGGAAACATCTACACCGTGATCTCTATAAACATGGATATATCTACAACGTCATCTCTATAAACATGAAAATATCTACACCGCTACCTGTATAAACATGCTAATATCTACACCACCGTCTATATAAACAAGGAAATATCTACACCGCCATCTGTATAAACATGGAAATATCTACAATGCCATCTATAGAAAGATGGGAATATCTACACCGCAATCTGTGTAAACATGGAAATATCTGCACCAATATCTGTAAAAACATGGAAATATCTACACCGCTATCTGTAAAAACATGGAAATATCTACACCGCGATCTGTATAAACATGGAAATATCTACAGCGCCACCTCCATAAACATTGAAATATCTACAATGCCATCTGTAAAAACACGGAAATATCTCCACAGTCATCTGAATAAATATGGAAATATCTACACCACCATCTGTATAAACATGGAAATAACTAAAATATCATCTGTATAGACATGGAAATATCTACACAGTCATCTGTATAAACATGGAAATATCTACACCGCCATCTGTATAAACATGAAAATATCTACACTGCCATCTGTAGAAAGATGGAAACATCTACACCGCTATCTCTCTGCATAGGCATCTGTATAAACATGGAAATATCTGCACCGCTATCTGTATAAACATGGAAATACCTACACCGCTGTCCCTATAAACATGGAAATATGTACACCGATCTGTGTATAATCATGGAAATATCTCCACTGCTGTCAGTATAAACATGGAAATATCTCCACCGTTATCTGTATTAACATGGAAATATCTACAGCGCCACCTCTATAAACATTGAAATATCTACACTGCCATCTGTAAAAACACGGAAATATCTCCACAGTCATCTGAATAAATATGGAAATATCTACACCACCATCTGTATAAACATGGAAATAACTAAAATATCATCTGTATACACATGGAAATATCTACACAGACATCTGTATAAACATGGAAATATCTACACCGCCATCTGTATAAACATGGAAATAACTAAAATATCATCTGTATAGACATGGAAATATCTACACAGTCATCTGTATAAACATGGAAATATCTACACCGCCATCTGTATAAACATGAAAATATCTACACTGCCATCTGTAGAAAGATGGAAACATCTACACCGCTATCTCTCTGCATAGGCATCTGTATAAACATGGAAATATCTGCACCGCTATCTGTATAAACATGGAAATAGCTACACCGCTGTCCCTATAAACATGGAAATATGTACACCGATCTGTGTATAATCATGGAAATATCTCCACTGCTGTCAGTATAAACATGGAAATATCTCCACCGTTATCTGTATTAACATGGAAATATCTACAGCGCACCTCTATAAACATTGAAATATCTACACTGCCATCTGTAAAAACACGGAAATATCTCCACAGTCATCTGAATAAATATGGAAATATCTACACCACCATCTGTATAAACATGGAAATAACTAAAATATCATCTGTATACACATGGAAATATCTACACAGACATCTGTATAAACATGGAAATATCTACACCGCCATCTGTATAAACATGAAAATATCTACATTGCCATCTGTAGAAAGATGGAAACATCTACACCGCTATCTCTCTGCATAGGCATCTGTATAATCATGGAAATATCTGCACCGCTATCTGTATAAACATGGAAATACCTACACCGCTGTCCCTATAAACATGGAAATATGTACACCGATCTGTGTATAATCATGGAAATATCTCCACTGCTGTCAGTATAAACATGGAAATATCTCCACCGTTATCTGTATTAACATGGAAATATCTACAGCGCCATCTCTATAAACATTGAAATATCTACACTGCCATCTGTAAAAACATGGAAATATCTACACAGTCATTTAATAAACATGGAAATATCTACACCACCATCTGTATAAACATGGAAATACCTACAATGCCATCTGTATACACATGGAAATATATACACAGACATCTGTATAAATATGGAAATATCTACACCGCCATCTCTATAAACATGGAAATATCTACACTGCCATCTGTTGAAAGATGGAAATATCTACACCGCTATCTCTATAAATATGGAAATATCTACACCGCCATCTCTATAAACATGAAAATATCTACACTGCCATTTCCATAAAGATGGAACTATCTACTCCGCCATGTGTATAAACACGGAAATATCTACACCACCATCAGTGAAAACATGGAAATATCTACACCGCTATCTGTATAAACATGGAAATAACTACACCGCCATCTGCATGTCCATGGAAATATCTACGCCGCCATCTGTATCAACATGGAAATATCTACACGGCCATCTGTGTATAGATGGAAATATCAACACCGCCATCTGTACAAACATGGAAATATCTACACCGCTATCTCTATAAACATGGAAATAACTGCACTGACATCTGTAAAAACATGGAAATAACTATACAGTCATCTGTATAAACATGGAAATATCTACAATGCCATCTGTATACACATGGAAATATCTACACAGCCATCTGTATAAACATGTAAATATCTACACTGCTATCTCTATAAACATGGAAATATCTACACCGCCATCTCTATAAACATGAAAATATCTACACTGCCATCTCCATAAACATGGAACTAACTACTCCGCCATCTGTGTAAACATGGAAACATCTACACTGCCATCAGTGTGAATAAGGAAATATCTACAATGCCATCTGTATAAAGATATAAATATCTGCACCACAAGCAGTATAAACATGGAAATATCTACATCGCTATCTGTATAAACGTGGAAATACCAACACCGCTATCGGCATAAACAAGGAAATATCTACAACGCCATCTATATAAATATTGAAATATCTACACCGCTATGTCTATACACATGGAAATACCTTCACCGCTATGTCTATAAACATGGAAATATCTACACCGCTATCTGTATAAACATGGAAATATCTACACCGCTATCTGTATAAACATGGAAATATCTACACCGCGATCAGTATAAACATGGAAATATCTACACCGCGATCTGTATAAACATGGAAATAGCTTCACCACGATCTGTATAAACATAGAAATATCTACACCGCTATCTGTATAACCATGGTAATATCTACACCACCATCTATATAAACATGGAAAATCTACACCGCCATCTCTATAAACATGGAATTATCTACAATGCCATCTGTAGAAAGATGGAAATATCTGCACCGCAATCTGTGTAAACATGGAAATATCTACACCTCTATCTGTAAAAACATGGAAATATCAACAGCGCTATCTGTATAAACATGGAAATAACTACACCGCTATTTGTATAAACAAGGAAATACCTACACCGTGATCTGTATAAACAAGGAAATATTTACACCGCTACCTGTATAAACATGGAAATTTCTACACCGTTATCTGTATAAATATGCAAAGATCTACACCGCTATCTCTATAAACATGGAAATATCTACACCGCCATCTGTATAAACATGGAAATAACTACACAGTCATCTGTGTAAACATGGAAATATCTACACCACCATCTGTATAAACATGAAAATATCTACAATGCCATCTGTATACACATGGAAATACCTACACGGCAATCTGTGTAAACATGGAAACATCTACAGCAATATCTGTAAAAACATGGAAATATCTACACCGCTATCTGTATAAACATGGAAATATCTACAGCGCCATCTCTATAAGCATTGAAATATCTACACCGCCATCTGTATAAACATGGAAATATCTACACCGTGATCTGCATAAACATGGAAATATCTACACCGCTATCTGTATAAACATGGAAATATCTACACAGCTATCTCTATAAACATAGAAATATCTACACCGCCATCTGTATAAAAATGGAAATATCTACACAACCATGTGTATATATATGGAAATATCTACACCGCTATCTATATAAACATGGAAATAACTACATCGCTATCTGTATAAAGATGGAAATATATACACCGCCATCTACATATCCATGGAAATTTCTGCACCGCCGTCTGTACAAACATGGAAATATCTGCACTGCAATCTGTATAAATATGGAAATACCTACACCGCTACCTCTATAGACATGTAAATATCTACAACGCTATCTGTATAAACATGGAAATATCTACACCGCTATCTCTATAATCATGGACATATCTACACCACAATCTGTATAAACAGGGAAATACCTATCACGCTATGTGTGTAAACATGGAAATATCTACACCGCAGTCTGTATAAACATGTTAATATCTATACCACTATCTGTATAAACATGTAAATACCTACGCCACAATCTGCATAAACATGGAAATATCTACAATGCTATCTCTGTAAACATGGAAATATCTACACAGCTACCTGTGTAAACTTGCAAATATCTACACCGCTATCTGTGTAAATTTGGCAATACTTACACCGCAATCTGTGCAAAGATGGAAATATCTACAACGCTATCTGTGTAAACATGGAAATATCTACACCGCTATCTGTATAAACATGGAAATATCTACACTGCCATCTGTATAAACATGGAAATATCTACAGCGCCATCTGTATAAACATGGAAATATCTACACCGGTATCTCTATAAACATGGAAATATCTACACCGCTATCTGTATAAATATGGAAATATCCACATCGCTATCTGTATAAACAGGGAAATATCTCCACCGCTATCTGTATAAACTTGGAAATATCTACACCGCTATCTGTATAAACATGGAAATATATACAATGATATCTGTGTAAACATGGAAATATCTACACAGCTATCTGTGTAAACTTGGAAATATCTAGCCAGCTATCTGTGTAAAAATGGAAATATCTACACAGCAATCTGTGCAAAGATGGAAATATCTGCACCGCTATATCCGTAAACATGGAAATATCAACACCGGTATCTGTACAAACATGGAAATATCTACACCGCTATCTCTATAAACAGGGAAATAACTGCACTGCCATCTGTAAAAACATGGAAATACCTATACAGTTATCTGTATAAACATCGAAATATCTACAATGCCATCTGTATACACATGGAAATATATACACAGCCAACTGTATAAGCATGTATATATCTACATTGCGATCTCTATAAACATGGAAATATCTAAACCGCCATCTCTATAAACATGAAAATATCTACACTGCCATCTCCATAAACATGGAACTAACTACTCCGTCATCTGTATAAACATGGAAACATCTACACCGCCATCAGTGTGAATAAGGAAATATCTACAATTCCATCTTTATAAAGATATAAATATATGCAACGCGAGCTGTATAAACATGGAAATATCTACATCGCTATCTGCATAAACGTGGAAATACCAACACCGTTATTGGTATAAACATGGAAATATCTACAACGCGATCAAGATAAACATGGAAATATCTACACCGCTATGTCAATAAACATGGAAATACCTACACCGCTATCTCTATAAACATGGAAATATATACACCGCTATCTGTATAAACATGGAAATATCTACACCGCTATCTGTATAAACATGGAAATATCTACAATGCCAACTGTAGAAAGATGGAAATATCTACACCGCAATCTGTGTAAACATGGAAATATCTACACCGATATCTGTAAAAACATGGAAATATCAACACCGCTATCTGTATAAACATGGAAATATCTACACCGCGATCTGTATAAACATGGAAATATCTATACCGCGATCTGTATAAACATGGAAATATCTACACTGCTCTCTGTATAAACATGGAAATATCTACACCGCTATCTGTATAAACATGGAAATATCTACACAGCTACCTCTATAAACATGGAAATATCTACACCGCCATCTGTATAAACATGGAAATACCTACAAAGTCATCTGTATAAAAATGGAAATATCTACAAAGCCATCTGTATAAATATGGAAATATCTACACAGCCATCTGTATATACATGGAAATAACTACACCGCTATCTGTATAAACATGGAAATAACTACACCGATATTTGTATAAACAAGGAAATATCTACACAGTGATCTGTATAAACATGGAATTATTTACACCGCTATCTGTATAAACATGGAAATTTCTGCACCGTTATCTGTATAAATATGGAAATATCTACACCGCAATCTCTATAAATATGGAAATATCTACACCGCCATCTGTATAAACATGGAAATACTTATACAGTCATCTGTGTAAACATGGAAATATCTACACCACCATCTGTATAAACATGGAAATATCTGCAATGCCATCTGTATACACATGGAAATACCAACACGGCAATCTGTGTATAGATGGAAACATCAACACCGCCATCTGTACAAACTTGGAAATATCTACACTGCTATCTCTATAAACGTGGAAATATCTACACTGCGGTGTGTATAAACATAGAAATATCTACACCGGTATCTGTATAAACATGGAAATATCTACACCACGATCTGTATAAACATGGAAACATATACACCGCTATCTGTATAATCATGGAAATATATGCACCGCTTTCTATATAGACATGGAAATAGCTACAAAGCCATCTGTATAAACATGGATATACCTACACAGACATGTGTAGGAACATGGAAATAACTACACTGCCATCTGTATAAACAAAGAAATATCTACACAGCCCTCTGTATAAATATGGAGATATCTGCATAGGCATCTGTATAAACATGGAAATATCTGCACCGCTATCTGTATAAACATGGAAATACCTACACCGCTGTCTCTATAAACATGGAAATATGTACACAGCTATGTGTATAAACATGGAAATATCTCCACTGCTGTCTGTATAAACATGGAAATATCTACAGCGCCATCTCTATAAACATTGAAATATCTACACTGCCATCTGTAAAAACATGGAAATATCTACACAGTCATCTGAATAAACATGGAAATATCTACAGCACCATCTGTATAAACATGGAAATAACTACAATACCATCTGTATATACATGGAAATATCTACACAGACATCTGTATAAATATGGAAATATCTACACTGCTATCTGTATACACATGGAAATATCTACACAGCCATCTGTATAAACATGTAAATATCTACAATGCCATCTCCATAAACATGGAACTAACTACTCCGCCATCTGTGTAAACATGGAAATATCTACACCGCCATCAGTGTGAATAAGGAAATATCTACAATGCCATCTGTATAAAGATATAAATATCTGCACCGCGAGCTGTACAAACATGGAAATATCTACGTCGCTCTCTGCATAAACGTGGAAATACCAACACCGCTATCGGTATAAACATGGAAATATCTACAACGCCATCTATATAAACATGGAAATATCTACACCGCTATGTCTATAAACACGGAAATACCTACACCGCTATCTCTATAAACATGGAAATGTCTACAGCGCTATCTGTATAAACATGGAAATATCTACACCGCTATCTGTATAAACATGGAAATATCTACACCGCGATCTGTATAAACTTGGAAATATCTACACCGCGATCTGTATAAACATGGAAATATCTTCACCGAGATCTGTATGAACGTGGAAATATCTACACCGCTATCTGTATAAACATGGTAATATCTACACCACCATCTATATAAACATGGAAATATCTACACCGGCCTCTGTATAAACATGGAAATATCTACACCGCTATCTGTATAAACATGTTAATATCTACACAGCTATCTCTATAAACATGGAAATATCTGCACCGCCATCTGTATAAACATGGAAATACCTACAAATTCATCTGTATAAACATGGAAATATCTACAAAGCCATCTGTATAAACATGGAAATATCTACACAGCCATCTGTATATACATGGAAATAACTACACCGCTATCTGTATAAACATGGAAATAACTACACCGCTATTTGTATAAACAAGGAAATATCTACACAGTGATCTGTATAAACATGGAATTATTTACACCGCTATCTGTATAAACATGGAAATTTCTACACCGTTATCTGTATAAATATGGAAATATCTACACCGCTATCTCTATAAATATGGAAATATCTACACCGCCATCTGTATAAACATGGAAATACTTATACAGTCATCTGTGTAAACATGGAAATATTTACACCACCATCTGTATAAACATGGAAATATCTGCAATGCCATCTGTATACACATGGAAATACCAACACGGCAATCTGTGTATAGATGGAAACATCAACACCGCCATCTGTACAAACATGGAAATACCTTCACCGCTATCTCTATTAACATGGAAATATCTACACCGCTATCTGTATAAACATGGAAATATCTACACCGCTATCTGTATCAACATGGAAATATCTACACCGCGATCAGTATAAACATGGAAATATCTACACCGCGATCTGTATAAACATGGAAATAGCTTCACCACGATCTGTATAAACATGGAAATATCTACACCGCTATCTGTATAACCATGGTAATATCTACACCACCATCTATATAAACATGGAAAATCTACACCGCCATCTGTATAAACATGGAAATATCTACAATGCCATCTGTAGAAAGATGGAAATATCTGCACCGCAATCTGTGTAAACATGGAAATATCTACACCTCTATCTGTAAAAACATGGAAATATCAACAGCGCTATCTGTATAAACATGGAAATATCTACAACACGATCTGTATAAACATGGAAATATCTACACCGCGATCTGTATAAACATGGAAATAACTACACCGCTATCTGTATAAACATGGAAATAACTACACCGCTATTTGTATAAACAAGGAAATACCTACACCGTGATCTGTATAAACAAGGAAATTTTTACACCGCTACCTGTATAAACATGGAAATTTCTACACCGTTATCTGTATAAATATGCAAAGATCTACACCGCTGTCTCTATTAACATGGAAATAGCTACACCGCCATCTGTATAAACATGGAAATAACTATACAGTCATCTGTGTAAACATGGAAATATCTACACCACCATCTGTATAAACATGAAAATATCTACAATGCCATCTGTATACACATGGAAATACCTACACGGCAATCTGTGTAAACATGGAAACATCTACACCAATATCTGTAAAAACATGGAAATATCTACACCGCTATCTGTATAAACATGGAAATATCTACACCGCGATCTGTATAAACATGGAAATATCTACAGCGCCATCTCTATAAGCATTGAAATATCTACACAGCCATCTGTATAAACATGGAAATATCTACACCGTGATCTGCATAAACATGGAAATATCTACACCGCTATCTGTATAAACATGGAAATATCTACACAGCTATCTCTATAAACATAGAAATATCTACACCGCCATCTGTATAAACACGGAAATATCTACACAGCCATGTGTATATACATGGAAATATCTACACCGCTATCTATATAAACATGGAAATAACTACATCACTATCTGTATAAAGATGGAAATATATACACCGCCATCTACATATGCATGGAAATTTCTGCACCGCCGTCTGTACAAACATGGAAATATCTGCACTGCAATCTGTATAAATATGGAAATACTTACACCGCTACCTCTATAGACATGTAAATATCTACAACGCTATCTGTATAAACATGGAAATATCTACACTAACATCTGAATAAAGATGGAAATTTCTTCACCGCGAGCTGTATAAACATGGAAACATCTACACCGCTATCTGTATAAACATGGAAATACCAACACCGTTATCTGTATAAACATGGAAATATCTACACCGTTATCTCTATAAACATGAAAATATTTACACCACCATCTCTATAAGCATGGAAATATTTACACCGCTATCTCTATAAACATAGAAATAACTACACCGCCATCCCTACAAACATGGAAATATCTACACCGCCATCTGCATAAACATGGAAATATCTACACAGACATCTGTATAAACATGGAAATATCTACAGTGCCATCTGTATAAACTTGGAAATATCTACACTGACATCTGTAGAAAGATGGAAATGTCTACAAAGCGATCTGTACAATCATGGGAATTTCTACACCGCTACCTGTATAAACATGGAAATATCTACACCGCTATCTGTATCAACATGGAAATAACTACACCGCAATCTGTATAAACATGGAAATATCTACAATGCTATCTCTGTAAACATGGAAATATCAACACAGCTATCTTTGTACGCTTGGAAATATCTACACTGCTACATGTGTAAATTTGGCAATAATTACACCGCAATCTGTGCAAAGATGGAAATATCTACACTGCTATCTCTGTAAACATGGGAATATATACACCGCTATCTCTATAAACATGGAAATAACTACACTGCCATCTGTATATACATGGAAATATCTACACTGCCATCTGTACACACATGAAAATATCTACACAGACATCTGTATAAACATGGAAATATCTACAACGCTATCTCTATAAACATGGAAATATCTACACCGATATCTGTATAAACATGGAAATATCTACACCGCTATCTGTATAAACATGGAAATATCTACACCGCTATCTGTATAAAAATGGAAATATATACAATGCTATCTGTGTAAACATGGAAATATCTAAACAGCTATCTGTGTACACTTGGAAATATCTACCCAGCTATCTGTGTAAAAATGGAAATATCTACACAACAATCTGTGCAAAGATGGAAATATCTACACCGCTATCTCAGTAAACATGGAAATATCTACACCGCTATCTGTATAAACATAGAAATATCTATACCGCATTCTCTATAAACATGGAAATATCTCCACCGCTAGCTGTATAAACATGAAAATATCTACAGCGCTATCTGTATAATCATGGACATATCTACACCGCAATCTGTATAAACAGGGAAATACCTATCACGCTATGTGTGTAAACATGGAAATATCTACACCGCAGTCTGTATAAACATGTTAATATCTATACCACTATCTGTATAAACATGTAAATATCTACGCCACAATCTGCATAAACATGGAAATATCTACACCGCTATCTGTATCAACATGGAAATAACTACACCGCAATCTGTATAAACATGGAAATATCTACAATGCTATCTCTGTAAACATGGAAATATCTACACAGCTACCTGTGTAAACTTGCAAATATCTACACCGCTATCTGTGTAAATTTGGCAATACTTACACCGCAATCTGTGCAAAGATGGAAATATCTACAACGCTATCTGTGTAAACATGGAAATATCTACACCGCTATCTGTATAAACATGGAAATATCTACACTGCCATCTGTATAAACATGGAAATATCTACAGCGCCATCTGTATAAACATGGAAATATCTACACCGCTATCTCTATAAACATGGAAATATCTACACCGCTATCTGTATAAATATGGAAATATCCACATCGCTATCTGTATAAACAGGGAAATATCTCCACCGCTATCTGTATAAACATGGAAATATCTACACCGCTATCTGTATAAACATGAAAATATATACAATGATATCTGTGTAAACATGGAAATATCTACACAGCTATCTGTGTAAACTTGGAAATATCTAGCCAGCTATCTGTGTAAAAATGGAAATATCTACACAGCAATCTGTGCAAAGATGGAAATATCTGCACCGCTATCTCCGTAAACATGGAAATATCAACACCGGTATCTGTACAAACATGGAAATATCTACACCGCTATCTCTATAAACAGGGAAATAACTGCACTGCCATCTGTAAAAACATGGAAATACCTATACAGTTATCTGTATAAACATGGAAATATCTACAATTCCATCTGTATACACATGGAAATATATACACAGCCATCTGTATAAGCATGTATATATCTACACTGCTATCTCTATAAACATGGAAATATCTACACCACCATCTCTATAAACATGAAAATATCTACACTGCCATCTCCATAAACATGGAACTAACTACTCCGTCATCTGTATAAACATGGAAACATCTACACCGCCATCAGTGTGAATAAGGAAATATCTACAATGCCATCTTTATAAAGATATAAATATATGCAACGCGAGCTGTATAAACATGGAAATATCTACATCGCTATCTGCATAAACGTGGAAATACCAACACCGTTATCGGTATAAACATGGAAATATCTACAACGCGATCTAGATAAACATGGAAATATCTACGCCGCTATGTCAATAAACATGGAAATACCTACACCGCTATCTCTATAAACATGGAAATATATCCACCGCTATCTGTATAAACATGGAAATATCTACACCGCTATCTGTATAAACATGGAAATATCTACAATGCCAACTGTAGAAAGATGGAAATATCTACACTGCAATCTGTGTAAACATGGAAATATCTACACCGATATCTGTAAAAACATGGAAATATCAACACCGCTATCTGTATAAACATGGAAATATCTACACCGCGATCTGTATAAACATGGAAATATCTATACCGCGATCTGTATAAACATGGAAATATCTACACTTCTCTCTGTGTAAACATGGAAATATCTACACCGCTATCTGTATAAACATGGAAATATCTACACAGCTATCTCTATCAACATGGAAATATCTACACCGCCATCTGTATAAACATGGAAATACCTACAAAGTCATCTGTATAAACATGGAAATATCTACAAAGCCATCTGTATAAATATGGAAATATCTACACAGCCATCTGTATATACATGGAAATAACTACACCGCTATCTGTATAAACATGGAAATAACTACACCGCTATTTGTATAAACAAGGAAATATCTCCACAGTGATCTGTATAAACATGGAATTATTTACACCGCTATCTGTATAAACATGGAAATTTCTACACCGTTATCTGTATAAATATGGAAATATCTACAACGCAATCTCTATAAATATGGAAATATCTACACCGCCATCTGTATAAACATGGAAATACTTATACAGTCATCTGTGTAAACATGGAAACATCTACACCACCATCTGTATAAACATGGAAATATCTGCAATGCCATCTGTATACACATGGAAATACCAACACGGCAATCTGTGTATAGATGGAAACATCAACACCGCCATCTGTAAAAACTTGGAAATATCTACACTGCTATCTCTATAAACGTGGAAATATCTACACTGCGTTCTGTATAAACATAGAAATATCTACACCGGTATCTGCATAAACATGGAAATATCTACACCACGATCTGTATAAACATGGAAACATATACACCGCTATCTGTATAATCATGGAAATATATGCACCGCTTTCTCCATAGACATGGAAATAGCTACAAAGCCATCTGTATAAACATGGAAATACCTACACAGACATGTGTAGGAACATGGAAATAACTACACTGCCATCTGTATAAACAAAGAAATATCTACACAGCCCTCTGCATAAATATGGAGATATCTGCATAGGCATCTGTATAAACATGGAAATATCTGCACCGCTATCTGTATAAACATGGAAATACCTACACCGCTGTCTCTATAAACATGGAAATATGTACACAGCTATGTGTATAAACATGGAAATATCTCCACTGCTGTCTGTATAAACATGGAAATATCTACAGCGCCATCTCTATAAACATTGAAATATCTACACTGCCATCTGTAAAAACATTGAAATATCTACACAGTCATCTGAATAAACATGGAAATATCTACAGCACCATCTGTATAAACATGGAAATAACTACAATACCATCTGTATACACATGGAAATATCTACACAGACATCTGTATAAATATGGAAATATCTACACTGCCATCTGTATACACATGGAAATATCTACACAGCCATCTGTATAAACATGTAAATATCTACAATGCCATCTCCATAAACATGGAACTAACTACTCCGCCATCTGTGTAAACATGGAAATATCTACACCGCCATCAGTGTGAATAAGGAAATATCTACAATGCCATCTGTATAAAGATATAAATATCTGCACCGCGAACTGTACAAACATGGAAATATCTACGTCGCTCTCTGCATAAACGTGGAAATACCAACACCGCTATCGGTATAAACATGGAAATATCTACAACGCCATCTATATAAACATGGAAATATCTACACCGCTATGTCTATAAACACGGAAATACCTACACCGCTATCTTTATAAACATGCAATTGTCTACAGCGCTATCTGTATAAACATGGAAATATCTACACCGCTATCTGTATAAACATGGAAATATCTACACTGCGATCTGTATAAACTTGGAAATATCTACACCGCGATCTGTATAAACATGGAAATATCTTCACCGAGATCTGTATGAACGTGGAAATATCTACACCGCTATCTGTATAAACATGGTAATATCTACACCACCATCTATATAAACATGGAAATATCTACACCGCCCTCTGTATAAACATGGAAATATCTACACCGCCCTCTGTATAAACATGGAAATATCTACACCGCTATCTGTATAAACATGTTAATATCTACACAGCTATCTCTATAAACATGGAAATATCTGCACCGCCATCTGTATAAACATGGAAATACCTACAAAGTCATCTGTATAAACATGGAAATATCTACAAAGCCATCTGTATAAACATGGAAATATCTACACAGCCATCTGTATATACATGGAAATAACTACACCGCTATCTGCATAAACATGGAAATAACTACACCGCTACTTGTATAAACAAGGAAATATCTACACAGTGATCTGTATAAATATGGAATTATTCACACCGCTATCTGTATAAACATGGAAATTTCTACTCCGTTATCTGTATAAATATGGAAATATCTACACCGCTATCTCTATAAATATGGAAATATCTACACCGCCATCTGTATAATCATGGAAATACTTATACAGTCATCTGTGTAAACATGGAAATATCTACACCACCATCTGTATAAACATGGAAATATCTGCAATGCCATCTGTATACACATGGAAATACCAACACGGCAATCTGTGTATAGATGGAAACATCAACACCGCCATCTGTACAAACATGGAAATATCTACACTGCTATCTCTATAAACGTGGAAATACCTACACTGCGGTCTGTATAAACATGGAAATATCTACACCGGTATCTGTATAAACATGGAAATATCTGCACCACGATCTGTATAAACATGGAAATATATACACCGCTATGTGTATAATCATGGAAATATCTGCACCGCTATCTCTATAGACATGGAAATAGCTACAAAGCCATCTGTATAAACATGGAAATACCTACACAGACATGTGTAGGAACATGGAAATAACTACACTGCCATCTGTATAAACAAAGAAATACCTACACAACCCTCTGCATAAATATGGAGATATCTACATAGGCATCTGTATAAACATGGAAATATCTGCACCGCTATATGTATAAACATGGAAATACCTACACGGCTGTCTCTATAAACATGGAAATATGTACACCGCTATGTGTATAAACATGGAAATATCTCCACTGCTGTCTGTGTAAACATGGAAATATCTCCACCGTTATCTGTATAAACATGGAAATATCTACAGCGCCATGTCTATAAACATTGAAATATCTACACTGCCATCTGTAAAAACATGGAAATATCTACACAGTCATCTGAATAAACATGGAAATATCTCAAATGTCATCTGTAAAAACATGGAAATACCTATACAGTCATCTGTATAAACATGGAAATATCTTCAATGCCATCTGTGTTCACATGGAAATATCTACACAGCCATCTGTATAAACATGTAAATATCTACACTGCTATCTCTATAAACATGGAAATATCTACACCGCCATCTCTATAAACATGAAAATATCTACACTGCCATCTCCATAAACATGGAACTAACTACTCCGCCATCTGTATAAACATGGAAACATCTACACCGCCATCTGTGTGAATAAGGAAATATCTACAATGCCATCTGTATAAAGGTATAAATATCTGCACCGCGAGCTCTATAAACATGGAAATATCTACATCGCTCTCTGTATAAACGTGGAAATACCAACACCGCTATCAGTATAAACATGGAAATATCTACAACGCCATCTATATAAACATGGAAATAACTACACCGCTATGTCTATAAACATGGAAATACCTACACCGCTATCTCTATAAACATGGAAATATCTACACCGCTATCTGTATAAACATGGAAATATCTACACCGCGATCTGTATAAACATGGAAATATCTTCACCGTGATCTGTATAAACATGTAAATAACTACACCGCTATCTGTATAAACATGGTAATATCTACACCACCATCTATATAAACATGGAAATATCTACACCGCCATCTGTATAAACATGGAAATATCTACAATGCCATCTGTGGAAAGATGGAAATATCTACACCGCAATCTGTGTAAACATGGAAATATCTACACCGATATCTGTAAAAACATGGAAATATCTACACCGCTATTTCTATAAACATGGAAATATCTACACCGTGATCTGTATAAACATGGAAATATTTACACCGCTATCTGTATAAACATGGAAACTTGTACACCGTTATTTGTATAAATATGAAAATATCTACACCGCTATCTCTATAAACTTGGAAATACCTACACCGCCATCTGTATAAACATGGAAATACCTATACACTCATCTGTGTAAACATGGAAATATCTACACCACCATCTGTATAAACATGGAAATATCTACAATGCCATCTGTATACACATGGAAATACCTACACGGAAATCTGTGTATAGATGGAAACATCAACACCGCCATCTGTACAAACATGGAAATATCTACACTGATATCTCTATAAACATGGAAATATCTACACTGCGGTCTGTATAAACATGAAAATATCTACACCGGTGTCTGTATAAATATGGAAATATCTACACGGCCATCTCTATAAACATGGAAATATCTACACTGCCATCTGTAGAAAGATGGAAATATCTGCACCGCTATCTCTATAAATATGGAAATATCTACACCGCCATCTCTATAAACATGAAAATGTCTACACTGCCATCTCCATAAAGATGGAAGTATCTACTCCCCCATGTGTATAAACACGGAAATATCTACACCACCATCTGTGTAAACATGGAAATATCTACACCGCAATCTGTATAAACATGGAAATATCTACACCGCCATCTGCATGTCCATGGAAATATCTACACAGCCCTCTGTATAAATATGGAAATATCTGCATAGGCATCTGTGTAAACATGGAAATATCTGCACCGCTATCTCTATAAACATGGAAATATCTACAAAGCCATTTGTATAAACATGGAAATGCCTACACAGTCATGTGTAGGAACATTTAAATTTCTACACTGCCATCTGTATAAACATAGAAATATCTACACAGCCCTCTGTATAAATATGTAAATATCTGCATAGGCATCTGTGTAAACATGGAAATATCTGCACCGCTATCTGTATAAACATGGAAATACCTACACCGCTGTCTCTATAAACATGGAAATATGTACACCGCTATGTGTATAAACATGGAAATATCTCCACTGCTGTCTGTATAAACATGGAAATATCTCCAACGTTATCTGTATAAACATGGAAATATCTACAGCACCATCTCTATAAACATTGCAATATCTACACTGCCATCTGTAAAAACATGGAAATATCTACACAGTCATCTGAATAAACATGGAAATATCTACACCACCATCTGTATAAACATGGAAATACCTACAATACCATCTGTATACACATGGAAATAACTACACAGACATCTGTAAAAATATGGAAATATCTACACGGCCATCTGTATAAACATGGAAATATCTACACTGCCATCTGTAGAAAGATGGAAATATCTACACCGCTATCTCTATAAATATGGAAATATCTACACCGCCATCTCTATAAACATGAAAATATCTACACTGCCATTTCTATAAAGATGGAAGTATCTACTCCGCCATGTGTATAAACACGGAAATATCTACACCACCATCTGTGTAAACATGGAAATGTCTACACCGAAATCTGTATAAACTTGGAAATATCTACACCGCCATCTGCATGTCCATGGAAATATCTACGCCGCCATCTGTATAAACATGGAAATATCTACACGGACATCTGTGTATAGATGGAAATATCAACACCGCCATCTGTACAAACATGGAAATATCTACACTGCCATCTGTGGAAAGATGGACATATCTACACCGCTATCTCTATAAATATGGAAATATCTACACCGCCATCTCTATAAACATGAAAATATCTATACTGCCATCTCCATAAAGATGGAATTATCTACTCCGCCATGTGTATAAACACGGAAATATCTACACCACCATCTGTGTAAACATGGAAATATCTACACCGCTATCTGTATAAACATGGAAATATCTACACCGCCATCTGCTTGAACATGGAAATATCTACACCGCTATCTGTATAAACATGGAAATATCTACACTGCCATCTGTATAAACATGGAAATATCTACACAGCCCTCTGTATATATATGGAAATATCTGCATAGGCATCTGTATAAACATGGAAATATCTGCTCCGCTATCTGTATAAACATGGAAATACCTACAACGCTGTCTCTATAAACATGGAAATATGTACACCGCTATGTGTATAAATATGGAAATATCTCCACTGCTGTCTGTATAAACATGGAAATATCTACACCACGATCTGTATAAACATGGAAATATCTACACCGGTATCTGTATAAACATGGAAATATCTACACAGCTATCTCTATAAATATGGAAATACCTAAACCGCCATTTGTATAAACATGGAAATAACTACAAAGTCATCTGTATAAACATGGAAACATCTACACAGCCATCTGTATAAACATGGAAATATCTACACAGCCATCTGTATATACATGGAAATATCTACACTGCCATCTGTTTAAACATGGAAATATATACACAGACTTCCGTTTATACATGGATATATCTACACCGCTATCTGTATAAACATGGAATTATCTACACCGCGGTCTGTATAAGCATGGAAATATCTAAACCGCTATCTGTATAAACATGGAAATATTTACAATGCTATCTCTATAAACATGGAAATAACTACACCGTGATCTGTATAAACACGGAAATATTTACAACGCTATCTGTGTAAACATGGAAATATCTACACCGTTATCGGTATAAATATGGAAATACCTACACCGCTATCTCTATAAACATGGAAATATGTACACCGCCATCTGTATAAACATGGAAATATCTACACTGCTATCTCTATAAACATGGAAATATCTACAATGCCATCTGTAAAAACATGGAAATACCTATACAGTCATCTGTATAAACATGGAAACATCTACACCACCATCTGTATAAACATCGAAGTATCTAAAATGCCATCTGTATACACATGGAAATACCTACACGGCAATCTGTGTATAGATGGAAACATCAACACCGCCATCTGTACAAACATGGAAATATCTACACCACTATCTCTTTAAACATGGAAATATCTACACTGCGGTCTGTATAAACATGGAAATATCTACACCGGTATCTGTATAAACATGGAAATATCTACACCACGATCTGTATAAACATGGAAATATTTACACCGCTATCTGTATAAATATGGAAATATCTGCACCGCTATCTCTATAAACATGGAAATATCTACAAAGCAATCTGTATAAAAATGGAAATAACTTCACAGTCATGTGTTGGAACATGGAAATATCTACACTGCCATCTGTATAAACATGGAAACATCTACACAGTCCTCTGTATAAATATGGAAATATCTACATAGGCATCTGTATAAACATGGAAAAATCTGCACCGCTATCTGTATAAACATGGAAATACCTACACCGCTATCTCTATAAACATGGAAATATGTACACCGCTATGTGTATAAACATGGAAAAATCTCCACTGCTGTCTGTATAAACATGGAAATATCTACACCGCGATCTGTATAAACATGGAAATATCTAAACCGCTATCTGTATAAACATGGAAATATCTACACAGCTATCTCTATAAACATGGAAATACCTACACCGCCATCTGTATAAACATGGAAATACCTACAAAGTCATCTGTATAAACATGGAAATATCTACACAGCCATCTGTATAAACATAGAAATACCTAAACAGCCATCTGTATATACATGGAAATATCTACACCGCTCTCTGTATAAACATGGAAATAACTACACCGCTATTTGTATAAACAAGGAAATATCTACACCGCCATCTGTTTAAACATGGAAATATATACACAGACATCTCTTTATACATAGAAATATCTACAACGCTTTCTGTATAAACATGCTGATAACTGCACAGCTATCTGTATAAACGTGGAAATATTTGCACTGCTATCCCTATAAACATGGTAATATCAACACCGTGATCTGTATAAACATGGAAATATCTGCACCATGATCTGTATAAACATGGAAATATCTACACAGCCATGTGTATATACATGGAAATATCTACACAGCTATCTATATAAACAGGGAGATAACTACACCGCTATCTGTATAAACATGGAAATATCTACACCGCCATCTACATATCCATGGAAATATCTGCGCCGCCATCTGTATAAACATGGAAATATCTACACGGTCATCTGTGTATAGATGGAAATATCAACACCACCATTTGTATAAACATGGAAATATTTACACCGCGGTCTGTATAAACATGGAAATATCTAAACCGCTATCTGTATAAACATGGAAATATCTACACCGCTATCTCTATAAACATGGAAATATCTACACCGTTATCTGTACAAATATGGAAATATCTACACCGCTATCTCTATAAACATGGAATTATCTACACCACCATCTGTATAAACATGGAAATACCTACACAGCAATCTGTGTATAGATGGAAACATCAACACCGCCATGTGTACAAACATGGAAATATCTACACCGCTATCTGTATAAACATGGAAATATCTACACTGCGGTCTGTATAAACATGGAAATTTCTAAACTGGTATCTGTATAAACATGGAAATATCTACACCACGATCTGTATAAACATGGAAATATTTACACCGCTATCTGTATAAACATGGAAATATCTACACCGCTATCTCTATAAACATGGAAATATCTACAAAGCCATCTGTATAAACATGGAAATACCAACACAGTCATGTGTAGGAACACGGAAATATCTACACCGCGATTTGTATAAACATGGAAATATCTTCACCGCGATCTGTATAAACATGGAAATATCTACACAGCTATCTGTATAAACATGGGAATATCTACACAACTATCTCTATAAACATGGAAATATCTACACCGCAATCTGTATAAACATGGAAATACCTACAAAGTCATCTGTATAAACACGGAAATATCTACTCAGCCATCTGTATAAACATGGAAATATCTACACAGCAGTCTGTATATACACGGAAATGTCTACACCGCCATCTGTATAAAGAAGGAAATAACTACACCGCTATTTGTATAAACAAGGAAATATCTACACCGCCATCTGTTTAAACATGGAAATATATACACAGACATCTGTTTATACATGGAAATATCTACACCGCTATCTGTATAAACGTGCTAATAACTACACCGCTATCTGTATAAATGTGGAAATATTTTCACCGCTATCCCAATAAACATGGCAATATCAACACCGCGATCTGTATAAACATGGAAATATCTACACCATGATCTGTATAAACATGGAAATATCTACACCGCGATCTGTATAAACATGGAAATATCTACACCGTGATCTGAATAAACATGGAAATATCTTCACCGCCATCTCTATAAAAATGGAAATATCTACACCCCTATCTGTATAAACATGGAAATATCCACAGAGCTATCTGTATAAACATGGAAAAATCAACACCGCTATCTCTATGAACATGGAAATATCTACACCGCCATCTCTATAAACATGGAAATATCTTCACCGCTATCTGAATAAACATAGAAATATCTCCACTGCTATCTCTATAAACATGGAAATATCTACACCTCTATCTGTATAAACATGGAAATATCTACACCGCTATGTGTATTAACGTGGAAATGTCTCCATTGCTATCTGTATAAACATGGACATATCTCCATCGCAATCTGTATAAACTTGAAAATATCCACACCGCCATCTCTATAAACATGGAAATTTCTACACTGCCATCTGTACAAACATGGAAATATATACACAGTCATGTGTAGAAATACGGAAATATCTACACCGCTATCTCTATAAACATGGAAACAACTACACCGCTATCTCTATAAACATGGAAATATCTACACCGCTATCTCTATCAACATGGAAATATATACACTGCCATCTCTTTCAACATGGAGATATCTACAATGCCGTCTACATAAACAAGAAAATATCTACATTGCCATCTATACAAACATGGAAATATCTACACCACCATCTCCATAAATATGGAAATATCTACACTGCCATTTGTAGAAAGATGGAAGTATCTACACCGCCATCTGTATAAACGTGGAAATACATACACTGCTATTTGTATAAACATGGAAATATCTACACCGCAATCTGTATAAACATGGAAATATCTACACCGCTATCTGTATAAATATGAAATATCAAAACCGCTATCTCTATAAAAATGGAAATATCTACACTGCTATCTGTATAAACATGGAAATATCCTCACTGCTATCTCTATGAACATGGATATATCTACACCGCTATCTTAATGAACATGAAAATATCTACATTGCCATCTCTATAAACATGGAAATACCTACACCGCCATCTCTATAAACATGGAAATATCTACACCGCTATCTGTATAAACATGGAAATATCTACACCGCGATCTGTATAAACATGGAAATATCTACACCGCGATCTGTATAAACATGGAAATATCCTCACTGCTATCTCTATGAACATGGATATATCTACACCGCTATCTTAATGAACATGAAAATATCTACATTGCCATCTCTATAAACATGGAAATATCTACACTGCCATCTGTATAAACATGGAAATACCTACAAAGTCATCTGTATAAACATGGAAATATCTTCACAGCCATCTGTATAAACATGGAAATATCTACACAGCCATGTGTATATACATGGAAATATCTACACCGCTCTCTGTATAAACATGGAAATAACTACACCGCTATTTGTATAAACAAGGAAATATCTACACCACCATCTGTTTAAACATGGAAATATATACACAGACATCTGTTTATACATAGAAACATCTACAACGCTTTATGTATAAACATGCTAATAACTACACCGCTATCTGTATAAATGTGGAAATATTTGCACTGCTATCCCTATAAACATGGTAATATCAACACCGTGATCTGTATAAACATGGAAATATCTGCACCATGATCTGTATAAACATGGAAATATCTACAAAGCCATGTGTATATACATGGAAATATCTACACAGCTATCTTTATAAACATGGAAATAACTACACCGCTATCTGTATAAACATGGAAATATCTACACCGCCATCTACATATCCATGGAAATATCTGCGCTGCCATCTGTATAAACATGGAAATATCTACACGGTCATCTGTGTATAGATGGAAATATCAACACCACCATTTGTATAAACATGGAAATATTTACACCGCGGTCTGTATAAACATGGAAATATCTAAACCACTATCTGTATAAACATGGAAATATCTACACCGCTATCTCTATAAACATGGAAATATCTACACCGTTATCTGTACAAATATGGAAATATCTACACCGCTATCTCTATAAACATGGAATTATCTACACCACCATCTGTATAAACATGGAAATATCTACACTGCTATCTCTATAAACATAGAAATATCTGGAATGCCATCTGTAAAAACATGGAAATAACTATACAGTCATCTGTATAAACATGGAAATACCTACACAGCAATCCGTGTATAGACGGAAACATCAACACCACCATGTGTACAAACATGGAAATATCTACACCGCTATCTGTATAAACATGGAAATATCTACACTGCGGTCTGTATAAACATGGAAATTTCTAAACCGGTATCTGTATAAACATGGAAATATCTACACCACGATCTGTATAAACATGGAAATATCTACAAAGCCATCTGTATAAACATGGAAATGTCTACACGGTCATCTGTGTATATATGGAAATATCATCACCGCCATCTGTACAAACATGGAAACATCTGCACCACTATCTGTATAAACATGGGAATATTTACATCGCTATCTGTATAAACATGGAAATATCTACACTGTTATCTCTATAAATATGGAAATATCTACACCGCTATCTCTATAAATATGGAAATATGTACACCGCCATCTGTATAAACATGGAAATATCTACACTGCTATCTCTATAATCATGGAAATATCTACAATGCCATCTGTATACACATGGAAATACCTACACGGCAATCTGTGTATAGATGGAAACATCAACACCGCCATCTGTACAAACATGGAAATATCTACACCGCTATCTCTTTAAACATGGAAATATCCACACTGCAGTCTGTATAAACATGGAAATACCTACACCGGTATCTTTACAAACATGGAAATATCTACAGCATGATCTGTATGAACATGGAAATATTTACACCGCTTTCTGTATAAACATGGAATTATCTGTACCGCTATCTCTATAAACATGGAAATATCTACAAAGCCATCTGTATAAAAATTGAAATACCTACACAGTCATGTGTAGGAACATGCAAATATCTACACTGCCATCTGTATAAACATGGAAATATCTACACAGCCCTCTGTATAAACATGGAAATATCTGCACCGCTATCTGTACAAACATGGAAATACCTACACCGCTGTCTCTATAAACATGGAAATAGGTACACCGCTATGTGTATAAACATGGAAATATCTCCACTGCTGTCTGTATAAACATGGAAATATCTACACCGCGATCTGCATAAACATGGAAATATCTACACCTCTACCTGTATAAACATGGAAATGTCTACACAGCTATCTCTATAAACATGGAAATACGTACACCGCCATCTGTATAAACACGGAAATACCTACAAAGTCATCTGTATAAACATGGAAATATCTACACAGCCTTCTGTAAAAACATGGAAATACCTGCACAGCCATCTGTATATACATGGAAATATCTACACCGCCATCTGTATAAAGAAGGAAATAACTACACCACTATTTGTATAAACAAGGAAATATCTACACCGCCATCTGTTTAAACATGGAAATATATACACAGACATCTGTTTATACATGGAAATATCTACACCGCTATCTGTATAAACGTGCTAATAACTACACCGCTATCTGTATAAATGTGGAAATATTTTCACCGCTATCCCAATAAACATGGTAATATCAACACCGCGATCTGTATAAACATGGAAATATCTACACCATGATCTGTATAAACATGGAAATATCTACACCGCGATCTGTATAAACATGGAAATATCTACACCGTGATCTGAATAAACATGGAAATATCTTCACCGCCATCTCTATAAACATGGAAATATCTACACCCCTATCTGTATAAACATGGAAATATCCACACAGCTATCTCTATAAACATGGAAAAATCAACACCGCTATCTCTATGAACATGGAAATATCTACACCGCCATCTCTATAAACATGGAAATATCTTCACCGCTATCTGTATAAACATGGAAATATCTCCAATGCTATCTCTATAAACATCGAAATATCTACACCGCAATCTGTATAAACATGGAAATATTTACAAAGCTATCTGTATAAACATGGAAATATCTACACCGCCATCTGTATAACAATGGAAATATCTACACAGCCATGTGTATATACATGGAAATATCTACACCGCTATCTATATAAACATAGAAATAACTACACCGCTATTTGTATAAACATGGAAATATCTCCCCTGCTAACTCTATAAATATCGAACTATCTACACCGCCATCTGTATAAACATGGAAATATTTACAAAGTTATCTGTATAAACATGGAAATATCTACACCGCCATCTGTATAAACATGGAAATACCTACACAGCCATGTGTACAAACATGGAAATACCTACACCGCTCTCTATATAAACATGGAAATAACTACACCGCTATCTGTATATACATGGAAATATCTACACCGCGATCTATATATCCATAGAAATATCTGCGCTGCCATCTGTATAAACATGGAAATATCTACACGGTCATCTCTGTATAGGTGGAAATAACAACACCGCCATGTGAACAAACATGGAGATATCTGCACCGCTATCTGTATAAACATGGAAATATCTACACCGTGGTCTGTATAAACATGGAAATATCTACACCGCTATCTGTATAAACATGGAAATATATACACCGCTATCTCTATAAACATGGAAATATCTACAATGTGATCTGTATAAACGTGGAAATATTTACACCGATATCTGTATAATCATGGAAATTTCCACACCGTTATCTGTATAAATATGGAAATATCTACACCGCTATCTCTATAAACCTGGAAATATCTACACCGCCATCTGTATAAACATGGAAATACCTATACACTCATCTGTGTAAACATGGAAATATCTACACCACCATCTGTATAAACATGGAAACATCTACAATGCCATCTGTATACACATGGAAATAACTACACGGCAATCTGTGTATAGATGGAAACATCAACATCGCCATCTGTACAAACATGGAAATATATACACTGCTATCTCTATAAACATGGAAATATCTACCCTGCAGTCTGTACAAACATGGAAATATCTAAACCGCTATCTCTATAAACATGGAAATATCTACAATGCCATCTGTATACACATGGAAATACCTACACGGCAATCTGTGTATAGATGGAAACATCAACACCGCCATCTGTACAAACATGGAAATATCTACAATGCTGTCTCTATAAACATGGAAATATCTACACTGTGGTCTGTATACACATGGAAATATCTACACCGGTATCTGTATAAACATGGAAATATGTACACCACGGAAATATCTCCACCATGGAAATATATACACTGCTATGTGTATAAACATGGATATATCTGCACCGCTATCTCTATAAACAGGGAAATATCTACAAAGCCATCTGTATAAACTTGGAAATGCCTACACAGTCATGTGTAGGAACATGGAAATATTTACACTGCCATCTGTATAAACATAGAAATATCTACACAGCCCTCTGTATAAATATGGAAATATCTGCATAGGCATCTGTATAAACATGGAAATATCTGCACCGCTATCTGTATAAACATGTCAATACCTACACCGCTGTCTCTGTAAACACGTAAATATGTACACCGCTATGTGTATAAACATGGAAATATCTCCACTGCTGTCTGTATAAACATGGAAATATCTCCACCGTTATCTGTATAAACATGGAAATATCTACAGTGCCATCTCTATAAACATGGAAATATCTACACTGTCATTTGTAGAAAGATGGAAATATCCACACCGCCATCTGTATAAACCTGGAAATATCTACACCGCTATCTGTATAAACAAGGAAATATCTACACCGCAATCAGTATAAACAAGGAAATATCTACACAGCTATGTGTACAAATATGAAATATCGAAACCGCTATCTCTATAAATATGGAAATACCTACACTGCTATCTGTATAAACATGGAAATATCCTCACTGCTATCTCTATGAACATGGATATATCTACACCGCTATCTCTATGAACATGGAAATATCTACACCGCCATCTCTATAAACATGGATATATCTACACCGCCATCTGTATAAACATGGAAATATCTACACTGCTATCTGTATAAACATGGAAATATCTACACCGCTATCTGTATAAACATGGAAATATCTACACTGCGATCTGTATAAACATGGAATTATCTTCACCGCGATCTCTATAAACATGGAAATATCTTCACCACGATCTGTATAAACATGGAAATATCTACACCGCTACCTTTTTAAACATGGTAATATCTACACCACCATCTATATAAACATGGAAATATCTACACCGCCATCTGTATAAACATGGAAATATCTACAATGCCATCTGTAGAAAGATGGAATTATCTACAACGCAATCTGTGTAAACATGGAAATATCTACACCAATATCTGTAAAAACATGGAAATATCTGCACCGCTATCTGTATAAAGATGGGAATATCTACATCGCGATCTGCATAAACATGGAAATATCTACACCGCAATCTGTATAAACATGGAAATATCTACCCCATGATCTGTATAAACGTGGAAATATCTACACAGTGATCTGTATAAACATGGAAATATCTACACCGTGATCTGTATAAACATGGAAATATCTACAACGCCATCTCTATAAACATGGAAATATCTACACCCCTATCTGTATAAACATGGAAATATCCACACCGCTATCTCTATAAACATGGAAAAACCAACACCGGTATCTCTATAAACATGGAAATATCTACACCGTGATCAGTATAAACATGGAAATATCTACACCGCTATCTGCATAAACATGGAAATATCTCCACTGCTATCTCTATAAACATCGAAATATCTATACCGCCATCTGTATAAACATGGAAAAACTTACAAAGTTATCTGTATAAACTTGGAAATATCTACACCGCCATCTGTATAAACTTGGAAATATCTACACAGCCATGTGTATATACATGGAAATATCTACACCCCTATCTATATAAACACGGAAATAATTACACCGCTATCTGTATAAACATGGAAATATCTACACCGCCATCTACATATCCATGGAAATATCTGTGCCGCCATCTGTATAAACATGGAAATATCTACACGTTCATCTGTGTATAGATGGAAATATCTACACGGCAATCTGTGTAAAGTTGGAAATATCAACACCGCCATCTGTACAAACATGGAAATATCTACACCGCTATCTGTATAAACATAGAAATAATTACACTGCAGTCTGTATAAACACGGAAATATCTACATCTCTATCTCTATAAACATGGAAATAACTACACCATGATCTGTATAAACTTGGAAATATTTACACTGCTATCTGTATAAACATGGAAATATCTACACCGTGATCTGTATAAATATGGAAATATCTACACCGCTATCTCTATAAACATGGAAATATCTACAATGTGGTCTGTACAAACATGGAAATATCTACACCGGTATCTGTATAAACATGGAAATATCTACACCACGATCTGTATAAACATGGAAATATTTACACCGCTATCTGTATAAACATGGAAATATCTGCACCGCTATCTCTATAAACATGGAAATATCTACAAATCCATCTGTATAAACATGGAAATACCTACACAGTCATGTGTAGGAACATGGAAATATCTACACTGCCATTTGTATAAACATGGAAATATCTACACAGCCATCTGTATATACATGGAAATATCTACACAGCTATCTGTATAAACATGGAAATAACTACACCGCTATTTGTATAAACTAGGAAATATCTACACCGCCATCTGTTTAAACATGGAAATATATACACAGACATCTGTTTATACATGGAAATATCTACACCACGATCAGTATAAACATGGAAATATCTACACTGCCATCTGTATAAACATGGAAATAACTAAACCGCTATCTCTATAAACATTGAAATATCAACACTGCCTTCTGGATATACATGGAAAAACCTACACAGTCATCTGTGTAAACATGGAAATATCTACACAGCCATCTCTATAAACATGGAAATACCTACACTGCTATTTCTATAAACATGAAAATAGCCACACCGCAATCTGTATAAACATGGAAATATCTACACTGCCATCTGCATAAACATGGAAATATCTACACTGCCATCTGTATACACATGGAAATATATACACAGTCATCTCTATAAACATTGAAATATCTCCATCGCTATCTGTCTAATCATGGAAATATCTCCACCGCTATCTCTATAAACATGGAAATATCTACACCGCTATCTGTATAAACGTGGAAATATGTACACTGCAATCTGTGCAAATATGGAAATATCTACACCTCTATCTCTGTAAACATGGAAATATCTACACCGCTATCTGTATAAACATGGAAATATCTGCACCGCTATTTCTATAAACCTGGAAATATCTACAATGCTATCTCTATAAACATGGAAATGTCTACACCGCTGTCTGTATAAACATGGAAATATCCACATCGCTATCTGTATAAATGTGGAAATACAAACAACGCTATCGGTATAAACATGGAAATATCTACAACGCCCTCTATATAAACATGGAAATATCTACACTGCTATGTCTATAAACATGGATATTCCTACAGCGCTATCTATATAAACATGGAAATATCTACACCGCGATCTGTATAAACATGGAAATATCTACACCGCAATCTGTATAAACATGGAAATATCTTCACCACGATCTGTATAAACATGGAAATATCTACACCGCTATCTGTATAAACATGGTAATATCTACACCAGCATCTGTATAAACATGGAAATAACTACACCGCCATCTGTATAAACATGGAAATATCTACAATGCCATCTGTAGAAAGATGGAAATATATAGACCGCAATCTGTGTAAACTTGGAAATATCTACACCGATATCTGTAAAAACATGGAAATATCTAAACCGCTATCTGTATAAACATGGAAATAACTACACCGCTATCTGTATAAACAAGGAAATATCTACACCGCCATCTGTTTTAACATGGAAATATATACACAGACATCTGTTTATACATGGAAATATCTACACCGCTATCTGTATAAACATGCTAATAACTACACCGCTATCTGTATAAATGTGGAAATATTTGCACCGCTGTCACTATAAACATGGTAATATCAACACCGCGATCTGTATAAACATGGAAATATATACACCGTGATCTGTATAAACATGGAAAAATCTACACCGTGATCTGTATAAACATGGAAATATCTACACCGCCATCTGTAAAAACATGGAAATATCTACACTGCCATCTGTATAAACATGGAAATATCTACACAGCCATGTGTATATACATGGAAATATCTACACCGCTATCTATATAAACATGGAAATAACTACACCACTTTCTGTCTAAACATGGAAATATTTACACCGCCATCTACATCTCCATGGAAATATCTGCGCCGCCATCTGTATAAACATGGAAATATCTACACGGTCATCTGTGTATAGATGGAAATATCAACACCGCCATCTGTACAAACATGGAAATATCTGCACCGCTGTCTGTATAAACATGGAAATATCTACACCGTTATCTGTATGAACATGGAAGTATCTACACCGCTATCTCTATAAACATGGAAATATTTACACAGTGATCTGTATAAATTTGGACATAATTACACGGGTATCTGTATAAACATGGAAATATCTACACCGTTATCTGTATAAATATGGAAATATCTACACCGCTATCTCTATAAACATGGAAATATCTACACCGCCATCTGTATAAACATAGAAATATCTACACTGCTATCTCTATTAACATGGAAATATCTACAATGCCATCTGTAAAAACATGGAAATACCTATACAGTCATCTGTATAAACATGAAAATATCTACAAGACCATCTGTATAAACATGGAAATAACTACAATGCAATCTGTATACACATGGAAATACCTACACGGCAATCTGTGTATAGATGGAAACAGCAACACCGCCATGTGTACAAACATGGAAATATCTACACCGCTATCTCTATAAACATGGAAATATCTACACTGCGGTCTGTATAAACATGGAAATATCTACACCGGTATCTGTATAAACATGGAAATATCTACACCGCGATCTGTATAAACATGGAAATATTTACACCGCTATCTGTATAAACATCGAAATATCTGCACCGCTATCTCTATAAACATGGAAATATCTACAAAGCCATCTGTATAAACATTGAAATACCTACACAGTCATGTGTAACAACATGGAAGTATCTACACTGCCATCTGTATAAACATGGAAATATCTACACAGCCCTCTGCATAAATATGGAAATATCTGCATAGGCATCTGTATATACATGGAAATATCTGCACCGCTATCTGTATAAACATGGAAATACCTACACCGCTGTCTCTAGAAACATGGAAATATGTACACCGCTATGTGTTTAAACATGGAAATATCTACACAGCCATCTGTATAAACATGGAAATATCTACACAGCCATCTGTATATACATGGAAATATCTACACCGCTATCTGTATAAACATGGAAATAACTACACTGCTATTGGTATAAACAAGGAAATATATCCACCACCATCTGTTTAAGCATGAAAATATATACACAGACATGTGTTTATACATGGAAATATCTACACCGCTATCTGTATAAACATGCTAATAACTACACCGCTATCTGTATAAACATGGAAATATCTACACCATGATCTGTATAAACATGGAAATATCTACACCGCGGTCTGTATAAACATGGAAATATCTACACTGTGATCTGTATAAACATGGAAATATCTACACCACCATCCCTATAAACATGGAAATTTCTACACCCCTACCTGTATAAACATGGAAATATGCACAAAGCTATCTCTGTAAACATGGAAAAATCAACACCGCTATCTCTATGAACATGGAAATATCTACACCGCCATCTCTATAAACATGGAAATATCTACACCGTGATCAGTATAAACATGGAAATACCTACACCGCTATCTGTATAAACATGGAAATATCCCCACTGCTATCTCTATAAACATAGAAATGTCTACACCGCCATCTGTATAAACATGGAAATACTTACAAAATTATCTGTACAAACATGGAAATATCTACACCGCCATCTGTATAAACATTTAAATATCTACACAGCCGTGTGTATATACATAGAAATATCTACACCGCTATCTATATAAACATGGAAATAACTACACCGCTATCTGTATAAACATGGAAATATCTCCACTGCTATCTCTATAAACATCGATATATCTACACCGCCATCTGTATAAACGTGGAAATACTTAACAAATTTATCTGTATAAACATGGAAATATCTACACCGCCATCTTTATGAACATGGAAATAACTACACAGCCATGTGTACATACATGGAAATACCTACATCGCTCTCTATATAAACATGGAAATAACTACACCGCTATCTGTATATACATGGAAATATCTACACCGCCATCTACATATCCATAGAAATATCTGCGCCGCCATCTTTATAAACATGGAAATACTTACAAAGTTATCTGTATAAAGATGGATATATCTACACCGCCATCTGTATAAACATGGAAATATCTACAGAGCCATGTGTATATACATGGAAATATCTACACCGCTCTCTATATAAACGTGGAAATAACTACACCGCCATCTGTATAAACATGGAAATACCTATACAGTCATCTGTGTTAACATGGAAGTATCTACACCACCATCTGTATAAACATGGAAATATCTACAATGCCATCTGTATACACACGGAAATAACTACACTGCAATCTGTCTATAGATGGAAACATCAACACCGCCATCTGTACAAACTTGGAATTATCTACACTGCTATCTCCATAAACATGGAAATATCTACACTGCATTCTGTATAAACATGGAAATATCTACACCGCTATCTCTATAAGCAAGGAAATATCTACACCGCTTTCTGTATAAACATGGAAATATCTACACCGCGATCTGTATAAACATACAAATATCTACACCGTGATCTGTATAAAGATGGAAATATCTTCACCACGATCTGTACAAACATGAAAATATCTACACCGCTATCTGTATAAACATGGTAATATCTACACCACCATCTATATAAACATGGAAATATCTACACCGCCATCTGTAGAAACATGGAAATATCTACAATGCCGTATGTAGAAAGATAGAAATATCTACACCGCAATCTGTGTAAACATCGAAATATCTACATCGATATCTGTAAAAACATGGAAATATCTACACCGCTATCTGTATAAACATGGAAATATCTACACCGCGATCTCTACAAACATGGAAATATCTAAACCGTGATCTGTATAAACATGGAAACATCTACACCGCTATCTGTATAAACATGGAAATATCTACACAGCTATCTCTCTATACATGGAAATATCTACACCGCAATCTGTAGAAACATGAAAATACCTACAAAGTCATCTGTATAAACACGGAAATATCTACAAAGCCATCTGTATAAACATGGAAATATCTACACAGCCATCTGTGTATACATGGAAATATCTACACCGCTATCTGTATAAACATGGAAATAACTACACCGCTATTTGTATAGAAAAGGAAATACCTACACCGTGATCTGTATAAACATGGAAATATTTACAACGATATCTGTTTAAACATGGAAATTTCTACACCGTTATCTGTATAAATATGGAAATATCTACACCGCTATCTCTATAAGCATGGAAATATCTACACCGCCACCTGTATAAACATGGAAATACCTATACAGTCATCTGTGTAAACATGGAAATATCTACACCACCATCTGTATAAACATGGAAATATCTACAATGCCATCTGTATACACATGGAGATACCTACACGGCAATCTGGGTATCGATGGAAACATCAACACCTCCATCTGTACAAACTTGGAAATATCTACACTGCTATCTCTATAAACATGGAAATATCTAAACTGCGGTCTGTATAAACATGGAAATATCTACACCGGTATCTGTATCAACATGGAAATATCTACACCACTATCTGTATAAACATGGAAATATATACACCGCTATGTGTATAAACTTCGAAATATCTGCACCGCTATCTCTATAGACATGGAAATATCTACAAAGCCATCTGTATAAACATGGAAATACCTACACAGTCATGTGTAGGAACATGGAAATATCAACACTGCCATCTGTATAAACATAGAAATATCTACTAGGCCCTCTGTATAAATATGGAGATATCTGCATAGGCATCTGTATAAACATGGAAATATCTACACCGCAATCTGTCCAAACATGGAAATACCTACACCGCTGTCTCTATAAAAATGGAAATATGTACACCGCTATGTGTATAAACATGGAAATATCTCCACTGTTCTCTGTATAAATATGGAAATATCTCCACCGTTATCAGTATAAACATGGAAATATCTACAGCGCTGTCTCTATAAACATTGAAAAATCTACACTGCCATCTGTAAAAACATGGAAATATATACAGAGTCATCTGAATAAACATGGAAATATCTACACCACCATCTGTATAAAGATGGAAATACCTACAATACCATCTGTATACACATGGAAATATCTACTCAGACATCTGTATAAATATGGAAATATCTACACGGAAATCTGTATATACATGGAATTATCTACACTGCCATCTGTAGAAAGATGGAAATATCTACACCGCTATCTCTATAAACATGGAAAAATCAACACCGCTATCTGTATGAACATGGCAATATCTGCACCGCCATCTCTATAAACATGGAAATATCTACACCACGATCAGTATAAACATGGAAATATCTACACCGCTATGTGTATAAACATGGAAATAACTCCACTGCTATCTCTATAAACATCGAAATAACTACACCGCCATCTGTATAAACATGGAAATACTTACAAAGTTATCTGAATAAACACGGAAATATCTACACCGCCATCTGTATAAACATGGAAATATCTACACAGCCATGTGTACATACATGGAAATATCTACACCGCTATCTATATAAACATGGAAATAACTACACCGCTATCTGTATAAACATGGAAATATCTACACCGCCATCTACATATTCATGGAAATATCTGCGCCGTCATCTGTATAAACATGGAAATATCTTCACGGTCATCTGTATATAGATGGAAATATCAACACCGCCATCTGTACAAACATCGAAATATCTGCACCGCTATCTGTATAAACATGGAAATATCTACTCCGCGGTCTGTATAAACTTGGAAATATCTACACCGCTGTCTGTACAAACATGGAAATATCTACAACGCTATCTCTATAAACATAGAAATATCTACACCACGATCTGTATAAACATGGAAATATATACACCGCTATCTGTATAAACATGGAAATATCTGCACCGCGATCTCTATAAACATGGAAATATCTACAAAGCCATCTGTATAAACATGGAAATACCTACACATTCATGTGTAGGAACATGGAAATATCTACACTGCCATCTGTATAAACATAGAAATATCTACACAGCCCTCTGTATAAATATGGAAATATCTGCATAGGCATCTGTATAAACATGGAAATATCTGCACAGCTATCTGTATAAACGTGGAAATACGAACACCGCTATCGGTATAAACATGGAAATATCTACAACGCCATCTATATAAACATGGAAATATATACACCGCTATCGGTATAAACATGGAAATATCTACACCGTTATCTCTATAAACATGGAAATAACTACACCGCTATCTCTATAAACATGGAAATATCTACACCGCTATCTAAATCATCATGGAAATATATACAGCGCCATCTCTTTAAACATGGAGGTATCTACAACACCATCTACATAAACAAGAAAATATCTACATTTCCATCTATATAAACATGGAAATATCTACACCGCTATCTCTATAAACATGGAAATATCTACACTGCCATTTGTAGAAAAATGGAAATATCTACACCGCCATCTGTATAAACGTGGAAATATCTACACCGTTATCTGTATAAACATGGAAATATCTACACCGCAATCTGTATAAACATGGAAATATCTACACTGCTATCTGTATAAATATGAAATATCAAAACCGCTATCTCTATAAAAATGGAAATATCTACACTGCTATCTGAATAAACTTGGAAATATCCTCACAGCTATCTCTATGAACATGGATATATCTACACCGCTATCTCTATGAACATGGAAATATCTAAACCGCCATCTCTATAAACATGGAAATATCTACACAGCCAACTGTATAAACATGGAAATATCTACACCGCTATCTGTATAAACATGGAAATATCTACACCACTATCTGAATAAACATGGAAATAACTACACTGCGATCTGTATAAACATGGAAATATCTACACAGCGATCTGTATAAACATGGAAATGTCTACACCGCGTTCTGTATAAACATGGAAATATCTTCAAAACGATGTGTATAAACATGGAAATAGCTACAAAGCTATCTGTATAAACATGGTAATATTTACAACACCATCTATATAAACATGGAAATATCTACACCGCCATCTGTATAAACATGGAAATATCTACAATGCCATCTGTAGAAATATGGAAATATCTACACCGCAATCTGTGTAAACATGGAAATATCTACACCGATATCTGTAAAAACATGGAAATAACTACACCGCTATCTGTATAAACATGGAAATATCTACTCCGCGATCTGTATAAAAATGGAAATATCTACACCGCGATCTGTATAAACATGGAAATATCTACACCGCTATCTCTATAAACATGGAAATATCTACACAGTTATCTCTATAAACATGGAAATATCTACACCGCCATCTGTATAAAGATGGAAATACCTACAAAGTCATCTGTATAAACATGGAAATATCTACACAGCCGTCTGTATAAACATGGAAATATCTACACAGCCATCTGTATATACATGGAAATATTTACACAGCTATCTGTATAGACATGGAAATAACTACACCGCTATTTTTATAAACAAGGAAATATCTACACCACTATCTCTATATACATGGTAATAACTACACCACTATTTGTATAAACAAGGAAATATCTACACCGTGATCTGTATAAACATGGAAATAACTACACCGCTATTTGTATAAACAAGGAAATATCTACACCGCCATCTGTTTAAACATGGAAATATATACACAGACATCTGTTTATACATGGAAATATCTACACCGCTATGTCTATAAACATGCTAATAATTACACCGCTATCTGCATAAATGTGGAAATATTTGCACCGTTGTCCGTATAAACATGGTAATATCAACACCGCGATCTGTATAAACATGGAAATATCTACACCATGATCAGTATAATCATGGAAATATCTACACCGCGATCTGTATAAACATGGAAATATCTACACCGTGATCTGTATAAACATGGAAATATCTACACTGCCATCTCTATAAACATGGAAATATCTACGCCCCTATCTGTATAAACATGGAAATATCCCCACCGCTATCTCTATAAAAATGTAAAAATCAACACCGCTATCTCTATGAACATGGAAATATCTACACCGCCATCTCTATAAACATGAAAATATCTTCACCACGATCAGTATAAACGTGGAAATATCTACACCGCTATCTCTATAAACATGGAAATATCTCTACTGCTATCTCTATAAACATCGAAATATCTACACCGCCATCTGTATAAACATGGAAATACTTACAAAGTTATCAGTATAAACATGGAAATATCAACACCGCCATCTGTATAAACATGGAAATATCTACACAGCCATCTGTATATACATGGAAATATCTACACCGCTATCAGCATAAACATGGAAATATCTACACCGCGGTCTGTATATACATGGAAATATCTAAACCGCTATCTGTATAGACATGGAAATATCTACACCGCTATCTCTATAAACATGGAAATATCTACACCGTGATCTGTATAAACATGGAAATATTTACACTACTATCTGTATAAACATGGAAATATCTACACCGTTATCTGTATAAATATGGAAATACCTAGACCGCTATCTCTATAAACATGGAAATATCTACACCGCCATCCGTATAAACATGGAAATATCTACACTGCTATCTGTATAAACATGGAAATATCTACAATGCCTTCTGTAAAAACATGGAAATACCTATACAGTCATCTGTATAAACATGGAAATATCTACACCGCGATCTGTATAAACATGGAAATATGTGCACCGTTATCTGTATAAACATGGAAATATCTACACAGCTATCTCTATAAACATGGAAATACCTCCACTGCCATCTGTATAAACATGGAAATATCTACACCGCTTTTGTATAAACAACGAAATATCTAAACTGCCATCTGTAGAAAAATGGAAATATGTACACCGCTATCTCTATAAATATGGAAATATCTACGCCGCCATCTCTATAAACATGAAAATATCTACACTGCCATCTCCATAAAGATGGAAGTATCTACTCCGCCATGTGTATAAACACGGAAATATCTACACCACCATCTGTGTAAACATGGAAATATCTACACCGCTATCTGTATAAACACGGAAATATCTACACCACCATCTGCATGTCCATGGAAATATCTACGCCGCCATCTGTATAAACATGGTAATATCTACACGGTCATCTGTGTATAGATGGAAATATCAACACCGCCATCTGTAGAAACATGGAAATATCTACATCGCTATCTCTATAAACATGGAAATATCTACACTGCCATCTATAAAAACATGGAAATATCTATACAGTCATCTGTATAAACATGGAAATATCTACAATGCCATCTGTATACACATGGAAATATCTACACTGCCATCTCCATAAACATGTAAATATCTACACTGCTATCTCTATAAACATGGAAATATCTACACTGCCATCTCCATAAACCTGGAACTAACTACTTCGCCATCTGTATAAACATGGAAACATCTACAACGCCATCTGTGTGAATAAGGAAATATCTACAATGCCATCTGTATAAAGATATAAATATCGGCACCAGGAGCTGTATAAACATGGAAATATCTACATCGCTATCTGTATAAATGTGGAAATACCAACACCGCTATCGGTATAAACATGGAAATATCTACAACGCCATCTATATAAACATGGAAATATCTTCACCGCTATGACTACAAACATGGAAACACCTACACCGCTATCTCTACAAACATGGACATATCTACACTGCTATCTTTATAAACAAGGAAATATCTACACCGCGATCTGTATAAACACGGAAATATCTACACTGTGATTTGTATAAACATGGAAATATCTACACCGCGATCTGTATAAACATGGAAATATCTTCACCACGATCTGTATAAACATGGAAATATCTACACCGCTATCTGTATAAACATGGAAATATCTACACAGCTGACTCTATAAACATGGAAATATCTACACTGCCATCTCCATAAAGATGGAAGTATCTACTCCGCAATGTGTATAAACACGGAAATATCTACACCATCATCTGTGTAAACATGGAAATATCTACACCACGATCTGTATAAACATGGAAATATCTACACCGCTATCTGTATAAACATGGAAATATCTGCACTGCTATCTCTATAAACATGTAAATATCTACAAAGCCATCAGTATAAACATGCAAATACCTACACAGTCATGTGTAGGAACATGGAAATATCTACACTACCATCTGTATAAAGTTAGAAATATCTACACAGCCCTCTGTATAAATATGGAAATGTCTGCGTAGGCATCTGTATAAACATGGAAATATCTGCACCGCTATCTGTATAAACATGGAAATACCTACACCGCTGTCTCTGTAAACATGGAAATATGTACACCGCTATGTGTATAAACAGGAAATATCTCCACTGATGTCTGTATAAACATGGAAAAATCTCCACCGTTATCTGTATAAACATGGAAATATCTACAGCGCCATCTCTATAAACATTGAAATATCTGCACTGCCATCTGTAAAAACATAGAAATATCTACACAGTCATCTGAATAAACATGGAAATATCTACACCACCATCTGTATAAACTTGGAAATAGCTACAATACCATCTGTATACACATGGAAATATCTACACAGACATCTGTATATATATGGAAATATCTACACCGCCAGCTGTATAAACATGGAAATATCTACACTGCCATCTGTAGAAAAATGGAAATATCTACACCGCTATCTCTATAAATATGGAAATAACTACACCGCCAACTCTATAAACATGAAAATATCTACACTGCCATCTCCATAAAGATGGAAGTATCTACTCCGCCATGTGTATAAACACGGAAATATCTACACCACCATCTGTGTAAACATGGAAATATGTACACCGCTATCTGTATAAACATGGAAATATCTACACCGCTATCTCTATAAACATGGAAATATCTACACCACCATCTGCATGTCCATGGAAATATCTACGCCGCCATCTGTATAGACATGGAAATATCTACAAGGCCATCTGTGTATAGATGGAAATATCAACACCGCCATCTGTACACACATGGAAATATCTACACCGCTATCTCTATAAACATGGAAATATCTGCACTGCAGTCTGTAAAAACATGGAAATACCTATAGAGTCATCTGTATAAACATGGAAATATCTACAATGCCATCTGTATACACATGGAAATATGTACAATGCCATCTGTATACACATGGAAATATCTACACAGCCATCTGTATAAACATGTTAATATCTACACTGCTATCTCTATATACATGGAAATAACTACACCGCCATCTCTATAAACATGAAAATATCTACACTGCCATCTCCGTAAATATGGAACTAACTACTCCGCCATCTGTATAAACATGGAAACATCTACACCGCCATCTGTGTGAATAAGGAAATATCTACAATGCCATCTGTACAAAGATATAAATATCTGCACCGCGAGCTGTATAAACATGGAAATATTTTCATCGCTATCAGTATAAACGTGGAAATACCAACACCGCTATCGGTATAAACACGGAAATATCTACAACGCCATCTATATAAACATGGAAATATCTACACCGCTATGTCTATAAACATGGAAATACCTACACGGCTATCTCTGTAAACATGGAAATACCTACACCGCTATCTCTATAAACATGGAAATATCTACACCGCTATCTGTATAAACATGGAAATATCTACACCGCTATCTGTATAAACATGGAAATATCTACACCGCGATCTGTATAAACATGGAAATATCTACACCACGATCTGTATAAACATGGAATTATCTTCACCACGATCTGTATAAACATGGAAATATCTACACCGCTATCTGTATAAACATGGTAATATCTACACCACCATCTATATAAACAATGAAATATCTACACACCCATCTGTATAAACATGAAAATATCTACAATGCCATCTGTAGAAAGATGGAAATATCTACACCGCAATCTGTGTAAACATGGAAATATCTACACCGATATCTGTATAAACATGGAAATATCTACACCGCTATCTGTATAAACATGGAAATATCTACACCGCGAACTGTATAAACATGGAAATATCTACACCGCAATCTGTATAAACATGGAAATATCTACACCGCTATCTGTATAAACATGGAAATATCTACACAGCTGACTCTATAAACATGGAAGTATCTACACTGCCATCTTCATAAAGATGGAAGTATCTACTCCGCCATGTGTATAAACACGGAAATATCTACACCATCATCTGTGTAAACATGGAAATATCTACACCGCTATCTGTATAAACATGGAAATATCTACACCGCTATCTGTATAAACATCGAAATATCTACACCGCCATCTGCATGTCCATGGAAATATCTATGCCGCCATCTGTATAAACATGGATATATCTACACGGCCATCTGTGTATAGATGGAAATATCAACACCGCCATCTGTACACGCATGGAAATATCTACACCGCTATTTCTATAAACATGGAAATATCTGCACTGACATATGTAAAAACATGGAAATACCTATACAGTCATCTGTATAAACATGGAAATATCTACAATGCCATCTGTATACACATGGAAATATCTACAAAGCCATCTATATAAACATGTAAATATCTACACTGCTATCTCTGTAGACATGGAAATAACTACACCGCCATCTCCATAAACATGAAAATATCTACACTGCCATGTCCATAAACATGGAACTAACTACACCGCCCTCTGTATAAACATGGAAACATCTACACCGCCATCTGTGTGAATAAGGAAATATCTACAATGCCATCTGTATAAAGATATAAATATCTGCACCGCGAGCTGTATAAACATGGAAATATTTACATCGCTATCTGTATAAATGTGGAAATACCAACACCACTATCGGTATAAACATGGAAATATCTACAACGCCATCTATATAAACATGGAAATATTTACACCGCTATGTCTATAAACATGGAAATACCTACACCGCTATCTGTATAAACATGGAAATATCTACACCGCTATCTGTATAAACATGGTAATATCTACACCACCATCTATATAAACATGGAAATATCTACATTGCCATCTGTATAAATATGAATATATCTACAATGCCATCTGTAGAAAGATGGAAATATCTACACCGCAATCTGTGTATACATGGAAATATCTACACCGATATCTGTAAAAACATGGAAATGACTACACCGCTATCTGTATAAACATGGAAATATCTATGCCGCGATCTGTATAAACATGGAAATATCTACACCGCTATCTGTATAAACATGGAAATATCTACACCGCTATCTGTATAAACATGGAAATATCTACACAGCTGACTCTATAAACATGGAAATATCTACACTGCCATCTCCATAAAAATGGAAGTATCAACTCCGCCATGTGTATAAACACGGAAATATCTACACCATCATCTGTGTAAACATGGAAATATCTACACCGCGATCTGTATAAACATGGAAATATCTACACCGCGATCTGTATAAACATGGAAATATCTACACCGCTATCTGTATAAACATGGAAATATCTACACAGCTGACTCTATAAACATGGAAATATCTACACTGCAATCTCCATAAAGATGGAAGTATCTTCTCCGCAATGTGTATAAACACGGAAAGATCTACACCGTCATCTGTGTAAACTTGGAAATATCTACACCACGATCTGTATAAACATGGAAATATCTACACCGCTATCTGTATAAACATGGAAATATCTGCACTGCTATCTCTATAAACATGTAAATATCCACAAAGCCATCAGTATAAACATGGAAATACCTACACAGTCATGTGTAGGAACATGGAAATATCTACACTACCATCTGTATAAAGTTAGAAATATCTACACAGCCCTCTGTATAAATATGGAAATATCTGCGTAGGCATCTGTATAAACATGGAAATATCTGCACTGCTATCTGTATAAACATGGAAATACCTACACCGCTGTCTCTGTAAACATGGAAATATGTACACCGCTATGTGTATAAACAGGAAATATCTCCACTGCTGTCTGTATAAACATGGAAAAGTCTCCACCGTTATCTGTATAAACATGGAAATATCTGCAGCGCCATCTCTATAAACATTGAAATATCTACACTGCCATCTGTAAAAACATAGAAATATCTACACAGTCATCTGAATAAACATGGAAATATCTACACCACCATCTGTATAAACTTGGAAATAGCTACAATACCATCTGTATACACATGGAAATATCTACACAGACATCTGTATAAATATGGAAATATCTACACCGCCAGCTGTATAAACATGGAAATATCTACACTGCCATCTGTAGAAAAATGGGAATATCTACACCGCTATCTCTATAAATATGGAAATAACTACACCGCCAACTCTATAAACATGAAAATATCTACACTGCCATCTCCATAAAGATGGAAGTATCTACTCCGCCATGTGTATAAACACGGAAATATCTACACCACCATCTGTGTAAACATGGAAACATCTACACCGCTATCTGTATAAACATGGAAATATCTACACCGCTATCTCTATAAACATGGAAATATCTACACCGCCATCTGCATGTCCATGGAAATATCTACGCCGCCATCTGTATAGACATGGAAATATCTACAAGGCCATCTGTGTATAGATGGAAATATCAACACCGCCATCTGTACACACATGGAAATATCTACACCGCTATCTCTGTAAACATGGAAATATCTGCACTGCAATCTGTAAAAACATGGAAATACCTATAGAGTCATCTGTATAAACATGGAAATATCTACAATGCCATCTGTATACACATGGAAATATGTACAATGCCATCTGTATACACATGGAAATATCTACACAGCCATCTGTATAAACATGTTAATATCTACACTGCTATCTCTATATACATGGAAATAACCACACCGCCATCTCTATAAACATGAAAATATCTACACTGCCATCTCCGTAAATATGGAACTAACTACTCCGCGATCTGTATAAACATGGAAACATCTACACCGCCATCTGTGTGAATAAGGAAATATCTACAATGCCATCTGTACAAAGATATAAATATCTGCACCGCGAGCTGTATAAACATGGAAATATTTTCATCGCTATCAGTATAAACGTGGAAATACCAACACCGCTATCGGTATAAACATGGAAATATCTACAACGCCATCTATATTAACATGGAAATATCTACACCGCTATGTCTATAAACATGGAAATACCTACACCGCTATCTCTATAAACATGGAAATATCTACACCGCTATCTGTATAAACATGGAAATATCTACACCGCTATCTGTATAAACATGGAAATATCTACACCGCGATCTGTATAAACATAGAAATATCTACACCGCGATCTGTATAAACATGGAATTATCTTCACCACGATCTGTATAAACATGGAAATATCTACACCGCTATCTGTATAAACATGGTAATATCTACACCACCATCTATATAAACAATGAAATATCTACACACCCATGTGTATAAACATGAAAATATCTACAATGCCATCTGTAGAAAGATGGAAATATCTACACCGCAATCTGTGTAAACATGGAAATATCTACACCGATATCTGTATAAACATGGAAATATCTACACCGCTATCTCTATAAACATGGAAATATCTACACCGCGATCTGTATAAACATGGAAATATCTACACCGCGATCTGTATAAACATGGAAATATCTACACCGCGATCTGTATAAACATGGAAATATCTACACAGCTGACTCTATAAACATGGAAATATCTACACTGCCATCTCCATAAAGATGCAAGTATCTACTCCGCCATGTGTATAAACACGGAAATATCTACACCATCATCTGTGTAAACATGGAAATATCTACACCGCTATCTGTATAAACATGGAAATATCTACACCGCTATCTGTATAAACATCGAACTATCTACACCGCCATCTGCATGTCCATGGAAATATCTATGCCGCCATCTGTATAAACATGGATATATCTACACGGCCATCTGTGTATAGATGGAAATATCAACACCGCCATCTGTACACGCATGGAAATATCTACACCGCTATCTCTATAAACATGGAAATATCTGCACTGCCATATGTAAAAACATGGAAATACCTATACAGTCATCTGTATAAACATGGAAATATCTACAATGCCATCTGTATACACATGGAAATATCTACACAGCCATCTATATAAACATGTAAATATCTACACTGCTATCTCTGTAGACATGGAAATAACTACACCGCCATCTCCATAAACATGAAAATAACTACTCTACCATGTCCATAAACATGGAACTAACTACACCGCCCTCTGTATAAACATGGAAACATCTACACCGCCATCTGTGTGAATAAGGAAATATCTACAATGCCATCTGTATAAAGATATAAATATCTGCACCGCGAGCTGTATAAACATGGAAATATTTACATCGCTATCTGTATAAATGTGGAAATACCAACACCACTATCGGTATAAACATGGAAATATCTACAACGCCATCTATATAAACATGGAAATATCTACACCGCTATGTCTATAAACATGGAAATACCTACACTGCTATCTGTATAAACATGGAAATATCTACACCGCTATCTGTATAAACATGGTAATATCTACACCACCATCTATATAAACATGGAAATATCTACACTGCCATCTGTATAAATGTGAATATATCTACAATGCCATCTGTAGAAAGATGGAAATATCTACACCGCAATCTGTGTAAACATGGAAATATCTACACCGTTATCTGTAAAAACATGGAAATAACTAAACCGCTATCTGTATAAACATGGAAATATCTACGCCGCGATCTGTATAAACATGGAAATATCTACACCGCGATCTGTATAAACATGGAAATACCTACACCGCTATCTGTATAAACATGGAAATATCTACACAGCTGTTTCTAAAAACATGGAAATATCTACACTGCCATCTCCATAAAGATGGAAGTATCTACTCCGCCATGTGTATAAACACGGAAATATCTACACCACCATCTGTGTAAACATGGAAATATCTACACCGCTATCTGAATAAACATGGAAATATCTACAAGGCCATCTGTGTATAGATGGAAATATCAACACCGCCTTCTGTACACACATGGAAATATCTACACCGCTATCTCTATAAACATGGAAATATCTGCACTGCCATCTGTAAAAACATGGAAATACCTATACAGTCATCTGTATAAACATGGAAATATCTACAATGCCATCTGTATACACATGGAAATATCTACACAACCATCTTTATAAACATGTTAATATCTACACTGCTATCTCTATATACATGGAAATATCTACACCGCGATCTCTACAAACATGAAAATATCTACACTGCCATCTCCATAAATATGGAACTAACTACTCTGCCATCTGTAGAAACATGGAAACATCTACACCGCCATCTGTGTGAATAAGGAAATATCTACAATGCCATCTGTATAAAGATATAAATATCTGCACCGCCAGCTGTATAAACATGGAAATATTTTCATCGCTATCAGTATAAACGTGGAAATACCAATACCGCTATCGGTATAAACATGGAAATATCTACAACGCCATCTATATAAACATAGAAATATCTACACCGCTATGTCTATAAACATGGAAATACCTACACCGCTATCTCTATAAACATGGAAATATCTACACCGCTATCTGTATAAACATGGAAATATCTACACCGCTATCTGTATAATCATGGAAATATCTACACCGCGATCTGTATAAACATGGAAATATCTACACCGCGATCTGTATAAACATGGAAATATCTTCACCACGATCTGTATAAACATGGGAATATCTACACCGCTATCTGTATAAACATGGTAATATCTACACCACCATCTATATAAACAATGAAATATCTACACACCCATCTGTATAAACATGAAAATATTTACAATGCCATCTGTAGAAAGATTGAAATATCTTCACACCCATCTGTATAAACATGAAAATATCTACAATGCCATCTGTAGAAAGATGGAAATATCTACACCGCAATCTGTGTAAACATGGAAATATCTACACCGATATCTGTATAAACATGGAAATATCTACACCGCTATCTGTATAAACATGGAAATATCTACACCGTGATCTGTATAAACATGGAAATATCTACACCGCGATCTGTATAAACATGGAAATATCTACACCGCTATCTGTATAAACATGGAAATATCTAAACAGCTGACTCTATAAACATGGAAATATCTACACTGCCATCTCCATAAAGATGGAAGTATCTACTCCGCCATGTGTATAAACACAGAAATATCTACACCATCATCTGTGTAAACATGGAAATATCTACACCGCTATCTGTATAAACATGGAAATATCTACACCGCTATCTGTATAAACATGGAAATATCTACACCGCCATCTGCATGTCCATGGAAATATCTATGCCGCCATCTGTATAAACATGGATATATATACACGGCCATCTGTGTATAGATGGAAATATCAACATCGCCATCTGTACACACATGGAAATTTCTACACCGCTATCTCTATAAACATGGAAATATCTGCACTGCCATGTGTAAAAACATGGAAATACCTACACAGTCATCTGTATAAACATGGAAATATATACAATGCCATCTGTATACACATGGAAATATCTACACAACCATCTTTATAAACATGTAAATATCTACACTGCTATCTCTGTAGACATGGAAATAACTACACCGCCATCTCCATAAACATGAAAATATCTACACTGCCATGTCCAAAAACATGGAACTAACTACACCGCCATCTGTATAAACATGGAAACATCTACACAGCCATCTGTGTGAATAAGGAAATATCTACAATGCCATCTGTACAAAGATATAAATATCTGCACCGCGAGCTGTATCAACATGGAAATATTTTCATCGCTATCAGTATAAACGTGGAAATACCAACACCGCTATCGGTATAAACATGGAAATATCTACAACGCCATCTATATAAACATGGAAATATCTACACCGCTATGTCTATAAACATGGAAATACCTACACCGCTATCTCTATAAACATGGAAATATCTTCACCGCTATCTGTATAAACATGGAAATATCTACACCGTTATCTGTATAAACATGGAAATATCTACACCGCGATCTGTATAAACATGGAAATATCTACACCGCGATCTGTATAAACATGGAAATATCTTCACCACGATCTGTATAAACATGGTAATAACTACACCGCTATCTGTATAAACATGGTAATATCTACACCACCATCTATATAAACAATGAAATGTCTACACCCCCATCTGTATAAACATGAAAATATCTACAATGCCATCTGTAGAAAGATGGAAATATCTACACCGCAATCTGTGTAAACATGGAAATATCTACACCGATATCTGTAAAAACATGGATATATCTACACCGCTATCTGTATAAACATGGAAATATCTGCACCGCGATCTGTATAAACATGGAAATATCTACACCGCGATCTGTATAAACATGGAAATACCTACACCGCTATCTGTATAAACATGGAAATATCTACACAGCTGTCTCTATAAACATGGAAATATCTACACTGCCATCACCATAAAGATGGAAGTATCTACTCCGCCATGTGTATAAACACGGAAATATCTACACCACCATCTGTGTAAACATGGAAATTTCTGCACCGCTATCTGTATAAACATGGAAATAACTACACCGCCATCTCTATAAACATGAAAATATCTACACTGCCATCTCCATAAACATGGAACTAACTACTCCGCCATATGTATAAACATGGAAACATCTACACCGCCATCTGTGTGAATAAGGAAATATCTACTATGCCATCTGTATAAAGATATAAATGTCTGCACCGCGAGCAGTATAAACATGGAAATATTTACATTGCTATCTGTATAAACGTGGAAATACCAACACCGCTATCGGTAGAAACTTGGAAATATCTACAACGCCATCTATATAAACATGGAAATATCTACACCGGTATGTCTATAAACATGGAAATACCTACACCGCTATCTCTATAAACATGGAAATAACTACACTGATATCTGTATAAACATGGAAATATCTACACCGCTATCTGTATAAACATGGAAATATCTACACCACTATCTGTATAAAGATGGAAATATCTACACCGCGATCTGTATAAACATGGAAATATCTACACCGCGATCTGTATAAACATGGAAATATCTTCACCACGATCTGTATAAACATGGAAATATCTACACTTCTATCTGTATAAACATGGTAATATCTACACCACCATCAATATAAAAATGGAAATATCTACACCGCCATCAGTATAAACATGAAAATATCTACAATGCCATCTATAGAAAGATGGAAATATCTACACCGCAATCTGTGTAAACATGGAAATATCTACACCGATATCTGTAAAAACATGGAAATATCTACACCGCGATCTGTATAAACATGGAAATATCTACACCGCTATCTGTATAAACATGGAAATATCTACACAGCTGTCTCTATAAACATGGAAATATCTACACCGCCATCTGTATAAACATGGAAATAACTACAAAGTCATCTGTATAAACGTGGAAATATCTACACAGCCATCTGTATAAACATGGCAATATCTACACAGCCATCTGTATATACATGGAAATATCTATACCGCTGTCTTTATAAACATGGAAATATCTACAACTCTATTTGCATAAACAAGGAAATATCTACACCGTGATCTGTGTAAACATGGAAATATCTACACTGCCATCTCTATAAACACGGAAATATCTACACCCCTATTTGAATAAACATGGAAATATCCACACCGCTATCTCAATAAACATGGAAAAATCAACACCGCTATCTCTATAAACATGGAAATATCTACACCGCTATCTGTATAAACATGGAAATATCTACACCGCCATCTGCATGTCCATGGAAATATCTATGCCGCCATCTGTATAAACATGGATATATCTACACGGCCATCTGTGTATAGATGGAAATATCAACACCGCCATCTGTACACGCATGGAAATATCTACACCGCTATTTCGATAAACATGGAAATATCTGCACTGACATATGTAAAAACATGGAAATACCTATACAGTCATCTGTATAAACATGGAAATATCTACAATGCCATCTGTATACACATGGAAATATCTACACAGCCATCTATATAAACATGTAAATATCTACACTGCTATCTCTGTAGACATGGAAATAACTACACCGCCATCTCCATAAACATGAAAATATCTACACTGCCATGTCCATAAACATGGAACTAACTACACCGCCCTCTGTATAAACATGGAAACATCTACACCGCCATCTGTGTGAATAAGGAAATATCTACAATGCCATCTGTATAAAGATATAAATATCTGCACCGCGAGCTGTATAAACATGGAAATATTTACATCGCTATCTGTATAAATGTGGAAATACCAACACCACTATCGGTATAAACATGGAAATATCTACAACGCCATCTATATAAACATGGAAATATCTACACCGTTATGTCTATAAACATGGAAATACCTACACCGCTATCTGTATAAACATGGAAATATCTACACCGCTATCTGTATAAACATGGTAATATCTACACCACCATCTATATAAACATGGAAATATCTACACTGCCATCTGTATAAATATGAATATATCTACAATGCCATCTGTAGAAAGATGGAAATATCTACACCGCAATCTGTGTATACATGGAAATATCTACACCGATATCTGTAAAAACATGGAAATGACTACACCGCTATCTGTATAAACATGGAAATAACTATGCCGCGATCTGTATAAACATGGAAATATCTACACCGCTATCTGTATAAACATGGAAATATCTACACCGCTATCTGTATAAACATGGAAATATCTACACAGCTGACTCTATAAACATGGAAATATCTACACTGCCATCTCCATAAAAATGGAAGTATCAACTCCGCCATGTGTATAAACACGGAAATATCTACACCATCATCTGTGTAAACATGGAAATATCTACACCGCGATCTGTATAAACATGGAAATATCTACACCGCGATCTGTATAAACATGGAAATATCTACACCGCTATCTGTATAAACATGGAAATATCTACACAGCTGACTCTATAAACATGGAAATATCTACACTGCCATCTCCATAAAGATGGAAGTATCTTCTCCGCAATGTGTATAAACACGGAAAGATCTACACCATCATCTGTGTAAACTTGGAAATATCTACACCACGATCTGTATAAACATGGAAATATCTACACCGCTATCTGTATAAACGTGGAAATATCTGCACTGCTATCTCTATAAACATGTAAATATCCACAAAGCCATCAGTATAAACATGGAAATACCTACACAGTCATGTGTAGGAACATGGAAATATCTACACTACCATCTGTATAAAGTTAGAAATATCTACACAGCCCTCTGTATAAATATGGAAATATCTGCGTAGGCATCTGTATAAACATGGAAATATCTGCACCGCTATCTGTATAAACATGGAAATACCTACACCGCTGTCTCTGTAAACATGGAAATATGTACACCGCTATGTGTATAAACAGGAAATATCTCCACTGCTGTCTGTATAAACATGGAAAAATCTCCACCGTTATCTGTATAAACATGGAAATATCTACAGCGCCATCTCTATAAACATTGAAATATCTACACTGCCATCTGTAAAAACATAGAAATATCTACACAGTCATCTGAATAAACATGGAAATATCTACACCACCATCTGTATAAACTTGGAAATAGCTACAATACCATCTGTATACACATGGAAATATCTACACAGACATCTGTATAAATATGGAAATATCTACACCGCCAGCTGTATAAACATGGAAATATCTACACTGCCATCTGTAGAAAAATGGGAATATCTACACCGCTATCTCTATAAATATGGAAATAACTACACCGCCAACTCTATAAACATGAAAATATCTACACTGCCATCTCCATAAAGATGGAAGTATCTACTCCGCCATGTGTATAAACACGGAAATATCTACACCACCATCTGTGTAAACATGGAAACATCTACACCGCTATCTGTATAAACATGGAAATATCTACACCGCTATCTCTATAAACATGGAAATATCTACACCGCCATCTGCATGTCCATGGAAATATCTACGCCGCCATCTGTATAGACATGGAAATATCTACAAGGCCATCTGTGTATAGATGGAAATATCAACACCGCCATCTGTACACACATGGAAATATCTACACCGCTATCTCTGTAAACATGGAAATATCTGCACTGCAATCTGTAAAAACATGGAAATACCTATAGAGTCATCTGTATAAACATGGAAATATCTACAATGCCATCTGTATACACATGGAAATATGTACAATGCCATCTGTATACACATGGAAATATCTACACAGCCATCTGTATAAACATGTTAATATCTGCACTGCTATCTCTATATACATGGAAATAACCACACCGCCATCTCTATAAACATGAAAATATCTACACTGCCATCTCCGTAAATATGGAACTAACTACTCCGCGATCTGTATAAACATGGAAACATCTACACCGCCATCTGTGTGAATAAGGAAATATCTACAATGCCATCTGTACAAAGATATAAATATCTGCACCGCGAGCTGTATAAACATGGAAATATTTTCATCGCTATCAGTATAAACGTGGAAATACCAACACCGCTATCGGTATAAACATGGAAATATCTACAACGCCATCTATATAAACATGGAAACATCTACACCGCTATGTCTATAAACATGGAAATACCTACACCGCTATCTCTATAAACATGGAAATATCTACACCGCTATCTGTATAAACATGGAAATATCTACACCGCTATCTGTATAAACATGGAAATATCTACACCGCGATCTGTATAAACATAGAAATCTCTACACCGCGATCTGTATAAACATGGAATTACCTTCACCACGATCTGTATAAACATGGAAATATCTACACCGCTATCTGTATAAACATGGTAATATCTACACCACCATCTATATAAACAATGAAATATCTACACACCCATGTGTATAAACATGAAAATATCTACAATGCCATCTGTAGAAAGATGGAAATATCTACACCGCAATCTGTGTAAACATGGAAATATCTACACCGATATCTGTATAAACATGGAAATATCTACACCGCTATCTCTATAAACATGGAAATATCTACACCGTGATCTGTATAAACATGGAAATATCTACACCGCGATCTGTATAAACATGGAAATATCTACACCGCGATCTGTATAAACATGGAAATATCTACACAGCTGACTCTATAAACATGGAAATATCTACACTGCCATCTCCATAAAGATGGAAGTATCTACTCCGCCATGTGTATAAACACGGAAATATCTACACCATCATCTGTGTAAACATGGAAATATCTACACCGCTATCTGTATAAACATGGAAATATCTACACCGCTATCTGTATAAACATCGAACTATCTACACCGCCATCTGCATGTCCATGGAAATATCTATGCCGCCATCTGTATAAACATGGATATATCTACACGGCCATCTGTGTATAGATGGAAATATCAACACCGCCATCTGTACACGCATGGAAATATCTACACCGCTATCTCTATAAACATGGAAATATCTGCACTGCCATATGTAAAAACATGGAAATACCTATACAGTCATCTGTATAAACATGGAAATATCTACAATGCCATCTGTATACACATGGAAATATCTACACAGCCATCTATATAAACATGTAAATATCTACACTGCTATCTCTGTAGACATGGAAATAACTACACCGCCATCTCCATAAACATGAAAATAACTACTCTACCATGTCCATAAACATGGAACTAACTACACCGCCCTCTGTATAAACATGGAAACATCTACACCGCCATCTGTGTGAATAAGGAAATATCTACAATGCCATCTGTATAAAGATATAAATATCTGCACCGCGAGCTGTATAAACATGGAAATATTTACATCGCTATCTGTATAAATGTGGAAATACCAACACCACTATCGGTATAAACATGGAAATATCTACAACGCCATCTATATAAACATGGAAATATCTACACCGCTATGTCTATAAACATGGAAATACCTACACTGCTATCTGTATAAACATGGAAATATCTACACCGCTATCTGTATAAACATGGTAATATCTACACCACCATCTATATAAACATGGAAATATCTACACTGCCATCTGTATAAATATGAATATATCTACAATGCCATCTGTAGAAAGATGGAAATATCTACACCGCAAACTGTGTAAACATGGAAATATCTACACCGTTATCTGTAAAAACATGGAAATAACTAAACCGCTATCTGTATAAACATGGAAATATCTACGCCGCGATCTGTATAAACATGGAAATATCTACACCGCGATCTGTATAAACATGGAAATACCTACACCGCTATCTGTATAAACATGGAAATATCTACACAGCTGTTTCTATAAACATGGAAATATCTACACTGCCATCTCCATAAAGATGGAAGTATCTACTCCGCCATGTGTATAAACACGGAAATATCTACACCACCATCTGTGTAAACATGGAAATATCTACACCGCTATCTGAATAAACATGGAAATATCTACAAGGCCATCTGTGTATAGATGGAAATATCAACACCGCCTTCTGTACACACATGGAAATATCTACACCGCTATCTCTATAAACATGGAAATATCTGCACTGCCATCTGTAAAAACATGGAAATACCTATACAGTCATCTGTATAAACATGGAAATATCTAGAATGCCATCTGTATACACATGGAAATATCTACACAACCATCTTTATAAACATGTTAATATCTACACTGCTATCTCTATATACATGGAAATATCTACACCGCCATCTCTACAAACATGAAAATATCTACACTGCCATCTCCATAAATATGGAACTAACTACTCTGCCATCTGTATAAACATGGAAACATCTACACCGCCATCTGTGTGAATAAGGAAATATCTACAATGCCATCTATATAAAGATATAAATATCTGCACCGCCAGCTGTATAAACATGGAAATATTTTCATCGCTATCAGTATAAACGTGGAAATACCAATACCGCTATCGGTATAAACATGGAAATATCTACAACGCCATCTACATAAACATAGAAATATCTACACCGCTATGTCTATAAACATGGAAATACCTACACCGCTATCTCTATAAACATGGAAATATCTACACCGCTATCTGTATAAACATGGAAATATCTACACCGCTATCTGTATAATCATGGAAATATCTACACCGCGATCTGTATAAACATGGAAATATCTACACCGCGATCTGTATAAACATGGAAATATCTTCACCACGATCTGTATAAACATGGAAATATCTACACCGCTATCTGTATAAACATGGTAATATCTACACCACCATCTATATAAACAAGGAAATATCTACACACCCATCTGTATAAACATGAAAATATCTACAATGCCATCTGTAGAAAGATTGAAATATCTTCACACCCATCTGTATAAACATGAAAATATCTACAATGCCATCTGTAGAAAGATGGAAATATCTACACCGCAATCTGTGTAAACATGGAAATATCTACACCGATATCTGTATAAACATGGAAATATCTACACCGCTATCTGTATAAACATGGAAATATCTACACCGTGATCTGTATAAACATGGAAATATCTACACCGCGATCTGTATAAACATGGAAATATCTACACCGCTATCTGTATAAACATGGAAATATCTACACAGCTGACTCTATAAACATGGAAATATCTACACTGCCATCTCCATAAAGATGGAAGTATCTACTCCGCCATGTGTATAAACACAGAAATATCTACACCATCATCTGTGTAAACATGGAAATATCTACACCGCTATCTGTATAAACATGGAAATATCTACACCGCTATCTGTATAAACATGGAAATATCTACACCGCCATCTGCATGTCCATGGAAATATCTATGCCGCCATCTGTATAAACATGGATATATCTACACGGCCATCTGTGTATAGATGGAAATATCAACACCGCCATCTGTACACGCATGGAAATATCTACACCGCTATTTCTATAAACATGGAAATATCTGCACTGCCATATGTAAAAACATGGAAATACCTATACAGTCATCTGTATAAACATGGAAATATCTACAATGCCATCTGTATACACATGGAAGTATCTACACAGCCATCTATATAAACATGTAAATATCTACACTGCTATCTCTGTAGACATGGAAATAACTACACCGCCATCTCCATAAACATGAAAATATCTACACTGCCATGTCCATAAACATGGAACTAACTACACCGCCCTCTGTATAAACATGGAAACATCTACACTGCCATCTGTGTGAATAAGGAAATATCTACAATGCCATCTGTATAAAGATATAAATATCTGCACCGCGAGCTGTATAAACATGGAAATATTTACATCGCTATCTGTATAAATGTGGAAATACCAACACCACTATCGGTATAAACATAGAAATATCTACAACGCCATCTATATAAACATGGAAATATCTACACCGCTATGTCTATAAACATGGAAATACCTACACCGCTATCTGTATAAACATGGAAATATCTACACCGCTATCTGTATAAACATGGTAATATCTACACCACCATCTATATAAACATGGAAATATCTACACTGCCATCTGTATAAATATGAATATATCTACAATGCCATCTGTAGAAAGATGGAAATATCTACACCGCAATCTGTGTAAACATGGAAATATCTACACCGATATCTGTAAAAACATGGAAATGACTACACCGCTATCTGTATAAACATGGAAATATCTATGCCGCGATCTGTATAAACATGGAAATATCTACACCGCTATCTGTATAAACATGGAAATATCTACACCGCTATCTGTATAAACATGGAAATATCTACACAGCTGACTCTATAAACATGGAAATATCTACACTGCCATCTCCATAAAAATGGAAGTATCAACTCCGCCATGTGTATAAACACGGAAATATCTACACCATCATCTGTGTAAACATGGAAATATCTACACCGCGATCTGTATAAACATGGAAATATCTACACCGCGATCTGTATAAACATGGAAATATCTACACCGCTATCTGTATAAACATGGAAATATCTACACAGCTGACTCTATAAACATGGAAATATCTACACTGCCATCTCCATAAAGATGGAAGTATCTTCTCCGCAATGTGTATAAACACGGAAAGATCTACACCATCATCTGTGTAAACTTGGAAATATCTACACCACGATCTGTATAAACATGGAAATATCTACACCGCTATCTGTATAAACATGGAAATATCTGCACTGCTATCTCTATAAACATGTAAATATCCACAAAGCCATCAGTATAAACATGGAAATACCTACACAGTCATGTGTAGGAACATGGAAATATCTACACTACCATCTGTATAAAGTTAGAAATATCTACACAGCCCTCTGTATAAATATGGAAATATCTGCGTAGGCATCTGTATAAACATGGAAATATCTGCACCGCTATCTGTATAAACATGGAAATACCTACACCGCTGTCTCTGTAAACATGGAAATATGTACACCGCTATGTGTATAAACAGGAAATATCTCCACTGCTGTCTGTATAAACATGGAAAAATCTCCACCGTTATCTGTATAAACATGGAAATATCTACAGCGCCATCTCTATAAACATTGAAATATCTACACTGCCATCTGTAAAAACATAGAAATATCTACACAGTCATCTGAATAAACATGGAAATATCTACACCACCATCTGTATAAACTTGGAAATAGCTACAATACCATCTGTATACACATGGAAATATCTACACAGACATCTGTATAAATATGGAAATATCTACACCGCCAGCTGTATAAACATGGAAATATCTACACTGCCATCTGTAGAAAAATGGGAATATCTACACCGCTATCTCTATAAATATGGAAATAACTACACCGCCAACTCTCTAAACATGAAAATATCTACACTGCCATCTCCATAAAGATGGAAGTATCTACTCCGCCATGTGTATAAACACGGAAATATCTCCACCACCATCTGTGTAAACATGGAAACATCTACACCGCTATCTGTATAAACATGGAAATATCTACACCGCTATCTCTATAAACATGGAAATATCTACACCGCCATCTGCATGTCCATGGAAATATCTACGCCGCCATCTGTATAGACATGGAAATATCTACAAGGCCATCTGTGTATAGATGGAAATATCAACACCGCCATCTGTACACACATGGAAATATCTACACCGCTATCTCTGTAAACATGGAAATATCTGCACTGCAATCTGTAAAAACATGGAAATACCTATAGAGTCATCTGTATAAACATGGAAATATCTACAATGCCATCTGTATACACATGGAAATATGTACAATGCCATCTGTATACACATGGAAATATCTACACAGCCATCTGTATAAACATGTTAATATCTGCACTGCTATCTCTATATACATGGAAATAACCACACCGCCATCTCTATAAACATGAAAATATCTACACTGCCATCTCCGTAAATATGGAACTAACTACTCCGCGATCTGTATAAACATGGAAACATCTACACCGCCATCTGTGTGAATAAGGAAATATCTACAATGCCATCTGTACAAAGATATAAATATCTGCACCGCGAGCTGTATAAACATGGAAATATTTTCATCGCTATCAGTATAAACGTGGAAATACCAACACCGCTATCGGTATAAACATGGAAATATCTACAACGCCATCTATATAAACATGGAAACATCTACACCGCTATGTCTATAAACATGGAAATACCTACACCGCTATCTCTATAAACATGGAAATATCTACACCGCTATCTGTATAAACATGGAAATATCTACACCGCTATCTGTATAAACATGGAAATATCTACACCGCGATCTGTATAAACATAGAAATATCTACACCGCGATCTGTATAAACATGGAATTACCTTCACCACGATCTGTATAAACATGGAAATATCTACACCGCTATCTGTATAAACATGGTAATATCTACACCACCATCTATATAAACAATGAAATATCTACACACCCATGTGTATAAACATGAAAATATCTACAATGCCATCTGTAGAAAGATGGAAATATCTACACCGCAATCTGTGTAAACATGGAAATATCTACACCGATATCTGTATAAACATGGAAATATCTACACCGCTATCTCTATAAACATGGAAATATCTACACCGCGATCTGTATAAACATGGAAATATCTACACCGCGATCTGTATAAACATGGAAATATCTACACCGCGATCTGTATAAACATGGAAATATCTACACAGCTGACTCTATAAACATGGAAATATCTACACTGCCATCTCCATAAAGATGGAAGTATCTACTCCGCCATGTGTATAAACACGGAAATATCTACACCATCATCTGTGTAAACATGGAAATATCTACACCGCTATCTGTATAAACATGGAAATATCTACACCGCTATCTGTATAAACATCGAACTATCTACACCGCCATCTGCATGTCCATGGAAATATCTATGCCGCCATCTGTATAAACATGGATATATCTACACGGCCATCTGTGTATAGATGGAAATATCAACACCGCCATCTGTACACGCATGGAAATATCTACACCGCTATCTCTATAAACATGGAAATATCTGCACTGCCATATGTAAAAACATGGAAATACCTATACAGTCATCTGTATAAACATGGAAATATCTACAATGCCATCTGTATACACATTGAAATATCTACACAGCCATCTATATAAACATGTAAATATCTACACTGCTATCTCTGTAGACATGGAAATAACTACACCGCCATCTCCATAAACATGAAAATAACTACTCTACCATGTCCATAAACATGGAACTAACTACACCGCCCTCTGTATAAACATGGAAACATCTACACCGCCATCTGTGTGAATAAGGAAATATCTACAATGCCATCTGTATAAAGATATAAATATCTGCACCGCGAGCTGTATAAACATGGAAATATTTACATCGCTATCTGTATAAATGTGGAAATACCAACACCACTATCGGTATAAACATGGAAATATCTACAACGCCATCTATATAAACATGGAAATATCTACACCGCTATGTCTATAAACATGGAAATACCTACACTGCTATCTGTATAAACATGGAAATATCTACACCGCTATCTGTATAAACATGGTAATATCTACACCACCATCTATATAAACATGGAAATATCTACACTGCCATCTGTATAAATATGAATATATCTACAATGCCATCTGTAGAAAGATGGAAATATCTACACCGCAATCTGTGTAAACATGGAAATATCTACACCGTTATCTGTAAAAACATGGAAATAACTAAACCGCTATCTGTATAAACATGGAAATATCTACGCCGCGATCTGTATAAACATGGAAATATCTACACCGCGATCTGTATAAACATGGAAATACCTACACCGCTATCTGTATAAACATGGAAATATCTACACAGCTGTTTCTATAAACATGGAAATATCTACACTGCCATCTCCATAAAGATGGAAGTATCTACTCCGCCATGTGTATAAACACGGAAATATCTACACCACCATCTGTGTAAACATGGAAATATCTACACCGCTATCTGAATAAACATAGAAATATCTACAAGGCCATCTGTGTATAGATGGAAATATCAACACCGCCTTCTGTACACACATGGAAATATCTACACCGCTATCTCTATAAACATGGAAATATCTGCACTGCCATCTGTAAAAACATGGAAATACCTATACAGTCATCTGTATAAACATGGAAATATCTAGAATGCCATCTGTATACACATGGAAATATCTACACAACCATCTTTATAAACATGTTAATATCTACACTACTATCTCTATATACATGGAAAGATCTACACCGCCATCTCTACAAACATGAAAATATCTACACTGCCATCTCCATAAATATGGAACTAACTACTCTGCCATCTGTATAAACATGGAAACATCTACACCGCCATCTGTGTGAATAAGGAAATATCTACAATGCCATCTGTATAAAGATATAAATATCTGCACCGTCAGCTGTATAAACATGGAAATATTTTCATCGCTATCAGTATAAACGTGGAAATACCAATACCGCTATCGGTATAAACATGGAAATATCTACAACGCCATCTATATAAACATAGAAATATCTACACCGCTATGTCTATAAACATGGAAATACCTACACCGCTATCTCTATAAACATGGAAATATCTACACCGCTATCTGTATAAACATGGAAATATCTACACCGCTATCTGTATAAACATGGAAATATCTACACCGCGATCTGTATAAACATGGAAATATCTACACCGCTATCTGTATAAACATGGTAATATCTACACCACCATCTATATAAACAATGAAATATCTACACACCCATCTGTATAAACATGAAAATATCTACAATGCCATCTGTAGAAAGATTGAAATATCTTCACACCCATCTGTATAAACATGAAAATATCTACAATGCCATCTGTAGAAACATGGAAATATCTACACCGCAATCTGTGTAAACATGGAAATATCTACACCGATATCTGTATAAACATGGAAATATCTACACCGCTATCTGTATAAACATGGAAATATCTACACTGTGATCTGTATAAACATGGAAATATCTACACCGCGATCTGTATAAACATGGAAATATCTACACCGCTATCTGTATAAACATGGAAATATCTACACAGCTGACTCTATAAACATGGAAATATCTACACTGCCATCTCCATAAAGATGGAAGTATCTACTCCGCCATGTGTATAAACACAGAAATATCTACACCATCATCTGTGTAAACATGGAAATATCTACACCGCTATCTGTATAAACATGGAAATATCTACACCGCTATCTGTATAAACATGGAAATATCTACACCGCCATCTGCATGTCCATGGAAATATCTATGCCGCCATCTGTATAAACATGGATATATATACACGGCCATCTGTGTATAGATGGAAATATCAACATCGCCATCTGTACACACATGGAAATTTCTACACCGCTATCTCTATAAACATGGAAATATCTGCACTGCCATGTGTAAAAACATGGAAATACCTACACAGTCATCTGTATAAACATGGAAATATCTACAATGCCATCTGTATACACATGGAAATATCTACACAGCCATCTATATAAACATGTAAATATCTACACTGCTATCTCTGTAGACATGGAAATAACTACACCGCCATCTCCATAAACATGAAAATATCTACACTGCCATGTCCAAAAACATGGAACTAACTACACCGACATCTGTATAAACATGGAAACATCTACACCGCCATCTGTGTGAATTAGGAAATATCTACAATGCCATCTGTATAAAGATATAAATATCTGCACCGCGAGCTGTATAAACATGGAAATATTTACATCGCTATCTGTATAAATGTGGAAATACCAACACCACTATCGGTATAAACATGGAAATATCTACAACGCCATCTATATAAACATGGAAATATCTACACCGCTATGTCTATAAACATGGAAATACCTACACCGCTATCTGTATAAACATGGAAATGTCTACACCGCTATCTGTATAAACATGGTAATATCTACACCACCATCTATATAAACATGGAAATATCTACACCGCCATCTGTATAAATATGAATATATCTACAATGCCATCTGTAGAAAGATGGAAATATCTACACAGCAATCTGTGTAAACATGGAAATATCTACACCGATATCTGTAAAAACATGGAAATAACTACACCGCTATCTGTATAAACATGGAAATATCTACGCCGCGATCTGTATAAACATGGAAATATCTACACCGTGATCTGTATAAACATGGAAATACCTACACCGCTATCTGTATAAACATGGAAATATCTACACAGCTGTTTCTATAAACATGGAAATGTCTACACTGCCATCTCCATAAAGATGGAAGTATCTACTCCGCCATGTGTATAAACACGGAAATATCTACACCACCATCTGTGTAAACATGGAAATATCTACACCGCTATCTGAATAAACATGGAAATATCTACAAGGCCATCTGTGTATAGATGGAAATATCAACACCGCCATCTATACACACATGGAAATATCTACACCGCTATCTCTATAAACATGGAAATATCTGCACTGCCATCTGTAAAAACATGGAAATACCTATACAGTCATCTGTATAAACATGGAAATATATACAATGCCATCTGTATACACATGGAAATATCTACACAACCATCTTTATAAACATGTAAATATCTACACTGCTATCTCTATATACATGGAAATAACTACACCGCCATCTCTACAAACATGAAAATATCTACACTGCCATCTCCATAAATATGGAACTAACTACTCCGCCATCTGTATAAACATGGAAACATCTACACAGCCATCTGTGTGAATAAGGAAATATCTACAATGCCATCTGTACAAAGATATAAATATCTGCACCGCGAGCTGTATAAACATGGAAATATTTTCATCGCTATCAGTATAAACGTGGAAATACCAACACCGCTATCGGTATAAACATGGAAATATTTACAACGCCATCTATATAAACATGGAAATATCTACACCGCTATGTCTATAAACATGGAAATACCTACACCGCTATCTCTATAAACATGGAAATATCTACACCGCTATCTGTATAAACATGGAAATATCTACACCGTTATCTGTATAAACATGGAAATATCTACACCGCGATCTGTATAAACATGGAAATATCTACACCGCGATCTGTATAAACATGGAAATATCTTCACCACGATCTGTATAAACATGGTAATAACTACACCGCTATCTGTATAAACATGGTAATATCTACACCACCATCTATATAAACAATGAAATGTCTACACCCCCATCTGTATAAACATGAAAATATCTACAATGCCATCTGTAGAAAGATGGAAATATCTACACCGCAATCTGTGTAAACATGGAAATATCTACACCGATATCTGTAAAAACATGGATATATCTACACCGCTATCTGTATAAACATGGAAATATCTGCACCGCGATCTGTATAAACATGGAAATATCTACACCGCGATCTGTATAAACATGGAAATATCTACACCGCTATCTGTATAAACATGGAAATATCTACACAGCTGTCTCTATAAACATGGAAATATCTACACTGCCATCTCCATAAAGATGGAAGTATCTACTCCGCCATGTGTATAAACACGGAAATATCTACACCACCATCTGTGTAAACATGGAAATTTCTGCACCGCTATCTGTATAAACATGGAAATAACTACACCGCCATCTCTATAAACATGAAAATATCTACACTGCCATCTCCATAAACATGGAACTAACTACTTCTCCATATGTATAAATATGGAAACATCTACACCGCCATCTGTGTGAATAAGGAAATATCTACTATGCCATCTGTAGAAAGATATAAATGTCTGCACCGCGAGCAGTATAAACATGGAAATATTTACATTGCTATCTGTATAAACGTGGAAATACCAACACCGCTATCGGTACAAACTTGGAAATATCTACAACGCCATCTATATAAACATGGAAATATCTACACCGGTATGTCTATAAACATGGAAATACCTACACCGCTATCTCTATAAACATGGAAATAACTACACCGATATCTGTATAAACATGGAAATATCTACAACGCTATCTGTATAAACATGGAAATACCTACACCGCTATCTGTATAAAGATGGAAATATCTACACCGCGATCTGTATAAACATGGAAATATCTACACCGCGATCTGTATAAACATGGAAATATCTTCACCACGATCTGTATAAACATGGAAATATCTACACTTCTATCTGTATAAACATGGTAAAATCTACACCACCATCAATATAAAAATGGAAATATCTACACCGCCATCAGTATAAACATGAAAATATCTACAATGCCATCTATAGAAAGATGGAAATATCTACACTGCAATCTGTGTAAACATGGAAATATCTACACCGATATCTGTAAAAACATGGAAATATCTACACCGCGATCTGTATAAACATGGAAATATCTACACCGCTATCTGTATAAACATGGAAATATCTACACAGCTGTCTCTATAAACATGGAAATATCTACACCGCCATCTGTATAAACATGGAAATAACTACAAAGTCATCTGTATAAACGTGGAAATATCTACACAGCCATCTGTATAAACATGGCAATATCTACACAGCCATCTGTATATACATGGAAATATCTATACCGCTGTCTTTATAAACATGGAAATATCTACAACTCTATTTGCATAAACAAGGAAATATCTACACCGTGATCTGTGTAAACATGGAAATATCTACACTGCCATCTCTATAAACACGGAAATATCTACACCCCTATTTGAATAAACATGGAAATATCCACACCGCTATCTCAATAAACATGGAAAAATCAACACCGCTATCTCTATAAACATGGAAATATCTACACCACCATCTCCATAAACATGGAAATATCTACACCACGATCACTATAAAGATGGAAATATCTACACCGCTATCTGTATAAACATGGAAATATCTCCACTGCTATCTCTATAAACATAGAAATATCTACACCGCCATGTGTATAAACATGGAAATACTTACAAAGTTATCTGTATAAACTTGGAAATCTCTACACGGCCATCTGTATAAACATGGAAATATCTACACAGCCATGTGTATATACATGGAAATATCTACACCGCTATCTATATAAACATGGAAATAACTACACCGCTATCTGTATAAATATGGAAATATCTACACCGCCATCTACATATCCATGGAAATATCTGCGCCGCCATCTGTATAAACATGGAAATATCTACACGGTCATCTGTGTATAGATGGAAATATCAACACCGCCATCTGTACAAACATGGAAATATCTGCACCGCTATCTGTATAAGGATGGAAATACCTACACCGCGGTCTGTATGAACATGGAAATATCTACACCGCTATCTGTATAAACATGGAAATATCTACACCGCTATATCTATAAACATGGAAATATCTACACCCTGATCTGTATAAACATGGAAATATTTACACCGATATCTGTATAAACATGGAAATTTCTACACCGTTATCTGTATAAATATGGAAATATCTACACCACTAACTATATAAACATGGAAATATCTACACCACCATCTGTAAAAACATGGAAAAACCTATACAGTCATCTGTGTAAACATGGAAATATCTACACCACCATCTGTATAAACATGGAAATATCTACAATGCCATCTGTATAAACATGGAAATACCTACACGGCAATCTGTGTAGATGGAAACATCAACACCGCCATCTGTACAAACATGGAAATATCTACACTGCTATCTCTATAAACATGGAAATATCTACACTGCGGTTTGTATAAAAATGGAAATATCTACACCGGTATCTGTATAAACATGGAAATATTTACACCACGATCTGTATAAACATGCAAATATCTACACCGCTATCTGTATAAACATGGAAATATCTGCACTGCTATCTCTATAAACATGTAAATATCTACAAAGCCATCAGTATAAACATGGAAATACATACACAGTCATGTGTAGGAATATGGAAATATCTACACTACCATCTGTATAAAGTTAGAAATATCTACACAGCCCTCTTTATAAATATGGAAATATCTGTGTAGGCATCTGTATAAACATGGAAATATCTGCACCGCTATCTGTATAAACATAGAAATACCTACACCGCTGTCTCTGTAAACATGGAAATATGTACACCGCTATGTGTATAAACAGGAAATATCTCCACTGCTGTCTGTATAAACATAGAAAAATCTCCACGGTTATCTGTATAAACATGGAAATATCTACAGCGCCATCTCTATAAACATGGAAATATCTACACTGCCATCTGTAAAAACATGGAAATATCTACACACTGATCTGAATAAACATGGAAATATCTACACCACCATCTGTATAAACTTGGAAATAGCTACAATACCATCTGTATACACATGGAAATATCTACACAGACATCTGTATAAATATGGAAATATCTACACAGCCAGCTGTATAAACATGGAAATATCTACACTGCCATCTGTCGAAAAATGGAAATATCTACACCGCTATCTCTATAAATATGGAAATAACTACACCGCCAAGTCTATAAACAAGAAAATATCTACACTGCCATCTCCATAAAGATGGAAGTATCTACTCCGCCATGTGTATAAACACGGAAATATCTACACCACCATCTGTGTAAACATGGAAATATCTACACCGCTATCTGTATAAACATGGAAATATCTACACCGCTAACTCTATAAACATGGAAATATCTAAAAAGACATCTGTATAAACATGGAAATATCTACGCCGCCATCTGTATAAACATGGATATATCTACACGGCCATCTGTGTATAGATGGAAATATCAACACCGCCATCTGTACACACATGGAAATATCTACACCGCTATCTCTATAAACATGGAAATGTCTGCACTGCCATCTGTAAAAACATGGAAATACCTATACAGTCATCTGTATAAACATGGAAATATCTACAATGCCATCTGTATACACATGGAAATATCTACACAGCCATCTGTTTAAACATGTAAATATCTACACTGCTATCTCTATAAACATGGAAATAACTACACCGCCATCTCTATAAACATGAAAATATCTACATTGCCATCTCCATAAACATGGAACTAACTACTCCGCCATATGTATAAACATGGAAACATCTACACCGCCATCTGTGTGAATAAGGAAATATCTACTATGCCATCTGTAGAAAGATATAAATGTCTGCACCGCGAGCAGTATAAACATGGAAATATTTACATTGCTATCTGTATAAACGTGGAAATACCAACACCGCTATCGGTATAAACTTGGAAATATCTACAACGCCATCTATATAAACATGGAAATATCTACACCGGTATGTCTATAAACATGGAAATACCTACACCGCTGTCTCTATAAACATGGAAATAACTACACCGATATCTGTATAAACATGGAAATATCTACACCGCTATCTGTATAAACATGGAAATATCTACACCGCTATCTGTATAAACATGGAAATATCTTCACCACGATCTGTATAAACATGGAAATATCTACACTTCTATCTGTATAAACATGGTAATATCTACACCACCATCAATATAAAAATGGAAATATCTACACTGCCATCAGTATAAACATGAAAATATCTACAATGCCATCTATAGAAAGATGGAAATATCTACACTGCAATCTGTGTAAACATGGAAATATCTACACCGATATCTGTAAAAACATGGAAATATCTACACAGCTGTCTCTATAAACATGGAAATATCTACACCGCCATCTGTATAAACATGGAAATAACTACAAAGTCATCTGTATAAACGTGGAAATATCTACACAGCCATCTGTATAAACATGGCAATATCTACACAGCCATCTGTATATACATGGAAATATCTATACCGCCGTCTTTATAAACATGGAAATATCTACAACTCTATTTGCATAAACAAGGAAATATCTACACCGTGATCTGTGTAAACATGGAAATATCTACACTGCCATCTCTATAAACACGGAAATATCTACACCCCTATTTGAATAAACATGGAAATATCCACACCGCTATCTCAATAAACATGGAAAAATCAACACCGCTATCTCTATAAACATGGAAATATCTACACCACCATCTCCATAAACATGGAAATATCTACACCATGATCACTATAAAGATGGAAATATCTACACCGCTATCTGTATAAACATGGAAATATCTCCACTGCTATCTCTATAAACATCGAAATATCTACACCGCCATGTGTATAAACATGGAAATATTTACAAAGTTATCTGTATAAACTTCGAAATATCTACACGGCCATCTGTATAAACATTGAAATATCTACACCGCAGTCTGTATAAACATGGAAATATCTAAACCGCTATCTGTATAAACATGCAAATATCTACAGCGCTATCTCTATAAACATGGAAATATCTACACCACAATCTGTATAAACATGGATATATCCACACCGCTATCTGTATAAACATGTTAATATCTACACTGCTATCTGTATAAACATGGAAATACCTACTCCGCTATCTGTATAAATATGGAAATATCTACACCTCTATCTCTATAAACATGGAAATGTTAACACCGCTATCTGTATAAACATGGAAATATCTACATGGCTATCCCTAAAAACATGGAAATATCTTCACCGCCTTCTGTATAAACATGGAAATATCTACACTGCCATCTGTATAAACATGGAAATAACTAAATCGCTAACTCTATAAACATTGAAATATCTACACCGCTATCTGTATAAACGTGGAAATATGTACACCGCAATCTGTGCAAATATGGAAATATCTACACCTCTATCTCTGTAAATATGGAAATATCTACACCGCTATCTGTATAAACATGGAAATATCTACACCGCAATCAGCATAAACATGGATATATCTACACCGCTATCTGTATAAACATGGAAACATCTACCCGGCTATCTGTATAAACATGGAAATATCTACACCGCCATCTGTATAAATATGGAAATATCTACACCGCTATCTCTATAAACATGGAAATGTCTAGACCGCTGTCTGTATAAACATGGAAATATCTTGATGGCTATCTCTCTAAACATGGAAATATCTACACCGCCATATGTATAAACATGGAAATACCTACACAATCATCTGTATAAACATAGAAATATCTACCCCACTATCTGTATAAACATGGAAATATCTACACAGCCATCTCTATAAACATGGATATATCTACATCGCTATCTATATAAACATGGAAATATCCACACCGCTATCTGTGTAACATGGAAATATCTACACATTCATCTGTATAAACATGGAAATATCTACACCCCCATCTGTATAAACCTGGAAATATCTACACTGCCACCTGTATACACATGGAAATATCTACACATCCATCTGTATAAACATGGAAATATCTACACGGTCATCTGTGTATAGATGGAAATATAAACACCGCCATCTGTACAAACATGGAAATATCTGCACCGCTATCTGTATAAGGATGGAAATACCTATACCGCCATCTACATATCCATGGAAATATCTGTGCCGCCATCTGTATAAACATGGAAATATCTACACGGTCATCTTTGTATAGATGGAAATATCAACACCGCCATCTGTACAAACATGGAAATATCTGCACCGCTATCTGTATAAACATGGAAATATCTACACCGCGGTCTGTATAAACATGGAAATATCTGTGCCGCCATCTGTATAAACATGGAAATATCTACACCGCTATCCCTATAAACATGGAAATATCTACACTGTTATCTGTATAAACATGGAAATGTTTACACCGCTATCTGTATAAACATGGAAATTTCTACACCGTTATCTGTATAAATATGGAAATATCTACACCACTATCTCTATAAACATGGAAATAACTACTCCGCCATCTGTATAAACATGGAAATACCTATAGAGTCATCTGTGTAAACATGGAAATATCTAGAATGCCATCTGTATACACATGGAAATACCTACACGGCAATCTGTGTATAGATGGAAACATCAACACCGCCCTCTGTACAAACATGGAAATATATACACTGCTATCTCTGTAAACATGGAAATATCTACACTGCGGTCTGTATAAACATGGAAATATCTAAACCGGTATCTGTATAAACATGGAAATATCTACACCTGGATCAGTATAAACATGGAAATATATACACCGCTATCTGTAGAAACATGGAAATATCTGCACCTCTATCTCTATAAGCATGGAAATATCTACAAAGCCATCTGTATAAACATGGAAATACCTACACAGTCATGTGTAGGAACATATAAATATCTACACTGCCATCTGTATAAACATAGAAATATCTACACAGCCCTCTGTATAAATATGGAAATATCTGCATAGGCATCTGTGTAAACATGGAGATATCTGCACCGCTATCTCTATAAACATGGAAATATCTACAAAGCCATCTGTATAAACATGGAAATGCCTACACAGTCATGTGTAGGAACATTTAAATATCTACACTGCCATCTGTATCAACGTAGAAATATCTACACAGCCCTCTGTATAAATATGGAAATATCTGCATAGGCATCTGTGTAAACATGGAAATATCTGCACCGCTATCTGTATAAACATGGAAATACCTACACTGCTGTCTCTATAAACATGGAAATATGTACACCGCTATGTGTATAAACATGGAAATATCTCCACTGCTGTCTGTATAAACATGGAAATATCTCCACCTTCATCTGTATAAACATGGAAATATCTACAGCGCCATCTCTATAAACATTGAAATATCTACACTGCCATCTGTAAAAACATGGAAATATCTACACAGTCATCTGAATAAACATGGAAATATCTACACCACCATCTGTATAATCATGGAAATACCTACAATAGCATCTGTATACACATGGAAAAATCTACACAGACATCTGTATAAATATGGAAATAACTACACCGCCATCTGTATAAACATGGAAATATCTACACTGCCATCTGTAGAAAGATGGAAATATCTACACCGCTGTCTCTATAAATATGGAAATATCTACACCACCATCTCTATAAACATGAAAATATCTACACTGCCATCTCCATAAAGATGGAAGTATCTACTCCGCCATGTGTATAAACATGGAAATATCTACACCACCATCTGTGTAAACATGGAAATATCTACACCGCAATCTGTATAAACATGGAAATATCTACACCGCCATCTGCATGTCCATGGAAATATCTAAGCCGCCATCTGTGTAAACATGGAAATATCTACATGGCCATCTGTGTATAGATGGAAATATCAACACCGCCATCTGTACAAACATGGAAATATCTACACCGCTATCTCTATGGACATGAAAATGTCTGCACTGCCATCTGTAAAAACATGGAAATAACTATACAGTCATCTGTATAAACATGGAAATATCTACAATGCCATCTGTATGCACATGGAAATATCTACACAGCCATCTGTATAAACATGTAAATATCTACACTGCTATCTCTGTAAACATGGAAATATCTACACCTCCATCTCTATAAACATGAAAATATGTACACTGCCATCTCCATAAACATGGAACTAACTACTCCACCATCTGTATATACATGGAAATATCTACACCGCTATCTCTATAAACATGGAAATAAATACACCGCTATTTGTATAAACAAGGAAATATCCACACCACCATCTGTTTAAACATGGAAATATCTACACAGACATCTGTTTATACATGGAAATATCTACACTGCTATCTGTATAATCATGCTAATAACTACACCGCTATCTGTATAAATGTGGAAATATTTGCACCGCTGTCCCTATAAACATGGTAATATCAACACCGCGATCTGTATAAACATGGAAATATCTACACCATGATCTGTATGAACATGGAAATATCTACACTGCGATCTGTATAAACAAGGAAATATCTACACCGTGATCTGTATAAACATGGAAATATCTACCACGCCATCTCTATAAACATGGAAATATCTACACAGCCATGTGTATATACATGGAAATATCAGCACCGCTATCTATATAAACATGGAAATAACTACATCGCTATCTGTATAAACATGGAAATATCTACACCGCTATCTCTATAGACATGGAAATAACTACACTGTGATCTGTATAAACATGGAAATATTTACACCACTATCTGTATAAACATGGAAATACGTACACCGTTATCTGTATAAATATGGAAATATCTACACCGCTATCTCTATAAACATGGAAATATCTACACTGCAATCTGTATAAACATGGAAATATCTACACTGCTATCTCTATAAACATGGAAATATCTACAATGCCATCTGTAAAAACATGGATATAACTGTACAGTCATATGTATAAACATGGAAATATCTGCACCACGATCACTATAAAGATGGAAATATCTACACCGCTATCTGTATAAACATGGAAATATCTCCACTGCTATCTCTATAAACATCGAAATATCTACACCGCCATCTGTATAAACATGGAAATACTTACAAAGTTATCTGTATAAACTTGGAAATATCTACACCGCCATCTGTATAAACATGGAAATATCTACACAGCCATGTGTATATACATGGAAATATCTACACCGCTATCTATATAAACATGGAAATAACTACACCGCTATCTGTATAAACATGGAAATATCTACACCGCCATCTACATATCCATGGAAATATCTGTGTCGCCATCTGTATAAACATGGAAATATCTACACGGTCATCTGTGTATAGATGGAAATATCAACACCGCCATCTGTACAAACATGGAAATATCTGCACCGCTATCTGTATAAGCATGGAAATACCTACACCGCGGTCTGTATAAATATGGAAATATCTACACTGCTATCTGTATAAACATGGAAATATCTACACCGCTATATCTATAAACATGGAAATATCTACACCCTGATCTGTATAAAGATGGAAATATTTACACCGATATCTGTATAAACATGGAAATTTCTACACCGTTATCTGTATAAATATGGAAATATCTACAGCACTGTCTCTATAAACATGGAAATATCTACACCACCATCTGTATAAACATGGAAATACCTATACAGTCATCTGTGTAAACATGGAAATATCTACACCACCATCTGTATAAACATGGAAATATCTACAATGACATCTGTATAAACATGGGAATACCTACACGGCAATCTGTGTATAGATGGAAACATCAACACCGCCATCTGTACAAACATGGAAATATCTACACTGCTATCTCTATAAACATGGAAATATCTACACTGCGGTTTGTATAAAAATGGAAATATCTACACCGGTATCTGTATAAACATGGAAATATTTACACCACGATCTGTATAAACATGGAAATATCTACACCGCTATCTGTATAAACATGGAAATATCTGTACTGCTATCTCTATAAACATGTAAATATCTACAAAGCCATCAGTATAAACATGGAAATACCTACACAGTCATGTGTAGGAACATGGAAATATCTACACTACCATCTGTATAAAGTTAGAAATATCTACACAGCCCTCTTTATAAATATGGAAATATCTGCGTAGGCATCTGTATAAACATGGAAATATCTGCACCGCTATCTGTATAAACATGGAAATACCTACACCGCTGTCTCTGTAAACATGGAAATATGTACACCGCTATGTGTATAAACTGGAAATATCTCCACTGCTGTCTGTATAAACATGGAAAAATCTCCACCGTTATCTGTATAAACATGGAAATATCTACAGCGCCATCTCTATAAACATTGAAATATCTACACTGCCATCTGTAAAAACATGGAAATATCTACACAGTCATCTGAATAAACATGGAAATAACTACACCACCATCTGTATAAACTTGGAAATAGCTACAATACCATCTGTATACACATGGAAATATCTACACAGACATCTGTATAAATATGGAAATATCTACACCACCAGCTGTATAAACATGGAAATATCTACACTGCCATCTGTAGAAAAATGGAAATATCTACACCGCTATCTCTATAAATATGGAAATAACTACACCGCCAACTCTATAAACAAGAAAATATCTACACTGCCATCTCCATAAAGATGGAAGTATCTACTCCGCCATGTGTATAAACACGGAAATATCTACACCACCATCTGTGTAAACATTGAAATATCTACACTGCCATCTGTACAAACATGGAAATATCTACACGGCCATCTGTGTATAGATGGAAATACCAACACCGCCATCTGTACAAACATGGAAATATCTACACCGCTATCTCTATAAACTTGTAAATATCTGCACTGCCATCTGTAAAAACATGGAAATACCGATAAAGTCATCTGTATAAACATGGAAATATCTACACCGCTATCTGTATAAACATGGAAATATCTACAAAGCTATGTGTATTAACGTGGAAATATCTCCATTACTATCTGAATAAACATGGACATATCTCCACCGCAATCAGTATAAACATGAAAATATCTACACCGCTATCTCTATAAACATGGAAATATCTGCACTGCCATCTGTAAAAACATGGAAATACCTATACAGTCATCTGTATAAACATGGAAATATCTACAATGACATCTGTATACACATGGAAATATCTACACAGCCATCTGTATAAACATGTAAATATCAACACTGCCATCTCTTTAAACATGGAAATACCTACAACGTCATCTATATAAACGTGGAAATATCTACACAACCATCTGTATAAACATGGAAATATCTACAATGCCATCTGTAGAAAGATGGAAATATCTACACCGCAATCTGCGTAAACGTGGAAATATCTACACCGATATCTGTAAAAACATGGAAATATCTACACGGCTATCTGTTTAAACATGGAAATATCTACACCGTGATCTGTATAAACATGGAAATATCTACACCGCGATCTGTATAAACATGGAAATATCTACATCGCTATCTGTATAAACATTCTAATAACTACACCGCTATCTGTATAAATGTGGAAATATTTGCACCGCTATCCCTATAAACATGGTAATATCAACAACGCGATCTGTATAAACTTGGAAATATCTACACCATGATCTGTATAAACATGGAAATATCTACACCACCATCTCTATAAACATGGAAATATCTACACCCCTATCTGTATAAACATGGAAATATCCACACCGCTATCTCTGTAAACATGGAAAAATCAACACCGCTATCTTTATGAACATGGAAATATCTGCACCTCCATCTCTATAAACATGGAAATATCTACACCGCTATCAGTATAAACGTGGAAATATCTACACTGGTATCTGCATAAACATGGAAATATCTCCTCTGCTATCTCTATAAACATCGAAATATCTACACCGCCATCTGTATAAACATGGAAATTCTTACAAAGTTATCGGTATAAACATGGAAATATCTACACCGCCATCTGTATAAACATGGAAATATCTACACAGCAATGTGCATATACATGGAAATATCTACACCGCTATCTCTATAAACATGGAAATAACTACACCGCTATCTGTGTAAACATGGAAATATCTACACCGCCATCTACATATCCATGGAAATATCTGTTTCGCCATCTTTATAAACATGGAAATATCTACACGGTTATCTGTGTATAGTTGGAAATATCAACATCGCCATCTGTACAAACTTATAAATATCTGCACCGCTATCTGTATAAACATGGAAATATCTACACCGCGGTCTGTATAAACATGGAAATATCTAAACCGCTATCTGTATAAACATGGAAATATCCACACCGCTATCTCTATAAATATGGAAATATCAACACCGCTATCTCTATGAACATGGAAATATCTACACCGCCATCTCTATAAACTTGGAAATGTCTACACCGCGATCAGTATAAACGTGGAAATATCTACACCGCTATCTGTATAAACATGGAAATATCTCCACTGCTATCTCTATAAACATCGAAATATCTACACCGCCATCTGTATAAACATGGAAATACTTACAAAGTTATCGATATAAACATGGAAATATCTACACCGCTATCTGTATAAACATGAAAATATCTACACTGCGATCTGTATAAACATGGAAATATCTACACCGCGATCTGCATAAACATGGAAATATCTACACCGCTATCTGTATAAACATGAAAATATCTACACAGCTATCTCTATAAACATGCAAATATCCATACTGACATCCTTATAAACATGGAAATATCTACACCGCCATCTGTATAAACATGGAAATACCTACACAGCCATGTGTATATACATGGAAATATTTACACCGCTATTTATATAAACATGGAAATAACTACACCGCTATCTGTGTAAACATGGAAATATCTACACCGCGATCTGTATAAACATGGAAATATCTACATCGCTGTCTGTATAAACATGGACATATCGACACAGCTATTTCTATAAATATGGAAATATCTACACCGCCATCTGTATAAACATGGAAATACCTACAAAGTCACCTGTATAAACATGGAAACATCTACAAAGCCATCCATATAAACATGGAAATATCTACACAGCCATCTGCTTATACATGGAAATATCTACACCGCTATCTGTATAAACATGGAAATAACTACACCGCTATTTTTATAAATAAGGAAATATCTACACCATGATCTGTATAAACATGGAAACATCTACACCGCTATTTGTATAAACAAGGAAATATCTACACCGCTATCTGTATAAGCATGGAAATAACTACACCGCTATATGTATGAACAAGGAAATATCTACACCGTGATCTGTATAAACATGGAAATAACTACACCGCTATTTGTATAAACAAGGAAATATCTACACCGCCATCTGTTTAAACATGGAAATATATACACAGACATCTGTTTATACATGGAAATATCTACACCGCTATCTGTATAAGCATGGAAATAACTACACTGCTATCTGTATAAATGTGGAAATATTTACACCGCTATCTGTATAAACATGGAAATATCTACACTGTTATCTGTATAAACATGGAAATACCTACAACGCCATCTGTAGAAACATGGAAATTTCTACACCACCATCTGTATAAACATGGAAATATCTACAATGCCATCTGTATACACATGGAAATACCTACACGGCAATCTGTGTATAGATGGAAATATCAACACCGCCTTCTGTACAAACATGGAAATATCTACACCGCTATCTCTACAAACATGGAAATATCTGCACTGCCATCTGTAAAAACATTGAAATACGAATACAGTCATCTGCATAAACATGGAAATATCTACAATGCCATGTGTATACACATGGAAATATCTACACAGCCATCTGTATAAACATGTAAATATCTACACTGCTATCTCTATAAACATGGAAATATCTACACCGCCATCTCTATAAACATGAAAATATCTACACAGCCATCTCCATAAACATGGAACTAACTACTCCGCCATCTGTATAAACATGGAAACATCTACACCGCCATCAGTGTAAATAAGGAAATATCTACAATGCCATCTGTATAAAGATATAAATATCTGCACCACGAGCTGTATAAACATGGAAATATCTACATCGCTATCTGTATAAACGTGCAAATACCAAAACCGCTATCGGTATAAACATGGAAACATCTACAACGCCATCTATATAAACATGGAAATATCTACACCGCTATGTCTATAAACATGGAAATACCTTCACCGGTATCTCTATAAACATGGAAATATCTACACCGCTATCTGTATAAACATGGAAATATCTACACCGCTATCTGTATAAACACGGAAATATCTACATCGCTATCTTTATAAACGTGGAAATACCAACACCGCTAACGGTATAAACATGGAAATATCTACAACGCCATCTATATAAACATGGAAATATCTACACCGCTATGTCTATAAACATGGAAATACCTACACCGCAATCTCTATAAACATGGAAATATCTACACCGCTATCTGTATAAACATGGAAATATCTACACCGCTATCTGTATAAACATGGAAATATCTACACCGTGATCGGTATAAACATGGAAATATCTGCACCACGATCTGTATAAACATGGAAATATCTTCACCACAATCTGTATAAACATGGAAATATCTACACCGCTATCTGTATAAACATGGTAATATCTACACCACCATCTATATAAACATGGAAATATCTACACCGCCATCTTCATAAACATGGAAATATCTACAATGCCATCTGTAGAAAGATGGATATATCTACACCGCAATCTGTGTAAACATGGAAATATCTACACCGATATCTGTAAAAACATGGAAATAACTACATCGCTATCTGTATAAACGTGGAAATATCTACACGGTGATCTGTATAAACATGGAAATATCTACACCACGATCTGTATAAACATGGAAATATCTACACCGCTATCCGCATAAACATGGAAATATCTACACAGCTATCTCTATAAACATGGAAATATCTACACCGCCATCTTTATAAACATGGAAATATCTACAATGCCATCTGTAGAAAGATGGATATATCTACACCGCAATCTGTGTAAACATGGAAATATCTACACCGATATCTGTAAAAACATGGAAATAACTACACCGCTATCTGTATAAACATGGAAATATCTACACCGCGATCTGTATAAACATGGAAATATCTACACCACGATCTGTATAAACATGGAAATATCTACACCGCTATCCGCATAAACATGGAAATATCTTCACAGCTATCTCTATAAACATGGAAATATCTACACCGCCATCTGTATAAACATGGAAATACCTACAAAGTCATCTGTATAAACATGGAAATACCTACAAAGTTGTCTATATAAACTTGGAAATATCTACACAACCATCTTTATAAACATGGAAATATCTACACAGCCATCTGTATATACATGGAAATATCAACACCTCTATCTGTATAAACATGGAAATACCTACACCGCTATTTGTATAAACAAGGAAATATCTACACCGTGATCTGTATAAACATGGAAATATCTACACCGCCATCGCTATAAACACGGAAATATCTACACCCCTATCTGTATAAACATGGAAATATCCACACCGCTATCTCTATAAACATGGAAAAATCAACACCGCTATCTCTATGAACATGGAAATATCTACACCGCCATCTTTATAAACTTGGAAATATCTACACCACGATCAGTATAAACATGGAAATATCTACACCGGTATCTGTATAAACATGGAAATATCTCCACTGCTATCTCTATAAACATCGAAATATCTACACCGCCATCTGTATAAACATGGAAATAATAACAAAGTTATGTGTATAAACATGGAAATATCTACACCGCAGTCTGTATAAACATGGAAATATCTAAACCGCTATCTGTATAAACATGGAAATATCTACACCGCTATCTCTATAAACACGGAAATATCTACACCGTTATCTCTATAAACATGGAAATATTTACACCGCTATCTGTATAAACATGGATATATCTACACCGTTATCTGTATAAACATGGAAATACCTACGCCATCTGTAGAAACATGGAAATATCTACACAACCATCTGTATAAACATGGAAATATCTACAATGCCATCTGTATACACATGGAAATACCTACTCGGCAATCTGTGTGTAGACGGAAACATCAACACCGCCATCAGTACAGACATGGAAATATCTACACCGCTATCTGTATAAACATGGAAATATCTACACTGCGGTCTGTATAAACATGGAAATAAATACACCGGTATCTGTATAAACATGGAAATATCTACACCACGATCTGTATAAAACATGGAAATATTTACACCGCTATCTGTATAAACATGGAAATATCTACACCGCTATCTCTATAAACAAGGAAATATCTGCAAAGCCATCTGTATAAAAATGGAAATAACTACACAGTCATGTGTAGGAACATGGAAATATCTACACTGCCATCTGTATAAACATGGAAATATCTACACAGCCCTATGTATAAATATGGAAATATCTGTATAGGTATCTGTATAAACATGGAAATATCCGCACCTCTATCTGTATTAACATGGAAATACCTACACCGATGTCTCTATAAACATGAAAATATGTACACCGCTATGTGTATAAACATGGTAATATCTCCACAGCTCTCTGTATAAACATGGAAATATCTCCACCTTTAACTGTATAAACCTGGAAATATCTACAGCGCCATCTCTGTAAACATTGAAATATCTACACTGCCATCTGTAAAAACATGGAAATATCTACACCGTCATCCGAATAAACATGGAAATATTGTCACCACCATCTGTATAAACTTGGAAATACCTACAATACCATCTGTATAAACATGGAAATATCTACACAGACATCTGTATAAATATGGAAATATCTACACCGCCATATGTATAAACATGGAAATATCTACACTGCCATCTGTAGAAAGATGGAAATATCTACACCGATATCTCTAAAAATATGGAAATATGTACACCGCCATCTCTATAAACATGAAATTATCTACACTGTCATCTCCATAAAGATGGAAGTATCTACTCCGCGATGTGTATAAACACGGAAATATCTACACCATCTCTGAAAACATGGAAATATCTACACCGCTATCTGTATAAACATGGAAATAGCTACACCGCCATCTGCATGTCCATGGAAATATCTCCGCCGCCATCTGTATAAACATGGAAATATCTACACGGCCATCTGTGTATAGATGGAAATATCAACACCGCCATCTGTACAAACATGGAAATATCTACACCGCTATCTGTATAAACAGGGAAATATCTCCATCGCTATCTTTATAAACGTGGAAATATCTACACCGCTATCTGTATGAACATGAAAATATCTACACCGCTATCTGTATAAACATGGAAATATCTACAACGCTATCTGTGTATACATGGAAATATCTACACAGCTATCTGTGTAAGCCTGGAAATATCTACACAGGTATCTGTGTAAAAATGGAAATATCTATACGGCAATCTCTGCAAACAGGGAAATACCTACAGCGCTATCTCTGAAAACATGGAAATATCTACACCGCTATCTGTATAAACATGGAAATATCTAGACAGTCATCTCTATAAACATGGAAATATCTATACCGCTATCTGTATAAACATGGAAATACCCACACCGCTATCTGTATAAACATGGAAATAGCCACATCACTATCTGTATAAACATGGAAATGTCTGCACCGCTATCTTTATAAACATGGAAATATCTGCAACTCTATCTGTGTAAACATAGAAATATCTACACGGCTATTTGTGCAAAAATGGAAATATCTGCACCACTATCTGTATAAAGATGGAAATATCTACACCACTATCTGTAAAACGTGGAAATATCTCCACCGCTCTTTTTATAAACCTGGAAATATCTACACCGATATCTGTATAAACAAGGAAATATCTACACCGCCATCTGTATAAACATGGAAATACCTACACCGCTATCTGTATAAATATGGAAATATCCACACCGCTATCTGTATAAACATGGAAATGTCTACACCGCTATCTGTATAAACATGGAAATACCTACACCGATTTCTCTATAAACATGGAAATATCTACACTGCAATCTCCATATACATGGAAATATCTACACCGCCATCTCTATAAACATGAAAATATCTACACCGCCATTTTCAGAAACATGGATGTATCTACTCCGCCATCTGTATAAACATGGAAATATCTACACGGTCATCTGTGTATAGATAGAAATATCAACACCACCATCTGTAAAAACATGGAAATATCTACACCGCGGTATGTATAAACATGGAAATATCTAAACCGCTATCTGTATAAACTTGGAAATATCTACACCGCTATCTCTATAAACATGGAAATATCTACACCGTGATCTGTATAAACATGGAAAAATTTACACTGCTATCTGTATAAACATGGAAATATCTACACCGTTATCTGTATAAATATGGAAATATCTACACCGCTATCTCTATAAACATGGAAATATCTACACCGCCATCTGTATAAACATGGAAATATCTACACTGCTATCTCTATAAACATGACAATATCTACAATGCCATCTGTAAAAACATGGAAATACCTATAGAGTCATCTGTATAAACATGGAAGTATCTACACCACCATCTGTATAAACATGGAAATATCTACACCGGTATCTGTATAAACATGGAAATATCTCCACTGCTATCTCTATAAACATCGAAATATCTACACCGCCATCTGTATAAACATGGAAATACTTACAAAGTTATGTGTATAAACATGGAAATATCTACACTGCAGTCTGTATAAACATGGAAATATCTAAACCGCTATCTGTATAAACATGGAAATATCTACACCGCTATCTCTATAAACACGGAAATATCTACACCGTTATCTGTATAAACATGGAAATATTTACACCGCTATCTGTATAAACATGGAAATATCTACAACGCCATCTATATAAACATGGAAATATCTACACCGCTATGTCTAGAAACATGGAAATACCTACACCGCTATCTCTATAAACATGGAAATATCCACACCGCCATCTGCATATCCATGGAAATCTCTACAACGCCATCTGCATAAAGATGAAAATAACTACACGGTAATCTGTGTACAGATGGAAATATCAACACCGCCATCTGTACAAACATGGAAATATCTACACCGCTATCTGTATAAACATAGAAATACCTACACTGCATTCTGCATAAACATGGAAATATCTACACCGTGATCTCTATAAACATGGAAATATTTACACCAATATCTGCATAAACATGGAAATTTCTACACCGTTATCTGTATAAATATGGAAATAACTACAGCGCTATCTCTATAAACATGGAAATACCTATACAGTCATCTGTGTAAAGATGGAAATATCTACACCATCATCTGTATAAACATGGAAATCTCTACAATGCCATCTGTATACCCATGGAAATACCTACACGGCAATCTGTGTATAGATGGAAACATCAACACCGCCATCTGTACAAACATGGAAATATCTACACTGCTATCTCTATAAACATGGAAATATCTACACTGCGGTCTGTATAACCATGGAAATATCTACACCACGATCTGTATAAACATGGAAATATATACACCGCTATCTGTATAAACATGGAAATAACGACACCGCCATCTGTATGTCCATGGAAAATCTATGCCGCCATCTGTATAAACATGGAAATATCTACACGGCCATCTGTGTATAGATGGAAATATCAACACCGCCATCTGAACAAATATGGAAATATCTACTCCGGTATCTCTATAAACATGGAAATATCTGCACTGCCATCTGTAAAAACATGGAAATACGTATACAGTCATCTGTATAAACATGGAAATATCTACAATGTCATCTGTATACACATGGAAATATCTACTCAGCCATCTGAATAAACATGTAAATATGTACACTGCTATCTCTATAAACATGGAAATATCTACACCGCCATCTCTATAAACTTGAAAATATCTACACTGCCATCTCCATAAACATGGAACTAACTACTCCGCCATCTGTATAAACATGGAAACATCTACACCGCCACCTGTGTGAATAAGGAAATATCTGCAATGCCATCGGTATAAAGATATAAATATCTGCACCGCGAGCTGTATAAACATGGAAATATCTACATCGCTATCTGTATAAACGTGGAAATACCAACACCGCTATTGGTATAAACATGGAAATATCTACAACGCCATCTATATAAACATGGAAATATCTACACTGCTATGTCTAGAAACATGGAAATACCTACACCGCTATCTCTATAAACATGGAAATATCCACACCGCCATCTGCATATCGATGGAAATCTCTACAACGCCATCTGTATAAAGATGGAAATAACTACACGGTAATCTCTGCACAGATGGAAATATCAACACCGCCATCTGTACAAACATGGAAATATCTACACCGCTATCTGTATCAACATAGAAATATCCACATTGCATTCTGCATAAACATGGAAATACCTACACCGGTATCTGTATAAACATGGAAATATCTACACCACGATCTGTATAAACATGGAAATATTTACACCGCTATCTGTATAAACCTGGAAATATCTACACTGCTATCTCTATAAATATGGAAATATCTACATCGCCATCTGTATAAACATGGGAATAACTACACAGTCATGTGTAGGAACATGGAAACATCTACACCACCATTTGTATAAAGATGGAAATATCTACAACGTTATCTGTATAAACATGGAAATATCTACACAGTGATCTGTATAAACATGGAAATATGTACAGCACTCTCTGAATAAAGATGGAAATATCTTCACCGCTATCTGTAAAAACAAGGAAATATCTACACCATTATCTGTATTAATATGGAAATATTTACACCACTATCTCAATAAACATGGAAATATCTACACCGCTATCTCTATAAACATGGAAATATCTACACCGCCATCTGTGCTAACATGGAAATATCTGCACAGTCATCTGTGTAAACCTGGAAATATCTACACTGTCATCTATATAAACATGGAAATATCTACAGAGAACTCGGTATAAACATGGAAATATCGGCACAGCCATCTGTATAAACATGGAAATACCAACACCACTATATGTATAAACATGGAAATATCTACACTGCTATCTGTATAAACATGGATATATCTACACCGTTATCTGTATAAACATGGAAATATCTACACCGCTATCTCTATAAACATGGAAAAAGTATACCGCTATCTGCATAAACATGGAAATATCTACACCGCTATCTGTATAAACACGGAAATTTCTACAACGCTATCTGTATAAACTTGGAAATATCTACACCGCCATCTCTATAAACATGAAAATATGTCCACCGCTACCTGTGTAAACTTGAAAATATATCCACCGTTATCTGTATTAACATGGAAATATCTACACTGCCATCTGTATAAACATGGAAATAGCCACACCGTTATGTTTTATAAACATGGAAATATCTACACCACCATCCCTACAAACATGGAAATATCTACACCGCGATCTGAATAAACATAGAAATATCTACAAAGCTATCTGTATAAACATGGAAATCTCTGCACCGCAATCTCTATAAACATGGAAATACCTACACCAGCATCTGTATAAACATGGAAATATCTACACAGTCATCTCTATAAACATGGAAATAGCGACACCACCAACTGCTTAAACATGGAAATATCTACACTGCCATCTGTATGCACATGGAAATATCTACACAGCCATCTGCATTGACATGTAAATATCCTCACCGCCATCTCTATAAACACGGAAATACCTACACCGCTATCTGTATAAACATGGAAATATCTACACCGCCATCTCTATATACGTGGAAATGTCTACACCGCCATCTCTATAAACCTGAAAATATCTGCAACGTTATCTGCATAAACATGGAAATATCTACACCACCATCTGTATAAACACGGAAGTATCTACACCGCTATCTCTAAAAACATGGAATTATCTACACTGCCATCTCTATAAAGATGGAAATAACAACACTGCGAGCTATATAAATATGGAAATAACTACAATGCTAGTTGTATAAACATGGTAATACCAACACCACTATATGTATAAACATGGAAATATCTACACCGCTATCTGTATAAACATGGAAATATCTTCAATGCTATCTTTATAAATATGGAAATATCTCTACCGCTATCTTTATAAACATGGATATATCTACACTGCCATCTGTATAAGCATGGAAATATCTACACCGCCATGTGTAAAAACATGGAAATATCTACACCGCTAACTCTATAAACATGGAAATATCTACACAGCCATCTCTATAAACGTGAAAATATCTGCACGGCCATCTCCATAAACCTGAAACTATCTACACCGCCATCTGTATAAACATGGAAATAACTTCTACGCTATCTGAATAAACATGGAAATATCTACACCACTATCTCTATACACATGGAAATACCTACAGCGCTATCTCTATAAACATAGAAATATCTACACCGCCATCGCTGTAAACATGGAAATATCTACACCGCCTTCTGAATGAACATGGAAATATCTGCACCGCTGTCTGTATAAACATGGAAATTTCTACACCGCCATTTGTATAAACATGGAAATATCTAAACTGCCATCTGAGGAAAATGGAAATATCTACACAATGATCTGTATAAACATAGATATATGTACACTGCTACCATTATCAACATGGAAATATCTACACAGCTCTCTTTATAAACATAGAAATATCTACACCACGATCTGTATAAACTAGGAAATATCTCCACCTTTATCTGTATAAACATGGAAATATCTACTGCGCCATCTGTATATACATGGAAATATCTACACAGTCATTGGTATAAACATGGAAATATCTACACCACCATCTCTGTAAACATGAAAATATTTACATCGCCATCTCCATAAACATGGAACAATCTACACCGCTAGCTGTATAAACATGGAAATAACAACACAGCTATCTGTATAAACATGGAAATATCTAAACCGATATCTGTATAAACATGGAAATATCTACACCGCCATCTGTATAAACATGGAAATATCTAAACCGCTATCTGTATAAACATGCAAATATCTACAGCGCTATCTGTATAAACATGGACATATCTACACCACAATCTGTATAAACATGGATATATCCACACCGCTATCTGTATAAACATGTTAATATCTACACTGCTATCTGTATAAACATGGAAATACCTACTCCGCTATCTGTATAAATATGGAAATATCTACACCGCTATCTTTATAAACATGGAAATATCTTCACTGTTATCTCTATAAACATGGAAATATCTACACCGCCATCTGCATAAACATGAAAATATCTACAGAGTCACCTGTATAAACATGGAAATATCTACACCACCATCTCTATAAACCTGGAAATATCTACACTGCCATCTGTATACACATGGAAATATCTACACAGCCATATGTATATACATGGAAATATATACACCGCCATCTCTATAAACATAGAAATATCTACACCGCCATCTCTATAAACATAAAAATATCTACACCGCCATCACCAGAAACATGGAACTATCTACACCGCCATCTGTATTAACATGGAAATAACCACACCACTATCTGTATAAACATGGAAATATGTACACTGCCATCATTAAAAAGTTGGAAATATCAACAACGGTAGCTGAATAAACATGGAAATATCTACACCGCTATCTGTATAAACATGGAAATGTCTACAACACTATCTCTATAAATATGGAAATATCTTCACTGCCATCTCTATAAACATAGAGATATATACGCCGCTATCTGTATAAATATGGAAACATCTACACCGCTATCTGTATAAACATGGAAATATCTACACCGCTACCTGTATTAATATGGAAATATCTACACCGCTATCTCTGAAAACATGGAAATGTCTACACCGCTGTCTGTATAAACATAAAAATATCTACTCCACTATGTGTATAAACCTGAAACTATCTACATCCGACATCTGTATAAACATCGAAATACCTACAGATTCATCTGTATAAACATGGAAATATCTTCACCACAACCTGTATTAACATGGAAATACCTTCACTGCCATCTGTACAAACATGGAAATATCTACAAAGCCATGTCTATAAACATGGAAATAACTTCACCGGTATCTGTATAAACATGTAAATACCTACACCGCTATCTGTATGATCATGGAAATATATAAACCGCTATCCCTATAAACATGGAACTATGAACACCGCTATCCACATAAATATGGAAATATCTACACCACTATCTGTATAAACATGGAAATACCTACACCACTATCCCTATAAACATGGAAATACCTACACCACTATCTTTATAAACATGGAAACATCCACACCGCCATTCTGTAAATTTGGAAATATCGACACCGCCGTCTGCAAAAACATGGAAATATCTAAACCGCCATCTGCATAAACATGGAAATATCTACACTGACATCTGTATAAACATGGAAATATCTACACCGCTATCTGTAAAACGTGGAAATATATACACTGCTATCTGTATAAACTCGGAAGTATCTACACCGCTATCTGTATAAATGTGGAAATATCTACTTCGATATCTGTATAAACGTGGAAATATCTACACCGCTATCTCTATAAACATGGAAATATCTACACCGCTGTCTTTATCAACATGGAAATATCAACACTGTTATCTCTATAAACATGGAAATATCTACACCGCCATCTCTGTAAACATGGAAATATCTACACTACCATCTGTATACACATGGAAATATCTACACAGCCATCTCTATAAAGATGGAAATATCTACACCGCTATCTTTATAAACATGGAAATACCTACACCGCTATCTCTATAAATATGGGAATAACTACACTGCAATCTCTATAAACATGGAAATATCTACACTGCCATCTGTATAAAGATGGAAATATCTACACCCCGAGCTCTATAAATATGGAAATATCTACACCGCTATCTGTATAAACATGGAAATACCAAAACCGCTATCTATACAAACATGGAAATATCTACACCGCTATCTTTATAAACAGGGAAATACCTACAACGCTATCTGTGTAAACATGGAAATATCTACACAGCTGTCTGTGTAAACTTGGAAATATCTACACGGCTACCTGTGTAAAGATGGAAATATCCACACCGCAGTCTGTGCAATAATGGAAATATCTAAACCTCTATCTCTGTAAACATGGAAATATCTACACCGCTATCTGTATAAACATGGAAATATCTACACCGCTATCTGTAAAAACGTGGAAATATCTACAACGCTCTCTGTGTAAACGAGATAAAAACCACACCGATATCTGTATACACGCGGACATATCTCCACCGCTTTCTCTATAAACATCGACATATCTACACCGCTATCTGAATAAACATGGAAATATATACCACGTTATCTGTATAAACATGGAAATATCTACAACGCTATCTGTGTAAACATGGAAATATCTACACAGCTGTCTATGTAAACTTGGAAATATCTACACAGCTATCTGTGTAAAGATGGAAATATCTACAACACAATCTGTGCAAAGATGGAAATATCTACACCGCTATCTCTGTAAACATGGAAATATCTACACCGCTATCTGTATAAAAATGTAAATATCCACACCGCTATCTGTATAAACAAGGAAATAGGTACACCACCATCTGTATAAATATGGAAATATCTACAGAGCCATCTGTATAAACATGGAAATATCTCCACCGCTATGTGTGTAAATATGGAAATATCTACACCGCTATCTCTATAAACATGGAAATATCTACACCGCTATCTTAATAAACATGGAAATATCTACAATGTTATCTCTATAAACATGGAAAGATCTACACCGCCATCGGTATAAACATGGAAATACCAACAATGCTATCTGTATAAACAAGGAAATACCTACACCGCTATTTGTAAAAACATGGAAATATCTTCACCACTATCTCAATAAACATGGAAATGCCTCCACCGCCATCTCTATACACATGGAAATATCTACACTGCTATCTCTATAAACACAGAAATATCTACACCGCCATCTGCATGAACATGGAAATATCTACACTGCTATCTGTATAAACATGGAAATAACTACCCCGCCATCTGTAGAAACATGAAAATATCTACACTGCCATCTGTGGAAAGATGGAAATATCTACACCGCGATCTTTATAAACGTGGAAATATCCACAGTGCTACCTGTAAAAATATGGAAATATCTTCACCGCTATCTGTATAAACATGGAAACATCTACACCACGATTTGTATAAACAAGGAAATATATCCACCACAATCATTATAAACATGGAATTATCTACACCGCTATGTGTGTAAACGTGGAAATATCTACACCGCTATCACTATAAACATGGAAATACCTACAACGCTATATCTATAAACATAGAAATTTCTACACCTCTATCTATATAAACATGGAAATATCTACACTGCCATTGTATAAACTTGGAAATATCTACACCGCCATCTGCAGAAACACGGAAATATCTACACCGCCATCTGCAGAAACATGGAAATATCTACACTGCCATCTGTATAAGGATGAAAATATTTACACCGCGAGCTGTATAAACATATAAATATCTACACTGCTATCTGTATAAACAGGGAAATACCAACACCGCTATCTGTATAAACGAGGAAATATCTACACCACTATCAGTATAAAAGTGGAAATAACTACAACGCTATCTGTATAAATGTGGAAAAATCTACATCGATATCAGAATAAAGGTGGACATATGTCCACCGCTATCTCTATAAACATTGACATATCTACACCGCTATCTGTATAAACATGGAAATATCTACACCGCTATATCTATAAACATGGAAATATCTACACCGCAAACTGTGCAAAGATGGAAATATCTACACCGCTATCTCTGTAAACATGGAATTATCTACACCGCTATCTGTATAAACATGGAAATATATACACCGCTATCTGTATAAACAAGGAAATATATACACCACCATCTGTATAAATATGGAAGTATCTACAGCACCATCTGCATAAACATGGAAATATCTACACTGCTATCTGTATAAACATGGAAATATATTCACTGCTAACACTATAAACAAGGATATATCTACACGGCCATCAGTATAAACGTGGAAATATCTACACAGTCATCTGTATAAACATGGAAATATCTACACCGCTTTCTGTATAAATTTGGAAATATCTACACCGCTATCTCTATAAACATGGAAATATCTACAACGCCATCTGTAAAAACATGGAAATATCTACACAGTCATCTGCATAAACATGGAAATATCTACACCTCCATGAGTAGAAACATGGAAATATCTACACAGCCATATGTATACACATGGATATATCTACACAGCCATCAGTATAAACATGGAAATATCTTCACCGCTATCTCTATAAACATGGAAATTCCTACACCGCTATCTGTATAAACATGGAAATATCTACACCACCATCTCTATAAACATGGAAATATTTACACTGCCGTCTGTTTACACATGGAAATACCTACACAACCATCTGTATAAACATAGAAATATCTACACCGCTATCTCTATAAACATGGAAATACCTACACCACTATCTCTATAAAGATGGAAATATCTACACCGCAATCTCTATAAATATGGAAATATCTACACCGCCATCTCTTTAAACATGAAAATATATGCACCGCAACCTCCAGAAACATGGAAATATCTACACCGCCGTCAGTATAAACTTGGAAATATCTACACCACTATCTGTAAAACATGGAAATATCTACATTTCCATCTGTATATAGACGGAAATATCTATACCATGAGCTGTATGACCATGGAAATATCTACACCGCTATCTGTATAAACATGGAAATACCAACACAGCTGTCTGTATAAACATGGAAATATATTCACCGCTATCTGTATAAACATGGAAATATCTACACCGCTATCTGTATAAACATGGAAATACCTACACCGCTATCTGTATAAACATGGAAATATCTACAGCGCTGTCTGTATAAACATGGATATATCTTCACCACTATCTCTATAAACATGGAAATACCCACAACGCCATCTCTATACACATGGAAGTAACTACACCGCTATCTCTATAAACATAGAAATATCTACACCGTCATCACTATAAATATGGAAATATCTACACCACAATCTCTATAAACATGTAAATATCTACACTGCCATCTGTGGAAAGTTGGAAATATCTACACCGCGATCTGTATAAACATGGAAATATCTACCACACTACCTATATAAATGCGGAAATATCTAGAGAGCGATGTGTATAAACATGGAAATATCTACACCACAATCTGTATAACCAAGGAAATACCTCCAGCAATATCTGTATGAACTTGAAAATATCTACACCGCCATCAGATTAAACATGGAAATTTCTACACCGCTATCTGTATAAACATGGAAATACCTACACTGATATCTCTATAAACATGGAAATATCTACACTGCCATCTGTATACCCATGGAAATACCTACACAGCCGTCTGTATAAACATGGAAATATCTACTCCACTATCCCTATAAACATGGAAATACCTACACCGCTATCTCTATATATATGGAAATATCTACACCGCAATCTCTATAAACATGGAAATATCTACACCCCCATCTCTGTAAACATGGAAATATCTACACCACAATCTCTATAAACATGAAAATATCTACACCGCCATCTCTAGAAACATGGAACTGTCTACACCGCCATGAGTATAAATCTGGAAATATCTCCACAGCTATCTGTATAATCATGGAAATATTTACACCGCTATCTCTATAAACATGGAAATTCTACACCGCCATCTGTGTAAACTTGCAAATATCTACCCTGTCATCTGTATAAACATGGAAATATCTAAACCTCTATCTCTATAAACACGGAAATACCTACACAACTATCTCTATAAACATGGAAATATCTACACCGCAATCTCTATAAACATGGAAATATCTACACCTCCATCTCTAAAAATATGAAAATATCTACACCACCATCTCCAGAAACATGGAACTATATACACCGCCATCTGTATAAACATGGAAATAACTTCAAAACCATCTTTATAAACATGGAAATATCTACACTGCCATCTGTGTACCCATTGGAAAATCCTACAAAGCCGTCTGTGTAAACATGGAATTATCTACTCTGCTATCTCTATAAACATGGAAATACCTACACCGCTGTCTCTACATATATGGAAATGTCTACACCGCAATCTCTATAAACATGGAAATATCTACACCGCCATCTCTGTAAAAATGGAAATATCTACATCGCTATCTGTATAAACGTGGAAATATCTCCACCGCTATCAGTGTAAACATGGAAATATCTACACCGCTATCTGTATAAACATGGAAATATCTACACAGCTATCTGTATAAACATGGAAATATCTACAACGCTATCTGTGTAAACATGGAAATATCTACACAGCTATCTGTGTAAACTTGGAAATATCTACATAGCTATCTGTGAAAAGATAGAAATATCTACAGCGCAATTTGTGGAAAGATGGAAATATCTACACCGCTATCTCTGTAAACATGGAAATATCTACACCGCTATCTGTATAAACATGGAAATATCTACACCGCTACCTGTATAAACAAGGAAATATCTACACCGCCATCTGTATAAACATAGAAATATCTACACCGCCATCTCTATAAACATGGAAATATCTACATCGTTATGTGTATAAATATGGAAATATCTACACTGCTATCTCTATAAACATGGAACTATCTACACCGCTAAATTTATAAACATGAAAATATCTACACCGTTATCTCTATAAAGATGGAAATATCTTCACCGCCATCTCCAGAAACATGGAAATATCTACATCACCGTCTGTATAAACATGGAAATATCTACAATGCCATCTGTATAAAGATGGACATAACTACACCGCGAGTTGTATAAACGTGGAAATATCTACACCGCTGTCTGTATAAACATGGAAATATCAACACCGCTATCTGTATAAACATGGAAATATCTACACCGCTATCTGTATAAACATGGAAATATCTACACCGCCATGTACATGAACATGGGAATATCTACACCGCTATCTGTATAAACATGGAAATATCTACACTGCTATGTGTATCAACATGGAAATATCTACAATTTTATCTGTATAAACATGGAAATATCTACAACGCTATCTGTGTGAACATGGAAATATCTACACAGCTATCTGTGTAAACATGGAAATATCTACATTGCTATGTGTATCAACATGGAAGTATCTACAATTTTATCTGTATAAACATGGAAATATCTACAACGCTATCTGTGTGAACATGGAAATATCTACACAGATATCTGCGTAAACTTGGAAATAACTACAAAGCTATCTGTGTAAAGATGGAAATATCTACACCGCTATCTGTGTAAACATGGAAATAACTATGCCGCTATCTGTATAAACATGGAAATATCTACACTGCCATCTCTATAAACATGGAAATATCTACACTGCCATTTGCATGCACATGGAAATATCTACACCGATCTCTCTATAAACATAGATATATCTACACCAATAGCTCTATAAACATGGAAATATTTATACCGCTATCTTTATAAACATGGAAATACCTAAACCGCTATCTGTATAAACTTGGAAACATCTACAATGCTATCTGTGTAAACATGGAAATATCTACACAGCTATGTGTGTAAACTTGGAAATATCTACACAGCTATGTGTGTATAGACCGAAATATCTTCACTGCAATCTTTGCAAAGATGTTAATATCTACACCGCTATCTCTGTAAACATAGAAATATCTACACCGCTATCTGTAAAAACATGGAAATATCTACACCGCTATCTGTATAAACATGGAAATATCTACAACGCTATCTGTGTTAACATGGAAATATCTACAGAGCTATATGTAAACTTGGAAATATCTACACAGCTATCTGTGTAAAGATGGATATATCTACACTGCAATGTGTGCAAAATGGAAATATCTACACCACTATCTCTGTAAACATGGAAATATCTACACCGCTATCTCTATAAACATAGAAATACAAACAACGCCATCCGTATAAACATGGAAATACCAACACCGCTATCTGAATAAACATGGAAATATCTACACCGCTATCTGTATAAACATGGAAATATCTTCAACACTATCTCTTTGAACATGGAAATACCTACACCGACATCTCTACAGACATGGAAATATCTACACCGCTATCTCTATAAACATGGAAGTATCTACACCGACATCTCTATAAACATGGAAATATCAACACCGCCATGTATATGAACATGGGAATATCTACACCGCTATCTGTATAAACATGGAAATATCTACATCGCCATCTGTAAAAACAAGGAAATATCTACACTGCCATCTGTGGAAAGATGGAAAACTCTACAACGCGATCTCTATAAGCATGGAAATATCTAAACCACGATCTGTATAAACAAGGAAATATCTCCACCACTGTCTGTATAAACATGGAAATATCTACACCGCTATCAGTATAAACATAGAAATATCTACACCGCTATCTGTATAAATATGGAAATACCTACAATGCTATCTCTAAAACATGGAAATATCTACACTGCCATCTGTATAAATATGCAAATATCTACACACTCATCTGCATAAACATGGAAATATCTACACCACCATCTCTATAAACGTGGAAATATCTTCAATGCCATCTGTATACTAATGGTAATACCTTCACAGTCATCAATTTAGACGGAAATATCTACTCCGCTATCTCAATAAACATGGAAATACCTACACCGCTATCTCTATAAACATGGAAATATCTACATCGCCATCTCTATAAACATGGAAATATCTACACCGCCATCTCTGTAAACATGGAAATATCTACAAAGCTATCTGTATAAACATTGAAATATCTAAACCGCTATCTGTATAAACTTGGAAATATCTACACCGCCATCTGTATAAACATGGAAATATCTACACTGCCTTCGGTATAAAGTTGGAAATATCTACACACCTATCTGTATAAACATGGAAATATCTACAACACTATCTGTGTAAACATGGAAATATCTACACAGCTATATTTGTAAACTTGGAAATGTCTACACAGCTATCTGTGTAAAGATGGAAATATCTACACGGCAATCTGTGCAAAGATGGAAATATCTACACCGCCATCTCTGTAAACATGGAAATATCTACACCGCTATCCGTATAAACATGGAAATACCTACACCGCTATCTGTAAAAACAAGGAAATATCTACACCACCATCTGTAAAAACATGGAAATATCTACACTGCTATGTGTATAAACATGGAAATATCTACACCGTTATCTATATAAACATGGAAATATCTACACCGTTATCTACATAAACATGGAAATGTCTACACCGCTATCTTTATAAACATGGAAATATCTACACCGCAATCTCTATAAACATGGAAATATCTACAATGCCATCTCTATAATCATGAAAATATCTGCACCGCCATCTGTATAAACATGGAAATATCTACACCACCATCTCTATAAACATGGACATAGCTACAATGCCATCTGTATACACATGGAAGTATCTACACCGCTATCTGTATAAACATGCAAATATCTACACAGTCATCTGCATAATCATGGAAATATTTACACCACCATCTTCATAAACTTGGAATATCTACACTGCCAAATGTATACACATGGAAATATCTACACAGCCATCTGTATAAACGTGGAAATATCTACACCCCTATCTCCGTAAACATGGAAATGCCTACACTGCTATCTATATAAACATAGAAATATCTACAATGCAATCTCTATAAACACGGAAATATCTACACCGCCATCACTATGAACATGAAAATATGTGCACCGCCATCTCCAGTAACATGGAACTATCTTCGCCGCCGTCTGTATAAACATGGAAATATCTACACACTATCTGTATAAACATGGAAATATCTACACGGCCATCTGTATAAAGATGGAAATATCAACACCGCGAGCTGTATAAACATAGAAATATCTATACCACTATCTGTATGAACATGGAAATACCAACACCGCTATCTGTATAAACATGGAAAAATCTACACCGCTATCTCTATAAACAGGGAAATATTTACAAGGCTATCTGTGTAAACATGGAAATATCTACACAGCTATCTGTGTAAACTTGGAAATATCTACACCGCTATCTCCATAAACATGGAAATATCTACACCGCTATCTGTATAAACATAGAAATTCCTCACCGTTATCTCTATAAACATGGAAATATCTACACCGCCATCTGTATAAAGATACAAATATCTACACAGACTTGTGTATAAACATGGAATTATCTACACAACCATCTCTATAATCATGGAAAGATCTACACTGCCATGTGTATACACATGGAAATATCTGCACTGCCATCTGTATAAACATGGAAATATCTACACCGCTCTCCCTATAAATATGGAAATACCTACACCGCTATCTCTATAAACATGGAAATATCTATGTGGCAATCTCTATAAACATGGAAATACCTACACCGCCATCTCTATAAACATGAAAATATTTACACCGCCATCTGCATAAATATGGAACTATCTACACCACCATCTGTATAAACATGGAAATATCTACACTGCTATCTGTATATACATGGAATTATCTACACTGCCATCTGTATAAAGATGGAAATATCTATACCGCGAGCTGCATAAAGATAGAAATATCTACACCGCTATCTGTATAAACATGGAAATACGAACACCGCTATCTGTATAAACATGGAAATACCTACACCACTATCTGTATAAACATGGAAATATCTACAACACTATCTCTGTAAACATGGAAATACCTACACCGCCATCTCTGTAGACATGCAAATATCTACATCGTTATCTGCATAAACATGGAAATGTCTACACCACTATCTTTATAAACATGGAAATATCTATACTGCTATCTGTATAAATATGGAAGTATCTACACCACTATCTGTATAAACATGGAAATGTCTACACCGCTATCTGTATAAACATGTAAATATCTACACCTCTACCTCTATAAACATGAAAATATCTACACCGACATCTGCATAAACATAGAAATACCGACACCGTCATCTGTATAAACATGGAAATATCTACACCACCATCTGTATAAACATGGAAATATCTATACTACCATCTTTATAAACAAGGAAATACCTAAACTGCTATCTGTATAAATATGGAAACATCTACACCGCTATCCCTATAAACATGGAAATATCAACAAGCTATCCACATAAACATGGAAATATCTACACCGCTATCTGTTTCAACATGGAAATAGCTACACCACTATCACTATAAACATGGAAATACCTACACCACTATCTCTATAAACATGGAAATACCTACACCGCCATCTCTATAAACATGGAAACATCTATGCCACCATGTCTATAAACTTGGAAAGATCTACACCGCCATCTGCATAACCATGGAAATGTCTACTCCGCCATCTGCATAAACATGGAAAAATCTACACCGCCATCTGTATAAACATGGAAATAACTGCAACGTTATCTGTGTAAACATGGAAGTGTCTGCACGGTTATATGTGTAAACATAGAAATATCTACGTAGCTATCTGTATAAACATGGAAATATCTACATCGCTATCTCTATAAACATGGAAATATCTACACAGCCATCTCTATAAACAAGGAAATATCTACACAGCTATCTGTATAAATATGGAAATACCTACACCGCTGTCTGTATAAACATGGAAATATCTACACCGCTATCCTTATAAACATGGAAATATCAACACCACTATCTGTAAAAACATGAAAATATCTACACCTCTATCACTATAAACATGGAAATAACTGCAACGCTATCTGTGCAAACATGGAAATACCTACACCGCTATCTGTATAAACATGGAAATATCTACACCGCTATCACTATAAATATGGAAATATCAACACCGCTATCCTTGTAAACATGGAAATATCTGCACCGCTATCTGTATAAACATAGAAATATCTATACCGCTAACTCTATAAACATGGAAATATCTACACTGCTATCTCTATAAACATGGAAATATCTACACCGCCATCTCTATAAACTAGGAAATATCTCCACCGCTATCTCTATAAACGTGGAAATATCTACACCGCTCTCTGTATAAACATGGAAATATCTACACCGCTAACTGTATAAACATGCAAAAACCTACAACGCTACCTGCATAAACATGGAAATATTTACACCGCTATCTGTGTAAAGATGGATATATCTACACTGCAGTCTGTGCAAAGATGGAAATATCTACACCGGTATCTCTATAAACATGGATATATCTACACTGCTATCTGTATATACTAGGAAATATCTACACCGCTATCTGTCTAAACATGGAAATATCTACACCGACATCTGTATAAACATGGAAATATCTACACCGCTATCTGAATAAACATGGAGATATCTACACCGCTATCTGTATAAATATGGAAATATCTACACCGCTATCTCTTTAAACATGGAAATATCTACACCGCTATCTCTATATACAAGTAAATATCTACACCGCTATCTCTATAAACATGGAAATATCTACACTGCCATCTGTATGAACATGCAAATATCCTCACAGTCATTTGTATAAACATGGAAATATATACACCACCATCTCTATAAACATGGAAAAATCTACACTGCCACCTGTATACACATGGAAATATCTTCAAAGCCGTCTGTATAAACATGGAAGTATCTACACCGCTATCTGTACAAACATGGAACTATCTACACTGCTATCTATATAAACATGGAAACGTATACATCGCTATCTGTATAAACATGGAAATATCTTCACCAATATCTCTATTAACTTCGAAACATCTATGCCACTATCTGTATAAACATGGAAATATCAACACCGCTATCTGTATGAATATGGAAATATCTACAACGCTATCTGTGTAAACATGGAAATAACTATACCGCTATCTATATAAATATGGAAATATTTACACCGCTATCTCTATAAACATGGAAATATCTACACCGCCCTCTCTATAATCATGGAAATACCTACACCGCTATCTGTATAAACATGGAAATATCTACAACGCTAATTGTGTAATCATGGAAATATCTACACACCTATGTGTGTAAACTTGGAAATATCTACACCGCCGTCTGTATAAACATGGAAATATCTACAACACTATCTGTATAAATTTGAAAATATCTACACAGCTATCTCTACAAACATGGGAATATCTACACCGCTATCTGTATTAACATGGAAATATCTACACCGCTATCTCTATAAACATTTAAATATCTGCACTGTCATCTGTATAAACATGCAAATATCCTCACAATCATCTGTATAAACATGGAAATATCTACACCAGCATCTGTATAAACATGAAAATATATACACTGCCATCTGTATGCACTTGGAAATATCTACACAGCCATCTGTATAAAGATGGGAATATCTAATCCGCTATCTCTGTAAACATGGAAATACCTACACTGCTATCTGTAAAACATGGAAATATCTACACCGCTATCTGTATAAACATGGAAATATATACACCGCTATCTCTATAAACATAGAAATATCTACAGTGCCATCTGTATAAACATGCAAATATCTACACAGTCATCTGTATAAACATGGAAATATCTACACTACCATCTCTATAAACATGGAAATATGTATAGCACTCACTGTGTAAAGATGCAAATATCTACAGCGCTATCTGTATAAACATGGAAATATCTACATCGCTATCTGTATAAATATGGAAATATTTACACCGCTATCTCTATAAACATGGAAATACCTACACCGCTACTTCTATAAACAGGGAAATATCTACACCAACATCTGTATAAACATGGAAATATCTACACAGTCATCTTCATAAACATGGAACTATCTACACTGCCGTCTGTATAAACATGGAAATACCTATTCAGCCCTCTTTATAAACATGTAAACATCTGCACAGCAATCTGTATAAACATGTAAATATCTATACCGCTATCTGTATAAACAGGGAAATATCTACACCGCTATCACTATAAACATGGAAATATCTACACCGCTATGTGTATAAACATGAAAATATTTCCACTGCTATCTCTATCATCAGAGAAATAACTACACCGCTATCTGTATAAACATGGAAATACCTACACTGCCGTCTGTATTAACATGGAAATATCCACACCACCATCTGTATAAAAGTGGAAATATCTACATGGTGAGCTCTATAAACATGGAAATATTTACACCGCTATCTGTATAAACATGGAAATAACAACACCGCTATCTCTATAAACGTGGAAATGTCTACACCGCTATCTGTATAAACATGAAAACATCTACACCGCGATCTGCATGAAAATGGAAATATCTGCACCTCCATCACTATAAACATGAAAATATCTACACTGCCATCTCCATAAACATGGGACTATCTACAAAGCCATCTCTATAAACATGGAAATATCTACACTGCCATCTGTATAAAGATGTAAATATCTACAAAGCAAGCTGTGTAAACATGGAAAGATTTATACCGCTATCAGTATAAACATGGAAATACCAACAACGCTATCTGTATATACTTGGAAATATCTACACCGCTATCTGTATAAACATGGAAATATCTACAAAGCTATCTCTATAAACATGGAAATACCTAAACCGCTATCTCTATAGACATGGAAATATCTACAGCACTGTCTCTATAAACATGGAAATATATACACAGCCATCTCTTCAAACATGGAAATGTCTACAACGCCATCTATATAAACAAGGAAATATCTACACTGCCATCTATATAAACATGGAAATATCTACACCGCCATCTGTATAAACATGGAAATATCTACACTGCCATCTGTAGAAAGATGTAGTTATCTACACTGCGATCTGTATAAACGTGGAAATATCTACACCATGATCTGTATAAACATGGAAATATCTACACCCATATCTGTAAACATGGAAATATCTACACCGCTATCTGTGCAAAGATTGAAATATCTACACCGCTATCTCTGTAAACATGGAAATACCTACACCGCTATCTGTATACACATGGAAATATCTACACCGCTATCTCTATCAACATGGAAATATCTACACTGCTATCTCTATAAACATGGAAATATCTACACCGTTATCTGTATAAACATGGAAATATATACAGCGCTATCTGTATAAACATGGAAACTCCTAGACCACGATCTGTAGGAACATAGAAAGATCTACACCGCTATCTCTATAAACATGTAAATATCTACACTGCTATCTGTATAAACATGGAAATATCTACACCACTATCTGTATAAATATGGAAATATCCACACTGCCATCTGTGTAAATTTGGAAATATCTACACCGCTATCTCCATTAACGTGGAAATATCTACACCGCCATCTGTATAAACATGGAAACAACTGCACAGCTATCTCTATAAACGTGGAAATATATACACCGCCATCTCAACAAACATGGAAATATCTACAGCGCCATCTACATAAACAATTAAATATCTACACTGCCATCTATATAAACATGGAAATATCTACACCGCTATTTGTATAAACATGGAAATATCGACAGTGCCATCTGTAAAAAATGGAAATATCTACACCGTCATCTGTATAAACATGGAAATATCTACACCGCCATCTCTATAAACATGAAAATATCTACACATCCATCTCCATAAACATTGAACTATCTACACATTCATTTGTGTAAACATGGAAATACGTACACCTCTATCTGTATAAACATGGAAATATCTACACTACCATCTTTATAAACATGGAAATATGTTCATTGTGACCTGTATATACATGGAAATATCTACACCGCTATCTCTATAAACGTGGAAATATCTACAGCGCTATCTCTATAAACATTGAAATATCTACACCGCTATCTCTATAAACATGGAAATATGTACACCGCCATCTCTGTAAACATGGAAATATTTACACCGCCATCTACATAAACTAGGAAATATCTACACCGCCATCTATAAAAACATGGAAATATCTATACCGCCGTCTGTATAAACATGGAAATATCTACACTGCCGTCTGTAGAAAGATGAAAATACCTACACCACGATCTTTATAAACATGGAAATATCTACACCGCTATCTGTATAAACATGGAAATATCTACAATGCTATCTGTATAAACATGGAAATATCTACACCATGATCTGTGTAAACATGGAAATATGTACACCGCTATCTGCAGAAACATGGAAATATCTACACCGCTCTCTCTATAAGTATGGAAATATCTATACCACTATCTGTACAAACATGGAAATATCTACATCGCTGTCTGTATAAACATGGAAACATCTCCACCGCTGTCTGTATAAACATGGAAATATCTGCACCGCTTTGTGTATAAACATGTAAATATCTACACCGCTATCTGTATAAACATGGAAATACCAACACCGCTATCTGCATAAACATGGAAATATATACACCGCCATCTCTATAAACATGGAGATATCTTCCCCACCATTTACATAAACAAGGAAATATCTACATCGCCATCTATATAATCATGGTAATCACTAAACCGCCATCTGTATAAACATGCAAATGTCTACACTGCCATCTGTAGAGAGAAATATCTACACCGCGATCTGTATAAACATGGAAATATCTACATCGCTATCTGAATAAACATGGAAATATCTACAACGCTATTTGTGTAAACGTGGAAATATGTACACCATGATCTGTATAAACATGGAAATATCTACACCGATTTCTGTATAAATATGGAAATATGTACACCGCTATCTGTATAAACATGGAAATATCTACACCGCTTTCTGTATAAAGATGGAAATATCTATACCGCGAGCTGCATAAAGATAGAAATATCTACACCTCTATCTGTATAAACTTGGAAATACCAACACAGCTATCTGTATAAACATGGAAATACCTACACCACTATCGGCATAAACATGGATATATCTACAACACTATCTCTATAAACAGGGAAATACCTACACCGCCATCTCTGTAGACATGGAAAATCTACACTGCTATCTGCATAAACATGGAAATGTCTACACCGCTATCTGTATAAACATGGAAATATCTACACCCCTATCTGTATAACCATGGAAATATCTACACCGCTATCTTTATAAAGATGGAAATGTCTACAACGCCATCTGTATAAACATGCAAATATCTACACAGTCATCTGTATGAACATGGAAATATCTACACCACCATCTCTATAAACATGGAAATATCAAGACTGCCATCTCTATACACATGGAAATATCTACACAACCATCGGTATAAACATGGAAATATCTAAACCGCTATCTCTATAAACCTGGAAATATCTACATGTCTATCTGTATAAACATGGAAATATCTACATCACTATCTGTATAAACATGGAAATATCTCCACCGCTATCTCTATAACTATGGAAATATCTACACCGCTATCTGTATAAACATGGAAATAACTACACCGCTATCTGTATAATCATGGAAATACCTACACCGCTATCTGTATAAACATGGATATATCTACAACGCTATCTTTGTAAACATGGAAATATCTACAATGCTATCTGTGTAAACATGGAAATATCTACACAGCTATCTGTGTAAACTGGGAAATATCTTCACCACTATCTGTGTAATGATGGAAATACCTACACCGCAATCTGTGAAAAGATGGAAATATCTACTCCGCTATCTCTGTAAACACGGAAATATCAACACCACCATCTGCATAAACATGGAAATATCTACACTGCCATCTGTATAAACATGGAAATATCTACACAGCCATCTCTATAAACATGGAAATACCTACACAGCCATCTGTATTAACATGGAAATATCTGCACCGGTATCTGTATAAACATGGAGATACCTACACCGCTATCTGTATAAACATGAAAATATCAGCACCGCTATCTGTATAAACATGGAAATATCTACACCGCTATCCGTATAAACATGCAAATATCTACACCGCTATCACTATAAACATGGAAATACCTACACTGCTATCACTACAAACATGGAAATATCTACACTGCTATATGTATAAATATGGAAATATCTACACCGCTATCTCTATAAACATGGAAATATCTTCACCACTATCTGTATAAACATGGAAATGTCTACACCGCTATCTCAATAAACATGGAAATATCTACACCGCCATCTGTATAAACATGGAAATATCTACACCGCTACCTGTATAAAAGTGGAAACATCTTCACCGCTATCTTTAAAAACATGGAAATATCTACACTGCGATCTGTAGAAACATGGAAATACCTACACCGCTATCTGTATAAACATGGAAATATCTACACCTCTGTCTCTATAAACATGGAAATATCTACACACTCATCTGTATAAACATGGAAATATCTACACCATCATCTGTATAAACATGGAAATATCTACACTGCCAGGAGCTCAAGAGCAGCCTGGGCAATACAGCAAGGCCTCATCTCTACAAAAAAATAAGGAATATTAGCTGGCCATGGTGGTGTGCACCTGTAGTCCCAGCTTCTTGGGAGGCTGAGGTGGGAGGATCCACGGAGCCCAGAAGTTTAAGGCTGCAGTGAGCTTGGATAACGACTGCACTCCAGCCTGGATGACAGAACAAGAACCTGTTTCAAAAAAGAAAAAAGAAAAAAAACCTAAAAACTAAAAACTGGATGTAGTTTGCTAGTAACTAAACAGCAAATTAATTGTAACTTGCTTACATATCAACGATGTCTTTCTTCTTTGATCATAAACCTGCTCACTAAGAAGCTGCTGAAGTCCATGGTAGTGACAGGTACATGTCTGCATCCTTGTCCTGACCTGCATCTTCTTTGATTGTCCCCATCTGTGTCTCCGACTGGCACTGCCGAACCGTCTTGCTACCTGATCAATGTTGTACTGAACCGGACTGCTAACTGATCAATGTTGTCGATCTCACTGCACAAAGCTGTTCTTACAAGGTAGATTTCTGCCTGGAATTGCCATACTTACACTCTTTATATTCCTTACTCCTGACCCATCCAACGCAGCACAAGTTCTATTTATTGCCATAGAAACATAGGTCATTTGGAAACACCTCCTTCATTTCTATGGAATGTTCAAACATTTCTGACATTTTGGACTCTGTTCTAGCCTCTTGTTAAATATATCCAGAAAAGAGACAAAGCTTTATGGGGGGGCTATATGCACACATATGCTATAGAATAAGCTATCTAAATGCTTAAAAATACTTTCCATCTGTCACCGCACCTTAATAGGTACACAGAAATTAAGTATGTGTATGTCTGTCTGTATAGATACGTATAAATATATATCCCCAAAACAAAAACTCATTCTCTTACTTATACATAGGTAGAATATAGGTGAATATACATATACATTTATAGGTAGAACAAAAAAACCCTCAGCCTCTTTAGGGCCATGTGTTTTCTCTGAGTAATTGTCACAATTAATTAAAATACATGTGTATGCCTTTTTAGATAAATTTCATCAGACCAGTTTCTGTCTGGTTGGAAAATAATAACTGCCTATTTGCTAAGTGCCCCTGCCCCCATACTATGTTCCAGTGAACTAAAGACCTCTGGCAATCATATATTTACAACTCAGCAAGATTAAACAATTTATTGTTATTTATGACATCCAAGCTGGATCTTCTGTATTATATTCCACATTAGCATCTATCACCTTACATTTGGGAGATCCTGTCCAAAAAATGATTATGCCTCCTAACCAAACATTCAGCAGGGCTGCAGGAACAGGCCCCCTGAACAAACATCCTGCCAAAGTACTTTAAAGCACCGTGAGCTGCCACAGCTGTGCATTTTCAGATGACTCAGCAGATTAGCGTGGAGTCTCTTAGCCTCTGCTTGGTCTGTTCCTTTCACTGATCTCTCACATGGCCCAGTCCATTCGGTTTGAAAATCCTCATGAAATGAGCAGATTATGATCTGGCTTCAGTAGAGGGCCATGGGGTGGGCATGGAGGGGAGAGGGTTTGCTCTTAACACAGCCTGAGCCTCAGAAAGGTTTCAGATGGAAAAGCATGGCACTGACTCAGCTCATGCTTAACAGGAAATAATGCACAGACCACACCAAAAAAGCCCTTTATGTTGTGTGAAAGTCTATGCCGGAGCAGCTGCTGCCACCTCATGTACTGTGATAGAGTGTGCATGTGTGTGTTTGTGTGTGCGTGAGTGTGAGTATGCACACAAATGTGTGCTGGGAGGGGGAGGAGATCACACCTTCCACAGTCGCCACCTCAGCCTTAGCTAGCAGCGTGGAGAATTGCCAAAAGTCAACAGGAAGCTGCACCAAAGCAACTGTGATCACCACATCAGCAGGCGCTTTCTGGTTAGTAAAGCTACTGGGACTGAAAAACACACACGATCTCGTCCTTCTTTTATTTTAATCAGAGCAAAATATTTTTATAATAATTGTGTTCTATGAATAAATAATTCATAATGCTGTAACCCATTATCACATTCAATCCTCCCAACAACCCTAGAAGATATGTAGACAAGTATTATTACTTTCCCTATTTTTATAAATGAGGAAATAAACCCCAGGAGGCTAGGCGACTTCCCCACGGTCATAGAAGTTGCAAACAGTAGTATCATGATTCAAATCCAAAGCTTCTCCTTTTGTCTTTATCATTTTAATTTCGAAGGTAATGCATATGCGTGTATGATCTTTTAAATCCAGAGATGGATATGGAATAGATAGGAAAAGGGACTCTCCTTCCCCATTATACACCCCCTCCACCCAATCTATATACACTGTTGACTAGAGTATGTCCTTTCAATCCTATTTTCTATGCCTACATTATATACAGAAAAGCAGGATTACGTTACACACAATATTCCAGTCATTGCTGTTTTTCACCAACAAGCTATCATTCACATCTTTTTCATACTACATATAAATTTATATCCTTTATTTTAGTGGTGTATATTGTGCAGTTGTGTCATAAATTATGTACCTGTTCTCTGTTGAACATATAGATTTTTTCTGAGTTTTTCCTTAGCAAAATGCTGCAGTGAGTACCCTTGTACACAGATGTTTGTACATTTGTTCTAGAAAAATCTACAGTAAAGATTCTTAGATTAAGAGATTCCCAGGTTATTAGAAAACTACTCTATTAATTTAGATATATACTTCCAAATTGCCTGACCAAAAAGTTATGTCAATTTAACTTCTATGAACAGTATACAAACATGACAATTTTCCATCACCTACACCAACTCTGGGTAATTTCATCTTTTTTACAAGTTGATGGATTGTTTTAATTTATATTTCTCTGGTTATTAATAAGGTTGGCCACCTGTTCATGTCTTATTATTGATGATATTTGTATTGAATTGTTTGAATTTTCTTGATTTCAAAAAACGTTTTACATGTCATAGATATTAAATATTTGTTCTAAAACTCTCCTTCCAGTATTGTGTATGTGTTTGGTCAAGTAGAATAAACTCTCGTCCTCTGATTTCAGATTCCTTTCTCTTTCCATTAGAAATCCCTAAATGTAAAACTACATATTGATAGCTAAAAACCAGGATGTTTACTAGAGAAAAAGAATACAGACGCAATAATTAAATATTATATTTATACAAAATACCTACTAGTACAAACTTAAAAAGAGAAAGTAAAAGTCAAATGCTTCTACGACTTCAGACTAAGAAAAAGAACTTTTGAGGTTGAATGTTCCTGAAATTTTTCTTTTCATACAACTACGGACATGACTTCAAAAGTGGATGTGACTAAAAAATGTAAGATATGAAAGATATTTGAAGACTCAGAGAAGGTGGATTTTCATTTTAACAAGTCACATATATATTCTAGATATCCTCTTATTCGTAACTAAGAGAGTCAAATCAGATGAAAGAATCTAAAAATTTCCCTTTGACTGTGTTAAGTAGAAGTAGTAGAGGCATATTGGCCAAATCTTGAGTGTTTGCAAATTGACTCTTAAGGCTATAGGCTGGCACAGGTCATTGAAGCCCTAGCTTTTTATCTTTAATTTTAAAATCCCCAAACAATTGATACTAATTTTTCTTGTCCATTATTTCCAAATCATCTTGTTTAAAGGTTATTACAGTGCTTGCTCATGTTACTGTTGTCTAACAGAAGGGTATCCGGGGCCTTAAAACTGAGAGGGTTAGGATTAATGATTCCAATACCTATGCTTGGACATCTCCAAAAGTGGGTTCCAACTTCTTGTCCTCAAGTCTGTATAGAAACTAGCAAACTTCCAGAGTTCACAAAAGGCTCCAAGAGAACAGATGTTTTATAGAAAATTCTTAGAGCAAGTTTCACGCATAATGTTGCTGATGCGTGTCTGCCTTTTCAATAAACATCACTATGCTTTATCACAAGATTTAATAAAGCAGCTTAGTTAAAAATGCCATCTGGGTCTCTGGACACATTAAACAAAGCTTAAAATAACCACCCCAGCAACTGGGAGGACCCAGCTGTTCTCATAATCTGTCCCACTCCTTTTACTTCCCCATAAAAAGAGGGAATGAAGACCACAGACTAAAAGCATCCAGAAGGAACTGACACAAACAGGGAGATAGATGGAGCCAAGGGCTCCTGTAAGTTTGCTATTGCTCACGTAATAGATTTGCTAATTCCACAACCTGCGGATGGTGATTAAGAACGGGAAGCAGAAAGAGGGAAGAGAGAATCATAGAAGGGCTCATTCAAGTTTTCTAATGTATCACAAACCTGTCCTCCCTAATGTCTGGATCATAGCAGCCCATTCCATTCACCTATTCTCTAGTGAACTCCAATAGAAAATACAAAGCCATCACCACCCAGTTCTTTCTCCCTTCTAGAGATGAGATATTAGCCACCCAATCCCAGATTCTCAGATCCATTCCAGGAAAGAAGCCCTAGGTATTGAAGCACAGCTTTCCCTCCCTCCCTTCTTTCTTCCACCCCAAGATTTGTTCCCCAGATAGTTCTCGTAAATGCAAAACCAAGTATATTCTCATTCTTTAGAGCAACCAGCTTTTCATGGCCAACTGGAATCAAACACAACCTGCACAAACATCTATCTGGAGGACACTCCCAAGGCTCCTACTGAGCCAGCCTTCTGCATACCACTGCATTTCAGCTTCCTAGGTCACAAGACACTGAGACATTCTTGAATTCTGCAAGGTGCACTGTGTGTTAATATCTTGGCTGCTCATCATGTGGCCAATAAAGGGCATGACTAGTCAACAAATAAATTTTCTCTTGGCTAAAACTTGCAACAAAACTGTAAGCTGTTTACCAAGGGGCCCACTACAGGTTATATTCAATATATACAGTCAAATCCTAACTATCTGAGATATATTCAGTTGACCATACACCTTTATATTTCAGTAAAAGGTCTTTACATTTCCCAGTGCTATCGATGTTACAAAGTGCTTTCATATGCAGTGCTTCATCTGATTTCCAGGATAATTAAATGATCCTGTCATACCTGATTTTTAGATGAGGAAACAAGTGGTTTCTGGGTATTTCAAGAGGCTAACGCATCTGCCCTCCAACTTGTATGTGAAAACCAAAAACAAAATTCCAAGGCCCTTCAACCATCTGAATGGACTTTGACTCTTTTGGTCAATATATGGCAGAGCTAGGAAAAGAAGGTGAGTCTTCCAGCTGCTGATACAGGGTTTTTTCTGCCATACTCCATTACCTCCAAGGCTAAAGTCAAAAGAGGGTGTGGTTATCACATGAAAAAATCTGGTTTGGATTTCCCAAATGTGTATGTAGTATTTGGGGATTTACCTTAATTTAACCTACAGTTCTTTTGGGTTGTAACAGTCTGACTCCATTTTTGAAAACAAAACAAAATCGATTTTAAATGCTGAATTATAGATCTTTGCTGTCCAGCATGGTAGCTACTAACCACTTATGGTTATTAGCATTTCTATTTTAATTAATTAAAATTCAGTAAAATGCAAAATTCAGTTCTTCAGCTGCTCTAGCCACATTTCAAGTGTTACAGTAGTCACATATGGCTAGTGGCTGGGACAATGCAGATTATAGAACAGTTCCATCATCAAAGAAACTTCTATTGAACAGTGCTATTATATAATGTCATCTCCAGAGAAAGAAGACTTTAGAAAAAGTCAGAAACGGCCGGGTGCAGTGGCTCACACGTGTAATCCCAGCACTTTGGGAGGCCAAGGCAGGCAGATCCCTTGAGGTCAGGAGTTCAAGACCAGCCTGGCCGACATGGTGAAACCCCGTCTCTAGTAAAAATACAAAAAATTAGCTAGGCGTGGTGGTGCATGCCTGTAACCACAGCTACTCAGGAGGCTGAGCTGGGAGAATCACTGGAACCCAGGAGACAGAAGTTGTAGTGAGCCAAGATTGTGCCACTGCACTCTAGCCTGGGTGACAGAGCAAGACTCCATCTCAAAAAAAAAAAAAAAAGAAAAAGAAAAAGTCAGAAACATCTTGAGGCAGGCATAGTGCTGTCATCTGTCCAATATTGAAGATGATTTAAGAATAAGAAGAAGAGAACAAAGAAGAGAAAAAGAAGTTGCCTTAGGTGTACCTACCCAGAAAAGGACAAGGGCATTCCTGTAGTCATTGTGTTGTATTTTAGCTCTTAAACTTTTTAAGAGATTAGAATAATTTGACACATAGAAGATCTAAACCACTGAAGAGGCTCTGAAGCAGATAAAAGTAGAAAGAAAATAAAAAACTAATTAGTTACAAACTAAGCTTAACCACAATTCGTTTAAACGATACTATTTACTCTTCACATGATTGGTTTTTCTTTTGCTTTATAGTATGACATAGTTTATATCTTTAAAGGGGAATTAAAATATTTCTGGGAATTTTTAAAAGTAAGTTCACACAGCCACATAAAAACTACAGAAACAGATAAAACCTATCTTCTCATTTATTCCCTAATCCATTCAAATTAAATATAAAAATCCAAGCAGACACAGTGATATTCAAAAAAGCAAAAGTGAGACAAAACAAAATTCATTTGTCACCTGTGGAGGTAGTTAGCTCACCTAATCTTCACTCCAAACACCAGTAATTTTTAAAAGACAGAAATAAACATATGTTCTGCCTTCCCGGAAGGAACTATGTTTCAGGGTAGCCAAATAACCCAGTTGTGAAGAAAATGGTCTGCTTATAGAAAAATGCCAGCTAAAACATGTAGATAGAATTAGAGAATTAGAAATTCACCATTTTGAAACCCCTAATGAAATAATCAACTCAAGCAAGGATCATTAATAAATGCTAAAACAATCAAGTAACTATTGATACAGAATATAACTGAATATACACATGGTACAAAGTTCACGTCACAGACTACTGGCTTGACCCAAGGGGGAATATAGCAGAGGAGATAGGCAGTGATCACCCTAACCTTGCGATCATCTCACCATCACTAATGATGGGATGTGAATACACATTATTGCCTATGAAATAGTCTTTAAAAAAAGAAGTTGAACCTGAATCTAACTAAACCTTGCAATGGGCTGAACGTGTATGTCTTCCCCAAATTAATATGTTGACATCCTAACCCCAAAGGTGCTGGTATTAAAAGGTGGGGCCTTTAGGGGGTCATTAGATCATAAGGACAGAGGCTTCATGATTGGAATTAGTGCCCTTATAAAAGAGGCCCCAGAGAGCTAGCTAGTCTCTCCCACTATGTGAGGGCCCAGCAAGAAGGCCAATCTATGAACCAGAAAGTTGGTCCTAACCAGATATCAAAACCACATGCTCCTTGGTTTTAAACTTGCTAGCCTCTAGGACTGTGAGAAATAAATTTCTGTTCTTTATAAGTCATCCAGTTTTTGGTATTTTGTTATAGCAGGCTTAAAAGCCTTTAGAACTAACTTCCAGTTAACCAGGAAAAAACAGAGTGAAAAGTTAAATGACACCATAAAAAGCAACCAGAAAATTCCAGAAGGGGAAATATTCTACAGGACAACTGACTAGTTTTTCAACAAGTCAATTTCACTATATAAATACATAAACAAAGAGTATGGGTATTTTCCAGGTTAAAAAAGTCTTGAGCTAAATAATCAAATGCAATGTGTATCCCTTGATTAGAAGAAACTAATTTGAACAAACCAGCCACAAAAGATATTTCAGGGAGACCAAGCTGGAAGGATCACTTGAGGCCAGGAGTTTGAGACCAGCCTGGGCAACGTAGTAAGACCTCCATCTCTACAAAAACAATAAATTAGCTGGGCATGGTGGTGTGCACCTCTAGTCCTAGCTACTCAGGAAGCTGAGGCAGGAAGATCACTTGAGCCCAGGAGTTTGAGGCTGCAATGAGCTATGATTGTTTCACTGCACTTCAGGCTGTGTGAAAGAGCAAGACTTTGTCTCAAAAAATAAAAGGACATTTCATAATAATTGAGGAAATCTGAATGTGGACTGGGTAATAAATGATATAAAAAAGCCATTTTTTATTTTGTTTGAAAAGATGATTTTGTAACTATACAGGAAAATGTTCTTATTTTTTTAGAAATCTGTACTAAAGAATTTAGGGGTAAAATATCATTTTCTTTAATATACTTTCAAACACAAGCAAAAAATAGTCACGACACAAATATAGCAAAATGTTTACAATCTATGTTCTATGCTTGCCTGTGAGTGCCATTAATCTCATCTCTCTGCTTTTCTGAAAGTTTGAAAATTTCAAAGTTTTATAATAAATTTTTTTACATCCCATAATTTTATAACAATTTTTTTAAAGTTTGAAGCAAATCAACAACTATAGCTTCAAAAATATCCTGACCCACAATAAACATTGAACAGGGTATATTTCTCCCATTTCCTAAAAAAGTTGGCCCAGGAAGGAGTATGAGAGCTGCCATAGCTCTCCCAAGGCTCATAATTCTCCATCACTCCATGGGAAATCCCAAAATAAATTTTTTAAAAAGTTGTTTAAATTTATAATGTTTTTGATTCTATAATAATTTTATAATAAAATAATTGTAAAATGTTTTTGATTTTATAATTTATAAAAATTTTTATACATGTTTATGTTTGAAATGTCTATTTCAAACTTTATGAGATATTAAAATATAAGTAATATAGTTCATCATTTTAGAAATGCCATGCTTTTCTTCTCCAGCAATTACATAATCAAAGAGTAACTGTAGTTTTTCCTAGAACATTGCTTTGTAGGCTGGGCATAGTGGTTCATGACACTTTAGGAGGCCAAGGCAGGCAGATCTCTTGAGATCAGGAGTTTGAGACTAGACTGGGCAACAGAGAAACCCTATGAGTAGTAAAACCACAAAAATCAGCTGTGCGTAGTGGCGTGCACCTATAGCCCCAGCTACTCAGGAGGCTGAGGTGGGAAGATCACCTGAATCTGGGGAGGTCAAGGCTACAGTGAGCCAAGACTGTACCATTGCACTCCAGCCTGGGCAACAAAGTGAGACCCTGTGTCAAAAAAAAAGAAATTTAATTGAAAAAAAGAAAATTGCTTTGTAAAATTAATTTTTCAATCAAAACCAAGATTTTTCAGATATAGAGAATGCAGCCCACTGGTCAGATTTGTCAGTTCAAAGAGAAAAAATTCTAGTTTCCTATTTTTCTAGCCTGCTTATGATTATCCAATAGGATATCAAAAAAGACCAAAGCCTTTGGGATCCATGTTCAGTATTCCTGAGTCTAACTCAGGATGCCAAATCAGGAGACAAGCACATTCTCATCAATTTTCAATCATTCGAGACCAATTTTGCTTATAATTATCCAGTTCTTATAGACCACCTTTCTCCTGAAGCCAGCCTTATGGCTATTCACTTCACTTTAGCATAAGCCCCCAAGAAGGTGAACAAAATGAGGAAACGATTGGTTAAAGTTGGCATTTGAAATTCTGAAACATGTCCACCATTCCCTTCACCCACGCACGCCCCTCTTAGAAGTAGTACTTTCAGATTATTTAAGAGTCGATGCTTCTATGTGGATTTTGTCATCTGTCCTTTATAACAGCTAGTAGGTTTAATTTGACTCTATTTTCAGCATATATTGACCTATGCTAATTATCTGTTAAAATAAATTCCACTCTTAGAGTTAATAAAGTGTGTGTGTCATGGAAGACCCATTGAAGTAAGAAACTGAGGAGCCCTTATGGTAAAGTGGGACAAGAAATAATAAGACATCATAATTTTCCCATGCAAATCAACAACCGTAGCTTCAAAAATATCCTGACCCACAACAAGTATTGGACAGGCCATGTTTCTCTCACTCCCTAAAAAATTGGCTCGGGAAGGAGTATGAGAGCTCCCATAGCTCTCCCAAGGCTCATTATTCTCCATCACTCCACAGGAACAGCCTGTCAGAGAAGAGTGAAAGACCATTTGTCAACCTCTCTTCAACTCCCTGATTCTAGCCAAACTTCATCAATCTCAAGTGAGGAGCCAGAGAGAAATCAAACCCCATATATCCAGCATCATTGTCTACTGGAGTCAAAAATCACAATTCCACTACCCACCCCAACACCATTGGCCCTGTTTCTCCCAATTGCTTTTTATTGTGTTTTTAAAAAAATCCTCTTTCCCCATCCCTGCAACACCGAGAAGGAGGAATTATAGTAGATAAATATGAAGCATGGAGATCCTTTAAAAATGTTTTTAATAATAAATGAGAAAATGAAAAGGAGAGGGTTGGGAAGGAAGGAGGGAATTCAAATGCCAGGGAATTGTGCAGTTTCACTTTTAAAGATGTTAACACTCATTTATATATCTGCAAGACACTCCCCTTAAAGAAAAGTTCTATGAGTGTGGGTCTGGTTGCATGAATAAGGATAAAATTAGTTTTTTAGACGATGTTTCCCACATATCATTCAGAGACCCCTGAAGTTAGGTATCCCTCTTGTAGATGTCCTTGAGATGCTGCTGGACCTGGGAAAGAGGAAACTGGGATACGGGTCTATGCCAAAAGGTGCTTCTAGTTATAGGACAGAGAGGAAAGGGGCAGAGGGAGAAAAACCCGAAGTCTGAGAATCTGGATTGCAGAAGACTACCGAGGTCGTGGGAGAAGGGAGAGAAAACAAGGATGAAAAGCGAAAGGGGAAGAGGCATGAAATGTTGTCAAATGTCAAAAGGCATTTGGAGAGAAGTTGGGAATTGCATTAAGAAAACCACTGCAAATCTCGTTTCAGACCATTTAGAGATATGCCCCCTGGGAACTGCGAGCTCAGGCTGTTTAGCATCAAACAAATGGATCCACTCCATCCCTACCCTAATTAAATAAATCATTCAGTAATTCCACTGGGTTAAAGAACCAAAATATTAAAAACCTTCAGGGCCTACTCTTGCCAAATATGTCAGGGATCGTGTGTGTGTGTGTGTGTGTGTGTGTGTGTGTGTGTGTGTGTGTTCTGAGACACTACTGTTAAATAGGCAGAGCTAAGACTTAGGGGACTGGCAGATTATTGCAAAAAGGGCACGGGGCAGAGGGACTATGTTGTGAGCCTGGGAAAGAAGTTTGTGTGGGGACTGTGGGCAGTGAATGCGTTGGGAACAATATGGAAAACTGGGAGCTGCCTTGGAATCTACAGGGCCGGGTAAGAGAATGTCCGAAAGAAAAATGAGCAGGTGCGGGATGTATGCAGAGTCAGAGAAGAGTCCAGGGCGCCCGGAGTGGCTCCAGGAACGACGGACACCCCTCAAGGCTTTTGGGGGCGGTGGGTACTAATAGAACCCAGTGTCCGGGGTGCGCCGGGGAGGCTGCAAGCACGGTGGGAGTGGGGCGCTGGAGGGTGAGGACGCGGGAGTGAGGAAGCAAAGCCTGGGCTGGGCAGGGGCCTCCCAGCTGGGCCTGGAGGCAGCAGGGGGACAAGGGCTAGGAGAGGGCATGGCGGCAGCGCGGCGGGAAGCGAGGGGCATCTGGACACTCACCCCGTTGGCCGCGGCCATCTGCCCCACGATCTCGATGGCCGTCCTGCTAAAGTACCTGCCGTCGCTGCCCACCACCGTGGTGCAGCCCCGAGGGTCGCGCAGGTGAATGGACGATAGCACGCTCTGGATGAATTTGGGCAGGTAGTTGCGCTGGCCCTCGAAGAGGCCGGTAGGTCGCCACAGAACCCTGCCGCCGGCCCGCCGCGAGTCCTCGTAGGGCACGGTGGGCACTGTCAGCACCGGGATGGGGCTCCCCTCCGTGGTGCCTCCTGGCCGGTCCTGCTGTGGCTCCCGGGGCTGGAGGGAATCTGCAGCCTGCCGGGGGCCACCACCAGCCTGGCCGCGTGCTGGGACTCCGCCTCGCGCCCGGGCCCCCTCTCCGGCAGGTCGGCACCCTGCACCCTGCGCCCACCCGCCTGGGGACCGCCCGCCCCTCCTCTCCACGCGGCTGCTCGCTGACTCCCTCGGCGGAGATTGCTTCTGCCTTCCTGTAAAGTTTTCTCCCGCCCACCTTCTCCGCTGCCAGACCGCCCGAGGTTTCCTCAGTTTCTCCCCAAGTTGGACTCACTTTCGGGGTGTCCCAAAAGCCTGATTCCAGGGCCTGCTAGCCCGACCCCGGTGACGCCTGCACCCGCGCCTGGCCCCAGCCTTCACGCGCGATCCCGCCCTCCGGGGCACACCCTCCGCCAGAAAACAGCCGGCGGGCGGCGAGACTTTGGGCAGAGTCCAGGTTCCTCTCCGGCGCCAGGCCCGTCTCCCTGTCTCCCTGGGAGTGCGCAGCCTACACGCACCAGTTTCTCTTTAGAACAAGCATGGGGAGGGATTTGGGAGTGGGCTGAAACCTTTTGCCATCAGCGAACAGCCTCAGCCAAAAATAACCCTGGAAAGACGAGCTAAGAATGGTTATCTCCTGCCAGCGCTGTAATCGGAGGCTTGGTGCTGCCTTTGGGGTGTGTGTGTGTATGTGTGTGTGTACCCTCCCACCCCGACCATTTGTTGAAGGGAATCACCACTGTCAGACTTCAATCCAACAGGACCCACTCGAGCCATCCACACTTTCCCCAGCCTCCTCCAAAACAGCACACTTTCCGGTATGGACAATTCTTTTTTTTTTTTTTTTTTCACTTGTTTGTTTGTTTTGGTGGTTGCAACAGCAGCAACACAGATGACACATATTTCCCTATTCTTCTCGCCCTTCTCACCCTCCCTACCCAGCTCCTGCCTTAGAAACAGGCTTGGCCTACACTGTATCTGTACACACTGCCTGAACTCTTCCCTGAATTAATCGTTTTCAATAGGAGGGGGCTAAATCCCTTATTAATGCCCTACCAGGAGTGAATGAATAAAGCCAAGTTAAAGGGGAACTGGGTACCACATACTGTGCTAGGTTCCTTTGCATGTATCCTTTCATTCTGCTGGAGCTAAAGATGTTCTGCCTCCTCTCCATAAAACGTACCCAAACTCCAAAACCAGGAAATTCTCCATAGAAAATAGGAGTGAAGAGAGAAAAGACTAACAGGATAAACCCCAAAGCAGGAAGAAAGTTTTGTCTCCCATTTCGCTCAAGGAATTTTTGGACCCACCAAGGCTACTGTCCTGAAAGACCCTGCTGCTTCTCTTTCCCCAAATATTGTCCACTTCCTGAGAGTAAGGCTGACTTGCCGCAGGCTTATAAAGTGTTTGGTCACAGTAAGACAACTGTGAGTAATAACACACATTGTATACTGTTTTGCAATTGATAAAAGGCTTTGCATCTGTTTTTTCTTTGGAGGCTGAAGAAAAGAAGAATGGTATTCACGCAGTTCCCGTTTTACAGATGAAAACAAGAGGACTTTTTCTGTGAAGTCAGGAAAGTGGTTACAGTGGTACTTTCCGCCTGTCCAAATTATGTATTGCCCCTCCCCTTTCTATTAATAACATTGAAGTGTGATGGGACAACCACTGAAGCCGTCAGTTGAAACCTGCTGGGACTTTTTAGCCATTCTCTTCAACATAAAGAATGGGTGTTTTTGGAGGGGGTGAGATGAATGGGGAAATGTTGTCAAAGAGTACAATGTTTTAGTTGAGACAGGAAGAATACATTTTGTTGAGATCTACAGCACAGCATGGTGACTGTAGTTAACAATGAAGTATTGTGTATTTCAAAATTGCTAAGACAATAAATTTCAAATGTTCTCACCACAAAAAAGATAGGTTTTGAGGTGATGAATCTATTAATTCTCTGGATTTAATTATTCCACAATGTATACATATATCATAACATCACATTATACCTCCGTAAATACATACAATTTTAATTTGTCAATTAACATTTTTTAAAAGAATAGTGTGGCCAGTTGGGGAGGTAGTTTTTTTTTTTTTTTCCTCTAGTCTCTACTCAGTCTCCAAGATCCCATTCCCCATAAAGTTCCTGTCACCCAGGTGGAGTGCAGTGGCACAATCATGGCTCACTGCACCCTCTCCCTCTTGGGCTCAAGCGATCCTCCCGCCTACAGGTACATGCCACCATGCCCAGCTAATTTTTGTAGTTTTTGTAGACATGGGGTTTCACCATGTTGCCTAGGCTGGTCTCGAACTCCTCAGCTCAATCAATCTGCCCACTTTAGCCTCCCACAGTGCTGGGATTACAGGTGGGAGCCACCAAGCCCAACCCATAAAGTTCCTAACTTTTTATCTCCCTGGGAGTGCACAGCCTACACACACCAGTTTCTCTTTAGAACATACTTAAGAGTCTTGGCTTAGCATCCAACAGACAGAACTTTAACACTTCTACGGATCTGTGCACCTGTCTATGGTGTGGGGTTTTTAAGATCTCTTTCTAATGACACTTTATTTTGCAAAGCAGGACAGTTTCATTCCCAGAAGAGCAGGTATGGTAAATCCTTTGTTCCAGTAACGAAGACAATGATCCAAACCCTAAGCCTCAGAGAAGCCCAGAAACCCTCCAGGCCTCCATTTCTCTGCTCCTAGCACCTGCCTCTCTCTTGACATCAACATCATTCTCCCCTCTCACAGCCCAGCTCCTTCCACAGACCCAGGGATTAGGCACCAGCACCTCAGACTAGATTTTAGAAAATTACCATTCAAGAGGCAATCCTCTTCCCTTGGTTCCAATTTCAAGGTTCTCAAAGACTGGAACAGGGCTAGTTTGAGGCAATGTGCCCCATCGCATAGCCAGAAAGAACCTTACAGTGAAAAGGAAAACAATTCTTCCAAAGTAAGGGGGTGCTGATCCCAGAGGGAGGACAGATGGGCAACCAAACAGTAACCGGGCCACCACATGCTTCACACTCACTGATCAAGGATTTCTAAAACCACTTTTCTTTTCTCTGAATTTACATAGGACTTTGTATCACTCATAAAGGACTGTCTTAGAGGCTAATAACACCTTTCTATTCATGCTTATACTTAACATTCAGGCTAGGATAATTTCCTAACCTCAGTGTCCTCACTATAAGACGGGAATTATTATAATCCCTACCTCATAAATTGTTGGGAGGATTAAAATACTTAGTAAAGTGCCCGACTAATAGAAAGGCATTCAATAAATGTTAGCTATTCAGGGTGTCATCATCATTATATTTACCATTATTACTAATCTCCTGTATTGCAAGAATTACAGTTTATATTTTTGTAGACCATCACTGTAGCTAAAGGCTCTTTGGGCCATAGGTGATATTCCATAAAGGTTGGTTAAATTGATCTGTGGTTTTTGACTATGGAAACTCAGAACTCCCTCAAAATGTACAAAACAGATTTACCTGCTAAATAAATCTCTTCAAAGCTGACCCCAGGTTTGATTGAATTAATTCCAATGAATTTGTCACAATGATGGAGAAAGGAAACTTAGAGGGCCCCACAGTTGTTTGCTGGTAAAATGAGAAGTTTGGATTAGATCAATGTTTCCCAAAATATTTTCCTCAGAATGTTAGTGCCCCTCGAATCCTGCACAAAGCAAGAGTTTCATGACCAAGTAGCTTTTAAAACTCCTGTACACTCTACTCACATTCTTCACAATGCACACTTTCATATTAAAAGTTCTGAGAGGTCCTCAACAGAAGACATCACTTAACTTTTTTTTTTTTTTTTTTTTAAGACAGATTCTCACTCTGTCACCCAGGCTGGAGTACAGTGGCCACCACTCCTGGCCTAAAATTTTTTTAACCTGGTGCTTCCCAATCTAAACTCACAGGGACCAGTTTTCTTAATGAAAGAGAATCAGACTAGCTTGTAACCATAGCTGGTGACACTCCCCTGCCCCATTCCTTGTATGTCCTCAGTGGACTAGGTCAGGAATAAATAAATTTTCCTGATTCTCAAGGGCTGGTCACTCCTTTGCACTGAGCTCAAAGCTTCTCTGTAGCATGGGTCACAATGAATGGTAGCCCTGATAGCCTAGAGTAGCCTTTCAGCCTTCTCTGAGCCTCTAAAGACTGAGGATCCTTGGCATGAAATGGAGCAACTGATATACCCTTGCTTCCCCTGGGGACTATCTTGCTCTCAAAAAGGAATCAGCCATCATCTCCATCTAGAGAATATACTATCTGACTCAGCTTGACCAGCCTGTCCCAAAATGAGAATCTGGGTAAAATAAGCATTGAAACACTTCATTCCTTGTAGATTCACAAAACATATTAGCATATTAAAGACTATGAAGTTCTGCAGGAAAAAAAAAACCTATTTAACTTTAATCCAACATTGCCAAGTTTTATTTGACCATGGAAGATTTTTCCAAAACACTTACAAACAGATCAAGGACATTAATCTTTCATGAAACACTAGATCCCCAGGGTCCTCTCCAGCTACATCATTCTGTGATTTTCTTTTTTATTTATGATGCATTAAAAGATTAATCTCTATCAGACTTCCATTTGGAAATTCACCAGAATGTGCAAAGGCAGCAGGTAAAATTGCTGAAGGGTATTATAAAAATACCCTCCAGTGATTTTTGAAACTTAAACTGAAATATTTATATAACTATATATTTCAGTTTGTATATTATATATATATATGTATATACACACATATATATGTATGTATATACACACATATATATGTGTGTATATATATGTATACACACATATATATGTGTGTATATATATTGGTGTACGTATATCTATATCTATGTATATATGGCATTATATCCATTTTACAGATGCAGAAACTGAGCTTTAGAGGGGGTGAGCAATTGGTCCAAAGCCACACAGCACACAGGTAGTCATTGATAAAGGTAAAAACAAGAGTTGAAGCCTGAGGTGTAAGGACACAGAGACAAGTACACAAATGTTTACAAGTTACACATATGACACGTGCCTTTAACATGAATTTCTTGAACATTCATTTAGAGGCCTTACAATGAAGACATCAGAGTGGCAGCAAGTTCTGTTGGAATCAGGGGAGCGTGTTCTTCTATAATCCCCTGGCTAACAGGAAAGCACACTGATTTGGCCCATGGTAGTTATACACTCCCATTGAGTCAGGGGCCACTTCTATGCACACAGGAGGTGCTAAAAATATGCTGTTGACTCATTGCCTCTAAGAGCAGAAGAAATGCCAAAAGTATAGGACAAGAGGCAGAAAAGCACACGGAAAAATGTCGTAGGGCAGTCCTCTGAGGAAGTGTTAGATCCCTTTGAAATCTGTCCAAACACTTTCTTGTGCTGGGGAAAGTCAATTACATATTTCAAGCAACCCCACATGTCATACGAGTATCTTGTACGTGTTTGTGTACTCGTGTCTGTGAACTTACATCTCAGACTTCAACTTCTCGTTCCCCACCCTTATCAATGACTGCCTGCATGGCCTTGGGCAAGTTGCTTTCCCTCTTCAAAGCTCAGTTTCTGCATCTATAAAATGGACATAATGCTACCTACCTCATGGGGTTAGTGATCACATTTAAGGAGCTAATATGTGGAAATTGCTTACACAGTACCTATCACATAATAAGGGTTTAATAAGTGTTTGATGTAATTGTTTTGATTATTACTACTATTACTAAAATAATAATTACTACAATAATAATGATTCTTATTCTCTATATTAGTATTATCTTTGAAAATGGGCATGGATTATGTCTATGTAACACTTTTGGCACAATATCTAGCATTATATCACACACAAATTAGAGAATTCATGTTATTAAGGATGAAAAAATATTTTTACTGACCCTTAAATTCTTCGTAAGTAACTGCAAAAGAAGCCATTATCCCAACACATGAAATAAAAGAAAAAAAAATTCAGTTCCTCTGGAGTTTGTTTTTGGAGGTAGCCACAGGATACCTAATTTTTTTTTCTTTTCAGAGAGACCGAGGGGCTCACTAGGTTGACCAGGCTGGTCTTGAACTCCTGGTCTCAAGCCATCCTCCCACCTCAGCCTCCCAAAGTGCTGGGATTACATGCATGAGCCACCACATCCAGCCTACCTAAAATATTGAATGCTGTTAATAAATCTCCTGAGGCCAGCATAAGAAGATGATGGGCAAAACTAATGCAGGTATGTTTTTCTGGCTTTTTCATGTATTGGGCCCAACTTTGAAAAGCACTTACTATTAATGGCTAACTTGCAAAATTTGTGATTTATTAAAAGCAGATTTTAATAGTTTTACCTAAAAATAATAGGCCTCTGATCTGCCAAAGATGAAGATTTAATTTCTAGGTGTTCCCCACAATACCTAGAAACATCAGTGGAATCGAGTATTAAACACTTTAGAACTATTCTCATCAAAGTTCTTTAATATATAATACAGCAAAAGAAAAGTTTCTTTTCTAAAGGCTTCTCTATACTTTTTTTAATAGTTGAATTTCATTTCTGAAGGCTCCTAAAAAGAATAGAATTTAGATCTTTATTAAAGAGGAAATATATTTTCCATGTTTAATTTAAATGACATTCCATCAGTCATTTGCAATCTTAGCCTACACGGAATTTCTTTTTTTGGTAGTTTTTATGTTTGGGCTTTAGGAGGGGATTCCCAATAATCTCTATATAAATATTTCTAATCTCTATATAAATATTTTAACATTTCAATGTAAATTAGTTTTTTAAAGCTATTTTATCCATAAAAATAATAAATTTGCATGGCTGAGGGTGAAATAATATGTTACCAGGACCCCTCAGTTTTGGGGGTTGTGAGTAGATCCCATCTTCATGTTCCTCCAGCCCAGCCCAAGCCTGGCTCAGGGCCTCCTCCCCCATTTGCCAGGAACCACCATCCCCAGGGATTCTATGTGCCCTGCCTGACCAGTGTTCTCCATCAGAGTTTACCAATCTTTTGTTCATTCCCTCAGAGCACAGCTAAGCAAGAGTACACTAATTTGAAAATTAACTCAAGCAAATAGAGGAACAATATCCCCAACACATTGCATTTTAACATAGGGTTTCCTGGACACACTGTTTCAACCCAAGAGTTGGGCTAATAGTAGGAGTTCCATCTGCTAAAATACGGCTGTCAGCTTCAGAGGGAAATTCATGAACGTCTTCGTAGTTTGTTTTTACGTTTCACTTGGCACTGTTTCTAAAATTTCCTCTGAAGCCAAAAAATAAGTTATTTCCCAGCACACTGGGCACTTTTCATTTATCATTGGATTGATTTTTGTAACTTGCAGTAGGAGCTGAAATCGACCAGGGGGTTCTTATCCAACAGACAGCAGCAAAACTCTTTGTGTATCTGCGTTCCTTTCAACAAGCGTGACTTCCTCAATGGCATCATTCGTGAGCGTAACACAGAGCTCAGCAATAACGTTTCTTCACTAACCCTACCAGGTATCCAACATAGGATGTTACTTCCTTTCACTGTTTTCCGACTCCTGGCAGATATTAATCATTGGGATTTGGGAACAAGGAAATAGAATTTCTGAGAATGCTTGGGAATTCCCAAATTCATATGATTTTCATAACACTTCACTTACAAGTTTTTGAAAAATAATAAATGACTATAATAACAAGCAAATAGTCGTTTTTTTCTGTAACAGGATTATATGAAAAGTTTTAGTAGTCTTCTGTTTTAAAGAGATATGATAACAAATGATGATTTATTATTATTAGGAGCCAACATATTGTAACAAGATTATAAAATCCAATAGCATTAATAGAGAAAACATTAAAAAGAAATGAATGTTATCACAAAATAAATGCTAAAGAAAAGTCCTTTACAGATTGAAAGGTAACACCACAAATACTTAATGCTTTAATCGTTGTTTACATGACATTGTTATACAAGGCATCAATCATCCCCTCCAATACCATTTAAATAACATAACATTCTGATCTCCTGGCAAGATGAATAGCACTAGAAAGAAGCAACTGTCAAAATTGCCGATTTAAGGGTATATTTTGTTTCTAAAACTTGGCATTTCTTAGAAAACCTCTCATAGGATTTGTAAAACATATACTATGCCTAGGAACACATTAATATTTATTTGCAGAAATGGTTCACTGTTAGCAGTGGACAAGGCCATGAACACACACTTGTAACACAGCAACAGATACAAGAAAGTCTGACAGAGGCTCCTTTACTGCTCCTGTCCTGTTCACCTTAACTTTCATCTCCACATGTCAGTGCTTCCTCATCTTGCTTGACTTGAAGTCAGTGCATTTCTTCAAGCCAGTAAGTTCTCTATACTGACTATTAAGCTGTAATTTTCACAGGAAAATTAGAATGTTCCTTCCCATTTTCCTAATTTCTCAACTGATTTTTCTCAGAATTCAGAATCCATAAATATTGAAATGCCAGGAGAGAATTTCCAAATGGAAATGCTGTTCCCTTCGTCCATTTTCAGAAGAAACCGTAGGATAGTGTTATCCTTCTCTTCTCCAATTTTTTTTTCCTGCAAACTTATGGTTATCACCTCTTTAAGTGAGTAGCTCACAATTTTGCCTCCCCTGCAAATGGTCCCAAAACAGTGAAGTGGGTCCTCTTTAGCTGTGTCTTTAGTACATAATCCTGCATTTCTGACCATATGCAGGGAGTGTGACCCAGGGAAGGATCCCTGACTCAATGGGATTTCTCTTGCTGTCTGTAGAATTTGAACACCGGAACCCAGACGTACAGAGGCTGGGAGCCATCGTGGTGTGCTATATTGATGACGGCAGCAGTGGGTGGTGTGGGGGCAGTTAATTGACAGCTACCTGTTGCTGACATCCCAGGAACTGCCTGAACCTCCTCTTTCCCAGTCATAAGATATCTAAGATTCTGCAGTATTCTTCATTAAATCCTAGCATGGTTTAAGCTAGCCAGAATTAGGTTCTGTTGCTTTCAATCAACAGAACCTTAGCTAATACATTGTTATTTCCTGGTCTTTGTTCCTTTAATTTTCCAGGAAAAGAAGGGAAAATGGCTTACTGGTTTTAAAAAGAGACAAGGGACAACATACCATTTATGCAAAATTTAGAAGCACTCAAAGGAAACTCTGGAAAGTTCCTGAGACATATATATGTAGGATCAGCATAAAACTTGAACAGTGTATCTAGATCATGGTTGCCATGGTTGCCTTGAGACAATGAACATCTGTATCAAGATCATATTTTCTTGGTGGGACAGAGAGAAGCACAAGGCGGGACTCACATTTACAGTAATACTTGTTTTCCAGGAACCATACAACCCAGTTTGTCCAGAGCTGTTCATCTTAAGTTTGTTATCCCACCATAATTATAAATAGAACCTCCTTTTTCTCTCAAGAATATCCCACTTTGGATGATAATTTCTGTGACTACCCATTAAGAATATTTAATAACTATAGAAAACTGCTTCTCTATATTTTTTGTATGTTTGAAACATTTTATAACAGAAATATCTTTAAAGTTATCACCTACACAGAATATAGCTGCCAAATGCTCCTACTCTGCTATTCTAACCATGAATCCCTCTGGGGCCCCTTCCTCCTACGGCGCTTGTAAGGATGAAATGAAATAAGCTCTATGAAGTGCCCAACAGTGACCAACACTGAATAAAATACAGCCACCATAGGAGGCCTTCCCTTATGTTCACCAAACTCCTGATAAGTTATTCGGTGATGTTTTAATCTTAATATTTTATGTAGATTATACATTCATCTGATTCAAAATGCAAAAGGTACAAAAGCGTATACAGTTAAAAGTTTCCCAACCCACTACCATTTATCTCCCTGAAGGCAACTGTTTCCAGATTTTTGAATATCCTTAAAGAATATCATATGTATGGAAAAGAAAGATTATATATTTATACGCATCTGTGTATGCATTTTCCTATGAGAGGCTCACAAAGTCTCCTTGAAGAGATATCATTATTACAAATACCCCTCAATTTACAATGGGGTTATATTCCAATAAACTTAGGAAAATATTGTAAGCTGAAAATGCATTTAATACCCTTAACCTACTAAACATCATAGCTTAGCTCGGCCTACCTTAAACACTCACATTAACCTACAGTTAGGCAAAATCATCTAACAGAAAGCCCATTTTATAATAAAGTGGGCTTTGAATATCTCATGGAATATAATGAATACTGTACTGAAAGTGGAAAACAGAATGGTTGTATGAGTACTCAAAGTACAGCTTCTGCTGAATGTGTATTGCTTTCAAACTATCTTAAAGTTGAAAAATCATAAGTCAAAATATTCTAAGTCAGGGATTGTTTGTACTTCTAATTTACATGATGAAATTGAGCCTTGAAAAGATTAAGTGACTCGCCCAAGGTCACACTGGCAGTTAAATAGTGAAACTTGGATCCAAATTGTTCAGTCACTACATGTATTGTCTTGAAATTTGAAAAAGAGGAAGAGGAATTAAACTACTAAATTGAAGGACTATTTTAGGCATAGAAGAAGCAGATGCCTTCATGTCCAAGTGATTGTGAAAAGCCCACTTGCCCCAAAATATGTCTCCTGGTCATATGAAATTCCACCATTTCAGATTTTTACCTGGGGATTTAGAGTAATCTGCTGTTTTCCTAGAGCTCCCCTAAAATAGAAATAGAAAATTTTGGAAGGCTAAATATATGCTAACATTGGAAAACTCATTTTCTCCCCTTCGTAAGGCAAGGTACTGAAGGAGGGGGCCCTACGGGCTGTGCAGGGACATCCTGGAGGCATGGGGAGAAGAAACTGAAAGGCAAGTTTGTATGGAACAAAGAATACCGATCTCAGGATTCTCCCTTGAACCTGCCCTAACTTTGTTCAAATAGACTCAGCCACTGACCTGCTGTCAAAAGACCACAGCCAATCTGACTTGTTTTCAATATAATGATGAATATTGATTTGGTCCCTTCATCCAACATTCTCAGCTGGATCTTTTTTGACCAAGGATATACATTACTAGGTGAGTACAGGCAGTTAATTCTTCCACACGGGACTTCGGAGTTTCTGAGTTAACCAGAATCACCCACCTTAACATCTGCCAGTTTATACCCCAAGTCCTGACCAGTGCCCCCTACCTGCTATGCCTCATGTTTTCAATAGAGCATAAAATCAGAAATGAAAGATGAAACATCATAGCCAATATCACAGAAATACAAAGGATCCTAAGAAAGTGCTAGGTATAATTACACACTAACTAATTGGATCATCTAGAAGAAATGGATAAATTCCCAGACACATAAAACCTACCAAGATTGACTCATGAAGAAATTTAAAAATCTGAACAGACTAATAGCAAGCAAGGAGGTTGAATCCGTAAGAAAATGTCTCCTATCAATGAAAAACCCAAAACCAGATGGCTTCCCAGATTAATTCTACCAAATATTTTAAGAAGAACTAATACCAGTCCTTCTCAAACTCTTCCAAAAAGCTGAAGTGGAGGGAATACTTCCAAACTCATCTTACAGGGCCAGCATTACCCTGATTCCAAAGCCAGACAAGAACACTACAAGAAAGGAAAATGACAGGCCAATATCCTTGATCTACATAGATGCAAAAATCCTCAACAAAATCCTAGCAAACCAAATTCAATAGCACATTGAAAGAATCATTCACCATGATCATGTCATGGTTCAACATAAGCAAATCAATACATATAATATACCATATTAGAAAAATAAAGGATAGAAACTATATGGCCATCACAATAGATATAGAAAAAGTTTTTGACAAAATTCGAAACCCTTTCATGGTGAAAAAAAAAACACCCAACAGATCACGTATTGAGGGACTGTATCCCAACAAAATAAAGGCCATATATGACAAACCCATAGCTAACACCATGATCAATGGTGAAAAGTTGAAACTTTTCCTCTACCATCAGGAACAAGACAAGGATGCCCACAGACACCACTTCTCAGGGTAATTAGGCAAAAGAAAGAAATAAAAGGCATCCTAATAGGAAAGGAAGAAGTGAAACTGTCTCTACTGACGGCATGATCTTGTTATATATAGAAAACCCTACAAACTTCACTAAAAAAAGGTTAGAACTCAACACAAAGAAGGGAACAGTAGACACTGGGGGACTCCAAAGGTGGGAGGGAAGGATGGTGGGAGCAAGGGTTGAAAAACTACCTATCGATTACTATGCTCACTGCTTGGGTGGTGGGATCATTAGAAGCCCAAACCTCAGCACCATGCAATATACCTGTTTAAGAAACCTGTACATCTACCCTCCTGACTCTAAAATGAAACATACAATATTTAAAAAACAAAAACAAATAAATAAAATTTGAAAACTGTTAGAACTGAACTGATAGGTGAAATCAGTAAAGTTGTAGGATACAAAATCAACAGATAGAGCCTTGAACACAGCAACATTCAGCTGTCTGACACGAAAGTCTCAGGGGCAAGAAAACCTCTATATGAACTCAGAAACAATGAGCTAAGTTGTGTTTATGTCTGAAAGGATGTTAAGAACTTCATTCATGTTACATCAGAGCCAACAGAAAGAACCAACAGGAAACCTGTACCCAACAAACAGAAAAGACAAGATGAAGGGAAAGCAGAGGTAAGGGCTTACCTTAGAAAGGGCAAGTGATTAGCTCAATATGCAATACAATGTTTGCTCCTGAGCCAAAAATTTGTACAATAATTTGGACATTACTTGCACAACCAGAAAAATCAGCCACTCATTAGGAAAATGTGTTTCTGTAGAAGTCTTAGGACTCAGCTATCTATAATAACATGAAAAGACAATATTTTCATCCAAAATGAGTATTTTTGTTTGTCTTGGCTTGTTATTCTAACGTCAACAGCCTCTAAATAAACTGTTGAAGTACATGATATAACCACCTCTTTCTCCATCTTTCCCATTGCTCCCATCAATTTCACCATTAGCAAAGCTTTTTGCTGAAATCTGGCTTTTCAAAGGGAGAGTATCCAGAAACAGAAGATGCTGATCTGGGAGGCTCTTCCTAATAGAACTGCTGCTTCAGTTTAACTTGAAAAAGCCCACACCCAGTTCCTAATGACAAACATCTGAACACCGGGTCTTCCCCTGAGCAAGACAATGCTATGCCTCCTGCTCGCTCTGTTCTATAAGCAACCCACAGATTGCTCCGTGTGAAGAGGAGCCTGCAAGGGGAGCAGCATTCCACCAGACCCTGATTTAGCAAGATATTTCCATATCATTCCCCCAACCAGCTGGAAGTCCTCCACTGCTCTTGTGTAAAAATCTAACTCATCTCACTGAATTTCCTGATTTAAAAGTCTAATTCATTTCACCAAAAGTGTGACAGAAGGAAACCAAGTACACCATCTCTCTCTTACCAAACCAAAGCTATTGCATGTGCATTCTGGGGGGAAAACATGGTCCAAATATGTTATGGAGGGGGTGCCAGCCCAGTGTCATCCTCTTACTATTGCCATAGGATCTTGGCTGATGGCATCAGAGGAAAAACAAGTTTATCGATTACTTTCAACCATTAAGCTCACTCCTCCATGAAAAATATGTCACAAGTCCAATGTCTCTTATTAAAATAAGCACTGCAAAATATAAAGGAGTCACAGTTTTAAAATGGGACACACGTTCTCTAAGCGGTGAACCACGTTAGAGGTGCACTGTTTACAATGTATAAAGTCCCCTGGAGCCAGGGTTAGGAAGCGCATCTGTTCTTTGATGTTCTGGGATGAAGGAGAAAGGAAAATGTGCTGCCAGAAGTGAGTGGGAAGGAGCCCATGAGATAAAGGAAGTAAATCCATTTGCTGATTGCAATAATAATGGTAATACACGAAGCTATACATACATACATACATACATACATACATACATGCAAACTTTCACATTTTTTAAAAAAAAGAACTTAAGGCTTCCACTCATGTAATCAGCCCTTATGAACTCTCCTGATTAGCTGCAAGGAAAATCTTCCTTTCTCCTCTTTCTTGCACCATCCTGGGCTCCCTTTTGACTTTTTTTTTTTTTTTAACTTATAAACGAACAGCTCATATTCTGAAGTTTGTAGTCCCCTCCCGCCCCCTCTCTCTCTATACGGCTCATTTACATTGGCAGCTGTCGTGCTGCTGGGCATCCTCAAACCCACAAGTTTCCCTTTAATGTTTGAGGAGACAAACATGATCATGCACTAGGCATCACTGTGCCACTCAAAATGCTTTTTTGTTTTTTTTATTGCATCTGAGAGAAATCTCAAGGTTGCAAACCTGGAGTCAGAATTGTCTCCATGTGTCTCAGTGGGAAGAGTATCGTGTGAAGGAACAAGTTGATTCTACTAATCAAAAGGAATTTTTTTTGATATCAGGTCATCCTCCGAATGAATTTATATTACCGAGTGGAGGGTCACATGAAGAAAATGGTCAAACAGCACCACCTAGAGCAAGAGCTGAGAAGTGCAGCGGAGCCGGGCTGTGTCAGGAAAGAAAAGCAAGCTGGGGCCTGGCTCAGCGCTCTCCCCTCTGCTCCTGTCTGCATGGAAAGATTAGGATGACAGTGGCAGGAAGCCTGTGCACCTAGTATGCATCACTTGAAGGGAACACACAGATTCCAGTAAACAGTTGGAAGGAAATGTTAATACCAGGCTCTGCTAAACAATATCAAATGAGTCCTAGATGAGGCAAGCGACTTTCATCAAAGTTTCCTGATACCTGAAAAGACAGCCCAGGGGATCCTGCGCTACATGTGGTGTATGTAAATTAAGCGGGTTTTTTTCCCCTTTGTAATCAAGGCTCATACACAAACAAAATCACACTTTAGAAATGGCCTATTTCAACTTGTAACTAGCTTGCTTTCAGGGGCTCCAGGTCAAAATGAAATAGAGCACAAAGACGCTTTCTCCTTAGGGATCATACACAAATTCACTCTGTCCGTTTCTTTCCCACATGGAGCAACAAAGCCGTCAGACCTCTCCATCCACCCATCGGGTCCTTCCTGATTAAAGTGAGATAAATCACAGCCCTCTCTCTCCAGATGGCAGGCGACAAGAGGGGGATGCTTGCCTCAAGAAGTCCTCCCCATCCCTCTGCATTCATGCAAGCCCGAGCGGAGAGATGCAAGAAATTACGGATGCATTTTAATTCCCCAGACCCTGCAATTAAAAATGGAAATTTTTTGGCCACGCCTGTTGGCTCACGCCTGTAATCCCAGCACTTTCAGAGGCCGAGGTCGGCAGATCACCTGGGGTCAGGAGTTCGAGACCAGCCTGGCCAACATGGTGAAACCCTGTCTCTACTAAAAATACAAAAATTAGCTAGGAATGGTGGTGGGCGCCTGTAGTCCCAGCTACTCGGGAGGATGAGGCAGGAGAATCACTTGAACCCGGGAGGCAAAGTTTGCAGTGAGCCAAGATCGCACCACTGCACTCCACTCTGGGTGACAAAGCAAGACTTCATCTCAAAAAATGTTTTTAAAAAATGGAAGTGTTGTTCTTTCATTTGTAAATGTGTTTTGGTAAAAGAGGGGCAGTTTAAGCAACCCTTTCTATTGTCTACATTGTTAAAATTCATCCGACATGGACTCTTGACTCTGTTTTGCCTGGGCAGACCCAATTCAAGCATTTACAACAGCTATAACCTCCTCAAATCAAAAAGAGGAATCAGCATTATTGCTAAGTTCAAATAAGGTCTTGTTTTATTTCATTTTTATTTTTGAATGCAGCCATTCCTCCATGTGCTGTCATCAGGTAAGATTGTCAGTCCTGATTAGATAAAGGTATTATTACAAAATGCAATTCTTAAAAATTCAGTGTCTAACTACACTTTTAATAAGCCTTTCCCCCTCCCCTATGTATTCTCCCTTAGACACCCCTTCTCAAATTTAAAATCACAGAAACCAAAATATGATGCCTAAAGAGAGCCTAGCGACTGCCCAGTCCTCTAATTTGATGAGTGGGAGTACTGAAGCCCAGAGGAGGTCAAGTAATTTGTTCCCAATGTCTTAGATAAGAAGAAAATGACCAGCTGGGAAATCCCACTCATGTCAAGGCAGAGGCACAGGGCCACAGACTGTGGTTGAATTGTGCCACACTCCTACATCCTTCTTTAGGAATCACAGAACATTCCTGTGTTGAGTCGGAGTCACTGACTTCCTTTTCAGGCTGATTGAGTTCTGTCCTTACAGGCTGCGACAAGAAGTTTTGGTATTATGCTACACCAAGACCATTTATCTAGTTCAAGAAATGCACAGTCCTTAGAGCCCAGCAACTTTCCCCATGTCCAGTAAATGTAGCTTCTCCATTAGAAGCTGTCAGAATGGAGCCATCTGGCTCATCTTGATTTTGATTTGTGCAAGAATGAATGGTTGTGCTAAGACAGCTTTCCTAGCTGATAGAGAGCGAAACTTTTTTCTCATAATCTATAAAAAAATTAAATTAGAACTTTTTTCTCATAATCTGTGAAAAAATATTAAATTAAATCTGGCTCGTCTTGATTTTGATTTGTGCAAGAATGAATGGTTGTGCTAAGACAGCTTTCCTAGCTGATAGTGAGCAAAACTTTTTTCTCATAATCTATAAAAAATATTAAATTAGAAGCATAGAGTTTATTTCGTGACTTTTATCTTCCTGCAATTTTCTTGTGGGCATAAATGATTTGTTTTTATCCTGACTGCCCCCCAATCCCTTTTCCAAGAGACTAAAAGAGTATCTAGTGCAAAGTGGAGACTCAAATATTTTTTAATAAACAGTGATCCCAGCCACCCAGTGCATGTTGCCAAATGCCAACCCCATAAATAATCAAACACATCATCTCATTCAGCCAATCAAAATCAAGTGCTACCTATTTTTTTTAAGTTTTCATAGCCCTTGGGCATCTGCTTTCTCAGCATTTCCCAAACTTGAGTCATTCTCATCCTGCCTTCCTAATTTTGATCTGTCAATTACCTCTACTATTATTTATTTCATATATTTTTAAATAGACCCACTTTTGAAACTTAAATACACGCCTTTTAAAAGGAAGCTTTCTTACTACTATACATCAAAAGCCATTATTACTTGTTCTAAGTACTCATAACAAGATGGTCACAACTATTAAAATTTACTAATGTGCATCCACATACTCTCTAAATTCATGGAGCATCTGCACACACTTTAATAAACAATTCTGCATTACTCACTCAATTTTCTTGACATCCTTCTGAGGCAGGACAAACCTTGGGCCCAAAGAATTGAGGTAGGAGTCCAAGCAAGTTGCCAGCCACATAAAGGCAAACCTTGGCTCGGAAGTCAGGACTACCAGCCCCTAGGTTATGGTTCATGCTCTTTCCTCTGCTCTCCAGAACCTCCTATCTCCAAGTGTAGTTAGCAGCCCAGATGCAGCAGCATCCTCTAGAGACTTGTTAAAAATGCAGAAGCTCAGGCTCCACCCCAGGCCTATGCAGACTGAATCTGCATTTTAACAAGGTGCAGGTAATTCACGTGCACATTAAGTTTGAAAAGGCCTGGTCTAGATCAGCGGTTCTCTAACTTAGCAGCACATTAGAACCATCTGTAGAGACTTTAAAAATACCAGTGCCTGGGCTTCACCTCCCAGAGAATCTGACTTAAGTGTCTGGGGTTTTCCCTGAGTCTAGGTATTTTTAAAAACTCCTCAGCTTATACAAAGCTGGCAGGGCCGTGCACAGTGGCTCATGCCTATAATCCCAGCAGTTCGTGAGGCCAAAGTGGGCAGATTGCTTGAGTCCAGGAGTTTGAGATTAGCCTGGGCTAAAACCCCATCCCTACAAAAAAAAAAAAAATACAAAAAGTAGTTGGGCATGGTGGTGGCACATACCTGTAGTCCCGGCTACTCAGGAGGCTGAGTCCTCACTTCAACCCAGGAGGTCACAGTCTGGTCAACAGAGCAAGACCCTGTATCAAAACAAAGAAACAAGCAAACAAAAAATGCTAGCAGCTTACCAGCTAGGGAGGCCTGTAGAGCCAAGTTTTCCAAATGGGGCTACATTAGTTGTTCCAAAACTTTAGCTGCATCAAAACCACCTGGATGGCTTGTTCAGCTACAGAGGGTCTGGCCATGCCCCTAGAGTTTCCAGCTGAGGGTCTGGAATGAGGCCCGATGATTTGCATTTCTAACAATCTCCAGGTGATGCTGATGTTGTGGGTCCAGGCACCACATTTTGAGAATCTATGCTAAATGAATCGGAGAAGACCAAAGCTCAAACTTATTCCAAGAACTTTTCAAGGCCCACCTGCAAGTTGTAGTGGAAGTAAGCATCTAAGGGTGCAAAAAAGTTTCACTGTAGACTAAGGCCTTTTACCTGAGCTCTCAAATGTTCACATTTCTCTTATCAACCTAAATAACAAACAGAGAGAGGCTCTCCACAAGAAAAAGATATTCGTTTGGAAACAGAGCCTTGCAATAGAAACAGGCAAGCCAGAGTAAACTATATGCATATTCACGGAGGTAAAGGAAGACAAAAGAAAAAATGAGGAAGATTATATGATCATTTGGAAATGATTATCCTTGGCTACAAAGATCAATAACAAAGGTGATGCCAGGCCCAGGTTGGACAGGCAGTTGTTGGGCCAATATCCTTCAGAAGCATTGTTGTGTGCAAAGTTGCAATGGGCTTTGTGCAAGATTGTGTTTTTTGCAGTCTTCTGTGATAAGTTTTTGTTATCAGGCATACAAGCCCAAGAATCCTTTTTTGCATGGCCTTCCCTGGCTCTATTTGTCAGGGTTTTGGTTAGGGGAGGGGTATTTTTAACACACTCAATGTAAAAAATGCCATAAGGTAGGTACCCCAATTGCTTGTTTCATCTTCATAAAATAACTTTTCCACCCGAACAAAGTCTACACATAAATTGTAAAAATACCCTGGCATGCAGTCCCTGGAAAAGTCTGGAGTCATTCTCGGGGTTCCCACCCAGGTGGGCAAGCGTAGCCACCACAGATAAACACAAAGTAGGGGTCCCCGCTGGGGTTCAGCGGCAGGCAGTGGCCCTGGTTCTGATATTTGGCTGAAAACACAGCTCCTCTTTGTCACCCTCAGGACATTTCAGCTATTTCCTAGATGATAATCTCACTTCACCCTGCACAAAACAGGCACATGATCATGTCACTCTGACCTGGTTTGAGTCCAAGGAGAATTTTGTTTTTAAAATAATTTAGGTTAGTAGTTAAAATATGAACTTTGGGCCAGGAGTGGTGGCCCATGCCTATAATGCCAGCACTTCATGAGGCCAAAGTGGGCAGATTGCTTGAGTCCAGGAGTTTGAGACTAGCCTGGGCTAAAACCCCATCGCTACAAAAAAAAAATTCAAAAAGTAGTTGGGCATGGTGGTGGCACATACCTGTAGTCCCGGCTACTCAGGAGGCTGAGTCCTCGCTTCAACCCAGGAGGTCACGGTCTGGTCAACAGAGCAAGACCCTGTATCAAAACAAAGAAACAAACAAACAAAAAATGCTAGCAGCTTACCAGCTAGGGAGGCCTGTAGAGGCAAGTTTTCCAAATGGGGCTACATTAGTTGTTCCAAAACTTTAGCTGCATCAAAACCACCTGGATGGCTTGTTCAGCTACAGAGGGTCTGGCCATGCCCCTAGAGTTTCCAGCTGAGGGTCTGGAATGAGGCCCGATGATTTGCATTTCTAACAATCTCCAGGTGATGCTGATGCTGTGGGTCCAGGGACCACATTTTGAGAATCTATGCTAAATGAATCGGAGAAGACCAAAGCTCAAACTTATTCCAAGAACTTTTCAAGGCCCACCTGCAAGTTGTAGTGGAAGTAAGCATCTAAGGGTGCAAAAAAGTTTCACTGTAGACTAAGGCCTTTTACCTGAGCTCTCAAATGTTCACATTTCTCTTATCAACCTAAATAACAAACAGAGAGAGGCTCTCCACAAGAAAAAGATATTCGTTTGGAAACAGAGCCTTGCAATAGAAACAGGCAAGCCAGAGTAAACTATATGCATATTCACGGAGGTAAAGGAAGACAAAAGAAAAAATGAGGAAGATTATATGATCATTTGGAAATGACTATCGTTGGCTACAAAGATCAATAACAAAGGTGATGCCAGGCACAGGTTGGACAGGCAGTTGTTGGGCAAATATCCTTCAAAAGCATTGTTGTGTGCAAAGTTGCAATGGGCTTTGTGCAAGATTGTGTTTTTTGCAGTCTTCTGTGATAAGTTTTTGTTATCAGGCATACAATCCTAAGAATCCCTTATTGCATGGCCTTTCCTGGCTCTATAAGTCAGGGTTTTGGTTAGGGGAGGGGTATTTTTAACACTCTCAATGTAAAAAATGACATAAGGTAGGTACCCCAAAGACTTGTTTGGTATTCATAAAATAATTTTTCATAAAATCTCTGTAAACGTGGAAATATCTACACCGCTATCTCTGTAAATGTGTAAACATTTACAACGCTATCTGAATAAACATGGAACTATTTACACCGCCGTCTCTATAAACATGGAAATATCTAAACCGCTATGTCTATAAACATGGAAATATCTACACCGCTATCTCTATAAACATGGAAATGTCTACACCGCTATCTGTATAAACATGGAAATATCTACACCACTATCTGTAAAAACATGGAAATATCTTCACTGCCATCTGTATAAACATGGAAATATCTACACCGCCATCTGTATAAAGATGGAAATATCTACACCACAATCTGTATAAATATGGAAATAACTACACCGCTACCTCTATAGACATGTAAATATCTACACCGCTATCTGTATAAACATGGAAATATCTACACTGCCATCTGTATAAAGATGGAAATATCTACACCGTGAGCTTTATAAATACGGAAATATCTACACCGCTATCTGTATAAACATGGAAATACCAACACCGTTATCTGTATAAACATGGAAATATCTACACCGCTATCTCTATAAACATGAAAATACTTACACCACCATCTCTATAAGCATGGAAATATTTACACCGCTATCCCTATAAACATAGAAATATCTACACCGCCATCCCTATAAACATGGAAATATCTACACCGCCATCTGCATAAACATGGAAATATCTACACAGACATCTGTATAAACATGGAAATATCTACACTGCCATCTGTATAAACTTGGAAATATCTACACTGACATCTGTAGAAAGATGGAAATGTCTACAAAGCTATCAGTATAAACATGGGAATTTCTACACTGCTACCTGTATAAACATGGAAATATCTACACCACTATCTGTATCAACATGGAAATAACTACACCGCAATCTGTATAAACATGGAAATATCTACAATGCTATCTCTGTAAACATGGAAATATCTACACAGCTATCTGTGTAAACTTGGAAATATCTACACCACTATCTGTGTAAATTTGGCAATACCTACACCGCAATCTGTGCAAAGATGGAAATATCTACACCGTTATCTTCGTAAACACGGAAATATCTGCACCGCTATCTGTATAAACATGGAAATATCTACACTGCCATCAGTATAAATATGGAAATATCTACAGCGCCATCTGTATAAACATGGAAATATCTACACTGCCATCTGTACACACATGGAAATATCTACACAGCCATCTGTATAAACATGGAAATATCTACACCGCTATCTGTATAAACATGGAAATATCTACACCGCAATCTGTATAAACATGGAAATATCTACACCGCTATCTGTATAAATATGAAATATCTAAACCGCTGTCTCTATAAAAGTGGAAATATCTACACTGCTGTCTGTATAAACATGGAAATATCCTCAATGCTATCTCTATGAACATGGATATATCTACACCGCTATCTCTATAAACATGGAAATATCTACACCACCATCTCTATAAACATGGAAATATCAACACCACCATCTGTATGAACATGGAAATATCTACACCGCTATCTGTATAAACATGGAAATATCTACACCGCGATCTGTATAAACATGGAAATGTCTACACCGCGATCTGTATAAACATGGAAATATCTAGACCGCTATCTGTATAAACATGGAAATATCTACACAGCCATCTCTATAAACACAGAAATATCTACACCGCCATTTGTATAAAAATGGAAATACCTACAAAGTCATCTGTAAAAACATGGAAAAACCTACACAGTCATGTGTAGGAACATGGAAATATCTACACTGCCATCTGTATAAACATGGAAATATCTACACTGCCATCTGTAAAAACATGGAAATATCTACACATTCATCTGAATAAACATGGAAATATCTACACCACCATCTGTATAAACATGGAAATACCTACAATACCATCTGTATACACATGGAAATATCCACAGACATCTCTATAAATATGGAAATATCTACACCGCCATCTGTATAAACATGGAAATATCTACACTGCCATCTGTAGAAAGATGGAAATATCTACACTGCAGTCTGTTTAAACATGGAAATATCTACACGGGTATATGTATAAACATGGAAATATCTACACCAAGATCTGTATAAACATGGAAATATTTACAACGCTATCTGTATAAACTTGGAAATATCTACACTGCTATTTCTATAAATATGGAAATATCTACACCGCCATATGTATAAACATGGAAATAACTACACAGTCATGTGTAGGAACAAGGAAATATCTACACCACCGTTTGTATAAAGATGGAAATATCTACAACGTTATCTGTATAAACATGGAAATATGTACACAGCCCTCTCTATAAATATGGAAATATCTGCATAGGCATCTGTTTAAACATGGAAATATCTGCATCGCTATCTGTATAAACATGGAAATACCTACACCGCTGTCTGTATAAACATGGAAATATCTACACCACTATGTGAATAAACATGGAAATATCTCCACTGCTCTCTGTATAAACATGGAAATATCTCCACCGTTATATGTATAAACATGAAAATATCTACAGCGCCATCTCTATAAACATTGAAATATCTACATTGCCATCTGTAAAAACATGGAGATATCTACACAGTCATCTGAATAAACATGGAAATATCTACACCACCATCTGTATAAACATGGAAATACCTACAATACCATCTGTATACACATGGAAATATCTACACAGACATCTGTTTAAATATGGAAATATCTACACTGCCATCTGTAGAAAGATGGAAATATCTACACTGCTATCTCTATAAATATGGAAATATCTACACCGCCATCTCTATAAACATGAAAATATCTACACTGCCATCTCCATAAAGATGGAAGTATCTACTCCGCCACGTGTATAAACACGGAAATATCTACACCACCATCTGTGTAAACATGGAAATATCTACACCGCTATCTGTATAAATATGGAAATATCTTCACTGCCATCTCTATAAATGTGAAAATATCTAAACCGCTATCTCTATAAACATGGAAATATCTACAACGGCATCTGCATAAACATGGATATACCTACACCGCTATCTCTATTAACTTGGAAATATATACACAGCCATCTCTATAAACATGGGAAAATCTACACCGCCATCTACATAAACAAGGAAATACCTACACCGCCATCTATACAAACATGGAAATATCTACACCGCCATCTGTATAAACATGGAAATATCTACACTGAAAAGTGCAGAAAGATGGAAATATCTACACCGCGGTCTGCATAAACATGGAAATATCTACACCGCTATCTAGATAAACATGGAAATATCTACAACATTATCTGTATAAACATGGAAATAACTACACCATGATATGTATAGACATGGAAATATGTACAGCGCTCTCTGTATAAAGATGGAAATAACTACACCGCTATCTGCATAAATATGGAAATATTTACACCGCTATCTCTATAAAAATGGGAATATCTACACCGCTATCTCGATAAACATGGAAATATCCACAAAGACATCTGTATAAACATGAAAATACCTACACAGTCATGTGTAGGAACATTTAAATATCTACACTGCCATCTGTATAAACATAGAAATATCTACAAAGCCCTCTGTATAAATATGGAAATATCTGCATAGGCATCTGTGTAAACATGGAAATATCTGCACCGCTATCTGTATAAACATGGAAATACCTAAAAAGCTGTCTCTATAAACATGGAAATATGTACACCGCTATGTGTATAAACATGGAAATATATCTACTGCTCTCTGTATAAACATGGAAATATCCCCACCGTTATCTGTATAAACATGGAAATATCTACAGCGCCATCACTATAAACATTGAAATATCTACACTGCCATCTGTAAAAACATGGAAATATCTACACAGTCATCTGAATAAACATGGAAATATCTACACCACCATCTGTATAAACATGCAAATACCTACAATACCATCTGTATAAACATGGAAATATCTACACAGACATTTGTATAAATATCGAAATATCTACACGGCCATCTGTATAAACATGGAAATATCTACACTGACATGTGTAGAAAGATGGAAATACCTACACCGCTATCTCTATAAATATGGAAATATCTACAACACCATCTCTATAAACATGAATATATCTACACTGCCATCTCCATAAAGATGGAAGTATCTACTCCGCCATGTGTATAAACATGGAAATACCTACACCACCATCTGTGTAAACATGGAAATATCTACACCGCTATCTGTATAAACATGGAAATATCTACACCGTCATCTGCATGTCCATGGAAATATCTACGCCGCCATCTGTATAAACATGGCAATATCTACATGGCCATCTGTGTATAGATGGAAATATCAACACCGCCATCTGTACATACATGGAAATATCTACACCGCTATCTCTATAAACATGGAAATATCTGCACTGCCATCTGTAAAAACATGGAAATATCTATACACTTATCTGTATAAACATGGAAATATCTACAATGCCATCTGTATACACATGGAAATATCTACACAGCCATCTGTATAAACATGTAAATATCTACACTGCTATCTCTATAAACATGGAAATATCTACACCGCGATCTACATAAACATGGAACTAACTACTCCGCCATCTGTATAAACATGGAAACATCTACACCGCCATCTGTGTGAACAAGGAAATATCTACAATGCCATCTGTATAAAGATATAAATATCTGCACCGCGACCTGTGTAAACATGGAAATATCAACATCGCTATCTGTATAAACGTGGAAATACCAACACCGCTACCGGTATAAACAGGGAAATATCTACAACACCATCTATATAAACATGGAAATATCTACACCGCTATGTCTATAAACATGGAAATACCTACACCGCTATCTCTATAAACTTGGAAATATCTACACCGCTATCTGTATAAACATGGAAATATCTACACCGCTATCTGTATAAACATGGAAATACCTACACCGTGATCTGTATGAACTTGGAAATATCTACACCGCGATCTGTATAAACATGGAAATATCTTCACCACGATCTGTATAAACAAGGAAATATCTACACCGCTATCTGTATAAGCATGGTAATATCTACACCACCATCTATATAAACATGGAAATATCTACAGCACCATCTATATACACATGGAAATATCTACAATGCCATCTGTAGAAAGATGGAAATATCTACACCGCAATCTGTGTAAACATGGAAATATCTACACCGATATCTGTAAAAACATGGAAATATCTACACCGCTATCTGTATAAACATGGAAATATATACACCGCAATCTGTATAAACATGGAAATATCTACACCGCGATCTGTATAAACATGGAAATATCTACACATCTATCTGTATAAACATGGAAATATCTACACAGCTATCTCTATAAACATGGAAATATCTACACAGCCATCTGTATAAACATGGAAATATCTACACAGCCATCTGTATATACATGGAAATATCTACACCGCTATCTGTATAAACATGGAAATAACTACACCGCTATTTGTATAAACAAGCAAATATCTACACCGTGATCTGTATAAACATGGAAATATCTACACCACTATCTCTATAAACATGGAAATATCCACACCGTGATCTGTAAAAACATGGAAATATTTACACCGTTATCTGTATAAACATGGAAATTTCTACACCGTTATCTGTATAAATATGGAAATATCTTCACCGCTATCTCTATAAACATGGAAATATCTACACCGCCATCTGTAAAAACATATAAATACCTACACCGCAATCTGTATAAACATGGAAATACCTATACAGTCATCTGTGTAAACATGGAAATATCTACACCGCCATCTGTATAAACATGGAAATATCTACACTGCCATCAGAAGAAAGATGGAAATATCTAAACCACTCTCACTATAAATATGGAAATATCTACCCCGCCATCTGTATATACATGGAAATACCTACACCACTATCTGTATAAACATGGAAATATCTACACCGTTATTTGTATAAACAAGGAAATATCTACACTGCCATCTGTTTAAACATGGAAATATATACACAGACATCTGTTTATACATGGAAATATCTACACTGCTATCTGTATAAACATGATAATAACTACACCGCTATCTCTATAAATGTGGAAATACTTGCACCGCCATGCCTATAAACATGGTAATATCAACATCGCGATCTGTATAAACATGGAAATATCTACACCATGATCTGTAAAAACATGGAAATATCTACACCGTGATCTGTATAAACATGGAAATATCTACACCGCCATCTCTATAAACATGGAAATAACTAGACCCCTATCTGTATAAACATGGAAATATCCACACAGCTATCTCTATAAACATGGAAAAATCAACACCGCCATCTCTATGAACATGAAAATATCTACACCGCCATCTCTTTAAACATAGAAATATCTACATCGCGATCAGTATAAACATGGAAATATCTACACCGCTATCTGCATAAACATCGAAATATCTCCACTGCTATCTCTATAAACATCGAAATAACTTCAACGCCATCTGTATAAACATGGAAATACTGACAAAGTTCTCTGTATAAACATGGAAATATCTACACCGCCATCTGTATAAACATGGTAATATCTACACAGCCACGTGTATATACATGGAAGTATCTACACCGCCATCTATATAAACATGGAAATAACTACACCGCTATCTGTATAAACATGGAAATATCTACACCGCCATCTACTTATTCTTAGAAATGTCTGTGCCGCCATCTGTTTAAACATGGAAATATCTACACGGTCATCTGTGTACAGATGGAAATATCAACACCGCCATCTGTACAAACATGGAAATATCTGCACCGCTATCTGTATAAACATGGAAATATCTACACCGTGGTCTGTATAAACATGGAAATATCTATACTGCTATCTGTATAAACATGGAAATATCTACACCGCTATCTCTATAAACATGGAAATATCTACACTATGATCTGTATAAACATGGAAATATTTACACCGTTTTCAGTATAAACGTGGAAATATCTACACACTTATCTGTATAAATATGGAAATATCTACACCGCTATCTCTATAAACATGGAAATATCTACACCGCCATCTGCATAAACATGGAAATATATACACTGCTATCTCTATAAACATGGAAATATGTACAATGCCATCTGTAAAAACCTGGAAATACCTATACAGTCGTCTGTATAAACATGGAGATATCTACACCACCATCTGTATAAACATGGAAATAACTACACCGCTATTTGTATAAACAAGGAAATATCTACACCGCAATGGGTTTAAACATGGAAATATATACACATACATCTGTTTATACATGGAAATATCTACACCACTATCTGTATAAACATGGTAATATCTACACCACCATCTATATAAACATGGAAATATCTACACCGCCATCTATATAAACATGGAAATATCTACAATGCCATCTGTAGAAAGATGGAAATATCTACACCGCAATCTGTGTAAACATGGAAATATCTACACCGCGATCTGTATAAACATGGAAATATCTACACCGCTACCAGTATAAACATGGCAATATCTACTCAGCTATCTCTATAAACATGGAAATATCTACTCCACCATCTGTATAAACATGGAAATACCTACAAAGTCATCTGTTTAAACATGGAAATATCTACACAGCCATCTGTATAAACATGGAAATATCTACAAAGCCATCTGTATATACATGGAAATATCTACACCGCTATCTGTATAAACATGGAAATAACTACTCCGCTATTTGTATAAACAAGCAAATATCTACACCGTGATCTGTATAAACGTGGAAATATCTACACCACCATCTCTATAAACATGGAAATATCTACACCCCTATCTGTATAAACATGGAAATATCCACACCGCTTTCTCTATAAACATGGAAAAATCAACACCGCTATCTCTATGAACGTGGAAATATCTACACCGCCTTCCCCTATAAACATGGAAAATCTACACCACGATCAGTATAAACATGGAAATATCTCCACCGCTATCTGTATAAACATGGAAATATCTCCACTGCTATCTCTATAAACATCGAAATATCTACACCGCCATCTGTATAAACATGGAAATACTTACAAATTATTTGTATAAACATGGAAATATCTACACCGCAATCCTTATAAACATGGAAATATCTACACAGCCATGAGTATATACATGGAAATATCTACACCGCTATCTATATAAACATGGAAATAACTACACCGCTATCTGTATAAACATGGAAGTATCTACACCGCTATCTACATATCCATGTAAATATCTGCGCTGCCATCTGTATAAACATGGAAATATATACACGGTCATCTGTGTATAGATGGAAATATCAACACCACCATCCTTACAAACATGGAAATATCTGCACTGCTATCTGTATAACCATAGAGATATCTACACCGCGGTCTGTATAAACATGGAAATATCTACACCGTTATCTGTATAAACATGGAAATATCTACACCGCTATCTCTATAAACATGGAAATATCTGCACCGTGATCTGTATGAACATGGAAATATTTACACCGTTATCTGTATAAACATGGAAATTTCTACACCGTTATCGGTATAAATATGGAAATATCTACACCGCTATCTCTATAAACATGGAAATATCTACACCGCCATCTGTATAAACATGGAAATACCTATACAGTCATCTGTGTAAACATGGAAATATCTACACCACCATCTGTATAAACATGGAAATATCTACAATGCCATCTGTATACACATGGAAATACCTACACGGCAATCTGTGTATAGATGGAAACATCAACACCGCCATCTGTACAAACATGAAAATATCTACACTGCTATCTCTATAAACATGGAATTATCTACACTGCGGTCTGTATAAACATGGAAATATCTACACCGGTATCTGTATAAACATGGAAATATCTACACGACGATCTGTATAAACATGGAAATATGTACAGCGCTATCTGTATAAACATGGAAATATCTGCACAACTATCTCTATAAACATGGAAATATCTACAAAGCCATCTGTATAAACATGGAAATACCTACACAGTCATGTGTAGGAACATGGAAATATCTACACTGCCATCTGTATAAACATAGAAATATCTACACAGCCCTCCGTATAAATATGGAAATATCTGCATAGGCATCTGTGTAAACATGGAAATATCTGCACCGCTATCTGTATAAACATGGAAATACCTACACCGCTGTCTCTATAAACATGGAAATATGTACACCGCTATGTGTATAAACATGGAAATATCTCCACTGCTGTCTGTATAAAAATGGAAATATCTCCACCGTTATCTGTTTAAACATGGAAATACCTACAGAGCCATCTCTATAAATATTGAAATATCTACACTGCCATCTGTAAAAACATGGAAATATCTACACAGTCATGTGAATAAACATGGAAATATCTACACCACCATCGGTATAAACATGGAAATACCTACAATACCATTTGTATACACATGGGAATATCTACACAGACATCTGTATAAATATGGAAATATCTACATGGCCATCTGTATAAACATGCAAATATCTACACTGCCATCTGTAGAAAGATGGAATTATGTACACTGCTATCTCTATAAATATGGAAATATCTACACCGCCATCTCTATAAACATGAAAATATCTACACTGCCATCTCCATAAAGATGGAAGTATCTACTCCGCCATGTGTATAAACACGGAAATATCTACACCACCATCTGTGTAAACATGGAAATATCTACACCGCTATCTGTATAATCATGGAAATACCTACACCGCCATCTGCATGTCCTTGGAAATGTCTACACCGCCATCTGTATAAACATGGAAATATCTACTCCGCCATCTGTGTGAATAACGAAATATCTACAATGCCATCTGTATAAAGATATAAATATCTGCACCGTGAGCTGTGTAAACATGGAAATATCTACATCGCTATCTGTTTAAACATGGAAATACCAACATCGCTATCGGTATAATCATGGAAATATCTACAACGCCATCTATATAAACATGGAAATATCTACACCGCTATGTCTATAAACATGGAAATACCTACACCGCTAACTCTACAAACATGGAAAAATCTACACCGCTATCTGTATAAACATGGAAATATCTACACCGCTATCTGTATAAACATGGAAATATCTACACCGTGATCTGTTTAAACATGGAAATATCTACACCGCGATCTGTATGAACATGGAAATATCTTCACCACGATCTGTATAAACATGGAAATATCTACACCGCTACCTGCATAAACATGGAAAGGACTACACCGCTATTTGTGTAAACCAGGAAATATCTACACCGTGATCTGTATAAACATGGAAATATCTACACGGCCATCTCTATAAACATGGAAATATCCACACCCCTATCTGTATAAACATGCACATATCCACACCGCTATCTCTATAAACATGGAAAAATCAACACCGCTATCTCTATGAAGATGGAAATATCTACACCGCCATCTCTATAAACATGGAAATATCTACACAACGATCAGTATAAACATTGAAATACCTACACCGCTATCTGTATAAACATGGAAATGTCTCCACTGCTATCTCTGTAAACATCGAAATATCTACACCGCCATCTGTATAAATATGGAAATACTTACAAAGTTATCTGTATAAACATGGAAATATCTACACCGCCATCTGTATAAACATGGAAATATCTACACAGCCATGCGTACATACATGGAAATATCTACACCGCTATCTATATAAACATGGAAATATCTACACCGCTATCTGTATAAACATGGAAATATCTACACGGCCATCTGTGTATAGATGGAAATATCAACACCGCCATCTGTACAAACCTGGAAATATCTACACAGCTATCTCTATAAACATGGAAATATCTGCACTGCCATCTGTAAAAACATGGAAATACCTATACAGTCATCTGTATAAACATGGAAATATCTACAATGCCATCTGTATACACGTGGAAATATCTACACTGCTATCTCTATAAACATGGAAATATCTACACCTCCATCTCTATAAACATGAAAATATCTACACTGCCATCTCCATAAACATGGAACTAACTACTCCGCTATCTGTATAAACATGGAAACATCTACACCGCCATCTGTGTGAATAAGGAAATATCTACAATGCCATCTGTATAAAGATATAAATATCTGCACCGTGAGCTGTAAAAACATGGAAATAACTACATCGCTATCTGTAGAAACGTGGAAATACCAACACCGCTATCGGTATACACATGGAAATAACTACAATGCCATCTATATAAACATGGAAATATCTACACCGCTCTTTCTATAAACATGGAAATACCTACACCGCTATCTCTATAAACATGGAAATATCTACACCGCTATCTGTATAAACATGGAAATATCTACACCGCTATCTGTATAAACATGGAAATATCTACACCGCCATCTGTATAAACATGGAAATATCTACACCGCGATCTGTATAAACATAGAAATATCTTCACCACGATCTGTATAAACATGGAAATATCTAAACGGCTATCTTTATAAACATGGTAATATCTACACCACCATCTATATAAACATGGAAATATCTACACCGCCATCTGTATAAACATGGAAATATCTACAATGCCATCTGTAGAAAGATGGAAATAACTACACCGCAATCTGTGTAAACATGGAAATATCTAAACCGATATCTGTAAAAACATGGAAATATCTACACCGCAATCTGTATAAACATGGAAATATCTACACCGCGATCTGTATAAACATGGAAATATCTACACAGCTATCTCTATAAACATGGAAATATCTACACCGCCATCTGTATAAACATGGAAACACTTACAAAGTCATCTGTATAAACATGGAAATATCTACACAGCCATCTGTATAAACATGGAAATATCTACACAGCCATCTGTATATACATGGAAATATCTACGCCGCTATCTGCAGAAACATGGAAATAACTACACCGCTATTTGTATAAACAAGGAAATATCTACACCGTGATCTGTATAAACATGGAAATATCTACACCGCCATCTCTATAAACATGGAAATATACACACCCCTATCTGTATAAACATGGAAATATCCACACCGCTATCTCTATAAACATGGAAAAATCAACACCGCTATCTCTATGAACATGGAAATATCTACACCGCCATCTCTATAAACATGGAAATATCTACACAACGATCAGTATAAACATTGAAATATCTACACCGCTATCTGTATAAACATGGAAATGTCTCCACCGCTATCTCTGTAAACATCGAAATATCTACACCGCCATCTGTATAAACATGGAAATACTTACAAAGTTATCTGTATAAACATGGAAATATCTACACCGCCATCTGTATAAACATGGAAATATATACACAGCCATGTGTACATACATGGAAATATCTACACCGCTATCTATATAAACATGGAAATAACTACACCGATATCTGTATAAACATGGAAATATCTATAGCACCATCTACATATCCATGGAAATATCTGCGCCGCCATCTGTATAAAGATGGAAATATCTACACGGTCATCTGTGTATAGATGGAAATATCAACACCGCCATCTGTACAAACATGGAAATATCTGCAAAGCTATCTGTATAAACATGGAAATATCTGCACCGCGGTCTGTATAAACATGGAAATATCTACACCGCTATCTGTATAAACATGGAAATATCTGCACCGCTATGTCTATAAACATGGAAATATCTACACCGTGATCTGTATAAACATGGAAATATTTACACTGCTATCTGTATAAACATGGAAACTTCTACACCGTTATCTCTATAAATATGGAAATATCTACACCGCTATCTCTATAAGCTTGGAAATATCTACACCGCCATCTGAATAAAAATTGAAATACCTATACAGTCATCTGTGTAAACATGGAAATATCTACACCACCATCTGTATAAACATGGAAATATCTACAATGCCATCTGTATACACATGGAAATACCAACACGGCAATCTCTGTATAGATGGAAACATCAACACAGCCACATGTACAAACATAGAAATATCTACACTGCTATCTCTATAAACATGGAAATATCTACACTGCGGTCTGTATAAACATGGAAATATCTACACCGGTATCTTTATAAACATGGAAATATCTACACCACGATCTGTAGAAACATGGAAATATATACAGCGCTATCTGTATAAACGTGGAAATATCTGCACCGCTATCTCTATAAACATGGAAATAACTACAAAGCCATCTGTATAAACATGGAAATATCTACACAGTCATGTGTAGGAACATGGAATTATCTACACTGCCATCTGTATAATCATAGAAATATTTACACCGCCCTCTGTATAAATATGGAAATATCTGCATAGGCATCTGTATAAACATGGAAATATCTGTGCCGCTATCTGTATAAACATGGAAATACCTACACCGCTGTCTCTATAAACATGGAAATATGTACACCGCTATGTGTATAAACATGGAAATATCTCCACTGCTGTCAGTATAAACATGGAAATATCTACACCGCGATCTGTATAAACATGGAAATATCTACACCGCTATCCATATAAACATGGAAATAACTACACAGATATCTCTAGAAACATGGAAATACCTACACCGCCATCTGTATAAACATGGAAATACCTACAAATTAATCTGTATAAACATGGAAATATCTAAACAGCCTTGTGTATAAACATGGAAATATCTACATAGCCATCTATATATACATGGAAATATCTACACCGCAATCTGTATAAACATGGAAATAACTACACCGCTATTTGTATAAACAAGGAAATATCTACACCGCCATCTGTTTAAACATGGAAATATATAAACAGACATCTGTTTATACATGGAAATATCTACACCGCTATCTGTATAAACATGCTAATAACTGCACCGCTATCTGTATAAATGTGGAAATATTTGCACTGCTATCCCTATAAACGTGGTAATATCAACACCGCGATCTGTATAAACATGGAAATATCTACATCATGATCTGTATAAACATGGAAATATCTACACCGCGATATGTATAAACATGGAAATATCTACACCGTGATCTGTATAAACATGGAAATATCTACACCGCCATCTCTATAAACATGGAAATACTTACAAAGTTATCTGTATAAACATGGAAATATCTACGCCGCCATCTGTATAAACATGGAAATATCTACACAGCCATGTGTATATACATGGAAATATCTACACCGCTATCTATATAAACATGGAAATAACTACACCACTATCTGTATAAACATGGAAATATCTACACCACCATCTACATATCCATAAAAATATCTGTGCCGCCATCTGTATAAACATGGAAATATCTACACGGTCATCTGTGTATAGATGGAAATATCAACACCGCCATCTGTACAAACTTGGAAATATCTGCACCGCTATCTGTATAAACATGGAAATATCTATACCGCTATCTGTATAAACATGGAAATATCTACACCGCTATCTGTATAAACATGGAAATATCTGCACAGCTATCTCTGTAAACATCGAAATACCCACACCGCCATGTGTATAAAGATGGAAATACCTACAAAGTCATCTGTATAAACATGGAAATATCTCCACAGCCATCTGTATAAACATGGAAATATCTACACAGCCATCTGTATATGCATGGAAATATCTACACCGCTATCTGTATAAACATAGAAATAACTACACCGCTATTTGTATAAACAAGGAAATATCTACACCGACATTTGTTTAAACATGGAAATATATACACAGACATCTGTTTATACATGGAAATATCTACACCGCTATCTGTATAAACATGCTAATAACTACACCGCTATCTGTATAAATGTGGAAATATTTGCACCGCTATCCCTATAAACATGGTAATATCAACACCGCAATCTGTATAATCATGGAAATATCTACACCATGATCTGTATAAACATGGAAATATCTACTGCGCGATCTGTATAAACATGGAAATATCTACACCGTGATCTGTATAAACATGGAAATATCTACACCGCCATCTCTATAAACATGGAAATATCTACACTGCGATCTGTATAAACATGGAAATATCTACACCGGTATCTTTATAAACATGGAAATATCTACACAACGATCTGTATAAACATGGAAATATATACACCGCTATCTGTATAAACATGGAAATAAATACACCACTATCTGTATAAACATGGAAATATCTACACCGCCATCTGAATAAACATGGACATAAGTACACTGCTATCTCTATCAATATGGAAATATATACACCGCTATCTCTATAAACATGGAAATATCTATGCCGCCATCTGTATAAACGTGGAAATATCTACAAAGTCATCTGTATAAACATGGAAATATCTGCACCACCATCTCTATAAACATGGAAATATCTAGACTGCCATCTGTATAAACATGGAAATATGTACACAGCCATCTGCATAAACATGGAAATAACTACACCGCTATCTCTATAGAGATGGAATTATTTACATAGCTATCTCTATAAACATGGAAATATCTACACCGCCATCTCTATAAACCTGGAAATATCTACACTGACATATTTATAAACATGAAAATATCTACACCGCCATCTCCATAAAGATGGAACTATCTACACCACCATCTGTGTAAAAATGGAAATACCTAAACCGCTATCTGTAAAACATGGACATATCTACACTGCCATCTGTATAAAGATGGAAATATCTACACCGCGAGCAGTATAAACAAGGGAATATCTACACCGCTATCTGTATAAATATGGAAATACCAACACTGCTATCTGTATAAACATGGAAATATCTAAACCACTATCTGTATAAACATGGACTTATCTACACCATTATCTCTATAAACATGGAAATATCTGCACTGCCATCTCTAAAAACATGGAATTATCTACACCACTATCTCTATAAACATAGAAATACCTACACCGCCATCTCTATAAACATGGAAATATGTACACCACTATCTCTATAAACATATAAATATCTACACCGCCATCTCTATAAACATGGAAATATCTAAACCGCCATCTGCATAAACATGGAAATATCTACATCGCCATCTGTATACACATGGAAATATCTATGCCGCCATCTGTATAAACATAGAAATATCTACACTGCCATCTGTGGAAAGATGGAAATGTCTTCACCGTGATCTGTATAAACTTGGAAATATCTACACTGCTACTTGTATAAACATTTAAATATCTACACCGCTATCTATATAAATATGGAAACATCTATACCACGATCTGTATAAAAATGGAAATATCTACTGTGCTATCTGTATAAACATGGAAATATCTACACCGCTAACTGTATAAACATGCAAATATCAACACCAAGATCTGTATAAATATGGAAATATCTACATCGCTATCTCTGTAAACATAGAAATGTCTATACCGCTGTCTGTTTAAACATGGAAATATCTACAAGGCTAACTCTATAAATATGGAAATACCTAAACCGCCTTCTGTATAAACATGGAAATAACAACACATTCATCTGTATAAACATGGAAATATCTACAGCGCTATCTGTGAAAACATGGAAATATCTACACCGCCATCTCTATAAACATGCTAATATCTCCACCGCTATCTGTATAAACATGGAATTATCTCCATTGCTATCTGAATAGACATGGAAATATCTACACCACGATCTGTGTAAACATGGAAATAACTCCACCACTTTCTGTATAAACATAGAAACATCTACACCGCTATTTTCATAAACATGTAAATATCTACACGGCTATCTGTATAAACATACAAATATCTACAATGCTATCTGTGTAAACATGGAAATATCTACACCGCTATCTGTGTAAACATTGAAATATCTACACTGCTGTCTGTGTAAAGATAGAAATATCTACACTGCAATCTGTGCAAAGGTGGAAATAACTACACCGCTATCTTTGTAAAGTAGGAAATATCTACACCGCAATCTGTGCAAAGATGGAAATATCTACACCGCTATCTGTATAAACATGGAAATATCTACATCGTTATCTGTATAAACCTGCAAATATATACACCACGATCTGTATAAACATGGATATATCTTCACCGCTATCTGTATAAACATGGAAACATCTACACCGCTATCTGTATAAACATGGAAATATCTACACCACTATCTCTATAAACATGGAAATGTCTACACCGCTGTCTGTATAAACATGGAAATATCTACCCCACTATCTGTATAAACATGGAAATATATACACTGCAAAATGTATAAACATGGAAATAACTACACAGCCATCTGTATAAACATGGAAATATCTACACTGCCATCTGTATACACATGGAAATATCTACACAGTCATCTGTATAAACAGTGAAATATCTCCACCGCTATCTGTCTAATCATGGAAATATCTCCACCGCTATCTGTATAAACATGGAAATATCTACACTGCTATCTGTATAAACATGAAAATGTCTACACCGCTATCTGTTTATACATGGATATATCTACTCCGCTATCTGTATAAACATGGAAATATTTACATCGCTATCTGTATAAACATTGAAATATTTCCACCGCAATCTGTGTAAACACAGAAATATCTACACCGCTATCTTTATAAACATGGAAATATCTACACCGCAATCTGTATAAACATGGATATATCTACACCGCTATCTGTATAAACATGGAAATATCTACACCGCAATCTGTATAAACATGGATATATCTACACCGCTATCTATATAAACATGGAAATATCTACACCGCTATCTGTATAAACATGGAAATATCTACACCGCTATCTGTATAAACATGGAAATATCTACACCACTATCTGTATAAACGTGGAAATATGTACATTGCAATCTGTGCAAATATGGAAATATCTACACCTCTATCTCTGTAAATGTGGAAATATCTACACTGCTATCTCTATAAAAATGGAAATATCTACACCGCTATCTGTATAAACCTGGAAATATATACACCACGATCTGTATAAACATGGATATATCTTCACCGCTATCTGTATAAACATGGAAACATCTACACCGCTATCTGTATAAACATGGAAATATCTACACCGCTATCTCTATAAACATGGAAATGTCTACACCGCTGTCTGTATAAACATGGAAATATCTTCATGGCTATCTCTCTAAACATGGAAATATCTACACCGCCATATGTATGAACATGGAAATACCTACACAGTCATCTGTATAAACATGGAAATATCTACCCCACTATCTGTATAAACATGCAAATATCTACACTGCAAAATGTATAAACATAGAAATAACTACACAGCCATCTCTATAAACATGGAAATATCTACATCGCTATCCTTATAAACATGGAAATATCCACACGGCTATCTGCGGAACATGGATATATTTACAACGCCATCTGTAAAAAACATGGAAATATCTACACAGTCATCTGTATAAACATGGTGATATCTACACCCCCATCTGTAAAAACATGGAAATATCTACACCGCTGTCTCTACAAATATGGAAATACCTGCAACGCTATCTGTATAAACACGGAAATATCGACACCACTATCTGTATAAACTTGGAAATATCTACACTGCCATCTCTATAAACATGAAAATATGTCCACTGCTATCTGTATAAACTTGAAAATATGTCCAACGCTATCTGTATAAACATGGAAATATCTACACCGCTATCTGTATAAACATGGAAACATCTACAACGCTATCTGTATAAACATGGAAATATCTAGACCGCTATCTCTATAAACATGGAAATATCTACACCGCCATCTGTATAAACATGGAAATATGTACACAGTCATCTGTATAAACAAGGAAATAACTACACCGCTATGTGTATAAAAATGGAAATATCTACACCGTTATCTGTATAAACATGGAAATATCTAGACCGCTATCTGTATAAACATTCAAATATCTACATTGCTATCTGTAAAAACATGGAAATAACTCCTCCGCTATCTCTATAAACATGGAAATATCTACACTGCTATCTGTATAAACATGGAAATATCTACACCGCTATCTGTATAAACAAGCAAATATCTACAGCGCTATATGTATAAACATGGAAATATCTCCACCGCTATCTGCATAAACATGGAAATATCTACACCACTATCTTTATAAACACGGAAATATCTACACTGCAATCTCTATAAACATGGAAACATCTACAACAGTATCTGTGTAAACATGGGAATATCTTCACAGCTGTCGGTGTAAATATGGAAATATGTACACCGCAATCTGTGTGAATATGGAAATATCTACACCTCTGTCTCTGTAAACATGGAAATATCTACACCACTATCTGTATAAACATGGAAATATCTACACCGCTATCTGTATAAACATGGAAATATCTACACCACAATCTATATAAACATGGATATATCTACACTGCTATCTGTATAAACATGTTAATATCTACACTGCTATCTGTATAAGCATGGAAATATCTACTCCGCTATCTGCATAAATATGGAAATATCTACAACGCTATCTCTATAAATATGGAAATGTCAACACCGCTATCTGTATAAACATGGAAATATCTACATGGCTATCCCTAAAAACATGGAATTATCTTCACCGCCTTCTGTATAAACATGGAAATATCTACACTGCCATCTGTATAAACATGGAAATAACTAAACCGCTATCTCTATAAACATTGAAATATCAACACTGCCTTCTGGATATACAGGGAAAAACCTACACAGTCATCTGTGTAAACATGGAAATATCTACACAGCCATCTCTATAAACATGGAAATACCTACACCACTATTTCTATAAACATGAAAATAGCCACACCACAATCTGCATAAACATGGAAATATCTACACTGCCATCTGTATAAACATGGAAATATCTACACTGCCATCTGTATACACATGGAAATATCTACACAGTCATCTGTATAAACATTGAAATATCTCCACTGCTATCTGTCTAATCATGGAAATATCTCCACCGCTATCTGTATAAACATGGAAATATCTACACCGCTATCTGTATAAACATGGAAATGTCTACACCGCCATCTGTATAAACATGGATATATCTACTCCGCTATCTGTATAAACATGGAAATATTTACATCGCTATCTGTATAAACATGGAAATATTTCCACTGCAATCTGTGTAAACATAGAAATATCTACACCGCTATCTTTATAAACATGGAAATATCTACACCGCAATCTGTATAAACATGGATATGTCTAAACCGCTATCTGTATAAACATGGAAATATCTACACCGCTATCTGTATAAACTTGGAAATATCTACACCGCTATCTGTATAAACTTGGAATTATCTACACCACTATCTGTATAAACGTGGAAATATGTACACTGCAATCTGTGCAAATATGGAAATATCTCCACCTCTATCTCTGTAAATATGGAAATATCTACACCGCTATCTGTATAAACATGGAAATATCTACACCGTTATCTGTATAAACCTGCAAATATATACACCGGGATCTGTATAAACATGGATATATCTTCACCGCTATCTGTATAAACCTGGAAACATCTACACCGCTATCTGTATAAACATGGAAATATCTACACCGCTATCTCTATAAACATGGAAATGTCTACACCGCTGTCTGTATAAAGATGGAAATATCTTCATGGCTATCTCCCTAAACATGGAAATATCTACACCACCATATGTATAAACATGGAAATACCTACACAGTCATCTGTATAAACATGGAAATATCTACCCCACTATCTGTATAAACATGGAAATATCTACACTTCAAAATGTATAAACATGGAAATAACTACACAGCCATCTGTATAAACATGGAAATATCTACACTGCCATCTGTATACACATGGAAATATCTACACAGTCATCTGTATAAACAGTGAAATATCTCCACCGCTATCTGTCTAATCATGGAAATATCTCCACCACTATCTGTATAAACATGGAAATATCTACACTGCTATATGTATAAACATGAAAATGTCTACACCGCTATCTGTTTAAACATGGATATATCTACTCCGCTATCTGTATAAACATGGAAATATTTACATCGCTATCTGTATAAACATTGAAATATTTCCACCGCAATCTGTGTAAACACAGAAATATCTACACCGCTATCTTTATAAACATGGAAATATCTACACCGCAATCTGTATAAACATGGATATATCTACACCGCTATCTGTATAAACATGGAAATATCTACACCGCTATCTATATAAACATGGAAACATCTACACCGCTATCTGTATAAACATGGAAATATCTACACCACAATCTGTATAAACGTGGAAATATGTACATTGCACTCTGTGCAAATATGGAAATATCTACACCTCTATCTCTGTAAATGTGGAAATATCTACACTGCTATCTGTATAAAAATGAAAATATCTACACCGCTATCTGTATAAACCTGGAAATATATACACCACGATCTGTATAAACATGGATATATCTTCACCGCTATCTGTATAAACATGGAAACATCTACACCGCTATCTGTATAAACATGGAAATATCTACACCGCTATCTCTATAAACATGGAAATGTCTACACCGCTGTCTGTATAAACATGGAAATATCTTCATGGCTATCTCTCTAAACATGGAAATATCTACACCGCCATATGTATGAACATGGAAATACCTACACAGTCATCTGTATAAACATGGAAATATCTACCCCACTATCTGTATAAACATGCAAATATCTACACTGCAAAATGTATAAACATAGAAATAACTACACAGCCATCTCTATAAACATGGAAATATCTACATCGCTATCTGTATAAACATGGAAATATCCACACGGCTATCTGCGGAACATGGATATATATACACCGCCATCTGTAAAAAACATGGAAATATCTACACAGTCATCTGTATAAACATGGTAATATCTACACCCCCATCTGTAAAAACATGGAAATATCTACACCGCTGTCTCTTCAAATATGGAAATACCTGCACCGCTATCTGTATAAACACGGAAATATCGACACCGCTATCTGTATAAACTTGGAAATATCTACACTGCCATCTCTATAAACATGAAAATATGTCCACCGCTATCTGTATAAACTTGAAAATATGTCCAACGCTATCTGTATAAACATGGAAATATCTAGACCGCTATCTGTATAAACATGGAAACATCTACACCGCTATCTGTATAAACATGGAAATATCTAGACCGCTATCTCTATATACATGGAAATATCTACACTGCCATCTGAATAAACATGGAAATATGTACACAGTCATCTGTATAAACATAGAAATAACTACACCGCTATGTGAATAAAATGGAAATATCTACACCGTTATCTGTATAAACATGGAAATATCTAGACCGCTATCTGTATAAACATTCACATATCTACATTGCTATCTGTAAAAACATGGAAATAGCTCCTCCGCTATCTCTATAAACATGGAAATATCTACACTGCTATCTGTATAAACATGGAAATATCTACACCGCTATCTGTATAAACAAGCAAATATCTACAGCGCTATCTATATAAACATGGAAATATCTCCAGCGCTATCTGCATAAACATGGAAATATCTACACCGCTGTCTGCATAAACATGGAATTATCTACACTGCAATCTCTATAAACATGGAAACATCTACAACAGTATCTGTGTAAACATGGGAATATCTTCATAGCTGTCGGTGTAAATATGGAAATATGTACACCGCAATCTGTGTGAATATGGAAATATCTACACCTTTGTCTCTGTAAACATGGAAATATCTACACCACTATCTGTATAAACATGGAAATATCTACACCGCTATCTGTATAAACATGGAAATATCTACACCACAATCTGTATAAACATGGATATATCTACACCGCTATCTGTATAAAAATGTTAATATCTGTACTGCTATCTGTATAAACATGGAAATATCTACTCCGCTATCTGCATAAATATGGAAATATGAACACCGATATCTCTATAAACATGGAAATGTCAACACCGCTATCTCTATTAACATGGAAATATCTACATGGCTATCCCTAAAAACATGGAAATATCTTCACCACCTTCTGTATAAACATGGAAATATCTACACTGCCATCTGTATAAACATGGAAATAACTAAACCACTATCTCTATAAACATTGAAATATCAACACTGCCTTCTGGATATACATGGAAAAACCTACACAGTCATCTGTGTAAACATGGAAATATCTACACAGCCATCTCTATAAACATGGAAATACCTACACCGCTATTTCTATAAACATGAAAATAGCGACACCGCAATCTGTATAAACATGGAAATATCAACACTGCCATCTGTATAAACATGGAAATATCTACACTGCCATCTGTATTCACATGGAAATATCTACACAGTCATCTGTATAAACAAGCAAATATCTACAGCGCTATCTGTATAAACATGGAAATATCTCCACCTCTATCTGCATAAACATGGAAATATCTACACCGTTATCTTTATAAACATGGAAATATCTACACCACAATCTGTATAAACATGGAAATATCTACACTACCATCTGTATAAAGTTAGAAATATCTACACAGCCCTCTGTATAAATATGGAAATATCTGCATAGGCATCTGTATAAACATGGAAATATCTGCACCGCTATCTGTATAAACATGGAAATACCTACACCGCTGTCTCTGTAAACATGGAAATATGTACACCACTATGTGTATAATCATGGAAATATCTCCACTGCTGTCTGTATAAACATGGAAAAATCTCCACCGTTATCTGTATAAACATGGAAATATCTACAGCGCCATCTCTATGAACATTGAAATATCTACACTGCCATCTGTAAAAACATGGAAATATCTACACAGTCATCTGAATAAACATGGAAATATCTACACCACCATCTGTATAAACTTGGAAATAGCTACAATACCATCTGTATACACATGGAAATCTCTACACAGATATCTGTATAAATATGGAAATATCTACACCGCCAGCTGTATAAACATGGAAATATCTACACTGCCATCTGTAGAAAGATGGAAATATCTACACCGCTATCTCTATAAATATGGAAATAACTACACCGCCAACTCTATAAACAAGAAAATATCTACACTGCCATCTCCATAAAGATGGAAGTATCTACTCCGCCATGTGTATACACACGGAAATATCTACACCACCATCTGTGTAAACATGGAAATATCTACACCGCTATCTGTTTAAACATGGAAATATCTACACCGCTATCTCTATAAACATAGAAATATCTACACCGCCATCTGTATAAATATCAAAATATCTACAATGCCATCTGTAGAAAGATGGAAATATCTACACCGCAATCTGTGTAAACATGGAAATATCTACACATCTATCTGTATAAACATGGAAATACCTACACCGTGATCTGTAAACATGGAAATATCTACACCGCCATCTGTATAAACATGGAAATATCTACAATGCCATCTGTAGAAAGATGGAAATAACTACACCGCAATCTGTATAAACATGGAAATATCTACAATGCCATCTGTAGAAAGATGGAAATATCTACACCGCAATCTCTGTAAACATGGAAATATCAACACGAATATCTGTGAAAACATGGAAATATCTACACCGCTATCTGTATAAACATGGAAATATCTACACCGCGATCTGCATAAACATGGGAATGTCTTCACCACGATCTGTATAAACATGGAAATGTCTACATCGCTATTTGTATAAACATGGAAATATGTACACAACTATCTCTATAAACATGGAAATATCTACACCGCCATCTGTATAAACATGGAAACACCTACAAAGTCATCTGTATAAACATGGAAATATCTACACAGCCATCTATATAATCATGGAAATATCTACACAACCATCTGTATATACAAGGAAATATCTACAATGGTATCTGTATAAACATGGAAATTACTACACCGATATTTGTATAAACAAGGAAATATCTACACAGCCATCTGTATATACATGGAAATATCTACACCGCTATTTGTATAAACATGGAAATAACTACACCGCTATTTGTATAAACAAGGAAATATCCACGCCGTGATCAGTATAAACATGGAAATATCTACACTGCTATTTGTATAAACAAGGAAATATCTACACTGCTATCTGTATAAACATTGAAAAAACTACACCGCTATTTGTATAAACAAGGAAATATCTACACCGTGATCTGTATAAACATGGAAAAAACTACACCGCTATTTGTATAAACAAGGAAATATCTACACTGCCACCTGTTTAAACATGGAAATATATACACAGACATCTGTTTATACATGGAAATATCTACACCACTATCTGTATAAACATGCTAATAACTACACCGCTATCTGTATAAATGTGGAAATATTTTCACCGCTATCCCTATAAACATGGTAATATCAACACCGCGATCTGTATATACATAGAAGTATCTACACCATGATCTGTATAAACATGGAAATATCTACACCGCGATCTGTATAAACATGGAAATATCTACACCGTGATCTGTATGAACATGGAAATATCTACACCGCCATCTCTATAAACTTGGAAATATCTACCCCCCTATCTGTATAAACATGGAAATATCCACACCGCTATCTCTATAAACATGGAAAAAACAACAACGCTATCTCTATGAACATGGAAATATCTACACCGCCATCTCTATAAACATGGAAATATCTACACCGCCATCTGTATAAACTTGGAAATATCTACACCGGCATCTACATATCCATAGAAATATCTGCGCTGCAATCTGTATAAACATGGAAATATCTACACGGTCATCTGTGTATAGATGGAAATATCAACACCGCCATCTGTACAAACATGGAAGTATCTGCACCGCTATCTGTATAAACATGGAAATATCTACACCGCGGTCTGTATAAACATGGAAATATGTACACCGCTATCTGTATAAACATGAAAATATATACACCGCTATCTGTATAAACATGGAAATATCTACACCGTGATCTGTATAAACATGGAAATATTTACACCGATATCTGCATAAACATGGAAATTTCTACACCGTTATCTGTATAAATATGGAAATATCTACACCGCTATCTGTATAAACATGGAAATACCTATACAGTCATCTGTGTAAAGATGGAAATATCTACACCACCACCTGTATAAACATCTAAATATCTACAATGCCATCTGTATACACATGGAAATACCTATATGGCAATCTGTGTATAGATGGAAACATCAACACCGCCATCTGTACAAACATGGAAATATCTACACTTCTATCTCTATAAACATGGAAATATCTACACTGCGGTCTGTATAAACATGGAAATATCTACACCACGATCTGTATAAACATGGAAATATATACACCGCTATCTGTATAAACATGGAAATATCTGCACCGCTATCTCTATATACATGGAAATACCTACAAAGCCATCTGTATAAACATGGAAATGCCTACACAGTCATGTGTAGGAACATGGAAATATCTACACTGCCATCTGTATAAACATAGAAATATCTACACAGCCCTCTGTATGAATATGGAAATATCTGCATAGGCATCTGTATAAACATGGAAATATCTGAGCCGCTATCTGTATAAACATGGAAATACCTACACCGCTGTCTCTATAAACATGGAAATATGTACACCGCTATGTGTATAAACATGGAAATATCTCCACTGCTGTCTGTATAAACATGGAAATATCTCCCCCGTTATCTGTATAAACATGGAAATATCTACAGCGCCATCTCTATAAACATTGAAATATCTACATTGCCATCTGTAAAAACATGGAAATATCGACACAGTCATCTGAATAAACATGGAAATATCTACACCACCATCTGTATAAACATGGAAATAGCTACAATACCATCTGTATACACATGGAAATATCTACACAGACATCTGTATAAATATGGACATGTCTACATCGCCATCTGTATAAACATGGAAATATCTACACTGCCATCTGTAGAAAGATGGAAATATCTACACCGCTATCTCTATAAATATGGAAATATCTACACCACCATCCCTATAAACATGAAAATATCTACACTGCCATCTCCATAAAGATGGAAGTATCTACTCCGCCATGTGTATAAACACGGAAATACCTACACCACCATCTGTGTAAACATGGAAATAACTACACCGCTATCTGTATAAACGTGGAAATAACGACACCGCCATCTGCATGTCCATGGAAATATCTATGCCGCCATCTGTATAAACATGGAAATATCTACACGGCCATCTGTGTATAGATGGAAATATCAACACCGCCATCTGAACAAATATGGAAATATCTACTCCGGTATCTCTATAAACATGGAAATATCTGCACTGCCATCTGTAAAACATGGAAATACGTATACAGTCATCTGTATAAACATGGAAATATCTACAATGTCATCTGTATACACATGGAAATACCTACACAGCCATCTGAATAAACATGTAAATATCTACACTGCTATCTCTATAAACATGGAAATATCTACACCGCCATCTCTATAAACTTGAAAATATCTACACTGCCATCTCCATAAACATGGAACTAACTACTCCGCCATCTGTATAAACATGGAAGCATCTACACCGCCATCTGTGTGAATAAGGAAATATCTACAATGCCATCGGTATAAAGATATAAATATCTGCACCGCGAGCTGTATAAACATGGAAATATCTACATCGCTATCTGTATAAACGTGGAAATACCAACACTGCTATTGGTATAAACATGGAAATATCTACAACACCATCTATATAAACATGGAAATATCTACACCGCTATGTCTAGAAACATGGAAATACCTACACCGCTATCTCTATAAACATGGAAATATCCACACCGCCATCTGCTTATCCATGGAAATCTCTACAACGCCATCTGTATAAAGATGGAAATAACTACACGGTAATCTGTGTACAGATGGAAATATCAACACCGCCATCTGTACAAACATGGAAATATCTACACCGCTATCTGTATAAACATAGAAGTACCTACACTGCATTCTGCATAAACATGGAAATACCTACACCGGTATCTGTATAAGCATGGAAATATCTACACCACGATCTGTATAAACATGGAGATATTTACACCGCTATCTGTATAAACCTGGAAATATCTACACTGCTATCTCTTTAAATATTGGAATATCTACATCGCCATCTGTATAAACATGGAAATAAGTACACAGTCATGTGTAGGAACATGGAAATATCTACACCTCCATTTGTATAAAGATGGAAATATCTACAACGTTATCTGTATAAACATGGAAATATCTACACAGTGATCTGTATAAACATGGAAATATGTACAGCACTCTCTGAAAAAAGATGGAAATAACTACACCGCTACCTGTAAAAACAAGGAAATATCTACACCACTATCTGTATTAATATGGAAATATTTACACCGCTATCTCAATAAACATGGAAATATCTACACCGCTATCTCTATAAACATGGGAATATCTACACCGCCATCTGTGCTAACATGGAAATATCTGCACAGTCATCTGTGTAAACCTGGAAATATCTACATTGTCATCTATATAAACATGGAAATATCTACAGAGAACTCGGTATAAACATGGAAATATCGGCACAGCCATCTGTATAAACATGGAAATATCTACACCGCTATCTGTATAAACATGGAAATATCTACACCGCTATGTGTATTAACGTGGAAATATCTCCATTGCGAACTGTATAAACATGGACATATCTCCACCGCAATCTGTATAAACATGAAAATATCTACACAGCTATCTCTATAAACATGGAAATATCTACACTGCCTTCTGTACAAACATGGAAATATCTACACAGTCATCTGTAGAAATATGGAAATATCTACACCGCTATCTCTATTAACATGGAAATAACTACACTGCTATCTCTATAAACATGGAAGTATCTACACCGCTACCTCCATCAACATGGAAATATATACACCGCCATCTCTTTAAACATGGAGATATCTACAACGCCATCTATATAAACAAGAAAATATCTACATTGCCATCTATATAAACATGGAAATATCTACAACGCCATCTCTATAAACATGGGAATATTTTCACTGCCATTTGTAGAAAGATGGAAATATCTACACCGCCATCTGTATAAACGTGGAAATATCTTCACCGCTATCTGTATAAACATGGAAATATCTACACCGCAATCTGTATAAATATGGAAATATCTACACCGCTATCTGTATAAATATGAAATATCAAAACCGCTATCTCTATAAAAATGGAAATATCTACACTGCTATCTGTATAAACATGGAAATATCCTCACTGCTATCTCTATAAACATGCATATATCTACACCGCTATCTCTATGAACATGGAAATATCTACACTGCCATCTGTATAAACATGGAAATATCTACACCGCTATCTGTATAAACATGGAAATATTTACACCGCTATCTGTATAAACATGGAAATATCTACACATCGATCTGTATAAACATGGAAATATCTACACCGCGATCTGTATAAACATGGAAATATCTTCACCGCGATCTGTATAAACATGGAAATATCTACACCGCTATCTGTATAAACATGGTAATATCTACACCACCATCTATATACACATCTAAATATCTACACCGCCATCTGTATAAACATGGAAATAACTTCAATGCCATCTGAATAAACATGGTTATAGCCTCACCGCCATTTCTGTAAACATACAAATATCTACAGAGTCATCTGTATAAACACATGGAATTATCTACAGAGCCATCTGTATAAACATGGATGTATCTACACAACTATCTCTATAAACAACGAAATACCTACAGCGCTCTCTCTATAAACATGGAAATATCAACAACACAATCTCTGCAAACATGGAAATATCTACACCGCCATCTATATAAACATGAAAATATCTACACCACCATCTCCATAAACATGGAACTATCTACACCGCCATCTGTATAAACATGGAAATATCTACACAGCTATCTGTATAAAGATGGAAATATCTACACCGCTATCTCTATAAACATGGAAATATCTACACAGCCATCTGTATAAACATGGAAATATCTACACTGTTATCTCTATAAACATGGAATTATCTATACCGCTATCTGTATAAACATGGAAATATCTACATCGTTATCTGTATAAACAGGGAAATATCTCCATCGCTATCTGTATAAACATGGAAATATCTACACCGCTATCTGTATAAACATGGAAATATCTACACCGCTATCTGTATAAACATGGAAATATTTACACCGCTATCTGTATAAATATGGAAATATCCACAACGCTGTCCCTATAAACATGGAAATGTCTACACCGCTAACTGTATAAACATGGAAATATCTACATGGCTATCTCTATAAACATGGAAATATCAACACCGCTATCTGCATAAACACGGAAATATCTAAACAGTTATCTGCATAAACATGGAAATATCTACATCGTTATCTGTACAAACATGGATATATTTCCACCGCTATCTCTATGAACATGGAAATATCTCCACCGCTACCTCAATAAACGTGGAAATATCTGCACTGCTATCTTTATAAACATGGAAATATCCAATCCACGATCTGTATAAACATGGAAATATCTACACCGCTATCTGTATAAATATGGAAATATCTACACCGCTATCTCTATAAACATGGAAACGTCTACACCGCTATCTGTATAAACATGGAAATATCAACATGGCTATTTCTATAAATATGGAAATATCTACACTGCCATCTGTATAAACATGGAAATACCTACACAGTCATCTGTTTAAACATAGAAATATCCACACCATTTTCTGTATAAACACGGAAATATCTACACTGCCATCTGCATAAACATGGAAATATCTACACAACCATCTCTATAAACATGGAAATATCTACATCGCTATCTGAATAAACATGGAAATAGCTAAACCGCTATCTGTAAAAACCTGGAAATATCTACAACGCCATCTGTAAAAATATGGAAATATCTACACGGTCATCTGTAGAAACATGGAAATATCTACAACGCCATCTGTATAAACATGGAAATATCTCTACTGCTATCTGTATAAACATGGAAATATCTACACCGCTATGTGTATAAACATGGAAATATTTACACCGCTATTTTTACAGACATGGAAATATCTACACCGCAATCTGTATAAACATAGAAATATCTACACTGCTATCTGTATAAACATGGAAATATCTACACCGCTATATGTATAAACATGGAAATATCTACACTGCCATCTGTATCAACATGAAAATAGGCACACCGCTATCTGTATAAATATGGAAATATCTACACCACCATCTGAATAAACATGGAAATAACTACACGGCTATCTGTACAAATATGGAAATATCTACACCGCTACCTCTATAAACATAGAAATATCTACAGAGCTATCTGTATAAACATGGATATATCTACACCGCTGTCTATATAAACATGGAAATAACTACACCGCCATCTGTATAAACATGGAAATATGTACACAGTCATCTGTATAAACATGGAAATAACTACACCGCTATCTGTATAAACATGGAAATATCTACACCGCTATCCGTATAAACATGGAAATAACTACACCGCTATCTGTATAAATATGGAAATATCCACACTGCTTTCCCTACAAACATGGAAATGTATACACCGCTATCTGTATAAACATGGAAATATCTACATGGCTATCTCTATAAACATGGAAATATCTACACCGCTATCTGCATAAACACGGAAATATCTACACCGCTATCTGCATAGACATGGAAATATCTACATTGTTATCTGTACAAACATGGAAATATCTCCATCGCTATCTCTATGAACATGGAAATATCTCCACCGCTATCTATAAACTTGGAAATATCTTCACCGCTATCTTTATAAACATGGAAATATCTACTCAACTATCTGTATAAACATGGATATATCTACACTGCCATCTGTATAAACAGGGTAATAGCCACACCGCTATCTGTATAAACATGAAAACATCTACACCACCGTCTGAATAAACTTACAAATATCTAAACCGCTATGTGTATAAATATGGAAATATCTACATGGCCATCTCCATAAACATGGAACTATCTACACCGACATCTGTACAAACATGGAAATACCTACACCACTATCTGAATAAACATGGAAATATGTACATCACTGTCATTATAAACATGGAAATACCTACACCACCATCTTTATACACATGGAAATATTTACACCGCTATCTCTATAAACATAGAAATATCAAAACCGCCATCTATGTAAACATGGAAATATCTACAACGCCTTCTGAATGAACATGGAAATATGTACACTGCCATCTGTATGCACATGGAAATATCTACACAGCCATCTGCATTGAAATGGAAATATCCTCACCGCCATCTCTATAAACACGGAAATACCTACACCGCTATCTCTATAAACATGGAAATAGCTACACCGCTATCTGTATAAACATGTTAATATCTACAGTGCTATCTGTATAAACATGGAAATATCTACTCCGCTATCTGTATAAATATGGAAATATCTAGACCGCTATCTCTATAAACATGGAAATGTCAACACCGTTATCTGTATAAACATGGAATTATCTACATGGCTATCCCTAAAAACATGGAAATATCTTCACCGCCTTGTGTATAAACATGGAAATGTCTACACTGCCATCTTTATAAACATGGAAATAACTAAATCGCTAACTCTATAAACATTGAAATATCTACACCGCTATCTGTATAAACGTGGAAATAGGAACACTGCAATCTGTGCAAATATGGAAATATCTACACCTCTATCTCTGTAAATATGGAAATATCTACACTGCTATCTCCATAAACATGGAAATATCTACACCACAATCAGCATAAACATGGATATATCTACACGGCTATCTCTATAAACATGGAAATATCTACTCCGCTATCTGTATAAACATGGAAATATCTACACTGCTATCTGTATAAACATGGAAATATCTACACCGCTATCTGTATAAACGTGGAAATATGTACACCGCAATCTGTGCAAATATGGAAATATCTACACCTCTATCTCTGTAAATATAGAAATAAATACACCGCTATCTGTATAAACAAGGAAATATCTACACCGCTATCTGTATAAACATGGAAATATCTACACCACGATCTGTATAAAGATGGATATATCTACACTGCTATCTGTATAAACATGGAAACGTCTACACCGCTATCTGTATAAACATGGAAATATCTACACCGCTATCTGTAGAAATATGGAAATATCTACACCGCTATCTCTATAAACATGGAAATGTCTACACCGCTGTCTGTATAAACCTGGAAATATCTTCATGGCTATCTCTCTAAACATGGAAATATCTACACCGCCATATGTATAAACATGGAAATACGTACACAATCATCTGTATAAATATTGAAATATCTACCCCACTATCTGTATAAACATGGAAATATCTACAGTGCAATCTGTATAAACATGGAAATATCTACACAGCTATCTCTATAAACATGGATATATCTACATCGCTATCGGTACAAACATGGAAATATCCACACCGCTATCTGTGTAACATGGAAATATTTACTCTGCCATCTGTAAAAAACATGGAAATATCTACACATTTATCTGTATAAACTTGGAAGTATCTACACCCCCATCTGTATAAACATGGAAATATCTACACTGCCACCCATATACACATGGAAATATCTACACAGCCATCTCTATAAACATGGAAATATCTACACCGCTATCTCTATAAACATGGAAATACCTGCACCGCTATCTGTATAAATACGGAAACATCTACACCGCTATCTGTATATACTTGGAAATATCTACACCGCCATCACTATAAACATGAAAATACGTCCACCGCTATCTGTATTAACTTGAATGTATCTCCACCGCTATCTGTATAAACATGGAAATATCTCCACCGCTATCTGTATAAACATGGAAATATCTACACCGCTATCTGTATAAACATGGAAATATCTACACCGCTATCTGCATAAACATGCAAATATCTACAGCGCTATCTGTATAAACATGGAAATATCTCCACCTCTATCTGTATAAACATGGAAATATCTACACCGCTATATTTATAAACCTGGAAATATCTACACTGCAATCTCTATAAACATGGAAATACCTACAACACTATCTGTGTGAAGATGGAAATACCTACACAGCTGTCTGTGTAAACATGGAAATATGTACACCGCAATCTGTGTGAAGATGGAAATATCTACACCTCTTTCTCTGTAAACATGGAAATATCTACACCACTATCTGTATAAACATGGAAATATCTACACCGCTATCTGTATAAACATGGAAATAATATCTACACCACAGTCTGTATAAACATGGATATATCTACACCACTATCTGTATAAACATGGAAATATCTGCACTGCTATCTGTATAAACATGGAAATATCTACTCCGCTATCTGTATAAATATGGAAATATCTACACCGTTATCTCTATAAACATGGAAATGTCAACACCGCTATCTGTATATACATGGAAATATCTACATGGCTATCACTAAAAACATGGAAATATCTTCACCGTATACAGATCTACAACGCTATCTGTATGAACATGGAAATAGCTGCACCGCGATCTCTATAAACATGGATATGTCTTCACCGCTATCTTTATAAACATGGAAATATCTACACTGAGATCTGTATAAACATGGAAATACCTACACTGCCATCTGTATACACATGGAAATATCTACACAACCATCTGTATAATCATGGAAATATCTACACCGTTATCTCTATAAACATGGAGATACCTGCACCACTATCTCTATAAACATAGGAATATCTACACTGCCATTTCCATAAACATGGAACTATGTACACCGCCATCTGTATAAACATGGAAATATCTACACTGCCATCTGTATAAAGATGTAAATATCTACACCTCGAGCTGTGTAAACATGGAAATATCTACACCGCTATATATATAAACTTGGAAATAACAACACCGCTATCTGTATAAACTTGGAAATGTCTACAACGCTATCTGTATAAACATGGAAATATCTACTCCTCTATCTCTATAAACATGGAAATACCTACAACGCTATCTCTGTAAACAAGGAAATATCTACACTGCTATCTCTATAAACATGGAAATGTATACACCGCCATCTCTGTAAACATGGAAAAATCTACACCGCCATCTACATAAAAAAGAAGTATCTACACCGCCATCTCTATAAACGTGGAAATATCTACACCGTTATCTGTATAAACATGGAAATATCTACAACACTATCTGTGTAAACATGGAAATATCTACTCAGCCGTCTGTGTAAACATGCAAATATGTACACCGTCATCTGTGTGAAGGTGGAAATATCTACACAGCAATCTTTGCAAATATGGAAATATCTACAACTCTATCTCTGTAACCATGGAAATAGCTACACAGCTATCTGTATAAACATGGAAACATCTACACCGCTATCTGTACAAATATGGAAATATCTACACCGCTATCTCTATAAACATGGAAATATCTACACCGCTATCTGTTTAAAAATGGAAATATCTGCATGGCTATGTCTATTAATATGGAATTATCTACACTGCCATCTGTATATACATGGAAATAGCTACACAGTCATCTGTATAAACATGGAAACATCTACACCACTATCTGTATAAATGTGGAAATATCTAACCTGCCATCTGTATAAACATGGAAATATCTACACAGCCATCTCTATAAACATGGAAATATCTACAACGCTACCTCTTTAAACATGGAAATAGCCACACCGCTTTCTGCAAAAACATGGAAAAATCTACACTGCCATCTGTATATACATGGAAATATCTACACTGTCATCTGTATAAAGATGGAAATATCTACACCGTTATCTGTATAAACATGGAAATATCTACACCGCTATCTGTATAAACATGGAAATATCTAGACCGCTATCTGTATAAACATTCAAATATCTACATTGCTATCTGTATAAATATGGAAATATCTCCACCGCTATTTGTATAAACATGGAAATATCTACACCGCTATCTGTATAAACATGGAAATATCTACACCGCTATCTGCATAAACATGCAAATATCTACAGCGCTATCTGTATAAACATGGAAATATCTCCACCTCTATCTGTATAAACATGGAAATATCTACACCGCTATATTTATAAACCTGGAAATATCTACACTGCAATCTCTATAAACATGGAAATACCTACAACACTATATGTGTAAAGATGGAAATACCTACACAGCTGTCTGTGTAAACATGGAAATATGTACACCGCAATCTGTGTGAAGATGGAAATATCTACACCTCTTTCTCTTTAAACATGGAAATATCTACACCACTATCTGTATAAACATGGAAATATCTACACCGCTATCTGTATAAACATGGAAATATCTACACCACAGTCTGTATAAACATGGTATATCTACACCGCTATCTGTATAAACATGGAAATATCTGCACTGCTATCTGTATAAACATGGAAATGTCTACTCCGCTATCTGTATAAATATGGAAATATCTACACCGTTATCTCTATAAACATGGAAATGTCAACACCGCTATCTGTATATACATGGAAATATCTACATGGCTATCACTAAAAACATGGAAATATCTTCACCGTATACAGATCTACAACGCTATCTGTATGAACATGGAAATAGCTGCACCGCGATCTCTATAAACATGGATATGTCTTCACCGCTATCTTTATAAACATGGAAATATCTACATTGCCATCTGTATAAACATGGAAATACCTACACTGCCATCTGTATACACATGGAAATATCTGCACAACCATCTGTATAATCATGGAAATATCTACACCGTTATCTCTATAAACTTGGAGATACCTGCACCACTATCTCTATAAACATAGGAATATCTACACTGCCATTTCCATAAACATGGAACTATGTACACCGCCATCTGTATAAACATGGAAATATCTACACTGCCATCTGTATAAAGATGTAAATATCTACACCTCGAGCTGTGTAAACATGGAAATATCTACACCGCTATATATATAAACTTGGAAATAACAACACCGCTATCTGTATAAACTTGGAAATGTCTACAACGCTATCTGTATAAACATGGAAATATCTACTCCGCTATCTCTATAAACATGGAAATAACTACAACGCTATCTCTGTAAACAAGGAAATATCTACACTGCTATCTCTATAAACATGGAAATGTATACACCGCCATCTCTGTAAACATGGAAAAATCTACACCGCCATCTACATAAAAAAGAAGTATCTACACCGCCATCTCTATAAACGTGGAAATATCTACACCGTTATCTGTATAAACATGGAAATATCTACAACACTATCTGTGTAAACATGGAAATATCTACTCAGCCGTCTGTGTAAACATGCAAATATGTACACCGTTATCTGTGTGAAGGTGGAAATATCTACACAGCAATCTTTGCAAATATGGAAATATCTACAACTCTATCTCTGTAACCATGGAAATAGCTACACAGCTATCTGTATAAACATGGAAACATCTACACCGCTATCTGTACAAATATGGAAATATCTACACCGCTATCTCTATAAACATGGAAATATCTACACCGCTATCTGTTTAAAAATGGAAATATCTGCATGGCTATGTCTATTAATATGGAATTATCTACACTGCCATCTGTATATACATGGAAATAGCTACACAGTCATCTGTATAAACATGGAAACATCTACACCACTATCTGTATAAACGTGGAAATATCTACTCTGCCATCTGTATAAACATGGAAATATCTACACAGCCATCTCTATAAACATGGAAATATCTACAACGCTACCTCTTTAAACATGGAAATAGCCACACCGCTTTCTGCAAAAACATGGAAAAATCTACACTGCCATCAGTATATACATGGAAATATCTACACTGTCATCTGTATAAAGATGGAAATATCTACACCGTTATCTGTATAAACACGGAAATATCTACACTGCTATCTGTATAAAGGTGGAAATATCTACACCGCAATCTGTGGAAATATGGAAATATCTACACATCTATCTCTGTAAATATGGAAATATCTACTCCGCTATGTATATAAACATGGAAATATCCACACCGCTGTCTGTATAAACATGTCAATATCTACACTATGATCTGTATAAACATGGATATATCTACACCGCTATCTGTATAAACATGGAAAAATCTACACCGCTATCTGTATAAACATGGAAATATCTACACCGCTATCTGTATAAATATGGAAATATCTACACCGCTACCTCTATAAACATGGAAATGTCTACACCGCTATCTGTATAAACATGGAAATATCTACATGGTTATTTCTATAAATATGGGAATATCTACACCGCCATCTGTATAAACATGGAAATACCTTAACAGTCATCTGTATAAACATAGATATATCCACACCACTATCTGTATAAACACGGAAATATCTACACTGCCATCTGTATAAACATGGAAATATCTACACAGCCTTCTGTACAAATATGGAAATACCTACACAGTCATCTGTAGAAAAATGGAAATATCTACACCGCCATCTGTATACACATGGAAATATCTACACCGCTATCTGTATAAACATGGAAATATCTACACCGCTATCTATATAAACATGGAAATATCTACACCGCTATTTGTATAGACATGGAAATATCTACACCGCAATCTGTACAAACATGGAAATATCTACACTGCTATCTGTATACACATGGAAATATCGACACCGCTATCTGTATGAACATGGAAATATCTACACTGCCATCTGTATAAACATGGAAGTAACCTCACCGCTATCTGTATAAATATGGAAATATCTACACCGCCATCGGAATAAACATGGAAATATCTAAACGGCTATCTGTATAAATATGGAAATATCTACACCGCTACCTCTATAAACATGGAAATAACTACACAGCTATCTGTATAAACATGGACATATCTACACCGCTATCTCTATAAACATGGAAATATCTACACCGCCATCTGTGTAAACATGGAAATATGTACACAGTCATCTGTATAAACAGGGAAATAACAACACCGCCATCTGTATAAACATGGAAATACCTACACTGCTATCCATATAAACATGGAAATATCTACACCGCTATCTGTACAAATATGGACATATCCACACCGCTATCCCTATAAACATGGAAATGTCTACACCGCTATCTGTATAAACATGGAAATATCTACATGACTATCTCTATAAACATGGAAATATCAACACCGCTATCTGCCTAAACACGGAAATATCTACACCGCTATCTGCATAGACATGGAAATATCTACATCGTTATCTGTACAAACATGGAAATATCTACACCACTCTCTGTATAAACATGAAAATATCTACACCGCTATCTGTATAAACATGGAAATATCTACATGACTATCTCTATAAACATGGAAATATCCACACCGCTATCTCTATAAACATGGAAAAATCAACACCGCTATCTCTATGAACATGGAAATATCTACACCGCCATCACTATAAACATGGAAATTTCTACACAACGATCAGTATAAACATTGAAATATCTACACCGCTATCTGTATAAACATGGAAATATTTCCACTTCTATCTCTGTAAACATCGAAATATCTACACCGCCATCTGTATAAACATGGAAATACTTACAAAGTTATCTGTATAAACATGGAAATATCTACACCGCCATCTGTATAAACATGGAAATATCTACACAGCCATGTGTACATACATGGAAATATCTACACCGCTATCTATATAAACATGGAAATAACTACACCGCTATCTGTATAAACATGGAAATATCTATACCACCATCTACATATCCATGGAAATATCTGCGCCGCCATCTGTATAAAGATGGAAATATCTACACGGTCATCTGTGTATAGATGGAAATATCAACACCGCCATCTGTACAAACATGGAAATATCTGCAAAGCTATCTGTATAAACATGGAAATATCTACACCGCGGTCTGTATAAACATGGAAATATCTACACCGCTATCTGTATAAACATAGAAATATCTACACCGCTATCTCTATAAACATGGAAATATCTACAACGTGATCTGTATAAACATGGAAATATTTACACTGCTATCTGTATAAAAATGGAAACTTCTACACCGTTATCTGTATAAATATGGAAATATCTACACCGCCATCTCCATAAACTTGGAAATATCTACACCGCCATCTGAATAAACATTGAAATACCTATACAATCATCTGTGTAAACATGGAAATATCTACACCACCATCTGTATAAACATGGAAGTATCTACAATGCCATCTGTATACACACGGAAATGCCAACACGGCAATCTCTGTATAGATGGAAACATCAACACAGCCATCTGTACAAACATGGAAATATCTACACTGATATCCCTATAAACATGGAAATATCTACACTGCGGAGTGTATAAACATGGAAATATCTACACCGGTATCTTTATAAACATGGAAATATCTACACCACGATCTGTATAAACATGGAAATATATACAGCACTATCTGTATAAACATGGAAATATCTGCACCGCTATCTCTATAAACATGGAAATATCTACAAAGCCATCTGTATAAACATGGAAATACCTACACAGTCATGTGTAGGAACATGGAATTATCTACACTGCCATCTGTATAATCGTAGAAATATTTACACAGCCCTCTGTATAAATATGGAAATATCTGCATAGGCATTTGTATAAACATGGAAATATCTGCGCCGCTATCTGTATAAACATGGAAATACCAACAACCGCTGTCTCTATAAACATGGAAATATGTACACCGATATGTGTATAAACATGGAAATATCTCCACTGCTGTCTGTATAAACATGGAAATATCTACACCACGATCTGTGTTAACATGGAAATATCTACACCGCTGTCTGTATAAACCTGGAAATATATACACAGATATCTCTAGAAACATGGAAATACCTACACCGCCATCTGTATAAACATGGAAATACCTACAAAGTCATCTGTATAAACGTAAATATCTACACAGCCATCTGTATAAACATGGAAATATGTACACAGCCATCTGTATATACATGGAAATAACTACACCGCTATCTGTATAAACATGGAAATAACTACACCGCTATTTGTATAAACAAGGAAATATCTACACCGCCAACTGTTTAAACATGGAAATATATACACAGACATCTGTTTATACATGGAAATATCTACACCGCTATCTGTATAAAGATGCTAATAACTACACCGCTATCTCTATAAATGTGGAAATATTTGCACCGCTATCCCTATAAAGATGGTAATATCAACACCGCAATCTGTATAAACATGGAAATATCTACACCATGATCTGTATAAACATGGAAATATCTACTCAGCAATCTGTATAAACATGGAAATATCTACACCATGATCTGTATAAACATGGAAAAATCAACACCGCTATCTCTATGAACATGGAAATATCTACACCGCCATCTGTATAAACATGGAAATATCTACACCGCGATCAGTATAAACATGGAAATATCTACACCACTATCTGTATAAACATGGAAATATCTCCACTACTATCTCTATAAACATGGAAATATCTACACCGCCATCTGTATAAACATGGAAATACTTACAAAGTTATCTGTATAAACATGGAAATATCTACACCGCCGTCTGTATAAACATGGAAATATCTACACAGCCATGTGTATATACATGGAAATATCTACACCGCTATCTACATAAACATGGAAATAACTACAGCGCTATCTGTATAAACATGGAAATATCTCCACTGCTATCTCTATAAACATAGAAATATCTACACCGCCATCTGTATAAACATGGAAATACTTACAAAGTTATCTGTATAAACATGGAAATATCTACACCGCCATCTGTATAATCATGGAAATATCTACACAGCCATGTGTACATACATGGAATTATCTACAGCGCTCTCTATATAAACATGGAAATATGTACACCGCTATCTGTATAAACATGGAAAATCTACAACACTGCCAGTATAAACATGGAAATATCTACACTGCCATCTGTGGAAAGATGGAAATGTCTACACCGCGATCTGTATAAACTTGGAGATATCTACACCGCTACTTGTATAAACATGGAAATATCTACACCGCTATCTATGTAAACATGGAGACATCTACACCACGATCTGTATAAAAATAGAAATATCTACACTGCTATCTGTATAAACATGGAAATATCTACACGGCTAACTGTATAAACATGCAAATATCTAAACCGAGATCTGTATAAATATGGAAATATCTACACCGCTAACTCTATAAACATGGAAATGTCTATACCGCTATCTGTTTAAACATGGAAATATCTACAAGGCTAACTCTATAAAATGGAAATACCTAAACCGCCTTCTGTATAAACATGGAAATAACAACAAAATCATCTGTATAAACATGGAAATGTCTACAGTGCCAACTGTGAAAACATGGAAATATCTACACCGCCATCGGTATAAACATGCTAATATCTCCACCGCTATCTGTATAAACATGAAATTATCTCCACGGCTATCTGTATAAACAAGGAAATATCTACACCACGATCTGTATAAACTTGGAAATATCTCCACCGCTTTCTGTATAAACATAGAAACATCTACACCGCTATCTTCATAAACATGGACATATCTACACCGCTATCTGTATAAACATGCAAATATCTACAACGCTATCTGTGTAAACATGGAAATATCTACACCGCTATCTGTGTAAACATTGAAATATCTACACTGCTATCTGTGTAAAGATGGAAACATCTACACTTCAATCTGTGCAAATGTGGAAATATCTACACCGCTATCTTTGTAAAGTAGGAAATATCTACTCCGCAATCTGCGCAAAGATGGAAATACCTACACCGCTATCTGTGTAAACATGGTAATATCTACACCACTCTCTGTATAAACATGGAAATATCTTCACTGCTATCTGTATAAACATGGAAGTATCTACACCCCCATCTGTAAAAACGTGGAAATATCTACAACACAATCTGAATTAACATGGAAATATCTACACCGCTCACACTATAAACATGGAAATATCTACACCGGTGTCTCTATAAGCATGGAAATATCTACACCTCTATCTGTATAAACAAGGAAATAACTCCACCGCTATCTGTATAAACATTGAAACATCTACATAGCTATATCTATAAACATGGAATTATCTACACCGCTATCTGTTTAAACATGGAAATGTCTACAACGCTATCTGTGTAAACATGGAAATATCTACACCGATATCTGTGTAAACATGGAAATATCTGCACCACAATCTGTGAAAAGATGGAAATATATAGAATGCTATCTCAATAAACATGGAAATATCTGCACCGCTATTTACATAAACATGGATATATCTACACAGCTATCTCTATAATCATGGAAATATCTACACCGCCATCTGTAGAAACATGGAAATATCTACACAGTCATCTCTATATACATGGAAATATCTACAACACCATCTCTATAGAAATGGATATATCTACAACACCATCTCTATAATCATGGAAATATCTACACCGCTATGTGTATAAACATGGAAATACCAACACCACTATCTGCATAAACATCTAAATATCTACACCCCCATTTGTATAAACATGGAAATATCTACACTGCCACCTGTATACACATGGAAATGTCTACACAGCCATCTGTATAAACATGGAAATATCTACACCACTATCTCTATAAACATGGAAATACCTGCACCGCTATCTGTATAAACACGGAAATATCTACACCGCTATCTGTATATACTTGGAAATATCTACACCGCCATCATTATAAACATGAAAATACGTCCACTGCTATCTGTATGAACTTGAAAATAACTCCACCGCTATCTGTATAAACATGGAAATATCTACACCGCTATCTGTATAAACATGGAAATATCTACAGCGCTATCTGTATAAACATGGAAATATCTAGACCGTTATCTGTATAAACATTCAAATGTCTACATTGCTATCAGTATAATTATGTAATATCTCCACCGCTATCTCTATAAACATGGAAATATCTACTCCGCTATCTGTATAAATATGGAAATATCTACACCGCTCTCTCTATAAACATGGAAATGTCAACACCGCTATCTGTATATACATGGAAATATCTACATGGCTATCACTAAAAACATGGAAATATCTTCACCGTATACAGATCTACAACGCTATCTGTATGAACATGGAAATAGCTACACCGCGATCTCTATAAACATGGATATGTCTACACCGCTATCTGTATAAACATGGAAATATCTACATTGCCATCTGTATAAACATGGAAATACCTACACTGCCATCTGTATACACATGGAAATATCTACACAACCATCTGTATAATCATGGAAATATCTACACAGTTTCCTCTATAAACGTGGAGATACCTGCATCACTATCTCTATAAACATGGAAATAACTACACTGCCATTTCCATAAACATGGAACTATGTACATCGCCATCTGTATAAACATGGAAATATCTACACTGCCATCTGTATAAAATGTAAATATCTACACCGCGAGCTGTGTAAACATGGAAATATCTACACCGCTATATTTTTAAACTTGGAAATACCAACACCGCTATCTGTATAAACTTGGAAATGTCTACAACGCTATCTGTATAAACATGGAAATATCTACTCCGCTATCTGTATAAACATGTAAATACCTACACCGCTATCTCTGTAAACAAGGAAATATCTACACCGCTATCTCTATAAACATGGAAAGGTATACACCGCCATCTCTATAAACATGGAAAAATCTACACTGCCATCTACATAAAAAAGGAAGTATCTACACCGCAATCTCTATAAACATGGAAAAATCCACACCGTTATCTGTATAAACATGGAAATATCTACAACACTATCTGTGTAAACATGGAAATATCTACTCAGCTGTCTGTGTAAACATGCAAATATGTACATTTTTATTTGTGTGAAGGTGGAAATATCTACACGGCAATCTGTGCAATATGGAAATATCTACAACTCTATCTCTGTAAACATGGAAATAGCTACACCGCTATCTGTATAAACATGGAAACATCTACACCGCTATCTGTATAAACATGGAAATATCTACACCGCTATCTGTATAAATATGGAAATATCTACACCGCTATCTCTATAAACATGGAAAAGTCTACACCGCTATCTGTTTAAACATGGAAATACCTACTTGGCTATTTCTATAAATATGGAAATATCTACACTTCCATCGGTATAAACATGGAAATATCTACACAGCCATCTCTATAAACATGGAAATATCTACATCGCTATCTGTATAAACATGGAAATAGCTAAACCGCTATCTGTATAAACCTGGAAATATCTACACCGCTATCTGCATAAACATGCACCTATCTACAGCGATATCTGTATAAACATGGAAATATCTCCTCCGCTATCTGTGTAAACATGGAAATATCTAAACAGCTATCTGTGTAAACATGAAAATATCTACACCGCTTTCTGTGGAAAGATGGAAATATCTACACTGCAATCTGTGCAAAGATGGAAATATCTACAACTCTATCTCTATAAACATGGAATTATCTGCACCACTATCTGTATAAACATGGAAATATCTACACCGCTATCTGTATAAACATGGAAATATTTACAAGGCTATCAGTATAAATATGGAAATATCTACAACGCCATCTGTAAAAACATGGAAATAGCTACACAGTCATCTGTATAAACATGGAAATATCTACACCTCCATCTGTATAAACATGGAAATATCTACAATGCCATCTGTAAAAACATGGAAATATCTACACAGTCATCTGTATAAATATGGCAATATATACACGGCTATCTATATAAACATGGAAATACTTACACCGCAATCTGTATAAACATGGAAATATCGACACCGCTATCTGTATATACATGGAAATATCTACACTGCTATCTGTATAAATATGGAAATATCTACACCGCTATCTCTATATACATGGAATTTTCTACACCGCTATCTGTTTAAAAATGGAAATATCTGCACCGCTATCTGTATAAACATGGAAATATCTCCACTGCTATCTGTATAAACATTTAAATATGTACACTGCTATCTGTATAAATATGGAAATATCTACACGCCTAATTCTATAAACATGTAAATGTCTTCACAGCTTGCTGTATAAACATGGAAATATCTACATGGCTATCTCTATAAACATGGAAATATCTACACCGCCATCTGTATCAACATGGAAATAACTACACAGTCATCTGCATAAACATGGAAATATCTACACCACTATGGGTATAAACATGGAAATACCTACACTGCCATCTGTATAAACATGGAAATATCTACACAGCCATCTCTATAAACATGGTAATACCTACAATGCTATCTGTATAAACATGGAAATAACTACACCGCCATCTGTAAAAACATGGAAATATTTACACAGTCATCTGTATAAACATGCAAATATCTACACTTCCATATGTATAAACATGGAAATATCCACACTGCCATCTGTATGCACATGAAAATATGTACACAGCTATCTGTAGAATCATGGAAATATCTACACCGCTATCTCCATAAACATGGAAATACCTACAGCGCTATCTCCATAAACTTGGAAATATCTACACCGCTATGTCTATATACATGGAAACATATACACTGCCATCTCTATAATCATGAAAATATCTACACGGCCATCTCCATAATCATGGTACTATCTACACCGTCATCTGTATAAAAATGGAAATATCTACACCGCCATCTGTATAAACATGGAAATATCTACGCAGTCATCTGTATAAAGATGGAAATTTTTACACTGCCATCTGTATAATCATGGACATATCTACACAGCCATCTGTAAAAACATGGAAATATCTACACACCCATCTGTATAAACATTGAATTATCTACACCGCTATCTGCATAAACGTGGAAATATCTACACCGCTATCTGTATAAATATGGAAATATCTACACCGCTACCTTTCTACACATGGAAATATAAACACTTCCATCTGTATAAACATGGAAATGTCTACACCACTATCTCTATATACATGGAAATGTCTACAATGCCATCTGTGAAACCATGGAAATATCTACACTGTCATCAGTATAAACATGGAAATATCTACACCACCATCTGTATAAACATGGAAATATCTACACTGCCATCTGTATACACATGGATATATCTACACAGCCATCAGTATAAACATGGAAATATCTACACCGCTATCTCTATAAACATGGAAATTCCTACACCGCTATCTGAATAAACATGGAAATATCTACACCGCTATATGAATAAACATGGAAATACCTACACCGCTATCTGTATAAACTTGGAAATATCTACACCGCTATCTTTATAAACATGGAAATATCTACACCGCCATCTGTGTAAACATGGAAATACCTCCACCGCGATCTGTATAAACATGGAAATATCTACACTGCACTCTGTATAAACATGGTAATATCTACACCGTTATCTGTATAAACATGCAAATATCTACACCACTGTCTGTATAAACATGGGAATATCTACATCGCCATCTGTATAAACATGGAAATATCTATACTTCCATCTGTAACAAGATGTAAATATCTACACCGCCAGCTGTATAAACAAGGAAGTATCTACACCGCTATCTGTATAAACCTGCAAATACCAACACCGCTACCTGTATAAACATGGAAATATCTACACCGCTATCTCTATAAACATGAAAATATCAGCACCGCTATCTCTACAAACTTGGAAATATATACTCTGCCATCTCTATAAACATGGAAATACCTACACAACAATCTACATAAAGAAGGAAATATCTACACTGCCATCTATATGAACATGGAAATATCTACACCGCTACCTCTATAAACATGGTAATATCTACAACACCATCTGTAAAAACATGGATATATCTACACAGTCATCTATATGAACATTTAAACATCTACACCACCATATCTATAAACATGGAAATATCTACACTGCCATCTGTATTCACATGGAAATATCTACACAGACATCTCTATAAACATGTAAATAAATACACCGCTATCTCTATAAACATGGAAATACCTACAGAGCTATCTCTACAAACATGGAAATATCTACACCGCTATCTCTATAAACATGGAAATACCTACACTGCCATCTCTATAATCATGAAAATATCTACACTGCCACCTCCATAATCATGGTACTATCTACACTGCCATCTGTATAAAAATGCAAATATCTACACCGCCATCTGTAAAGACATGGAAGTATCTACACAGTCATCTGAATAAACATGAAAATATCTACACCACCATCTGTATAAACATGGAAATAGCTACAATACCATCTGTATACACATGGAAATATCAACACTGACATCTGTATAAATATGGAAAGATCTACACCGCCATCTGTACAAACTTGGAAATATCTACACTGCTATCTCTATAAACATGGAAATATCTACACTGTGGTCTGTATAAACATGGAAATATCTATACCGGTATCTGTATAAACATGGAAATATCTACACCACGATCTGTATAAACATGGAAATGTATACACCGCTATCTGTATAAACTTTCAAATATCTGCACCGCTATCTCTATAGACATGGAAATATCTACAAAGCCATCTGAATAAACATGGAAATACCTACACAGTCATGTGTAGTAACATGGAAATATCTACACTGCCATCTGTATAAACATAGAAATATCTATTCAGCCCTCTGTATAAATATGGAAATATCTACACGGAAATCTGTATAAACATGGAATTATCTACACTGCCATCTGTAGAAAGATGGAAATATCTACACCGCTATCTCTATAAACATGGAAAAATCAACACCGCTATCTGTATGAACATGGCAATATCTGCACCGCCATCTCTATAAACATGGAAATATCTACACCACGATCAGTATAAACATGGAAATATCTACACCGCTATCTGTATAAACATGGAAATATCTCCACTGCTATCTCTATAAACATCGAAATATCTACATCGCCATTTGTATAAACATGGAAATACTTACAAAGTTATCTGAATAAACATGGAAATATCTACACCGCCATCTGTATAAACATGGAAATATCTACACAGCAATGTGTACATACATGGAAATATCTACACCGCTATCTATATAAACATGGAAATAACTACAACGCTATCTGTATAAACATGGAAATATCTACACCGCCATCTACATATTCATGGAAATATCTGCGCCGTCATCTGTATAAACATGGAAATATCTTCACGGTCATCTGTGTATAGATGGAAATATCAACACCGCCATCTGTACAAACATCGAAATATCTGCAACGCTATCTGTATAAACATGGAAATATCTACACCGCGGTCTGTATAAACATGGAAATATCTACACCGCTGTCTGTATAAACATGGAAATATCTACAACGCTATCTCTATAAACATGGAAATATCTACACCGTGATCTGTATAAACATGGAAATATTTACACCGCTATCTGTATAAACATGGAAACTTCTACACAGTTATCTGTATAAATATGGAAATATCTACACCGCTATCTCTATAAACTTGGAAATATATACACCGCCATCTGTATAAACATGGAAATACCTATACAGTCATCTGTGTAAACATGGAAATATCTACACCACCATCTGTATAAACATAGAAATATCTACAATGCCATCTGTATACACATGGAAATACCTACACGGCAATCTGTGTATAGATGGAAACATCAACACCGCCATCTGTACAAACATGGAAATATCTACACTGCTATCCCTATAAACATGGAAATATCTATAATGCGGTCTGTATAAACATGGAAATATCTACACCGGTATCTGTATAAACATGGAAATATCTACACCACTATCTGTATAAACATGGAAATATATACACCGCTATCTGTATAAACATGGAGATATCGGCACCGCGATCTCTATAAACATGGAAATATCTACAAAGCCGTCTGTATAAACATGGAAATACCTACACATTCATGAGTAGGAACATGGAAATATCTACACTGCCATCTGTATAAACATAGATATATCTACACAGCCCTCTGTATAAATATGGAAATATCTGCATAGGCATCTGTATAAACATGGAAATATCTGCACAGCTATCTGTATAAACATGGAAATACCAACACCGCTATCGGTATAAACATGGAAATATCTACAACGCCATCTATATAAACATGGAAATATATACACCGCTATCGGTATAAACATGGAAATATCTACACTGCTATCTGTACAAACATGGAAATATCTACACAGTCATCTGTAGAAATATGGAAATATCTACACCGCTATCTGTATAAACATGGAAATAACTACACCGCTATCTCTATAAACATGGAAATATCTACACCGCTATCTCCATCTACATGGAAATATATACAATGCCATCTCTTTAAACATGGAGGTATCTACAACGCCATCTACATAAACAAGAAAATATCTACATTTCCATCTATATAAACATGGAAATATCTACACCGCCATCTGTATAAACATGGAAATATCTACACTGCCATTTGTAGAAAAATGGAAATATCTACACCGCCATCTGTATAAACGTGGAAATATCTACACCGTTATCTGTATAAACATGGAAATATCTACACCGCAATCTGTATAAACATGGAAATATCTACAAAGCTATCTGTATAAATATGAAATATCAAAACCGCTATCTCTATAAAAATGGAAATATCTACACTGCTATCTGAATAAACTTGGAAATATCCTCACTGCTATCTCTATGAACATGGATATATCTACACCGCTATCTCTATGAACATGGAAATATCTACACCGCTATCTCTATAAACATGGAAATATCTACACAGCCAACTGTATAAACATGGAAATATCTACACCGCTATCTGTATAAACATGGAAATATCTACACCGCTATCTGTATAAACATGGAAATATCTACACTGCGATCTGTATAAACATGGAAATATCTACACTGCGATCTGTATAAACATGGAAATATCTACACCGCGATCTGTATAAATATGGAAATATCTTCACCACGATGTGTATAAACATGGAAATATCTACACCGCGATCTGTATAAACATGGCAATATCTACAACACCATCTATATAAACATGGAAATATCTACACCGCCATCTGTATCAACCTGGAAATATCTACAATGCCATCTGTAGAAAGATGGAAATATCTACACCGCAATCTGTGTAAACATGGAAATACCTACACCAATATCTGTAAAAACATGGAAATAACTACACCGCTATCTGTATAAACATGGAAATATCTACACTACGATCTGTATAAACATGGAAATATCTACACCGCCATCTGTATAAACATGGAAATACCTTCAAATTCATCTGTATAAACATGGAAATATCTACACAGGCAGCTGTATAAACATGGAAATATCTACACAGCCGTCTGTATATACATGGAAATATTACACAGCTATCTGTATAGACATGGAAATAACTACAGCGCTGTTTTTATAAACAAGGAAATATCTACACCGCTATCTCTATAAACATGGAAATAACTACACCACTATTTGTATAAACAAGGAAATATCTACACCGTGATCTGTATAAACATGGAAATAACTACACCGCTATTTGTATAAACAAGGAAATATCTACACCACCATCTGTTAATACATGGAAATATCTACACAGCTATCTGTATAAACATGCTAATAACTACACCGCTATCTGCATAAATGTGGAAATATTTGCACCGCTATCCGTATAAACATGGTAATATCAACGCCGCGATCTGTATAAACATGGAAATATCTACACCATGATCAGTATAATCATGGAAATATCTACACCGCGATCTGTATAAACATGGAAATATCTACACCGTGATCTGTATAAACATGGAAATATCTACACCGCCATCTCTATAAACATGGAACTATCTACGCCCCTATCTGTATAAACATGGAAATATCCCCACCGCTATCTCAATAAACATGTAAAAATCAACACCGCTAACTCTATCAACATGGAAATATCTACACCGCCATCTCTATAAACATGAAAATATCTACACCACGATCAGTATAAACGTGGAAATATCTACACCGCTATCTCTATAAACATGGAAATATCTCTACTGCTATCTCTATAAACATCGAAATATCTACACCGCCATCTGTATAAACATGGAAATACTTACAAAGTTATCAGTATAAACATGGAAATATCAACACCGTCATCTGTATAAACATGGAAATATCTACACAGCCATGCGTATATACATGGAAATATCTACACCGCTATCTATATAAACATGGAAATAACTACACCGCTATCTGTATAAACATGGAAATATCTACACCGCCATCTACATATCCATGGAAATATCTGCGCCGCCGTCTGTATAAACTTGGAAATATCTACTCGGTCATCTGTGTATAGATGGAAATATCAACACCGCCATCTGTACAAACATGGAAATATCTATACCGCTATCTGCATAAACATGGAAATATCTACACCGCGGTCTGTATATACATGGAAATATCTAAACCGCTATCTGTATAAACATGGAAATATCTACACCGCTATCTCTATAAACATGGAAATATCTATACCGTGATCTGTATAAACATGGAAATATTTACACTGCTATCGGTATAAACATGGAAATATCTACACCGTTATCTGTATAAATATGGAAATACCTAGACCGCTATCTCTATAAACATGGAAATATCTACACCGCCATCTGTATAAACATGGAAATATCTACACTGCTATCTGTATAAACATGGAAATATCTACAATGCCATCTGTAAAAACATGGAAATAACTATACAGTCATCTGTATAAACATGGAAATATCTACACCGCGATCTGTATAAACATGGAAATATATACACCGCTATCTGTATAAACATGGAAATATCTACCCAGCTATCTCTATAAACATGGAAATATCTACACCGCCATCTGTATAAACATGGAAATATCTACACAGCCATGTGTACATACATGGAAATATATACACCGCTCTCTATATAAACATGGAAATAAGTACAGCGCTATCTATATATACATGGAAATATCTACACCACCATCTGCATATCCATAGAAATATCTGCGCCGCCATCAGTATAAACATGGAAATATCTGCACGGTCATCTGTGTATAGATGGAAATATCAACACCGCCATCAGTACAAACATGGAAATATCTGCACCGCTATCTGTATAAACATGAAAATATCTACACCGCGGTCTGTACAAACATGGAAATATGTACTCTGCTATCTGTATAAACATGGAAATATCTACACCGCTATCCCTATAAACATGGAAATATCTACACCGTGATCTGTATAAACATGGAAATATTTACAACACTATCTGTATAAACATGGAAATTTCTACACTGTTATATGTATAAATATGGAAATATCTACACCGCCATCTCTATAAACATGGAAATACCTATAGAGTCATCTGTGTAAACATGGAAATATCTACACCACCATCTGTATAAACATGGAAATATCTACAATGCTTCTGTATACACATGGAAATACCTACACGGCAATCCGAGTAGAGATGGAAACATCAACACCGCCATCTGTACAAACATGGAAATATCTACACTGCTATATCTATAAACATGGAAATATCTACACTGCGGTCTGTATAAACATCAAAATATCTACACCGGTATCTGTATAAACGTGGAAATATCTACAACACGATCTGCATAAACATGAAAATATATACAACGCTATCTGTATAAACATGGAAATATCTGCACTGCTATCTCTATAAAGATGGAAATATCTACAAAGACATCTGTATAAACATGGAAATACCTACACAGTGAAGTGTAGGAACATTTAAATATCTACACTGCCATCTGTATAAACATAGAAATATCTACACAGCCCTCTGTATAAATATGGAAATATCTGCATAGGCATCTGTATAAACATGGAAATATCTACACTGCTATCTGTATAAACATGGAAATATCTACACCGCTATCTGTATAAACAAGCAAATATCTACAGTGCTATCTATATAAACATGGAAATATCTCCACCGCTATCTGCATAAACATGGAAATATCTACACCACTATCTTTATAAACATGGAAATATCTACACTGCAATCTCTATAAACATGGAAACATCTACAACAGTATCTGTGTAAACATGGGAATATCTTCACAGCTGTCGGTGTAAATATGGAAATATGTACACTGCAATCTGTGTGAATATGGAAATATCTACACCTCTGTCTCTGTAAACATGGAAATATCTACACCACTATCTGTATAAACATGGAAATATCTACACCGCTATCTGTATAAACATGGAAATATCTACACCACAATCTATATAAACATGGATATATCTACACTGCTATCTGTATAAACATGTTAATATCTACACTGCTATCTGTATAAACATGGAAATATCTACTCCGCTATCTGCATAAATATGGAAATATCTACACCGCTATCTCTATAAATATGGAAATGTCAACACCGCTATCTGTATAAACATGGAAATATCTACATGGCTATCCTTAAAAACATGGAATTATCTTCACCGCCTTCTGTATAAACATGGAAATATCTACACTGCCATCTGTATAAACATGGAAATAACTAAACCGCTATCTCTATAAACATTGAAATATCAACACTGCCTTCTGGATATACAGGGAAAAACCTACACAGTCATCTGTGTAAACATGGAAATATCTACACAGCCATCTCTATAAACATGGAAATACCTACACCACTATTTCTATAAACATGAAAATAGCCACACCGCAATCTGCATAAACATGGAAATATCTACACTGCCATCTGTATAAACATGGAAATATCTACACTGCCATCTGTATACACATGGAAATATCTACACAGTCATCTGTATAAACATTGAAATATCTCCACTGCTATCTGTCTAATCATGGAAATATCTCCACCGCTATCTGTATAAACATGGAAATATCTACACCGCTATCTGTATAAACATGGAAATGTCTACACCGCTATCTGTATAAACATGGATATATCTACTCCGCTATCTGTATAAAGATGGAAATATTTACATCGCTATCTGTATAAACATGGAGATATTTCCACTGCAATCTGTGTAAACATAGAAATATCTACACCGCTATCTTTATAAACATGGAAATATCTACACCGCAATCTGTATAAACATGGATATGTCTAAACCGCTATCTGTATAAACATGGAAATATCTACACCGCTATCTGTATAAACATGGAAATATCTACACCGCTGTCTGTATAAACTTGGAATTATCTACACCACTATCTGTATAAACGTGGAAATATGTACACTGCAATCTGTGCAATTATGGAAATATCTCACCTCTATCTCTGTAAATATGGAAATATCTACACCGCTATCTGTATAAACATGGAAATATCTACACCGTTATCTGTATAAACCTGCAAATATATACATCACGATCTGTATATACATGGATATATCTTCACCGGTATCTGTATAAACATGGAATCATCTACACCGCTATCTGTATAAACATGGAAATATCTACACCGCTATCTCTATAAACATGGAAATGTCAACACCGCTGTCTGTATAAACATGGAAATATCTTCATGGCTATCTCTCTAAACATGGAAATATCTACACCGCCATATGTATAAACATGGAAATACCTACACAGTCATCTGTATAAACATGGAAATATATACCCCACTGTCTGTATAAACATGGAAATATCTACACTGCAAAATGTATAAACATGGAAATAACTACACAGCCATCTGTATAAACATGGAAATATCTACACTGCCATCTGTATACACATGGAAATATCTACACAGTCATCTGTATAAACAGTGAAATATCTCCACCGCTATCTGTCTAATCATGGAAATATCTCCACCGCTATCTGTATAAACATGGAAATATCTACACTGCTATATGTATAAACATGAAAATGTCTACACCGCTATCTGTTTAAACATGGATATATCTACTCCGCTATCTGTATAAACATGGAAATATTTACATCGCTATCTGTATAAACATTGAAATATTTCCACCGCAATCTGTGTAAACATAGAAATATCTACACCGCTATCTTTATAAACATGGAAATATCTACACCGCAATCTGTATAAACATGGATATATCTACACCACTATCTGTATAAACATGGAAATATCTACACCTCTCTGTATAAACATGGAAATACCTACACCGCTATCTGTATAAACATGGAAATATCTACACCACTATCTGTATAAACGTGGAAATATGTACATTGCACTCTGTGCAAATATGGAAATATCTACACCTCTATCTCTGTAAATGTGGAAATATCTACACTGCTATCTCTATAAAAATGGAAATATCTACACCGCTATCTGTATAAACCTGGAAATATATACACCACGATCTGTATAAACATGGGTATAACTTCACCGCTATCTGTATAAACATGGAAACATCTACACCGCTATCTGTATAAACATGGAAATATCTACACCGCTATCTCTATAAACATGGAAATGTCTACACCGCTGTCTGTATAAACATGGAAATATCTTCATGGCTATCTCTCTAAACATGGAAATATCTACACCGCCATATGTATAAACATGGAAATACCTACACAGTCATCTGTATAAACATGGAAATATCTACCCCACTATCTGTATAAACATGCAAATATCTACACTGCAAAATGTATAAACATAGAAATAACTACACAGCCATCTCTATAAACATGGAAATATCTACATCGCTATCTGTATAAACATGGAAATATCCACACGGCTATCTGCGGAACATGGATATATTAACACCGCCATCTGTAAAAAACATGGAAATATCTACACAGTCGTCTATATAAACATGGTAATTTCTACACCCCCATCTGTAAAAACATGGAAATATCTACACCACTGTCTCTACAAATATGGAAATACCTGCACCGCTATCTGTATAAACATGGAAATATCTACACTGCCATCTCTATAAACATGAAAATATGTCCACCGCTTTCTGTATAAACTTGAAAATATGTCCAACGCTATCTGTATAAACATGGAAATATCTACACCGCTATCTGTATAAACATGGAAACATCTACACCGCTATCTGTATAAACATGGAAATATCTACACCGCCATCTGAATAAACATGGAAATATGTACACAGTCATCTGTATAAACATAGAAATAACTACACCGCTATGTGAATAAAATGGAAATATCTACACCGTTATCTGTATAAACATGGAAATATCTAGACCGCTATCTGTATAAACATTCACATATCTACATTGCTATCTGTAAAAACATGGAAATAGCTCCTCCGCTATCTCTATAAACATGGAAATATCTACACTGCTATCTGTATAAACATGGAAATATCTACACCGCTATCTGTATAAACAAGCAAATATCTACAGCGCTATCTATATAAACATGGAAATATCTCCAGCGCTATCTGCATAAACATGGAAATATCTACACCGCTGTCTGCATAAACATGGAATTATCTACACTGCAATCTCTATAAACATGGAAACATCCACAACAGTATCTGTGTAAACATGGGAATATCTTCATACCTGTCGGTGTAAATATGGAAATATGTACACCGCAATCTGTGTGAATATGGAAATATCTACACCGCCATCTGTTTAAACATGGAATTATATACACAGACATCTCTTTATACATGGAAATATCTACCCCACTATCTGTATAAACATGCTAATATCTACACCGCTATCTGTATAAATGTGGAAATATTTGCACCGCTATCCCTATAAACATGGTAATATCAACACCGCGATCTGTATAAACATGGAAATATCTACACCGCGATCTGTATAAACATGGAAATATCTACACCGTGATCTGTATAAACATGGAAATATCTACACCGTGATCTGTGTAAACATGGAAATATCTACACTGCCATCTCTATAAACATGGAAATATCTACACCCCAATCTGTATAAACATGGAAATATCCACACCGCTATCTCTATAAACATGGAAAAATCAACAACGCTATCTCTATGAACATGGAAATATCTACACCGCCATCTCTATAAACATGGAAATATCTACACCGCGTTCAGTATAAACGTGGAAATATCTACACCGCTATCTCTATAAACATGGAAATATCTCCACTGCTATCTCTATAAACATCGAAATATCTACACCCCATCTGTATAAAGATGGAAATACTTACAAAGATATCGGTATAAACATAGAAATATCTACACCGCCATCTGTATAAACATGAAAATATCTACACAGACATGTGTATATACATGGAAATATCTACACCGCTATCTATATAAACGTGGAAATAACTACACCGCTATCTGTATAAACATGGAAATATCTACACCGCCATCTACATATCCATGGAAATATCTGCGCCGCCATCTGTATAAACATGGAAATATCTACACGGTCATCTGTGTATAGATGGAAATATCAACACCGCCATCTGTAAAAACATGGAAATATCTACACCGCGGTCTGTATAAACATGGAAATATCTAAACCGCTATCTGTATAAACTTGGAAATATCTACACCGCTATCTCTATAAACATGGAAATATCTACACCGCCATCTGTATAAACATGGAAATATCTACACTGCTATCTCTATAAACATGGCAATATCTACAATGCCATCTGTAAAAACATGGAAATACCTATACAGTCATATGTATAAACATGGAAATATCTACACCACCATCTGTATAAACATGGAAATATCTACAATGCCATCTGTATACACATGGAAATACCTACACGGCAATCTGTGTATAGATGGAAACATCAACACCGCCATCTGTACAAACATGGAAATATCTACACCGCTATCTGTATAAACATGGAAATATCTACACCGGTATCTGTATAAACATGGAAATATCTACAACATGATCTGTATAAACATGGAAATATTTACAACGCCATATGTATAAACATGGAAATATCTACACGGCTATCTGTATAAACATGGAAATATCTACAAAGCCATCTATAAAAACATGGAAATAACAACACAGTCATGTGTAGGAACATGGAAATATCTATACCGCGATTTGTATAAACATGGAAATATCTACAACGCGTTCTCTATAAACATGGAAATATCTACACATCTATCTGTATAAACATGGAAATATCTACACAGCTATCTCTATAAACATGGAAATATCTACATCGCAATCTGTATAAACGTGGAAATACCTAAAAGTCATCTGTATAAACATGGAAATACCTACACAGCCATCTGTATAAACATGGAAATATCTACACAGCTGTCTGTATATACATGGAAATATCTAAACCGCTATCTGTATAAACATGGAAATAACTACACCGCTATTTGTATAAACAAGGAAATATCTACACCGCCATCTGTTTAAACATGGAAATATATACACAGACATCTGTTTATACATGGAAATATCTACACCGCTATCTGTATAAACATGCTAATAACTACACCGCTATATGTATAAATGTGGAAATATTTGCACCGCTATCCCTATAAACATGGTAATATCAACACCGTGATCTGTATAAACCTGGAAATATCTACACCATGATCTGTATAAACATGGAAATATCTACACCGTGATCTGTAAACATGGAAATATCTACACCGCCATGTGTATAAACATGGAAATATCTACAATGCCATCTGTAGAAAGATGGAAATAACTACACCGCAATCTGTATAAACATGGAAATATCTACAATGCCATCTGTAGAAAGATGGAAATATCTACACCCCAATCTCTCTAAACATGGAAATATCAACACGAATATCTGTGAAAACATGGAAATATCTACACCGCTATCTGTATAAACATGGAAATATCTACACAGCCATCTGTATATACATGGAAATATCTACAACGGTATCTGTATAAACATGGAAATTACTACACCACAATTTGTATAAACAAGGAAATATCTACACAGCCATCTGTATATACATGGAAATATCTACACCGCTATTTGTATAAACATGGAAATAACTACACCGCTATTTGTATAAAGAAGGAAATATCCACACCGTGATCAGTATAAACATGGAAATATCTACACTGCTATTTGTATAAACAAGGAAATATCTACACCGCTATCTGTATAAACATTGAAATAACTACACCGCTATTTGTATAAACAAGGAAATATCTACACCGTGATCTGAATAAACATGGAGAAAACTACACCGCTATTTGTATAAACAAGGAAATATCTACACCGCCACCTGTTTAAACATGGAAATATATACACAGACATCTGTTTATACATGGAAATATCTACACCACTATCTGTATAAACATGCTAATAACTACACCGCTATCTGTATAAATGTGGAAATATTTGCACCGCTATCCCTATAAACATGGTAATATCAACACCGTGATCTGTATAAACATAGAAGTATCTACACCATGATCTGTATAAACATGGAAATATCTACACCGCGATCTGTATAAACATGGAAATATCTACACCGTGATCTGTATGAACATGGAAATATCTACACCGCCATCTCTATAAACATGGAAATATCTACACCCCTATCTGTATAAACATGGAAATATCCACACCGCTATCTCTATAAACATGGAAAAAAAACAACGCTATCTCTATGAACATGGAAATATCTACACCGCCATCTCTATAAACATGGAAATATCTACACCGCCATCTGTATAAACTTGGAAATATCTACACATCCATGTGTACATACATGGAAATATCTACACCGCTATCTGTATATACATGGAAATATCTACACCGGCATCTACATATCCATAGAAATATCTGTGCTGCCATCTATATAAACATGGAAATATCTACACGGTCATCTGTGTATAGATGGAAATATCAACACCGCCATCTGTACAAACATGGAAGTATCTGCACCGCTATCTGTATAAACGTGGAAATATCTACACCGCTATCTGTATAAACATGGAAATGCCTACACCGCTGTCTCTATAAACATGGATATATGTACACCGCTATGTTTATAAACATGCAAATATCTCCAATGCTGTCTGTATAAACATGGAAATATCTACACCACGATCTGTATAAACATGGAAATATCTACACCGCTATCTGTATAAACATGGAAATATCTACACAGCTATCTCTATAAACATGGAAATACCTACACCGCAATCTGTATAAACATGGAAATACCTACAAAGTCATCTGTATAAACCTGGAAATATCTACACAGCCATCTGTATAAACATGGAAATATCTACACAGCCGTCTGTATATACATGGAAATATCTACACCGCTATCTGTATAAACATGGAAATAACTACACCGCTATTTGAATAAACAAGGAAATATCTACATCGCCATCTGTATAAACATGGAAATATATACACAGACATCTGTTTATACATGGAAATATCTACACCGCTATCTGTATAAACATGCTAATAACTACACCGCTATCTGAATAATGTGGAAATATTTGCACCGCTATCCCTATAAACATGGTAATATCAACACTGCGATCTGTATAAACATGGAAATATCTACACCATGATCTGTATAAACATGGAAATATCTACACCGCGATCTGTATAAACATGGAAATATCTACACCGTGTTCTGTATAAACAAGGAAATATCTACACCGCCAAATCTATAAACATGGAAATACCTACACCCCTATCTGTATAAACATGGAAATATCCACACAGCTATCTCTATAAACATGGAAAAATCAACACCGCTATCTCTATGAACATGGAAATATCTACACCACCATCTCTATAAACATGGAAATATCTACACCGCGATCAGTATAAACATGGAAATATCTACACTGCTATCTGTATAAACATGGAAATATCTCCACTGCTATCTCTATAAACATCGAAATATCGACACCGCCATCTGTATAAACATGGAAATACTTACAAAGTTCTCTGTATAAACATGGAAATAACTACACCACCATCTGTATAATCATGGAAATATCTACACAGCCATGTGTATATACATGGAAATATCTACACCGCTATCTATATAAACATGGAAATAACTACACCGCTATCTGTATAAATATGGAAATATCTACGCCGCCATCTACATATCCATAGAAATATCTGTGCCGCCATCTGTATAAACATGGAAATATCTACACGATCATCTGTGTATAGATGGAAATATCAACACCGCCATCTGTACAAACATGGAAATATCTGCACCGCTATCTGTATAAACATGGAAATATCTACACCGTGGTCTGTATAAACATGGAAATATCTACACCGCTATCTGTATAAACATGGAAATATCTACACCGCTATCTCTATAAACATGGAAATATCTACACAGCCATCTGTATAAACATGGAAATATCTACACAGCCATCTGTATATACATGGAAATATCTACACCGCTATCTGTATAAACATGGAAATAACTACACCGCTATTTGAATAAACAAGGAATTATCTACATCGCCATCTGTTTAAACATGGAAATATATACGCAGACATCTGTTTATACATGGAAATATCTACACCGCTATCTGTATAAACTTGCTAATAACTACACCGCTATCTGTATAAATGTGGAAATATTTGCACTGCTATCCCTATAAACTTGGAAATATCTACACCGCTATCTGTATAAACATGCTAATATCTACACCACCGTCTATATAAACATGGAAATATCTACACCGCCATCTGTATAAACATGGAAATATCTACAATGCCATCTGTAGAAAGATGGAAATATCTACACCGCAATCTGTGTAAACATGGAAATATCTACAGCGATATCTGTAAAAACATGGAAATATCTACACCGCTATCTGTAAAAACATGGAAATATCTGCACCGCTATCTGTATAAACATGGAAATAACTACACCGCTGTCTCTATAAACATGGAAATATGTACACCGCTATATGTATAAACATGGAAATATCTACACTGCTGTCTGTATAAACATGGAAATATCTCCACGGTTATCTGTATAAACATGGAAATATCTACAGCGCCATCCCTATAAACATTGAAATATCTACACTGACATCTGTAAAAACATGGAAATATCTACACAGTCATCTGAATAAACATGGAAATATCTACACCACCATCTGTCTAAACATGGAAATACCTACAATACCATCTGTATACACATGGAAATATCTACACAGACATCTTTATAAATATGGAAATATCTACACCGCCATCTGTATAAATATGGAAATATCTACACTGGCATCTGTAGAAAGATGGAAATGTCTACACCGCTATCTCTATAAATATGGAAATATCTACACCGCCATCTCTATAAACATGAAAATGTCTACACTGCCATCTCCATAAAGATGGAAGTATCTACTGCGCCATGTGTATAAACACAGAAATATCTACACCACCATCTGTGAAAACATGGAAATATCTACACCGCTATCTGTATAAACATGGAAATATCTACACCGCCATCTGCATGTCCATGGAAATATCTACGCCGCCATATGTATAAACATGGAAATATCTACACGGCCATCTGTGTATAGATGGATATATCAACACCACCATCTGTACAAACATGGAAACATCTACACCGCTATCTCTATAAACATGGAAATATTTGCACTGCCATCTGTTAAAACATGGAAATACCTATACAGTCATCTGTATAAAGATGGAAATATCTACAATGCCATCTGTATACACATGGAAATATCTACACAGCCATCTGTATAAACATGTAAATATCTACACTGCTATCTCTATAAACATGAAAATATCTACACCGCCATCTCTATAAACATGAAAATATCTACACTGCCATCTCCATAAACATGGAACTATCTACTCCGCCATCTGTATAAACATGGAAACCTCTACACCGCCATCTGTGTGAATAAGGAAATATCTACAATGCCATCTGTATAAAGATATAAATATCTGCACCGCGAGCTGTATAAACATGGAAATATCTACATCGATATATGTATAAACGTGGAAATACCAACACCGCTATCGGTATAAACATGGAAATATCTACAATGTCATCTATATAAACATGGAAATATCTACACCGCTATGTCTATAAACATGGAAATACCTACACCGCTATCTCTATAAACATGGAAATATCTCCACCGCTATCTGTATAAACATGGAAATATCTACACCACTATCTGTATAAACATGGAAATATCTACACCGCGATCTGTATAAACATGGAAATATCTACAACGCGATCTGTATAAACATGGAAATATCTACACCGCGATCTGTATCAACATGGAAATATCTTCACCACGATCTGTATAAACATGGAAATATCTACACCGCTATCTGTATAAACATGGTAATATCTACACCACCATCTATATAAACATGGAAATATCTACACCGCCATCTGTATAAACATGGAAATATCTACAATGCCATCTGTAGAAAGATGGAAATATCTACACCGCAATCTGTGTAAACATGGAAATATCTACACCGATATCTGTAAAAACATGGAAATATCTACACCGCTATCTGTATAAACATGGAAATATCTACACCGCGATCTGTATAAACATGGAAATATCTACAGCGCCATCTCTATAAACATTGAAATATCTACACTGCCATCTGTAAAAACATGGAAATATCTACACAGTCATATGAATAAACATGGAAATATCTAAACAACCATCAGTATAAACATGGAAACACCTACAATACCATCTGTATACACATGGAAATATCTACACAGACATCTGTATAAATATGGAAATATCTACACCGCCATCTGTATAAACATGGAAATATCTACTCTGCCATCTGTGGAAAGATGGACATATCTACACCGCTATCTCTATAAATATGGAAATATCTACACCGCCATCTCTATAAACATGAAAATATCTACACTGCCATCTCCATAAAGATGGAAGTATCTACTCCGCCATGTGTATAAACACGGAAATATCTACAACACCATCTGTGTAAACATGGAAATATCTACACCACTATCTGTATAAACATGGAAATATCTACACCGCCATCTGTATGTCCATGGAAATATCTACGCCGCCCTCTGTATAAACATGGAAATATCTACATGGCCATCTGTGTATAGATGGAAATATCAACACCGCCATCTGTACAAACATGGAAATATCTACGCCGCTATCTCTATAGACATGGAAATATCTCCACTGCCATCTGTAAAAACATGGAAATACCTATACAGTCATCTGTATAAACATGGAAGTATCTACAATGCCATCTGTATGCACATGGAAATATCTACACAGCCATCTGTATAAACATGTAAATATCTACACTGCTATCTCTATAAACATGGAAATATCTACACCGCCATCTCTATAAACATGAAAATATCTACACTGCCATCTCCATAAACATGGAACTAACTACTCCGCCATCTGTATAAACACGGAAACATCTACACCGCCATCTGTGTGAATAAGGAAATATCTACAATGCCATCTGTATAAAGATATAAATATCTGCACAGCGAGCTCTATAAACATGGAAATATCTACATTGCTATCTGTATAAACATGGAAATACCAACACCGCTATCGGTATAAACATGGAAATATCTACAACACCATCTATATAAACATGGAAATATCTACACCGCTATGTCTGTAAACATGGAAATACCTACACGGCTATCTCTATAAACATGGAAATATCTACACCGCTATCTGTATAAACATGGAAATATCTAATCCGCTATCTGTATAAACATGGAAATATCTACACCGCTATCTGTATAAACATGGAAATATCTACACCGTGATGTGTATAAACATGGAAATATCAACACAGCTATCTCTATAAACATGGAAATATCTACACCGCCATCTGTATGAACATGGAAATACCTATACAGTCATCTGTATAAACATGGAAATATCTGCACAACCATCTGTATAAACATGGAAATACTAAACAATGCCACCTGTATACACCTGGAAATACCTACACGGCAATCTGTGTATAGATGGAAACATCAATACCGCCATCTGTACAAACTTGGAAATATCTACACTGCTATCTCTATAAACATGGAAATATCTACACTGCGGTCTGTATAAACATGGAAATATCTACACCGGTATCTGTATAAACATGGAAATATCTACACCACGATCGGTATAAACATGGAAATATATACACCGCTCTCTGTAAACATGGAAATATCTGCACCGCTATCTCTATAGACATGGAAATATCTACAAAGCCATCTTTATAAACATGGAAATACCTACACAGTCATGTGTAGGAACATAGAAATATCTTCACTGCCATCTGAATAAACATAGAAATATCTACACAGCCCTCTATATAAATATGGAGATATCTGCATAGGCATCTGTATAAACATGGAAATATCTGCACCGCTATCTGTATAAACATGGAAATAACTACACCGCTGTCTCTATAAACATGGAAATACGTACACCGCTATATGTATAAACATGGAAATATCTACACTGCTGTCTGTATAAACATGGAAATATCTCCACGGTTATCTGTATAAACATGGAAATATCTACAGCGCCATCCCTATAAACATTGAAATATCTACACTGACATCTGTAAAAACATGGAAATATCTACACAGTCATCTGAATAAACATGGAAATATCTACACCACCATCTGTCTAAACATGGAAATACCTACAATACCATCTGTATACTCATGGAAATATCTACACAGACATCTTTATAAATATGGAAATATCTACACCGCCATCTGTATAAATATGGAAATATCTACACTGACATCTGTAGAAAGATGGAAATATCTACACCGCTATCTCTATAAATATGGAAATATCTACACCGCCATCTCTATAAACATGAAAATGTCTACACTGCCATCTCCATAAAGATGGAAGTATCTACTGTGCCATGTGTATAAACACAGAAATATCTACACCACCATCTGTGAAAACATGGAAATATCTACACCGCTATCTGTATAAACATGGAAATATCTACACCGCTATCTGTATAAACATGGAAATATCTACACCGTGATGTGTATAAACATGGAAATATCAACACAGCTATCTCTATAAACATGGAAATATCTACACCGCCATCTGTATGAACATGGAAATACCTATACAGTCATCTGTATAAACATGGAAATATCTGCACAACCATCTGTATAAACATGGAAATACTAAACAATGCCACCTGTATACACCTGGAAATACCTACACGGCAATCTGTGTATAGATGGAAACATCAATACCGCCATCTGTACAAACTTGGAAATATCTACACTGCTATCTCTATAAACATGGAAATATCTACACTGCGGTCTGTATAAACATGGAAATATCTACACTTCGGTCTGTATAAACATGGAAATATCTACACCGGTATCTGCATAAACATGGAAATATCTACACCACGATCGGTATAAACATGGAAATATATACACCGCTCTCTGTAAACATGGAAATATCTGCACCGCTATCTCTATAGACATGGAAATATCTACAAAGCCATCTTTATAAACATGGAAATACCTACACAGTCATGTGTAGGAACATAGAAATATCTTCACTGCCATCTGAATAAACATAGAAATATCTACACAGCCCTCTATATAAATATGGAGATATCTGCATAGGCATCTGTATAAACATGGAAATATCTGCACCGCTATCTGTATAAACATGGAAATAACTACACCGCTGTCTCTATAAACATGGAAATACGTACACCGCTATATGTATAAACATGGAAATATCTACACTGCTGTCTGTATAAACATGGAAATATCTCCACGGTTATCTGTATAAACATGGAAATATCTACAGCGCCATCCCTATAAACATTGAAATATCTACACTGACATCTGTAAAAACATGGAAATATCTACACAGTCATCTGAATAAACATGGAAATATCTACACCACCATCTGTCTAAACATGGAAATACCTACAATACCATCTGTATACTCATGGAAATATCTACACAGACATCTTTATAAATATGGAAATATCTACACCGCCATCTGTATAAATATGGAAATATCTACACTGACATCTGTAGAAAGATGGAAATATCTACACCGCTATCTCTATAAATATGGAAATATCTACACCGCCATCTCTATAAACATGAAAATGTCTACACTGCCATCTCCATAAAGATGGAAGTATCTACTGCGCCATGTGTATAAACACAGAAATATCTACACCACCATCTGTGAAAACATGGAAATATCTACACCGCTATCTGTATAAACATGGAAATATCTACACCGCCATCTGCATGTCCATGGAAATATCTACGCCGCCATATGTATAAACATGGAAATATCTACACGGCCATCTGTGTATAGATGGATATATCAACACCGCCATCTGTACAAACCTGGAAATATCTACACCGCTATCTCTATAAACATGGAAATATCTGCACTGCCATCTGTTAAAACATGGAAATACCTATACAGTCATCTGTATAAAGATGGAGATATCTACAATGCCATCTATATAGACATGGAAATATCTACACAGCCATCTGTATAAACATGTAAATATCTACACTGCTATCTCTATAAACATGAAAATATCTACACCGCCATCTCTATAAACATGAAAATATCTACACTGCCATCTCCATAAACAAGGAACTATCTACTCCGCCATCTGTATAAACATGGAAACATCTACACCGCCATCTGTGTGAATAAGGAAATATCTACAATGCCATCTGTATAAAGATATAAATATCTGCACCGCGAGCTGTATAAACATGGAAATATCTACATCGATATATGTATAAACGTGGAAATACCAACACCGCTATCGGTATAAACATGGAAATATCTACAACGTCATCTATATAAACATGGAAATAACTACACCGCTATGTCTATAAACATGGAAATACCTACACCGCTATCTCTATAAACATGGAAATATCTACACCGCTATCTGTATAAACATGGAAATATCTACACCACTATCTGTATAAACATGGAAATATCTACACCGCGATCTGTATAAACATGGAAATATCTACACCGCGATCTGTATCAACATGGAAATATCTTCACCACGATCTGTATAAACATGGAAATATCTTCACCGCTATCTGTATAAACATGGTAATATCTACACCACCATCTATATAAACATGGAAATATCTACACCGCCATCTGTATAAACATGGAAATATCTACAATGCCATCTGTAGAAAGATGGAAATATCTACACCGCAATCTGTGTAAACATGGAAATATCTACACCGATATCTGTAAAAACATGGAAATATCTACACCACTATCTGTATAAACATGGAAATATCTACACCGCGATCTGTATAAACATGGAAATATCTACAGCGCCATTTCTATAAACATTGAAATATCTACACTGCCATCTGTAAAAACATGGAAATATCTACACAGTCATCTGAATAAACATGGAAATATCTAAACCACCATCAGTATAAACATGGAAATACCTACAATACCATCTGTATACACTTGGAAATATCTACACAGACATCTGTATAAATATGGAAATATCTACACTGCCATCTGTATAAACATGGAAATATCTACACTGCCATCTGTGGAAAGATGGACATATCTACACCGCTATCTCTATAAATATGGAAATATCTACACCGCCATCTCTATAAACATGAAAATGTCTACACTGCCATCTCCATAAAGATGGAAGTATCTACTCCGCCATGTGTATAAACACGGAAATATCTACAACACCATCTGTGTAAACATGGAAATATCTACACCGCTATCTGTATAAACATGGAAATATCTACACCGCCATCTGTATGTCCATGGAAATATCTACGCCGCCCTCTGTATAAACATGGAAATATCTACATGGCCATCTGCGTATAGATGGAAATATCAACACCGCCATCTGTACAAACATGGAAATATCTACGCCGCTATCTCTATAGACATGGAAATATCTCCACTGCCATCGGTAAAAACATGGAAATACCTATGCAGTCATCTGTATAAACATGGAAATATCTACAATGCCATCTGTATGCACATGGAAATATCTACACAGCCATCTGTATAAACATGTAAATATCTACACTGCTATCTCTATAAACATGGAAATATCTACACCGCCATCTCTATAAACATGAAAATATCTACACTGCCATTTCCATAAACATGGAACTAACTACTCCGCCATCTGTATAAACACGGAAACATCTACACCGCCATCTGTGTGAATAAGGAAATATCTACAATGCCATCTGTATAAAGATATAAATATCTGCACCGCGAGCTCTATAAACATGGAAATATCTACATTGCTATCTGTATAAACATGGAAATACCAACACCGCTATCGGTATAAACATGGAAATATCTACAACACCATCTATATAAACATGGAAATATCTACACCGCTATGTCTATAAACATGGAAATACCTACACGGCTATCTCTATAAACATGGAAATATCTACAACGCTATCTGTATAAACATGGAAATATCTACACCGCTATCTGTATAAACATGGAAATATCTACACCGCTATCTGTATAAACATGGAAATATCTACACCGTGATGTGTATAAACATGGAAATATCAACACAGCTATCTCTATAAACATGGAAATATCTACACCGCCATCTGTATGAACATGGAAATACCTATACAGTCATCTGTATAAACATGGAAATATCTGCACCACCATCTGTATAAACATGGAAATACTAAACAATGCCACCTGTATACACCTGGAAATACCTACACGGCAATCTGTGTATAGATGGAAACATCAACACCGCCATCTGTACAAACTTGGAAATATCTACACTGCTGTCTCTATAAACATGGAAATATCTAAACCGCAGTCTGTATAAACATGGAAATATCTACACCGGTATCTGTATAAACATGGAAATATCTACACCACGATCGGTATAAACATGGAAATATATACACCGCTCTCTGTAAACATGGAAATATCTGCACCGCTATCTCTATAGACATGGAAATATCTACAAAGCCATCTTTATAAACATGGAAATACCTACACAGTCATGTGTAGGAACATAGAAATATCTTCACTGCCATCTGAATAAACATAGAAATATCTACACAGCCCTCTATATAAATATGGAGATATCTGCATAGGCATCTGTATAAACATGGAAATATCTGCACCGCTATCTGTATAAACATGGAAATAACTACACCGCTGTCTCTATAAACATGGAAATATGTACACCGCTATATGTATAAACATGGAAATATCTACACTGCTGTCTGTATTAACATGGAAATATCTCCACGGTTATCTGTATAAACATGGAAATATCTACAGCGCCATCCCTATAAACATTGAAATATCTACACTGACATCTGTAAAAACATGGAAATATCTACACAGTCATCTGAATAAACATGGAAATATCTACACCACCATCTGTCTAAACATGGAAATACCTACAATACCATCTGTATACACATGGAAATGTCTACACAGACATCTTTATAAATATGGAAATATCTACACCGCCATCTGTATAAATATGGAAATATCTACACTGACATCTGTAGAAAGATGGAAATATCTACACCGCTATCTCTATAAATATGGAAATATCTACACCGCCATCTCTATAAACATGAAAATGTCTACACTGCCATCTCCATAAAGATGGAAGTATCTACTGCGCCATGTGTATAAACACAGAAATATCTACACCACCATCTGTGAAAACATGGAAATATCTACACCGCTATCTGTATAAACATGGAAATATCTACACCGCCATCTGCATGTCCATGGAAATATCTACGCCGCCATATGTATAAACATGGAAATATCTACACGGCCATCTGTGTATAGATGGATATATCTACACCGCCATCTGTACAAACATGGAAATATCTACAACGCTATCTCTATAAACATGGAAATATCTGCACTGCCATCTGTTAAAACATGGAAATAACTATACAGTCATCTGTATAAAGATGGAAATATCTACAATGCCATCTGTATACACATGGAAATATCTACACAGCCATCTGTATAAACATGTAAATATCTACACTGCTATCTCTATAAACATGAAAATATCTACACCGCCATCTCTATAAACATGAAAATATCTACACTGCCATCTCCATAAACATGGAACTATCTACTCCGCCATCTGTATAAACATGGAAACATCTACACCGCCATCTGTGTGAATAAGGAAATATCTACAATGCCATCTGTATAAAGATATAAATATCTGCACCGCGAGCTGTATAAACATGGAAATATCTACATCGATATATGTATAAACGTGGAAATACCAACACCGCTATCGGTATAAACATGGAAATATCTACAACGTCATCTATATAAACATGGAAATATCTACACCGCTATGTCTATAAACATGGAAATATCTACACCGCTATGTCTATAAACATGGAAATACCTACACCGCTATCTCCATAAACATGGAAATATCTACACCACTATCTGTATAAACATGGAAATATCTACACCACTATCTGTATAAACATGGAAATATCTACACCGCGATCTGTATAAACATGGAAATATCTACACCGCGATCTGTATCAACATGGAAATATCTTCACCTCGATCTGTATAAACATGGAAATATCTACACCGCTATCTGTATAAACATGGTAATATCTACACCACCATCTATATAAACATGGAAATATCTACACCGCCATCTGTATAAACATGGAAATATCTACAATGCCATATGTAGAAAGATGGAAATATCTACACCGCAATCTGTGTAAACATGGAAATATCTACACCGATAGCTGTAAAAACATGGAAATATCTACACCGCTATCTGTATAAACATGGAAATATCTACACCGCGATCTGTATAAACATGGAAATATCTACAGCGCCATCTCTATAAACATTGAAATATCTACACTGCCATCTGTAAAAACATGGAAATATCTACACAGTCATCTGAATAAACATGGAAATATCTAAACCACCATCAGTATAAACATGGAAATACCTACAATACCATCTGTATACACATGGAAATATCTACACAGACATCTGTATAAATATGGAAATATCTACACCGCCATCTGTATAAACATGGAAATATCTACACTGCCATCTGTGGAAAGATGGACATATCTACACCGCTATCTCTATAAATATGGAAATATCTACACCGCCATCTCTATAAACATGAAAATATCTACACTGCCATCTCCATAAAGATGGAAGTATCTACTCCGCCATGTGTATAAACACGGAAATATCTACAACACCATCTGTGTAAACATGGAAATATCTACACCGCTATCTGTATAAACATGGAAATATCTACACCGCCATCTGTATGTCCATGGAAATATCTACGCCGCCCTCTGTATAAACATGGAAATATCTACATGGCCATCTGTGTATAGATGGAAATATCAACACCGCCATCTGTACAAACATGGAAATATCTACGCCGCTATCTCTATAGACATGGAAATATCTCCACTGCCATCTGTAAAAACATGGAAATACCTATACAGTCATCTGTATAAACATGGAAATATCTACAATGCCATCTGTATGCACATGGAAATATCTACACAGCCATCTTTATAAACATGTAAATATCTACACTGCTATCTCTATAAACATGGAAATATCTACACCGCCATCTCTATAAACATGAAAATATCTACACTGCCATCTCCATAAACATGGAAATAACTACTCCGCCATCTGTATAAACACGGAAACATCTACACCGCCATCTGGGTGAATAAGGAAATATCTACAATGCCATCTGTATAAAGATATAAATATCTGCATCGCGAGCTCTATAAACATGGAAATATCTACATTGCTATCTGTATAAACATGGAAATACCAACACCGCTATCGGTATAAACATGGAAATATCTACAACACCATCTATATAAACATGGAAATATCTACACCGCTATGTCTCTAAACATGGAAATACCTACACGGCTATCTCTATAAACATGGAAATATCTACACCGCTATCTGTATAAACATGGAAATATCTACACCGCTATCTGTATACACATGGAAATATCTACACCGTGATGCGTATAAACTTGGAAATATCAACACAGCTATCTCTATAAACAAGGAAATATCTACACCGCCATCTGTATGAACATGGAAATACCTATACAGTCATCTGTATAAACATGGAAATATCTGCACCACCATCTGTATAAACATGGAAATACTAAACAATGCCATCTGTATACACCTGGAAATACCTACACGGCAATCTGTGTATAGATGGAAACATCAACACCGCCATCTGTACAAACTTGGAAATATCTACACTGCTATCTCTATAAACATGGAAATATCTACACTGCGGTCTGTATAAACATGGAAATATCTACACCGGTATCTGTATAAACATGGAAATATCTACACCACGATCGGTATAAACATGGAAATATATACACCGCTATCTGTAAACATGGAAATATCTGCACCGCTATCTCTATAGACATAGAAATATCTACAAAGCCATCTTTATAAACATGGAAATACCTACACAGTCATGTGTAGGAACATAGAAATATATTCACTGCCATCTGTATAAACATAGCAATGCCTACAGAGCCCTCTGTATAAATATGGAGATATCTCCATAGGCATCTGTATAAACATGGAAATATCTGCACCGCTATCTGTATAAACATGGAAATAACTACACCGCTGTCTCTATAAACATGGAAATATGTACACCGCTATATGTATAAACATGGAAATATCTCCACTGCTGTCTGTATAAACATGGAAATATCTCCACTGTTATCTGTATAAACATGGAAATATCTACAGCGCCATCTCTATAAACATTGAAATATCTACACTGACCTCTGTAAAAACATGGAAATATCTACACAGTCATCTGAATAAACATGGAAATATCTACACCACCATCTGTCTAAACCTGGAAATACCTACAATACCATCTGTAAACACATGGAAATATCTACACAGACATCTTTATAAATATAGAAATATCTACACCGCCATCTGTATAAATATGGAAATATCTACACTGACATCTGTAGAAAGATGGAAATATCTACACCGCTATCTCCATAAATATGGAAATATCTACACCACCATCTCTATAAACATGAAAATGTCTACACTGCCATCTCCATAAAGATGGAAGTATCTACACCGCCATGTGTATAAACACAGAAATATCTACACCACCATCTGTGAAAACATGGAAATATCTACACCGCTATCTGTATAAACATGGAAATATCTACACTGCCATCTGCATGTCCATGGAAATATCTACGCCGCCATATGTATAAACATGGAAATATCTACACGGCCATCTGTGTATAGATGGATATATCAACACCGCCATCTGTACAAACATGGAAATATCTACACCACTATCTCTATAAACATGGAAATATCTGCACTGCCATCTGTTAAAACATGGAAATACCTATACAGTCATCTGTGTAAAGATGGAAATATCTACAATGCCATCTGTATACACATGGAAATATCTACACAGTCATCTGTATAAACATGTAAATATCTACACTGCTATCTCTATAAACATGAAAATATCTACACCGCCATCTCTATAAACATGAAAATATCTACACTGCCATCTCCATAAACATGGAACTATCTACTCCGCCATCTGTATAAACATGGAAACATGTACACCGCCATCTGTGTGAATAAGGAAATATCTACAATGCCATCTGTATAAAGATATAAATATCTGCACTGCGAGCTGTATAAACATGGAAATATCTACATCGATACATGTATAAACGTGGAAATACCAACACCGCTATCGGTATAAACATGGAAATATCTACAACGTCATCTATATAAACATGGAAATATCTACACCGCTATGTCTATAAACATGGAAATACCTACACCGCTATCTCTATAAACATGGAAATATCTACACCGCTATCTGTATAAACATGGAAATATCTACAACGCTATCTGTATAAACATGGAAATATCTACACCGCGATCTGTATAAACATGGAAATATCTACACCGCGATCTGTATAAACATGGAAATAACTTCCCTACGATCTGTATAAACATGGAAATATCTACACCGCTATCTGTATAAACATGGTAATATCTACACCACCATCTATATAAACATGGAAATATCTACACCGCCTTCTGTATAAACATGGAAATACCTACAATGCCATCTGTAGAAAGATGGAAATATCTACACCGCAATCTGAGTAAACATGGAAATATCTACACCGATATCTGTAAAAACATGGAAATATCTACACCGCTATCTGTATAAACATGGAAATATCTACACCGCGATCAGTATAAACATGGAAATATCTACAGCGCCATCTCTATAAACATTGAAATATCTACACTGCCATCTGTAAAAACATGGAAATATCTACACAGTCATCTGAATAAACACGGAAATATCTAAATCACCATCTGTATAAACATGGAAATACCTACAATACCATCTGTATAAACATGGAAATATCTACACAGACATCTGTATAAATATGGAAATATCTACACCGCCATCTGTATAAACATGGAAATATCTACACTGCCATCTGTGGAAAAATGGACATATCTACACCGCTATCTCTATAAATATGGAAATATCTACACCGCCATCTCTATAAACATGAAAATATCTACACTGCCATCTCCATAAAGATGGAAGTATCTACTCTGCCATGTGTATAAACATGGAAATATCTACACCACCCTCTGTGTAAACCTGGAAATATCTACACCACTATCTGTATAAACATGGAAATAACTACACCGCCATCTGTATGTCCATGGAAATATCTACGCCGCCATCTGTATAAACATGGAAATATCTACACCGCCATCTGTGTATAGATGGAAATATCAACACCGCCATCTGTACAAACATGGAAATATCTACGCCGCTATCTCTATAGACATGGAAATATCTCCACTGCCATCTGTAAAAACATGGAAATACCTATACAGTCATCTGTATAAACATGGAAATATCTACAATGCCATCTGTATGCACATGGAAATATCTACACAGCCATCTGTATAAACATGTAAATATCTACACTGCTATCTCTATAAACATGGAAATATCTACACCGCCATCTCTATAAACATGAAAATATCTACACTGCCATCTCCATAAACATGGAAATAACTACTCCGCCATCTGTATAAACACGGAAACATCTACACCGCCATCTGGGTGAATAAGGAAATATCTACAATGCCATCTGTATAAAGATATAAATATCTGCATCGCGAGCTCTATAAACATGGAAATATCTACATTGCTATCTGTGTAAACATGGAAATACCAACACCGCTATCGGTATAAACATGGAAATATCTACAACACCATCTATATAAACATGGAAATATCTACACCGCTATGTCTCTAAACATGGAAATACCTACACGGCTATCTCTATAAACATGGAAATATCTACACCGCTATCTGTATAAACATGGAAATATCTACACCGCTATCTGTATACACATGGAAATATCTACACCGTGATGCGTATAAACTTGGAAATATCAACACAGCTATCTCTATAAACAAGGAAATATCTACACCGCCATCTGTATGAACATGGAAATACCTATACAGTCATCTGTATAAACATGGAAATATCTGCACCACCATCTGTATAAACATGGAAATACTAAACAATGCCATCTGTATACACCTGGAAATACCTACACGGCAATCTGTGTATAGATGGAAACATCAACACCGCCATCTGTACAAACTTGGAAATATCTACACTGCTATCTCTATAAACATGGAAATATCTACACTGCGGTCTGTATAAACATGGAAATATCTACACCGGTATCTGTATAAACATGGAAATATCTACACCACGATCGGTATAAACATGGAAATATATACACCGCTATCTGTAAACATGGAAATATCTGCACCGCTATCTCTATAGACATAGAAATATCTACAAAGCCATCTTTATAAACATGGAAATACCTACACAGTCATGTGTAGGAACATAGAAATATATTCACTGCCATCTGTATAAACATAGCAATGCCTACAGAGCCCTCTGTATAAATATGGAGATATCTCCATAGGCATCTGTATAAACATGGAAATATCTGCACCGCTATCTGTATAAACATGGAAATAACTACACCGCTGTCTCTATAAACATGGAAATATGTACACCGCTATATGTATAAACATGGAAATATCTCCACTGCTGTCTGTATAAACATGGAAATATCTCCACTGTTATCTGTATAAACATGGAAATATCTACAGCGCCATCTCTATAAACATTGAAATATCTACACTGACCTCTGTAAAAACATGGAAATATCTACACAGTCATCTGAATAAACATGGAAATATCTACACCACCATCTGTCTAAACATGGAAATACCTACAATACCATCTGTATACACATGGAAATATCTACACAGACATCTTTATAAATATGGAAATATCTACACCGCCATCTGTATAAATATGGAAATATCTACACTGACATCTGTAGAAAGATGGAAATATCTACACCGCTATCTCCATAAATATGGAAATATCTACACCACCATCTCTATAAACATGAAAATGTCTACACTGCCATCTCCATAAAGATGGAAGTATCTACACCGCCATGTGTATAAACACAGAAATATCTACACCACCATCTGTGAAAACATGGAAATATCTACACCGCTATCTGTATAAACATGGAAATATCTACACTGCCATCTGCATGTCCATGGAAATATCTACGCCGCCATATGTATAAACATGGAAATATCTACACGGCCATCTGTGTATAGATGGATATATCAACACCGCCATCTGTACAAACATGGAAATATCTACACCACTATCTCTATAAACATGGAAATATCTGCACTGCCATCTGTTAAAACATGGAAATACCTATACAGTCATCTGTGTAAAGATGGAAATATCTACAATGCCATCTGTATACACATGGAAATATCTACACAGTCATCTGTATAAACATGTAAATATCTACACTGCTATCTCTATAAACATGAAAATATCTACACCGCCATCTCTATAAACATGAAAATATCTACACTGCCATCTCCATAAACATGGAACTATCTACTCCGCCATCTGTATAAACATGGAAACATGTACACCGCCATCTGTGTGAATAAGGAAATATCTACAATGCCATCTGTATAAAGATATAAATATCTGCACTGCGAGCTGTATAAACATGGAAATATCTACATCGATACATGTATAAACGTGGAAATACCAACACCGCTATCGGTATAAACATGGAAATATCTACAACGTCATCTATATAAACATGGAAATATCTACACCGCTATGTCTATAAACATGGAAATACCTACACCGCTATCTCTATAAACATGGAAATATCTACACCGCTATCTGTATAAACATGGAAATATCTACAACGCTATCTGTATAAACATGGAAATATCTACACCGCGATCTGTATAAACATGGAAATATCTACACCGCGATCTGTATAAACATGGAAATAACTTCACCACGATCTGTATAAACATGGAAATATCTACACCGCTATCTGTATAAACATGGTAATATCTACACCACCATCTATATAAACATGGAAATATCTACACCGCCTTCTGTATAAACATGGAAATACCTACAATGCCATCTGTAGAAAGATGGAAATGTCTACACCGCAATCTGTGTAAACATGGAAATATCTACACCGATATCTGTAAAAACATGGAAATATCTACACCGCTATCTGTATAAACATGGAAATATCTACACCGCGATCTGTATAAACATGGAAATATCTACAGCGCCATCTCTATAAACATTGAAATATCTACACTGCCATCTGTAAAAACATGGAAATATCTACACAGTCATCTGAATAAACACGGAAATATCTAAATCACCATCTGTATAAACATGGAAATACCTACAATACCATCTGTATAAACATGGAAATATCTACACAGACATCTGTATAAATATGGAAATATCTACACCGCCATCTGTATAAACATGGAAATATCTACACTGCCATCTGTGGAAAAATGGACATATCTACACCGCTATCTCTATAAATATGGAAATATCTACACCGCCATCTCTATAAACATGAAAATATCTACACTGCCATCTCCATAAAGATGGAAGTATCTACTCTGCCATGTGTATAAACATGGAAATATCTACACCACCCTCTGTGTAAACCTGGAAATATCTACACCACTATCTGTATAAACATGGAAATAACTACACCGCCATCTGTATGTCCATGGAAATATCTACGCCGCCATCTGTATAAACATGGAAATATCTACACCGCCATCTGTGTATAGATGGAAATATCAACACCGCCATCTGTACAAACATGGAAATATCTACTCCGCTATCTCTATAGACATGGAAATATCTCCACTGCCATCTGTAAAAACATGGAAATACCTATACAGTCATCTGTATAAACATGCAAATATCTACAATGACATCTGTATGCACATGGAAATATCTACACAGCCATCTGTATAAACATGTAAATATCTACACAGCTATGTCTATAAACATGGAAATATCTACACCGCCATCTCTATAAACATGAAAATATCTACACTGCCATCTCCATAAACATGGAGCTAACTACTCCGCCATCTGTATAAACATGGAAACATCTACACCGCCATCTGTGTGAATAAGGAAATATCTACAATGCCATCTGTATAAAGATATAAATATCTGCACCGCGAGCTCTATAAACATAGAAATATCTACATCGCTATGTGTATAAACGTGGAAATACCAACACCGCTATCGGTATAAACATGGAAATATCTACAATACCATCTATATTAACATGGAAATATCTACACCGCTATCCGTATAAACATGGTAATATCTACACCACCATCTATATAAACATGGAAATATCTACACCGCCATCTGTATAAAGATGGAAATATCTACAATGCCATCTGTGGAAAGATGGAAATATCTACACCGCAATCTGTATAAACATGGAAATATCTACACCGCTATCTGTATAAACATGGAAATATATACACCGCTATCTGTATATACATGGAAATATCTACACCGCTATTTGTATAAACAAGGAAATAACTACACCGTGATCTGTATAAACATGGAAATATGTACACCGCGATCTGTATAAACATGGAAATATCTACACCGCGATCTGTATAAACATGGAAATATCTACACCGCTGTCTGTATAAACATGGAAATATGTACACCGCGATCTGTATATACATGGAAATATCTACACCGCTATTTGTATAAACAAGGAAATAACTACGCCGTGATCTGTATAAACATGGAAATATCTACACTGCCATCTCTATAAACATGGAAATATCATCAACCCTATCTGTATAAACATGGACATGTCCACACCGCTATCTCTATAAACATGGAAAAATCAACACCGCTATCTCTTTGAACATGGAAATATCTACACCGCCATCTGTATAAACATGGAAATACCTATACAGTCATCTGTGTAAACATGGAAATATCTACAATGCCATCTGTATACACATGGAAATACCTACACGGCAATCTGTGTATAGATGGAAACATCAACACCGCCATCTGTACAAATATGGAAATATCTACACTGCTATCTTTGTAAACATGGGAATATCTACACTGCGGTCTGTATAAACATGGAAATATCTACACCGGTATCTGTATAAACATGGAAATATCTACACCGCTATCTGTATAAACATGGAAATATCTACACCGGTATCTGTATAAACAGGGAAATATCTACAACACGATCTGTATAAACATGGAAATATATACACCGCTATCTGAATAAACATGGAAATATCTACACCGCTATTTGTATAAACAAGGAAATAACTACACCGTGATCTGTATAAACATGGAAATATCTACACTGCCATCTCTATAAACATGGAAATATCTACAACCCTATCTGTATAAACATGGAAATATCCACACCGCTATCTCTATAAACATGGAAAAATCAACACCGCTATCTCTTTGAACATGGAAATATCTGCACCGCCATCTGTATAAACATGGAAATATCTACACCACGATCAGTATAAACATGGAAAAATCTACACCGCTATCTGTATAAACATGGAAATATCTCCACTGCTATCTCTATAAACATCGAAATATCTACACCGCCATCTGTATAAATATGGAAATACTTACAAAATTATCTGAATAAACATGGAAATATCGACACCGCCATCTGTATAAACATGGAAATATCTACAAAGCCATGTGTATATACATGGAAATATCTACACCGCTATCTATATAAACATGGAAATAACTACACCGCTATCTGTATAAACATGGAAATATCTACACCGCCATCTACATATCCATGGAAATATCTGTGCCGCCATCTGTATACACGTGGGAATATCTACACGGTCATCTTTGTATAGATGGAAATATCAACACCGCCATCTGTACAAACATGGAAATATCTGCACCGCTATCTGTATAAACATGGAAATATCTACACGGCGGTCTGTATAAACATGGAAATATCTACACCGCTATCTGTATAAACATGGAAATATCTACACCGTGATGTGTATAAACATGGAAATATCTACACAGCTATCTCTATAAACATGGAAATATCTACACCGCCATCTGTATGAACATGGAAATATCTACACCACCATCTGTATAAACATTGAAATACTAAACAATGCCATCTGTATACACCTGGAAATACCTACACGGCAATCTGTGTATAGGTGGAAACAACAACACCGCCGTCTGTACAAACTTGGAAATATCTACACCGCCATCTGCATGTCCATGGAAATAGCCACGCCGCCATCTGTATCAACATGGAAATATCTACACGGCCATCGGTGTATAGATGGATATATCAACACCGCCATCTCTACAAACATGGAAATATCTACACCGCTATGTCTATAAACATGGAAATATCTGCACTGCCATCTGTTAAAACATGGAAATACCTATACAGTCATCTGTATAAAGATGGAAATATCTACGATGCCATCTGTATACACATGCAAATATCTACACAGCCATCTGTATAAACATGTAAATATCTACACTGCTATCTCTATAAACATGAAAATATCTACACCGCCATCTCTATAAAGATGAAAATATCTACACTGTCATCTCCATAAACATGGAACTATCTACTCCGCCATCTGTATAAACATGGAAACATCTACACCGCCATCTGTGTGAAAAAGGAAATATCTACAATGCCATCTTTATAAAGATATAAATATCTGCACCGCGAGCTGTATAAACATGGAAATATCTACATCGATATATGTATAAACGTGGAAATACCAACACCGCTATCGGTATAAACATGGAAATATCTACAACACCATCCATATGAACATGGAAATATCTACACCGCTATGTCTATAAACATGGAAATACCTACACGGCTATCTCTATAAACATGGAAATATCTACACCGCTATCTGTATAAACATGGAAATATCTACACAGCTATCTGTATAAACATGGAAATATCTACACCGCGATCTGTATAAACATGGAAATATCTACAGCGCGATCTGTATAAACATGGAAATATCTACAGCGCGATCTGTATAAACATGGAAATATCTTCACCACGATCTGTATAAACGTGGAAATATCTACACCGCTATCTGTATAAACATGGTAATATCTACACCACCATCTATATAAACATGGAAATATCTACACCGCCATCTGTATAAACATGGAAATATCTACAATGCGATCTGTAGAAAGATGGAAATATCTACACCGCAATCTGTGTAAACATGGAAATACTTACACCGATATCTGTAAAAATATGGATATATCTACACCGCTATCTGTATAAACATGGAAATATCTACACCGCGATCTGTATAAACATGGAAATATCTACAGCGCCATCTCTATAAACATTGAAATATCTACACTGCCATCTGTAAAAACATGGAAATATCTACACAGTCATCTGAATAAACATGGAAATATCTACACCACCATCTGTATAAACATGGAAATACTTACAATACCATCTGTATACACATGGAAATATCTACACAGACATCTGTATAAATATGGAAATATCTACACCGCCATCTGTATAAGCATGGAAATATCTACACTGCCATCTGTGGAAAGATGGAAGTATCTACACCACTATCTTTATAAATATGGAAATATCTACACCGCCATCTCTATAAACATGAAAATACCTACACTGCCATCTCCATAAAGATGGAAATATCTACTCCGAAATGTGTATAAACACGGAAATATCTACACCACCATCTGTGTAAACATGGAAATATCTACACCGCTATCTGTATAAACATGGAAATATCTACACCGCCATCTGCATGTCCATGGAAATATCTACGCCGCCATCTGTATAAACATGGAAATATCTACATGGCCATCTGTGTATAGATGGAAATATCAACACCGCCATCTGTACAAACATGGAAATATCTACGCCGCTATCTCTATAGACATGGAAATATCTCCTCTGCCATCTGTAAAAACATGGAAATACCAATACAGTCATCTGTTTAAACGTTGAAATATCTACAATGCCATCTGTATTCACATGGAAATATCTACACAGCCATCTGTATAAACATGTAAATATCTACACTGCTATCTCTATAAACATGGAAATATCTACACCGCCATCTCTATAAGCATGAAAATATCTACACTGCCATCTCCATAAACATGGAACTAACTACTCCGCCATCTGTATAAACATGGAAACATCTACACCGCCATCTGTGTGAATAAGGAAGTATCTACAATGCCATCTGTATAAAGATATAAATATCTGCACCGCGAGCTCTATAAACATGGAAATATCTACATCGCTATCTGTATAAACGTGGAAATACCAACACCCCTATCAGTATAAAGATGGAAATATCTACAACGCCATCTATATAAACATGGAAATATCTACACCGCTATGTGTATAAACATGGAAATACCTACACCGCTATCTCTATAAACATGGAAATATCTACACCGCTATCTGTATAAACATGGAAATATATACACCGCGATCTGTATAAACATGGAAATATCTTCACCGCGATCTGTATAAACATGGAAATAACTACACCGCTCTCTGTATAAACATGGTAATATCTACACCACCATCTATATAAACATGGAAATATCTACACCGCCATCTGTATAAACATGGAAATATCTACAATGCCATCTGTGGAAAGATGGAAATATCTACACCGCAATCTGCGTAAACATGGAAATATCTACACCGATATCTGTAAAAACATGGAAATATCTACACCGCTATCTGTATAAACATGGAAATATCTCCACTGCTATCTCTATAAACATCGAAATATCTACACCGCCATCTGTATATACATGGAAATACTTACAAAATTATCAGTATAAACATGGAAATATCTACACCGACATCTGTATAAACATGGAAATATCTACAATGCCATGTGTATATACATGGAAATATCTACACCGCTATCTATATAAACATGGAAATATCGACACTGCTATCTGTATAAACATGGAAATATCTACACCGCCATCTACATATCCATGGAAATATCTGTGACGCCATCTGTATAAACATGGAAATATCTACACGGTCATCTTTGTATAGATGGAAATATCAACACCGCCATCTGTACAAACATGAAAATATCTGCACCACTAACTGTATAAACATGGAAATATCTACACCGCGGACTGTATAAACATGGAAATATCTACACCGTGATGTGTATAAACATGGAAATATCTACACAGCTATCTCTATAAACATGGAAATATCTACACCGCCATCTGTATGAACATGCAAATACCTATACAGTCATCTGTATAAACATGGAAATATCTACACCACCATCTTTATAAACATGGAAATACTAAACAATGCCATCTGTATACACCTGGAAATACCTACACGGCAATCTGTGTATAGATGGAAACATCAACACCGCCATCTGTACAAACTTGGAAATATCTACACCGCCATCTGCATGTCCATGAAAATATCTACGCCGCCATCTGTATAAACATGGAAATATCTACACGGCCATCTGTGTATGGATGGATATATCAACACCGCCATCTGTACAAACATGGAAATATCTACACCGCTTTCTCTATAAACATGGAAATATCTGCACTGCCATTTGTTAAAACATGGAAATACCTATACAGTCATCTGTATAAAGATGGAAATATCTACAATGCCATCTGTATACACATGGAAATATCTACACAGCCATCTGTATAAACATGGAAATATCTACACTGCTATCTCTATAAACATGAAAATATCTACACCGCCATCTCTATAAACATGAAAATATCTACACTGCCATCTCCATAAACATGGAACTATCTACTCCACCATCTGTATAAACATGGAAACATCTACACCGCCATCTGTGTGAATAAGGAAATATCTACATTGCCATCTTTATAAAGATATAAATATCTGCACCGCGAGCTGTATAAACATGGAAATATCTACATCGATATATGTATAAACGTGGAAATACCAACACAGCTCTCGGTATAAACATGGAAATATCTACAACACCATCTATATGAACATGGAAATATCTACACCGCTATGTCTATAAACATGGAAATACCTACACGGCTATCTCTATAAACATGGAAATACCTACACCGCTATCTCTATAAACATGGAAATATCTACACCGCTATCTGTATAAACATGGAAATAACTACACCGCGATCTGTATAAACATGGAAATATCTACACCGCGATCTGTATAAACATGGAAATATCTACACCGCGATCTGTATAAACATGGAAATATCTTCACCGCGATCTGAATAAACATGGAAATATCTACACCGCTATCTGTATAAACATGGTAATATCTACACCACCATCTGTATAAACATGGAAATATCTACAATGCCATCTGTAGAAAGATGGAAATATCTACACCGCAATCTGTGTAAACATGGAAATATCTACACCGATATCTGTAAAAACATAGTAATATCTACACCACTATCTGTATAGGAATGGAAATATCCGCACCGCTATCTCTATAAACATGGAAATATCTACAGCGCCATCTCTATAAACATTGAAATATCTACACTGCCATCTGTAAAAACATGGAAATATCTACACAGTCATCTGAATAAACATGGAAATATCTACACCACCATCTGTATAAACATGGAAATACCTACAATACCATCTGTATACACATGGAAATATCTACACAGACATCTGTATAAATATGGAAATATCTACACCGCCATCTGTATAAACATGGAAATATCTACACTGCCATCTGTGGAAAGATGGACATATCTACACCGCAATCTCTATAATTATGGAAATATCTACACTGCCATCTCTATAAACATGAAAATATCTACACTGCCATCTCCATAAAAATGGAAGTATCTACTCCGCCATGTGTATAAACACGGAAATATCTACACCACCATCTGTGTAAACATGGAAATATCTACACCGCTATCTGTATAAACATGGAAATATCTACACCGCCATCTGCATGAACATGGAAATATCTACACCGCTATCTGTATAAACATGGAAATATCTACACCACCATCTGCATGTCCTTGGAAATATCTATGCCGCCATCTGTATAAACATGGAAATATCTACATGGCCATCTGTGTATAGATGGAAATATCAACACCGCCATCTGTACAAACATGGAAATATCTACGCCGGTATCTCTATAGACATGGAAATATCTCCTCTGCCATCTGTAAAAACATGGAAACACCTACAGAGTCATCTGTTTGAACATTGAAATATCTACAATGCCATCTGTATTCACATGGAAATATCTACACAGCCATCTGTATAAACATGTAAATATCAACACTGCTATCTCTATAAACATGGAAATATCTACACCGCCATCTCTATAAGCATGAAAATATCTACACTGCCATCTCCATAAACATGGAACTAACTACTCCGCCATCTGTATAAACATGGAAACATCTACACCGCCATCTGTGTGAATAAGGAAATATCTACAATGCCATCTGTATAAAGATATAAATATCTGCACCGCGAGCTCTATAAACATGGAAATATCTACATCGCTATCTGTAAAAACGTGGAAATACCAACACCGCTATCAGTATAAACATGGAAATATCTACAACGCCATCTATATAAACATGGAAATATCTACACCGCTATGTGTATAAAAATGGAAATACCTACATCGCTATCTCTATAAACATGGAAATATCTACACCGCTATCTGTAAACATGGAAATATCTACACCGCATTCTGTACAAACTTGGAAATATCTTCACCGCGATCTGTATAAACATGGAAATAACTACACCGCTATCTGTATAAACATGGTAATATCTACACCACCATCTATATAAACATGGAAATATCTACACCGCCATCTGTATAAACATGGAAATATCTACAATGCCATCTGTGGAAAGATGGAAATATCTACACCGCAATCTGTGTAAACATGGAAATATCTACACCGATATCTGTAAAAACAAGGAAATATCTACACCGCTATCTGTATAAACATGGAAATATCTTCACCGCGATCTGTATAAACATGGAAATATCTACACCGCGATCTGTATAAAGATGGAAATATCTACACCGCTCTCTGTATAAACATGGAAATATCTACACCGGTATCTGTATAAACATGGAAATATCTACACCACGATCTGTATAAACATGGAAATATATACACCGCTATCTGTATAAACATGGAAATATCTACACCGCTATTTGTATAAACAAGGAAATAACCTCACCGTGATCTGTATAAACGTGGAAATATCTACACTGCCATCTCCATAAACATGGAAATATCTACAACCCTATCTGTATAAACAGGGAAATATCCACACCGCTATCTCTATAAACATGGAAAAATCAACACCGCTATCTCTTTGAACATGGAAATATCTACACCGCCATCTGTACAAACATGGAAATATCTACACCACGACCAGTATAAACATGGAAATATCTACACCGCTATCTGTATAAACATGGAAATATCTCCACGGCTATCTCTATAAACATCGAAATATCTACACCGCCAGCTGTATAAACATGGAAATACTTACGAAATTATCTGTATAAACATGGAAATATCTACACCACCATCTGTATAAACATGGAAATATCTACAAAGCCATGTGTATATACATGGAAATATCTACACCGCTATCTCTATAATCATGGAAATATCTACACCGTCATCTGTATTAACATGGAAATATCTACACAGTCATCTGTATAAACCTGGAAATACCTACACTGTCATCTATATAAATATGGAAATATCTACAGAGAACTCTTTATAAACATGGAAATATCTGCACAGCCATCTGTATAAACATGGAAATATCTACACCGCTATGTGTATTAACGTGGAAATATCTCCATTGCTATCCGTATAAACATGGACATATCTCCACCGCAAGCTGTATAAACATGAAAATATCTACACCGCTATCTCTATAAACATGGAAATATCTACAATGCCATCTTTACTTACATGGAAATATCTACACAGTTATCTGAAGAAACATGGAAATATCTACACCGCTGACTATATAAACGTGGAAATAACTACACCGCTATCTCTATAAACATGGAAATATCTACACCGCTATCTCCACCAACATCGAAGTATACACACCGCCATCTCTATAAACATGGAAATATCTACAATGCCATTTGTAGAAAGGTGGAAATATCTACACCGCCATCTGTATAAACGTGGAAATATCTACACCGCTATCTCTATAAAAATGGAAATATCAACACCGCTATCTGTATAAACATGGAAATATCTACACCGCTATCTGTATAAACATGGAAATATCTACATCGCTATCTTTATAAACATGGATATATTTACACCGTTATCTGTATAATCACGGAAATATCTACACCGCTATCTTTATAAATATGGAAATATCTACACAGCCATTTGTGTAAACATACAAATATCTACAGACTCATCTGTATACACATGGAAATATCTACACAGCCATCTGTATAAACATGGATGTATCTACACAACTATCTCTATAAACAAGGAAATACATAAAGCGCTATCCCTGTAAACATGGAAATATCAACACCACAATCTCTACAAACATGGAAATATCTACACCGCCATCTATGTAAGCATGAAAATATCTACACCGCCATCTCCGTAAACATGGAACTATCTACACCGCCTTCTGTATAAACATGGAAATATGCACACCGCTATCTGTATAAAGATCGAAATATCTACACCGCTATCTCTATAAACATGGAAATATCTACACAGCCATCTCTATAAACATGGAAATATCTACACTGCTATCTCTATAAACATGGAAATATCTACACCGCTATCTGTATAAACATGGAAATATCTCCACCGCTATCTGTATAAACATGGAAATATCTACACCGCTACCTGTATAACCATGGAAATATCTACACCGCTATCTGTATAAACATGGAAATATCTACAACGCTATCTGTGTAAACAAGGAAATATCTACACAGCTATCTGTGTAAACTTGGAAATATCTACACAGGTATCTGTGTAAAAATGGAAATATCTACACGGCAATCTGTGCAAAGAGGGAAATATCTACACCGCTATCTCTGAAAACATGGAAATATCTGCATCGCTATCTGTATAAACATGGAAATATCTACACCGCTATCTGTATAAACAAGGAAATATCTTCACCGCCATATGTAGAAACATGGAAATATCTACACCGCTAACTGTATACACATGGAAATACCTACAGCGCTATCAGTACAAATATGGAAATATCTACACCGCTATCTCTGTAAACATGGAAATACCAACACCGCTTTCTCTATAAACATGGAAATATCCACATCGCAATCTCTATAAACGTGGAATTATCTACACCGCCATGTCTATAAACATGAAAATAACTACACCGCCATCTTCAGAAACATGGTTGTATCTACACCGACATCTGTATAAACATGGAAATATATGCACCACTATCTTTATAAACATTGAAAAAACTTCACTGCCATCTGTATAAAGATGGAAATATCTGCACTGCGTGTTGTATAATTATGGAAATATCTACACAGCAATCTCTATAAACATGGAAGTACCTACAACGCCATCTCTATAAACATGGAAATATCTACACCGCTATCTGTATAAACATGGAAATATCTACACTGCTATCTGTATAAACCTGGAAAGATCTACACAGCTATCTGTATAAATATGGAAATATCTACAACGCTGCCTCTCTAAACATGGAAATATCTACACCGCTATCTGTATAAACATGGAAATATCTACATCGTTATCTCTATAAACATGAAAATATCTACACTGACTTCTGTATAAACATGGAAATATCTACACCATCATCTGTATAAACATGGAAATATCTACACGGAAAGCTGTATAAACATGGAAATATCTAGTCAGTCATCTCAAAAAACATGGAAATATCTACACCGCTCTCTGTAAAAACCTGGAAATATCTACACCGATATCTGTATAAACAAGGAAATATTTACACCGCCACCTGTATAAACATGGAAATACCTACACCGCTATATGTATAAATATGGAAATATCCACAACGCTATCTCCATAAACATGGAAATAACCACACCGATTTCTCTATAAACATGGAAATATCTACACTGCAATCTCTATATACATGGAAATATCTACTCCGCCATCTCTATAAACATGAAAATATCTACACCGCCATGTTCAGAAACATGGATGTATCTGCACCGCCATCTGTCTAAACATGGAAATATCTACACCACTATCTGTATAAACATGGAAATATCTTCACTGCCATCTGTATAAACATGGAAATATCTACACCGCCATCTGTATAAAGATGGAAATATGTACACCACAATCTGTATAAATATGAAAATATCTGCACTGCCATCTGTATAAACATGGAAATATCTACACTGCCATCTGTATACACATGGAAATATGTACACAGTCATCTGTATAAACATTGAAATATCTCCACCGCTATCAGTCTAATCATGGAAATATCTCCACCGCTATCTGTGTAAACCTGGAAATATCTACACCGCTATCTGTATAAACATGGAAATGTCTACACCGCTATCTGTATAAACATGGATATATCTACTCCGCTATCTGTACAAACATGGAAATATTTACATCGCTATCTGTATAAACATGGAAATATTTCCACCGCAATCTGTGTAAACATAGAAATATCTACACCGCTATCTTTATAAACATGGAAATATCTACACCGCAATCTGTATAAACATGGATATATCTAAACCGCTATCTGTATAAACATGGAAATATCTACACCGATATCTGTATAAACATGGAAATATGTACACCGCTATTTGTATAAACATGGAAATATCTTCATGGCTATCTCTCTAAACATGGAAATATATACACCGCCACATGTATAAACATGGAAATACCTACACAGTCATCTGTATAAACATGGAAATATCTAACCCACTATCTGTATAAACATGGAAATATCTACACTGCAATCTGTATAAACATGGAAATAAGTACACAGTCATCTCTATTAACAAGGAAATATCTACATCGCTATCAGTATAAACATGGAAATATCCACACCGCTATCTGCGTAACATGGAAATATTTACACCGCCATCTGTAAAAAACATGGAAATATCTACACAGTCATCTGTATAAACATGGAAATATCTACATCCCCATCTTTAAAAACAAGGAAATATCTACACCGCTGTCTCTACAAACATGGAAATACCTGCACCGCTATCTGTATAAACACGGAAATATCGACACCGCTATCTCTATAAACTTGGAAATATCTACACTGCCATCTCTATAAACATGAAAATATGTCCACCGCTATCTCAATAAACTTGGAATTATCTACACTGCCATCTCTATAAACATGAAAATATGTCCACCGCTATCTGTATAAACTTCAAAATATCTCCACCGCTATCTGTATAAACATGGAATTATCTAAACCGCTATCTGTATAAAAATGGAAATTTCTACACCGCTATCTGTATAAACATGGAAATATCTACACCGCTATCTGTATAAACATGGAAATATCTACACCGCTATCTGTATAAACGTGGAAATAGGTGCACCGCAATCTGTGCAAATATGGAAATATCTACACCTCTATCTCTGTAAATATGGAAATATCTACATTGCTATCTGTATAAACATGGAAATATCTACACCGCTATCTGTATACACATGGAATTATCTAGACCGCTATCTGTATAAACATTCAAATATCTACATTGCTATCTGTATAAATATGGAAATATCTCCACTGCTATCTCTCTATACATGGAAATATCTACACCGCTATTTGTATAAACATGGAAATATCTACACAGCTATCTGCATAAACATGCAAATATCTACAGCGCTATCTGTATAAACATGGGAATATCTCCAACGCTATCTGTATAAACATGGAAATATCTGCACCGCTATATATATAAACCTGGAAATATCTACACTGCAATCTCTATAAACATGTGTTTACAACACTATCTGTGTAAACATGGAAATACCTACACAGCTGTCTGTGTAAACATGGAAATATGTACACCGCAATCTGTGTGAAGATGGAAATATCTACACCTCTGTCTCTGTAAACATGGAAATATCTACACCACTATCTGTATAAACATGGAAATATCTACACCGCTATCTGTATAAACATGGAAATATCTACACCACATTCTGTATAAACATGTATATATCAACACCGCTATCTGTATAAACATGGAAATATCTACACAGCTATCTCCATAAACATGGAAATATCTACACCACCATCTGTAGAAACCTGGAAATACTTACAAAGTTGTCTGTATAAACATGGAAATATCTACACCGCCATCTGTATAAACATGGAAATACTTACAAAGTTATCTGTATAAACATGGAAACATCCACACCGCTATCTGTATAAACATGGAAATATCTACACGGTCATCTGTGTATAGATGGAAATATTAACAACGCCATATGTAGGAACATGGAAATATATGCACCGCTATGTGTATAACCATGGAAATATCTACACCGCGGTCTGTATAAACATGGAAATATCTACACCACTATCTGTATAAACATGGAAATATCTACACCGCTACCTCAATAAACATGTAAATATCTACACCGCGATCTGTATAAAAATGGAAATATTTACACCGCTATCTGTATAAACATGGAAATTTCTACACCGTTATCTGTATAAATATGAAAATAGCTACACCGCTATTTCTATAAACATGGAAATGTCCACACCGCTATCTGTATAAACATGGAAATACCTATACAGTCATCTGTGTAAACATGGAAATATCTACACCACCATCTGTATAAACATGGAAATATCTACAATGCCATCTGTATACACATGGAAATACCTACACGGTAATCTGTGTATAGATGGAAACATCAACACCGCCATCTATACAAACATGAAAATATCTACACTGCTATCTCTATAAACATGGAATTATCTACACTGCGATCTGTAAACATGGAAATATCTACACCGGTATCTGTATCAACATGGAAATATCTGCACCACGATCTGTATAAACTTGGAAATATATACAGCGCTATCTGTATAAACATGGAAATATCTGCACTGCTATCTCTATAACCATGGAAATATCTACAAAGCCATGTGTATAAACATGGAAATACCTACACAATCATTTGTAGGAACATGGAAATATCTACACTGCCATCTGTATAAACATAGAAATATCTACACAGCCCTCTGTATATATATGGAAATATCTGCATAGGCATCTGTGTAAACGTGGAAATATCTACACCGCTATCTGTATAAACATGGAAATACCTACACCGCTGTCTCTATAAACATGGAAATATGTACACCGCTGTGTGTATAAACATGGAAATATCTCCACTGCTGTCTGTAGAAACATGGAAATATCTCCACTGTTATCTGTTTAAACATGGAAATATCTACAGCGCCATCTCTATAAACATTGAAATATCTACACTGCCATCAGTAAAAACATGGAAATATCTACACAGTCATCTGAATAAACATGGAAATATCTACACCACTATCTGTATAAACATGGAAATACCAACAATACCATCTGTATACACAAGAAATATCTACACAGACATCTGTATAAATATGGAATTATCTACACCGCCATCTGTATAAACAAGGAAATATCTACACTGGCATTTGTAGAAGGATGGAAATATGTACACCGCTATCTCTATAAATATGGAAATATCTACACCGCCATCTCTATAAAGATGAAAATATCTACACTGCCATCTCCATAAAGATGGAAGTATCTACTCCGCCATGTGTATAAACACGGAAATATCTACACCACCGTCCGTGAAAACATGGAAATATCTACACCGCTATCTATATAAACATGGAAATATCTACACCGCCAACTGCATGTCCATGGAAATATCTACGCCGCCATCTGTATAAACATGGAAATATCTGCATGGCCAACTGTGTATAGATGGAAATATCAAAATCGCCATCTGTACAAACATGGAAATATCTACATCGCTATCTCTATAAACATGGAAATATCTGCACTGCCATCTGTAAAAACATGGAACTACCTATACAGTCGTCTGTATAAACATGGAAATATCTACAATGCCATCTGTATACACATGGAAATATTTACACAGCCATCTGTATAAACATGTAATTTTCTACACTGCTATCTCTATAAACATGGAAATATCTACACAGCCATCTCAATAAAGATGAAAATATCTACACTGCCATCTCCATAAAGATGGAAATAACTACTCCGCCATCGGTATAAACATGGAAACATCTACAGCGCCATCTGTGTGAATAAGGAAATATCTACAATGCCATCTGTATAAAGATATAAATATCTGCACCACGAGCTGTATAAACATGGAAATATATACATCGCTATCTGTATAAGCATGGAAATACCAACACCGCTATCGGTATGAACATGGAAATATCTACAACGCCATCTATATAAACATGGAAATATCTACACCGCTATGTCTTTAAACATGGAAATACTTACACCGCTATCTCTATAAACATGGAAATATCTAGAAAGCTATCTGTATAAACATGGAAATATCTACACTGCTATCTGTATAAACATGGAAATATCTACACCGCGATCTGTATAAACATGGAAATATCTACACCGCGATCTGTATAAACATGGAAATAGCTTCACCACGATCTGTATAAACATGGAAATATCTACACCGCTATCTATATAAACATGGTAATATCTACACCACCATCTATATAAACATGGAAATATCTACACCGCCATCTGTATAAACATGGAAATATCTACAATGCCATCTGTAGAAAGATGGAAATTTCTACACCACAATCTGTGTAAACATGGAAATATCTACACCGATATCTGTATAAACATGGAAATATCTACACGGCCATCTGTGTATAGATGGAAATATGAACACCGCCATATGTACAAACTTGGAAATATCTACACCGCTATCTCTATAAACATGGAAATATCTGCACTGCCATCTGTAAAAACATGGAAATATCTACACAGCCATCTGTATAAACATGTAAATATCTACACTGCTATCTATAGAAACATGGTAATATCTACACCATCATCTATATAAACATGGAAATATCTACAACGCCATCTATATAAACATGGAAATATCTACACCGCTATGTCTATAAACATGGAAATACCTACACCGCGATCTGTATAAACATGGAAATATCAACACCGCGATCTGTATAAACATGGAAATATCTTCACCACGATCTGTATATACATGGAAATACTTACAAAGTCATGTGTATAAACATGGAAATATCTACACAGCCATCTGTATACACATGGAAATATCTACACAGCCATCTGTATATACATGGAAATATCTACACCGCTATCTGTATAATGATGGAAATAACTACACCGCTATTTGTATAAACAAGGAAATATCTACACCGTGATCTGTATAAACATGGAAATATCTACATCGCCGTCTCTATAAACATGGAAATATCTACACCCATATCTGTATAAACATGGAAATATCCACACCGCTATCTCTATAAACATGGAAAAATCAACACCGCTATATCTATGAACATGGAAATATCTACACCGCCATCTCTATAAACATGGAAATATCTACACCACGATCAGTAAAAACATGAAAATATCTATACCGCTATCTGTATAAACATGGAAATATCTCCACTGCTATCTCTATAAACATCGAAATATCTACACCGCCATCTGTATAAACATGGAAATACTTACAAAGTTATCTGTATAAACATGGAAACATCTACACCGCCATCCTTATAAACATGGAAATATCTACACAGCCATGTGTATATACATGGAAATATCTACACCGCTATCTATATAAACATGGAAATATCTACACCGCTATCTGTATAAACATGGAAATATCTTCACCGCCATCTACATATCCATGGAAATATCTGTGCCACCATCTGTATAAACATGGAAATATCTACACGGTCTTCTGTGTATAGTTGGAAATATTAACACCGCAATCAGTACAAACATGGAAATATATGCACCGCTATGTGTATAACCATGGAAATATCTACACCGCGGTCTGTATAAACATGGAAATATCTACCCCACTATCTGTATAAACATGGAAATATCTACACCGCTATCTCTACAAACATGGAAATATCTACACCGTGATCTCTATAAACATGGAAATATTTACACCGCTATCTGTATAAACATGGAAATTTCTCCACCGTTATCTGTATAAATATGGAAATATCAACACCGCTATTTCTATAAACATGGAAATGTCTACACCGACATCTGTATAAACATGGAATTACCTGTACAGTCATCTGTGTTAACATGGAAATATCTACACCACCATCTTTATAACCATGAAAATATCTACAATGCCATCTGTATAGACATGGAAATACCTACACCACCATCTGTATAAACATGGAAATATCTACAATGCCATCTGTATACACATGGAAATACCTACACAGCAATCTGTGTATAGATGGAAAGATCAACACAGCCATCCATACAAACATGAATATATCTACACTGCTATCTCTATAAACATGGAATTATCTACACTGCGGTCTGTATAAACATGGAAATATCTACACCGGTATCGGTATAAACATGGAAATATCTACACCACGATCTGTATAAACATAGAAATATATACAGTGCTATCAGCATAAACATGGAAATATCTGCACCGCTCTCTCTATAAACATGGAAATATCTACAAAGCCATCTGTATAAACATGGAAATACCTACACAGTCATGTGTAGGAACATGGAAATATCTACACCGCCATCTCTATAAATATGAAAATATCTACACTGCCTTCTCCATAAACATGGAACTAACTACTCCGCCATATGTATAAACATGGAAAAAACTACGCCGCCATCTGTGTGAATAAGGAAATATCTACAATGCCATCTGTATAAAGATATAAATATCTGCACCGCGATCTGTATAAACATGGAAATATCTACATCGCTATCTGTATAAACCTGGAAGTACCAACACCGCTATCGGTATAAACATGGAAATATCTGCAACGCCATCTATATAAACATGGAAATATTTACACCGCTATGTCTATAAACATGGAAATACCTACACCGCTATCTCTATAAACATGGAAATATCTACACCGCTATCTGTATAAACATGGAAATATCTACACCGCTATCTGTATAAACATGGAAATATCTACACCGCGATCTGTATAAACATGGAAATATGTACACCGCGATCTGTATAAAGATGGAAATATCTTCACCATGATCTGTATAAACATGGAAATATCTACACCGCTATCTGTATAAACATGGTAATATCTACACCGCCATCTACATAAACATGGAAATATCTACACCGCCATCTGTATGAACATGGAAATACCTACAATGCCATCTGTAGAAAGATGGAAATATCTACACCGCAATCTGTGTAAACATGGAAATATCTACACCGATATCTGTAAAAACATAGTAATATCTACACCACTATCTGTATAAACATGGACATATCCGCACCGCTATCTCTATAAACATGGAAAAATCAACACCGCTATCTCTATGAACATGGAAATATCTACACCGCCATCTCTATAAATATGGAAATATCTACACCACGATCAGTATAAACATGGAAATATCTACACCGCTATCTGTATAAACATGGAAATATCTCCACTGCTATCTCTATAAACATCGAAACATCTACACCGCCATCTGTATAAACATGGAAATACTTACAAAGTTATCTGTATAAATATGGAAATATCTACACCGCTATGTCTATAAACATGGAAAATTCCTACACCGCTATCTCAATAAACATGGAAATATCTACACCGCCATCTGTATAAACATGGAAATCACTATACAGTCATCTGTGTAAACATGGAAATATCTACACCACCATCTGTATAAACATGGAAATATCTACAATGCCATCTGTATACACATGGAAATACGTACACGGCAATCTGTGTATAGATGGAAACATCTACACCGCCATCTGTACAAACATGAAAATATCTACACTGCTATCTCTATAAACATGGAATTATCTACACTGCGGTCTGTATAAACATGGAAATATCTACACCGGTATCTGTATAAACATGGAAATATCTGCACCGCTATCTCTATAAACATGGAAATATCTACAAAGACATCTGTATAAACATGGAAATACCTACACAGTCATGTGTAGGAACATGGAAATATCTACACTGCCATCTGTATAAACGTAGAAATATCTACACACCCCTCTGTATAAATATGGAAATATCTGCATAGGCATCTGTGTAAAGATGGAAATATCTGCACCGCTATCTGTATAAACATGGAAACACCTACACCGCTGTCTCTATAAACATGGAAATATGTACACCGCTATGTGTATAAACATGGAAATATCTCCACTGCTGTCTGTATAAACATGGAAATATCTCCACCGTTACCTGTTTAAACATGGAGATATCTAGAGCGCCATCTCTATAAACATTGAAATATCTACACTGCCATCTGTAAAAACATGGAAATATCTACACAGTCATCTGAATAAACATGGACATATCTACACCACCATCTGTATACACATGGAAACACCTACAATACCATCTGTATACACATGGAAATATCTACACAAACATCTGTATAAATATGGAAATATCTACACGGCCATCTGTATAAACATGGAAATATCTACACTGCCATCTGTAGAAAGATGGAAATATGTACATCGCTATATCTATAAATATGGAAATATCTACACCGCCATTTCTATAAACATGAAAATATCTACACTGCCATCTCCATAAAGATGGAAGTATCTACTCCGCCAAGTGTGTGAATAAGGAAATATCTACAATGCCATCTGTATAAATATATAAATACCTGCAACGCGAGCTGTATAAACATGGAAATATCTACATCGCTCTTTGTATAAATATGGAAATACCAACAACGCTATCGGTATAAACATGGAAATATCTACAACGCCCTCTATATAAACATGGAAATATCTACAACGCTATGTCTATAAACATGGATATTCCTACAGCGCTATCTTTATAAACATGGAAATATCTACACCGCTATCCGTATAAACATGGAAATATTTACACCGCTATCTCTGTAAACATGGAAATATCTACACCGCTATCTCTATAAACATGGAAATATCTACACCGCCATCTGTATTAACATGGAAATATCTACACAGTCATCTGTATAAACCTGGAAATATCTACAATGTCATCTATGTAAACATGGAAATATCTACAGAGAACTCTGAATAAACATGGAAATATCGGCACAGCCATCTGTATAAACATGGAAATATCTACAACGCTATCTGTATAAACAAGGAAATATCTACACCTGTATGTGTATTAACGTGGAAATATCTCCAGTGCTATCTGTGTAAACATGGATATATCTCCACGGCAATCTGTATACACATGAAAATATCTACACCGCTATCTCTATAAACATGGAAATATCTACACTGCCATCTGTACAAACATGGAAATATCTACAAAGTCATCTGTAGAAACATGGAAATATCTACACCGCTATCTCTATAAACATGGAAATAACTACACCGCTATCTATATAAATATGGAATTATCTACACCGCTATCTCCATCAACATGGAAATATATACACCGCCATCTCTTTAAACATGGAGATATCTACAACGCCATCTACATAAACAAGAAAATATCTACAATGCCATCTATATAAACATGGAAATATCTACACCGCCATCTCTATAAACATGGAAATATCTACAATGTCATTTGCAGAAAGATGGATATATCTACACCGCTATCTGTATAAATATGAAATATCTAAACCGCTATCTCGATAAAGATGGAAATATCTACACTGCTATCTGTATAAACATGGAAATATCCTCACCGCTATCTCTGTGAACATGGATATATCTACACCGCTATCTCTATAAACATGGAAATATCTACACCGCCATCTGTATAAACATGGAAATATCTACACAATCATCTGTATATACATGGAAATATCTACTCCACCTTCTCTATAAACATGGAAATATCTACACTGCCATCTGTATACACATGGAAATGTCTACAGAGCCATCAGTATATAGATGGAAACACCTTCACTGCTATCTCTATACACATGGAAATACCTACAATGCAGTCTGTATAAACATGGAAATGTCTACACCACAAACTCTATAAACCTGGAAATATCTACACCGCCGTCTCCATAAACATGGAACTATCTACACCGCCCTCTGTGTAAATATGTAAATATCTACACTGCCATCAGTATAAAGATGGAAATATCTGCATCTCGTGCTGTGTAAACATGGAAATATCTGCACTGCTATCTGTATAAACAGGGAAATACCAACACCACTGTCTGTATAAACGTGGAAATATCTACACCACGATCTGTATAAACATGGAAATATCTACAAGTTTCTCTGTATAAACATGGAAATAAATACACCGCTATCTGTATAAACATGGAAATATCTACACCGCCATCTGAATAAACATGGAAATATGTACACTGCTATCTCTATCAATATGGAAATATATACACCGCTACCTCTATAAACATGGAAATATCTATGCCACCATCTGTATAAACATGGAAATATCTAAAAAGTCATCTATATAAACATGGAAATATCTGCACCACCATCTCTATAAACATGGAAATATCTAGACTGCCATCTGTATAAACATGGAAATATGTACACAGCCATCTGCATAAACATGGAAATAACCACACCGCTATCTCTATACAGTTGGAATTAATTACATAGCTTTCTCTATAAACATGGAAATATCTACACCGCCATCTCTATAAACCTGGAAATATCTACACTGACATATTTATAAACATGAAAATATCTACACCGCCATCTCCATAAACATGGAACTACCTACACCACCATCTGTGTAAAAATGGAAATATCTAAACCGCTATCTGTAAAACTTGGACATATCTACACTGCCATCTGTATAAAGATGGAAATATCTACACCGCGAGCAGTATAAACATGGAAATATCTACACTGCTATCTGTAAAAATATGGAAATACCAACACTGCTATCTGTATAAAGATGGAAATATCTAAACCACTATCTGTATAAACATGGACTTATCTACACCATTATCTCTATAAACATGGAAATATCTGCACTGCCATCTCTAAAAACATGGAATTATCTACACCACTATCTCTATAAACATAGAAATACCTACACCGCCATCTCTATAAACATGGAAATATGTACACCACTATCTCTATAAACATATAAATATCTACACCGCCATCTCTATAAACATGGAAATATCTAAACCGCCATCTGCATAAACATGGAAATATCTACACCGCCATCTGTATACACATGGAAATATCTATGCCGCCATCTGTATAAACATAGAAATATCTACACTGCCATCTGTGGAAAGATGGAAATGTCTACACCGCGATCTGTATAAACTTGGAAATATCTACACCGCTACTTGTATAAACATTTAAATATCTACACCGCTATCTATATAAATATGGAAACAACTACACCACGATCTGTATAAAAATGGAAATATCTACACTGCTTTCTGTATAAACATGGAAATATCTACACCGCTAACTGTATAAACATGCAAATATCAACACCAAGATCTGTATAAATATGGAAATATCTACATCGCCATCTCTATAAACATAGAAATGTCTATACCGCTATCTGTTTAAACATGGAAATATCTACAAGGCTAACTCTATAAATATGGGAATACCTAAACCGCCTTCTGTATATACATGGAAATAACAACACATTCATCTGTATAAACATGGAAATATCTACAGCGCTATCTGTGAAAACATGGAAATATCTAGACCGCCATCTGTATAAACATGCTAATATCTCCACCGCTATCTGTATAAACATGGAATTATCTCCATTGCTATCTGTATAAACATGGAAATATCTACACCACGATCTGTATAAACATGGAAATATCTCCACCGCTTTCTGTATAAACATAGAAACATCTAGACCGCTATCTTCATAAACATGTAAATATCTACACGGCTATCTGTATAAACATGCAAATATCTACAACGCTATCTGTGTAAACATGGAAATATCTACACCGCTATCTGTGTAAACATTGAAATATCTACACTGCTGTCTGTGTAAACATGGAAATATCTACACTGCAATCTGTGCAAAGGTGGAAATAACTACACCGCTATCTTTGTAAAGTAGGAAATATCTACACTGCAATCTGTGCAAAGATGGAAATATCTACACCGCTATCTGTGTAAACATGGTAATATCTACACCATTCTCTGTATAAGCATGGAAATATCTACACTGCTATCTGTATAAACATGGAAATATCTACACAGCCATCTGTATATACATGGAAATATCTACACCGCTATCTGTATAAACATGGAAATAACTACACCGCTATTTGTATAAACAAGGAAATATCTACACCGTGATCTGTATAAACATGAAAATGTCTTCACCGCCATCTCTATAAACATAGAAATATCTACAACCCTATCTGTATAAACACCGCGATCTGAATAAACATGGAAATATCTAAACCGTGATCTGTATAAACATGGAAATACCTACACCACCATCTCTATAAACATGGAAATATCTACACCCCTATCTGTATAAACAAGGAAATATCCACACCGCTATCTCTATAAACATGGAAAAATCAACACCGCTATCTTCATGAACATGGAAATATGTGCACCTCCATCTCTATAAACATGGAAATATCTACACCGCCATCTGTATAAACATGGAAATTCTTACAAAGTTATCGGTATAAACATGGAAATATCTACACAGCCATCTGTATAAACATGCAAATATCTACACAGCCATGTGCATATACATGGAAATATCTACACTGCTATCTATATAAACATGGAAATAACTACACCGCTATCTGTGTAAACCTGGAAATATCTACACCGCCATCAACATATCCATGGAAATATCTGTGTCGCCATCTCTATAAACATGGAAATATCTACACGGTTATCTGCGTATAGTTGGAAATATCAACAACGCCATCTGTACAAACTTAGAAATATCTGCACCGCTATCTGTATAAACATGGAAATATCTACACCACGGTCTGTATAAACATGGAAATATCTAAACCGCTATCTGTATAAACATGGAAATATCCACACCGCTATCTCTATAAACATGGAAAAATCAACACCGCTATCTCTATTAACATGGAAATATCTACACCGCCATCTCTATAAACTTGGAAATGTCTACACCGCGATCAGTATAAACGAGGAAATATCTACAGCGCTATCTGTATAAACATGGAAATATCTCCACTGCTATCTCTATAAACATCGAAATATCTACACCGCCATCTGTATAAACATGGAAATACTTACAAAGTTATCGATATAAACATGGAAATATCTACACCGCTATCTGTATAAACATGAAAATATCTACACCGCGATCTGTATAAACATGGAAATATCTACACCGCGATCTGTATAAACATGGAAATATCTACATCGCTATCTGTATAAACATGGAAATATCTACACAGCTATCTCTATAAACATGGAAATATCTATACTGACATCCTTATAAACATGGAAATATCTACACCGCCATCTGTATAAACATAGAAATACCTACACAGCCATGTGTATATACATAGAAATATTTACACCGCTATCTATATAAACATGGAAATAACTACACCGCTATCTGTGTAAACATGGAAATATCTACACCGCGATCTTCATATCCATTGAAATATCTGTGCCGCCATCTGTATAAACATGGAAATATCTACACGGTCATCTGTGTATAGTTGGAAATATCAACAACGCCATCTGTACAAACATGGAAATATCTGCAACACTATCTGTATAAACATGGAAATATCTACACCGAGGTCCGTATAAACATGGAAATAGCTAAACCGCTATCTGTATAAACATGGAACTATCAACACCGCTATCTCTATAAACACGGAAAAATCAACACCGCTATCTCTATGAACATGTAAATATCTACACTGCTATCTTTTTAAACATGGAAATATCTACAACGTCATCTATATAAACATGGAAATATCTACACAACCATCTGTATAAACATGGAAATATCTACAATGCCATCTGTAAAAAGATAGAAATATCTACAACGCAATCTGCGTAAACGTGGAAATATCTACACCGATATCTGTAAAAACATGGAAATATCTACACGGCTATCTGTTTAAACATGGAAATATCTACACCGTGATCTGTATAAACATGGAAATATCTACACCGCGATCTGTATAAACATGGAAATATCTACACCGCTATCTGTATAAACATGCTAATAACTACACCGCTATCTGTATAAATGTGGAAATATTTGCACCGCTATCCCTATAAACATGGTAATATCAACACCGCGATCTGTATAAACATGGAAATATCTACACCATGATCTGTATAAACGTAAATATCTACACCGCGATCTGAATAAACATGGAAATATCTACACCGTGATCTGTATAAACATGGAAACATCTACACCACCATCTCTATAAACATGGAAATATCTACACCCCTATCTGTATAAACATGGAAATATCCACACCGCTATCTCTATAAACATGGGAAAATCAACACCGCTATCTTTATGAACATGGAAATATCTGCACCTCCATCTCTATAAACATGGAAATATCTACACCGCTATCAGTATAAACGTGGAAATATCAACACTGCTATCTGCATAAACATGGAAATATCTCCACTGCTATCTCTATAAACATCGAAATATCTACACCGCCATCTGTATAAATATGGAAATTCTTACAAAGTTATCGGTATAAACATGGAAATATCTACACCGCCATCTGTATAAACATGAAAATATCTACACCGCGATCTGTATAAACATGGAAATATCTACACCGCGATCTGTATAAACATGGAAATATCTACACCGCGATCTGTATAAACATGGAAATATCTACACAGCTATCTCTATAAACATGGAAATATCTATACTGACATCCTTATAAACATGGAAATATCTACACCGCCATCTGTATAAACATAGAAATACCTACACAGGCATGTGTATGTACATGGAAATATTTACACCGCTATCTATATAAACATGGAAATAACTACACCGCTATCTGTGTAAACATGGAAATATCTACACCGCGATCTGTATAAACATGGAAATATCTACACCACGATCTGTATAAACGTGGAAATATCTACACCGCTATCCGCATAAACATGGAAATATCTACACAGCTATCTCTATAAACATGGAAATATCTACACTGCCATCTGTATAAACGTGGAAATACCTACAAAGTCATCTGTATAAACATGGAAATACCTACAAAGTTGTCTGTATAAACTTGGAAATATCTACACAGCCATCTGTATAAACATGGAAATATCTACACAGCCATCTGTATATACATGGAAATATCTACACCGCTATATGTATAAACATGGAAATAACTACACCGCTATTTGTATAAACAAGGAAATATCTACACCGTGATCTGTATAAACATGGAAATATCTACACCGCCATCGCTATAAACACGGAAATATCTACACCCCTACCTGTATAAACATGGAAATATCCAAACCGCTGTCTCTATAAACATGGAAAAATCAACACCGCTATCTCTATGAACATGGAAATATCTACACCGCCATCTCTATAAACATGGAAATATCTACACCACGATCAGTATAAACATGGAAATATCTACACCGGTATCTGTATAAACATGGAAATATCTCCACTGCTATCTCTATAAACATCGAAATATCTACACCGCCATCTGTATAAACATGGAAATACTTACAAAGTTATGTGTATAAACATGGAAATATCTACACCGCAGTCTGTATAAACATGGAAATATCTAAACCGCTATCTGTATAAACATGGAAATACCTACACCGCTATCTCTATAAACATGGAAATATCTACACCGTTATCTGTATAAACATGAAAATATTTACACCGCTATCTGTATAAACATGGAAATATCTACACCGTTATCTGTATAAACATGGAAATACCTACGCCATCTGTAGAAACATGGAAATATCTACACCACCATCTGTATAAACATGGAAATATCTACAATGCCGTCTGTATACACATGGAAATATCTACTCGGCAATCTGTGTGTAGACGGAAACATCAACACCGCCATCAGTACAGACATGGAAATATCTACACCGCTATCTGTATAAACATGGAAATATCTACACCACCATCTGTATAAACATGGAAATATCTACACCGGTATCTGTATAAACATGGAAATATCTACACCACGATCTGTATAAAACATGGAAATATTTACACCACTATCTGTATAAACATGGAAATATCTACACCGCTATCTCTATAAACAAGGAAATACCTGCAAAGCCATCTGTATAAAAATGGAAATAACTACACAGTCATGTGTAGGAACATGGAAATATCTACACTGCCATCTGTATAAACATGGAAATATCTACACAGCCCTATGTATAAATATGGAAATATCTGTATAGGCATCTGTATAAACATGGAAATATCCGCACCGCTATCTGTATTAACATGGAAATACCTACACCGATGTCTGCATAAACATGAAAATATGTACACCGCTCTGTGTATAAACATGGTAATATCTCCACAGCTCTCTGTATAAACATGGAAATATCTCCACCTTTATCTCTATAAACCTGGAAATATCTACAGCGCCATCTCTGTAAACATTGAAATATCTACACTGCCATCTGTAAAAACATGGAAATATCTACACCGTCATCCGAATAAACATGGAAATATCTACACCACCATCTGTATAAACTTGGAAATACCTAGAATACCATCTGTATACACATGGAAATATCTACACAGACATCTGTATAAATATGGAAATATCTACACCGCCATCTGTATAAACATGGAAATATCTACACTGCCATCTGTAGAAAGATGGAAATATCTACACCGATATCTCTAAAAATATGGAAATATGTACACCGCCATCTCTATAAACATGCAAATATCTACACTGTCATCTCCAAAAAGATGGAAGTATCTACTCCGCGATGTGTATAAACACGGAAATATCTACACCACCATCTCTGAAAACATGGAAATATCTACACCGCTATCTGTACAAACGTGGAAATATCTACACCGCCATCTGCATGTCCATGGAAATATCTACGCCGCCATCTGTATAAACATGGAAATATCTACACGGCCATCTGTGTATAGTTGGAAATATCAACACCGCCACCTGCACAAACATGGAAATATCTACACCGCTATCTGTATAAACAGGGAAATATCTCCATCGCTATCTGTGTAAACATGGAAATATCTACACCGCTATCTGTATAAACATGAAAATATCTACACCGCTATCTGTATAAACATGGAAATATCTACAACACTATCTGTGTATACATGGAAATATCTACACAGCTATCTGTGTAAGCTTGGAAATATCTACACAGGTATCTGTGTAAAAATGGAAATATCTACACGGCAATCTCTGCAAAGAGGGAAATATCTACACTGCTATCTCTGAAAACATGGAAATATCTACACCGCTATCTGTATAAACATGGAAATACCTACACCGCTATCTGTATAAACAAGGAAATATCTACACCGCCTTATGTAGAAACATGGAAATATCTACACAGCCATCTGTATAAACATGGAAATACCTACACCGCTGTCTGTAGAAATATGGAAATATCTACAACGCTATCTCTATCAACATGGAAATACCAACACCGCTTTCTCTATAAACATGGAAATGTATACATCGCAATCTCTATAAACATGGAATTATCTACACTTCCATCTCTATAAACATGAAAATATCTACACCGCCATCTTCAGAAACATGGCTGTATCCACACTGCCATCTGTATAAAATGGAAATATCTACACGACTATCTGTATAAACATGGAAAAATCTTTACTGTCATCTGTATAAAGATGGAAATATCTGCACTGCGAGTTGTATAATCATGGAAATATCTACACCGCTATCTCTATAAACATGGAAATACCTACAACGGCATCTCTATAAACATGGAAATATCTGCACCGCTATCTGTATAAAAATGGAAATATCTACACTGCTATCTGTATAAACCTGGAAAGATCTACACAGCTATCTGTATAAATATGGAAATATCTAAAACGCTGTCTCTCTAAACATGGAAATGTCTTCACCGCTATCTGTATAAACATGGAAATATCTACATCGTTATCTCTATAAACATGAAAATATCTACATTGACATATGTATAAACATGGAAAGAACTACACAGTCATCTGTATAAACATGGAAATATCTAGACAGTCATCTCTATAAACATGGAAATATCTATACCGCTATCTGTATAAACATGGAAATACCCACACCGCTATCTGTATAAACATGGAAATAGCCACACCACTATCTGTATAAACATGGAAAAGTCTGCACCGCTACCTTTATAAACATGGAAATATCTGCAAATCTATCTGTGTAAACATAGAAATATCTACACGGCTATTTGTGCAAAAATGGAAATATCTGCACCACTATCTGTATAAAGATGGAAATATCTACACCACTATCTGTAAAACGTGGAAATATCTACACCGCTCTTTTTATAAACCTGGAAATATCTACACCGATATATGTATAAACAAGGAAATATCTACACCGCCATCTGTATAAACATGGAAATACCTACACCGCTATCTGTATAAATATGGAAATATCCACACCGCTATCTGTATAAACATGGAAATGTCTACACCGCTATCTGTATAAACATGGAAATACCTACACCGATTTCTCTATAAACATGGAAATATCTACACTGCAATCTCTATATACATGGAAATATCTACACCGCCATCTCTATAAACATGAAAATATCTACACCGCCATCTTCAGAAACATGGATGTATCTACACCGCCATCTGTATAAACATGGAAATATCTACACGGTCATCTGTGTATAGATAGAAATATCAACACCGCCATCTGTAAAAACATGGAAATATCTACACCGCGGTCTGTATAAACATGGAAATAACTAAACCGCTATCTGTATAAACTTGGAAATATCTACACCGCTATCTCTATAAACATGGAAATATCTACACCGTGATCTGTATAAACATGGAAAAATTTACACTGCTATCTGTATAAACACGGAAATATCTACACCGTTATCTGTATAAATATGGAAATATCTACACCGCTATCTTTATAAACATGGAAATATCTACACCGCCATCTGTATAAACATGGAAATATCTACACTGCTATCTCTATAAACATGGCAATATCTACAATGCCATCTGTAAAAACATGGAAATACCTATACAGTCATCTGTATAAACATGGAAATATATACAGCGCTATCTGTATAAACATGGAAACTCCTACACCACGATCTGTAGGAACATAGAAAGATCTACACCGCTATCTCTATAAACATGTAAATATCTACACTGCTATCTGTATAAACATGGAAATATCTACACCACTATCTGTATAAAAATGGTAATATCCACACTGCCATCTGTATAAATTTGGAAATATCTACACCGCTATCTCCATTAACATGGAAATATCTACACCGCCATCTGTATAAACATGGAAACAACTACACAGCTATCTCTATAAACGTGGAAATATATACACCGCCATCTCAACAAACATGGAAATATCTACATCGCCATCTACATAAACAAGGAAATATCTACACTGCCATCTATATAAACATGGATATATCTACACCGCTATTTGTATAAACATGGAAATATCGACAGTGCCATCTGTAAAAAATGGAAATATCTACACCGTCATCTGTATAAACATGGAAATATCTACACCGCCATCTCTATAAACATGAAAATATCTACACATCCATCTCCATAAACATTGAACTATCTACACAGTCATTTGTGTAAACATGGAAATATGTACACCTCTATCTGTATAAACATGGAAATATCTACACTACCATCTTTATAAACATGGAAATATGTTCATCGTGACCTGTATATTCATGGAAATATCTACACCGCTATCTCTATAAACGTGGAAATATCTACAGCGCTATCTCTATAAACATTGAAATATCTACACCGCTATCTCTATAAACATGGAAATATGTACACCGCCATCTCTGTAAACATGGAAATATTTACACCGCCATCTACATAAACTAGGAAATATCTACACCGCCATCTATAAAAACATGAAAATATCTAAACCGCCGTCTGTATAAACATGGAAATATCTACACTGCCATCTGTAGAAAGATGAAAATACCTACACCACGATCTTTATAAACATGGAAATATCTACACCGCTATCTGTATAAACATGGAAATATCTACAATGCTATCTGTATAAACATGGAAATATCTACACCATGATCTGTGTAAACATGGAAATATGTACACCGCTATCTGCAGAAACATGGAAATATCTACACCGCTATCTCTATAAGTATGGAAATATCTATACCACTATCTGTACAAACATGGAAATATCTACATCGCTGTCTGTATAAACATGGAAACATCTCCACCGCTGTCTGTATAAACATGGAAATATCTGCACCGCTTTGTGTATAAACATGTAAATATCTACACCGCTATCTGTATAAACATGGAACTACCAACACCGCTATCTGCATAAACATGGAAATATATACACCGCCATCTCTATAAACATGGAGATGTCTTCCCCACCATTTACATAAACAAGGAAATATCTACATCGCCATCTATATAATCATGGTAATCTCTAAACCGCCATCTGTATAAACATGCAAATTTCTACACTGCCATCTGTAGAGAGAAATATCTACACCGCGATCTGTATAAACATGGAAATATGTACATCGCTATCTGAATAAACATGGAAATATCTACAACGCTATTTGTGTAAACGTGGAAATATGTACACCATGATCTGTATAAACATGGAAATATCTACACCGCTTTCTGTATAAATATAGAAATATGTACACCGCTATCTGTATAAACATAGAAATATCTACACCGCTTTCTGTATAAACATGGAAATACCTACACCGCTATCTGTTTAAACATGGAAATATCTACACTGCCATCTGTATAAAGATGGAAATATCTATACCGCGAGCTGCATAAAGATAGAAATATCTACACCTCTATCTGTATAAACTTGGAAATACCAACACAGCTATCTGTATAAACATGGAAATGCCTACACCACTATCGGTATAAACATGGATATATCTACAACACTATCTCTATAAACAGGGAAATACCTACACCGCCATCTCTGTAGACATGGAAAATCTACACCGCTATCTGCATAAACATGGAAATGTCTACACCGCTATCTGTATAAACATGTAAATATCTACACCGCTATCTGTATAAACATGGAAATATCTACACCGCTATCTGTATAAACATGGAAATATCTACACCGCTATCTGTATAAACATGCAAATATCTACACAGTCATCTGTATAAACATGGAAATATCTACACCACCATCTCTATAAACATGGAAATATCAAGACTGCCATCTCTATACACATGGAAATATCTACACAGCCATCGGTATAAACATGGAAATATCTACACCGCTATCTCTATAAACCTGGAAATATCTACATGGCTATCTGTATAAACATGGAAATATCTACATCACTATCTGTATAAACATGGAAGTATCTCCACCGCTATCTCTATAATTATGGAAATATCTACACCGCTATCTGTATAAACATGGAAATATCTACACGGCTATCTGTATAAACATGGAAATATCTACACCGCTATCTCTATAAAGATGGAAATGTCTACAACGCCATCTGTATAAACATGCAAATATCTACACAGTCATCTGTATAAACATGGAAATATCTACACCACCATCTCTATAAACATGGAAATATCAAGACTGCCATCTCTATACACATGGAAATATCTACACAGCCATCGGTATAAACATGGAAATATCTACACCGCTATCTCTATAAACCTGGAAATATCTACATGGCTATCTGTATAAACATGGAAATATCTACATCACTATCTGTATAAACATGGAACTATCTCCACCGCTATCTCTATAATTATGGAAATATCTACACCGCTATCTGTATAAACATGGAAATATCTACACCGCTATCTGTATAATCATGGAAATACCTACACCGCTATCTGTATAAACATGGATATATCTACAACGCTATCTGTGTAAACATGGAAATATCTACAATGCTATCTGTGTAAACATGGAAATATCTACACAGCTATCTGTGTAAACTGGGAAATATCTTCAACACTATCTGTGTAAAGATGGAAATACCTACACCGCAATCTGTGAAAAGATGGAAATATCTACTCCGCTATCTCTGTAAACACGGAAATATCAACACCACCATCTGCATAAACATGGAAATATCTACACTGCCATCTGTATAAACATGGAAATATCTACACAGCCATCTCTATAAACATGGAAATACCTACACAGCCATCTGTATTAACATGGAAATATCTGCACCGGTATCTGTATAAACATGGAGATACCTACACCGCTATCTGTATAAACATGAAAATATCAGCACCGCTATCTGTATAAACATGGAAATATCTACACCGCTATCCGTATAAACATGCAAATATCTACACCGCTATCACTATAAACATGGAAATACCTACACCGCTATCACTACAAACATGGAAATATCTACACTGCTATATGTATAAATATGGAAATATCTACACCGCTATCTCTATAAACATGGAAATATCTTCACCACTATCTGTATAAACATGGAAATGTCTACACCGCTATCTCAATAAACATGGAAATATCTACACCGCCATCTGTATAAACATGGAAATATCTACACCGCTACCTGTATAAGAGTGGAAACATCTTCACCGCTATCTTTAAAAACATGGAAATATCTACACTGCGATCTGTAGAAACATGGAAATACCTACACCGCTATCTGTATAAACATGGAAATATCTACAACTCTGTCTTTATAAACATGGAAATATCTACACACTCATCTGTATAAACATGGAAATATCTACACCATCATCTGTAAAAACATGGAAATATCTACACTGCCAGGAGCTCAAGAGCAGCCTCGGCAATACAGCAAGGCCTCATCTCTACAAAAAAATAAGAAATATTAGCTGGCCATGGTGGTGTGCACCTGTAGTCCCAGCTTCTTGGGAGGCTGAGGTGGGAGGATCCACGGAGCCCAGAAGTTTAAGGCTGCAGTGAGCTTGGATAACGACTGCACTCCAGCCTGGATGACAGAACAAGAACCTGTTTCAAAAAAGAAAAAAGAAAAAAAACCTAAAAACTAAAAACTGGATGTAGTTTGCTAGTAACTAAACAGCAAATTAATTGTAACTTGCTTACATATCAACGATGTCTTTCTTCTTTGATCATAAACCTGCTCACTAAGAAGCTGCTGAAGTCCATGGTAGTGACAGGTACATGTCTGCATCCTTGTCCTGACCTGCATCTTCTTTGATTGTCCCCATCTGTGTCTCCGACTGGCACTGCCGAACCGTCTTGCTACCTGATCAATGTTGTACTGAACCGGACTGCTAACTGATCAATGTTGTCGAGCTCACTGCACAAAGCTGTTCTTACAAGGTAGATTTCTGCCTGGAATAGCCATACTTACACTCTTTATATTCCTTACTCCTGACCCATCCAACGCAGCACAAGTTCTATTTATTGCCATAGAAACATAGGTCATTTGGAAACACCTCCTTCATTTCTATGGAATGTTCAAACATTTCTGACATTTTGGACTCTGTTCTAGCCTCTTGTTAAATATATCCAGAAAAGAGACAAAGCTTTATGGGGGGGCTATATGCACACATATGCTATAGAATAAGCTATCTAAATGCTTAAAAATACTTTCCATCTGTCACCGCACCTTAATAGGTACACAGAAATTAAGTATGTGTATATCTGTCTGTATAGATACGTATAAATATATATCCCCAAAACAAAAACTCATTCTCTTACTTATACATAGGTAGAATATAGGTGAATATACATATACATTTATAGGTAGAACAAAAAAACCCTCAGCCTCTTTAGGGCCATGTGTTTTCTCTGAGTAATTGTCACAATTAATTAAAATACATGTGTATGCCTTTTTAGATAAATTTCATCAGACCAGTTTCTGTCTGGTTGGAAAATAATAACTGCCTATTTGCTAAGTGCCCCTGCCCCCATACTATGTTCCAGTGAACTAAAGACCTCTGGCAATCATAGATTTACAACTCAGCAAGATTAAACAATTTATTGTTATTTATGACATCCAAGCTGGATCTTCTGTATTATATTCCACATTAGCATCTATCACCTTACATTTGGGAGATCCTGTCCAAAAAATGATTATGCCTCCTAACCAAACATTCAGCAGGGCTGCAGGAACAGGCCCCCTGAACAAACATCCTGCCAAAGTACTTTAAAGCACCGTGAGCTGCCACAGCTGTGCATTTTCAGATGACTCAGCAGATTAGCGTGGAGTCTCTTAGCCTCTGCTTGGTCTGTTCCTTTCAGTGATCTCTCACATGGCCCAGTCCATTCGGTTTGAAAATCCTCATGAAATGAGCAGATTATGATCTGGCTTCAGTAGAGGGCCATGGGGTGGGCATGGAGGGGAGAGGGTTTGCTCTTAACACAGCCTGAGCCTCAGAAAGGTTTCAGATGGAAAAGCATGGCACTGACTCAGCTCATGCTTAACAGGAAATAATGCACAGACCACACCAAAAAAGCCCTTTATGTTGTGTGAAAGTCTATGCCGGAGCAGCTGCTGCCACCTCATGTACTGTGATAGAGTGTGCATGTGTGTGTTTGTGTGTGCGTGAGTGTGAGTATGCACACAAATGTGTGCTGGGAGGGGGAGGAGATCACACCTTCCACAGTCGCCACCTCAGCCTTAGCTAGCAGCGTGGAGAATTGCCAAAAGTCAACAGGAAGCTGCACCAAAGCAACTGTGATCACCACATCAGCAGGCGCTTTCTGGTTAGTAAAGCTACTGGGACTGAAAAACACACACGATCTCGTCCTTCTTTTATTTTAATCAGAGCAAAATATTTTTATAATAATTGTGTTCTATGAATAAATAATTCATAATGCTGTAACCCATTATCACATTCAATCCTCCCAACAACCCTAGAAGATATGTAGTCAAGTATTATTACTTTCCCTATTTTTATAAATGAGGAAATAAACCCCAGGAGGCTAGGCGACTTCCCCACGGTCATAGAAGTTGCAAACAGTAGTATCATGATTCAAATCCAAAGCTTCTCCTTTTGTCTTTATCATTTTAATTTCGAAGGTAATGCATATGCGTGTATGATCTTTTAAATCCAGAGATGTATATGGAATAGATAGGAAAAGGGACTCTCCTTCCCCATTATACACCCCCTCCACCCAAGCTATATACACTGTTGACTAGAGTATGTCCTTTCAATCCTATTTTCTATGCCTACATTATATACAGAAAAGCAGGATTACGTTACACACAATATTCCAGTCATTGCTGTTTTTCACCAACAAGCTATCATTCACATCTTTTTCATACTACATATAAATTTATATCCTTTATTTTAGTGGTGTATATTGTGCAGTTGTGTCATAAATTATGTACCTGTTCTCTGTTGAACATATAGATTTTTTCTGAGTTTTTCCTTAGCAAAATGCTGCAGTGAGTACCCTTGTACACAGATGTTTGTACATTTGTTCTATAAAAATCTACAGTAAAGATTCTTAGATTAAGAGATTCCCAGGTTATTAGAAAACTACTCTATTAATTTAGATATATACTTCCAAATTGCCTGACCAAAAAGTTATGTCAATTTAACTTCTATGAACAGTATACAAACATGACAATTTTCCATCACCTACACCAACTCTGGGTAATTTCATCTTTTTTACAAGTTGATGGATTGTTTTAATTTATATTTCTCTGGTTATTAATAAGGTTGGCCACCTGTTCATGTCTTATTATTGATGATATTTGTATTGAATTGTTTGAATTTTCTTGATTTCAAAAAACGTTTTACATGTCATAGATATTAAATATTTGTTGTAAAACTCTCCTTCCAGTATTGTGTATGTGTTTGGCCAAGTAGAATAAACTCTCGTCCTCTGATTTCAGATTCCTTTCTCTTTCCATTAGAAATCCCTAAATGTGAAACTACATATTGATAGCTAAAAACCAGGATGTTTACTAGAGAAAAAGAATACAAAGGCAATAATTAAATATTATATTTATACAAAATACCTACTAGTACAAACTTAAAAAGAGAAAGTAAAAGTCAAATGCTTCTACGACTTCAGACTAAGAAAAAGAACTTTTGAGGTTGAATGTTCCTGAAATTTTTCTTTTCATACAACTACGGACATGACTTCAAAAGTGGATGTGACTAAAAAATGTAAGATATGAAAGATATTTGAAGACTCAGAGAAGGTGGATTTTCATTTTAACAAGTCACATATATATTCTAGATATCCTCTTATTCGTAACTAAGAGAGTCAAATCAGATGAAAGAATCTAAAAATTTCCCTTTGACTGTGTTAAGTAGAAGTAGTAGAGGCATATTGGCCAAATCTTGAGTGTTTGCAAATTGACTCTTAAGGCTATAGGCTGGCACAGGTCATTGAAGCCCTAGCTTTTTATCTTTAATTTTAAAATCCCCAAACAATTGATACTAATTTTTCTTGTCCATTATTTCCAAATCATCTTGTTTAAAGGTTATTACAGTGCTTGCTCATGTTACTGTTGTCTAACAGAAGGGTATCCGGGGCCTTAAAACTGAGAGGGTTAGGATTAATGATTCCAATACCTATGCTTGGACATCTCCAAAAGTGGGTTCCAACTTCTTGTCCTCAAGTCTGTATAGAAACTAGCAAACTTCCAGAGTTCACAAAAGGCTCCAAGAGAACAGATGTTTTATAGAAAATTCTTAGAGCAAGTTTCACGCATAATGTTGCTGATGCGTGTCTGCCTTTTCAATAAACATCACTATGCTTTATCACAAGATTTAATAAAGCAGCTTAGTTAAAAATGCCATCTGGGTCTCTGGACACATTAAACAAAGCTTAAAATAACCACCCCAGCAACTGGGAGGACCCAGCTGTTCTCATAATCTGTCCCACTCCTTTTACTTCCCCATAAAAAGAGGGAATGAAGACCACAGACTAAAAGCATCCAGAAGGAACTGACACAAACAGGGAGATAGATGGAGCCAAGGGCTCCTGTAAGTTTGCTATTGCTCACGTAATAGATTTGCTAATTCCACAACCTGCGGATGGTGATTAAGAACGGGAAGCAGAAAGAGGGAAGAGAGAATCATAGAAGGGCTCATTCAAGTTTTCTAATGTATCACAAACCTGTCCTCCCTAATGTCTGGATCATAGCAGCCCATTCCATTCACCTATTCTCTAGTGAACTCCAATAGAAAATACAAAGCCATCACCACCCAGTTCTTTCTCCCTTCTAGAGATGAGATATTAGCCACCCAATCCCAGATTCTCAGATCCATTCCAGGAAAGAAGCCCTAGGTATTGAAGCACAGCTTTCCCTCCCTCCCTTCTTTCTTCCACCCCAAGATTTGTTCCCCAGATAGTTCTCGTAAATGCAAAACCAAGTATATTCTCATTCTTTAGAGCAACCAGCTTTTCATGGCCAACTGGAATCAAACACAACCTGCACAAACATCTATCTGGAGGACACTCCCAAGGCTCCTACTGAGCCAGCCTTCTGCATACCACTGCATTTCAGCTTCCTAGGTCACAAGACACTGAGACATTCTTGAATTCTGCAAGGTGCACTGTGTGTTAATATCTTGGCTGCTCATCATGTGGCCAATAAAGGGCATGACTAGTCAACAAATAAATTTTCTCTTGGCTAAAACTTGCAACAAAACTGTAAGCTGTTTACCAAGGGGCCCACTACAGGTTATATTCAATATATACAGTCAAATCCTAACTATCTGAGATATATTCAGTTGACCATACACCTTTATATTTCAGTAAAAGGTCTTTACATTTCCCAGTGCTATCGATGTTACAAAGTGCTTTCATATGCAGTGCTTCATCTGATTTCCAGGATAATTAAATGATCCTGTCATACCTGATTTTTAGATGAGGAAACAAGTGGTTTCTGGGTATTTCAAGAGGCTAACGCATCTGCCCTCCAACTTGTATGTGAAAACCAAAAACAAAATTCCAAGGCCCTTCAACCATCTGAATGGACTTTGACTCTTTTGGTCAATATATGGCAGAGCTAGGAAAAGAAGGTGAGTCTTCCAGCTGCTGATACAGGGTTTTTTCTGCCATACTCCATTACCTCCAAGGCTAAAGTCAAAAGAGGGTGTGGTTATCACATGAAAAAATCTGGTTTGGATTTCCCAAATGTGTATGTAGTATTTGGGGATTTACCTTAATTTAACCTACAGTTCTTTTGGGTTGTAACAGTCTGACTCCATTTTTGAAAACAAAACAAAATCGATTTTAAATGCTGAATTATAGATCTTTGCTGTCCAGCATGGTAGCTACTAACCACTTATGGTTATTAGCATTTCTATTTTAATTAATTAAAATTCAGTAAAATGCAAAATTCAGTTCTTCAGCTGCTCTAGCCACATTTCAAGTGTTACAGTAGTCACATATGGCTAGTGGCTGGGACAATGCAGATTATAGAACAGTTCCATCTTCAAAGAAACTTCTATTGAACAGTGCTATTATATAATGTCATCTCCAGAGAAAGAAGACTTTAGAAAAAGTCAGAAACGGCCGGGTGCAGTGGCTCACACGTGTAATCCCAGCACTTTGGGAGGCCAAGGCAGGCAGATCCCTTGAGGTCAGGAGTTCAAGACCAGCCTGGCCGACATGGTGAAACCCCGTCTCTAGTAAAAATACAAAAAATTAGCTAGGCGTGGTGGTGCATGCCTGTAACCACAGCTACTCAGGAGGCTGAGCTGGGAGAATCACTGGAACCCAGGAGACAGAAGTTGTAGTGAGCCAAGATTGTGCCACTGCACTCTAGCCTGGGTGACAGAGCAAGACTCCATCTCAAAAAAAAAAAAAAAGAAAAAGAAAAAGTCAGAAACATCTTGAGGCAGGCATAGTGCTGTCATCTGTCCAATATTGAAGATGATTTAAGAATAAGAAGAAGAGAACAAAGAAGAGAAAAAGAAGTTGCCTTAGGTGTACCTACCCAGAAAAGGACAAGGGCATTCCTGTAGTCATTGTGTTGTATTTTAGCTCTTAAACTTTTTAAGAGATTAGAATAATTTGACACATAGAAGATCTAAACCACTGAAGAGGCTCTGAAGCAGATAAAAGTAGAAAGAAAATAAAAAACTAATTAGTTACAAACTAAGCTTAACCACAATTCGTTTAAACGATACTATTTACTCTTCACATGATTGGTTTTTCTTTTGCTTTATAGTATGACATAGTTTATATCTTTAAAGGGGAATTAAAATATTTCTGGGAATTTTTAAAAGTAAGTTCACACAGCCACATAAAAACTACAGAAACAGATAAAACCTATCTTCTCATTTATTCCCTAATCCATTCAAATTAAATATAAAAATCCAAGCAGCCACAGTGATATTCAAAAAAGCAAAAGTGAGACAAAACAAAATTCATTTGTCACCTGTGGAGGTAGTTAGCTCACCTAATCTTCACTCCAAACACCAGTAATTTTTAAAAGACAGAAATAAACATATGTTCTGCCTTCCCGGAAGGAACTATGTTTCAGGGTAGCCAAATAACCCAGTTGTGAAGAAAATGGTCTGCTTATAGAAAAATGCCAGCTAAAACATGTAGATAGAATTAGAGAATTAGAAATTCACCATTTTGAAACCCCTAATGAAATAATCAACTCAAGCAAGGATCATTAATAAATGCTAAAATAATCAAGTAACTATTGATACAGAATATAACTGAATATACACATGGTACAAAGTTCACGTCACAGACTACTGGCTTGACCCAAGGGGGAATATAGCAGAGGAGATAGGCAGTGATCACCCTAACCTTGCGATCATCTCACCATCACTAATGATGGGATGTGAATACACATTATTGCCTATGAAATAGTCTTTAAAAAAAGAAGTTGAACCTGAATCTAACTAAACCTTGCAATGGGCTGAACGTGTATGTCTTCCCCAAATTAATATGTTGACATCCTAACCCCAAAGGTGCTGGTATTAAAAGGTGGGGCCTTTAGGGGGTCATTAGATCATAAGGACAGAGGCTTCATGATTGGAATTAGTGCCCTTATAAAAGAGGCCCCAGAGAGCTAGCTAGTCTCTCCCACTATGTGAGGGCCCAGCAAGAAGGCCAATCTATGAACCAGAAAGTTGGTCCTAACCAGATATCAAAACCACATGCTCCTTGATTTTAAACTTGCTAGCCTCTAGGACTGTGAGAAATAAATTTCTGTTCTTTATAAGTCATCCAGTTTTTGGTATTTTGTTATAGCAGGCCTAAAAGCCTTTAGAACTAACTTCCAGTTAACCAGGAAAAAACAGAGTGAAAAGTTAAATGACACCATAAAAAGCAACCAGAAAATTCCAGAAGGGGAAATATTCTACAGGACAACTGACTAGTTTTTCAACAAGTCAATTTCACTAAATAAATACATAAACAAAGAGTATGAGTATTTTCCAGGTTAAAAAAGTCTTGAGCTAAATAATCAAATGCAATGTGTATCCCTTGATTAGAAGAAACTAATTTGAACAAACCAGCCACAAAAGATATTTCAGGGAGACCAAGCTGGAAGGATCACTTGAGGCCAGGAGTTTGAGACCAGCCTGGGCAACGTAGTAAGACCTCCATCTCTACAAAAACAATAAATTAGCTGGGCATGGTGGTGTGCACCTCTAGTCCTAGCTACTCAGGAAGCTGAGGCAGGAAGATCACTTGAGCCCAGGAGTTTGAGGCTGCAATGAGCTATGATTGTTTCACTGCACTTCAGGCTGTGTGAAAGAGCAAGACTTTGTCTCAAAAAATAAAAGGACATTTCATAATAATTGAGGAAATCTGAATGTGGACTGGGTACTAAATGATATAAAAAAGCCATTTTTTATTTTGTTTGAAAAGATGATTTTGTAACTATACAGGAAAATGTTCTTATTTTTTTAGAAATCTGTACTAAAGAATTTAGGGGTAAAATATCATTTTCTTTAATATACTTTCAAACACAAGCAAAAAATAGTCATGACACAAATATAGCAAAATGTTTACAATCTATGTTCTATGCTTGCCTGTGAGTGCCATTAATCTCATCTCTCTGCTTTTCTGAAAGTTTGAAAATTTCAAAGATTTATAATAAATTTTTTTACATCCCATAATTTTATAATAATTTTTTTAAAGTTTGAAGCAAATCAACAACTATAGCTTCAAAAATATCCTGACCCACAATAAACATTGAACAGGGTATATTTCTCCCATTTCCTAAAAAAGTTGGCCCAGGAAGGAGTATGAGAGCTGCCATAGCTCTCCGAAGGCTCATTATTCTCCATCACTCCATGGGAAATCCCAAAGTAAATTTTTAAAAAAGTTGTTTAAATTTATAATGTTTTTGATTCTATAATAATTTTATAATAAAATAATTGTAAAATGTTTTTGATTTTATAATTTATAAAAATTTTTATACATGTTTATGTTTGAAATGTCTATTTCAAACTTTATGAGATATTAAAATATAAGTAATATAGTTCATCATTTTAGAAATGCCATGCTTTTCTTCTCCAGCAATTACATAATCAAAGAGTAACTGTAGTTTTTCCTAGAACATTGCTTTGTAGGCTGGGCATGGTGGTTCATGACACTTTAGGAGGCCAAGGCAGGCAGATCTCTTGAGATCAGGAGTTTGAGACTAGACTGGGCAACAGAGAAACCCTATGAGTAGTAAAAACACAAAAATCAGCTGTGCGTAGTGGCGTGCACCTATAGCCCCAGCTACTCAGGAGGCTGAGGTGGGAAGATCACCTGAATCTGGGGAGGTCAAGGCTACAGTGAGCCAAGACTGTACCATTGCACTCCAGCCTGGGCAACAAAGTGAGAACCTGTGTCAAAAAAAAAATGAAATTTAATTGAAAAAAAGAAAATTGCTTTGTAAAATTAATTTTTCAATCAAAACCAAGATTTTTCAGATATAGAGAATGCAGCCCACTGGTCAGATTTGTCAGTTCAAAGAGAATAAATTCTAGTTTCCTATTTTTCTAGCCTGCTTATGATTATCCAATAGGATATCAAAAAAGACCAAAGCCTTTGGGATCCATGTTCAGTATTCCTGAGTCTAACTCAGGATGCCAAATCAGGAGACAAGCACATTCTCATCAATTTTCAATCATTCGAGACCAATTTTGCTTATAATTATCCAGTTCTTTTAGACCACCTTTCTCCTGAAGCCAGCCTTATGGCTATTCACTTCACTTTAGCATAAGCCCCCAAGAAGGTGAACAAAATGAGGAAACGATTGGTTAAAGTTGGCATTTGAAATTCTGAAACATGTCCACCATTCCCTTCACCCATGCCCGCCCCTCTTAGAAGTAGTACTTTCAGATTATTTAAGAGTCGATGCTTCTATGTGGATTTTGTCATCTGTCCTTTATAACAGCTAGTAGGTTTAATTTGACTCTATTTTCAGCATATATTGACCTATGCTAATTATCTGTTAAAATAAATTCCACCCTTAGAGTTAATAAAGTGTGTGTGTCATGGAAGACCCATTGAAGTAAGAAGATGAGGAGCCCTTATGGTAAAGTGGGACAAGAAATAATAAGACATCATAATTTTCCCATGCAAATCAACAACCGTAGCTTCAAAAATATCTTGACCCACAACAAGTATTGGACAGGCCATGTTTCTCTCACTCCCTAAAAAATTGGCTCGGGAAGGAGTATGAGAGCTCCCATAGCTCTCCCAAGGCTCATTATTCTCCATCACTCCACAGGAACAGCCTGTCAGAGAAGAGTGAAAGACCATTTGTCAACCTCTGTTCAACTCCCTGATTCTAGCCAAACTTCATCAATCTCAAGTGAGGAGCCAGAGAGAAATCAAACCCCATATATCCAGCATCATTGTCTACTGGAGTCAAAAATCACAATTCCACTACCCACCCCAACACCATTGGCCCTGTTTCTCCCAATCGCTTTTTATTGTGTTTTTTAAAAAATCCTCTTTCCCCATCCCTGCAACACCGAGAAGGAGGAATTATAGTAGATAAATATGAAGCATGGAGATCCTTTAAAAATGTTTTTAATAATAAATGAGAAAATGAAAAGGAGAGGGTTGGGAAGGAAGGAGGGAATTCAAATGCCAGGGAATTGTGCAGTTTCGCTTTTAAAGATGTTAACACTCATTTATACATCTGCAAGACACTCCCCTTAAAGAAAAGTTCTATGAGTGTGGGTCTGGTTGCATGAATAAGGATAAAATTACTTTTTTAGATGATGTTTCCCACATATCATTCAGAGACCCCTGAAGTTAGGTATCCCTCTTGTAGATGTCCTTGAGATGCTGCTGGACCTGGGAAAGAGGAAACTGGGATACGGGTCTATGCCAAAAGGTGCTTCTAGTTATAGGACAGAGAGGAAAGGGGCAGAGGGAGAAAAACCCGAAGTCTGAGAATCTGGATTGCAGAAGACTACCGAGGTCGTGGGAGAAGGGAGAGAAAACAAGGATGAAAAGCGAAAGGGGAAGAGGCATGAAATGTTGTCAAATGTCAAAAGGCATTTGGAGAGAAGTTGGGAATTGCATTAAGAAAACCACTGCAAATCTCGTTTCAGACCATTTAGAGATATGCCCCCTGGGAACTGTGAGCTCAGGCTGTTTAGCATCAAACAAATGGATCCACTCCATCCCTACCCTAATTAAATAAATCATTCAGTAATTCCACTGGGTTAAAGAACCAAAATGTTAAAAACCTTCAGGACCTACTCTTGCCAAATATGTCAGGGATCGTGTGTGTGTGTGTGTGTGTGTGTGTGTGTGTGTGTGTGTGTGTGTGTTCTGAGACACCACTACTGTTAAATAGGCAGAGCTAAGACTTAGGGGACTGGCAGATTATTGCAAAAAGGGCACGGGGCAGAGGGACTATGTTGTGAGCCTGGGAAAGAAGTTTGTGTGGGGACTGTGGGCAGTGAACACGTTGGGAACAATATGGAAAACTGGGAGCTGCCTTGGAATCTACAGGGCCGGGTAAGAGAATGTCCGAAAGAAAAATGAGCAGGTGTGGGATGTGTGCAGAGTCGGAGAAGAGTCCAGGGCACCCGGAGTGGCTCCAGGAACGACGGACACCCCTCAAGGCTTTTGGGGGCGGTGGGTACTAATAGAACCCAGTGTCCGGGGTGCGCCGGGGAGGCTGCGAGCGCGGCGGGAGTGGGGCGCTGGAGGGTGAGGACTCGGGAGCGAGGAAGCAAAGCCTGGGCTGGGCAGGGGCCTCCCAGCTGGGCCCGGAGGCAGCAGGGGGACAAGGGCTAGGAGAGGGCATGGCGGCAGCGCGGCGGGAAGCGAGGGGCATCCGGACACTCACCCCGTTGGCCGCGGCCATCTGCCCCACGATCTCGATGGCCGTCCTGCTAAAGTACCTGCCGTCGCTGCCCACCACCGTGGTGCAGCCCCGGCGGTCGCGCAGGTCGATGGACGATAGCACGCTCTGGATGAATTTGGGCAGGTAGTTGCGCTGGCCCTCGAAGAGGCCGGTAGGTCGCCGCAGACCCCCGCCGCCGGCCGGCCGCCGGTCCTCGTAGGGCGCGGTGGGCACTGTCAGCACCGGGATGGGGCTCCCCTCCGTGGCGCCTCCTGGCCGGTCCTGCTGAGGCTTCCGGGGCCGGAGGCAATCTGCAGCCTGCCGGGGGCCTCCGCCCACCTGGCCGCGCACCGGGACTCCGCCTCGCGCCCAGGCCCCCTCTCCGGCAGGTCGGCACCCTGCGCCCTGCACCCGCCCGCCTGGGGACTGCCCGCCCCTCCTCTCCGTGCGGCTGCTCGCTGACTCCCTCGGCGGAGATTGCTTCTGCCTTCCTGTAAAGTTTTCTCCTGCCCACCTTCTCCGCTGCCAGACCGCCCGAGGTGTCCTCAGTTTCTCCCCAAGTTGGACTCACTTTCGGGGTGTCCCAAAAGCCTGATTCCAGGGCCTGCTAGCCCGACCCCGGTGACGCCTGCACCCGCGCCTGGCCCCAGCCTTCACGCGCGATCGACGCCCTCCGGGGCACACCCTCCGCCAGAAAACAGCCGGCGGGCGGCGAGACTTTGGGCAGAGTCCGGGTTCCTCTCCGGCGCCAGGCCCCGTCTCCCTGTCTCCCTGGGAGTGCGCAGCCTACACGCACCAGTTTCTCTTTAGAACAAGCACGGGGAGGGATTTGGGAGGGGGCTGAAACCTTTTGCCATCAGCGAACAGCCTCAGCCAAAAATAACCCTGGAAAGGCGAGCTAAGAATGGTTATCTCCTGCCAGCGCTGAAATCGGAGGCTGGGCGCTGCATGTGGGGTGTGTGTGTGTGTGTGTGTGTGTGTGTGTGTACCCTCCCACCCCGACCATTTGTTGAAGGGAATCACCACTGTCAGACTTCAATCCAACAGGACCCACTCGAGCCATCCACACTTTCCCCAGCCTCCTCCAAAACAGCACACTTTCCGGTATGGACAATTCTTTTTTTTTTTTTTTTTCACTTGTTTGTTTGTTGTGGTGTTTGCAACAGCAGCAACACAGACGACACATATTTCCCTATTCTTCTCGCCCTTCTCACCCTCCCTACCCAGCTCCTGCCTTAGAAACAGGCTTGGCCTACACTGTATCTGTCCACACTGCCTGAACTCTTCCCTGAATTAATCGTTTTCAATAGGAGGGGGCTAAATCCCTTATTAGTGCCCTACCAGGAGTGAATGAATAAAGCCAAGTTAAAGGGGAACTGGGTACCACATACTGTGCTAGGTTCCTTTGCATGTATCCTTTCATTCTGCTGGAGCTAAAGATGTTCTGCCTCCTCTCCATAAAACGCACCCAAACTCCAAAACCAGGAAATTCTCCATAGAAAATAGGAGTGAAGAGAGACAAGACTAACAGGATAAACTGCAAAGCAGGAAGAAAGTTTTGTCTCCCATTTCGCTCAAGGAATTTTTGGACCCACCAAGGCTACTGTCCTGAAAGATCCTGCTGCTTCTCCTTCCCCAAATATTGTCCACTTCCTGAGAGTAAGGCTGACTTGCCGCAGGCTTATAAAGTGTTTGGTCACAGTAAGACAACTGTGAGTAATAACACACATTGTATACTGTTTTACAATTGATAAAAGGCTTTGCATCTGTTTTTTCTTTGGAGGCTGAAGAAAAGAATAATGGTATTCACGCAGTTCCCATTTTACAGATGAAAACAAGAGGACTTTTTCTGTGAAGTCAGGAAAGTGGTTACAATGGTACTTTCTGCCTGTCCGAATTATGTATTGCCCCTCCCCTTTCTATTAATAACATTGAAGTGTGATGGGACAACCACTGAAGCTGTCAGTTGAAACCTGCTGGGACTTTTTAGCCATTCTCTTCAACATAAAGAATGGGTGTTTTTGGAGGGGGTGAGAGGAATGGGGAAATGTTGTCAAAGAGTACTATGTTTTAGCTGAGACAGGAAGAATACATTTTGTTGAGATCTACAGCACAGCATGGTGACTGTAGTTTACAATGAAGTATTGTGTATTTCAAAATTGCTAAGACAATAAATTTCAAATGTTCTCACCACAAAAAAGATAGGTTTTGAGGTGATGAATCTATTAATTCTCTGGATTTAATTATTCCACAATGTATACATATATCATAACATCACATTATACCTCCGTAAATACATACAATTTTAATTTGTCAATTAACATTTTTTTAAAAGAATAGTGTGGCCAGTTGGGGAGGTAGTTTTTTTTTTTTTTTCCTCTAGTCTCTACTCAGTCTCCAAGATCCCATTCCCCATAAAATTCCTGTCATCCAGGTGGAGTGCAGTGGCACAATCATGGCTCACTGCACCCTCTCCCTCTTGGGCTCAAGCGATCCTCCCGCCTACAGGTACATGCCACCACGCCCAGCTAATTTTTGTAGCTTTTGTAGACATGGGGTTTCACCATGTTGCCTAGGCTGGTCTCGAACTCCTCAGCTCAATCAATCTGCCCACTTTAGCCTCCCACAGTGCTGGGATTACAGGTGGGAGCCACCAAGCCCAACCCATAAAGTTCCTAACTTTTTATCTCCCTGGGAGTGCACAGCCTACACACACCAGTTTCTCTTTAGAACATACTTAAGAGTCTTGGCTTAGCATCCAACAGACAGAACTTTAACACTTCTACGGATCTGTGCACCTGTCTATGGTGTGGGGTTTTTAAGATCTCTTTCTAATGACACTTTATTTTGCAAAGCAGGACAGTTTCATTCCCAGAAGAGCAGGTATGGTAAATCCTTTGTTCCAGTAATGAAGACAATGATCCAAACCCTAAGCCTCAGAGAAGCCCAGAAACCCTCCAGGCCTCCATCTCTCTGCTCCTAGCACCTGCCTCTCTCTTGACATCAACATCATTCTCCCCTCTCACAGCCCAGCTCCTTCCACAGACCCAGGGATTAGGCACCAGCACCTCAGACTAGATTTTAGAGAATTACCATTCAAGAGGCAATCCTCTTTCCTTGGTTCCAATTTCAAGGTTCTCAAAGACTGGAACAGGGCTAGTTCGAGGCAATGTGCCCCATCGCATAGCCAGAAAGAACCTTACAGTGAAAAGGAAAACAATTCTTCCAAAGTAAGGGGGTGCTGATCCCCAGAGGGAGGACAGATGGGCAAACAAACAGTAACCGGGCCACCACATGCTTCACACTCACTGATCAAGGACTTCGAAAACCACTTTTCTTTTCTCTGAATTTATATAGGATTTTGTATCACTCATAAAGGAATGTCTTATAGGCTGATAACACCTTTCTATTCATGCTTACACTTAACATTTAGGCTAGGATAATTTCCTAACCTCAGTGTCCTCACTATAAGATGGGAATTATTATAATCCCTACCTCATAAATTGTTGGGAGGATTAAAATACTTAGTAAAGTGCCTGACTAATAGAAAGGCATTCAATAAATGTTAGCTATTCATGGTGTCATCATCATTCTATTTACCATTATTACTAATCTCCTGTATTGCAAGAATTACAGTTTATATTTTTGTAGACCATCACTGTAGCTAAAGGGTCTTTGGGCCATAGGTGATATTCCATAAAGGTTGGTTAAATTGATCTGTGGTTTTTGACTATGGAAACTCAGAACTCCCTCAAAATGTACAAAACAGATTTACCTGCTAAATAAATCTCTTCAAAGCTGACCCCAGGTTTGATTGAATTAATTCCAATGAATTTGTCACAATGATGGAGAAAGGAAACTTAGAGGGCCCCACAGTTGTTTGCTGGTAAAATGAGAAGTTTGGATTAGATCAATGTTTCCCAAAATATTTTCCTCAGAATGTTAGTGCCCCTCGAATCCTGCACAAAGCAAGAGTTTCATGACCAAGTAGCTTTTAAAACTCCTGTACACTCTACTCACATTCTTCACAATGCACACTTTCATATTAAAAGTTCTGAGAGGTCCTCAACAGAAGACATCACTTAACTTTTTTTTTTTTTTTTTTTTTTAAGACAGATTCTCACTCTGTCACCCAGGCTGGAGTACAGTGGCCACCACTCCTGGCCTAAAAATTTTTTAACCTGGTGCTTCCCAATCTAAACTCACAGGGACCAGTTTTCTTAATGAAAGAGAATCAGACTAGCTTGTAACCATAGCTGGTGACACTCCCCTGCCCCATTCCTTGTATGTCCTCAGTGGACTAGGTCAGGAATAAATAAATTTTCCTGATTCTCAAGGGCTGGTCACTCCTTTGCACTGAGCTCAAAGCTTCTCTGTAGCATGGGTCACAATGAATGGTAGCCCTGATAGCCTAGAGGAGCCTTTCAGCCTTCTCTGAGCCTCTAAAGACTGAGGATCCTTGGCATGAAATGGAGCAACTGATATACCCTTGCTTCCCCTGGGGACTCTCTTGCTCTCAAAAAGGCATCAGCCATCATCTCCATCTAGAGAATATACTAGCTGACTCAGCTTGACCAGCCTGTACCAAAATGAGAATCTGGGTAAAATAAGTATTGAAACACTTCATTCCTTGTAGATTCACAAAACATATTAGCATATTAAAGACTATGAAGTTCTGCAGGAAAAAAAAACCTATTTAACTTTAATCCAACATTGCCAAGTTTTATTTGACCATGGAAGATTTTTCCAAAACACTTACAAACAGATCAAGGACATTAATCTTTCATGAAACACTAGATCCCCAGGGTCCTCTCCAGCTACATCATTCTGTGATTTTCTTTTTTATTTATGATGCATTAAAAGATTAATCTCTATCAGACTTCCATTTAGAAATTCACCAGAATGTGCAAAGGCAGCAGGTAAAATTGCTGAAGGGTATTATAAAAATACCCTCCAGTGATTTTTGAAACTTAAACTGAAATATTTATATAACTATATATTTCAGTTTGTATATTATATATATATGTATATACACACATATATATGTGTGTATATATATTGGTGTATGTATATCTATATCTATGTATATATGGCATTATATCCATTTTACAGATGCAGAAACTGAGCTTTAGAGGGGGTGAGCAATTGGTCCAAAGCCACACAGCACACAGGTAGTCATTGATAAAGGTAAAAACAAGAGTTGAAGCCTGAGGTGTAAGGACACAGAGACAAGTACACAAATGTTTACAAGTTACACATATGACACGTGCCTTTAACATGAATTTCTTGAACATTCATTTAGAGGCCTTACAATGAAGACATCAGAGTGGCAGCAAGTTCTGTTGGAATCAGGGGAGCGTGTTCTTCTATAATCCCCTGGCTAACAGGAAAGCACACTGATTTGGCCCATGGTAGTTATACACTCCCATTGAGTCAGGGGCCACTTCTATGCACACAGGAGGTGCTAAAAATATGCTGTTGACTCATTGCCTCTAAGAGCAGAAGAAATGCCAAAAGTATAGGACAAGAGGCAGAAAAGCACACGGAAAAATGTCGTAGGGCAGTCCTCTGAGGAAGTGTTAGATCCCTTTGAAATCTGTCCAAACACTTTCTTGTGCTGGGGAAAGTCAATTACATATTTCAAGCAACCCCACATGTCATACGAGTATCTTGTACGTGTTTGTGTACTCGTGTCTGTGAACTTACATCTCAGACTTCAACTTCTCGCTCCCCACCCTTATCAATGACTGCCTGCATGGCCTTGGGCAAGTTGCTTTCCCTCTTCAAAGCTCAGTTTCTGCATCTATAAAATGGACATAATGCTACCTACCTCATGGGGTTAGTGATCACATTTAAGGAGCTAATATGTGGAAATTGCTTACACAGTACCTATCACATAATAAGGGTTTAATCAGTGTTTGATGTAATTGTTTTGATTATTACTACTACTACTAAAATAATAATTACTACAATAATAATGATTCTTATTCTCTATATTAGTATTATCTTTGAAAATGGGCATGGATTATGTCTATGTAACACTTTTGGCACAATATCTAGCATTATATCACACACAAATTAGAGAATTCATGTTATTAAGGATGAAAAAATATTTTTACTGACCCTTAAATTCTTCGTAAGTAACTGCAAAAGAAGCCATTATCCCAACACATGAAATAAAAAAGAAAATTCAGTTCCTCTGGAGTTTGTTTTTGGAGGTAGCCACAGGATACCTAAATTTTTTTTCTTTTCAGAGAGACCGAGGGGCTCACTAGGTTGACCAGGCTGGTCTTGAACTCCTGGTCTCAAGCCATCCTCCCACCTCAGCCTCCCAAAGTGCTGGGATTACATGCATGAGCCACCACATCCAGCCTACCTAAAATATTGAATGCTGTTAATAAATCTCCTGAGGCCAGCATAAGAAGGTGATGGGCAAAACTAATGCAGGTATGTTTTTCTGGCTTTTTCATGTATTGGGCCCAACTTTGAAAAGCACTTACTATTAATGGCTAACTTGCAAAATTTGTGATTTATTAAAAGCAGATTTTAATTGTTTTACCTAAAAATAATAGGCCTCTGATCTGCCAAAGATGAAGATTTAATTTCTAGGTGTTCCCCACAATACCTAGAAACATCAGTGGAATCGAGTATTAAACACTTTAGAACTATTCTCATCAAAGTTCTTTAATATATAATACAGCAAAAAAAAAGTTTCTTTTCTAAAGGCTTCTCTATACTTTTTTTAATAGTTGAATTTCATTTCTGAAGGCTCCTAAAAAGAATAGAATTTAGATCTTTATTAAAGAGGAAATATATTTTCCATGTTTAATTTAAATGACATTCCATCAGTCATTTGCAATCTTAGCCTACACGGAATTTTTTTTTTTGGTAGTTTTTTATGTTTGGCTTTAGGAGGGGATTCCCAATAATCTCTATATAAATATTTCTAATCTCTATATAAATTTTTAACATTTCAATGTAAATTAGTTTTTTAAAACTATTTTATCCATAAAAATAATGAATTTGCATGGCTGAGGGTGAAATAATATGTTACCAGGACCCCTCAGTTTTGGGGGTTGTGAGTAGATCCCATCTTCATGTTCCTCCAGCCCAGCCCAAGCCTGGCTCAGGTCCTCCTCCCCCATTTGCCAGGAACCACCATCCCCAGGGATTCTATGTGCCCTGCCTGACCAGTGTTCTCCATCAGAGTTTACCAATCTTTTGTTCATTCCCTCAGAGCACAGCTAAGCAAGAGTACACTAATTTGAAAATTAACTCAAGCAAATAGAGGAACAATATCCCCAACACATTGCATTTTAACATAGGGTTTCCTGGACACACTGTTTCAACCCAAGAGTTGGGCTAATAGTAGGAGTTCCATCTGCTAAAATACGGCTGTCAGCTTCAGAGGGAAATTCATGAACGTCTTCGTAGTTTGTTTTTACGTTTCACTTGGCACTGTTTCTAAAATTTCCTCTGAAGCCAAAAAATAAGTTATTTCCCAGCACACTGGGCACTTTTCATTTATCATTGGATTGATTTTTGTAACTTGCAGTAGGAGCTGAAATCGACCAGGGGGTTCTTATCCAACAGACAGCAGCAAAACTCTTTGTGTATCTGCGTTCCTTTCAACAAGCGTGACTTCCTCAATGGCATCATTCGTGAGCGTAACACAGAGCTCAGCAATAACGTTTCTTCACTAACCCTACCAGGTATCCAACATAGGATGTTACTTCCTTTCACTGTTTTCCGACTCCTGGCAGATATTAATCATTGGGATTTGGGAACAAGGAAATAGAATTTCTGAGAATGCTTGGGAATTCCCAAATTCATATGATTTTCATAACACTTCACTTACAAGTTTTTGAAAAATAATAAATGACTATAATAACAAGCAAATAGTCGTTTTTTTCTGTAACAGGATTATATGAAAAGTTTTAGTAGTCTTCTGTTTTAAAGAGATATGATAACAAATGATGATTTATTATTATTAGGAGCCAACATATTGTAACAAGATTATAAAATCCAATAGCATTAATAGAGAAAACATTAAAAAGAAATGAATGTTATCACAAAATAAATGCTAAAGAAAAGTCCTTTACAGATTGAAAGGTAACACCACAAATACTTAATGCTTTAATCGTTGTTTACATGACATTGTTATACAAGGCATCAATCATCCCCTCCAATACCATTTAAATAACATAACATTCTGATCTCCTGGCAAGATGAATAGCACTAGAAAGAAGCAACTGTCAAAATTGCCGATTTAAGGGTATATTTTGTTTCTAAAACTTGGCATTTCTTAGAAAACCTCTCATAGGATTTGTAAAACATATACTATGCCTAGGAACACATTAATATTTATTTGCAGAAATGGTTCACTGTTAGCAGTGGACAAGGCCATGAACACACACTTGTAACACAGCAACAGATACAAGAAAGTCTGACTGAGGCTCCTTTACTGCTCCTGTCCTGTTCACCTTAACTTTCATCTCCACATGTCAGTGCCTCCTCATCTTGCTTGACTTGAAGTCAGTGCATTTCTTCAAGCCAGTAAGTTCTCTATACTGACTATTAAGCTGTAATTTTCACAGGAAAATTAGAATGTTCCTTCCCATTTTCCTAATTTCTCAACTGATTTTTCTCAGAATTCAGAATCCATAAATATTGAAATGCCAGGAGAGAATTTCCAAATGGAAATGCTGTTCCCTTCGTCCATTTTCAGAAGAAACCGTAGGATAGTGTTATCCTTCTCTTCTCCAATTTCTTTTTTCCTGCAAACTTATGGTTATCACCTCTTTAAGTGAGTAGCTCACAATTTTGCCTCCCCTGCAAATGGTCCCAAAACAGTGGAGTGGGTCCTCTTTAGCTGTGTCTTTAGTACATAATCCTGCATTTCTGACCATATGCAGGGAGTGTGACCCAGGGAAGGATCCCTGACTCAATGGGATTTCTCTTGCTGTCTCTAGAATTTGAACACCGGAACCCAGACGTACAGAGGCTGGGAGCCATCGTGGTGTGCTATATTGATGACGGCAGCAGTGGGTGGTGTGGGGGCAGTTAATTGACAGCTACCTGTTACTGACATCCCAGGAACTGCCTGAACCTCCTCTTTCCCAGTCATAAGATATCTAAGATTCTGCAGTATTCTTCATTAAATCCTAGCATGGTTTAAGCTAGCCAGAATTAGGTTCTGTTGCTTTCAATCAACAGAACCTTAGCTAATACATTGTTATTTCCTGGTCTTTGTTCCTTTAATTTTCCAGGAAAAGAAGGGAAAATGGCTTACTGGTTTTAAAAAGAGACAAGGGACAACATACCATTTATGCAAAATTTAGAAGCACTCAAAGGAAACTCTGGAAAGTTCCTGAGACATATATATGTAGGATCAGCATAAAACTTGAACAGTGTATCTAGATCATGGTTGCCATGGTTGCCTTGACACAATGAACATCTGTATCAAGATCATATTTTCTTGGTGGGACAGAGAGAAGCACAAGGCGGGACTCACATTTACAGTAATCCTTGTTTTCCAGGGACCATACAACCCAGTTTGTCCAGAGCTGTTCATCTTAAGTTTGTTATCCCACCATAATTATAAATAGAACCTCCTTTTTCTCTCAAGAATATCCCACTTTGGATGATAATTTCTGTGACTACCCATTAAGAATATTTAATAACTATAGAAAACTGCTTCTCTATAATTTTTGTATGTTTGAAACATTTTATAACAGAAATATCTTTAAAGTTATCACCTACACAGAATATAGCTGCCAAATGCTCCTACTCTGCTATTCTAACCATGAATCCCTCTGGGGCACCTTCCTCCTACGGCGCTTGTAAGGATGAAATGAAATAAGCTCTATGAAGTGCCCAACAGTGACCAACACTGAATAAAATACAGCCACCATAGGAGGCCTTCCCTTATGTTCACCAAACTCCTGATAAGTTATTCGGTGATGTTTTAATCTTAATATTTTATGTAGATTATACATTCATCTGATTCAAAATGCAAAAGGTACAAAAGCGTATACAGTTAAAAGTTTCCCAACCCACTACCATTTATCTCCCTGGAGGCAACTGTTTCCAGATTTTTGAATATCCTTAAAGAATATCATATGTATGGAAAAGAAAGATTATATATTTATACGCATCTGTGTATGCATTTTCCTATGAGAGGCTCACAAAGTCTCCTTGAAGAGATATCATTATTACAAATACCCCTCAATTTACAATGGGGTTATATTCCAATAAACTTAGGAAAATATTGTAAGCTGAAAATGCATTTAATACACTTAACCTACTAAACATCATAGCTTAGCTCGGCCTACCTTAAACACTCACATTAACCTACAGTTAGGCAAAATCATCTAACAGAAAGCCCATTTTATAATAAAGTGGGCTTTGAATATCTCATGGAATATAATGAATACTGTACTGAAAGTGGAAAACAGAATGGTTGTATGAGTACTCAAAGTACAGCTTCTGCTGAATGTGTATTGCTTTCAAACTATCTTAAAGTTGAAAAATCATAAGTCAAAATATTCTAAGTCAGGGATTGTTTGTACTTCTACTTTACATGATGAAATTGAGCCTTGAAAAGATTAAATGACTCGCCCAAGGTCACACTGGCAGTTAAATAGTGAAACTTGGATCCAAATTGTTCAGTCACTACATGTATTGTCTTGAAATTTGAAAAAGAGGAAGAGGAATTAAACTACTAAATTGAAGGACTATTTTAGGCATAGAAGAAGCAGATGCCTTCATGTCCAAGTGATTGTGAAGAGCCCACTTGCCCCAAAATATGTCTCCTGGTCATATGAAATTCCACCATTTCAGATTTTTACCTGGGGATTTAGAGTAATCTGCTGTTTTCCTAGAGCTCCCCTAAAATAGAAATAGAAAATTTTGGAAGGCTAAATATATGCTAACATTGGAAAACTCATTTTCTCCCCTTCGGAAGGCAAGGTACTGAAGGAGGGGGCCCTACGGGCCGTGCAGGGACATCCTGGAGGCATGGGGAGAAGAAACTGAAAGGCAAGTTTGTATGGAACAAAGAATACCGATCTCAGGATTCTCCCTTGAACCTGCCCTAACTTTGTTCAAATAGACTCAGCCACTGACCTGCTGTCAAAAGACCACAGCCAATCTGACTTGTTTTCAATATAATGATGAATATTGATTTGGTCCCTTCATCCAACATTCTCAGCTGGATCTTTTTTGACCAAGGATATACATTACTAGGTGAGTACAGGCAGTTAATTCTTCCACACGGGACTTCGGAGTTTCTGAGTTAACCAGAATCACCCACCTTAACATCTGCCAGTTTATACCCCAAGTCCTGACCAGTGCCCCCTACCTGCTATGCCTCATGTTTTCAATAGAGCATAAAATCAGAAATGAAAGATGAAACATCATAGCCAATATCACAGAAATACAAAGGATCCTAAGAAACTGCTAGGTATAATTACACACTAACTAATTGGATCATCTAGAAGAAATGGATAAATTCCCAGACACATAAAACCTACCAAGATTGACTCATGAAGAAATTTAAAAATCTGAACAGACTAATAGCAAGCAAGGAGGTTGAATCCGTAAGAAAATGTCTCCTATCAATGAAAAACCCAAAACCAGATGGCTTCCCAGATTAATTCTACCAAATATTTTAAGAAGAACTAATACCAGTCCTTCTCAAACTCTTCCAAAAAGCTGAAGTGGAGGGAATACTTCCAAACTCATCTTACAGGGCCAGCATTACCCTGATTCCAAAGCCAGACAAGAACACTACAAGAAAGGAAAATGACAGGCCAATATCCTTGATCTACATAGATGCAAAAATTCTCAACAAAATCCTAGCAAACCAAATTCAATAGCACATTGAAAGAATCATTCACCATGATCATGTCATGGTTCAACATAAGCAAATCAATACATATAATATACTATATTAGAAAAATAAAGGATAGAAACTATATGGCCATCACAATAGATATAGAAAAAGTTTTTGACAAAATTCGAAACCCTTTCATGGTGAAAAAAAAAACACCCAACAGATCACGTATTGAGGGACTGTATCCCAACAAAATAAAGGCCATATATGACAAACCCATAGCTAACACCATGATCAATGGTGAAAAGTTGAAACTTTTCCTCTACCATCAGGAACAAGACAAGGATGCCCACAGACACCACTTCTCAGGGTAATTAGGCAAAAGAAAGAAATAAAAGGCATCCTAATAGGAAAGGAAGAAGTGAAACTGTCTCTACTGACGGCATGATCTTGTTATATATAGAAAACCCTACAAACTTCACTAAAAAAAGGTTAGAACTCAACACAAAGAAGGGAACAATAGACACTGGGGGACTCCAAAGGTGGGAGGGAAGGATGGTGGGAGCAAGGGTTGAAAAACTACCTATCGATTACTATGCTCACTGCTTGGGTGGTGGGATCATTAGAAGCCCAAACCTCAGCACCATGCAATATACCTGTTTAAGAAACCTGTACATCTACCCTCCTGACTCTAAAATGAAACATACAATATTTAAAAAACAAAAACAAATAAATAAAATTTGAAAACTGTTAGAACTGAACTGATAGGTGAAATCAGTAAAGTTGTAGGATACAAAATCAACAGATAGAGCCTTGAACACAGCAACATCCAGCTGTCTGACACGAAAGTCTCAGGGGCAAGAAAACCTCTATATGAACTCAGAAACAATGAGCTAAGTTGTGTTTATGTCTGAAAGGATGTTAAGAACTTCATTCATGTTACATCAGAGCCAACAGAAAGAACCAACAGGAAACCTGTACCCAACAAACAGAAATGACAAGATGAAGGGAAAGCAGAGGTAAGGGCTTACCTTAGAAAGGGCAAGTGATTAGCTCAATATGCAATACAATGTTTGCTCCTGAGCCAAAAATTTGTACAATAATTTGGACATTATTTGCACAACCAGAAAAATCAGCCACTCATTAGGAAAATGTGTTTCTGTAGAAGTCTTAGGACTCAGCTATCTATAATAACATGAAAAGACAATATTTTCATCCAAAATGAGTATTTTTGTTTGTCTTGGCTTGTTATTCTAACGTCAACAGCCTCTAAATAAACTGTTGAAGTACATGATATAACCACCTCTTTCTCCATCTTTCCCATTGCTCCCATAGGGTTTCAGTTGTGCAATTTCACCATTAGCAAAGCTTTTTGCTGAAATCTGGCTTTTCAAAGGGAGAGTATCCAGAAACAGAAGATGCTGATCTGGGAGGCTCTTCCTAATAGAACTGCTGCTTCAGTTTAACTTGAAAAAGCCCACACCCAGTTCCTAATGACAAACATCTGAACACCGGGTCTTCCCCTGAGCAAGACCATGCTATGCCTCCTGCTCGCTCTGTTCTATAAGCAACCCACAGATTGCTCCCTGTGAAGAGGAGCCTGCAAGGGGAGCAGCATTCCACCAGACCCTGATTTAGCAAGATATTTCCGTATCATTCCCCCAACCAGCTGGAAGTCCTCCACTGCTCTTGTGTAAAAATCTAACTCATCTCGCTGAATTTCCTGATTTAAAAGTCTAATTCATTTCACCAAAAGTGTGACAGAAGGAAACCAAGTACACCATCTCTCTCTTACCAAACCAAAGCTATTGCATGTGCATTCTGGGGGGAAAACATGGTCCAAATATGTTATGGAGGGGGTGCCAGCCCAGTGTCATCCTCTTACTATTGCCATAGGATCTTGGCTGATGGCATCAGAGGAAGAACAAGTTTATCGATTACTTTCAACCATTAAGCTCACTCCTCCATGAAAAATATGTCACAAGCCCAATGTCTCTTATTAAAATAAGCACTGCAAAATATAAAGGAGTCACAGTTTTAAAATGGGACACACGTTCTCTAAGCGGTGAACCACGTTAGAGGTGCACTGTTTACAATGTATAAAGTCCCCTGGAGCCAGGGTTAGGAAGCGCATCTGTTCTTTGATGTTCTGGGATGAAGGAGAAAGGAAAATGTGCTGCCAGAAGTGAGTGGGAAGGAGCCCATGAGATAAAGGAAGTAAATCCATTTGCTGATTGCAATAATAATGGTAATACACGAAGCTATACATACATACATACATACATACATACATACATACATGCAAACTTTCACATTTTTTAAAAAAAAGAACTTAAGGCTTCCACTCATGTAATCAGCCCTTATGAACTCTCCTGATTAGCTGCAAGGAAAATCTTCCTTTCTCCTCTTTCTTGCACCATCCTGGGCTCCCTTTTGTCTTTTTTTTTTTTTTTAACTTATAAACGAACAGCTCATATTCTGAAGTTTGTAGTCCCCTCCCGCCCCCTCTCTCTATATACGGCTCATTTACATTGGCAGCTGTCGTGCTGCTGGGCATCCTCAAACCCACAAGTTTCCCTTTAATGTTTGAGGAGACAAACATGATCATGCACTAGGCATCACTGTGCCACTCAAAATGCTTTTTTGTTTTTTTTATTGCATCTGAGAGAAATCTCAAGGTTGCAAACCTGGAGTCAGAATTGTCTCCATGTGTCTCAGTGGGAAGAGTATCGTGTGAAGGAACAAGTTGATTCTACTAATCAAAAGGAATTTTTTTTGATATCAGGTCATCCTCCGAATGAATTTATATTACCGAGTGGAGGGTCACATGAAGAAAATGGTCAAACAGCACCACCTAGAGCAAGAGCTGAGAAGTGCAGCGGAGCCGGGCTGTGTCAGGAAAGAAAAGCAAGCTGGGGCCTGGCTCAGCGCTCTCCCCTCTGCTCCTGTCTGCATGGAAAGATTAGGATGACAGTGGCAGGAAGCCTGTGCACCTAGTATGCATCACTTGAAGGGAACACACAGATTCCAGTAAACAGTTGGAAGGAAATGTTAATACCAGGCTCTGCTAAACAATATCAAATGAGTCCTAGATGAGGCAAGCGACTTTCATCAAAGTTTCCTGATACCTGAAAAGACAGCCCAGGGGATCCTGCGCTACATGTGGTGTATGTAAATTAAGCGGGTTTTTTTCCCCTTTGTAATCAAGGCTCATACACAAACAAAATCACACTTTAGAAATGGCCTATTTCAACTTGTAACTAGCTTGCTTTCAGGGGCTCCAGGTCAAAATGAAATAGAGCACAAAGACGCTTTCTCCTTAGGGATCATACACAAATTCACTCTGTCCGTTTCTTTCCCACATGGAGCAACAAAGCCGTCAGACCTCTCCATCCACCCATCGGGTCCTTCCTGATTAAAGTGAGATAAATCACAGCCCTCTCTCTCCAGATGGCAGGTGACAAGAGGGGGATGCTTGCCTCAAGAAGTCCTCCCCATCCCTCTGCATTCATGCAAGCCCGAGCGGAGAGATGCAAGAAATTACGGATGCATTTTAATTCCCCAGACCCTGCAATTAAAAATGGAAATTTTTTGGCCACGCCTGTTGGCTCACGCCTGTAATCCCAGCACTTTCAGAGGCCGAGGTCGGCAGATCACCTGGGGTCAGGAGTTTGAGACCAGCCTGGCCAACATGGTGAAACCCTGTCTCTACTAAAAATACAAAAATTAGCTAGGAATGGTGGTGGGCGCCTGTAGTCCCAGCTACTCGGGAGGATGAGGCAGGAGAATCACTTGAACCCGGGAGGCAAAGTTTGCAGTGAGCCAAGATCGCACCACTGCACTCCACTCTGGGTGACAAAGCAAGACTTCATCTCAAAAAATGTTTTTAAAAAATGGAAGTGTTGTTCTTTCATTTGTAAATGTGTTTTGGTAAAAGAGGGGCAGTTTAAGCAACCCTTTCTATTGTCTACATTGTTAAAATTCATCCGACATGGACTCTTGACTCTGTTTTGCCTGGGCAGACCCAATTCAAGCATTTACAACAGCTATAACCTCCTCAAATCAAAAAGAGGAATCAGCATTATTGCTAAGTTCAAATAAGGTCTTGTTTTATTTCATTTTTATTTTTGAATGCAGCCATTCCTCCATGTGCTGTCATCAGGTAAGATTGTCAGTCCTGATTAGGTAAAGGTATTATTACAAAATGCAATTCTTAAAAATTCAGTGTCTAACTACACTTTTAATAAGCCTTTCCCCCTCCCCTATGTATTCTCCCTTAGACACCCCTTCTCAAATTTAAAATCACAGAAACTAAAATATGATGCCTAAAGAGAGCCTAGCGACTGCCCAGTCCTCTAATTTGATGAGTGGGAGTACTGAAGCCCAGAGGAGGTCAAGTAATTTGTTCCCAATGTCTTAGATAAGAAGAAAATGACCAGCTGGGAAATCCCACTCATGTCAAGGCAGAGGCACAGGACCACAGACTGTGGTTGAATTGTGCCACACTCCTACATCCTTCTTTAGGAATCACAGAACATTCCTGTGTTGAGTCGGAGTCACTGACTTCCTTTTCAGGCTGATTGAGTTCTGTCCTTACGGGCTGCGACAAGAAGTTTTGGTATTATGCTACACCAAGACCATTTATCTAGTTCAAGAAATGCACAGTCCTTAGAGCCCAGCAACTTTCCCCATGTCCAGTAAATGTAGCTTCTCCATTAGAAGCTGTCAGAATGGAGCCTTCTGGCTCATCTTGATTTTGATTTGTGCAAGAATGAATGGTTGTGCTAAGACAGCTTTCCTAGCTGATAGAGAGCGAAACTTTTTTCTCATAATCTATAAAAAAATTAAATTAGAACTTTTTTCTCATAATCTGTGAAAAAAAATTAAATCTGGCTCGTCTTGATTTTGATTTGTGCAAGAATGAATGGTTGTGCTAAGACAGCTTTCCTAGCTGATAGTGAGCAAAACTTTTTTCTCATAATCTATAAAAAATATTAAATTAGAAGCATAGAGTTTATTTCATGACTTTTATCTTCCTGCAATTTTCTTGTGGGCATAAATGATTTGTTTTTATCCTGCCTGCCCCCCAATCCCTTTTCCAACAGACTAAAAGAGTATCTAGTGCAAAGTGGAGACTCAAATATTTTTTAATAAACAGTGATCCCAGCCACCCAGTGCATGTTGCCAAATGCCAACCCCATAAATAATCAAACACATCATCTCATTCAGCCAATCAAAATCAAGTGCTACCTATTTTTTTAAGTTTTCATAGCCCTTGGGCATCTGCTTTCTCAGCATTTCCCAAACTTGAGTCATTCTCATCCTGCCTTCCTAATTTTGATCTGTCAATTACCTCTACTATTATTTATTTCATATATTTTTAAATAGACCCACTTTTGAAACTTAAATACACGCCTTTTAAAAGGAAGTTTTCTTACTACTATACATCAAAAGCCATTATTACTTGTTCTAAGTACTCATAACAAGATGGTCACAACTATTAAAATTTACTAATGTGCATCCACATACTCTCTAAATTCATGGAGCATCTGCACACACTTTAAGAAACAATTCTGCATTACTCACTCAATTTTCTTGACATCCTTCTGAGGCAGGACAAACCTTGGGCCCAAAGAATTGAGGTAGGAGTCCAAGCAAGTTGCCAGCCACATAAAGGTAAACCTTGGCTCGGAAGTCAGGACTACCAGCCCCTAGGTTATGGTTCATGCTCTTTCCTCTGCTCTCCAGAACCTCCTATCTCCAAGTGTAGTTAGCAGCCCAGATGCAGCAGCATCCTCTAGAGACTTGTTAAAAATGCAGAAGCTCAGGCTCCACCCCAGGCCTATGCAGACTGAATCTGCATTTTAACAAGGTCCAGGTAATTCACGGGCACATTAAGTTTGAAAAGGCCTGGTCTAGATCAGCGGTTCTCTAACTTAGCAGCACATTAGAACCATCTGTAGAGACTTTAAAAATACCAGTGCCTGGGCTTCACCTCCCAGAGAATCTGACTTAAGTGTCTGGGGTTTGCCCTGAGTCTAGGTATTTTTAAAAACTCCTCAGCTTATACAAAGTTGGCAGGGCCGGGCACAGTGGCTCATGCCTATAATCCCAGCAGTTCGTGAGGCCAAAGTGGGCAGATTGCTTGAGTCCAGGAATTTGAGATTAGCCTGGGCTAAAACCCCATCCCTACAAAAAAAAAAAAAATACAAAAAGTAGTTGGGCATGGTGGTGGCACATACCTGTAGTCCCGGCTACTCAGGAGGCTGAGTCCTCACTTCAACCCAGGAGGTCACGGTCTGGTCAACAGAGCAAGACCCTATATCAAAACAAACAAACAAGCAAACAAAAAATGCTAGCAGCTTACCAGCTAGGGAGGCCTGTAGAGCCAAGTTTTCCAAATGGGGCTACATTAGTTTTTCCAGAACTTTAGCTGCATCAAAACCACCTGGATGGCTTGTTCAGCTACAGACGGTCTGGCCATGCCCCTAGAGTTTCCAGCTGAGGGTCTGGAATGAGGCCCGATGATTTGCATTTCTAACAATCTCCAGGTGATGCTGATGCTGTGGGTCCAGGGACCACATTTTGAGAATCTATGCTAAATGAATCGGAGAAGACCAAAGCTCAAACTTATTCCAAGAACTTTTCAAGGCCCACCTGCAAGTTGTAGTGGAAGTAAGCATCTAAGGGTGCAAAAAAGTTTCACTGTAGACTAAGGCCTTTTACCTGAGCTCTCAAATGTTCACATTTCTCTTATCAACCTAAATAACAAACAGAGAGAGGCTCTCCACAAGAAAAAGATATTCGTTTGGAAACAGAGCCTTGCAATAGAAACAGGCAAGCCAGAGTAAACTATATGCATATTCACGGAGGTAAAGGAAGACAAAAGAAAAAATGAGGAAGATTATATGATCATTTGGAAATGATTATCCTTGGCTACAAAGATCAATAACAAAGGTGATGCCAGGCACAGGTTGGACAGGCAGTTGTTGGGCAAATATCCTTCAAAAGCATTGTTGTGTGCAAAGTTGCAATGGGCTTTGTGCAAGATTGTGTTTTTTGCAGTCTTCTGTGATAAGTTTTTGTTATCAGGCATACAAGCCCAAGAATCCTTTTTTGCATGGCCTTCCCTGGCTCTATTTGTCAGGGTTTTGGTTAGGGGAGGGGTATTTTTAACACACTCAATGTAAAAACTGCCATAAGGTAGGTACCCCAATTGCTTGTTTCGTCTTCATAAAATAACTTTTCCACCCGAACAAAGTCTACACATAAATTGTAAAAATACCCTGGCATGCAGTCCCTGGAAAAGTCTGGAGTCATTCTCGGGGTTCCCACCCAGGTGGGCAAGCGTAGCCACCACAGATAAACACAAAGTAGGGGTCCCCGCTGGGGTTCAGCGGCAGGCAGTGGCCCTGGTTCTGATATTTGGCTGAAAACACAGCTCCTTTTTGTCACCCTCAGGACATTTCAGCTATTTCCTAGATAATAATCTCACTTCAACCTGCACAAAACAGGCACATGATCATGTCACTCTGACCTGGTTTGAGTCCAAGGAGAATTTTGTTTTTAAAATAATTTAGGTTAGTAGTTAAAATATGAACTTTGGGCCAGGAGTGGTGGCCCATGCCTATAATCCCAGCACTTCATGAGGCCAAAGTGGGCAGATTGCTTGAGTCCAGGAGTTTGAGACTAGCCTGGGCTAAAACCCCATCGCTACAAAAAAAAAATTCAAAAAGTAGTTGGGCATGGTGGTGGCACATACCTGTAGTCCCGGCTACTCAGGAGGCTGAGTCCTCGCTTGAACCCAGGAGGTCACGGTCTGGTCAACAGAGCAAGACCCTGTATCAAAACAAAGAAACAAACAAACAAAAAATGCTAGCAGCTTACCAGCTAGGGAGGCCTGTAGAGGCAAGTTTTCCAAATGGGGCTACATTAGTTGTTCCAAAACTTTAGCTGCATCAAAACCACCTGGATGGCTTGTTCAGCTACAGAGGGTCTGGCCATGCCCCTAGAGTTTCCAGCTGAGGGTCTGGAATGAGGCCCGATGATTTGCATTTCTAACAATCTCCAGGTGATGCTGATGCTGTGGGTCCAGGGACCACATTTTGAGAATCTATGCTAAATGAATCGGAGAAGACCAAAGCTCAAACTTATTCCAAGAACTTTTCAAGGCCCACCTGCAAGTTGTAGTGGAAGTAAGCATCTAAGGGTGCAAAAAAGTTTCACTGTAGACTAAGGCCTTTTACCTGAGCTCTCAAATGTTCACATTTCTCTTATCAACCTAAATAACAAACAGAGAGAGGCTCTCCACAAGAAAAAGATATTCGTTTGGAAACAGAGCCTTGCAATAGAAACAGGCAAGCCAGAGTAAACTATATGCATACTCACGGAGGTAAAGGAAGACAAAAGAAAAAATGAGGAAGATTATATGATCATTTGGAAATGACTATCCTTGGCTACAAAGATCAATAACAAAGGTGATGCCAGGTACAGGTTGGACAGGCAGTTGTTGGGCAAATATCCTTCAAAAGCATTGTTGTGTGCAAAGTTGCAATGGGCTTTGTGCAAGATTGTGTTTTTTGCAGTTTTCTGTGATAAGTTTTTGTTATCAGGCATACAAGCCCAAGAATCCTTTATTGCATGGCCTTTCCTGGCTCTATAAGTCAGGGTTTTGGTTAGGGTAGGGGTATTTTTAACACTCTCAATGTAAAAAATGACATAAGGTAGGTACCCCAATGACGTGTTTGGTCTTCATAAAATAACTATTCATAAAATCTCTGTAAACGTGGAAATATCTACACCGCTATCTCTGTAAATGTGTAAACATTTACAACGCTATCTGTATAAACATGGAACTATTTACACCGCCGTCTCTATAAACATGGAAATATCTACACCGCTATCTCTATAAACATGGAAATATCTACACCGCTATCTCTATAAACATGGAAATATCTACACCGCTATCTGTATAAACATGGAAATATCTACACTGCTGTCTCTATAAACATGGAAATATCTACACCTCTATCTGTATAAACATGGAAATAACTACACCACTGTCTCTATAAACATGGAAATATCTACAATGCTATCTCTATAAACACACAAATATCTACATCACTGTCTCTATAAACATGGAAATATCTACACCGCTATCTCTGTGAACATGGAAATATCTACACCGCTGTCTCTAGAAACATGGAAATATCTACACCGCTATCTCTATAAACGTGGAAATATATACACCGCTATCTCTAAAAACATGGAAATATCTACACCGCTATCTCTATAAACGCGAGAACATCTACACCGCTAACTCTATAAACCTGGAAATATCTACACCGCTATAAGTATAAATGTGGAAATATCTACACCGCTATCTGTATAAACATGGAAATATCTACACCGCTATCTCTATAAACATGGAAATACTTACACCGCTATCTGTATAAACATGGAAATATTTACAAAGATATCTCTATAAACATGGAAATATCTACACCGCTATCTCTATAAAGATGGAAATATCTACACCACTACCAGTAAAACATGGAAATATCTACACCGCTATCTCTATAAAGATGGAAATATCTACACCACTATCTGTAAAACATGGAAATATCTACACCGCTGTCTGTATAAACATGGAAATATGTACACCGCTATCTGTACAAACATGGAAATATCTACACCGCTGTCTCTATAAACATGGAAATATCTACACCGCTATCTGTAGAAACATGGAAATAACAACACTGCTATCTGTATAAACAGGGAAATGTCTACAACGCTATCTGTGTAAACATGGAAATATCTACACTGCTATCTTTATAAACAGGGAAATATCTACAACGCTATCTGTGCAAACATGGAAATATCTATACAGCTATCTGTGTAAACTTGGAAATATCTACACAGCTATCTGTGTAAAAATGGAAATATCTACACAGCAATCTGTGCAAAGATGGAAATATCTACACTGCTATCTCTGTAAACATGGAAATATCTACACCGCTATCTGTATAAACATGGAAATATCTATACCGGAGTCTCTATAAACATAGAAATAGCTCCACCGATATCTGTATGAACATGAAAGTATCTACACTGCTTTCTGTATAAACATGGACATATCTACACTGCAATCTGTATAAACATGGAAATATCTACAACACTATGTGTGTAAACATGGAAATATCTACACAGCTATCTGTGTAAACCTGGAAATATCTACACAGCTATCTGCGTAAACATGGAAATATCTACACGGCAATCTGTGCAAAGATGGAAATAACTACACCGCTATCTCTGTAAACAAGGAAATATCTACACCGCTACCTGTATAAACATGGAAATATCTGCACCGCTGTCTGTATAAACAAGGAAATATCTACACTGCCATCTGTAGAAACATGGAAATATCTACACCGCAATCTGTATAAACATGGAAATACCTACACCGCTATCTGTATAAATATGGAAATATCTACACCGCTATCTCTATAAACATGGAAATATCTACACCGCTACCTGTATAAACATGGAAATATCTGCACCGCTGTCTGTATAAACAAGGAAATATCTACACCGCCATTTGTAGAAACATGGAAATATCTACACCGCAATCTGTATAAACATGGAAATACCTACACCGCTATCTGTATAAATATGGAAATATCTACACCGCTATCTCTATAAACATGGAAATACCTACACCGCTTTCTCTATAAACATGGAAATATCTACACTGCAATCTCTATATTCATGGAAATATCTACATCGCCATCTCTATAAACATGAAAATACCTACACCGCGATCTTCAGAAACATGGAGTTATCTACACTGCCATCTGTATAAACTTGGAAATATCTACACCACTATCGGTGTAAACATGGAAATAACTTCACTTCTATCTGTATAAACATGGAAATATCTACACCGCCATCTGTATAAAGATGGAAATATCTACACCGACATCTGTATAAATATGGAAATAACTACACCGCTATCTCTATAGACATGGAAATATCTACACCGCAATCTGTATAAACATGGAAATATCTCCACTCCCATTTGTATAAAGATGGAAATATCTACACCACGAGCTGTATAAACATGGAAATATCTACACCGCTATCTGTATAAACATGGAAGTAGGAACACCGCTATCTGTATAAACATGGAAATATCTACACCGCTATCTCTATAAACATGAAAATACTTACACCACCATCTCTATAAACAGGGAAATATTTACACCGCTATATCTATAAACATAGAAATAACTACACCGCCATCTCTATAAACATGGAAATATCTACACCGCCATCCGCATAAACATGGAAATATCTACACAGACATCTGTATAAACTTGGAAATATCTACACTGATATCTGTAGAAAGATGGAAATATCTACAAAGCGATCTGTATAAACATGGGAATTTCTACACCGCTACCTGTATAAACATGGAAATATCTACACCGCTATCTGTATCAACATGGAAATAACTACACTGCAATCTGTATAAACATGGAACTATCTACACAGCAATCTGTGCAAAGATGGAAATATCTACACCGCAGTCTCTATAAACATGGAAATATCTACAACGCTATCTGTATAAACATGGAAATAACTACACCGCTATTTGTATAAACATGGAAAGTTTTACACCACTATCTGTATAAACATGGAAATATCTCCACCGCTACCTTTTAAACATGGAAATATCTACACCGGTATCTTTAAAAACATGGAAATACCTACACCGCTATCTCTATAAACAATGAAATATCTACAACGCTATCTGTGTAAACATGGAAATATCTACACAGCTATCTGTGTAAACTTCGAAATATCTACACCGCAATCTGTGTAAGCATGGAAATATCTACAACGCTATCTGTGTAAACATGGAAATATTTACAACGCTATCTGTGTAAACAAGGAAATATCTACACAGCTATCAGTAAAACGTGGAAATATCTACACCACTATCTGTATAACCCTGAAAATATCTACACCGCTATCTGTATCAACATGTAAATAACTACACCGCTATCTGTATAAACAAGGAAATATCTACAATGATATCTCTGTAAACATGGAAATATCGACACAGGTATCTGTGTAAACTTGGAAATATCTACACCGCTATCTGTGTAAAGTTTGCAATGTCTACACCGCAATCTGTGCAAAGATGGAAATAACTTTACCGCTATATCCGTAAACATGGAAATATCTACACTGCTATATGTATAAACATGGAAATATCTACACCGCCATCTGTATACACATGGAAATATCTACACAGCCATCTGTATAAACATGGAAATATCTACACCTCTATCTCTATAAACATGGAAATATCTACACCGCTATCTGTATAAACATGGAAATATCTACATCGCTATCTGTATAAACAGGGAAATATCTCCACCGCTATCTGTGTAAACATGGAAATATCTACACCGCTATCTGTATATACATGGAAATATCTACACCGCTATCTGTATATACATGGAAATATCTACACCGTCATCTGTATCAATATGGAAATACCTACACCACTACCTGTATAAATATGGAAATGTCTACAACGCTACCTCTATAAACATGGAAATAACTACACCACTTGCACTATAAACATGGAAATATCTACACCGCAATCTCTGTAAACATGGAAATATCTCCACCGCCATCTACGTAAACATGAAAATATCTACACTGCCATATTCAGAAACATGGCTATATCTACACCGCCATCTGTATAAACATGGAAATACCTACACCACTATCTGAATAAAGATGGAAATATTTAAACCGCTATCTCTATAAACATGGAAATATCTACACCGCTATCTCTATAAACATGGAAATATCTACACCGCCATCTGTATTAACATGGAAACATCTACACAGTCATCTGTATAAACCTGGAAATATCTACACTGTAATCTATATAAACATGGAAATATCTACAGAGAACTCTGAATAAACATGGAAATATCGGCACAGCCATCTGTATAAACATGGAAATAACTACACCGCTATCTGTATAAACATGGAAATATCTACACCGCTATTTGTATTAACGTGGAAATATCTCCATTGCTATCTGTATAAACATGGACATATCTCCACCGCAATCTGTATAAACATGAAAATATCTACACCGCTATCTCTATTAACATGGAAATATCTACAACGTCATCTGTACTTACATGGAAATAACTACACAGTCATCTGTAGAAACATGGAAATATCTACACCGCTATCTCTATAAACATGGAAATATCTACACCGCTATCTCCATCAACATGGAAATATACACACCGCCATCTCTTTAAACATGGAGGTATCTACAACGCCATCTACATAAACAAGAAAATATCTACACTGCCATCTATATAAACATGGAAATATCTACACCGCCATCTCTAAAAACATGGAAATATCTACACTGCCATTTGTAGAAAGATGGAAATATCTACACCGCCATCTGTATAAACGTGGAAATATCTACACCGCTTTCTGTATAAACACGGAAATATCTACACCGGAATCTGTATAAACATGGAAATATCTACACCGCAATCTGTATAAATATGAAATATCTAAACCGCTATCTCTATAAAAGTGAAAATATCTGCACTGCTATCTGTATAAAGATGGAAATATCCTCACTACTATCTCTATGAACATGGATATATCTACACCGCTATCTCTATAAACATGGAAATATCTACACCGCAATCTGTATAAACATGGAAATATCTCCACTCCCATTTGTATAAAGATGGAAATATCTACACCATGAGCTGTATAAACATGGAAATATCTACACCGCTATCTGTATAAACATGGAAGTAGGAACACCGCTATCTGTATAAACATGGAAATATCTACACCGCTATCTCTATAAACATGAAAATACTTACACCACCATCTCTATAAACAGGGAAATATTTACACCGCTATCTCTATAAACATAGAAATAACTACACCGCCATCTCTATAAACATGGAAATATCTACACCGCCATCCGCATAAACATGGAAATATCTACACAGACATCTGTATAAACTTGGAAATATCTACACTGATATCTGCAGAAAGATGGAAATATCTACAAAGCGATCTGTATAAACATGGGAATTTCTACACCGCTACCTGTATAAACATGGAAATATCTACACCGCTATCTGTATCAACATGGAAATAACTACACTGCAATCTGTATAAACATGGAAATATCTACACAGCAATCAGTGCAAAGTTGGAAATATCTACACCGCAGTCTCTATAAACATGGAAATATCTACACCGCTATCTGTATAAACATGGAAATAACTACACCGCTATCTGTATAAACATGGAAATTTTTACACCGCTATCTGTATAAACATGGAAATATCTCCACCGCTACCTTTTAAACATGGAAATATCTACACCGGTATCTTTAAAAACATGGAAATACCTACACCGCTATCTCTATAAACAATGAAATATCTACAACGCTATCTGTGTAAACATGGAAATATCTACAGAGCTATCTGTGTAAACTTCGAAATATCTACACCGCAATCTGTGTAAGCATGGAAATATCTACAACGCTATCTGTGTAAACATGGAAATATTTACAACGCTATCTGTGTAAACAAGGAAATATCTACACAGCTATCAGTAAAACGTGGAAATATCTACACCACTATCTGTATAACCCTGAAAATATCTACACCGCTATCTGTATCAACATGTAAATAACTACACCGCTATCTGTATAAACAAGGAAATATCTACAATGATATCTCTGTAAACATGGAAATATCGACACAGGTATCTGTGAAACTTGGAAATATCTACACCGCCATCTGTGTAAAGTTTGCAATGTCTACACCGCAATCTGTGCAAAGATGGAAATAACTTTACCGCTATATCTGTAAACATGGAAATATCTACACTGCTATATGTATAAACATGGAAATATCTACACCGCCATCTGTATACACATGGAAATATCTACACAGCCATCTGTATAAACATGGAAATACCTACACCTCTATCTCTATAAACATGGAAATATCTACACCGCTATCTGTATAAACATGGAAATATCTATATCGCTATCTGTATAAACAGGGAAATATCTCCACCGCTATCTGTGTAAACATGGAAATATCTACACCGCCATCTGTATATACACGGAAATATCTACACCGCTATCTGTATATACATGGAAATATCTACACCGTCATCTGTATAAATATGGAAATACCTACACCACTACCTGTATAAATATGGAAATGTCTACAACGCTACCTCTATAAACATGGAAATACCTACACCACTTGCACTATAAACATGGAATTATCTACACTGCAATCTCTGTAAACATGGAAATATCTCCACCGCCATCTATGTAAACATGAAAATATCTACACTGCCATATTCAGAAACATGGCTATATCTACACCGCCATCTGTATAAACATGGAAATATCTACACCACTATCTGTATAAAGATGGAAATATTTAAACCGCTATCTCTATAAACATGGAAATATCTACACCGCTATCTCTATAAACTTGGAAATATCTACACCGCCATCTGTATTAACATGGAAACATCTACACAGTCATCTGTATAAACCTGGAAATATCTACACTGTAATCTATATAAACATGGAAATATCTACAGAGAACTCTGAATAAACATGGAAATATCGGCACAGCCATCTGTATAAACATGGAAATATCTACACCGCTATCTCTATAAACATGGAAATATCTTCAAAGCCATCTGTATAAACATGGAAATACCTACACAGTCATGTGTAGGAACATGGAAATATCTACACTGCCATCTGTATAAACATGGAAATATCTACACAGCCCTCTGTACAAATATGGAAATATCTGCATAGGCATCTGCATAAACATGGAAATATCTGCACTGCTATCTGTATAAACCTGGAAATATCTACACCACGGTCTGTATAAACATGGAAATATCTACACCGCTTTCTGTATAAACATGGAAATATCTACACCGCTATCTCTATAAACATGGAAATATCTACAAAGCCATCTGTATAAACCTGGAAATATCTACACAGTCATGTGTAGGAACATGGAAATATCTACACTGCCATCTGTATAAACATGGAAATATCTACACAGCCCTCTGTATAAATACGGAAATATCTGCATAGACATCTGTATAAACATGGAAATATCTGCACCGCTATCTGTATAAACATGGAAATACCTACACCGCTGTCTCTATAAACATGGAAATATGTACACCGCTATGTGTATAAACATGCAAATATCTCCAATGCTGTCAGTATAAACATGGAAATATCTACACAACGATCTGTACAAACATGGAAATATCTACACCGCTATCTGTATAAACATGGAAATATCTACACAACTATCTCTATAAACATGGAAATACCTACACCACCATCTGTATAAACATGGAAATACCTACAAAGTCATCTGTATAAACATGGAAATATCTACACAGCCATCTGTATAAACATGGAAATATCTACAAAGTCATCTGTATATACATGGAAATATATACACTGCTATCTGTATAAACATGGAAATAACTACACCGCTGTTTGAATAAACAAGGAAATATCTACACCGCCATCTGTTTAAACATGGAAATATATACACAGACATCTGTTTATACATGGAAATATCTACACCGCTATCTGTATAAACATGCTAATAACTACACCGCTATCTGTATAAATGTGGAAATATTTGCACCGTTATCCCTATAAACATGGAAATATATACACCGCTATCTGTATAAACATGCTAATATCTACACCGACATCTGTGTGAATAAGGAAATTTCTACAATGACATCTGTATAAAGATATAAATATCTACACCGCGAGCTGTGTAATCATGGAAATATCTACATTGGTATCTGTATAAACGTGGAAATACCAAAACCGGTATCGGCATAAACATGGAAATATCTACAACGCCATCTATATAAACATGGAAATATCTACACCGCTATGTCTATAAACATGGAAATACCTACACCGCTATCTCTATAAACATGCAAATATCTACACCGCTATCTGTATAAACTTGGAAATATCTACACCGCTATCTATATAAATATGGAAATACCTAAACCGCGATCTGTATAAACATGGAAATATATACACCGCGATCTGTATAAACATGGAACTGTCTTCACCGCGATCTGTATAAACATGGAAATATCTACACCGCTATCTGTATAAACATGGTAATATCTACACCACCATCTATATAAACATGGAAATATCTACACCGCCATCTGTATAAACTTGGAAATATCTACAATGCCATCTGTAGAAAGATGGAAATATCTACACCGCAATCTGTGTAAACATGGAAATATCTACACCGATATCTGTAAAAACATGGAAATATCTACACCGCTATCTGTATAAACATGGAAATATCTACACCGCGATCTGTATAAACATGGAAATATCTACAGCGCCATCTTTATAAACATTGAAATATCTACACTGCCATCTGTAAAACATGGAAATATCTACACAGTCATCTGAATAAACATGGTAAAATCTACACCACCATCTGTATAAACATGGAAATACCTACAATACCATCTGTATACACATGGAAATACCTACACAGACATCTGTATAAATATGGAAATACCTACACCGCCATCTGTATACACATGGAAATATCTACACAGTCATCTGTATAAACATGGAAATATCTACACCGCTATCGCTATAAACATGGAAATGTCTACACCGCTATCTGTATAAACATGGAAATATCTACATCGCTATCTGTATAAACAGGGAAATATCTCCACCGCTATCTCTGCAAATATGGAAATATCTACACCGCTATCTGTATACACATGGAAATAGCTACACCACTATCTGTATATACATGGAAATATCTACACCGTCATCTGTATAGACATGGAAATAACTACACCGCTACCTGTATAAAAATGGAAATGTCTACACCGCTATCATTATAAACATGGAAATACCTACACCACTTGCACTATAAACATGGAAATATCTACACCGCAATCTCTGAAAACATGAAAATATCTCCACCGCCATCTATGTAAGCATGAAAATATCTACACTGCCATATTCAGAAACATGGCTGTATCTACACCACCATCTGTATAAACATGGAAATATCTACACCACTATCTGTATAAAGATGGAAATATTTAAACTACAATCTCTATAAACATAGAAATATCTACACCGCTATGTCTGTAAACATGGAAATATCTACACAGCCATCTGTATTAACGTGGAAATATCTACACAGTCATCTGTATAAACCTGGAAATATCTACACTGTCATCTATATAAACATGGAAATATCTACAGATAACTCTGAATGAATATGGAAATATCCGCACAGCCATCTGTATAAACATGGAAATATCTACACCACTATCTGTATAAACATGAAAATATCCACACCGCTATCTCTATAAACATGGAAATATGTACACTGCCATCTGCACTAACATGGAAATATCTACACAGTCATCTGTAGAAACATGGAAATATCTACACCGCTATCTCTATAAATATGGAAATAACTACACCGCTATCTCTATAAACATGGAAATATCTACACTGCCATTTGTAGAAAGATGGAAATATCTACACCGCCATCTGTATAAACGTGGAAATATCTACACCGCTCTCTGTATAAACATGTAAATATCTACACCGCAATCTGTATGAACATGGAAATATCTACACCGCTATCTGTATAAATATGAAATATCTAAACCGCTATCTCTATAAAAGTGGAAATATCTACACTGCTATCTGTATAAACATGGAAATATCCTCACTGCTATCACTATGAACATGGATATATCTACACTGCTATCAGTATAAACATGGAAATATCTACACCGCGATCTGTATAAACATGGAAATATCTACACCACGATCTGTATAAACATGGAAATATCTAGACCGCTATCTGTATAAACATGGAAATATCTACACAGCTATCTCTATAAACATAGAAATATCTACACCGCCATGTTTATAAACATGGAAATACCTACAAAAGTCATCTGTATAAACATGGAAATATCTACACAGCCATCTGTATAAACATGGAAATATCTACACAGCCATCTGTATATACATGGAAATATCTACACCGCTATCTGTATAAACATGGAAATATCTACACCGCTATTTGTATAAACAAGGAAATATCTACACCGCCATCTGTTTAAACATGGAAATATATACACAGACATCTGTTTATACATGGAAATATCTAAACCGCTATCTGTATAAACATGCTAATAACTACACCGCTATCTGTATAAATGTGGAAATATTTGCACCGCTATCCCTATAAACATGGTAATATCAACACTGCGATCTGTATAAACACGGAAATATTTTCAACATTATCTGTATAAACATGGAAATATCTACACCACGATCTGTATAAACATGGAAATATCTACACCGTGATCTCTATAAACATGGATATATCTACAACGTCATCTCTATAAACATGGAAATATCTACACTGCTACCTGTATAAACATGCTAATATCTACACCACCGTCTATATAAAGAAGGAAATATCTACACCGCCATCTGTATAAACATGGAAATATCTACAATGCCATCTATAGAAAGATGGGAATATCTACAGCGCAATCTGTGTAAACATGGAAATATCTGCACCAATATCTGTAAAAACATGGAAATATCTACACCGCTATCTGTAAAAACATGGAAATATCTACACCACGATCTGTATAAACATGGAAATATCTACAGCGCCACCTCCATAAACATTGAAATATCTACAATGCCATCTGTAAAAACATGGAAATATCTCCACAGTCATCTGAATAAATATGGAAATATCTACACCACCATCTGTATAAACATGGAAATAACTAAAATATCATCTGTATAGACATGGAAATATCTACACAGTCATCTGTATAAACATGGAAATATCTACACCGCCATCTGTATAAACATGAAAATATCTACACTGCCATCTGTAGAAAGATGGAAACATCTACACCGCTATCTCTCTGCATAGGCATCTGTATAAACATGGAAATATCTGCACCGCTATCTGTATAAACATGGAAATACCTACACCGCTGTCCCTATAAACATGGAAATATGTACACCGATCTGTGTATAATCATGGAAATAACTCCACTGCTGTCAGTATAAACATGGAAATATCTCCACCGTTATCTGTATTAACATGGAAATATCTACAGCGCCACCTCTATAAACATTGAAATATCTACACTGCCATCTGTAAAAACACGGAAATATCTCCACAGTCATCTGAATAAATATGGAAATATCTACACCACCATCTGTATAAACATGGAAATAACTAAAATATCATCTGTATACACATGGAAATATCTACACAGACATCTGTATAAACATGGAAATATCTACACCGCCATCTGTATAAACATGGAAATAACTAAAATATCATCTGTATAGACATGGAAATATCTACACAGTCATCTGTATAAACATGGAAATATCTACACCGCCATCTGTATAAACATGAAAATATCTACACTGCCATCTGTAGAAAGATGGAAACATCTACACCGCTATCTCTCTGCATAGGCATCTGTATAAACATGGAAATATCTGCACCGCTATCTGTATAAACATGGAAATACCTACACCGCTGTCCCTATAAACATGGAAATATGTACACCGATCTGTGTATAATCATGGAAATATCTCCACTGCTGTCAGTATAAACATGGAAATATCTCCACCGTTATCTGTATTAACATGGAAATATCTACAGCGCCACCTCTATAAACATTGAAATATCTACACTGCCATCTGTAAAAACACGGAAATATCTCCACAGTCATCTGAATAAATATGGAAATATCTACACCACCATCTGTATAAACATGGAAATAACTAAAATATCATCTGTATACACATGGAAATATCTACACAGACATCTGTATAAACATGGAAATATCTACACCGCCATCTGTATAAACATGAAAATATCTACACTGCCATCTGTAGAAAGATGGAAACATCTACACCGCTATCTCTCTGCATAGGCATCTGTATAATCATGGAAATATCTGCACCGCTATCTGTATAAACATGGAAATACCTACACCGCTGTCCCTATAAACATGGAAATATGTACACCGATGTGTGTATAATCATGGAAATATCTCCACTGCTGTCAGTATAAACATGGAAATATCTCCACCGTTATCTGTATTAACATGGAAATATCTACAGCGCCATCTCTATAAACATTGAAATATCTACACTGCCATCTGTAAAAACATGGAAATATCTACACAGTCATTTAATAAACATGGAAATATCTACACCACCATCTGTATAAACATGGAAATACCTACAATACCATCTGTATACACATGGAAATATATACACAGACATCTGTATAAATATGGAAATATCTACACCGCCATCTGTATAAACATGGAAATATCTACACTGCCATCTGTTGAAAGATGGAAATATCTACACCGCTATCTCTATAAATATGGAAATATCTACACCGCCATCTCTATAAACATGAAAATATCTACACTGCCATTTCCATAAAGATGGAACTATCTACTCCGCCATGTGTATAAACACGGAAATATCTACACCACCATCAGTGAAAACATGGAAATATCTACACCGCCATCTGTACAAACATGGAAATATCTACACCGCTATCTCTATAAACATGGAAATAACTGCATTGCCATCTGTAAAAACATGGAAATAACTATACAGTCATCTGTATAAACATAGAAATATCTACAATGCCATCTGTATACACATGGAAATATCTACACAGCCATCTGTATAAACATGTAAATATCTACACTGCTATCTCTATAAACATGGAAATATCTACACCGCCATCTCTATAAACATGAAAATATCTACACTGCCATCTCCATAAACATGGAACTAACTACTCCGCCATCTGTGTAAACATGGAAACATCTACACTGCCATCAGTGTGAATAAGGAAATATCTACAATGCCATCTGTATAAAGTTATAAATATCTGCACCACAAGCAGTATAAACATGGAAATATCTACATCGCTATCTGTATAAACGTGGAAATACCAACACCGCTATCGGCATAAACAAGGAAATATCTACAACGCCATCTATATAAACATTGAAATATCTACACCGCTATGTCTATACACATGGAAATACCTTCACCGCTATGTCTATAAACATGGAAATATCTACACCGCTATCTGTATAAACATGGAAATATCTACACCGCTATCTGTATAAACATGGAAATATCTACACCGCGATCAGTATAAACATGGAAATATCTACACCGCGATCTGTATAAACATGGAAATAGCTTCACCACGATCTGTATAAACATAGAAATATCTACACCGCTATCTGTATAACCATGGTAATATCTACACCACCATCTATATAAACATGGAAAATCTACACCGCCATGTGTATAAACATGGAAATATCTACAATGCCATCTGTAGAAAGATGGAAATATCTGCACCGCAATCTGTGTAAACATGGAAATATCTACACCTCTATCTGTAAAAACATGGAAATATCAACAGCGCTATCTGTATAAACATGGAAATATCTACAACACCATCTGTATAAACATGGAAATATCTACACCGCGATCTGTATAAACATGGAAATATCTACACCGCTATCTGTATAAACATGGAAATAACTACACCGCTATTTGTATAAACAAGGAAATACCTACACCGTGATCTGTATAAACAAGGAAATATTTACACCGCTACCTGTATAAACATGGAAATTTCTACACCGTTATCTGTATAAATATGCAAAGATCTACACCGCTATCTCTATAAACATGGAAATATCTACACCGCCATCTGTATAAACATGGAAATAACTACACAGTCATCTGTGTAAACATGGAAATATCTACACCACCATCTGTATAAACATGAAAATATCTACAATGCCATCTGTATACACATGGAAATACCTACACGGCAATCTGTGTAAACATGGAAACATCTACACCAATATCTGTAAAAACATGGAAATATCTACACCGCTATCTGTATAAACATGGAAATATCTACAGTGCCATCTCTATAAGCATTGAAATATCTACACCGCCATCTGTATAAACATGGAAATATCTACACCGTGATCTGCATAAACATGGAAATATCTACACCGCTATCTGTATAAACATGGAAATATCTACACAGCTATCTCTATAAACATAGAAATATCTACACCGCCATCTGTATAAACACGGAAATATCTACACAGCCATGTGTATATACATGGAAATATCTACACCGCTATCTATATAAACATGGAAATAACTACATCGCTATCTGTATAAAGATGGAAATATATACACCGCCATCTACATATCCATGGAAATTTCTGCACCGCCGTCTGTACAAACATGGAAATATCTGCACTGCAATCTGTATAAATATGGAAATACCTACACCGCTACCTCTATAGACATGTAAATATCTACAACGCTATCTGTATAAACATGGAAATATCTACACCGCTATCTCTATAATCATGGACATATCTACACCGCAATCTGTATAAACAGGGAAATACCTATCACGCTATGTGTGTAAACATGGAAATATCTACACCGCAGTCTGTATAAACATGTTAATATCTATACCACTATCTGTATAAACATGTAAATATCTACGCCACAATCTGCATAAACATGGAAATATCTACACCGCTATCTGTATCAACATGGAAATAACTACACCGCAATCTGTATAAACATGGAAATATCTACAATGCTATCTCTGTAAACATGGAAATATCTACACAGCTACCTGTGTAAACTTGCAAATATCTACACCGCTATCTGTGTAAATTTGGCAATACTTACACCGCAATCTGTGCAAAGATGGAAATATCTACAACGCTATCTGTGTAAACATGGAAATATCTACACCGCTATCGGTATAAACATGGAAATATCTACACTGCCATCTGTATAAACATGGAAATATCTTCAGCGCCATCTGTATAAACATGGAAATATCTACACCGCTATCTCTATAAACATGGAAATATCTACACCGCTATCTGTATAAATATGGAAATATCCACATCGCTATCTGTATAAACAGGGAAATATCTCCACCGCTATCTGTATAAACATGGAAATATCTACACCGCTATCTGTATAAACATGGAAATATATACAATGATATCTGTGTAAACATGGAAATATCTACACAGCTATCTGTGTAAACTTGGAAATATCTAGCCAGCTCTCTGTGTAAAAATGGAAATATCTACACAGCAATCTGTGCAAAGATGGAAATATCTGCACCGCTATCTGTATAAACATGGAAATATCTACACAGCTATCTCTATAAACATGGAAATATCTACACCGCCATCTGTATAAACATGGAAATACCTACAAAGTCATCTGTATAAACATGGAAATATCTACAAAGCCATCTGTATAAATATGGAAATATCTACACAGCCATCTGTATATACATGGAAATAACTACACCGCTATCTGTATAAACATGGAAATAACTACACCGCTATTTGTATAAACAAGGAAATATCTCCACAGTGATCTGTATAAACATGGAATTATTTACACCGCTATCTGTATAAACATGGAAATTTCTGCACCGTTATCTGTATAAATATGGAAATATCTACACCGCAATCTCTATAAATATGGAAATATCTACACCGCCATCTGTATAAACATGGAAATACTTATACAGTCATCTGTGTAAACATGGAAACATCTACACCACCATCTGTATAAACATGGAAATATCTGCAATGCCATCTGTATACACATGGAAATACCAACACGGCAATCTGTGTATAGATGGAAACATCAACACCGCCATCTGTACAAACTTGGAAATATCTACACTGCTATCTCTATAAACGTGGAAATATCTACACTGCGTTATGTATAAACATAGAAATATCTACACCGGTATCTGTATAAACATGGAAATATCTACACCACGATCTGTATAAACATGGAAACATATACACCGCTATCTGTATAATCATGGAAATATATGCACCGCTTTCTCTATAGACATGGAAATAGCTACAAAGCCATCTGTATAAACATGGAAATACCTACACAGACATGTGTAGGAACATGGAAATAACTACACTGCCATCTGTATAAACAAAGAAATATCTACACAGCCCTCTGCATAAATATGGAGATATCTGCATAGGCATCTGTATAAACATGGAAATATCTGCACCGCTATCTGTATAAACATGGAAATACCTACACCGCTGTCTCTATAAACATGGAAATATGTACACAGCTATGTGTATAAACATGGAAATATCTCCACTGCTGTCTGTATAAACATGGAAATATCTACAGCGCCATCTCTATAAACATTGAAATATCTACACTGCCATCTGTAAAAACATTGAAATATCTACACAGTCATCTGAATAAACATGGAAATATCTACAGCACCATCTGTATAAACATGGAAATAACTACAATACCATCTGTATACACATGGAAATATCTACACAGACATCTGTATAAATGTGGAAATATCTACACTGCCATCTGTATACACATGGAAATATCTACACAGCCATCTGTATAAACATGTAAATATCTACAATGCCATCTCCATAAACATGGAACTAACTACTCCGCCATCTGTGTAAACATGGAAATATCTACACCGCCATCAGTGTGAATAAGGAAATATCTACAATGCCATCTGTATAAAGATATAAATATCTGCACCGCGAACTGTACAAACATGGAAATATCTACGTCGCTCTCTGCATAAACGTGGAAATACCAACACCGCTATCGGTATAAACATGGAAATATCTACAACGCCATCTATATAAACATGGAAATATCTACACCGCTATGTCTATAAACACGGAAATACCTACACCGCTATCTTTATAAACATGGAATTGTCTACAGCGCTATCTGTATAAACATGGAAATATCTACACCGCTATCTGTATAAACATGGAAATATCTACACCGCGATCTGTATAAACTTGGAAATATCTACACCGCGATCTGTATAAACATGGAAATATCTTCACCGAGATCTGTATGAACGTGGAAATATCTACACCGCTATCTGTATAAACATGGTAATATCTACACCACCATCTATATAAACATGGAAATATCTACACCGCCCTCTGTATAAACATGGAAATATCTACACCGCCCTCTGTATAAACATGGAAATATCTACACCGCTATCTGTATAAACATGTTAATATCTACACAGCTATCTCTATAAACATGGAAATATCTGCACCGCCATCTGTATAAACATGGAAATACCTACAAAGTCATCTGTATAAACATGGAAATATCTACAAAGCCATCTGTATAAACATGGAAATATCTACACAGCCATCTGTATATACATGGAAATAACTACACCGCTATCTGTATAAACATGGAAATAACTACACCGCTATTTGTATAAACAAGGAAATATCTACACAGTGATCTGTATAAACATGGAATTATTCACACCGCTATCTGTATAAACATGGAAATTTCTACTCCGTTATCTGTATAAATATGGAAATATCTACACCGCTATCTCTATAAATATGGAAATATCTACACCGCCATCTGTATAATCATGGAAATACTTATACAGTCATCTGTGTAAACATGGAAATATCTACACCACCATCTGTATAAACATGGAAATATCTGCAATGCCATCTGTATACAAATGGAAATACCAACACGGCAATCTGTGTATAGATGGAAACATCAACACCGCCATCTGTACAAACATGGAAATATCTACACTGCTATCTCTATAAACGTGGAAATACCTACACTGCGGTCTCTATAAACATGGAAATATCTACACCGGTATCTGTATAAACATGGAAATATCTACACCACGATCTGTATAAACATGGAAATATATACACCGCTATGTGTATAATCATGGAAATATCTGCACCGCTATCTCTATAGACATGGAAATAGCTACAAAGCCATCTGTATAAACATGGAAATACCTACACAGACATGTGTAGGAACATGGAAATAACTACACTGCCATCTGTATAAACAAAGAAATACCTACACAACCCTCTGCATAAATATGGAGATATCTACATAGGCATCTGTATAAACATGGAAATATCTGCACCGCTATATGTATAAACATGGAAATACCTACACCGCTGTCTCTATAAACATGGAAATATGTACACCGCTATGTGTATAAACATGGAAATATCTCCACTGCTGTCTGTGTAAACATGGAAATATCTCCACCGTTATCTGTATAAACATGGAAATATCTACAGCGCCATCTCTATAAACATTGAAATATCTACACTGCCATCTGTAAAAACATGGAAATATCTACACAGTCATCTGAATAAACATGGAAATATCTACACCACCATCTGTATAAACATGGAAATAACTACAACACCATCTGTATACACATGGAAATATCTACACAGACATCTGTATAAATATGGAAATATCTACACTGCCATCTGTATACACATGGAAATATCTACACAGCCATCTGTATAAACATGTAAACATCTACAATGCCATCTCCATAAACATGGAACTAACTACTCCGCCATCTGTGTAAACATGGAAATATCTACACCGCCATCAGTGTGAATAAGGAAATATCTACAATGCCATCTGTATAAAGATATAAATATCTGCACCGCGAGCTGTACAAACATGGAAATGCCTACGTCGCACTCTGCATAAACGTGGAAATACCAACACCGCTATCGGTATAAACATGGAAATATCTACAACGCCATCTATATAAACATGGAAATATCTACACCGCTATGTCTATAAACATGGAAATACCTACACCGCTATCTCTATAAACATGGAAATGTCTACACCGCTATCTGTATAAACATGGAAATAATTACACCGCTATCTGTATAAACATGGAAATATCTACACCGCGATCTGTATAAACATGGAAATATCTACACCGCGATCTGTATAAACATGGAAATATCTTCACCGAGATCTGTATAAACATGGAAATATCTACACCGCTATCTGTATAAACATGGTAATATCTACACCACCATCTATATAAACATGGAAATATCTACACCGCCCTCTGTATAAACATGGAAATATCTACAATGCCAACTGTAGAAAGATGGAAATATCTACACCGCAATCTGAGGAAACATGGAAATATCTACACCGATATCTGTAAAAACATGGAAATATCAACACCGCTATCTGTATAAACATGGAAATATCTACACCGCGATCTGTATAAACATGGAAATATCTACACCGCGATCTGTATAAACAGGGAAATATCTACACCGCGACTGTATAAACGTGGAAATATCTACACCGCTATCTGTATAAACATGGAAATATCTACACCGCCAACTGTATAAACATGGAAATACCTACAAAGTCATCTGTATAAACATGGAAATATCTACATAGCCATCTGTATAAACATGGAAATATCTACACAGCCATCTGTATATACATGGAAATATCTACACTGCTATCTGTATAAACATGGAAATAACTACACCGCTATTTGTATAAACAAGGAAATATCTACACCGTGATCCGTATAAACATGGAAATATCTACACAGCCATCTCTATAAACACGGAAATATCTACACCCATATCTGTATAAATATGGAAATATCCACACCGCTATCTGTATAAACATGGAAATATCAACACCGCTATCTCTATGAACATGGAAGTATCTACACCACCATCTCTATAAACATGGAAATATCAACACCACGATCAGTATAAACATGGAAATATCTACACCGCTATCTGTATAAACATGGAAATATCTCCACTGCTATCTCTGTAAACATCGAAATATCTACACCGCCATCAGTATAAACATGGAAATACTTACAAAGTTATCTGTATAAACATGGAAATATCTACACCGCCATCTGTATAAACATGGAAATATCTACACAGCCGTGTGTATATACATGGAAATATCTACACCGCTATCTATATAAACATGGAAATAACTACACCGCTATCTGTATAAAGACGGAAATAACTACACCGCCATGTACATATCCATGGAAGTATCTGCGCCGCCATCTGTATAAACATGGAAATATCTACACGGTCATCTGTGTATAGATGGAAATATCAACACCCCCATCTGTACAAACATGGAAATATCTGCACCTCAATCTGTATAAACATGGAAATATCTACACCGCGGTCTGTATAAACATGGAAATATCTAAATGGCTATCTGTATAAACATGGAAATATCTACACCACTATCTCTATAAACATGGAAATATCTACACCGTGATCTGTATTAACATGGAAATATTTACACCGCTATCTGTATAAACATGGAAATATCTACACCATTATCAGTATAAACATGGAAATACCTACAACGCCATCTGTAGAAACATGGAAATATCTACACCACCATCTGTATAAACATGGAAATATCTACAATGCCATCTGTATACACAAGGAAATACCTACACGGCAATCTGTGTATAGATGGAATCATCAACACCGCCATCTGTACACACATGGAAATATCTACTCCGCTATCTGTATAAACATGGAAATATCTACACTGCGGTCTGTATAAACATGGAAATATCTACACCGGTATCTGTACAAACATGGAAATATCTACACCACGATCTGTATAAAACATGGAAATAGTTACACCGCTATCTGTATAAACATGGAAATATCTACACCGCTATCTCTATAAACAAGGAAATAACTGCAAAGCCATCTGTATAAACATGGAAATAACTACACAGTTATGTGTAGGAACATGGAAATATCTGCACTGCCATCTGTATAAACGTATAAATATCTACACAGCCCTCTGTATAAATATGGAAATATCTGCATAGGCATCTGTATAAACATGGTAATATCCGCACCGCTATCTGTATAAACATGGAAATACCTACACCGCTCTCTCTATAAACATGGAAATATGTACACCGCTATGTGTATAAACATGGTAATATCTCCACTGCTGTCTGTATAAACATGGAAATATCTCCACCTTTATCTGTATAAACATGGAAATATCTACAGCGCCATCTCTATAAACATTGAAATATCTACACTGCCATCTGTAAATACATGGAAATATCTTCAAAGTCATCCGAATAAACATGGAAATATCTACACCACCATCTGTATAAACATTGAAATACCAACAATACCATCTGTATACACATGGAAATATCTACACAGACATCTGTATAAATATAGAAATATCTACACCGCCATCTGTATAAACATGGAAATATCTACACCGCGATCAGTATAAACATGGAAATATCTACACCGCTATCTGTATAAACATGGAAATATCTCCACTGCTATCTGTATAAACATCGAAATATCTACACCGCCATCTGTATAAACATGGAAATACTTACAAAGTTATCTGTATAAACATGGAAATATCTACACCGCCATCTGTACAAACATGGAAATACTTACAAAGTTATCTGTATAAACATGGAAATATCTACACCGCCATCTGTATAAACATGGAAATATCTACACAGCCATGTGTATATAGATGGAAATATCCTCACCGCTATCTATATACACATGGAAATAACTACACCGCTCTCTGTGTAAACATGGAAATATCTACACCGCAATCTGTGTAAACATGGAAATATCAACACCGCTATCTGTATAAACATGGAAATATCAACACCGCGATCTGTATAAACATGGAAATATCTACACCGCGATCTGTATAAACATGGAAATATCTACACTGCTCTCTGTATAAACATGGAAATATCTACACCGCTATCTGTATAAACATGGAAATATCTACACAGCTATCTCTATAAACATGGAAATATCTACACCGCCATCTGTATAAACATGGAAATACCTACAAAGTCATCTGTATAAACATGGAAATATCTACAAAGCCATCTGTATAAATATGGAAATATCTACACAGCCATCTGTATATACATGGAAATAACTACACCGCTATCTGTATAAACATGGAAATAACTACACCGCTATTTGTATAAACAAGGAAATATCTCCACAGTGATCTGTATAAACATGGAATTATTTACACCGCTATCTGTATAAACATGGAAATTTCTGCACCGTTATCTGTATAAATATGGAAATATCTACACCGCAATCTCTATAAATATGGAAATATCTACACCGCCATCTGTATAAACATGGAAATACTTATACAGTCATCTGTGTAAACATGGAAACATCTACACCACCATCTGTATAAACATGGAAATATCTGCAATGCCATCTGTATACACATGGAAATACCAACACGGCAATCTGTGTATAGATGGAAACATCAACACCGCCATCTGTACAAACTTGGAAATATCTACACTGCTATCTCTATAAACGTGGAAATATCTACACTGCGTTATGTATAAACATAGAAATATCTACACCGGTATCTGTATAAACATGGAAATATCTACACCACGATCTGTATAAACATGGAAACATATACACCGCTATCTGTATAATCATGGAAATATATGCACCGCTTTCTCTATAGACATGGAAATAGCTACAAAGCCATCTGTATAAACATGGAAATACCTACACAGACATGTGTAGGAACATGGAAATAACTACACTGCCATCTGTATAAACAAAGAAATATCTACACAGCCCTCTGCATAAATATGGAGATATCTGCATAGGCATCTGTATAAACATGGAAATATCTGCACCGCTATCTGTATAAACATGGAAATACCTACACCGCTGTCTCTATAAACATGGAAATATGTACACAGCTATGTGTATAAACATGGAAATATCTCCACTGCTGTCTGTATAAACATGGAAATATCTACAGCGCCATCTCTATAAACATTGAAATATCTACACTGCCATCTGTAAAAACATTGAAATATCTACACAGTCATCTGAATAAACATGGAAATATCTACAGCACCATCTGTATAAACATGGAAATAACTACAATACCATCTGTATACACATGGAAATATCTACACAGACATCTGTATAAATATGGCAATATCTACACTGCCGTCTGTATACACATGGAAATATCTACACAGCCATCTGTATAAACATGTAAATATCTACAATGCCATCTCCATAAACATGGAACTAACTACTCCGCCATCTGTGTAAACATGGAAATATCTACACCGCCATCAGTGTGAATAAGGAAATATCTACAATGCCATCTGTATAAAGATATAAATATCTGCACCGCGAACTGTACAAACATGGAAATATCTACGTCGCTCTCTGCATAAACGTGGAAATACCAACACCGCTATCGGTATAAACATGGAAATATCTACAACGCCATCTATATAAACATGGAAATATCTACACCGCTATGTCTATAAACACGGAAATACCTACACCGCTATCTTTATAAACATGGAATTGTCTACAGCGCTATCTGTATAAACATGGAAATATCTACACCGCTATCTGTATAAACATGGAAATATCTACACCGCGATCTGTATAAACTTGGAAATATCTACACCGCGATCTGTATAAACATGGAAATATCTTCACCGAGATCTGTATGAACGTGGAAATATCTACACCGCTATCTGTATAAACATGGTAATATCTACACCACCATCTATATAAACATGGAAATATCTACACCGCCCTCTGTATAAACATGGAAATATCTACACCGCCCTCTGTATAAACATAGAAATATCTACACCGCTATCTGTATAAACATGTTAATATCTACACAGCTATCTCTATAAACATGGAAATATCTGCACCGCCATCTGTATAAACATGGAAATACCTACAAAGTCATCTGTATAAACATGGAAATATCTACAAAGCCATCTGTATAAACATGGAAATATCTACACAGCCATCTGTATATACATGGAAATAACTACACCGCTATCTGTATAAACATGGAAATAACTACACCGCTATTTGTATAAACAAGGAAATATCTACACAGTGATCTGTATAAACATGGAATTATTCACACCGCTATCTGTATAAACATGGAAATTTCTACTCCGTTATCTGTATAAATATGGAAATATCTACACCGCTATCTCTATAAATATGGAAATATCTACACCGCCATCTGTATAATCATGGAAATACTTATACAGTCATCTGTGTAAACATGGAAATATCTACATCACCATCTGTATAAACATGGAAATATCTGCAATGCCATCTGTATACACATGGAAATACCAACACGGCAATCTGTGTATAGATGGAAACATCAACACCGCCATCTGTACAAACATGGAAATATCTACACTGCTATCTCTATAAACGTGGAAATACCTACACTGCGGTCTCTATAAACATGGAAATATCTACACCGGTATCTGTATAAACATGGAAATATCTACACCACGATCTGTATAAACATGGAAATATATACACCGCTATCTGTATAATCATGGAAATATATGCACCGCTTTCTCTATAGACATGGAAATAGCTACAAAGCCATCTGTATAAACATGGAAATACCTACACAGACATGTGTAGGAACATGGAAATAACTACACTGCCATCTGTATAAACAAAGAAATATCTACACAGCCCTCTGCATAAATATGGAGATATCTGCATAGGCATCTGTATAAACATGGAAATATCTGCACCGCTATCTGTATAAACATGGAAATACCTACACCGCTGTCTCTATAAACATGGAAATATGTACACAGCTATGTGTATAAACATGGAAATATCTCCACTGCTGTCTGTATAAACATGGAAATATCTACAGCGCCATCTCTATAAACATTGAAATATCTACACTGCCATCTGTAAAAACATTGAAATATCTACACAGTCATCTGAATAAACATGGAAATATCTACAGCACCATCTGTATAAACATGGAAATAACTACAATACCATCTGTATACACATGGAAATATCTACACAGACATCTGTATAAATATGGCAATATCTACACTGCCATCTGTATACACATGGAAATATCTACACAGCCATCTGTATAAACATGTAAATATCTACAATGCCATCTCCATAAACATGGAACTAACTACTCCGCCATCTGTGTAAACATGGAAATATCTACACCGCCATCAGTGTGAATAAGGAAATATCTACAATGCCATCTGTATAAAGATATAAATATCTGCACCGCGAACTGTACAAACATGGAAATATCTACGTCGCTCTCTGCATAAACGTGGAAATACCAACACCGCTATCGGTATAAACATGGAAATATCTACAACGCCATCTATATAAACATGGAAATATCTACACCGCTATGTCTATAAACACGGAAATACCTACACCGCTATCTTTATAAACATGGAATTGTCTACAGCGCTATCTGTATAAACATGGAAATATCTACACCGCTATCTGTATAAACATGGAAATATCTACACCGCGATCTGTATAAACTTGGAAATATCTACACCGCGATCTGTATAAACATGGAAATATCTTCACCGAGATCTGTATGAACGTGGAAATATCTACACCGCTATCTGTATAAACATGGTAATATCTACACCACCATCTATATAAACATGGAAATATCTACACCGCCCTCTGTATAAACATGGAAATATCTACACCGCCCTCTGTATAAACATGGAAATATCTACACCGCTATCTGTATAAACATGTTAATATCTACACAGCTATCTCTATAAACATGGAAATATCTGCACCGCCATCTGTATAAACATGGAAATACCTACAAAGTCATCTGTATAAACATGGAAATATCTACAAAGCCATCTGTATAAACATGGAAATATCTACACAGCCATCTGTATATACATGGAAATAACTACACCGCTATCTGTATAAACATGGAAATAACTACACCGCTATTTGTATAAACAAGGAAATATCTACACAGTGATATGTATAAACATGGAATTATTCACACCGCTATCTGTATAAACATGGAAATTTCTACTCCGTTATCTGTATAAATATGGAAATATCTACACCGCTATCTCTATAAATATGGAAATATCTACACCGCCATCAGTATAATCATGGAAATATTTATACAGTCATCTGTGTAAACATGGAAATATCTACACCACCATCTGTATAAACATGGAAATATCTGCAATGCCATCTGTATACACATGGAAATACCAACACGGCAATCTGTGTATAGATGGAAACATCAACACCGCCATCTGTACAAACATGGAAATATCTACACTGCTATCTCTATAAACGTGGAAATACCTACACTGCGGTCTCTATAAACATGGAAATATCTACACCGGTATCTGTATAAACATGGAAATATCTACACCACGATCTGTATAAACATGGAAATATATACACCGCTATGTGTATAATCATGGAAATATCTGCACCGCTATCTCTATAGACATGGAAATAGCTACAAAGCCATCTGTATAAACATGGAAATACCTACACAGACATGTGTAGGAACATGGAAATAACTACACTGCCATCTGTATAAACAAAGAAATACCTACACAACCCTCTGCATAAATATGGAGATATCTACATAGGCATCTGTATAAACATGGAAATATCTGCACCGCTATCTGTATAAACATGGAAATACCTACACCGCTGTCTCTATAAACATGGAAATATGTACACCGCTATGTGTATAAACATGGAAATATCTCCACTGCTGTCTGTGTAAACATGGAAATATCTCCACCGTTATCTGTATAAACATGGAAATATCTACAGCGCCATCTCTATAAACATTGAAATATCTACACTGCCATCTGTGAAAACATGGAAATATCTACACAGTCATCTGAATAAACATGGAAATATCTACACCACCATCTGTATAAACATGGAAATAACTACAACACCATCTGTATACACATGGAAATATCTACACAGACATCTGTATAAATATGGAAATATCTACACTGCCATCTGTATACACATGGAAATATCTACACAGCCATCTGTATAAACATGTAAACATCTACAATGCCATCTCCATAAACATGGAACTAACTACTCCGCCATCTGTGTAAACATGGAAATATCTACACCGCCATCAGTGTGAATAAGGAAATATCTACAATGCCATCTGTATAAAGATATAAATATCTGCACCGCGAGCTGTACAAACATGGAAATGCCTACGTCGCACTCTGCATAAACGTGGAAATACCAACACCGCTATCGGTATAAACATGGAAATATCTACAACGCCATCTATATAAACATGGAAATATCTACACCGCTATGTCTATAAACATGGAAATACCTACACCGCTATCTCTATAAACATGGAAATGTCTACACCGCTATCTGTATAAACATGGAAATAATTACACCGCTATCTGTATGAACATGGAAATATCTACACCGCGGTCTGTATAAACATGGAAATATCTACACCGCGATCTGTATAAACATGGAAATATCTTCACCGAGATCTGTATAAACATGGAAATATCTACACCGCTATCTGTATAAACATGGTAATATCTACACCACCATCTATATAAACATGGAAATATCTACACCGCCCTCTGTATAAACATGGAAATATCTACAATGCCAACTGTAGAAAGATGGAAATATCTACACCGCAATCTGAGGAAACATGGAAATATCTACACCGATATCTGTAAAAACATGGAAATATCAACACCGCTATCTGTATAAACATGGAAATATCTACACCGCGATCTGTATAAACATGGAAATATCTACACCGCGATCTGTATAAACAGGGAAATATCTACACCGCGACTGTATAAACGTGGAAATATCTACACCGCTATCTGTATAAACATGGAAATATCTACACCGCCAACTGTATAAACATGGAAATACCTACAAAGTCATCTGTATAAACATGGAAATATCTACATAGCCATCTGTATAAACATGGAAATATCTACACAGCCATCTGTATATACATGGAAATATCTACACTGCTATCTGTATAAACATGGAAATAACTACACCGCTATTTGTATAAACAAGGAAATATCTACACCGTGATCCGTATAAACATGGAAATATCTACACAGCCATCTCTATAAACACGGAAATATCTACACCCATATCTGTATAAATATGGAAATATCCACACCGCTATCTGTATAAATATGGAAAAATCAACACCGCTATCTCTATGAACATGGAAATATCTACACCACCATCTCTATAAACATGGAAATATCAACACCACGATCAGTATAAACATGGAAATATCTACACCGCTATCTGTATAAACATGGAAATATCTCCACTGCTATCTCTGTAAACATCGAAATATCTACACCGCCATCAGTATAAACATGGAAATACTTACAAAGTTATCTGTATAAACATGGAAATATCTACACCGCCATCTGTATAAACATGGAAATATCTACACAGCCGTGTGTATATACATGGAAATATCTACACCGCTATCTATATAAACATGGAAATAACTACACCGCTATTTGTATAAAGACGGAAATAACTACACCGCCATGTACATATCCATGGAAGTATCTGCGCCGCCATCTGTATAAACATGGAAATATCTACACGGTCATCTGTGTATAGATGGAAATATCAACACCCCCATCTGTACAAACATGGAAATATCTGCACCTCAATCTGTATAAACATGGAAATATCTACACCGCGGTCTGTATAAACATGGAAATATCTAAATGGCTATCTGTATAAACATGGAAATACCTACACCACTATCTCTATAAACATGGAAATATCTACACCGTGATCTGTATTAACATGGAAATATTTACACCGCTATCTGTATAAACATGGAAATATCTACACCATTATCAGTATAAACATGGAAATACCTACAACGCCATCTGTAGAAACATGGAAATATCTACACCACCATCTGTATAAACATGGAAATATCTACAATGCCATCTGTATACACAAGGAAATACCTACACGGCAATCTGTGTATAGATGGAATCATCAACACCGCCATCTGTACACACATGGAAATATCTACTCCGCTATCTGTATAAACATGGAAATATCTACACTGCGGTCTGTATAAACATGGAAATATCTACACCGGTATCTGTACAAACATGGAAATATCTACACCACGATCTGTATAAAACATGGAAATAGTTACACCGCTATCTGTATAAACATGGAAATATCTACACCGCTATCTCTATAAACAAGGAAATAACTGCAAAGCCATCTGTATAAACATGGAAATAACTACACAGTTATGTGTAGGAACATGGAAATATCTGCACTGCCATCTGTATAAACGTATAAATATCTACACAGCCCTCTGTATAAATATGGAAATATCTGCATAGGCATCTGTATAAACATGGTAATATCCGCACCGCTATCTGCATAAACATGGAAATACCTACACCGCTCTCTCTATAAACATGGAATTATGTACACCGCTATGTGTATAAACATGGTAATATCTCCACTGCTGTCTGTATAAACATGGAAATATCTCCACCTTTATCTGTATAAACATGGAAATATCTACAGCGCCATCTCTATAAACATTGAAATATCTACACTGCCATCTGTAAATACATGGAAATATCTTCACAGTCATCCGAATAAACATGGAAATATCTACACCACCATCTGTATAAACATTGAAATACCAACAATACCATCTGTATACACATGGAAATATCTACACAGACATCTGTATAAATATAGAAATATCTACACCGCCATCTGTATAAACATGGAAATATCTACACCGCGATCAGTATAAACATGGAAATATCTACACCGCTATCTGTATAAACATGGAAATATCTCCACTGCTATCTGTATAAACATCGAAATATCTACACCGCCATCTGTATAAACATGGAAATACTTACAAAGTTATCTGTATAAACATGGAAATATCTACATCGCTATCTGTATAAACATGGAAATATCTCCACTGCTATCTGTATAAACATCGAAATATCTACACCGCCATCTGTATAAACATGGAAATACTTACAAAGTTATCTGTATAAACATGGAAATATCTACACCGCCATCTGTACAAACATGGAAATACTTACAAAGTTATCTGTATAAACATGGAAATATCTACACCGCCATCTGTATAAACATGGAAATATCTACACAGCCATGTGTATATAGATGGAAATATCCTCACCACTATCTATATACACATGGAAATAACTACAACGCTCTCTGTATAAACATGGAAATATCTACACCGCCATCTACAAATCCACAGAAATATCAGTGCCGCCATCTGTATAAACATGGAAATATCTACACGGTCATCTGTGTATAGATGGAAATATCAACACCGCCATCTGTACAAAAATGGAAATATCTGCACCGCTATCTGTATAAACATGGAAATATCTACACCGCGGTCTGTATAAACATGGAAATATCTACACCGCTATCTCTATAAACATGGAAATATCTACACCGCTATCTCTATAAACATGGAAATATCTACACCATGATCTGTATAAACATGGAAATATTTACATCGCTATCTGTTTAAACATGGAAATATCTACACAGTTATCTGTATAAATATGGAAATATTTCAGCGCTATCTCTATAAGCATGGAAATGTCTACACCGCCATCTGTATAAACATGGGAATATCTACACTGCTATCTCTATAAACATGGAAATATCTACAATGCCATCTATAAAAACATGGAAACACCTATACAGTCATCTGTATAAACATGGAAATATCTACACAACCATCTGTATAAACATGGAAATATCTACACTGCCATCTGCATACACATGGAAATACCTACACGGCAATCTGTGTATAGATGGAAACATCAACACCGCCATCTCTACAAACATGGAAATATCTACACCGCTATCTGTATAAACATGGAAATACCTACACTGCGGTCTGTATAAACATGTAAATATCTACGCCGGTATCTGTATAAACATGGAAATATCTACACCACGATCTGTATAAACATGGAAATATCTACACCGCTATCTGTATAAACATGGAAATATCTACACCGCTATCTCTATAAACATGGAAATATCTACAAAGCCATCTGTACAAACATGGAAATACCTACACAGTCATGTGTAGGAACATGGAAAAATCTGCACCGCTATCTGTATAAACATGGAAATATCTACACCGCTGTCTCTATAAACATGGAAATATGTACACCGCTATGTGTATGAACATGGAAATATCTCCACTGCTCTCTGCATAAACATGGAAATATCTCCACCGTTATCAGTATAAATATGGAAATATCTACAGCGCCATCTCTATAAACATTGAAATATCTACACTGCCATCTGGAAAAACATGGAAATATCTGCACAGTCATCTGAATAAACATGGAAATATCTACACCACCATCTCTTTAATCATGGAAATACCTACAATACCACCTGTATACACATGGAAATATCTACACAGACATCTATATAAATATGGAAATATCTACACCGCCATCTGTATAAACATGGAAATATCTACACTGCCATTTGTAGAAAGATGGAAATATTTACACCGCTATGTCTATAAATATGGAAATATCTACACCGCCATCTCTATAAACATGAAAATATTTACACTGCCATCTCCATAAAGTTGGAAGTATCTACTCCTCCATGTGTATAAACACGGAAATATCTACACCACCATCTGTGTAAACATGGAAAAATCTACACCGCTATATGTATCAACATGGAAATATCTTCACCACCATCTGCATATCCATGGAAATATCTACGCCGCCATCTGTATAAACATGGAAATATCTACACGGCCATCTGTGTATAGATGGAAATATCAACACCGCCATATGTAGAAACATGGAGATATAGACACCGCTATCTCTATAAACATGGAAATATCTACACCGCCATCTCTATAAACATGAAAATACCTGCACTGCCATCTATAAAAACATGGAAATACCTACACAGTCACGTGTATAAACATGGAAATATCTACAATGCCATCTGTATACACTTGGAAATATCTACACAGCCATCTGTATAAACATGTAAATATCTACACTGCTATCTCTATAAACATGGAAATATCCACACCGCCATCTCTATAAACATGAAAATATCTACACTGCCATTTCCATAAACATGGAACTATCTACTCCGCCATCTGTATAAACATGGAAACATGTACACCGCCATCTGTGTGAATAAGGAAATATCTACAATGCCATCTGTATAAAGATATAAATATCTGCACCGCGAGATGTATAGACATGCAAATATCTACATCACTATCTGTATAAACGTATAAATATCAACAGCGCTATCGGTATAAACATGGAAATATCTACAACGCCATCTATATAAACATGGAAATACCTACACCGCTATCTCTACAAACATGGAAACATCCACACCGCCATCTGCATATCCATGGACATATCAACAACGCCATCTGTATAAAAATGGAAATATCTACACGGCAATCTGTGTACAGATGGAAATATCAACACCGCCATCTGTACAAACATGGAAATATCTACACCGCTATCTGTATAAACATAGAAATATCTACACTGCAGTCTGTATAAACATGGAAATATCTACACCGGTATCTGTATAAACATGGAAATATCTACACCACGATCTGTATAAACATGGAAATATTTACACCGCTATCTGTATAAATCTGGAAAAATCTACACTGCTATCTCTATAAATATGGAAATATCTACACCGCCATCTGTATAAACATGGAAATAACTACACAGTCATGTGTAGGAACATGGAAATATCTACACCACCGTTTGTATAAAGAAGGAAATATCTACAACGTTGTCTATATAAACATGGAAATATCTACACATTGATCTGTATAAACATGGAAATATGTACAGCACTCTCTGAATAAAGATGGAAATATCTACACCGCAATCTGTATAAACATGGAAATATCAACACCACGATCAGTATAAACATGGAAATATCTACACCACTATCTGTATAAATATGGAAATATTTACACCGCTATCTCTATAAACTTGGAAATATCTACACCGCTATCTCTATAAACATGGAAATATCTACACCGACATCTGTATTAACATGGAAATATCTACACAGTCATCTGTATAAACCTGGAAATATCTACATTGTCATCTATATAAACATGGAAATATCTACAGAGAACTCTGTATATTCATGGAAATATCTGCACAGCCATCTGTATAAATATGGAAATATCTACACCGCTATCTGTATAAACATGGAAATATCTACACCGCTATGTGTATTAACGTGGAAATATCTCCATTGCTATCTGTATAAACATGGACATATCTCCACCGCAATCTGTATAAACATGAAAATATCTACACCGCTATCTCTATAAACATGGAAATATCTACAATGCCATCTGTACAAACATGGAAATATCTACACAGGTATCTGTAGAAACATGCAAATATCTACCCCGCTATCTCTATAAACATGGAAATAACTACACCGCTATCTCTATAAACATGGAAATATCTACACCGCTATCTCCATCAACATGGATATATATACACCGCCATCTCTTTAAACATGGAGATATCTAGAACGCCATCTACATAAACAAGAAAATATCTACACTTCCATCTATATAAACATGGAAATATCTACACCGCCATCTCTATGAAGATGGAAATATCTACACTGCCATTTGTAGAAAGATGGAACTATCTACACCGCCATCTGTTTAAACATGGAAATATCTACATCACTATCTGTATAAGTATGAAATATCTAAACCACTATCTCTATAAAAATGGAAATATCTACACTGCTATCTGTATAAACATGGAAATATCCTCACTGCTACCTCTATGAAGATGGATATATCTACACCGCTATCTAAATAAGCATGGAAATATCTACACTGCCATCTCTATAAACATGGAATTATCTACAGCGCCATCTGTATAAACATGGAAATATCTACACCGCCATCTGTATAAACATGGAAATATCTACACCGCTATCTGTATAAACATGGAAATATCTACACCGCAATCTGTATAAACATGGAAATGTCTTCACCACGATCTGTATAAACATGGAAATATCTACACCGCTATCTGTAAAAACATGGTAATATCTACACCGCCATGTATATAAACATGGAAATATCTACACCGCCATCTGTATAAACATGGAAATATCTGCAATGCCATCTGTAGAAAGATGGAAATATCTACACCGCAATCTGTGTAAACATGGAGATATCTACACCGCCAGCTGTATTAACATGGAAATATCTACAATGCTAGTTGTATAAACATGGAAATACCAACACCGCTATCTGTATAAACATGGAAATACATACACCGCCATCTGTATAATCATGGAAATATCTACACAACTATCTCTATAAACATGGAAATACCTACACCGCCATCTCTATACACATAGAAATATCTACACCGCTATCTCTATAAACATAGAAATATCTACACCGCCATCTCTATAAACATGGAAATATCTACACTGCCATCTGCATGAACATGGAAATATCTACATCGCTATCTGTTTAAACATGGAAATATCTACACTGTCATCTGTATAAACATGGAAATATCTACACCGCTATCTGTATAAATATGGAAATATCTGCACCGCCATTTGTGAAAACATACAAATATCTAAAGAGTCATCTTTATACACATCGAAATATCAACACAGCCATCTGTATAAACATGGATGTATCTACACAACTATCTGTATAAACAAGGAAATACCTACAGCGCTATCTCTATAAACATGGAAATATCAACACCACAATCTCTACAAACATGAAAATATCTACACCGCCATCTCCATGAACATGGAACTACCTTCACCGCCATCTGTATAAACATGGAAATATCTACACCACTATCTGTATAAAGATGGAAATATCTACACCGCTATCTCTATAAACATGGAAATATCTACACAGCCATCTGTATAAACAGGGAAATATCTCCACCGCTATCTGTATAAACATGGAAATATCTACACCGCTATATGCATAAACGTGGAAATATCTACACCGCTATCTGTATAAACATGGAAATACCTACACCGCTATCTGTGTAAACATGGAAATATCTACACAGCTATCTGTGTAAACTTGGTAATATCTACACAGGTATCTGTGTAAAAATGGAAATATCTACATGTCAATCTGTGCAAAGAGGGAAATATCTACACCGCTATCTCTGAAAACATGGAAATATCTACACCGCTATCTGTATAAACATGGAAATATCTGCACCGCTATCTGTATAAAAAAGGAAATATCTACACCGCCATCTGTAGAAACATGGAAATATCTACACCGCCATCTGTATAAACATGGAAATAACTACACGGCTATCTGTAGAAATATGGAAATATCTACATCGCTATCTCTATAAACATGGAAATACCAACAACGCTTTCTCTATAAACATGGAAATATCTACATCGCAATCTCTATAAACATGGAATTATCTACACCGCCGTCTCTATAAACATGAAAATATGTACACCGCCATCTTCAGAAACATGGCTGTATCTACACCGCGATCTGTATAAAGATGGAAATATCTGCACTGCGAGTTGTATAAACATGGAAATATCTACATGGAAAGCTGTAAAAACATGGAAATATTTAGACAGTCATCTCTATAAACATGGAAATATCTATACCGCTATCTGTATAAACATGGAAATTCCCACACCGCTATCTGTATAAATATGGAAATAGCCACACCGCTATCTGTATAAACATGGAAATATCTGCACAGCTATCTTTATAAACATGGAAATACCTGCAACTCTATCTGTGTAAACATAGAAATATCTACACGGCTATTTGTGTAAACATGGAAATATCTGCACCGCTATCTGTATAAAGATGGAAATATCTACACCACTATCTGTAAAACGGGGAAATATCTACACAGCTGTCTGTATAAACCTGGAAATATCTACACCGATATCTGTATAAACAAGGAAATATCTACACCGCCATCTGTATAAACATGGAAAAACCTACACCGCTATCTGTATAAATATGGAAATATCCACTTCGCTATTTCTAAAAACATGGAAACACCTACACCGATTTCTCTATAAACATGGAAATATCTACACTGCAATCTCTATATACATGGAAATATCTACACTGCCATCTCTATAAATATGAAAATATCTACACCGCCATCTCCAAAAACATGGAACTATCTACACCGCCATCTGTATAAACATGGAAATTCCTACACCACTATCTGTATAAAGATGGAAATATCTACACCGCTATCTCTATAAACATGGAAATATCTACACCGCTATCTGTATAAACATGAAAATATCTACATCGCTATCTGAATAAACAGGGAAATATCTCCACCGCTATCTGTATAAACATGGAAATATCTACACCGCTCTCTGTATAAACATGGAAATATCTACACTGCTATCTGTATAAACATGGAAATATCTACAACGCTATCTGTGTAAACATGGAAATATCTACACAGTTATCTGTGTAAACTTGGAAATATCTACACAGGTATCTGTGTAAAAATGGAAATATCTTCACCGTAATGTGTGAAAAGATGGAAATATCTGCACCGCTATCTCTGTAAACATGGAAATATCTACACCACTATCCGTATAAACATGGAAATATCTACATCGCTATCTGTATAAACATGGATATATCTACACCGTTATCTGTATAAACATGAAAATATCTACACCGCTATCTGTATAAATATGGAAATATCTGCACCGCCATTTGTGTAAACATACAAATATCTACAGTCATCTGTATACACATGGAAATATTTACACAGCCATCTGTATAAACATGGATGTATCTACACAACTATCTGTATAAACAAGGAAATACCGACAGCGCTATCTCTATAAACATGGAAATATCAACACCACAATCTCTACAAACATGGAAATATCTACACCGCCATCTATATAAACATGAAAATATCTACACCGCCATCTCCAAAAACATGGAACTATCTACACCGCCATCTGTATAAACATGGAAATTCTACACCGCTATCTGTATAAAGATGGAAATATCAACACCGCTATCTCTATAAACATGGAAATATCTACACAGCCATCTGTATAAACATGGAAATATCTACACTGCTATCTCTATAAACATGGAAATATCTACACCGCTATCTGTATAAACATGGAAATATCTACATCGCTATCTGTATAAACAGGGAAATATCTACACTGCTATCTGTATAAACATGGAAATATCTACACTGCTATCTGTATAAACATGGAAATATCTACACCGCTATCTGTATAAACATGGAAATAACTACAACGCTATCTGTGTAAACATGGAAATATCTACACAGGTATCTGTGTAAACTTGGAAATATCTACACAGGTATCTGTGTAAAAATGGAAATATCTACACGGCAATCTGTGCAAAGAGGGAAATATCTACACCGCTATCTCTGAAAACATGGAAATATCTACACCGCTATCTGTATAAACTTGGAAATATCTACACTGCCATCTCTATAAACATGAAAATATGTCCACCGCTATCTGTATAAACTTGAAAATATGTCCAGCGCTATCTGTATAAACATGGAAATATATACACCGCTATCGGTATAAACAAGGAAATATCTACACCGCCATCTGTAGAAACATGGAAATATCTTCACCGCGATCTGTATAAACATGGAAATACCTACACCGCTATCTGTAGAAATGTGGAAATATCTACACCGCTATCTCTATAAACATGGAAATACCAACACCGCTTTCTCTATAAACATGGAAATATCTACATCGCAATCTCTATAAACATGGAAAAATCTTCACTGCCATCTGTATAAAGATGGAAATATCTGCACTGCGAGTTGTATAAACATGGAAATATCTACACCGCTATCTCTAAACATGGAAATACCTACAACGCCATCTCTATAAATATGGAAATATCTACACCGCTATCTGTATAAACATGAAAATACCTACACCGCTATCTGTATAAACCTGGAAAGATCTACACCGCTATCTGTATAAATATGGAAATAACTACAACGCTATCTCTCTAAACATGGAAATGTCTACACCGCTATGTGTATAAACATGGAAATATCTACATCGTTATCTCTATAAACATGAAAATATCTACACTGACATCTGTATAAACATGGAAATAACTTCACAGTCATCTGTATAAACATGGAAATATCTACACCACCGTCTGTATAAACATGGAAATATCTACATGGAAAGCTGTATAAACATGGAAATATCTAGACAGTCATCTCAATAAACATGGAAATACCTATACCGCTATCTGTATAAACATGGAAATACCCACACCGCTATCTGTATAAACATGGAAATAGCCACACCGCTATCTGCATAAACATGGAAATATCTGCACCGCTATCTTTATAAACATTTAAATATCTGCAACTCTATCTGTGTAAACATAGAAATATCTACACGGCTATTTGTGTATACATGGAAATATCTGCACCGCTATCTGTATAAAGATGGAAATATCTACACCACTATCTTTAAAACGTGCAAATATCTACACCACTCTCTATATAAACCTGGAAATATCTACACCGATATCTGTATAAACAAGGAAATACCTACACCGCCATCTGTATGAACATGGAAACACTTACACCGCTATATGTATAAATATGGAAATATCCACACCGCTATCTCTATAAACATGGAAATACCTACACCGATTTCTCTATAAACATGGAAATATCTACACTGCAGTCTCTATAAGCATGAAAATATCTACACCGCCATCTTCAGAAAAATGGATGTATCTACACCGCCATCTGTATAAACATGGAAATATCTACACCACTATCTGTATAAACATGGAAATATCTTCACTGCCATCTGTATAAGCATGGAAATATCTACACCGCCATCTGTATAAAGATGGAAATACCTACACCGCAATCTGTGCAAAGATGGAAATACCTACACCGCAATCTCTATGAACATGGAAATATCTACACCGATATCTGTATAAACATGGAAATATGTACACTGCCATCTGTTTAAACATGGAAATACCTACACCGTTTTCTGTATAAACATGAAAATATCTACACTGCTATCTCTATATACATGGAAATATCTACACCACTATCTGTATAAACATGGAAATATCTTCACTGCCATCTGTATAAGCATGGAAATATCTACACCGCCATCTGAATAAACATGGAAATAACTACACCACTATCAGTATAAATATGGAAATATCTTCACTGCCATCTGTATAAACATGGAAATATCTAAACCGCCATCTGTATAAACATGGAAATATCTCCACCGCCATCTGCATAAACATGGAAATATCTACACAGACATCTGTATAAACATGGAAATATCTACACTGCCATCTGTATAAACTTGGAAATATCTACACTGACATCTGTAGAAAGATGGAAATGTATAAAAAACGATCTGAATAAACATGGGAATTTCTACACCACTACCTGTAGAAACATGGAAATATCTACACCGCGATCTGTATCAACATGGAAATAACTACACTGCAATCTGTATAAACATGGAAATATCTACAATGCTATCTCTGTAAACATGGAAATATCTACACAGCTATCTGTGTAAACTTGGAAATATCTACACCGCTATATGTGTAAATTTGGCAATACTTACACCGCAGTCTGTGCAAAGATGGAAATATCTACACCGCTATATCTGTAAACATGAAAGTACCTACACCGCTATCTGTATAAACATGGAAATATCTACACTGCCATCTCTAAAAACATGGAAATATCTACAGCGCCATCTGTATAAACATGGAAATATCTACACTGCCATCTGGACACACATGGAAATATCTACACAGCCATCTGTATAAACATCGAAATATTTACACCGCTATCTCTAGAAACATGGAAATATCTACACCGCTATCTGTATAAACATGGAAATATCTACATCGCTATCTGTATAAACAGGGAAATATCTCCACCGCTATCTGTATAAACATGGAAATATCTACACCGATATGTGTATAAACATGGAAATATCTACACCGCTATCTGTAAAAACATGGAAATATATACAATGCTATCTGTGTAAACATGGAAATACCGACACAGCTATCTGTGTAAACTTGGAAATATCTACCCAGCTATCTGTGTAAAAATGGAAATATCTACACAGCAATCTGTGCAAAGATGGATATATCTACACCGCTATCTCTGTAAACATGGAAATATCTACACCGCTATCTGTATAAACATGGAAATGTCTATACCACAGTCTCTATAAACAAGGAAATATCTACACCGCCATCTGTAGAAACATGGAAATATCTACACTGCAATCTGTATAAACATGGAAATACCTACACCGCTATCTGTATAAATATGGAAATATCTACACCGCTATCTCTATAAACATGGAAATACCTACACCGCTTTCTCTATAAACATGAAAATACCTACACTGCTATCTCTATATACATGGAAATATCTACACCTCCATCTCCATAAACATGAAAATATCTACACCGCCATCTTCAGAAACATGGATGTATCTACACCGCTATCTGTATAAACATGGAAATATCTACACCACTATCTGTATAAACATGGAAATATCTTCACTGCCATCTGTATAAGCATGGAAATATCTACACCGCCATCTGTATAAAGATGGAAATATCTACACCGCAATCTGTATAAATATGGAAATAACTACACCGCTATCTCTATAGACAAGGAAATATCTACACCGTTATCTGTATAAACATGGAAATATCTACACTGCCATCTGTATAAAGATGGAAATATTTACACCGTGAGCTGCATAAACATAGAAATATCTACAACGCTATCTGTATAAACATGGAAATATGAACACCGCTATCTGTATAAATATGGAAATATATACACCGTTATCTCTATAAACATGGAAATATCTACACCGCTATCTCTATAAACATGGAAATACTTACACCACCATGTCTATAAACATGGAAATATTTACACTGCTATCTCTATAAACTTAGAAAAAACTACACCGCCGTCTCTGTAAACATGGAAATATCTACACCGCCATTTGAATAAACATGGAAATATCTACACAGACATCTGTATAAACATGGAAATATCTACACTGCCATGTGTATAAACTTGGCAACATCTACACTGACATCTGTAGAAAGATGGAAATGTCTACAAAGCGATCTGTATAAACATGGGTATTTCTACACCGCTACTTGTATAAACATGGAAATATGTACACGGCTATCTGTATCAACATGGAAATAACTACACCGCAATCTGTATAAACATGGAAATATCTACAATGCTATCTCTGTAAACATGGAAATATCTACACAGCTATCTGTGTAAACTTGGAAATATCTACACCGCTATCTCTGTAAGTTTGGCAATAACTACACGCAATCTGTGCAAAGATAGAAATAACTACACCGCTATCTCTTTAAACATGGACATATCTACACCGATATGTATATAAACATGGAAATATCTACACTGCCATCTGTATAAACATGGAAATACCTACACCAATTTCTCTATAAACATGAAAATATCTACACTGCTATCTCTATAAACATGGAAATATCTACACCTCCATCTCTATAAAGATGAAAATATCTACATCGCCATCTTCAGAAACATGGATGTATCTACACCGCCATCTGTATAAACATGGAAATATCTACACCACTATCTGTATAAATATGGAAATATCTTCACAGCCATCTGTATAAACATGGAAATATCTACACCGCCATCTGTATAAAGATGGAAATATCTACAACGCAATCTGTATAAATTTGGAAATAACTACACCGCTATCTCTATAGACATGGAAATATCTACACCGCCGTCTGTATAAACATGGAAATATCTACACCGCTATCTGTATAAACATGGAAATACCAACACCGCTATCTGTATAAACATGTAAATATCTACACCGCTATCTCTATAAACATGAAAATACTTACACCACCATCTCTATAAACATGGAAATATTTACACCGCTATCCCTATAAACTTAGAAATAACTAGACTTTCATCTCTATAAACATGGAAATATCTTCACCGCTATCTGCATAAACCTGGAAATATCTACACAGACGTCTGTATAAACATGGAAATATCTACACCTCCATCTCTATAAACATGAAAATATCTACACCGGCATCTTCAGAAACATGGATGTATCTACACCGCAATCTGTATAAACATGGAAATATCTACACCACTATCTGTATAAACATGGAAATATCTTCACTGCCATCTGTATAAACATGGAAATATCTACACCGCCATCTGTATAAAGATGGAAATATCTTCACCGCAATCTGTATAAATATGGAAATAACTACACCGCTATCTCTATAGACATGGAAATATCTACACCGCTATCTGTATAAACATGGAAATATATGCACCGCTTTCTCTATAGACATGGAAATAGCTACAAAGCCATCTGTATAAACATGGAAATACCTACACAGACATGTGTAGGAACATGGAAATAACTACACTGCCATCTGTATAAACAAAGAAATATCTACACAGCCCTCTGCATAAATATGGAGATATCTGCATAGGCATCTGTATAAACATGGAAATATCTGCACCGCTATCTGTATAAACATGGAAATACCTACACCGCTGTCTCTATAAACATGGAAATATGTACACAGCTATGTGTATAAACATGGAAATATCTCCACTGCTGTCTGTATAAACATGGAAATATCTACAGCGCCATCTCTATAAACATTGAAATATCTACACTGCCATCTGTAAAAACATTGAAATATCTACACAGTCATCTGAATAAACATGGAAATATCTACAGCACCATCTGTATAAACATGGAAGTAACTACAATACCATCTGTATACACATGGAAATATCTACACAGACATCTGTATAAATATGGCAATATCTACACTGCCATCTGTATACACATGGAAATATCTACACAGCCATCTGTATAAACATGTAAATATCTACAATGCCATCTCCATAAACATGGAACTAACTACTCCGCCATCTGTGTAAACATGGAAATATCTACACCGCCATCAGTGTGAATAAGGAAATATCTACAATGCCATCTGTATAAAGATATAAATATCTGCACCGCGAACTGTACAAACATGGAAATATCTACGTCGCTCTCTGCATAAACGTGGAAATACCAACACCGCTATCGGTATAAACATGGAAATATCTACAACGCCATCTATATAAACATGGAAATATCTACACCGCTATGTCTATAAACACGGAAATACCTACACCGCTATCTTTATAAACATGGAATTGTCTACAGCGCTATCTGTATAAACATGGAAATATCTACACCGCTATCTGTATAAACATGGAAATATCTACACCGCGATCTGTATAAACTTGGAAATATCTACACCGCGATCTGTATAAACATGGAAATATCTTCACCGAGATCTGTATGAACGTGGAAATATCTACACCGCTATCTGTATAAACATGGTAATATCTACACCACCATCTATATAAACATGGAAATATCTACACCGCCCTCTGTATAAACATGGAAATATCTACACCGCCCTCTGTATAAACATGGAAATATCTACACCGCTATCTGTATAAACATGTTAATATCTACACAGCTATCTCTATAAACATGGAAATATCTGCACCGCCATCTGTATAAACATGGAAATACCTACAAAGTCATCTGTATAAACATGGAAATATCTACAAAGCCATCTGTATAAACATGGAAATATCTACACAGCCATCTGTATATACATGGAAATAACTACACCGCTATCTGTATAAACATGGAAATAACTACACCGCTATTTGTATAAACAAGGAAATATCTACACAGTGATCTGTATAAACATGGAATTATTCACACCGCTATCTGTATAAACATGGAAATTTCTACTCCGTTATCTGTATAAATATGGAAATATCTACACCGCTATCTCTATAAATATGGAAATATCTACACCGCCATCTGTATAATCATGGAAATACTTATACAGTCATCTGTGTAAACATGGAAATATCTACACCACCATCTGTATAAACATGGAAATATCTGCAATGCCATCTGTATACACATGGAAATACCAACACGGCAATCTGTGTATAGATGGAAACATCAACACCGCCATCTGTACAAACATGGAAATATCTACACTGCTATCTCTATAAACGTGGAAATACCTACACTGCGGTCTCTATAAACATGGAAATATCTACACCGGTATCTGTATAAACATGGAAATATCTACACCACGATCTGTATAAACATGGAAATATATACACCGCTATCTGTATAATCATGGAAATATATGCACCGCTTTCTCTATAGACATGGAAATAGCTACAAAGCCATCTGTATAAACATGGAAATACCTACACAGACATGTGTAGGAACATGGAAATAACTACACTGCCATCTGTATAAACAAAGAAATATCTACACAGCCCTCTGCATAAATATGGAGATATCTGCATAGGCATCTGTATAAACATGGAAATATCTGCACCGCTATCTGTATAAACATGGAAATACCTACACCGCTGTCTCTATAAACATGGAAATATGTACACAGCTATGTGTATAAACATGGAAATATCTCCACTGCTGTCTGTATAAACAGGGAAATATCTACAGCGCCATCTCTATAAACATTGAAATATCTACACTGCCATCTGTAAAAACATTGAAATATCTACACAGTCATCTGAATAAACATGGAAATATCTACAGCACCATCTGTATAAACATGGAAATAACTACAATACCATCTGTATACACATGGAAATATCTACACAGACATCTGTATAAATATGGCAATATCTACACTGCCATCTGTATACACATGGAAATATCTACACAGCCATCTGTATAAACATGTAAATATCTACAATGCCATCTCCATAAACATGGAACTAACTACTCCGCCATCTGTGTAAACATGGAAATATCTACACCGCCATCAGTGTGAATAAGGAAATATCTACAATGCCATCTGTATAAAGATATAAATATCTGCACCGCGAACTGTACAAACATGGAAATATCTACGTCGCTCTCTGCATAAACGTGGAAATACCAACACCGCTATCGGTATAAACATGGAAATATCTACAACGCCATCTATATAAACATGGAAATATCTACACCGCTATGTCTATAAACACGGAAATACCTACACCGCTATCTTTATAAACATGGAATTGTCTACAGCGCTATCTGTATAAACATGGAAATATCTACACCGCTATCTGTATAAACATGGAAATATCTACACCGCGATCTGTATAAACTTGGAAATATCTACACCGCGATCTGTATAAACATGGAAATATCTTCACCGAGATCTGTATGAACGTGGAAATATCTACACCGCTATCTGTATAAACATGGTAATATCTACACCACCATCTATATAAACATGGAAATATCTACACCGCCCTCTGTATAAACATGGAAATATCTACACCGCCCTCTGTATAAACATGGAAATATCTACACCGCTATCTGTATAAACATGTTAATATCTACACAGCTATCTCTATAAACATGGAAATATCTGCACCGCCATCTGTATAAACATGGAAATACCTACAAAGTCATCTGTATAAACATGGAAATATCTACAAAGCCATCTGTATAAACATGGAAATATCTACACAGCCATCTGTATATACATGGAAATAACTACACCGCTATCTGTATAAACATGGAAATAACTACACCGCTATTTGTATAAACAAGGAAATATCTACACAGTGATCTGTATAAACATGGAATTATTCACACCGCTATCTGTATAAACATGGAAATTTCTACTCCGTTATCTGTATAAATATGGAAATATCTACACCGCTATCTCTATAAATATGGAAATATCTACACCGCCATCTGTATAATCATGGAAATACTTATACAGTCATCTGTGTAAACATGGAAATATCTACACCACCATCTGTATAAACATGGAAATATCTGCAATGCCATCTGTATACACATGGAAATACCAACACGGCAATCTGTGTATAGATGGAAACATCAACACCGCCATCTGTACAAACATGGAAATATCTACACTGCTATCTCTATAAACGTGGAAATACCTACACTGCGGTCTCTATAAACATGGAAATATCTACACCGGTATCTGTATAAACATGGAAATATCTACACCACGATCTGTATAAACATGGAAATATATACACCGCTATGTGTATAATCATGGAAATATCTGCACCGCTATCTCTATAGACATGGAAATAGCTACAAAGCCATCTGTATAAACATGGAAATACCTACACAGACATGTGTAGGAACATGGAAATAACTACACTGCCATCTGTATAAACAAAGAAATACCTACACAACCCTCTGCATAAATATGGAGATATCTACATAGGCATCTGTATAAACATGGAAATATCTGCACCGCTATATGTATAAACATGGAAATACCTACACCGCTGTCTCTATAAACATGGAAATATGTACACCGCTATGTGTATAAACATGGAAATATCTCCACTGCTGTCTGTGTAAACATGGAAATATCTCCACCGTTATCTGTATAAACATGGAAATATCTACAGCGCCATCTCTATAAACATTGAAATATCTACACTGCCATCTGTAAAAACATGGAAATATCTACACAGTCATCTGAATAAACATGGAAATATCTACACCACCATCTGTATAAACATGGAAATAACTACAACACCATCTGTATACACATGGAAATATCTACACAGACATCTGTATAAATATGGAAATATCTACACTGCCATCTGTATACACATGGAAATATCTACACAGCCATCTGTATAAACATGTAAACATCTACAATGCCATCTCCATAAACATGGAACTAACTACTCCGCCATCTGTGTAAACATGGAAATATCTACACCGCCATCAGTGTGAATAAGGAAATATCTACAATGCCATCTGTATAAAGATATAAATATCTGCACCGCGAGCTGTACAAACATGGAAATGCCTACGTCGCACTCTGCATAAACGTGGAAATACCAACACCGCTATCGGTATAAACATGGAAATATCTACAACGCCATCTATATAAACATGGAAATATCTACACCGCTATGTCTATAAACATGGAAATACCTACACCGCTATCTCTATAAACATGGAAATGTCTACACCGCTATCTGTATAAACATGGAAATAATTACACCGCTATCTGTATAAACATGGAAATATCTACACCGCGATCTGTATAAACATGGAAATATCTACACCGCGATCTGTATAAACATGGAAATATCTTCACCGAGATCTGTATAAACATGGAAATATCTACACCGCTATCTGTATAAACATGGTAATATCTACACCACCATCTATATAAACATGGAAATATCTACACCGCCCTCTGTATAAACATGGAAATATCTACAATGCCAACTGTAGAAAGATGGAAATATCTACACCGCAATCTGAGGAAACATGGAAATATCTACACCGATATCTGTAAAAACATGGAAATATCAACACCGCTATCTGTATAAACATGGAAATATCTACACCGCGATCTGTATAAACATGGAAATATCTACACCGCGATCTGTATAAACAGGGAAATATCTACACCGCGACTGTATAAACGTGGAAATATCTACACCGCTATCTGTATAAACATGGAAATATCTACACCGCCAACTGTATAAACATGGAAATACCTACAAAGTCATCTGTATAAACATGGAAATATCTACATAGCCATCTGTATAAACATGGAAATATCTACACAGCCATCTGTATATACATGGAAATATCTACACTGCTATCTGTATAAACATGGAAATAACTACACCGCTATTTGTATAAACAAGGAAATATCTACACCGTGATCCGTATAAACATGGAAATATCTACACAGCCATCTCTATAAACACGGAAATATCTACACCCATATCTGTATAAATATGGAAATATCCACACCGCTATCTGTATAAATATGGAAAAATCAACACCGCTATCTCTATGAACATGGAAATATCTACACCACCATCTCTATAAACATGGAAATATCAACACCACGATCAGTATAAACATGGAAATATCTACACCGCTATCTGTATAAACATGGAAATATCTCCACTGCTATCTCTGTAAACATCGAAATATCTACACCGCCATCAGTATAAACATGGAAATACTTACAAAGTTATCTGTATAAACATGGAAATATCTACACCGCCATCTGTATAAACATGGAAATATCTACACAGCCGTGTGTATATACATGGAAATATCTACACCGCTATCTATATAAACATGGAAATAACTACACCGCTATTTGTATAAAGACGGAAATAACTACACCGCCATGTACATATCCATGGAAGTATCTGCGCCGCCATCTGTATAAACATGGAAATATCTACACGGTCATCTGTGTATAGATGGAAATATCAACACCCCCATCTGTACAAACATGGAAATATCTGCACCTCAATCTGTATAAACATGGAAATATCTACACCGCGGTCTGTATAAACATGGAAATATCTAAATGGCTATCTGTATAAACATGGAAATACCTACACCACTATCTCTATAAACATGGAAATATCTACACCGTGATCTGTATTAACATGGAAATATTTACACCGCTATCTGTATAAACATGGAAATATCTACACCATTATCAGTATAAACATGGAAATACCTACAACGCCATCTGTAGAAACATGGAAATATCTACACCACCATCTGTATAAACATGGAAATATCTACAATGCCATCTGTATACACAAGGAAATACCTACACGGCAATCTGTGTATAGATGGAATCATCAACACCGCCATCTGTACACACATGGAAATATCTACTCCGCTATCTGTATAAACATGGAAATATCTACACTGCGGTCTGTATAAACATGGAAATATCTACACCGGTATCTGTACAAACATGGAAATATCTACACCACGATCTGTATAAAACATGGAAATAGTTACACCGCTATCTGTATAAACATGGAAATATCTACACCGCTATCTCTATAAACAAGGAAATAACTGCAAAGCCATCTGTATAAACATGGAAATAACTACACAGTTATGTGTAGGAACATGGAAATATCTGCACTGCCATCTGTATAAACGTATAAATATCTACACAGCCCTCTGTATAAATATGGAAATATCTGCATAGGCATCTGTATAAACATGGTAATATCCGCACCGCTATCTGTATAAACATGGAAATACCTACACCGCTCTCTCTATAAACATGGAATTATGTACACCGCTATGTGTATAAACATGGTAATATCTCCACTGCTGTCTGTATAAACATGGAAATATCTCCACCTTTATCTGTATAAACATGGAAATATCTACAGCGCCATCTCTATAAACATTGAAATATCTACACTGCCATCTGTAAATACATGGAAATATCTTCACAGTCATCCGAATAAACATGGAAATATCTACACCACCATCTGTATAAACATTGAAATACCAACAATACCATCTGTATACACATGGAAATATCTACACAGACATCTGTATAAATATAGAAATATCTACACCGCCATCTGTATAAACATGGAAATATCTACACCGCGATCAGTATAAACATGGAAATATCTACACCGCTATCTGTATAAACATGGAAATATCTCTACTGCTATCTGTATAAACATCGAAATATCTACACCGCCATCTGTATAAACATGGAAATACTTACAAAGTTATCTGTATAAACATGGAAATATCTACACCGCTATCTGTATAAACATGGAAATATCTCCACTGCTATCTGTATAAACATCGAAATATCTACACCGCCATCTGTATAAACATGGAAATACTTACAAAGTTATCTGTATAAACATGGAAATATCTACACCGCCATCTGTACAAACATGGAAATACTTACAAAGTTATCTGTATAAACATGGAAATATCTACACCGCCATCTGTATAAACATGGAAATATCTACACAGCCATGTGTATATAGATGGAAATATCCTCACCGCTATCTATATACACATGGAAATAACTACACCGCTCTCTGTATAAACATGGAAATATCTACACCGCCATCTACAAATCCACAGAAATATCAGTGCCGCCATCTGTATAAACATGGAAATATCTACACGGTCATCTGTGTATAGATGGAAATATCAACACCGCCATCTGTACAAAAATGGAAATATCTGCACCGCTATCTGTATAAACATGGAAATATCTACACCGCGGTCTGTATAAACATGGAAATATCTACACCGCTATCTCTATAAACATGGAAATATCTACACCGCTATCTCTATAAACATGGAAATATCTACACCATGATCTGTATAAACATGGAAATATTTACATCGCTATCTGTTTAAACATGGAAATATCTACACAGTTATCTGTATAAATATGGAAATATTTCAGCGCTATCTCTATAAGCATGGAAATGTCTACACCGCCATCTGTATAAACATGGGAATATCTACACTGCTATCTCTATAAACATGGAAATATCTACAATGCCATCTATAAAAACATGGAAACACCTATACAGTCATCTGTATAAACATGGAAATATCTACACAACCATCTGTATAAACATGGAAATATCTACACTGCCATCTGCATACACATGGAAATACCTACACGGCAATCTGTGTATAGATGGAAACATCAACACCGCCATCTCTACAAACATGGAAATATCTACACCGCTATCTGTATAAACATGGAAATACCTACACTGCGGTCTGTATAAACATGTAAATATCTACGCCGGTATCTGTATAAACATGGAAATATCTACACCACGATCTGTATAAACATGGAAATATCTACACCGCTATCTGTATAAACATGGAAATATCTACACCGCTATCTCTATAAACATGGAAATATCTACAAAGCCATCTGTACAAACATGGAAATACCTACACAGTCATGTGTAGGAACATGGAAAAATCTGCACCGCTATCTGTATAAACATGGAAATATCTACACCGCTGTCTCTATAAACATGGAAATATGTACACCGCTATGTGTATGAACATGGAAATATCTCCACTGCTCTCTGCATAAACATGGAAATATCTCCACCGTTATCAGTATAAATATGGAAATATCTACAGCGCCATCTCTATAAACATTGAAATATCTACACTGCCATCTGGAAAAACATGGAAATATCTGCACAGTCATCTGAATAAACATGGAAATATCTACACCACCATCTCTTTAATCATGGAAATACCTACAATACCACCTGTATACACATGGAAATATCTACACAGACATCTATATAAATATGGAAATATCTACACCGCCATCTGTATAAACATGGAAATATCTACACTGCCATTTGTAGAAAGATGGAAATATTTACACCGCTATGTCTATAAATATGGAAATATCTACACCGCCATCTCTATAAACATGAAAATATTTACACTGCCATCTCCATAAAGTTGGAAGTATCTACTCCGCCATGTGTATAAACACGGAAATATCTTCACCACCATCTGTGTAAACATGGAAAAATCTACACCGCTATATGTATCAACATGGAAATATCTTCACCACCATCTGCATATCCATGGAAATATCTACGCCGCCATCTGTATAAACATGGAAATATCTACACGGCCATCTGTGTATAGATGGAAATATCAACACCGCCATATGTAGAAACATGGAGATATAGACACCGCTATCTCTATAAACATGGAAATATCTACACCGCCATCTCTATAAACATGAAAATACCTGCACTGCCATCTATAAAAACATGGAAATACCTACACAGTCACGTGTATAAACATGGAAATATCTACAATGCCATCTGTATACACTTGGAAATATCTACACAGCCATCTGTATAAACATGTAAATATCTACACTGCTATCTCTATAAACATGGAAATATCCACACCGCCATCTCTATAAACATGAAAATATCTACACTGCCATTTCCATAAACATGGAACTATCTACTCCGCCATCTGTATAAACATGGAAACATGTACACCGCCATCTGTGTGAATAAGGAAATATCTACAATGCCATCTGTATAAAGATATAAATATCTGCACCGCGAGATGTATAGACATGCAAATATCTACATCACTATCTGTATAAACGTATAAATATCAACAGCGCTATCGGTATAAACATGGAAATATCTACAACGCCATCTATATAAACATGGAAATACCTACACCGCTATCTCTACAAACATGGAAACATCCACACCGCCATCTGCATATCCATGGACATATCAACAACGCCATCTGTATAAAAATGGAAATATCTACACGGCAATCTGTGTACAGATGGAAATATCAACACCGCCATCTGTACAAACATGGAAATATCTACACCGCTATCTGTATAAACATAGAAATATCTACACTGCAGTCTGTATAAACATGGAAATATCTACACCGGTATCTGTATAAACATGGAAATATCTACACCACGATCTGTATAAACATGGAAATATTTACACCGCTATCTGTATAAATCTGGAAAAATCTACACTGCTATCTCTATAAATATGGAAATATCTACACCGCCATCTGTATAAACATGGAAATAACTACACAGTCATGTGTAGGAACATGGAAATATCTACACCACCGTTTGTATAAAGAAGGAAATATCTACAACGTTATCTATATAAACATGGAAATATCTACACATTGATCTGTATAAACATGGAAATATGTACAGCACTCTCTGAATAAAGATGGAAATATCTACACCGCAATCTGTATAAACATGGAAATATCAACACCACGATCAGTATAAACATGGAAATATCTACACCACTATCTGTATAAATATGGAAATATTTACACCGCTATCTCTATAAACTTGGAAATATCTACACCGCTATCTCTATAAACATGGAAATATCTACACCGACATCTGTATTAACATGGAAATATCTACACAGTCATCTGTATAAACCTGGAAATATCTACATTGTCATCTATATAAACATGGAAATATCTACAGAGAACTCTGTATATTCATGGAAATATCTGCACAGCCATCTGTATAAATATGGAAATATCTACACCGCTATCTGTATAAACATGGAAATATCTACACCGCTATGTGTATTAACGTGGAAATATCTCCATTGCTATCTGTATAAACATGGACATATCTCCACCGCAATCTGTATAAACATGAAAATATCTACACCGCTATCTCTATAAACATGGAAATATCTACAATGCCATCTGTACAAACATGGAAATATCTACACAGGTATCTGTAGAAACATGCAAATATCTACCCCGCTATCTCTATAAACATGGAAATAACTACACCGCTATCTCTATAAACATGGAAATATCTACACCGCTATCTCCATCAACATGGATATATATACACCGCCATCTCTTTAAACATGGAGATATCTAGAACGCCATCTACATAAACAAGAAAATATCTACACTTCCATCTATATAAACATGGAAATATCTACACCGCCATCTCTATGAAGATGGAAATATCTACACTGCCATTTGTAGAAAGATGGAACTATCTACACCGCCATCTGTTTAAACATGGAAATATCTACATCACTATCTGTATAAGTATGAAATATCTAAACCGCTATCTCTATAAAAATGGAAATATCTACACTGCTATCTGTATAAACATGGAAATATCCTCACTGCTACCTCTATGAAGATGGATATATCTACACCGCTATCTAAATAAGCATGGAAATATCTACACTGCCATCTCTATAAACATGGAATTATCTACAGCGCCATCTGTATAAACATGGAAATATCTACACCGCCATCTGTATAAACATGGAAATATCTACACCGCTATCTGTATAAACATGGAAATATCTACACCGCAATCTGTATAAACATGGAAATGTCTTCACCACGATCTGTATAAACATGGAAATATCTACACCGCTATCTGTAAAAACATGGTAATATCTACACCGCCATGTATATAAACATGGAAATATCTACACCGCCATCTGTATAAACATGGAAATATCTGCAATGCCATCTGTAGAAAGATGGAAATATCTACACCGCAATCTGTGTAAACATGGAGATATCTACACCGCCAGCTGTATTAACATGGAAATATCTACAATGCTAGTTGTATAAACATGGAAATACCAACACCGCTATCTGTATAAACATGGAAATACATACACCGCCATCTGTATAATCATGGAAATATCTACACAACTATCTCTATAAACATGGAAATACCTACACCGCCATCTCTATACACATAGAAATATCTACACCGCTATCTCTATAAACATAGAAATATCTACACCGCCATCTCTATAAACATGGAAATATCTACACTGCCATCTGCATGAACATGGAAATATCTACATCGCTATCTGTTTAAACATGGAAATATCTACACTGTCATCTGTATAAACATGGAAATATCTACACCGCTATCTGTATAAATATGGAAATATCTGCACCGCCATTTGTGAAAACATACAAATATCTAAAGAGTCATCTTTATACACATCGAAATATCAACACAGCCATCTGTATAAACATGGATGTATCTACACAACTATCTGTATAAACAAGGAAATACCTACAGCGCTATCTCTATAAACATGGAAATATCAACACCACAATCTCTACAAACATGAAAATATCTACACCGCCATCTCCATGAACATGGAACTACCTTCACCGCCATCTGTATAAACATGGAAATATCTACACCACTATCTGTATAAAGATGGAAATATCTACACTGCTATCTCTATAAACATGGAAATATCTACACAGCCATCTGTATAAACAGGGAAATATCTCCACCGCTATCTGTATAAACATGGAAATATCTACACCGCTATATGCATAAACGTGGAAATATCTACACCGCTATCTGTATAAACATGGAAATACCTACACCGCTATCTGTGTAAACATGGAAATATCTACACAGCTATCTGTGTAAACTTGGTAATATCTACACAGGTATCTGTGTAAAAATGGAAATATCTACATGTCAATCTGTGCAAAGAGGGAAATATCTACACCGCTATCTCTGAAAACATGGAAATATCTACACCGCTATCTGTATAAACATGGAAATATCTGCACCGCTATCTGTATAAAAAAGGAAATATCTACACCGCCATCTGTAGAAACATGGAAATATCTACACCGCCATCTGTATAAACATGGAAATAACTACACGGCTATCTGTAGAAATATGGAAATATCTACATCGCTATCTCTATAAACATGGAAATACCAACAACGCTTTCTCTATAAACATGGAAATATCTACATCGCAATCTCTATAAACATGGAATTATCTACACCGCCGTCTCTATAAACATGAAAATATGTACACCGCCATCTTCAGAAACATGGCTGTATCTACACCGCGATCTGTATAAAGATGGAAATATCTGCACTGCGAGTTGTATAAACATGGAAATATCTACATGGAAAGCTGTAAAAACATGGAAATATTTAGACAGTCATCTCTATAAACATGGAAATATCTATACCGCTATCTGTATAAACATGGAAATTCCCACACCGCTATCTGTATAAACATGGAAATAGCCACACCGCTATCTGTATAAACATGGAAATATCTGCACAGCTATCTTTATAAACATGGAAATACCTGCAACTCTATCTGTGTAAACATAGAAATATCTACACGGCTATTTGTGTAAACATGGAAATATCTGCACCGCTATCTGTATAAAGATGGAAATATCTACACCACTATCTGTAAAACGGGGAAATATCTACACAGCTGTCTGTATAAACCTGGAAATATCTACACCGATATCTGTATAAACAAGGAAATATCTACACCGCCATCTGTATAAACATGGAAAAACCTACACCGCTATCTGTATAAATATGGAAATATCCACTTCGCTATTTCTAAAAACATGGAAACACCTACACCGATTTCTCTATAAACATGGAAATATCTACACTGCAATCTCTATATACATGGAAATATCTACACCGCCATCTCTATAAATATGAAAATATCTACACCGCCATCTCCAAAAACATGGAACTATCTACACCGCCATCTGTATAAACATGGAAATTCCTACACCACTATCTGTATAAAGATGGAAATATCTACACCGCTATCTCTATAAACATGGAAATATCTACACCGCTATCTGTATAAACATGAAAATATCTACATCGCTATCTGAATAAACAGGGAAATATCTCCACCGCTATCTGTATAAACATGGAAATATCTACACCGCTCTCTGTATAAACATGGAAATATCTACACTGCTATCTGTATAAACATGGAAATATCTACAACGCTATCTGTGTAAACATGGAAATATCTACACAGTTATCTGTGTAAACTTGGAAATATCTACACAGGTATCTGTGTAAAAATGGAAATATCTTCACCGTAATGTGTGAAAAGATGGAAATATCTGCACCGCTATCTCTGTAAACATGGAAATATCTACTCCACTATCCGTATAAACATGGAAATATCTACATCGCTATCTGTATAAACATGGATATATCTACACCGTTATCTGTATAAACATGAAAATATCTACACCGCTATCTGTATAAATATGGAAATATCTGCACCGCCATTTGTGTAAACATACAAATATCTACAGTCATCTGTATACACATGGAAATATTTACACAGCCATCTGTATAAACATGGATGTATCTACACAACTATCTGTATAAACAAGGAAATACCGACAGCGCTATCTCTATAAACATGGAAATATCAACACCACAATCTCTACAAACATGGAAATATCTACACCGCCATCTATATAAACATGAAAATATCTACACCGCCATCTCCAAAAACATGGAACTATCTACACCGCCATCTGTATAAACATGGAAATTCTACACCGCTATCTGTATAAAGATGGAAATATCAACACCGCTATCTCTATAAACATGGAAATATCTACACAGCCATCTGTATAAACATGGAAATATCTACACTGCTATCTCTATAAACATGGAAATATCTACACCGCTATCTGTATAAACATGGAAATATCTACATCGCTATCTGTATAAACAGGGAAATATCTACACTGCTATCTGTATAAACATGGAAATATCTACACTGCTATCTGTATAAACATGGAAATATCTACACCGCTATCTGTATAAACATGGAAATAACTACAACGCTATCTGTGTAAACATGGAAATATCTACACAGCTATCTGTGTAAACTTGGAAATATCTACACAGGTATCTGTGTAAAAATGGAAATATCTACACGGCAATCTGTGCAAAGAGGGAAATATCTACACCGCTATCTCTGAAAACATGGAAATATCTACACCGCTATCTGTATAAACTTGGAAATATCTACACTGCCATCTCTATAAACATGAAAATATGTCCACCGCTATCTGTATAAACTTGAAAATATGTCCAGCGCTATCTGTATAAACATGGAAATATATACACCGCTATCGGTATAAACAAGGAAATATCTACACCGCCATCTGTAGAAACATGGAAATATCTTCACCGCGATCTGTATAAACATGGAAATACCTACACCGCTATCTGTAGAAATGTGGAAATATCTACACCGCTATCTCTATAAACATGGAAATACCAACACCGCTTTCTCTATAAACATGGAAATATCTACATCGCAATCTCTATAAACATGGAAAAATCTTCACTGCCATCTGTATAAAGATGGAAATATCTGCACTGCGAGTTGTATAAACATGGAAATATCTACACCGCTATCTCTAAACATGGAAATACCTACAACGCCATCTCTATAAATATGGAAATATCTACACCGCTATCTGTATAAACATGAAAATACCTACACCGCTATCTGTATAAACCTGGAAAGATCTACACCGCTATCTGTATAAATATGGAAATAACTACAACGCTATCTCTCTAAACATGGAAATGTCTACACCGCTATCTGTATAAACATGGAAATATCTACATCGTTATCTCTATAAACATGAAAATATCTACACTGACATCTGTATAAACATGGAAATAACTTCACAGTCATCTGTATAAACATGGAAATATCTACACCACCGTCTGTATAAACATGGAAATATCTACATGGAAAGCTGTATAAACATGGAAATATCTAGACAGTCATCTCAATAAACATGGAAATATCTATACCGCTATCTGTATAAACATGGAAATACCCACACCGCTATCTGTATAAACATGGAAATAGCCACACCGCTATCTGCATAAACATGGAAATATCTGCACCGCTATCTTTATAAACATTTAAATATCTGCAACTCTATCTGTGTAAACATAGAAATATCTACACGGCTATTTGTGTATACATGGAAATATCTGCACCGCTATCTGTATAAAGATGGAAATATCTACACCACTATCTTTAAAACGTGCAAATATCTACACCACTCTCTATATAAACCTGGAAATATCTACACCGATATCTGTATAAACAAGGAAATACCTACAACGCCATCTGTATGAACATGGAAACACTTACACCGCTATATGTATAAATATGGAAATATCCACACCGCTATCTCTATAAACATGGAAATACCTACACCGATTTCTCTATAAACATGGAAATATCTACACTGCAGTCTCTATAAGCATGAAAATATCTACACCGCCATCTTCAGAAAAATGGATGTATCTACACCGCCATCTGTATAAACATGGAAATATCTACAGCACTATCTGTATAAACATGGAAATATCTTCACTGCCATCTGTATAAGCATGGAAATATCTACACCGCCATCTGTATAAAGATGGAAATACCTACACCGCAATCTGTGCAAAGATGGAAATACCTACACCGCAATCTCTATGAACATGGAAATATCTACACCGATATCTGTATAAACATGGAAATATGTACACTGCCATCTGTTTAAACATGGAAATACCTACACCGTTTTCTGTATAAACATGAAAATATCTACACTGCTATCTCTATATACATGGAAATATCTACACCACTATCTGTATAAACATGGAAATATCTTCACTGCCATCTGTATAAGCATGGAAATATCTACACCGCCATCTGAATAAACATGGAAATAACTACACCACTATCAGTATAAATATGGAAATATCTTCACTGCCATCTGTATAAACATGGAAATATCTAAACCGCCATCTGTATAAACATGGAAATATCTCCACCGCCATCTGCATAAACATGGAAATATCTACACAGACATCTGTATAAACCTGGAAATATCTACACTGCCATCTGTATAAACTTGGAAATGTCTACACTGACATCTGTAGAAAGATGGAAATGTATAAAAAACGATCTGAATAAACATGGGAATTTCTACACCACTACCTGTAGAAACATGGAAATATCTACACCGCTATCTGTATCAACATGGAAATAACTACACTGCAATCTGTATAAACATGGAAATATCTACAATGCTATCTCTGTAAACATGGAAATATCTACACAGCTATCTGTGTAAACTTGGAAATATCTACACCGCTATATGTGTAAATTTGGCAATACTTACACCGCAGTCTGTGCAAAGATGGAAATATCTACACCGCTATATCTGTAAACATGAAAGTACCTACACCGCTATCTGTATAAACATGGAAATATCTACACTGCCATCTCTAAAAACATGGAAATATCTACAGCGCCATCTGTATAAACATGGAAATATCTACACTGCCATCTGGACACACATGGAAATATCTACACAGCCATCTGTATAAACATCGAAATATTTACACCGCTATCTCTAGAAACATGGAAATATCTACACCGCTATCTGTATAAACATGGAAATATCTACATCGCTATCTGTATAAACAGGGAAATATCTCCACCGCTATCTGTATAAACATGGAAATATCTACACCGATATGTGTATAAACATGGAAATATCTACACCGCTATCTGTAAAAACATGGAAATATATACAATGCTATCTGTGTAAACATGGAAATACCGACACAGCTATCTGTGTAAACTTGGAAATATCTACCCAGCTATCTGTGTAAAAATGGAAATATCTACACAGCAATCTGTGCAAAGATGGATATATCTACACCGCTATCTCTGTAAACATGGAAATATCTACACCGCTATCTGTATAAACATGGAAATGTCTATACCGCAGTCTCTATAAACAAGGAAATATCTACACCGCCATCTGTAGAAACATGGAAATATCTACACTGCAATCTGTATAAACATGGAAATACCTACACCGCTATCTGTATAAATATGGAAATATCTACACCGCTATCTCTATAAACATGGAAATACCTACACCGCTTTCTCTATAAACATGAAAATACCTACACTGCTATCTCTATATACATGGAAATATCTACACCTCCATCTCCATAAACATGAAAATATCTACACCGCCATCTTCAGAAACATGGATGTATCTACACCGCTATCTGTATAAACATGGAAATATCTACACCACTATCTGTATAAACATGGAAATATCTTCACTGCCATCTGTATAAGCATGGAAATATCTACACCGCCATCTGTATAAAGATGGAAATATCTACACCGCAATCTGTATAAATATGGAAATAACTACACCGCTATCTCTATAGACAAGGAAATATCTACACCGTTATCTGTATAAACATGGAAATATCTACACTGCCATCTGTATAAAGATGGAAATATTTACACCGTGAGCTGCATAAACATAGAAATATCTACAACGCTATCTGTATAAACATGGAAATATGAACACCGCTATCTGTATAAATATGGAAATATATACACCGTTATCTCTATAAACATGGAAATATCTACACCGCTATCTCTATAAACATGGAAATACTTACACCACCATGTCTATAAACATGGAAATATTTACACTGCTATCTCTATAAACTTAGAAAAAACTACACCGCCGTCTCTGTAAACATGGAAATATCTACACCGCCATTTGAATAAACATGGAAATATCTACACAGACATCTGTATAAACATGGAAATATCTACACTGCCATGTGTATAAACTTGGCAACATCTACACTGACATCTGTAGAAAGATGGAAATGTCTACAAAGCGATCTGTATAAACATGGGTATTTCTACACCGCTACTTGTATAAACATGGAAATATGTACACGGCTATCTGTATCAACATGGAAATAACTACACCGCAATCTGTATAAACATGGAAATATCTACAATGCTATCTCTGTAAACATGGAAATATCTACACAGCTATCTGTGTAAACTTGGAAATATCTACACCGCTATCTCTGTAAGTTTGGCAATAACTACACGCAATCTGTGCAAAGATAGAAATAACTACACCGCTATCTCTTTAAACATGGACATATCTACACCGATATGTATATAAACATGGAAATATCTACACTGCCATCTGTATAAACATGGAAATACCTACACCAATTTCTCTATAAACATGAAAATATCTACACTGCTATCTCTATAAACATGGAAATATCTACACCTCCATCTCTATAAAGATGAAAATATCTACATCGCCATCTTCAGAAACATGGATGTATCTACACCGCCATCTGTATAAACATGGAAATATCTACACCACTATCTGTATAAATATGGAAATATCTTCACAGCCATCTGTATAAACATGGAAATATCTACACCGCCATCTGTATAAAGATGGAAATATCTACAACGCAATCTGTATAAATTTGGAAATAACTACACCGCTATCTCTATAGACATGGAAATATCTACACCGCCGTCTGTATAAACATGGAAATATCTACACCGCTATCTGTATAAACATGGAAATACCAACACCGCTATCTGTATAAACATGTAAATATCTACACCGCTATCTCTATAAACATGAAAATACTTACACCACCATCTCTATAAACATGGAAATATTTACACCGCTATCCCTATAAACTTAGAAATAACTAGACTTTCATCTCTATAAACATGGAAATATCTTCACCGCTATCTGCATAAACCTGGAAATATCTACACAGACGTCTGTATAAAAATGGAAATATCTACACCTCCATCTCTATAAACATGAAAATATCTACACCGGCATCTTCAGAAACATGGATGTATCTACACCGCAATCTGTATAAACATGGAAATATCTACACCACTATCTGTATAAACATGGAAATATCTTCACTGCCATCTGTATAAACATGGAAATATCTACACCGCCATCTGTATAAAGATGGAAATATCTTCACCGCAATCTGTATAAATATGGAAATAACTACACCGCTATCTCTATAGACATGGAAATATCTACACCGCTATCTGTATAAACATGGAAATATCTACACTGCCATCTGTATAAAGATGGAAATATCTACACCGCGAGCTGTATAAACATGGAAATATCTACACCGCCATCTGTATAAACATGGAAATACCAACACCGCTATCTGTATAAACATGGAAATATCTACAACGCTATCTCTATAAACATGAAAATACTTACACCACCATCTCTATAAACATGGAAATATTTACACAGCTATCTCTATAAATTTAGAAATAAGTAGAACGCCATCTCTATAAACATGGAAATATCGACACCTCTATGTGCATAAACATGGAAATATCTACACAGACATCTGTATAAACATGGAAATATCTACACCGCCATCTCTATAAACATGAAAATAACTACACCGCCATCTTCAGAAACATGGATGATTCTACACCGCCATCTGTATAAACATGGAAATATCTACACCACTATCTGTATAAACATGGAAATATCTTCACTGCCATCTGTATAAATATGGAAATATCTACACCGCCATCTGTGTAAAGATGGAAATATCTACACCGCAATCTGTAAAAATATGGAAATACCTACACCGCTATCTCTATAGACATGGAAATATCTACACAGCTATCTGTATAAACATGGAAATATCTATACCGCTGTGTCTATAAACATGGAAATATCTCCACTGCTATCTGTATAAACATGGAAATACCTACACTGCTATCTGTATAAACATGGAAATATCTTCAATGCCATCTGTATACAAATGGAAATACCTACACGGCCATCTGTGTATAGATGGAAACATCAACAACGCCATCTGTACAAACATGGAAATATCTACACTGCTATCTGTATAAACATGGAAATATCTACACCGATATGTGTATAAACATGGAAATATCTACACTGCCATCTGTATAAACATGGAAATACCTACACCAATTTCTCTATAAACATGAAAATATCTACACTGCTATCTCTATAAACATGGAAATATCTACACCTCCATCTCTATAAAGATGAAAATATCTACACCGCCATCTTCAGAAACATGGATGTATCTACACCGCCATCTGTATAAACATGGAAATATCTACACCACTATCTGTATAAATATGGAAATATCTTCACAGCCATCTGTATAAACATGGAAATATCTACACCGCCATCTGTATAAAGATGGAAATATCTACAACGCAATCTGTATAAATTTGGAAATAACTACACCGCTATCTCTATAGACATGGAAATATCTACACCGCCATCTGCATAAACATGGAAATATCTACACCGCTATCTGTATAAACATGGAAATACCAACACCGCTATCTGTATAAACATGTAAATATCTACACCGCTATCTCTATAAACATGAAAATACTTACACCACCATCTCTATAAACATGGAAATATTTACACCGCTATCCCTATAAACTTAGAAATAACTAGACTGCCATCTCTATAAACATGGAAATATCTACACCGCTATCTGCATAAACCTGGAAATATCTACACAGACATCTGTATAAACATGGAAATATCTACACCTCCATCTCTATAAACATGAAAATATCTACACCGGCATCTTCAGAAACATGGATGTACCTACACCGCAATCTGTATAAACATGGAAATATCTACACCACTATCTGTATAAACATGGAAATATCTTCACTGCCATCTGTATAAACATGGAAATATCTACACCGCCATCTGTATAAAGATGGAAATATCTTCACCGCAATCTGTATAAATATGGAAATAACTACACCGCTATCTCTATAGACATGGAAATATCTACACCGCTATCTGTATAAACATGGAAATATCTACACTGCCATCTGTATAAAGATGGAAATATCTACACCGCGAGCTGTATAAACATGGAAATATCTACACCGCCATCTGTATAAACAGGGAAATACCAACACCGCTATCTGTATAAACATGGAAATATCTACAACGCTATCTCTATAAACATGAAAATACTTACACCACCATCTCTATAAACATGGAAATATTTACACAGCTATCTCTATAAATTTAGAAATAAGTAGACCGCCATCTCTATAAACATGGAAATATCTACACCTCTATGTGCATAAACATGGAAATATCTACACAGACGTCTGTATAAACATGGAAATATCTACACCGCCATCTCTATAAACATGAAAATAACTACACCGCCATCTTCAGAAACATGGATGTTTCTAAACCGCCATCTGTATAAACATGGAAATATCTACACCACTATCTGTATAAACATGGAAATATCTTCACTGCCATCTGTATAAACATGGAAATATCTACACCGCCATCTCTGTAAAGATGGAAATATCTACACCGCAATCTGTAAAAATATGGAAATACCTACACCGCTATCTCTATAGACATGGAAATATCTACACAGCTATCTGTATAAACATGGAAATATCTATACCGCTGTGTCTATAAACATGGAAATATCTCCACTGCTATCTGTATAAACATGGAAATACCTACACTGCTATCTGTATAAACATGGAAATATCTACAATGCCATCTCTATACAAATGGAAATACCTACACGGCCATCTGTGTATAGATGGAAACATCAACAACGCCATCTGTACAAACATGGAAATATCTACACTGCTATCTGTATAAACATGGAAATATCTACACCGATATGTGTATAAACAAGGAAATATCTACACTGCCATCTGTATAAACATGGAAATACCTACACCAATTTCTCTATAAACATGAAAATATCTACAATGCTATCTCTATAAACATGGAAATATCTACACCTCCATCTCTATAAAGATGAAAATATCTACACCGCCATCTTCAGAAACATGGATGTATCTACACCGCCATCTGTATAAACATGGAAATATCTACACCACTATCTGTATAAATATGGAAATATCTTCACAGCCATCTGTATAAACATGGAAATATCTACACCGCCATCTGTATAAAGATGGAAATATCTACACCGCAATCCGTATAAATTTGGAAATAACTACACCGCTATTTCTATAGACATGGAAATATCTACACCGCCGTCTGTATAAACATGGAAATATCTACACCGCTATCTGTATAAACATGGAAATACCAACACCGCTATCTGTATAAACATGTAAATATCTACACCGCTATCTCTATAAACATGAAAATACTTACACCACCATCTCTATAAACATGGAAATATTTACACCGCTATCCCTATAAACTTAGAAATAACTAGACTGCCATCTCTATAAACATGGAAATATCTACACCGCTATCTGCATAAACCTGGAAATATCTACACAGACGTCTGTATAAACATGGAAATATCTACACCTCCATCTCTATAAACATGAAAATATCTACATCGGCATCTTCAGAAACATGGATGTATCTACACCGCAATCTGTATAAACATGGAAATATCTACACCACTATCTGTATAAACATGGAAATATCTTCACTGCCATCTGTATAAACATGGAAATATCTACACCACCATCTGTATAAAGATGGAAATATCTTCACCGCAATCTGTATAAATATGGAAATAACTACAACGCTATCTCTATAGACATGGAAATATCTACACCGCTATCTGTATAAACATGGAAATATCTACACTGCCATCTGTATAAAGATGGAAATATCTACACCGCGAGCTGTATAAACATGGAAATATCTACACCGCCATCTGTATAAACATGGAAATACTAACACCGCTATCTGTATAAACATGGAAATATCTACAACGCTATCTCTATAAACCTGAAAATACTTACACCACCATCTCTATAAACATGGAAATATTTACACAGCTATCTCTATAAATTTAGAAATAAGTAGACCGCCATCTCTATAAACATGGAAATATCTACACCTCTATGTGCATAAACATGGAAATATCTACACAGACGTCTGTATAAACATGGAAATATCTACACCGCCATCTCTATAAACATGAAAATAACTACACTGCCATCTTCAGAAACATGGATGTTCCTACACCGCCATCTGTATAAACATGGAAATATCTACACCACTATCTGTATAAACATGGAAATGTCTTCACTGCCATCTGTATAAACATGGAAATATCTACACCGCCATCTGTGTAAAGATGGAAATATCTACACCGCAATCTGTAAAAATATGGAAATACCTACACCGCTATCTCTATAGACATGGAAATATCTATACCGCTGTGTCTATAAACATGGAAATATCTCCACTGCTATCTGTATAAACATGGAAATACCTACAACGCCATCTGCAGAAACATGGAAATATCTATACCACCATCTGTATAAACATGGAAATATCTACAATGCCATCTGTATACACACGGAAATACCTACACGGCAATCTGTGTATAGATGGAAACATCAACACCGCCATCTGTACAGACATGGAAATATCTACACCGCTATCTGTATAAACATGGAAATATCTACACTGCTGTCTGTATAAACATGGAAATATCTACACCGGTATCTGTATAAACATGGAAATATCTACACCACGATCTGTATAAAACATGGAAATATTTACACCGCTATCTGTATAAACATGGAAATATCTACACCGCTATCTCTATAAACAAGGAAATACCTGCAAAGCCATCTGTATTAACATGGAAATAACTACACAGTCATGTGTAGGAACATGGAACTATCTACACTGCCATCTGTATAAACATGGAAATATCTACAGCGCCATCTCTATAAACATTGAAATATCTACACTGCCATCTGTACAGACGTGGAAATATCTACACCGGAATCTGTATAAACATGGAAATAACTACACCGCTATTTGTATAAACAAGGAAATATCTACACCGCCATCTGTTTAAACAGGGAAATATATACACAGACATCTGTTTATACATGGAAATACCTACACCGCTATCTATATAAACATGCTAATAACTACACCGCTATCTGTATATACATGGAAATATTTGCACCGCTATCCCTATAAACATGGTAATATCAACACCGCGATCTGTATAAACATGGAAATATCTACACCATGATCTGTATAAACATGGAAACATCTACACCGTGATCTGTATAAACATGGAAATATCTACACCGCCATCTCTATAAACATGGAAATATCTACAACCCTATCTGTATAAACATGGAATTATCCACACCGCTATCTCTATAAACATGGAAAAATCAACTCCGCTATCTCTATGAACATGGAAATATCTACACCGCCATCTCGATAAACATGGAAATATCTACACCGCGATCAGTATAAACATGGAAATATCTACACCGCTATCTGTATAAACATGGAAATATCTCCACTGCTATCTCTATAAACATCGAAATATCTACACCGCCATCTGTATAAACATGGAAATACTTACAACGTTATCTGTATAAACATGGAAATATCTACACCGCCATCTGTATAAACATGGAAATATCTACAAAGCCATGTGTATATACATGGAAATATCTGTACCGTTATCTATATAAACATGGAAATAACTACACCGCTTTCTGTATAAACATGGAAATATTTACACCGCCATCTACATATCCATATAAATATCTGCACCGCCATCTGTATAAACATGGAAATATCTACACGGTCATCTGTGTATAGATGGAAATATCAACACCGCCATCTGTACAAACATGGAAATATATGCAACGCTATCCGTATAAACATGGAAATATTTACACCGTGGTCTGTATAAACATGGAAATATCTACATCGCTATCTGTATAAACATGGAAATATCTACACCGCTATCTCTATAAACATGGAAATATCTACACCGTGATCTGTATAAACATGGAAATAATTACACGGCTATCTGTATGAACATGGAAATATCTACACCGTTATCTGTATAAATATGGAAATATCTACACCGCTATCTCTATAAACATTGAAATATCTACACCGCCATCTGTATAAACATGGAAATATCTACACTGCAATCTCTATAAACATGGAAATATCTACAATGCCATCTGTAAAAACATGGAAATACCTATACAGTCATCTGTATAAACATGGAAATATCTACACCACCATCTGTATAAACATGGAAATATCTACAATGCCATCTGTATACACATGGAAATACCTACACGGCAATCTCTGTATAGATGGAAACAACAACACCGCCGTCTGTACAAACATGGAAATATCTACACCGCTATCTGTATAAACATGGAAATATCTACACCTCCATCTCTATAAACATGAAAATATCTACACCGGCATCTTCAGAAACATGGATGTATCTACACCGCAATCTGTATAAACATGGAAATATCTACACCACTATCTGTATAAACATGGAAATATCTTCACTGCCATCTGTATAAACATGGAAATATCTACACCGCCATCTGTATAAAGATGGAAATATCTTCACCGCAATCTGTATAAATATGGAAATAACTACACCGCTATCTCTATAGACATGGAAATATCTACACCGCTATCTGTATAAACATGGAAATATCTACACTGCCATCTGTATAAAGATGGAAATATCTACACCGCGAGCTGTATAAACATGGAAATATCTACACCGCCATCTGTATAAACATGGAAATACCAACACCGCTATCTGTATAAACATGGAAATATCTACAACGCTATCTCTATAAACATGAAAATACTTACACCACCATCTCTATAAACATGGAAATATTTACACAGCTATCTCTATAAATTTAGAAATAAGTAGACCGCCATCTCTATAAACATGGAAATATCTACAACTCTATGTGCATAAACATGGAAATATCTACACAGACGTCTGTATAAACATGGAAATATCTACACCGCCATCTCTATAAACATGAAAATAACTACACCGCCATCTTCAGAAACATGGATGTTTCTAAACCGCCATCTGTATAAACATGGAAATATCTACACCACTATCTGTATAAACATGGAAATATCTTCACTGCCATCTGTATAAACATGGAAATATCTACACCGCCATCTCTGTAAAGATGGAAATATCTACACCGCAATCTGTAAAAATATGGAAATACCTACACCGCTATCTCTATAGACATGGAAATATCTACACAGCTATCTGTATAAACATGGAAATATCTATACCGCTGTGTCTATAAACATGGAAATATCTCCACTGCTATCTGTATAAACATGGAAATACCTACACTGCTATCTGTATAAACATGGAAATATCTACAATGCCATCTCTATACAAATGGAAATACCTACACGGCCATCTGTGTATAGATGGAAACATCAACAACGCCATCTGTACAAACATGGAAATATCTACACTGCTATCTGTATAAACATGGAAATATCTACACCGGTATGTGTATAAACATGGAAATATCTACACTGCCATCTGTATAAACATGGAAATACCAACACCAATTTCTCTATAAACATGAAAATATCTACAATGCTATCTCTATAAACATGGAAATATCTACACCTCCATCTCTATAAAGATGAAAATATCTACACCGCCATCTTCAGAAACATGGATGTATCTACACCGCCATCTGTATAAACATGGAAATATCTACACCGCTATCTGTATAAATATGGAAATATCTTCACAGCCATCTGTATAAACATGGAAATATCTACACCGCCATCTGTATAAAGATGGAAATATCTACACCGCAATCTGTATAAATTTGGAAATAACTACACCGCTATTTCTATAGACATGGAAATATCTACACCGCCGTCTGTATAAACATGGAAATATCTACACCGCTATCTGTATAAACATGGAAATACCAACACCGCTATCTGTATAAACATGTAAATATCTACACCGCTATCTCTATAAACATGAAAATACTTACACCACCATCTCTATAAACATGGAAATATTTACACCGCTATCCCTATAAACTTAGAAATAACTAGACTGCCATCTCTATAAACATGGAAATATCTACACTGCTATCTGCATAAACCTGGAAATATCTACACAGACGTCTGTATAAACATGGAAATATCTACACCTCCATCTCTATAAACATGAAAATATCTACATCGGCATCTTCAGAAACATGGATGTATCTACACCGCAATCTGTATAAACATGGAAATATCTACACCACTATCTGTATATACATGGAAATATCTTCACTGCCATCTGTATAAACATGGAAATATCTACACCACCATCTGTATAAAGATGGAAATATCTTCACCGCAATCTGTATAAATATGGAAATAACTACAACGCTATCTCTATAGACATGGAAATATCTACACCGCTATCTGTATAAACATGGAAATATCTACACTGCCATCTGTATAAAGATGGAAATATCTACACCGCGAGCTGTATAAACATGGAAATATCTACACCGCCATCTGTATAAACAGGGAAATACCAACACCGCTATCTGTATAAACATGGAAATATCTACAACGCTATCTCTATAAACATGAAAATACTTACACCACCATCTCTATAAACATGGAAATATTTACACAGCTATCTCTATAAATTTAGAAATAAGTAGACCGCCATCTCTATAAACATGGAAATATCTACACCTCTATGTGCATAAACATGGAAATATCTACACAGACGTCTGTATAAACATGGAAATATCTACACCGCCATCTCTATAAACATGAAAATAACTACACCGCCATCTTCAGAAACATGGATGTTTCTAAACCGCCATCTGTATAAACATGGAAATATCTACACCACTATCTGTATAAACATGGAAATATCTTCACTGCCATCTGTATAAACATGGAAATATCTACACCGCCATCTCTGTAAAGATGGAAATATCTACACCGCAATCTGTAAAAATATGGAAATACCTACACCGCTATCTCTATACACATAGAAATATCTACACAGCTATCTGTATAAATATGGAAATATCTATACCGCTGTGTCTATAAACATGGAAATATCTCCACTGCTATCTGTATAAACATGGAAATACCTACACTGCTATCTGTATAAACATGGAAATATCTACAATGCCATCTCTATACAAATGGAAATACCTACACGGCCATCTGTGTATAGATGGAAACATCAACAACGCCATCTGTACAAACATGGAAATATCTCCACTGCTATCTGTATAAACATGGAAATATCTACACCGATATGTGTATAAACATGGAAATATCTACACTGCCATCTGTATAAACATGGAAATACCTACACCAATTTCTCTATAAACATGAAAATATCTACAATGCTATCTCTATAAACATGGAAATATCTACACCTCCATCTCTATAAAGATGAAAATATCTACACCGCCATCTTCAGAAACATGGATGTATCTACACCGCCATCTGTATAAACATGGAAATATCTACACCACTATCTGTATAAATATGGAAATATCTTCACAGCCATCTGTATAAACATGGAAATATCTACACCGCCATCTGTATAAAGATGGAAATATCTACACCGCAATCTGTATAAATTTGGAAATAACTACACCGCTATTTCTATACACATGGAAATATCTACACCGCCGTCTGTATAAACATGGAAATATCTACACCGCTATCTGTATAAACATGGAAATACCAACACCGCTATCTGTATAAACATGTAAATATCTACACCGCTATCTCTATAAACATGAAAATACTTACACCACCATCTCTATAAACATGGAAATATTTACACCGCTATCCCTATAAACTTAGAAATAACTAGACTGCCATCTCTATAAACATGGAAATATCTACACCGCTATCTGCATAAACCTGGAAATATCTACACAGACGTCGGTATAAACATGGAAATATCTACACCTCCATCTCTATAAACATGAAAATATCTACATCGGCATCTTCAGAAACATGGATGTATCTACACCGCAATCTGTATAAACATGGAAATATCTACACCACTATCTGTATAAACATGGAAATATCTTCACTGCCATCTGTATAAACATGGAAATATCTACACCACCATCTGTATAAAGATGGAAATATCTTCACCGCAATCTGTATAAATATGGAAATAACTACAAGGCTATCTCTATAGACATGGAAATATCTACACCGCTATCTGTATAAACATGGAAATATCTACACTGCCATCTGTATAAAGATGGAAATATCTACACCGCGAGCTGTATAAACATGGAAATATCTACACCGCCATCTGTATAAACATGGAAATACTAACACCGCTATCTGTATAAACATGGAAATATCTACAACGCTATCTCTATAAACATGAAAATACTTACACCACCATCTCTATAAACATGGAAATATTTACACAGCTATCTCTATAAATTTAGAATTAAGTAGACCGCCATCTCTATAAACATGGAAATATCTACACCTCTATGTGCATAAACATGGAAATATCTACACAGACGTCTGTATAAACATGGAAATATCTACACCGCCATCTCTATAAACATGAAAATAACTACACTGCCATCTTCAGAAACATGGATGTTCCTACACCGCCATCTGTATAAACATGGAAATATCTACACCACTATCTGTATAAACATGGAAATGTCTTCACTGCCATCTGTATAAACATGGAAATATCTACACCGCCATCTGTGTAAAGATGGAAATATCTACACCGCAATCTGTAAAAATATGGAAATACCTACACCGCTATCTCTATAGACATGGAAATATCTATACCGCTGTGTCTATAAACATGGAAATATCTCCACTGCTATCTGTATAAACATGGAAATACCTACAACGCCATCTGCAGAAACATGGAAATATCTATACCACCATCTGTATAAACATGGAAACATCTACAATGCCATCTGTATACACACGGAAATACCTACACGGCAATCTGTGTATAGATGGAAACATCAACACCGCCATCTGTACAGACATGGAAATATCTACACCGCTATCTGTATAAACATGGAAATATCTACACTGCTGTCTGTATAAACATGGAAATATCTACACCGGTATCTGTATAAACATGGAAATATCTACACCACGATCTGTGTAAAACATGGAAATATTTACACCGCTATCTGTATAAACATGGAAATATCTACACCGCTATCTCTATAAACAAGGAAATACCTGCAAAGCCATCTGTATTAACATGGAAATAACTACACAGTCATGTGTAGGAACATGGAACTATCTACACTGCCATCTGTATAAACATGGAAATATCTACAGCGCCATCTCTATAAACATTGAAATATCTACACTGCCATCTGTACATACGTGGAAATATCTACACCGGAATCTGTATAAACATGGAAATAACTACACCGCTATTTGTATAAACAAGGAAATATCTACACCGCCATCTGTTTAAACAGGGAAATATATACACAGACATCTGTTTATACATGGAAATACCTACACCGCTATCTATATAAACATGCTAATAACTACACCGCTATCTGTATATACATGGAAATATTTGCACCGCTATCCCTATAAACATGGTAATATCAACACCGCGATCTGTATAAACATGGAAATATCTACACCATGATCTGTATAAACATGGAAACATCTACACCGTGATCTGTATAAACATGGAAATATCTACACCGCCATCTCTATAAACATGGAAATATCTACAACCCTATCTGTATAAACATGGAATTATCCACACCGCTATCTCTATAAACATGGAAAAATCAACTCCGCTATCTCTATGAACATGGAAATATCTACACCGCCATCTCGATAAACATGGAAATATCTACACCGCGATCAGTATAAACATGGAAATATCTACACCGCTATCTGTATAAACATGGAAATATCTCCACTGCTATCTCTATAAACATCGAAATATCTACACCGCCATCTGTATAAACATGGAAATACTTACAACGTTATCTGTATAAACATGGAAATATCTACACCGCCATCTGTATAAACATGGAAATATCTACAAAGCCATGTGTATATACATGGAAATATCTGTACCGTTATCTATATAAACATGGAAATAACTACACCGCTTTCTGTATAAACATGGAAATATTTACACCGCCATCTACATATCCATATAAATATCTGCACCGCCATCTGTATAAACATGGAAATATCTACACGGTCATCTGTGTATAGATGGAAATATCAACACCGCCATCTGTACAAACATGGAAATATATGCAACGCTATCCGTATAAACATGGAAATATTTACACCGTGGTCTGTATAAACATGGAAATATCTACATCGCTCTCTGTATAAACATGGAAATATCTACACCGCTATCTCTATAAACATGGAAATATCTACACCGTGATCTGTATAAACATGGAAATAATTACACGGCTATCTGTATGAACATGGAAATATCTACACCGTTATCTGTATAAATATGGAAATATCTACACCGCTATCTCTATAAACATTGAAATATCTACACCGCCATCTGTATAAACATGGAAATATCTACACTGCAATCTCTATAAACATGGAAATATCTACAATGCCATCTGTAAAAACATGGAAATACCTATACAGTCATCTGTATAAACATGGAAATATCTACACCACCATCTGTATAAACATGGAAATATCTACAATGCCATCTGTATACACATGGAAATACCTACACGGCAATCTCTGTATAGATGGAAACAACAACACCGCCGTCTGTACAAACATGGAAATATCTACACCGCTATCTGTATAAACATGGAAATATCTACACCTCCATCTCTATAAACATGAAAATATCTACACCGGCATCTTCAGAAACATGGATGTATCTACACCGCAATCTGTATAAACATGGAAATATCTACACCACTATCTGTATAAACATGGAAATATCTTCACTGCCATCTGTATAAACATGGAAATATCTACACCGCCATCTGTATAACGATGGAAATATCTTCACCGCAATCTGTATAAATATGGAAATAACTACACCGCTATCTCTATAGACATGGAAATATCTACACCGCTATCTGTATAAACATGGAAATATCTACACTGCCATCTGTATAAAGATGGAAATATCTACACCGCGAGCTGTATAAACATGGAAATATCTACACCGCCATCTGTATAAACATGGAAATACCAACACCGCTATCTGTATAAACATGGAAATATCTACAACGCTATCTCTATAAACATGAAAATACTTACACCACCATCTCTATAAACATGGAAATATTTACACAGCTATCTCTATAAATTTAGAAATAAGTAGACCGCCATCTCTATAAACATGGAAATATCTACAACTCTATGTGCATAAACATGGAAATATCTACACAGACGTCTGTATAAGCATGGAAATATCTACACCGCCATCTCTATAAACATGAAAATAACTACACCGCCATCTTCAGAAACATGGATGTTTCTAAACCGCCATCTGTATAAACATGGAAATATCTACACCACTATCTGTATAAACATGGAAATATCTTCACTGCCATCTGTATAAACATGGAAATATCTACACCGCCATCTCTGTAAAGATGGAAATATCTACACCGCAATCTGTAAAAATATGGAAATACCTACACCGCTATCTCTATAGACATGGAAATATCTACACAGCTATCTGTATAAACATGGAAATATCTATACCGCTGTGTCTATAAACATGGAAATATCTCCACTGCTATCTGTATAAACATGGAAATACCTACACTGCTATCTGTATAAACATGGAAATATCTACAATGCCATCTCTATACAAATGGAAATACCTACACGGCCATCTGTGTATAGATGGAAACATCAACAACGCCATCTGTACAAACATGGAAATATCTACACTGCTATCTGTATAAACATGGAAATATCTACACCGATATGTGTATAAACATGGAAATATCTACACTGCCATCTGTATAAACATGGAAATACCTACACCAATTTCTCTATAAACATGAAAATATCTACAATGCTATCTCTATAAACATGGAAATATCTACACCTCCATCTCTATAAAGATGAAAATATCTACACCGCCATCTTCAGAAACATGGATGTATCTACACCGCCATCTGTATAAACATGGAAATATCTACACCACTATCTGTATAAATATGGAAATATCTTCACAGCCATCTGTATAAACATGGAAATATCTACACCGCCATCTGTATAAAGATGGAAATATCTACACCGCAATCTGTATAAATTTGGAAATAACTACACCGCTATTTCTATAGACATGGAAATATCTACACCGCCGTCTGTATAAACATGGAAATATCTACACCGCTATCTGTATAAACATGGAAATACCAACACCGCTATCTGTATAAACATGTAAATATCTACACCGCTATCTCTATAAACATGAAAATACTTACACCACCATCTCTATAAACATGGAAATATTTACACCGCTATCCCTATAAACTTAGAAATAACAAGACTGCCATCTCTATGAACATGGAAATATCTACACCGCTATCTGCATAAACCTGGAAATATCTACACAGACGTCTGTATAAACATGGAAATATCTACACCTCCATCTCTATAAACATGAAAATATCTACATCGGCATCTTCAGAAACATGGATGAATCTACACCGCAATCTGTATAAACATGGAAATATCTATACCACTATCTGTATAAACATGGAAATATCTTCACTGCCATCTGTATAAACATGGAAATATCTACACCACCATCTGTATAAAGATGGAAATATCTTCACCGCAATCTGTATAAATATGGAAATAACTACAACGCTATCTCTATAGACATGGAAATATCTACACCGCTATCTGTATAAACATGGAAATATCTACACTGCCATCTGTATAAAGATGGAAATATCTACACCGCGAGCTGTATAAACATGGAAATATCTACACCGCCATCTGTATAAACATGGAAATACCAACACCGCTATCTGTATAAACATGGAAATATCTACAACGCTATCTCTATAAACATGAAAATACTTACACCACCAACTCTATAAACATGGAAATATTTACACAGCTATCTCTATAAATTTAGAAATAAGTAGACCGCCATCTCTATAAACATGGAAATATCTACACCTCTATGTGCATAAACATGGAAATATCTACACAGACGTCTGTATAAACATGGAAATATCTACACCGCCATCTCTATAAACATGAAAATTACTACACCGCCATCTTCAGAAACATGGATGATTCTACACCGCCATCTGTATAAACATGGAAATATCTACACCACTATCTGTATAAACATGGAAATATCTTCACTGCCATCTGTATAAATATGGAAATATCTACACCGCCATCTGTGTAAAGATGGAAATATCTACACCGCAATCTGTAAAAATATGGAAATACCTACACCGCTATCTCTATAGACATGGAAATATCTACACAGCTATCTGTATAAACATGGAAATATCTATACCGCTGTGTCTATAAACATGGAAATATCTCCACTGCTATCTGTATAAACATGGAAATACCTACACTGCTATCTGTATAAACATGGAAATATCTTCAATGCCATCTGTATACAAATGGAAATACCTACACGGCCATCTGTGTATAGATGGAAACATCAACAACGCCATCTGTACAAACATGGAAATATCTACACTGCTATGTGTATAAACATGGAAATATCTACACCGATATGTGTATAAACATGGAAATATCTACACTGCCATCTGTATAAACATGGAAATACCTACACCAATTTCTCTATAAACATGAAAATATCTACACTGCTATCTCTATAAACATGGAAATATCTACACCTCCATCTCTATAAAGATGAAAATATCTACACCGCCATCTTCAGAAACATGGATGTATCTACACCGCCATCTGTATAAACATGGAAATATCTACACCACTATCTGTATAAATATGGAAATATCTTCACAGCCATCTGTATAAACATGGAAATATCTACACCGCCATCTGTATAAAGATGGAAATATCTACAACGCAATCTGTATAAATTTGGAAATAACTACACCGCTATCTCTATAGACATGGAAATATCTACACCGCCGTCTGTATAAACATGGAAATATCTACACCGCTATCTGTATAAACATGGAAATACCAACACCGCTATCTGTATAAACATGTAAATATCTACACCGCTATCTCTATAAACATGAAAATACTTACACCACCATGTCTATAAACATGGAAATATTTACACCGCTATGCCTATAAACATAGAAATAACTAGACTGCCATCTCTATAAACATGGAAATATCTACACCGCTATCTGCATAAACCTGGAAATATCTACACAGACATCTGTATAAACATGGAAATATCTACACCTCCATCTCTATAAACATGAAAATATCTACACCGGCATCTTCAGAAACATGGATGTACCTACACCGCAATCTGTATAAACATGGAAATATCTACACCACTATCTGTATAAACATGGAAATATCTTCACTGCCATCTGTATAAACATGGAAATATCTACACCGCCATCTGTATAAAGATGGAAATATCTTCACCGCAATCTGTATAAATATGGAAATAACTACACCGCTATCTCTATAGACATGGAAATATCTACACCGCTATCTGTATAAACATGGAAATATCTACACTGCCATCTGTATAAAGATGGAAATATCTACACCGCGAGCTGTATAAACATGGAAATATCTACACCGCCATCTGTATAAACATGGAAATACCAACACCGCTATCTGTATAAACATGGAAATATCTACAACGCTATCTCTATAAACATGAAAATACTTACACCACCATCTCTATAAACATGGAAATATTTACACAGCTATCTCTATAAATTTAGAAATAAGTAGACCGCCATCTCTATAAACATGGAAATATCTACACCTCTATGTGCATAAACATGGAAATATCTACACAGACGTCTGTATAAACATGGAAATATCTACACCGCCATCTCTATAAACATGAAAATAACTACACCGCCATCTTCAGAAACATGGATGTTTCTAAACCGCCATCTGTATAAACATGGAAATATCTACACCACTATCTGTATAAACATGGAAATATCTTCACTGCCATCTGTATAAACATGGAAATATCTACACCGCCATCTCTGTAAAGATGGAAATATCTACACCGCAATCTGTAAAAATATGGAAATACCTACACCGCTATCTCTATAGACATGGAAATATCTACACAGCTATCTGTATAAACATGGAAATATCTATACCGCTGTGTCTATAAACATGGAAATATCTCCACTGCTATCTGTATAAACATGGAAATACCTACACTGCTATCTGTATAAACATGGAAATATCTACAATGCCATCTCTATACAAATGGAAATACCTACACGGCCATCTGTGTATAGATGGAAACATCAACAACGCCATCTATACAAACATGGAAATATCTACACTGCTATCTGTATAAACATGGAAATATCTACACCGATATGTGTATAAACATGGAAATATCTACACTGCCATCTGTATAAACATGGAAATACCTACACCAATTTCTCTATAAACATGAAAATATCTACAATGCTATCTCTATAAACATGGAAATATCTACACCTCCATCTCTATAAAGATGAAAATATCTACACCGCCATCTTCAGAAACATGGATGTATCTACACCGCCATCTGTATAAACATGGAAATATCTACACCACTATCTGTATAAATATGGAAATATCTTCACAGCCATCTGTATAAACATGGAAATATCTACACCGCCATCTGTATAAAGATGGAAATATCTACACCGCAATCTGTATAAATTTGGAAATAACTACACCGCTATTTCTATACACATGGAAATATCTACACCGCCGTCTGTATAAACATGGAAATATCTACACCGCTATCTGTATAAACATGGAAATACCAACACCGCTATCTGTATAAACATGTAAATATCTACACCGCTATCTCTATAAACATGAAAATACTTACACCACCATCTCTATAAACATGGAAATATTTACACCGCTATCCCTATAAACTTAGAAATAACTAGAATGCCATCTCTATAAACATGGAAATATCTACACCGCTATCTGCATAAACCTGGAAATATCTACACAGACGTCGGTATAAACATGGAAATATCTACACCTCCATCTCTATAAACATGAAAATATCTACATCGGCATCTTCAGAAACATGGATGTATCTACACCGCAATCTGTATAAACATGGAAATATCTACACCACTATCTGTATAAACATGGAAATATCTTCACTGCCATCTGTATAAACATGGAAATATCTACACCACCATCTGTATAAAGATGGAAATATCTTCACCGCAATCTGTATAAATATGGAAATAACTACAACGCTATCTCTATAGACATGGAAATATCTACACCGCTATCTGTATAAACATGGAAATATCTACACTGCCATCTGTATAAAGATGGAAATATCTACACCGCGAGCTGTATAAACATGGAAATATCTACACCGCCATCTGTATAAACATGGAAATACTAACACCGCTATCTGTATAAACATGGAAATATCTACAACGCTATCTCTATAAACATGAAAATACTTACACCACCATCTCTATAAACATGGAAATATTTACACAGCTATCTCTATAAATTTAGAAATAAGTAGACCGCCATCTCTATAAACATGGAAATATCTACACCTCTATGTGCATAAACATGGAAATATCTACACAGACGTCTGTATAAACATGGAAATATCTACACCGCCATCTCTATAAACATGAAAATAACTACACTGCCATCTTCAGAAACATGGATGTTCCTACACCGCCATCTGTATAAACATGGAAATATCTACACCACTATCTGTATAAACATGGAAATGTCTTCACTGCCATCTGTATAAACATGGAAATATCTACACCGCCATCTGTGTAAAGATGGAAATATCTACACCGCAATCTGTAAAAATATGGAAATACCTACACCGCTATCTCTATAGACATGGAAATATCTATACCGCTGTGTCTATAAACATGGAAATATCTCCACTGCTATCTGTATAAACATGGAAATACCTACAACGCCATCTGCAGAAACATGGAAATATCTATACCACCATCTGTATAAACATGGAAATATCTACAATGCCATCTGTATACACACGGAAATACCTACACGGCAATCTGTGTATAGATGGAAACATCAACACCGCCATCTGTACAGACATGGAAATATCTACACCGCTATCTGTATAAACATGGAAATATCTACACTGCTGTCTGTATAAACATGGAAATATCTACACCGGTATCTGTATAAACATGGAAATATCTACACCACGATCTGTATAAAACATGGAAATATTTACACCGCTATCTGTATAAACATGGAAATATCTACACCGCTATCTCTATAAACAAGGAAATACCTGCAAAGCCATCTGTATTAACATGGAAATAACTACACAGTCATGTGTAGGAACATGGAACTATCTACACTGCCATCTGTATAAACATGGAAATATCTACAGCGCCATCTCTATAAACATTGAAATATCTACACTGCCATCTGTACAGACGTGGAAATATCTACACCGGAATCTGTATAAACATGGAAATAACTACACCGCTATTTGTATAAACAAGGAAATATCTACACCGCCATCTGTTTAAACAGGGAAATATATACACAGACATCTGTTTATACATGGAAATACCTACACCGCTATCTATATAAACATGCTAATAACTACACCGCTATCTGTATATACATGGAAATATTTGCACCGCTATCCCTATAAACATGGTAATATCAACACCGCGATCTGTATAAACATGGAAATATCTACACCATGATCTGTATAAACATGGAAACATCTACACCGTGATCTGTATAAACATGGAAATATCTACACCGCCATCTCTATAAACATGGAAATATCTACAACCCTATCTGTATAAACATGGAATTATCCACACCGCTATCTCTATAAACATGGAAAAATCAACTCTGCTATCTCTATGAACATGGAAATATCTACACCGCCATCTCGATAAACATGGAAATATCTACACCGCGATCAGTATAAACATGGAAATATCTACACCGCTATCTGTATAAACATGGAAATATCTCCACTGCTATCTCTATAAACATCGAAATATCTACACCGCCATCTGTATAAACATGGAAATATCTACAAAGCCATGTGTATATACATGGAAATATCTGTACCGCTATCTATATAAACATGGAAATAACTACACCGCTTTCTGTATAAACATGGAAATATTTACACCGCCATCTACATATCCATATAAATATCTGCACCGCCATCTGTATAAACATGGAAATATCTACACGGTCATCTGTGTATAGATGGAAATATCAACACCGCCATCTGTACAAACATGGAAATATATGCAACGCTATCCGTATAAACATGGAAATATTTACACCGTGGTCTGTATAAACATGGAAATATCTACATCGCTATCTGTATAAACATGGAAATATCTACACCGCTATCTCTATAAACATGGAAATATCTACACCGTGATCTGTATAAACATGGAAATAATTACACGGCTATCTGTATGAACATGGAAATATCTACACCGTTATCTGTATAAATATGGAAATATCTACACCGCTATCTCTATAAACATTGAAATATCTACACCGCCATCTGTATAAACATGGAAATATCTACACTGCAATCTCTATAAACATGGAAATATCTACAATGCCATCTGTAAAAACATGGAAATACCTATACAGTCATCTGTATAAACATGGAAATATCTACACCACCATCTGTATAAACATGGAAATATCTACAATGCCATCTGTATACACATGGAAATACCTACACGGCAATCTCTTTATAGATGGAAACAACAACACCGCCATCTGTACAAACATGGAAATATCTACACCGCTATCTGTATAAACATGGAAATATCTACACTGCGGTCTGTATAAACATGGAGTTATCTACACCGGTATCTGTATAAACATGGAAATATCTACACCGCTGTCTGTATAAACATGGAAATATCTGCACCGCTATCTCTATAAACATGGAAATATCTACAAAGCCATCTGTATAAACATGGAAATACCTACACAGTCATGTGTAGGAACATGGAAATATCTACACTGCCATCTGTATAAACATGGAAATATCTACACAGCCCTCTGTATAAATAAGTAAATATCTGCATAGGCATCTGTATAAACATGGAAATATCTGCACCGCTATCTGTATAAACATGGAAATACCTACACCGCTGTCTCTATAAATATGGAAATATGCACACCGCTATGTGTATAAACATGGAAATATCTCCACTGCTGTCTGTATAAACATGGAAATATCTACATCGCGATCTGTATAAACATGGAAATATCTACACCACTATCTGTATAAACATGGAAATATCTACACAGCTATCTCTATAAACAAGGAAATATCTACACCGCCATCTCTATAAACATGAAATTATCTACACTGCCATTTCCATAAACATGGAACTAACTAAACCCCCATCTGTATATACATGGAAACATCTACACCGCCATCTGTGTGAATAAGGAAATATCTACAATTCCATCTGTATGAACATATAAATATCTGCACCGCAAGCTGTATAAACATGGAAATATCTACATCCCTATCTGTATAAACACGGAAATACCAACACCGCTATCGGTATAAACATGGAAATATCTACAACGCCATCTATATAAACATGGAAATATCTACACCGCTATGTCTATAAACATGGAAATACCTACACCGCTATCTCTATAAACATGGAAATATCTACACCGCTATTTGTATAAACATGGACATATCTCCACCGCAATCTGTAAACATGAAAATATCTACACCGCTATCTGTATAAACATGGAAATATCTACACTGCCGTCTGTAAAAACATGGAAATATCTACACAGTCATCAGTAGAAATATTGAAATATCTACACCGCTATCTCTATAAACATGAGAATATTACACCACCATCTCTATAAACATGGAGATATTTACACCGCTATCTCTATAAACATAGAAATAACTACAGCGCCATCTCTATAAACATGGAAATATCTACACCGCCATCTGAATAAACATGGAAATATCTACACAGACATCTGTATAAACATGGAAATATCTACACTGCCATCTGTATAAACTTGGAAATATCTACACTGACATCTGTAGAAAAATGGAAATGTCTACAAAGCGATCTGTATAAACATGGGAATTTCTAAATCGCTACCTGTATAAACATGGAAATATCTACACCGATATCTGTATCAACATGAAAATAACTACACCGCAATCAGTATAAACACGGAAACATCTACAATGCTATCTCTGTAAACATGGAAATATCTACACAGCTATCTGTGTAAACATGGAAATATCTACAAAGCTATCTGTGTAAACATGGAAATATCTACACCGATATCTGTGTAAATTTGACAATACCTACCACGTAATCTGTGCAAAGATGGAAATACCTACACCGCAATCTCTGTAAACATGGAAATATCTACACCGATATCTGTATAAACATGGAAATATCTACACTGCCACCTGTATAAACATGGAAATATCTACAGCGCCATCTGTATAAACATGGAAATATCTACACTGCCATCTGTACACACATGGAAATATCTTAACAGCCATCTGTATAAACATGGAAATATCTACACCGCTATCTCTATAAACATGGAAATAACTACACCGCTATCTCTATAAACATGGAAATATCTACACCACTATCTCCATCAACATGGAAATATACACACCGCCATCTCTTTAAACATGTAGGTATCTACAACGCCATCTACATAAACAAGAAAACATCTACACTGCCATCTGTATAAACATGTAAATATCTACACCGCCATCTCTGTAAACATGGAAATATCTACACTGCCATTTGTAGAAAGATGGAAATATCTACACCGCCATCTATATAAACGTGGAAATATCTACACAGCTATCTGTATAAACATGGAAATATCTACACCGCAATCTCTATAAACATGGAAATATCTACACCGCTATATGTATAAATATGAAATATCTTAACCGCTATCTCTATAAAAGTGGAAATATCTACACTGCTATCTGTATAAACATGGAAATATCCTCACTGCTATCTCTATGAACCTGGATATATCTACACCGCTAACCCTATAAACATGGAAATATCTACACCGCGATCTGTATAAACATGGAAATATCTACACCGCGATCTGTAAAAACATGGAAATATCTAGACCGCTATCTCTGTAAACATGGAAATATCTACACAGCTATCTCTATAAACATGGAAATATCTACACCGCCATCTGTATAAACATGGAAATACCTACAAAGTCATCTCTATAAACATGGAAATATCTACACAGCCATCTGTATAAACATGGAAATATCTACACAGCCATCTGTATATACATGGAAATATCTACACCGCTATCTGTATAAACATGGGAATATCTCCACTGCTATCTCTATAAACATTGAAATACCTACACCGCCATCTGTATAAACATGGAAATACTTACAAAGTTATCTGTACAAACATGGAAATATCTACACCGCCATCTGTATAAACATGGAAATATCTACACAGCCATGTGTATATACATGGAAATATCTACACCGCTATCTATATAAACATGGAATTAACTACACCGCTATCTGGATAAACATGGAAATATCTACACCGCCATCTACATATCCATGGAAATATCTGCGCCGCCATCTGTAGAAACATGGAAATATCTACACGTCATCTGTGTATAGATGGAAATATCAACACCGCCATCTGTACAAACATGGAAATATCTGCACCGCTATCTGTATAAACATGGAAATATCTACACCGCAGTCTGTATAAACATGGAAATATCTGCACCGCTATCTGTATAAACATGGAAATATCTACACCGCTATTTCTATAAACATGGAATTATCTACACCGTGATCTGTATAAACATGGAAATATTTACACCGCTATCTGTATAAACATGGAAACTTCTACACCGTTATTTGTATAAATATGAAAATATCTACACCACTATCTCTATAAACTTGGAAATACCTACACCGCCATCTGTATAAACATGGAAATACCTATACACTCATCTGTGTAAACATGGAAATATCTACACCACCATCTGTATAAACATGGAAATATCTACAATGCCATCTGTATACACATGGAAATACCTACACGGAAATCTGTGTATAGATGGAAACATCAACACCGCCATCTGTACAAACATGGAAATATCTACACTGATATCTCTATAAACATGGAAATATCTACACTGCGGTCTGTATAAACATGGAAATATCTACACCGGTGTCTGTATAAATATGGAAACATCTACACCGCCATCTCTATAAACATGAAAATGTCTACACTGCCATCTCCATAAAGATGGAAGTATCTACTCCGCCATGTGTATAAACACGGAAATATCTACACCACCATCTGTGTAAACATGGAAATATCTACACCGCAATCTGTATAAACATGGAAATATCTACACCGCCATCTGCATGTCCATGGAAATATCTACACAGCCCTCTGTATAAATATAGAAATATCTGCATAGGCATCTGTGTAAACATGGAAATATCTGCACCGCTATCTCTATAAACATGGAAATATCTACAAAGCCATCTGTATAAACATGGAAATGCCTACACACTCATGTGTAGGAACATTTAAATTTCTACACTGCCATCTGTATAAACATAGAAATATCTACACAGCCCTCTGTATAAATATGGAAATATCTGCATAGGCATCTGTGTAAACATGGAAATATCTGCACCGCTATCTGTATAAACATGGAAATACCTACACCGCTGTCTCTATAAACATGGAAATATGTACACCGCTATGTGTATAAACATGGAAATATCTCCACTGCTGTCTGTATAAACATGGAAATATCTCCAACGTTATCTGTATAAACATGGAAATATCTACAGCGCCATCTCTATAAACATTGCAATATCTACACTGCCATCTGTAAAAACATGGAAATATCTACACAGTCATCTGAATAAACATGGAAATATCTACACCACCATCTGTATAAACATGGAAATACCTACAATACCATCTGTATACACATGGAAATAACTACACAGACATCTGTATAAATATGGAAATATCTACACGGCCATCTGTATAAACATGGAAATATCTACACTGCCATCTGTAGAAAGATGGAAATATCTACACCGCTATCTCTATAAATATGGAAATATCTACACCGCCATCTCTATAAACATGAAAATATCTACACTGCCATTTCTATAAAGATGGAAGTATCTACTCCGCCATGTGTATAAACACGGAAATATCTACACCACCATCTGTGTAAACATGGAAATATCTACACCGAAATCTGTATAAACTTGGAAATATCTACACCGCCATCTGCATGTCCATGGAAATATCTACGCCGCCATCTGTATAAACATGGAAATATCTACACGGACATCTGTGTATAGATGGAAATATCAACACCGCCATCTATACAAACATGGAAATATCTACACTGCCATTTGTGGAAAGATGGACATATCTACACCGCTATCTCTATAAATATGGAAATATCTACACCGCCATCTCTATAAACATGAAAATATCTACACTGACATCTCCATAAAGATGGAATTATCTACTCCGCCATGTGTATAAACACGGAAATATCTACACCACCATCTGTGTAAACATGGAAATATCTACACCGCTATCTGTATAAACATGGAAATATCTACACCGCCATCTGCTTGAACATGGAAATATCTACACCGCTATCTGTATAAACATGGAAATATCTCCACCGCCATCTGCATGTCCATGGAAATACCTACGCCGCCATCTGTATAAACATGGAAATATCTACATGGCCATCTGTGTATAGATGGAAATATCAACACCGCCATCTGTACAAACATGGAAATATCTACGCCGCTATCTCTATAGACATGGAAATATCTCCACTGCCATCTGTAAAAACATGGAAATACCTATACAGTCATCTGTTTAAACTTGGAAATATCTATAACACCATCTGTATTCACATGGAAATATCTACACAGCCATCTGTATAAACATGTAAATATCTACACTGCTATCTCTATAAACATGGAAATATCTACACCGCCATCTCTATAAGCATGAAAATATCTACACTGCCATCTCCATAAACATGGAACTAAATACTCCGCCATCTGTATAAACATGGAAACATCTACACCGCCATCTGTGTGAATAAGGAAATATCTACATTGCCATCTGTATAAAGATATAAATATCTGCACCGCGAGCTCTATAAAAATGGAAATATATACATCGCTATCTGTATAAACGTGGAAATACCAACACCGCTATCAGTATAAACATGGAAATATCTACAACGCCATCTATATAAACATGGAAATATCTACACCGCTATGTCTATAAACATGGAAATACCTACACCGCTATCTGTATAAACATGGAAATATCTACACCGCTATCTGTATAAACATGGAAATATCTACACCGCGATCTGTATAAACATGGAAATATCTTCACCGCGATCTGTATAAACATGGAAATAACTACACCGCTATCTGTATAAACATGGTAATATCTACACCACCATCTATATGAACATGGAAATATCTACACCGCCATCTGTATAAACATGGAAATATCTACAATGCCATCTGTGGAAAGATGGAAATATCTACACCGCAATATGTGTAAACATGGAAATATCTACACCGATATCTGTAAAAACATGGAAATATCTACACCGCTATCTGTATAAACATGGAAATATCTACACCGCGATCTGTATAAAGATGGAAATATCTTCACCGCGATCTGTATAAAGATGGAAATATCTACACCGCTATCTGTATAAACATGGAAATATCTACACCGGTATCTGTATAAACATGGAAATATCTACACCACGATCTGTATAAACATGGAAATATATACACCGCTATCTCTTTAAACATGGAAATATCTACACCGCTATTTGTATAAACAAGGAAATAACTACACCGTGATCTGTATAAACATGGAAATATCTACACTGCCATCTCTATAAACATGGAACTATCTACAACCCTATCTGTATAAACATGGAAATATCCACACCGCTATCTCTATAAACATGGAAAAATTAACACCGCTATCTCTTTGAACATGGAAATATCTACACCGCCATCTGTATAAACATGGAAATATCTACACCATGATCAGTATAAACATGGAAATATCTCCACTGCTATCTCTATAAACATCGAAATATCTACACCGCCATCTGTATAAACATGGAAATACTTACAAATTTATCTGTATAAACATGGAAATATCTACACCGCCATCTGTATAAACATGGAAATATCTACAAAGCCATGTGTATATACATGGAAATATCTACAACGCTATCTATATAAACATGGAAATAACTACACTGCTATCTGTATAAACATGGAAATATCTACACCGCCATCTACATGTCCATGGAAATAACTGTGCCGCCATCTGTATAAACATGGAAATATCTACACGGTCATCTTTGTATAGATGGAAATATCCACACCGCCATCTGTACAAACATGGATATATCTGCACCGCTATCTGTATAAACATGGAAATATCTACACCGCGGTCTGTATAAACATGGAAATATCTACACCGCTATCTGTATAAACATGGAAATATCTACACCGCTATCTCTATAAACATGGAAATATCTACACAGTGATCTGTATAAACATGGAAATATTTACACCGCTATGTGTATAAACATGGAAATTTCTACACCGTTATCTGTATAAATATGGAAATATCTACACCACTATCTCTATAAACATGGAAATAACTACACCGCCATCTGTATAAACATGGAAATACCTATAAGGTCATCTGTGTAAACATGGAAATATCTACAATGCCATCTGTATACACATGGAAATGCCCACAACACAATCTGTGTGTAGATGGAAACATTAAAACTGCCATCTGTACATACATGGAAATATCTACACTGCTATCTCTATAAACATGGTCATATCTACTCTGCGGTATGTATAAACATGGAAATATCTACACCGGTATCTGTATAAACATGGAAATATCTGCACCATGATCTGTATAAACATGGAAATATATACACCGCTATCTGTAGAAACGTGGAAATATCTGCACCTCTATCTCTATAAACATGGAAATATCTACAAAGCCATCTGTATAAACATGGAAATATCTACACAGCCCTCTGTATGAATATGGAAATATCTGCATAGGCATCTGTGTAAACATGGAAATATCTGCACCGCTATCTCTATAAACATGGAAATATCTACAAAGTCATCTGTATAAACATGGAAATGCCTACACAGTCATGTGTAGGAACATTTAAATATCTACACTGCCATCTATATAAACATAGAAATATCTACTCAGCCCTCTGTATAAATATGGAAATATCTGCATAGGCATCATTGTAAACATGGAAATATCTGCACCGCTATCTGTATAAACATGGAAATACCTACACCGCTGTCTCTATAAACATGGAAATATGTACACCGCTATGTGTATAAACATGGAAATATCTCCACTGCTCTCTGTATAAACATGGAAATATCTCCACCGTTAACTGTATGAACATGGAAATATCTACAGCGCCATCTCTATAAACATTGAAATATCTACACTGCCATCTGTAAAAACATGGAAATATCTACACAGTCATCTGAATAAACATGGAAATATCTCAACTGTCATCTGTAAAAACATGGAAATACCTATAGAGTCATCTGTATAAACATGGAAATATCTTCAATGCCATCTGTGTTCACATGGAAATATCTACACAGCCAGCTGTATAAACATGTAAATATCTACACTGCTATCTCTATAAACATGGAAATATCTACACTGCCATCTCCATAAACATGGAACTAACTACTCCGCCATCTGTATAAACATGGAAACATCTACACCGCCATCTGTGTGAATAAGGAAATATCTACAATGCCATCTGTATAAAGATATAAATATCTGCACCGCGAGCTCTATAAACATGGAAATATCTACATCGCTCTCTGTATAAACGTGGAAATACCAACACCGCTATCAGTATAAACATGGAAATATCTACAACGCCATCTATATAAACATGGAAATAACTACACCGCTATGTCTATAAACATGGAAATACCTACACCGCTATCTCTATAAACATGGAAATATCTACACCGCTATCTGTATAAACATGGAAATATCTACACCGCGATCTGTATAAACATGGAAATATCTTCACCGTGATCTGTATAAACATGGAAATAACTACACCGCTATCTGTATAAACATGGTAATATCTACACCACCATCTATATAAACATGGAAATATCTACACCGCCATCTGTATAAACATGGAAATATCTACAATGCCATCTGTGGAAAGATGGAAATATCTACACCGCAATCTGTGTAAACATGGAAATATCTACACCGATATCTGTAAAAACATGGAAATATCTACACCGCTATCTGTATAAACATGGAAATATCTACACCGCGATCTGTATAAAGATGGAAATAACTTCACCGCGATCTGTATAAAGATGGAAATATCTACACCGCTATCTGTATAAACATGGAAATATCTACACCGGTATCTGTATAAACATGGAAATATCTACACCACGATCTGTATAAACATGGAAATATATACACCGCTATCTCTTTAAACATGGAAATATCTACACCGCTATTTGTATAAACAAGGAAATAACTACACCGTGATCTGTATAAACATGGAAATATCCACACCGCTATCTCTATAAACATGGAAAAATTAACACCGCTATCTCTTTGAACATGGAAATATCTACACCGCCATCTGTATAAACATGGAAATATCTACACCACGATCAGTATAAACATGGAAATATCTACACCGCTATGTGTATAAACATGGAGATATCTGCACTGCTATCTCTATAAACATCAAAATATCTACACCGCCATCTGTATAAACATGGAAATACTTACAAATTTATCTGCATAAACATGGAAATATCTACACCGCCATCTGTATAAACATGGAAATATCTACAAAGCCATGTGTATATACATGGAAATATCTACAACGCTATCTATATAAACATGGAAATAACTACACTGCTATCTGTATAAACATGGAAATATCTACACCGCCATCTACATGTCCATGGAAATAACTGTGCCGCCATCTGTATAAACATGGAAATATCTACACGGTCATCTTTGTATAGATGGAAATATCAACACCGCCATCTGTACAAACATGGAAATATCTGCACCGCTATCTGTATAAACATGGAAATATCTACACCGCGGTCTGTATAAACATGGAAATATCTACACCGCTATCTGTGTAAACATGGAAATATCTACACCGCTATCTCTATAAACATGGAAATATCTACACAGTGATCTGTATAAACATGGAAATATTTACACCGCTATGTGTATAAACATGGAAATTTCTACACCGTTATCTGTATAAATATGGAAATATCTACACCACTATCTCTATAAACATGGAAATAACTACACCGCCATCTGTATAAACATGGAAATACCTATAAGGTCATCTGTGTAAACATGGAAATATCTACAATGCCATCTGTATACACATGGAAATACCTACAACACAATCTGTGTATAGATGGAAACATTAAAACCGCCATCTGTACAAACATGGAAATATCTACACTGCTATCTCTATAAACATGGACATATCTACTCTGCGGTATGTATAAACATGGAAATATCTACACCGGTATCTGTATAAACATGGAAATATCTGCACCATGATCTGTATAAACATGGAAATATATACACCGCTATCTGTAGAAACGTGGAAATATCTGCACCTCTATCTCTATAAACATGGAAATATCTACAAAGCCATCTGTATAAACATGGAAATATCTACACAGCCCTCTGTATAAATATGGAAATATCTGCATAGGCATCTGTGTAAACATGGAAATATCTGCACCGCTATCTCTATAAACATGGAAATATCTACAAAGTCATCTGTATAAACATGGAAATGCCTACACAATCATGTGTAGGAACATTTAAATATCTACACTGCCATCTATATAAACATAGAAATATCTACTCAGCCCTCTGTATAAATATGGAAATATCTGCATAGGCATCATTGTAAACATGGAAATATCTGCACCGCTATCTGTATAAACATGGAAATACCTACACCGCTGTCTCTATAAACATGGAAATATGTACACCGCTATGTGTATAAACATGGAAATATCTCCACTGGTCTCTGTATAAACATGGAAATATCTCCACCGTTAACTGTATAAACATGGAAATATCTACAGCGCCATCTCTATAAACATTGAAATATCTACACTGCCATCTGTAAAAACATGGAAATATCTACACAGTCATCTGAATAAACATGGAAATATCTCAACTGTCATCTGTAAAAACATGGAAATACCTATACCGTCATCTGTATAAACATGGAAATATCTTCAATGCCATCTGTGTTCACATGGAAATATCTACACAGCCATCTGTATAAACATGTAAATATCTACACTGCTATCTCTATAAACATGGAAATATCTACACCGCCATCTCTATAAACATGAAAATATCTACACTGCCATCTCCATAAACATGGAACTAACTACTCCGCCATCTGTATAAACATGGAAACATCTACACCGCCATCTGTGTGAATAAGGAAATATCTACAATGCCATCTGTATAAAGGTATAAATATCTGCACCGCGAGCTTTATAAACATGGAAATATCTACATCGCTCTCTGTATAAACGTGGAAATACCAACACCGCTATCAGTATAAACATGGAAATATCTACAACGCCATCTATATAAACATGGAAATAACTACACCGCTATGTCTATAAACATGGAAATACCTACACCGCTATCTCTATAAACATGGAAATATCTACACCGCTATCTGTATAAACATGGAAATATCTACACCGCGATCTGTATAAACATGGAAATATCTTCACCGTGATCTGTATAAACATGGAAATAACTACACCGCTATCTGTATAAACATGGTAATATCTACACCACCATCTATATAAACATGGAAATATCTACACCGCCATCTGTATAAACATGGAAATATCTACAATGCCATCTGTGGAAAGATGGAAATATCTACACCGCAATCTGTGTAAACATGGAAATATCTACACCGATATCTGTAAAAACATGGAAATATCTACACCGCTATTTCTATAAACATGGAAATATCTACACCGTGATCTGTATAAACATGGAAATATTTACACCGCTATCTGTATAAACATGGAAACTTTTACACCGTTATTTGTATAAATATGAAAATATCTACACCGCTATCTCTATAAACATGGAAATACCTACACCGCCATCTGTATAAACATGGAAATACCTATACACTCATCTGTGTAAACATGGAAATATCTACACCACCATCTGTATAAACATGGAAATATCTACAATGCCATCTGTATACACATGGAAATACCTACACGGAAATCTGTGTATAGATGGAAACATCAACACCGCCATCTGTACAAACATGGAAATATCTACACTGATATCTCTATAAACATGGAAATATCTACACTGCGGTCTGTATAAACATGGAAATATCTACACCGGTGTCTGTATAAATATGGAAATATCTACACGGCCATCTCTATAAACATGGAAATATCTACACTGCCATCTGTAGAAAGATGGAAATATCTGCACCGGTATCTCTATAAATATGGAAATATCTACACCGCCATCTCTATAAACATGAAAATGTCTACACTGCCATCTCCATAAAGATGGAAGTATCTACACCCCCATGTGTATAAACACGGAAATATCTACACCACCATCTGTGTAAACATGGAAATATCTACACCGCAATCTGTATAAACATGGAAATATCTACACCGCCATCTGCATGTCCATGGAAATATCTACACAGCCCTCTGTATAAATATGGAAATATCTGCATAGGCATCTGTGTAAACATGGAAATATCTGCACCGCTATCTCTATAAACATGGAAATATCTACAAAGCCATCTGTATAAACATGGAAATGCCTACACAGTCATGTGTAGGAACATTTAAATTTCTACACTGCCATCTGTATAAACATAGAAATATCTACACAGCCCTCTGTATAAATATGTAAATATCTGCATAGGCATCTGTGTAAACATGGAAATATCTGCACCGCTATCTGTATAAACATGGAAATACCTACACCGCTGTCTCTATAAACATGGAAATATGTACACCGCTATGTGTATAAACATGGAAATATCTCCACTGCTGTCTGTATAAACATGGAAATATCTCCAACGTTATCTGTATAAACATGGAAATATCTACAGCGCCATCTCTATAAACATTGCAATATCTACACTGCCATCTGTAAAAACATGGAAATATCTACACAGTCATCTGAATAAACATGGAAATATCTACACCACCATCTGTATAAACATGGAAATACCTACAATACCATCTGTATACACATGGAAATAACTACACAGACATCTGTATAAATATGGAAATATCTACACGGCCATCTGTATAAACATGGAAATATCTACACTGCCATCTGTAGAAAGATGGAAATATCTACACCGCTATCTCTATAAATATGGAAATATCTACACCGCCATCTCTATAAACATGAAAATATCTACACTGCCATTTCTATAAAGATGGAAGTATCTACTCCGCCATGTGTATAAACACGGAAATATCTACACCACCATCTGTGTAAACATGGAAATATCTACACCGAAATCTGTATAAACTTGGAAATATCTACACCGCCATCTGCATGTCCATGGAAATATCTACGCCGCCATCTGTATAAACATGGAAATATCTACACGGACATCTCTGTATAGATGGAAATATCAACACCGCCATCTGTACAAACATGGAAATATCTACACTGCCATCTGTGGAAAGATGGACATATCTACACCGCTTTCTCTATAAATATGGAAATATCTACACCGCCATCTCTATAAACATGAAAATATCTACACTGCCATCTCCATAAAGATGGAATTATCTACTCCGCCATGTGTATAAACACGGAAATATCTACACCACCATCTGTGTAAACATGGAAATATCTACACCGCTATCTGTATAAACATGGAAATATCTACACCGCCATCTGCTTGAACATGGAAATATCTACACGGCCATCTGTATAAACATGGAAATATCTACACTGCCATCTGTATAAACATGGAAATATCTACACAGCCCTCTGTATATATATGGAAATATCTGCATAGGCATCTGTATAAACATGGAAATATCTGCTCCGCTATCTGTATAAACATGGAAATACCTACAACGCTGTCTCTATAACCATGGAAATATGTACACCGCTATGTGTATAAATATGGATATATCTCCACTGCTGTCTGTATAAACATGGAAATATCTACACCGCGATCTGTATAAACATGGAAATATCTACACCGGTATCTGTATAAACATGGAAATATCTACACAGCTATCTCTATAAATATGGAAATACCTACACCGCCATTTGTATAAACATGGAAATAACTACAAAGTCATCTGTATAAACATGGAAATATCTACACAGCCATCTGTATAAACATGGAAATATCTACACAGCCATCTGTATATACATGGAAATATCTACACTGCCATCTGTTTAAACATGGAAATATATACACAGACTTCCGTTTATACATGGATATATCTACACCGCTATCTGTATAAACATGGAATTATCTACACCGCGGTCTGTATAAGCATGGAAATATCTAAACCGCTATCTGTATAAACATGGAAATATTTACAATGCTATCTCTATAAACATGGAAATAACTACACCGTGATCTGTATAAACACGGAAATATTTACAACGCTATCTGTGTAAACATGGAAATATCTACACCGTTATCGGTATAAATATGGAAATACCTACACCGCTATCTCTATAAACATGGAAATATGTACACCGCCATCTGTATAAACATGGAAATATCTACACTGCTATCTCTATAAACATGGAAATATCTACAATGCCATCTGTAAAAACATGGAAATACCTATACAGTCATCTGTATAAACATGGAAACATCTACACCACCATCTGTATAAACATCGAAGTATCTACAATGCCATCTGTATACACATGGAAATACCTACACGGCAATCTGTGTATAGATGGAAACATCAACACCGCCATCTGTACAAACATGGAAATATCTACACCACTATCTCTTTAAACATGGAAATATCTACACTGCGGTCTGTATAAACATGGAAATATCTACACCGGTATCTGTATAAACATGGAAATATCTACACCACGATCTGTATAAACATGGAAATATTTACACCGCTATCTGTATAAACATGGAAATATCTGCACCGCTATCTCTATAAACATGGAAATATCTACAAAGCAATCTGTATAAAAATGGAAATAACTTCACAGTCATGTGTTGGAACATGGAAATATCTACACTGCCATCTGTATAAACATGGAAACATCTACACAGTCCTCTGTATAAATATGGAAATATCTACATAGGCATCTGTATAAACATGGAAATATCTGCATCGCTATCTGTATAAACATGGAAATACCTACACCGCTGTCTCTATAAACATGGAAATATGTACACCGCTATGTGTATAAACATGGAAAAATCTCCACTGCTGTCTGTATAAACATGGAAATATCTACACCGCGATCTGTATAAACATGGAAATATCTAAACCGCTATCTGTATAAACATGGAAATATCTACACAGCTATCTCTATAAACATGGAAATACCTACACCGCCATCTGTATAAACATGGAAATACCTACAAAGTGATCTGTATAAACATGGAAATATCTACACAGCCATCTGTATAAACATAGAAATACCTACACAGCCATCTGTATATACATGGAAATATCTACACCGCTCTCTGTATAAACATGGAAATAACTACACCGCTATTTGTATAAACAAGGAAATATCTACACCGCCATCTGTTTAAACATGGAAATATATACACAGACATCTGTTTATACATAGAAAAATCTACAACGCTTTCTGTATAAACATGCTGATAACTGCACCGCTATCTGTATAAATGTGGAAATATTTGCACTGCTATCCCTATAAACATGGTAATATCAACACCGTGATCTGTATAAACATGGAAATATCTGCACCATGATCTGTATAAACATGGAAATATCTACACAGCCATGTGTATATACATGGAAATATCTACACAGCTATCTATATAAACATGGAAATAACTACACCGCTATCTGTATAAACATGGAAATATCTACACCGCCATCTACATATCCATGAAAATATCTGCGCCGCCATCTGTATAAACATGGAAATATCTACACGGTCATCGGTGTATAGATGGAAATATCAACACCACCATTTGTATAAACATGGAAATATTTACACCGCGGTCTGTATAAACATGGAAATATCTAAACCTCTATCTGTATAAACATGGAAATATCTACACCGCTATCTCTATAAACATGGAAATATCTACACCGTTATCTGTACAAATATGGAAATACCTGCACCGCTATCTCTATAAACATGGAAATATCTACACCGCCATCTGTATAAACATGGAAATATCTACACTGCTATCTCTATAAACATGGAAATATCTGCAATGCCATCTGTAAAAACATGGAAATAACTATACAGTCATCTGCATAAACATGGAAATATCTACACCACCATCTGTATGAACATGGAAATATCTACAATGCCATCTGTATAAACATGGAAATACCTACACAGCAATCTGTGTATAGATGGAAACATCAACACCGCCATGTGTACAAACATGGAAATATCTACACCGCTATCTGTATAAACATGGAAATATCTACACTGCGGTCTGTATAAACATGGAAATTTCTAAACCGGTATCTGTATAAACATGGAAATATCTACACCACGATCTGTATAAACATGGAAATATTTACACCGCTATCTGTATAAACATGGAAATATCTATACCGCTATCTCTATAAACATGGAAATATCTACAAAGCCATCTGTATAAACATGGAAATACCAACACAGTCATGTGTAGGAACATGGAAATATCTACACCGCGATTTGTATAAACATGGAAATATCTACACCGCGATCTGTATAAACATGGAAATATCTACACAGCTATCTGTATAAACATGGGAATATCTACACAACTATCTCTATAAACATGGAAATATCTACACCGCAATCTGTATAAACATGGAAATACCTACAAAGTCATCTGTATAAACATGGAAATATCTACTCAGCCATCTGTATAAACATGGAAATATCTACACAGGTGTCTGTATATACACGGAAATGTCTACACCGCCATCTGTATAAAGAAGGAAATAACTACACCGCTATTTGTATAAACAAGGAAATATCTACACCGCCATCTGTTTAAACATGGAAATATATACACAGACATCTGTTTATACATGGAAATATCTACACCGCTATCTGTATAAACGTGCTAATAACTACACCGCTATCTGTATAAATGTGGAAATATTTTCACCGCTATCCCAATAAACATGGCAATATCAACACCGCGATCTGTATAAACATGGAAATATCTACACCATGATCTGTATAAACATGGAAATATCTACACCGCGATCTGTATAAACATGGAAATATCTACACCGTGATCTGAATAAACATGGAAATATCTTCACCGCCATCTCTATAAACATGGAAATATCTACACCCCTATCTGTATAAACATGGAAATATCCACAGAGCTATCTGTATAAACATGGAAAAATCAACACCGCTATCTCTATGAACATGGAAATATCTACACCGCCATCTCTATAAACATGGAAATATCTTCACCGCTATCTGTATAAACATGGAAATATCTCCACTGCTATCTCTATAAACATGGAAATATCTACACCTCTATCTGTATAAACATGGAAATATCTACACCGCTATGTGTATTAACGTGGAAATGTCTCCATTGCTATCTGTATAAACATGGACATATCTCCATCGCAATCTGTATAAACTTGAAAATATCCACACCGCCATCTCTATAAACATGGAAATTTCTACACTGCCATCTGTACAAACATGGAAATATATACACAGTCATGTGTAGAAATACGGAAATATCTACACCGCTATCTCTATAAACATGGAAACAACTACACCGCTATCTCTATAAACATGGAAATATCTACACCGCTATCTCTATCAACATGGAAATATATACACTGCCATCTCTTTCAACATGGAGATATCTACAATGCCGTCTACATAAACAAGAAAATATCTACATTGCCATCTATACAAACATGGAAATATCTACACCACCATCTCCATAAATATGGAAATATCTACACTGCCATTTGTAGAAAGATGGAAGTATCTACACCGCCATCTGTATAAACGTGGAAATACCTACACTGCTATTTGTATAAACATGGAAATATCTACACCGCAATCTGTATAAACATGGAAATATCTACACCGCTATCTGTATAAATATGAAATATCAAAACCACTATCTCTATAAAAATGGAAATATCTACACTGCTATCTGTATAAACATGGAAATATCCTCACTGCTATCTCAATGAAGATGGATATATCTACACCGCTATCTTAATGAACATGAAAATATCTACATTGCCATCTCTATAAACATGGAAATACCTACACCGCCATCTCTATAAACATGGAAATATCTACACCGCTATCTGTATAAACATGGAAATATCTACACCGCGATATGTATAAACATGGAAATATCTACACCGCGATCTGTATAAACATGGAAATATCTTCACCACGATCTGTATAAACATGGAAAAATCTACACCGCTATCTCTGTAAACATGGTAATATCCACACCACCATCTATATAAACATGGAAATATCTACACCGCCATCTGTATAAACATGGAAATATCTACACCACCATCTGTATGAACATGGAAATATCTACAATGCCATCTGTATAAACATGGAAATACCTACACAGCAATCTGTGTATAGACGGAAACATCAACACCACCATGTGTACAAACATGGAAATATCTACACCTCTATCTGAATAAACATGGAAATATCTACACTGCGGTCTGTATAAACATGGAAATTTCTAAACCGGTATCTGTATAAGCATGGAAATATCTACACCACGATCTGTATAAACATGGAAATATCTACAAAGCCATCTGTATAAACATGGAAATGTCTACACGGTCATCTGTGTATATATGGAAATATCATCACCGCCATCTGTACAAACATGGAAACATCTGCACCACTATCTGTATAAACATGGAAATATTTACATCGCTATCTGTATAAACATGGAAATATCTACACTGTTATCTCTATAAATATGGAAATATCTACACCGCTATCTCTATAAACATGGAAATATGTACACCGCCATCTGTATAAACATGGAAATATCTACACTGCTATCTCTATAATCATGGAAATATCTACAATGCCATCTGTATACACATGGAAATACCTACACGGCAATCTGTGTATAGATGGAAACATCAACACCGCCATCTGTACAAACATGGAAATATCTACACCGCTATCTCTTTAAACATGGAAATATCCACACTGCAGTCTGTATAAACATGGAAATACCTACACCGGTATCTTTACAAACATGGAAATATCTACAGCATGATCTGTATGAACATGGAAATATTTACACCGCTATCTGTATAAACATGGAATTATCTGTACCGCTATCTCTATAAACATGGAAATATCTACAAAGCCATCTGTATAAAAATTGAAATACCTACACAGTCATGTGTAGGAACATGCAAATATCTACACTGCCATCTGCATAAACATGGAAATATCTACACAGCCCTCTGTATAAACATGGAAATATCTGCACCGCTATCTGTATAAACATGGAAATACCTACACCGCTGTCTCTGTAAACATGGAAATAGGTACACCGCTATGTGTATAAACATGGAAATATCTCCACTGCTGTCTGTATAAACATGGAAATATCTACACCGCGATCTGCATAAACATGGAAATATCTACACCTCTACCTGTATAAACATGGAAATGTCTACACAGCTATCTCTATAAACATGGAAATACGTACACCGCCATCTGTATAAACACGGAAATACCTACAAAGTCATCTGTATAAACATGGAAATATCTACACAGCCTTCTGTAAAAACATGGAAATACCTGCACAGCCATCTGTATATACATGGAAATATCTACACCGCCATCTGTATAAAGAAGGAAATAACTACACCACTATTGGTATAAACAAGGAAATATCTACACCGCCATCTGTTTAAACATGGAAATATATACACAGACATCTGTTTATACATGGAAATATCTACACCGCTATCTGTATAAACGTGCTAATAACTACACCGCTATCTGTATAAATGTGGAAATATTTTCACCGCTATCCCAATAAACATGGTAATATCAACACCGCGATCTGTATAAACATGGAAATATCTACACCATGATCTGTATAAACATGGAAATATCTACACCGCGATCTGTATAAACATGGAAATATCTACACCGTGATCTGAATAAACATGGAAATATCTTCACCGCCATCTCTATAAACATGGAAATATCTACACCCCTATCTGTATAAACATGGAAATATCCACACAGCTATCTCTATAAACATGGAAAAATCAACACCGCTATCTCTATGAACATGGAAATATCTACACCGCCATCTCTATAAACATGGAAATATCTTCACCGCTATCTGTATAAACATGGAAATATCTCCAATGCTATCTCTATAAACATCGAAATATCTACACCGCAATCTGTATAAACATGGAAATATTTACAAAGCTATCTGTATAAACATGGAAATATCTACACCGCCATCTGTATAACCATGGAAATATCTACACAGCCATGTGTATATACATGGAAATATCTACACCGCTATCTATATAAACATAGAAATAACTACACCGCTATTTGTATAAACATGGAAATATCTCCACTGCTAACTCTATAAATATCGAACTATCTACACCGCCATCCGTATAAACATGGAAATATTTACAAAGTTATCTGTATAAACATGGAAATATCTACACCGCCATCTGTATAAACATGGAAATACCTACACAGCCATGTGTACATACATGGAAATACCTACACCGCTCTCTATATAAACATGGAAATAACTACACCGCTATCTGTATATACATGGAAATATCTACACCGCGATCTATATATCCATGGAAATATCTGCGCTGCCATCTGTATAAACATGGAAATATCTACACGGTCATCTCTGTATAGGTGGAAATAACAACACCGCCATGTGAACAAACATGGAGATATCTGCACCGCTATCTGTATAAACATGGAAATATCTACACCGTGGTCTGTATAAACATGGAAATATCTACACCGCTATCTGTATAAACATGGAAATATATACACCGCTATCTCTATAAACATGGAAATATCTACAATGTGATCTGTATAAACGTGGAAATATTTACACCGATATCTGTATAATCATGGAAATTTCCACACCGTTATCTGTATAAATATGGAAATATCTACACCGCTATCTCTATAAACCTGGAAATATCTACACCGCCATCTGTATAAACATGGAAATACCTATACACTCATCTGTGTAAACATGGAAATATCTACACCACCATCTGTATAAACATGGAAATATCTACAATGCCATCTGTATACACATGGAAATAACTACACGGCAATCTGTGTATAGATGGAAACATCAACATCGCCATCTGTACAAACATGGATATATATACACTGCTATCTCTATAAACATGGAAATATCTACCCTGCAGTCTGTATAAACATGGAAATATCTAAACCGCTATCTCTATAAACATGGAAATATCTACAATGCCATCTGTATACACATGGAAATACCTACACGGCAATCTGTGTATAGATGGAAACATCAACACCGCCATCTGTACAAACATGGAAATATCTACAATGCTATCTCTATAAACATGGAAATATCTACACTGTGGTCTGTATACACATGGAAATATCTACACCGGTATCTGTATAAACATGGAAATATGTACACCACGGAAATATCTCCACCATGGAAATATATACACTGCTATGTGTATAAACATGGATATATCTGCACCGCTATCTCTATAAACAGGGAAATATCTACAAAGCCATCTGTATAAACTTGGAAATGCCTACACAGTCATGTGTAGGAACATGGAAATATTTACACTGCCATCTGTATAAACATAGGAATATCTACACAGCCCTCTGTATAAATATGGAAATATCTGCATAGGCATCTGTATAAACATGGAAATATCTGCACCGCTATCTGTATAAACATGGAAATACCTACACCGCTGTCTCTGTAAACACGTAAATATGTACACCGCTATGTGTATAAACATGGAAATATCTCCACTGCTGTCTGTATAAACATGGAAATATCTCCACCGTTATCTGTATAAACATGGAAATATCTACAGTGCCATCTCTATAAACATGGAAATATCTACACTGTCATTTGTAGAAAGATGGAAATATCCACACCGCCATCTGTATAAACATGGAAATATCTTGACCACAGCCCTCTGTATAAATATGGAAATATCTGCATAGGCATCTGTATAAACGTGGAAATATCTGCACCGCTATCTGTATAAACATGGATATTCCTACAGCGCTATCTCTATAAACATGGAAATATCTACACCGCTATCCGTATAAACATGGAAATAACTACACCGCTATCTATATAAACATGGAAATATCTACACCGCGATCTGTATAAACATGGAAATATCTACACCGCAATCTGTATAAACATGGAAATATCTTGACCACGATCTGTATAAACATGGAAATATCTACACCGCTATCTGTATAAACATGGTAATATCTACACCAGCATCTGTATAAACATGGAAATAACTACACCGCCATCTGTATAAACATGGAAATATCTACAATGCCATCTGTAGAAAGATGGAAATATCTAGACCGCAATCTGTGTAAACTTGGAAATATCTACACCGATATCTGTAAAAACATGGAAATATCTAAACCGCTATCTGTATAAACATGGAAATACCTACAACGCGATCTGTACAAACATGAAAATATCTACACCGCGATCTGTATAAACATGGAAATATCTACACCGCTATCTCTATAAACATGGAAATATCTACATAGGTATCTCTATAAACATGGAAATATCTACAACGATATCTGTATAAACATGGAAATAACTACACCGCTATCTGTATAACAAGGAAATATCTACACCGCCATCTGTTTTAACATGGAAATATATACACAGACATCTGTTTATACATGGAAATATCTACACCGCTATCTGTATAAACATGCTAATAACTACACCACTATCTGTATAAATGTGGAAATATTTGCACCGCTGTCACTATAAACATGGTAATATCAACACCGCGATCTGTATAAACATGGAAATTCCCACACCGCTATCTGTATAAACATGGAAATAGCCACACCGCTATCTGTATAAACATGGAAATATCTGCACAGCTATCTTTATAAACATGGAAATACCTGCAACTCTATCTGTGTAAACATAGAAATATCTACACGGCTATTTGTGTAAACATGGAAATATCTGCACCGCTATCTGTATAAAGATGGAAATATCTACACCACTATCTGTAAAACGGGGAAATATCTACACAGCTGTCTGTATAAACCTGGAAATATCTACACCGATATCTGTATAAACAAGGAAATATCTACACCGCCATCTGTATAAACATGGAAAAACCTACACCGCTATCTGTATAAATATGGAAATATCCACTTCGCTATTTCTAAAAACATGGAAACACCTACACCGATTTCTCTATAAACATGGAAATATCTACACTGCAATCTCTATATACATGGAAATATCTACACCGCCATCTCTATAAATATGAAAATATCTACACCGCCATCTCCAAAAACATGGAACTATCTACACCGCCATCTGTATAAACATGGAAATTCCTACACCACTATCTGTATAAAAATGGAAATATCTACACCGCTATCTCTATAAACATGGAAATATCTACACAGCCATCTGTATAAACATGGAAATATCTACACTGCTATCTCTATAAACATGGAAATATCTACACCGCTATCTGTATAAACATGAAAATATCTACATCGCTATCTGAATAAACAGGGAAATATCTCCACCGCTATCTGTATAAACATGGAAATATCTACACCGCTCTCTGTATAAACATGGAAATATCTACACTGCTATCTGTATAAACATGGAAATATCTACAACGCTATCTGTGTAAACATGGAAATATCTTCACAGTTATCTGTGTAAACTTGGAAATATCTACACAGGTATCTGTGTAAAAATGGAAATATCTTCACCGTAATGTGTGAAAAGATGGAAATATCTGCACCGCTATCTCTGTAAACATGGAAATATCTACACCACTATCCCTATAAACATGGAAATATCTACATCGCTATCTGTATAAACATGGATATATCTACACCGTTATCTGTATAAACATGAAAATATCTACACCGCTATCTGTATAAATATGGAAATATCTGCACCGCCATTTGTGTAAACATACAAATATCTACAGTCATCTGTATACACATGGAAATATTTACACAGCCATCTGTATAAACATGGATGTATCTACACAACTATCTGTATAAACAAGGAAATACCGACAGCGCTATCTCTATAAACATGGAAATATCAACACCACAATCTCTACAAACATGGAAATATCTACACCGCCATCTATATAAACATGAAAATATCTACACCGCCATCTCCAAAAACATGGAACTATCTACACCGCCATCTGTATAAACATGGAAATTCTACACCGCTATCTGTATAAAGATGGAAATATCAACACCGCTATCTCTATAAACATGGAAATATCTACACAGCCATCTGTATAAACATGGAAATATCTACACTGCTATCTCTATAAACATGGAAATATCTACACCGCTATCTGTATAAAAATGGAAATATCTACATCGCTATCTGTATAAACAGGGAAATATCTACACTGCTATCTGTATAAACATGGAAATATCTACACTGCTATCTGTATAAACATGGAAATATCTACACCGCTATCTGTATAAACATGGAAATAACTACAACGCTATCTGTGTAAACGTGGAAATATCTACACAGCTATCTGTGTAAACTTGGAAATATCTACACTGGTATCTGTGTAAAAATGGAAATATCTACACGGCAATCTGTGCAAAGAGGGAAATATCTACACCGCTATCTCTGAAAACATGGAAATATCTACACCGCTATCTGTATAAACTTGGAAATATCTACACTGCCATCTCTATAAACATGAAAATATGTCCACCGCTATCTGTATAAACTTGAAAATATGTCCACCGCTATCTGTATAAACATGGAAATATATACACCGCTATCGGTATAAACAAGGAAATATCTACACCGCCATCTGTAGAAACATGGAAATATCTTCACCGCGATCTGTATAAACATGGAAATACCTACACCGCTATCTGTAGAAATGTGGAAATATCTACACCGCTATCTCTATAAACATGGAAATACCAACACCGCTTTCTCTATAAACATGGAAATATCTACATCGCAATCTCTATAAACATGGAAAAATCTTCACTGCCATCTGTATAAAGATGGAAATATCTGCACTGCGAGTTGTATAAACATGGAAATATCTACACCGCTATCTCTAAACATGGAAATACCTACAACGCCATCTCTATAAATATGGAAATATCTACACCGCTATCTGTATAAACATGAAAATACCTACACCGCTATCTGTATAAACCTGGAAAGATCTACACCGCTATCTGTATAAATATGGAAATATCTACAACGCTATCTCTCTAAACAGGGAAATGTCTACACCGCTATCTGTATAAACATGGAAATATCTACATCGTTATCTCTATAAACATGAAAATATCTACACTGACATCTGTATAAACATGGAAATAACTTCACAGTCATCTGTATAAACATGGAAATATCTACACCACCGTCTGTATAAACATGGAAATATCTACATGGAAAGCTGTATAAACATGGAAATATCTAGACAGTCATCTCAATAAACATGGAAATATCTATACCGCTATCTGTATAAACATGGAAATACCCACACCGCTATCTGTATAAACATGGAAATAGCCACACCGCTATCTGCATAAACATGGAAATATCTGCACCGCTATCTTTATAAACATTTAAATATCTGCAACTCTATCTGTGTAAACATAGAAATATCTACACGGTTATTTGTGTATACATGGAAATATCTGCACCGCTATCTGTATAAAGATGGAAAGATCTACACCACTATCTTTAAAACGTGCAAATATCTACACCACTCTCTATATAAACCTGGAAATATCTACACCGATATCTGTATAAACAAGGAAATATCTACACCGCCATCTGTATGAACATGGAAACACACCGCTATATGTATAAATATGGAAATATCCACACCGCTATCTCTATAAACATGGAAATACCTACACCGATTTCTCTATAAACATGGAAATATCTACACTGCAGTCTCTATAAGCATGAAAATATCTACACCGCCATCTTCAGAAAAATGGATGTATCTACACCGCCATCTGTATAAACATGGAAATATCTACACCACTATCTGTATAAACATGGAAATATCTTCACTGCCATCTGTATAAGCATGGAAATATCTACACCGCCATCTGTATAAAGATGGAAATACCTACACCGCAATCTGTGCAAAGATGGAAATACCTACACCGCAATCTCTATGAACATGGAAATATCTACACCGATATCTGTATAAACATGGAAATATGTACACTGCCATCTGTTTAAACATGGAAATACCTACACCGTTTTCTGTATAAACATGAAAATATCTACACTGCTATCTCTATATACATGGAAATATCTACACCACTATCTGTATAAACATGGAAATACCTTCACTGCCATCTGTATAAGCATGGAAATATCTACACCGCCATCTGAATAAACATGGAAATAACTACACCACTATCAGTATAAATATGGAATTATCTTCACTGCCATCTGTATAAACATGGAAATATCTAAACCGCCATCTGTATAAACATGGAAATATCTCCACCAACATCTGCATAAACATGGAAATATCTACACAGACATCTGTATAAACATGGAAATATCTATACTGCCATCTGTATAAACTTGGAAATATCTACACTGACATCTGTAGAAAGATGGAAATGTATAAAAAACGATCTGAATAAACATGGGAATTTCTACACCACTACCTGTAGAAACATGGAAATATCTACACCGCTATCTGTATCAACATGGAAATAACTACACTGCAATCTGTATAAACATGGAAATATCTACAATGCTATCTCTGTAAACATGGAAATATCTACACAGCTATCTGTGTAAACTTGGAAATATCTACACCGCTATATGTGTAAATTTGGCAATACTTACACCGCAGTCTGTGCAAAGATGGAAATATCTACACCGCTATATCTGTAAACATGAAAATACCTACACCGCTATCTGTATAAACATGGAAATATCTACACTGCCATCTCTAAAAACATGGAAATATCTACAGCGCCATCTGTATAAACATGGAAATATCTACACTGCCATCTGGACACACATGGAAATATCTACACAGCCATCTGTATAAACATCGAAATATTTACACCGCTATCTCTAGAAACATGGAAATATCTACACCGCTATCTGTATAAACATGGAAATATCTACATCGCTATCTGTATAAACAGGGAAATATCTCCACCGCTATCTGTATAAACATGGAAATATCTACACCGATATGTGTATAAACATGGAAATATCTACACCGCTATCTGTAAAAACATGGAAATATATACAATGCTATCTGTGTAAACTGGAAATATCGACACAGCTATCTGTGTAAACTTGGAAATATCTACCCAGCTATCTGTGTAAAAATGGAAATATCTACACAGCAATCTGTGCAAAGATGGATATATCTACACCGCTATCTCTGTAAACATGGAAATATCTACACCGCTATCTGTATAAACATGGAAATGTCTATACCGCAGTCTCTATAAACAAGGAAATATCTACACCGCCATCTGTAGAAACATGGAAATATCTACACTGCAATCTCTATAAACATGGAAATACCTACACCGCTATCTGTATAAATATGGAAATATCTACACCGCTATCTCTATAAACATGGAAATACCTACACCGCTTTCTCTATAAACATGAAAATACCTACACTGCTATCTCTATATACATGGAAATATATACAACTCCATCTCCATAAACATGAAAATATCTACACCGCCATCTTCAGAAACATGGATGTATCTACACCGCTATCTGTATAAACATGGAAATATCTACACCACTATCTGTATAAACATGGAAATATCTTCACTGCCATCTGTATAAGCATGGAAATATCTACACCGCCATCTGTATAAAGATGGAAATATCTACACCGCAATCTGTATAAATATGGAAATAACTACACCGCTATCTCTATAGACAAGGAAATATCTACACCGTTATCTGTATAAACATGGAAATATCTACACTGCCATCTGTATAAAGATGGAAATATTTACACCGTGAGCTGCATAAACATAGAAATATCTACAACGCTATCTGTATAAACATGGAAATATGAACACCGCTATCTGTATAAATATGGAAATATATACACCGCTATCTCTATAAACATGGAAATACTTACACCACCATGTCTATAAACATGGAAATATTTACACTGCTATCTCTATAAACTTAGAAAAAACTACACCGCCATCTCTGTAAACATGGAAATATCTACACCGCCATTTGAATAAACATGGAAATATCTACACAGACATCTGTATAAACATGGAAATATCTACACTGCCATGTGTATAAACTTGGCAACATATACACTGACATCTGTAGAAAGATGGAAATGTCTACAAAGCGATCTGTATAAACATGGGTATTTCTACACCGCTACTTGTATAAACATGGAAATATGTACACGGCTATCTGTATCAACATCGAAATAACTACACCGCAATCTGTATAAACATGGAAATATCTACAATGCTATCTCTGTAAACATGGAAATATCTACACAGCTATCTGTGTAAACTTGGAAATATCTACACCGCTATCTCTGTAAGTTTGGCAATAACTACACCGCAATCTGTGCAAAGATAGAAATAACTACACCGCTATCTCTTTAAACATGGACATATCTACACCGATATGTATATAAACATGGAAATCTCTACACTGCCATCTGTATAAACATGGAAATACCTACACCAATTTCTCTATAAACATGAAAATATCTACACTGCTATCTCTATAAACATGGAAATATCTACACCTCCATCTCTATAAAGATGAAAATATCTACACCGCCATCTTCAGAAACATGGATGTATCTACACCGCCATCTGTATAAACATGGAAATATCTACACCACTATCTGTATAAATATGGAAATATCTTCACAGCCATCTGTATAAACATGGAAATATCTACACCGCCATCTGTATAAAGATGGAAATATCTACAACGCAATCTGTATAAATTTGGAAATAACTACACCGCTATCTCTATAGACATGGAAATATCTACACCGCCGTCTGTATAAACATGGAAATATCTACACCGCCATCTGTATAAACATGGAAATACCAACACCGCTATCTGTATAAACATGGAAATATCTACAACGCTATCTCTATAAACATGAAAATACTTACACCACCATCTCTATAAACATGGAAATATTTACACAGCTATCTCTATAAATTTAGAAATAAGTAGACCGCCATCTCTATAAACATGGAAATATCTACACCTCTATGTGCATAAACATGGAAATATCTACACAGACGTCTGTATAAACATGGAAATATCTACACCGCCATCTCTATAAACATGAAAATAACTACACCGCCATCTTCAGAAACATGGATGATTCTACACCGCCATCTGTATAAACATGGAAATATCTACACCACTATCTGTATAAACATGGAAATATCTTCACTGCCATCTGTATAAATATGGAAATATCTACACCGCCATCTGTGTAAAGATGGAAATATCTACACCGCAATCTGTAAAAATATGGAAATACCTACACCGCTATCTCTATAGACATGGAAATATCTACACAGCTATCTGTATAAACATGGATATATCTATACCGCTGTGTCTATAAACATGGAAATATCTCCACTGCTATCTGTATAAACATGGAAATACCTACACTGCTATCTGTATAAACATGGAAATATCTTCAATGCCATCTGTATGCAAATGGAAATACCTACACGGCCATCTGTGTATAGATGGAAACATCAACAACGCCATCTGTACAAACATGGAAATATCTACACTGCTATCTGTATAAACATGGAAATATCTACACCGATATGTGTATAAACATGGAAATATCTACACTGCCATCTGTATAAACATGGAAATACCTACACCAATTTCTCTATAAACATGAAAATATCTACACTGCTATCTCTATAAACATGGAAATATCTACACCTCCATCTCTATAAAGATGAAAATATCTACACCGCCATCTTCAGAAACATGGATGTATCTACACCGCCATCTGTATAAACATGGAAATATCTACACCACTATCTGTATAAATATGGAAATATCTTCACAGCCATCTGTATAAACATGGAAATATCTACACCGCCATCTGTATAAAGATGGAAATATCTACAACGCAATCTGTATAAATTTGGAAATAACTACCCCGCTATCTCTATAGACATGGAAATATCTACACCGCCGTCTGTATAAACATGGAAATATCTACACCGCTATCTGTATAAACATGGAAATACCAACACCGCTATCTGTATAAACATGTAAATATCTACACCGCTATCTCTATAAACATGAAAATACTTACACCACCATCTCTATAAACATGGAAATATTTACACCGCTATCCCTATAAACTTAGAAATAACTAGACTGCCATCTCTATAAACATGGAAATATCTACACCGCTATCTGCATAAACCTGGAAATATCTACACAGACATCTGTATAAACATGGAAATATCTACACCTCCATCTCTATAAACATGAAAATCTCTACACCAGCATCTTCAGAAACATGGATGTATCTACACCGCAATCTGTATAAACATGGAAATATCTACACCACTATCTGTATAAACATGGAAATATCTTCACTGCCATCTGTATAAACATGGAAATATCTACACCGCCATCTGTATAAAGATGGAAATATCTTCACCGCAATCTGTATAAATATGGAAATAACTACACCGCTATCTCTATAGACATGGAAATATCTACACCGCTATCTGTATAAACATGGAAATATCTACACTGCCATCTGTATAAAGATGGAAATATCTACACCGCGAGCTGTATAAACATGGAAATATCTACACCACCATCTGTATAAACATGGAAATACCAACACCGCTATCTGTATAAACATGGAAATATCTACAACGCTATCTCTATAAACATGAAAATACTTACACCACCATCTCTATAAACATGGAAATATTTACACAGCTATCTCTATAAATTTAGAAATAAGTAGACCGCCATCTCTATAAACATGGAAATATCTACACCTCTATGTGCATAAACATGGAAATATCTACACAGACGTCTGTATAAACATGGAAATATCTACACCGCCATCTCTATAAACATGAAAATAACTACACCGCCATCTTCAGAAACATGGATATTTCTAAACCGCCATCTGTATAAACATGGAAATATCTACACCACTATCTGTATAAACATGGAAATATCTTCACTGCCATCTGTATAAACATGGAAATATCTACACCGCCATCTCTGTAAAGATGGAAATATCTACACCGCAATCTGTAAAAATATGGAAATACCTACACCGCTATCTCTATAGACATGGAAATATCTACACCGCTATCTGTATAAACATGGAAATATCTATACCGCTGTGTCTATAAACATGGAAATATCTCCACTGCTATCTGTATAAACATGGAAATACCTACACTGCTATCTGTATAAACATGGAAATATCTACAATGCCATCTCTATACAAATGGAAATACCTACACGGCCATCTGTGTATAGATGGAAACATCAACAATGCCATCTGTACAAACATGGAAATATCTACACTGCTATCTGTATAAACATGGAAATATCTACACCGATATGTGTATAAACATGGAAATATCTACACTGCCATCTGTATAAACATGGAAATACCTACACCAATTTCTCTATAAACATGAAAATATCTACAATGCTATCTCTATAAACATGGAAATATCTACACCTCCATCTCTATAAAGATGAAAATATCTACACCGCCATCTTCAGAAACATGGATGTATCTACACCGCCATCTGTATAAACATGGAAATATCTACACCACTATCTGTATAAATATGGAAATATCTTCACAGCCATCTGTATAAACATGGAAATATCTACACCGCCATCTGTATAAAGATGGAAATATCTACACCGCAATCTGTATAAATTTGGAAATAACTACACCGCTATTTCTATAGACATGGAAATATCTACACCGCCGTCTGTATAAACATGGAAATATCTACACCGCTATCTGTATAAACATGGAAATACCAACACCGCTATCTGTATAAACATGTAAATATCTACACCGCTATCTCTATAAACATGAAAATACTTACACCACCATCTCTATAAACATGGAAATATTTACACCGCTATCCCTATAAACTTAGAAATAACTAGACTGCCATCTCTAAAAACATGGAAATATCTACACCGCTATCTGCATAAACCTGGAAATATCTACACAGACGTCTGTATAAACATGGAAATATCTACACCTCCATCTCTATAAACATGAAAATATCTACATCGGCATCTTCAGAAACATGGATGTATCTACACCGCAATCTGTATAAACATGGAAATATCTACACCACTATCTGTATAAACATGGAAATATCTTCACTGCCATCTGTATAAACATGGAAATATCTACACCACCATCTGTATAAAGATGGAAATATCTTCACCGCAATCTGTATAAATATGGAAATAACTACAACGCTATCTCTATAGACATGGAAATATCTACACCGCTATCTGTATAAACATGGAAATATCTACACAGCCGTGTGTATATACATAGAAATATCTACACCGCTATCTATATAAACATGGAAATAACTACACCGCTATCTGTATAAACATGGAAATATCTCCACTGCTATCTCTATAAACATCGATATATCTACACCGCCATCTGTATAAACGTGGAAATACTTAACAAATTTATCTGTATAAACATGGAAATATCTACACCGCCATCTTTATGAACATGGAAATAACTACACAGCCATGTGTACATACATGGAAATACCTACATCGCTCTCTATATAAACATGGAAATAACTACACCGCTATCTGTATATACATGGAAATATCTACACCGCCATCTACATATCCATAGAAATATCTGCGCCGCCATCTTTATAAACATGGAAATACTTACAAAGTTATCTGTATAAAGATGGATATATCTACACCGCCATCTGCATAAACATGGAAATATCTACAGAGCCATGTGTATATACATGGAAATATCTACACCGCTCTCTATATAAACGTGGAAATAACTACACCGCCATCTGTATAAACATGGAAATACCAATACAGTCATCTGTGTTAACATGGAAGTATCTACACCACCATCTGTATAAACATGGAAATATCTACAATGCCATCTGTATACACACGGAAATAACTACACTGCAATCTGTGTATAGATGGAAACATCAACACCGCCATCTGTACAAACTTGGAATTATCTACACTGCTATCTCCATAAACATGGAAATATCTACACTGCAGTCTGTATAAACATGGAAATATCTACACCGCTATCTCTATAAGCAAGGAAATATCTACACCGCTTTCTGTATAAACATGGAAATATCTACACCGCGATCTGTATAAACATACAAATATCTACACCGTCATCTGTATAAAGATGGAAATATCTTCACCACGATCTGTACAAACATGAAAATACACCGCTATCTGTATAAACATGGTAATATCTACACCACCATCTATATAAACATGGAAATATCTACACCGCCATCTGTAGAAACATGGAAATATCTACAATGCCGTATGTAGAAAGATAGAAATATCTACACCGCAATCTGTGTAAACATCGAAATATCTACATCGATATCTGTAAAAACATGGAAATATCTACACCGCTATCTGTATAAATATGGAAATATCTACACCGCGATCTCTACAAACATGGAAATATCTACACCGTGATCTGTATAAACATGGAAACATCTACACCGCTATCTGTATAAACATGGAAATATCTACACAGCTATCTCTCTATACATGGAAATATCTACACCGCCATCTGTAGAAACATGAAAATACCTACAAAGTCATCTGTATAAACACGGAAATATCTACAAAGCCATCTGTATAAACATGGAAATATCTACACAGCCATCTGTATATACATGGAAATATCTACACCGCTATCTGTATAAACATGGAAATAACTACACCGCTATTTGTATAGAAAAGGAAATACCTACACCGTGATCTGTATAAACATGGAAATATTTACAACGATATCTGTTTAAACATGGAAATTTCTACACCGTTATCTGTATAAATATGGAAATATCTACACCGCTATCTCTATAAACATGGAAATATCTACACCGCCACCTGTATAAACATGGAAATACCTATACAGTCATCTGTGTAAACATGGAAATATCTACACCACCATCTGTATAAACATGGAAATATCTACAATGCCATCTGTATACACATGGAAATACCTTCACGGCAATCTGGGTATCGATGGAAACATCAACACCTCCATCTGTACAAACTTGGAAATATCTACACTGCTATCTCTATAAACATGGAAATATCTAAACTGCGGTCTGTATAAACATGGAAATATCTACACAGGTATCTGTATCAACATGGAAATATCTACACCACTATCTGTATAAACATGGAAATATATACACCGCTATCTGTATAAACTTCGAAATATCTGCACCGCTATCTCTATAGACATGGAAATATCTACAAAGCCATCTGTATAAACATGGAAATACCTACACAGTCATGTGTAGGAACATGGAAATATCAACACTGCCATCTGTATAAACATAGAAATATCTACTAAGCCCTCTGTATAAATATGGAGATATCTGCATAGGCATCTGTATAAACATGGAAATATCTACACCGCAATCTGTCCAAACATGGAAATACCTACACCGCTGTCTCTATAAAAATGGAAATATGTACACCGCTATGTGTATAAACATGGAAATATCTCCACTGTCCTCTGTATAAATATGGAAATATCTCCACCGTTATCAGTATAAACATGGAAATATCTACATCGCTGTCTCTATAAACATTGAAAAATCTACACTGCCATCTGTAAAAACATGGAAATATATACAGAGTCATCTGAATAAACATGGAAATATCTACACCACCATCTGTATAAAGATGGAAATACCTACAATACCACCTGTATACAGATGGAAATATCTACTCAGACATCTGTATAAATATGGAAATATCTACACGGAAATCTGTATATACATGGAATTATCTACACTGCCATCTGTAGAAAGATGGAAATATCTACACCGCTATCTCTATAAACATGGAAAAATCAACACCGCTATCTGTATGAACATGGCAATATCTGCACCGCCATCTCTATAAACATGGAAATATCTACACCACGATCAGTATAAACATGGAAATATCTACACCGCTATGTGTATGAACATGGAAATAACTCCACTGCTATCTCTATAAACATCGAAATAACTACACCGCCATCTGTATAAACATGGAAATACTTACAAAGTTATCTGAATAAACACGGAAATATCTACACCGCCATCTGTATAAACATGGAAATATCTACACAGCCATGTGTACATACATGGAAATATCTACACCGCTATCTATATAAACATGGAAATAACTACACCGCTATCTGTATAAACATGGAAATATCTACACCGCCATCTACATATTCATGGAAATATCTGCGCCGTCATCTGTATAAACATGGAAATATCTTCACGGTCATCTGTATATAGATGGAAATATCAACACCGCCATCTGTACAAACATCGAAATATCTGCACCGCTATCTGTATAAACATGGAAATATCTACTCCGCGGTCTGTATAAACTTGGAAATATCTACACCGCTGTCTGTACAAACATGGAAATATCTACAACGCTATCTCTATAAACATAGAAATATCTACACCACGATCTGTATAAACATGGAAATATATACACCGCTATCTGTATAAACATGGAAATATCTGCACCGCGATCTCTATAAACATGGAAATATCTACAAAGCCATCTGTATAAACATGGAAATACCTACACATTCATGTGTAGGAACATGGAAATATCTACACTGCCATCTGTATAAACATAGAAATATCTACACAGCCCTCTGTATAAATATGGAAATATCTGCATAGGCATCTGTATAAACATGGAAATATCTGCACAGCTATCTGTATAAACGTGGAAATACGAACACCGCTATCGGTATAAACATGGAAATATCTACAACGCCATCTATATAAACATGGAAATATATACACCGCTATCGGTATAAACATGGAAATATCTACACCGCTATCTCTATAAACATGGAAATAACTACACCGCTATCTCTATAAACATGGAAATATCTACACCGCTATCTAAATCATCATGGAAATATATACAGCGCCATCTCTTTAAACATGGAGGTATCTACAACGCCATCTACATAAACAAGAAAATATCTACATTTCCATCTATATAAACATGGAAATATCTACACCGCTATCTCTATAAACATGGAAATATCTACACTGCCATTTGTAGAAAAATGGAAATATCTACACCGCCATCTGTATAAACGTGGAAATATCTACACCGTTATCTGTATAAACATGGAAATATCTACACCGCAATCTGTATAAACATGGAAATATCTACACTGCTAACTGTATAAATATGAAATATCAAAACCGCTATCTCTATAAAAATGGAAATATCTACACTGCTATCTGAATAAACTTGGAAATATCCTCACAGCTATCTCTATGAACATGGATATATCTACACCGCTATCTCTATGAACATGGAAATATCTACACCGCCATCTCTATAAACATGGAAATATCTACACAGCCAACTGTATAAACATGGAAATATCTACACCGCTATCTGTATAAACATGGAAATATCTACACCGCTATCTGAATAAACATGGAAATAACTACACTGCGATCTGTATAAACATGGAAATATCTACACAGCGATCTGTATAAACTTGGAAATGTCTACACCGCGATCTGTATAAACATGGAAATATCTTCACAACGATGTGTATAAACATGGAAATATCTACAAAGCTATCTGTATAAACATGGTAATATTTACAACACCATCTATATAAACATGGAAATATCTACACCGCCATCTGTATAAACATGGAAATATCTACAATGCCATCTGTAGAAAGATGGAAATATCTACACCGCAATCTGTGTAAACATGGAAATATCTACACCGATATCTGTAAAAACATGGAAATAACTACACCGCTATCTGTATAAACATGGAAATATCTACTCCGCGATCTGTATAAAAATGGAAATATCTACACCGCGATCTGTATAAACATGGAAATATCTACACCGCTATCTCTATAAACATGGAAATATCTACACAGTTATCTCTATAAACATGGAAATATCTACACCGCCATCTGTATAAAGATGGAAATACCTACAAAGTCATCTGTATAAACATGGAAATATCTACACAGCCGTCTGTATAAACATGGAAATATCTACACAGCCATCTGTATATACATGGAAATATTTACACAGCTATCTGTATAGACATGGAAATAACTACACCGCTATTTTTATAAACAAGGAAATATCTACACCACTATCTCTATATACATGGTAATAACTACACCACTATTTGTATAAACAAGGAAATATCTACACCGTGATCTGTATAAACATGGAAATAACTACACCGCTATTTGTATAAACAAGGAAATATCTACACCGCCATCTGTTTAAACATGGAAATATATACACAGACATCTGTTTATACATGGAAATATCTACACCGCTATGTCTATAAACATGCTAATAATTACACCGCTATCTGCATAAATGTGGAAATATTTGCACCATTGTCCGTATAAACATGGTAATATCAACACCGCGATCTGTATAAACATGGAAATATCTACACCATGATCAGTATAATCATGGAAATATCTACACCGCGATCTGTATAAACATGGAAATATCTACACCGTGATCTGTATAAACATGGAAATATCTACACTGCCATCTCTATAAATATGGAAATATCTACGCCCCTATCTGTCTAAACATGGAAATATCCCCACCGCTATCTCTATAAAAATGTAAAAATCAACACCGCTATCTCTATGAACATGGAAATATCTACACCGCCATCTCTATAAACATGAAAATATCTTCACCACGATCAGTATAAACGTGGAAATATCTACACCGCTATCTCTATAAACATGGAAATATCTCTACTGCTATCTCTATAAACATCGAAATATCTACACCGCCATCTGTATAAACATGGAAATACTTACAAAGTTATCAGTATAAACATGGAAATATCAACACCGCCATCTGTATAAACATGGAAATATCTACACAGCCATCTGTATATACATGGAAATATCTACACCGCTCTCTATATAAACATGGAAATAACTACACCGCTATCTGTATAAACATGGAAATATCTACACTGCCATCTATATATCCATGGAAATATCTGCGCCGCCGTCTGTATAAACATGGAAATATCTACTCGTTCATCTGTGTATACATGGAAATATCAACACCGCCATCTGTACAAACATGGAAATATCTACACCGCTATCAGCATAAACATGGAAATATCTACACCGCGGTCTGTATATACATTGAAATATCTAAACCGCTATCTGTATAGACATGGAAATATCTACACCGCTATCTCTATAAACATGGAAATATCTACACCGTGATCTGTATAAACATGGAAATATTTACACTACTATCTGTATAAACATGGAAATATCTACACCGTTATCTGTATAAATATGGAAATACCTTGACCGCTATCTCTATAAACATGGAAATATCTACACCGCCATCCGTATAAACATGGAAATATCTAAACTGCTATCTGTATAAACATGGAAATATCTACAATGCCTTCTGTAAAAACATGGAAATACCTATACAGTCATCTGTATAAACATGGAAATATCTACACCGCGATCTGTATAAACATGGAAATATGTGCACCGTTATCTGTATAAACATGGAAATATCTACACAGCTATCTCTATAAACATGGAAATATCTCCACTGCCATCTGTATAAACATGGAAATATCTACACTGCTTTTGTATAAACAACGAAATATCTAAACTGCCATCTGTAGAAAAATGGAAATATGTACACCGCTATCTCTATAAATATGGAAATATCTACACCGCCATCTCTATAAACATGAAAATATCTACACTGCCATCTCCATAAAGATGGAAGTATCTACTCCGCCATGTGTATAAACACGGAAATATCTACACCACCATCTGTGTAAACATGGAAATATCTACACCGCTATCTGTATAAACACGGAAATATCTACACCACCATCTGCATGTCCATGGAAATATCTACGCCGCCATCTGTATAAACATGGTAATATCTACACGGTCATCTGTGTATAGATGGAAATATCAACACCGCCATCTGTAGAAACATGGAAATATCTACATCGCTATCTCTATAAACATGGAAATATCTACACTGCCATCTATAAAAACATGGAAATATCTATACAGTCATCTGTATAAACATGGAAATATCTACAATGCCATCTGTATACACATGGAAATATCTACACTGCCATCTCCATAAACATGTAAATATCTACACTGCTATCTCTATAAACATGGAAATATCTACACTGCCATCTCCATAAACCTGGAACTAACTACTTCGCCATCTGTATAAACATGGAAACATCTACACCGCCATCTGTGTGAATAAGGAAATATCTACAATGCCATCTGTATAAAGATATAAATATCGGCACCAGGAGCTGTATAAACATGGAAATATCTACATCGCTATCTGTATAAATGTGGAAATACCAACACCGATATCGGTATAAACATGGAAATATCTACAACGCCATCTATATAAACATGGAAATATCTTCACCGCTATGACTACAAACATGGAAACACCTGCACCGCTATCTCTACAAACATGGACATATCTACACTGCTATCTTTATAAACATGGAAATATCTACACCGCGATCTGTATAAACACGGAAATATCTACACTGCGATTTGTATAAACATGGAAATATCTACACCGCGATCTGTATAAACATGGAAATATCTTCACCACGATCTGTATAAACATGGAAATATCTACACCACTATCTGTATAAACATGGTAATATCTACACCACCATCTATATAAACATGGAAATATCTACACTGCCATCTGTATACATTTGGAAATATCTACAATGCCATCTGTATAAACATGGAAATATCTACACAGCTATCTCTATAAACATGGAAATATCTAAACCGCCATCTGTATAAACATGGAAATACCTACAAAGTCATCTGTATAAACATGGAAATATCTATACAGCCATCTGTATAAACATGGGAATATCTACAAAGCCATCTGTATAAACATGGAAATATCTACACCGCGGTCTGTATAAACATGGAAATATCGACTCCGCTATCTGTATAAACATGGAAATATCTATACCGCTATCTGTATAAACATGGAAATATCTTCACCGCTATCTGTATAAACATGGAAATATCTACACCGCGATCTGTATAAACATGGAAATATCTTCACCACGATCTGTATAAACATGGAAATATCTACAGCGCGATCTGTATAAACATGGAAGTATCTACACCGTGATCTGTATAAACATGGAAATATCTTCACCGCGATCTGTATAAACATGGAAATATCTACACCGATATTTGTAAAAACATGGAAATATCTACACCCCTATCTGTATAAACATGGAAATATCCACACCGCTATCTCTATAAACATGGAAAATCAGCACCGCTATCTCTATGAACATGGAAATATGTACACCGCCATCTCTATAAACATGGAAATATCTACACCGCTATCAGTATAAACATGGAAATATCTACACCGCTATCTGTATAAACATGGAAATATCTCCAATGCTATCTCTATAAACATCGAAATATCTACACCGCCAACTGTATAAACATGGAAATACTTACAAACCTATCTGTATAAACATGGAAATATCTACACCGCCGTCTGTATAAACATGGAAATATCTACACAGCCATGTGTACATACATGGAAATATCTACACCGCTCTCTATATAAACATGGAAATAAGTACAGCGCTATCTGTATATACATGGAAATCTCTACACCAACATCTACATATCCATAGAAATATCTGCGCCGCCATCTGTATAAACATGGAAATATATGCACGGTCATCTCTGTATAGATGGAAATATCAACACCGCCATCTGTACAAACATGGAAATATCTGCACCGCTATCTGTATAAACATGGAAATATCTACACCGCTATCTGAATAAACATGGAAATACCTCCACTACTATCTCTGTAAACATCGAAATATCTGCACCGCCATCTGTATAAACATGGAAATACTTACAAAGTTATCTGTATAAACATGGAAATATCTACACCGCCATCTGTATAAACATGGAAATATCTACACAGCCATGTGTATATACATGGAAATATCTACACCGCTATCTATATAAACATGGAAATAACTACACCGATATCTGTATAAACATGAAAATATCCACACCGCCATCTTCATATCCATGGAAATAACTGCACCGCCATCTGTATAAACATGGAAATATCTACACGGTCATCTGTGTATAGATGGAAATGTCAACACCGCCATCTGTACAAACATGGAAATATCTGCAAAGCTATCTTTATAAACATGGAATTATCTACACCGCGGTCTGTGTAAACATGGAAATATCTACACCGCTATCTGTATAAACATGGAACTATCTATACCGCTATCTCTATAAACATGGAAATATCTACACCGTGATCTGTATAAACATGGAAGTATTTACACCGCTATCTGTATAAACATGGAAATTTCTACACCGTTATCTGTATAAATATGGAAATATCTACACCGCTATCTCTATAAACATGGAAATATCTACACCGCCATCTGTATAAACATGGAAATACCTATACAGTCTTCTGTGTAAACATGGAAATATCTACACCACCATCTGTATAAACATGGAAATATCTACAATGTCATCTGTATACACATGGAAATAACTATACGGCAATCTGTGTATAGATGGAAACACCAACACTGCCATCTATACAAACATGGAAATATCTACACTGCTATCTCTATAAACATGGAAATATCTACACTGCGGTCTGTATAAACATTTAAATATCTACACCGGTATCTGTATAAACATGGAAATATCTACACCACGATCTATATAAACATGGAAATATATATACCGCTATCTGAATAAACATGGAATTATCTGCACCGCTGTCTCTAAAAACATGGAAATATCTACAAAGACATCTGTATAAACATGGAAATACCTACAAAGTCATGTGTAGGAACATTTAAATATCTACACAGCCATCTGTATCGACATAGAAATATGTACACAGCCCTCCGTATAAATATGGAAATATCTGCATAGGCATCTGTGTGAACATGGAAATATCCGCACCGCTATCTGTATAAACATGGAAATACCTACAAGGATGTCTCTATAAACATGGAAATATGTACACCGCTATGTGTATAAACATGGAAATATCTCCACTGCTCTCTGTATAAACATGGAAATATCTGCACCGTTATCTGTATAAACATGGAAATATCTGCAGCGCCATCTCTATAAACATTGAAATATCTACACTGCCATCTGTAAAAACATAGAAATATCTACACCGCTATCTGTATATACATGGAAATATCTGTATAAATATGAATATATCTACAATGCCATCTGTAGAAAGATGGAAATATCTACACCGCAATCTCTGTAAACATGGAAATATCTACACCGATATCTGTAAAAACATGGAAATAACTACACCGCTATCTGTATAAACATGGAAATATCTACGCCGCGATCTGTATAAACATGGAAATATCTACACCGCTATCTGTATAAACATGGAAATATCTACACCGCTATCTGTATAAACATGGAAATATCTACACAGCTGACTCTATAAACATGGAAATAACTACACTGCCATCTCCATAAAAATGGAAGTATCAACTCCGCCATGTGTATAAACACGGAAATATCTACACCATCATCTGTGTAAACATGGAAATATCTACACCGCGATCTGTATAAACATGGAAATATATACACCGCGATCTGTATAAACATGGAAATATCTACACCGCTATCTGTATAAACATGGAAATATCTACACAGCTGACTCTATAAACATGGAAATATCTACACTGCCATCTCCATAAAGATGGAAGTATCTACTCCGCAATGTGTATAAACACGGAAATATCTACACCATCATCTGTGTAAACATGGAAATATCTACACCACGATCTGTATAAACATGGAAATATCTACACCGCTATCTGTATAAACATGGAAATATCTGCACTGCTATCTCTATAAACATGTAAATATCTACAAAACCATCAGTATAAACATGCAAATACCTACAGTCATGTGTAGGAACATGGAAATATCTACACTACCATCTGTATAAAGTTAGAAATATCTACACAGCCCTCTGTATAAATATGGAAATATCTGCGTAGGCATCTGTATAAACATGGAAATATCTGCACCGCTATCTGTATAAACATGGAAATACCTACACCGCTGTCTCTGTAAACATGGAAATATGTACACCGCTATGTGTATAAACAGGAAATATCTCCACTGATGTCTGTATAAACATGGAAAAATCTCCACCGTTATCTGTATAAACATGGAAATATCTACAGCGCCATCTCTATAAACATTGAAATATCTGCACTGCCATCTGTAAAAAACATAGAAATATCTACACAGTCATCTGAATAAACATGGAAATATCTACACCACCATCTGTATAAACTTGGAAATAGCTACAATACCATCTGTATACACATGGAAATATCTACACAGACATCTGTATAAATATGGAAATATCTACACCGCCAGCTGTATAAACATGGAAATATCTACACTGCCATCTGTAGAAAAATGGAAATATCTACACCGCTATCTCTATAAATATGGAAATAACTACACCGCCAACTCTATAAACATGAAAATATCTACACTGCCATCTCCATAAAGATGGAAGTATCTACTCCGCCATGTGTATAAACACGGAAATATCTACACCACCATCTGTGTAAACATGGAAATATCTACACCGCTATCTGTATAAACATGGAAATATCTACACCGCTATCTCTATAAACATGGAAATATCTACACCGCCATCTGCATGTCCATGGAAATATCTACGCCGCCATCTGTATAGACATGGAAATATCTACAAGGCCATCTGTGTATAGATGGAAATATCAACACCGCCATCTGTACACACATGGAAATATCTACACCGCTATCTCTATAAACATGGAAATATGTGCACTGCAATCTGTAAAAACATGGAAATACCTATAGAGTCATCTGTATAAACATGGAAATATCTACAATGCCATCTGTATACACATGGAGATATGTACAATGCCATCTGTATACACATGGAAATATCTACACAGCCATCTGTATAAACATGTTAATATCTACACTGCTATCTCTATATACATGGAAATAACTACACCGCCATCTCTATAAACATGAAAATATCTACACTGCCATCTCCGTAAATATGGAACTAACTACTCCGCCATCTGTATAAACATGGAAACATCTACACCGCCATCTGTGTGAATAAGGAAATATCTACAATGCCATCTGTACAAAGATATAAATATCTGCACCGCGAGCTGTATAAACATGGAAATATTTTCATCGCTATCAGTATAAACGTGGAAATACCATCACCGCTATCGGTATAAACATGGAAATATCTACAACGCCATCTATATAAACATGGAAATATCTACACCGCTATGTCTATAAACATGGAAATACCTACACGGCTATCTCTGTAAACATGGAAATACCTACACCGCTATCTCTATAAACATGGAAATATCTACACCGCTATCTGTATAAACATGGAAATATCTACACCGCTATCTGTATAAACATGGAAATATCTACACCGCGAGCTGTATAAACATGGAAATATCTACACCGCGATCTGTATAAACATGGAATTATCTTCACCACGATCTGTATAAACATGGAAATATCTACACCGCTATCTGTATAAACATGGTAATATCTACACCACCATCTATATAAACAATGAAATATCTACACACCCATCTGTATAAACATGAAAATATCTACAATGCCATCTGTAGAAAGATGGAAATATCTACACCGCAATCTGTGTAAACATGGAAATATCTACACCGATATCTGTATAAACATGGAAATATCTACACCGCTATCTGTATAAACATGGAAATATCTACACCGCGATCTGTATAAACATGGAAATATCTACACCGCGATCTGTATAAACATGGAAATATCTACACCGCTATCTGTATAAACATGGAAATATCTACACAGCTGACTCTATAAACATGGAAGTATCTACACTGCCATCTCCATAAAGATGGAAGTATCTACTCCGCCATGTGTATAAACACGGAAATATCTACACCATCATCTGTGTAAACATGGAAATATCTACACCGCTATCTGTATAAACATGGAAATATCTACACCGCTATCTGTATAAACATCGAAATATCTACACCGCCATCTGCATGTCCATGGAAATATCTATGCCGCCATCTGTATAAACATGGATATATCTACACGGCCATCTGTGTATAGATGGAAATATCAACACCGCCATCTGTACACGCATGGAAATATCTACACCGCTATTTCTATAAACATGGAAATATCTGCACTGACATATGTAAAAACATGGAAATACCTATACAGTCATCTGTATAAACATGGAAATATCTACAATGCCATCTGTATACACATGGAAATATCTACACAGCCATCTATATAAACATGCAAATATCTACACTGCTATCTCTGTAGACATGGAAATAACTACACCGCCATCTCCATAAACATGAAAATATCTACACTGCCATGTCCATAAACATGGAACTAACTACACCGCCCTCTGTATAAACATGGAAACATCTACACCGCCATCTGTGTGAATAAGGAAATATCTACAATGCCATCTGTATAAAGATATAAATATCTGCACCGCGAGCTGTATAAACATGGAAATATTTACATCGCTATCTGTATAAATGTGGAAATACCAACACCACTATCGGTATAAACATGGAAATATCTACAACACCATCTATATAAACATGGAAATATCTACACCGCTATGTCTATAAACATGGAAATACCTACACCGCTATCTGTATAAACATGGAAATATCTACACCGCTATCTGTATAAACATGGTAATATCTACACCACCATCTATATAAACATGGAAATATCTACACTGCCATCTGTATAAATATGAATATATCTACAATGCCATCTGTAGAAAGATGGAAATATCTACACCGCAATCTGTGTAAACATGGAAATATCTACACCGATATCTGTAAAAACATGGAAATGACTACACCGCTATCTGTATAAACATGGAAATATCTATGCCGCGATCTGTATAAACATGGAAATATCTACACCGCTATCTCTATAAACATGGAAATATCTACACCGCTATCTGTATAAACATGGAAATATCTACACAGCTGACTCCATAAACATGGAAATATCTACACTGCCATCTCCATAAAAATGGAAGTATCAACTAAGCCATGTGTATAAACACGGAAATATCTACACCATCATCTGTGTAAACATGGAAATATCTACACCGCGATCTGTATAAACCTGGAAATATCTACACCGCGATCTGTATAAACATGGAAATATCTACACCGCTATCTGTATAAACATGGAAATATCTACACAGGTGACTCTATAAACATGGAAATATCTACACTGCCATCTCCATAAAGATGGAAGTATCTTCTCCGCAATGTGTATAAACACGGAAAGATCTACACCATCATCTGTGTAAACTTGGAAATATCTACACCACGATCTGTATAAACATGGAAATATCTACACCGCTATCTGTATAAACATGGAAATATCTGCACTGCTATCTCTATAAACATGTAAATATCCACAAAGCCATCACTATAAACATGGAAATACCTACACAGTCATGTGTAGGAACATGGAAATATCTACACAACCATCTGTATAAAGTTAGAAATATCTACACAGCCCTCTGTATAAATATGGAAATATCTGCGTAGGCATCTGTATAAACATGGAAATATCTGCACCGCTATCTGTATAAACATGGAAATACCTACACCGCTGTCTCTGTAAACATGGAAATATGTACACCGCTATGTGTATAAACAGGAAATATCTCCACTGCTGTCTGTATAAACATGGAAAAATCTCCACCGTTATCTGTATAAACATGGAAATATCTACAGCGCCATCTCTATAAACATTGAAATATCTACACTGCCATCTGTAAAAACATAGAAATATCTACACAGTCATCTGAATAAACATGGAAATATCTACACCACCATCTGTATAAACTTGGAAATAGCTACAATACCATCTGTATACACATGGAAATATCTACACAGACATCTGTATAAATATGGAAATATCTACACCGCCAGCTGTATAAACATGGAAATATCTACACTGCCATCTGTAGAAAAATGGGAATATCTACACCGCTATCTCTATAAGTATGGAAATAACTACACCGCCAACTCTATAAACATGAAAATATCTACACTGCCATCTCCATAAAGATGGAAGTATCTACTCCGCCATGTGTATAAACACGGAAATATCTACACCACCATCTGTGTAAACATGGAAACATCTACACCGCTATTTGTATAAACATCGAAATATCTACACCGCCATCTGCATGTCCATGGAAATATCTATGCCGCCATCTGTATAAACATGGATATATCTACACGGCCATCTGTGTATAGATGGAAATATCAACACCGCCATCTGTACACGCATGGAAATATCTACACCGCTATCTCTATAAACATGGAAATATCGGCACTGCCATATGTAAAAACATGGAAATACCTATACAGTCATCTGTATAAACATGGAAATATCTACAATGCCATCTGTATACACATGGAAATATCTACACAGCCATCTATATAAACATGTAAATATCTACACTGCTATCTCTGTAGATATGGAAATAACTACACCGCCATCTCCATAAACATGAAAATAACTACTCTACCATGTCCATAAACATGGAACTAACTACACCGCCCTCTGTATAAACATGGAAACATCTACACCGCTATCTGTATAATCATGGAAATATCTACACCGTGATCTGTATAAACATGGAAATATCTACACCGCGATCTGTATAAACATGGAAATATCTACACCGCTATCTGTATAAACATGGTAATATCTACACCACCATCTATATAAGCAATGAAATATCTACACACCCATCTGTATAAACATGAAAATATCTACAATGCCATCTGTAGAAAGATTGAAATATCTTCACACCCATCTGTATAAACATGAAAATATCTACAATGCCATCTGTAGAAAGATGGAAATATCTACACCGCAATCTGTGTAAACATGGAAATATCTACACCGATATCTGTATAAACATGGAAATATCTACACCGCTATCTGTATAAACATGGAAATATCTACACTGTGATCTGTATAAACATGGAAATATCTACACCGCTATCTGTATAAACATGGAAATATCTACACCGCTATCTGTATAAACATGGAAATATCTACACAGCTGACTCTATAAACATGGAAATATCTACACTGCCATCTCCATAAAGATGGAAGTATCTACTCCGCCATGTGTATAAACACAGAAATATCTACACCATCATCTGTGTAAACATGGAAATATCTACACCGCTATCTGTATAAACATGGAAATATCTACACCGCTATCTGTATAAACATGGAAATATCTACACCGCCATCTGCATGTCCATGGAAATATCTATGCCGCCATCTGTATAAACATGGATATATATACACGGCCATCTGTGTATAGATGGAAATATCAACATCGCCATCTGTACACACATGGAAATTTCTACACCGCTATCTCTATAAACATGGAAATATCTGCACTGCCATGTGTAAAAACATGGAAATACCTACACAGTCATCTGTATAAACATGGAAATATCCACAATGCCATCTGTATACACAAGGAAATATCTACACAGCCATCTATATAAACATGTAAATATCTACACTGCTATCTCTGTAGACATGGAAATAACTACACCGCCATCTCCATAAAAATGAAAATATCTACACTGCCATGTCCAAAAACATGGAACTAACTACACCGCCATCTGTATAAACATGGAAACATCTACACCGCCATCTGTGTGAATTAGGAAATATCTACAATGCCATCTGTATAAAGATATAAATATCTGCACCGCGAGCTGTATAAACATGGAAATATTTACATCGCTATCTGTATAAATGTGGAAATACCAACACCACTATCGGTATAAACATGGAAATATCTACAACGCCATCTATATAAACATGGAAATATCTACACCGCTATGTCTATAAACATGGAAATACCTACACCGCTATCTGTATAAACATGGAAATATCTACACCGCTATCTGTATAAACATGGTAATATCTACACCACCATCTATATAAACATGGAAATATCTACACCGCCATCTGTATAAATATGAATATATCTACAATGCCATCTGTAGAAAGATGGAAATATCTACACAGCAATCTGTGTAAACATGGAAATATCTACACCGATATCTGTAAAAACATGGAAATAACTACACCGCTATCTGTATAAACATGGAAATATCTACGCCGCGATCTGTATAAACATGGAAATATCTACACCGTGATCTGTATAAACATGGAAATACCTACACCGCTATCTGTATAAACATGGAAATATCTACACAGCTGTTTCTATAAACATGGAAATATCTACACTGCCATCTCCATAAAGATGGAAGTATCTACTCCGCCATGTGTATAAACACGGAAATATCTACACCACCATCTGTGTAAACATGGAAATATCTACACCGCTATCTGAATAAACATGGAAATATCTACAAGGCCATCTGTGTATAGATGGAAATATCAACACCGCCATCTATACACACATGGAAATATCTACACCGCTATCTCTATAAACATGGAAATATCTGCACTGCCATCTGTAAAAACATGGAAATACCTATACAGTCATCTGTATAAACATGGAAATATATACAATGCCATCTGTATACACATGGAAATATCTACACAACCATCTTTATAAACATGTAAATATCTACACTGCTATCTCTATATACATGGAAATAACTACACCGCCATCTCTACAAACATGAAAATATCTACACTGCAATCTCCATAAATATGGAACTAACTACTCCGCCATCTGTATAAACATGGAAACATCTACACAGCCATCTGTGTTAATAAGGAAATATCTACAATGCCATCTGTACAAAGATATAAATATCTGCACCGCGAGCTGTATAAACATGGAAATATTTTCATCGCTATCAGTATAAACGTGGAAATACCAACACCGCTATCGGTATAAACATGGAAATATCTACAACGCCATCTATATAAACATGGAAATATCTACACCGCTATGTCTATAAACATGGAAATACCTACACCGCTATCTCTATAAACATGGAAATATCTACACCGCTATCTGTATAAACATGGAAATATCTACACCGTTATCTGTATAAACATGGAAATATCTACACCGCGATCTGTATAAACATGGAAATATCTACACCGCGATCTGTATAAACATGGAAATATCTTCACCACGATCTGTATAAACATGGTAATAACTACACCGCTATCTGTATAAACATGGTAATATCTACACAACCATCTATATAAACAATGAAATGTCTACACCCCCATCTGTATAAACATGAAAATATCTACAATGCCATCTGTAGAAAGATGGAAATATCTACACCGCAATCTGTGTAAACATGGAAATATCTACACCGATATCTGTAAAAACATGGATATATCTACACCGCTATCTGTATAAACATGGAAATATCTGCACCGCGATCTGTATAAACATGGAAATATCTACACCGCGATCTGTATAAACATGGAAATATCTACACCGCTATCTGTATAAACATTGAAATATCTACACAGCTGTCTCTATAAACATGGAAATATCTACACTGCCATCTCCATAAAGATGGAAGTATCTACTCCGCCATGTGTATAAACACGGAAATATCTACACCACCATCTGTGTAAACATGGAAATTTCTGCACCGCTATCTGTATAAACATGGAAATAACTACACCGCCATCTCTATAAACATGAAAATATCTACACTGCCATCTCCATAAACATGGAACTAACTACTCCGCCATATGTATAAACATGGAAACATCTACACCGCCATCTGTGTGAATAAGGAAATATCTGCTATGCCATCTGTAGAAAGATATAAATGTCTGCACCGCGAGCAGTATAAACATGGAAATATTTACATTGCTATCTGTATAAACGTGGAAATACCAACACCGCTATCGGTACAAACTTGGAAATATCTACAACGCCATCTATATAAACATGGAAATATCTACACCGGTATGTCTATAAACATGGAAATACCTACAACGCTATCTCTATAAACATGGAAATAACTACACCGATATCTGTATAAACATGGAAATATCTACACCGCTATCTGTATAAACATGGAAATATCTACACCGCTATCTGTATAAAGATGGAAATATCTACACCGCGATCTGTATAAACATGGAAATATCTACACCGCGATCTGTATAAACATGGAAATATCTTCACCACGATCTGTATAAACATGGAAATATCTACACTTCTATCTGTATAAACATGGTAATATCTACACCACCATCAATATAAAAATGGAAATATCTACACCGCCATCAGTATAAACATGAAAATATCTACAATGCCATCTATAGAAAGATGGAAATATCTACACCGCAATCTGTGTAAACATGGAAATATCTACACCGATATCTGTAAAAACATGGAAATATCTACACCGCGATCTGTATAAACATGGAAATATCTACACCGCTATCTGTATAAACATGGAAATATCTACACAGCTGTCTCTATAAACATGGAAATATCTACACCGCCATCTGTATAAACATGGAAATAACTACAAAGTCATCTGTATAAACGTGGAAATATCTACACAGCCATCTGTATAAACATGGCAATATCTACACAGCCATCTGTATATACATGGAAATATCTATACCGCTGTCTTTATAAACATGGAAATATCTACAACTCTATTTGCATAAACAAGGAAATATCTACACCGTGATCTGTGTAAACATGGAAATATCTACACTGCCATCTCTATAAACACGGAAATATCTACACCCCAATTTGAATAAACATGGAAATATCCACACCGCTATCTCAATAAACATGGAAAAATCAACACCGCTATCTCTATAAACATGGAAATATCTACACCACCATCTCCATAAACATGGAAATATCTACACCAGGATCACTATAAAGATGGAAATATCTACACCGCTATCTGTATAAACATGGAAATATCTCCACTGCTATCTCTATAAACATCGAAATATCTACACCGCCATGTGTATAAACATGGAAATACTTACAAAGTTATCTGTATAAACTTGGAAATATCTACACGGCCATCTGTATAAACATGAAATATCTACACAGCCATGTGTATATACATGGAAATATCTACACCGCTATCTATATAAACATGGAAATAACTACACCGCTATCTGTATAAACATGGAAATATCTACACCGCCATCTACATATCCATGGAAATATCTGCGCCGCCTTCTGTATAAACATGGAAATATCTACACGGTCATCTGTGTATAGATGGAAATATCAACACCGCCATCTGTACAAACATGGAAATATCTGCACCGCTATCTGTATAAGGATGGAAATACCTACACCGCGGTCTGTATGAACATGGAAATATCTACACCGCTATCTGTATAAACATGGAAATATCTACACCGCTATATCTATAAACATGGAAATATCTACACCCTGATCTGTATAAACATGGAAATATTTACACCGATATCTGTATAAACATGGAAATTTCTACACCGTTATCTGTATAAATATGGTAATATCTACACCACTAACTATATAAACATGGAAATATCTACACCACCATCTGTATAAACATGGAAAAACCTATACAGTCATCTGTGTAAACATGGAAATATCTACACCACCATCTGTATAAACATGGAAATATCTACAATGCCATCTGTATAAACATGGAAATACCTACACGGCAATCTGTGTAGATGGAAACATCAACACCGCCATCTGTACAAACATGGAAATATCTACACTGCTATCTCTATAAACATGGAAATATCTACACTGCGGTTTGTATAAAAATGGAAATATCTACACCGGTATCTGTATAAACATGGAAATATTTACACCACGATCTGTATAAACATGGAAATATCTACACCGCTATCTGTATAAACATGGAAATATCTGCACTGCTATCTCTATAAACATGTAAATATCTACAAAGCCATCAGTATAAACATGGAAATACCTACACAGTCATGTGTAGGAATATGGAAATATCTACACTACCATCTGTATAAAGTTAGAAATATCTACACAGCCCTCTTTATAAATATGGAAATATCTGTGTAGGCATCTGAATAAACATGGAAATATCTGCACCGCTATCTGTATAAACATGGAAATACCTACACCGCTGTCTCTGTAAACATGGAAATATGTACACCGCTATGTGTATAAACAGGAAATATCTCCACTGTTGTCTGTATAAACATAGAAAAATCTCCACGGTTATCTGTATAAACATGGAAATATCTACAGCGCCATCTCTATAAACATGGAAATATCTACACTGCCATCTGTAAAAACATGGAAATATCTACACACTGATCTGAATAAACATGGAAATATCTACACCACCATCTGTATAAACTTGGAAATAGCTACAATACCATCTGTATACACATGGAAATATCTACACAGACATCTGTATAAATATGGAAATATCTACACCGCCAGCTGTATAAACATGGAAATATCTACACTGCCATCTGTCGAAAAATTGAAATATCTACACCGCTATCTCTATAAATATGGAAATAACTACACCGCCAACTCTATAAACAAGAAAATATCTACACTGCCATCTCCATAAAGATGGAAGTATCTACTCCGCCATGTGTATAAACACGGAAATATCTACACCACCATCTGTGTAAACATGGAAATATCTACACTGCTATCTGTATAAACATGGAAATATCTACACCGCTAACTCTATAAACATGGAAATATCTACAAAGACATCTGTATAAACATGGAAATATCTACGCCGCCATCTGTATAAACATGGATATATCTACACGGCCATCTGTGTATAGATGGAAATATCAACACCGCCATCTGTACACACATGGAAATATCTACACCGCTATCTCTATAAACATGGAAATGTCTGCACTGCCATCTGTAAAAACATGGAAATACCTATACAGTCATCTGTATAAACATGGAAATATCTACAATGCCATCTGTATACACATGGAAATATCTACACAGCCATCTGTTTAAACATGTAAATATCTACACTGCTATCTCTATAAATATGGAAATAACTACACCGCCATCTCTATAAACATGAAAATATCTACACTGCCATCTCCATAAACATGGAACTAACTACTCCGCCATATGTATAAACATGGAAACATCTACACCGCCATCTGTGTGAATAAGGAAATATCTACTATGCCATCTGTAGAAAGATATAAATGTCTGCACCGCGAGCAGTATAAACATGGAAATATTTACATTGCTATCTGTATAAACGTGGAAATACCAACACCGCTATCGGTATAAACTTGGAAATATCTACAACGCCATCTATATAAACATGGAAATATCTACACCGGTATGTCTATAAACATGGAAATACCTACACCGCTATCTCTATAAACATAGAAATAACTACACCGATATCTGTATAAACATGGAAATATCTACACCGCTATCTGTATAAACATGGAAATATCTACACCGCTATCTGTATAAAGATGGAAATATCTACACCGCGATCTGTATAAACATGGAAATATCTACACCGCGATCTGTATAAACATGGAAATATCTTCACCACGATCTGTATAAACATGGAAATATCTACACTTCTATCTGTATAAACATGGTAATATCTACACCACCATCAATATAAAAATGGAAATATCTACACTGCCATCAGTATAAACATGAAAATATCTACAATGCCATCTATAGAAAGATGGAAATATCTACACCGCAATCTGTGTAAACATGGAAATATCTACACCGATATCTGTAAAAACATGGAAATATCTACACAGCTGTATCTATAAACATGGAAATATCTACACCGCCATCTGTATAAACATGGAAATAACTACAAAGTCATCTGTATAAACGTGGAAATATCTACACAGCCATCTGTATAAACATGGCAATATCTACACAGCCATCTGTATATACATGGAAATATCTATACCGCCGTCTTTATAAACATGGAAATATCTACAACTCTATTTGCATAAACAAGGAAATATCTACACCGTGATCTGTGTAAACATGGAAATATCTACACTGCCATCTCTATAAACACGGAAATATCTACACCCCTATTTGAATAAACATGGAAATATCCACACCGCTATCTCAATAAACATGGAAAAATCAACACCGCTATCTCTATAAACATGGAAATATCTACACCACCATCTCCATAAACATGGAAATATCTACACCATGATCACTATAAAGATGGAAATATCTACACCGCTATCTGTATAAACGTGGAAATATGTACACCGCAATCTGTGCAAATATGGAAATATCTACACCTCTATCTCTGTAAATATGGAAATATCTACACCGCTATCTGTATAAACATGGAAATATCTACACCGCAATCAGCATAAACATCGATATATCTACACCGCTATCTGTATAAACATGGAAACATCTACCCGGCTATCTGTATAAACATGGAAATATCTACACCGCCATCTGTATAAATATGGAAATATCTACACCGCTATCTCTATAAACATGGAAATGTCTAGACCGCTGTCTGTATAAACATGGAAATATCTTGATGGCTATCTCTCTAAACATGGAAATATCTACACCGCCATATGTATAAACATGGAAATACCTACACAATCATCTGTATAAACATAGAAATATCTACCCCACTATCTGTATAAACATGGAAATATCTACACAGCCATCTCTATAAACATGGATATATCTACATCGCTATCTATATAAACATGGAAATATCCACACCGCTATCTGTGTAACATGGAAATATCTACACATTCATCTGTATAAACATGGAAATATCTACACCCCCATCTGTATAAACATGGAAATATCTACACTGCCACATGTATACACATGGAAATATCTACACATCCATCTGTATAAACATGGAAATATCTACACGGTCATCTGTGTATAGATGGAAATATCAACACCGCCATCTGTACAAACATGGAAATATCTGCACCGCTATCTGTATAAGGATGGAAATACCTACACCGCCATCTACATATCCATGGAAATATCTGTGCCGCCATCTGTATAAACATGGAAATATCTACACGGTCATCTTTGTATAGATGGAAATGTCAACACCGCCATCTGTACAAACATGGAAATATCTGCACCGCTATCTGTATAAACATGGAAATATCTACACCGCGGTCTGTATAAACATGGAAATATCTGTGCCGCCATCTGTATAAACATGGAAATATCTACACCGCTATCCCTATAAACATGGAAATATCTACACTGTTATCTGTATAAACATGGAAATGTTTACACAGCTATCTGTATAAACATGGAAATTTCTACACCGTTATCTGTATAAATATGGAAATATCTACACCACTATCTCTATAAACATGGAAATAACTACTCCGCCATCTGTATAAACATGGAAATACCTATAGAGTCATCTGTGTAAACATGGAAATATCTAGAATGCCATCTGTATACACATGGAAATACCTACACGGCAATCTGTGTATAGATGGAAACATCAACACCGCCATCTGTACAAACATGGAAATATATACACTGCTATCTCTGTAAACATGGAAATATCTACACTGCGGTCTGTATAAACATGGAAATATCTAAACCGGTATCTGTATAAACATGGAAATATCTACACCTGGATCAGTATAAACATGGAAATATATACACCGCTATCTGTAGAAACATGGAAATATCTGCACCTCTATCTCTATAAGCATGGAAATATCTACAAAGCCATCTGTATAAACATGGAAATACGTACACAGTCATGTGTAGGAACATATAAATATCTACACTGCCATCTGTATAAACATAGAAATATCTACACAGCCCTCTGTATAAATATGGAAATATCTGCATAGGCATCTGTGTAAACATGGAGATATCTGCACCGCTATCTCTATAAACATGGAAATATCTACAAAGCCATCTGTATAAACATGGAAATGCCTACACAGTCATGTGTAGGAACATTTAAATATCTACACTGCCATCTGTATCAACGTAGAAATATCTACACAGCCCTCTGTATAAATATGGAAATATCTGCATAGGCATCTGTGTAAACGTGGAAATATCTGCACCGCTATCTGTATAAACATGGAAATACCTACACCGCTGTCTCTATAAACATGGAAATATGTACACCGCTATGTGTATAAACATGGAAATATCTCCACTGCTGTCTGTATAAACATGGAAATATCTCCACCTTTATCTGTATAAACATGGAAATATCTACAGCGCCATCTCTATAAACATTGAAATATCTACACTGCCATCTGTAAAAACATGGAAATATCTACAAAGTCATCTGAATAAACATGGAAATATCTACACCACCATCTGTATAATCATGGAAATACCTACAATAGCATCTGTATACACATGGAAAAATCTACACAGACATCTGTATAAATATGGAAATAACTACACCGCCATCTGTATAAACATGGAAATATCTACACTGCCATCTGTAGAAAGATGGAAATATCTACACCGCTGTCTCTATAAATATGGAAATATCTACACCACCATCTCTATAAACATGAAAATATCTACACTGCCATCTCCATAAAGATGGAAGTATCTACTCCGCCATGTGTATAAACATGGAAATATCTACACCACCATCTGTGTAAACATGGAAATATCTACACCGCAATCTGTATAAACATGGAAATATCTACACCGCCATCTGCATGTCCATGGAAATATCTAAGCCGCCATCTGTGTAAACATGGAAATATCTACATGGCCATCTGTGTATAGATGGAAATATCAACACCGCCATCTGTACAAACATGGAAATATCTACACCGCTATCTCTATGGACATGAAAATGTCTGCACTGCCATCTGTAAAAACATGGAAATAACTATACAGTCATCTGTATAAACATGGAAATATCTACAATGCCATCTGTATGCACATGGAAATATCTACACAGCCATCTGTATAAACATGTAAATATCTACACTGCTATCTCTGTAAACATGGAAATATCTACACCTCCATCTCTATAAACATGAAAATATGTACACTGCCATCTCCATAAACATGGAACTAACTACTCCACCATCTGTATATACATGGAAATATCTACACCGCTATCTCTATAAACATGGAAATAAATACACCGCTATTTGTATAAACAAGGAAATATCCACACCACCATCTGTTTAAACATGGAAATATCTACACAGACATCTGTTTATACATGGAAATATCTACACTGCTATCTGTATAATCATGCTAATAACTGCACCGCTATCTGTATAAATGTGGAAATATTTGCACCGCTGTCCCTATAAACATGGTAATATCAACACCGCGATCTGTATAAACATGGAAATATCTACACCATGATCTGTATGAACATGGAAATATCTACACTGCGATCTGTATAAACAAGGAAATATCTACACCGTGATCTGTATAAACATGGAAATATCTACCACGCCATCTCTATAAACATGGAAATATCTACACACCCATGTGTATATACATGGAAATATCAGCACCGCTATCTATATAAACATGGAAATAACTACATCGCTATCTGTATAAACATGGAAATATCTACACCGCTATCTCTATAGACATGGAAATAACTGCACTGTGTTCTGTATAAACATGGAAATATTTACACCACTATCTGTATAAACATGGAAATACGTACACTGTTATCTGTATAAATATGGAAATATCTACACCGCTATCTCTATAAACATGGAAATATCTACACTGCAATCTGTATAAACATGGAAATATCTACACTGCTATCTCTATAAACATGGAAATATCTACAATGCCATCTGTAAAAACATGGATATAATTGTACAGTCATATGTATAAACATGGAAATATCTGCACCACCATCTTTATAAACATGGAAATATCTACAATGCCATCTGTATATACATGGAAATACCTACACGGCAATCTGTGTACAGATGGAAACATCAACACCGCCATCCGTACAAACCTGGAAATATCTACACCGCTATCTGTATAAACATGGAAATGTCTACACTGCGGTCTGTATAAACATGGAAACTTTTACACCAGTATCTGTATAAACATGGAAATATCTACACCACGATCTGTATAAACATGGAAATATTTACACCGCTATCTGTATAAACATGGAAATATCTACACTGCTATCTCTATAAACATGGAAATATTTACAAAGCCATCTGTATAAACATGGAAATACCTCCACAGTCATGTGTAGGAACATGGAAAAATCTACACTGCCATCTGTATAAATATGGAAATATCTACACAACCCTCTGTATAAATATGGAAATATCTGCATAGGCATCTGTATAAACATGAACATGGATATATCTACACCGCTATCTCAATGAACATGGAAATATCTACTCCGTGATCTCTATAAACATGGAAATACCTACAGCGCTGTCTCTATAAACATGGAAATATGTACACCGCTATGTGAATAAACATGGAAATATCTCCACTGCTGTCTGTATAAACATGGAAATATCTCCACCGTTATCTGTATAAACATGGAAATATCTTCAGCGCCCTCTCTATAAATATTGAAATATCTACACTGCCATCTCCATAAACATGGAACTATCTACTCCGCCATCTGTATAAGCTTGGAAATATCTACACCGCTACCTTTATAACCATGGAAATATCTACACCGCTATCTGTATAAACATGGAAATATCTACAACGCTATCTGTGTAAACAAGGAAATATCTACACAGCTATCTGTGTAAACTTGGAAATATCTACACAGGTATCTGTGTAAAAATGGAAATATCTACACGGCAATCTGTGCAAACAGGGAAATATCTACACCACTATCTCTGAAAACATGGAAATATCTGCACCGCTATCTTTATAAACATGGAAATATCTACACCGCTATCTGTATGAACAAGGAATTATCTTCACCGCCATATGTAGAAACAAGGAAATATCTACACCGCCAACTGTATAAACATGGAAATACCTACAGCGCTATCAGTAGAAATATGGAAATATCTACACCGCTATCTCTATAAACATGGAAATACCAACACCGCTTTCTCTATAAACATGGAAATATCCACATCGCAATCTCTATAAACATGGAATTATCCACACCGCCATCTCTATAAACATGAAAATATCTACACCGCCATCTTCAGAAACATGGTTGTATCTACAACGACATCTGTATAAACATGGAAATATATACAGCACTATCTGTATAAACATGGAAAAAACTTCACTGCCATCTGTATAAAGATGGAAATATCTGCACTGCGTGTTGTATAATTATGGAAATATCTACACAGCTATCTCTATAAACATGGAAGTACCTACAACGCCATCTCTATAAACAGGGAAATATCTACACCGCTATCTGTATAAACATGGAAATATCTACACCGCTATCCGTATAAACCTGGAAAGATCTACATAGCTATCTGTATAAATATGGAAATATCTACAATGCTGCCTCTCTAAACATGGAAATGTCTACACCGCTATCTGTATAAACATGGAAATATCTACATCGTTATCTCTATAAACATGAAAATATCTACACTGACTTCTGTGTAAACATGGAAATATCTACACCACCATCTGTATAAACATGGTAATATCTACACGGAAAGCTGTATAAACATGGAAATATCTAGTCAGTCATCTCAATAAACATGGAAATATCTACACCGCTCTCTGTAAAAACCTGGAAATATCTACACCGATATCTGTTTAAACAAGGAAATATTTACACCGCCATCTGTATAAACATGGAAAAACCTACACCGCTATATGTATAAATATGGAAATATCCACACCGCTATCTCCATAAACATGGAAATAACCACACCGATTTCTCTATAAACATGGAAATATCTACACTGCAATGTCTTTATACATGGAAATATCTACTCCGCCATCTCTATAAACATGAAAATATCTACACCGCCATGTTCAGAAACATGGATGTATCTACACCGCCATCTATATAAACATGGAAATATCTTCACTGCCATCTGTATAAACATGGAAATATCTGCACCGCCATCTGTATAAAGATGGAAATATGTACACCGCAATCTGTATAAATATGGAAATATCTACACTGCCATCTGTATAAACAAGGAAATATCTACACTGCCATCTGTATACACATGGAAATATCTACACAGTCATCTGTATAAACATTGAAATATCTCCACCGCTATCAGTCAAATCATGGAAATATCTCCACCGCTATCTGTGTAAACCTGGAAATATCTACACCGCTATCTGTATAAACATGGAAATGTCTACACCGCTATCTGTATAAACATGGATATATCTACTCCGCTATCTGTATAAACATGCAAATATTTACTTCGCTATCTGTATAAACATGGAAATATTTCCACCGCAATCTGTGTAAACATAGAAATATCTACACCGCTATCTTTATAAACATGGAAATATCTACACCGCAATCTGTATAAACATGGATATATCTAAACCTCTATCTGTATAAACATGGAAATATCTACACCGATATCTGTATAAACATGGAAATATGTACACCGCTATTTGTATAAATATGGAAATATCTTCATGGCTATCTCTCTAAACATGGAAATATATACACCGCCACATGTATAAACATGGAAATACCTACACAGTCATCTGTATAAACATGGAAATATCTACCCCACTATATGCATAAACATGGAAATATCTACACTGCAATCTGTATAAACATGGAAATAAGTACACAGTCATCTCTATAAACATGAAAATATCTACACTGCCATCTCCATAAAGATGGAAGTATCTACTCCGCCATGTGTGTGAATAAGGAAATATCTACAATGCCATCTGTATAAAGATATAAATATCTGCAATGCGAGCTGTATAAACATGGAAATATCTACATCGCTATCTGTATAAATGTGGAAATACCAACAACGCTATCGGTATAAACATGGAAATATCTACAACGCCCTCTATATAAACATGGAAATATCTACACTGATATGTCTATAAACATGGATATTCCTACAGCGCTATCTCTATAAACATGGAAATATCTACACCACTATCCGTATAAACATGGAAATATCTACACTGCTATCTATATAAACATGGAAATATCTACACCGCGATCTGTATAAACATGGAAATATCTACACCGCAATCTGTATAAACATGGAAATATCTTCACCACGATCTGTATAAACATGGAAATATCTACACCGCTATCTGTATAAACATGGTAATATCTACACCAGCATCTGTATAAACATGGAAATAACTACACCGCCATCTGTATAAACATGCAAATATCTACAATGCCATCTGTAGAAAGATGGAAATATCTAGACCGCAATCTGTGTAAACTTGGAAATATCTACACCGATATCTGTAAAAACATGGAAATATCTCAACCGCTATCTGTATAAACATGGAAATATCTACAACGCGATCTGTACAAACATGAAAATATCTACACCGCGATCTGTATAAACATGGAAATATCTACACCGCTATCTCTATAAACATGGAAATATCTACACTGCGGTCTGTATAAACATGGAAATATCTACACCGGTATCTGTATAAACATGGAAATATCTACAACGCGATCTGTATAAACATGGAAATATTTACACCGCTATCTGTATAAACATCGAAATATCTTCACCGCTATCTCTATAAACATGGAAATATCTACAAAGCCATCTGTATAAACATTGAAATACCTATGCAGTCATGTGTAAGAACATGGAAATATCTACACTGCCATCTGTATAAACATGGAAATATCTACACAGCCCTCTGCATAAATATGGAAATATCTGCATTGGCATCTGTATATACATGGAAATATCTGCACCGCTATCTGTATAAACATGGAAATACCTACACCGCTGTCTCTAGAAACATGGAAATATGTACACCGCTTTGTGTTTAAACATGGAAATATCTACACAGCCATCTGTATAAACATGGAAATATCTACACAGCCATCTGTATATACATGGAAATATCTACACCGCTGTCCGTATAAACATGGAAATAACTACACTGCTATTGGTATAAACAAGGAAATATCTCCACCACCAACTGTTTAAGCATGAAAATATATACACAGACATGTGTTTATACATGGAAATATCTACACCGCTATCTGTATAAACATGCGAATAACTACACCGCTATCTGTATAAATGTGGAAATATTTGCACCGCTATCCCTATAAACATGGTAATATCGACACCGCGATCTGTATAAACATGGAAATATCTACACCATGATCTGTATAAACATGGAAATATCTACACCGCGGTCTGTATAAACATGGAAATATCTACACCGAGATCTGTATAAACATGGAAATATCTACACCACCATCCCTATAAACATGGAAATTTCTACACCCCTACCTGTATAAACATGGAAATATGCACACAGCTATCTCTGTAAACATGGAAAAATCAATACCGCTATCTCTATGAACATGGAAATATCTACACCGCCATCTCTATAAACATGGAAATATCTACACCGTGATCAGTATAAACATGGAAATACCTACACCGCTATCTGTATAAACATGGAAATATCTCCACTGCTATCTCTATAAACATCGAAATGTCTACACCGCCATCTGTATAAACATGGAAATACTTACAAAGTTATCTGTACAAACATGGAAATATCTACACCGCCATCTGTATAAACATTTAAATATCTACACAGCCGTGTGTATATACATAGAAATATCTACACCGCTATCTATATAAACATGGAAATAACTACACCGCTATCTGTATAAACATGGAAATATCTCCACTGCTATCTCTATAAACATCGATATATCTACACCGCCATCTGTATAAACGTGGAAATACTTAACAAAGTTATCTGTAAACATGGAAATATCTACACCGCCATCTTTATGAACATGGAAATAACTACACAGCCATGTGTACATACATGGAAATACCTACATCGCTCTCTATATAAAGATGGAAATAACTACACCGCTACCTGTATATACATGGAAATATCTACACCGCCATCTACATATCCATAGAAATATCTGCGCCGCCATCTTTATAAACATGGAAATACTTACAAAATTATCTGTATAAAGATGGATATATCTACACCGCCATCTGTATAAACATGGAAATATGTACAGAGCCATGTGTATATACACGGAAATATCTACACTGTTCTCTATATAAACGTGGAAATAACTACACCGCCATCTGTATAAACATGGAAATACCTATACAGTCATCTGTGTAAACATGGAAATATCTACACCACCATCTGTATAAACATGGAAATATCTTCAATGCCATCTGTATACACATGGAAATAACTACACTGCAATCTGTGTATAGATGGAAACATCAACACCGCCATCTGTACAAACTTGGAATTATCTACACTGCTATCTCCATAAACATGGAAATATCTACACTGCAGTCTGTATAAACATGGAAATATCTACACCGCTATCTGTATAAGCAAGGAAATATCTACAGCGCTTTCTGTATAAACATGGAAATATCTACACCGCGATCTGTATAAACATGCAAATATCTACACCGCGATCTGTATAAACATGGAAATATCTTCACCACGATCTGTACAAACATGAAAATATCTACACCGCTATCTGTATAAACATGGTAATATCTACACCACCATCTATATAAACATGGAAATATCTACACCGCCATATGTAGAAAGATAGAAATATCTACACCGCAATCTGTGTAAACATGGAAATATCTACATCGATATCTGTAAAAACATGGAAATATCTACACCGCTATCTGTACAAACATGGAAATATCTACACCGCGATCTCTACAAACATGGAAATATCTACACCGTGATCTGTATAAACATGGAAACATCTACACCGCTATCTGTATAAACATGGAAATATCTACACAGCTATCTCTCTATACATGGAAATATCTACACCGCCATCTGTAGAAACATGGAAATACCTACAAAGTCATCTGTATAAACACGGAAATATCTACAAAGCCATCTGTATAAACATGGAAATATCTCCACTGTTCTCTGTATGAATATGGAAATATCTCCACCGTTATCAGTATAAACATGGAAATATCTACAGCGCCGTCTCTATAAACATTGAAAAATCTACACTGCCATCTGTAAAAACATGGAAATATATACAGATTCATCTGAATAAACATGGAAATATCTACACCACCATCTGTATAAAGATGGAAATACCTTCAATACCATCTGTATACACATGGAAATATCTACTCAGACATCTGTATAAATATGGAAATATCTACACGGAAATCTGTATATACATGGAATTATCTACACTGCCATCTGTAGAAAGATGGAAATATCTACACCGCTATCTCTATAAACATGGAAGTATCTCCACTGCTATCTCTATAAACATCGAAATATCTACACCGCCATCTGTATAAACATGGAAATACTTACAAAGTTATCTGAATAAACACGGAAATATCTACACCGCCATCTGTATAAACATGGAAATATCTACACAGCCATGTGTACATACATGGAAATATCTACACCGCTATCTATATAAACATGGAAATAACTACAACGCTATCTGTATAAACATGGAAATATCTACACCGCCATCTACATATTCATGAAAATATCTGCGCCGTCATCTGTATAAACATGGAAATATCTTCACGGTCATCTGTGTATAGATGGAAATATCAACACCGCCATCTTTACAAACATCGAAATATCTGCACCGCTACCTGTATAAAAATGGAAATATCTACTCCGCGGTCTGTATAAACTTGGAAATATCTACACCGCTGTCTGTATAAACATGGAAATATCTACAACGCTATCTCTATAAACATGGAAATATCTACACCACGATCTGTATAAACATGGAAATATATACACCGCTATCTGTATAAACATGGAAATATCTGCACCGCGATCTCTATAAACATGGAAATATCTACAAAGCCATCTGTATAAACATGGAAATACCTACACATTCATGTGTAGGAACATGGAAATATCTACACTGCCATCTGTATAAACATAGAAATATCTACACAGCCCTCTGTATAAATATGGAAATATCTGCATAGGCATCTGTATAAACATGGAAATATCTGCACAGCTATCTGTATAAACGTGGATATACGAACACCGCTATCAGTATAAACATGGAAATATCTACAACGCCATCTATATAAACATGGAAATATATACACCGCTATCGGTATAAACATGGAAATATCTACACCGCTATCTCTATAAACATGGAAATAACTACACCGCTATCTCTATAAACATGGAAATATCTACACCGCTATCTAAATCATCATGGAAATATATACACCGCCATCTCTTTAAACATGGAGGTATCTACAACGCCATCTACATAAACAAGAAAATATCTACATTTCCATCTATATAAACATGGAAATATCTACACCGCCATCTCTATAAACATGGAAATATCTACACTGCCATTTGTAGAAAAATGGAAATATCTACAGCGCCATCTGTATAAACGTGGAAATATCTACACCGTTATCTGTATAAACATGGAAATATCTACACTGCTATCTGTATAAATATGAAATATCAAAACCGCTATCTCTATAAAAATGGAAATATCTACACTGCTATCTGAATAAACTTGGAAATATCCTCACAGCTATCTCTATGAACATGGATATATCTACACCGCTATCTCTATGAACATGGAAATATCTACACCGCCATCTCTATAAACATGGAAATATCTACACAGCCAACTGTATAAACATGGAAATATCTACACCGCTATCTGTATAAACATGGAAATATCTACACCGTTATCTGTATAAACATGGAAATAACTACACTGCGATCTGTATAAACATGGAAATATCTACACCGCGATCTGTATAAATATGGAAATGTCTACACCGCGATCTGTATAAACATGGAAATGTCTTCACAACGATGTGTATAAACATGGAAATATCTACACCGCTATCTGTATAAACATGGTAATATTTACAACACCATCTATATAAACATGGAAATATCTACACCGCCATCTGTATAAACATGGAAATATCTACAATGCCATCTGTAGAAAGATGGAAATATCTACACCGCAATCTGTGTAAACATGGAAATATCTACACCGATATCTGTAAAAACATGGAAATAACTACACCGGTATCTGTATAAACATGGAAATATCTACTCCGCGATCTGTATAAAAATCGAAATATCTACACCGCGATCTGTATAAACATGGAAATATCTACACCGCTATCTGTATAAACATGGAAATATCTACACAGTTATCTCTATAAACATGGAAATATCTACACCGCCATCTGTATAAAGATGGAAATACCTACAAAGTCATCTGTATAAACATGGAAATATCTACACAGCCATCTGTATAAACATGGAAATATCTACACAGCCATCTGTATATACATGGAAATATTTACACAGCTATCTGTATAGACATGGAAATAACTACACCGCTATTTTTATAAACAAGGAAATATCTACACCGCTATCTCTATAAACATGGTAATAACTACACCACTATTTGTATAAACAAGGAAATATCTACATCGTGATCTGTATAAACATGGAAATAACTACACCGCGATCTGTATAAACATGGAAATATCTTCACCACGATCTGTATAAACATGGAAATATCTACACCGCGATCTGTATAAACATGGAAGTATCTACACCGTGATCTGTATAAACATGGAAATATCTTCACCGCGATCTGTATAAACATGGAAATATCTACACCGATATTTGTAAAAACATGGAAATATCTACACCCCTATCTGTATAAACATGGAAATATCCACAACGCTATCTCTATAAACATGGAAAATCAGCACCGCTATCTCTATGAACATGGAAATATGTACACCGCCATCTCTATAAACATGGAAATATCTACACCGCTATCAGTATAAACATGGAAATATCTACACCGCTATCTGTATAAACATGGAAATATCTCCAATGCTATCTCTATAAACATCGAAATATCTACACCGCCAACTGTATAAACATGGAAATAATTACAAAGCTATCTGTATAAACATGGAAATATCTACACCGCCGTCTGTATAAACATGGAAATATCTACACAGCCATGTGTATATACATGGAAATATCTACACCGCTCTCTATATAAACATGGAAATAAGTACAGCGCTATCTGTATATACATGGAAATCTCTACACCAACATCTACATATCCATAGAAATATCTGCGCCGCCATCTGTATAAACATGGAAATATATGTACGGTCATCTCTGTATAGATGGAAATATCAACACCGCCATCTGTACAAACATGGAAATATCTGCACCGCTATCTGTATAAACATGGAAATATCTACATCGCTATCTGAATAAACATGGAAATATCTCCACTGCTATCTCTGTAAACATGGAAATATCTACACCGCCATCTGTATAAACATGGAAATACTTACAAAGTTATCTGTATAAACATGGAAATATCTACACCGCCATCTGTATAAACATGGAAATATCTACACAGCCATGTGTATATACATGGAAATATCTACACCGCTATATATATAAACATGGAAATAACTACACCGATATCTGTATAAACATGAAAATATCTACACCGCCATCTTCATATCCATGGAAATAACTGCACCGCCATCTGTATAAACATGGAAATATCTACACGGTCATCTGTGTATAGACGGAAATGACAACACCGCCATCTGTACAAACATGGAAATATCTGCAAAGCTATCTTTATAAACATGGAATTATCTACACCGCGGTCTGTGTAAACATGGAAATATCTACACCGCTATCTGTATAAACATGGAACTATCTATACCGCTATCTCTGTAAACATGGAAATATCTACACCGTGATCTGTATAAACATGGAAGTATTTACACCGCTATCTGTATAAACATGGAAATTTCTACACCGTTATCTGTATAAATATGGAAATATCTACACCGCTATCTCTATAAACATGGAAATATCTACACCGCCATCTGTATAAACATGGAAATACCTATACAGTCTTCTGTGTAAACATGGAAATATCTACACCACCATCTGTATAAACATGGAAATATCTACAATGCCATCTGTATACACATGGAAATATCTATACGGCAATCTGTGTATAGATGGAAACACCAACACTGCCATCTATACAAACATGGAAATATCAACACTGCTATCTCTATAAACATGGAAATATCTACAATGCGGTCTGTATAAACATTTAAATATCTACACCGGTATCTGTATAAACATGGAAATATCTACACCACGATCTACATAAACATGGAAATATATATACCGCTATCTGAATAAACATGGAAATATCTGCACCGCTGTCTCTAAAAACATGGAAATATCTACAAAGACATCTGTATAAACATGGAAATACCTACACAGTCATGTGTAGGAACATTTAAATATCTACACAGCCATCTGTATCAACTTAGAAATATCTACACAGCCCTCCGTATAAATATGGAAATATCTGCATAGGCATCTGTGTAAACATGGAAATATCCGCACCGCTATCTGTATAAACATGGAAATACCTACAAGGCTGTCTCTATAAACATGGAAATATGTACACCGCTATTTGTATAAACATGGAAATATCTCCACTGCTCTCTGTATAAACATGGAAATATCTGCACCGTTATCTGTATAAACATGGAAATATCTGCAGCGCCATCTCTATAAACATTGAAATATCTACACTGCCATCTGTAAAAACATGGAAATATCTACACGGTCATCTGAATAAACATGGAAATATCTACACCACCATCTGTATAAACATGGAAATACCTACAATACCATCTGTATACACATGGAAATATCTACGCAGACATCTGTATAAATATGGAAATATCTACACCGCCATCTGTATAAATATGGAAATATCTACACTGCCATCTGTAGAAAGATGGAAATATTTACACCGCTATCTGTATAAATTTGGAAATATCTACACCGCCATCTCTATAAACATGAAAATATCTTCACTGCCATCTCCATAAAGATGGAAGTATCTACTCTGCCATGTGTATAAACACGGAAATATCTACACGACCATCTGTGTAAACATGGAAATATCTACACCGCTATCTGTATAAACATGGAAATATCTTCACCGCCATTTGCATGTCCATGGAAATATCTACGCCGCCATCTGTATAAACATGGAAATATCTACACGGCCATCTGTGTATAGATGGAAATATCAGCACCGGCATCTGTACAAACATGGAAATATCTACACCGCTATCTCTATAAACATGGAAATATCTGCACTGCCTTCTGTAAAAACATGGAAATACCTATAGAGTCATCTGTATAAACATGGAAATATCTACAATGCCATCTGTATACACATGGAAATACCTACACAGCCATCTGTATAAACATGAAAATATCTACACTGCTATCTCAATAAACATGTAAATATCTACACCGCCATCTCTATAAACATGAAAATATCTACACTGCCATCTCCATAAACACGGAACTAACTACTCCACCATCTATATAAACATGGAAACATCTACACCGCCATCTGTGTGAATAAGGAAATATCTACAATGCCATCTGTATAAACATGGAAATACCTACACATTCATGTGTAGGAACATGGAAATATCTACACTGCCATCTGTATAAACATAGAAATATCTACACAGCCCTCTGTATAAATATGGAAATATCTGCATAGGCATCTGTATAAACATGGAAATATCTGCACAGCTATCTGTATAAACGTGGATATACGAACACCGCTATCAGTATAAACATGGAAATATCTACAACGCCATCTATATAAACATGGAAATATATACACCGCTATCGGTATAAACATGGAAATATCTACACCGCTATCTCTATAAACATGGAAATAACTACACCGCTATCTCTATAAACATGGAAATATCTACACCGCTATCTAAATCATCATGGAAATATATACACCGCCATCTCTTTAAACATGGAGGTATCTACAACGCCATCTACATAAACAAGAAAATATCTACATTTCCATCTATATAAACATGGAAATATCTACACCGCCATCTCTATAAACATGGAAATATCTACACTGCCATTTGTAGAAAAATGGAAATATCTACAGCGCCATCTGTATAAACGTGGAAATATCTACACCGTTATCTGTATAAACATGGAAATATCTGCAGCGCCATCTCTATAAACATTGAAATATCTACACTGCCATCTGTAAAAACATGGAAATATCTACACGGTCATCTGAATAAACATGGAAATATCTACACCACCATCTGTATAAACATGGAAATACCTACAATACCATCTGTATACACATGGAAATATCTACGCAGACATCTGTATAAATATGGAAATATCTACACCGCCATCTGTATAAATATGGAAATATCTACACTGCCATCTGTAGAAAGATGGAAATATTTACACCGCTATCTGTATAAATTTGGAAATATCTACACCGCCATCTCTATAAACATGAAAATATCTTCACTGCCATCTCCATAAAGATGGAAGTATCTACTCTGCCATGTGTATAAACACGGAAATATCTACACGACCATCTGTGTAAACATGGAAATATCTACACCGCTATCTGTATAAACATGGAAATATCTTCACCGCCATTTGCATGTCCATGGAAATATCTACGCCGCCATCTGTATAAACATGGAAATATCTACACGGCCATCTGTGTATAGATGGAAATATCAGCACCGGCATCTGTACAAACATGGAAATATCTACACCGCTATCTCTATAAACATGGAAATATCTGCACTGCCTTCTGTAAAAACATGGAAATACCTATAGAGTCATCTGTATAAACATGGAAATATCTACAATGCCATCTGTATACACATGGAAATACCTACACAGCCATCTGTATAAACATGAAAATATCTACACTGCTATCTCAATAAACATGTAAATATCTACACCGCCATCTCTATAAACATGAAAATATCTACACTGCCATCTCCATAAACACGGAACTAACTACTCCACCATCTATATAAACATGGAAACATCTACACCGCCATCTGTGTGAATAAGGAAATATCTACAATGCCATCTGTATAAACATGGAAATACCTACACATTCATGTGTAGGAACATGGAAATATCTACACTGCCATCTGTATAAACATAGAAATATCTACACAGCCCTCTGTATAAATATGGAAATATCTGCATAGGCATCTGTATAAACATGGAAATATCTGCACAGCTATCTGTATAAACGTGGATATACGAACACCGCTATCAGTATAAACATGGAAATATCTACAACGCCATCTATATAAACATGGAAATATATACACCGCTATCGGTATAAACATGGAAATATCTACACCGCTATCTCTATAAACATGGAAATAACTACACCGCTATCTCTATAAACATGGAAATATCTACACCGCTATCTAAATCATCATGGAAATATATACACCGCCATCTCTTTAAACATGGAGGTATCTACAACGCCATCTACATAAACAAGAAAATATCTACATTTCCATCTATATAAACATGGAAATATCTACACCGCCATCTCTATAAACATGGAAATATCTACACTGCCATTTGTAGAAAAATGGAAATATCTACAGCGCCATCTGTATAAACGTGGAAATATCTACACCGTTATCTGTATAAACATGGAAATATCTGCAGCGCCATCTCTATAAACATTGAAATATCTACACTGCCATCTGTAAAAACATGGAAATATCTACACGGTCATCTGAATAAACATGGAAATATCTACACCACCATCTGTATAAACATGGAAATACCTACAATACCATCTGTATACACATGGAAATATCTACGCAGACATCTGTATAAATATGGAAATATCTACACCGCCATCTGTATAAATATGGAAATATCTACACTGCCATCTGTAGAAAGATGGAAATATTTACACCGCTATCTGTATAAATTTGGAAATATCTACACCGCCATCTCTATAAACATGAAAATATCTTCACTGCCATCTCCATAAAGATGGAAGTATCTACTCTGCCATGTGTATAAACACGGAAATATCTACACGACCATCTGTGTAAACATGGAAATATCTACACCGCTATCTGTATAAACATGGAAATATCTTCACCGCCATTTGCATGTCCATGGAAATATCTACGCCGCCATCTGTATAAACATGGAAATATCTACACGGCCATCTGTGTATAGATGGAAATATCAGCACCGGCATCTGTACAAACATGGAAATATCTACACCGCTATCTCTATAAACATGGAAATATCTGCACTGCCTTCTGTAAAAACATGGAAATACCTATAGAGTCATCTGTATAAACATGGAAATATCTACAATGCCATCTGTATACACATGGAAATACCTACACAGCCATCTGTATAAACATGAAAATATCTACACTGCTATCTCAATAAACATGTAAATATCTACACCGCCATCTCTATAAACATGAAAATATCTACACTGCCATCTCCATAAACACGGAACTAACTACTCCACCATCTATATAAACATGGAAACATCTACACCGCCATCTGTGTGAATAAGGAAATATCTACAATGCCATCTGTATAAACATGGAAATACCTACACATTCATGTGTAGGAACATGGAAATATCTACACTGCCATCTGTATAAACATAGAAATATCTACACAGCCCTCTGTATAAATATGGAAATATCTGCATAGGCATCTGTATAAACATGGAAATATCTGCACAGCTATCTGTATAAACGTGGATATACGAACACCGCTATCAGTATAAACATGGAAATATCTACAACGCCATCTATATAAACATGGAAATATATACACCGCTATCGGTATAAACATGGAAATATCTACACCGCTATCTCTATAAACATGGAAATAACTACACCGCTATCTCTATAAACATGGAAATATCTACACCGCTATCTAAATCATCATGGAAATATATACACCGCCATCTCTTTAAACATGGAGGTATCTACAACGCCATCTACATAAACAAGAAAATATCTACATTTCCATCTATATAAACATGGAAATATCTACACCGCCATCTCTATAAACATGGAAATATCTACACTGCCATTTGTAGAAAAATGGAAATATCTACAGCGCCATCTGTATAAACGTGGAAATATCTACACCGTTATCTGTATAAACATGGAAATATCTACACTGCTATCTGTATAAATATGAAATATCAAAACCGCTATCTCTATAAAAATGGAAATATCTACACTGCTATCTGAATAAACTTGGAAATATCCTCACAGCTATCTCTATGAACATGGATATATCTACACCGCTATCTCTATGAACATGGAAATATCTACACCGCCATCTCTATAAACATGGAAATATCTACACAGCCAACTGTATAAACATGGAAATATCTACACCGCTATCTGTATAAACATGGAAATATCTACACCGTTATCTGTATAAACATGGAAATAACTACACTGCGATCTGTATAAACATGGAAATATCTACACCGCGATCTGTATAAATATGGAAATGTCTACACCGCGATCTGTATAAACATGGAAATGTCTTCACAACGATGTGTATAAACATGGAAATATCTACACCGCTATCTGTATAAACATGGTAATATTTACAACACCATCTATATAAACATGGAAATATCTACACCGCCATCTGTATAAACATGGAAATATCTACAATGCCATCTGTAGAAAGATGGAAATATCTACACCGCAATCTGTGTAAACATGGAAATATCTACACCGATATCTGTAAAAACATGGAAATAACTACACCGGTATCTGTATAAACATGGAAATATCTACTCCGCGATCTGTATAAAAATCGAAATATCTACACCGCGATCTGTATAAACATGGAAATATCTACACCGCTATCTGTATAAACATGGAAATATCTACACAGTTATCTCTATAAACATGGAAATATCTACACCGCCATCTGTATAAAGATGGAAATACCTACAAAGTCATCTGTATAAACATGGAAATATCTACACAGCCATCTGTATAAACATGGAAATATCTACACAGCCATCTGTATATACATGGAAATATTTACACAGCTATCTGTATAGACATGGAAATAACTACACCGCTATTTTTATAAACAAGGAAATATCTACACCGCTATCTCTATAAACATGGTAATAACTACACCACTATTTGTATAAACAAGGAAATATCTACATCGTGATCTGTATAAACATGGAAATAACTACACCGCGATCTGTATAAACATGGAAATATCTTCACCACGATCTGTATAAACATGGAAATATCTACACCGCGATCTGTATAAACATGGAAGTATCTACACCGTGATCTGTATAAACATGGAAATATCTTCACCGCGATCTGTATAAACATGGAAATATCTACACCGATATTTGTAAAAACATGGAAATATCTACACCCCTATCTGTATAAACATGGAAATATCCACAACGCTATCTCTATAAACATGGAAAATCAGCACCGCTATCTCTATGAACATGGAAATATGTACACCGCCATCTCTATAAACATGGAAATATCTACACCGCTATCAGTATAAACATGGAAATATCTACACCGCTATCTGTATAAACATGGAAATATCTCCAATGCTATCTCTATAAACATCGAAATATCTACACCGCCAACTGTATAAACATGGAAATAATTACAAAGCTATCTGTATAAACATGGAAATATCTACACCGCCGTCTGTATAAACATGGAAATATCTACACAGCCATGTGTATATACATGGAAATATCTACACCGCTCTCTATATAAACATGGAAATAAGTACAGCGCTATCTGTATATACATGGAAATCTCTACACCAACATCTACATATCCATAGAAATATCTGCGCCGCCATCTGTATAAACATGGAAATATATGTACGGTCATCTCTGTATAGATGGAAATATCAACACCGCCATCTGTACAAACATGGAAATATCTGCACCGCTATCTGTATAAACATGGAAATATCTACATCGCTATCTGAATAAACATGGAAATATCTCCACTGCTATCTCTGTAAACATGGAAATATCTACACCGCCATCTGTATAAACATGGAAATACTTACAAAGTTATCTGTATAAACATGGAAATATCTACACCGCCATCTGTATAAACATGGAAATATCTACACAGCCATGTGTATATACATGGAAATATCTACACCGCTATATATATAAACATGGAAATAACTACACCGATATCTGTATAAACATGAAAATATCTACACCGCCATCTTCATATCCATGGAAATAACTGCACCGCCATCTGTATAAACATGGAAATATCTACACGGTCATCTGTGTATAGACGGAAATGACAACACCGCCATCTGTACAAACATGGAAATATCTGCAAAGCTATCTTTATAAACATGGAATTATCTACACCGCGGTCTGTGTAAACATGGAAATATCTACACCGCTATCTGTATAAACATGGAACTATCTATACCGCTATCTCTGTAAACATGGAAATATCTACACCGTGATCTGTATAAACATGGAAGTATTTACACCGCTATCTGTATAAACATGGAAATTTCTACACCGTTATCTGTATAAATATGGAAATATCTACACCGCTATCTCTATAAACATGGAAATATCTACACCGCCATCTGTATAAACATGGAAATACTTATACAGTCTTCTGTGTAAACATGGAAATATCTACACCACCATCTGTATAAACATGGAAATATCTACAATGCCATCTGTATACACATGGAAATATCTATACGGCAATCTGTGTATAGATGGAAACACCAACACTGCCATCTATACAAACATGGAAATATCAACACTGCTATCTCTATAAACATGGAAATATCTACACTGCGGTCTGTATAAACATTTAAATATCTACACCGGTATCTGTATAAACATGGAAATATCTACACCACGATCTATATAAACATGGAAATATATATACCGCTATCTGAATAAACATGGAAATATCTGCACCGCTGTCTCTAAAAACATGGAAATATCTACAAAGACATCTGTATAAACATGGAAATACCTACACAGTCATGTGTAGGAACATTTAAATATCTACACAGCCATCTGTATCAACTTAGAAATATCTACACAGCCCTCCGTATAAATATGGAAATATCTGCATAGGCATCTGTGTAAACATGGAAATATCCGCACCGCTATCTGTATAAACATGGAAATACCTACAAGGCTGTCTCTATAAACATGGAAATATGTACACCGCTATTTGTATAAACATGGAAATATCTCCACTGCTCTCTGTATAAACATGGAAATATCTGCACCGTTATCTGTATAAACATGGAAATATCTGCAGCGCCATCTCTATAAACATTGAAATATCTACACTGCCATCTGTAAAAACATGGAAATATCTACACGGTCATCTGAATAAACATGGAAATATCTACACCACCATCTGTATAAACATGGAAATACCTACAATACCATCTGTATACACATGGAAATATCTACGCAGACATCTGTATAAATATGGAAATATCTACACCGCCATCTGTATAAATATGGAAATATCTACACTGCCATCTGTAGAAAGATGGAAATATTTACACCGCTATCTGTATAAATTTGGAAATATCTACACCGCCATCTCTATAAACATGAAAATATCTTCACTGCCATCTCCATAAAGATGGAAGTATCTACTCTGCCATGTGTATAAACACGGAAATATCTACACGACCATCTGTGTAAACATGGAAATATCTACACCGCTATCTGTATAAACATGGAAATATCTTCACCGCCATTTGCATGTCCATGGAAATATCTACGCCGCCATCTGTATAAACATGGAAATATCTACACGGCCATCTGTGTATAGATGGAAATATCAGCACCGGCATCTGTACAAACATGGAAATATCTACACCGCTATCTCTATAAACATGGAAATATCTGCACTGCTTTCTGTAAAAACATGGAAATACCTATAGAGTCATCTGTATAAACATGGAAATATCTACAATGCCATCTGTATACACATGGAAATACCTACACAGCCATCTGTATAAACATGAAAATATCTACACTGCTATCTCAATAAACATGTAAATATCTACACCGCCATCTCTATAAACATGAAAATATCTACACTGCCATCTCCATAAACACGGAACTAACTACTCCACCATCTATATAAACATGGAAACATCTACACCGCCATCTGTGTGAATAAGGAAATATCTACAATGCCATCTGTATAAACATGGAAATACCTACACATTCATGTGTAGGAACATGGAAATATCTACACTGCCATCTGTATAAACATAGAAATATCTACACAGCCCTCTGTATAAATATGGAAATATCTGCATAGGCATCTGTATAAACATGGAAATATCTGCACAGCTATCTGTATAAACGTGGATATACGAACACCGCTATCAGTATAAACATGGAAATATCTACACCGCCATCTATATAAACATGGAAATATCTATACCGCTATCTTTATAAACATGGAAATATCTACAACTCTATTTGCATAAACAAGGAAATATCTACACCGTGATCTGTGTAAACATGGAAATATCTACACTGCCATCTCTATAAACACGGAAATATCTACACCCCTATTTGAATAAACATGGAAATATCCACACCGCTATCTCAATAAACATGGAAAAATCAACACCGCCATCTCTATAAACATGGAAATATCTGCACCGCTATCTGTATAAGCACGGAAATACCTACACCGCGGTCTGTATAAATATGGAAATATCTACACCGCTATCTGTATAAACATGGAAATATCTACACCGCTATATCTATAAACATGGAAATATATACACCCTGATCTGTATAAAGATGGAAATATTTACACCGATATCTGTATAAACATGGAAATTTCTACACCGTTATCTGTATAAATATGGAAATATCTACAGCACTGTCTCTATAAACATGGAAATATCTACACCACCATCTGTATAAACATGGAAATACCGATACAGTCATCTGTGTAAACATGGAAATATCTACACCACCATCTGTATAAACATGGAAATATCTACAATGACATCTGTATAAACATGGGAATACCTACACGGCAATCTGTGTATAGATGGAAACATCAACACCGCCATCTGTACAAACATGGAAATATCTACACTGCTATCTCTATAAAAATGGAAATATCTACACTGCGGTTTGTATAAAAATGGAAATATCTACACCGGTATCTGTATAAACATGGAAATATTTACACCACGATCTGTATAAACATGGAAATATCTACACCGCTATCTGTATAAACATGGAAATATCTGCACTGCTATCTCTATAAACATGTAAATATCTACAAAGCCATCAGTATAAACATGCAAATACCTACACAGTCATGTGTAGGAACATGGAAATATCTACACTACCATCTGTATAAAGTTAGAAATATCTACACAGCCCTCTTTATAAATATGGAAATATCTGCGTAGGCATCTGTATAAACATGGAAATATCTGCACCGCTATCTGTATAAACATGGAAATACCTACACCGCTGTCTCTGTAAACATGGAAATATGTACACCGCTATGTGTATAAACTGGAAATATCTCCACTGCTGTCTGTATAAACATGGAAAAATCTCCACCGTTATCTGTATAAACATGGAAATATCTACAGCGCCATCTCTATAAACATTGAAATATCTACACTGCCATCTGTAAAAACATGGAAATATCTACACAGTCATCTGAATAAACATGGAAATATCTACACCACCATCTGTATAAACTTGGAAATAGCTACAATACCATCTGTATACACATGGAAATATCTACACAGACATCTGTATAAATATGGAAATATCTACACCACCAGCTGTATAAACATGGAAATATCTACACTGCCATCTGAAGAAAAATGGAAATATCTACACCGCTATCTCTATAAATATGGAAATAACTACACCGCCAACTCTATAAACAAGAAAATATCTACACTGCCATCTCCATAAAGATGGAAGTATCTACTCCGCCATGTGTATAAACACGGAAATATCTACACCACCTTCTGTGTAAACATGGAAATATCTACACCGCCATCTGTACAAACATGGAAATATCTACACGGCCATCTGTGTATAGATGGAAATACCAACACCGCCATCTGTACAAACATGGAAATATCTACACCGCTATCTCTATAAACTTGGAAATATCTGCACTGCCATCTGTAAAAACATGGAAATACCGATAAAGTCATCTGTATAAACATGGAAATATCTACACCGCTATCTGTATAAACATGGAAATATCTACAAAGCTATGTGTATTAACGTGGAAATATCTCCATTACTATCTGTATAAACATGGACATATCTCCACCGCAATCGGTATAAACATGAAAATATCTACACCGCTATCTCTATAAACATGGAAATATCTGCATGCCATCTGTAAAAACATGGAAATACCTATACAGTCATCTGTATAAACATGGAAATATCTACAATGACATCTGTATACACATGGAAATATCTACACAGCCATCTGTATAAACATGTAAATATCAACACTGCCATCTCTTTAAACATGGAAATACCTACAACGTCATCTATATAAACGTGGAAATATCTACACAACCATCTGTATAAACATGGAAATATCTACAATGCCATCTGTAGAAAGATGGAAATATCTACACCGCAATCTGCGTAAACGTGGAAATATCTACACCGATATCTGTAAAAACATGGAAATATCTACACGGCTATCTGTTTAAACATGGAAATATCTACACCGCGATCTGTATAAACATGGAAATATCTACATCGCGATCTGTATAAACATTCTAATAACTACACCGCTATCTGTATAAATGTGGAAATATTTGCACCGCTATCCCTATAAACATGGTAATATCAACAACGCGATCTGTATAAACTTGGAAATATCTACAACATGATCTGTATAAACATGGAAATATCTACACCACCATCTCTATAAACATGGAAATATCTACACCCCTATCTGTATAAACATGGAAATATCCACACCGCTATCTCTGTAAACATGGAAAAATCAACACCGCTATCTTTATGAACATGGAAATATCTGCACCTCCATCTCTATAAGCATGGAAATATCTACACCGCTATCAGTATAAACGTGGAAATATCTACACTGCTATCTGCATAAACATGGAAATATCTCCACTGCTATCTCTATAAACATCGAAATATCTACACCGCCATCTGTATAAACATGGAAATTCTTACAAAGTTATCGGTATAAACATGGAAATATCTACACCGCCATCTGTATAAACATGGAAATATCTACACAGCCATGTGCATATACATGGAAATATCTACACCGCTATCTATATAAACATGGAAATAACTACACCGCTATCTGTGTAAACATGGAAATATCTACACCGCCATCTACATATCCATGGAAATATCTGTTTCGCCATCTTTATAAACATGGAAATATCTACACGGTTATCTGTGTATAGTTGGAAATATCAACATCGCCATCTGTACAAACTTATAAATATCTGCACCGCTATCTGTATAAACATGGAAATATCTACACCGCGGTCTGTATAAACATGGAAATATCTAAACCGCTATCTGTATAAACATGGAAATATCCACACCGCTATCTCTATAAATATGGAAATATCAACACCGCTATCTCTATGAACATGGAAATATCTACACCGCCATCTCTATAAACTTGGAAATGTCTACACCGCGATCAGTATAAACGTGGAAATATCTACACCGCCATCTGTATAAACATGGAAATATCTCCACTGCTATCTCTATAAACATCGAAATATCTACACCGCCATCTGTATAAACATGGAAATACTTACAAAGTTATCGATATAAACATGGAAATATCTACACCGCTATCTGTATAAACATGAAAATATCTACACTGCGATCTGTATAAACATGGAAATATCTACACCGCGATCTGCATAAACATGGAAATATCTACACCGCTATCTGTATAAACATGAAAATATCTACACAGCTATCTCTATAAACATGCAAATATCTATACTGACATCCTTATAAACATGGAAATATCTACACCGCCATCTGTATAAACATAGAAATACCTACACAGCCATGTGTATATACATGGAAATATTTACACCGCTATCTATATAAACATGGAAATAACTACACCGCTATCTGTGTAAACATGGAAATATCTACACCGCGATCTGTATAAACATGGAAATATCTACATCGCTGTCTCTATAAACATGGACATATCGACACAGCTATTTCTATAAATATGGAAATATCTACACCGCCATCTGTATAAACATGGAAATACCTACAAAGTCACCTGTATAAACATGGAAACACCTACAAAGCCATCCGTATAAACATGGAAATATCTACACAGCCATCTGCTTATACATGGAAATATCTACACCGCTATCTGTATAAACATGGCAATAACTACACCGCTATTTGTATAAATAAGGAAATATCTACACCATGATCTGTATAAACATGGAAACATCTACACCGCTATTTGTATAAACAAGGAAATATCTACACCGCTATCTGTATAAGCATGGAAATAACTACACCGCTATATGTATAAACAAGGAATATCTACACCGTGATCTGTATAAACATGGAAATAACTACACCGCTATTTGTATAAACAAGGAAATATCTACACCGCCATCTGTTTAAACATGGAAATATATACACAGACATCTGTTTATACATGGAAATATCTACACCGCTATCTGTATAAGCATGGAAATAACTACACTGCTATCTGTATAAATGTGGAAATATTTACACCGCTATCTGTATAAACATGGAAATATCTACACTGTTATCTGTATAAACATGGAAATACCTACAACGCCATCTGTAGAAACATGGAAATTTCTACACCACCATCTGTATCAACATGGAAATATCTACAATGCCATCTGTATACACATGGAAATACCTACACGGCAATCTGTGTATAGATGGAAATATCAACACCGCCATCTGTACAGACATGGAAATATCTACACCACTATCTGTATAAACATGGAAATATCTACACTGCGGTCTGTATAAACATGGAAATATCTACACCGGTATCTGTATAAACATGGAAATATCTACACCACGATCTGTATAAAACATGGAAATATTTACACCGGTATCTGTATACACATGGAAATATCTACACCGCTATCTCTATAAACAAGGAAATACCTGCAAACTCATCTGTATAAACATGGAAATAACTCCGCAGTCATGTTTATAAACACGGAAATATCTACACCACCATCTGTGAAAACATGGAAATACCTATAAAGTCATCTGTATAAACATGGAAATATCTACACCGCTATCTGTATAAACATGGAAATATCTACACCGCTATGTGTATTAACGTGGAAATATCTCCATTACTATCTGTATAAACATGGACATATCTCCACCGCAATCGCTATAAACATGAAAATATCTACACTGCTGTCTCTATAAACATGGAAATATCTGCACTGCCATCTGTAAAAACATGGAAATACCTATACAGTCATCTGTATACACATGGAAATATCTACACCACCATCTGTATAAACATGGAAATATCTACACGGCCATCTGTGTATAGATGGAAATATCAACACCGCCATCTGTACAAACATGGAAATATCTACACCGCTATATCTATAAACTTGGAAATATCTGCACTGCGATCTGTAAAAACATGGAAATACCTATACAGTCATCTGTATAAACGTGGAAATATGTACAATGCCATCTGTATAAACATGGAAATATCTACACAGCCATCTGTATAAACATGTAAATATCTACACTGCCATCTCTATAAACATGGAAATATCTACACCGCCATCTCTATAAACATGAAAATATCTACACTGCCATCTCCATAAACATGGAACTAACTACTCCGACATCTGTATAAACATGGAAACATCTACACCGCCATCAGTGTGAATAAGGAAATATCTACAATGCCATCAGTATAAAGATTTAAATATCTGCACCGCGAGCTGTATAAACATGGAAATATCTACATCGCTATCTGTATAAACGTGGAAATACCAACACCGCTATCGGTATAAACATGGAAATATCTACATGGCTATCTGTATAAACGTGGAAATACCAACACCGCTATCGGTATAAACATGGAAATACCTACACCGCTATCTCTATAAACATGGAAATATCTACACCGATATCTGTAACAACATGGAAATATCTACACCACTATCTGTATAAACATGGAAAAATCTACACCGCGATCTGTATAAACATGGAAATATCTACAGCGCCATCTCTATAAACATTGAAATATCGACACTGCCATCTGTAAAAACATGGAAATATCTACACAGTCATCTGAATAAACATGGAAATATCTACACCAACTGTATAAACATGGAAATACCTACAATACCATCTGTATATACATGGAAATATCTTCACAGACATCTGTATAAATATGGAAATATCTACACCGCCATCTGAATAAACATGGAAATATCTACACTGCCATCTGTAGAAAGATGGAAATATCTACACTGCCATCTCTATAAACATGAAAATATGTACACTGCCATCTTCATAAAGATGGAAGTATCTACTCCGCCATGTGCATAAACACGGAAATATCTACACCACTATCTGTGAAAACATGGAAATAGATACACCGCTATCTGTATAAACATGGAAATATCTACACCGCCATCTGCATGTCCATGGAAATATCTACGCCGCCATCTGTATAAACATGGAAATATCTACACGGCCATCTGTGTATAGATGGAAATATCAACACCGCCTTCTGTACAAACATGGAAATATCTACACCGCTATCTCTACAAACATGGAAATATCTGCACTGCCATCTGTAAAAACATTGAAATACGAATACAGTCATCTGCATAAACATGGAAATATCTACAATGCCATGTGTATACACATGGAAATATCTACACAGCCATCTGTATAAACATGTAAATATCTACACTGCTATCTCTATAAACATGGAAATATCTACACCGCCATCTCTATAAACATGAAAATATCTACACTGCCATCTCCATAAACATGGAACTAACTACTCCGCCATCTGTATAAACATGGAAACATCTACACCGCCATCAGTGTAAATAAGGAAATATCTACAATGCCATCTGTATAAAGATATAAATATCTGCACCACGAGCTGTATAAACATGGAAATATCTACATCGCTATCTGTATAAACGTGCAAATACCAAAACCGCTATCGGTATAAACATGGAAACATCTACAACGCCATCTATATAAACATGGAAATATCTACACCGCTATGTCTATAAACATGGAAATACCTTCACCGGTATCTCTATAAACATGGAAATATCTACACCGCTATCTGTATAAACATGGAAATATCTACACCGCTATCTGTATAAACACGGAAATATCTACATCGCTATCTTTATAAACGTGGAAATACCAACACCGCTAACGGTATAAACATGGAAATATCTACAACGCCATCTATATAAACATGGAAATATCTACACCGCTATGTCTATAAACATGGAAATACCTACACCGCAATCTCTATAAACATGGAAATATCTACACCGCTATCTGTATAAACATGGAAATATCTACACCGCTATCTGTATAAACATGGAAATATCTACACCGTGATCGGTATAAACATGGAAATATCTGCACCACGATCTGTATAAACATGGAAATATCTTCACCACAATCTGTATAAACATGGAAATATCTACACCGCTATCTGTATAAACATGGTAATATCTACACCATCATCTATATAAACATGGAAATATCTACACCGCCATCTTTATAAACATGGAAATATCTACAATGCCATCTGTAGAAAGATGGATATATCTACACCGCAATCTGTGTAAACATGGAAATATCTACACCGATATCTGTAAAAACATGGAAATAACTTCATCGCTATCTGTATAAACATGGAAATATCTACACCGTGATCTGTATAAACATGGAAATATCTACACCACGATCTGTATAAACATGGAAATATCTACACCGCTATCCGCATAAACATGGAAATATCTTCACAGCTATCTCTATAAACATGGAAATATCTACACCGCCATCTTTATAAACATGGAAATATCTACAATGCCATCTGTAGAAAGATGGATATATCTACACCGCAATCTGTGTAAACATGGAAATATCTACACCGATATCTGTAAAAACATGGAAATAACTACACCGCTATCTGTATAAACATGGAAATATCTACACCGCGATCTGTATAAACATGGAAATATCTACACCACGATCTGTATAAACATGGAAATATCTACACCGCTATCCGCACAAACATGGAAATATCTACACAGCTATCTCTATAAACATGGAAATATCTACACCGCCATCTGTATAAACATGGAAATACCTACAAAGTCATCTGTATAAACATGGAAATACCTACAAAGTTGTCTATATAAACTTGGAAATATCTACACAACCATCTTTATAAACATGGAAATATCTACACAGCCATCTGTATATACATGGAAATATCAACACCGCTATATGTATAAACATGGAAATACCTACACCGCTATTTGTATAAACAAGGAAATATCTACACCGTGATCTGTATAAACATGGAAATATCTACACCGCCATCGCTATAAACACGGAAATATCTACACCCCTATCTGTATAAACATGGAAATATCCACACCGCTATCTCTATAAACATGGAAAAATCAACACCGCTATCTCTATGAACATTGAAATATCTACACCGCCATCTCTATAAACTTGGAAATATCTACACCACGATCAGTATAAACATGGAAATATCTACACCGGTATCTGTATAAACATGGAAATATCTCCACTGATATCTCTATAAACATCGAAATATCTACACCGCCATCTGTATAAACATGGAAATAATAACAAAGTTATGTGTATAAACATGGAAATATCTACACCGCAGTCTGTATAAACATGGAAATATCTAAACCGCTATCTGTATAAACATGGAAATATCTACACCGCTATCTCTATAAACACGGAAATATCTACACCGTTATCTGTATAAACATGGAAATATTTACACCGCTATCTGTATAAACATGGAAATATCTACACCGTTATCTGTATAAACATGGAAATACCTACGCCATCTGTAGAAACATGGAAATATCTACACCACCATCTGTATAAACATGGAAATATCTACAATGCCATCTGTATACACATGGAAATACCTACTCGGCAATCTGTGTGTAGACGGAAACATCAACACCGCCATCAGTACAGACATGGAAATATCTACACCGCTATCTGTATAAACATGGAAATATCTACACTGCGGTCTGTATAAACATGGAAATAAATACACCGGTATCTGTATAAACATGGAAATATCTACACCACGATCTGTATAAAACATGGAAATATTTACACCGCTATCTGTATAAACATGGAAATATCTACACCGCTATCTCTATAAACAAGGAAATACCTGCAAAGCCATCTGTATAAAAATGGAAATAACTACACAGTCATGTGTAGGAACATGGAAATATCTACACTGCCATCTGTATAAACATGGAAATATCTACACAGCCCTATGTATAAATATGGAAATATCTGTATAGGCATCTGTATAAACATGGAAGTATCCGCACCGCTATCTGTATTAACATGGAAATACCTACACCGATGTCTCTATAAACATGAAAATATGTACACCGCTATGTGTATAAACATGGTAATATCTCCACAGCTCTCTGTATAAACATGGAAATATCTCCACCTTTAACTGTATAAACCTGGAAATATCTACAGCGCCATCTCTGTAAACATTGAAATATCCACACTGCCATCTGTAAAAACCTGGAAAGATCTACACCGTCATCCGAATAAACATGGAAATATCGTGACCACCATCTGTATAAACTTGGAAATACCTACAATACCATCTGTATACACATGGAAATATCTACACAGACATCTGTATAAATATGGAAATATCTACACCGCCATCTGTATAAACATGGAAATATCTACACTGCCATCTGTAGAAAGATGGAAATATCTACACCGATATCTCTAAAAATATGGAAATATGTACACCGCCATCTCTAGAAACATGAAAATATCTACACTGTCATCTCCATAAAGATGGAAGTATCTACTCCGCGATGTGTATAAACACGGAAATATCTACACCATCTCTGAAAACATGGAAATATCTACACCGCTATCTGTATAAACATGGAAATATCTACACCGCCATCTGCATGTCCATGGAAATATCTACGCCGCCATCTGTATAAACATGGAAATATCTACACGGCCATCTGTGTATAGATGGAAATATCAACACCGCCATCTGTACAAACATGGAAATATCTACACCGCTATCTGTATAAACAGGGAAATATCTCCATCGCTATCTTTATAAACATGGAAATATCTACACCGCTATCTGTATAAACATGAAAATATCTACACCGCTATCTGTATAAACATGGAAATATCTACAACGCTATCTCTGTATTCATGGAAATATCTACACAGCTATCTTTGTAAGCTTGGAAATATCTACACAGGTATCTGTGTAAAAATGGAAATATCTACACGGCAATCTCTGCAAAGAGGGAAATATCTACACCGCTATCTCTTAAAACATGGAAATATCTACACCGCTATCTGTATAAACATGGAAATATCTAGACAGTCATCTCTATAAACATGGAAATATCTATACCGCTATCTGTATAAACATGGAAATACCCACACCGCTATCTGTATAAACATGGAAATAGCCACATCACTATCTGTATAAACATGGAAATGTCTGCACCGCTATCTTTATAAACATGGAAATATCTGCAACTCTATCTGTGTAAACATAGAAATATCTACAAGGCTATTTGTGCAAAAATGGAAATATCTGCACCACTATCTGTATAAAGATGGAAATATCTACACCACTATCTGTAAAACGTGGAAATAGCTACACCGCTCTTTTTATAAACCTGTAAATATCTACACCGATATCTGTATAAATATGGAAATATCCACACCGCTATCTGTATAAACATGGAAATGTCTACACCGCTATCTGTATAAACATGGAAATACCTACACCGATTTCTCTATAAACATGGAAATATCTACACTGCAATCTCTATATACATGGAAATATCTACACCGCCATCTCTATAAACTTCAAAATATCTACACCGCCATCTTCAGAAACATGGATGTACCTACTCCGCCATCTGTATAAACATGGAAATATCTACACGGTCATCTGTGTATAGATAGAAATATCAACACCACCATCTGTAAAAACATGGAAATATCTACACCGCGGTCTGTATAAACATGGAAATATCTAAACCGCTATCTGTATAAACTTGGAAATATCTACACCGCTATCTCTATAAACATGGAAATATCTACACCGTGATCTGTATAAACCTGGAAAAATTTACACTGCTATCTGTATAAACATGGAAATATCTACACCGTTATCTGTATAAATATGGAAATATCTACACCGCTATCTCTATAAACATGGAAATATCTACATCGCCATCTGTATAAACATGGAAATATCTACACTGCTATCTCTATAAACATGGCAATGTCTACAATGCCATCTGTAAAAACATGGAAATACCTATACAGTCATCTGTATAAACATGGAAATATCTACACCACCATCTGTATAAACATGGAAATATCTACAATGCCATCTGTATACACATGGAAATACCTACATGGCAATCTTTGTATAGATGGAAACATCAACACCGCCATCTGTACAAACATGGAAATATCTACACCGCTATCTGTATAAACATGGAAATATCTACACTGCGGTCTGTATAAACATGGAAATTTCTACACCGGTATCTGTATAAACATGGAAATATCTACAACACGATCTGTATAAAGATGGAAATATTTACACCGCTATCTGTATAAACATGGAAATATCTACACCGCTATCTCAATAAACATGGAAATATCTACAAAGCCATCGGTAAAAACATGGAAATACCAACACAGTCATGTTTAGGAACATGGAAATACCTATACCGCGATTTGTATAAACATGGAAATATCTACACCGCGTTCTGTATAAACATGGAAATATCTACACATCTATCTGTATAAACATGGAAATATCTACACAGCTATCTCTATAAACATGGAAATATCTACATCGCAATCTGTATAAACATGGAAATACCTAAAAGTCATCTGTATAAACATGGAAATATCTACACAGCCATCTGTATAAACATGGAAATATCTACACAGCCGTCTGTATATACATGGAAATATCTACACCGTTATCTGTATAAACATGGAAATAACTACACCGCTATTTGTATAAACAAGGAAATATCTACACCGCCATCTGTTTAAACATGGAAATATATACACAGACATCTGTTTATACATGGAAATATCTACACCGCTATCAGTATAAACATGCTAATAACTACACCACTATCTGTATAAATGTGGAAATATTTGCACCGCTATCCCTATAAACATGGTAATATCAACACTGCGATCTGTATAAACCTGGAAATATCTACACCATGATCTGTATAAACATGGAAATATCTACACAGCCATCTATATAATCATGGAAATATCTACACAGCCATCTGTATATACATGGAAATATCTACACCGGTATCTGTATAAACATGGAAAATACTACACCGCTATTTGTATAAACAAGGAAATATCTACACAACCATCTGTATGTACATGGAAATATCTACACCGCTATCTGTATAAACATGGAAATAACTACACTGCTATTTGCATAAACAAGGAAATATCTACACCGTGATCAGTATAAACATGGAAATATCTACACTGTTATTTTTATAAACAAGGAAATATCTACACCGCTATCTGTATAAACACTGAAATAACTACACCGCAATTTGTATAAACAAGGAAATATCTACACCGTGATCTGTATAAACATGGAAAAAACTACACCGCTATTTGTATAAACAAGGAAATATCTACACTGCCATCTGTTTAAACATGGAAATATATTCAGAGACATCTGTTTATACATGGAAATATCTACACCTCTATCTGTATAAACATGCTAATAACTACACCACTATGTGTATAAATGTGGAAATATTTGCACCGCTATCCCTATAAACATGGTAATATCAACACCGCGATCTGTATAAACATGGAAATATCTACACTGTGATCTGTATAAACATGGAAATATCTACACCGCCATCTCTATAAACATGGAAAAATCAACAACGCTATCTCGATGAACATGGAAATATCTACACCGCCATCTCTATAAACTTGAAAATATCTACACTGCCATCTCCATAAACATGGAACTAACTACTCTGCCATCTGTATAAACATGGAAACATCTACACCGCCATCTGTGTGAATAAGGAAATATCTACAATGCCATCGGTATAAAGATATAAATATCTGCACCGCGAGCTGTATAAACATGGAAATATCTACATCGCTATCTGTATAAACGTGGAAATACCAACACCGCTATCGGTATAAACATGGAAATATCTACAACGCCATCTATATAAACATGGAAATATCTACACCGCTATGTCTAGAAACATGGAAATACCTACACCGCTATCTCTATAAACATGGAAATATCCACACCGCCATCTGCATATCCATGGAAATCTCTACAACGCCATCTGCATAAAGATGGAAATAACTACACGGTAATCTGTGTACAGATGGAAATATCAACACCGCCATCTGTACAAACATGGAAATATCTACACCGCTATCTGTATAAACATAGAAATACCTACACTGCATTCTGCATAAACATGGAAATATCTACACCGTGATCTCTATAAACATGGAAATATTTACACCAATATCTGCATAAACATGGAAATTTCTACACCGTTATCTGTATAAATATGGAAATAACTACAGCGCTATCTCTATAAACATGGAAATACCTATACAGTCATCTGTGTAAAGATGGAAATATCTACACCATCATCTGTATAAACATGGAAATCTCTACAATGCCATCTGTATACCCATGGAAATACCTACACGGCAATCTGTGTATAGATGGAAACATCAACACCGCCATCTGTACAAACATGGAAATATCTACACTGCTATCTCTATAAACATGGAAATATCTACACTGCGGTCTGTATAACCATGGAAATATCTACACCACGATCTGTATAAACATGGAAATATATACACCGCTATCTGTATAAACATGGAAATAACGACACCGCCATCTGTATGTCCATGGAAAATCTATGCCGCCATCTGTATAAACATGGAAATATCTACACGGCCATCTGTGTATAGATGGAAATATCAACACCGCCATCTGAACAAATATGGAAATATCTACTCCGGTATCTCTATAAACATGGAAATATCTGCACTGCCATCTGTAAAAACATGGAAATACGTATACAGTCATCTGTATAAACATGGAAATATCTACAATGTCATCTGTATACACATGGAAATATCTACTCAGCCATCTGAATAAACATGTAAATATGTACACTGCTATCTCTATAAACATGGAAATATCTACACCGCCATCTCTATAAACTTGAAAATATCTACACTGCCATCTCCATAAACATGGAACTAACTACTCCGCCATCTGTATAAACATGGAAACATCTACACCGCCACCTGTGTGAATAAGGAAATATCTGCAATGCCATCGGTATAAAGATATAAATATCTGCACCGCGAGCTGTATAAACATGGAAATATCTACATCGCTATCTGTATAAACGTGGAAATACCAACACCGCTATTGGTATAAACATGGAAATATCTACAACCCCATCTATATAAACATGGAAATATCTACACTGCTATGTCTAGAAACATGGAAATACCTACACCGCTATCTCTATAAACATGGAAATATCCACACCGCCATCTGCATATCGATGGAAATCTCTACAACGCCATCTGTATAAAGATGGAAATAACTACACGGTAATCTCTGCACAGATGGAAATATCAACACCGCCATCTGTACAAACATGGAAATATCTACACCGCTATCTGTATCAACATAGAAATATCCACACTGCATTCTGCATAAACATGGAAATACCTACACCGGTATCTGTATAAACATGGAAATATCTACACCACGATCTGTATAAACATGGAAATATTTACACCGCTATCTGTATAAACCTGGAAATATCTACACTGCTATCTCTATAAATATGGAAATATCTACATCGCCATCTGTATAAACATGGGAATAACTACACAGTCATGTGTAGGAACATGGAAATATCTACACCACCATTTGTATAAAGATGGAAATATCTACAACGTTATCTGTATAAACATGGAAATATCTACACAGTGATCTGTATAAACATGGAAATATGTACAGCACTCTCTGAATAAAGATGGAAATATCTTCACCGCTATCTGTAAAAACAAGGAAATATCTACACCATTATCTGTATTAATATGGAAATATTTACACCACTATCTCAATAAACATGGAAATATCTACACCGCTATCTCTATAAACATGGAAATATCTACACCGCCATCTGTGCTAACATGGAAATATCTGCACAGTCATCTGTGTAAACCTGGAAATATCTACACTGTCATCTATATAAACATGGAAATATCTACAGAGAACTCGGTATAAACATGGAAATATCGGCACAGCCATCTGTATAAACATGGAAATACCAACACCACTATATGTATAAACATGGAAATATCTACACTGCTATCTGTATAAACATGGATATATCTACACCGTTATCTGTATAAACATGGAAATATCTACACCGCTATCTCTATAAACATGGAAAAAGTATACCGCTATCTGCATAAACATGGAAATATCTACACCGCTATCTGTATAAACACGGAAATTTCTACAACGCTATCTGTATAAACTTGGAAATATCTACACCGCCATCTCTATAAACATGAAAATATGTCCACCGCTACCTGTGTAAACTTGAAAATATATCCACCGTTATCTGTATTAACATGGAAATATCTACACTGCCATCTGTATAAACATGGAAATAGCCACACCGTTATGTTTTATAAACATGGAAATATCTACACCACCATCCCTACAAACATGGAAATATCTACACCGCGATCTGAATAAACATAGAAATATCTACAAAGCTATCTGTATAAACATGGAAATCTCTGCACCGCAATCTCTATAAACATGGAAATACCTACACCAGCATCTGTATAAACATGGAAATATCTACACAGTCATCTCTATAAACATGGAAATAGCGACACCACCAACTGCTTAAACATGGAAATATCTACACTGCCATCTGTATGCACATGGAAATATCTACACAGCCATCTGCATTGACATGAAAATATCCTCACCGCCATCTCTATAAACACGGAAATACCTACACCGCTATCTGTATAAACATGGAAATATCTACACCGCCATCTCTATATACGTGGAAATGTCTACACCGCCATCTCTATAAACCTGAAAATATCTGCAACGTTATCTCCATAAACATGGAAATATCTACACCACCATCTGTATAAACACGGAAGTATCTACACCGCTATCTCTAAAAACATGGAATTATCTACACTGCCATCTCTATAAAGATGGAAATAACAACACTGCGAGCTATATAAATATGGAAATATCTACAATGCTAGTTGTATAAACATGGTAATACCAACACCACTATATGTATAAACATGGAAATATCTACACCGCTATCTGTATAAACATGGAAATATCTTCAAGGCTATCTTTATAAATATGGAAATATCTCTACCGCTATCTTTATAAACATGGATATATCTACACTGCCATCTGTATAAGCATGGAAATATCTACACCGCCATGTGTAAAAACATGGAAATATCTACACCGCTATCTCTATAAACATGGAAATATCTACACCGCCATCTCTATAAACGTGAAAATATCTGCACGGCCATCTCCATAAACATGAAACTATCTACACCGCCATCTGTATAAACATGGAAATAACTTCTACGCTATCTGAATAAACATGGAAATATCTACACCACTATCTCTATACACATGGAAATACCTACAGCGCTATCTCTATAAACATAGAAATATCTACACCGCCATCGCTGTAAACATGGAAATATCTACACCGCCTTCTGAATGAACATGGAAATATTTGCACCGCTGTCTGTATAAACATGGAAATTTCTACACCGCCATTTGTATAAACATGGAAATATCTAAACTGCCATCTGAGGAAAATGGAAATATCTACACAATGATCTGTATAAACATAGATATATGTACACTGCTACCTTTATCAACATGGAAATATCAACACAGCTCTCTTTATAAACATAGAAATATCTACACCACGATCTGTATAAACTGGGAAATATCTCCACCTTTATCTGTATAAACATGGAAATATCTACTGCGCCATCTGTATATACATGGAAATATCTACACAGTCATTGGTATAAACATGGAAATATCTACACCACCATCTCTGTAAACATGAAAATATTTACATCGCCATCTCCATAAACATGGAACAATCTACACCGCTAGCTGTATAAACATGGAAATAACAACACAGCTATCTGTATAAACATGGAAATATCTAAACCGATATCTGTATAAACATGGAAATATCTACACCGCCATCTGTATAAACATGGAAATATCTAAACCGCTATCTGTATAAACATGTAAATATCTACAGCGCTATCTGTATAAACATGGACATATCTACACCACAATCTGTATAAACATGGATATATCCACACCGCTATCTGTATAAACATGTTAATATCTACACTGCTATCTGTATAAACATGGAAATTCCTACTCCGCTATCTGTATAAATATGGAAATATCTACACCGCTATCTTTATAAACATGGAAATATCTTCACTGTTATCTCTATAAACATGGAAATATCTACACCGCCATCTGTATAAACATGAAAATATCTACAGAGTCACCTGTATAAACATGGAAATATCTACACCACCATCTCTATAAACTTGGAAATATCTACACTGCCATCTGTATACACATGGAAATATCTACACAGCCATCTGTATATACATGGAAATATATACACCGCCATCTCTATAAACATAGAAATATCTACACCATCTCTATAAACATAAAAATATCTACACCGCCATCACCAGAAACATGGAACTATCTACACCGCCATCTGTATTAACATGGAAATAACCACACCACTATCTGTATAAACATGGAAATATGTACACTGCCATCAGTAAAAAGTTGGAAATATCAACAACGGTAGCTGAATAAACATGGAAATATCTACACCGCTATCTGTATAAACATGGAAATGTCTACAACACTATCTCTATAAATATGGAAATAACTTCACCGCCATCTCTATAAACATAGAGATATATACGCCGCTATCTGTATAAATATGGAAACATCTACACCGCTATCTGTATAAACATGGAAATATCTACACCGCTACCTGTATTAATATGGAAATATCTACACCGCTATCTCTGAAAACATGGAAATGTCTACACCGCTGTCTGTATAAACATAAAAATATCTACTCCACTATGTGTATAAACCTGAAAATATCTACATCCGACATCTGTATAAACATCGAAATACCTACAGATTCATCTGTATAAACATGGAAATATCTTCACCACAACCTGTATTAACATGGAAATACCTTCACTGCCATCTGTACAAACATGGAAATATCTACAAACCCATGTCTATAAACATGGAAATAACTTCACCGGTATCTGTATAAACATGTAAATACCTACACCGCTATCTGTATGATCATGGAAATATATAAACCGCTATCCCTATAAACATGGAACTATGAACACCGCTATCCACATAAATATGGAAATATCTACACCACTATCTGTATAAACATGGAAATACCTACACCACTATCACTATAAACATGGAAATACCTACACCACTATCTTTATATACATGGAAACATCCACACCGCCATTCTGTAAATTTGGAAATATCGACACCGCCGTCTGCAAAAACATGGAAATATCTACACCGCCATCTGCATAAACATGGAAATATCTACACTGACATCTGTATAAACATGGAAATATCTACACCGCTATCTGTAAAACGTGGAAATATATACACTGCTATCTGTATAAACTGGGAAGTATCTACACCGCTATCTGTATAAATGTGGAAATATCTACTTCGATATCTGTATAAACGTGGAAATATCTACACCGCTATCTCTATAAACATGGAAATATCTACACCGCTGTCTTTATCAACATGGAAATATCAACACTGTTATCTCTATAAACATGGAAATATCTACACCGCCATCTCTGTAAACATGGAAATATCTACACTACCATCTGTATACACATGGAAATATCTACACAGCCATCTCTATAAACATGGAAATATCTACACCGCTATCTTTATAAACATGGAAATACCTACACCGCTATCTCTATAAATATGGGAATAACTACACTGCAATCTCTATAAACATGGAAATATCTACACTGCCATCTGTATGAAGATGGAAATATCTACACCCCGAGCTCTATAAATATGGAAATATCTACACCGCTATCTGTATAAACATGGAAATACCAAAACCGCTATCTATACAAACATGGAAATATCTACACCGCTATCTTTATAAACAGGGAAATACCTACAACGCTATCTGTGTAAACATGGAAATATCTACACAGCTGTCTGTGTAAACTTGGAAATATCTACACGGCTACCTGTGTAAAGATGGAAATATCCACACCGCAGTCTGTGCAATAATGGAAATATCTAAACCTTTATCTCTGTAAACATGGAAATATCTACACCGCTATCTGTATAAACATGGAAATATCTACACCGCTATCTGTAAAAACGTGGAAATATCTACAACGCTCTCTGTGTAAACGAGATAAAAACCACACCGATATCTGTATACACGCGGACATATCTCCACCGCTTTCTCTATAAACATCGACATATCTACACCGCTATCTGAATAAACATGGAAATATATACCACGTTATCTGTATAAACATGGAAATATCTACAACGCTATCTGTGTAAACATGGAAATATCTACACAGCTGTCTATGTAAACTTGGAAATATCTACACAGCTATCTGTGTAAAGATGGAAATATCTACAACACAATCTGTGCAAAGATGGAAATATCTACACCGCTATCTCTGTAAACATGGAAATATCTACACCGCTATCTGTATAAAAATGGAAATATCCACACCGCTATCTGTATAAACAAGGAAATAGGTACACCACCATCTGTATAAATATGGAAATATCTACAGAGCTATCTGTATAAACATGGAAATATCTCCACCGCTATGTGTGTAAATATGGAAATATCTACACCGCTATCTCTATAAACATGGAAATATCTACACCGCTATCTTAATAAACATGGAAATATCTACAATGTTATCTCTATAAACATGGAAAGATCTACACCGCCATCGGTATAAACATGGAAATACCAACAATGCTATCTGTATAAACAAGGAAATATCTACACCGCTATTTGTATAAACATGGAAATATCTTCAACACTATCTCAATAAACATGGAAATGCCTCCACCGCCATCTCTATACACATGGAAATATCTACACTGCTATCTCTATAAACACAGAAATATCTACACCGCCATCTGCATGAACATGGAAATATCTACACTGCTATCTGTATAAACATGGAAATAACTACCCCGCCATCTGTAGAAACATGAAAATATCTACACTGCCATCTGTGGAAAGATGGAAATATCTACACCGCGATCTTTATAAATGTGGAAATATCCACAGTGCTACCTGTAAAAATATGGAAATATCTTCACCGCTATCTGTATAAACATGGAAACATCTACACCACGATTTGTATAAACAAGGAAATATCTCCACCACAATCATTATAAACATGGAATTATCTACACCGCTATGTGTGTAAACGTGGAAATATCTACACCGCTATCACTATAAACATGGAAATACCTACAACGCTATATCTATAAACATAGAAATTTCTACACCTCTATCTATATAAACATGGAAATATCTACACGGCCATTGTATAAACTTGGAAATATCTACACCGCCATCTGCAGAAACACGGAAATATCTACACCGCCATCTGCAGAAACATGGAAATATCTACACTGCCATCTGTATAAGGATGAAAATATTTACACCGCGAGCTGTATAAACATATAAATATCTACACTGCTATCTGTATAAACAGGGAAATACCAACACCGCTATCTGTATAAACGACGAAATATCTACACCACTATCAGTATAAAAGTGGAAATAACTACAACGCTATCTGTATAAATGTGGAAAAATCTACATCGATATCAGAATAAAGGTGGACATATGTCCACCGCTATCTCTATAAACATTGACATATCTACACCGCTATCTGTATAAACATGGAAATATCTACACTGCTATCTGTATAAAAATGGAAATATCTACAACGTTATCTGTATAAACATGGAAATATCTACACCGCAAACTGTGCAAAGATGGAAATATCTACACCGCTATCTCTGTAAACATGGAATTATCTACACCGCTATCTGTATAAACATGGAAATATATACACCGCTATCTGTATAAACAAGGAAATATATACACCACCATCTGTATAAATATGGAAGTATCTACAGCACCATCTGCATAAACATGGAAATATCTACACTGCTATCTGTATAAACATGGAAATATATTCACTGCTAACAGTATAAACAAGGATATATCTACACGGCCATCAGTATAAACGTGGAAATATCTACACAGTCATCTGTATAAACATGGAAATATCTACACCGCTTTCTGTATAAATTTGGAAATATCTACACCGCTATCTCTATAAACATGGAAATATCTACAACGCCATCTGTAAAAACATGGAAATATCTACACAGTCATCTGCATAAACATGGAAATATCTACACCTCCATGAGTAGAAACATGGAAATATCTACACAGCCATATGTAGACACATGGATATATCTACACAGCCATCAGTATAAACATGGAAATATCTTCACCGCTATCTCTATAAACATGGAAATTCCTACACCGCTATCTGTATAAACATGGAAATATCTACACCACCATCTCTATAAACATGGAAATATTTACACTGCCGTCTGTTTACACATGGAAATACCTACACAACCATCTGTATAAACATAGAAATATCTACACCGCTATCTCTATAAACATGGAAATACCTACACCACTATCTCTATAAAGATGGAAATATCTACACCGCAATCTCTATAAATATGGAAATATCTACACCGCCATCTCTTTAAACATGAAAATATATGCACCGCAACCTCCAGAAACATGGAACTATCTACACCGCCGTCAGTATAAACTTGGAAATATCTACACCACTATCTGTAAAACATGGAAATATCTACATTTCCATCTGTATATAGACGGAAATATCTATACCATGAGCTGTATGACCATGGAAATATCTACACCGCTATCTGTATAAACATGGAAATACCAACACAGCTGTCTGTATAAACATGGAAATATATTCACCGCTATCTGTATAAACATGGAAATATCTACACCGCTATCTGTATAAACATGGAAATACCTACACCGCTATCTGTATAAACATGGAAATATCTACAGCGCTGTCTGTATAAACATGGAAATATCTTCACCACTATCTCTATAAACATGGAAATACCCACAACGCCATCTCTATACACATGGAAGTAACTACACCGCTATCTCTATAAACATAGAAATATCTACACCGTCATCACTATAAATATGGAAATATCTACACCACAATCTCTATAAACATGTAAATATCTACACTGCCATCTGTGGAAAGTTGGAAATATCTACACCGCGATCTGTATAAACATGGAAATATCTACCCCACTACCTATATAAATGCGGAAATATCTAGAGAGCGATGTGTATAAACATGGAAATATCTACACCACAATCTGTATAACCAAGGAAATATCTCCAGCAATATCTGTATGAACTTGAAAATATCTACACCGCCATCAGTTTAAACATGGAAATTTCTACACCGCTATCTGTATAAACATGGAAATACCTACACTGATATCTCTATAAACATGGAAATATCTACACTGCCATCTGTATACCCATGGAAATACCTACACAGCCGTCTGTATAAACATGGAAATATCTACTCCACTATCCCTATAAACATGGAAATACCTACACCGCTATCTCTATATATATGGAAATATCTACACCGCAATCTCTATAAACATGGAAATATCTACACCCCCATCTCTGTAAACATGGAAATATCTACACCACAATCTCTATAAACATGAAAATATCTACACCGCCATCTCTAGAAACATGGAACTGTCTACACCGCCATGAGTATAAATCTGGAAATATCTCCACAGCTATCTGTATAATCATGGAAATATTTACACTGCTATCTCTATAAACATGGAAATTCTACACCGCCATCTATGTAAACTTGCAAATATCTACCCTGTCATCTGTATAAACATGGAAATATCTAAACCTCTATCTCTATAAACACGGAAATACCTACACAACTATCTCTATAAACATGGAAATATCTACACCGCAATCTCTATAAACATGGAAATATCTACACCTCCATCTCTAAAAATATGAAAATATCTACACCACCATCTCCAGAAACATGGAACTATATACACCGCCATCTGTATAAACATGGAAATAACTTCAAAACCATCTTTATAAACATGGAAATATCTACACTGCCATCTGTGTACCCATTGGAAAATCCTACAAAGCCGTCTGTGTAAACATGGAATTATCTACTCTGCTATCTCTATAAACATGGAAATACCTACACCGCTGTCTCTACATATATGGAAATGTCTACACCGCAATCTCTATAAACATGGAAATATCTACACCGCCATCTCTGTAAAAATGGAAATATCTACATCGCTATCTGTATAAACGTGGAAATATCTCCACCGCTATCAGTGTAAACATGGAAATATCTACACCGCTATCTGTATAAACATGGAAATATCTACACAGCTATCTGTATAAACATGGAAATATCTACAACGCTATCTGTGTAAACATGGAAATATCTACACAGCTATCTGTGTAAACTTGGAAATATCTACATAGCTATCTGTGAAAAGATAGAAATATCTACAGCGCAATCTGTGGAAAGATGGAAATATCTACACCGCTATCTCTGTAAACATGGAAATATCTACACCGCTATCTGTATAAACATGGAAATATCTACACCGCTATCTGTATAAACAAGGAAATATCTACACCGCCATCTGTATAAACATAGAAATATCTACACCGCCATCTCTATAAACATGGAAATATCTACACCGTTATGTGTATAAATATGGAAATATCTACACTGCTATCTCTATAAACATGGAACTATGTAGACCGCTAAATTTATAAACATGAAAATATCTACACCGTTATCTCTATAAAGATGGAAATATCTTCACCGCCATCTCCAGAAACATGGAAATATCTACATCACCATCTGTATAAACATGGAAATATCTACAATGCCATCTGTATAAAGATAGACATAACTACACCGCGAGTTGTATAAACGTGGAAATATCTACACCGCTGTCTGTATAAACATGGAAATATCAACACCGCTATCTGTATAAACATGGAAATATCTACACCGCTATCTGTATAAACATGGAAATATCTACACTGCCATGTACATGAACATGGGAATATCTACACCGCTATCTGTATAAACATGGAAATATCTACACTGCTATGTGTATCAACATGGAAATATCTACAATTTTATCTGTATAAACATGGAAATATCTACAACGCTATCTGTGTGAACATGGAAATATCTACACAGCTATCTGTGTAAACATGGAAATATCTACATTGCTATGTGTATCAACATGGAAGTATCTACAATTTTATCTGTATAAACATGGAAATATCTACAACGCTATCTGTGTGAACATGGAAATATCTACACAGATATCTGCGTAAACTTGGAAATAACTACAAAGCTATCTGTGTAAAGATGGAAATATCTACACCGCTATCTGTGTAAACATGGAAATAACTATGCCGCTATCTGTATAAACATGGAAATATCTACACCGCCATCTCTATAAACATGGAAATATCTACACCGCCATTTGCATGCACATGGAAATATCTACACCGATCTCTCTATAAACATAGATATATCTACACCAATAGCTCTATAAACATGGAAATATTTATACCGCTATCTTTATAAACATGGAAATACCTAAACCGCTATCTGTATAAACTTGGAAACATCTACAATGCTATCTGTGTAAACATGGAAATATCTACACAGCTATGTGTGTAAACTTGGAAATATCTACACAGCTATGTGTGTATAGACCGAAATATCTTCACTGCAATCTTTGCAAAGATGTTAATATCTACACCGCTATCTCTGTAAACATAGAAATATCTACACCGCTATCTGTAAAAACATGGAAATATCTACACCGCTATCTGTATAAACATGGAAATATCTACAACGCTATCTGTGTTAACATGGAAATATCTACAGAGCTATAAGTAAACTTGGAAATATCTACACAGCTATCTGTGTAAAGATGGATATATCTACACTGCAATGTGTGCAAAATGGAAATATCTACACCACTATCTCTGTAAACATGGAAATATCTACACCGCTATCTCTATAAACATAGAAATACAAACAACGCCATCCGTATAAACATGGAAATACCAACACCGCTATCTGAATAAACATGGAAATATCTACACCGCTATCTGTATAAACATGGAAATATCTTCAACACTATCTCTTTGAACATGGAAATACCTACACCGCCATCTCTACAGACATGGAAATATCTACACCGCTATCTCTATAAACATGGAAGTATCTACACCGACATCTCTATAAACATGGAAATATCTACACCGCCATGTATATGAACATGGGAATATCTACACCGCTATCTGTATAAACATGGAAATATCTACATCGCCATCTGTAAAAACAAGGAAATATCTACACTGCCATCTGTGGAAAGATGGAAATCTCTACAACGCGATCTCTATAAGCATGGAAATATCTAAACCACGATCTGTATAAACAAGGAAATATCTCCACCACTGTCTGTATAAACATGGAAATATCTACACCGCTATCAGTATAAACATAGAAATATCTACACCGCTATCTGTATAAATATGGAAATACCTACAATGCTATCTCTAAAACATGGAAATATCTACACTGCCATCTGTATAAATATGCAAATATCTACACACTCATCTGCATAAACATGGAAATATCTACACCACCATCTCTATAAACGTGGAAATATCTTCAATGCCATCTGTATACTAATGGTAATACCTTCACAGTCATCAATTTAGACGGAAATATCTACTCCGCTATCTCAATAAACATGGAAATACCTACACCGCTATCTCTATAAACATGGAAATATCTACATCGCCATCTCTATAAACATGGAAATATCTACACCGCCATCTCAGTAAACATGGAAATATCTACAAAGCTATCTGTATAAACATTGAAATATCTAAACCGCTATCTGTATAAACTTGGAAATATCTACACCGCCATCTGTATAAACATGGAAATATCTACACTGCCTTCGGTATAAAGTTGGAAATATCTACACACCTATCTGTATAAACATGGAAATATCTACAACGCTATCTGTGTAAACATGGAAATATCTACACAGCTATATGTGTAAACTTGGAAATGTCTACACAGCTATCTGTGTAAAGATGGAAATATCTACACGGCAATCTGTGCAAAGATGGAAATATCTACACCGCCATCTCTGTAAACATGGAAATACTTACACCGCTATCCGTATAAACATGGAAATACCTACACCGCTATCTGTAAAAACAAGGAAATATCTACACCACCATCTGTAAAAACATGGAAATATCTACACTGCTATGTGTATAAACATGGAAATATCTACACCGTTATCTATATAAACATGGAAATATCTACACCGTTATCTACATAAACATGGAAATGTCTACACCGCTATCTTTATAAACATGGAAATATCTACACCGCAATCTCTATAAACATGGAAATATCTACAATGCCATCTCTATAATCATGAAAATATCTGCACCGCCATCTGTATAAACATGGAAATATCTACACCACCATCTCTATAAACATGGACATAGCTACAATGCCATCTGTATACACATGGAAGTATCTACACCGCTATCTGTATAAACATGCAAATATCTACACAGTCATCTGCATAATCATGGAAATATTTACACCACCATCTTCATAAACTTGGAATATCTACACTGCCAAATGTATACACATGGAAATATCTACACAGCCATCTGTATAAACGTGGAAATATCTACACCCCTATCTCCGTAAACATGGAAATGCCTACACTGCTATCTATATAAACATAGAAATATCTACAATGCAATCTCTATAAACACGGAAATATCTACACCGCCATCACTATGAACATGAAAATATGTGCACCGCCATCTCCAGTAACATGGAACTATCTTCGCCGCCGTCTGTATAAACATGGAAATATCTACACACTATCTGTATAAACATGGAAATATCTACACGGCCATCTGTATAAAGATGGAAATATCAACACCGCGAGCTGTATAAACATAGAAATATCTATACAACTATCTGTATGAACATGGAAATACCAACACCGCTATCTGTATAAACATGGAAAAATCTACACCGCTATCTCTATAAACAGGGAAATATTTACAAGGCTATCTGTGTAAACATGGAAATATCTACACAGCTATCTGTGTAAACTTGGAAATATCTACACCGCTATCTCCATAAACATGGAAATATCTACACCGCTATCTGTATAAACATAGAAATTCCTCAACGTTATCTCTATAAACATGGAAATATCTACACCGCCATCTGTATAAAGATACAAATATCTACACAGACTTGTGTATAAACATGGAATTATCTACACAACCATCTCTATAATCATGGAAAGATCTACACTGCCATGTGTATACACATGGAAATATCTGCACTGCCATCTGTATAAACATGGAAATATCTACACCGCTCTCCCTATAAATATGGAAATACCTACACCGCTATCTCTATAAACATGGAAATATATACGTGGCAATCTCTATAAACATGGAAATACCTACACCGACATCTCTATAAACATGAAAATATTTACACCGCCATCTGCATAAATATGGAACTATCTACACCACCATCTGTATAAACATGGAAATATCTACACTGCTATCTGTATATACATGGAATTATCTACACTGCCATCTGTATAAAGATGGAAATATCTATACCGCGAGCTGCATAAAGATAGAAATATCTACACCGCTATCTGTATAAACATGGAAATACGAACACCGCTATCTGTATAAACATGGAAATATCTACAACACTATCTCTGTAAACATGGAAATACCTACACCGCCATCTCTGTAGACATGCAAATATCTACATCGTTATCTGCATAAACATGGAAATGTCTACACCACTATCTTTATAAACATGGAAATATCTATACTGCTATCTGTATAAATATGGAAGTAACTACACCACTATCTGTATAAACATGGAAATGTCTACACCGCTATCTGTATAAACATGTAAATATCTACAACTCTACCTCTATAAACATGAAAATATCTACACCGACATCTGCATAAACATAGAAATACCGACACCGTCATCTGTATAAACATGGAAATATCTACACCACCATCTGTATAAACATGAAAATATCTATACTACCATCTTTATAAACAAGGAAATACCTAAACTGCTATCTGTATAAATATGGAAACATCTACACCGCTATCCCTATAAACATGGAAATATCAACAAGCTATCCACATAAACATGGAAATATCTACACCGCTATCTGTTTCAACATGGAAATAGCTACACCACTATCACTATAAACATGAAAATACCTACACCACTATCTCTATAAACATGGAAATACCTACACCGCCATCTCTATAAACATGGAAACATCTATGCCACCATGTCTATAAACTTGGAAAGATCTACACCGCCATCTGCATAACCATGGAAATGTCTACTCCGCCATCTGCATAAACATGGAAAAATCTACACCGCCATCTGTATAAACATGGAAATAACTGCAACGTTATCTGTGTAAACATGGAAGTGTCTGCACGGTTATATGTGTAAACATAGAAATATCTACGTAGCTATCTGTATAAACATGGAAATATCTACATCGCTATCTCTATAAACATGGAAATATCTACACCGCTATCTCTATAAACATGGAAATATCTACACCGCTATCTGTATAAACATGGTAATATCTACACTGATATCTCTATAAAGATGGAACTATCTACACCGCCATCTGTATAAACATGGAAATATCTACAAAGTCATCTGTATAAACATGGAAATATCTACACCACCATCTCTATAAACACGGAAATATCAAGACTGCGATCTCTATACACATTGAAATATCTACACAACCATCTGTATAAATATGGAAATATCGACACCACTATCTCTATAAACATGGAAATATCTACACTGCTATCTGTATAAACATGGAAATATCTACATCGCTATCTGTATTAACATGGAAATATCTCCACCGCTATCTCTATAAATATGGAAATATCTACACCACTATCTGTATAAACGTGGAAATATCTACACTGCAATCTGTGCAAAGATTGAAATATCTACACCGGTGTCTCTGTAAACATGGAAATATCGACACCACCATCTGTATAAACATGGAAATACCTACACTGCCATTTGAATAAACATGGAAATATCTACACAGCCATCTCTATAAACAAGGAAATATCTACACAGCTATCTGTATAAATATGGAAATACCTACACCGCTGTCTGTATAAACATGGAAATATCTACACCGCTCTGTTTATACACATGGAAATATCTACACCGCGATCTGTATAAACATGGAAATATCTACACTGCTATCTCTGTAAACATGGAAATATCTACAATGCCATCTGTAAAAACATGGAAATACATATACAGTCATCTGTATAAACATGGAAATATCTACACCACCATCTGTATAAACATGGAAATATCTACAATGCCGTCTGTATAAACATGGAAATACCTACACGGCAATCTGTGTATAGATGGAAACATCAACACTGCCATCTGTACAAACATGGAAATATCTACACCGCTATCTCTATAAACATGGAAATATCTACACTGCGGTCTGTATAAACATGGAAATATCTACACCGGTATCTGTATGAACATGGAAATATCTACACAGCTATCTCTGTAAACATCGAAATACCCACACTGCCATCTGTATAAACATGGAAATACCTACAAAGTCATCTGTATAAACATGGAAATGTCTCCACAGCCATCTGTATAAACATGGAAATATCTACACAGCCATTTGTATATACATGGAAATATCTACACCGCTATCTGTATAAACATGGAAATAACTACACCGCTATTTGTATAAACAAGGAAATATCTACACCGCCATCTGTTTAAACATGGAAATATATACACAGACATCTGTTTATACATGGAAATATCTACACCGCTATCTGTATAAACATGCTAATAACGACACAGCTATCTGTATAAATGTGGAAATATTTGCACCGCTATCCATATAAACATGGTAATATCAACACTGCGATCTATATAAACATGGAAATATCTACACCATGATCTGTATAAACATGGAAATATCTACACCGCCATCTCTATAAACATGGAAATATCTACACCCCTATCTGTATAAACATGGAAATATCCACACCGCTATCTCTATAAACAAGGAATAATCAACACCGCAATCTCTATGAAAATGGAAATATCTACACCGCCATCTCTATAAACATGGGAATACCTACTCCACAATCAGTATAAACGTGGAAATATCTACACCGCTATCTCTATAAACATGGAAATATCTCCACTGCTATCTCTATAAACATCGAAATATCTACACCGCCAACTGTATAAACATGGAAATACTTACAAAGTTATCGGTATAAACATGGAAATATCTACACGACCATCTGTATAAACATGGAAATAAATACACAGCCATGTGTATATACATGGAAATATCTACACCGCTATCAATATAAACATGGAAATAACTACACCGCTATCTGTATAAACATGGAAATATCTACAACGCCATCTACATATCCATGGAAATATCTGCGCCACCAGCTGTATAAACATGGAAATATTTACACCGCAGTCTGTATAAACATGGAAATATCAAAACCGCTATCTGTATAAACATTGAAATATCTACACCGCTATCTCTATAAACATGGAAATATCTACACCGTGATCTGTATAAACATGGAAATATTTACACTGCTATCTGTATAAACATGGAAATATCTACACCGTTATCTGTATAAACATGGAAATATCTACACCAATATCTCTATGAACATGGAAATATGTACACCGCCATCTGTATTAACATGGAAATATCTACACTGCTATCTCTATAAACATGGAAATATCTGCAATGCCATCAGTAAAAACATGGAAATAGCTATACAGTCATCTGTATAAACATAGAAATATCTACACCACCATCTGTATAAACATGGAAATATCTATAATGCCATCTGTATACACATGGAAATACCTACACGGCAATCTGTGTATAGATGGAAATATCAACACCGCCATCTGTATACACATGGAAATACCTACACGGCAATCTGTGTATAGATGGAAACATCAATACCGCCATCTGTACAAACATGGAAATCTCTACACTGCTATCTGTATAAACATGGAAATATCTACACTGCGGTCTGTATAAACATGGAAATTTCTACACTGGTATCTGTATAAGCATGGAAATATCTACACCACGGTCTGTATAAACATGGAAATATTTACACCGCTACCTGTATATACATGGAAATATCTACACCGCTATCTCTATAAACATGGAAATATCTACAAAGTCATCTGTATAAACATGGCAATATTTACACCGCTATCTGTATAAACATGGAAATATCTACACAGGAATCTGTATAAACATGGAAATATCTACACAGCCGTCTGTATATACATGGAAATATCTACACCGCTATCTGTATAAACATGGAAATAAATACACCGCTATTTGTACAAACAAGGAAATATATACACCACCATCTGTTTAAACATGGAAATATCTACACCGCCATCTGTATAAACATGGAAATATCTACACTGCTATCTCTATAAACATGGAAATATCTACAATGCCATCTCTAAAAACATGGAAATACATATACAGTCATCTGTATAAACATGGAAATATCTACACCACCATCTGTATAAACATGGAAATATCTACAATGCCATCTGTAAACACATGGAAATACCTACACGGCAATCGGTGTATAGATGGAAACATCAACACTGCCATCTGTACAAACATGGAAATATCTGCGCCGCTATCTCTATAAACATGGAAATATCTACACTGCGGTCTGTATAAACATGGAAATATCTACACTGGTATCTGTGTAAACATGGAAATATCCTCACCGCTATCTCTATAAACATGGAAATATCTACAAAGCCATCTGTATAAAAATGGAAATACCTACACAGTCATGTGTAGGAACATGGAAATATCTACACTGCCATCTGTATAAACATGGAAATATCTGCATAGGCATCTGTATAAATATGGAAATATCTGCATAGGCATCAATATAAACATGGAAATATCTGCACTGCTATCTGTATAAACATGGAAATACCTACACCGCTGTCTCTATAAACATGGATATATGTACACCGCAATGTGTATAAACATGGAAATATCTCCACTGCTGTCTGTATAAACATGGAAATATCTACACCACAATCTGTATAAACATGGAAATATCTACAACGCTATCTGTATAAACATGGAAATATCTACACAGCTATCTCTGTAAACATCGAAATACCCACACCGCCATCTGTATAAACATGGAAATACCTACAAGGTCATCTGTATAAACATGGAAATATCTCCACAGCCATCTGTATAAACATGGAAATATCTACACAGCCATCTGTATATACATGGAAATATCTACACAGCTATCTGTATAAACATGGAAATAACTACACCGCTATTTGTATAAACAAGGAAATATCTACACCGCCATCTGTTTAAACATGGAAAAGTATACACAGACATCTGTTTATACATGGAAATATCTACACCGCTATCTGTATAAACATGCTAATAACGACACCGCTATCTGTATAAATGTGGAAATATTTGCACCGCTATCCCTATTAACATGGTAATATCAACACCGCGATCTGTATAAACATGGAAATATCTACACCGTGATCTGTATAAACATGGAAATATCTACACCACAATCAGTATAAACGTGGAAATATCTACACCTCTATCTCTATAAACATGGAAATATCTCCACTGCTATCTCTATAAACATCAAAATATCTACACCGCCATCTGTATAAACATGGAAATACTTACAAAGTTATCGGTATAAACATGGAAATATCTACACGGCCATCTGTATAAACATGGAAATAAATACACAGCCATGTGTATATACAGGGAAATGTCTACACCGCTATCAATATAAACATGGAAATAACTACACCGCTATCTGTATAAACATGGAAATATCTACACCGTGATCTGTATAAACATGGAAATATTTACACTGCTATCTGTATAAACGTGGAAATATCTACACCGTTATCTGTATAAATATGGAAATATCTACACCGCTATCTCTATAAACATGGAAATATGTACACCGCCATCTGTATAAACATGGAAATATCTACACTGCTATCTCTATAAACATGGAAATATCTGCAATGCCATCAGTAAAAACATGGAAATACCTATACAGTCATCTGTATAAACATGGAAATATCTACACCACCATCTGTATAAACATGGAAGTATCTACAATGACATCTGTATACACATGGAAATACCTACACGGCAATCTGTGTATAGATGGAAACATCAACACCGCCATCTGTACAAACATGGAAATCTCTACACCGCTATCTGTATAAACATGGAAATATCTACAATGCGGTCTGTATAAACATGGAAATTTCTACACCGGTATCTGTATAAACATGGAAATATCTACACCACGATCTGAATAAACATGGAAATATTTACACCGCTATGTGTATAAACATGGAAATATCTACACCGCTATCTCTATAAACATGGAAATATTTACAAAGTCATCTGTATAAACATGGCAATATTTACACTGCTATCTGTATAAGCATGGAAATATCTACACAGCCGTCTGTATAAACAGGGAAATATCTACACAGCCGTCTGTATATACATGGAAATATCTACACCGATATCTGTATAAACATGGAAATAAATACACCGCTATTTGTATAAACAAGGAAATATATACACCACCATCTGTTTAAACATGGAAATATCTACACAGACATCTGTTTATACATGGAAATATCTACATCGCTATCTATATAAACATGGAAATAACTACACCGCTATCTGTATAAACATGGAAATATCTACACCGCCATCTACATATCCATGGAAATATCTGCGCCGCCGTCTGTATAAACTTGGAAATATCTACACGGTCATCTGTGTATAGATGGAAATATCAACACCGCCATCTGTACAAACATGGAAATATCTGCACAGCTATCTGTATAAACATGGAAATACCTACACTGTGGTCTGTATAAACAGGGAAATATCTAAACTGCTATCTGTATAAACATGGAAATATCTACACCGCTATCTCTATAAACATGGAAATAACTACACCGTGATCTGTATAAACATGAAAATATTTACGCCGCTATCTGTATAAACATTTAAATATCTACACCGTTATCTGTATAAATATGGAAATATCTACAGCGCTATCTCTATAAACATGGAAATATCTACACCGCTCTCTATAAACATGGAAATATCTACACCGTCATCTGTATAAACATGGAAATATCTACACTGCTATCTCTATAAACATGGAAATATCTACAATGCCATCTGTAAAAACATGGAAATACATATACAGTCATCTGTACAAACATGGAAATATCTACACCACCATCTGTATAAACATGGAAATATCTACAATGCCATCTGTATAAACATGGAAATACCTACACGGCAATCTGTGTATAGATGGAAACATCAACACTGCCATCTGTACAAACATGGAAATATCTACACCGCTATCTCTATAAACATGGAAATATCTACACTGCGGTCTGTATAAACATGGAAATATCTACACTGGTATCTGTGTAAACATGGAAATATCCTCACCGCTATCTCTATAAACATGGAAATATCTACAAAGCCATCTGTATAAAAATGGAAATACCTACACAGTCATGTGTAGGAACATGGAAATATCTACACTGCCATCTGTATAAACATGGAAATATCTGCATAGGCATCTGTATAAATATGGAAATATCTGCATAGGCATCAATATAAACATGGAAATATCTGCACTGCTATCTGTATAAACATGGAAATACCTACACCGCTGTCTCTATAAACATGGATATATGTACACCGCAATGTGTATAAACATGGAAATATCTCCACTGCTGTCTGTATAAACATGGAAATATCTACACCACAATCTGTATAAACATGGAAATATCTACAACGCTATCTGTATAAACATGGAAATATCTACACAGCTATCTCTGTAAACATCGAAATACCCACACCGCCATCTGTATAAACATGGAAATACCTACAAGGTCATCTGTATAAACATGGAAATATCTCCACAGCCATCTGTATAAACATGGAAATATCTACACAGCCATCTGTATATACATGGAAATATCTACACAGCTATCTGTATAAACATGGAAATAACTACACCGCTATTTGTATAAACAAGGAAATATCTACACCGCCATCTGTTTAAACATGGAAAAGTATACACAGACATCTGTTTATACATGGAAATATCTACACCGCTATCTGTATAAACATGCTAATAACGACACCGCTATCTGTATAAATGTGGAAATATTTGCACCGCTATCCCTATTAACATGGTAATATCAACACCGCGATCTGTATAAACATGGAAATATCTACACCGTGATCTGTATAAACATGGAAATATCTACACCACAATCAGTATAAACGTGGAAATATCTACACCTCTATCTCTATAAACATGGAAATATCTCCACTGCTATCTCTATAAACATCAAAATATCTACACCGCCATCTGTATAAACATGGAAATACTTACAAAGTTATCGGTATAAACATGGAAATATCTACACGGCCATCTGTATAAACATGGAAATAAATACACAGCCATGTGTATATACATGGAAATGTCTACACCGCTATCAATATAAACATGGAAATAACTACACCGCTATCTGTATAAACATGGAAATATCTACACCGTGATCTGTATAAACATGGAAATATTTACACTGCTATCTGTATAAACGTGGAAATATCTACACCGTTATCTGTATAAATATGGAAATATCTACACCGCTATCTCTATAAACATGGAAATATGTACACCGCCATCTGTATAAACATGGAAATATCTACACTGCTATCTCTATAAACATGGAAATATCTGCAATGCCATCAGTAAAAACATGGAAATACCTATACAGTCATCTGTATAAACATGGAAATATCTACACCACCATCTGTATAAACATGGAAGTATCTACAATGACATCTGTATACACATGGAAATACCTACACGGCAATCTGTGTATAGATGGAAACATCAACACCGCCATCTGTACAAACATGGAAATCTCTACACCGCTATCTGTATAAACATGGAAATATCTACAATGCGGTCTGTATAAACATGGAAATTTCTACACCGGTATCTGTATAAACATGGAAATATCTACACCACGATCTGAATAAACATGGAAATATTTACACCGCTATGTGTATAAACATGGAAATATCTACACCGCTATCTCTATAAACATGGAAATATTTACAAAGTCATCTGTATAAACATGGCAATATTTACACTGCTATCTGTATAAGCATGGAAATATCTACACAGCCGTCTGTATATACATGGAAATAACTACACCGGTATCTGTATAAACATGGAAATAAATACACCGCTATTTGTATAAACAAGGAAATATATACACCACCATCTGTTTAAACATGGAAATATCTACACAGACATCTGCTTATACATGGAAATATCTACATCGCTATCTATATAAACATGGAAATAACTACACCGCTATCTGTATAAACATGGAAATATCTACACCGCCATCTACATATCCATGGAAATATCTGCGCCGTCGTCTGTATAAACTTGGAAATATCTACACGGTCATCTGTGTATAGATGGAAATATCAACACCGCCATCGGTACAAACATGGAAATATCTGCACAGCTATCTGTATAAACATGGAAATATCTACACTGCGGTCTGTATAAACAGGGAAATATCTAAACTGCTATCTGTATAAACATGGAAATATCTACACCGCTATCTCTATAAACATGGAAATAACTACACCGTGATCTGTATAAACATGGAAATATTTACACCGCTATCTGTATAAACATGGAAATATCTACACCGTTATCTGTATAAATATGGAAATATCTACACCGCTATCTCTATAAACATGGAAATATCTACACCGCTCTCTATAAACATGGAAATATCTACACCGCCATCTGTATAAACATGGAAATATCTACACTGCTATCTCTATAAACATGGAAATATCTACAATGCCATCTGTAAAAACATGGAAATACATATACAGTCATCTGTATAAACATGGAAATATCTACACCACCATCTGTATAAACATGGAAATATCTACAATGCCAAATGTATAAACATGGAAATACCTACACGGCAATCTGTGTATAGATGGAAACATCAACACTGCCATCTGTACAAACATGGAAATATCTACACTGCGGTCTGTATAAACATGGAAATATCTACACCGGTATCTGTATAAACATGGAAATATCTGCACCGCTATCTCTATAAACATGGAAATATCTACAAAGCCATCTGTATAAAAATGGAAATACCTACACAGTCATGTGTAGGAACACGGAAATATCTACACTGCCATCTGTATAAACATGGAAATATCTACACAGCCCTCTGTATAAATATGGAAATATCTGCATAGGCATCTGTATAAACATGGAAATAACTGCACTGCTATCTGTATAAACATGGAAATACCTACACCGCTGTCTCTATAAACATGGATATATGTACACCGCTATGTGTATAAACATGTTAATATCTCCACTGCTGTCTGTATAAACATGGAAATATCTACACCTCAATCTGTATAAACATGGAAATATCTACACCGCTATCTGTATAAACATGGAAATAACTACACCGCTATTTGTATAAACAAGGAAATATCTACACCGCCATCTGTTTAAACATGGAAATATATTCACAGATATCTGTTTATACATGGAAATATCTACACCACTATCTGTATAAACATGCTAATAACTACACCGCTATCTGTATAAATGTGGAAATATTTGCACCGCTATCCCTATAAACATGGTAATATCAACACAGCGATCTGTATAAACATGGAAATATCTACACCGTGATCTGTATAAACATGGAAATATCTACACCGCCATCTCTATAAACATGGAAATATCTACACCCCTATTTGTATAAACATGGAAATATCCACACCGCTATCTCTATAAACATGGAATAATGAACACCGCAATCTCTATGAAAATGGAAATATCTACACCGCCATCTCTATAAACATGGAAATATCTACACCGCAATCAGTATAAACGTGGAAATATCTACACCGCTATCTCTATAAACATGGAAATATCTCCACTGCTCTCTCTATAAACATCAAAATATCTACACCGCCATCTGTAAAAACATGGAAATACTTACAAAGTTATCGGTATAAACATGGAAATATCTACACGGCCATCTGTATAAACATGGAAACAAATACACAGCCATGTGTATATACACGGAAATGTCTACACCGCTATCAATATAAACATGTAAATAACTACACCGCTATCTGTATAAACATGGAAATATCTACACCGCCATCTACATATCCATGGAAATATCTGCGCCGGCATCTGTATAAACATGGAAATATTTACACCGCAGTCTGTATAAACATGGAAATATCTAAACCGCTATCTGTATAAACATTGAAATATCCACACCGCTATCTCTATAAACATGGAAATATCTACACCGTGATCTGTATAAACATGGAAATATTTACACTGCTATCTTTATAAACATGGAAATATCTACACCGTTATCTGTATAAATATGGAAATATCTACACCGCTATCTCTATAAACATGGAAATATGCACACTGCCATCTGTAGAAACATGGAAATATCTAGACTGCTATCTCTATAAACATGGAAATATCTGCAATGCCATCAGTAAAAACATGGAAATACCTATACAGTCATCTGTATAAACATGGAAATATCTACACCACCATCTGTACAAACATGGAAATATCTACAATGCCATCAGAAGAAAGATGGAAATATCTAAACCACTCTCACTATAAATATGGAAATATCTACCCCGCCATCTGTATATACATGGAAATACCTACACGGCAATCTGTGTACAGATGGAAACATCAACACCGCCATCTGTACAAACATGGAAATATCTACACCGCTATCTCTATAAACATGGAAATACCTACACTGCGGTGTGTATAAACATGGAAATATCTACACCGGTATCTGTATAAACATGGAAATATCTACACCACGATCTGTATAAACATGGAAATATTTACACCGCTATCTGTATAAACATGGAAATATCTGCACCGCTATCTCTATATACATGGAAATATCTATAAAGCCATCTGTATAAACATGGAAATACCTACACAGTCATGTGTAGGAACATGGAAATATCTACACTGCCATCTGTATAAACATGGAAATATCTACACAGCCCTCTGTATAAATATGGAAATATCTGCATAGGCATCTGCATAAACATGGAAATATCTGCACCGCTACCTATATAAACATGGAAATACCTACACCGCAGTCTCTATAAACATGGAAATATGTACACCGCTATGCGTATAAACATGGATATATCTCCACTGCTGTCTGTATAAACATGGAAATATCTACACCGCTATCTGTATAAACATGGAAATATCAACACAGCTATCTCTATAAACATGGAAATACCTAAACCGCCATCTCTATAAACATGGAAATACCAACACCGCTATCTGCATAAACATGGAAATATATACACCGCCATCTCTATAAACATGGAGATATCTTCCCTGCCATTTACATAAACAAGGAAATATCTACACCGCCATCTATATAATCATGGAAATCTCTACAGCGCCATCTGTATAAACATGCAAATGTCTACACTGCCATCTGTAGAGAGAAATATCTACACCGTGATCTGTATAAACATGGAAATATCAACAACGCTATCCAAATAAATATGGAAATATCTACACCACTATCTGCTTCAACATGGAAATATCTACACCAATATCACTATAAACTTGGAAATAACTACACCGCCATCTCTATAAACATGGAAATACATACACCGCCATCTCTATAAACATGGAAACATCTATACCACCATGTCTATAAACTTGGAAATATCTACACCGCCATCGGCACAACCATGGAAATATCTACCCCGCCGACTGCATAAACATGGAAAAATCCTCACCGACATCTGTATAAATATGGAAATATCTGCAACGCTATCTGTGTAAACATGGAAATATCTGCACTGCTATATGTGGAAACATGGAAATATCTACATCACTATCTGTATAAACATGGAAATATCTACACCGTTATCTCTATAAACATGGAATTATCTACACCGCTATCTCTATAAACATGGAAATATCTACACCGCTATCTGTAGAAACATGGAAATATCTACACCGCTATCTCTATAAAGATGGAAATATCTACACTGCCGTCTGTATAAACATGCAAATATCTACACAGTCATCTGTATAAACATGGAAATATCTATACCACCATCTCTATAAACATGGAAATATCAAGACTGCCATCTCTATACACATGGAAATATCTACACAGACATCTGTATAAACATGGAAATATCTACACCGCTATCTCTATAAACACGGAAATATCTACACCGCTGTCTGTATAATCATGGAAATACCTACACCGCTATCTGTATAAACATGGGTATACCTACAACGCTATCTGTGTAAACATGGAAATATCTACAATGCTATCTGTGTAAACATGGAAATATCTACACAGCTATCTGTGTAAACTGGGAAATATCTACACCACTATCTGTGTAAAGATGGAAATACCTACACCGCAATCTGTGAAAAGATGAAAATATCTACACCGCTGTGTCTGTAAACACGGAAATATCAACACCACCATCTGCATAAACATGGAAATATCTAAACTGCCATCTGTATAAACATGGAAATATCTACACAGCCATCTCTATAACATGGAAATATCTACACAGCCATCTGTATTAACATGGAAATATCTACACTGCCATCTGTATAAACATGGAAATATCTACACAACCTTCTGTATAAATATGAAAATATCTGCATAGGCATCTGTATAAACATGGAAATATCTGCACCGCTATCTATATAAACATGGAAATAACTACACCGCTGTCTCTATAAACATGGAAATATGTACACCGCTATGTGTATAAACATGGATATATCTCCACTGCTGTCTGTATAAACATGGAAATATCTACACCGCTATCTGTATAAACATGGAAATATCTACACAGCTATCTCTATAAACATGGAAATACCTAAACCGCCATCTGTATAAACATGGAAATACCTACAAAGTCATCTGTATAAACATGGAAATATCGACACAGCCATCTGTATAAACACGGAAATATCTACACAGCCATCTGTATATAAATGAAAATATCTACACCGCTATCTGTATAAACATGGAAATAACTACACCGCTATTTGCATAAACAAGGAAATATCTCCACCGCCATCTGTTTAAACATGGAAACATATACACAGACATCTGTTTATACACGGAAATATCTACACCGCTATCTGTATAAACATGCCAATAACTACACCGCTATCTGTATAAATGTGGAAATATTTGCACCGCTATCCCTATAAACATGGTAATATCAACACCACGATCTGTATAAACATGGAAATATCTACACCATGATCTGTATAAACATGGAAATATCTACACCGCAATCTGTATAAACATGGAAATATCTACACCGTGATCTGTATAAACATGGAAATATCTACACCGCCATCTCTATAAACCTGGAAATATCTACACCGTGATCAGTATAAACATGGAAATATCTACACCGCTATCTGTATAAACATGGAAATACCAACACCGCTATCTGCAGAAACATGGAAATATATACACCGCCATCTCTATAAACATGGAGATATCTTCGCCGCCATTCACATAAACAAGGAATTATCTACACCGCCATCTATATAATCATGGAAATCTCTACACTGCCATCTGTACAAACATGCAAATGTCTACTATGCCATCTGTAGAGAGAAATATCTACACCGCGATCTGTATAAACATGGAAATATGTACATCGCTATCTGAATAAACATGGAAATATCTACAACGCTATTTGTGGAAACGTGGAAATATGTACACCATGATCTGTATAAACATGGAAATATCTACACCGCTTTCTGTATAAATATGGAAATATGTACACCGCTATCTGTATAAACATGGAAATACCTACACCGCTTTCTGTATAAACATGGAAATATCTACACCACTATCTCTATAAACATGGAAATATCTGCACCGCTATGTGTGTAAACATGGATATATCTCCACTGCTATCTGTATAAACATGGAAACATCTACACCGCTATCTGTAAAAACATGGAAATACATACACCGCTATCTGTTTAAACATGGAAATTTCTACACTGCCATCTGTACAAAGATGGAAATATCTATAATGCAAGCTGCATAAAGATAGAAATATCTACACCGCTATCTGTATAAACATGGAAAAACCAACACTGCTATCTGTATAAACATGGAAATACCTACACCACTATCGGTATAAACATGGATATATCTACAACACTATCTCTATAAACATGGAAATACCTACACCGCCATCTCTGTAGACATGGAAATATCTACACCGCTATCTGCATAAACATGGTAATGTCTACACCGCTATCTGTAAAAACATGGAAATATCTATACCGCTATCTGTATAAATATGGAAATATCTACACCGCTATCTGTATAAACATGGAAATGTCTACGCCGCTATCTGTATAAAGATGGAAATATCTACACCTCTATCTCTATAAACATGGAAATATCTACACCGCTATCTCTATAAACATGGAAATATCTGCACAGTCATCTGTATAAACGTGGAAATATATACACCACCATCTGTATAAACATGGAAATATCTATACTGCCATCTGTATAAACATGGAAATAACTAAAGCACTATCTGTATAAATATGGAGACATCTACACCACTATCCCTATAAACATGGAATTATCAACAACGCTATCCAAATAAACATGGAAATATCTACACCGCTATCTGCTTCAACATGGAAATATCTACAACACTATCACTATAAACTTGGAAATAACTACACCGCCGTCTCTATAAACATGGAAATACCTACACCGCAATCTGTGAAAAGATGGAAATATCTACACCGCTGTCTCTGTAAACACGGAATTATGAACACCACCATCTGCATGAACATGGAAATATCTACTCTGCCATCTGTATAAACATGGAAATATCTACACAGCCATCTCTATAAACATGGAAATATCTACACAGCCATCTGTATTAACATGGAAATATCTACACCGGTATCTGTATAAACATGGAAATACCTACACTGCTATCTGTATAAACATGAAAATATCAACACCGCTATCTATATAAACATGGAAATATCTACACCGCTATCCGTATAAACAGGGAAATATGTACACCGCTATCACTATAAACATGGAAATACCTACACCGCTATCACTATAAACATGGAAATATCTACACTGCTATATGTATAAATATGGACATATCTACACCGCTATCTCAATAAACATGGAAATATCTACACCGCCATCTGTATAAACATGGAAGTATCTACACTGCTATCTCTATAAACATGGAAATATGTACAATGCCATCTGTAAAAACATGGAAATACCTATACAGTCATCTGTATAAACATGGAAATATCTACACAACCATCTGTAAAAACATGGAAATATCTACAATGCCATCTGTATACACATGGAAATACCTACACGGCAATCTGTGTATAGATGGAAACATCAACACCGCAAACTGTACAAACATGGAAATATCTACACCACTATCTCTATAAACATGGAAATATCTACACTGCGGTGTGTATAAACATGGAAATATCTACACCGGTATCTGTATAAACATGGAAATATCTACACCACGATCTGTATAAACATGGAAATATTTACACCGCTATCTGTATAAACATGGAAATATCTGCACCGCTATCTCTATATACATGGAAATATCTACAAAGCCATCTGTATAAACATGGAAATAACTACACAGTCATGTGTAGGAACATGGAAATATCTGCACTGCCATCTGTATAAGCATGGAAATATTTACACAGCCCTCTGTATAAATATGGAAATATCTGCATAGGCATCTGTATAAACATGGAAATATCTACACCGCTGTCTATATAAACATGGAAATACCTACACCGCAGTCTCTATAAACATGGAAATATGTACACCGCTATGTGTATAAACATAGATATATGTCCACTGCTGTCTGTATAAACATGGAAATATCTACACCGCTATCTGTGTAAACATGGAAATATCAACACAGCTATCTCTATAAACATGGAAATACCTAAACCGCCATCTGTATAAACATGGAAATACCTACAAAGTCATCTGTATAAACATGGAAATATCTACACAGCCATCTGTATAAACATGGAAATATCTACACAGCCATCTGTATATACATGGAAATATCTACAACGCTATCTGTATAAACATGGAAATAACACCGCTATTTGCATAAACAAGGAAATATCTACACCGCCGTCTAAACATGGAAATATATACACAGACATCTGTTTATACATGGAAATATCTACACCGCTATCTGTATAAACATGCTAATAACTACTCCGCTATCTGTATAAAAGTGGAAATATTTGCACTGCTATCCCTATAAACATGGTAATATCAACACCACGATCTGTATAAACATGGAAATATCTACACCATGATCTGTATAAACATGGAAATATCTACACCGCTATCTCTATAAACATGGAAATATCTACATAGCTATCTGTATAAACATGGAAATATCTACATCACTATCTGCATAAACATGGAAATATCTCCACCGCTATCTCTATAAATATGGATATACCTACACCGCTATCTGTATAAACATGGAAATATCTACACCGCTATCTGTATAATCATGGAAATAACTACACCGCTATCTGTATAAACATGGGTATATCTACAACGCTATCTGTGTAAACATGGAAATATCTACAATGCTATCTGTGTAAACTGGGAAATATCTACACAGCTATCTGTGTAAACTGGGAAATATCTACACCACTATCTGTGTATAGATGGAAATACCTACACCGCAATGTGTGAAAAGATGAAAATTTCTACACCGCTGTGTCTGTAAACACGGAAATATCAACACCACCAACTGCATAAACATGGAAATATCTACACAGCCATCTGTATAAACATGGATATATCTACACAGCCATCTCTATAACATGGAAATATCCACAGCCATCAGTATTAACATGGAAATATCTACACTGCCATCTGTATAAACATGGAAATATCTACACAACCTTCTGTATAAATATGAAAATATCTGCATAGGCATCTGTATAAACATGGAAATATCTGCACCGCTATCTATATAAACATGGAAATACCTACACCGCTGTCTCTATAAACATGGAAATATGTACACCGCTATGTGTATAAACATGGATATATCTCCACTGCTGTCTGTATAAACATGGAAATATCTACACCGCTATCTGTATAAACATGGAAATATCTACACAGCTATCTCTATAAACATGGAAATACCTAAACCGCCATCTGTATAAACATGGAAATACCTACAAAGTCATCTGTATAAACATGGAAATATCGACACAGCCATCTGTATAAACACGGAAATATCTACACAGCCATCTGTACATACATGGAAATATCTACACCGCTATCTGTATAAACATGGAAATAACTACACCGCTATTTGCATAAACAAGGAAATATCTCCACCGCCATCTGTTTAAACATGGAAACATATACACAGACATCTGTTTATACACGGAAATATCTACACCGCTATCTGTACAAACATGCTAATAACTACACCGCTATCTGTATAAATGTGGAAATATTTGCACCGCTATCCCTATAAACATGGTAATATCAACACCACGATCTGTATAAACATGGAAATATCTACACCATGATCTGTATAAACATGGAAATATCTACACCGTGATCTGTATAAACATGGAGATATCTACACCGTGATCTGTATAAACGTGGAAATATCTACACCGCCATCTCTACAAACCTGGAAATATCTACACCGTGATCAGTATAAACATGGAAATATCTACACCGCGATCTGTATAAACATGGAAATACCAACACCGCTATCTGCAGAAACATGGAAATATATACACCGTCATCTATATAAACATGGAGATATCTTCCCCGCCATTTACATAAACAAGGAAATATCTACACCGCCATCTATATAATCATGGAAATCTCTACACCGCCATCTGTATAAACATGCAGATGTCTACACTGCCATCTGTAGAGAGAAATATCTACACCGTGATCTGTATAAACATGGAAATATCTACATCGCTATCTGAATAAACATGGAAATATCTACAACGCTATTTGTGTAAACGTGGAAATATGTACACCATGATCTGTATAAACATGGAAATATCTACACCGCTTTCTGTATAAATATGGAAATATGTACACCGCTATCTGTATAAACATGGAAATACCTACACCGCTTTCTGTATAAACATGGAAATATCTACACCACTATCTCTATAAACATGGAAATATCTGCACCGCTATGTGTGTAAACATGGATATATCTCCACTGCTATCTGTATAAACATGGAAACATCTACACCGCTATCTGTAAAAACATGGAAATACATACACCGCTATCTGTTTAAACATGGAAATTTCTACACTGCCATCTGTATAAAGATGGAAATATCTATAACGCAAGCTGCATAAAGATAGAAATATCTACACCGCTATCTGTATAAACATGGAAATACCAACACAGCTATCTGTATAAACATGGAAATACCTACACCACTATCGGTATAAACATGGATATATCTACAACACTATCTCTATAAACATGGAAATACCTACACCGCCATCTCTGTAGACATGGAAATATCTACACCGCTATGTGTGTAAACATGAATATATCTCCACTGCTATCTGTATAAACATTGAAATATCTACACCGCTATCTGTATAAACATGGAAATACATACACCGCTATCTGTTTAAACAAGGAAATTTCTTCACTGCCATCTGTGTAAAGATGTAAATATCTATACCGCAAGCTGCATAAAGATAGAAATATCTACACCGCTATCTGTATAAACATGGAAATATCTACACAGCTATCTCTATAAACATGGAAATACCTAAACCGCCATCTGTATAAACATGGAAATACCTACAAAGTCATCTGTATAAACATGGAAATATCTACACAGCCATCTGTATAAACATGGAAATATCTACACAGCCATCTGTATATACATGGAAATATCTACACCGCTATCTGTGTAAACATGGAAATAACTACACCGCTATTTGCATAAACAAGGAAATATCTACACCGCCATCTGTTTAAACATGGAAACATATACACAGACATCTGTTTATACACGGAAATATCTACACCGCTATCTGTATAAACATGCTAATAACTACACCGCTATCTGTATAAATGTGGAAATATTTGCACCGCTATCCCTATAAACATGGTAATATCAACACCACGATCTGTATAAACATGGAAATATCTACACCATGATCTGTATAAACATGGAAATATCTACACCGTGATCTGTATAAACATAGAATTATCTACACCGTGATCTGTATAAACATGGAAATATCTACACCGCCATCTCTATAAACATGGAAATATCTACACCGTGATCAGTATAAACATGGAAATATCTACACCGCTATCTGTATAAACATGGAAATACCAACACCGCTATCTGCAGAAACATGGAAATATATACACCGCCATCTCTATAAACATGGAGATATCTTCGCCGCCATTCACATAAACAAGGAAATATCTACACCGCCATCTATATAATCATGGAAATCTCTACACCGCCATCTGTACAAACATGCAAATGTCTACACTGCCATCTGTAGAGAGAAATAGCTACACCGCGATCTGTATAAACATGGAAATATCTACATCGCTATCTGAATAAACATGGAAATATCTACGCTATTTGTGTAAACGTGGAAATATGTACACCATGATCTGTATAAACATGGAAATATCTACACCGCTTTCTGTATAAATATGGAAATATGTACACCGCTATCTGTATAAACATGGAAATACCTACACCGCTTTCTGTATAAACATGGAAATATCTACACCACTATCTCTATAAACATGGAAATATCTGCACCGCTATGTGTGTAAACATGGATATATCTCCACTGCTATCTGTATAAACATGGAAATATCTAAACCGCTATCTGTATAAACATGGAAATATATACACCGCTATCTGTTTAAACATGGAAATTTCTACACTGCCATCTGTATAAAGATGGAAATATCTATACCGCAAGCTGCATAAAGATAGAAATATCTACACCGCTATCTGTATAAACATGGAAATACCAACACAGCTATCTGTATAAACATGGAAATACCTACACCACTATCGGTATAAACATGGATATATCTACAAAACTATCTCTATAAACATGGAAATACCTACACCGCCATCTCTGTAGACATGGAAATATCTACACCGCTATCTGCATAAACATGGTAATATCTACACCGCTATCTGTATAAACATGGAAATATCTATACCGCTATCTGTATAAATATGGAAATATCTACACCACTATCTGTATAAACATGGAAATGTCTACACCGCTATCAGTATAAAGATGGAAATATCTACACCTCTATCTCTATAAACATGGAAATATCTACACCGCTATCTCTATAAACATGGAAATATCTACACAGTCATCTGTATAAACATGGAAATATCTACACCACCATCTGTATAAACATGGAAATAACTATACTGCCATCAGTATAAACATGGAAATAACTAAACCGCTATCTGTATAAATATGGAAACATCTACACTACTATCCCTATAAACATGGAATTATCAACAACGCTATCCAAATAAATATGGAAATATCTACACCGCTATCTGCTTCAACATGGAAATATCTACACCACTATCACTATAAAATTGGAAATAACTGCACCGCCATCTCTATAAACATGGAAATACATACACCGCCATCTCTATAAACATGGAAACATCTATACCACCATGTCTATAAACTTGGAAATATCTACACCGCCATCGGCACAACCATGGAAATATCTACCCCGCCGACTGCATAAACATGGAAAAATCCTCACCGACATCTGTATAAACATGGAAATATCTGCAACGCTATCTGTGTAAACATGGAAATATCTGCACTGCTATATGTGGAAACATGGAAATATCTACATCACTATCTGTATAAACATGGAAATATCTACACCGTTATCTCTATAAACATGGAATTATCTACACCGCTATCTCTATAAACATGGAAATACCTACACCGCTACCTGTATAAACATGGAAGTATCCACACCGCTATCTGTATAATGATGGAAATATCAACAATGCCATCTGTATAAACATGAAAATATCTACACAGTCATCTGTGTAAACATGGATATATCTATACCACCATCTCTATAAACATGGAAATATCAAGACTGCCATCTCTATACACATGGAAATATCTACACAGCCATCTGTATAAACATGGAAATATCTACACCGCTATCTCTATAAACATGGAAATATCTACATGGCTATCTGTGTAAACATGGAAATATCTACATCACTATCTGCATAAACATGGAAATATCTCCACCGCTATCTCTATAAATATGGATATATCTACACCGCTATCTGTATAAACATGGAAATATCTACACTGCTATCTGTATAATCATGGAAATACCTACACCGCTATCTGTATAAACATGGGTATATCTACAACGCTATCGGTGTAAACATGGAAATATCTAAAATGCTATCTGTGTAAACATGGAAATATCTACGCAGCTATCTGTGTAAACTGGGAAATATCTACACCACTATCTGTGTAAAGATGGAAATACCTACACCGCAATCTGTGAAAAGATGAAAATATCTACACCGCTGTGTCTGTAAACACGCAAATATCAACACCACCATCTGCATAAACATGGAAATATCTACACTGCCATCTGTATAAACATGGAAATATCTACACAGCCATCTCTATAACATGTAAATATCTACACAGCCATCTGTATTAACATGGAAATATCTACACTGCCATCTGTATAAACATGGAAATATCTACACAGCCTTCTGTATAAATATGGAAATATCTGCATAGGCATCTGTATAAACATGGAAATATCTGCACCGCTATCTATATAAACATGGAAATAACTACACCGCTGTCTCTATAAACATGGAAATATGTACACCGCTATGTGTATAAACATGGATATATCTCCAATGCTGTCTGTATAAACATGGAAATATCTACACCGCTATCTGTATAAACATGGAAATATCTACACAGCTATCTCTATAAACATGGAAATACCTACAAAGTCATCTGTATAAACATGGAAATATCTACACAGCCATATGTATAAACATGGAAATATCTACACAGCCATCTGTATATACATGGAAATATCTACACCGCTATCTGTGTAAACATGGAAATATCTACACCGCTATTTGCATAAACAAGGAAATATCTACACCGCCATCTGTTTAAACATGGAAACATATACACAGACATCTGTTTATACACGGAAATATCTACACCGCTATCTGTATAAACATGCTAATAACTACACCGCTATCTGTATAAATGTGGAAATATTTGCACCGCTATCCCTATAAACATGGTAATATCAACACCACGATCTGTATAAACATGGAAATATCTACACCGTGATCTGTATAAACATGGAAATATCTACACCGTGATCTGTATAAACATAGAGATATCTACACCGTTATCTGTATAAACATGGAAATATCTACACCGCCATCTCTATAAACATGGAAATATCTACACCGTGATCAGTATAAACATGGAAATGTCTACACCGCTATCTGTATAAACATGGAAATACCAACACCGCTATCTGCAGAAACATGGAAATATATACACCGCCATCTCTATAAACATGGAGATATCTTCGCCGCCATTCACATAAACAAGGAAATATCTACACCGCCATCTATATAATCATGGAAATCTCTACACCGCCATCTGTACAAACATGCAAATGTCTACACTGCCATCTGTAGAGAGAAATATCTACACCGCGATCTGTATAAACATGGAAATATCTACATCGCTATCTGAATAAACATGGAAATATCTACAACGCTATTTGTGTAAACGTGGAAATATGTACACCATGATCTGTATAAACATGGAAATATCTACACCGCTTTCTGTATAAATATGGAAATATGTACACCGCTATCTGTATAAACATGGAAATACCTACACCGCTTTCTGTATAAACATGGAAATATCTACACCACTATCTCTATAAACATGGAAATATCTGCACCACTATGTGTGTAAACATGGATATATCTCCACTGCTATCTGTATAAACATGGAAATATCTAAAGCGCTATCTGTATAAACATGGAAATATATACACCGCTATCTGTTTAAACATGGAAATTTCTACACTGCCATCTGTATAAAGATGGAAATATCTATACCGCAAGCTGCATAAAGATAGAAATATCTACACCGCTATCTGTATAAACATGGAAATACCAACACAGCTATCTTTATAAACATGGAAATACCTACACCACTATCGGTATAAACATGGATATATCTACAAAACTATCTCTATAAACATGGAAATACCTACACCGCCATTTCTGTAGACATGGAAATATCTACACCGCTATCTGCATAAACATGGTAATGTCTACACCGCTATCTGTATAAACATGGAAATATCTATACCGCTATCTGTATAAATATGGAAATATCTACACCGCTATCTGTATAAACATGGAAATGTCTACACCGCTATCAGTATAAAGATGGAAATATCTACACCTCTATCTCTATGAACATGGAAATATCTACACCGCTATCTCTATAAACATGGAAATATCTACACAGTCATCTGTATAAACATGGAAATATCTACACCACCATCTGTATAAACATGGAAATAACTATACTGCCATCTGTATAAACATGGAAATAACTAATCCGCTATCTGTATAAATATGGGAACATCTACACTACTATCCCTATAAACATGGAATTAACAACAACGCTATCCAAATAAATATGGAAATATCTACACCGCTATCTGCTTCAACATGGAAATATCTACACCACTATCACTATAAAATTGGAAATAACTACACCGCCATCTCTATAAACATGGAAATACATACACCGCCATCTCTATAAACATGGAAACATCTATACCACCATGTCTATAAACTTGGAAATATCTACACCGCCATCGGCACAACCATGGAAATATCTACCCCGCCGACTGCATAAACATGGAAAAATCCTCACCGACATCTGTATAAACATGGAAATATCTGCAACGCTATCTGTGTAAACATGGAAATATCTGCACTGCTATATGTGGAAACATGGAAATATCTACATCACTATCTGTATAAACATGGAAATATCTACACCGTTATCTCTATAAACATGGAATTATCTACACAGCTATCTCTATAAACATGGAAATACCTACACCGCTATCTGTATAAACATGGAAGTATCTACACCGCTATCTCTATAAAGATGGAAATATCTACAATGCCATCTGTATAAACATGCAAATATCTACACAGTCATCTGTGTAAACATGGAAATATCTATACCACCATCTCTATAAACATGGAAATATCAAGACTGCCATCTCTATACACATGGAAATATCTACACAGCCTTCTGTATAAACATGGAAATATCTACACCGCTATCTCTATAAACATGGAAATATCTACATGGCTATCTGTGTAAACATGGAAATATCTACATCACTATCTGCATAAACATGGAAATATCTACACAGCCATCTGTATAAACATGGAAATATCTACACCGCTATCTCTATAAACACGGAAATATCTACACCGCTGTCTGTATAATCATGGAAATACCTACACCGCTATATGTATAAACATGGGTATATCTACAACGCTATCGGTTTAAACATGGAAATACCTAAAATGCTATCTGTGTAAACATGGAAATATCTACGCAGCTATCTGTGTAAACTGGGAAATATCTACACCACTATCTGTGTAAAGATGGAAATACCTACAGCGCAATCTGTGAAAAGATGAAAATATCTACACCGCTGTGTCTGTAAACACGGAAATATCAACACCACCATCTGCATAAACATGGAAATATCTACACTGCCATCTGTATAAACATGGAAATATCTACACAGCCATCTCTATAACATGGAAATATCTACACAGCCATCTGTATTAACATGGAAATATCTACTCTGCCATCTGTATAAACATGGAAATATCTACACAACCTTCTGTATAAATATGAAAATATCTGCACAGGCATCTGTATAAACATGGAAATATCTGCACCGCTATCTATATAAACATGGAAATAACTACACCGCTGTCTCTATAAACATGGAAATATGTACACCGCTATGTGTATAAACATGGATATATCTCCACTGCTGTCTGTATAAACATGGAAATATCTACACCGCTATCTGTATAAACATGGAAATATCTACACAGCTATCTCTATAAACATGGAAATACCTAAACCGCCATCTGTATAAACATGGAAATACCTACAAAGTCATCTGTATAAACATGGAAATATCTACACAGCCATCTGTATAAACATGGAAATATCTACACAGCCATCTGTATATACATGGAAATATCTACACCGCTATCTGTGTAAACATGGAAATAACTACACCGCTATTTGCATAAACAAGGAAATATCTACACCGCCATCTGTTTAAACATGGAAACATATACACAGACATCTGTTTATACACGGAAATATCTACACCGCTATCTGTATAAACATGCTAATAACTACACGGCTATCTGTATAAATGTGGAAATATTTGCACCGCTATCCCTATAAACATGGTAATATCAACACCACGATCTGTATAAACATGGAAATATCTACACCATGATCTGTATAAACATGGAAATATCTACACCGTGATCTGTATAAACATAGAGATATCTACACCGTGATCTGTATAAACATGGAAATATCTACACCGCCATCTCTATAAACCTGGAAATATCTACACCGTGATCAGTATAAACATGGAAATATCTACACCGCTATCTGTATAAACATGGAAATACCAACACCGCTATCTGCAGAAACATGGAAATATATACACCGCCATCTCTATAAACATGGAGATATCTTCGCCGCCATTCACATAAACAAGGAATTATCTACACCGCCATCTATATAATCATGGAAATCTCTACACCGCCATCTGTACAAACATGCAAATGTCTACTATGCCATCTGTAGAGAGAAATATCTACACCGCGATCTGTATAAACATGGAAATATGTACATCGCTATCTGAATAAACATGGAAATATCTACAACGCTATTTGTGGAAACGTGGAAATATGTACACGATGATCTGTATAAACATGGAAATATCTACACCGCTTTCTGTATAAATATGGAAATATGTACACCGCTATCTGTATAAACATGGAAATACCTACACCGCTTTCTGTATAAACATGGAAATATCTACACCACTATCTCTATAAACATGGAAATATCTGCACCACTATGTGTGTAAACATGGATATATCTCCACTGCTATCTGTATAAACATGGAAATATCTAAAGCGCTATCTGTATAAACATGGAAATATATACACCGCTATCTGTTTAAACATGGAAATTTCTACACTGCCATCTGTATAAAGATGGAAATATCTATACCGCAAGCTGCATAAAGATAGAAATATCTACACCGCTATCTGTATAAACATGGAAATACCAACACAGCTATCTTTATAAACATGGAAATACCTACACCACTATCGGTATAAACATGGATATATCTACAAAACTATCTCTATAAACATGGAAATACCTACACCGCCATCTCTGTAGACATGGAAATATCTACACCGCTATCTGCATAAACATGGTAATGTCTACACCGCTATCTGTATAAACATGGAAATATCTATACCGCTATCTGTATAAATATGGAAATATCTACACCGCTATCTGTATAAACATGGAAATGTCTACACCGCTATCAGTATAAAGATGGAAATATCTACACCTCTATCTCTATGAACATGGAAATATCTACACCGCTATCTCTATAAACATGGAAATATCTACACAGTCATCTGTATAAACATGGAAATATCTACACCACCATCTGTATAAACATGGAAATAACTATACTGCCATCTGTATAAACATGGAAATAACTAATCCGCTATCTGTATAAATATGGGAACATCTACACTACTATCCCTATAAACATGGAATTAACAACAACGCTATCCAAATAAATATGGAAATATCTACACCGCTATCTGCTTCAACATGGAAATATCTACACCACTATCACTATAAAATTGGAAATAACTACACCGCCATCTCTATAAACATGGAAATACATACACCGCCATCTCTATAAACATGGAAACATCTATACCACCATGTCTATAAACTTGGAAATATCTACACCGCCATCGGCACAACCATGGAAATATCTACCCCGCCGACTGCATAAACATGGAAAAATCCTCACCGACATCTGTATAAACATGGAAATATCTGCAACGCTATCTGTGTAAACATGGAAATATCTGCACTGCTATATGTGGAAACATGGAAATATCTACATCACTATCTGTATAAACATGGAAATATCTACACCGTTATCTCTATAAACATGGAATTATCTACACAGCTATCTCTATAAACATGGAAATACCTACACCGCTATCTGTATAAACATGGAAGTATCTACACCGCTATCTCTATAAAGATGGAAATATCTACAATGCCATCTGTATAAACATGCAAATATCTACACAGTCATCTGTGTAAACATGGAAATATCTATACCACCATCTCTATAAACATGGAAATATCAAGACTGCCATCTCTATACACATGGAAATATCTACACAGCCATCTGTATAAACATGGAAATATCTACACCGCTATCTCTATAAACATGGAAATATCTACATGGCTATCTGTGTAAACATGGAAATATCTACATCACTATCTGCATAAACATGGAAATATCTACACAGCCATCTGTATAAACATGGAAATATCTACACCGCTATCTCTATAAACACGGAAATATCTACACCGCTGTCTGTATAATCATGGAAATACCTACACCGCTATATGTATAAACATGGGTATATCTACAACGCTATCGGTGTAAACATGGAAATACCTAAAATGCTATCTGTGTAAACATGGAAATATCTACGCAGCTATCTGTGTAAACTGGGAAATATCTACACCACTATCTGTGTAAAGATGGAAATACCTACAGCGCAATCTGTGAAAAGATGAAAATATCTACACCGCTGTGTCTGTAAACACGGAAATATCAACACCACCATCTGCATAAACATGGAAATATCTACACTGCCATCTGTATAAACATGGAAATATCTACACAGCCATCTCTATAACATGGAAATATCTACACAGCCATCTGTATTAACATGGAAATATCTACTCTGCCATCTGTATAAACATGGAAATATCTACACAACCTTCTGTATAAATATGAAAATATCTGCACAGGCATCTGTATAAACATGGAAATATCTGCACCGCTATCTATATAAACATGGAAATAACTACACCGCTGTCTCTATAAACATGGAAATATGTACACCGCTATGTGTATAAACATGGATATATCTCCACTGCTGTCTGTATAAACATGGAAATATCTACACCGCTATCTGTATAAACATGGAAATATCTACACAGCTATCTCTATAAACATGGAAATACCTAAACCGCCATCTGTATAAACATGGAAATACCTACAAAGTCATCTGTATAAACATGGAAATATCTACACAGCCATCTGTATAAACATGGAAATATCTACACAGCCATCTGTATATACATGGAAATATCTACACCGCTATCTGTGTAAACATGGAAATAACTACACCGCTATTTGCATAAACAAGGAAATATCTACACCGCCATCTGTTTAAACATGGAAACATATACACAGACATCTGTTTATACACGGAAATATCTACACCGCTATCTGTATAAACATGCTAATAACTACACGGCTATCTGTATAAATGTGGAAATATTTGCACCGCTATCCCTATAAACATGGTAATATCAACACCACGATCTGTATAAACATGGAAATATCTACACCATGATCTGTATAAACATGGAAATATCTACACCGTGATCTGTATAAACATAGAGATATCTACACCGTGATCTGTATAAACATGGAAATATCTACACCGCCATCTCTATAAACCTGGAAATATCTACACCGCTATCTGTATAAACATGGAAATACCAACACCGCTATCTGCAGAAACATGGAAATATATACACCGCCATCTCTATAAACATGGAGATATCTTCGCCGCCATTCACATAAACAAGGAATTATCTACACCGCCATCTATATAATCATGGAAATCTCTACACCGCCATCTGTACAAACATGCAAATGTCTACTATGCCATCTGTAGAGAGAAATATCTACACCGCGATCTGTATAAACATGGAAATATGTACATCGCTATCTGAATAAACATGGAAATATCTACAACGCTATTTGTGGAAACGTGGAAATATGTACACCATGATCTGTATAAACATGGAAATATCTACACCGCTTTCTGTATAAATATGGAAATATGTACACCGCTATCTGTATAAACATGGAAATACCTACACCGCTTTCTGTATAAACATGGAAATATCTACACCACTATCTCTATAAACATGGAAATATCTGCACCGCTATGTGTGTAAACATGGATATATCTCCATTGCTATCTGTATAAACATGGAAACATCTACACCGCTATCTGTAAAAACATGGAAATACATACACCGCTATCTGTTTAAACATGGAAATTTCTACACTGCCATCTGTATAAAGATGGAAATATCTATAACGCAAGCTGCATAAAGATAGAAATATCTACACCGCTATCTGTATAAACATGGAAAAACCAACACTGCTATCTGTATAAACATGGAAATACCTACACCACTATCGGTATAAACATGGATATATCTACAACACTATCTCTATAAACATGGAAATACCTACACCGCCATCTCTGTAGACATGGAAATATCTACACCGCTATCTGCATAAACATGGTAATGTCTACACCGCTATCTGTAAAAACATGGAAATATCTATACCGCTATCTGTATAAATATGGAAATATCTACACCGCTATCTGTATAAACATGGAAATGTCTACGCCGCTATCTGTATAAAGATGGAAATATCTACACCTCTATCTCTATAAACATGGAAATATCTACACCGCTATCTCTATAAACATGGAAATATCTACACAGTCATCTGTATAAACATGGAAATATCTACACCACCATCTGTATAAACATGGAAATATCTATACTGCCATCTGTATAAACATGGAAATAACTAAACCACTATCTGTATAAATATGGAGACATCTACACCACTATCCCTATAAACATGGAATTATCAACAACGCTGTCCAAATAAACATGGAAATATCTACACCGCTATCTGCTTCAACATGGAAATATCTACACCACTATCACTATAAACTTGGAAATAACTACACCGCCATCTCTATAAACATGGAAATACCTACACCGCAATCTGTGAAAAGATGGAAATATCTACACCGCTGTCTCTGTAAACACGGAATTATGAACACCACCATCTGCATGAACATGGAAATATCTACTCTGCCATCTGTATAAACATGGAAATATCTACACAGCCATCTCTATAAACATGGAAATATCTACACAGCCATCTGTATTAACATGGAAATATCTACACCGGTATCTGTATAAACATGGAAATACCTACACCGCTATCTGTATAAACATGAAAATATCAACACCGCTATCTGTATAAACATGGAAATATCTACACCACTATCCGTATAAACAGGGAAATATGTACACCGCTATCACTATAAACATGGAAATACCTACACCGCTATCACTATAAACATGGAAATATCTACACTGCTATATGTATAAATATGGACATATCTACACCGCTATCTCAATAAACATGGAAATATCTACACCGCCATCTGTATAAACATGGAAGTATCTACACTGCTATCTCTATAAACATGGAAATATGTACAATGCCATCTGTAAAAACATGGAAATACCTATACAGTCATCTGTATAAACATGGAAATATCTACACAACCATCTGTAAAAACATGGAAATATCTACAATGCCATCTGTATACACATGGAAATACCTACACGGCAATCTGTGTATAGATGGAAACATCAACACCGCCAACTGTACAAACATGGAAATATCTACACCACTATCTCTATAAACATGGAAATATCTACACTGCGGTGTGTATAAACATGGAAATATCTACACCGGTATCTGTATAAACATGGAAATATCTACACCACGATCTGTATAAACATGGAAATATTTACACCGCTATCTGTATAAACATGGAAATATCTGCACCGCTATCTCTATATACATGGAAATATCTACAAAGCCATCTGTATAAACATGGAAATAACTACACAGTCATGTGTAGGAACATGGAAATATCTGCACTGCCATCTGTATAAGCATGGAAATATTTACACAGCCCTCTGTATAAATATGGAAATATCTGCATAGGCATCTGAATAAACATGGAAATATCTACACCGCTGTCTATATAAACATGGAAATACCTACACCGCAGTCTCTATAAACATGGAAATATGTACACCGCTATGTGTATAAACATAGATATATGTCCACTGCTGTCTGTGTAAACATGGAAATATCTACACCGCTATCTGTGTAAACATGGAAATATCAACACAGCTATCTCTATAAACATGGAAATACCTAAACCGCCATCTGTATAAACATGGAAATACCTACAAAGTCATCTGTATAAACATGGAAATATCTACACAGCCATCTGTATAAACATGGAAATATCTACACAGCCATCTGTATATACATGGAAATATCTACAACGCTATCTGTATAAACATGGAAATAACACCGCTATTTGCATAAACAAGGAAATATCTACACCGCCGTCTAAACATGGAAATATATACACAGACATCTGTTTATACATGGAAATATCTACACCGCTATCTGTATAAACATGCTAATAACTACACCGCTATCTGTATAAAAGTGGAAATATTTGCACCGCTATCCCTATAAACATGGTAATATCAACACCACGATCTGTATAAACATGGAAATATCTACACCATGATCTGTATAAACATGGAAATATCTACACCGCTATCTCTATAAACATGGAAATATCTACACAGCTATCTGTATAAACATGGAAATATCTACATCACTATCTGCATAAACATGGAAATATCTCCACCGCTATCTCTATAAATATGGATATATCTACACCGCTATCTGTATAAACATGGAAATATCTACACCGCTATCTGTATAATCATGGAAATAACTACACCGCTATCTGTATAAACATGGGTATATCTACAACGCTATCTGTGTAAACATGGAAATATCTACAATGCTATCTGTGTAAACATGGAAATATCTACACAGCTATCTGTGTAAACTGGGAAATATCTACACCACTATCTGTGTATAGATGGAAATACCTACACCGCAATCTGTGAAAAGATGAAAATATCTACACCGCTGTGTCTGTAAACACGGAAATATCAACACCACCAACTGCATAAACATGGAAATATCTACACAGCCATCTGTATAAACATCGAAATATCTACACAGCCATCTCTATAACATGGAAATATCCACAGCCATCAGTATTAACATGGAAATATCTACACTGCCATCTGTATAAACATGGAAATATCTACACAACCTTCTGTATAAATATGAAAATATCTGCATAGGCATCTGTATAAACATGGAAATATCTGCACCGCTATCTATATAAACATGGAAATAACTACACCGCTGTCTCTATAAACATGGAAATATGTACACCGCTATGTGTATAAACATGGATATATCTCCAATGCTGTCTGTATAAACATGGAAATATCTACACCGCTATCTGTATAAACATGGAAATATCTACACAGCTATCTCTATAAACATGGAAATACCTACAAAGTCATCTGTATAAACATGGAAATATCTACACAGCCATATGTATAAACATGGAAATATCTACACAGCCATCTGTATATACATGGAAATATCTACACCGCTATCTGTGTAAACATGGAAATATCTACACCGCTATTTGCATAAACAAGGAAATATCTACACCGCCATCTGTTTAAACATGGAAACATATACACAGACATCTGTTTATACACGGAAATATCTACACCGCTATCTGTATAAACATGCTAATAACTACACCGCTATCTGTATAAATGTGGAAATATTTGCACCGCTATCCCTATAAACATGGTAATATCAACACCACGATCTGTATAAACATGGAAATATCTACACCGTGATCTGTATAAACATGGAAATATCTACACCGTGATCTGTATAAACATAGAGATATCTACACCGTTATCTGTATAAACATGGAAATATCTACACCGCCATCTCTATAAACATGGAAATATCTACACCGTGATCAGTATAAACATGGAAATGTCTACACCGCTATCTGTATAAACATGGAAATACCAACACCGCTATCTGCAGAAACATGGAAATATATACACCGCCATCTCTATAAACATGGAGATATCTTCGCCGCCATTCACATAAACAAGGAAATATCTACACCGCCATCTATATAATCATGGAAATCTCTACACCGCCATCTGTACAAACATGCAAATGTCTACACTGCCATCTGTAGAGAGAAATATCTACACCGCGATCTGTATAAACATGGAAATATCTACATCGCTATCTGAATAAACATGGAAATATCTACAACGCTATTTGTGTAAACGTGGAAATATGTACACCATGATCTGTATAAACATGGAAATATCTACACCGCTTTCTGTATAAATATGGAAATATGTACACCGCTATCTGTATAAACATGGAAATACCTACACCGCTTTCTGTATAAACATGGAAATATCTACACCACTATCTCTATAAACATGGAAATATCTGCACCACTATGTGTGTAAACATGGATATATCTCCACTGCTATCTGTATAAACATGGAAATATCTAAAGCGCTATCTGTATAAACATGGAAATATATACACCGCTATCTGTTTAAACATGGAAATTTCTACACTGCCATCTGTATAAAGATGGAAATATCTATACCGCAAGCTGCATAAAGATAGAAATATCTACACCGCTATCTGTATAAACATGGAAATACCAACACAGCTATCTTTATAAACATGGAAATACCTACACCACTATCGGTATAAACATGGATATATCTACAAAACTATCTCTATAAACATGGAAATACCTACACCGCCATTTCTGTAGACATGGAAATATCTACACCGCTATCTGCATAAACATGGTAATGTCTACACCGCTATCTGTATAAACATGGAAATATCTATACCGCTATCTGTATAAATATGGAAATATCTACACCGCTATCTGTATAAACATGGAAATGTCTACACCGCTATCAGTATAAAGATGGAAATATCTACACCTCTATCTCTATGAACATGGAAATATCTACACCGCTATCTCTATAAACATGGAAATATCTACACAGTCATCTGTATAAACATGGAAATATCTACACCACCATCTGTATAAACATGGAAATAACTATACTGCCATCTGTATAAACATGGAAATAACTAATCCGCTATCTGTATAAATATGGGAACATCTACACTACTATCCCTATAAACATGGAATTAACAACAACGCTATCCAAATAAATATGGAAATATCTACACCGCTATCTGCTTCAACATGGAAATATCTACACCACTATCACTATAAAATTGGAAATAACTACACCGCCATCTCTATAAACATGGAAATACATACACCGCCATCTCTATAAACATGGAAACATCTATACCACCATGTCTATAAACTTGGAAATATCTACACCGCCATCGGCACAACCATGGAAATATCTACCCCGCCGACTGCATAAACATGGAAAAATCCTCACCGACATCTGTATATACATGGAAATATCTGCAACGCTATCTGTGTAAACATGGAAATATCTGCACTGCTATATGTGGAAACATGGAAATATCTACATCACTATCTGTATAAACATGGAAATATCTACACCGTTATCTCTATAAACATGGAATTATCTACACAGCTATCTCTATAAACATGGAAATACCTACACCGCTATCTGTATAAACATGGAAGTATCTACACCGCTATCTCTATAAAGATGGAAATATCTACAATGCCATCTGTATAAACATGCAAATATCTACACAGTCATCTGTGTAAACATGGAAATATCTATACCACCATCTCTATAAACATGGAAATATCAAGACTGCCATCTCTATACACATGGAAATATCTACACAGCCATCTGTATAAACATGGAAATATCTACACCGCTATCTCTATAAACATGGAAATATCTACATGGCTATCTGTGTAAACATGGAAATATCTACATCACTATCTGCATAAACATGGAAATATCTACACAGCCATCTGTATAAACATGGAAATATCTACACCGCTATCTCTATAAACACGGAAATATCTACACCGCTGTCTGTATAATCATGGAAATACCTACACCGCTATATGTATAAACATGGGTATATCTACAACGCTATCGGTGTAAACATGGAAATACCTAAAATGCTATCTGTGTAAACATGGAAATATCTACGCAGCTATCTGTGTAAACTGGGAAATATCTACACCACTATCTGTGTAAAGATGGAAATACCTACAGCGCAATCTGTGAAAAGATGAAAATATCTACACCGCTGTGTCTGTAAACACGGAAATATCAACACCACCATCTGCATAAACATGGAAATATCTACACTGCCATCTGTATAAACATGGAAATATCTACACAGCCATCTCTATAACATGGAAATATCTACACAGCCATCTGTATTAACATGGAAATATCTACTCTGCCATCTGTATAAACATGGAAATATCTACACAACCTTCTGTATAAATATGAAAATATCTGCACAGGCATCTGCATAAACATGGAAATATCTGCACCGCTATCTATATAAACATGGAAATAACTACACCGCTGTCTCTATAAACATGGAAATATGTACACCGCTATGTGTATAAACATGGATATATCTCCACTGCTGTCTGTATAAACATGGAAATATCTACACCGCTATCTGTATAAACATGGAAATATCTACACAGCTATCTCTATAAACATGGAAATACCTAAACCGCCATCTGTATAAACATGGAAATACCTACAAAGTCATCTGTATAAACATGGAAATATCTACACAGCCATCTGTATAAACATGGAAATATCTACACAGCCATCTGTATATACATGGAAATATCTACACCGCTATCTGTGTAAACATGGAAATAACTACACCGCTATTTGCATAAACAAGGAAATATCTACACCGCCATCTGTTTAAACATGGAAACATATACACAGACATCTGTTTATACACGGAAATATCTACACCGCTATCTGTATAAACATGCTAATAACTACACGGCTATCTGTATAAATGTGGAAATATTTGCACCGCTATCCCTATAAACATGGTAATATCAACACCACGATCTGTATAAACATGGAAATATCTACACCATGATCTGTATAAACATGGAAATATCTACACCGTGATCTGTATAAACATAGAGATATCTACACCGTGATCTGTATAAACATGGAAATATCTACACCGCCATCTCTATAAACCTGGAAATATCTACACCGTGATCAGTATAAACATGGAAATATCTACACCGCTATCTGTATAAACATGGAAATACCAACACCGCTATCTGCAGAAACATGGAAATATATACACCGCCATCTCTATAAACATGGAGATATCTTCGCCGCCATTCACATAAACAAGGAATTATCTACACCGCCATCTATATAATCATGGAAATCTCTACACCGCCATCTGTACAAACATGCAAATGTCTACTATGCCATCTGTAGAGAGAAATATCTACACCGCGATCTGTATAAACATGGAAATATGTACATCGCTATCTGAATAAACATGGAAATATCTACAACGCTATTTGTGGAAACGTGGAAATATGTACACCATGATCTGTATAAACATGGAAATATCTACACCGCTTTCTGTATAAATATGGAAATATGTACACCGCTATCTGTATAAACATGGAAATACCTACACCGCTTTCTGTATAAACATGGAAATATCTACACCACTATCTCTATAAACATGGAAATATCTGCACCGCTATGTGTGTAAACATGGATATATCTCCATTGCTATCTGTATAAACATGGAAACATCTACACCGCTATCTGTAAAAACATGGAAATACATACACCGCTATCTGTTTAAACATGGAAATTTCTACACTGCCATCTGTATAAAGATGGAAATATCTATAACGCAAGCTGCATAAAGATAGAAATATCTACACCGCTATCTGTATAAACATGGAAAAACCAACACTGCTATCTGTATAAACATGGAAATACCTACACCACTATCGGTATAAACATGGATATATCTACAACACTATCTCTATAAACATGGAAATACCTACACCGCCATCTCTGTAGACATGGAAATATCTACACCGCTATCTGCATAAACATGGTAATGTCTACACCGCTATCTGTAAAAACATGGAAATATCTATACCGCTATCTGTATAAATATGGAAATATCTACACCGCTATCTGTATAAACATGGAAATGTCTACGCCGCTATCTGTATAAAGATGGAAATATCTACACCTCTATCTCTATAAACATGGAAATATCTACACCGCTATCTCTATAAACATGGAAATATCTACACAGTCATCTGTATAAACATGGAAATATCTACACCACCATCTGTATAAACATGGAAATATCTATACTGCCATCTGTATAAACATGGAAATAACTAAACCACTATCTGTATAAATATGGAGACATCTACACCACTATCCCTATAAACATGGAATTATCAACAACGCTGTCCAAATAAACATGGAAATATCTACACCGCTATCTGCTTCAACATGGAAATATCTACACCACTATCACTATAAACTTGGAAATAACTACACCGCCATCTCTATAAACATGGAAATACCTACACCGCAATCTGTGAAAAGATGGAAATATCTACACCGCTGTCTCTGTAAACACGGAATTATGAACACCACCATCTGCATGAACATGGAAATATCTACTCTGCCATCTGTATAAACATGGAAATATCTACACAGCCATCTCTATAAACATGGAAATATCTACACAGCCATCTGTATTAACATGGAAATATCTACACCGGTATCTGTATAAACATGGAAATACCTACACCGCTATCTGTATAAACATGAAAATATCAACACCGCTATCTGTATAAACATGGAAATATCTACACCACTATCCGTATAAACAGGGAAATATGTACACCGCTATCACTATAAACATGGAAATACCTACACCGCTATCACTATAAACATGGAAATATCTACACTGCTATATGTATAAATATGGACATATCTACACCGCTATCTCAATAAACATGGAAATATCTACACCGCCATCTGTATAAACATGGAAGTATCTACACTGCTATCTCTATAAACATGGAAATATGTACAATGCCATCTGTAAAAACATGGAAATACCTATACAGTCATCTGTATAAACATGGAAATATCTACACAACCATCTGTAAAAACATGGAAATATCTACAATGCCATCTGTATACACATGGAAATACCTACACGGCAATCTGTGTATAGATGGAAACATCAACACCGCCAACTGTACAAACATGGAAATATCTACACCACTATCTCTATAAACATGGAAATATCTACACTGCGGTGTGTATAAACATGGAAATATCTACACCGGTATCTGTATAAACATGGAAATATCTACACCACGATCTGTATAAACATGGAAATATTTACACCGCTATCTGTATAAACATGGAAATATCTGCACCGCTATCTCTATATACATGGAAATATCTACAAAGCCATCTGTATAAACATGGAAATAACTACACAGTCATGTGTAGGAACATGGAAATATCTGCACTGCCATCTGTATAAGCATGGAAATATTTACACAGCCCTCTGTATAAATATGGAAATATCTGCATAGGCATCTGAATAAACATGGAAATATCTACACCGCTGTCTATATAAACATGGAAATACCTACACCGCAGTCTCTATAAACATGGAAATATGTACACCGCTATGTGTATAAACATAGATATATGTCCACTGCTGTCTGTGTAAACATGGAAATATCTACACCGCTATCTGTGTAAACATGAAAATATCAACACAGCTATCTCTATAAACATGGAAATACCTAAACCGCCATCTGTATAAACATGGAAATACCTACAAAGTCATCTGTATAAACATGGAAATATCTACACAGCCATCTGTATAAACATGGAAATATCTACACAGCCATCTGTATATACATGGAAATATCTACAACGCTATCTGTATAAACATGGAAATAACACTGCTATTTGCATAAACAAGGAAATATCTACACCGCCGTCTAAACATGGAAATATATACACAGACATCTGTTTATACATGGAAATATCTACACCGCTATCTGTATAAACATGCTAATAACTACACCGCTATCTGTATAAAAGTGGAAATATTTGCACCGCTATCCCTATAAACATGGTAATATCAACACCACGATCTGTATAAACATGGAAATATCTACACCATGATCTGTATAAACATGGAAATATCTACACCGCTATCTCTATAAACATGGAAATATCTACACAGCTATCTGTATAAACATGGAAATATCTACATCACTATCTGCATAAACATGGAAATATCTCCACCGCTATCTCTATAAATATGGATATATCTACACCGCTATCTGTATAAACATGGAAATATCTACACCGCTATCTGTATAATCATGGAAATAACTACACCGCTATCTGTATAAACATGGGTATATCTACAACGCTATCTGTGTAAACATGGAAATATCTACAATGCTATCTGTGTAAACATGGAAATATCTACACAGCTATCTGTGTAAACTGGGAAATATCTACACCACTATCTGTGTATAGATGGAAATACCTACACCGCAATCTGTGAAAAGATGAAAATATCTACACCGCTGTGTCTGTAAACACGGAAATATCAACACCACCAACTGCATAAACATGGAAATATCTACACAGCCATCTGTATAAACATCGAAATATCTACACAGCCATCTCTATAACATGGAAATATCCACAGCCATCAGTATTAACATGGAAATATCTACACTGCCATCTGTATAAACATGGAAATATCTACACAACCTTCTGTATAAATATGAAAATATCTGCATAGGCATCTGTATAAACATGGAAATATCTGCACCGCTATCTATATAAACATGGAAATAACTACACCGCTGTCTCTATAAACATGGAAATATGTACACCGCTATGTGTATAAACATGGATATATCTCCACTGCTGTCTGTATAAACATGGAAATATCTACACCGCTATCTGTATAAACATGGAAATATCTACACAGCTATCTCTATAAACATGGAAATACCTAAACCGCCATCTGTATAAACATGGAAATACCTACAAAGTCATCTGTATAAACATGGAAATATCGACACAGCCATCTGTATAAACACGGAAATATCTACACAGCCATCTGTACATACATGGAAATATCTACACCGCTATCTGTATAAACATGGAAATAACTACACCGCTATTTGCATAAACAAGGAAATATCTCCACCGCCATCTGTTTAAACATGGAAACATATACACAGACATCTGTTTATACACGGAAATATCTACACCGCTATCTGTACAAACATGCTAATAACTACACCGCTATCTGTATAAATGTGGAAATATTTGCACCGCTATCCCTATAAACATGGTAATATCAACACCACGATCTGTATAAACATGGAAATATCTACACCATGATCTGTATAAACATGGAAATATCTACACCGTGATCTGTATAAACATGGAGATATCTACACCGTGATCTGTATAAACGTGGAAATATCTACACCGCCATCTCTACAAACCTGGAAATATCTACACCGTGATCAGTATAAACATGGAAATATCTACACCGCGATCTGTATAAACATGGAAATACCAACACCGCTATCTGCAGAAACATGGAAATATATACACCGTCATCTATATAAACATGGAGATATCTTCCCCGCCATTTACATAAACAAGGAAATATCTACACCGCCATCTATATAATCATGGAAATCTCTACACCGCCATCTGTATAAACATGCAAATGTCTACACTGCCATCTGTAGAGAGAAATATCTACACCGTGATCTGTATAAACATGGAAATATCTACATCGCTATCTGAATAAACATGGAAATATCTACAACGCTATTTGTGTAAACGTGGAAATATGTACACCATGATCTGTATAAACATGGAAATATCTACACCGCTTTCTGTATAAATATGGAAATATGTACACCGCTATCTGTATAAACATGGAAATACCTACACCGCTTTCTGTATAAACATGGAAATATCTACACCACTATCTCTATAAACATGGAAATATCTGCACCGCTATGTGTGTAAACATGGATATATCTCCACTGCTATCTGTATAAACATGGAAACATCTACACCGCTATCTGTAAAAACATGGAAATACATACACCGCTATCTGTTGAAACATGGAAATTTCTACACTGCCATCTGTATAAAGATGGAAATATCTATAACGCAAGCTGCATAAAGATAGAAATATCTACACCGCTATCTGTATAAACATGGAAATACCAACACAGCTATCTGTATAAACATGGAAATACCTACACCACTATCGGTATAAACATGGATATATCTACAACACTATCTCTATAAACATGGAAATACCTACACCGCCATCTCTGTAGACATGGAAATATCTACACCGCTATGTGTGTAAACATGAATATATCTCCACTGCTATCTGTATAAACATTGAAATATCTACACCGCTATCTGTATAAACATGGAAATACATACACCGCTATCTGTTTAAACAAGGAAATTTCTTCACTGCCATCTGTGTAAAGATGGAAATATCTATACCGCAAGCTGCATAAAGATAGAAATATCTACACCGCTATCTGTATAAACATGGAAATACCAACACAGCTATCTGTATAAACATGGAAATATCTACACCACTATCGGTATAAACATGGATATATCTACAACACTATCTCTATAAACATGGAAATACCTACACCGCCATCTCTGTAGACATGGAAATATCTACACCGCTATCTGCATAAACATGGTAATGTCTACACCGCTATCTGTATAAACATGGAAATATCTATACCGCTATCTGTATAAATATGGAAATATCTACACCGCTATCTGTATAAACATGGAAATGTCTACACCGCTATCTGTATAAAGATGGAAATATCTACACCTCTATCTCTATGAACATGGAAATATCTACACCGCTATCTCTATAAACATGGAAATATCTACACAGTCATCTGTATAAACATGGAAATATCTACACCACCATCTGTATAAACATGGAAATAACTACACTGCCATCTGTATAAACATGGAAATAACTAAACCGCTATCTGTATAAATATGGAAACATCTACACCACTATCCCTATAAACATGGAATTATCAACAACGCTATCCAAATAAATATGGAAATATCTACACCACTATCTGCTTCAACATGGAAATATCTACACCACTATCACTATAAACTTGGAAATAACTACACCGCCATCTCTATAAACATGGAAATACCTACACCGCCATATCTATAAACATGGAAACATCTATACCACCATGTCTATAAACTTGGAAATATCTACACAGCCATCGGCACAACCATGGAAATATCTACCCCGCCGACTGCATAAACATGGAAAAATCCTCACCGACATCTGTATAAACATGGAAATATCTGCAACGCTATCTGTGTAAACATGGAAATATCTGCACTGCTATATGTGGAAACATGGAAATATCTACATCACTATCTGTATAAACATGGAAATATCTACACCGTTATCTCTATAAACATGGAATTATCTACACAGCTATCTCTATAAACATGGAAATACCTACACAGCTATCTGTATAAACATGGAAGTATCTACACCGCTATCTCTATAAAGATGGAAATATCTACAATGCCATCTGTATAAACATGCAAATATCTACAGTCATCTGTGTAAACATGGAAATATCTATACCACCATCTCTATAAACATGGAAATATCAAGACTGCCATCTCTATACACATGGAAATATCTACACAGCCATCTGTATAAACATGGAAATATCTACACCGCTATCTCTATAAACATGGAAATATCTACATGGCTATCTGTGTAAACATGGAAATATCTACATCACTATCTGCATAAACATGGAAATATCTCCACCGCTATCTCTATAAATATGGATATATCTACACCGCTATCTGTATAAACATGGAAATATCTACACCGCTATCTGTATAATCATGGAAATACCTACACCGCTATCTGTATAAACATGGGTATATCTACAACGCTATCGGTGTAAACATGGAAATATCTAAAATGCTATCTGTGTAAACATGGAAATATCAACGCAGCTATCTGTGTAAACTGGGAAATATCTACACCACTATCTGTGTAAAGATGGAAATACCTACACCGCAATCTGTGAAAAGATGAAAATATCTACACCGCTGTGTCTGTAAACACGCAAATATCAACACCACCATCTGCATAAACATGGAAATATCTACACTGCCATCTGTATAAACATGGAAATATCTACACAGCCATCTCTATAACATGGAAATATCTACACAGCCATCTGTATTAACATGGAAATATCTACACTGCCATCTGTATAAACATGGAAATATCTACACAGCCTTCTGTATAAATATGGAAATATATGCATAGGCATCTGTATAAACATGGAAATATCTGCACCGCTATCTATATAAACATGGAAATAACTACACCGCTGTCTCTATAAACATGGAAATATGTACACCGCTATGTGTATAAACATGGATATATCTCCACTGCTGTCTGTATAAACATGGAAATATCTACACCGCTATCTGTATAAACATGGAAATATCTACACAGCCATCTGTATAAACATGGAAATATCTACACAGCCATCTGTATATACATGGAAATATCTACACCGCTATCTGTGTAAACATGGAAATAACTACACCGCTATTTGCATAAACAAGGAAATATCTACACCGCCATCTGTTTAAACATGGAAATATATACACAGACATCTGTTTATACACGGAAATATCTACACCGCTATCTGTATAAACATGCTAATAACTACACCGCTTTCTGTATAAATGTGGAAATATTTGCACCGCTATCCCTATAAACATGGTAATATCAACACCACGATCTGTATAAACATGGAAATATCTACACCATGATCTGTATAAACATGGAAATATCTACACCGTGATCTGTATAAACATAGAGATACCTACACCGTGATCTGTATAAACGTGGAAATATCTACACCGCCATCTCTATAAACATGGAAATATCTACACCGTGATCAGTATAAACATGGAAATATCTACACCGCTATCTGTATAAACATGGAAATACCAACACCGCTATCTGCAGAAACATGGAAATATATACACCGCCATCTCTATAAACATGGAGATATCTTCGCCGCCATTCACATAAACAAGGAAATATCTACACCGCCATCTATATAATCATGGAAATCTCTACACCGCCATCTGTACAAACATGCAAATGTCTACACTGCCATCTGTAGAGAGAAATAGCTACACCGCGATCTGTATAAACATGAAAATATCTACATCGCTATCTGAATAAACATGGAAATATCTACGCTATTTGTGTAAACGTGGAAATATGTACACCATGATCTGTATAAACATGGAAATATCTACACCGCTTTCTGTATAAATATGGAAATATGTACACCGCTATCTGTATAAACATGGAAATACCTACACCGCTTTCTGTATAAACATGGAAATATCTACACCACTATCTCTATAAACATGGAAATATCTGCACCACTATGTGTGTAAACATGGATATATCTCCACTGCTATCTGTATAAACATGGAAATATCTAAACCGCTATCTGTATAAACATGGAAATATATACACCGCTATCTGTTTAAACATGGAAATTTCTACACTGCCATCTGTATAAAGATGGAAATATCTATACCGCAAGCTGCATAAAGATAGAAATATCTACACCGCTATCTGTATAAACATGGAAATACCAACACAGCTATCTGTATAAACATGGAAATACCTACACCACTATCGGTATAAACATGGATATATCTACAAAACTATCTCTATAAACATGGAAATACCTACACCGCCATCTCTGTAGACATGGAAATATCTACACCGCTATCTGCATAAACATGGTAATATCTACACCGCTATCTGTATAAACATGGAAATATCTATACCGCTATCTGTATAAATATGGAAATATCTACACCGCTATCTGTATAAACATGGAAATGTCTACACCGCTATCTGTATAAAGATGGAAATATCTACACCTCTATCTCTATAAACATGGAAATATCTACACCGCTATCTCTATAAACATGGAAATATCTACACAGTCATCTGTATAAACATGGAAATATCTTCACCACCATCTGTAGAAACATGGAAATAACTATACTGCCATCTGTATAAACATGGAAATAACTAAACCGCTATCTGTATAAATATGGAAACATCTACACTACTATCCCTATAAACATGGAATTATCAACAACGCTATCCAAATAAATATGGAAATATCTACACCGCTATCTGCTTCAACATGGAAATATCTACACCACTATCACTATAAAATTGGAAATAACTACACCGCCATCTCTATAAACATGGAAATACATACACCGCCATCTCTATAAACATGGAAACATCTATACCACCATGTCTATAAACTTGGAAATATCTACACCGCCATCGGCACAACCATGGAAATATCTACCCCGCCGACTGCATAAACATGGAAAAATCCTCACCGACAGCTGTATAAACATGGAAATATCTGCAACGCTATCTGTGTAAACATGGAAATATCTGCACTGCTATATGTGGAAACATGGAAATATCTACATCACTATCTGTATAAACATGGAAATATCTACACCGTTATCTCTATAAACATGGAATTATCTACACCGCTATCTCTATAAACATGGAAATACCTACACCGCTACCTGTATAAACATGGAAGTATCCACACCGCTATCTGTATAATGATGGAAATATCAACAATGCCATCTGTATAAACATGAAAATATCTACACAGTCATCTGTGTAAACATGGAAATATCTATACCACCATCTCTATAAACATGGAAATATCAAGACTGCCATCTCTATACACATGGAAATATCTACACAGCCATCTGTATAAACATGGAAATATCTACACCGCTATCTCTATAAACATGGAAATATCTACATGGCTATCTGTGTAAACATGGAAATATCTACATCACTATCTGCATAAACATGGAAATATCTCCACCGCTATCTCTATAAATATGGATATATCTACACCGCTATCTGTATAAACATGGAAATATCTACACTGCTATCTGTATAATCATGGAAATACCTCCACCGCTATCTCTATAAATATGGATATATCTACACCGCTATCTGTATAAACATGGAAATATCTACACTGCTATCTGTATAATCATGGAAATACCTACACCGCTATCTGTATAAACATGGGTATATCTACAACGCTATCGGTGTAAACATGGAAATATCTAAAATGCTATCTGTGTAAACATGGAAATATCTACACAACCATCTGTAAAAACATGGAAATATCTACAATGCCATCTGTATACACATGGAAATACCTACACGGCAATCTGTGTATAGATGGAAACATCAACACCGCCAACTGTACAAACATGGAAATATCTACACCAATATCTCTATAAACATGGAAATATCTACACTGCGGTGTGTATAAACATGGAAATATCTTCACCGGTATCTGTATAAACATGGAAATGTCTACACCACGATCTGTATAAACATGGAAATATTTACACCGCTATTTGTATAAACATGGAAATATCTGCACCGCTATCTCTATATACATGGAAATATCTACAAAGCCATCTGTATAAACATGGAAATAACTACACAGTCATGTGTAGGAACATGGAAATATCTGCACTGCCATCTGTATAAGCATGGGAATATTTACACAGCCCTCTGTATAAATATGGAAATATCTGCATAGGCATCTGTATAAACATGGAAATATCTACACCGCTGTCTATATAAACATGGAAATACCTACACCGCAGTCTCTATAAACATGGAAATATGTACACCGCTATGTGTATAAACATAGATATATGTCCACTGCTGTCTGTATAAACATGGAAATATCTACACCGCTATCTGTGTAAACATGGAAATATCAACACAGCTATCTCTATAAACATGGAAATACCTAAACCGCCATCTGTATAAACATGGAAATACCTACAAAGTCATCTGTATAAACATGGAAATATCTACACAGCCATCTGTATAAACATGGAAATATCTACACAGCCATCTGTATATACATGGAAATATCTACAACGCTATCTGTATAAACATGGAAATATCTACGCAGCTATCTGTGTAAACTGGGAAATATCTACACCACTATCTGTGTAAAGATGGAAATACCTACAGCGCAATCTGTGAAAAGATGAAAATATCTACACCGCTGTGTCTGTAAACACGGAAATATCAACACCACCATCTGCATAAACATGGAAATATCTACACTGCCATCTGTATAAACATGGAAATATCTACACAGCCATCTCTATAACATGGAAATATCTACACAGCCATCTGTATTAACATGGAAATATCTACTCTGCCATCTGTATAAACATGGAAATATCTACACAACCTTCTGTATAAATATGAAAATATCTGCACAGGCATCTGCATAAACATGGAAATATCTGCACCGCTATCTATATAAACATGGAAATAACTACACCGCTGTCTCTATAAACATGGAAATATGTACACCGCTATGTGTATAAACATGGATATATCTCCACTGCTGTCTGTATAAACATGGAAATATCTACACCGCTATCTGTATAAACATGGAAATATCTACACAGCTATCTCTATAAACATGGAAATACCTAAACCGCCATCTGTATAAACATGGAAATACCTACAAAGTCATCTGTATAAACATGGAAATATCTACACAGCCATCTGTATAAACATGGAAATATCTACACAGCCATCTGTATATACATGGAAATATCTACACCGCTATCTGTGTAAACATGGAAATAACTACACCGCTATTTGCATAAACAAGGAAATATCTACACCGCCATCTGTTTAAACATGGAAACATATACACAGACATCTGTTTATACACGGAAATATCTACACCGCTATCTGTATAAACATGCTAATAACTACACGGCTATCTGTATAAATGTGGAAATATTTGCACCGCTATCCCTATAAACATGGTAATATCAACACCACGATCTGTATAAACATGGAAATATCTACACCATGATCTGTATAAACATGGAAATATCTACACCGTGATCTGTATAAACATAGAGATATCTACACCGTGATCTGTATAAACATGGAAATATCTACACCGCCATCTCTATAAACCTGGAAATATCTACACCGTGATCAGTATAAACATGGAAATATCTACACCGCTATCTGTATAAACATGGAAATACCAACACCGCTATCTGCAGAAACATGGAAATATATACACCGCCATCTCTATAAACATGGAGATATCTTCGCCGCCATTCACATAAACAAGGAATTATCTACACCGCCATCTATATAATCATGGAAATCTCTACACCGCCATCTGTACAAACATGCAAATGTCTACTATGCCATCTGTAGAGAGAAATATCTACACCGCGATCTGTATAAACATGGAAATATGTACATCGCTATCTGAATAAACATGGAAATATCTACAACGCTATTTGTGGAAACGTGGAAATATGTACACCATGATCTGTATAAACATGGAAATATCTACACCGCTTTCTGTATAAATATGGAAATATGTACACCGCTATCTGTATAAACATGGAAATACCTACACCGCTTTCTGTATAAACATGGAAATATCTACACCACTATCTCTATAAACATGGAAATATCTGCACCGCTATGTGTGTAAACATGGATATATCTCCATTGCTATCTGTATAAACATGGAAACATCTACACCGCTATCTGTAAAAACATGGAAATACATACACCGCTATCTGTTTAAACATGGAAATTTCTACACTGCCATCTGTATAAAGATGGAAATATCTATAACGCAAGCTGCATAAAGATAGAAATATCTACACCGCTATCTGTATAAACATGGAAAAACCAACACTGCTATCTGTATAAACATGGAAATACCTACACCACTATCGGTATAAACATGGATATATCTACAACACTATCTCTATAAACATGGAAATACCTACACCGCCATCTCTGTAGACATGGAAATATCTACACCGCTATCTGCATAAACATGGTAATGTCTACACCGCTATCTGTAAAAACATGGAAATATCTATACCGCTATCTGTATAAATATGGAAATATCTACACCGCTATCTGTATAAACATGGAAATGTCTACGCCGCTATCTGTATAAAGATGGAAATATCTACACCTCTATCTCTATAAACATGGAAATATCTACACCGCTATCTCTATAAACATGGAAATATCTACACAGTCATCTGTATAAACATGGAAATATCTACACCACCATCTGTATAAACATGGAAATATCTATACTGCCATCTGTATAAACATGGAAATAACTAAACCACTATCTGTATAAATATGGAGACATCTACACCACTATCCCTATAAACATGGAATTATCAACAACGCTGTCCAAATAAACATGGAAATATCTACACCGCTATCTGCTTCAACATGGAAATATCTACACCACTATCACTATAAACTTGGAAATAACTACACCGCCATCTCTATAAACATGGAAATACCTACACCGCAATCTGTGAAAAGATGGAAATATCTACACCGCTGTCTCTGTAAACACGGAATTATGAACACCACCATCTGCATGAACATGGAAATATCTACTCTGCCATCTGTATAAACATGGAAATATCTACACAGCCATCTCTATAAACATGGAAATATCTACACAGCCATCTGTATTAACATGGAAATATCTACACCGGTATCTGTATAAACATGGAAATACCTACACCGCTATCTGTATAAACATGAAAATATCAACACCGCTATCTGTATAAACATGGAAATATCTACACCGCTATCCGTATAAACAGGGAAATATGTACACCGCTATCACTATAAACATGGAAATACCTACACCGCTATCACTATAAACATGGAAATATCTACACTGCTATATGTATAAATATGGACATATCTACACCGCTATCTCAATAAACATGGAAATATCTACACCGCCATCTGTATAAACATGGAAGTATCTACACTGCTATCTCTATAAACATGGAAATATGTACAATGCCATCTGTAAAAACATGGAAATACCTATACAGTCATCTGTATAAACATGGAAATATCTACACAACCATCTGTAAAAACATGGAAATATCTACAATGCCATCTGTATACACATGGAAATACCTACACGGCAATCTGTGTATAGATGGAAACATCAACACCGCCAACTGTACAAACATGGAAATATCTACACCACTATCTCTATAAACATGGAAATATCTACACTGCGGTGTGTATAAACATGGAAATATCTACACCGGTATCTGTATAAACATGGAAATATCTACACCACGATCTGTATAAACATGGAAATATTTACACCGCTATCTGTATAAACATGGAAATATCTGCACCGCTATCTCTATATACATGGAAATATCTACAAAGCCATCTGTATAAACATGGAAATAACTACACAGTCATGTGTAGGAACATGGAAATATCTGCACTGCCATCTGTATAAGCATGGAAATATTTACACAGCCCTCTGTATAAATATGGAAATATCTGCATAGGCATCTGAATAAACATGGAAATATCTACACCGCTGTCTATATAAACATGGAAATACCTACACCGCAGTCTCTATAAACATGGAAATATGTACACCGCTATGTGTATAAACATAGATATATGTCCACTGCTGTCTGTGTAAACATGGAAATATCTACACCGCTATCTGTGTAAACATGGAAATATCAACACAGCTATCTCTATAAACATGGAAATACCTAAACCGCCATCTGTATAAACATGGAAATACCTACAAAGTCATCTGTATAAACATGGAAATATCTACACAGCCATCTGTATAAACATGGAAATATCTACACAGCCATCTGTATATACATGGAAATATCTACAACGCTATCTGTATAAACATGGAAATAACACCGCTATTTGCATAAACAAGGAAATATCTACACCGCCGTCTAAACATGGAAATATATACACAGACATCTGTTTATACATGGAAATATCTACACCGCTATCTGTATAAACATGCTAATAACTACACCGCTATCTGTATAAAAGTGGAAATATTTGCACCGCTATCCCTATAAACATGGTAATATCAACACCACGATCTGTATAAACATGGAAATATCTACACCATGATCTGTATAAACATGGAAATATCTACACCGCTATCTCTATAAACATGGAAATATCTACACAGCTATCTGTATAAACATGGAAATATCTACATCACTATCTGCATAAACATGGAAATATCTCCACCGCTATCTCTATAAATATGGATATATCTACACCGCTATCTGTATAAACATGGAAATATCTACACCGCTATCTGTATAATCATGGAAATAACTACACCGCTATCTGTATAAACATGGGTATATCTACAACGCTATCTGTGTAAACATGGAAATATCTACAATGCTATCTGTGTAAACATGGAAATATCTACACAGCTATCTGTGTAAACTGGGAAATATCTACACCACTATCTGTGTATAGATGGAAATACCTACACCGCAATCTGTGAAAAGATGAAAATATCTACACCGCTGTGTCTGTAAACACGGAAATATCAACACCACCAACTGCATAAACATGGAAATATCTACACAGCCATCTGTATAAACATCGAAATATCTACACAGCCATCTCTATAACATGGAAATATCAACAGCCATCAGTATTAACATGGAAATATCTACACTGCCATCTGTATAAACATGGAAATATCTACACAACCTTCTGTATAAATATGAAAATATCTGCATAGGCATCTGTATAAACATGGAAATATCTGCACCGCTATCTATATAAACATGGAAATAACTACACCGCTGTCTCTATAAACATGGAAATATGTACACCGCTATGTGTATAAACATGGATATATCTCCACTGCTGTCTGTATAAACATGGAAATATCTACACCGCTATCTGTATAAACATGGAAATATCTACACAGCTATCTCTATAAACATGGAAATACCTAAACCGCCATCTGTATAAACATGGAAATACCTACAAAGTCATCTGTATAAACATGGAAATATCGACACAGCCATCTGTATAAACACGGAAATATCTACACAGCCATCTGTACATACATGGAAATATCTACACCGCTATCTGTATAAACATGGAAATAACTACACCGCTATTTGCATAAACAAGGAAATATCTCCACCGCCATCTGTTTAAACATGGAAACATATACACAGACATCTGTTTATACACGGAAATATCTACACCGCTATCTGTACAAACATGCTAATAACTACACCGCTATCTGTATAAATGTGGAAATATTTGCACCGCTATCCCTATAAACATGGTAATATCAACACCACGATCTGTATAAACATGGAAATATCTACACCATGATCTGTATAAACATGGAAATATCTACACCGTGATCTGTATAAACATGGAGATATCTACACCGTGATCTGTATAAACGTGGAAATATCTACACCGCCATCTCTACAAACCTGGAAATATCTACACCGTGATCAGTATAAACATGGAAATATCTACACCGCGATCTGTATAAACATGGAAATACCAACACCGCTATCTGCAGAAACATGGAAATATATACACCGTCATCTATATAAACATGGAGATATCTTCCCCGCCATTTACATAAACAAGGAAATATCTACACCGCCATCTATATAATCATGGAAATCTCTACACCGCCATCTGTATAAACATGCAAATGTCTACACTGCCATCTGTAGAGAGAAATATCTACACCGTGATCTGTATAAACATGGAAATATCTACATCGCTATCTGAATAAACATGGAAATATCTACAACGCTATTTGTGTAAACGTGGAAATATGTACACCATGATCTGTATAAACATGGAAATATCTACACCGCTTTCTGTATAAATATGGAAATATGTACACCGCTATCTGTATAAACATGGAAATACCTACACCGCTTTCTGTATAAACATGGAAATATCTACACCACTATCTCTATAAACATGGAAATATCTGCACCGCTATGTGTGTAAACATGGATATATCTCCACTGCTATCTGTATAAACATGGAAACATCTACACCGCTATCTGTAAAAACATGGAAATACATACACCGCTATCTGTTGAAACATGGAAATTTCTACACTGCCATCTGTATAAAGATGGAAATATCTATAACGCAAGCTGCATAAAGATAGAAATATCTACACCGCTATCTGTATAAACATGGAAATACCAACACAGCTATCTGTATAAACATGGAAATACCTACACCACTATCGGTATAAACATGGATATATCTACAACACTATCTCTATAAACATGGAAATACCTACACCGCCATCTCTGTAGACATGGAAATATCTACACCGCTATGTGTGTAAACATGAATATATCTCCACTGCTATCTGTATAAACATTGAAATATCTACACCGCTATCTGTATAAACATGGAAATACATACACCGCTATCTGTTTAAACAAGGAAATTTCTTCACTGCCATCTGTGTAAAGATGGAAATATCTATACCGCAAGCTGCATAAAGATAGAAATATCTACACCGCTATCTGTATAAACATGGAAATACCAACACAGCTATCTGTATAAACATGGAAATATCTACACCACTATCGGTATAAACATGGATATATCTACAACACTATCTCTATAAACATGGAAATACCTACACCGCCATCTCTGTAGACATGGAAATATCTACACCACTATCTGCATAAACATGGTAATGTCTACACCGCTATCTGTATAAACATGGAAATATCTATACCGCTATCTGTATAAATATGGAAATATCTACACCGCTATCTGTATAAACATGGAAATGTCTACACCGCTATCTGTATAAAGATGGAAATATCTACACCTCTATCTCTATGAACATGGAAATATCTACACCGCTATCTCTATAAACATGGAAATATCTACACAGTCATCTGTATAAACATGGAAATATCTACACCACCATCTGTATAAACATGGAAATAACTACACTGCCATCTGTATAAACATGGAAATAACTAAACCGCTATCTGTATAAATATGGAAACATCTACACCACTATCCCTATAAACATGGAATTATCAACAACGCTATCCAAATAAATATGGAAATATCTACACCACTATCTGCTTCAACATGGAAATATCTACACCACTATCACTATAAACTTGGAAATAACTACACCGCCATCTCTATAAACATGGAAATACCTACACCGCCATATCTATAAACATGGAAACATCTATACCACCATGTCTATAAACTTGGAAATATCTACACAGCCATCGGCACAACCATGGAAATATCTACCCCGCCGACTGCATAAACATGGAAAAATCCTCACCGACATCTGTATAAACATGGAAATATCTGCAACGCTATCTGTGTAAACATGGAAATATCTGCACTGCTATATGTGGAAACATGGAAATATCTACATCACTATCTGTATAAACATGGAAATATCTACACCGTTATCTCTATAAACATGGAATTATCTACACAGCTATCTCTATAAACATGGAAATACCTACACAGCTATCTGTATAAACATGGAAGTATCTACACCGCTATCTCTATAAAGATGGAAATATCTACAATGCCATCTGTATAAACATGCAAATATCTACAGTCATCTGTGTAAACATGGAAATATCTATACCACCATCTCTATAAACATGGAAATATCAAGACTGCCATCTCTATACACATGGAAATATCTACACAGCCATCTGTATAAACATGGAAATATCTACACCGCTATCTCTATAAACATGGAAATATCTACATGGCTATCTGTGTAAACATGGAAATATCTACATCACTATCTGCATAAACATGGAAATATCTCCACCGCTATCTCTATAAATATGGCTATATCTACACCGCTATCTGTATAAACATGGAAATATCTACACCGCTATCTGTATAATCATGGAAATACCTACACCGCTATCTGTATAAACATGGGTATATCTACAACGCTATCGGTGTAAACATGGAAATATCTAAAATGCTATCTGTGTAAACATGGAAATATCAACGCAGCTATCTGTGTAAACTGGGAAATATCTACACCACTATCTGTGTAAAGATGGAAATACCTACACCGCAATCTGTGAAAAGATGAAAATATCTATACCGCAAGCTGCATAAAGATAGAAATATCTACACCGCTATCTGTATAAACATGGAAATACCAACACAGCTATCTGTATAAACATGGAAATATCTACACCACTATCGGTATAAACATGGATATATCTACAACACTATCTCTATAAACATGGAAATACCTACACCGCCATCTCTGTAGACATGGAAATATCTACACCGCTATCTGCATAAACATGGTAATGTCTACACCGCTATCTGTATAAACATGGAAATATCTATACCGCTATCTGTATAAATATGGAAATATCTACACCGCTATCTGTATAAACATGGAAATGTCTACACCGCTATCTGTATAAAGATGGAAATATCTACACCTCTATCTCTATGAACATGGAAATATCTACACCGCTATCTCTATAAACATGGAAATATCTACACAGTCATCTGTATAAACATGGAAATATCTACACCACCATCTGTATAAACATGGAAATAACTACACTGCCATCTGTATAAACATGGAAATAACTAAACCGCTATCTGTATAAATATGGAAACATCTACACCACTATCCCTATAAACATGGAATTATCAACAACGCTATCCAAATAAATATGGAAATATCTACACCGCTATCTGCTTCAACATGGAAATATCTACACCACTATCACTATAAACTTGGAAATAACTACACCGCCATCTCTATAAACATGGAAATACCTACACCGCCATATCTATAAACATGGAAACATCTATACCACCATGTCTATAAACTTGGAAATATCTACACAGCCATCGGCACAACCATGGAAATATCTACCCCGCCGACTGCATAAACATGGAAAAATCCTCACCGACATCTGTATAAACATGGAAATATCTGCAACGCTATCTGTGTAAACATGGAAATATCTGCACTGCTATATGTGGAAACATGGAAATATCTACATCACTATCTGTATAAACATGGAAATATCTACACCGTTATCTCTATAAACATGGAATTATCTACACTGCTATCTCTATAAACATGGAAATACCTACACCGCTATCTGTATAAACATGGAAGTATCTACACCGCTATCTCTATAAAGATGGAAATATCTACAATGCCATCTGTATAAACATGCAAATATCTACAGTCATCTGTGTAAACATGGAAATATCTATACCACCATCTCTATAAACATGGAAATATCAAGACTGCCATCTCTATACACATGGAAATATCTACACAGCCATCTGTATAAACATGGAAATATCTACACCGCTATCTCTATAAACATGGAAATATCTACATGGCTATCTGTGTAAACATGGAAATATCTACATCACTATCTGCATAAACATGGAAATATCTCCACCGCTATCTCTATAAATATGGATATATCTACACCGCTATCTGTATAAACATGGAAATATCTACACCGCTATCTGTATAATCATGGAAATACCTACACCGCTATCTGTATAAACATGGGTATATCTACAACGCTATCGGTGTAAACATGGAAATATCTAAAATGCTATCTGTGTAAACATGGAAATATCAACGCAGCTATCTGTGTAAACTGGGAAATATCTACACCACTATCTGTGTAAAGATGGAAATACCTACACCGCAATCTGTGAAAAGATGAAAATATCTACACCGCTGTGTCTGTAAACACGCAAATATCAACACCACCATCTGCATAAACATGGAAATATCTACACTGCCATCTGTATAAACATGGAAATATCTACACAGCCATCTCTATAACATGGAAATATCTACACAGCCATCTGTATTAACATGGAAATATCTACACTGCCATCTGTATAAACATGGAAATATCTACACAGCCTTCTGTATAAATATGGAAATATATGCATAGGCATCTGTATAAACATGGAAATATCTGCACCGCTATCTATATAAACATGGAAATAACTACACCGCTGTCTCTATAAACATGGAAATATGTACACCGCTATGTGTATAAACATGGATATATCTCCACTGCTGTCTGTATAAACATGGAAATATCTACACCGCTATCTGTATAAACATGGAAATATCTACACAGCCATCTGTATAAACATGGAAATATCTACACAGCCATCTGTATATACATGGAAATATCTACACCGCTATCTGTGTAAACATGGAAATAACTACACCGCTATTTGCATAAACAAGGAAATATCTACACCGCCATCTGTTTAAACATGGAAATATATACACAGACATCTGTTTATACACGGAAATATCTACACCGCTATCTGTATAAACATGCTAATAACTACACCGCTTTCTGTATAAATGTGGAAATATTTGCACCGCTATCCCTATAAACATGGTAATATCAACACCACGATCTGTATAAACATGGAAATATCTACACCATGATCTGTATAAACATGGAAATATCTACACCGTGATCTGTATAAACATAGAGATACCTACACCGTGATCTGTATAAACATGGAAATATCTACACCGCCATCTCTATAAACATGGAAATATCTACACCGTGATCAGTATAAACATGGAAATATCTACACCGCTATCTGTATAAACATGGAAATACCAACACCGCTATCTGCAGAAACATGGAAATATATACACGGCCATCTCTATAAACATGGAGATATCTTCGCCGCCATTCACATAAACAAGGAAATATCTACACCGCCATCTATATAATCATGGAAATCTCTACACCGCCATCTGTACAAACATGCAAATGTCTACACTGCCATCTGTAGAGAGAAATAGCTACACCGCGATCTGTATAAACATGAAAATATCTACATCGCTATCTGAATAAACATGGAAATATCTACGCTATTTGTGTAAACGTGGAAATATGTACACCATGATCTGTATAAACATGGAAATATCTACACCGCTTTCTGTATAAATATGGAAATATGTACACCGCTATCTGTATAAACATGGAAATACCTACACCGCTTTCTGTATAAACATGGAAATATCTACACCACTATCTCTATAAACATGGAAATATCTGCACCACTATGTGTGTAAACATGGATATATCTCCACTGCTATCTGTATAAACATGGAAATATCTAAACCGCTATCTGTATAAACATGGAAATATATACACCGCTATCTGTTTAAACATGGAAATTTCTACACTGCCATCTGTATAAAGATGGAAATATCTATACCGCAAGCTCCATAAAGATAGAAATATCTACACCGCTATCTGTATAAACATGGAAATACCAACACAGCTATCTGTATAAACATGGAAATACCTACACCACTATCGGTATAAACATGGATATATCTACAAAACTATCTCTATAAACATGGAAATACCTACACCGCCATCTCTGTAGACATGGAAATATCTACACCGCTATCTGCATAAACATGGTAATATCTACACCGCTATCTGTATAAACATGGAAATATCTATACCGCTATCTGTATAAATATGGAAATATCTACACCGCTATCTGTATAAACATGGAAATGTCTACACCGCTATCTGTATAAAGATGGAAATATCTACACCTCTATCTCTATAAACATGGAAATATCTACACCGCTATCTCTATAAACATGGAAATATCTACACAGTCATCTGTATAAACATGGAAATATCTTCACCACCATCTGTAGAAACATGGAAATAACTATACTGCCATCTGTATAAACATGGAAATAACTAAACCGCTATCTGTATAAATATGGAAACATCTACACTACAATCCCTATAAACATGGAATTATCAACAACGCTATCCAAATAAATATGGAAATATCTACACCGCTATCTGCTTCAACATGGAAATATCTACACCACTATCACTATAAAATTGGAAATAACTACACCGCCATCTCTATAAACATGGAAATACATACACCGCCATCTCTATAAACATGGAAACATCTATACCACCATGTCTATAAACTTGGAAATATCTACACCGCCATCGGCACAACCATGGAAATATCTACCCCGCCGACTGCATAAACATGGAAAAATCCTCACCGACATCTGTATAAACATGGAAATATCTGCAACGCTATCTGTGTAAACATGGAAATATCTGCACTGCTATATGTGGAAACATGGAAATATCTACATCACTATCTGTATAAACATGGAAATATCTACACCGTTATCTCTATAAACATGGAATTATCTACACCGCTATCTCTATAAACATGGAAATACCTACACCGCTACCTGTATAAACATGGAAGTATCCACACCGCTATCTGTATAATGATGGAAATATCAACAATGCCATCTGTATAAACATGAAAATATCTACACAGTCATCTGTGTAAACATGGAAATATCTATACCACCATCTCTATAAACATGGAAATATCAAGACTGCCATCTCTATACACATGGAAATATCTACACAGCCATCTGTATAAACATGGAAATATCTACACCGCTATCTCTATAAACATGGAAATATCTACATGGCTATCTGTGTAAACATGGAAATATCTACATCACTATCTGCATAAACATGGAAATATCTCCACCGCTATCTCTATAAATATGGATATATCTACACCGCTATCTGTATAAACATGGAAATATCTACACTGCTATCTGTATAATCATGGAAATACCTCCACCGCTATCTCTATAAATATGGATATATCTACACCGCTATCTGTATAAACATGGAAATATCTACACTGCTATCTGTATAATCATGGAAATACCTACACCGCTATCTGTATAAACATGGGTATATCTACAACGCTATCGGTGTAAACATGGAAATATCTAAAATGCTATCTGTGTAAACATGGAAATATCTACACAACCATCTGTAAAAACATGGAAATATCTACAATGCCATCTGTATACACATGGAAATACCTACACGGCAATCTGTGTATAGATGGAAACATCAACACCGCCAACTGTACAAACATGGAAATATCTACACCAATATCTCTATAAACATGGAAATATCTACACTGCGGTGTGTATAAACATGGAAATATCTTCACCGGTATCTGTATAAACATGGAAATGTCTACACCACGATCTGTATAAACATGGAAATATTTACACCGCTATTTGTATAAACATGGAAATATCTGCACCGCTATCTCTATATACATGGAAATATCTACAAAGCCATCTGTATAAACATGGAAATAACTACACAGTCATGTGTAGGAACATGGAAATATCTGCACTGCCATCTGTATAAGCATGGGAATATTTACACAGCCCTCTGTATAAATATGGAAATATCTGCATAGGCATCTGTATAAACATGGAAATATCTACACCGCTGTCTATATAAACATGGAAATACCTACACCGCAGTCTCTATAAACATGGAAATATGTACACCGCTATGTGTATAAACATAGATATATGTCCACTGCTGTCTGTATAAACATGGAAATATCTACACCGCTATCTGTGTAAACATGGAAATATCAACACAGCTATCTCTATAAACATGGAAATACCTAAACCGCCATCTGTATAAACATGGAAATACCTACAAAGTCATCTGTATAAACATGGAAATATCTACACAGCCATCTGTATAAACATGGAAATATCTACACAGCCATCTGTATATACATGGAAATATCTACAACGCTATCTGTATAAACATGGAAATAACACCGCTATTTGCATAAACAAGGAAATATCTACACCGCCGTCTAAACATGGAAATATATACACAGACATCTGTTTATACATGGAAATATCTACACCGCTATCTGTATAAACATGCTAATAACTACTCCGCTATCTGTATAAAAGTGGAAATATTTGCACCGCTATCCCTATAAACATGGTAATATCAACACCACGATCTGTATAAACATGGAAATATCTACACCATGATCTGTATAAACATGGAAATATCTACACCGCTATCTCTATAAACATGGAAATATCTACATAGCTATCTGTATAAACATGGAAATATCTACATCACTATCTGCATAACCATGGAAATATCTCCACCGCTATCTCTATAAATATGGATATATCTACACCGCAATCTGTATAAACATGGAAATATCTACACTGCTATCTGTATAATCATGGAAATAACTACACCGCTATCTGTATAAACATGGGTATATCTACAACGCTATCTGTGTAAACATGGAAATATCTACAATGCTATCTGTGTAAACTGGGAAATATCTACACAGCTATCTGTGTAAACTGGGAAATATCTACACCACTATCTGTGTATAGATGGAAATACCTACACCGCAATCTGTGAAAAGATGAAAATATCTACACCGCTGTGTCTGTAAACACGGAAATATCAACACCACCAACTGCATAAACATGGAAAAATCTACACAGCCATCTTTATAAACATGGAAATATCTACACAGCCATCTCTATAACATGGAAATATCCACAGCCATCAGTATTAACATGGAAATATCTACACAACCTTCTGTATAAATATGAAAATATCTGCATAGGCATCTGTATAAACATGGAAATATCTGCACCGCTATCTATATAAACATGGAAATAACTACACCGCTGTCTCTATAAACATGGAAATATGTACACCGCTATGTGTATAAACATGGATATATCTCCACTGCTGTCTGTATAAACATGGAAATATCTACACCGCTATCTGTATAAACATGGAAATATCTACACAGCTATCTCTATAAACATGGAAATACCTAAACCGCCATCTGTATAAACATGGAAATACCTACAAAGTCATCTGTATAAACATGGAAATATCGACACAGCCATCTGTATAAACACGGAAATATCTACACAGCCATCTGTACATACATGGAAATATCTACACCGCTATCTGTATAAACATGGAAATAACTACACCGCTATTTGCATAAACAAGGAAATATCTCCACCGCCATCTGTTTAAACATGGAAACATATACACAGACATCTGTTTATACACGGAAATATCTACACCGCTTTCTGTACAAACATGCTAATAACTACACCGCTATCTGTATAAATGTGGAAATATTTGCACCGCTATCCCTATAAACATGGTAATATCAACACCACGATCTGTATAAACATGGAAATATCTACACCATGATCTGTATAAACATGGAAATATCTACACCGTGATCTGTATAAACATAGAGATATCTACACCGTGATCAGTATAAACATGGAAATATCTACACCGCTATCTGTATAAACATGGAAATACCAACACCGCTATCTGCAGAAACATGGAAATATATACACCGCCATCTCTATAAACATGGAGATATCTTCGCCGCCATTCACATAAACAAGGAAATATCTACACCGCCATCTATATAATCATGGAAATCTCTACACCGCCATCTGTACAAACATGCAAATGTCTACACTGCCATCTGTAGAGAGAAATATCTACACCGCGATCTGTATAAACATGGAAATATCTACATCGCTATCTGAATAAACATGGAAATATCTACGCTATTTGTGTAAACGTGGAAATATGTACACCATGATCTGTATAAACATGGAAATATCTACACCGCTTTCTGTATAAATATGGAAATATGTACACCGCTATCTTTATAAACATGGAAATACCTACACCGTTTTCTGTATAAACATGGAAATATCTACACCACTATCTCTATAAACATGGAAATATCTGCACCGCTATGTGTGTAAACATGGATATATCTCCACTGCTATCTGTATAAACATGGAAATATCTAAACCGCTATCTGTATAAACATGGAAATATATACACCGCTATCTGTTTAAACATGGAAATTTCTACACTGCCATCTGTATAAAGATGGAAATATCTATACCGCAAGCTGCATAAAGATAGAAATATCTACACCGCTATCTGTATAAACATGGAAATACCAACACAGCTATCTGTATAAACATGGAAATACCTACACCACTATCGGTATAAACATGGATGTATCTACAAAACTATCTCTATAAACATGGAAATACCTACACCGCCATCTCTGTAGACATGGAAATATCTACACCGCTATCTGCATAAACATGGTAATATCTACACCGCTATCTGTATAAACATGGAAATATCTATACCGCTATCTGTATAAATATGGAAATATCTACACCGCTATCTGTATAAACATGTAAATGTCTACACCGCTATCTGTATAAACATGGAAATATCTACACCTCTATCTCTATAAACATGGAAATATCTACACCGCTATCTCTATAAACATGGAAATATCTACACAGTCATCTGTATAAACATGGAAATATCTACACCACCATCTGTATAAACATGGAAATAACTATACTGCCATCTGTATAAACATGGAGATATCTACACCACCATCTGTATAAACATGGAAATAACTATACTGCCATCTGTATAAACATGGAAATAACTAAACCGCTATCTGTATAAATATGGAAACATCTACACTACTATCCCTATAAACATGGAATTATCAACAACGCTATCCAAATAAATATGGAAATATCTACACCGCTATCTGCTTCAACATGGAAATATCTACACCACTATCACTATAAAATTGGAAATAACTACACCGCCATCTCTATCAACATGGAAATACATACACCGCCATCTCTATAAACATGGAAACATCTATACCACCATGTCTATAAACTTGGAAATATCTACACCGCCATCGGCACAACCATGGAAATATCTACCCCGCCGACTGCATAAACATGGAAAAATCCTCACCGACATCTGTATAAACATGGAAATATCTGCAACGCTATCTGTGTAAACATGGAAATATCTGCACTGCTTTATGTGGAAACATGGAAATATCTACATCACTATCTGTATAAACATGGAAATATCTACACCGTTATCTCTATAAACATGGAATTATCTACACCGCTATCTCTATAAACATGGAAATACCTACACCGCTACCTGTATAAACATGGAAGTATCCACACCGCTATCTGTATAATGATGGAAATATCAACAATGCCATCTGTATAAACATGAAAATATCTACACAGTCATCTGTGTAAACATGGAAATATCTATACCACCATCTCTATAAACATGGAAATATCAAGACTGCCATCTCTATACACATGGAAATATCTACACAGACATCTGTATAAACATGGAAATATCTACACCGCTATCTCTATAAACATGGAAATATCTACATGGCTATCTGTGTAAACATGGAAATATCTACATCACTATCTGCATAAACATGGAAATATCTCCACCGCTATCTCTATAAATATGGATATATCTACACCGCTATCTGTATAAACATGGAAATATCTACACTGCTATCTGTATAATCATGGAAATACCTACACCGCTATCTGTATAAACATGGGTATATCTACAACGCTATCGGTGTAAACATGGAAATATCTAAAATGCTATCTGTGTAAACATGGAAATATCTACGCAGCTATCTGTGTAAACTGGGAAATATCTACACCACTATCTGTGTAAAGATGGAAATACCTACACCGCAATCTGTGAAAAGATGAAAATATCTACACCGCTGTGTCTGTAAACACGCAAATATCAACACCACCATCTGCATAAACATGGAAATATCTACACTGCCATCTGTATAAACATGGAAATATCTACACAGCCATCTCTATAACATGGAAATATCTACACAGCCATCTGTATTAACATGGAAATATCTACACTGCCATCTGTATAAACATGCTAATAACTACACCGCTATCTGTATAAATGTGGAAATATTTGCACCGCTATCCCTATAAACATGGTAATATCAACACCACGATCTGTATAAACATGGAAATATCTACACCATGATCTGTATAAACATGGAAATATCTACACCGTGATCTGTATAAACATGGAGATATCTACACCGTGATCTGTATAAACGTGGAAATATCTACACCGCCATCTCTACAAACCTGGAAATATCTACACCGTGATCAGTATAAACATGGAAATATCTACACCGCGATCTGTATAAACATGGAAATACCAACACCGCTATCTGCAGAAACATGGAAATATATACACCGTCATCTATATAAACATGGAGATATCTTCCCCGCCATTTACATAAACAAGGAAATATCTACACCGCCATCTATATAATCATGGAAATCTCTACACCGCCATCTGTATAAACATGCAAATGTCTACACTGCCATCTGTAGAGAGAAATATCTACACCGTGATCTGTATAAACATGGAAATATCTACATCGCTATCTGAATAAACATGGAAATATCTACAACGCTATTTGTGTAAACGTGGAAATATGTACACCATGATCTGTATAAACATGGAAATATCTACACCGCTTTCTGTATAAATATGGAAATATGTACACCGCTATCTGTATAAACATGGAAATACCTACACCGCTTTCTGTATAAACATGGAAATATCTACACCACTATCTCTATAAACATGGAAATATCTGCACCGCTATGTGTGTAAACATGGATATATCTCCACTGCTATCTGTATAAACATGGAAACATCTACACCGCTATCTGTAAAAACATGGAAATACATACACCGCTATCTGTTTAAACATGGAAATTTCTACACTGCCATCTGTATAAAGATGGAAATATCTATAACGCAAGCTGCATAAAGATAGAAATATCTACACCGCTATCTGTATAAACATGGAAATACCAACACAGCTATCTGTATAAACATGGAAATACCTACACCACTATCGGTATAAACATGGATATATCTACAACACTATCTCTATAAACATGGAAATACCTACACCGCCATCTCTGTAGACATGGAAATATCTACACCGCTATGTGTGTAAACATGAATATATCTCCACTGCTATCTGTATAAACATTGAAATATCTACACCGCTATCTGTATAAACATGGAAATACATACACCGCTATCTGTTTAAACAAGGAAATTTCTTCACTGCCATCTGTGTAAAGATGGAAATATCTATACCGCAAGCTGCATAAAGATAGAAATATCTACACCGCTATCTGTATAAACATGGAAATATCTACACAGCTATCTCTATAAACATGGAAATACCTAAACCGCCATCTGTATAAACATGGAAATACCTACAAAGTCATCTGTATAAACATGGAAATATCTACACAGCCATCTGTATAAACATGGAAATATCTACACAGCCATCTGTATATACATGGAAATATCTACACCGCTATCTGTGTAAACATGGAAATAACTACACCGCTATTTGCATAAACAAGGAAATATCTACACCGCCATCTGTTTAAACATGGAAACATATACACAGACATCTGTTTATACACGGAAATATCTACACCGCTATCTGTATAAACATGCTAATAACTACACCGCTATCTGTATAAATGTGGAAATATTTGCACCGCTATCCCTATAAACATGGTAATATCAACACCACGATCTGTATAAACATGGAAATATCTACACCATTATCTGTATAAACATGGAAATATCTACACCGTGATCTGTATAAACATAGAGATATCTACACCGTGATCTGTATAAACATGGAAATATCTACACCGCCATCTCTATAAACATGGAAATATCTACACCGTGATCAGTATAAACATGGAAATATCTACACCGCTATCTGTATAAACATGGAAATACCAACACCGCTATCTGCAGAAACATGCAAATATATACACCGCCATCTCTATAAACATGGAGATATCTTCGCCGCCATTCACATGAACAAGGAAATATCTACACCGCCATCTATATAATCATGGAAATCTCTACACCGCCATCTGTACAAACATGCAAATGTCTACACTGCCATCTGTAGAGAGAAATATCTACACCGAGATCTGTATAAACATGGAAATATCTACATCGCTATCTGAATAAACATGGAAATACCTACAACGCTATTTGTGTAAATGTGGAAATATGTACACCATGATCTGTATAAACATGGAAATATCTACACCGCTTTCTGTATAAATATGGAAATATGTACACCGCTATCTGTATAAACATGGAAATACCTACACCGCTTTCTGTATAAACATGGAAATATCTACACCACTATCTCTATAAACATGGAAATATCTGCACCGCTATGTGTGTAAACATGGATATATCTCTACTGCTATCTGTATAAACATGGAAATATCTAAACCACTATCTGTATTAACATGGAAATATATACACCGCTATCTGTTTAAACATGGAAATTTCTACACTGCCATCTGTATAAAGATGGAAATATCTATACCGCAAGCTGCATAAAGATAGAAATATCTACACCACTATCTGTATAAACATGGAAATACCAACACAGCTATCTGTATAAACATGGAAATACCTACACCACTATCGGTATAAACATGGATATATCTACAAAACTATCTCTATAAACATGGAAATACCTACACCGCCATCTCTGTAGACATGGAAATATCTACACCGCTATCTGCATAAACATGGTAATATCTACACCGCTATCTGTATAAACATGGAAATATCTATACCGCTATCTGTATAAATATGGAAATATCTACACCGCTATCTGTATAAACATGGAAATGTCTACACCGCTATCTGTATAAACATGTAAATATCTACACCTCTATCTCTATAAACATGGAAATATCTACACCGCTATCTCTATAAACATGGAAATATCTACACAGTCATCTGTATAAACATGGAAATATCTACACCACCATCTGTATAAACATGGAAATAACTATACTGCCATCTGTATAAACATGGAAATAACTAAACCGCTATCTGTATAAATATGGAAACATCTACACTACTATCCCTATAAACATGGAATTATCAACAACGCTATCCAAATAAATATGGAAATATCTACACCGCTATCTGCTTCAACATGGAAATATCTACACCACTATCACTATAAAATTGGAAGTAACTACACCGCCATCTCTATAAACATGGAAATACATACACCGCCATCTCTATAAAGATGGAAACATCTATACCACCATGTCTATAAACTTGGAAATATCTACACCGCCATCGGCACAACCATGGAAATATCTACCCCGCCGACTGCATACACATGGAAAAATCCTCACCGACATCTGTATAAACATGGAAATATCTGCAACGCTATCTGTGTAAACATGGAAATATCTGCACTGCTATATGTGGAAACATGGAAATATCTACATCACTATCTGTATAAACATGGAAATATCTACACCGTTATCTCTATAAACATGGAATTATCTACACCGCTATCTCTATAAACATGGAAATACCTACACCGCTATCTGTATAAACATGGAAGTATCTACACCGCTATCTCTATAAAGATGGAAATATCTACAATGCCATCTGTATAAACATGCAAATATCTACACAGTCATCTGTGTAAACATGGAAATATCTATACCACCATCTCTATAAACATGGAAATATCAAGACTGCCATCTCTATACACATGGAAATATCTACACAGCCATCTGTATAAACATGGAAATATCTACACCGCTATCTCTATAAACATGGAAATATCTACATGGCTATCTGTGTAAACATGGAAATATCTACATCACTATCTGCATAAACATGGAAATATCTCCACCGCTATCTCTATAAATATGGATATATCTACACCGCTATCTGTATATACATGGAAATATCTACACCGCTATCTGTATAATCATGGAAATACCTACACCGCTATCTGTATAAACATGGGTATATCTACAACGCTATCGGTGTAAACATGGAAATATCTAAAATGCTATCTGTGTAAACATGGAAATATCTACGCAGCTATCTGTGTAAACTGGGAAATATCTACACCACTATCTGTGTAAAGATGGAAATACCTACACCGCAATCTGTGAAAAGATGAAAATATCTACACCGCTGTGTCTGTAAACACGCAAATATCAACACCACCATCTGCATAAACATGGAAATATCTACACTGCCATCTGTATAAACATGGAAATATCTACACAGCCATCTCTATAACATGGAAATATCTACACAGCCCTCTGTATTAACATGGAAATATCTACACTGCCATCTGTATAAACATGGAAATATCTACACAGCCTTCTGTATAAATATGGAAATATCTGCATAGGCATCTGTATAAACATGGAAATATCTGCACCGCTATCTATATAAACATGGAAATAACTACACCGCTGTCTCTATAAACATGGAAATATGTACACCGCTATGTGTATAAACATGGATATATCTCCACTGCTGTCTGTATAAACATGGAAATAACTACACCGCTATCTGTATAAACATGGAAATATCTACACAGCTATCTCTATAAACATGCAAATACCTAAACCGCCATCTGTATAAACATGGAAATACCTGCAAAGTCATCTGTATAAACATGGAAATATCTACACAGCCATCTGTATAAACATGGAAATATCTACACAGCCATCTGTATATACATGGAAATATCTACACCGCTATCTGTGTAAACATGGAAATAACTACACCGCTATTTGCATAAACAAGGAAATATCTACACCGCCATCTGTTTAAACATGGAAACATATACACAGACATCTGTTTATACATGGAAATATCTACACCGCTATCTGTATAAACATGCTAATAACTACACCGCTATCTGTATAAATGTGGAAATATTTGCACCGCTATCCCTATAAACATGGTAATATCAACACCACGATCTGTATAAACATGGAAATATCTACACCATGATCTGTATAAACATGGAAATATCTACACCGCGATCTGTATAAACATGGAGATATCTACACCGTGATCTGTATAAACATGGAAATATCTACACCGCCATCTCTATAAACATATAAATATCTACACCGTGATCAGTATAAACATGGAAATATCTACACCGCTATCTGTATAAACATGGAAATACCAACACCGCTATCTGCAGAAACATGGAAATATATACACCGCCATCTCTATAAACATGGAGATATCTTCGCCGCCATTCACATAAACAAGGAAATATCTACACAGCCATCTATATAATCATGGAAATCCCTACACCGCCATCTGTACAAACATGCAAATGTCTACACTGCCATCTGTAGAGAGAAATATCTATACCGCGATCTGTATAAACATGGAAATATCTACATCGCTATCTGAATAAACATGGAAATATCTACAACGCTATTTGTGTAAACGTGGAAATATGTACACCATGATCTGTATAAACATGGAAATATCTACACCGCTTTCTGTATAAATATGGAAATATGTACACCGCTATCTGTATAAACATGGAAATACCTGCACCGCTTTCTGTATAAACATGGAAATATCTACACCACTATCTCTATAAACATGGAAATATCTGCACCGCTATGTGTGTAAACATGGATATATCTCCACTGCTATCTGTATAAACATGGAAATATCTACACCGCTATCTGTATAAACATGGAAATATATACACCGCTATCTGTTTAAACATGGAAATTTCTACACTGCCATCTGTATAAAGATGGTAATATCTATACCGCAAGCTGCATAAAGATAGAAATATCTACACCGCTATCTGTATAAACATGGAAATACCAACACAGCTATCTGTATAAACATGGAAATACCTACACCACTATCGGTATAAACATGGATATATCTACAACACTATCTCTATAAACATGGAAATACCTACACTGCCATCTCTGTAGACATGGAAATATCTACACCGCTATCTGCATAAACATGGTAATGTCTACACCGCTATCTGTATAAACATGGAAATATCTATACCTCTATCTGTATAAATATGGAAATATCTACACCGCTATCTGTATAAACATGGAAATGTCTACACCGCTATCTGTATAACGATGGAAATATCTACACCTCTATCTCTATAAACATGGAAATATCTACACCGCTATCTCTATGAACATGGAAATATCTACACCGCCATCTTTAAACACATGGAAATATCTACACACTCATCTGTATAAACATGGAAATATCTACACCATCATCTGTATAAACATGGAAATATCTACACTGCCAGGAGCTCAAGAGCAGCCTGGGCAATACAGCAAGGCCTCATCTCTACAAAGAAATAAGAAATATTAGCTGGCCATTGTGGTGTGCACCTGTAGTCCCAGCTTCTTGGGAGGCTGAGGTGGGAGTATCCACGGAGCCCAGGAGTTTAAGGCTGCAGTGAGCTTGGATAACGACTGCACTCCAGCCTGGATGACAGAACAAGAACCTGTTTCAAAAAAGAAAAAAGAAAAAAAAACCTAAAAACTAAAAACTGGATGTAGTTTGCTAGTAACTAAACAGCAAATTAATTGTAACTTGCTTACATATCAACGATGTCTTTCTTCTTTGATCATAAACCTGCTCACTAAGAAGCTGCTGAAGTCCATGGTAGTGACAGGTACATGTCTGCATCCTTGTCCTGACCTGCATCTTCTTTGATTGTCCCCATCTGTGTCTCCGACTGGCACTGCCGATCCGTCTTGCTACCTGATCAATGTTGTACTGAACCGGACTGCTAACTGATCAATGTTGTCGAGCTCACTGCACAAAGCTGTTCTTACAAGGTAGATTTCTGCCTGGAATTGCCATACTTACACTGTTTGTATTCCTTACTCCTGACCCATCCAACGCAGCACAAGTTCTATTTATTGCCATAGAAACATAGGTCATTTGGAAACACCTCCTTCATTTCTATGGAATGTTCAAACATTTCTGACATTTTGGACTCTGTTCTAGCCTCTTGTTAAATATATCCAGAAAAGAGACAAAGCTTTATGGGGGGGCTATATGCACACATATGCTATAGAATAAGCTATCTAAATGCTTAAAAGTACTTTCCATCTGTCACCGCACCTTAATAGGTACACAGAAATTAAGTATGTGTATATCTGTCTGTATAGATACGTATAAATATATATCCCCAAAACAAAAACTCATTCTCTTACTTATACATAGGTAGAATATAGGTGAATATACATATACATTTATAGGTAGAACAAAAAAACCCTCAGCCTCTTTAGGGCCATGTGTTTTCTCTGAGTAATTGTCACAATTAATTAAAATACATGTGTATGCCTTTTTAGATAAATTTCATCAGACCAGTTTCTGTCTGGTTGGAAAATAATAACTGCCTATTTGCTAAGTGCCCCTGCCCCCATACTATGTTCCAGTGAACTAAAGACCTCTGGCAATCATAGATTTACAACTCAGCAAGATTAAACAATTTATTGTTATTTATGACATCCAAGCTGGATCTTCTGTATTATATTCCACATTAGCATCTATCACCTTACATTTGGGAGATCCTGTCCAAAAAATGATTATGCCTCCTAACCAAACATTCAGCAGGGCTGCAGGAACAGGCCCCCTGAACAAACATCCTGCCAAAGTACTTTAAAGCACCGTGAGCTGCCACAGCTGTGCATTTTCAGATGACTCAGCAGATTAGCGTGGAGTCTCTAGCCTCTGCTTGGTCTGTTCCTTTCAGTGATCTCTCACATGGCCCAGTCCATTCGGTTTGAAAATCCTCATGACATGAGCAGATTATGATCTGGCTTCAGTAGAGGGCCATGGGGTGGGCATGGAGGGGAGAGGGTTTGCTCTTAACACAGCCTGAGCCTCAGAAAGGTTTCAGATGGAAAAGCATGGCACTGACTCAGCTCATGCTTAACAGGAAATAATGCACAGACCACACCAAAAAAGCCCTTTATGTTGTGTGAAAGTCTATGCCGGAGCAGCTGCTGCCACCTCATGTACTGTGATAGAGTGTGCATGTGTGTGTTTGTGTGTGCGTGAGTGTGAGTATGCACACAAATGTGTGCTGGGAGGGGGAGGAGATCACACCTTCCACAGTCGCCACCTCAGCCTTAGCTAGCAGCGTGGAGAATTGCCAAAAGTCAACAGGAAGCTGCACCAAAGCAACTGTGATCACCACATCAGCAGGCGCTTTCTGGTTAGTAAAGCTACTGGGACTGAAAAACACACACGATCTCGTCCTTCTTTTATTTTAATCAGAGCAACATATTTTTATAATAATTGTGTTCTATGAATAAATAATTCATAATGCTGTAACCCATTATCACATTCAATCCTCCCAACAACCCTAGAAGATATGCAGACAAGTATTATTACTTTCCCTATTTTTATAAATGAGGAAATAAACCCCAGGAGGCTAGGCGACTTCCCCACGGTCATAGAAGTTGCAAACAGTAGTATCATGATTCAAATCCAAAGCTTCTCCTTTTGTCTTTATCATTTTATTTTTGAAGGTAATGCATATGCATGTATGATCTTTTAAATCCAGAGATGTATATGGAATAGATAGGAAAAGGGACTCTCCTTCCCCATTATACACCCCCTCCACCCAATCTATATACACTGTTGACTAGAGTATGTCCTTTCAATCCTATTTTCTATGCCTACATTATATACAGAAAAGCAGGATTACGTTACACACAATATTCCAGTCATTGCTGTTTTTCACCAACAAGCTATCATTCACATCTTTTTCGTACTACATATAAATTTATATCCTTTATTTTAGTGGTGTATATTGTGCAGTTGTGTCATAAATTATGTACCTGTTCTCTGTTGAACATACAGATTTTTTCTGAGTTTTTCCTTAGCAAAATGCTGCAGTGAGTACCCTTGTACACAGATGTTTGTACATTTGTTCTAGAAAAATCTACAGTAAAGATTCTTAGATTAAGAGATTCCCAGGTTATTAGAAAACTACTCTATTAATTTAGATATATACTTCCAAATTGCCTGACCAAAAAGTTATGTCAATTTAACTTCTATGAACAGTATACAAACATGACAATTTTCCATCACCTACACCAACTCTGGGTAATTTCATCTTTTTTACAAGTTGATGGATTGTTTTAATTTATATTTCTCTGGTTATTAATAAGGTTGGCCACCTGTTCATGTCTTATTATTGATGATATTTGTATTGAATTGTTTGAATTTTCTTGATTTCAAAAAACGTTTTACATGTCATAGATATTAAATATTTGTTGTAAAACTCTCCTTCCAGTATTGTGTATGTGTTTGGCCAAGTAGAATAAACTCTCGTCCTCTGATTTCAGATTCCTTTCTCTTTCCATTAGAAATCCCTAAATGTGAAACTACATATTGATAGCTAAAAACCAGGATGTTTACTAGAGAAAAAGAATACAGACGCAATAATTAAATATTATATTTATACAAAATACCTACTAGTACAAACTTAAAAAGAGAAAGTAAAAGTCAAATGCTTCTACGACTTCAGACTAAGAAAAAGAACTTTTGAGGTTGAATGTTCCTGAAATTTTTCTTTTCATACAACTACGGACATGACTTCAAAAGTGGATGTGACTAAAAAATGTAAGATATGAAAGATATTTGAAGACTCAGAGAAGGTGGATTTTCATTTTAACAAGTCACATATATATTCTAGATATCCTCTTATTCGTAACTAAGAGAGTCAAATCAGATGAAAGAATCTAAAAATTTCCCTTTGACTGTGTTAAGTAGAAGTAGTAGAGGCATATTGGCCAAATCTTGAGTGTTTGCAAATTGACTCTTAAGGCTATAGGCTGGCACAGGTCATTGAAGCCCTAGCTTTTTATCTTTAATTTTAAAATCCCCAAACAATTGATACTAATTTTTCTTGTCCATTATTTCCAAATCATCTTGTTTAAAGGTTATTACAGTGCTTGCTCATGTTACTGTTGTCTAACAGAAGGGTATCCGGGGCCTTAAAACTGAGAGGGTTAGGATTAATGATTCCAATACCTATGCTTGGACATCTCCAAAAGTGGGTTCCAACTTCTTGTCCTCAAGTCTGTATAGAAACTAGCAAACTTCCAGAGTTCACAAAAGGCTCCAAGAGAACAGATGTTTTATAGAAAATTCTTAGAGCAAGTTTCACGCATAATGTTGCTGATGCGTGTCTGCCTTTTCAATAAACATCACTATGCTTTATCACAAGATTTAATAAAGCAGCTTAGTTAAAAATGCCATCTGGGTCTCTGGACACATTAAACAAAGCTTAAAATAACCACCCCAGCAACTGGGAGGACCCAGCTGTTCTCATAATCTGTCCCACTCCTTTTACTTCCCCATAAAAAGAGGGAATGAAGACCACAGACTAAAAGCATCCAGAAGGAACTGACACAAACAGGGAGATAGATGGAGCCAAGGGCTCCTGTAAGTTTGCTATTGCTCACGTAATAGATTTGCTAATTCCACAACCTGCGGATGGTGATTAAGAACGGGAAGCAGAAAGAGGGAAGAGAGAATCATAGAAGGGCTCATTCAAGTTTTCTAATGTATCACAAACCTGTCCTCCCTAATGTCTGGATCATAGCAGCCCATTCCATTCACCTATTCTCTAGTGAACTCCAATAGAAAATACAAAGCCATCACCACCCAGTTCTTTCTCCCTTCTAGAGATGAGATATTAGCCACCCAATCCCAGATTCTCAGATCCATTCCAGGAAAGAAGCCCTAGGTATTGAAGCACAGCTTTCCCTCCCTCCCTTCTTTCTTCCACCCCAAGATTTGTTCCCCAGATAGTTCTCGTAAATGCAAAACCAAGTATATTCTCATTCTTTAGAGCAACCAGCTTTTCATGGCCAACTGGAATCAAACACAACCTGCACAAACATCTATCTGGAGGACACTCCCAAGGCTCCTACTGAGCCAGCCTTCTGCATACCACTGCATTTCAGCTTCCTAGGTCACAAGACACTGAGACATTCTTGAATTCTGCAAGGTGCACTGTGTGTTAATATCTTGGCTGCTCATCATGTGGCCAATAAAGGGCATGACTAGTCAACAAATAAATTTTCTCTTGGCTAAAACTTGCAACAAAACTGTAAGCTGTTTACCAAGGGGCCCACTACAGGTTATATTCAATATATACAGTCAAATCCTAACTATCTGAGATATATTCAGTTGACCATACACCTTTATATTTCAGTAAAAGGTCTTTACATTTCCCAGTGCTATCGATGTTACAAAGTGCTTTCATATGCAGTGCTTCATCTGATTTCCAGGATAATTAAATGATCCTGTCATACCTGATTTTTAGATGAGGAAACAAGTGGTTTCTGGGTATTTCAAGAGGCTAACGCATCTGCCCTCCAACTTGTATGTGAAAACCAAAAACAAAATTCCAAGGCCCTTCAACCATCTGAATGGACTTTGACTCTTTTGGTCAATATATGGCAGAGCTAGGAAAAGAAGGTGAGTCTTCCAGCTGCTGATACAGGGTTTTTTCTGCCATACTCCATTACCTCCAAGGCTAAAGTCAAAAGAGGGTGTGGTTATCACATGAAAAAATCTGGTTTGGATTTCCCAAATGTGTATGTAGTATTTGGGGATTTACCTTAATTTAACCTACAGTTCTTTTGGGTTGTAACAGTCTGACTCCATTTTTGAAAACAAAACAAAATCGATTTTAAATGCTGAATTATAGATCTTTGCTGTCCAGTATGGTAGCTACTAACCACTTATGGTTATTTGCATTTCTATTTTAATTAATTAAAATTCAGTAAAATGCAAAATTCAGTTCTTCAGTTGCTCTAGCCACATTTCAAGTGTTACAGTAGTCACATATGGCTAGTGGCTGGGACAATGCAGATTATAGAACAGTTCCATCATCAAAGAAACTTCTATTGAACAGTGCTATTATATAATGTCATCTCCAGAGAAAGAAGACTTTAGAAAAAGTCAGAAACGGCCGGGTGCAGTGGCTCACACGTGTAATCCCAGCACTTTGGGAGGCCAAGGCAGGCAGATCCCTTGAGGTCAGGAGTTCAAGACCAGCCTGGCCAACATGGTGAAACCCCGTCTCTAGTAAAAATACAAAAAATTAGCTAGGCGTGGTGGTGCATGCCTGTAACCACAGCTACTCAGGAGGCTGAGCTGGGAGAATCACTGGAACCCAGGAGGCAGAAGTTGTAGTGAGCCAAGATTGTGCCACTGCACTCTAGCCTGGGTGACAGAGCAAGACTCCATCTGAAAAAAAAAAAAAAAGAAAAAGAAAAAGTCAGAAACATCTTGAGGCAGGCATAGTGCTGTCATCTGTCCAATATTGAAGATGATTTAAGAATAAGAAAGAAGAAGAGAACAAAGAAGAGAAAAAGAAGTTGCCTTAGGTGTACCTACCCAGAAAAGGACAAGGGCATTCCTGTAGTCATTGTGTTGTATTTTAGCTCTTAAACTTTTTAAGAGATTAGAATAATTTGACACATAGAAGATCTAAACCACTGAAGAGGCTCTGAAGCAGATAAAAGTAGAAAGAAAATAAAAAACTAATTAGTTACAAACTAAGCTTAACCACAATTCGTTTAAACGATACTATTTACTCTTCACATGATTGGTTTTTCTTTTGCTTTATAGTATGACATAGTTTATATCTTTAAAGGGGAATTAAAATATTTCTGGGAATTTTTAAAAGTAAGTTCACACAGCCACATAAAAACTACAGAAACAGATAAAACCTATCTTCTCATTTATTCCCTAATCCATTCAAATTAAATATAAAAATCCAAGCAGCCACAGTGATATTCAAAAAAGCAAAAGTGAGACAAAACAAAATTCATTTGTCACCTGTGGAGGTAGTTAGCTCACCTAATCTTCACTCCAAACACCAGTAATTTTTAAAAGACAGAAATAAACATATGTTCTGCCTTCCCGGAAGGAACTATGTTTCAGGGAAGCCAAATAACCCAGTTGTGAAGAAAATGGTCTGCTTATAGAAAAATGCCAGCTAAAACATGTAGATAGAATTAGAGAATTAGAAATTCACCATTTTGAAACCCCTAATGAAATAATCAACTCAAGCAAGGATCATTAATAAATGCTAAAACAATCAAATAACTATTGATACAGAATATAACTGAATATACACATGGTACAAAGTTCACGTCACAGACTACTGGCTTGACCCAAGGGTAATATAGCAGAGGAGATAGGCAGTGATCACCCTAACCTTGCGATCATCTCACCATCACTAATGATGGGATGTGAATACACATTATTGCCTATGAAATAGTCTTTAAAAAAGAAGTTGAACCTGAATCTAACTAAACCTTGCAATGGTCTGAACGTGTATGTCTTCCCCAAATTAATATGTTGACATCCTAACCCCAAAGGTGCTGGTATTAAAAGGTGGGGCCTTTAGGGGGTCATTAGATCATAAGGACAGAGGCTTCATGATTGGAATTAGTGCCCTTATAAAAGAGGCCCCAGAGAGCTAGCTAGTCTCTCCCACTATGTGAGGGCCCAGCAAGAAGGCCAATCTATGAACCAGAAAGTTGGTCCTAACCAGATATCAAAACCACATGCTCCTTGATTTTAAACTTGCTAGCCTCTAGGACTGTGAGAAATAAATTTCTGTTCTTTATAAGTCATCCAGTTTTTGGTATTTTGTTATAGCAGGCCTAAAAGCCTTTAGAACTAACTTCCAGTTAACCAGGAAAAAACAGAGTGAAAAGTTAAATGACACCATAAAAAGCAACCAGAATATTCCAGAAGGGGAAATATTCTACAGGACAACTGACTAGTTTTTCAACAAGTCAATTTCACTAAATAAATACATAAACAAAGAGTATGTGTATTTTCCAGGTTAAAACAGTCTTGAGCTAAATAATCAAATGCAATGTGTGTCCCTTGATTAGAAGAAACTAATTTGAACAAACCAGCCACAAAAGATATTTCAGGGAGACCAAGCTGGAAGGATCACTTGAGGCCAGGAGTTTGAGACCAGCCTGGGCAACGTAGTAAGACCTCCATCTCTACAAAAACAATAAATTAGCTGGGCATGGTGGTGTGCACCTCTAGTCCTAGCTACTCAGGAAGCTGAGGCAGGAAGATCACTTGAGCCCAGGAGTTTGAGGCTGCAATGAGCTATGATTGTTTCACTGCACTTCAGGCTGTGTGAAAGAGCAAGACTTTGTCTCAAAAAATAAAAGGACATTTCATAATAATTGAGGAAATCTGAATGTGGACTGGGTAATAAATGATATAAAAAAGCCATTTTTTATTTTGTTTGAAAAGATGATTTTGTAACTATACAGGAAAATGTTCTTATTTTTTTAGAAATCTGTACTAAAGAATTTAGGGGTAAAATATCATTTTCTTTAATATACTTTCAAACACAAGCAAAAAATAGTCACGACACAAATATAGCAAAATGTTTACAATCTATGTTCTATGCTTGCCTGTGAGTGCCATTAATCTCATCTCTCTGCTTTTCTGAAAGTTTGAAAATTTCAAAGTTTTATAATAAATTTTTTTACATCCCATAATTTTATAATAATTTTTTTAAAGTTTGAAGCAAATCAACAACTATAGCTTCAAAAATATCCTGACCCACAATAAACATTGAACAGGGTATATTTCTCCCATTTCCTAAAAAAGTTGGCCCAGGAAGGAGTATGAGAGCTGCCATAGCTCTCCCAAGGCTCATAATTCTCCATCACTCCATGGGAAATCCCAAAATAAATTTTTTAAAAAGTTGTTTAAATTTATAATGTTTTTGATTCTATAATAATTTTATAATAAAATAATTGTAAAATGTTTTTGATTTTATAATTTATAAAAATTTTTATACATGTTTATGTTTGAAATGTCTATTTCAAACTTTATGAGATATTAAAATATAAGTAATATAGTTCATCATTTTAGAAATGCCATGCTTTTCTTCTCCAGCAATTACATAATCAAAGAGTAACTGTAGTTTTTCCTAGAACATTGCTTTGTAGGCTGGGCATGGTGGTTCATGACACTTTAGGAGGCCAAGGCAGGCAGATCTCTTGAGATCAGGAGTTTGAGACTAGACTGGGCAACACAGAGAAACCCTATGAGTAGTAAAACCACAAAAATCAGCTGTGCGTAGTGGCGTGCACCTATAGCCCCAGCTACTCAGGAGGCTGAGGTGGGAAGATCACCTGAATCTGGGGAGGTCAAGGCTACAGTGAGCCAAGACTGTACCATTGCACTCCAGCCTGGGCAACAAAGTGAGACCCTGTGTCAAAAAAAAAATGAAATTTAATTGAAAAAAAGAAAATTGCTTTGTAAAATTAATTTTTCAATCAAAACCAAGATTTTTCAGATATAGAGAATGCAGCCCACTGGTCAGATTTGTCAGTTCAAAGAGAAAAAATTCTAGTTTCCTATTTTTCTAGCCTGCTTATGATTATCCAATAGGATATCAAAAAAGACCAAAGCCTTTGGGATCCATGTTCAGTATTCCTGAGTCTAACTCAGGATGCCAAATCAGGAGACAAGCACATTCTCATCAATTTTCAATCATTCGAGACCAATTTTGCTTATAATTATCCAGTTCTTTTAGACCACCTTTCTCCTGAAGCCAGCCTTATGGCTATTCACTTCACTTTAGCGTAAGCCCCCAAGAAGGTGAACAAAATGAGGAAACGATTGGTTAAAGTTGGCGTTTGAAATTCTGAAACACGTCCACCATTCCCTTCACCCATGCCCGCCCCTCTTAGAAGTAGTACTTTCAGATTATTTAAGAGTCGATGCTTCTATGTGGATTTTGTCAGCTGTCCTTTATAACAGCTAGTGCGTTTAATTTGACTCTATTTTAAGCATATATTGACCTATGCTAATTATCTGTTAAAATAAATTCCACTCTTAGAGTTAATAAAGTGTGTTTGTCATGGAAGACCCATTGAAGTAAGAAGCTGAGGAGCCCTTATGGTAAAGTGGGACTAGAAATAATAAGACATAATAATTTTCCCATGCAAATCAACAACCGTAGCTTCAAAAATATCTTGACCCACAACAAGTATTGGACAGGCCATGTTTCTCTCACTCCCTAAAAAATTGGCTCGGGAAGGAGTATGAGAGCTCCCATAGCTCTCCCAAGGCTCATTATTCTCCATCACTCCACAGGAACAGCCTGTCAGAGAAGAGTGAAAGACCATTTGTCAACCTCTCTTCAACTCCCTGATTCTAGCCAAACTTCATCAATCTCAAGTGAGGAGCCAGAGAGAAATCAAACCCCATATATCCAGCATCATTGTCTACTGGAGTCAAAAATCACAATTCCACTACCCACCCCAACACCATTGGCCCTGTTTCTCCCAATTGCTTTTTATTGTGTTTTTTTAAAAATCCTCTTTCCCCATCCCTGCAACACCGAGAAGGAGGAATTATAGTAGATAAATATGAAGCATGGAGATCCTTTAAAAATGTTTTTAATAATAAATGAGAAAATGAAAAGGAGAGGGTTGGGAAGGAAGGAGGGAATTCAAATGCCAGGGAATTGTGCAGTTTCGCTTTTAAAGATGTTAACACTCATTTATACATCTGCAAGACACTCCCCTTAAAGAAAAGTTCTATGAGTGTGGGTCTGGTTGCATGAATAAGGATAAAATTACTTTTTTAGATGATGTTTCCCACATATCATTCAGAGACCCCTGAAGTTAGGTATCCCTCTTGTAGATGTCCTTGAGATGCTGCTGGACCTGGGAAAGAGGAAACTGGGATACGGGTCTATGCCAAAAGGTGCTTCTAGTTATAGGACAGAGAGGAAAGGGGCAGAGGGAGAAAAACCCGAAGTCTGAGAATCTGGATTGCAGAAGACTACCGAGGTCGTGGGAGAAGGGAGAGAAAACAAGGATGAAAAGCAAAAGGGGAAGAGGCATGAAATGTTGTCAAATGTCAAAAGGCATTTGGAGAGAAGTTGGGAATTGCATTAAGAAAACCACTGCAAATCTCGTTTCAGACCATTTAGAGATATGCCCCCTGGGAACTGCGAGCTCAGGCTGTTTAGCATCAAACAAATGGATCCACTCCATCCCTACCCTAATTAAATAAATCATTCAGTAATTCCACTGGGTTAAAGAACCAAAATATTAAAAACCTTCAGGACCTACTCTTGCCAAATATGTCAGGGATCGTGTGTGTGTGTGTGTGTGTGTGTGTGTGTGTGTGTGTGTGTGTATTCTGAGACACCACTACTGTTAAATAGGCAGAGCTAAGACTTAGGGGACTGGCAGATTATTGCAAAAAGGGCACGGGGCAGAGGGACTATGTTGTGAGCCTGGGAAAGAAGTTTGTGTGGGGACTGTGGGCAGTGAACGCGTTGGGAACAATATGGAAAACTGGGAGCTGCCTTGGAATCTACAGGGCCGGGTAAGAGAATGTCCGAAAGAAAAATGAGCAGGTGCGGGATGTGTGCAGATTCGGAGAAGAGTCCAGGGCACCCGGAGTGGCTCCAGGAACGACGGACACCCCTCAAGGCTTTTGGGGGCGGTGGGTACTAATAGAACCCAGTGTCCGGGGTGCGCCGGGGAGGCTGCGAGCGCGGCGGGAGTGGGGCGCTGGAGGGTGAGGACGCGGGAGTGAGGAAGCAAAGCCTGGGCTGGGCAGGGGCCTCCCAGCTGGGCCCGGAGGCAGCAGGGGGACAAGGGCTAGGAGAGGGCATGGCGGCAGCGCGGCGGGAAGTGAGGGGCATCCGGACACTCACCCCGTTGGCCGCAGCCATGTGCCCCACGATCTCGATGGCCGTCCTGCTAAAGTACCTGCCGTCGCTGCCCACCACCGTGGTGCAGCCCTGGCGGTCGCGCAGGTCGATGGACGATAGCACGCTCTGGATGAATTTGGGCAGGTAGTTGCGCTGGCCCTCGAAGAGGCCGGTAGGTCGCCGCAGACCCCCGCCGCCGGCCGGCCGCCGGTCCTCGTAGGGCGCGGTGGGCACTGTCAGCACCGGGATGGGGCTCCCCTCCGTGGCGCCTCCTGGCCGGTCCTGCTGAGGCTTCCGGGGCCGGAGGCAATCTGCAGCCTGCCGGGGGCCTCCGCCCACCTGGCCGCGCACCGGGACTCCGCCTCGCGCCCAGGCCCCCTCTCCGGCAGGTCGGCACCCTGCGCCCTGCACCCGCCCGCCTGGGGACTGCCCGCCCCTCCTCTCCGTGCGGCTGCTCGCTGACTCCCTCGGCGGAGATTGCTTCTGCCTTCCTGTAAAGTTTTCTCCTGCCCACCTTCTCCGCTGCCAGACCGCCCGAGGTGTCCTCAGTTTCTCCCCAAGTTGGACTCACTTTCGGGGTGTCCCAAAAGCCTGATTCCAGGGCCTGCTAGCCCGACCCCGGTGACGCCTGCACCCGTGCCTGGCCCCAGCCTTCACGCGCGATCGCCGCCCTCCGGGGCACACCCTCCGCCAGAAAACAGCCGGCGGGCGGCGAGACTTTGGGCAGAGTCCGGGTTCCTCTCCGGCGCCAGGCCCCGTCTCCCTGTCTCCCTGGGAGTGCGCAGCCTACACGCACCAGTTTCTCTTTAGAACAAGCACGGGGAGGGATTTGGGAGGGGGCTGAAACCTTTTGCCATCAGCGAACAGCCTCAGCCAAAAATAACCCTGGAAAGGCGAGCTAAGAATGGTTATCTCCTGCCAGCGCTGAAATCGGAGGCTGGGCGCTGCATGTGGGGTGTGTGTGTGTGTGTGTGTGTGTGTGTGTGTGTACCCTCCCACCCCGACCATTTGTTGAAGGGAATCACCACTGTCAGACTTCAATCCAACAGGACCCACTCGAGCCATCCACACTTTCCCCAGCCTCCTCCAAAACAGCACACTTTCCGGTATGGACAATTCTTTTTTTTTTTTTTTTCACTTGTTTGTTTGTTGTGGTGGTTGCAACAGCAGCAACACAGACGACACATATTTCCCTATTCTTCTCGCCCTTCTCACCCTCCCTACCCAGCTCCTGCCTTAGAAACAGGCTTCGCCTACACTGTATCTGTCCACACTGCCTGAACTCTTCCCTGAATTAATCGTTTTCAATAGGAGGGGGCTAAATCCCTTATTAGTGCCCTACCAGGAGTGAATGAATAAAGCCAAGTTAAAGGGGAACTGGGTACCACATACTGTGCTAGGTTCCTTTGCATGTATCCTTTCATTCTGCTGGAGCTAAAGATGTTCTGCCTCCTCTCCATAAAATGCACCCAAACTCCAAAACCAGGAAATTCTCCATAGAAAATAGGAGTGAAGAGAGACAAGATTAACAGGATAAACCGCAAAGCAGGAAGAAAGTTTTGTCTCCCATTTCGCTCAAGGAATTTTTGGACCCACCAAGGCTACTGTCCTGAAAGATCCTGCTGCTTCTCCTTCCCCAAATATTGTCCACTTCCTGAGAGTAAGGCTGACTTGCCGCAGGCTTATAAAGTGTTTGGTCACAGTAAGACAACTGTGAGTAATAACACACATTGTATACTGTTTTACAATTGATAAAAGGCTTTGCATCTGTTTTTTCTTTGGAGGCTGAAGAAAAGAATAATGGTATTCACGCAGTTCCCATTTTACAGATGAAAACAAGAGGACTTTTTCTGTGAAGTCAGGAAAGTGGTTACAATGGTACTTTCTGCCTGTCCGAATTATGTATTGCCCCTCCCCTTTCTATTAATAACATTGAAGTGTGATGGGACAACCACTGAAGCTGTCAGTTGAAACCTGCTGGGACTTTTTAGCCATTCTCTTCAACATAAAGAATGGGTGTTTTTGGAGGGGGTGAGAGGAATGGGGAAATGTTGTCAAAGAGTACAATGTTTTAGTTGAGACAGGAAGAATACATTTTGTTGAGATCTACAGCACAGCATGGTGACTGTAGTTTACAATGAAGTATTGTGTATTTCAAAATTGCTAAGACAATAAATTTCAAATGTTCTCACCACAAAAAAGATAGGTTTTGAGGTGATGAATCTATTAATTCTCTGGATTTAATTATTCCACAATGTATACATATATCATAACATCACATTATACCTCCGTAAATACATACAATTTTAATTTGTCAATTAACATTTTTTTAAAAGAATAGTGTGGCCAGTTGGGGAGGTAGTTTTTTTTTTTTTTTCCTCTAGTCTCTACTCAGTCTCCAAGATCCCATTCCCCATAAAATTCCTGTCACCCAGGTGGAGTGCAGTGGCACAATCATGGCTCACTGCACCCTCTCCCTCTTGGGCTCAAGCGATCCTCCCGCCTACAGGTACATGCCACCACGCCCAGCTAATTTTTGTAGCTTTTGTAGACATGGGGTTTCACCATGTTGCCTAGGCTGGTCTCGAACTCCTCAGCTCAATCAATCTGCCCACTTTAGCCTCCCACAGTGCTGGGATTACAGGTGGGAGCCACCAAGCCCAACCCATAAAGTTCCTAACTTTTTATCTCCCTGGGAGTGCACAGCCTACACACACCAGTTTCTCTTTAGAACATACTTAAGAGTCTTGGCTTAGCATCCAACAGACAGAACTTTAACACTTCTACGGATCTGTGCACCTGTCTATGGTGTGGGGTTTTTAAGATCTCTTTCTAATGACACTTTATTTTGCAAAGCAGGACAGTTTCATTCCCAGAAGAGCAGGTATGGTAAATCCTTTGTTCCAGTAATGAAGACAATGATCCAAACCCTAAGCCTCAGAGAAGCCCAGAAACCCTCCAGGCCTCCATCTCTCTGCTCCTAGCACCTGCCTCTCTCTTGACATCAACATCATTCTCCCCTCTCACAGCCCAGCTCCTTCCACAGACCCAGGGATTAGGCACCAGCACCTCAGACTAGATTTTAGAGAATTACCATTCAAGAGGCAATCCTCTTCCCTTGGTTCCAATTTCAAGGTTCTCAAAGACTGGAACAGGGCTAGTTTGAGGCAATGTGCCCCATCGCATAGCCAGAAAGAACCTTACAGTGAAAAGGAAGACAATTCTTCCAAAGTAAGGGGGTGCTGATCCCCAGAGGGAGGACAGATGGGCAAACAAACAGTAACCGGGCCACCACATGCTTCACACTCACTGATCAAGGACTTCTAAAACCACTTTTCTTTTCTCTGAATTTATACAGGATTTTGTATCACTCATAAAGGAATGTCTTATAGGCTGATAACACCTTTCTATTCATGCTTACACTTAACATTTAGGCTAGGATAATTTCCTAACCTCAGTGTCCTCACTATAAGATGGGAATTATTATAATCCCTACCTCATAAATTGTTGGGAGGATTAAAATACTTAGTAAAGTGCCTGACTAATAGAAAGGCATTCAATAAATGTTAGCTATTCATGGTGTCATCATCATTCTATTTACCATTATTACTAATCTCCTGTATTGCAAGAATTACAGTTTATATTTTTGTAGACCATCACTGTAGCTAAAGGGTCTTTGGGCCATAGGTGATATTCCATAAAGGTTGGTTAAATTGATCTGTGGTTTTTGACTATGGAAACTCAGAACTCCCTCAAAATGTACAAAACAGATTTACCTGCTAAATAAATCTCTTCAAAGCTGACCCCAGGTTTGATTGAATTAATTCCAATGAATTTGTCACAATGATGGAGAAAGGAAACTTAGAGGGCCCCACAGTTGTTTGCTGGTAAAATGAGAAGTTTGGATTAGATCAATGTTTCCCAAAATATTTTCCTCAGAATGTTAGTGCCCCTCGAATCCTGCACAAAGCAAGAGTTTCATGACCAAGTAGCTTTTAAAACTCCTGTACACTCTACTCACATTCTTCACAATGCACACTTTCATATTAAAAGTTCTGAGAGGTCCTCAACAGAAGACATCACTTAACTTTTTTTTTTTTTTTTAAGACAGATTCTCACTCTGTCACCCAGGCTGGAGTACAGTGGCCACCACTCCTGGCCTAAAAATTTTTTAACCTGGTGCTTCCCAATCTAAACTCACAGGGACCAGTTTTCTTAATGAAAGAGAATCAGACTAGCTTGTAACCATAGCTGGTGACACTCCCCTGCCCCATTCCTTGTATGTCCTCAGTGGACTAGGTCAGGAATAAATAAATTTTCCTGATTCTCAAGGGCTGGTCACTCCTTTGCACTGAGCTCAAAGCTTCTCTGTAGCATGGGTCACAATGAATGGTAGCCCTGATAGCCTAGAGGAGCCTTTCAGCCTTCTCTGAGCCTCTAAAGACTGAGGATCCTTGGCATGAAATGGAGCAACTGATATACCCTTGCTTCCCCTGGGGACTCTCTTGCTCTCAAAAAGGCATCAGCCATCATCTCCATCTAGAGAATATACTAGCTGACTCAGCTTGACCAGCCTGTACCAAAATGAGAATCTGGGTAAAATAAGTATTGAAACACTTCATTCCTTGTAGATTCACAAAACATATTAGCATATTAAAGACTATGAAGTTCTGCAGGAAAAAAAAAACCTATTTAACTTTAATCCAACATTGCCAAGTTTTATTTGACCATGGAAGATTTTTCCAAAACACTTACAAACAGATCAAGGACATTAATCTTTCATGAAACACTAGATCCCCAGGGTCCTCTCCAGCTACATCATTCTGTGATTTTCTTTTTTATTTATGATGCATTAAAAGATTAATCTCTATCAGACTTCCATTTAGAAATTCACCAGAATGTGCAAAGGCAGCAGGTAAAATTGCTGAAGGGTATTATAAAAATACCCTCCAGTGATTTTTGAAACTTAAACTGAAATATTTATATAACTATATATTTCAGTTTGTATATTATATATATATGTGTATACACACATATATATGTGTGTATATATATTGGTGTATGTATATCTATATCTATGTATATATGGCATTATATCCATTTTACAGATGCAGAAACTGAGCTTTAGAGGGGGTGAGCAATTGGTCCAAAGCCACACAGCACACAGGTAGTCATTGATAAAGGTAAAAACAAGAGTTGAAGCCTGAGGTGTAAGGACACAGAGACAAGTACACAAATGTTTACAAGTTACACATATGACACGTGCCTTTAACATGAATTTCTTGAACATTCATTTAGAGGCCTTACAATGAAGACATCAGAGTGGCAGCAAGTTCTGTTGGAATCAGGGGAGCGTGTTCTTCTATAATCCCCTGGCTAACAGGAAAGCACACTGATTTGGCCCATGGTAGTTATACACTCCCATTGAGTCAGGGGCCACTTCTATGCACACAGGAGGTGCTAAAAATATGCTGTTGACTCATTGCCTCTAAGAGCAGAAGAAATGCCCAAAGTATAGGACAAGAGGCAGAAAAGCACACGGAAAAATGTCATAGGGCAGTCCTCTGAGGAAGTGTTAGATCCCTTTGAAATCTGTCCAAACACTTTCTTGTGCTGGGGAAAGTCAATTACATATTTCAAGCAACCCCACATGTCATACGAGTATCTTGTACGTGTTTGTGTACTCGTGTCTGTGAACTTACATCTCAGACTTCAACTTCTCGCTCCCCACCCTTATCAATGACTGCCTGCATGGCCTTGGGCAAGTTGCTTTCCCTCTTCAAAGCTCAGTTTCTGCATCTATAAAATGGACATAATGCTACCTACCTCATGGGGTTAGTGATCACATTTAAGGAGCTAATATGTGGAAATTGCTTACACAGTACCTATCACATAATAAGGGTTTAATAAGTGTTTGATGTAATTGTTTTGATTATTACTACTATTACTAAAATAATAATTACTACAATAATAATGATTCTTATTCTCTATATTAGTATTATCTTTGAAAATGGGCATGGATTATGTCTATGTAACACTTTTGGCACAATATCTAGCATTATATCACACACAAATTAGAGAATTCATGTTATTAAGGATGAAAAAATATTTTTACTGACCCTTAAATTCTTCGTAAGTAACTGCAAAAGAAGCCATTATCCCAACACATGAAATAAAAGAAAAAAAAATTCAGTTCCTCTGGAGTTTGTTTTTGGAGGTAGCCACAGGATACCTAATCTTTTTTTCTTTTCAGAGAGACCGAGGGGCTCACTAGGTTGACCAGGCTGGTCTTGAACTCCTGGTCTCAAGCCATCCTCCCACCTCAGCCTCCCAAAGTGCTGGGATTACATGCATGAGCCACCACATCCAGCCTACCTAAAATATTGAATGCTGTTAATAAATCTCCTGAGGCCAGCATAAGAAGATGATGGGCAAAACTAATGCAGGTATGTTTTTCTGGCTTTTTCATGTATTGGGCCAAACTTTGAAAAGCACTTACTATTAATGGCTAACTTGCAAAATTTGTGATTTATTAAAAGCAGATTTTAATAGTTTTACCTAAAAATAATAGGCCTCTGATCTGCCAAAGATGAAGATTTAATTTCTAGGTGTTCCCCACAATACCTAGAAACATCAGTGGAATCGAGTATTAAACACTTTAGAACTATTCTCATCAAAGTTCTTTAATATATAATACAGCAAAAGAAAAGTTTCTTTTCTAAAGGCTTCTCTATACTTTTTTTAATAGTTGAATTTCATTTCTGAAGGCTCCTAAAAAGAATGGAATTTAGATCTTTATTAAAGAGGAAATATATTTTCCATGTTTAATTTAAATGACATTCCATCAGTCATTTGCAATCTTAGCCTACACGGAATTTCTTTTTTTGGTAGTTTTTATGTTTGGGTTTTAGGAGGGGATTCCCAATAATCTCTATATAAATATTTCTAATCTCTATATAAATATTTTAACATTTCAATGTAAATTAGTTTTTTAAAGCTATTTTATCCATAAAAATAATAAATTTGCATGGCTGAGGGTGAAATAATGTGTTACCAGGACCCCTCAGTTTTGGGGGTTGTGAGTAGATCCCATCTTCATGTTCCTCCAGCCCAGCCCAAGCCTGGCTCAGGGCCTCCTCCCCCATTTGCCAGGAACCACCATCCCCAGGGATTCTATGTGCCCTGCCTGACCAGTGTTCTCCATCAGAGTTTACCAATCTTTTGTTCATTCCCTCAGAGCACAGCTAAGCAAGAGTACACTAATTTGAAAATTAACTCAAGCAAATAGAGGAACACTATCCCCAACACATTGCATTTTAACATAGGGTTTCCTGGACACACTGTTTCAACCCAAGAGTTGGGCTAATAGTAGGAGTTCCATCTGCTAAAATACGGCTGTCAGCTTCAGAGGGAAATTCATGAACGTCTTCGTAGTTTGTTTTTACGTTTCACTTGGCACTGTTTCTAAAATTTCCTCTGAAGCCAAAAAATAAGTTATTTCCCAGCACACTGGGCACTTTTCATTTATCATTGGATTGATTTTTGTAACTTGCAGTAGGAGCTGAAATCGACCAGGGGGTTCTTATCCAACAGACAGCAGCAAAACTCTTTGTGTATCTGCGTTCCTTTCAACAAGCGTGACTTCCTCAATGGCATCATTCGTGAGCGTAACACAGAGCTCAGCAATAACGTTTCTTCACTAACCCTACCAGGTATCCAACATAGGATGTTACTTCCTTTCACTGTTTTCCGACTCCTGGCAGATATTAATCATTGGGATTTGGGAACAAGGAAATAGAATTTCTGAGAATGCTTGGGAATTCCCAAATTCATATGATTTTCATAACACTTCACTTACAAGTTTTTGAAAAATAATAAATGACTATAATAACAAGCAAATAGTCGTTTTTTTCTGTAACAGGATTATATGAAAAGTTTTAGTAGTCTTCTGTTTTAAAGAGATATGATAACAAATGATGATTTATTATTATTAGGAGCCAACATATTGTAACAAGATTATAAAATCCAATAGCATTAATAGAGAAAACATTAAAAAGAAATGAATGTTATCACAAAATAAATGCTAAAGAAAAGTCCTTTACAGATTGAAAGGTAACACCACAAATACTTAATGCTTTAATCGTTGTTTACATGACATTGTTATACAAGGCATCAATCATCCCCTCCAATACCATTTAAATAACATAACATTCTGATCTCCTGGCAAGATGAATAGCACTAGAAAGAAGCAACTGTCAAAATTGCCGATTTAAGGGTATATTTTGTTTCTAAAACTTGGCATTTCTTAGAAAACCTCTCATAGGATTTGTAAAACATATACTATGCCTAGGAACACATTAATATTTATTTGCAGAAATGGTTCACTGTTAGCAGTGGACAAGGCCATGAACACACACTTGTAACACAGCAACAGATACAAGAAAGTCTGACTGAGGCTCCTTTACTGCTCCTGTCCTGTTCACCTTAACTTTCATCTCCACATGTCAGTGCTTCCTCATCTTGCTTGACTTGAAGTCAGTGCATTTCTTCAAGCCAGTAAGTTCTCTATACTGACTATTAAGCTGTAATTTTCACAGGAAAATTAGAATGTTCCTTCCCATTTTCCTAATTTCTCAACTGATTTTTCTCAGAATTCAGAATCCATAAATATTGAAATGCCAGGAGAGAATTTCCAAATGGAAATGCTGTTCCCTTCGTCCATTTTCAGAAGAAACCGTAGGATAGTGTTATCCTTCTCTTCTCCAATTTTTTTTTCCTGCAAACTTATGGTTATCACCTCTTTAAGTGAGTAGCTCACAATTTTGCCTCCCCTGCAAATGGTCCCAAAACAGTGAAGTGGGTCCTCTTTAGCTGTGTCTTTAGTACATAATCCTGCATTTCTGACCATATGCAGGGAGTGTGACCCAGGGAAGGATCCCTGACTCAATGGGATTTCTCTTGCTGTCTGTAGAATTTGAACACCGGAACCCAGACGTACAGAGGCTGGGAGCCATCGTGGTGTGCTATATTGATGACGGCAGCAGTGGGTGGTGTGGGGGCAGTTAATTGACAGCTACCTGTTGCTGACATCCCAGGAACTGCCTGAACCTCCTCTTTCCCAGTCATAAGATATCTAAGATTCTGCAGTATTCTTCATTAAATCCTAGCATGGTTTAAGCTAGCCAGAATTAGGTTCTGTTGCTTTCAATCAACAGAACCTTAGCTAATACATTGTTATTTCCTGGTCTTTGTTCCTTTAATTTTCCAGGAAAAGAAGGGAAAATGGCTTACTGGTTTTAAAAAGAGACAAGGGACAACATACCATTTATGCAAAATTTAGAAGCACTCAAAGGAAACTCTGGAAAGTTCCTGAGACATATATATGTAGGATCAGCATAAAACTTGAACAGTGTATCTAGATCATGGTTGCCATGGTTGCCTTGAGACAATGAACATCTGTATCAAGATCATATTTTCTTGGTGGGACAGAGAGAAGCACAAGGCGGGACTCACATTTACAGTAATACTTGTTTTCCAGGAACCATACAACCCAGTTTGTCCAGAGCTGTTCATCTTAAGTTTGTTATCCCACCATAATTATAAATAGAACCTCCTTTTTCTCTCAAGAATATCCCACTTTGGATGATAATTTCTGTGACTACCCATTAAGAATATTTAATAACTATAGAAAACTGCTTCTCTATATTTTTTGTATGTTTGAAACATTTTATAACAGAAATATCTTTAAAGTTATCACCTACACAGAATATAGCTGCCAAATGCTCCTACTCTGCTATTCTAACCATGAATCCCTCTGGGGCCCCTTCCTCCTACGGCGCTTGTAAGGATGAAATGAAATAAGCTCTATGAAGTGCCCAACAGTGACCAACACTGAATAAAATACAGCCACCATAGGAGGCCTTCCCTTATGTTCACCAAACTCCTGATAAGTTATTCGGTGATGTTTTAATCTTAATATTTTATGTAGATTATACATTCATCTGATTCAAAATGCAAAAGGTACAAAAGCGTATACAGTTAAAAGTTTCCCAACCCACTACCATTTATCTCCCTGGAGGCAACTGTTTCCAGATTTTTGAATATCCTTAAAGAATATCATATGTATGGAAAAGAAAGATTATATATTTATACGCATCTGTGTATGCATTTTCCTATGAGAGGCTCACAAAGTCTCCTTGAAGAGATATCATTATTACAAATACCCCTCAATTTACAATGGGGTTATATTCCAATAAACTTAGGAAAATATTGTAAGCTGAAAATGCATTTAATACCCTTAACCTACTAAACATCATAGCTTAGCTCGGCCTACCTTAAACACTCACATTAACCTACAGTTAGGCAAAATCATCTAACAGAAAGCCCATTTTATAATAAAGTGGGCTTTGAATATCTCATGGAATATAATGAATACTGTACTGAAAGTGGAAAACAGAATGGTTGTATGAGTACTCAAAGTACAGCTTCTGCTGAATGTGTATTGCTTTCAAACTATCTTAAAGTTGAAAAATCATAAGTCAAAATATTCTAAGTCAGGGATTGTTTGTACTTCTAATTTACATGATGAAATTGAGCCTTGAAAAGATTAAGTGACTCGCCCAAGGTCACACTGGCAGTTAAATAGTGAAACTTGGATCCAAATTGTTCAGTCACTACATGTATTGTCTTGAAATTTGAAAAAGAGGAAGAGGAATTAAACTACTAAATTGAAGGACTATTTTAGGCATAGAAGAAGCAGATGCCTTCATGTCCAAGTGATTGTGAAAAGCCCACTTGCCCCAAAATATGTCTCCTGGTCATATGAAATTCCACCATTTCAGATTTTTACCTGGGGATTTAGAGTAATCTGCTGTTTTCCTAGAGCTCCCCTAAAATAGAAATAGAAAATTTTGGAAGGCTAAATATATGCTAACATTGGAAAACTCATTTTCTCCCCTTCGTAAGGCAAGGTACTGAAGGAGGGGGCCCTACGGGCCGTGCAGGGACATCCTGGAGGCATGGGGAGAAGAAACTGAAAGGCAAGTTTGTATGGAACAAAGAATACCGATCTCAGGATTCTCCCTTGAACCTGCCCTAACTTTGTTCAAATAGACTCAGCCACTGACCTGCTGTCAAAAGACCACAGCCAATCTGACTTGTTTTCAATATAATGATGAATATTGATTTGGTCCCTTCATCCAACATTCTCAGCTGGATCTTTTTTGACCAAGGATATACATTACTAGGTGAGTACAGGCAGTTAATTCTTCCACACGGGACTTCGGAGTTTCTGAGTTAACCAGAATCACCCACCTTAACATCTGCCAGTTTATACCCCAAGTCCTGACCAGTGCCCCCTACCTGCTATGCCTCATGTTTTCAATAGAGCATAAAATCAGAAATGAAAGATGAAACATCATAGCCAATATCACAGAAATACAAAGGATCCTAAGAAACTGCTAGGTATAATTACACACTAACTAATTGGATCATCTAGAAGAAATGGATAAATTCCCAGACACATAAAACCTACCAAGATTGACTCATGAAGAAATTTAAAAATCTGAACAGACTAATAGCAAGCAAGGAGGTTGAATCCGTAAGAAAATGTCTCCTATCAATGAAAAACCCAAAACCAGATGGCTTCCCAGATTAATTCTACCACATATTTTAAGAAGAACTAATACCAGTCCTTCTCAAACTCTTCCAAAAAGCTGAAGTGGAGGGAATACTTCCAAACTCATCTTACAGGGCCAGCATTACCCTGATTCCAAAGCCAGACAAGAACACTACAAGAAAGGAAAATGACAGGCCAATATCCTTGATCTACATAGATGCAAAAATCCTCAACAAAATCCTAGCAAACCAAATTCAATAGCACATTGAAAGAATCATTCACCATGATCATGTCATGGTTCAACATAAGCAAATCAATACATATAATATACCATATTAGAAAAATAAAGGATAGAAACTATATGGCCATCACAATAGATATAGAAAAAGTTTTTGACAAAATTCGAAACCCTTTCATGGTGAAAAAAAAAAACACCCAACAGATCACGTATTGAGGGACTGTATCCCAACAAAATAAAGGCCATATATGACAAACCCATAGCTAACACCATGATCAATGGTGAAAAGTTGAAACTTTTCCTCTACCATCAGGAACAAGACAAGGATGCCCACAGACACCACTTCTCAGGGTAATTAGGCAAAAGAAAGAAATAAAAGGCATCCTAATAGGAAAGGAAGAAGTGAAACTGTCTCTACTGACGGCATGATCTTGTTATATATAGAAAACCCTACAAACTTCACTAAAAAAAGGTTAGAACTCAACACAAAGAAGGGAACAGTAGACACTGGGGGACTCCAAAGGTGGGAGGGAAGGATGGTGGGAGCAAGGGTTGAAAAACTACCTATCGATTACTATGCTCACTGCTTGGGTGGTGGGATCATTAGAAGCCCAAACCTCAGCACCATGCAATATACCTGTTTAAGAAACCTGTACATCTACCCTCCTGACTCTAAAATGAAACATACAATATTTAAAAAACAAAAACAAATAAATAAAATTTGAAAACTGTTAGAACTGAACTGATAGGTGAAATCAGTAAAGTTGTAGGATACAAAATCAACAGATAGAGCCTTGAACACAGCAACATTCAGCTGTCTGACACGAAAGTCTCAGGGGCAAGAAAACCTCTATATGAACTCAGAAACAATGAGCTAAGTTGTGTTTATGTCTGAAAGGATGTTAAGAACTTCATTCATGTTACATCAGAGCCAACAGAAAGAACCAACAGGAAACCTGTACCCAACAAACAGAAATGACAAGATGAAGGGAAAGCAGAGGTAAGGGCTTACCTTAGAAAGGGCAAGTGATTAGCTCAATATGCAATACAATGTTTGCTCCTGAGCCAAAAATTTGTACAATAATTTGGACATTACTTGCACAACCAGAAAAATCAGCCACTCATTAGGAAAATGTGTTTCTGTAGAAGTCTTAGGACTCAGCTATCTATAATAACATGAAAAGACAATATTTTCATCCAAAATGAGTATTTTTGTTTGTCTTGGCTTGTTATTCTAACGTCAACAGCCTCTAAATAAACTGTTGAAGTACATGATATAACCACCTCTTTCTCCATCTTTCCCATTGCTCCCATCAATTTCACCATTAGCAAAGCTTTTTGCTGAAATCTGGCTTTTCAAAGGGAGAGTATCCAGAAACAGAAGATGCTGATCTGGGAGGCTCTTCCTAATAGAACTGCTGCTTCAGTTTAACTTGAAAAAGCCCACACCCAGTTCCTAATGACAAACATCTGAACACCGGGTCTTCCCCTGAGCAAGACAATGCTATGCCTCCTGCTCGCTCTGTTCTATAAGCAACCCACAGATTGCTCCCTGTGAAGAGGAGCCTGCAAGGGGAGCAGCATTCCACCAGACCCTGATTTAGCAAGATATTTCCATATCATTCCCCCAACCAGCTGGAAGTCCTCCACTGCTCTTGTGTAAAAATCTAACTCATCTCACTGAATTTCCTGATTTAAAAGTCTAATTCATTTCACCAAAAGTGTGACAGAAGGAAACCAAGTACACCATCTCTCTCTTACCAAACCAAAGCTATTGCATGTGCATTCTGGGGGGAAAACATGGTCCAAATATGTTATGGAGGGGGTGCCAGCCCAGTGTCATCCTCTTACTATTGCCATAGGATCTTGGCTGATGGCATCAGAGGAAAAACAAGTTTATCGATTACTTTCAACCATTAAGCTCACTCCTCCATGAAAAATATGTCACAAGTCCAATGTCTCTTATTAAAATAAGCACTGCAAAATATAAAGGAGTCACAGTTTTAAAATGGGACACACGTTCTCTAAGCGGTGAACCACGTTAGAGGTGCACTGTTTACAATGTATAAAGTCCCCTGGAGCCAGGGTTAGGAAGCGCATCTGTTCTTTGATGTTCTGGGATGAAGGAGAAAGGAAAATGTGCTGCCAGAAGTGAGTGGGAAGGAGCCCATGAGATAAAGGAAGTAAATCCATTTGCTGATTGCAATAATAATGGTAATACACGAAGCTATACATACATACATACATACATACATACATACATACATACATGCAAACTTTCACATTTTTTAAAAAAAAGAACTTAAGGCTTCCACTCATGTAATCAGCCCTTATGAACTCTCCTGATTAGCTGCAAGGAAAATCTTCCTTTCTCCTCTTTCTTGCACCATCCTGGGCTCCCTTTTGACTTTTTTTTTTTTTTTAACTTATAAATGAACAGCTCATATTCTGAAGTTTGTAGTCCCCTCCCGCCCCCTCTCTCTCTATATGGCTCATTTACATTGGCAGCTGTCGTGCTGCTGGGCATCCTCAAACCCACAAGTTTCCCTTTAATGTTTGAGGAGACAAACATGATCATGCACTAGGCATCACTGTGCCACTCAAAATGCTTTTTTGTTTTTTTTATTGCATCTGAGAGAAATCTCAAGGTTGCAAACCTGGAGTCAGAATTGTCTCCATGTGTCTCAGTGGGAAGAGTATCGTGTGAAGGAACAAGTTGATTCTACTAATCAAAAGGAATTTTTTTTGATATCAGGTCATCCTCCGAATGAATTTATATTACCGAGTGGAGGGTCACATGAAGAAAATGGTCAAACAGCACCACCTAGAGCAAGAGCTGAGAAGTGCAGCGGAGCCGGGCTGTGTCAGGAAAGAAAAGCAAGCTGGGGCCTGGCTCAGCGCTCTCCCCTCTGCTCCTGTCTGCATGGAAAGATTAGGATGACAGTGGCAGGAAGCCTGTGCACCTAGTATGCATCACTTGAAGGGAACACACAGATTCCAGTAAACAGTTGGAAGGAAATGTTAATACCAGGCTCTGCTAAACAATATCAAATGAGTCCTAGATGAGGCAAGCGACTTTCATCAAAGTTTCCTGATACCTGAAAAGACAGCCCAGGGGATCCTGCGCTACATGTGGTGTATGTAAATTAAGCGGGTTTTTTTCCCCTTTGTAATCAAGGCTCATACACAAACAAAATCACACTTTAGAAATGGCCTATTTCAACTTGTAACTAGCTTGCTTTCAGGGGCTCCAGGTCAAAATGAAATAGAGCACAAAGACGCTTTCTCCTTAGGGATCATACACAAATTCACTCTGTCCGTTTCTTTCCCACATGGAGCAACAAAGCCGTCAGACCTCTCCATCCACCCATCGGGTCCTTCCTGATTAAAGTGAGATAAATCACAGCCCTCTCTCTCCAGATGGCAGGCGACAAGAGGGGGATGCTTGCCTCAAGAAGTCCTCCCCATCCCTCTGCATTCATGCAAGCCCGAGCGGAGAGATGCAAGAAATTACGGATGCATTTTAATTCCCCAGACCCTGCAATTAAAAATGGAAATTTTTTGGCCACGCCTGTTGGCTCACGCCTGTAATCCCAGCACTTTCAGAGGCCGAGGTCGGCAGATCACCTGGGGTCAGGAGTTCGAGACCAGCCTGGCCAACATGGTGAAACCCTGTCTCTACTAAAAATACAAAAATTAGCTAGGAATGGTGGTGGGCGCCTGTAGTCCCAGCTACTCGGGAGGATGAGGCAGGAGAATCACTTGAACCCGGGAGGCAAAGTTTGCAGTGAGCCAAGATCGCACCACTGCACTCCACTCTGGGTGACAAAGCAAGACTTCATCTCAAAAAATGTTTTTAAAAAATGGAAGTGTTGTTCTTTCATTTGTAAATGTGTTTTGGTAAAAGAGGGGCAGTTTAAGCAACCCTTTCTATTGTCTACATTGTTAAAATTCATCCGACATGGACTCTTGACTCTGTTTTGCCTGGGCAGACCCAATTCAAGCATTTACAACAGCTATAACCTCCTCAAATCAAAAAGAGGAATCAGCATTATTGCTAAGTTCAAATAAGGTCTTGTTTTATTTCATTTTTATTTTTGAATGCAGCCATTTCTCCATGTGCTGTCATCAGGTAAGATTGTCAGTCCTGATTAGATAAAGGTATTATTACAAAATGCAATTCTTAAAAATTCAGTGTCTAACTACACTTTTAATAAGCCTTTCCCCCTCCCCTATGTATTCTCCCTTAGACACCCCTTCTCAAATTTAAAATCACAGAAACTAAAATATGATGCCTAAAGAGAGCCTAGCGACTGCCCAGTCCTCTAATTTGATGAGTGGGAGTACTGAAGCCCAGAGGAGGTCAAGTAATTTGTTCCCAATGTCTTAGATAAGAAGAAAATGACCAGCTGGGAAATCCCACTCATGTCAAGGCAGAGGCACAGGGCCACAGACTGTGGTTGAATTGTGCCACACTCCTACATCCTTCTTTAGGAATCACAGAACATTCCTGTGTTGAGTCGGAGTCACTGACTTCCTTTTCAGGCTGATTGAGTTCTGTCCTTACAGGCTGCGGCAAGAAGTTTTGGTATTATGCTACACCAAGACCATTTATCTAGTTCAAGAAATGCACAGTCCTTAGAGCCCAGCAACTTTCCCCATGTCCAGTAAATGTAGCTTCTCCATTAGAAGCTGTCAGAATGGAGCCATCTGGCTCATCTTGATTTTGATTTGTGCAAGAATGAATGGTTGTGCTAAGACAGCTTTCCTAGCTGATAGAGAGCGAAACTTTTTTCTCATAATCTATAAAAAAATTAAATTAGAACTTTTTTCTCATAATCTGTGAAAAAATATTAAATTAAATCTGGCTCGTCTTGATTTTGATTTGTGCAAGAATGAATGGTTGTGCTAAGACAGCTTTCCTAGCTGATAGTGAGCAAAACTTTTTTCTCATAATCTATAAAAAATATTAAATTAGAAGCATAGAGTTTATTTCGTGACTTTTATCTTCCTGCAATTTTCTTGTGGGCATAAATGATTTGTTTTTATCCTGCCTGCCCCCCAATCCCTTTTCCAAGAGACTAAAAGAGTATCTAGTGCAAAGTGGAGACTCAAATATTTTTTAATAAACAGTGATCCCAGCCACCCAGTGCATGTTGCCAAATGCCAACCCCATAAATAATCAAACACATCATCTCATTCAGCCAATCAAAATCAAGTGCTACCTATTTTTTTTAAGTTTTCATAGCCCTTGGGCATCTGCTTTCTCAGCATTTCCCAAACTTGAGTCATTCTCATCCTGCCTTCCTAATTTTGATCTGTCAATTACCTCTACTATTATTTATTTCATATATTTTTAAATAGACCCACTTTTGAAACTTAAATACACGCCTTTTAAAAGGAAGCTTTCTTACTACTATACATCAAAAGCCATTATTACTTGTTCTAAGTACTCATAACAAGATGGTCACAACTATTAAAATTTACTAATGTGCATCCACATACTCTCTAAATTCATGGAGCATCTGCACACACTTTAAGAAACAATTCTGCATTACTCACTCAATTTTCTTGACATCCTTCTGAGGCAGGACAAACCTTGGGCCCAAAGAATTGAGGTAGGAGTCCAAGCAAGTTGCCAGCCACATAAAGGCAAACCTTGGCTCGGAAGTCAGGACTACCAGCCCCTAGGTTATGGTTCATGCTCTTTCCTCTGCTCTCCAGAACCTCCTATCTCCAAGTGTAGTTAGCAGCCCAGATGCAGCAGCATCCTCTAGAGACTTGTTAAAAATGCAGAAGCTCAGGCTCCACCCCAGGCCTATGCAGACTGAATCTGCATTTTAACAAGGTGCAGGTAATTCACGTGCACATTAAGTTTGAAAAGGCCTGGTCTAGATCAGCGGTTCTCTAACTTAGCAGCACATTAGAACCATCTGTAGAGACTTTAAAAATACCAGTGCCTGGGCTTCACCTCCCAGAGAATCTGACTTAAGTGTCTGGGGTTTTCCCTGAGTCTAGGTATTTTTAAAAACTCCTCAGCTTATACAAAGCTGGCAGGGCCGTGCACAGTGGCTCATGCCTATAATCCCAGCAGTTCGTGAGGCCAAAGTGGGCAGATTGCTTGAGTCCAGGAGTTTGAGATTAGCCTGGGCTAAAACCCCATCCCTACAAAAAAAAAAAAAAAAAATGCAAAAAGTAGTTGGGCATGGTGGTGGCACATACCTGTAGTCCCGGCTACTCAGGAGGCTGAGTCCTCACTTCAACCCAGGAGGTCACAGTCTGGTCAACAGAGCAAGACCCTGTATCAAAACAAAGAAACAAGCAAACAAAAAATGCTAGCAGCTTACCAGCTAGGGAGGCCTGTAGAGCCAAGTTTTCCAAATGGGGCTACATTAGTTGTTCCAAAACTTTAGCTGCATCAAAACCACCTGGATGGCTTGTTCAGCTACAGAGGGTCTGGCCATGCCCCTAGAGTTTCCAGCTGAGGGTCTGGAATGAGGCCCGATGATTTGCATTTCTAACAATCTCCAGGTGATGCTGATGTTGTGGGTCCAGGCACCACATTTTGAGAATCTATGCTAAATGAATCGGAGAAGACCAAAGCTCAAACTTATTCCAAGAACTTTTCAAGGCCCACCTGCAAGTTGTAGTGGAAGTAAGCATCTAAGGGTGCAAAAAAGTTTCACTGTAGACTAAGGCCTTTTACCTGAGCTCTCAAATGTTCACATTTCTCTTATCAACCTAAATAACAAACAGAGAGAGGCTCTCCACAAGAAAAAGATATTCGTTTGGAAACAGAGCCTTGCAATAGAAACAGGCAAGCCAGAGTAAACTATATGCATATTCACGGAGGTAAAGGAAGACAAAAGAAAAAATGAGGAAGATTATATGATCATTTGGAAATGATTATCCTTGGCTACAAAGATCAATAACAAAGGTGATGCCAGGCCCAGGTTGGACAGGCAGTTGTTGGGCCAATATCCTTCAAAAGCATTGTTGTGTGCAAAGTTGCAATGGGCTTTGTGCAAGATTGTGTTTTTTGCAGTCTTCTGTGATAAGTTTTTGTTATCAGGCATACAAGCCCAAGAATCCTTTTTTGCATGGCCTTCCCTGGCTCTATTTGTCAGGGTTTTGGTTAGGGGAGGGGTATTTTTAACACACTCAATGTAAAAAATGCCATAAGGTAGGTACCCCAATTGCTTGTTTCATCTTCATAAAATAACTTTTCCACCCGAACAAAGTCTACACATAAATTGTAAAAATACCCTGGCATGCAGTCCCTGGAAAAGTCTGGAGTCATTCTCGGGGTTCCCACCCAGGTGGGCAAGCGTAGCCACCACAGATAAACACAAAGTAGGGGTCCCCGCTGGGGTTCAGCGGCAGGCAGTGGCCCTGGTTCTGATATTTGGCTGAAAACACAGCTCCTCTTTGTCACCCTCAGGACATTTCAGCTATTTCCTAGATAATAATCTCAGTTCACCCTGCACAAAACAGGCACATGATCATGTCACTCTGACCTGGTTTGAGTCCAAGGAGAATTTTGTTTTTAAAATAATTTAGGTTAGTAGTTAAAATATGAACTTTGGGCCAGGAGTGGTGGCCCATGCCTATAATCCCAGCACTTCATGAGGCCAAAGTGGGCAGATTGCTTGAGTCCAGGAGTTTGAGACTAGCCTGGGCTAAAACCCCATCCCTACAAAAAAAAAAATTCAAAAAGTAGTTGGGCATGGTGGTGGCACATACCTGTAGTCCCGGCTACTCAGGAGGCTGAGTCCTCGCTTGAACCCAGGAGGTCACGGTCTGGTCAACAGAGCAAGACCCTGTATCAAAACAAAGAAACAAGCAAACAAAAAATGCTAGCAGCTTACCAGCTAGGGAGGCCTGTAGAGGCAAGTTTTCCAAATGGGGCTACATTAGTTGTTCCAAAACTTTAGCTGCATCAAAACCACCTGGATGGCTTGTTCAGCTACAGAGGGTCTGGCCATGCCCCTAGAGTTTCCAGCTGAGGGTCTGGAATGAGGCCCGATGATTTGCATTTCTAACAATCTCCAGGTGATGCTGATGCTGTGGTTCCAGGCACCACATTTTGAGAATCTATGCTAAATGAATCGGAGAAGACCAAAGCTCAAACTTATTCAAAGAACTTTTCAAGGCCCACCTGCAAGTTGTAGTGGAAGTAAGCATCTAAGGGTGCAAAAAAGTTTCACTGTAGACTAAGGCCTTTTACCTGAGCTCTCAAATGTTCACATTTCTCTTATCAACCTAAATAACAAACAGAGAGAGGCTCTCCACAAGAAAAAGATATTCGTTTGGAAACAGAGCCTTGCAATAGAAACAGGCAAGCCAGAGTAAACTATATGCATATTCACGGAGGTAAAGGAAGACAAAAGAAAAAATGAGGAAGATTATATGATCATTTGGAAATGACTATCGTTGGCTACAAAGATCAATAACAAAGGTGATGCCAGGCACAGGTTGGACAGGCAGTTGTTGGGCAAATATCCTTCAAAAGCATTGTTGTGTGCAAAGTTGCAATGGGCTTTGTGCAAGATTGTGTTTTTTGCAGTCTTCTGTGATAAGTTTTTGTTATCAGGCATACAATCCTAAGAATCCCTTATTGCATGGCCTTTCCTGGCTCTATAAGTCAAGGTTTTGGTTAGGGGAGGGGTATTTTTAACACTCTCAATGTAAAAAATGACATAAGGTAGGTACCCCAAAGACTTGTTTGGTCTTCATAAAATAATTTTTCATAAAATCTCTGTAAACGTGGAAATATCTACACCGCTATCTCTGTAAATGTGTAAACATTTACAACGCTATCTGAATAAACATGGAACTATTTACACCGCCGTCTCTATAAACATGGAAATATCTACACCGCTATGTCTATAAACATGGAAATATCTACACCGCTATCTCTATAAACATGGAAATGTCTACACCGCTATCTGTATAAACATGGAAATATCTACACCACTATCTGTAAAAACATGGAAATATCTTCACTGCCATCTGTATAAACATGGAAATATCTACACAGCCATCTGTATAAAGATGGAAATATCTACACCACAATCTGTATAAATATGGAAATAACTACACCGCTACCTCTATAGACATGTAAATATCTACACCGCTATCTGTATAAACATGGAAATATCTACACTGCCATCTGTATAAAGATGGAAATATCTACACCGCGAGCTTTATAAACACGGAAATATCTACACCGCTATCTGTATAAACATGGAAATACCAACACCGTTATCTGTATAAACATGGAAATATCTACACCGTTATCTGTATAAACATGGAAATATCTACACCGCTATCTCTATAAACATGAAAATACTTACACCACCATCTCTATAAGCATGGAAATATTTACACCGCTATCCCTATAAACATAGAAATATCTACACCGCCATCCCTATAAACATGGAAATATCTACACCGCCATCTGCATAAACATGGAAATATCTACACAGACATCTGTTTAAACATGGAAATATCTACACTGCCATCTGTATAAACTTGGAAATATCTACACTGACATCTGTAGAAAGATGGTAATGTCTACAAAGCTATCAGTATAAACATGGGAATTTCTACACTGCTACCTGTATAAACATGGAAATATCTACACCACTATCTGTATCAACATGGAAATAACTACACCGCAATCTGTATAAACATGGAAATATCTACAATGCTATCTCTGTAAACATGGAAATATCTACACAGCTATCTGTGTAAACTTGGAAATACCTACACCGCTATCTGTGTAAATTTGGCAATACCTACACCGCAATCTGTGCAAAGATGGAAATATCTACACCGTTATCTTCGTAAACACGGAAATATCTACACCGCTATCTGTATAAACATGGAAATATCTACACTGCCATCAGTATAAATATGGAAATATCTACAGCGCCATCTGTATAAACATGGAAATATCTACACTGCCATCTGTACACACATGGAAATATCTACACAGCCATCTGTATAAACATGGAAATATCTACACCGCTATCTGTATAAACATGGAAATATCTACACCGCAATCTGTATAAACATGGAAATATCTACACCGCTATCTGTATAAATATGAAATATCTAAACCGCTGTCTCTATAAAAGTGGAAATATCTACACTGCTGTCTGTATAAACATGGAAATATCCTCACTGCTATCTCTATGAACATGGATATATCTACACCGCTATCTCTATAAACATGGAAATATCTACACCACCATCTCTATAAACATGGAAATATCAACACCACCATCTGTATGAACATGGAAATATCTACACCGCTATCTGTATAAACATGGAAATATCTACACCGCGATCTGTATAAACATGGAAATGTCTACACCGCGATCTGTATAAACATGGAAATATCTAGACCGCTATCTGTATAAACATGGAAATATCTACACAGCCATCTCTATAAACACAGAAATATCTACACCGCCATCTGTATAAAAATGGAAATACCTACAAAGTCATCTGTAAAAACATGGAAAAACCTACACAGTCATGTGTAGGAACATGGAAATGTCTACACTGCCATCTGTATAAACATGGAAATATCTACACTGCCATCTGTAAAAACATGGAAATATCTACACATTCATCTGAATAAACATGGAAATATCTACACCACCATCTGTATAAACATGGAAATACCTACAATACCATCTGTATACACATGGAAATATCCACAGACATCTGTATAAATATGGAAATATCTACACCACCATCTGTATAAACATGGAAATATCTACACTGCCATCTGTAGAAAGATGGAAATATCTACACCGCTATCTCTATAAATATGGAAATATCTACACCGCCATCTCTATAAACATGAAAATATCTACACTGCAATCTCCATAAAGATGGAAGTATCTACTCCGCCATGTGTATAAACACGGAAATATCTACACCACCATCTGTGTAAACATGGAAATATCTACACCGCGATCTGTATAAACATGGAAATATCTACAACGCCATCTGCATGTCCATGGAAATATCTACTCCACCATCTGTATAAACATGGAAATATCTACACGGCCATCTGTATAAACATGGAAATATCTACACAGCCCTCTGTATGAATATGGAAATATCTGCATAGGCATCTGTATAAACATGGAAATATCTCCACCGCTATTTGTATAAACATGGAAATACCTACACCGCTGTCTCTATAAACATGGAAATATGTACACCGCTATGTGTATAAACATGGAAATATCTCCACTGCTGTCTGTATAAACGTGGAAATATCTACACCGCGATCTGTATAAACATGGAAATATCTACACCGCTATCTGTATAAACATGGAAATATCTACACATCTATCTCTATAAACATGGAAATACCTACACCGCCATCTGTATAAACATGGAAATACCTACATAGTCATCTGTATAAACATGGAAATATCTACACAGCCATCTGTATAAACATGGAAATATCTACACAGCCATCTGTATATACATGGATATATCTACACCGCTATCTGTATAAACATGCAAATAACTACACCGCAATTTGTATAAGCAAGGAAATATCTACACCGCCATCTGTTTAAACATGGAAATATATACACAGACATCTGTTTATACATGGAAATATTTACAACGCTATCGCTATAAACATGGAAATTTCTACACTGTTATCTGTACAAATATGGAAATATCTACACTGCTATCTCTATAAACATGGAAATATCTACACCGCCATCTGTATCAACATGGAAATACCTATACAGTCATCTGTGTAAACATGGAAATATCTACACCACCATCTGTAAACATGGAAATATCTACAATGCCATCTGTATACACATGGAAATACCTCCACGGCAATCTGTGTATAGATGGAAACATCAACACCGCCATCTGTACAAACCTGGAAATATCTACACTGCTATCTCTATAAACACGGAAATATCTACACTGCAGTCTTTATAAACATGGAAATATCTACACTGGTATCTGTATAAACATGGAAATATCTACACCAAGATCTGTATAAACATGGAAATATATACACCGTTATCTGTATAAACATAAAAATATCTCCACTGCTTTCTCTATAAACATGGAAATATCTACAAAGCCATCTGTAAAAACATGGAAATAGCTACACAGTCATGTGTAGGAACATGGAAATATCTACACTGCCATCTGTATAAACTTAGAAATATCTACACAGCCCTCTGTATAAATATGGAAATATCTGCATAGGCATCTGTATAAACATGGAAATATCTGCACAGCTATCTGTATAAATGTGGAAATACCTACACCGCTGTCTGTATAAACATGGAAATATGTACACCGCTATGTGTATAAACATGGAAATATCTCCACTGCTGTCTGTATAAACATGGAAATATCTCCACCGTTATCTTTATAAACATGGAAATATCTACAGCGCCTTCTCTATAAACATTGAAATATCTACACTGCCATCTGTAAAAACATGGAAATAGCTACACAGTCATCTGAATAAACATGGAAATATCTACACCACCATCTGTATAAACATGGAAATAGCTACAATACCATCTGTATACACATGGAAATATCTACACAGACATCTGTATAAATATGGAAATATCTACACCGCTATCTGTATAAACATGGAAATATCTACACCACTATCTGTATAAACATGGAAATATCCACACCGCGGTCTGTATAAACATGGAAATATCTTCACCACGATCTGTATAAACATGGAAATATCTACACCGCTATCTGTATAAACATGGTAATATCTACAGCACCATCTATATAAACATGGAAATATCTACACCGCCATCTGTATGAACATGAAAATATCTACAATTCCATCTGTAGAAAGATGGAAATATCTACACCGCAATCTGTATAAACATGGAAATATCTACACCGCGGTCTGTATAAACATGGAAATATCTACACCAAGATCTGTAAAAACAGGGAAATATCTACACCGCTATCTGTATAAACATGGAAATATCTACACCGCGGTCTGTATAAACATGGAAATATCCACACCGAGATCTGTATAAACATGGAAATATGTACACCGCTATCTGTATAAACATGGAAATATATACACCGAGATCTGTATAAACATGGAAATATCTACTCCGCTATCTGAATAACAATGAAATATCTCCACTGCTATCTCTGTATACATCGAAATATCTACACCGCCATCTGTATAAACATGGAAATACTTACAAAGTTATCTGTATAAACATGGAAATATCTACACCGGCATCTGTATGAAGATGGAAATACCTACATCGCAATCTGTATAAATATGGAAATTCCTACACCGCTACCTCTATAGACATGTAAATATCTACATTGCTATCTGTATAAACATGGAAATATCTGCCCTGCCATCTGTATAAAGATTGAAAAAGCTACACCGCGAGCTGTATAAACATGGAAATATCTACACCGCTGTCTGTAAAAACATGGAAATATCCACACCGAGATCTGTATAAACATGGAAATATTTACACCGCTATCTGTATAAACATGGAAATATATACACCGAGATCTGTATAAACATGGAAATATCTACTCCGCTATCTGTATAACAATGAAATATCTCCACTGCTATCTCTGTATACATCGAAATATCTACACCGCCATCTGTATAAACATGGAAATACTTACAAAGTTATCTGTATAAACATGGAAATATCTACACCGGCATCTGTATGAAGATGGAAATACCTACATCGCAATCTGTATAAATATGGAAATTCCTACACCGCTACCTCTATAGACATGTAAATATCTACATTGCTATCTGTATAAACATGGAAATATCTACCCTGCCATCTGTATAAAGATTGAAAAAGCTACACCGCGAGCTGTATAAACATGGAAATATCTACAACGCAATCAGTATAAACATGGAAATATCTACAATGCTATCTCTGTAAACATGGAAATATCTACACAGCTATCTGTGTAAACTTGGAAATATCTACACCGCTATCTGTGTAAATTTGGCAATACTTACACCACAATCTGTGCAAATATGGAAATATCTACACCGCTATCTCTGTAAACATGGAAATATTTACACCGATATCTGTATAAACATGGAAATTTCTACACCGTTATCTGTATATATATGGAAATATCTACACCGCTATCTCTATAAACATGGAAATATCTACAACGCCAGCTGTATAAACATGGAAATACCTATACAGTCATCTGTGTAAACATGGAAATATCTACACCACCATCTGTATAAACATGGAAATATCTACAATGCCATCTGTATACACATGGAAATACCTACACGGCAATCTGTGTATAGATGGAAACATCAACACCGCCATCTGTACAAACATGGAAATATCTACACTGCTATCTCTATAAACATAGAAATATCTACACAGCGGCCTGTATAAACATGGAAATATCTACACCGGTATCTGTATAAACATGGAAATATCTACAACACGATCTTTATAAACATGGAAATATATACACCGCTATCTGTATAAACATGGAAATATCTACAACGCCATCAGTATTAACATGGAAATATCTACACAGCCATCTGTATAAACATGGAAATATCTACACAACCATCTGTATATACATGGATATATCTACACCGCTATCTGTATAAACATGCAAATAACTACACCGCAATTTGTATAAGCAAGGAAATATCTACACCGCCATCTGTTTAAACATGGAAATATATACACAGACATCTGTTTATACATGGAAATATTTACAACCCTATCGCTATAAACATGGAAATTTCTACACTGTTATCTGTACAAATATGGAAATATCTACACTGCTATCTCTATAAACATGGAAATATCTACACCGCCATCTGTATCAACATGGAAATACCTATACAGTCATCTGTGTAAACATGGAAATATCTACACCACCATCTGTATAAACATGGAAATATCTACAATGCCATCTGTATACACATGGAAATACCTCCACGGCAATCTGTGTATAGATGGAAACATCAACACCGCCATCTGTACAAACCTGGAAATATCTACACTGCTATCTCTATAAACACGGAAATATCTACACTGCAGTCTTTATAAACATGGAAATATCTACACTGGTATCTGTATAAACATGGAAATATCTACACCACGATCTGTATAAACATGGAAATATATACACCGTTATCTGTATAAACATAAAAATATCTCCACTGCTTTCTCTATAAACATGGAAATATCTACAAAGCCATCTGTAAAAACATGTAAATAGCTACACAGTCATGTGTAGGAACATGGAAATATCTACACTGCCATCTGTATAAACTTAGAAATATCTACACAGCCCTCTGTATAAATATGGAAATATCTGCATAGGCATCTGTATAAACATGGAAATATCTGCACAGCTATCTGTATAAATGTGGAAATACATACACCGCTGTCTGTATAAACATGGAAATATGTACACCGCTATGTGTATAAACATGGAAATATCTCCACTGCTGTCTGTATAAACATGGAAATATCTCCACCGTTATCTGTATAAACATGGAAATATCTACAGCGCCTTCTCTATAAACATTGAAATATCTACACTGCCATCTGTAAAAACATGGAAATAGCTACACAGTCATCTGAATAAACATGGAAATATCTACACCACCATCTGTATAAACATGGAAATAGCTACAATACCATCTGTATACACATGGAAATATCTACACAGACATCTGTATAAATATGGAAATATCTACACCGCTATCTGTATAAACATGGAAATATCTACACCACTATCTGTATAAACATGGAAATATCCACACCGCGGTCTGTATAAACATGGAAATATCTTCACCACGATCTGTATAAACATGGAAATATCTACACCGCTATCTGTATAAACATGGTAATATCTACAGCACCATCTATATAAACATGGAAATATCTACACCGCCATCTGTATGAACATGAAAATATCTACAATTCCATCTGTAGAAAGATGGAAATATCTACACCGCAATCTGTATAAACATGGAAATATCTACACCGCGGTCTGTATAAACATGGAAATATCTACACCAAGATCTGTAAAAACAGGGAAATATCTACACCGCTATCTGTATAAACATGGAAATATCTACACCGCGGTCTGTATAAACATGGAAATATCCACACCGAGATCTGTATAAACATGGAAATATGTACACCGCTATCTGTATAAACATGGAAATATATACACCGAGATCTGTATAAACATGGAAATATCTACTCCGCTATCTGTATAACAATGAAATATCTCCACTGCTATCTCTGTATACATCGAAATATCTACACCGCCATCTGTATAAACATGGAAATACTTACAAAGTTATCTGTATAAACATGGAAATATCTACACCGGCATCTGTATGAAGATGGAAATACCTACATCGCAATCTGTATAAATATGGAAATTCCTACACCGCTACCTCTATAGACATGTAAATATCTACATTGCTATCTCTATAAACATGGAAATATCTACCCTGCCATCTGTATAAAGATTGAAAAAGCTACACCGCGAGCTGTATAAACATGGAAATATCTACACCGCGGTCTGTAAAAACATGGAAATATCCACACCGAGATCTGTATAAACATGGAAATATTTACACCGCTATCTGTATAAACATGGAAATATATACACCGAGATCTGTATAAACATGGAAATATCTACTCCGCTATCTGTATAACAATGAAATATCTCCACTGCTATCTCTGTATACATCGAAATATCTACACCGCCATCTGTATAAACATGGAAATACTTACAAAGTTATCTGTATAAACATGGAAATATCTACACCGGCATCTGTATGAAGATGGAAATACCTACATCGCAATCTGTATAAATATGGAAATTCCTACACCGCTACCTCTATAGACATGTAAATATCTACATTGCTATCTGTATAAACATGGAAATATCTACCCTGCCATCTGTATAAAGATTGAAAAAGCTACACCGCGAGCTGTATAAACATGGAAATATCTACAACGCAATCAGTATAAACATGGAAATATCTACAATGCTATCTCTGTAAACATGGAAATATCTACACAGCTATCTGTGTAAACTTGGAAATATCTACACCGCTATCTGTGTAAATTTGGCAATACTTACACCACAATCTGTGCAAATATGGAAATATCTACACCGCTATCTCTGTAAACATGGAAATATTTACACCGATATCTGTATAAACATGGAAATTTCTACACCGTTATCTGTATATATATGGAAATATCTACACCGCTATCTCTATAAACGTGGAAATATCTACAACGCCAGCTGTATAAACATGGAAATACCTATACAGTCATCTGTGTAAACATGGAAATATCTACACCACCATCTGTATAAACATGGAAATATCTACAATGCCATCTGTATACACATGGAAATACCTACACGGCAATCTGTGTATAGATGGAAACATCAACACCGCCATCTGTACAAACATGGAAATATCTACACTGCTATCTCTATAAACATAGAAATATCTACACAGCGGTCTGTATAAACATGGAAATATCTACACCGGTATCTGTATAAACATGGAAATATCTACAACACGATCTGTATAAACATGGAAATATATACACCGCTATCTGTATAAACATGGAAATATCTACAACACCATCTGTATTAACATGGAAATATCTACACAGCCATCTGTATAAACATGGAAATATCTACACCGCTACCTGTATAAACGTGGTAATATGTACACCGCAATCTGTGCAAATATGGAAATATCTACACCTCTATCTCTGTAAATATGGAAATATCTACACCGCTATCTGTATAAACATGGAAATATGTACACAGCTATCTGTATAAACATGGAAATATATACACCACGATCTGTATAAACATGGATATATCTACACAGCTATCTGTATAAACATGGAAACATCTTCACCGCATTCTGTATAAACATGGAAATATCTACACCGCTATCTGTATAACTATGGAAATATCTACACCGCTATCTCTATAAACATGGAAATGTCTACAACACTGTCTGTATAAACATGGAAATATCTTCATGGCTATCTCTCTAAACATGGAAATATCTACAATGCCATATGTATAAACATGGAAATACCTACACAGTCATCTGTATAAACATGGAAATATCTACCCCATTATCTGTATAAACATGGAAATATCTACACTGCAATCTGTATAAACAAGGAAATAACTACACAGCCATCTCTATAAACATGGACATATCTACATCGCTATCTGTATAAACATGGAAATATCCACACCGCTATCTGCGTAACATGGAAATATTTACACCGCCATCTGAAAAAACATGGAAATATCTACACAGTCATCTGTATAAACATGGAAATATCTACACCCCCATCTGTAAAAACATGGAAATATCTACACCGCAGTCTCTACAAACCTGGAAATACCTGCACTGCTATCTGTATAAACACGGAAATATCGACAATGCTATCTGTATAAACTTGGAAATATCTACACTGCCATCTCTATAAACATGAAAATATGTCCACCGCTATCTGTATAAACTTGAAAATATCTCCACCGCTATCTGTATAAACATTGAATTATCTACACCGCTATCTGTATAAACATGGAAATATCTACAGCAGAATCTGTATTAACATGGATATATTTACAACGCTATCTGTATAAACATGTTAATATCTACACTGCTATCTGTATAAACATGGAAATATCTACTACGCTATCTGCATAAATATGGAAATATCTACACCGCTATCTCTATAAACATTGAAATGTCAACACCGCTATCTGTATAAACATGGAAATATCTACATGGCTATCCCGAAAAACATGGAAATATCTTCACCGCCTACTGTATAAACATGAAAATATCTACACTGCCATCTGTATAAGCACGGAAATAACTAAACCGCTATCTCTATAAACATTGAAATATCAACACTGCCTTCTGGATATACATGGAAATACCTACACAGTCATCTGTGTAAACATGGAAATATCTACACAGCCATCTCTATAAACATGGAAATACCTACACCGCTATTTTTATAAACATGAAAATAGCCACAACGCAATCTGTATTAACATGGAAATATCTACACTGCCATCTGTATAAACATGGAAATATCTACACTGCCATCTGCATACACATGGAAATATCTACACAGTCATCTGTATAAACATTGAAATATCTCCACCGCTATCTGTCTAAACATGGAAATATCTCCACCGCTATCTGTCTAAACATGGAAATATCTCCACCGCTATCTGTGAAAACATGGAAATATCTACACCGCTATCTGTATAAACATGGAAATATCTACACTGCCACCTGTATACACATGGAAATATCTACACAGACATCTGTATAAACATTGAAATAACTCCACCGCTATCTGTCTAAACATGGAAATATCTCCACCGCTATCTGTATAAACATGGAAATATCTACACCACTATCTGTATAAACAGGGATATATCTACTCCACTATCTGTATAAACATGGAAATATTTACATCGCTATCTGTATAAACGTGGAAATATTTCCACCGCAATCTGTGTAAACATAGAAATATCTACACCACTATCTTTATAAACATGGAAATAACTACACCGCAATCTGTATAAACATGGATATATCTACAACGCTATCTGTATAAACATGGAAATATCTACACCCCCATCTGTAAAAACATGGAAATATCTACACCACTGTCTCTACAAACATGGAAATACCTGCACCGCTATCTGTATAAACACGGAAATATCGACACCGCTATCTGCATAAACTTGGAAATATCTACACTGCCATCTCTATAAACATGAAAATATGTCCACCACTATCTGTATAAACTTGAAACCATCTCCACTGCTATCTGTATAAACATGGAATTATCTACACCGTTATCTGTATAAACATGGATATACCTACACCGCTATCTGTATAAACATGGAAATAACTACACTGCTATCTGTATAAACATGGAAATATCTACACCGCTATCTGTATAAACGTGGAAATATCTGCGCCGCTATCTGTATAAATATGGAAACATCTTCAATGCTATCTCTAGAAACACGGAAATGACTTCACTGTCATCTGTATAAACATGGAAATATCTACATGGCTATCTCTAAAAACATGGAAATATCTACACCGCCTTCTGCATAAACATGGAAATACCTACACTGCCATCTGTATAAACAGGGAAATAACTACACTGCTATCTCTATAAACATGGAAATATCTACACTGCCATCTGTATATACATGGAAATAACTACACAGTCATCTGTATAAACATGGAAATATCTACACCAATATCTGTATAAACGTGGAAATATCTACACTGCCATCTGTATAAGCATGGAAATATCTACACAGCCGTCTCTATAAACACGGAAATATCTTCAACGCTGTCTCTATAATCATGGAAATAGCCACACCGCTATCTGCATAAACATGGAAATATATGCACTGCCATCTGTATACATATGGAAATATCTACACAGTCATCTGTATAAAGATGGAAATATCTATACCGTTCTCTGTATAAACACGGAAATATCTACAATGATATCTGAATAAAGGTGGAAATATCTACACCGCAATCTGTGCAAATATGTAAATATCTACACATCTATCTCTGTAAATATGGAAATATCAACTCCGCTATCTATATAAACATGGAAATATCTACACCGCTGTCTGTATAAACATGGAAATATCTACACCACGATCTGTATAAACATTGATATATCTACACCGCTATCTGTATAAACATGGAAACATCTACACCGCGATCTGTATAAACATGGAAATATGTACACCGCTATCTGTAAAAATATGGAAATATCTACACCGCTATCTCTATAAACATGGAAATGCCTACACCACTATCTGTATAAACATGGAAATATCTACATGGCTATTTCTATAAATATGGAAATATGTATACCGCCTTCTGTATTAACATGGAAATACGTACACAGTCATCTGTATAAACATAGAAATATCCACAAAACTATCTGTATAAATACGGAAATATCTACACTGCCATCTGTATAAACATGGAAATATCTACAGAGCCATCTCTATAAACATGGAAATATCTACATCGCTATTTGTATAAACATGGAAATAGGTAAACCGCTCTCTGTATGAACATGGAAATATCTACACAGCCCTCTGTAAACATATGGAAATATCTACACAGTCATCTGAGGAAACATGGAAATATCTACACCGCCATCTGTACAAACATGGAAATATCTCCACCGCTATCTGTATAAACATGGAAGTATCTACACCGCTATCTGTATAAACATGGAAATATCTACACCGCTCTGTATAGACATGGAAATATCTACACCGCCATCTGTGTAAACATGGAAATATGTACACTGCTATCTGTATAAACATAGAAATATCTACACTGCTATCTGTGTAAACATGGAAATATTTACACTGCCATCTCTATAAACATGGAAATAGACACACCGTCAAGTTTTATAAACATGGAAATATCTACAGCACCATCTGAATAAACATGGAAATATCTACACGGCTATCTGTATAAATATGGAAATATCTACACCGCTACCTCTATAAACATGGAAATATCTACACAGCTATCTGTATAAACATGGATATATCTACAGCGCTATCTGTATAAACATGGAAATATCCACACCGCTATCTGTGTAACATGGAAATATTTACTACGCCATCTGTAAAAAACATGGAAATATCTACACATTCATCTGTATAAACATGGAAATATCTACACCCTCATCTGTATAAACATGGAAATATCTACACTGCCACCTGTATACACATGGAAATACCTACACCGCCATCTGTATAAAGATGGAAATATCTACACCACAGTCTGTATAAATATGGAAATACCTACACCGATATCTCTACAGACATGGAAATATCTACACCGCTATCTGTATAAACATGGAAATAACTAAAGTGCCATCTGTATAAAGATGGAAATATCTTCACCGCAAGCTGTATAAACATGGAAATATCTACACCGCTATCTCTATCAACATGGAAATAACAACACCGCTATCTGTATAAACTTGGAAATATCTACACAGCTATCTCTATAAACATGAAAATAGATACACCACCATCTCTATAAATATGGAAATATTTACACCGCTATCTCTTTAAACATAGAAATAACTGCACCGCCATCTCTATAAACATGGAAATATCTACACCGACATCTGTACAAACATGGAAATATCTACACAGACATCTATATGAACATGGAAATATCTACACTGCCATCAGTATAAACTTGGAAATATCTACACTGACATCTGTAGAAAGATGGAAATATCTACAAAGCGATCTGCATAAACATGGGAATTTCTACACCGCCACTTGTATAAACATGGAAATATCTACACCGCTATCTGTATCAACATGGAAATAACTACACCGCAATCTGTATAAACATGGAAATATCTACAATGCTATCTCTGTAAACATGGAAATATCTACACAGCTATCTGTGTAAACTTGGAAATATCTTCACCGCTATCTGTGTAAATTTGGCAATACCTACAGCGCAGTCTGTGCAAAGATGGAAATATCTACACCGCTATCTGTATAAACGTGGAAATATCTACACTGCCATCTGCATAAACATGGAAATATCTACAGCGCCATCTGTATAAAGTTGGAAATATCTACACTGCTATCTGGATAAACATGGAAATATCTACACCGCTATCTGTATAAACATGGAAATATCTACAATGCCATCTGTATAAACATGGAAATAGCCACACCGCTATCTGCATAAATATGGAAATATCTACACCGCCATCTGAATAAACATGGAAAGATCTACACGGCTATCTGTATAAATATGGAAATATCTACACCGCTACCTCTATAAACATGGAAATATCTACACAGCTATATGTGTAAAAATGGAAATATCTACACAGCAATCTGTGCAAAGATTGAAATATCTACACTGATATCTCTGTAAACATGGAAATATCTACACTACTATCTGTATAAACTTGGAAATATATATACCGCTGTCTGTATAAACATGGAAATATCTCCACCGCTATCTGTATAAACATGAAAATACACCGCTATCTGTATAAACATGGACATATGTACACCACAGTCTGTATAAACATGGAAATATCTACAACGCTATGTGTGTAAACATGGAAATATCTACACAGCTTTCTGTGTAAACTTGGAAATATCTACACAGATATCTGCGTAAATATGAAAATATCTACACGGCAATCTGTGCAAAGATGGAAATAACTACACCGCTATCTCTGTAAAAATGGAAATATCTACACCGCCATCTTCAGAAACATGGATGTATCTACACCGCCATCTGTATAAACATGGAAACATCTACACAACTATCTGTATAAACATGGAAATATATTCACTGCTATCTGTATAAACATGGTAATAACTACACCGCCATCGGTATAAAGATGGAAATATCTACACCACAATCTGTATAAATATGGAAATACCTACACCGCTATCTCAATAGACATGGAAATATCTACACCGCTATCTGTATAAACTTGGAAGTATCTACACTGCCATCTGTATAAAGTTGGAAATATCTACACTGCGAACTGTATAAACATGGAAATATCTACACCGCTATCTCTATAAACATGGAAACAGCAACACCGCTATCTGTATAAACATGGAAATATCTACACCGCTATCTCTATAAACATGAAAATAGTTACACCACCATCTCTATAAACATGGAAATATTTACACTGCTATCTCTTTAAACATAGAAATAACTGCACCGCCATCTCTATAAACATGGAAATATCTACACCACCATCTGCACAAACATGGAAATATCTACACAGACATCTGTATAAACATGGAAGTATCTACACTGCAATCTGTATAAACTTGGAAATATCTACACTGACATCTGTAGAAAGATGGAAATATCTACAAAGAGATCTGTATAAACATGGGAATTTCTACACTGCTACCTGTATAAACATGGAAATATCTACACCGCTATCTGTGTAAATTTGGCAATACCTACAGCGCAATCTGTGCAAAGATGGAAATATCTACACCGCTATCTCTGTAAACATGGAAATATCTACACCGCTATCTGTATAAACATGGAAATATCAACACTGCCATCTGTAAAAACATGGAAATACCTACAGCGCCGTCTGTATAAACATGGAAATATCTACACCACCCTCTGTATACACATGGAAATATCTACCGAGCCATCTGTATAAACATGGAAATATCTACACTGCTATCTCTATAAACATGGAAATATCTACACCGCTATCTGTGTAAACTTGGAAATATCTACACAGCTATCTGTGTAAAAATGGAAATATCTACACAGCAATCTGTGCAAAGATGGAAATATCTACACCACAGTCTCTATAAACATGGAAATATCTACACCGCTATCTGTATAAACATGGAAATATCTACACCGCTATCTGTATAAACATGGAAATTTTTACACCGCTATCTGTATAAACATGGAAATATCTCCACCGCTATCTTTATAAACACGGAAATACCTACACCGGTATCTTTATCAACTTGGAAATTCCTACACCGCTATCTCTATATACAATGAAATATCTACACCGCAATCTGTGTAAGCATGGAAATATCGACAACGCTATCTGTGTAAACATGGAAATATTTACAATGCTATCTGTGTAAACAGGGTAATATCTACACAGCTATCTGTAAAACGTGAAAATATCTACCCCGCTATCTGTATAAACGTTGAAATATCTAAACCGCTATCTATATAAATGTGGAAATACCTACAACGCTATCTGTATAAACGTGGAAATGTCTACATCGTTATCTGTATAAACGTGGAAATACCTTCACCACTATCTGTATAACCCTGAAAATATCTACACCGCTATCTGTATCATCATGTAAATAACTACACCGCTATCTGTATAAACGTGGAAATATCTACAGTGCTATCTCTGTACACATGGAAATAACGACACAGGTATCTGTGTAAACTTGGAAACATCTACACTGCTATCTGTGTAAAGTTTGCAATGTCTACACCGCAATCTGTGCAAAGTTGGAAATATCTTTACCGCTCTATCTGTAAACATGGAAATATCTACACTGCTATATGTATAAACATGGAAATATCTACACCGCCGTCTGTATACACATGAAAATATCTAAACAGCCATTTGTATAAACATGGAAATATCTACACCGCTATCTCTATAAACATGGAAAAACTACACCGCTATCTGTATAAACATGGAAATATATTCATCGATATCTGTATAAACACGGAAATATCTCCACCGCTATCTGTATAAACATGGAAATATCTACACCGCTATCTGTATAAACATGGAGATATCTTCACCGCTATCTGTGTAAACATGGAAATTTCTACAACGCTATCTGTGTAACCATGGAAATATCTACGCAGCAATCTGTGTAAACTTGGACATATCTACACAGCTATCTGTTTAAAAATGGAAATATCTACACGGCAATCTGTGCAAAGATGGAAATATCTACACCGCTCTCTCTGTAAACAAGGAAATATCTACACTGCTATCTGTATAAACATGGAAATATCTACACCGCTATCTGTATAAACAGGGAATTACCTACATCGCCATCTTTAGAAACATGGAAATATCTACACCGCCATCTGTATAAACATGGAAATACCTACAGCGCTGCCTGTATAAATGTGGAAATGACTACACCGCTATCTCTATAAACATGGAAATACCTACACCACTTGCACTATAAACATGGAAATATCTACACCGAAATCTCTGTAAACATGGAAATATCTACACCGCCATCTGTGTAAACATGAAAATATCTACACCGCCATCTTCAGAAACATGGCTGTATCTACACCGCCATCTGTTTAAACATGGAAATATATACACCACTATCTGTATAAAGATGGAAATACCTTCACTGCCATCTGTATAAAGATGGAAATATCTGCACTGCGAGCTATATAAACATGAAAATATCTACACCGCTATCTGTATAAACATGGAAATAACAACACCGCTATCTATATAAAGATGGAATTATATACACCTCTATCTGAATAAACATGGAAATATCTGCACTGCTATCTCTATAAACCTGGAAATACCTACACCACCATCTCTATAAACATGGAAATATCTACACCACTCTCTGTATAAACATGGAAATATCTACACCACTACCTGTATAAACCTGGAAAAATCTACACCGCTATGTGTATAACAATGGAGATATCTACACCGCTATCTCTGTAAACATGGAAATGTCTACACCGCTATCTGTATAAACATGGAAATATCTACATCGCTATCATTATAATCATGAAAATATCTACACCGACATCTGTATAAACATGGAAATACCTACACAGTCATCTGTATAAACATGGAAATATCTCCAACACCATCTGTATAAACAAGCAAATATCTACACGGAAATCTGCATAAACATGGAAATATCTAGAGAGTCATCCCTATAAACATGGAAATACCTACATCGCTATCTGTATAAACATGGAAATACCGACACCGCTATCTGTATAGACATGGAAATATTTGCACCGCTATCTTTTTAATCATGGAAATATCTGCAAATCTATCTGTGAAAACATCGAAATATCTACACGGCTATCTGTGTAAACATGGAAATACCAGCACTGCTATGTGTATAAAGATGGAAATATCTACACCACTATCTGAAAAACTTGGAAATATCTACACCGCTCTCTGTATAAACGTGGAAATATCTACACCGATATCTGTATAAACAGGGAAATATCTACACCACAATCTGTACAAACAAGGATATGTCTACACAGCTATCTGTATAAACATGGAAATATGTACACCACTATCTGTATAAACATGGAAATATATACAATGCTATCTCTGTAAACATGGAAATATCTACACAGCTATCTGTGTAAACTTGGAAAAATCTACACCGCTATCTGTGTAAACTTGGAAATATCTACACCGCTATCTGTGTAAAGTGGGCAATGTCTACACCGCAATCTGTGCAAAGATGGAAATATCTACTCCACTATCTCTGTAAACAAGGAAATATCTAATCCGCTATCTGTATAAACATGGAAATATCTACATTGCCGTCGGTCTAAATATGGAAATATCTACAGCGCCATCTGTATGAACATGGAAATATCTACAGCGCTATCTCTGTAAACATTGAAATATCTACACTGCCATCTTTAAAAATATGGAATTATCTACCCAGTCATCTGTATAGACATGGGTATATCTACAACACCATCTCTTTAAACATGGAAATATCTACAATGTGATCTGTATTCACATGGAAATATCTACACAGCCATGTGTGTAAACATGGAAATATCTACACCGCTATCTCCATAAACATGGAAATACCTACACCGCTCTCTCTATAAACATGGAAATATGCACACCGCCATCTGCATAAACATGGAAATACTTACAAAGTTATCTGTATAAACATGGAAATATCTACACCGCCATCTGTATAAACATGGAAATATCTACACAGCCATATCTATATACATGGAAATATCTACACCGCCATCCGCATATCCATGGAAATATCTATGCCGCCATCTGTATAAACTTGGAAATATCTACACGGCCATCTGTGTATAGATGGAAATATCAACACTGCCATCTGTACAAACATGGAAATATCTACATCGCTATCTCTATAAACATGGAAATATCTACACTGCCATCTGTAAAAACATGGAAATACCTATACAGTCATCTGTATATACATGGGAATATCTACACCACCATCTGTATATACATGGAAATATCTACAATGCCATCTGTATACACATGGAAATATCTACACCGCCATCTGTATAAACATGTAAATATCTACACTGCTATCTCTATAAACATGGAAATATCTACACCGCCATCTCCATAAACATGAAAATATCTACAGTACCATCTCCATAAACATGGAACTATCTACTCCGCCATCTGTATAAACATGGAAAAACCTACACCACCATCTGTGTGAATAAGGAAATATCTACAATGCCATCTGTATAAAGATATAAATATCTGCACCGCGAGCTGTATAAACATGGAAATATCTACATCGATATCTGTATAAACGTGGAAATACCAACACCGCTATCGGTATAAACATGGAAATATCTACAACGCCATCTACATAAACATGGAAATATGTACACCGCAATGTCTATAAACATGCAAATATCTACACCGCTATCTCTATAAACATGGAAATATCTACACCGCCATCTGCATATCCATGGAAATATCTTCAATGCCATCTGTATAAAGATGGAAATATCTACACGCAATCTGTGTACAGATGGAAATATGAACACCGCCATCTGTATAAACATGGAAATATCTACACCGCTATCTGTATAAACATAGAAATATCTTCACTGCAGTCTGTTTAAACATGGAAATATCTACACGGGTATATGTATAAACATGGAAATATCTACACCAAGATCTGTATAAACATGGAAATATTTACAACGCTATCTGTATAAACTTGGAAATATCTACACTGCTATTTCTATAAATATGGAAATATCTACACCGCCATATGTATAAACATGGAAATAACTACACAGTCATGTGTAGGAACAAGGAAATATCTACACCACCGTTTGTATAAAGATGGAAATATCTACAACGTTATCTGTATAAACATGGAAATATGTACACAGCCCTCTCTATAAATATGGAAATATCTGCATAGGCATCTGTTTAAACATGGAAATATCTGCACCGCTATCTGTATAAACATGGAAATACCTACACCGCTGTCTGTATAAAGATGGAAATATCTACACCGCTATGTGAATAAACATGGAAATATCTCCACTGCTCTCTGTATAAACATGGAAATATCTCCACCGTTATATGTATAAACATGAAAATATCTACAGCGCCATCTCTATAAACATTGAAATATCTACATTGCCATCTGTAAAAACATGGAGATATCTACACAGTCATCTGAATAAACATGGAAATATCTACACCACCATCTGTATAAACATGGAAATACCTACAATACCATCTGTATACACATGGAAATATCTACACAGACATCTGTTTAAATATGGAAATATCTACACTGCCATCTGTAGAAAGATGGAAATATCTACACTGCTATCTCTATAAATATGGAAATATCTACACCGCCATCTCTATAAACATGAAAATATCTACACTGCCATCTCCATAAAGATGGAAGTATCTACTCCGCCACGTGTATAAACACGGAAATATCTACACCACCATCTGTGTAAACATGGAAATATCTACACCGCTATCTGTATAAATATGGAAATATCTTCACTGCCATCTCTATAAATGTGAAAATATCTAAACCGCTATCTCTATAAACATGGAAATATCTACAACGGCATCTGCATAAACATGGATATACCTACACCGCTATCTCTATAAACTTGGAAATATATACACAGCCATCTCTATAAACATGGGAAAATCTACACCGCCATCTACATAAACAAGGAAATACCTACACCGCCATCTATACAAACATGGAAATATCTACACCGCCATCTGTATAAACATGGAAATATCAACACTGAAAAGTGCAGAAAGATGGAAATATCTACACCGCGGTCTGCATAAACATGGAAATATCTACACCGCTATCTAGATAAACATGGAAATATCTACAACATTATCTGTATAAACATGGAAATATCTACACCATGATATGTATAGACATGGAAATATGTACAGCGCTCTCTGTATAAAGATGGAAATAACTACACCGCTATCTGCATAAATATGGAAATATTTACACCGCTATCTCTATAAAAATGGGAATATCTACACCGCTATCTCGATAAACATGGAAATATCCACAAAGACATCTGTATAAACATGAAAATACCTACACAGTCATGTGTAGGAACATTTAAATATCTACACTGCCATCTGTATAAACATAGAAATATCTACAAAGCCCTCTGTATAAATATGGAAATATCTGCATAGGCATCTGTGTAAACATGGAAATATCTGCACCGCTATCTGTATAAACATGGAAATACCTAAAAAGCTGTCTCTATAAACATGGAAATATGTACACCGCTATGTGTATAAACATGGAAATATATCTACTGCTCTCTGTATAAACATGGAAATATCCCCACCGTTATCTGTATAAACATGGAAATATCTACAGTGCCATCACTATAAACATTGAAATATCTACACTGCCATCTGTAAAAACATGGAAATATCTACACAGTCATCTGAATAAACATGGAAATATCTACACCACCATCTGTATAAACATGCAAATACCTACAATACCATCTGTATAAACATGGAAGTATCTACACAGACATTTGTATAAATATCGAAATATCTACACGGCCATCTGTATAAACATGGAAATATCTACACTGACATCTGTAGAAAGATGGAAATACCTACACCGCTATCTCTATAAATATGGAAATATCTACAACACCATCTCTATAAACATGAATATATCTACACTGCCATCTAGATAAAGATGGAAGTATCTACTCCGCCATGTGTATAAACATGGAAATAGCTACACCACCATCTGTGTAAACATGGAAATATCTACACCGCTATCTGTATAAACATGGAAATATCTACACCGCCATCTGCATGTCCATGGAAATATCTACGCCGCCATCTGTATAAACATGGCAATATCTACACGGCCATCTGTGTATAGATGGAAATATCAACACCGCCATCTGTACATACATGGAAATATCTACACCGCTATCTCTATAAACATGGAAATATCTGCACTGCCATCTGTAAAAACATGGAAATATCTATACACTTATCTGTATAAACATGGAAATATCTACAATGCCATCTGTATACACATGGAAATATCTACACAGCCATCTGTATAAACATGTAAATATCTACACTGCTATCTCTATAAACATGGAAATATCTACACCGCGATCTACATAAACATGGAACTAACTACTCCGCCATCTGTATAAACATGGAAACATCTACACCGCCATCTGTGTGAACAAGGAAATATCTACAATGCCATCTGTATAAAGATATAAATATCTGCACCGCGACCTGTGTAAACATGGAAATATCAACATCGCTATCTGTATAAACGTGGAAATACCAACACCGCTATCGGTATAAACAGGGAAATATCTACAACACCATCTATATAAACATGGAAATATCTACACCGCTATGTCTATAAACATGGAAATACCTACACCGCTATCTCTATAAACTTGGAAATATCTACACCGCTATCTGTATAAACATGGAAATATCTACACCGCTATCTGTATAAACATGGAAATACCTACACCGTGATCTGTATGAACTTGGAAATATCTATACCGCGATCTGTATAAACATGGAAATATCTTCACCACGATCTGTATAAAGAAGGAAATATCTACACCGCTATCTGTATAAGCATGGTAATATCTACACCACCATCTATATAAACATGGAAATATCTACAGCACCATCTATATACACATGGAAATATCTACAATGCCATCTGTAGAAAGATGGAAATATCTACACCGCAATCTGTGTAAACATGGAAATATCTACACCGATATCTGTATAAACATGGAAATATCTACACCACTATCTGTATAAACATGGAAATATCTACACATCTATCTGTATAAACATGGAAATATCTACACAGCTATCTCTATAAACATGGAAATATCTACACAGCCATCTGTATATACATGGAAATATCTACACCGCTATCTGTATAAACATGGAAATAACTACACCGCTATTTGTATAAACAAGCAAATATCTACACCGTGATCTGTATAAACATGGAAATATCTACACCACTATCTCTATAAACATGGAAATATCCACACCGTGATCTGTAAAAACATGGAAATATTTACACCGTTATCTGTATAAACATGGAAATTTCTACACCGTTATCTGTATAAATATGGAAATATCTTCACCGCTATCTCTATAAACATGGAAATATCTACACCGCCATCTGTAAAAACATATAAATACCTACACCGCAATCTGTATAAACATGGAAATACCTATACAGTCATCTGTGTAAACATGGAAATATCTACACCGCCATCTGTATAAACATGGAAATATCTACACTGCCATCAGAAGAAAGATGGAAATATCTAAACCACTCTCACTATAAATATGGAAATATCTACCCCGCCATCTGTATATACATGGAAATACCTACACCACTATCTGTATAAACATGGAAACATCTACACCGTTATTTGTATAAACAAGGAAATATCTACACTGCCATCTGTTTAAACATGGAAATATATACACAGACATCTGTTTATACATGGAAATATCTACACTGCTATCTGTATAAACATGATAATAACTACACCGCTATCTCTATAAATGTGGAAATACTTGCACCGCCATGCCTATAAACATGGTAATATCAACATCGCGATCTGTATAAACATGGAAATATCTACACCATGATCTGTAAAAACATGGAAATATCTACACCGTGATCTGTATAAACATAGAAATAACTACACCGCCATCTCTATAAACATGGAAATAACTAGACCCCTATCTGTATAAACATGGAAATATCCACACAGCTACCTCTATAAACATGGAAAAATCAACACCGCCATCTCTATGAACATGAAAATATCTACACCGCCATCTCTTTAAACATAGAAATATCTACATCGCGATCAATATAAACATGGAAATATCTACACCGCTATCTGCATAAACATCAAAATATCTCCACTGCTATCTCTATTAACATCGAAATAACTTCAACGCCATCTGTATAAACATGGAAATACTGACAAAGTTCTCTGTATAAACACGGAAATATCTACACCGCCATCTGTATAAACATGGTAATATCTACACAGCCACGTGTATATACATGGAAGTATCTACACCGCCATCTATATAAACATGGAAATAACTACACCGCTATCTGTATAAACATGGAAATATCTACACCGCCATCTACTTATTCATAGAAATGTCTGTGCCGCCATCTGTTTAAACATGGAAATATCTACACGGTCATCTGTGTACAGATGGAAATATCAACACCGCCATCTGTACAAACATGGAAATATCTGCACCGCTATCTGTATAAACATGGAAATATCTACACCGTGGTCTGTATAAACATGGAAATATCTATACTGCTATCTGTATAAACATGGAAATATCTACACCGCTATCTCTATAAACATGGAAATATCTACACTATGATCTGTATAAACATGGAAATATTTACACCGTTTTCAGTATAAACGTGGAAATATCTACACAGTTATCTGTATAAATATGGAAATATCTACACCGCTATCTCTATAAACATGGAAATATCTACACCGCCATCTGCATAAACATGGAAATATATACACTGCTATCTCTATAAACATGGAAATATGTACAATGCCATCTGTAAAAACCTGGAAATACCTATACAGTCGTCTGTATAAACATGGAGATATCTACACCACCATCTGTATAAACATGGAAATAACTACACCGCTATTTGTATAAACAAGGAAATATCTACACCGCAATGGGTTTAAACATGGAAATATATACACATACATCTGTTTATACATGGAAATATCTACACCACTATCTGTATAAACATGGTAATATCTACACCACCATCTATATAAACATGGAAATATCTACACCGCCATCTATATAAACATGGAAATATCTACAATGCCATCTGTAGAAAGATGGAAATATCTACACCGCAATCTGTGTAAACATGCAAATATCTACACCGCGATCTGTATAAACATGGAAATATCTACACCGCTACCAGTATAAACATGGCAATATCTACTCAGCTATCTCTATAAACATGGAAATATCTACTCCACCATCTGTATAAACATGGAAATACCTACAAAGTCATCTGTTTAAACATGGAAATATCTACACAGCCATCTGTATAAACATGGAAATATCTACAAAGCCATCTGTATATACATGGAAATATCTACACCGCTATCTGTATAAACATGGAAATATCTACACCGCTATCTGTATAAACATGGAAATATCTACACCACAATCTGTATAAACATGGATATATCTACACCGCTATCTGTATAAAAATGTTAATATCTGTACTGCTATCTGTATAAACATGGAAATATCTACTCCGCTATCTGCATAAATATGGAAATATGAACACCGATATCTCTATAAACATGGAAATGTCAACACCGCTATCTCTATTAACATGGAAATATCTACATGGCTATCCCTAAAAACATGGAAATATCTTCACCACCTTCTGTATAAACATGGAAATATCTACACTGCCATCTGTATAAACATGGAAATAACTAAACCACTATCTCTATAAACATTGAAATATCAACACTGCCTTCTGGATATACATGGAAAAACCTACACAGTCATCTGTGTAAACATGGAAATATCTACACAGCCATCTCTATAAACATGGAAATACCTACACCGCTATTTCTATAAACATGAAAATAGCGACACCACAATCTGTATAAACATGGAAATGTCAACACTGCCATCTGTATAAACATGGAAATATCTACAGTGCCATCTGTATTCACATGGAAATATCTACACAGTCATCTGTATAAACAAGCAAATATCTACACCGCTATCTGTATAAACATGGAAATATCTCCACCTCTATCTGCATAAACATGGAAATATCTACACCGTTATCTTTATAAACATGGAAATATCTACACCACAATCTGTATAAACATGGAAATATCTACACTACCATCTGTATAAAGTTAGAAATATCTACACAGCCCTCTGTATAAATATGGAAATATCTGCATAGGCATCTGTATAAACATGGAAATATCTGCACCGCTATCTGTATAAACATGGAAATACCCACACCGCTGTCTCTGTAAACATGGAAATATGTACACCACTATGTGTATAATCATGGAAATATCTCCACTGCTGTCTGTATAAACATGGAAAAATCTCCACCGTTATCTGTATAAACATGGAAATATCTACAGCGCCATCTCTATGAACATTGAAATATCTACACTGCCATCTGTAAAAACATGGAAATATCTACACAGTCATCTGAATAAACATGGAAATATCTACACCACCATCTGTATAAACTTGGAAATAGCTACAATACCATCTGTATACACATGGAAATCTCTACACAGATATCTGTATAAATATGGAAATATCTACACCGCCAGCTGTATAAACATGGAAATATCTACACTGCCATCTGTAGAAAGATGGAAATATCTACACCGCTATCTCTATAAATATGGAAATAACTACACCGCCAACTCTATAAACAAGAAAATATCTACACTGCCATCTCCATAAAGATGGAAGTATCTACTCCGCCATGTGTATACACACGGAAATATCTACACCACCATCTGTGTAAACTTGGAAATATCTACACCGCTATCTGTTTAAACATGGAAATATCTACACCGCTATCTCTATAAACATTGAAATATCTACACCGCCATCTGTATAAATATCAAAATATCTACAATGCCATCTGTAGAAAGATGGAAATATCTACACCGCAATCTGTGTAAACATGGAAATATCTACACATCTATCTGTATAAACATGGAAATATCTACACCGTGATCTGTAAACATGGAAATATCTACACCGCCATCTGTATAAACATGGAAATATCTACAATGCCATCTGTAGAAAGATGGAAATAACTACACCGCAATCTGTATAAACATGGAAATATCTACAATGCCATCTGTAGAAAGATGGAAATATCTACACCGCAATCTCTGTAAACATGGAAATATCAACACGAATATCTGTGAAAACATGGAAATATCTACACCGCTATCTGTATAAACATGGAAATATCTACACCGCGATCTGCATAAACATGGGAATGTCTTCACCACGATCTGTATAAACATGGAAATATCTACATCGCTATTTGTATAAACATGGAAATATGTACACAACTATCTCTATAAACATGGAAATATCTACATCGCCATCTGTATAAACATGGAAACACCTACAAAGTCATCTGTATAAACATGGAAATATCTACACAGCCAGCTATATAATCATGGAAATATCTACACAGCCATCTGTATATACAAGGAAATATCTACAATGGTATCTGTATAAACATGGAAATTACTACACCGCTATTTGTATAAACAAGGAAATATCTACACAGCCATCTGTATATACATGGAAATATCTACACCGCTATTTGTATAAACATGGAAATAACTACACCGCTATTTGTATAAACAAGGAAATATCCACGCCGTGATCAGTATAAACATGGAAATATCTACATTGCTATTTGTATAAACAAGGAAATATCTACGCCGCTATCTGTATAAACATTGAAAAAACTACACCGCTATTTGTATAAACAAGGAAATATCTACACCGTGATCTGTATAAACATGGAAAAAACTACACCGCTATTTGTATAAACAAGGAAATATCTACACTGCCACCTGTTTAAACATGGAAATATATACACAGACATCTGTTTATACATAGAAATATCTACACCACTATCTGTATAAACATGCTAATAACTACACCGCTATCTGTATAAATGTGGAAATATTTTTACCGCTATCCCTATAAACATGGTAATATCAACACCGCGATCTGTATAAACATAGAAGTATCTACACCATGATCTGTATAAACATGGAAATATCTACACCGCGATCTGTATAAACATGGAAATATCTACACCGTGATCTGTATGAACATGGAAATATCTACACCGCCATCTCTATAAACATGGAAATATCTACCCCCCTATCTGTATAAACATGGAAATATCCACACCGCTATCTCTATAAACATGGAAAAAACAACAACGCTATCTCTATGAACATGGAAATATCTACACCGCCATCTCTATAAACATGGAAATATCTACACCGCCATCTGTATAAACTTGGAAATATCTACACCGGCATCTACATATCCATAGAAATATCTGCGCTGCAATCTGTATAAACATGGAAATATCTACACGGTCATCTGTGTATAGATGGAAATATCAACACCGCCATCTGTACAAACATGGAAGTATCTGCACCGCTATCTGTATAAACATGGAAATATCTACACCGCGGTCTGTATAAACATGGAAATATGTACACCGCTATCTGTATAAACATGGAAATATATACACCGCTATCTGTATAAACATGGAAATATCTACACCGTGATCTGTATAAACATGGAAATATTTACACCGATATCTGCATAAACATGGAAATTTCTACACCGTTATCTGTATAAATATGGAAATATCTACACCGCTATCTGTATAAACATGGAAATACCTATACAGTCATCTGTGTAAAGATGGAAATATCTACACCACCACCTGTATAAACATCTAAATATCTACAATGCCATCTGTATACACATGGAAATACCTATACGGCAATCTGTGTATAGATGGAAACATCAACACCGCCATCTGTACAAACATGGAAATATCTACACTTCTATCTCTATAAACATGGAAATATCTACACTGCGGTCTGTATAAACATGGAAATATCTACACCACGATCTGTATAAACATGGAAATATATACACCGCTATCTGTATAAACATGGAAATATCTGCACCGCTATCTCTATATACATGGAAATACCTACAAAGCCATCTGTATAAACATGGAAATGCCTACACAGTCATGTGTAGGAACATGGAAATATCTACACTGCCATCTGTATAAACATAGAAATATCTACACAGCCCTCTGTATGAATATGGAAATATCTGCATAGGCATCTGTATAAACATGGAAATATCTGAGCCGCTATCTGTATAAACATGGAAATACCTACACCGCTGTCTCTATAAACATGGAAATATGTACACCGCTATGTGTATAAACATGGAAATATCTCCACTGCTGTCTGTATAAACATGGAAATATCTCCCCCGTTATCTGTATAAACATGGAAATATCTACAGCGCCATCTCTATAAACATTGAAATATCTACATTGCCATCTGTAAAAACATGGAAATATCGACACAGTCATCTGAATAAACATGGAAATATCTACACCACCATCTGTATAAACATGGAAATACCTACAATACCATCTGTATACACATGGAAATATCTACACAGACATCTGTATAAATATGGACATGTCTACATCGCCATCTGTATAAACATGGAAATATCTACACTGCCATCTGTAGAAAGATGGAAATATCTACACCGCTATCTCTATAAATATGGAAATATCTACACCACCATCCCTATAAACATGAAAATATCTACACTGCCATCTCCATAAAGATGGAAGTATCTACTCCGCCATGTGTATAAACACGGAAATACCTACACCACCATCTGTGTAAACATGGAAATAACTACACCGCTATCTGTATAAACATGGAAATAACGACACCGCCATCTGCATGTCCATGGAAATATCTATGCCCCCATCTGTATAAACATGGAAATATCTACACGGCCATCTGTGTATAGATTGAAATATCAACACCGCCATCTGAACAAATATGGAAATATCTACTCCGGTATCTCTATAAACATGGAAATATCTGCACTGCCATCTGTAAAAACATGGAAATACGTATACAGTCATCTGTATAAACATGGAAATATCTACAATGTCATCTGTATACACATGGAAATACCTACACAGCCATCTGAATAAACATGTAAATATCTACACTGCTATCTCTATAAACATGGAAATATCTACACCGCCATCTCTATAAACTTGAAAATATCTACACTGCCATCTCCATAAACATGGAACTAACTACTCCGCCATCTGTATAAACATGGAAGCATCTACACCGCCATCTGTGTGAATAAGGAAATATCTACAATGCCATCGGTATAAAGATATAAATATCTGCACCGCGAGCTGTATAAACATGGAAATATCTACATCGCTATCTGTATAAACGTGGAAATACCAACACTGCTATTGGTATAAACATGGAAATATCTACAACACCATCTATATAAACATGGAAATATCTACACCGCTATGTCTAGAAACATGGAAATACCTACACCGCTATCTCTATAAACATGGAAATATCCACACCGCCATCTGCTTATCCATGGAAATCTCTACAACGCCATCTGTATAAAGATGGAAATAACTACACGGTAATCTGTGTACAGATGGAAATATCAACACCGCCATCTGTACAAACATGGAAATATCTACACCGCTATCTGTATAAACATAGAAGTACCTACACTGCATTCTGCATAAACATGGAAATACCTACACCGGTATCTGTATAAGCATGGAAATATCTACACCACGATCTGTATAAACATGGAGATATTTACACCGCTATCTGTATAAACCTGGAAATATCTACACTGCTATCTCTTTAAATATGGAAATATCTACATCGCCATCTGTATAAACATGGAAATAAGTACACAGTCATGTGTAGGAACATGGAAATATCTACACCTCCATTTGTATAAAGATGGAAATATCTACAACGTTATCTGTATAAACATGGAAATATCTACACAGTGATCTGTATAAACATGGAAATATGTACAGCACTCTCTGAAAAAAGATGGAAATATCTACACCGCTACCTGTAAAAACAAGGAAATATCTACACCACTATCTGTATTAATATGGAAATATTTACACCGCTATCTCAATAAACATGGAAATATCTACACCGCTATCTCTATAAACATGGGAATATCTACACCGCCATCTGTGCTAACATGGAAATATCTGCACAGTCATCTGTGTAAACCTGGAAATATCTACATTGTCATCTACATAAACATGGAAATATCTACAGAGAACTCGGTATAAACATGGAAATATCGGCACAGCCATCTGTATAAACATGGAAATATCTACACCGCTATCTGTATAAACATGGAAATATCTACACCGCTATGTGTATTAACGTGGAAATATCTCCATTGCGAACTGTATAAACATGGACATATCTCCACCGCAATCTGTATAAACATGAAAATATCTACACAGCTATCTCTATAAACATGGAAATATCTACACTGCCTTCTGTACAAACATGGAAATATCTACACAGTCATCTGTAGAAATATGGAAATATCTACACCGCTATCTCTATTAACATGGAAATAACTACACCGCTATCTCTATAAACATGGAAGTATCTACACCGCTATCTCCATCAACATGGAAATATATACACCGCCATCTCTTTAAACATGGAGATATCTACAACGCCATCTATATAAACAAGAAAATATCTACATTGCCATCTATATAAACATGGAAATATCTACAACGCCATCTCTATAAACATGGGAATATTTTCACTGCCATTTGTAGAAAGATGGAAATATCTACACCGCCATCTGTATAAACGTGGAAATATCTTCACCGCTATCTGTATAAACATGGAAATATCTACACCGCAATCTGTATAAATATAGAAATATCTACACCGCTATCTGTATAAATATGAAATATCAAAACCGCTATCTCTATAAAAATGGAAATATCTACACTGCTATCTGTATAAACATGGAAATATCCTCACTGCTATCTCTATAAACATGCATATATCTACACCGCTCTCTCTATGAACATGGAAATATCTACACTGCCATCTGTATAAACATGGAAATATCTACACCGCTATCTGTATAAACATGGAAATATTTACACCGCTATCTGTATAAACATGGAAATATCTACACATCGATCTGTATAAACATGGAAATATCTACACCGCGATCTGTATAAACATGGAAATATCTACACCGCGATCTGTATAAACATGGAAATATCTACACCGCTATCTGTATAAACATGGTAATATCTACACCACCATCTATATACACATCTAAATATCTACACCGCCATCTGTATAAACATGGAAATAACTTCAATGCCATCTGAATAAACATGGTTATAGCCTCACCGCCATTTCTGTAAACATACAAATATCTACAGAGTCATCTGTATAAACACATGGAATTATCTACAGAGCCATCTGTATAAACATGGATGTATCTACACAACTATCTCTATAAACAAGGAAATACCTACAGCGCTCTCTCTATAAACATGGAAATATCAACAACACAATCTCTGCAAACATGGAAATATCTACACCGCCATCTATATAAACATGAAAATATCTACACCACCATCTCCATAAACATGGAACTATCTACACCGCCATCTGTATAAACATGGAAATATCTACACAGCTATCTGTATAAATATAGAAATATCTACACCGCTATCTGTATAAATATGAAATATCAAAACCGCTATCTCTATAAAAATGGAAATATCTACACTGCTATCTGTATAAACATGGAAATATCCTCACTGCTATCTCTATAAACATGCATATATCTACACCGCTCTCTCTATGAACATGGAAATATCTACACTGCCATCTGTATAAACATGGAAATATCTACACCGCTATCTGTATAAACATGGAAATATTTACACCGCTATCTGTATAAACATGGAAATATCTACACATCGATCTGTATAAGCATGGAAATATCTACACCGCGATCTGTATAAACATGGAAATATCTTCACCGCGATCTGTATAAACATGGAAATATCTACACCGCTATCTGTATAAACATGGTAATATCTACACCACCATCTATATACACATCTAAATATCTACACCGCCATCTGTATAAACATGGAAATAACTTCAATGCCATCTGAATAAACATGGTTATAGCCTCACCGCCATTTCTGTAAACATACAAATATCTACAGAGTCATCTGTATAAACACATGGAATTATCTACAGAGCCATCTGTATAAACATGGATGTATCTACACAACTATCTCTATAAACAAGGAAATACCTACAGCGCTCTCTCTATAAACATGGAAATATCAACAACACAATCTCTGCAAACATGGAAATATCTACACCGCCATCTATATAAACATGAAAATATCTACACCACCATCTCCATAAACATGGAACTATCTACACCGCCATCTGTATAAACATGGAAATATCTACACAGCTATCTGTATAAAGATGGAAATATCTACACCGCTATCTCTATAAACATGGAAATATCTACACAGCCATCTGTATAAACATGGAAATATCTACACTGTTATCTCTATAAACATGGAAATATCTATACCGCTATCTGTATAAACATGGAAATATCTACATCGTTATCTGTATAAACAGGGAAATATCTCCATCGCTATCTGTATAAACATGGAAATATCTACACCGCTATCTGTATAAACATGGAAATATCTACACCGCTATCTGTATAAACATGGAAATATCTACACCGCTATCTGAATAAACATGCAAATATCTACAGCGCTATCTGTATAAACATGGAAATATCTCCACCTCTATCTGTATAAACATGGAAATATCTACACCGCTATATTTATAAACCTGGAAATATCTACACTGCAATCTCTATAAACATGGAAATACCTACAACACTATCTGTGTGAAGATGGAAATACCTACACAGCTGTCTGTGTAAACATGGAAATATGTACACCGCAATCTGTGTGAAGATGGAAATATCTACACCTCTTTCTCTGTAAACATGGAAATATCTACACCACTATCTGTATAAACATGGAAATATCTACACCGCTATCTGTATAAACATGGAAATATCTACACCACAGTCTGTATAAACATGGATATATCTACACCACTATCTGTATAAACATGGAAATATCTGCACTGCTATCTGTATAAACATGGAAATGTCTACTCCGCTATCAGTATAAATATGGAAATATCTACACCGTTATCTCTATAAACATGGAAATGTCAACACCGCTATCTGTATATACATGGAAATATCTACATGGCTATCACTAAAAACATGGAAATATCTTCACCATATACAGATCTACAACGCTATCTGTATGAACATGGAAATAGCTGCACCGCGATCTCTATAAACATGGATATGTCTTCACCGCTATCTTTATAAACATGGAAATATCTACACTGAGATCTGTATAAACATGGAAATACCTACACTGCCATCTGTATACACATGGAAATATCTACACAACCATCTGTATAATCATGGAAATATCTACACCGTTATCTCTATAAACATGGAGATACCTGCACCACTATCTCTATAAACATAGGAATATCTACACTGCCATTTCCATAAACATGGAACTATGTACACCGCCATCTGTATAAACATGGAAATATCTACACTGCCATCTGTATAAAGATGTAAATATCTACACCTCGAGCTGTGTAAACATGGAAATATCTACACCGCTATATATATAAACTTGGAAATAACAACACCGCTATCTGTATAAACTTGGAAATGTCTACAACGCTATCTGTATAAACATGGAAATATCTACTCCTCTATCTCTATAAACATGGAAATACCTACAACGCTATCTCTGTAAACAAGGAAATATCTACACTGCTATCTCTATAAACATGGAAATGTATACACCGCCATCTCTGTAAACATGGAAAAATCTACACCGCCATCTACATAAAAAAGAAGTATCTACACTGCCATCTCTATAAACGTGGAAATATCTACACCGTTATCTGTATAAACATGGAAATATCTACAACACTATCTGTGTAAACATGGAAATATCTACTCAGCCGTCTGTGTAAACATGCAAATATGTACACCGTTATCTGTGTGAAGGTGGAAATATCTACACAGCAATCTTTGCAAATATGGAAATATCTACAACTCTATCTCTGTAACCATGGAAATAGCTACACAGCTATCTGTATAAACATGGAAACATCTACACCGCTATCTGTACAAATATGGAAATATCTACACCGCTATCTCTATAAACATGGAAATATCTACACCGCTATCTGTTTAAAAATGGAAATATCTGCATGGCTATGTCTATTAATATGGAATTATCTACACTGCCATCTGTATATACATGGAAATAGCTACACAGTCATCTGTATAAACATGGAAACATCTACACCACTATCTGTATAAATGTGGAAATATCTAATCTGCCATCTGTATAAACATGGAAATATCTACACAGCCATCTCTATAAACATGGAAATATCTACAACGCTACCTCTTTAAACATGGAAATAGCCACACCGCTTTCTGCAAAAACATGGAAAAATCTACACTGCCATCTGTATATACATGGAAATATCTACACTGTCATCTGTATAAAGATGGAAATATCTACACCGTTATCTGTATAAACATGGAAATATCTACACCGCTATCTGTATAAACATGGAAATATCTAGACCGCTATCTGTATAAACATTCAAATATCTACATTGCTATCTGTATAAATATGGAAATATCTCCACCGCTATTTGTATAAACATGGAAATATCTACACCGCTATCTGTATAAACATGGAAATATCTACACCGCTATCTGCATAAACATGCAAATATCTACAGCGCTATCTGTATAAACATGGAAATATCTCCACCTCTATCTGTATAAACATGGAAATATCTACACCGCTATATTTATAAACCTGGAAATATCTACACTGCAATCTCTATAAACATGGAAATACCTACAACACTATATGTGTAAAGATGGAAATACCTACACAGCTGTCTGTGTAAACATGGAAATATGTACACCGCAATCTGTGTGAAGATGGAAATATCTACACCTCTTTCTCTTTAAACATGGAAATATCTACACCACTATCTGTATAAACATGGAAATATCTACACCGCTATCTGTATAAACATGGAAATATCTACACCACAGTCTGTATAAACATGGTATATCTACACCGCTATCTGTATAAAAATGGAAATATCTGCACTGCTATCTGTATAAACATGGAAATGTCTACTCCGCTATCTGTATAAATATGGAAATATCTACACCGTTATCTCTATAAACATGGAAATGTCAACACCGCTATCTGTATATACATGGAAATATCTACATGGCTATCACTAAAAACATGGAAATATCTTCACCGTATACAGATCTACAACGCTATCTGTATGAACATGGAAATAGCTGCACCGCGATCTCTATAAACATGGATATGTCTTCACCGCTATCTTTATAAACATGGAAATATCTACACTGCCATCTGTATAAACATGGAAATACCTACACTGCCATCTGTATACACATGGAAATATCTGCACAACCATCTGTATAATCATGGAAATATCTACACCGTTATCTCTATAAACATGGAGATACCTGCACCACTATCTCTATAAACATAGGAATATCTACACTGCCATTTCCATAAACATGGAACTATGTACACCGCCATCTGTATAAACATGGAAATATCTACACTGCCATCTGTATAAAGATGTAAATATCTACACCTCGAGCTGTGTAAACATGGAAATATCTACACCGCTATATATATAAACTTGGAAATAACAACACCGCTATCTGTATAAACTTGGAAATGTCTACAACGCTATCTGTATAAACATGGAAATATCTACTCCGCTATCTCTATAAACATGGAAATACCTACAACGCTATCTCTGTAAACAAGGAAATATCTACACTGCTATCTCTATAAACATGGAAATGTATACACCGCCATCTCTGTAAACATGGAAAAATCTACACCGCCATCTACATAAAAAAGAAGTATCTACACCGCCATCTCTATAAACGTGGAAATATCTACACCGTTATCTGTATAAACATGGAAATATCTACAACACTATCTGTGTAAACATGGAAATATCTACTCAGCCGTCTGTGTAAACATGCAAATATGTACACCGTTATCTGTGTGAAGGTGGAAATATCTACACAGCAATCTTTGCAAATATGGAAATATCTACAACTCTATCTCTGTAACCATGGAAATAGCTACACAGCTATCTGTATAAACATGGAAACATCTACACCGCTATCTGTACAAATATGGAAATATCTACACCGCTATCTCTATAAACATGGAAATATCTACACCGCTATCTGTTTAAAAATGGAAATATCTGCATGGCTATGTCTATTAATATGGAATTATCTACACTGCCATCTGTATATACATGGAAATAGCTACACAGTCATCTGTATAAACATGGAAACATCTACACCACTATCTGTATAAACGTGGAAATATCTACTCTGCCATCTGTATAAACATGGAAATATCTACACAGCCATCTCTATAAACATGGAAATATCTACAACGCTACCTCTTTAAACGTGGAAATAGCCACACCGCTTTCTGCAAAAACATGGAAAAATCTACACTGCCATCTGTATATACATGGAAATATCTACACTGTCATCTGTATAAAGATGGAAATATCTACACCGTTATCTGTATAAACATGGAAATATCTACACTGCTATCTGTATAAAGGTGGAAATATCTACAACGCAATCTGTGGAAATATGGAAATATCTACACATCTATCTCTGTAAATATGGAAATATCTACTCCGCTATGTATATAAACATGGAAATATCCACACCGCTGTCTGTATAAACATGTCAATATCTACACTATGATCTGTATAAACATGGATATATCTACACCGCTATCTGTATAAACATGGAAAAATCTACACCGCTATCTGTATAAACATGGAAATATCTACACCGCTATCTGTATAAATATGGAAATATCTACACCGCTACCTCTATAAACATGGAAATGTCTACACCGTTATCTGTATAAACATGGAAATATCTACATGGTTATTTCTATAAATATGGAAATATCTACACCGCCATCTGTATAAACATGGAAATACCTTAACAGTCATCTGTATAAACATAGATATATCCACACCACTATCTGTATAAACACGGAAATATCTACACTGCCATCTGTATAAACATGGAAATATCTACACAGCCTTCTGTACAAATATGGAAATACCTACACAGTCATCTGTAGAAAAATGGAAATATCTACACCGCCATCTGTATACACATGGAAATATCTCCACCGCTATCTGTATAAACATGGAAATATCTACACCGCTATCTATATAAACATGGAAATATCTACACCGCTATTTGTATAGACATGGAAATATCTACACCGCAATCTGTACAAACATGGAAATATCTACACTGCTATCTGTATACACATGGAAATATCGACACCGCTATCTGTATGAACATGGAAATATCTACACTGCCATCTGTATAAACATGGAAGTAACCTCACTGCTATCTGTATAAATATGGAAATATCTACACCGCCATCGGAATAAACATGGAAATATCTAAACGGCTATCTGTATAAATATGGAAATATCTACACCGCTACCTCTATAAACATGGAAATAACTACACAGCTATCTGTATAAACATGGACATATCTACACCGCTATCTCTATAAACATGGAAATATCTATACCGCCATCTGTGTAAACATGGAAATATGTACACAGTCATCTGTATAAACAGGGAAATAACAACACCGCCATCTGTATAAACATGGAAATACCTACACTGCTATCCATATAAACATGGAAATATCTACACCGCTATCTGTACAAATATGGACATATCCACACCGCTATCCCTATAAACATGGAAATGTCTACACCGCTATCTGTATAAACATGGAAATATCTACATGACTATCTCTATAAACATGGAAATATCAACACCGCTATCTGCATAAACACGGAAATATCTACACCGCTATCTGCATAGACATGGAAATATCTACATCGTTATCTGTACAAACATGGAAATATCTACACCACTCTCTGTATAAACATGAAAATATCTACACCGCTATCTGTATAAACATGGAAATATCTACATGACTATCTCTATAAACATGGAAATATCCACACCGCTATCTCTATAAACATGGAAAAATCAACACCGCTATCTCTATGAACATGGAAATATCTACACCGCCATCACTATAAACATGGAAATTTCTACACAACGATCAGTATAAACATTGAAATATCTACACCGCTATCTGTATAAACATGGAAATATTTCCACTGCTATCTCTGTAAACATCGAAATATCTACACCGCCATCTGTATAAACATGGAAATACTTACAAAGTTATCTGTATAAACATGGAAATATCTACACCGCCATCTGTATAAACATGGAAATATCTACACAGCCATGTGTACATACATGGAAATATCTACACCGCTATCTATATAAACATGGAAATAACTACACCGCTATCTGTATAAACATGGAAATATCTATACCACCATCTACATATCCATGGAAATATCTGCGCCGCCATCTGTATAAAGATGGAAATATCTACACGGTCATCTGTGTATAGATGGAAATATCAACACCGCCATCTGTACAAACATGGAAATATCTGCAAAGCTATCTGTATAAACATGGAAATATCTACACCGCGGTCTGTATAAACATGGAAATATCTACACCGCTATCTGTATAAACATAGAAATATCTACACCGCTATCTCTATAAACATGGAAATATCTACAACGTGATCTGTATAAACATGGAAATATTTACACTGCTATCTGTATAAAAATGGAAACTTCTACACCGTTATCTGTATAAATATGGAAATATCTACACCGCCATCTCCATAAACTTGGAAATATCTACACCGCCATCTGAATAAACATTGAAATACCTATACAATCATCTGTGTAAACATGGAAATATCTACACCACCATCTGTATAAACATGGAAGTATCTACAATGCCATCTGTATACACACGGAAATGCCAACACGGCAATCTCTGTATAGATGGAAACATCAACACAGCCATCTGTACAAACATGGAAATATCTACACTGATATCCCTATAAACATGGAAATATCTACACTGCGGAGTGTATAAACATGGAAATATCTACACCGGTATCTTTATAAACATGGAAATATCTACACCACGATCTGTATAAACATGGAAATATATACAGCACTATCTGTATAAACATGGAAATATCTGCACCGCTATCTCTATAAACATGGAAATATCTACAAAGCCATCTGTATAAACATGGAAATACCTACACAGTCATGTGTAGGAACATGGAATTATCTACACTGCCATCTGTATAATCGTAGAAATATTTACACAGCCCTCTGTATAAATATGGAAATATCTGCATAGGCATTTGTATAAACATGGAAATATCTGCGCCGCTATCTGTATAAACATGGAAATACCAACAACCGCTGTCTCTATAAACATGGAAATATGTACACCAATATGTGTATAAACATGGAAATATCTCCACTGCTGTCTGTATAAACATGGAAATATCTACACCACGATCTGTGTTAACATGGAAATATCTACACCGCTGTCTGTATAAACCTGGAAATATCTACACAGATATCTCTAGAAACATGGAAATACCTACACCGCCATCTGTATAAACATGGAAATACCTACAAAGTCATCTGTATAAACATGTAAATATCTACACAGCCATCTGTATAAACATGGATATATGTACACAGCCATCTGTATATACATGGAAATAACTACACCGCTATCTGTATAAACATGGAAATAACTACACCGCTATTTGTATAAACAAGGAAATATCTACACCGCCATCTGTTTAAACATGGAAATATATACACAGACATCTGTTTATACATGGAAATATCTACACCGCTATCTGTATAAAGATGCTAATAACTACACCGCTATCTCTATAAATGTGGAAATATTTGCACCGCTATCCCTATAAAGATGGTAATATCAACACCGCAATCTGTATAAACATGGAAATATCTACACCATGATCTGTATAAACATGGAAATATCTACTCAGCAATCTGTATAAACATGGAAATATCTACACCATGATCTGTATAAACATGGAAAAATCAACACCGCTATCTCTATGAACATGGAAATATCTACACCGCCATCTGTATAAACATGGAAATATCTACACCGCGATCAGTATAAACATGGAAATATCTACACCGCTATCTGTATAAACATGGAAATATCTCCACTACTATCTCTATAAACATGGAAATATCTACACCGCCATCTGTATAAACATGGAAATACTTACAAAGTTATCTGTATAAACATGGAAATATCTACACCGCCGTCTGTATAAACATGGAAATATCTACACAGCCATGTGTATATACATGGAAATATCTACACCGCTATCTACATAAACATGGAAATAACTACAGCGCTATCTGTATAAACATGGAAATATCTCCACTGCTATCTCTATAAACATAGAAATATCTACACCGCCATCTGTATAAACATGGAAATACTTACAAAGTTATCTGTATAAACATGGAAATATCTACACCGCCATCTGTATAATCATGGAAATATCTACACAGCCATGTGTACATACATGGAATTATTATACAGCGCTCTCTATATAAACATGGAAATATGTACACCGCTATCTGTATAAACATGGAAAATCTACAACACTGCCAGTATAAACATGGAAATATCTACACTGCCATCTGTGGAAAGATGGAAATGTCTACACCGCGATCTGTATAAACTTGGAGATATCTACACCGCTACTTGTATAAACATGGAAATATCTACACCGCTATCTATGTAAACATGGAGACATCTACACCACGATCTGTATAAAAATAGAAATATCTACACTGCTATCTGTATAAACATGGAAATATCTACACGGCTAACTGTATAAACATGCAAATATCTAAACCGAGATCTGTATAAATATGGAAATATCTACACCGCTAACTCTATAAACATGGAAATGTCTATACCGCTATCTGTTTAAACATGGAAATATCTACAAGGCTAACTCTATAAAATGGAAATACCTAAACCGCCTTCTGTATAAACATGGAAATAACAACAAAATCATCTGTATAAACATGGAAATGTCTACAGTGCCAACTGTGAAAACTTGGAAATATCTACACCGCCATCTGTATAAACATGCTAATATCTCCACCGCTATCTGTATAAACATGAAATTATCTCCACGGCTATCTGTATAAACATGGAAATATCTACACCACGATCTGTATAAACTTGGAAATATCTCCACCGCTTTCTGTATAAACATAGAAACATCTACACCGCTATCTTCATAAACATGGAAATATCTACACCGCTATCTGTATAAACATGCAAATATCTACAACGCTATCTGTGTAAACATGGAAATATCTACACCGCTATCTGTGTAAACATTGAAATATCTACACTGCTATCTGTGTAAAGATGGAAACATCTACACTTCAATCTGTGCAAATGTGGAAATATCTACACCGCTATCTTTGTAAAGTAGGAAATATCTACTCCGCAATCTGCGCAAAGATGGAAATATCTACACCGCTATCTGTGTAAACATGGTAATATCTACACCACTCTCTGTATAAACATGGAAATATCTTCACTGCTATCTGTATAAACATGGAAGTATCTACACCGCCATCTGTAAAAACGTGGAAATATCTACAACACAATCTGAATTAACATGGAAATATCTACACCGCTCACACTATAAACATGGAAATATCTACACCGGTGTCTCTATAAGCATGGAAATATCTACACCTCTATCTGTATAAACAAGGAAATAACTCCACCGCTATCTGTATAAACATTGAAACATCTACATAGCTATATCTATAAACATGGAATTATCTACACCGCTATCTGTTTAAACATGGAAATGTCTACAACGCTATCTGTGTAAACATGGAAATATCTACACCGATATCTGTGTAAACATGGAAATATCTGCACCACAATCTGTGAAAAGATGGAAATATATAGAATGCTATCTCAATAAACATGGAAATATCTGCACTGCTATCTACATAAACATGGATATATCTACACCGCTATCTCTATAATCATGGAAATATCTACACCGCCATCTGTAGAAACATGGAAATATCTACACAGTCATCTCTATATACATGGAAATATCTACAACACCATCTCTATAGAAATGGATATATCTACAACACCATCTCTATAATCATGGAAATATCTACACCGCTATGTGTATAAACATGGAAATACCAACACCACTATCTGCATAAACATCTAAATATCTACACCACCATTTGTATAAACATGGAAATATCTACACTGCCACCTGTATACACATGGAAATATCTACACAGCCATCTGTATAAACATGGAAATATCTACACCACTATCTCTATAAACATGGAAATACCCGCACCGCTATCTGTATAAACACGGAAATATCTACACCGCTATCTGTATATACTTGGAAATATCTACACCGCCATCATTATAAACATGAAAATACGTCCACTGCTATCTGTATGAACTTGAAAATAACTCCACCGCTATCTGTATAAACATGGAAATATCTACACCGCTCTCTGTATAAACATGGAAATATCTACAGCGCTATCTGTATAAACATGGAAATATCTAGACCGTTATCTGTATAAACATTCAAATGTCTACATTGCTATCTGTATAATTATGTAATATCTCCACCGCTATCTCTATAAACATGGAAATATCTACTCCGCTATCTGTATAAATATGGAAATATCTACACCGCTCTCTCTATAAACATGGAAATGTCAACACCGCTATCTGTATATACATGGAAATATCTACATGGCTATCACTAAAAACATGGAAATATCTTCACCGTATACAGATCTACAACGCTATCTGTATGAACATGGAAATAGCTACACCGCGATCTCTATAAACATGGATACGTCTACACCGCTATCTTTATAAACATGGAAATATCTACATTGCCATCTGTATAAACATGGAAATACCTACACTGCCATCTGTATACACATGGAAATATCTACACAACCATCTGTATAATCATGGAAATATCTACACAGTTTCCTCTATAAACGTGGAGATACCTGCATCACTATCTCAATAAACATGGAAATAACTACACTGCCATTTCCATAAACATGGATCTATGTACATCGCCATCTGTATAAACATGGAAATATCTACACTGCCATCTGTATAAAATGTAAATATCTACACCGCGAGCTGTGTAAACATGGAAATATCTACACCGCTATATATTTAAACTTGGAAATACCAACACCGCTATCTGTATAAACTTGGAAATGTCTACAACGCTATCTGTATAAACATGGAAATACCTACTCCGCTATCTCTATAAACATGGAAATACCTACACCGCTATCTCTGCAAACAAGGAAATATCTACACCGCTATCTCTATAAACATGGAAAGGTATACACCGCCATCTCTATAAACATGGAAAAATCTACACTGCCATCTACATAAAAAAGGAAGTATCTACACCGCAATCTCTATAAACATGGAAAAATCCACACCGTTATCTGTATAAACATGGAAATATCTACAACACTATCTGTGTAAACATGGAAATATCTACTCAGCTGTCTGTGTAAACATGCAAATATGTACATTGTTATTTGTGTGAAGGTGGAAATATCTACACGGCAATCTGTGCAATATGGAAATATCTACAACTCTATCTCTGTAAACATGGAAATAGCTACACCGCTATCTGTATAAACATGGAAACATCTACACCGCTATCTGTATAAACATGGAAATATCTACACCGCTATCTGTATAAATATGGAAATATCTACACCGCTATCTCTATAAACATGGAAAAGTCTACACCGCTATCTGTTTAAACATGGAAATACCTACTTGGCTATTTCTATAAATATGGAAATATCTACACTTCCATCGGTATAAACATGGAAATATCTACACAGCCATCTCTATAAACATGGAAATATCTACATCGCTATCTGTATAAACATGGAAATAGCTAAACCGCTATCTGTATAAACCTGGAAATATCTACACCGCTATCTGCATAAACATGCACCTATCTACAGCGATATCTGTATAAACATGGAAATATCTCCACCGCTATCTGTGTAAACATGGAAATATCTAAACAGCTATCTGTGTAAACATGAAAATATCTACACCGCTTTCTGTGGAAAGATGGAAATATCTACATTGCAATCTGTGCAAAGATGGAAATATCTACAACGCCATCTCTATAAACATGGAATTATCTGCACCACTATCTGTATAAACATGGAAATATCTACACCGCTATCTGTATAAACATGGAAATATTTACAAGGCTATCAGTATAAATATGGAAATATCTACACCGCCATCTGTAAAAACATGGAAATAGCTACACAGTCATCTGTATAAACATGGAAATATCTACACCTCCATCTGTATAAACATGGAAATATCTACAATGCCATCTGTAAAAACATGGAAATATCTACACAGTCATCTGTATAAATATGGCAATATATACACGGCTATCTATATAAACATGGAAATACTTACACCGCAATCTGTATAAACATGGAAATATCGACACCGCTATCTGTATATACATGGAAATATCTACACTGCTATCTGTATAAATATGGAAATATCTACACCGCTATCTCTATATACATGGAATTTTCTACACCGCTATCTGTTTAAAAATGGAAATATCTGCACCGCTATCTGTATAAACATGGAAATATCTCCACTGCTATCTGTATAAACATTTAAATATGTACACTGCTATCTGTATAAATATGGAAATATCTACACGCCTAATTCTATAAACATGTAAATGTCTTCACAGCTTGCTGTATAAACATGGAAATATCTACATGGCTATCTTTATAAACATGGAAATATCTACACCGCCATCTGTATCAACATGGAAATAACTACACAGTCATCTGCATAAACATGGAAATATCTACACCACTATGGGTATAAACATGGAAATACCTGCACTGCCATCTGTATAAACATGGAAATATCTACACAGCCATCTCTATAAACATGGTAATACCTACAATGCTATCTGTATAAACATGGAAATAACTACACCGCCATCTGTAAAAACATGGAAATATTTACACAGTCATCTGTATAAACATGCAAATATCTACACTTCCATATGTATAAACATGGAAATATCCACACTGCCATCTGTATGCACATGAAAATATGTACACAGCTATCTGTAGAATCATGGAAATATCTACACCGCTATCTCCATAAACATGGAAATACCTACAGCGCTATCTCCATAAACTTGGAAATATCTACACCGCTATGTCTATATACATGGAAACATATACACTGCCATCTCTATAATCATGAAAATATCTACACTGCCATCTCCATAATCATGGTACTATCTACACCGTCATCTGTATAAAAATGGAAATATCTACACCGCCATCTGTATAAACATGGAAATATCTACGCAGTCATCTGTATAAAGATGGAAATTTTTACACTGCCATCTGTATAATCATGGACATATCTACACAGCCATCTGTAAAAACATGGAAATATCTACACACCCATCTGTATAAACATTGAATTATCTACACCGCTATCTGCATAAACGTGGAAATATCTACACCGCTATCTGTATAAATATGGAAATATCTACACCGCTACCTTTCTACACATGGAAATATAAACACTTCCATCTGTATAAACATGGAAATGTCTACACCACTATCTCTATATACATGGAAATGTCTACAATGCCATCTGTGAAACCATGGAAATATCTACACTGTCATCAGTATAAACATGGAAATATCTACACCACCATCTGTATAAACATGGAAATATCTACACTGCCATCTGTATACACATGGATATATCTACACCGCTATATGAATAAACATGGAAATACCTACACCGCTATCTGTATAAACTTGGAAATATCTACACCGCTATCTTTATAAACATGGAAATATCTACACCGCCATCTGTGTAAACATGGAAATACCTCCACCGCGATCTGTATAAACATGGAAATATCTACACTGCTCTCTGTATAAACATGGTAATATCTACACCGTTATCTGTATAAACATGCAAATATCTACACCACTGTCTGTATAAACATGGGAATATCTACATCGCCATCTGTATAAACATGGAAATATCTATACTTCCATCTGTAACAAGATGTAAATATCTACACCGCCAGCTGTATAAACAAGGAAGTATCTACACCGCTATCTGTATAAACCTGCAAATACCAACACCGCTACCTGTATAAACATGGAAATATCTACACCGCTATCTCTATAAACATGAAAATATCAGCTCCGCTATCTCTACAAACTTGGAAATATATACTCTGCCATCTCTATAAACATGGAAATACCTACACAACAATCTACATAAAGAAGGAAATATCTACACTGCCATCTATATGAACATGGAAATATCTACACCGCTACCTCTATAAACATGGTAATATCTACAACACCATCTGTAAAAACATGGATATATCTACACAGTCATCTATATGAACATTTAAATATCTACACCACCATATCTATAAACATGGAAATATCTACACTTCCATCTGTATTCACATGGAAATATCTACACAGACATCTCTATAAACATGTAAATAAATACACCGCTATCTCTATAAACATGGAAATACCTACAGAGCTATCTCTACAAACATGGAAATATCTACACCGCTATCTCTATAAACATGGAAATACCTACACTGCCATCTCTATAATCATGAAAATATCTACACTGCCATCTCCATAATCATGGTACTATCTACACTGCCATCTGTATAAAAATGCAAATATCTACACCGCCATCTGTATTAACATGGAAATATCTACACAGTCATCTGTATAAAGATGGAAATATCTACACTGCCCTCCGTATAATCACGGAAATATCTACACAGCCATCTGTAAAAACTTGGAAATAGCTACACAGCCATCTGTATAAACATGGAAATATCTACACCACACTCTGTATAAACGTGGGAATATCTACACCGCTATCTGTATAAATATGGAAATATCTACACCGCTATCTTTATACACATTGAAATATCATCAATTCTATCTGTATAAACAAGGAAATATCTACACCGCTATCTCTATATACATGGAAAGGTCTACACCGCCGTCTGTAAAAACATGGAAATATCTAAACAGTCATCCGTGTAAACATGGAAATATTTACACCACCATGTGTATAAACATGGAAATATCTACACTGCCATCTGTATACACGTGGAAATATCTACACAGCCATCTGTATAAACATGGAAATATATACAACGCTATCTCTAAAAACATGGAAATAACTACACCGCTATCTCTATAAACATGGAAATACCTACACTGCCATCTCTATAAACATGAAAATATCTACACCGCCATCCCAATAAACATGGAACTATCTACACCGCCATCTGTATAAACATGGAAATATCTATACCGCCATCTATATAAACATGGAAATAACTATACCTCGAGCAGTAGAAACATGGAAATATCTACACCGCCATCTGAGTAAACATGGAAATAACTACACCGCTATTTGAATAAACAAGGAAATATCTACACCGCCGTCTGTTTAACATGGAAATATATACACAGACATCTGTTTATACATGGAAATATCTACACCGCTCTCTGTATAAACATGCTAATAACTACACCGCTATCTGTATAAATGTGGAAATATTTGCACCGCTATCCCTATAAACATGGAAATATCTACACCGCTATCTGTATAAACATGCTAATGTCTACACCGCCATCTGTGTGAATAAGGAAATTTCTACAATGCCATCTGTATAAAGATATAAATATCTACACCGCGAGCTGTATAATCATGGAAATATCTACATCGCTATCTGTATAAACGTGGAAATACCAACACCGGTATCGGCATAAACATGGAAATATCTACAACGCCATCTATATAAACATGGAAATATCTACACCACTATGTCTATAAACATGGAAATACCTACACCGCTATCTCTATAAACATGCAAATATCTACACCGCTATCTGTAGAAACTTGGAAATATCTGCACCGCTATCTGTATAAACATGGAAATATCTAAACCGCGATCTGTATAAACATGGAAATATATACACCGCGATCTGTATAAACATGGAAATATCTTCACCGCGATCTGTATAAACATGGAAATATCTACACCTCTATCTGTATAAACATGGTAATACCTACACCACCATCTATATAAACATGGAAATATCTACACTGCCATCTGTATAAACTTGGAAATATCTACAATGCCATCTGTAGAAAGATGGAAATATCTACACCACAATCTGTGTAAACATGGAAATATCTACACCGATATCTGTAAAAACATGGAAATATCTACACCGCTACCTGTATAAACATGGAAATATCTACACCGCGATCTGTATAAACATGGAAATATCTACAGCGCCATCTCTATAAACATTGAAATATCTACACTGCCATCTGTAAAACATGGAAATAATGACACCGATATCTGTAAAAACATGGAAATATCAACACCGCTATCTGTATAAACATGGAAATATCTACACCGCGATCTGTATAAACTTGGAAATATCTACAGCGCCATCTCTATAAACATTGAAATATCTACACTGCCATCTGTAAAACATGGAAATATCTACACAGTCATCTGAATAAACATGGTAAAATCTACACCACCATCTGTATAAACATGGAAATACCTACAATACCATCTGTATACACATGGAAATATCTACACAGACATCTGTATAAATATGGAAATATCTACACCGCCATCTGTATACACATGGAAATATCTACACAGCCATCTGTATAAACATGGAAATATCTACACCGCTATCTCTATAAACATGGAAATCTCTACACCGCTATCTCTGTAAACATGGAAATATCTACATCGCTATCTGTATAAACAGGGAAATATCTCCACCGCTATCTGTGTAAATATGGAAATATCTACACCGCTATCTGTATACACATGGAAATATCTACACCACTATCTGTATATACATGGAAATATCTACACCGTCATCTGTATAGACATGGAAATAACTACACAGCTACCTGTATAAATATGGAAATGTCTACACCGCTATCACTATAAAGATGGAAATACCTACACCACTTGCACTATAAACATGGAAATATCCACACCGCAATCTCTGAAAACATGAAAATATCTCCACCGCCATCTATGTAAGCATGAAAATATCTACACTGCCATATTCAGAAACATGGCTGTATCTACACCACCATCTGTATAAACATGGAAATATCTACACCACTATCTGTATAAAGATGGAAATATTTAAACCGCAATCTCTATAAACATGGAAATATCTACACCGCTATCTCTGTAAACATGGAAATATCTACACCGCCATCTGTATTAACGTGGAAATATCTACACAGTCATCTGTATAAACCTGGAAATATCTACACTGTCATCTATATAAACATGGAAATATCTACAGATAACTCTGAATAAACATGGAAATATCCGCACAGCCATCTGTATAAACATGGAAATATCTACACCACTATCTGTATAAACATGAAAATATCTACACCACTATCTCTATAAACATGGAAATATGTACACTGCCATCTGTACTAACATGGAAATATCTACACAGTCATCTGAAGAAACATGGAAATATCTACACCGCTATCTCTATAAATATGGAAATAACTACACCGCTATCTCTATAAACATGGAAATATCTACACCGCTATCTCCATCAACATGGAAATATACACACCGCCATCTCTTTAAACATGGAGGTATCTACAACGCCATCTACATAAACAAGAAAATATCTACACTGCCATCTATATAAACATGGAAATATCTACACCGCCATCTCTAAAAACATGGAAATATCTACACTGCCATTTGTAGAAAGATGGAAATATCTACACCGCCATCTGTATAAACGTGGAAATATCTACACCGCTATCTGTATAAACATGTAAATATCTACACCGCAATCTGTATGAACATGGAAATATCTACACCGCTTTCTGTATAAATATGAAATATCTAAACCGCTATCTCTATAAAAGTGGAAATATCTACACTGCTATCTGTATAAACATGGAAATATCCTCACTGCTATCACTATGAACATGGATATATCTACACTGCTATCAGTATAAACATGGAAATATCTACACCGCGATCTGTATAAACATGGAAATATCTACACCACGATCTGTATAAACATGGAAATATCTAGACCGCTATCTGTATAAACATGGAAATATCTACACAGCTATCTCTATAAACATAGAAATATCTACACCGCCATGTGTATAAACATGGAAATACCTACAAAAGTCATCTGTATTAACATGGAAATATCTACACAGCCATCTGTATAAACATGGAAATATCTACACAGCCATCTGTATATAGATGGAAATATCTACACCGCTATCTGTATAAACATGGAAATATCTACACCGCTATTTGTATAAACAAGGAAATATCTACACCGCCATCTGTTTAAACATGGAAATATATACACAGACATCTGTTTATACATGGAAATATCTACACCACTATCTGTATAAACATGCTAATAACTACACCGCTATCTGGATAAATGTGGAAATATTTGCACCGCTATCCCTATAAAGATGGTAATATCAACACTGCGATCTGTATAAACATGGAAATATTTACAACATGATCTGTATAAACATGGAAATATCTACACCACGATCTGTATAAACATGGAAATATCTACACCGTGATCTGTATAAACATGGATATATCTACAACGTCATCTCTATAAACATGGAAATATCTACACCGCTATCTGTATAAACATGCTAATATCTACACCACCGTCTATATAAACAAGGAAATATCTACACCGCCATCTGTATAAACATGGAAATATCTACAATGCCATCTGTAGAAAGATGGAAATATCTACACCGCAATCTGTGTAAACATGGAAATATCTGCACCAATATCTGTAAAACCATGGAAATATCTACACCGCTATCTGTAAAAACATGGAAATATCTACACCGCGATCTGTATAAACATGGAAATATCTACAGCGCCATCTCTATAAACATTGAAATATCTACACTGCCATCTGTAAAAACATGGAAATATCTCCACAGTCATCTGAATAAACATGGAAATATCTACAACACCATCTGTATAAACATGGAAATAACTACAATACCATCTGTATACACATGGAAATATCTACACAGACATCTGTATAAATATGGAAATATCTACACCGCCATCTGTATAAACATGAAAATATCTACACTGCCATCTGTAGAAAGATGGAAACATCTACACCGCTATCTCTATAAATATGGAATTATCTTCAACGCCATCTCCATAAACATGAAAATATCTACACTGCCATCTCCATAAAGATGGAAGTATCTACTCCGCCATGTGTACAAACACGGAAATATCTACACCACCATCTGTGAAAACATGGAAATATCTACACCACCATCTGTATAAACATGGAAATACCTACAATACCATCTGTATACACATGGAAATATCTACACATACATCTGTATAAATATGGAAATATCTACACCGCCATCTGTATAAACATGGAAATACCTACAAAGTCATCTGTATAAACATGGAAATATCTACACAGCCATCTGCATATACATGGAAATATCTACACCGCTATCTCTATAAAGATGGAAATATCTACACCGCCATCTGTATAAACATGGAAATACCTATACAGTCATCTGTGTATACATGGAAATATCTACACCACCATCTGTATAAACATGGAAATATCTACAATGCCATCTGTATACACATGGAAATACCTACACGGCAATCTGTGTACAGATGGAAACATCAACACCACCATCTGTACAAACTTGGAAATATCTACACTGCTATCTCTATAAACACGGAAATATCTACACTGCGGTCTGTATAAACATGGAAATATCTCCACCGGTATCTGTATAAACATGGAAATATCTGCACCGCTGTCTCTATAAACATGGAAATATGTACACAGCTATGTGTATAAACATGGAAATATCTCCACTGCTGTCAGTATAAACATGGAAATATCTCCACCGTTATCTGTATAAACATGGAAATATCTACAGCGCCATCTCTATAAACATTGAAATATCAACACTGCCATCTGTAAAAACATGGAAATATCTACAAAGTCATCTGAATAAACATGGAAATATCTACACCACCATCTGTATAAACACGGAAATAACTACAAAACCGTCAGAATACACATGGAAATATCTACACAGACATCTGTATAAATATGGAAATATCTACACCGCCATCTGTATAAACATGGAAATATCTACACTGCCATCTGTAGAAAGATGGAAATATCTACACCGCTATCTCTATAAATATGGAAATATCTACACCTCCATCTCTATAAACATGAAAATATCTACACTGCAATCTCCATAAACATGGAACTAACTACTCCGCCATGTGTATAAACATGGAAATATCTACACCACCATCTGTGAAAACATGTAAATATCTACACCGCTATCTGTATAAACATGGAAATATCTACACCGCCATCTGCATGTCCATGGAAATATCTACGCTGCCGTCTGTATAAACATGGAAATATCTACACGGCCATCTGTGTATAGATGGAAATATCAACACCGCCATCTGTACAAACATGGAAATATCTACACCGCTATCTCTATAAACATGGAAATATCAGCACTGCCATCTATAAAAACATGGAAATAACTATACAGTCATCTGTATAAACATGGAAATATCTACAATGCCATCTGTATACACGTGGAAATATCTACACAGCCATCTATATAAACATGTAAATTTCTACACTGCTATCTCTATAAACATGGAAAAATCTACACCGCCATCTCTATAAACATGGAAATATCTACACCGCCATCTCTATAAACATGAAAATATCTACACTGCCATCTCCATAAACATGGAATTAACTACTCCGCCATCTGTGTAAACATGGAAACATCTACACCGCCATCTGTGTGAATAAGGAAATATCTACAATGCCATCTGTATAAAGATATAAATATCTGCACCACAAGCAGTATAAACATGGAAATATCTACATCGCTATCTGTATAAACATGGAAATACCAACACCGCTATCGGTATAAACAAGGAAATATCTACAACGCCATCTATATAAACATGGAAATATCTACACCGCTATCTGTATAAACATGGAAATATCTACACCGCTATCTGTATAAACATGAAAATATCTACACCGCGATCAGTATAAACATGGAAATATCTACACCGCAATCTGTATAAACATGGAAATAGCTTCACCACGATCTGTATAAACATGGAAATATCTACACCGCTATCTGTATAACCATGGTAATATCTACACCACCATCTATATAAACATGGAAAATCTACACCGCCATCTGTATAAACATGGAAATATCTACAATGCCATCTGTAGAAAGATGGAAATATCTGCACCGCAATCTGTGTAAACATGGAAATATCTACACCTCTATCTGTAAAAACATGGAAATATCAACAGCGCTATCTGTATAAACATGGAAATATCTACAACGCGATCTGTATAAACATGGAAATATCTACACCGCGATCTGTATAAACATGGAAATATCTACACCGCTATCTGTATAAACATGGAAATATCTACACAGCAATCTCTATAAACATGGAAATATCTACACCACCATCTGTATAAACATGGAAATACCTACAAAGTCATCTGTATAAACATGGAAATATCTACAAACCATCTGTATAAACATGGAAATATCTACACAGCCATCCGTATATACATGGAAATATCTACACCGCTATCTGTATAAACATGGAAATAACTACACCGCTATTTGTATAAACAAGGAAATACCTATACCGTGATCTGTAAAAACAAGGAAATATTTACACCGCTACCTGTATAAACATGGAAATTTCTACACCGTTATCTGTATAAATATGCAAAGATCTACACCGCTATCTCTATAGACATGGAAATATCTACACCGCCATCTGTATAAACATGGAAATAACTATACAGTCATCTGTGTAAACATGGAAATATCTACACCACCATCTGTATAAACATGAAAATATCTACAAAGCCATCTGTATACACATGGAAATACCTACACGGCAATCTGTGTAAACATGGAAACATCTACACCAATATCTGTAAAAACATGGAAATATCTACAACACTATCTGTATAAACATGGAAATATCTACACCGCGATCTGTATAAACATGGAAATATCTACAGCGCCATCTCTATAAGCATTGAAATATCTACACCGCCATCTGTATAAACATGGAAATATCTACACCGTGATCTGCATAAACATGGAAATATCTACACCGCTATCTGTATAAACATGGAAATATCTACACAGCTATCTCTATAAACATAGAAATACCTACACCGCCATCTGTATAAACATGGAAATATCTACACAGCCATGTGTATATACATGGAAATACCTACACCGCTATCTATATAAACATGGAAATAACTACATCGCTATCTGTATAAAGATGGAAATATATACACCGCCATCTACATATCCATGGAAATTTCTGCACCGCCATCTGTACAAACATGGAAATATCTGCACTGCAATCTGTATAAACATGGAAATATCTACACTGCGGTCTGTATAAACATGGAAATATCTAAAACGCTATCTGTATAAACATGGAAATATCTACACCACTATCTCTATAAACATGGAAATATCTATGCCGTGATCTGTATAAACATCAAATATTTACACCGCTATCTGTATAAACATGGAAATATCTACACCGTTATCTGTATACACATGGAAATACCTACAACGTCAACTGTAGAAACATGGAAATATCTACACCACCATCTGTATAAACATGGAAATATCTACAATGCCATCCATATACACATGGAAATAGCTACACGGCAATCTGTGTATAGATGGAAACATCAACACCGCCATCTGTACATACATGGAAATATCTACACCGCTATCAGTATAAACATGGAAATATCTACACTGCGGTCTGTATAAACATGGAAATATGTACACCGGTATCTGTTTAAACATGGAAATATCTACACCACGATCTGTATAAAACATGGAAATATTTACACCGCTATCTGTATAAACATGGAAATATCTACACGGCTATCTCTATAAACAAAGAAATACCTGCAAAGCCATCTGTATAAACATGGAAATAACTACACAGTCATGTGTAGGAACATGGAAATATCTAAATTGCCATCTGTATAAACGTGGAAATATCTACACAGCCCTCTATATAAATAAGGAAATATCTGCATAGGCATCTGTATAGACATGGAAATATCCGCACCGCTATCTGTATAAAGATGGAAATACCTACACCGCTGTCTCTATAAACATGGAAATATGTACAGCGCTATGTGTATAAACATGGTAATATCTCCACTGCTGTCTGTATAAACATGGAAATATCTCCACCTTTATCTGTATAAACATAGAAATATCTACAGCGCCATCTCTATAAACATTGAAATATCTACACTGCAATCTGTAAAAACATGGAAATATCTACAAAGTCATCTGAATAAACATGGAAATATCTACACCACCATCTGTATAAACATGGAAATACCAACAATACCATCTGTATACACATGGAAATATCTACACAGACAGCTGTATAAATATGGAAATATCTACACCGCCATCTGTATAAACATGGAAATATCTACACCGCAATCAGTATAAACATGGAATTATCTACACCGCTATCTGTATAAACATGGAAATATCTCCACTGCTATCTCTATAAACATCGACATATCTACACCGCCATCTGTATAAACATGGAAATACTTACAAAGTTATCTGTATAAACATGGATATATCTACACTGCCATCTGTATAAACATGGAAATATCTACACAGCCATGTGTATATACATGGAAATATCTACACCGCTATCTATATAAACATGGAAATAACTACACCGCTGTCCGTATATACATGGAAATATTTACACCGCCATCTGCATATCCAAAGAAATATCTGTGCCGCCATCTGTATAAACATGGAAATATCTACACGGTCATCTGTGTATAGATGGAAATATCAACACCGTCATCTGTACAAAAACGGAAATATCTGCACCACTATCTGTATAAACATGGAAATATCGGCACCACGGTCTGTATAAACATGGAAATATCTACAACGCTATCTGAATAAACATGGAAGTATCTTCACCGTTATCTCTATAAACATGGAAATATCTACACCATGATCTGTATAAACATGGAAATATTTACACCGCTATCTGTATAAACTTGGAAATATCTACACATTTATCTGTATAAATATGGAAATATCTACACCGCTATCTCTATAAACATGGAAATATCTACACCATGATCTGTATAAATATGGAAATATCTACACAGCTGTCTGTATAAACATCGAAATATCTACACCGCCGTCTGTATAAACATGGAAATATCTACACCGTGATCTGTATAAACATGGAAATATCTACACCGCTATCTGTATAAACATGGAAATATCTACACAGCTTTCTCTATAAACATGGAAATATCTACACCGCCATCTGTATAAACATGGAGATACCTACAAAGTCATCTGCATAAACATGGAAATATCTACAGCGCCATCTCTATTAACATTGATATATCTACACTCCCATCTGTAAAAACATGGAAATATCTACACAGTCATCTGAAAGACATGGAAATATCTACACCACCATCTGTGTAAACATGGAAATACCTACAATACCATCTGTATACACATGAAAATATCTACACAGACATCTGTATAAATATGGAAATATCTACACCGCCATCTGTATAAACATGGAAATATCTACACTGCCATCTGTAGAAAGATAGAAATATGTACACCGATATCTCTATAAATATGGAAATATCTACACCGCCATCTCTATAAACATGAAAATATCTACACTGCCATCTCCATAAAGATGGAATTATCTACTCCGCCATGTGTATAAACACGGAAATATCTACACCACCATCTGTGTAAACATGGAAATATCTACACCGCTATCTGTATAAACATGGAAATATCTACACCGCCGTCTGCATGTCCATGGAAATATCTACGCCACCATCTGTATAAACATGGAAATATCTACACGGCCATTTATGTATAAATGGAAATATCAACACCGCCAGCTGTACAAACATGGAAATATCTACACCGTTATCTCTATAAACATGGAAATACCTGCACTGCCATCTGTAAAAACATGGAAATAACTATACAGTCATCTGTACAAACATGGAAATATCTACAATGCCATCTGTATACACATGGAAATATCTACATAGCCATCTCTATAAACATGTAAATATCTGCACTGTTATCTCTGTAAACATGGAAATATCTACAACGCCATCTCTATAAGCATGAAAATATCTACAATGCCATCTCCATAAACATGGAATTAACTACTCCGCCATCTGTATAAATATGGAAACATCTACACCGCCATATGTGTGAATAAGGAAATATCTACAATGCCTTGTGTATAAAGATATAAATATCTGCACCGCGAGCTGTTTAAACATGGAAATATCTACACAGCTATCTCTATAAACATGGAAATATCTACACTGCCATCTGTGTAAACATGGAAATACCTACAAAGTCATCTGTATAAACATGAAAATATCTACTCAGCCATCTGTATTAACATGGAAATATCTACACAGCCATCTGTATATACATGGAAATATCTACACCGCTATCTGTACAAACATGGAAATAACTCCCCTGCTATTTGTATAAACAAGGAAATATCTACACCGTGATCTGTATAAACATGGAAATATCTACACAGCCATCTCTATAAACACAGAAATATCTACACCCCTATCTGTATAAACATGGAAATATCCACACCGCTATCTCTGTAAACATGGAAAAATCAACACCGCTATCTCTATGAACATGGAAATATCTACAAGGCCATCTGTATAAACATGGAAATATCTACACCACGATCAGTATTAGCATGGAAATATCTACACCGCTATCGGTATAAACATGGAAATATCTCCACTGCTATCTCTATAAACATCGAAATATCTACACCGCCATCTGTATAAACATGGAAATACTAACAAAGTTATCTGTATAAACATGGAAATATCTACACTGCCATCTGTATAAACATGGAAATATCTACACGGTCATCTGTGTATAGATGGAAATATCAACACCGCCATCTGTACAAACATGAAAATATCTGCACTGCAATCTGTATAAACATGGAAATATCTACACCGCAGTGTGTATCAACATGGAAATATCTAAACCGCTATCTGTATAAACGTGGAAATATCTACACCACTATCTCTATAAACATGGAAATATCTACACCGTGATCTGTATAAACATGGAAATATCTACACCGCTATCTGTATAAACATGGAAATATCTACACTGCTATCTCTATAAACATCGAAATATCTACACCGCCATCTGTTTAAACATGGAAATACTAACAAAGTTATCTGTATAAACATGGAAATATCTACACCGCCATCTGTATAAACGTGGAAATATATACACGGTCATCTGTGTATAGATGGAAATATCAACACCATCTGTACAAACATGGAAATATCTGCACTGGAATCTGTATAAACATGGAAATATCTACACCGCAGTGTGTATTAACATGGAAATATCTAAACCGCTATCTGTAAACATGGAAATATCTACACCACTATCTCTATACACATGGAAATATCTACACCGTGATCTGTATAAACAAGGAAATATTTACACCGCTATCTGTATAAACATGGAAATATCTATATCGTTATCTGTATAAACATGGAAATACCTACAACGCCAACTGTAGAGACTTGGAAGTATCTACATCACCGTCTGTATAAACATGGAAATATCTACAATGCCATCTGTATAAACATGGAAATATCTTCACAGCCCTCTGTATAAATGTGGAAATATCTGCCTAGGCATCTGTACAAAAATGGAAATATCTACACCGTTATCTCTATAAACATGAAAATACTTACACCACCATCTCTATAAGCATGGAAATATTTACACCGCTATCTCTATAAACATAGAAATAACTACACCGCCATCCCTACAAACATGGAAATATCTACACCGCCATCTGCATAAACATGGAAATATCTACACAGACATCTGTATAAACATGGAAATATCTACAATGCCATCTGTATAAACTTGGAAATATCTACACAGACATCTGTAGAAAGATGGAAATGTCTACAAAGCGATCTGTACAAACATGGGAATTTCTACAGCGCTACCTGTATAAACATGGAAATATCTACACCGCTATCTGTATCAACATGGAAATAACTACACCGCAATCTGTATAAACATGGAAATATCTACAATGTTATCTCTGTAAACACGGAAATATCTACACAGCTATCTTTGTAAGCTTGGAAATATCTACACTGCTACCTGTGTAAATTTGGCAATAATTACACCGCAATCTGTGCAAAGATGGAAATATCTACACAGCTATCTCTTTAAACATGGGAATATATACACCGCTATCTCTATAAACATGGAAATAACTACACTGCCATCTGTATATACATGGAAATATCTACACTGCCATCTGTACACACATGAAAATATCCACACAGCCATCTGAATAAACATGGAAATATCTACAACGCTATCTCTATAAACATGGAAATATCTACACCGATATCTGTATAAACATGGAAATATCTACACCTCTATCTGTATAAACATGGAAATATCTACACCGCTATCTGTATAAAAATGGAAATATATACAATGCTATCTGTGTAAACATGGAAATATCTAAACAGCTATCTGTGTACACTTGGAAATATCTACCCAGCTATCTGTGTAAAAATGGAAATATCTACACAGCAATCTGTGCAAAGATGGAAATATCTACACCGCTATCTCCGTAAACATGGAAATATCTACACCGCTATCTGTATAAACATGGAAATATCTATAACGCAGTCTCTATAAACATGGAAATATCTCCACCGCTATCTGTATAAACATGAAAATATCTACACGGCTATCTGTATAATCATGGACATATCTACACCGCAATCTGTATAAACAGGGAAATAACTATCACGCTATGTGTGTAAACATGGAAATATCTACACCGCGGTCTGTATAAACATGTTAATATCTATACCACTATCTGTATAAACATGTAAATATCTACGCCACAATCTGCATAAACATGGAAATATCTACACCGCTATCTGTATCAACATGGAAATAACTACACCGCAATCTGTATAAACATGGAAATATCTACAATGCTATCTCTGTAAACATGGAAATATCTACACAGCTATCTGTGTAAACTTGGAAATATCTACACCGCTATCTGTGTAAATTTGGCAATACTTACACCGCAATCTGTGCAAAGATGGAAATATCTACAACGCTATCTCTGTAAACATGGAAATATCTACACCGCTATCTGTATAAACATGGAAATACCTACACTGCCATCTGTATAAACATGGAAATATCTACAGCGCCATCTGTATAAACATGGAAATATCTACACCGCTATCTCTATAAACATGGAAATATCTACACCGCTATCTGTATAAATATGGAAATATCTACACCGCTATCTGTATAAACATGGAAATATATACAATGATATCTGTGTAAACATGGAAATATCTACACAGCTATCTGTGTAAACTTGGAAATATCTAGCCAGCTATCTGTGTAAAAATGGAAATATCTACACAGCAATCTGTGCAACGATGGAAATATCTACACCGCTATCTCCGTAAACATGGAAATATCAACACCGGCATCTGTACAAACGTGGAAATATCTACACCGCTATCTCTATAAACAGGGAAATATCTGCACTGCCATCTGTAAAAACATGGAAATACCTATACAGTTATCTGTATAAACATGGAAATATCTACAATGCCATCTGTATACACATGGAAATATATACACAGCCATCTGTATAATCATGTATATATCTACACTGCTATCTCTATAAACATGGAAATATCTACACCGCCATCTCTATAAACATGAAAATATCTACAGTGACATCTCCATAAACATGGAACTAACTTCTCCGCCATCTGTATAAACATGGAAACATCTACACCGCCATCAGTGTGAATAAGGACATATCTACAATTCCATCTTTATAAAGATATAAATATCTGCAACGCGAGCTGTATAAACATGGAAATATCTACATCGATATCTGCATAAACGTGGAAATACCAACACCGTTATCGGTATAAACATGGAAATATCTACAACGCCATCTATATAAACATGGAAATATCTACACCGCTATGTCAATAAACATGGAAATACCTACACCGCTATCTCTATAAACATGGAAATATCTACACCGCTATCTGCATAAACCTGGAAATATCTACACAGCTATCTCTATAAACTTGGAAATATCTACACCGCGATCTGTATAAACATGGAAATATCTACACTGCTCTCTGTATAAACATGGAAATATCTACACCGCTATCTGTATAAACATGGAAATATCTACACAGCTATCTCTATAAACATGGAAATATCTACACCGCCATCTGTATAAACATGGAAATACCTACAAAGTCATCTGTATAAACATGGAAATATCTACAAAGCCATCTGTATAAATATGGAAATATCTACACAGCCATCTGTATATACATGGAAATACCTACACCGCTATCTGTATAAACATGGAAATAACTACACCGCTATTTGTATAAACAAGGAAATATCTCCACAGTGATCTGTATAAACATGGAATTATTTACACCGCTATCTGTATAAACATGGAAATTTCTACACCGTTATCTGTATAAATATGGAAATATCTACACCGCAATCTCTATAAATATGGAAATATCTACACCGCCATCTGTATAAACATGGAAATACTTATACAGTCATCTGTGTAAACATGGAAATATCTACACCACCATCTGTATAAACATGGAAATATCTGCAATGCCATCTGTATACACATGGAAATACCAACACGGCAATCTGTGTATAGATGGAAACATCAACACCGCCATCTGTAGAAACTTGGAATTATCTACACTGCTATCTCTATAAACGTGGAAATATCTACACTGCGGTCTGTATAAACATGGAAATATCTACACCGGTATCTGTATAAACATGGAAATATCTACACCACGATCTGTATAAACATGGAAATATATACACCGCTATCTGTATAATCATGGAAATATATGCACCGCTATCTCTATAGACATGGAAATAGCTACAAAGCCATCTGTATAAACATGGAAATACCTACACAGACATGTGTAGGAACATGGAAATAACTACACTGCCATCTGTATAAATAAAGAAATATCTACACAGCCCTCTGTATAAATATGGAGATATCTGCATAGGCATCTGTATAAACATGGAAATATCTGCACCGCTATCTGTATAAACATGGAAATACCTACACCGCTGTCTCTATAAACATGGAAATATGTACACCGATATGTGTATAAACATGGAAATATCTCCACTGCTGTCTGTATAAACTTGGAAATATCTACAGCGCCATCTCTATAAACATTGAAATATCTACACTGCCATCTGTAAAAACATGGAAATATCTACACAGTCATCTGAATAAACATGGAAATATCTACACCACCATCTGTATAAACATGGAAATAACTACAATACCATCTGTATACACATGGAAATATCTACACAGACATCTGTATAAATATGGAAATATCTACACTGCCATCTGTATACACATGGAAATATCTACACAGCCATCTGTATAAACATGTAAATATCTACAATGCCATCTCCATAAACATGGAACTAACTACTCCGCCATTGTGTAAACATGGAAATATCTACACCGCCATCAGTGTGAATAAGGAAATATCTACAATGCCATCTGTATAAAGATATAAATATCTGCACCGCGAGCTGTACACACATGGAAATATCTACGTCGCTCTCTGCATAAACGTGGAAATACCAACACCGCTATCGGTATAAACATGGAAATATCTACAACGCCATCTATATAAACATGGAAATATCTACACCGCTATGTCTATAAACATGGAAATACCTACACCGCTATCTCTATAAACATGGAAATGTCTACAGCGCTATCTCTATAAACATGGAAATGTCTACAGCGCTATCTGTATAAAAATGGAAATATCTACACCGCTATCTGTATAAACATGGAAATATCTACACCGCGATCTGTATAAACTTGGAAATATCTACACCACGATCTGTATAAACATGGAAATATCTTCACCGAGATCTGTATAAACGTGGAAATATCTACACCGCTATCTGTATAAACATGGTAATATCTACACCACGATCTGTATAAACATGGAAATATATACACCGCTATCTGTATAATCATGGAAATATCTGCACCGCTATCTCTATAGACATGGAAATAGCTACAAAGCCATCTGTATAAACATGGAAATACCTACACAGTCATGTGTAGGAACATGGAAATAACTACACTGCCATCTGTATAAACAAAGAAATATCTACACAACCCTCTGCATAAATATGGAGATATCTACATAGGCATCTGTATAAACATGGAAATATCTGCACCGCTCTCTGTATAAACATGGAAATACCTACACCGCTGTCTCTATAAACATGGAAATATGTACACCGCTATGTGTATAAACATGGAAATATCTCCACTGCTGTCTGTATAAACATGGAAATATCTCCACCGTTATCTGTATAAACATGGAAATATCTACAGCGCCATCTCTATAAACATTGAAATATCTACACTGCCATCTGTAAAAACATGGAAATATCTACACAGTCATCTGAATAAACATGGAAATATCTACACCACCATCTGTATACACATGGAAATAACTACAATACCATCTGTATACACATGGAAATATCTACACAGACATCTGTATAAATATGGAAATATCTACAGTGCCATCTCTATACACATGGAAATATCTACACAGGAATCTGTATAAACATGTAAATATCTACAATGCTATCTCCATAAACATGGAACTAACTACTCCGCCATCTGTGTAAACATGGAAATATCTACACCGCCATCAGTGTGAATAAGGAAATATCTACAATGCCATCTGTATAAAGATATAAATATCTGCACCGTGAGCTGTACAAACATGGAAATACCTACGTCGCTCTCTGCATAAACGTGGAAATACCAACACCGCTATCGGTATAAACATGGAAATATCTACAACGCCATCTATATAAACATGGAAATATCTACACCGCTATGTCTATAAACATGGAAATACCTACACCGCTATCTCTATAAAGATGAAAATGTCTACACCGCTATGTGTATAAACATGGAAATATCTACACCGCAATCTGTATAAACATGGAAATATCTACACAGCCGTGTGTAAACACATGGAAATATCTACAGCGCTATCTATATAAACATGGAAATGACTACACCGCTATCTGTATAAAGATGGAAATAACTACACCGCCATCTACATATCCATGGAAATATCTGCGCCGCCATCTGTATAAACATGGAAATATCTACACGGTCATCTGTGTATAGATGGAAATATCAACACCGCCATCTGTACATACATGGAAATATCTGCACTGCAATCAGTATAAACATGGAAATATCTACACCGCGGTCTGTATAAACATGGAAATATCTAAATGGCTATCTGTATAAACATAGAAATATCTACACCACTATCTCTATAAACATGGAAATATCTACACCGTGATCTGTATTAACATGGAAATATTTACACCGCTATCTGTAAACATGGAAATATCTACACCGTTATCAGTATAAACATGGAAATACCTACAACGCCATCTTTAGAAACATGGAAATATCTACACCACTATCTGTATAAGTATGAAATATCTAAACCGCTATCTCTATAAAAATGGAAACATCTACACTGCTATCTGTATAAACATGGAAATATCCTCACTGCTATCTCTATGAAGATGGATATATCTACACAGCTATCCCTATAAACATGGAAATATCTACACCGCGATCTGTATAAACATGGAAATGTCTTCACCACGATCTGTATAAACATGGAAATACCTACACCGCTATCTGTAAAAACATGGAAATATCTACACCGCCATCTGTATAAACATGGTAATATCTACAATGCCATCTGTAGAAAAATGGAAATATCTACACCGCAATCTGTGTAAACATGGAGATATCTACACCGCCAGCTGTATTAACATGGAAATATCTACAACGCTAGTAGTATATACATGGAAATACCAACACCGCTATCTGTATAAACATGGAAATACATACACCGTCATCTGTATAATCATGGAAATATCTACACAACTATCTCTATAAACATGGAAATACCTACACCGCCATCTCTATACACATAGAAATATCTACACCGCTATCTCTATAAACATAGAAATATCTACACCGCCATCTCTATAAACATGGAAATATCTACACTGCCATCTGCATGAACATGGCAATATCTACATCGCTATCTGTTTAAACATGGAAATATCTACACTGTCATCTGTATAAACATGGAAATATCTAAACTGCCATCTGTGGAAAGATGCAAATATCTACACCAAGATCTGTATAAATATGAAAATACCTACACCGCTATCTGTGTAAAGATGGAAATATCTACACCGCAATCTCTGCAAAGATGGAAATATCTACACCGCTATCTCTGTAAACATGGAAGTATCTACACCACTATCCGTACAAACGGAAATATCTACATCGCTATCTGTATAAACATGGATATATCTACACCGTTATCTGTATAAACATGGAAATATCTACACCGCTATCTGTATAAATATGGAAATATCTGCACCGCCATTTGTGAAAACATACAAATATCTACAGAGTCATCTGTATACACATCGAAATATCTACACAGCCATCTGTATAAACATGGATGTATCTACACATCTATCTGTATAAACAAGGAAATACCTACAGCGCTATCTCAATAAACATGGAAATATCAACACCACAATCTCTACAAACATGAAAATAACTACACCGCCATCTCCATGAACATGGAACTAACTTCACCGCCATCTGTATACACATGGAAATATCTACACCACTATCTGTATAAAGACGGAAATATCTACACCGCTATCTCTATAAACATGGAAATATCTACACAGCCATCTGCATAAACATGGAAATATCTACACTGCTATCTCTATAAACATGGAAATATCTACACCGCTATCTGTATAAACATGGAAATATCTACACCGCTATCTGTCTAAACATGGAAATATCTACACCGCTATCTGTATAAACAGGGAAATATCTCCAACGCTATCTGTATAAACATGGAAATATCTACACCGCTATCTGCATAAACGTGGAAATATCTACACCGCTATCTGTATAAACATGGAAATACCTACACCGCTATCTGTGTAAACACGGAAATATCTACACAGCTATCTGTGTAAACTTGGAAATATCTACACAGGTATCTGTGTAAAAATGGAAATATCTACATGGCAATCTGTGCAAACAGGGAAATATCTACACCGCTATCTCTGAAAACATGGAAATATCTACACCGCTATCTGTATAAACATGGAAATATCTGCACCGCTATCTGTATAAAAAAGGAAATATCTACACCACCATCTGTAGAAACATGGAAATATCTACACCGCCATCTGTATAAACATGGAAATAACTACACGGCTATCTGTAGAAATATGGAAATATCTACATCGCTATCTCTATAAACATGGAAATACCAACAACGCTTTCTCTATAAACATGGAAATATCTACATCGCAATCTCTATAAACATGGAATTATCTACACCGCCGTCTCTATAAACATGAAAATATCTACACCGCCATCTTCAGAAACATGGCTGTATCTACACCGCCATCTGTATAAACATGGAAATATCTACACCACCATCTGTATAAACATGGAAAAACCTTCACTGCCATCTGTATAAAGATGGAAATATCTGCACTGCGTGTTGTATAAACATGGAAATATCTACACCGCTATCTCTATAAACATGGAAATACCTACAACGCCATCTCTATAAATATGGAAATATCTACACCGCTATCTGTATTAATATGGAAATAACTACAACGCTATCTCTCTAAACATGGAAATGTCTACACCGCCATCTGTATAAACATGGAAATATCTACATCGTTATCTCGATAAACATGAAAAGATCTACACTGACATCTGTATAAACATGGAAATAACTTCACAGTCATCTGTATAAACATGGAAATATCTACACCACCATCTGTATAAACATGGAAATATCTTCATGGAAAGCTGTAAAAACATGGAAATATTTAGACAGTCATCTCTATAAACATGGAAATATCTATACCGCTATCTGTATAAACATGGAAATTCCCACACCGCTATCTGTATAAACATGGAAATAGCCACACCGCTATCTGTATAAACATGGAAATATCTGCACAGCTATTTTATAAACATGGAAATATCTGCAACTCTATCTGTGTAAACATAGAAATATCTACACGGCTATTTGTGTAAACATGGAAATATCTGCACCGCTATCTGTATAAAGATGGAAATATCTACACCACTATCTGTAAAATGGGGAAATATCTACACAGCTCTCTGTATAAACCTGGAAATATCTACACCGATATCTGTATAAACAAGGAAATATCTACACCGCCATCTGTATAAACATGGAAAAACCTACACCGCTATCTGTATAAATATGGAAATATCCACTTCGCTATCTCTAAAAACATGGAAACACCTACACCGATTTCTCTATAAACATGGAAATATCTACACTGCAATCTCTATATACATGGAAATATCTACACCGCCATCTCTATAAATATGAAAATATCTACACCGCCATCTTCAGAAACATGGATGTATCTACACCGCCATCAGTATAAACATGGAAATATCTACACCACTATCTGTATAAACATGGAAATATCTTCACTGCCATCTGTATAAACATGGAAATATCTACACTGCCATCTGTATAAAGATGGAAATATCTACACCACAATCTGTATAAATATGGAAATACCTACACCGCTACCTCTATAGACATGTAAATATCTACACCGCTATCTCTATAAACATGGAAATATCTACACTGCCATCTGTATAAAGATGGAAATATCTACACCGTGAGCTGTATATACATGGAAACCTCTACACCGCTATCTGTATAAACATGGAAATACCAACAACGTTATCTGTATAAACATGGAAATATCTACACCGTTATCTCTATAAACATGAAAATACTTACACCACCATCTCTATAAGCATGGAAATATTTACACCGCTATCTCTATAAACATAGAAATAACTACACCGCCATCCCTATAAACATGGAAATATCTACACCGCCATCTGCATAAACATGGATATATCTACACAACTATCTGTATAAACAAGGAAATACCGACAGCGTTATCTCTATAAACATGGAAATATCAACACAACAATCTCTACAAACATGGAAATATCTACACCGCCATCTATATAAACATGAAAATATCTACACCGCCATCTCCAAAAACATGGAACTATCTACACCGCCATCTGTATAAACATGGAAATCCCTACACCACTATCTGTATAAAGATGGAAATATCTACACCGCTATCTCTATAAACATGGAAATATCTACACAGCCATCTGTATAAACATGGAAATATCTACACTGCTATCTCTATAAACATGGAAATATCTACACCGCTATCTGTATAAACATGAAAATATCTACATCGCTATCTGAATAAACAGGGAAATATCTCCACCGCTATCTGTATAAACATGGAAATATCTACACCGCTCTCTGTATAAACATGGAAATATCTACACTGCTATCTGTATAAACATGGAAATATCTACAACGCTATCTGTGTAAACATGGAAATATCTACACAGCTATCTGTGTAAACTTGGAAATATCTACACAGGTATCTTTGTAAAAATGGAAATATCTTCACCGTATTCTGTGAAAAGATGGAAATATCTGCACCGCTATCTCTGTAAACATGGAAATATCTACACCACTATCCGTATAAACATGGAAATATCTACATCGCTATCTGTATAAACATGGATATATCTACACCGTTATCTGTATAAACATGAAAATATCTACACCGCTATCTGTATAAATATGGAAATATCTGCACCGCCATTTGTGTAAACATAAAAATATCTACACCGCTATCTGTATAAATATGGAAATATCTGCACCGCCATTTGTGTAAACATACAAATATCTACAGTCATCTGTATACACATGGAAATATTTACACAGCCATCTGTATAAACATGGATGTATCTACACAACTATCTGTATAAACAAGGAAATACCGACAGCGCTATCTCTATAAACATGGAAATATCAACACCACAATCTCTACAAACATGGAAATATCTACACCGCCATCTATATAAACATGAAAATATCTACACCGCCATCTCCAAAAATATGGAACTATCTACACCGCCATCTGTATAAACATGGAAATTCTACACCGCTATCTGTATAAAGATGAAAATATCAACACCGCTATCTCTATAAACATGGAAATATCAACACAGCTATCTGTGTAAACTTGGAAATATCTACACAGGTATCTGTGTAAAAATGGAAATATCTACACGGCAATCTGTGCAAAGAGGGAAATATCTACACCGCTATCTCTGAAAACATGGAAATATCTACACCGCTATCTGTATAAACATGGAAATATATATACCGCTATCGGTATAAACAAGGTAATATCTACGCCGCCATCTGTAGAAACATGGAAATATCTTCACCGCGATCTGTATAAACATGGAAATACCTACACCGCTATCTGTAGAAATATGGAAATATCTACACCGCTATCTCTATAAACATGGAAATACCAACACCGCTTTCTCTATAAACATGGAAATATCTACATCGCAATCTCTATAAACATGGAAAAATCTTCACTGCCATCTGTATAAAGATGGAAATATCTGCACTGCGAGTTGTATAAACATGGAAATATCTACACCGCTATCTCTAAACATGGAAATACCTACAATGCCATCTCTATAAATATGGAAATATCTACACCGCTATCTGTATAAACATGAAAATACCTACACCGCTATCTGTATAAACCTGGAAAGATCTACACCGCTATCTGTATAAATATGGATATATCTACAACGCTATCTCTCTAAACATGGAAATGTCTACACCGCTATCTGTATAAACATGGAAATATCTACATCGTTATCTATAAACATGAAAATATCTACACTGACATCTGTATAAACATGGAAATAACTTCACAGTCATCTGTATAAACATGGAAATATCTACACCACCGTCTGTATAAACATGGAAATATCTACATGGAAAGCTGTATAAACATGGAAATATCTAGACAGTCATCTCAATAAACATGGAAATATCTATACCGCTATCTGTATAAACATGGAAATACCCACACCGCTATCTGTATAAACATGGAAATAGCCACACCGCTATCTGCATAAACATGGAAATATCTGCACCGCTATCTTTATAAATATTTAAATATCAGCAACTCTATCTGTGTAAACACAGAAATATCTACACGGCTATTTGTGTATACATGGAAATATCTGCACCGCTATCTGTATAAAGATGGAAATATCTACACCACTATCTTTAAAACTTGGAAATATCTACACCACTCTCTGTACAAGCCTGGAAATATCTACACCGATATCTGTATAAACAAGGAAATATCTACACCGCCATCTGTATGAACATGGAAATACTTACACCGCTATCTGTATAAATATGGAAATATCCACACCGCTATCACTATAAACATGGAAATACCTACACCGATTTCTCTATAAACATGGAAATATCTACACTGCAATCTCTATAAGCATGAAAATATCTACACCGCCATCTTCAGAAAAATGGATGTATCTACACCGCCATCTGTATAAACATGGAAATATCTACACCACTATCTGTATAAACATGGAAATATCTTCACTGCAATCTGTATAAGCATGGAAATATCTACACCGCCATCTGTATAAAGATGGAAATACCTACACCGCAATCTGTGCAAAGATGGAAATACCTACACCGCAATCTCTATGAACATGGAAATATCTACACCGATATCTGTATAAACATGGAAATATGTACACTGCCATCTGTTTAAACATGGAAATACCTACACCGCTTTCTGTATAAACATGAAAATATCTACACTGCTATCTCTATATACATGGAAATATCTACACCACTATCTGTATAAACATGGAAATATCTTCACTGCCATCTGTATAAGCATGGAAATATCTACACCGCCATCTGAATAAACATGGAAATATCTACACCACTATCTGTATAAATATGGAAATATCTTCACTGCCATCTGTATAAACATGGAAATATCTACACCGCCATCTGTATAAACATGGAAATATCTCCACCGCCATCTGCATAAACATGGAAATATCTACACAGACATCTGTATAAACATGGAAATATCTACACTGCCATCTGTATAAACTTGGAAATATCTACACTGACATCTGTAGAAAGATGGAAATGTATACAAAGCGATCTGAATAAACATGGGAATTTCTACACCACTACCTGTAGAAACATGGAAATATCTACACCGCTATCTGTATCAACATGGAAATAACTACACTGCAATCTGCATAAACATGGAAATATCTACAATGCTATCTCTGTAAACATGGAAATATCTACACAGCTATGTGTGTAAACTTGGAAATATCTACACCGCTATCTGTGTAAATTTGGCAATACTTACACCGCAGTCTGTGCAAAGATGGAAATATCTACACCGCTATCTCTGTAAACATGGAAATACCTACACCGCTATCTGTCTAAACATGGAAATATCTACACTGCCATCTCTATAAACATGGAAATATCTATAGCGCCATCTGTATAAACATGGAAATATCTACAATGCCATCTGGACACACATGGAAATATCTACACAGCCATCTGTATAAACATCGAAATATTTACACCGCTATCTCTAGAAACATGGAAATATCTACACCGCTATCTGTATAAACATGGAAATATCTACATCACTATCTGTATAAACAGGGAAATATCTCCTCCGCTATCTGTATAAACATGGAAATATCTACACCGATATGTGTATAAACATGGAAATATCTACACCGCTATCTGTAAAAACATGGAAATATATACAATGCTATCTGTGTAAACATGGAAATATCGACATAGCTATCTGTGTAAACTTGGAAATATCTACCCAGCTATCTGTGTAAAAATGGAAATATCTACACAGCAATCTGTGCAAAGATGGATATATCTACACCGCTATCTCTGTAAACATGGAAATATCTACACCGCCATCTTCAGAAACATGGCTGTATCTACACCGCCATCTGTATAAACATGAAAATATCTACACCACCATCTGTATAAACATGGAAAAACCTTCACTGCCATCTGTATAAAGATGGAAATATCTGCACTGCGTGTTGTATAAACATGGAAATATCTACACCGCTATCTCTATAAACATGGAAATACCTACAACGCCATCTCTATAAATATGGAAATATCTACACCGCTATCTGTATTAATATGGAAATAACTACAACGCTATCTCTCTAAACATGGAAATGTCTACACCGCCATCTGTATAAACATGGAAATATCTACATCGTTATCTCGATAAACATGAAAAGATCTACACTGACATCTGTATAAACATGGAAATAACTTCACAGTCATCTGTATAAACATGGAAATATCTACACCACCATCTGTATAAACATGGAAATATCTTCATGGAAAGCTGTAAAAACATGGAAATATTTAGACAGTCATCTCTATAAACATGGAAATATCTATACCGCTATCTGTATAAACATGGAAATTCCCACACCGCTATCTGTATAAACATGGAAATAGCCACACCGCTATCTGTATAAACATGGAAATATCTGCACAGCTATTTTATAAACATGGAAATATCTGCAACTCTATCTGTGTAAACATAGAAATATCTACACGGCTATTTGTGTAAACATGGAAATATCTGCACCGCTATCTGTATAAAGATGGAAATATCTACACCACTATCTGTAAAATGGGGAAATATCTACACAGCTCTCTGTATAAACCTGGAAATATCTACACCGATATCTGTATAAACAAGGAAATATCTACACTGCCATCTGTATAAACATGGAAAAACCTACACCGCTATCTGTATAAATATGGAAATATCCACTTCGCTATCTCTAAAAACATGGAAACACCTACACCGATTTCTCTATAAACATGGAAATATCTACACTGCAATCTCTATATACATGGAAATATCTACACCGCCATCTCTATAAATATGAAAATATCTACACCGCCATCTTCAGAAACATGGATGTATCTACACCGCCATCAGTATAAACATGGAAATATCTACACCACTATCTGTATAAACATGGAAATATCTTCACTGCCATCTGTATAAACATGGAAATATCTACACTGCCATCTGTATAAAGATGGAAATATCTACACCACAATCTGTATAAATATGGAAATACCTACACCGCTACCTCTATAGACATGTAAATATCTACACCGCTATCTCTATAAACATGGAAATATCTACACTGCCATCTGTATAAAGATGGAAATATCTACACCGTGAGCTGTATATACATGGAAACCTCTACACCGCTATCTGTATAAACATGGAAATACCAACAACGTTATCTGTATAAACATGGAAATATCTACACCGTTATCTCTATAAACATGAAAATACTTACACCACCATCTCTATAAGCATGGAAATATTTACACCGCTATCTCTATAAACATAGAAATAACTACACCGCCATCCCTATAAACATGGAAATATCTACACCGCCATCTGCATAAACATGGATATATCTACACAACTATCTGTATAAACAAGGAAATACCGACAGCGTTATCTCTATAAACATGGAAATATCAACACAACAATCTCTACAAACATGGAAATATCTACACCGCCATCTATATAAACATGAAAATATCTACACCGCCATCTCCAAAAACATGGAACTATCTACACCGCCATCTGTATAAACATGGAAATCCCTACACCACTATCTGTATAAAGATGGAAATATCTACACCGCTATCTCTATAAACATGGAAATATCTACACAGCCATCTGTATAAACATGGAAATATCTACACTGCTATCTCTATAAACATGGAAATATCTACACCGCTATCTGTATAAACATGAAAATATCTACATCGCTATCTGAATAAACAGGGAAATATCTCCACCGCTATCTGTATAAACATGGAAATATCTACACCGCTCTCTGTATAAACATGGAAATATCTACACTGCTATCTGTATAAACATGGAAATATCTACAACGCTATCTGTGTAAACATGGAAATATCTACACAGCTATCTGTGTAAACTTGGAAATATCTACACAGGTATCTTTGTAAAAATGGAAATATCTTCACCGTATTCTGTGAAAAGATGGAAATATCTGCACCGCTATCTCTGTAAACATGGAAATATCTACACCACTATCCGTATAAACATGGAAATATCTACATCGCTATCTGTATAAACATGGATATATCTACACCGTTATCTGTATAAACATGAAAATATCTACACCGCTATCTGTATAAATATGGAAATATCTGCACCGCCATTTGTGTAAACATAAAAATATCTACACCGCTATCTGTATAAATATGGAAATATCTGCACCGCCATTTGTGTAAACATACAAATATCTACAGTCATCTGTATACACATGGAAATATTTACACAGCCATCTGTATAAACATGGATGTATCTACACAACTATCTGTATAAACAAGGAAATACCGACAGCGCTATCTCTATAAACATGGAAATATCAACACCACAATCTCTACAAACATGGAAATATCTACACCGCCATCTATATAAACATGAAAATATCTACACCGCCATCTCCAAAAACATGGAACTATCTACACCGCCATCTGTATAAACATGGAAATTCTACACCGCTATCTGTATAAAGATGAAAATATCAACACCGCTATCTCTATAAACATGGAAATATCAACACAGCTATCTGTGTAAACTTGGAAATATCTACACAGGTATCTGTGTAAAAATGGAAATATCTACACGGCAATCTGTGCAAAGAGGGAAATATCTACACCGCTATCTCTGAAAACATGGAAATATCTACACCGCTATCTGTATAAACATGGAAATATATACACCGCTATCGGTATAAACAAGGTAATATCTACACCGCCATCTGTAGAAACATGGAAATATCTTCACCGCGATCTGTATAAACATGGAAATACCTACACCGCTATCTGTAGAAATATGGAAATATCTACACCGCTATCTCTATAAACATGGAAATACCAACACCGCTTTCTCTATAAACATGGAAATATCTACATCGCAATCTCTATAAACATGGAAAAATCTTCACTGCCATCTGTATAAAGATGGAAATATCTGCACTGCGAGTTGTATAAACATGGAAATATCTACACCGCTATCTCTAAACATGGAAATACCTACAATGCCATCTCTATAAATATGGAAATATCTACACCGCTATCTGTATAAACATGAAAATACCTACACCGCTATCTGTATAAACCTGGAAAGATCTACACCGCTATCTGTATAAATATGGATATATCTACAACGCTATCTCTCTAAACATGGAAATGTCTACACCGCTATCTGTATAAACATGGAAATATCTACATCGTTATCTATAAACATGAAAATATCTACACTGACATCTGTATAAACATGGAAATAACTTCACAGTCATCTGTATAAACATGGAAATATCTACACCACCGTCTGTATAAACATGGAAATATCTACATGGAAAGCTGTATAAACATGGAAATATCTAGACAGTCATCTCAATAAACATGGAAATATCTATACCGCTATCTGTATAAACATGGAAATACCCACACCGCTATCTGTATAAACATGGAAATAGCCACACCGCTATCTGCATAAACATGGAAATATCTGCACCGCTATCTTTATAAATATTTAAATATCAGCAACTCTATCTGTGTAAACACAGAAATATCTACACGGCTATTTGTGTATACATGGAAATATCTGCACCGCTATCTGTATAAAGATGGAAATATCTACACCACTATCTTTAAAACTTGGAAATATCTACACCACTCTCTGTACAAGCCTGGAAATATCTACACCGATATCTGTATAAACAAGGAAATATCTACACCGCCATCTGTATGAACATGGAAATACTTACACCGCTATCTGTATAAATATGGAAATATCCACACCGCTATCACTATAAACATGGAAATACCTACACCGATTTCTCTATAAACATGGAAATATCTACACTGCAATCTCTATAAGCATGAAAATATCTACACCGCCATCTTCAGAAAAATGGATGTATCTACACCGCCATCTGTATAAACATGGAAATATCTACACCACTATCTGTATAAACATGGAAATATCTTCACTGCAATCTGTATAAGCATGGAAATATCTACACCGCCATCTGTATAAAGATGGAAATACCTACACCGCAATCTGTGCAAAGATGGAAATACCTACACCGCAATCTCTATGAACATGGAAATATCTACACCGATATCTGTATAAACATGGAAATATGTACACTGCCATCTGTTTAAACATGGAAATACCTACACCGCTTTCTGTATAAACATGAAAATATCTACACTGCTATCTCTATATACATGGAAATATCTACACCACTATCTGTATAAACATGGAAATATCTTCACTGCCATCTGTATAAGCATGGAAATATCTACACCGCCATCTGAATAAACATGGAAATATCTACACCACTATCTGTATAAATATGGAAATATCTTCACTGCCATCTGTATAAACATGGAAATATCTACACCGCCATCTGTATAAACATGGAAATATCTCCACCGCCATCTGCATAAACATGGAAATATCTACACAGACATCTGTATAAACATGGAAATATCTAAACTGCCATCTGTATAAACTTGGAAATATCTACACTGACATCTGTAGAAAGATGGAAATGTATACAAAGCGATCTGAATAAACATGGGAATTTCTACACCACTACCTGTAGAAACATGGAAATATCTACACCGCTATCTGTATCAACATGGAAATAACTACACTGCAATCTGCATAAACATGGAAATATCTACAATGCTATCTCTGTAAACATGGAAATATCTACACAGCTATCTGTGTAAACTTGGAAATATCTACACCGCTATCTGTGTAAATTTGGCAATACTTACACCGCAGTCTGTGCAAAGATGGAAATATCTACACCGCTATCTCTGTAAACATGGAAATACCTACACCGCTATCTGTCTAAACATGGAAATATCTACACTGCCATCTCTATAAACATGGAAATATCTATAGCGCCATCTGTATAAACATGGAAATATCTACAATGCCATCTGGACACACATGGAAATATCTACACAGCCATCTGTATAAACATCGAAATATTTACACCGCTATCTCTAGAAACATGGAAATATCTACACCGCTATCTGTATAAACATGGAAATATCTACATCACTATCTGTATAAACAGGGAAATATCTCCTCCGCTATCTGTATAAACATGGAAATATCTACACCGATATGTGTATAAACATGGAAATATCTACACCGCTATCTGTAAAAACATGGAAATATATACAATGCTATCTGTGTAAACATGGAAATATCGACATAGCTATCTGTGTAAACTTGGAAATATCTACCCAGCTATCTGTGTAAAAATGGAAATATCTACACAGCAATCTGTGCAAAGATGGATATATCTACACCGCTATCTCTGTAAACATGGAAATATCTACACCGCTATCTCTATAAACATGGAAATACCTACACCGCTTTCTCTATAAACATGAAAATACCTACACTGCTATCTCTATATACATGGAAATATCTACACCTCCATCTCCATAAACATGAAAATTTCTACACCGCCATCTTCAGAAACATGGATGTATCTACACCGCTATCTGTATAAACATGGAAATATCTACACCACTATCTGTATAAACATGGAAATATCTTCACTGCCATCTGTATAAGCATGGAAACATCTACACCGCCATCTGTATAAAGATGGAAATATCTACACCGCAATCTGTATAAATATGGAAATAACTACACCGCTATCTCTATAGACAAGGAAATATCTACACCGCTATCTGTATAAACATGGAAATATCTACACTGCCATCTGTATAAAGATGGAAATATTTACACCGTGAGCTGCATAAACATAGAAATATCTACAACGCTATCTGTATAAACATGGAAATATGAACACCGCTATCTGTATAAATATGGAAATATATACAACGCTATCTCTATAAACATGGAAATATCTACACCGCTATCTCTATAAACATGGAAATACTTACACCACCATGTCTATAAACATGGAAATATTTACACTGCTATCTCTATAAACTTAGAAAAAACTACACCGCCATCTCTGTAAACATGGAAATATCTACACCGCCATTTGAATAAACATGGAAATATCTACACAGACATCTGTATAAACATGGAAATATCTACACTGCCATGTGTATAAACTTGGCAATATCTACACTGACATCTGTAGAAAGATGGAAATGTCTACAAAGCGATCTGTATAAACATGGGAATTTCTACACCGCTTCTTGTATAAACATGGAAATATGTACACGGCTATCTGTATCAAAATGGAAATAACTACACCGCAATCTGTATAAACATGGAAATATCTACAATGCTATCTCTGTAAACATGGAAATATCTACACAGCTATCTGTGTAAACTTGGAAATATCTACAACGCTATCTCTGTAAGTTTGGCAATACCTACACCGCAATCTGTGCAAAGATAGAAATACCTACACCGCTATCTCTTTCAACATGGAAACATCTACACCGATATATGTATAAACATGGAAATATCTACACTGCCATCTGTATAAACATGAAAAAACCTACACCAATTTCTCTATAAACATAAAAATATCTACACTGCTATCTCTATAAACATGGAAATATCTACACCTCCATCTCTATAAAGATGAAAATATCTACACCGCCATCTTCAGAAACATGGATGTATCTACACCGCCATCTGTATAAACATGGAAATATCTACACCACTATCTGTATAAATACGGAAATATCTTCACAGCCATCTGTATAAACATGGAAATATCTACACCGCCATCTGTATAAAGATGGAAATATCTACACCGCAATCTGTATAAATTTGGAAATAACTACACCGCTATCTCTATAGACATGGAAATATCTACACCGCCGTCTGTATAAACATGGAAATATCTACACCGCTATCTGTATAAACATGGAAATACCAACACCGCTATCTGTATAAACATGTAAATATCTACACCGCTATCTCTATAAACATGAAAATACTTACACCACGATCTCTATAAACATGGAAATATTTACACCGCTATCCCTATAAATTTAGAAATAACTAGACTGCCATCTCTATAAACATGGAAATATCTACACCGCTATCTGCATAAACCTGGAAATATCTACACAGACGTCTGTATAAACATGGAAATATCTACACCTCCATCTCTATAAACATGAAAATATCTACACCGGCATCTTCAGAAACATGGATGTATCTACACCGCAATCTGTATAAACATGGAAATATCTACACCACTATCTGTATAAACATGGAAATATCTTCACTGCCCTCTGTATAAACATGGAAATATCTACACCGCCATCTGTATAAAGATGGAAATATCTACACCGCGAGCTGTATAAACATGGAAATATCTACACCGCCATCTGTATAAACATGGAAATACCAACACCGCTATCTGTATAAACATGGAAATATCTACAACGCTATCTCTATAAACATGAAAATACATACACCACCATCTCTATAAACATGGAAATATTTACACAGCTATCTCTATAAATTTAGAAATAAGTAGACCGCCATCTCTATAAACATGGAAATATCTACACCTCTATGTGCATAAACATGGAAATATCTACACAGACGTCTGTATAAACATGGAAATATCTACACCGCCATCTCTATAAACATGAAAATAACTACACCGCCATCTTCAGAAACATGGATGTTTCTACACCGCCATCTGTATAAACATGGAAATATCTACACCACTATCTGTATAAACATGGAAATATCTTCACTGCCATCTGTATAAACATGGAAATATCTACACCGCCATCTGTGTAAAGATGGAAATACCTACACCGCAATCTGTAAAAATATGGAAATACCTACACCGCTATCTCTATAGACATGGAAATATCTACACCGCTATCTGTATAAACATGGAAATATCGATACCGCTGTGTCTATAAACATGGAAATATCTCCACTGCTATCTGTATAAACATGGAAATACCTACAACGCCATCTGCAGAAACATGGAAATATCTACAGCACCATCTGTATAAACATGGAAATATCTACAATGCCATCTGTATACACACGGAAATACCTACACGGCAATCTGTGTATAGATGGAAACATCAACACCGCCATCTGTACAGACATGGAAATATCTACACCGATATCTGTATAAACATGGAAATATCTACACTGCGGTCTGTATAAACATGGAAATATCTACACCGGTATCTGTATAAACATGGAAATATCTACATCACGATCTGTATAAAACATGGAAATATTTACACCGCTATCTGTATAAACATGGAAATATCTACACCGCTTTCTCTATAAACAAGGAAATACCTGCAAAGCCATCTGTATTAACATGGAAATAACTACACAATCATGTGTAGGAACATGGAAATATCTACACTGCCATCTGTATAAACATGGAAATATCTACACAGCCCTCTGTATAAATATGGAAATATCTGCATAGGCATCTGTATAAACATGGAAATATCCGCTCCGCTATCTGTATAAACATGGAAATACCTACACCGCTGTCTCTATAAACATGGAAATATGTACACCGCTATGTGTATATACATGGTAATATCTCCACTGCTCTCTGTATGAACATGGAAATATCTCCAACTTTATCTGTATAAACATGGAAATATCTACAGCGCCATCTCTATAAACATTGAAATATCTACACTGCCATGTGTAAAAACATGGAAATATCTACACAGTCATCAGAATAAACATAGAAATATCTACACCACCATCTGTATAAACATGGAAATACCTACAATACCATCTGTATACACCTAGAAATATCTACACAGACATCTGTATAAATATGGAAATATCTACACCGTCATCTGTATAAACATGGAAATATCTACACCGCTATCAGTATAAACATGGAAATATCTCCACTGCTATCTCTATAAACATCGAAATATCTACACCGCCATCTGTATAAACATGGAAATACTTACAAAGTTATCTGTATAAACATGGAAATATCTACACCGCCATCTGTATAAACATGGAAATATCTACACAGCCATGTGTATATACATGGAAATATCTACACCGCTATCTATATAAACATGGAAATACCTACACCACTATCTGTATAAACATGGAAATATCTACACCGCCATCTACATATCCATAGAAATATCTGCGCCGCCATCTGTATAAACATGGAAATAACTACACGGTCATCTGTGTATAGATGGAAATATCAAAACCGCCATCTGCACAAACATGGAAATATCTGCACCGCTGTCTGTATAAACAAGGAAATATCTACACCGCCATTTGTAGAAAAATGGAAATATCTACACCGCAATCTGTGTAAACATGGAAATATCTACACCGCGGTCTGTATAAGCATGGAAATATCTAAACCGCTATCTGTATAAACATGGAAATATCTACACCGCTATCTCTTTAAACATGGAAATATCTACACCGTTATCTGTATAAACATGGAAATACCTACAACGCCATCTGCAGAAACATGGAAATATCTACACCACCATCTGTGAACATGGAAATATGTGCAATGCCATCTGTATACACATGGAAATAACTACACGGCAATCTGTGTATAGATGGAAACATCAACACCGCCATCTGTACAGACATGGAAATATCTACACCGCTATGTGAATAAACATGGAAATATCTACACTGCTGTCCGTATAAACATGGAAATATCTACACCGGTATCTGTATAAACATGGAAATATCTACACCACGATCTGTATAAAACATGGAAATATTTACAGCGCTATCTGTATAAACATGGATATATCTACACCGCTATCTCTATAAACAAGGAAATACCTGCAAAGCCATCTGTATTAAGATGGAAATAACTACACAGTCATGTGTAGGAACATGGAAATATCTACACTGCCATCTGTATAAACATGGAAATATCTACACAGCCCTCTGTATAAATATGGAAATATCTGCATATGCATCTGTATAAACATGGAAATATCCCCTCCGCTATCTGTATAAACATGGAAATACCTACACCGCTGTCTCTATAAACATGGAAATATGTTCAACGCTATGTGTATAAACATGGTAATATCTCCACTGCTGTCTGTATAAACATGGAAATATCTCCAACTTTATCTGTATAAACATGGAAATATCTACAGCGCCATCTCTATAAACATTGAAATATCTACACTGCCATCTGTACATACATGGAAATATCTACACCGGTATCTGTATAAACATGGAAATAACTACACCGCTATGTGTATAAACAAGGAAATATCTACACCGCCATCTGTTTAAACACGGAAATATATACACAGACATCTGTTTATACATGGAAATACCTACACCGCTATCTATATAAACATGCTAATAACTTCACGGCTATCTGTATAAACATGGAAATATTTGCACCGCTATCCCTATAAACATGGTAATATAAACACCGCGATCGGTATAAACATGGAAATATCTACACCATGATCTGTATAAACATGGAAACATCTACACCGTGATCTCTATAAACATGGAAATATCTACACCGCCATCTCTATAAACATGGAAAAATCAACACCGCTATCTGTATGAACATGGAAATATCTACACCGCCATCTCGATAAACATGGAAATATCTACACCGCGATCAGTATAAACATGGAGATATCTACACCGCTATCTGTATAAACATGGAAATATCTCCACTGCTATCTCTATAAACATCGAAATATCTACACCGCCATCTGTATAAACATGGAAATACTTACAACGTTATCTGTATAAACATGGAAATATCTACACCGCCATCTGTATAAACATGGAAATATCTACAAAGCCATGTGTATATACATGGAAATATCTATACCGCTATCTATATAAACATGGAAATAACTAAACCGCTTTCTGTATAAACATGGAAATATTTACACCGCCATCTACATATGCATATAAATATCTGCACCGCCATCTGTATAAACATTGAAATATCTACATGGTCATCTGTGTATAGATGGAAATATCAACACCGCCATCTGTACAAACATGGAAATATCTGCAACGCTATCCGTATAAACATGGAAATATTTACACCGCGGTCTGTATAAACATGGAAATATCTACATCGCTATCTGTATAAACATGGAAATATCTACACCGCTATCTGTATAAACATGGAAATATCTACACCGCGATCTGTATAAACATGGAAGTATCTACACCGCGATCTGTGTAAACATGGAAATTTCTACACCGTTATCTGTATAAATATGGAAATATCTACACCGCTATCTATCTAAACATGGAAATATCTACACCGCCATCTGTATACACATGGAAATAGCTATAAAGTCGTCTGTGTAAACATGGAAATATCTACACCACCATCTGTATAAACATGGAAATATATACATCGCTATCTGTATACACATGGAAATACCTACACGGCAATCTGTGTATATATGGAAACATCAACACCGCCATCTGTACAAACATGGAAATATCTACACTGCTATCTCTATAAACATGGAAATATCTACACCGCCATCTGTATAAACATGGAAATATCTACACTGCTATCTCTATAAACATGGAAATATCTACAATGCCATCTGTAAAAACATGGAAATACCTATACAGTCATCTGTATAAACATGGAGATACCTACACAACCATCTGTATTAACATGGAAATATCTACACGGATATCTCTATAAACATGGGAAGGTCTACAATGCCATCTGTAAAAACATGGAAATACCTATACAGTCATCTGTATGAACATGGAAATATCTACACAACCATCTGTATAAACATGGAAATATCTACAATGCCATCTATATACACATGGAAATACCTACAATGCAATCTGTGTATAGATGGAAACATCAACACCGCCATCTGTACAAACATGGAAATATCTACACTGCTATCTCTATAAACATGGAAATATCTACACTGTGGTCTGTACAAACATGGAAATATCTACACCGGTATCTGTATAAACAGGGAAATATCTACACCACGATCTCTATAAACATGGAAATATTTACACCGCTATCTGTATATACATGGAAATATCTGCAAAGCTATCTCTATAAACATGGAAATATCTACAAAGCCATCTGTATAAACATGGAAATACCTACACAGTCATGTGTAGGAACATGGAAATATCTACACTGCCATCTGTATAAACATGGAAATATCTACACAGCCATCTGTATATACATGGAAATATCTACACAGCTATCTGTATAAACATGGAAATAACTACACTGCTATTTGTAAAAACAAGGAAATATCTACACCGCCATCTGTTTAAACATGGAAATATATACACAGACATCTGTTTATACATGGAAATATCTACACTGCTATCTGTATAAACATGCTAATAACTACACCGCTATCTGTATAAATGTGGAAATATTTGCACCACTATCCCTATAAACATGGTAATATCAACACCGCGATCTGTATAAACATGGAAATATGTACACTGTGATCTGTATAAACATGGAAATATCTACACCGCCATCTCTATAAACATGGAAATATCTACACAACTATCTGTATAAACATGGAAATATGCACACAGCTATCTGTATAAACATGGAAAAATCAACAGCGCTATCTCTATGAACATGGAAATATCTACACCGTGGTCAGTAAAAATATGGAAATATCTACACCGCTATCTGTACAAACATGGAAAGATCTCCACTGCTATCTCTATTAACATCAAAATATCTACACCGCCATCTCTATAAACATAGAAATATTTACACTGGCATGTGTATATACATGGAAATATCTACACCACTATCTATATAAACATGGAAATATCTACACCGCTATTTGTATAAACATGGAAATATCTCCACTCCTATCTCTACAAACATCGAAATATCTACACCGCCATCTGTATAAACATGGAAATACTTACAAATGTATCTGTATAAACATGGAAATATCTACACCGCCATCTGTATAAACATGGAAATATCTACACAGCCATGTGTACATACATGGAAATATCTACACCGCTCTCTATATAAACATGGAAATAACAACACCACTATCTGTATATACATGGAAATATATACACCGCCGTCTACATATCCATAGAAATATCTGCGCTGCCATCTGTATAAACATGGAAACATCTACACGGTCATCTGTGTACAGATGGAAATACCAACACCGCCATCTGTACAAACATGGAAATATCTGCACCGCTATCTGTATAAACATGGAAATATCTACACCGCGGTCTGTATAAACATGGAAATATCTACAGAGCCCTTTGTATAAATATGGAAATATCTGCCTAGGCATCTGTATAAACATGGAAATACCTGCACCGCTATCTATATAAACATGGAAATACCTACACCGCTGTCTCTATAAACATGGAAATATGTACACCGCTTTGTGTATAAACATGGAAATATCTCCACTGCTGTCTGTATAAACATGGAAATATCTACACCGCGATCTGTATAAACATGGAAATATCTACACCGCTATCTGTATAAACATGGAAATATCCACACAGCTATCTCTATAAACATGGAAATACCTACACCGCCATCTGTATAAACATGGAAATACCTACAAAGTCATCTATATAAACATGTCAATATCTACGCAGCCATCTGTATATACATGGAAATATCTACACAGCCATCTGTATATACATGGAAATATCTACACCGCTATCTGAATAAACATGGAAATAACTACACCGCTATGTGTATAAACAAGGAAATATCGACACCGCCATCTGTTTAAACATGCTAATACCTAAAATGCTATCTGTATAAATGTGGATATATTTGCAACGCTATCCCTATAAACATGGTAATATCAACACCGCGATCTGTATAAACATGGAAATATCTACACCATGATCTGCATAAACATGGAAATATCTACACCGCGATCTGTATAAACATGGAAATATCTACACCGTGATCTGTATAAACATGGAAATATCTACACCACCATCTCTATAAACTTGGAAATATCTACACCCCTATCTGTATGAACATGGAAATATCCACAAAGCTATCTCTATAAACATGGAAAAATCAACACCGCTATCTCTGTGAACATGGAAATATCTACACCGCCATCTCTATAAGCATGAAAATATTTACACCATGATCAGTATAAACATGGAAATATTTACACCGCTATCTGTATAAACATGGAAATATCTCCAATGCTATCTCTATAAACATCGAAATATCTACACCACCATCTCTATAAACATGGAAATACTTACAAAGTTATCTGTATAAACATGGAATTATCTACACCGCCATCTGTATAAACATGGAAATATCTACACAGCCATGTGTATATACATGGAAATATCTACACCGCTATCTATATAAACATGGAAATAACTACACGGCTATTTGTATAAACATGGAAGTATGTCCACCGCTATCTCTATAAACATCGAAATATCTACACCGCCATCTGTATAAACATGGAAATACTTACAAATTTATCTGTATAAACATGGAAATATCTACACCGCCATCTGTATAAACATGAAAATATCTACACAGCCATGTGTACATACATGGAAATATCTACACTGTTCTCTATATAAACTTGGAAATAACTACACCGCTATCTGTATATACATGGAAATATCTACACCGCCATCTACATAACCATAGAAATATCTGCGCTGCCATCTGTATAAACATGGAAATATCTACACTGCCATCTGTGTATAGATGGAAATATCAACACCGCCATCTGTACAAACATGGAAATATCCTCACCGCTATCTGTACAAACATGGAAATATCTACACTGCGGTCTGTATAAACATGGAAATATCTACACCGCTATCTGTATAAACATGGAAATATATACACCGCTCTCTATAAACATGGAAATATTTACACTGTGATCTGTATAAACATGGAAATATTTACACCGATATCTGTATAAACATGGAAATTTCTACACCGTTATCTGTATAAATATGGAAATATCTACACCGCTATCTATTTAAACATGGAAATATCTACACCGCCATCTGTATAAACATGGAAATACCTATAAAGTCGTCTGTGTAAACATGGAAATATCTACACCACCATCTGTATAAACATGGAAATATCTACAATGCCATCTGTATATACATGGAAATACCTACACGGCAATCTGTGTATAGATGGAAACATCAACACCGCCATCTGTACAAACATGGAAATATCTACACTGCTATCTCTATAAACATGGAAATATCTAACCTGCGGTCTGTATAAACATGGAAATATCTACACCGTTATCTGTATAAACATGGAAATATCTACACCACGATCTGTATAAACATGGAAATATTTACACCGCTATCTGTATAAACATGGAAATATCTGCACCGCTATCTCTATAAACATGGAAATATCTACAAAGCCATCTGTATAAACATGGAAATGCCAACACAGTCATGTGTAGGAACAGGGAAATATCTACACTGCCATCTGTATAAACATAGAAATATCTACACAGCCCTCTGTATAAATATGGAAATATCTGCATAGGCATCTGTATAAACATGGAAATATCTGCACCGCTATCTGTATAAACATGGAAATATCTCAACTGCTGTCTGTATAAACGGAAATATCTCCACCGTTATCTGTATAAACATGGAAATATCTACAGCGCCATGTCTATAAACATTGAAATATCTACACTGCCATCTGTAAAGACATGTAAGTATCTACACAGTCATCTGAATAAACATGGAAATATCTACACCACCATCTCTATAAACATGGAAATAGCTACAATACCATCTGTATACACATGGAAATATCAACACTGACATCTGTATAAATATGGAAAGATCTACACCGCCATCTGTACAAACTTGGAAATATCTACACTGCTATCTCTATAAACATGGAAATATCTACACTGTGGTCTGTATAAACATGGAAATATCTATACCGGTATCTGTATAAACATGGAAATATCTACACCACGATCTGTATAAACATGGAAATGTATACACCGCTATCTGTATAAACTTTTAAATATCTGCACCGCTATCTCTATAGACATGGAAATATCTACAAAGCCATCTGAATAAACATGGAAATACCTACACAGTCATGTGTAGTAACATGGAAATATCTACACTGCCATCTGTATAAACATAGAAATATCTATTCAGCCCTCTGTATAAATATGGAAATATCTACACGGAAATCTGTATAAACATGGAATTATCTACACTGCCATCTGTAGAAAGATGGAAATATCTACACCGCTATCTCTGTAAACATGGAAATATCTACACCACGATCAGTATAAACATGGAAATATCTACACCGCTATCTGTATAAACATGGAAATATCTCCACTGCTATCTCTATAAACATCGAAATATCTACATCGCCATTTGTATAAACATGGAAATACTTACAAAGTTATCTGAATAAACATGGAAATATCTACACCGCCATCTGTATAAACATGGAAATATCTACACAGCAATGTGTACATACATGGAAATATCTACACCGCTATCTATATAAACATGGAAATAACTACAACGCTATCTGTATAAACATGGAAATATCTACACCGCCATCTACATATTCATGGAAATATCTGCGCCGTCATCTGTATAAACATGGAAATATCTTCACGGTCATCTGTGTATAGATGGAAATATCAACACCGCCATCTGTACAAACATCGAAATATCTGCACCGCTATCTGTATAAACATGGAAATATCTACACCGCGGTCTGTATAAACATGGAAATATCTACACCGCTGTCTGTATAAACATGGAAATATCTACAACGCTATCTCTATAAACATGGAAATATCTACACCGTGATCTGTATAAACATGGAAATATTTACACCGCTATCTGTATAAACATGGAAACTTCTACACAGTTATCTGTATAAATATGGAAATATCTACACCGCTATCTCTATAAACTTGGAAATATATACACCGCCATCTGTATAAACATGGAAATACCTATACAGTCATCTGTATAAACATGGAAATATCTACACCACCATCTGTATAAACATAGAAATATCTACAATGCCATCTGTATACACATGGAAATACCTACACGGCAATCTGTGTATAGATGGAAACATCAACACCGCCATCTGTACAAACATGGAAATATCTACACTGCTATCCCTATAAACATGGAAATATCTATAATGCGGTCTGTATAAACATGGAAATATCTACACCGGTATCTGTATAAACATGGAAATATCTACACCACGATCTGTATAAACATGGAAATATATACACCGCTATCTGTATAAACATGGAGATATCGGCACCGCGATCTCTATAAACATGGAAATATCTACAAAGCCGTCTGTATAAACATGGAAATACCTACACATTCATGAGTAGGAACATGGAAATATCTACACTGCCATCAGTATAAACATAGAAATATCTACACAGCCCTCTGTATAAATATGGAAATATCTGCATAGGCATCTGTATAAACATGGAAATATCTGCACAGCTATCTGTATAAACATGGAAATACCAACACCGCTATCGGTATAAACATGGAAATATCTACAACGCCATCTATATAAACATGGAAATATATACACCACTATCGGTATAAACATGGAAATATCTACACTGCTATCTGTACAAACATGGAAATATCTACACAGTCATCTGTAGAAATATGGAAATATCTACACCGCTATCTGTATAAACATGGAAATAACTACACCGCTATCTCTATAAACATGGAAATATCTACACCGCTATCTCCATCTACATGGAAATATATACAACGCCATCTCTTTAAACATGGAGGTATCCACAACGCCATCTACATAAACAAGAAAATATCTACATTTCCATCTATATAAACATGGAAATATCTACACCGCCATCTGTATAAACATGGAAATATCTACACTGCCATTTGTAGAAAAATGGAAATATCTACACCGCCATCTGTATAAACGTGGAAATATCTACACCGTTATCTGTATAAACATGGAAATATCTACACCGCAATCTGTATAAACATGGAAATATCTACAATGCTATCTGTATAAATATGAAATATCAAAACCGCTATCTCTATAAAAATGGAAATATCTACACTGCTATCTGAATAAACTTGGAAATATCCTCACTGCTATCTCTATGAACATGGATATATCTACACCGCTATCTCTATGAACATGGAAATATCTACACCGCTATCTCTATAAACATGGAAATATCTACACAGCCAACTGTATAAACATGGAAATATCTACACCGCTATCTGTATAAACATGGAAATATCTACACCGCTATCTGTATAAACATGGAAATATCTACACTGCGATCTGTATAAACATGGAAATATCTACACTGCGATCTGTAGAAACATGGAAATATCAACACCGCGATCTGTATAAATATGGAAATATCTTCACCACGATGTGTATAAACATGGAAATATCTACACCGCGATCTGTATAAACATGGCAATATCTACAACACCATCTATATAAACATGGAAATATCTACACCGCCATCTGTATCAACCTGGAAATATCTACAATGCCATCTGTAGAAAGATGGAAATATCTACACCGCAATCTGTGTAAACATGGAAATATCTACACCAATATCTGTAAAAACATGGAAATAACTACACTGCTATCTGTATAAACATGGAAATATCTACACCACGATCTGTATAAACATGGAAATATCTACACTGCGATCTGTATAAACATGGAAATATCTACACCGCCATCTGTATAAACATGGAAATACCTTCAAATTCATCTGTATAAACATGGAAATATCTACACAGGCAGCTGTATAAACATGGAAATATCTACACAGCCGTCTGTATATACATGGAAATATTACACAGCTATCTGTATAGACATGGAAATAACTACAGCGCTGTTTTTATAAACAAGGAAATATCTACACCGCTATCTCTATAAACATGGAAATAACTACACCACTATTTGTATAAACAAGGAAATATCTACACCGTGATCTGTATAAACATGGAAATAACTACACCGCTATTTGTATAAACAAGGAAATATCTACACCACCATCTGTTAATACATGGAAATATCTACACAGCTATCTGTATAAACATGCTAATAACTACACCGCTATCTGCATAAATGTGGAAATATTTGCACCGCTATCCGTATAAACATGGTAATATCAATGCCGCGATCTGTATAAACATGGAAATATCTACACCATGATCAGTATAATCATGGAAATATCTACACCGTGATCTGTATAAACATGGAAATATCTACACTGCCATCTCTATAAACATGGAACTATCTACGCCCCTATCTGTATAAACATGGAAATATCCCCACCGCTATCTCAATAAGCATGTAAAAATCAACACCGCTAACTCTATCAACATGGAAATATCTACACCGCCATCTCTATAAACATGAAAATATCTACACCACGATCAGTATAAACGTAGAAATATCTACACCGCTATCTCTATAAACATGGAAATATCTCTACTGCTATCTCTATAAACATCGAAATATCTACACCGCCATCTGTATAAACATGGAAATACTTACAAAGTTATCAGTATAAACATGGAAATATCAACACCGCCATCTGTATAAACATGGAAATATCTACACAGCCATGCGTATATACATGGAAATATCTACACCGCTATCTATATAAACATGGAAATAACTACACCGCTATCTGTATAAACATGGAAATATCTACACCGCCATCTACATATCCATGGAAATATCTGCGCCTCCGTCTGTATAAACTTGGAAATATCTACTCGGTCATCTGTGTATAGATGGAAATATCAACACCGCCATCTGTACAAACATGGAAATAACTATACCGCTATCTGCATAAACATGGAAATATCTACACCGCGGTCTGTATATACATGGAAATATCTAAACCGCTATCTGCATAAACATGGAAATATCTACACCGCTATCTCTATAAACATGGAAATATCTACACCACGATCTGTATAAACATGGAAATATATACACTGCTATGTGTATAAACATGGAAATATCTACACCGTTATCTGTATAAATATGGAAATACCTAGACCGCTATCTCTATAAACATGGAAATATCTACACCGCCATCTGTATAAACATGGAAATATCTACACTGCTATCTGTATAAACATGGAAATATCTACAATGCCATCTGTAAAAACATGGAAATAACTATACAGTCATCTGTATAAATATGGAAATATCTACACCGCGATCTGTATAAACATGGAAATATATACACCGCTATCTGTATAAACATGGAAATATCTACCCAGCTATCTCTATAAACATGGAAATATCTACACCGCCATCTGTATAAACATGGAAATATCTACACAGCCATGTGTACATACATGGAAATATATACACCGCTCTCTATATAAACATGGAAATAAGTACAGCGCTATCTGTATATACATGGAAATATCTACACCACCATCTGCATATCCATAGAAATATCTGCGCCGCCATCAGTATAAACATGGAAATATCTGCACGGTCATCTGTGTATAGATGGAAATATCAACACCGCCATCAGTACAAACATGGAAATATCTGCACCGCTATCTGTATAAACATGAAAATATCTACACCGCGGTCTGTACAAACATGGAAATATGTACTCTGCTATCTGTATAAACATGGAAATACATACACCGCTATCCCTATAAACATGGAAATACCTACACCGTGATCTGTATAAACATGGAAATATTTACAACACTATCTGTATAAACATGGAAATTTCTACACTGTTATATGTATAAATATGGAAATATCTACACCGCCATCTGTATAAACATGGAAATACCTATAGAGTCATCTGTGTAAACATGGAAATATCTACACCACCATCTGTATAAACATGGAAATATCTACAATGCTTCTGTATACACATGGAAATACCTACACGGCAATCCGAGTAGAGATGGAAACATCAACACCGCCATCTGTACAAACATGGAAATATCTACACTGCTATATCTATAAACATGGAAATATCTACACTGCGGTCTGTATAAACATCGAAATATCTACACCGGTATCTGTATAAACGTGGAAATATCTACAACACGATCTGCATAAACATGAAAATATATACAACGCTATCTGTATAAACATGGAAATATCTGCACTGCTATCTCTATAAAGATGGAAATATCTACAAAGACATCTGTATAAACATGGAAATACCTACACAGTGAAGTGTAGGAACATTTAAATATCTACACTGCCATCTGTATAAACATAGAAATATCTACACAGCCCTCTGTATAAATATGGAAATATCTGCATAGGCATCTGTATAAACATGGAAATATCTACACTGCTATCTGTATAAACATGGAAATATCTACACCGCTATCTGTATAAACAAGCAAATATCTACAGTGCTATCTATATAAACATGGAAATATCTCCACCGCTATCTGCATAAACATGGAAATATCTACACCACTATCTTTATAAACATGGAAATATCTACACTGCAATCTCTATAAACATGGAAACATCTACAACAGTATCTGTGTAAACATGGGAATATCTTCACAGCTGTCGGTGTAAATATGGAAATATGTACACTGCAATCTGTGTGAATATGGAAATATCTACACCTCTGTCTCTGTAAACATGGAAATATCTACACCACTATCTGTATAAACATGGAAATATCTACACCGCTATCTGTATAAACATGGAAATATCTACACCACAATCTATATAAACATGGATATATCTACACTGCTATCTGTATAAACATGTTAATATCTACACTGCTATCTGTATAAACATGGAAATATCTACTCCGCTATCTGCATAAATATGGAAATATCTACACCGCTATCTCTATAAATATGGAAATGTCAACACCGCTATCTGTATAAACATGGAAATATCTACATGGCTATCCCTAAAAACATGGAATTATCTTCACCGCCTTCTGTATAAACATGGAAATATCTACACTGCCATCTGTATAAACATGGAAATAACTAAATCGCTATCTCTATAAACATTGAAATATCAACACTGCCTTCTGGATATACAGGGAGAAACCTACACAGTCATCTGTGTAAACATGGAAATATCTACACAGCCATCTCTATAAACATGGAAATACCTACACCACTATTTCTATAAACATGAAAATAGCCACACCGCAATCTGCATAAACATGGAAATATCTACACTTCCATCTGTATAAACATGGAAATATCTACACTGCCATCTGTATACACATGGAAATATCTACACAGTCATCTGTATAAACATTGAAATATCTCCACTGCTATCTGTCTAATCATGGAAATATCTCCACCGCTATCTGTATAAACATGGAAATATCTACACCGCTATCTGTATAAACATGGAAATGTCTACACCGCTATCTGTATAAACATGGATATATCTACTCCGCTATCTGTATAAAGATGGAAATATTTACATCGCTATCTGTATAAACATGGAGATATTTCCACTGCAATCTGTGTAAACATAGAAATATCTAAACCGCTATCTGTATAAACATGGAAATATCTACACCGCTATCTGTATAAACATGGAAATATCTACACCGCTGTCTGTATAAACTTGGAATTATCTACACCACTATCTGTATAAACGTGGAAATATGTACACTGCAATCTGTGCAATTATGGAAATATCTCACCTCTATCTCTGTAAATATGGAAATATCTACACCGCTATCTGTATAAACATGGAAATATCTACACCGTTATCTGTATAAACCTGCAAATATATACATCACGATCTGTATATACATGGATATATCTTCACCGCTATCTGTATAAACATGGAATCATCTACAACGCTATCTGTATAAACATGGAAATATCTACACCGCTATCTCTATAAACATGGAAATGTCAACACCGCTGTCTGTATAAACATGGAAATATCTTCATGGCTATCTCTCTAAACATGGAAATATCTACACCGCCATATGTATAAACATGGAAATACCTACACAGTCATCTGTATAAACATGGAAATATATACCCCACTGTCTGTATAAACATGGAAATATCTACACTGCAAAATGTATAAACATGGAAATAACTACACAGCCATCTGTATAAACATGGAAATATCTACACTGCCATCTGTATACACATGGAAATATCTACACAGTCATCTGTATAAACAGTGAAATATCTCCACCGCTATCTGTATAAACATGGAAATATCTACACCGCTATCTCTATAAACATGGAAATGTCTACACCGCTGTCTGTATAAACATGGAAATATCTTCATGGCTATCTCTCTAAACATGGAAATATCTACACCGCCATATGTATAAACATGGAAATACCTACACAGTCATCTGTATAAACATGGAAATATCTACCCCACTATCTGTATAAACATGCAAATATCTACACTGCAAAATGTATAAACATAGAAATAACTACACAGCCATCTCTATAAACATGGAAATATCTACATCGCTATCTGTATAAACATGGAAATATCCACACGGCTATCTGCGGAACATGGATATATTAACACCGCCATCTGTAAAAAACATGGAAATACCTACACAGTCGTCTACATAAACATGGTAATATCTACACCCCCATCTGTAAAAACATGGAAATATCTACACCACTGTCTCTACAAATATGGAAATACCTGCACCGCTATCTGTATAAACACGGAAATATCGACACCGCTATCTGTATAAAGATGGAAATATCTACACTGCCATCTCTATAAACATGAAAATATGTCCACCGCTATCTGTATAAACTTGAAAATATGTCCAACGCTATCTGTATAAACATGGAAATATCTACACCGCTATCTGTATAAACATGGAAACATCTACACCGCTATCTGTATAAACATGGAAATATCTACACCGCCATCTGAATAAACATGGAAATATGTACACAGTCATCTGTATAAACATAGAAATAACTACACCGCTATGTGAATAAAATGGAAATATCTACACCGTTATCTGTATAAACATGGAAATATCTAGACCGCTATCTGTATAAACATTCACATATCTACATTGCTATCTGTAAAAACATGGAAATAGCTCCTCCGCTATCTCTATAAACATGGAAATATCTACACTGCTATCTGTATAAACATGGAAATATCTACACCGCTATCTGTATAAACAAGCAAATATCTACAGCGCTATCTATATAAACATGGAAATATCTCCAGCGCTATCTGCATAAACATGGAAATATCTACACCGCTGTCTGCATAAACATGGAATTATCTACACTGCAATCTCTATAAACATGGAAACATCCACAACAGTATCTGTGTAAACATGGGAATATCTTCATACCTGTCGGTGTAAATATGGAAATATGTACACCGCAATCTGTGTGAATATGGAAATATCTACACCGCCATCTGTTTAAACATGGAATTATATACACAGACATCTCTTTATACATGGAAATATCTACCCCACTATCTGTATAAACATGCTAATATCTACACCGCTATCTGTATAAATGTGGAAATATTTGCACCGCTATCCCTATAAACATGGTAATATCAACACCGCGATCTGTATAAACATGGAAATATCTACACCGCGATCTGTATAAACATCGAAATATCTACACCGTGATCTGTATAAACATGGAAATATCTACACCGTGATCTGTATAAACATGGAAATATCTACACCGCCATCTCTATAAACATGGAAATATCTACACCCCTATCTGTATAAACATGGAAATATCCACACCGCTATCTCTATAAACATGGAAAAATCAACAACGCTATCTCTATGAACATGGAAATATCTACACCGCCATCTCTATAAACATGGAAATATCTACACCGCGTTCAGTATAAACGTGGAAATATCTACACCGCTATCTCTATAAACATGGAAATATCTCCACTGCTATCTCTATAAACATCGAAATATCTACACCCCATCTGTATAAAGATGGAAATACTTACAAAGATATCGGTATAAACATGGAAATATCTACACCGCCATCTGTATAAACATGAAAATATCTACACAGACATGTGTATATACATGGAAATATCTACACCGCTATCTATATAAACGTGGAAATAACTACACCGCTATCTGTATAAACATGGAAATATCTACACCGCCATCTACATATCCATGGAAATATCTGCGCCGCCATCTGTATAAACATGGAAATATCTACACGGTCATCTGTGTATAGATGGAAATATCAACACCGCCATCTGTAAAAACATGGAAATATCTACACTGCGGTCTGTATAAACATGGAAATATCTAAACCGCTATCTGTATAAACATGGAAATATCTACACTGCTATCTCTATAAACATGGCAATATCTACAATGCCATCTGTAAAAACATGGAAATACCTATACAGTCATATGTATAAACATGGAAATATCTACACCACCATCTGTATAAACATGGAAATATCTACAATGCCATCTGTATACACATGGAAATACCTACACGGCAATCTGTGTATAGATGGAAACATCAACACCGCCATCTGTACAAACATGGAAATATCTACACCGCTATCTGTATAAACATGGAAATGTCTACACCGGTATCTGTATAAACATGGAAATATCTACAACATGATCTGTATAAACATGGAAATATTTACAACGCTATATGTATAAACATGGAAATATCTACACCGCTATCTGTATAAACATGGAAATATCTACAAAGCCATCTATAAAAACATGGAAATAACAACACAGTCATGTGTAGGAACATGGAAATATCTATACCGCGATTTGTATAAACATGGAAATATCTACACCGCGTTCTCTATAAACATGGAAATATCTACACAGCTATCTGTATAAACATGGAAATATCTACACAGCTATCTCTATAAACATGGAAATATCTACATCGCAATCTGTATAAACGTGGAAATACCTAAAAGTCATCTGTATAAACATGGAAATACCTACACAGCCATCTGTATAAACATGGAAATATCTACACAGCTGTCTGTATATACATGGAAATATCTAAACCGCTATCTGTATAAACATGGAAATAACTACACCGCTATTTGTATAAACAAGGAAATATCTACACCGCCATCTGTTTAAACATGGAAATATATACACAGACATCTGTTTATACATGGAAATATCTACACCGCTATCTGTATAAACATGCTAATAACTACACCGCTATCTGTATAAATGTGGAAATATTTGCACCGCTATCCCTATAAACATGGTAATATCAACACCGTGATCTGTATAAACCTGGAAATATCTACACCATGATCTGTATAAACATGGAAATATCTACACCGTGATCTGTAGACATGGAAATATCTACACCGCCATCTGTATAAACATGGAAATATCTACAATGCCATCTGTAGAAAGATGGAAATAACTACACCGCAATCTGTATAAACATGGAAATATCTACAATGCCATCTGTAGAAAGATGGAAATATCTACACCCCAATCTCTCTAAACATGGAAATATCAACACGAATATCTGTGAAAACATGGAAATATCTACACCGCTATCTGTATAAACATGGAAATATCTACACAGCCATCTGCATATACATGGAAATATCTACAACGGTATCTGTATAAACATGGAAATTACTACACCACTATTTGTATAAACAAGGAAATATCTACACAGCCATCTGTATATACATGGAAATATCTACACCGCTATTTGTACAAACATGGAAATAACTACACTGCTATTTGTATAAACAAGGAAATATCCACACCGTGATCAGTATAAACATGGAAATATCTACACTGCTATTTGTATAAACAAGGAAATATCTACACCGCTATCTGTATAAACATTGAAATAACTACACCGCTATTTGTATAAACAAGGAAATATCTACACCGTGATATGAATAAACATGGAGAAAACTACACCGCTATTTGTATAAACAAGGAAATATCTACACCGCCACCTGTTTAAACATGGAAATATATACACAGACATCTGTTTATACATGGAAATATCTACACCACTATCTGTATAAACATGCTAATAACTACACCGCTATCTGTATAAATGTGGAAATATTTGCACCGCTATCCCTATAAACATGGTAATATCAACACCGTGATCTGTATAAACATAGAAGTATCTACACCATGATCTGTATAAACATGGAAATATCTACACCGCGATCTGTATAAACATGGAAATATCTACACCGTGATCTGTATGAACATGGAAATATCTACACCGCCATCTCTATAAACATGGAAATATCTACACCCCTATCTGTATAAACATGGAAATATCCACACCGCTATCTCTATAAACATGGAAAAAAAAAACAACGCTATCTCTATGAACATGGAAATATCTACACCGCCATCTCTATAAACATGGAAATATCTACACCGCCATCTGTATAAACTTGGAAATATCTACACATCCATGTGTACATACATGGAAATATCTACACCGCTATCTGTATATACATGGAAATATCTACACCGGCATCTACATATCCATAGAAATATCAGTGCTGCCATCTATATAAACATGGAAATATCTACACGGTCATCTGTGTATAGATGGAAATATCAACACCGCCATCTGTACAAACATGGAAGTATCTGCACCGCTATCTGTATAAACGTGGAAATATCTACACCGCGGTCTGTATAAACATGGAAATATATACACCGCTATCTGTATAAACATGGAAATATCTACACCATGATCTGTATAAACATGGAAATATTTATACCGATATCTGCATAAACATGGAAATTTCTACACCGTTATCTGTATAAATATGGAAATATCTACACCGCTATCTGTATAAACATGGAAATAACTATACAGTCATCTGTGTAAAGATGGAAATATCTACACCACCATCTGTATAAACATCTAAATATCTACAATGCCATCTGTATACACATGGAAATACCTACACGGCAATCTGTGTATAGATGGAAACATCAACACCGCCATCTGTACAAACATGGAAATATCTACACTTCTATCTCTATAAACATGGAAATGTCTACACTGCGGTCTGTATAAACATGGAAATATCTACACCACGATCTGTATAAACATGGAAATATATACACCGCTATCTGTATAAACATGGAAATATCTGCACCGCTATCTCTATAAACATGGAAATACCTACAAAGCCATCTGTATAAACATGGAAATGCCTACACAGTCATGTGTAGGAACATGGAAATATCTACACTGCCATCTGTATAAACATGGAAATATCTACACAGCCCTCTGTATGAATATGGAAATATCTGCATAGGCATCTGTATAAACATGGAAATATCTGCACCGCTATCTGTATAAACATGGAAATACCTACACCGCTGTCTCTATAAACATGGAAATATGTACACCGCTATGTGTATAAACATGGAAATATCTCCACTGCTGTCTGTATAAACATGCAAATATCTCCCCCGTTATCTGTATAAACATGGAAATATCTACAGCGCCATCTCTATAAACATTGAAATATCTACATTGCCATCTGTAAAAACATGGAAATATCGACACAGTCATCTGAATAAACATGGAAATATCTACACCACCATCTGTATAAACATGGAAATAGCTACAATACCATCTGTATACACATGGAAATATCAACACAGACATCTGTATAAATATGGACATATCTACACCGCCATCTGTATAAACATGGAAATATCTACACTGCCATCTGTAGAAAGATGGAAATATCTACACCGCTATCTCTATAAATATGGAAATATCTACACCACCATCCCTATAAACATGAAAATATCTACACTGCCATCTCCATAAAGATGGAAGTATCTACTCCGCCATGTGTATAAACACGGAAATACCTACACCACCATCTGTGTAAACATGGAAATAACTACACCGCTATCTGTATAAACATGGAAATAACGACACCGCCATCTGCATGTCCATGGAAATATCTATGCCGCCATCTGTATAAACATGGAAATATCTACACGGCCATCTGTGTATAGATGGAAATATCAACACCGCCATCTGAACAAATATGGAAATATCTACTCCGGTATCTCTATAAACATGGAAATATCTGCACTGCCATCTGTAAAAACATGGAAATACGTATACAGTCATCTGTATAAACATGGAAATATCTACAATGTCATCTGTATACACATGGAAATATCTACAGAGCCATCTGAATAAACATGTAAATATCTACACTGCTATCTCTATAAACATGGAAATATCTACACCGCCATCTCCATAAACTTGAAAATATCCACACTGCCATCTCCATAAACATGGAACTAACTACTCCGCCATCTGTATAAACATGGAAACATCTACACCGCCATCTGTGTGAATAAGGAAATATCTACAATGCCATCGGTATAAAGATATAATTATCTGCACCGCGAGCTGTATAAACATGGAAATATCTACATCGCTATCTGTATAAACGTGGAAATACCAACACCGCTATTGGTATAAACATGGAAATATCTAAAACACCATCTATATAAACATGGAAATATCTACACCGCTATGTCTAGAAACATGGAAATACCTACACCGCTATCTCTATAAACATGGAAATATCCACACCGCCATCTGCTTATCCATGGAAATCTCTACAACGCCATCTGTATAAAGATGGAAATAACTACACGGTAATCTGTGTACAGATGGAAATATCAACACCGCCATCTGTACAAACATGGAAATATCTACACCGCTATCTGTATAAACATAGAAGTACCTACACTGCATTCTGCATAAACATGGAAATATCTACACCGGTATCTGTATAAGCATGGAAATATCTACACCACGATCTGTATAAACATGGAAATATTTACACCGCTATCTGTATAAACCTGGAAATATCTACACTGATATCTCTATAAATATGGAAATATCTACATCGCCATCTGTATAAACATGGAAATAAGTACACAGTCATGTGTAGGAACATGGAAATATCTACACCACCATTTGTATAAAGATGGAAATATCTACAACGTTATCTGTATAAACATGGAAATATCTACACAGTGATCTGTATAAACATGGAAGTATGTACAGCACTCTGAAAAAAGATGGAAATATCTACACCGCTATCTGTAAAAACAAGGAAATATCTACACCACTATCTGTATTAATATGGAAATATTTACACCGCTATCTCAATAAACATGGAAATATCTACACCGCTATCTCTACAAACCTGGAAATATCTACACCGCCATCTGTGCTAACATGGAAATATCTGCACAGTCATCTGCGTAAACCTGGAAATATCTACATTGTCATCTATATAAACATGGAAATATCTACAGAGAACTCGGTATAAATATGGAAATATCGGCACAGCCATCTGTATAAACATGGAAATATCTACACCGCTCTCTGTATAAACATGGAAATATCTACACAGCTATGTGTATTAACGTGGAAATATCTCCATTGCGATCTGTATAAACATGGACATATCTCCACTGCAATCTGTATAAACATGAAAATATCTACACAGCTATCTCTATAAACATGGAAATATCTACACTGCCTTCTGTACAAACATGGAAATATCTACACAGTCATCTGTAGAAATATGGAAATATCTACACCGCTATCTCTATTAACATGGAAATAACTACACTGCTATCTCTATAAACATGGAAGTATCTACACCGCTATCTCCATCAACATGGAAATATATACACCGCCATCTCTTTAAACATGGAGATATCTACAACGCCATCTATATAAACAAGAAAATATCAACATTGCCATCTATATAAACATGGAAATATCTACACCGCCATCTCTATAAACTTGGGAATATTTACACTGCCATTTGTAGAAAGCTGGAAATATCTACACCGCCATCTGTATAAACGTGGAAATATCTTCACCGCTATCTGTATAAACATGGAAATATCTACACCGCAATCTGTATAACCATGGAAATATCTACACCGCTATCTGTATAAATATGAAATATCAAAACCGCTATCTCTATAAAAATGGAAATATCTACACTGCTATCTGTATAAACATGGAAATATCCTCACTGCTATCTCTATAAACATGCATATATCTACACCGCTATCTCTATGAACATGGAAATATCTACACTGCCATCTGTATAAACATGGAAATATCTACACCGCTATCTGTATAAACATGGAAATATTTACACCACTATCTGTATAAACATGGAAATATCTACACATCGATCTGTATAAACATGGAAATATCTACACCGCGATCTGTATAAACATGGAAATATCTTCACCGCGATCTGTATAAACATGGAAATATCTACACCGCTATCTGTATAAACATGGTAATATCTACACCACCATCTATATAAACATCTAAATATCTACACCGCCATCTGTATAAACATGGAAATAACTGCAATGCCATCTGAATAAACATGGTTATAGCCTCACCGCCATTTCTGTAAACATACAAATATCTACAGAGTCATCTCTATACACATGGAAATATCTACAGAGCCATCTGTATAAACATGGATGTATCTACACAACTATCTCTATAAACAAGGAAATACCTACAGCGCTCTCTCTATAAACATGGAAATATCAACAACAAAATCTCTGCAAACATGGAAATATCTACACCGCCATCTATATAAACATGAAAATATCTACAGCACCATCTCCATAAACATGGAACTATCTACACCGCCATCTGTATAAACATGGAAATATCTACACAGCTATCTGTATAAAGATGGAAATATCTACACCGCTATCTCTATAAACATGGAAATATCTACACAGCCATCTGTATAAACATGGAAATATCTACACTGCTATCTCTATAAACATGGAAATATCTATACCGCTATCTGTATAAACATTTAAATATCTACATCGTTATCTGTATAAACAGGGAAATATCTCCACTGCTATCTGTATAAACATGGAAATATCTACACCGCTATCTGTATAAACATGGAAATATCTACACCGCTATCTGTATAAACATGGAAATATCTACAACGCTATCTGTGTAAACATGGAAATATCTACACCGCTATCTGTATAAATATGGAAATATCCACAACGCTATCCCTATAAACATGGAAATATCTACAACGCTATCTGTAAACATGGAAATATCTACATGGCTATTTCTATAAACATGGAAATATCAACACCGCTATCTGCATAAACACGGAAATATCTAAACAGCTATCTGCATAAACATGGAAATATCTACATCGTTATCTGTACAAACATGGATATATTTCCACCGCTATCTCTATGAACATGGAAATATCTCCACCGCTACCTCAATAAACTTGGAAATATCTGCACTGCTATCTTTATAAACATGGAAATATCCACTCCAGGATCTGTATAAACATGGATATATCTACACTGCCATCTGAATAAACATGGTAATAGCCTCACCGCTATATGTAGAAACATGGAAATATCTACACCACCATCTGAATAAACATACAAATATCTACACTGCTATCTTTATAAATATGGAAATACCTTCACCGCTATCTGTGTAAACATGGAAATATCTACACCTCTACCTGTATAAACATGGACATGTCTACACCGCTATCTCTATAAACATGGAAATATCTACAACGCTACCTGCATAAACTTCGAAATATCTACACCACCATCTCTAGAAACATGGAAATATCTCCACCGCTATCTATATAAACATGGAAATATCTCCACCACTCTCTGTATGAACATGGAAATATCTACACCGCTATCTGTATAAACATGGAAATATCTACACCGCAATCTCTATAAACATGGAAATACCTACAACACTACCTGTGTAAACATGGAAATATCTACACAGGTGTCTGTGTAAACATGGAAATATGTACACCGCAATCTGTGTGAGGATGGAATTATCTACAACGCAATCTGTGCAAATATGGAAATATCTACACCTATATCTCTGTAAACATGGAAATATCTACACCACTATCTGTATAAACATGGAAATGTCTACACCGCTATCTGTATAAACATGGAAATATCCACACCAAAATCTGTATAAACATGGAAATATCTACACTACAATCTGTATAAACATGGAAATATCAACACCACTATCTGTATAAACATGGAAATATCTACTCCGCTGTCTGTATAAATATGGAAATATCTATATCGCTATCTGTATAAACATGGAAATGTCTACACCGCGTTCTGTATAAACATGAAAATATCTACACTGCCATCTCTATAAACATGGAAATAACTACACCGCTATCTCTATAAACATGGAAATATCTACACTGCCATCTGTATTTACATGGAAATAGCTACACAGTCATCTGTATAAACATGGAAACATCTACACCACTATCTGTATAAACGTGGAAATATCTACACTGCCATCTGTATAAACATGGAAATATCTACACAGCCATCTCTATAAACGTGGAAATTTCTTCTACGCTACCTCTATAAACATGGAAATAGCCACACCACTATCTGCATAAACTTGGAAATATCTACACTGCCATCTGTATACACAAGGAAATATCTGCAAAGTCATCTGTATAAATATGGAAATATCTACACCGTTATTTCTCTAAACATGGAAATATCTACACCGCTATCTGCATAAAGGTGGAAATATCTACACCGCAATCTGTGGAAATATGGAAATATTTACACATCTATCTCTGTAAATATGGAAATAACTACACCGCTATCTATATAAACATGGAAATATCTACACCGCTGTCTGTATAAACATGGAAATATCTACACCACGATCTGTATAAACATGGATATATCTACACCGCTATCTGTATAAACATGGAAATATCTACACCGCTATCTGTATAAATATGGAAATATCTACACCGCTATCTCTATAAACATGGAAACGTCTACACCGCTATCTGTATAAACATGGAAATATCAACATGGCTATTTCTATAAATATGGAAATATCTACACTGCCATCTGTATAAACATGGAAATACCTACACAGTCATCTGTTTAAACATAGAAATATCCACACCATTATCTGTATAAACACGGAAATATCTACACTGCCATCTGTATAAACATGAAAATATCTACACAACCATCTCTATAAACATGGAAATATCTACATCGCTATCTGAATAAACATGGAAATAGCTAAACCGCTATCTGTAAAAACCTGGAAATATCTACAACACCATCTGTAAAAATATGGAAATATCTACACAGTCATCTGTAGAAACATGGAAATATCTACACCGCCATCTGTATAAACATGGAAATATCTCTACTGCTATCTGTATAAACATGGAAATATCTACACCGCTATCTGTATAAACATGGAAATATTTACACCGCTATTTTTACAGACATGGAAATATCTACACCGCAATCTGTATAAACATGGAAATATCTACACTGCTATCTGTATAAACATGGAAATATCTACACCGCTATATGTATAAACATGGAAATATCTACACTGCCATCTGTATAAACCTGGAAATAGGCACACCGCTATCTGTATAAATATGGAAATATCTACACCGCCATCTGAATAAACATGGAAATAACTACACGGCTATCTGTACAAATATGGAAATATCTACACCGCTACCTCTATAAACATGGAAATATCTACAGAGCTATCTGTATAAACATGGATATATCTACACCGCTGTCTATATAAACATGGAAATAACTACACCGCCATCTGTATAAACATGGAAATATGTACACAGTCATCTGTATAAACATGGAAATAACTACACCGCTATCTGTATAAACATGGAAATATCTACACCGCTATCCGTATAAACATGGAAATAACTACACCGCTATCTGTATAAATATGGAAATATCCACACCGCTTTCCCTATAAACATGGAAATGTATACACCGCTATCTGTATGAACATGGAAATATCTAAATGGCTATCTCTATAAACATGGAAATATCTACACCGCTATCTGCATAAACACGGAAATATCTACACCGCTATCTGCATAGACATGGAAATATCTACATTGTTATCTGTACGAACATGGAAATATCTCCATCGCTATGTCTATGAACATGGAAATATCTCCACCGCTATCTATAAACTTGGAAATATCTTCACCGCTATCTTTATAAACATGGAAATATCTACTCCACTATCTGTATAAACATGGATATATCTACACTGCCATCTGTATAAACAGGGTAATAGCCACACCGCTATCTGTATAAACATGAAAACATCTACAGCACCGTCTGAATAAACATACAAATATCTAAACCGCTATGTGTATAAATATGGAAATATCTACATGGCCATCTCCATAAACATGGAACTATCTATCTGTATAAACATGGAAATATTTACACCGCTATTTTTACAGACATGGAAATATCTACACCGCAATCTGTATAAACATGGAAATATCTACACTGCTATCTGCATAAACATGGAAATATCTACACCACAATCAGCATAAACATGGATATATCTACACGGCTATCTGTATAAACATGGAAATATCTACACCGCTATCTGTATAAACATGAAAATATCTACACTGCTATCTGTATAAACATGGAAATATCTACACCGCTATCTGTATAAACGTGGAAATATGTACACCGCAATCTGTGCAAATATGGAAATATCTACACCTCTATCTCTGTAAATATGGAAATAACTACACCGCTATCTGTATAAACAAGGAAATATCTACACCGCTATCTGTATAAACATGGAAATATCTACACCACGATCTGTATAATGATGGATATATCTACACTGCTATCTGTATAAACATGGAAACGTCTACACCGCTATCTGTATAAACATGGAAATATCTACACCGCTGTCTGTAGAAATATGGAAATATCTACACCGCTATCTCTATAAACATGGAAATGTCTACACCGCTGTCTGTATAAACCTGGAAATATCTTCATGGCTATCTCTCTAAACATGGAAATATCTACACCGCCATATGTATAAACATGGAAATACCTACACAATCATCTGTATAAACATTGAAATATCTACCCCACTATCTGTATAAACATGGAAATATCTACACTGCAATCTGTATAAACATGGAAATATCTACACAGCCATGTGTATATACATGGAAATATCTACACCGCTATCTACATAAACATGGAAATAACTACAGCGCTATCTGTATAAACATGGAAATATATCCACTGCTATCTCTATAAACATAGAAATATCTACACCGCCATCTGTATAAACATGGAAATACTTACAAAGTTATCTGTATAAACATGGAAATATCTACACCGCCATCTGTATAATCATGGAAATATCTACACAGCCATGTGTACATACATGGAATTATCTACAGCGCTCTCTATATAAACATGGAAATATCTACACCGCTATCTGTATAAACGTGGAAAATCTACAACACTGCCTGTATAAACATGGAAATATCTACACTGCCATCTGTGGAAAGATGGAAATGTCTACACCGCGATCTGTATAAACTTGGAGATATCTACACCGCTACTTGTATAAACATGGAAATATCTACACCGCTATCTATGTAAACATGGAAACATCTACACCACGATCTGTATAAAAATAGAAATATCTACACTGCTATCTGTATAAACATGGAAATATCTACACGGCTAACTGTATAAACATGCAAATATCTAAACCGAGATCTGTATAAATATGGAAATATCTACACCGCTAACTCTATAAGCATGGAAATGTCTATACCGCTATCTGTTTAAACATGGAAATATCTACAAGGCTAACTCTATAAAATGGAAATACCTAAACCGCCTTCTGTATAAACATGGAAATAACAACAAAATCATCTGTATAAACATGGAAATGTCTACAGCGCCAACTGTGAAAACATGGAAATATCTACACCGCCATCTGTATAAACATGCTAATATCTCCACCGCTATCTGTATAAACATGAAATTATTTCCACGGCTATCTGTATAAACATGGAAATATCTACACCACGATCTGTATAAACTTGGAAATATCTCCACCGCTTTCTGTATAAACATAGAAACATCTACACCGCTATTTTCATAAACATGGAAATATCTACACCGCTATCTGTATAAACATGCAAATATCTACAACGCTATCTGTGTAAACATGGAAATATCTACACCGCTATCTGTGTAAACATTGAAATATCTACACTGCTAACTGTGTAAAGATGGAAACATCTACATTTCAATCTGTGCATATGTGGAAATATCTACACTGCTATCTTTGTAAAGTAGGAAATATCTACTCTGCAATCTGCGCAAAGATGGAAATATCTACACCGCTATCTGTCTAAACATGGTAATATCTACACCACCCTCTGTATAAACATGGAAATATCTTCACTGCTATCTGTATAAACATGGAAATATCTACACCGCCATCTGTAAAAACGTGGAAATATCTACAACACAATCTGAATTAACATGGAAATATCTACACCGCTCACACTATAAACATGGAAATATCTACACCGGTGACTCTATAAGCATGGAAATATCTACACCTCTATCTGTATAAAGAAGGAAATAACTCCACCGCTATCTGTATAAACATTGAAACATCTACATAGCTATATCTATAAACATGGAATTATCTACACCGCTATCTGTTTAAACATGGAAATGTCTACAACGCTATCTGTGTAAACATGGAAATATCTACACCGATATCTGTGTAAACATGGAAATATCTGCACCACAATCTGTGAAAAGATGGAAATATATAGAATGCTATCTCAATAAACATGGAAATATCTGCACCGCTATCTACATAAACATGGATATATCTACACCGCTATCTCTATAATCATGGAAATATCTACACCGCCATCTGTAGAAACATGGAAATATCTACAACACCATCTCTATAGAAATGGAAATATCTACAACACCATCTCAATAATCATGGAAATATCTACACCGCTATGTGTATAAACATGGAAATACCAACAACACTATCTGCATAAACATGGAAATATCTACACCCCCATCTGTATAAACTTGGAAATATCTACACTGCCACCTGTATACACATGGAAATATCTACACAGCCATCTGTATAAACATTGAAATATCTACCCCACTATCTGTATAAACATGGAAATATCTACACAGACATCTGTATAAATATGGAAATATCTACACCGCTATCTCTATAAACATGGAAAAGTCTACACCGCTATATGTTTAAACATGGAAATACCTACTTGGCTATTTCTATAAATATGGAAATATCTACACTGTCATCGGTATAAACATGGAAATATCTACACATCCATCTCTATAAACATGGAAATATCTACATCGCTATCTGTATAAACATGGAAATAGCTAAACCGCTATCTGTATAAACCTGGAAATATCTACACCGCTATCTGCATAAACATGCACCTATCTACAGCGCTATCTGTATAAACATGGAAATATCTCCACCGCTATCTGTGTAAACATGGAAATATCTAAACAGCTATCTATGTAAACATGAAAATATCTACACCGCTTTCTGTGGAAAGATGGAAATATCTACACTGCAATCTGTGCAAAGATGGAAATATCTACAACGCTATCTCTATAAACATGGAATTATCTGCACCGCTATCTGTATAAACATGGAAATATCTACACCGCCATCTGTATAAACATGGAAATATTTACAAGGCTATCAGTATAAATATGGAAATATCTACACCACCATCTGTATAACCATGGAAATATCTACAATGCCATCTGTAAAAACATGGAAATATCTACACAGTCATCTGTATAAACATGGAAATATCTACACCTCCATCTGTATAAACATGGAAATATCTACAATGCCATCTGTAAAAACATGGAAATATCTACACAGTCATCTGTATAAATATGGAAATATATATACGGCTATCTATATAAACATGGAAATACCTACACCGCAATCTGTATAAACATGGAAATATCGACACAGCTATCTGTATATTCATGGAAATATCTACACCACTATCTGTATAAATATGGAAATATCTACACCGCTATCACTATATACATGGAATTGTCTACACTGCTATCTGTTTAAAAATGGAAATATCTGCACTGCTATCTGTATAAACATGGAAATATCTCCACTGCTATCTGTATAAACATGGAAATATATACACTGCTATCTGTATAAATATGGAAATATCTACACGCCTAATTCTATAAACATGGAAATGTCTTCACAGCTTGCTGTATAAACATGGAAATGTCTACATGGCTATCTCTATAAACATGGAAATATCTACACCTCCATCTGTATCAACATGGAAATAACTACACAGTCATCTGCATAAACATGGAAATATCTACACCACTATGTGTATAAACATGGAAATTCCTACACTGCCATCTGTATAAACATGAAAATATCTACACAGCCATCTCTATAAACATGGTAATATCTACAATGCTATCTGTATAAACATGGAAATAACTACACCGCCATCTGTAAAAACATGGAAATATTTACACAGTCATCTGTATAAACATGCAAATATCTACCCCTCCATATGTATAAACATGGAAATATCTACACTGCCGTCTGTATGCACATGAAAATATGTAAACAGCTATCTGTAGAATCATGGAAATGTCTACACCGCTATCTCCATAAACATGGAAATACCTACAGCGCTATCTCCATAAACTTGGAAATATCTACACCGCTTTGTCTATAAACATGGAAACATATACACTGCCATCTCTATAATCATGAAAATATCTACACTGCCATCTCCATAATCATGGTACTATCTACACTGTCATCTGTATAAAAATGGAAATATCTACACCGCCATCTGTATAAACATGGAAATATCTATGCAGTCATCTGTACAAAGATGGAAACACTTACACTGCCATCTGTATAATCATGGACATATCTACAGAGCCATCTGTAAAAACATGGAAATATCTACACACCCATCTGTATAAACATTGAATTATCTACACCGCTATCTGCATAAACGTGGAAATATCTACACCGCTATCTGTATAAATATGGAAATATCTACACCGCTACCTTTCTACACATGGAAATATCAACACTTCCATCTGTATAAACATGGAAATGTCTACACCACTATATCTATATACATGGAAATGTCTACAATGCCATCTTTAAAACCATGGAAATATCTACACTGTCATCTGTATAAACATGGAAATATCTACACCACCATCTGTATAAACATGGAAATATCTACACTGCCATCTGTATACACATGGATATATCTACACAGCCATCAGTATAAACATGGAAATATCTACAACGCTATCTCTATAAACATGGAAATTCCTACACCGCTATGTGTATAAACATGGAAATATCTACACCGCTATCTGAATAAACATGGAAATACCTACACCGCTATCTGTATAAACTTGGAAATATCTACACCGCTATCTGTATAAACATGAAAATATCTACACCGCCATCTGTGTAAACATGGAAATACCTCCACCGCGATCTGTATAAACATGGAAATATCTACACTGCTCTCTGTATAAACATGGAAATATCTACACCGTTATCTGTATAAACATGCAAATATCTACACCACTGTATGTATAAACATGGGAATATCTACATCGCCATCTGTATAAACATGGAAATATCTATACTTCCATCTATGTCAAGATGTAAATATCTACACCGCGAGCTGTATAAACAAGGAAGTATCTACACCGCTATCTGTATAAACATGGAAATACCAACACCGCTACCTGTATAAACATGGAAATATCTACACCGCTATCTGTATAAACATGTGAATATCTACATTGCTATCTCTATAAACATGGAAATACCTACACCGCTCTCTCTATAAACATGGAAATATCTAAGCCACTGTCTGTATAAACGTGGGAATATCTACACCGCTGTCTGTATAAATATGGAAATATCTACACCGCTATCTTTATACACATGGAAATATCAACAATTCTATCTGTATAAACATGGAAATATCTACACCGCTCTCTCTATATACATGGAAATGTCTACACCGTCATCTGTAAAAACATGGAAATATCTACAATGTCATCTTTATAAACATGGAAATATTTACACCACCATCTGTATAAACATGGAAATATCTACACTGCCATCTGTATACACATGGAAATATCTTTACAGTCATCTGTATAAACATGGAAATATACACCGCTATCTCTAAAAACATGGAAATACATACACCGCTATCTCTGTAAATATGAGAATATGTACACCGCCATCCCATTAAACATGGAACTATCTACACCGCCATCTGTATAAACATGGAAATATCTACACCGCCATCTGTATAAACATGGAAATATCTACACCACCATCAATATAAACATGGAAATACGTAAATATCTACACCGCGATCTGAATAAACATGGAAATATCTACACCGTGATCTGTATAAACATGGAAACATCTACACCACCATCTCTATAAACATGGAAATATCTACACCCCTATCTGTATAAACATGGAAATATCCACACCGCTATCTCTATAAACATGGGAAAATGAACACCGCTATCTTTATGAACATGGAAATATCTGCACCTCCATCTCTATAAACATGGAAATATCTACACCGCTATTAGTATAAACGTGGAAATATCAACACTGCTATCTGCATAAACATGGAAATATCTCCACTGCTATCTCTATAAACATCGAAATATCTACCCCGCCATCTGTATAAATATGGAAATTCTTACAAAGTTATCGGTATAAACATGGAAATATCTACACCGCCATCTGTATAAACATGAAAATATCTACACCGCGATCTGTATAAACCTGGAAATATCTACACCGCGATCTGTATACACATGGAAATATCTACACCGCGATCTGTATAAACATGGAAATATCTACACAGCTATCTCTATAAACATGGAAATATCTATACTGACATCCTTATAAACATGGAAATATCTACACCGCCATCTGTATAAACATAGAAATACCTACACAGGCATGTGTATGTACATGGAAATATTTACACCGCTATCTATATAAACATGGAAATAACTACACCGCTATCTGTGTAAACATGGAAATATCTACACCGCGATCTGTATAAACATGGAAATATCTACACCACGATCTGTATAAACGTGGAAATATCTACACCGCTATCCGCATAAACATGGAAATATCTACACAGCTATCTCTATAAACATGGAAATATCTACACCGCCATCTGTATAAACGTGGAAATACCTACAAAGTCATCTGTATAAACATGGAAATATCTACACCGCAGTCTGTATAAACATGGAAATATCTAAACCGCTATCTGTATAAACATGGAAATACCTACACCGCTATCTCTATAAACATGGAAATATCTACACCGTTATCTGTATAAACATGAAAATATTTACACCGCTATCTGTATAAACATGGAAATATCTACACCGTTATCTGTATAAACATGGAAATACCTACGCCATCTGTAGAAACATGGAAATATCTACACCACCATCTGTATAAACATGGAAATATCTACAATGCCGTCTGTATACACATGGAAATACCTACTCGGCAATCTGTGTGTAGACGGAAACATCAACACCGCCATCAGTACAGACATGGAAATATCTACACCGCTATCTGTATAAACATGGAAATATCTACACTGCGGTCTGTATAAACATGGAAATATCTACACCGGTATCTGTATAAACATGGAAATATCTACACCACGATCTGTATAAAACATGGAAATATTTACACCGCTATCTGTATAAACATAGAAATATCTACACCGCTATCTCTATAAACAAGGAAATACCTGCAAAGCCATCTGTATAAAAATGGAAATAACTACACAGTCATGTGTAGGAACATGGAAATATCTACACTGCCATCTGTATAAACATGGAAATATCTACACAGCCCTATGTATAAATATGGAAATATCTGTATAGGCATCTGTATAAACATGGAAATATCCGCACCGCTATCTGTATTAACATGGAAATACCTACACCGATGTCTCCATAAACATGAAAATATGTACACCGCTCTGTGTATAAACATGGTAATATCTCCACAGCTCTCTGTATAAACATGGAAATATCTCCACCTTTATCTCTATAAACCTGGAAATATCTACAGCGCCATCTCCGTAAACATTGAAATATCTACACTGCCATCTGTAAAAACATGGAAATATCTACACCGTCATCCGAATAAACATGGAAATATCTACACCACCATCTGTATAAACTTGGAAATACCTAGAATACCATCTGTATACACATGGAAATATCTACACAGACATCTGTATAAATATGGAAATATCTACACCGCCATCTGTATAAACATGGAAATATCTACACTGCCATCTGTAGAAAGATGGAAATATCTACACCGATATCTCTAAAAATATGGAAATATGTACACCGCCATCTCTATAAACATGCAAATATCTACACTGTCATCTCCAAAAAGATGGAAGTATCTACTCCGCGATGTGTATAAACACGGAAATATCTACACCACCATCTCTGAAAACATGGAAATATCTACACCGCTATCTGTACAAACGTGGAAATATCTACACCGCCATCTGCATGTCCATGGAAATATCTACGCCGCCATCTGTATAAACATGGAAATATCTACACGGCCATCTGTGTATAGTTGGAAATATCAACACCGCCACCTGCACAAACATGGAAATATCTACACCGCTATCTGTATAAACAGGGAAATATCTCCATCGCTATCTGTATAAACATGGAAATATCTACACCGCTATCTGTATAAACATGAAAATATCTACACCGCTATCTGTATAAACATGGAAATATCTACAACGCTATCTGTGTATACATGGAAATATCTACACAGCTATCTGTGTAAGCTTGGAAATATCTACACAGGTATCTGTGTAAAAATGGAAATATCTACACGGCAATCTCTGCAAAGAGGGAAATATCTACACTGCTATCTCTGAAAACATGGAAATATCTACACCGCTATCTGTATAAACATGGAAATACCTACACTGCTATCTGTATAAACAAGGAAATATCTACACCGCCTTATGTAGAAACCTGGAAATATCTACACAGCCATCTGTATAAACATGGAAATACCTACACCGCTGTCTGTAGAAATATGGAAATATCTACAACGCTATCTCTATCAACATGGAAATACCAACACCGCTTTCTCTATAAACATGGAAATGTATACATCGCAATCTCTATAAACATGGAATTATCTACACTTCCATCTCTATAAACATGAAAATATCTACACCGCCATCTTCAGAAACATGGCGGTATCCACACTGCCATCTGTATAAAATGGAAATATCTACACGACTATCTGTATAAACATGGAAAAATCTTTACTGTCATCTGTATAAAGATGGAAATATCTGCACTGCGAGTTGTATAATCATGGAAATATCTACACCGCTATCTCTATAAACATGGAAATACCTACAACGGCATCTCTATAAACATGGAAATATCTGCACCGCTATCTGTATAAAAATGGAAATATCTACACTGCTATCTGTATAAACCTGGAAAGATCTACACAGCTATCTGTATAAATATGGAAATATCTAAAACGCTGTCTCTCTAAACATGGAAATGTCTTCACCGCTATCTGTATAAACATGGAAATATCTACATCGTTATCTCTATAAACATGAAAATATCTACATTGACATATGTATAAACATGGAAAGAACTACACAGTCATCTGTATAAACGTGGAAATATCTAGACAGTCATCTCTATAAACATGGAAATATCTATACCGCTATCTGTATAAACATGGAAATACCCACACCGCTATCTGTATAAACATGGAAATAGCCACACCACTATCTGTATAAACATGGAAAAGTCTGCACCGCTATCTTTATAAACATGGAAATATCTGCAAATCTATCTGTGTAAACATAGAAATATCTACACGGCTATTTGTGCAAAAATGGAAATATCTGCACCACTATCTGTATAAAGATGGAAATATCTACACCACTATCTGTAAAACGTGGAAATATCTACACCGCTCTTTTTATAAACCTGGAAATATCTACACCGATATATGTATAAACAAGGAAATATCTACACCGCCATCTGTATAAACATGGAAATACCTACACCGCTATCTGTATAAATATGGAAATATCCACACCGCTATCTGCATAAACATGGAAATGTCTACACCGCTATCTGTATAAACATGGAAATACCTACACCGATTTCTCTATAAACATGGAAATATCTACACTGCAATCTCTATATACATGGAAATATCTACACCGCCATCTCTATAAACATGAAAATATCTACACCGCCATCTTCAGAAACATGGATGTATCTACACCGCCATCTGTATAAACATGGAAATATCTACACGGTCATCTGTGTATAGATAGAAATATCAACACCGCCATCTGTAAAAACATGGAAATATCTACACCGCGGTCTGTATAAACATGGAAATAACTAAACCGCTATCTGTATAAACTTGGAAATATCTACACCGCTATCTCTATAAACATGGAAATATCTACACCGTGATCTGTATAAACATGGAAAAATTTACACTGCTATCTGTATAAACACGGAAATATCTACACCGTTATCTGTATAAATATGGAAATATCTACACCGCTATCTTTATAAACATGGAAATATCTACACCGCCATCTGTATAAACATGGAAATATCTACACTGCTATCTCTATAAACATGGCAATATCTACAATGCCATCTGTAAAAACATGGAAATACCTATACAGTCATCTGTATAAACATGGAAATATATACAGCGCTATCTGTATAAACATGGAAACTCCTACACCACGATCTGTAGGAACATAGAAAGATCTACACCGCTATCTCTATAAACATGTAAATATCTACACTGCTATCTGTATAAACATGGAAATATCTACACCACTATCTGTATAAATATGGAAATATCCACACTGCCATCTGTATAAATTTGGAAATATCTACACCGCTATCTCCATTAACATGGAAATATCTACACCGCCATCTGTATAAACATGGAAACAACTACACAGCTATCTCTATAAACGTGGAAATATATACACCGCCATCTCAACAAACATGGAAATATCTACATCGCCATCTACATAAACAAGGAAATATCTACACTGCCATCTATATAAACATGGATATATCTACACCGCTATTTGTATAAACATGGAAATATCGACAGTGCCATCTGTAAAAAATGGAAATATCTACACCGTCATCTGTATAAACATGGAAATATCTACACCGCCATCTCTATAAACATGAAAATATCTACACATCCATCTCCATAAACATTGAACTATCTACACAGTCATTTGTGTAAACATGGAAATATGTACACCTCTATCTGTATAAACATGGAAATATCTACACTACCATCTTTATAAACATGGAAATATGTTCATCGTGACCTGTATATTCATGGAAATATCTACACCGCTATCTCTATAAACGTGGAAATATCTACAGCGCTATCTCTATAAACATTGAAATATCTACACCGCTATCTCTATAAACATGGAAATATGTACACCGCCATCTCTGTAAACATGGAAATATTTACACCGCCATCTACATAAACTAGGAAATATCTACACCGCCATCTATAAAAACATGAAAATATCTAAACCGCCGTCTGTATAAACATGGAAATATCTACACTGCCATCTGTAGAAAGATGAAAATACCTACACCACGATCTTTATAAACATGGAAATATCTACACCGCTATCTGTATAAACATGGAAATATCTACAATGCTATCTGTATAAACATGGAAATATCTACACCATGATCTGTGTAAACATGGAAATATGTACACCGCTATCTGCGGAAACATGGAAATATCTACACCGCTAACTCTATAAGTATGGAAATATCTATACCACTATCTGTACAAACATGGAAATATCTACATCGCTGTCTGTATAAACATGGAAACATCTCCACCGCTGTCTGTATAAACATGGAAATATCTGCACCGCTTTGTGTATAAACATGTAAATATCTACACCGCTATCTGTATAAACATGGAACTACCAACACCGCTATCTGCATAAACATGGAAATATATACACCGCCATCTCTATAAACATGGAGATGTCTTCCCCACCATTTACATAAACAAGGAAATATCTACATCGCCATCTATATAATCATGGTAATCTCTAAACCGCCATCTGTATAAACATGCAAATTTCTACACTGCCATCTGTAGAGAGAAATATCTACACCGCGATCTGTATAAACATGGAAATATGTACATCGCTATCTGAATAAACATGGAAATATCTACAACGCTATTTGTGTAAACGTGGAAATATGTACACCATGATCTGTATAAACATGGAAATATCTACACCGCTTTCTGTATAAATATAGAAATATGTACACCGCTATCTGTATAAACATAGAAATATCTACACCGCTTTCTGTATAAACATGGAAATACCTACACCGCTATCTGTTTAAACATGGAAATATCTACACTGCCATCTGTATAAAGATGGAAATATCTATACCGCGAGCTGCATAAAGATAGAAATATCTACACCTCTATCTGTATAAACTTGGAAATACCAACACAGCTATCTGTATAAACATGGAAATGCCTACACCACTATCGGTATAAACATGGATATATCTACAACACTATCTCTATAAACAGGGAAATACCTACACCGCCATCTCTGTAGACATGGAAAATCTACACCGCTATCTGCATAAACATGGAAATGTCTACACCGCTATCTGTATAAACATGTAAATATCTACACCGCTATCTGTATAAACATGGAAATATCTACACCGCTATCTGTATAAACATGGAAATATCTACACCGCTATCTGTATAAACATGGAAATATCTACACAGTCATCTGTATAAACATGGAAATATCTACACCACCATCTCTATACACATGGAAATATCAAGACTGCCATCTCTATACACATGGAAATATCTACACAGCCATCGGTATAAACATGGAAATATCTACACCGCTATCTCTATAAACCTGGAAATATCTACATGGCTATCTGTATAAACATGGAAATATCTACATCACTATCTGTATAAACATGGAAGTATCTCCACCGCTATCTCTATAATTATGGAAATATCTACACCGCTATCTGTATAAACATGGAAATATCTACACGGCTATCTGTATAAACATGGAAATATCTACACCGCTATCTCTATAAAGATGGAAATGTCTACAACGCCATCTGTCTAAACATGCAAATATCTACACAGTCATCTGTATAAACATGGAAATATCTACACCACCATCTCTATAAACATGGAAATATCAAGACTGCCATCTCTATACACATGGAAATATCTACACAGCCATCGGTATAAACATGGAAATATCTACACCGCTATCTCTATAAACCTGGAAATATCTACATGGCTATCTGTATAAACATGGAAATATCTACATCACTATCTGTATAAACATGGAAGTATCTCCACCGCTATATGCATAAACGTGGAAATATCTACACCGCTATCTGTATAAACATGGATATATCTACAACGCTATCTTTGTAAACATGGAAATATCTACAATGCTATCTGTGTAAACATGGAAATATCTACACAGCTATCTGTGTAAACTGGGAAATATCTTCACCACTATCTGTGTAATGATGGAAATACCTACACCGCAATCTGTGAAAAGATGGAAATATCTACTCCGCTATCTCTGTAAACACGGAAATATCAACACCACCATCTGCATAAACATGGAAATATCTACACTGCCATCTGTATAAACATGGAAATATCTACACAGCCATCTCTATAAACATGGAAATACCTACACAGCCATCTGTATTAACATGGAAATATCTGCACCGGTATCTGTATAAACATGGAGATACCTACACCGCTATCTGTATAAACATGAAAATATCAGCACCGCTATCTGTATAAACATGGAAATATATACACCGCTATCCGTATAAACATGCAAATATCTACACCGCTATCACTATAAACATGGAAATACCTACACCGCTATCACTACAAACATGGAAATATCTACACTGCTATATGTATAAATATGGAAATATCTACACCGCTATCTCTATAAACATGGAAATATCTTCACCACTATCTGTATAAACATGGAAATGTCTACACCGCTATCTCAATAAACATGGAAATATCTACACCGCCATCTGTATAAACATGGAAATATCTACACCGCTACCTGTATAAGAGTGGAAACATCTTCACCGCTATCTTTAAAAACATGGAAATATCTACACTGCGATCTGTAGAAACATGGAAATACCTACACCGCTATCTGTATAAACATGGAAATATCTACACCTCTGTCTTTATAAACATGGAAATATCTACACACTCATCTGTATAAACATGGAAATATCTACACCATCATCTGTAAAAACATGGAAATATCTACACTGCCAGGAGCTCAAGAGCAGCCTCGGCAATACAGCAAGGCCTCATCTCTACAAAAAAATAAGAAATATTAGCTGGCCATGGTGGTGTGCACCTGTAGTCCCAGCTTCTTGGGAGGCTGAGGTGGGAGGATCCACGGAGCCCAGAAGTTTAAGGCTGCAGTGAGCTTGGATAACGACTGCACTCCAGCCTGGATGACAGAACAAGAACCTGTTTCAAAAAAGAAAAAAGAAAAAAAACCTAAAAACTAAAAACTGGATGTAGTTTGCTAGTAACTAAACAGCAAATTAATTGTAACTTGCTTACATATCAACGATGTCTTTCTTCTTTGATCATAAACCTGCTCACTAAGAAGCTGCTGAAGTCCATGGTAGTGACAGGTACATGTCTGCATCCTTGTCCTGACCTGCATCTTCTTTGATTGTCCCCATCTGTGTCTCCGACTGGCACTGCCGAACCGTCTTGCTACCTGATCAATGTTGTACTGAACCGGACTGCTAACTGATCAATGTTGTCGAGCTCACTGCACAAAGCTGTTCTTACAAGGTAGATTTCTGCCTGGAATAGCCATACTTACACTGTTTATATTCCTTACTCCTGACCCATCCAACGCAGCACAAGTTCTATTTATTGCCATAGAAACATAGGTCATTTGGAAACACCTCCTTCATTTCTATGGAATGTTCAAACATTTCTGACATTTTGGACTCTGTTCTAGCCTCTTGTTAAATATATCCAGAAAAGAGACAAAGCTTTATGGGGGGGCTATATGCACACATATGCTATAGAATAAGCTATCTAAATGCTTAAAAATACTTTCCATCTGTCACCGCACCTTAATAGGTACACAGAAATTAAGTATGTGTATGTCTGTCTGTATAGATACGTATAAATATATATCCCCAAAACAAAAACTCATTCTCTTACTTATACATAGGTAGAATATAGGTGAATATACATATACATTTATAGGTAGAACAAAAAAACCCTCAGCCTCTTTAGGGCCATGTGTTTTCTCTGAGTAATTGTCACAATTAATTAAAATACATGTGTATGCCTTTTTAGATAAATTTCATCAGACCAGTTTCTGTCTGGTTGGAAAATAATAACTGCCTATTTGCTAAGTGCCCCTGCCCCCATACTATGTTCCAGTGAACTAAAGACCTCTGGCAATCATATATTTACAACTCAGCAAGATTAAACAATTTATTGTTATTTATGACATCCAAGCTGGATCTTCTGTATTATATTCCACATTAGCATCTATCACCTTACATTTGGGAGATCCTGTCCAAAAAATGATTATGCCTCCTAACCAAACATTCAGCAGGGCTGCAGGAACAGGCCCCCTGAACAAACATCCTGCCAAAGTACTTTAAAGCACCGTGAGCTGCCACAGCTGTGCATTTTCAGATGACTCAGCAGATTAGCGTGGAGTCTCTTAGCCTCTGCTTGGTCTGTTCCTTTCACTGATCTCTCACATGGCCCAGTCCATTCGGTTTGAAAATCCTCATGAAATGAGCAGATTATGATCTGGCTTCAGTAGAGGGCCATGGGGTGGGCATGGAGGGGAGAGGGTTTGCTCTTAACACAGCCTGAGCCTCAGAAAGGTTTCAGATGGAAAAGCATGGCACTGACTCAGCTCATGCTTAACAGGAAATAATGCACAGACCACACCAAAAAAGCCCTTTATGTTGTGTGAAAGTCTATGCCGGAGCAGCTGCTGCCACCTCATGTACTGTGATAGAGTGTGCATGTGTGTGTTTGTGTGTGCGTGAGTGTGAGTATGCACACAAATGTGTGCTGGGAGGGGGAGGAGATCACACCTTCCACAGTCGCCACCTCAGCCTTAGCTAGCAGCGTGGAGAATTGCCAAAAGTCAACAGGAAGCTGCACCAAAGCAACTGTGATCACCACATCAGCAGGCGCTTTCTGGTTAGTAAAGCTACTGGGACTGAAAAACACACACGATCTCGTCCTTCTTTTATTTTAATCAGAGCAAAATATTTTTATAATAATTGTGTTCTATGAATAAATAATTCATAATGCTGTAACCCATTATCACATTCAATCCTCCCAACAACCCTAGAAGATATGTAGACAAGTATTATTACTTTCCCTATTTTTATAAATGAGGAAATAAACCCCAGGAGGCTAGGCGACTTCCCCACGGTCATAGAAGTTGCAAACAGTAGTATCATGATTCAAATCCAAAGCTTCTCCTTTTGTCTTTATCATTTTAATTTCGAAGGTAATGCATATGCGTGTATGATCTTTTAAATCCAGAGATGGATATGGAATAGATAGGAAAAGGGACTCTCCTTCCCCATTATACACCCCCTCCACCCAATCTATATACACTGTTGACTAGAGTATGTCCTTTCAATCCTATTTTCTATGCCTACATTATATACAGAAAAGCAGGATTACGTTACACACAATATTCCAGTCATTGCTGTTTTTCACCAACAAGCTATCATTCACATCTTTTTCATACTACATATAAATTTATATCCTTTATTTTAGTGGTGTATATTGTGCAGTTGTGTCATAAATTATGTACCTGTTCTCTGTTGAACATATAGATTTTTTCTGAGTTTTTCCTTAGCAAAATGCTGCAGTGAGTACCCTTGTACACAGATGTTTGTACATTTGTTCTAGAAAAATCTACAGTAAAGATTCTTAGATTAAGAGATTCCCAGGTTATTAGAAAACTACTCTATTAATTTAGATATATACTTCCAAATTGCCTGACCAAAAAGTTATGTCAATTTAACTTCTATGAACAGTATACAAACATGACAATTTTCCATCACCTACACCAACTCTGGGTAATTTCATCTTTTTTACAAGTTGATGGATTGTTTTAATTTATATTTCTCTGGTTATTAATAAGGTTGGCCACCTGTTCATGTCTTATTATTGATGATATTTGTATTGAATTGTTTGAATTTTCTTGATTTCAAAAAACGTTTTACATGTCATAGATATTAAATATTTGTTGTAAAACTCTCCTTCCAGTATTGTGTATGTGTTTGGTCAAGTAGAATAAACTCTCGTCCTCTGATTTCAGATTCCTTTCTCTTTCCATTAGAAATCCCTAAATGTAAAACTACATATTGATAGCTAAAAACCAGGATGTTTACTAGAGAAAAAGAATACAGACGCAATAATTAAATATTATATTTATACAAAATACCTACTAGTACAAACTTAAAAAGAGAAAGTAAAAGTCAAATGCTTCTACGACTTCAGACTAAGAAAAAGAACTTTTGAGGTTGAATGTTCCTGAAATTTTTCTTTTCATACAACTACGGACATGACTTCAAAAGTGGATGTGACTAAAAAATGTAAGATATGAAAGATATTTGAAGACTCAGAGAAGGTGGATTTTCATTTTAACAAGTCACATATATATTCTAGATATCCTCTTATTCGTAACTAAGAGAGTCAAATCAGATGAAAGAATCTAAAAATTTCCCTTTGACTGTGTTAAGTAGAAGTAGTAGAGGCATATTGGCCAAATCTTGAGTGTTTGCAAATTGACTCTTAAGGCTATAGGCTGGCACAGGTCATTGAAGCCCTAGCTTTTTATCTTTAATTTTAAAATCCCCAAACAATTGATACTAATTTTTCTTGTCCATTATTTCCAAATCATCTTGTTTAAAGGTTATTACAGTGCTTGCTCATGTTACTGTTGTCTAACAGAAGGGTATCCGGGGCCTTAAAACTGAGAGGGTTAGGATTAATGATTCCAATACCTATGCTTGGACATCTCCAAAAGTGGGTTCCAACTTCTTGTCCTCAAGTCTGTATAGAAACTAGCAAACTTCCAGAGTTCACAAAAGGCTCCAAGAGAACAGATGTTTTATAGAAAATTCTTAGAGCAAGTTTCACGCATAATGTTGCTGATGCGTGTCTGCCTTTTCAATAAACATCACTATGCTTTATCACAAGATTTAATAAAGCAGCTTAGTTAAAAATGCCATCTGGGTCTCTGGACACATTAAACAAAGCTTAAAATAACCACCCCAGCAACTGGGAGGACCCAGCTGTTCTCATAATCTGTCCCACTCCTTTTACTTCCCCATAAAAAGAGGGAATGAAGACCACAGACTAAAAGCATCCAGAAGGAACTGACACAAACAGGGAGATAGATGGAGCCAAGGGCTCCTGTAAGTTTGCTATTGCTCACGTAATAGATTTGCTAATTCCACAACCTGCGGATGGCGATTAAGAACGGGAAGCAGAAAGAGGGAAGAGAGAATCATAGAAGGGCTCATTCAAGTTTTCTAATGTATCACAAACCTGTCCTCCCTAATGTCTGGATCATAGCAGCCCATTCCATTCACCTATTCTCTAGTGAACTCCAATAGAAAATACAAAGCCATCACCACCCAGTTCTTTCTCCCTTCTAGAGATGAGATATTAGCCACCCAATCCCAGATTCTCAGATCCATTCCAGGAAAGAAGCCCTAGGTATTGAAGCACAGCTTTCCCTCCCTCCCTTCTTTCTTCCACCCCAAGATTTGTTCCCCAGATAGTTCTCGTAAATGCAAAACCAAGTATATTCTCATTCTTTAGAGCAACCAGCTTTTCATGGCCAACTGGAATCAAACACAACCTGCACAAACATCTATCTGGAGGACACTCCCAAGGCTCCTACTGAGCCAGCCTTCTGCATACCACTGCATTTCAGCTTCCTAGGTCACAAGACACTGAGACATTCTTGAATTCTGCAAGGTGCACTGTGTGTTAATATCTTGGCTGCTCATCATGTGGCCAATAAAGGGCATGACTAGTCAACAAATAAATTTTCTCTTGGCTAAAACTTGCAACAAAACTGTAAGCTGTTTACCAAGGGGCCCACTACAGGTTATATTCAATATATACAGTCAAATCCTAACTATCTGAGATATATTCAGTTGACCATACACCTTTATATTTCAGTAAAAGGTCTTTACATTTCCCAGTGCTATCGATGTTACAAAGTGCTTTCATATGCAGTGCTTCATCTGATTTCCAGGATAATTAAATGATCCTGTCATACCTGATTTTTAGATGAGGAAACAAGTGGTTTCTGGGTATTTCAAGAGGCTAACGCATCTGCCCTCCAACTTGTATGTGAAAACCAAAAACAAAATTCCAAGGCCCTTCAACCATCTGAATGGACTTTGACTCTTTTGGTCAATATATGGCAGAGCTAGGAAAAGAAGGTGAGTCTTCCAGCTGCTGATACAGGGTTTTTTCTGCCATACTCCATTACCTCCAAGGCTAAAGTCAAAAGAGGGTGTGGTTATCACATGAAAAAATCTGGTTTGGATTTCCCAAATGTGTATGTAGTATTTGGGGATTTACCTTAATTTAACCTACAGTTCTTTTGGGTTGTAACAGTCTGACTCCATTTTTGAAAACAAAACAAAATCGATTTTAAATGCTGAATTATAGATCTTTGCTGTCCAGTATGGTAGCTACTAACCACTTATGGTTATTAGCATTTCTATTTTAATTAATTAAAATTCAGTAAAATGCAAAATTCAGTTCTTCAGCTGCTCTAGCCACATTTCAAGTGTTACAGTAGTCACATATGGCTAGTGGCTGGGACAATGCAGATTATAGAACAGTTCCATCATCAAAGAAACTTCTATTGAACAGTGCTATTATATAATGTCATCTCCAGAGAAAGAAGACTTTAGACAAAGTCAGAAACGGCCGGGTGCAGTGGCTCACACGTGTAATCCCAGCACTTTGGGAGGCCAAGGCAGGCAGATCCCTTGAGGTCAGGAGTTCAAGACCAGCCTGGCCGACATGGTGAAACCCCGTCTCTAGTAAAAATACAAAAAATTAGCTAGGCGTGGTGGTGCATGCCTGTAACCACAGCTACTCAGGAGGCTGAGTTGGGAGAATCACTGGAACCCAGGAGGCAGAAGTTGTAGTGAGCCAAGATTGTGCCACTGCACTCTAGCCTGGGTGACAGAGCAAGACTCCATCTCAAAAAAAAAAAAAAAAGAAAAGAAAAAGAAAAAGTCAGAAACATCTTGAGGCAGGCATAGTGCTGTCATCTGTCCAATATTGAAGATGATTTAAGAATAAGAAAGAAGAAGAGAACAACGAAGAGAAAAAGAAGTTGCCTTAGGTGTACCTACCCAGAAAAGGACAAGGGCATTCCTGTAGTCATTGTGTTGTATTTTAGCTCTTAAACTTTTTAAGAGATTAGAATAATTTGACACATAGAAGATCTAAACCACTGAAGAGGCTCTGAAGCAGATAAAAGTAGAAAGAAAATAAAAAACTAATTAGTTACAAACTAAGCTTAACCACAATTCGTTTAAACGATACTATTTACTCTTCACATGATTGGTTTTTCTTTTGCTTTATAGTATGACATAGTTTATATCTTTAAAGGGGAATTAAAATATTTCTGGGAATTTTTAAAAGTAAGTTCACACAGCCACATAAAAACTACAGAAACAGATAAAACCTATCTTCTCATTTATTCCCTAATCCATTCAAATTAAATATAAAAATCCAAGCAGACACAGTGATATTCAAAAAAGCAAAAGTGAGACAAAACAAAATTCATTTGTCACCTGTGGAGGTAGTTAGCTCACCTAATCTTCACTCCAAACACCAGTAATTTTTAAAAGACAGAAATAAACATATGTTCTGCCTTCCCGGAAGGAACTATGTTTCAGGGTAGCCAAATAACCCAGTTGTGAAGAAAATGGTCTGCTTATAGAAAAATGCCAGCTAAAACATGTAGATAGAATTAGAGAATTAGAAATTCACCATTTTGAAACCCCTAATGAAATAATCAACTCAAGCAAGGATCATTAATAAATGCTAAAACAATCAAGTAACTATTGATACAGAATATAACTGAATATACACATGGTACAAAGTTCACGTCACAGACTACTGGCTTGACCCAAGGGGGAATATAGCAGAGGAGATAGGCAGTGATCACCCTAACCTTGCGATCATCTCACCATCACTAATGATGGGATGTGAATACACATTATTGCCTATGAAATAGTCTTTAAAAAAAGAAGTTGAACCTGAATCTAACTAAACCTTGCAATGGGCTGAACGTGTATGTCTTCCCCAAATTAATATGTTGACATCCTAACCCCAAAGGTGCTGGTATTAAAAGGTGGGGCCTTTAGGGGGTCATTAGATCATAAGGACAGAGGCTTCATGATTGGAATTAGTGCCCTTATAAAAGAGGCCCCAGAGAGCTAGCTAGTCTCTCCCACTATGTGAGGGCCCAGCAAGAAGGCCAATCTATGAACCAGAAAGTTGGTCCTAACCAGATATCAAAACCACATGCTCCTTGATTTTAAACTTGCTAGCCTCTAGGACTGTGAGAAATAAATTTCTGTTCTTTATAAGTCATCCAGTTTTTGGTATTTTGTTATAGCAGGCCTAAAAGCCTTTAGAACTAACTTCCAGTTAACCAGGAAAAAACAGAGTGAAAAGTTAAATGACACCATAAAAAGCAACCAGAAAATTCCAGAAGGGGAAATATTCTACAGGACAACTGACTAGTTTTTCAACAAGTCAATTTCACTAAATAAATACATAAACAAAGAGTATGAGTATTTTCCAGGTTAAAAAAGTCTTGAGCTAAATAATCAAATGCAATGTGTATCCCTTGATTAGAAGAAACTAATTTGAACAAACCAGCCACAAAAGATATTTCAGGGAGACCAAGCTGGAAGGATCACTTGAGGCCAGGAGTTTGAGACCAGCCTGGGCAACGTAGTAAGACCTCCATCTCTACAAAAACAATAAATTAGCTGGGCATGGTGGTGTGCACCTCTAGTCCTAGCTACTCAGGAAGCTGAGGCAGGAAGATCACTTGAGCCCAGGAGTTTGAGGCTGCAATGAGCTATGATTGTTTCACTGCACTTCAGGCTGTGTGAAAGAGCAAGACTTTGTCTCAAAAAATAAAAGGACATTTCATAATAATTGAGGAAATCTGAATGTGGACTGGGTAATAAATGATATAAAAAAGCCATTTTTTATTTTGTTTGAAAAGATGATTTTGTAACTATACAGGAAAATGTTCTTATTTTTTTAGAAATCTGTACTAAAGAATTTAGGGGTAAAATATCATTTTCTTTAATATACTTTCAAACACAAGCAAAAAATAGTCACGACACAAATATAGCAAAATGTTTACAATCTATGTTCTATGCTTGCCTGTGAGTGCCATTAATCTCATCTCTCTGCTTTTCTGAAAGTTTGAAAATTTCAAAGTTTTATAATAAATTTTTTTACATCCCATAATTTTATAACAATTTTTTTAAAGTTTGAAGCAAATCAACAACTATAGCTTCAAAAATATCCTGACCCACAATAAACATTGAACAGGGTATATTTCTCCCATTTCCTAAAAAAGTTGGCCCAGGAAGGAGTATGAGAGCTGCCATAGCTCTCCCAAGGCTCATAATTCTCCATCACTCCATGGGAAATCCCAAAATAAATTTTTTAAAAAGTTGTTTAAATTTATAATGTTTTTGATTCTATAATAATTTTATAATAAAATAATTGTAAAATGTTTTTGATTTTATAATTTATAAAAATTTTTATACATGTTTATGTTTGAAATGTCTATTTCAAACTTTATGAGATATTAAAATATAAGTAATATAGTTCATCATTTTAGAAATGCCATGCTTTTCTTCTCCAGCAATTACATAATCAAAGAGTAACTGTAGTTTTTCCTAGAACATTGCTTTGTAGGCTGGGCATAGTGGTTCATGACACTTTAGGAGGCCAAGGCAGGCAGATCTCTTGAGATCAGGAGTTTGAGACTAGACTGGGCAACAGAGAAACCCTATGAGTAGTAAAACCACAAAAATCAGCTGTGCGTAGTGGCGTGCACCTATAGCCCCAGCTACTCAGGAGGCTGAGGTGGGAAGATCACCTGAATCTGGGGAGGTCAAGGCTACAGTGAGCCAAGACTGTACCATTGCACTCCAGCCTGGGCAACAAAGTGAGACCCTGTGTCAAAAAAAAAATGAAATTTAATTGAAAAAAAGAAAATTGCTTTGTAAAATTAATTTTTCAATCAAAACCAAGATTTTTCAGATATAGAGAATGCAGCCCACTGGTCAGATTTGTCAGTTCAAAGAGAAAAAATTCTAGTTTCCTATTTTTCTAGCCTGCTTATGATTATCCAATAGGATATCAAAAAAGACCAAAGCCTTTGGGATCCATGTTCAGTATTCCTGAGTCTAACTCAGGATGCCAAATCAGGAGACAAGCACATTCTCATCAATTTTCAATCATTCGAGACCAATTTTGCTTATAATTATCCAGTTCTTATAGACCACCTTTCTCCTGAAGCCAGCCTTATGGCTATTCACTTCACTTTAGCATAAGCCCCCAAGAAGGTGAACAAAATGAGGAAACGATTGGTTAAAGTTGGCATTTGAAATTCTGAAACATGTCCACCATTCCCTTCACCCACGCACGCCCCTCTTAGAAGTAGTACTTTCAGATTATTTAAGAGTCGATGCTTCTATGTGGATTTTGTCATCTGTCCTTTATAACAGCTAGTAGGTTTAATTTGACTCTATTTTCAGCATATATTGACCTATGCTAATTATCTGTTAAAATAAATTCCACTCTTAGAGTTAATAAAGTGTGTGTGTCATGGAAGACCCATTGAAGTAAGAAACTGAGGAGCCCTTATGGTAAAGTGGGACAAGAAATAATAAGACATCATAATTTTCCCATGCAAATCAACAACCGTAGCTTCAAAAATATCCTGACCCACAACAAGTATTGGACAGGCCATGTTTCTCTCACTCCCTAAAAAATTGGCTCGGGAAGGAGTATGAGAGCTCCCATAGCTCTCCCAAGGCTCATTATTCTCCATCACTCCACAGGAACAGCCTGTCAGAGAAGAGTGAAAGACCATTTGTCAACCTCTCTTCAACTCCCTGATTCTAGCCAAACTTCATCAATCTCAAGTGAGGAGCCAGAGAGAAATCAAACCCCATATATCCAGCATCATTGTCTACTGGAGTCAAAAATCACAATTCCACTACCCACCCCAACACCATTGGCCCTGTTTCTCCCAATTGCTTTTTATTGTGTTTTTAAAAAAATCCTCTTTCCCCATCCCTGCAACACCGAGAAGGAGGAATTATAGTAGATAAATATGAAGCATGGAGATCCTTTAAAAATGTTTTTAATAATAAATGAGAAAATGAAAAGGAGAGGGTTGGGAAGGAAGGAGGGAATTCAAATGCCAGGGAATTGTGCAGTTTCACTTTTAAAGATGTTAACACTCATTTATATATCTGCAAGACACTCCCCTTAAAGAAAAGTTCTATGAGTGTGGGTCTGGTTGCATGAATAAGGATAAAATTAGTTTTTTAGACGATGTTTCCCACATATCATTCAGAGACCCCTGAAGTTAGGTATCCCTCTTGTAGATGTCCTTGAGATGCTGCTGGACCTGGGAAAGAGGAAACTGGGATACGGGTCTATGCCAAAAGGTGCTTCTAGTTATAGGACAGAGAGGAAAGGGGCAGAGGGAGAAAAACCCGAAGTCTGAGAATCTGGATTGCAGAAGACTACCGAGGTCGTGGGAGAAGGGAGAGAAAACAAGGATGAAAAGCGAAAGGGGAAGAGGCATGAAATGTTGTCAAATGTCAAAAGGCATTTGGAGAGAAGTTGGGAATTGCATTAAGAAAACCACTGCAAATCTCGTTTCAGACCATTTAGAGATATGCCCCCTGGGAACTGCGAGCTCAGGCTGTTTAGCATCAAACAAATGGATCCACTCCATCCCTACCCTAATTAAATAAATCATTCAGTAATTCCACTGGGTTAAAGAACCAAAATATTAAAAACCTTCAGGGCCTACTCTTGCCAAATATGTCAGGGATCGTGTGTGTGTGTGTGTGTGTGTGTGTGTGTGTGTGTGTGTGTGTTCTGAGACACTACTGTTAAATAGGCAGAGCTAAGACTTAGGGGACTGGCAGATTATTGCAAAAAGGGCACGGGGCAGAGGGACTATGTTGTGAGCCTGGGAAAGAAGTTTGTGTGGGGACTGTGGGCAGTGAATGCGTTGGGAACAATATGGAAAACTGGGAGCTGCCTTGGAATCTACAGGGCCGGGTAAGAGAATGTCCGAAAGAAAAATGAGCAGGTGCGGGATGTATGCAGAGTCAGAGAAGAGTCCAGGGCGCCCGGAGTGGCTCCAGGAACGACGGACACCCCTCAAGGCTTTTGGGGGCGGTGGGTACTAATAGAACCCAGTGTCCGGGGTGCGCCGGGGAGGCTGCAAGCACGGTGGGAGTGGGGCGCTGGAGGGTGAGGACGCGGGAGTGAGGAAGCAAAGCCTGGGCTGGGCAGGGGCCTCCCAGCTGGGCCCGGAGGCAGCAGGGGGACAAGGGCTAGGAGAGGGCATGGCGGCAGCGCGGCGGGAAGCGAGGGGCATCTGGACACTCACCCCGTTGGCCGCGGCCATCTGCCCCACGATCTCGATGGCCGTCCTGCTAAAGTACCTGCCGTCGCTGCCCACCACCGTGGTGCAGCCCCGAGGGTCGCGCAGGTGAATGGACGATAGCACGCTCTGGATGAATTTGGGCAGGTAGTTGCGCTGGCCCTCGAAGAGGCCGGTAGGTCGCCACAGAACCCTGCCGCCGGCCCGCCGCGAGTCCTCGTAGGGCACGGTGGGCACTGTCAGCACCGGGATGGGGCTCCCCTCCGTGGTGCCTCCTGGCCGGTCCTGCTGTGGCTCCCGGGGCTGGAGGGAATCTGCAGCCTGCCGGGGGCCACCACCAGCCTGGCCGCGTGCTGGGACTCCGCCTCGCGCCCGGGCCCCCTCTCCGGCAGGTCGGCACCCTGCACCCTGCGCCCACCCGCCTGGGGACCGCCCGCCCCTCCTCTCCACGCGGCTGCTCGCTGACTCCCTCGGCGGAGATTGCTTCTGCCTTCCTGTAAAGTTTTCTCCCGCCCACCTTCTCCGCTGCCAGACCGCCCGAGGTTTCCTCAGTTTCTCCCCAAGTTGGACTCACTTTCGGGGTGTCCCAAAAGCCTGATTCCAGGGCCTGCTAGCCCGACCCCGGTGACGCCTGCACCCGCGCCTGGCCCCAGCCTTCACGCGCGATCCCGCCCTCCGGGGCACACCCTCCGCCAGAAAACAGCCGGCGGGCGGCGAGACTTTGGGCAGAGTCCAGGTTCCTCTCCGGCGCCAGGCCCGTCTCCCTGTCTCCCTGGGAGTGCGCAGCCTACACGCACCAGTTTCTCTTTAGAACAAGCATGGGGAGGGATTTGGGAGTGGGCTGAAACCTTTTGCCATCAGCGAACAGCCTCAGCCAAAAATAACCCTGGAAAGACGAGCTAAGAATGGTTATCTCCTGCCAGCGCTGTAATCGGAGGCTTGGTGCTGCGTTTGGGGTGTGTGTGTGTATGTGTGTGTGTACCCTCCCACCCCGACCATTTGTTGAAGGGAATCACCACTGTCAGACTTCAATCCAACAGGACCCACTCGAGCCATCCACACTTTCCCCAGCCTCCTCCAAAACAGCACACTTTCCGGTATGGACAATTCTTTTTTTTTTTTTTTTTTCACTTGTTTGTTTGTTTTGGTGGTTGCAACAGCAGCAACACAGATGACACATATTTCCCTATTCTTCTCGCCCTTCTCACCCTCCCTACCCAGCTCCTGCCTTAGAAACAGGCTTGGCCTACACTGTATCTGTACACACTGCCTGAACTCTTCCCTGAATTAATCGTTTTCAATAGGAGGGGGCTAAATCCCTTATTAATGCCCTACCAGGAGTGAATGAATAAAGCCAAGTTAAAGGGGAACTGGGTACCACATACTGTGCTAGGTTCCTTTGCATGTATCCTTTCATTCTGCTGGAGCTAAAGATGTTCTGCCTCCTCTCCATAAAACGTACCCAAACTCCAAAACCAGGAAATTCTCCATAGAAAATAGGAGTGAAGAGAGAAAAGACTAACAGGATAAACCCCAAAGCAGGAAGAAAGTTTTGTCTCCCATTTCGCTCAAGGAATTTTTGGACCCACCAAGGCTACTGTCCTGATAGATCCTGCTGCTTCTCCTTCCCCAAATATTGTCCACTTCCTGAGAGTAAGGCTGACTTGCCACAGGCTTATAAAGTGTTTGGTCACAGTAAGACAACTGTGAGTAATAACACACATTGTATACTGTTTTGCAATTGATAAAAGGCTTTGCATCTGTTTTTTCTTTGGAGGCTGAAGAAAAGAAGAATGGTATTCACGCAGTTCCCGTTTTACAGATGAAAACAAGAGGACTTTTTCTGTGAAGTCAGGAAAGTGGTTACAGTGGTACTTTCCGCCTGTCCAAATTATGTATTGCCCCTCCCCTTTCTATTAATAACATTGAAGTGTGATGGGACAACCACTGAAGCCGTCAGTTGAAACCTGCTGGGACTTTTTAGCCATTCTCTTCAACATAAAGAATGGGTGTTTTTGGAGGGGGTGAGATGAATGGGGAAATGTTGTCAAAGAGTACAATGTTTTAGTTGAGACAGGAAGAATACATTTTGTTGAGATCTACAGCACAGCATGGTGACTGTAGTTAACAATGAAGTATTGTGTATTTCAAAATTGCTAAGACAATAAATTTCAAATGTTCTCACCACAAAAAAGATAGGTTTTGAGGTGATGAATCTATTAATTCTCTGGATTTAATTATTCCACAATGTATACATATATCATAACATCACATTATACCTCCGTAAATACATACAATTTTAATTTGTCAATTAACATTTTTTAAAAGAATAGTGTGGCCAGTTGGGGAGGTAGTTTTTTTTTTTTTTTCCTCTAGTCTCTACTCAGTCTCCAAGATCCCATTCCCCATAAAGTTCCTGTCACCCAGGTGGAGTGCAGTGGCACAATCATGGCTCACTGCACCCTCTCCCTCTTGGGCTCAAGCGATCCTCCCGCCTACAGGTACATGCCACCATGCCCAGCTAATTTTTGTAGTTTTTGTAGACATGGGGTTTCACCATGTTGCCTAGGCTGGTCTCGAACTCCTCAGCTCAATCAATCTGCCCACTTTAGCCTCCCACAGTGCTGGGATTACAGGTGGGAGCCACCAAGCCCAACCCATAAAGTTCCTAACTTTTTATCTCCCTGGGAGTGCACAGCCTACACACACCAGTTTCTCTTTAGAACATACTTAAGAGTCTTGGCTTAGCATCCAACAGACAGAACTTTAACACTTCTACGGATCTGTGCACCTGTCTATGGTGTGGGGTTTTTAAGATCTCTTTCTAATGACACTTTATTTTGCAAAGCAGGACAGTTTCATTCCCAGAAGAGCAGGTATGGTAAATCCTTTGTTCCAGTAACGAAGACAATGATCCAAACCCTAAGCCTCAGAGAAGCCCAGAAACCCTCCAGGCCTCCATTTCTCTGCTCCTAGCACCTGCCTCTCTCTTGACATCAACATCATTCTCCCCTCTCACAGCCCAGCTCCTTCCACAGACCCAGGGATTAGGCACCAGCACCTCAGACTAGATTTTAGAAAATTACCATTCAAGAGGCAATCCTCTTCCCTTGGTTCCAATTTCAAGGTTCTCAAAGACTGGAACAGGGCTAGTTTGAGGCAATGTGCCCCATCGCATAGCCAGAAAGAACCTTACAGTGAAAAGGAAAACAATTCTTCCAAAGTAAGGGGGTGCTGATCCCAGAGGGAGGACAGATGGGCAACCAAACAGTAACCGGGCCACCACATGCTTCACACTCACTGATCAAGGATTTCTAAAACCACTTTTCTTTTCTCTGAATTTACATAGGACTTTGTATCACTCATAAAGGACTGTCTTAGAGGCTAATAACACCTTTCTATTCATGCTTATACTTAACATTCAGGCTAGGATAATTTCCTAACCTCAGTGTCCTCACTATAAGACGGGAATTATTATAATCCCTACCTCATAAATTGTTGGGAGGATTAAAATACTTAGTAAAGTGCCCGACTAATAGAAAGGCATTCAATAAATGTTAGCTATTCAGGGTGTCATCATCATTATATTTACCATTATTACTAATCTCCTGTATTGCAAGAATTACAGTTTATATTTTTGTAGACCATCACTGTAGCTAAAGGGTCTTTGGGCCATAGGTGATATTCCATAAAGGTTGGTTAAATTGATCTGTGGTTTTTGACTATGGAAACTCAGAACTCCCTCAAAATGTACAAAACAGATTTACCTGCTAAATAAATCTCTTCAAAGCTGACCCCAGGTTTGATTGAATTAATTCCAATGAATTTGTCACAATGATGGAGAAAGGAAACTTAGAGGGCCCCACAGTTGTTTGCTGGTAAAATGAGAAGTTTGGATTAGATCAATGTTTCCCAAAATATTTTCCTCAGAATGTTAGTGCCCCTCGAATCCTGCACAAAGCAAGAGTTTCATGACCAAGTAGCTTTTAAAACTCCTGTACACTCTACTCACATTCTTCACAATGCACACTTTCATATTAAAAGTTCTGAGAGGTCCTCAACAGAAGACATCACTTAACTTTTTTTTTTTTTTTTTTAAGACAGATTCTCACTCTGTCACCCAGGCTGGAGTACAGTGGCCACCACTCCTGGCCTAAAATTTTTTTAACCTGGTGCTTCCCAATCTAAACTCACAGGGACCAGTTTTCTTAATGAAAGAGAATCAGACTAGCTTGTAACCATAGCTGGTGACACTCCCCTGCCCCATTCCTTGTATGTCCTCAGTGGACTAGGTCAGGAATAAATAAATTTTCCTGATTCTCAAGGGCTGGTCACTCCTTTGCACTGAGCTCAAAGCTTCTCTGTAGCATGGGTCACAATGAATGGTAGCCCTGATAGCCTAGAGGAGCCTTTCAGCCTTCTCTGAGCCTCTAAAGACTGAGGATCCTTGGCATGAAATGGAGCAACTGATATACCCTTGCTTCCCCTGGGGACTCTCTTGCTCTCAAAAAGGCATCAGCCATCATCTCCATCTAGAGAATATACTAGCTGACTCAGCTTGACCAGCCTGTCCCAAAATGAGAATCTGGGTAAAATAAGTATTGAAACACTTCATTCCTTGTAGATTCACAAAACATATTAGCATATTAAAGACTATGAAGTTCTGCAGGAAAAAAAAACCTATTTAACTTTAATCCAACATTGCCAAGTTTTATTTGACCATGGAAGATTTTTCCAAAACACTTACAAACAGATCAAGGACATTAATCTTTCATGAAACACTAGATCCCCAGGGTCCTCTCCAGCTACATCATTCTGTGATTTTCTTTTTTATTTATGATGCATTAAAAGATTAATCTCTATCAGACTTCCATTTAGAAATTCACCAGAATGTGCAAAGGCAGCAGGTAAAATTGCTGAAGGGTATTATAAAAATACCCTCCAGTGATTTTTGAAACTTAAACTGAAATATTTATATAACTATATATTTCAGTTTGTATATTATATATATATGTATATACACACATATATATGTGTGTATATATATTGGTGTATGTATATCTATATCTATGTATATATGGCATTATATCCATTTTACAGATGCAGAAACTGAGCTTTAGAGGGGGTGAGCAATTGGTCCAAAGCCACACAGCACACAGGTAGTCATTGATAAAGGTAAAAACAAGAGTTGAAGCCTGAGGTGTAAGGACACAGAGACAAGTACACAAATGTTTACAAGTTACACATATGACACGTGCCTTTAACATGAATTTCTTGAACATTCATTTAGAGGCCTTACAATGAAGACATCAGAGTGGCAGCAAGTTCTGTTGGAATCAGGGGAGCGTGTTCTTCTATAATCCCCTGGCTAACAGGAAAGCACACTGATTTGGCCCATGGTAGTTATACACTCCCATTGAGTCAGGGGCCACTTCTATGCACACAGGAGGTGCTAAAAATATGCTGTTGACTCATTGCCTCTAAGAGCAGAAGAAATGCCAAAAGTATAGGACAAGAGGCAGAAAAGCACACGGAAAAATGTCGTAGGGCAGTCCTCTGAGGAAGTGTTAGATCCCTTTGAAATCTGTCCAAACACTTTCTTGTGCTGGGGAAAGTCAATTACATATTTCAAGCAACCCCACATGTCATACGAGTATCTTGTACGTGTTTGTGTACTCGTGTCTGTGAACTTACATCTCAGACTTCAACTTCTCGCTCCCCACCCTTATCAATGACTGCCTGCATGGCCTTGGGCAAGTTGCTTTCCCTCTTCAAAGCTCAGTTTCTGCATCTATAAAATGGACATAATGCTACCTACCTCATGGGGTTAGTGATCACATTTAAGGAGCTAATATGTGGAAATTGCTTACACAGTACCTATCACATAATAAGGGTTTAATCAGTGTTTGATGTAATTGTTTTGATTATTACTACTACTACTAAAATAATAATTACTACAATAATAATGATTCTTATTCTCTATATTAGTATTATCTTTGAAAATGGGCATGGATTATGTCTATGTAACACTTTTGGCACAATATCTAGCATTATATCACACACAAATTAGAGAATTCATGTTATTAAGGATGAAAAAATATTTTTACTGACCCTTAAATTCTTCGTAAGTAACTGCAAAAGAAGCCATTATCCCAACACATGAAATAAAAAAGAAAATTCAGTTCCTCTGGAGTTTGTTTTTGGAGGTAGCCACAGGATACCTAAATTTTTTTTCTTTTCAGAGAGACCGAGGGGCTCACTAGGTTGACCAGGCTGGTCTTGAACTCCTGGTCTCAAGCCATCCTCCCACCTCAGCCTCCCAAAGTGCTGGGATTACATGCATGAGCCACCACATCCAGCCTACCTAAAATATTGAATGCTGTTAATAAATCTCCTGAGGCCAGCATAAGAAGGTGATGGGCAAAACTAATGCAGGTATGTTTTTCTGGCTTTTTCATGTATTGGGCCCAACTTTGAAAAGCACTTACTATTAATGGCTAACTTGCAAAATTTGTGATTTATTAAAAGCAGATTTTAATTGTTTTACCTAAAAATAATAGGCCTCTGATCTGCCAAAGATGAAGATTTAATTTCTAGGTGTTCCCCACAATACCTAGAAACATCAGTGGAATCGAGTATTAAACACTTTAGAACTATTCTCATCAAAGTTCTTTAATATATAATACAGCAAAAAAAAAGTTTCTTTTCTAAAGGCTTCTCTATACTTTTTTTAATAGTTGAATTTCATTTCTGAAGGCTCCTAAAAAGAATAGAATTTAGATCTTTATTAAAGAGGAAATATATTTTCCATGTTTAATTTAAATGACATTCCATCAGTCATTTGCAATCTTAGCCTACACGAAATTTTTTTTTTTGGTAGTTTTTTATGTTTGGCTTTAGGAGGGGATTCCCAATAATCTCTATATAAATATTTCTAATCTCTATATAAATTTTTAACATTTCAATGTAAATTAGTTTTTTAAAACTATTTTATCCATAAAAATAATGAATTTGCATGGCTGAGGGTGAAATAATATGTTACCAGGACCCCTCAGTTTTGGGGGTTGTGAGTAGATCCCATCTTCATGTTCCTCCAGCCCAGCCCAAGCCTGGCTCAGGTCCTCCTCCCCCATTTGCCAGGAACCACCATCCCCAGGGATTCTATGTGCCCTGCCTGACCAGTGTTCTCCATCAGAGTTTACCAATCTTTTGTTCATTCCCTCAGAGCACAGCTAAGCAAGAGTACACTAATTTGAAAATTAACTCAAGCAAATAGAGGAACAATATCCCCAACACATTGCATTTTAACATAGGGTTTCCTGGACACACTGTTTCAACCCAAGAGTTGGGCTAATAGTAGGAGTTCCATCTGCTAAAATACGGCTGTCAGCTTCAGAGGGAAATTCATGAACGTCTTCGTAGTTTGTTTTTACGTTTCACTTGGCACTGTTTCTAAAATTTCCTCTGAAGCCAAAAAATAAGTTATTTCCCAGCACACTGGGCACTTTTCATTTATCATTGGATTGATTTTTGTAACTTGCAGTAGGAGCTGAAATCGACCAGGGGGTTCTTATCCAACAGACAGCAGCAAAACTCTTTGTGTATCTGCGTTCCTTTCAACAAGCGTGACTTCCTCAATGGCATCATTCGTGAGCGTAACACAGAGCTCAGCAATAACGTTTCTTCACTAACCCTACCAGGTATCCAACATAGGATGTTACTTCCTTTCACTGTTTTCCGACTCCTGGCAGATATTAATCATTGGGATTTGGGAACAAGGAAATAGAATTTCTGAGAATGCTTGGGAATTCCCAAATTCATATGATTTTCATAACACTTCACTTACAAGTTTTTGAAAAATAATAAATGACTATAATAACAAGCAAATAGTCGTTTTTTTCTGTAACAGGATTATATGAAAAGTTTTAGTAGTCTTCTGTTTTAAAGAGATATGATAACAAATGATGATTTATTATTATTAGGAGCCAACATATTGTAACAAGATTATAAAATCCAATAGCATTAATAGAGAAAACATTAAAAAGAAATGAATGTTATCACAAAATAAATGCTAAAGAAAAGTCCTTTACAGATTGAAAGGTAACACCACAAATACTTAATGCTTTAATCGTTGTTTACATGACATTGTTATACAAGGCATCAATCATCCCCTCCAATACCATTTAAATAACATAACATTCTGATCTCCTGGCAAGATGAATAGCACTAGAAAGAAGCAACTGTCAAAATTGCCGATTTAAGGGTATATTTTGTTTCTAAAACTTGGCATTTCTTAGAAAACCTCTCATAGGATTTGTAAAACATATACTATGCCTAGGAACACATTAATATTTATTTGCAGAAATGGTTCACTGTTAGCAGTGGACAAGGCCATGAACACACACTTGTAACACAGCAACAGATACAAGAAAGTCTGACTGAGGCTCCTTTACTGCTCCTGTCCTGTTCACCTTAACTTTCATCTCCACATGTCAGTGCCTCCTCATCTTGCTTGACTTGAAGTCAGTGCATTTCTTCAAGCCAGTAAGTTCTCTATACTGACTATTAAGCTGTAATTTTCACAGGAAAATTAGAATGTTCCTTCCCATTTTCCTAATTTCTCAACTGATTTTTCTCAGAATTCAGAATCCATAAATATTGAAATGCCAGGAGAGAATTTCCAAATGGAAATGCTGTTCCCTTCGTCCATTTTCAGAAGAAACCGTAGGATAGTGTTATCCTTCTCTTCTCCAATTTCTTTTTTCCTGCAAACTTATGGTTATCACCTCTTTAAGTGAGTAGCTCACAATTTTGCCTCCCCTGCAAATGGTCCCAAAACAGTGGAGTGGGTCCTCTTTAGCTGTGTCTTTAGTACATAATCCTGCATTTCTGACCATATGCAGGGAGTGTGACCCAGGGAAGGATCCCTGACTCAATGGGATTTCTCTTGCTGTCTCTAGAATTTGAACACCGGAACCCAGACGTACAGAGGCTGGGAGCCATCGTGGTGTGCTATATTGATGACGGCAGCAGTGGGTGGTGTGGGGGCAGTTAATTGACAGCTACCTGTTACTGACATCCCAGGAACTGCCTGAACCTCCTCTTTCCCAGTCATAAGATATCTAAGATTCTGCAGTATTCTTCATTAAATCCTAGCATGGTTTAAGCTAGCCAGAATTAGGTTCTGTTGCTTTCAATCAACAGAACCTTAGCTAATACATTGTTATTTCCTGGTCTTTGTTCCTTTAATTTTCCAGGAAAAGAAGGGAAAATGGCTTACTGGTTTTAAAAAGAGACAAGGGACAACATACCATTTATGCAAAATTTAGAAGTACTCAAAGGAAACTCTGGAAAGTTCCTGAGACATATATATGTAGGATCAGCATAAAACTTGAACAGTGTATCTAGATCATGGTTGCCATGGTTGCCTTGACACAATGAACATCTGTATCAAGATCATATTTTCTTGGTGGGACAGAGAGAAGCACAAGGCGGGACTCACATTTACAGTAATCCTTGTTTTCCAGGGACCATACAACCCAGTTTGTCCAGAGCTGTTCATCTTAAGTTTGTTATCCCACCATAATTATAAATAGAACCTCCTTTTTCTCTCAAGAATATCCCACTTTGGATGATAATTTCTGTGACTACCCATTAAGAATATTTAATAACTATAGAAAACTGCTTCTCTATAATTTTTGTATGTTTGAAACATTTTATAACAGAAATATCTTTAAAGTTATCACCTACACAGAATATAGCTGCCAAATGCTCCTACTCTGCTATTCTAACCATGAATCCCTCTGGGGCACCTTCCTCCTACGGCGCTTGTAAGGATGAAATGAAATAAGCTCTATGAAGTGCCCAACAGTGACCAACACTGAATAAAATACAGCCACCATAGGAGGCCTTCCCTTATGTTCACCAAACTCCTGATAAGTTATTCGGTGATGTTTTAATCTTAATATTTTATGTAGATTATACATTCATCTGATTCAAAATGCAAAAGGTACAAAAGCGTATACAGTTAAAAGTTTCCCAACCCACTACCATTTATCTCCCTGGAGGCAACTGTTTCCAGATTTTTGAATATCCTTAAAGAATATCATATGTATGGAAAAGAAAGATTATATATTTATACGCATCTGTGTATGCATTTTCCTATGAGAGGCTCACAAAGTCTCCTTGAAGAGATATCATTATTACAAATACCCCTCAATTTACAATGGGGTTATATTCCAATAAACTTAGGAAAATATTGTAAGCTGAAAATGCATTTAATACACTTAACCTACTAAACATCATAGCTTAGCTCGGCCTACCTTAAACACTCACATTAACCTACAGTTAGGCAAAATCATCTAACAGAAAGCCCATTTTATAATAAAGTGGGCTTTGAATATCTCATGGAATATAATGAATACTGTACTGAAAGTGGAAAACAGAATGGTTGTATGAGTACTCAAAGTACAGCTTCTGCTGAATGTGTATTGCTTTCAAACTATCTTAAAGTTGAAAAATCATAAGTCAAAATATTCTAAGTCAGGGATTGTTTGTACTTCTACTTTACATGATGAAATTGAGCCTTGAAAAGATTAAATGACTCGCCCAAGGTCACACTGGCAGTTAAATAGTGAAACTTGGATCCAAATTGTTCAGTCACTACATGTATTGTCTTGAAATTTGAAAAAGAGGAAGAGGAATTAAACTACTAAATTGAAGGACTATTTTAGGCATAGAAGAAGCAGATGCCTTCATGTCCAAGTGATTGTGAAGAGCCCACTTGCCCCAAAATATGTCTCCTGGTCATATGAAATTCCACCATTTCAGATTTTTACCTGGGGATTTAGAGTAATCTGCTGTTTTCCTAGAGCTCCCCTAAAATAGAAATAGAAAATTTTGGAAGGCTAAATATATGCTAACATTGGAAAACTCATTTTCTCCCCTTCGGAAGGCAAGGTACTGAAGGAGGGGGCCCTACGGGCCGTGCAGGGACATCCTGGAGGCATGGGGAGAAGAAACTGAAAGGCAAGTTTGTATGGAACAAAGAATACCGATCTCAGGATTCTCCCTTGAACCTGCCCTAACTTTGTTCAAATAGACTCAGCCACTGACCTGCTGTCAAAAGACCACAGCCAATCTGACTTGTTTTCAATATAATGATGAATATTGATTTGGTCCCTTCATCCAACATTCTCAGCTGGATCTTTTTTGACCAAGGATATACATTACTAGGTGAGTACAGGCAGTTAATTCTTCCACACGGGACTTCGGAGTTTCTGAGTTAACCAGAATCACCCACCTTAACATCTGCCAGTTTATACCCCAAGTCCTGACCAGTGCCCCCTACCTGCTATGCCTCATGTTTTCAATAGAGCATAAAATCAGAAATGAAAGATGAAACATCATAGCCAATATCACAGAAATACAAAGGATCCTAAGAAACTGCTAGGTATAATTACACACTAACTAATTGGATCATCTAGAAGAAATGGATAAATTCCCAGACACATAAAACCTACCAAGATTGACTCATGAAGAAATTTAAAAATCTGAACAGACTAATAGCAAGCAAGGAGGTTGAATCCGTAAGAAAATGCCTCCTATCAATGAAAAACCCAAAACCAGATGGCTTCCCAGATTAATTCTACCACATATTTTAAGAAGAACTAATACCAGTCCTTCTCAAACTCTTCCAAAAAGCTGAAGTGGAGGGAATACTTCCAAACTCATCTTACAGGGCCAGCATTACCCTGATTCCAAAGCCAGACAAGAACACTACAAGAAAGGAAAATGACAGGCCAATATCCTTGATCTACATAGATGCAAAAATTCTCAACAAAATCCTAGCAAACCAAATTCAATAGCACATTGAAAGAATCATTCACCATGATCATGTCATGGTTCAACATAAGCAAATCAATACATATAATATACTATATTAGAAAAATAAAGGATAGAAACTATATGGCCATCACAATAGATATAGAAAAAGTTTTTGACAAAATTCGAAACCCTTTCATGGTGAAAAAAAAAAACACCCAACAGATCACGTATTGAGGGACTGTATCCCAACAAAATAAAGGCCATATATGACAAACCCATAGCTAACACCATGATCAATGGTGAAAAGTTGAAACTTTTCCTCTACCATCAGGAACAAGACAAGGATGCCCACAGACACCACTTCTCAGGGTAATTAGGCAAAAGAAAGAAATAAAAGGCATCCTAATAGGAAAGGAAGAAGTGAAACTGTCTCTACTGACGGCATGATCTTGTTATATATAGAAAACCCTACAAACTTCACTAAAAAAAGGTTAGAACTCAACACAAAGAAGGGAACAATAGACACTGGGGGACTCCAAAGGTGGGAGGGAAGGATGGTGGGAGCAAGGGTTGAAAAACTACCTATCGATTACTATGCTCACTGCTTGGGTGGTGGGATCATTAGAAGCCCAAACCTCAGCACCATGCAATATACCTGTTTAAGAAACCTGTACATCTACCCTCCTGACTCTAAAATGAAACATACAATATTTAAAAAACAAAAACAAATAAATAAAATTTGAAAACTGTTAGAACTGAACTGATAGGTGAAATCAGTAAAGTTGTAGGATACAAAATCAACATATAGAGCCTTGAACACAGCAACATCCAGCTGTCTGACACGAAAGTCTCAGGGGCAAGAAAACCTCTATATGAACTCAGAAACAATGAGCTAAGTTGTGTTTATGTCTGAAAGGATGTTAAGAACTTCATTCATGTTACATCAGAGCCAACAGAAAGAACCAACAGGAAACCTGTACCCAACAAACAGAAATGACAAGATGAAGGGAAAGCAGAGGTAAGGGCTTACCTTAGAAAGGGCAAGTGATTAGCTCAATATGCAATACAATGTTTGCTCCTGAGCCAAAAATTTGTACAATAATTTGGACATTATTTGCACAACCAGAAAAATCAGCCACTCATTAGGAAAATGTGTTTCTGTAGAAGTCTTAGGACTCAGCTATCTATAATAACATGAAAAGACAATATTTTCATCCAAAATGAGTATTTTTGTTTGTCTTGGCTTGTTATTCTAACGTCAACAGCCTCTAAATAAACTGTTGAAGTACATGATATAACCACCTCTTTCTCCATCTTTCCCATTGCTCCCATAGGGTTTCAGTTGTGCAATTTCACCATTAGCAAAGCTTTTTGCTGAAATCTGGCTTTTCAAAGGGAGAGTATCCAGAAACAGAAGATGCTGATCTGGGAGGCTCTTCCTAATAGAACTGCTGCTTCAGTTTAACTTGAAAAAGCCCACACCCAGTTCCTAATGATAAACATCTGAACACCGGGTCTTCCCCTGAGCAAGACCATGCTATGCCTCCTGCTCGCTCTGTTCTATAAGCAACCCACAGATTGCTCCCTGTGAAGAGGAGCCTGCAAGGGGAGCAGCATTCCACCAGACCCTGATTTAGCAAGATATTTCCGTATCATTCCCCCAACCAGCTGGAAGTCCTCCACTGCTCTTGTGTAAAAATCTAACTCATCTCGCTGAATTTCCTGATTTAAAAGTCTAATTCATTTCACCAAAAGTGTGACAGAAGGAAACCAAGTACACCATCTCTCTCTTACCAAACCAAAGCTATTGCATGTGCATTCTGGGGGGAAAACATGGTCCAAATATGTTATGGAGGGGGTGCCAGCCCAGTGTCATCCTCTTACTATTGCCATAGGATCTTGGCTGATGGCATCAGAGGAAGAACAAGTTTATCGATTACTTTCAACCATTAAGCTCACTCCTCCATGAAAAATATGTCACAAGCCCAATGTCTCTTATTAAAATAAGCACTGCAAAATATAAAGGAGTCACAGTTTTAAAATGGGACACACGTTCTCTAAGCGGTGAACCACGTTAGAGGTGCACTGTTTACAATGTATAAAGTCCCCTGGAGCCAGGGTTAGGAAGCGCATCTGTTCTTTGATGTTCTGGGATGAAGGAGAAAGGAAAATGTGCTGCCAGAAGTGAGTGGGAAGGAGCCCATGAGATAAAGGAAGTAAATCCATTTGCTGATTGCAATAATAATGGTAATACACGAAGCTATACATACATACATACATACATACATACATGCAAACTTTCACATTTTTTAAAAAAAAGAACTTAAGGCTTCCACTCATGTAATCAGCCCTTATGAACTCTCCTGATTAGCTGCAAGGAAAATCTTCCTTTCTCCTCTTTCTTGCACCATCCTGGGCTCCCTTTTGACTTTTTTTTTTTTTAACTTATAAACGAACAGCTCATATTCTGAAGTTTGTAGTCCCCTCCCGCCCCCTCTCTCTCTGTACGGCTCATTTACATTGGCAGCTGTCGTGCTGCTGGGCATCCTCAAACCCACAAGTTTCCCTTTAATGTTTGAGGAGACAAACATGATCATGCACTAGGCATCACTGTGCCACTCAAAATGCTTTTTTGTTTTTTTTATTGCATCTGAGAGAAATCTCAAGGTTGCAAACCTGGAGTCAGAATTGTCTCCATGTGTCTCAGTGGGAAGAGTATCGTGTGAAGGAACAAGTTGATTCTACTAATCAAAAGGAATTTTTTTTGATATCAGGTCATCCTCCGAATGAATTTATATTACCGAGTGGAGGGTCACATGAAGAAAATGGTCAAACAGCACCACCTAGAGCAAGAGCTGAGAAGTGCAGCGGAGCCGGGCTGTGTCAGGAAAGAAAAGCAAGCTGGGGCCTGGCTCAGCGCTCTCCCCTCTGCTCCTGTCTGCATGGAAAGATTAGGATGACAGTGGCAGGAAGCCTGTGCACCTAGTATGCATCACTTGAAGGGAACACACAGATTCCAGTAAACAGTTGGAAGGAAATGTTAATACCAGGCTCTGCTAAACAATATCAAATGAGTCCTAGATGAGGCAAGCGACTTTCATCAAAGTTTCCTGATACCTGAAAAGACAGCCCAGGGGATCCTGCGCTACATGTGGTGTATGTAAATTAAGCGGGTTTTTTTCCCCTTTGTAATCAAGGCTCATACACAAACAAAATCACACTTTAGAAATGGCCTATTTCAACTTGTAACTAGCTTGCTTTCAGGGGCTCCAGGTCAAAATGAAATAGAGCACAAAGACGCTTTCTCCTTAGGGATCATACACAAATTCACTCTGTCCGTTTCTTTCCCACATGGAGCAACAAAGCCGTCAGACCTCTCCATCCACCCATCGGGTCCTTCCTGATTAAAGTGAGATAAATCACAGCCCTCTCTCTCCAGATGGCAGGCGACAAGAGGGGGATGCTTGCCTCAAGAAGTCCTCCCCATCCCTCTGCATTCATGCAAGCCCGAGCGGAGAGATGCAAGAAATTACGGATGCATTTTAATTCCCCAGACCCTGCAATTAAAAATGGAAATTTTTTGGCCACGCCTGTTGGCTCACGCCTGTAATCCCAGCACTTTCAGAGGCCGAGGTCGGCAGATCACCTGGGGTCAGGAGTTCGAGACCAGCCTGGCCAACATGGTGAAACCCTGTCTCTACTAAAAATACAAAAATTAGCTAGGAATGGTGGTGGGCGCCTGTAGTCCCAGCTACTCGGGAGGATGAGGCAGGAGAATCACTTGAACCCGGGAGGCAAAGTTTGCAGTGAGCCAAGATCGCACCACTGCACTCCACTCTGGGTGACAAAGCAAGACTTCATCTCAAAAAATGTTTTTAAAAAATGGAAGTGTTGTTCTTTCATTTGTAAATGTGTTTTGGTAAAAGAGGGGCAGTTTAAGCAACCCTTTCTATTGTCTACATTGTTAAAATTCATCCGACATGGACTCTTGACTCTGTTTTGCCTGGGCAGACCCAATTCAAGCATTTACAACAGCTATAACCTCCTCAAATCAAAAAGAGGAATCAGCATTATTGCTAAGTTCAAATAAGGTCTTGTTTTATTTCATTTTTATTTTTGAATGCAGCCATTCCTCCATGTGCTGTCATCAGGTAAGATTGTCAGTCCTGATTAGGTAAAGGTATTATTACAAAATGCAATTCTTAAAAATTCAGTGTCTAACTACACTTTTAATAAGCCTTTCCCCCTCCCCTATGTATTCTCCCTTAGACACCCCTTCTCAAATTTAAAATCACAGAAACTAAAATATGATGCCTAAAGAGAGCCTAGCGACTGCCCAGTCCTCTAATTTGATGAGTGGGAGTACTGAAGCCCAGAGGAGGTCAAGTAATTTGTTCCCAATGTCTTAGATAAGAAGAAAATGACCAGCTGGGAAATCCCACTCATGTCAAGGCAGAGGCACAGGACCACAGACTGTGGTTGAATTGTGCCACACTCCTACATCCTTCTTTAGGAATCACAGAACATTCCTGTGTTGAGTCGGAGTCACTGACTTCCTTTTCAGGCTGATTGAGTTCTGTCCTTACGGGCTGCGACAAGAAGTTTTGGTATTATGCTACACCAAGACCATTTATCTAGTTCAAGAAATGCACAGTCCTTAGAGCCCAGCAACTTTCCCCATGTCCAGTAAATGTAGCTTCTCCATTAGAAGCTGTCAGAATGGAGCCTTCTGGCTCATCTTGATTTTGATTTGTGCAAGAATGAATGGTTGTGCTAAGACAGCTTTCCTAGCTGATAGAGAGCGAAACTTTTTTCTCATAATCTATAAAAAAATTAAATTAGAACTTTTTTCTCATAATCTGTGAAAAAATATTAAATTAAATCTGGCTCGTCTTGATTTTGATTTGTGCAAGAATGAATGGTTGTGCTAAGACAGCTTTCCTAGCTGAGAGTGAGCAAAACTTTTTTCTCATAATCTATAAAAAATATTAAATTAGAAGCATAGAGTTTATTTCATGACTTTTATCTTCCTGCAATTTTCTTGTGGGCATAAATGATTTGTTTTTATCCTGCCTGCCCCCCAATCCCTTTTCCAACAGACTAAAAGAGTATCTAGTGCAAAGTGGAGACTCAAATATTTTTTAATAAACAGTGATCCCAGCCACCCAGTGCATGTTGCCAAATGCCAACCCCATAAATAATCAAACACATCATCTCATTCAGCCAATCAAAATCAAGTGCTACCTATTTTTTTAAGTTTTCATAGCCCTTGGGCATCTGCTTTCTCAGCATTTCCCAAACTTGAGTCATTCTCATCCTGCCTTCCTAATTTTGATCTGTCAATTACCTCTACTATTATTTATTTCATATATTTTTAAATAGACCCACTTTTGAAACTTAAATACACGCCTTTTAAAAGGAAGTTTTCTTACTACTATACATCAAAAGCCATTATTACTTGTTCTAAGTACTCATAACAAGATGGTCACAACTATTAAAATTTACTAATGTGCATCCACATACTCTCTAAATTCATGGAGCATCTGCACACACTTTAAGAAACAATTCTGCATTACTCACTCAATTTTCTTGACATCCTTCTGAGGCAGGACAAACCTTGGGCCCAAAGAATTGAGGTAGGAGTCCAAGCAAGTTGCCAGCCACATAAAGGTAAACCTTGGCTCGGAAGTCAGGACTACCAGCCCCTAGGTTATGGTTCATGCTCTTTCCTCTGCTCTCCAGAACCTCCTATCTCCAAGTGTAGTTAGCAGCCCAGATGCAGCAGCATCCTCTAGAGACTTGTTAAAAATGCAGAAGCTCAGGCTCCACCCCAGGCCTATGCAGACTGAATCTGCATTTTAACAAGGTCCAGGTAATTCACGGGCACATTAAGTTTGAAAAGGCCTGGTCTAGATCAGCGGTTCTCTAACTTAGCAGCACATTAGAACCATCTGTAGAGACTTTAAAAATACCAGTGCCTGGGCTTCACCTCCCAGAGAATCTGACTTAAGTGTCTGGGGTTTGCCCTGAGTCTAGGTATTTTTAAAAACTCCTCAGCTTATACAAAGTTGGCAGGGCCGGGCACAGTGGCTCATGCCTATAATCCCAGCAGTTCGTGAGGCCAAAGTGGGCAGATTGCTTGAGTCCAGGAATTTGAGATTAGCCTGGGCTAAAACCCCATCCCTACAAAAAAAAAAAAAATACAAAAAGTAGTTGGGCATGGTGGTGGCACATACCTGTAGTCCCGGCTACTCAGGAGGCTGAGTCCTCACTTCAACCCAGGAGGTCACAGTCTGGTCAACAGAGCAAGACCCTATATCAAAACAAACAAACAAGCAAACAAAAAATGCTAGCAGCTTACCAGCTAGGGAGGCCTGTAGAGCCAAGTTTTCCAAATGGGGCTACATTAGTTTTTCCAGAACTTTAGCTGCATCAAAACCACCTGGATGGCTTGTTCAGCTACAGACGGTCTGGCCATGCCCCTAGAGTTTCCAGCTGAGGGTCTGGAATGAGGCCCGATGATTTGCATTTCTAACAATCTCCAGGTGATGCTGATGCTGTGGGTCCAGGGACCACATTTTGAGAATCTATGCTAAATGAATCGGAGAAGACCAAAGCTCAAACTTATTCCAAGAACTTTTCAAGGCCCACCTGCAAGTTGTAGTGGAAGTAAGCATCTAAGGGTGCAAAAAAGTTTCACTGTAGACTGAGGCCTTTTACCTGAGCTCTCAAATGTTCACATTTCTCTTATCAACCTAAATAACAAACAGAGAGAGGCTCTCCACAAGAAAAAGATATTCGTTTGGAAACAGAGCCTTGCAATAGAAACAGGCAAGCCAGAGTAAACTATATGCATATTCACGGAGGTAAAGGAAGACAAAAGAAAAAATGAGGAAGATTATATGATCATTTGGAAATGATTATCCTTGGCTACAAAGATCAATAACAAAGGTGATGCCAGGCACAGGTTGGACAGGCAGTTGTTGGGCAAATATCCTTCAAAAGCATTGTTGTGTGCAAAGTTGCAATGGGCTTTGTGCAAGATTGTGTTTTTTGCAGTCTTCTGTGATAAGATTTTGTTATCAGGCATACAAGCCCAAGAATCCTTTTTTGCATGGCCTTCCCTGGCTCTATTTGTCAGGGTTTTGGTTAGGGGAGGGGTATTTTTAACACACTCAATGTAAAAACTGCCATAAGGTAGGTACCCCAATTGCTTGTTTCGTCTTCATAAAATAACTTTTCCACCCGAACAAAGTCTACACATAAATTGTAAAAATACCCTGGCATGCAGTCCCTGGAAAAGTCTGGAGTCATTCTCGGGGTTCCCACCCAGGTGGGCAAGCGTAGCCACCACAGATAAACACAAAGTAGGGGTCCCCGCTGGGGTTCAGCGGCAGGCAGTGGCCCTGGTTCTGATATTTGGCTGAAAACACAGCTCCTTTTTGTCACCCTCAGGACATTTCAGCTATTTCCTAGATAATAATCTCACTTCACCCTGCACAAAACAGGCACATGATCATGTCACTCTGACCTGGTTTGAGTCCAAGGAGAATTTTGTTTTTAAAATAATTTAGGTTAGTAGTTAAAATATGAACTTTGGGCCAGGAGTGGTGGCCCATGCCTATAATCCCAGCACTTCATGAGGCCAAAGTGGGCAGATTGCTTGAGTCCAGGAGTTTGAGACTAGCCTGGGCTAAAACCCCATCGCTACAAAAAAAAAAATTCAAAAAGTAGTTGGGCATGGTGGTGGCACATACCTGTAGTCCCGGCTACTCAGGAGGCTGAGTCCTCGCTTGAACCCAGGAGGTCACGGTCTGGTCAACAGAGCAAGACCCTGTATCAAAACAAAGAAACAAACAAACAAAAAATGCTAGCAGCTTACCAGCTAGGTAGGCCTGTAGAGGCAAGTTTTCCAAATGGGGCTACATTAGTTGTTCCAAAACTTTAGCTGCATCAAAACCACCTGGATGGCTTGTTCAGCTACAGAGGGTCTGGCCATGCCCCTAGAGTTTCCAGCTGAGGGTCTGGAATGAGGCCCGATGATTTGCATTTCTAACAATCTCCAGGTGATGCTGATGCTGTGGGTCCAGGGACCACATTTTGAGAATCTATGCTAAATGAATCGGAGAAGACCAAAGCTCAAACTTATTCCAAGAACTTTTCAAGGCCCACCTGCAAGTTGTAGTGGAAGTAAGCATCTAAGGGTGCAAAAAAGTTTCACTGTAGACTAAGGCCTTTTACCTGAGCTCTCAAATGTTCACATTTCTCTTATCAACCTAAATAACAAACAGAGAGAGGCTCTCCACAAGAAAAAGATATTCGTTTGGAAACAGAGCCTTGCAATAGAAACAGGCAAGCCAGAGTAAACTATATGCATACTCACGGAGGTAAAGGAAGACAAAAGAAAAAATGAGGAAGATTATATGATCATTTGGAAATGACTATCCTTGGCTACAAAGATCAATAACAAAGGTGATGCCAGGTACAGGTTGGACAGGCAGTTGTTGGGCAAATATCCTTCAAAAGCATTGTTGTGTGCAAAGTTGCAATGGGCTTTGTGCAAGATTGTGTTTTTTGCAGTTTTCTGTGATAAGTTTTTGTTATCAGGCATACAAGCCCAAGAATCCTTTATTGCATGGCCTTTCCTGGCTCTATAAGTCAGGGTTTTGGTTAGGGTAGGGGTATTTTTAACACTCTCAATGTAAAAAATGACATAAGGTAGGTACCCCAATGACGTGTTTGGTCTTCATAAAATAACTATTCATAAAATCTCTGTAAACGTGGAAATATCTACACCGCTATCTCTGTAAATGTGTAAACATTTACAACGCTATCTGTATAAACATGGAACTATTTACACCGCCGTCTCTATAAACATGGAAATATCTACACCGCTATCTCTATAAACATGGAAATATCTACACCGCTATCTCTATAAACATGGAAATATCTACACCGCTATCTGTATAAACATGGAAATATCTACACTGCTGTCTCTATAAACATGGAAATATCTACACCTCTATCTGTATAAACATGGAAATATCTACACCACTGTCTCTATAAACATGGAAATATCTACAATGCTATCTCTATAAACACACAAATATCTACATCACTGTCTCTATAAACATGGAAATATCTACACCGCTATCTCTGTGAACATGGAAATATCTACACCGCTGTCTCTAGAAACATGGAAATATCTACACCGCTATCTCTATAAACGTGGAAATATATACACCACTATCTCTAAAAACATGGAAATATCTACACCGCTATCTCTATAAACGCGAGAACATCTACACCGCTAACTCTATAAACCTGGAAATATCTACACCGCTATAAGTATAAATGTGGAAATATCTACACCGCTATCTGTATAAACATGGAAATATCTACACCGCTATCTCTATAAACATGGAAATACTTACACCGCTATCTGTATAAACATGGAAATATTTACAAAGATATCTCTATAAACATGGAAATATCTACACCGCTATCTCTATAAAGATGGAAATATCTACACCACTACCAGTAAAACATGGAAATATCTACACTGCTATCTCTATAAAGATGGAAATATCTACACCACTATCTGTAAAACATGGAAATATCTACACCGCTGTCTGTATAAACATGGAAATATCTACACCGCTATCTGTACAAACATGGAAATATCTACACCGCTGTCTCTATAAACATGGAAATATCTACACCGCTATCTGTAGAAACATGGAAATAACAACACGGCTATCTGTATAAACAGGGAAATGTCTACAACGCTATCTGTGTAAACATGGAAATATCTACACTGCTATCTTTATAAACAGGGAAATATCTACAACGCTATCTGTGCAAACATGGAAATATCTACACAGCTATCTGTGTAAACTTGGAAATATCTACACAGCTATCTGTGTAAAAATGGAAATATCTACACAGCAATCTGTGCAAAGATGGAAATATCTACACTGCTATCTCTGTAAACATGGAAATATCTGCACCGCTATCTGTATAAACATGGAAATATCTATACCGGAGTCTCTATAAACATAGAAATAGCTCCACCGATATCTGTATGAACATGAAAATATCTACACTGCTTTCTGTATAAACATGGACATATCTACACTGCAATCTGTATAAACATGGAAATATCTACAACACTATGTGTGTAAACATGGAAATATCTACACAGCTATCTGTGTAAACCTGGAAATATCTACACAGCTATCTGCGTAAACATGGAAATATCTACACGGCAATCTGTGCAAAGATGGAAATAACTACACCGCTATCTCTGTAAACAAGGAAATATCTACACCGCTACCTGTATAAACATGGAAATATCTGCACCGCTGTCTGTATAAACAAGGAAATATCTACACTGCCATCTGTAGAAACATGGAAATATCTACACCGCAATCTGTATAAACATGGAAATACCTACACCGCTATCTGTATAAATATGGAAATATCTACACCGCTATCTCTATAAACATGGAAATATCTACACCGCTACCTGTATAAACATGGAAATATCTGCACCGCTGTCTGTATAAACAAGGAAATATCTACACCGCCATTTGTAGAAACATGGAAATATCTACACTGCATTCTGTATAAACATGGAAATACCTACACCGCTATCTGTATAAATATGGAAATATCTACACCGCTATCTCTATAAACATGGAAATACCTACACCGCTTTCTCTATAAACATGGAAATATCTACACTGCAATCTCTATATTCATGGAAATATCTACATCGCCATCTCTATAAACATGAAAATACCTACACCGCGATCTTCAGAAACATGGAGGTATCTACACTGCCATCTGTATAAACTTGGAAATATCTACACCACTATCGGTGTAAACATGGAAATAACTTCACTTCTATCTGTATAAACATGGAAATATCTACACCGCCATCTGTATAAAGATGGAAATATCTACACCGACATCTGTATAAATATGGAAATAACTACACCGCTATCTCTATAGACATGGAAATATCTACACCGCAATCTGTATAAACATGGAAATATCTCCACTCCCATTTGTATAAAGATGGAAATATCTACACCACGAGCTGTATAAACATGGAAATATCTACACCGCTATCTGTATAAACATGGAAGTAGGAACACCGCTATCTATATAAACATGGAAATATCTACACCGCTATCTCTATAAACATGAAAATACTTACACCACCATCTCTATAAACAGGGAAATATTTACACCGCTATATCTATAAACATAGAAATAACTACACCGCCATCTCTATAAACATGGAAATATCTACACCGCCATCCGCATAAACATGGAAATATCTACACAGACATCTGTATAAACTTGGAAATATCTACACTGATATCTGTAGAAAGATGGAAATATCTACAAAGCGATCTGTATAAACATGGGAATTTCTACACCGCTACCTGTATAAACATGGAAATATCTACACCGCTATCTGTATCAACATGGAAATAACTACACTGCAATCTGTATAAACATGGAACTATCTACACAGCAATCTGTGCAAAGATGGAAATATCTACACCGCAGTCTCTATAAACATGGAAATATCTACAACGCTATCTGTATAAACATGGAAATAACTACACCGCTATCTGTATAAACATGGAAAGTTTTACACCGCTATCTGTATAAACATGGAAATATCTCCACCGCTACCTTTTAAATATGGAAATATCTACACCGGTATCTTTAAAAACATGGAAATACCTACACCGCTATCTCTATAAACAATGAAATATCTACAACGCTATCTGTGTAAACATGGAAATATCTACACAGCTATCTGTGTAAACTTCGAAATATCTACACCGCAATCTGTGTAAGCATGGAAATATCTACAACGCTATCTGTGTAAACATGGAAATATTTACAACGCTATCTGTGTAAACAAGGAAATATCTACACAGCTATCAGTAAAACGTGGAAATATCTACACCACTATCTGTATAACCCTGAAAATATCTACACCGCTATCTGTATCAACATGTAAATAACTACACCGCTATCTGTATAAACAAGGAAATATCTACAATGATATCTCTGTAAACATGGAAATATCGACACAGGTATCTGTGTAAACTTGGAAATATCTACACCGCTATCTGTGTAAAGTTTGCAATGTCTACACCGCAATCTGTGCAAAGATGGAAATAACTTTACCGCTATATCCGTAAACATGGAAATATCTACACTGCTATATGTATAAACATGGAAATATCTACACCGCCATCTGTATACACATGGAAATATCTACACAGCCATCTGTATAAACATGGAAATATCTACACCTCTATCTCTATAAACATGGAAATATCTACACCGCTATCTGTATAAACATGGAAATATCTACATCGCTATCTGTATAAACAGGGAAATATCTCCACCGCTATCTGTGTAAACATGGAAATATCTACACCGCCATCTGTATATACATGGAAATATCTACACCGCTATCTGTATATACATGGAAATATCTACACCGTCATCTGTATAAATATGGAAATACCTACACCACTACGTGTATAAATACGGAAATGTCTACAACGCTACCTCTATAAACATGGAAATAACTACACCACTTGCACTATAAACATGGAAATATCTACACTGCAATCTCTGTAAACATGGAAATATCTCCACCGCCATCTACGTAAACATGAAAATATCTACACTGCCATATTCAGAAACATGGCTATATCTACACCGCCATCTGTATAAACTTGGAAATATCTACACCACTATCTGTATAAAGATGGAAATATTTAAACCGCTATCTCTATAAACATGGAAATATCTACACCGCTATCTCTATAAACATGGAAATATCTACACCGCCATCTGTATTAACATGGAAACATCTACAAAGTCATCTGTATAAACCTGGAAATATCTACACTGTAATCTATATAAACATGGAAATATCTACAGAGAACTCTGAATAAACATGGAAATATCGGCACAGCCATCTGTATAAACATGGAAATATCTACACCGCTATCTGTATAAACATGGAAATATCTACACCGCTATTTGTATTAACGTGGAAATATCTCCATTGCTATCTGTATAAACATGGACATATCTCCAACGCAATCTGTATAAACATGAAAATATCTACACCGCTATCTCTATTAACATGGAAATATCTACAATGTCATCTGTACTAACATGGAAATAACTACACAGTCATCTGTAGAAACATGGAAATATCTACACCGCTATCTCTATAAACATGGAAATAAGTACACGGCTATCTCTATAAACATGGAAATATCTACACCGCTATCTCCATCAACATGGAAATATACACACCGCCATCTCTTTAAACATGGAGGTATCTACAACGCCATCTACATAAACAAGAAAATATCTACACTGCCATCTATATAAACATGGAAATATCTACACCGCCATCTCTAAAAACATGGAAATATCTACACTGCCATTTGTAGAAAGATGGAAATATCTACACCGCCATCTGTATAAACGTGGAAATATCTACACCGCTTTCTGTATAAACACGGAAATATCTACACCGGAATCTGTATAAACATGGAAATATCTACACCGCAATCTGTATAAATATGAAATATCTAAACCGCTATCTCTATAAAAGTGAAAATATCTACACTGCTATCTGTATAAAGATGGAAATATCCTCACTACTATCTCTATGAACATGGATATATCTACACCGCTATCTCTATAAACATGGAAATATCTACACCGCAATCTGTATAAACATGGAAATATCTCCACTCCCATTTGTATAAAGATGGAAATATCTACACCACGAGCTGTATAAACATGGAAATATCTACACCGCTATCTGTATAAACATGGAAGTAGGAACACCGCTATCTGTATAAACATGGAAATATCTACACTGCTATCTCTATAAACATGAAAATACTTACACCACCATCTCTATAAACAGGGAAATATTTACACCGCTATCTCTATAAACATAGAAATATCTACACCGCCATATCTATAAACATGGAAATATCTACACCGCCATCCGCATAAACATGGAAATATCTACACCGCAATCTGTATAAACATGGAAATACCTACACCGCTATCTGTATAAATATGGAAATATCTACACCGCTATCTCTATAAACATGGAAATATCTACACCGCTACCTGTATAAACATGGAAATATCTGCACCGCTGTCTGTATAAACAAGGAAATATCTACACCGCCATTTGTAGAAACATGGAAATATCTACACCGCAATCTGTATAAACATGGAAATACCTACACCGCTATCTGTATAAATATGGAAATATCTACACCGCTATCTCTATAAACATGGAAATACCTACACCGCTTTCTCTATAAACATGGAAATATCTACACTGCAATCTCTATATTCATGGAAATATCTACATCGCCATCTCTATAAACATGAAAATACCTACACCGCGATCTTCAGAAACATGGAGGTATCTACACTGCCATCTGTATAAACTTGGAAATATCTACACCACTATCGGTGTAAACATGGAAATAACTTCACTTCTATCTGTATAAACATGGAAATATCTACACCGCCATCTGTATAAAGATGGAAATATCTACACCGACATCTGTATAAATATGGAAATACCTACACCGCTATCTCTATAGACATGGAAATATCTACACCGCAATCTGTATAAACATGGAAATATCTCCACTCCCATTTGTATAAAGATGGAAATATCTACACCACGAGCTGTATAAACATGGAAATATCTACACCGCTATCTGTATAAACATGGAAGTAGGAACACCGCTATCTGTATAAACATGGAAATATCTACACCGCTATCTCTATAAACATGAAAATACTTACACCACCATCTCTATAAACAGGGAAATATTTACACCGCTATATCTATAAACATAGAAATAACTACACCGCCATCTCTATAAACATGGAAATATCTACACCGCCATCCGCATAAACATGGAAATATCTACACAGACATCTGTATAAACTTGGAAATATCTACACTGATATCTGTAGAAAGATGGAAATATCTACAAAGCGATCTGTATAAACATGGGAATTTCTACACCGCTACCTGTATAAACATGGAAATATCTACACCGCTATCTGTATCAACATGGAAATAACTACACTGCAATCTGTATAAACATGGAAATATCTACACAGCAATCTGTGCAAAGATGGAAATATCTACACCGTAGTCTCTATAAACATGGAAATATCTACAACGCTATCTGTATAAACATGGAAATAACTACACCGCTATCTGTATAAACATGGAAATTTTTACACCGCTATCTGTATAAACATGGAAATATCTCCACCGCTACCTTTTAAACATGGAAATATCTACACCAGTATCTTTAAAAACATGGAAATACGTACACTGCTATCTCTATAAACAATGAAATATCTACAACGCTATCTGTGTAAACATGGAAATATCTACACAGCTATCTGTGTAAACTTCGAAATATCTACACCGCAATCTGTGTAAGCATGGAAATATCTACAAAGCTATCTGTGTAAACATGGAAATATTTACAACGCTATCTGTGTAAACAAGGAAATATCTACACAGCTATCAGTAAAACGTGGAAATATCTACACCACTATCTGTATAACCCTGAAAATATCTACACCGCTATCTGTATCAACATGTAAATAACTACACCGCTATCTGTATAAACAAGGAAATATCTACAATGATATCTCTGTGAACATGGAAATATTGACACAGGTATCTGTGTAAACTTGGAAATATCTACACCGCTATCTGTGTAAAGTATGCAATGTCTACACCGCAATCTGTGCAAAGATGGAAATAACTTTACCGCTATATCCGTAAACATGGAAATATCTACACTGCTATATGTATAAACATGGAAATATCTACACCGCCATCTGTATACACATGGAAATATCTACACAGCCATCTGTATAAACATGGAAATATCTACACCTCTATCTCTATAAACATGGAAATATCTACACCGCTATCTGTATAAACATGGAAATATCTACATCGCTATCTGTATAAACAGGGAAATATCTCCACCGCTATCTGTGTAAACATGGAAATATCTACACCGCTATCTGTATATACATGGAAATATCTACACCGCTATCTGTATATACATGGAAATATCTACACCGTCATCTGTATAAATATGGAAATACCTACACCACTACCTGTATAAATATGGAAATGTCTACAACGCTACCTCTATAAACATGGAAATAACTACACCACTTGCACTATAAACATGGAAATATCTACACCGCAATCTCTGTAAACATGGAAATATCTCCACCGCCATCTACGTAAACATGAAAATATCTACACTGCCATATTCAGAAACATGGCTATATCTACACCGCCATCTGTATAAACATGGAAATACCTACACCACTATCTGAATAAAGATGGAAATATTTAAACCGCTATCTCTATAAACATGGAAATATCTACACCGCTATCTCTATAAACATGGAAATATCTACACCGCCATCTGTATTAACATGGAAACATCTACACAGTCATCTGTATAAACCTGGAAATATCTACACTGTAAGCTATATAAACATGGAAATATCTACAGAGAACTCTGAATAAACATGGAAATATCGGCACAGCCATCTGTATAAACATGGAAATAACTACACCGCTATCTGTATAAACATGGAAATATCTACACCGCTATTTGTATTAACGTGGAAATATCTCCATTGCTATCTGTATAAACATGGACATATCTCCACCGCAATCTGTATAAACATGAAAATATCTACACCGCTATCTCTATTAACATGGAAATATCTACAACGTCATCTGTACTTACATGGAAATAACTACACAGTCATCTGTAGAAACATGGAAATATCTACACCGCTATCTCTATAAACATGGAAATAACTACACGGCTATCTCTATAAACATGGAAATATCTACACCGCTATCTCCATCAACATGGAAATATACACACCGCCATCTCTTTAAACATGGAGGTATCTACAACGCCATCTACATAAACAAGAAAATATCTACACTGCCATCTATATAAACATGGAAATATCTACACCGCCATCTCTAAAAACATGGAAATATCTACACTGCCATTTGTAGAAAGATGGAAATATCTACACCGCCATCTGTATAAACGTGGAAATATCTACACCGCTTTCTGTATAAACACGGAAATATCTACACCGGAATCTGTATAAACATGGAAATATCTACACCGCAATCAGTATAAATATGAAATATCTAAACCGCTATCTCTATAAAAGTGAAAATATCTACACTGCTATCTGTATAAAGATGGAAATATCCTCACTACTATCTCTATGAACATGGATATATCTACACCGCTATCTCTATAAACATGGAAATATCTACACCGCAATCTGTATAAACATGGAAATATCTCCACTCCCATTTGTATAAAGATGGAAATATCTACACCACGAGCTGTATAAACATGGAAATATCTACACCGCCATCTGTATAAACATGGAAGTAGGAACACCGCTATCTGTATAAACATGGAAATATCTACACCGCTATCTCTATAAACATGAAAATACTTACACCACCATCTCTATAAACAGGGAAATATTTACACCGCTATCTCTATAAACATAGAAATAACTACACCGCCATCTCTATAAACATGGAAATATCTACACCGCCATCCGCATAAACATGGAAATATCTACACAGACATCTGTATAAACTTGGAAATATCTACACTGATATCTGCAGAAAGATGGAAATATCTACAAAGCGATCTGTATAAACATGGGAATTTCTACACCGCTACCTGTATAAACATGGAAATATCTACACCGCTATCTGTATCAACATGGAAATAACTACACTGCAATCTGTATAAACATGGAAATATCTACACAGCAATCAGTGCAAAGTTGGAAATATCTACACCGCAGTCTCTATAAACATGGAAATATCTACACCGCTATCTGTATAAACATGGAAATAACTACACCGCTATCTGTATAAACATGGAAATTTTTACACCGCTATCTGTATAAACATGGAAATATCTCCACCGCTACCTTTTAAACATGGAAATATCTACACCGGTATCTTTAAAAACATGGAAATACCTACACCGCTATCTCTATAAACAATGAAATATCTACAACGCTATCTGTGTAAACATGGAAATATCTACAGAGCTATCTGTGTAAACTTCGAAATATCTACACCGCAATCTGTGTAAGCATGGAAATATCTACAACGCTATCTGTGTAAACATGGAAATATTTACAACGCTATCTGTGTAAACAAGGAAATATCTACACAGCTATCAGTAAAACGTGGAAATATCTACACCACTATCTGTATAACCCTGAAAATATCTACACCGCTATCTGTATCAACATGTAAATAACTACACCGCTATCTGTATAAACAAGGAAATATCTACAATGATATCTCTGTAAACATGGAAATATCGACACAGGTATCTGTGTAAACTTGGAAATATCTACACCGCCATCTGTGTAAAGTTTGCAATGTCTACACCGCAATCTGTGCAAAGATGGAAATAACTTTACCGCTATATCTGTAAACATGGAAATATCTACACTGCTATATGTATAAACATGGAAATATCTACACCGCCATCTGTATACACATGGAAATATCTACACAGCCATCTGTATAAACATGGAAATACCTACACCTCTATCTCTATAAACATGGAAATATCTACACCGCTATCTGTATAAACATGGAAATATCTATATCGCTATCTGTATAAACAGGGAAATATCTCCACCGCTATCTGTGTAAACATGGAAATATCTACACCGCCATCTGTATATACATGGAAATATCTACACCGCTATCTGTATATACATGGAAATATCTACACCGTCATCTGTATAAATATGGAAATATCTACGCCACTACCTGTATAAATATGGAAATGTCTACAACGCTACCTCTATAAACATGGAAATACCTACACCACTTGCACTATAAACATGGAATTATCTACACCGCAATCTCTGTAAACATGGAAATATATCCACCGCCATCTATGTAAACATGAAAATATCTACACTGCCATATTCAGAAACATGGCTATATCTACACCGCCATCTGTATAAACATGGAAATATCTACACCACTATCTGTATAAAGATGGAAATATTTAAACCGCTATCTCTATAAACATGGAAATATCTACACCGCTATCTCTATAAACTTGGAAATATCTACACCGCCATCTGTATTAACATGGAAACATCTACACAGTCATCTGTATAAACCTGGAAATATCTACACTGTAATCTATATAAACATGGAAATATCTACAGAGAACTCTGAATAAACATGGAAATATCGGCACAGCCATCTGTATAAACATGGAAATATCTACACCGCTATCTGTATAAACATGGAAATATCTACACCGCTATTTGTATTAACGTGGAAATATCTCCATTGCTATCTGTATAAACATGGACATATCTCCACCGCAATCTGTATAAACATGAAAATATCTACACCTCTATCTCTATTCACATGGAAATATCTACAATGTCATCTGTACTTACATGGAAATATCTACACAGTCATCTGTAGAAACATGGAAATATCTACACCGCTATCTCTATAAACATGGAAATAACTACACGGCTATCTCTATAAACATGGAAATATCTACACCGCTATCTCCATCAACATGGAAATATACACACCGCCATCACTTTAAACATGGAAGTATCTACAACGCCATCTACATAAACAAGAAAATATCTACACTGCCATCTATATAAACATGGAAATATCTACGCCGCCATCTCTAAAAACATGGAAATATCTACACTGCCATTTGTAGAAAGATGGAAATATCTACACCGCCATCTGTATAAACGTGGAAATATCTACACCGCTTTCTGTATAAACACGGAAGTATCTACACCGGAATCTGTATAAACAGGGAAATATCTACACCGCAATCTGTATAAATATGAAATATCTAAACCACTATCACTATAAAAGTGGAAATATCTACACTGCTATCTGTATAAACATGGAAATATCCTGACTGCTATCTCTATGAACATGGATATATCTACACCGCTATCACTATAAACATGGAAATATCTACACCACCATCTCTATAAACATGGAAATATGTACACCGCCATCTGTATAAATATGGAAATACCTACAACGCTATCTCTATAGACATGGAAATATCTACACCCCTATCTGTATATACATGGAAATATCTCCACTCCCATTCGTATAAAGATGGAAATATCTACACCGCGAGCTGTATAAACATGGAAATATGTACACCGCTATCTGAATAAACATGGAAGTAGCAACACCGCTATCTGTATAAACATGGAAATATCTACATCGCTATCTCTATAAACATGAAAATACTTACACCACCATCTCTATAAAAATGGAAATATTTACACCGCTATCTCTATAAACATAGAAATAACTACACTGCCATCTCTATAAACATGGAAATGTCTACACCGCCATCTGCATAAACATGGATATATATACACAGACATCTGTATAAACTTGGAAATATCTACACTGACATCTGTACAAAGATGGAAATATCTACAAAGCGATCTGTATAAACATGGGAATTTCTACACCGCTACCCGTATAAACATGGAAATATCTACACCGCTATCTGTATCAACATGGAAATAACTAAACCGCAATCTGTATAAACATGGAAATATCTACACAGCAATCTTTGCAAAGATGGAAATATCTACACCGCAGTCTCTATAAACATGGAAATATCTACACCGCTATCTGTAAAACGTGGAAATATCTACACCACTCTCTGTATAACCCTGAAAATATCTACACCGCTATCTGTATCAACATTTAAATAACTTCACCGCTATCTGTATAAACATGGAAATATCTACAATGATATCTCTGTAAACATGGAAATATAGACACAGGTATCTGTGTAAACTTGGAAATATCTACACCGCTATCTGTATAAAGTTTGCAATGTCTACACCGCAGTTTGTGCAAAGATGGAAATATCTTTACTGCTATATCTGTAAACATGGAAATACCTACACTGCTATATGTATAAACATGGAAATATCTACACCGCCATCTGTATACACATGGAAATATCTACACCGCGGTCTGTATAAACATGGAAATATCAACACCGCTATCTGTATAAACATGGAAATATCTACACCGCTATCTCTATAAACATGGAAATATCTACAAAGCCATCTGTATAAACATGGAAATACCTACACAGTCATGTGTAGGAACATGGAAATATCTACACTGCCATCTGTATAAACATGGAAATATCTACACAGCCCTCTGTACAAATATGGAAATATCTGCATAGGCATCTGCAGAAACATGGAAATATCTGCACCGCTATCTGTATAAACCTGGAAATATCTACACCACGGTCTGTATAAACATGGAAATATCTACACCGCTTTCTGTATAAACATGGAAATATCTACACCGCTATCTCTATAAACATGGAAATATCTACAAAGCCATCTGTATAAACCTGGAAATATCTACACAGTCATGTGTAGGAACATGGAAATATCTACACTGCCATCTGTATAAACATGGAAATATCTACACAGCCCTCTGTATAAATACGGAAATATCTGCATAGACATCTGTATAAACATGGAAATATCTGCACCGCTATCTGTATAAACATGGAAATACCTACACCGCTGTCTCTATAAACATGGAAATATGTACACCGCTATGTGTATAAACATGCAAATATCTCCAATGCTGTCAGTATAAACATGGAAATATCTACACAACGATCTGTACAAACATGGAAATATCTACACCGCTATCTGTATAAACATGGAAATATCTACACAACTATCTCTATAAACATGGAAATACCTACACCACCATCTGTATAAACATGGAAATACCTACAAAGTCATCTGTATAAACATGGAAATATCTACACAGCCATCTGTATAAACATGGAAATATCTACAAAGTCATCTGTATATACATGGAAATATCTACACTGCTATCTGTATAAACATGGAAATAACTACACCGCTGTTTGAATAAACAAGGAAATATCTACACCGCCATCTGTTTAAACATGGAAATATATACACAGACATCTGTTTATACATGGAAATATCTACACCGCTATCTGTATAAACATGCTAATAACTACACCGCTATCTGTATAAATGTGGAAATATTTGCACCGCTATCCCTATAAACATGGAAATATCTACACCGCTATCTGTATAAACATGCTAATATCTACACCGACATCTGTGTGAATAAGGAAATTTCTACAATGCCATCTGTATAAAGATATAAATATCTACACCGCGAGCTGTATAATCATGGAAATATCTACATCGGTATCTGTATAAACGTGGAAATACCAAAACCGGTATCGGCATAAACATGGAAATATCTACAACGCCATCTATATAAACATGGAAATATCTACACCGCTATGTCTATAAACATGGAAATACCTACACCGCTATCTCTATAAACATGCAAATATCTACACTGCTATCTGTATAAACTTGGAAATATCTACACCGCTATCTATATAAATATGGAAATACCTAAACCGCGATCTGTATAAACATGGAAATATATACACCGCGATCTGTATAAACATGGAACTGTCTTCACCGCGATCTGTATAAACATGGAAATATCTACACCGCTATCTGTATAAACATGGTAATATCTACACCACCATCTATATAAACATGGAAATATCTACACCGCCATCTGTATAAACTTGGAAATATCTACAATGCTATCTGTAGAAAGATGGAAATATCTACACCGCAATCTGTGTAAACATGGAAATATCTACACCGATATCTGTAAAAACATGGAAATATCTACACTGCTATCTGTATAAACATGGAAATATCTACACCGCGATCTGTATAAACATGGAAATATCTACAGCGCCATCTTTATAAACATTGAAATATCTACACTGCCATCTGTAAAACATGGAAATATCTACACAGTCATCTGAAAAAACATGGTAAAATCTACACCACCATCTGTATAAACATGGAAATACCTACAATACCATCTGTATACACATGGAAATACCTACACAGACATCTGTATAAATATGGAAATACCTACACCGCCATCTGTATACACATGGAAATATCTACACAGTCATCTGTATAAACATGGAAATATCTACACCGCTATCTCTATAAACATGGAAATGTCTACACCGCTATCTGTATAAACATGGAAATATCTACATCGCTATCTGTATAAACAGGGAAATATCTCCACCGCTATCTCTGTAAATATGGAAATATCTACACCGCTATCTGTATACACATGGAAATATCTACACCACTATCTGTATATACATGGAAATATCTACACCGTCATCTGTATAGACATGGAAATAACTACACCGCTACCTGTATAAATATGGAAATGTCTACACCGCTATCATTATAAACATGGAAATACCTACACCACTTGCACTATAAACATGGAAATATCTACACCGCAATCTCTGAAAACATGAAAATATCTCCACCGCCATCTATGTAAGCATGAAAATATCTACACTGCCATATTCAGAAACATGGCTGTATCTACACCACCATCTGTATAAACATGGAAATATCTACACCACTATCTGTATAAAGATGGAAATATTTAAACTACAATCTCTATAAACATAGAAATATCTACACCGCTATGTCTGTAAACATGGAAATATCTACACCGCCATCTGTATTAACGTGTTAATATCTACACAGTCATCTGTATAAACCTGGAAATATCTACACTGTCATCTATATAAACATGGAAATATCTACAGATAACTCTGAATGAATATGGAAATATCCGCACAGCCATCTGTATAAACATGGAAATATCTACACCACTATCTGTATAAACATGAAAATATCTACACCGCTATCTCTATAAACATGGAAATATGTACACTGCCATCTGTACTAACATGGAAATATCTACACAGTCATCTGTAGAAACATGGAAATATCTACACCGCTATCTCTATAAATATGGAAATAACTACACCGCTATCTCTATAAACATGGAAATATCTACACCGCTATCTCCATCAACATGGAAATATACACAACGCCATCTCTTTAAACATGGAGGTATCTCCAACGCCATCTACATAAACAAGAAAATATCTACACTGCCATCTATATATACATGGAAATATCTACACCGCCATCTCTAAAAACATGGAAATATCTACACTGCCATTTGTAGAAAGATGGAAATATCTACACCGCCATCTGTATAAACGTGGAAATATCTACACCGCTCTCTGTATAAACATGTAAATATCTACACCGCAATCTGTATGAACATGGAAATATCTACACCGCTATCTGTATAAATATGAAATATCTAAACCGCTATCTCTATAAAAGTGGAAATATCTACACTGCTATCTGTATAAACATGGAAATATCCTCACTGCTATCACTATGAACATGGATATATCTACACTGCTATCAGTATAAACATGGAAATATCTACACCGCGATCTGTATAAACATGGAAATATCTACACCACGATCTGTATAAACATGGAAATATCTAGACCGCTATCTGTATAAACATGGAAATATCTACACAGCTATCTCTATAAACATAGAAATATCTACACCGCCATGTTTATAAACATGGAAATACCTACAAAAGTCATCTGTATAAACATGGAAATATCTACACAGCCATCTGTATAAACATGGAAATATCTACACAGCCATCTGTATATACATGGAAATATCTACACCGCTATCTGTATAAACATGGAAATATCTACACCGCTATTTGTATAAACAAGGAAATATCTACACCGCCATCTTTTTAAACATGGAAATATATACACAGACATCTGTTTATACATGGAAATATCTACACCGCTGTCAGTATAAACATGCTAATAACTACACCACTATCTGTATAAATGTGGAAATATTTGCACCGCTATCCCTATAAACATGGTAATATCAACACTGCGATCTGTATAAACATGGAAATATTTTCAACATTATCTGTATAAACATGGAAATATCTACACCACGATCTGTATAAACATGGAAATATCTACACCGTGATCTCTATAAACATGGATATATCTACAACGTCATCTCTATAAACATGGAAATATCTACACCGCTACCTGTATAAACATGCTAATATCTACACCACCGTCTATATAAACAAGGAAATATCTACACCGCCATCTGTATAAACATGGAAATATCTACAATGCCATCTATAGAAAGATGGGAATATCTACACCGCAATCTGTGTAAACATGGAAATATCTGCACCAATATCTGTAAAAACATGGAAATATCTACACCGCTATCTGTAAAAACATGGAAATATCTACACCGCGATCTGTATAAACATGGAAATATCTACAGCGCCACCTCCATAAACATTGAAATATCTACAATGCCATCTGTAAAAACACGGAAATATCTCCACAGTCATCTGAATAAATATGGAAATATCTACACCACCATCTGTATAAACATGGAAATAACTAAAATATCATCTGTATAGACATGGAAATATCTACACAGTCATCTGTATAAACATGGAAATATCTACACCGCCATCTGTATAAACATGAAAATATCTACACTGCCATCTGTAGAAAGATGGAAACATCTACACCGCTATCTCTCTGCATAGGCATCTGTATAAACATGGAAATATCTGCACCGCTATCTGTATAAACATGGAAATACCTACACCGCTGTCCCTATAAACATGGAAATATGTACACCGATCTGTGTATAATCATGGAAATATCTCCACTGCTGTCAGTATAAACATGGTAATATCTCCACCGTTATCTGTATTAACATGGAAATATCTACAGCGCCACCTCTATAAACATTGAAATATCTACACTGCCATCTGTAAAAACACGGAAATATCTCCACAGTCATCTGAATAAATATGGAAATATCTACACCACCATCTGTATAAACATGGAAATAACTAAAATATCATCTGTATACACATGGAAATATCTACACAGACATCTGTATAAACATGGAAATATCTACACCGCCATCTGCATAAACATGGAAATAACTAAAATATCATCTGTATAGACATGGAAATATCTACACAGTCATCTGTATAAACATGGAAATATCTACACCGCCATCTGTATAAACATGAAAATATCTACACTGCCATCTGTAGAAAGATGGAAACATCTACACCGCTATCTCTCTGCATAGGCATCTGTATAAACATGGAAATATCTGCACCGCTATCTGTATAAACATGGAAATAGCTACACCGCTGTCCCTATAAACATGGAAATATGTACACCGATCTGTGTATAATCATGGAAATATCTCCACTACTGTCAGTATAAACATGGAAATATCTCCACCGTTATCTGTATTAACATGGAAATATCTACAGCGCACCTCTATAAACATTGAAATATCTACACTGCCATCTGTAAAAACACGGAAATATCTCCACAGTCATCTGAATAAATATGGAAATATCTACACCACCATCTGTATAAACATGGAAATAACTAAAATATCATCTGTATACACATGGAAATATCTACACAGACATCTGTATAAACATGGAAATATCTACACCGCCATCTGTATAAACATGAAAATATCTACATTGCCATCTGTAGAAAGATGGAAACATCTACACCGCTATCTCTCTGCATAGGCATCTGTATAATCATGGAAATATCTGCACCGCTATCTGTATAAACATGGAAATACCTACACCGCTGTCCCTATAAACATGGAAATATGTACACCGATCTGTGTATAATCATGGAAATATCTCCACTGCTGTCAGTATAAACATGGAAATATCTCCACCGTTATCTGTATTAACATGGAAATATCTACAGCGCCATCTCTATAAACATTGAAATATCTACACTGCCATCTGTAAAAACATGGAAATATCTACACAGTCATTTAATAAACATGGAAATATCTACACCACCATCTGTATAAACATGGAAATACCTACAATGCCATCTGTATACACATGGAAATATATACACAGACATCTGTATAAATATGGAAATATCTACACCGCCATCTGTATAAACATGGAAATATCTACACTGCCATCTGTTGAAAGATGGAAATATCTACACCGCTATCTCTATAAATATGGAAATATCTACACCGCCATCTCTATAAACATGAAAATATCTACACTGCCATTTCCATAAAGATGGAACTATCTACTCCGCCATGTGTATAAACACGGAAATATCTACACCACCATCAGTGAAAACATGGAAATATCTACACCGCTATCTGTATAAACATGGAAATAACTACACCGCCATCTGCATGTCCATGGAAATATCTACGCCGCCATCTGTATCAACATGGAAATATCTACACGGCCATCTGTGTATAGATGGAAATATCAACACCGCCATCTGTACAAACATGGAAATATCTACACCGCTATCTCTATAAACATGGAAATAACTGCACTGCCATCTGTAAAAACATGGAAATAACTATACAGTCATCTGTATAAACATGGAAATATCTACAATGCCATCTGTATACACATGGAAATATCTACACAGCCATCTGTATAAACATGTAAATATCTACACTGCTATCTCTATAAACATGGAAATATCTACACCGCCATCTCTATAAACATGAAAATATCTACACTGCCATCTCCATAAACATGGAACTAACTACTCCGCCATCTGTGTAAACATGGAAACATCTACACTGCCATCAGTGTGAATAAGGAAATATCTACAATGCCATCTGTATAAAGATATAAATATCTGCACCACAAGCAGTATAAACATGGAAATATCTACATCGCTATCTGTATAAACGTGGAAATACCAACACCGCTATCGGCATAAACAAGGAAATATCTACAACGCCATCTATATAAACATTGAAATATCTACACCGCTATGTCTATACACATGGAAATACCTTCACCGCTATGTCTATAAACATGGAAATATCTACACCGCTATCTGTATAAACATGGAAATATCTACACCGCTATCTGTATAAACATGGAAATATCTACACCGCGATCAGTATAAACATGGAAATATCTACACCGCGATCTGTATAAACATGGAAATAGCTTCACCACGATCTGTATAAACATAGAAATATCTACACCGCTATCTGTATAACCATGGTAATATCTACACCACCATCTATATAAACATGGAAAATCTACACCGCCATCTCTATAAACATGGAAATATCTACAATGCCATCTGTAGAAAGATGGAAATATCTGCACCGCAATCTGTGTAAACATGGAAATATCTACACCTCTATCTGTAAAAACATGGAAATATCAACAGCGCTATCTGTATAAACATGGAAATAACTACACCGCTATTTGTATAAACAAGGAAATACCTACACCGTGATCTGTATAAACAAGGAAATATTTACACCGCTACCTGTATAAACATGGAAATTTCTACACCGTTATCTGTATAAATATGCAAAGATCTACACCGCTATCTCTATAAACATGGAAATATCTACACCGCCATCTGTATAAACATGGAAATAACTACACAGTCATCTGTGTAAACATGGAAATATCTACACCACCATCTGTATAAACATGAAAATATCTACAATGCCATCTGTATACACATGGAAATACCTACACGGCAATCTGTGTAAACATGGAAACATCTACACCAATATCTGTAAAAACATGGAAATATCTACACCGCTATCTGTATAAACATGGAAATATCTACAGCGCCATCTCTATAAGCATTGAAATATCTACACCGCCATCTGTATAAACATGGAAATATCTACACCGTGATCTGCATAAACATGGAAATATCTACACCGCTATCTGTATAAACATGGAAATATCTACACAGCTATCTCTATAAACATAGAAATATCTACACCGCCATCTGTATAAAAATGGAAATATCTACACAGCCATGTGTATATATATGGAAATATCTACACCGCTATCTATATAAACATGGAAATAACTACATCGCTATCTGTATAAAGATGGAAATATATACACCGCCATCTACATATCCATGGAAATTTCTGCACCGCCGTCTGTACAAACATGGAAATATCTGCACTGCAATCTGTATAAATATGGAAATACCTACACCGCTACCTCTATAGACATGTAAATATCTACAACGCTATCTGTATAAACATGGAAATATCTACACCGCTATCTCTATAATCATGGACATATCTACACCGCAATCTGTATAAACAGGGAAATACCTATCACGCTATGTGTGTAAACATGGAAATATCTACACCGCAGTCTGTATAAACATGTTAATATCTATACCACTATCTGTATAAACATGTAAATACCTACGCCACAATCTGCATAAACATGGAAATATCTACAATGCTATCTCTGTAAACATGGAAATATCTACACAGCTACCTGTGTAAACTTGCAAATATCTACACCGCTATCTGTGTAAATTTGGCAATACTTACACCGCAATCTGTGCAAAGATGGAAATATCTACAACGCTATCTGTGTAAACATGGAAATATCTACACCGCTATCTGTATAAACATGGAAATATCTACACTGCCATCTGTATAAACATGGAAATATCTACAGCGCCATCTGTATAAACATGGAAATATCTACACCGGTATCTCTATAAACATGGAAATATCTACACCGCTATCTGTATAAATATGGAAATATCCACATCGCTATCTGTATAAACAGGGAAATATCTCCACCGCTATCTGTATAAACTTGGAAATATCTACACCGCTATCTGTATAAACATGGAAATATATACAATGATATCTGTGTAAACATGGAAATATCTACACAGCTATCTGTGTAAACTTGGAAATATCTAGCCAGCTATCTGTGTAAAAATGGAAATATCTACACAGCAATCTGTGCAAAGATGGAAATATCTGCACCGCTATATCCGTAAACATGGAAATATCAACACCGGTATCTGTACAAACATGGAAATATCTACACCGCTATCTCTATAAACAGGGAAATAACTGCACTGCCATCTGTAAAAACATGGAAATACCTATACAGTTATCTGTATAAACATCGAAATATCTACAATGCCATCTGTATACACATGGAAATATATACACAGCCATCTGTATAAGCATGTATATATGTACATTGCGATCTCTATAAACATGGAAATATCTAAACCGCCATCTCTATAAACATGAAAATATCTACACTGCCATCTCCATAAACATGGAACTAACTACTCCGCCATCTGTGTAAACATGGAAACATCTACACTGCCATCAGTGTGAATAAGGAAATATCTACAATGCCATCTGTATAAAGATATAAATATCTGCACCACAAGCAGTATAAACATGGAAATATCTACATCGCTATCTGTATAAACGTGGAAATACCAACACCGCTATCGGCATAAACAAGGAAATATCTACAACGCCATCTATATAAACATTGAAATATCTACACCGCTATGTCTATACACATGGAAATACCTTCACCGCTATGTCTATAAACATGGAAATATCTACACCGCTATCTGTATAAACATGGAAATATCTACACCGCTATCTGTATAAACATGGAAATATCTACACCGCGATCAGTATAAACATGGAAATATCTACACCGCGATCTGTATAAACATGGAAATAGCTTCACCACGATCTGTATAAACATAGAAATATCTACACCGCTATCTGTATAACCATGGTAATATCTACACCACCATCTATATAAACATGGAAAATCTACACCGCCATCTCTATAAACATGGAAATATCTACAATGCCATCTGTAGAAAGATGGAAATATCTGCACCGCAATCTGTGTAAACATGGAAATATCTACACCTCTATCTGTAAAAACATGGAAATATCAACAGCGCTATCTGTATAAACATGGAAATAACTACACCGCTATTTGTATAAACAAGGAAATACCTACACCGTGATCTGTATAAACAAGGAAATATTTACACCGCTACCTGTATAAACATGGAAATTTCTACACCGTTATCTGTATAAATATGCAAAGATCTACACCGCTATCTCTATAAACATGGAAATATCTACACCGCCATCTGTATAAACATGGAAATAACTACACAGTCATCTGTGTAAACATGGAAATATCTACACCACCATCTGTATAAACATGAAAATATCTACAATGCCATCTGTATACACATGGAAATACCTACACGGCAATCTGTGTAAACATGGAAACATCTACACCAATATCTGTAAAAACATGGAAATATCTACACCGCTATCTGTATAAACATGGAAATATCTACAGCGCCATCTCTATAAGCATTGAAATATCTACACCGCCATCTGTATAAACATGGAAATATCTACACCGTGATCTGCATAAACATGGAAATATCTACACCGCTATCTGTATAAACATGGAAATATCTACACAGCTATCTCTATAAACATAGAAATATCTACACCGCCATCTGTATAAAAATGGAAATATCTACACAGCCATGTGTATATATATGGAAATATCTACACCGCTATCTATATAAACATGGAAATAACTACATCGCTATCTGTATAAAGATGGAAATATATACACCGCCATCTACATATCCATGGAAATTTCTGCACCGCCGTCTGTACAAACATGGAAATATCTGCACTGCAATCTGTATAAATATGGAAATACCTACACCGCTACCTCTATAGACATGTAAATATCTACAACGCTATCTGTATAAACATGGAAATATCTACACCGCTATCTCTATAATCATGGACATATCTACACCGCAATCTGTATAAACAGGGAAATACCTATCACGCTATGTGTGTAAACATGGAAATATCTACACCGCAGTCTGTATAAACATGTTAATATCTATACCACTATCTGTATAAACATGTAAATACCTACGCCACAATCTGCATAAACATGGAAATATCTACAATGCTATCTCTGTAAACATGGAAATATCTACACAGCTACCTGTGTAAACTTGCAAATATCTACACCGCTATCTGTGTAAATTTGGCAATACTTACACCGCAATCTGTGCAAAGATGGAAATATCTACAACGCTATCTGTGTAAACATGGAAATATCTACACCGCTATCTGTATAAACATGGAAATATCTACACTGCCATCTGTATAAACATGGAAATATCTACAGCGCCATCTGTATAAACATGGAAATATCTACACCGGTATCTCTATAAACATGGAAATATCTACACCGCTATCTGTATAAATATGGAAATATCCACATCGCTATCTGTATAAACAGGGAAATATCTCCACCGCTATCTGTATAAACTTGGAAATATCTACACCGCTATCTGTATAAACATGGAAATATATACAATGATATCTGTGTAAACATGGAAATATCTACACAGCTATCTGTGTAAACTTGGAAATATCTAGCCAGCTATCTGTGTAAAAATGGAAATATCTACACAGCAATCTGTGCAAAGATGGAAATATCTGCACCGCTATATCCGTAAACATGGAAATATCAACACCGGTATCTGTACAAACATGGAAATATCTACACCGCTATCTCTATAAACAGGGAAATAACTGCACTGCCATCTGTAAAAACATGGAAATACCTATACAGTTATCTGTATAAACATCGAAATATCTACAATGCCATCTGTATACACATGGAAATATATACACAGCCATCTGTATAAGCATGTATATATGTACATTGCGATCTCTATAAACATGGAAATATCTAAACCGCCATCTCTATAAACATGAAAATATCTACACTGCCATCTCCATAAACATGGAACTAACTACTCCGTCATCTGTATAAACATGGAAACATCTACACCGCCATCAGTGTGAATAAGGAAATATCTACAATTCCATCTTTATAAAGATATAAATATATGCAACGCGAGCTGTATAAACATGGAAATATCTACATCGCTATCTGCATAAACGTGGAAATACCAACACCGTTATTGGTATAAACATGGAAATATCTACAACGCGATCAAGATAAACATGGAAATATCTACACCGCTATGTCAATAAACATGGAAATACCTACACCGCTATCTCTATAAACATGGAAATATATACACCGCTATCTGTATAAACATGGAAATATCTACACCGCTATCTGTATAAACATGGAAATATCTACAATGCCAACTGTAGAAAGATGGAAATATCTACACCGCAATCTGTGTAAACATGGAAATATCTACACCGATATCTGTAAAAACATGGAAATATCAACACCGCTATCTGTATAAACATGGAAATATCTACACCGCGATCTGTATAAACATGGAAATATCTATACCGCGATCTGTATAAACATGGAAATATCTACACTGCTCTCTGTATAAACATGGAAATATCTACACCGCTATCTGTATAAACATGGAAATATCTACACAGCTACCTCTATAAACATGGAAATATCTACACCGCCATCTGTATAAACATGGAAATACCTACAAAGTCATCTGTATAAAAATGGAAATATCTACAAAGCCATCTGTATAAATATGGAAATATCTACACAGCCATCTGTATATACATGGAAATAACTACACCGCTATCTGTATAAACATGGAAATAACTACACCGCTATTTGTATAAACAAGGAAATATCTACACAGTGATCTGTATAAACATGGAATTATTTACACCGCTATCTGTATAAACATGGAAATGTCTGCACCGTTATCTGTATAAATATGGAAATATCTACACCGCAATCTCTATAAATATGGAAATATCTACACCGCCATCTGTATAAACATGGAAATACTTATACAGTCATCTGTGTAAACATGGAAATATCTACACCACCATCTGTATAAACATGGAAATATCTGCAATGCCATCTGTATACACATGGAAATACCAACACGGCAATCTGTGTATAGATGGAAACATCAACACCGCCATCTGTACAAACTTGGAAATATCTACACTGCTATCTCTATAAACGTGGAAATATCTACACTGCGGTCTGTATAAACATAGAAATATCTACACCGGTATCTGTATAAACATGGAAATATCTACACCACGATCTGTATAAACATGGAAACATATACACCGCTATCTGTATAATCATGGAAATATATGCACCGCTTTCTATATAGACATGGAAATAGCTACAAAGCCATCTGTATAAACATGGATATACCTACACAGACATGTGTAGGAACATGAAAATAACTACACTGCCATCTGTATAAACAAAGAAATATCTACACAGCCCTCTGTATAAATATGGAGATATCTGCATAGGCATCTGTATAAACATGGAAATATCTGCACCGCTATCTGTATAAACATGGAAATACCTACACCGCTGTCTCTATAAACATGGAAATATGTACACAGCTATGTGTATAAACATGGAAATATCTCCACTGCTGTCTGTATAAACATGGAAATATCTACAGCGCCATCTCTATAAACATTGAAATATCTACACTGCCATCTGTAAAAACATGGAAATATCTACACAGTCATCTGAATAAACATGGAAATATCTACAGCACCATCTGTATAAACATGGAAATAACTACAATACCATCTGTATACACATGGAAATATCTACACAGACATCTGTATAAATATGGAAATATCTACACTGCTATCTGTATACACATGGAAATATCTACACAGCCATCTGTATAAACATGTAAATATCTACAATGCCATCTCCATAAACATGGAACTAACTACTCCGCCATCTGTGTAAACATGGAAATATCTACACCGCCATCAGTGTGAATAAGGAAATATCTACAATGCCATCTGTATAAAGATATAAATATCTGCACCGCGAGCTGTACAAACATGGAAATATCTACGTCGCTCTCTGCATAAACGTGGAAATACCAACACCGCTATCGGTATAAACATGGAAATATCTACAACGCCATCTATATAAACATGGAAATATCTACACCGCTATGTCTATAAACACGGAAATACCTACACCGCTATCTCTATAAACATGGAAATGTCTACAGCGCTATCTGTATAAACATGGAAATATCTACACCGCTATCTGTATAAACATGGAAATATCTACACCGCGATCTGTATAAACTTGGAAATATCTACACCGCGATCTGTATAAACATGGAAATATCTTCACCGAGATCTGTATGAACGTGGAAATATCTACACCGCTATCTGTATAAACATGGTAATATCTACACCACCATCTATATAAACATGGAAATATCTACACCGGCCTCTGTATAAACATGGAAATATCTACATCGCTATCTGTATAAACATGTTAATATCTACACAGCTATCTCTATAAACATGGAAATATCTGCACCGCCATCTGTATAAACATGGAAATACCTACAAATTCATCTGTATAAACATGGAAATATCTACAAAGCCATCTGTATAAACATGGAAATATCTACACAGCCATCTGTATATACATGGAAATAACTACACCGCTATCTGTATAAACATGGAAATAACTACACCGCTATTTGTATAAACAAGGAAATATCTACACAGTGATCTGTATAAACATGGAATTATTTACACCGCTATCTGTATAAACATGGAAATTTCTACACCGTTATCTGTATAAATATGGAAATATCTACACCGCTATCTCTATAAATATGGAAATATCTACACCGCCATCTGTATAAACATGGAGATACTTATACAGTCATCTGTGTAAACATGGAAATATCTACACCACCATCTGTATAAACATGGAAATATCTGCAATGCCATCTGTATACACATGGAAATACCAACACGGCAATCTGTGTATAGATGGAAACATCAACACCGCCATCTGTACAAACATGGAAATACCTTCACCGCTATCTCTATTAACATGGAAATATCTACACCGCTATCTGTATAAACATGGAAATATCTACACCGCTATCTGTATCAACATGGAAATATCTACACCGCGATCAGTATAAACATGGAAATATCTACACCGCGATCTGTATAAACATGGAAATAGCTTCACCACGATCTGTATAAACATGGAAATATCTACACCGCTATCTGTATAACCATGGTAATATCTACACCACCATCTATATAAACATGGAAAATCTACACCGCCATCTGTATAAACATGGAAATATCTACAATGCCATCTGTAGAAAGATGGAAATATCTGCACCGCAATCTGTGTAAACATGGAAATATCTACACCTCTATCTGTAAAAACATGGAAATATCAACAGCGCTATCTGTATAAACATGGAAATATCTACAACACGATCTGTATAAACATGGAAATATCTACACCGCGATCTGTATAAACATGGAAATAACTACACCGCTATCTGTATAAACATGGAAATAACTACACCGCTATTTGTATAAACAAGGAAATACCTACACCGTGATCTGTATAAACAAGGAAATTTTTACACCGCTACCTGTATAAACATGGAAATTTCTACACCGTTATCTGTATAAATATGCAAAGATCTACACCGCTGTCTCTATTAACATGGAAATAGCTACACCGCCATCTGTATAAACATGGAAATATCTATACAGTCATCTGTGTAAACATGGAAATATCTACACCACCATCTGTATAAACATGAAAATATCTACAATGCCATCTGTATACACATGGAAATACCTACACGGCAATCTGTGTAAACATGGAAACATCTACACCAATATCTGTAAAAACATGGAAATATCTACACCGCTATCTGTATAAACATGGAAATATCTACACCGCGATCTGTATAAACATGGAAATATCTACAGCGCCATCTCTATAAGCATTGAAATATCTACACAGCCATCTGTATAAACATGGAAATATCTACACCGTGATCTGCATAAACATGGAAATATCTACACCGCTATCTGTATAAACATGGAAATATCTACACAGCTATCTCTATAAACATAGAAATATCTACACCGCCATCTGTATAAACACGGAAATATCTACACAGCCATGTGTATATACATGGAAATATCTACACCGCTATCTATATAAACATGGAAATAACTACATCACTATCTGTATAAAGATGGAAATATATACACCGCCATCTACATATCCATGGAAATTTCTGCACCGCCGTCTGTACAAACATGGAAATATCTGCACTGCAATCTGTATAAATATGGAAATACCTACACCGCTACCTCTATAGACATGTAAATATCTACAACGCTATCTGTATAAACATGGAAATATCTACACTAACATCTGAATAAAGATGGAAATTTCTTCACCGCGAGCTGTATAAACATGGAAACATCTACACCGCTATCTGTATAAACATGGAAATACCAACACCGTTATCTGTATAAACATGGAAATATCTACACCGTTATCTCTATAAACATGAAAATACTTACACCACCATCTCTATAAGCATGGAAATATTTACACCGCTATCTCTATAAACATAGAAATAACTACACCGCCATCCCTACAAACATGGAAATATCTACACCGCCATCTGCATAAACATGGAAATATCTACACAGACATCTGTATAAACATGGAAATATCTACAGTGCCATCTGTATAAACTTGGAAATATCTACACTGACATCTGTAGAAAGATGGAAATGTCTACAAAGCGATCTGTACAATCATGGGAATTTCTACACCGCTACCTGTATAAACATGGAAATATCTACACCGCTATCTGTATCAACATGGAAATAACTACACCGCAATCTGTATAAACATGGAAATATCTACAATGCTATCTCTGTAAACATGGAAATATCAACACAGCTATCTTTGTACGCTTGGAAATATCTACACTGCTACATGTGTAAATTTGGCAATAATTACACCACAATCTGTGCAAAGATGGAAATATCTACACTGCTATCTCTGTAAACATGGGAATATATACACCGCTATCTCTATAAACATGGAAATAACTACACTGCCATCTGTATATACATGGAAATATCTACACTGCCATCTGTACACACATGAAAATATCTACACAGCCATCTGTATAAACATGGAAATATCTACAACGCTATCTCTATAAACATGGAAATATCTACACCGATATCTGTATAAACATGGAAATATCTACACCGCTATCTGTATAAACATGGAAATATCTACACCGCTATCTGTATAAAAATGGAAATATATACAATGCTATCTGTGTAAACATGGAAATATCTAAACAGCTATCTGTGTACACTTGGAAATATCTACCCAGCTATCTGTGTAAAAATGGAAATATCTACACAACAATCTGTGCAAAGATGGAAATATCTACACCGCTATCTCCGTAAACATGGAAATATCTACACCGCTATCTGTATAAACATAGAAATATCTATACCGCATTCTCTATAAACATGGAAATATCTCCACCGCTATCTGTATAAACATGAAAATATCTACACCGCTATCTGTATAATCATGGACATATCTACACCGCAATCTGTATAAACAGGGAAATACCTATCACGCTATGTGTGTAAACATGGAAATATCTACACCGCAGTCTGTATAAACATGTTAATATCTATACCACTATCTGTATAAACATGTAAATATCTACGCCACAATCTGCATAAACATGGAAATATCTACACCGCTATCTGTATCAACATGGAAATAACTACACCGCAATCTGTATAAACATGGAAATATCTACAATGCTATCTCTGTAAACATGGAAATATCTACACAGCTACCTGTGTAAACTTGCAAATATCTACACCGCTATCTGTGTAAATTTGGCAATACTTACACCGCAATCTGTGCAAAGATGGAAATATCTACAACGCTATCTGTGTAAACATGGAAATATCTACACCGCTATCTGTATAAACATGGAAATATCTACACTGCCATCTGTATAAACATGGAAATATCTACAGCGCCATCTGTATAAACATGGAAATATCTACACCGCTATCTCTATAAACATGGAAATATCTACACCGCTATCTGTATAAATATGGAAATATCCACATCGCTATCTGTATAAACAGGGAAATATCTCCACCGCTATCTGTATAAACATGGAAATATCTACACCGCTATCTGTATAAACATGAAAATATATACAATGATATCTGTGTAAACATGGAAATATCTACACAGCTATCTGTGTAAACTTGGAAATATCTAGCCAGCTATCTGTGTAAAAATGGAAATATCTACACAGCAATCTGTGCAAAGATGGAAATATCTGCACCGCTATCTCCGTAAACATGGAAATATCAACACCGGTATCTGTACAAACATGGAAATATCTACACCGCTATCTCTATAAACAGGGAAATAACTGCACTGCCATCTGTAAAAACATGGAAATACCTATACAGTTATCTGTATAAACATGGAAATATCTACAATTCCATCTGTATACACATGGAAATATATACACAGCCATCTGTATAAGCATGTATATATCTACACTGCTATCTCTATAAACATGGAAATATCTACACCACCATCTCTATAAACATGAAAATATCTACACTGCCATCTCCATAAACATGGAACTAACTACTCCGTCATCTGTATAAACATGGAAACATCTACACCGCCATCAGTGTGAATAAGGAAATATCTACAATTCCATCTTTATAAAGATATAAATATATGCAACGCGAGCTGTATAAACATGGAAATATCTACATCGCTATCTGCATAAACGTGGAAATACCAACACCGTTATCGGTATAAACATGGAAATATCTACAACGCGATCTAGATAAACATGGAAATATCTACGCCGCTATGTCAATAAACATGGAAATACCTACACCGCTATCTCTATAAACATGGAAATATATCCACCGCTATCTGTATAAACATGGAAATATCTACACCGCTATCTGTATAAACATGGAAATATCTACAATGCCAACTGTAGAAAGATGGAAATATCTACACTGCAATCTGTGTAAACATGGAAATATCTACACCGATATCTGTAAAAACATGGAAATATCAACACCGCTATCTGTATAAACATGGAAATATCTACACCGCGATCTGTATAAACATGGAAATATCTATACCGCGATCTGTATAAACATGGAAATATCTACACTTCTCTCTGTGTAAACATGGAAATATCTACACCGCTATCTGTATAAACATGGAAATATCTACACAGCTATCTCTATCAACATGGAAATATCTACACCGCCATCTGTATAAACATGGAAATACCTACAAAGTCATCTGTATAAACATGGAAATATCTACAAAGCCATCTGTATAAATATGGAAATATCTACACAGCCATCTGTATATACATGGAAATAACTACACCGCTATCTGTATAAACATGGAAATAACTACACCGCTATTTGTATAAACAAGGAAATATCTCCACAGTGATCTGTATAAACATGGAATTATTTACACCGCTATCTGTATAAACATGGAAATTTCTACACCGTTATCTGTATAAATATGGAAATATCTACAACGCAATCCCTATAAATATGGAAATATCTACACCGCCATCTGTATAAACATGGAAATACTTATACAGTCATCTGTGTAAACATGGAAACATCTACACCACCATCTGTATAAACATGGAAATATCTGCAATGCCATCTGTATACACATGGAAATACCAACACGGCAATCTGTGTATAGATGGAAACATCAACACCGCCATCTGTAAAAACTTGGAAATATCTACACTGCTATCTCTATAAACGTGGAAATATCTACACTGCGTTCTGTATAAACATAGAAATATCTACACCGGTATCTGTATAAACATGGAAATATCTACACCACGATCTGTATAAACATGGAAACATATACACCGCTATCTGTATAATCATGGAAATATATGCACCGCTTTCTCTATAGACATGGAAATAGCTACAAAGCCATCTGTATAAACATGGAAATACCTACACAGACATGTGTAGGAACATGGAAATAACTACACTGCCATCTGTATAAACAAAGAAATATCTACACAGCCCTCTGCATAAATATGGAGATATCTGCATAGGCATCTGTATAAACATGGAAATATCTGCACCGCTATCTGTATAAACATGGAAATACCTACACCGCTGTCTCTATAAACATGGAAATATGTACACAGCTATGTGTATAAACATGGAAATATCTCCACTGCTGTCTGTATAAACATGGAAATATCTACAGCGCCATCTCTATAAACATTGAAATATCTACACTGCCATCTGTAAAAACATTGAAATATCTACACAGTCATCTGAATAAACATGGAAATATCTACAGCACCATCTGTATAAACATGGAAATAACTACAATACCATCTGTATACACATGGAAATATCTACACAGACATCTGTATAAATATGGAAATATCTACACTGCCATCTGTATACACATGGAAATATCTACACAGCCATCTGTATAAACATGTAAATATCTACAATGCCATCTCCATAAACATGGAACTAACTACTCCGCCATCTGTGTAAACATGGAAATATCTACACCGCCATCAGTGTGAATAAGGAAATATCTACAATGCCATCTGTATAAAGATATAAATATCTGCACCGCGAACTGTACAAACATGGAAATATCTACGTCGCTCTCTGCATAAACGTGGAAATACCAACACCGCTATCGGTATAAACATGGAAATATCTACAACGCCATCTATATAAACATGGAAATATCTACACCGCTATGTCTATAAACACGGAAATACCTACACCGCTATCTTTATAAACATGGAATTGTCTACAGCGCTATCTGTATAAACATGGAAATATCTACACCGCTATCTGTATAAACATGGAAATATCTACACCGCGATCTGTATAAACTTGGAAATATCTACACCGCGATCTGTATAAACATGGAAATATCTTCACCGAGATCTGTATGAACGTGGAAATATCTACACCGCTATCTGTATAAACATGGTAATATCTACACCACCATCTATATAAACATGGAAATATCTACACCGCCCTCTGTATAAACATGGAAATATCTACACCGCCCTCTGTATAAACATGGAAATATCTACACCGCTATCTGTATAAACATGTTAATATCTACACAGCTATCTCTATAAACATGGAAATATCTGCACCGCCATCTGTATAAACATGGAAATACCTACAAAGTCATCTGTATAAACATGGAAATATCTACAAAGCCATCTGTATAAACATGGAAATATCTACACAGCCATCTGTATATACATGGAAATAACTACACCGCTATCTGCATAAACATGGAAATAACTACACCGCTATTTGTATAAACAAGGAAATATCTACACAGTGATCTCTATAAATATGGAATTATTCACACCGCTATCTGTATAAACATGGAAATTTCTACTCCGTTATCTGTATAAATATGGAAATATCTACACCGCTATCTCTATAAATATGGAAATATCTACACCGCCATCTGTATAATCATGGAAATACTTATACAGTCATCTGTGTAAACATGGAAATATCTACACCACCATCTGTATAAACATGGAAATATCTGCAATGCCATCTGTATACACATGGAAATACCAACACGGCAATCTGTGTATAGATGGAAACATCAACACCGCCATCTGTACAAACATGGAAATATCTACACTGCTATCTCTATAAACGTGGAAATACCTACACTGCGGTCTGTATAAACATGGAAATATCTACACCGGTATCTGTATAAACATGGAAATATCTGCACCACGATCTGTATAAACATGGAAATATATACACCGCTATGTGTATAATCATGGAAATATCTGCACCGCTATCTCTATAGACATGGAAATAGCTACAAAGCCATCTGTATAAACATGGAAATACCTACACAGACATGTGTAGGAACATGGAAATAACTACACTGCCATCTGTATAAACAAAGAAATACCTACACAACCCTCTGCAAAAATATGGAGATATCTACATAGGCATCTGTATAAACATGGAAATATCTGCACCGCTATATGTATAAACATGGAAATACCTACACCGCTGTCTCTATAAACATGGAAATATGTACACCGCTATGTGTATAAACATGGAAATATCTCCACTGCTGTCTGTGTAAACATGGAAATATCTCCACCGTTATCTGTATAAACATGGAAATATCTACAGCGCCATCTCTATAAACATTGAAATATCTACACTGCCATCTGTAAAAACATGGAAATATCTACACAGTCATCTGAATAAACATGGAAATATCTACACCACCATCTGTATAGACATGGAAATAACTACAATACCATCTGTATACACATGGAAATATCTACACAGACATCTGTATAAATATGGAAATATCTACACTGCCATCTTTATACACATGGAAATATCTACACAGCCATCTGTATAAACATGTAAACATCTACAATGCCTTCTCCATAAACATGGAACTAACTACTCCGCCATCTGTGTAAACATGGAAATATCTACACCGCCATCAGTGTGAATAAGGAAATATCTACAATGCCATCTGTATAAAGATATAAATATCTGCACCGCGAGCTGTACAAACATGGAAATGCCTACGTCGCACTCTGCATAAACGTGGAAATACCAACACCGCTATCGGTATAAACATGGAAATATCTACAACGCCATCTATATAAACATGGAAATATCTACACCGCTATGTCTATAAACATGGAAATACCTACACCGCTATCTCTATAAACATGGAAATGTCTACACCGCTATCTGTATAAACATGGAAATAATTACACCGCTATCTGTATAAACATGGAAATATCTACACCGCGATCTGTATAAACATGGAAATATCTACACCGCGATCTGTATAAACATGGAAATATCTTCACCGAGATCTGTATAAACATGGAAATATCTACACCGCTATCTGTATAAACATGGTAATATCTACACCACCATCTATATAAACATGGAAATATCTACACCGCCCTCTGTATAAACATGGAAATATCTACAATGCCAACTGTAGAAAGATGGAAATATCTACACGGCAATCTGAGGAAACATGGAAATATCTACACCGATATCTGTAAAAACATGGAAATATCAACACCGCTATCTGTATAAACATGGAAATATCTACACCGCGATCTGTATAAACATGGAAATATCTACACCGCGATCTGTATAAACAGGGAAATATCTACACCGCGACTGTATAAACGTGGAAATATCTACACCGCTATCTGTATAAACATGGAAATATCTACACCGCCAACTGTATAAACATGGAAATACCTACAAAGTCATCTGTATAAACATGGAAATATCTACATAGCCATCTGTATAAACATGGAAATATCTACACAGCCATCTGTATATACATGGAAATATCTACACTGCTATCTGTATAAACATGGAAATAACTACACCGCTATTTGTATAAAGAAGGAAATATCTACACCGTGATCCGTATAAACATGGAAATATCTACACAGCCATCTCTATAAACACGGAAATATCTACACCCATATCTGTATAAATATGGAAATATCCACACCGCTATCTGTATAAACATGGAAAAATCAACACCGCTATCTCTATGAACATGGAAATATCTACACCACCATCTCTATAAACATGGAAATATCAACACCACGATCAGTATAAACATGGAAATATCTACACCGCTATCTGTATAAACATGGAAATATCTCCACTGCTATCTCTGTAAACATCGAAATATCTACACCGCCATCAGTATAAACATGGAAATACTTACAAAGTTATCTGTATAAACATGGAAATATCTACACCGCCATCTGTATAAACATGGAAATATCTACACAGCCGTGTGTATATACATGGAAATATCTACACCGCTATCTATATAAACATGGAAATAACTACACCGCTATCTGTATAAAGACGGAAATAACTACACCGCCATGTACATATCCATGGAAGTATCTGCGCCGCCATCTGTATAAACATGGAAATATCTACACGGTCATCTGTGTATAGATGGAAATATCAACACCCCCATCTGTACAAACATGGAAATATCTGCACCTCAATCTGTATAAACATGGAAATATCTACACCGCGGTCTGTATAAACATGGAAATATCTAAATGGCTATCTGTATAAACATGGAAATATCTACACCACTATCTCTATAAACATGGAAATATCTACACCGTGATCTGTATTAACATGGAAATATTTACACCGCTATCTGTATAAACATGGAAATATCTACACCATTATCAGTATAAACATGGAAATACCTACAACGCCATCTGTAGAAACATGGAAATATCTACACCACCATCTGTATAAACATGGAAATATCTACAATGCCATCTGTATACACAAGGAAATACCTACACGGCAATCTGTGTATAGATGGAATCATCAACACCGCCATCTGTACACACATGGAAATATCTACTCCGCTATCTGTATAAACATGGAAATATCTACACTGCGGTCTGTATAAACATGGAAATATCTACACCGGTATCTGTACAAACATGGAAATATCTACACCACGATCAGTATAAAACATGGAAATAGTTACACCGCTATCTGTATAAACATGGAAATATCTACACCGCTATCTCTATAAACAAGGAAATAACTGCAAAGCCATCTGTATAAACATGGAAATAACTACACAGTTATGTGTAGGAACATGGAAATATCTGCACTGACATCTGTATAAACGTATAAATATCTACACAGCCCTCTGTATAAATATGGAAATATCTGCATAGGCATCTGTATAAACATGGTAATATCCGCACCGCTATCTGTATAAACATGGAAATGCCTACACCGCTCTCTCTATAAACATGGAAATATGTACACCGCTATGTGTATAAACATGGTAATATCTCCACTGCTGTCTGTATAAACATGGAAATATCTCCACCTTTATCTGTATAAACATGGAAATATCTACAGCGCCATCTCTATAAACATTGAAATATCTACACTGCCATCTGTAAATACATGCAAATATCTTCACAGTCATCCGAATAAACATGGAAATATCTACACCACCATCTGTATAAACATTGAAATACCAACAATACCATCTGTATACACATGGAAATATCTACACAGACATCTGTATAAATATGGAAATATCTACACCGCCATCTGTATAAACATGGAAATATCTACACCGCGATCAGTATAAACATGGAAATATCTACACCGCTATCTGTATAAACATGGAAATATCTCCACTGCTATCTGTATAAACATCGAAATATCTACACCGCCATCTGTATAAACATGGAAATACTTACAAAGTTATCTGTATAAACATGGAAATATCTACACCGCCATCTGTACAAACATGGAAATACTTACAAAGTTATCTGTATAAACATGGAAATATCTACACCACCATCTGTATAAACATGGAAATATCTACACAGCCATGTGTATATAGATGGAAATATCCTCACCGCTATCTATATACACATGGAAATAACTACACCGCTCTCTGTATAAACATGGAAATATCTACACCGCCATCTACAAATCCACAGAAATATCAGTGCCGCCATCTGTATAAACATGGAAATATCTACACGGTCATCTGTGTATAGATGGAAATATTAACACCGCCATCTGTACAAAAATGGAAATATCTGCACCGCTATCTGTATAAACATGGAAATATCTACACCGCGGTCTGTATAAACATGGAAATATCTACACCGCTATCTCTATAAACATGGAAATATCTACACCGCTATCTCTATAAACATGGAAATATCTACACCATGATCTGTATAAACATGGAAATATTTACATCGCTATCTGTTTAAACATGGAAATATCTACACAGTTATCTGTATAAATATGGAAATATTTCAGCGCTATCTCTATAAGCATGGAAATGTCTACACCGCCATCTGTATAAACATGGGAATATCTACACTGCTATCTCTATAAACATGGAAATATCTACAATGCCATCTATAAAAACATGGAAACACCTATACAGTCATCTGTATAAACATGGAAATATCTACACAACCATCTGTATAAACATGGAAATATCTACAATGCCATCTGCATACACATGGAAATACCTACACGGCAATCTGTGTATAGATGGAAACATCAACACCGCCATCTGTACAAACATGGAAATATCTACACCGCTATCTGTATAAACATGGAAATACCTACACTGCGGTCTGTATAAACATGTAAATATCTACGCCGGTATCTGTATAAACATGGAAATATCTACACCACGATCTGTATAAACATGGAAATATCTACACCGCTATCTGTATAAACATGGAAATATCTACACCGCTATCTCTATAAACATGGAAATATCTACAAAGCCATCTGTATAAACATGGAAATACCTACACAGTCATGTGTAGGAACATGGAAAAATCTGCACCGCTATCTGTATAAACATGGAAACACCTACACCGCTGTCTCTATAAACATGGAAATATGTACACCGCTATGTGTATGAACATGGAAATATCTCCACTGCTCTCTGCATAAACATGGAAATATCTCCACCGTTATCAGTATAAATATGGAAATATCTACAGCGCCATCTCTATAAACATTGAAATATCTACACTGCCATCTGGAAAAACATGGAAATATCTGCACAGTCATCTGAATAAACATGGAAATATCTACACCACCATCACTTTAATCATGGAAATACCTACAATACCACCTGTATACACATGGAAATATCTACACAGACATCTATATAAATATGGAAATATCTACACCGCCATCTGTATAAACATGGAAATATCTACACTGCCATCTGTAGAAAGATGGAAATATTTACACCGCTATGTCTATAAATATGGAAATATCTACACCGCCATCTCTATAAACATGAAAATATTTACACTGCCATCTCCATAAAGTTGGAAGTATCTACTCCGCCATGTGTATAAACACGGAAATATCTACACCACCATCTGTGTAAACATGGAAAAATCTACACCGCTATATGTATAAACATGGAAATATCTTCACCACCATCTGCATATCCATGGAAATATCTACGCCGCCATCTGTATAAACATGGAAATATCTACACGGCCATCTGTGTATAGATGGAAATATCAACACCGCCATATGTAGAAACATGGAGATATAGACACCGCTATCTCTATAAACATGGAAATATCTACACCGCCATCTCTATAAACATGAAAATACCTGCACTGCCATCTATAAAAACATGGAAATACCTACACAGTCACGTGTATAAACATGGAAATATCTACAATGCCATCTGTATACACTTGGAAATATCTACACAGCCATCTGTATAAACATGTAAATAACTACACTGCTATCTCTATAAACATGGAAATATCCACACCGCCATCTCTATAAACATGAAAATATCTACACTGCCATTTCCATAAACATGGAACTATCTACTCCGCCATCTGTATAAACATGGAAACATCTACACCGCCATCTGTGTGAATAAGGAAATATCTACAATGCTATCTGTATAAAGATATAAATATCTGCACCGCGAGATGTATAGACATGCAAATATCTACATCACTATCTGTATAAACGTATAAATATCAACAGCGCTATCGGTATAAACATGGAAATATCTACAACGCCATCTATATAAACATGGAAATACCTACACCGCTATCTCTACAAACATGGAAACATCCACACCGCCATCTGCATATCCATGGACATATCAACAACGCCATCTGTATAAAAATGGAAATATCTACACGGCAATCTGTGTACAGATGGAAATATCAACACCGCCATCTGTACAAACATGGAAATATCTACACCGCTATCTGTATAAACAAAGAAATATCTACACTGCAGTCTGTATAAACATGGAAATATCTACACCGGTATCTGTATAAACATGGAAATATCTACACCACGATCTGTATAAACATGGAAATATTTACACCGCTATCTGTATAAATCTGGAAAAATCTACACTGCTATCTCTATAAATATGGAAATATCTACACCGCCATCTGTATAAACATGGAAATAACTACACAGTCATGTGTAGGAACATGGAAATATCTACACCACCGTTTGTATAAAGAAGGAAATATCTACAACGTTATCTATATAAACATGGAAATATCTACACATTGATCTGTATAAACATGGAAATATGTACAGCACTCTCTGAATAAAGATGGAAATATCTACACCGCAATCTGTATAAACATGGAAATATCAACACCACGATCAGTATAAACATGGAAATATCTACACCACTATCTGTATAAATATGGAAATATTTACACCGCTATCTCTATAAACTTGGAAATATCTACATCGCTATCTCTATAAACATGGAAATATCTACACCGACATCTGTATTAACATGGAAATATCTACACAGTCATCTGTATAAACCTGGAAATATCTACATTGTCATCTATATAAACATGGAAATAACTACAGAGAACTCTGTATATTCATGGAAATATCTGCACAGCCATCTGTATAAATATGGAAATATCTACACCGCTATCTGTATAAACATGGAAATATCTACACTGCTATGTGTATTAACGTGGAAATATCTCCATTGCTATCTGTATAAACATGGACATATCTCCACCGCAATCTGTATAAACATGAAAATATCTACACCGCTATCTCTATAAACATGGAAATATCTACATGGCCATCTGTACAAACATGGAAATATCTACACAGGTATCTGTAGAAACATGCAAATATCTACCCCGCTATCTCTATAAACATGGAAATAACTACACCGCTATCTCTATAAACATGGAAATATCTACACCGCTATCTCCATCAACATGGATATATATACACCGCCATCTCTTTAAACATGGAGATATCTAGAACGCCATCTACATAAACAAGAAAATATCTACACTTCCATCTATATAAACATGGAAATATCTACACCGCCATTTGTAGAAAGATGGAAATATCTACACCGCCATCTGTTTAAACATGGAAATATCTACACCACTATCTGTATAAGTATGAAATATCTAAACCGCTATCTCTATAAAAATGGAAATATCTACACTGCTATCTGTATAAACATGGAAATATCCTCACTGCTACCTCTATGAAGATGGATATATCTACACCGCTATCTAAATAAGCATGGAAATATCTACACTGCCATCTCTATAAACATGGAATTATCTACAGCGCCATCTGTATAAACATGGAAATATCTACACCGCCATCTGTATAAACATGGAAATATCTACACCGCTATCTGTATAAACATGGAAATATCTACACCGCAATCTGTATAAACATGGAAATGTCTTCACCACGATCTGTATAAACATGGAAATATCTACACCGCTATCTGTAAAAACATGGTAATATCTACACCGCCATGTATATAAACATGGAAATATCTACACCGCCATCTGTATAAACATGGAAATATCTGCAATGCCATCTGTAGAAAGATGGAAATATCTACACCGCAATCTGTGTAAACATGGAGATATCTACACCGCCAGCTGTATTAACATGGAAATATCTACAATGCTAGTTGTATAAACATGGAAATACCAACACCGCTATCTGTATAAACATGGAAATACATACACCGCCATCTGTATAATCATGGAAATATCTACACAACTATCTCTATAAACATGGAAATACCTACACCGCCATCTCTATACACATAGAAATATCTACACCGCTATCTCTATAAACATAGAAATATCTACACCGCCATCTCTATAAACATGGAAATATCTACACTGCCATCTGCATGAACATGGAAATATCTACATCGCTATCTGTTTAAACATGGAAATATCTACACTGTCATCTGTATAAACATGGAAATATCTAAACTGCCATCTGTGGAAAGATGGAAATATCTACACCACGATCTGTATAAATATGAAAATATCTACACCGCTATCCGTGTAAAGATGGAAATATCTACACCGCAATCTGTGCAAAGATGGAAATATCTACACCGCTATCTCTATAAACATGGAAGTATCTACACCACTATCCGTACAAACATGGAAATATCTACATCACTATCTGTATAAACATGGATATATCTACACTGTTATCTGTATAAACATGGAAATATCTACACCGCTATCTGTATAAATATGGAAATTTCTGCACCGCCATTTGTGAAAACATACAAATATCTACAGAGTCATCTTTATACACATCGAAATATCTACACAGCCATCTGTATAAACATGGATGTATCTACACAACTATCTGTATAAACAAGGAAATACCTACAGCGCTATCTCTATAAACATGGAAATATCAACACCACAATCTCTACAAACATGAAAATATCTACACCGCCATCTCCATGAACATGGAACTACCTTCACCACCATCTGTATAAACATGGAAATATCTACACCACTATCTGTATAAAGATGGAAATATCTACACCGCTATCTCTATAAACATGGAAATATCTACACAGCCATCTGTATAAACAGGGAAATATCTCCACCGCTATCTGTATAAACATGGAAATATCTACACCGCTATATGCATAAACGTGGAAATATCTACACCGCTATCTGTATAAACATGGAAATACCTACACCGCTATCTGTGTAAACATGGAAATATCTACACAGCTATCTGTGTAAACTTGGTAATATCTACACAGGTATCTGTGTAAAAATGGAAATATCTACATGGCAATCTGTGCAAATAGGGAAATATCTACACCGCTATCTCTGAAAACATGGAAATATCTACACCGCTATCTGTATAAACATGGAAATATCTGCACCGCTATCTGTATAAAAAAGGAAATATCTACACCGCCATCTGTAGAAACATGGAAATATCTACACCGCCATCTGTATAAACATGGAAATAACTACACGGCTATCTGTAGAAATATGGAAATATCTACATCGCTATCTCTATAAACATGGAAATACCAACAACGCTTTCTCTATAAACATGGAAATATCTACATCGCAATCTCTATAAACATGGAATTATCTACACCGCCGTCTCTATAAACATGAAAATATGTACACCGCCATCTTCAGAAACATGGCTGTATCTACACCGCCATCTGTATAAACATGGAAATATCTACACCACCATCTGTATAAACATCGAAAAACCTTCACTGCCATCTGTATAAAGATGGAAATATCTGCACTGCGAGTTGTATAAATATGGAAATATCTACATGGAAAGCTGTAAAAACATGGAAATATTTAGACAGTCATCTCTATAAACATGGAAATATCTATACCGCTATCTGTATAAACATGGAAATTCCCACACCGCTATCTGTATAAACATGGAAATAGCCACACCGCTATCTGTATAAACATGGAAATATCTGCACAGCTATCTTTATAAACATGGAAATACCTGCAACTCTATCTGTGTAAACACAGAAATATCTACACGGCTATTTGTGTAAACATGGAAATATCTGCACCGCTATCTGTATAAAGATGGAAATATCTACACCACTATCTGTAAAACGGGGAAATATCTACACAGCTGTCTGTATAAACCTGGAAATATCTACACCGATATCTGTATAAACAAGGAAATATCTACACCGCCATCTGTATAAACATGGAAAAACCTACACCGCTATCTGTATAAATATGGAAATATACACTTCGCTATTTCTAAAAACATGGAAACACCTACACCGATTTCTCTATAAACATGGAAATATCTACACTGCAATCTCTATATACATGGAAATATCTACACCGCCATCTCTATAAATATGAAAATATCTACACCGCCATCTCCAAAAACATGGAACTATCTACACCGCCATCTGTATAAACATGGAAATTCCTACACCACTATCTGTATAAAGATGGAAATATCTACACCGCTATCTCTATAAACATGGAAATATCTACACCGCTATCTGTATAAACATGAAAATATCTACATCGCTATCTGAATAAACAGGGAAATATCTCCACCGCTATCTGTATAAACATGGAAATATCTACACCGCTCTCTGTATAAACATGGAAATATCTACACTGCTATCTGTATAAACATGGAAATATCTACAACACTATCTGTGTAAACATGGAAATATCTACACAGTTATCTGTGTAAACTTGGAAATATCTACACAGGTATCTGTGTAAAAATGGAAATATCTTCACCGTAATGTGTGAAAAGATGGAAATATCTGCACCGCTATCTCTGTAAACATGGAAATATCTACACCACTATCCGTATAAACATGGAAATATCTACATCACTATCTGTATAAACATGGATATCTCTACACCGTTATCTGTATAAACATGAAAATATCTACACCGCTATCTGTATAAATATGGAAATATCTGCACCGCCATTTGTGTAAACATACAAATATCTACAGTCATCTGTATACACATGGAAATATTTACACAGCCATCTGTATAAACATGGATGTATCTACACAACTATCTGTATAAACAAGGAAATACCGACAGCGCTATCTCTATAAACATGGAAATATCAACACCACAATCTCTACAAACATGGAAATATCTACACCGCCATCTATATAAACATGAAAATATCTACACCGCCATCTCCAAAAACATGGAACTATCTACACCGCCATCTGTATAAACATGGAAATTCTACACCGCTATCTGTATAAAGATGGAAATATCAACACCGCTATCTCTATAAACATGGAAATATCTACACAGCCATCTGTATAAACATGGAAATATCTACACTGCTATCTCTATAAACATGGAAATATCTACACCGCTATCTGTATAAACATGGAAATATCTACATCGCTATCTGTATAAACAGGGAAATATCTACACTGCTATCTGTATAAACATGGAAATATCTACACTGCTATCTGTATAAACATGGAAATATCTACACCGCTATCTGTATAAACATGGAAATAACTACAACGCTATCTGTGTAAACATGGAAATATCTACACAGCTATCTGTGTAAACTTGGAAATATCTACACAGGTATCTGTGTAAAAATGGAAATATCTACACGGCAATCTGTGCAAAGAGGGAAATATCTACACCGCTATCTCTGAAAACATGGAAATATCTACACCGCTATCTCTATAAACTTGGAAATATCTACACTGCCATCTCTATAAACATGAAAATATGTCCACCGCTATCTGTATAAACTTGAAAATATGTCCACCGCTATCTGTATAAACATGGAAATATATACACCGCTATCGGTATAAACAAGGAAATATCTACACCGCCATCTGTAGAAACATGGAAATATCTTCACCGCGATCTGTATAAACATGGAAATACCTACACCGCTATCTGTAGAAATGTGGAAATATCTACACCGCTATCTCTATAAACATGGAAATACCAACACCGCTTTCTCTATAAACATGGAAATATCTACATCGCAATCTCTATAAACATGGAAAAATCTTCACTGCCATCTGTATAAAGATGGAAATATCTGCACTGCGAGTTGTATAAACATGGAAATATCTACACCGCTATCTCTAAACATGGAAATACCTACAACGCCATCTCTATAAATATGGAAATATCTACACCGCTATCTGTATAAACATGAAAATACCTACACCGCTATCTGTATAAACCTGGAAAGATCTACACCGCTATCTGTATAAATATGGAAATAACTACAACGCTATCTCTCTAAACATGGAAATGTCTACACCGCTATCTGTATAAACATGGAAATATCTACATCGTTATCTCTATAAACATGAAAATATCTACACTGACATCTGTATAAACATGGAAATAACTTCACAGTCATCTGTATAAACATGGAAATATCTACACCACCGTCTGTATAAACATGGAAATATCTACATGGAAAGCTGTATAAACATGGAAATATCTAGACAGTCATCTCAATAAACATGGAAATATCTATACCGCTATCTGTATAAACATGGAAATACCCACACCGCTATCTGTATAAACATGGAAATAGCCACACCGCTATCTGCATAAACATGGAAATATCTGCACCGCTATCTTTATAAACATTTAAATATCTGCAACTCTATCTGTGTAAACATAGAAATATCTACACGGCTATTTGTGTATACATGGAAATATCTGCACCGCTATCTGTATAAAGATCGAAATATCTACACCACTATCTTTAAAACGTGCAAATATCTACACCACTCTCTATATAAACCTGGAAATATCTACACCGATATCTGTATAAACAAGGAAATATCTACACCGCCATCTGTATGAACATGGAAACACTTACACCGCTATATGTATAAATATGGAAATATCCACACCGCTATCTCTATAAACATGGAAATACCTACACCGATTTCTCTATAAACATGGAAATATCTACACTGCAGTCTCTATAAGCATGAAAATATCTACACCGCCATCTTCAGAAAAATGGATGTATCTACACCGCCATCTGTATAAACATGGAAATATCTACACCACTATCTGTATAAACATGGAAATATCTTCACTGCCATCTCTATAAGCATGGAAATATCTACACCGCCATCTGTATAAAGATGGAAATAGCTACACCGCAATCTGTGCAAAGATGGAAATACCTACACCGCAATCTCTATGAACATGGAAATATCTACACCGATATCTGTATAAACATGGAAATATGTACACTGCCATCTGTTTAAACATGGAAATACCTACACCGTTTTCTGTATAAACATGAAAATATCTACACTGCTATCTCTATATACATGGAAATATCTACACCACTATCTGTATAAACATGGAAATATCTTCACTGCCACCTGTATAAGCATGGAAATATCTACACCGCCATCTGAATAAACATGGAAATAACTACACCACTATCAGTATAAATATGGAAATATCTTCACTGCCATCTGTATAAACGTGGAAATATCTAAACCGCCATCTGTATAAACATGGAAATATCTCCACCGCCATCTGCATAAACATGGAAATATCTACACAGACAATTGTATAAACATGGAAATATCTACACTGCCATCTGTATAAACTTGGAAATATCTACACTGACATCTGTAGAAAGATGGAAATGTATAAAAAACGATCTGAATAAACTTGGGAATTTCTACACCACTACCTGAAGAAACATGGAAATATCTACACCGCTATCTGTATCAACATGGAAATAACTACACTGCAATCTGTATAAACATGGAAATATCTACAATGCTATCTCTGTAAACATGGAAATATCTACACAGCTATCTGTGTAAACTTGGAAATATCTACACCGCTATATGTGTAAATTTGGCAATACTTACACCGCAGTCTGTGCAAAGATGGAAATATCTACACCGCTATATCTGTAAACATGAAAATACCTACACCGCTATCTGTATAAACATGGAAATATCTACACTGCCATCTCTAAAAACATGGAAATATCTACAGCGCCATCTGTATAAACATGGAAATATCTACACTGCCATCTGGACACACATGGAAATATCTACACAGCCATCTGTATAAACATCGAAATATTTACACCGCTATCTCTAGAAACATGGAAATATCTACACCGCTATCTGTATAAACATGGAAATATCTACATCGCTATCTGTATAAACAGGGAAATATCTCCACCGCTATCTGTATAAACATGGAAATATCTACACCGATATGTGTATAAACATGGAAATATCTACACCGCTATCTGTAAAAACATGGAAATATATACAATGCTATCTGTGTAAACATGGAAATACCGACACAGCTATCTGTGTAAACTTGGAAATATCTACCCAGCTATCTGTGTAAAAATGGAAATATCTACACAGCAATCTGTGCAAAGATGGATATATCTACACCGCTATCTCTGTAAACATGGAAATATCTACACCGCTATCTGTATAAACATGGAAATGTCTATACCGCAGTCTCTATAAACAAGGAAATATCTACACCGCCATCTGTAGAAACATGGAAATATCTACACTGCAATCTGTATAAACATGGAAATACCTACACCGCTATCTGTATAAATATGCAAATATCTACACCGCTATCTCTATAAACATGGAAATACCTACACCGCTTTCTCTATAAACATGAAAATACCTACACTGCTATCTCTATATACATGGAAATATCTACACCTCCATCTCCATAAACATGAAAATATCTACACCGCCATCTTCAGAAACATGGATGTATCTACACCGCTATCTGTATAAACATGGAAATATCTACACCACTATCTGTATAAACATGGAAATATCTTCACTGCCATCTGTATAAGCATGGAAATATCTACACCGCCATCTGTATAAAGATGGAAATATCTACACCGCAATCTGTATAAATATGGAAATAACTACACCGCTATCTCTATAGACAAGGAAATATCTACACCGTTATCTGTATAAACATGGAAATATCTACACTGCCATCTGTATAAAGATGGAAATATTTACACCGTGAGCTGCATAAACATAGAAATATCTACAACGCTATCTGTATAAACATGGAAATATGAACACCGCTATCTGTATAAATATGGAAATATATACACCGTTATCTCTATAAACATGGAAATATCTACACCGCTATCTCTATAAACATGGAAATACTTACACCACCATGTCTATAAACATGGAAATATTTACACTGCTATCTCTATAAACTTAGAAAAAACTACACCGCCGTCTCTGTAAACATGGAAATATCTACACCGCCATTTGAATAAACATGGAAATATCTACACAGACATCTGTATAAACATGGAAATATCCACACTGCCATGTGTATAAACTTGGCAACATCTACACTGACATCTGTAGAAAGATGGAAATGTCTACAAAGCGATCTGTATAAACATGGGTATTTCTACACCGCTACTTGTATAAACATGGAAATATGTACACGGCTATCTGTATCAACATGGAAATAACTACACCGCAATCTGTATAAACATGGAAATATCTACAATGCTATCTCTGTAAACATGGAAATATCTACACAGCTATCTGTGTAAACTTGGAAATATCTACACCGCTATCTCTGTAAGTTTGGCAATAACTACACCGCAATCTGTGCAAAGATAGAAATAACTACACCGCTATCTCTTTAAACATGGACATATCTACACCGATATGTATATAAACATGGAAATATCTACACTGCCATCTGTATAAACATGGAAATACCTACACCAATTTCTCTATAAACATGAAAATATCTACACTGCTATCTCTATAAACATGGAAATATCTACACCTCCATCTCTATAAAGATGAAAATATCTACACCGCCATCTTCAGAAACATGGATGTATCTACACCGCCATCTGTATAAACATGGAAATATCTACACCACTATCTGTATAAATATGGAAATATCTTCACAGCCATCTGTATAAACATGGAAATATCTACACCGCCATCTGTATAAAGATGGAAATATCTACAACGCAATCTGTATAAATTTGGAAATAACTACACCGCTATCTCTATAGACATGGAAATATCTACACCGCCGTCTGTATAAACATGGAAATATCTACACCGCTATCTGTATAAACATGGAAATACCAACACCGCTATCTGTATAAACATGTAAATATCTACACCGCTATCTCTATAAACATGAAAATACTTACACCACCATCTCTATAAACATGGAAATATTTACACCGCTATCCCTATAAACTTAGAAATAACTAGACTTTCATCTCTATAAACATGGAAATATCTTCACCGCTATCTGCATAAACCTGGAAATATCTACACAGACGTCTGTATAAACATGGAAATATCTACACCTCCATCTCTATAAACATGAAAATATCTACACCGGCATCTTCAGAAACATGGATGTATCTACACCGCAATCTGTATAAACATGGAAATATCTACACCACTATCTGTATAAACATGGAAATATCTTCACTGCCATCTGTATAAACATGGAAATATCTACACCGCCATCTGTATAAAGATGGAAATATCTTCACCGCAATCTGTATAAATATGGAAATAACTACACCGCTATCTCTATAGACATGGAAATATCTACACCGCTATCTGTATAAACATGGAAATATCTACACTGCCATCTGTATAAAGATGGAAATATCTACACCGCGAGCTGTATAAACATGGAAATATCTACACCGCCATCTGTATAAACATGGAAATACCAACACCGCTATCTGTATAAACATGGAAATATCTACAACGCTATCTCTATAAACATGAAAATACTTACACCACCATCTCTATAAACATGGAAATATTTACACAGCTATCTCTATAAATTTAGAAATAAGTAGACCGCCATCTCTATAAACATGGAAATATCTACACCTCTATGTGCATAAACATGGAAATATCTACACAGACGTCTGTATAAACATGGAAATATCTACACCGCCATCTCTATAAACATGAAAATAACTACACCGCCATCTTCAGAAACATGGATGATTCTACACCGCCATCTGTATAAACATGGAAATATCTACACCACTATCTGTATAAACATGGAAATATCTTCACTGCCATCTGTATAAATATGGAAATATCTACACCGCCATCTGTGTAAAGATGGAAATATCTACACCGCAATCTGTAAAAATATGGAAATACCTACACCGCTATCTCTATAGACATGGAAATATCTACACAGCTATCTGTATAAACATGGAAATATCTATACCGCTGTGTCTATAAACATGGAAATATCTCCACTGCTATCTGTATAAACATGGAAATACCTACACTGCTATCTGTATAAACATGGAAATATCTTCAATGCCATCTGTATACAAATGGAAATACCTACACGGCCATCTGTGTATAGATGGAAACATCAACAACGCCATCTGTACAAACATGGAAATATCTACACTGCTATCTGTATAAACATGGAAATATCTACACCGATATGTGTATAAACATGGAAATATCTACACTGCCATCTGTATAAACATGGAAATACCTACACCAATTTCTCTATAAACATGAAAATATCTACACTGCTATCTCTATAAACATGGAAATATCTACACCTCCATCTCTATAAAGATGAAAATATCTACACCGCCATCTTCAGAAACATGGATGTATCTACACCGCCATCTGTATAAACATGGAAATATCTACACCACTATCTGTATAAATATGGAAATATCTTCACAGCCATCTGTATAAACATGGAAATATCTACACCGCCATCTGTATAAAGATGGAAATATCTACAACGCAATCTGTATAAATTTGGAAATAACTACACCGCTATCTCTATAGACATGGAAATATCTACACCGCCGTCTGTATAAACATGGAAATATCTACACCGCTATCTGTATAAACATGGAAATACCAACACCGCTATCTGTATAAACATGTAAATATCTACACCGCTATCTCTATAAACATGAAAATACTTACACCACCATCTCTATAAACATGGAAATATTTACACCGCTATCCCTATAAACTTAGAAATAATTAGACTGCCATCTCTATAAACATGGAAATATCTACACCGCTATCTGCATAAACCTGGAAATATCTACACAGACATCTGTATAAACATGGAAATATCTACACCTCCATCTCTATAAACATGAAAATATCTACACCGGCATCTTCAGAAACATGGATGTACCTACACCGCAATCTGTATAAACATGGAAATATCTACACCACTATCTGTATAAACATGGAAATATCTTCACTGCCATCTGTATAAACATGGAAATATCTACACCGCCATCTGTATAAAGATGGAAATATCTTCACCGCAATCTGTATAAATATGGAAATAACTACACCGCTATCTCTATAGACATGGAAATATCTACACCGCTATCTGTATAAACATGGAAATATCTACACTGCCATCTGTATAAAGATGGAAATATCTACACCGCGAGCTGTATAAACATGGAAATATCTACACCGCCATCTGTATAAACATGGAAATACCAACACCGCTATCTGTATAAACATGGAAATATCTACAACGCTATCTCTATAAACATGAAAATACTTACACCACCATCTCTATAAACATGGAAATATTTACACAGCTATCTCTATAAATTTAGAAATAAGTAGACCGCCATCTCTATAAACATGGAAATATCTACACCTCTATGTGCATAAACATGGAAATATCTACACAGACGTCTGTATAAACATGGAAATATCTACACCGCCATCTCTATAAACATGAAAATAACTACACCGCCATCTTCAGAAACATGGATGTTTCTAAACCGCCATCTGTATAAACATGGAAATATCTACACCACTATCTGTATAAACATGGAAATATCTTCACTGCCATCTGTATAAACATGGAAATATCTACACCGCCATCTGTGTAAAGATGGAAATATCTACACCGCAATCTGTAAAAATATGGAAATACCTACACCGCTATCTCTATAGACATGGAAATATCTATACCGCTGTGTCTATAAACATGGAAATATCTCCACTGCTATCTGTATAAACATGGAAATACCTACAACGCCATCTGCAGAAACATGGAAATATCTATACCACCATCTGTATAAACATGGAAAAATCTACAATGCCATCTGTATACACACGGAAATACCTACACGGCAATCTGTGTATAGATGGAAACATCAACACCGCCATCTGTACAGACATGGAAATATCTACACCGCTATCTGTATAAACATGGAAATATCTACACTGCTGTCTGTATAAACATGGAAATATCTACACCGGTATCTGTATAAACATGGAAATATCTACACCACGATCTGTATAAAACATGGAAATATTTACACCGCTATCTGTATAAACATGGAAATATCTACACCGCTATCTCTATAAACAAGGAAATACCTGCAAAGCCATCTGTATTAACATGGAAATAACTACACAGTCATGTGTAGGAACATGGAACTATCTACACTGCCATCTGTATAAACATGGAAATATCTACAGCGCCATCTCTATAAACATTGAAATATCTACACTGCCATCTGTACATACGTGGAAATATCTACACCGGAATCTGTATAAACATGGAAATAACTACACCGCTATTTGTATAAACAAGGAAATATCTACACCGCCATCTGTTTAAACAGGGAAATATATACACAGACATCTGTTTATACATGGAAATACCTACACCGCTATCTATATAAACATGCTAATAACTACACCGCTATCTGTATATACATGGAAATATTTGCACCGCTATCCCTATAAACATGGTAATATCAACACCGCGATCTGTATAAACATGGAAATATCTACACCATGATCTGTATAAACATGGAAACATCTATACCGTGATCTGTATAAACATGGAAATATCTACACCGCCATCTCTATAAACATGGAAATATCTACAACCCTATGTGTATAAACATGGAATTATCCACACCGCTATCTCTATAAACATGGAAGAATCAACTCCGCTATCTCTATGAACATGGAAATATCTACACCGCCATCTCGATAAACATGGAAATATCTACACCGCGATCAGTATAAACATGGAAATATCTACACCGCTATCTGTATAAACATGGAAATATCTCCACTGCTATCTCTATAAACATCGAAATATCTACACCGCCATCTGTATAAACATGGAAATACTTACAACGTTATCTGTATAAACATGGAAATATCTACACCACCATCTGTATAAACATGGAAATATCTACAAAGCCATGTGTATATACATGGAAATATCTGTACCGTTATCTATATAAACATGGAAATAACTACACCGCTTTCTGTATAAACATGGAAATATTTACACCGCCATCTACATATCCATATAAATATCTGCACCGCCATCTGTATAAACATGGAAATATCTACACGGTCATCTGTGTATAGATGGAAATATCAACACCGCCATCTGTACAAACATGGAAATATATGCAACGCTATCCGTATAAACATGGAAATATTTACACCGTAGTCTGTATAAACATGGAAATATCTACATCGCTATCTGTATAAACATGGAAATATCTACACCGCTATCTCTATAAACATGGAAATATCTACACCGTGATCTGTATAAACTTGGAAATAATTACACGGCTATCTGTAGGAACATGGAAATATCTACACCGTTATCTGTATAAATATGGAAATATCTACACCGCTATCTCTATAAACATTGAAATATCTACACCGCCATCTGTATAAACATGGAAATATCTACACTGCAATCTCTATAAACATGGAAATATCTACAATGCCATCTGTAAAAACATGGAAATACCTATACAGTCATCTGTATAAACATGAAAATATCTACACCACCATCTGTATAAACATGGAAATATCTACAATGCCATCTGTATACACATGGAAATACCTACACGGCAATCTCTGTATAGATGGAAACAACAACACCGCCGTCTGTACAAACATGGAAATATCTACACCGCTATCTGTATAAACATGGAAATATCTACACCTCCATCTCTATAAACATGAAAATATCTACACCGGCATCTTCAGAAACATGGATGTATCTACACCGCAATCTGTATAAACATGGAAATATCTACACCACTATCTGTATAAACATGGAAATATCTTCACTGCCATCTGTATAAACATGGAAATATCTACACCGCCATCTGTATAAAGATGGAAATATCTTCACCGCAATCTGTATAAATATGGAAATAACTACACCGCTATCTCTATAGACATGGAAATATCTACACCGCTATCTGTATAAACATGGAAATATCTACACTGCCATCTGTATAAACATGGAAATATCTACACCGCTATCTGTATAAACATGGAAATATCTCCACTGCTATCTCTATAAACATCGAAATATCTACACCGCCACCTGTATAAACATGGAAATACTTACAACGTTATCTGTATAAACATGGAAATATCTACACCGCCATCTGTAGAAACATGGAAATATCTACAAAGCCATGTGTATATACATGGAAATATCTGTACCGTTATCTATATAACATGGAAATAACTACACCGCTTTCTGTATAAACATGGAAATATTTACACCGCCATCTACATATCCATATAAATATCTGCACCGCCATCTGTATAAAAATGGAAATATCTACACTGCAATCTCTATAAACATGGAAATATCTACAATGCCATCTGTAAAAACATGGAAATACCTATACAGTCATCTGTATAAACATGGAAATATCTACACCACCATCTATATAAACATGGAAATATCTACAATGCCATCTGTATACACATGGAAATACCTACACGGCAATCTCTTTATAGATGGAAACAACAACACCGCCATCTGTACAAACATGGAAATATCTACACCGCTATCTGTATAAACATGGAAATATCTACACTGCGGTCTGTATAAACATGGAGTTATCTACACCGGTATCTGTATAAACATGGAAATATCTACACCGCTGTCTGTATAAACATGGAAATATCTGCACCGCTATCTCTATAAACATGGAAATATCTACAAAGCCATCTGTATAAACATGGAAATACCTACACAGTCATGTGTAGGAACATGGAAATATCTACACTGCCATCTGTATAAACATGGAAATATCTACACAGCCCTCTGTATAAATAAGTAAATATCTGCATAGGCATCTGTATAAACATGGAAATATCTGCACCGCTATCTGTATAAACATGGAAATACCTACACCGCTGTCTCTATAAATATGGAAATATGTACACCGCTATGTGTATAAACATGGAAATATCTCCACTGCTGTCTGTATAAACATGGAAATATCTACATCGCGATCTGTATAAACATGGAAATATCTACACCACTATCTGTATAAACATGGAAATATCTACACAGCTATCTCTATAAACAAGGAAATATCTACACCGCCATCTCTATAAACATGAAATTATCTACACTGCCATTTCCATAAACATGGAACTAACTAAACCCCCATCTGTATAAACATGGAAACATCTACACCACCATCTGTGTGAATAAGGAAATATCTACAATGCCATCTGTATGAACATATAAATATCTGCACCGCAAGCTGTATAAACATGGAAATATCTACATCCCTATCTGTATAAACACGGAAATACCAACACCGCTATCGGTATAAACATGGAAATATCTACAACGCCATCTATATAAACATGGAAATATCTACACCGCTATGTCTATAAACATGGAAATACCTACACCGCTATCTCTATAAACATGGAAATATCTACACCGCTATTTGTATAAACATGGACATATCTCCACCGCAATCTGTAAACATGAAAATATCTACACCGCTATCTGTATAAACATGGAAATATCTACACTGCCGTCTGTAAAAACATGGAAATATCTACACAGTCATCAGTAGAAATATTGAAATATCTACACCGCTATCTCTATAAACATGAGAATATTACACCACCATCTCTATAAACATGGAGATATTTACACCGCTATCTCTATAAACATAGAAATAACTACAGCGCCATCTCTATAAACATGGAAATATCTACACCGCCATCTGAATAAACATGGAAATATCTACACAGACATCTGTATAAACATGGAAATATCTACACTGCCATCTGTATAAACTTGGAAATATCTACACTGACATCTGTAGAAAAATGGAAATGTCTACAAAGCGATCTGAATAAACATGGGAATTTCTAAATCGCTACCTGTATAAACATGGAAATATCTACACCGATATCTGTATCAACATGAAAATAAATACACCGCAATCAGTATAAACACGGAAACATCTACAATGCTATCTCTGTAAACATGGAAATATCTACACAGCTATCTGTGTAAACATGGAAATATCTACAAAGCTATCTGTGTAAACATGGAAATATCTACACCGCTATCTGTGTAAATTTGACAATACCTACACCGCAATCTGTGCAAAGATGGAAATACCTACACCGCAATCTCTGTAAACATGGAAATATCTACACCGATATCTGTATAAACATGGAAAAATCTACACTGCCACCTGTATAAAAATGGAAATATCTACAGCGCCATCTGTATAAACATGGAAATATCTACACTGCCATCTGTACACACATGGAAATATCTTAACAGCCATCTGTATAAACATAGAAATATCTACACCGCTATCTCTATAAACATGGAAATAACTACACCGCAATCAGTATAAACACGGAAACATCTACAATGCTATCTCTGTAAACATGGAAATATCTACACAGCTATCTGTGTAAACATGGAAATATCTACAAAGCTATCTGTGTAAACATGGAAATATCTACACCGCTATCTGTGTAAATTTGACAATACCTACACCGCAATCTGTGCAAAGATGGAAATACCTACACCGCAATCTCTGTAAACATGGAAATATCTACAACGATATCTGTATAAACATGGAAATATCTACACTGCCACCTGTATAAAAATGGAAATATCTACAGCGCCATCTGTATAAACATGGAAATATCTACACTGCCATCTGTACACACATGGAAATATCTTAACAGCCATCTGTATAAACATGGAAATATCTACACCGCTATCTCTATAAACATGGACATAACTACACCGCTATCTCTATAAACATGGAAATATCTACACCACTATCTCCATCAACATGGAAATATACACACCGCCATCTCTTTAAACATGTAGGTATCTACAACGCCATCTACATAAACAAGAAAATATCTACACTGCCATCTGTATAAACCTGTAAATATCTACACCGCCATCTCTGTAAACATGGAAATATCTACACTGCCATTTGTAGAAAGATGGAAATATCTACACCGCCATCTATATAAACGTGGAAATATCTACACAGCTATCTGTATAAACATGGAAATATCTACACCGCAATCTCTATAAACATGGAAATATCTACACCGCTATATGTATAAATATGAAATATCTTAACCGCTATCTCTATAAAAGTGGAAATATCTACACTGCTATCTGTATAAACATGGAAATATCCTCACTGCTATCTCTATGAACCTGGATATATCTACACCGCTAACCCTATAAACATGGAAATATCTACACCGCGATCTGTATAAACATGGAAATATCTACACCGCTATCTGTATAAACATGGAAATATCTAGACCGCTATCTCTGTAAACATGGAAATATCTACACAGCTATCTCTATAAACATGGAAATATCTACACCGCCATCTGTATAAACATGGAAATACCTACAAAGTCATCTCTATAAACATGGAAATATCTACACAGCCATCTGTATAAACATGGAAATATCTACACAGCCATCTGTATATACATGGAAATATCTACACCGCTATCTGTATAAACATGGGAATATCTCCACTGCTATCTCTATAAACATTGAAATACCTACACCGCCATCTGTATAAAAATGGAAATACTTACAAAGTTATCTGTACAAACATGGAAATATCTACACCGCCATCTGTATAAACATGGAAATATCTACACAGCCATGTGTATATACATGGAAATATCTACACCGCTATCTATATAAACATGGAATTAACTACACCGCTATCTGGATAAACATGGAAATATCTACACCGCCATCTACATATCCATGGAAATATCTGCGCCGCCATCTGTATAAACATGGAAATATCTACACGTCATCTGTGTATAGATGGAAATATCAACACCGCCATCTGTACAAACATGGAAATATCTGCACCGCTATCTGTATAAACATGGAAATATCTACACCGCAGTCTGTATAAACATGGAAATATCTGCACCGCTATCTGTATAAACATGGAAATATCTACACCGCTATTTCTATAAACATGGAATTATCTACACCGTGATCTGTATAAACATGGAAATATTTACACCGCTATCTGTAAAAACATGGAAACTTCTACACCGTTATTTGTATAAATATGAAAATATCTACACCGCTATCTCTATAAACTTGGAAATACCTACACCACCATCTGTATAAACATGGAAATACCTATACACTCATCTGTGTAAACATGGAAATATCTACACCACCATCTGTATAAACATGGAAATATCTACAATGCCATCTGTATACACATGGAAATACCTACACGGAAATCTGTGTATAGATGGAAACATCAACACCGCCATCTGTACAAACATGGAAATATCTACACTGATATCTCTATAAACATGGAAATATCTACACTGCGGTCTGTATAAACATGGAAATATCTACACCGGTGTCTGTATAAATATGAAATATCTACACCGCCATCTCTATAAACATGAAAATGCCTACACTGCCATCTCCATAAAGATGGAAGTATCTACTCCGCCATGTGTATAAACACGGAAATATCTACACCACCATCTGTGTAAACATGGAAATATCTACACCGCAATCTGTATAAACATGGAAATATCTACACCGCCATCTGCATGTCCATGGAAATATCTACACAGCCCTCTGTATAAATATAGAAATATCTGCATAGGCATCTGTGTAAACATGGAAATATCTGCACCGCTATCTCTATAAACATGGAAATATCTACAAAGCCATCTGTATAAACATGGAAATGCCTACACACTCATGTGTAGGAACATTTAAATTTCTACACTGCCATCTGTATAAACATAGAAATATCTACACAGCCCTCTGTATAAATTTGGAAATATCTTCATAGGCATCTGTGTAAACATGGAAATATCTGCACCGCTATCTGTATAAACATGGAAATACCTACACCGCTGTCTCTATAAACATGGAAATATGTACACCGCTATGTGTATAAACATGGAAATATCTCCACTGCTGTCTGTATAAACATGGAAATATCTCCAACGTTATCTGTATAAACATGGAAATATCTACAGCGCCATCTCTATAAACATTGCAATATCTACACTGCCATCTGTAAAAACATGGAAATATCTACACAGTCATCTGAATAAACATGGAAATATCTACACCACCATCTGTATAAACATGGAAATACCTACAATACCATCTGTATACACATGGAAATAACTACACAGACATCTGTATAAATATGGAAATATCTACACGGCCATCTGTATAAACATGGAAATATCTACACTGCCATCTGTAGAAAGATGGAAATATCTACACCGCTATCTCTATAAATATGGAAATATCTACACCGCCATCTCTATAAACATGAAAATATCTACACTGCCATTTCTATAAAGATGGAAGTATCTACTCCGCCATGTGTATAAACACGGAAATATCTACACCACCATCTGTGTAAACATGGAAATATCTACACCGAAATCTGTATAAACTTGGAAATATCTACACCGCCATCTGCATGTCCATGGAAATATCTACGCCGCCATCTGTATAAACATGGAAATATCTACACGGACATCTGTGTATAGATGGAAATATCAACACCGCCATCTGTACAAACATGGAAATATCTACACTGCCGTCTGTGGAAAGATGGACATATCTACACCGCTATCTCTATAAATATGGAAATATCTACACCGCCATCTCTATAAACATGAAAATATCTACACTGCCATCTCCATAAAGATGGAATTATCTACTCCGCCATGTGTATAAACACGGAAATATCTACACCACCATCTGTGTAAACATGGAAATATCTACACCGCTATCTGTATAAACATGGAAATATCTACACCGCCATCTGCTTGAACATGGAAATATCTACACCGCTATCTGTATAAACATGGAAATATCTACACCGCCATCTGCATGTCCATGGAAATACCTACGCCGCCATCTGTATAAACATGGAAATATCTACATGGCCATCTGTGTATAGATGGAAATATCAACACCGCCATCTGTACAAACATGGAAATATCTACGCCGCTATCTCTATAGACATGGAAATATCTCCACTGCCATCTGTAAAAACATGGAAATACCTATACAGTCATCTGTTTAAACTTGGAAATATCTACAACACCATCTGTATTCACATGGAAATATCTACACAGCCATCTGTATAAACATGTAAATATCTACACTGCTATCTCTATAAACATGGAAATATCTAAACCGCCATCTCTATAAGCATGAAAATATCTACACTGCCATCTCCATAAACATGGAACTAAATACTCCGCCATCTGTATAAACATGGAAACATCTACACCGCCATCTGTGTGAATAAGGAAATATCTACATTGCCATCTGTATAAAGATATAAATATCGGCACCGCGAGCTCTATAAAAATGGAAATATATACATCGCTATCTGTATAAACGTGGAAATACCAACACCGCTATCAGTATAAACATGGAAATATCTACAACGCCATCTATATAAACATGGAAATATCTACACCGCTATGTCTATAAACATGGAAATACCTACACCGCTATCTGTATAAACATGGAAATATCTACACCGCTATCTGTATAAACATGGAAATATCTACACCGCGATCTGTATAAACATGGAAATATCTTCACCGCGATCTGTATAAACATGGAAATAACTACACCGCTATCTGTATAAACATGGTAATATCTACACCACCATCTATATGAACATGGAAATATCTACACCGCCATCTGTATAAACATGGAAATATCTACAATGCCATCTGTGGAAAGATGGAAATATCTACACCGCAATCTGTGTAAACATGGAAATATCTACACCGATATCTGTAAAAACATGGAAATATCTACACCGATATCTGTATAAACATGGAAATATCTACACCGCGATCTGTATAAAGATGGAAATATCTTCACCGCGATCTGTATAAAGATGGAAATATCTACACCGCTATCTGTATAAACATGGAAATATCTACACCGGTATCTGTATAAACATGGAAATATCTACACCACGATCTGTATAAACATGGAAATATATACACCGCTATCTCTTTAAACATGGAAATATCTACACCGCTATTTGTATAAACAAGGAAATAACTACACCGTGATCTGTATAAACATGGAAATATCTACACAGCCATCTCTATAAACATGGAACTATCTACAACCCTATCTGTATAAACATGGAAATATCCACACCGCTATCTCTATAAACATGGAAAAATTAACACCGCTATCTCTTTGAACATGGAAATATCTACACCGCCATCTGTATAAACATGGAAATATCTACACCATGATAAGTATAAACATGGAAATATCTCCAATGCTACCTCTATAAACATCGAAATATCTACACCGCCATCTGTATAAACATGGAAATACTTACAAATTTATCTGTATAAACATGGAAATATCTACACCGCCATCTGTATAAACATGGAAATATCTACAAAGCCATGTGTATATACATGGAAATATCTACAACGCTATCTATATAAACATGGAAATAACTACACTGCTATCTGTATAAACATGGAAATATCTACACCGCCATCTACATGTCCATGGAAATAACTGTGCCGCCATCTGTATAAACATGGAAATATCTACACGGTCATCTTTGTATAGATGGAAATATCAACACCGCCATCTGTACAAACATGGAAATATCTGCACCGCTATCTGTATAAACATGGAAATATCTACACCGCGGTCTGTATAAACATGGAAATATCTACACCGCTATCTGTATAAACATGGAAATATCTACACCGCTATCTCTATAAACATGGAAATATCTACACAGTGATCTGTATAAACATGGAAATATTTACACCGCTATGTGTATAAACATGGAAATTTCTACACCGTTATCTGTATAAATATGGAAATATCTACACCACTATCTCTATAAACATGGAAATAACTACACCGCCATCTGTATAAACATGGAAATACCTATAAGGTCATCTGTGTAAACATGGAAATATCTACAATGCCATCTGTATACACATGGAAATGCCTACAACACAATCTGTGTATAGATGGAAACATTAAAACCGCCATCTGTACAAACATGGAAATATCTACACTGCTATCTCTATAAACATGGACATATCTACTCTGCGGTATGTATAAACATGGAAATATCTACACCGGTATCTGTATAAACATGGAAATATCTGCACCATGATCTGTATAAACATGGAAATATATACACCGCTATCTGTAGAAACGTGGAAATATCTGCACCTCTATCTCTATAAACATGGAAATATCTACAAAGCCATCTGTATAAACATGGAAATATCTACACAGCCCTCTGTATAAATATGGAAATATCTGCATAGGCATCTGTGTAAACATGGAAATATGTGCACCGCTATCTCTATAAACATGGAAATATCTACAAAGCCATCTGTATAATCATGGAAATGCCTACACAGTCATGTGTAGGAACATTTAAATATCTACACTGCCATCTGTATAAACATGGAAATATCTACACAGCCCTCTGTATAAATATGGAAATATCTGCATAGGCATCTGTGTAAACATGGAAATATCTGCACCGCTATCTCTATAAACATGGAAATATCTACAAAGTCATCTGTATAAACATGGAAATGCCTACACAGTAGTGTGTAGGAACATTTAAATATCTACACTGCCATCTATATAAACATAGAAATATCTACTCAGCCCTCTGTATAAATATGGAAATATCTGCATAGGCATCATTGTAAACATGGAAATATCTGCACCGCTATCTGTATAAACATGGAAATACCTACATCGCTGTCTCTATAAACATGGAAATATGTACACCGCTATGTGTATAAACATGGAAATATCTCCACTACTCTCTGTATAAACATGGAAATATCTCCACCGTTAACTGTATAAACATGGAAATATCTACAGCGCCATCTCTATAAACATTGAAATATCTATACTGCCATCTGTAAAAACATGGAAATATCTACACAGTCATCTGAATAAACATGGAAATATCTCAACTCTCATCTATAAAAACATGGAAATACCTACACAGTCATCTGTATAAACACGGAAATATCTTCAATGACATCTGTGTTCACATGGAAATATCTACACAGCCATCTGTATAAACATGTAAATATCTACACTGCTATCTCTATAAACATGGAAATATCTACACTGCCATCTCCATAAACATGGAACTAACTACTCCGCCATCTGTATAAACATGGAAACATCTACACCGCCATCTGTGTGAATAAGGAAATATCTACAATGCCATCTGTATAAAGGTATAAATATCTGCACCGCGAGCTCTATAAACATGGAAATATCTACATCGCTCTCTGTATAAACGTGGAAATACCAACACCGCTATCAGTATAAACATGGAAATATCTACAACGCCATCTATATAAACATGGAAATAACTACACCGCTATGTCTATACACATGGAAATACCTACACCGCTATCTCTATAAACATGGAAATATCTACACCGCTATCTGTATAAACATGGAAATATCTACACCGCGATCTGTATAAACATGGAAATATCTTCACCGTGATCTGTATAAACATGGAAATAACTACACCGCTATCTGTATAAACATGGTAATATCTACACCACCATCTATATAAACATGGAAATATCTACACCGCCATCTGTACAAACATGGAAATATCTACAATGCCATCTGTGGAAAGATGGAAATATCTACACCGCAATCTGTGTAAACATGGAAATATCTACACCGATATCTGTAAAAACATGGAAATATCTACACCGCTATCTGTATAAACATGGAAATATCTACACCGCGATCTGTATAAAGATGGAAATAACTTCACCGCGATCTGTATAAAGATGGAAATATCTACACCGCTATCTGTATAAACATGGAAATATCTATACCGGTATCTGTATAAACATGGAAATATCTACACCACGATCTGTATAAACATGGAAATATATACACCGCTATCTCTTTAAACATGGAAATATCTACACCGCTATTTGTATAAACAAGGAAATAACTACACCGTGATCTGTATAAACATGGAAATATCTACACTGCCATCTCTATAAACATGGAAATATCTACAACCCTATCTGTATAAACATGGAAATATCCACACCGCTATCTCTATAAACATGGAAAAATTAACACCGCTATCTCTTTGAACATGGAAATATCTACACCGCCATCTGTATAAACATGGAAATATCTACACCACGATCAGTATAAACATGGAAATATCTACACCGCTATCTGTATAGACATGGAAATATCTCCACTGCTATCTCTATAAACATCGAAATATCTACACTGCCATCTGTATAAACATGGAAATACTTACAAATTTATCTGCATAAACATGGAAATATCTACACCGCCATCTGTATAAACATGGAAATATCTACAAAGCCATGTGTATATACATGGAAATATCTACAACGCTATCTATATAAACATGGAAATAACTACACTGCTATCTGTATAAACATGGAAATATCTACACCGCCATCTACATGTCCATGGAAATAACTGTGCCGCCATCTGTATAAACATGGAAATATCTACACGGTCATCTTTGTATAGATGGAAATATCAACACCGCCATCTGTACAAACATGGAAATATCTGCACCGCTATCTGTATAAACATGGAAATATCTCCACCGCGGTCTGTATAAACATGGAAATATCTACACCGCTATCTCTATAAACATGGAAATATCTACACAGTGATCTGTATAAACATGGAAATATTTACACCGCTATGTGTATAAACATGGAAATTTCTACAACGTTATCTGTATAAATATGGAAATATCTACACCACTATCTCTATAAACATGGAAATAACTACACCGCCATCTGTATAAACATGGAAATACCTATAAGGTCATCTGTGTAAACATGGAAATATCTACAATGCCATCTGTATACACATGGAAATGCCTACAACACAATCTGTGTGTAGATGGAAACATTAAAACCGCCATCTGTACAAACATGGAAATATCTACACTGCTATCTCTATAAACATGGTCATATCTACTCTGCGGTATGTATAAACATGGAAATATCTACACCGGTATCTGTATAAACATGGAAATATCTGCACCATGATCTGTATAAACATGGAAATATATACACCGCTATCTGTAGAAACGTGGAAATATCTGCACCTCTATCTCTATAAACATGGAAATATCTACAAAGCCATCTGTATAAACATGGAAATATCTACACAGCCCTCTGTATAAATATGGAAATATCTGCATAGGCATCTGTGTAAACATGGAAATATGTGCACCGCTATCTCTATAAACATGGAAATATCTACAAAGCCATCTGTATAATCATGGAAATGCCTACACAGTCATGTGTAGGAACATTTAAATATCTACACTGCCATCTGTATAAACATGGAAATATCTACACAGCCCTCTGTATAAATATGGAAATATCTGCATAGGCATCTGTGTAAACATGGAAATATCTGCACCGCTATCTCTATAAACATGGAAATATCTACAAAGTCATCTGTATAAACATGGAAATGCCTACACAGTCATGTGTAGGAACATTTAAATATCTACACTGCCATCTATATAAACATAGAATTATCTACTCAGCCCTATGTATAAATATGGAAATATCTGCATAGGCATCATTGTAAACATGGAAATATCTGCACCGCTATCTGTATAAACATGGAAATACCTACACCGCTGTCTCTATAAACATGGAAATATGTACACCGCTATGTGTATAAACATGGAAATATCTCCACTGCTCTCTGTATAAACATGGAAATATCTCCACCGTTAACTGTATGAACATGGAAATATCTACAGCGCCATCTCTATAAACATTGAAATATCTACACTGCCATCTGTAAAAACATGGAAATATCTACACAGTCATCTGAATAAACATGGAAATATCTCAACTGTCATCTGTAAAAACATGGAAATACCTATACAGTCATCTGTATAAACATGGAAATATCTTCAATGCCATCTGTGTTCACATGGTAATATCTACACAGCCAGCTGTATAAACATGTAAATATCTACACTGCTATCTCTATAAACATGGAAATATCTACACTGCCATCTCCATAAACATGGAACTAACTACTCCGCCATCTGTATAAACATGGAAACATCTACACCGCCATCTGTGTGAATAAGGAAATATCTACAATGCCATCTGTATAAAGGTATAAATATCTGCACCGCGAGCTCTATAAACATGGAAATATTTACATCGCTCTCTGTATAAACGTGGAAATACCAACACCGCTATCAGTATAAACATGGAAATATCTACAACGCCATCTATATAAACATGGAAATAACTACACCGCTATGTCTATAAACATGGAAATACCTACACCGCTATCTCTATAAACATGGAAATATCTACACCGCTATCTGTATAAACATGGAAATATCTACACCGCGATCTGTATAAACATGGAAATATCTTCACCGTGATCTGTATAAACATGGAAATAACTACACCGCTATCTGTATAAACATGGTAATATCTACACCACCATCTATATAAACATGGAAATATCTACACCGCCATCTGTATAAACATGGAAATATCTACAATGCCATCTGTGGAAAGATGGAAATATCTACACCGCAATCTGTGTAAACATGGAAATATCTACACCGATATCTGTAAAAACATGGAAATATCTACACCGCTATTTCTATAAACATGGAAATATCTACACCGTGATCTGTATAAACATGGAAATATTTACACCGCTATCTGTATAAACATGGAAACTTGTACACCGTTATTTGTATAAATATGAAAATATCTACACCGCTATCTCTATAAACTTGGAAATACCTACACCGCCATCTGTATAAACATGGAAATACCTATACACTCATCTGTGTAAACATGGAAATATCTACACCACCATCTGTATAAACATGGAAATATCTACAATGCCATCTGTATACACATGGAAATACCTACACGGAAATCTGTGTATAGATGGAAACATCAACACCGCCATCTGTACAAACATGGAAATATCTACACTGATATCTCTATAAACATGGAAATATCTACACTGCGGTCTGTATAAACATGAAAATATCTACACCGGTGTCTGTATAAATATGGAAATATCTACACGGCCATCTCTATAAACATGGAAATATCTACACTGCCATCTGTAGAAAGATGGAAATATCTGCACCGCTATCTCTATAAATATGGAAATATCTACACCGCCATCTCTATAAACATGAAAATGTCTACACTGCCATCTCCATAAAGAATGAAGTATCTACTCCCCCATGTGTATAAACACGGAAATATCTACACCACCATCTGTGTAAACATGGAAATATCTACACCGCAATCTGTATAAACATGGAAATATCAACACCGCCATCTGCATGTCCATGGAAATATCTACACAGCCCTCTGTATAAATATGGAAATATCTGCATAGGCATCTGTGTAAACATGGAAATATCTGCACCGCTATCTCTATAAACATGGAAATATCTACAAAGCCATCTGTATAAACATGGAAATGCCTACACAGTCATGTGTAGGAACATTTAAATTTCTACACTGCCATCTGTATAAACATAGAAATATCTACACAGCCCTCTGTATAAATATGTAAATATCTGCATAGGCATCTGTGTAAACATGGAAATATCTGCACCGCTATCTGTATAAACATGGAAATACCTACACCGCTGTCTCTATAAACATGGAAATATGTACACCGCTATGTGTATAAACATGGAAATATCTCCACTGCTGTCTGTATAAACATGGAAATATCTCCAACGTTATCTGTATAAACATGGAAATATCTACAGCGCCATCTCTATAAACATTGCAATATCTACACTGCCATCTGTAAAAACATGGAAATATCTACACAGTCATCTGAATAAACATGGAAATATCTACACCACCATCTGTATAAACATGGAAATACCTACAATACCATCTGTGTACACATGGAAATAACTACACAGACATCTGTATAAATATGGAAATATCTACACGGCCATCTGTATAAACATGGAAATATCTACACTGCCATCTGTAGAAAGATGGAAATATCTACACCGCTATCTCTATAAATATGGAAATATCTACACCGCCATCTCTATAAACATGAAAATATCTACACTGCCATTTCTATAAAGATGGAAGTATCTACTCCGCCATGTGTATAAACACGGAAATATCTACACCACCATCTGTGTAAACATGGAAATGTCTACACCGAAATCTGTATAAACTTGGAAATATCTACACCGCCATCTGCATGTCCATGGAAATATCTACGCCGCCATCTGTATAAACATGGAAATATCTACACGGACATCTGTGTATAGATGGAAATATCAACACCGCCATCTGTACAAACATGGAAATATCTACACTGCCATCTGTGGAAAGATGGACATATCTACACCGCTATCTCTATAAATATGGAAATATCTACACCGCCATCTCTATAAACATGAAAATATCTACACTGCCATCTCCATAAAGATGGAATTATCTACTCCGCCATGTGTATAAACACGGAAATATCTACACCACCATCTGTGTAAACATGGAAATATCTACACCGCTATCTGTATAAACATGGAAATATCTACACCGCCATCTGCTTGAACATGGAAATATCTACACCGCTATCTGTATAAACATGGAAATATCTACACTGCCATCTGTATAAACATGGAAATATCTACACAGCCCTCTGTATATATATGGAAATATCTGCATAGGCATCTGTATAAACATGGAAATATCTGCTCCGCTATCTGTATAAACATGGAAATACCTACAACGCTGTCTCTATAAACATGGAAATATGTACACCGCTATCTGTATAAATATGGAAATATCTCCACTGCTGTCTGTATAAACATGGAAATATCTACACCACGATCTGTATAAACATGGAAATATCTACACCGGTATCTGTATAAACATGGAAATATCTACACAGCTATCTCTATAAATATGGAAATACCTAAACCGCCATTTGTATAAACATGGAAATAACTACAAAGTCATCTGTATAAACATGGAAACATCTACACAGCCATCTGTATAAACATGGAAATATCTACACAGCCATCTGTATATACATGGAAATATCTACACTGCCATCTGTTTAAACATGGAAATATATACACAGACTTCCGTTTATACATGGATATATCTACACCGCTATCTGTATAAACATGGAATTATCTACACCGCGGTCTGTATAAGCATGGAAATATCTAAACCGCTATCTGTATAAACATGGAAATATTTACAATGCTATCTCTATAAACATGGAAATAACTACACCGTGATCTGTATAAACACGGAAATATTTACAACGCTATCTGTGTAAACATGGAAATATCTACACCGTTATCGGTATAAATATGGAAATACCTACACCGCTATCTCTATAAACATGGAAATATGTACACCGCCATCTGTATAAACATGGAAATATCTACACTGCTATCTCTATAAACATGGAAATATCTACAATGCCATCTGTAAAAACATGGAAATACCTATACAGTCATCTGTATAAACATGGAAACATCTACACCACCATCTGTATAAACATCGAAGTATCTACAATGCCATCTGTATACACATGGAAATACCTACACGGCAATCTGTGTATAGATGGAAACATCAACACCGCCATCTGTACAAACATGGAAATATCTACACCACTATCTCTTTAAACATGGAAATATCTACACTGCGGTCTGTATAAACATGGAAATATCTACACCGGTATCTGTATAAACATGGAAATATCTACACCACGATCTGTATAAACATGGAAATATTTACACCGCTATCTGTATAAACATGGAAATATCTGCACCGCTATCTCTATAAACATGGAAATATCTACAAAGCAATCTGTATAAAAATGGAAATAACTTCACAGTCATGTGTTGGAACATGGAAATATCTACACTGCCATCTGTATAAACATGGAAACATCTACCCAGTCCTCTGTATAAATATGGAAATATCTACATAGGCATCTGTATAAACATGGAAATATCTGCACCGCTATCTGTATAAACATGGAAATACCTACACCGCTGTCTCTATAAACATGGAAATATGTACACCGCTATGTGTATAAACATGGAAAAATCTCCACTGCTGTCTGTATAAACATGGAAATATCTACACCGCGATCTGTATAAACATGGAAATATCTAAACCGCTATCTGTATAAACATGGAAATATCTACACAGCTATCTCTATAAACATGGAAATACCTACACCGCCATCTGTATAAACATGGAAATACCTACAAAGTCATCTGTATAAACATGGAAATATCTACACAGCCATCTGTATAAACATAGAAATACCTACACAGCCATCTGTATATACATGGAAATATCTACACCGCTCTCTGTATAAACATGGAAATAACTACACCGCTATTTGTATAAACAAGGAAATATCTACACCGCCATCTGTTTAAACATGGAAATATATACACAGACATCTGTTTATACATAGAAATATCTACAACGCTTTCTGTATAAACATGCTGATAACTGCACAGCTATCTGTATAAACGTGGAAATATTTGCACTGCTATCCCTATAAACATGGTAATATCAACACCGTGATCTGTATAAACATGGAAATATCTGCACCATGATCTGTATAAACATGGAAATATCTACACAGCCATGTGTATATACATGGAAATATCTACACAGCTATCTATATAAACAGGGAGATAACTATACCGCTATCTGTATAAACATGGAAATATCTACACCGCCATCTACATATCCATGGAAATATCTGCGCCGCCATCTGTATAAACATGGAAATATCTACACGGTCATCTGTGTATAGATGGAAATATCAACACCACCATTTGTATAAACATGGAAATATTTACACCGCGGTCTGTATAAACATGGAAATATCTAAACCGCTATCTGTATAAACATGGAAATATCTACACCGCTATCTCTATAAACATGGAAATATCTACACCGTTATCTGTACAAATATGGAAATACCTGCACCGCTATCTCTATAAACATGGAAATATCTACACCGCCATCTGTATAAACATGGAAATATCTACACTGCTATCTCTATAAACATGGAAATATCTGCAATGCCATCTGTAAAAACATGGAAATAACTATACAGTCATCTGCATAAACATGGAAATATCTACACCACCATCTGTATGAACATGGAAATATCTACAATGCCATCTGTATAAACATGGAAATACCTACACAGCAATCTGTGTATAGATGGAAACATCAACACCGCCATGTGTACAAACATGGAAATATCTACACCGCTATCTGTATAAACATGGAAATATCTACACTGCGGTCTGTATAAACATGGAAATTTCTAAACTGGTATCTGTATAAACATGGAAATATCTACACCACGATCTGTATAAACATGGAAATATTTACACCGCTATCTGTATAAACATGGAAATATCTACACCGCTATCTCTATAAACATGGAAATATCTACAAAGCCATCTGTATAAACATGGAAATACCAACACAGTCATGTGTAGGAACACGGAAATATCTACACCGCGATTTGTATAAACATGGAAATATCTACACCGCGATCTGTATAAACATGGAAATATCTACACAGCTATCTGTATAAACATGGGAATATCTACACAACTATCTCTATAAACATGGAAATATCTACACCGCAATCTGTATAAACATGGAAATACCTACAAAGTCATCTGTATAAACACGGAAATATCTACTCAGCCATCTGTATAAACATGGAAATATCTACACAGCAGTCTGTATATACACGGAAATGTCTACACCGCCATCTGTATAAAGAAGGAAATAACTACACCGCTATTTGTATAAACAAGGAAATATCTACACCGCCATCTGTTTAAACATGGAAATATATACACAGACATCTGTTTATACATGGAAATATCTACACCGCTATCTGTATAAACGTGCTAATAACTACACCGCTATCTGTATAAATGTGGAAATATTTTCACCGCTATCCCAATAAACATGGCAATATCAACACCGCGATCTGTATAAACATGGAAATATCTACACCATGATCTGTATAAACATGGAAATATCTACACCGCGATCTGTATAAACATGGAAATATCTACACCGTGATCTGAATAAACATGGAAATATCTTCACCGCCATCTCTATAAAAATGGAAATATCTACACCCCTATCTGTATAAACATGGAAATATCCACAGAGCTATCTGTATAAACATGGAAAAATCAACACCGCTATCTCTATGAACATGGAAATATCTACACCGCCATCTCTATAAACATGGAAATATCTTCACCGCTATCTGAATAAACATAGAAATATCTCCACTGCTATCTCTATAAACATGGAAATATCTACACCTCTATCTGTATAAACATGGAAATATCTACACCGCTATGTGTATTAACGTGGAAATGTCTCCATTGCTATCTGTATAAACATGGACATATCTCCATCGCAATCTGTATAAACTTGAAAATATCCACACCGCCATCTCTATAAACATGGAAATTTCTACACTGCCATCTGTACAAACATGGAAATATATACACAGTCATGTGAAGAAATACGGAAATATCTACACCGCTATCTCTATAAACATGGAAACAACTACACCGCTATCTCTATAAACATGGAAATATCTACACCGCTATCTCTATCAACATGGAAATATATACACTGCCATCTCTTTCAACATGGAGATATCTACAATGCCGTCTACATAAACAAGAAAATATCTACATTGCCATCTATACAAACATGGAAATATCTACACCACCATCTCCATAAATATGGAAATATCTACACTGCCATTTGTAGAAAGATGGAAGTATCTACACCGCCATCTGTATAAACGTGGAAATACATACACTGCTATTTGTATAAACATGGAAATATCTACACCGCAATCTGTATAAACATGGAAATATCTACACCGCTATCTGTATAAATATGAAATATCAAAACCGCTATCTCTATAAAAATGGAAATATCTACACTGCTATCTGTATAAACATGGAAATATCCTCACTGCTATCTCTATGAACATGGATATATCTACACCGCTATCTTAATGAACATGAAAATATCTACATTGCCATCTCTATAAACATGGAAATACCTACACCGCCATCTCTATAAACATGGAAATATCTACACCGCTATCTGTATAAACATGGAAATATCTACACCGCGATCTGTATAAACATGGAAATATCTACACCGCGATCTGTATAAACATGGAAATATCCTCACTGCTATCTCTATGAACATGGATATATCTACACCGCTATCTTAATGAACATGAAAATATCTACATTGCCATCTCTATAAACATGGAAATATCTACACTGCCATCTGTATAAACATGGAAATACCTACAAAGTCATCTGTATAAACATGGAAATATCTTCACAGCCATCTGTATAAACATGGAAATATCTACACAGCCATGTGTATATACATGGAAATATCTACACCGCTCTCTGTATAAACATGGAAATAACTACACCGCTATTTGTATAAACAAGGAAATATCTACACCACCATCTGTTTAAACATGGAAATATATACACAGACATCTGTTTATACATAGAAACATCTACAACGCTTTATGTATAAACATGCTAATAACTACACCGCTATCTGTATAAATGTGGAAATATTTGCACTGCTATCCCTATAAACATGGTAATATCAACACCGTGATCTGTATAAACATGGAAATATCTGCACCATGATCTGTATAAACATGGAAATATCTACAAAGCCATGTGTATATACATGGAAATATCTACACAGCTATCTTTATAAACATGGAAATAACTACACCGCTATCTGTATAAACATGGAAATATCTACACCGCCATCTACATATCCATGGAAATATCTGCGCTGCCATCTGTATAAACATGGAAATATCTACACGGTCATCTGTGTATAGATGGAAATATCAACACCACCATTTGTATAAACATGGAAATATTTACACCGCGGTCTGTATAAACATGGAAATATCTAAACCACTATCTGTATAAACATGGAAATATCTACACCGCTATCTCTATAAACATGGAAATATCTACACCGTTATCTGTACAAATATGGAAATATCTACACCGCTATCTCTATAAACATGGAATTATCTACACCACCATCTGTATAAACATGGAAATATCTACACTGCTATCTCTATAAACATAGAAATATCTGGAATGCCATCTGTAAAAACATGGAAATAACTATACAGTCATCTGTATAAACATGGAAATATCTACACCACCATCTGTATGAACATGGAAATATCTACAATGCCATCTGTATAAACATGGAAATACCTACACAGCAATCCGTGTATAGACGGAAACATCAACACCACCATGTGTACAAACATGGAAATATCTACACCGCTATCTGTATAAACATGGAAATATCTACACTGCGGTCTGTATAAACATGGAAATTTCTAAACCGGTATCTGTATAAACATGGAAATATCTACACCACGATCTGTATAAACATGGAAATATCTACAAAGCCATCTGTATAAACATGGAAATGTCTACACGGTCATCTGTGTATATATGGAAATATCATCACCGCCATCTGTACAAACATGGAAACATCTGCACCACTATCTGTATAAACATGGGAATATTTACATCGCTATCTGTATAAACATGGAAATATCTACACTGTTATCTCTATAAATATGGAAATATCTACACCGCTATCTCTATAAATATGGAAATATGTACACCGCCATCTGTATAAACATGGAAATATCTACACTGCTATCTCTATAATCATGGAAATATCTACAATGCCATCTGTATACACATGGAAATACCTACACGGCAATCTGTGTATAGATGGAAACATCAACACCGCCATCTGTACAAACATGGAAATATCTACACCGCTATCTCTTTAAACATGGAAATATCCACACTGCAGTCTGTATAAACATGGAAATACCTACACCGGTATCTTTACAAACATGGAAATATCTACAGCATGATCTGTATGAACATGGAAATATTTACACCGCTTTCTGTATAAACATGGAATTATCTGTACCGCTATCTCTATAAACATGGAAATATCTACAAAGCCATCTGTATAAAAATTGAAATACCTACACAGTCATGTGTAGGAACATGCAAATATCTACACTGCCATCTGTATAAACATGGAAATATCTACACAGCCCTCTGTATAAACATGGAAATATCTGCACCGCTATCTGTACAAACATGGAAATACCTACACCGCTGTCTCTATAAACATGGAAATAGGTACACCGCTATGTGTATAAACATGGAAATATCTCCACTGCTGTCTGTATAAACATGGAAATATCTACACCGCGATCTGCATAAACATGGAAATATCTACACCTCTACCTGTATAAACATGGAAATGTCTACACAGCTATCTCTATAAACATGGAAATACGTACACCGCCATCTGTATAAACACGGAAATACCTACAAAGTCATCTGTATAAACATGGAAATATCTACACAGCCTTCTGTAAAAACATGGAAATACCTGCACAGCCATCTGTATATACATGGAAATATCTACACCGCCATCTGTATAAAGAAGGAAATAACTACACCACTATTTGTATAAACAAGGAAATATCTACACCGCCATCTGTTTAAACATGGAAATATATACACAGACATCTGTTTATACATGGAAATATCTACACCGCTATCTGTATAAACGTGCTAATAACTACACCGCTATCTGTATAAATGTGGAAATATTTTCACCGCTATCCCAATAAACATGGTAATATCAACACCGCGATCTGTATAAACATGGAAATATCTACACCATGATCTGTATAAACATGGAAATATCTACAACGCGATCTGTATAAACATGGAAATATCTACACCGTGATCTGAATAAACATGGAAATATCTTCACCGCCATCTCTATAAACATGGAAATATCTACACCCCTATCTGTATAAACATGGAAATATCCACACAGCTATCTCTATAAACATGGAAAAATCAACACCGCTATCTCTATGAACATGGAAATATCTACACCGCCATCTCTATAAACATGGAAATATCTTCACCGCTATCTGTATAAACATGGAAATATCTCCAATGCTATCTCTATAAACATCGAAATATCTACACCGCAATCTGTATAAACATGGAAATATTTACAAAGCTATCTGTATAAACATGGAAATATCTACACCGCCATCTGTATAACAATGGAAATATCTACACAGCCATGTGTATATACATGGAAATATCTACACCGCTATCTATATAAACATAGAAATAACTACACCGCTATTTGTATAAACATGGAAATATCTCCCCTGCTAACTCTATAAATATCGAACTATCTACACCGCCATCTGTATAAACATGGAAATATTTACAAAGTTATCTGTATAAACATGGAAATATCTACACCGCCATCTGTATAAACATGGAAATACCTACACAGCCATGTGTACAAACATGGAAATACCTACACCGCTCTCTATATAAACATGGAAATAACTACACCGCTATCTGTATATACATGGAAATATCTACACCGCGATCTATATATCCATAGAAATATCTGCGCTGCCATCTGTATAAACATGGAAATATCTACACGGTCATCTCTGTATAGGTGGAAATAACAACACCGCCATGTGAACAAACATGGAGATATCTGCACCGCTATCTGTATAAACATGGAAATATCTACACCGTGGTCTGTATAAACATGGAAATATCTACACCGCTATCTGTATAAACATGGAAATATATACACCGCTATCTCTATAAACATGGAAATATCTACAATGTGATCTGTATAAACGTGGAAATATTTACACCGATATCTGTATAATCATGGAAATTTCCACACCGTTATCTGTATAAATATGGAAATATCTACACCGCTATCTCTATAAACCTGGAAATATCTACACCGCCATCTGTATAAACATGGAAATACCTATACACTCATCTGTGTAAACATGGAAATATCTACACCACCATCTGTATAAACATGGAAACATCTACAATGCCATCTGTATACACATGGAAATAACTACACGGCAATCTGTGTATAGATGGAAACATCAACATCGCCATCTGTACAAACATGGAAATATATACACTGCTATCTCTATAAACATGGAAATATCTACCCTGCAGTCTGTACAAACATGGAAATATCTAAACCGCTATCTCTATAAACATGGAAATATCTACAATGCCATCTGTATACACATGGAAATACCTACACGGCAATCTGTGTATAGATGGAAACATCAACACCGCCATCTGTACAAACATGGAAATATCTACAATGCTGTCTCTATAAACATGGAAATATCTACACTGTGGTCTGTATACACATGGAAATATCTACACCGGTATCTGTATAAACATGGAAATATGTACACCACGGAAATATCTCCACCATGGAAATATATACACTGCTATGTGTATAAACATGGATATATCTGCACCGCTATCTCTATAAACAGGGAAATATCTACAAAGCCATCTGTATAAACTTGGAAATGCCTACACAGTCATGTGTAGGAACATGGAAATATTTACACTGCCATCTGTATAAACATAGAAATATCTACACAGCCCTCTGTATAAATATGGAAATATCTGCATAGGCATCTGTATAAACATGGAAATATCTGCACCGCTATCTGTATAAACATGTCAATACCTACACCGCTGTCTCTGTAAACACGTAAATATGTACACCGCTATGTGTATAAACATGGAAATATCTCCACTGCTGTCTGTATAAACATGGAAATATCTCCACCGTTATCTGTATAAACATGGAAATATCTACAGTGCCATCTCTATAAACATGGAAATATCTACACTGTCATTTGTAGAAAGATGGAAATATCCACACCGCCATCTGTATAAACCTGGAAATATCTACACCGCTATCTGTATAAACAAGGAAATATCTACACCGCAATCAGTATAAACAAGGAAATATCTACACAGCTATGTGTACAAATATGAAATATCGAAACCGCTATCTCTATAAATATGGAAATACCTACACTGCTATCTGTATAAACATGGAAATATCCTCACTGCTATCTCTATGAACATGGATATATCTACACCGCTATCTCTATGAACATGGAAATATCTACACCGCCATCTCTATAAACATGGATATATCTACACCGCCATCTGTATAAACATGGAAATATCTACACTGCTATCTGTATAAACATGGAAATATCTACACCGCTATCTGTATAAACATGGAAATATCTACACTGCGATCTGTATAAACATGGAATTATCTTCACCGCGATCTCTATAAACATGGAAATATCTTCACCACGATCTGTATAAACATGGAAATATCTACACCGCTACCTTTTTAAACATGGTAATATCTACACCACCATCTATATAAACATGGAAATATCTACACCGCCATCTGTATAAACATGGAAATATCTACAATGCCATCTGTAGAAAGATGGAATTATCTACAACGCAATCTGTGTAAACATGGAAATATCTACACCAATATCTGTAAAAACATGGAAATATCTGCACCGCTATCTGTATAAAGATGGGAATATCTACATCGCGATCTGCATAAACATGGAAATATCTACACCGCAATCTGTATAAACATGGAAATATCTACCCCATGATCTGTATAAACGTGGAAATATCTACACAGTGATCTGTATAAACATGGAAATATCTACACCGTGATCTGTATAAACATGGAAATATCTACAACGCCATCTCTATAAACATGGAAATATCTACACCCCTATCTGTATAAACATGGAAATATCCACACCGCTATCTCTATAAACATGGAAAAACCAACACCGGTATCTCTATAAACATGGAAATATCTACACCGTGATCAGTATAAACATGGAAATATCTACACCGCTATCTGCATAAACATGGAAATATCTCCACTGCTATCTCTATAAACATCGAAATATCTATACCGCCATCTGTATAAACATGGAAAAACTTACAAAGTTATCTGTATAAACTTGGAAATATCTACACCGCCATCTGTATAAACTTGGAAATATCTACACAGCCATGTGTATATACATGGAAATATCTACACCCCTATCTATATAAACACGGAAATAATTACACCGCTATCTGTATAAACATGGAAATATCTACACCGCCATCTACATATCCATGGAAATATCTGTGCCGCCATCTGTATAAACATGGAAATATCTACACGTTCATCTGTGTATAGATGGAAATATCTACACGGCAATCTGTGTAAAGTTGGAAATATCAACACCGCCATCTGTACAAACATGGAAATATCTACACCGCTATCTGTATAAACATAGAAATAACTACACTGCAGTCTGTATGAACACGGAAATATCTACATCTCTATCTCTATAAACATGGAAATAACTACACCATGATCTGTATAAACTTGGAAATATTTACACCGCTATCTGTATAAACATGGAAATATCTACACCGTGATCTGTATAAATATGGAAATATCTACACCGCTATCTCTATAAACATGGAAATATCTACAATGTGGTCTGTACAAACATGGAAATATCTACACCGGTATCTGTATAAACATGGAAATATCTACACCACGATCTGTATAAACATGGAAATATTTACACCGCTATCTGTATAAACATGGAAATATCTGCACCGCTATCTCTATAAACATGGAAATATCTACAAAGCCATCTGTATAAACATGGAAATACCTACACAGTCATGTGTAGGAACATGGAAATATCTACACTGCCATTTGTATAAACATGGAAATATCTACACAGCCATCTGTATATACATGGAAATATCTACACAGCTATCTGTATAAACATGGAAATAACTACACCGCTATTTGTATAAACTAGGAAATATCTACACCGCCATCTGTTTAAACATGGAAATATATACACAGACATCTGTTTATACATGGAAATATCTACACCACGATCAGTATAAACATGGAAATATCTACACTGCCATCTGTATAAACATGGAAATAACTAAACCGCTATCTCTATAAACATTGAAATATCAACACTGCCTTCTGGATATACATGGAAAAACCTACACAGTCATCTGTGTAAACATGGAAATATCTACACAGCCATCTCTATAAACATGGAAATACCTACACTGCTATTTCTATAAACATGAAAATAGCCACACCGCAATCTGTATAAACATGGAAATATCTACACTGCCATCTGCATAAACATGGAAATATCTACACTGCCATCTGTATACACATGGAAATATATACACAGTCATCTCTATAAACATTGAAATATCTCCATCGCTATCTGTCTAATCATGGAAATATCTCCACCGCTATCTCTATAAACATGGAAATATCTACACCGCTATCTGTATAAACGTGGAAATATGTACACTGCAATCTGTGCAAATATGGAAATATCTACACCTCTATCTCTGTAAACATGGAAATATCTACACCGCTATCTGTATAAACATGGAAATATCTGCACCGCTATTTCTATAAACCTGGAAATATCTACAATGCTATCTCTATAAACATGGAAATGTCTACACCGCTGTCTGTATAAACATGGAAATATCCACATCGCTATCTGTATAAATGTGGAAATACAAACAACGCTATCGGTATAAACATGGAAATATCTACAACGCCCTCTATATAAACATGGAAATATCTACACTGCTATGTCTATAAACATGGATATTCCTACAGCGCTATCTATATAAACATGGAAATATCTACACCGCGATCTGTATAAACATGGAAATATCTACACCGCAATCTGTATAAACATGGAAATATCTTCACCACGATCTGTATAAACATGGAAATATCTACACCGCTATCTGTATAAACATGGTAATATCTACACCAGCATCTGTATAAACATGGAAATAACTACACCGCCATCTGTATAAACATGGAAATATCTACAATGCCATCTGTATACATTTGGAAATATCTACAATGCCATCTGTATAAACATGGAAATATCTACACAGCTATCTCTATAAACATGGAAATATCTAAACCGCCATCTGTATAAACATGGAAATACCTACAAAGTCATCTGTATAAACATGGAAATATCTATACAGCCATCTGTATAAACATGGGAATATCTACAAAGCCATCTGTATAAACATGGAAATATCTACACCGCGGTCTGTATAAACATGGAAATATCGACTCCGCTATCTGTATAAACATGGAAATATCTATACCGCTATCTGTATAAACATGGAAATATCTTCACCGCTATCTGTATAAACATGGAAATATCTACACCGCGATCTGTATAAACATGGAAATATCTACACCGCGATCTGTATAAACATGGAAATATCTTCACCACGATCTGTATAAACATGGAAATATCTACAGCGCGATCTGTATAAACATGGAAGTATCTACACCGTGATCTGTATAAACATGGAAATATCTTCACCGCGATCTGTATAAACATGGAAATATCTACACCGATATTTGTAAAAACATGGAAATATCTACACCCCTATCTGTATAAACATGGAAATATCCACACCGCTATCTCTATAAACATGGAAAATCAGCACCGCTATCTCTATGAACATGGAAATATGTACACCGCCATCTCTATAAACATGGAAATATCTACACCGCTATCAGTATAAACATGGAAATATCTACACCGCTATCTGTATAAACATGGAAATATCTCCAATGCTATCTCTATAAACATCGAAATATCTACACCGCCAACTGTATAAACATGGAAATACTTACATACCTATCTGTATAAACATGGAAATATCTACACCGCCGTCTGTATAAACATGGATATATCTACACAGCCATGTGTACATACATGGAAATATCTACACCGCTCTCTATATAAACATGGAAATAAGTACAGCGCTATCTGTATATACATGGAAATCTCTACACCAACATCTACATATCCATAGAAATATCTGCGCCGTCATCTGTATAAACATGGAAATATATGCACGGTCATCTCTGTATAGATGGAAATATCAACACCGCCATCTGTACAAACATGGAAATATCTGCACCGCTATCTGTATAAACATGGAAATATCTACACCGCTATCTGAATAAACATGGAAATATCTCCACTACTATCTCTGTAAACATCGAAATATCTACACCGCCATCTGTATAAACATGGAAATACTTACAAAGTTATCTGTATAAACATGGAAATATCTACACCGCCATCTGTATAAACATGGAAATATCTACACAGCCATGTGTATATACATGGAAATATCTACACCGCTATCTATATAAACATGGAAATAACTACACCGATATCTGTATAAACATGAAAATATCCACACCGCCATCTTCATATCCATGGAAATAACTGCACCGCCATCTGTATAAACATGGAAATATCTACACGGTCATCTGTGTATAGATGGAAATGTCAACACCGCCATCTGTACAAACATGGAAATATCTGCAAAGCTATCTTTATAAACATGGAATTATCTACACCGCGGTCTGTGTAAACATGGAAATATCTACACCGCTATCTGTATAAACATGGAAATATCTATACCGCTATCTCTATAAACATGGAAATATCCACACCGTGATCTCTATAAACATGGAAGTATTTACACCGCTATCTGTATAAACATGGAAATTTCTACACCGTTATCTGTATAAATATGGAAATATCTACACCGCTATCTCTACAAACATGGAAATATCTACACCGCCATCTGTATAAACATGGAAATACCTATACAGTCTTCTGTGTAAACATGGAAATATCTACACCACCATCTGTATAAACATGGAAATATCTACAATGCCATCTGTATACACATGGAAATAACTATACGGCAATCTGTGCATAGATGGAAACACCAACACTGCCATCTATACAAACATGGAAATATCTACACTGCTATCTCTATAAACATGGAAATATCTACACTGCGGTCTGTATAAACATTTAAATATCTACACCGGTATCTGTATAAACATGGAAATATCTACACCACGATCTATATAAACATGGAAATATATATATAGCTATCTGAATAAACATGGAATTATCTGCACCGCTGTCTCTAAAAACATGGAAATATCTACAAAGACATCTGTATAAACATGGAAATACCTACACAGTCATGTGCAGGAACATTTAAATATCTACACAGCCATCTGTATCGACATAGAAATATGTACACAGCCCTCCGTATAAATATGGAAATATTTGCATAGGCATCTGTGTGAACATGGAAATATCTGCACCGCTATCTGTATAAACATGGAAATACCTACAAGGCTGTCTCTATAAACATGGAAATATGTACACCGCTATGTGTATAAACATGGAAATATCTCCACTGCTCTCTGTATAAACATGGAAATATCTGCACCGTTATCTGTATAAACATGGAAATATCTGCAGCGCCATCTCTATAAACATTGAAATATCTACACTGCCATCAGTAAAAACATAGAAATATCTACACCGCTATCTGTATAAACATGGAAATATCTGTATAAATATGAATATATCTACAATGCCATCTGTAGAAAGATGGAAATATCTACACCGCAATCTCTGTAAACATGGAAATATCTACACCGATATCTGTAAAAACATGGAAATAACTACACCGCTATCTGTATAAACATGGAAATATCTACGCCGCGATCTGTATAAACATGGAAATATCTACACCGCTATCTGTATAAACATGGAAATATCTACACCGCTATCTGTATAAACATGGAAATATCTACACAGCTGACTCTATAAACATGGAAATATCTACACTGCCATCTCCATAAAAATGGAAGTATCAACTCCGCCATGTGTATAAACACGGAAATATCTACACCATCATCTGTGTAAACATGGAAATATCTACACCGCGATCTGTATAAACATGGAAATATATACACCGCGATCTGTATAAACATGCAAATATCTACACCGCTATCTGTATAAACATGGAAATATCTACACAGCTGACTCTATAAACATGGAAATATCTACACTGCCATCTCCATAAAGATGGAAGTATCTACTCCGCAATGTGTATAAACACGGAAATATCTACACCATCATCTGTGTAAACATGGAAATATCTACACCACGATCTGTATAAACATGGAAATATCTACACCGCTATCTGTATAAACATGGAAATATCTGCACTGCTATCTCTATAAACATGTAAATATCTACAAAGCCATCAGTATAAACATGCAAATACCTACACAGTCATGTGTAGGAACATGGAAATATCTACACTACCATCTGTATAAAGTTAGAAATATCTACACAGCCCTCTGTATAAATATGGAAATGTCTGCGTAGGCATCTGTATAAACATGGAAATATCTGCACCGCTATCTGTATAAACATGGAAATACCTACACCGCTGTCTCTGTAAACATGGAAATATGTACACCGCTATGTGTATAAACAGGAAATATCTCCACTGATGTCTGTATAAACATGGAAAAATCTCCACCGTTATCTGTATAAACATGGAAATATCTACAGCGCCATCTCTATGAACATTGAAATATCTGCACTGCCATCTGTAAAAACATAGAAATATCTACACAGTCATCTGAATAAACATGGAAATATCTACACCACCATCTGTATAAACTTGGAAATAGCTACAATACCATCTGTATACACATGGAAATATCTACACAGACATCTGTATAAATATGGAAATATCTACACCGCCAGCTGTATAAACATGGAAATATCTACACTGCCATCTGTAGAAAAATGGAAATATCTACACCGCTATCTCTATAAATATGGAAATAACTACACCGCCAACTCTATAAACATGAAAATATCTACACTGCCATCTCCATAAAGATGGAAGTATCTACTCCGCCATGTGTATAAACACGGAAATATCTACACCACCATCTGTGTAAACATGGAAATATCTACACCGCTATCTGTATAAACATGGAAATATCTACACCGCTATCTCTATAAACATGGAAATATCTACACCGCCATCTGCATGTCCATGGAAATATCTATGCCGCCATCTGTATAGACATGGAAATATCTACAAGGCCATCTGTGTATAGATGGAAATATCAACACCGCCATCTGTACACACATGGAAATATCTACACCGCTATCTCTATAAACATGGAAATATCTGCACTGCAATCTGTAAAAACATGGAAATACCTATAGAGTCATCTGTATAAACATGGAAATATCTACAATGCCATCTGTATACACATGGAAATATGTACAATGCCATCTGTATAGACATGGAAATATCTACACAGCCATTTGTATAAACATGTTAATATCTACACTGCTATCTCTATATACATGGAAATAACTACACCGCCATCTCTATAAACATGAAAATATCTACACTGCCATCTCCGTAAATATGGAACTAACTACTCCGCCATCAGTATAAACATGGAAACATCTACACCGCCATCTGTGTGAATAAGGAAATATCTACAATGCCATCTGTACAAAGATATAAATATCTGCACCGCGAGCTGTATAAACATGGAAATATTTTCATCGCTATCAGTATAAACGTGGAAATACCAACACCGCTATCGGTATAAACATGGAAATATCTACAACGCCATCTATATAAACATGGAAATATCTACACCGCTATGTCTATAAACATGGAAATACCTACACGGCTATCTCTGTAAACATGGAAATACCTACACCGCTATCTCTATAAACATGGAAATATCTACACCGCTATCTGTATAAACATGGAAATATCTACACCGCTATCTGTATAAACATGGAAATATCTACACCGCGATCTGTATAAACATGGAATTATCTTCACCACGATCTGTATAAACATGGAAATATCTACACCGCTATCTGTATAAACATGGTAATATCTACACCACCATCTATATAAACAATGAAATATCTACACACCCATCTGTATAAACATGAAAATATCTACAATGCCATCTGTAGAAAGATGGAAATATCTACACCGCAATCTGTGTAAACATGGAAATATCTACACCGATATCTGTATAAACATGGAAATATCTACACCGCTATCTGTATAAACATGGAAATATCTACACCGCGATCTGTATAAACATGGAAATATCTACACCGCGATCTGTATAAACATGGAAATATCTACACCGCTATCTGTATAAACATGGAAATATCTACACAGCTGACTCTATAAACATGGACGTATCTACACTGCCATCTCCATAAAGATGGAAGTATCTACTCCGCCATGTGTATAAACACGGAAATATCTACACCATCATCTGTGTAAACATGGAAATATCTACACCGCTATCTGTATAAACATGGAAATATCTACACCGCTATCTGTATAAACATCAAGATATCTACACCGCCATCTGCATGTCCATGGAAATATCTATGCCGCCATCTGTATAAACATGGATATATCTACACGGCCATCTGTGTATAGATGGAAATATCAACACCGCCATCTGTACACGCATGGAAATATCTACACCGCTATTTCTATAAACATGGAAATATCTGCACTGACATATGTAAAAACATGGAAATACCTATACAGTCATCTGTATAAACATGGAAATATCTACAATGCCATCTGTATACACATGGAAATATCTACACAGCCATCTATATAAACATGTAAATATCTACACTGCTATCTCTGTAGACATGGAAATAACTACACCGCCATCTCCATAAACATGAAAATATCTACACTGCCATGTCCATAAACATGGAACTAACTACACCGCCCTCTGTATAAACATGGAAACATCTACACCGCCATCTGTGTGAATAAGGAAATATCTACAATGCCATCTGTATAAAGATATAAATATCTGCACCGCGAGCTGTATAAACATGGAAATATTTACATCGCTATCTGTATAAATGTGGAAATACCAACACCACTATCGGTATAAACATGGAAATATCTACAACGCCATCTATATAAACATGGAAATATCTACACCGCTATGTCTATAAACATGGAAATACCTACACCGCTATCTGTATAAACATGGAAATATCTACACCGCTATCTGTATAAACATGGTAATATCTACACCACCATCTATATAAACATGGAAATATCTACACTGCCATCTGTATAAATATGAATATATCTACAATGCCATCTGTAGAAAGATGGAAATATCTACACCGCAATCTGTGTAAACATGGAAATATCTACACCGATATCTGTAAAAACATGGAAATGACTACACCGCTATCTGTATAAACATGGAAATATCTATGCCGCGATCTGTATAAACATGGAAATATCTACACCGCTATCTGTATAAACATGGAAATATCTACACCGCTATCTGTATAAACATGGAAATATCTACACAGCTGACTCTATAAACATGGAAATATCTACACTGCGATCTCCATAAAAATGGAAGTATCAACTCCGCCATGTGTATAAACACGGAAATATCTACACCATCATCTGTGTAAACATGGAAATATCTACACCGCGATCTGTATAAACATGGAAATATCTACACCGCGATCTGTATAAACATGGAAATATCTACACCGCTATCTGTATAAACATGGAAATATCTACACAGCTGACTCTATAAACATGGAAATATCTACACTGCCATCTCCATAAAGATGGAAGTATCTTCTCCGCAATGTGTATAAACACGGAAAGATCTACACCATCATCTGTGTAAACTTGGAAATATCTACACCATGATCTGTATAAACATGGAAATATCTACACCGCTATCTGTATAAACATGGAAGTATCTGCACTGCTATCTCTATAAACATGTAAATATCCACAAAGCCATCAGTATAAACATGGAAATACCTACACAGTCATGTGTAGGAACATGGAAATATCTACACTACCATCTGTATAAAGTTAGAAATATCTACACAGCCCTCTGTATAAATATGGAAATATCTGCGTAGGCATCTGTATAAACATGGAAATATCTGCACCGCTATCTGTATAAACATGGAAATACCTACACCGCTGTCTCTGTAAACATGGAAATATGTACACCGCTATGTGTATAAACAGGAAATATCTCCACTGCTGTCTGTATAAACATGGAAAAATCTCCACCGTTATCTGTATAAACATGGAAATATCTACAGCGCCATCTCTATAAACATTGAAATATCTACACTGCCATCTGTAAAAACATAGAAATATCTACACAGTCATCTGAATAAACATGGAAATATCTACACCACCATCTGTATAAACTTGGAAATAGCTACAATACCATCTGTATACACATGGAAATATCTACACAGACATCTGTATAAATATGGAAATATCTACACCGCCAGCTGTATAAACATGGAAATATCTACACTGCCATCTGTAGAAAAATGGAAATATCTACACCGCTATCTCTATAAATATGGAAATAACTACACCGCCAACTCTCTAAACATGAAAATATCTACACTGCCATCTCCATAAAGATGGAAGTATCTACTCCGCCATGTGTATAAACACGGAAATATCTCCACCACCATCTGTGTAAACATGGAAACATCTACACCGCTATCTGTATAAACATGGAAATATCTACACCGCTATCTCTATAAACATGGAAATATCTACACCGCCATCTGCATGTCCATGGAAATATCTACGCCGCCATCTGTATAGACAAGGAAATATCTACAAGGCCATCTGTGTATAGATGGAAATATCAACACCGCCATCTGTACACACATGGAAATATCTACACCGCTATCTCTGTAAACATGGAAATATCTGCACTGCAATCTGTAAAAACATGGAAATACCTATAGAGTCATCTGTATAAACATGGAAATATCTACAATGCCATCTGTATACACATGGAAATATGTACAATGCCATCTGTATACACATGGAAATATCTACACAGCCATCTGTATAAACATGTTAATATCTACACTGCTATCTCTATATACATGGAAATAACCACACCGCCATCTCTATAAACATGAAAATATCTACACTGCCATCTCCGTAAATATGGAACTAACTACTCCGTGATCTGTATAAACATGGAAACATCTACACCGCCATCTGTGTGAATAAGGAAATATCTACAATGCCATCTGTACAAAGATATAAATATCTGCACCGCGAGCTGTATAAACATGGAAATATTTTCATCGCTATCAGTATAAACGTGCAAATACCAACACCGCTATCGGTATAAACACGGAAATATCTACAACGCCATCTATATAAACATGGAAATATCTACACCGCTATGTCTATAAACATGGAAATACCTACACGGCTATCTCTGTAAACATGGAAATACCTACACCGCTATCTGTATAAACATGGAAATATCTACACCGCTATCTGTATAAACATGGAAATATCTACACCGCGATCTGTATAAACATAGAAATATCTACACCGCGATCTGTATAAACATGGAATTATCTTCACCACGATCTGTATAAACATGGAAATATCTACACCGCTATCTGTATAAACATGGTAATATCTACGCCACCATCTATATAAACAATGAAATATCTACACACCCATGTGTATAAACATGAAAATATCTACAATGCCATCTGTAGAAAGATGGAAATATCTACACCGCAATCTGTGTAAACATGGAAATATCTACACCGATATCTGTATAAACATGGAAATATCTACACCGCTATCTCTATAAACATGGAAATATCTACACCGTAATCTGTATAAACATGGAAATATTTACACTACTATCTGTATAAACATGGAAATATCTACACCGTTATCTGTATAAATATGGAAATACCTTGACCGCTATCTCTATAAACATGGAAATATCTACACCACCATCCGTATAAACATGGAAATATCTACACTGCTATCTGTATAAACATGGAAATATCTACAATGCCATCTGTAAAAACATGGAAATACCTATACATTCATCTGTATAAACATGGAAATATCTACACCGCGATCTGTATAAACATGGAAATATGTGCACCGCTATCTGTATAAACATGGAAATATCTACACAGCTATCTCTATAAACATGGAAATATCTCCACTGCCATCTGTATAAACATGGAAATATCTACACCGCTTTTGTATAAACAACGAAATATCTAAACTGCCATCTGTAGAAAAATGGAAATATGTACACCGCTATCTCTATAAATATGGAAATATCTACACCGCCATCTCTATAAACATGAAAATATCTACACTGCCATCTCCATAAAGATGGAAGTATCTACTCCGCCATGTGTATAAACACGGAAATATCTACACCACCATCTGTGTAAACATGGAAATATCTACACCGCTATCTGTATAAACACGGAAATATCTACACCACCATCTGCATGTCCATGGAAATATCTACGCCGCCATCTGTATAAACATGGTAATATCTACACGGTCATCTGTGTATAGATGGAAATATCAACACCGCCATCTGTAGAAACATGGAAATATCTACATCGCTATCTCTATAAACATGGAAATATCTACACTGCCATCTATAAAAACATGGAAATATCTATACAGTCATCTGTATAAACATGGAAATATCTACAATGCCATCTGTATACACATGGAAATATCTACACTGCCATCTCCATAAACATGTAAATATCTACACTGCTATCTCTATAAACATGGAAATATCTACACTGCCATCTCCATAAACCTGGAACTAACTACTTCGCCATCTGTATAAACATGGAAACATCTACAACGCCATCTGTGTGAATAAGGAAATATCTACAATGCCATCTGTATAAAGATATAAATATCGGCACCAGGAGCTGTATAAACTTGGAAATATCTACATCGCTATCTGTATAAATGTGGAAATACCAACACCGCTATCGGTATAAACATGGAAATATCTACAACGCCATCTATATAAACATGGAAATATCTTCACCGCTATGACTACAAACATGGAAACACCTACACCGCTATCTCTACAAACATGGACATATCTACACTGCTATCTTTATAAACATGGAAATATCTACACCGCGATCTGTATAAACACGGAAATATCTACACTGTGATTTGTATAAACATGGAAATATCTACACCGCGATCTGTATAAACATGGAAATATCTTCACCACGATCTGTATAAACATGGAAATATCTACACCGCTATCTGTATAAACATGGAAATATCTACACAGCTGACTCTATAAACATGGAAATATCTACACTGCCATCTCCATAAAGATGGAAGTATCTACTCCGCAATGTGTATAAACACGGAAATATCTACACCATCATCTGTGTAAACATGGAAATATCTACACCACGATCTGTATAAACATGGAAATATCTACACCGCTATCTGTATAAACATGGAAATATCTGCACTGCTATCTCTATAAACATGTAAATATCTACAAAGCCATCAGTATAAACATGCAAATACCTACACAGTCATGTGTAGGAACATGGAAATATCTACACTACCATCTGTATAAAGTTAGAAATATCTACACAGCCCTCTGTATGAATATGGAAATGTCTGCGTAGGCATCTGTATAAACATGGAAATATCTGCACCGCTATCTGTATAAACATGGAAATACCTACACCGCTGTCTCTGTAAACATGGAAATATGTACACCGCTATGTGTATAAACAGGAAATATCTCCACTGATGTCTGTATAAACATGGAAAAATCTCCACCGTTATCTGTATAAACATGGAAATATCTACAGCGCCATCTCTATAAACATTGAAATATCTGCACTGCCATCTGTAAAAACATAGAAATATCTACACAGTCATCTGAATAAACATGGAAATATCTACACCACCATCTGTATAAACTTGGAAATAGCTACAATACCATCTGTATACACATGGAAATATCTACACAGACATCTGTATATATATGGAAATATCTACACCGCCAGCTGTATAAACATGGAAATATCTACACTGCCATCTGTAGAAAAATGGAAATATCTACACCGCTATCTCTATAAATATGGAAATAACTACACCGCCAACTCTATAAACATGAAAATATCTACACTGCCATCTCCATAAAGATGGAAGTATCTACTCCGCCATGTGTATAAACACGGAAATATCTACACCACCATCTGTGTAAACATGGAAATATGTACACCGCTATCTGTATAAACATGGAAATATCTACACCGCTATCTCTATAAACATGGAAATATCTACACCGCCATCTGCATGTCCATGGAAATATCTACGCCGCCATCTGTATAGACATGGAAATATCTACAAGGCCATCTGTGTATAGATGGAAATATCAACACCGCCATCTGTACACACATGGAAATATCTACACCGCTATCTCTATAAACATGGAAATATCTGCACTGCAGTCTGTAAAAACATGGAAATACCTATAGAGTCATCTGTATAAACATGGAAATATCTACAATGCCATCTGTATACACATGGAAATATGTACAATGCCATCTGTATACACATGGAAATATCTACACAGCCATCTGTATAAACATGTTAATATCTACACTGCTATCTCTATATACATGGAAATAACTACACCGCCATCTCTATAAACATGAAAATATCTACACTGCCATCTCCGTAAATATGGAACTAACTACTCCGCCATCTGTATAAACATGGAAACATCTACACCGCCATCTGTGTGAATAAGGAAATATCTACAATGCCATCTGTACAAAGATATAAATATCTGCACCGCGAGCTGTATAAACATGGAAATATTTTCATCGCTATCAGTATAAACGTGGAAATACCAACACCGCTATCGGTATAAACACGGAAATATCTACAACGCCATCTATATAAACATGGAAATATCTACACCGCTATGTCTATAAACATGGAAATACCTACACGGCTATCTCTGTAAACATGGAAATACCTACACCGCTATCTCTATAAACATGGAAATATCTACACCGCTATCTGTATAAACATGGAAATATCTACACCGCTATCTGTATAAACATGGAAATATCTACACCGCGATCTGTATAAACATGGAAATATCTACACCACGATCTGTATAAACATGGAATTATCTTCACCACGATCTGTATAAACATGGAAATATCTACACCGCTATCTGTATAAACATGGTAATATCTACACCACCATCTATATAAACAATGAAATATCTACACACCCATCTGTATAAACATGAAAATATCTACAATGCCATCTGTAGAAAGATGGAAATATCTACACCGCAATCTGTGTAAACATGGAAATATCTACACCGATATCTGTATAAACATGGAAATATCTACACCGCTATCTGTATAAACATGGAAATATCTACACCGCGATCTGTATAAACATGGAAATATCTACACCGCAATCTGTATAAACATGGAAATATCTACACCGCTATCTGTATAAACATGGAAATATCTACACAGCTGACTCTATAAACATGGAAGTATCTACACTGCCATCTCCATAAAGATGGAAGTATCTACTCCGCCATGTGTATAAACACGGAAATATCTACACCATCATCTGTGTAAACATGGAAATATCTACACCGCTATCTGTATAAACATGGAAATATCTACACCGCTATCTGTATAAACATCGAAATATCTACACCGCCATCTGCATGTCCATGGAAATATCTATGCCGCCATCTGTATAAACATGGATATATCTACACGGCCATCTGTGTATAGATGGAAATATCAACACCGCCATCTGTACACGCATGGAAATATCTACACCGCTATTTCTATAAACATGGAAATATCTGCACTGACATATGTAAAAACATGGAAATACCTATACAGTCATCTGTATAAACATGGAAATATCTACAATGCCATCTGTATACACATGGAAATATCTACACAGCCATCTATATAAACATGTAAATATCTACACTGCTATCTCTGTAGACATGGAAATAACTACACCGCCATCTCCATAAACATGAAAATATCTACACTGCCATGTCCATAAACATGGAACTAACTACACCGCCCTCTGTATAAACATGGAAACATCTACACCGCCATCTGTGTGAATAAGGAAATATCTACAATGCCATCTGTATAAAGATATAAATATCTGCACCGCGAGCTGTATAAACATGGAAATATTTACATCGCTATCTGTATAAATGTGGAAATACCAACACCACTATCGGTATAAACATGGAAATATCTACAACGCCATCTATATAAACATGGAAATATCTACACCGCTATGTCTATAAACATGGAAATACCTACACCGCTATCTGTATAAACATGGAAATATCTACACCGCTATCTGTATAAACATGGTAATATCTACACCACCATCTATATAAACATGGAAATATCTACACTGCCATCTGTATAAATATGAATATATCTACAATGCCATCTGTAGAAAGATGGAAATATCTACACCGCAATCTGTGTATACATGGAAATATCTACACCGATATCTGTAAAAACATGGAAATGACTACACCGCTATCTGTATAAACATGGAAATATCTATGCCGCGATCTGTATAAACATGGAAATATCTACACCGCTATCTGTATAAACATGGAAATATCTACACCGCTATCTGTATAAACATGGAAATATCTACACAGCTGACTCTATAAACATGGAAATATCTACACTGCCATCTCCATAAAAATGGAAGTATCAACTCCGCCATGTGTATAAACACGGAAATATCTACACCATCATCTGTGTAAACATGGAAATATCTACACCGCGATCTGTATAAACATGGAAATATCTACACCGCGATCTGTATAAACATGGAAATATCTACACCGCTATCTGTATAAACATGGAAATATCTACACAGCTGACTCTATAAACATGGAAATATCTACACTGCCATCTCCATAAAGATGGAAGTATCTTCTCCGCAATGTGTATAAACACGGAAAGATCTACACCATCATCTGTGTAAACTTGGAAATATCTACACCACGATCTGTATAAACATGGAAATATCTACACCGCTATCTGTATAAACATGGAAATATCTGCACTGCTATCTCTATAAACATGTAAATATCCACAAAGCCATCAGTATAAACATGGAAATACCTACACACTCATGTGTAGGAACATGGAAATATCTACACTACCATCTGTATAAAGTTAGAAATATCTACACAGCCCTCTGTATAAATATGGAAATATCTGCGTAGGCATCTGTATAAACATGGAAATATCTGCACCGCTATCTGTATAAACATGGAAATACCTACACCGCTGTCTCTGTAAACATGGAAATATGTACACCGCTATGTGTATAAACAGGAAATATCTCCACTGCTGTCTGTATAAACATGGAAAAATCTCCACCGTTATCTGTATAAACATGGAAATATCTACAGCGCCATCTCTATAAACATTGAAATATCTACACTGCCATCTGTAAAAACATAGAAATATCTACACAGTCATCTGAATAAACATGGAAATATCTACACCACCATCTGTATAAACTTGGAAATAGCTACAATACCATCTGTATACACATGGAAATATCTACACAGACATCTGTATAAATATGGAAATATCTACACCGCCAGCTGTATAAACATGGAAATATCTACACTGCCAACTGTAGAAAAATGGGAATATCTACACCGCTATCTCTATAAATATGGAAATAACTACACCGCCAACTCTATAAACATGAAAATATCTACACTGCCATCTCCATAAAGATGGAAGTATCTACTCCGCCATGTGTATAAACACGGAAATATCTACACCACCATCTGTGTAAACATGGAAACATCTACACCGCTATCTGTATAAACATGGAAATATCTACACCGCTATCTCTATAAACATGGAAATATCTACACCGCCATCTGCATGTCCATGGAAATATCTACGCCGCCATCTGTATAGACATGGAAATATCTACAAGGCCATCTGTGTATAGATGGAAATATCAACACCGCCATCTGTACACACATGGAAATATCTACACCGCTATCTCTGTAAACATGGAAATATCTGCACTGCAATCTGTAAAAACATGGAAATACCTATAGAGTCATCTGTATAAACATGGAAATATCTACAATGCCATCTGTATACACATGGAAATATGTACAATGCCATCTGTATACACATGGAAATATCTACACAGCCATCTGTATAAACATGTTAATATCTACACTGCTATCTCTATATACATGGAAATAACCACACCGCCATCTCTATAAACATGAAAATATCTACACTGCCATCTCCGTAAATATGGAACTAACTACTCCGCGATCTGTATAAACATGGAAACATCTACACCGCCATCTGTGTGAATAAGGAAATATCTACAATGCCATCTGTACAAAGATATAAATATCTGCACCGCGAGCTGTATAAACATGGAAATATTTTCATCGCTATCAGTATAAACGTGGAAATACCAACACCGCTATCGGTATAAACATGGAAATATCTACAACGCCATCTATATAAACATGGAAATATCTACACCGCTATGTCTATAAACATGGAAATACCTACACCGCTATCTCTATAAACATGGAAATATCTACACCGCTATCTGTATAAACATGGAAATATCTACACCGCTATCTGTATAAACATGGAAATATCTACACCGTGATCTGTATAAACATAGAAATATCTACACCGCGATCTGTATAAACATGGAATTATCTTCACCACGATCTGTATAAACATGGAAATATCTACACCGCTATCTGTATAAACATGGTAATATCTACACCACCATCTATATAAACAATGAAATATCTACACACCCATGTGTATAAACATGAAAATATCTACAATGCCATCTGTAGAAAGATGGAAATATCTACACCGCAATCTGTGTAAACATGGAAATATCTACACCGATATCTGTATAAACATGGAAATATCTACACCGCTATCTGTATAAACATGGAAATATCTACACCGTGATCTGTATAAACATAGAAATATCTACACCGCGATCTGTATAAACATGGAATTATCTTCACCACGATCTGTATAAACATGGAAATATCTACACCGCTATCTGTATAAACATGGTAATATCTACACCACCATCTATATAAACAATGAAATATCTACACACCCATGTGTATAAACATGAAAATATCTACAATGCCATCTGTAGAAAGATGGAAATATCTACACCGCAATCTGTGTAAACATGGAAATATCTACACCGATATCTGTATAAACATGGAAATATCTACACCGCTATCTCTATAAACATGGAAATATCTACACCGCGATCTGTATAAACATGGAAATATCTACACCGCGATCTGTATAAACATGGAAATATCTACACCGCGATCTGTATAAACATGGAAATATCTACACAGCTGACTCTATAAACATGGAAATATCTACACTGCCATCTCCATAAAGATGGAAGTATCTACTCCGCCATGTGTATAAACACGGAAATATCTACACCATCATCTGTGTAAACATGGAAATATCTACACCGCTATCTGTATAAACATGGAAATATCTACACCGCTATCTGTATAAACATCGAAATATCTACACCGCCATCTGCATGTCCATGGAAATATCTATGCCGCCATCTGTATAAACATGGATATATCTACACGGCCAACTGTGTATAGATGGAAATATCAACACCGCCATCTGTACACGCATGGAAATATCTACACCGCTATCTCTATAAACATGGAAATATCTGCACTGCCATATGTAAAAACATGGAAATACCTATACAGTCATCTGTATAAACATGGAAATATCTACAATGCCATCTGTATACACATGGAAATATCTACACAGCCATCTATATAAACATGTAAATATCTACACTGCTATCTCTGTAGACATGGAAATAACTACACCGCCATCTCCATAAACATGAAAATAACTACTCTACCATGTCCATAAACATGGAACTAACTACACCGCCCTCTGTATAAACATGGAAACATCTACACCGCCATCTGTGTGAATAAGGAAATATCTACAATGCCATCTGTATAAAGATATAAATATCTGCACCGCGAGCTGTATAAACATGGAAATATTTACATCGCTATCTGTATAAATGTGGAAATACCAACACCACTATCGGTATAAACATGGAAATATCTACAACGCCATCTATATAAACATGGAAATATCTACACCGCTATGTCTATAAACATGGAAATACCTACACTGCTATCTGTATAAACATGGAAATATCTACACCGCTATCTGTATAAACATGGTAATATCTACACCACCATCTATATAAACATGGAAATATCTACACTGCCATCTGTATAAATATGAATATATCTACAATGCCATCTGTAGAAAGATGGAAATATCTACACCGCAATCTGTGTAAACATGGAAATATCTACACCGTTATCTGTAAAAACATGGAAATAACTAAACCGCTATCTGTATAAACATGGAAATATCTACGCCGCGATCTGTATAAACATGGAAATATCTACACCGCGATCTGTATAAACATGGAAATACCTACACCGCTATCTGTATAAACATGGAAATATCTACACAGCTGTTTCTATAAACATGGAAATATCTACACTGCCATCTCCATAAAGATGGAAGTATCTACTCCGCCATGTGTATAAACACGGAAATATCTACACCACCATCTGTGTAAACATGGAAATATCTACACCGCTATCTGAATAAACATGGAAATATCTACAAGGCCATCTGTGTATAGATGGAAATATCAACACCGCCTTCTGTACACACATGGAAATATCTACACCGCTATCTCTATAAACATGGAAATATCTGCACTGCCATCTGTAAAAACATGGAAATACCTATACAGTCATCTGTATAAACATGGAAATATCTAGAATGCCATCTGTATACACATGGAAATATCTACACAACCATCTTTATAAACATGTTAATATCTACACTGCTATCTCTATATACATGGAAATATCTACACCGCCATCTCTACAAACATGAAAATATCTACACTGCCATCTCCATAAATATGGAACTAACTACTCTGCCATCTGTATAAACATGGAAACATCTACACCGCCATCTGTGTGAATAAGGAAATATCTACAATGCCATCTGTATAAAGATATAAATATCTGCACCGCCAGCTGTATAAACATGGAAATATTTTCATCGCTATCAGTATAAACGTGGAAATACCAATACCGCTATCGGTATAAACATGGAAATATCTACAACGCCATCTATATAAACATAGAAATATCTACACCGCTATGTCTATAAACATGGAAATACCTACACCGCTATCTCTATAAACATGGAAATATCTACACCGCTATCTGTATAAACATGGAAATATCTACACCGCTATCTGTATAATCATGGAAATATCTACACCGCGATCTGTATAAACATGGAAATATCTACACCGCGATCTGTATAAACATGGAAATATCTTCACCACGATCTGTATAAACATGGAAATATCTACACCGCTATCTGTATAAACATGGTAATATCTACACCACCATCTATATAAACAATGAAATATCTACACACCCATCTGTATAAACATGAAAATATTTACAATGCCATCTGTAGAAAGATTGAAATATCTTCACACCCATCTGTATAAACATGAAAATATCTACAATGCCATCTGTAGAAAGATGGAAATATCTACACCACAATCTGTGTAAACATGGAAATATCTACACCGATATCTGTATAAACATGGAAATATCTACACCGCTATCTGTATAAACATGGAAATATCTACACCGTGATCTGTATAAACATGGAAATATCTACACCGCGATCTGTATAAACATGGAAATATCTACACCGCTATCTGTATAAACATGGAAATATCTACACAGCTGACTCTATAAACATGGAAATATCTACACTGCCATCTCCATAAAGATGGAAGTATCTACTCCGCCTTGTGTATAAACACAGAAATATCTACACCATCATCTGTGTAAACATGGAAATATCTACACCGCTATCTGTATAAACATGGAAATATCTACACCGCTATCTGTATGAACATGGAAATATCTACACCGCCATCTGCATGTCCATGGAAATATCTATGCCGCCATCTGTATAAACATGGATATATATACACGGCCATCTGTGTATAGATGGAAATATCAACATCGCCATCTGTACACACATGGAAATTTCTACACCGCTATCTCTATAAACATGGAAATATCTGCACTGCCATGTGTAAAAACATGGAAATACCTACACAGTCATCTGTATAAACATGGAAATATATACAATGCCATCTGTATACACATGGAAATATCTACACAACCATCTTTATAAACATGTAAATATCTACACTGCTATCTCTGTAGACATGGAAATAACTACACCGCCATCTCCATAAACATGAAAATATCTACACTGCCATGTCCCAAAACATGGAACTAACTACACCGCCATCTGTATAAACATGGAAACATCTACACAGCCATCTGTGTGAATAAGGAAATATCTACAATGCCATTTGTACAAAGATATAAATATCTGCACCGCGAGCTGTATCAACATGGAAATATTTTCATCGCTATCAGTATAAACGTGGAAATACCAACACCGCTATCGGTATAAACATGGAAATATCTACAACGCCATCTATATAAACATGGAAATATCTACACCGCTATGTCTATAAACATGGAAATACCTACACCGCTATCTCTATAAACATGGAAATATCTTCACCGCTATCTGTATAAACATGGAAATATCTACACCGTTATCTGTATAAACATGGAAATATCTACTCCGCGATCTGTATAAACATGGAAATATCTACACCGCGATCTGTATAAACATGGAAATATCTTCACCACGATCTGTATAAACATGGTAATAACTACACCGCTATCTGTATAAACATGGTAATATCTACACCACCATCTATGTAAACAATGAAATGTCTACACCCCCATCTGTATAAACATGAAAATATCTACAATGCCATCTGTAGAAAGATGGAAATATCTACACCGCAATCTGTGTAAACATGGAAATATCTACACCGATATCTGTAAAAACATGGATATATCTACACCGCTATCTGTATAAACATGGAAATATCTGCACCGCGATCTGTTTAAACATGGAAATATCTACACCGCGATCTGTATAAACATGGAAATATCTACACCGCTATCTGTATAAACATGGAAATATCTACACAGCTGTCTCTATAAACATGGAAATATCTACACTGCCATCACCATAAAGATGGAAGTATCTACTCCGCCATGTGTATAAACACGGAAATATCTACACCACCATCTGTGTAAACATGGAAATTTCTGCACCGCTATCTGTATAATCATGGAAATAACTACACCGCCATCTCTATAAACATGAAAATATCTACACTGCCATCTCCATAAACATGGAACTAACTACTCCGCCATATGTATAAACATGGAAACATCTACACCGCCATCTGTGTGAATAAGGAAATATCTACTATGCCATCTGTATAAAGATATAAATGTCTGCACCGCGAGCAGTATAAACATGGAAATATTTACATTGCTATCTGTATAAACGTGAAAATACCAACACCGCTATCGGTAGAAACTTGGAAATATCTACAACGCCATCTATATAAACATGGAAATATCTACACCGGTATGTCTATAAACATGGAAATACCTACACCGCTATCTCTATAAACATGGAAATAACTACACTGATATCTGTATAAACATGGAAATATCTACACCGCTATCTGTATAAACATGGAAATATCTACACCGCTATCTGTATAAACATGGAAATATCTACACCGCGATCTGTATAAACATGGAAATATCTACACCGCGATCTGTATAAACATGGAAATATCTTCACCACGATCTGTATAAACATGGAAATATCTACACTTCTATCTGTATAAACATGGTAATATCTACACCACCATCAATATAAAAATGGAAATATCTACACCGCCATCAGTATAAACATGAAAATATCTACAATGCCATCTATAGAAAGATGGAAATATCTACACCGCAATCTGTGTAAACATGGAAATATCTACACCGATATCTGTAAAAACATGGAAATATCTACACCGTGATCTGTATAAACATGGAAATATCTACACCGCTATCTGTATAAACATGGAAATATCTACACAGCTGTCTCTATAAACATGGAAATATCTACACCGCCATCTGTATAAACATGGAAATAACTACAAAGTCATCTGTATAAACGTGGAAATATCTACACAGCCATCTGTATAAACATGGCAATATCTACACAGCCATCTGTATATACATGGAAATATCTATACCGCTGTCTTTATAAACATGGAAATATCTACAACTCTATTTGCATAAACAAGGAAATATCTACACCGTGATCTGTGTAAACATGGAAATATCTACACTGCCATCTCTATAAACACGGAAATATCTACACCCCTATTTGAATAAACATGGAAATATCCACACCGCTATCTCAATAAACATGGAAAAATCAACACCGCTATCTCTATAAACATGGAAATATCTACACCGCTATCTGTATAAACATGGAAATATCTACACCGCCATCTGCATGTCCATGGAAATATCTATGCCGCCATCTGTATAAACATGGATATATCTACACGGCCATCTGTGTATGGATGGAAATATCAACACCGCCATCTGTACACGCATGGAAATATCTACACCGCTATTTCTATAAACATGGAAATATCTGCACTGACATATGTAAAAACATGGAAATACCTATACAGTCATCTGTATAAACATGGAAATATCTACAATGCCATCTGTATACACATGGAAATATCTACACAGCCATCTATATAAACATGTAAATATCTACACTGCTATCTCTGTAGACATGGAAATAACTACACCGCCATCTCCATAAACATGAAAATATCTACACTGCCATGTCCATAAACATGGAACTAACTACACCGCCCTCTGTATAAACATGGAAACATCTACACCGCCATCTGTGTGAATAAGGAAATATCTACAATGCCATCTGTATAAAGATATAAATATCTGCACCGCGAGCTGTATAAACATGGAAATATTTACATCGCTATCTGTATAAATGTGGAAATACCAACACCACTATCGGTATAAACATGGAAATATCTACAACGCCATCTATATAAACATGGAAATATCTACACCGCTATGTCTATAAACATGGAAATACCTACACCGCTATCTGTATAAACATGGAAATATCTACACCGCTATCTGTATAAACATGGTAATATCTACACCACCATCTATATAAACATGGAAATATCTACACTGTCATCTGTATAAATATGAATATATCTACAATGCCATCTGTAGAAAGATGGAAATATCTACACCGCAATCTGTGTAAACATGGAAATATCTACACCGATATCTGTAAAAACATGGAAATGACTACACCGCTATCTGTATAAACATGGAAATATCTATGCCGCGATCTGTATAAACATGGAAATATCTACACCGCTATCTGTATAAACATGGAAATATCTACACCGCTATCTGTATAAACATGGAAATATCTACACAGCTGACTCTATAAACATGGAAATATCTACACTGCCATCTCCATAAAAATGGAAGTATCAACTCCGCCATGTGTATAAACACGGAAATATCTACACCATCATCTGTGTAAACATGGAAATATCTACACCGCGATCTGTATAAACATGGAAATATCTACACCGCGATCTGTATAAACATGGAAATATCTACACCGCTATCTGTATAAACATGGAAATATCTACACAGCTGACTCTATAAACATGGAAATATCTACACTGCCATCTCCATAAAGATGGAAGTATCTTCTCCGCAATGTGTATAAACACGGAAAGATCTACACCATCATCTGTGTAAACTTGGAAATATCTACACCACGATCTGTATAAACATGGAAATATCTACACCGCTATCTGTATAAACATGGAAATATCTGCACTGCTATCTCTATAAACATGTAAATATCCACAAAGCCATCAGTATAAACATGGAAATACCTACACAGTCATGTGTAGGAACATGGAAATATCTACACTACCATCTGTATAAAGTTAGAAATATCTACACAGCCCTCTGTATAAATATGGAAATATCTGCGTAGGCATCTGTATAAACATGGAAATATCTGCACCGCTATCTGTATAAACATGGAAATACCTACACCGCTGTCTCTGTAAACATGGAAATATGTACACCGCTATGTGTATAAACAGGAAATATCTCCACTGCTGTCTGTATAAACATGGAAAAATCTCCACCGTTATCTGTATAAACATGGAAATATCTACAGCGCCATCTCTATAAACATTGAAATATCTACACTGCCATCTGTAAAAACATAGAAATATCTACACAGTCATCTGAATAAACATGGAAATATCTACACCACCATCTGTATAAACTTGGAAATAGCTACAATACCATCTGTATACACATGGAAATATCTACACAGACATCTGTATAAATATGGAAATATCTACACCGCCAGCTGTATAAACATGGAAATATCTACACTGCCATCTGTAGAAAAATGGGAATATCTACACCGCTATCTCTATAAATATGGAAATAACTACACCGCCAACTCTCTAAACATGAAAATATCTACACTGCCATCTCCATAAAGATGGAAGTATCTACTCCGCCATGTGTATAAACACGGAAATATCTCCACCACCATCTGTGTAAACATGGAAACATCTACACCGCTATCTGTATAAACATGGAAATATCTACACCGCTATCTCTATAAACATGGAAATATCTACACCGCCATCTGCATGTCCATGGAAATATCTACGCCGCCATCTGTATAGACATGGAAATATCTACAAGGCCATCTGTGTATAGATGGAAATATCAACACCGCCATCTGTACACACATGGAAATATCTACACCGCTATCTCTGTAAACATGGAAATATCTGCACTGCAATCTGTAAAAACATGGAAATACCTATAGAGTCATCTGTATAAACATGGAAATATCTACAATGCCATCTGTATACACATGGAAATATGTACAATGCCATCTGTATACACATGGAAATATGTTCAATGCCATCTGTATACACATGGAAATATCTACACAGCCATCTGTATAAACATGTTAATATCTGCACTGCTATCTCTATATACATGGAAATAACCACACCGCCATCTCTATAAACATGAAAATATCTACACTGCCATCTCCGTAAATATGGAACTAACTACTCCGCGATCTGTATAAACATGGAAACATCTACACCGCCATCTGTGTGAATAAGGAAATATCTACAATGCCATCTGTACAAAGATATAAATATCTGCACCGCGAGCTGTATAAACATGGAAATATTTTCATCGCTATCAGTATAAACGTGGAAATACCAACACCGCTATCGGTATAAACATGGAAATATCTACAACGCCATCTATATAAACATGGAAACATCTACACCTCTATGTCTATAAACATGGAAATACCTACACCGCTATCTCTATAAACATGGAAATATCTGCACCGCGATCTGTATAAACATGGAAATATCTACACCGCGATCTGTATAAACATGGAAATATCTACACCGCTATCTGTATAAACATGGAAATATCTACACAGCTGTCTCTATAAACATGGAAATATCTACACTGCCATCTCCATAAAGATGGAAGTATCTACTCCGCCATGTGTATAAACACGGAAATATCTACACCACCATCTGTGTAAACATGGAAATTTCTGCACCGCTATCTGTATAAACATGGAAATAACTACACCGCCATCTCTATAAACATGAAAATATCTACACTGCCATCTCCATAAACATGGAACTAACTACTCCGCCATATGTATAAACATGGAAACATCTACACCGCCATCTGTGTGAATAAGGAAATATCTACTATGCCATCTGTATAAAGATATAAATGTCTGCACCGCGAGCAGTATAAACATGGAAATATTTACATTGCTATCTGTATAAACGTGGAAATACCAACACCGCTATCGGTAGAAACTTGGAAATATCTACAACGCCATCTATATAAACATGGAAATATCTACACCGGTATGTCTATAAACATGGAAATACCTACACCGCTATCTCTATAAACATGGAAATAACTACACTGATATCTGTATAAACATGGAAATATCTACACCGCTATCTGTATAAACATGGAAATATCTACACCGCTATCTGTATAAAGATGGAAATATCTACACCGCGATCTGTATAAACATGGAAATATCTTCACCACGATCTGTATAAACATGGAAATATCTACACTTCTATCTGTATAAACATGGTAATATCTACACCACCATCAATATAAAAATGGAAATATCTACACCGCCATCAGTATAAACATGAAAATATCTACAATGCCATCTATAGAAAGACGGAAATATCTACACCGCAATCTGTGTAAACATGGAAATATCTACACCGATATCTGTAAAAACATGGAAATATCTACACCGCGATCTGTATAAACATGGAAATATCTACACCGCTATCTGTATAAACATGGAAATATCTACACAGCTGTCTCTATAAACATGGAAATATCTACACCGCCATCTGTATAAACATGGAAATAACTACAAAGTCATCTGTATAAACGTGGAAATATCTACACAGCCATCTGTATAAACATGGCAATATCTACACAGCCATCTGTATATACATGGAAATATCTATACCGCTGTCTTTATAAACATGGAAATATCTACAACTCTATTTGCATAAACAAGGAAATATCTACACCGTGATCTGTGTAAACATGGAAATATCTACACTGCCATCTCTATAAACACGGAAATATCTACACCCCTATTTGAATAAACATGGAAATATCCACACCGCTATCTCAATAAACATGGAAAAATCAACACCGCTATCTCTATAAACATGGAAATATCTACACCGCCATCTGCATGTCCATGGAAATATCTACGCCGCCATCTGTATAGACATGGAAATATCTACAAGGCCATCTGTGTATAGATGGAAATATCAACACCGCCATCTGTACACACATGGAAATATCTACACCGCTATCTCTGTAAACATGGAAATATCTGCACTGCAATCTGTAAAAACATGGAAATACCTATAGAGTCATCTGTATAAACATGGAAATATCTACAATGCCATCTGTATACACATGGAAATATGTACAATGCCATCTGTATACACATGGAAATATCTACACAGCCATCTGTATAAACATGTTAATATCTACACTGCTATCTCTATATACATGGAAATAACCACACCGCCATCTCTATAAACATGAAAATATCTACACTGCCATCTCCGTAAATATGGAACTAACTACTCCGCGATCTGTATAAACATGGAAACATCTACACCGCCATCTGTGTGAATAAGGAAATATCTACAATGCCATCTGTACAAAGATATAAATATCTGCACCGCGAGCTGTATAAACATGGAAATATTTTCATCGCTATCAGTATAAACGTGGAAAAACCAACACCGCTATCGGTATAAACATGGAAATATCTACAACGCCATCTATATAAACATGGAAATATCTACACCGCTATGTCTATAAACATGGAAATACCTACACCGCTATCTCTATAAACATGGAAATATCTACACCGCTATCTGTATAAACATGGAAATATCTACACCGCTATCTGTATAAACATGGAAATATCTATACCGTGATCTGTATAAACATAGAAATATCTACACCGCGATCTGTATAAACATGGAATTATCTTCACCACGATCTGTATAAACATGGAAATATCTACACCGCTATCTGTATAAACATGGTAATATCTACACCACCATCTATATAAACAATGAAATATCTACACACCCATGTGTATAAACATGAAAATATCTACAATGCCATCTGTAGAAAGATGGAAATATCTACACCGCAATCTGTGTAAACATGGAAATATCTACACCGATATCTGTATAAACATGGAAATATCTACACCGCTATCTCTATAAACATGGAAATATCTACACCGCGATCTGTATAAACATGGAAATATCTACACCGCGATCTGTATAAACATGGAAATATCTACACCGCGATCTGTATAAACATGGAAATATCTACACAGCTGACTCTATAAACATGGAAATATCTACACTGCCATCTCCATAAAGATGGAAGTATCTACTCCGCCATGTGTATAAACACGGAAATATCTACACCATCATCTGTGTAAACATGGAAATATCTACACCGCTATCTGTATAAACATGGAAATATCTACACCGCTATCTGTATAAACATCGAAATATCTACACCGCCATCTGCATGTCCATGGAAATATCTATGCCGCCATCTGTATAAACATGGATATATCTACACGGCCATCTGTGTATAGATGGAAATATCAACACCGCCATCTGTACACGCATGGAAATATCTACACCGCTATCTCTATAAACATGGAAATATCTGCACTGCCATATGTAAAAACATGGAAATACCTATACAGTCATCTGTATAAACATGGAAATATCTACAATGCCATCTGTATACACATGGAAATATCTACACAGCCATCTATATAAACATGTAAATATCTACACTGCTATCTCTGTAGACATGGAAATAACTACACCGCCATCTCCATAAACATGAAAATAACTACTCTACCATGTCCATAAACATGGAACTAACTACACCGCCCTCTGTATAAACATGGAAACATCTACACCGCCATCTGTGTGAATAAGGAAATATCTACAATGCCATCTGTATAAAGATATAAATATCTGCACCGCGAGCTGTATAAACATGGAAATATTTACATCGCTATCTGTATAAATGTGGAAATACCAACACCACTATCGGTATAAACATGGAAATATCTACAACGCCATCTATATAAACATGGAAATATCTACACCGCTATGTCTATAAACATGGAAATACCTACACTGCTATCTGTATAAACATGGAAATATCTACACCGCTATCTGTATAAACATGGTAATATCTACACCACCATCTATATAAACATGGAAATATCTACACTGCCATCTGTATAAATATGAATATATCTACAATGCCATCTGTAGAAAGATGGAAATATCTACACCGCAATCTGTGTAAACATGGAAATATCTACACCGTTATCTGTAAAAACATGGAAATAACTAAACCGCTATCTGTATAAACATGGAAATATCTATGCCGCGATCTGTATAAACATGGAAATATCTACACCGCGATCTGTATAAACATGGAAATACCTACACCGCTATCTGTATAAACATGGAAATATCTACACAGCTGTTTCTATAAACATGGAAATATCTACACTGCCATCTCCATAAAGATGGAAGTATCTACTCCGCCATGTGTATAAACACGGAAATATCTACACCACCATCTGTGTAAACATGGAAATATCTACACCGCTATCTGAATAAACATGGAAATATCTACAAGGCCATCTGTGTATAGATGGAAATATCAACACCGCCTTCTGTACACACATGGAAATATCTACACCGCTATCTCTATAAACATGGAAATATCTGCACTGCCATCTGTAAAAACATGGAAATACCTATACAGTCATCTGTATAAACATGGAAATATCTAGAATGCCATCTGTATACACATGGAAATATCTACACAACCATCTTTATAAACATGTTAATATCTACACTGCTATCTCTATATACATGGAAATATCTACACCGCCATCTCTACAAACATGAAAATATCTACACTGCCATCTCCATAAATATGGAACTAACTACTCTGCCTTCTGTATAAACATGGAAACATCTACACCGCCATCTGTGTGAATAAGGAAATATCTACAATGCCATCTGTATAAAGATATAAATATCTGCACCGCCAGCTGTATAAACATGGAAATATTTTCATCGCTATCAGTATAAACGTGGAAATACCAATACCGCTATCGGTATAAACATGGAAATATCTACAACGCCATCTATATAAACATAGAAATATCTACACCGCTATGTCTATAAACATGGAAATACCTACACCGCTATCTCTATAAACATGGAAATATCTACACCGCTATCTGTATAAACATGGAAATATCTACACCGCTATCTGTATAATCATGGAAATATCTACACCGCGATCTGTATAAACATGGAAATATCTACACCGCGATCTGTATAAACATGGAAATATCTTCACCACGATCTGTATAAACATGGAAATATCTACACCGCTATCTGTATAAACATGGTAATATCTACACCACCATCTATATAAACAATGAAATATCTACACACCCATCTGTATAAACATGAAAATATCTACAATGCCATCTGTAGAAAGATTGAAATATCTTCACACCCATCTGTATAAACATGAAAATATCTACAATGCCATCTGTAGAAAGATGGAAATATCTACACCGCAATCTGTGTAAACATGGAAATATCTACACCGATATCTGTATAAACATGGAAATATCTACACCGCTATCTGTATAAACATGGAAATATCTACACTGTGATCTGTATAAACATGGAAATATCTACACCGCGATTTGTATAAACATGGAAATATCTACACCGCTATCTGTATAAACATGGAAATATCTACACAGCTGACTCTATAAACATGGAAATATCTACACTGCCATCTCCATAAAGATGGAAGTATCTACTCCGCCATGTGTATAAACACGGAAATATCTACACCATCATCTGTGTAAACATGGAAATATCTACACCGCTATCTGTATAAACATGGAAATATCTACACCGCTATCTGTATAAACATGGAAATATCTTCACCGCCATCTGCATGTCCATGGAAATATCTATGCCGCCATCTGTATAAACATGGATATATCTACACGGCCATCTGTGTATAGATGGAAATATCAACACCGCCATCTGTACACGCATGGAAATATCTACACCGCTATTTCTATAAACATGGAAATATCTGCACTGACATATGTAAAAACATGGAAATACCTATACAGTCATCTGTATAAACATGGAAATATCTACAATGCCATCTCTATACACATGGAAATATCTACACAGCCATCTATATAAACATGTAAATATCTACACTGCTATCTCTGTAGACATGGAAATAACTACACCGCCATCTCCTTAAACATGAAAATACCTACACTGCCATGTCCATAAACATGGAACTAACTACACCGCCCTCTGTATAAACATGGAAACATCTACACCGCCATCTGTGTGAATAAGGAAATATCTACAATGCCATCTGTATAAAGATATAAATATCTGCACCGCGAGCTGTATAAACATGGAAATATTTACATCGCTATCTGTATAAATGTGGAAATACCAACACCACTATCGGTATAAACATGGAAATATCTACAACGCCATCTATATAAACATGGAAATATCTACACCGCTATGTCTATAAACATGGAAATACCTACACCGCTATCTGTATAAACATGGAAATATCTACACCGCTATCTGTATAAACATGGTAATATCTACACCACCATCTATATAAACATGGAAATATCTACACTGCCATCTGTATAAATATGAATATATCTACAATGCCATCTGTAGAAAGATGGAAATATCTACACCGCAATCTGTGTAAACATGGAAATATCTACACCGATATCTGTAAAAACATGGAAATGACTACACCGCTATCTGTATAAACATGGAAATATCTATGCCGCGATCTGTATAAACATGGAAATATCTACACCGCTATCTGTATAAACATGGAAATATCTACACCGCTATCTGTATAAACATGGAAATATCTACACAGCTGACTCTATAAACATGGAAATATCTACACTGCCATCTCCATAAAAATGGAAGTATCAACTCCGCCATGTGTATAAACACGGAAATATCTACACCATCATCTGTGTAAACATGGAAATATCTACACCGCGATCTGTATAAACATGGAAATATCTACACCGCGATCTGTATAAACATGGAAATATCTACACCGCTATCTGTATAAACATGGAAATATCTACACAGCTGACTCTATAAACATGGAAATATCTACACTGCCATCTCCATAAAGATGGAAGTATCTTCTCCGCAATGTGTATAAACACGGAAAGATCTACACCATCATCTGTGTAAACTTGGAAATATCTACACCACGATCTGTATAAACATGGAAATATCTACACCGCTATCTGTATAAACATGGAAATATCTGCACTGCTATCTCTATAAACATGTAAATATCCACAAAGCCATCAGTATAAACATGGAAATACCTACACACTCATGTGTAGGAACATGGAAATATCTACACTACCATCTGTATAAAGTTAGAAATATCTACACAGCCCTCTGTATAAATATGGAAATATCTGCGTAGGCATCTGTATAAACATGGAAATATCTGCACCGCTATCTGTATAAACATGGAAATACCTACACCGCTGTCTCTGTAAACATGGAAATATGTACACCGCTATGTGTATAAACAGGAAATATCTCCACTGCTGTCTGTATAAACATGGAAAAATCTCCACCGTTATCTGTATAAACATGGAAATATCTACAGCGCCATCTCTATAAACATTGAAATATCTACACTGCCATCTGTAAAAACATAGAAATATCTACACAGTCATCTGAATAAACATGGAAATATCTACACCACCATCTGTATAAACTTGGAAATAGCTACAATACCATCTGTATACACATGGAAATATCTACACAGACATCTGTATAAATATGGAAATATCTACACCGCCAGCTGTATAAACATGGAAATATCTACACTGCCATCTGTAGAAAAATGGGAATATCTACACCGCTATCTCTATAAATATGGAAATAACTACACCGCCAACTCTATAAACATGAAAATATCTACACTGCCATCTCCATAAAGATGGAAGTATCTACTCCGCCATGTGTATAAACACGGAAATATCTACACCACCATCTGTGTAAACATGGAAACATCTACACCGCTATCTGTATAAACATGGAAATATCTACACCGCTATCTCTATAAACATGGAAATATCTACACCGCCATCTGCATGTCCATGGAAATATCTACGCCGCCATCTGTATAGACATGGAAATATCTACAAGGCCATCTGTGTATAGATGGAAATATCAACACCGCCATCTGTACACACATGGAAATATCTACACCGCTATCTCTGTAAACATGGAAATATCTGCACTGCAATCTGTAAAAACATGGAAATACCTATAGAGTCATCTGTATAAACATGGAAATATCTACAATGCCATCTGTATACACATGGAAATATGTACAATGCCATCTGTATACACATGGAAATATCTACACAGCCATCTGTATAAACATGTTAATATCTACACTGCTATCTCTATATACATGGAAATAACCACACCGCCATCTCTATAAACATGAAAATATCTACACTGCCATCTCCGTAAATATGGAACTAACTACTCCGCGATCTGTATAAACATGGAAACATCTACACCGCCATCTGTGTGAATAAGGAAATATCTACAATGCCATCTGTACAAAGATATAAATATCTGCACCGCGAGCTGTATAAACATGGAAATATTTTCATCGCTATCAGTATAAACGTGGAAATACCAACACCGCTATCGGTATAAACATGGAAATATCTACAACGCCATCTATATAAACATGGAAATATCTACACCGCTATGTCTATAAACATGGAAATACCTACACCGCTATCTCTATAAACATGGAAATATCTACACCGCTATCTGTATAAACATGGAAATATCTACACCGCTATCTGTATAAACATGGAAATATCTACACCGTGATCTGTATAAACATAGAAATATCTACACCGCGATCTGTATAAACATGGAATTATCTTCACCACGATCTGCATAAACATGGAAATATCTACACCGCTATCTGTATAAACATGGTAATATCTACACCACCATCTATATAAACAATGAAATATCTACACACCCATGTGTATAAACATGAAAATATCTACAATGCCATCTGTAGAAAGATGGAAATATCTACACCGCAATCTGTGTAAACATGGAAATATCTACACCGATATCTGTATAAACATGGAAATATCTACACCGCTATCTCTATAAACATGGAAATATCTACACCGCGATCTGTATAAACATGGAAATATCTACACCGCGATCTGTATAAACATGGAAATATCTACACCGCGATCTGTATAAACATGGAAATATCTACACAGCTGACTCTATAAACATGGAAATATCTACACTGCCATCTCCATAAAGATGGAAGTATCTACTCCGCCATGTGTATAAACACGGAAATATCTACACCATCATCTGTGTAAACATGGAAATATCTACACCGCTATCTGTATAAACATGGAAATATCTACACCGCTATCTGTATAAACATCGAAATATCTACACCGCCATCTGCATGTCCATGGAAATATCTATGCCGCCATCTGTGTAAACATGGATATATCTACACGGCCATCTGTGTATAGATGGAAATATCAACACCGCCATCTGTACACGCATGGAAATATCTACACCGCTATCTCTATAAACATGGAAATATCTGCACTGCCATATGTAAAAACATGGAAATACCTATACAGTCATCTGTATAAACATGGAAATATCTACAATGCCATCTGTATACACATGGAAATATCTACACAGCCATCTATATAAACATGTAAATATCTACACTGCTATCTCTGTAGACATGGAAATAACTACACCGCCATCTCCATAAACATGAAAATAACTACTCTACCATGTCCATAAACATGGAACTAACTACACCGCCCTCTGTATAAACATGGAAACATCTACACCGCCATCTGTGTGAATAAGGAAATATCTACAATGCCATCTGTATAAAGATATAAATATCTGCACCGCGAGCTGTATAAACATGGAAATATTTACATCGCTATCTGTATAAATGTGGAAATACCAACACCACTATCGGTATAAACATGGAAATATCTACAACGCCATCTATATAAACATGGAAATATCTACACCGCTATGTCTATAAACATGGAAATACCTACACTGCTATCTGTATAAACATGGAAATATCTACACCGCTATCTGTATAAACATGGTAATATCTACACCACCATCTATATAAACATGGAAATATCTACACTGCCATCTGTATAAATATGAATATATCTACAATGCCATCTGTAGAAAGATGGAAATATCTACACCGCAATCTGTGTAAACATGGAAATATCTACACCGTTATCTGTAAAAACATGGAAATAACTAAACCGCTATCTGTATAAACATGGAAATATCTACGCCGCGATCTGTATAAACATGGAAATATCTACACCGCGATCTGTATAAACATGGAAATACCTACACCGCTATCTGTATAAACATGGAAATATCTACACAGCTGTTTCTATAAACATGGAAATATCTACACTGCCATCTCCATAAAGATGGAAGTATCTACTCCGCCATGTGTATAAACACGGAAATATCTACACCACCATCTGTGTAAACATGGAAATATCTACACCGCTATCTGAATAAACATGGAAATATCTACAAGGCCATCTGTGTATAGATGGAAATATCAACACCGCCTTCTGTACACACATGGAAATATCTACACCGCTATCTCTATAAACATGGAAATATCTGCACTGCCATCTGTAAAAACATGGAAATACCTATACAGTCATCTGTATAAACATGGAAATATCTAGAATGCCATCTGTATACACATGGAAATATCTACACAACCATCTTTATAAACATGTTAATATCTACACTGCTATCTCTATATACATGGAAATATCTACACCGCCATCTCTACAAACATGAAAATATCTACACTGCCATCTCCATAAATATGGAACTAACAACTCTGCCATCTGTATAAACATGGAAACATCTACACCGCCATCTGTGTGAATAAGGAAATATCTACAATGCCATCTGTATAAAGATATAAATATCTGCACCGCCAGCTGTATAAACATGGAAATATTTTCATCGCTATCAGTATAAACGTGGAAATACCAATACCGCTATCGGTATAAACATGGAAATATCTACAACGCCATCTATATAAACATAGAAATATCTACACCGCTATGTCTATAAACATGGAAATACCTACACCGCTATCTCTATAAACATGGAAATATCTACACCGCAATCTGTATAAACATGGAAATATCTACACCGCTATCTGTATAATCATGGAAATATCTACACCGCGATCTGTATAAACATGGAAATATCTACACCGCTATCTGTATAAACATGGAAATATCTTCACCACGATCTGTATAAACATGGAAATATCTACACCGCTATCTGTATAAACATGGTAATATCTACACCACCATCTATATAAACAATGAAATATCTACACACCCATCTGTATAAACATGAAAATATTTACAATGCCATCTGTAGAAAGATTGAAATATCTTCACACCCATCTGTATAAACATGAAAATATCTACAATGCCATCTGTAGAAAGATGGAAATATCTACACCGCAATCTGTGTAAACATGGAAATATCTACACCGATATCTGTATAAACATGGAAATATCTACACCGCTATCTGTATAAACATGGAAATATCTACACCGTGATCTGTATAAACATGGAAATATCTACACCGCGATCTGTATAAACATGGAAATATCTACACCGCTATCTGTATAAACATGGAAATATCTACACAGCTGACTCTATAAACATGGAAATATCTACACTGCCATTTCCATAAAGATGGAAGTATCTACTCCGCCATGTGTATAAACACAGAAATATCTACACCATCATCTGTGTAAACATGGAAATATCTACACCGCTATCTGTATAAACATGGAAATATCTACACCACTATCTGTATAAACATGGAAATATCTACACCGCCATCTGCATGTCCATGGAAATATCTATGCCGCCATCTGTATAAACATGGATATATATACACGGCCATCTGTGTATAGATGGAAATATCAACATCGCCATCTGTACACACATGGAAATTTCTACACCGCTATCTCTATAAACATGGAAATATCTGCACTGCCATGTGTAAAAACATGGAAATACCTACACAGTCATCTGTATAAACATGGAAATATATACAATGCCATCTGTATACACATGGAAATATCTACACAACCATCTTTATAAACATGTAAATATCTACACTGCTATCTCTGTAGACATGGAAATAACTACACCGCCATCTCCATAAACATGAAAATATCTACACTGCCATGTCCAAAAACATGGAACTAACTACACCGCCATCTGTATAAACATGGAAACATCTACACAGCCATCTGTGTGAATAAGGAAATATCTACAATGCCATCTGTACAAAGATATAAATATCTGCACCGCGAGCTGTATCAACATGGAAATATTTTCATCGCTATCAGTATAAACGTGGAAATACCAACACCGCTATCGGTATAAACATGGAAATATCTACAACGCCATCTATATAAACATGGAAATATCTACACCGCTATGTCTATAAACATGGAAATACCTACACCGCTATCTCTATAAACATGGAAATATCTTCACCGCTATCTGTATAAACATGGAAATATCTACACCGTTATCTGTATAAACATGGAAATATCTACACCGCGATCTGTATAAACATGGAAATATCTACACCGCGATCTGTATAAACATGGAAATATCTTCACCACGATCTGTATAAACATGGTAATAACTACACCGCTATCTGTATAAACATGGTAATATCTACACCACCATCTATATAAACAATGAAATGTCTACACCCCCATCTGTATAAACATGAAAATATCTACAATGCCATCTGTAGAAAGATGGAAATATCTACACCGCAATCTGTGTAAACATGGAAATATCTACACCGATATCTGTGAAAACATGGATATATCTACACCGCTATCTGTATAAACATGGAAATATCTGCACCGCGATCTGTATAAACATGGAAATATCTACACCGCGATCTGTATAAACATGGAAATATCTACACCGCTATCTGTATAAACATGGAAATATCTACACAGCTGTCTCTATAAACATGGAAATATCTACACTGCCATCACCATAAAGATGGAAGTATCTACTCCGCCATGTGTATAAACACGGAAATATCTACACCACCATCTGTGTAAACATGGAAATTTCTGCACCGCTATCTGTATAAACATGGAAATAACTACACCGCCATCTCTATAAACATGAAAATATCTACACTGCCATCTCCATAAACATGGAACTAACTACTCCGCCATATGTATAAACATGGAAACATCTACACCGCCATCTGTGTGAATAAGGAAATATCTACTATGCCATCTGTATAAAGATATAAATGTCTGCACCGCGAGCAGTATAAACATGGAAATATTTACATTGCTATCTGTATAAACGTGGAAATACCAACACCGCTATCGGTAGAAACTTGGAAATATCTACAACGCCATCTATATAAACATGGAAATATCTACACCAGTATGTCTATAAACATGGAAATACCTACACCGCTATCTCTATAAACATGGAAATAACTACACTGATATCTGTATAAACATGGAAATATCTACACCGCTATCTGTATAAACATGGAAATATCTACACCGCTATCTGTATAAAGATGGAAATATCTACACCGCGATCTGTATAAACATGGAAATATCTACACCGCGATCTGTATAAACATGGAAATATCTTCACCACGATCTGTATAAACATGGAAATATCTACACTTCTATCTGTATAAACATGGTAATATCTACACCACCATCAATATAAAAATGGAAATATCTACACCGCCATCAGTATAAACATGAAAATATCTACAATGCCATCTATAGAAAGATGGAAATATCTACACCGCAATCTGTGTAAACATGGAAATATCTACACCGATATCTGTAAAAACATGGAAATATCTACACCGCGATCTGTATAAACATGGAAATATCTACACCGCTATCTGTATAAACATGGAAATATCTACACAGCTGTCTCTATAAACATGGAAATATCTACACCGCCATCTGTATAAACATGGAAATAACTACAAAGTCATCTGTATAAACGTGGAAATATCTACACAGCCATCTGTATAAACATGGCAATATCTACACAGCCATCTGTATATACATGGAAATATCTATACCGCTGTCTTTATAAACATGGAAATATCTACAACTCTATTTGCATAAACAAGGAAATATCTACACCGTGATCTGTGTAAACATGGAAATATCTACACTGCCATCTCTATAAACACGGAAATATCTACACCCCTATTTGAATAAACATGGAAATATCCACACCGCTATCTCAATAAACATGGAAAAATCAACACCGCTATCTCTATAAACATGGAAATATCTACACCGCTATCTGTATAAACATGGAAATATCTACACCGCCATCTGCATGTCCATGGAAATATCTATGCCGCCATCTGTATAAACATGGATATATCTACACGGCCATCTGTGTATAGATGGAAATATCAACACCGCCATCTGTACACGCATGGAAATATCTACACCGCTATTTCTATAAACATGGAAATATCTGCACTGACATATGTAAAAACATGGAAATACCTATACAGTCATCTGTATAAACATGGAAATATCTACAATGCCATCTGTATACACATGGAAATATCTACACAGCCATCTATATAAACATGTAAATATCTACACTGCTATCTCTGTAGACATGGAAATAACTACACCGCCATCTCCATAAACATGAAAATATCTACACTGCCATGTCCATAAACATGGAACTAACTACACCGCCCTCTGTATAAACATGGAAACATCTACACCGCCATCTGTGTGAATAAGGAAATATCTACAATGCCATCTGTATAAAGATATAAATATCTGCACCGCGAGCTGTATAAACATGGAAATATTTACATCGCTATCTGTATAAATGTGGAAATACCAACACCACTATCGGTATAAACATGGAAATATCTACAACGCCATCTATATAAACATGGAAATATCTACACCGCTATGTCTATAAACATGGAAATACCTACACCGCTATCTGTATAAACATGGAAATATCTACACCGCTATCTGTATAAACATGGTAATATCTACACCACCATCTATATAAACATGGAAATATCTACACTGCCATCTGTATAAATATGAATATATCTACAATGCCATCTGTAGAAAGATGGAAATATCTACACCGCAATCTGTGTAAACATGGAAATATCTACACCGATATCTGTAAAAACATGGAAATGACTACACCGCTATCTGTATAAACATGGAAATATCTATGCCGCGATCTGTATAAACATGGAAATATCTACACCGCTATCTGTATAAACATGGAAATATCTACACCGCTATCTGTATAAACATGGAAATATCTACACAGCTGAATCTATAAACATGGAAATATCTACACTGCCATCTCCATAAAAATGGAAGTATCAACTCCGCCATGTGTATAAACACGGAAATATCTACACCATCATCTGTGTAAACATGGAAATATCTACACCGCGATCTGTATAAACATGGAAATATCTACACCGCGATCTGTATAAACATGGAAATATCTACACCGCTATCTGTATAAACATGGAAATATCTACACAGCTGACTCTATAAACATGGAAATATCTACACTGCCATCTCCATAAAGATGGAAGTATCTTCTCCGCAATGTGTATAAACACGGAAAGATCTACACCATCATCTGTGTAAACTTGGAAATATCTACACCACGATCTGTATAAACATGGAAATATCTACACCGCTATCTGTATAAACATGGAAATATCTGCACTGCTATCTCTATAAACATGTAAATATCCACAAAGCCATCAGTATAAACATGGAAATACCTACACAGTCATGTGTAGGAACATGGAAATATCTACACTACCATCTGTATAAAGTTAGAAATATCTACACAGCCCTCTGTATAAATATGGAAATATCTGCGTAGGCATCTGTATAAACATGGAAATATCTGCACCGCTATCTGTATAAACATGGAAATACCTACACCGCTGTCTCTGTAAACATGGAAATATGTACACCGCTATGTGTATAAACAGGAAATATCTCCACTGCTGTCTGTATAAACATGGAAAAATCTCCACCGTTATCTGTATAAACATGGAAATATCTACAGCGCCATCTCTATAAACATTGAAATATCTACACTGCCATCTGTAAAAACATAGAAATATCTACACAGTCATCTGAATAAACATGGAAATATCTACACCACCATCTGTATAAACTTGGAAATAGCTACAATACCATCTGTATACACATGGAAATATCTACACAGACATCTGTATAAATATGGAAATATCTACACCGCCAGCTGTATAAACATGGAAATATCTACACTGCCATCTGTAGAAAAATGGGAATATCTACACCGCTATCTCTATAAATATGGAAATAACTACACCGCCAACTCTATAAACATGAAAATATCTACACTGCCATCTCCATAAAGATGGAAGTATCTACTCCGCCATGTGTATAAACACGGAAATATCTACACCACCATCTGTGTAAACATGGAAACATCTACACCGCTATCTGTATAAACATGGAAATATCTACACCGCTATCTCTATAAACATGGAAATATCTACACCGCCATCTGCATGTCCATGGAAATATCTACGCCGCCATCTGTATAGACATGGAAATATCTACAAGGCCATCTGTGTATAGATGGAAATATCAACACCGCCATCTGTACACACATGGAAATATCTACACCGCTATCTCTGTAAACATGGAAATATCTGCACTGCAATCTGTAAAAACATGGAAATACCTATAGAGTCATCTGTATAAACATGGAAATATCTACAATGCCATCTGTATACACATGGAAATATGTACAATGCCATCTGTATACACATGGAAATATCTACACAGCCATCTGTATAAACATGTTAATATCTGCACTGCTATCTCTATATACATGGAAATAACCACACCGCCATCTCTATAAACATGAAAATATCTACACTGCCATCTCCGTAAATATGGAACTAACTACTCCGCGATCTGTATAAACATGGAAACATCTACACCGCCATCTGTGTGAATAAGGAAATATCTACAATGCCATCTGTACAAAGATATAAATATCTGCACCGCGAGCTGTATAAACATTGAAATATTTTCATCGCTATCAGTATAAACGTGGAAATACCAACACCGCTATCGGTATAAACATGGAAATATCTACAACGCCATCTATATAAACATGGAAACATCTACACCGCTATGTCTATAAATATGGAAATACCTACACCGCTATCTCTATAAACATGGAAATATCTACACCGCTATCTGTATAAACATGGAAATATCTACACCGCTATCTGTATAAACATGGAAATATCTACACCGCGATCTGTATAAACATAGAAATATCTACACCGCGATCTGTATAAACATGGAATTACCTTCACCACGATCTGTATAAACATGGAAATATCTACACCGCTATCTGTATAAACATGGTAATATCTACACCACCATCTATATAAACAATGAAATATCTACACACCCATGTGTATAAACATGAAAATATCTACAATGCCATCTGTAGAAAGATGGAAATATCTACACCGCAATCTGTGTAAACATGGAAATATCTACACCGATATCTGTATAAACATGGAAATATCTACACCGCTATCTCTATAAACATGGAAATATCTACACCGCGATCTGTATAAACATGGAAATATCTACACCGCGATCTGTATAAACATGGAAATATCTACACCGCGATCTGTATAAACATGGAAATATCTACACAGCTGACTCTATAAACATGGAAATATCTACACTGCCATCTCCATAAAGATGGAAGTATCTACTCCGCCATGTGTATAAACACGGAAATATCTACACCATCATCTGTGTAAACATGGAAATATCTACACCGCTATCTGTATAAACATGGAAATATCTACACCGCTATCTGTATAAACATCGAACTATCTACACCGCCATCTGCATGTCCATGGAAATATCTATGCCGCCATCTGTATAAACATGGATATATCTACACGGCCATCTGTGTATAGATGGAAATATCAACACCGCCATCTGTACACGCATGGAAATATCTACACCGCTATCTCTATAAACATGGAAATATCTGCACTGCCATATGTAAAAACATGGAAATACCTATACAGTCATCTGTATAAACATGGAAATATCTACAATGCCATCTGTATACACATGGAAATATCTACACAGCCATCTATATAAACATGTAAATATCTACACTGCTATCTCTGTAGACATGGAAATAACTACACCGCCATCTCCATAAACATGAAAATAACTACTCTACCATGTCCATAAACATGGAACTAACTACACCGCCCTCTGTATAAACATGGAAACATCTACACCGCCATCTGTGTGAATAAGGAAATATCTACAATGCCATCTGTATAAAGATATAAATATCTGCACCGCGAGCTGTATAAACATGGAAATATTTACATCGCTATCTGTATAAATGTGGAAATACCAACACCACTATCGGTATAAACATGGAAATATCTACAACGCCATCTATATAAACATGGAAATATCTACACCGCTATGTCTATAAACATGGAAATACCTACACTGCTATCTGTATAAACATGGAAATATCTACACCGCTATCTGTATAAACATGGTAATATCTACACCACCATCTATATAAACATGGAAATATCTACACTGCCATCTGTATAAATATGAATATATCTACAATGCCATCTGTAGAAAGATGGAAATATCTACACCGCAATCTGTGTAAACATGGAAATATCTACACCGTTATCTGTAAAAACATGGAAATAACTAAACCGCTATCTGTATAAACATGGAAATATCTACGCCGCGATCTGTATAAACATGGAAATATCTACACCGCGATCTGTATAAACATGGAAATACCTACACCGCTCTCTGTATAAACATGGAAATATCTACACAGCTGTTTCTATAAACATGGAAATATCTACACTGCCATCTCCATAAAGATGGAAGTATCTACTCCGCCATGTGTATAAACACGGAAATATCTACACCACCATCTGTGTAAACATGGAAATATCTACACCGCTATCTGAATAAACATAGAAATATCTACAAGGCCATCTGTGTATAGATGGAAATATCAACAACGCCTTCTGTACACACATGGAAATATCTACACCGCTATCTCTATAAACATGGAAATATCTGCACTGCCATCTGTAAAAACATGGAAATACCTATACAGTCATCTGTATAAACATGGAAATATCTACAATGCCATCTGTATACACATGGAAATATCTACACAACCATCTTTATAAACATGTTAATATCTACACTACTATCTCTATATACATGGAAAGATCTACACCGCCATCTCTACAAACATGAAAATATCTACACTGCCATCTCCATAAATATGGAACTAACTACTCTGCCATCTGTATAAACATGGAAACATCTACACCGCCATCTGTGTGAATAAGGAAATATCTACAATGCCATCTGTATAAAGATATAAATATCTGCACCGTCAGCTGTATAAACATGGAAATATTTTCATCGCTATCAGTATAAACGTGGAAATACCAATACCGCTATCGGTATAAACATGGAAATATCTACAACGCCATCTATATAAACATAGAAATATCTACACCGCTATGTCTATAAACATGGAAATACCTACACCGCTATCTCTATAAACATGGAAATATCTACACCGCTATCTGTATAAACATGGAAATATCTACACCGCTATCTGTATAATCATGGAAATATCTACACCGCGATCTGTATAAACATGGAAATATCTACACCGCGATCTGTATAAACATGGAAATATCTACACCGCTATCTGTATAAACATGGTAATATCTACACCACCATCTATATAAACAATGAAATATCTACACACCCATCTGTATAAACATGAAAATATCTACAATGCCATCTGTAGAAAGATTGAAATATCTTCACACCCATCTGTATAAACATGAAAATATCTACAATGCCATCTGTAGAAACATGGAAATATCTACACCGCAATCTGTGTAAACATGGAAATATCTACACCGATATCTGTATAAACATGGAAATATCTACACCGCTATCTGTATAAACATGGAAATATCTACACTGTGATCTGTATAAACATGGAAATATCTACACCGCGATCTGTATAAACATGGAAATATCTACACCGCTATCTGTATAAACATGGAAATATCTACACAGCTGACTCTATAAACATGGAAATATCTACACTGCCATCTCCATAAAGATGGAAGTATCTACTCTGCCATGTGTATAAACACAGAAATATCTACACCATCATCTGTGTAAACATGGAAATATCTACACCGCTATCTGTATAAACATGGAAATATCTACACCGCTAACTCTATAAACATGGAAATATCTACAAAGACATCTGTATAAACATGGAAATATCTACGCCGCCATCTGTATAAACATGGATATATCTACACGGCCATCTGTGTATAGATGGAAATATCAACACCGCCATCTGTACACACATGGAAATATCTACACCGCTATCTCTATAAACATGGAAATGTCTGCACTGCCATCTGTAAAAACATGGAAATTCCTATACAGTCATCTGTATAAACATGGAAATATCTACAATGCCATCTGTATACACATGGAAATATCTACACAGCCATCTGTTTAAACATGTAAATATCTACACTGCTATCTCTATAAACATGGAAATAACTACACCGCCATCTCTATAAACATGAAAATATCTACATTGCCATCTCCATAAACATGGAACTAACTACTCCGCCATATGTATAAACATGGAAACATCTACACCGCCATCTGTGTGAATAAGGAAATATCTACTATGCCATCTGTAGAAAGATATAAATGTCTGCACCGCGAGCAGTATAAACATGGAAATATTTACATTGCTATCTGTATAAACGTGGAAATACCAACACCGCTATCGGTATAAACTTGGAAATATCTACAACGCCATCTATATAAACATGGAAATATCTACACCGGTATGTCTATAAACATGGAAATACCTACACCGCTATCTCTATAAACATGGAAATAACTACACCGATATCTGTATAAACATGGAAATATCTACACCGCTATCTGTATAAACATGGAAATATCTACACCGCTATCTGTATAAACATGGAAATATCTTCACCACGATCTGTATAAACATGGAAATATCTACACTTCTATCTGTATAAACATGGTAATATCTACACCACCATCAATATAAAAATGGAAATATCTACACTGCCATCAGTATAAACATGAAAATATCTACAATGCCATCTATAGAAAGATGGAAATATCTACACTGCAATCTGTGTAAACATGGAAATATCTACACCGATATCTGTAAAAACATGGAAATATCTACACAGCTGTCTCTATAAACATGGAAATATCTACACCGCCATCTGTATAAACATGGAAATAACTACAAAGTCATCTGTATAAACGTGGAAATATCTACACAGCCATCTGTATAAACATGGCAATATCTACACAGCCATCTGTATATACATGGAAATATCTATACCGCCGTCTTTATAAACATGGAAATATCTACAACTCTATTTGCATAAACAAGGAAATATCTACACCGTGATCTGTGTAAACATGGAAATATCTACACTGCCATCTCTATAAACACGGAAATATCTACACCCCTATTTGAATAAACATGGAAATATCCACACCGCTATCTCAATAAACATGGAAAAATCAACACCGCTATCTCTATAAACATGGAAATATCTACACCACCATCTCCATAAACATGGAAATATCTACACCATGATCACTATAAAGATGGAAATATCTACACCGCTATCTGTATAAACATGGAAATATCTCCACTGCTATCTCTATAAACATCGAAATATCTACACCGCCATGTGTATAAACATGGAAATATTTACAAAGTTATCTGTATAAACTTCGAAATATCTACACGGCCATCTGTATAAACATTGAAATATCTACACCGCAGTCTGTATAAACATGGAAATATCTAAACCGCTATCTGTATAAACATGCAAATATCTACAGCGCTATCTGTATAAACATGGAAATATCTACACCACAATCTGTATAAACATGGATATATCCACACCGCTATCTGTATAAACATGTTAATATCTACACTGCTATCTGTATAAACATGGAAATACCTACTCCGCTATCTGTATAAATATGGAAATATCTACACCTCTATCTCTATAAACATGGAAATGTTAACACCGCTATCTGTATAAACATGGAAATATCTACATGGCTATCCCTAAAAACATGGAAATATCTTCACCGCCTTCTGTATAAACATGGAAATATCTACACTGCCATCTGTATAAACATGGAAATAACTAAATCGCTAACTCTATAAACATTGAAATATCTACACCGCTATCTGTATAAACGTGGAAATATGTACACCGCAATCTGTGCAAATATGGAAATATCTACACCTCTATCTCTGTAAATATGGAAATATCTACACCGCTATCTGTATAAACATGGAAATATCTACACCGCAATCAGCATAAACATGGATATATCTACACCGCTATCTGTATAAACATGGAAACATCTACCCGGCTATCTGTATAAACATGGAAATATCTACACCGCCATCTGTATAAATATGGAAATATCTACACCGCTATCTCTATAAACATGGAAATGTCTAGACCGCTGTCTGTATAAACATGGAAATATCTTGATGGCTATCTCTCTAAACATGGAAATATCTACACCGCCATATGTATAAACATGGAAATACCTACACAATCATCTGTATAAACATAGAAATATCTACCCCACTATCTGTAAAAACATGGAAATATCTACACAGCCATCTCCATAAACATGGATATATCTACATCGCTATCTATATAAACATGGAAATATCCACACCGCTATCTGTGTAACATGGAAATATCTACACATTCATCTGTATAAACATGGAAATATCTACACCCCCATCTGTATAAACCTGGAAATATCTACACTGCCACCTGTATACACATGGAAATATCTACACATCCATCTGTATAAACATGGAAATATCTACACGGTCATCTGTGTATAGATGGAAATATCAACACCGCCATCTGTACAAACATGGAAATATCTGCACCGCTATCTGTATAAGGATGGAAATACCTACACCGCCATCTACATATCCATGGAAATATCTGTGCCGCCATCTGTATAAACATGGAAATATCTACACGGTCATCTTTGTATAGATGGAAATATCAACACCGCCATCTGTACAAACATGGAAATATCTGCACCGCTATCTGTATAAACATGGAAATATCTACACCGCGGTTTGTATAAACATGGAAATATCTGTGCCGCCATCTGTATAAACATGGAAATATCTACACCGCTATCCCTATAAACATGGAAATATCTACACTGTTATCTGTATAAACATTGAAATGTTTACACCGCTATCTGTATAAACATGGAAATTTCTACACCGTTATCTGTATAAATATGGAAATATCTACACCACTATCTCTATAAACATGGAAATAACTACTCCGCCATCTGTATAAACATGGAAATACCTATAGAGTCATCTGTGTAAACATGGAAATATCTAGAATGCCATCTGTATACACATGGAAATACCTACACGGCAATCTGTGTATAGATGGAAACATCAACACCGCCATCTGTACAAACATGGAAATATATACACTGCTATCTCTGTAAACATGGAAATATCTACACTGCGGTCTGTATAAACATGGAAATATCTAAACCGGTATCTGTATAAACATGGAAATATCTACACCTGGATCAGTATAAACATGGAAATATATACACCGCTATCTGTAGAAACATGGAAATATCTGCACCTCTATCTCTATAAGCATGGAAATATCTACAAAGCCATCTGTATAAACATGGAAATACCTACACAGTCATGTGTATGAACATATAAATATCTACACTGCCATCTGTATAAACATAGAAATATCTACACAGCCCTCTGTATAAATATGGAAATATCTGCATAGGCATCTGTGTAAACATGGAGATATCTGCACCGCTATCTCTATAAACATGGAAATATCTACAAAGCCATCTGTATAAACATGGAAATGCCTACACAGTCATGTGTAGGAACATTTAAATATCTACACTGCCATCTGTATCAACGTAGAAATATCTACACAGCCCTCTGTATAAATATGGAAATATCTGCATAGGCATCTGTGTAAACATGGAAATATCTGCACCGCTATCTGTATAAACATGGAAATACCTACACCGCTGTCTCTATAAACATGGAAATATGTACACCGCTATGTGTATAAACATGGAAATATCTCCACTGCTGTCTGTATAAACATGGACATATCTCCACCTTCATCTGTATAAACATGGAAATATCTACAGCGCCATCTCTATAAACATTGAAATATCTACACTGCCATCTGTAAAAACATGGAAATATCTACACAGTCATCTGAATAAACATGGAAATATCTACACCACCATCTGTATAATCATGGAAATACCTACAATAGCATCTGTATACACATGGAAAAATCTACACAGACATCTGTATAAATATGGAAATAACTACACCGCCATCTGTATAAACATGGAAATATCTACACTGCCATCTGTAGAAAGATGGAAATATCTACACCGCTGTCTCTATAAATATGGAAATATCTACACCACCATCTCTATAAACATGAAAATATCTACACTGCCATCTCCATAAAGATGGAAGTATCTACTCCGCCATGTGTATAAACATGGAAATATCTACACCACCATCTGTGTAAACATGGAAATATCTACACCGCAATCTGTATAAACATGGAAATATCTACACCGCCATCTGCATGTCCATGGAAATATCTAAGCCGCCATCTGTGTAAACATGGAAATATCTACATGGCCATCTGTGTATAGATGGAAATATCAACACCGCCATCTGTACAAACATGGAAATATCTACACCGCTATCTCTATGGACATGAAAATGTCTGCACTGCCATCTGTAAAAACATGGAAATAACTATACAGTCATCTGTATAAACATGGAAATATCTACAATGCCATCTGTATGCACATGGAAATATCTACACAGCCATCTGTATAAACATGTAAATATCTACACTGCTATCTCTGTAAACATGGAAATATCTACACCACGATCTGTATAAACATGGAAATATATACACCGCTATCTGTATAAACATGGTAATATCTACACCACCATCTATATAAACATGGAAATATCTACACCGCCATATGTAGAAATATGGAAATATCTACAATGCCGTATGTAGAAAGATAGAAATATCTACACCGCAATCTGTGTAAACATGGAAATATCTACATCGATATCTGTAAAAACATGGAAATATCTACACCGCTATCTGTATAAACATGGAAATATCTACACCGCGATCTCTACAAACATGGAAATATCTACACCGTGATCTGTATAAACATGGAAACATCTACACCGCTATCTGTATAAACATGGAAATATCTACACAGCTATCTCTCTATACATGGAAATATCTACACCGCCATCTGTAGAAACATGGAAATACCTACAAAGTGATCTGTATAAACACGGAAATATCTACAAAGCCATCTGTATAAACATGGAAATATCTCCACTGTTCTCTGTATGAATATGGAAATATCTCCACCGTTATCAGTATAAACATGGAAATATCTACAGCGCCGTCTCTATAAACATTGAAAAATCTACACTGCCATCTGTAAAAACATGGAAATATATACAGAGTCATCTGAATAAACATGGAAATATCTACACCACCATCTGTATAAAGATGGAAATACCTTCAATACCATCTGTATACACATGGAAATATCTACTCAGACATCTGTATAAATATGGAAATATCTACACGGAAATCTGTATATACATGGAATTATCTACACTGCCATCTGTAGAAAGATGGAAATATCTACACCGCTATCTCTATAAACATGGAAAAATCAACACCGCTATCTGTATGAACATGGCAATTTCTGCACCGCCATCTCTATAAACTTGGAAATATCTACACCACGATCAGTATAAACATGGAAATATCTACACCGCTATCTGTATAAACATGGAAGTATCTCCACTACTATCTCTATAAACATCGAAATATCTACACCGCCATCTGTATAAACATGGAAATACTTACAAAGTTATCTGAATAAACACGGAAATATCTACACCGCCATCTGTATAAACATGGAAATATCTACACAGCCATGTGTACATACATGGAAATATCTACACCGCTATCTATATAAACATGGAAATAACTACAACGCTATCTGTATAAACATGGAAATATCTACACCGCCATCTACATATTCATGAAAATATCTGCGCCGTCATCTGTATAAACATGGAAATATCTTCACGGTCATCTGTGTATAGATGGAAATATCAACACCGCCATCTGTACAAACATCGAAATATCTGCACCGCTACCTGTATAAAAATGGAAATATCTACTCCGCGGTCTGTATAAACTTGGAAATATCTACACCGCTGTCTGTATAAACATGGAAATATCTACAACGATATCTCTATAAACATGGAAATATCTACACCACGATCTGTATAAACATGGAAATATACACACCGCTATCTGTATAAACATGGAAATATCTGCACCGCGATCTCTATAAACATGGAAATATCTACAAAGCCATCTGTATAAACATGGAAATACCTACACATTCATGTGTAGGAACATGGAAATATCTACACTGCCATCTGTATAAACATAGAAATATCTACACAGCCCTCTGTATAAATATGGAAATATCTGCATAGGCATCTGTATAAACATGGAAATATCTGCACAGCTATCTGTATAAACGTGGAAATACGAACACCGCTATCAGTATAAACATGGAAATATCTACAACGCCATCTATATAAACATGGAAATATATACACCGCTATCGGTATAAACATGGAAATATCTACACCGCTATCTCTATAAACATGGAAATAACTACACCGCTATCTCTATAAACATGGAAATATCTACACCGCTATCTAAATCATCATGGAAATATATACACCGCCATCTCTTTAAACATGGAGGTATCTACAACGCCATCTACATAAACAAGAAAATATCTACATTTCCATCTATATAAACATGGAAATATCTACACCGCCATCTCTATAAACATGGAAATATCTACACTGCCATTTGTAGAAAAATGGAAATATCTACAGCGCCATCTGTATAAACGTGGAAATATCTACACCGTTATCTGTATAAACATGGAAATATCTACACTGCTATCTGTATAAATATGAAATATCAAAACCGCTATCTCTATAAAAATGGAAATATCTACACTGCTATCTGAATAAACTTGGAAATATCCTCACAGCTATCTCTATGAACATGGATATATCTACACCGCTATCTCTATGAACATGGAAATATCTACACCGCCATCTCTATAAACATGGAAATATCTACACAGCCAACTGTATAAACATGGAAATATCTACACCGCTATCTGTATAAACATGGAAATATCTACACCGCTATCTGTATAAACATGGAAATAACTACACTGCGATCTGTATAAACATGGAAATATCTACACCGCGATCTGTATAAATATGGAAATGTCTACACCGCGATCTGTATAAACATGGAAATGTCTTCACAACGATGTGTATAAACATGGAAATATCTACACCGCTATCTGTATAAACATGGTAATATTTACAACACCATCTATATAAACATGGAAATATCTACACCGCCATCTGTATAAACATGGAAATATCTACAATGCCATCTGTAGAAAGATGGAAATATCTACACCGCAATCTGTGTAAACATGGAAATATCTACACCGATATCTGTAAAAACATGGAAATAACTACACCGGTATCTGTATAAACATGGAAATATCTACTCCGCGATCTGTATAAACATGGAAATATCTACACCGCGATCTGTATAAACATGGAAATATCTACACCGCTATCTGTATAAACATGGAAATATCTACACAGTTATCTCTATAAACATGGAAATATCTACACCGCCATCTGTATAAAGATGGAAATACCTACAAAGTCATCTGTATAAACATGGAAATATCTACACAGCCATCTGTATAAACATGGAAATATCTACACAGCCATCTGTAAATACATGGAAATATTACACAGCTATCTGTATAGACATGGAAATAACTACACCGCTATTTTTATAAACAAGGAAATATCTACACCGCTATCTCTATAAACATGGTAATAACTACACCACTATTTGTATAAACAAGGAAATATCTACATCGTGATCTGTATAAACATGGAAATAACTACACCGCGATCTGTATAAACATGGAAATATCTTCACCACGATCTGTATAAACATGGAAATATCTACACCGCGATCTGTATAAACATGGAAGTATCTACACCGTGATCTGTATAAACATGGAAATATCTTCACCGCGATCTGTATAAACATGGAAATATCTACACCGATATTTGTAAAAACATGGAAATATCTACACCCCTATCTGTATAAACATGGAAATATCCACACCGCTATCTCTATAAACATGGAAAATCAGCACCGCTATCTCTATGAACATGGAAATATGTACACCGCCATCTCTATAAACATGGAAATATCTACACCGCTATCAGTATAAACATGGAAATATCTACACCGCTATCTGTATAAACATGGAAATATCTCCAATGCTATCTCTATAAACATCGAAATATCTACACCGCCAACTGTATAAACATGGAAATAATTACAAAGCTATCTGTATAAACATGGAAATATCTACACCGCCGTCTGTATAAACATGGAAATATCTACACAGCCATGTGTATATACATGGAAATATCTACACCGCTCTCTATATAAACATGGAAATAAGTACAGCGCTATTTGTATATACATGGAAATCTCTACACCAACATCTACATATCCATAGAAATATCTGCGCCGCCATCTGTATAAACATGGAAATATATGCACGGTCATCTCTGTATAGATGGAAATATCAACACCGCCATCTGTACAAACATGGAAATATCTGCACCGCTATCTGTATAAACATGGAAATATCTACATCGCTATCTGAATAAACATGGAAATATCTCCACTGCTATCTCTGTAAACATGGAAATATCTACACCGCCATCTGTATAAACATGGAAATACTTACAAAGTTATCTGTATAAACATGGAAATATCTACACCGCCATCTGTATAAACATGGAAATATCTACACAGCCATGTGTATATACATGGAAATATCTACACCGCTATATATATAAACATGGAAATAACTACACCGATATCTGTATAAACATGAAAATATCTACACCGCCATCTTCATATCCATGGAAATAACTGCACCGCCATCTGTATAAACATGGAAATATCTACACGGTCATCTGTGTATAGATGGAAATGACAACACCGCCATCTGTACAAACATGGAAATATCTGCAAAGCTATCTTTATAAACATGGAATTATCTACACCGCGGTCTGTGTAAACATGGAAATATCTACACCGCTATCTGTATAAACATGGAACTATCTATACCGCTCTCTCTGTAAACATGGAAATATCTACACCGTGATCTGTATAAACATGGAAGTATTTACACCGCTATCTGTATAAACATGGAAATTTCTACACCGTTATCTGTATAAATATGGAAATATCTACACCGCTATCTCTATAAACATGGAAATATCTACACCGCCATCTGTATAAACATGGAAATACCTATACAGTCTTCTGTGTAAACATGGAAATATCTACACCACCATCTGTATAAACATGGAAATATCTACAATGCCATCTGTATACACATGGAAATATCTATACGGCAATCTGTGTATAGATGGAAACACCAACACTGCCATCTATACAAACATGGAAATATCAACACTGCTATCTCTATAAACATGGAAATATCTAAACTGCGGTCTGTATAAACATTTAAATATCTACACCGGTATCTGTATAAACATGGAAATATCTACACCACGATCTATATAAACATGGAAATATATATACCGCTATCTGAATAAACATGGAAATATCTGCACCGCTGTCTCTAAAAACATGGAAATATCTACAAAGACATCTGTATAAACATGGAAATACCTACACAGTCATGTGTAGGAACATTTAAATATCTACACAGCCATCTGTATCAACTTAGAAATATCTACACAGCCCTCCGTATAAATATGGAAATATCTGCATAGGCATCTGTGTAAACATGGAAATATCCGCACCGCTACCTGTATAAACATGGAAATACCTACAAGGCTGTCTCTATAAACATGGAAATATGTACACCGCTATTTGTATAAACATGGAAATATCTCCACTGCTCTCTGTATAAACATGGAAATATCTGCACCGTTATCTGTATAAACATGGAAATATCTGCAGCGCCATCTCTATAAACATTGAAATATCTACACTTCCATCTGTAAAAACATGGAAATATCTACACGGTCATCTGAATAAACATGGAAATATCTACACCACCATCTGTATAAACATGGAAATACCTACAATACCACCTGTATACACATGGAAATATCTACGCAGACATCTGTATAAATATGGAAATATCTACACCACCAGCTGTATAAACATGGAAATATCTACACTGCCATCTGTAGAAAGATGGAAATATCTACACCGCTATCTGTATAAATTTGGAAATATCTACACCGCCATCTCTATAAACATGAAAATATCTACACTGCCATCTCCATAAAGATGGAAGTATCTACTCTGCCATGTGTATAAACACGGAAATATCTACACGACCATCTGTGTAAACATGGAAATATCTACACCGCTATCTGTATAAACATGGAAATATCTTCACCGCCATTTGCATGTCCATGGAAATATCTACGCCGCCATCTGTATAAACATGGAAATATCTACACGGCCATCTGTGTATAGATGGAAATATCAGCACCGGCATCTGTACAAACATGGAAATATCTACACCGCTATCTCTATAAACATGGAAATATCTGCACTGCCTTCTGTAAAAACATGGAAATACCTATAGAGTCATCTGTATAAACATGGAAATATCTACAATGCCATCTGTATACACATGGAAATACCTACACAGCCATCTGTATAAACATGAAAATATCTACACTGCTATCTCAATAAACATGTAAATATCTACACCGCCATCTCTATAAACATGAAAATATCTACACTGCCATCTCCATAAACATGGAACTAACTACTCCACCATCTATATAAACATGGAAACATCTACACCGCCATCTGTGTGAATAAGGAAATATCTACAATGCCATCTGTATAAAGATATAAATATCTGCACCGCGAACTGTATAAACATGGAAATACCCACAAAGCTATCTGTATAAACGTGGAAATACCAACACTGCTATCGGTATAAACATGGAAATATATACAATGCCATCTATATAAACATGGAAATATCTACACCGCGGTCTGTATAAACATGGAAATATTTACACCGCTATCTCTATAAACATGGAAATATCTACATCGCAATCTCTATAAACATGGAAATATCTACACCGCCATCTGTATTAACATGGAAATATCTACACAGTCAACTGTATAAACCTGGAAATATCTACACTATCATCTATGTAAACATGGAAATATCTACAGAGAACTCTGAATAAACATGGAAATATCGGCACAGCCATCTGTATAAACATGGAAATATCTACACCGCTATCTGTATAAACATGGAAATATCTACACCGGTATGTGTATTAACGTGGAAATATCTCCAGTGCTATCTGTATAAACATGGATATATCTCCACCGCAATCTGTATAAACATGAAAATATCTACACCGCTATCTCTATAAACATGGAAATATCTACACTGCCATCTGTACAAACATGGAAATATCTACACAGTCATCTGTAGAAACATGGAAATATCTACACCGCTATCTCTATAAACATGGAAATAACTACACCGCTATCTATATAAATATGGAAATATCTACACCGCTATCTCCATCAACATGGAAATATATACACCGCCATCTCTTTAAGCATGGAGATATCTACAACGCCATCTACATAAACAAGAAAATATCTACACTGCCATCTATATAAACATGGAAATATCTACACCGCCATCTCTATAAACATGGAAATATCTACAATGTCATTTGCAGAAAGATGGAAATATCTACACCGCTATATGTATAAATATGAAATATCTAAACCGCTATCTCTATAAAGATGGAGATATCTACACTGCTATCTGTATAAACATGGAAATATCCTCACCGCTATCTCTGTGAACATGGATGTATCTACACCGCTATCTCTATAAACATGGAAATATCTACACCGCCATCTGTATAAACATGGAAATATCTACACAATCATCTGTATATACATGGAAATATCTACTCCACCTTCTCTATAAACATGGAAATATCTACACTGCCATCTGTATACACATGGAAATGTCTACAGAGCCATCAGTATAAACATGGAAACATCTTCACTGCTATCTCTATACACATGGAAATACCTACACTGCAGTCTGTATAAACATGGAAATGTCTACACCACAAACTCTATAAACATGGAAATATCTACACCGCCTTCTCCATAAACATGGAACTATCTACACCGCCCTCTGTGCAAATATGTAAATATCTACGCTGCCGTCTGTATAAAGATGGAAATATCTGCATCTCGTGCTGTGTAAACATGGAAATATCTGCACTGCTATCTGTATAAACAGGGAAATACCAACACCACTATCTGTATAAACGTGGAAATATCTACACCACGATCTGTATAAACATGGAAATATCTACAAGTTTCTCTGTATAAACATGGAAATAAATACACCGCTATCTGTATAAACATGGAAATATCTACAACGCCATCTGAATAAACATGGAAATATGTACACTGCTATCTCTATCAATATGGAAATATCTACACCGCTATCTGTGTAAACATGGAAATATCTACACTGCTGTCTGTGTAAAGATGGAAATATCTACACTGCAATCTGTGCAAAGGTGGAAATAACTACACCGCTATCTTTGTAAAGTAGGACATATCTACACCGCAATCTGTGCAAAGATGGAAATATCCACACCGCTATCTGTGTAAACATGGTAATATCTACACCACTCTCTGTATAAGCATGGAAATATCTACACTGCTATCTGTATAAACATGGAAATGTCTACACCGCCATCTGTAAAAACGTGGAAATAACTACACCAACACCTGAATACACATGGAAATATCTACACCGCTAACACTATAAACATGGAAATATCTACACTGGTATCTCTATAAGCATGGAAATAACTCCACCGCTATCTGTATAAACATTGAAACATCTACACAGCTATATCTATAAACATGGAATTATCTACAACGCTATCTGCTTAAACATGGAAATGTCTACAACGCAATCTGTGTAAACATGGAAATATCTACACCGCTATCTGTGTAAAGATGGAAATATCTACACCGCTATCTCTACAATCATGGAAATATCTACACCGCCATCTGTAGAAACATGGAAATATCTACACAGTCATCTGTATATACTTAGAAATATCTACAACAGCATCTCTATAGACATGGAAATATCTACAACACCATCTCTATAATCATGGAAATATCTACACCGCCAGCTGTAGAAACATGGAAATCACTACACTGCCATCTGTATAAAGATGGAAATATCTACACAGCGAGCTGTATAAACATGGAAGTATCTACACAGCTATGTGTATAAACATGGAAATACCAACACCACTATCTGTATAAACATGGAAATATCTACAGCACTGACTGTAAACATGGAAATATCTACTCCGCTATCTCTGTAAACATGGAAATACCTACACCGCCATCTCTATAAACATGGAATTATCTACACCACTGTCTCTATAAACATAGAAATATCTACAACGCAATCTCAGTAATCATGGAAATACCTACACCGCCATCTGCATAAACTTGGAAATATTTACACCGCGATCTGTGTAAAAATGGAAATATCTACACCGCCATCTGTATAAACGTAGAAATATCTACACTGCGATCTGTAGAAAGATGGAAATATCTACACCTTGATCTGTATAAACATGGAGATATCTACACCTCTTCCTGTATGAACATGGAGATAACTACAACGCTATCTGAATAAATATGGAAACATCCACACCGCTATCTCTATAAACATGGAAATGTCTACAAGGCTATCTGTATAAACATGGAAATATCTACATGGCTATCTGTATGAACTTGGAAATAACTACACTGACTTCTGTATATACATGGAAATACCTACACAGTCATCTGTATAAACATGGTAATATCTACACCACCATCTGTATAAACAATGAAATATCTACACACCCATCTGTATAAACATGAAAATATCTACAATGCCATCTGTAGAAAGATGGAAATATCTACACCGCAATCTGTGTAAACATGGAAATATCTACACCGATATCTGTATAAACATGGAAATATCTACACCGCTATCTGTATAAACATGGAAATATCTACACCGCGATCTGTATAAACATGGAAATATCTACACCGCGATCTGTATAAACATGGAAATATCTACACCGCTATCTGTATAAACATGGAAATATCTACACAGCTGACTCTATAAACATGGAAATATCTACACTGCCATCTCCATAAAGATGGAAGTATCTACTCCGCCATGTGTATAAACACGGAAATATCTACACCATCATCTGTGTAAACATGGAAATATCTACACCACGATCTGTATAAACATGGAAATATCTACACCGCTATCTGCATAAACATGGAAATATCTGCACTGCTATCTCTATAAACATGTAAATATCTACAAAGCCATCAGTATAAACATGGAAATACCTACACAGTCATGTGTAGGAACATGGAAATATCTACACTACCATCTGTATAAAGTTAGAAATATCTACACAGCCCTCTGTATAAATATGGAAATATCTGCGTAGGCATCTGTATAAACATGGAAATATCTGCACCGCTATCTGTATAAACATGGAAATACCTACACCGCTGTCTCTGTAAACATGGAAATATGTACACCGCTATGTGTATAAACAGGAAATATCTCCACTGCTGTCTGTATAAACATGGAAAAATCTCCACCGTTATCTGTATAAACATGGAAATATCTACAGCGTCATCTCTATAAACATTGAAATATCTACACTGCCATCTGTAAAAACATAGAAATATCTACACGGTCATCTGAATAAACATGGAAATATCCACACCACCATCTGTATAAACTTGGAAATAGCTACAATACCATCTGTATACACATGGAAATATCTACACAGACATCTGTATAAATATGGAAATATCTACACCACCAGCTGTATAAACATGGAAATATCTACACTGCCATCTGTAGAAAAATGGAAATATCTACACTGCTATCTCTATAAATATGGAAATAACTACACCGCCAACTCTATAAACATGAAAATATCTACACTGACATCTCCATAAAGATGGAAGTATCTACTCCGCCATGTGTATAAACACGGAAATATCTACACCACCATCTGTGTAAACATGGAAATATCTACACCGCTATCTGTATAAACATGGAAATATTTTCATCGCTATCAGTATAAACGTGGAAATACCAACACCGCTATCGGTATAAACATGGAAATATCTACAACGCCATCTATATAAACATGGAAATATCTACACCGCTATGTCTATAAACATGGAAATACCTACACCGCTATCTCTATAAACATGGAAATATCTACACCGCTATCTGTATAAACATGGAAATATCTACACCGCTATCTGTATAAACATGGAAATATCTACACCGCGATCTGTATAAACATGGAAATATCTACACCGCGATCAGTATAAACATGGTAATATCTACACCACCATCTATATAAACAATGAAATATCTACACACCCATCTGTATAAACATGAAAATATCTACAATGCCATCTGTAGAAAGATGGAAATATCTACACCGCAATCTGTGTAAACATGGAAATATCTACACCGATATCTGTATAAACATGGAAATATCTACACCGCTATCTGTATAAACATGGAAATATCTACACCGCGATCTGTATAAACATGGAAATACCTACACCGCGATCTGTATAAACATGGAAATATCTACACCGCTATCTGTATAAACATGGAAATATCTACACAGCTGACTCTATAAACATGGAAATATCTACACTGCCATCTCCATAAAGATGGAAGTATCTACTCCGCCATGTGTATAAACACGGAAATATCTACACCATCATCTGTGTAAACATGGAAATATCTACACCGCTATCTGTATAAACATGGAAATATCTACACCGCTATCTGTATAAACATCGAAATATCTACACCGCCATCTGCATGTCCATGGAAATATCTATGCCGCCATCTGTATAAACATGGATATATCTACACGGCCATCTGTGTATAGATGGAAATATCAACACCGCCATCTGTACACGCATGGAAATATCTACACCGCTATCTCTATAAACATGGAAATATCTGCACTGCCATATGTAAAAACATGGAAATACCTATACAGTCATCTGTATAAACATGGAAATATCTACAATGCCATCTGTATACACATGGAAATATCTACACAGCCGTCTATATAAACATGTAAATATCTACACTGCTATCTCTGTAGACATGGAAATAACTACACCGCCATCTCCATAAACATGAAAATATCTACACTGCCATGTCCATAAACATGGAACTAACTACACCGCCCTCTGTATAAACATGGAAACATCTACACCGCCATCTGTGTGAATAAGGAAATATCTACAATGCCATCTGTATAAAGATATAAATATCTGCACCGCGAGCTGTATAAACATGGAAATATTTACATCGCTATCTGTATAAATGTGGAAATACCAACACCACTATCGGTATAAACATGGAAATATCTACAACGCCATCTATATAAACGTGGAAATATCTACACCGCTATATCTATAAACATGGAAATACCTACACCGCTATCTGTATAAACATGGAAATATCTACACCGCTATCTGTATAAACATGGTAATATCTACACCACCATCTATATAAACATGGAAATATCTACACTGCCATCTGTATAAATATGAATATCTCTACAATGCCATCTGTAGAAAGATGGAAATATCTACACCGCAATCTGTATAAACATGGAAATATCTACACCGATATCTGTAAAAACATGGAAATAACTACACCGCTATCTGTATAAACATGGAAATATCTACACAGCTGTTTCTATAAACATGGAAATATCTACACTGCCATCTCCATAAAGATGGAAGTATCTACTCCGCCATGTGTATAAACACGGAAATATCTACACCATCATCTGTGTAAACATGGAAATATCTACACCATCATCTGTGTAAACATGGAAATATCTACACCGCTATCTGCATAAACATGGAAATATCTGCACTGCTATCTCTATAAACATGTAAATATCTACAAAGCCATCAGTATAAACATGGAAATACCTACACAGTCATGTGTAGGAACATGGAAATATCTACACTACCATCTGTATAAAGTTAGAAATATCTACACAGCCCTCTGTATAAATATGGAAATATCTGCGTAGGCATCTGTATAAACATGGAAATATCTGCACCGCTATCTGTATAAACATGGAAATACCTACACCGCTGTCTCTGTAAACATGGAAATATGTACACCGCTATGTGTATAAACAGGAAATATCTCCACTGCTGTCTGTATAAACATGGAAAAATCTCCACCGTTATCTGTATAAACATGGAAATATCTACAGCGCCATCTCTATAAACATTGAAATATCTACACTGCCATCTGTAAAAACATGGAAATATCTACACAGTCATCTGAATAAACATGGAAATATCTACACCACCATGTGTATAAACTTGGAAATAGCTACAATACCATCTGTATACACATGGAAATATCTACACAGACATCTGTATAAATATGGAAATATCTACACCGCCAGCTGTATAACCATGGAAATATCTACACTGCCATCTGTAGAAACATGGAAATATCTACACCGCTATCTCTATAAATATGGAAATAACTACACCGCCAACTCTATAAACATGAAAATATCTACACTGCCATCTCCATAAAGATGGAAGTATCTACTCCGTCATGTGTATAAACACGGAAATATCTACACCACCATCTGTGTAAACATGGAAATATCTACACCGCTATCTGTATAAACATGGAAATATCTACACCGCTATCTCTATAAACATGGAAATATCTACACCGCCATCTGCATGTCCATGGAAATATCTACGCCGCCATCTGTATAAACATGGAAATATCTACAAGGCCATCTTTGCATAGTTGGAAATATCAACACCGCCATCTGTACACACATGGAAATATCTACACTGCTATCTCTATAAACATGGAAATGTCAACACCGCCATCTGTACACACATGGAAATATCTACACCGCTATCTCTATAAACATGGAAATATCTGCACTGCCATCTGTAAAAACATGGAAATACCTATTCAGTCATCTGTATAAACATGGAAATATCTACAATGCCATCTGTATACACATGGAAATATCTACACAGCCATCTGTATAAACATGTTAATATCTACACTGCTATCTCTATATACATGGAAATAACTACACCGCCATCTCTATAAACATGAAAATATCTACACTGCCATCTCTGGAAATATGGAACTAACTACTCCGCCATCAGTATAAAGATGGAAACATCTACACCGCCATCTGTGTGAATAAGGAAATATCTACAATGCCATCTGTACAAAGATATAAATATCTGCACCGCGAGCTGCATAAACATGGAAATATTTTCATCGCTATCAGTATAAACGTGGAAATACCAACACCGCTATCGGTATAAACATGGAAATATCTACAACGCCATCTATATAAACATGGAAATATCTACACCGCTATGTCTATAAACATGGAAATACCTACACCGCTATCTCTATAAACATGGAAATATCTACACCGCTCTCTGTATAAACATGGAAATATCTACACCGCTATCTGTATAAACATGGAAATATCTACACCGCGATCTGTATAAACATGGAAATATCTACACCGCGATCTGTATAAACATGGAAATATCTTCACCACGATCTGTATAAACATGGAAATATCTACACCGTTATCTGTATAAACATGGTAATATCTGCACCACCATCTATATAAACAATGAAATGTCTACACCCCCATCTGTATAAACATGAACATATCTACAATGCCATCTGTAGAAAGATGGAAATATCTACACCGCAATCTGTGTAAACATGGAAATATCTACACCGATATCTGTGAAAACATGTAAATATCTACACCGCTATCTGTATAAACATGGAAATATCTACACCGCGATCTGTATAAACATGGAAATATCTACACCGCGATCTGTATAAACATGGAAATATCTACACCGCTATCTGTATAAACATGGAAATATCTACACAGCTGTCTCTATAAACATGGAAATATCTACACTGCCATCTCCATAAAGATGGAAGTAACTACTCCGCCATGTGTATAAACACGGAAATATCTACACCACCATCTGTGTAAACATGGAAATATCTACACCGCTATCTGTATAAACATGGAAATATCTACACCGCTATCTGTATAAACATGGAAATATCTACACCGCCATCTGCATGTCCATGGAAATATCTGCGCCGCCATCTGTATAAACATGGATATATCTACACGGCCATCTGTGTATAGATGGAAATATCAACACCGCCATCTGTACACACGGAAATATCTACACCGCTATCTCTATAAACATCGAAATGTCTGCACTGCCATCTGTAAAAACATGGAAATACCTATACAGTCATCTGTATAAACATGGAAATATCTACAATGCCATCTGTATACACATGGAAATATCTACACAGCCATCTGTTTAAACATGTAAATATCTACACTGGTATCTCTATAAACATGGAAATAACTACACCGCCATCTCTCTAAACATGAAAATATCTACACTTCCATCTCCATAAACATGGAACTAACTACTCCGCCATCTGTATAAACATGAAAACATCTACACCGCCATCTGTGTGAATAAGGAAATATCTACAATGCCATCTGTATAAAGATATAAATATCTGCAGCGCGAGCTGTATAAACATGGAAATATTTACATCGCTATCTGTATAAACGTGGAAATACCAACACCGCTATCGGTATAAACATGGAAATATCTACAACACCATCTATATAAACATGGAAATATCTACACCGGTATGTCTATAAACATGGAAATACCTACACCGCTATCTCTATAAACATGGAAATAACTACACCGATATCTGTATAAACATGGAAATATCTACACCGCTATCTGTATAAACATGGAAATATCTACACCGCTATCTGTATAAAGATGGAAATATCTACACCGCGATCTGTATAAACATGGATATATCTACACCGCGATCTGTATAAACATGGAAATATCTTCACCACGATCTGTATAAACATGGAAATATCAACACTTCTATCTGTATAAACATGGTAATATCTACACCACCATCTATATAAAAATGGAAATATCTACACCGCCATCAGTATAAACATGAAAATATCTACAATGCCATCTATAGAAAGATGGAAATATCTACACCGCAATCTGTGTAAACATGGAAATATCTACACCGATATCTGTAAAAACATGGAAATATCTACACCGCTATCTGTATAAACATGGAAATATCTACACTGCGATCTGTATAAACATGGAAATATCTACACCGTGATCTTTATAAACATGGAAATATCTACACCGCTATCTGTATAAACATGGAAATATCTACACAGCTGTCTCTATAAACATGGAAATATCTACACCGCCATCTGTATAAACATGGAAATAACTACAAAGTCATCTGTATAAACATGGAAATATCCACACAGCCATCTGTATAAACATGGCAATATCTACACAGCCATCTGTATATACATGGAAATATCTATACCACTATCTTTATAAACATGGAAATATCTACAACTCTATTTGCATAAACAAGGAAATATCTACACCGTGATCTGTGTAAACATGGAAATATCTACACTGCCATCTCTATAAACACGGAAATATCTACACCCCTATTTGAATAAACATGGAAAAATCAACACCGCTATCTCTATAAACATGGAAATATCTACACCACCATCTCTATAAACATGGAAATATCTACACCACGATCACTATAAAGATGGAAATATCTACACCGCTATCTGTATAAACATGGAAATATCTCCACTGCTATCTCTATAAACATCGAAATATCTACACCGCCATCTGTATAAACATGGAAATACTTACAAAGTTATCTGTATAAACTTGGAAATATCTACACCGCCATCTGTATAAACATGGAAATATCTACACAGCCATGTGTATATACATGGAAATATCTACACCGCTATCTATATAAACATGGAAATAACTACACCGCTATCTGTATAAACATGGAAATATCTACACCGCCATCTACATATCCATGGAAATATCTGCGTCGCCATCTGTATAAACATGGAAATATCTACACGGTCATCTGTGTATAGATGGAAATATCAACACCGCCATCTGTACAAACATGGAAATATCTGCACCGCTATCTGTATAAGCATGGAAATACCTACACCGCGGTCTGTATAAATATGGAAATATCTACACCGCTATCTGTATAAACATGGAAATATCTACACCCTGATCTGTATAAAGATGGAAATATTTACACCGATATCTGTATAAACATGGAAATTTCTACACCGTTATCTGTATAAATATGGAAATATCTACAGCACTGTCTCTATAAACATGGAAATATCTACACCACCATCTGTATAAACATGGAAATACCTATACAGTCATCTGTGTAAACATGGAAATATCTACACCACCATCTGTATAAACATGGAAATATCTACAATGACATCTGTATAAACATGGGAATACCTACACGGCAATCTGTGTATAGATGGAAACATCAACACCGCCATCTGTACAAACATGGAAATATCTACACTGCTATCTCTATAAACATGGAAATATCTACACTGCGGTTTGTATAAAAATGGAAATATCTACACCGGTATCTGTATAAACATGGAAATATTTACACCACGATCTGTATAAACATGGAAATATCTACACCGCTATCTGTATAAACATGGAAATATCTGTACTGCTATCTCTATAAACATGTAAATATCTACAAAGCCATCAGTATAAACATGGAAATACCTACACAGTCATGTGTAGGAACATGGAAATATCTACACTACCATCTGTATAAAGTTAGAAATATCTACACAGCCCTCTTTATAAATATGGAAATATCTGCGTAGGCATCTGTATAAACATGGAAATATCTGCACCGCTATCTGTATAAACATGGAAATACCTACACCGCTGTCTCTGTAAACATGGAAATATGTACACCGCTATGTGTATAAACTGGAAATATCTCCACTGCTGTCTGTATAAACATGGAAAAATCTCCACCGTTATCTGTATAAACATGGAAATATCTACAGCGCCATCTCTATAAACATTGAAATATCTACACTGCCATCTGTAAAAACATGGAAATATCTACACAGTCATCTGAATAAACATGGAAATATCTACACCACCATCTGTATAAACTTGGAAATAGCTACAATACCATCTGTATACACATGGAAATATCTACACAGACATCTGTATAAATATGGAAATATCTACACCACCAGCTGTATAAACATGGAAATATCTACACTGCCATCTGTAGAAAAATGGAAATATCTACACCGCTATCTCTATAAATATGGAAATAACTACACCGCCAACTCTATAAACAAGAAAATATCTACACTGCCATCTCCATAAAGATGGAAGTATCTACTCCGCCATGTGTATAAACACGGAAATATCTACACCACCATCTGTGTAACATTGAAATATCTACACCGCCATCTGTACAAACATGGAAATATCTACACGGCCATCTGTGTATAGATGGAAATACCAACACCGCCATCTGTACAAACATGGAAATATCTACACCGCTATCTCTATAAACTTGGAAATATCTGCACTGCCATCTGTAAAAACATGGAAATACCGATAAAGTCATCTGTATAAACATGGAAATATCTACACCGCTATCTGTATAAACATGGAAATATCTACAAAGCTATGTGTATTAACGTGGAAATATCTCCATTACTATCTGAATAAACATGGACATATCTCCACCGCAATCGGTATAAACATGAAAATATCTACACCGCTATCTCTATAAACATGGAAATATCTGCACTGCCATCTGTAAAAACATGGAAATACCTATACAGTCATCTGTATAAACATGGAAATATCTACAATGACATCTGTATACACATGGAAATATCAACACAGCCATCTGTATAAACATGTAAATATCAACACTGCCATCTCTTTAAACATGGAAATACCTACAATGTCATCTATATAAACGTGGAAATATCTACACAACCATCTGTATAAACATGGAAATATCTACTATGCCATCTGTAGAAAGATGGAAATATCTACACCGCAATCTGCGTAAACGTGGAAATATCTACACCGATATCTGTAGAAACATGGAAATATCTACACGGCTATCTGTTTAAACATGGAAATATCTACACCGTGATCTGTATAAACATGGAAATATCTACACCGTGATCTGTATAAACATGGAAATATCTACATCGCTATCTGTATAAACATTCTAATAACTACACCGCTATCTGTATAAATGTGGAAATATTTGCACCGCTATCCCTATAAACATGGTAATATCAACAACGCGATCTGTATAAACTTGGAAATATCTACACCATGATCTGTATAAACATGGAAATATCTACACCACCATCTCTATAAACATGGAAATATCTACACCCCTATCTGTATAAACATGGAAATATCCACACCGCTATCTCTGTAAACATGGAAAAATCAACACCGCTATCTTTATGAACATGGAAATATCTGCACCTCCATCTCTATAAACATGGAAATATCTACACCGCTATCAGTATAAACGTGGAAATATCTACACTGGTATCTGCATAAACATGGAAATATCTCCACTGCTATCTCTATAAACATCGAAATATCTACACCGCCATCTGTATAAACATGGAAATTCTTACAAAGTTATCGGTATAAACATGGAAATATCTACACCGCCATCTGTATAAACATGGAAATATCTACACAGCAATGTGCATATACATGGAAATATCTACACCGCTATCTCTATAAACATGGAAATAACTACACCGCTATCTGTGTAAACATGGAAATATCTACACCGCCATCTACATATCCATGGAAATATCTGTTTCACCATCTTTATAAACATGGAAATATCTACACGGTTATCTGTGTATAGTTGGAAATATCAACATCGCCATCTGTACAAACTTATAAATATCTGCACCGCTATCTGTATAAACATGGAAATATCTACACCGTGGTCTGTATAAACATGGAAATATCTAAACCGCTATCTGTATAAACATGGAAATATCCACACCGCTATCTCTATAAATATGGAAATATCAACACCGCTATCTCTATGAACATGGAAATATCTACACCGCCATCTCTATAAACTTGGAAATGTCTACACCGCGATCAGTATAAACGTGGAAATATCTACACCGCTATCTGTATAAACATGGAAATATCTCCACTGCTATCTCTATAAACATCGAAATATCTACACCGCCATCTGTATAAACATGGAAATACTTACAAAGTTATCGATATAAACATGGAAATATCTACACCGCTATCTGTATAAACATGAAAATATCTACACTGCGATCTGTATAAACATGGAAATATCTACACCGCGATCTGCATAAACATGGAAATATCTACACCGCTATCTGTATAAAGATGAAAATATCTACACAGCTATCTCTATAAACATGCAAATATCCATACTGACATCCTTATAAACATGGAAATATCTACACCGCCATCTGTATAAACATAGAAATACCTACACAGCCATGTGTATATACATGGAAATATTTACACCGCTATTTATATAAACATGGAAATAACTACACCGCTATCTGTGTAAACATGGAAATATCTACACCGCGATCTGTATAAACATGGAAATATCTACATCGCTGTCTGTATAAACATGGACATATCGACACAGCTATTTCTATAAATATGGAAATATCTACACCGCCATCTGTATAAACATGGAAATACCTACAAAGTCACCTGTATAAACATGGAAACATCTACAAAGCCATCCGTATAAACATGGAAATATCTACACAGCCATCTGCTTATACATGGAAATATCTACACCACTATCTGTATAAACATGGAAATAACTACACCGCTATTTGTATAAATAAGGAAATATCTACACCATGATCTGTATAAACATGGAAACATCTACACCGCTATTTGTATAAACAAGGAAATATCTACACCGCTATCTGTATAAGCATGGAAATAACTACACCGCTATATGTATGAACAAGGAAATATCTACACCGTGATCTGTATAAACATGGAAATAACTACACCGCTATTTGTATAAACAAGGAAATATCTACACCGCCATCTGTTTAAACATGGAAATATATACACAGACATCTGTTTATACATGGAAATATCTACACCGCTATCTGTATAAGCATGGAAATAACTACACTGCTATCTGTATAAATGTGGAAATATTTACACCGCTATCTGTATAAACATGGAAATATCTACACTGTTATCTGTATAAACATGGAAATACCTACAACGCCATCTGTAGAAACATGGAAATTTCTACACCACCATCTGTATAAACATGGAAATATCTACAATGCCATCTGTATACACATGGAAATACCTACACGGCAATCTGTGTATAGATGGAAATATCAACACCGCCTTCTGTACAAACATGGAAATATCTACACCGCTATCTCTACAAACATGGAAATATCTGCACTGCCATCTGTAAAAACATTGAAATACGAATACAGTCATCTGCATAAACATGGAAATATCTACAATGCCATGTGTATACACATGGAAATATCTACACAGCCATCTGTATAAACATGTAAATATCTACACTGCTATCTCTATAAACATGGAAATATCTACACCGCCATCTCTATAAACATGAAAATATCTACACTGCCATCTCCATAAACATGGAACTAACTACTCCGCCATCTGTATAAACATGGAAACATCTACACCGCCATCAGTGTAAATAAGGAAATATGTACAATGCCATCTGTATAAAGATATAAATATCTGCACCACGAGCTGTATAAACATGGAAATATCTACATCGCTATCTGTATAAACGTGCAAATACCAAAACCGCTATCGGTATAAACATGGAAACATCTACAACGCCATCTATATAAACATGGAAATATCTACACCGCTATGTCTATAAACATGGAAATACCTTCACCGGTATCTCTATAAACATGGAAATATCTACACCGCTATCTGTATAAACATGGAAATATCTACACCGCTATCTGTATAAACACGGAAATATCTACATCGCTATCTTTATAAACGTGGAAATACCAACACCGCTAACGGTATAAACATGGAAATATCTACAACGCCATCTATATAAACATGGAAATATCTACACCGCTATGTCTATAAACATGGAAATACCTACACCGCAATCTCTATAAACATGGAAATATCTACACCGCTATCTGTATAAACATGGAAATATCTACACCGCTATCTGTATAAACATGGAAATATCTACACCGTGATCGGTATAAACATGGAAATATCTGCACCACGATCTGTATAAACATGGAAATATCTTCACCACAATCTGTATAAACATGGAAATATCTACACCGCTATCTGTATAAACATGGTAATATCTACACCACCATCTATATAAACATGGAAATATCTACACCGCCATCTTCATAAACATGGAAATATCTACAATGCCATCTGTAGAAAGATGGATATATCTACACCGCAATCTGTGTAAACATGGAAATATCTACACCGATATCTGTAAAAACATGGAAATAACTACATCGCTATCTGTATAAACATGGAAATATCTACACGGTGATCTGTATAAACATGGAAATATCTACACCACGATCTGTATAAACATGGAAATATCTACACCGCTATCCGCATAAACATGGAAATATCTACACAGCTATCTCTATAAACATGGAAATATCTACACCGCCATCTTTATAAACATGGAAATATCTACAATGCCATCTGTAGAAAGATGGATATATCTACACCGCAATCTGTGTAAACATGGAAATATCTACACCGATATCTGTAAAAACATGGAAATAACTACACCGCTATCTGTATAAACATGGAAATATCTACACCGCGATCTGTATAAACATGGAAATATCTACACCACGATCTGTATAAACATGGAAATATCTACACCGCTATCCGCATAAACATGGAAATATCCACACCGCTATCCGCATAAACATGGAAATATCTACACAGCTATCTCTATAAACATGGAAATATCTACACCGCCATCTGTATAAACATGGAAATACCTACAAAGTCATCTGTATAAACATGGAAATACCTACAAAGTTGTCTATATAAACTTGGAAATATCTACACAACCATCTTTATAAACATGGAAATATCTACACAGCCATCTGTATATACATGGAAATATCAACACCTCTATCTGTATAAACATGGAAATACCTACACCGCTATTTGTATAAACAAGGAAATATCTACACCGTGATCTGTATAAACATGGAAATATCTACACCGCCATCGCTATAAACACGGAAATATCTACACCCCTATCTGTATAAACATGGAAATATCCACACCGCTATCTCTATAAACATGGAAAAATCAACACCGCTATCTCTATGAACATGGAAATATCTACACCGCCATCTCTATAAACTTGGAAATATCTACACCACGATCAGTATAAACATGGAAATATCTACACCGGTATCTGTATAAACATGGAAATATCTCCACTGCTATCTCTATAAACATCGAAATATCTACACCGCCATCTGTATAAACATGGAAATAATAACAAAGTTATGTGTATAAACATGGAAATATCTACACCGCAGTCTGTATAAACATGGAAATATCTAAACCGCTATCTGTATAAACATGGAAATATCTACACCGCTATCTCTATAAACACGGAAATATCTACACCGTTATCTCTATAAACATGGAAATATTTACACCGCTATCTGTATAAACATGGAAATATCTACACCGTTATCTGTATAAACATGGAAATACCTACGCCATCTGTAGAAACATGGAAATATCTACACAACCATCTGTATAAACATGGAAATATCTACAATGCCATCTGTATACACATGGAAATACCTACTCGGCAATCTGTGTGTAGACGGAAACATCAACACCGCCATCAGTACAGACATGGAAATATCTACACCGCTATCTGTATAAACATGGAAATATCTACACTGCGGTCTGTATAAACATGGAAATAAATACACCGGTATCTGTATAAACATGGAAATATCTACACCACGATCTGTATAAAACATGGAAATATTTACACCGCTATCTGTATAAACATGGAAATATCTACACCGCTATCTCTATAAACAAGGAAATATCTGCAAAGCCATCTGTATAAAAATGGAAATAACTACACAGTCATGTGTAGGAACATGGAAATATCTACACTGCCATCTGTATAAACATGGAAATATCTACACAGCCCTATGTATAAATATGGAAATATCTGTATAGGCATCTGTATAAACATGGAAATATCCGCACCGCTATCTGTATTAACATGGAAATACCTACACCGATGTCTCTATAAACATGAAAATATGTACACCGCTATGTGTATAAACATGGTAATATCTCCACAGCTCTCTGTATAAACATGGAAATATCTCCACCTTTAACTGTATAAACCTGGAAATATCTACAGCGCCATCTCTGTAAACATTGAAATATCTACACTGCCATCTGTAAAAACATGGAAATATCTACACCGTCATCCGAATAAACATGGAAATATTGTCACCACCATCTGTATAAACTTGGAAATACCTACAATACCATCTGTATAAACATGGAAATATCTACACAGACATCTGTATAAATATGGAAATATCTACACCGCCATATGTATAAACATGGAAATATCTACACTGCCATCTGTAGAAAGATGGAAATATCTACACCGATATCTCTAAAAATATGGAAATATGTACACCGCCATCTCTATAAACATGAAAATATCTACACTGTCATCTCCATAAAGATGGAAGTATCTACTCCGCGATGTGTATAAACACGGAAATATCTACACCATCTCTGAAAACATGGAAATATCTACACCGCTATCTGTATAAACATGGAAATAGCTACACCGCCATCTGCATGTCCATGGAAATATCTCCGCCGCCATCTGTATAAACATGGAAATATCTACACGGCCATCTGTGTATAGATGGAAATATCAACACCGCCATCTGTACAAACATGGAAATATCTTCACCGCTATCTGTATAAACAGGGAAATATCTCCATCGCTATCTTTATAAACGTGGAAATATCTACACCGCTATCTGTATAAACATGAAAATATCTACACCGCTATCTGTATAAACATGGAAATATCTACAACGCTATCTGTGTATACATGGAAATATCTACACAGCTATCTGTGTAAGCTTGGAAATATCTACACAGGTATCTGTGTAAAAATGGAAATATCTATACGGCAATCTCTGCAAACAGGGAAATACCTACAGCGCTATCTCTGAAAACATGGAAATATCTACACCGCTATCTGTATAAACATGGAAATATCTAGACAGTCATCTCTATAAACATGGAAATATCTATACCGCTATCTGTATAAACATGGAAATACCCACACCGCTATCTGTATAAACATGGAAATAGCCACATCACTATCTGTATAAACATGGAAATGTCTGCACCGCTATCTTTATAAACATGGAAATATCTGCAACTCTATCTGTGTAAACATAGAAATATCTACACGGCTATTTGTGCAAAAATGGAAATATCTGCACCACTATCAGTATAAAGATGGAAATATCTACACCACTATCTGTAAAACGTGGAAATATCTCCACCGCTCTTTTTATAAACCTGGAAATATCTACACCGATATCTGTATAAACAAGGAAATATCTACACCGCCATCTGTATAAACATGGAAATACCTACACCGCTATCTGTATAAATATGGAAATATCCACACCGCTATCTGTATAAACATGGAAATGTCTACACCGCTATCTGTATAAACATGGAAATACCTACACCGATTTCTCTATAAACATGGAAATATCTACACTGCAATCTCCATATACATGGAAATATCTACACCGCCATCTCTATAAACATGAAAATATCTACACCGCCATTTTCAGAAACATGGATGTATCTACTCCGCCATCTGTATAAACATGGAAATATCTACACGGTCATCTGTGTATAGATAGAAATATCAACACCACCATCTGTAAAAACATGGAAATATCTACACCGCGGTATGTATAAACATGGAAATATCTAAACCGCTATCTGTATAAACTTGGAAATATCTACACCGCTATCTCTATAAACATGGAAATATCTACACCGTGATCTGTATAAACATGGAAAAATTTACACTGCTATCTGTATAAACATGGAAATATCTACACCGTTATCTGTATAAATATGGAAATATCTACACCGCTATCTCTATAAACATGGAAATATCTACACCGCCATCTGTATAAACATGGAAATATCTACACTGCTATCTCTATAAACATGGCAATATCTACAATGCCATCTGTAAAAACATGGAAATACCTATAGAGTCATCTGTATAAACATGGAAATATCTACACCACCATCTGTATAAACATGGAAATATCTACACCGGTATCTGTATAAACATGGAAATATCTCCACTGCTATCTCTATAAACATCGAAATATCTACACCGCCATCTGTATAAACATGGAAATACTTACAAAGTTATGTGTATAAACATGGAAATATCTACACTGCAGTCTGTATAAACATGGAAATATCTAAACCGCTATCTGTATAAACATGGAAATATCTACACCGCTATCTCTATAAACACGGAAATATCTACACCGTTATCTGTATAAACATGGAAATATTTACACTGCTATCTGTATAAACATGGAAATATCTACACCGTTATCTGTATAAACATGGAAATACCTACGCCATCTGTAGAAACATGGAAATATCTACACCACCATCTTTATAAACATGGAAATATCTACAATGCCATCTGTATACACATGGAAATACCTACTCGGCAATCTGTGTGTAGACGGAAACATCAACACCGCCATCAGTACAGACATGGATATATCTACACCGCTATCTGAATAAACATGGAAATATCTACACTGCAGTCTGTATAAACATGGAAATAAATACACCGGTATCTGTATAAACATGGAAATATCTCCACCGCGATCTGTATAAAACATGGAAATATTTACACCGCTATCTGTATAAACATGGAAATATCTACACCGCTATCTCTATAAACAAGGAAATACCTGCAAAGCCATCTGTATAAAAATGGAAATAACTACACAGTCATGTGTAGGAACATGGAAATATCTACACTGCCATCTGTATAAACATGGAAATATCTACACGGCCCTATGTATAAATATGGAAATATCTGTATAGGCATCTGTATAAACATGGAAGTATCCGCACCGCTATCTGTATTAACATGGAAATACCTACACCGATGTCTCTATAAACATGAAAATATGCACACCGCTCTGTGTATAAACATGGTAATATCTCCACAGCTCTCTGTATAAACATGGAAATATCTCCACCTTTATCTTTATAAACCTGGAAATATCTACAGCGCCATCTCTGTAAACATTGAAATATCCACACTGCCATCTGTAAAAACATGGAAATATCTACACCGTCATCCGAATAAACATGGAAATATCGTCACCACCATCTGTATAAACTTGGAAATACCTACAATACCATCTGTATACACATGGAAATATCTACACAGACATCTGTATAAATATGGAAATATCTACACCGCCATCTGTATAAACATGGAAATATCTACACTGCCATCTGTAGAAAGATGGAAATATGTACACCGATATCTCTAAAAATATGGAAATATGTACACCGCCATCTCTATAAACATGAAAATATCTACACTGTCATCTCCATAAACATGGAAGTATCTACTCCGCGATGTGTATAAACACGGAAATATCTACACCATCTCTGAAAACATGGAAATATCTACACCGCTATCTGTATAAACATGGAAATATCTACACCGCCATCTGCATGTCCATGGAAATATCTACGCCGCCATCTGTATAAACATGAAAATATCTACACCGCTATCTGTATAAACGTGGAAATATCTACAACGCTATCTCTGTATTCATGGAAATATCTACACAGCTATCTGTGTAAGCTTGGAAATATCTACACAGGTATCTGTGTAAAAATGGAAATATCTACACGGCAATCTCTGCAAAGAGGGAAATATCTACACCGCTATCTCTTAAAACATGGAAATATCTACACCGCTATCTGTATAAACATGGAAATATCTAGACAGTCATCTCTATAAACATTTAAATATCTATACCGCTATCTGTATAAACATGGAAATACCCACACCGCTATCTGTATAAACATGGAAATAGCCACATCACTATCTGTATAAACATGGAAATGTCTGCACCGCTATCTTTATAAACATGGAAATATCTGCAACTCTATCTGTGTAAACATAGAAATATCTACAAGGCTATTTGTGCAAAAATGGAAATATCTGCACCACTATCTGTATAAACATGGAAATATCTACACCACTATCTGTAAAACGTGGAAATAGCTACACCGCTCTTTTTATAAACCTGTAAATATCTACACCGATATCTGTATAAATATGGAAATATCCACACCGCTATCTGTATAAACATGGAAATGTCTACACCGCTATCTGTATAAACATGGAAATACCTACACCGATTTCTCTATAAACATGGAAATATCTACACTGCAATCTCTATATACATGGAAATATCTACACCGCCATCTCTATAAACTTGAAAATATCTACACCGCCATCTTCAGAAACATGGATGTACCTACTCCGCCATCTGTATAAACATGGAAATATCTACACGGTCATCTGTGTATAGATAGAAATATCAACACCACCATCTGTAAAAACATGGAAATATCTACACCGCGGTCTGTATAAACATGGAAATATCTAAACCGCTATCTGTATAAACTTGGAAATATCTACACCGCTATCTCTAAAAACATGGAAATATCTACACCGTGATCTGTATAAACCTGGAAAAATTTACACTGCTATCTGTATAAACATGGAAATATCTACACCGTTATCTGTATAAATATGGAAATATCTACACCGCTATCTCTATAAACATGGAAATATCTACACCGCCATCTGTATAAACATGGAAATATCTACACTGCTATCTCTATAAACATGGCAATGTCTACAATGCCATCTGTAAAAACATGGAAATACCTATACAGTCATCTGTATAAACATGGAAATATCTACACCACCATCTGTATAAACATGGAAATATCTACAATGCCATCTCTATACACATGGAAAAACCTACATGGCAATCTTTGTATAGATGGAAACATCAACACCGCCATCTGTACAAACATGGAAATATCTACACCGCTATCTGTATAAACATGGAAATATCTACACTGCGGTCTGTATAAACATGGAAATTTCTACACCGGTATCTGTATAAACATGGAAATATCTACAACACGATCTGTATAAACATGGAATTATTTACACCGCTATCTGTATAAACATGGAAATATCTACACCGCTATCTCAATAAACATGGAAATATCTACAAAGCCATCGGTAAAAACATGGAAATACCAACACAGTCATGTTTAGGAACATGGAAATACCTATACCGCGATTTGTATAAACATGGAAATATCTACACCGCGTTCTGTATAAACATGGAAATATCTACACATCTATCTGTATAAACATGGAAATATCTACACAGCTATCTCTATAAACATGGAAATATCTACATCGCAATCTGTATAAACATGGAAATACCTAAAAGTCATCTGTATAAACATGGAAATATCTACACAGCCATCTGTATAAACATGGAAATATCTACACAGCCGTCTGTATATACATGGAAATATCTACACCGCTATCTGTATAAACATGGAAATAACTACACCGCTATTTGTATAAACAAGGAAATATCTACACCGCCATCTGTTTAAACATGGAAATATATACACAGACATCTGTTTATACATGGAAATATCTACACCGCTATCAGTATAAACATGCTAATAACTACACCACTATCTGTATAAATGTGGAAATATTTGCACCGCTATCCCTATAAACATGGTAATATCAACACTGCGATCTGTATAAACCTGGAAATATCTACACCATGATCTGTATAAACATGGAAATATCTACACAGCCATCTATATAATCATGGAAATATCTACACAGCCATCTGTATATACATGGAAATATCTACACCGGTATCTGTATAAACATGGAAAATACTACACCGCTATTTGTATAAACAAGGAAATATCTACACAACCATCTGTATGTACATGGAAATATCTACACCGCTATCTGTATAAACATGGAAATAACTACACTGCTATTTGCATAAACAAGGAAATATCTACACCGTGATCAGTATAAACATGGAAATATCTACACTGTTATTTTTATAAACAAGGAAATATCTACACCGCTATCTGTATAAACACTGAAATAACTACACCGCAATTTGTATAAACAAGGAAATATCTACACCGTGATCTGTATAAACATGGAAAAAACTACACCGCTATTTGTATAAACAAGGAAATATCTACACCGCCATCTGTTTAAACATGGAAATATATTCAGAGACATCTGTTTATACATGGAAATATCTACACCTCTATCTGTATAAACATGCTAATAACTACACCACTATCTGTATAAATGTGGAAATATTTGCACCGCTATCCCTATAAACATGGTAATATCAACACCGCGATCTGTATAAACATGGAAATATCTACACCGCCATCTCTATAAACATGGAAAAATCAACAACGCTATCTCGATGAACATGGAAATATCTACACAGCCATCTCTATAAACATGGAAATATCTACACCGTGATCAGTATAAACGTGGAAATGGCTACACGGTGATAAGTATAAACATGGAAATATCTACAACGCTATCTCTATAAACATGGAAATATCTCCACTGCTATCTCTATACACATCGAAATATCTACACCGCCATCTGTATAAACATGGAAATACTTACAAAGTTAACTGTATAAACATGGAAATATCTACACCGCCATCTGTATAAACTTGGAAATATCTACACACCCATGTGTGCATACATGGAAATATCTACACTGCTATCTCTATAAACATGGAAATATCTACACCGCCATCTCTATAAACTTGAAAATATCTACACTGCCATCTCCATAAACATGGAACTAACTACTCTGCCATCTGTATAAACATGGAAACATCTACACCGCCATCTGTGTGAATAAGGAAATATCTACAATGCCATCGGTATAAAGATATAAATATCTGCACCGCGAGCTGTATAAACATGGAAATATCTACATCGCTATCTGTATAAACGTGGAAATACCAACACCGCTATCGGTATAAACATGGAAATATCTACAACGCCATCTATATAAACATGGAAATATCTACACCGCTATGTCTAGAAACATGGAAATACCTACACCGCTATCTCTATAAACATGGAAATATCCACACCGCCATCTGCATATCCATGGAAATCTCTACAACGCCATCTGCATAAAGATGGAAATAACTACACGGTAATCTGTGTACAGATGGAAATATCAACACCGCCATCTGTACAAACATGGAAATATCTACACCGCTATCTGTATAAACATAGAAATACCTACACTGCATTCTGCATAAACATGGAAATATCTACACCGTGATCTCTATAAACATGGAAATATTTACACCAATATCTGCATAAACATGGAAATTTCTACACCGTTATCTGTATAAATATGGAAATAACTACAGCGCTATCTCTATAAACATGGAAATACCTATACAGTCATCTGTGTAAAGATGGAAATATCTACACCATCATCTGTATAAACATGGAAATCTCTACAATGCCATCTGTATACCCATGGAAATACCTACACGGCAATCTGTGTATAGATGGAAACATCAACACCGCCATCTGTACAAACATGGAAATATCTACACTGCTATCTCTATAAACATGGAAATATCTACACTGCGGTCTGTATAACCATGGAAATATCTACAGCACGATCTGTATAAACATGGAAATATATACACCGCTATCTGTATAAACATGGAAATATCTGCAAAGCTATCTCTATAAACATGGAAATATCTACAAAGCCATCTGTATAAACATGGAAATGCCTACACAGTCATGTGTAGTAACATGGAAATATCTACACTGCCATCTGTATAAACATAGAAATATCTATACAGCCCTCTGTATGAATATGGAAATATCTGCATAGGCATCTGTATAAACATGGAAATATCTGCACCGCTATCTGTATAAACATGGAAATACCTACACCGCTGTCTCTATAAACATGGAAATATGTACACCGTTATGTGTATAAACATGGAAATATCTCCACTGCTGTCTGTATAAACATGGAAATATCTCCACCGTTATCTGTATAAACATGGAAATATCTACAGCGCCATCTCTATAAACATTGAAATATCTACACTGCCATCTGTAAAAACATGGAAATATCGACACAGTCATCTGAATAAACATGGAAATATCTACACCACCATCTGTATAAACATGGAAATAGCTACAATACCATCTGTATACACATGGAAATATCTACACAGACATCTGTATAAATATGGACATATCTACACCGCCATCTGTATAAACATGGAAATATCTACACTGCCATCTGTAGAAAGATGGAAATATCTACACTGCTATCTCTATAAATATGGAAATATCTACACCACCATCTCTATAAACATGAAAATATCTACACTGCCATCTCCATAAAGATGGAAGTATCTACTCCGCCATGTGTATAAACACGGAAATACCTACACCACCATCTGTGTAAACATGGAAATAACTACACCGCTATCTGTATAAACATGGAAATAACGACACCGCCATCTGCATGTCCATGGAAAAACTATGCCGCCATCTGTATAAACATGGAAATATCTACACGGCCATCTGTGTATAGATGGAAATATCAACACCGCCATCTGAACAAATATGGAAATATCTACTCCGGTATCTCTATAAACATGGAAATATCTCCACTGCCATCTGTAAAAACATGGAAATACGTATACAGTCATCTGTATAAACATGGAAATATCTACAATGTCATCTGTATACACATGGAAATATCTACACAGCCATCTGAATAAACATGTAAATATGTACACTGCTATCTCTATAAACATGGAAATATCTACACCGCCATCTCTATAAACTTGAAAATATCTACACTGCCATCTCCATAAATATGGAACTAACTACTCCGCCATCTGTATAAACATGGAAACATCTACACCGCCACCTGTGTGAATAAGGAAATATCTGCAATGCCATCGGTATAAAGATATAAATATCTGCACCGCGAGCTGTATAAACATGGAAATATCTACATCGCTATCTGTATAAACGTGGAAATACCAACACCGCTATTGGTATAAACATGTAAATATCTACAACGCCATCTATATAAACATGGAAATATCTACACTGCTATGTCTAGAAACATGGAAATACCTACACCGCTATCTCTATAAACATGGAAATATCCACACCGCCATCTGCATATCGATGGAAATCTCTACAACGCCATCTGTATAAAGATGGAAATAACTACACGGTAATCTCTGCACAGATGGAAATATCAACACCGCCATCTGTACAAACATGGAAATATCTACACCGCTATCTGTATCAACATAGAAATATCCACATTGCATTCTGCATAAACATGGAAATACCTACACCGGTATCTGTATAAACATGGAAATATCTACACCACGATCTGTATAAACATGGAAATATTTACACCGCTATCTGTATAAACCTGGAAATATCTACACTGCTATCTCTATAAATATGGAAATATCTACATCGCCATCTGTATAAACATGGGAATAACTACACAGTCATGTGTAGGAACATGGAAATATCTACACCACCATTTGTATAAAGATGGAAATATCTACAACGTTATCTGTATAAACATGGAAATATCTACACAGTGATCTGTATAAACATGGAAATATGTACAGCACTCTCTGAATAAAGATGGAAATATCTTCACCGCTATCTGTAAAAACAAGGAAATATCTACACCATTATCTGTATTAATATGGAAATATTTACACCACTATCTCAATAAACATGGAAATATCTACACCGCTATCTCTATAAACATGGAAATATCTACACCGCCATCTGTGCTAACATGGAAATATCTGCACAGTCATCTGTGTAAACCTGGAAATATCTACACTGTCATCTATATAAACATGGAAATATCTACAGAGAACTCGGTATAAACATGGAAATATCGGCACAGCCATCTGTATAAACATGGAAATACCAACACCACTATATGTATAAACATGGAAATATCTACACTGCTATCTGTATAAACATGGATATATCTACACCGTTATCTGTATAAACATGGAAATATCTACACCGCTATCTCTATAAACATGGAAAAAGTATACCGCTATCTGCATAAACATGGAAATATCTACACCGCTATCTGTATAAACACGGAATTTTCTACAACGCTATCTGTATAAACTTGGAAATATCTACACCGCCATCTCTATAAACATGAAAATATGTCCACCGCTACCTGTGTAAACTTGAAAATATATCCACCGTTATCTGTATTAACATGGAAATATCTACACTGCCATCTGTATAAACATGGAAATAGCCACACCGTTATGTTTTATAAACATGGAAATATCTACACCACCATCCCTACAAACATGGAAATATCTACACCGCGATCTGAATAAACATAGAAATATCTACAAAGCTATCTGTATAAACATGGAAATCTCTGCACCGCAATCTCTATAAACATGGGAATACCTACACCAGCATCTGTATAAACATGGAAATATCTACACAGTCATCTCTATAAACATGGAAATAGCGACACCACCAACTGCTTAAACATGGAAATATCTACACTGCCATCTGTATGCACATGGAAATATCTACACAGCCATCTGCATTGACATGTAAATATCCTCACCGCCATCTCTATAAACACGGAAATACCTACACCGCTATCTGTATAAACATGGAAATATCTACACCGCCATCTCTATATACGTGGAAATGTCTACACCGCCATCTCTATAAACCTGAAAATATCTGCAACGTTATCTCCATAAACATGGAAATATCTACACCACCATCTGTATAAACACGGAAGTATCTACACCGCTATCTCTAAAAACATGGAATTATCTACACTGCCATCTCTATAAAGATGGAAATAACAACACTGCGAGCTATATAAATATGGAAATAACTGCAATGCTAGTTGTATAAACATGGTAATACCAACACCACTATATGTATAAACATGGAAATATCTACACCGCTATCTGTATAAACATGGAAATATCTTCAATGCTATCTTTATAAATATGGAAATATCTCTACCGCTATCTTTATAAACATGGATATATCTACACTGCCATCTGTATAAGCATGGAAATATCTACACCGCCATGTGTAAAAACATGGAAATATCTACACCGCTAACTCTATAAACATGGAAATATCTACACAGCCATCTCTATAAACGTGAAAATATCTGCACGGCCATCTCCATAAACATGAAACTATCTACACCGCCATCTGTATAAACATGGAAATAACTTCTACGCTATCTGAATAAACATGGAAATATCTACACCACTATCTCTATACACATGGAAATACCTACAGCGCTATCTCTATAAACATAGAAATATCTACACCGCCATCGCTGTAAACATGGAAATATCTACACCGCCTTCTGAATGAACATGGAAATATCTGCACCGCTGTCTGTATAAACATGGAAATTTCTACACCGCCATTTGTATAAACATGGAAATATCTAAACTGCCATCTGAGGAAAATGGAAATATCTACACAATGATCTGTATAAACATAGATATATGTACACTGCTACCTTTATCAACATGGAAATATCTACACAGCTCTCTTTATAAACATAGAAATATCTACACCACGATCTGTATAAACTAGGAAATATCTCCACCTTTATCTGTATAAACATGGAAATATCTACTGCGCCATCTGTATATACATGGAAATATCTACACAGTCATTGGTATAAACATGGAAATATCTACACCACCATCTCTGTAAACATGAAAATATTTACATCGCCATCTCCATAAACATGGAACAATCTACACCGCTAGCTGTATAAACATGGAAATAACAACACAGCTATCTGTATAAACATGGAAATATCTAAACCGATATCTGTATAAACATGGAAATATCTACACCGCCATCTGTATAAACATGGAAATATCTAAACCGCTATCTGTATAAACATGCAAATATCTACAGCGCTATCTGTATAAACATGGACATATCTACACCACAATCTGTATAAACATGGATATATCCACACCGCTATCTGTATAAACATGTTAATATCTACACTGCTATCTGTATAAACATGGAAATACCTACTCCGCTATCTGTATAAATATGGAAATATCTACACCGCTATCTTTATAAACATGGAAATATCTTCACTGTTATCTCTATAAACATGGAAATATCTACACCGCCATCTGTATAAACATGAAAATATCTACAGAGTCACCTGTATAAACATGGAAATATCTACACCACCATCTCTATAAACCTGGAAATATCTACACTGCCATCTGTATACACATGGAAATATCTACACAGCCATCTGTATATACATGGAAATATATACACCGCCATCTCTATAAACATAGAAATATCTACACCGCCATCTCTATAAACATAAAAATATCTACACCGCCATCACCAGAAACATGGAACTATCTACACCGCCATCTGTATTAACATGGAAATAACCACACCACTATCTGTATAAACATGGAAATATGTACACTGCCATCAGTAAAAAGTTGGAAATATCAACAACGGTAGCTGAATAAACATGGAAATATCTACACCGCTATCTGTATAAACATGGAAATGTCTACAACACTATCTCTATAAATATGGAAATATCTTCACCGCCATCTCTATAAACATAGAGATATATACGCCGCTATCTGTATAAATATGGAAACATCTACACCGCTATCTGTATAAACATGGAAATATCTACACCGCTACCTGTATTAATATGGAAATATATACACCGCTATCTCTGAAAACATGGAAATGTCTACACCGCTGTCTGTATAAACATAAAAATATCTACTCCACTATGTGTATAAACCTGAAACTATCTACATCCGACATCTGTATAAACATCGAAATACCTACAGATTCATCAGTATAAACATGGAAATATCTTCACCACAACCTGTATTAACATGGAAATACCTTCACTGCCATCTGTACAAACATGGAAATATCTACAAAGCCATGTCTATAAACATGGAAATAACTTCACCGGTATCTGTATAAACATGTAAATACCTACACCGCTATCTGTATGATCATGGAAATATATAAACCGCTATCCCTATAAACATGGAACTATGAACACCGCTATCCACATAAATATGGAAATATCTACACCACTATCTGTATAAACATGGAAATACCTACACCACTATCACTATAAACATGGAAATACCTACACCACTATCTTTATAAACATGGAAACATCCACACCGCCATTCTGTAAATTTGGAAATATCGACACCGCCGTCTGCAAAAACATGGAAATATCTACACCGCCATCTGCATAAACATGGAAATATCTACACTGACATCTGTATAAACATGGAAATATCTACACCGCTATCTGTAAAACGTGGAAATATATACACTGCTATCTGTATAAACTGGGAAGTATCTACACCGCTATCTGTATAAATGTGGAAATATCTACTTCGATATCTGTATAAACGTGGAAATATCTACACCGCTATCTCTATAAACAAGGAAATATCTACACCGCTGTCTTTATCAACATGGAAATATCAACACTGTTATCTCTATAAACATGGAAATATCTACACCGCCATCTCTGTAAACATGGAAATATCTACACTACCATCTGTATACACATGGAAATATCTACACAGCCATCTCTATAAACATGGAAATATCTACACCGCTATCTTTATAAACATGGAAATACCTACACCGCTATCTCTATAAATATGGGAATAACTACACTGCAATCTCTATAAACATGGAAATATCTACACTGCCATCTGTATAAAGATGGAAATATCTACACCCCGAGCTCTATAAATATGGAAATATCTACACCGCTATCTGTATAAACATGGAAATACCAAAACCGCTATCTATACAAACATGGAAATATCTACACCGCTATCTTTATAAACAGGGAAATACCTACAACGCTATCTGTGTAAACATGGAAATATCTACACAGCTGTCTGTGTAAACTTGGAAATATCTACACGGCTACCTGTGTAAAGATGGAAATATCCACACCGCAGTCTGTGCAATAATGGAAATATCTAAACCTCTATCTCTGTAAACATGGAAATATCTACACCGCTATCTGTATAAACATGGAAATATCTACACCGCTATCTGTAAAAACGTGGAAATATCTACAACGCTCTCTGTGTAAACGAGATAAAAACCACACCGATATCTGTATACACGCGGACATATCTCCACCGCTTTCTCATTAAACATCGACATATCTACACCGCTATCTGAATAAACATGGAAATATATACCACGTTATCTGTATAAACATGGAAATATCTACAACGCTATCTGTGTAAACATGGAAATATCTACACAGCTGTCTATGTAAACTTGGAAATATCTACACAGCTATCTGTGTAAAGATGGAAATATCTACAACACAATCTGTGCAAAGATGGAAATATCTACACCGCTATCTCTGTAAACATGGAAATATCTGCACCGCTATCTGTATAAAAATGTAAATATCCACACCGCTATCTGTATAAACAAGGAAATAGGTACACCACCATCTGTATAAATATGGAAATATCTACAGAGCCATCTGTATAAACATGGAAATATCTCCACCGCTATGTGTGTAAATATGGAAATATCTACACCGCTATCTCTATAAACATGGAAATATCTACACCGCTATCTTAATAAACATGGAAATATCTACAATGTTATCTCTATAAACATGGAAAGATCTACACCGCCATCGGTATAAACATGGAAATACCAACAATGCTATCTGTATAAACAAGGAAATATCTACACCGCTATTTGTAAAAACATGGAAATATCTTCACCACTATCTCAATAAACATGGAAATGCCTCCACCGCCATCTCTATACACATGGAAATATCTACACTGCTATCTCTATAAACACAGAAATATCTACACCGCCATCTGCATGAACATGGAAATATCTACACTGCTATCTGTATAAACATGGAAATAACTACCCCGCCATCTGTAGAAACATGAAAATATCTACACTGCCATCTGTGGAAAGATGGAAATATCTACACCGCGATCTTTATAAACGTGGAAATATCCACAGTGCTACCTGTAAAAATATGGAAATATCTTCACCGCTATCTGTATAAACATGGAAACATCTACACCACGATTTGTATAAACAAGGAAATATATCCACCACAATCATTATAAACATGGAATTATCTACACCGCTATGTGTGTAAACGTGGAAATATCTACACCGCTATCACTATAAACATGGAAATACCTACAACGCTATATCTATAAACATAGAAATTTCTACACCTCTATCTATATAAACATGGAAATATCTACACTGCCATTGTATAAACTTGGAAATATCTACACCGCCATCTGCAGAAACACGGAAATATCTACACCGCCATCTGCAGAAACATGGAAATATCTACACTGCCATCTGTATAAGGATGAAAATATTTACACCGCGAGCTGTATAAACATATAAATATCTACACTGCTATCTGTATAAACAGGGAAATACCAACACCGCTATCTGTATAAACGAGGAAATATCTACACCACTATCAGTATAAAAGTGGAAATAACTACAACGCTATCTGTATAAATGTGGAAAAATCTACATCGATATCAGAATAAAGGTGGACATATGTCCACCGCTATCTCTATAAACATTGACATATCTACACCGCTATCTGTATAAACATGGAAATATCTACACCGCTATATCTATAAACATGGAAATATCTACACCGCAGACTGTGCAAAGATGGAAATATCTACACCGCTATCTCTGTAAACATGGAATTATCTACACCGCTATCTGTATAAACATGGAAATATATACACCGCTATCTGTATAAACAAGGAAATATATACACCACCATCTGTATAAATATGGAAGTATCTACAGCACCATCTGCATAAACATGGAAATATCTACACTGCTATCTGTATAAACATGGAAATATATTCACTGCTAACACTATAAACAAGGATATATCTACACGGCCATCAGTATAAACGTGGAAATATCTACACAGTCATCTGTATAAACATGGAAATATCTACACCGCTTTCTGTATAAATTTGGAAATATCTACACCGCTATCTCTATAAACATGGAAATATCTACAACGCCATCTGTAAAAACATGGAAATATCTACACAGTCATCTGCATAAACATGGAAATATCTACACCTCCATGAGTAGAAACATGGAAATATCTACACAGCCATATGTATACACATGGATATATCTACACAGCCATCAGTATAAACATGGAAATATCTTCACCGCTATCTCTATAAACATGGAAATTCCTACACCGCTATCTGTATAAACATGGAAATATCTACACCACCATCTCTATAAACATGGAAATATTTACACTGCCGTCTGTTTACACATGGAAATACCTACACAACCATCTGTATAAACATAGAAATATCTACACCGCTATCTCTATAAACATGGAAATACCTACACCACTATCTCTATAAAGATGGAAATATCTACACCGCAATCTCTATAAATATGGAAATATCTACACCGCCATCTCTTTAAACATGAAAATATATGCACCGCAACCTCCAGAAACATGGAAATATCTACACCGCCGTCAGTATAAACTTGGAAATATCTACACCACTATCTGTAAAACATGGAAATATCTACATTTCCATCTGTATATAGACGGAAATATCTATACCATGAGCTGTATGACCATGGAAATATCTACACCGCTATCTGTATAAACATGGAAATACCAACACAGCTGTCTGTATAAACATGGAAATATATTCACCGCTATCTGTATAAACATGGAAATATCTACACCGCTATCTGTATAAACATGGAAATACCTACACCGCTATCTGTATAAACATGGAAATATCTACAGCGCTGTCTGTATAAACATGGAAATATCTTCACCACTATCTCTATAAACATGGAAATACCCACAACGCCATCTCTATACACATGGAAGTAACTACACCGCTATCTCTATAAACATAGAAATATCTACACCGTCATCACTATAAATATGGAAATATCTACACCACAATCTCTATAAACATGTAAATATCTACACTGCCATCTGTGGAAAGTTGGAAATATCTACACCGCGATCTGTATAAACATGGAAATATCTACCACACTACCTATATAAATGCGGAAATATCTAGAGAGCGATGTGTATAAACATGGAAATATCTACACCACAATCTGTATAACCAAGGAAATACCTCCAGCAATATCTGTATGAACTTGAAAATATCTACACCGCCATCAGTTTAAACATGGAAATTTCTACACCGCTATCTGTATAAACATGGAAATACCTACACTGATATCTCTATAAACATGGAAATATCTACACTGCCATCTGTATACCCATGGAAATACCTACACAGCCGTCTGTATAAACATGGAAATATCTACTCCACTATCCCTATAAACATGGAAATACCTACACCGCTATCTCTATATATATGGAAATATCTACACCGCAATCTCTATAAACATGGAAATATCTACACCCCCATCTCTGTAAACATGGAAATATCTACACCACAATCTCTATAAACATGAAAATATCTACACCGCCATCTCTAGAAACATGGAACTGTCTACACCGCCATGAGTATAAATCTGGAAATATCTCCACAGCTATCTGTATAATCATGGAAATATTTACACCGCTATCTCTATAAACATGGAAATTCTACACCGCCATCTGTGTAAACTTGCAAATATCTACCCTGTCATCTGTATAAACATGGAAATATCTAAACCTCTATCTCTATAAACACGGAAATACCTACACAACTATCTCTATAAACATGGAAATATCTACACCGCAATCTCTATAAACATGGAAATATCTACACCTCCATCTCTAAAAATATGAAAATATCTACACCACCATCTCCAGAAACATGGAACTATATACACCGCCATCTGTATAAACATGGAAATAACTTCAAAACCATCTTTATAAACATGGAAATATCTACACTGCCATCTGTGTACCCATTGGAAAATCCTACAAAGCCGTCTGTGTAAACATGGAATTATCTACTCTGCTATCTCTATAAACATGGAAATACCTACACCGCTGTCTCTACATATATGGAAATGTCTACACCGCAATCTCTATAAACATGGAAATATCTACACCGCCATCTCTGTAAAAATGGAAATATCTACATCGCTATCTGTATAAACGTGGAAATATCTCCACCGCTATCAGTGTAAACATGGAAATATCTACACCGCTATCTGTATAAACATGGAAATATCTACACAGCTATCTGTATAAACATGGAAATATCTACAACGCTATCTGTGTAAACATGGAAATATCTACACAGCTATCTGTGTAAACTTGGAAATATCTACATAGCTATCTGTGAAAAGATAGAAATATCTACAGCGCAATTTGTGGAAAGATGGAAATATCTACACCGCTATCTCTGTAAACATGGAAATATCTACACCGCTATCTGTATAAACATGGAAATATCTACACCGCTACCTGTATAAACAAGGAAATATCTACACCGCCATCTGTATAAACATAGAAATATCTACACCGCCATCTCTATAAACATGGAAATATCTACATCGTTATGTGTATAAATATGGAAATATCTACACTGCTATCTCTATAAACATGGAAATATCTACACCGCTAAATTTATAAACATGAAAATATCTACACCGTTATCTCTATAAAGATGGAAATATCTTCACCGCCATCTCCAGAAACATGGAAATATCTACATCACCATCTGTATAAACATGGAAATATCTACAATGCCATCTGTATAAAGATGGACATAACTACACCGCGAGTTGTATAAACGTGGAAATATCTACACCGCTGTCTGTATAAACATGGAAATATCAACACCGCTATCTGTATAAACATGGAAATATCTACACCGCTATCTGTATAAACATGGAAATATCTACACTGCCATGTACATGAACATGGGAATATCTACACCGCTATCTGTATAAACATGGAAATATCTACACTGCTATGTGTATCAACATGGAAATATCTACAATTTTATCTGTATAAACATGGAAATATCTACAACGCTATCTGTGTGAACATGGAAATATCTACACAGCTATCTGCGTAAACATGGAAATATCTACATTGCTATGTGTATCAACATGGAAGTATCTACAATTTTATCTGTATAAACATGGAAATATCTACAACGCTATCTGTGTGAACATGGAAATATCTACACAGATATCTGCGTAAACTTGGAAATAACTACAAAGCTATCTGTGTAAAGATGGAAATATCTACACCGCTATCTGTGTAAACATGGAAATAACTATGCCGCTATCTGTATAAACATGGAAATATCTACACTGCCATCTCTATAAACATGGAAATATCTACACTGCCATTTGCATGCACATGGAAATATCTACACCGATCTCTCTATAAACATAGATATATCTACACCAATAGCTCTATAAACATGGAAATATTTATACCGCTATCTTTATAAACATGGCAATACCTAAACCGCTATCTGTATAAACTTGGAAACATCTACAATGCTATCTGTGTAAACATGGAAATATCTACACAGCTATGTGTGTAAACTTGGAAATATCTACACAGCTATGTGTGTATAGACCGAAATATATTCACTGCAATCTTTGCAAAGATGTTAATATCTACACCGCTATCTCTGTAAACATAGAAATATCTACACCGCTATCTGTAAAAACATGGAAATATCTACACCGCTATCTGTATAAACATGGAAATATCTACAACGCTATCTGTGTTAACATGGAAATATCTACAGAGCTATATGTAAACTTGGAAATATCTACACAGCTATCTGTGTAAAGATGGATATATCTACACTGCAATGTGTGCAAAATGGAAATATCTACACCACTATCTCTGTAAACATGGAAATATCTACACCGCTATCTCTATAAACATAGAAATACAAACAACGCCATCCGTATAAACATGGAAATACCAACACCGCTATCTGAATAAACATGGAAATATCTACACCGCTATCTGTATAAACATGGAAATATCTTCAACACTATCTCTTTGAACATGGAAATACCTACACCGACATATCTACAGACATGGAAATATCTACACCGCTATCTCTATAAACATGGAAGTATCTACACCGACATCTCTATAAACATGGAAATATCAACACCGCCATGTATATGAACATGGGAATATCTACACCGCTATCTGTATAAACATGGAAATATCTACATCGCCATCTGTAAAAACAAGGAAATATCTACACTGCCATCTATGGAAAGATGGAAAACTCTACAACGCGATCTCTATAAGCATGGAAATATCTAAACCACGATCTGTATAAACAAGGAAATATCTCCACCACTGTCTGTATAAACATGGAAATATCTACACCGCTATCAGTATAAACATAGAAATATCTACACCGCTATCTGTATAAATATGGAAATACCTACAATGCTATCTCTAAAACATGGAAATATCTACACTGCCATCTGTATAAATATGCAAATATCTACACACTCATCTGCATAAACATGGAAATATCTACACCACCATCTCTATAAACGTGGAAATATCTTCAATGCCATCTGTATACTAATGGTAATACCTTCACAGTCATCAATTTAGACGGAAATATCTACTCCGCTATCTCAATAAACATGGAAATACCTACACCGCTATCTCTATAAACATGGAAATATCTACATCGCCATCTCTATAAACATGGAAATATCTACACCGCCATCTCTGTAAACATGGAAATATCTACAAAGCTATCTGTATAAACATTGAAATATCTAAACCGCTATCTGTATAAACTTGGAAATATCTACACCGCCATCTGTATAAACATGGAAATATCTACACTGCCTTCGGTATAAAGTTGGAAATATCTACACACCTATCTGTATAAACATGGAAATATCTACAACACTATCTGTGTAAACATGGAAATATCTACACAGCTATATTTGTAAACTTGGAAATGTCTACACAGCTATCTGTGTAAAGATGGAAATATCTACACGGCAATCTGTGCAAAGATGGAAATATCTACACCGCCATCTCTGTAAACATGGAAATATCTACACCGCTATCCGTATAAACATGGAAATACCTACACCGCTATCTGTAAAAACAAGGAAATATCTACACCACCATCTGTAAAAACATGGAAATATCTACACTGCTATGTGTATAAACATGGAAATATCTACACCGTTATCTATATAAACATGGAAATATCTACACCCTTATCTACATAAACATGGAAATGTCTACACCGCTATCTTTATAAACATGGAAATATCTACACCGCAATCTCTATAAACATGGAAATATCTACAATGCCATCTCTATAATCATGAAAATATCTGCACCGCCATCTGTATAAACATGGAAATATCTACACCACCATCTCTATAAACATGGACATAGCTACAATGCCATCTGTATACACATGGAAGTATCTACACCGCTATCTGTATAAACATGCAAATATCTACACAGTCATCTGCATAATCATGGAAATATTTACACCACCATCTTCATAAACTTGGAATATCTACACTGCCAAATGTATACACATGGAAATATCTACACAGCCATCTGTATAAACGTGGAAATATCTACACCCCTATCTCCGTAAACATGGAAATGCCTACACTGCTATCTATATAAACATAGAAATATCTACAATGCAATCTCTATAAACACGGAAATATCTACACCGCCATCACTATGAACATGAAAATATGTGCACCGCCATCTCCAGTAACATGGAACTATCTTCGCCGCCGTCTGTATAAACATGGAAATATCTACACACTATCTGTATAAACATGGAAATATCTACACGGCCATCTGTATAAAGATGGAAATATCAACACCGCGAGCTGTATAAACATAGAAATATCTATACCACTATCTGTATGAACATGGAAATACCAACACCGCTATCTGTATAAACATGGAAAAATCTACACCGCTATCTCTATAAACAGGGAAATATTTACAAGGCTATCTGTGTAAACATGGAAATATCTACACAGCTATCTGTGTAAACTTGGAAATATCTACACCGCTATCTCCATAAACATGGAAATATCTACACCGCTATCTGTATAAACATAGAAATTCCTCACCGTTATCTCTATAAACATGGAAATATCTACACCGCCATCTGTATAAAGATACAAATATCTACACAGACTTGTGTATAAACATGGAATTATCTACACAACCATCTCTATAATCATGGAAAGATCTACACTGCCATGTGTATACACATGGAAATATCTGCACTGCCATCTGTATAAACATGGAAATATCTACACCGCTCTCCCTATAAATATGGAAATACCTACACCGCTATCTCTATAAACATGGAAATATCTACGTGGCAATCTCTATAAACATGGAAATACCTACACCGCCATCTCTATAAACATGAAAATATTTACACCGCCATCTGCATAAATATGGAACTATCTACACCACCATCTGTATAAACATGGAAATATCTACACTGCTATCTGTATATACATGGAATTATCTACACTGCCATCTGTATAAAGATGGAAATATCTATACCGCGAGCTGCATAAAGATAGAAATATCTACACCGCTATCTGTATAAACATGGAAATACGAACACCGCTATCTGTATAAACATGGAAATACCTACACCACTATCTGTATAAACATGGAAATATCTACAACACTATCTCTGTAAACATGGAAATACCTACACCGCCATCTCTGTAGACATGCAAATATCTACATCGTTATCTGCATAAACATGGAAATGTCTACACCACTATCTTTATAAACATGGAAATATCTATACTGCTATCTGTATAAATATGGAAGTATCTACACCACTATCTGTATAAACATGGAAATGTCTACACCGCTATCTGTATAAACATGTAAATATCTACACCTCTACCTCTATAAACATGAAAATATCTACACCGACATCTGCATAAACATAGAAATACCGACACCGTCATCTGTATAAACATGGAAATATCTACACCACCATCTGTATAAACATGGAAATATCTATACTACCATCTTTATAAACAAGGAAATACCTAAACTGCTATCTGTATAAATATGGAAACATCTACACCGCTATCCCTATAAACATGGAAATATCAACAAGCTATCCACATAAACATGGAAATATCTACACCGCTATCTGTTTCAACATGGAAATAGCTACACCACTATCACTATAAACATGGAAATACCTACACCACTATCTCTATAAACATGGAAATACCTACACCGCCATCTCTATAAACATGGAAACATCTATGCCACCATGTCTATAAACTTGGAAAGATCTACACCGCCATCTGCATAACCATGGAAATGTCTACTCCGCCATCTGCATAAACATGGAAAAATCTACACCGCCATCTGTATAAACATGGAAATAACTGCAACGTTATCTGTGTAAACATGGAAGTGTCTGCACGGTTATATGTGTAAACATAGAAATATCTACGTAGCTATCTGTATAAACATGGAAATATCTACACCGCTATCACTATAAATATGGAAATATCAACACCGCTATCCTTGTAAACATGGAAATATCTGCACCGCTATCTGTATAAACATAGAAATATCTATACCGCTAACTCTATAAACATGGAAATATCTACACTGCTATCTCTATAAACATGGAAATATCTACACCGCCATCTCTATAAACTAGGAAATATCTCCACCGCTATCTCTATAAACGTGGAAATATCTACACCGCTCTCTGTATAAACATGGAAATATCTACACCGCTAACTGTATAAACATGCAAAAACCTACAACGCTACCTGCATAAACATGGAAATATTTACACCGCTATCTGAATAAACATGGAGATATCTACACCGCTATCTGTATAAATATGGAAATATCTACACCGCTATCTCTTTAAACATGGAAATATCTACACCGCTATCTCTATATACAAGTAAATATCTACACCGCTATCTCTATAAACATGGAAATATCTACACTGCCATCTGTATGAACATGCAAATATCCTCACAGTCATTTGTATAAACATGGAAATATATACACCACCATCTCTATAAACATGGAAAAATCTACACTGCCACCTGTATACACATGGAAATATCTTCAAAGCCGTCTGTATAAACATGGAAGTATCTACACCGCTATCTGTACAAACATGGAACTATCTACACTGCTATCTATATAAACATGGAAACGTATACATCGCTATCTGTATAAACATGGAAATATCTTCACCAATATCTCTATTAACTTCGAAACATCTATGCCACTATCTGTATAAACATGGAAATATCAACACCGCTATCTGTATGAATATGGAAATATCTACAACGCTATCTGTGTAAACATGGAAATAACTATACCGCTATCTATATAAATATGGAAATATTTACACCGCTATCTCTATAAACATGGAAATATCTACACCGCCCTCTCTATAATCATGGAAATACCTACACCGCTATCTGTATAAACATGGAAATATCTACAACGCTAATTGTGTAATCATGGAAATATCTACACACCTATGTGTGTAAACTTGGAAATATCTACACCGCCGTCTGTATAAACATGGAAATATCTACAACACTATCTGTATAAATTTGAAAATATCTACACAGCTATCTCTACAAACATGGGAATATCTACACCGCTATCTGTATTAACATGGAAATATCTACACCGCTATCTCTATAAACATTTAAATATCTGCACTGTCATCTGTATAAACATGCAAATATCCTCACAATCATCTGTATAAACATGGAAATATCTACACCAGCATCTGTATAAACATGAAAATATATACACTGCCATCTGTATGCACTTGGAAATATCTACACAGCCATCTGTATAAAGATGGGAATATCTAATCCGCTATCTCTGTAAACATGGAAATACCTACACTGCTATCTGTAAAACATGGAAATATCTACACCGCTATCTGTATAAACATGGAAATATATACACCGCTATCTCTATAAACATAGAAATATCTACAGTGCCATCTGTATAAACATGCAAATATCTACACAGTCATCTGTATAAACATGGAAATATCTACACTACCATCTCTATAAACATGGAAATATGTATAGCACTCACTGTGTAAAGATGCAAATATCTACAGCGCTATCTGTATAAACATGGAAATATCTACATCGCTATCTGTATAAATATGGAAATATTTACACCGCTATCTCTATAAACATGGAAATACCTACACCGCTACTTCTATAAACAGGGAAATATCTACACCAACATCTGTATAAACATGGAAATATCTACACAGTCATCTTCATAAACATGGAACTATCTACACTGCCGTCTGTATAAACATGGAAATACCTATTCAGCCCTCTTTATAAACATGTAAACATCTGCACAGCAATCTGTATAAACATGTAAATATCTATACCGCTATCTGTATAAACAGGGAAATATCTACACCGCTATCACTATAAACATGGAAATATCTACACCGCTATGTGTATAAACATGAAAATATTTCCACTGCTATCTCTATCATCAGAGAAATAACTACACCGCTATCTGTATAGACATGGAAATACCTACACTGCCGTCTGTATTAACATGGAAATATCCACACCACCATCTGTATAAAAGTGGAAATATCTACATGGTGAGCTCTATAAACATGGAAATATTTACACCGCTATCTGTATAAACATGGAAATAACAACACCGCTATCTCTATAAACGTGGAAATGTCTACACCGCTATCTGTATAAACATGAAAACATCTACACCGCGATCTGCATGAAAATGGAAATATCTGCACCTCCATCACTATAAACATGAAAATATCTACACTGCCATCTCCATAAACATGGGACTATCTACAAAGCCATCTCTATAAACATGGAAATATCTACACTGCCATCTGTATAAAGATGTAAATATCTACAAAGCAAGCTGTGTAAACATGGAAAGATTTATACCGCTATCAGTATAAACATGGAAATACCAACAACGCTATCTGTATATACTTGGAAATATCTACACTGCTATCTGTATAAACATGGAAATATCTACAAAGCTATCTCTATAAACATGGAAATACCTAAACCGCTATCTCTATAGACATGGAAATATCTACAGCACTGTCTCTATAAACATGGAAATATATACACAGCCATCTCTTCAAACATGGAAATGTCTACAACGCCATCTAAATAAACAAGGAAATATCTACACTGCCATCTATATAAACATGGAAATATCTACACCGCCATCTGTATAAACATGGAAATATCTACACTGCCATCTGTAGAAAGATGTAGTTATCTACACTGCGATCTGTATAAACGTGGAAATATCTACACCATGATCTGTATAAACATGGAAATATCTACACCCATATCTGTAAACATGGAAATATCTACACCGCTATCTGTGCAAAGATTGAAATATCTACACCGCTATCTCTGTAAACATGGAAATACCTACACCGCTATCTGTATACACATGGAAATATCTACACCACTATCTCTATCAACATGGAAATATCTACACTGCTATCTCTATAAACATGGAAATATCTACACCGTTATCTGTATAAACATGGAAATATATACAGCGCTATCTGTATAAACATGGAAACTCCTAGACCACGATCTGTAGGAACATAGAAAGATCTACACCGCTATCTCTATAAACATGTAAATATCTACACTGCTATCTGTATAAACATGGAAATATCTACACCACTATCTGTATAAATATGGAAATATCCACACTGCCATCTGTGTAAATTTGGAAATATCTACACCGCTATCTCCATTAACGTGGAAATATCTACACCGCCATCTGTATAAACATGGAAACAACTACACAGCTATCTCTATAAACGTGGAAATATATACACCGCCATCTCAACAAACATGGAAATATCTACAGCGCCATCTACATAAACAATTAAATATCTACACTGCCATCTATATAAACATGGAAATATCTACACCGCTATTTGTATAAACATGGAAATATCGACAGTGCCATCTGTAAAAAATGGAAATATCTACACCGTCATCTGTATAAACATGGAAATATCTACACCGCCATCTCTATAAACATGAAAATATCTACACATCCATCTCCATAAACATTGAACTATCTACACATTCATTTGTGTAAACATGGAAATACGTACACCTCTATCTGTATAAACATGGAAATATCTACACTACCATCTTTATAAACATGGAAATATGTTCATTGTGACCTGTATATACATGGAAATATCTACACCGCTATCTCTATAAACGTGGAAATATCTACAGCGCTATCTCTATAAACATTGAAATATCTACACCGCTATCTCTATAAACATGGAAATATGTACACCGCCATCTCTGTAAACATGGAAATATTTACACCGCCATCTACATAAACTAGGAAATATCTACACCGCCATCTATAAAAACATGGAAATATCTAAACCGCCGTCTGTATAAACATGGAAATATCTACACTGCCGTCTGTAGAAAGATGAAAATACCTACACCACGATCTTTATAAACATGGAAATATCTACACCGCTATCTGTATAAACATGGAAATATCTACAATGCTATCTGTATAAACATGGAAATATCTACACCATGATCTGTGTAAACATGGAAATATGTACACCGCTATCTGCAGAAACATGGAAATATCTACACCGCTCTCTCTATAAGTATGGAAATATCTATACCACTATCTGTACAAACATGGAAATATCTACATCGCTGTCTGTATAAACATGGAAACATCTCCACCGCTGTCTGTATAAACATGGAAATATCTGCACCGCTTTGTGTATAAACATGTAAATATCTACACCGCTATCTGTATAAACATGGAAATACCAACACCGCTATCTGCATAAACATGGAAATATATACACCGCCATCTCTATAAACATGGAGATATCTTCCCCACCATTTACATAAACAAGGAAATATCTACATCGCCATCTATATAATCATGGTAATCACTAAACCGCCATCTGTATAAACATGCAAATGTCTACACTGCCATCTGTAGAGAGAAATATCTACACCGCGATCTGTATAAACATGGAAATATCTACATCGCTATCTGAATAAACATGGAAATATCTACAACGCTATTTGTGTAAACGTGGAAATATGTACACCATGATCTGTATAAACATGGAAATATCTACACCGATTTCTGTATAAATATGGAAATATGTACACCGCTATCTGTATAAACATGGAAATATCTACACCGCTTTCTGTATAAAGATGGAAATATCTATACCGCGAGCTGCATAAAGATAGAAATATCTACACCTCTATCTGTATAAACTTGGAAATACCAACACAGCTATCTGTATAAACATGGAAATACCTACACCACTATCGGCATAAACATGGATATATCTACAACACTATCTCTATAAACAGGGAAATACCTACACCGCCATCTCTGTAGACATGGAAAATCTACACTGCTATCTGCATAAACATGGAAATGTCTACACCGCTATCTGTATAAACATGGAAATATCTACACCCCTATCTGTATAACCATGGAAATATCTACACCGCTATCTTTATAAAGATGGAAATGTCTACAACGCCATCTGTATAAACATGCAAATATCTACACAGTCATCTGTATGAACATGGAAATATCTACACCACCATCTCTATAAACATGGAAATATCAAGACTGCCATCTCTATACACATGGAAATATCTACACAACCATCGGTATAAACATGGAAATATCTAAACCGCTATCTCTATAAACCTGGAAATATCTACATGTCTATCTGTATAAACATGGAAATATCTACATCACTATCTGTATAAACATGGAAATATCTCCACCGCTATCTCTATAACTATGGAAATATCTACACCGCTATCTGTATAAACATGGAAATAACTACACCGCTATCTGTATAATCATGGAAATACCTACACCGCTATCTGTATAAACATGGATATATCTACAACGCTATCTTTGTAAACATGGAAATATCTACAATGCTATCTGTGTAAACATGGAAATATCTACACAGCTATCTGTGTAAACTGGGAAATATCTTCACCACTATCTGTGTAATGATGGAAATACCTACACCGCAATCTGTGAAAAGATGGAAATATCTACTCCGCTATCTCTGTAAACACGGAAATATCAACACCACCATCTGCATAAACATGGAAATATCTACACTGCCATCTGTATAAACATGGAAATATCTACACAGCCATCTCTATAAACATGGAAATACCTACACAGCCATCTGTATTAACATGGAAATATCTGCACCGGTATCTGTATAAACATGGAGATACCTACACCGCTATCTGTATAAACATGAAAATATCAGCACCGCTATCTGTATAAACATGGAAATATCTACACCGCTATCCGTATAAACATGCAAATATCTACACCGCTATCACTATAAACATGGAAATACCTACACTGCTATCACTACAAACATGGAAATATCTACACTGCTATATGTATAAATATGGAAATATCTACACCGCTATCTCTATAAACATGGAAATATCTTCACCACTATCTGTATAAACATGGAAATGTCTACACCGCTATCTCAATAAACATGGAAATATCTACACCGCCATCTGTATAAACATGGAAATATCTACACCGCTACCTGTATAAAAGTGGAAACATCTTCACCGCTATCTTTAAAAACATGGAAATATCTACACTGCGATCTGTAGAAACATGGAAATACCTACACCGCTATCTGTATAAACATGGAAATATCTACACCTCTGTCTCTATAAACATGGAAATATCTACACACTCATCTGTATAAACATGGAAATATCTACACCATCATCTGTATAAACATGGAAATATCTACACTGCCAGGAGCTCAAGAGCAGCCTGGGCAATACAGCAAGGCCTCATCTCTACAAAAAAATAAGGAATATTAGCTGGCCATGGTGGTGTGCACCTGTAGTCCCAGCTTCTTGGGAGGCTGAGGTGGGAGGATCCACGGAGCCCAGAAGTTTAAGGCTGCACTGAGCTTGGATAACGACTGCACTCCAGCCTGGATGACAGAACAAGAACCTGTTTCAAAAAAGAAAAAAGAAAAAAAACCTAAAAACTAAAAACTGGATGTAGTTTGCTAGTAACTAAACAGCAAATTAATTGTAACTTGCTTACATATCAACGATGTCTTTCTTCTTTGATCATAAACCTGCTCACTAAGAAGCTGCTGAAGTCCATGGTAGTGACAGGTACATGTCTGCATCCTTGTCCTGACCTGCATCTTCTTTGATTGTCCCCATCTGTGTCTCCGACTGGCACTGCCGAACCGTCTTGCTACCTGATCAATGTTGTACTGAACCGGACTGCTAACTGATCAATGTTGTCGATCTCACTGCACAAAGCTGTTCTTACAAGGTAGATTTCTGCCTGGAATTGCCATACTTACACTCTTTATATTCCTTACTCCTGACCCATCCAACGCAGCACAAGTTCTATTTATTGCCATAGAAACATAGGTCATTTGGAAACACCTCCTTCATTTCTATGGAATGTTCAAACATTTCTGACATTTTGGACTCTGTTCTAGCCTCTTGTTAAATATATCCAGAAAAGAGACAAAGCTTTATGGGGGGGCTATATGCACACATATGCTATAGAATAAGCTATCTAAATGCTTAAAAATACTTTCCATCTGTCACCGCACCTTAATAGGTACACAGAAATTAAGTATGTGTATGTCTGTCTGTATAGATACGTATAAATATATATCCCCAAAACAAAAACTCATTCTCTTACTTATACATAGGTAGAATATAGGTGAATATACATATACATTTATAGGTAGAACAAAAAAACCCTCAGCCTCTTTAGGGCCATGTGTTTTCTCTGAGTAATTGTCACAATTAATTAAAATACATGTGTATGCCTTTTTAGATAAATTTCATCAGACCAGTTTCTGTCTGGTTGGAAAATAATAACTGCCTATTTGCTAAGTGCCCCTGCCCCCATACTATGTTCCAGTGAACTAAAGACCTCTGGCAATCATATATTTACAACTCAGCAAGATTAAACAATTTATTGTTATTTATGACATCCAAGCTGGATCTTCTGTATTATATTCCACATTAGCATCTATCACCTTACATTTGGGAGATCCTGTCCAAAAAATGATTATGCCTCCTAACCAAACATTCAGCAGGGCTGCAGGAACAGGCCCCCTGAACAAACATCCTGCCAAAGTACTTTAAAGCACCGTGAGCTGCCACAGCTGTGCATTTTCAGATGACTCAGCAGATTAGCGTGGAGTCTCTTAGCCTCTGCTTGGTCTGTTCCTTTCAGTGATCTCTCACATGGCCCAGTCCATTCGGTTTGAAAATCCTCATGAAATGAGCAGATTATGATCTGGCTTCAGTAGAGGGCCATGGGGTGGGCATGGAGGGGAGAGGGTTTGCTCTTAACACAGCCTGAGCCTCAGAAAGGTTTCAGATGGAAAAGCATGGCACTGACTCAGCTCATGCTTAACAGGAAATAATGCACAGACCACACCAAAAAAGCCCTTTATGTTGTGTGAAAGTCTATGCCGGAGCAGCTGCTGCCACCTCATGTACTGTGATAGAGTGTGCATGTGTGTGTTTGTGTGTGCGTGAGTGTGAGTATGCACACAAATGTGTGCTGGGAGGGGGAGGAGATCACACCTTCCACAGTCGCCACCTCAGCCTTAGCTAGCAGCGTGGAGAATTGCCAAAAGTCAACAGGAAGCTGCACCAAAGCAACTGTGATCACCACATCAGCAGGCGCTTTCTGGTTAGTAAAGCTACTGGGACTGAAAAACACACACGATCTCGTCCTTCTTTTATTTTAATCAGAGCAAAATATTTTTATAATAATTGTGTTCTATGAATAAATAATTCATAATGCTGTAACCCATTATCACATTCAATCCTCCCAACAACCCTAGAAGATATGTAGACAAGTATTATTACTTTCCCTATTTTTATAAATGAGGAAATAAACCCCAGGAGGCTAGGCGACTTCCCCACGGTCATAGAAGTTGCAAACAGTAGTATCATGATTCAAATCCAAAGCTTCTCCTTTTGTCTTTATCATTTTAATTTCGAAGGTAATGCATATGCGTGTATGATCTTTTAAATCCAGAGATGTATATGGAATAGATAGGAAAAGGGACTCTCCTTCCCCATTATACACCCCCTCCACCCAATCTATATACACTGTTGACTAGAGTATGTCCTTTCAATCCTATTTTCTATGCCTACATTATATACAGAAAAGCAGGATTACGTTACACACAATATTCCAGTCATTGCTGTTTTTCACCAACAAGCTATCATTCACATCTTTTTCATACTACATATAAATTTATATCCTTTATTTTAGTGGTGTATATTGTGCAGTTGTGTCATAAATTATGTACCTGTTCTCTGTTGAACATATAGATTTTTTCTGAGTTTTTCCTTAGCAAAATGCTGCAGTGAGTACCCTTGTACACAGATGTTTGTACATTTGTTCTATAAAAATCTACAGTAAAGATTCTTAGATTAAGAGATTCCCAGGTTATTAGAAAACTACTCTATTAATTTAGATATATACTTCCAAATTGCCTGACCAAAAAGTTATGTCAATTTAACTTCTATGAACAGTATACAAACATGACAATTTTCCATCACCTACACCAACTCTGGGTAATTTCATCTTTTTTACAAGTTGATGGATTGTTTTAATTTATATTTCTCTGGTTATTAATAAGGTTGGCCACCTGTTCATGTCTTATTATTGATGATATTTGTATTGAATTGTTTGAATTTTCTTGATTTCAAAAAACGTTTTACATGTCATAGATATTAAATATTTGTTGTAAAACTCTCCTTCCAGTATTGTGTATGTGTTTGGTCAAGTAGAATAAACTCTCGTCCTCTGATTTCAGATTCCTTTCTCTTTCCATTAGAAATCCCTAAATGTAAAACTACATATTGATAGCTAAAAACCAGGATGTTTACTAGAGAAAAAGAATACAGACGCAATAATTAAATATTATATTTATACAAAATACCTACTAGTACAAACTTAAAAAGAGAAAGTAAAAGTCAAATGCTTCTACGACTTCAGACTAAGAAAAAGAACTTTTGAGGTTGAATGTTCCTGAAATTTTTCTTTTCATACAACTACGGACATGACTTCAAAAGTGGATGTGACTAAAAAATGTAAGATATGAAAGATATTTGAAGACTCAGAGAAGGTGGATTTTCATTTTAACAAGTCACATATATATTCTAGATATCCTCTTATTCGTAACTAAGAGAGTCAAATCAGATGAAAGAATCTAAAAATTTCCCTTTGACTGTGTTAAGTAGAAGTAGTAGAGGCATATTGGCCAAATCTTGAGTGTTTGCAAATTGACTCTTAAGGCTATAGGCTGGCACAGGTCATTGAAGCCCTAGCTTTTTATCTTTAATTTTAAAATCCCCAAACAATTGATACTAATTTTTCTTGTCCATTATTTCCAAATCATCTTGTTTAAAGGTTATTACAGTGCTTGCTCATGTTACTGTTGTCTAACAGAAGGGTATCCGGGGCCTTAAAACTGAGAGGGTTAGGATTAATGATTCCAATACCTATGCTTGGACATCTCCAAAAGTGGGTTCCAACTTCTTGTCCTCAAGTCTGTATAGAAACTAGCAAACTTCCAGAGTTCACAAAAGGCTCCAAGAGAACAGATGTTTTATAGAAAATTCTTAGAGCAAGTTTCACGCATAATGTTGCTGATGCGTGTCTGCCTTTTCAATAAACATCACTATGCTTTATCACAAGATTTAATAAAGCAGCTTAGTTAAAAATGCCATCTGGGTCTCTGGACACATTAAACAAAGCTTAAAATAACCACCCCAGCAACTGGGAGGACCCAGCTGTTCTCATAATCTGTCCCACTCCTTTTACTTCCCCATAAAAAGAGGGAATGAAGACCACAGACTAAAAGCATCCAGAAGGAACTGACACAAACAGGGAGATAGATGGAGCCAAGGGCTCCTGTAAGTTTGCTATTGCTCACGTAATAGATTTGCTAATTCCACAACCTGCGGATGGTGATTAAGAACGGGAAGCAGAAAGAGGGAAGAGAGAATCATAGAAGGGCTCATTCAAGTTTTCTAATGTATCACAAACCTGTCCTCCCTAATGTCTGGATCATAGCAGCCCATTCCATTCACCTATTCTCTAGTGAACTCCAATAGAAAATACAAAGCCATCACCACCCAGTTCTTTCTCCCTTCTAGAGATGAGATATTAGCCACCCAATCCCAGATTCTCAGATCCATTCCAGGAAAGAAGCCCTAGGTATTGAAGCACAGCTTTCCCTCCCTCCCTTCTTTCTTCCACCCCAAGATTTGTTCCCCAGATAGTTCTCGTAAATGCAAAACCAAGTATATTCTCATTCTTTAGAGCAACCAGCTTTTCATGGCCAACTGGAATCAAACACAACCTGCACAAACATCTATCTGGAGGACACTCCCAAGGCTCCTACTGAGCCAGCCTTCTGCATACCACTGCATTTCAGCTTCCTAGGTCACAAGACACTGAGACATTCTTGAATTCTGCAAGGTGCACTGTGTGTTAATATCTTGGCTGCTCATCATGTGGCCAATAAAGGGCATGACTAGTCAACAAATAAATTTTCTCTTGGCTAAAACTTGCAACAAAACTGTAAGCTGTTTACCAAGGGGCCCACTACAGGTTATATTCAATATATACAGTCAAATCCTAACTATCTGAGATATATTCAGTTGACCATACACCTTTATATTTCAGTAAAAGGTCTTTACATTTCCCAGTGCTATCGATGTTACAAAGTGCTTTCATATGCAGTGCTTCATCTGATTTCCAGGATAATTAAATGATCCTGTCATACCTGATTTTTAGATGAGGAAACAAGTGGTTTCTGGGTATTTCAAGAGGCTAACGCATCTGCCCTCCAACTTGTATGTGAAAACCAAAAACAAAATTCCAAGGCCCTTCAACCATCTGAATGGACTTTGACTCTTTTGGTCAATATATGGCAGAGCTAGGAAAAGAAGGTGAGTCTTCCAGCTGCTGATACAGGGTTTTTTCTGCCATACTCCATTACCTCCAAGGCTAAAGTCAAAAGAGGGTGTGGTTATCACATGAAAAAATCTGGTTTGGATTTCCCAAATGTGTATGTAGTATTTGGGGATTTACCTTAATTTAACCTACAGTTCTTTTGGGTTGTAACAGTCTGACTCCATTTTTGAAAACAAAACAAAATCGATTTTAAATGCTGAATTATAGATCTTTGCTGTCCAGCATGGTAGCTACTAACCACTTATGGTTATTAGCATTTCTATTTTAATTAATTAAAATTCAGTAAAATGCAAAATTCAGTTCTTCAGCTGCTCTAGCCACATTTCAAGTGTTACAGTAGTCACATATGGCTAGTGGCTGGGACAATGCAGATTATAGAACAGTTCCATCATCAAAGAAACTTCTATTGAACAGTGCTATTATATAATGTCATCTCCAGAGAAAGAAGACTTTAGAAAAAGTCAGAAACGGCCGGGTGCAGTGGCTCACACGTGTAATCCCAGCACTTTGGGAGGCCAAGGCAGGCAGATCCCTTGAGGTCAGGAGTTCAAGACCAGCCTGGCCGACATGGTGAAACCCCGTCTCTAGTAAAAATACAAAAAATTAGCTAGGCGTGGTGGTGCATGCCTGTAACCACAGCTACTCAGGAGGCTGAGCTGGGAGAATCACTGGAACCCAGGAGACAGAAGTTGTAGTGAGCCAAGATTGTGCCACTGCACTCTAGCCTGGGTGACAGAGCAAGACTCCATCTCAAAAAAAAAAAAAAAAGAAAAAGAAAAAGTCAGAAACATCTTGAGGCAGGCATAGTGCTGTCATCTGTCCAATATTGAAGATGATTTAAGAATAAGAAGAAGAGAACAAAGAAGAGAAAAAGAAGTTGCCTTAGGTGTACCTACCCAGAAAAGGACAAGGGCATTCCTGTAGTCATTGTGTTGTATTTTAGCTCTTAAACTTTTTAAGAGATTAGAATAATTTGACACATAGAAGATCTAAACCACTGAAGAGGCTCTGAAGCAGATAAAAGTAGAAAGAAAATAAAAAACTAATTAGTTACAAACTAAGCTTAACCACAATTCGTTTAAACGATACTATTTACTCTTCACATGATTGGTTTTTCTTTTGCTTTATAGTATGACATAGTTTATATCTTTAAAGGGGAATTAAAATATTTCTGGGAATTTTTAAAAGTAAGTTCACACAGCCACATAAAAACTACAGAAACAGATAAAACCTATCTTCTCATTTATTCCCTAATCCATTCAAATTAAATATAAAAATCCAAGCAGACACAGTGATATTCAAAAAAGCAAAAGTGAGACAAAACAAAATTCATTTGTCACCTGTGGAGGTAGTTAGCTCACCTAATCTTCACTCCAAACACCAGTAATTTTTAAAAGACAGAAATAAACATATGTTCTGCCTTCCCGGAAGGAACTATGTTTCAGGGTAGCCAAATAACCCAGTTGTGAAGAAAATGGTCTGCTTATAGAAAAATGCCAGCTAAAACATGTAGATAGAATTAGAGAATTAGAAATTCACCATTTTGAAACCCCTAATGAAATAATCAACTCAAGCAAGGATCATTAATAAATGCTAAAACAATCAAGTAACTATTGATACAGAATATAACTGAATATACACATGGTACAAAGTTCACGTCACAGACTACTGGCTTGACCCAAGGGGGAATATAGCAGAGGAGATAGGCAGTGATCACCCTAACCTTGCGATCATCTCACCATCACTAATGATGGGATGTGAATACACATTATTGCCTATGAAATAGTCTTTAAAAAAAGAAGTTGAACCTGAATCTAACTAAACCTTGCAATGGGCTGAACGTGTATGTCTTCCCCAAATTAATATGTTGACATCCTAACCCCAAAGGTGCTGGTATTAAAAGGTGGGGCCTTTAGGGGGTCATTAGATCATAAGGACAGAGGCTTCATGATTGGAATTAGTGCCCTTATAAAAGAGGCCCCAGAGAGCTAGCTAGTCTCTCCCACTATGTGAGGGCCCAGCAAGAAGGCCAATCTATGAACCAGAAAGTTGGTCCTAACCAGATATCAAAACCACATGCTCCTTGGTTTTAAACTTGCTAGCCTCTAGGACTGTGAGAAATAAATTTCTGTTCTTTATAAGTCATCCAGTTTTTGGTATTTTGTTATAGCAGGCTTAAAAGCCTTTAGAACTAACTTCCAGTTAACCAGGAAAAAACAGAGTGAAAAGTTAAATGACACCATAAAAAGCAACCAGAAAATTCCAGAAGGGGAAATATTCTACAGGACAACTGACTAGTTTTTCAACAAGTCAATTTCACTATATAAATACATAAACAAAGAGTATGGGTATTTTCCAGGTTAAAAAAGTCTTGAGCTAAATAATCAAATGCAATGTGTATCCCTTGATTAGAAGAAACTAATTTGAACAAACCAGCCACAAAAGATATTTCAGGGAGACCAAGCTGGAAGGATCACTTGAGGCCAGGAGTTTGAGACCAGCCTGGGCAACGTAGTAAGACCTCCATCTCTACAAAAACAATAAATTAGCTGGGCATGGTGGTGTGCACCTCTAGTCCTAGCTACTCAGGAAGCTGAGGCAGGAAGATCACTTGAGCCCAGGAGTTTGAGGCTGCAATGAGCTATGATTGTTTCACTGCACTTCAGGCTGTGTGAAAGAGCAAGACTTTGTCTCAAAAAATAAAAGGACATTTCATAATAATTGAGGAAATCTGAATGTGGACTGGGTACTAAATGATATAAAAAAGCCATTTTTTATTTTGTTTGAAAAGATGATTTTGTAACTATACAGGAAAATGTTCTTATTTTTTTAGAAATCTGTACTAAAGAATTTAGGGGTAAAATATCATTTTCTTTAATATACTTTCAAACACAAGCAAAAAATAGTCACGACACAAATATAGCAAAATGTTTACAATCTATGTTCTATGCTTGCCTGTGAGTGCCATTAATCTCATCTCTCTGCTTTTCTGAAAGTTTGAAAATTTCAAAGTTTTATAATAAATTTTTTTACATCCCATAATTTTATAACAATTTTTTTAAAGTTTGAAGCAAATCAACAACTATAGCTTCAAAAATATCCTGACCCACAATAAACATTGAACAGGGTATATTTCTCCCATTTCCTAAAAAAGTTGGCCCAGGAAGGAGTATGAGAGCTGCCATAGCTCTCCCAAGGCTCATAATTCTCCATCACTCCATGGGAAATCCCAAAATAAATTTTTTAAAAAGTTGTTTAAATTTATAATGTTTTTGATTCTATAATAATTTTATAATAAAATAATTGTAAAATGTTTTTGATTTTATAATTTATAAAAATTTTTATACATGTTTATGTTTGAAATGTCTATTTCAAACTTTATGAGATATTAAAATATAAGTAATATAGTTCATCATTTTAGAAATGCCATGCTTTTCTTCTCCAGCAATTACATAATCAAAGAGTAACTGTAGTTTTTCCTAGAACATTGCTTTGTAGGCTGGGCATAGTGGTTCATGACACTTTAGGAGGCCAAGGCAGGCAGATCTCTTGAGATCAGGAGTTTGAGACTAGACTGGGCAACAGAGAAACCCTATGAGTAGTAAAACCACAAAAATCAGCTGTGCGTAGTGGCGTGCACCTATAGCCCCAGCTACTCAGGAGGCTGAGGTGGGAAGATCACCTGAATCTGGGGAGGTCAAGGCTACAGTGAGCCAAGACTGTACCATTGCACTCCAGCCTGGGCAACAAAGTGAGACCCTGTGTCAAAAAAAAATGAAATTTAATTGAAAAAAAGAAAATTGCTTTGTAAAATTAATTTTTCAATCAAAACCAAGATTTTTCAGATATAGAGAATGCAGCCCACTGGTCAGATTTGTCAGTTCAAAGAGAAAAAATTCTAGTTTCCTATTTTTCTAGCCTGCTTATGATTATCCAATAGGATATCAAAAAAGACCAAAGCCTTTGGGATCCATGTTCAGTATTCCTGAGTCTAACTCAGGATGCCAAATCAGGAGACAAGCACATTCTCATCAATTTTCAATCATTCGAGACCAATTTTGCTTATAATTATCCAGTTCTTATAGACCACCTTTCTCCTGAAGCCAGCCTTATGGCTATTCACTTCACTTTAGCATAAGCCCCCAAGAAGGTGAACAAAATGAGGAAACGATTGGTTAAAGTTGGCATTTGAAATTCTGAAACATGTCCACCATTCCCTTCACCCACGCACGCCCCTCTTAGAAGTAGTACTTTCAGATTATTTAAGAGTCGATGCTTCTATGTGGATTTTGTCATCTGTCCTTTATAACAGCTAGTAGGTTTAATTTGACTCTATTTTCAGCATATATTGACCTATGCTAATTATCTGTTAAAATAAATTCCACTCTTAGAGTTAATAAAGTGTGTGTGTCATGGAAGACCCATTGAAGTAAGAAACTGAGGAGCCCTTATGGTAAAGTGGGACAAGAAATAATAAGACATCATAATTTTCCCATGCAAATCAACAACCGTAGCTTCAAAAATATCCTGACCCACAACAAGTATTGGACAGGCCATGTTTCTCTCACTCCCTAAAAAATTGGCTCGGGAAGGAGTATGAGAGCTCCCATAGCTCTCCCAAGGCTCATTATTCTCCATCACTCCACAGGAACAGCCTGTCAGAGAAGAGTGAAAGACCATTTGTCAACCTCTCTTCAACTCCCTGATTCTAGCCAAACTTCATCAATCTCAAGTGAGGAGCCAGAGAGAAATCAAACCCCATATATCCAGCATCATTGTCTACTGGAGTCAAAAATCACAATTCCACTACCCACCCCAACACCATTGGCCCTGTTTCTCCCAATTGCTTTTTATTGTGTTTTTAAAAAAATCCTCTTTCCCCATCCCTGCAACACCGAGAAGGAGGAATTATAGTAGATAAATATGAAGCATGGAGATCCTTTAAAAATGTTTTTAATAATAAATGAGAAAATGAAAAGGAGAGGGTTGGGAAGGAAGGAGGGAATTCAAATGCCAGGGAATTGTGCAGTTTCACTTTTAAAGATGTTAACACTCATTTATATATCTGCAAGACACTCCCCTTAAAGAAAAGTTCTATGAGTGTGGGTCTGGTTGCATGAATAAGGATAAAATTAGTTTTTTAGACGATGTTTCCCACATATCATTCAGAGACCCCTGAAGTTAGGTATCCCTCTTGTAGATGTCCTTGAGATGCTGCTGGACCTGGGAAAGAGGAAACTGGGATACGGGTCTATGCCAAAAGGTGCTTCTAGTTATAGGACAGAGAGGAAAGGGGCAGAGGGAGAAAAACCCGAAGTCTGAGAATCTGGATTGCAGAAGACTACCGAGGTCGTGGGAGAAGGGAGAGAAAACAAGGATGAAAAGCGAAAGGGGAAGAGGCATGAAATGTTGTCAAATGTCAAAAGGCATTTGGAGAGAAGTTGGGAATTGCATTAAGAAAACCACTGCAAATCTCATTTCAGACCATTTAGAGATATGCCCCCTGGGAATTGCGAGCTCAGGCTGTTTAGCATCAAACAAATGGATCCACTCCATCCCTACCCTAATTAAATAAATCATTCAGTAATTCCACTGGGTTAAAGAACCAAAATATTAAAAACCTTCAGGGCCTACTCTTGCCAAATATGTCAGGGATCGTGTGTGTGTGTGTGTGTGTGTGTGTGTGTGTGTGTGTGTTCTGAGACACTACTGTTAAATAGGCAGAGCTAAGACTTAGGGGACTGGCAGATTATTGCAAAAAGGGCACGGGGCAGAGGGACTATGTTGTGAGCCTGGGAAAGAAGTTTGTGTGGGGACTGTGGGCAGTGAATGCGTTGGGAACAATATGGAAAACTGGGAGCTGCCTTGGAATCTACAGGGCCGGGTAAGAGAATGTCCGAAAGAAAAATGAGCAGGTGCGGGATGTATGCAGAGTCAGAGAAGAGTCCAGGGCGCCCGGAGTGGCTCCAGGAACGACGGACACCCCTCAAGGCTTTTGGGGGCGGTGGGTACTAATAGAACCCAGTGTCCGGGGTGCGCCGGGGAGGCTGCAAGCACGGTGGGAGTGGGGCGCTGGAGGGTGAGGACGCGGGAGTGAGGAAGCAAAGCCTGGGCTGGGCAGGGGCCTCCCAGCTGGGCCTGGAGGCAGCAGGGGGACAAGGGCTAGGAGAGGGCATGGCGGCAGCGCGGCGGGAAGCGAGGGGCATCTGGACACTCACCCCGTTGGCCGCGGCCATCTGCCCCACGATCTCGATGGCCGTCCTGCTAAAGTACCTGCCGTCGCTGCCCACCACCGTGGTGCAGCCCCGACGGTCGCGCAGGTGAATGGACGATAGCACGCTCTGGATGAATTTGGGCAGGTAGTTGCGCTGGCCCTCGAAGAGGCCGGTAGGTCGCCACAGAACCCTGCCGCCGGCCCGCCGCGAGTCCTCGTAGGGCACGGTGGGCACTGTCAGCACCGGGATGGGGCTCCCCTCCGTGGTGCCTCCTGGCCGGTCCTGCTGTGGCTCCCGGGGCTGGAGGGAATCTGCAGCCTGCCGGGGGCCACCACCAGCCTGGCCGCGTGCTGGGACTCCGCCTCGCGCCCGGGCCCCCTCTCCGGCAGGTCGGCACCCTGCACCCTGCGCCCACCCGCCTGGGGACCGCCCGCCCCTCCTCTCCACGCGGCTGCTCGCTGACTCCCTCGGCGGAGATTGCTTCTGCCTTCCTGTAAAGTTTTCTCCCGCCCACCTTCTCCGCTGCCAGACCGCCCGAGGTTTCCTCAGTTTCTCCCCAAGTTGGACTCACTTTCGGGGTGTCCCAAAAGCCTGATTCCAGGGCCTGCTAGCCCGACCCCGGTGACGCCTGCACCCGCGCCTGGCCCCAGCCTTCACGCGCGATCCCGCCCTCCGGGGCACACCCTCCGCCAGAAAACAGCCGGCGGGCGGCGAGACTTTGGGCAGAGTCCAGGTTCCTCTCCGGCGCCAGGCCCGTCTCCCTGTCTCCCTGGGAGTGCGCAGCCTACACGCACCAGTTTCTCTTTAGAACAAGCATGGGGAGGGATTTGGGAGTGGGCTGAAACCTTTTGCCATCAGCGAACAGCCTCAGCCAAAAATAACCCTGGAAAGACGAGCTAAGAATGGTTATCTCCTGCCAGCGCTGTAATCGGAGGCTTGGTGCTGCGTTTGGGGTGTGTGTGTGTATGTGTGTGTGTACCCTCCCACCCCGACCATTTGTTGAAGGGAATCACCACTGTCAGACTTCAATCCAACAGGACCCACTCGAGCCATCCACACTTTCCCCAGCCTCCTCCAAAACAGCACACTTTCCGGTATGGACAATTCTTTTTTTTTTTTTTTTTTCACTTGTTTGTTTGTTTTGGTGGTTGCAACAGCAGCAACACAGATGACACATATTTCCCTATTCTTCTCGCCCTTCTCACCCTCCCTACCCAGCTCCTGCCTTAGAAACAGGCTTGGCCTACACTGTATCTGTACACACTGCCTGAACTCTTCCCTGAATTAATCGTTTTCAATAGGAGGGGGCTAAATCCCTTATTAATGCCCTACCAGGAGTGAATGAATAAAGCCAAGTTAAAGGGGAACTGGGTACCACATACTGTGCTAGGTTCCTTTGCATGTATCCTTTCATTCTGCTGGAGCTAAAGATGTTCTGCCTCCTCTCCATAAAACGTACCCAAACTCCAAAACCAGGAAATTCTCCATAGAAAATAGGAGTGAAGAGAGAAAAGACTAACAGGATAAACCCCAAAGCAGGAAGAAAGTTTTGTCTCCCATTTCGCTCAAGGAATTTTTGGACCCACCAAGGCTACTGTCCTGATAGATCCTGCTGCTTCTCCTTCCCCAAATATTGTCCACTTCCTGAGAGTAAGGCTGACTTGCCACAGGCTTATAAAGTGTTTGGTCACAGTAAGACAACTGTGAGTAATAACACACATTGTATACTGTTTTGCAATTGATAAAAGGCTTTGCATCTGTTTTTTCTTTGGAGGCTGAAGAAAAGAAGAATGGTATTCACGCAGTTCCCGTTTTACAGATGAAAACAAGAGGACTTTTTCTGTGAAGTCAGGAAAGTGGTTACAGTGGTACTTTCCGCCTGTCCAAATTATGTATTGCCCCTCCCCTTTCTATTAATAACATTGAAGTGTGATGGGACAACCACTGAAGCCGTCAGTTGAAACCTGCTGGGACTTTTTAGCCATTCTCTTCAACATAAAGAATGGGTGTTTTTGGAGGGGGTGAGATGAATGGGGAAATGTTGTCAAAGAGTACAATGTTTTAGTTGAGACAGGAAGAATACATTTTGTTGAGATCTACAGCACAGCATGGTGACTGTAGTTAACAATGAAGTATTGTGTATTTCAAAATTGCTAAGACAATAAATTTCAAATGTTCTCACCACAAAAAAGATAGGTTTTGAGGTGATGAATCTATTAATTCTCTGGATTTAATTATTCCACAATGTATACATATATCATAACATCACATTATACCTCCGTAAATACATACAATTTTAATTTGTCAATTAACATTTTTTAAAAGAATAGTGTGGCCAGTTGGGGAGGTAGTTTTTTTTTTTTTTTCCTCTAGTCTCTACTCAGTCTCCAAGATCCCATTCCCCATAAAGTTCCTGTCACCCAGGTGGAGTGCAGTGGCACAATCATGGCTCACTGCACCCTCTCCCTCTTGGGCTCAAGCGATCCTCCCGCCTACAGGTACATGCCACCATGCCCAGCTAATTTTTGTAGTTTTTGTAGACATGGGGTTTCACCATGTTGCCTAGGCTGGTCTCGAACTCCTCAGCTCAATCAATCTGCCCACTTTAGCCTCCCACAGTGCTGGGATTACAGGTGGGAGCCACCAAGCCCAACCCATAAAGTTCCTAACTTTTTATCTCCCTGGGAGTGCACAGCCTACACACACCAGTTTCTCTTTAGAACATACTTAAGAGTCTTGGCTTAGCATCCAACAGACAGAACTTTAACACTTCTACGGATCTGTGCACCTGTCTATGGTGTGGGGTTTTTAAGATCTCTTTCTAATGACACTTTATTTTGCAAAGCAGGACAGTTTCATTCCCAGAAGAGCAGGTATGGTAAATCCTTTGTTCCAGTAACGAAGACAATGATCCAAACCCTAAGCCTCAGAGAAGCCCAGAAACCCTCCAGGCCTCCATTTCTCTGCTCCTAGCACCTGCCTCTCTCTTGACATCAACATCATTCTCCCCTCTCACAGCCCAGCTCCTTCCACAGACCCAGGGATTAGGCACCAGCACCTCAGACTAGATTTTAGAAAATTACCATTCAAGAGGCAATCCTCTTCCCTTGGTTCCAATTTCAAGGTTCTCAAAGACTGGAACAGGGCTAGTTTGAGGCAATGTGCCCCATCGCATAGCCAGAAAGAACCTTACAGTGAAAAGGAAAACAATTCTTCCAAAGTAAGGGGGTGCTGATCCCAGAGGGAGGACAGATGGGCAACCAAACAGTAACCGGGCCACCACATGCTTCACACTCACTGATCAAGGATTTCTAAAACCACTTTTCTTTTCTCTGAATTTACATAGGACTTTGTATCACTCATAAAGGACTGTCTTAGAGGCTAATAACACCTTTCTATTCATGCTTATACTTAACATTCAGGCTAGGATAATTTCCTAACCTCAGTGTCCTCACTATAAGACGGGAATTATTATAATCCCTACCTCATAAATTGTTGGGAGGATTAAAATACTTAGTAAAGTGCCCGACTAATAGAAAGGCATTCAATAAATGTTAGCTATTCAGGGTGTCATCATCATTATATTTACCATTATTACTAATCTCCTGTATTGCAAGAATTACAGTTTATATTTTTGTAGACCATCACTGTAGCTAAAGGCTCTTTGGGCCATAGGTGATATTCCATAAAGGTTGGTTAAATTGATCTGTGGTTTTTGACTATGGAAACTCAGAACTCCCTCAAAATGTACAAAACAGATTTACCTGCTAAATAAATCTCTTCAAAGCTGACCCCAGGTTTGATTGAATTAATTCCAATGAATTTGTCACAATGATGGAGAAAGGAAACTTAGAGGGCCCCACAGTTGTTTGCTGGTAAAATGAGAAGTTTGGATTAGATCAATGTTTCCCAAAATATTTTCCTCAGAATGTTAGTGCCCCTCGAATCCTGCACAAAGCAAGAGTTTCATGACCAAGTAGCTTTTAAAACTCCTGTACACTCTACTCACATTCTTCACAATGCACACTTTCATATTAAAAGTTCTGAGAGGTCCTCAACAGAAGACATCACTTAACTTTTTTTTTTTTTTTTTTTAAGACAGATTCTCACTCTGTCACCCAGGCTGGAGTACAGTGGCCACCACTCCTGGCCTAAAATTTTTTTAACCTGGTGCTTCCCAATCTAAACTCACAGGGACCAGTTTTCTTAATGAAAGAGAATCAGACTAGCTTGTAACCATAGCTGGTGACACTCCCCTGCCCCATTCCTTGTATGTCCTCAGTGGACTAGGTCAGGAATAAATAAATTTTCCTGATTCTCAAGGGCTGGTCACTCCTTTGCACTGAGCTCAAAGCTTCTCTGTAGCATGGGTCACAATGAATGGTAGCCCTGATAGCCTAGAGTAGCCTTTCAGCCTTCTCTGAGCCTCTAAAGACTGAGGATCCTTGGCATGAAATGGAGCAACTGATATACCCTTGCTTCCCCTGGGGACTATCTTGCTCTCAAAAAGGAATCAGCCATCATCTCCATCTAGAGAATATACTATCTGACTCAGCTTGACCAGCCTGTCCCAAAATGAGAATCTGGGTAAAATAAGCATTGAAACACTTCATTCCTTGTAGATTCACAAAACATATTAGCATATTAAAGACTATGAAGTTCTGCAGGAAAAAAAAAACCTATTTAACTTTAATCCAACATTGCCAAGTTTTATTTGACCATGGAAGATTTTTCCAAAACACTTACAAACAGATCAAGGACATTAATCTTTCATGAAACACTAGATCCCCAGGGTCCTCTCCAGCTACATCATTCTGTGATTTTCTTTTTTATTTATGATGCATTAAAAGATTAATCTCTATCAGACTTCCATTTAGAAATTCACCAGAATGTGCAAAGGCAGCAGGTAAAATTGCTGAAGGGTATTATAAAAATACCCTCCAGTGATTTTTGAAACTTAAACTGAAATATTTATATAACTATATATTTCAGTTTGTATATTATATATATATATATGTATATACACACATATATATGTATGTATATACACACATATATATGTGTGTATATATATGTATACACACATATATATGTGTGTATATATATTGGTGTACGTATATCTATATCTATGTATATATGGCATTATATCCATTTTACAGATGCAGAAACTGAGCTTTAGAGGGGGTGAGCAATTGGTCCAAAGCCACACAGCACACAGGTAGTCATTGATAAAGGTAAAAACAAGAGTTGAAGCCTGAGGTGTAAGGACACAGAGACAAGTACACAAATGTTTACAAGTTACACATATGACACGTGCCTTTAACATGAATTTCTTGAACATTCATTTAGAGGCCTTACAATGAAGACATCAGAGTGGCAGCAAGTTCTGTTGGAATCAGGGGAGCGTGTTCTTCTATAATCCCCTGGCTAACAGGAAAGCACACTGATTTGGCCCATGGTAGTTATACACTCCCATTGAGTCAGGGGCCACTTCTATGCACACAGGAGGTGCTAAAAATATGCTGTTGACTCATTGCCTCTAAGAGCAGAAGAAATGCCAAAAGTATAGGACAAGAGGCAGAAAAGCACACGGAAAAATGTCGTAGGGCAGTCCTCTGAGGAAGTGTTAGATCCCTTTGAAATCTGTCCAAACACTTTCTTGTGCTGGGGAAAGTCAATTACATATTTCAAGCAACCCCACATGTCATACGAGTATCTTGTACGTGTTTGTGTACTCGTGTCTGTGAACTTACATCTCAGACTTCAACTTCTCGTTCCCCACCCTTATCAATGACTGCCTGCATGGCCTTGGGCAAGTTGCTTTCCCTCTTCAAAGCTCAGTTTCTGCATCTATAAAATGGACATAATGCTACCTACCTCATGGGGTTAGTGATCACATTTAAGGAGCTAATATGTGGAAATTGCTTACACAGTACCTATCACATAATAAGGGTTTAATAAGTGTTTGATGTAATTGTTTTGATTATTACTACTATTACTAAAATAATAATTACTACAATAATAATGATTCTTATTCTCTATATTAGTATTATCTTTGAAAATGGGCATGGATTATGTCTATGTAACACTTTTGGCACAATATCTAGCATTATATCACACACAAATTAGAGAATTCATGTTATTAAGGATGAAAAAATATTTTTACTGACCCTTAAATTCTTCGTAAGTAACTGCAAAAGAAGCCATTATCCCAACACATGAAATAAAAGAAAAAAAAATTCAGTTCCTCTGGAGTTTGTTTTTGGAGGTAGCCACAGGATACCTAATTTTTTTTTCTTTTCAGAGAGACCGAGGGGCTCACTAGGTTGACCAGGCTGGTCTTGAACTCCTGGTCTCAAGCCATCCTCCCACCTCAGCCTCCCAAAGTGCTGGGATTACATGCATGAGCCACCACATCCAGCCTACCTAAAATATTGAATGCTGTTAATAAATCTCCTGAGGCCAGCATAAGAAGATGATGGGCAAAACTAATGCAGGTATGTTTTTCTGGCTTTTTCATGTATTGGGCCCAACTTTGAAAAGCACTTACTATTAATGGCTAACTTGCAAAATTTGTGATTTATTAAAAGCAGATTTTAATAGTTTTACCTAAAAATAATAGGCCTCTGATCTGCCAAAGATGAAGATTTAATTTCTAGGTGTTCCCCACAATACCTAGAAACATCAGTGGAATCGAGTATTAAACACTTTAGAACTATTCTCATCAAAGTTCTTTAATATATAATACAGCAAAAGAAAAGTTTCTTTTCTAAAGGCTTCTCTATACTTTTTTTAATAGTTGAATTTCATTTCTGAAGGCTCCTAAAAAGAATAGAATTTAGATCTTTATTAAAGAGGAAATATATTTTCCATGTTTAATTTAAATGACATTCCATCAGTCATTTGCAATCTTAGCCTACACGGAATTTCTTTTTTTGGTAGTTTTTATGTTTGGGCTTTAGGAGGGGATTCCCAATAATCTCTATATAAATATTTCTAATCTCTATATAAATATTTTAACATTTCAATGTAAATTAGTTTTTTAAAGCTATTTTATCCATAAAAATAATAAATTTGCATGGCTGAGGGTGAAATAATATGTTACCAGGACCCCTCAGTTTTGGGGGTTGTGAGTAGATCCCATCTTCATGTTCCTCCAGCCCAGCCCAAGCCTGGCTCAGGGCCTCCTCCCCCATTTGCCAGGAACCACCATCCCCAGGGATTCTATGTGCCCTGCCTGACCAGTGTTCTCCATCAGAGTTTACCAATCTTTTGTTCATTCCCTCAGAGCACAGCTAAGCAAGAGTACACTAATTTGAAAATTAACTCAAGCAAATAGAGGAACAATATCCCCAACACATTGCATTTTAACATAGGGTTTCCTGGACACACTGTTTCAACCCAAGAGTTGGGCTAATAGTAGGAGTTCCATCTGCTAAAATACGGCTGTCAGCTTCAGAGGGAAATTCATGAACGTCTTCGTAGTTTGTTTTTACGTTTCACTTGGCACTGTTTCTAAAATTTCCTCTGAAGCCAAAAAATAAGTTATTTCCCAGCACACTGGGCACTTTTCATTTATCATTGGATTGATTTTTGTAACTTGCAGTAGGAGCTGAAATCGACCAGGGGGTTCTTATCCAACAGACAGCAGCAAAACTCTTTGTGTATCTGCGTTCCTTTCAACAAGCGTGACTTCCTCAATGGCATCATTCGTGAGCGTAACACAGAGCTCAGCAATAACGTTTCTTCACTAACCCTACCAGGTATCCAACATAGGATGTTACTTCCTTTCACTGTTTTCCGACTCCTGGCAGATATTAATCATTGGGATTTGGGAACAAGGAAATAGAATTTCTGAGAATGCTTGGGAATTCCCAAATTCATATGATTTTCATAACACTTCACTTACAAGTTTTTGAAAAATAATAAATGACTATAATAACAAGCAAATAGTCGTTTTTTTCTGTAACAGGATTATATGAAAAGTTTTAGTAGTCTTCTGTTTTAAAGAGATATGATAACAAATGATGATTTATTATTATTAGGAGCCAACATATTGTAACAAGATTATAAAATCCAATAGCATTAATAGAGAAAACATTAAAAAGAAATGAATGTTATCACAAAATAAATGCTAAAGAAAAGTCCTTTACAGATTGAAAGGTAACACCACAAATACTTAATGCTTTAATCGTTGTTTACATGACATTGTTATACAAGGCATCAATCATCCCCTCCAATACCATTTAAATAACATAACATTCTGATCTCCTGGCAAGATGAATAGCACTAGAAAGAAGCAACTGTCAAAATTGCCGATTTAAGGGTATATTTTGTTTCTAAAACTTGGCATTTCTTAGAAAACCTCTCATAGGATTTGTAAAACATATACTATGCCTAGGAACACATTAATATTTATTTGCAGAAATGGTTCACTGTTAGCAGTGGACAAGGCCATGAACACACACTTGTAACACAGCAACAGATACAAGAAAGTCTGACTGAGGCTCCTTTACTGCTCCTGTCCTGTTCACCTTAACTTTCATCTCCACATGTCAGTGCTTCCTCATCTTGCTTGACTTGAAGTCAGTGCATTTCTTCAAGCCAGTAAGTTCTCTATACTGACTATTAAGCTGTAATTTTCACAGGAAAATTAGAATGTTCCTTCCCATTTTCCTAATTTCTCAACTGATTTTTCTCAGAATTCAGAATCCATAAATATTGAAATGCCAGGAGAGAATTTCCAAATGGAAATGCTGTTCCCTTCGTCCATTTTCAGAAGAAACCGTAGGATAGTGTTATCCTTCTCTTCTCCAATTTTTTTTTCCTGCAAACTTATGGTTATCACCTCTTTAAGTGAGTAGCTCACAATTTTGCCTCCCCTGCAAATGGTCCCAAAACAGTGAAGTGGGTCCTCTTTAGCTGTGTCTTTAGTACATAATCCTGCATTTCTGACCATATGCAGGGAGTGTGACCCAGGGAAGGATCCCTGACTCAATGGGATTTCTCTTGCTGTCTGTAGAATTTGAACACCGGAACCCAGACGTACAGAGGCTGGGAGCCATCGTGGTGTGCTATATTGATGACGGCAGCAGTGGGTGGTGTGGGGGCAGTTAATTGACAGCTACCTGTTGCTGACATCCCAGGAACTGCCTGAACCTCCTCTTTCCCAGTCATAAGATATCTAAGATTCTGCAGTATTCTTCATTAAATCCTAGCATGGTTTAAGCTAGCCAGAATTAGGTTCTGTTGCTTTCAATCAACAGAACCTTAGCTAATACATTGTTATTTCCTGGTCTTTGTTCCTTTAATTTTCCAGGAAAAGAAGGGAAAATGGCTTACTGGTTTTAAAAAGAGACAAGGGACAACATACCATTTATGCAAAATTTAGAAGCACTCAAAGGAAACTCTGGAAAGTTCCTGAGACATATATATGTAGGATCAGCATAAAACTTGAACAGTGTATCTAGATCATGGTTGCCATGGTTGCCTTGAGACAATGAACATCTGTATCAAGATCATATTTTCTTGGTGGGACAGAGAGAAGCACAAGGCGGGACTCACATTTACAGTAATACTTGTTTTCCAGGAACCATACAACCCAGTTTGTCCAGAGCTGTTCATCTTAAGTTTGTTATCCCACCATAATTATAAATAGAACCTCCTTTTTCTCTCAAGAATATCCCACTTTGGATGATAATTTCTGTGACTACCCATTAAGAATATTTAATAACTATAGAAAACTGCTTCTCTATATTTTTTGTATGTTTGAAACATTTTATAACAGAAATATCTTTAAAGTTATCACCTACACAGAATATAGCTGCCAAATGCTCCTACTCTGCTATTCTAACCATGAATCCCTCTGGGGCCCCTTCCTCCTACGGCGCTTGTAAGGATGAAATGAAATAAGCTCTATGAAGTGCCCAACAGTGACCAACACTGAATAAAATACAGCCACCATAGGAGGCCTTCCCTTATGTTCACCAAACTCCTGATAAGTTATTCGGTGATGTTTTAATCTTAATATTTTATGTAGATTATACATTCATCTGATTCAAAATGCAAAAGGTACAAAAGCGTATACAGTTAAAAGTTTCCCAACCCACTACCATTTATCTCCCTGGAGGCAACTGTTTCCAGATTTTTGAATATCCTTAAAGAATATCATATGTATGGAAAAGAAAGATTATATATTTATACGCATCTGTGTATGCATTTTCCTATGAGAGGCTCACAAAGTCTCCTTGAAGAGATATCATTATTACAAATACCCCTCAATTTACAATGGGGTTATATTCCAATAAACTTAGGAAAATATTGTAAGCTGAAAATGCATTTAATACCCTTAACCTACTAAACATCATAGCTTAGCTCGGCCTACCTTAAACACTCACATTAACCTACAGTTAGGCAAAATCATCTAACAGAAAGCCCATTTTATAATAAAGTGGGCTTTGAATATCTCATGGAATATAATGAATACTGTACTGAAAGTGGAAAACAGAATGGTTGTATGAGTACTCAAAGTACAGCTTCTGCTGAATGTGTATTGCTTTCAAACTATCTTAAAGTTGAAAAATCATAAGTCAAAATATTCTAAGTCAGGGATTGTTTGTACTTCTAATTTACATGATGAAATTGAGCCTTGAAAAGATTAAGTGACTCGCCCAAGGTCACACTGGCAGTTAAATAGTGAAACTTGGATCCAAATTGTTCAGTCACTACATGTATTGTCTTGAAATTTGAAAAAGAGGAAGAGGAATTAAACTACTAAATTGAAGGACTATTTTAGGCATAGAAGAAGCAGATGCCTTCATGTCCAAGTGATTGTGAAAAGCCCACTTGCCCCAAAATATGTCTCCTGGTCATATGAAATTCCACCATTTCAGATTTTTACCTGGGGATTTAGAGTAATCTGCTGTTTTCCTAGAGCTCCCCTAAAATAGAAATAGAAAATTTTGGAAGGCTAAATATATGCTAACATTGGAAAACTCATTTTCTCCCCTTCGTAAGGCAAGGTACTGAAGGAGGGGGCCCTACGGGCTGTGCAGGGACATCCTGGAGGCATGGGGAGAAGAAACTGAAAGGCAAGTTTGTATGGAACAAAGAATACCGATCTCAGGATTCTCCCTTGAACCTGCCCTAACTTTGTTCAAATAGACTCAGCCACTGACCTGCTGTCAAAAGACCACAGCCAATCTGACTTGTTTTCAATATAATGATGAATATTGATTTGGTCCCTTCATCCAACATTCTCAGCTGGATCTTTTTTGACCAAGGATATACATTACTAGGTGAGTACAGGCAGTTAATTCTTCCACACGGGACTTCGGAGTTTCTGAGTTAACCAGAATCACCCACCTTAACATCTGCCAGTTTATACCCCAAGTCCTGACCAGTGCCCCCTACCTGCTATGCCTCATGTTTTCAATAGAGCATAAAATCAGAAATGAAAGATGAAACATCATAGCCAATATCACAGAAATACAAAGGATCCTAAGAAACTGCTAGGTATAATTACACACTAACTAATTGGATCATCTAGAAGAAATGGATAAATTCCCAGACACATAAAACCTACCAAGATTGACTCATGAAGAAATTTAAAAATCTGAACAGACTAATAGCAAGCAAGGAGGTTGAATCCGTAAGAAAATGTCTCCTATCAATGAAAAACCCAAAACCAGATGGCTTCCCAGATTAATTCTACCAAATATTTTAAGAAGAACTAATACCAGTCCTTCTCAAACTCTTCCAAAAAGCTGAAGTGGAGGGAATACTTCCAAACTCATCTTACAGGGCCAGCATTACCCTGATTCCAAAGCCAGACAAGAACACTACAAGAAAGGAAAATGACAGGCCAATATCCTTGATCTACATAGATGCAAAAATCCTCAACAAAATCCTAGCAAACCAAATTCAATAGCACATTGAAAGAATCATTCACCATGATCATGTCATGGTTCAACATAAGCAAATCAATACATATAATATACCATATTAGAAAAATAAAGGATAGAAACTATATGGCCATCACAATAGATATAGAAAAAGTTTTTGACAAAATTCGAAACCCTTTCATGGTGAAAAAAAAAACACCCAACAGATCACGTATTGAGGGACTGTATCCCAACAAAATAAAGGCCATATATGACAAACCCATAGCTAACACCATGATCAATGGTGAAAAGTTGAAACTTTTCCTCTACCATCAGGAACAAGACAAGGATGCCCACAGACACCACTTCTCAGGGTAATTAGGCAAAAGAAAGAAATAAAAGGCATCCTAATAGGAAAGGAAGAAGTGAAACTGTCTCTACTGACGGCATGATCTTGTTATATATAGAAAACCCTATAAACTTCACTAAAAAAAGGTTAGAACTCAACACAAAGAAGGGAACAGTAGACACTGGGGGACTCCAAAGGTGGGAGGGAAGGATGGTGGGAGCAAGGGTTGAAAAACTACCTATCGATTACTATGCTCACTGCTTGGGTGGTGGGATCATTAGAAGCCCAAACCTCAGCACCATGCAATATACCTGTTTAAGAAACCTGTACATCTACCCTCCTGACTCTAAAATGAAACATACAATATTTAAAAAACAAAAACAAATAAATAAAATTTGAAAACTGTTAGAACTGAACTGATAGGTGAAATCAGTAAAGTTGTAGGATACAAAATCAACAGATAGAGCCTTGAACACAGCAACATTCAGCTGTCTGACACGAAAGTCTCAGGGGCAAGAAAACCTCTATATGAACTCAGAAACAATGAGCTAAGTTGTGTTTATGTCTGAAAGGATGTTAAGAACTTCATTCATGTTACATCAGAGCCAACAGAAAGAACCAACAGGAAACCTGTACCCAACAAACAGAAATGACAAGATGAAGGGAAAGCAGAGGTAAGGGCTTACCTTAGAAAGGGCAAGTGATTAGCTCAATATGCAATACAATGTTTGCTCCTGAGCCAAAAATTTGTACAATAATTTGGACATTACTTGCACAACCAGAAAAATCAGCCACTCATTAGGAAAATGTGTTTCTGTAGAAGTCTTAGGACTCAGCTATCTATAATAACATGAAAAGACAATATTTTCATCCAAAATGAGTATTTTTGTTTGTCTTGGCTTGTTATTCTAACGTCAACAGCCTCTAAATAAACTGTTGAAGTACATGATATAACCACCTCTTTCTCCATCTTTCCCATTGCTCCCATCAATTTCACCATTAGCAAAGCTTTTTGCTGAAATCTGGCTTTTCAAAGGGAGAGTATCCAGAAACAGAAGATGCTGATCTGGGAGGCTCTTCCTAATAGAACTGCTGCTTCAGTTTAACTTGAAAAAGCCCACACCCAGTTCCTAATGACAAACATCTGAACACCGGGTCTTCCCCTGAGCAAGACAATGCTATGCCTCCTGCTCGCTCTGTTCTATAAGCAACCCACAGATTGCTCCGTGTGAAGAGGAGCCTGCAAGGGGAGCAGCATTCCACCAGACCCTGATTTAGCAAGATATTTCCATATCATTCCCCCAACCAGCTGGAAGTCCTCCACTGCTCTTGTGTAAAAATCTAACTCATCTCACTGAATTTCCTGATTTAAAAGTCTAATTCATTTCACCAAAAGTGTGACAGAAGGAAACCAAGTACACCATCTCTCTCTTACCAAACCAAAGCTATTGCATGTGCATTCTGGGGGGAAAACATGGTCCAAATATGTTATGGAGGGGGTGCCAGCCCAGTGTCATCCTCTTACTATTGCCATAGGATCTTGGCTGATGGCATCAGAGGAAAAACAAGTTTATCGATTACTTTCAACCATTAAGCTCACTCCTCCATGAAAAATATGTCACAAGTCCAATGTCTCTTATTAAAATAAGCACTGCAAAATATAAAGGAGTCACAGTTTTAAAATAGGACACACGTTCTCTAAGCGGTGAACCACGTTAGAGGTGCACTGTTTACAATGTATAAAGTCCCCTGGAGCCAGGGTTAGGAAGCGCATCTGTTCTTTGATGTTCTGGGATGAAGGAGAAAGGAAAATGTGCTGCCAGAAGTGAGTGGGAAGGAGCCCATGAGATAAAGGAAGTAAATCCATTTGCTGATTGCAATAATAATGGTAATACACGAAGCTATACATACATACATACATACATACATACATACATACATACATACATACATGCAAACTTTCACATTTTTTAAAAAAAAGAACTTAAGGCTTCCACTCATGTAATCAGCCCTTATGAACTCTCCTGATTAGCTGCAAGGAAAATCTTCCTTTCTCCTCTTTCTTGCACCATCCTGGGCTCCCTTTTGTCTTTTTTTTTTTTTTTAACTTATAAACGAACAGCTCATATTCTGAAGTTTGTAGTCCCCTCCCGCCCCCTCTCTCTCTATACGGCTCATTTACATTGGCAGCTGTCGTGCTGCTGGGCATCCTCAAACCCACAAGTTTCCCTTTAATGTTTGAGGAGACAAACATGATCATGCACTAGGCATCACTGTGCCACTCAAAATGCTTTTTTGTTTTTTTTATTGCATCTGAGAGAAATCTCAAGGTTGCAAACCTGGAGTCAGAATTGTCTCCATGTGTCTCAGTGGGAAGAGTATCGTGTGAAGGAACAAGTTGATTCTACTAATCAAAAGGAATTTTTTTTGATATCAGGTCATCCTCCGAATGAATTTATATTACCGAGTGGAGGGTCACATGAAGAAAATGGTCAAACAGCACCACCTAGAGCAAGAGCTGAGAAGTGCAGCGGAGCCGGGCTGTGTCAGGAAAGAAAAGCAAGCTGGGGCCTGGCTCAGCGCTCTCCCCTCTGCTCCTGTCTGCATGGAAAGATTAGGATGACAGTGGCAGGAAGCCTGTGCACCTAGTATGCATCACTTGAAGGGAACACACAGATTCCAGTAAACAGTTGGAAGGAAATGTTAATACCAGGCTCTGCTAAACAATATCAAATGAGTCCTAGATGAGGCAAGCGACTTTCATCAAAGTTTCCTGATACCTGAAAAGACAGCCCAGGGGATCCTGCGCTACATGTGGTGTATGTAAATTAAGCGGGTTTTTTTCCCCTTTGTAATCAAGGCTCATACACAAACAAAATCACACTTTAGAAATGGCCTATTTCAACTTGTAACTAGCTTGCTTTCAGGGGCTCCAGGTCAAAATGAAATAGAGCACAAAGACGCTTTCTCCTTAGGGATCATACACAAATTCACTCTGTCCGTTTCTTTCCCACATGGAGCAACAAAGCCGTCAGACCTCTCCATCCACCCATCGGGTCCTTCCTGATTAAAGTGAGATAAATCACAGCCCTCTCTCTCCAGATGGCAGGCGACAAGAGGGGGATGCTTGCCTCAAGAAGTCCTCCCCATCCCTCTGCATTCATGCAAGCCCGAGCGGAGAGATGCAAGAAATTACGGATGCATTTTAATTCCCCAGACCCTGCAATTAAAAATGGAAATTTTTTGGCCACGCCTGTTGGCTCACGCCTGTAATCCCAGCACTTTCAGAGGCCGAGGTCGGCAGATCACCTGGGGTCAGGAGTTCGAGACCAGCCTGGCCAACATGGTGAAACCCTGTCTCTACTAAAAATACAAAAATTAGCTAGGAATGGTGGTGGGCGCCTGTAGTCCCAGCTACTCGGGAGGATGAGGCAGGAGAATCACTTGAACCCGGGAGGCAAAGTTTGCAGTGAGCCAAGATCGCACCACTGCACTCCACTCTGGGTGACAAAGCAAGACTTCATCTCAAAAAATGTTTTTAAAAAATGGAAGTGTTGTTCTTTCATTTGTAAATGTGTTTTGGTAAAAGAGGGGCAGTTTAAGCAACCCTTTCTATTGTCTACATTGTTAAAATTCATCCGACATGGACTCTTGACTCTGTTTTGCCTGGGCAGACCCAATTCAAGCATTTACAACAGCTATAACCTCCTCAAATCAAAAAGAGGAATCAGCATTATTGCTAAGTTCAAATAAGGTCTTGTTTTATTTCATTTTTATTTTTGAATGCAGCCATTCCTCCATGTGCTGTCATCAGGTAAGATTGTCAGTCCTGATTAGATAAAGGTATTATTACAAAATGCAATTCTTAAAAATTCAGTGTCTAACTACACTTTTAATAAGCCTTTCCCCCTCCCCTATGTATTCTCCCTTAGACACCCCTTCTCAAATTTAAAATCACAGAAACCAAAATATGATGCCTAAAGAGAGCCTAGCGACTGCCCAGTCCTCTAATTTGATGAGTGGGAGTACTGAAGCCCAGAGGAGGTCAAGTAATTTGTTCCCAATGTCTTAGATAAGAAGAAAATGACCAGCTGGGAAATCCCACTCATGTCAAGGCAGAGGCACAGGGCCACAGACTGTGGTTGAATTGTGCCACACTCCTACATCCTTCTTTAGGAATCACAGAACATTCCTGTGTTGAGTCGGAGTCACTGACTTCCTTTTCAGGCTGATTGAGTTCTGTCCTTACAGGCTGCGGCAAGAAGTTTTGGTATTATGCTACACCAAGACCATTTATCTAGTTCAAGAAATGCACAGTCCTTAGAGCCCAGCAAATTTCCCCATGTCCAGTAAATGTAGCTTCTCCATTAGAAGCTGTCAGAATGGAGCCATCTGGCTCATCTTGATTTTGATTTGTGCAAGAATGAATGGTTGTGCTAAGACAGCTTTCCTAGCTGATAGAGAGCGAAACTTTTTTCTCATAATCTATAAAAAAATTAAATTAGAACTTTTTTCTCATAATCTGTGAAAAAATATTAAATTAAATCTGGCTCGTCTTGATTTTGATTTGTGCAAGAATGAATGGTTGTGCTAAGACAGCTTTCCTAGCTGATAGTGAGCAAAACTTTTTTCTCATAATCTATAAAAAATATTAAATTAGAAGCATAGAGTTTATTTCGTGACTTTTATCTTCCTGCAATTTTCTTGTGGGCATAAATGATTTGTTTTTATCCTGCCTGCCCCCCAATCCCTTTTCCAAGAGACTAAAAGAGTATCTAGTGCAAAGTGGAGACTCAAATATTTTTTAATAAACAGTGATCCCAGCCACCCAGTGCATGTTGCCAAATGCCAACCCCATAAATAATCAAACACATCATCTCATTCAGCCAATCAAAATCAAGTGCTACCTATTTTTTTTAAGTTTTCATAGCCCTTGGGCATCTGCTTTCTCAGCATTTCCCAAACTTGAGTCATTCTCATCCTGCCTTCCTAATTTTGATCTGTCAATTACCTCTACTATTATTTATTTCATATATTTTTAAATAGACCCACTTTTGAAACTTAAATACACGCCTTTTAAAAGGAAGCTTTCTTACTACTATACATCAAAAGCCATTATTACTTGTTCTAAGTACTCATAACAAGATGGTCACAACTATTAAAATTTACTAATGTGCATCCACATACTCTCTAAATTCATGGAGCATCTGCACACACTTTAAGAAACAATTCTGCATTACTCACTCAATTTTCTTGACATCCTTCTGAGGCAGGACAAACCTTGGGCCCAAAGAATTGAGGTAGGAGTCCAAGCAAGTTGCCAGCCACATAAAGGCAAACCTTGGCTCGGAAGTCAGGACTACCAGCCCCTAGGTTATGGTTCATGCTCTTTCCTCTGCTCTCCAGAACCTCCTATCTCCAAGTGTAGTTAGCAGCCCAGATGCAGCAGCATCCTCTAGAGACTTGTTAAAAATGCAGAAGCTCAGGCTCCACCCCAGGCCTATGCAGACTGAATCTGCATTTTAACAAGGTGCAGGTAATTCACGTGCACATTAAGTTTGAAAAGGCCTGGTCTAGATCAGCGGTTCTCTAACTTAGCAGCACATTAGAACCATCTGTAGAGACTTTAAAAATACCAGTGCCTGGGCTTCACCTCCCAGAGAATCTGACTTAAGTGTCTGGGGTTTTCCCTGAGTCTAGGTATTTTTAAAAACTCCTCAGCTTATACAAAGCTGGCAGGGCCGTGCACAGTGGCTCATGCCTATAATCCCAGCAGTTCGTGAGGCCAAAGTGGGCAGATTGCTTGAGTCCAGGAGTTTGAGATTAGCCTGGGCTAAAACCCCATCCCTACAAAAAAAAAAAAAATACAAAAAGTAGTTGGGCATGGTGGTGGCACATACCTGTAGTCCCGGCTACTCAGGAGGCTGAGTCCTCACTTCAACCCAGGAGGTCACAGTCTGGTCAACAGAGCAAGACCCTGTATCAAAACAAAGAAACAAGCAAACAAAAAATGCTAGCAGCTTACCAGCTAGGGAGGCCTGTAGAGCCAAGTTTTCCAAATGGGGCTACATTAGTTGTTCCAAAACTTTAGCTGCATCAAAACCACCTGGATGGCTTGTTCAGCTACAGACGGTCTGGCCATGCCCCTAGAGTTTCCAGCTGAGGGTCTGGAATGAGGCCCGATGATTTGCATTTCTAACAATCTCCAGGTGATGCTGATGTTGTGGGTCCAGGCACCACATTTTGAGAATCTATGCTAAATGAATCGGAGAAGACCAAAGCTCAAACTTATTCCAAGAACTTTTCAAGGCCCACCTGCAAGTTGTAGTGGAAGTAAGCATCTAAGGGTGCAAAAAAGTTTCACTGTAGACTAAGGCCTTTTACCTGAGCTCTCAAATGTTCACATTTCTCTTATCAACCTAAATAACAAACAGAGAGAGGCTCTCCACAAGAAAAAGATATTCGTTTGGAAACAGAGCCTTGCAATAGAAACAGGCAAGCCAGAGTAAACTATATGCATATTCACGGAGGTAAAGGAAGACAAAAGAAAAAATGAGGAAGATTATATGATCATTTGGAAATGATTATCCTTGGCTACAAAGATCAATAACAAAGGTGATGCCAGGCCCAGGTTGGACAGGCAGTTGTTGGGCCAATATCCTTCAGAAGCATTGTTGTGTGCAAAGTTGCAATGGGCTTTGTGCAAGATTGTGTTTTTTGCAGTCTTCTGTGATAAGTTTTTGTTATCAGGCATACAAGCCCAAGAATCCTTTTTTGCATGGCCTTCCCTGGCTCTATTTGTCAGGGTTTTGGTTAGGGGAGGGGTATTTTTAACACACTCAATGTAAAAAATGCCATAAGGTAGGTACCCCAATTGCTTGTTTCATCTTCATAAAATAACTTTTCCACCCGAACAAAGTCTACACATAAATTGTAAAAATACCCTGGCATGCAGTCCCTGGAAAAGTCTGGAGTCATTCTCGGGGTTCCCACCCAGGTGGGCAAGCGTAGCCACCACAGATAAACACAAAGTAGGGGTCCCCGCTGGGGTTCAGCGGCAGGCAGTGGCCCTGGTTCTGATATTTGGCTGAAAACACAGCTCCTCTTTGTCACCCTCAGGACATTTCAGCTATTTCCTAGATGATAATCTCACTTCACCCTGCACAAAACAGGCACATGATCATGTCACTCTGACCTGGTTTGAGTCCAAGGAGAATTTTGTTTTTAAAATAATTTAGGTTAGTAGTTAAAATATGAACTTTGGGCCAGGAGTGGTGGCCCATGCCTATAATGCCAGCACTTCATGAGGCCAAAGTGGGCAGATTGCTTGAGTCCAGGAGTTTGAGACTAGCCTGGGCTAAAACCCCATCGCTACAAAAAAAAAATTCAAAAAGTAGTTGGGCATGGTGGTGGCACATACCTGTAGTCCCGGCTACTCAGGAGGCTGAGTCCTCGCTTGAACCCAGGAGGTCACGGTCTGGTCAACAGAGCAAGACCCTGTATCAAAACAAAGAAACAAGCAAACAAAAAATGCTAGCAGCTTACCAGCTAGGGAGGCCTGTAGAGGCAAGTTTTCCAAATGGGGCTACATTAGTTGTTCCAAAACTTTAGCTGCATCAAAACCACCTGGATGGCTTGTTCAGCTACAGAGGGTCTGGCCATGCCCCTAGAGTTTCCAGCTGAGGGTCTGGAATGAGGCCCGATGATTTGCATTTCTAACAATCTCCAGGTGATGCTGATGCTGTGGGTCCAGGGACCACATTTTGAGAATCTATGCTAAATGAATCGGAGAAGACCAAAGCTCAAACTTATTCCAAGAACTTTTCAAGGCCCACCTGCAAGTTGTAGTGGAAGTAAGCATCTAAGGGTGCAAAAAAGTTTCACTGTAGACTAAGGCCTTTTACCTGAGCTCTCAAATGTTCACATTTCTCTTATCAACCTAAATAACAAACAGAGAGAGGCTCTCCACAAGAAAAAGATATTCGTTTGGAAACAGAGCCTTGCAATAGAAACAGGCAAGCCAGAGTAAACTATATGCATATTCACGGAGGTAAAGGAAGACAAAAGAAAAAATGAGGAAGATTATATGATCATTTGGAAATGACTATCGTTGGCTACAAAGATCAATAACAAAGGTGATGCCAGGCACAGGTTGGACAGGCAGTTGTTGGGCAAATATCCTTCAAAAGCATTGTTGTGTGCAAAGTTGCAATGGGCTTTGTGCAAGATTGTGTTTTTTGCAGTCTTCTGTGATAAGTTTTTGTTATCAGGCATACAATCCTAAGAATCCCTTATTGCATGGCCTTTCCTGGCTCTATAAGTCAGGGTTTTGGTTAGGGGAGGGGTATTTTTAACACTCTCAATGTAAAAAATGACATAAGGTAGGTACCCCAAAGACTTGTTTGGTCTTCATAAAATAATTTTTCATAAAATCTCTGTAAACGTGGAAATATCTACACCGCTATCTCTGTAAATGTGTAAACATTTACAACGCTATCTGAATAAACATGGAACTATTTACACCGCCGTCTCTATAAACATGGAAATATCTACACCGCTATGTCTATAAACATGGAAATATCTACACCGCTATCTCTATAAACATGGAAATGTCTACACCGCTATCTGTATAAACATGGAAATATCTACACGACTATCTGTAAAAACATGGAAATATCTTCACTGCCATCTGTATAAACATGGAAATATCTACACCGCCATCTGTATAAAGATGGAAATATCTACACCACAATCTGTATAAATATGGAAATAACTACACCGCTACCTCTATAGACATGTAAATATCTACACCGCTATCTGTATAAACATGGAAATATCTACACTGCCATCTGTATAAAGATGGAAATATCTACACCGCGAGCTTTATAAACACGGAAATATCTACACCGCTATCTGTATAAACATGGAAATACCAACACCGTTATCTGTATAAACATGGAAATATCTACACCGCTATCTCTATAAACATGAAAATACTTACACCACCATCTCTATAAGCATGGAAATATTTACACCGCTATCCCTATAAACATAGAAATATCTACACCGCCATCCCTATAAACATGGAAATATCTACACCGCCATCTGCATAAACATGGAAATATCTACACAGACATCTGTATAAACATGGAAATATCTACACTGCCATCTGTATAAACTTGGAAATATCTACACTGACATCTGTAGAAAGATGGAAATGTCTACAAAGCTATCAGTATAAACATGGGAATTTCTACACTGCTACCTGTATAAACATGGAAATATCTACACCACTATCTGTATCAACATGGAAATAACTACACCGCAATCTGTATAAACATGGAAATATCTACAATGCTATCTCTGTAAACATGGAAATATCTACACAGCTATCTGTGTAAACTTGGAAATATCTACACCGCTATCTGTGTAAATTTGGCAATACCTACACCGCAATCTGTGCAAAGATGGAAATATCTACACCGTTATCTTCGTAAACACGGAAATATCTACACCGCTATCTGTATAAACATGGAAATATCTACACTGCCATCAGTATAAATATGGAAATATCTACAGCGCCATCTGTATAAACATGGAAATATCTACACTGCCATCTGTACACACATGGAAATATCTACACAGCCATCTGTATAAACATGGAAATATCTACACCGCTATCTGTATAAACATGGAAATATCTACACCGCAATCTGTATAAACATGGAAATATCTACACCGCTATCTGTATAAATATGAAATATCTAAACCGCTGTCTCTATAAAAGTGGAAATATCTACACTGCTGTCTGTATAAACATGGAAATATCCTCACTGCTATCTCTATGAACATGGATATATCTACACCGCTATCTCTATAAACATGGAAATATCTACACCACCATCTCTATAAATATGGAAATATCAACACCACCATCTGTATGAACATGGAAATATCTACACCGCTATCTGTATAAACATGGAAATATCTACACCGCGATCTGTATAAACATGGAAATGTCTACACCGCGATCTGTATAAACATGGAAATATCTAGACCGCTATCTGTATAAACATGGAAATATCTACACAGCCATCTCTATAAACACAGAAATATCTACACCGCCATCTGTATAAAAATGGAAATACCTACAAAGTCATCTGTAAAAACATGGAAAAACCTACACAGTCATGTGTAGGAACATGGAAATATCTACACTGCCATCTGTATAAACATGGAAATATCTACACTGCCATCTGTAAAAACATGGAAATATCTACACATTCATCTGAATAAACATGGAAATATCTACACCACCATCTGTATAAACATGGAAATACCTACAATACCATCTGTATACACATGGAAATATCCACAGACATCTGTATAAATATGGAAATATCTACACCGCCATCTGTATAAACATGGAAATATCTACACTGCCATCTGTAGAAAGATGGAAATATCTACACTGCAGTCTGTTTAAACATGGAAATATCTACACGGGTATATGTATAAACATGGAAATATCTACACCAAGATCTGTATAAACATGGAAATATTTACAACGCTATCTGTATAAACTTGGAAATATCTACACTGCTATTTCTATAAATATGGAAATATCTACACCGCCATATGTATAAACATGGAAATAACTACACAGTCATGTGTAGGAACAAGGAAATATCTACACCACCGTTTGTATAAAGATGGAAATATCTACAACGTTATCTGTATAAACATGGAAATATGTACACAGCCCTCTCTATAAATATGGAAATATCTGCATAGGTATCTGTTTAAACATGGAAATATCTGCATCGCTATCTGTATAAACATGGAAATACCTACACCGCTGTCTGTATAAACATGGAAATATCTACACCACTATGTGAATAAACATGGAAATATCTCCACTGCTCTCTGTATAAACATGGAAATATCTCCACCGTTATATGTATAAACATGAAAATATCTACAGCGCCATCTCTATAAACATTGAAATATCTACATTGCCATCTGTAAAAACATGGAGATATCTACACAGTCATCTGAATAAACATGGAAATATCTACACCACCATCTGTATAAACATGGAAATACCTACAATACCATCTGTATACACATGGAAATATCTACACAGACATCTGTTTAAATATGGAAATATCTACACTGCCATCTGTAGAAAGATGGAAATATCTACACTGCTATCTCTATAAATATGGAAATATCTACACCGCCATCTCTATAAACATGAAAATATCTACACTGCCATCTCCATAAAGATGGAAGTATCTACTCCGCCACGTGTATAAACACGGAAATATGTACACCACCATCTGTGTAAACATGGAAATATCTACACCGCTATCTGTATAAATATGGAAATATCTTCACTGCCATCTCTATAAATGTGAAAATATCTAAACCGCTATCTCTATAAACATGGAAATATCTACAACGGCATCTGCATAAACATGGATATACCTACACCGCTATCTCTATTAACTTGGAAATATATACACAGCCATCTCTATAAACATGGGAAAATCTACACCGCCATCTACATAAACAAGGAAATACCTACACCGCCATCTATACAAACATGGAAATATCTACACCGCCATCTGTATAAACATGGAAATATCTACACTGAAAAGTGCAGAAAGATGGAAATATCTACACCGCGGTCTGCATAAACATGGAAATATCTACACCGCTATCTAGATAAACATGGAAATATCTACAACATTATCTGTATAAACATGGAAATATCTACACCATGATATGTATAGACATGGAAATATGTACAGCGCTCTCTGTATAAAGATGGAAATAACTACACCGCTATCTGCATAAATATGGAAATATTTACACCGCTATCTCTATAAAAATGGGAATATCTACACCGCTATCTCGATAAACATGGAAATATCCACAAAGACATCTGTATAAACATGAAAATACCTACACAGTCATGTGTAGGAACATTTAAATATCTACACTGCCATCTGTATAAACATAGAAATATCTACAAAGCCCTCTGTATAAATATGGAAATATCTGCATAGGCATCTGTGTAAACATGGAAATATCTGCACCGCTATCTGTATAAACATGGAAATACCTAAAAAGCTGTCTCTATAAACATGGAAATATGTACACCGCTATGTGTATAAACATGGAAATATATCTACTGCTCTCTGTATAAACATGGAAATATCCCCACCGTTATCTGTATAAACATGGAAATATCTACAGCGCCATCACTATAAACATTGAAATATCTACACTGCCATCTGTAAAAACATGGAAATATCTACACAGTCATCTGAATAAACATGGAAATATCTACACCACCATCTGTATAAACATGCAAATACCTACAATACCATCTGTATAAACATGGAAATATCTACACAGACATTTGTATAAATATCGAAATATCTACACGGCCATCTGTATAAACATGGAAATATCTACACTGACATCTGTAGAAAGATGGAAATACCTACACCGCTATCTCTATAAATATGGAAATATCTACAACACCATCTCTATAAACATGAATATATCTACACTGCCATCTCCATAAAGATGGAAGTATCTACTCCGCCATGTGTATAAACATGGAAATACCTACACCACCATCTGTGTAAACATGGAAATATCTACACCACTATCTGTATAAACATGGAAATATCTACACCGTCATCTGCATGTCCATGGAAATATCTACGCCGCCATCTGTATAAACATGGCAATATCTACACGGCCATCTGTGTATAGATGGAAATATCAACACCGCCATCTGTACATACATGGAAATATCTACACCGCTATCTCTATAAACATGGAAATATCTGCACTGCCATCTGTAAAAACATGGAAATATCTATACACTTATCTGTATAAACATGGAAATATCTACAATGCCATCTGTATACACATGGAAATATCTACACAGCCATCTGTATAAACATGTAAATATCTACACTGCTATCTCTATAAACATGGAAATATCTACACCGCGATCTACATAAACATGGAACTAACTACTCCGCCATCTGTATAAACATGGAAACATCTACACCGCCATCTGTGTGAACAAGGAAATATCTACAATGCCATCTGTATAAAGATATAAATATCTGCACCGCGACCTGTGTAAACATGGAAATATCAACATCGCTATCTGTATAAACGTGGAAATACCAACACCGCTACCGGTATAAACAGGGAAATATCTACAACACCATCTATATAAACATGGAAATATCTACACCGCTATGTCTATAAACATGGAAATACCTACACCGCTATCTCTATAAACTTGGAAATATCTACACCGCTATCTGTATAAACATGGAAATATCTACACCGCTATCTGTATAAACATGGAAATACCTACACCGTGATCTGTATGAACTTGGAAATATCTACACCGCGATCTGTATAAACATGGAAATATCTTCACCACGATCTGTATAAACAAGGAAATATCTACACCGCTATCTGTATAAGCATGGTAATATCTACACCACCATCTATATAAACATGGAAATATCTACAGCACCATCTATATACACATGGAAATATCTACAATGCCATCTGTAGAAAGATGGAAATATCTACACCGCAATCTGTGTAAACATGGAAATATCTACACCGATATCTGTAAAAACATGGAAATATCTACACCGCTATCTGTATAAACATGGAAATATATACACCGCAATCTGTATAAACATGGAAATATCTACACCGCGATCTGTATAAACATGGAAATATCTACACATCTATCTGTATAAACATGGAAATATCTACACAGCTATCTCTATAAACATGGAAATATCTACACAGCCATCTGTATAAACATGGAAATATCTACACAGCCATCTGTATATACATGGAAATATCTACACCGCTATCTGTATAAACATGGAAATAACTACACCGCTATTTGTATAAACAAGCAAATATCTACACCGTGATCTGTATAAACATGGAAATATCTACACCACTATCTCTATAAACATGGAAATATCCACACCGTGATCTGTAAAAACATGGAAATATTTACACCGTTATCTGTATAAACATGGAAATTTCTACACCGTTATCTGTATAAATATGGAAATATCTTCACCGCTATCTCTATAAACATGGAAATATCTACACCGCCATCTGTAAAAACATATAAATACCTACACCGCAATCTGTATAAACATGGAAATACCTATACAGTCATCTGTGTAAACATGGAAATATCTACACCGCCATCTGTATAAACATGGAAATATCTACACTGCCATCAGAAGAAAGATGGAAATATCTAAACCACTCTCACTATAAATATGGAAATATCTACCCCGCCATCTGTATATACATGGAAATACCTACACCACTATCTGTATAAACATGGAAATATCTACACCGTTATTTGTATAAACAAGGAAATATCTACACTGCCATCTGTTTAAACATGGAAATATATACACAGACATCTGTTTATACATGGAAATATCTACACTGCTATCTGTATAAACATGATAATAACTACACCGCTATCTCTATAAATGTGGAAATACTTGCACCGCCATGCCTATAAACATGGTAATATCAACATCGCGATCTGTATAAACATGGAAATATCTACACCATGATCTGTAAAAACATGGAAATATCTACACCGTGATCTGTATAAACATGGAAATATCTACACCGCCATCTCTATAAACATGGAAATAACTAGACCCCTATCTGTATAAACATGGAAATATCCACACAGCTATCTCTATAAACATGGAAAAATCAACACCGCCATCTCTATGAACATGAAAATATCTACACCGCCATCTCTTTAAACATAGAAATATCTACATCGCGATCAGTATAAACATGGAAATATCTACACCGCTATCTGCATAAACATCGAAATATCTCCACTGCTATCTCTATAAACATCGAAATAACTTCAACGCCATCTGTATAAACATGGAAATACTGACAAAGTTCTCTGTATAAACATGGAAATATCTACACCGCCATCTGTATAAACATGGTAATATCTACACAGCCACGTGTATATACATGGAAGTATCTACACCGCCATCTATATAAACATGGAAATAACTACACCGCTATCTGTATAAACATGGAAATATCTACACCGCCATCTACTTATTCTTAGAAATGTCTGTGCCGCCATCTGTTTAAACATGGAAATATCTACACGGTCATCTGTGAAGAGATGGAAATATCAACACCGCCATCTGTACAAACATGGAAATATCTGCACCGCTATCTGTATAAACATGGAAATATCTACACCGTGGTCTGTATAAACATGGAAATATCTATACTGCTATCTGTATAAACATGGAAATATCTACACCGCTATCTCTATAAACATGGAAATATCTACACTATGATCTGTATAAACATGGAAATATTTACACCGTTTTCAGTATAAACGTGGAAATATCTACACACTTATCTGTATAAATATGGAAATATCTACACCGCTATCTCTATAAACATGGAAATATCTACACCGCCATCAGCATAAACATGGAAATATATACACTGCTATCTCTATAAACATGGAAATATGTACAATGCCATCTGTAAAAACCTGGAAATACCTATACAGTCGTCTGTATAAACATGGAGATATCTACACCACCATCTGTATAAACATGGAAATAACTACACCGCTATTTCTATAAACAAGGAAATATCTACACCGCAATGGGTTTAAACATGGAAATATATACACATACATCTGTTTATACATGGAAATATCTACACCACTATCTGTATAAACATGGTAATATCTACACCACCATCTATATAAACATGGAAATATCTACACCGCCATCTATATAAACATGGAAATATCTACAATGCCATCTGTAGAAAGATGGAAATATCTACACCGCAATCTGTGTAAACATGGAAATATCTACACCGCGATCTGTATAAACATGGAAATATCTACACCGCTACCAGTATAAACATGGCAATATCTACTCAGCTATCTCTATAAACATGGAAATATCTACTCCACCATCTGTATAAACATGGAAATACCTACAAAGTCATCTGTTTAAACATGGAAATATCTACACAGCCATCTGTATAAACATGGAAATATCTACAAAGCCATCTGTATATACATGGAAATATCTACACCGCTATCTGTATAAACATGGAAATAACTACTCCGCTATTTGTATAAACAAGCAAATATCTACACCGTGATCTGTATAAACGTGGAAATATCTACACCACCATCTCTATAAACATGGAAATATCTACACCCCTATCTGTATAAACATGGAAATATCCACACCGCTTTCTCTATAAACATGGAAAAATCAACACCGCTATCTCTATGAACGTGGAAATATCTACACCGCCTTCCCCTATAAACATGGAAAATCTACACCACGATCAGTATAAACATGGAAATATCTCCACCGCTATCTGTATAAACATGGAAATATCTCCACTGCTATCTCTATAAACATCGAAATATCTACACCGCCATCTGTATAAACATGGAAATACTTACAAATTATTTGTATAAACATGGAAATATCTACACCGCAATCCTTATAAACATGGAAATATCTACACAGCCATGAGTATATACATGGAAATATCTACACCGCTATCTATATAAACATGGAAATAACTACACCGCTATCTGTATAAACATGGAAGTATCTACACCGCTATCTACATATCCATGTAAATATCTGCGCTGCCATCTGTATAAACATGGAAATATATACACGGTCATCTGTGTATAGATGGAAATATCAACACCACCATCCTTACAAACATGGAAATATCTGCACTGCTATCTGTATAACCATAGAGATATCTACACCGCGGTCTGTATAAACATGGAAATATCTACACCGTTATCTGTATAAACATGGAAATATCTACACCGCTATCTCTATAAACATGGAAATATCTGCACCTTGATCTGTATGAACATGGAAATATTTACACCGTTATCTGTATAAACATGGAAATTTCTACACCGTTATTGGTATAAATATGGAAATATCTACACCGCTATCTCTATAAACATGGAAATGTCTACACCGCCATCTGTATAAACATGGAAATACCTATACAGTCATCTGTGTAAACATGGAAATATCTACACCACCATCTGTATAAACATGGAAATATCTACAATGCCATCTGTATACACATGGAAATACCTACACGGCAATCTGTGTATAGATGGAAACATCAACACCGCCATCTGTACAAACATGAAAATATCTACACTGCTATCTCTATAAACATGGAATTATCTACACTGCGGTCTGTATAAACATGGAAATATCTACACCGGTATCTGTATAAACATGGAAATATCTACACGACGATCTGTATAAACATGGAAATATGTACAGCGCTATCTGTATAAACATGGAAATATCTGCACAACTATCTCTATAAACATGGAAATATCTACAAAGCCATCTGTATAAACATGGAAATACCTACACAGTCATGTGTAGGAACATGGAAATATCTACACTGCCATCTGTATAAACATAGAAATATCTACACAGCCCTCCGTATAAATATGGAAATATCTGCATAGGCATCTGTGTAAACATGGAAATATCTGCACCGCTATCTGTATAAACATGGAAATACCTACACCGCTGTCTCTATAAACATGGAAATATGTACACCGCTATGTGTATAAACATGGAAATATCTCCACTGCTGTCTGTATAAAAATGGAAATATCTCCACCGTTATCTGTTTAAACATGGAAATACCTACAGAGCCATCTCTATAAATATTGAAATATCTACACTGCCATCTGTAAAAACATGGAAATATCTACACAGTCATGTGAATAAACATGGAAATATCTACACCACCATCGGTATAAACATGGAAATACCTACAATACCATTTGTATACACATGGGAATATCTACACAGACATCTGTATAAATATGGAAATATCTACATGGCCATCTGTATAAACATGCAAATATCTACACTGCCATCTGTAGAAAGATGGAATTATGTACACTGCTATCTCTATAAATATGGAAATATCTACACCGCCATCTCTATAAACATGAAAATATCTACACTGCCATCTCCATAAAGATGGAAGTATCTACTCCGCCATGTGTATAAACACGGAAATATCTACACCACCATCTGTGTAAACATGGAAATATCTACACCGCTATCTGTATAATCATGGAAATACCTACACCGCCATCTGCATGTCCTTGGAAATGTCTACACCGCCATCTGTATAAACATGGAAATATCTACTCCGCCATCTGTGTGAATAACGAAATATCTACAATGCCATCTGTATAAAGATATAAATATCTGCACCGTGAGCTGTGTAAACATGGAAATATCTACATCGCTATCTGTTTAAACATGGAAATACCAACAGCGCTATCGGTATAATCATGGAAATATCTACAACGCCACCTATATAAACATGGAAATATCTACACCGCTATGTCTATAAACATGGAAATACCTACACCGCTAACTCTACAAACATGGAAAAATCTACACCGCTATCTGTATAAACATGGAAATATCTACACCGCTATCTGTATAAACATGGAAATATCTACACCGTGATCTGTTTAAACATGGAAATATCTACACCGCGATCTGTATGAACATGGAAATATCTTCACCACGATCTGTATAAACATGGAAATATCTACACCGCTACCTGCATAAACATGGAAAGGACTACACCGCTATTTGTGTAAACCAGGAAATATCTACACCGTGATCTGTATAAACATGGAAATATCTACACGGCCATCTCTATAAACATGGAAATATCCACACCCCTATCTGTATAAACATGCACATATCCACACCGCTATCTCTATAAACATGGAAAAATCAACACCGCTATCTCTATGAAGATGGAAATATCTACACCGCCATCTCTATAAACATGGAAATATCTACACAACGATCAGTATAAACATTGAAATACCTACACCGCTATCTGTATAAACATGGAAATGTCTCCACTGCTATCTCTGTAAACATCGAAATATCTACACCGCCATCTGTATAAATATGGAAATACTTACAAAGTTATCTGTATAAACATGGAAATATCTACACCGCCATCTGTATAAACATGGAAATATCTACACAGCCATGTGTACATACATGGAAATATCTACACCGCTATCTATATAAACATGGAAATATCTACACCGCTATCTGTATAAACATGGAAATATCTACACGGCCATCTGTGTATAGATGGAAATATCAACACCGCCATCTGTACAAACCTGGAAATATCTACACAGCTATCTCTATAAACATGGAAATATCTGCACTGCCATCTGTAAAAACATGGAAATACCTATACAGTCATCTGTATAAACATGGAAATATCTACAATGCCATCTGTATACACGTGGAAATATCTACACTGCTATCTCTATAAACATGGAAATATCTACACCGCCATCTCTATAAACATGAAAATATCTACACTGCCATCTCCATAAACATGGAACTAACTACTCCGCTATCTGTATAAACATGGAAACATCTACACCGCCATCTGTGTGAATAAGGAAATATCTACAATGCCATCTGTATAAAGATATAAATATCTGCACCGTGAGCTGTAAAAACATGGAAATAACTACATCGCTATCTGTAGAAACGTGGAAATACCAACACCGCTATCGGTATACACATGGAAATAACTACAATGCCATCTATATAAACATGGAAATATCTATACCGCTCTTTCTATAAACATGGAAATACCTACACCGCTATCTCTATAAACATGGAAATATCTACACCGCTATCTGTATAAACATGGAAATATCTACACCGCTATCTGTATAAACATGGAAATATCTACACCGCCATCTGTATAACCATGGAAATATCTACACCGCGATCAGTATAAACATAGAAATATCTTCACCACGATCTGTATAAACATGGAAATATCTAAACGGCTATCTTTATAAACATGGTAATATCTACACCACCATCTATATAAACATGGAAATATCTACACCGCCATCTGTATAAACATGGAAATATCTACAATGCCATCTGTAGAAAGATGGAAAGAACTACACCGCAATCTGTGTAAACATGGAAATATCTAAACCGATATCTGTAAAAACATGGAAATATCTACACCGCAATCTGTATAAACATGGAAATATCTACACCGCGATCTGTATAAACATGGAAATATCTACACAGCTATCTCTATAAACATGGAAATATCTACACCGCCATCTGTATAAACATGGAAACACTTACAAAGTCATCTGTATAAACATGGAAATATCTACACAGCCATCTGTATAAACATGGAAATATCTACACAGCCATCTGTATATACATGGAAATATCTACGCCGCTATCTGCAAAAACATGGAAATAACTACACCGCTATTTGTATAAACAAGGAAATATCTACACCGTGATCTGTATAAACATGGAAATATCTACACCGCCATCTCTATAAACATGGAAATATACACACCCCTATCTGTATAAACATGGAAATATCCACACCGCTATCTCTATAAATATGGAAAAATCAACACCGCTATCTCTATGAACATGGAAATATCTACACCGCCATCTCTATAAACATGGAAATATCTACACAACGATCAGTATAAACATTGAAATATCTACACCGCTATCTATATAAACATGGAAATAACTACACCGATATCTGTATAAACATGGAAATATCTATAGCACCATCTACATATCCATGGAAATATCTGCGCCGCCATCTGTATAAAGATGGAAATATCTACACGGTCATCTGTGTATAGATGGAAATATCAACACCGCCATCTGTACAAACATGGAAATATCTGCAAAGCTATCTGTATAAACATGGAAATATCTGCACCGCGGTCTGTATAAACATGGAAATATCTACACCGCTATCTGTATAAACATGGAAATATCTGCACCGCTATGTCTATAAACATGGAAATATCTACACCGTGATCTGTATAAACATGGAAATATTTACACTGCTATCTGTATAAACATGGAAACTTCTACACCGTTATCTCTATAAATATGGAAATATCTACACCGCTATCTCTATAAGCTTGGAAATATCTACACCGCCATCTGAATAAAAATTGAAATACCTATACAGTCATCTGTGTAAACATGGAAATATCTACACCACCATCTGTATAAACATGGAAATATCTACAATGCCATCTGTATACACATGGAAATACCAACACGGCAATCTCTGTATAGATGGAAACATCAACACAGCCACATGTACAAACATAGAAATATCTACACTGCTATCTCTATAAACATGGAAATATCTACACTGCGGTCTGTATAAACATGGAAATATCTACACCGGTATCTTTATAAACATGGAAATATCTACACCACGATCTGTAGAAACATGGAAATATATACAGCGCTATCTGTATAAACGTGGAAATATCTGCACCGCTATCTCTATAAACATGGAAATAACTACAAAGCCATCTGTATAAACATGGAAATATCTACACAGTCATGTGTAGGAACATGGAATTATCTACACTGCCATCTGTATAATCATAGAAATATTTACACAGCCCTCTGTATAAATATGGAAATATCTGCATAGGCATCTGTATAAACATGGAAATATCTGTGCCGCTATCTGTATAAACATGGAAATACCTACACCGCTGTCTCTATAAACATGGAAATATGTACACCGCTATGTGTATAAACATGGAAATATCTCCACTGCTGTCAGTATAAACATGGAAATATCTACACCGCGATCTGTATAAACATGGAAATATCTACACCGCTATCCATATAAACATGGAAATAACTACACAGATATCTCTAGAAACATGGAAATACCTACACCGCCATCTGTATAAACATGGAAATACCTACAAATTAATCTGTATAAACATGGAAATATCTAAACAGCCTTGTGTATAAACATGGAAATATCTACATAGCCATCTATATATACATGGAAATATCTACACCGCAATCTGTATAAACATGGAAATAACTACACCGCTATTTGTATAAACAAGGAAATATCTACACCGCCATCTGTTTAAACATGGAAATATATAAACAGACATCTGTTTATACATGGAAATATCTACACCGCTATCTTTATAAACATGCTAATAACTGCACCGCTATCTGTATAAATGTGGAAATATTTGCACTGCTATCCCTATAAACGTGGTAATATCAACACCGCGATCTGTATAAACATGGAAATATCTACATCATGATCTGTATAAACATGGAAATATCTACACCGCGATATGTATAAACATGGAAATATCTACACCGTGATCTGTATAAACATGGAAATATCTACACCGCCATCTCTATAAACATGGAAATACTTACAAAGTTATCTGTATAAACATGGAAATATCTACGCCGCCATCTGTATAAACATGGAAATATCTACACAGCCATGTGTATATACATGGAAATATCTACACCGCTATCTATATAAACATGGAAATAACTACACCACTATCTGTATAAACATGGAAATATCTACACCACCATCTACATATCCATAAAAATATCTGTGCGGCCATCTGTATAAACATGGAAATATCTACACGGTCATCTGTGTATAGATGGAAATATCAACACCGCCATCTGTACAAACATGGAAATATCTGCACCGCTATCTGTATAAACATGGAAATATCTATACCGCTATCTGTATAAACATGGAAATATCTACACCGCTATCTGTATAAACATGGAAATATCTGCACAGCTATCTCTGTAAACATCGAAATACCCACACCGCCATGTGTATAAAGATGGAAATACCTACAAAGTCATCTGTATAAACATGGCAATATCTCCACAGCCATCTGTATAAACATGGAAATATCTACACAGCCATCTGTATATGCATGGAAATATCTACACCGCTATCTGTATAAACATAGAAATAACTACACCGCTATTTGTATAAACAAGGAAATATCTACACCGACATTTGTTTAAACATGGAAATATATACACAGACATCTGTTTATACATGGAAATATCTGCACCGCTATCTGTATAAACATGCTAATAACTACACCGCTATCTGTATAAATGTGGAAATATTTGCACCGCTATCCCTATAAACATGGTAATATCAACACCGCAATCTGTATAATCATGGAAATATCTACACCATGATCTGTATAAACATGGAAATATCTACTGCGCGATCTGTATAAACATGGAAATATCTACACCGTGATCTGTATAAACATGGAAATATCTACACCGCCATCTCTATAAACATGGAAATATCTACACTGCGATCTGTATAAACATGGAAATATCTACACCGGTATCTTTATAAACATGGAAATATCTACACAACGATCTGTATAAACATGGAAATATATACACCGCTATCTGTATAAACATGGAAATAAATACACCGCTATCTGTATAAACATGGAAATATCTACACCGCCATCTGAATAAACATGGACATAAGTACACTGCTATCTCTATCAATATGGAAATATATACACCGCTATCTCTATAAACATGGAAATATCTATGCCGCCATCTGTATAAACGTGGAAATATCTACAAAGTCATCTGTATAAACATGGAAATATCTGCACCACCATCTCTATAAACATGGAAATATCTAGACTGCCATCTGTATAAACATGGAAATATGTACACAGCCATCTGCATAAACATGGAAATAACTACACCGCTATCTCTATAGAGATGGAATTAATTACATAGCTATCTCTATAAACATGGAAATATCTACACCGCCATCTCTATAAACCTGGAAATATCTACACTGACATATTTATAAACATGAAAATATCTACACCGCCATCTCCATAAAGATGGAACTATCTACACCACCATCTGTGTAAAAATGGAAATACCTAAACCGCTATCTGTAAAACATGGACATATCTACACTGCCATCTGTATAAAGATGGAAATATCTACACCGCGAGCAGTATAAACAAGGGAATATCTACACCGCTATCTGTATAAATATGGAAATACCAACACTGCTATCTGTATAAACATGGAAATATCTAAACCACTATCTGTATAAACATGGACTTATCTACACCATTATCTCTATAAACATGGAAATATCTGCACTGCCATCTCTAAAAACATGGAATTATCTACACCACTATCTCTATAAACATAGAAATACCTACACCGCCATCTCTATAAACATGGAAATATGTACACCACTATCTCTATAAACATATAAATATCTACACCGCCATCTCTATAAACATGGAAATATCTAAACCGCCATCTGCATAAACATGGAAATATCTACATCGCCATCTGTATACACATGGAAATATCTATGCCGCCATCTGTATAAACATAGAAATATCTACACTGCCATCTGTGGAAAGATGGAAATGTCTTCACCGTGATCTGTATAAACTTGGAAATATCTACACTGCTACTTGTATAAACATTTAAATATCTACACCGCTATCTATATAAATATGGAAACATCTATACCACGATCTGTATAAAAATGGAAATATCTACTGTGCTATCTGTATAAACATGGAAATATCTACACCGCTAACTGTATAAACATGCAAATATCAACACCAAGATCTGTATAAATATGGAAATATCTACATCGCTATCTCTGTAAACATAGAAATGTCTATACCGCTGTCTGTTTAAACATGGAAATATCTACAAGGCTAACTCTATAAATATGGAAATACCTAAACCGCCTTCTGTATAAACATGGAAATAACAACACATTCATCTGTATAAACATGGAAATATCTACAGCGCTATCTGTGAAAACATGGAAATATCTACACCGCCATCTCTATAAACATGCTAATATCTCCACCGCTATCTGTATAAACATGGAATTATCTCCATTGCTATCTGAATAGACATGGAAATATCTACACCACGATCTGTGTAAACATGAAAATAACTCCACCACTTTCTGTATAAACATAGAAACATCTACACCGCTATTTTCATAAACATGTAAATATCTACACGGCTATCTGTATAAACATACAAATATCTACAATGCTATCTGTGTAAACATGGAAATATCTACACCGCTATCTGTGTAAACATTGAAATATCTACACTGCTGTCTGTGTAAAGATAGAAATATCTACACTGCAATCTGTGCAAAGGTGGAAATAACTACACCGCTATCTTTGTAAAGTAGGAAATATCTACACCGCAATCTGTGCAAAGATGGAAATATCTACACCGCTATCTGTATAAACATGGAAATATCTACATCGTTATCTGTATAAACCTGCAAATATATACACCACGATCTGTATAAACATGGATATATCTTCACCGCTATCTGTATAAACATGGAAACATCTACACCGCTATCTGTATAAACATGGAAATATCTACACCGCTATCTCTATAAACATGGAAATGTCTACACCGCTGTCTGTATAAACATGGAAATATCTACCCCACTATCTGTATAAACATGGAAATATATACACTGCAAAATGTATAAACATGGAAATAACTACACAGCCATCTGTATAAACATGGAAATATCTACACTGCCATCTGTATACACATGGAAATATCTACACAGTCATCTGTATAAACAGTGAAATATCTCCACCGCTATCTGTCTAATCATGGAAATATCTCCACCGCTATCTGTATAAACATGGAAATATCTACACTGCTATCTGTATAAACATGAAAATGTCTACACCGCTATCTGTTTATACATGGATATATCTACTCCGCTATCTGTATAAACATGGAAATATTTACATCGCTATCTGTATAAACATTGAAATATTTCCACCGCAATCTGTGTAAACACAGAAATATCTACACCGCTATCTTTATAAACATGGAAATATCTACACCGCAATCTGTATAAACATGGATATATCTACACCGCTATCTGTATAAACATGGAAATATCTACACCGCAATCTGTATAAACATGGATATATCTACACCGCTATCTATATAAACATGGAAATATCTACACCGCTATCAGTATAAACATGGAAATATCTACACCGCTATCTGTATAAACATGGAAATATCTACACCACTATCTGTATAAACGTGGAAATATGTACATTGCAATCTGTGCAAATATGGAAATATCTACACCTCTATCTCTGTAAATGTGGAAATATCTACACTGCTAACTCTATAAAAATGGAAATATCTACACCGCTATCTGTATAAACCTGGAAATATATACACCACGATCTGTATAAACATGGATATATCTTCACCGCTATCTGTATAAACATGGAAACATCTACACCGCTATCTGTATAAACATGGAAATATCTACACCGCTATCTCTATAAACATGGAAATGTCTACACCGCTGTCTGTATAAACATGGAAATATCTTCATGGCTATCTCTCTAAACATGGAAATATCTACACCACCATATGTATAAACATGGAAATACCTACACAGTCATCTGTATAAACATGGAAATATCTACCCCACTATCTGTATAAACATGCAAATATCTACACTGCAAAATGTATAAACATAGAAATAACTACACAGCCATCTCTATAAACATGGAAATATCTACATCGCTATCCTTATAAACATGGAAATATCCACACGGCTATCTGCGGAACATGGATATATTTACAACGCCATCTGTAAAAAACATGGAAATATCTACACAGTCATCTGTATAAACATGGTGATATCTACACCCCCATCTGTAAAAACATGGAAATATCTACACCGCTGTCTCTACAAATATGGAAATACCTGCAACGCTATCTGTATAAACACGGAAATTTCGACACCACTATCTGTATAAACTTGGAAATATCTACACTGCCATCTCTATAAACATGAAAATATGTCCACTGCTATCTGTATAAACTTGAAAATATGTCCAACGCTATCTGTATAAACATGGAAATATCTACACCGCTATCTGTATAAACATGGAAACATCTACAACGCTATCTGTATAAACATGGAAATATCTAGACCGCTATCTCTATAAACATGGAAATATCTACACCGCCATCTGTATAAACATGGAAATATGTACACAGTCATCTGTATAAACAAGGAAATAACTACACCGCTATGTGTATAAAAATGGAAATATCTACACCGTTATCTGTATAAACATGGAAATATCTAGACCGCTATCTGTATAAACATTCAAATATCTACATTGCTATCTGTAAAAACATGGAAATAACTCCTCCGCTATCTCTATAAACATGGAAATATCTACACTGCTATCTGTATAAACATGGAAATATCTACACCGCTATCTGTATAAACAAGCAAATATCTACAGCGCTATCTATATAAACATGGAAATATCTCCACCGCTATCTGCATAAACATGGAAATATCTACACCACTATCTTTATAAACATGGAAATATCTACACTGCAATCTCTATAAACATGGAAACATCTACAACAGTATCTGTGTAAACATGGGAATATCTTCACAGCTGTCGGTGTAAATATGGAAATATGTACACCGCAATCTGTGTGAATATGGAAATATCTACACCTCTGTCTCTGTAAACATGGAAATATCTACACCACTATCTGTATAAACATGGAAATATCTACACCGCTATCTGTATAAACATGGAAATATCTACACCACAATCTATATAAACATGGATATATCTACACTGCTATCTGTATAAACATGTTAATATCTACACTGCTATCTGTATAAGCATGGAAATATCTACTCCGCTATCTGCATAAATATGGAAATATCTACAACGCTATCTCTATAAATATGGAAATGTCAACACCGCTATCTGTATAAACATGGAAATATCTACATGGCTATCCCTAAAAACATGGAATTATCTTCACCGCCTTCTGTATAAACATGGAAATATCTACACTGCCATCTGTATAAACATGGAAATAACTAAACCGCTATCTCTATAAACATTGAAATATCAACACTGCCTTCTGGATATACAGGGAAAAACCTACACAGTCATCTGTGTAAACATGGAAATATCTACACAGCCATCTCTATAAACATGGAAATACCTACACCACTATTTCTATAAACATGAAAATAGCCACACCACAATCTGCATAAACATGGAAATATCTACACTGCCATCTGTATAAACATGGAAATATCTACACTGCCATCTGTATACACATGGAAATATCTACACAGTCATCTGTATAAACATTGAAATATCTCCACTGCTATCTGTCTAATCATGGAAATATCTCCACCGCTATCTGTATAAACATGGAAATATCTACACCGCTATCTGTATAAACATGGAAATGTCTACACCGCCATCTGTATAAACATGGATATATCTACTCCGCTATCTGTATAAACATGGAAATATTTACATCGCTATCTGTATAAACATGGAAATATTTCCACTGCAATCTGTGTAAACATAGAAATATGTACACCGCTATCTTTATAAACATGGAAATATCTACACCGCAATCTGTATAAACATGGATATGTCTAAACCGCTATCTGTATAAACATGGAAATATCTACACCGCTATCTGTATAAACATGGAAATATCTACACCGCTATCTGTATAAACTTGGAATTATCTACACCACTATCTGTATAAACGTGGAAATATGTACACTGCAATCTGTGCAAATATGGAAATATCTCCACCTCTATCTCTGTAAATATGGAAATATCTACACCGCTATCTGTATCAACATGGAAATATCTACACCGTTATCTGTATAAACCTGCAAATATATACACCGGGATCTGTATAAACATGGATATATCTTCACCGCTATCTGTATAAACCTGGAAACATCTACACCGCTATCTGTATAAACATGGAAATATCTACACCGCTATCTCTATAAACATGGAAATGTCTACACCGCTGTCTGTATAAAGATGGAAATATCTTCATGGCTATCTCTCTAAACATGGAAATATCTACACCACCATATGTATAAACATGGAAATACCTACACAGTCATCTGTATAAACATGGAAATATCTACCCCACTATCTGTATAAACATGGAAATATCTACACTTCAAAATGTATAAACATGGAAATAACTACACAGCCATCTGTATAAACATGGAAATATCTACACTGCCATCTGTATACACATGGAAATATCTACACAGTCATCTGTATAAACAGTGAAATATCTCCACCGCTATCTGTCTAATCATGGAAATATCTCCACCACTATCTGTATAAACATGGAAATATCTACACTGCTATATGTATAAACATGAAAATGTCTACACCGCTATCTGTTTAAACATGGATATATCTACTCCGCTATCTGTATAAACATGGAAATATTTACATCGCTATCTGTATAAACATTGAAATATTTCCACCGCAATCTGTGTAAACACAGAAATATCTACACCGCTATCTTTATAAACATGGAAATATCTACACCGCAATCTGTATAAACATGGATATATCTACACCGCTATCTGTATAAACATGGAAATATCTACACCGCTATCTATATAAACATGGAAACATCTACACCGCTATCTGTATAAACATGGAAATATCTACACCACAATCTGTATAAACGTGGAAATATGTACATTGCACTCTGTGCAAATATGGAAATATCTACACCTCTATCTCTGTAAATGTGGAAATATCTACACTGCTATCTGTATAAAAATGAAAATATCTAAACCGCTATCTGTATAAACCTGGAAATATATACACCACGATCTGTATAAACATGGATATATCTTCACCGCTATCTGTATAAACATGGAAACATCTACACCGCTATTTGTATAAACATGGAAATATCTACACCGCTATCTCTATAAACATGGAAATGTCTACACCGCTGTCTGTATAAACATGGAAATATCTTCATGGCTATCTCTCTAAACATGGAAATATCTACACCGCCATATGTATGAACATGGAAATACCTACACAGTCATCTGTATAAACACGGAAATATCTACCCCACTATCTGTATAAACATGCAAATATCTACACTGCAAAATGTATAAACATAGAAATAACTACACAGCCATCTCTATAAACATGGAAATATCTACATCGCTATCTGTATAAACATGGAAATATCCACACGGCTATCTGCGGAACATGGATATATATACACCGCCATCTGTAAAAAACATGGAAATATCTACACAGTCATCTGTATAAACATGGTAATATCTACACCCCCATCTGTAAAAACATGGAAATATCTACACCGCTGTCTCTTCAAATATGGAAATACCTGCACCGCTATCTGTATAAACACGGAAATATCGACACCGCTATCTGTATAAACTTGGAAATATCTACACTGCCATCTCTATAAACATGAAAATATGTCCACCGCTATCTGTATAAACTTGAAAATATGTCCAACGCTATCTGTATAAACATGGAAATATCTAGACCGCTATCTGTATAAACATGGAAACATCTACACCGCTATCTGTATAAACATGGAAATATCTAGACCGCTATCTCTATATACATGGAAATATCTACACTGCCATCTGAATAAACATGGAAATATGTACACAGTCATCTGTATAAACATAGAAATAACTACACCGCTATGTGAATAAAATGGAAATATCTACACCGTTATCTGTATAAACATGGAAATATCTAGACCGCTATCTGTATAAACATTCACATATCTACATTGCTATCTGTAAAAACATGGAAATAGCTCCTCCGCTATCTCTATAAACATGGAAATATCTACACTGCTATCTGTATAAACATGGAAATATCTACACCGCTATCTGTATAAACAAGCAAATATCTACAGCGCTATCTATATAAACATGGAAATATCTCCAGCGCTATCTGCATAAACATGGAAATATCTACACCGCTGTCTGCATAAACATGGAATTATCTACACTGCAATCTCTATAAACATGGAAACATCTACAACAGTATCTGTGTAAACATGGGAATATCTTCATAGCTGTCGGTGTAAATATGGAAATATGTACACCGCAATCTGTGTGAATATGGAAATATCTACACCTTTGTCTCTGTAAACATGGAAATATCTACACCACTATCTGTATAAACATGGAAATATCTACACCGCTATCTGTATAAACATGGAAATATCTACACCACAATCTGTATAAACATGGATATATCTACACCGCTATCTGTATAAAAATGTTAATATCTGTACTGCTATCTGTATAAACATGGAAATATCTACTCCGCTATCTGCATAAATATGGAAATATGAACACCGATATCTCTATAAACATGGAAATGTCAACACCGCTATCTCTATTAACATGGAAATATCTACATGGCTATCCCTAAAAACATGGAAATATCTTCACCACCTTCTGTATAAACATGGAAATATCTACACTGCCATCTGTATAAACATGGAAATAACTAAACCACTATCTCTATAAACATTGAAATATCAACACTGCCTTCTGGATATACATGGAAAAACCTACACAGTCATCTGTGTAAACATGGAAATATCTACACAGCCATCTCTATAAACATGGAAATACCTACACCGCTATTTCTATAAACATGAAAATAGCGACACCGCAATCTGTATAAACATGGAAATATCAACACTGCCATCTGTATAAACATGGAAATATCTACACTGCCATCTGTATTCACATGGAAATATCTACACAGTCATCTGTATAAACAAGCAAATATCTACAGCGCTATCTGTATAAACATGGAAATATCTCCACCTCTATCTGCATAAACATGGAAATATCTACACCGTTATCTTTATAAACATGGAAATATCTACACCACAATCTGTATAAACATGGAAATATCTACACTACCATCTGTATAAAGTTAGAAATATCTACACAGCCCTCTGTATAAATATGGAAATATCTGCATAGGCATCTGTATAAACATGGAAATATCTGCACCGCTATCTGTATAAACATGGAAATACCTACACCGCTGTCTCTGTAAACATGGAAATATGTACACCACTATGTGTATAATCATGGAAATATCTCCACTGCTGTCTGTATAAACATGGAAAAATCTCCACCGTTATCTGTATAAACATGGAAATATCTACAGCGCCATCTCTATGAACATTGAAATATCTACACTGCCATCTGTAAAAACATGGAAATATCTACACAGTCATCTGAATAAACATGGAAATATCTACACCACCATCTGTATAAACTTGGAAATAGCTACAATACCATCTGTATACACATGGAAATCTCTACACAGATATCTGTATAAATATGGAAATATCTACACCGCCAGCTGTATAAACATGGAAATATCTACACTGCCATCTGTAGAAAGATGGAAATATCTACACCGCTATCTCTATAAATATGGAAATAACTACACCGCCAACTCTATAAACAAGAAAATATCTACACTGCCATCTCCATAAAGATGGAAGTATCTACTCCGCCATGTGTATACACACGGAAATATCTACACCACCATCTGTGTAAACATGGAAATATCTACACCGCTATCTGTTTAAACATGGAAATATCTACACCGCTATCTCTATAAACATAGAAATATCTACACCGCCATCTGTATAAATATCAAAATATCTACAATGCCATCTGTAGAAAGATGGAAATATCTACACCGCAATCTGTGTAAACATGGAAATATCTACACATCTATCTGTATAAACATGGAAATATCTACACCGTGATCTGTAAACATGGAAATATCTACACCGCCATCTGTATAAACATGGAAATATCTACAATGCCATCTGTAGAAAGATGGAAATAACTACACCGCAATCTGTATAAACATGGAAATATCTACAATGCCATCTGTAGAAAGATGGAAATATCTACACCGCAATCTCTGTAAACATGGAAATATCAACACGAATATCTGTGAAAACATGGAAATATCTACACCGCTATCTGTATAAACATGGAAATATCTACACCGCGATCTGCATAAACATGGGAATGTCTTCATCACGATCTGTATAAACATGGAAATATCTACATCGCTATTTGTATAAACATGGAAATATGTACACAACTATCTCTATAAACATGGAAATATCTACACCGCCATCTGTATAAACATGGAAACACCTACAAAGTCATCTGTATAAACATGGAAATATCTACACAGCCATCTATATAATCATGGAAATATCTACACAACCATCTGTATATACAAGGAAATATCTACAATGGTATCTGTATAAACATGGAAATTACTACACCGATATTTGTATAAACAAGGAAATATCTACACAGCCATCTGTATATACATGGAAATATCTACACCGCTATTTGTATAAACATGGAAATAACTACACCGCTATTTGTATAAACAAGGAAATATCCACGCCGTGATCAGTATAAACATGGAAATATCTACACTGCTATTTGTATAAACAAGGAAATATCTACACCGCTATCTGTATAAACATTGAAAAAACTACACCGCTATTTGTATAAACAAGGAAATATCTACACCGTGATCTGTATAAACATGGAAAAAACTACACCGCTATTTGTATAAACAAGGAAATATCTACACTGCCACCTGTTTAAACATGGAAATATATACACAGACATCTGTTTATACATGGAAATATCTACACCACTATCTGTATAAACATGCTAATAACTACACCGCTATCTGTATAAATGTGGAAATATTTTCACCGCTATCCCTATAAACATGGTAATATCAACACCGCGATCTGTATATACATAGAAGTATCTACACCATGATCTGTATAAACATGGAAATATCTACACCGCGATCTGTATAAACATGGAAATATCTACACCGTGATCTGTATGAACATGGAAATATCTACACCGCCATCTCTATAAACTTGGAAATATCTACCCCCCTATCTGTATAAACATGGAAATATCCACACCGCTATCTCTATAAACATGGAAAAAACAACAACGCTATCTCTATGAACATGGAAATATCTACACCGCCATCTCTATAAACATGGAAATATCTACACCGCCATCTGTATAAACTTGGAAATATCTACACCGGCATCTACATATCCATAGAAATATCTGCGCTGCAATCTGTATAAACATCGAAATATCTACACGGTCATCTGTGTATAGATGGAAATATCAACACCGCCATCTGTACAAACATGGAAGTATCTGCACCGCTATCTGTATAAACATGGAAATATCTACACCGCGGTCTGTATAAACATGGAAATATGTACACCGCTATCTGTATAAACATGAAAATATATACACCGCTATCTGTATAAACATGGAAATATCTACACCGTGATCTGTATAAACATGGAAATATTTACACCGATATCTGCATAAACATGGAAATTTCTACACCGTTATCTGTATAAATATGGAAATATCTACACCGCTATCTGTATAAACATGGAAATACCTATACAGTCATCTGTGTAAAGATGGAAATATCTACACCACCACCTGTATAAACATCTAAATATCTACAATGCCATCTGTATACACATGGAAATACCTATACGGCAATCTGTGTATAGATGGAAACATCAACACCGCCATCTGTACAAACATGGAAATATCTACACTTCTATCTCTATAAACATGGAAATATCTACACTGCGGTCTGTATAAACATGGAAATATCTACACCACGATCTGTATAAACATGGAAATATATACACCGCTATCTGTATAAACATGGAAATATCTGCACCGCTATCTCTATATACATGGAAATACCTACAAAGCCATCTGTATAAACATGGAAATGCCTACACAGTCATGTGTAGGAACATGGAAATATCTACACTGCCATCTGTATAAACATAGAAATATCTACACAGCCCTCTGTATGAATATGGAAATATCTGCATAGGCATCTGTATAAACATGGAAATATCTGAGCCGCTATCTGTATAAACATGGAAATACCTACACCGCTGTCTCTATAAACATGGAAATATGTACACCGCTATGTGTATAAACATGGAAATATCTCCACTGCTGTCTGTATAAACATGGAAATATCTCCCCCGTTATCTGTATAAACATGGAAATATCTACAGCGCCATCTCTATAAACATTGAAATATCTACATTGCCATCTGTAAAAACATGGAAATATCGACACAGTCATCTGAATAAACATGGAAATATCTACACCACCATCTGTATAAACATGGAAATAGCTACAATACCATCTGTATACACATGGAAATATCTACACAGACATCTGTATAAATATGGACATGTCTACATCGCCATCTGTATAAACATGGAAATATCTACACTGCCATCTGTAGAAAGATGGAAATATCTACACCGCTATCTCTATAAATATGGAAATATCTACACCACCATCCCTATAAACATGAAAATATCTACACTGCCATCTCCATAAAGATGGAAGTATCTACTCCACCATGTGTATAAACACGGAAATACCTACACCACCATCTGTGTAAACATGGAAATAACTACACCGCTATCTGTATAAACGTGGAAATAACGACACCGCCATCTGCATGTCCATGGAAATATCTATGCCGCCATCTGTATAAACATGGAAATATCTACACGGCCATCTGTGTATAGATGGAAATATCAACACCGCCATCTGAACAAATATGGAAATATCTACTCCGGTATCTCTATAAACATGGAAATATCTGCACTGCCATCTGTAAAAACATGGAAATACGTATACAGTCATCTGTATAAACATGGAAATATCTACACTGCCATCTCTATAAACATGAAAATATGTCCACCGCTATCTGTATAAACTTGAAAATATGTCCAACGCTATCTGTATAAACATGGAAATATCTACACCGCTATCTGTATAAACATGGAAACATCTACACCGCTATCTGTATAAACATGGAAATATCTACACCGCCATCTGAATAAACATGGAAATATGTACACAGTCATCTGTATAAACATAGAAATAACTACACCGCTATGTGAATAAAATGGAAATATCTACACCGTTATCTGTATAAACATGGAAATATCTAGACCGCTATCTGTATAAACATTCACATATCTACATTGCTATCTGTAAAAACATGGAAATAGCTCCTCCGCTATCTCTATAAACATGGAAATATCTACACTGCTATCTGTATAAACATGGAAATATCTACACCGCTATCTGTATAAACAAGCAAATATCTACAGCGCTATCTATATAAACATGGAAATATCTCCAGCGCTATCTGCATAAACATGGAAATATCTACACCGCTGTCTGCATAAACATGGAATTATCTACACTGCAATCTCTATAAACATGGAAACATCCACAACAGTATCTGTGTAAACATGGGAATATCTTCATACCTGTCGGTGTAAATATGGAAATATGTACACCGCAATCTGTGTGAATATGGAAATATCTACACCGCCATCTGTTTAAACATGGAATTATATACACAGACATCTCTTTATACATGGAAATATCTACCCCACTATCTGTATAAACATGCTAATATCTACACCGCTATCTGTATAAATGTGGAAATATTTGCACCGCTATCCCTATAAACATGGTAATATCAACACCGCGATCTGTATAAACATGGAAATATCTACACCGCGATCTGTATAAACATGGAAATATCTACACCGTGATCTGTATAAACATGGAAATATCTACACCGTGATCTGTATAAACATGGAAATATCTACACTGCCATCTCTATAAACATGGAAATATCTACACCCCAATCTGTATAAACATGGAAATATCCACACCGCTATCTCTATAAACATGGAAAAATCAACAACGCTATCTCTATGAACATGGAAATATCTACACCGCCATCTCTATAAACATGGAAATATCTACACCGCGTTCAGTATAAACGTGGAAATATCTACACCGCTATCTCTATAAACATGGAAATATCTCCACTGCTATCTCTATAAACATCGAAATATCTACACCCCATCTGTATAAAGATGGAAATACTTACAAAGATATCGGTATAAACATAGAAATATCTACACCGCCATCTGTATAAACATGAAAATATCAACACAGACATGTGTATATACATGGAAATATCTACACCGCTATCTATATAAACGTGGAAATAACTACACCGCTATCTGTATAAACATGGAAATATCTACACCGCCATCTACATATCCATGGAAATATCTGCGCCGCCATCTGTATAAACATGGAAATATCTACACGGTCATCTGTGTATAGATGGAAATATCAACACCGCCATCTGTAAGAACATGGAAATATCTACACCGCGGTCTGTATAAACATGGAAATATCTAAACCGCTATCTGTATAAACTTGGAAATATCTACACCGCTATCTCTATAAACATGGAAATATCTACACCGCCATCTGTATAAACATGGAAATATCTACACTGCTATCTCTATAAACATGGCAATATCTACAATGACATCTGTAAAAACATGGAAATACCTATACAGTCATATGTATAAACATGGAAATATCTACACCACCATCTGTATAAACATGGAAATATCTACAATGCCATCTGTATACACATGGAAATACCTACACGGCAATCTGTGTATAGATGGAAACATCAACACCGCCATCTGTACAAACATGGAAATATCTACACCGCTATCTGTATAAACATGGAAATATCTACACCGGTATCTGTATAAACATGGAAATATCTACAACATGATCTGTATAAACATGGAAATATTTACAACGCTATATGTATAAACATGGAAATATCTACACCGCTATCTGTATAAACATGGAAATATCTACAAAGCCATCTATAAAAACATGGAAATAACAACACAGTCATGTGTAGGAACATGGAAATATCTATACCGCGATTTGTATAAACATGGAAATATCTACAACGCGTTCTCTATAAACATGGAAATATCTACACATCTATCTGTATAAACATGGAAATATCTACACAGCTATCTCTATAAACATGGAAATATCTACATCGCAATCTGTATAAACGTGGAAATACCTAAAAGTCATCTGTATAAACATGGAAATACCTACACAGCCATCTGTATAAACATGGAAATATCTACACAGCTGTCTGTATATACATGGAAATATCTAAACCGCTATCTGTATAAACATGGAAATAACTACACCGCTATTTGTATAAACAAGGAAATATCTACACCGCCATCTGTTTAAACATGGAAATATATACACAGACATCTGTTTATACATGGAAATATCTACACCGCTATCTGTATAAACATGCTAATAACTACACCGCTATATGTATAAATGTGGAAATATTTGCACCGCTATCCCTATAAACATGGTAATATCAACACCGTGATCTGTATAAACCTGGAAATATCTACACCATGATCTGTATAAACATGGAAATATCTACACCGTGATCTGTAAACATGGAAATATCTACACCGCCATGTGTATAAACATGGAAATATCTACAATGCCATCTGTAGAAAGATGGAAATAACTACACCGCAATCTGTATAAACATGGAAATATCTACAATGCCATCTGTAGAAAGATGGAAATATCTAAACCCCAATCTCTCTAAACATGGAAATATCAACACGAATATCTGTGAAAACATGGAAATATCTACACCGCTATCTGTATAAACATGGAAATATCTACACAGCCATCTGTATATACATGGAAATATCTACAACGGTATCTGTATAAACATGGAAATTACTACACCACTATTTGTATAAACAAGGAAATATCTACACAGCCATCTGTATATACATGGAAATATCTACACCGCTATTTGTATAAACATGGAAATAACTACACCGCTATTTGTATAAAGAAGGAAATATCCACACCGTGATCAGTATAAACATGGAAATATCTACACTGCTATTTGTATAAACAAGGAAATATCTACACCGCTATCTGTATAAACATTGAAATAACTACACCGCTATTTGTATAAACAAGGAAATATCTACACCGTGATCTGAATAAACATGGAGAAAACTACACCGCTATTTGTATAAACAAGGAAATATCTACACCGCCACCTGTTTAAACATGGAAATATATACACAGACATCTCTTTATACATGGAAATATCTACACCACTATCTGTATAAACATGCTAATAACTACACCGCTATCTGTATAAATGTGGAAATATTTGCACCGCTATCCCTATAAACATGGTAATATCAACACCGTGATCTGTATAAACATAGAAGTATCTACACCATGATCTGTATAAACATGGAAATATCTACACCGCGATCTGTATAAACATGGAAATATCTACACCGTGATCTGTATGAACATGGAAATATCTACACCGCCATCTCTATAAACATGGAAATATCTACACCCCTATCTGTATAAACATGGAAATATCCACACCGCTATCTCTATAAACATGGAAAAAAAACAACGCTATCTCTATGAACATGGAAATATCTACACCGCCATCTCTATAAACATGGAAATATCTACACCGCCATCTGTATAAACTTGGAAATATCTACACATCCATGTGTACATACATGGAAATATCTACACCGCTATCTGTATATACATGGAAATATCTACACCGGCATCTACATATCCATAGAAATATCTGTGCTGCCATCTATATAAACATGGAAATATCTACACGGTCATCTGTGTATAGATGGAAAAATCAACACCGCCATCTGTACAAACATGGAAGTATCTGCACCGCTATCTGTATAAACGTGGAAATATCTACACCGCGGTCTGTATAAACATGGAAATATCTACACCGCTATCTGTATAAACATGTAAATATATACACCGCTATCTGTATAAACATGGAAATATCTACACCGTGATCTGTATAAACATGGAAATATTTATACCGATATCTGCATAAACATGGAAATTTCTACACCGTTATCTGTATAAATATGGAAATATCTACACCGCTATCTGTATAAACATGGAAATAACTATACAGTCATTTGTGTAAAGATGGAAATATCTACACCACCATCTGTATAAACATCTAAATATCTACAATGCCATCTGTATACACATGGAAATACCTACACGGCAATCTGTGTATAGATGGAAACATCAACACCGCCATCTGTACAAACATGGAAATATCTACACTTCTATCTCTATAAACATGGAAATGTCTACACTGCGGTCTGTATAAACATGGAAATATCTACACCACGATCTGTATAAACATGGAAATATATACACCGCTATCTGTATAAACATGGAAATATCTGCACCGCTATCTCTATAAACATGGAAATACCTACAAAGCCATCTGTATAAACATGGAAATGCCTACACAGTCATGTGTAGGAACATGGAAATATCTACACTGCCATCTGTATAAACATGGAAATATCTACACAGCCCTCTGTATGAATATGGAAATATCTGCATAGGCATCTGAATAAACATGGAAATATCTGCACCGCTATCTGTATAAACATGGAAATACCTACACCGCTGTCTCTATAAACATGGAAATATGTACACCGCTATGTGTATAAACATGGAAATATCTCCACTGCTGTCTGTATAAACATGCAAATATCTAAACCGTTATCTGTATAAACATGGAAATATCTACAGCGCCATCTCTATAAACATTGAAATATCTACATTGCCATCTGTAAAAACATGGAAATATCGACACAGTCATCTGAATTAACATGGAAATATCTACACCACCATCTGTATAAACATGGAAATAGCTACAATACCATCTGTATACACATGGAAATATCAACACAGACATCTGTATAAATATGAACATATCTACACCGCCATCTGTATAAACATGGAAATATCTACACTGCCATCTGTAGAAAGATGGAAATATCTACACCGCTATCTCTATAAATATGGAAATATCTACACCACCATCCCTATAAACATGAAAATATCTACACTGCCATCTCCATAAAGATGGAAGTATCTACTCCGCCATGTGTATAAACACGGAAATACCTACACCACCATCTGTGTAAACATGGAAATAACTACACCGCTATCTGTATAAACATGGAAATAACGACACCGCCATCTGCATGTCCATGGAAATATCTATGCCGCCATCTGTATAAACATGGAAATATCTACACGGCCATCTGTGTATAGATGGAAATATCAACACCGCCATCTGAACAAATATGGAAATATCTACTCCGGTATCTCTATAAACATGGAAATATCTGCACTGCCATCTGTAAAAACATGGAAATACGTATACAGTCATCTGTATAAACATGGAAATATCTACAATGTCATCTGTATACACATGGAAATATCTACAGAGCCATCTGAATAAACATGTAAATACCTACACTGCTATCTCTATAAACATGGAAATATCTACACCGCCATCTCCATAAACTTGAAAATATCCACACTGCCATCTCCATAAACATGGAACTAACTACTCCGCCATCTGTATAAACATGGAAACATCTACACCGCCATCTGTGTGAATAAGGAAATATCTACAATGCCATCGGTATAAAGATATAATTATCTGCACCGCGAGCTGTATAAACATGGAAATATCTACATCGCTATCTCTATAAACGTGGAAATACCAACACCGCTATTGGTATAAACATGGAAATATCTAAAACACCATCTATATAAACATGGAAATATCTACACCGCTATGTCTAGAAACATGGAAATACCTACACCGCTATCTCTATAAACATGGAAATATCCACAACGCCATCTGCTTATCCATGGAAATCTCTACAACGCCATCTGTATAAAGATGGAAATAACTACACGGTAATCTGTGTAAAGATGGAAATATCAACACCGCCATCTGTACAAACATGGAAATATCTACACCGCTATCTGTATAAACATAGAAGTACCTACACTGCATTCTGAATAAACATGGAAATATCTACACCGGTATCTGTATAAGCATGGAAATATCTACACCACGATCTGTATAAACATGGAAATATTTACACCGCTATCTGTATAAACCTGGAAATATCTACACTGATATCTCTATAAATATGGAAATATCTACATCGCCATCTGTATAAACATGGAAATAAGTACACAGTCATGTGTAGGAACATGGAAATATCTACACCACCATTTGTATAAAGATGGAAATATCTACAACGTTATCTGTATAAACATGGAAATATCTACACAGTGATCTGTACAAACATGGAAGTATGTACAGCACTCTCTGAAAAAAGATGGAAATATCTACACCGCTATCTGTAAAAACAAGGAAATATCTACACCACTATCTGTATTAATATGGAAATATTTACACCGCTATCTCAATAAACATGGAAATATCTACACCGCTATCTCTACAAACCTGGAAATATCTACACCGCCATCTGTGCTAACATGGAAATATCTGCACAGTCATCTGCGTAAACCTGGAAATATCTACATTGTCATCTATATAAACATGGAAATATCTACAGAGAACTCGGTATAAACATGGAAATATCGGCACAGCCATCTGTATAAACATGGAAATATCTACACCGCTCTCTGTATAAACATGGAAATATCTACACAGCTATGTGTATTAACGTGGAAATATCTCCATTGCGATCTGTATAAACATGGACATATCTCCACTGCAATCTGTATAAACATGAAAATATCTACACAGCTATCTCTATAAACATGGAAATATCTACACTGCCTTCTGTACAAACATGGAAATATCTACACAGTCATCTGTAGAAATATGGAAATATCTACACCGCTATCTCTATTAACATGGAAATAACTACACTGCTATCTCTATAAACATGGAAGTATCTACACCGCTATCTCCATCAACATGGAAATATATACACCGCCATCTCTTTAAACATGGAGATATCTACAACGCCATCTATATACACAAGAAAATATCAACATTGCCATCTATATAAACATGGAAATATCTACACCGCCATCTCTATAAACATGGGAATATTTACACTGCCATTTGTAGAAAGATGGAAATATCTACACCGCCATCTGTATAAACGTGGAAATATCTTCACCGCTATCTGTATAAACATGGAAATATCTACACCGCAATCTGTATAACCATGGAAATATCTACACCGCTATCTGTATAAATATGAAATATCAAAACCGCTATCTCTATAAAAATGGAAATATCTACACTGCTATCTGTATAAACATGGAAATATCCTCACTGCTATCTCTATAAACATGCATATATCTACACCGCTATCTCTATGAACATGGAAATATCTACACTGCCATCTGTATAAACATGGAAATATCTACACCGCTATCTGTATAAACATGGAAATATTTACACCACTATCTGTATAAACATGGAAATATCTACACATCGATCTGTATAAACATGGAAATATCTACACCGCGATCTGTATAAACATGGAAATATCTTCACCGCGATCTGTATAAACATGGAAATATCTACACCGCTATCTGTATAAACATGGTAATATCTACACCACCATCTATATAAACATCTAAATATCTACACCGCCATCTGTATAAACATGGAAATAACTGCAATGCCATCTGAATAAACATGGTTATAGCCTCACCGCCATTTCTGTAAACATACAAATATCTACAGAGTCATCTGTATACACATGGAAATATCTACAGAGCCATCTGTATAAACATGGATGTATCTACACAACTATCTCTATAAACAAGGAAATACCTACAGCGCTCTCTCTATAAACATGGAAATATCAACAACAAAATCTCTGCAAACATGGAAATATCTACACCGCCATCTATATAAACATGAAAATATCTACAGCACCATCTCCATAAACATGGAACTATCTACACCGCCATCTGTATAAACATGGAAATATCTACACAGCTATCTGTATAAAGATGGAAATATCTACACCGCTATCTCTATAAACATGGAAATATCTACACAGCCATCTGTATAAACATGGAAATATCTACACTGCTATCTCTATAAACATGGAAATATCTATACCGCTATCTGTATAAACATTTAAATATCTACATCGTTATCTGTATAAACAGGGAAATATCTCCACTGCTATCTGTATAAACATGGAAATATCTACACCGCTATCTGTATAAACATGGAAATATCTACACCGCTATCTGTATAAACATGGAAATATCTACAACGCTATCTGTGTAAACATGGAAATATCTACACCGCTATCTGTATAAATATGGAAATATCCACAACGCTATCCCTATAAACATGGAAATATCTACACCGCTATCTGTAAACATGGAAATATCTACATGGCTATTTCTATAAACATGGAAATATCAACACCGCTATCTGCATAAACACGGAAATATCTAAACAGCTATCTGCATAAACATGGAAATATCTACATCGTTATCTGTACAAACATGGATATATTTCCACCGCTATCTCTATGAACATGGAAATATCTCCACCGCTACCTCAATAAACTTGGAAATATCTGCACTGCTATCTTTATAAACATGGAAATATCCACTCCACGATCTGTATAAACATGGATATATCTACACTGCCATCTGAATAAACATGGTAATAGCCTCACCGCTATATGTAGAAACATGGAAATATCTACACCACCATCTGAATAAACATACAAATATCTACACTGCTATCTTTATAAATATGGAAATACCTTCACCGCTATCTGTGTAAACATGGAAATATCTACACCTCTACCTGTATAAACATGGACATGTCTACACCGCTATCTCTATAAACATGGAAATATCTACAACGCTACCTGCATAAACTTCGAAATATCTACACCACCATCTCTAGAAACATGGAAATATCTCCACCGCTATCTATATAAACATGGAAATATCTCCACCACTCTCTGTATGAACATGGAAATATCTACACCGCTATCTGTATAAACATGGAAATATCTACACCGCTATCTGTATAAACATGGAAATATCTACACCGCAATCTCTATAAACATGGAAATACCTACAACACTATCTGTGTAAACATGGAAATATCTACACAGGTGTCTGTGTAAACATGGAAATATGTACACCGCAATCTGTGTGAGGATGGAATTATCTACAACGCAATCTGTGCAAATATGGAAATATCTACACCTATATCTCTGTAAACATGGAAATATCTACACCACTATCTGTATAAACATGGAAATGTCTACACCAAAATCTGTATAAACATGGAAATATCTACACTACAATCTGTATAAACATGGAAATATCAACACCACTATCTGTATAAACATGGAAATATCTACTCCGCTGTCTGTATAAATATGGAAATATCTATATCGCTATCTGTATAAACATGGAAATGTCTACACCGCGTTCTGTATAAACATGAAAATATCTACACTGCCATCTGTATAAACATGGAAATAACTACACCGCTATCTCTATAAACATGGAAATATCTACACTGCCATCTGTATATACATGGAAATAGCTACACAGTCATCTGTATAAACATGGAAACATCTACACCACTATCTGTATAAACGTGGAAATATCTACACTGCCATCTGTATAAACATGGAAATATCTACACAGCCATCTCTATAAACGTGGAAATTTCTTCAACGCTACCTCTATAAACATGGAAATAGCCACACCACTATCTGCATAAACTTGGAAATATATACACTGCCATCTGTATACACAAGGAAATATCTACAAAGTCATCTGTATAAATATGGAAATATCTACACCGTTATTTCTCTAAACATGGAAATATCTACACCGCTATCTGCATAAAGGTGGAAATATCTACACCGCAATCTGTGGAAATATGGAAATATTTACACATCTATCTCTGTAAATATGGAAATAACTACACCGCTATCTATATAAACATGGAAATATCTACACCGCTGTCTGTATAAACATGGAAATATCTACACCACGATCTGTATAAACATGGATATATCTACACCGCTATCTGTATAAACATGGAAATATCTACACCGCTATCTGTATAAATATGGAAATATCTACACCGCTATCTCTATAAACATGGAAACGTCTACACCGCTATCTGTATAAACATGGAAATATCAACATGGCTATTTCTATAAATATGGAAATATCTACACTGCCATCTGTATAAACATGGAAATACCTACACAGTCATCTGTTTAAACATAGAAATATCCACACTTTATCTGTATAAACACGGAAATATCTACACTGCCATCTGTATAAACATGAAAATATCTACACAACCATCTCTATAAACATGGAAATATCTACATCGCTATCTGAATAAACATGGAAATAGCTAAACCGCTATCTGTAAAAACCTGGAAATATCTACAACGCCATCTGTAAAAATATGGAAATATCTACACAGTCATCTGTAGAAACATGGAAATATCTACACCGCCATATGTATAAACATGGAAATATCTCTACTGCTATCTGTATAAACATGGAAATATCTACACCGCTATCTGTATAAACATGGAAATATTTACACCGCTATTTTTACAGACATGGAAATATCTACACCTCAATCTGTATAAACATGGAAATATCTACACTGCTATCTGTATAAACATGGAAATATCTACACCGCTATATGTATAAACATGGAAATATCTACACTGCCATCTGTATAAACCTGGAAATAGGCACACCGCTATCTGTATAAATATGGAAATATCTACACCGCCATCTGAATAAACATGGAAATAACTACACGGCTATCTGTACAAATATGGAAATATCTACACCGCTACCTCTATAAACATGGAAATATCTACAGAGCTATCTGTATAAACATGGATATATCTACACCGCTGTCTATATAAACATGGAAATAACTACACCGCCATCTGTATAAACATGGAAATATGTATACAGTCATCTGTATAAACATGGAAATAACTACACCGCTATCTGTATAAACATGGAAATATCTACACCGCTCTCCGTATAAACATGGAAATAACTACACCGCTATCTGTATAAATATGGAAATATCCACACCGCTTTCCCTATCAACATGGAAATGTATACACCGCTATCTGTATAAACATGGAAATATCTACATGGCTATCTCTATAAACATGGAAATATCTACACCGCTATCTGCATAAACATGGAAATATCTACACCGCTATCTGCATAGACATGGAAATATCTACATTGTTATCTGTACAAACATGGAAATATCTCCATCGCTATCTCTATGAACATGGAAATATCTCCACCGCTATCTATAAACTTGGAAATATCTTCACCACTATCTTTATAAACATGGAAATATCTACTCCACTATCTGTATAAACATGGATATATCTACACTGCCATCTGCATAAACAGGGTAATAGCCACACCGCTATCTGTATAAACATGAAAACATCTACACCACCGTCTGAATAAACATACAAATATCTAAACCGCTATGTGTATAAATATGGAAATATCTACATGGCCATCTCCATAAACATGGAACTATCTATCTGTATAAACATGGAAATATTTACACCGCTATTTTTACAGACATGGAAATATCTACACCGCAATCTGTATAAACATGGAAATATCTACACTGCTATCTGCATAAACATGGAAATATCTACACCACAATCAGCATAAACATGGATATATCTACACGGCTATCTGTATAAACATGGAAATATCTACACCGCTATCTGTATAAACATGGAAATATCTACACTGCTATCTGTATAAACATTTAAATATCTACACCGCTATCTGTATAAACGTGGAAATCTGTACACCGCAATCTGTGCAAATATGGAAATATCTACACCTCTATCTCTGTAAATATGGAAATAACTACACCGCTATCTGTATAAACAAGGAAATATCTACACCGCTATCTGTATAAACATGGAAATATCTACACCACGATCTGTATAAAGATGGATATATCTACACTGCTATCTGTATAAACATGGAAACGTCTACACCGCTATCTGTATAAACATGGAAATATCTACACCGCTGTCTGTAGAAATATGGAAATATCTACACCGCTATCTCTATAAACATGGAAATGTCTACACCGCTGTCTGTATAAACCTGGAAATATCTTCATGGCTATCTCTCTAAACATGGAAATATCTACACCGCCATATGTATAAACATGGAAATACCTACACAATCATCCGTATAAACATTGAAATATCTACCCCACTATCTGTATAAACATGGAAATATCTACACTGCAATCTGTATAAACATGGAAATATCTACACAGCCATGTGTATATACATGGAAATATCTACACCGCTATCTACATAAACATGGAAATAACTACAGCGCTATCTGTATAAACATGGAAATATCTCCACTGCTATCTCTATAAACATAGAAATATCTACACCGCCATCTGTATAAACATGGAAATACTTACAAAGTTATCTGTATAAACATGGAAATATCTATACCGCCATCTGTATAATCATGGAAATATCTACACAGCCATGTGTACATACATGGAATTATCTACAGCGCTCTCTATATAAACATGGAAATATCTACACCGCTATCTGTATAAACGTGGAAAATCTACAACACTGCCTGTATAAACATGGAAATATCTACACTGCCATCTGTGGAAAGATGGAAATGTCTACACCGCGATCTGTATAAACTTGGAGATATCTACACCGCTACTTGTATAAACATGGAAATATCTACCCCGCTATCTATGTAAACATGGAGACATCTACACCATGATCTGTATAAAAATAGAAATATCTACACTGCTATCTGTATAAACATGGAAATATCTACACGGCTAACTGTATAAACATGCAAATATCTAAACCGAGATCTGTATAAATATGGAAATATCTACACCGCTAACTCTATAAGCATGGAAATGTCTATACCGCTATCTGTTTAAACATGGAAATATCTACAAGGCTAACTCTATAAAATGGAAATACCTAAACCGCCTTCTGTATAAACATGGAAATAACAACAAAATCATCTGTATAAACATGGAAATGTCTACAGCGCCAACTGTGAAAACATGGAAATATCTACACCGCCATCTGTATAAACATGCTAATATCTCCACCGCTATCTGTATAAACATGAAATTATTTCCACGGCTATCTGTATAAACATGGAAATATCTACACCACGATCAGTATAAACTTGGAAATATCTCCACCGCTTTCTGTATAAACATAGAGACATCTACACCGCTATTTTCATAAACATGGAAATATCTACACCGCTATCTGTATAAACATGCAAATATCTACAACGCTATCTGTGTAAACATGGAAATATCTACACCGCTATCTGTGTAAACATTGAAATATCTACACTGCTAACTGTGTAAAGATGGAAACATCTACATTTCAATCTGTGCATATGTGGAAATATCTACACCGCTATCTTTGTAAAGTAGGAAATATCTACTCTGCAATCTGCGCAAAGATGGAAATATCTACACCGCTATCTGTGTAAACATGGTAATATCTACACCACTCTCTGTATAAACATGGAAATATCTTCACTGCTATCTGTATAAACATGGAAATATCTACACCGCCATCTGTAAAAACGTGGAAATATCTACAACACAATCTGAATTAACATGGAAATATCTACACCGCTCACACTATAAACATGGAAATATCTACACCGTTGACTCTATAAGCATGGAAATATCTACACCTCTATCTGTATAAACAAGGAAATAACTCCACCGCTATCTGTATAAACATTGAAACATCTACATAGCTATATCTATAAACATGGAATTATCTACACCGCTATCTGTTTAAACATGGAAATGTCTACAACGCTATCTGTGTAAACATGGAAATATCTACACCGTTATCTGTGTAAACATGGAAATATCTGCACCACAATCTGTGAAAAGATGGAAATATATAGAATGCTATCTCAATAAACATGGAAATATCTGCACCGCTATCTACATAAACATGGATATATCTACACCGCTATCTCTATAATCATGGAAATATCTACACCGCCATCTGTAGAAACATGGAAATATCTACACAGTCATCTCTATATACATGGAAATATCTACAACACCATCTCTATAGAAATGGAAATATCTGCAACACCATCTCAATAATCATGGAAATATCTACACCGCTATGTGTATAAACATGGAAATACCAACACCACTATCTGCATAAACATGGAAATATCTACACCCCCATCTGTATAAACATGGAAATATCTACACTGCCACCTGTATACACATGGAAATATCTACACAGCCATCTGTATAAACATTGAAATATCTACCCCACTATCTGTATAAACATGGAAATATCTACACAGACATCTGTATAAATATGGAAATATCTACACCGCTATCTCTATAAACATGGAAAAGTCTACACCGCTATATGTTTAAACATGGAAATACCTACTTGGCTATTTCTACAAAAATGGAAATATCTACACTGCCATCGGTATAAACATGGAAATATCTACACATCCATCTCTATAAACATGGAAATATCTACATCGCTATCTGTATAAACATGGAAATAGCTAAACCGCTATCTGTATAAACCTGGAAATATCTACACCGCTATCTGCATAAACATGCACCTATCTACAGCGCTATCTGTAAAAACATGGAAATATCTCCACCGCTATCTGTGTAAACATGGAAATATCTAAACAGCTATCTATGTAAACATGAAAATATCTACACCGCTTTCTGTGGAAAGATGGAAATATGTACACTGCAATCTGTGCAAAGATGGAAATATCTACAACGCTATCTCTATAAACATGGAATTATCTGCACCGCTATCTGTATAAACATGGAAATATCTACACCGCCATCTGTATAAACATGGAAATATTTACAAGGCTATCAGTATAAATATGGAAATATCTACACCACCATCTGTATAACCATGGAAATATCTACAATGCCATCTGTAAAAACATGGAAATATCTACACAGTCATCTGTATAAACATGGAAATATCTACACCTCTATCTGTATAAACATGGAAATATCTACAATGCCATCTGTAAAAACATGGAAATATCTACACAGTCATCTGTATAAATATGGAAATATATATACGGCTATCTATATAAACATGGAAATACCTACACCGCAATCTGTATAAACATGGAAATATCGACACAGCTATCTGTATATTCATGGAAATATCTACACCACTATCTGTATAAATATGGAAATATCTACACCGCTATCACTATATACATGGAATTGTCTACACTGCTATCTGTTTAAAAATGGAAATATCTGCACTGCTATCTGTATAAACATGGAAATATCTCCACTGCTATCTGTATAAACATGGAAATATATACACTGCTATCTGTATAAATATGGAAATATCTACACGCCTAATTCTATAAACATGGAAATGTCTTCACAGCTTGCTGTATAAACATGGAAATATCTACATGGCTATCTCTATAAACATGGAAATATCTACACCGCCATCTGTATCAACATGGAAATAACTACACAGTCATCTGCATAAACATGGAAATATCTACACCACTATGTGTATAAACATGGAAATTCTTACACTGCCATCTGTATAAACATGAAAATATCTACACAGCCATCTCTATAAACATGGTAATATCTACAATGCTATCTGTATAAACATGGAAATAACTACACCGCCATCTGTAAAAACATGGAAATATTTACACAGTCATCTGTATAAACATGCAAATATCTACCCCTCCATATGTATAAACATGGAAATATCTACACTGCCGTCTGTATGCACATGAAAATATGTAAACAGCTATCTGTAGAATCATGGAAATGTCTACACCGCTATCTCCATAAACATGGAAATACCTACAGCGCTATCTCCATAAACTTGGAAATATCTACACCTCTTTGTCTATAAACATGGAAACATATACACTGCCATCTCTATAATCATGAAAATATCTACACTGCCATCTCCATAATCATGGTACTATCTACACCGTCATCTGTATAAAAATGGAAATATCTACACCGCCATCTGTATAAACATGGAAATATCTACGCAGTCATCTGTACAAAGATGGAAACACTTACACTGCCATCTGTATAATCATGGACATATCTACAGAGCCATCTGTAAAAACATGGAAATATCTACACACCCATCTGTATAAACATTGAATTATCTACACCGCTATCTGCATAAACGTGGAAATATCTACACCGCTATCTGTATAAATATGGAAATATCTACACCGCTACCTTTCTACACATGGAAATATCAACACTTCCATCTGTATAAACATGGAAATGTCTACACCACTATATCTATATACATGGAAATGTCTACAATGCCATCTTTAAAACCATGGAAATATCTACACTGTCATCTGTATAAACATGGAAATATCTACACCACCATCTGTATAAACATGGAAATATCTACACTGCCATCTGTATACACATGGATATATCTACACAGCCATCAGTATAAACATGGAAATATCTACACCGCTATCTCTATAAACATGGAAATTCCTACACCGCTATCTGTATAAACATGGAAATATCTACACCGCTATCTGAATAAACATGGAAATACCTACACCGCTATCTGTATAAACTTGGAAATATCTACACCGCTATCTGTATAAACATGAAAATATCTACACCGCCATCTGTGTAAACATGGAAATACCTCCACCGCGATCTGTATAAACATGGAAATATCTACACTGCTCTCTGTATAAACATGGAAATATCTACACCGTTATCTGTATAAACATGCAAATATCTACACCACTGTATGTATAAACATGGGAATATCTACATCGCCATCTGTATAAACATGGAAATATCTATACTTCCATCTGTGTCAAGATGTAAATATCTACACCGCGAGCTGTATAAACAAGGAAGTATCTACACCGCTATCTGTATAAACATGGAAATACCAACACCGCTACCTGTATAAACATGGAAATATCTACACCGCTATCTGTATAAACATGGAAATATCTACATTGCTATCTCTATAAACATGGAAATACCTACACCGCTCTCTCTATAAACATGGAAATATCTAAACCACTGTCTGTATAAACGTGGGAATATCTACACCGCTGTCTGTATAAATATGGAAATATCTACACCGCTATCTTTATACACATGGAAATATCAACAATTCTATCTGTATAAACATGGAAATATCTACACCGCTATCTCTATATACATGGAAATGTCTACACCGTCATCTGTAAAAACATGGAAATATCTACACTGTCATCTTTATAAACATGGAAATATTTACACCACCATCTGTATAAACATGGAAATATCTACACTGCCATCTATATACACATGGAAATATCTTTACAGTCATCTGTATAAACATGGAAATATACACCGCTATCTCTAAAAACATGGAAATACATACACCGCTATCTCTGTAAATATGAGAATATGTACACCGCCATCCCATTAAACATGGAACTATCTACACCGCCATCTGTATAAACATGGAAATATCTACACCGCCATCTGTATAAACATGGAAATATCTACACCACCATCAATATAAACATGGAAATACCTATACCGCGAGCTGTAGAAACATGGAAATAACTACACCGCTATCTGTGTAAACATGGAAATACCAACACCGCTATCTGTATAATCAAGGAAATATCTCTACCGATATCTGTATAAACATGGAAATATCTACACCACGATCTGCATAAACAGGGAAATATCTGCACCGCTATCTGTATATACATGGAAATATCTACACCGCTTTCTGTATAAACATGGAAATATCTACACCACTAACTCTATAACCACGGAAATACCTGCACCGCCATCTGTAAAAACATGCAAATATCTACACAGTCATCTGCATAAACATGGAAATATCTACACCTCCATGATTATAAACATGGAAACATCAACACCGCCATCTCTATAAACATGAAAATATCTACAACGCCATCTCCAGAAACATGGAACTATCTACACCGCCATCTGTATAAACATGGAAATATCTACACCACTATCTGAATAAACATGGAATTATCTAAAATGCCATCTCTATTAAGATGGAAATATCTGCAACGCGAGCTGTATAAACATGGAAATATCTACACCGCTATCTGTATAATCATCGAAATACCAACACCGCTATCTGTATAAACATGGAATTATATACACTACTGTCTGTATAAACATGAAAATATCTACAACGCTATCTGACTAAACATGGAAATATTTACAAAGCTATCTGTGCAAAACTTGGAAATATCTACACAGCTATCTGTGCAAAGATGGAAATATCCACACCGCAATATGTGCAAAGATGGAAATATCTCCATTGCTATCTCTGTAAAAATAGAAATATCTACAACACCATCTGTTTAAACATGTAAATATCTACACCGCTATCTGTATAAACATGGAAATATCTACACCGCTATCTGTATAAAGAAGGAAATATCTACACCACCATCTGTATAAACATGGAAATGACTACACCACTATCTGTATAAACATGGACATATCTACACCGCTATCTGTATAAATATGGAAATATCTACACCGCTATCTCTATAAACATTGAAATATCTACACCGGTATCTTTATAAACATGGAAATATCTTCACTGTTATCTCTATAAACATGGAAATATCTACACCGCCATCTGTATAAACATGAAAATAACTACAGAGTCACGTGTATAAACATGGAAATATCTACACCACCATCTCTATAAACATGGAAATATCTACACTGCCATCTGTATACACATGGAAATATCTACACAGCCATCTGTATAAACATGGAAATATATACACCGCCATCTCTATAAACATAGAAATATCTACACCGCCATCTCTATAAACATGAGAATATCTACACCGCCATATCCAGAAACATGGAACTATCTACACCGCCATCTGTATTAACATGGAAATAACCACCCCACTATCTGTATAAACATGGAAATATGTACACTGCCATCAGTAAAAAGATGGAAATATCAACAACGGGAGCTGAATAAACATGGAAATATCTACACCGCTATCTATATAAACATGGAAATGTCTACAACACTATCTCTATAAACATGGAAATATCTTCACCGCCATCTCTACAAACATAGAGATATATACGCCGCTATCTGTATAAACATGGAAATATCTACACCGCTATCTGTATAAACATGGAAATATCTACACCGCTACGTGTATTAATATGGAAATATCTACACCGTTATCTCTGAAAACATGGAAATGTCTACACCGCTGTCTGTATAATCATAAAAATATCTACACCACTATGTCTATAAACCTGAAAATATCTACATCCGACATCTGTATAAACATCGAAATACCTACACAGTCATGTGTATAAACATGGAAATATCTTCACCACAACCTGTATTAACATGGAAATATCTACACCGTTTTCTGTATAAACATGGAAATATCTACACCGCCAAATCTATAAACATGGAAATATCTACACCCCTATCTGTATAAACATGGAAAAATACACAGCTATCTCTATAAACATGGAAAAATCAACACCGCTATCTCTATGAACATGGAAATATCTACACCACCATCTCTATAAACATGGAAATATCTACACCGCGATCAGTATAAACATGGAAATATCTACACCGCTATCTGTATAAACATAGAAATATCTCCACTGCTATCTCTATAAACATCGAAATACCTACACCGCCATCTGTATAAACATGGAAATACTTACAAAGTTCTCTGTATAAACATGGAAATAACTACACCGCCATCTGTATAATCATGGAAATATCTAAACAGCCATGTGTATATACATGGAAATATCTACACCGCTATCTATATAAACATGGAAATAACTACACCGCTATCTGTATAAACGTGGAAATATCTACGCCGCCATCTACATATCAATAGAAATATCTGTGCCGCCATCTGTATAAACATGGAAATATCTACACTATCATCTGTGTATAGATGGAAATATCAACACCGCCATCTGTACAAACATGGAAAAATCTGCACCGCTATCTGTATAAACATGGAAATATCTACACCGCGGTCTGTATAAACATGGAAATATCTACACCGCTATCTGTATAAACATGGAAATATCAACACCGCTATCTCTATAAACATGGAAATATCTACAAACACATCTGTATAAACATGGAAATACCTACACATTCATGTGTAGGAACATGGAAATATCTACACTGCCCTCTGTATAAACATGGAAATATCTACACAGCCCTCTGTATAAATACGGAAATATCTGCATAGTCATCTGTATAAACATGGAAATATCTGCACCGCTATCTGTATAAACATGGAAATGCCTACACCGCTGTCTCTATAAACATGGATATATGTACACCGCTATGTTTATAAACATGCAAATATCTCCAATGCTGTCTGTATAAACATGGAAATATCTACACCACGATCTGTATAAACATGGAAATATCTACACCGCTATCTGTATAAACATGGAAATATCTACACAGCTATCTCTATAAACATGGAAATACCTACACCGCAATCTGTATAAACATGGAAATACCTACAAAGTCATCTGTATAAACCTGGAAATATCTACACAGCCATCTGTATAAACATGGAAATATCTACACAGCCGTCTGTATATACATGGAAATATCTACACCGCTATCTGTATAAACATGGAAATAACTACACCGCTATTTGAATAAACAAGGAAATATCTACATCGCCATCTGTATAAACATGGAAATATATACACAGACATCTGTTTATACATGGAAATATCTACACCGCTATCTGTATAAACATGCTAATAACTACACCGCTATCTGAATAATGTGGAAATATTTGCACCGCTATCCCTATAAACATGGTAATATCAACACTGCGATCTGTATAAACATGGAAATATCTACACCATGATCTGTATAAACATGGAAATATCTACACCGCGATCTGTATAAACATGGAAATATCTACACCGTGTTCTGTATAAACAAGGAAATATCTACACCGCCAAATCTATAAACATGGAAATACCTACACCCCTATCTGTATAAACATGGAAATATCCACACAGCTATCTCTATAAACATGGAAAAATCAACACCGCTATCTCTATGAACATGGAAATATCTACACCACCATCTCTATAAACATGGAAATATCTACACCGCGATCAGTATAAACATGGAAATATCTACACTGCTATCTGTATAAACATG